>NC_143058.1:66567500-71567500 GCF_052426305.1 Pelodiscus sinensis
TCTTTGGCTAGTCATGCCAAGATGTTCTTGTCCTTGTTTTGGTACCCACGGCTTGGGTGGCTCTGGGCACAGATAAGTTGTGCCTCCCCAGGACAGCCTGCTACTGAACCTTCCTCCCGGCCCAAGCCCAGAGCAGTGATTCAAATGAAGATAAACAGAACAATTCAGCTAAGGGCCCTCTAATTTTACATCATTTCACTTTTCAAAGGCAGGTTGTTTCTTTGTCCACACAAGCCTATTCCACAGTGAGTTTGACTCAAGACCTGCCTGTGAATGCACAGGAACAAATTGCTCATTTTAAAGCAAAACCAATTATCGTGTAGGACATTATCGTACACTGAGCTAAAATGAAACCCTCTTTCCTCCACACGCTGGTTAGTGCTGTAAGTTATCTGTCTGATAAGGGGGCAAAGCCCTAGTGAATTAATGTTCAATTGCTGGGAGATAGAAGAGAATGGAAAGCAAAATGAAAATACTTTCATATTCTTTAGGCACTTAATTTTAAGCAAGAAAAACATGAACAATGCATTCCAGAGCATGGCTGTGTCGCTGCGTTTCATTTTCTCTGGCCCTGGAGCCATGGACAAGGATAGCTAGACTAAGTCTCAGAAATCTAGATGGAATCCTTAGCTTTGGAAAAATCTGAAACCTATTAGGACCGAAGGTTACCTTAAGAAGGTGCTCTAGCTTTGATTTTGTTCTGTTAGTACCGAGTTTCCTCAATTTATTTCTGGCCAGGCTCTGACACTGAAATATTGACCTACTCCACCTGTAGTGAGAACTTGTGAATTGAAGTGACCCTCGATTTGTTTGGATGGTGATGGAACTTCAGTAGTGTATGTGCAGTAACATGGGGCACAGTATTCCCAACCCCAGACATTCTAAAACTGTGAGCCATCCCCCTGAAATAAGTTATTGGCTCAACAATCATGAAATAAAAAGACAAGTGGGGGAGCTCTTTTTATTTGCTTTCTGACTTTTGAAGCTTGAGCACACACTCCAGTCCCGCCGGCGTTTGCTTTTCCAAACGAGCGACAGCTGAGAGTCTCACGGGAATCACAGGACTCCGGGAGCTGGGGCTTTACGTCAAACACCAAACATGGCAAGACTCACAATGAAAATCACAAGAGCTGGCAACATCGTGCACATGCCAGTAGCCAAAGGGGGGCTTGAGCCCTTTCTGTAGTGCCCGGGAACATTATGTCCTCTTCTCTCGGGTTAGAAACAATTCGTTTTAGCACCGGGGGCAAGAGCTGAACTGCAGTCAGCACAGCCTGGATCGACTACACTAACTGGGCTCAAGAAAGTCACTTTAAATTAAACTGTGTGAGTAGCCATGGGAACGACACATGCTGAAGTGCTTTGCTGTCTGGGAATCTACCAGGAGAAGCTGAGCACTGATGGGAGCCAGCATGCCACCAACATGCCACTTGACTGAGCCTGGAGTGGAAGGACCATTAATTCTTGCTTCATGCCCCTTTGGGCCACGGATTCCCTGCAGAGGCAGCACGTATCTCCCGATGTCAGAAGTGTTTCTTGTGGGGCGATCCCCTTCACTCTGGGAATTGGATTAGGACCACCCATTCCTTTCACGCAGGCCACCAAACCTGCATCAATGCCTTCAGCTGGCCTGGGCCAGTCGCTCTAGAGGTGAAAGGCCCCATATCCTGTTACTAAGCTTCTGAACCATGCAGGACTATGCTCTCCTGTGCTAATGCTATTAGCATAGAGGTTTGGCACATGGATCAACAGGCTGCAATCAACTGGCCATAAGCCGAGTCAACAATTCGCACTGACTTCGGTGAGGGCAAGAAAAGGGCTCTCCTCCGAAAACTCTGATACTAGGGTGTGAATTGAAGCAGCTGTTTGAAGGGCAAAGGCTAGCTCAAGAGCAGGTGCCGGGGAGGGGCACCGCTGAACTCCAGATGCCAGAGTACAGAGCACAAAGATTTGGGCCTCCTGGGAGGCAGGATTCTGGGACATCTTCCTGCCAACGCTCTCTGGAACCACCTGCAATAACATCCTTGCAGCCAGGGGGTGTAATTCCCAGCTCCCTACACCAGGGACAGGCAAAGTACAGCCCCACGGGCCCACTAGATCCAGCTATCACCACCTAGGGTCACCTGGTGTCCACTTTTGAACCGGACAGTCCAGTATTTGAGGGATCTGTCCAGGAAATAAATTGAGGCAATACCGGACGTAGAAATGTCAGGTATTTTTTAATGAAGTAAGTTTTATTATTATTATGAGTATCAGTACGTAGTTGCGAACTGCCTGGATAGTAGACACGCTCGCACTGCCTGAGCATGTCTACCAGCCAGGCAGTATGCAACTACGCAGTAGAGAGGGGTGGGGGCGCGAGTGGGGGCGGGGCCAGGGCAGGATGGAATCCCCAGGGCCGGACTCGCCCATGCTTCACTGGGACCGTGTGTGGGATGGGACGCACCCTGGGATCTGCATGCGCCCGGGCCAGCCCCACTCCCCGCCGGCCGAGTCTCTCCCCCCGCTCCCACCCCCGGCCAGCCCCGCTCCCCGCCGGCCGAGTCTCTCCCCCCGCTTCCCCTCCGGCCAGCCCTGCTCCCCGCCGGCTGATTCTCTCCCCCCCGCTCCCACCCCCGGCCAGCCCCGCTCCCCATTGGCCGAGTCTCTCCCCCCGCTCCCACCCCCGACCAGCCCCACTCCCCGCCGGCCGAATCTCTCCCCCCGCTTCCCCTCTGGCCAGCCCCGCTCCCAACCGGCTGAGTCTCTCCCCCCGCTTCCCCTCCGGCCAGTCCCGCGCCCCGCCGGCCGATTCTCTCCCCCCGCTCCCACCCCCGGCCAGCCCTGCCCCCCACCGGCCGAGTCTCTCCCCCCGCTCCCACCCCCGGCCAGCCCCGCTCCCCGCCGGCCGAGTCTCTCCCCCCGCTCCCACCCCCGGCCAGCCCCGCTCCCCCCACCCTCCTCCCGGCCAGCCTTGCTTCCCGCCGGCCAGTTCTCTCCCCCCCGATCTCCCCCGGACAGCCCCCCCCCCCCCCCACTCCCCTCCCGGCTGGGCGTCCCCCCATCTGAGTTCAAGTGTGTCCGGTTTCTTTTTTGAAGCCATCTGCTAACCTACCAACCACCATCTGGTGACCCAGCAGGAGCCTCGGGCAGGCTCCCTGCTTGCCACACCCCTACAGGCACTCAAAGAGGCCAGCTATGGAGGCCATGAGCTCTCTGCACACCGCGTGCCACTGCGGGGGGGGGGGGGGGGTTCAAACACTGTCCCTACCCCAACCGTCCCTGCATGCTGGTTAAAAAGGGAGAGTAGCACCCTGCTACCTGTGGTTAATGGCATTATTAATGTTCACCATTAACTCCTTGCTCAATATTTTTGCACGGTGCAAGGAAAATGTGCCCTGCTGCTGTCACATCTGCTTGACTGAGTCTTCTTTACTCAACTTTAAGAAACAATTATTAGCAACATGAATCTGACTCAAATGTTAAACAGCCAATATAGCCCTTCGGCCCAGGGATTTTGCAGATGTCATGCTCACGAGCTGGGGTTTGCAGGGGAGTAATCGGGGGGGGGGGGGGACAATCTGTTGAACTTGGTTTTGTAAGAGCAACAGGCCAAAGGCGATTGTGCCACAGCTTACTGCATATCAGTTACGCGCAATGGTACTATCTGGGCAGGCGAGTAGTTTATGATTCGCTGCCAGTACACACATTCTCAGCATGGGGAAGGCCTGTTTTTGCAGTTTGGACAGGCTGCGAGAGTGCTGGTGGCAATGGGCCGTTTTAAGCCCACACCAGACTGCACAGCTGACATGGCAAACTCTTCACGGCAGGGCATGTTTCTAGTTACGCGGGTCTACAGAGACTTGCAAAATGGGGCCTTGCTACCGCAGCACCAATAAGACTTATAAGGATAGCATGTCTGTATGGCCGTCCGGCACACATGGCGATGACACAGCAGCATGCGTGTTCTCAGGTCAATCTGTGAGACACAAGATGACAATTCTTAGGGAGGAAGTGTTGCCTCATGGGCAGAACCCTCAGCTAAGACAGGGGAGAGTTGGCTCCTATTCTCAGCTCTGCCACTGACCTGCTGGGCAACCTTGGGTGAGTCACATCCTCTCTCTGTGCCTCAGTTTCCCCTCCCTGTTGGTTTAGCTAGTAAGCTCTGTGGGGCGAGGGTTATCTGTGTGTGTGTGTGTGTGTATACAGTCCCACACACAATGAGATCCCTATCTCATTTGGGGCCTCCAGGTACTGCAGTAATACTTCTAATAAATGTATTTTAGTGGTGAAAATAAGAGTATCCTTCTATATGCATGTAGCCCCCCTTCTTTTCCTTCCTGGGTAACTCAGGAGCTGGAAACACTCACCTGATGTTCTTCATGTTACAGGAGATCCTGAGTGTCCTAGTGGTGAGGTTGGATAGGTGGAAATCCTCTACCCACCGTGACGGGCCGTCACTGCCCCGGGGGGAGGCCGGCCGGAGCCACCCCCCACCGGGAACCGGCAGCCAGCCCCGAGCCCCCCAGCGTTACCCCGGCGGAAGCCGGAGGAGCCGGCAGGACCACTTGCCGCCACGCCTGCGCCGGCAGGGGAGCATTGGCCCCTCCCTCGAAGGGAGCGGGCGTGCAGCGGGGGTGGAGGCCGGCACGCTGCAGGAAGGGGAGGGGCCCTGGGCAGTGGCCGGGCCACTTTGAAAAGGCTCGCCGCCGGCGCGGTTGGGGGCAGCCTCCCCACAGTGGCGGAGGAGCGGCCCCCAACCGAGGATGGACTCCGAGCACCACCCAGGCCGGCGGGTGGCCAGACCTTGGCCCCGGGGCCATAGGGACAGCCGTCGCCACCGGCGGTCGGCCAGCCCCTCCTTCGACGAGGGCCGAACCCCACCACGCCAGACCCGGAGGAAACGGCCAAGCTGAGAGCTCTCCCCGGCGACTTCCCACAGACGACCCAGGATCCGAGCGACCGAGCCAGGGTAAGTTCTGGGGGTTTAGGCGGCGCCGCCAAGAGCCGCCAGGAGGGAGGAAGGAGCCCGGGGCAGGACACTTTTGGCATCCATGGGTGGACGGGTTACGGAGGGAGTGACCCCCCCCCACTAGCAAGCCCCGACGCTCAGGGCCCCAGGCTGGGACCCGGAGAGAGGGTGGGACTGGGTCCCCCTCCCTCTCCTAGAGGAGCACCCCGCTCCCAACGACCGTAGCGATAGCAGAGTGCAAGTCAGAACTCCGCGAGGGGGAAAAACCCAGACTAGGGGCGTCGGCCCCACCCCGCAGGGACGGGTAACTATTTTAGGGTTCGCTGACCCCCCCTTCTATCCGGGAGGGGGTGATCGCACCCAAGAACTCGGGCCCCATAGCAGGAACCCGGGGTACAACAAGGGACCAAGAGAGACCAAGAGGGTCCGCAGACCCCCCCCGCGTCAGGCTGAGAGGGGGTGATCGCACCCTGAACCCCTCACACCACCCCTCTGTTGAAGTCCCCTACCTCTAAAGGAATTCCCAACTGGCAGTGCCTCCCCTGGCTGGCCCCTGTACACACTCAGTGGTGTGCCTTGGGAGCCTCCAGGAATAAACCCATTCTAATAATGATCTGTGGCCTGGATCTACGCAAAAATTCCATACACGTAATGCGCTTAAATTAGACTTTACACCCCTTGAGTTAACAATTTAAAGGAACAGGTTTAACAGACAACGTTTAAATATCACTCCTAATTTAAATCCACAGTGTGCAGTTGAGTAAAATCAATGAATAATCAAAGCATATAGTAATACATGGACTTCATCTGCCTGGCATTTCCACTGCCCAACCCCGGAGTGTGCACGCCTCTGGATTCAGAGTCCCAGGCACTTACTTGCAGGTCTGCAGCTGGTGTGGACACAGCACGGTGCAGGCTCTTGGGTCCGTCCAGTCCCGGCCACAAGCTGCACACCCCTCTGAGACTGGAGCTGGCCCCACTAAACGCCAGCAGTCCTGGGCCCAGGTTCACCCGGCAGGTCACTCGACCTCCCCTCGGCCTCAGCCTCTCTGCTGTGCTCCTTCCCTTGCAAGCACTTCCCCAGAAAACAGTCCCAGTTACTCACAGCTCCTGCCCTGCAGGCCCTTCTCAGTCAGCTCCAGGCACAGGAAGAGCCTCCCCCGTTCAGGGATAACCCCCACAGCTCCTGAAGCTTCCTGCGCCATCAAAGCCCCAGCAGGCTCTAGCTTCCAGCAGCAGCTTCGGGTCTGGACAGAGCTCCACCCTAGCCATCTGGCTCCTCTCTGCAAAAGAGAGCCCACCACCTGCTCTCCCTGGAAGAGGAGCAGTTTCCCCCTTTTTTCCCTAGGGTATCATGGGAGTTGTAGTCTCTAGGCTAGTTGTATTACTAACGCTCATGTAAATTTTGCTTTTAGAAGGACCCCTCTTGGCTGCAAACCAGCTGTGGTGTGTGCAGCTCCCCTGTAGAGCCGCCACACCATGCTGGTCTCCCTCGTGTACTCCAATGACTGCCCAGTGGCCAGGCTGTAAGTGCGGCTCAGAAGATGACCCCCATGCCATAGTGTAATTGCACAGTGCAGGGGAGAGAAAGGCTCAGAAGGGATGGAAGCCAGCGGGCGAAGATGCAGCTGCCAGAGAGGACCAGTCAAAGGAAAGGGGAGGGAAGCAACTCCAGGGCGGCTGGCCCAAGTGGTGTGCACAGGACCCCTGACTCAAATGAAGGCAGGCTGAGGTGTGGGCTATTTAAGGCCTTTGGGCAAGCAGCAGCCAAACCTCAGTAGTACAACTGGCCAGCAACCAGATTTTCCATTTCACAGGAAATTCCGTAAAGACAAATATTTTTTTCCATTCCAAAATGAAAACAAAGGTAAAGATTGTCCCCAGAACAATATAAATACATTACAGTGACTTGTATTCTTCCAAGCCGAATCTTTTTGTGATATATTCTGCTCATATTTCTAACATCAGCCCGCTGAGAGCTGAGAGCCAGTGGAGAAAGAGAAATATAACTTAATAGACTCTGGCAGTTTCATTAATGGGCTATTTGCTCCTTCTTCTAAATCGCTAATGAAGGCTCTTAATAACACTAGATCTGTCACAAACCCAGAGGTTTCTCAATAAGTATTTGCCCCTGAGGCTTCTGTTTTAGCAGACTCCTTTGTTTTTAGTCATTCAGCCCATTGTCATATCCCAGCTGTTCAGAATCCATTCTGAGAGACAATCTTGTATTACACTCCATCCACTTGTCCTTTGTTGCTGCGTGGCTCTGTCCAGAAAGCAAGTAGGTTGGTCCAGCGGAGATCTTTTCTTTAAAAACCTGTGCTCGGGGGGTTGATAGCCATGCTTCCATTCCTATTCAACCAATAGTGGTCAGAATTCTCCACTCCACTCATGCATGCCGGTGGTAGTTCTGCACAGGTTTAAGTTAGTGAGGATGCAGGCCAGAGCTGTGTGGCCGTAGCACATCCCTGCAGAAGAGAACATCAGAATTTCAAATGCTCGGAGAGGTATGCACGAGATGCGTCACAGCAGGATCATGTGGCGTATTAGGGTTTCTTAGTAACTCTTTCCCCCTTCGTGTGTCTCACAGGAAGGTTTTAGAGCAGAATGCCTAGGAACATGCTGTTCAGAGGAAAGGGGGTTGTTTCTCATTCGTAGGACACCGGACACTGGAGAACCTGGCAAAGGAAAGTGATAAGCTAGACACATCCGCGAAGATGGCATGTGGAAACACTGACACAGATTGATCATCCATTAAGGATGGTTACAAGCTACCTGGATGCTATTGCAATCACCTCCATTTGGGCTTGAATGCAAGTCCCTCAGCAATAAAGCACATGTCTCTAATGGAGCAATCTAGTCACTGGCTGCAGTAAAGGAGGTGAAAGCTTCTCATGAGGAATGAGCCACTCCTGGAGGACTGTGGTGGGGTGCACCAGGCCCTAAGGCCCCCGGATAGGGCTCATGTGGTCCTGCTGCATCCTATCTCAAAAAGGCAACAGAGAAGTCCTCCAAGTAGGCTGGAGTGGCAGCGGAGGAAGCAGCCAATCAGGAACCAGAAAAGCACTCTAAAAGTTGCTGCAGGCCCAGACAGCAGTCAGTGTCTCTGGAGACTTTTAAAGAGTGTAGACCAGGATATTGGCTAGCTGAGAGACTGGCAGCACTGTGGACAGCACTGTGTGGAGAGCTATTGAAGGCTGGACTATGATGGACTCTGAGATAAAGCCCTGAGGTAAGGGCAAAAATGCTGTTTCTCCCTCATAAAGAGAGAAAGTGATAAGCTTGAGCCACAACTGGTATTGGCTTTGGGGTTCAGATGCCCTCCCACATGTCAGACATGCTCTGATGCACATATTTTGGTATCCAGGTTTGGATTGTCAATAGCTGCATGAACAGGAATATTCAGATACGGGCTGTGGTTCTTTAAGGATATGCTGCATTTCAAAATTAAATGAGGCATGATTCTGCATTTCTTATTCATGGGAATAATCCTTACTGAAGCTAAATCCCTCTGATGCTTGTAGGGCCACTCACATTACTACAGGTTGCAAAATTGAGACCTTAATGTTTTGACATACACTCTCATGCTTTGAGACATAAGACAAACAGGACTGTGTAGCACTTTAAAGACTAACAAGATGGTTTAATAGGTGATGAGCTTTCGTGGGCCAGACCCACTTCCTCAGATCAAATAGTGGAAGAAAATTGTCACAACCATATATACCAAAGGATACAATTTAAAAAATGAACACATATGAAAAGGACAAATCAAATTTCAGAACAGCAGGGGGATGGGGGGGAGGTAAATGACTGTGAGCTAATGATAATAGAGGTGATAACTGGGGAAGCTAATATCATTAGCTCACAGACATTTACCTTCCCCCCCCCCCCATCCCTCTTCTGTTCTGAAATTTGATTTGTCCTTTTCATATGTGTTCATTTTTTAAATTGTATCCTTTGGTATATATGGTTGTGACAATTTTTTCTTCCACTATTTGATCTGAGGAAGTGGGTCTGGCCCACGAAAGCTCATCACCTATTAAACCATCTTGTTAGTCTTTAAAGTGCTACACAGTCCTGTTTTTTGTTTCAGCTGCACCAGACTAACACGGCTACATTTCTATCCCTTTGACAAGTTACTGCTTATCTATCCACTGCAGGGCATCTTACACATTTCTCTGAAGAATATGGTAATGACCACTCAGAATAGGGCGTTGGGTCTATATGGAGCAGCAGTCTGATTCTATACTCTTACATACTCTGAAAGTTCTCATGATTTATTGACCTGAAACTGTAGCAGCTCCTTGTAGACTCTCTTCTGTCTAAACCTTTATAGTCAAAAGTTCATACAGCGTAAAGATCAATGCAGGTTTATGAGAGACAGCCACTGTTTCTCTGCAGTGGCTAATGACATACCAAAACCATCCATTCAGACCAGGATTCGACAGCTCTTTATCGCAGCTAAAGATTACACAACATTGTCCTTTGTACTCTTATTCCCCAATGACCACTCAAATCTTATGTAAATTTTGACTTTAAAACAGTATTTGGAATCTCCATTCAACACATGCTCAACTTTTAGCATGGGACTTCAGTGGGACTAGTCTTAGGTTTGAACTGGGAGCCTTCGTGCTGTCAGCATGAAGACACGTTCTTGTGAATGGCTAGGGTTAAATGCTTTATATCCTGGAAATGCTGATGGCTCTAAATATAGCCCTGCTGCGAGGAGAAATTGTTTACATTTTTTCTTGTTATCCTCGTGTAACTAAATTTAACACATCCATTTCAGCAGGATCCAATTATGGAAGAGTAATTGAAATCGCTCCTTGCATAAGAGGCAGCATCTATCTGGGGCCAAGAAGCCCCATTCTGCGTTTTGGAGCTGCTTAGTTTATGGCAGATTTTAAATAAATGATATGGAGTCCAGACGCAGGCAAATATTTGCACTGGGAGACCAATTTGACAGCGGTTCCACTGAAAAGCTTCTGGACAGCAGTTTCGGCTATAGAGACATTAGAGAGCCTGTTTCAAATATCATCAGCTTTGTCTTTCCACTGTATTAACCGATTCATTCTTCTTTGGGTCTGATGCTAGTCAGAGAGCAGCTTGGGCTGCCGCACTTCAGAATGGCAGGGACAGATACGACTACAGGTCAGCCACTCTCCATCCAGATGGGCTGCAGTTTTGCAGGCGCAGCTAATGCAGGCAGGCAGCTGACCCCTCTGTACCACATCTGATTGGACAGAATGGATAGCTGCCAATGGCTGCTTCCGAAATGGATGCACTGTAGTGGGCACAAGCAGCCGCACGTGCATAAAGATGTGCACGAACACGGTAGCGGTAGAGCTGCAAGACAGAAGGCTGGCTGACACTGGCTCGCTGTTTTGCCTGCGTTGTTGTGCAAATATATCTGGGAGAAGAGCCATTTGGGATTCTCCTTTTAAACCCTTTTGATTTATCACATTTTGAGGCTCTGTTCCCTAAGACCTTATTATCAACCTTAGGGATGTGTGGACTTGTTTGAATAAAGCAACCCAGGCCGGAACCTCTACCCCAAGCACAGAGCTTTCTGAGGATACATAAAACGCTGTTCACACCCTGTTCACACATTGCCCCCTTCCTAGCACAAGTCTCGGTCCCATCAGTGAGGCTGGGCTGCTGCTACTTCTGGCTGGAACAAGGGAGCACTGCAAATGTCTGGCTTTTGTGCCATTCCAAACAGGACCAGTTCTGACCACTCGGACGAGCTCTGATCCAGAGCTCTGGCAGGCTCAAGACTCACCCGCCGTTAATGCCAATAGCGCTTCATGAGAAAGGAAAGCTAGGACACGCAGGTACCTGCCCAGCACCCATTGAAAGTTTTAGACTGCGTGTCATATAGGGCAGGCCTTGTGACTTGGCGCACACACTGTGTGACCAAACCTGCCTTTTGAGTAGCCTTGAGCCATAAATCAACAACACAACAACAAAACCTGGTGGTCTGTGAAATAATGCATTGGTAGACAAGAAAGCTTCTCCTGGTGGGAAAAACGTAGCGAGCACTTCTGTCCCTTGAAAAGAGCTAGCACAATTACAGAAAAATATTTACTTTAAAGGTCATGGATCCTGGCTACTCTCAAAGGCTGAGGTGAGCCAAAAAGTTTTCTCTGGCATTAGCACTGAAACAGTAAGACTAAATGGAGGGTACATAGTAAATATCTTGCTAATCAACCAGAACAAAAAGAGACACAACAGAACTGTGCATCGGAATCTTTTAAGTGTTGTAAAAATCTTTCCAGATCTCTAAGTCTCTGGAGTTCCTCCCTGCATGCAAATCACGACAAGCCCATTAGCAGAAAAATCAGAGCTCTGTAGAGAGGTTGGTACAAACGATGTGTCGATCGTTTGCACAGATGGTTTCCCATCTCTGCTCATTGTGGATTTCTTGTCTGGTTTCCATTCTGCTTGGCTAGGGGGTGTATTTGACATGTGCTTTGCATAGCTGGAAAGTGCAGACAAATGGGTAGCTCCTCACCTGACTTGATGTTGCCAATGAAGCTACCAAGGAACAGACTACACAGCCTCATCTGTATGCCAGAAGGGCCATGCTCCCCCCTTGTGTGGACAGAACTCTCTGAAGTCACTTTTGCATCACAAAAGTTGCTCTTGGGACTCAGTTTCCTCTCCTGTTCATGCAAGTAAGAACTTGTCTAACTTCTGACCTCCTGGGCAAGCCAAACTGGACACCCTCACCCTGTGATTCTTGCATGGGGCTCGCAGCTTCTGTCTGAGCTAGAGCTCAGCACCGGGCCCTGTGGGAATGGCAAGGTGGAGAGGGGGCGTATGGCGCCTTCGGTGCTGCTCAGAGTCAGGGTCCTGCAGACATAGGGCAAGGCTTGCCAAAGGCGACAGGAGAGGCCTTCTGGTGGGACCTGTGCCTTTGGAAAGATGTGGACAGCAGCCTTGCTCACCCAGGGCTTTCAGCCTCCACAGAACACTTGGCAGTGGCTAGGCAGCCGGTGCCTGTGACTGCTGCTAATTGCACTGTTTGGGATCCTCTAACTGGTTCCTGGTGCTCCTGCTGCATCTGCACCAACTATTGCTTCTCATCTCGGCTCGCTGGGTTTGCACGTGTGTGCACTTCTCAGCACGATGGGACCCTCCCCACCAGCACCCATGACAGCCTCCTCTTCTCCCACTGGGCAGAGGGGCACAGCCACAGCTTCGGGAGGTGCCTCAGGCGGGACGCGCCAGGCAGGCAGGGCTAGTAATAAATGTGGGAGAGCCAACGGCCTACGCCTCACAGGGTGTTCCTCAACAGGGAAGGTTTTGCAGCGTTTCCCGGAGCTCCCCAGTGGAGGGGGACGTGCAAACAGACGTCTCGTGCAGATTCAGCTCCCGATAAAGGTGTGCGCCGCGGAGCCCAGAGGGGACGACTCCCCCGTTGGTGCGGGGGAGAAGCCCAAAGAGCACCATTTACTGAAAGACAAAGTGAAATCAAAGGGGGCTTTTAGACTGGCCTAGTTTTTCTGGGGGAAGTGAGAGCAAGAGGGAGGGGCAAATAGCCCAGCATGACGCTATTTGCTACATAAGGTTGTCATGGAAACCACGGCATAATTAAAGGCTTCCCTCTCTCCTCAGATGCTCCCATGCCGCCGTAGCTGGAGTGTGTTATAACAATGCAAATGGGAGCAGCTTGTTCTCAACACAGCAATATCAGCGGTGGCGGCCAGGCCTTGGCAGGGCCTGGGTATAGTAGAGACAGGGCTTTCTCCAACAGCCCCACGCACTCGCTGCCCAACGGGGCAGTCTCCTCCTTCCCGCCGCACTCATTGTTCTCTAATAATGGCAGCGGGTGCCATCACCCCGCTCTGTCTCGGCATAATCCAGCATTCCCGCTGCCAGCCGGGCAAGGGGAGCAGCCCTTTACAGGGCTGGGGCCTCGCTTTGAAGACATGGGGAGGGCTCATCTGTACAGCTATTTGTATTGCAGTGGCGCATAGAGACCCCGACCAAGGTCAAGGCCCCACTGCGCTAGGTGCTGTGCAAACACAGAGGGTGACAAAGTTCCTGGTCCAAAGAGGGAGCCATGGTACAAATTCCTGAGGTAACCCCTGTGCTATCTTTGAGAGACTGTACCCTATTCCTGAGGTAACTCCTGTGCTATCTTTGAGAGACTGTACCCTATTCCTGAGGTAACTCCTGTGCTCTCTCTGAGAGAGACACTGTACCCTGTTGCTGAGGTAATCCCTGGGCTGTCTCTGAGAGACACTGTACCCTGTTGCTGAGGTAACCCCTGGGCTGTCTCTGAGAGAGACACTGTACCCTGTTGCTGAGGTAATCCCTGGGCTGTCTCTGAGAGACACTGTACCCTGTTGCTGAGGTAACCCCTGGGCTGTCTCTGAGAGAGACACTGTACCCTGTTGCTGAGGTAACCTCTGGGCTGTCTCTGAGAGACACTGTACTCCGTTGCTGAGGTAACCCCTGTGCTGTCTCTGAGGGTATGTCTACACTACAGCACTAATTTGAACTAACTTAATTCAAATTAGTTCATTCGAACTAAGCTAATTCGAACTAGTGCATCTAGACCTAAAAACTAGTTCAAATTAGCATTTTGCTAATTCGAACTAGCATGTCTACATTGAGTGGACCCTGAACCAAAGTTAAGGATGGCCGGAAGCAGTGCCAGCAGGGCATCAGGTTAGGACTTAGAGCGTTGAGCTGCTGTCTCAGGCTAGCCGAGGGATGTGCTTAAAGGGACCCGACCCCCACCCCGGACAGACAGGTCTCAGGGTTCCCCGCTTGCTTGTCTACCTCGATGAGGGACAGCAAAGCAGTCCTGGCTTGGAGTGCCCTGAGTGCCCACACTCGGCACATCACAGCACTCGGCCATCAGCCCGGCTGCACTTGCCGCAGCCTGCCATCCGGGGGGTCAATCGGGAGGCTGCAGGAGAGTTTCCACCCCGAGGAGCCCGCAGAGCCACCCCAGTCCTCCCCATCGGGGGCTCGTACCCCATTCCTCCCTCACCTCCTTCCACTTACCCCTCCCTAGCCCCCCTTCCCAATGTAAAAAATAAAGGACACGTGTGTTCAAAAATAGAAACTCTCTTTATTGAACAAAACTCGGGGGCGGGGGATTAACCTCTGAGGAGACTGGGAAAAGGAGGTGGGAGAGGGCAAGAGAGAGAGTGGGAGAGGGGAGGGGGAAACCTGGGAGGAGGGAGCTGGAAGGGGGAAGCCAGGGGAAGAAGGACGAGGGGAAGAATCAAACTATGGTTCACCATACCTTCAGTACTGTGTACAGATGTGATCTCCTCACCCCAGAAAAGATATTTTGGCCTTGGAAAGGGTTCCGGAAAGGGCAACTAAAATGATTAGGGGTTTGGAACGGGTCCCATATGAAGAGAGGCTAAAGAGACTGGGACTTTTCAGCTTAGAAAAGAGGAGACTGAGGGGGGATATGATAGAGGTCTATGAAATCATGTGTGGTGTGGAGAGGATGCATAAAGAAAAGTTCTTCATTAGTTCTCATAATAGAAGGACTAGAGGACACCAAATGAAATTAATGGGTAGCAGGCTTCAGACTAATAACAGAAAGTTCTTCACAAAGCAAATAGTCAACCTGTGGAACTCCTTGCCACAGGAGGCTGTGAAGAACTATAACAGAGTTTAAAGAGAAGTTAGATAAAGTCATGGAGGTTGAGTCCATGGAGTGCTATTAGCCAGGGGGTAGAAATGGTGTCCCTGGCCTCTGTTTGTGGAAGGCTGGAGATGGATGGCATGAGACAAATGGCTTGGTCATTGTCTTCGGTCCATCCCCTCCGGGGTAGCTGGTATTGGCTGCTGTCGGCAGACAGGCCACTGGGCTAGATGGACCTTTGGTCTGACCCAGTACGGCTGTTCTTATGTTCTAAGCTCAGGATGGGGGGTCTCACTGGATCACCTTGATTTTCATGCAAACCTGCTCCTGGGTTTGCATGTGGCCTTTGGTGGCCAGGCTGGCAGCTATCCTGCCCTAGACGGCCACTTTCCTGTGCCTAGTGCAGAGATCGTGGACGTTGGAGGCCTCCCCCCAAACCTCGATGAGGTCCACTATCTCCGCACTAGACCAGGTGGGCGCCCGCCTCTTGCGGCCCCGGGCAGGCTCTTGGGAGCCGCCAGCCTGGTCCCGGGAAGAGGCGGAGGGCTGGGTGGCAGCGGGTGGCTGGCTCGTGCCGTGCCAGGTGCAGGGTCTGCTGGCTGGGTGCTGGCAGGCTTACACCTGGCACGGACACGGTAGCCAGACCGTGACCCTTTAAGGGCTCCGGGGCCAGGAAGGGGGCAGAAGAGTTTCCCTGGTGGTGCCCAGAGTGGCCACCAGGGCAAGCTGGGGAGGGCTAGCCTCCCACTAGTTCGAATTAAGTGGCTACACAGCCCTTAATTCGAACTACTTAATTCTAACTAGGCGTTAGTCCTCGTACAATGAGGTTTACCTGGTTCAAATTAAGCGTTCCGCTAGTTCGAATTAAGTTCGAACTAGCGGTTTGCTAGTGTAGCACCTATCAAAGTTAATTCGAACTAATGTCTGTTAGTTCGAATTAACTTTGTAGTGTAGACATACCCTGAGAGAGACACTGTACCCTGTTGCTGAGGTAACCCCTGTGCTGTCTGAGAGAGACACTGTACCCCGTTGCTGAGGTAACCCAGCGGTGGGGCAGGAGGGACCTGGCTGCCAGGGAAGCTACAGCCACTTCCTGAGGCAAAGCCGTGCTGGGGCACTCTGGCCAGGAAACTCCCAGGCTGAGCCCTGCTCTCAAGGTTACGAGGGCTGCAGCAGAAGGCAGCAGGCCCACACCCCCTGGCCAATGCTGAGTGGCCATGTCAGGCTGCAATGTGCCCCTGAGGTAGGGGCTAGGAGCTGACTGGCAGTGGGACACTGCGACAAGGTAGATATAGAGGATTAAGGTTCCCCGGGAGGGGAGGACCCCAGGAGAGCAGGCACTGCCACAGGGCAATACCATGAGGAAAGGGCGTGGGGGCCAGGAGGGACATGGGGCCTGAACCAGCCCAGACGAAGATAGGGAACAGGACAAGACGCTGACCAGCAGAAGGTGCTCTGAGGATGAAGAGCTAATTCCTGAGGAGACCAGCAGGAGGCACCATGCCAGGGAGTCGACTCCCGCTACAGCACACGTAACAAAATTAATTCTTCACGAGCATGGGAAAAGATGAGGGAGCATTGCCCGGGACCAAGAGGTTTATAGAATGCGTGGGGCAGGGCTTCCCTCTTTCCCCGCCAATCAGAACAAGCTGTGGGAAGACAACATGCATAGTCAGCCTTTTCTGCCAGAACAGGGGCTAGGCTGTTACTGTGGCCTTCTCTCAGCCCAGGGAGAGAATGCCAGGAAGCTGCTGGGAGGCGCCAGAAGCCACTGGGAGCCCAGAAACACAGAGCCAAAGGAGGAGAGCGATGCAACCTTGAACTTGAAGGAGAGCTGACAAGCCAGGGGGACTTTAGCTGGAGTCGCGGCAGGAGAGACTTTGTTGCAAATTTGGGTGGACTTCATAAAACTGAACCCCAGAGAGGGAATCTTGTCTTTTGCCTTTAGACTGTGTTGAAATTTGTAAAGCACCTGGAGGGACGGGGAAACTGAGGCAGGGTGTTTCAGAGCCATGCTTGGCTAGACAGACAAGCAAAAGGATTAATGGGTTGGCAATGGGTCATAGACCTAGACCTCCACACACTCGCCTCCTGTTGGCTACCAGCTCAAACCAGGTTCAGCTGAGATTTATTCAGATTTATGTTAGACCAGAATAAATAAGCGCACCTGCGCTAATCTCTTGGGCCCTTCACCACACCCTGAAAAACACATTCATGTAGGCAGAGACTCTGCTCCCCAAGTAACACCATCTTCGCAGCAATAATGTAACTCCCACCGGCCTCCCGCATAGGCCAGGGCATAAACTGCAACATGGTCCGATTGCTAACAAACTTGAGCTGTTATGGCGCTAGTGGGGAAAGTTGGTTCCAGAAGCACGGGGCCCTAATGGAAAACAACCTTCCTCCTCTTATACCCAGGGGAATTCCTGCAGTTCTCCTAGCTTAGGCAGTATCTGACTGATGGATTTTCATTACAAAATAAATTTGAAACGCCTGCAGAAACATCTGGCATCCCTGGAATGCACCTATTCCTTTAACCTGCTCTTTGCATCTGTTCCAAAAGACCATGGCACCTGCTACATCAAGACCTGGCTCCGTCCTGGTGCAGAGGAAAGTACAACCATTACTGACTCACCCCAATAGCCCTTCCTCCTGCAGCACATCATAGGTCTCCCATGCAGATATGATCCCCTGAGCTCTCCTTACAATGGAGTATGTGGGAGGGCTGCAGAGAAGTTAATATGAATTCAGGCCATATACTGAAATCTTTCTTTACCCAATGCGTGTTTTATATAGAGCCTTTTTGTGCTTCCCCAGGAGTGGACGTACCAGATCTGTTCCTCTAGCCCAGGATCCTGCTGATGATAACCTGTAGCAGGTGACTCAGAGGCTAGTTTCAAACCCTACACTATGGCTACCTGTGCAGAGACATGCTCAGAGGTTTGTTTTACTCTCAGGCAAATTCATGGTGGTGTTATTTGTTGAAACACGAGTTCAGATCCCATGTCACTTTCTTATCTAATGGAACTGTAGATATTCTTATTATTCAGAGAAGTCTTTAGACCAAGATCCTTAAAAGAAGCTAGTGATTTTGAGGCCCAGTCTGGGACACCCCAAAGTCCTGATTATTTGCACTTCATGAAAATTAGAGTCCCCATCAGTGCCTCAAGTCAGGCACCCCAAATTAATAATCCCTTGGGAAAATATTGCCCTTAATCTTTTTTCTGAGTACTATTAAATTCATCACCTCAGTATCCTGTGGCAGTGAGTCCTGCAAGTTAACCAGGCAACTGTATGTAAAATAATCCTTTCAATTTTAAATTTGTTGTCTTTTTGGGTGTCCCTTTATCCTAGTATTATGAGAGTTTTTGGATCACCCTCATTCACTCTTGTCGGAGCAGTCATTATTTTATTTACCTGGTATTCATTTCCTCTCCAGACAAAGTATTTCTAACCATTTTAGTCTTTGCTCAGCTGGAAGTCTTTCCCTACCTCTGACCATACTTGTAGCCTTCCTCAGGACATCTTTCATTTATGCCATGTTCTTACTGTGATGAGGGGGATACTAATTAATTAGTACAGTTCCAGTATCATTATCTCTCCTTGTCTTAATCCAGCCTAATATCTTGTTTATTTTCTCCATTGCTACTGCATGTCAAGCAGATGTTTTCAGTGAACCATCCACAATGACTCATTTCCCTTTCACCCACTAACATTCCTTGTTTTATAATTAGCTCATCTGCCTATCCCAAAGAAAGTTATCTCCTGTTACAGTCAGGTCACTTAGTTTTGATTTGACGCCTTGGCAGCACACTAATCAAAATGTGACCTGACTGGCCAATGTGATATTTCACATTTATGGGCAGTAGAAAGCAAAGAAGAGCAACAGAAAAATAAGCTGTTGGGAACTAATTGTGTATTAGCTGACAATTGTACATCTTCATTGAGAGAGTGATTTGTATTGACAAGGTGAATCACTCTTTCAATAAACATGGTGCTATCTTTGTTAATTACAGAAAGGTACAAGTATTGGAGGGTTTGAAATTAATATAGTTGGTGGGCGGTGAATTAAGATGTCTCAGACCAGTCCCATTCAAGGGAATGAGAAGAGTGCTAAAATCAGATTCCATTTACATTATTGGGCATACTTTCTACTTGAGTCATGTATACAATTCTGCTTATTTTTTCATGTATGGAGACTGGGAAGGATGACTCATGTACTAATTGCTGCATTTAATTTTGCAAAAGGAAGTACATCAGGTTTGTGGTAGAAACACTGAGCTCAATTGCTAAGCTCAATGTAATTCATTTATTGTAACCACCGATCATATTTTCTCATTTTTGAGATGGGGGTGATCAGAGCTGCCCACGGTATCCAAGGTGTGGGCGTGCCAGAGATTTATATTCTGGCATTATGATATTTTGTTTTATTATCTATTCTTTCCATAATAGTTCCTAATTGTAATGGCTTTGTAATGGATAGCTTTGTTGCCCATTCCTGCACAGTGACTGGATGTTTTCAGAGAACTATCCACAATGACTTCAAGTTCATGACTGTTAACAGCTAATTTAGACTCCAGGTATGTACAGTTGGGATTACATTTTCCATTGTGCCTTACTGAGCATTTAGTAACATTGAATTTCATCTGCCATTGTGTTGCCCAGTTACCCAGCTTTCTGAGATCCCTTTGTAATTTTTCGCAATCCTCTTTGGACGGAATGATCCTGAGTAAAGAAAGAGCGCCTACTGTTGGCCAATGCCCATCACTGCAGCTCCCATCCAAAGAGCCAGAGGGGCTGACAATGCATACAAGACCGTGGCCCGAGTTGATAGGGCATCAGGAATGCATGAGGGATGTATGAGGGCACAGAGGGGCATGAGGGGAACTGGGGGAGAGTGTGAGGGGATGGGCATCAGGGAGAAAGAGGGCAAGGGGGGGCAGGGGCAGTGGGGAAGGGGGAGGCACCAGGAGGGTGCAGGGGTACGGTTTTCCAGTGCCACAGGTTCATTTGACGTTGGTAACCACAGCTGACGCTAACTGTATGCGGCTGTGTGCTCCCCACCGTCCAGCTGAGTGCACTCCTGCCATAGGATGCTCATGCTCCCGGTTTACAGCTCCGCAGTGGCTGAAGGAATTGGGGAGATGACTGTGGCGAGGGGACTGCATTCTGCGATGTGAAATCAGCCAGGCCCTGACATGTGCATGTAAGCATGGCTTGTACTGGTTGGTCTGTCTCAGAGCCCGGGCCCATATTCACTTCATAGTCCTTTCAAGTCACGCCTCAGCTTCCGAGGGGTTTGTGCACACGAGCTTCATCGGCGGGCTCTGAGCTCTGGCCTCTTGCCCTTCAGCATGTGCATGCGTTACAGTCCGACCCTAACTCTGCAGGGCACACCTTCCCTGCTCAGACTCCAGGCTCCAGTTCTTCCCAACTCCTACTGCGCTAAGACCCAAAAGCACCAGAGCTTTTGAAGCCTTGAAGCATAAGCAAAACAGGTGTGAACTTTCTAGAAAGCTTCAGAAACAGCAGAGAGCACTAACGACAAGGAGTCCGGTGGCACCTTATAGACTGACAGATGTATTGGAGCATCAGCTTTCGTGAGCAATGACCCACTTGCTCAGATGCCTGTCTGAGCAGAGAGCACAGAGGATTTGTGTGTGTAAGTGAAGCATTTAGGCAAGAGGGTCAGTCCTGAAAAAAACTTTAAGAGGAATATGGCTGTTTGGGCATTTTCCCCTCAGGCCCTCCTGTCATTCGCCCTCATTTCTAGCATCTTCCTGTTGTTTACGCAGCTGCCTCCGGATGCCTAGGAAATATGTAACAGTCAGGCCCAGCTCTTTGTCTCGGGGTTGACCTCTAGCCAAATGCAGTATCAGATATTTGTTCAAGGGATCAAGAGACGAGCCCAGGTAAAATAAGATCTGCTCTGAGCACCAAGCCAAACTCAAACTAAGCTGGAAGTAATATCGATTGAGAAATGTTTCTTCTCCCATCCCCAGGAAAAAAAACAGATAAAAGTGAACATTTCCAGGTTTTCATCAAAAAAAATCAAACTCCAGAGATTAACCTGGTGCCTCTGTGCCCTGGTCTATAAAATGGGGGTGAGCGATCCCTGCCCACCTTGATTCGATGTTTGCCACACATGTAAGTGCTGTGTTTCAATTCATGTTAAAGGATAAGGAAAGTCATGTCACTGTGTGTTAATACCAGGTTCAGTCACCCTGTGCCTCTGACCCAGCTAAGACCAGACACCATGCTACAATGTGTTCCTGAGACCTGGTAGTAGCCAACCACTTGAACCCTCTAGTAGGGAAGATGGGGTGCAACTCGGCGCTGTTTGCAGGTGTCATTTCCTTGGGAAGCCCACCGCTTTGAATCTGAGACCTGCCTTCATCAGGTTAAAAATCATCTCTTTAAAAATGAGCTTCCTGTTTCCTTTTCATGTGGTGTGTGCATTTAATCGGAGCCTCTAATGCAGTGCTTATAAAAAATGTTACGTGACTTGCAGGTATTTCACCCTTGTGACAGTTTCTTTTAAGTTCCATTTAAGTAGCTCTCTCATTTTTGTAAGTTCCCCTTTCTGAAGTTAGGTATGATTGTGTGGGTTCCTTTTTGGTATTTTTCCCTGGCAAGGATACTAAGTTTAATCATATTATGGTCACTCTTACTGAGCACTTCATCTATATTCATCTCTTGGACCAGTTCCTGTGCTACACGTAAGACTAAATCGAGAATTGCCTCTCTTCCTGCCTGTTCCAGGACTAGCTGCTCCAAGAAACAGTCATTAATGGTGTCTAGAAACTTTGTGTCTGCATCCCTTCCTGAGATAACATCTATGAGGAGATATTAAAGAGACTGGGACTTTTCAGCTTAGAAAAGAGGAGACTAAGGGGGGATAGGATAGAGGTCTATAAAATCATGACTGGTGAGGAGAAAGTGAATAAGGAAAAGTTATTTACTTGTTCCCATAATATAAGAATTAGGGGCCACCAAATGAAACTAATGGGCAGCAGGTTTAAAATAAATAAAAGGAAGTTCTTCTTCACACAGCGTATAGTCAATCTGTGGAACTCCTTGCCAGAGGAGGTTGTGAAGACTAGGACTATAACAGGCTTTAAAAGAGAACTAGATAAATTCATGGAGGTTAAGTCCATAAATGGCTATTAGCCATGTGGCGGGGTACCCCCCGCCTCCGCTCCCTTCCCCCTGGGGAACAAAGCGTTAACCCCCTGCCCGGGGGGCCTAGTCCAGTACTCGCAGCAGGCCCAGCGGCCTAGTCCAGCACTCGCAGCGGGCCCAGCGGCCTAGTCCAGCACTGTGGGGTGGGGTAGGGGGGTCCGGGCCCTCCCTCTCCACCGGACCCCAACCCAGGGCCCTGGTAGTGGTGGGTGGTTCCCACCACTGGCTCAGCAGGGGGTCCTCCCCCAAAACATGCTAAGCCCACTGGGGGGGGGGGGGGTTTCCCGGCCCCTTGCCCTGGGTTGCTTCCTACCCCCAATCTGGTAGCCGATGGAGGTCCCACCTGGCGATGCTGGGTTGCCGGCAGCGGCTTCGTCCGACGGGCTTGTCCCTGGGGCAGCGGCACCGGGCGTTCTGCAGCGGGGCGGGCGGCCACCGGGCGTCGGTGTTGGGGGCGTGCTCGCCCCGGGGCTGGTGGTAGCAGCAGCAGCGCCTCCTCCGGCTCTGGATCTGGCGGCAGGTCCGGCGGCAGGCCTGCAGCTTGGGCCGGAGCTCCTGCCTCCCCAGCGTTCTGCCTCAACTGAGCAGCCCAGCAGTCTTTTATAGCGAGGCTGCACTTCGAGCATGCCCAGTAGGGCTGTGGGGGAGGGGCGTGTTCTGCCCAATAAATGGGCTCCCCTTCCTCCTGCTCAGTGCGGGGCAGGTTAGCCCTGTCACAAGCCAGTATCAGTAAGGAATGGTGTCCCCAGCCTCTGTTTGTCAGAGGGTGGAGATGGATGGCAGGAGAGAGATCGCTTGATCATTACCTGTTCGGTTCACTCCCTCTGGGACACCTGGCATTGGCCACTGTCAGCAGACAGGGTACTGGGCTGGATGGACCTTTGGTCTGACCCAGTATGGCCGTTCTTATGTTCTTATGCAGTCTACATAGGGATAATTGAAATGCCCCCATAATTATTATTGAGTTTTCTATTTGTATAGCCTCTTTTATCTCTCTAACATTTCACAGTCACCATCATCACCAGATCAGGTGATCCATGGTGTATTCCTACTGCTATCCACCTGCGGTTCAGGCACGGGATTTCTATCCATGGCACAGTTCTCTGGCACGGTTTGATTCATTTCATTTTGACGTTATGCTTTCATTCACATACAGAGCTGCTCTCACATCAGCATGACCTATTCCGTCATTCCTATGGATTGCACTCCCTGGCATTACCATTTCTCACTAAGGCTATGTCTAGACTGCAGGCTTTTTTCGAAAGAGGCTCTTTCAAAAGATCGCGTCTAGACTGCAGGCGGATCTTTCGAAAGAGAAATCCGCTTTTTCGAAAGAGAGCACCCAGCGAGTCTGGATGCTCTCTTTCGAAGACGGCCTCTTTACATTGAAGAACGCCTTCTTTCGAAAGAGGAACTTTCGAAAGAAGGCGTTCTTCCTCGTGAAACGAGGTTTACCGCCATCGAAAGAAAAGCCGCGTTCTTTCAAAATAATTTCGAAAGAACGCGGCTTGAGTCTGGACGCAGGGGAAGTTTTTTCGGGAAAAGGCTACTTTTCCCGAAAAAACCCCTGAGTCTGGACACGGCCTAATTGCCATTCTGCACCAGCTTTCTGGGATGTCTGTTATATAAATATCCTCATTTAATACAGGCACCCAAGTTCACCCATCGCAGCTTCTAGTAGACTTCTTGTCTTGTATTAACGTTTCTAAGCAGAACCTTTCTCTCCACAGCCCTCGCTGCTGGGAGTGAGAGGGGCAGAATGCAGCTCTAATTGCTTTGCTCTTGGCTCTCAAATCCTGTACTTATGATGTTTGCTTGAAGTCTGGGTCCTGTCACGATGGCCTTGGGACAACGGGAGCATGACAGCTACAGTCTGCCAAGTACTGCTGGAAGAGGCAGGTATTTAATTGAAAGCATTTGCTGCCCTAATTAGTGAAAATACAACAAATGAATAATCAATTTGTGGTTCAGATGTGCACACTAGCGGGTGAGAGCATCTAGCAATCTTCAGTATGTTTATCCTCTCAGTGTCCTGTAAAGTAGAATTATCTCAATTTCTGAGGATTTGTAAATGAAGCCCAGATGTTTTTAAGGTAGCAAGAAATGGCTGTGCTCAGTGTTGCAACGTGTATCTAATTTAGGAGCCTAAATCTCATTTTCAAAAACAATTTAGACAGGTAGGAATCACAACTGCACTGACTGCCATTGAGCTGAGGAAGAGCTCTGTGGTGGAGCTCCAAAGCTTGTCTTTTTCACCAACAGAAGCTGGTGAAATAAATACAAGATATGACCTCCCTCATCTTCTCTCTCTCAAAAATAGGGGCCAGATTTGCTCAAAAGTCACCTGGGAAGTCTGTGACCAAGCTGGCAACTAAATCCAGGTCCCACGCTAGATCCTTAGCCCCTGGACTTTTGTTGTCCCTTGCAGCTATGCAAGATCCTAGAAGACCTCTCTGTTTTAGAACACCAGAACATTTACCCACGTGGTAATGGGGCACTGAGAGTGTTATTGCTGTGTGTAGCAGAGAGCTATACAAAATGGAGTGGCCTGTAACGGGGATAGTAGTGTTGAAGTGGTCTATTCATGATGGAAGGCCCTCGTTAAGGTGGGAGTTTGGATAAACTTCCTAAGTGTTGTCCCCTCTTTATCTGAATCTCCTGAGTGCAAAACTGAGCTGGAGGCCGCAGGAGAACAAGCTGTCTTGGGAGATGGTCAGCATTCCTTCTCGGAGCAGCTGGAAGGGCAAATAGCACCGGCTCTCGCAGTGACAGCTGGTGCTGCTGTGACTCCGGTTGCAATGTGGACAAGAAAGGGGAGAGAAGATGTAGCCCCTTAGATACCTCAGAACCTTAAATAAAACATCCCATGCCAATCTAGCTTTGAAAGGGCCACTGGGGGAGGTAGCTGGTGTGACCCCATGTAACTCTGTCCCCTCACTAACATGAGAGAGTGAACTCGCAAAGCTTAGGCACAGCTGAGGGGACCGTCTGTTTTAAAGTTAGATGGTGGCTAGGGGGAAAGTGGGACGTGTTCGGCCTTCAGCTGGGGCAGCTCTGTGGCCTCCATGGCAACGCTTCAGGTTTTAGCCACTTAATAGGTTCCCCTCTGAACAAGGGCGGGGAGCTGGTTTTGTGCTTTAAAACCCTGAGCTGGGACTCAGGCAATGTGAGTTCAATTCCTGCCCCTGCCACGGTGACCTTGGGTAGTGACTTAGTCACAGAGCCGTAAAAGTACGTAGGAGCTGCTTCACGTAGCAGCGCAATGCCTGGCCCGTGTCCCCGAGCGTAATGCCTGGCCCGTGTCCCCGAGCGCAATGCCTGGCCTGTGTGCCCATGTCCCCGAGCGCAATGCCTGGCCCGTGTCCCCGAGCGCAATGCCTGGCCCGTGTGCCCGTGTCCCCGTGTCCCCGAGCGCAATGCCTGGCCCGTGTCCCCGTGGCCCCGAGCGCAATGGCTGGCCCGTGGCCCTGAGCGCAATGCCTGGCCCACGGCCCCGTGGCCCTGAGTGCAATGCCTGGCCCACGGCCCCGTGGCCCTGAGCGCAATGCCTGGCCCACGGCCCCGTGTGCCCGAGCGCAATGCCTGGCCCGTGGCCCCGTGTACCCAAGCGCAATGCCTGGCCCGTGGCCCCGAGCACAATGCCTGGCCCGTGGCCCCATGGCCCCGAGCGCAATGCCTGGCCCGTGTCCCCGAGTGCAATGCCTGGCCCCCCACACAAGGGAGGAGAGAATGAGGTGCCAAAAGAAAGGACCCTCTGAAAGCTGAGTGGGGAGCTGCTAAGGTAGGCAAGAGCGAGATGCCAAGGGGAAAGGGTTAGGCACTTACACCAGGCCAGCCACTCAGGGTAGCCCATCCCAATAGCAGTCAAAACTGCCTCTCCGTTCCCTCTCCCCGCTCTCTCCGCATTTCCCTGTGCCCCCTGCTGTCTCTTGTGTGGGTGCTTTGATACCACCACACCCACCAGTGGCTTGCGGCCAGCCCTGCTGCTGCGGGGTCTCACCAGTCTCAGGCGAGCTCAGAGCCCGCCGATGGGATTGGGAAGTTAGCTAGCCACGCTACAGAGGAATAGAAACTCAGGGCCAGGTCTGGGCTGGTCTAGCTTTGAGGGGTTGCCATGGTGAAAGTTAAAAAGCAGTCCTTGAGTAAAGGCTGTCAGTGAAAAAGTACCACTTAAATGCACACGATGGACTGGGCACATCTGTCTTCATCATAACTCCAGCCACCGGCTGTTAGGAGTTGAAGTGAGGGTCTGCAGCACCAAAGCAGAAACCACAACTGCTTGCGCAAAAGGAGTGAGGCCCAGACTCTGGAGGGTGTTACGGTTTTGCTTTGGCCAGCAGTGCAGCACCTAACTGATTTCGGAGCCTAAATCTCATTTCCAGAAGGGACTTAGACACCTCACTGCTTGAGGGCAAACCTGGACTGACTTTCTGGGATGACGCCTCCTTTGTTTGTTCACCCTTTCCCATTAATCAACCTGTGGGTGGAAATCTCTGAGGATTCATAGAATCATAGAATCATAGAATAATAGGACTGGAAGGGACCTCGAGAGGTCATCGAGTCCAGCCCCCCGCCCTCAAGGCAGGATCAAGCTCCGTCTACACCATCCCTGACAGATGTCTATCTAACCTGTTCTTAAATATCTCCAGAGAGGGAGATTCCACCACCTCCCTTGGCAATTTATTCCAATATTTGACCACCCTGACAGTTAGGAATTTTTTCCTAATGTCCAATCTAAACCTCCCCTGCTGCACTTTAAGCCCGTTACTCCTTGTCCTGTCCTCAGAAACCAAGAGGAACAAATTTTCGCCTTCCTCCTTGTGACACCCTTTTAGATATTTGAAAACCGCTATCATGTCCCCCCTTAATCTTCTTTTTTCCAAACTAAACAAGCCCAGTTCATGAAGCCTGGCTTCATAGGTCATGTTCTCTAGACCTTTAATCATTCTTGTCGCTCTTCTCTGCACCCTTTCCAATTTCTCCACATCTTTCTTGAAATGTGGCGCCCAGAACTGGACACAGTACTCCAGCTGAGGCCTAACTAGTGCAGAATAGAGCGGCAGAATGACTTCACGAGTTTTGCTTACAACACACCTGTTGATACAACCTAGAATCATATTTGCTTTTTTTGCAACAGCATCACACTGTTGACTCATATTCAACTTGTGGTCCACTATGACCCCTAGATCCCTTTCCGCCATGCTCCTTCCTAGACAGTCGCTTCCCATCTTGTATGTATGGAACTGATTGTTCCTTCCTAAGTGGAGCACTTTGCATTTCTCTTTATTAAACCTCATCCTGTTTACCTCTGACCATTTCTCTAACTTGCTAAGGTCATTTTGAATTATGTCCCTATCCTCCAAAGAAGTCGCAACCCCACCCAGTTTGGTATCATCTGCAAACTTAATAAGAGTACTCTCTATCCCAATATCTACATCATTGATGAAGATATTGAATAGTACGGGTCCCAAAACAGACCCTTGAGGAACTCCACTTGCTATCCCTTTCCAGCAGGATTTAGAACCATTAACAACAACTCTCTGACTACGGTTATCCAGCCAATTATGCACCCACCTTATCGTGGCCCTATATAAGTTATATTTGCCTAGTTTATCAATAAGAATATCATGCGAGACCGTATCAAATGCCTTACTAAAGTCTAGGTATATGACATCCACCGCTTCTCCCTTATCCACAAGGCTCGTTATCTTATCAAAGAAAGCTATCAGATTAGTTTGGCATGACTTGTTCTTCACAAACCCATGCTGGCTATTCCCTATCACTTTATTACTTTCCAAGTGTTTGCATACGATTTCCTTAATTACCTGCTCCATTATCTTCCCTGGGACAGACGTTAAACTGACCGGTCTATAATTTCCTGGGTTGTTCTTATTCCCTCTGTCCTTCTTGTGGTGTCTTGCTTACCCCACAGAGAACCACAGAGAACCACTGAGCTAGTTACAGTGGCTTGATGTTCTAGTGCAGACAAGTGCTAAGGCTTGTGTGAAGAACATGCTGAGTTTTAAAAGGACAGATGACAAAATGTTCAATAGATTCTTCTACCCCTTGGCATGAGTCACTCATACAAACTGTAACCTCGGGGCCCATTCTCCCTGCAGGCGAGAGTGGTCTGTGACTTTTGTTTTCTGCTGTATGAATCTTTGCCTCAGATCAGATTTGTGAAATGCAGGACAATGTAGCACTTTAAAGACTAACAAGATGGTTTATTAGATGATGAGCTTTCGTGGGCCAGACCCACTTCCTCAGATCAAAGGAAGTGGGTCTGGCCCACGAAAGCTCATCATCTAATAAACCATCTTGTTAGTCTTTAAAGTGCTACATTGTCCTGCATTTTGCTTCAACTACCCCAGACTAACACGGCTACATTTCTATCAGATTTGTGGTGAGACCTGCATATGGTGTGAGAACAGCTCTCTCTGCTGTCCTCAAAGAGCACTGACACGAGAATGGGAAACCCCTCATGCTAACTCCTGGAGCCCAAGAAATCAAGTCTGGACTAACTTGTGTTTGGTACGAGGATTCCTATGTGCGAAATAGATCAAGTGACTCTTGTAAAGTGTTGTAAAGAGCAGCCTGCTTTGTGTTTGTTTGGGGGATCTTTGTGAGGCACCGTTCTGAATTCTACAGCAGAGTCGTGTGGACAACCTGTGAGCACCCTGAGTCTCCATTTGTGCTGCCTGCTCGCTGAGTGCAAAGGTTGGTGTGCTGATTTAGGGCCGGACTCATAGGTCTCCCTGTTAGAAATTAGACATTTGAGTACTATACAGATCATTAGCCTGTTGAAAACTAAAACAAGGCGGTGTTTGTTTAAAGAACTAAGCCGGAGAGCTGTGGAAGAGAGTCTATATTGGAGTGAAATCTGCAGGGGTAGTTTTTGACTCTGCCCTCTGGAGAGCTGCTGTTCCGTAAGCCTGTCTGTGCTTTACCTGCTCTGAGCCAAATAAAATGCAAGTACAGTAAAAGCAAGATAGCAGCGCTCAGGGCACAGGGTAGCCTGGGCGGGGGGGCTCCTTGCTGCAATGTGGGAGTCAGGCTGTGAATCCCCCCTTCTGCTTGCCCAGAAAAGATGGGGGGCACAGGCTGTCCCTTGACAATCTTGGGCGAGAGCAGAGAATGGGGTGAAGCCGCCACCTCTTCCCCGTCCCTCCCTGGCGTTCTCTCCAGTGACTGTTCCAGGTGATAGTCGGGCTGCCCTGTGAATGGCTCAAAGCACCGCCCAGGGCATCCGCCTGCCACCGACAGGCAGCAAGGGCCCACAGGAGCCGCCCCGCCCGTGCTGTGTGCAGGCACACGCCCCGTGGGGCAGGGGGCAAAGGCCCACAGGAAATGCCCCGCCCGTGCTGTGTGCAGGCACACGCCCCGTGGGGCAGGGGGCAAAGGCCCACAGGAGCCGCCCCGCCCGTGCTGTGTGCAGGCACACGCCCCGTGGGGCAGGGGGCAAGGGCCCACAGGAGCCGCCCCGCCCGTGCTGTGCGCAGGCACACGCCCCGTGGGGCAGGGGGCAAAGGCCCACAGGAGCCGCCCCGCCCGTGCTGTGTGCAGGCACACGCCCCGTGGGGCAGGGGGCAAAGGCCCACAGGAGCTGCCCCGCCCGTGCTGTGTGCAGAAACACGCCCCGTGGGGCAGGGGGCAAGGGCCCACAGGAGCCGCCCCGCCCGTGCTGTGCGCAGGCACACGCCCCGTGGGGCAGGGGGCAAGGGCCCACAGGAGCCGCCCCGCCCGTGCTGTGCGCAGGCACACGCCCCGTGGGGCAGGGGGCAAAGGCCCACAGGAGCCGCCCCGCCCGTGCTGTGTGCAGGCACACGCCCCGTGGGGCAGGGGGCAAAGGCCCACAGGAGCTGCCCCGCCCGTGCTGTGCGCAGGCACACGCCCCGTGGGGCAGGGGGCAAAGGCCCACAGGAGCTGCCCCGCCCGTGCTGTGCGCAGGCACACGCCCCGTGGGGCAGGGGGCAAAGGCCCACAGGAGCCGCCCCGCCCGTGCTGTGCGCAGGCACACGCCCCGTGGGGCAGGGGGCAAAGGCCCACAGGAGCCGCCCCGCCCGTGCTGTGTGCAGAAACACGCCCCGTGGGGCAGGGGGCAAGGGCCCACAGGAGCCGCCCCGCCCGTGCTGTGCGCAGGCACACGCCCCGTGGGGCAGGGGGCAAGGGCCCACAGGAGCCGCCCCGCCCGTGCTGTGCGCAGGCACACGCCCCGTGGGGCAGGTGGGTTATTCCCTAGCAGAGGGGACCCAGGACAAGCAGGCTTCTCAGGCAGGGACAAGGGGACGGGCAGGAGCCGGGCAGGGCTGGCCGGCCATGGAGTGACCCTGCAGCCCCCAGAACCTGAGCTCCCCTAGGCCCGTGGCAGCCTCTACCTCTTTCCCCACGGCCCCTCCCAGCCCGGCCCTTAGCGAATTGATTAGCGGGGCCGGAGCCGCCGCCGATCCCACCTTCCCCAGTGAGTGCAGCCCGGGCCCGGCCCCTTACTGTCCCCACTGGCCGGGGCCCGCGGAGGGAGCTGCCAGCCGGCTCCCTGGGGCAAGGGGCCCGCCCCGGGCCGGGCGCTCTGCGGGGCGCACTGGGGCCGGGCCCAGCAGGGCACCAGCCGCGTCCCCGCACCCCGCCCGACCCGGCGCCGGCAGCCCGGAGCCGCAGCGCTGCACGCGGAGGCCTGGCGGGGCGGCGCCGGGAGAACAAAGGGCCGGGCCCGGCCGGGGGCTTCCCGGTTCTGCCGCGCCGCAGACCCAGGTAACCGGGGCGCGGAGCCGGGCCGGGGCAGCGCCGGGTTGGGGGCAAGGGACGATTTGCCCATCGCTGGGCAGCCAGGGAAGTCCCCCCAGCCGCGGCCAGGGCCTGCCCGGCAGCGCCTTTTATCCGAGTCGGCTGGGCTCCGAGTGGCTGCTCCCCCAGGGCCTGGTAGAGGGGACCCCCTTCCTGGGCCGGGGTAGCAGGGAGCCACAGAGCCGCCGCATCCACTCTCCGCAGCTGCTGCTCTTTGTTCTTCATTCGGAAACGTTTCGTCTTGCCCCGCTTTCCCCTTGGCTCTAAACACTGGGCGATCAGTTTTCTTCCCAGTGACGTGTTGTCCCCTGGGCTCCCCACAGTGATCCCATGTTAACATCACTCCTCACACCTTGTCCCTTTCTCGCAGCCTTCCACATTGGCTTGCCCCTCCCTGCACATCTTCCTTTTCTCCTCCCTGATTATCAGATGTTGCTGTGAAATCCGTTAGATAGAACCTTTACTCTGTATCCGCCTCTGAGGTACAATCCCTCAGTCTTCTCCACTAGTCACCAGTCAGAGTCAGAGCGTGTTTGCCCCTTTCTCTTTAATTACTGAACACTGATGTGACATGTCAGATTTGGGGATTTCCAGAAAACCAGCCCTGAGGCGTTCCCCATGTTTGTCATTTAGGTGGGAGCGAGTTACCCCGAGTCATTATCCGGAGTGGAGCTTCCCAGAGGTTCAGTTTCCCAGCGATCCCCTTTCCCCTGACATGCGAGTCGTTTGGGTCCCTCTCCGTTGCCACTCAAATCCTCTGGTGCTGCTCAGAGCGACTTGCTCCATTTCAGATCGGGGAGCCAGGCAGGGCCCCGCCGGCTCTGGGGAAGCTGTGCTCAGGGTTGGTATCTCATGCCAGACTACGGTGTTACGTGCTTAACGTTATTAGGGCAGGGCATCTTAGAAACAACACAAGAGTTGGGCACGTGAAGACGCGAGTTATCAATAATCAAGAACTGGGACAGCAACGGGGAATCCTTCTGAAGTGTCTCCTTCCCATTCTGCTCTCCCTTGGCAACTGGGTCACAGACTGTTTCTGGGAGGGTTTAACCGTGTGCCGGGGGTCAAACCGGCTAGGAGAGTCTGTGTCTCTGTAAAGGGCAGGTGGGCACTGCAGTAAAACCCCCACCCAGCCTGTGGCCGCTGCCTGGGAATGGGGCTGTAGGGCAGGATCCTGAATCTGGCCCGGTACATTGCAGTGTTAACTCTTAGCCCTTGTGTGCCCCAGGCAGCTGATCCGGGCCAGGCTTGGGTGTTTTGCTGCAGGGCAAGACACATCCCAGGTGTCTCTTGGTGCCGTGGAGCCCAGACTGGCTGTGTGCAGGGAGAACGCCGGGCATGAATCAGAGTGTGACGTGGACAACCCTCCCTGAAATCGCAACAGCTGCCATCTCGCCCTGCTGGCTGCAGAATAACACCGTGTTGTGCCGCGGGTCGTCCTGTCCTCCCTGGGAAAAGGCAATGGCGCCAGCAGAGCCGGCTCAGGTACGGGGCTGTCGGGGAGCTGGGGCTGGGCTCTGGCGGGAAGCAAAGGGACAGAAAATGCACAGGAGCACAGGAGATGGTGGATGTGGAGGAGACGGCAGGAGAAAGGGAGGGGACAGTGTGACCATCCTGCTGGGTGACTCTGGCTTGATTATAGGGAACAGACTCATGGGGGTTGGGAGCAGCACGTCCCGTTTGGGGAACAGGAAATAAGCCACCTGCCCAGAACTGGGGAAAGTTCTCAGACTCCCTAGGCTGGAGCCACAACCTGCCGATACCCGTCGTTATTCGCTGCTCCCCGGCCTGTGTCCGCTGCAGACTGTATCAGGAGGCTTTATCTCCTCTGCCAGGCCGTGGATAACATGAGCTCAGAGCCAGATCCGAGCCTTGCGAGACTCCATCGACACATTCTCAACCCTGGTTCCTGGCTTAGCTACATGTCGAGACCCATCAGTTAGCTGGTTTTTAATGCAGTTCCTGTGCGCAGTGTCGACTGTGTAAGGCTCTCGTTTAATCAGAGGATTGTGTTGTACCAAATCAAATGCCTAGTAGACATCTGTGTATATTGCATCCACATGATATCTTCATCAACCAAACTTCAAATCACATCCAGAAGGACATGCGGTGGGTTCGATAGGATCTGAAGCTACGTGGGTTGATGTTAATTGTATCAGCCTCCCTTGAACCTTTATTCAGACAGTTATCGGGTGCTCCATTCGCTTGAAATAAGTGCGAGACGGGCACTGTTACAGGTACCTGGGTCAGCCCTTTTACACCTTCTGAATATTGGCACAGGACGATCTTCAGTTCTGGAGTTTTCCCTCTATTCCAACACCCCGTGAAAACCCACAGCGATGGGCCAGCGAACGCCTCGGCCAATTCTTTTAATACGCCTGGATGCAAGTTATCGGCCTTGCTGGTTTGAAAATGTCTACCTGCAGTAGCTGCTGTTTAATGCCCTCCTGGGTGATGGCTGGAATGGGAAGAGTTTTGTCACCATTATATGACCGGACTGCACCCTCTGTCTTCTCGCGGGTACAACACAAGCATGTTGGCTGAACAGTTTTAATGCTTCTACCATCTGAACGGCCCTTCGCGATTGATAGGGTCTTTGTCTTGTTAACACACTTCAAACCCTTTGCATTGTCCTTGACCCTGCAGGCCACCGGCTCCCCCTCTGCCCTTTGCTTCCCGTGTGGATTTTCTGCAGTTCCAAGCTGGTCACGTTCTTTCCTGTCGACTCCCCCTTCCCTCCATTTGCTTTCCCTTGTGATTTTATGGCGAGGGCTTTGGGAATCCTGCCAGAGACTGTCCCTGGATCCTACTGTGGTTCCAGCCCCTGGCTGGTAGATGAATGTGACGATTCTTGCCCCTGTGTGTGCCAGCAGAGATGAAAGCCCTCTCCTCCCCGTCTGCCCTTGCCCCGATGCCTCCCGGCTCCTCTGAGCTGTGCAGGGCTGGGACTCTTATCGGGTCCCTCGCAGAGCATCCATTGTACTGGCCCTGCTCTGCTGTGAATCCCAGGGCAGTCCCTGGGCTGCAGGCACTGAGCGGGCGACTCTTGTTCCTTCAGATGCGGTGAGCTTCGAGGAGCTGGCCGTGTACTTCACGGAGGGGGAGTAGGCCTGCTGGGCCCTGCTCAGAGAGCCCTCTACAGGGAGGTGATGCAGGAGAACCACGCCACTGTGGCCTCGCTGGGTGCGGAGCCCTGCTCCTGGTTACTGGGAGTGCTGGGGTCCCTACAGCATCCCGGGGTGAGAACTCGAGACCTTTCCTCAGCCCGAGATTCATGGCCGGCTCCCCTGCTCCTCCTCTTGCCTCCTGCCCTTCCCCGGAGTCGTTTCTGGATGGGCATTCGCTGTTGGCCACGTAGAGAACAATGGACGGATAAAATGTCGTCTGATTCATCCCTATTGGATGCAGGAACAGAGCTTCTCCCCTTTCCTCATGTGAAGGGCCAGAGGTTTGGGGCTCCCTGTGCCCAGTAGTATTCTCAGGCCCAGCTGGGGTGGGGGGGCTGGGTACCCCATCGCACTTGGATACAACAGTATCATGATGTGCCTGGGATGATCATATCCGTCTGCCATTCCAGCGGTGCGCAACCCGTGGGTTGTGACCTCCTTGGGGGTTGCAGTTGCCTTCCGGGGGAGGTCGCAGCACCGGGCTGGCCACCATTTTTTTTCCTGGCTTGGCATACATGTGTCAGGGGCAGTGGCAGGTGAGCGGAGCAGCATTTAAAGGGGCCGCGCCTTTTTCTTTTTTTTGCTCATAATTTTCCCAGGGGTAGCGGTAGGAAAAAGGCTGTGCACCGCTGTACCATTCCACTGTGCACTCTGCTTGTGCGCTCTAACCCTTCCTCCACCTGGAGTCGTTTCTGGATGGGCATTCACTATCGGCCACGTAGAGAACAATGGATGGATAAAATGTCGTCTGATTCATCCCTATTGGATGCACAAACAGAGCTTCTCCCCTTTTCCCATGTGAAGGGCAATTGGTGCAGCTGGGAGAATCCTAGATACAGTCTAGGGGAGACACATCTGGGGAGCGGCGTGGGCGACGGGAGTCACTGAGCCCATCTGTCAACAGGCAGGTGGAGAAGGCTGCCGCTCGGGGTGCAAGGGAAACGGGGAACAGTGGTGGGGTGGAGAAGGGCAGTAGCTATTGCTAAGGGGCCAGCAGGTGGAGGTCCTGCTGCGTGGAGCCATGGCAGTTGGTCTCAGGATGCGTGGCATGGAGCTGAGGGTAAAATCATGGGGTGTTCTTTGAGACGAGTATCCCACAGATCCAGCTGATCTCCCGTGTTCTCATTCTCGTACACAGGCTTCCCAGTGTCCAAACCCCATGTGATCTCCCAGCTGGAGCGAGGGGCAGAGCCGTGAGTCCCAGATCTCCAGGGTTCTGAGGAAAGAGAGCTCCAGAGAGGTGCCCAGACAGGTAGGGCCTCAGCTAAACCTACCTGGAAACTGCCCTAGAATAATGGAAACAGTGGGGACTCCCTCCCGTGATCTCGTGAGTTGTACGAATTCAGAATTGTTCCCGGCAGGTGAGGCAGGGACATGGCAGATCTCACTGCTGGCTTCCCACCTCCCCGACTGACTCCTGGCTGTCACTCCCTCAGTCCAAGGCTGACTCCTGCCACTCTGCAAGGTCTGGCACCAGGAGGTCAAGATCCTGCTGCCGTCGTCAGCCCCTGTCTGGACAGTGGACACCACAGGGACCACTCTGGACACCTTGGGTCCAGCCCAAGGTCCCAGAGCCAGGTTGGCATCTCTGGCATTAGAGATCCTGCATGCTATCCTGGCACTGGGGCTCCACACATCCACACTGGTACCTTCTATCCACACGGTGCCGGTAGATCCCTCGGTGTCAGTGGGCCCATCAGCCCCTCAGTCTGGTGTTGACCGTGGCACCCACAACTTACTATCCTCGCCCTCTTCCTGATGAGGAGGTGGCAGGAGCGTCAGCAGCTCCAGCTCCGGAAGGTAACAGGGCTCTGAAACTGTTACTCTGCAGAGTAGCCCAAAACTTGGGCCTCCAAAGTGAGGCAGTAGCCATGGACACTGGCCTGATGGTGGACATCCTCGCCTCCTCTGGGACCTCCAGTGTTGTTCTCCCTACAATAAAAACAGTAGCTTAGACTACTAGGGCCGATGGCAGACATCTGTCCCTACCCTCCCAGAAAAGAATGAGCGGTGCTATTTCATACCCTCTGAAGGGTGTGAGCATTTATATACACTCCCCGCCCCCCCGTAGCCACGGGAGTAGCTATGAGGGAAGTCCTTGGCTCCCAAGTGTCAGGAGACCCAGCAGGCTCTGCAGGACATACCTTTCAAAGGGCCCAATTTCAGATAAAATAAACAGGAGGCTTCATAGTTTGAAGGACTCAAGGGACACTCAGGTCCCTTGGCATCCATACCTCTGTCACCCAATGCCAGCACTTCAGACTTCAGCCCCCTTCAAGAGCATATCAGCCCTCAAATTGCTAAAGCTGCTTCTACAGGAGAAAGTGCAGGGGTAGGAAGCAGCAACGCCCGTCCTCTTGGTAGTCCAAGCCTCCTTTGAGCCAGAAAGAAGCATTTGGAAGGCACAGGCAAGGACCGCATAGCAGATGCCCCACAGGATCCAAGCCACCTTACCTCTCCTTCCTTACTATCCCCTTTCTGCTGTGCATAGCCCTGCATTACCCGGACCATTGGGTGCTCAGCATGGTTGAGAGGGGATACGCCCTCCAATTCCCTTCTCCATCCCTCGTCAGGGACTCTTCTCACCAGCAACTCCTTATTCAAGAGGTGTAGGTGCTCCATCTCTCGGGCAGTGGAGGAGGCTCCTCAGGAGCACAGCGGCAATTTACTCTCGGCATTTCCTAATACTGAAGGCTGGGGGGTGTCGGGCCCATTTTGGACATGTGAGAACTGACTCAGTTTGTGAAGGAGCTCAGGTTCCACATGGTCTCCCTGGCTTGCGTCATCCCACCCCTGGATCCAGCAAACTGGATCCTCACCTTGAAGGATGGGTAGTGACAGGGTTCGGGGGGAGGTCAGTAGGGCTGCTATTAGGTGCCACTCCAGTAGGCACTGAGGCCAACCCTATGGCTAGCTGGTGGGGCAAAATCTTCTGGTTCCCACGGATGCATGCGCGCACATCTGATTGGAATGGACACGAACAACACATCTCAAAGAACAACGGTTACGAAAAGGCGAGTAACAATTGTGTGTGTGATCTCTCCGGTACCTATATTGGTTTGTGCCCACCTTTTCCCATTCCTCTCTCTGTTCTCCCCAGCCCAGCAAGTGACTCACATCTGGATTCTCTCTGTCCTTGCAGGTGCTGGGATGGTGGATTCTGCTTCTCGTTCCCAATCACAGCAGAATGGTGTTGAGCAAATAGAACCACATGGGACATTAGTGGGAAGATCCAAGGAGGAAATGTCTTCAAGTTGTGCGGAAGCAAAAGCCTGTAAGGATCCGCACAGGCCTGAGAGAAGTTTCAGTGGCTGCTTAGACCTTACTAGCCATGAAAAAATTAATGTGGGAAAAAGACCTTATGCATGCTCTGAGTGTGGGAAAAACTTTAGCCAGAGTTCAACCCTCCTCACACATCAGAGAGTTCACACTGGAGAGAGACCATACACATGTTCTGAATGCGGTAAGAGTTTCAGTCATGGCTCAGCCCTGATCACGCATCGGAGAATCCACACTGGAGAGACACCCTACGCATGCCCTGAGTGCAGGAAACACTTCAATCACAGCTCAAACCTCATCAAACATCGGAGAATCCACACCGGAGAGACCCCCTACGCATGCTCTGAGTGTGGGAAATGCTTCTCTCGGAGATCTGCTCTTACCACACATCAGAGAACCCACACGGGTGAGACACCCTACTCGTGCTCCGAGTGCAGAAAAAGCTTCAGTGAGAGTTCAGACCTTATTAGGCATTGGATAATCCACACGGGAGAGAAACCCTACACCTGCCCCGAGTGTGGGAAAAGCTTCAACCACAGCTCAAACCTGATCACCCATCGGCGAATCCACACTGGGGAGACGCCCTACACCTGCCCGGAGTGCGGGAAACGCTTCACCCAGAGCTCCCACCTTATCACCCACCGGAGAGTGCACACAGGAGAGCGACCCTACATGTGCTCTGAGTGCGGGAGAAGCTTCTGTCGAAGCTCAAACCTCATCACGCATCAAAGAATCCATGTAGGCAAGACGCTCTGCTCCTGCTCTGAGTGTGGGAAAAGCTTCAGTCGTCGCTCAGCCCTCATCAGTCATCAGCGAATCCACAGGGGAGCCACCAACTACACCTGCTCTGAGTGCGGGAAAAGCTTCAACCGGAGCTCACACCTCATCATGCATCGAAGAATCCACACAGGAGAGAAACCCTACACCTGTGCCGAGTGTGGGAAAAGCTTCAATCGGAACTCAAACCTGATCACACATCAGAGGGTCCACACTGGAGAGACACCCTATACGTGCTCCGAGTGTGGGAAAAGCTTTAGTCAGAGCTCTACCCTCATCACACACCAGAGGATCCACACGGGCGAGAGACCCTTCACGTGCCCGGAATGCGGGAAGAGTTTTAGTCAGAGCTCAACATTTATCAAACATAAGAGAATCCACACAAGCAAGTAATGTCTGTACACGTTTTGAATCTAGCTGGCCAAAGATTTTTGGTAAAATACATTAGCTAGTTCTCTCATCGTTTTTACACCATTTTCTTCCAACGTGGTCTCTCCGCTCTGCATGGGTTGCCTGCCTCTGCCTTTTCCGCTTCCTCCGTCTTTGGGGTGAATCCCACGATCCGTTATATCAACTCCTTTGTCTTAAATCTCCAAGGATTGTCACCTCCTCCTGCCAGCAGTATCCATCAGCGCCAGGTGCAGGAGACGGGCTTGGCCTTGCCTGGATACGGCGAGGTCGAATCGACCTGTGCCGTGTCTGCACTTTGCACGTGGAGGTAACTGCTCAGCTTCGCGATCTTGGTGCAACACCTCTGCTTGTGCAGAGCAGCCATTACCCAGCTCCAGTGGCTGGGGTCTGCTCTGCGCTTGGCCTGAGGCCCCCACATCATTATTTCTAGTCTAGACAAACCCTCAGTGTCACCTCAATACCGTCCCCCCCGTGCAATGAGGGGGGCAGGTGGGAGCCAGCACGCACGGGGAGACAGCTTTTAAGCCGGCTCCACAAATGCTCCAGCTCCCATGGAGCTGCCTCCCCCTTCCCTGTATCAAAGGCAGTAGCACCGGGGGAGGATGGTTTCAGCAGTTACACATTTACTTGAATAGACACATTTCAGCATCCCCAGCTCCCACTGTCTCAAAGCCTATGTGCTTATCCCTCCTGTATTTATAACCGGGGGAGTTTGTTTCCCTACATCACTTTATCTAATAGAGCTTCTCTATTTGCCGTGACGCGCTTTTTCAGAGACCACCGTCATTACACGTTCTATGTCAAAGAGATGTTGTAAGTTTCACTATGGCTTATATTTACATTTTGACAGTTGTGCAGACCAACCTTACACTCTGAAGAAAAAGAGAGGGTCATATCTACAAAACATCAAGTGTGATTTGAACATTCCAGGCCTAGTATTACCTGGTGTATTTGTGCCTAGTCCTGAAATTATAATACTTCAGCTATCGCCTTGTTTAATAGAGAAACGACCTTCCAAAATGCTTTTTTAACACGAGGATAATTGAAGAAACATGTGATCGTATATTATATGTTAACATTACATATAATATTGACTAATACTATAGGGCTACATCTACACTGGCATGATTTTCCGAAAATGCTTTTAACGGAAAAGCATTTTTGGAAAAGCACATCTAGATTGGCAGGATGCTTTTCCGCAAAAGCACTTTTTGCGGAAAAGCGTCCGTGGCCAATCTAGATGCGGTTTTCTGCAAAAAAGCCCTGATCGCCATTTTCACCATCGGGGCTTTTTTGCGGAAAACAGTACTGTGCTGTCTACACTGGCCCTTTTGTGCAAAAGTCTTTCAGAAAAAGACTTTTGCCCGAACGGGAGCAGCATAGTATTTCCGGAAAAGCACTGATAATCTTACATGAGATTGTCAGTGCTTTTCCGGAAATTCAAGCAGCCAGTGTAGACAGCTGGCAAGTTTTTCCGGAAAAGCAGATGATTTTGCGGAAAAACTTGCCAGTCTAGACACAGCTTAGGATTTACAGACTTTTCTCTCCTAACTCATCCTGGGTATGTCTACACTACCACCCTAGTTCGAACTAGGGTGGTAATGTAGGCAACCGGAGTTGCAAATGAAGCCCGGGATTTGAATTTCCCGGGCTTCATTTGCATAAAGCCGGGCGCCGCCATTTTTAAATGTCCGCTAGTGCGGACTCCGTGCCGCGTGTAGCCACTGGCATGATTTTACAAGCTGTGTGTTTGCACCTTCACGTCGTCAGAGAGGACACTGGTTCAGTTCACGCAGTTACGCCTGGTAATGTTACCAAGGGTTGTGGGGTTTCACTTGGTTTGGTCAACACACGATTGTTCAGTTGCTTCTGGCAATATTGTTTCAGGATTCCCCAGTCAGTCATTTGGAACTCGGCTCAGCTGGTGATTCTCTATTCTGCTCATTCCCTCCGGGGCACCTGGCGCTGGCTACTGTGGGCAGACAGGTTGCTGGGCCAGATGGACCTTTGGCCTGACCCCCTCTGGCTTCTTAAAAGATCCATGAATTTGAATCCCAGAGCAATTGTGGCCCAGGCCCTATAGCCGATTACTTTGGAAGATATTTCCTTCCTGCCCAGATGCTCGCTGCCTATTATTTGGGATCCACCGTGCCTACAGATGGAGGACATGGAAGTGGCATTTTTGACCAGTTTAACACTTGAAGATGCTGCAGATGTATGTAATGTGAAATCAGTGCTGAATGGGCGAGAGTGGCGAAATAACCATTTGTAGTAAATACCCGCCTTCAGTGGATGACAGGGATTCTAAGCCAGGCCTGGATCTAGTCCCAATCTTAGATCTGTGCCACCAGGTTCAATCAATAACTGGGATATATAGGGAGAAGCTATTCCTACCTTACCAAGCCACACCACAGGTCAGAAGTGACCATAAGAACATGTCAAGTTACCCTAACCACGTTTCTAAGGCTTAGGCAAGAACTAGCAGATACCGAGGTTGATTTTCATCCCAGAGATGGAAGCTGTGATGACCTATGGCCCAGCTAAATCTATTGATTCTAAAAACACTGCGCCTTAGTTCAGTGGCATTCGCTCTGGGCCCAGAGGCTGCCCTTGTTAAAGAGGGAGCTATAGTCCTTTGCCATTTGGGTCCAAAGTTTCAGGAGGCAAAGAGAGAAACAGCTGAAGCCTTCAGAGGACATTCCTTCCCCAGGGATCGCAGTCTGATGCCTTTTTGAACAGAGCACATCCATGCTGTGCACGTGCTGATGGAGAATGAGGGAATGAATGGGTCAGGACTCCAGGTTCAAACTGCAGGATCCAGGAATGTTGAGTCCTGATTCTGTGCTTTTGTCGCTTAGCTTTGCTCTTGTGTCTTACGCGTTTGTATCACTTCATCCGATCCCTGCTGCTCGGACAGATTAGAAAATGTGAAAATAGACTACAGGTGAGTTTTCTCGTGGTGTAAATCTTTCCATGTAACGTGAGGCGCTTTGCACCAGAGGGGTGTGTGTCTACACTGCAATGTAATCCCAGGCTCGGGGATATGAATCCTATGACGTGCTGAAAAACATTGGGCTGGAGTTCTACGCTGCATTTTAACCCGACTGCAGACAGACCTGAGTCACAGTAACCATCTTGTGGGGTCCCTCCATCCCCACACAGGGCTGCTGTAGCCCTAGGACTGGGATGCCCTGTGGGAAAACTTTGCTGCCCACCATGCATGTTATCAGGAAGCAGCTGGCTTTGTAACGGGTGTTCTTTGAGAGGTGTTGCACACGGGTACCTATCTTTTGTACCGAGTGTCTCTGGCCCCTTTCTCTGAAGCCATCATGGCCGGGTGACTTATTGCTGTTTAATTGATCAGTTTCTTCCAAAACCACCTCTATTGACTCCTGAATCTGCGACAGTTCCCCAGCTGTGTCACCCAAAAGAATGGCGCTGGTGTGGGGCTCTCCCTCCCATCCGCCGCAGTAAGGATGGATGCAAAGAATTGATTTGGCTTCTCCTCGCTGCCCTTGGCTTGTTGAGCGTGCCTTTAGCATGATGATCCAGTGGCCCCCATGGGTTACTCAGCAGGCTTCTTGCTTCTCATGCACCCAGGAGGAAAAACTGCTGTTTGCTTTTGGGTCTTTTGCTGGCCAATCTTCCGCTGCAGCTGGGCTGGCCTGATTGTACTATGAAACGGGACGTGCCGGCGGTGCTGGTGCTATTTTCCTCCATAGGATGAGCCTTCCACTTTTTAAAGGATGTCTTTTTGTCTCTAACTGCCTCTCTCTCTCTCAGTTGCTCAGCCCACGGGCTGTTTGCTCCTGGGAGTGGGTTTTGACAAGGTGTATGAATAGCTTGTTTGTAAAGTGTTTATAGCTGTCCAGGCATGTGCCTTCTGCAGCCAAAATTTGGGTTGGAAGCTAGGCCCAGGGTCTGCAGATATCTCCTCTCCCGGGAGGGCAGTGAATCGACTTCCTCCAGCGTCTGAAGAGTGCTTACCCCCTTGGTATCTGCTCTTGTAGCCAGCAGGGCAAGGCAGCTACAGGCCAGAGCTGTGTGCAGGGGGGCTGTATCTTCAGGCATTGGCCGCCCTTCTCGGGGCCAGGCGGCCTCCTCTGTCCCCATCCCATTATCAGCCAGTGCGGGTGGTCCCTTGTATCTTCTCCCGGCTCCCACCCCCTGCCCCCGCCCCTCCTGGGCACCCAGCTGCCCCCTGCAGACTCTGCCCCCTCCTCCCGGGGGCCCATCCCAGCGGCGCACCGGGGTAGGCTGCAGCAGAGCGAGCAGCAGGAGGAGCCAGCCTGGCCCAGCGACTCGGGCGCCGGCGGCAGCGCCAGGCCGGGCGCGGCGGGCGGAGGCGGCGCCGGGAGAACAAAGGGCCCGGCTGGGGCCGGCGGCGGCTGCAGCGGGGCTTCCCGGCTGCCGCACCTTGCCGGGCCGCAGAGCCAGGTAACCGGGGCCGGGATGCTGCAGGCAGCGGAGAAGAGCGGGGGGGGGGCACTGAAATCCCCTCTGGCCCCCCCTCGCCCCGGCGCGGTGGGAATTCCGGGCTGGCCTCCGCCCGACTCCCCCGGTCTCGGGTCCCTGCCGGTAGCAGCGACGCTCTGGGCCCTTTGCCTCCAGGCTGCACCCTCGGCCCGGCCCCTTTGGGCTTCGCACCGTTTCCCCGGTTTACCCTCCCGCAGGGACCGTACACGCCGCCGCCGCTGCTGCTTTTCCCTGGGCCTCCCTTCCGGGCCCGTCTCTCGGCAGCCCCCTGGCAGGGCCACCGTCCTCAGGGGCTGCTCTCCCCGGGCCAGGGAGCAGCGACCCCCCCTTTACTCCTCCAGTCCCAGTAGGACAGTGATAGAGATGCAGCCCTGTTAGGCTGGTCTAGCTGAAACAAAAGACAGGGCTGTGCAGCACGTTACAGACTAGCAAGATCATGATACAAAGATAACCCCTAACCAACCATCTTGTTAGTCTTTAGCCTGCTGCATCGGCCTGCCCTTTGTTTCTGCAATCCCAGTAGGGACTGACCTGCAGCCCTGCAGCTCCTTTTATCTGAGCCTGCTGGGCTCTGAGTGGCTGCTTCCCTGAGGCCTGTCCAGGCAGGCCCAGATGAGACACCTTCCCTGCTTCCTGTGGATCATGGGATCCCCCTGTAAGGAGCCACCAAGGCCAGCTGCAGCCACCACAAACGCCTTTCTCCCCAGCACAGCGGGTGCCCTATACCCGGATTCTCCCTCTGTCCTCGCAGGAGTCGGGATGGTGAGTGGGAACAAGGAGAATCCACAGCAGGAAGATGCTGAGCAAATAGAACCAGATGGGGCATTAGCAGGAAGATCCCAAGGGAAAGCGTCCTGGAGCTGTGCAGAGGCAAAAGCCTGTGAGAGTCAGGCCAGGCCAGAGGAAACCTTCAATAGCGGCTCCGACCTTACTGGACAAGAAAGAATGAACAGGGAAGCGAGACCCTACACTTGCCTTGAGTGTGGGAAACGCTTTAGTCAGAGCTCAACCCTCATCACACATCAGAGAATCCACACTGGAGAGAGACCGTACACGTGTTCTGAGTGCGGGAAAAGCTTCAATCGGAGTTCACACCTCATCACACATCAGAGAATCCACACAGGAGACCGACCCTATACGTGCTCTGAGTGTGGGAAACGCTTCAGCCAGAATTCAAACCTCGTCACACATCGGAGAGTTCACACGGGAGAGGCGCCTTACACATGTTCTGAGTGCGGGAAGCGCTTCAGTCATGGCTCATCCCTGATCACGCATCGGAGAATCCACACTAAAGAGATGCCCTACACGTGCCCTGAGTGCGGGAAACGCTTCAATCACAACTCGCACCTCACCATACATCAGAGAATCCACACCGGAGAGACCCCCTACGCATGCTCTGAGTGTGGGAAATGCTTCTCTCGGAGATCTGCTCTTACCACACATCAGAGAACCCACACGGGTGAGACACCCTACTCGTGCTCCGAGTGCAGAAAAAGCTTCAGTGAGAGTTCAGACCTTATTAGGCATTGGATAATCCACACGGGAGAGAAACCCTACACCTGCCCCGAGTGTGGGAAAAGCTTCAACCACAGCTCAAACCTGATCACCCATCGGCGAATCCACACTGGGGAGACGCCCTACACCTGCCCGGAGTGCGGGAAACGCTTCACCCAGAGCTCCCACCTTATCACCCACCGGAGAGTGCACACAGGAGAGCGACCCTACATGTGCTCTGAGTGCGGGAGAAGCTTCAGTCACTGCTCCAACCTTTTCACGCATCAGAGAATCCACACAGGAGAGACGCCCTACACATGCTCCGAGTGCAGGAAAAGCTTCAACGAGAGTTCAGACCTCATTAAGCACTGGCGAATCCACACGGGAGAGAAACCCTACACCTGCCCTGAATGTGGGAAAAGCTTCAACTACAGCTCAAACCTGATCAAACATCAGCGAATCCACACTGGGGAGACGCCCTACGCGTGCTCTGAGTGTGGGAAACGCTTCAGCCAGAGCTCCCACCTTATCACCCACCGGAGAGTCCACACAGGAGAGCGACCCTACATGTGCTCTGAGTGCGGGAAAAGTTTCAATCGGAGCTCAAACCTTATCACGCATCAGCGAATCCATGTAGGCAAGACGCTCTGCTCCTGCTCTGAGTGTGGGAAAAGCTTCAGTCGTCGCTCAGCCCTCATCAGTCATCAGCGAATCCACAGGGGAGCCACCAACTACACCTGCCCTGAATGTGGGAAAAGTTTTAATAAGAGCTCAACTTTTATCAAGCATAGGAGAATCCACCCAGGCAAGTAATGCCACTAATGGGGAGGGGAGGTGAGGGGGGGTCCTCAATCCCCTTTTTCCTAATCCTTTACGAATATGTTGAACAGTGCTGGTCCCAATACAGATCCCTGTGGTACCCCACTATTTACCTCTCTCCATAATGAAAACTGACCATTTGTTGCTATCCTTTGCTTCCTGCCTTTTTGAACCACAAGAGGACCTTCCCTCTTATCCCATGACTGCTTAGTTTGCCTAACACTGTTGTTGAGGGATCTTTTCAGAGACTTTCTGAGAGTCCAAATACACTTTAGCCCCTGGTTCACCCCGTCCATGTTTCTCGGCTCCCTCAAAGAATTCTAATGAGCAGGTGAGATGTGATTTCCCTTTAGAGCACTTTTGGAAAGCAGTGGCTGCATGCATCATCTGTGCTGCGGTTGGATAGAAATTGTTCAGTGGCCGCTTACCAAGTCTCAGCAAGGTCTGTGTCTGTGTGGGGAAGGGAAGACAAGGAGAAGGGTTAGTTCCACAGCAGTGAAATGCAAAGAGGAAGCTTTAACCAGCTTTGAGTGTGAGTCTTAAATGTAAGCAATCATTTGGTTTCAGTATAAACGAGGAGTCCTGGGGCACCTTACAGACTAACAGATGTATTGGAGCATGAGCTTTCGTGGGCAAAGACCCACTTTGTGAGATGCACATCTCTAAGGTGCCACAGGACTTCTTGTTGTTTATGCAGATTCAGACTAACACGGCTCCCCCTCTGATACTTGGTCTCAGTACCGACTCTACAGCTGGCCAGCTCTGGCGTCCTCTCCCTGAGTGAAGGTCTCCAAGTGGGTTTATGCTCAATACACAGTGAAAACAATGAGGATGAACCCCTTTGTCAGAGGCACGGACTGGATCACGGCAATGGGATGATCTATTAGTGCATCTATCACAGCCTCTCTGCATCTCACAAAGTGGGTTTTATCCATGAAAGCTGATGCCCCAATAAATCGGTCAGTCTCTAGGGGGTCATGGGACGACTCCATTGTTTTTGCAGACTCACACCGCAGTCCCTCTGAGACTCAATACACAGCCATTTCCGTGGGCTCCCGCTCTGAGATGTATAAGGCAGGATTGTTCTGCTGGATTAGTCTGGTGATTTCCCCAAACTCCAGTACAATGACACTGTGTGGTCACTGAATGACCTTAGCTGTAGCAAAATGCAGGACAATGTAGCACTTTAAAGACTAACAAGATGGTTTTTTAGATGATGAGCTTTCGTGGGCCAGACCCACTTCCTCAGATCAAATAGTGGAAGAAAATTGTCACAACCATATATACCAAAGGATACAATTTAAAAAAATGAACAGATATGAAAAGGACAAATCAAATTTCAGAACAGGACGGGGATGCCGGGGCGGGGGGAAGGAAGGAAGGTAAGTGTCTGTGAACTGTAGGACTCTATTGTTTAACCCTTCGTTAGCTGCGCAGTGTTTACAGTAGTGATGTGTGTGTGGCCTTGATTTGATTTGTTCAGTTTAATAAACGGCATAAAAGGGACATTGGGTCATAGTTCTTTCAGTTGGCAACATGGGGCCAGGACTGTAGAGATCATGCAGTCACTTTGGAGGGTAATCAGCTCCCTCAAAATTAACCCTTTGGCTTCCCAAGGTGAACAGCTGACGTAGGGCCCCATTCTCAGATCCAGTGCCTGGCACCTCAGGGGGTTCACAGGCTTTCATCATTGAGGGAGGCTGTCTGAGTGGCTTAGCAGGGCTCAGTGAGCAGGGGGTATTTCTCTGAGGGGAGGTGGGCAGCAGCTCTGTGGTCACTGTTGTGGCTAAGCCCAACCTGTCCCACCCCACCTGGCTTGCCCAGGGATTATGCTGCCGTCAGGCTCATCCAAGGGTATTGGGGCTGTTTGAAAGGGCTGTAAATGGAAGTGAAAAGCTTTGACGTTTCAGCCACTGTGGTGCTGGCAGAGCAAAATGTGTGTGTGCTGCTGGGGCATATTGGACATTCTTGAGGGTAGAGTTAAGGGTATGTGAGCGGTTCCTGGTTTTCAAGAGGTTTGAGTTTTTCCAAAGCTGAGATTCTGTAAGGGGAGGATCTCTCACCAGGCAACCTTAACTCTGCGTTAAAGAAGTTGTTTTCCCACTAAATATTAGCCATCTAGCAAAGCCAATGTGAGGGCTAAACACCTAGAAAGAAAACAATGAAAATAGCCAGAGGTCAGGACTCCTTAACAATTCGTCTCCCTGGTAAAGGTGGAAAGAAGCAAAGCAAAAGTGACTCAAAGCTATTCCTCCAGGGGAGAAGTCTCCCCATTTCACCCTGAGGGTCTTCAGGGCATGGGGGAGCACAAGGAAAGCAAAGTGACCGAACAGGAAGAGATTAGCAGATTTCCTTCCTCTCCCAGGCTGCTGAGAACAAACTGGTTTCTACACACACCCCTTGGCTTTGTCTTTGTCTTCTCCCCGCTGTTCTGAATTACTTCCAACAACACACCCTACTAGTGCCTCCTCCAGCATGTCAGTGTGCTCAGGTCTGAGGAGTGATGTCCGGTCCTGCCTGCTCCAGTGCATTGTTTTCCTGTCTCCTGGTAAGCATGGTCACTTCCCCGGTCAGCCTAAGCCTGCTCTCTGCGAGGCAGTATTGACTCCCCAGCGTCCTGTGAAGACGGAGAAATGCAAGAAGCCATTGAGTCGCTGGCACGGTCTGGCTGTCCGGCCTCAGTGATTAGTCTGCGGTGCTGTTAGGTGACAGTATTGTACCCTGCTGGTGGGGGGGGAGGGGGGGGGGATCTGTGTTTCAATCAGTTCAGGTCGTTTCCTCCATCGCCCGGCCCTGACATCACTTACTCAGTGGCAGGCCCTGACCGGTTCCGTTTCTCTACCTGCTGCCGTTCCCACCAGATGTGGGTGGTTTGGGGCTGGGTTCATGTGTGGAGTTGTGCTAGGACAATCTGCTGTGTCTGAGCCTGAAAGTATGGTGCCACCCCTCCCCCGCCCCACCCACATGCTGACCAGTCCGGTGCCACCAGGCTGCTGCAGGGAGACGATGCTTAGGACAGAACGGCCCTGTTGAGGTGCAAACATTTGGGTCAGCTGTATCCTTAGCAAACCCGTGTAGATGGCTCCTGAAGCGAGGGAGAAAGCAGGAGCAGTGGGATCCTATGAGAACAAAAGGGACCAGGGGAGGGTAAGGGGTTCAGAATAAATGCACAGGCCTGGGGGCTGAAGAGGCAGTGGGGCAGGTTCAGGTATTGCATAGCAGATAGGGTGGGTTCCGGTGTGGCGTAGTGCACCTGGTGAGGGCAGGGTGGTGGGTTCTAGTCCTCCTCCCTCCCTCCAACTCTGGCAGCAGAGGTATAGCCACTACACAGGCTGCCCCAGCAGAGGGCCAGATAAAGAGCGCCCTGAAGGTGACATGGTGGGGCGGGTTGGGGAGGGAGCCAGAGCAAGGTCCTGGAAACTGGATGAAAAGTCCAGGGGGAGGAGTCACCTAACATGTAGTAACCTCCCAGGGAATGTGTGGGGAGGAGCACCATGGCCAGTGGGTGTATGGGCGGCCAAGCGTTCAGTCAAGCCGGTTAGGTTTAACTGTCGCTCTAAGAAAACTTACCAGATTTATGGCTTGGATTCTCTAAAAACAAAATGCACCCCTTCCGTTTTTACCTGTCAGGTGGAAGACATTCACGTGATTCCAAATGGTATCTTTTGAGTGCCATGGTGACCACTTGCTTCTTATGGGTCACGTCTGTCATGTCAGGTATGCACGTTACAGCAGAAAGTGAGGAAAAATGATACACGTTCAACGGGCCCTAACAGGTATGTGTCATAAAAGGGAAGGAACGGGGGTTGGCTGTGAAAAGAACAGCACCAAATGAAGACGCTGAAAGTACACAGGGGAAAACCACTGACACTTTTACACCTTCCTCAAGTGCCACCACAAGCGGAATCGCTAAATTGTTCCATCCTCAAATATCCTTGATTTGACAAACACCAAAATGGAAGCTGTTCGCAACATGCAGAGTTTGTGTTGATTAACAAAAAATAGAAACAAAATCACTACTTTTAATTTTTGCATTGTTCATTTTGAATGCCAAGTAAACAAAGGAGCCACCCATGTCCAGAGCCCCAACTTCCTGCCCCGCCCCACCCCAACCCCCCTCTCTGTGACTCCCTGCCCCAGCCCACAGCTCCCTTCTGCACCCCAGATCCTACATCCCCGGCCTGTCTCCAGAGCTTGCACCCTCCCCCCAACCCACCCGACCAGTGAAAGTGAGAGAGGGTGTGAGACAGCCAGCAAGCAAGGGGGTGGGGATAGAGCAAGGGCAGAGCCCCAGGGAAGGGCTGTTCAGTTTTGTGCGATTAGAAAGTTAGCAACCCTAAGATGCATATGTAAATTACACTGTATCTGACGTCATTGATGTTCATGTACGATAGGTAGATGCTGTGATCTTTGTTGTCCAAACTGCTGCTTTGTTGCAGAATGCCAGTTCAGCCAAAATTAAGCTACACGATACCTGTGAGGTGCTTTCTGTCAAATGAAGGTAATATCCTGTGAGGTCAAACCACCTTCAGGAAAGGAGAAAACCTCACGACACAGTCGGGTAGCAAGCATGTTCAGTTTAATATAAAATCATACTCCAGATCATGGAACTCAAAATCACAGGAGAGACTCCCGTGGCATTCCCCTCTGATCCACTCAAACGCTTGATGCAGCTTTTCTCCTGCTTGGCACGGCTGCCGGAGGTCTCTCCGGCGTGGACTCTCCAGTGTCTGCTGAGGCAGGGACTCACCCTGATGCTTTTCCTGTACTCAGAACACATGTAGGGCAGGGGTGGGCAATCATTTTGATTGGGGGGGTCACTCGAAGAGGTGGTGCAGAGGCTGGGAGGGTTATCGGTGTAGGTGAGAATTCAGACCTGGGGGAGGGGTGTAGCATACATGTCTCTGCGTGCCACAGCCCTCCATATGCTGCCTGTGCCTGCAAGCTGTGAAGACACTGGTGGCCGTGTGCAGAGATCCGCCCCTCTCCCCCGCACAAGGCTGTGCTGCACAGACACACACACGGCGGCCCCAGTAGCCACAGCAGCCAGACAGCCTGCCAGAGGGTGCCCCTTGCATGCAGGACATTAGAGGCTCAGAGGATTTCTGTGGTTAGTGGGCTGAACTCGGCCCAGAGGCTTGTTTTGCCCACCCTGACGTAGGGTCTCTCGCCTGTGTGGACTTTCTGATGTCTGGTAAGGTGTGAGCTGTCACTGAAGCATTTCCTGCACTCACTGCACAGGTAGGGGCGCTCTCTGGCGTGGATTCTCTGATGTGTGATAAGGTGTGAATTCCGACGGAAGCTTTTCCCGCACGCAGTGGTGCTCTCCAGCGTGCATTCACTCATGCGGGATGAGGTTTGAGCGCCGATTGAAACGTTTCCCACACTTGGAGCAAGAGCAGGGGCGCTCGCCTGTGTGGCTCCTCTGATGTGCGATAAGGTCTGAGTGCCGACTGAAGCTTTTCCCGCGCTCAGAGCACGTGTAGGGGGCTCTTGCTGGTGTGGATTCTCTGATGTGTGATAAAGTCTGAGCGCCAACTACAGTAGAGTCCCTATTATCCGACGTAAACGGGACCGACACATGGTCGGATTACCGAATATGTCAGATGATAGGAACTGCTGCCGGGGAAGACATGGCCCGGGCAGGAGCCCCATCAGCTGCTCCTAGAGAGCACGGGGACAGCTGCTGCTGCCACCGGGGAAGAAGCAGCCCTGGCACGGGGGCTCCAGGGCACGGGGCGGGAGAACGGCCCTACTCACTGCCCTGTTGTCCCGGGCAGGAGCGGCAGCAGCTGCTCCGAGAGCGCGACGGGGCAGCAAGCAGGGTCCCCGGGAGCTGCAGGGTTGGATAAAGCGGAGTGTTGGATTACCGGGAGTCGGATAACGCGGACTCCACTGTAAATTGTTTCCCCCACACAGAGCACGCGTGGGGTCTCTCTCCTGTTGATTCTTGCATGGCCAATAAGCTCTGAGCAGCCACTGATGGTTTTCTCTGCCCTGTGCTGACTCTCACAGGCTTTTGCCTCTGCACAACTCCAAGAAGCTTTCTCTTTGGACTTTCCTGCTAATGTCCCCTGAGATTCTACTCGCTCAGCATCTGCCTGCTGTGAATTCTCCTCCTCGTTCCCATTCACCATCCCAGTTTCTGGACGGACAGAGAGAGAATCTATACGTATGCTGGGGAGAAAGGAAACCTCAGCGAGAGAACCGGGAAAAGGTGGGAGCAAACCAACATAAGTGCTGGAGAGATCAAACAAAACAGGAGTAGATTTGTGCCCTCTCCCCCCACCCAAAGCCCTTGCCTGGATGGCAGACAGGAGAGGGCCATTTCTGGGCAAAAGAAGGAAGGAGAGAGCCACTCGGTGTCAGTTAGGAGAGGTGGGAAGCAAGCAGTAAGATTTGCTATGAGGAGGCCACACCTGCTGAGAACAATTCTGAAAATACAATATCTCTGTAGGGAACCCCAAGCGTTTCCTTCGTTCATGGACAAAGCACCCGAGCCTGGCCTGGATTAGCTGCCTAGGGCACACAAGGGCTAAGAGTTAACGCTGCAATGTATGGGGCCAGACTCAGGATCCAGCCCTACAGCCCCATTCCCAGGCAGTGGCCACAGGCTGGGTGGGGGTTTTACTGCAGTGCCCACCTGCCCTTTACAAAGACACAGACTCTCCTAGCCGGTTTGACCCCCGGCACACGGTTAAACCCTCCCAGAAACAGTCTGTGACCCAGTTGCCAAGGGAGAGCAGAATGGGAAGGAGACACTTCAGAAGGATTCCCCGTTGCTGTCCCAGTTCTTGATTATTGATAACTCGCGTCTTCACGTGCCCAACTCTTGTGCTTGTTTCTAAGATGCCCTGCCCTAATAACGTTAAGCAGTAACACCGTAGTCTGGCATGAGATACCAACCCTGAGCACAGCTTCCCCAGAGCCGGCGGGGCCCTGCCTGGCTCCCCTATCTGAAATGGAGCAAGTCGCTCTGAGCAGCACCGGAGGATTTGAGTGGCAACGGAGAGGGACCCAAACGACTCGCATGTCAGGGGAAAGGGGATCGCTGGGAAACTGAACCTCTGGGAAGCTCCACTCCGGAGAATGACTCGGGGTAACTCGCTCCCACCTAAATGTAGCGCCCCCCCCCCCCCGGCCCCCGTGCACCGGCTTTGCAGGCAGGTACGGAGCCGGATCTGCGCGCACTGAGCTCGCCAGGCTCGGGCCGGGGGTGGCTGGTGGAGGCAGGGCCTGGGAGCGAGCCAGGTGGGATGGGCAGCGGGTACGTGAGCCGTAGCCCCGGGCGATTGCAGCTGCGGAGGGGCAGGACCGGTTGCTCCCCGCTCGCCCGGGGGCGCTTTGCACGGCTCGTGCCGCGTGCGCCCGGCAGCTGCTGCGCTGGGCGCCGGGAAACGGAGGGGGGGGGGGCAGCTGCTGCCACGCGCCCGCCTTAGCCCGTCCTGGGCACTTCCCGGAGCGCTTGCTGCTCGCGGTGCACGGCGGGGGCTGTAGTCTCCCTGCGCGCCCGCGCCCGCCCCCGTCCAGCAGCCCATGGTGCATTGTAGCGACTGCAGCAAACTGGCGGTGCGCGGTGGAGGTTGTAGTTCACACGTTCTGGCGGTGCATGGTGGGGGCTGTAGTGCACACGCTCTGGCGGTGCGTGGCGGAGGTTGTAGTTCACACGCTCTGGCGGTGCATGGTGGAGGTTGTAGTTCACACGCTCTGGCGGTGCGTGGTGGGGGCTGTAGTTCACACGCTCTGGCGGTGCATGGTGGAGGTTGTAGTTCACACGCTCTGGCGGTGCGTGGTGGGGGCTGTAGTTCACACGCTCTGGCGGTGCATGGTGGAGGTTGTAGTTCACACGCTCTGGCGGTGCGTGGTGGGGGCTGTAGTTCACACGCTCTGGCGGTGCATGGTGGAGGTTGTAGTTCACACGCTCTTGCGGTGCATGGTGGAGGTTGTAGTTCACACGCTCTGGCGGTGCGTGGTGGGGGCTGTAGTTCACACGCTCTTGCGGTGCATGGTGGAGGTTGTAGTTCACACGCTCTGGCGGTGGGTGGTGGGGGCTGTAGTTCACACGCTCTGGCGGTGCGTGGTGGGGGCTGTAGTTCACACGCTCTGGCGGTGGGTGGTGGGGGCTGTAGTTCACACGCTCTGGCGGTGCGTGGTGGGGGCTGTAGTTCACACACTCTGGCGGTGCATGATGGAGGCTGTAGTTCACACGCTCTGGCGGTGCTTGGTGGGGGCTGTAGTGCACACGCTCTGGCGGTGCGTGGTGGGGGGGCTGTAGTGCACACACTCGCGGTGCATGGTGGAGGTTGTAGTGCACACACTCGCGGTGCATGGTGGAGGTTGTAGTGCACACACTCTGGCGGTGCATGGTGGGGACTGTAGTGCACACACTGGCGGTGCATGGTGGGGGCTGTAGTGCACACGCTCTGGCGGTGCATGGTGGGGGCTGTAGTGCACACACTCCAGCGGTCTCGCCACGCTGGGCAGCCTGCGCTCTGCTCCGCGCTACTGCAGCCGGGGCCGTGCGCTGCGCGGGGACTGGGCGGCCCCGGGAGAGAAGCAGCAGAGGTCGAGGCGCGGGAACTGCCCGAGGCTCGGCCCCTCCGGGAAACACGGCCAGGGAAGCGGCCCCGCACCGCTGCTCGGTGAGCGCCTCGCGGGGAGCGTGGGGCGCGGGGGCGCTCGCCCGGCTCCTGGCTGGAGCAGCTGGGGCGAGCAGAAGCAGAGTCCCTCGGGCGGCCCGGGGTCCCGTGTCCAGAGCCGGCTTGTGCGGGGACAGCGACCCGCCGCCTTCCCGGGTGCCTTCCAGCAGCTGCGCGCGCGGCTCTGCAGCGTCCCACGGCCCTGGCTGTGCCATGCCCCCTCCCAGCTCTGCGCTGCCCCGGGGCCGATTCCCAGCGGGGCCGGGACAGGCCCGTCGCCGTGCGCCCTGGGACGGTGCCCAGGCGCGCTCTGGGCGCGGGGTTTCACTTGGCGCGAGCCGGGCTCGCTCGGCCCCTCGCCCCTTCCTTGCGCGTCCCGCGTGCGCCCAGCCTTCCCCTCCGCCTCCTGGCGGCAGCCCCCGCGGGGTGTCCCTAGAGCGGCGGCCTCCGGCCCCTTGAGCGGCCAAGGGCAGTGCAAGATCCGGCTACCCTGCGGCTTCCTCCGCCTCTCTGCCTCTCCCACCCTCGCTCCCTGGCGCAGGCGGGGGGTCCGTGCAGGCGCTGGGCTTAGGCCAAGGGGTTCAGAGTGGGGGGGCAGGGTGCCCGCTCTGGGGTGCAGCGGGACTCACCTCTGGGGCAGGAGTTTGGGTGCGGGGGGGGGGGATGCAGGGCTGGACGGGGCTCAGGAAGCAGGCTGGGGCTGGGCACCGCTTCTCTGAGCCGGCTTCCGGGTGGGGAGCAGCGGGGTTACTCCTGCCCTGGCCCCGCACCCCTCCTGGAAGCAGTGAGGGCCCCATGGCGCCGTGTGCTGCCTCATCCACAGGCCCCGAGCCCACGGCTTGTACTGGCCACGGGTCCCCGTTACTGATCAGTGGGAGCTGCAGAGGGGTGTCTGCAGGCCAGGGCAGCGTGTGGAGACCCCCTGCCCCGCCTCTCTCAGGGGCTGCTGGGACATGCCAGCCACTCGGGGGGCAGCAATTACCACAGGGAGAGTGACTCCAGCCACACGGGTTAGGCATTTCACACTCACTCCTCCAAGAAGGGGGAAGGGGCAGGAGGGAGCAGGCTGACCCTCGGCTCAGAGAGGGGAAGGGGCAGGAGGGAGCAGGCTGACCCACGGCTCAGAGAGGGGAAGGGGCAGGAGGGAGCAGGCTGACCCTCGGCTCAGAGAGGGGAAGGGGCAGGAGGGAGCAGGCAGACCCTCGGCTCAGAGAGGGGAAGGGGCAGGAGGGAGCAGGCTGACCCTCGGCTCAGAGAGGGGAAGGGGCAGGAGGGAGCAGGCAGACCCTCGGCTCAGAGAGGGGAAGGGGCAGGAGGGAGCAGGCTGACCCTCGGCTCAGAGAGGGGAAGGGGCAGGAGGGAGCAGGCTGACCCTCGGCTCAGAGAGGGGAAGGGGCAGGAGGGAGCAGGCTGACCCACGGCTCAGAGAGGGGAAGTGGCAGGAGGGAGCAGGCTGACCCTCGGCTCAGAGGGGGGAAGGGGCAGGAGGGAGCAGGCTGACCCACGGCTCAGAGAGGGGAAGGGGCAGGAGGGAGCAGGCTGACCCTCGGCTCAGAGGGGGGAAGGGGCAGGAGGGAGCAGGCTGACCCACGGCTCAGAGAGGGGAAGGGGCAGGAGGGAGCAGGCTGACCCTCGGCTCAGAGAGGGGAAGGGGCAGGAGGGAGCAGGCTGACCCTCGGCTCAGAGGGGGAAGTGGCAGGAGGGAGCAGGCTGACCCACGGCTCAGAGGGGGGAAGGGGCAGGAGGGAGCAGGCTGACCCTCGGCTCAGAGAGGGGAAGGGGCAGGAGGGAGCAGGCTGACCCACGGCTCAGAGGGGGAAGCGGCAGGAGGGAGCAGGCTGACCCACGGCTCAGAGAGGGGAAGTGGCAGGAGGGAGCAGGCTGCAGGTTCTGGCAGCCAGCCTGGGTGATGGCCTCATGTTGAGAGCAGCTGCCTCAGTCACCCTGGGGTGGCAAGGGCAGTGATCCGTCATCGAGGCCCCCCGCCGTGTATGGGCCGTAGCTAGGCTGGCACCCAGCCTGTGTGCGGAGCAATGAGCCAAAACGAAAATGAGCAGCCCCAGGGCAATGCTGCTGCTCATTGTTCCCATTCCTGCGCGGAATGAATTTTGTTGTGTGCACCAGTGCAGAGGTGGCCACAGCAGCGCCAGGCTGGGGTTGGTCGGAGGAGAGGCACCTCTCCCCGCTGCTGCCTGAGCTGCCGCACGGCCCGGAGGGGTCTTAGCCCTGGGGTACCGCCCAGGTTTCACTTCCAGCCCCTGTCTCTGCCGGGTGCTCACCGCTGCGTCGCTCAGGGAGGGAAACAGCCAGCCCTACAGCACCTCGGCCGTGCTGAGCTCACCTGCACGGCAGGTAAGGCGCTGGAAGAACGGCCACTTGCTGCTGGTCGGGGTGTTGGGGGTCCTGCAGTGATGGGAACCCCCTTCCATGGCTGCCGGGGGGCTAGGTGGTCCGGTGCCCCTTCCTCCTCCGTCTGCCCACCCCCACCCAAGGCAGGGGCTCCGGTCAGGGGTGCTGCACGGGTCCTGGCCCCAGCAGAGCAAGGGAATGGCTGCATGAGGGGGCCCCAGCTGCTCCCAGGAAGCGCGCTGGGGCCACGTGCCGCAGAGAGAGGCAATCCCTGCACCCCAGGCCACGTGCCACTCTGATGTGGGCAAAACCTCTCCCCCTCCCCCTCTCGGGGGACCAGTTGGACCTTGAGCCTGTGAGCAAGACCCAGCCAGCCTGGGGTGCTCAGTGCCATGGCAGAGCCCTGAGCCGCCCCGGCCAGAGGCCCCTCTCCAGCCAGCAGGGGAAAAGACACAAAGCCGTGGGGTGGGGAAGGATCCCTGGCCCCTGCCGGCCAGTGGCTGAAGCCCTGATGCATGAGAGTCTAGGCACATCAGCCATGACCCAGAAGGGACCCCAGAGCTGCTGAGCCCGGCGCCCTACCCCTGCAGTCGCACTCCTGCACTTGTCCCCGTGCTCTCGAACCTGAGTGTTTGCCCCGCAGCGGCCGGCGGGAGGCGGTCCCAGAGTTGTGTGGCTCTGGCAGCTAGGAACCGTCCCGCCAGTGCCTGCCTGGCCAGCTTGTCCCCGGGGCTTCCTATGCCATCCCTGTCTGTTGGCTTCAGTCGCTTTGCACACTCACAGGCGGGGCTCTTTGCAACCCTCGCCCTCAGCCTGTGCCTGGCCAGGGGGGCCACATTCCCCCAGCTGCCTGGCAGAACTTTGCAACCCTCGCCCTCAGCCGGAGTCTGGCTGCCCCAGCCACCTGGCCGGAAGGGCCGTGTGGCGTGGCTGGGTCAGTAGCCAAGTAGCTAATGGTGGTATGAGAGCACAGGGTGCTGGGCGCACACACCGAAAGGAGATGGGAGAGCCCTGAATAGGCCTGTCGCTTCGGCTGGTCCCTTGGCTTGCTTTGTCAGCACGGCGCTAGGGCGCTTGCAGAGCCAGCCGCTTCTCTTGCGCAAGTGGTGCCGTGGACTTCGGCCAGAGCTATCCACGTGCGGAAGCGGGTGCGGGGCTGGGGCCGTTTGGCATTACCCACAAGGAGGATGCCCCCAGATACCAGCTGCTCCTTTGGCTTCCTTCCCTTCGTTCTCCAGGTTTTGTGCATGAACATTCCTGGCTGAGCCGGGGCAAAGTCCCAAAGCCGGTTTGTGTCTCAGCAAGCCCCCCGGTGCACAGACTGGTGCACGTGAGTGCAAGTGTTGCACGTTTGCTCACATAGCTCTGGCGGGCGTTAGCCCAAGCAGTCTCAGGCTGTGCTCCCTCGCGGGCCGCAGGAAGGCTGGACGGGCCTGGGGTCTGAGCATCTCTCACCCTCCTTGGAGATGCTTTTCGGGGGCCAGTGCAGTGCGGGCTGGCGAGAGGGGGAAGGGTGGCTCGCTGCTGAGTGCAGGTCTGTCATCCCAGCCCTGTGTGAGCCCCAGCAGCATGGCTGGTTGTGTCGCTCAAGCCACCTTGCTGGGTGCAATGCAGTGAGCCGTGAGGCTGGGGAGCGGAGGGCTTGCACATGAAGCTGGGGCTTGGACCTGGCTGACCGGTGGAGACCGGGCGTGCAGGACAGGTTGGAGATAAAGTGAAAGAAGCCTCCCTTGACCGGGAGGCCGAGTGTCCGCTGGGAAGCTGATTCCAGCTGCCTCGGTGCCGCTTTGCCCACAGGACCGTTCTGACAGCCGCACGCCGGCACCGAGAGGCCGTGCTGAAAACGAAGGGCTGCGGCTGGAAGAGCCCTGTGGCGCTGCGCGGGTCGGCCGCCCCGCTGTTACCAGAGTCATGCACACGCCGGGTCTGCCCGCGGCGCCAGGGCTTCGTAAATAGCAGCGGCAGGGCCGGGCCCGGGGGCCAGGCCTCGAGATGGCAGCAAAACATTCCTGCCGCTCTAGCAGGCCGGCCCCGCACTCCGCGTGCTGCGAAGGGGGTGGCGGCTTATTGCCCTGGAATGTTTGTTCAGCTTTGTGCTCGCAGGTGGCCAGAGCTTGCCCTGAGCGTGGCGGGGGGGGGGGGGGAGGACAGATGGAAGAGTCTCACGGCCCCATAACAGCAGCTATGCTGGATCTGGCTCAGCATCCTCTCTTCCCTGTATGGCCAGTGCCAGGTGCCTGGGGGAGCAAACAGACCATGCTGATCCTGCCCATCACCCGGCAAACAGAGCAGGGGCCGTCTCCCGGACCATATTGGCTAAGGGCCCTTGACCGTATGTGGGTCTTTTTAGAACGTTGTTGTGTTTTCACCTTCACGACACCCCCCGTAGCCAGTCCCCCAGGCTGGCTGTCGGTGCTGTAGCTCCTCGTTGCCTTTGGGTTTTATAAAAACCCGCTACCGCCTCAAGTCATGGTTCCTGTGCTACGTGGAGGGGCAAATATCCCTTCCTTAGCCTCTTGCTTCACCTCCCTGCTTCCTGGCTGAGCGTGCCGGCTCTAGTTTGTCTCCCCTCACACGGGAGCTGTTCCACCCCGTTCGTGTCCAGCGCCCTTTTCCGGACCGTTCCCGGGTCTGGAGCGTCTTTGGCGAGACGGGCGGCCAGGACTGCAAGCAGGAATCGAGGTGTAGGCACGCCATGGCTCTATCGACAGGCACCGTGGCCTTCTCTCTGCCTTTCCGGATGGGTCCCATCGGTCTGGCCCCTAGAGCAGGTGCTTGCAGAGAGCTGTCCACGAGGGCGTCCGATTTCTTCCGCGAGTGGCTGTGGTTAATTCCCACCCACGTGTTCGGTGCAGGTAAGACGGGATCGTGGTTTCCTGGATGAAGCTTTGAGCGCTGATCGACGTGTCGCCCAGGGAATGCCGGTTGCTCTGGCAACGGGCAGGTGACTGAGAGGGGGGGCATATGTTGTAGGGGGATGTTGCGTCTCTCCCCCCGTCCTGGTCCTCAGGGCTGGAGCCAGGGGCCTGGGACAGGAAGCGAGTTCACAAATCCCCGTTCTGGGCGGTACTCCAGCTCAGAGCCTGCTGAGCAGAACACTTGCTGCAGCATCTGCGGATGCTGAGGAATTTCCCAGTGGTCTCTGCTTGAGTCTGAAGTGGACGTGGGGTGCCGAGTAACCCCTGACTCCCCGACCCTCCCGAAGTCTCGCTTTGGTCAGCCCACAAGCTCGCGGACTCGCAGCCACGCTCCGTGCTGGCCCCCTCGCTCCGCAGGGCAGAGACCTCAGCCGCCAGCCCCTCAAGTGCATTCCCTGGGGAGTAGGCAGACTGCCCACGTCAGAATAAACGAGCAATCCCGTGGCACGCTAGAGACTAGATCGACGCCGTCAGGCGCTTTCGTGGGCACAGCCCACTCCCTCAGACGAGTTGGAGGCTCAGGCCCTTCCCTCCCCTTGCCCCCCTCGGGCAAAAACGGTTAACGGGTTGGAACGGTTACCTGGTGAGTGCGTTTAACCCTTTTTCCATCCCGAGGCGTGACGCTCGGCTCGTCCGACAGGCCTTGCGAGATGCTGCGTGCCCCCGTTGCTCGTAACTAGAGGGGGTCGCAATTGTTTCCCAGCCAAAATGACCTTGATTTGAAACTCAGAACGTCGGCAAGAAACTTTTAGGATTTTCCCCTGGTTTTCTGGATTTCTTCCAAAGCCAAAAATGTGGGGGGGTTGTTTTGTTCCTCTCTCCCCCTTTTCTCACTGAATGCAATAACATGGATTATCTCTGTGGGGTTTTTTCACTATCACTTTTTGATAAACATTCTGACCCTTCTACACATCCTAACATTGGAAAAACATTTGAGTGACCAAAGGAAAAACAAGCAAGTGAAGGGGAAAATCCCTAACCATGGTTCATTTTTTGCCCAGGCAACCTTAATCTGTCTAATCCCTAACTTCTGAGAGCTTGATTTTGCAACCGTAATAGTGTTCTTTGAAGACCGATTCTGCGTCGCGTGTGCACACATCAGGGACGAGACGATCGTTAAAGGGGAAACTAACTCTGTTGGCCTGTCTAATGTCCCTTCACCCCACGGCCAATATGTAACACGGGCAGCAGCCCTCTGACTGGACCCGGAGTCCTAGGCGGCTCTGAAGCCGGTCCGAGCCATATCTGCTGTCTCCGCTGGAAGCAAAGGGCCTCTACTTTTCTCCTGCGTCACTGTGGGGTGACGGGCGTGAGATCGCTAGTGCAGTCGGCCTGCGAGAGCGCCAGGGATTAAATCTTGAGGGAACAGTCTGAAGCGTCCTGGTGGTGCTCTAATGGGCACGTAGCGAAGTGGCGCGCCGGGACTGCAGGAGAGCTGGCAGCCAGCCCACAGGGCACCGCGTCCCCCGGCCGAAGGGGATTCAGCACCGCGGGGAGGAACGCTTTCCGGAGGGCGGGGCTGGGTGGGGATCTGCAAGCATTAGCGAAGGAGCCGGCACAGCCTGCAAGCCAAGCTCACTGGGGTTTGCGGTTCTGTTTGCCGTGGGTCTTGGGCCTCCCCCTCGGCGTGGGCTGCCCGCCTCTCCAAAGAGAGTGAGTCTCACTCCTGGGTTTTGCGACGTGCAGCTCGAAACAGGCCTCGGGAGACCGTGCCGGGTGGGTGGGGGTGGGGGTGTGTGTGCAGTTATTTGGCAGGGGATTTGATTTGTCGCCCAACTCTGCTGTGTCCACAGACGTTCCAGCAGCACCGAAATCCGGGAGCTTCTCGAGAGACCCGCTGGACGGCGGCTCGGCCTGGCTGACGGCCTCCCGGGAACCGGCCCCTAGGCTCTGACCCCGCGGAGAGGGGCGCCGGCGGAGCCATGTCTGCGGAGGAGGGGGGCTCTGGGAAGCCCCCCCCGGAGCCAGCTGAGGACCAGCGCTGGATGTTCCTCCTCTGCTACCTCTGCTTCTACGGCTTCATGACCCAGATCCGACCCGGGGAGAGCTTCATCACCCCCTACCTGCTGGGAGCCGACAAGAATTTCACAAGGGAGGAGGTGAGCTGGCTGCTGGGCCTCCCCTGCCGTACAGCCCCGTGCGCCCAGGCTCTGGAGGGTGGGGTGGGCACTCGAGACGAGCTACCTGCCAGTGACGGGTGTGTCTGGGGTGGGACAGGCGGGGGGGTGCAGTCTGCAGGCTGGCTGGCTTCCCTGGGACAGGTGTGCACCTTGTACGCAGAGATTCCTGCGGGCCGGCAGGCCAGCGCCTGTGTGCGCGTGCGCGCGCCAGTGGGGAGGGGTGTGTGTGTGTGTGCGCGCACATGTGCCACCGGCTATTTGTGTGCACACACCAGTGGCTGTCTGTGCGTCTGTGTGCGTGCATGCCAGCAGCTACGTGTGTGCACGCGCACCAGCGGCTATGTATGTGTGTGCATGTGCATTCGTGTGCCAGCGGCTGTGTGTGTGTGCATGCACGCGCCAGCGGCTGTGTGTGTGTATGTGTGCGCGCATGCGTGCCAGCGGCTGTGTGTGCATGTGTATTCGCGCGCACATGTGTGCAAGGTGACCCCAGCACGCCCGTCGGCTGGGGAGGGATGAACATGCCAGCCCAGCCCCTCTGCTGGGACAGGAACCTTCCCTACTGTTCGATGGCGCCCAGGGAGGAGGCAGGGATGGTGCAGGGAGGAGGTCGGGGGGGGGGGGGGGCGCGCTGGGGGCCTGACCCCAGCACCTGCTGAGTGCCGGTGCCTGGCCCTGCGCTGAGGGGTCTGCCTCGCCCTGCAGGTCACCAATGAGATCACGCCGGTGCTGTCCTACTCCTACATGGCCGTGCTGGTGCCTGTCTTCCTGCTGACTGACTACCTGCGCTACAAGCCCGTGCTGGTGCTGCAGAGCCTCAGCCACATCTCTGTGTGGCTCCTGCTCATCTTCGGCACCAGCATCCTGGCCATGCAGTTCATGGAGTTCTTCTACGGCGTCACCATGGCGGCCCGCGTGGCCTACTCCTCCTACATCTTCTCCCTGGTCACCCCCGCCCGCTACCAGCGCGTGGCCAGCTACTCCCGCGCCGCCGTGCTCCTGGGCGTCTTCACCAGCTCCGTGCTGGGCCAGCTCTGCCTCTCCGTGGGCGGGGTGTCCTTCATGACGCTCAACTACGTCTCTCTGGGCTTCATGCTCCTGGGCCTCGGCCTCACGCTCTTCCTGGCGAAGCCACGGCGCAGCCTCTTCTTCAACCGCAGCGCCGGCGCCCCGCCCCCGGAGCTGGACAAGATGCAGCCGGCGCCCCCCCCGGCCGCCCGCTGGCACGGCTGGGCCCTGGTCCGCATGCTGCGGGAGCTCGGCCCCATGGCCCGGCTGCCCCAGCTGCGCCTCTGGTCCCTCTGGTGGATCTTCAACTCCGCCGGCTACTACCTGATGCTCTACTACGTGCAGCTGCTGTGGGAAGAGATCCACCCGGCCGTGGACAAGAGCAAGGTCTACAACGGGGGCGTGGACGCCGCCTCCACGCTGCTGGGTACGTGGCCTGGGCCCCTTTGCTGAGCGAGCGCTGTGCCAAGGGGGCTCTGTGGGCACCCCTCGCAGCGTGCCGCCAGTGACTCCGTGCACGAGCAGCCCAGCCCTGTGGGGGGAAGAGGCATTTCACCCTGCTCCCGAGTGCCGTACACTCATCCCCAAAGGGGCCGCCCAGTGCCCAAGTCCCTCTCATTTTTGTCACTTGTGTGCGGAATGAATTTTGTTCTGTGCACCGAGGCACGTGCGGATGGGCACCACCAGGAGCCCCAGCTGGAATCTCTCCTGGGCAGCTGCACAAGCGCCCAGCTCGCAGGGGGCACTGCGCATGAGTGTCTTCAACGCTGGAGGAGCCGGCGGCCCTTGGAAAGGCACTGCCTGCGGCTGTCGGAGGTGCAGGCTGAACGGAGCCCTTTGCCAGAGTGGCCGTGACGGCCCCAGGCGGGCCGAAGGGAGGGGCGGGCTGCACACCAGGCAGCTGCTCTCCCGTGGTCTGGGCCCTGCTCCGTGTCGGGCAGGCTGGGCTGTGACTGCAGGCCCCTAGAAACCACGGCCCCCACGGGCAGCCGTCACTGTCGCCTGTCTCCCCAGGGGCCATCACGGCCTTCGCGGCGGGCTACGTGAGGATCCGCTGGGCGCGCTGGTCGGCGCTGGTGATCGGCGGCGTGACGGCCTTCCAGGCCGGGCTGCTGCTGCTGATGAGCACCACCTCCAGCATCTGGCTGTGCTACGTCGCCTACATCTTCTTCCGCGGCTCCTACCAGTTCCTGGTGCCCCTTGCCATGTGAGTGGGAGCTTGCCCGCGGGGGGCAGGTCCCAGCTGCACGTCCCACTCCTGGCCCTCAGCCGGCCCCGCTGGGCGAGCAGCTGGCCAGGCCGGCCGCCCGCACTCACGCTGGGGATGCAGACCCCGGTGAGTGGCTGGCGGCTCGGGGGACCCCGCGGGCGCGCTGATGGGTTCGCTCTCTGCCAGTTTCCAGATCGCTGCCTCCCTCTCCAAAGAGCTGTGCGCCCTGGTCTTCGGCCTGAACACCTTCTTCGCCACCGTGCTCAAGAGCCTCATCACCATTGTCGTGGCGGACAAGCGGGGCTTGGGCCTGGCCGTGCGGCCGCAGGTAAGGGGGCAGCCCCAGCCGGGCTGGGTCCGACGTCCGCCCTAGACCCGTCCGTTCACATCCATTCGCAGCCAGGCCAGCCCCTGCTGGGTGGCGCCACACGCAGAGTTCGCCTAGGCCAGCAGGTGGGCCCTGCGCCCAGCAGCACCCCGGAGCGGCGGAGTCAGGCGCTGAGGCCGGCAGGGCTAACCTCCCGGCAGGGCCTGCTTTTACAGAGCCTGGCCCGCTTGCATGGGGAGGGGCTCCTGCTGCCTGCGAGCCAGGTCCGAGCCTGCAGGCTGCCAAATGCCCCAAGCAACGAGTATTTGCTTAGGAGAAAGTCACGGGAATGGCTGAGGGGAAAACAGGGCACTAGACAGGGGCAGAGTGAAGGTTGTTTGGGCCAATTTTTCGTGTCCGTGTTAGAGAGCAGGGTGCAGGCCTCCCCCGGCAGTTCTTGGGGGGCAAGGTGCTACCCGCCGCTGGGTCCAGGCTGTGACCTTTGCTCTCTCCCCCCAGTTCTACGTCTACGCTGCCTACTTTGCGCTGTTGGCGGCGGTGTACCTGGGCTTGGCCGTGTGCGTGGCCATCATGCACCGCCGGCACCAGGCGCCCCAGGAGCCGGTGTTGGCCAAGGAGCTGTGCAGCCTGGCTGAAGAGGTGCCAGGGCAGGAGAGGAGCTCGGAGCCAGGGAGTGTGCGCGTCTAAGCGAGCTGATGCCAGGGAGCGGCTGTGCGCACACCCAGCCCCCCCATGTCCTCGCAGGGGCACCGCGGCTGAGAAGGCCGGCATGGGTGGCAGAGGCTGCACCGGGCAAACCCAGCCTGGTGCTCCCGGCCCATCTCACTGGGCCAGGCTCAGGGCTCGGCCCTGGGACGGTCACACTGCCTGGCCCTGGCTTTCCCTGAGGGCCCTGAGACAGCCCTCCCCACCTGCCAGAGCAGCAGAGGTAAGCACCGGGCCCCTTCCTTTGCCAGCTGAGTGGCCCAGTGCACAAGTGCTGAATCCCCGGCTGCCCCTTGTCCTGCATGGCAGGGCTGCCGCAGCCACCTGTCACCTGCAGCTTGGCCCATGTGGGACCATGGCTGGCAGCCTGTGCCCGCCTGCCTGACACCACCATAACCCGCCGAGCCAGAGAGCCAAGAGCTAGCTCCGTGGCTAACAGGGCCTGTGCCGCCCAGGGAACCAACTGTGACCCACCCGAGACCCCTGCTGAGCAGGGTGGACACAGCCAGCCCTTGCACGAGCGGCTCATGGCGAGCATGAAGCACGTTTAGTGCTGGGCCGTGCTGCGAGACGAAAAGCCGCTTCGTGAAACGTGCTGTTGGCTCCACGCCCCCCCCCACAGCCGGGAGTACAAGAGGAGACTCCTTTATTCAGTGCCTTAGAAAACAGCATAAAGAACACAACTGAGAAAATAGAAATCCACAGGCTTTCCAGTGCGTTCGTTACACAAGTACAGTAGACGACAGGAACTGTGCCTGGCCCAGCTGCTGTGGGAATGTCTCGGTACAATAAAAAGAAGCTAGTTAACAATTTAGCACCTCAGGTTGCCAGGACTGAGTACGAATCCTTTCCACAGTGCTTCCCCAGCGCCGAACGCAAAGGGTAGAGCCGGGGGCCTGGCGCGACTAAGGCACGCGGCAGCTGGGGGACCCGCCAGGGGAAGGCATTGCCCAGAATGGCCAGGGCGGGGACTCGGCCTCCATTCGACAAACCCCGCTGCTGCCAAAAGAGCCCCCCCCCCATCTTACTCACCGGGGGCGAGGCCCTTCTCGCTGTGGGGAGCAGGGCTCTGCCGGGGGACCCCTTGGCACAGGCGCTGGGGGGCTGGCCTGTGACAGGGAGGGGGAGCCAGCGGAGGGCACGCTGCCAGCCCCAGCCCTGCTCTGGGACCGTGTGGCACAGGCTGTGGCCGTCCTCCACCCCCAGCAGCGGGCGTTCCCACAGGCGCAGAGTTAAGCAGGAGGGGCAGGCGAGCCCCACGGCCAGTCCGAGGAGCGGGCCAGCGCCAGGCTGGCCTTCCCAGCCAGCTCAGTACTCTTTGGCTTTGCCTCTGGGCGCGGGCAGCGGGCGGGTCACTTCCTGGACGAGGTCATGAAGCTGTTCTCGATGCACAGGACGACGAAGGCGCTCTGGCAGCTGCTGGCCTTCTGCTCCAGGAGCCTGCCCGAGGCCAGCGAGGCGGCCTGGCCCGTGACTGCGCCGTCGTCCGTCCTCCACGTCTCGCAGTAGCTCTCAGAGAGCCGGTGGCCCCTGGCGTCCGAGCCGTGCCACACGCTCTTCTGCGGCCTGCAACACGCGGCAACAGCTGATGGGCATGTGCCACCGGCACCGGAACCACCCCGGGGCACCCCACAGGGAGCGGGACCGAACCCGGCGATTCCAGCACTTGCCCATGCACTGCGCGGGCCACGCCCAACCCGTGGGCAGCCGGAGGAACGCAGCCCGGTGCACTCCCCACCACGCAACCTGGGGCCGCAGAGCCCAGCCCCAGGCACTAGCCCCAGGTCTCCTCCCCACTTTGCTGCTGGTTCCAGCAGGCCTGCCCTGCCCCGCCCCCCCGCGCCGGCCCCTACCAGGCAGCGTCTCTCAGCACATCTCTTCCGTCGAAGGAGAGGATGCGCGCGCCCGCGCGGAAGGGCGCCTCCGTGCCCGAGAACAGCGCCTCCCAGGAGCCGAACAGCACCTCGTCCTGCGGGGAGAAAAGCTAGTCCCTGCCCTGGGACCGCAGCAGCCCCCGGGGGCCGCCCAGCACGTTGCATGGGGCCCACGGGGCACTGCACTAAACACCGCAGCCCTCGCGCCTGCAGTGGCACCTGCACGCTGGCCCTTGCTGGCCGAGGCGAGGGCTCACACCCGTCTGGGGGCAGGCAGGCCCCACACCAATGGTCCCTCTCGTTTTTACCTCAGTGCGCGGAATAAACAGTGTTGTGTGCACCGAGGCATGTGTGGATGTGCACCACCAGTAGAAACACACGCTGCTGGCCAGGGCTCCTTGCTAATCAGCGGGGCGGCTGTGGAACCTCTCCTGGGCGGTGGCCCAAGCACTCAGCGTACAGGGAGCCCCGCACATGTGCCTCAGTGGGAGGGCAGGGCCAGGCACCTGCCCAGCTGCAGCCTGGGCCATGCCCACCTCCGCCAGCCTGTCTGAGCGCCAGCCGGCTCTGCCCGGGGTGCGCACGTACCCGGAGGTTGACGACGGGCACCCCGCTCCGGTCAGCCCTGCGCACAATGCTGTACAGGTCTTGCAGGCGGGAGGACAGGAAGGCGCGGAAGGTGCCGGTCAGCCCCACAGCCCGGGCCTGCTGGAAGCACTGGAAGTCGGCGCCGCGGATGCCACGCATGCCGCCGCTCAGCGGGGTGTTCAGCGCCACCAGGTGGAGCTGGAAGGGAAGTCCCAGGGGTCCAGCGGCCATTCGGCCCCGTCCCCCTGCCTTCTGCCGGACCCAGCCGTAGCACGCCTGCCCTTCCCCTCCTCACCCCTCCTGCCCTCATGCCTCCTGCCCCTCCCCGTGTCTCCCCCTGGACCCAGCCATAGCAGCCCTGCCCCTCCCCACGCCTCCTGCGTGCTAGCCCCCTGCCAGGGTTTGGGGCTGGCAGCTAGGGGTGTGGATGGGTTAGGGGACCGATGGAGCTGAGCGTGACCCTTGGCCGGCGTGGGGGCCGTTTCCCTCTCACGCCCCCATCTCTGGCCGGGGCAAGCAGCGCCTGCGTTTGGGGCGGTACTCACAGCGGGCTGGAAGTCGTGGTGGGTGTGAACGGCAGAGGGGGCGCTCTCCCCCCGGCCCTCCAGGGGCTCCTGCTGGGGCTGGGCGCCGTGGGGCGCGTGCTCCGGGGGGCGGCGGTGGCTGGCGATGCTGTCGTCCGCGTGCCAGGGCCGGGCGGTGGAGTAGGGGTCGAGCTCCCGGGGCGGAGGCGGGGGCGGGTGCTGCTGGAAGCTGGAGGCAGCGCCGCCATGCGGGTAGCGGGCACTTGGTGGCTTGTCGTACACTTCGTTGTCCTGCGGGGAGAGGTGCGAGGCTCACTGCCCAGCCGCGGGGCACAGGAGTGGCCAGGTCGGCCGGGCGGCCGTGCCCTGGGGCAGGGCTCACTTACCAGCCCGGCGCTGGAGACCGAAGTGCGTTCCTCCAGCTGAAACAAAGCAAGGCGCTGGTTACGGGGAGCCGCGTCCAGCCCACGGAAACGGGACCGTTCCAACGTGGCTCGTGGCCCACAGGCCACCCAGTGACCCTTCCCGGCCACGTGCGGATGTGCACCGGCTGCAGGCCGGGGGCTCGGAGCTATCGGCTGGGCGGCCGCCCAGCACCCAGCTGACAGGGAACAGAACCAGCGACCCCCGCGGCACAGAGCGCCAGCTCCACACAGCTGCAGCTCAGCCTGCGCTTACTGCTGGAGGGGCGCTGAGTGGGGGGGGGCATGGGATGGGCGGAGATTCCCACCAAGAGGCTGCTGAGCGAGTGAGGTCTGGGGGGAAATGAGGGGGTGGGGCATGGGAGGGGCGGGGGCTTGCAGGGAAGATTCCCACCAATGGGTCACTGAGCGGGTGGGACCTGGGGGGGAGTGAGGGGGCCACTGAACAGGTGGGGGGACTGTCTGCTCTTGTGGCTGGGCAGTGCCTGGTGCCGGGGTGACCCCTACTGGCCGGTGGCTGTAAGCACTGCCCAGCGGGGACGCCCTGAGCCCCAGCTCGTAGCCCATGGCCTGCGGAGGTTTCTCACGTGGCCAGGGGAAGGGGTTTGACAAAAGGAGGACTCCCGGGGGGGGGGGGCATGGTCGGTGGCTTGGGAAGGGGCAGTCTGGGCTGGCAAACAGGAAGAGAAGGGGCTAAGTCGGGTGCTGGGGGCTCGTGTCCCCTGCCCCAAGGGGTCTGAGGCTGCCGGCCCCTCACGCCGATGCCCACGTGGAATCCGGGCTGGGCTGTGCCTCGGAGAAGCAACAAACCCCCCGTTCTCCTGGCTGGCGGAGTCACACCCTGCTGCGGACGGGGTACAGGCTCGGGGGTCCCCGACGCGCCACCACAGGGGCCGCTGAGCAGGTGGGGTTGGGGCGGAGTGAGGGGGTGACTGAGCAGGTGGGGGAGTGGTGAGGGGGCTGCTGAGTGGGTGGGCTGGGAGAATGAGTGGGTGGCTGATCGGGTGGGGTTGGGGGGGCCAGCTGAGTGGATGGGGGGCGGTGAGGGGGCCACTGAGTGGGCACTGGGAGTGACGAGGGGGCTGCTGAGCAGGTGAGGGGGCCGCAGAGGCTGCCAACGCTGGCTCAGGAGGCCCAGCTGGGGTGGCGGGGACTGGCAGGGGGGGCAGTCGGGGCGGCAGGGGCTGGGGGCGGGGGGCAGTGGGGAGCAGTGGGGGGCGGTGGGGAGCAGCCTGCCCTTGCGGCGCTGGCGGACTCACCCGGACCCTGCGAAAGCCGCCGCGCACGCGGACGTACAGCTCCTCTCTGTCCTGCAGGAAGACCAGCCCGCCCTCGGGCACCTCCGGGGCGGCGCTCAGCATGGCCTGGTAGGCTGGCAGGACCTGCAGCTGTGGGGCAGGCAGGGTCAGTCGGGGCCCGCGGCGAGGGTGGGATGGGGGCAGAGGGCACCGTGGAACGGCTCTCGCAGCGCAGGCTCAGCAGCGGGCACATGGCCTCGCCCAGCGGCCTCCGGCTCCGCTGCACGGACTCCAGCCCACAGGCCTCGGGGCGGCGTGAAACTCCTGGGGACGATTCTGCCTCCGAGAACGGCCCCTTCCTGCGCCCAAGGACATGGCGGCACCAGGGCTGAGGCCCTTTGCTGGCGTGTTGCCGTGGTAACCGCGCGTCGCTGGCTCTGCAAGACCTTGTGGCCAGGAGTTCCACAGGCCCCTACCTCAGGAAACACTTGGCTCTGCCCATTTCCAATTCAGAAATCTGTGGGGCAGTGCAATTCCCTTCCCAGGCACTGTCCCCACAGCACTGCCCCCTCTGCCCCCAGCCAGGCCCTGAGCGGACCGCTCGCTGCCTTACCCCGGAGAAGGCCGACGCCCCGCTGGTCCCTGGCGGTCCCGGTGGCCCTGGCGGCCCAGGTGGGCCAGGGATGTGGAGCGCTGGAAAGGAAGAAGGGGCTGGGAATCGGGCGTCTCACCCTCTGGCAACCGGGCAGGCCTCAGGCCTGGCCAGGGAGTGGGGAGAGGGGGAGATGCAGGGCAGAAGTGTGCGGGAGGGGCACAGAAATGACTCTCTGGGCACATACTCACTTTGTCTGTGGGGTCCTGGAAAGGAGGGGGGCCCAGGGGGCCCAGGTGGGCCAGGGGGGCCCTGCCGCCCCTCGTACCCAATGCCAGGGGGGCCCTGAGGCCCTGGGGGGCCAGGCTGGCCTCTAATGCTGTCTCCTTTGGGACCCTGGGATGCACAAGGGAGTCTCCTTCAGGTTAACACACAACCACTCAGCCTCCCCCACCCCTCCCTACAGGGGTGCTCGGTGGCCCCCAGGCTCAGGGATCCCCCGCCCCAGGATACGGGCCCCTCCCTGAGTCCCCACCCTGCAAAGGGCCACGGTGCCGGCTGCCTGCCCCATCACGCTGCCCCCCCACCCAGGTGCCCAGCCTTCCCCTCCCCCCCGCCAACGGAGCCTCCTCACCGGAAGGCCAGGGTAGCCCTGGGGCCCCGGAGGGCCTGGGGGCCCAGAGACGCTGGGTCCATATAGTCCTGCCCCGCCTGGCTCCCCCTTCTCGCCTTTCAGTCCAGGGTCCCCCCGCTCTCCTCTCGTGCCCTGCGGAAGGTGACTGACGTTAGTCGGAGCCGCCCGGAGCCCCCAGCCCAGCCCGACACCGACGCCGACCAGCCCCCGACAGACACGGCCACCAGGGCGGCAGCTGCACACCCGGCGCCGATCAGCCCCCACCGGCACGGCCACCAGGGCGGCAGCCGCACACCCGGCGCCGATCAGCCCCCACCGGCACGGCCACCAGGGCGGCAGCCGCACACCCGGCGCCGATCAGCCCCCACCGGCACGGCCACCAGGGCGGCAGCTGCACACCCGGCGCCGATCAGCCCCCACCAGCACGGCCACCAGGGCGGCAGCCCCACACCCGGCGCCGACCAGCCCCCGACCGGCACGGCCACCAGGGCGGCAGCCCCACACCCGGCGCCGACCAGCCCCCGACCGGCACGGCCACCAGGGCGGCAGCCCCACACCCGGCGCCGACCAGCCCCCGACCGGCACGGCCACCAGGGCGGCAGCCCCACACCCGGCGCCGACCAGCCCCCGACCGGCACGGCCACCAGGGCGGCAGCTGCACACCCGGCGCTGATCAGCCCCCACCGGCATGGCCACCAGGGCGGCAGCCCCACACCCGGCGCCGACCAGCCCCCGACCGGCACGGCCACCAGAGCAGCAGCCCCACACCCGGCACCGACCAGCCCCCGACCGGCACGGCAGCCCCACACCCGGCGCCGACCAGCCCCCGACCGGCACGGCCACCAGGGCGGTAGTCGTAGGGGCACCCCCTCACCTGGGCCCGGCCCTTACCTGGATGGTGGATCGGAAGTCACTGAGCTCGGAGGGGAACGGGCCTGCGAAGAGACAGGATCAGCGTCAGGGGCCTTGCCCCCTACAGCTGCGGCCGGCTCCCCACGCCGGGTGGCCCAGCGGCTCGGAGCACGTGACCAGCGCGCTCCTGAGGCGCAAAGCCAAGCACGCCGCAGGCAGGCAAAGCCAGAGGCAAGGGTGCCCATGCGAGTGGGGTGCGCACGGCGATTCAGTCTGGGACAGGCATCTCCTCCGGCTGGACAGTGCTCGCTCATGAGCCCCTATCCCGGCTGGCCTCGCTGGCTGTCCAAACCCGGCTGTGAACCTAACGATCCGGTGCCTCTCGGCAGCCACCGCTCTGCCACCCACGCCCCTCGCACGGGGTTGCATCACGCCCATGTCACGGGGGGGCCAGGCACACAGATTGTGGTTGAGGTACCCACTAAGTTGGAGTGCCGAGTTTGAGACCCCATGGCACTGTAGGGCCCAGCTCCGACCTGAGCTCAGCACTTCTGCCTCTCGGGCCCCCGGGCCTAAGTTCAGCACCCCCAGATTCAGGAGCAAACCGGATGACTTGCCCCCCGTCACACAGGACCGCGGTAGCAGAGACACCCCAGCTCTCCAGGGCAGCATTCCACTGCCTTCCCCATAAGAGCCGCCCTGCCTCGTTCACCACAAATGAGCCAGGGTCCAGCTCCCCTCGCTGGGCAGCTCCGTCCTGGGCTGAGACTGCCCCAGGCCAGATGGGCACAGACCTGCAGAGCCACGAGGCAGGGCCACGCCCGGCTCACTTACCTGGCGGCCCTGGGGGGCCTGGCTCACCTCGGTCACCCTTCTGCCCTGGCGCGCCCTGGTAGCCTGAGGAGACACAGGAACTCACTAGAGCGTCACTCGGCCCCCCGGGGAAGGCCCCCAGCCAGGGCACAGACGTGGCTGGACAGCAGCCTGGCGCTTGCCACAGAGAACGCCGACTGCGCCGCAAACCCGCACGCGCCTCTTCTGCTTCTTCTGGGTCCCCTGCGCCCCGAGAGGTTGACCTCCCCCGGGGCGGGGTGCTGCCACGGGCCAACTGCTCCCCGCCTGCCCCGCGCCCGGCCCCAGCTCCTGTGGCGCCTGCCAGGCGCTTGCCACCCTCCCCCCCCCGCCACGCTGCGCTCTCCAAAGCTGGCCGGGGCCCCACAAGACAGGGGAGCACGGCGCCCCTCCTGCTCTGCTGGCAGCATCCTTACCCGGCAGCCCTGGCGGGCCGGGGGGGCCGGAGTCACTGAACGCCTGGAGAGACACAAAGGGTTCGGGTTAGCGCACGGCACCCTTAGCAGGGGACCTGCACTGCGGCCCCAGGACCGACAGAGCCACTGCCCCTACTGGGGCCCCCCGTGTCTCCCTGCTGGGGATCCCCGCCTCCCCCACTGCCGCTGCTGGGGCCCCCGTGTCTCCCACGCCCCCTGCTGGGGATCCCCGCCTCCCCCACTGCCGCTGCTGGGGCCCCCCGTGTCTCCCACGCCCCCTGCTGGGGATCCCCGCCTCCCCCGCGCCCCCTGCTGGGGCCCCCTGTGTCTCCCACGCCCCCTGCTGGGGATCCCCGCCTCCCCCACTGCCGCTGCTGGGGCCCCCGTGTCTCCCACGCCCCCTGCTGGGGATCCCCGCCTCCCCCACTGCTGCTGCTGGGGCCCCCCGTGTCTCCCACGCCCCCTGCTGGGGATCCCCGCCTCCCCCGCGCCCCCTGCTGGGGCCCCCTGTGTCTCCCACGCCCCCTGCTGGGGATCCCCGCCTCCCCCACTGCCGCTGCTGGGGCCCCCGTGTCTCCCACACCCCCTGCTGGGGATCCCTGCCTCCCCCACTCCCGCTGCTGGGGATCCCCGCCTCCCCCACGCCCCCTGCTGGGGCCCCCTGTGTCCCCTGCTGGGGATCCCTGCCTCCCCCACTCCCGCTGCTGGGGCCCCCTGCGACTCCGTCTCCCCATGCTGGGCTCAGTCTGGGCTCCCCTCCGACCTGCTGCCGCACACGTGGGTGCAAGGTCCACAAGCCCCCGACAAAGGCCAAGACCCTGGCGCTCGCCCAGCCCCACACGCTGCACCGGGCTGGGCCGAGTCAGCGGGCGCTGGGTGCCGGCGTGGGAGCAGAGTCTGGGCCGAGAGGCACTGCAGCTGGCGTATCGGCGGCTCCGGGTGTAGGCCGGCCTGGTGCCCAAGAGGCAGAGGCAGAGGCAGGCTACCGAGAGGGGATTCCCCAGCCCTGGGCAAGGCGGACGCAAGCTCCCTGCTCCCACTTGCCCGTGTGGGGGCAGCGGGTCCCCTGGCTGGGGGCACTTCCGCTGGAGTTGCTGAGCAGGACGGGCAAGGTGGCCATGCCCCGTCTGCACGGGCTTTGGAAAGGGGCCGGCTCTCCGCTGAACGATCCCGCGAGCCAAGCTGGCGCCGGACACCCCGCGGGGCAGGGAGTCCCCAGCGTGCCCCCGGTTCTCGCCCTTCCACCCCCCAGCGCGCGGGCCGTGGGCCACCCTTCCCAGCCACGCGCATGGCAGTGGAGCCCGGCCCGGGTGCCCGCCGCCGCCCACGGACGCTGGGCATGGCCTGGCCGGCGCGCGACGCATCCCCAGAGCAGGGCGCGCCCACGCACACTCACATTGTTGTCGTAGACAGACACCACACTGCCCGGGGCGCCGGGAGGCCCAGGGGGGCCAGGAGGACCCTGCAGAGAGAGCAGAGCACCAGTGGGTTTGGGAGGCTGCACCACCCCGCAGACTAACCGAGACCCCCACAGGTTGCGCACCTCCGAACACCACAGACCCAAAGGCCTGGCTCCCGGGGGGCTGAGCAGGGTTAGGACTTATGGTCACAGTGCTGTCAGCCCCACACACGGGCCTGGGGAAGGCACCAGGGGAGAACACCACACGCGTCCAGCGCCCGGGGCCAAAGCTGGCAGGGTGGGGAGCGGCACACGGGACGGGGAGTGGGAGCAGCACACAGAGCGGGGAGCGGCGGGCAGGGCGGGGCAGGGCACACAGAACGGGGAGTGGGAGCGGCACACGGGACGGGGAGTGGGAGCAGGATGCGGGATGGGGAGCGGCACACGGGGCGGGGAGCAGCGGGCGGGGCCGGGTGAGGAGCGGCACACGGGGCGGGGAGCGGCACACGGGGCGGGGAGCAGCGGGCAGGCCGTGGCACACGGGAGCGAGGAGTGGGAGCAGCACACAGAGCGGGGAGCAGCGGGCGGGGCCGGGTGGGGAGTGGCACACGGGAGCAGGGAGCGGGAGCAGCACACGGGGCGGGGAGCAACGGGCGGGCCGTGGCACACGGGAGCGGGGAGCCGGAGCAGCACACGGAGCGGGGAGTCACACACACAAGCAGCAGCCCCCGGGGCCTGAACGTGGCGGGAGGGGCTGGGCCAAGCAGGCGGCCAAGGGCGGGGGAGGCTCTCGGGCTGCCAGGGCTCGCTGCACCCAGCGGCGTGTCGGCCGGGGCTCAGCAGCAGGAGCCCGCAGCGCAGGGGCCAGGCCGGGCCTGTTCCCCTTTGCGAAGCAAACCCAGCCCCATGCCAACACCACATGCACAGGCGCATTCCGGACCGCCCCCCCCCCCCCCATCTCTCACCTACACTCCCATTGGCTGGCTGTGGGGGCGGGGCTCCCCAAAACCGTGTTCCGCCCCGCTGCTCCGACCAGCAGCCCTGCCTCCCTCCACCCGGCCCAGCCCTCCCCTCCCGCCTTAAGCCTGCCAGGCCCCGGCACTCACCTGCAAGCCCAGCCCTCCGGAGTCGCCCCTCTCGCCCTTCAGCCCGTTCATGCCGGGCCGGCCCTGCAGACACGGAGCAGCCCGGGGGTCACGGTGCGGCCATGGATGGCAGAGGCCCCTACGCGGGCTGCCTTAGCCCACGCCTGCTGCGCGGCCATCGGCGGGACGAGACACGGCGGAGGGACGCCCCAGCAATTCTGAAATGCTTGTGAGCCCCCCAACTCCGCCGGGCCCAGCGCCCGGTGCTGGGAGCCAGGAGCCCAGGCTGGGCTAGTCGCTGTCGGGGAGGGAACCCGCCACGGTCCCAGGGCAAGCTGACACCTTACTTCTGGGCTCGGCTTCCAGCCATGGGCGCGTGGCCCGCCACTGCCTGGCCGTGACGCCGGGGTCCCCAGGAGGAACTTGCAGGCCGTGGCCAGGCCACTGGCCTGGGGCGCTGGCCCCTCTCCGATCCGGGACCCTCCCTGGCCGGGCCCAGCAGCGGGGCCCAATGCAGAGGCTCTGCCGCTCTGCTCCCCGGGGGCAATGCTCAGCCGGCTCCAGGGCCTCTGGTGCAAGGAAGTGCAAGCCCAGCGGCGCGCCAGGAGCCAAGCGAGGTTCTTACCGGTCTGCCAGGGAAGCCGATTTCCCCCTTGTGTCCAGGTCGCCCCTGTGGGCCCTGCAGGGAGAGACGAAGGAGCAGTCAGACGGTGCCGGCTCAGAGGGCTCAGGGCCCGGCCATGCGCCCCTCCTCGTCCTCACGCAGCCCTGGCCAGCAGGCACCACCAGCGCCCCTCCAGCCTGGCCTGGGGCTCCCGCTGGGGCCAGGTCTCCGAGCATGCGAACCGATAACCGCCCCCATCCGGCTCTTCTCGGGGCTCCCCGAGGGGTCAGGCTGCATGGTCGGGGAGGGGGCAATTCCCTCTCGTCAGGGGGCCCTGCGTGGGGGGAGGGGAACTAGCCTCAGCAGGGCGGGCCAGTTAGTCTGCAAGTTCCAAGCCAACCCCGCCGTGGCAACGCAGACACGGAGCGCCATGCGGTGGGTCGGCGCAAGCCCCCTTCCGGCAAGAACCGACAGGGCCGCGGGGCGGGGGGCCTGTCGTGAGTTTATCGCCCTCTCGTCCCGCCCCCGCTTCAGTCATTTCAGAACCACCTCCCATGCCGCTCTGCACGTGGCCCTGCACATGGCTCAGCCCCAGCCACGGACCCGGGGTGGTCGCCCACCGGCCGGCTGGGGCCTGGCAACCCGCCCCGGCCGCGGGTGGTGGGGCAAGACCTGGGCCCCCGAGCACGGCCCACACGGGCTCGCGTTGGGCCCCCGAGCTGCCCCCTGCACGCCTGAGCGTGACCCCAGCCGTGGTGCACACCCGGCAGGCACAGGCAGCCCCCGCTCGACACAAGGGCAGAGAGGCGTCCCTGCGCACTTACTGTCGGGCCCCTGGCTCCCACCAGCCCCGGCTCGCCCTGCAGGCGAAGAAGAGGGAAAGCGTTAGCGTCACGATGTGCACGTGGCCACCCCGCGGCCCCTGGCAAACGCCAGCCCCCAAGGGCACAGCCCGGACAGACCCCTGGGCACGGAAACCACGCCCGCACCGACAGCACCTCCTGCCCGCGCGTGGAAGGGGTGGCACAGCAGCGCCGGTCACTGGCGCGAGCAGCGCAGCAGCTGCAGACTGGCAGGGCACTGGGTTGGCGCCCACCCCACCCCGCGGCAGGCCGGGAGCCCGAGTCGGCGCGTGACCTTGTCTCCCTTCGCGCCGGCTGCGCTGAGCGTCCCGTCTGGGCCGGCGAGGGCTCCGGGCTCCCCCTTCTCACCCTGGCACCAGGAGGTAAAGACAAGCGGGAGTCAGGAGACATGCCACCCCGCCCCTGCCCAACCCCCGCTGCCGCCCGGGCTCTGGCTCCGCTAACGAACGGCCCAAACGACCCGCAGCGCTACAGCCAGCAGGGAGCCCTGCCGCACAGCGACTCCCGGCGCAGACGCCCCCAGCCCCGGGAAGCTGCTCCGTCCCCCTATTCCCAGTCGGACCGCGTCTAGCGCCAGCCTCCGGCCCTGGGGGCCCATGAGCCCTCCCTCTGCCAGACCACCCACTGGCTGCTCCCGGGGCAGGTCCCCCTCCATCCAGGGACCCCACCGTGCCAGGGCAGGTTTCCAACCCTCGGACCATTCCTGGGCTCTGCCCTGCCCCTCAGCTTCTCAGCGGCCCCAGAACGGGCATGGGCTCCAGCTCAGGGCAGTACCGGGCCGGCAGCCAGAGAGCAGGACCTGCCTGCCCAGGGCCCAGGGCTTGGCCGCCCTCCGACAGGCAGCGTGCAGCGGGGCCCGGCGGGCCGGCCTACCTTGGGTCCTGGAGCGCCCGGGAACCCTGGGTCTCCTGGGCTTCCTTTGGGTCCCGCCGGGCCCTGAAAGGGAAGCAGGGAGGAGTCGCCGTGGAGACGGTGCCGCCACGCAGGGACGGCTCCGTGCCCGGCACCGGGGCTCCCCAGAGGCAGGGCAGGCGGGTAGAGCCGTGCCGCGGCCGAACCGAGCCGCCTCTGCCTGGGGACCAGCAGGCACAGAGGCAGCCTCGGCCGCCCAGCACAGCCCGCCAACTGAGAGGGTGCCAGGCAGCCCCGGCCGCGTGCCTTGCCCACGGAGGGGAGGGGAAGCCGCGCCCCAAGCAGCTTTCCCCATCTCTGGGACATGGCAGGCACAGAAACGACCCTCTGCCCGGCCGGCTTGACCGGCAGCCCCCCACATCCCCCCCACCTGAGGGGCTGGTGCCACATCACAGCAGAGAGGGGCCAGTGTCCAGGGGGCTACACCGATTTACACCCCCAGGGTCTGGCTCAGACCCTCCCCATTGGGCGCCGTGCCCGGGTTGGGGCGTCAGGTCGGGGGGCAGGGCCCCTCCGCACAGGGCTGGCAGTTGTCCCAGCCGCTCGGCTCTCCAGGGAGACGGAGATACTCACCGGGAAGCCGGCGCGGCCTTGTCTGCCCTGGGGAAAGAAAGAGGCACCGTCAGCCCCACACGGCCCGGAGATCGGCGTGGCCGGGGGCAGGGAGGGGGCCGCAGGGCGAACGGCCGGGAGCTCAGGGCTACCTACCTCGGGGCCCGGCAGAGCAGCGAGCGCTTCCTGAAAAGGAACAGACACGTCAGCCGGCTGCCCCGCCTCGCCGCGGCGGCACAACTCTCCCGCCGGCACCAGCACCAGCGCCAGCTGGCACAGGGCAGCCGGGCACGACAGCCGCGAGGGAACAGGCGGGCAAAGGCCCCAGAGCCGGGCGTATGGGCCGCAGGGGCGACGTGTCCTTACCTCTTCACCCAACGCATAGACGACCTGCCCCGGGGGGCCGGGCGGCCCGGGGGGGCCAGGGGAGCCCACGCCGTCCTGGCCTCGCTCGCCCTGGCAACGTCAATCCTTCTTGTGAGCTAACCGCAGCCCAGAATGCCCCCGCCCCCATGGCCCCCCTTGCTGCCGTGGGCCCTCCCCACAAGCCCGACCCCCTTGCCATCATGGGCTCTCCCCACAAGCTTGTCCCCTTGGCCCCCCATCGTCCCCATGGGCCCTCCCCACAAGCTCGCCCCCTCGGCCCCCCATCGTCCCCATGGGCCCTCCCCACAAGCTCGCCCCCCGGCAACCATGGGGCCTGTTGCTCCCCTTGCCATCATAGGGTCCCCCCTCACAAGCAGCCCCCCAAAGCTGGCTCCCACCTCACAAGCAGAGGCCCAGGCCCCAAGCCTGCCCCCCTCCTATTCCCAGCTCCCCCGCAGCTGGCCCGGTGGGAAGGGAGCGAGCCACGCGGGGCCATGACACCCCAAAGCCGGCAGCCCCACACCAGCACCCCACACCACTCACCTTGGGCCCCTGGCCACCCCGCTCGCCCTTGGGTCCCTGCAACAAGAGCGAGGGGAGTGCGGCTCACATGGCGCCCAGCACAGAGCACCCAGCTAGCCCACACTGCTGCTGGCGCCGGGCGGACAGCGCCGAGCCCTCGGGCCACGTGCAGAAGCCGGCCCAGCCCTGCCACGGGCACAGCCAGGGCTGGGTCAGAGACAGCAGACACGCAGCAGGCTCAGGGACGTCTCCGGGGGCAACCGGGGTTCCCCCAGAGCGCGGGGGGGGGGGCACAGCCCTGGAGGGAAAGGGGCCATCGCGCAGGCGAGCCCACGAAGACCCCGGGACATGGGGCAGAACGGGCCCCTGGGGTGCTGAGCGCGGCACTTGTACGTGGGGGAGCGGGGCTGGGCCGGGCCGGCGCGTGGCACAGGGCTGAGCCCACAGGGTGGAGGCCATGGCCAGGGACAGGCGGTGCACGGTGCGCAGGTCTGCTCCGCGGATGAGCTTTAGCCGTCTGCGGCGAGGCCTTTAGCACCCGACCGCGGCTGCCCAAGGAACAGGCGCTCCATGGGGTCACTAACCAGGGCGTGACAGTGAACAGCCCAGGCCCAGTTGTCAGACGGCTGTACTTACAACCTGACCGCGGCTGCCCAAGGAACAGGCGCTCCATGGGGTCACTAACCAGGGCATGACAGTGAACAGCCCAGGCCTCGGCTGTCTGAACCGACTGACTGCCCGTGCACAGCTGCGGCGTAATGGGGGGGCTGTCTGCTCTGTGACCGGGGTCCCCCTGCGCTGGGAGGGGAGATTCTCACTGACTCTCCCAAAGGTGGATTAACCCAGACACCCAGCCTCAGCCTCCCAGGGAGGGACACACAGGGAGGAGGGCAGAGACCAGCACCTGGCTGGGGGCAGGGCTGGAAGAGAGTTTTAGTTTCTGGCTGGTATCATGGAGGAAGCAGCCTAGGCAACGGGCTGGGATTTAGGGGCCCAGGCTCCCCCATCTCAAGGGGGGCTGAGGCATCCTAGGCCTGCCCTGGAACCAGATTACATCTGTGCTGTGCTGTATCCTGGAGAAGCAATAAACTCCCTCTGTTCTACTGGCTGGTGGAGTCTGTCTGTGCCATTACGGGGGTGCAGAAGTCGGGGGAACCCCAATGCACTGTCACAACAGGCGATCCATGGGTGTGGCAGTGAATAACCCAGGCCCGGCTGTTACCAGAGGCTGTACCCACAACCCGACTGTGTAGCAGTCAGCCCCTAAGAGCTGCCAGGCCGGGCAGGGGGGTCCCCCCAACACTCACCTGAGGTCCTGGGAAACCTTCCAGCCCTGGGCGCCCGTCCACGCCTGGAGTACCATGGTCCCCCTGAAACACACAGACAGTGGGAGCACACCGAGGTCCTGCCTTTGGCTCCTCGGGGTGTGACTCCACAGGGCCCCCCAGCAGCCACCCTGAGCAGCCTTGCTCTAGGCCCACATGCGAGTTTAGGGGCATCCAGTCTCACCAGACCACACGCTCCAGTCTGCCTGACAACACTGGGCAGCGTCTGAACATCGACCTCCCCCCAGCCCCAGAGACAGTCGCAGCTACCGTGAGCTGGAGAATGCGTGATCAGAGCTTGCATATAGGACGTGCTGCGATCGATCCCCGCCCTGGGCCCCGGTGGCCGCGCGTCTCCTCCGTCCCCACCCCCGGCGGCCGCGCGTTTGATCCCTAGCCCTGGGCCCCGGTGGCCACGCGTCTCCTCCATCCCCACCCCGGGCCCCCGCGCGTCTCCTCCATCCCCGCCCCGGGCCCCGGCGGCCGCGCGTCTCCTCCATCCCCGCCCCGGGCCCCGGCAGCCGCGCGTCTCCTCCATCCCTGCCCCGGGTCCCGGCGGCTGCGCGTTTGATCCCCGCCCTGGTCCTCAGCTGACCCAGAGGGGGTGTCTCCCAGGCCCTCCCGCTAGGGCTCAGAGGGATGCGGGCAGTTCGTGTAGCTGCGTGAAGTGACTCTACCTTCTGTCCTGGCAAGCCAAGCAGGCCGGGGCTGCCGGCGTCCCCCTGCAAGAGAAAGGCCGGTGGTGAGCAGCTGCACAGAGCAGGCACGAGGGCCGAGAGCTCCATGCCCCTCTGCAGGGGTGCTCAGGGCACAGAGGCAGCTGGGGGCTAGTTCCCAGCGAGGGGGCAGAGCCAGGCCAGGGCGGGTCTGTCCTCGCAGGCAGAGGCGTTACGCCAGCGAGACGCCCTGGCTCCAGGGACTCCATGCAGCCGCACGCCCTGCAGGGAACCCCCTGCGCAGGACCCCGGGGGGTGCGGCCGAGCACGGGGGCTGGACTGGCCCCTCTCCCAGCGCCCGTCTAAGAGGCCTGGGGGCGGCGCAGCCAGGCCAGCTTGGGGAGCTGGGGCGCCCACGTTCCCAGGGCTCTCACCTTGAGTCCGGGGAGTCCAGGGGGCCCCTGTGTGAAGGAAGACAAGACGGGTTCAGGCCAAGGAGCCGAGCGTGTTCGCAGCCCCCCCCCGCCGGCGACCTTGGCGCCTGTCTGTGGTCTCACGGCCAGCAACACCAGCCTGGGCCGCAGGACGTCACATCCCGGGCGCGGTCACTCAGCCCCAGCCAGCCCCCGACGGGCACGGCTCTTCCCAGCACCCCGCCCCACGAACACCTGCCCCCACTGGCTGCACACTCATAGAATCATAGAATCATAGAATAATAGGACTGGAAGGGACCTCGAGAGGTCATCGAGTCCAGCCCCCCGCCCTCAAGGCAGGACCAAGCTCCACCTACACCATCCCTGACAGATGTCTATCTAACCTGTTCTTAAATATCTCCAGAGAGGGAGATTCCACCACCTCCCTTGGCAATTTATTCCAATATTTGACCACCCTGACAGTTAGGAATTTTTTCCTAATGTCCAATCTAAACCTCCCCTGCTGCACTTTAAGCCCATTACTCCTTGTCCTCTCCTCAGAAACCAAGAGGAACAAATTTTCTCCTTCCTCCTTGTGACACCCTTTTAGATATTTGAAAACCGTTATCATGTCCCCCCTTAATCTTCTTTTTTCCAAACTAAACAAGCCCAGTTCATGAAGCCTGGCTTCATAGGTCATGTTCTCTAAACCTTTAATCATTCCTGTCGCTCTTCTCTGTACCCTTTCCAATTTCTCCACATCTTTCTTGAAATGTGGCGCCCAGAACTGGACACAGTACTCCAGCTGAGGCCTAACTAGTGCAGAGTAGAGCGGCAGAATGACTTCACGAGTTTTGCTTACAACACACCTGTTGATACAACCTAGAATCATATTTGCTTTTTTGGCAACAGCATCACACTGTTGACTCATATTCAACTTGTGGTCCACTATGACCCCTAGATCCCTTTCCGCCATGCTCCTTCCTAGACAGTCGCTTCCCATCTTGTATGTATGGAACTGATTGTTCCTTCCTAAGTGGAGCACTTTGCATTTCTCTTTATTAAACCTCATCCTGTTTCCCTCTGACCATTTCTCTAACTTGCTAAGGTCATTTTGAATTATGTCCCTATCCTCCAAAGAAGTCACAACCCCACCCAGTTTGGTATCATCCGCAAACTTAATAAGCGTACTCTCTATCCCAATATCTACATCATTGATGAAGATATTGAACAGCACGGGTCCCAAAACAGACCCTTGAGGAACTCCACTTGTTATCCCTTTCCAGCTGGATTTAGAACCGTTAACAACAACTCTCTGACTACGGTTATCCAGCCAATTATGCACCCACCTTATCGTGGCCCTATCTAAGTTATATTTGCCTAGTTTATCAATAAGTTTGCCTAGTTTATCAATAAGAATATCATGCGAGACCGTATCAAATGCCTTACTAAAGTCTAGGTATATGACATCCACCGCTTCTCCCTTATCCACAAGGCTCGTTATCTTATCAAAGAAAGCTATCAGATTAGTTTGGCATGACTTGTTCTTCACAAACCCATGCTGGCTATTCCCTATCACTTTATTACCTTCCAAGTGTTTGCATAGGATTTCCTTAATTACCTGCTCCATTATCTTCCCTGGGACAGACGTTAAACTGACCGGTCTGTAGTTTCCTGGGTTGTTCTTATTCCCCTTTTTATAGATGGGCACAATATTTGCCCATTTCCAGTCTTCTGGAATCTCCCGTCTGCCATGATTTTTCAAAGATCATAGCTAAAGGCTCAGATACCTCCTCTATCAGCTCCTTGAGTATCCTGGGAAGCATTTCATCAGGACCTGGTGACTTGCTGACATCTAACTTTCCTAAGTGACTTTTAACTTGTTCTTTGTGTATCCTATCTTCTAAACCTACCCTCTCTCTGCTTGTATTCACTACGTTAGGCACACCTCCAGACTTCTCGGTGAAGACCGAAACAAAGAAGTCATTGAGCATCTCCGCCATTTCCAAGTTTCCTGTTACTGCTTCTCCCTCCTCACTAAGCAGTGGGCCTACCCTGTCCTTGGTCTTCCTCTTGCTTTTAATGTATTTATAAAATACATTTACTCCCTGCCTCAGTTGTCCCGGGGGGTCTGCCCATGGTGGGTGGGATGGGGGGAATGCACGGACCTCACCCAGCAGGGTGGCCCGCCAGGGACGTGCACCCCCAAGCCGGCCTGTGGTGGCCATGCCACAGAGCTGGCTCATGCCGTGGACACGCAGCCCGCAGCCTAGGGGGCTAGCGTCCTTGCTACCGCGCTGTGCAATGCCGGGTCTCCGGGGCGGGGTGGAAGACTCCTCCGGCAGGGAGAGCCGGGGTCCACTGACGGCCGGGCAAGGGGACCTACCTGTGGCCCCTCGGGGCCGCGCTCTCCAGGCGTGGCAGAAAGCAACGGCAACCCCGAGCCTTCCATGTCGCCCTGAGGTAACAAACCCCCGTGAGATGCAAACACGGCTCCCACGGGCACCCTGAGTGACCCCCAGAGCACTGGGCAAGGGCCCCCCGCGGGCATCCCGAGTGACCCCCAGAGCACAGGGCAAGGGCCCCCCGCGGGCCCCCCAAGTGACCCCCAGAGCACAGGGCAAGGGCCCCCGCGGGCCCCCCAAGTGACCCCCAGAGCACAGGGCAAGGGCCCCCGCGGGCACCCCGAGTGACCCCCAGAGCACAGGGCAAGGGCCCCCCGCGGGCCCCCCAAGTGACCCCCAGAGCACAGGGCAAGGGCCCCCGCGGGCACCCCGAGTGACCCCCAGAGCACAGGGCAAGGGCCCCCCGCGGGCACCCCGAGTGACCCCCAGAGCACAGGGCAAGGGCCCCCCGCGGGCATCCCGAGTGACCCCCAGAGCACCGGGCAAGGGCCCCCCGCGGGCACCCCGAGTGACCCCCAGAGCACCGGGCAAGGGCCCCCCGCGGGCACCCCGAGTGACCCCCAGAGCACTGGGCAAGGGCCCCCCGCGGGCCCCCCAAGTGACCCCCAGAGCACAGGGCAAGGGCCCCCGCGGGCACCCCGAGTGACCCCCAGAGCACAGGGCAAGGGCCCCCCGCGGGCATCCCGAGTGACCCCCAGAGCACCGGGCAAGGGCCCCCCGCGGGCACCCCGAGTGACCCCCAGAGCACCGGGCAAGGGCCCCCCGCGGGCACCCCGAGTGACCCCCAGAGCACAGGGCAAGGGCCCCCCGCGGGCACCCCGAGTGACCCCCAGAGCACAGGGCAAGGGCCCCCTGCAGGCACCCCGAGTGACCCCCAGAGCACAGGGCAAGGGCCCCCTGCTGGCATCCCGAGTGACCCCCAGAGCACTGGGCAAGGGCCCCCCGCGGGCACCCCGAGTGACCCCCAGAGCACAGGGCAAGGGCCCCCTGCTGGCATCCCGAGTGACCCCCAGAGCACTGGGCAAGGGCCCCCTGCAGGCACCCCGAGTGACCCCCAGAGCACAGGGAAAGGGCCCCCTGCAGGCACCCCGAGTGACCCCCAGAGCACAGGGCAAGGGCCCCCGCGGGCACCCCGAGTGACCCCCAGAGCACAGGGCAAGGGCCCCCTGCTGGCATCCCGAGTGACCCCCAGAGCACTGGGCAAGGGCCCCCCGCGGGCACCCCGAGTGACCCCCAGAGCACAGGGCAAGGGCCCCCCGCGGGCACCCCGAGTGACCCCCAGAGCACAGGGCAAGGGCCCCCCGCGGGCACCCCGAGTGACCCCCAGAGCACTGGGCAAGGGCCCCCCGCGGGCACCCCGAGTGACCCCCAGAGCACAGGGCAAGGGCCCCCTGCAGGCACCCCGAGTGACCCCCAGAGCACTGGGCAAGGGCCCCCCGCGGGCACCCCGAGTGACCCCCAGAGAACCGGGCAAGGGGCCCCCGTGGGGCACCTGCTGACCGATGGCAGCGTAAGACTTCCGAGCTCGTACTTACAAATCCCACCTCGTAGCCTGGCCCGGGAGGGCCGGGGGGACCTGGCAGCCCACGTGGTCCCATGGGCCCCGGAAGGCCGGCCAGCCCCGTCTCCCCAGGGGCGCCGGCCAGCCCCGCCTCGCCCTTACTGCCCTGCGCGGGAACAAAAGGAGCAGTCATGCAGCGCTCCCAGGCCGCAGGGCGCGTCTGGGCAGAGCGCCGGGCTCCTCCAGCCTGGGGCCCCCGCCCCGCCCCGAGCTGCACGTCGGACACAAACCCAGCGGCTGCCCCCCTGCCTGTTCCGGGACCGTCCCCGCCCCCGGATCGCAAGGCCAGCGCTCTGCAGCGCGGGACCAGCCCGGGGTTGCAAAGCTCCCGTCCTCGTTCCTCCCCAGCCCTCCCGGGCCCTGCCCGCAGCCACGCTCCCCCGTCCACAGCACCCCCCCTGCAGCCACGTCCCCAGCCCCCCAGCCACGTCCCCAGCCCCTCCCAGGCCCTGCCCCGCGGCCCCACCCCGCAGTCGCATTCCCCCTGCCCGCAGCCGCAGAGAAGCCGGGAGGGCAGGTGGGCGGGTGTGGGGCTCTCATGGGCAGAAAGATGAAGCCCACACCACGTCCCCTGCGTCCTCCGGCCCCGCCCCCACCTCATCCTGCAGCCGCCTGCCCACCCCACAGCCACATCCCCCCCGCTCCCCTCCACCGCTGCGTCCCCAACCCCCCGCCTGCCCGAGCTCCCTTTGCGCCTGCGCCCTGGCTGGCCAGCAGCACCTGACACCGCAGCCTGGGCTGCGCGGGAGCAGACAGACCCCCCCCCCCCCTCGTGGGGGCTCCGGTACCTTGGGTCCTGGAGCTCCGGGCAGGCCGAGGGCGCCGGGGTCCCCCTGGGAAGAAGCAGGGAAGGGAGAGAGTAGTCAGTGCGCCGCTGGCCGGCCGGGGCAGCTCCCGGCGAGCTGGGGGCCAAGCCCTTTGGAGGCTGCTGGGCCCGGACCCTGGGGCTGGCGCGTCTGCAGCTCCCCAACCCCCACAGGTGCCCACTGGCTACCCAGCTGCCAGCGCGGCCCCACCCGTTTGAGGGAGGCCCCCGCTGGCCCAGGCCCACCCCCAGCCCCCCGCCCTGGGGCACTCGGCCCGGCTCTACCCCCAGCTCTGCCCCGCCCCAGCCGGGGAGGTATAGACTGTGGTGCGGGCCCAGGCCCCGCCACGCCAGCAGGGCTCATACCCGCTCTCCTCGCGGCCCAGCCTGGCCAGCCGACCCATTTCTTCCAGGGGAACCAGGAGGACCCTGCAAGGACAGAGAGACGCTCAGCGGGCGGAAACGGTCCAGAGCTGCCCCATTCCGGCCACGGCTCCATGGGCACGAGGAACGGCCGCTGCCTCCGCCATGCCAGGCTGCTGCCACATGGCATCTCCTTGCCCGGATCACTCCCGCCAGGGTCGCCACGGCCCTGCCACGCCCTGCGCCAGCTGCACGCCCCCCCCCCCGGCATGGGCCACTCCCGCCAGGGTCACCACGGCCCTGCCACGCCCTGCGCCAGCTGCACGCCCCCCCCCCCCCCGGCATGGGCCACTCCCGCCAGGGTCGCCACAGCCCTGCACGCCCTGCGCCAGCTGCACGCCCCCCCCAGGGTCACCACGGCCCTGCCATGCCCTGCGCCAGCTGCACGCCCCCCCCCCCCCCGGCATGGGCCACTCCCGCCAGGGTCGCCACAGCCCTGCCACGCCCTGCACCAGCTGCACGCCCCCCCCCCCCCCGGCATGGGCCACTCCCACCAGGGTCGCCACGGCCCTGCCACGCCCTGCGCCAGCTGCACGCCCCCCCCCCCCCCCCCGGCATGGGCCACTCCCGCCAGGGTCGCCACAGCCCTGCCACGCCCTGCGCCAGCTGCACGCCCCCCCCCCCCCCCGGCATGGGCCACTCCCACCAGGGTCGCCACGGCCCTGCCACGCCCTGCGCCAGCTGCACACCTTCCCCCCGCCACCAGCTCGAGCCACCCCCACCAGCTGTGCTCCAAGTCCCAGCAAGCTGCAGTTCCCCTGTCCTCCCACTCTAGCACCTTCAGCCTGGCCTACGGGCCCTAGACCTGCGGCAGGAAACACGGGGGCACTGCCCTTAACCCCGGCAGGGCCCCCACAGCCCTGGAGCACCCCAGCACCCCCCACACTTACCGGTGGGCCTTGGGCTCCACGGGCACCATCTCTGCCTGGCAGGCCGGGGGGGCCCGGCAAGTCAGTGCTGTTCCTCCCAAACCTTCCTGGCTCCCCTGGCAGGCCGGGTACCCCAGGAGGGCCAGGGGGCCCTGGCGGGCCTCGGGGGCCCTGCAACAGAGAACAGGACGGTCGGTGGCACGTGGCACCTTCTCTCACGCCTGCGGTGCCACGTCCAGCACCACGCCTGGCCCCGCAGCACCACCCCCCGCCCCCACTCACCCGCAGGCTCTCCAGGTCGCCGCCGAAGCCCGAGCCCTCCATGTCAATGAACGTCTGCAAGAGAAGCACACGGGCAGCCCCCGCGCTCAGCGGTGCCGCCGGCCGGCCCGAGTCGGCAGCGCGCCACCAACGCCAGGCGCCCGGCCGGCAGAGCACGGGAGACTAGCCTGCGGCGCGCCGGGAAGCAACCGCCAAGGGCACCGCGCGAAGGCAGCCCACACTCTGGCGCCACAGCCACGGGGAATCGCTGGCCCGCGCGACCGACACGCCTGCCTAGCTCCCTGCCAGGGTGAGCCCGAGGGCTCGGCCGCGCCCACGTCCCCACTGGCAAGCGATCGGCAGCTCCGGCACGGCCCATCTGTGCCCCCGGCAGGACGCAGCAACCTACCAGCTTGTCCTGCTTGGAGGAGAGGCCGGGTGGCCCGGGCGGTCCAGGGGGGCCTCTCGCCCCGACTCCCGGCTCCCCCTAGGCACAGAAGAGGTGACAGCTGGGGACAGGCCCGTTCCTGCCCTGCACGCTGCCCAAGCAACGCAGGGCAGGGAGAGCCCGGCCGGCCGCCCCGCAGCCCACAACTCACCTTCTGGCCCTTGAGGCCCGGGTCTCCCGGAGTCCCAGGGAAGCCCTGGGGGCCAACGTCACCCTGCAAGGGAACAGAGACGGAGCCGGAGCCGGGCGGGGCCAGGGACCCCCTAGAGCCGGCTGCCCGGTCTGGGAACCCCCAGCCACGGGCATTTCACAGCCCCCGCACTGCCGGGCAGCTGGCCCTCGCCCCGCACCTCCCTCGGCTCGGCTGGCAGAGACCCGGAGCCCACAGCCCTGCCCCGCCTGACGACTGTTCTCGGCCCCGGCCCTCTGCTCTCCCGGCTCCCTCCGCTCCGGCTCACGCTGGCTGCTGGGCCCTGGACTCTCTCGCCTGCCTACAGCCTTGTGGCGCCCGGACCTGGGCCCACGGCCACCGCCGAGGCCTGGCCGTGCAGGGCAGGGCAAGGCACCCTCAGGGCGGCACCGTAGGTGGATTCTGGGCTGTGTTCCTTTGCCGGCCGGCAAGGCCTGGAGCCAAGCGTGCTGTGGGGTTGGGTGGGGTGGGGGGGCGTGCCGCAGGAGGGGGGGCGGAGCGTGCTGCAGGGTGGGGTGGGGGGGCGTGCCGCGGGGGGGGCGGGGCATGCTGCGGGGAGGTGGGGGGCGTGCTGCAGGAGGGGGGGCAGGTTGGCAGGGAGCACCAGGGCGCATGCACGATATGGCAAGGACCCGCAATCCTGCACGGCCAGTCTCCCGAGTGTGTGTGGGCAGCCCCCGGCAGCGGGAAGCGAACGGTGCCACTTACGGGTTTCCCGTCTTCCCCAGGATCGCCCTAAAGCCAGAGACATCGGCGTTAACGCCACAGGCTGCGCAAGGCGGCCGATAGACCTGGACCGCGCCGGCCCCGCTCCTCCTCCCCCCCGGACACAGGCCCCCTCCGCTGGGGAGCTGTGGCTACCGCGGAGCCCTGCACCCACGCAGCCCCACCTCTCCCTCCCCACTGGACCCAAGCTCTCCTCTTCCCACGGCACGCCCGGCTCGCCCACAGCGAGCGCCAAACCGCCAGGCTGGCCTCTCCTGCTGCCCCCACTCCTGGACAGGGCCCAGTGCCCCCCCCCCCCACCTGCTCCTCTGCCCAACGCCCCCCCGCCCGTACCCCAAACCCATCCCCCGGCCCAGCGCCCCCCCCGCCCGCCCCCCAGCCCGCCCCCCGGCCCAGCGCCCCCCCCCGCCCGCACCCCAGCCCGCCCCCCGGCCCAGCGCACCCCCGCCCGCCCCCCGGCCCACTTTGGGCGAGGCTGTACTCACAGGTTCTCCATCCTTGCCAGGCAGGCCATCTTTCCCGGGCAGCCCTGGGGGGCCTGTGGGGCCGGGCGGCCCTGCCACTTGCTCCACCAGAGAGCCATCGGGGCGCTGCACCCTAGTGCCGGGTGGCCCAGGCGGGCCGGCGGGTCCGGGCGATCCTTGGGCACCTGGCTCGCCTTTCTGCCCCTTTGAGCCGGGATACCCGAATCCCGCACTGCCCTGGGGGCAAAGGGGGAAGTGACTCCTGCACTCGGCCCCGGCTCTCCCAGCTCGCCCCCCGCTGCTTTCTGCGGAGGCTGAGCGGCCGATTCCCCTGCCCCAGCCACTGGGCCCGGCCCAGGGCCCCTTGGAGCCAGGTGTAGCGGTGCCTTGGGGATCCCCCCCTGCATCCAGCAAGACGAGACTCCGCCAGCCAGTAGAACAGGGGGGTTTATTGCTTCTCCAGGACACAGCACAGACGTGACGTGGCTACAGGAGTCGGGGCCAGGCAGCCTCAGTCCCCTTGGGGAGGGGTCCAGCCCCCCCAGCCCCCAGCTTAGTCTCCTCTCCATGTTTTTCCTGCAAAAACTGCCCAGTTCCCAGCCCTGCCCCCAGCCAGGGGCCGTCCCCCCCCCCTCTTTGTCCCCTCCCCGGGAAGAGCCTTGTTCACTGCCCGGGCTGGGCCCAGGTGTCTGGGCCAATCCACGTGTGGGTGAGTCCATGGGAATCACAGCCCAGCGCAGGGGGACCCGGGTCACAGAGCAGACACCCCCCCCCCACGTCACACCGGGCTCCGGGGCCGTGTCCCTGGTGTGCAGAAGCCCTGCTACCGACACAAGGCCGACCCCCGCTCAGCTCCACAGTGAAATGCGACTTGTCTCGCCGGCCGGCCCCGGCCCTGCCCCCTGCGACCCAGCCCCGCACTCACCTTCACGCCCAGGTCGCCTTTCTCCCCCTGTGGAAGAACAGAGCAAACATCACGGCACGGCGCAGACATGCCGCGCACCATCGCTAGCCGCACGCTCAGCCGTCCGGGACACGGAGCGCGAGACGTCTCGCACCATCGCTAGCCGCACGCTCAGCCGTCCGGGACACGGAGCGCGAGACGTCTCGCACCATCGCTAGCCGCACGCTCAGCCGTCCGGGACACGGAGCGTGAGACGTCTCGCACCATCGCTAGCCGCACGCTCAGCCGTCCGGGACATGGAGCGCGAGACGTCTCGCACCATTGCTATCCGCACGCTCAGCCGTCCGGGACATGGAGCGCGAGACGTCTCGCACCATCGCTAGCCGCACGCTCAGCCGTCCGGGACATGGAGCGCGAGACGTCTCGCACCATCGCTATCCGCACGCTCAGCTGTCCGGGACATGGAGTGCGAGACGTCTCGCACCATTGCTATCCGCACGCTTAGCTGTCCGGGACACGGAGTGCACGGAGCACGAGACGTCTCGCACCATCGCTAGTTGCACGCTCAGCCATCCGGGACATGGAGCGCGAGACGTCTCGCACCATCGCTAGCCGCACGCTCAGCCGTCCGGGACACGGAGTGCACGGAGCGCGAGACGTCTCGCACCATCGCTAGTTGCACGAGGGGCTACTCAGCTGTTCTGGACACGCCCCCTCCGCCTGCCTTCGCCTTTCATTCCAGTCACAGTCCTGGTCTTGCCTTCTCGCTGCCTGGCTTGCATCTTCCCCCTCCCACCCCCAGCCCAACCCCGCCCCGCCCATCTGTCTGCGCTACAGCCAGTAATGGGATAGATGTGCCCAGCTCTCTGCTCTGCCCCTGCACAAACAGCACGTGCCACAGGGTGCCCACGGGGCAGGGGGACGGGGCTGGGCGCCCGGTGCCACGGGGCCGGGTGCCACGGGGCTGGGCGCCAGGTGCCACGGGGCTGGGGGACGGGGCTGGGCGCCCACGGGGCAGGGGGACGGGGTTGGGCGCCAGGTGCCACGGGGTGCCCACGGGGCAGGGGGACGGGGCTGGGCGCCGGGTGCCACGGGGCAGGGGGACGGGGCGGGGGGGCTAGGTGCTGGGTGCCACGGGGCAGGGGGACGGGGTTGGGCGCCCGGTGCCACGGGGTGCCCATGGGGCAGGGGGACGGGGCTGGGCTCCAGGTGCCACAGGGCGCCCACGTGGTGGGGGGGGCTAGGCGCTGGGTGCCACGGGGCAGGGGGACGGGGTTGGGCGCCAGGTGCCTGCGGGAGCCAGGCGCCTGAGGTTTGCTACATGCTTGGTGCTCTAGAGAAACGCTCAGAGCTGTCACTGACCTTGTCGCCTTTGGTGCCACCGGCTGCTAGAGTCCCGCCAGCTGCTAGAGTCCCGCCAGCTGCGGAGTCCCCTTTGGGGCCACGTTCGCCCTTCTCCCCCCGCTCGCCTTTGGCCCCCTTGGGACCAGCCCTGGCTGGAAGGAAGAGCCAGGCACGGTTACGGGTGCCCCCGGGCCGGCTGCCGAACCGGAGCCCAGGCTGGCCGGCCACGGCACAGCCCCTCCGGGCTGGGGTGCCGGGTGGGCAGCCCTTCCTGATGGGCCGCAGCGACATGGAGGCAGCCCGCCCCCCTGGCTCTGCCAACGTCAGCCTGCGCCCCGCGCCCTGCTCCTGCCCTCTGGCTCCCCCTGCCCCGGGGCGACACGGCGGACACCACGGTTACCTCCTGTCAGGACGGGCGGTGGTCCTTCTCCGGGCACTGGCTCGCCCGTGCTGCCTGGCTCCACTCTCTGCCCGGCGGTGGGGGGCGCAGTGACGGGGGGCGGCTCCGGGAGCCGCGCGACAGGCAGGGCCCCCTGTGCGGCCCAGGCAGGGAAAGAAGCGAGTGAGAAGCGGGGTGGCCGGGCAGCCCAGCAAGAGTCCCTGCTGGCCTGCGGGGGGCACAGGCAGGAGTAGCGGGGGCCACGGGCCCGTCTGCCCGCATGGGGAGCCCCGGCCATGGGACTGCCCCAAGTGACCCCCGGCCGGAGCAGAGCAAAGCCCAGCCCCCACGCGCACAGGGCCAGGGACGCAGCGGCCTCGCCCCAGGCGTGCTCGTGTTAGCGCTGCACCGCACAGCGGGCCAGGGCGGGGCCGGGGGACACGGCGTTAGTCACAAACAGGGGCCCCGGGGCACACTGCGCCCGGCCCCAGGAACTAGAGATGCCAGAGCCCCGGGCTGCCCTGAACCGTGTCCCCCCCGTGCGGCTGCTGGGGGCTGGAAGCAGCCGTCCCATTCCAGCCGGGCCTGCTGGGAGCGAGTGCAGGAGAAACACTTCCTGCCCCGCCTGCGCCTCTGTGGCCACTAGGTGGCAGCAGCGTCTGTGTCCAGACACGTGTGTCCCCGCAGCACCCGGTGCCCTGGCCCTGCCGGAGGCTGGCCCCCCACTGCTGCCAGGGGAGGGGTGGCACCTGCCAGCGCCTGGAGCCTGGGGGCACGGGAAAAGGCAGGCCCGGCCGCCACCCTGGCACCTGGAAAGGAAAAGCGAAGCCCTGGCCGCCGACTCACCCGTTCCCTCCCGGAGAGACGGGGCCTTTCCTCAGCGCCACTGCCGAAGTCTCCAGAGGCCTGCGCACCCGAGGGGGAGAGAGTCAGCGGCAACGTGCCCAGCACCGCGGAGCGGGGTGCCCCCGGCCGGCCATGCCTGGCCTCACCTTCCCGCCGGCCCGGGCTCCGCGCTGACACCCACAGGCGCCGACACCACTGACCCGGCGCAGGAAAAGGGACCTCGCGCCGCAGACGTCAGGGCCCGGCGCTCCACGGCACTAGCAGCCCGTTCCCTCCCTGGGGCCGGCCCCAGCGCCCAGGCACAGGCGGAGAAAACGCTCCAGAGGTTACATCCGCCGGGGGCCTAGTCCTCCGATCCACCGGCCGGTTCCCCGGGAAGCGCCCCATGGCCCCGTGGAAGCCCCCCCACAGCCACGCCACCGGCCGGTTCCCCGGGAAGCTCTCCATGGCTCCGTGGAAGCCCCCCCACAGCCACGCCACCGGCCGGTTCCCCGGGAAGCGCCCCATGGCTCCGTGGAAGCCCCCCCACAGCCACGCCACCGGCCGGTTCCCCGGGAAGCTCTCCATGGCTCCGTGGAAGCCCCCCCACAGCCACGCCACCGGCCGGTTCCCCGGGAAGCTCCCCATGGCTCCGTGGAAGCCCCCCCACAGCCACGCCACCGGCCGGTTGCCCGGGGAGCTCCCCATGCCTCCGTGGAAGCCCCCCACAGCCACGCCACCAGCCCATGGCAGACAGCGCTCACCACATCCGTGTCCTCCTCCTGCTCCTCGCACTGCAGCTCAGCCGCCTGCGGGTCACCGCTCAGCTTCAGATCTGCAATCACCCCCTGGAAGACACGGGCCGAGTCAGCCCCACGCCACGCATCCCAGGCGGCTGCTAGCCCAGGCCTGGTGGGAAAGGCTCCCAGGGCGCCAGCAGCTGGCGAGTGCAAGGGCTCTCCGGCCACGGCGTTCCCCGGCTCTCTGACCTCTCCCGCCAGACTGCCTCCGGGCTGGCTCGCGCTGTCCCTCGGGAGCGTGCGGGTGTGAATCCCAACCCCTTCTCGCCAGCCCTCCCACCTCTCCGCACAGCCTGGGCCACTGGGCGGGGCTGCACCACGCAAACGCCCCGAGGCGGCGGTTCGACGCGTCTGTCCCCGCCGGGCACACAAGCCCCATTAGCCGAGCCTGGGAGGCGAGGCAGCGCAGGCCCAGGGAGACCCCCGGAACGCCGTGCAGGGCCAGAGACAGCAAACCTCTGGGCGGCAGCTGCTCCAGCCCCGAGAGGCCCCGGAGCCCGCAGAAGCAGGTCTGGGGTGAGCAAGGGGCAGCGCAGCCTGGCAGGCGCGGGAAGGAGCATCCCAGAGCCAGGCAAGGCAGAGATCTCGGGTGCCCGCTGGCTCCGCTCCCTGTGGGGGGGCACGGCAGACACCCCAGCGCCCCTCCCCACTCGCACGGCTCCCTGTTTGGAGTAAGGCCCCTCTCACGGCTCCGAGGCAGACCACCGCCCTGCGCCCGTGGGGACCGGGCAACCCCCCAGCCTGGGCACAGGGGCCGTGGGTCGAGAAATGGGCCGGCCCGGGCCCCGAATCCTCCTCTAGCCACGGCCCACGGAGCCAGGCCCCAGCCCCCCCAACCTCGTTTTCCACTCCCGGCTGCTCAGGAGCCAGAAACGCTCTGGGCCTTCCTCCCTTGGATTTCCTCCTCCCCGGAACCGGGTGTTTACAGAGCTCTGCAGCTCGGTCTCCGAACAGCCCCCCACATCGTCTTGCTGCTCTGACCCGCGCCGGCCCTTGATCCGCTCTTGCTGGCCAGCCAGCACCTTGCCACGGCTCCCGCACATGCAAACTGCGCCAGAGTCACCCCGGGCGGCCGCCACCCCGGAGCCCAGGGGCAGCGCTCCGGGTTGCTCGCCCGCCTGCCGCCAGGGGCCCATCCCACACAGCAGCTCAGAGCCCCTGGGCTCCGGCTGCCGGCCCCCCCGGAGTCACAGGCAGGTGCCTGACACAGCCACGTGGCCAGGCAGCCCACGCTCTGCTCGCCAGACAAGGCGTCTCCCCTCAGGAGGGGCCTGGCGCGCCCACCAGCAGACCGAGGGACCGAGCGAAGGCGCCAGGACTCCCCACGAGCGCGGCGCAGGGCCCCCACCAGCGGGGGGGCGGGCGCAGAGTGGGGCCAATCCGCGGCACTGTTGCCGTCGCAGCGTTAGCAGACACTGAGGGTGGAGCGCATGGCGCTGGCAGGACACGGCCCAGCCACCGGAGAGGGGCGGCACGGAGGCACACGGGCGCTCGAGGGCCGTTCCAGGCGAATTCTCCCCGCCGGGGCACCCAGTCCCCGAGCAGCGCGCAGGGCCCCAGCTTCCGCCCGCCCCAGCGCTGGGACAGCGCCACCGCATGGCTGGAATGGGCTCCCCTGAAACTGCCCCCAGCCGCCCGGCCCAGGCAAGGTGGGATGGGCCGCAGCCAGAATTCCAGCCACCCGCGTTCCTGGAGCGACGACCCGGCCCTCTAGCGCCCGGCCCCTGCCCCCCAACTCAGGGTGTCCTCACTAGCTCTCTGGCGGGACGTGGCCCTGGTGGAATCCCACGAGGGGAGGGGCCACGCTCACATGACGGGGGAGTCTCCCCGGGGCGGTTCCCAGGATAGGGGGGCGGGGCCCTGGGCGCAGCCAGGCAGGTCGCGTCCCCCCCGATACACGCACCAAATGCTCCCAGTGCAGGGCACGTCCGCACTACGCAATCAGAGCCTCTTGCGCCAAGGCCGGAGCAGCCCCCTGGCCCCGCACTCTCTGGGGGGCAGCTTGTACCGTGGGGCCCGACGGCCAGCACGGGGCGCTAGGGCGCATACGCCCGGGTGAATCTCATCCCCCTGGCCTCACGGTGAATCTCATCCCCCCGGCCTCGCTGCAAACCGCCCCCCCCCCCGCACTGCGCAGCTGGGGTACGACCTGGGCATGGGTCCCTGCGAACGGCACCTCCCTGCGCCCCCAGGGCTCACTGCGCCCAGGGGCTGGGAAACGTGTGCGCCTACCAACGCCCCCGCCCCCACCCGCTCCCCTTCGGAGATGCGCTGCTGTGTGGCCCGGCGCCTGCCTTCCCAAAGGCGTTCTCCGCCGGTCACGGGTTGGCATCACCCGGCACCGGCCCACGGCTCTTACTGAAGATGAAAGGTTAACACGCCCGCGCAGGGCTCACGACAACCCGAGAACAAGCCGCCCGGTCTGACCGATCGTTAGCCGTCCGCTTCCCCGGGGAGCCGTCCCTCCGGCGCGGGGCCCTTTCGAACCTCCAGCCGGGGGAGCAGCGCTGGAGTTTGGCTTTGCACACGTTACCGCTGGCGTGCGCGGGCCGGAGGGCGTGGCGCGGACCAGGCGCTAAGTGGGAGCTGCAGATCGGGGGGCTCGCTCTATCCTCACGCCAGCGCTCCCAGGGAGAGGGCAGTTTCATTCCCACCCATTCACGAGCCAGGCAGCCCCGATGCCGAATCCCGCCGACCCCACCGCAGCCTCCGCTCCAGCTGAGCCCTCCGACTCCCAGCGCGCACGGCCCCAGGCAGGCCGAGCTTCGGGGCTCCCGGCAGTGTTGCTATGCTAGTCGGATCGAGAGAAATTAAAACAACCCGCCCCTCCCACGCGCCCGCCCGCCCAGGCCACGGACCGCAGCGCCAGGGGACTTGCCTGGTATTTGTCCGGATCGGCGCCTCCCGCCTGAGCCACAAAGAGCCCGGACCCATCCTCCAGCTCCATCTCGTCGGGGGAGCGCTCGAAGCGAGCCCGGCGGGCTTCCTCGCAGTTCAGGTACAGAACCACCTCGTCCTCCCGCACGCTGATGGCAAAGCGCGACCAGGCGTGGGCCAGGGCCGGCACGGAGAAGGCCGCGGCCACGGCCGAGCTGGCGGAGCCCGGCTCCGTGTAGTAGAAGATGATCTGCTGCTGCCGGTCCTGCACGGCGGAGAGCTTGACGCCCACGTAGATGAGGGTCTGCGAGGCGTCGGTGACGGCGAAGAGCACGCCGGCCTTGGGGGTGGTGGGCTTCACGTAGAAAAGCAGCGAGAAGTCTCGGTAGAAGGGGCTAGGCAGGTGGTACCGGGCCACCTGCCCCGTGTTGGCCTCCAGCCCGAAGACGTAGGCGAACCCGTTGTCCGGGCCATCGACCCTGGTTATCTCCTCCGGTGGCGGGTCGCCGATCAGCTGCAGGAGACTGACTTCCGTGCTCAGGTTCTCTGCAAGGGGAACAACGGAGCGGTCAAAACGAGCCCGTCGGGGTGCCACGCAGCAGGCCACGGCCCCCAGCCTGGGCTGGGACCACGCTGCCAGGGAGGCCCCGTGCAGAGCCCACACGCTGCCGGAGGCACAGCGCTAGCCGGTCGCCCCAGGAGTAGCCACCGTTCCCAAGCGCTCCTTCCTCCCTGCAGGCTGGGGTGGGCTAGCTGCGGCAAGCATGGCCGCCCGCTGGCCCGAGCGCTGGGGAGCAGGTTGGGAGCGCGGCTGAGAGGTTCACGCTGGGGATGAGAACAGGTCACCGGGGAGCAGCAGGGCCGGTTAGCCGACGTGTCAGCGGGGATCGCGGCCTTCGCTCCCACCCCCTCTGCTCCGCTTTGCACCGGCCCTGGCTTCGGGCGGGGCTGTGTGCGCGGCCGGCCGGAGAGCCCCGAGGGCTGTGCCCAATCGGTGAGGGACAGGCGGCTTGCAGGGCCTCTTTCCAAGCACTGCTCTTTGCAGCCCCCGCGGAGACAGCCCTGCCGCCGGCCTGTCGCTGCACAGCAAATTCCACGCCTGCCCCAGGAACGAGCCAGCGTGCCTGAGGCACCCCAGGGGACGCAGCCGGCGCGGCGGTGCCCAGGCCCACGGCCAAGCCCCGGAGGTGGAAGGTGCGAAGGGCGTTTCAGGAGCCCCGCTCTCACCCTGCTGAACGGGGGCCCAGCCAGCGGCTACACTCTGGGCTGCCACGACAAAAGCGAGCGCCGTACGCAGCATGGTGCCCGGTGGGCAGTGCTGGGCTCGCTTCCGCCAGCGCCCTTCATCGACGGCTGGCCGTGGCCCTCCCCCTCACTCTGCTCCGGGCCACGGGGGGTGCCGGCTGCCCCGTGTCTCTCCTGGCCTCAGGGATGGAGGGGCACCGAGCGCTGAGCCCAGGGGAGAGGCCGCGGGCAGGGCCGGCAGCCAGAGGCCAGAGCGCGGCAGCCTGCGGGACATGCTCGTGTTTGCGATGGACGACAGGGCGTATCCCCACCTTGGCCCGGCCACCCCTCCGCTTCCACTGCCTCCTCTGCCGGGGGGCGGCTGCCAGCGCTTACAGCTCACAGGCTGGGCCCAAGGCGCACCTGCCCCCGCCACACCCGGCCTGCACCGCTACCCTTGCCCCGCAGCCGGGGCGAGCGAGCAGCGGGCCCCAACAGGCGCCTCGTTCCCTGGGAGACTCCCCCGTGGAGCACAGAGGCTGCGGCAGCCTTGGCGGTGTCGTGGGGCTGCCTGCACTGGATTCACTGTCTGAGGCCGCTGTGCCCCAGCAAGCTCAGGTGCACGGTGCTCTCCCCCGCCCCACCAACGCCATCAGAGGAGCGTGTCGCAAAGCAGCGACAGCCCCGCCCCGCCGGGCTCCCAGGGCACGCCGCCCGCCCGAGCCACGGCACATTACGAATGCTCACGCGGAGCAGCATCTGCTGCTTCCTGGCAGCCGCCGGGCTCTGGGGACCCGTTCGCCCCAGCACCTGGTTCAGCGAAGTTTCAGTTATTTGTTCTTGGACGGAAAACGGAATTCCTCTGGCCAGCGCGCTGGGATTCCCTGTGGCCGCCCCTCACCGCTCTGCCGCGGGGCCACGCTGGAAAGTTCTTCCTTGCGGAGAGGGGCGCAGCAACGCTCCCTTCCTTCCTTCCCCTCCGGCCTCACGGCCCCGCCAGGCGGCTGGAGAGAAACCCGGGCCCCAGGGCTGGGAAACGACGGGCCGAGCAGAGGGGGCGTGGGCTGGCTCACAGCTCGGCCACTGGGCCCAGCAGGCAGCTGCTTTGCTAAAGTCGCCCCGCAAGCATTGGGGTGATGGGGCCGGGGCCAGGGGGTTCTCCAGCGCACCCAGCTGCCCCATGCCCCGGGAGGCGGTGCGGGAAGAGCTGTTCTCACCCACTGCCCGGGCGGGGCCACAGTGACCCCCGGGCCTGGCCGGCCATGCAGTGGGCAGGGGGCTTGGGGCGGGCGCCGCAGCGTGAGGGAGAGGCTGCCCGGGGAATACTCAGCTGCCAGTGGCGGGCAAGGGCAGTGGTTTGCGAAGGGGTCGCAGCGAGGGTTGTGCTCGAGCCATGAGATACGGGCCTGGGGGAGACCTGGAGCGAGGGGACGGCAGGGAGCCGCCCTGATGCTCAGCCAGGCATTGCCCGTGCAAGCAAGCCCAGGGCCTGGACGGCTCCACAGCCGAGGCTCGGGCAGGAGGGAAACGTGCGCAGAGCGCAAGCGGCTCCGGGAGCAAGGAAATATGCACAGAGGCGGAGCGGCTCCGGGGCTGGGGAGCAGGGAAACATGCACGGAGACGGAGCGGCTCCGGGGCTGGGGGAGCAGGGAAGGGCGCGCGGAGACGGAGCGGCTCCGGGGCTCGGGGAGCAGGGAAGGGCGCGCGGAGACGGAGCGGCTCCGGGGCTCGGGGAGCAGGGAAGGGACGCGCGGAGACGGAGCGGCTCCGGGGCTGGGGGAGCAGGGAAGGGCGCGTGGAGACGGAGCGGCTCCGGGGCTGGGGGAGCAGGGAAGGGCGCGTGGAGACGGAGCGGCTCCGGGGCTGGGGGAGCAGGGAAGGGCGCGCGGAGACGGAGCGGCTCCGGGGCTCGGGGAGCAGGGAAGGGCGCGCGGAGACGGAGCGGCTCCGGGGCTGGGGGAGCAGGGAAGGGCGCGCGGAGACGGAGCGGCTCCGGGGCTCGGGGAGCAGGGAAGGGCGCGCGGAGACGGAGCGGCTCCGGGGCTCGGGGAGCAGGGAAGGGCGCGCGGAGACGGAGCGGCTCCGGGGCTGGGGGAGCAGGGAAGGGCGCGCGGAGACGGAGCGGCTCCGGGGCTGGGGAAGCAGGGAAGGGCGCGTGGAGACGGAGCGGCTCCGGGGCTCGGGGAGCAGGGAAGGGCGCGCGGAGACGGAGCGGCTCCGGGGCTGGGGGAGCAGGGAAGGGCACGCGGAGACGGAGCGGCTCCGGGGCTGGGGGAGCAGGGAAGGGCGCGCGGAGACGGAGCGGCTCCGGGGCTGGGGGAGCAGGGAAGGGCGCGCGGAGACGGAGCGGCTCCGGGGCTGGGGGAGCAGGGAAGGGCGCGCGGAGACGGAGCGGCTCCGGGGCTCAGGGAGCAGGGAAGGGCGCGCGGAGACGGAGCGGCTCCGGGGCTGGGGGAGCAGGGAAGGGCGCGCGGAGACGGAGCGGCTCTGGGGCTGGGGAAGCAGGGAAGGGCGCGTGGAGACGGAGCGGCTCCGGGGCTGGGGGAGCAGGGAAGGGCGCGCGGAGACGGAGCGGCTCTGGGGCTGGGGAAGCAGGGAAGGGCGCGTGGAGACGGAGCGGCTCCGGGGCTGGGGGAGCAGGGAAGGGCGCGCGGAGACGGAGCGGCTCCGGGGCTGGGGGAGCAGGGAAGGGCGCGCGGAGACGGAGCGGCTCCGGGGCTGGGGGAGCAGGGAAGGGCGCGTGGAGACGGAGCGGCTCCGGGGCTGGGGGAGCAGGGAAGGGCGCGCGGAGACGGAGCGGCTCCGGGGCTGGGGGAGCAGGGAAGGGCGCGTGGAGACGGAGCGGCTCCGGGGCTCAGGGTGCAGGGAAGGGTGCGCAGAGACGGAGCAGCTCCGGCCCATGGCAGGCAGGCAGCTCAGGACAAAGTCTGGTGAGAAAGGCAGGATGCTGTGGCAGGAAGGGGCAGGACCCGCGGCCGCCAAGAGCCTGTGAGATGGGCAACGCGCACATGCTTAGCACTGGGCCGGCTGTGGGGAACAGGGGACGTCTGCCCTGCTCTCAGGCCCTGGGTCTGACTCCCGGGCAGGGCGGGAGGGGCGCCGGAGGGACGACTTGCCCCGGGCAGGGCCGGCGGGAGCACACAGCGAGGCTGCTCGGGGCAGCATGGACGAGAGGCTTAGCGCGAACGCCTCTCCTCCCCCGCCCCCTTCCCCCGCTGCCTGGGAACGGCCCCTGCGCCAACTGCCTGCCTGGAGCCTGCGGGCTTCCCGGCTGCAGGACGGCCCACGCGGCCGCCTCTCCAGGAGGGGCTCTGGCAGCCCGGCCACACAGCTGGCAGCGCACTGCTCTTGCTCCGCCAGCGCCCCGCGCCCACGGCGGGTGTGAGATTTTTCCCAGCCTAGGTCAGTGGAGCAGGAGGCTGCACGGCCCCAACATTTAACTCCCCGCTCACCGCCCCGATCCCCCGCCGCCCTGCCACGCGACCTGCTCCCCTGGGCACTCCAGCGCCCGCCACAGCGCCCTGGGCGCCGCCCGACCAATCCCCCCGCGCCCGAGAGGGACAGAGCCGCGCCTGGACTCGGGGCAGGGCTGGCAGAGGCGGATCCTGGCCGCGGAAGACGTCCGGGATGCAGCCGGCAGCTGCGCCGGTGTCAGGCCTCGCTCAGCACGACGCCGTTCAGGGAGGTTTTGAGAATAGCGAACGAAGACGAAGCCGGTGGCTGCAGCGTCCCCCTGGCGCCAGAAGCGACGGAGCAGGGAACAGGGCGTCTGTAAGACGTTTGCTCGGCCTGCCAGAGCACACGGGACACTCGTGGCCATGCCACACGCCCTGCACAGAAGGGTGTGACGCAGCAGGGGTGCTGCAGTGGGGCGGGCACCTCTCTCTGCATGAGCGGGGAGGCCAGGGAGGACTCCCTGGGGAAGTGTCAGCGTCTCACCCCTGGGGCCAAGACTCGCCTTGGCTCCGGGAGCCGGACAGCGGAGGCGGGAGCGGCCCGGGGCCGAGGGGTTCGCCTTTGAGTCTGAGTCTGGGCTGGCAAACACGAAGAGAAGGGACTAAAGCAAGTGCGGGCGCTTCAGGGCCCGTGTCCCTGCCCCAAAGGGTCAGAGGCTGCTGGCCCCCCACGCCGATGCCCACGTGGAACCCGGGCCGTGCGGTACCTCTGAGAAGCAACAAACCCCCCGTTCTCCTGGCCGGCGGAGTCTCCTGTGGCTGCGGACGGGATGCAGTGTTGGGGGTGTCCCTGATGCGACGGCACAAAGGGCCGTGGGGCTTGCGTGGCTTCAGGTGCTTTTCTTCGGCGCTCGGAGCTACAAGAGAGCACGGCCCTGCTCTGAAAGTGCGGCTGGTTTTGTGGCAGGGACGCCCTGTGAGTTGCGACGGCAAGAGCTACCGCGCGCCGACTAGGTGGCGCACCAGGCGTCTCTGGCCCAGCACCTAGCACTGCAGCGCCTCCTGGCCCTCAATGGGGGCCACGTGCCACAAAACCAACTGCCCTGAACCAGCATGCTCCGACCGGCGCTGCGTGTTCCCACTCAGGTCGGGCGACCGTCTCCTCGCTGGGCCAGCTGCAAGGCTCCTGCGCCACCCACGCCCCTCGCCACAATGCACCGAGGGGAGCCGACGCAGAGCAGAGCACCCTGGCCACGCCCCTCGCCACGGCGCCACAGTGCACCGAGGGGAGCCCACGCAGGACAGAGCACCCTGGCCACGCCCCTCACCACGATGCACCGAGGGGAGCCCACGCAGGACAGAGCACCCTGGCCACGCCCCTCGCCACGGCGCCACAGTGCACCGAGGGGAGCCGACGCAGAGCAGAGCACCCTGGCCACGCCCCTCACCACGATGCACCGAGGGGAGCCCACGCAGGACAGAGCACCCTGGCCACGCCCCTCACCACGATGCACCGAGGGGAGCCCACGCAGGACAGAGCACCCTGGCCACGCCCCTGGCCACAGCGCCACGATGCACCGAGGGGAGCCCACGCAGGACAGACCACCCTGGCCACGCCCCTCGCCACGATGCACCGAGGGGAGCCCACGCAGGGCAGACCACCCTGGCCACACGCCCAGGCTAGCTCCCGGCGCTCGGACCCAAGAGACCTGGGCTTGGGCGCCTGAGCGGCAGCGTTGACACGGGGGGGGGGGGGGCTCTCCATCGCGGGGCAGCGGGAAGCCGAGCCCGGCCGTTTCCCCGAGGGAGGCGCGCTCCTGAGGGGCAGCTGCTGGACTGGAAGCAGCCGTGAATTCTGGGGTCTGTGGCCTGGGTTGTGTTGAAGGTCAAACAACCCGTCCCCTGCTCCCGCATGGGGTCCTTGGAACGGCTGGAATAGGCCACGCTGGAACCCACGTGCCGCTCTCCCCTGTGGGCTTGCCTGAGGAAGCAGGGGGCTACGGGCGCACTTCCAGCTGCTCCACTTGGCTCCCCCACCCTGTTGCCCACAGGAGGGGGGCTGCGGGAAGGGAGGCAGCCCCCCGTCACGTGGAGGAGTCTGAGGCGCCACCTGTTCTCCCTGGCCACACGGTGCCCACCCGCTACGTTTAGCACGCGAGCGCCAGCCCCGCCGTGCAGGGAAAGGGGCTGCCAGCTGCATCCTGCCCCCCACACGCCGGGCTCTCCTGCCACACGGCGCGCCCCACAGCCGAGCAGAGGCAGCGCTTACAAGGTCGGCCCCAGCAGGGCAGAGCGGGCACTGGGCGGCGCCAGGGGAAGCGGATGGGGCTTGCCAGCAGGGTGGGTGGCTGCGCTCAGCAGAACCGCACAGATGGGGGCTCGCGCCGCAGGCCAGCTGCGACCCCAGGGCTGCCGCCGACAACAGCGCATTGTCCTGCAGCCCCGGCAGCGCGCAGGGAAGGCTTGCCAGGAAGTTGGGGACGCGAAGCAACTATCTGCCCCCGGCTGGAGCCACGAAGGGAACAGCGGCTGCCCCGCCCCCCCGCTGCCGACGCTCTCCCCAGCAAGGCTGGAAAACCTCTGCCGGGGGCGGCTCTGGCTCCGCGTCTCACGGGATCCAGGCGTGGCCCAGCACTAGGGAACCCAGAGGAGCAAGCCCGTAACCCCCCAAAGCAGCCGGCAGCAGCGCGCCCACTGGCCCCCAGCAGGCAGTGACGCGTGGCTCCAGCTGGCGGGGACGCAGTTTCTCCCGCACGCCCAGAGCCCAGGGGCAGAGCGGTTCTGCCTTTGTAAAGCACTGGCCCCCACAACACCCCACGGCAGCGGCAGCGCCCGGCTCCTCCATCCGAGACGGGGGTCCGAGGCTGGTGTCCAGCGACAGCCCCAGCTGATTGGTGTGGCCCCCACTCCCAGGCCCACAAGCTGGGGGGCACAAGTACTCGGGGGCTTGGGGCTCCGTTCCGGCCACCTGGAGGCCTCTGGCACACGGCCCTGGAGTGTCGTGCTGGCATAGCGAGCCGCGCGCAAGGCTAACCAGCCACCGTGCCGGCAACGCCAGCACCCACTCGCCCACCCGCCCGCCATTGGAAGGTGACACGCTCCCGGAGAGCGGCCCGGCCCGTCTGTCCCCCCAAAGCACTATCCGGCCCGTCTGTCCCCCCAAAGCACTATCCGGCCCGTCTGTCCCCCCAAAGCACTATCCGGCCCGTCTGTCCCCCCAAAGCACTATCCGGCCCGTCTGTCCCCCCAAAGCACAACCCGGCCCCCCAGCTCTCAGAGACGGGCAGTGCTTAGCACAACCCCCCCGGGAACGCCCACACACACACAGCTTTGCGCGTCACAGTGCTCGGCTCCTGTTCTCTGCAGGCCTCCCTGCTCAGTAGCTGTTCTCACGCAGCTGCCCATGGCAGACCCGCTTGCCAGGCTCTGTGGCAGTCACCTGTGTAAACAGGACCCGAAAGGAGGGACACAGAGTGGCCAGGCTGGGTCAGACCCAAGGCCCGTCTCACCCAGGGTCCCATCGGCCCACAGCGGCCAATGCCAGCTGCCCCAGGGGGAGTGAACACAACAGGGAATCATCCAGTGATCCCTCTCCTGTCGCCCATTCCCAGCCCCTGACAAACAGAGGCTAGGGACACCTGATGGACCCAACCTCCACGGATTTATCGAGCTCTTTTTTGAGTCCTGTTACAGCTTTGGCCTTCACAGCATCCTCTGGCAAGGAGTTCCACAGGTTGGCTGTGCGCGGTGTGAACCAGTGCTTCCTTGTGCTTGTTTCAAACCTGCTGCCTATTCATCTCATGACCCCTAGTTCTTATGTCATGCGAAGGAGCAACCAACCCTTCCTGCCTCACTGTCTCCACACCTCCAACATGCCCCCTTGGGTCCAGTTTCCAAGCTGAGTGGTCCCAGGCCTCAGCACCTGCCCTTGGACGGCAGCTGTTCCACCTCCCCTTGAGCAGCCCTTCTCGATTGAACGAGCGTGGGCGGCCTCACCACGAGCAGCACCACCTCGCCCCCAGCTTCGGCCTTCTGCTCCGCTTCTGCAGCCCCGACAATGCAGAGCTGGCTCTGCCCTACACGAGGCCCGTCGGCAGGGGCCAATCGAGACCCCCCCGCCACCCGGCCGTTCCTGGGGAGCAGGAGGTGACAGGGCCAGCGGCTTGCTCTGCTGGCGGCCGGGCTTAGCCAAGGCACATTTCCTTGCACGGAAGCCGCCCGCCGTTATCAGGGTGAGGGGGAGCCTCCTGTGTCACGGCCGAATGGCTCACACGCTCGTGCGATGCTCACACTCGCCTTGTGCTCCCCACGCACTGGGACGCGCGGTAGTCGCCCCGGCACATTCTGATCCCAACCGTCGACCTTTGGAAATTATTGATCGCACAGGCAGGATAAATATTTGCCCCGCAGCGCGCCAAGGAGAGGGGAGCCACGCCGCTTCGTGGGGCAGCCTGAGCCCCCTTTCAGTGCCCCCAGCGCGCCAAGGAGAGGGGAGCCACGCCGCTTCGTGGGGCAGCCTGAGCCCCCTTTCAGTGCCCCCAGCGCGCCAAGGAGAGGGGAGCCACGCCGCTTCGTGGGGCAGCCTGAGCCCCCTTTCAGTGCCCCCAGCGCGCCAAGGAGAGGGGAGCCACGCCGCTTCGTGGGGCAGCCTGAGCCCCCTTTCAGTGCCCCCAGCGCGCCATGGAAACGGAGAAAACCCGCCGGTGCAGCGAGACCGGGGGCGCCGCCTCTCCCGGGCCTGGTTGGAGTGGACGAGATGCTCCCAACTGCAGTGCACTGCGAGACACAAGCAAGGGGAGAGGCGACAGCAGAGAACTCGCCCAGGCTGTCAGTGTGAAGCAGCGCCCCCGAATGGTCGCACGGCTCCGTAACAATCAAACTCTGCTCTTGCATTTCTCTGCGGGCTGTGGCGCCTCAGGCACGCGCCGGCCCCGCTTCAGCCCGCCCGAGGCCTAGGCATGTGCCATTTCCCGGATCGCACCTAGTCACTTGGCTCCCGGAGCCGGGCGATTCGCTCCCCAGCTGGCACCGCTCCAGGCTCTCACTCCCTGGACAACCGATGCGGGGACCCCTGGCAGGCAGGGTCCACCAGGACGGAGCCTCTGGGCCGCGAAGGTCCAGGGCCCAGCACCGTGGTGGGTGTGAAACGGAGCCTCGCTGCATGTGGGCACGTCCCAGGGACGGCTCCTGTCCGGGCCCACACCGGCCTCGGGACACGCTGCAGACGAACGGCGCGGGCCGGCGCGGTCTGACCCGACACGAAACTCACCACCGCTGCCCGTGGGGCACTGAGGCTGCTCAGAGGAGGAGTCTGTGCGACAGCCGGAGCTGGGAGCCCGCCGGTGCAGCAGAGGCTCCTGCACCAAGCTCCAGGGTTGTGGGTTCGGTTCCGCCCGCTGGCGTTCCGCAGCACCAGGGACACGGCTCGACAGGGCGCCGGCTCCCCGGTCCCATTGCACATCCAGCCTCTGTCCTGCCATGGAGCGTTCCTACCCGTGTCTGTACACACCGGGTCCCACTGCATCACGGCCTGCCGGACCCGCCAAACCCCACAGGCCTCGACAGCCACCGGGAGACACGGACAAACCCTCGTTCCGTGGCCAACGCCACGTGTGGTGGTCACCAGGCACCAGCAACGGGGAGCGTCCCATCTGAGTGCCAGGGGCCAGGCGCCAGCCCACTGCCCACCAGACTCAGATGCAGCTGCCACGCCCCCAAGCCCGACAGAAGCAGGAGCAGAGAGCGTGCGCCCGGTGAGGCCGTACCGGTGCCACACAGAGTTAGCCACGCTCGCCTCTGGGGCTGGCGAAGCAAAGGAAGCTGCCACCCTCGCCGAGAAAGGAGCGCTAGAGTGCGGCTTCACCGCGCAGCGACAGCCTACCGGGAGTTCTCACCTGCTGCCCCGCCTCCGGCCCCCGTGTTCGGCCACACCCTGTGTAGCGGCACCGTGCAATTCCGAGCTGCTGGGGCTGGCCTTCCAGACACTGCCCCACTCCGCCGCGCCAGATTCCCGAGCTGCCTGGCCCTGGGGGCTGGCTTTCCAGACTCTGCCCCGCTCCGCCCCACTGTGTTCCCGAGCTGCCCGGCCCCGGAGGGCTGGCCTTCCAGACATGTCGCTGGCCCTGCTGCTGCTAACGACCTGTGCATGGTGACAGGCGACTGCACGTGGTGGAGAAAGATTTGTGGCTCCCTGCAGAACTGCACCCCCCAGCCAGGCAGCACGGGCGCACTCTGGCCACGCCTCCCTCTCTGGGGTCCCCCAGCTATTCAGCCCGGCTGGCCGGTCCCATGGGCCACGGCAAGAGCCAGGATCTGGATTTGTAAGGTCCTGCTGCCTGGCTGCTACTCCCAGGCTTGGCCTAAGAGCCCCGGAGTTGCAGCCGCCCAGCCCAGGGGAGACTCTGCGCTGTTGTGTGCCAGCCCCCCACAGCTGCCTGGCACAGCCTGGGGGTGGGGGGAGAGGCAGGCACAGGAGTAAGCCCACAAGGACCCGGACCCGGCACCCTCGGGCACCCTGGGAGCAGAGGCCAGCCAGGGAACGTGCCCGCACTGGCTTTCCCTGGTCTGGGCCTGGCGGGCCGGCTGCTTGGCGCGGTCCCTACTCCCACCCCATCTCTGCCCTCTCACCAGAGGCTGCCTCCCAGCCCCCCACGTGCTTTGGGAGCGCGTCACTGTGAGGGCCGGCCCCACGCCAGGACTCTTCAATGGCGGGGCAGCGGCCAAGGCAAGGCCAGGCCTGGCGGGACCCCTCCCCAGGCAGATCAGTATCCCGGCAGAAAAAAGCAGGCATTGCTTGCAGCAGCCTCCCACGGCCCTGCCAGGCAGCCCAAGCCCTGGTCCGGAGCCAGCTCCCAGGCACGACAGCCCGGGGAACAAGGAGCCGGCAGAGCCCGGAGCGGGTCCAGTCGACTCCCGCCCCCCATGGTAGGAAATGGGGGAAGAGGCGTGAAACCCGCAGCCCGTACGACCGGGGGGCTGGCGGCGGCAGGGCCACGCTCTGTGCACGCCGGCAGGCGCCGTGGGGAGAGCGCCTGTTGCAGCGCGCGGGGCAGTCCCGCTCTCCCACCAGCGGCACGCTCGCTGGGTCCCTCGCCCTGGGGAGCCCAGTCAGCGCGTGGCCGGCCGGAGACGCACGCTTCTTGGGGCGGCCCCTGCAAAGCAAACAGCCCGCCACCTGCTCCCAAACGTTTGCGGACGGGCCAATCATTAACCCCCGCCAGAGGAGTGTGGCCAGCTGCCCCGGGAACACCTCTGGGCTCCACGCAGGCAGCCGGCACAGCGGAGTGCACACGAGGTCGCCGGCCCCGGGCCCAGCGCGCTCCCTGGCCCTGGAGCACCCGGCCAGGCACGAGCCCTGCCGCGCACACGGTGCCCGTCTAACCTGGGAACGGGCAGTGCCGGCTGCTGGGTGGGCTCCCCTCTGGCCCACAGCTAGAGGAGTGGGAGGTCTCGTGGGGGGGGGTCACCTGCCCCCTTCCACCTGCCATCCTCCTCCTTTGGCATCTGGCCGGGGGCACCCTCGCCAGACGGGCGCTCTGAGCTCCCCGCTGGTGCCAGCCCCCGGAGGGCAGCTCCTGGCCGAGAGCAGCCATGGGCCCCGTGAGGCCTGGGGCAGCCCCAGGCACCCCCCTTCCTCGGCCCACGCAGACACCCCAAAGGAAGGAGGGTGGGGGCTCTGCGTGGGCAGCAAGGGCAGAGGGAGCCGGGCAGGAAGTGTTACCTGCGGCCACCTTAACAAAGACGCAGGGATACCCCGAATCCTCCGCCGGGAGAGAGTCACACGGGATGGGGAGGCGCCCCTCTGTCAGCTGGCTCCAGCACAGGTCTTGCAGGGCCTCGCAGAAGCCCCGGCAGGGCGGGGGCGTGATGGGGACGGAGGCGCTGCACGCCGGCACCAGCAGCAAGCAGAAAAACCACTCCACGAAGCGGTGGCACCGCGCGGCAAGCAGCCCCTCCCACTCATGCACCGCCGCCCGGATCTCCACCTCGCTGGCATGCTGGAAATAGTTGGGCAGGCGGAAGCGGCGTCTGGCCCGGCTGCTGCACACCGGCAGGCCGGCGGGGAGGGGCAGGCAGCTCCCGGCGGGGGCAGGCAGTCCAGGGAAGGGGGGAGCGAGCCCCGGGCTCCCGCTGTTGTACAGTCGCAGAGTGGGGGTTAGTAAATCGAACTCGAGAGACTCGGCGTTACGGGCAGCGAAGGAGTCCACAGAGTGAGTTGCATTCGCACGAGACGCGGCACCGGGCGGGCTCGCACCGGGCTCGGCCAGGGCTGTCCCAGAATGCACGGCGGCAGGGGCAGCGCTCTGTCCGGATTGGTCGCGGGGATTTGTGCGGCTGTGACGGGCAGCAAGCCCGGGGGAGCGCGAGCGCTTTGAATGGGAGGGTCGGGGGTCCAGGGAACCCGCCCGCCCACCCACATTGCTCCGCAGCTCCCGCCAATCCAGCGCGCCGGGGGCCGGCGAAACTCCTCCTCGCTTTGGGGCGGCCCTCACCTGGGGGGGGGCGGCACCCTCCGGCCCCTCCGCCGAAAGGGGGCCCTGGGAAGACCCCACCTCGCCACAGTCACCTCCGCCCGGGGAGGCCGCACTACCTGGAGGAGCCGCCGCTGGCATCCGCAAGGGGGCCCGAGTCCCGTTCCAGGCGGGCGGAGGACTCGCTGGCCCGGCGGGCGAAGGCTCGGGTGGCCCGGTCCCTGGCAGGCTCTGGCCGTGCCCCGGCGAGGCGGCTGTCGTGTTCCCGTGGCCGGCCGGCCCCCCGGCAGAGCTGGAAGCAGCCAGGCGGGTGTGCGCGGTTGTCTGTCCCCCGGTGTTCCCCGTCCTCAGGGTGCTGCCCTCACCCCACAGCTGGACCAGGCTCCTGATGCCCTCCGCGACGTGCAGGATCTCCGCCCCCACCCCCGTGATGTTCTCCTGGGGCCCGGGCAGGGGCGCCAGGGCGGGGGCGCTGGGGGCAGCGCTTGGCGCCCGCCCCGTGACCGGCTCTGTGTTCCATGCGGGGTCCCCCGGCTGCGTGGTCACCGGCACCGCTGCTGGGGCCGTGGGAGAGCTCAGCGGCTCCGCTGTCTGTGCCCCTGGAGCGGGCTTCGCCGGGGGGGGCAGCGGCACCGCAGGGTTCTTCTGGCCCCCCCACAGCCAGCTGAAGAGCTGCGCCTGGGCCATGGAACCGCAGGCAGCCAGCAAGAGCAGGAGGCTCAGGCGCTGCCCGGCTGGAGCCATGGACACAGCCCTGCCTCCCGGACAGCTCGCACTGCTCTGTGCTCCGCAGCCCCAGCCCCAGCCCAGGGAGGAGTGGCCAGGCAGAGCCCGGCCCAGCCCTGCTCACAGCCGGGACCGGGCGGGGGGCCAGCTCCAGGGCACAAGAGGGTTCTCCCCTCTGCCCAGCGCCTTTAACTCCCTCTCGCCCGCAGCGCCGCTTGTCCGACCGGCCGTGGTGAGGAGCCGCCCCAGGGGCAGGGCAGCCGCTTCTCCGGGGGTGCACCCCTGGCCTGGCTCCCGCAGGTGTTGGCTGGGGCATCCCCCCTCAGCAGGCTTGGCCGGAGCGGGCTGCTCGGAGCCTCTGCGCCCCCGGGAACGAGGCAGCTTCGCACGTCCCGGGGGCTGGCCAGGCCCCTGCCCTGCGGGCTGCTGTGGCGCTCTGGAGAACCGGGGCGTGCGGGCAGCTGTGTCCCGTGCCCTGCCGCCAGCCAGCGCTCTGCCCCCAGGGGAGTCCAGCCTGGCTCCACGCCAGCGAGCCGAGAGCTTCCCCAGGGCGGGGCGAGGCGCGATCGGGGCAGAGTTCGGCTCCCTGGGTCACGGCACGGAGACGCGCAGGACTCGCCGCGCCGCCAGCCCGGGGCGTGAACATCGGCCTTCGCCGCGCCCCAGCAGCCGCCACCTGCCGTGCAGTGCACGCCCCCCACTCAGCCTCTTTTGCCCTTCCCTGCCCGTGCCCCCCCGCTCTACCTTTCCACCCAAGGGCCCCTCGCTGCCCCGCCCGCTTTCGAAGACCCAGAGAATCACCCTGCAGCGTCTCGGGGCCGAATCCCGGGAGTCGGGGGAGTGGCGGCTGCTCCCGAGCCGTGTGGTGCAGGCCAGACGCACGGCACAGGCAGGGGCGAAGCGGCCCCGGAGCCCGACGCGCCAGCCACTACAGCGCAGAACAACAAGCCGCGCGGACGCCGGCTGACAGGCCGCCCCCCTGAGGACATTCACACCCTGCAACTCGGCCAGGGGTGTGAAATGCACCCGTGCGCCGCAGCGAAACCGCCCGGAGCCCCAGCCCAGGCAGCCAGGGAGACATTTGGGGAGGGGCCCAGCCTGACAGAAGCCCTGCTCCTGCCCACCCGGCACCCCAGAGCTCCGTCCCTGCCGCGGCCACAGGGACCAGGCGGGGGCCAGCTCCAGGCACACAAGGGGTTTTCTCTGCCCAGCACCCCGCAGCCGGCTCTGCGCCCCCTCCGGGTTCCTCAGCCACTCCCCGCCCCGCCCCTGTAGCTCCCTCTCGCCCGCGGCGCAAGGGGATTAGCGGCTGTTCTGCAGCGCGATGGGAGCAGGTTGCTTCTCCGGCGCCACGTCTCTCCTTCCCGCCTCGCGCCCCACACGCAGCGGCCTCTCGCGGCAGAAGCTTCTCACATGTCCGGCCTCGCGTTCCCAGCCAGCCTCAGCTGCGGCAAGAGGCCGACGAGGCGAGTGGCCCCCAGGTGAGAGGAAGCCACCGAAAGTCTTCAGCCCCGCCCCGGGGGAACTGCGTCCGCGTCCCCGGCCCGCCGTGCGCAGGGGAGACCCGGCTACAGCCCCAACGCCTATGGCAGCAGCCAGCCACAGTCTCTATGGGAGGCTCAGACTTTCGGAAAGCCACCCACAAAGGTGCAGGCCCCAGTCCAAGCTGCTGGGAGCCGCCGTGGTGCCCTGACCCCATCCAATCCACTCGCCACGCCATGCCCAGCCTTCCGCCCGCGCCTCTGCCCTGCACAGCCCCTGGCAGCAGCGTGCTCCGACTAAGAGCATCCCCTGAGACATCAACGCCCAGCCTGGCGCTGCTTTCGGCAGCACCCCCGCAACCCTCCCCACAAGTCCGCTCTCCGCCGGCATTCTCCTCTGCCGTTCCCTGGGCCTTGCCGCTGCGCGGCCGCGCTGCCCCGAACAATGCTGCACTTGTGCCTTGCTTGAGAGATGGCGGGGGGGGTCACTTCCGGAGCAGCCTGCAGAGCCCACTGCTACCCTCCCCCCACGTCTGGGACCTCTCGGAACCCCCCCCGACACGCACCAGGGTCCCAATCCCGCACTCCGGGTCGCACGTTCCCACGCACCTGCCACGGATTCTGCCCCCACCACCTTCCGCTAACGGCCGTCCAAACGACCGCGGCTGTCGAATCTCACGCCTGCCAGCAGGGTGGCTGCCTCCGGAGCCATGGGTGGAGGTACGGCACACAGGCCTTGCAGCCTGTCTGGCGAGGTGCAGGGATGGGTCCCCGCCCTTCTCTCAACACCAGCACTTGCCTGCCCATTCGCCCCAGCCCTGCCAGACAGGTGCCTGTTCAGAAAAGGTTCCAAGAAGGGCAACAAAAACGATGAGGGGTTTGGAATGGCGCCGTAAGAAGAGAGATTGAAGAGACGGGGACTTTTCAGCTTAGAAAAGAGGAGACTAGAGGAGGAGACTAAGTCAACCTGTGGAACTCCTTGCCAGAGGAAGCTGTGAAGACCAGGACTTTAACAGGGTTCCAAAAAGAGCTAGCTAGATTCATGGAGGTTAGGTCCATCAATGGCTGTTAACCAGGCTGGGTAGGAATGGGGTCCCTGGCCTCTGATTCTCTCGAGGGAGTGACAGGGGAAGGATCACACGTGAATTCCCTGTTGTGTTCCCTCCCTCCGGGCACCTGGCCCTGGCCGCTGTGAGCAGACAGGACCCGGGGCTGGGTGGACGTTGGTCTGGCTGGGGTCAGTACAGCTCCTCAGGGCGAGTGCCGGGAGAACAAAGCAGGGCTCTTTTACACACCCAGCCGGCCCACGCCCCTGACAATCGGGTATTCAGCTGGGCCACAGAGCAGCTGTGCAGGGACCAACACGCACGCGCTTGTACAGAATGGCCACTGCACTAGCATTTTGCTCTGGACTGCAGCGCACGTTTCCACGAGTTCTCCAGCCCCTCCCCCCACAGCATGGGCGCCGCCCCCCCCCCCCCGGCACCTACAGACCCCTCCCCGCCACACTCCATTAGCCTCCGACTCCAGGCGGCAGCCCCCCCGGGGAGCCTTCCTCTCTTGCCCCCAGGCCCTGCGGAGTCAGCTCCCTCCTCCCATTGGGGCCCCTCACCGCCTGCCCAGGCCGAGAGCTCAGGAGGGAGCCCAGCGCCCCAGGCAGCCCTGTTTCTAGTGGCAGGGCAGCCCGGAGGGGACACTGTTGACACCGGCCCGTGGGTGACGTGGCAAGAAAGGGTCGTCTCAGCGCTACGGGCACCGGCCCGGCGCCAGGGGCTCGTGTCGGCTTGTAGCCGGCCAGCACAGCTTCCTGCACGGGGGCTGTCCCTGTGACGGAGCTCCAGGGAGATTTCCCCAACCCGAAACCCCGCGTCTGGCCCCCTCTGCTCTCCTGTGGAGCAGCAGCCTCCCTTCCCCACCCCCTACACTGCCTCGTTTGCCCCTTCCGGCCCAGCCTCTGCCCCCAGGTCAGCCGTCCCCAGCTCCGGGCTTCGCCCCGGCTGACTCCCCTGAACGCCCGGCCCCGGGGCTGGGAAGGAAGAGCCACGGCACCTGGTGCAGTCTGCTGCAGCCCAACCACTCGGTGCAGCGCGGGCCAAGGCATCGCCTGTCTCCGAAGGGGCAGCTGGGCGGGCAGGAGCCCCCGGGGGAAGAGCGCTGGGCAAGCGTCTCTCTGCCCCAGGTCCAGTAGAGGCCTGAGCTGCGTGGGAACGCTCCCCGCCACGGCTAAGCCACGGAGCAGGCTGCCTCCAACACCGGGGCGACACAAACTCCCAGCAGGTAAGACAGGCCCTTGCTAGCTGTGCGCGACCTGGTGCCCCCGCCGCCAGCTCCCACTGCACACCGCCAACGCGGAAGGGAGATGTGGCCGGAAGAGCGCCCGTGGCCCTGGGCGTCTTGTCTCTGCGCCCGCCACGAGGGACACCGACCCACTGGAGAGCTCAGAGAGCTGGATGCTCGGGCGAAGGGGCAGCAGATCCAGTCTGGGCACCAGTGTGTGACGGGCGTTGGGCTCAGTCCGGCGCGAGGCCAATTCCACAGGGACAGACGGTGCCACTTAACGGCTCACGCCCCGCCGACACAAGGCGGATACTCTGGCACGGGCCGCTCTGAAGCCCAGCGGGATGCCCGGGGCCAGGGATGCCCCAGGGAGTAGCGGGGCGGGCGTCCGGCCGGCAGCAGGAGAGGAACCCGTTCCTCGTGGCCCAGCCTGGCGCCGGCACCTCGGGCCTGCACTAGGGTCGCTGCCCAGCCCAGCCTGCGCACAGCAGCCCGGCCCTCGGCAGTGCCTGTGCTTCAGCCACGTGGCTCCCGAGAGACGGCTCCAGGCGTTCTCCTTCCAGCGCCAGGGAGCTGCCCGCAGACCAGCACCCGCCGGCGGGGCTCCTCTGAGCGGTGTGCGGGGGGCACGGAAAACTGGGCTTCTACGGGCAGGGAACGATGGGGAAAACGGAAACAAACCCCGTGGCACCAGCCGGCCTCTCCTCAGCCTTCCGCTCCCGCGCCACCATGGGCCAAACAAGTCTCTGGCTCCGCGCCCCGCGGGCACTGCCGGCTTCGCACACTCCTGACGCCCTGCGAGCCTGTCGCGCCCGGGGGCCGCAGTCACGCCACACGCACCGCCAGCCCGGATTCCAGCAGCTGCCTGCCCCGACTGCTCCTAGCCAGGGAGCGGCAGACAAGGGCGTTTTCGGGCAGCACCGTGGGAGGGGCTTTCCGGGCTCTGCAGTAGCGAAAGGGGCAGCAGCACCGAGGCTGGCCCGGGCCTCTCTCAGACGGCACACGGCAGCTCGATGGGCTAGACGCCCCGCCTGGCCTGCTCCTCGGGCCACAGGGCGCCAGGCTCCCCCTGCGACTCCCCACAGCCTGGGGGACCCGCCCCCCCGGGCCGAGCGGTCAGGCTTGGAAGGGCTCTGGGCCCACGCAGCAGCGCCTCCTCCCTTTGCACAAGCCCCTCGTCGGCAGGGCCACTTGCTCCAGGGAGCGCACGGGCAGCACTCCCATGCCGGGCGTAGGCCCCCGACCGGCACACGCCTCGGGCCGCCCCTCCGCCGGGGGCCACGCACGTGGGCGCCATGACAGACGCAAAGGCTGGATCCTTCGGGCTCGCCCGCTGGTCTGGGCAGAGCCCCATGGCTTCTAGCGACATGCTGGGAGCGGATCTACCCAGGCCCACGGCACAGAGCTACAGAGGACACCTCCTGCACACAGGGCCCTGCTTTGGGCTCCTTGCCCCGCAAGCAGCCTCTGACCCCCATGTTCCTCCCGCCCCAGCTTCCTGCAGTGTGAGCGCCTCCCCCTGGGCAAAGCGCCCGGGTCAGCCAGGCCAGGCCTCTCCCGAGGCTCCGCTGCTGGGCAGCAGGGCGGTGGAAAGAATCTCTGAGCAGTGAGCCTAGAGCCATGAAACCCACGACTGCAGGGGAGTCCCCGCCAGCTCCCGCGATGGCCCTTGCTGGCCCCATCCCGGACCAGCTGCCAGCTGGGCTCTCAGTCCTGGCGCACACCAGGGCAGCAGCTGCATGGCCAGCTCCTGGGAGCGGGCAGAGATGAACCAGCAACAGAAACCAGTAGGCAGCCGCTTGTCGGTAACCGGTGACTCTCTTCCCTGCCCAGCGCCAGGGCACAGGAGACCCATTGGGTGCGACTGCACCCCCTCCTTCCCGGCCCAGCCGGGCACCTCTCCTCCCCCGCACGTCACTTCCAGCTGCCCCCGGCCTTTCCCAGCGAGGAGCCCGCTGGCGCGGCCCCACCGACCGGGGCGGGCACGGGGACAGCCCCGGGAACGGCGCGGAGAAAGGGCTCCCCCCGTGCCAGGCTGCCAGCCCCTTGCCCAGCCCCGGCTGCGCTAACGTCCCCATGGGCGGGGGGCAGGGCTGACTGAGCGCAGCAGCAGCTGAAATCCTCGGGTGCCTGAGCGGGGAGCCGGCCTCCCGGGCACTAGGGCAGGAGCGGCCTGGCCAAAGCAGGCCCGGGGCTGCTGGAGAGACAGTCAGGCACAAAGCCCCTCCCCTCCCCCACTTCTAGGCCTTGACACCCGGCTCCCGCTCTTCCTCTGGGAGCCCCCGGCCGAGCGGAGCCAAAGCGCCTCCCCCGCCGGGCTCCGTGAGAACGGCCTCTCCCCTCAGCCGCTTCCCCGCCGGCTCCCGGTGCCAGGCACGTCCCCGCGGACCACGCTTGGTTCATCCCCGCAGCAGGGAGGGGCGCGAGGGCGCTGGGCATGGCCCAGATGGAGAGCAGCCCAGGCCAGCGCGGCTTTCCAGATTTCTGCTCCCCGGCCGAACCCACGCCCAGCCGCACCGGCCAGCTCCTCCGCTGCAGTGGCCAGTTCCCACGGCGAGGAAACCCCTCCAGGAACCAGAGCGAGGGCCCAGGCACCCACTCGCAAACCTCCGACCGCGGGCGGGAAGCGAGGCGAAGGGCCCGGCCAGCGCCACGGGCCACGTGAAGGGCTTGGCGCCCACCCGCCATGCACGGCCTGGCAGAGGCTTAGCCCGGGGGGTGCCGGAAGCTGCTAGAAAGAGCAGGCCAGCGGGGCGTGAGCAGATGTTTCACATTGGCCATGCCACCCAGCTGCCATTCCCAGCGCGCTGGTCTCCACTGGCGGCAGGGCAGCCGGAGCTCCCTCTGGCACGTCCCACGGCTCCTGGGGCAGGGGTAGGCACAGGCATGGCGGCCACAGCGGCGCGGGGAGGTGCCAAGGCCGTGCCCAAGACACGGGCTAAGCCGAGGCAGCGGGCCTGCACAGGGACGAGGCGGGCGGCGCGCTGGTGTGGTGCTGTTCAAAGAGATTCTGAGTTCGCGTGGCAGGCTGTTCTCCCGCTGCCCTCCTGTTCACCCTGTAGCGGAGCCCAGCGCCCTGGCCCTGCTCTCTCCCTGGAGCGCTCAGACTCGCAGGCCCCCATTCAGCCAGGGTGGATCCTGGCACGGGCCAGCGAGCGCCCCGGTACCACCCGGTAGCACTCCGGGACGCGGGCAGCCGAAGCTGCTGGGTTTGCAAGGTCTGGCTTCCGCTGCAGCTGAGCACGCGCCGAGACACTGGTCACCTGGTGGGGGGGGCACACGTGGCCTGTCCCAAGGCATATCAGTCAGCACTGCGCACTGGGACATGGGGGGTGCGGCTAAGAGCAGGGGCAGTGCGCCCACGATGTTTTCCCACCCATGTGCGGAACACATTTTGTTCTGCGCACCAGCAATGGAAACACCTGCTGCCAGCCGCGGCGCTCTGCCAATCCGCCGAGCGGACTGGTCGCTGCTGGCAGCCACCCAGCGCTCAGCTCCCCGGAGCCCGCCCAGCCCGCAGCTCGGGAAAAGGTTCGGATGCCAGGGCCACAAGGGAGCCCCCACCCAGCGAGCGCTCCGCTTTCTAAGGGGCCGTGCTCAGCCTTTCCCGGGCCTCGGCAGCTGCTTCTGGCTCCCATCGGGTCCCTAACCGGCCGTGTCTCGGCGCAACAGCTGGCCCCAGAGGAGAGGGAACGGAAAGGCCTGGCTGGCGGGGCACCTGGCAGCCGCGCTGGGAGAATGCCAGGCCCTCCTTTCCCACGCACATCGATTCCTGCGCCCTGCCCAGCTGGCCCTGCTCCGGCGTTCGGCAGCACCCCTGCCCCAGCCACACCTGGCGCCCCGCGCCCTGCCCAGCTGGCCCCACTCCGGGGTTCGGCAGCACCCCCCGCCCCGGCCACGCCTGGCGCCCTGCACGCTCTGCCCAGCAACTCGGGAAAGGAAGGGCCTCCCATGACCAGTGCCGGGGTGTTACTGGCCCATCTGCCTGCAAAGGGCCCCAGCCTCCGGCGCAAAGCCGCTTGCACAGCTGCCAAAGGGCTGGCTGGGGACACAGAGAGGGGGCTCAGCCTCCGTGCATGCAGCTGGCGGCTCCGGCCCCGGAGAGCTTGGCACCCAGGCCTGGCGGGCAGCACCTTGGCACAGGACACCGGCACGGAGGAGAGTCTCTGCGGGCCCAGCCAGTTGTGTTCGCAGGCCCGCGGGCTCCCTCTAGCGGCTGCTCTGTGCAGCGCCGCGAGCCACGCTGGTGTGTGGGGAGGAGCCCAGGGGCAGGCTGGACCAAATGCTGCCCCCAGGAGGGTGAGTGGGGCTGGGCGAGAAAAGGGGGGCCTGCGCCCCGCAGCCCTGGAACACAGGCTGACGTGGGGCCCGGGGGAGAAACGACAGCACCGTGCTCCGGGGGCCCCTGGTCTCCGGCGGCTGTACGGCCCACTGCTGGGCCCAGGCAGGCTCCGCTGCAGCCCTAGGACCTCTGCCCTGGCTCGGGGCCAGCAGCCGTAGGCTCAGCTGCTTTGGGCCAGGCTGCGTGCAGAGAGGCTGCTGATGGCTGTCGAACCCAGGGCCAACGCGGCAGGGCCTCCGTGCTGGGCGCTGCCTCCCCCCCCCCCCGGCTCAGAGCTGGGACGCAGGCCCCCGAGCGCCGCCAGAGCCAGCGCCAGCAGCGGAGGGAAGTAGCCAGGCCGGCAGTGAGGGAGAAGTTCCACGGAAGAGACACGACCCCAGTGGCTGGACACTCCCCTGGTGACTTCCCTGCCTCGTCGTGGCCCCGGAGCATCCTGGGCACCGCCCGCGTGGACAGGCAGGGAGCAGGTGCCAGGGGGGCAGAGGGGAGGGGGCTGGCGGCGCGGAAGGTAACCGTAATGCACCAGCCTGGAGGCCGGGCTCCCACAGCCCAGCACGGACTCGGACCCGCGTGCGGACGGCCAACGGCGGCCCAAGACGTCTCCGGGCAGCTGGCACTCTGCAAGCAGAGGTGGGGAGCGCAGGGTACCGGTCACCGTCGTGTGCAGCGCCGGGCGGTCGTGGGTGGCTGCAGAGGCGCCCCGTGCCATGCGGTCCAGGGACCGGCCCTACCGGACGCTACAGGGACAGACCACTGGAGGGAGCCACAGGCCCGGCTCCTGGACCCACTCTGCAGAGAGCTGAGCGCTCCCGGCCCCACACCCCCCAACGGATGAACGCGGCAGGAGTTCTCTCCGCGCCACCCCGTGCCTGGCCCTAATGGACGTGGGTAAAACTACTCCCCTCCAACCAGTGCAACAGCCACTCGGGAGCTGAAATCCGCCTCCACAGCCCCCGTTTGCCATCCAACCTCCAAGCTGGAGCACCTGCGGCCGCAGCTCTTCCCAGGGTCCCTTCCCCTTGGCGGGCGGGGTCCCTGCAGGTCGCACCCCAGGGACCCGCCCGTGCAGGCGCCTGGCCACACGCCTGGATTCCTGCACAGGGCGTTCCCTGGCAGACCTGCCAGCCCCAGCGGCTGGCTGTAGTAACAGGCTCTCCTGTAGCACCCGCTGCTCGCCGGAGCAGGCAGCATTTCCCTGCACGGCCAGAGTCACCCCCCTCGGCAAGTGTCAATTGCCAGACAACCCGGAGTAACACAGGAAATGGCAAAGCCGCGCAGAAGTTACGTAAGCGCCTGCTCGCCCAGTCTCTGTCCCCCAGCCGGGCCCGTCCGCAGCACTCTGTCCGGGAAAGCCGCCCCGGCTCAAATGCCAACGGGCCGAGCGAGCAGGAACGTGCTTCCCATCCGCGCTGGCAATGAGCCGCCTGCCCCACAGAGCTCAGGGTGGCGAGCCAGGGCGCCGCAGCAGCCTCCTCCTGACGGGGAGCTCTCTGGGCTCCAGTGTCCCCCGTGCCACTCCCAAATTGCCCCGCTCCACCCAGAAGTGGGGGCGCACATGCGAGACAGGGCAGGCCGGCCACCTGCCCCTGGGCGCGAGGGGGCAAGTAACTGGGCTGGGGGGGCAGGAGAGGGGGCAAGTAACTGGGCTGGGGCGCAGCTGGAGTCTCTCGCGCCAAAGCGTGTGGGATCTGCGGCGCCCCAGGAGCGAGCTGCTCCGACTCCGCACGGGCTGTTTGTTTATTCCTCCCCCCGAGGGAGTTGCTGCATCTCAGGTCTTTGACCTCCTGCGTGCAGACACCGCGGCGCGCTGCAGGAGGCGGGCGACCAGGGAGAGCGGTGCAGGGGCACATAGGGGAGCGACTGCAATGCGGCCGGCATTGGGGTGTCAGAGGGCAGCCGTGTCAACGGGCAACCGACGCAGCTCCCAGCCCGGCTCCTTTGCCGCCCCTGCTTCGTCTCAGGCAGTGGAGACCCCCGGGCCGTGTCAACGTGCCTTAGCCGGCCTGCCGCTTGGCTGGGAGCCTGGTTTTGGCTGTGGCCGCTCCAGCCCCATCCATACAGCCCGGAGTCCCCCACAGACCCTCCGTGGGACAGGGCTCCTCCCTCGGCGGCGCAGGCTGGCGACTGGGCAGACGTGCTTCCGTCGCGTGCTGCGCCCAGCAGCCGAGGGACCAAGCTTTAAGACCAGCCTGCGGGCCAAGCCGGGGGCCTGGCCTCAGCAAGGAAGAAGGGCTAAGCGGGGCCGGGCCGAAGACACGTACAGCCCCGCTGCCGGCTGGGCCGAGCCCCCCGGGGCTGCCTCCACCGTGCTGTCCCCACCGCGAGGCGGAAACGGCCGCCCACAGCCACATTCCTGGCTAAATAGACCATTCCAGTGTCACCGCAGCAGCCGCCGCTGCCCCCCTAATCCTCAGCAGCCCCACACCCAGGCCAGCTGCACCCCGCGGGGTGACCCTCATCCTGGACCCTGCTGCAGGTGCCCCAGGGGTCACTGCCCAGCCCATCCTGGGGGCTCCCCATGGCTCAGTGCCTCCAGCAGGGCTGTGCTAAGGCAGGGAGCCCGCCCGGCCCCAGAAGCAGCCAGCCATCCGCCCCTTGCGACTGGGGGCCGTCTATGCTGCTCCCGCCTGCAAGCGCCAGCCCTGCAGCCCCCACTGGCCACACACAGAGAACTGGGGCCCAGGAGAGCTGCGGGGCAAAGCCTGGAGATGGGGTGGCCCCTTCCGGGAGCAGCGTGAAGCCGGGGCGGGCAGGGAGCCCCCTTAGCAGCAGCCCGGCTGTGCCACCGATCAGAATTGACACCCCAGCCCCCTCCCACAGCCAGCCCCTGCCCCAGCCCAGAGCCACCCCCGGACCCAACCCCCCCCCCCCAGAGCCCACCCCCTTGCCCCCACCCCAGAGCCACCCCCGGACCCAACCCCCCCCCCCCCAGAGCCCACACCCTTACCCCCACCCCAGCCCAGCCCAGAGCCCACCCCCGGACCCAACCCCCCCCAGAGCCCACCTCCTTGCCCCCACCCCGTCCCAGCCCAGAGCCACCCCCGGACCCAAACTCCCTCCCAGAGCCCACCCCCTTGCCCCCACCCCAGAGCCACCCCCGGACCCAACCCCCCACAGAGCCCACCCCCTTACCCCCACCCCATCCCAGCCCAGAGCCACCCCCGGACCCAAACTCCCCCCCAGAGCCCACCCCCTTGCCCTCACCCCGTCCCAGCCCAGAGCCACCCCCAAACCCAAACTCCCCCCCAGAGCCCACCCCCTTGCCCCCACCCCATCCCAGCCCAGAGTCCCCGCATGCACCCAAACTCCCCCCCAGAGCCTGCCCCCTTTGCTCCAACCCTGCCCCAGCCTAGAGCTGGCCCCTCCCCCCGGACCCAAAGTCCCAGCCGGGGCAGGCCGAGGCGAGGCGAGGCACCGGGAGAAGGGGAGGCCACGGGATTCCGACAGCTTTTTTTGCAGGTTTCCTTGAGACAGGCCAGGACACCGGGGAGCGCTGCTCCCGCGAAGCTGCACCCGCCCTCCCACAGCGCGGCCGAGCACCAGCCGGCGAGCCCTGCCCCAGACCAGCGCCCCGGCCCTCACGGAGCCCGGCAGGTGCTGTGCTGCTTCACCGCTCGGCCCGGGGCTCGCCGCAGCGCCGAGATAAGCCCCGGGATATGCCTGGAATGCCACCTCAAGAGTCCGCCCCCGGCTCTCGTATCAATCCCCTCGGGGCTGAGCCGCCCCGTGCCCAGCCGAGCTGGCAGCTCCCCAGCCAGGCTCCGGCTTACGCCGCTCGTGTGCCAGCTGAGGCTGCGTACCCGCGGCACCCACCACGGCCTCCCCAGCCTCAGAGCAGCGCCGGCGGCACGCTGCACCCAGCACGCTGGGCAGTGTTATCCCAAGCACCGCAACGTCCAGCACAGCCCGCCCCAACGCCGGCACAGGGCTCCTCCCAGGGCCCCTCCCCGGTAGCAATACCCCCGACCCACAGCGCGACTGGCGGGCAGACGGGGCGTCGCCCCCTACTGGGCCAGCTGCAGCACTGGAACCACGCGCCCCCACGGCCACGCGTGGCACTTCCCCTAGTGCCCCCTGGGGGCTGAACAGCTGTGGTGCTGGGCGGCCGGCCGGGCACAGCTCAGGCAAGAGGGAGCGCGGAGCCAGCCCGGGCAGCCACAGGCTTTAGAGTCTGGCTAAGCAACGACGAGCCCCAGCACAGGGGCGGGAGCAGACGGCTTCAAGGAACAGCCACATCACGAGGTCGACCTACCACGTAACTGACGGATTGGGATTGCACATCCCTCGTGCCACGGGCCGTGGGCTGAAACGAACAGAGGGGACACGTCTGCCCCTTACGCTACCCGACGCTGAAGAGAAACCCTGAGCCAAAGGCAAGTGGGGGGCACATTTCTGGAGCCGCAGTGGTGACAGAGCAAGTGACCCCTACTGGGCTGGGCCCCGCGCCCCAAGCAAGGGCATGCTCTCCGCGAGATCTGTGCAGCGCCGGCCGGGGCCGCAGCCGGGAGCAGCCTCAGCGGGTGTGACGCATGCCCGCTGGTGACGCACAGGCGGCACAGGAGAGCGAGGCCCACAGGGCAGCCTGTCACAGCCGGCCCTTTGTTTTCTGGGCCTAGGGCCCTCGCGGGGGTCAGCGTTACTAGGGCCACGGCTGTCCACAGCCCGGGCACTGTCAGAGCAGCGAAAGGGAGGGGGAGGGGAGCCCTCAGGCTGTGGCCGCGTCCCTCTTGGTGACACGCCCCGAGAACTTCCAAAGCCACTAAGAAGGACTAACAAGGATAAATGGGGGGGAGTCTAATCACGGTTCGCTTTCCCCACTACCTCCACGCACGCAGCAGCCATGCCTCAAACGAGGTGCAGGGTTAGCTGCATCTCAGAACGCCTGTCTCAAATGGAACAGCAGGGCTTTGCACAACAGCCCAGGCAGGTCTAAATGGGGGGCAGGGAGTCCCAGGGTCCCGTACTGCTGCACATCGCTGTTTTGTTTTTTTCTTTTAAAAGCCCTCGGAAGTTGCATATAAAAACTATGTGAAAGACTAAGCTGCAATACCAACCCTTTGAAAGTTAGGAAGTGAGTGTCCAAATGAAGCCTGCCCATATCACCTTAACTCTGCCCCTCATGCTGTGTTTCATGAGACAATCTCTGGTTTAAGTTTAATGGCTGCTACGTGATTAAAGCCTCAAGCTATCTTCCAAAAACCTGACCTTTAATTCCATTGCCACATACTGTGTTTCCCCACAGGACCCTGGATGACAAAGAGGGGCCAGCGAGCAGGCGGGAGGAGGGAAGGGAAGATGGGTCAGGAATATAAATGGCCACTGGCCTCTGCATGACATCACAAGCAGTGCTGCAACGTGGGTCTGTGTCCCGAGCCAAGTGGAAGTTCTCAGGCTCTGATCCAGAGCCCCCTCCAGCCACGGGGCTGGCTCCCGCGGAGCCCTCGAGCCAGCCAAGCACAGAGCGAGACGCACAGGCTCACACGAGGCCTCTGCTGCTCCTCTCAGAGATTCATTCCAAGGGCACGCCAACGACAACTGCTGTCTGCCGCGTGTGCGGCCAGCCGCGTGTGGCGGCGCGTTGGGATTTTCCCGTCTCCTGCACCCCCGTAACGGCCCGGACAGACTCCACCAGCCAGTAGACTAGAGGGAGTTTATTGCTTCTCCAGGATACAGCACAGCACAGATGTAATCTGGTTCCAGAGCAGGCCTAGGATGCCTCAGCCCCCCTTGAGATGGGGGAGCCTGGGCCCCTAAATCCCAGCCCGTTGCCTAGGCTGCTTCCTCCATGATACCAGCCAGAAACCAAACTAACTCACTTCCAGCCCTGCCCCCAGCCAGGGCTCCACTCCCCTTCTTCCCATCGTTCTGCTCCCTGGGAGATCACTGGTCAGACAGGTTCGAAGCCCCTTTGCATAATGACTCATCCCCTGCCCTGCTGGGCCGTGCTGCAGGCAGCAGCCAGTGGGGGTCACTCACAGCCCACTGCCCAGCACAGCGACCAGCAAGGTACCCCCGCTACGTCACACCTCACCCGTCCCAAATCCGCCAAAACGCAGCCGTGCCAGCCCATGCCCACCCCAAATCCCCCCTAATGCAGCTGTGCCAACCCACACCCGCCCCAAATCCCCCCTAATGCAGCCGTGCCAGCCCGTGCCCGCCCCAAATCGCCCCTAACGCAGCCGTGCCAGCCCGTGCCCGCCCCAAATCGCCCCTAACGCAGCTGTGCCAGCTAGTGCCTGTCCCAAATACGTTCTGAGGCCCATGTGCCCTCTTCATTAAGGGTCTTTGTTTCAGACAAGACTTATGCCTCTGGTCCCCCCCGTGTGCAGTTGCCATGCTAGGAGGCAGCCCCCAAAGCCCACTACAAAGCATAAACACCCCTGGAAACATCCCCGCCTCTGCCTCTCTTGCTGCCCCACAGACACAAGCCAGCGCAGCGGCCGGAGCACCCCGGGGCTTTCGCACAGCCTTCGAGCCACCGAACCAGCTGCCCGCCTGCTGGCAAGGGAGGGGCCACAGCGAGTCACCCTTGGCCGCAGCCCACTGCGCCTATGGCTGCCTCTTCCTGATGAAAGCCAAGAGGCAGCCGCTCCCACTTTCGTGTGGCACGGGCATGCTCTTCTGGACCCTGGCCACGCCCAGCCCTCGCGGCCACGCCTGGACGGCCACACCATGCCCGTTTTCCCTCCAGCGTCTCACTTGGCGACCGGGTGGCCTTTTCCCTGGCACTCAGAAGCCTGGGCTGGCCACAGAGGCAGGTCGAGGGTAAAGGCGGGACACAGCCACTTACAGCCCCATGGGCAGCAGCTGCTCCCTGGCTCCAGGCAGAGCCCCCAGAGCCTCGCTGCCTGGTCTCCAGCCAGAGGCCCGCTCGCCGGCGCTGGAGTCTTCAGAGGTGCCCGGAAGCGTCTCCCGCAGCGCCCAGCCCCCTTTCCAAGCGGCACGGCCAGGCCTGGCTCGTCACTGCTGGGGCGGCGCTTTGCCCCTCCTGCTCCAGCGCGCCAGGCCGGGCAGCGCAGGAACGCGCAGCCGCTGTCCGCCTCAGGCGAGGAGGCGCTTCCCCGGGCGGCAAGCCGGGTGCCGTCTCTCCCATGCCGCTGGGCGGGCTGCAGCCAGGCTCCGCGCGGGAGATGGAAGGGCCAGGCTGGGGTGCCGGGCGGGGAACAGCGCCAGCACCAATCGCACTTGCTCTACAGAGCAGGAAGCCTGGCCACTGCAGAGACTAACCCCTCTCCCCTGCCCCCAGAGCAGACTGGGAGGGGTTCCCACGCCAAGGTCAGAAGGAATCCTGGGGAGCAGCCTAGCGCCAGCCAGAGACACCCCACAGCCTCCTAGCACCCATGGGTAGGACCCACATCCCGTCGGAGGGAGAATCCCCCCGGCCTTGGCAAGGTGCCCCAGGGCTAGCCCCACTCGGGCGCGGGGGGAGCAGGCGACCACGCAGCAGGAGAGCAGAGGTGTTTGCGGACAGGCTCGCCTTTGCCATTACCACCCTCGGGGCTTCGAAAGTCCCCCCAATTCAAGGGGCAGCCTGCACATTTCAAAGGAAAGGCGAGACCCTGCTCCCGGCAGGAGGGGCGTGGGAACGGAAGGCGCAGGGAACGCACGCCGGCACTTGCAGATTTATTAGGATCTGGCACAAGCGGGAGGCAGCTAGGACAGACCTCAGAGCAGGATGTAAAACGGGAGCCTGCAGGGACCCCTTGCCCGGCCTGGGCGGCAGGTTGTGCAATCTCCTCATCAGCAAGTTCCCTCAGCCAAGCGCAGTCTCCTCAGCAGCTGCAGGAGGCCTGGTCTCCAGCTGCACGACGCAAACCACTCCTGAGACTCGCCAGCCCATCGCGGGCCACGGGCTTAATCGAAAGGAACTGTGGACGTGACAAGCGACAGCTGCACGCTAGACCCACGGGACGCTACCAACTCCCAGCGCGCCAGGAGGGCCTGGCCATGCCGGCCACACTCTGGACCCCGCGGGAAAGCATGCAGGGTCCCAGTGCCGGGGTATGCTCCCCGGGCCGCACTCTGGACCCCGCGGGAAAGCACATGGGGCACTATGCCGGGGGATGCTCCCCGGGCCGCCAAGGCCCAGTCTGACTCCAGCAGGGACAAGAGCCGCCCGCAGCCATGGCACCCAGCCCCCTGGCTCTGGTGGGCACGGGAACGGCCGAGCTGCAGTCCCCTCCCGCGGACGGAGCAGAGCGAACCAGCCGTTCCCGATTCACACTAGCCAGGCCTCTGCCACGTCAGCTCCAACCTTTCCCCTCGCACCCAGCGCCCCCGGGGGCAGAGGACAGCCCTTCGGCGGGCAGGCACAGGGGCAGGGCGAGACGCCCTCCCGCAGGCGCCGGCCACGCGCTGCACTGCCCCGCATGTGCTGCAAGGCTGCTGCGGCAGGGTTGCTTGCTTCCGGACAGATTCCTCCTACAGCCTGGCGGTAACTTACGCCAGGAACCCCGCATGCTACAGCCAGACTGACGCGCGAGGCCCGCAGGCTCTAGGCCCGCACCCTTCTGCCCCTGAGACCTAGCGCTGGGAGCTGCCACACGAGCACGGCGGCACCAGGAAATGGAAAACCAACAGCTGACCCGCCCGTAGCGCCAGCGCCGGCAGCAAGCGTTTATCGCCGTGGGCACCGCCTGCGTCTGTGCCACCCACTGGCCTCCCAGGAGCCGCAGGGCCCCTTCCCAAGGGGCAGGCACAGTCAGTGCGGCTGGGACTGGCCGACATGTTTTAACTGCGCCTCCTGCCACTACTGGGACAAGGACGTCTCCCAGAATGCACTGGCCGATTCTGGAGAACGGGCCGGTTCCTCTGGCGGTAACGTGAAGCCAGGTGGAGGTCTGGCTGCGCCAGGGCAACGGGATGGGACTGGCCCCCGAAAGCACAAGGGGAGGGCTCTGCTCGCAGGGACAGTCTCCTGGAGAAGGACCGGGGGGCTGGGACAGCTAGAACCCGGGGGGGGTGCCGGGGTGGAGAAAGGGGCAGCTCTCTACAAGGGATCTGAGAGGAGTATGGCTGGTCCCTGCCCCCGCCAGGGAGCGGCGCGTCTCACCTGGCCCCACGCGGCCGGGGCTGTCCCCTTCCCAGGGCGCCTGCTACTGCACCCCCAGCCCCCCGAGCCGTGATCTGAACCAAGAGACACAAAGGCCCGGAGCAGCGCGGGCACAGCCCCTCCTCAGACGCGGCCGTACAGAGCACCCCGGCGTGCCGCCGCCGGAACACCGCCTGCCTTCTGGCGCTCACCACAGCACCACGAAACACACCGCAGGCCCCACCCCACCCGGCAGGGAACAGCTGGGGCTCCGCGTGCCACGCGGCCTGCTGGGAGGCTGGGCGACAGCGAGCCGAGGGGTGCACGGCCTGGAAGACGCCCGCGCACCATGGTGCAGCAGACCATGGCGCCGGACCCAGCCTGGCTCGCGCTGACTTGGAACCCCCCTGGCTCGACCCGTCCTGGGACAAGGGGTCCTCTCCCGAGGCAAGGCCTGGGTCCCAGGGCGCCCCTCTCCTGCCAGCACTGCAGAAGGGGTCTCCTCATCCCCCACACGCACGAGGGACCCGCATCCAGCTGCTCTGCCCAGAAGCCGCTTGCGCCCCAGAGCGGGCACAGGGCTGGTGCCGCCTGCTCCAGCCTGGTCTGTTGGGCGGAGTTGGCGGGATGCGGGCGAGGGAAGGAACACGGCGCTTACAGATTAGCATCTGGCTGCGACCTTGCCCTGGCTTGCCGGGGCGGAGCCGCGGGCTGGGTGGTTACCTGTGGTCCCTGCGGGCGCGGCAGGGGGCAGGCTACCTGCGCCAGGAAGGGGATGTGCGCAGGGAAACGCAGGCCTTGCAGGCGACTGCCAGCCGGGGATTTGCCCGGCAACCGGGCTGCACAAAGGGCTCTTTCATGCACGGGGACAATGTCGAGCCTGCAATTAGCAAGGCAAGGCTGAAAGGCGATCGCCGCCCCCACCGCTCCTCAGGCCAGCGGAGGGGAGAGGCCTGGGAACGCTGCCGGGCAGCCCCTCCTGCATGCCAGGGCCTCGCTTGCCCCCAGCGCCGCGGGAAATTCAACTCAGCAGCTGCTGCGGGCTCAGCTGGCAGGCTGCTCTCTGGCCCGGGGGCTGTGCCGCACCCTGCCCCGCGTTTCCCCACCCCGGCCCAGCGCGCACTGCAAACAGCAACCCTCCGATGGCAACAGGCCCTCCCGGCTGGCGCAGGCCCGCCTCAGAGGAGCCGCAGGGCACGGGTCCCAGGGCGATGGGCACTTGGCACAGGCTGGTACCGTAGGTTCTCTGGGCCCAGGAAGGCAGCGACTGCTCCAGCCAAGCCCTCCTTTTGAAGCCTGGCCCAGGTGGAGACACGGAGGCACCTGACGGTCCCTCGGTGGGGTAGCCTGGCCCTTCAGCCAAGAAAGCACCCGGAGTGCCATGGCCACACTCGCGCCCTAGCGCGGGAAGAGAGGGGAGAATTCCCTTCCCCCAAAGCCAGCCTGCCACTGCCACACCCTGAGGTCAGGCATACGATCAAACGCCACAGCCGAACAGGCGGCCACTACAGTGCCCTGGGGACAGGTGTACAAACAGGCAGCCACTACTGCTCCCTGGGGACAGGTGTACAAACAGGCGGCCACTACCGCGCCCTGGGGAAAGGTGTACGATCAAACCCCACGGCCGAACAGGTGGCCACTACCGCGCCCTGGGGACAGGCGTACAAACAGGCGGCCACTACCGCGCCCTGGGGACAGGCGTACAAACAGGCGGCCACTACCGCGCCCTGGGGACAGGCGTACAAACAGGCGGCCACTACCGCGCCCTGGGGACAGGTCCCAAAGGGAAGGGCCTGGCACCCTCCAGGTAACCGCAGCCTGTCCTCCCTGCTTCCTGATCCCAACCCCGAAATGCGGCCGCTAGTCTGCCCCCCAAGGAAGGGGAGCGCGCAAATGTGCACACCTTGCCCCACCGTGCTCCGGAGCAGGGAGCCCGGAGCCGAGGGGTCCCTGCCCTGCCAACTCCTGAGAAAACTTTCCAGGCTGCCCGACTGCTCAGGCTTGCGCCGGGGCCGGGGCTCTGCCCTGCTTCCCTGCGGAGGGGCAGGCCTCCCCCTCCCTCCGGCTGGCTGGTTGCTAGGTGGCCTGGCCTGGCGACTGGGCTTCCCATTGTCCTCCGGGATTTCCCAGCAGTGCGGGGCCGCAGCCAGGCCCTTTAGCGACCCTTCAGTCAGCTCAGATTGCTAGGCAACCGCCCCGCCCCCAGCGTGCCCCAAAGCAAACCTAGCCCTACCCCCCACACGCGGGGCAGCAGTGCTGAATACAGGGGAAACCGAGGCACACAGGCGTCGTGTTCCAGACATTCCCACTTTGTCCCTGGCCTAGCTGGCTCCCTGCAGCTGCTGGGCGAGGGCCTCCCCGAACGGAGGGAGGGGGAGAGGAGCTTCCGGGGAGGCAGAGAACTGGAGAACCGTCCAGGGACGGGGCATGACTGGCAGGCCCAGGCCTGCCCCAGGATTGTCAGGGCTGTGGGGCGGAGCGCAAACCCGCGGTAACGCAGCCAAGTGCCAAGCACCCACTCCAGGCCGACGCGCTCCGAGGCCACGCAGGCCCGAACACTGGGACTCACAGCGGGACTGGGGCGGCTGGGCTTGGCGTGACTGCGCGGGAGGACGCAGGGGCCCCTCCCCGCCTCGGCACAGCGCCGCCGAGAGCGACAGGCGGGCAAGGACGCGACAGGCTCTCCCCACGCCGGAACGCGGCCGTGGAACAGCCCTGGACTGGAGCAGTGGCTGTGGGGGGGGGGGGGGGGCCTGTGACGGCCCCGGAAGGCCCCTTCTCCCGCCCGCTCGGCAAACCTGTGCCCAGAGTGGCCAAGGCTGCCCAGCCCAGGCACGGGGAGGAACGGGCCCCTCTCGCTTACATGCCGCTTCCCCTGGGCAGCCCCCAGTGGAGCCCGACGGGGCCAGACAGAGGCCTGTGAAACCCCAGCGGGATCCCCAGCGCGGCAGGGCCTGCTCCGGGTCAGGTCCACGGTACGGGTGACGCTTGCCGGGTAAGCAGGTAACCGGTTACCAGTTCAGACGCATGGCTCTGCACGGGTTGAACGTTGCCCCTTGCACGCCTGAGACGCCAGCCTCACCCTCCCAGCGCCCCTGCCCGTGGCCAGCACTGGCCCTCTGCCGAGCCCAGTCCTTGGGCCTGGCCTTCCCGCCGGCACGTACTGGGCCGGTCTCCGGCAGAGGCAGCGGGTCAGCAACGCCCTTACTGCCGGCTGGAACAAGGGATGGCAACGAGCCACGCCTTGGCCTTCCCGTGGGAGCGCCTGGAGCTGCCGGCGGCTGTGGCAGTGCCTAGGGGAGGCTGGGACGAAATCTGCTCCGTAGGGGCAGGGCGCTACAAGGAACGCGTGGCCACCTCTAGCCCCTCCCTTCCCCATGGCTCCTCCCCCCCACAGCGCCACCCGCAGGCCGGCTTGGCGCCGCTCAGGAAATGTTTCCTGGGGCTTGCCAGACCGTGTCCCGTTCACGGGGGCAGGCCCCTGTGCCAGTGCCCACTGCTGGGCTCACGCTGCCCTGCGTTGAGGGGCTGCCGGGGACCAGACACAGCAGCACACACGGCCGGGCATTTCTTCGTCGAGCGCCCGGGGCTCCGCAGACGTCGCTGGCTGGAAACCCAACAGCATCAGCTAGACAGGAGCAGGCAAACGGGCGCGGGGAGCTGCCCAAGGGACCTGGTGTGAAGCGGCCCTGTGCCCACCACGCCGGCGTGGCCAGCCCCCCACGCCCTGCCCACACTCCAGCCGCTTAGCCAGGCTGGCCCGGAAAGGAGCCCATCTGGGAAAGCACTCGGGCAAGCGGGTGCCAGATTTCAGAGGAAACGCCGGGGCCAGCGGCCTGACTCACATCCTGCCCTGCTACTGTAGGGAAGCCGACTCTGGGGCCCCAATCTGCCAGCCGGACTTGCACCGAGCCGCAGCGGGATGCTCACGCCTGCATACACATGTGCGTGGCTTTGCTCACGGAGGCCTAGGCATGCACGTGTAAGTGCTCGCAGAGGGCCCTCCACTCGTGCCTTTCACTGCCTTCTGGAAGGGAAGGAGGCACCTCGCACTGGTGCGTGGGGACACGTGGAACACAGCCGTCGTGCGGGACCGGAGACCGGACAGACGACCTGCCTGCAGCCGGCTCCATGTGTCAGGGCGGTGTCCGAGCCCTCCCAGCCAGCGGGGCCATGGGGCAGGTCAGACATTCCTAGCGGCGCGCTGGAGGGACTGGGGAAGTGCCAGCCAGAGCCTCGCCCTCCCCCAGTTGGAGTCTCCCGCCGAACGAGCCACGCGCGTCCCGCTAGCCACGGCCTCCGGCTGCAGGCGAACCGGGCTCCCAGGCCCCGCGGGCCCAGCCAACGTGCACCCAACGGGTCTTCCCAGCCCACTGCCCTACGTGTCCAGGTCGAGGCCAAGCTCCTCAGCCGCCCTGCCTGAGAGAACGCAGCCCCCGGAGGCGGCTGAGAGGAGCCGGTCCTGCCGGGAGCTCGGCGGGACAGCACAGGGCCGGCTGGCCCAGATCGGAGCCACAGCAGTCCTTCCTCGGGCAGGGCGCTACTCCACGGCCCGGGGGAGCTGCGCGTGCAGGGCCGGGGCACCGCACGGCCCGAGTCCCAGCTCTCACCACCCGCTTCCCTCATTCGCTCTCCCACCGGCCCGGGCAACGGGCCCTGAGACACAGCTCCTCGGGCTCTCCAGCAGGGGCGACGGGAGCGGGAGGGCAGCAGCCTTCCTGGCTGGCTGGCTCCGGGCGCGACGGCAGCCAAGCGGCGATGCAAAGCCGGCAGCACCTCTGGGGAGTCCTGGCACCGCGCCTGGTTGGGGAGCCAGCTGCCCGGCGTGGAGATGGACGCGGGGACGCAGGCAGCAAGCTGCCCCAGACTGCATCCCCTCTGGGAGCTGTGCCCCAGCGCGAGGATCAGCAGCGAGGCCTCCCCACCGCCGCAAAGCCAACAGCGCCCAGGCTGCCCCTACCAGCCGACATGCAGCGTCTAGCCCGGCGGGGGGCCTGGTGCCCCCCGGAGGAGGGGGCTTTCTCTCCAGCGCGCCTGGAACATGGGCATGCCTGGGCAAAGCCGCGCTGGGTGGCTCGGTACGCCCTCACACCGAGACGCCTCAGCCACCCCCGTCCATCTCCCAAGCGCCCGGCCACGCCACTCGCCAAAGCACCATGGCTGGTAGCAGGCGGCCGCTGCACGGGCGCGCTGCCTACCCACCGACGGGCCTCAGGGCCCCTCGGGGAATCCGCAACTCGCGTAGCCGCCGTCGGGCAGGGCGGGACAGAGGCGCCATTCACGGGCACCGGCGCAAGCCGCCTCTGGGAACAAGTGCCCTCGTGCGCCCTCACTCATGCACTGGGCTCAGAGACCGCCGCCTGCGCGTCTAAAGCCCGCTAACGGAGCCCACGTCAAGCGGCGGCGCAGCTCACCGCGCTAGCCCAGCCACAGCAACGGCAGAGCATGCCCACGGGATGCCGATGCCGGTGCCGGCGGGAGCACACTCTCTCAGCCCCTCGTGCGCCAGGGAAGGGGGGGCAGAAAAGCAGCGTGGGGCCTGCCCACTGCCGTCGGAGCAGCTTGAGGAGCTGAGACAGGGCGTGGCCATCGTGCCTCGCCCAGCAAGCAATTCTCCCCCACGGGCGTGCAGCGGCAGCTCCCAGTGCGGGAGGGGAGGGGAGGGGAGGGGCCTGGGAGCCATCGCGCAGAACAGACCAGCCATCCACCCTGTTCACCCCAGGACTAAGGGCACCCTTAGAGGGAGGCGAAAACCCTGTCATATGCAGAGCTGTGCCATGCCATTCTAGGGTGGAAAGTTTCCCGTCCAACTTACGCCCTGGAACAGACAAGTGGGCAGCTCTCGTACTTTCGCCCTTGTTAGTCCAATTTGGAAGGCTCTCTGTATTCCTAGAAACCTCTTGCCTCTTTCTTCTCACGTACTAAGCTACTTGCCTCAATAACATGCACCAAGGAGTTCCGCAGATCTATGGTCTGCTGCGGAAAAAACCACCGCCTACTCTGCATCTCACAAACCCTTTATGGCTAACACCAAATGCTCCAAGCCAAATGGAAGAGAGAATCCTCAGCCAGCTGAGGCCAGAGACTCAATTAGAGCCTTGACCATTTTGAAATACCCAGGATTAAAACAGTCCGCAGCCCCAGATGTCAGCAGTGCTATCTTGGAAGTGCTCCAGGATTTAAATAGCGCACCCTGGACCTCCGACGAGAATAACCGTCTGTCCCTGGAGATCTGTCGCTGGTATTGCACTGCAGTGGCTACTCGGAAGGATGGCGGAGTCCGTGCAGCGGGGTAACACTGTACACACTGTACAGCTGAGGTGGGCGCTGGACGCTCTGCCTACTCCCTCGGCTCACCTGCCAAAGGGGACACTAGCCACTAGCCTCGGGCCGGGAGACTCCTTCCAAAGCAGGCTGCAGAGGCGCATAGAGGCGCTTGCGGGGCTGCTGGAAGAGAAGGCGCGTGGACATACAGGCGCGGGTATTGACTGCAGGTATGACAGGCCCGCCCGCGGAAAGGAGCGGAACGTGGCAGGGCATCTCCTACGGAAGCCGCCCTGTGCCAGGGGTCCGGAAGCAAGCCGGGCTCTGGCTGGGCCTGCCTGCAGAGCCAAGCGCCTGTTCAGTCACTGACTTGTTCGGACAGCTGCCCGGTTTCTCTGCACGTGCTATTGCCCCAGGCCCAGCTCCAGCGCCTGCCGTCCGGGTACCGCAGCAGCACTAACCACGCCAGACGGGTACGGAGCGGCACACACTCAGCGGCACCTTTCTGGCATTGACGAAGCGCCCTTTGGCTGGAGAAGTAGGGTCCTTGCAGCTCGCGTCCACAGCGGGGTGTGGTGCACAGCACGGCAGGCACGTAGGGTTACCGGATGGCTCAAAAAAAATACTGGACACACTTGATCTCAGATGCGGGGGAGGACCAGCTGGTGGGGAGCGGGGCTGGTCAGGAGGGGGTTGGGGGGAGCAGGGCTGGCTGGGGGGGAACGGGGAGGGGGGAACTGGCCGGCAGGGAGCGGGGCTGGCCAGGAGGGGGTTGGGGGGAGCAGGGCTGGCTGGGGGGAAATGAGGGGGAACCAGCCGGCGGGGGGCGGGGCTGGCCAGGAGGGGGTTGGGGGGAGCAGGGCTGGCTGGGGAGCAATGGGGGGGAACCGGCCGGTGGGGGGCGGGGCTGGCCAGGAGGAGGCTGGGGGGAGCAGGGCTGGCTGGGGGGAAATGAGGGGGAACCGGCCGGCGGGAGGCGGGGCTGGCCAGGAGGGGGTTGGGGGGAGCAGGGCTGGCTGGTCCAGGCCAACCCTTTCCAGGTGCCCCCGGCAGGCAGAGGTCCCACGCGCCTGAATGCGACAGGAGGGGGTAAAGGGCATCCCCCCTGCTTCTCCTGAGGCCCCGCAAAGCGCCTTGACTTTGCCCAGAGGCAGGGTACCCCCCCCACTCTGGTGCTTGGCCTTCCTGTGGGTTTCACACCCCCGCAGACTCTGTATGTAAATGACTCCTTTGTGCTCCCTCACAATGCTGAGTTTCCCAGCTGGAGAGACACAAACCTGTTTTGCAACTCTGACTGGATAGGGACTGGAAAAGAGATTCAGCCAGGGCATGGATCCGTGCCTTATCGCGCGGCTGCTGTGGAATCCAGGGGCCGCCCGCCCGGAGCCCTGCTCACCCCACCCCTGGAGAGATCAGAAGGGGAACGGCTCGGAAAAGGGCAACAGAAACGACGGGGATGGAAGGAGGCGATTGAAGGCACAAGGACTGAGCACTTGGAAAAGACGCGGGGGGAGACGGTGGAGATCCATGCAATCGCACCTGGCACGGAGAAACGAGCACGGAATTGCTATTTACTGGACAGCACAAGAAGCAGGGGCCATCCCATGACATTAGCAGGCTGCAAGCTGAAACACACACACCCACGGCAGTGCTGCTTCTCCCAAGGCACAGTCAATCTGGGGAACTCCTTGCCCAGGGAGCTGGTGGAGGCCAAAGGTACCACTGGCTCAAAAGAGACCGAAAGGTCCACCAACGGCCCCTGGCCGGGCAGGGCAGGGCAGGGCAGGGCAAGGCAGGGCAGGGCAGGGCTGCCATCTGTGGCTGGGATGTCCCGAGCCTCCGTCTGCCGGAAGCTGGGAACGGGAGACGGGAGGGGTCACTCGCCAACGGCCTGCTCGCGCCCGCTGGGGCACCTGGCACCGGCCGCTGTCAGAAGCCACGGCACTGGGCGAGGAGCACTGGTCTGAGCCCATACGGCCGCCCTCGTCTGCCCTTTCCCCCGGCACTAACGCCCAGGGTGGCGCTGGCTGTTCCTAGCCCTCCCGCGAGGCTCGGGGGAAGCAGAATCAGGCTGCCCTTGCCAGGCGCACGCTGGGGAGACACGAGGATCTCCGCCGGCCGCACTCTCCAGGCGGCGAGCAGCCCACCTGCTCCCGGGCGGGGAGATTGGGGGCAGCACAGAAAGGAGAGCAGGGCCAGCCGCTGGGAGGGAGTTGGACAAACAAGGCACCTTCGCAGGCCAGCGAAAGGCCTTACCCGGGCCCGGGCGGGACCCTCGCAGCCTGAGTCTACCCAGCAGAGGCCCCCGGGGCGCTGGGCCCCTCCGAGCAGCGTGGCCTCCTGCACCAGCCCTACACCTGTGGGTCACGCTGGCCCAAGGCCCAAATCCACTGGCCTGCGTGGCTGAGTCCTGGCACAGGGCCTCTGCCCCAGCCCGCTGAGCTATTCCCAGAGGAATTCGTCTCCCCAGGCCATGAATCATTAGTCACCAGCACGTTCCAGCCTTGCTGCGGGTCCAAAGTCAGCTCCTCTGGCTGCCTGGCTTCCTGCTCTCGCCTGCCTGCTCCTCTTGGGGGGGCTGCCAGGCCAGGCCCCTCTCCCCAGAACCGCTCCAGGCCGGCCGAGCAAGACGGCAGTGAGAGCAGGCGCCCTCGTCCTGGGGCTGCAGGATGTTAACAGACAAGTTTTTAAACAACTCTGGAAAGTCGCCCGCCCCCGACACTTCATCCCTTCAGCCAAGGGGGCGTTGGCACCCGGCAGTGGGGAGACGCCCCCACGGGCTGCGCTTCCCGCGTGGGGCGCGCTCGCCCGAGCGGCTCTGCTCCCAGGATGCCGGTCCAGGAGACAAGCGAGCGGCGGGGGCCCGGGCCCGCACGCGGCAGAACAAAGCCCCGCGGGACGAAGCGGGGCGCTTATGGGAGAAGATGCTGGGCTGCTCTCAGACGACGGGGACGCAGCCCACCGACGGCAGCCTGGCGGGTCCTCCCGGTGGTCCAAGCAGCAGCTACGACCACGGTTCCCGGGGGGAGAGAGCGCAAAGCAGCCCAGGGAATCGCCCTCGGGGACTGGGTCTGAGCCCTCGGCGCTCAGCCACGGGCGCCCTAGGCCAGAGCGCACAGGAGCCGCACGGGCTGAACCGGCTACCCCCCACTCTCCCTAGTCACCAAGCCGGGTGCTTTTGCAACGCTAGCCGCCAATTGGAGAACACTCGCTCAGCCACGTCACCGTGGGAATCTCTTTACACGCGCGCGCACAAGCACACGGAGCGTTGAGCTCACCCGCCGGCGCTCGCTGGGGCCACACAGATCGCTGGCCTGGCCCCGGGACCGCGGAGGTCTGAGCACAGCCCTCCCCCCACACGCAAGTCTGCCCCACAGCCAAAGGGGCTACGCACAGAGGAAGCCGAGACGGTAAAAGCACAAGTTGTCCCGGGGGATACAGGGCAGCCGCAGCACCAGGAACCACGCTTGGTCAAACCCCTATTTGCAAGGTGCTCGTGGCCCTTCCAAGGCAGCAAGCCCACAGCGGTAGGGGGCAGGGTTACGGGGCAGGCTCTGCCCCGCGGGAGGGGCTGCAGCAGGCAGTGGAAGGAAGGTCTCTCTGCTCTGCTAGGAAAGGAATTCCCTGCAAGGCCGCGCACCGGCCGTGGCCCTCTCCCGCTGCCGGGCTGTCGCTGCGCAGGCCTGACGCGTGAGCAAGGACAGCCAGGGCTGAAAGCGGGGCGCTCGCCCCAAGCAGGCCAACCAGCAGCTTCCCCTGCCTGCACGAGGCCTGCCTCAGGCGGCTAATGCGAGGCCGGGGCCTTGGGCCTGCCTGGAAGTGCTGGAAGGAGCCAAGGGCTTCCCTGCGGAGAGGTGGGAGGGCAGCCGTCATTCACTCGGGCAGTGCCTGCTGCCAGGACGGGACAGCCCGGAGGGAAGGGAAAGGCCTAGAGATGGGGGAGGCTTTGTACGGGAGCCGGGCCCGTGCCTGGCTCAGGCCCCACGTCTCTGGGCTGGTTCTCCGTGCGGGTTTGCGAGATGAATCGGCGCCCCCGCCCCGCTCGGAAGCCCGGGCGCTCTCAGGCACAATGCCCAGCGTTTGCCAACACTCGCCTGTCTCTGAGCCAGCAGCCCGAGGCCTGTGCCGCCCCCCGAGCTCTGCAGCGGCATTTCGCGGCTGCCCTCCCCGCCGGGACGCAGTGTGGTCAGCCAGGCCCAGCACGTCTGCCCCTGTGCTCTGCCCGCCGCACGCCCCTCAGAGCAAGGGGCAATGCGCTGCCAGGAGAGGCTGGGCTGGCGTCCCGGGGACAGACACGGCGGGTTTGCTGTGGCGGGGCCGGCTCTCCTTTCGGAGCACCCGTGGGTGCAGACTGTCCCTTCTGCAGCCCAGCCTTCCAATGCCCTGGACCCTCGGAACGGCGCGCCAAGCGGGTGCCTGGCACAGGGAGATCGGCCAGCGCCCCGCTCCGCCCGCACCTCCTACAGCCCCAGCCCCTGCGCACCTCCACCCCTCGGGGAGAAGCAACCCGGCCTCCCAAGCGGCTGCGGGCAGCGCCTCCTGGCCACCCTGAGTGCGCACAGCCCCTCCCCCGCCCGGCTGTGGCGAGCACAAGCCCGCCCACGCCCCGGGGATGGTGCACGAGTATTTGCTGCCTCCCAAGGCCAAGCTCCGGACACCGGGTGGGGATGCGGAGCCCCGGGGCGGCCCCCGGTGAGCAGGCCAAGGGGGCCCAAACCCCACCCGCCCCGTGGGCACGGCCCTCCGTGGGCACGTCTCTGAGCACCGCCTCGGCCAGCCCCTCACCGCCCCCGGCCACTTCCCCTTGCACGGGCGGGCTCCCGGCTTTGCACGCCGGCACGTGCTGCACAAGCGCGGGGCACCGAGCCCGGGGTGCCGGCGGGCAGAGGCGGCCTCCTAGCGGGGAGCAGCGGGCCGGGGGGCGGCGCACGGGGGGGACCCAGCGCCCGGCAGCGCGGCGCGCACTAGGGACCCGCCCCGCCCTCCCGCCGTCGGGGCGCCCCGGGCCGGCCCCCGCCGCACAAACGGGGCCAGCAGCGGCCCCCGGGCCAGGAATCCCCCGCGGGCCGGGCTGCCCGCCCCGCGCAGGGCCCCGCGCCCCTACCTGGCTCCGCGGCCGCCAGCAGGAGGGCTCCGAGCCCGAGCAGGATCCGAGGGAGCCGCCGCGGGGGGCACCTGCAGGAGAGAAGAGAAGAGGAGAGTTCGAGCCGAGCCGAGCCGAGCCGGGCCGGGCCGGGCCCCGCGCCGCCCCCTCCCGCCGCTCACCTGGCGCGCATGGCGGGCTGCGCTGCGCTCCGGCCGGGCTGCGCGCGTGTGGCGGCGGGGCAGGGCAGGGCAGGGCAGAGCGGCGCGGGGAGGCGGGCGCGCGGTCCTAGCGCCGCCCCTCAGCGTCCCGCCCCGCTTGGCCTGGGACCCCCTCCCCCGCCGCGAGAGAGCAGCGGCCCCGGGCCTCGCTGCCGCACCTGCCCTGAACCCCCACACCGCGTCACACGGGCTGCAGGCGGGCGCTGCGGCGTTCCTCAGGTGAGCCAGCCGGGTCCCAGCCTGGGTGTCGCACTGCCCTGCACGGTGGGCACTGCCCTGCCTAAGTCACTGCCCTGCACGGTGGGCACTGCCCTGCCTAAGTCACTGCCCTGCACGGTGGGCACTGCCCTGCCTAAGTCACTGCCCTGCAGGGTGGGCACTGCCCTGCCTAAGTCACTGCCCTGCACGGTGGGCACTGCCCTGCCTAAGTCACTGCACTGCACGGTGGGCACTGCCTTGCCTAGTGGCTGTAACACAAAGTGTGTGACTGAGAGAGCCTCTCCAGAGAGGGTGCAGAGCAGTGCAGTAGGGACAGGGCCAATGCTCGGTGCTGGAGGTTGTGGGGCCAGGCCCAGCTGGGAGGGGGAGAGGAGGCAGTTCCTTTCAAGTGAGAGAGATGCTCCTTTTGGAGGGTGGGGGGGCTGCTGGAACACACGCGGGAGCCCAGGAGATGGGGATGCTCTTGCAGATCGGGGGGGAGGCCTAGACTGGCAGTGTCCCTGGGGGAGCTGGTCCGCCTTTGGTTTCCTTGGGGGCCGCATGGCAGTGCTGGCGGCATGGGGGCTGCGGTGGTTTTTATCAAATCTGGGTTTTGCAATTGCAAAAGCAGCTCCCTGGAGGCAAAGGTTTGAGTAAACACGGAAACTGCGACGCTGTTGCTCTGTTACAGATTAGTTGTCTCTGAGAGACGAGCAAGATGCCAGGCACTTCAAGGACTTGGCCTTTTCTCGGAGCCGCTCTTCGGGGATTTGCATCGAGCTGCTCACGTTTGCAGTGGGACGAGACCCAGCAGCCGGCGAGGTGCTGACAGCCCCTCCTGAAATGCACAGGGCGTGTCTGCTGACCCTCCCAGGCAAATAACCCACTTCAGGAGGTAGAAAACATTGCGAAGATAATCAGCAACATGGCGAGGCCATGTCCCAGTTCAGGCAGAGGGACTTGCCAGGAGGTGCTGTGACTAGCAAAAATGCGCCCACTCGGGTGCTGACAAAGCCACGAAGAGGCTTCCTGGCATCGGCCAAGGCCTCACTGCCCGCAGCTTTTGAGAGATCTCCCTGCCCCGGTCTTCACCTCAACAGTTTTGTCCTTGCTTCGATGGTGCCAGTGTGGTGTCAGGGTGCAATGGACGTGGACAACCGGCACTAGCAGCAAATCCCTCACACTCGCCAGGTGGTCACGTGCGTGCGAGAGGGGCGCTCAGCAGGAGCAGACGGGTAAGTCCTGAGACGGGTTCGGTTTTTCGTGGGCATGAAGCGAGTGCAGCGTGCGAAGGCCAGCACCTGCGAAGGCTCCACAACGAGACAGCCTGGTCGCCCGAGAACCTGGGCAAGAGTTTGGAAGAGATTCCAAGAGCTCTGCCCGCCTTGCGAATGGGTCTGGGGACTTGCCAACCGGAGCAAGTGACAGAACCATCCACGTTCTAGCCCCCCGCTGAAGGTAGGAGAGCGATCTGGGAGCTGTTGTCCCGTGAACGGTTACCGTGGCCAGGAAGGAAGAGTGCACCCTGCCGACGGAGCTGAATTCATGACAATTGCCCGTGAAAAACGCTGACAGAGGAGAGAGACACTGACGACTTTTCTTCCGTCCGGCCACGCTGCCTTAGGATGCATCTGATGAAGCATCGACAGAGACTTGTGCCCCCAAAGGGGCCAAGGTGATGATTCTCTCCTCTCTGAGCACTCATCCCAATGCCGCAGGCTTGCCATGGACTGGTGGACGGCGCCGGTGGGGAACGGCGAAGGAGGTTGTCCGAGAAGAGCTCCAGCTGGCAAAACCTGCCCGCCGTCTTTTCCCACCCGCTCTGCAGGCCTCTGGAGAGGGGCACCCACGTGCTTTGACTGGAACGCCTGTTCCAAGCACGGGGAGAAGGGCTGGAAGCTGCCGAGGAGGCTTGCTCACGTAGCCCTGCCATGCCCAGACTGGCCTTGTGGGGGGCGCAGTGCGTGGGAATTCCTGTTCTCGCCCCAGGGGATCAGCTTGCACGGCCTGGTGAGCGAGGAATCGATTTCTCCTGGCCCCTGAAGGCGATATGACGTCAGAACCAGACCTGGCTGTCTCGGGGGAGGAATTCGGGGGCCGTTCTCCCCTTTAGGTTCAGGAGCAGTCTGTACCTTACCCAGCACTGCCATGCTGAGGTCTCTATGGCTGTGTTTCTGGGCCGGTGCATGGGGTGACCTTGCTCTGTGGGGCGTGGCATTAATTTAACCTGGGGGGGGGGGCAGTGAAATGACAATTGACACTAAGTGCTGGTAACTCCGAGGGCGGAACCGAACCCGGGCCCTGGGGCTTGGTGCAGGAGCCTCTTCTGCAGGAGCTGAAAGCCAGTTGGCTCCCAGGCAGGCTGCAGAGCAGACTCAGTGTCTCTCTGTAAGAGGTCTCAGTGCCCCGCAGGCGTGGGGCTTACACGCTCATTGCCCCCTGGCTAGCGGCCATGTGGGACCACAGCAGGCAGGGCCTGGGCAGCCCCCTGCTTTGCTAGGCCACGGTCTGTGGGACACTTCCCGCGGCCCTGCTCTCGTGGCACAGTTAGCAGCGCTCCCCACACTGCCGTGCTGGTTTTGCTGTGCCTAACCCAAAGCAGCTGGTTCTCCTAGCGCGGCGCCGCTCCTGTGTCTTAGCAGGGCCTGCGGCGTCCCGCAAACAGCGCCTCTGTGCGTCTGGTCAGCCGCAGGGCGGGCTTGTGCGCAGACACAGACGGTCGCTGGGGCACAGATGTGCTAGCTCCCAGGCCACGTGCCCCGCACGCCTCTCCTCACGTAACACAGACGGGTCACGGCTTGTGCCACCGCACCCTTCCAGCGCAGGCCCGTGCCAGCCTCCCGAGATCCGCCCTGGCTTGTTCTGCAGCACTTCAGTGCCCGCCGGCCGCAGGATCCTGCAGTCACAGCCGGGAGCCTGTGGCACATGCAGAAAATGGTGCTGGCATGTGCGGATCTCGGGAGGCTGGAGAGGCAGGAGCCTCGAGAGCACAGCAGCACGATGCGCCGCCGCCGGGGACTCACCCTGGCGTGTGGCCAGGCAGCGCGGCGGGCCTGCTGCTCGCTCTGCAGGGGGAAGGCGTTCCCGCCGAGTCGCCCGCCCCAGGGTCCGGCTGCACGGCCTGCGCCAGGCAGGGTGAGAGCGGCGCTTCCTGGGGCTCCTAGGGCACCCCCGGCTCCCCGCATGGCTCTGGGAACGGGGCCCCCGCTGCCCTGCCTGCTCGGAACGCCCAGCCCCAGGACGGAACCCGTCCCCGGCAGGAGAGCGCTTCAGAGCAGCGCAGGAGCCGGACACCTGCGAAACGCGCCCCGCGGCCAGAGCCACGCCCTCGCGGGGGAAGCCCGCCTGCACGGGAAGGCTACCGGGGGAGGGGGTTAAAGGGCGGGGTCACAAGCCCCTCCGTGCTTTCCAGCTGTGCCCCTCCTCCCCGCTGCAATCCGAGCCGGGCGAGGCCAGGCCCCTCCCTTCTGAAAAATCGCTAGGGCCAATGGCTGCACAGGCTCTGCTGGAGGGGCTGTGCTGTGGGGGGCAGGAGTGGAACAACCCCTTGCCCCCCCGCCCCCATTTCCCCCAGCACTGCGGCTCAGATTGCCCAGCGACAGGCGGCGTAGCCGCAGAACAGTCACGTAGGTGCTGCAAGCTCAGGAACCGCCCCCCTTACAGGAGCGCCCGGCCTCCAGCCTCTGCGTGCGATCGGCCTGGCTGGGCCCCTGCCTGGCCCCAGCGCCCCTTGGCGGAGCCGTTTCCAAGCCGCGCGGGGCGAAGTGGCCGGGAGAGGGTGGCCTTTGTTCACACCAGCGCGTGGCCGTGGCACGGGCGCGAGGCAGAGAAACGCTCTTTCAACAACCAGCCCCAGGGCAGGGCTGGGCTCGTGTGACGCCGTGGCTTGAGCCATGTTCCCGAGCCGCGCCCCGCCGGCCCGCCTCACTCTGGCAGTTTGTCGTGTGCGTCTGAGCCGGTCCCAGTGCCTCCCTCCCCCGCCCCCCACTTCCGCTCCATTGGACGTGCCGTGCTGAGAACCCCCCGTCCTGCCAGCCCGTGCCCTGGGGTCCAGCCGGGGGCCGTCTGCCCCGCTCACAAAGTGGCTCCTGCCAGCTCCACGCCTGGACACAGGGCTCCGCTGCTGGGGTGCAGGCCGTGGCTCTGGCCCCGCGGCAGCCCCACAGAGCGGCAGGGGGAGGGACGGGAGCGCGGCAGCGGCAGCTCCCTGGAGTGCAAACATTTTTCTGTCAGCGAGGCCTCCGCGCGGCGTGTCAGGACAGCACCCTGCTCGCAGAGTCCTGCTGCTCCCGCGCGGCCGGGAGAAGTGCCCCGCTGCAGTGCCGGTCTGGCTCCTTCCCCCTCTTCGGGTCCCGCAGGGAGCCTCCCCTTGCAGAGAGCAGCGTTCTCCCCTCCACCCCCAGGCCGGCGCGCCACACCCCTGGCAGCAGGAGACCCTGGGCAGGCTCGCTCCCCGAGCTCCACACAGCCCTCCCCGGTCGGCTGGGCGTGAGGCAGCTTTAGACCGGCCAGAGGCGCTGGAGGAAGTGGGCCCGGCCCGGCCCTGGTGCAGGGGCGAGTTGCGGGCGCGGCGTGGAGGGAAGGTGGCGCCCCACGGGCAGGAGGCCCTGGGCGTCAGGGAGGCGAGCAGAGAGACAAGGGGCCCCGCTTTCCCTCGGGAGCAGCCGGCATTGACCCCCAGGAGAGGGCCAGCCCCGCCCCGGGCCAGCGTCACCTCAGCCTGGGCCCAGCGGCCGGGGCGCTGACTTCTCGGCTCCTGCCGGCCCGGAATGAGCAGCCGCATCCCTCGGGCAGCGGCTGCCACCGCATCCCCCAGCGGCTCCCCAGGGCGGCGCAGCCACGGCCGGCGGACGCTGGTGTTCCGGACAGTGCGGCTGGGCCGTGGGAACAGCCGGGAGCGGGCTAGTGGGAGAGGGGAACGGCAGCGTGGGTCTGACTAGCTGGGAGGCCAGCACCAGTCCGAAAGAACCCGGCTGAGCGGCATCCTTCGCAGGCCCCGGGCGAGGGGCGAGTTGCGGGCAGGCTGTTTCTCAAACCGGGCTGCCTGAAGCCGCACAGCTCGGGAGAGGCCAGGCCGAGCTGCTGCTGGCCACAAACCAGACCTTCCTACTCAGGAGCGCCCTGGGTCCACCCCGGGGGCTGCCACGTGCCCTGCAGCGGGGAGCAGCGGGGTGCCGGGATGGGAGCCGCAGGCCAGGGCCTGGCGCTGGCTCTGGTTCAGGACGCAAGCAGCAGCGCCGTGCGCTGGGCCAGCCCGGGCGGGGATCCCCTGGGCTGGGGAGCCCGGGGGAGCGTTGGTGTAGCTGGCTCATGCACAAGCCCAGGGCTGCTCGTGCCTGCCTGACCACAGTACTGGAGCTAGCTGGTGAACCCAGCTCATGTAGGCTAGGCAGGGCAGTGTGGCCAGGCTGGAGAGGGGAGGGGAGGGGGATGTGGCCAGGCTGGGGCGAGGGGGATGTGGCCAGGCCAAGGGGAGAGGTGGCCAGGCTGGGGAGAGAGGGGGTTGGACGTGGTCAGGCTCTGGAGGCAGGGTGTGGGGGGTTGTGGCCAGGCTCCGAGTCCACTCTCTGGATGGCAGAGGTATCCGTGTGCTGGGAGCGACTCTGAAACAGGTGTTATACACCAGCTGGTGGAGAGAGGATCTCACTTCCTGACTCGTGATTGCCAATTATTTTGTCCTATTTACACAAACACTTAGATGCTGGTCCAGGCGGATCCAGTGCTGAAAGCGCTTGTCAGCAAGTGTTCATTTTCCCCGTGCAGGCAGGGTGTTTGCACTGCAAGTCACACAGAGCAACTCCACCTGCCTTTCCCGTGTAGAAAGTACGTCTGACCGTGCACGGTACCTCCCGTGGTATTGTGGTGCATGGTCCCTCCCGCGGTGTTGTGGTGCATGGTCCCTCCTGCGGTGTTGTGGTGCACTCATGGTCCCTCCCGTGGCATTGTGGTGAACCCCTGTGGCGCTGTGAAGGGTAGCTGACATTTGCAAAGCCCAGTGCGATGGTCAAAAGGAAGCTCACTCTGCGAATGAGAGAATTACCTAGCGCACTGATCCTCTTTGGATAAACAGCGACGCGAATCGCCTCGGCTGGGGGCCGGGACGCGGTGATAGCGGGATGTGGGGGGCAGCCCCCCTCCTGCGTGCTGCACACCCGCATGCTATGCAGAGCCAGCTGGCCCGGCTAACCCAGGGCGGACGTGGCCAGCGCAGGGTGGCCAGTGGCTTGTGCGGCCTTTGATGGAGAAGCAGCCTCCGGCCAGCGTGCCAGGCCTAGGGCAGCTGCCGTGCCCACCCCAGAAGCGCCCTGGGGAATGGAGAAGGCTCCAGCCGCTGTCCAGTGGGAGGGCGAGAGCCCAGCAGGGGCCAACGCTGGTGGAGAGCAAAGAGGGGGGGCTGAGGCCCGTGCAGAGTCAGGAGTCCTCGTGGGCCACCTCTCGGCTCAGCGCCAGGCCTGGGTTTTGCCTCGTCCGCACTGGGGGCCGGCTGGAGAGCCCAGCTGCAGAGGAGACGTGTAGCGGAGGGGGAGGGACAGTGCTGCCCTGGAGAGCTCCCCTCGGAAGGGCCTGTCTGCGCCCCCCAGCTGTATGTTTTGCAGATTTCCTCTCCACCACTGCCGTGAGCTGAGAGCGTGGGCTTGCCAAGTGGCCTGGCCACCAGCTCCGGCCCAGCCTCGCAGGATCGTCACCGCAGTGGGGGGCAGTGAGGCCCAGGGGTTGGAGCAGCCGGGGGCCCGGCAGCAGGTCTGAGGGGCTGGTTTCTGGAGGGATTCCTTGTGTCTCAGCGTGAAGCAGAGGCCTGGGGCTGTCAGGAAGGGGCTCCGGGCGGGACCGTATCAGCCCCCTCCCTGGGCACAGTTTGAAGGCCATAAGTCCCTGGGCCAATCCTTACTCGCCCACTGCCCTTTGCACTGGTTCCTGGACACCAGGGGTGACCCCTCCCCCCGTGACTCATCCGCACTCTGGAAAAGGCCCCGCTTTGCAAACGGAACAGGAACGGCTACAAAAATAGCTGCGTGGGAAAGTGGTGAGGGCAAATGCTTTCCTCATGCATCACCAACGCGCGCTCCAGGCGGCGGGCATCTGGGCCCTCGGCCGGGCAGACCAATGGGTGCAGGAAACCGCTCAGAGAGCCACCGCTGCACGGCGCCAGGGGAAACCAGCAGGGCAACCAGACGGAGCCGGCCACACAGCACTGGTGCCAGCCCTCAGCAGGGGCTCCGGGAATGGGCCCTGCCTGCCCGTCCGTGCCCCCCGCCCGCAGGACAGACGCTGCAGCTAGCTCTGCCCGTCCGTACCCCCCGCCCGCAAGACAGGCGCTGCAGCTAGCTCTGCCCGTCCGTGCCCCCCGCCCGCAGGACAGAGGCTGCAGCTAGCTCTGCCCGTCCGTGCCCCCCGCCCGCAAGACAGGCGCTGCAGCTAGCTCTGCCCGTCCGTGCCCGCAAGACAGGCGCTGCAGCTAGCTCTGCCCGTCCGTGCCCCCCGCCCGCAAGACAGACGCTGCAGCTAGCTCTGCCCGTCCGTGCCCCTCGCCCGCAAGACAGGCGCTGCAGCTAGCTCTGCCCGTCCGTGCCCCCCGCCCGCAGGACAGAGGCTGCAGCTAGCTCTGCCCGTCCGTGCCCCCCGCCCGCAAGACAGGCGCTGCAGCTAGCTCTGCCCGTCCGTGCCCCCGCCCGCAAGACAGGCGCTGCAGCTAGCTCTGCCCGTCCGTGCCCCCCGCCCGCAGGACAGAGGCTGCAGCTAGCTCTGCCCGTCCGTGCCCCCCGCCCGCAGGACAGAGGCTGCAGCTAGCTCTGCCCGTCCGTGCCCCCCGCCCGCAAGACAGGCGCTGCAGCTAGCTCTGCCCGTCCGTACCCCCGCCCGCAGGACAGAGGCTGCAGCTAGCTCTGCCCGTCCGTGCCCCCCGCCCGCAAGACAGGCGCTGCAGCTAGCTCTGCCCGTCCGTGCCCCCCGCCCGCAAGACAGGCGCTGCAGCTAGCTCTGCCCATCCGCGCCCGCAAGACAGGCGCTGCAGCTAGCTCTGCCCGTCTGTGCCCCCCACCCGCAAGACAGGCGCTGCAGCTAGCTCTGCCCGTCCGTGCCCGCGCCCGCAAGACAGGCGCTGCAGCTAGCTCTGCCCGTCCGTGCCCCCCGCCCGCAAGACAGGCGCAGCAGCTAGCTCTGCCCGTCCGTGCCCCCGCCCGCAAGACAGGCGCAGCAGCTAGCTCTGCCCGTCCGTACCCCCGCCCGCAAGACAGGCGCTGCAGCTAGCTCTGCCCGTCCGTACCCCCCGCCCGCAAGACAGGCGCAGCAGCTAGCTCTGCCCGTCCGTGCCCCTTGCCTGCAGGACAGACGCTGCAGCTAGCTCTGCCCGTCCGTGCCCCTTGCCTGCAGGACAGACGCTGCAGCTAGCTCTGCCCGTCCTTGCCCCGCTCTTCCCCTCAGACATCCTGCTGCTACCCCTGAGCTTCTGCTAACAGCCCGGGTGTGACGGCGCGTCGGGTTTTTCCCATCTCCTGCACCCCCGTAATGGCACGAACAGACTCCACCAGCCAGTAGAATAGTGGGAGTTTATTGCTTCTCCAGGATACAGCACAACACAGATGTCATCTGGTTACAGTGGCAGAAATGTAGCCGTGTTAGTCTGGTGCAGCTGAAACAAAAAACAGGACTGTGTAGGACTTTAAAGACTAACAAGATGGTTTAATAGGTGATTAGCTTTCGTGGCCCAGATCAAAGGAAGTGGGTCTGGCCCACGAAAGCTCGTCACCTATTAAACCATCTTGTTAGTCTTTAAAGTGCTACACAGTCCTGTTTTTTGTATCATCTGGTTACAGGAACCGGGTCTAGGATGCCTCAGCTCCCCTTGAGATGGGGGAGACTGGGCCCCTAAATTCCAGCCCCTTTCCCTAGGCTGTCTCCTCCATGTTCCCAGACAGAAACTAACTAACGGTATGTCTACACTACCCTCCTAGTTTGAACTAGGAGGGTAATGTAGGCATACCGCACTTGCAAATGAAGCCCAGGATTTGAATTTCCCGGGCTTCATTTGCATAAGCGGGGAGCCGCCATTTTTAAAACCCCGCTGGTTCGAACCCCGTGCAGCGCAGCTACACGGGGCACAAACTAGGTAGTTCGAACTAGGCTTCCTAGTTCGAACTACCGTTACTCCTCATTTCACGAGGAGTAACGGTAGTTCGAACTAGGAAGCCTAGTTCGAACTACCTAGTTCGTGCCGCGTGTAGCCGTGCGGCACGGGGTTCGAACCAGCTGGGATTTAAAAATGGCGGTGCCCAGTTTATGCAAATGAAGCCCGGGAAATTCAAATCCCGGGCTTCATTTGCAATTGCGGTATGCCTACATTACCCCACTAGTTCGAATTAGCGGGGTAGTGTAGACATACCCTAACTCACTTCCAGCCCTGCCCCCGCCAGGGCTCCACTCCCCTTCCCTTTGTTCCGCTCCCTGGGAGATCACTGGTCAGACAGGTTCGAAGCCCCTTTGCATAATGACTCATCCCCTGCCCTGCTGGGCCGTGCTGCAGGCAGCAGCCAGTGGAGGTCACTCACAACCCACTGCTCAGCATAGCAACCAGCAAGGTACCCCCACTACGTCACACTGGGCACAGGCTGGGCCAAGACTTTGAGCCGTGACACACGCAAGGGGCAGAGGAAGGGCTGACCAGCAGGGTGTGGCTCCGGAAGGGCTGGTCTGCAGCCTGCCCTGGCCGCTGGCCTCCATGGACAGCTGGGCAACTTGGAGCCTGGGCTCTCCCGCTGTGGCCCGGCTCCCTGGATCCCGGGGGTGACGCCAGCGCTGGATGGAGCGCTGCGGCCGCAGTGCTGCCAGAGGCTGCCGTCGGGAAGGAGAGGGCAAAGGGCTCCGTGCTGCCGCGGTGGGATGCCAGGAAGCAGCGCGGTGCTGGGGGCTGCGCAGGGCCTGCTCCTGCTCCTCCCAGTGACAGCGAAGTGGGGATCAGCCCGAGAGAGGCTACAACCGGAATCTGACCCCCGAGCGCCTGTGGCTGCCCTCTTACCGCGGGTGACACAGTAGCGGGGGGGGGGTCTCTCCAGAACAATGGACTGAAAACAACACACATGCATGGGGGTCTTGCCTGGTTATTCAGCAGCCGCCAGTCTGGCTAGCCCCTGCTGCCCCGTCCACTCCCTCGAAATGCTGACTCCAGTGTGGGCGTGTGGGGCGGGGGTGGGAGGGGGAGCAGTGTGTGTGGGTGTGTGTGTGTATGGGGGTGTGGATGTGTGTGGGTGGAGGTGTGGGGGGGCATGGGTGTGTGTGGATGGAGGTGTGGGGGGCATGGGGATGGAGGTGTGGGGGGGCATGGGGTGTGTGTGGATGGAGGTGTGGGGGGCATGGGGATGGAGGTGTGGGGGGGCATGGGGTGTGTGTGGATGGAGGTGTGGGGGGGCATGGGGATGGAGGTGTGGGGGGGCATGGGGTGTGTGGATGGAGGTGTGGGGGGGCATGGGGTGTGTGGATGGAGGTGTGGGGGGGCATGGGGTGTGTGTGAGATGCTGCAGAGCTGGAGCGCGGCACCTTTTTCATCACAAACTAAGCCCTGCGTGTGCTTACCTCTTCTGAGGAGAGCCTGTCGACCCAGGGCACAGACGTGCTCACAACTCAGCCTACGTGTTTGGCTCTGAAGAGGGAGGGCCCTGGGACAATGCAGCTGCCTTAACATGCCCACTCCTGTGCCTCCGTTTCTCCCAATACAAGGCTGGACCAGGCCCTGAGGCTAGAAAGGGCCATAGAGAAGTCCTCCAGGCTGGCTAGAGGGGCTGGGAAGAAACTGGCCAATCAGGGGCCAGGAAGGATGATATAAGAAGCTGCAGTGCCAGCATCAGGGCAGTTGCAGCCTAGACCTGAGGGGGAGTGCCCCTGGGGTAACTGGCCATCCTGGGGGAGTGGCTCAGAGACCGTGAACTGGAGGATAACGGCCTGAGCTCAGGGCAGGGAGTTGTCTCCGGGAGGGGCTCCCTGGAGGCACTGCTCCTGTCTGCAGTGGGGCCCCACTCCCAGGGTGCCAGGATGCGCCCCCGTTGGAGGGGTGCCCCAAGCGGGGCTGTGGTTTCACACCTGTGTCTCGGCCGGGGGGCTGAGTAGCTGAACAGGCTGGGGCAGTGCAGGCCTGACGGGGGTGCTCCCGTGTGAGGTGAGTGCCCCCCCTTACGCTTCCCGTGGCTACTCTGGCCAGAGTGCCTGGCCCTCCGGCCAGACCTTCCCCAAGCCCTGCCCGGCCGGGCTCCACAGAGGGGCACGGGGCTGCTGCGCCTGGGTCGCTGGAGTCCGTGGGCTGGCCTGCCCTTCCCCTGGCTCAGGCATCGCTCATCAGACACCCCTCCCCCCCCGTCTCCCTGTCCAACTGCCCCCAGCTCCTTCCAGGGTAACTGCTCTCTCCCTCCACAGGGCCCCACTTAAGGAGGCCTGGCCCACCCCCAGCCTGGTTAGGGCCCCTGCAGGGTGGGACAGCCCCCCCACCCCGCGCCAGGCCTCCGAGAGGGTCTGTGCTCTGGTTTGAGACACCCCCTTGTTCTCAGGTGGCCACAGGGACCCCAGACCTCTGGGACTTGCAGCCACTGGTGCGGCACGGGAGAGTCCCGGCCCGTGCGGGCTGCCCCATTGCTAAGCAGCGGCGCGGGCCAGGACCACAGGTCCCGGCCCAGGTTTCTCAGCCGGGCATTCGGGCACCGTTGTCCCCGGCTGGGCTGCGCTGGCTGCAGGCTTTGTGCGCAGACTAGCCCATGGGGCATTTGGGTGGGGCTCCCGCTCCCCAAGGGGGTTCGCGCAGAGGCCCGGGCGGTGGGGCAGTGGCAGACCTCCGGGGGTGCGGAGGTACCTGCTTGCCAGAGCCCGCCCCGCCAGGGTGAACCCCTGCGCACACCTGCTGCGGGCTCTGTCCTGGCGAGAGCCAGCTCTCAGACCCACTGCCAGCTCGCTTTCCGGGGCCCACGAGGCACCTTGGGGCGAAGTCCTGTCCATGGGGCGGCTTGCTCGGAAGCCTAATCCGAACTAGCTAGCCTGTGCCGCATGTAGCCGCGTGACACAGGGTTCGAACTAGCCGGCATTTAAAAATGGCGCCGGCTGGCTTCATGCAAATGAAGCCCGGGAAATTCAAATCCCGGGCTTCATTTGCAACTCCGGATGACTACATTACCCCCCCTAGTTCGAACTAGGGGGGTAGTGTAGACATACCCTTACATGGCCTGGCTTTGGCTGCTCCGCTCTGGACCACCGGGGGTGGCGCTGGGGGACCCAAAAGTGGGGCTGGGGGTCTCTCCAGCTGCCCAGGTCTGACTGCAGGGCTGTTCCTGGGGGGGAGGGGTCTGGAGAATCCCCCTCTGCCGCTGCTCCACCCCACGCGGCCTGGGGCTTCTCAGGGGGCCTGGTGCTGTCAGCAGGGGCACTTCCTCCTGTTCTGTGAGTGTGGAGACTGTCGCAGCCCCTCCACGGGGCTGGGAGCGGGGGGACTGTAGCCAGCGGGGAGCAGGCTGAGCCCACCTGCCTGCACCAGGCCTCCCCTGGGCCCGGCGGGGTGCCCCGAATTGGGTGGGATGGCTCTGGTCACCAGCTTTCGTGGCCTGTGAAAACTGGGTTTTTCAGGGCTGTGAATCTGGCAGGGCCCTAATGATGATGGACACTACTCCGCTCCAGACTGGAGGCAGGGAGGTGGGTCTCTCTTAATCCCTGACAAACCCTGCTGCTGGCTCTGGGCTCGGTCTCAGCGTGCCGCCGGCGTGGGCAGGCCAGGCGCTCTCGTGTCTCTCCGGAGAAGGGCTGAGTCGGAGCGGGGACAGCGCGGCGTGCGTGCGGCCGGTCTGCTCGGGAGGCCTCTCGCGCTAAGCCCTGCTGCGGAGATTAGCGGGGCTTTATCGCAAGAACAACAGACCCTGGCCAGGCATTTGCAGGCGGCCCTTGGCCCTTACCAAGCGCGCAGGCATTTATCCGCCTCTGCTGCCTGGCAAAACTATGCCTGGAATGTTTCCCGAAGGGGCAGGGGGGCGCTCCCAGGGAGGTCTGAGGGCTGAGCGATCCCAAATCCGCCTGGAGGGATGGAGCCACGAGCCGCCCTTCGCGGGGAGACTGGCCGTTTCGCTCTGCCCCGCAGTGGGCAGCCCGGATCTGCGACCCAGCAGACGAGGTGTTGCTGCTTTGGCCGCCCCTCGTACCAGGGCTCACACCGGTTCTGTCCCTTGTCTGCCCTGTGGGGTGGAGGCTGTCACGCCACATGCTGCGAATGCGCCGCTTCCATCCGGGCTTCACTAGCGTCAGGAACACGGGCACCTTCTCCCTTATACGCACCCTGCTTCTGTGGCTCCCGCAGACTGGCCCGGCCACCCCCCGAGCACGCCCTGCCTGTTCCTTCCCACCAGCCTGCACGCAGGCAGCGTTGTCCCTGGCCGCTCGGAGGAGCCGCTAGAAGTGGGGGAGTCTTACACCATCGTTGCCCTGGCTCCTGCTTTCACACTGGGGCATTTGTCTCCACTTCCATTTTCCAGAGACGGCCCTGCATTGATTTACATGGCGCTAGAGGGGGACGTGACCCGGCCACTCGGCATCACGCTGTGAAGGGCAGTTGGAGGTCTCTGGATGCCAGACCCCCGCCTGCTTCGTCCCATAGCAAATGCACCATGCAAACCCCCTTAGCCTTTACTAACGTGACGGCAAGGAAGGGAGACGGGGAATATATTTGCCGTGTCAGGCAGTAGGTACGGCTTCCGTCCCGACACCTTCCCTGGTTCGCTTGCCCTTTTGGGTGAGGAAACCCCCTTGCTCGCCTGGCTTAGCTGATAGTAGAGACTGGAAGGGGCAGCCTTCGAGGGGAACAGGTGGGGTGCTAGCCGACAGGGGTGGTTGTTTCCGAGATCCCAAGGCCGGAAGAGAGCTCTGGGACCATCCAGGCTGACCTGTCCAGCACCGGTCAGAGACCTGCCCTCCCCACCATTCCTAGCATAGAGCTTTGACACAGCCAATCTTGACGGAAAATTCTCCATGATGGAAAAGCCACCACACCCCTTGGTAAATTGTTCCAATGGGTTTTCTTGAGCCCATTATTAAATATTCATTTCCCAGGAAGGTACTTAGAGACTGTGATTGGGTCCCCCCTTAACCTTCCTTTTGTTACGCTAAAAGCAGTGAGCTCCTTGAGTCTATCACGCTGTGTCCATGCTCTGTGCAGCATTGCGGGCATCCCAAGCTCCTTGGCTAGCTCTTTTAAAACTCTTGGATACGAGCCATTCTGATCTGCTGATTTAAAAATAGCTAACAGCTGCTGTCTAATGTCCACCAGGGTTATTACTGGAATGGAAAGTATTTCATTGTCATCACTGCATGACAATAACTCCATTCTTTCTTTTTGCCCAAATATAAACCAGAAATATTTATTGAATATGCCTACCTTTTCTGCATTATTCTACCATTTCTTTTTAGTAGTGGATCAATCACACTTCTAGGATTTGTTTTGTTCCTAATATACAGAAAAATCTTCTTTCTATGCTTAACTTTTCTGGCCATGTATTTCTCTCTTTTCTTCTTCTTCTTCTTCTTCTTCTTTTGCTTCCCTTATCAATTTTCTACAGTGCCTGTCTTCTGATCTTCACTCTTATCAACTTCCTATTTCTCTCATTCATTTTTGACCTTCTTTCTTAACTGTGACTTTTTGGACAACTAATAAATGTTCTTCAATAATTCCCAGTTATCATTCACTTTGGGTTTAAACTGTCTTTCCTGACTGATAACTTGTAGGTGTGCTGGACAGCTGGCCTAAGGCTGAATCCCACACTGCCTCAACTCTCATTGCCCCACACTAGTGCACCAGTCACGCTGGCTCTCTTGGGCTGTAGCGCCCTGCTTGCGCTATCTCACTTGGATGCTAGTGAAGTTTTTTGGGGAGGAACATTTGGGCAACTGTGCCCTGGGTGCTCTTTTGCTGAGCTCAGCCTGGTGGCTCTTGCCATTTTGGAAAGAGAATGCCCCCCACCCCAGGAAATGGTTAGTCTCAGTCTGTGTCTAGACGGCAGGCTTCTTTCGGAAGAAACTTTTTTCGGAAGAGGTCATCTGAAAAACTTCTTCCGAAAGAGAGCGTCCACACTGCCAAAGTGCATTGAAATGGCCAGCTGCTTTTTTGAAAAAGTGGCCACACTGAATGGACACTCTCTGGCATGTCAGCCGTGATTGCTATGGATGGAATGGCAACCAGGGCACCTGTGCTCTTTTCCTCTTCCCTCTTCTCCGTCCACACATGCCTTTTGGCGAGAGCGCTCTTTTGGAAAAAGGCTTCTTTCTTGTAGAACGAGGATTACCAATGCCGGGAAAACCCCTCCCCCGTTCTGTCCATTTTCTTGCGGAAGAACGCGATTGCAGCGTAGATGTTCCTCAAGTTTTGTTGGGAAAACGGCCGTTTTCCCGACACAACTCTGTAGCGTAGACATGCCCTCAGTGAGACTGCAGACTTGCCATGTGCTGCAAACGGTTACACTGGAGCTGGCTGGGAAATGGAAATCCCTGCCCCTGGCACATTTTCCATTTTTGAAAAACGTTTTGTCTTGAGTCAGGATAAAAAGTCACAAATACCAGATTTCTCCCGGACGGGATTCCCAGGAACATTCCGTCTCAGGAGAGCTGAACATTTTTTTACCCGCTGCCCTGGTGAGTTCCTGTCAATTTTTCTTTCTCCCGGAGTCAGACTGGCAAGAGCTGTCCAGGTGGGCAGCTTCTGAGCTGGCACTTTGATTTTCCTGATGGAAAACTGATTTTTTTTTTCCCAGAATTAAAATCTTCCCACAGAAACTTTTGATTTTTGCTAAAAGGCAAAATCCCTCAGCTGGAAAATTCCCAACCAGCCCTAGTGAATATTTGCCACCACAATCAGGACAATTCCCTCTTTTACCACTTCTGCCACTATTTGCCAGGGACCACCATCGTAAGCAGCCCACCCCAACGTGCACGAGCACAAGAGGGGCTATGAGTCTGAGGGGCCTAATTCAAAGGGGCTGTTGATTGTAACCAGCAGTGACTAACAGAGGGGTTGAAAACTATGCGGAGAATGCCCCTTCTGAAAGCGCCTGTGCTTTCCCAAAGCAGAGGCTGTGATCTCCAACACAAGCATGCTGAGCCAGGTATCCCGGCCGGGCCGGCCCCACATCACATGCCGGGAGATACGAGTTTGGTACGGCAAAGCAGAGTGAGCAAGCCAGACCACTGGGCTCTCCTTGAACACGGCGGGGATCAGCCGTTCCAGGCTCTCGCTCTGACACTAACCAGGCCCCCTTGCGCCCTCTTGCTCCCCAGCGTAGGCTGGCTGGGAATGGAATGAGCCTGCAGAGATCAGGAGAGAGTGATCTCCCACCGTGTATCTGGGGAGCGCGCGCCCTGGCACCTGGGTGAAGATTGATGGGCGCTGAGACTGCAGCCCAGAGCCGCAGTGGGGTCTGCATGCTCAGCTGTGGTGCGTCTCACGGCTGTGGCGGATGCACTGGGACACGGCAGTTCCCAGCCGCAAGAGACGATGGATGGCAGAGACATGATCCAGACTCTGTCTCCACCGCGGCCGGCTGTCGTCCAGCCACAGCCAGCGTGGTGCGGTGCTAGCAAGGGTCCCCTCCGTTGCTTCCCCGGCGCACTGTGAAACGCCTCCAGAGCAGAGGGACCTGCCAGCTCCTGCAGGGAAAGTATTCTGGGGGCGGTGGCAACGGCTTCCTTTTCAGGGGAAAGGCAACGCGCAGCGCCTATTGCAAATACAACCTCAAGATCAGCATGTCTCTCTTGCTCGCGCGTGCGCACACACACACAGCCTGGAGATCAGCATGTCTCTCTTGCTCGCTCGCGCGCGCGCGCACACACACACACACACACACACACACACAGCCTCGAGATTAGCATGTCTCTCTTGCTTGCGTGCGCGCGCGCACACACACACACACACAGCCTCGAGATTAGCATGTCTCTCTTGCTTGCGCGCGCGCACACACACACACAGCCTCGAGATTAGCATGTCTCTCTTGCTTGCGTGCGCGCACACACACACACAGCCTCGAGATTAGCATGTCTCTCTTGCTTGCGTGCGCGCACATACACACACACACACAGCCTCAAGATCAGCATGTCTCTCTTGCTCTCGCCACACACACACACAGCCTGGAGATCAGCATGTCTCTCGCTCGCGTGCGCGCGCGCACACACACACACACACACACAGAGCCTGGAGATCAGCATGTCTCTCGCTCGCGTGCGCGCGCGCACACACACACACACACAGCCTCGAGATCAGCATGTCTCTCTTGCTCGCGCGCGTGCACACACACACAAACACAGCCTGGAGATCAGCATGTCTCTCGCTCGCGTGCGCGCGCACACGCACACACACACACACGCGCGTCCTGCAACTCAAGGCTGCGTCCATTGCCGAACTCCATCAGTGCTGTGAATATCCGGGCAGTGGCTGCAGCTGCTTTATCTCCTTTTGCTTTAGGGTCCTCAATTCTGCCCCTCATCAGCCATCCTGAATTTGTCCCATGCTGACTTCACACCTCCTTGCTAGCCATGCTGGCGGCGGGGGCTGGTGTCTTCTGTCTCTGCTCTTCCCAGGTTCCCACAGCCCTCCCTCTCTAGTCCTCACAGATCTGCTCTAGACTGCCGCTTTTTGTCGACAAAGCGCCGTGTCGAAAAAAAAGCGGCAGCCCTGTTTATGCTAATGAAGCACGGGATATTTAAATCCCTGCTTCGTTAGCAATTTCCATGTGCCTAATGTGCATCGACAGAGGGCTGCAGTCTGGACACACCCTCTCTTACCTGTCCGTGCTCTGCTTGGGGCCCCCCATTCCAAGCTGTGGGTTAGATAAGCAGACCCGCCTCCCACACACTGGGCCCAGCTCCGTGGGGGGCGAGCAGTCGGCCGGGGAAGGCCAGGCATCCGTCACAAGGCCACCTGACTGCGGAGGCTGCCGTGGGGCACAGGCAGGAGGCCGGCGGTGGAGCAAGGGAGCTGGAAGAAACACCAGGCTGCAGCACTTACTCTGCTGCTTCGCTCCCCTCCATGGCAGGCAGCAATAAACCACGCCAGAGGGTTCCCCGTCCCACGGCCGGACTAGCCCAGCCACTGGAGCAGACCCTGTTGCGTCTCGGGGCCTGGCTGCAGACACTCGAGCGTGCCATGAGTCCTGGCTGGCAGCTCGAATAGGCAAGAATAGCTGTCAGCGGGGTGCTGTTTGTGGGACCATCGCTTAACTGCGTGCTGGTCTCACGGCAGATGATCTCTCACGTGGACCGGTCCAGGCCAAGGCTGGCGGTGGGTGGAAGCTGTTGAAATCCCGGTGGAATTCTTCCAGGGTCTCCGTCCCGGGGGCCCATTTGCTGCAGATGTCGCCTATGTAGCGCGAGTAGAGGAAGGCTCATCCCTAGCATTCGCAGCCGCTGGGCAGGCTGGCACGCCAAGGAGTCGCTCTGCTTGGACGCCGTATGGAATCGGGAGTGCACACCGGAAAGGCCGCCCTTGGGGCTGAGAAGTGCAGGGCTGAGTGACTGGGCGGCGAGTCACTTAGCGCCCTTTGTGATGCTAACACCGCAGCTGCACATTCTCTCCACGCAGCCGTGGAATAATTTTGCCACGGGGCCCTGCTTAGCAGTCCCGAGGAATTTCGTCCTTGCCAGCAGCTGCAGCTAACAGGTGTTTCGTTCCCCCGGGGGCGGGGGGTGGGGGGGAAGTGGCGTTGGTTTTAATTTTCAATGGTGCCGTAGATCCCAGACGTTCGCTACTGGATCCAGGGCACAGACCCAAGACCCTCCGGGAAGACCTGGATGCCAACAAGCAGCTATGCTTGGCCTAAACATGGACCTAACCAGGCAGAGGGGAGGCAGTGTCCCTAGGAGCTGCCCAGGGGACCGCGTGCCAGCCTGTGGCTCCGGTGCTGATGCGGGGGGTAAAGCTGAGCACGCTTCCTGCCCCGGCTGTTAGCTCTGGTAGAATGCACCTCTGCGGCCACCCATCCACCCCGCTACTGCAATAATCTGAGTGCCAAGTCCTCCTTTTCCGGTGCCAGGTGCACCCTCCTCGGTGGCCGGTCCGTGTCCTGAGGAAACACTCAGAGCCGTGGCATGGAAGTGGTGTGACTCCAGCGGGCGCTGTTTGTGCCGCATGCCCCAATGGGAGGCGGATAGACCTGCCCGTCTCAAACAACGGAGCGAGTTCCCGGCTTGCTCCGTGTTTCGGGCACTAACCGAGGCAGTGACAGGCCAGGAAAGCCAGGGTGCGCCAGCTCCCAGGCAAAAGCAGCAGGCGTCCCGGCACACAAACTGCCTCCTGCATCTCCGCTGGGCATGTTTTTCTGGAGGGAGATGGACACTCCTCAGGAAAAGGACGCGCACCCCGGAGCCCCCTCTTTCCTGCCCCTGGCGTTTCTGGCCCCGGAAGGGACAGGGGAATGGCTCATTGCATTGGAAGAGGGTCCGGAGCTACGAAGCGCGTCCAGTCAGAGTGCTGAACGGCGGGGGGACCAGCTCGAGCCTGGGACGTAGTCTACTAAGTCGGGCTCCAGGGGCAGCTCAGCGCCACGTGTGACTTTCTGCCTCTTCCTTTGCACCCCCCCTAAACCAGCCTCTTCAGCGCTAAGGAACTTGCTCTGTCTCCCCCAGGGAGTTCCACCGAGGTGCCTGGGACGCTGCGGATGTGTGCCGGGTGTCTGGTAAAGCAGCCAGGGGCCTGTGCAGTGCGGGAGGTGGCTTGTCTGGTGCAGCACACACAGATGTAGCTCGCCCCCCGCCCCTGCCCTGCCTGGGGGCTGTGCTGGTCCTGTAAGGGGCTGGGAGGGCACGCTTGCTGCTGCGCCAGGGCAATAGTAGCTGTGTCCTAGAAAGGGCACCGGGCCCTGCGCACGTTCCTGCAGCGAGCACACGTCTCAGAGCACCCCAGGCAGAGTGACTCCCCTTTCCGGCACTCCCGCGGTAGCGAGTCAAATCCAGAGCGAGGGGCGTCCACACGGATTCTTCCCTGTAGTCAGTGCAGATGTGCGGGGTACACGGAGACAGAGGCCTCGCAGATGGGTCTCTAGAGGGTCCTGCTGGCTCTCAGGAATAGAGACGCTGCCCACCCCGATGTCCCCACAAGGCATCCAGCTAGGAAGGCAATTAGAAAATTTGCCTTCTCTGTCTTGCCTTGTCTATTCTGTTTGTCAGAGGCTGGAGAAGGATGGCAGGAGACAAATCCCTTGATCATTGTCTTCGGTCAACCCTCTCTGGGGTACCTGGTGCTGGCCACTGTGGGCAGACAGGATACTGGGCTAGATGGACCTTTGGTCTGACCCAGTACGGCTGTTCTTATGTAAAATGGTTCCTATCATGTGAGCACACGCTAAGGTCAGACGTTTACCTCCCCAGCTACAGAAATTAAAATGGCTACAGGAGAGTATTGTTCATTTAGGCAAGAATCGCTCATCATTTGCATGCGTATAAACCTGTTTCTCTCTCCCTGTCTAGCCAATAAACTCCAGATTGCCCAGCTGGGCTCCGACCCTGCTTTCCAGTGCACCGTTTTCACCCCAGGCTAACTAGCAACTCAATATTGTGTTCCTAGTAAATCAAATAGCCGATAAATAACCTGTCGTTCGCCCGCCGTTAGCATCTGCACCTGTGCTTGCCTCGAGGCAGATCTACACCCTTTTCCATCATAAGTCCTAAATAACGCACACAGCCAGTGCATTATGGGAGAATTTCTGGCGCATGGGTTGCCAGGGTAGAAAGCTAGCAGGATGATGCTGATTTTCATTGCAAACGGCCGTGGTGCTCCAGAAGGAACAGGAATTGTCTGGAGACTGAAAACCCGGGCTATGACTCTGGAATAGGAAGAGAAATTGCTAAGGGGCAGGTCCCAGTGCACAGCAGGGCAAATCCCGAAATACAATCTTGGGAACTATTTGACCGGGCAAAGGCCGGGAGGAGGAACGGCGAAAGAAGTGGCTTGTGTTCCAGTGCCATCTCCTGGGCACCAGCGGAAGCAGCAGGGAGCTGAGATTTGTGCACCCACTTGACGGGCTAACGGGAGCGTTACCGCCCGGAAGGTTCTAGAAGCCAGCATTGCTCATGGCGTCAGTAGGGTTGCCAGGTGGCTGCCTGCTTGGGGGGCAGCGCATACCTCAGGCGGCTGCCGGCAGGTGGCCGGGCGGCTCTGCGCACTGGCTTTGCAGCTCCCATTGGCCAGCGACGGAGATGAAGAGCGTGGTGTCAGCGGGGCAGCTTGCCTCAATCGAACCCCCCCTTGACTCAGGGAACTGCTCTGATACTTCAGTCTGCCCAAGGCCCCCTGCGCCCCCTCTTCCTGTCTGGGTTCTGTCCCCACTTCTGTTCCCCTGGCTGCAGGCTGGCCCAGGCGCATCGGTGCGGGTGTGTGAAGAATTCAGACGTGGTTCGGAGAAGGGTCCGTATCTCCGGGTGCTTCTCTGCATCCAAGCACAAGCAAAACAAATGGTTCTCCTGGCCGTTTGCACGGTAGAAATCCAAGAGCAGAACCCACCTCCAACAGCTTCTCCAGGAGCTCCCTGCACCCCAGGGCAGACCTGCCCATAATGGCAGTCCCTGATGCTCGAGTCCTTTGCCAACTGCGGCTTGCGGGGTTCTGAGTTTACTAACGAGGTGTTCCTGGACTTCTCCTGGCACGATCAGCCGGAATGAATGTCCAGTGAGCTGAAGCACAAAGGCCAGGCCGGCTTTCCTTCCTGCTCAGACTCTGCCGGGTGTGTAGCGTTCAGCTCTGGTCTCTGTGAGAAGCCAGGCAGAGGTGGGTTTCTGCATGGCCTGGGGGATCCAGGCGGCCGTGGGAGCCGGTAGGTAGGTCTGGAATTCCGCTGGTCCCTTGAGCATTAATCTTCTCTCTTGGCAGCGAGTGCTGGTTCCCGGATGTCATCCAAACGACTTTGAGCCGTGGCAGGAGGCTCCGGGCATGTCTGTGCCAAGCTCCAGCTAATTACAGCTCGCCTCCTCTTTCCCCTGGAGCGGTGACCTCTATTTCTGTCCCCGCCGAGTGCAGACCGAGCGCCGCATGGTGGGCGACGGAGGAAGCTCCCGGAGGCCTGGACCTGCAGCCAGGCTGCACCCCGGTGCCAGTGGCACTGAGTGCGAGGTGTGCGGCCGAGGCCTCGTGGCTCAGGATGGATCTGCCTCAGCCCAAAGAGCCAGTCGGCACCTTGATGACGAGCAGACTGATTAGGGTGTCAGAGGATGAGTGTCCGTGAGCTGCAACCTGCTTCCTGAGGCGCGAAGGGGCCAAGAAAGGAGAGAGATGCAGCCACATGTTCTCTGGCCCAGTGGCACAGACGGGCAACAGCCGCTGAGCTGGCAGCCGCGAGTTACCCCAGAGCGGAGTGCGTTGAGCCGGGCTGTTCCTGCGCGAGGGGCTGAGGAGGACGGGAAGGCAGGGTAAGCTGAGAGGCGGATGGTACAAGAGGCCTAGGAAGGAAATGGCCCCAGGAATTGTCCTACCTCCCTGGGTCGGCAGCTGTGACTCTGGGCAGCCTCTCGGGGGAGGATCCTGCAGCGCGAACAACGGCACCTGGCGCCTCACCAGCACGAGGTTTCGGGGCTGCTTGCTGGCCTGGGCAGAGGCAGGAGATTTCCCACAGCCACTGAGCCCAGGTCCACTGGTACCCTAGAGTGGCAGGGTGGCTGCGTGCTGTGAGGGAGGCAAAGGGAGTCCTCACGCCAGCAAGCTAGCCCGTGGTGTAGAGCAAGCGACACGGTACAGATTGGTGCGCCGGCACCGCTGCGCGGAGCCGCCAGCAGAGGAAAAACAGCCGGCGCCAGCTGAGCTGGACCCCAGGCACAGGATCGGGCTCATTTGGAGCGAGGCCTCGGTATCTGCCCCCGACCAAGTTGTGTGCGCTTGTCGTTAATCAGAAACTAGCAACAGCAAATCAGTCCCCCTGTGCGCTGCATTTTACCCACACAAACGCCATACCGTACCCTACCAACTGCACCGCACCGTACTGTACCCTACTGTACCACACCGTACCCTACCCTTCCGTACCCTCCCAACCACACCACACCACATCGTACCGTACCACACCATACTGTACCCTACCCTACCCTCCCCACCGCACCACACCGTACCCTACCCTACTGTACTCTCCCAACCACACCACATCGTGCCGTACCACACCATACCGTACTCTACCCTACAGTAACCTCCCAACCACACCACACCACACCACATTGTACCGTACCACACCATACTGTACCCTACCCTACCGTACCCTCCCAACCACACCACACCACACCGTACCACACCATACCGTACCCTACCCTACCGTACCCTCCCAACCACACCACACCGTACTGTACCCTCCCAACCACACCACACCGTACCGTACTGTACCCTACCGTACCATACCCTACCAACCACACCATACCGCACCGTACCGTTCCATATTGTACCCTACCGTACCACACCGTACCATACCTTACCAACCACACCACACCGCACCGTTCCATACTGTACCCTACCGTACCACACCGTACTGTACCCTACCAACCACACCACACCGTACCGTACTGTACCCTACCATACCGTACCATACCCTACACTACCGTACCACACCACACCGTACTGTACCCTACCCTATTGTATCACACCCTACCGTACCCTACCTTACCGTACCGTACCACACCGTACCGTACCATACCATACCGATGTCCGATTGCAACCACGCATTTCTCTTTGGTCTACCAGAAAACACAACTAACAGTGGAGAGCTAGCATCTGAGAACTGTATTCTTGGCTCTAGGGCATCGGCAGATGAAAGTTCAGCCTAAGACAGATTCTGGAATCCCAGCTTGGGTCGCTCTAGTACCCGCTGTTTGGTTTTCATGTGGGAATACAGTTACTGGTTTGGGCGAGGTTGGCACTTTCCTGGGTGATTTGTGCCGGCAGGCTTGCTGGGGAGCCGAGTTCTGGCCGTGGCTGTACTGTGTGGCCATGGCAGGGCTGGTCTGACGACTCCCGTGGGCTTTGCATGGAGGAAGGAGAATGCTGAGCAGCTCGACTTTGGCTGAGCCCGTGCACAGCTGGTTTGCCTGTAAAAGAGGAGTCCCCCTCTCCTCGCTTACCAGCAGGGTAGGAGGCCCCTCCCTGTGCCAGACTCCAAGCTAGCGCTGGGATGTGGCCTGGCCGAAGGCAGACAGGCTCCCAGCATGCGGGCCTGCTCCTGCGGTAGCATTGCACTTGTGGCTGCCCTGGAGTTGCTCCTTTCTGCGCTGGCGCAGGATCAGGGTCCGGCCTCTGCTCGCCTCCGCTCCGACTGCAATTCCTGCCGAGGCCTGGCGGGGTGAGCTCTGTCCTGTGCCGACGTCCCATAGCCCCTCTGCCGTATTCTGGGCAAACACGTGCCAGTGAGCGTGGCTGGGCGAGTCTCCACCCTGCTGGCGGAGCAAAGTGGGGAAGCCCATTGCAACGGGCACCAGTGGAGGGCGGAGGTGGAGCCTGACCCCAGCCCTGCAGTTCGTTCCCCAGACTGGTGTCAGCTGATCGGGCTGGGAGGGAAGGGCGGGACCAGACCACACTGAACCCATGGCTGTTGCAGAGCTTCCCTCCTCGTTTCCGAGATCGGCATAGGGGCCTGGGTGCATGCTGGTGGGCTGGGCACGGGGGCTCCACGTGGAGGAGGCCTCTTTGGACCTGTGTGCAGATGCCAGCGTGCAAGTGTCCTTACAGTGTGGCCCTGCCTGCAAACAGCACTGCCTGCCTCCTTTGCCAGACGCTCTCTCGCTTGCTGGATCCAGGGGGCCGGTTTTCTCGTGTTCACAAATGCAGGAGCCCTGCCTGCCATTGCAAAGGCTAGCGAAGGCGATAGGGACGCTGCTGGGCTGGGCGGCAGCCACGTCTCCGATGGACTCAGAGCCGGCTAAGGGGCAGATTTCAAAAGACTCACTGGTGCTGCGTGTTTCCAGTTCTGCAGAGCCTGCTCCAGTCCTGCTGCCATTCACATCTTCATAGGCCAGCTGGAAGGAGACTTGCAAGTGCTGCTGCTGCTAAAACGTGCCGCTGACACCAGACTGGCGACAGGATCCATAAGGAGGATGGGGCAGTGACGTGGTATCACCAGGACCCTGTGGCAAGCTGGGGCCATGCGGACAAAATGCGTTTCCACGCAGATTAGTGCAAGGGCGGAGAGCCAGGAAGGAAGCTGCGCGGCCAGGCCAGGCCGACGAGTTCTGTTGTCCTTGTTGATAAAACGGACACTGGAAAAGCCAGCGAGGGCCTGGGAAAGGGCTGCGAAACCGGGGCGGGGGCTGGCAAATGCCCCAGCACGAGCTGCTGACAGCTCCATCCAGGTAGCCTGTCGCACGGCTCCAGAGGTGGCCTCGTGAGGGGCTGAAGGGCCTTTGTGCGCAGAAAACACCGGGTGGCCAACGGCTCTAGAATCCACCAGGGGAAGGAGTAGCGAGAACTCGGCGCTGGAAGTGAAGCCGGCCAAGGCGGGGCTGCCCATACCACGGCAAACAAAACAGTCAGCGCTCTGGAGAGTCTGTTTCCCGGCTGGTTTGAGAGTCCCAGCCTTGCAAGCCACGGGGCCTGGGAGAAGTTCTGACCTGCCGGAGAGTCCAGGTTTTGAAGAGCTGTCCAAAGGCGGAACCATGAACGGCCGCCGGGGTTGCCTTTGGTTTCACCGCTGCTGTCCCCGAGAGAGGTGCCAATAGGAATCGATCCGCAGAGCACCCGTGGGAGGCGAAAGGGTGGCCGTGTCCTGAGTGCTCACCGACTTTGGGTGCCCTCTGAGCTGGTAGGACTTGCTGTCTCGGCGCGCTTCGCCAGTTGGGCTCAGGCCTCAGCGCCGGCACTCGGGACACGACGAGCACCAGACAGTCCCCGCCGGTGGGGAGAAAGAGGAAGGACCCGCCAGGGAGGTGGGCTCGCAGTCCCATGGACGTGGCATTGCCCTCGTACCCCATGGGCACGGGCCAATTTGCAGATAGTTTCAGGGCAACCACAGGTGCATTTTGCAGCCGCGAAGCTGCTTGCCGAAGGGCATTTCCTCTTTCCTGCGTCCCTTTGCATGGAGAGCAGTTCCGCTCTGCTGCACATATTCCTCGCCTCGGCGCCGCCAGCGGTTTCCTCCAAGCACAACCCGGGTCCCTGCTAGGCCGAAGGGCGGACTACGCGCATGGCCAGGGTTTTGAGGCCAGCCTGGCGAGACTCCGGGGAATAGCTCCCACACGCAGGTTTCAGTCTATGGGCTTCGCACGCGCTTATTGCTGCAGCTGTTGCTTTCAGGGGTCACGATTTGCACTGAGAAAATGGTCCTGCTAATTGTGGAGTGCTCTCTGTTGTCTGACTGGCTAACACCCCGAAGAGCTTTCAGGGTGGCCAGGTGCACACTCCTGGTGGTGATACTTGTGCAAATACCCGTTCAAAGTGCATCTGTGAGACCTTTCTTTTCCTCTAGCACACTTGTGAGCAAGCACAACTGCCGGGGTGGTGCGTGCTGTGGAAGAGGAGATCACAAGTGTTTTCAGTACAGCGTTTGCTGGAGTGTGATCTGAAACGGGGTGGGCACTGCCTTGGCCCTATCCGCTCTGCAGGGTCAGTCCCGGATCGGCACCAGTGGCTGGTTACAGGTCTCTGCGAGCGCGACCGGAGTTGCATTAGCGAACTGAAGGGCAGCTGAGCTCCTTGCACACACTGGCTGACCTGGGATGGAGTGAGCGGAGGAGAGAGTTCTCCTTGCTCTACAAGCGCTGCGTGGCCGTTGATTTCACAGGGTTTCCCGAGGGTCCCCCAGGCCAGCAGGGAGAGTCCACGAGGATGCAGCCCGGCTTGTCCGTTCTTCCAGGCCACGTGCCACTGAGCAAGAATGGGCCAGCGTGTTTCGGCACGTCCGGGGGTCTGAAAACGGGCCGTTGCTCATTCCACGAAGCCAGCACGTGGCTGGTATTTAGGCCAAGGTGGCTCATGGGCCAGACGCTGCACTACTGAAGTCAGTGGCAAAATGCCCTGAGCGGACACCGGGGCTGGGTTCTGAGCCACGATCAGGACTGGGTCTGATGGGACGTTCACCTCTGGCATGTGCGTGTGACGTGCCTGAGCCCGGGTGCCCCAGGCGGTGGCTTGCCATGCAGCCGGGGGCAGCCGTGACACAGCGCCCAGCTCACTGAGCAAGGCAAAACAGGGCTCAGCAGGAAACGGGCCAGCAGATGAGGCAGGGACGTGGTGCTAAAGAGGCAGGGCTGGCCACAGCCGCCTGGCACCACCCCGCCTAGCTCACTTCTTCCCCCAGGGCTGCGAGGCTGGGGTGTGTCGTCGGCTCCCTTCCCCCCCCCCCCCCCGGGCTGGTGGTGACAGGAACAGCGACGGAGCCAGCAAGGTGTCAGCCTGGAGACTGCTGAGCTTGCCTTGCTCTCCCAAAATGGGCAATGTCTCTGCTCATTAGGTGCCCAGCCGGGGGGAGATGTCAGCTCCGCTCAGGCAGACTCCTGGCTTTTCTCCGCGTATCTCTGCCGAGACTGTGATGGCTTCAGCCCGCTCAGTCCCGATCATGTCAGTGGCTGCTGCATGCGAGGGGCCCTGGCTGCCCGCTTCCCCTCAGCTAGCTCGCAGAGCCGCCGCACACACAGGCAGCTTCCCTTTGCTTCCTGCCTCTGGAAACGCGCCTGCCCCTTGGCTTCCTGCCTCTGGAAACGCGCCTGCCCCTTGGCTTCCTGCCTCTGGAAACGCGCCTGCCCCTTGGCTTCCTGCCTCTGGAAACGCGCCTGCCCCTTGGCTTCCTGCCTCTGGAAACGCGCCTGCCCCTTGGCTTCCTGCCTCTGGAAACGCGCCTGCCCCTTGGCTTCCTGCCTCTGGAAACGCGCCTGCCCCTTGGCTTCCTGCCTCTGGAAACGCGCCTGCCCCTTGGCTTGCTCCCTCTAGAAACGCGCCTGCCCCTTGGCTTGCTCCCTCTAGAAACGCGCCTGCCTCTTGGCTTGCTCCCTCTAGAAACGCGCCTGCCTCTTGGCTTGCTCCCTCTAGAAACGCGCCTGCCTTTTGGTCTCCTCCGTCTAGAAACGCGCCTGCCTCTTGGCTTGCTCCCTCTAGAAACGCGCCTGCCTCTTGGCTTGCTCCCTCTAGAAACGCGCCTGCCCCTTGGCTTGCTCCCTCTAGAAACGCGCCTGCCTCTTGGCTTGCTCCCTCTAGAAACGCGCCTGCCTCTTGGCTTGCTCCCTCTAGAAACGCGCCTGCCTCTTGGCTTGCTCCCTCTAGAAACGCGCCTGCCTCTTGGCTTGCATTCAGGTTCTCCGAGAAAGCTTCACAACCAGGGTGAAAGTGGGAGCCGGTGACATGTGCGCGTGCGCGTGCGCGTGTGTGTGTGTGCATGCGCGTGTGTGGGCTGAATCGGTTTTTCTTGCCTGCGCTGTGCCCAGGCGCGGCTGCGACACCGTTGGCGGCTGCCTGTGACGCTGATCCATTCTGATGGCTCCTTTGCTAGGATGTGAAATCATTGCCAGGGTGAGGGTAAAACGCCCTGCAAGTGCAGTGCTGGGGAGCCAGGGCAGGCCGGGCTGGTTCTCTCTCCTTTGCCATGCACAGTGCCATCACGCCCCCAAGCCGCTCAGCAGGCAAGGACAGCTCCCCAGCCTGGCCCCTCTCGGAGCTGGCGGGCTGAGGCCGGTCGGTGCCGCTTGTCAGTGCCAGGGATCATGCAGTGTTATGCACACACCCTGCACGATCCAGTCTGCCGTGCTGCTTCCCAAGGAGCGTTCCGGGGGCTGAGCCAGCCCCAGCCCTGTTACTGCCCGGGTGAGGAGAGCCCAGGCGTGCACCGCAGAGGCACGGCCACGCGGGACAGGCCCTGGGACTTGGCAGTATCTTTATCAGCACAGGTAGCAGAATTAGCAGCTCTGCAAGCCAGCAAAGCAGGCAGAGACCATGTAGGATGGCTGAGAGGCCTGGCGCTGGATCATCGTGCACTCGCACTGCCCCAGCAGAGACTGCTGCTGAGCAAGAGGTGGCCCATGAGGGGTCTTACCCCTGGCGCACCGTGCAGACCTCAGTGGCGTAGGCTGTGGCTAATGTTCCTATGGAAACCAGGCTCTGCCTTGGTCCAGAGCTCAACGTTTTCACCCTGATAAGGTTGGGCTGCGCTCTTCTCTTCCGTTGTTATTGCCACGCACCTCAGGCGTCTGAGCCTGTACCTCCATTGGTTCCCAGAGCCTTCTGCCAATTTCCTCCCTGCCAACGTACGAAGCCGGCACCAGCTGGCATGTTGGTGACGCTGCAGCGTCCTGTCTTCTGGCATCTCATGGCCAGGGTCACTCCTGCTTAGCTCCTGATGCCAGAAATAAGGCACCCGCGCAGCCTTCGCGGGTCCCCTCGTGCGCATGCATTAGGACGCAGTCCTTTGTTGCATTACCGCCGGGATGCCACCTTAGCGAGTGCTCAGGGAGGAGCCAGCGCTGTGCGGTGAAGGAGGCTGGTGTCGGTGGGGCCCTGCCTGGTTTGTTGCGGAAGCTGGAAGGGGTGCGGTGAATGAGGCAGAGGCTGAAGGACGAGGCAGGGGATCTCATAGCTAAGCTCCTAGACTGTGATCAGAAAATGGCTCAGACCAACCCCGTTATTTTGGTGCAAAAGAGAGACCAGGCTGGCTGCTGACTGCAGGACGGAAATCCCTGGAAAAATGTGTGAACCCCAATGTACGGTTCGAGAGAGAGAAAAACCAGTATTTGGAAGACACATGTGAGGCAAGAACTGGCTGACAATAAGACCGGCCACGTGGTTGCTTGGCGTTACCGCGTGGAGTCCTGACCGGTTTCTTTGCCCTGTCTGGTGATGACGACGACCGACGATGGCATTTGGCTGCATGCATGTGCTCCTCCTGTGTGCCGCGCTGACTGCGCAATTAGCCACCCCAGCACGCTTCGGGAGAGCCCCCAAGCCCACCGAATTAGCGAGGGATCGAGGGCGCCCAGCCAGGGGTATCGTCGAGCGAAGCACAGCCATAGTTCTTAGCAGACTTCGCCGCACCGCAATGCATGCGCACCCCCTGACGACGCCGGCTCAGCCAGCGAGAGGGGTTTGTTGTCCCCAGGACCGGACAAAGCCACCTTCCTTGGGGGACGTTTTTATACACGGCTACAAACAAGTTCCATGTCTCTCCTGACCATCAGGCTGCCAGCCTCTGCCGTTACCTCGCTACCCCCAGGCCAGGCTGTTCCGCCGGCACTTTGAGTGCACAGCTGCCAGTGCTTTTCCTTTCCCTTCTCCTTTGGCCCTCCAGGCCCTTGCTCTGCTGAAAAGCTTTGTTGTGTGGAAATGTGGGGCTGAGCGGTGAGTGTCTGAGAGTGCATCTAGGCCAGCGGTCCCAGAGGGCCCTGTGGGGTGTGCCTGGTGAAGCGCTTAGGACAGAGAGACATGAGCCTCTCTTTACTTGCTTTAGGAACACTGCCCTGTGCAGCGCTAATGTTACCTGTGCCGGTTTCTCAGTTCCCGTCCCGCGTGGCGTTTGCTGGGCCCAGGGACAGACGGGGCAGTGGCTCTTGGATGGCACTTTAGTTCCGACGGCGACTGGTTCACGGCAAACGGAAGGGCCTCGGTTAGTAGCGCGCCAAGTGCCCGAGTTTAAATGCCGGGAGCTCCCAGTCCCAAGCCAGGCCAGGGTGGGCGAGCAGGCCTGGACTGTCGCAGTTGTTTGTGTGTCTGAAGAACTAGGAGATCAGCTTTAGAGCAAGCGTTTTTCCTGCCCTCTAGCACTCAGCTGATGAACTGCTGCGGCTGCACTATTGATTGTATCCATGGGCTGCGCACGCCCCAGCTCACGTACTGAGAGAGCAGCCCAAATAAACACCAAACACCCCCTCTCACAGCACCGACACTCCTGGCCTGCACTTGACTGGTTCTGGCATCTCCATAATTAGATTTCTGCACCCAGCAGACCTTCATACACATGCCCTCCAGTTCCCTCTGCAGAGGGGTAGGGCCAGAAAGATTAAGATTAGTGTCCCCGGCCGGCAGTGTAAGTCTGAGGCATGATTGTACTAATGACCCATCAAACGCCAACCTCCGCCCCTACCTGCATCCAGCGCTCTGCCAGCCAGCACATAGGCCGCGCCAATAAAACCCTCCATCCCCACCTGCACCCAGCGCTCTGCCAGGAGACACATAGGCCGCGCCAATAAAACCCTCCACCCTACCTGCACCCAATGCTCTGCCAGCCGGCACATAGGCTGCGCCAATAAAACCCTCTACACCTACCCGCACCCAGCACTCTGCCAGGAGACACATAGGCCACGTCAATAAAACCCTCCACCCCTACCCGCACCCAACGCTCTGCCAGGAGACACATAGGCCACGCCAATAAAACCCTCCACCCCTACCCGCACCCAGCGCTCTGCCAGGAGACACATAGGCCACGCCAATAAAACCCTCCACCCCTACCCGCACCCAGCGCTCTGCCAGGAGACACATAGGCCGCGCCAATAAAACCCTCCACCCTACCCGCACCCAACGCTCTGCCAGCAGACACATAGGCCACGCCAATAAAACCCTCTTCCCTACCCGCACCCAACGCTCTGCCAGCAGACACATAGGCAGAGCCAATAAAGCCCTCCACCCTACCTGCACCCAGCGCTCTGCCAGCAGACACATAGGCAGAGCCAAAAAAGCCCTCCACCCTACCCGCATCCAGCGCTCTGCCAGGAGACACATAGGCCGCGCCAATAAAACCCTCCACCATACCCTCACCCAACACTCTGCCAGCAGGCACATAGGCTGCGCCAATAAAACCCTCCACCCTACCCGCACCCAACACTCTGCCAGCAGGCACATAGGCATAGCCAATAAAACCCTCCACCCTACCCGCACCCAACACTCTGCCAGCAGGCACATAGGCATAGCCAATAAAGCCCTCCACCCCTACCCGCACCCAGCGCTCTGCCAGCAGACACATAGGCCACGGCAATAAAGCCCTCCACGCTACCCGCATCCAACGCTCTGCCAGGAGACACATAGGCCGCGCCAATAAAACCCTCCACCCTACCCGCATCCAACGCTCTGCCAGCAGGCACATAGGCCGCGCCAATAAAACCCTCTTCCCTACCCGCACCCAACGCTCTGCCAGGAGACACATAGGCCACGCCAATAAAACCCTCCACCCTACCCGCATCCAATGCTCTGCCAGCAGGCCCATAGGCCACGCCAATAAAACCCTCTTCCCTACCCGCACCCAATGCTCTGCCAGGAGACACATAGGCCATGCCAATAAAACCCTCCACCCGACCCGCACCCAGCGCTCTGCCAGCAGACACATAGGCCACATTAATAAAGCCCTCCACGCTACCCGCACCCAACACTCTGCCAGGAGACACATAGGCCACGCCAATAAAACCCTCCACCCTACCCGCATCCAACGCTCTGCCAGGAGACACATAGGCCACGCCAATAAAACCCTCCACCCTACCCGCATCCAACGCTCTGCCAGGAGACACATAGGCCACGCCAATAAAACTCTCCACCCTACCCGCATCCAACGCTCTGCCAGGAGACACATAGGCCACGCCAATAAAACTCTCCACCCTACCCGCATCCAACGCTCTACCAGGAGACACATAGGCTGCGCCAATAAAGAGGTGTACACTGAAACAAAAGCCTGTGGAGGTTTTCCTGCCAGCGCACTGGCCAGCGTCTGGAAGGTTAATTGGCTCTGTGCTCATGTGCTGTTACTCGCAGTGTCGGGGCGTCTGTGGAGAGGGGTTTCCTAGTGCCTCCAGTCATTTCTTTCTCAGCAGAGTCCCGACTGGCCCTCCCAGGTGACCGATATCCGTGTGCAGGAAGCGATCACTGGTTGGTCCGAGGCAGTCTAGTGCCCGGCTAGAAACACTTTTCATTTCCCTGGCTCCGTAGCTAGCCAGCAGGAATGCCAGAACACTCGATGCTAGAGGACCACGCTATGCCGTGGAGCTCTCGAGGGCTGCGTGTTTCCAAGCAGAGCGGCTGTCTTCACTGAGCAGAGCAGCCTATGGAGATGGGTGGGCGAGCGGGGGCCGTGAAACCTGCCGTAGGACGTGAGCGCTCCGAGACCCAACGTGGGGCTGAGCTGGACTCCCCTCGCGCCCGTGGCACAGCCCCCGTTGGGCTCTGAGGCGGGATGATGCTGCCCTCTGTGTGCGACCAGAAATGCGCGGAGAAAGGGAGAGGGACTTGCACTGGCCATGGGAAGGGGCTGCCTGAAACAGCCTTTGCAGGCAGAAAGTGCATTACCGGAAAGACTCGTCTCCAAGCTCCATGGGATTGAGTGACAGTGACTAGCACTCGGCCTTTCCGCCAGGGTGGGGAACGTGGAACGGGTCTGGGGCCGGAGCATAGCCTCCCCGCAGCGTGGCCAGTGGGGGGAGTTCTCACCCAGAATGGATTTTCAGTGGCCAGCTGCAGAGGGAAACACGGCAGGGTAGTCACGAAGGCCACTGTGTCCTTCCTGTCAGGACTGTGGGCGAGGCAGCGAGCGCGTCCCTCGGCCAGAGGGGCGGCAAATCCAGAGGGCGACTCCCTTCCTGGGAGGTAGCTGCTGTGCCCGGCGCCTCTTTGGAACATCCTTCTCTAGACCCTCCGGCCTTGCTAGTCACCGGGGAAGGCCTGCAGCCCTGGCAGAAAGGCCTCTCCCCACCTGTGGTCATGTTCTTGTGGGAAGTCTCTCTTTCCAAAGCAGGAAACGACCAGACGGCCTTGCGGCAATGACACAGCCATGTGCTGTGTGCAGATGACGGTTTTGGCGGCAAAGTCCTTTAGTCCTTTGGGTTCCATTTTGATTTCTGTGTGAAATCCAAGACTCCATTTTGATTTCAGTGTCCTTATGATTGTAATGTCCTTAATCTTAATATCATGATTTACAGTCAACACCGCCCCTCACTGCACGCCCCCGGGGCCTGGCTTTGGGCAGCGCTTGCCTGTCCCTGGTGGCAGCAGCTCCCACTAGTTAGTGTGCTATCCCGATGCCCGGGGCAGGGCGGCTCTGAGCGACTACGGGCCAGCGTGGGATGGGGTTTAGTGCCGAGGAGGTTTTCCCTGAGCCCCCGAAGCTCATGGATTTCCATGGGGATGAGGTTCCTGACTGCTCTGGGGGGCCCATGCTTAGACTGTCTTCCCAGGCTTTAGAGCCACCTGTGCCTTGCTCCAGGCCATGCAGAAAGTCCGGGTGGAGCCGGTCCCTGCAACACGCCCTAGAGCAGCAGCCTGTCCGTCAAGCTGTCCCTCCACCGTGCAGGCCGAGGGTGTCAGACCAGCCCCTCGGCTTCTCTCTGCAGGTGCATGTGTTCCAGTTTCTGTTCAGTGCAACGCCTCCACCGGCCCTGTTCCGGTGAGACCAGGCGCCCCACCGAGCCACTCAGCCCAGCCTCCCAGGGAAGGCAAGCGTGCCCCACGGTACCTGTAAGGCGGCTTTAAACTCCGAGATGCTCTTCTCTTCTCTTGGCCAGCCAAGCAGCTGGCGAACCGGCCATAAGCTGGCCAAGGAGACACCGGGCGGGGCCTGCCGGCACTGGTCTGTCTCTGCAAGTTAGCGGCAGGCTCGCAGCGGTTCCGGGCTGGGTTTGGATGGATCAGCATATTTGCTGGGGCTTGAGAGAGAGGGGAGCCGGCCGGCTGCGGCAGAATGGGCCTGTGGCCTGAGGAAAGGAGACATGTGCTGGTTTTATACTGGGCGGAAGGTGGAGGTGCCCTCTCTGCCTGTCTGACCCTCAGCAGCCAGTTACTCAGCTCTCGGGCTGGCGGGATCTGGCGACCGTGCTTTGGAAATGGTGGCCTGCGGCAGAACCTCCTCCTGGAGCTCGTGTTTCTCTGCTCTCTCCCCGTGCATGCCCCAGAGTCCATTGTGGAGTTACAGCGCGCCACGCTGGGGTGCAGGCCGCGGGCCGCTCGCACCCGCTGCTGCTTTTATTACCCGAGCGGGAGAGCAGATTTGGCTCCGGGCCTCCTATTGTCCACGTTATTGACAGCCGCAAATGGGCAGCAGGGCCACCTTTTCCATTAGCAGGGAGGAGTGGGGGCTCGCCTGCTTGCTTTCCCAGGTGGCAGGGGCGCGCTCTGTCACGTTATTGGATTTTAAAGGTCACTGCTGCACCCATGGGGGGTGCCCCAAAAGTGTGTACAAAGGGGGCGGTGTGAGGTGCCACATCAGGGCTTCTGTTCTGCTGGTTCTGTGTGTGCCGCGCATGTACCTGTGTGATCTGCGTGTGGAGTTAGAAATACGTGCTCTGCGTGGAGGCTGGAAGATTCTCTGTCTGTGGCTGAGCAAAGGGCAAGGGATGCTCAGCCGGCGGCTGTGCTAATTAGCAAGGAGACAGTGAAGCTCTAGGTGCCAGGACACACCCCAGGAATGGGACTGGTACCTGCAGACCAGCCAGGGCCAAAGGGCTGCCAGCCTGGGACACAGGGATAGGTCGCTCGACCATGTGACCTTCTCTGGCCAGGGAGATGCCAGGGGAGGGATATAAGTGCCATGTGGCTCCCTCCATCTGGTCTTCAGTTCAGCTCTTCATCCCAGATGCAGCCTCGCAGGGAACAACGAGCTGGGAAGAACCGCGGACCCGTCCTGACATAGGATGTAACCAGAGACTTTTAAGATAGCAGTTTGGGACGGGCAAACACCACCCAAAGTTTTAAGATAGCAGATCTGCTAAGAGCCTGCACCGAGAACTGGGTGATTGGTGCATGTAACGTATTCTCCTTAACAACCTCACTCTCAGGCTTTTCTTTCCTTTAGTAATAAACCTTTCGATTGTAGATTCTAAAGGATCAGCTCAGCGTGATCTTGTGGGTAAGATCCAGAGTATAATTGACCTGGGAACTGTGGCTGGTTTCTTGGGACTGGAGAACCCGTTTGGGGAAGGTGAGGTTGGGTTCTATAACCCCTCACTTGTGTTAGGCCCGGGGCTGACTGTGGCCCAGGGAGAGCTGGGGTGTCTGGGGGGTTTTGCTCGTGAGGCTTCTGGCTGGCCAGGCTGGTAGCTGGAGCGCTCGGTGTGACTGGTGTGTGGCCTGTTTGGAAGGTCCCCAGTCAGAGGCTGTAAGGAGCCCCGAGTTGGAGCAATTTGCCCTGAGCGGACACCCTCAGCTGTGCCCAGACCCGGCCTGGCCCGGCACACGCTGCTCAGCTGAAAGGCAGCCTGTCTGACAGACCAGCTTCTCTCCCTCTTTCTCCTGCATTGGGAAGACCCGCACCGTGTGGCGAGGCCGGGGGACAGACCTGGCCGGGGCACTGCTCTGAGAGACGCCGGCCCCTCTCTGAGACAGAAGGGCCCCTGTGCACCGCGACGGATGCGCGATTTCACGGGAGGGGGGGCTATTTCAGGGGGCTCGCTGCCATCTCTAGAAAGCAGCCGAGCACCGCCCCATGGAGTCCGAACGGAAGGGAGTTTGGCCAATGGGAACTTCCACAGCTGGAGCTGCTGCTGCACCTTAAGGCACCTCCTGAGGTGAATGCGCCGCCCTGGTTTGCTCATGAGCAGATGGGAGGGGAGGCTGCTCGCTGCCAGGTATCCGGCACGCAGGTGGAGAGTTTGCTAAAAGTGTCAGCAACTTTACTGGGTGTTGGGGGGAGGGTCGGAGTCCAGAGACACCCCCAGGCCAAGGAACTCTTGGGAACTGTGACCATAACAGAACGACATTCAACATTCCGGGAGGAGTCGGGGGCAGCAAAGCGAATCCGAGGGACTGTCCCAGACTGAGGGGTCATTACAAGATGTTCCGGAACAAACCGATCAATGAAACAGCGACACGTCCCCGGCCAGCCGGCATTCACCAGGAGCTCTGAAGGGACTCAAATGGGCAATTGCAAAGCTGTTGAGCACGGGGGGTAAGCTATCCTCTAAACCAGCCTCTGGGCCAGGCGGCTAAGGTGACACCAATTTTTAAAAGGCTCCAGAGGTGACCCCGGCAATTACAGGCCAGTTACCCTGACTTCAGTTCCAGGCGCACCCTGGCTGAAAAAGAACAGCCTTGTCCGACGCAGAGATGAACATACTTTGTTGGGAAAGAGTCAGCACGGTTTCTGTAAAGAGAGATCATGCCTCAGCAATCTGCTAGAGCCCCTTGAGGGGGCCAAGATGCACGTGGGCAAGGGGGATCCATTGGATATAGTGTGCTCAGATTCCAGAAAGCCTTTGACAAGGTCCCTCCCCGATGAACCTGTGAAGCAAAGTGAGTTGCCATGGGGAAGAGGGACGGTCCTCTCCTGGATTGGCACCGGGTTAAAAGACAGGAGACAGTGTCGGAATAAATGGTCAGTTCTCAGAATGGAGAGGGGCGTCCCCAGGGGTTTGTACTATGGGAGGGGCGGGGAGGGTGTCCCTGGCCTCTGTTTGCCAGAGGCTGGGAGTGGGGGACAGGAGGGATCACTTGTTCTGTTCCCTCCCTCCGGGGCACCTGGCAGTGGCCACCGTGGGCTGACAGGACATGGGCCGGATGGGCCTTTGGGCTGACCCAGCCTGGCTGCTCTTATGCTCTTCTGACCGACTTTGGCGGATGCCCAAGACACGCTTTCAGCCGGCACAACGCTCTTCTTGGAGTGGTGGAAGGCTGCTTGGGGCGTCCCAGGCAGACCAGAAGTTGCCTAGCACACAGAGCACTCTGCCGGGCACAGAACATATCGTTCAGGCACGTCGGGAGCGCTGGGAATGACGTCGCCGCGATGCCGCATGCACATCCCCCCAAAGAACGAACACAGCGCGAGGGATGTCTCTCCTGGCTCGTGCTGCTCTCTCTGCAGCGCAGACGAGATTTGCGTGGCCTCTGTCTCCAGGAGCCCCCTCTGCTCAATGAACCCCCATTTATTTGTTCAGACTAGGGTGAGCGCAGCCTGAATCCCCCCAAGTTCACAGCACTGGGATTTCTGAACCCACCGACCCATGTGTATCAGCATCCACCCGAGGGGGGGCCCTGAACCCTTAAAGGCCGTGGGTTCAGCAAAGCACGCAGCCACAGGACTGTTTGTCCTACGGGGCTGGGGGCAGAGAGCAGGCAGGTTCCCCAGAGTGCTGCCTGGGCGCCACCCCAAATGCAAACGGTCAAGACTTTCGAACAGGCACCTGGACGGAGAGGGCCTCCGGTTAGTAAATGGCTCCTGCCTTGGAGCCTGGTTTCCTTTCCGATTCCACCAGCAAGCGGCTCCCGGCCTGTCTTGCTTTGGCGCGGTGCTAGTGGCCGGAGTGGCAGGAGCGGGGGCCCAGTTTGGGGTGGGGGGACAGCAGCGAATGTTCAGGGGAAGGGGCGACTGCTCTGCGAGCCGCGGGAGAGGGAGCGTTCCCTGGACACCACGTGTTTCCATACTTTGACCCTTCTGCTTAGTGTGCGCTCCAAGGGGACCCAATAAAGTTAATTGCATCGATCCAGGAAGTGGCTTTTCCCTGCCCTGAGGGAGACACAAACCCGGAACATGTGTTCCCTTTCTCACCACCCTTTCCTCTTTCCCCTTCACGCCCTTCCGAAGCCATCAGTCAGCTGCCCCCCTCCCTGCCCTGTGTGAAGAGGGGTGACCTTGCTGGGGGCCATGGGCAAGCTCCCAGACTGGGACGTGCAAAGAGAGGGAAACATCCGTGTGCCCTTCGTGTTGCGGGGGCAGGGCTCTGCCTCCCCCCCGACGCGAGTCCTGCTCTGAGAGCGTGGCCTGTGCTTACTGGACTGGGCTGACGTATCACTTGCGCATGAGCACTTTGAAGTCAGATGCTGTGGAGCTGATGTTCTGCTAGTTACTGGCTTGCCACTTGACAATTAAAACTTCAGGGCCACTCCGTGTTGCAGGGAGCACGCTGGGTGTCGATTGCAAAACATAACGGGCTCGCTATTCCGACGTCCCTGGAAACCCCATTCCACGGGAGCAAGGGACCTCTCGGAACAGCCATCCTTTTCGCAAGACGTGCTGCATGGATGGCACCAAATTTCAAAACAAGCTATTTTGAAATGAATTCAAAATAAGCTACTCAAATTGTGTAGCTCAAATTGTGTAGCTTATTTTGAGCACTGGGGGCAGGGCAGACGCACCTTCACTGACAGACAACTGCTGTTCAGTTACGTTTAAGTTCAGCAGGTAACTGAAGCATCCTGTAGCTTGAGGGGTCATCGTGCCGCTACTAGAGAACCATCCAGATGTACAGAAATTCAATAGGGTCTCAGAAACTCATTTCCTTAGACTGTAACAGAGACAAAGCCTGAGCAGACGCTGATTTAGGGTGCATCTACACGGCAGAATTTTTCTGGAAAAACAATACTTGCGTCCACACTGCCATTGAGTTCTTTCGACAGACAGTTGAAAGAGCAGAGGGTTTTCCGACGGCGATAAACCTCATTCTACGTGGAAGAAGCCTTTTCCGCAAAAGCTCTTTTGGAAAAAGGCGTGTGTGGACGCAGAAGAGGGCGTTCTTTCGAAAGAAGAGGCCTCCAGGAAATAACACAGGTGACCTGGTGGCCACTCCGTCCAGATTAATCACAACTGAAATGCGAGAGAGCATCCAATCAATGCAGAGCGTCCAATCAGTGTGGAGCGTCCAGTCAATGTGGATGCCTCTCTTACGGAAAAGCAGATCGTGTTTTCCTTGCGCTTTTGCTGTGTGGACGGTCTCTTTCAGAAGACTTTTTCGAAGCTCTCGACCCGGAAAAGCTTCTTCTGAAAGAAGCCTGCAGTCTAGACGTAGGCTTAGCGCGCGCGTGTGTGCCTGTTGTGTGTCTATGATTTTCTCTAGACTAGATTCCTCTAATCCTGAGGAATAAATGTAAAGCCCCTCCCCCAAGCTCTGCCCTGCTTTATCGAGAGACAGGCTCTACTCTTGAAATCAGTCAACTGTTTACATCTCAGCAGTGCATGGATCCTTTTATCTACTTGCTTGTTGTTGAGGGCGAAACTCGATCTCAGTTTTCTGTGTCTGTCTCCTCCATCGCCAGTTAGCTGCACAGCCCAGGGGCAGGATAGCATTGCTCTGGAGTGGAGGAGTCAGGAGCAGGAGCTGGAAGCAGGCGTATTTCCCCTTTTTCTTCCTGCTTGATTGTAACTGACAGCAGGAGGCTGGTTCCCAGCCCAGGCAGAGTAAAGGGAGGAGCGGGCCTGGGCTGGCAGAGTCGGGTGTGGTTCTGCAGCATGGTTTGGAGTTTGGGCACCAGTGAGTTAGCACAGCGTCCCCACCACGAGCACCACTTGAAATAACCCCCCGGCATCCTTGCGAGTGGCGGTGTGCAGAGGTGTGGTGCTTCCTTACACCCCCTGAAAACGCTATTTGAAATCATGTATTGCAACCAGAGGGATTCAAATCCGCACTTAAATAGCCCAGAAAAGCTCTGCCACCTCCGAGGAACGCAACTGCGGTTCTGAAAAAAAATATCGGAAAAGCAGACGCGTTCTTTCAGCATCCCTGTAAACCTCGTTCCACAAGGCGGAAGGCATGTGGAAGGCGGAAGGCATTTGGCCCATCCCCGTGTGGATGGGCCAAATGTTGGAAAAGCCTTTTTCAGAGGAAAAGTCGTATCTTTTTTTGACTTTCCTTTGTAGTGTAGACACAGCCTTCAAAATGTGCTATTGCTCGTTGTGTTTTTGGCTAGCTGTTCAAATTCTTTTTGGCCTTTCTGCTTCATTTGACAGAGTTTATGCTGCTTTCTATTTTCCACACTAGGACTAAACTTCCACTTCTTAAACCATGCCTTTTTATCTCTCACTGCTTCTTGTATTTGGTTGCTAAGCCACAGTGGCACTTTTTTGGTTCTCTTACTGTGTTTTTTAATTTGGGGTATACATTTAAGTGGGGCCTCTATTATGGTGTCTTTGAAACATTTCCATGCATCTCGCAGGGATTTTACTTTTGTCACTGTGCCTTTTAATTTCTGTTTCACCAACCTCCTCATTTTGTGGAGTTCCCCTTCCTCTGCATGTGTCCTTCCAAGGATGCAGACTTGGCCCCGCTGGGGGGTTCCTTGTTCCCTCTGCCACCCCCATGCTTTCATGGGCAGACAGCCCTTATTCCAAGTGCACAGCTGTCACCACCCGCTGACTCAGGTAAAGCAGGCCTCGGTGAGGGGAACGAGCCGACTGTGTGGCTGTGTGCGTCTGGGGACTCCTGGACCTTGAAGGGAAGGGTGCGCAGGGGCTGAGGGAGGAAGATGCTCCTTGCTTTGGACAGGAGATTTTCTCCCTCACATGCCAGCTCTCTGTGTGATCTGTAGAGGGGAATTTCACGTGTTCCACGGTAGAACATTCCTGCTCTTCAGGGGTGTCTGTGCCGCAGTTGGCCACCCCTGGCTGGCCCAGGCCAGGGGACTCAGGCCACGGAGCTAGGGCGAAGGGGCTGTTGAACTGTGGTGTGGATGTTGGGGCTTGGGCTTAGCACCCAGAGCTGGGCTTGGGCCCGAGCCTAGGCCAAGTGTGTACATGACAGTTAAACCCTTGGCCCAAGCCCTGCGAGCCTGAGTCAGCTGTCGTGGACCAGCCGAGGGCATCGAACCGCAGCTGAGACATACGCTCTGAAGGGGTCCCCTCGGATTAATGCTGGAGCTCTTCTCCTGTGCATGTGGAAAGTCCAGGCTGGTTCCTGCCCATGGCCTCAAGGCAGCCTGATTTGCTCAGTGGCCTCTTTTTGTAAAGCCATTGAAATGACAACATCAGTGTTGGGTGCACCCTGTTCCAAGGAAAACCAAGGGCTTTGGGAGAAAATAGGTCACATGCTCTTTGTCCATGCCACGTGATTCCCATCCTGAGGCCAATGAGGTTTAGAGCCCTCTGTGCTACAGAACAAAATATCTCTGTAATTTTTTTCCCTTCGCATTTTTCAGCTTTCCCCGACGTGAAAGGGGTGACCATCTGTCGGAAACCCGCATCAGCCCTGATCATTCGAAAGCAGCTGGGTTCTGGAGGTAAGAAGATTTAAAAGATCATTTTGGTGGAAAACTCACTGCTGTTAAATAACTTCTCTTACAAATAGAAATTAGTGGGCAGCACGAAATATAAAGCGCGTTTCCTATGCCAAATGGGACAATAGAGCTTGGAAGTCTTTTAAGAGGCTTCTTAAGTGAACCTCTTAAGAAGATTCCTTTAGAGATGTTTAAAAACCTATAAGAAGAGAGACATAGTAGTATAGATTTTCAAATGGTTATCGTTTTAAAGAAAACGAAACGGATAGAAAATCGGCTGTTTGAGCAATTTAGATAACTTAATAGCTACTCTTTTACCCTTTTTAATCACCAAGCTGCATAGTGAAAATAGTAATTGTTTTTCCTTTGCTATGGAGTACAATTTATTTCCATAATCCACTGTTTTAGCAACTATTTTGATATAATAAAGGTAATGTAATAGGGTAAGAATATTATTCATCTCAAGTGTTACATTAGAAAAGGCTAAATATGCCTATTTTTGTTATAATTTACAGTACAGCCTTTTCTATGCTGTCTTTAATATGGATATATGGAGCAAAACAGCATTGACAATATTCAATCGTCAATATTCAATTGTCTCGGGGAAATGGTAAAAAAGAAATGATTTATTCTGGCATGGCAAGCTAATAAAAACCCAAACATGCATGTTGTCTATACAAGAGACTTGTATTGCTTACGAGTTAAAAACCTTTGGTTTGTCATTTGAAACTCATGCAAAAAGTTTTCTGTTATTTACCATCTTACTGTTTTGAAGCTCTCTCTGCAATTCCTATGAGGGAAATATTTAACTTGGTTTTGGAAAAAGGATGCATTTTATTGATAGCATTCTATTTTGCTTCAAGTATGTCACTAACGGGTCTTTTAAGATTAAGTTGTACATTAGATAAATTGCTTCTCATTCCAACATGTTCCTATTACATTTTCTTATAATGAGAAAGTTTGTTTTATGTTAACATTGCAGAAAGTCAAATATGTATTTGTTAACAGTGTTGTATAGATCAATTATTCAGAAATCCAAAACTATCACCCTGAATTCCAGAGATTTTTAGATAACCGCTTGCAGAAATATTTTTGCTTTAGTCCAAATTTGCTACAGAGCATCATTTAATTTTAACATGAAACGGAATCCGATACCATTTTCTGTCACTCAGCAGTTGTGTGAAAGTAACTCGGAAACAATGGCTCTTCAGCACGGCAACTAAGATAAAATGGAGATCGATGATCCTATAGACAGGTGTATCGGAGATGGACATCTCCAAATTGAAAAATCCTGAAACGTTGTAGCTTGGGGAAAATATTTTGTGCTGCATTTATGACTACACGATTTCAATGTTGGGTGGGAGGTTTTTTTGTTTTTAAGTTCCAAATCTCAGACTTTCCCCCTTTTTAGGAATTTTCCTGTTCTGAACATGGTTAGTGTTCTGTGATTGAAAACTAAATGTTAATGTCTTTGTCCTGAATGTTATGAGACACATTTTCCTAATCCAGTTAGATATTTTAAAACGTTAGTTTCATTGTGCGTGTGTCTCATCAAAAGAAAAAAGAAAAAACCCTTTAAAATGGGTTGAAGATTGTTTAAAAGTTGGTATTGGTGGTGGATATGTAGATTCCCTCATGCGCCCATATTTCTGTACCAACAGGCTGGTTTTGAAGCACAAAGTGCCACAAAATATGAGCACAATATAATTAATTATATGGAATGTATTTTGAAACTGTGTAAGGGAGTTTGCTGAGAGAAGGTTTCACAAGCCGATAAGTCAGTGCAAAAAGACACAATATTTCTTCAATTGCAAGATGTTTGCTAAGTAAAAACAAGAATTGCTCTGTTATTGGGGGTAATTTATATGTCTCCTGGTGGAGAAATTCAACTACAGCTCTTTCTCTCTCGAGTGATGTAATTTTTGGCTGTGAGGTTAAAAAGATGGCATCCCTTTTCTCGAGAAATAAGGATGCATCAGGATGAGCTGGTTCTTGTCATGTGCTAGAAAAATATGGCGCCTTTCTGCCCTGGACGATTCCCACGCCCCGCTCATGAGAACTGTTTGCTGACATACCAGGAAATGTGGACGGGCCACTCCTCACTAAAATGTCGCTTTTAGTGCTTTCTCGCTGCTCTGCTGGCTTAGAGTGTCCCCTTGCCCATGTCCCATGCGCCAAAGTATCGCTCTGTACATGGAGCAATACATGATTCACCAAAATGGACATTCTTGTCTCGAAAACATACGTGTTCTATTCACGCTGGCTGGGTTTAGAACGCCCTTAGTGGATGCAGGTTTTGGTCTTGCTTTCGTGGCGGGACCGCAGGAGGCTGCTTTGAATGCATCAGAAGCTGATTCTGGGACACTGCTGATGTGTTTACTGTCCAGTTCCTTCATAGTTAACGGCACAACGGACTGAGGGTTGTGCCTACTGGCTAACTGGGCGTAGTGTCACCCCAGCATCACGGGGGAAGGGAATAAGGAGGCACACGGGGTATCTCAGAGGCACGTTGCAGCGGAGGGACTTGAATTTACAGCTTGCCACCTAGACTCCGTTTAAAAGCCAAAAGTAGTTTGATTTCAGCAGATGAGAACTGTATGTATCTGGGGCTCCTACCATGGATGTCACACCTGCTACCTCCTCCTGCCCTGCCTTTCCCCGGCTAGTGAGTGAGAGTTATGCACCTCATTGATTTTTTGGTTCATAGACCATTTAAAAAAAATCCAGACAAAATTGCTTCAGGCCAACGTGAAGGCTAAATTTTCAAAATGTGTTCGGGGAGCCACAAGGGAGAAAAACAAGTTTTGGTTTTGAGCTTTTTCCTCTCTTTGATTTTGTAAAAATCCATCGGAATGGTCATTTCAGAATGGAAAGTAGCTCCTGCCAAGGAGCTGAAACACTTGGTTCTGAAAATGGCAAAGCAAATCATTCCAGTGATTAGGGAGATTTTTTTGGGTTGTTTTTCAACCAAAACAATTTGCAAAATTGGGCACAAATCCGTGAAACGTTTCTGACCCCGTCTGCTTGTTTCACTGGAACAAGCTTTGGAACACGAGTTTCAGCAGCTGCCTAGAGCTCCGTTCCCACCTTTTCCTCTGGGAGCCGGCCGCTCGTCCCCAGACTCGGTTTCTGTTCAGAAACCGGATCAGTAAGGGCAGCCCCAGGCCAGCGCTACAATTCTGGGAGTGCTGCTGAACTCGGGCCGTGCAATCCGATGCCCAGCTCCGCCCCCTCCCCGTCTGGGTCTTGGGCGGTGGGGCGGGAGCAGCGACTGCATTGTGCACGGCCCTTACACCGGTGGGCTCCCTGCCCCCGGCTAAGGGGCAAGGCCGGAGGCCCCAATTCTGCAGGCACTTAACGTTACTTGTGCGAGCACTCCCCTTTCATCCCGAGTGACACCGCGCTGCGGAGCCGGCCGGATTGCAGCCTTTGTAGCTAACAGCCAAGGGCTTGCCCCTGAGACCCCGCCCTGACTCGGACTGGCTCGTTCCTGCAGGGTCGCGCCCCGTGCCGAACGCACCGCACTGCCGATTAGCCCCCCGCCCCGTGGGCTGAGCGGGCAGCGTGGGCCCGTTTGCTGGGCGCTACGCGGGGAGCCGATTTTGCACGCAGACTAAGGAGCGACTGGTGTTCGGAGCCACAGGCCTGCAGGACCCACTGCAGGGAAGAGGAAAGGGGGAGCAAAACCGTCTCTTGATCGTAATCTGGGCTGAGCTTTAGCTGAAGTGAAAACAGATCTGCAGTGACAGTTCTGGAGCCTGCTGTCAGGCTTGGAGCCGCGCATGCACCCTCGGCGGCCGAGATGCATCATGAGAGCCCAGGTCCTGTGTCCTTGGCAGGCTGCCCCCGACGTGGGGGTGTCCCAGGGAGCTGCCGCTGCCTGCATGGCTCTGCCCGGCCTGCTCTGTGACCTTTGTCGGAAGAATTCAGCATCTCCCCTCTAGAGCTGCAGCGAGTCTGACAACGCCGCCCCGGCCCCAGGAGTCACCGACACCCAGCAACGGGCGGCCCACGCCCGGAGGGGGAGACCCATTTGCTGGCGTCCGTGTCCCTTGCACCAGCAGGCACTTGGGCCCAGGGGGCTGGAGCCAGGGACAGAGAGCCGGGGGAGCAGCCCCGAGCACAAAGTAGCTTCCAGATACAAGTTCGCAGTTTGGCTCAACAGCTCCCGGCTCTCCCAGGGCCCACGCTGTCCCGCCCCCCTGGCGCTCGCCCTTGGGAGATGGCTGTCCGTGTGGCACGCTCCCTGTCACGCCAGGCCGCAGGGACGGCTGGGCCAGCTGTGTTCCCGAAAGCCAACCTTCCCCGCTGTCAGAACCAGCAGCAAACGTGTTTGGCGGCGGAGCCCGCCTCTGTCCCGTGCCAGCCGGAGGCCAAGGATTCCAGGGGGCGTTCGTCTTGCAGCGGAGGCAATGGAGTGAACGGGCCCATCACCCGTGGCCTCTCCCACAGAACAGCCCCAGATCTGCCCTCTCTGCAGAGCCTGAGCAGTGGGGAGGGGGTGGGTGTCACGGGGCTGTCGGTGGCCAGCTGAGAACTGCCCTGATGGCGGGGAATTATCACCCGGAACTACCCCCGACGTGACCTGGCGCTCATCCCCGCCTGGAAAGAGGGGTGCCTGGGCGGCGCTGGGAAGCCGAGCTCTGGGGAGCAATTCCCAGCTGCTGTATGGGCCCTTGGGGGCTTCCAGGCTGCCCTAACTCACCCCGGGGCCTGGGCAGGGGCAGCGGAGATCGGGGGCGGGAGCAGACCAGCGGGTCTGTTGGTGGTAGCTGAGCCGTGTGGGCGTTGGACCAGCCCCCGCGCTGTCTGGCGGGCGCTCAGTGCCGGCGGATGGCCATTGTCCCGCGGCTTTTCAGTCTAGGGATTGCATTGGGCCGTTGTGCATGGCTCCGCCGCTAGCCCTGCTGGCCTGCCCCCGGGTTCCCTGCGCCCTGCCAGCCGCCCACTCCTGGAGCTGGGTTGCTGGATGGTCTCCCAAAAACTACCGAACACACGTGCTAAACAAAACCAAAACCCAAACCCCCATAAATACCGAACTCATGTGCTAAAAATTTGTTGAGCAAAAAAGCCCCAAACCCCATCACAACTTTGCTTAATACAATCAACAGTCTACATCTTATATTTTAATACATGAACCTCCCAGCACTGATCACTGGTGGGGGGGAGTGGCCAGGGAGGCAGAACTCCACCTCCCCAGCCACTTCCCCCGCCCCCGCCAGGCGCCCAGCCAGAAAAGCAGAAAATACAGGACATTGCACGGGTCTGGTGTTTTCTGAATTTTTGTACTGGATAGGGCGCAAAAACCAGACTGTCCGGTTGAATACCGGACACCTGGCAACCCTCCCTGGAGCCCTGCTCCGTAGTGCCGTGGGCTGCGGAGGGGCAGGGTGCGCGGCGCTCTGGCCTGCCCTAGGGTTCCCTGAGCCCTGCTCTGTAGTGGCGTGGGCTGTGGCGTGGGCTGTGGAGGGGCAGAGTGTGCAGCACTCTGGCCTGCCCCGGGGTTCCCTGAGCCCTGCTCTGTAGTGGCGTGGGCTGCGGAGGGGCAGTGTGTGCAGTGCTCTGGCCTGCTCCATTTGGCAGCAGATCCGTGCTGCACCTCATGCCGGAGCCGCTTTTCAGCTCGGAGAGCTCGGGCTGCCATTCGGCGCAACCTGCCTGCCGGGGGCTGCCAGGAGCAGGGTCTGGCCGTCTGTGGACAGTGCCCGGTGCCCCGCAGAGCCGCCCGGGACGTGCCGGTAGCACAGGGCCGCGGTAGCGTCGTGCTGGAGGGGTCAGGTCAGCGCTGTCTCCTGCCAGGCCCCACAGAGGGGCAAGGCCCCCCTCCCCAGAAACTGAGCCTGAAGTGCCCCCGCCCATGCAGCCCACGGGGACAGGCAGGCCGGAGACGCAGGAGGGGACTTGGGCTCCCTCCCGTACCGGCCGTGGCCACAGCACCTGCCTCCCCAAGCCCCACCTGCCATCCCCAGGAGAGGAGAGCTAGGTCCTGCTGCCTGCAAAAGCCTCTGCCAGCCACAGTCAGGGCTCCGGCCGTGCTGGGGGCTCCGTTGTGGGCCACCCGCCAGCTGAATGAGCAGCTCCCCGGGCCGCCTCTGAGTCCTGCTGCCCTGGCGGGCCGGCGGCGGTGGGACCCAGCCCTGGCTCAGATGGCTCCCTGGGCCGCTCAGCTGCCATTGGCGTGGCTCGCTAGGCGCAGGCACAGAGGACTGCAGACTGACAGCCCTCCGAGAGGAATGTGTGCGAGTGTGAGGTGTGTGTGTGTGTGTGTGAGCATGTGATGTGTGTGCGAGCATGTGGTGTGTGTGCAAGTGTGCGGGGGGGTGAGCATGTGGTGTGTGCAGTGTGTGTGTGAGTGCAGTGTGTGTGTGTGTGTGTGTGCAAGTGTGCGGTGTGTGTGAGCATGTGGTGTGTGCAGTGTGTGTGTGAGGTGCGTGTGTGTGTGCGGTGCGTGTGTGTGAGCGTGTGGTGTGTGTGCATGTGTGAGGTGTGTGTGCGGTGAGTGTGTGAGCGTGTGGTGTTTGTGCAAGTGTGCGGGGGGTGTGAGCATGTGGTGTGTGCAGTGTGTGTGATGTGTGCGGTGAGTGTGAGTGCAGTGTGTGAGGTGCGTGTGTGAGGTGTGTGTGTGGTGAGCGTGTGGTGTGTGCAGTGTGTGTGATGTGTGCGGTGAGTGTGAGTGCAGTGTGTGAGGTGTGTGTGTGGTGAGCGTGTGGTGTGTGCAGTGTGTGTGATGTGTGCGGTGAGTGTGAGTGCAGTGTGTGAGGTGTGTGTGTGGTGAGCGTGTGGTGTGTGCAGTGTGTGTGATGTGTGCGGTGAGTGTGAGTGCAGTGTGTGAGGTGTGTGTGTGGTGAGCGTGTGGTGTGTGTGCGTGTGTGAGGTATGTGTGCGGTGAGTGTGTGAGCATGTGGTGTGTGCTCTTTTGCACTCTGCCTCTGCTCTGTCTGCAAGGACACGCCCGACCTCCCAGATCTCCGTGCAGCGGTGAGCGCCCCCTTCCAGGAGAGCAGGGATTGCTCCCCCCGGGGTGGAATGGCCCTTCCCTCCCGCCTGCCCCCCCAAGGATCCCATGCCTCTGAGATGCGGGAGGGGAGGCCCTGCGTGCTGGGTGAGCGGCCGGCCCCAGGTCCAGCATCTCCCGGACGTGCCATGAGGGGAGGCGTTCCCTGCTTCCCCACCCGGAAGGGTCGGGGGGCACGTCCCGAGCCCTAGGTACCCTGCAGGCCTGGGGTGCAATGCTCAGACCTTGCTCCTCTTTGCCTGGCTCACATGTGTCCGGAGCCCGGCCCGTGTCTGCAGGGATTAGCTGAGGAAATGTGGGGGCCAGGGTTGCTTTGCCTGGGGCGGGGGGGAGCGGATTTGAGGGCCGTAGCTCAGGGCACTGAAAGCCGAGGGAGATTACTGGGATGCTGTGGTCTGCGGATTAGCATGAGTGAAATCAGGGGGCGTCCCAGGCAGGGAGGGGCCGGGTGGAGGGGGGAGGGGCGTCGCACTGCAAAGCACCCAGCGGAGCTGCAAGTAGCTGTAAAAGGCGTTTTAACGCTGGGCTGGACACGCCGTGGGGTGGGACCTGCAGCTCCCAGCCGGCCGAGGGGCTGCCGCTCCGCCAGTGCAGGCCCAGATTCGGAGGCCTTCACTCAGGGCTGCCCCTGTCCGGCTCCGACCGGGGCCATGGTGTTAGGCCGGAGCAAGGGGCCCTGGCTTGACTCCTGGTCCATGGTGAGCCCAGCCTCCTGGCCTGGATCTGCCCCCTCCGGGGTTAGAGCTTCAAGCAAAGGACAGTTCCTCAGAGGAAGCTCTTGGCTGCCAAGGGGGCAGCCCAGCTGCACAGCAGCCCCATGGCCAGGCAGCGTCCCGCTAGCGGGCGGGCCTGGGGCCTGCCGGGCGATCGGGAGGACTGGGGGTGCGCTGTTGTGTCTGGCTGGAGGCCAGCAGTGAATGGTTTCCCCCTCCCTGCGGCGGGGCTGAGGAAGCAGGGAGAGGGTGTGACTGGGGGGGGTGTCGGGGTGACAGCGACTCCATCTGCACCCACGGCTGTGCAGTCGGCAGATGGGTAGCGAACGGTGACTCCTGCACGCGGCGTGTGTATTGCTACTGTCTCAGTCCCACCGATCTCCGGTCTCACCTCGCCCCCCAGCCCGGGACCGTCCCACGCTACAGCCTTGGGCTCGGTTGCTTCAGCCTGCCCGCCCCGGCCATCCCAGTGCAAGCGTTCCGTGCGGGCGGCTGCCGGGCCTGGCTCCGGCTCTTCCGGAGAGAAGGGTGTAAGCTTTGATTGGTGCCGGGCTGAAGCTGGTGTCTAACTAGGGGAGCAGGGTGAATAGGGGGGCTGAGGTGCTGCTGCAGCTTCCTGAGTGTCCCTCCTTGTGCCCAGTGTCGGAGCAGGCCACGGGCAGGGTGTGTGGGTCTCGCCCGGCAGTCCCTGTGAGCCGGGGAGAACCGATTCCTCTTTCGGGGGAGATCGGCCCTTTCACGGCCCTTTGTGCAGTGCGTCTTGGCGCAGGCTGGGAGCAGTTTTCATGGTGTGTCAGGCCAGGAGAGTGCGTTCCACCAATCAGGTTCTGCTTGGGAGCCTGTTGGGGGAGCTGGGGGCAGGCACTGTCTTTTCTTTCCCTGCACTGCCTGAGCGCAGGAGAGGTGCCGTAGGCGGGGACGGTGGGGAGGGCTGGTGCAGAGGTGGGCGTTAGACACCCAATGCGGAAGGCTGCGGACCTGGCCAAGCCCAGAAAAGGTAGATCCCCAGGGAGATGCGATAGGCCCTGAGACATGCGCCGTGACTTTGGAGTGACCGAGGGCTCCAAAGAGACAATTTCAGACCCCGTGGCTGAAACTGGAGTCATTGGCTTTCGTCCAGAAGGACAAGGCAGCAAGAGAGGGGGAAGCAGCGCTGCGGCTCAACAAGGCTGACAGGAGAAGAGGGAGACGTAATCGCTGGCCGGTCGCGAACCAACGTTGTTGTTGGCTCTGAGCAGCGACCAGGGGAGAGCACAAGGCGACACGATCGGTGGCTGAGACGAGCCCTTGGAGACGCCCAGAGGAGGAAGGAAAATCACAATGGCAGGATGCTTCTCATGATCCCTCCACTGAGAGACAAGAAACTGGGCATGCCGGGCCCAGGGAAGGTTGTGTGTGCTGACGCGGTGAAGAGGCGGGCTGTCATGAATAGCCACGGTGGCTGATGGGTCCAGCGACAACACGGAGGGACTTGTGGCCTTTGGATTTTTCTCACGATGCTGTTGAGGACCGTTGTGAGGACTGCGTGAGTCACCGTGGCTTCCAGAGGCTCAGGACGCCACGTGGCAGGGGCTGGAATCAGGCCAGGGAATAGCCTACTCTGAGCAGGAGGGTAACCGTCCAGATAATGCTTTGGAAGGAGAGAATAATGGCTCTAGAAGAGCCATCCTTGCGCCACACCATGGGGATTAAAGAACTCGGGGGAAACGTCAACAAGACGAGCATTGGGAAGACCACCTGCCTTTCACCAGGCTCGCTCTTGCAAGCCACAGCGCTTTTCGGTCCCCACGTTTCAACCTGCGCCGGAGATCAGCTGTAGGGCATTGCAGCCTCCCTAGGTAAGGGTGCCAGAGTCAGAAATAAATTCCACGGAGCTGGAATGGGAGGCGTCTTGCACCTGTATTGGGGTGTTGCTGCTGCTCTGCATGGAGCACAGCACGTAACCCGTCACTCTGTTAATGGGGGCGGCGTTCCCGGGTACAGAGCCCCCATTGCAGGGGTTACTCGAGGTGCCTTTTTTGTCACAACCCTCTTTCTTCCTGCTCCTTCCATCTCTGGCCAGATGAGTGGGTTCTGCATTGACGTGATAATCCGGAAACGGCGGCATCCTCGTCCTTCCCAGCTGCTAACGCGCAAGGCCGAAAATCACCGGATTAGGTCTTAATGGCTGGCTCAAGTGGCAGGGACTGAGGAGCGGGCAGGAGAGAGAGCCCAAGACGTCCTTGCTCGGGAGGAGCACTGGAGCACGTGAAGTACAGGGAAACCCCAGAGCTCTCCTTTCTCCACCTTATTTTTTATTCGAAGGTCACACGTTTGTGAACCTTTTGGCAGGTGCCCAGAAAGCCACGCCGCCATGATTGAGGGGGAAGCCAAGCTAGTTTGGAGGGGAAACGCACACGGCTCTGCAAACACAATCACGTGTGTGTGCGCTTAACGAACGGGGAAATCGATAGCAATGAATATAACTCAAAAGCTAGGAATTGTGCAGAATTGATAAGGGGAAGCAAAGGAATGCAAGGCTACATCTGTGGCCAACACCATTAAGGACATTAGGGAATTTTTAAAATATATTAGGATCTAAAAAATGCTATTTTGGTATTGGTACATTATTGAATGGAAATGGTAGAATCATTACTAATGCAATAAAGGCAGAAGAATCCTAGAATCATGTCATTATAGAATAGTAGAACGGGAAAGGACCTCCAACAATTGCTAAAATGCTATGGCCAGCTGTGGTGTCCAGAATTCGAGATGTTGATCAATTGGAGAGGAGTCGGAGAGGAGCCAGAAGAATGGGTAGGTCTACACCGCAGGGACAAGTTGATCAAAGCTACACAATTTGAGTTACATTAGTAGTGTAAGTCAAATCGATTTACTTACCTCAGGGTCTACACCATGCAGGATCAACAGAAGAAACTCTCCCGTTGACATCCCTTATTCTTCCTGGTGGAGTCTACAGGAGAGTAATCAGTGGTTGATTTAGCAGGTCTTCACTAGACTTGCTAAATCAGCCCCTGGTGAATTGATTGCTGCAGCATCGATCCACCCCATTGTGAAGTCATTCCCAGTATTTAAAGGGTTGGAAATTGTCTTCCAGTGATAGGCTTGAGGAGCTCTGCCTATTTAGTTTAACAAAGAGAAGGGTAAGTGATGACTTTAGCGTGGTCTTTAAGTGCCTACATGGTGAAGAAATATTTGATAATGGGCTCTTCAACCCAGCAGTGACACGTATAAAATAACCCAGGGGCTGCAAGTAGAAGAGCGGAAATAAGGGGTCATTTTTTAACAGTGAGCATAATTAAGCATTGGAACAATTTACCAGGGGACATGGAGGATTCTCCAGCTCTGACAATGTTGACTCAGGACAGGGTTGTTCCCAAAAGACGGCTCTGGGGCCTGTTTGGGGCAGTCCTATGGCCTGTGTTCTCCAGGAGGTCAAAGAGAGGGTCACAGTGCTCCCTTCTGGGCTTGGAATGGGAGTCCCGGGGCGGTACTGAGACGCTGGTCTTAATAACGCCAGGGATGGGCTAAGTAGCTGGAGGTTTTGGATGAAAACATTTGCCCAGCACTAAGCTAAGGCCTGATACTAAGCAACCACGTGTGATACTTTTGGCCTATGAAACTGAATCCTGGTCTGTTGAAATAAATGGGAACTTGGCCATTGGCTTTGGCCAAGGATTGGACCCATTGTGTCCACCTATCACAGCTTAACTCCACCGTCCTGAAATATCGAGGAACCTATGAAGTTTACTCAAAGTTTTCATGAGGTTTGGGTTTTTTTGAACTTTTGTAAACTGGCCTCTGGAAATTGCTTTTAAATGTTCTTTGGGACTAATAAAAGCTACCATGTTTCATGTTACAGTGGATGTGAGACCACTGACAGGCTGGTGGAAAATTTTCTGTCAAAACTTTTTGTCAGTAAAAAAATGAGTTTTTGGCCAACCCACATTTTCTATTACATGTGTCTGCTTTCTGCAGAAAATTCCAACTGAAACGAAACAAAATCAGTTGAAACTGAAACATTTTGATGAAAACTTGAAAACTTTTGCCTGAAAGACGACTTAAAAAAATATTTGGAAAAGCCATCACACTAGTTCAATAGCTCTACTTCAGCTTCCTCATTCCCCCATCCCTGCCATAGGCAGGGGCCCTTGCTGGACTACTGTTCCCATGATGCACCATGTCAGCTCTGCAAGAAGGGGCCACGGGGCCGGATGAGCAGCCGGAAGAGGAGAATGGAGTCGTGGAACCGTTGCTCCTGTCAGGCGATTTACTAGCGCCTCTGAATGGAAGGTTTTCACACGAGCCAGCGTTGTTGTGGATTTCTCTCCCAATATACATTTTGAAATGTTTCTTTTGGCCCAAACCCTGACATTTCCACACCCCCTCCATCTTCTGACCCGCTCTAGCTTTGTCACGGGCGAGTATTTCTGCTTTGGATCGGAGGAAATGAGCAAGATTTTGAGCTCTGTAGCGGACTCTATGTGGCATCCGTTTCCTACGGAGGCGGTGAATTTGGCTCTTTACTGATATGCTCTTAGATCTCTGTGCCCAGTGGAGGACGGTGGTCCTGCCGAGGGAAGCCGGGTTCCTAGTTCGGAGTGCAGAGAGGAAGGCACGGCCATGCAAAGGGACTCTCTTCACCTGGCTGGCTGCCCCGCGACAATGCACCTGACAAGGGCCGTCAGACGTGAGCCAGAGCAGTGTTGATTCCCAGCGCTGGTGTTGAACCACTCGCTGGACCATGCACCCTCCGGAAAGGAGCGTCACCCAGGGGGAAGCGTGGGCCAGTGGAGTGTAGGATCCTGGTCTCTGTTCCACCTAGCTCTGGGGCAAACACCAGGAGATTCCCATTGGTGGGTTTTCTCCCGATTCGTCCCACCGCGGCGGGGGCTGGAGCAGCTCCCCTGACACGCAGGGCGTGAAGGGTGCAGACAGTGCCGCAGGGCCAGGCTCTTCCGCCAGCCGCCGGGTCCAAAGGAGCAGGTCGGCCCCTTGGCAGGGCCTCCCCTCGGAGCCTTATCCATGGCGGGAGACATGAGCTCCCTCCTTCCCTGGGTTTGGTTTTGGGGCCCTGTGCAACGTGGCTGCAGCTCTGTTGGGCCTCTCGCCGTCCGCGCCTCCCGCTGCCCCTCTCAGCTCTCCCCTCGTGTGGGAGCAGGGCGGGGCGTTGTTCCTCTGCAGCTCTGCGGCCTACTGGGGCTGCACCTGGGGGAAGGGACGCACAGGCCAGGCCCTGCCCAGTCCCAGCGGCACAGCCTGGCGGGGTCGTGGGACTTGGCTACAGGTCGTGGGCCATGCACAGAGCTGCCCTTCTCCCCTGTGACGGCGCGTTGGGGTCCCCCGCCTCCTGCACCCCCGAAAGGGCACGAACAGACTCCATCAGCCGGTAGAACAGAGGGAGTTTATTGCCTCTCCAGAATACAGCACAGCACAGATGTCACCAGGTTACAGGGTAGGCCTAGGAAGCCTCAGCCCCCCTTGATATGGGGTGGAGGGTCCGGCTTCTAAACCCCCCAGCCTGTTGCTGAGGCTGCTTCCTCCATGCTCCCAGACAGAAAACTAACTCTCCTCCAGCCCTGCCCCCCAGCCAGGGGCGACATTCACCTTCCTTTGTTTCTCCCCATGGGGGTTAGCTGGTCAGACAGGTTTGGAGCCCCCTTTGCATAATGACCAGACAGCAGAGGTCGTCACAGCTTTAGCAAGTTACCCCCACTATGTCACAACCCCAGAAATGGCGGTGGCGAGGCCGGTCCCCTCCTGGGGGGCACTGCCTCCCTTTCCAGCCGCCCCACGGGTGACGTGCCGGGGTACAGTCCAGACCTGTAGCCTGGGACCTGTCCCCCATGTCCAGGGCCCTGTCAGAGCGTGGGGGCACTGCTCTCGCCCCTGGCTGATGGGGCTGGGGTTAAATGGGACCCAGCGCCAGGGGATGGCCAGGGGCTGACGGGGACGGGGGAGCTGGAGCCATTGCAGAGGAGGCGTGAGTGGGGCCGGGGGCAGGGAACGGCCCAGGAGAGCCTGTGCCCTGCGGGGAGGCAGCGCAGCTCTGAACCAGCCTGGGTGACTTGAGTCACCTCCAGGGCTGGACGCCGACACGCGAAGAATGGCTGAGCCGTGTCACCAAGCCCGGCCCGTGTGGAGCAGACGAGCATGTTTCACAGCACAGGCGCGGGGTTAAGTCTTTCTTCACCATCCCGATTGGGAGAAACCTTCCGGGGGAACCCGCCCCCGTGGCTAAAACAGGCGACGTCCTTGCCGGGCCTTTGTTCTCCGGGATCGGGCTGCGGCGCAGGCTGAGGGCGCCCGGACAAGTGCAGCGTCTGCCTTTTGGCCGTGTGCCGGTGGCTCCTCTGGGCCCCACAGGAAGCTACTTCTCCAACCTGGAGACCATGCGCCCCCCGCCGCTGTCAGCTGGGGGTCTGGCTCCTGCTCTGGACGCTGGAGCTTCGTGGCAAGTCTGACGTGAGTCCAACCGAGGGCCGTTTTGTAGAGCACAGACCAAAAGGCTTCGTTTCTCGCCGCCCCTGTCTCCCCAGCCGGGCCGGGGGCAATCCGGAGCCTTGGCTCGGTGCGATATCCGGTTGGGGGTTCGCATCTTGCCATGTTTTCATTCCCGTTCCACGTGATTTGACTAGGAGTTAAAACCGAGTGGCCCTGTGGCACCCCGAGTCACACAAGTAGCTTTGTAGCGTCCTGAGCTTGCATGGGCACAGCCCACTTCCCCCGTGAGCCGGGAATGCCGGGAGACGGGAGAAGGAAGGGAGGCGGCTCCCGTCCATTGTGGGACTGTGCGAACGAGGCTGATGGACTGGGCTGGCCGTGTCCCAGGCGCAGCTTGCGATGTCACAGTGCGGTGTTAGAGGCAGGGAGCCAGGCTTTCCAATGCGCTATCCAGCTAATGGCTCTGCTCCGGCCCAGGGAGACAGTGGCGCCTTTGCAGAGGCAGGCCGGTTCCGCGTGCTCTGTAGCGGCTGGTGAAATGCCTCTGGAGAGCAGCTGCTCTCAAAGCAAACCCCCAAACACCCACTCCAGTGCAGAGAGGGGGAGGGGAGGAAAGGTCTCTCTGCTGCCGATCCGTCACGGGCTTTCCCAGGGCTGTGCTGGTAGGAGGCCCCCCGTGCTGGGAAGGGCCAAGCAGCGGAGTTCCCCAAAGGCTGTTCTCCCGCGGTCAGAACGTTCCCTGCTCTCCCCCCACGGCTCCCTGCTGCTCTCAGGGCACTGCATGGGGCGACGTGCCCAAGATGGGTGTTCTGCGACATGCCCGGAAGGGTTCCTTATTGGTCAGCGGCAGAGGGAGGCGCCGCACCCTGCGCGGGAGCCAGGGATCCTTCCTAGCGGCTCTCTGGGCGCCTCGAGGCCACAAAGCATTGCTCCAGACTGCTGCCGGCGTGCCTGCCCCACCGTGGCTCAGGCCAGTTGTCCCCAGGCCGGCCGGGCAGGGGTGTTGGCGCTGTAACTCCTGCCCAGGCAAGGGGGATGGAGGTCTGCCTGCAGGCCTGCCTTCCCTGCTCACCCGGGGCTGCCAGGGCCCCTCCTGCCCCCAGGGGGCTTCCCAGGGGGACCCCACCCCTCTTTCCAGTGCTGGGTGCTTGCCCTCTGGGGCCCAGGGCTCAGCCCACGGGGGAAATCCCAACCTGCGGCTGTGGCCATTGGAGGGCTGATCCCCAGCCCCACACCTGAACGCACAGGAATTCCTCTCTCCATGGCTCTTCGGGGTCCCCAGGGGCCCACGGCGCAGCCCCCCACAGGAATGGGTCAGTGCCCGAGGGGCCCTCAGGAATGGAGCTGTGCCAGAGGGGCCCACGGCGCGTCCCCAGCCCATTGACAGCCCAGCGCGGGTTCAGCTGTGGCGCCGCAGTGGCTGGGCCAGGCCGTGCCCTGTGAGCGAACGCAAGGTCACTGGCGCTGCTGGAGGTGCACCTACGCCCGGGCCTGCCTCTGCCCCTTGTGGGCATGGCCCATTGTCCTGGGCCTCATGGGAGCTGCCGGCCGTAGGGCGCAAAGAGCCAGCAGCAATGGGAGGTTTCCCTGGAACCAGCAGCACACGGGGCCTCTGAAGAGGAGGCGCCGCCGAGGGGCTCTCGCTCACTGGGGGCAGGACCCGAGGGCGCTGCTCGGGAAGACTCGGCCGGGGGGCTAGGAGAGCGGGGGGCAGGACCCGAGGGCGCTGCTCGGGAAGACTCGGCCGGGGGGCTAGGAGAGCGGGGGGCAGGACCCGAGGGCGCTGCTCGGGAAGACTCGGCCGGGGGGCTAGGAGAGCGGGGGGCAGGACCCGAGGGCGCTGCTCGGGAAGACTCGGCCGGGGGGCTAGGAGAGCGGGGGGCAGGACCCGAGGGCGCTGCTCGGGAAGACTCGGCCGGGGGGCTAGGAGAGCGGGGGGCAGGACCCGAGGGCGCTGCTCGGGAAGAGTCGGCCGGGGGGCTAGGAGAGCTGGGGGCGGGACCCGAGGGCGCTGCTCGGGAAGAGTCGGCCGGGGGGCTAGGAGAGCTGGGGGCGGGACCCGAGGGCGCTGCTCGGGAAGACTCCGCCGGGGGGCTAGGAGAGCTGGGGGCGGGACCCGAGGGCGCTGCTCGGGAAGACTCGGCCGGGGGGCTAGGAGAGCTGGGGGCAGGACCCGAGGGCGCTGCTCGGGAAGACTCGGCCGGGGGGCTAGGAGAGCTGGGGGCAGGACCCGAGGGCGCTGCTCGGGAAGTGTCGGCCGGGGGGCTAGGAGAGCTGGGGGCAGGACCCGAGGGCGCTGCTCGGGAAGTGTCGGCCGGGGGGCTAGGAGAGCTGGGGGCGGGACCCGAGGGCGCTGCTCGGGAAGTGTCGGCCGGGGGGCTAGGAGAGCTGGGGGCGGGACCCGAGGGCGCTGCTCGGGAAGTGTCGGCCGGGGGGCTAGGAGAGCTGGGGGCAGGACCCGAGGGCGCTGCTCGGGAAGTGTCGGCCGGGGGGCTAGGAGAGCGGGGGGCAGGACCCGAGGGCGCTGCTCGGGAAGACTCGGCCGGGGGGCTAGGAGAGCTGGGGGCGGGACCCGAGGGCGCTGCTCGGGAAGACTCGGCCGGGGGGCTAGGATAGCTGGGGGCAGGACCCGAGGGCGCTGCTCGGGAAGACTCCGCCGGGGGGCTAGGATAGCTGGGGGCAGGACCCGAGGGCGCTGCTCAGGAAGACTCCGCCGGGGGGCTAGGATAGCTGGGGGCAGGACCCGAGGGCGCTGCTCGGGAAGACTCGGCCGGGGGGCTAGGATAGCTGGGGGCAGGACCCGAGGGCGCTGCTCGGGAAGACTCCGCCGGGGGGCTAGGAGAGCTGGGGGCAGGACCCGAGGGCGCTGCTCAGGAAGACTCCGCCGGGGGGCTAGGAGAGCTGGGGGCAGGACCCGAGGGCGCTGCTCAGGAAGACTCCGCCGGGGGGCTAGGAGAGCGGGGGGCAGGACCCGAGGGCGCTGCTCGGGAAGAGTCGGCCGGGGGGCTAGGAGAGCTGGGGGCGGGACCCGAGGGCGCTGCTCGGGAAGACTCGGCCGGGGGGCTAGGAGAGCTGGGGGCGGGACCCGAGGGCGCTGCTCGGGAAGACTCGGCCGGGGGGCTAGGAGAGCTGCTTTGAAGCCCTGTCTTTACCCGGCTGCAGGAAGGCTCCTAGGCAGAGTTGGGCCCGGCGCGGCTCCCTGGCTTTGCAGGGCGTGGCGGAAGGCGGCTCCAGCAGACTTACCTTTGCCAGTGTGAGGAGGAAAAGGCCACTGTAGCTTTGCTGCCCGCTGGAGCATGAAGCGTGTTTAATTTAATAACGCTGATAAATCTCAGAGCCAGGAGCAGTTGGCTAACACATGACCCACTTTTTCAATCAATTGGAAACATTTACATAAGCGCCGGGCTCGGGTCTGCGCTTGCTGGGGAGGGAGGAAGGGCGCAGACTGCACTGAGCAGACGCCCCGGACTGGCTGCAGCTTAGACGCGTGCCTGGCAAGGGTTTGCTAGCCCCCCCGGCCGCGCAGGGCACACGCACAGCAGGTGCGTCTCATGCAGCTGGAGGAGGGCAGAGCGATGAGACCCGTCAGTTGAGCTGTGAGCCGGGCATTCGGGGCGGCCTTGTCTTTTCCCTCTTGCCCGGTGCGAGAGTCAGCACCTGGGTCTTTCCCTGTTGCTCTAGGGGTGCTGAGTGGCGGAGCCCTTGGTGCCAGCTCTGTTCTGCTGCATTGGGGGGTAGAGCAAAGGTATCCCCACTCCCCGCCCCTCCCTGCCCATCTGGGGGAGCGAGCATGTCCCAGCATGCCTTGAACCAAGGGCCGGGGAGGCCACACAGGCGGGCACCCCCAAGAGAGCTGTAAGCGCATGGCCCCCATGTGCGCTGGCGAAGTGGGGGCAGCTGATCCCTTGGGCTGCCCCAGGGTTTCTGGGTGCCCCAGGAACGTGCCTGCCACATGCTCCCAACCTCCCAAGTGCTTTTCTCCACGGCATCCCTGATGGCCCCTCCTGGGTCCTGCAGCACGGGTGGCCCTGGCGGCCTTTTCCCGCTGCTCTGGAAGGCTGTGTGACGCTGACCCCGCGGCCGGGGGTGTGGGAGCTGCTCCCTGCCCCGGGTGGTGGGGCTGTCCTAATTAGCACGTCTCTCCTGGACGCGTGTTCCCGGATTCAGCAGTTGTGGCTAAGACGCCCTCCAGCCTGGGGCTGGTTTGCACGGGACAGGCAGTGCCAGCTGAGGGCGCTCCCGACAGCACGCCAGGGGCCCAGGGCTCTGCGCTGCCAGGCCAGGGAAGGCGACTGCTGGGTAGTCTGGAAAGGAGAAGCCTGAGCGGGGACATGACAGCAGCTTTCAAGTACCTAACGGGAGGGGGAGAGGATCGTTCTCCTTGGCCTCTGGGGACAGGACAAGCAGCAAGGGGCTTGAACTGCAGCCAGGGAGGTTTAGGTTGGACATGAGGAAAAACGTCCTGCCTGCCAGGGTGGTGAAGCACAGGGATAAATTGCCTGGGGGGCTGTGGAATCCCCATCCCTGGAGAGATTGAGGAGCGGGCTGGACAGACGCCTGCCAGGGATGGTCGGTGCCTGGTCCTGCCGTAGGGCAGGGGACTGGACTCAGTGCTCTCCCGAGGTCCCTTCTGGTTCGAGTGTCCCAGGAGCCTCGGGCTGCCCTACAGGCATGTGTTGCGGCGGCTCCGGTGGAGGAAACGGCTGCCCATTCAGCCCTGCACTCTGCTTCTGGCCAGCGCCTACCGCCCCAGCCGCGTGGGCAGAGCCGAGGTACGGAAGGGCCGTCCCAAGAAGAGAAAGAGCAGATGATAATGGGCTCTTTGCTCTAGTGGAGGAAACTGCGAGCAGCAACGGCCGGCAGTCCGGCGCAGATTGGGGACGGGGAGCGCGGCGCTGGAGCCAGCCCCCTAGGGAGTGGGGCACACTCAGGGCGGCAGTCCGGTGCAGATTGGGGACAGGGAGCCCGGCGCTGGAGCCAGCCCCCTAGGGAGTGGGGCACGCTCCACTGTGTGATGGCTGCAGACGAGGGGCGTTCTGGGCTCAGGACAGGGCAGCAGGGAGCTGCAGTGGACGGAGGGTCAATGTGACGCTCCCTTCTGGCCCACGGACCCATGGACGTGGATAGTGCCAATGTGACCAGCTGGGAGAAGTGCCCTGTGGCTGCTAGAGGCTGTCCTGGCCCCGCAGGACTTGGTTCCAGCTGCAGATGGGGGGCACACAGCTGGGCCAGCTAAGTTCTCTGGCCCAGCCAGGCAAGCTCGGCACAGGAGCAGCGGAGCGAGCACGGGCCCCGGGGCTATTAGGGATGCTCTGGCCCCCAGGGCATGCCAGGTGCCCTAGGCCCCGCGGCACACTTCACGCTGAGGCACCCAGCCCCAGGGAAAAGCCCGGCAGCCGGAGCAGCGCTGGGAAGCCAAGCTGGCTGGGTGGCTCCGCTCTCCGTTAGAAGGGAAAAGGCGGGAGGGGAAGCTGTGAACAGCTCCGTGGCCTGAGCCCTGCAAGCCCCAGTCAGCTGGCCCGGGCCAGTGGCAGGGATCTAACCCTTTGTCTGTCCCACCCCGGCACGCGCCCCTGCCTCGCCCTGCCGCGAGCCCGTGTCTGTGCACAGGCGTGTTCCGCGCCTCCTGCTGCAGCGAACCCATGAGCGTGCAGCCTGGCCCTGGGCACTGCATTCGAGCGGAGCAGGCCAACCCTCGCCCGCCAGCCTGTGTCCAGCCCACAGCCACGTGTGAGCATGCTGTGTGTCCGTGTCTGGCCGCTGCCACCTCCCCGCCCTGGCCACGGGAGGCAGGGCTGGGGGGCAGCACGAGAGCAGCGGGTAACACCATTGGCTCTCATGGAGGGAGTCCTGACCGCTCTTCCTCTCTCTCCTGGCAGGTGACGAGTTTAGGGCTGGCTGGTCCTTGTGTGGCACCCCCCCCGTGACTGCCCACGCCTCTGCCGGATCACTCGGGATGGACTCCAAGGTCTCCGAGGGCGGCCTGAATGTCACACTCACCATCCGGCTGCTCATGCACGGCAAGGTAGTGAGCGGCCGGGCGAGAACACCCGGCCTCGGGGCATGAGGGTTGGGGGGTGGGGAGAGAGATTTCCTTTGCTTTAGGCTGAGAGAGAATTGTCAGCACCCTGTGCCCCTACCCCCCATCGGCCTCCCAGGGCTGCAGTCTTCCTGGTGAGGAGTCTGGCAGGTCCCCGTCTCCGGCCAACAGCACTTCAGAAGGTGTTGTCTCCTCCCCACATCGCAGTGGTGTTCCAAGGGACAGACGCTCCTCTACTTGCTCACTGCGGCCACACAGCCACCACGCCAACCTTTTCAGAGCGCCTGTTCAGAGAGTCCCAGCCGACCCCTCTGTTCGGAGAGTTGTAACCTACCCCTCTGTGTGGAGAGTCACAGCCGACCCCTCTGTGCGGAGAGTTGTAACCTACCCCTCTGTGCGGAGAGTTGTAACCTACCCCTCTGTGCGGAGAGTCACAGCCGACCCCTCTGTGCGGAGAATCACAGCCGACCCTTGATTCAGAGTCACAGCCGACCTCCTTTTCGGAGAGGCACAGCCAACCCCTCTGTTCGGAGAGACAGCCGACCCTTGATTCAGAGTCACAGCCGACCTCCTGTTCTGAGAGTCACAACCAACCCTCTTTTCGGAGAGTCACAGCCGACCCTCGATTCAGAGTCACAGCTGACTCACTGTTCGGAGAGTCACAACCGACCCTCTGATGGGAGAGTCACAGCCGACCCTCTGTTCAGAGAATCACAACCGACCTCTCTGTGCGGAGAGTCACAACCGACCCCTCTCTTCGGAGAAGCACAACCGACCCCTCTGTTCGGAGAGTCACAGCCGATCCGCTGTTCAGAGTCATGTCTCCATATTTTCTTTAAAGAATTACCCGCCTTTTATTTCCCATGTATTGTGTGTTTTGCACGTGGTGCCATGAGAGAGCCACTGCTCCGTGGTAGGCTGCATTGTGACCAGTTTGTCCCGGAGACCATGCAACCACTCGGCTTCACTTTGGAGGTGGCCAGGCCCCACTCAGGAGAGTGTTTGCTTACGTGCAGCCCTGAACAGGGTGCTCTCCCGGATCGGGGCCACAGTTGGAGCCCACACTGATTACGTGGCGCTCAGAAACCAGAGATGAAAACCTGGTCAGGGCTGGGCCCCTGTGCATTTGGGGAACATGTGGAGCTCCCCCTCTGGGCTGCCAAAGTCATTCCCCCTCCCCCTCCGGGTCTCCGGTGACTGTTTGACAATTGCTCGGAGAGGCGCGTGATTACCGAGCTCATTGAGTGCACCGACCCCGTAATTTCTGTCTCTGTGTTTGGGTCTTTTACAGGAGGTGGGCAGCATCATTGGGAAGGTAACTATTCCTCCCGACCCGCGTGTAGAAATCCCATTGGCGGGACCCTTGAGCGTGTTCGCGGCGCAGTCACTCCCGCCTGCACTCTTCCAGCGGTTCGGTATTGCACACTGCCCCTCTCACCAGGGCCGTGCTGTGGCTCTGATGCTCTGGTTGAATGGCCGAGTATTCGGGGTCTGAGAACGTTCTCCATACAAAACGTATCCTGCTACTGTCATTTCCCTAGCCGGTCGCTACCGCCGCATCGCTCCGGCGACTAATACTCCTGTTCCTTCTGGGGGTGGGAATTGTGCTCCCGCTGATTATCCAGTGAGGAGGAAGATTAGTCTCATCACAGGAGAAGCAAAATTCTACCCCCCAGAGAGCAGCATGGGGGATGCTGCTAGAGCCGTGAGGAGGGAGGCCAAGGTGTTTCTCAGGGCTGTGGCCGGCAGAAGAAGGGGCTGTCACAGCAAGGACAGGTCAGAGGGAGGGTGCCTGTCCCTCCACCCCAGGCCCTTGGTTAGTCCCACTCTTTTCGTATCGACTCGGGCCGGGACTGCGCTTCTGCCACGCAGAGGGACACGTAGAAAGGAGGCGGCTCCCTGTGACTGGCTCTCAGAATTAGCTGCGGGCTCTCTCGCAGACAAGTGGCAGGCTGGAGTCCGGGGAGTATGAAAAGGAAACGTCTCCGAACACTGACCCACCTCCGAGCGCTGGCAGGCCGTGGCGCCCGGAGAGGAGCTCTCCTCCCCGCTCTCCAGCCCTTGACTTGCGCTTTCCCAGAGCAGCCTGGAGCTTTCCAGAGGGTGGGGATCGGGCAGGGTACAGCCGTGGCCACGGCCGCAATTTCAATGCTTGTGTTTCTGCCTCTTGTTTCAGAAAGGAGAGACGGTGAAAAAGATGCGGGAGGAGGTGAGCCGCCCAGGCCGTGGCAATAATTGTAACGAAAGCAGCCCGGGGGGGGGCTAGTTAATGGCACCTCGGTACTTCAGCGGTAAAGCGATTGGCCCCGTTACTCAGACACGTCAGCCAGCTGCTGTGCCCTAGACTCGCTGTCAGTGGGTGCCGGGCTCCGTGGCTGTGTACTTGAGCCAGCGCTTTGCCTTGCGCGTTTGCTGTCCGGGCACCGTGTGTGCTTGTGCCAAACGCCTTGTGTGTTTTCAGGCAAGCCGGGGCCCGCCCCCTTGGCACGGCGGGAGGCCTGGGCAGCCCGCGTTGGTCAGACGGCAGGGGCGGCGCAGTGCTCCGGGGCACGCCCCAGTCCGGATCTGCGGGCCGGGAGCAGCTGCCGGCACGGTGGCCGAGCCAGCTGATGCCGTTGTAAAGGGCTGAGACAATTTGTCTTTTCTTTCCAGAGTGGAGCAAGAATCAACATCTCCGAGGGCAACTGCCCGGAGAGAATCGTGACCATCACCGGCCCCACCGACGCCATCTTCAAGGCGTTCGCCATGATCGCCTACAAATTCGAGGAGGTGAGGAAGGGCGCTTGGCGACATGGGGAGAGCCGGGGGCCGATTGCTCACAGCGCTGGGGACCCGCCCCGATGCTGCCTCGGCCGAGTTGGCAGAGCGAGTGCGGCCATATCCTGCTAGGACCTAGCAGTCCTGGGTCCTTGGGGTCCTGGGGCCAGGGGCAGCCAGAGTCTGCCCAGGCCCAAGTGCTAAGCTGTGGGGGGGGGGGAGGCGCCAAGGGTCACTGCTGGTGGTGCAGTCCGAGGGGAGGGCGATCGCTGCACACTGGAGACCCGCTGCTCCATGTGACGTGGTTCTTGCATGGCGGGTCTCACAGGGATTTACCAGGGACGCGGTGTGACGACGCGTTGGGGTTTTCCCGTCTCCTGCACCCCCGTAGTGGCACAGAAAGACTCCACCAGCCAGTAGAATAGAGGGAGTTTATTGCTTCTCCAGGATACAGCACAGCACAGATGTAATCTGGTTACAGGGCAGGCCTAGGATGCCTCAGCCCCCCTTGAGATGGGGGAGACTGGGCCCCTAAATTCCAACCCCTTTCCCTAGGCTGTCTCCTCCATGCTCCCAGACAGAAACTAACTAACTCACTTCCAGCCCTGCCCCCAGCCAGGGCTCCACTCCCCTTCTTCCCATTGTTCCGCTCCCTGGGAGATAACTGGTCAGACAGGTTCAGAGCCCCCTTTGCATAATGACTCATCCCCTGCCCTGCTGGGCCATGCTGCAGCCAGCAGCCAGTGGGGGTCACTCACAGCCCACTGCCCAGCACAGCAACCAGCAAGGTACCCCCGCTACGTCACACGCGGCGAGCAGGTTCTTCCAAGCAGGGGTTCTCCAGGACAACCTCACTGCATTGCTGCCTGCGCTGGGCAGGTCTGCGTCCGCCCCCCTTTGCCACACCAATCAGAGCCTGCTGGTGTCACGCCTAATGCGTATGCACTGGCCTCTGGCGCCTGGGCTGCCCCCCCACGGGCGTGAGTGCAAACCGGCCGGGTCCAGCTGTCCAGGGATTTTCGATGCTGCACACGCACCCACCGCTCATCACAATAGCTTTGCCTGTCTCCTCCAGCGTGTGTCCCTGGCCCAGGCCTCACTGTACCAGATCGGGTACAGGGCCCGGCTGCGCAGGCCTGTCCAGGGGGCGTTCCCAGTCTCAGCCCTTTCCACTCCTAGCCTCCAAAGGAGCAACCCCCGTGGCCTTCCCGTGCTCCCTGGCTGGCCGCTGAACTGGGGCGCTGGCACGTCACAGCCTCGCCTCTCCCAGGTGCTGCTGCAGGATTTTCTCAGGCCAGCGGGCTAATCTCGTCAGCCCCCAGGATGCAGGGAATTAGCCCCGGCACTCTCGGCCTTATCGGGACGGCGTCTGCCCACCGCACAGAAGCATCTGCCGGTTCCCTCCAGCATTCCCTGTCCCGGGCCACTGGAGCCTGAGCTTAGCAGCACCCTCCCTGCCTCCCACTGGGGCCATGCAGCCGGGCTTAGACACGCCGCCCCTGCTCCTCTCCTGTTCAGTGGGCAGCACGGTGCGCTCCCACGTGCAGCCTGGCGGGATCCAGCGGTCGCCTTCCCTGGCAGCTCTCCAGTGGGACGGGGCGCCTGGCCGGATGGTAAAGCCTGTTTTCCTTTCCCCCTCCAAGGACATCATCAACTCCATGAGCAACAGCACAGCGACCAGCAAGCCGCCGGTAACGCTGCGGCTGGTCGTGCCTGCTAGCCAGTGCGGGTCGCTGATTGGCAAAGGCGGCTCCAAGATCAAGGAAATCCGGGAGGTGAGGCAGAGCTGGGCCCATGGCTCCCCTGGGAATGGAAACCGACCTTGCAGCCTCTGCAGCGGGCCCCCAAGCGGGCAGCCACCCAAACTGGACCCCTCCTGTGGGACGCCTGCCACGCATGCTGACCAAGGCGGGGCCCGTGGCTGTTCCATGGCTCTGGCCCCGGCCCCCCAACGCTGAGCTGGCCTGGCCTGGCCTGCCATTTCCACGCAGTGCGTGGCTGGCCAAGGTGGGAGGTGGTGGGCGGGACGCTGGCACAGCAAGCAAGCGCTCAGTACGGGGGAGGCGGTGGGAGCGGTCTCGCACCCCAGCGTGGCTACACGGGAGGGGGCTGGGGTGTGTTCAGCCTGGCAGCTGCGGTGCCTCCAACGTACTCTTCTTCCTCCCTCCCCCCTTCCCGCTTCCTCCAGTCGACAGGGGCCCAGGTGCAAGTGGCGGGGGACATGCTGCCCAACTCCACCGAGCGGGCAGTGACGATTTCGGGGACCCCCGACGCAATCATCCAGTGTGTCAAACAGATCTGTGTGGTGATGCTGGAGGTACCGTCTGTAGCAGTGGGGGTAGCGTGTGCAGGAAAAGCTCTCGGCAGCGCAACCCCGGGACGGCTGTGGCTGCTGCTGTTCACCCTGTTGCCGGCTCACAGGCGTTTCCTGGTACCATTCCTTTGAGCTGCTCGTGCCGCGGGCCTGCCCCGCCACCGCGCCCCGTTCACTGTCCCGCCGCGGGGGCTGAGGCTGAACCCGAAGGCGGAGCGGCAGCCAGCAGCTGAGCCATGGGGAGTCTTTTCCCAGGCGTAGGAGGCCGTAGGCTCTCTGCCTTAGCCGGAGAGGGACGCAGAGGCATCGTGCAGGCCTAGGGCTGCCAGGGGTCCCGTATTGACCCGGACACTCCGGTATTGTCGCCTCCTGTCCGGTGAAAACATTCAGCAAATACTGGACACCTACAACGCCCTACAATGGCCGCTATTGTCTGATTTTTCCCTGGCCAGGAGGTGAAAATCCTGGGTGCTTACCTGGTCCGCAGGGGAGCTGTCCGACCTGGAGCAGGGAGGCTAGATGTGGCCTTCTGTTAGGACCAAAAAGCCTCAAAAGCATTTCTTAAAGAGGCCACGCTGGGTTTTTTAAATTTTTAACTTTTTTTTGCTTAACAAATCTCGGGGGTGTTTTTTTTCCTCAACAACTTTGGTCTCTCCCTTTTTTTTTCCTCAACAGAATTTTTTCCCCAGTGTTTTTTTTGGGGAGGAGGGCCGGTATTTTTGGTTAAACCATCTGGCAACCCTACACAGGTCCACGCTGGGGCGTGGGGAGGGCCAGGCCCAGTGAGCGCTGGAAAGATCCCTTTGGCCTGGCCTTGGAAGGAGGGGTGCTGGTGCTGTGCGAGGACCGGGGCGAGGGGGTCACTGTGGTGGGCATGAGAGAGGGCAGGGATGAGCCTTGCTCAGGCTGAGCCGGGGGATTCTTAGCAAAGGGCCCGGGGCGGCTGGGAGAAGGATTTTGGCCGAGGGGGTTTGAAGCAGCAGGCAGGGCGCTACTGGAGAGGCACCGGGGCAGCCTGAGGCCGAATGGGAGCCTGGGCTCTGCGCTCATGCTCATACTTTCCAAGCCTGCCGCCTCTCCCCTCCCCGCCCCCGGGCAATCTCCTTTCCCCCACTGGGTGCTCCGGGTGCAACGCGGCCCGTCCCCCAGGGCTGGTCGCCAGCGTGTCTGGGCGCGAAGGCTTCCGCTGTGCAGGCCCCATGGCGTGGAGCAGCAACGCGCCGGCGTTCCAGCCTGGAATCCCACCGGAAGGGCTGCCCCTGGGTTTCTTTCCTGCCTCAGCAGCGCTTCGGTCAGCAGACAGACTCGGCCTGTGCCCGGCCCGGCCTTCCCCCCAGGTGGCCCCCAGTCGGCAAACGGCACGTGCTTGTGGCAGGGCGAGAAGGCAGAGGGAGTGTGGCACACGGCTGCACGGCGGCTCCTCTGTCCCAGCTCACTTGCTCCCCAAGCACAGTGCGGGTGTGTGCACGTGCATGTGTGGTCGGCTCGCACACTTTCCACCGCCGCCCCCACTCAGTGGCTAAGCAGGGGACGTGCCCCGGGTCCCCAGCACGGTCCCTTTTCGCAAGTGCAGCGAGATCCCGGGCCAGGACCCCACTAGCGGTATGGCCATTGCCTTTTAAACCCGGGAAAGCGCTCCCCACAGCGTGCGATCCACACGGCTGCTTGGCCGCAGGCTGGCGTGAGATGCCGCCCGAGAGGCGGGGCGATCTCCCAGTCTTTGTGGGACGTGCTTTGGGAGTGGTCCTGTCCCTGTGTCACACACCAGCCGAGCGTGGTAGTGTGGTACCACTGCACTGCACGGCCCATCGGTCCTGCGCGGATGCAAGTCACGAGGCCTTCTCTGCCCAAGCACCCACCGTGGAAGACTCCACGTGGTCCCAGCGGCACCTGCCCTTCTGCGGGAGGGACGTGAAAGTCATTTTCAGCAGGGAAGGCCGAGTGGCTCAGCCCTGTCACACAAGCGTCTCGCTCTTTCCAGTCCCCCTCCAGCTGTCCACCTGCCACCCACGCAGCTGTGGGCGCCAGCGTGGCTGGCTGGTGGGAGCCATGAGCAAAGAGATCTCGGCGTGTATCCCCGACCCTTTCTCTCAGCAGCGGCCCCGCTGTGCGGCCCATAGCCGGCACCCCCACGGCGGCCCCATCCCTGGGCACGGGGGTTCTCCAGCCAGGGCTACACTAGCCTCCCTGGGAATGCAGGTGCCAAGCCCATGGGGGTGGGGTCCCTGAAAAGGAAGGGCTGAGAACCCTGTAGTGGAAGGGTTCCCCTCGCTTTCACAGGGGTGCCTTCCCCCTCTCCTCCCATTTGGGGAGGGCATGGTCCCCGTCAGAGTGCTGGAAGGGAGCCGTGCAGGGCGGGGCGGTCGCAGCGCGTCGGGGGGCTCGTGGGGCGCGGTTGCTTTCTAACGCTCTCTCTACACTGTTCCAGGAAAGCTGGTCTAATGTTCTCTCTCCCTCTCCTTGTCCCTTTTCCTAGTCCCCACCGAAAGGTGCCACCATCCCCTACCGCCCAAAGCCCGCCTCCACCCCTGTCATTTTTGCAGGTGGTCAGGTAAGAGCCGACCCGCTTGCGGCCTCCACTGCCAACCTCAGCCTTTTACTGCAGCACCAGCCGCTGCCCGTTAGTGCGCTCAGGTTTTCTCGCCTTCTCGCTTGCATGCCTCCATCCCAGCCGCATCGCGCCGGAGCAGCTAAACCGAAAGCTCTTTGCTCGACTGCTCATGCCCCCTTCTCCCCCCGCCCAGCCCCGTAGCTCCCGCGATGGGAGAGCACGCAAAATTCTTCCTCTGGCCAACACCAAAACCCCAGCGGGCAGCCTGGCACGGGCGTCCGTGCCTGCCAATCCGGGCGGAGTTTGGCTCCGTTAAGGCGTTGGATAGCCCTTTGAAGTGACCCTGAGTGGCCAGTGTCGTCTACGGCTCCGCCCACACAGAGTTTTGCTCAGGATAATCAACAACCGTGTATCAAGAATTGCACGACTTCACACCGGCTCCGAAAGGTGAAGGGAGCGCTATCCCCCTGCTCTCCTTTCTAGCTTGTGCTTTCGCCTGGCTTCCCGAGCGGCACGGGCTCTGGGAAACCCCGGGGGGCCCGCAGGCCCGTTTGGTGCCCCTCCCTCGGAGTGGGGCTGGGCGCCTCGCTGCACCAGGTTAACCGAAGCCATTTAACTCGGTTTAGTTAAGCCAAGCTAGAGAGGAGACTAGGGGGCTGGAAAGGGGCTGGCAACGTGTGACAGCGCGTTGGGGACCCCCGACCCTGCACCCGTAGCAGCAAGATGGGATTCCACCAGCCAGGAGAACAGGGGGGTAGGGGGCACGGGCCCCTGATCCCCCAGTACTCGACTTACTCTCTTCCCTTCATGCTTCCCCACCCTCAGCCTGACCAGCTCCCAGGCCCTGCACCCAGCCAGGTGGCGTCTCCGCCTCCCTTCCTTTGTCTCTCCCCCGGGGAAGAGCCTTGTCTGCTCAGGCTGGGACTGGGTGTCTGGCCAATGCGCATGTGGGTGAGTCCGTGGGAGTCACACAGGCCAGCCAGGTAGGGACACCGGGTTACAAAGCAGACAGCCCCCCCGTGTCACACAAAGTGCCTCACGAAGCCACTTGGAGTTACAGCCCCGCTGCTGGCCAGGGAAGGGCCGTAAGTTAGGGCAGGAATTGGAGTCCAGCTTGCAACAGCACAGATAGCGCTTACGTTATCTATCTATCTATCTATCTATCTATCTATCTATCTATCTATCTATCTATCTATCTATCTATCTATCTATCCCCATACGCTCTAGCTAGTTATTTGTTCTTTGGGCTCCTAATGGAGCATAGGGCCTCCACAGCTACTCTAGCTGACCCCAGTAGCATCCCTGGTTTCCACGGGACTCCTCGCTGTTGCAGCGAACCGCTAACAAGGCGGGATTCTCCCAGTCACCAGCAATTCCCCTTCAAACCAGAGCGAGAGCCCGCAGAAAAAGGGGCCCCAAATCCCTAAAACACCCTTGGGTGCCCCGTTGAGCCCTCTGGCCGGATTTTCAGGAGGGATGTGCCGCTGCCGCAGGCTTTCCTGGCAGACCTGGGAGCCTGGCCCCACTGCCCTGCACTGAGGTGCTCCAAGGGGCACCCCGAGAACAGGCGTAGCAGCCGCTTGGGGTCGGCGAGGTAGCGTCCTTGGTGTGCTGCCATGACAATGCCCGTGGCCGGCAGACGTTCAGGCCCAGCACAAGCCCTCACGGGCGGGCCCACCGCAGAGCCATCGGCAGCCACCAGCACCTTGGCAACTGGGCGACTGCCGCCCACCCCTCAGCAGTCCTGCCGAGAGCTTTGGGTCCAGCTGCCGCGAGCTGTAACCGCTCAAAGGGAGAGCAAGACGGAGGGTGGCTGGTGGCTTGTTCCGGGGGAGTGGGCTCGGGGCACCCCTGGGGGCTGGCTGACGCACACTAGCCCTGCTCTGGGCCCGGGAGAGCATCCCTGTGTGCAGCAGGGCCGAGGGAGGGCAGGCGCTCGGCGGGTCGGCAGGGCCGGGGCCACCTGGGCACGGCAGAGTCCCTGGCTGCACCTTCGGCAGCTACTGCCCCGCCCACTCCATGCTTCCCCAGGCCACCCCTCGGAGCTCAGCCGGCACAAGACCTACGAGGTTCTCTAGCCTGGGCCCCTCCTCTGAGCGGTGCCACGTGACCGCCAGCATGACAGCAAGGGAGGGCACCAAGCCACGGTCCCTTTGGGCCATGGGGGGGCTGGGAAGTTGTAGGAGATCAGCTCAAGGTGCATTGTGGCTTGTGGTAAGACTCCTGTGTTTAGTGATGTGTTTCCGGTGGTTCCCATGTGCATGCCAGTGTCTGCCAGCATGAACGCCCAGGTGCTTTCATTGGTAGCGCCCCCGGGTTCTCTTGGGAGCGGCTGGCCCTTTAAAAACAACGACTCGAGCCAAGTTAGTTTGTAAGAACATGGATTTGCATCTGTCCAAGGCTCCCTCGCGGCGTGACTAAGTGTGTGGGTAACCCTTACAAGATGTCAGACGCCGCAGGGAGCCAGGCGACTAAGCTGGGCAGGAGCAATACTACGCGTCTCGCACCGCTTCCCACGCACGCGCGCTCCTTGCGGAGCCCTGGGTGGAAGCACGTGGTGCATCGCACACCCTTGTGCTCAGGGGCCAAGGAGCATGTGCCAGTGGCCTGTGCTCAGAGCCTGGCCGTGTACACAAAATGACAAGTTAGAGAACGTCCTCAGTCTGTTTCCTTGCGGGCACTAGCCCCTGTGAGGACACAGCCCAAGAGCTTTGACCAGGAGAACCAAACCTTTGGTAGCCGTGGGCATGTGTAAGGCCAGTAGACGGTGTTACCCCCCCACACACACACATTTTGCCACTGGGCTGAGTCAGAGGGGAGAGCTGCTGGTGGCAGGAAAACATGGCTTGGCTTTGTGTCTGCACGTACCATTGGCCTTCGCTCTGCCACGCCGCGGCTGCGTGTGAGCAGCAGTGCAACTCACCAAACGTGCCGAGACTTTCCCTTCCTCGCTGCCTTTCTACTCTCCCTTTGCCAAGCATTTCCCACCCTGTGCCACGGGCTTCGCCCGAGAAACGTCTGAATTTCTCAGAGAGGTTTCCTGCCCCGTACGCCCCTCGGCGTTGGCTGTGAGCAATGCTCGTGGTCAAAGGGATAGACATAGTGTCCAAAGGATGCTGCGAGATGCCGGGGAAGAGGCGAGAGGCCAGGGGGCACCGAGCCCTCGCACGCAGAGGCTGCAGCTCTCCCCACTGCCCCGAGCCTGAACAGAACCCGGCCTGCCGCTGCTAAACCCCCCGGCACCGAGTCCGGGCTCTCTCCGAGCAAGGGGCCGAGGCCATGGCCAGGCCCGAGCAGCGAGCCCCAGGCACTCTGCCAGCGAGGGCTTTGAGCATCCCCTTCGGACACTAGGTGGAGACTCCTCGGGAAATGGCTGCCTGCTGAATCCGTACCAAGGACAGAGACGTTCCCTTAGCCCTGGGCCTCCCGCTTTGTAGGGTCAAGGTTATGGCCCAAAGGCTCCCAGTCAGCGGCAGCGTGGGGGCATCCAGGTCCCACTCCCTGAGACAGCGAAGCGGGCTCCAAAGCCCAGCCACACTGTTGCAGGTAGAGGAGTGTGACTTCCCTGGCTAACCTCCCGTGGCTGCCGGCAGCTCGGAACCAGGGCGGGGTCAGAGCCCTGGGGAACACTGGCTCTCCAAAGAGCTGCCGTAGATCAAGCGACGGCCACATTTGAGGGGATTGACAGCTCGGGCAGACGGACTGCTCCAGCTTGCCACTGCAAGGGCTCTGTCGCGGGGCCCTCCCAGCCCCGGGCTGCCCAGCGACGTCCCCTGGGGCTGCAAATGCCGCCCCTACCCCACTGGAGACAGCCCCGGGGCAAGGGCGGGCTTCTCCCCTGGCATAGCTGCTGCCTCGGGGGGAGGCGGAGGGCCTGGGCCGAAGGGAGACGCCTCCCATCGGCAGAGACAGCATCCTCGCCAAGGGCTGCAGTGACGCAGGCGCACTGGAAGTGCAAGCAGCCCCGTGCCGCAATCCTGCCCTACACGATCGTCCCTTCCGTCCCCACCCAGCGGGCCTCTGAGCGCCCCCTGCACCTCGCCGCTAGCCCCCTCCCACTCCCACCGCCGTGACGCAAGCTCTTCCCTGAAACCTGCCCTGCCCTGCTGCTGGGGCTGCCCCCTCAGGGGCTCCTGCTGCAAGTCCCGGAGACTTGCCCTTCTTCTGCAAGGCAGAGGGAGACCAGACCCCCTCGGAGCGACCCCCCCGCTGCAGGAAACTCCAGCCCTGCAGGGTCCTGCAGCAGGAGGAGACTTGTGAGGTGGGTCTGGGAAGGTCAGGGCTTCTCCTTCCCTGGCCTAGCGGCTCGGGGGTGGGGGGCAGACCCATTTCCTGGCACCTTTTGGGTTGGGGCCCTGCTTACAGCCCCGTGACATTTCACATGTGGGCAGCTGAGCCCATTTTCAAAGGGCCTGGCTGTGAGAGGGATCCAGCGGAGGGTGGACTCGGTGGGGCCCTGCCCATAACCGCAGCGTACTGTCAGCAGCGGGGCGGGGGGCCGGGAGCCGTGTGACAATGGGGTTCCGCGCTCGCCAGCTGCTGCGGGGTATTATGCAGCTCCCCGGGCGAACCGCTGCTCAGAAGCCCTCCGGGCTATTGGCCCACTGGGCTCCAGGCCCGGGCAGCAGTTGTGCCATGCCTTTCCAGTGCTGGCCTCTCCTGAGGCCCCTGTAGTCCAGAGGGAGGCGCCTGGGCCCTCCAGCGACCGTGGGTTAAATGACGCCTCGTGGGCACAGCGCTGCTCCGGGCAGGTGCTGTGTCCGGGCGAGGCGTGCCTGTGGCAGCGTGGAAAGGGAGCAGCAGGCAGAGGTGCTGGGCTTGCCGGCGGGGGGGGGGGGGGGGTGGATGCCAGGGCCCTCTGGGGAGTGAGAGGCGACCTTCTCTGGCTGCGTCGATCCCTCAAATGCGTTTCTGAAAATCGAAGCGAGGCTTCCCCCCTTCCCAGCGAGGGGGGGTTGGGTGGAAGCTGCCGCTGAGACATAGGGCTTAGCTGCTTACGCCAGCCGCGCCTAATGGCCTCTCCCTTTCTTTTGCAGGCCTACACAATCCAGGGGCAATACGCCATCCCACACCCGGATGTGAGTTTTACCCTCATTTTTCTTATACCCATTTTACTCTTTTGTGTCACCCGCATGATACTTTTGATGACGACTAATATTAATATTAGCCAATAATATTAATAGCGGCTTCTCAAAGTAAGGTCTGTGTGTCGTGTCTGTAATACCTTGAGTAGCCTTTCAACCTGTTAGCACTAAACTTTGTTACCAGTGAGGACTTGGCCTGATGCTAAATTATTGGTGGTGTTCAGTGCTATCCCTTCCCGAAGGCATACGCCTGGGCTGCAGTTTGTGCCTCAGAGAACGGTCATGCCAGCCTGTTCCCTCTCTGTCCCACTCCAGGGACTGAAACACAAGCGAGGGCGCGGCTGTCTCCAGGACGTCGGCGGGCAGTCTGTCCCCGGGCGTTCTCTCTCCCACTGCCTGTCTGGGGGTGCCGACTCCTTCCCCCATTCCCAGCTCTCGTTCAGACGGGCGAGAGATTGTACAGTCCAGCGGTTCTGCGTACAGATGCACGTGGGCCCCGTCACTGGGGGAGGGAGGGCATGTCGCAGCCACTCTCATTGGCCTGGCTCACGAGCAGCACCCGCAAGGCCCTGAGAGCCGAATGTCAGTGCAGGGTTCTGGGCGAGTTGGGGTCTAGCCGGGAAGAGAAAGGGTCGTCCTGGACCCTCTCTGTCTTCCGGTGAGGGTGGGGGGCTGGGTCTGTGGAGCTTAGCCTTAGTGGGGGAGGCGGCAGAGGGAGGAAAGAAAGCAAAGGCGGCTCCATGCCAAACTCATTCCTGGCTGATGCTCGTTCCCAAGGAGATACCTGGGCGCAGGGGAGCAGGCGGAGCGCCCTCCGCATGGCTTGTGTGGAGCCCCAGCAGACATTAAAATGTTTCCCCGAGGGAGGGCGGCACCGCCCCTCGTGTGGGGGAAGCCGCGAGGAAGGCTGAGCAGGCATTTCATCCGGGGCGGGGGGTGATGCAGGACAAGGCGAGGGGAAAAGGGGCAGCCGCTCGGCCTGAGAAAGGGGAAGGAAGAACTCTGGCTGCACGGCTCGTGGGGAGCCAGTCGGACCTCCGGGGGGGGGGGGGGGGGCTCTTGGTCACAGGTGTGCTGACCCAGGTGGGGCTTTTCAGCTCATGGGCTTCCACCGGCCCTGCTGGGGCAAAGAGGAGGCCAGGCAGAGCGGCCTGTCATCCACACTGGCCCTGAGGCCTGGAGGGCCCTCCCAGAACCGTCACATGGCAGGACAGCACGGGGAAGCTCTCCACTGTGAGGGGCTATCCCCAGCCCTGCTAGGGGCACAGCGGGGGCAGCAGCGCCTTGTAGCCACGGACAGGCAGGCAGAGTTAGCTCAGCTGGGCGTATGGCACTCCCTGTGGGCCCAGCGGAGCAGTGGGGGTAGCCCCCACCCCCCCGTTTCAAATGGCACTCAAGAGGTGTCTGGAGGGGCCGGCAGGCTGAGTGGACCTGAAATGGCAGGTGGCCCCACTGCAGCTGCAAGGGGGACATGGCAGGGAGGAGTCACTGTGGGGAGGAGTCGCTGCAGGCAGTTCTTTCCCAGCAGCTGGCTGGAGGGTCTGGCCCGCTTGCTCGGGTCTGCTGGCCACCGTATTTGGGGTTGGGAAGGAGCCAGAATGGCAGAGACCCTGTGTGTGTGTGTGTGTGTGTGGGGGGGGGGGGTTAGGTCAGTGGCAGACCCTCCGTGCTGTAAGGTGCAAGGAGCCCAACACGCAGCTGAGAGTCCGTTACCAGACTGGGAGGCAAAGGTTTGTGCCTGCAGAAAGTGCTGGATGCCAGACGCCAGACCAGCTGATCACAGTGGGCCTGTCTGACTCTCAGGTCCGTCAATTAAGCGAGCCGGCCCTTTGCTGCATTGACAGAGGGGAGGGGCCCCCTTGCAGCCAGGGGTGACTAGACCAGCACAAAGGCCCCTTCCTTTGCCTACAGTGGCCACGCTCCACCTGCCTCTTTGCACATATAACCACCACTGGGCGGATTTGAACCAGGGACCTCTGAAGCTTGAGAGGAGCCGCTACCCGCTGAGCTACCAGCCATCTGGCGCCCAGCCCTGCTGTAGAGGTCTCTTGAGCGTAGCTGGTGCTGTGCACTAGGTGCCAGTGAACCACACTAGGTATATGGGTTGCACCTGTGCAGGCCCCCAGCAATGCAGGGTGCGCTAGCCCGAGGGCCAGGCTCCATGTGCCAGTTTGCATGCGCAGGCCCCCAGCAATGTACAGGGCTGCCAGCTGGCTGGTTTTGAACTGGACAGTCCGGTATTTGAGGGCTCTGTCTGGGAAACAAATTCCCCCCCCCCCGTTCTCCCCGGCCAGCCCCGCTCTCCCCGACCCCCTCCCGGCCAGCCCCACTCCCCCCGGCCCCCTCCCGGCCAGCCCTGCTCTCTCCGACCCCCTCCCGGCCAGCCCCGCTCTCCCCGACCCCCTCCCGGCCAGCCCTGCTCTCTCCGACCCCCTCCCGGCCAGCCCCGCTCCCCCCGACCCCCTCCCGGCCAGCCCTGCTCTCCCCGATCCCCTCCCGGCCAGCCCCGCTCCCCCCGACCCCCTCCCGGCCAGCCCTGCTCTCCCCGATCCCCTCCCGGCCAGCCCTGCTCTCCCCGACCCCCTTCCGGCCAGCCCCGCTCCCCCCGACCCGCTCCCGGCCAGCCCCACTCCCCTCCCGGCCGGTCCCCCCCCCCCCCGATTTGAGATAATGCCTGCTTGTCTGCGGGCAGGTGCATTCTCTGGGCCGCGCGGTGTGCTTGTGTGACGGACCAGGCCGGTCTGGGCACAGCTGAGGGCGTCTGCTCAGGGCAAATTGCTGAACTTCGGGGCTCCTTACAGCCCCCAGACTGGTGACCTCTCCAAACAGGCCACAAACCAGTCCCACAGAGCGCTTCAGCTGCCTGTCTGAAGCCTCACGAGCAAAACCCCTCCGACACCCCAGCAATATCCGTGCCTCAGATGGCCCCGGGCCTCATACACCGGTGGGGGGGGGGGGGGGGGAGTTCTTAGCACCCAATCCCACTTACCCCGAACAAGTTCTGTCCGGTTCCAAGAAACCATCCACAGATCCCTGGTCAATTTACCCTTTGGACCTTACCCACAAATCACGCTGAGCCAATCCTTTAGCATCTAACAACTAGAGGTTTATTACCAGAAGAAAGAAAAGCCTGAGAGAGAGGTTGCTAAAGTATCATACATTACATGCATCGAATCTCTCAGTCCTCGATCAGGCTCTAGCAGAGATGTTACAGCTGCTGGCTTAAGGGTCCTTGTTGCACATCCTAGGATCAGGATGGGTCCACAGGTCTTTCCGGCTCTTCGATCCCTGCACTGCTGCCTCTGGGATGAAGTGCTGAGCTGAGAACCAAAATGGAGTCCACCACATGGCCTCTTTATACATCCTTCCTGGTCTCTTCTTGGCTGCAGCAGGACACCTGGCCAGCGGCCTATCCCTGCTGGCAGCTCTCAGGTGTCCGCCCTCATGCTTTAGGTGTGTCCTTGGCCCATCTTATGCCATTGTCCCACAGGGCCCCGCTAATTAGCATGTCCATAGGCCGGGCTCTGCCCAATGCTCAACCACATTCAGAGAAATATTCAGTATCCACACAGACTACAGATTCCTACCTACACACACAGACATTATACACTCACATAAATAGCGTACACAGGATCAGCAGACTGTAAGCTCCTATTCAACATTCCACATGGCCCCCTTTTATACCATTTTGGGGGCCAGCACCCCCACCTATGGGTGCAGCCATGATCTGGCTGCTTCCCTCAAATTCCAGTAACGTGACACCCCCAATGCAAAATTGATGCAGGAAGTGATGCCAGTAACATCACTGAGGGCATCACAGGCTTCCCCATGCTTTGGCTCTGGGTCATCACATGTTCTAACCCAATGGCAGAAACAACAGGACAGAGCTGAATGAGAGTATGAGAACCCAGTGTGCCTAAAATAGGCTTCATTATTGCAAGGTCTGCCCTATTGACAGCCATGTCCTTGCCCTGTCTCACCAACCCAAGGTAGAACTTGGTAAAAACCACAGCTACTAGGATCTGCTTCTGCGGCATGATCCATAAGTGTGTCAGGTGATTTTGCCCCGAGCTGAAGAAAATAGTGAATTTATCCAGGCCAGCTCTGGCAACTCTCTGAACAACAATTAACATTGTGCGAATGCAGGTATTCTCATCCCAAATCGTGTAGGCATTTTTGCACTTAGCCACGAAAACAAAATGGTGGTGCGCCTCAGTTTCCCTTTTCACACAGGACCTTCTGTCTGGAAACTCTTTTGTCCTGTAAGAAGTTCCAAGACCAGTTACAAGTGTTAACCATGAAATAGCAAGATCACAATGTCCTTTTACATACTGTCTGTCGTTTGGTACATCTCCGGACAGATTACATGGTACTTCCATAAGATCATGCACATTGTATATCTTTACATTTCTCTGCAACAATAATACATTGGTTACCAGAATTAACATCAGTAACAAGAACAATCCTATCTCAGGTGTATATTGACATTCTCCATCATGCCCCTTCTCTGGCCCCACACCATTGTAGTTTTGGCCCTTCAGGTTCAATCTGCAAATCTTCTTTGCCAAATCAAGTCCTGACCCTCCCCCTTGTCCTCTGGGCTCCAGGCCTGAAACCTCTGGCCTGACCAAGACAAAGGGCTGGCTGGGTGTGACTCCCTGGCTCACAATGGCCCTGGAATTCTCCCCCTTCCCCCACTCAGTGGGATAACAGCAGTGAGCTGTAGACTCCCAAGTCTCTCCTCTGTCCCTCTCTAACCTCTGTTTCCACATGGAACCAGATATCAACTTCCCTGATTGATTATGAGTGTCCACCGTGTCCAGAGATGGGAGCGTAACTGCCATCTCCTGCATCCTAGATAGAGTGACCACACAGCTGTTCTGCTCTGCATACTTAACTACACAGTCCTTCTCCTGAATCTGAGACACTAACTTCCCACTCTCCTCATCCACCTGGGAATAATCCTGTACACACTGACTTCCCAGCAAGCTGGTCACACACAGTCACTTGTTCATCAGACTGCTCCAATTCTCTGGCTGTTCCTGCCTCCTCTGGAACAACCCTCAGTCCCTCCGAGATCTCTCCAACACCATCCACACTGGGTTTCCCTAAACCCAAGTCAGTGGAGTCACTGTTAACAGACAAATTCTGTCTGTCAGGCACTGAAACAAGTGCCTCACACAACAAGCGGCTGCCTTTTACAGGCAGAGCTTTCTCCTGAATGCCTTCTCCAAGCCAGGCATTGTCTCCTCTCTCTGTTACTGCAAACTGCTTGCTACAAGCACTGCCAGGACTCTCTTCCCCATGAGCTTCCTTAAGCAACACTTCACCCTTCTCTGGCTCTGCAGCAGCATTGCTCTGCTGAGCCCCGACCAACTCCTCCTACAATTCCCTTACTCCCTGAGTTATCTCTGGGCCCTCCGGTGGATTCACAGATACTCCCTTCTCAGGCACACAGACAGACTCACAAGAGACAGGGTCCGAGGCACCTTCTCTCCCTTTGCAGCTCTCTAGATGGCTGTAAAATTCCACACCATTATTAGACTCCAGAGTTAACACGCCCTCATTCTCTCCTTGTGCCTGGGCTAAGGGGTCATCCTGGTCCCATAGAGTCACTCTCCCCTCTTCCAGCAACACAGCAGCATCAGGCACAACATCAGTGTCACCCCTGTCTGATCTCTGGGGTTCTGGCACAACACTGCCTGGATCTACCCAAGTCACAGCATCCTCCTCCCCAGCAGACACAAACTTAGAGCCACCTCCTTTCTGGGCCTTCTCTGTATCCAGACCCAACTCTGGGACAACAGCACTGCTCTCCGCCATCACAGGCTGTGGGGCACCTTCCTCAGACAGAGGAAGAAACTCTTCCCCACACACAGACCGACAACCAGAGACAGTTTCTCCCTTGTCCCAACACCCCTGGCTAATTTCAGGCCTACAGCTAGCCACTGAGACAGCTTCCTTTACTGACCCACTGCTACTTCCACCAGCCAAATTGCCAGCCTGCACACACTGCGCTTCACACAACTCAATTTCAGCTTGTGCAGGTTCAATTCCACACACCTCACCAGCCACCAACTCCTCAACTAAAACTCCGCTCTTGCCAGCCACTCCAGGCTGCCCCAGAGAAACATTTCCCTGATTTCTGGGCTCTTCCTGCCCTGGTTCTGATTCCAGCCTCACCTCTGAGGCATCAGACAGGCCCTTGGGTCCCACACTCACAGGCTCACAGACACACAGCTATCTGCCACAGGCACACATGTAGAGACACTTTCCCCTTGGTTACAGTAAAACTGACCAGCCCCAGAAAACTTTCTCTGATTTCTGGGCTTTTTCCGCCCTGGTGTTGATTTCAGCCTCGCCTTTGAGGCACTAGACAGGCCCTTAGAAGCCTCACTCATAAATTCATGGCTACCTGCCACAGGCAAACATTTAGAGACACTTTTCTTTCGGTTACAATAAGATTGACTAGCCCCAGAAAGCTTCCCAGAGTTACCTGTACCCCCTTCACAAACCTCATACATGCTTCGGGGCTGTGTTACCCCCATTACCCAACATGCCCACACGGTCACACACGGAACTTTCAGGAGGACACGGTTCCTTTTGTGCTTCAATTCTTTTGGGTTGAAGTTCAAATCTGGCAGCTTTTTCCCGGCCTTGATTGATTTGTCTGTCCCACTCTGCCATTCTCTCTGCATGTTCTCGGTCTAGCCTCTGTATTCTCTGTTGTGATAGCAGATGAAACTCCTCCACTTCTCGTTTACATCTAAGTTGCATTCTCCTTACTGGATCCTGCACTGTCATTTCTTCTGCAGCATTTCTGACCATTAACAAAGATGCCAGCTCTGGATTAGAAACTTCCTCATTAAAGGCAATTCCTCCTTCCAAGCACAAGAGTTCCAGAGCCTCTCTGTCCAGATTTTCATACTGTAGCTCACTCATTGCAGCTGCTCTTTACCCAACCAACTTCTCAGTAGCAAAAATCAAATTTAGACAGCGTGGGGTCCTGATCCCAAAGCTCAATTGACCAAGATCTGTGGATCCTGCCGACTACGCCACTGTGACAGTCTGGGCCGGTCTGGGCACAGCTGAGGGTGTCCACTCAGGGTGAATTGCTCAAATCCGGGGCTCCTTACAGTCCCCAGACTGGTGACCTCTCTGAACAGGCCACAAACCAGTCCCACAAAGCACTTCAGCTGCCTGCCTGAAGCCTCACGAGCAAAACCTCTCCAACACCCCAGCAATATCCGTGCCCCAGATGGCCCCGGGCCTCATACACCGGTGGGGGGTCTTAGCACCCAATCCCACCTACCCCAAACAAGTTCTGTCCGGTTCCAAGAAACCAGCCACAGATCCCTGGTCAATTTACCCTTTGGACCTTACCCACAAATCATGCTGGGCCAATCCTTTAGCATCTAACAACTAGAGGTTTATTACCACAAGAAAGAAAAGCAGGAGAGTGAGGTTGCTAAAGTATCATACATTACATGCATCAAATCTCCCAGTTCTTGATGCAGGCTCTAGCAGAGATGTTACAGCTGCTGGCTTAAGAGTCCTTGTTGCACATCCTAGGATCAGGATGGGTCCACAGGTCTTTCCGGCTCTTCGATCCCTGCATTGCTGCCTCTGGGATGAAGTGCTGAGCTGAGAACCAAAATGGAGTCCACCACATGGCCTCTTTATACATCCTTCCTGGTCTCTTCTTGGCTGCAGCAGGTCACCTGGCCAGCGGCCTATCCCTGCTGTCAGCTCTCAGGTGTCTGCCCTCATGCTTTAGGTGTGTCCTTGGCCCATCGAATGCCATTGTCCCACAGGGCCCTGCTAATTAGCATGTCCATAGGCCGGGCTCTGCCCAATGCTCAACCACATTCAGAGAAATATTCAGTATCCACACAGATTACAGATTCCTACCTACACACACAGACATTATACACTCACATAAATAGCGTACACAGGATCAGCAGACAGTAAGCTCCTATTCAACACCCCGCATGGCCCCCTTTTATACCATTTTTGGGGCCAGCACCCTCACCTATGGGTGCAGCCATGATCTGGCTGATTCCCTCAAATTCCAGTAACGTGACAGCTTGGTCAGCTCTGGGCTGCGAAGGCCCCAGGCTGGGAGACTGCCAGCTGCGCATGGCCCGGGTTTTCGGAACGGATGCTGGGGATTCCTGGGTGGAGCCCCTCCGTCTGGGGCAGGGATGCATGTGGGGCTCGTGGCATCCAGACAACCTGTCTCGCCTCCCAGCTGGGTTTGGGAGAAATGTGCCCCAGCCTGAGCGCCGGGTGGAATTCCACCCCGAAACCCAGGGCCTTCCCTTTGGCTACGAATGCGACCCTGCCTGATGGCTCTGCCAGCGCAGCTCGGCGGCGGCCCGCCCCTGCTTAGAAGGGGTGTCTGTGGCTGGCGACACGTGTAGGGAGTGCGGAGCACGCTGCTGCCGGAGAGCCCGTGGCTGGAGGTGCAACGGAGGCCCTGTGCAGGCATCGATAGGCTTGTCCTGCTGCGTGTGTTTAAACGCCAAGCATGGCTGGACCGGGGCATGCAGAGACGGGAGATGACGTGTCTCCTCTGAGGACCAGACGGCTGCTTGCTGACCATAGCTCTTGCTAGCCAGTGACAGGACAGTCTCCGGGGCTTGGTAGGTAACCAGGCTGGGTCCGTTTCCCGCCTCCCTGGCTTATGCTCAGCACCACTAAAGACACTCAGACAGCCACCTGGCTAGTCTGCGCCCGTCTGCCCTGGTCACGCCGCCTCCTGCAGCTTCCACTCACTCCTGTCAGCGTTTCTCACGTTTCCGCCCCTCGGAGAATCTCTGCCGTGCGCCCCCGCTCAGTGCGCTGTGCCATCTGCTATTGGCCATCCACAGAACCCGCCTGCCACTCAGCAATCAGCACGGCCCACCATTTCCATCTGTGGCGGGAGAGTCAAAACGCACGACTCCCCCTCGCGCAGCCACGGCCACGTGGGATGGTGCCACAAATGTCCACGCCTGAGAATGGAAACTGGCGCGTTGTGCAGCCGGCAGCCCGAGGAGCAGCAGTAACAAGAGAGGCCGGATTCTGCCAGAGGCCGTGCTAGTCCGGCTCCGCAGGGACCCGTCTGCTGTTCAGTGTATCTGCGTTGACAGAGCCCTTCGGATTCTTTTCCAAGACGTTTTTGCTTCATATTTTCCAGTTTCTCTCCTCAAATAGACTGTGCGGCCCTTGCGAGTGGGATCCCTGTGGCCTTCCTCCTCCTTGTCCTTCTCCGCACGCCCAGGCCCTGCCTCAGGCTGCGTTTCTCAGTGGCGGGGGTTGCTGCCTGAGAGAGGAACAAACCCCAAGGCATGTGCTGGATGGGGGAAGCATTTGTGTCCTGGTCAGTGGCAGGCAGATCATCCCTGGGACTTGTTCCATACTCTGGGGCCAAATCCGGCGGAGTTTAGAGAGACCGGCAGTGCTGAACAATTCGACTCTGCGTTGGTCTCTTCTCAGGCTTCCCTATTTCAAACAATGTTTAATTGTTTAGTTCCCGGAAACGTGAAATCACTTGACTCGGTCATTTCTCTCTCTCGCTTGCTGCAGCCCCCGTTTGTCTTTGGGCGTTCTCCCGTTCTTGATTCTGCAGCGTTTTCCTGGGGACTTGGCATGGGATGGCTGAAGGGGCATGTGCACCTGGGCACAGCCCTGACGACCTTTCTCGGCTTTCCTGTAGATAAGCTGGTTCCTCGAGTGCATGGGGTTTGGTCTCAGCAGGGGCTCCGGGGCAGGCTGCACGTGGGAGTTGCCATGGAGGGCAAGCTGGAGGTGGTGGGGATGCTGGCAATTCTCAGGGGACGATGAGCACAGAAACTGTTTTAGCCTGGTGGGACCTGGCCCAGAGCCATGCTCCAGATTTCCCAGATACCCTCCTTAGCACACCGGCCCTCCCCACGTTACTAACACCCCTTCCCAGCATCCTCACAACAGCTCAGTGGCAGCCTCAGCCAGGGGCGGGCAAGAGGAGCGGGCGGTGCTGAGGAGAGCAAGTGCTGGCTGAAGGAGCAACCAGTGGTGGGAGGGATGCTGGGGTCAATGAGCAATCTGATTGGCTCTCCTCCACTTCCCAGCTCGCAGCCCCACTAGTGGGAGGGGGCGGCTGGCGGCCCTCAGGGCAGTGGGGGGAGCCAGTCTGGTGCTGAGGAAACGGGTCCTGTCGTGTACTGCGCAGCCGCAGCCCATGCAAGGTCAGGATGGGAGGGGCCCGCCCAGGGATACTGATTTCAAAAGAGGGAACCATGGGAACGGCCCCACGGAGACCGGTTTGGGCCCCACGTGCGTGTAAAACAGGAGACACCCTTGTTAAAAAACGAGGGTCTTTTTCTCAGTCCGAGAGTTGCCGTGCGCGGGCGGCTCACAAGCTGTACCCCATTTCCATGTGGCTTTGCTGTGGCACGGGGGGGCCACGCTGAGCCGGTGAGACATGTGCGCACCCTCTCTGGGAAAGCTGGTGCGTGGTGTCGGTTGTTGTACGGTGGGGCCGGTGCGTGCTCGCCCTCGTGAGGTGGTTGGAATCTCATCTCCTCGTGGCTGCTAGTTCGTGGACAAGCTGCCACTTGCCTGCCTCATGCGTCTGGGGTTCCTGCTTGCTGCCAGGTCCACCTGCTTCCCAAAGCCCTCTCTGCCTTCCCACCTGTTGTCTCTGCCTCCAGCGCCCCCCAGCACTGCCGGTGTCGGACCCCCGCGCGCCCTCCCTTGGGCCAGGGCAGTGTCCCCCGCACATGGAAATGGCATCACGGGACTGGCTGACCTAGAGGGCTTCTCCACTCTGAGCTCTGTGCTGCTGTCAGGCCACCATGGGGACGATGGGAGGGGCATGGTCCCGGTCTCCTGCCTGCACACGCAGCGAAATCTCCGGGGGGCCTGAGCTGGAGGGAAACGGCTACTGCTTCAGTCTTCTGAGCTGTGCAGCTCTCCGACGCAGCACAAAATGGATTCCAGGCATCCGCCCTCCCCAAGGGCCCGTCTGCAGGGCCAGGGAGAGGCGCCGACCACAAGGGATACGCCGGGTCTGAAGTACTTACCTATTTCAGCTCACGCCCACCTTTTGCCTCCTGCGGGGAGGGCTGTAAAACAGACTCCTCTGGGAGCTACCCCTGACTTGGCAGCTGGACTGTTTCCCTGTCGACCATGCAGTGCCCGAGTCACACGGGGAACCTCCAGCGGGTGAGGAAAGGAACGGCCACTGAGCGGATGTTTTGTAGCTAGCCCGGGGGCTCTCAGGGCTTTGTAACTATCAGAATGGCCTGGCCACATGGCCGCCGTTCTCAGATATTTCACCTCTTGGGCAGCAGCCTCAGCCCCGCTGAGCTGGAATTCCTTTGCTCAGACGCCCTTCCGCCCGCATGGACGGCTCCTGGTTCTGCCAGGGCTGCTGGTGCTGTGCGTGGGCCGGTAGGCTCCAGGGAGATCAGCCCGGACACAGAGCCAACGTGGGCTTGCTGCTGGTATGTACCTCAGACCCTGGCCAGGCACTTCTGCTACCGATTCAGGCTTTACGGTGTCTATCCAGGCCAAGTCCTTGCGTCAGTGTCATGTCGCACCATGGCGTCCTGCTTTGGGCTTTTCGTTATCATTTGGTTCTTGATTTTTTTGCTGTGACTTGTTGTGCTCTATAACAATAACCTTCTTAGTTCTAATGTCCCTCCTACCCCTCAGCAGTTGACCAAGCTCCACCAGTTGGCTATGCAGCAAACCCCCTTTACTCCCCTCGGACAGACCACCCCCGCTTTCCCTGGTACGTACCCGGATGCCCTTTACACATTTCCTTCTCTTCTTACCTGTAGAGTTTCTCTCTCTTTCAAAGCGGGTTTTATTTAATGGAAATAAATAGGCCGAGTAAAGTGACGTTGCAAATGTCCATGGTGAAACGCTACCAGACGATGATGTTTCAAAGTGATTTTCCTTATGGCTCAGTTGACTGTAATTGTGGTGGTTCGGTCTGCTCCCGGAGCTCCCTGGCCTCCCGGCCCAGAGGAGTGGGCATTCACTGCCATGGGATGGGATGTCCTTCGGGAGACGTCCAGGTACTCGGACAGGGCTTCCTCTGCGGCGCATTGTCTGCAGATGCCACACTCGGGAAAGGCCAGGAAATTCCTTTCAGTGCTTCCTGCCCATCGCTGTCCGGGACGTTCTCCTCATCCGCACAACATGGCAGTAGAACGTCAGCAGAAATGTCCTCGATGAGCAGCCCTCTTGTTTGGTGCTCCATGAGCAGTGGTGGGAATTAGCCATGGGTCTAGGGGGAGCCGTGGGTCTAGGGGGGAACCCTGCCTGGGTGAAGGAGCCCTTTGAAGCACCATGTGACGCTGGAAGACCCCCAGAACTCAAGCTAGGATGACTGTCTCAGACCCTACTAGCGACATTGCTAGTGCCTGTTCCATTTGTCATTGTGCAGCTACAGAGTAGGCACGCAGAATACTTAAAATACCTTCCTATCACGCGATGGGAATGCCTTTTCTGCCATTTTGTCCATCATATTTTGAGCTTCCTAGCTGAAGTGACATTGCTTATCTCCTCAAAGGCAAAAGCATTAAATCTGTTTCTTCTTTGCTCTTCAGGAGAAAAGCTGCCCTTACATTCCTCCGAAGAAGCTCAAAATCTGATGGGCCAGTCATCAGGTAAAATCCAAGCTATAGGGAAACAGTAGGCCTCGGGTGCAGTATTTCTTGGCTAAGACCCTGTCGGTGTTGTAATCGTACATACGTTGTCTTCCTGTGTTGACAAGACAGTCTGACTTGTCCTACTCATGGAGCCATTTGCATGGGACAGTATACTCAGCGAGGAGAATGACTTGGCCCATACTGAACTGTACTTCAGTAGTCTGTTAATACAGTCTCTGGGCACGTGTGTAGAAGAGCCGTTCATGCTAGCAGGAATGATGCATGGTCCAGAAAACCACAGGATTGTGACCTGTGTTGTTGTTGTATGTGGTTTTTATAAAGTTCTCCATGAGATAGCAGGAGAGCAACCATGGGAGACGAGAGAGAATATTGCTCAGTTAGTGTGAAGCTAGGCAATACATTACTGTGTCTGGATAGAGCTGTCTTTTTTTGATAAATTCCTATTTCAGTTTTTCTATGCTGATAATTGGCTAAGAAGCCAACACACGCCGGTATGGATTTTCTTTACAAAAAGGTACTTAGCTCAAAGGCAGGCAAAACGCTGGAAGAAATGAACTGCTTTAAAATAGTTTTGACATTCACTTCACTCAAAATACCTCTAATTTAAATACACGGTTGGGAAATGATCATTTCGTAATGCGGAGCAGTACTAGTAAGTTCATGCATTTTCTGATGAAGCATGTTGCATTCTTCATGCTGTTGAAATGGATGCTGATTGGTAATGATGGGAGCTACTTTTTGTGAAAGCCGTCTGGGCCTGTTTTATGGGTTAGAGCCTCAGCCCAGTTCATCAGCTTAGCTCCCATGAAGCCAGTGGAGGCAGGTCTATGTATGTGGCCCTGTGTTTAGAGGGACACAGAGATACATACGTAAATGTGCCCTGGTGACGTCCCAAACCTACACCAGGCGCACGGCAAAATAGTCCGATGGCCTCTCCCAGGCTAAAAGGTAACGTGACATGGATTCTGAACGACTTTGCCCCACAAAGCAGAGTGATGAGACACAAACTCCTTTTCTGGTTGAGTATTTGTGTAGTAACTGGACCCATTCGGACTGTTGTGAAAGGCATGGGATTTCCATGGCCATCGCGGAGGAGGGCCTGTGTCTGGTAACTGAAGAGGGTTCCTATGCTGATCAGGCAAGTTAGGAAGCGGTTCAGTTCAGAGTAGCAGTACGAACATGTGTCCTGCGGGATTCCAGGCTGTTCCTAAATGGAGCCGCACAGCGTAGGGGAGAGCCACAGGCAAGGCCACATGCTCGGGGACTTTCCATTGCTGCTGTGTGGCACACTCCAAGGGGCAAGTGGCGGGAACCACCCCCACTCCAGCGCATGGGACGTGCTGGGGCACCCTGACTCCAGCCCCTGCTGGCCCTTGCTGGTCAGCGTGGGAGAGGCTGTAGAGATGGGTGCACCGAGGTGAGTGAGGAGTAGGTTCAAGAGGGGCATAGTGCAGAGGGATCCATGGGACCCGGAGGGTCAAGCGGCGCTGAAGGGAAGAGGGAATGGGGGAGAGGAGGGACTCTGTCCCCACTCGCGCAGGGGCTCCAGACCCATTTGCAGAGCTCTGTGTGGCTACAAAACCTGTATCTGCATCCGCAAGCATGAGCTGGGGCTGTCCACGCTGATACCTGCAGCCGCAGAGACCCGTGGCTAGACGGGGCGTCTGCCAACGCACAGAGCTCTAGACCCAGAATTGGTAGCACGAGCTGGGGCTGTCCACGCTGACACCCACGGCCACAGAGACCCGTGGCTAGACGGGGCGTCTGCCAACGCACAGAACTCTAGACCCAGAATTGGTAGTACGAGCTGGGGCTGTCCACGCTGACACCCACGGCCACAGAGACCCGTGGCTAGATGGGGCGTCTGCCAACGCACAGAGCTCTAGACCCAGAATTGGTAGCACGAGCTGGGGCTGTCCGTGCTGACACCCGCGGGTTTGCAGGGCTCCGCCCGTGAGGGTCCGGGGCAGTGCGAGGACCCGCTGCTACTTTGCCGCTGTGACTGCCCTCCCCACAAGCGCTGCGGCCGGGCTGGTTTTGCGAGCAGCCAGGGAGCGTCAGTGCCCTGTGGAGCGACGCCCAAGACGCTGCTCTGTGTGGGTGAGCCCTTTGCCCTGGAAGTCGGGCGGGTCGCGGAGCCTTGGCAGTTAGTCCTGCTGATCTGTAAAGTCTCGCTCTTCCACCAACCAGGCGTACGCCCGTGCAAGCTAGTGCTCTGGGGGCCCAGCCAGGGGCTGACACTGCTCCGGGCTCAGGCTGGGATTGCTGGGACGGGCCAATGGGCAACCTGGCTTGGATGCCCAGCTCCTCCTCTCCGGCCTTTTGTGTCCTCGGGCTAGTCAGGGAGTTCAAAATATGCAAACTCGGGCCGGGTTAGGCAGCTACATCACATGCTGATGTTTCAATGCAGGCCCTGGCTTGGGGGTTTTACCAAATCCCTGGCAAGTTCCTGGGACTAGAGCGAGCTCTGAGACTCTGGGCCCTTTGGTGGCTGACTCTGAGCAGCCAGGTCTGAAAACGGGGTGTGCCGGACCGGGCCGTGTCTGGGCACAGCTGAGGGCGTCCGCTCAGGAGGCCCCAGACTGGTGACCTCTCCAAACAGGCCACAAACCACTCCCACAGAGCACTTCAGCTGCCTGCCTGAAGCCTCACAAGCAAAACCCCTCCGACACCCCTGCAATATCCGTGCCACAGATGGCCCCGGGCCTCATACACAGGTGAGGGGTCTAGAACCCAATCTCACCTTCCCCAAACAAGTTCTGTCCGGTTCCAAGAAACCAGCCACAGATCCCCGGTCAATTTACCCTCTGGACCTTACCCACAAATCACACTGAGCCAATCCTTTTGAATCTACCATCTAAAGGATTATTGCTACAAGAAAGAAAAGCTTGAGAGTGAGGTTGCTAAAGTATCATACATTACATGCATCGACTCTCCCAGTTCTCAATGCAGGCTCTAGCAGAGATGTTACAGCTGCTGGCTTAAAAGTCCTTGTTGCACATCCTAGGTCAGGATGGGTCCACAGTTCTTCCCGGCCCTTCAATCCCTGCATTGCTGCCTCTGGGATGAAATGCTGAGCTGAGTACCAAGATGGAGTCTGCCACATGGCATCTTTATAGATCCATCCTGGTCTCTTCTTGGCTGCAGCACGTCACCTGGCCAGCGGCCTATCCCTGTGTTCCCTGCTGGCAACCCTTAGGTGTCAGTCCTCATTCCCGAGGTGTGTCATAGACTCATAGACTCATAGACTTTAAGGTCAGAAGGGACCATTATGATCATCTAGTCTGACCCCCTGCACAGTGCAGACCACAAAATCTCACCCACCCCTTCTAGAATAATCCTCTCACCTATATCTCAGATATTGAAGCCTTCAAATACTATGAAGACCCCAAGATGCAGAGAATCCTCTAGCTGTGATCTGTACCCCATCTGTACCCCATCTGTCCTTGGCCCATTGAGTGCTATTGTCCCACAGGGCCTCGCTAATTAGCATGTCCATAGGCCGGGCTCTGCCCAATGTTCAACAACATGCAGAGAAATATCCAGTATCCATACAAAGTACAGGCTTCGAACTTCACACACAGACATTATACAATCACATGACTAGCGTACACAGGATCAGCAGACAGTAACTCCTATTCAACACCCCACATGGCCCCCTTTTATACCATTTTGGGGGCCAGCACCCTCACCTATGGGTGCAGCCATGATCTGGCTGCTTCCCTCAAATTCCAGTAACGTGACACCCCCAATGCAAAATTGATGCAGGAAGTGATGCCAGTAACATCACTGAGGGCATCACAGGCTTCCCCATGCTTTGGCTCTGGGTCATCACATGTTCTAACCCAATGGCAGAAACAACAGGACAGAGCTGAATGAGAGTATGAGAACCCAGTGTGCCTAAAATAGGCTTCATTATTGCAAGGTCTGCCCTATTGACAGCCATGTCCTTGCCCTGTCTCACCAACCCAAGGTAGAACTTGGTAAAAACCACAGCTACTAGGATCTGCTTCTGCGGCATGATCCATAAGTGTGTCAGGTGATTTTGCCCCGAGCTGAAGAAAATAGTGAATTTATCCAGGCCAGCTCTGGCAACTCTCTGAGCAACAATTAACATTGTGCGAATGCAGGTATTCTCATCCCAAATCGTGTAGGCATTTTTGCACTTAGCCACGAAAACAAAATGGAGGTGTATACCATTTTTGGGGCCAACACCCCCACCTATGGGTGCAGCAGTGATCCGGCTGTTTCCCTCAAATTCGGTAACGTGACACCGGGGCCTGACTGTAGCTTGTCGTCAGTGTCCACTCCTGGGAGGCGAGCACACCACGCACCTGGCCTCCTGGGGGCAACGAGGCTGTCTCCAGTCACGTCTGGAAAGCGCTGCATCTTCCAGCACAGAGGAGCAATTCGATGTCGTTCGGGCCTGGAGTAACCTCCCAAGTGCCTGTTTAACCGAAAAGCTCTGGCCTTCAACGGGCTCCTCGCCTGCGGCCGGGGGGAAGGGGCGCTTTGCATCCCGACTCCGGCACGCCAAGGCAAAGAGCAACCCGCCACATTTCAGGAAGTGCCATGTGGCGCTCTCCATGGCATCTGCACCATGGGCTTAGCGCTCAGCCGCGGGGATTCTGAGATCGCTGATGCCACGGGGCAGAGCCTGTTGGCTCCATGGGCTGGAACAATTAGCATAGCGGGGGGCTGGGAGCCATTGAATCACGCTGAAACCACTTCAACCCTGAGCACCCCTCGGACCAGCACCCGTAACTGGTTCATTCATTTTCACCATGCGCTCTGGGGTACCAGCAAAATGAACTGGGGGATCATAGAATCATAGAACCATAAAGCTGGCAGAGACCTCAGGCGTCATCGAGTCCAGCCCCCTGCCCAAGGCAGGACCAATCCAACTAAATCAACCCGGCCAGGGCTTGGTCAAGCCAAGACTTAAACACCTCTAGGGATGGAGACTCCACCACCTCCCTAGGGAACCCAGCCCACTGCTTCACCGCCCTCCCAGTGAAATGGTTTTTCCTAATGTCCAACCTAGACCTCCCCCACTGTAACTTGAGCCCATTGCTCCTTGTTCTGCCATCCGTCACTACTGAGAACAGCCTCTCTCCATCCTCTTTGAAACCTCCCTTCAGGGAGTTGAAGGCTGCTCTCAAATCCCCCCTCACTCTTCGCTTCTGCAGACTAAACAGACCCAGCCTCTCAGCCTCTCCTCATAGGTCATGTGCTCCAGCCCCCTCATCATTTTGGTCACCCTCTGCTGGACCCTCTCCAACACATCCACATCCTTTCTATAGTGGGGGGCTCAGGACTGGACAGAGCCGAATAAAGGGGAATGATGACATCTCTGGATCTGCTGGCAATGCTCCTCCTAATGCAACCTAATATGCCATTAGCCTTCTTGGCTACAAGGGCACCCTGTTGACTCATCTCCAGCTTCTCATCCACTGTAATCCCCAGGTCCTTTTCTGCAGAACTGCTGCTTAGCCAGTCTATCCCCAGCCTGTAACAATGCTTGGGAGTCTTCCATCCCAAGTGCAGGACTCTACACTTGTCCTTGCTGAACCTCATCAGATTTCTTTTGGCCCAATCCTCTAATCTGTCCAGGTCACTCTGGACTGGATCCCTGCCCTCCAGCATATCTACCTCTCCCCCTAGCTTAGTGTCATCCGCAAACTTGCTGAGGGTGACATCCATCCCCTCATCCAGGTCATTAATAAAGATGTTGAACAAAACTGGCCCAGAACCGATCCTTGGAGCACTCGGCTAGAAACCAACCACCAACTGGACATCAAGCCATTGATCACTACATGTTGGGCCCAACAGTCTAGCCAGCTTTCTATCCACCTTACAGTCCATTTATCCAATCCATATTCCCTTAACTTGCTGGCAAGAATATTGTGGGAGACCGTGTTAAAAGCTTTGCTAAAGTCAAGATATATCACATCTACTGACTTTCCCATATCCACAGAGCCAGTTACCTCATCATAGAAGCTAATCAGATTGGTCAGACACGACTTGCCCTTTGTGAATCCATGTTGACTGTTCCTGGCTAGTCCCCTTAGCAGGCAGGAAACACGGATGTATTGGAAGGGTGGCAGCACTGGGTCCTGACTGGTGCTGTTGGTCGTCCTTCTGGAGCTGCTCCCAAGCCCCACGGCACATGGAGGGTGATGCATGTTGTGGCTGGCCTGAGAGGCGGGTGACGCTGTTGTTACCGCATAGCGCCACGGCACGGAACTGGCTTCCCCATGCTGCCCAGGAACATGCTAAAGCGGGAGGCGTCTTAGGAACAGCAGAATCCTTCTGGCCTCAGCCTGTCTGCCTGTTCACCTGTTTCCGTCCACCAGCTTTCTCTGCACCCCTGTATTCCCTCCGGCCTCCAGACACAAGCCCGCTCTCCTCACCTGCTCGTCTCCTCTCCCAGGTGGACCCTTGTTGCTATTCCCAAGGGTGAGGACTGGTCTGAGGAGCTGAGAGTCCCCGTTGGCTGCCCCTAGCGTCACTCGCCCCGTGCTGCACGTAGGGGTGTGGAGGCCACCCTGTCAGCCTGGAGTGGCCATGTCAGGCACTGCCTCAGAGGAACGCCAGGGCCATGCCTGGGCCTGGACCGAGAGCAGTGCAAAGGGCGGGCCAGTTACGTTTCAAGCTGCGCACACTTGTCCCCTGCCTCTGCCACTTGCCATGTGGGTGGAGAAGGCCCTCGACCTGGCTAGGGAAGCGGACGGGAGCCTGCGGCCCTGGGCACGGTGCCCATGAGGCACAGCACGGTTCTGGCTGCACAAAGCGGCAGGCTGTCCTGCTGGAGCAGGCCTACGATGGGTATCGGGAGCCTGTGTTTTGTGTGCCCGTGTCCTTGCTGGCTGTGAATCTGTGGGGCTTGGGCCACAGAGCGCACATGCAATCACACGGAGAGTTTCTGCAGCCGGGGGCCTGTGTGCGCTGTGGCCTGGGGGCGCGGTATTCCACGCTCAAGTCCTTTAGCAGGCACTGGTGAAGGACAGGCAGAAATCTGCATCGTGCACTGTGGCACTTCCACGTGTCCTGCAAAGCCCCTCCTCGGTTTCCGTACGCCCGCCCCGCGGCCGCAAACCCTGCTGTGTTCCTTGTGAGCAGAGGGGTGGGAGTGGGATGCCGATGTGTGCTTTCGCTGCCCCCAGTGAGCCGGTGACTCTCACCACCCTGGGCTTGCTTACAGGCGTCCGGCACAAGCGGCACACGCGATGTTCCCTGGCAGACTTCAAGCGGCACAGGCGGTTGCTTGCTCAGCCCACGTCAGTGTTTCCCAGGTGGCTCTGTGAGTCTGCAGAGCGGCTTGCAGGCCCCTGGGGAGTGCCAAGGAAAGGAAGCTGGACTGGCTGCAGTAGCAAGGCGCGTTTCCTCCTTGTTTCTTGTTAGACCCGCTGATGGGAAGGCACCTGCAGTCACAGACTTTTAGACTGGAAGCTGTGACCCTCCCATGAGAACCGGTGGGAGTGGGGTAGGAGAAGAGCAGCGGTAACCAGTGGTGGCGTGCTTGTTCCTCATTGTATACCAGAGTGTGTTTTCCACGCACCCTCCTGGCCCTGAAGGAGTGTGGGGCCTGAGGGGCTGCTCCTTGGTACCAGGCACTGCCCGGCTAGTGTGTCAGGTGCCACAGGACTCCTCGCGGGTCTGCAGGCACTGCGCTGCTTTCTCTGCGAGCTCTAACCTTTTCCCCTTGCCTATGCCCAGGTTTGGATGCCAGTCCCCCGGCCAGTACTCATGAACTCACCATTCCCAATGATGTGAGTATGCAGCTCGGCCGCACTCTGAGCGGGGGTGGAGGGGAAAGTCATGCGGGAATGCGGGCGAGCCGTGTCCCAGCCGGACCTAGTGCACGGTGGGAGGCCGAGGAGGCCACGTGGGTCGCTCGGTCCGCCGCTGCTGGCTTCAGCGCGAGGAACACGGCGACTCTGCGCAGGGAATTGGTGCTCCTGGAACGTGCCCGCCTGGCAGCGCTAGAGGGGAGGTTGCCCGATGTTCCGTGAGCGGCTCAGCCCGAGCAGACTCCCTGCCTTGCCCCGAGCGCTGAGCGCCGCTGCCCCCACCCGGGCCGTGTCTGCGCAGCGCAGGGCCGTCTAAGCCCTGGATTTAGTTAAGTAGATCTGGAGAGGGATTAGCTAGAATTCAATCTTGCCTGTGCCGAGAAGGGGAACCCCAGCCGGGTGGAGGAGGTGTTTGAGACCACGGGGGGCTTTCTGTGGGGGCAGGGACATACAAGGCGGCCGTCCCTGCAGGCGTCCTGGGGCGCAGGTACCCAGGGCTGCTGGGGTTACAGGCTTGTTACTCACCCACTCAAACGCCCACAGGCGGGAAGCCGCTCAGGGCAGGCTCAGCCCCGGCGCAGGCATGAAGCTGTCCTGGTGGAAAACCCAGGATCCCGCGCAGGCAGCGTTGCCTGGCATAGCCAGCTCTGCGCTACCACCCCCTCCCAGGCAGCAAGTGGAGGGGCCTGAGGGGCATGGTGAAAGACACCGCGTGCCTGGCACTCTGCCCACCCTGAATGGTCCTGGAGGTTTCTGCAGGGCCACGGCAGAATGTCTAAATGCCATCTGGGCATTAGGGTCCCAGCTCCCGGGATCGGGGCCGGAACTCCTCGGACCCTGTCACACCATGGCAAGCTGCCGCTGGGAGCAGGAGAGAGGCAGCACAGATGGCACAGCTAGTCATCAGCCTGCTCTCATGCGTCCGCTCACCTCTGGGAAAGGGGCAAATAGCCACACGGCAACAGCTGCAGCTAACACAAAATAGCTCCCGCTAGTTCAGGCCGAGGCAGACTGCAAAGAGCCACACAGGCCCGCCAAAGACTGGTGATGGGCAATAAAATAGCAGGTGAAATTCCAGCGGACAAGCGCAAAGCCATGTTCCCTGGGAAGAGCCCTCCGGACTCTAGAGCCAACACGACGGGGCTACGCGAGCTGCTGCCACTCCAGAGACAGGTCTCGAGGGATCCCTGAGCGTTCCCTGGTAACATCTGCTCAGCCAAGAACCCCAAGCCCAGACCACCAGCCTGTGCGGTTCCACTGGGACAGGGGCGAATAAGACAAGTGAGGTCTGTCCCGTCCCTGGGCACTGTGCACAGCTCTGGTGCCCCCTCCCCAGAGAGGTGCAGTAGAAGTGGGAAGGTCCAGCAAAGAGCTGCACCAGTGCGGAGGGGTAAGGAAGAGCTGGCACGTAAGGGGAGAGGGAAAAGCCTGGGACATTTGTTGGAGAGAAGAGGGGCGGGGGCACGACTGCTGTCCCCAGACTTGTGCCTGGTGGCGAGGAGGCGGAGAGGGAGAGGGACAGACCCAGCTGCATTCACTAGCATGAGGCTGCACTTCCGCCAAGGCACAGCCGGCCGCAGGGCGGACAGCGCTTTGGGGACGGCACTGTTCTCGGCTACATTATAGCGCCCTCTTGCGGGGCTGGGCGGGCACCGGTTTGGGGACCGCACTGTTCTCGGCTACATTATAGCGCCCTCTTGCGGGGCTGGGCGGGCAGCGGTTTGGGGACCGCACTGTTCTCGGCTACATTATAGCACCCTCTTGCGGGGCAGGGCGGGCAGCGCTTTGGGGACGGCACTGTTCTCGGCTACATTATAGCACCCTCTTGCGGGGCTGGACAGGCAGCGGTTTGGCGCATCAGGGACTTGGAACCCACAGTCACTAGACACTAGCCTTGTCCCGCACCCGACTGTTGGCTTCGCACGCGGCCGTGTGCTGAGTAGCTACAGAGGCTCAAAGGGCCGTTTCCTTTCCCTCTGGCTGCCCAGAAGGGTGCTGGCTGACAGGGTCCAGGAGGCCTGTTCCAACGCTTTCAGACCCTCCATTTTAGCTTCTCTTCTCCAGAGGAAACGGGCTCCCGTGTCTTCCCAGCTCTTGAGGCAAAGAAGTCACTGCCAGGGTCACCCTGACCTACCAGGCCCCTGGTTTGCTGGCTCCGTGCCGGCTCCGGACACAGCGGCGGAGGCCTGGAGACCGACACAGTGTCCTTACCCCACGGGCCTCCCACCCTGCTGTGCTGTTCTGGGTTCTTTTGGCAATAGCCCCGCGGCATTCCCAAGCCTCCTCTCGCTCTTCTGGGTCCTGCTTCCCTCCCTGTGCCCATCTCCTGCCCCTGCCTGCTCTCAGTCTCCCTCTGGGTGGCCTGTTGTGATGGCACATTGGGGTTTTCCCATCTCCTGCACCCCCGTAATGGCACAGACAGACTCCACCAGCCGGTAGAACAGAGGGAGTTTATTGCTTCTCCAGGATACAGCACAGCACAGATGTAATCCGGTTCCAGGGCAGGTCTAGGATGCCTCAGCCCCCCTTGAGATGGAGGAGACTGGGCCCCTAAATCCCAGCCCCTTTCCCTAAGCTGTCTCCTCCATGCTCCCAGACAGCAGCTAAAACTCACTTCCAGCCCTGCCCCCCAACCAGCTGTTGGTCTCCGCCTCCCTTCCTTTGTCTCTCCCTGGGAGGCTGAGCCTGGGTGTCTGGGTTAATCCACCTTTGGGAGAGTCAGTGAGAATCTCCCCTCCCAGCGCAGGGGGACCCCGGTCACAGAGCAGACAGCCCCCCCCCCACTACACCACAGCTGTACACGGGCAGTTTGGGACACGCTGCCCTGTGGGTGGCTTGGGATTCCTTCTGTGGACACCGGACCCCGGCAGTGGCCACCGAGGGCCTGTGCGTGGGGACCTGCCCTGCCCCCCATCCTAGAGGCAGGAGGAGGGCTGAGAAGCCGCAGGAAGCCTGGGGAAACAGGGACCTCCAGCCTCTAGTGCTGTCAACCAGCTACCGAGCACAAACTCCAACCCGAACGCCGCCCTGTTCTCTCAGGCGCTCCCTTGGGTGAGCTCAGGCGGCTCGGGCCTGCGTAAGCACAGAGCCCGGCTCCGCTTGCCACGGGCCTGACTCGCCGGGCAGGGGCAGGGGCCAGGCAGCGCCTGCAGCGGGGTAGCACGTCACGGGCTGCTGGGACAACAGGAAGCGCAGAAGAGCCGCACAACAGATGAGTCGTGGGAGATCTGGCAGCCATTCCGTGACCCGGCCTTCTAGCCTCAGTAACTCTCCCGCACGCTGGCACGGGAGTAGCTGGCCTTTCGCTGCCACGGGCCACGCCTGGCAGGGCCATTGGGGGCACCGTGCTCTTTCCCCACATCTCAGTCCCTGCTGCAGGGGGCGGGTGTGAAATATCTGTTAACGGAATAGTCGAGTAAGCTCATGAATTCGTATCGGTTAGTCGACTAGTCTATAGTCCCTGGGGAGGGGCCAGCAGCCGCTGGATCAGAGGCAGCAGCGCCAGGCGGGAGTTGGTCCACAAGGGAAGCCAGTTTAAAAACCAGCTCCCCTTGCGGACCCGGCTGCCTGTCGCCCTGCCCTGCTGCTTCTGAGACAGAGGCGGCAGCGTGGGGCGGCAGCAGCCCCTGTCTAGGGGGGTCTGAGTTCCCAGACACGGTGTGAGCCGGAACTGAGCCGGGCTGCCGGCCAACCTGCTAGAAAATGTTCTGGCAGGGAGAGGGGAGGGGAGTGCGTGTAGTCTACAGCATTAACCTACACGCTTTCGCGGCTCGGTCGACGGGCTGCACTATCACATCCCTGCTGCAGAGAGCCAGGGGCCCGCGTTCGCCCCGGCCGTGGCAGGTCAGGGGGAAGTCACAGAGGGAGCTTTGGGCAGGAGGCGGCTGGTGTTACCTGTGGCTTACCCCCGTGCATCAATCTCTGCCTTCATGAGCACTCAAGGCACTCCCGCCCCTAGCAGCCCCCGCGAGTTACTGCCCAGGGCCTGCTTTACAAGATTCCCTCCACGCTGTTTTCTAGCTAATAGGCTGCATAATCGGACGCCAAGGGACCAAAATCAATGAAATCCGACAGATGTCTGGAGCGCAGATCAAAATCGCCAACGCCACGGAAGGGTCCTCGGAGCGTCAGATCACCATCACAGGGACCCCCGCTAACATCAGCCTGGCCCAGTACCTCATCAACGCCAGGTGAGAGGCACTCACGCGGCCCCCTCAGCCTCGTGGCTCCCGGCCCCACACCGAAGGCACACGCCGCTCCGCCAGTCCTCCGCACGCGGGCCCAGGGGCGAGGGGCCTGGACACGGCGAGAGGGCCCGCTGGCTCCACGTTGCTGTCCATGCAGCGCGGGAGTGGGAATGTCAAACACTTCTCCTAGGACCTCTCCCTAGGACGCCCCGTTCTCCCAGGCCCCGGCGTCCGCATGGCTCTTGCGCTGGCTCGGTGGCACCCATAGGGCTGTCCCCTTGCGGCCTGGAGTTTATAACGGGGCCGCGAGGCTGGTTTCCATTGACAGCCCGGCCAGGGCACGGGGAGCCCCCACACAGCTCATGTAGCCTCTGTCCCAATGACCCGAACACAAAGACCCAGCGCAAGTTCCCAGGGCTTGGAAAGGCTCCCCGTTCCCAAACAGCCCCGCCCGGCATGCTACGAACCCGTCTCTTCGCTTCCTCTGGCGACAGCCCACGCTGCCTTGCCATGCACGGTGCCACGAGGCGGGCCGGAGCTGAGCCTAGGGTAACTGTCCCCAGTGCTGGTGCAAACCTGAGCGCGCAAGCGTGGCCTCCGGTGCACAAAGGGCTTGTGAGGCGGGTGCCAGTGGCTGGCTGGCTCTGTCCCGCACGGCAAGCTGGGAGGCCGGAGGGAGAAGGGATCAGGCTGCTTGACTGACTCCTCTTCCAGGACACTGGTGCGCGTGCAGGCCCACTGGCTAGACCAGGTGTGGTGCAAGCAGGGTCTGGGAGAGCCGCCTGGCCATGGTGTGGGTGGGGCTGGCTGACCTCAGTACTGACCTGTTCCACCACAGACCGTGCCCTAGCCCCTCCTTCCCACTCTGCGGTGCCCGCAGCCCCGCGCCCTGGAGCAGAGACTCACACGCTGCCGCCTCGCACGGAACGCACGGCCCTTCCCTGGTGCCACACAGCCCTCAGCCGCCACAGACCTTCCTGTGACCCCAAACTGCCTCCTGGCAAAACGCTGTGAATAACCGCGCCTCACGCCCAGGTTCCCGCTTGCCCTGTGCCTAGCACGGGGGGGGGCGGAGCTAGGCTGGCGCACCGCCGGTGATAACCCAGTCTCCCAACTCTTGAAACCTGTGGCAATGTGAAAAGAGCAGATCGCAGGGTCCCCCGTCTACCGCGCTCTGTGTGGCTCCAGCCCGCTTCTCAGAGCTGTCGTCACCAATGACAAGCCGGGCTGCCCAGCATAGCAGCCACCCAGAGTCCAACTCGGCGACTTCCCGTCAAAAGTGCACAGACAGAAACCAAAGAGGCTACGTAGGCCCCCACTGCAGGGCCACCCGCTCCGAGAGACCGGTGCAGACCCGTTCGAGCACAAAGCCCTGAGTCGGTGTCCCACCCGGGCGCGGGCAGGAGGCGGCGGCGACGGAAACGAGGCCTTGTGAGTATGCCACAAACTCTCTGTTGGCTAATCCTGTTGTTTGTTCTCTCTCCCCGTCCCTTCTCTGCACCGCTGTCTGCTCTAGGCTGACGTCCGAGGTCACTGGAATGGGCGCCCTCTAATCTCTACCCACCAGCCTCCACCCTGCATCGCCCGGCCCTCTCGAGCCAATGGCACGCCACCTGGCTCATGCAACCTGTGTGTTTCCTGCCCTCCCTTTGCTTCCACACAGGCAGCTTTCTTTACACACACACGCACGCGCACACACACCCTGTTTCTTTATGAGCGCGCACACACATAGAGTTTCTTTATGTGCATGCACACACACTCACACACACACACACAGTTTCTTTATGCGCGCACACACACTCACACACACGCACACAGTTTCTTTATGCACACGCACACACACACACACTGTTTATGTGCAAACACGCACACACACGCACACACACTGTTTCTTTATGTGCACGCGCGCACACACTGTTTCTTTATGCACACGTGCACACACGCACACAGTTTCTTTATGCGCGCGCACACTCACACAGTTTCTTTATGCACACGCACACACACTCACACACCCCGTTTCATTATGAGCGCGTGCGCACACATGCACACACACACATACACTCACACTCACCCCTACCTCACACCCTCACACTCCGTTTCATTATGAGTGTGTGCACACACACACACACTCACCCCCCACCCACACACCCTGTTTCGTTATGAGCACGTGCATACACACACACACACACGGTTTCTTTATGCTCACACTCACCCCCACACTCACACACACTCACCCCGTTTCATTATGAGCACGTGCACACACACACACACACACACACACACACACACTCGCCCCGTTTCGTTATGCATTCCGTGCTGTGCTCCCGACACTGCTCCCGAGGCGTTTAGTTCCGGCCCCAGGCCTGTCCATGTTTCCAGACTGCAGGTTTAGTATTGTACTGGCCTTTTGGGGGTTCCATTGGTGAGACTTCAGAAGAAGGCTCGGTCTCTGGTGTCAGCGTAGCGTAGCCATTGGAGCGTTTTCTTTTGCCGTTTTAGCAGCACTCCCTGTAGGGTAGGGTTTGCGCTGCCAGCTAGAGCTGTGCTTGCTTTGAAATACTCTTCTCACCACGACCCCATTGAAACGTCCACTCTTCATTTTGCTCCTCCCGGCTCCCTGCCCGCCCCTGAATCCATGTCTGGAGAATGTGGCATGGTTTACCCCATGTGCGTCTGGAGCAGGATGCGCACCTCCCAGTCCCCGTTGGTCCCACACAGAATACGTTCGCTCCAACACGGCAGGGTCCAAACAAGCCATTTTTATTACTAACGAAAGAAGAAAAAAGTCAGTCTCACTTTTTAACTAAGAAATAATCGGGGGGGGAGGGCGGGGATTCAGGGTACGGAATCCAAAGCCATAGGCACCTCTGGAAGTATTCTTAAGACCGTAGCCCTCAGTGAATTTTGGACTTAGCTCAGGAAGCTCAAATCTCCATGAGCCTGCTGTGTTTGCCGCTGTTTGTATTCAATAAATATCTGTGCAGCTCTGCTACCAACGAGCTCGGCCTCCTGACTCTGTTCTTCTCCCTGCCTTCCGTCTGACCCTGGGCTTCCCCCGTCCGCTCTGGCCATTTTGGCAGACGAAATCCGGAACCAGCACAAAACCTTCTGGTCTGTTTTTTTGAGGTCCCCATTGCTCAAGAAGTTTTGAAGTCCCCAAAGCTATTTTGGGGATGGTTCTGTTCAATATCTTTATCAATTATTTAGATATTGGCATAGAAAGGACGCTTATTAGGGCATGTCTACACTACAGAGTTTTGTCCGGAAAACGGCCGTTTTTATGACAAAACTCGAGGAACGTCCACACTGCAATTGCGTTTTTCTGCAAGAAAATGGACAGAACAGAGGGGTTTTCTGACATCGGTAACCCTCATTCTAGGAGGAAGAAGCCTTTTTGCAAAAGAGTGTTTTCACCAAAAAGCATGAGTGGACGGAGAAGAGGGAGTTCTTTTGGTGGCCCTGGTGGCCGCTCCGTCCACAGCAATCACAGCTGACATGCGAGAGCGTCCGTTCAGTGTGGACGTTATCTGTTGAAAAAGCAGATCGCTTTTTGGATGCACTTTGGCAGCGTGGACGCTCTCTTTTGGAAGAAGTTTTTTCGGAAGATCTCTTCTGGAAAAACCTCTTCTGAAAGAAGCCTGCCGTCTAGATGTAGTCCTAAGTTTGCAGATGATACAAAGCTGGGAGGGGTAGACTGGCTCTCGGATCGGCGCCGCGGTCGGAGAGGAGGGGCCAGGCCTGCTCCTTCGGGGGATGCGCCTGTGGCCGGCGCAGTCGTGCTGGTCGGTTGGCACAAGGGCATAAGGACTCTGGGCCGGAGGGGAATAGCCGCCCGCAGCCTGCAGCTGCCTCTCCCCTCCGGCCGGCTCACTGCCCGCGCTGGCCACCAGAGGGCACTCGCAGCCCGTGTTTTACACAGCGCCGGCCTCAGCCCCTGGGACATCCTGGGCCGTGTCCCAGGCATCAGCCCCCTGTCCCGCCTGGGGAGCGGAGAGGCCTCCAGTGCCCAGCGGTGGCTCCCAGGGACACGCCGGCCCTGTGCAGCAGCTGCAGCCTGGGGGCTGCTGAGAGGGCAGTGGGGCCTGGCCTGCACTAGCAATACCCGCTCATGGCGCGTGCGCTGACTGGGCCAGCCAGGCCGTGTGCAGGGGCCAGCTCGCTGGGAGGGCCGTGCACCCCCCGGGCATGCACTGCCCAGGGCCTTCCCCCGAAGTGCAGAGCGATTTGCACAAACAGTGCGTGACTCAGCACGGAGCGATTTGCACGAACAGTGCGTGACTCAGCACGGCGCGATTTGCACGAACAGTGCGTGACTCAGCACGGAGCGATTTGCATGAACAGTGCATGACTCAGCATGGCGCGATTTGCATGAACAGTTCGTGACTCAGCATGGCGCGATTTGCACGAACAGTGCGTAACTCAGCACGGCGCGATTTGCATGAACAGTGCATGACTCAGCATGGCGCGATTTGCATGAACAGTGCATGACTCAGCATGGCGCGATTTGCATGAACAGTTCGTGACTCAGCATGGCGCGATTTGCATGAACAGTTCGTGACTCAGCACGGCGCGATTTGCATGAACAGTGCGTGACTCAGCATGGCGCGATTTGCACGAACAGTGCGTCACTCAGCACGGTGCGATTTGCACGAACAGTGCGGGACTCAGCACAGAGCGATTTGCACAAACAGTGCGGGACTCAGAGCCGTCTGTCCCTGTGGGACAATGCTCTGCTCCGTGCCCTTTTTTTCCTTTTCTCAAAAATCCCGTAGTGTTGCCTAACCCATGTTCTCCATCGAGCGTGAGACTCACAGGCTACCACGGCAGGCGGAGCATTGTGCAATTCCCGGGGGGGATTAGTAGCATCTGCTCCCCTTCCGCTGTGTCCTGCCACCGCGGTGCCCAGAGAGGCACAGCCCTTCCCATCAAAGGCAGCGCGTGAGCTGTCTGCCAGGCTGCTCCCACCCCGCCGCTTACGCCGCGTCCCCGCTGCACGCTTGTTCTCGGGGTTGGATCTCGACGGGCTCCACACAGGGGGAGCCCAGCAGGCCAGGGGCCGGTTGCACAGCAACCGCAGTCACCCGGGGGCTGGCGCCGGAGCTGCACTTTGGTGCCACCCTGCTCAGGCGGGCTGATCTGCCCACACCAGAGCTTTCCAGCCTGCCCGGCTCCGAGCTCGGAGTGGAACGCCACCTCCACAGTCCCCGGGGCCCGCTCAGGGCTGGCCGCGAGAGATCCTGGCTCCTCGCTGCTCTCGCTGCACTGAGCCTGTCGGGCCTCTTGGGGGGTGCTGCCCCCGCGCAGGGACCCCCTTGGCAGCAGGCCTCCCATCCCCAGAGCTGTGAGGGCTGAGCCCTCCTGGGCTGGCTCCAGCACCGGCGTCTCGGCAGGCCCGGGGCGGCGGGGGGCTGAGGAGGAGCAGCAAGCGGCTGTTTCTGGGCTGGGCGCCGGGGCTCGGCTGGTGGCCGTGGGAGCGCTGGGGCGACCCTGCCACGCCAGAGGGAGCCGTGTGGAGTGAGGAGTCAAAGCGGCGTGCAGCCGGCAGAGCCAGCGCTCCCCAGGCCCTGGGTGCGGGAGGACGGTGCGGAGAAGGCTCAGAAGCCCATTGCAAGGGGAGCCCTGCTCCGAGTATCCCCATGGGAGCCAAGGGGGCAGAGAATCCCACCTGCCCCTGAAGGGTTAATACGAACCCGGCCCCCGCCAGCCCTGGGATGGGGGAGCTCAGCCACAGTCTGCTGGGAAAGGGCCTGGGATCTGGCTCCGGAAATGCTGGAACCAGGGCGAGCGGAGCCGCCAGCAGGCCGAGGAGCAGAAGGGCGCGGAGAGAATGCAGAGGCTTTCCACACGGCAGCCGGCCGCAGGGCCGGGATGCATTAGCCAGCAGGAGGCTGTTTGTAGCAGTGAGTCACAGCCCCCCGGAGAACCCTCCAGCCACCCGCAGCTGGGCCACACGTGGCTCCAGGAGGTGGGGGAGAGACCAGTCGCCTCAGGCCCCTGCTCAGCTGGGAGCATGCGACACGATACCAGCCCACGTATCCTCCTCCGGCAGCTCCCGAGCCCGGGCAGGCCCCTTCCAGTCTCACCAGCCAACCTACTGCTGCGCGTGTGGTACCCAGGACAGACCTCTGCTGGGGCTCGGGGCAGCCGTTCCCAGCCCAGTGGCTGGTGTGGCCCTGTCCCGACTCCGGGGTGCCTGTTTGGAGACGCCGTGGCCGCATCCCTCACTGAACTCAAGGGGCGGGCATGCCCGGAGCCTCCAGAAACACAAGATGGGGTGTTCCGTCTCGCTGTCGATCCCTGGCCTAATGGGGCCCAGGGCAATGCCCAGATCTCGGGGGCAGGTTCCTGGGGCCCAGGGCAATGCCCGGATTTCGGGGGCAGGTTCCTGGGGCCGAGGGCAACGCCCGGATTTCGGGGGCAGGTTCCTGGGGCCGAGGGCAACGCCCGGATTTCGGGGGCAGGTTCCTGGGGCCCAGGGCAATGCCCGGATTTCGGGGGCAGGTTCCTGGGGCCGAGGGCAACGCCCGGATTTCGGGAGCAGGTTCCTGGGGCCGAGGGCAACGCCCGGATTTCGGGGGCAGGTTCCTGGAGCCGAGGGCAATGCCCGGATCTCGGGAGCAGGTTCCTCGGTCCCAGGGCAACGCCCGGATCTCAGGGGTAGGTGCCTCGGGCCCAGGGCAACGTCCGGATCTCAGGGGTAGGTGCCTCGGGCCCAGGGCAATGCCGTGACATGCTGTGCAGGGCCCAGGAGACCACGGCCTTCCTCGCCAGCGGCATTTCTCCAGCCCTGAGACGGTTTTGGAAAGTGGCAGAGCAGCAAGGAAACGTGTGTATGGGGGGGAGGGGCAGTGAAAAGGCGAAGAGCCCCCTTCCCGCCCAGGCATCCCTCGGCCTGTGGCACGGTGCAGAAACGACATTCCCATAGGCAGCAGTTGGAGCGACCCGCCACGCCTTCGGCGAAAGGCTCTGCTTTGGAGGGAGCCCCGTCCACCCCCAGAAGGTGCGAAGATGCCGCGGGCCAGGCCTCGTCCAGCGAGGCGGCGGCGGCGCGCTACGTAGCTCTATGGCCCAGGGTGGGTTGCTAGGCTCGTGCTCGGCGCAGGGTGCGCGGGGGCCTGGGAGAGCTGGCGCCGTGGGACGTGTGCAAACAAAAGGCAGCGTGCTTGGCTCGCCGAGATCGGGGTCACAGCTCTGCTTGCACGCAGGAAACAAACAAACCTCCCAGCGGATCCCTGCTGGGCCTGGAGCACTCAGCAGCGTGGGCGTTGGGACGCAGGCCAGCACGCTGCTGAGATAGCGTTCGCAGGAATGTGAATCTGACCCATCGCGCTGCGCATGCGATGCGAGCCCCCAGCAGGCGCTCTGCGGACAGAGACCTGGCCCCTGCCCCAAGCAGCTGCTAGTCCAGCCACTCCGACCCAGGCCGCGGGGCAGCTGTCGAGGGTGGGAAGCTGGAAGGGAGCGGTGCTTGGAGTGGGCTGAGCGCAGAGGCCTGGGGACGGCCGGAAGGAGAGTCTCAGTTTTCCCATCCTCCGTCCCGTTGAGTCCCAGCCCCACAGCCGGTAGCGTGCAGCCTGCTTTACTCGGGGGCTGGGCCCTTAGTGCCAGGGGCCCCCGCACGGGGAGGCACTCTTGTACTAGCACGGGCGCCACTCCGCAGTTGTGCCAACACCCTCTTCCTCCCGCACGTCCCTGCCATTTCCTGCAGCGTGGCGGCGGGAGTGGCCCCTTCCTGCTGGTGAGCCCTGCTTCGATGCCGTCAGTCCCAGACGAGGGCGCGTTTCTGCAGGGGGGGGCCTTCCCCTCACGTCCGGGGGGCGCTGGGCGCAGTGGTGCGGGGTTCCGGCGCCACGCACAGACTGCCCTTGCGCTGGCAGGCGCCTGCTGGAGGTTGCCCACAGAAACAGGGCCCCGGCTAACACACAAACCCGGGGGTAGAGGGGCCGTCGCGGCCTGTGCAATGTGGAGCGGGAGGCAGAGGAGCCCGCATGGTGTAGGGGCTCCCTGTGGTTCAGTCCCACGAGCAAGGCGGGGGCTGTGAGGTGACACGTTTCAGGGCAAGGCTGCGGGACTGCAGCTTGGCAGAGGAAAATTGATAGAACCTGAGAACCTGGCCTCCCTCCAGGGGCTGGCTCAGCTTCTCCTAGGCCCCACAGTCCCTCCCACCCACCCCACTGAGCCCTTGGAGCCGGTGCCATGCTAAAGGTACAGCAGTGCGAGGAATCCACCCCAGCTCTCGGGCATGCGAGGAGCCCACCCCGGCTCTCGGGCAGTGCGAGGAGCCCACCCTGGTTCTCAGGCATGCGAGGAGCCCACCCCAGCTCTCGGGCATGCGAGGAGCCCACCCCGGCTCTCGGGCATGCGAGGAGCCCACCCCGGCTCTCGGGCAGTGCGAGGAGCCCACCCCGGCTCTCGGGCATGCGAGGAGCCCACCCCGGCTCTCGGGCATGCGAGGAGCCCACCCCGGCTCTCGGGCAGTGCGAGGAGCCCACCCCGGCTCTCGGGTAGTGCGAGGAGCCCACCCCGGCTCTCGGGCATGCGAGGAGCCCACCCCGGCTCTCGGTCAGTGCGAGGAGCCCACCCCGGCTCTCGGTCAGTGCGAGGAGCCCACCCCGGCTCTCGGGTAGTGCGAGGAGCCCATCCCAGCTCTCGGGCAGTGCGAGGAGCCCACCCCGGCTCTCGGGCATGCGAGGAGCCCACCCCGGCTCTCCGGCGTGCAAGGAGCCCGCCCCGGCTCTCCAGCATACGAGGAGCCCGCCCCGGCTCTCCGGCGTGCGAGGAGCCCGCCCCGGCTCTCCAGCGTGTGAGGAGCCCGCCCCGGCTCTCGGGCAGTGCGAGGAGCCCACCCCGGCTCTTGGGCAGTGTGAGGAGCCCGCCCTGGCTCTCCGGCGTGCGAGGAGCCCACCCCGGCTCTTGCTGGCTGAAACACTGCGGGGGAGAGTTTTCATTTTCCCTACATGAAGACCCCTGGGGAGCCTCTTTCTTTGGAAATTTTGAAATTTCTCATTTTGGTTCTTGTTGGAAAACCACTTGCGAAATGTCAGCAGTTCCCAAGGGCCGGAAGCGGCAGGTTCTGTGGCTCTTTCATGCAGGACGCTCTCCTGGGCACAGAGGGAGGTGCCAGGATGACTCCAGAGGGCTGGCAAGGGCAGCAGAGGTCTGGGCGAGCGTTTCTGTGCAGCAGGTTCTGCTCTGGCCTGGTGTCCAGCCAGTGCACCAAGCCACGGAGCCGAAGCCCCACACGTGCCACCCACCACCTGGCTGAGACTCTGGGTGGCTGAAGGGCTGCCAACAGGCAGGGCTAAATCGGTAACGGAGCCAGCACGGGGCTGGCACGTGTGCGCTCACCAGGCCCTGCGCACGGTACGTGGGGGTAGGGCCAGGCTCCTACTCCTCCCCCGGGCACACAGATCAGCCCGGCCAAGGGACGCCTGGCAATGGCAGCCCTTGTCCGCCCGAAGGAGCAGGCGGGGACAAGGAGGACCGGGCTTCTCCCAGATAGCCTGGGGAGATGGACTGGGGTGCCCGGGATGACGGGGCTGAGGAGGCCACCCTACAAGGGCTACTCAGGCTGGGGGAGCCAGGGCTGAGACCGGTCGGGGGCTTGGGGCTTTAGCTGCGCAGGCCCCCAGCGTTTCCAAGGAGGTGAGGAGTGAACCCCCTGCTGTCCTGGGTGGCCCCCAAACCTGCAAGTGGAGGGTGCCCTCTGGGCACAGGGCCTCTGGGTGCTCCCTTCGGGCAGTGCCCCACAGCTATGCCATTAGTGCCAGTCTGGCCTCGAGGGGGGCTCCGGGGGCCCCGTGTCTCCCCAGGCTCTGAGTCCAGTTAGAACGGGGGGTGGGGGATCTCTCCCGTGCCGTGGGCTTGCAGCTCTCCGAAGGCCCCTGCGGCAGCCAGCGCCTCAGGCGTGCTGAGGGGACACTGGCTGGCCGGCTGAGGGTGGGTCGTGTTGCAGCCATGCCCCCCCACCCCCACATGGTGACCTTCCTCCCAGAGCCGGGCTGGGGCTTTGCCTCCGGGGATGGAGGCTTCGTCTCTCCTGCTGGACGCGCATGGGGGCTCCCTTGCCAAGAACGGCTGTGTCTGGGGCCAGTGGTGAGGTCCCTGGGCTCCACGGTGACATTGGCTCCCCTTCGAAAGGCTTTTCCGGCAGGTCTGCATCACGCCCCTCCCTGCGCACACGGAGCAGCACCTCCCGGGAGCGCAGAGGGGACCTGCCCGACTTTTGCGGTCCTTGCCCTGTAAGACCCAGTCTAGGAAAAGGAATATGAAGACCATTTCCTTGCCCTCCCCGCCTCGCTACAAGGCTGCCTGGGTCCGGAGCCTCCTGCCCTGCCCCCCACGGGCCTTTTCCAGTGAAATGGGGTTTTAAGAACTGAAGCCAAACGTTCCCACAGACTCAGACAGCGAGTCAAGAAATATTGGGACCAGATGGTCTGTTTTTCCATAGAAGCAGGGGCCAACATGAGGTAACTGGAAAACCGTTAACCCGTCCAAAGCCAACAGTGTGTCAGAGCTCGCCCGCGGCCCTGCCTGCACGGCGTGGCTTGGCCTCCCTCTGCAGGGACGCTGTGTCCTGAAAGGGAACGCGAGGGGGTGGACTGGGCCTGGCTTCCCACCCCTCGCAGCGGCAGGGCTGACAGGCTGTTCCGGGCAAGCCCGGTAGGGGGAAGCCAGGATGGCTGAGATGTGTCTACAATTTTCAAGCCAAGCCAAACTCCCCAGACCCCTGAGCATTTGACCTCGCCTTGCTCAGGGAACGCTGCTAATTTAATCCCCCCAAGCTCCCAGAAGTGGCTGCTCACTGAAACAGCTCTGCCTTCCCCCGCACGCTCCTCCCGAATTGCCACCGGCTGCTGCACCCCTCGGAGCAGTGTCCTCCCCCTACGGCCGCACGCTGGTGCCAGCCACCGCGGGTATCTGCGTTGCCTTATCCAGGGGAAGGCCCCACAGTTACAGGGATCTTGTTGACCCAATCTTCTGTCCCCTTGCTGCTGCCCTCTGCCAGGCTGCAAGCCACTTTCTCCGTTCTCCTGCGCTCACGCCAGCGACCCACGAACAACATGGCTCCCTCCACTCCCAGCATCCTCTGCTCACTCCACCGAGCCGCAGTGCCCTCCCCGGCTCGCCTCAGCTCCCTCGCCGCCTGCCCCACCCTGACAGCAGCACTCACTGACAAATGGTATAAACAGCGGGGCCAGAACAGCTGGAGGTCAGTGCCTGAGGCAGCCCATCTGCTGGGAAGCAAGGAGGGCAGGGGAGGTGTTTACAGCAGCCTGTCAGGTCTGGATGCTAGTTTTCTGGCTCCTTAGGTCTCGGTAGCAGCCAATCACAGCCCCGTTGTGCTCGGTGCCGTACGAACGCTGCGCGGCATGGATTGCCGGCGCTATGGTGCAGCCACGGTGAGGTGCAGAATGGCTTCCATCGCGAAAGGCTCCTTGCCAGTGTCTCCCTCCAGCGAGGGTCAGTGTAGGAAACACCCCGGGACTGCATTTCCCAGCCTCGTTAACCGTCAGCCTCCTGGCTGGCTTCCTTTGCCCTCAGCACTGCAGACTTTCTGCAACACCCACTTTCCTCTGCGCACCAGGCATGGCCCCACACCAGCCATTGTCTGCTTCTCACCTGATGCCTCATGCCCTCCTGGCTGTGACAGAATCAACCAATGGGGTTAGCCATACGCCGGGACCTTAGACGCTGAGGGCTGTTTCATTTCCTCCTCAACCATGTTTCTGCAGCATGCCACAGAGTGCCACAGTGCTGCAGGCCAGAAGGGACCGCCCACCGCCTAGTCTGACCAGCTCTCACCAGCACTGCTCACCGCCTAGTCTGACTGGCTCCCACCGACCACCCACCGCCTAGTCTGACCAGCTCCCACCAGCACCACCCACCGCCTAGTCTGACCGGCTCCCACCGGCCACCAGCACCACCCACCGCCTAGTCTGACCAGCTCCCACCAGCACCACCCACCGCCTAGTCTGACCAGCTCCCACCAGCACCACCCACCGCCTAGTCTGACCAGCTCCCACCGGCCACCAGCACCACCCACTGCCTAGTCTGACCAGCTCCCACCAGCACCACCCACCGCCTAGTCTGACCAGCTCCCACCAGCACCACCCACCGCCTAGTCTGACCAGCTCCCACCGGCCACCAGCACCACCCACTGCCTAGTCTGACCGGCTCCCACCGGTCACCAGCACCACCCACTGCCTAGTCTGACCGGCTCTCACCGGCTAGAGGGCCTCAGTGCCCCCCCTTGAGATGGGGGGTGGCTGGGCCCTACAATCCCAGCCCCCTCTCCCTAGCTCCTTCTCCCCTGCTTCCCAGACAGCCAACTAAAAACCGTCCCTTCCAGCCCTGCCCCCTAGCCAGGGGTGGCATTCCACCTTTCTTTGTTCCTCTCCCTGGGGAGTAACCGGTAGAACAGGTTACCTCCCTGTCCCATCAGCTACTCTGCTGGGCCGTGGTACAGACAGCAGCCAGTGGGGGTCACCCACAGCCCAACCCTAGCAACCGGCAAGGTACCCACACTACGTCACAATAGTTTTTCCTAATATCCAACCTAGACCTCCCCCACTGCAACTTGAGCCCATTGCTCCTCGTTCTGCCATCCGTCACTACTGAGAACAGCCTCTCTCCATCCTCTTTGGAACCTCCCTTCAGGAAGTTGAAGGCTGCTCTCAAATCCTCCCTCCCTCTTCTCTTCTGCAGACTAAACAGACCCAACTCCCTCAGCCTCTCCTCATAGGTCATGTGCTCCAGCCCCCTCATCATTTTGGTAGCCCTCCACTGGACCCTCCCTAATGCATCCACATCCTTCCTGTAGTGGGGGGCCCAGAATTGGACACAATACTCCAGATGTGGTCTGACCAGAGCAGAATAATCACTTCTCTAGATCTGCTGGCAATGCTCCTCCTAATGCAACCTAATATACCATTAGCCTTCTTGGCTACAAGGGCACACTGTTGACTCATCTCCAGCTTCTCATCCACTGTAACCCCCAGGTCCTTTTCTGCAGAACTGCTGCTTAGCCAGTCGGTCCCCAGCCTGTAACAGTGCTTGGGAGTCTTCCGTCCCAAGGGCAGGACTCTGCACTTGTCCTTGCTGAACCTCATCAGATTTCTTTTGGCCCAATCCTCTAATCTGTCCAGGTCACTCTGGACCCTATCTCTGTCCTCCAGCATATCTACCACTCCCCCTAGTTTAGTGTCATCTGCAAACTTGCTGAGGGTGCAATCCATCCCCTTATCTGCTTCTCACATCATTAATAAAGAGGTTGAACAAAACCAGCCCTAGAACAGATCCTTGGGGCACTCCACTAGAAACTGACCGCCAACCTGATATCGACCCATTGATCACTACTCGTTGGGTCCAACAGTCTAGCCAGCTTTCTATCCATCTTACAGTCCATTTATCCAATCCGTACTCTCTTAACTTGCTGGCAAGAATATTGTGGGAGACCGTGTCAAAAGCTTTGCTAAAGTCACATCCACTGACTTCCCCATGTCCACAGAGCCAGTTACCTCATCATAGAAGCTAATCAGATTGGTCAGGCATGACTTGCCCTTTGTGAATCCATGTTGACTGTTCCTGATCACATTCCCTTCTTCCAAGTGCTTAGAATGGATTCCTTGAGGATCTCCTCCATGATTTTTCCGGGGACTGAGATAAAGCTGATAGGTCTCTAGTTCTCTGGATTGTCCCTCTTCCCTTTTTTAAAGATGGGCACTACATTTGCCTTTTTCCAGTCATCCGGGATCTCCCCCAATCTCCATAAGTTTTCAAAGGTAATGGCCAAAGGCTCTGCAATGACATTTGCCAACTCCCTCAGTACCCTCGGATGCATTAAATCTGGGCACATTGGTTTGTGTATGTTTAGCTTTTCTAAATAGTCCCTAACCTGTTCTTTCTGCACCAAGGGCTGTCCACCTCCTTCCCATACTGCATTTGTCTGGGAGCTGACCTTGTCTGTGAAGACAGTGGCAAAGAAAGCATTGAGTACTTCAGCTTTTCCCACATCATCTGTCACTAGGTTACCGCCTTCATCCAGTAAGCGCCCCACACCCTCTCTGATCACCCTCTTATTGCTAACATGCCTGTAGAAACCTTTCTTATTGTCCTTCACATCCCTTGCTAGCTGCAATTCCAATTGCGCTTTCACCTTCCTGACAACTCTGCATTCTCGAGCAATATATTTATACTCCTCCCTAGTCATCTGTCCAAGTTTCCACTTCTTGTGAGCTTCCTTTTTGTGTTTAAGCTCACCAAGGATGTTCCCGGTAAGCCGATCTGGTCACCTACCATATTTGCTCTCCTCACTGCGCAGGCTAGGCCTCCACACCCCGGATCTTCTCTGTTGTCACTACTGTGTTATCACCACCACACTGCACACTGGGGTCTTAATTGTTACACAGATGCCCCGTCACCTAGCACAGGACATGGAAGCTGCTGAAATGTCAGACCCCTCCCAGGGCCAACCCACTGGTGACTTCTTCCCCTGCAGAGCCATGCACTGGTAACGGCCCACCCAGAGTGATACGACTCTTCACTCCTTCAGCGCCACCACGAGTGAAAACAGCGTAAGCAGTTCACTGGTTTCCATTCTAGGAGGTGCGCGTTGCTTGGGGGTTCCCCACAATTGATCTTAAATCCCACAGAGGCTGCAGATCCTCTACCCTGGATGACCAGCTGTCTACTGTGGAGGCAGGGGGGCTTATCTTGTGATTTTATCACAGGGATTGCTGAAGAAGAACTGGGATATTCGAGAATAAAGACCAATGCTGGGTTACGGACGACACCTTCACGTTGAGGGGGTAAAGAAAGAGGCCTGGTGCCAAATGGCTCCCCGGGAAGGCCCAGGCTAAGCCAGGGAAGAGAGGATAACACCTGCAGCAGAGGAATGGAGCGGCGAGCGGCCGGTGAGAACGGCCACGTGCCACGGAGGAATGGAGTGGCGAGCGGCCAGTGAGAACGGCCATGTGCCGCGGAGGAATGGACTGGCGCGGGGCAGTCAGGAGGCCTCTGACACACATGGCCAGAAAGGTAAATCTGAGAGTCGGAAGGATTTTGGACACCCTGGCTGGATGTCCATGCTCGTGGCTGCTGCCTGTGAAGGACAAAGCCCTGGAAAGGTGCAACAAGGGCCAGTGGCTGGATGACTTCGAAGAAACACGGTGACCGTTTCAAGCAAGAGTAATTCAGTTGGCACGGTTCTGCCGTTCCTGCACTGCCAGCTTGGCTCCATCCTTGCCCTGGAGCTCATGACTTACCCTTGCCATGTGGAGGCCAAGCTCTGAAGCCCAGATAGAGTCACTCGCTCAGCCTCACGGGGGCTCTAGCCTTGAACCCACATCTAAGGAAGCCCAGGCTAACGGTCAAACCACCAGCCCCCCCCTCCCGCTAACGAGTCCCCTGTGCGACGACTCACGCCTTCCTCTCAAAATGGCTCTGCCTCCAAGAGGGAAGGCCACCGAGGGACCGGACGGGTTCCCCTTAAGGCACAGGAAACGGCTCATGGACACTGCGTAGAGAAATCCGTCCCCCTCCGCTCTGCACCTAGCCCCACTGTGGGTGAGACGCCTGGCGCCTGCTCCTTTGCCGATACCATTTGCGATTGTCTCAGCGTGTTCCTCCCCGGGAGACGGTCACTGGGGGCACTGGGCAAGGGGCTTTGCTGACCAGCCCCCTTGGACCCGAAGCCCACCCCGGGACTCTCCGGCGTTCAGTAGGCACACAGCCCTCTCCATCTGCTTCTTTGCTAGATGGTGTGACGTAGTGGGGGAGGGGTGTGCTAGCCACTCTTGTGGTTGATGTGTTGGGCTGTGTGTGACCCCTACTGCCCATGCTGGGGGGGGGGGGGGAGAGTGAGTGTGTGCGTGTGCGTGTGTGTGTGTGTCATAGGCAATAGCCCGGCCACTTCACACCTGACCAGGGGAAGGAGTTTGAACAAAGGAAGGGGTGTGGCTACCGGGGGGAGTGACCGACCAGTGGCTGGAAGAAGGGGCATTTTTAGCTGGGGGAAGCATGAGGAAAGGAGACTGAGTCCAGTACAGGGGGTTCAGGGGCCTGTGAACTCCTTACCCCCAGGAGCTGTCGGCCCTGGTGCCTACGTCAGCGTCGAGCCCGGGCCGGGCTGTGCCTCGGAGAAGCAATAAACCCCCCTGTTCTACTGGCTGGCGGAGTCACATCTGGCTGCGGATGAGGGCGCAGGGCTGGGGGCTCCCCGATGCGCCGTCACAGATGGTGAATCTCCCCATCGCGCCCTTCGGCAGAGGGAGCCGCTGCTGGGACCACGTCGTGGGGAGTTTAATGACCATCTTTGCAGTGACCACGAAACCACACTCTCTTCCATGGGGCTTCTGGCCGCCAGAGCTGAAACCATAAATAAAGGCTCAGTGAAAACCCGCAGCTGTCCCTGCTGCAGATCAGAGGTTCCGGCGTGTAACTAGCCCCAGTGAGATGGGGTCGGCCAACCCAGGACGATCTGGAGAAGTGAGATTCCTTCTCCGCTCTGCAGCTCCAGGACTGTGTCCCCAGCCCTGCCAGGGCCGGGCAGAGGCAGTGTGGTGGCAGCCAGGAACTACACTGCTGCTCTCCCTGTTAGTCACCGTTAGCCACTCCGCACACGCGCCAAGTCGCGGCTGTGCCTTTTGCGGACCGCTGGAAAAGAAGGCGACTCGGGGGGCAGGGCAATGGACACAGATTTCTGTTTGCATGGGGGTGATCAGGGAAGTCCGGGGAGCTGCCAAACTCTGGCGTCTCCAAGGGAGCGCGCACAGTGGCAGCACTAGGACTCCGGCTGCGTCTGGCTGACGCTGGCTTTCGGCGCGGCTCACGCAGAGGAGCTGGCTGTGCTTGGGGTCTGGCCAGGGGAGTGAAGAACCCTTTGGGGAGCACGTCCCCACAGCGAGCTGGGGCCCGGGGCACGGCCCTCAGTACGGGCAGGGCATTCGCCGCCTGGGCCCAGATGCCCTGAGTCACCTGCTGCTGTCCCTCGTGGCTCTCGCTGGGACTCAGCCCTCGGCCAGGCCACCAGGGTCCTGCCCCTCTGGGGCAGCAGAGTCCCACTGGACGAGTCTCCTGGGACGAAGGCGGCTCAGCAGGCTGTGGCCGTGGCCTCTAGTCAGGGGCCAGAGGCTGGCTGAGGGGCCACCATGAGCCCCTGAGGGTAGCGCTGCCCCAGGCAAGGCCAAGCCCTCTGGGGTAGCCAGGCTGGGTGGGGCTGCCAGGGGGAGCGCATGGGCCTGGCTGTGGGGGAGTCAGGCTGGGAGAGGCTGCGAGGGGGAGCGCGTGGGCCTGGCTGCGGGGGAGCCCGCGAGGCGAGCTGAGAGGCGAAGAGGCATGAGGCGCAGCTCTGTGTCCCAGTGCGCGGGGCGCGGCGGGCAGTGGCGTGAAGCGGCTGCAGCTCTCCACTCCGCAGCCGCGGTGGCGCTGTTCCCCTTTGCCTGGGAAGGGCTGGGTGCCGCGGGGCTCCTGACACACACATGTGTCTGTGATTGCTTGCAGCTGTGCGGCATGGCCATATAAGGGCATGGCTGGGCTGCACACGCCGTGCCATTGCCGTGACGTCTTTGGCTGCCTCCCCTCCTGGCGGGATGCTGCAGAGCAGCCCAGGGCCAGCTGAAGATGGACGCAGCTCCCCCAGGCAGCGTTTGCTGGAAATAAATAAAATCTGCACTAGCCGGGGGTCAGCGCTCCACTGCGCCATCGCTCTGCGCTCTGAGCCTCCTTTCCTTCACTCGCGGCCTCTGCAAAGAGCAGCTCCCTGCCAAGCGCCGCTCACCAGGAAAGCGCCCCCTCACGCTGCGATGTCCCCCCCGCCTGCTCCCCAAGGGGGCCGCTGCCCCTTGCCACAGGTGCAGACAGGGAACCCCCTGGCTCAGCCCACAGTGCCACGTGACCCACTACTCCACGGCGCTCTCCTGCCCGGGCCCTGCCCCGCCCGCTGGCACCACGCAGCACCCGCTTGCAGCCCCGGGGCGGGGCCCCTTCCTGCGGGGCTCCCCACGAGGCTTCCCCTTAACCAGCAGAATGGCCCCTGTGGGGTGCAAGGTGGCCCAGACGAAGCGTCTCCTGCAGAGAGCGTTTGCCCTGCCAGCAGGCCGAACTGGATCCCGGGGGTGAGATGGGGCATCCCACGGGAGCCGCTGCAGAAGTGTGGCCATTGCAGCCCAATAGCTGCGGCCCCCCCGCCCGCCTTCCACCACCTGCCTGTGTTGCGGGAAGGAAGCCGAGTGGCTCTGCTGCTCAGGGGCAGCATCTGCGAACTCGGGGCCTCAGTCACGTCTCGGGTTCTCCCCTTCTGGGCCCGGCTCAGACCAGGGGGGCGCAGCTCTGCAGCCCTAGCCAGACGCTGCTTGGTAAGGCCAAGGCGCCCGCACAGACTGGGGGCTCTAGGCCAAGCTTCACCGCAGACTCTAGGAGCCAAGGACCAGAGATTCAGCGGGAAGCACTGCAGGAAAGGGGCAAAGCACCATTGCCTAATGCTCCCACGGGCCGGCCTGGCGCTCCCACAGACTGGACAAAGGCTTGGGGAAGTTCCTACAGCACGCTGTGCACGGCTCATTCCATCCAGCCTCTCCTCAGTGAGTCATCTCCAGAGGACTGGCACCACAGCGGCTCCCCCAGCCCTTGCCAGACGCCTGTGTCTGAGACCGGGACGCAGGGGGAGACTTCCCCGGGATGCCCTCAGGGGGTCATGGGATTGGACTGGAAAGGTCACTCTTGCGCCCATGGGGCCCAAACGTCTGTACAAAGGGGCCATGCGAGGTGTCACATGAAAGCTCATGTTCTACTGGTTCTGTAGGTGCCATTCATGTACTTGTGTGATGTCTGTGTGTGGTCTAGGTTGGACAATTCTCTGTCTGAGGCAGAGCCATGGGCCAGGAATGTTCGTTCAGTGGCTGTGCTAATTAGCGAGGCTCCAGGGACAGTGGATCTCTCGGTGCCAAAGACACCCCTGGGGAATGTCTGGATGCCTGCAGACCAGCCCGAACAATGATTGCTGGCTTGGGACACAGGGATAGGTCCCTGGGCCATGGGACCTGCTCCAGCTTGGGAGAGACCAGGGATGGATATAAAATGCCATGTGGCTCCCTCCATCTTGTCTTGAGCTCAGCTCCTGATCCCAGATGCAGCCTTGCAGGGAACAACGAGCCGGGAAGAACCGCGGACCCATCCTGACACAGGATGTAACCAGACACTTCTAAGCCAGCAGTTCATAACATCTCTGCTGCGAGCCTGCACTGAGAACTGGGAGATTGGCGCATGTAACGTATTCTCCTTAACAACCTCACTCTCAGGCTTTTCTTTCCTTTAGTAATAAACCTTCGACTGTAGATTCTAAAGGACTGGCTCAGTGTGATCTTGTGGGTAAGATCCAGAGTGTACATTGACCGAGGACTGTGGCTGGTTTCTTGGGACCAGAAGGACCCCAGCTGTAGCCAGAGATGCGTGGCGGCGGCTGCTGGGGCCACCGAGCTCAGAGCAGCTACGGAAGCTGGCGTCAGCCTCAGGCCGGTCGCCAGCAGGAGAGGAGAGCCCGGGGGCAGGGCGAGAGGAGCGGGTCAGGCCTGCAGGCCAATGGGAGCTCCGATTCCCAGGGTGCAGGGTATGTCTACACTACCACCCTAGTTCGAACTAGGGTGGTAATGTAGGCAACTGGAGTTGCAAATGAAGCCCGGGATTTGAATTTCCTGGGCTTCATTTGCATGTTGCCGGGCGCCACCATTTTTAAATGTCCGCTAGTGCGGACTCCGTGCCCGCAGCTACACGCGGCACGGACTAGGTAGTTCGGACTAGGCTTCCTATTCCGAACTACCGTTACTCCTCATTTCATTTAAAAATGGCGGCGCCCGGCAAGATGCAAATGAAGCCCAGGAAATTCAAATCCCGGGCTTCATTTGCAACTCCGGTTGCCTACATTACCACCCTAGTTCGAATTAGGGTGGCAGTGTAGACAGACCCTCTCTCTCAGGCTTTTCTTTCTGTTAGTAATAAACTTTTAGATGTTAGATTCTAAAGGACTGGCTCAGCGTGATCTTGTGGGCAAGATCCAGCATGTACGTTGACTGGGGACCTGTGGCTAGTTCTTTGGGACCAGAAGGACCCGTTCGGGATAGGAGAGATCGGATTCTACAACCCCCCACCCGTGTTAGGGGCTGACTGTGGCACAGGGAGAGCTGGGGTGTCTGAGGGGTTTTGCTCGTGAGGTTCCTGCTGGCCGGATCGGCAGCTGGAGCGCTCGGTGTGGTTGGTGTGTGGTCTGTTGGGAAGGTCCCGGTCTGGGGCTGTACGGAGCCGTGGGTTTGAGCAATTCGCCCTGAGCGGATGCCCTCGGCGGTGCCCGGACCCAGCCTGGCCCGTCACACCGGGGTCGCTCCGTCCAGCCCTGCCCTGCTTGCCACATGTGCCCAGGGGTCTGGAAGAGCCCACCTGGCCACAGAGCACCACCGTTTTCCCCAGCTGGACTGCAGCGGGGCTCCGACAGTGCCCTCTTCTTGGCAGTAGGATGGGGCCTCCCTGGGAACAGCCCCACTTCTCCTCACAGAGGGGCTGCAGGCGACAGCAGCTCAAATGCCTCAACATTTCCTGCTCGGTGGTGTGGCCGCTGCTGCCGTGCCCGGTCCTTGCCAGGGCTGCACAGCACAGTGAGCGCAGAGGCAATGCTGGGAGACAGCTCTTGCAGGCTGGCGGCTCGAGCCAACCACCAGGCCCTTCGCATCCTCACACGAGGACGTGGCACCATTCTGTCGTCGGGCCTTCGGCTTTTGCTCCCCGCGGGGCTCTGAGACGGAAGTGGAGCTCGGGGTCCCCCTCGCGCCGCGTGAGCCGGAACCCCTCGCACATGGCGCTCCCAGCCCCGGCGGACTACCCAAGCCAGGGCAGGGAGGGTAACTGACTACTGGCAGGCGTGCCGCCCTGGGACTCCGCCCAGACCTCAGCTGTCCCCAGCAGAGAGCCCGCGAAGAGAAGGCAGCCGAAGGGGCTGGCCAGTGAGCCTTTCGCCCGCGGAAGGGGGGGTCGCTAGCCCTTCACGCTGCTTCTCTAAGGCGCATCAGGGTGGGGGTTGGAAACACGGAGAACAGGAGGCATTGGGGACAGACGCCTATTGGTTCAGACAAGGACCAAGGGGCTGTGGGCTAGAGGCTCGATGGCTGCGTCTCCCAGGGTTTGACGTAGTGTTGGTACCTTGCTGGTTGCTATGCTGGGGCTGTGGGTGACCCCCACTGGCTGCTGTCTGTAGCACGGCCCAGCAGAACAGGGGATGAGTCACTAGGCAAGGGTCTCTCAACCTGTCCGACCAGCTACCCCCCAGGGAGAGAAACAAAGGAAGGTGGAATGCCGCTCCTGGCTGGGGGGTAGGGCTGCAAGAGGGTTAGTTTCTGTCTGGTATCATGGAGGAAGCAGCCATGGCAACAGGCTGGGTTTTAGGGGCCCAGGCTCCCCCATCTCAAGGGGGGCTGAGGCATCCTAGACCTGCCCTGTAACCAGATTACATCTGTGCTGTGCTGTATCCTGGAGAAGCAATAAACTCCCTCTGTTCTACCGGCTGGTGGAGTCTGTCCGTGCCATTACGGGGGTGCAGGAGATGGGAAAAACCCGACACGCCGTCACACAGGGAGATGGCTAGGGGCCAGGGGCCATTTGGGTGGGCGCAGCGTCGCGGTGGCTGGCGGGAGCGGCTGTCACAGAAGAAGCACTGGCGCTACCTCTGTGTGACATGGGCAGGTTCGTCATCCATGCACATACGCAGGCTCCCCGTGCCGCCGTACCTGTGTCCCTTTGGGGTTCCGTAAAGATGCATAATCCCAGTGTGCATCCTGGTCAGTGCTTGATCTCCGTGCTATCTTGTGGCAGTGAGTTCCGCAGGCTACCGTGCACACGGTGTAAGAGTGTCCTTGCTCCACAGGCCGATGTCCTGCCTTTCCATGGCACTGAACGTCATCTTTTGGAAAATGACCCAGGGTTAACGAGCTTCCCTTCTTCACGTCATCCATGCGGACATCCCTTCGCACCCCTCCGCATCGCCTCCCAGTGGCTCCCTCCCTGCCCTGTCAAGCTCTGTCGCCCGCAACCCTGCCCTCTGGCCCTGCCTGCGCGCCACAGCAGGCGGTTCCCCTTCACTGGCGAGTGGGGCCGAGCCAAGCCCCAGCCTTGCAGCTGCTCCCGGCGCTGCACAGACCTTCCATCCGCTCTTGGACGCTGCACTCCGCTCCTGCTCCTGTTGCGGCCACGGGCCACGCACCCCAAAGGCCACTGGCCTCCAGCTGGGGGCGTTGCCGCCCTGGCCACGTGGGTCTACGGAGGGACTTTGGGGCCTGTTTTTCGGCTCCCGGGTCTGGACGCTCTGGCCTCCATTTGAACTACCTGGCTATTGCGATGAAACTCTTGTGGGACACCTCAGTGGCCCCCATTTTACTTCCTCCAGTGCAGGTGCAGTTTCTGCCCCCAGGGAGGGGGCCCACCTGAGGAATCTCCCTCCGGCAGGCAGGGCCGGGGTGTCTGGCGGGGGTGAGGCGCTGGTGTCTGTTCGGGGGTGTTTCACTCACACCTCGGTGTGGCCGGGCTGGGCCATGTGGCCGTGGGCCCAGGAAGCCGCCCTGGAGGCGAGGAGCGGGAGGACCAGCACCCACCAGTGGTCTCCATCGCAGTTTTCGCCTGGCGCAGGCAGGGGAGACGGATGCCTGGTGCCTGGGCTGGAGGGACACAGGGGGCTGGGCCGGCGCGAGTTCTCCCAGCAGGGCGTGGGGATGGTGGCCCAGGGTGCTCGCCGTGGCAGGGGCAGCCTGGGATTTGATAAACTCCTGGGGCACACTCCCAAGCCAGCTTGGACACGGTGGAAAGCCACGGAAGAGCCACTAACACAGCGTGCGACGGCCCAGCCACGCCGTCCTTGCACTGACACCCCTGCCCCAGAGCAGCCACGGGCTGGCCCACGCCGGGGTGAGAGCTCTTAGCTGTGGCGGTCGGGATGGTACCCTTAGACCTGCGACGGCCCCAGGCTCCCTTCTGGAGCAGGCCCCGCGCGGCGATGCCACAGCCCGTTCACCGGGGTAAAGACGAGCTGCCGGAGCGGCCAGAGGTTGGCGGAGCAGAAATGAATTGTGGTCTGACGGCCATCGGGAAGCCTGACCAGGCATCACCAGAGCTGCAAAGGAGAAATGGCCCCAGTACAGGGGGAGGGGATGTTTTAGCCGCTCACTGGTTATGCTGAGGCTCAACCGAAATTGACATTCTGAAATCCCGCCCCTGCTGCAGCTGGGAACCAGCCCGGCACATCCCTCCTCCTCACTGCCTCTCCCGCGCCTCCTGCCACAGGAAACTCAGGGACCGAGTGGAAACCTCGACCAAACTCCCCAACTAGGATCAAAATCCCAACTCCTGTCCTCTGCCCCCTTCGGCCCCCTCCCTCCGCTCCCTCGGTAGTAAATGGTGACCCCGGGACCCGCAAGATGAAGTTAGCAAACTTTCTGTTCCTTTTCCTCCTCCAAGTCTGTTTCCTGTGGAGAGGGACGCGGGCTCAGCAGACGCAGATAATCGACCGAGGTGAAACCTTTCAAGGTAAGAACGTTGCTTTGCGGTGAACTTGCTTCCCGTTCCCTTCCCCTTCCCCGTCCTGTCATGTTACGAGCAGGCTCTGCCTCCCGAGCTGCGCCCCTCATCCTTCTGCACGGGCACCTCCGGCTGCTCAGCCTGCGGGGCTTTCCGCTTGCCGGGACGTTTCACTTCGGATGCCTGCTGATTAGCTAGTCCTTACTGGGGTATCGGGAATCTCCCCTCTTCAGCCCACTGCTCTGAGCCATTTCCCCGTTACCCTCACCTCTGTGCCTCCCTCATGGGGCGTCATTAGCAAACCAGGGGAGTCGAAGCGAGGCCTGTGCAGGACAGTATTCTGCATGAGTTACCGATCTCTGGCTAGAATGTGTTCAAAAGCTGCCCAAATGGGGTACGGCCAGACTACAGGCTTTTGTCAACGGAGGCTTTGTCGACAGATACTGACGACAAAGCTTCAGTCAACAAAGAGCATCTAGACGACATCCAGTTCTGTCGACAAAACCCTGTAGTCTAGACACGCCCACAGTGTCTAGATTTTCCCTTCAATTGTACTAGTATTTGGTCCTGTTGCAAAAGAAATCCTTTGTCACAGGCTCTTTGCTCTTCTTTAAATAGAAAATACATACAAGAGAGACAGGAGCGCTACATGGGGGTGTTCTTTTAAACAGTGTCTGGCTGATGTTTTATTGAGCTGACTTAATTCATCTCTCGGTATAAAGCCGAGACGCCTAGGAAAACAATCTCTCATTTAAACATCACAGCCATAAACGTAAAGAAAAATACCACGGTTGCTCTGGGTTTGCTTGGCTGGTTTGAAAAAAGCTGTTTCTTTTTAGATTCGATGTTGGCTTTAATCTATTGCATCCAGGTTCTGTTTTAACCCGGCCTAGCACCAATGCCACCAGTGTGTGTGTGTGTGTAACGCTGGTGCCTGGCAGCTGCACCGTGGGAGAGAGAGTGTGTAAGAGGGTGCTAGAGACTGGCCTGCGTGTGTGCTCTAGGGAAGGCGCTCATTATAGCGCTCGAATCCACGTTGCACGGAAGCCCCTCGTGGACTGGGCCACTGGTGTAGCCACAGCACGTCTCACGCCCTTTCTCTGGCTTTGAGCAGACTGCCCGGTCGACCTGTTTTTTGTGCTGGACACATCGGAAAGCGTTGCTCTGCGGGTGAAGCCGTTCGGAGCCCTGGTGACGCAGTTGAAAGATTTCACCAACCAGTTCATTGACAGGCTGACCGACAGGTAAGGGGAGTGGCCGTGCATGCTACTGCTGCCCCGCGTGTCTCGTGGCACGTCCCGGGGTGCTCACGCCTGGTCGTGGCAGCAGAATGGAAAGTGACCCCGGCAGGACTGGGACGCTGCTTGGGTCTTTGTGTTTTGCACGAGGAGAGAGTGCACAAGAGAGAGGCCAGGGCCTGGCGCTGTGACCAATGGGAGAGGCTGAGGAGATTGTACTGGTGAGATTAGTGCTCTCCTGTGTGGCATGGGAGCGCTGCACTTCTCCATCCCCGTCTGCAGGTGGCGACGTTCGTCCAACAATGGGGTGGGGGTGTAGCGGCGTTGAGTCCCACCCGCAGAGCTATCCTCTGGGGCCGCCGGCACGAAGCCAGGGCTGGGTCCCAGGGCTTGGCGTAACTCCGGCCTCCCCTTAGAGCCAAAGCAGAGCCCGGCCTTGGTTTCACGCACCGTCAGCTGCACTCTGCAGGCCCTCTGCTGGGGATGGGCCATGCCCTGTGGTTGCTCCCCTGCCGGGGTGCCAGGCCCAGGAACCGGCCAGTGGGAAGTGCACAGAGACCAGCGGCCCACAGGCATTTGCCAGCAGCACCCAGTGCACTGAGCGGTGTGGGGCAGCCATGCCAGCGGCAGCCAGCGCCCTGAGCGGTGTGGGGCAGCCATGCCAGCAGCAGCCAGCGCCCTGAGCGGTGTGGGGCAGCCATGCCAGCAGCAGCCAGCGCCCTGAGCGGTGTGGGGCAGCCATGCCAGCAGCAGCCAGTGCACTGAGCGGTGTGGGGCAGCCATGCCAGCAGCAGCCAGCGCCCTGAGCGGTGTGGGGCAGCCATGCCAGCAGCAGCCAGTGCACTGAGCGGTGTGGGGCAGCCATGCCAGCAGCAGCCAGTGCACTGAGCGGTGTGGGGCAGCCATGCCAGCAGCAGCCAGCGCCCTGAGCGGTGTGGGGCAGCCATGCCAGCAGCAGCCAGTGCACTGAGCGGTGTGGGGCAGCCATGCCAGCAGCAGCCAGCGCCCTGAGCGGTGTGGGGCAGCCATGCCAGCAGCAGCCAGTGCACTGAGCGGTGTGGGGCAGCCATGCCAGCAGCAGCCAGTGCACTGAGCGGTGTGGGGCAGCCATGCCAGCAGCAGCCAGTGCACTGAGCGGTGTGGGGCAGCCATGCCAGCAGCAGCCAGTGCACTGAGCGGTGTGGGGCAGCCATGCCAGCAGCAGCCAGTGCACTGAGCGGTGTGGGGCAGCCATGCCAGCAGCAGCCAGTGCACTGAGCGGTGTGGGGCAACCATGCCAGCAGCAGCCAGCGCACTGAGCGGTGTGGGGCAGCCATGCCAGCAGCAGCCAGCGCCCTGAGCGGTGTGGGGCAGCCATTCCAGCAGCAGCCAGTGCACTGAGCGGTGTGGGGCCTGCATGCCAGCAGCAGCCAGTGCCCTGAGCGGTGTGGGGCCTGCATGCCAGCAGCAGCCAGTGCCCTGAGCGGTGTGGGGCCTGCATGCCAGCAGCAGCCAGTGCACTGAGCGGTGTGGGGCAGCCATGCCAGCAGCAGCCAGCGCCCTGAGCGGTGTGGGGCAGCCATGCCAGCAGCAGCCAGTGCCCTGAGCGGTGTGGGGCCTGCATGCCAGCAGCAGCCAGTGCACTGAGCAGTGTGGGGCAGCCATGCCAGCAGCAGCCAGTGCCCTGAGCGGTGTGGGGCCTGCATGCCAGCAGCAGCCGGTATTCTGAGTGGCACGGGGCCACCATGCCTATGGTTCCCCTTCTGCACCCCCAGTCAGTACCCCCTCCTATCCCCAGACTCCTCCCAGAGCCTGCTGCAGTGGTACACGGCCGGGCTGAGGAGGCTCAGGCTGCAGAGCCACCCTACAGTCCCATCAGGAAGGGAGCAGAGTGAGCCGCAGTGGTTGGGCCGGGCTGGAGACAAGCCTCCGGCTACATGGCAGCAGCCCCACAGCGACAGCACAACAGCGGGTGGGGCAGCCAGACGGCTCCTGTGGCCGTAACAGAGTCAGGTTCCATGTGACTGCGGCACCGCCCCATAGTCACACCCATGCATATGCAGCCCCATCGTGTCCCCCCCCCCCGCTGCTCATCCCCTTTTCACACCCACGTGTTCACACCCGTGGCTCACCCCCATCATCGCACCCCACTGCTCACCCCATCGTCACACCCCACTGCTCACCCCATCATCGCACCCCACTGCTCATCGCCTTTTCACACCCATGTGTTCACACCCGTGGCTTACCCCCATCATCGCACCCCACTGATCACCCCCTTTTCACACCCATGTGTTCACACCCGTGGCTCACCCCCATCATCGCACCCCACTGATCACCCCCTTTTCACACCCATGTGTTCACACCCGTGGCTCACCCCCATCATCGCACCCCACTGATCACCCCCTTTTCACACCCATGTGTTCACACCCGTGGCTCACCCCCATCATCGCACCCCACTGATCACCCCATCGTCACACCCCGCGGCTCATCCCCTTTTCACACCCATGTGTTCACACCCCACTGCTCATCCCCTTTTCACACCTTTTCAAGTCTGTGGGCTGGATGGATCTCTGCCTGGTTGGGCTGTGCACTGTGAATCCCCTGGCAGCTGGTGCCTTTGTCGGCTCGCCTGAGCGCTCTCTCTAAACAGCTGGTCACCGTGTTGGCACTTGGGCTGGGAGGGAGTCGCCCGTCATCTCTCCCTTGCACCAGAGAGGTGTGTTCGCACGGGCAGGCTGCGCTCCAGCTGTGCCAGTCACCACGGAGCCTCTTTTCCCCTCCCGGGACCCTTCCCCGTATTGCATGAGGACAGGCCTGTAGGAAGGGCCTGGCATGGCCGGGCTCTCAGGCAGAGGCTCCACCGTCCACCAAAAAGCCGAGTGCAACATGCTCCGGACGTCACGGACTGGCAGGGGCCGTGGCGGGGGACGGGAGGATTCCACAGGAGAGACTCAGCAGAGCCGTGGGAGCCGTGGCGGGGGCTGTGGCGGAGGGCGGGAGGACACCGCAGGAGAAACCCAGCAGAGCCGTGGGAGCCGTGGTGGGGGCCGTGGCAGAGGGCGGGAGGACGCCGCAGGAGAGACCCAGCAGAACCGTGGGAGCCGTGGTGGGGGCCGTGGCGGAGGGCGGGAGGACGCCGCAGGAGAGACCCAGCAGAGCCGTGGGAGCTGTGGTGGGGGCCGTGGCGGAGGGCGGGAGGACGCCACAGGAGAAACCCAGCAGAGCCGTGGGAGCCGTGGCGGGGGCTGTGGCGGAGGGCGGGAGGACACCGCAGGAGAAACCCAGCAGAGCCGTGGGAGCCATGGTGGGGGCCGTGGCAGAGGGCGGGAGGACGCCGCAGGAGAGACCCAGCAGAACCGTGGGAGCCGTGGTGGGGGCCGTGGCGGAGGGCGGGAGGACGCCGCAGGAGAGACCCAGCAGAGCCGTTGGAGCCGTGGTGGGGGCCGTGGCGGAGGGCGGGAGGACGCCGCAGGAGAGACCCAGCAGAGCCGTAGGAGCCGTGGTAGGGTCCGTGGCGGAGGGCGGGAGGACGCCACAGGAGAAACCCAGCAGAGCCGTGGGAGCTGTGGCGGGGGCCGTGGAAGAGGGTGGGAGGATGCCGCAGGAGAGACCCAGTAGAGCCGTGGGAGCCGTGGCGGGGGCCGTGGTGGGGGGCTGCAGGCCGGGCGGAAGCTGACTCTGAGGCGGGTTCCTGGTTGCTCTCTGCAGGTATTATCGGTGCGACCGGAGCTTGGTGTGGAACGCAGGTGCGCTGCACTACAGCGATGAGGTGGTGCTGATCCAGGGGCTGGAGCGTATGCCCGCCATGCGCAATGAACTGAAGAGGAAGGTGACTGCCGTGGACTACATTGGGAAAGGCACCTACACCGACTGCGCCATCAAGAGAGGCATCGAGGAGCTGCTCATCCGGTGAGCGAGAGCCAGGCCGGCGGAGAGGGAAGGCCGGGGGCCGGGAGGAGCCTTGTCTTGGTGCCGGGACAGCCCGGCTCTGCTGCCGCCTGGCTAGGCGCAGCTTGGCAGCTCTGTGCTGGAGGGGCCCACTGGTCCCACTGCACCGTGGCCTCCTCCCGGGCACCACGCCCTGCTTCTCCAGGGCTGGGCCTGAGTGGGCCCCCATGCGTGGTATGGCCACTGGGGACCCCAGCACTCTGCCATGGCCCCCATGTTTAGCTGCACCCCGGCCAGCCCCCGACTGGTTAGTCCCAGGGGAGGCTGATGGTCAGAGAGAGGCCACGGGGTGTAGAAGAATTGCAAAGGAAGTCAATGGCACTTGGGATGTTCCAGGGGCTCCCACCAGAAGGAGAACAAGTACCTGATCGTGGTGACCGATGGCCACCCCTTGGAAGGCTACAAGGAGCCCTGCGGGGGCCTGGAAGATGCTGCCAACGAAGCAAAACATCTGGGGATCAAAGTGTTCTCTGTTGCCATCTCTCCTGACCATCTGGTACGCATGGGCCACGGGGCTGGGGGCTTTCACGGCTGGGGTGCAGGGAGGAGCAAGAGACCGGATAGTCCTTAGCACAGCCACACAACCCGTCTCGGGGCAGGGGCCCGTGGCTGCAGCAGCCTTGGGAAGGAGCTGGGTGGGGTGGCCGATTAGAAACGGTGCCCCCGTGAAGCAGTGCCGGGTTACCCCAGCTGAGACTCTGGCCCAGCACCTTCCGTTAATACAGAGATGGTCCCCAAGGCAGCGCCAAGGTCTGACACCCCACGTCGGCGCTGGGGAAACGGCTCCAGCCCTGAGCCGACTGCCCCGGCTGGGCCGAGCAAGAGCAGCAGAGCCCCGCGGGAATGTTCTCGGGCCGGGCCGTGGGCACCTGGCAGGTAGCCTAGGGCCTCGAGCCCAACCTTGTGGCTTCCCGGCTGTTCCCCCCAGGAGTCCCGGCTGAGCGTCATTGCCACGGACAACAGCCACCGACGCAACTTCACGGCAACCAACTCGGTGGAGTACACCATCGATACCATCCTGGACATGATTGTGAGTATCGCCTGGCCTCAGGCCCCGGGCTCCCCCTGCCCACGTGGCGGGTGTCACTGGGCCTGCTCACCGGGCGCTTGTCTTGTTCTCTTCTAGAAAAAGAACGTGGAACAAATGGTGAGTCCTGCGCTCCCCGGGCTTTCCCCTGGCGTGGCCCGGTCCGGGCCAGGCTGGCTCCCTGGGAGCTGCGCACAGGCTGCGCTCACACCCTGGCTCCAGTACCGCACCGCGAGGAATGCAGCGCAGCAGCCCCACCGTCTGGCCCGCCGGGTCCCTTCTCCTTCCCAGGCAGGGGAGCAAACCGGGCCAGGCCTGGAGCTCCCCGAGCCTTCCCTGCCCTCCAGGGTCTCCAGAGCTCTCGCTCAGGGGGCAGGCCCTGAGCGTCCTGCCCACGCCGGGGGAGCAAAGCGCCCAGCATGGCCTCCGTTGGCATTTGCTCCAGCTGCTGGGGTGGCCCCGGCCGTGCACCCGGCGTACCTTGCCATGCAGTGGAGCACGCTGGCGGGAGGAGGGCTTCTCGCACTGGCCACCCGTGCGGGGCGAGGGTCCAGCCTGCAGGCAGGGTAGGCCTGGCTCCTCTCGCCCTCGCAACAGCGGGAGTCACCGTCAGGGCGCCTGCCTGGGCTGGCGGTGGTGGGGCGGGGCGGCGACATCAGCCGAGCGGGGTGTCTAATGTTGCGCTTTCTCCTTCTCCCCGGCAGTGCTGCTCCTTCGAGTGCCAGGTGAGTGGGGCTCCCGGCCCTGCCTTAGCTCTCCCTGAGCGCCCCTTCCCCCAGGCCTGCGCCCTGGCCTGCCTCTCACCATTGCCTCTTTCTTGCAGCCTGCCAGAGGGCCTCCCGGGCTGCCAGGGGATCCAGGCTACGAGGTTAGTGAGCCAGGGCCCTGCTGTGCGAGGGGGGCACCAGAGCAGAGACCCGCTGGAGGGGCCATGCCAGCGAGCGGATGGGCCAAGGGGCATGCGGGGATCACAGCTGCGCTTGCCTGCACTGTAGGAGAGCCACGAGCATCAAGTGAACTCCAGTGGGACCCACGTGGCCGGCCCCGTGTTCCCCAGAGCCACCGAGGCCCTGGGAGGCCTGCAGCCACGCCGGGCCCCAGGGTGTCGCCTGTAGGAAAGCCAGCCCTGGGTTGGCTGGTCTCCCGGCTCAGGGGCCCTTGAGATGGGGCATTAGGGAGCCAGTCCTGGGGAGGAGCTGAGCACGCTCCGGTGAGCCCATGGCCTCAGTTTATAGTTTGCCGGGGCAGCACCGCGATCTCCCAGCGCTGGAGGTGGCGCACGCTGCCCTGCCCGAGGCCTGCCTCAGGAAGCCTCCAGCTGGCGACTGGACCTAGACCAAGGTGCTCGACAGCCAGCCTGGCTCCACGTCCACAAATGAGCACGCTGGGGCTGCCTGGCTGGGAAGAGCCGCTCCCGCATCGCGCCGGCAGGAACTCGGATCGCGAGGCGCACAGCGCTGCACAGAAAGAGACGTGGGGTCCTACGGCGATGCATATTCTGTGTTTCAGGGGGAGAGAGGAAAGCCGGGTCTTCCTGGGGAGAAAGGGACTCCTGGAGAGCCGGTAAGTGGGGAGGGGCATACACCGTGTTTAGGTGGGGGAGACTGCACGGGATGCAAGGCTTCCAGTGCCACAGCTTGTTTGGAATGCTCTAGAGCCTTAAGGGCAGCACTCCACTGTGGGATGGTGCAGCACACTCACCTCTGGCTGGGCTAACTCCATCGTGAGATGGTGCTAGACCATCTCCAGTTCTGGGCTAGCTCCTTTGTAGGACGGTGCTAGACTGGCCTCTGGTTCTAGGCTAGCTCTTTTGTAGGATGGTTCTAGACAGCCCCTGGTTCTAGGCTAGCTCCTTTTTAGGATGGTGCTAGACTGGCCCCTGGTTCTAGGCTAGCTCCTTTGTAGGATGGTTCTAGACAGCCCCTGGTTCTAGGCTAGCTCCTTTTTATGATGGTGCTAGACTGGCCCCTGGTTCTAGGCTAGCTCCTTTGTAGGATGGTGCTAGACTGGCCCCTGGTTCTAGGCTAGCTCATCTGTAGGATGGTTCTAGACAGCCCCTGGTTCTAGGCTAGCTCATTTGTGGGATGGTGCTAGACTGGCCCCTGGTTCTAGGATAGCTCATTTGTAGAACAGTGCTAGGCAGTCCCCTGGTTCTAGGCTAGCTCCTTTGAAGGATGGTTCTAGGCAGTCCCCTGGCTCACAAGGGGCATGGGGCGCTGTTGCTGGGTTTGCAGGCAGTAGCTGTTCTGAGCCGTCCGTCTGTCAGACGGCCAAGTGGCTTTGCCCAGCAGTGGCCGAGCAACCGTTCTCCAGAGCTGGCTGTGATGGGCTGCAGGAACCCTGCGGCACTGGGCTCCAGAGCAGAACGGGGTGAGAACGTCCACAGTCTGCTAGCTCGTCCGCCCCTTATCGTGAGCCATCTGGAACCGCTCTGCTCCGTTCCCTGCCTCCCGTGTCTCCGGAGGACCCCGCCAAAGGGGTCCTAGGAAATAGCGCCTCTGGAACCGCTGTGCCATAGGCCCCTCATGGCTGCTCTCCCGCCATCTTGCCTGCCCTGCCCTGCCCGCTTGAACGGCCTGGCCTCAGTCTCCAGCGCTGTCAGGGACAGAGGACGACGCAGGGCGGGGCCTACCGGGAGGCAAAGCCGAGCCGCCAGTGTCATGTGAAAGAGATGGGTTGGCCAGTGTGACGGCGCGTCGGGGTCCCCCTGATCCTGCACCCCCATAGCAGCCAGACTCCGCCAGTAGAACAGGGGGGTTCATTGCTTCTCCAGGACACAGCCCAGCACAGACGTGACGTGGCTACAGGAGTCAGGGGCAGGATTCCTCAGACCCCTTGGGGCAGGGGTCCATTGCCCCCCCCCAACCCTCAGCACCCAGCTTAGCCCGTTCCCTTTGCTCCCAGGCCCTGCCCCCCAGCCAGGTCTCCACCTCCCTCCCTTTGTCTCTCCCCCTGGGAAGAGCTTTGCTATCTGCTCAGGCTGGGCCTAGGCGTCTGGGCCAATGTGCGTGTGGGTGAGTCCGTGGGAATCGCAGTGCGGGGGGACCCCAGGATACTGAGCAGACAGCCCCCCACTGCATCACAGCCAGGACCGGCCTTCCCACGACGAGGCAGCTCGGGCCCTGAGTCCCTGCTCGTCCCGGGTTCGAACGATGCCGCGCTGGCTCGGAGGAGCAGGCCCTGAAAGCCCCTTGGCTCCCGGGGGGTTTCCTAGGCAGGTCTGTGTCCGACTCTGCCCTGGGCGCCCAGGAGCTGGGAGCTGGCAGTGGCCTCAGCTGGGTTACAGCCGGCCGCTCAGGGCCGGAGCGTGTGGGGGGCACTATGGCAACGGTGCTGAGTGGTGACCATGTCTGAGTCAGCCCTTCGCCTCCTTGCTGCCAACACCGGGCCTGAGGCCCAACCCCAAAATAGCCAGTTTTCCAGCAGCCCGTTCCTCTGACTCACCTCGCCCAGGGATGCCCACGCAGCGTTGGCGCCGATGCCCCTTCCCGGGACAGACAGGACAGTGTTACGGGGGGGGGGGTGTCAGCCACCAGCTCCGTTTGTCCCCCGCCCTTTCCTATGAGGCACATTTACTTTGGGGCGTGTGTTTCGCCCACACCCCTCGGAGCACAGGCTGCCGTGTGTTTTCAGCCTGGAAAACCCAGCCTGGGATATTTCCTCTCTCACGGTTTTTCTTCTCTGTCGACTAAACTTTCCTTCCAAGTCCCACCGGCGACGGCCGGGTGCTCCCTAACAGCGGACGAGCGACTCCCTGCGTGCGTGGGGAGAGGAAGTGCTCTGCGGGGCTGCTGGGATCCCCTTGTCGTCAGGCTCCTTCGCGCTCGCTGACGGAGTTAGAACAAGGGCATGAGCACGGACAGACGGGCTCAGGCCCAAGGCCCATCTCGCCCAGGCCCGTCTGCCCACCGCGGCCAGTGCCCCGGAGGGAGGGACCAGACCCGGGAATCCTCCCGTGGCCCCTCCTGTCGCCCGTTCCCAGACGTCGGAGGGCGCCATGCAGGCTGAGCCAGGGGCGGTTCTGGGGGGACAGAGCAGCGCTGGGGTGTGGGGCTCTGCTGACTGTTCTAAACCCAGCCGCCACCTGCCAGGAGAGCCGGAATAGGCCCAGCGGTGGCGCGCGGGCTCCTGACACATCTAACCTGTTGGGTTTTGTCCCTAGGGCAAGCAAGGCGACCTCGGGCCCGTTGGCTACCAGGGGATGAAGGTATGTGCCCCGCCTCGCTCAGGGCCATGCTGCTGTCACGGCTGCTCCCGCCGTGCGGCCACGCACCCTCAGGCTCCCGCTGACTGGTTCTCTCCTTTCTCTTTAGGGAGAAAAAGGCTTTAAGGGAGAGAAGGTGAGTGAGGCGCGCGCTGCCCACACGCTGTCCGGTACCCGCCCAGGGCACGGCGGTGCCTGGCTTCCTCCTGCACCCTGGAAACCGGCCTCTCGCGCTGCCTCCGCCCTGCCACGGCGGGGCAAGGGGAGCAATCCGCCACGTAGCCACCCTGGGCAGCTCCGCCAGGCTGGGGTGGCTTCACGCACGCCTGCGCGCACACACACACACTCACACACACACAGACACACTCGCACACACAGAGACACACTCGCACACACACACTCACACACACTCACACTCGCACACACTCTCACAGACGCACTCATGCGCACACACAGAGACGCACTCGCGCACACACACACTCACACCCGCACACACAATCTCACGGATGCACTCGCACACACACACGCACACACACTCACACAGACGCACATGCACACACAGACACACACACACACACACACACACTCTCACAGATGCGCACACACACACACACTGTCACAGACGCACATGCACACAGACACACACACACACACTCACAGACACATACTCACACACGTGCGCACATGCCCTCATGCCACGCCCAGCAGAAGGACCCGCCTTGGGAGCGAAGAGAAGCTGGGTTCTCTCTGGTCAGCTGGGCCACGTCAGCGCCGGGCTCCACATGGCGGGAGGGGGCATGACCTGTGTGCTACCGCTAACCTCTCCTCTCCTCCCCCACACAGGGCTGGCGTGGCTCCAAAGGCGCTAAGGTGAGCGGCTGTGGCTGGGGGTGTTGGGGCGTGGGGCCTGTGGAGGGAGGGGTGCAGGGAGGGGCACGAGGCGGTTTTGGCAGGGCCTGGGGCGGTGCCCCCATCAAGGGCTACCACGCGTGGCCTGTGCCGGGGAGTGTGGGGGACTGGGACGCCGGCCGGAAGCGGCATCTCCACGGCTCTCTCTTGTCTCTCCTGCCAGGGGGAGAAGGGCAGGCGTGGCATCGACGGCATAGACGGCATGAAGGTGAGTCCACGGGGGGGCGCCAGCATGCTCGTTTACCCCCGAGCAGAGGCGGGAGGGGGTGTGGCCAGGCTGGGAGGCAGTAGGACTGCCGGGCTTTGGGCTGCCCAGCGGGTGGGGGTTCTGGCGCAGAGTGAGGGGGGCTGGGGGCTCGGACTGTGGGACTGTGGCAAAGCCCAGTGTGCCGGGCCGGGTCTGGGCACCGCCGAGGGCGTCCGCTGAGGGCGAATTGCTCAGACGCTGGGCTCCATACCGCCCCAGACCGGGGACCTTCCCAACAGGCCACACACCAGCCACACCGAGCGCTTCAGCTGCCAATCTGGCCAGCCAGAAGCCTCACGAGCAAAACCCCTCGGACACCCCAGCTCTCCCTGCACCCCAAGCAGCCCCAGGCCTGCACACGGGTGGGGGGTTATAGAATCCAACCTCACCTTCCTTGAACGGGTTCTGTCCGGTCCCAAGAAACCAGCCACAGTCCCCGGTCAATGTACACTCTGGATCTTACCCACAAGATCACCCTGAGCCGATCCTTTAGAATCTACAATCGAAGGGTGCGTCTAGACTGGCAAGATTTTGTGCAAAAGCGGCCGCTTTGGCGCAAAAACTTGCCAGCTGTCTACACTGGCCGCTTGAATTTGCGCAAGAGCACTGACTTTGTAATGTACAAAATCAGTGCTTCTTGTGCAAATACTTAGAATCATAGAATAATAGGACTGGAAGGGACCTCAAGAGGTCATCGAGTCCAGCCCCCCGCCCTCAAGGCAGGACCAAGCTCCGTCTACACCATCCCTGACAGATGTCTTCCATGCTCCCACTCGGGAAAAAGCCCTTTTGTGCAAGAAGAGGGGAAGAACAGTTTTGCGCAAAAAAGCCCCGATGGCTAAAATGGCGATCAGGGCTTTCTTGTGCAAAATGGCGTCTAGACTGGCCACGGATGCTTTTGTGCAAAAGCATCCGTGCCAATCTAGACGTGCTTTTGCGGAAATACTTTTAACTGAAAAACTTTTCTGTTAAAAGTATTTCCACAAAATCATGCCACTCTAGATGCAGCCTAAAGGTTTATTACTAACTGTAAGAAAAGCCTGAGAGTGAGGTTGTTAAGGAGAATACGTTACATGCACCAATCTCCCAGTTCTCAGTGCAGGCTCGCAGCAGAGATGTTACAAACTGCTGGCTTAAAAGTCTCTGGTTACATCCTACGTCAGGACGGGTCCGCGGTTCTTCCCGGCTCTTTGTTCCCTGCGAGGCTGCATCTGGGATCAGGAGCTGAGCTCAAGACCAGATGGAGGGAGCCACATGGCACTTATATCCCTCCCCTGGCATCTCCCTGGCCAGAGAAGGTCACATGGTCGAGCGACCTATCCCTGTGTCCCAGGCTGGCAGCCCTTTGGCCCTGGCTGGTCTGCAGGTACCAGTCCCATTCCTGGGGTGTGTCCTGGCACCTAGAGCTTCACTATCTCCTTGCTAATTAGCACAGCCGCCGGCTGAGCATCCCTTGCCCTTTGCTCATCCAGACAGAGGATTTTCCAGCCTCCGCGCAGAGCACGTATTTCTAACTCCACACGCAGATCACACAGGTACATGCGCGGCACACACAGAACCAGCAGAACAGAAGCCCTGATGTGGCACCTCACACGGCCCCCTTTGTACAGCCTTTGGGGCAAACACCCCCACGGGTGCGGCAGCGATTGGGCTTCAAATCCGGTAACATGACACCACGCAGCCCCAGGGACGCGGCAGGCGGACAGGGGAGGCTCCTGCCCAGGCCTGGCCCCCCCCACAACGGCACAGGCCCCTGGGGATCCATGTGCCCGTGAGGGGCCTGGGCCACGCCCCTCCGCGATTCCCCACCCTCTGCCCCTGCAGGCTGCTCTGGGGGGGCCCCGGCTCCCGGCTGTACTGTGCAGCCCATCACCGCTGCATCCGGGCACCACTGCATCAGCCCAGAGGCCTGTGCCCCTGGCCGGAGCGAAGGGTCTCCCTAGCGCTGCCTTCGGGGAGGCAGGGTTCCCCCAGGACTCCCTCCAGCACCAGCTTTCTCTGCAACCGTCACCTCCCCTCCAGCGGGGAGAGGGGCCTGGGACCTGCAGCCGGCAGCACCCTCGGGGGGTCAGGGCTGCCGGCCATGGGGCGGGGCCTGCTCGCTCCACGGGACACTCACTGCCCGCTTTTCCTTCCCTGCCAGGGGGAGAGTGGATTCCCCGGCCTGCCCGGCTGCAAGGGATCGCCAGGCACTGACGTACGTAGGGGCGGGTTTGCTGTGCGCCGCGGGGACGCTGCTGCTGGCCGGCAGGGCGCTGGCGCCGGGGGCCAGGCAAAGCAAATCCCCGCGGGGGGCTCCAGGGAGCTGGGTGGCAGGGCGGCGTGCCTGGGAACCACGTGGGCGGGCTGGGGTCCTGAGAGGGGGCTGGGGTCCTGTGAGCCCTGTGTCCGGCGGGCTAACCAGGGCGGTTGCTGGCCCTGCTGGCCTGGCCGTGTGTGGCCGTCAGGGCGCTGGGAAAACGGGCTCATTCCAGAGGCTCGTGTAGCCCAGTCAGAGCTTTGCCCTCTAGTGAAAGCATCCAGGGCCAAGGAGCAGCCGGGAGAGCCCCGTGCCGCCTCTGGCGTTCTCCGCGGATGCTCAGGGGACGCTTTGCACGACAGCGGAGAACCCGACTGCTGGGCGCGGCACGGCCTGCCCACCGTGGGGGCGGACCCCCGCCGAGCCGGAGAGGGCAACCGCTCAGCTGCTGTGGCCCTTGCTGCTGGCGGGAGCTGCAGAGGAAATTCCAGGAGCAGGGGGCTTCTTGGGCGATTTGGCAGCTTTCCAGCGGTTGGCCCTGGGGGGGGGGGGGGTTACTATTCCATCAAGGCAAATCCACAAGCTGCTTTGGGCGACACCCTGGCTCCACAGGCACCCCCACCCCCGACCCTTCGGGCAGCGCGAGCCTGCATGTCGTCATGTGGCCGGAGAGCCGTGTGGGGCATGTGCGCCCGTCTGCGCTGCCCCCCCTCCTCTCCCAGCAAGGGCTGGGGCCCGGGTCATGCGGCTGCAAACCCTGAGCCTTGAACGGGCAGGTCACGCTCCGCGGGTGGCCCTGCCCGACCCCCGGGCACAGCGCAGGGAAGCGTGAGATGAGCAGCTGCCTGGTTTTCACAGGGCTTCCAAGGCCCCGCCGGCCCGAAGGGAGACCCTGGATCCTACGGACGCAAAGGGAGCAAGGTGAGTCGCGAGTCGCCCCCGGCATGGGGTCGGCCACGCTCCATCTCCAGCGGCCCTCGCCCCACCTCTGGGCTGCTGGCAGGAGGGATTGGCTGTCACTCGCCTGGGACGGGGGACGGGAGGCGCTGGCCTGTTCGCTGCCTGCTGCCTGGAAGGAGGGGGATTGAGTTGTTGTGCAGAGCGGGAGGTGGCGTTAATTATTAGTTTCCTTGGCAAGCAAATCCCCATAGCGATGCGGGGAACAGTCCCCCCCCCGACCTCACTGCCCCCCTTGCAGGGCAGAGCCGGGGCAAATCCCCGTATTGACACTGGGAATGGTGCACCCCCGGCCTCACTGCCCCCCTTGCAGAACAGAGCTGGGGCAAATCCCCGTATCGACGCTGGGAATGGTGCACCCCCGGCCTCACTGCCCCCCTTGCAGGGCAGAGCCGGGGCAAATCCCCGTATCGACGCTGGGAATGGTGCACCCCCGGCCTCACTGCCCCCCTTGCAGAACAGAGCTGGGGCAAATCCCCGTATCGACGCTGGGAATGGTGCATCCCCGGCCTCACTGCCCCCCTTGCAGAACAGAGCTGGGGCAAATCCCCGTATCGACGCTGGGAATGGTGCCCCCCCGGCCTCACTGCCCCCCTTGCAGGGCAGAGCCGGGGCAAATCCCCGTATCGACGCTGGGAATGGTGCACCCCCGGCCTCACTGCCCCCCTTGCAGGACAGAGCTGGGGCAAATCCCCGTATCGACGCTGGGAATGGTGCCCCCCTCGGCCTCACTGCCCCCCTTGCAGGGCAGAGCCGGGGCAAATCCCCGTATCGACGCTGGGAATGGTGCACCCCCGGCCTCACTGCCCCCCTTGCAGGACAGAGCTGGGGCATAACTCAGGCTGAGCTCAGGGGCGCGGCGGGTGCCCAGCGCCTCTCGGAGCAGGCCCATGATACCCAGCACTTGTCCCTCCCCGGGGCTCGGGAAGCAAATGGTCTCCCCTTTCCAGGGGCCACAGGGCCTGCGGCTGCTGCGCGGGTTTCTCAGACCCTCCCCCTGTCGGTAAGAGACCTCCCCCTCTGAGGAGACCCCTGCCGCTAACTCGCTTTCTCTTCCCTCCAGGGCGATCCGGGAGCAGACGGGAAACCTGGCAGGCCGGGCAGCTCCGGGAACCCTGGCGAAAAGGTGAAGTGCCTGGGCAGCAGGCTGCCCCCCGCCCCTGCCCCGGGTTAGAGCTGCAGCTCCCCACCCAGGCAGGGGCAGGGCAGTGCTCCGCCCTGCTTCCTTCTCTGGGCCAATGCTGCAAAGCAGGGGACGAGCTGCTTTGTCACCGTCCCGGCAGCTGCACCAGGACGTGCTGCGTTTGTGCCCGTGGGGACAGGCTTGGTTCCTTGCACGGCTCCCCTTCGGGCCCAGTGGGGTCTGCTCAGGGGCCCAGACAGCTTGGCTCGCGTGTCGCTGTCCTCACCCGAGCAGGGAGGTTCGCCCGGGCCCAAGGATGTACCACGGCGGGGCTCATTGGACCGATGTGTGCAGCGGCGAGCCCCGCTGTACCCCTTGGCCTGGTGGAAATCACACCCAGCCAGGAGATGGGGGCAGCACCCCAGCCCCAGCACCCATGGCCTTGCCCCGCCCGTCGGCAAGGGGGGCCTTACCCCAGCCCCAGCACCCATGGCCTTACCCCGCCCGTCGGCAAGGGGAGCCTTACCCCAACCCCGGCACCCATGGCCTTACCCCACCCGTCGGCAAGGGGGGCCTTACCCCAACCCCAGCACCCATGGCCTTACCCCGCCCGTCGGCAAGGGGAGCCTTACCCCAACCCCGGCACCCATGGCCTTACCCCACCCGTCGGCAAGGGGGGCCTTACCCCAACCCCGGCACCCATGGCCTTACCCCACCCGTCGGCAAGGGGGGCCTTACCCCAACCCCAGCACCCATGGCCTTACCCCACCCGTCGGCAAGGGGAGCCTTACCCCAACCCCGGCACCCATGGCCTTACCCCGCCCGTCGGCAAGGGGGGCCTTACCCCAACCCCGGCACCCATGGCCTTACCCCGCCCGTTGGCAAGGGGGGCCTTACCCCAACCCCAGCACCCATGGCCTTACCCCGCCCGTCGGCAAGGGGAGCCTTACCCCAACCCCGGCACCCATGGCCTTACCCCACCCGTTGGCAAGGGGGGCCTTACCCCAACCCCGGCACCCATGGCCTTACCCCACCCGTCGGCAAGGGGGGCCTTACCCCAACCCCGGCACCCATGGCCTTACCCCGCCCGTTGGCAAGGGGGGCCTTACCCCAACCCCAGCACCCATGGCCTTACCCCGCCCGTCGGCAAGGGGAGCCTTACCCCAACCCCGGCACCCATGGCCTTACCCCACCCGTTGGCAAGGGGGGCCTTACCCCAACCCCGGCACCCATGGCCTTACCTCGCCCGTCGGCAAGGGGGGCCTTACCCCAGCCCCAGCACCCATGGCCTTACCCCGCCTGTCGGCAAGGGGGGCCTTACCCCAACCCCGGCACCCATGGCCTTACCCCGCCCGTCAGCAAGGGGGCCTTACCCCAGCACACGGTGAAGAGCAGGCCAGCGGCGTGGGCTGCAGCCGCCGTCCGAGCCCGTGACTGACAGTGTTTGCTGTGTCTGGTTTGCCTGTGCAGGGACAGCCGGGCAGTTCTGGAGGCCCTGGAGAGAAAGGGGAGCTGGGGGACGAGGTGAGTCCTGGGCGCCTGGCGTGCGGCGGTGCGGTCGGCAGGCACGTCCGAGTGCGCTAACCCTGCTTTTGTGTCTGTGCAGGGACTGCCCGGCCCGCCCGGCCCTGTCGGAGCGAAGGTAAGAGCTGCACGTGCCGCAGTCCCGCGCCGGGGGGCCGAGGGGCTCGGCTGCGCCTCAGAGGGCTGGGTCGCTGGGGAGCCCCAGGCTCCGGCTGGTGGTGGCTCGCTCGCGCTGAGGCCAAGGGCGCGGGGTGGGTGCTCAGGGCGACAGGCTCGGAGCCTGGAAAGCCCCGACCAAGGAGCTGGGGGGATTTGTGCAACTTGCCCAGGTATTCGTGGGCCTCGCCGTGGCCCTGGCTCTGCCCCTTGGCCTCCCTTGGCAGCCCCTTGGCCCCCCTTCCTTTCCCACGTGGCAGAGGGACAGTCTGCCCCGGGCCCTGTGGGCTTGACCTGACGCTCTGGCCATTCCCCAACAGGGCCGCGATGGCGATCAAGGGCCGCAGGGCACGCCGGGCATTCGTGGGCCCCGAGGAGACGAGGTAACTGCGTGTGTCCCAGGCTGTGCCAGGCTCCCGGCTGGCTGGGCTGGCCACCCCACCCCCACCCAAGGGCATGAACCTGGGCAGGCAGGGAGCTGCAGAGGCTTGCGGCCCCAGGCCGGTGGCGTGCCACGCTTGCTGGGCGTTACGAGAGCCGCTGGGCTGCATGCCCGTCCCCTGCCGCGTGCGCTGTCGTGGCCGCTGCTTCCAAGAGCCACGGGTCAGAGCCAGGCTGGCTTCGTGGCCCTGCGTGGCTGGGCGCCCTAGGCCTCCTGGCCTGCTCCGGGACCAGGAGCAGAGCTCCGCAGAACCAGGGGAAGGGACCAGCACAGACAGAGGAAGGTAAAACCCCTCCAGCTGCAGAACTGCTGCTGGCTTCTCCGTGCTCGCTTGCGCCCCCGAGCAGCTGGGCCAGGGTGAGCTGGGGGGGAGGCTGCTTGAGGCCTCTGCTGAGGGATCTGGGTGGGACTGGCCCAGAGAGCACCTGGCCTCGCAGGAAAAGGGGGTGCACGGGGGGGGCTGTGTCACTCAGCGCCCGTTTCCGAGAGGCGGGGCGCCGGTGGGAAAGCGGGGGATGGTGGCCGCAGGGTGACTCATCTGGCAGCCCTGGTCCAAATGCAGCATGCCAAGCCGGGCGCTGGCCAGGTGGTGCCGGGCAGGTGCGGGGGGCAGGATAGGAGCTGGCCGAACAGGATCTAGGCTGCCAGCCACAAGACGGCCGTGCTGCTGGGCTGCCAAAGCCCCGCGGGTGGCCCCCAGACAGGCCGTAAGACAGGGCAGGCGAACCCCGGGCCCAGCCCTCGGTGGGACTCGCACCTGCTTGTTTTGCCCACGTGCTGAGCCCTTTAAGCCAGGGCCAAGGAGCCTGCTGCCGGTTCCCGTCCGCACGCGCCATGGGAGCAGCGCCCGCTCCAGCCGAGGCCTGCAGTCACGTGCGGCGCATTGCCGGGCAACCCCCCTTGTGCCCACCGCCCTGATACCCGTGGGACCCCACCAGAAACACGCGCTTGGGCTGACAGCCAGCCACCACAGCCGTCTGAGTCCGGCCTCCTGGCCACTGTGGCAGCAATGCCGTGGCCCGCCTTGCTGGTGACACTGGTTCACGGGACAGCGATGGGCCAGCTGCCTCGGGTGCCGTCCGCGATCCGGCCCTGTGCTGGTTCTCCCAGGAGACGTGAGGTGCCCCTGCTCTCGCTGTGCCCCAGGGAGCCCTGGCGCCGCTGGAGCAGGCTGCCGAGGCAAAGGCTCCCGCACAGCAAGAGGAGGCAGAGCGGGGGTGCCCCGCTGCCCGGGGGCTGTCCCTAGCATGGCACAGAGCGTCCTGGCGTTACGGCCATGCAGGGCGCAGCGCGGCCAGGGCAGCACAAAGCAGACGTTGTGGGGTTCTCCATCCCGCCCGTTGGGAACGGCCCGAAGTGCGATTTCCTGTTTACATCCTGTGTCCTGGGAACAGCTCCCCCCCCACCGGGTGCGCTGCCTGCATGGCCCAGAGGCATGCGAAGGAAGCCACAGGAGGTGGCTAAGAGGCAGAGGCAAGTTTCCAAGTCTCTGGCCTGGCTCCAGGGATGAGCCCCTTGCCAGAAGCATCTCCATCTGCATCCAGGGCCTGCTGAGGCCGGAGACCATTTGCTTTACTGCTTGGCCGGGCCCCATGGAAGCTTCTAGCGTGCAAACAACAGCCAGGCTGCTCCCGGGCCTGTCGCCCCCGGCCGCTCGCCATTGGGCATGGTGGCAGGGAGGTGTGAGGGTGGCGGCAGATGAGCGGGCCAGTTCAAGCGAGGCCGAGGCCCCGGTCGGCGGGGGGGATGCACGGCTCAAAGGCCAGAGGAGCTGGAAGAAGGGGTGGTGGTCTCCTCCCGCAGCCGGGGGGCAGGGCGGGCGGATCACAGGACGGGCGAGAATGCACAGCTAAGGGGCACCGAGCTGCTGGGCTTTGCAGAGAACTGCTGCCCTGCCTGCATGGCTCTGAGTTCACAGAGAGACCTGCGGACGAAGCATTTCCCGGCTGTTCAGCGCTGCACCCTGCAGCCTAACGCCCGCCCCGCTCCCCTTGCTCCGCCATGGGCCCGCATGCAGGGCGGCACTTTCTGGGCTCTAGTTTTCTCCCTCGTGCAGTGCCCTGCCCTGCGCTTAGTCGTGGGCGTCTGACACATGGAGCCACTGCACAAGGTTTCCTCGCTAACCGGCACTCTGGGACTCCCTGATGCTGGGCTGCTCAGTGCGGAGCCAAGGGGACCCAGCCCGGAGACTGCCCCGGGTGTGCAGTGACGCTGTATTGCGTCAGGTGGAAGGGGCTGGTCAGTGCAGAGCCGAGGGGACCAGGCCCGGAGACTGCCCCGGGTGTGCAGTGACGCTGTATTGCGTCAGGTGGAAGGGGCTGGTCAGTGCAGAGCCGAGGGGACCAGGCCTGGAGACTGCCCCGGGTGTGCAGTGACGCTGTATTGCGTCAGGTGGAAGGGGCTGCTCAGTGCAGAGCCGAGGGGACCAGGCCTGGAGACTGCCCCGGGTGTGCAGTGACGCTGTATTGCGTCAGGCGGAAGGGGCTGGTCAGTGCAGAGCCGAGGGGACCAGGCCTGGAGACTGCCCCGGGTGTGCAGTGACACTGTATTGCGTCAGGTGGAAGGGGCTGGTCAGTGCAGAGCCGAGGGGACCAGGCCTGGAGACTGCCCCGGGTGTGCAGTGACGCTGTATTGCGTCAGGTGGAAGGGGCTGGTCAGTGCAGAGCGAGGTACGGGGGGAGATGAGACCGCTGAGCAAGGGGCCGCATCATCACAGGGGTTATGCAGCCGGTAGCAGAGAGGCCCTGCCCCTGCCCGGATGAAGGGAGCCGTTGCTGTTCTCACAGACAGTGATAAATGAAACTCCCCGCGGGTCGCTGGAGCAGAGGGAGCCCTGCCGGCCGTGGGGGAGCTGGGCTGTCACCCGCTCTGCTGATCTGCCCCCTGCATGCCATCCCCCGGGCGCTGGCCCATTCCCCCGAGCCTTGTGGTCAGCCCCGTCTGGCTGCCCAGGGACCCGGGCATTGGGAATGGGCTCCCTCTTCTGCTGCTCCGCTCGGTCCCTGCTCCCCAGCCCTCACCCCACTCTTGGCTCCCAGAGCAGCTCCTGGAGTTTTCTGCTTTTCTCCCTTTTCAGGGGGAGCCTGGCCCACAGGGCGACCAAGGACGGGAAGGACCGCCCGGCGCGCCTGGAGATCCCGTAAGGACATGGCTGCTTCCCCCCGGGGCCGGGCAAATGGGGGCACGTCGGCTCAGACAGGGAGGCGGCAAGAGGTGGTGTGCACCCAGCCTGGACACGCACCCTCAAGGCGAGAGGTGGCGGGAGGGGCCGTGCCAGTGGGGAGACCTGGACTAGCCTAGAAATGGAGACTGGCTGGTGGTTGGGACATCGTTTCCGCCTGCTGGTGCGAACAGAGGCCAGCCCATGTGTTAGCAGATCTGGGCAGCCGAGCACAGAGTGCTAAGTCTGGGCCAGACCCCGCTGCTCGTACTCACCTGCCTCGGGCTACTGGGTGAGTTGGGTGGGACTTGGCTCCTGCCTCTTTAAAATGGCTCACTCTACCATGTGCAGAGACGAGGGCTCCTTGCTAAGCTGCATGAGTGGCAGCTACTTTGCAGCCAGGACCTGGGCCAAATGGCAAGCAGCCACGAGCCCAACAGCTCAGCAACGGGGCCAGAGAACATGGTGTCCCTGCCCAAGGCAGGGCTAGGCAAGGCTACAGACATCCCCCATGGCTAGGCCAGGAATAATCTGGGGCTGCCCAAGGCCACGAATCTGGTGCAGACCAGGGCTGCCCTCAATCCCGCCCTGGTTGCTTGGCAGTGGCATCATTCAGGCCCAGGGGCACCTGGGAATCTGGCTTTGTGGGGCGTGTCCGTGTGGACAGGGAGCAGGGCTGGAGATCCCCGAGGCCCAGCAGAGCCACCAGCGCGGTGTCATTGAAGGCAGCTGCGTGGAGAGGTGCAGCGCGGGTGCTGGCACCAGAACCGGTCTGTAACGTGGAGCCAGTCACAGCGGGAGGGAGCGGGCGGGAGATGTTTTGTGCCGACCCTGGGTACCGACTCCAGTGAGCAGCAGGAAGGCTGGGCCAGACCCCGACATCCTCAGCTGGCCCAAGCTGTGCTGCAGCCGAGGCATTTCTCTCTCCTAGGCCAGAGGGCCCAGCCCGCTGGCGGCTCCGCGTTAGCTCGGTGCCGGTGCTGGTTCAGAGCGTCTGTGGGTGCCAGAGCCACGGGGGCTGCAGAACAGCAGTTCATTGGCGAGCGTGTTCGGCACCTCCCCCACCCTGCTGGCTCAGGCCCTTTGCAAAGCCTTTTGCCACAAGCTGTCCTTTCAAGGGGCTCCTGAGCACTCCCCATGCCAGCCACTCTGCAGCCAGACTGGCCCCCTCCTGCCCACGCTTTCCCTTTGGGAATAAAGCCAGACGGGATGGTCCAGTTTTCCCAAACCTACAACTGGAGCCTGCCTGAGCAGCCGGCTCCCGGGTACAGAGCTGCACACAGGCGGGGAGGGGCAGCCGGCTCCCGGGCGCAGAGCTGCACATAGGCGGGGAGGGACAGTTCGCTCCTGGGCTCAGAGCTGCACACAGGCGGGGAGGGACAGTTGGCTCCTGGGCGCAGAGCTGCACACAGGCGGGGAGGGACAGCCGGCTCCCGGGCTCAGAGCTGCACACAGGCGGGGAGGGACAGCCGGCTCCCGGGCGCAGAGCTGCACACAGGCGGGGAGGGACAGCCGGCTCCCGGGCGCAGAGCTGCACACAGGCGGGGAGGGACAGCCGGCTCCCGGGCGCAGAGCTGCACACAGGCGGGGAGGGACAGCCGGCTCCCGGGCGCAGAGCTGCACACAGGCGGGGAGGGACAGCCTGCTCCCGGGCGCAGAGCTGCACACAGGCGGGGAGGGACAGCTGGCTCCTGGGCTCAGCGCTGCCAGCGAGACGGGGAAGAGTAGGGAATTCTCTTCCCTGAGGTCTCATATTCCTTTCGCAGGGGGAGGCTGGCCTGATTGGACCCAAGGGGTACAGAGGAGACGAAGGACCCATGGGACCTGAGGTCAGTGTCCCTCCTCCTCGTGATGGGGGCCACGCACACCAGAGCAGTGACGGGAACAGTTCTCCCTGCCACCCCGCGGCCCTTGGAAAGCCCTGGCAGCCCTTGGAAGCGGGGACGGGGAAGCCGGGTTCCCTGCTCTGCAGGAACACATGGCCGGGCCAGGCCAGGATGGGAGGGGAACGTTTAACGTTTCTTCCCCAGGCCCCTCGGCCCGTTTTCTGAACAGAGCTGCCGGCCGGAGAGCTGATCCCTGAGAGACCCTTAGGCAGAGCCCGTCTACACTGTGCTCCCGCCTGGCAAGCGGGATTGGCTCGTTCCCTGCAGTGCGCCTTGGGGGCTTGGCCCCAGCCAGGAGCGGATCATGGCGGGCCTGGCCTGGGGGACAAGGGACTGAGGCCGGGGTAAAGGTGCAGAGTTCGCTCCCCGGGCCCGTGTTCCTGGCCGTGCTCAGCCGTAAGTGCCAGGCTGGGACGGGGGCACCGGACGGCGCAGGGACACGAGGGGCAGCTGTGTGCTTCTGAGGGGCGGGTGCTGGGCGCTACCCCCGTGACCATTTCGCCTTCTCCCTGCAGGGCCCCAAAGGACTTCCCGGACCCTCCGGATTGCCTGGAGACCCCGGCCTGATGGGCGAACGGGTGCGTGGCCTTCGCAGCACAGGAAGTGCTTAGCGGAGGGTGTCCCGGGTGCCACTGCACTGAGCCCACGGACCTGCCCGTGGGGCTACGCTGATACCCCCGGCAGAGGAGCTGGCACACGGGTTCCCGCTCCCTGCATTGTGCACTGCGAATTCATTCCTGGGTCTGCCAGCGTGTGGCTCCGCAGAGACATCCCCGCGGGTGGCTCAGCCACAGACCCTCCCTTCGCCTCTGATCTCGGCTCTTCCAGCCGTCTCCTGTCCCGCTCCCCTGCTGCGCGTGGAACTGCGCCCCGCCCACTGCGACGCCACGCCAATAGCGCTGCCGTTCCCTGCGGCTATCCTGCTGCCCGTGGCCTTGCACTACGGCCCAGGGCCACAGAGGCAGCGAGAGCTGTCCAATCCGGGGAGGGGGAGCAGCCCACTTTCCGGGGCGGTCGGATCGATAGTAGGGCTGTCAGCCTGTCACCAGCCAGCCCTTCGCAGAGTCCTTTCCGTACGTCCACGTTCCCCCGGCCCCGCCGGCTGGGAGCCTCTCGCCTGGAAGATGCCTTGCACAGAGGGCCGCAGGGTCTGACACTTGGGGCTTGGGTAGAGCTGCCGGCTGCTCTCGCGGGGGGTGTATACCAGGTACCTGGGATCCCCCCCCCTTGCCACGGGCCATGCCCAGGGTGCCTGCTCTCGGAAGCGTGCCCATCGCAGAGACTCCAGCGGCGAAGGAGATCTTCGGGCTCCCCCACCCACGCACTGCAGAGACGGAGCAGGCAGGCGGCAGGCGGCAGGGACAGGCGGGCCTGGCGTTGGAGCGGGATTAGAGCCTTAGAAGGGAGGCAGCAACAGGGCGCATCAATCACTGGCCCATCCTTGACAGCTCCCACCCTGTTCCTCCCCGCGGTGTGGCCTGTTCCTCTGCAGGATCCCGGCCCACAGGGAGACACGGGGCAGGCTGGGCGGAGGGCGGGTGCCACATGGAGGCCTGAGCTAACTAGCGATGTGGTTTGCTCTCCCCGCTAGGGAGCGGATGGCATCCCAGGGAACGGCACCGACGGTTTCCCCGGCTTCCCGGTGAGTTGTCTTTGCCCCCCAGGAGATGGTTCCGTGGCTGCCAACGGAACCCAAGCCCCTCCCTAACGTGTGTCTCCCTCCTTTCAGGGCTACCCCGGCACCAGAGGGAACCCAGGCACGAATGTAAGTCTGCCCCTGGCTCTCCCGCGGCTCGCATGGCACAAAGCCGCCTGAGACACAACCCGCCGGCGGCCCCCACACGTGTTCACAGCTGGCCAGACGGCCCCAGAGCCCGCTGGTTGCCCATGGCCGGGAGTGGCCGGCCTGCCCCCCGCCCCAAGTCCATGTTTCCAAAGGCCGGCAGCTCCCAGGGATCACCAAAGCTGGCAGGAGCAGGCCGTGCGGGTGCTCAGGCCAACTCCCTAGGGGAATTTGTGGAGGCAGGAGGGCTCCGTGGCTCAGACGCGGGTGTGGTAACTCTGCACCGGCTGGGACTCCTCAGGGGTGTCCGTTCTCATGGCTGGCCTCAGGCTATGGGGGAACGCCTGTCCCGCCTGGACCTGGCTCCTCATTCGCCGCGCTCACGGTGTCCTCTTTCAGGGCACAAGAGGCTACCCGGGGCCCAAGGGCGACGAGGGAGATGCCGGAGACCCCGGACCTGACGTGAGTACGAGCGGCTGACATCATTTGCTTTCTAGCGGGCGCCGTGCCCTGGCGGAGGAACCGATTCATGCAGAGGGCGCAGCCTGCGGCGATGCTGGGACGCTGCCTGGCCTCTGGAGCGCCTTGTGCCTGTCGAGGGGCCTACAGGGAGGGGCAGCAGGGAGACACTAGCTCCCAGTAGGTTTGATCTGTGTGTCATCTGTGACGGCACGTCGGGGTTTTCCCATCTCCTGCACCCCCGTAATGGCACGAACAGACTCCACCAGCCAGTAGAATAGAGGAAGTTTATTGCTTCTCCAGGATACAGCACAGCACAGATGTCTTCTGGTTCCAGGGCAAGCCTAGGATGCCTCAGCCCTCCCTTGAGATGGAGGAGACTGGGCCCTTAAATCCCAGCCCCTTTCCCTAGGCTGTCTCCTCCATGCTCCCAGACAGAAACTAACCAACTCTTCCAGCCCTGCCCCCAGACAGGGCTCCACTCCCCTTCTTCCCATTGTTCCGCTCCCTGGGAGATCACTGGTCAGACAGGTTGGAAGCCCCCTTGCATAATGACTCATCCCCTGCCCTGCTGGGCCGTGCTGCAGACAGCAGCCAGTGGAGGTCACCCACTGCCCAGCATAGCAACCAGCAAGGTACCCCCACTACGTCACACCATCCAAGCCACACTGCCAGGCAGCCTGGAGCCGGTGCCAGGCACTCCTTGTTGGGTCTCTTTCTCTGGAGCACAGGGCTGGAAAGGGGTCTGGGGCAGATAGCCGTGACACTGAGCTGGGGTGAGTGGAAGGCAGGCCGGGCTGGCCGTGCACCAAGTGAGCTGGCTGTTGGGCTGGTCATGCAGAGTGCCCCATAAGCCGGCCGCTGGGATGGCTGTGCACGAAGTGAGCCAGGCACTGGGCTGCCCTGTGAGCTGAGCGCCGGGCTGGCCGTGCACCGAGTGCCCTGTGAGCTGAGCGCCGGGCTGGCCGTGCACCGAGTGCCCTGTGAGCTGAGCACCGGGCTGGCCGTGCACCGAGTGCCCTGTGAGCTGAGCACCGGGCTGGCCGTGCACCGAGTGCCCTGTGAGCTGAGCGCCGGGCTGGCCGTGCACCGAGTGCCCTGTGAGCTGAGCGCCGGGCTGGCCGTGCACCGAGTGCCCTGTGAGCTGAGCGCCGGGCTGGCCGTGCACCGAGTGCCCTGTGAGCTGAGCGCCGGGCTGGCCGTGCACCGAGTGCCCTGTGAGCTGAGCGCCGGGCTGGCCGTGCACCGAGTGCCCTGTGAGCTGAGCGCCGGGCTGGCCGTGCACCGAGTGCCCTGTGAGCTGAGCGCTGGGCTGGCCGTGCACCGAATGCCCTGTGAGCTGAGCGCCAGGCTGGCCGTGCACCGAGTGCCCTGTGAGCTGAGCGCCAGGCTGGCCGTGCACCGAGTGCCCCGGGTGAGTGACGTGAGCTGGCCGAGGAGGGGGCAGGACAGGCCCTTCGCTCCCCCAACACAACCCAACTGCCCTAGCTCAGCCAAGCCGCCACACCCCCAGCCTGCCCCTCGGTAACCACTTGTCCTTTGCTTGCAGAACCCCAGCCCTGGCCCCCCAGGATTGAAAGGGGCCAAGGGTCACCGCGGCCCGGAAGGCCCCCCGGTAAGTCAGCCCGCTCTGGGGCAGCGCTGGAGGGAACAGCACCGTGCGGGGGGGCTGGGCACTCGGAGCCCGGTGCTGTTCGGCTGGGGAGGGTGCCACGGCTCTGGCAGAGGGAGGGCCCAGTCTCCCCCACGCCTGCGGAAGCCACTGTTTGCAGGGGAGCGTTTCGCCGGGCCCGTGGCGAAGGCTGGTCACGGGAGCTGGGAGCTGGCCCAGCCAGGGGCTTGGCTGCTCACGGTGCAGCAGGAGCAGTTTGGGAAAGCGCGTGGGGTGGCTTGGCCCCTGCAGAGACACATGCACCTGCTCCACGCTCAGCCCCAGCGGCTCCCCCGGCTGCTCTCTGCAGCGTTCATCAGCCGAGCGCCTGGGGAGAGCCGCCCGGCTCTCTGGTAACCGCCTTCTCAACGCTTCCTTTGACAGGGACCGCCCGGACCCCCCGGCTTCCCAGGACCAGACGTGAGTGACCCGCTCGCTGTCCCCTCTGCCCTGGCAACCGCTCGCGGGAGCCACGTCCCTCCAGCGCGTCTAGCTCAGGGCGGGGCGGGCGCAGGGCTTCTCTGGAGGAGGCCAAACCCGGCCGTGTCGTCCTCCCTGCGTTCACATAGACACAGAGGTCTGGGGTCCCTCCCCCCTAGGGGAGCCCAGCAAGCACATGCCCTGCCCCCTCAGCGCCAGTGTGAGTCCCCTGACATTGGCCCGGACCAACAGCCCAGCCGCATTGTCAAGGAGGGGTGGGTGTGGCACCTACCGGCGTGGCCTGGGCGCTCTGACGGGCGGCGTGTCCAGTGTGTTAGGCCCCTTGCTCTAGCCAGAGGGAATCCTCTGCCACTGGCCCATGAGCGGCTGTCCCCCAGTCAGTGAGAAATGCCATCTGCCCTCGTCCCCCCGAGAGCCCTGTGCCCACAGGGCAGCCGTCGCGCCGGGGGCAGGCAGGAGCCGTCTGGGCCCGGCCCTTCAGCCTTTCTTCTCCTTCATTGTCAGGAATGTGAGATTTTGGACATCATCATGAAAATGTGCTGTGAGTATCCCGCGCCCGCTTGCTGTGTGTGGGGAGGGGGGCGCAGGCCTTGGCCACGGGGCAGTGACCAGCCAGACAAGCCCGTGCAACGGCAGAGACAGCCCTAAGTGAGCTCGGCCACCTGGCTCAGCTCTGGGGGGGCTGGACCCCAGCCCGGGGAATGGCGGCATGTACCCCCGCTGCTGGGCAGCCAGGCAGCTCACCCTCTGCCCGCTGCCTTGCAGCCACAGCTCCGCCGCCCTGCCCAGCAGCCACAGCTCCGCCGCCCTGCCCAGCAGCCACAGCTCCGCCGCCCTGCCCAGCAGCCACAGCTCCGCCGCCCTGCCCAGCAGCTGCAGGGAACGTGTGGCCTGCGCGTGCGGCACTGGGGGCCCTGCAGCTCAGCAGCCCGCCGGAGCAGGCTGCAGAAACCAGGACAGCCCCTGTGCTTCAGGGGGAGAGCCCGACGCCCGTTGGCTCGATGCCGTGCCCACAGCTGACCGAGCTGGCAGCCCCCTTGGCGCGCCAGCCAGGCCCCTCACAGCACAGGGGTGGGAGGGCCCTGTGCTCTGTCCCTTGAACAGGCACTTCAGGGAGCTCTGGGCACTGCCGCCTCGACAAGGACCCCCCCAGCTCTTCCCCCCATTGCGTCAGGGCCGGCCAGAGATGGGGACCAGGCCTGTCTGTGCAAACCAAGGTGGCAAGGGAGCAAGGTGACAGCCTGTTCCTGCAAAGTACCAGATGCCACCCCTGGCCTGCAGGCAGAGCCTCCCCCGGCTGGCCGGCCCCCGCATCTGGTTCTGCTGGGAGATTCTGGTTGGGGATCAGCTGGTGGTAACATGTTCCCCGCACCCCCCAAGGCCGCCTCGCGGGGGCTGCGTGCGCTGGGAGCCGCGGGGCCCCGACAGCCCTGCTGTACATCACTCCGGCTGGGCGCTCGCTGCCCTGCGTGCCGGCTGAGATGACATTCCAGACGCGCAGCTGTAACTGCCCCCCCCCCCCCCTGTCTTCCAGCTTGCTGTGGTGAGTGTCACTTTCCACACGCCGGAGGAATGTTCGCTGGGTCCATCCCGCCTCCTTCCTGCTCCAGCCCCCGAAGCCGCAGGAACTAGCCGGGCAGTCCGGTCTGGTCCTGCCGAACGCGCCCGAGAGCACAGCCCGCCCCCGCGCGGGGGGAGCGCACAGAGAGAGCGGGAGGCCTCTGGCGCGCATCTGCGCTGTATCCTGTGTAGGAGGGCGCTGCCCGAAGAGCCGGGGCCACGGTGCTCTGGGACCCTTCTTGCGCTGAAGGAGGGAGCAGTTCTGCAGTTGTCCGTCCAGCTACCGCCCCTCCCCAGTGCTGCAGTGTCTCGGGGGGGACTAGGAACCCAAAGGCAGGCAGGGCAGAGGTCAGGGCCTGGAAGAGACTGGCCCTCGGCCTGCACTGGGCAGCGGGAGGAGAGGAGGGCTGGCGGGGGCCCTGTGACACGCGGCCCGTGTGGTTTAGACGCTGGGCGCGGAGGCGGGGGGCTGAAAGGAAGGTAGCTAATGGCATCCCCAGCCCTGCGCGGGGCTCCCACCTCCTCCAGTGCAGCGCGCGCAGGATGGCCTGGCCCCTCCCGGCTGGGGCGAGCATCTCTGGGCTCTGTCTGACGCCCCCGGCCTGTGCCTTGCTGCAGAGTGCAAGTGTGGGCCCGTGGACGTGCTCTTCGTGCTGGACAGCTCGGAGAGCATCGGCGACCAGAACTTCCTTCTCGCCAAGAATTTCATCATCAAAGTCATCGACCGGCTGGTCAAGGACGAGCACGTGAAGGTGGGTGGGGCCCTGGGCGTGCGCCGAATGGCCTGCGCGCAGGGCAGGCCGGCCCTGGAGAACACCGCGGCGTGCACCCGGGGGGTTCTTTCCCAGCCTTCCCTGAGTCTGTGAGCCTCCCTAGCTAATCCACTTGTGGCCAAGTATCAGAGGGGTCGCCGTGTTAGTCTGAATCTGCAAAAGCGGCGAGGAGTCCTGTGGCAACTTAGGGTCTGTCTACACTACCACCCTAGTTCGAAGTAGGGTGGTTCATGTAGTCATGCGAACTTGCAAATGAAGCCCGGGATTTGAATTTCCCGGGCTTCATTTGCATGTTGCCGGGCGCCGCCATTTTTAAATGTCCGCTAGTGAGGACTCCGTGCCCGCGGCTACACGTGGCACGGACTAGGTAGTTCGGACTAGGCTTCCTATTCCGAACTACCTGTACGCCTCGTGGAACCGGTAGTTCGGAATAGGAAGCCTAGTCCGAACTACCTAGTTCGTGCCACAGGACTCCTCACCGCTTTTGTGGCTAAGGTGATGCCCAGGGAGGGGCCACTCTCCTGTCCCCGGAGAAGCAGCGGGGGCCTCTCCTGCGCAGCGGCGTGTCCACGTGAGAGCTCTCGTGGCTGCGGGAAGCACTGCCCCCCCGCTCCAACACATCCCCGTGTGGGTGGGGCAGACTGCTCCAGAAGAGGGCTGCCCGGTTTCATTCGGGCGAGGGGCGTCCCTGGGCCTGGGGCTGGACACGGCGAGACAGTCTCTCCCGGCCCTGCTTCTACCCCTGTCTGACCCTTGCTCAACAGTTTGAAGCCGGGGACTCCCGCGTGGGCGTCGTACAGTACAGCCACGGCAACACCCAGGAGCTGGTGGCCATGGGCGACCCCAACATCAGCAACATCGGCGCCTTGAAGGAGTGAGTCCGCAGCCTGACATGGGGTTCGGTTGCTGCTCAGAGTCCCAGCCCAGGGCCGGGGCAGCGCCTGTTTCAGCATCTCACAGCCCTGGGCAGCCACATGCTCATTGCCCACTCCGGGGAGGAGTCCCATCCTCCCAGCACCCGCCATGGAGGGCCTGGACCCATGTGGGGGGGGGGGACGAGTGGGGGGATGGGCAGAGTGGGGGGGTGGGCATGGTGTCAGGGGCGATGGGGGAGTGGGGGATGGGCAGAGTGGAGGGGCGATGGGCAGAGTGGGGGGAACGGGATGTTTCCTTAGCCCAGGCACTCGTGCCCGTGTCTCTGTGTGGCGCTTTCCTACGGCTGGCCTGCAGGGCCGGCCGGCGGGGGATGAGGGCTGTCAGGAGCCGGGGCCTGCAGGCTCTGAGCTCCCTGTGCCACTCGCGTGCAGGGCTGTGAGGAACCTGAAGTGGATCGCGGGCGGCACCTTCACGGGGGAGGCCCTGCAGTTCACCAAGGACAGGTTGCTGGCGCGCTTTGCCTCCGACAAGAGGGTGGCCATCGTCATCACGGACGGGCGGTCGGACACGCTGCGGGATGCCACGCCCCTCTCCTCGCTCTGCGAGATCAACACCCAGGTAGGCAGTGGGCCGGGGCGAGTGGGGGATGCTGGACGGGGTGCCCAGGCAGACCAGCACGGCTGTCTCCTGCGCACCGGGGCGAGTGGGGGATGCTGGACGGGGTGCCCAGGCAGACCAGCACGGCTGTCTCCTGCGCACCGGGGCGAGCGGGGGATGCTGGACGGGGTGCCCAGGCAGACCGGCACGGCTGTCTCCTGCGCACCGGGGCGAGTGGGGGATGCTGGACGGGGCGCCCAGGCAGACCGGCGCGGCTGTCACCTGCGGGCCGGGTCGAGTGGGGGATGCTGGACGGGGTACCCAGGCAGACCGGCGCGGCTGTCACCTGTGGGCCTGGGCGAGCGGGAGGCGCTGGACGGGGCGCCCAGGCAGACCGGCGCGGCTGTCGCCTGTGGGCCTGGGCGAGCGGGAGGTGCTGGACGGGGCGCCCAGGCAGACCGGCGCGGCTGTCGCCTGTGGGCCTGGGCGAGCGGGAGGTGCTGGACGGGGCGCCCAGGCAGACCGGCGCGGCTGTCACCTGTGGGCCTGGGCGAGCGGGAGGTGCTGGACGGGGTACCCAGGCAGACCGGCGCGGCTGTCGCCTGCGGCCTGGGGCCCACGCAGGCCGGCACTGGGCGGCAAGACAGAGAGCACGTGTCGGCACAGCGGAGCACTTGCTGGTTCCCCGCTCAGCAGGTGGGCATGGGGGGCCTGCGCGGGGATGGCAGCCCTCTCCGCTCTCCTGCATGCCCCTCGTGCCACATCTGGCCCAGGGGCCACCCCAGGAAGGCAGCTGGGCGCCCCGCGGTGCAGAGCGACGCCCGGCCAGTCCCAGTCAGTCATGGGCCTTCTTGTTCCTAGGTGGTTTCCCTGGGCATAGGGGACATCTTCCGCACCTCCCCCAACTCGGAGCAGCTGGGGGTGATTGCCTGCGAGGGCACCTCCTACCGCCCGGGGCTGTCCGTCCAGCGGGACAACTATGCCGAGCTGCTGGAGGACGCCTTCCTCCTGAACGTGACCTCCTACATCTGCCGAGGTGGGTGGTGCCGCCGCTCACTCCTCCCGACTGGCCGGGACCGAAGGATTACAGGGGGTCCCCGACGGGAGCCAGGGGACTGGGGGGCAGGTCCCACTCGGACTGGTAGGGCTGCCAGCAGCCCCGATGACATCCCAGCTGATGGGGTTCCGGGCCACTTTGCCGACTGGGGAGTCAGCCGCTCCAGGCAGCGGCACTGCAGCTCGGGGACCCTCGTGTGGCTGCAGGAGGGGGTCTGTCATCTCCCCAGCCCATTTCTAGGCCTGGTTTATGCCTGGCTACGGAGGGCTGCCTCTCCAGCCGAGGCCCTGCCCAGCACTTCTCCCGCTCTGGCAGTGCTCATGCCCTGGTGTGGGCTTGGGCAGAGGTGCTCACTGGCCCATACGTGGCTAGCCACGTGCTCTGCTTCCTCCGGGATGATAGGGACTCCCCGCACAGCACAGCCCCCCCTGGTCATTCCCAGGCCTGTCCCTGCAGATCAGTCCTTGCCGTGGTGCCACGGGGCGGCCATGTGGTGCCACAGCTCTGCCACTCAGCCCTCCTGCAGCCGGGCCAGGAGACACAGCATGGCCTGTGCGGCGAGAGGTGGGCTCCGTGGCCGTGGCAGAGCTGGCCCTGGCAGTAGCGTGGCGTCGTGCGCTGGACGCTGGCTGTGAATATTCTGGGGGGGGAGGGGCGTTGGCTGGTGTCTAGACGAGAGACGCCCTTCCCGAACGAGGGCCAAGTTAAGGGGTTTGTTTTGCCTGTTTCTCTTGCAGAGAAGAAATGTCCAGACTACACCTGCCCGAGTGAGTATTTCCGCCTGGCGAGGGCGGGTGGGGCACGGAGGGAGCCCAGCGCCCCGCCCGTGCCAGGGAATCTAAGCTACCGTTTTGGAGTGGAGAGGGCCAGGCAGCTGGCTCTGTCTGGGTTCAAAGCCCAGTCCTAGGCAGGAATCCCGGCGTGCCCAGCTGCACTGCTGGCCTGGGGGAGCGCACGGGGAGGGGGGGAGAAATGAGACAGCGGAGCCAGGGCAGAAGACTGAGCATTGCTCCAGAGCTCGGGAGGCGCATTCCTGGCCTAGGCCCGAGTGGCACCCACACCTTGCCTCAAAGGGCAGCCCAGGATGGACCATGGCCCTGCGTCCCGAGTTCTTGGGGCGGGGGAGGGACAAGCCGTGGCACTGGGGCAGTAACGGCTGGAAAAGGGGCTTTTCTAACTGGGGTGGGGGTCATCCAAACTTCCCTACCGCTCAGTAAGGAGCTAACCCCTCCCTCCACCTCAGCATGGAGGCTGCTAGTGCCCAGCAGGCATGCCCTCCAGGCAAGGAAACCAGCCAGGGCGCTCAGCTGGCAAGGGGTAGGAGGTTATTTCCCAGGAGCCCAGGCAAGCCCAGAGGGAAGAGCAGGAGGCCAGACAGCCCGTGAGTCCAGTGGACTCAGGTGGGGCAGGGGAACTCTTAAGGCGGAGAAGCTGCGAATAACCGAGCGGCTTTCTCTGTGCAGTTGTCTTCACGGGCCCCGCGGACATCACTCTCCTGGTGGACAGCTCCGCCAGCGTTGGCAGCCGGAACTTTGAGACCACCAAGAAGTTTGTGAAGCGGATGGCGGAGCGGTTCCTGTTGGCGGACAAGCCTTCGGAGGACTCCGTGCGCGTCTCCATCGTCCAGTACAGCGGCAAGAACCAGCAGAAGCTGGAAGCCCTGTTTTTGCAGAACTACACCATGATCGCCAGTGCGATCGATGACATGGAGTTCATTAACGATGCCACGGACATCAACGCCGCCCTCCGGTACGTCACCAGCCTCTACCAGCAGTCCTCCCGGGCCAATGCCAACAAACGGCTGCTGGTCTTCTCCGACGGCCACTCCCAGGGGATCACAAAAAGTGCCATCGAGCAGGCGGTGCAGCAGGCCCAGCAGGCAGGCATCAAGATCTACCTGGTGGTGGTTGGCAGCCAAGTCAACGAGCCCAACATCCAGGTCCTTGTCACGGGGAAGAGCACCGAGTATGACGTGGCCTTTGGGGAGCGCCACCTCTTCCGAGTGCCTGACTACAACTCCCTGCTTCGAGGGGTCTTCTACCAGACAGTCTCCAGGAGGGTCGCTGTGAACTGAGTGGCAGGGAAAGGCCTCGCCCAGCCCGGGGACAGGCCGTGTGTGCTTGCGGCGTCTCGGAAAGAGTCAAAAGTTAGCGATATGGGCTGGACTTCTGTGTCTGTGTAAAGCCATAGTGCCAGAATCTCTGTGCACCCCTACCCCTGCTTGGAGCTCCCTTTCCTCTTCCTCTCCCTGAGTCCCCCCAGCAGCCGCACTTAAATGCGGCAGCCCCGTGGCCAGCCTTCGACTCACCACCGAGCCCCAGACGTGAGGCAGATGAGGCAGAGACCATGCAGAACTCGCCCCGTTCGACAAGCTCGGTCCCAGATCTCGCTTTCCCAAGTAAAGCCCTTTGCTTCCCCCGTTCTCCAGGGCCTAGCCAATGCTGCGTTTAAGGCTCAGCTTTCAAATGCCAGCACCAGCCAGGGAGGTGGGGTCCTGGCCGTGGCAGGCAAGTTTGTTTCCCAGCCCCAAACGGGCCTTAAAACCATCCTCAGCACCTGGGAAATGGGCCCACAGTGCACATGGTTCTCAGTGCCGCAGGCTAGACTCCGTGCAGCACGGGCTGCCCCTCTGCACTTCCACCCATACCCGTGGGGTTCACAGGGCTTCACTCCAGCCACATGGGACCCAGAGAGCTAGGGATAAGCCAGAAGGGGACCCTGGGTGGGGGGGGGGAGAGGTCACTTGCCCTGTCCTACAAAGCTGTGAGCTTAGGATGGGTTGTGTCCCAAAGTCGCCCTTAGAAGGTCTGCCTAGGGCCACGGTCACATAGACAGATGCAGAACCCAGTGAGGCTGATGGAAAGATCCTCACTAGCTTCCCTTGGTTCTGGAGCAGACCCTGCAAGGCGCAGTGACAAGGAAAGGTGCTACCCCTCCCTGGCCAATTCCTGCCCTACATGTTTACACAGTAATGCCACGGCCACACTGAAGATGTGGCGTGGCCTGGAGAAGTTTCCTTCATATTCCCAGTGGTGCTCTTGCTTCGGACAGAAACGGCTGAGATGCCGTCAATGTCACCGTCTATTTTACTCTGTAACCAAGATCCATTTTGCCAGCTCATTTTATCTTATGCCTGTTTTACTGAAACGTGTCCACTTAAAGAGTTTTTCCAAATAAATAGTTCTCCTCAGCCCCGTTGGCAGGCTGTCTGTGTGGGTCTGTAACCTGGGCCAGAGGCTTAGCTTCGTGGCTCTGTGGCTTGCAGTGGGAGGTGTGGCTGGCTCAGTACATCACACAGGATCTGGGAGTCTCTCCAGGGCTGCATGGGAGCTTGGTGGGGGAACGCCAGGGGAGGGAACGGGTGCTTGGAGCCCACAGAAAGCTCTCCGCTGGATTTGCTCATTTCAAAATATGCCCGGCCCCGCGTCCCAGGGCCCCATCGCTCGATGCATTTCTTGCACACACGCGGTATGGCAAAGGAACGTTCAGAGTGCAGAGTCAAGCCCTGAGGAGAGGCCCTGCAACTTCCAGCCGGCCCCTTGTGTTTGCGTTCAGGTGCAGCTTTTTATGATGCTCACGCTCTGGCTCTCCGCGGGCGCCTGCCTCAGCCAGCCCTGGGGGTGGTGCTGGGCTGAACGAGCAGCTGTTTGATGCTTTGGTTTCTCGCTGTTCAGTGGGTGGCCCCAGATCTTAGTGACTGCTCCCTGTTGAAACCCTGCTCCCAAGACAGAATGGTTCCTTTCCTGCTGGGCTCTCTGTGGGGCTCCCTGCTCCGGTGCCTGGCTGCTCCTCCAGCCGCAATGAATGTGGCTCACTGGTCATGTCAGCAGTGGCTATTGTCCCTGGCGAGGTTGGTCCCCACGCTGGCACTCCGAGTGCAGCTGGGGGCCCCCAAGAGACCTTACAAATTCCTGGCTTCTGGAGGCTTCTGCTTAAAAACTCCCCAAGGTCACAGATTCCCTGACCCTGGGAGGTAACTGCACCACCCACATGGAAAAAACCCTTTATTCTTGAACCCCGGAAGAAATCACTTGGGAACTTCTTCCAGAGGGGCACCCCAAGTCCCTTTACCACAAGAGAGCTTGAAAACAAGCTGCAATCTCTGATTGCGGACCTGCCAGTCTTAGGCAGGCACAGCCAGACCTTCTGTTACCTCCCAGGTAATAAAATCTGCCCCTTAGAAGGTGATTTTATTGCAAAACAAGATCTACTCCATAAAGCAGAGTTGATTGCCAGATGTTAGAGAGTAACTAAGAAAACAAATTAAAACACAGAGAATTGCTTCCCTGGGATTCAGCTTCAGTTACAGTGTGTGAGGGTGGGGGGGAGGGGCACATAGACTTAGCACAGAGGAGCTTAACCAAACAACAAAACAAAGAAATTAACCTGATTACGTCTAACTAAACATTCCCTATCTACTCACATATGCGTACTTGCAAGGTCCAGTCCAATTCTAGGCCCAGGTATCCCTGCCCCATTCAATTCATCTTCCCCCCACTCCCTACGTCCTGGTTTAAAATTCTTATCACTTTCTTCCCATTGGCTTCCCTGGCTCCCAGCCAACACTTCCTGGGTTTTTTCAGGGAGTCTCTTGATTCTGAGTTTAACCCTTTATAGGCAGTACTCCCCATTTACCACAACCCCCATTTTACAGATGGAGAACTGAGGCACTGAGAAATTAAGGTTCTATGTGTCCACTAGCTTGCTGTGCCCAGCACCTTGGGGAGACAATGGGGAAGAATGGAGAGAGGAGGCTACAATGCAAAAACTTCCAAACAGGCTGAAGATCTCCCACTCTCACAGAAGCAAATAAAAAATCACCCGCTTCTTCCCATGCCCTCGTCATGAATCAGACAGCTGTACAGTTACCTGCTGGCCCTTGGTAGCCTGCCCAGCTCCCACCCTTCCCCCACCAACTGGCAAGGGTATTTGGAAATGTCCTGGCATGAAACAAGGACAGCTTGATGCGTGGGGCGCTCTGCTACTGCTGCTCGTCCACAGAGTCCCAGGACAAAGGCTAGAAGGGAGCCTTGTGAACATTTAGTCAGACCTCCTGTGCAGCCCAGGCTGGTAGGAAAAGGAGGGCCAGTGCCGGGGAATGCGCCACGCCCCTTGGTAAATTGTTCCAGTGACTCTTCCTGTTAAAAATGCCCCTTCATTTCCAGCCTGACTTTCTCTGGCCTCAGCCCCCAGCCACTGAATGATTTTATGCTTGTCCTGACGAGAGGGAAGAGCGCCCAATTCACGGTCAGCTGATTCTCCACCTCCGCACAGCTCGCCTCGCAGCCTTTGCTGAGTCCCGGTGTCCCTGTGCCCCCAGGAAGCCCGGGGCGACTGGACTCAGCAACCCCAGCCCCCGTGCCAGCTGCAGACAGCGTAAGTGACCACTGTCTAGTTCGCTCAGCTTGTTGATAATGGAACCAAACCTGCTGTGACAGACCGGGCCGTGTCTGGGCACAACTGAGGGTGTCAGCTCAGGGCGAATTGCTCAAATCCGGGGCTCCTTACAGCCCCCAGACTGGTGACCTCTCCAAACAGGCCACAAACCAGTTCCACAGAGCGCTTCAGCAACCTGCCTGAAGCCTCCCGAGCAAAACCCCTCTGACACCCCAGCAATATCCGTGCCCCAGATGGCCCCGGGCCTCATACACAGGTGGCGGGTCCTAGCACCCAATCCCACCTACCCCGAACAAGTTCTGTCCGGTTCCAAGAAACCAGCCACAGATCCCTGGTCAATTTACCCTCTGGATCTCATCCACAAATCACGCTGGGCCAATCCTTTAGAATATATATCTAAAGGTTTATTATTACAATAAAGAAAAGCATGAGAGTAAGGTTGTTAAAGAATATTACGTTACATGCACCGAATCTCCCAGTCCTCGATGCAGGCTCTAGCAGAGATGTTACAGCTGCTGGTTTAAAAGTTCTTGTTGCACATCCTATCATCAGGATGGGTTCACAGGTCTTCCGGGCTCTTCGATCCCTGCAATGCTGCCTCTGGGATGAAGTGCTGAGCTGAGAACAAAATGGCATCAACCGCATGGCCTCTTTATACCTCCTTCCTGGCCTCTTCTAGTATGTAGCCGGTCACCTGAACAGAGGCCAATCTCTGTGTTCCCTGCTGGCTGCTCTCAGATGACAGCCCCCATTCTTTAGGTGTGTCCATAGCCCATTGAGAGTCATTGTTCCACAGGGCCTCGGTAATTAGCATGTCCACAGGCTCGGCCCTGCCCAATGCTTAACCACATGCAGGGAAATCTTCAGTGTCCATACAAGTACATGCTAATAATTGCACACACAGACATTATACAAACACCAGAACAGCATACATAGGATTATCAGATAATAAGCTTCTATTCAATACCTCACATGGCCCCCTCCTATACCATTTTTGGGGCCAACACCCCCACCTATGGGTGCATCAGTGATCTGGCTGCTCCCCTCAAGATCCAGCAACGTGACACCTGCACTCCCAATAGACAGGCTGGCCCCTTCATCGAACAGGATCCATCTGCCACAAACCCATGTTGACTTGTGTTAACTGCAGCAGCTCCCTATATTTTTGATTGTGTCCCAAGTCAGCCGCTCCAGTAGCTTGCCTAGGCTTGATGTCAGACTGTCAGCTTCTGAATAGCCATGGCACCCCAGTTACCCTTTTCCAAAATTGGCACAACATTCATTTTCTTCCATTCTTCTGGAACTTTCCAGGTGCTGCAGGACTTACTGAAAACCTAGATACATGGGCCAGCAGGCTCCTCGGCCAGCTCTTGTAAAGCTCTTGAGGGAAGAATGCTAATACTGTGCCAATAGTTAAAAAGGGAATGGGATAGGTGGCCAGTGACAGGCCTGTTGGCCTGGCATTGATCCTGGGCTAGACAATGGAGTGGCTGAGAGGGCTGAATGCAATTAAAGAAGAATTAAAGGAAGATGATGCAATTAATGCCAGTTACCCTGGGTTTATGGGAACCAGCCCCTGCCAGGCTGCCTTGAGCTCTTTGTGTGATGAGATTACAGGATTGGTCTATAAAGGGACTAGTGCTGATCCACTTTACTTAGACTTCCCTAAGGTTTTGAATTTGGCACCACGCCGCCTTTTCATTCGAAACAAGCCCAACCTGAACCTGACACCTATGAAATGTACTGGAAGCTGGTGAGCTGATGGGTCGCCGAAGGTCACGTCAAAGGAGCGGTTGTCATTGCGTGGGGTGGTGGCCCTCTTCTGTCAGTGACCAGAAAGGGAACAGGAAATCATCACTGAGGATGTGTCTAGACTACAGGGTTTTGTTGACAAAAGTGGACTTTTGTCAACAAAACTATACCTGTGTCTACACTGCCGCTGAGTTCTGTCGACATAATGGCAACAGAACTCAGCAGCTTTGTCAACGGCGGTAAACCTCGTTCTACGAGGAATAACGCCTTTTATTGACAGAGTTATTCCTCATGGGAAGAGGTTTACCGGGGCGGTCGACAAAGGGCTTTGATGTCGACCACGGAGCATCCAGACTAGCGCGCTGAGATTACAAACAGCTGATCAGCTGTTTGTCGGCTCAGCGCGGCAGCCATTTCAATTTAAATGAAGGGGCAATTATTTAAATCACCGCTTCATTTCCCTTTGCCTACAACCCTAATCTACATGGCTCCGTCGATGGAGCCATGTAGTCTAGACACAGCCTAAGCGTGTGGCTGCAGCACTAGCACGTGCCCTTGTGCAAAGTGTGCCGAGAATGGTGCTGTATTTCCACCAGGGGTCACGAAGCAAGGTCCCAGTTCATTCCCGTGCACTAGTGCACAAGATGCAGCTGTCCCACCTGCTTAAGGTCCCAGTCCCAGCCGTTGCTGTGATAAGTGCTCACAGGAAGGCTGTGTTTTCACCTTCCCCGGGAAGTGCTTGTGTTTCGCTTCCAAGAGACGGGGGTTGTGATACACAGGCCAGAAAATGGCAGCTGGAGAAATTCTCCCGAAGGCTAGCGTCAGCAAAGAGAAAGAGCGGGTGATGGGAATCAGTCTACTTCACCCTCATTGGGCCCTTCCCATCAGATTGCTTTTTTCTGGCAAAGGGCACCTTTATCTGTGTGCTGTACCAGTCAGGTCAGAGTTTTTCCAGAGGGCTTGGGTGATAAACTATTGATTGAAACGAAGAGCAGGGCTGCCCAGTGCCTCTGGTAATGAATTCTCTCAGCAAGGCCTCCTGGGCACAGCCAGCGTCCCCACAAGCAGCAGCTTTGCTTTGTGTCCTGCACACATTGGCAGGCGACACCAGAGAGGCCAACAAACTGCTTCAGACGCTCCGCCTTGGACGGCTATCAGGCAGGTGCCAGTACGGTCGCTATTTGTGAGCAAGCCTCTAACGAAGTGCTTGGCAAGGCCTCTGCCTAAGAAGTCTCCGAGGAGCGGCCGTGTTAGTCTGGAACTAAAAAATGTCAAAAGCAACGAATTGTCCTGCAGCACCTGAGGGACTAACCACAAAATATAGCTGGTACCACGTGCTTTCGTGGGCTGGGCCCCCATGCTGCCTGGCTGTGCCCACAAAAGCGCGTGGTACCAGCTATATTTTGTGGTTAGTTTCTATGATGCTGCAGAACCATTCATTGTTTTTTAAGTTTCCTGAGAAGTCGCTAGGGGTACAGTCGGCACTGGTTCCCTTGTTTTCATAAGAAGTCGTTAGTTTCATACGTTTTCCAGAGAAGTCACTAGAGGTACAGTCGGCACTGGTTCCCTTGTTTTCATAAGAAGTCGTTAGTTTCATACGTTTTCCAGAGAAGTCACTAGAGGTACAGTCGGCACTGGTGCCCTTGTTTTCATAAGAAGTCGTTAGTTTCATACGTTTTCCAGAGAAGTCACTAGAGGTACAGTCGGCACTGGTGCCCTTGTTTTCATAAGAAGTTGTTAGTTTCATACGTTTTCCAGAGACGTCGCTAGGGGTACAGTCGGCACTGGTGCCCTTGTTTTCATAAGAAGTTGTTAGTTTCATACGTTTTCCAGAGACGTCGCTAGGGGTACAGTCGGCACTGGTGCCCTTGTTTTCATAAGAAGTCGTTAGTTTCATACGTTTTCCAGAGACGTCGCTAGGGGTACAGTCGGCACTGGTTCCCTCTGGAGGAGCTGTTCTCCTGGCCCAGCACAATGGTCTGCGATTTCCCAACCGTTGTGACTGTTTGTAGTAAGATCTCTTGCTCCGTTTCATTCCACCTCCCTAATCAGTCAGCACTGTGATTTAGTCAGCACCTGCCCTCGCAGCCAGCTCCCAGCGTCGGGGAACCCTGCTCCACTGGGGCTGGGACGTGGCGTGAGCACAGCCCAAGTGGGCTCATTAGGGGGAGAGCTGAGCAAAGGCAGGTGAAGAAGAGAAACTGCCCCGCCCAGCACAGCAGGGGTTCAGGAGAGCCTATGGGCCCTGCCAGCCCCCCCCCACACACACACATGCAGCCACTGCCAGGCCTGGGGGTACGCAAGGGGGAGCCTGGCTCAGCTGGGGGGAGACTGGAGGAGAGGCAGTAGCTAGCCATCTCCTTCCCCCTGAGAGGCAGGGGCACTAGCCACCTGACAGCCAAGCCAGCTGGCTGGGCGTGAGCCCTGTCCCCTTGTGACATAGTGGGGGTACCTTGCTGGTTGCTATGCTGGGGCTGTGAGTGACCCCCACTGGCTGCTGGCTACAGCACGGCCCAGCAGGGCAGGGGATGAGTCATTATGCAAGGGGACTTCCAACCTGTCTGACCAGTGATCTCCCAGGTAGCGGAACAATGGGAAGAAGGGGAGTGGAGCCCTGGCTGGGGGCAGGGCTGGAAGTGAGTTAGTTTGGTTTCTGGCTGGTATCATGGAGGAAGCAGCCTAGGCAACGGGCTGGGATTTAGGGGCCCAGGCTCCCCCATCTCAAGGGGGGCTGAGGCATCCTAGGCCTGCCCTGGAACCAGATGACATCTGTGCTGTGCTGTATCCTGGAGAAGCAATAAACTCCCTCTATTCTACTGGCTGGTGGAGTCTGTCCGGGCCATTACTGGGGTGCAGGAGACAGGAAAACCGCAACGCACCATCACACCTCTCAGCCAAGGGGGCCAAGGAGCCTCTAGCCCCCGAGGTAAGTGCCTGAGCAAACCCATGAGAGGGCCCTGTGGGGAGCAAAGAGCCCAGCCAGCCCGGCTAATGGGGCCTTGCCCAAAACTGGACAGGCACAGGCAGGGAGCAGCCGAGGGCAGAGGACTGAGACTCCCTGGGGGGTGGGGGGCTGCCCCACATAGGGCCCTGGAATGGAACCCAGAGGAGAGGAAGGTCCTGGGTCCCCCATTCCCCCGGCCTTAAAGGACAAGGCTCCTTATGTTTTTCCTGCTACAGACTAACTCGACTACCTCTCTGAGGTTTCTCCACCAAGCAGTGAGCTAAGCGACATGTGCTCTCACTGCTAGGCTGCCCTGCCCTTCAAGCTACCTGTTACATCCCATCTTTGAGGAAATTCCAAGATGTGAACCGTTGCTTTTGTCCCTACTCTAGTCATTCAGTGGAGAAAACTCCAAAAAGTCAGTTGGAAGGTGAAACTGTTTGGAGTCAGTCGTTGAACCACATCTCCACCCTGTGCTGTGGGGCTCATGGAGCGTCGTGTGTGGGCGGCCCTGTTCCCCCTTCCGAGCTAGACCCCTGGCAGCACTGCATCGCCCGGGACACGCCACCACCAGATCACAGTCCACGGTGTGTCATGGAAGCTGGATTCTGGCCAAAATGCCAGCCACGTGGCCGAGTGTGGGCCGGGGCTGCAGTTTAACATCAATCCGCGAAAACAAAGTGTCTCCGTGCATTTCCACAAACCGTTTCCATCGAGGTTACGGAAGCGAAACACTGCCTTCTGATTGGCCAGGGGAAATATTTTGGCAAAGCTGAAAGTTTCATTTTATCCAAAACTTCATTCCTGTTATTAGGCCGTTTCCATGAGAAATTCTCCCCCTTTTCACTTGGGTGTCCATGCGACCAGGGCGCCCTCACTGAGCATTTCTGGTCCTTCATGTCCGGTCCTCTCTTAAGTTTGTCCTAGTCCCGAGTCTAGAACTCTTGGTTTAGGCTCATGACCATGCTCTTGTGAGGTGCCTTAGCCTGAGTCTATCTCAACCTGCGCGCTAGCTTACCAATCTGCAGGTTTATATTCGCTCACTTTGATATATTTAGCTCTAGAATTCTTTTCTTTTAGTCAACATAATAGTTAAATTTAAATTAGCTATAACTATGATGAAGTTCAAATGTCTCTTCCAACTCTCTCTCCTCCCCCACTTTTTCAGTTATTGATGTCATTTTCTAACTAAACCCTGCTTGGCTGAAATTCTCCTCACTTGATATCAGCCCAGAAACAACATTTTTTTTAAATTCTATTCCTGAGCTAAATTGGCTGAATCATTTTTGAGTTATAGCTTCCAGGAAAAAGTCTGCAGATAACTATCATGTGTACACGTAGAACTACAAGCCTCCATCTTGCCTCGATTTGAGAGATTTCAGTGATCTCAAAATCATTGGCTGAGTCTGAAGGAAAGAGGGACAGTCGTTTCTGACCCCAGCGCAGCTCCTGCCTCTGACCCTCCGGCACCCAGACCTGGCCTGACCTGCAAGCACTCTGGCCCCAGTCACTCTTGTCTGTACAATCTGGCTCTGACGACTAGGCATGGCTACCCAGAACCCAGCCCGTATTATTTATTTGGCTAGGCAAGCCAGTCGAACCCAGCCCTGGTATCTACCCAACGATGTTCAAGGTGCGCAGATCTCTGGACAGTTAAATGGTTTTGCCCTCCTCAGCAGTGACTCTCATGGCTTGTGGCTGCCCACATGGACACAGCGCAATGTCGCTGGCACACTGGCAGCACTCTGCGTTCTCTGTTCAGTGTGACACAGGTGGAGAAGCACCGCTGTTTCCATGGCAAATCACTCAGGTGGGCGTTCCATGTTCAGTGTGACACGGATGGAGAAGCACCGCTGTTTCTGTGGTAAATCGCTCAGGCAAGTGTTCCATGTTCAGTGTGACACGGATGGAGTAGCGCCGTTGTTTCTGTGGTAAATCGCTCAGGCGGGCGTTCCATGTTCAGTGTGACACGGATGGAGAAGCGCCGCTGTTTCTGTGGTAAATCACTCAGGCGGGCGTTCCATGTTCAGTGTGACACGGATGGAGTAGCGCCGTTGTGTCTGTGGTAAATTGCTCAGGCGAGCGTTCCATGTTCAGTGTGACACGGGTGGAGAAGCGCCGCTGTTTCCATAGTAAATCGCTCAGGCGAGCGTTCCGTGTTCAGTGTGACACGCGTGGAGAAGCGCCGTTGTTTCTGTGGTAAATCGCTCAGGCGAGCGTTCCATGTTCAGTGTGACACGGGTGGAAAAGCGCCGCTGTTTCCATAGTAAATCGCTCAGGCGAGCGTTCCGTGTTCAGTATGACACGCGTGGAGAAGCGCCGTTGTTTCCGTGGTAAATTTATCAGGTGGGCGTTCCGTGTTCAGTGTGACATGCGTGGAGAAGTGCTGTTGTTTCAGCCCTGTCTCTGGGAACTAAGGTGCTCACCATGCATCCTCACCCAGTAAACGTGTGCACAAGGGGCGTGGCGAGGGCAGAGGACCTTGTGCTGGGTTAAACAAGCCCTAGCTGAATGGCAGACATGGATTTGCACTCACTTGTGCCATGAGTTTGCTGTGCTCACCTCTTGGCGAATACTCGGAGGAGCACAGCCACAGAGAGCCAGTCACCGTGCAGAGGAGGGGACTGGCGCGTGCCTGACATAATATGCGTGCAGCAATTCAGGTGCACACCCTTGTGCGAGACGTGCAAGACCGGCTAGGGTGCACTAACAGCGTGCCCAGGCTGACGTGCATGGCGTTGGGACATTGGCACCCCATCTCGCTCCAGCAAGCGGGTACGGTTAAAACGGATCTTTAACCACCCACAGCTGGGCAGTCCCAGTGAACAGTGCGCTTAACGCACAGCCACTCACTGGGGAAAGACCCACACAGGCGGTTTAGGGTTATAAAACACACCCTCCTTGGCAGCCTCAATCACTGTGTCGGCCTTACCCAGAGCCCGGCTGGGCAAAATGCAGGTGTAGCTCCCAGATCTAGAAGAGACTTCGCTTCCCCCCCAATGAATCCTGGTGCAGCCATCTCCCTTTGTAAGCGGGGACTGAAACCCTTTTGTCAAAGGACGGCTGCCTGGAACCCGTCACCAAATGGCCGGTAGCTTTGTCACATGACTGGACTCTAAAGATCTCTGTTGTGCCCATGGGAGGGGGGAGGTGTTTGCCCCAAAAGTCTGTACAAAGGGGCCATGAGAGGTGTCACACAAAAGCTCATGTTCTACTGATTCTGTATATGAAACAAGAGACAGGACTATGCAGCACTTTAAAGACTAACAAGATGGTTTAATAGGTGATGAGCTTTCGTGGGCCAGACCCACTTCCTCAGATCAAATAGTGGAAGAAAATTGATCTGAGGAAGTGGGTCTGGCCCACAAAAGCTCATCACCTAATAAACCATCTTGTTAGTCTTTAAAGTGCCGCATAGTCCTGTCTCTTGTTTCAGCTACACCAGACTGACACAGCTGCATCTCTATCATGGTTCTGTAGGTGCCATTCATGTACTTGTGTGATGTCTGTGTGTGGAGTTATGAACATGGACTCTGTGTGGATGCTGGACAATTCTCTGTCTGAGGCAGAGCCATGGGCCAGGAATGTTCGTTCAGTGGCTGGGCTAATTAGCGAGGCTCCAGGGACAATGGATCTCTCGGTGCCAAAGACACCCCTGGGGAATGCCTGGATGCCTGCAGACCAGCCCGAACAATGATTGCTGGCTTGGGACACAGGGATAGGTCCCTGGGCCATGGGACCTGCTCCAGCTTGGGAGAGACCAGGGATGGATATAAAATGCCATGTGGCTCCCTCCATCTTGTCTTGAGCTCAGCTCCTGATCCCAGATGCAGCCTTGCAGGGAACAACGAGCCGGGAAGAACCGCGGACCCATCCTGACACAGGATGTAACCAGACACTTCTAAGCCAGCAGTTCATAACATCTCTGCTGCGAGCCTGCACTGAGAACTGGGAGATTGGCGCATGTAACGTATTCTCCTTAACAACCTCACTCTCAGGCTTTTCTTTCCTTTAGTAATAAACCTTTCGACTGTAGATTCTAAAGGACTGGCTCAGTGTGATCTTGTGGGTAAGATCCAGAGTGTACATTGACCGAGGACTGTGGCTGGTTTCTTGGGACCAGAAGGACCCCAGCTGTAGCCAGAGACGCGCGGCGGCTGCTGGGGCCACCGAGTTCGGAGCAGCTACGGAAGCTGGCGTCAGCCTCAGGCCGGTCGCCAGCAGGAGAGGAGGACCTGGGGGCAGGGCGAGAGGAGCGGGTCAGGCCTGCAGGCCAATGGGAGCTCCGGTTCCCAGGGAGCAAGGCTCCCTTTGGGGCCACGGGGTTTGCACGTGGCTGGCTGCGGTGGCTGGCGGGCGCTGTCAGAGCGGAGCCGGTGGCTGATGGCAGGGGCCCGTGGCTGGGCGGGGGCAGTGACAGTTCTGTGGGCTGGGGACACTGGTGACCACACGGGTGCCTGGCTCAGTGGGAACAGTGGGCAGCCGAGTCCTGCAGTGGCGCGGGCGAAAGTAGACGCCTCAGAGACGCCGTGGCGGGGACACGGTAGCCCGGTCGCACCAGCCTCCCTCAGAGGGGGCTGATAATGGCTGCGGGGGACTACAAAATCTTACGCCGGCCCGTCCAGGTGGCACCAGCCGCAGGCAGGGCCGGGTTCAGTATCGAGGACTCCTCCCGTCCGTCCAACACAGGCCTGGCTCGAGCCCCCACCCTGTAACCTGGGACAGTCTCCCCCCCCCCCGGCGCTGTTAGGAGGCCTGCTGCCCCTGGCACGCTCCGAGTCTGAGTGCAGGCGCAGGCCCCAGGACCCGCTGGGGCAGGTGTGAAAGCCCCGTGCAGCTACCTAGGTCACCTGTGCAAGTGGGGCTCTTCGCCCACGGGCACCTCAGGAGCCTTGCTCGGGATTTGGGGGCAGATTCGCCAGGGCCTGGCCCGTCGTGTTGTGTCTGCAAGAGCCGGGCTCCCCTCCTGTCCGCCTGGGCTGGCAGCAGCCAAAGGGAACGAACGGCAAGCGTGCTGTGAAATCGGAAACCAAGGCCACCGCTGACCTGGAATAACACTTGGCCCTGGAGCGCTGGTCTTTCAACTGAATTTTAGCAGAAGACGGTATATTGGCCGTTGGAATGCGCTGGGCCCTCCTGTGCTGCATCAGTGCAAATGCGTTTGGTTTGCTGGACATTTTGTGCAGGAAGCTGAGTGTTCATGGAGCTATTTCACAAGAGCTTGGCTGAGTTGTCGGACTGTAAAATGGATGTTTGCAGCCATCTGTGTGTTGTTATTCAGAGAGCTGTCTCAGAGGCAGAGCCTGGCGTGGGCTGGAGCCGCGTCCCTTGCCGCCAAACGGAGCCCCGGACAGCCGCATCCAAGCCCTGCTCAGCAGCACCCGTGCGGGGCAGTAACTGTCCCGCTCGTGGTTTGGCGAGGAATGGGGCCCGACTGGCAAGTGGCTGCCTGCTCGCTATGTCCCTGGCCACGCTCTGTCCCCGTCTGTCGTGGGCTCCAGCCCAACCCATGTTCGCACCCACATCTGGAGCCCAACTGCCCGACTGCAGGCTCAGCTCCCGTTGGCTGCCCTTGCAGACATGGCCCTGTTGCCAGCCATGGCCCATTCCAGTGGCCCTGGCGTGGCCTGCAGGCCACGAACCGCGTGGTGTTTGGAACGGGCTCTTGCCATGTGGGGCACAAGCCAGGCTGGTCTGCCGTGGTGCCGGGAGGGAGGTAAAATCCCGTTTCACTGGCTACCCAGTTAAGCGATAAGTGTAGCCGGTTAACTGATGAAAAGGGCGGGTGGGTGAGGCTGGAGCACCCTGCCCCTGCCAGTTAACCAGAGCTGCTTAGCCATTAACATCCCTGGAGCCCAGCACAGCAGGGCTGGTCTGCTGGCCTGCCAGCCTGCCGCCCACCCCCGAGCCCGGGGGAAGTGCTCTGCCCCTGTGCTCAGAGGTGGCAGAGGAGTGATGGGGGGAGGGCAGGGAGGAAACGGAAGAAAGGGGGCATGCCCTCTCTCCCCCTCCCCCCGGCTCTGGCTGAGGGCTTTTACCCCAGAGGCTGTTCTTCCCCCCAGACGGGAACCAGGCCAAGCGAAAGACCCCGGCTACCAAGAGCCACTTTGGCGAGGTTCCCCGGGGGCTGCCCTGCTGCCAGGCTCCCCCATGGCCAGGAGACACGTTCTCCTTGTGCAGGGCAGGGTGTGCATCTGGGGCGGAGGATCCGAGCCCTCCTGCCAAGGGGCCCCCGCTTGTTTTAATTGTGCTGCTTAGTCATTTCCCCGGGAACCTTGGCAGCTCTGAGAATGTTTCTGTTTAGGGCCGGGATCGGCCTCCTTGCCTGGAGCCCAGGCCCAGCTGGAAAAGCTTACTGGAGAGGCAGCAGCAAGAAGAGCCGCTCCAGCTGCTGCAGGAGAGGCTGTGGGGTTACACCGGGAGGAAACACCCTGCACACGCCACCCTATGCCCCTTGGCACCTGCCACCCCACCCTGGCCAGGCCGAGCCCCACGGAGGGCACCGAAGCGGGGGCGCAGGGAGCCCCGCTGTGTCCTGGCTCGAGGGCATCCAGGCGAAGAGGGTGCTGGGCGTGCCCATTGTGTCTCTGCAGCCGGGTCTGTGGGAAAGGAGGGTCGCAGCGCACGTGGGCTGGGCGCTCAGCGCCGTGGCTGCACCCTCGCCAGCGGAGAGAAGGACTGCGAGGCGAGGGCTTTTCGTGGACCCGTGTCGGTCGGGAGAGCCGTGTCCTGGCACTACCACAGCTCTCCGTGGGGAGCTGGGCTCATGGGCCGGGACCCAGTTCAGAGGCAGAATGCAGGGCAGGGGTCACGGCCGGGTTCCCCAACAGAGAGATGCAGCCCTTGCCCCCGGGGGCTGTGTTGGGGCCAGTGCGGCTCAGGGACTGGCCGGAAATGGGTGACCACGGGAGGCCACTGTGCAGGTGACACATTTTCCAAACCAAATGGTTTGAATTTTCAGTTCAAAATTTCCTTCCGTTTTGTGGAATTTATTTTCATGTGTCCAAAAAACGGCCTAACCTGACCCCAAACGGCCTCTTTTGGGTGTCACTCACCACGCTGCCTCGGAGCCGGGAGGGACTGTTTGATTCACGGGACATTTCCCAAAGGTTCGGTTCGGGGCTCACCTGAAAGGAAGGGGGATTTCCAAGGGCTGTGACTGGCAGGCCAGCGGGACACGGCACCGCTCCAGCGTGCCTGTTCCCCGCTGCTCCCCATGTGTGGGGCAGCGTGTGGGCGCCGGAGGCTGGTGTCGCCAGGGAGGGAGGGATGTTAAGCCCGCGGGGAGGCCTGGGCAGTGAAGAGAAGTGGGCCGGGGGCGAGGAGCAATGCTCCCAGAGTTAGGCAGCAAGGTTAAGATGCAGCCCTGGCGCATTTCGCTCCCGAGCGGCCAGGAGACAAGCAGCTATAAAAATGGATCGTTCTGAATATCTGGGATGTGTCTGTGCAGCGCCATGTGACTTCTGCAGAAGCTCTGGGAAGCGGGGCCTTGGTTTCCCAGCCAAAATCCACAACCCTTGGCAGAGCTGATTTCTGTAGAATCCTGTCTTGGAGGGCCCCCGGCCCCCATCCCCCAGACAGCCCCGGCTGCAGGTGGAGCCAGCCCGGAACGGAGGAAAGCCTTATCAGCTGCAGTCGCTGCCAGATACGTCGCGTGTGCTTCTTGGCCCGGGCCCCCTCACAGGAGGGCGCTCCAAGAGGAATCTGTTGTTACGTAGCATCCGTCCCCGCTTCAGGCCACTGCGACAGGACCCAAAGTGCAGAGAGCTGTGCCTAGGGTCTGGCCCGATGCCCGCTGAAGTTGGCGGCAGGGGTGCTGGGTTAGGCGCACCAGCACGGGGCGCTATGCATCTCTCCTGGCAGCTGGCAGGGCCATGGCATCACCAAACACCTGCAGTACCGCTCACTCAGGGCACACTGACGTTACGCTGCAGAGAACGCCCCCCCCCCGCAGAGGTCAGCTGCAGACCAAGCAGTGCCCCCCAAATCAGGCCTCATGAGGGCAATAGCTACACTCCCAAGTTTTGTCGACAATGCTTGTGTGGATGCCCAAGAGTCGACAGCACAAGCATTGCCAGACGGTGATCCCGCTTGCTCCCTCTGTGCATGGATCAGGTCCACACGGGGACACCATCATCGGCAGAGTGAGCAAAGCATTGTGGGTATGTATCCCACAGTGTGGCATGGTGGGAAGGCAGGGCTGGTCCCTGCATGGCTTGGGATTCCCTCTGAGTTCTCCCACAGCCTCCTCAGCTGCTGGCAGCAACACCTCGAGTAGCTATGGGAGCGCTCCATGCTAAGGAACATCAAAGCAGCATGGCCGTCTCTCCAGCTCTCTCCCTGCAGCAGCAGCCTGCCTGCCGCTGGGTCCTAGCAGGGCCAAGCAGAAGCACTCCAGTGATTTGGTTTTTGTTTGTTCCCCAAAGGGAGCAGCTCGCTCAGCTGCCAGACACTTCCTGGAGCTGTGAAGGGGCGGGGGGGGCGGGGACAGATGCCTGCAGGGCAGCAGAGATCACTGAACACTGAGCAGAGCCAGCAGGGCAGGCACTGTGGGATACTGGCAGAGGCCAGTTCTCTCCACAAACGAACAGCAGAGTCCACATTGGCTCTTTGCTGACAATAAAGGGAGGAGGAAAGAAAAGTCTCCTGTAGGAGTGGAAAGTTTTTGACGCCAAAACAGGGAGTTTTTCCTGACAAAATGTGCAGTGTGAACTAAAGCAGCAGCAGGGGCTCTTGTACATTTCAAAGGAGGAATGCAGAACTCTGCGTCCAGCCCGGGGCTGGGGGGAGTCCCGCTGACTCCAGGCTGCCCACGGCTGCCTGCTTTGAAATGTACAAGAGTCCCCGTGCTATAGGCTCCCTGCCCCTTTGAATTGCGCGGAGGCGTCAGTTTCAAAGGGGCAGTGGCTGCAGCTGAGTCCTGGCTCCCCTCCTGCCCCTCTGAGTCATGTGGAGAGTTTTCTTTTCCGCCCGAGTCCTTCAAGCCACAGCCCCCTCTTTTCCCAGAGTGCGGAGCCTCCCTTGCGGGCCAGGGGACAAGCCAGCCCTCCCCCCCATTCACAAGCACTTAGTCACTGTGGTTGGATTTAACCAGTGGGTCCTGAGGGGGCGTTATTCAAAGCCAGCGGCAGAGACTGTCTGGGCCTGTCGCCTGTGCCAGAGGCATCACTTCATGGGGGTTGCTGCCGCCAGCGAAAAGGCAAATGGCCAGAGACGGGCAGGAAACGGGAACAGGAGCGCTGTGGGAGGAGGGGGGGCAGAAGCGGGCACACTGGGACCAGCGGGGGAAGGGCGCGGCGTTTCTCTAAACGAGACATGTGTAAGTTGTTAGAGTGCGCGGAAAGAGCCGGATTTTCCCCTCGTTCCTCTGGTGATGAGAAAACAAAACACAGGCAGCTGGGTCGCTCGGGCCTCGCTGCGCGGCCCCAGGAAATGCCATGGGCTGAGGAAAAAGTGATCCCGCGCACTCCCCCGGCGCACACCTGCGCCAAGCCTGGCCCGGCCTGGCCGAGAGCGGGGCTGCGGGGCCGTCTGGGAGCCGCCCGCCTGGCCCGTATCTGCCCTGCAGTGAAGCCCCGGGGCCCTGGCACAGCCAGCCTGTGAGAGGGAGCCCCGGGCCGGGGGTCTGTGTAAGACTTTTCCGACGGCGCTCTGGGGCTCACGCTGCCACCCCTAGCGCGCCCCCTCCCCGCGGACATGGGGCGGCTCTGGCTCTAGGGACACAGTGCACTGCGGGAAAGCCTTACTGCCCAGCACGCAGCACTGGGGTCTGGCTGCCCCACCCGCCCCTTCTGGGCGCACAGAGCCAGGCTCCCCCCACCTTGCCCACCGAGGGGCAATTGCCCTGGGCCCCAGCAATTCAAAAGGGCCCAGGGCTCCGGCTGCCATGACCGTTGCCACAGCAGCAGCAGCCGTGACCGGGCCCGAGGCCGGTTAAGCCGCCAGTGGAGCAGGGCGCAGTGCAATCGGCGGCCGTGTGCATCCCGCTGGCTTGCAGATTAAAGCCCCAGGCGCGCCGAGAACTGGACATCGTGGGGTTAGCCCCAGGCTGGATTTATGGGGCTAGTGTGCAGATGCATAATGTTTATTAACACATGAGCGCACACTGTTTGGAATGGCCAGGATTGTATTTAAACATGGCTTAAGGGTTTCTCAACCTCCGCCCCACGTACACACGCAACCTGGGCTGCCTGCTTCCGGTCTGCTGAGAGCCTCCTTCCCCCCAGACACAGAGGCTGTTTGTGGGTAATGGCCCAGAGTCCAGCTTCACTGAGTTTGCACTGGATGGAGTGTAAGGCAGCAAGAGATCCCTACCCTAACCCATTCCTACCCAGCCTGGCTAATAGCCATGAATCTAACTTGCTCCTTTTTGAACCCTGTTATAACCTTGGCTTTCACTGCATCCTCTGGCAAGGAGTTCCACAGGTTGACTATACTCCTTTGGTTTGTTTTATACCTGCTACCTATTCATTTCATCTGATGACCCCTAGTTCTTGGCTGTGTCTAGACTGGCCAGTTTTTCCAGAAAATCAGCCGCTTTTCCGGAAACACTTGCCAGCTGTCTACACTGGCCACTTGAATTTCCGCAAAAGCACTGACTTCCTACCGTAAGAAATCAGTGCTTCTTGCAGAAATACTATTCTGCTCTTTTGTGCAAAAGGGCCAATGTCGACAGCTCAGATTTGTTTTCTGCAAAAATGCCCCGATCGCAAAAATGGCGATCGGGGCTTTTTTGTAGAAAAGCATGTCTGGATTGCAGAAAAGCGTACGTGCCAATCTAGACGCTCTGTTCCGAAAATGCTTTTAATGGAAAACTTTTCCGTGAAAAGCATTTCCAGAAAATCATGCCAGTCTAGATGCAGCCCTTGTGTTTTGGGAAGGAGTAAATAGCACTTCCTTGTCTACTTTCACTACACCCATCACAACCAGGTAGATCTCAGTCATGTTCCACCTGTAGTCTTTTCCAAGCTGAAAAGTCCCAGTCTTATTGATCTCATCTCACGTGGCAGCCGTTCCAAATCCCTCATCACTTTTGTTGCCCTTTTCTGAACTTTTTCCATTCCATTTTGAGATGGGGAGACCACATCTGCAGGCAGTATTCGAGGGGTGGGTGTCCCGTGGATTTGCACAGAGCCAATCTGATATAGTCTGTCGCAGCCTCTGTCCCTTCCTCAGCCATTGCAACCCTTCTGTTCCCTTCTGTGACTGCCACTGCAGAGCTCTCGGCAACGACCACAAGCTCTTCTCTTGCGTGGTCCCCACCTGCTTAGACTCCAGCGTGTTCTCCGTGTAGTCGGGACGATGTTTTCCGATGGACATGACTTTGCATTTACCAGGATTAAATGTCACCTGCCTGGTCACCCAGTTTAGAAAGTGCCTGTTGTAGCTCTTTGCACTGCACCTAGGACGTAACGATCTGGAGCAGTCTGGTGTCATCTGCAAATGTTGCCATCTCGCTGTTGACCCCTTTCTCCAGATCATGTACCAATTGGTTGAGCAGCCTCGGTTCCAGGACGGACCCCGGGGGACCCCACCAGTTACCCCTCTCCACTCGGAAAACAGACCATTCCCTCTTGCCCTTTCTTCCCTGTCCTGCAACCAGTGAGCAGCCCAGGAGAGGGCCTTCTCTCCCAACCCACGGCAGTGGACAGTGCTTCAGACCTTGCAAAGGCTTTCGGGAACCCAGTGAGGCCCGCGTCTGGAGGAGGAGCCGAGGGCAGAGGGCTGTCAGGAAAAGCAGAGCACGTGCCCTGCCTCTGGAGTCACAATGTACTCGTGCCTCCTAAGTCACGTTACTGGACAGGGGAATGCAGAGGAGCTCCTACCAGCTGCAGCTCGTTCATGTCAGGCCATCCCAGGCAGAGCCAAGGGTGTCAGCAGACACACCAGCCCAAGGGCCAGAGAGCACGGAACTGGGAAAGCTCCATTGTCGGACCACTGCAGCACCCCTCACGCCGCGCTGTTCACCTCTCCTGCTCGGGGGGGAGGGGGGGAGACCCAGCCTCCCCCGGCCACGCGGAGGCAAAGCTGAGTAACTGTCACTCGCGGCAGCCCCTGTCCCAGGCGGCGGGGGTCACTGCCGCGAGGCCCCTGTTAGAAAGGGCTGCGGAGGCGATCCCAGCAGCCACAGGCTGGGTGGGCTGAGATCGGTGCCTGGCAATGGGAGGGCAGGACGCGCCGACCCAGAGACGGAAGCGTTGGCTGAGGGAGCAGGCAGCGTGGGGGTTAGGGCAAGCCTGCCTTGCCCTCTACTCGAACTCTCCACGGGGATCCACAAGCACGTGGTGTCACGTTACTGGATTTGAAGGGGACCAGACAGGTCACTGCTGCACCCAAGGGGGGATTTGCCCCAAAGGCTGTTCAAAGGGGCCCTGTGAGGTGTCAAATGAAAACGTCTGTTCTACGGATTCTGTGTCTGCGACTCATGGACCTGTGTGATGTCTGTGTGTGGAGCTATGAGCATGTGCTCTGTGCTGATGCTGGAAAATTCTCTGTCTGGGTCTGTCTACACTAGCCCCCTACTTCGAACTAGGGAGGCTAATGTAGGCATTCGAAGTCGCAAATGAAGCCCGGGATTTAAATATCCTGGGCTTGATTTGCATGTTCCTGCCCGGTCGCCATTTTTAAATTCCACTAGCCTGAAGTAACTGCCCGTGGCTACACGCGGCGGTGAAGCAGTAATTCGAACTAAGTCCTTAGCTCGAATGAACTGTTCCACCTCATTCTACGAGGAGTAACCGTTAATTCGAGCTAAGGACTTTGTAAGCCAGCAGTTTGTAACATCTCTGCTGCGAGCCTGCACTGAGAACTGGGAGATTGGCGCATGTAACGTATTCTCCTTAACAACCTCACTCTCAGGCTTTTCTTTCTGTTAGTAATAAACCTTTCGACTGTAGATTCTAAAGGACTGGCTCAGTGTGATTTGTGGGTAAGATCCAGAGTGTACATTAACCGGGGACTGTGGCTGGTTTCTTGGGACCAGAAAGACCAGTTCAGGGGAGGTGAGTTTGGGTTCTATAGCCCCTCACCCGTGTTAGGCCCGGGGCTGACTGTGGCCCAGGGAGAGCTGGGGTGTCTGAGGGGTTTTGCTCGTGAGGTTCCTGCTGGCTGGATTGGCAGCTGGAGCACTCGGTGTGGCTGGTGTGTGGCCTGTTTGGAAGGTCCCCGGTCTGGGGCTGTAAGGAACTCCGAGTTGGAGCAATTCGCCCTGAGCAGACGCCCTCGGCGGTGCCCAGGCCCGGCCCGGCCCGGCCCAGAGGTAACTAGTGGGATCTCCCAGAGTCTCTCTTGGACCAGTGCTATTCAGCGTGCTCCTAAGGATCTGAGAAAGGGGCAAACAGGGAGGTGGCTACAGAGCAAGGCCAGAAGGGTGTGCCGGACCTGGCAGAGTCTGGGCACAGCTGAGGGCGTCCCCTCAGGGCGAATTGCTCGAATTCGGGGCTCCTTACAGCCCCCAGACTGGTGACCTCTCTGAACAGGCCACAAACCAGTCCCACAGAGCGCTTCAGCTGCCTGCCTGAAGCCCCACGAGCAAAACCCCACCCCAGCAATATCCGTGCCTCAGATGGCCCCGGGCCTCATACACAGGTGGGGGGTCCTAGCACCCAATCCCACCTACCCCGAACAAGTTCTGTCCGGTTCCAAGAAACCAGCCACAGATCCCTGGTCAATTTACCCTCTGGACCTTACCCACAAATCACACTGGGCCAATCCTTTAGAATCTATATCTAAAGGTTTATTATCACAAGAAAGAAAAGCAGGGGTATGTCTACACTACAAAGTTAATTCGAACTAACAGACGTTAGTTCGAATTAACTTTGATAGGCACTACACTAGCGCTCCGCTAGTTCAAACTTAATTCGAACTAGCGGAGCGCTTAGTTCGAACTAGGTAAACCTCATTGCACAAGGACTAAGCCTAGTTCGAACTTACTAGTTCGAATTAAGGGGTGTGTAGCCCCTTAATTCGAACTAGTGGGAGGCTAGCCCTCCCCAGCTTTCCCTGGTGGCCACTCTGGTCAACACCAGGGAAACTCTATTGCCCCCCTCCCAGCCCAGGACCCCTTAAAGGGGCACGGGCTGGCTACGGTGCCCGTGCCAGGTGCAAGCCTGCCAGCACCCAGCCAGCAGACCCTGCACCTGGCACGGCTCAAGCCAGCCACCCGATGCCCCCCAGCCCTCCCCCTCTTCCTGGGACCAGGCTGGCGGCTCCCGGGAGCTTGCCCAGGACCGCAAGAGGCGGGCACCCGCCTGGTCTAGTGCAGACATCGTGGACCTCGTCCACGACCTCTGCACTAGGCACAGGAAAGTGGCCGTCTAGGGTAGGAAAGCTGCCAGCCTGGCCACCCAGGAGCAGGTGTGCATGAAAATCAAGGTGGTCCACTGAGACCCCCGACCCTGAGCCGTGAGCTTACAATGGCCGTATTGGGTCAGACCAAAGGTCCATCTAGCCCAGTAGCCTGTCTGCCGACAGTGGCCAACTCTAGGGACCCTGGAGGGGATGGACCGAAGACAGTGACCAAGCCATTTGTCTCGTGCCATCCCTCTCCAGCCTTCCACAAACTTTGGGCAGGGACACCACTCCTACCCCCTGGCTAAGACTACTCCATGGACCCAACCTCCATCACTTTATCTCACTTCTCTTTAAACTCTGTTCTAGTTGTAGCCTTCACAGCCTCCTGCAGCAAGGAGTTCCACAGGTTGACTCTTTGCTTTGTGAAGAACAACTTTCTGTTACTAGATTGAAGCCTGCTACCCATTACTTTCCTTTGGTGTCCTCTAATCCTTCTATTATGGGAACTAATGAAGAACTTTTCTTTATGCACCCTCTCCGCCCCACTCATGCTTTTATAGACCTCTATCCTATTCCCCCTCAGTCTCCTCTTTTCTAAACAGAAAAGTCACAGTCTCTTTAGCCTCTCTTCATACGGGACCTGTTTCAAACCTCTGATCATTTTAGTTGCCCTCCCCTCTCCCACCCTCTCTCTTCCCCTCTCCCACCTCCTTTTCCCAGTCTCCCCGAGTTTTGTTCAATAAAGAGAGATTCTATTTTTGACCACATGTTTTCTTTATTTTGTACATCAGGAAGGGGGGTTAGGGAGGGGAAGTGGAAGGAAGTGAGGGAGGAATGGGGTACGAGCCCCCGATGGGGAGGACTGGGCTGGCTCTGCCGGCTTCTGGGGGTGGAAGCTCTCCTGCAGCCCCCCAATTGCCTCCTCTCCCCAGATGGCAGCCTGCGGCAAGTGCAGCCGGTCTGATGGCCGAGTGCTGTGATGTGTCCAGTGTGGGCACTCAGGGAACTCCAAGCCAAGACTGCTTTGCAAGCAGGGCACCCCTGAGAACTGTCTGTCCGGGGTGGGGGTCGGGTCCCTTTAAGCACAGTCCTCGGCTAGCCTGAGGCAGCAGCTCCACGCTCTAAGTGCTCCTCTGATGCCCTGCCGGCATTGCTTCCGGCCATCTTAACCCTGGTTCAAGGTCCACTTAATGTGGACATGCTAGTTCGAATTAGCAAAATGCTAATTCGAACTAGTTTTTTAGTCTGGATGCGTTAGTTCAAATTAGCTTAGTTCGAATTAACTAATTCGAACTAAGTTAGTTCGAATTAGCACTGTAGTGTAGACCTACCCCAGGAGAGTAAGGTTGTTAAAGATTAGTACGTTACATGCACCGAATCTCCCAGTTCTCGATGCAGGCTCTAGCAGAGATGTTACAGCTGCTGGTTTAAAAGTCCTTGTTGCACATCCTAGAATCAGGATGGGTTCACAGGTCTTTCCGGCTCTTCGATCCCTGCACTGCTGCCTCTGGGATGAAGTGCTGAGCTAAGAACAAAATGGAGACCACCACATGGCCTATTTATCCCTCCTTCCTGGTCTCTTCTTGGCTATAGCAGGTCACCTGGTCCACCTTATTCCTGTGTTGCCTGCTGGTAGGCCTTAGGTATGAGTCACCACTCATTCTTTAGGTGTGTCCTTGGCCCATCGAGTGCCATTGTCCCACAGGGCCTTGCTGATTAGCATGTCCATAGGCCAGCTCTGCCCAATGCTCAACCACATGCAGAGAAATATTCAGTCTCTACACAGACTACAGATTCCTACCTACACACACAGACATCACACAATCACACAAATAGCGTACACAGGATCAGCAGACAGCAAGCTTTTATTCAACACCCCGCATGGCCCCCTTTTATACCATTTTCTGGGGCCAACACCCCCACCTATGGGTGCAGCAGACCTGGCTGCTCCCCTCAAAATCCAGTAACATGACAAAGGGCGTGTTAGAACCAGGGGCCACCCAGTGAAATGGATAGGCGGCAGATTTAAAACAAGCCAGCCAGTGCACACGGCCCTCAGCCAGCCAGTGGAACTGGCTATCAGAGGACGCTATGACGGCCAAAACTCTAAGTGGGAAGTTCATGAAGGGGGAGGAACCCTCGGTACAGACCCCAGCCCTGGCTGCTGCTGCTTCCCCCTGGCAGAAGGGTCCCCCAAGGCGCCCGGTCCCACATGACTGAATGCTCCTTCTGCACCGTTAGGTCCCTACCCGCTGGCTCACCCCGGCTCCTCATCCTTCGCCCTGAGCCTGAGTGAGGAGATGCCACGCTCCCTGCTCCGCTGCTCTTGCAGAGGCTTTGGGGAGGTGGCAGCAGCTGGGCCCGGGGCAGTTCACTGGAGACCCGGCGGTGTGTGAGCTCTGTGGGGCAGGGCGCCTGTCCCTTCCGTGCCGAGCGCACGGCACGTTTGGAGCAGCCCTCTGGAGACCCGGGAGTGTGTGAGCTCTGTGGGGCAGGGCACCTGTCCCTTCCCTGCCGAGGAGATGGCGTGTTTGGGGCAGCCCGCTGGAGACCCCGGCGGTCTGTGAGCTCTGTGGGGCAGGGCGCCTGTCCCTTCCCTGCCGAGGAGATGGCGTGTTTGGGGCAGCCCGCTGGAGACCCCGGCGGTCTGTGAGCTCTGTGGGGCAGGGCGCCTGTCCCTTCCCTGCTGAGTGCACAGCGTGTTTGGGGCAGCACAGCCGGATTGGTCCTGCCATGCTAACGCGGCGCGGAGCGGAGCCGTGCCACAGAGGGGCTGGAGCTGCGCTGAGGAGGCCGCGAGGCGCATGTGGGGCTCTGGCGGGAATGTCCAGCTAACGGGCCATGACTCAGTCTCCTTGTTTGGCGGCCGGGCTCCAGGCCCCGTGGCCAGCGTTGCGCCCCAGGGGCTGAGTTCCTGCAGGCCGCTTGCACGCTGAGATGCCCTGCACACATTGATCGCCCCGATGCCGTGGCCTGAGTCGGTCCCTGCACGCCCCGCGGGGGAGCTGCAGATGTCGTCAGCGGGCAGGAATCCTGGCTGGGAAAGCTCCCAGGGCATTACAAGCCGAGAGGGCCCAGCCAGAGCTGGGCTGGTTGTAGGACCAGGGGGCTCTGGGAGTTGATCGTTCCCTTGCTCATGGAGCTAGGCAAAGCCACCCCCTGTAGGGCGATGGAGCAGCCCGGCCAGGCCACACTGCTAAACCCATGGGATGTTCCACAGAGTGTTCCAGCCACAGCTCGGATCTCCGCTCACTGCCCCGGCCACGCCTGCTCCTTCACCTTGGGCTTCACTGGGACTTTGCCTCCTACCCTGGACCCGGAAACCTGAGTCAACCTCTGACGAGAACGGCCACACTGGGTCAGCCCAAAGGCCCATCCAGCCCAGTGTCCTGTCTGCTCACAGTGGCCAATGCCAGATGCCCTAGAGGGAGGGAACAGAGCAGGGAACCAACAAGTGATCCAATCTCTGTCGCCCCTTCCCATCCTCCATGAATGTATCTAGTTCATTTTTTAACCCTATTACAGAGTTGGGCTGCACAACATCCTCTGGCAAGGAGTTCCACAGGTTGACTGTGGGTGGGTATGGATCCTTGGTATTGACTCTTGCCTGGAACCGGACTACAAACTTCTCTGCTACTCCCAACTTCACTCAGGTGTGACCCAGCTCTCACTCTGGGTGCCACCTGTCCTTGCTAGGGTGTGGATGACATACCCTGAGAGTAAAATCTGGGCTACTTTGTGCACATGTGGATTGAGTAGAGTTTTCATGGTGTGTAATGTGTCAGATGCCATATGGGAAGGGAATCATCAAAATCTATCTGTCTCCGAGTCGGTTGGAAGATTAACTAGTTTGAAAGGTTGGCTTAAACTTTCAAATTGTGCTGGAAACAAATTGAAACTGGTTTTCTTTTGCTGCAGTTTTCAGAAACAAACCCTTGACCATTTTGGATGCTTGTTTTCTCCTTTCTGCTTCCCACCACAGAATGCCATAGACTGATTTATGCCGTGGAGGTCAGGCACTCTTCCTTTCTCCTTTCCCCACTTTTTCCCCTCTGTCATGTCTCCAGCTTTTGGCAAAGCGAGAGAGTAGCACATTTGTACTCACATTGGTCATATTTCAAGCATACTTAGTTTCATGCCATATGTGCTGCACAACAGGAAACTGCCCATGTGTGACTGTAAGTCCTCCCTCCTGAGCTCTCCAAGTTTTCCATGCTGCAGAGCATTCTGGGAAAGAATTAATGTCTCACGAGCCCGCAGCCACCTCAAATGTTCCATTCCGTGGACCACCCGGAAGGGCTCTGCCCCCACGGCTGGGAACCACAGGAGTACACGGGGAGTAAGTGGAATGTGGCATGCGTGGTCTCTCCCCACGTGGGGCTTTCCCACCGTGGGGTGGAGGGGGGGCTGCCTGCTCTGTGACCCGGGTCCCCCTGCGCTGTGCTGTGCAATGCCCACTGACTCACCCACGTGTGGATTAACCCAGACACCCGGGCCCAGCCCGAGGAGATAGCAGGGGAGTCCCAGGGGAGAGACAAAGGGAGACCATCAGCAGGCTGGGGGGGAGGGTCAGTTGCTGGCTGGGGAACATGAAGGAGTCGGCCTAAACTGGGGGCTGGAGGTCTAGGGGGGCGATGGACCCCCCACTCCAAGGGATCTGAGGCACCCTGGCCCAGACCCCTGCAGCCACATCCCATCTGTGCTGGGCTGCAGCCTGAAGGAGCACGAACCCCTCCCTATTCTACCCCTGGCTGCTCCGGTGCTGCAGGATGGGGGACCCCACGTACAGCGCCGTGGAGGGAATGGCTCCTCGGGTGGCGCTGCAGTGCACGGGGCCCAGCGGGGAGGGGCAGGTTTCACAGCACCGATGGGAGGAGGAACACAGCTGGTACCGCTGGGTGCGTTCAAGGGACGGGCTGGCTTGTCCTAGGAACCCAGCGGGGCTGAGCCTGCCAGAGCTGTGCACGGGCGACGAGCCCGGCCCCCGGCCCTCCCCGAGATGGAGATGTCAGCGCAGGGCTGTGACCTGGGGTGGGACGCAGGGAGGCTGGCGCTGCCATTTGCCCGCTTGGGTCTGCCTCTGCATCGGTGAAAGACTCGCCTTGATATTCGGGGGGGCAGGGCGTTTCCCTGGCCACGTGTTAGCCTTGCCCCTCTCTGGGCCTGCTGCTCCTGCCCCCTTGCCTGGGTAAGCGAGGGGCTCTGAGTGGTGACGTTCTCTTGGATGCTGGCAAGGGCAAGCACCTTCCCGCGGTGCCGGAGGGGCCAGAAGACCGATTGGCGGGGGGACCCCTGACGCGCCAGCCCTTCTTCAGAGCCAGGGAGGGGGTGGCGGGGTCTTGGCCCATCCGAGCGCTGCCGGGGGCGTTCCAGAGAGCCGCGGGCTTCTCGGTGAGGCAGGCCGAGGGAACAGAGCCCAGCGGCCACGCTGGCCCTGGAGAGAAGGGGTCGAATTGTGACAGTGAGAGGCGCCCCCCAAACAGCTCCCCGAAGGCTGTGGGGCTGCTCCCCCGGCGGGGCGTTGCCTCCCAGCGCCGCCCAAAGCTCAACAGAGGGGCCCTGGCTTGGGGGATGGGCCTGCACCTGCACAGCTGTGGGCCCAGGCTTCTGCAGGGTCACTGAAGAGAGACCCCTCATCCTGCCTCGATGACTGTGGCAGCCTGGCCCCTTGCCCCAGGCCTCTTCAGCCCCCTCGCCCCAGGCCTCCCTGGCCCCCTCGTCCCAGGCCTCCCTGGCCCCCTCGCCCCAGGCCTCTCTGGCCCCTCACCCCAGGCCTCCCCGGCACCTCGCCCCAGGCCTCCCCGGCCCCCTCGTCCCAGGCCTCCCTGGCCCCCTCGCCCCAGGCCTCTCTGGCCCCTCACCCTAGCCTCCCCGGCCCCCTCGCCCCAGGCCTCCCCGGCCCCCTCGCCCCAGGCCTCCCCGGCCCCCTCACCCTAGCCTCCCCGGCCCCTCGCCCCAGGCCTCCCCGGCCCCCTCGTCCCAGGCCTCCCTGGCCCCCTCGCCCCAGGCCTCTCTGGCCCCTCACCCTAGCCTCCCCGGCACCTCACCCTAGCCCTCCCTGGCCCCTCGCCCCAGGCCTCCCCAGCCCCTCGCCCCAGGCCTCCCCAGCCCCCTCGTCCCAGGCCTCCCCGACCCCTCATCCCAGGCCTCCCCGGCCCCTGGCTCCAGGCCTCCCCGGCCCCTCACCCCAGGCCTCCCTGACCCCTCGCCCCAGGCCTCCCCAGCCGGCTCCCCTTGAAAACAGCCGGGTTCTAGGTCCCGCCCTGTACAGCTTTCCCTTGCCAGTCTCTCCTCCACATCCATCCTGGGAATTGCCCCACCAGCCACCCAGCCAGACCCATAGTGTTTCCAGCCAGGCCCGGGGGGACGACTGTGCCCGGCTGAGGAGCTGCCCGCCATGGCTGGCTTGGTGCCCGCCAGAGACTGGCCCCTTGGCCTGGCTGGGGGGTCAGAGCTCCCTCTGGGGCTGTGGGCGCTGGCAGTCACCCTGGAAGGAGCAGAGGGCGCCCAGGGAGCAGAGCAGACCCAGGCTGGCGGGTGGGAAGGGGCCAGGCCCCAGGAGGGCTACGTGGGCTGGGCACCCAGAGGGCTCTTGTGCCTGGGAAATGTGAGTTCCTCTTCCGAGGCGTGTTCAGCTCTCGGAGCCGAGCCCCGCTCCCCACCCCCAGAGGCGGCGGAGGAGGGCGGGCTGGGGGCTGGCGGCAGGGACGGACCCCCAGTGACACCCTGTGGCCGCGCGGAGCAGGGCGCGCTCGGCGCGGGAGGGGAATTATAAAGTAGGCAGTTGCCGCTCGCCAGCGCCCAGAGGCTCACACGCCGCCGCCGCTCCCAGCTCTCGGAACACGCGGAGCCCGCAGCCCCGGGGGAACCGTCTGGGCCTGGCCACGGGACATGCCCGAGCGCTGCTGACGCGCGGGAGCCCGGAGATTTCCCGTCCCGACCCCCTTGGTGGAGGAGACCTCGCGCTCGGGTTCAGGTGGGCAAGGACCCCGCGGCGGGCTCCGGCAGCCGGGCCAGGGCTGCGCGCGGGATCCGGAGCGAGCGGGCGCCCCGGGATCTGCCTGGTGGCGGGGCCGGGCGGCGGGGGGAGCGAGGGGCCGTCGCTCGCTGGAGCGCGGTGATCCCGGGCGCGGGGGCCACCGAGGGGCCCAAGGGAGGCTGCCGAGCTGCGAGCCCCGGGCGGCTTCGGGGACGCGGGCAGGGCGGGGCGGGGGCTGCCTTGCACGTTCCCACCCGGGTGAGAGGCAGCCGGGCCGGGCCGGGCCGGTTCCCCTCAGCCAGTGACGCGCCCAGCCCCGTGGGCGCCTCCTTCCCGGGACGGAAGGTGGGCGGGGGGCTGCCGGGGCGAGCGCGGGCGCGGGGGGGCTGCCGGGGCGAGAGCCGTGGAGGCCCAGCCCACGGTGTCAGGGGCGCACCTGAGCAGACGCCCCCGCGCCCCGCTGCGCCCCGCTGCGCCCAGCACCGTGGCCCCGAACAGCAGCGCGGCGCTCTTGGCGCAGGACGCAGCCTGTGCCGATGCACAGGGGAGCGGGTACACGGGGGCCCCCTCCCCGGGCGGCCCCTCCCTCCGGCGGGGGGCGCTGGGGCGGGCCTGCCCCGCGTCGCTCGGGGCTCTCCGGCAATGAGAGCCGGGTGCGGGAGGAGGCTGCTCGCGGAGGTGCCGGTGCGGGCGCAGCGGGGCTGGGGAAGCCAGGCCAGAGGCGCCCGCGGGTCTGGGCTGCTGGCGGATTCCTGCCCCTGCTCTCCGGCGTGGGCCAGAGGCGCGTCGGGCCCCGACCCTGCACCCCCCGCAGCCGGACGTGGCTCCGCCGGCCACTAGCATAGAAGGTTTCTCGCTTCTCCGGGATAAGCGCGGCCGAGCTCGACGTGGGCAGAGGGCGGGCGGACAGCCCTAATGCCCGGGGGGGTCCGCAGCCCCTGAGCCCCCTGCACTGGTCAGTCTGCTCCCTCCGCGCGCCCCGCAGCCCCCTCCTCTGCTCAAACCCCTCCCCCTGGCCAGGGGGGAAGTTGCTAGTCACGGTCTATGTGCCTGCCCCGGGACCCCCCCGCCCGGGCAGTGCTACAGACACCGGCCAGTAGGGGTCACCCCATCCCACAGTGACCAGACTGCGAACCAGAGTGGGCCCAGGGCCACGAGAATGGACAGCCCCCCCAGCTAGTCACACTGCTGCTCGGAGAGGGGCCGGCGGGCTGGAGTCCTGCTGGCCGGAGAGGGGCTGGCGGGCTGGCTGGCTGGAGTCTCGCTGTCCAGAGAGGGGCCGGCGGGCTGGCTGGCTGGAGTCTCGCTGTCCGGAGAGGGGCTGGCTGGCTGGAGTCCCACTGGCTGGAGAGGGGCCGGCGGGCTGGCAGGCTGGAGTCCCGCTGTCCAGAGAGGGGCCGGCGGGCTGGCTGGCTGGAGTCCCGCTGTCCAGAGAGGGGCCGGCGGGCTGGCTGGCTGGAGTCTCGCTGTCCGGAGAGGGGCCGGCGGGCTGGCTGGCTGGAGTCTCGCTGTCCGGAGAGGGGCCGGCGGGCTGGCTGGCTGGAGTCCCGCTGTCCGGAGAGGGGCCGGCGGGCTGGCTGGCTGGAGTCTCGCTGTCCAGAGAGGGGCCGGCGGGCTGGCTGGCTGGAGTCTCGCTGTCCAGAGAGGGGCCGGCGGGCTGGCTGGCTGGAGTCTCGCTGTCCGGAGAGGGGCCGGCGGGCTGGCTGGCTGGAGTCTCGCTGTCCGGAGAGGGGCTGGCTGGCTGGAGTCCCACTGGCTGGAGAGGGGCCGGCGGGCTGGCAGGCTGGAGTCCCGCTGTCCGGAGAGGGGCCGGCGGGCTGGCTGGCTGGAGTCTCGCTGTACGGAGAGGGGCCGGCGGGCTGGCAGGCTGGAGTCTCGCTGTCCAGAGAGGGGCCGGCGGGCTGGCAGGCTGGAGTCCCGCTGTCCGGAGAGGGGCCGGCGGGCTGGCTGGCTGGAGTCCCGCTGTCCGGAGAGGGGCCGGCGGGCTGGCAGGCTGGAGTCTCGCTGTCCAGAGAGGGGCCGGCGGGCTGGCAGGCTGGAGTCCCGCTGTCCGGAGAGGGGCCGGCGGGCTGGCTGGCTGGAGTCTCGCTGTCCGGAGAGGGGCTGGCTGGCTGGAGTCCCGCTGTCCGGAGAGGGGCCGGCGGGCTGGCAGGCTGGAGTCTCGCTGTCCGGAGAGGGGCTGGCTGGCTGGAGTCCCGCTGTCCGGAGAGGGGCCGGCGGGCTGGCAGGCTGGAGTCCCGCTGTCCGGAGAGGGGCCGGCGGGCTGGCTGGCTGGAGTCTCGCTGTCCGGAGAGGGGCCGGCGGGCTGGCAGGCTGGAGTCCCGCTGTCCGGAGAGGGGCCGGCGGGCTGGCAGGCTGGAGTCTCGCTGTCCGGAGAGGGGCCGGCGGGCTGGCAGGCTGGAGTCCCGCTGTCCGGAGAGGGGCCGGCGGGCTGGCAGGCTGGAGTCTCGCTGTCCGGAGAGGGGCCGGCGGGCTGGCAGGCTGGAGTCTCGCTGTCCGGAGAGGGGCCGGCGGGCTGGCAGGCTGGAGTCTCGCTGTCCGGAGAGGGGCTGGCGGGCTGGCAGGCTGGAGTCTCGCTGTCCGGAGAGGGGCCGGCGGGCTGGCAGGCTGGAGTCTCGCTGTCCGGAGAGGGGCCGGCGGGCTGGCAGGCTGGAGTCTCGCTGTCCGGAGAGGGGCCGGCGGGCTGGCTGGCTGGAGTCTCGCTGGCCTGAACTTGTGCAGCAGGGCCTCTTTGACCCATTCGTAATCACCTGGCTGCAGATCCTCAAGCTGGTTGAGCACCCCTTTGGCCTCCTGATTGAGCAAGGGGGTGAGCTCTTGCAGCCGGTCAGCTGCGGGGATCTGGTGCAGTTCCCAGGCCCACTCAATGGCGCTGAGGAGCCCGTCCATGTCCATGTTTTTACACTGGGCCAACACGAGCTTCTCCAAGCGTCTGGCTGCCCCGGGCCCCCTGGGATCCTCCACCCTCACCGCAGCTGGGGCCCCGCGGCTTCTCCGCTCCGCCATGGCCAGCTCATGCTGCTGCTGCCTCTTGATCCTGGTGCTCCTCCCTACGGTCCTCTAACTCATTTAGCTGTAGCTTGATCTCCAGCCGCCGTAGCTCTGCCGGGCTGGACCCCGCCCTAGACGAACCGCTGCTGGCAGGGCTGGGCCTGGTGGGCACCATGTCTCTCTGGCGGGCTCCTGCCCTCCGTCCGGTCTGAGAGCCTGAGATGCTCCCAGGGGGTGTCTGGCTGCTCCCCGCTGGGACAGGATCCAGGCCCCTGGACGGGTTACTCTCTTCCAGCCGGGCAATCAGCTGAGCCTTGGTTGCTTTCCCCACGGGCAGGCCCCTCTCTCTGCACCGCCCCACAAGGTCTGCCTTCAGGAGTCGGGTGGGGGCCATCTCCGCTGATCCCTGGGGTGCAGAGTCACTGACCGAGCACTGCAGCGGCCCACGGCTCCCAGGAATCGCTTCACTCTGCCTCCCGCACGCCTGGCTCTTGCAAGCCTCTTCCTCCTACTGCTCCTTGTCCCTTGCTGCTGGAAGCTCCATCCACTGGTGCAGTGCATCCCACTCCTGTGACGGCGCGTCGGGGTCCCCCCAATCCTGCACCCCCGTAGCAGCAAGAACAGACTCCGCCAGTAGAATAGCGGGGTTGTATTGCTCCTCCAGGATACAGCACAGCACAGACGTGATGTGGTTACAGGAGTCAGGGCCAGGATGCCTCAGACCCCTTGGGTTAGGGGGTCCCTTGTCACCCCTAGACCCTCAGCACTCAGGGTACGTCTACACTACAGCGCTAGTTCGAACTAACTTAGTTCGAATTAGTTAATTCGAACTAAGCTAATTCGAACTAACGCGTCTAGAACTAAAAACTAGTTCGAATTAGCGTTTTGTAATTCGAACTAGCAAGTCCACATTGAGTGGACTCTGAACAGGGCTTAAGGATGGCCGGAAGCAGTGCCGGCAGGGCATCAGAGGAGGACTTAGAGCGTGGAGATGCTGTCTCAGGCTAGCCGAGGGCTGCGCTTAAAGGGTCCCGACCCCCACCCCGGACAGACAGTTCTAAGGGGTGCCCCGCTTGCAAAGAAGTTCTGGCTTGGATTGCCCGGACTACCCACACTGGGCACATCACAGCACTCGGCCATCAGCCCGGCTGCACTTGCCGCAGGCTGCCATCTGGGAAGAGGGGGCAATCGGGGAGCTGCAGGAGAGCTTCCACCCCCAGAAGCCCGCAGAGCCAGCCCAGTCCTCCCCATCGGGGGCTCGTACCCCATTCCTCCCTCACCTCCTTCCACTTACCCTTCCCTAGCCCCACTTCTTATTGATGTACAAAATAAAGATAACGTTTCTTCCAACATTGACTCTGTCTTTATTGAACAAAACTGGGGGAGACTGGGAAAAGGAGGTGGGGAGAGGGGAAGAGAAAGGCTGGGAGAGGGGAGGGCAACTAACATGATCAGGGGTTGGGAACAGGTCCCAGATGAAGAGAGGCTACAGAGACTGGGACTGTTCAGCTTAGACAAGAGGAGACGGAGGGGGGACAGGATAGAGGTCTCTAAAAGCAGGGGTTCGGTGGAGAGGGTGCATAAAGAAAAGTTCTTCATTAGTTCCCATAAAGAAGGACTGGAGGACACCAAAGGAAAGGAATGGGTAGCAGGCTTCAAACTAGTAAGAGAAAGTTGTTCTTCACAAAGCAAATAGTTAACCTGCGGAACTCCTTGCTGCAGGAGGCTGTGAAGGCTACAACTAGAACAGAGTTGAAAGGGAAGTGAGATCAAGTCATGGAGGTTGGGTCCATGGAGTAGTCTTAGCCAGGGGGTAGGAGTGGTGTCCCTGCCCAAAGTTTGTGGAAGGCTGGAGAGGGATGGCACGAGACAAATGGCTTGGTCACTGTCTTCGGTCCATCCCCTCCAGGGTCTCTAGGGTTGGCCGCTGTCGGCAGACAGGCTACTGGGCTAGATGGACCTTTGGTCTGACCCAGTACGGCCATTGTAAGCTCAGGGCTCAGGGTCGGGGGTCTCAGTGGACCCCCTTGATTTTCATGCACACCTGCTCCTGGGTGGCCAGGCTGGCAGCTCTCCTGCCCTAGACGGCCACTTTCCTGTGCCTAGTGCAGAGATCGTGGACGAGGTCCACGATGTCTGCACTAGCCCAGGCAGGTGCCTGCCTCTTGCGGTCCAGGGCAAGCTCCCGGGAGCTGCCAGCCTGGTCCCGGGAAGAGGGGGTGGGCTGTGGGACATCGGGTGGGTGGCTCGAGCCGTGCCAGGTGCAGGGTCTGCTGGCTGGGTGCTGGCAGGCTTGCACCTGGCACGGGCACCGTAGCCAGCCCGTGCCCCTTTAAGGGGTCCGGGGCCGGGAAGGGGGCATAGAGTTTGCCTGGTGTTGGCCAGAGTGGCCACCAGGGAAACCTGGGGAGGGCTAGCCTCCCACTAGTTCGAATTAAGGGGCTACACACCCCTTAATTCGAACTAGCTAGTTCGAACTAGGCGTTAGTCCTCGTAAAATGAGGTTTACCTAGTTCGAACTAAGCGCTCCGCTAGTTCGATTCAAATTCGAACTAGCGGAGCGCTAGTGTAGCGCCTATTAAAGTTAGTTCGAACTAACTTTGTAGTGTAGACATACCCTCAGCTAAAGTTGCTTCCTTCATGGTTCCCAGCCAGAAACTGCCCCTTCCCCGACTCCTCCCTTCCTATGGGTATGTCTACACTACCACGCTAGTTCGAACTAGCGGGGTAATGTAGGCATACTGCACTTGCTAATGAAGCCCGGGATTTGAATTTCCCGGGCTTCATTAGCATAAGCGGGGAGCCGCCATTTTTAAATCCCCGCTGCTTCGAACCCTGTGCAGCGCGGCTACACGGGGCTCGAACTAGGTAGCTCGGACTAGGTTCCCATTCCGAACTACCGTTACTCCTCGTGAAATGAGGTGTACCGGTAGTTCGGAATAGGCACCCTAGTCCGAACTACCTAGTTCGAGCCCCGTGTAGCCGCGCTGCACGGGGTTCGAAGCAGCGGGGATTTAAAAATGGCGGCTCCCCGCTTATGCTAATGAAGCCCGGGAAATTCAAATCCCGGGCTTCATTAGCAAGTGCGGTATGCCTACATTACCCCGCTAGTTCGAACTAGGAGGGTAGTGTAGACATACCCTTTGTTCCGTCCCTGCCCTCAGCCGGTTGGACAGGTTGGGTTTTTGCCTGCGTGACCTTAGGCAGCCGTCCTTGCTCAGCAGTGCTACATGTACCGGCCAGTAGGGGCCACCCCCAGCCCACATGGCCACCACACGGCCTGCCTACTACATCACAGCAGGAGCGCTGCAAAGGCTGAAAACCAGCCCCTTCCTGCCCCTCGGGCCATGGCGCTGGCGGGCAGGCAGCTCTGAGCGCGTTGACCCCCATTGCCAGGTGGGGACACCGAGGCAGAGCACTCGTGACAGGCGCAAGGCCAGCAAAGGCTCTGAGGCCGATCCCCTGGCCCTGGATGGCAGCATGGGCATGCCCGTCATCAGCCAGTGCAGGCAGGAGCTCCGGCCTCCCACGCGCCTGAGCCGGCCCCACACCCCTGCCCTTGGAGCTGAGCTAGCAGTCCCCACGTGGCACAAACAGGTCCCAGCCCGTCCAAGGAGGTGTTTAAAATAGCCGGGCGGGTTCGTGAGACTGAGCCCCCCGCCAAAGTCCAGCCGCGCTCCGGCCTGCACATGGGCACCGTGCCTGAGGGGCCGGCCGGCTGGGCCATCGTGCCGCGCCCTTTCCAGCCCAAAGCGAGTGCTGCGACCGCTCTGCCCGCCCCAGGTGGGATGTCGGGCCTGGATCCCTTTGGGCAGGAATGGTGGGAGAAGTCCCGCTCGACGCCGGGGCCCCCCGCGGCTCCTCCCCCGGCTGACGGCGGCGCTCTGTGTTCTCCCGCAGGGCGCTGCTGCACGGGGAGCGGCTGAGATGGCCCCACTCGCTTTCTTCGCCCTTCTGCTTGGCGCCACCCTGGCCCCCCTGCAGGCGCAGTATGATGAGGATGAAGACACGTCCTTCCAGGCGCGCCCAATGCCCTGTCCAGGTACCCGCGCGGTCGCTTGGCCCCAGCGGGCCCACCGAGGCCTGCCCTGAGCCCCACTGCAGAGGGGCCCGCAGGCACACGGGTTCCGGGCTGAGGACCCGAGTGCCAGGCCGTGGGGGGCTCCCAGGCCTCCAGAAAGGCAGCTCAACCTGGGGCAGGACTTGACCGTATCCTGTCGCACACCAAGGGGGTCGACACTGGATCAGACTGGAAAGACGGGGGGGGGGGCGCAGGGGCGGGAATGGGTCGGGGGGTGCCACTGCAGACAGCACGGCAGGGTCGGTTTGTATGGACATTCTTTGTTACCACGGAAACGCTCCTCCCGCCTCCCTCCCAAACCTGCTCTGAAGCCAGTGTAGACAAAACCCAGCGCAGACCGAACCGGGTGACTGGGCAGGGAAATGCAGACGAAATCCAGTGCTGATAAATCAGAGTGGTGCCCACTGGAAATGGTTTGCCCTGCCGGGCAGGTACTGGGGACACCCACAGTCTGAGCCCCCTGCTCCGCTCCGTGGGGGGCGCTGGGGGCACCCGCAGTCTGAGCCCCCTGCTCCACTCCGTGGGGGGCGCTGGGGGCACCCACAGTCTGAGCCCCCTGCTCCGCTCCCTGGGGGGCGCTGGGGGCACCCGCAGTCTGAGCCCCCTGCTCCGCTCCCTGGGGGGCGCTGGGGGCACCCGCAGTCTGAGCCCCCTGCTCCGCTCCGTTGTCTCCGCACAGAGAAGACAGACTGCCCCATCAATGTGTACTTCATCATGGACACCTCGGAGAGCATCGCGCTGCAGACTGTGCCCATCCAGAGCCTGGTGGACCACATGAAGCAGTTCATCCAGGCCTTCATCAGCAAGCTGGAGTCGGAGGTCTACCTGAACCAGATCACCATCACGTGGAACTTCGCCGGTCTCCACTTCTCCGACGTGGTGGAAATCTACAGCCCCTGGACCAACAGCAAGGACCTGTACCTCCGCCGGCTGAACGCCGTCAACTACATCGGCCGGGGCACCTTCACCGACTGCGCCATCGCCAACATGACCCAGCAGGTCATGGCCCAGGGTGCCAAGGGCATCAACTTTGCCGTGGTGCTCACCGACGGGCACGTGACGGGCAGCCCCTGCGGGGGCATGAAGATGCAGGCGGACGAGGCGCGGAAGGCAGGGATCAAGCTCTTCGCGGTGGCCCCCAGCCAGAACTTCTTCGAGCAGGGGCTGCTGGATATCGCCAACATGCCCTCCGAGCTGTACCGCAACCACTACGCCACCACCAAGCGCGGGGCCATCGAGGTGGACGAGGACACCATTGACCGGATCATCCAGGTCATGGTAAGGGCGGTGTGACGCGAGGCAGAGGCACTGGGCTCGCCGGACGCAGATGCTGCTGCACTGGCACCGAGAGGCCAGTGGGAGCTCACATGGACGCAGTGCTCCCCGGAGCACGGAGCTGGGCTGGGCCTGCCGAGGGCGTGACACGCCGGGGGGCCAGTGCGGAGTAGGCCGGGCAGAACGTCTCAAGGACAGGGCTGCCCCGACAAGCCCTCGCTGTTCCCAGCTGCAGTGCGCAGGCAGGGGGCCGAGACCTGGCCTCTTGCTGCCCCTCGCCGAAAGCCCCAAGGCAGAGCCGGCCGGCGCCCTTGGCCTCCCAACGCCCGGCCCTGCGCCTTCTGGGAAAAGCGAGGGGCTGGCTGCTTTGCAGGAGTGCTGCCGGCTGCTCCCTCCAACCGCCCCCCAGCCTGGGCGCCTGTAGCACAGGGACTCATCAGAAGCGGGAGTCACCTCCCTGCCTTGCACAGACCAGACGGCTGCCTCCCGCCCTGCCTGGTCCCCGCGGGAGGTGGGGGAGCGCTGGGTCTTCGGCGTCTGACTGATCTGATCTCTCTCTCTCTGACAGAAACACGAGGACTACGCCGAGGTGAGTGACCAGCCCCCGGCTCTGTGCCCTGCTCCCCACAGAGGGGCCAGGCCTTGCCATTACACTGACCCGGCAGGAGCCCCTGTTCCACGTCCGAGCCCGACGTGTCTGCGTTTGAGGCTGCAGACAGGGGGTCTTGGCCTGCTGGGATCACTTGGCGGCTCCCGGCTGCGTTCATGCTGCAGACTTGGCTGAGACTGCACGGGCAGCCCCTCCCCTCGTTCCCTTCCGGCCCGGCCCGAGGGAGGCAGCTCGCCCCGAGCCGAGCCAGAGCCCAGCTCTGGTGTGGCCAGAAGAGAGCAGGTGTGAGAACGGCCCGGCTGCATGGAGCCCCACCCACGCTGCTGGAGGCGTCAGAGGCGCTGGGCCACGCCGGGGGACCCCGCAAAGCGGGGCAGCCTGAGGGCCGCGTCTGAACCGGCTGGGTCCCGGTCTGAGTCTACGTGGGGGTGGGCCCCGTCCGAGCAAGCAGGGGTAGGGCGGGGCCGACACCCTGCAGTGCCACCCTGCCTCGCTGTCCCCTCGGGCTCGCCGGGCCAGCCCCAGGGCAGAGCCGTCCCGCGAGGCACCGGCAGGAGTCCGGCCCCCGCACTCCCCTGCCCGGCGCTGCCCACGGGCCGGGCTCTGCTCACGGCCGTCTGCTCTCTTCCAGTGCTACAAGATGAGCTGCCTGCAGATCCCTGGCTTGCCCGGGGACAAGGGCTACCGGGGACAGAAGGTGAGAGACGGGCCAGGCGCGGGAGCCGCTGGGCAAGACACCGGCCAGTCTGCCGTGGCCTCCCCTGGGCTGCGGCCTGCACGCGCCATCCCCGCACAGCCCACGGGGGCAACTGGGCACCCTCCCACCCAGACCTCTCCTCAGAACTGCACCACGGGCTCCCTCTGCCCGCTCACCCTTCCCCCCAGCTGCCCCTGCCTCCCCTCCCCCACCCCTGGGGCGCCTGGGCGAACCCCCCCGCACAGCCCCACAGACGCTCCTGCGCTGTCCCTGCTCCCCTGGGCTGTGTAGTAACGCCCAACGCCCCCCCCACACACACACACACAGCCACCCTAGCGCTGTCCCTGCTCCCCTGAGCTGTGTAACGCCCAACGCCCCCCCCCCCCACACACACACAGCCACTCTAGCGCTGTCCCTGCTCCCCTGGGCTGTGTAACCCCCCCCCACACACACACACACACATACACAGCCACTCTAGCGCTGTCCCTGCTCCCCTGGGTTGTGTAAACCCCCTCCCCCCCCCCACACACACAGCTACTCTAGCGCTGTCCCTGCTCCCCTGGGCTGTGTAAACCCCCACACCCACACCCACACACACACAGCCACTCTAGCACTGTCCCTGCTCCTCTGGGCTGTGTAACCCCCCCACACACACACACACAGCCACTCTAGCGCTGTCCCTGCTCCTCTGGGCTGTGTAACCCCCCCCCACACACACAGCCACTCTAGCGCTGTCCCTGCTCCTCTGGGCTGTGTAACCCCCCCCCCCCCACACACACACACAGCCACTCTAGCGCTGTCCCTGCTCCCCTGGGCTGTGTAACCCCCCCCCCCCCCACACACACACACACAGCCACTCTAGCGCTGTCCCTGCTCCTCTGGGCTGTGTAACCCCCCCCCCCACACACACACACAGCCACTCTAGCGCTGTCCCTGCTCCCCTGGGCTGTGTAACCCCCCCCCCCCCACACACACACACAGCCACTCTAGCGCTGTCCCTGCTCCCCTGGGCTGTGTAACCCCCCCCCCCACACACACACACACAGCCACTCTAGCGCTGTCCCTGCTCCTCTGGGCTGTGTAACCCCCCCCCACACACACACACACACACAGCCACTCTAGCGCTGTCCCTGCTCCCCTGGGCTGTGTAACCCCCCCACACACACACACACAGCCACTCTAGCGCTGTCCCTGCTCCCCTGGGCTGTGTAAACCCCCCCCACACACACACACACAGCCACTCTAGCGCTGTCCCTGCTCCCCTGGGCTGTGTAACCCCCCCCTCCCACACACACAGCCACTCTAGCGCTGTCCCTGCTCCCCTGGGTTGTGTAACGCCCCCCCCACACACACACACACACAGCCACTCTAGCGCTGTCCCTGCTCCCCTGGGCTGTGTAAACCCCCTCCCCCCCCCACACACACAGCCACTCTAGCGCTGTCCCTGCTCCCCTGGGCTGTGTAACCCCCCCCCCCCCACACACACACACAGCCACTCTAGCGCTGTCCCTGCTCCCCTGGGCTGTGTAACCCCCCCCCCCCACACACACACACACACAGCCACTCTAGCGCTGTCCCTGCTCCCCTGGGCTGTGTAACCCCCCCCCCCCCACACACACACACACAGCCACTCTAGCGCTGTCCCTGCTCCCCTGGGCTGTGTAACCCCCCCCCCCACACACACACACACACACAGCCACTCTAGCGCTGTCCCTGCTCCCCTGGGCTGTGTAACCCCCCCCCCCCACACACACACACACACACAGCCACTCTAGCGCTGTCCCTGCTCCCCTGGGCTGTGTAACCCCCCCACCACACACATACCCACAGCCGCTCCTGTGCTGTCCCTGCTCCCCTGGACCGTGTAACCCCCCCCACACACACACTGGGACCAAGTAGAGCTGAGTCGGTGCTGTGTGCCTGTCCCCTGGCTGGCCATCTCCTGCCCCTCAGTCCCACGGAGCAGAGCCCAGCCAGGGGGCCAGCCAGAAGGAGGCGTCAGGGTGGTGTCTGTGCTTTCTTTGCAGGGTGCCAAAGGGAACATGGGGGAGCCAGGAGCCCCTGGACTGAAGGGGCGACAGGTGAGTAGTGTGAGCCCCCCTCTGGCTGCTGGCGAGCAGCCCCACGCCAAGGCCCCCAGCACCTGACCCCGCAGTAACTCGCGTCCTTCTCTCTTGCAGGGCGACCCGGGAATTGAGGGTCCCATCGGCCACCCTGGCCCCAAGGTATGGACGCCGGCGCCGCCTGTGGTGGTGCTCCCGCTCGGCAGCGGCTCGTGGGCGATGCCTGGCTGCCGGTCTGGGGCCTGACTTCCCGCAGCCCTGCCAGGCCTCCCCCGGCCGGCCGGAGTCAGGGCCGTGCCACCAGGGCTCGGGCTTCAGCCGGAAGGGAAGTGGAATTTGGCCAGCTGGTGCCAGACACATGCCATAATGGGGCCCCTGCCTGGGCAAGCAGCCCCCCTTGGACTTCCCAGGAAGGCGGGGGGCAGTCTCACTGGTGCCCCCCCCCACCGATGCTGCCCCGCCTGCCTCTGGCTGCTGCACTTCAGCCCAAGGCTCGTCCCCCCGCCCTGCAGGGCCACTCGCCGAGCTCAGCCCCAGCCCCAGCCCCGTACCGAGCACTGCTGCCTGCCAGCCAGAGCCTCTCAGCGTCCCCTGCAGGCACCTGGGACCCAGACCCGCCCTGGCACCCAGCTGGTGCTTGCTGGGGTACCAGGCGTGGGCCCGCCCACGGACACTAACAGGCGGCTTTTCTCTTGCCCTAGGGTGTCCCTGGCTTGAAAGGAGAGAAGGTAAGAAGGAGCCTGGGCTGAGAGCACCGGACAAGGGGCCAGCGGGGCGAGCGGGCGAGGGGGAGGGGCCTGCGGGATGAGGGGGTGGGGCCTGGGGGATGAAGGGGTGGGGCCAGCGGGGTGAGAGGAGGGGCCAGAGGACTAGTCTGCAAGTGTTTGCTCGCAGTGGGACTTGGCTGTGGACGTAAAGCCCATTGCCCCCCTGCGCCGGCTCCGGCTCCCCGGTGCCCCGGCAGGACTGGAATGGACAGGACAAGCCCTCCGGCAGGGGGAGGCGGCCAGGACAGGGCTAGTGTCCACTGGGGTCACTTCTAGGCAGCCCCAGCAGAGATCCAGTTCGCACCAGCTGGATTTGGCCCAGGATGTGGCGGTGACGACAGCATCGGCAGGCCGTGCCGGGCCGCGGGAGGGGAGCTGCCCAGAGCAACGTCGATCCTTCCAGCAGCACCCGGAGTCCGGCCTGCAGACGCCCCTGGGCAGCACCCGGAGTCCGGCCTGCAGACGCCCCTGGGCAGCACCCGGAGTCCGGCCTGCAGACGCCCCTGGGCAGCCAGCGCAGGGGGCTGGGCCATGTCGCTGGGGGCAGTGGGGCCGTGCACCCAGCACAGATGCATCTTGTCCTTTTTCTCCGCAGGGCGAGTATGGTGGCGACGGCCGGAAGGGGGCAGCTGGCCTGGCCGGACAGAATGGCACCGACGGACAGAAGGTAACACTTGCCTGGGGACAGGCCAGCCCTGTCCAGCGCCAGCACCCGCCCCTCCCCGCGGGGCCTCCCCTCGCCAGCCGGCCCCTCCCCGCGGGGCCTCCCCTCGCCAGCCGGCCCCTCCCCGCGGGGCCTCCCCTCGCCAGCCGGCCCCTCCCCGCGGGGCCTCCCCTTGCCAGCCGGCCCCTCCCCATGGGGCCTCCTCTCGCCAGCCGGCCCCTCCCCGCGGGGCCTCCCCTCGCCAGCCGGCCCCTCCCCGCGGGGCCTCCCCTCGCCAGCCGGCCCCTCCCCGCGGGGCCTCCCCTCGCCAGCCGGCCCCTCCCCGCGGGGCCTCCCCTCGCCAGCCGGCCCCTCCCCGCGGGGCCGCCCCTCGCCAGCTGGCCCCTCCCCGCGGGGCCTCCCCTCGCCAGCTGGCCCCTCCCCGCGGGGCCTCCCCTCGCCAGCTGGCCCCTCCCCGCGGGGCCGCCCCTCGCCAGCCGGCCCCTCCCCATGGGGCCTCCTCTCGCCAGCCGGCCCCTCCCCGCGGGGCCTCCTCTCGCCAGCCGGCCCCTCCCCGCGGGGCCTCCCCTCGCCAGCCGGCCCCTCCCCGCGGGGCCTCCCCTCGCCAGCCGGCCCCTCCCCGCGGGGCCTCCCCTCGCCAGCCGGCCCCTCCCCGCGGGGCCGCCCCTCGCCAGCCGGCCCCTCCCCATGGGGCCTCCTCTCGCCAGCCGGCCCCTCCCCGCGGGGCCTCCTCTCGCCAGCCGGCCCCTCCCCGCGGGGCCTCCTCTCGCCAGCCGGCCCCTCCCCGCGGGGCCTCCCCTCGCCAGCCGGCCCCTCCCCGCGGGGCCTCCCCTCGCCAGCCGGCCCCTCCCCGCGGGGCCGCCCCTCGCCAGCCGGCCTCTCCCCGCACAGGGCCGCCCCATGTCTGCGGCTAAAGAGACAGCTTCCACGAATGCAAATGAAACACAGGGAAAAAGCCGAGATCACTCCTGCCCCACGCCCTGCCCTACCCCTGCATCTCATCCCATCCCTGCTCCTGCACCCCCCCTTGTCCCCATTCCACTCCTGCCCCTCACAGACCAGCCTTTCCACACCCCCAGACCCTGAAGGGGCCTACGTACCTACTGAGCCCAGTGTGAGAACGGGGCTTGATGTCTGGGCAGGGCCTGGCTCCTGTGCCCCCGCCTGCCAGCCAGGCTGAGCCCTGTGCTTTGTGCCCAGCTCCCTCTGCCATCCCGGCTCCATGCCCACACCAGGTGTGAGTCAGTCGGTCCCTGGGACAGAGAGAAATGCCTCGCTCCCTGCCCCCGCTCTCTGGCTGCTCTCACTCTGTCGTGTGCTCCCTGCAGGGCCGGCTGGGGCGCATCGGATCCCCTGGCTGCAAGGGAGACCCCGGGGACAAGGTAGGTCTGGTGTCTGTTCGCGGAGGCAGGGGGGGCTTGGAGTGGACCCCAGCGCCTGGCGCTGCCTCGGGAGGGAGTTAGCGGGTCTGTCTGCCGCCGTCACGCTGCTGGTGCGGGGCCATGCAAGAGAGTGCAGCGTGCGTCGCACGACAGTGCCAGAGTGCTCCTGTCTCTGCTGCCGACATGCCAGGGCAGCGGCCCCAAGGACACGTGCCGGCCGCGGTTTGTCACAGCCAGGCCTGACTCCGTGGCTGCTCTGCCCGCAAGTGGCTGTCTAGGGGGTGTTCTCTGGTGGGCCCCCTGCAGCGACAGCTCTCTGCTCTCCCTCCCCAGGGCCCTGACGGCTACCCAGGAGACGCGGGGAGCCCGGGCGAGCCAGGAGACGATGGCATAAAGGTAGGCGACTTCCCCGGCAGCGAGCAGGGCCTGGGCAGGCCACCGCCAGAGCGGGGGTGTGGCGGTGTGTCAGGGACCCCCGGCCCTGCACCCCGTCCACAGCCAGGCGTGGCTCCGCCGGCCAGGAGAACGGGGGGTTATTGCTGCTCCGAGATACAGCCCAGCCCTGGTGCGATGTGGACATGGGAGTCAGGGCTGGCAGCCTCAGACCCCTTGGGGCAGGGGACACAGGCCCCTGAACCCCCAGCACTCAGCCCAGTCTCTTTCCTCCATCCTTCCCCTCATTCCAGCTGCCCCTCCCCAAGCCCCCCCTTCCCTGGTCAGGTGAGAACCGGCTGGGCCATGGTGCCCTCCCAGGCAGTGTTTATAGACGCCGGCCAGTAGGGGTCGCCCACAGCCCACGCATAGCGCCCAGTGAATGCCCAACGGAGTGACAGCCCCCCACTGCCACACGGGGGGCAGCCGCGTCCCCCCAGGCCCGGCAGACAAAGCGGGGCAGACGGCAGCTCTGTGCCACGGCTCCCTTCCCTGAGGCCCATGGGTGTGTGGGGAAAGCCCCGGCCTTGTCTGCGCCCACTGGGTGGGGGCCCGAGGGGGTGAGCATGGTGCCCGCGCCGTGCCGACGGGCACAGGCCAGGCAGCTGTGCGGCACAGCCACTAGATGACGCCTGGGAGAGTACGAAGGTTGCTTGGGACCCTCCCCCCGGCACCCCTGATCCGTGCCGGCCCGGGGGGAGGGTCCCCGTCGAAGGCTGCCAGCCCTTGGGAGCGCAGCCGCTAGTGCCCGGCCCCGCGGCGCGTGAGTGCCCAGCACGTCCCCTGACGCTGCGGAGGGGTCAGGGGACGGCACCCGAATTGGCCGGGGGCAGCAGCTGGGCCGGGACGTGGCTCAGGACTCTTGTTCTCTTGCTGTTTCAGGGGGATCCCGGCCGCACCGGCAGCAGCGGACCCGTGGGGCCTCCAGGGGAACGGGGCGGCAGGGTAAGTCCCCGCCCTACTGGGCCTTTCCTCGGACGCGGCTGTAGGCGCCTCCTTCCGGACCCCTGTTCACATGCAGGCGGCCCAGTGGCCATGGGGCTCTGGTGCCCTGCCTTGGGGCCGCCAGGCAGCTGCGACTGCACAGGGGTGGGGCTCCCAGCGGGCGGGCGGGGTCTGTGGCCCCCGGAGAGTCTCCACCTGCTGCTCACGGCGACTCAGTCACTGGGGGTATGGGCTGCTGGGACGCAAAGGGAAATCTCACCTGCTGCAGCAGGGGGCGGGCTGGTGCAGAGGGGGGTGCAGCCAGGTTGGGGGGAACCAGCTGCCTGGCACAGGGTGGGGGGGGTGCAGCCGGGTCGGGGGGACCTGCAGCCTGGCACCGGGTGGGGGGGGGTGCAGCCGGGTCGGGGGGAGCTGCGGCCTGGCACCGGGTGCGGGGGGGGTGCAGCCGGGTCGGGGGGAGCTGCGGCCTGGCACCGGGTGGGGGGGGGTGCAGCCGGGTCGGGGGGAGCTGCGGCCTGGCACAGGGTGGGGGGGGTACAGCCGGGTCGGGGGGAGCTGCGGCCTGGCACAGGGTGGGGGGGGGGGGTGCAGCCGGGTCGGGGGGAGCTGCGGCCTGGCACAGGGTGGGGGGGGGTGCAGCCGGGTCGGGGGGACCTGCGGCCTGGCACCAGGTGTGGGGGGGGTGCAGCCGGGTCGGGGGGAGCTGCGGCCTGGCACCGGGTGGGGGGGGTGCAGCCGGGTCGGGGGGAGCTGCGGCCTGGCACAGGGTGGGGGGGGGGGTACAGCCGGGTCGGGGGGAGCTGCGGCCTGGCACAGGGTGGGGGGGGTGCAGCCGGGTCGGGGGGAGCTGTGGCCTGGCACAGGGTGGGGGGGTGCAGCCGGGTCGGGGGGACCTGCGGCCTGGCACCGGGTGGGGGGGGGTGCAGCCGGGTCGGGGGGAGCTGCGGCCTGGCACAGGGTGGGGGGGGGGGGGGGGTGCAGTCGGGTCGGGGGGACCTGCGGCCTGGCACCGGGTGGGGGGGGTGCAGCCGGGTCGGGGGGAGCTGCGGCCTGGCACCGGGTGGGGGGGGGTGCAGCCGGGTCGGGGGGAGCTGCGGCCTGGCACCGGGTGGGGGGGGGTGCAGCCGGGTCGGGGGGAGCTGCGGCCTGGCACAGGGTGGGGGGGGGGGGGGGGGGGGGGGGGGGGGTGCAGTCGGGTCGGGGGGACCTGCGGCCTGGCACCGGGTGGGGGGGGTGCAGCCGGGTCGGGGGGAGCTGCGGCCTGGCACCGGGTGGGGGGGGGTGTAGCCGGGTCGGGGGGAGCTGCGGCCTGGCACCGGGTGGGGGGGTGCAGCCGGGTCGGGGGGACCTGCGGCCTGGCACGGGGGGGGGGGGGTGCAGCCGGGTCGGGGGGACCTGCGGCCTGGCACCGGGTGGGGGGGGGTGTAGCCGGGTCGGGGGGAGCTGCGGCCTGGCACCGGGTGGGGGGGGGTGTAGCCTGGTCGGGGGGACCTGCGGCCTGGCACCGGGTGGGGGCTGCTTCCCTTGCTTTGCTTCTGCCCTTCTGCTCCCATCTCGTCCTTGGGCCGCCTGCCCAGCCGCCGCCCCACAGCTGCCCATGGGCCGGCCCCGGCAGGTGTGCCAGGAGTTTTGCATCACAGCCCAGAAGGGCTCCCAGCCATGCCTCAGTGTCCCTGCAGGCCCGCCCCGGATTGCACCGCCCAGCTGCTGCAGGGGGCTGGGGCATGGGGCAAGAGCCCCTCTCCAGGGGCCCGTCACAGTCCCAGGCTGCTGGGGTGGGGGCTGCGGAGCCCAGTGGCCCCATGCTAGGGGGAGAAGGGAGCGTGCTGCTGAGGCTGGACCTGGGGGCGCAGCCTGGGGGGTGAGGTGGGGGACTGGGCGGAGTGGGAGGCAGGGTGACTGGCGGGTGCTCCTGCAACCCTCTCACTGTGTGTTTCCTTTGCCAAGGGACCTAAAGGCAACAATGGCTCCCCCGGGGTCCCCGGCACCAAGGGAACCCAAGGCAACCCCGGACCAGCCGGACCCAGGGGAGAGCCGGTGAGCTCCAGCACCTGGCAGCCAACCCGCACGCCTGCACCAGCTGGCCAGGCCACGAACGGCCTGGCATCCCCGCCACCCTGCCCACAGCCCCCCGCCAGGACTCCCGCTGGGCCGAGAGACCCGCCCAGCTGCCTGAGTCCTGCATTAGCTCTGCAGCCCACCGAGGCCTCGCCCACGCCCCTGTTAACAGTTCAGCAGAAACACCCAGCCAATGTGCCGCCCCCAGCCACCTCCCCTCCCTCCTGGCTGCCCTTTGGGGCCAGTGGGGTGTGATGGCGCGTCGGGGACCCCCGACCCTGCACCCCGTCCGCAGCAGGGTGTGACTCCGCCAGCCAGGAGAACGGAGGGTTCGTTGCTTCTCCGAGGCACAGCCCGGCCCGGGTTCCACGTGGGCATCGGCGTGAGGGGCCGGCAGCCTCAGACCCCTTGGGGCAGGGGACACGAGCCCCCAGCATCCGACTTAGCCCCTTCTCTTCCTGTTTGCCAGGTCAGATTGCCCCTTCCCAAGCCACCGACCATGCCCCCCCCCCCGGACAGCCCCCCTTTTGTCAAACCCCTTCCCCTGGCCACGTGAGAAACCTCCACAGGCCATGGGCTACGTGCTGGGACTCAGGGCGTCCCCGCTGGGCAGTGCTTACAGCCACCGGCCAGTAGGGGTCACCCCCGCACCAGGCACTGCGCACGGGGCAATCGGGTCCAGCCCCTTGGGAGCCGGCAGGGCAAACGGGCCCAGCCTGGGATGCCCTCTGCTCCTCCCATGTGCCAGGGCTGCCAGGGAGGGGCCGGAGCAGCGACTGGAGCCGGGAGGGGGGGGTCACTGGGCTGTTCCCACCTCTGATTGGCGTTTGTGTGCACAGGGGCGCCGCGGGGACCCGGGGACGAAGGGCAGCCCAGGGACCTCTGGGACCAAGGGCGAGAGGGTAAGTGCCAGGGCAGCGGGTGCGGGTTTATGGCTCTGTAAGGGCTGGGCAGAGAGCAGCCACGCTGCCCAGGGGCCCCACTCTCTGCTCTGTGACTGGCTGGGCTGGGCTGGGGAGGGCAGGATGAGTAGGGGGCTGCGCCAGGCTCCCCAGCCCCAGCCCCAGCCCCAGCTCACAGGAGGGAGGCTGGGCTGGGCTGTGCTGGAGTGGGCAGGGAGGTGGGAGGACTGGGCTGGGCCGGGCTGTGCTGGAGTGGGCAGGGAGGGGGGAGGACTGGGCTGGGCCGGGCTGTGTTGGAGTGGGCGGGGAGGGGGGAGGACTGGGCTGGGCCGGGCTGCGCTGGAGTGGGCGGGGAGGGCCGGCCTGGGGCTTGAGAAGGGAGAGCCCCCAACCCTGCCCAGATGGGGCTCTGCAGTCACGGGGCAGGGGCGCCTCTCATGGGGGGAGAACTGGCCCGCACCCTGCTGCAGCCTCCGGACAGACACAAGAGCAGGGCAGAGCAGGGGACCAAGCCGGCAGGGCTGCGATGGAGGCTGCAGCGAGTGCAGGCAGCTGGGGCTCCTACCCCGCGGGAAGGGGCTGGCTGCGGGGCCCTCCTGGGACGGCTGGCGCCTGCCCCACGTGGCTGAGACGTGGCCGGCAGCGGCTGGGGAGAGGCTCATACGACCGTTTCCTTCCCACAGGGAGACCCTGGCCCCGAGGGGCCCAGGGGCCTGGCCGGAGAAGTGGGCAGCAAAGGAGTCAGGGTAAGGCAGAACAGCCGGATCGGTTCATTGGCCACTGAGCCCTCCCCAGCCCGTGCAGGGTGGCTCAGCTGCGTCCACGTAGCATGTAACCCCTCCCATTTCCGTCTGCTGCGTGACCCTTGAGCCCGCCTCCCTCGCACCAGGGCTCCCAGCCACGCCGTGCCCAGAGCCACTTTTCCCTCTGCCCCACCAAGGCCACGGCCATGCAGCCTGGGTCTTCAGCCCTCCACCCCCTCCCACAGCGCCACAGACAGAGTGCTGGTGGCCGGGGCTGCCCGGCAGGTCTGGGGAGGAGCCCACGGCCGGACCGCTGGCAGGAACACTTGAGCTCTCCCGGTGTGCCAGCCCATAGAGCGTCCTGGGGAGACGGGACCCTCGTGGCAAAGGTGCCCAGTGCTCCGGCCCCATGTGCTGACCCGTCTCTGGCTTTCTTCTGCAGGGTGACAGAGGGCTGCTGGGCCCACGAGGCCCACAAGGAGCCGCAGGAGAGCCAGGCAGGCCGGTAAGTTTCCCAGTGACTGCGGATCAGCGTGGGACTGACCAGAGCCCCAGTGCGGCACAGTCATCCACCCCCCTACCCCATCCAGCATTGGCTGCAGCTGCTCTATTCCACCCGTGGGCCTCCCGTGGGCCTGGCCCAGTGGCTTGGCCAGCAGTGCGCTGGGGCCGGGGTTTGGTGGGTGAGAGCCCGCTCGTGCAGGGCATCAGGCGCATGGGCCGGCGGGGTCTGAGTAGCGCCGAAGGGAGGGATTGCGCTGTGCTAGAGCGCCCCCAGTGTCCCCACACGCCAGCCCCAGCACCTGACCCTGCTCTCCTGTGCTGTCTTGCAGGGATCTCGTGGGGACCTAGGCGACATGGGCCCAAGGGGCGACTCGGGGCCCCCAGGACCGAAGGTAAGAGAGGGAAAGCAGTAGGGCTGCTGGAGCGCTCCATGGGCAGCAAACACCCCCTGCCTGCCCCTCTGAGCCCCGCCCCTGCTCTCAACCACCCCTCAGCCGGGACGCAGGCTTAGGCAGGGGCGGGAACCTGTCCCTGCCACCAACCCGCAGGGAAATCATTCAGGGTATGTCTACACTACCACCCTAGTTCGAAGTAGGGTGGTTAATGTAGTCATACGAACTTGCAAATGAAGCCTGGGATTTGAATTTCCTGGGCTTCATTTGCATGTTGCCGGGCGCCGCCATTTTTAAATGTCCACTAGTGCAGACTCCGTGCCCGCAGCTACTCACGGCATGAACTAGATAGTTCGGACTTGGCTTCCTATTCCGAACTATCTGTACGCCTCGTTCCACCCTGGGCAGGGCGGGATGGGAGAGGGAGCGGGGCGGGTGGATGAGGCGGGGCGAGCCCCCTGGGCAGGGCGGGATGGGGGAGGGAGCGGGGCGGGCGGACCAGGCGGGGCGAGCCCCCTGGGCAGGGCGGGATGGGGAAGGGAGCGGGGCGGGCGGACCAGGCGGGGCGAGCCCCCTGGGCAGGGCGGGATGGGGGAGGGAGCGGGGCGGGCGGACCAGGCGGGGCGAGCCCCCTGGGCAGGGCGGGATGGGGGAGGGAGCGGGGCGGGCGGACGAGGCGGGGCGAGCCCCCTGGGCAGGGCGGGATGGGGGAGGGAGCGGGGCGGGCGGACGAGGCGGGGCGAGCCCCCTGGGCAGGGCGGGATGGGGGAGGGAGCGGGGCGGGCGGACGAGGCGGGGCGAGCCCCCTGGGCAGGGCGGGATGGGGGAGGGAGCGGGGCGGGCGGACGAGGCGGGGCGAGCCCCCTGGGCAGAGCGGGATGGGGGAGGGAGCGGGGCGGGCGGACCAGGCGGGGCGAGCCCCCTGGGCAGGGCGGGATGGGGGAGGGAGCGGGGCGGGCGGACCAGGCGGGGCGAGCCCCCTGGGCAGGGCGGGATGGGGGAGGGAGCGGGGCGGGCGGACCAGGCGGGGCGAGCCCCCTGGGCAGGGCGGGATGGGGGAGGGAGCGGGGCGGGCGGACCAGGCGGGGCGAGCCCCCTGGGCAGGGCGGGATGGGGGAGGGAGCGGGACAGGTGGACCAGGCGGGATGGGGGAGGGAGCGGGGCGGGCGGACCAGGCGGGATGGGGGAGGGAGCGGGGCGGGCGGACCAGGAGGGGCGAGCCCCGTCCGGAGCGGAGCAGGCACACCCCAGGTTGGCCGGAGCAGGACGAGGCGCTGGAGCCAAAGCAGAGCCACGGGCCGGGCGCATTACACCACAGCCTGGATCCAGCCCACAGGCCGTAGGTTCCCCAGCCCTGGCTTAGTCCTTCCCCAGCTCAAGGCCCCGTGACAGCTGGTGGAGGTGGTGGTCCCTGTCCCAGCGCCCCTGCAGGTGGCCCTGCCCTGCCCTGCCCTTCCCGCAGGCTGGTGCTGTCCATGCCAGGTCTGTGCTGAGGCAGTTGCTGCCCCTGGCTTCTCTGCGCCCTGTTCTGCTGCCTCACGCACTGGCTGCCCGGGCGCCAGCTGCCAGGGCCCGCGCGCTGCCCGGGGGTGCCTGCTGGGGCAGGGCAGACCCCATTCGGCAGCCCGCGGGTCGGCGTCTGCGCCCCTCACCCCTCTTCCTTTCCCTCCGCAGGGAGACCGAGGCAGACCTGGCTTCAGCTACCCTGGCCCCCGCGGACTCCCGGTAGGGGGCTGAGGCGGAGGGCGGGGGAGGAGGCCGTGGCAGGGAGACGCCGCTGTCCCAGCCATGGGCTGCGGAGGAAATCAGCGGGGACCCGGGCCGGACGAGCATCCTTGCGCCACTGAGTGAGGAGGGAGGCCGGGTCGTGCCGGAAGGCCCCTCCCGCCCTGGGAATGCCATGCAGGAAGCCGGACTTTGCCTGATGGGGCAGGGATCTGTGCAGAAGGCCGGGCGGCCCAGGAGCAGCCGGCTCCAGATTTGCCCAGGGAGCCGGACCCTGCGTGGCCAGGATGCTGGCTGGTGCATGTCTCTGGAGGCGGGCAGGTGAGCCCAGCCCAGTGGGGCAGGGTCCAGCGATGTGCGCTCCCCCCATCGCCCTGCGCACGGCAGGCAGCCCCTAGCCACGTGCCTGGAGACCTCCTGCAGGCTGGAGGCCCTGCTGGCAGGGCTGGGAGGGGCACTGGGGCCCTGCTGTCCCACGAAAGGCCAGGGAGCTGCAGGGGCTCAGGCCACCGACCTCTTGTTGTCATTTGAAACGGGCCCCTCACCGTGGGCTCAGGCAGGCAAATTGCTGTCCAGCCCCACACTGAAGTTAACCCTCTCCTGTCTCTTCCCAGGGCGACAAGGGTGAGAAGGGAACGCCTGGTCCAGAGGTAGGGGTGTGCACGTGTGCGCTCGCGTGTGGAAGCGCGTACTGGGCGTGCAGGGGCGGATGGGCCAAGCAGGGCAGAGGTGCTGGGTATGCAGTGGAAGAAGGGGGAGGCTGTGGGGTGGCAGTGCTGGGCATGCAGGGATGGATGGGGTGGTGACGCTGGGCATGCAGGGGCTGATGGGCCGGGCCGTGGGGTGGCGGCGCTGGGCATGCAGGGGCTGATGGGCCGGGCCGTGGGGTGGCGGCGCTGGGCATGCAGGGGCTGACGGGCCGGGCCGTGCGGTGGCGGCGCTGGGCATGCAGGGGCTGACGGGCCGGGCCGTGGGGTGGCGGCGCTGGGCATGCAGGGGCTGACGGGCCGGGCCGTGGGGTGGCGGCGCTGGGCATGCAGGGGCTGACGGGCCGGGCCGTGGGGTGGCGGCGCTGGCTGCGCTGGGGGTGACAGCCACACACAGCATCTTGCCATTGCACCTCACTCCCTCCTTTCCACAGGGGGGCAGGGGCGACTTTGGACCGAAAGGTGCTCCGGGAGGGAAAGGAGACCCAGGGGAGTCGGTAAGTCCATTGTCAGTGCCACTGCCATCCCTGCCCTGCTCCTGCTGTGGGCGTAGGGGCACCGTGCCGGCCCTGATCTTTCATCTCTTTTCTCTCCTTGCCAGGGTGACCCCGGCCCCAGCGGCGAGCCTGGCCCCAGAGGCAACCCTGGCCCACCGGGCCTCGAGGTACCATCCTGCGCCGCTGCCCCATCGCTCACGCCCAGCCGCTGCCTTTCTCCCTGGTCCCACATGTGTTTGCAGCGTCTAGGCTGAGAGCCCTGCTCCGGTCCCCTTCCCGCCCCGCCAACCCAGCCCAGGGCGCTGCCGCTCGCTTGGTGTCTGGGCTCGGACCCTCCCCCCACCGGCCCGGGGCGCTCCCTGGCGGGCCAGCTCCTAGCCATGTCTGGACCTTGGGGCAGAGTCCCATGGGGCTAAGGCAAGCTAAGGTTCCTGCAGCCCTGAGACGAAGGATGGGCCAGGGAGGCTCCACTCGCTGCCCTGCCCCAAGTGCCAGCTCCGCAGCTCCCATTGGCCCCGAACTGTGACCAATGGGAGCTGTGGGGGCAGTGCCTGAGGGCACCAGGTCAGTGCCAGCCTCCCTGGCTGTCCTTGCACGAGGGCATCACACGCAGCCGCCCCGGCTGCCCCTAAAGCTAAGGGCCACAGAGACCTAGAGGCCACCTCCTGGGAGCCACAGTAAGTGCCACTGGGACCCCGCAGCCCAAACTCCCTCCCACTCTCCAACCCCCATCCCAGTCTGCAGTCTCCTCCCACACTCAACTCCCACCCTGAGCCCCTCCTGCACCCAGATCCCACCCCAGCCCAGACATCTCACCCCCTCCGGAGCCCCCGGTGACAGTGGGCGAGGGTGGGGCAGAGTGAGCGACGCCAGGTGGGAGGGCGTAGAGCGGTGGCATCCCTATGTCCCAGGGTCAGGCGTGACACTGCTGTGCTCTTCCCACAGGGCGACCCGGGCCCACGTGGAGATCCAGGCCTGACCGTAAGTAGAGCTGACTCCCCGCGGTCTGACCCCTACCCCAGGGAAGGAGGGTTCCCCTGCACACAGAGACCCAGCGCCAGGCCCTGCTCCAGCCTCGCCCCGCCTGCAGCCCAACGCGCCTGGGACTGAGCCCAGTGGCCGGCCTGGCCATAGATCCGGGGGCAGGGCAGAGGGGCAGGCAGGCCGTGGGCCGGACGTGCTTGGGGGCAGGCTGGCTCTCACCAGTGCTGTGCGCCTTGTGTTTTGCTGGCAGGACTGCGACGTGATGACCTACGTGAGAGAAACTTGCGGCTGCTGTGGTGAGTCCAACGCTCAGCACCGTGGCTCTGAGCCAGCGCCTGCTTGGAGCCCCTGCACTGCCCCTGCTCCTGCCCCGCCTCACCCCGCCCTGCCCCTGCCCCTGCCCCCGCCCCGCCTCACCCCACGCTGCCCCTGCCCCCGCCCTGCCTCCCCCCACGCTGCCCCTGCCCCCGCCCCGCCTCACCCCGCCCTGCCCCCGCCCTGCCTCACCCCGCCCTGCCCCTGCCCTGCCTCCCCCCACGCTGCCCCTGCCCCCGCCCTGCCTCCCCCCACGCTGCCCCCGCCCTGCCTCCCCCCACGCTGCTCCTGCCCCCGCCCCGCTGCACCCCGCACTGTGTCCCTGCACTGTCCCTGTCCCCTCCCCCAGCACTGCCCCTGCCCTGCCTCCCCCCACACTGTGTCCCTGTGTTGTCCTTGCCCCCTCCCTCCGCACTGCCCATGCCCTGCCTTCCCCCACGCTGTGTCCCTGTGCTACCCCTCTCCCCTCCCCCCGCTCTCATGTGGCGGGACCTGCCCTGCCCTGTGGGCTGTCCCCGCGGGCCTGGCCCCGTGACCCGCTCCTCTCCCCCCAGACTGCGAGAAGCGCTGCGGTGCCCTGGACATCGTCTTTGTCATCGACAGCTCCGAGAGCATCGGCTACACCAACTTCTCCCTGGAGAAGAACTTTGTCATCAACGTAGTCAGCCGCCTGGGTTCCATTGCCAAGGACCCCAAGTCGGAGACGGGTGAGGAGCCCCTGGGGGGAGGCCGGGCGCTGAGCCAGGCTGGGCCCGTGGGGAGAGGTGGCTGCTGTCGCCCAGCCCCTCTGCCTGCCGGGACAGTCGCTCGCCTGCTGGACGGCTCCCTGGCCTGCGCCTGCCAGCCACCAGGTCTCACCTGTCCAGGGAAGGGGTCTGGACAAAGGGAGGGGGGCTTGGAGACCTGGGCAGTCTTGGCTGGAAAACATGAAGAGAGGAGACTAAGCTGAGTACTGGGGGCTCGGGGGCCTGTGGACCCCACCCCACGGGGTCTGAGTACTGGGGGCTCGGGGGCCTGTGGACCCCTCCGCACGGGGTCTGAGTATTGGGGGCTCGGGGGCCTGTGGACCCCTCCCCACGGGGTCTGAATACTGGAGGCTCGGGGGCCTGTGGACCCCTCCCCACGGGGTCTGAATACTGGGGGCTCGGGGGCCTGTGGACCCCTCCGCACGGGGTCTGAGTACTGGGGGCTCGGGGGCCTGTGGACCCCTCCGCACGGGGTCTGAGTACTGGGGGCTCGGGGGCCTGTGGACCCCTCCGCACGGGGTCTGAGTACTGGGGGCTCGGGGGCCTGTGGACCCCTCTGCACGGGGTCTGAGTACTGGAGGCTCGGGGGCCTGTGGACTCCACCCCAAGGGGTCTGAGGCTGCTGGCCCCTCATGCCGATGCCCATGTGGAACCCAGGCCGGGCTCTACCTCGGAGAAGCAATAAACCCCCCTGTTCTCCTGGCCGGCAGAGTCTCATCTTGCTGCTACGGGTGCAGGGTCGGGGGTCCCCGACGCGCCGCCACACCCGGCACTGGCCACTGTGGCCAGACAGCCCCCTGGCAAGATGGACCTCAGCTCTGAGCCCGTTGGGCCGCTCTCATGTCCCCTCCCCTCAGCCCCGGGCTCCTGTTGATACCTGGAGGCTCCGTTTCCTGCCCTTGGCTCCCGGGGGAATAGCGAGCGTCACTTGCCAGGAAACGGCGGCTGCGTTCGCACAGTAGCACTGGGCCCAGTGAAACCAGGGGCGGGCAGCAGTCGGCCCTGTGTGACGGCGCATTGGGGTTCCCCCGTCTCCTGCACCCCTGAAGTGGCATGAACAGACTCCACCAGCCAGTAGACTAGAGGGAGTTTATTGCTTCTCCAGGATACAGCACAGCACAGATGTCATCTGGTTACAGGAACTGGGGCTAAGAGGCCTCAGTGCCTCCCTTTGAGATGGGGGGGGTGCCTGGGCCCTACAATCCCAGCCCACTCCCCAGCTCCTTCCCTAGGCTGTCTCCTCCATGCTCCCAGCCAGAAACTAACCCACTCTCTTCCAGCCCTGCCCCCCAGCCAGGGCCGGCATTCCACCTTCCTTTGTTTCTCTCCCTGAGGGGTAGCTGGTCAGACAGATTGAGAGACCCTCTTTGCATAATGACTCATCCCCTGTCTTGCTGGGCCGTGGTACCGACAGCAGCCAGTGGGGGTTACCACAGAGCCAGCATAGGAATCAGCCAGATACCCCCACTACGTCACACCCTGCCAGGCTCAGGAGCGCTGCCATGCGCAGAGAGGGCTTGGAAGCGGCTCTGACAGACTGGCCGGTGCGGCAGGGGTCAGTGCAGGAGCTGACAGGCAAGAACAAGAAGGGAGCTTGTCTGGGCAGCCCCAGGACAGCAGCAGAGGGGGGCAGAGAGTGCTCAGGAGGGCGGGAAATGTGTACTACAGGCGGTCGGACATCCTGCACCTGGAGTGTAGTGTCCTGGCTGGCAGTGCCCCCACAGCTACCCCCTCACTCCCCAAGGAGGGGCTGGCCTGGCTGTAAGTGGGGAGAGGAAGCTGCGTTGCAACTGTGCTGGGCCTAGCTCTTAGGGTATGTCTACATTAGCCTCCCTAGTTCAAAGTAGGGGGCTAGTGTAGACATTCCTTTCCTGAGCAAGCGGACTCACAGGCGGACGGAGGGACAGGTCCCACAGTAGGCTGCGCTGCGGGCTGTTCCGTGCGCCAGGAGTGGGAGTTTTCTCTCAGCCCCAAGAAGCTGAGCAGCTGGATGAGCGGGAGTGGCTGGCGTTGAGTTTTGGCCCAGGTTGCTTGGGAACGCCAGCTTGGAGCAGGGAGAGCCCATCTGCTCCCAGTGCAGGTCCCGGGGCCCGGCGGCGGCGTGGTGGCGCCACACGGCTGTCTCATGATGCTGCCATGCTGCCCTCACCAGCCCACGTGGCGCGCGGTGCCTGGGGAGCTGCGGGCGGCCGGCGAGCGTGACCCTCTGTCTCCCCACAGGTGCCAGGGTGGGTGTGGTGCAATACAGCCACGAGGGGACTTTTGAGGCCATCCGGATGGATGACGAGCGCATCAACTCGCTGTCCAGCTTCAAGGAGGCTGTGAAGGGCCTGGAGTGGATCGCAGGGGGCACCTGGACACCCTCCGCCCTGCAGTTCGCCTACAACAAGCTCATCAAGGAGAGCCGACGCGAGAAGGCCCGCGTCTTCGCCGTGGTGGTGACGGACGGGCGCCACGACCCACGGGACGATGACGACAACCTGCAGGCCTTCTGCCAGGGGGACGTGATCGTCAACGCCATCGGCATCGGGGACATGTTCGACCAGCCGGACCAGGGCGAGACCCTGCGCTCCATCGCCTGCGACAACCCGCAGCGGGTCCGCAAGATGAAGCTCTTCTCGGAGCTGGTGGCTGAGGAATTCACTGACGACATGGAGGAAGTGCTGTGCCCAGGTCTGCCCCACTGGCGGCGAGTGAGGGGGCGGGGGCGTGCGCTGGGTGGTTGAGTCTGGTGCACAGCATGGTGCCCCCGTGGGCCACGGCCCGGCCCGGATGCACGGGTGGGCCCGTCGTGCCGGAGAGTGAATCTCCGAACGTGGTTCAGCACAGCCGGCTCCTGCCCCGCCGGAGTGCAGCCCCCGCCACGTGTGTCCTCCCCGCCCATCCCAGCGTGGGAGGCCTGGCCTGCTGCTGCAACAGCCTGGGGTGGGGCCAGCGCCATCTCACCAGCTGCTCCTTTGGTCTTCTTCCAGATCCCCAGATCGTCTGCCCAGAGCTGCCCTGCCAGACAGGTAAAACCAGCACCAGGCGGCTCCGTGCCGCCTGTGCCACACACTGGTGTCATGGGCTGTGGGGCGGGGGGACACTAGACTTGCTAGCCACACCGCACGCATGGGGTGGGGGCAGAGATGGGGCAGTCCCCTTACTCCAAGGGAAGCCCCAGTTTCCCTCCTCCCCAGGCAGGCATGTGTGCAGAGCTGCCATGAACAGCCCTCTCCTCATGCAGGGGAGATGGAGTCAAACCTGGGCCCCCGATCCTAGAGCCCCAGGGAATTGGGTAGGGCTTGCAGTCCACTCTGGATTTGGACTGCTCATGTGGCTCCCTGCCCTTGAAAGAGTTTTTAAGACAGAAGCCTCTGGGGCAATGTATTTTAAGGTCTCCTGCAGGCCCCACTTTCTGCACTCGGAGTGCCGGAGTGGGGAACAGCATTGACATGGTGGCAGAGGTGGGATGTTTGGAAAAGAACAGCGCTCCTGGCCCCGTCTCTGTTACCGGCTGAGCCGAAACCCAGAGCCAAGCTGCCCACCCTTTAGAAATCCAGCCCTGCAGGCCCCTAGGATGGGACAGGATGGGATGGGGAAGGGGTGGGCCGTCCTGTGCAGCTGGCTGTACGGGATTGAACCAGTGGTGCTGAGCTGGGCAGGAGGGTCAAAGGGGCTGAGTGTTGGGGCAGGATGACCCTGTTCAGGGAGAGGCAGATGCTGCTCGGAGCGGCTCCCATTCCTTGGCCCATATTCTGCTTAGTAATTGGCAACGCTCCACCCTCAGCTAGTGCCACTTACACAGAAAGTGCAACGTCTCCCTCTGCAGCCCTGCCCTGTGCAGCTCGTCTCTTTCCCCAGCCGAAACTGGGCCCATCACAGACGCTACATCGGCCTCCCTCATCCCGCCACCTCTCTGCCGAGCCAGTGGGGCGGGGGCTACCGCGGGGGGGGGGGGCTTTCCAATACCTGCCCCAGAGACATGTATCTCATCGCATCCTTACTGGAAAGCCCCCGACTCAGGGGACAGGCTCTGACTTTCTTCCCTCCAGCTTCCTCGGCCTGCAGGGCCCCTTTACCTTTGTGCATAGACCCAGGGCTGGAAACAGCCCCTCTCCCCGGTTATTGCTCTTGAAGTCTCACAATTTCTCAGCCAGGCTCCTGCCGTGGGGCCCTGACGTGTGACAGGGCCGTGCCAGGCTGGGGACGAGATGCTGGGGCTGCAGGCTGTGCCCAGTAGCAAGCCATGGCCTGGAAAGCCGCGTGCGGGAGCTCTCCCTCCCTCCCTCCCTCCCGCTGGCACTGGAGAAACACTGGGCAAGCTTCGATAGAGAGCCTCTTCCGGTCTGCTGCTCTGGGAGCCTGGCTGAGCTGCCAGCCTGATGTGCCAGGCCAGAGAAGGAGCCAGCTGGGCTCCCTCCCCTCTAGCTGCTGCGTGGCTGCCATGCTGCTGGCCGCTCTGGCTGCTGCGTGGCTGCCCTGCTGCTGGCCGCTCTGGCTGCTGTGTGGCTAAGGCCGGTGCTGGCCGCTCCGATAAGTGGAGGTGCAGTGCATGGGCGGGTCGGCGTGTGGAGGAGCCGGGGAGGGTCTGTCTCTCGGCAGGGCGGCGTGGGGGCGCAGTGCGTGGACGGGTCTGCGTGTGGAGGAGCCAGGGAGGGTCTGTCTCTCGGCAGGGCGGCGTGGGGGCGCAGTGCGTGGGCGGGTCTGCGTGGGGAGGAGCCGGGGAGGGTCTGTCTCTCGGCAGGGCGGCGTGGGGGCGCAGTGCGTGGGCGGGTCTGCGTGGGGAGGAGCCGGGGAGGGTCTGTCTCTCGGCAGGGCGGCGTGGGGGCGCAGTGCGTGGACGGGTCTGCGTGTGGAGGAGCCGGGGAGGGTCTGTCTCTCGGCAGGGCGGCGTGGGGGCGCAGTGCGTGGACGGGTCTGCGTGTGGAGGAGCCGGGGAGGGTCTGTCTCTCGGCAGGGCGGCGTGGGGGCGCAGTGCGTGGACGGGTCTGCGTGTGGAGGAGCCGGGGAGGGTCTGTCTCTCGGCAGGGCGGCGTGGGGGCGCAGTGCGTGGACGGGTCTGCGTGTGGAGGAGCCGGGGAGGGTCTGTCTCTCGGCAGGGCGGCGTGGGGGCGCAGTGCGTGGACGGGTCTGCGTGTGGAGGAGCCGGGGAGGGTCTGTCTCTCGGCAGGGCGGCGTGGGGGCGCAGTGCGTGGGCGGGTCTGCGTGGGGAGGAGCCGGGGAGGGTCTGTCTCTCGGTAGGGCGGCGTGGGGATGCAGTGCGTGGGTAGGTCGGCGCGGGGAGGAGCCAGGGAGGGTCTGTCTCTCAGCAGGGCGGCTTGGGGACGCAGTGCGTGGGCGGGTTGGCGTGTGAGGGTATGTCTACACTAGCTCGGTAGTTCGAGCTAGGTAGGCAAATGAGGGCAACCGGAGTTACAAATGAAGCGTGGGATTTAAATATCCCGGGCTTCATTTGCATCTTCTTGGGCGCCACCATTTTTAAATCCCCCTTAGTCCGAACTCCGTGCCCGCGGCTCTACGCGGCACGGAGTAGGTAGTTCGAATTAGGCTCTCTACTAGAACTACCAGTACACCTCGTCCCACCCAGCTAGTGTAGACGTACCCTGAAGGAGCCAGGCCGGAGCAGGGTCTGCTGCTCAGCAGCGCAGCATGTGCAGATTCTGCTCCGACTGGGCCATGCAGCCGTGAGGAGACCCAGCTTCGGGTGACTGTGGCCTCGGTCACACGGCAAGGCTGGGCCATTCTCATTGGCTGTGGCAGGCACCCCGTGCCGCTTTGAACCCCTTTCCCTGCGCACAGCCCCTGAGGGAGGCCTGTGGGGAGACAGGACTCCGTAGGCCGGGCTGAGCTCAGCCTGCACCACAGACTGTGGCTGGCAGAGGTGCTGTAGGCCGGACGGTGGGCTGGGGGGCCAAAGAGGGGCCTCCCAGGTGCTCTTAGCGCCGCGCTGGCGCTGGTTTCATCAGGTTGTCCAGCCGGGTGTGGCGTGAGAGCTGGGCCAGAGCTGGGCGGAGCCAGGCTGCGTCGAGGAGCCCAGGACGGGCAGTGCAGGCGAGCTGAGGGCTCGGGCGCCCGTGAGAGACCAGCCCCTCTACCCTGGAGCCGTTGGAGCCTGGTGCAGGGCCAGCAAGGAGCGCCGGTTCCACAGGAGCCACTGCTCTGGGCCTGGTTCCTAGCCCTTGAATCACCCTCGCCAATGTCTCCACGTCTTCCCGGAAACGCGGGGCCCAGGCCTGGACACACAGCTCCAGCTGAGACCTGATCAGCCCGGAGGAGAGTGGGAGAGAGACTCCTCGAGTCCGGCTCCCCACAGGCCTGTGAATGCCGCCTGGAGCCGCGGTTGCTTTATGCAGCGGCGTCAGGCTGTTGGCTCGTGTAGCTTGTGGGGCACGCTGACCCCTCGCTCCCTTTCCGCAGGGCTCCTCCCTCGCCAAGCTCTGCCCTCTCTATGTGCGCGACACGGATTGCTTCTGCCGTGCTCCTTGTTCCGCTTCATCCTCTTTGCCTCCCACCGTGTCTCGGTGCGGCCAGAGCGTTTGCACTGGGGCCCTCCCCGCTTGGGAGCATCTGCCAACGTCCGCAACAGCGCCGCGCATTGCACTGACCGGACCCCAAGCTGATCCCTGTGGCCTTCCAGCAGGGTCCCGGGCCTGCCCTGCCCGTGTGTGCTGGAGAGCAGTGCGCTGACGGCCGGGGGTGCAACCGTGTGAAACTCTGCAGGCCTGGGGCTCTGGTGAGGAGCACGGCAGGGCCGGCCTGGGCAGTCAGGGATGTGCCGGGGCTCCTGGTGCATTCTTGTCAGCTGTGCCTGGAGGAGCTTTGGAAACGCCCCGACGGAGCCTGGCAAACCCGCCTGCCGGCTGAGCCTTGCTCAGAGGCAGGTCAACCCGTGGCCACCTTCCCTCCAGCAGCAATCCCCAGTGAGGGCCCCGCTGCCCGGAGGGGGCCGTGCCCGCCTAGAAGCCCAGTGCGCCCACCACCCAGCACATCCCGGGTTCCGTGTAGGGCTGGAGCCCAGCGGCTCCCCCCCACCCCGGCTCAGGTCCGGCCGGGAGCTCGGGCTGCAACGGAGCGTCCCAGCTTTGGCCCTTGGCTGCCTGCCCGTGGCAAGGGCTCGTGGAGAGCTGAGTGGCGCTCGGGGACGTGGCCCTGAAAATGTTCTTTTGACGCTCCCTTGCAGATGACAGGAACCCGGGGAACCCAAACCCACTTTTCTCCCTCCTCATGGAAGAGGCGGTCAAGATACATTTCCCCGACACCAAAGAGACAATCGCCCAGTTCCTAAACACCAGGCGGGAAGCCCAGGACCCCAGCAGCTATGTCCAGCTGGTGGCCACCTTGGCCTATACCGCCGAGAAAGCCAAGTTTGCCAGCGGGCAGGAGCGGCAGGAGTGGATGGACCTGTTCATTGACACCTTTAAAATGGTGCACAGCGAAATTGTGGGGGATCCAGAGACCATGCTGGGGCTCTGCTGAGCTGTGCCCCCGGCCAGAGCAGGGCAGGCAGGCGCTGCTGGCCAAGGCAGCCTCTCGTGGGCACGACGGCAGGTGCACTGAGCAGTGTCCGCCCGGCTCCCAGACGGGACGGCAGGGGCTGGCGGGGCTCCCAGGGGCCCGGCGAGCTGCTCCTGCCACCCCCGCTGCGGCTGCTGCCTGTCGGAAGGGAAGGCTGTGTGTTTGCAGCAGAGCAGCTCTGCCCTGCCCTGCCCTGCCCACCTGGCCACCCCCCTCCGGCGCTCTCAGGCCTGCCTGGGCTCATGGCCGCGCTGATCCGATGTGCACCCAGGGCCAGCACAGCCTTTTAGCGTCCCTGCCCAGCGTGCTAGGGCGTCTCTGCCTGCCCCGCATTGCCTCTGTGCTTGTGCCCGTCCCCGTGGCTGCAGTCGGCATGTGACCCCGCGGCAGGCGCTGTAACTGTGCTATTAAAGAAACGAGCGGTGCCAGCGGGCAGGCCCCCGTGTGTCTCCCGTCGCCAAGCCGCCCTGCGCCGTCGCGCTTGCGTGGGACACTCCCGGCCAGCACTGTGCTCGGCTCAGACGGGTGAGCCAGGATTGGCTCCGGGGGAGCCGAGGGCGCCAGGGGGGGGGAGCCGAGGGCGCCGGGGGGGGGGGAACCGGGGAGCAGAGGGCGCTGTGGGGGGATGCCGCTGGACGCACCGTGGTTCCAATGTGCCACGCCCGCCTTGTGCCGCAGGCCTGGCAGAGCCACACGGGCCAGCGTGGGGCCGCGGCCGGGGCTGGCCGGACATAGGGTGGCTGGGGCAGTAGGAGCTGAGATGCCCGCGGGAGCCCCAGCCCTGGCTGCACACGCTGCCGGCCACAGGCCCACTCTGCTGGGGGTGGGCCCAGAGGGGGCCTTGTGCGCCTCTAGCCTCGCTGTCTCGGACACCCCGCGCGGCCAGGCTGGGGGGCTGCGGGCGGGAGCAGGGCCAGGTTCTGCGCGTGGGCCCCGCTGCGCCAGCTCAGGCCGTGTCCCCATAGGGAAGGCTGGTGGAGCGAACCTGCGGCGCTGCCCCGTGGGGTGCCCCCCACAGCACGTGGCTGTCGCCAGCCGGGCGCTGCTGAGACGCACCAAGCCAAGTGGCCCGGGCGGCGCTGCTGCTGGCTCCCGCAGGGCTGCCAGGAGTTGCTGAAGCGCCTGTGTCAGTACCCGCCAGCTCGCTCTGGGGCAGGGCTGCTCCTTTGCCGGGAGCACGTGCAGGGAGATGAAATCCGGCCAGGCGGCAGCCGTCAGGGGCCCAGGGAACAGGGTCTCCAAGCCCTGCCTCCCAGCACCTGTGGGCAGCGACAGCCCCTTCAGGCCTGGGCCAGTCCTGGGGGCCTTGGCGGGTCTGTGCTTGCACGTCCAAGGCAGCCCGTCCCAGAATCCACCTGTGCCCCTCCAGCGTGCAGCCCAGGAGGCAGGTGGGGCCCAGGGCACGGGGGTGCTCCAGAGGGGAGGTGGGGTGAGACCAAGGGGGCCCTGTGCTGCAGAGAAACACACCAAGGACAAGGCAGAAGTGCAAGAAGAGCCGTGGGCAGGTCTCTCCAGGCCGGGAATTCCCAGCAAATTGGGAATCGTGTGGGCATGTACATGTGTGTGCGAGCGACCGTCTCCAGCGTGTGTAGGATGGGCCGGGTTGCCTGCAGCAGAGCTGGCAGGGCTGTGCGGTTGATCCACTTTCCCTGCTGCTTCCATGCACCCTGCACCGACCGCTGCCCAGCACCTGCCCCCGGGGCGGTCGAGCCGCCTGGCTCCGTGCGCTCCAGGCAAGGGGCCGGCCTGCAGCGCAGCAGGCTGGGAAGAGCTGGGCTGCCTGCCTGGGGCCGGCTTCTGCAAGCCGCAGGGCTGCGCATCCCGGGGGCTGGGCTGGCAGCTTGGCAGCGCTCGGTGGCAGCAGCTGCCTTGCTGTGCCTGGAGCGCCACAGCCCTTCCCCGGCTGCCTGCCCGCACCTCTGGCCTGGCGGGGAGCAGGCCGGGGCTCCAGGGAAGCCGCGGGGAGTTGCCCCAAGTCCCGGCTCTCACCCAGCCGGCAGGGGCGCCCTCCTCTGGTCCCCTTTCTGGCAGGAGGTGACGCTCTCCCTCTGCCCGCAGAGCTGGCGGTGGCGCAGTGCACGCAGCGCCCTGTCGACATCGTCTTCCTGCTGGACGGCTCAGAGCGCATCGGGGAGCAGAACTTCCGGCAGGCCCGCAACTTCGTGGAGGAGGTGGCCCGCCGCCTGACACTGGCCCGGAGCGACAGTGACCCCATGAGCGCACGGCTCGCCCTCCTGCAGTACGGCAAGGAGCAAGAGCAGGTGGTGGCCTTCCCCCTGACATACAACCTGACCTACATCTCGGAGGGCCTGGCGCAGCTCAAGTACCTCGACTCCTCCTCCAACGTGGGCGCGGCCATCATCCACGCCGTCAACAACATCGTCATCAACCCGCAGAACCGGCAGCGGGTGGCCCGGCGCAACGCCGAGCTCGCCTTCGTCTTCCTCACCGACGGCATCACGGGCAGCAAGAACCTGGAGGAGGCCATCAACTCCATGAAGAAGCAGGACGTCATGCCCACGGTGGTGGCCCTGGGGAGCGACGTGGACATGGACGTGCTGCTGAAGATCGGCCTCGGGGACCGAGCCGCCATCTTCCGGGAGAAGGACTATGCCAGCCTCTCCCAGCCCGGCTTCTTCGACAGGTTCGTTCGGTGGATTTGTTAGCTCAGGGGGCGCGTTCTCCGGCGCCAGCCCCCCGCTCGTCCCCGGCTTGCCTGTCCCCTGCCACTGTACGGCCCCTCGCAAGCCCAGCGCGGCCCACCCGCTGCCCTTTGGGCGGCCTCTTGCTTTAACCCGAGTCCAGAGCGCATCTCTCCTTGTGGCGGTGACGGCTGTCGCTCGACTTCATGGTGCTAGTCATAACCCAGGCCCAAGGCCTCGGCATCCTACCGTGTACTCTCTAGTGCCCCAGCAAAGGAACGGGCGCTGCGCCCCAGCCAGCAGGAAGACAAGGTGACACGGGGAGCCCAGGGATGTCCAGCCCCCCCCCATTCCAAGTGTCCCTCGGCAGAGCTTGCAGCGCCCAAGGCTCCGGCCAGGGAGCAAGCTCAGTGGTTTCTAGGGGGCCCTGCACAGAGCCTGGACCTCAGCTGGGCTCACAGGAAACTCACTGAAGCCGGTGTTAGCCAGTGGCACCCCCGGGGCCGCCCTGTCCCCTCCTGAGCAGGGGTGGGTTGGCCTGTCCCCCCAGGCCTGGCCCAGAAGCAGCCCTTCTGGAAAATGCTCCCAGGTGGCCCTGCCAGGGCATTTCCCTGGCCGCCTCCTGCCACTGGACTCTGTTCCACTCCTCGTCTGCCTTCCTGCCTGGCTCTCCAGTCCCTGAGCGCCCGCGCCTGGCCGCATCCACCACAGCCTGCCAAGGCCAGCGGGCGGCCGAGCACAGCAGGCCTGTCTGGGCGGAGCACACCCCCGGGTACGCGTGGGAAACCAGGAACTCGCAGCTAAGAGCTCCTGGCCTCCCCTTGTGCTCTGCCAACTCAACCAGTCAATAAACTGCCCCACCCACTGCTCTTGTCTGCTTTGTGTGTGCGGCCGGGCCCTCTGGAACCCGCATCGGTTCTGCCCGTTCCCCCGGGCCCTCTGGAACCCGTGCCAGTTCCACCTGCTACCTCCCGGGCCCTCTGGAACCCGCGCCTATCCCGCCCGCTCCCCCAAGCCCTCTGGAACCCGCATCGGTTCCACCCGCTCCCCCGGGCCCTCTGGAACCCGCGCCAGTTCCACCTGCTACCTCCCGGGCCCTCTGGAACCCGCACCTATCCCGCCCGCTCCCCCAAGCCCTCTGGAACCCGCATCGGTTCCGCCCGCTCCCCTGGGCCCTCTGGAACCCGCGCCTATCCCGCCCGCTCCCCCAAGCCCTCTGGAACCCGCGCCGGATCCGCCCGCTCCCCTGGGCCCTCTGGAACCCGCACCTATCCCGCCCGCTCCCCCAAGCCCTCTGGAACCCGCATCGGTTCCACCCGCTCCCCCGGGCCCTCTGGAACCCGCGCCAGTTCCACCTGCTACCTCCCGGGCCCTCTGGAACCCGCGCCTATCCCGCCCGCTCCCCCAAGCCCTCTGGAACCCGCATCGGTTCCACCCGCTCCCCCGGGCCCTCTGGAACCCGCGCCAGTTCCACCTGCTACCTCCCGGGCCCTCTGGAACCCGCACCTATCCCGCCCGCTCCCCCAAGCCCTCTGGAACCCGCAGCGGTTCCACCCGCTCCCCCGGGCCCTCTGGAACCCGCGCCAGTTCCACCTGCTCCCCCCGGGCCCTCTGGAACCCGCGCTGGATCCGCCCGCTCCCCCTGTGCCCTCTGGAACCCGCACCGGTTCCGCCCGCTTCCCCCGGGCTCTCTGGAACCTGCGCTGGTTCCGCCCATTCTCCCCGGAGCCTCTGGAACCTGCGCCCACAGCTCTGGTGGCTGCCGCTGCCGCCGCCGCCGCCTGGCAGAGGGCGACAGGAGGAGGGAAACGGCGTCAGGGCAGGGGGCTGGGTGGGCGTGGAGCGTCCCGGACAGACACTGAGCCGAGTCAAGAGCAGAGAGTCGCCCGCCACAAGGGCCAGGCCCTTCATTTAGACGTGGGAGCAAAGGGCAGCAGAAGGGGGAGCAGGGCTCTTCGGCTGCACGTGGCTTCTGCCGTGGCTGTGTCCCCGTGGTGCGCCCACGCCGGGTGGAGGCGCCACCTTAGTCTGAGTCGGAGCCGCTGCTGGAGCCTCTGCCATGCTGAAAGGGAGGGGACCGATGGCTAAGCCACTCACTAAGCGGAGCCCTCGCCCACAGCCCTGCCCTCCCCCCCCCCCGCCTGACGGGAGCCGGTTGAACTGTGGCTCCTCTCCAGCCGGCCGTACGCGGTGCCTTGGCTCCTCCCCTCTGCCTGGGGCCCCAGCCCTGCTCCTGGGCCCAGCCGCAGTGAAGTGCTCCTCACGGTCCCTACAACGCCCTGGGATCACCCTGCACACGGCCCCGCAGGGTCCTTGGGCTCACGGTGCTGCTTACACGTTGGGCCGGAGGGGCGGCCAGGTCCTTGCAGCCACCGACTCGCCCTGCTCCCTGGCTCCTGTCCTGGCCCCGATGGCGGGACCCCTCCGGCACCACTTTAGCTGCAGGGGCAGCTGGGCCTGGCTTGGCACACATCAGCCATGCTGCCTGGCCCCTGCCACCGCCCTGCTCCCACGTCAGGGCCCCGGGGGGGACAGCCCACTCGGGCAGGAAAGGGAAACGTCCCAGGGACTGGCGTAGCGTCCCCTCCTGCGGGGAGCCGGGAGGAGGGCTGGCCCACGGAGGGGCCTCAGCCCAGCTAGGCCTGGCACCGAGCCCTGCCCGGTGCTAATGGTGCAACACGCCCCCAGCACCCCGGCTCCATACCTTGTCTCCATGCGGCCCGTGGCCATGCTGCTTGTGCTTGTGCTTCTTGTGATGCCCGTGCGGGTTGCCCGGGGGGTGACAGCCCGGAGCGGGAGGGCAGCCGGGTCCCTGTGGGGGGTGTCCATGGTGGTGTCCATGAGGGTGCCCGTGCGGGTGGCCATGGTGGTGTCCATGCGGGTGGCCATGGGGGTGGTGACTCCCAGTGCCAGGGCACCCTGGAGGGCCAGGAGGGCAGACAACGGGGCTGCAGGGATTCATGCCAGGCCCAGGGGGAGGGCCAGGGCATGGCCCAGGGGGAGGGGGACAATAGGGGGCATTTCCAGGGGGCAGCCCTCCTGGTGCGCCTGCCGGAGGAGAGGAGAGGAGAGGCGTTAGCCCGTCACCCGAACTGGCCCCACCCCGCTGTGCGCTGCCATCACTTCAGCCAGTGGGGCAGGGCCTGATCTCAGCGGCCTGCCAGCGCCAGGTTCGAGGTGGGGGAGGCAGCAGGACGGGGCCAGCAACTCTAACCAGCTGTGTAAGCTGCACCCGTCCATACGGACACATACATGCTGCTGGAGGGCTGGGTGCTGCAGTCCTTCCTCAGGCACAGCACCCAGTGCCAGCCTCACTGCCTGGCTCACAGCCCAGCCCCCGTTAGCCAGGCCACACACAGCGCCCTCCACGCGTCTGTCTCCCCAGCTGACCGAGCACCTGGCCTGAGTCCAGGCTCAGGAAGCAGCCTCAGGTACCTGGCTTCAAGCTAAGCCACCAGGAACGGCCTGGCCCAGCTGCCCCCCCTCCCCCTCTCCCCGGCAGGCCGGCCTGTCTGAGCCGGGACTCACCTGCATTTGGATTCCACATGCCGGGGTGTCCAGCAGCACCTGCACGGGAAGGAGGCGCCTGGTCAGAAGGGTTCCCCCCATCTCCTGCCCCGTGCCGCTCTCGCACCGGTGCAGCAAACCCGGGCCAGGCAGTGCCAGCCGGGCACCGCTGCACGAGGGGGTAGGTAGTGCCAGCACGTGATGGCACTGCACACACCCACTGCTCCCGCAGGCTGCCAGCCTGGGGCCTGGGCCTGTCTCCGCCACTGGCGGCTGCGTGTCCTTGGGTACCTCCCTGCCACCTTGGTCCACCTTGGGGGCTTCTCTTCAGAGCAGGGCCTGGCCCAGTGCGAGGGCAGCACCCAGCCCCAGGCACTGCTCAGCTGTGCCAGTGCCTGCTGCGGTCCCCTGGGCACGGAGCAGGAGCAGCAAACCCACAGGGCCAGCTCCCCCCACAGTCCACAGCGAAACTGCCATCGGCTCGCAAGGGCCAGCCGGTGCCCATGTGCCTGGGGGGCCCTGCTGCCAGGGTGCTCTGCCGACTCACACGGGGCCGCGGGAACTCCCAGGAGGGGCAGCGCTGTGTGTCCGACCCCCTGGGGCACAGTGCCCCCGCAGCCTGGCATGCCCACCACCCCGGCAGCGTGTGCTCTGGGCACCTTCCAGCCTTGGGCACGGGCACTGCCCCAGCGCCGCTGTCTGCCAACGCCCTCTGAGTCACTCCCGCCCTGCCCCCGTGCCCATCGTGGGCTGCTGGACCCCACCAGGGTAAACCCCTCACCCCCCTCCCACCGGCATGGGGGCAGCGCCCCGGCCCAGAACCAGGGCTAACGGCCAGGCCTGGGGTCCAGCCTTCGCCCTGAGAGTGTGAACCCCCTGCCCCCGCCCTGCAGCCCCAGGGCCAGAGCAGTTGGGGCCGCAGGGAACCCCATGCCCAGCCTCAGCGGGGTTAGGCACCGGGGGCAGCTCCGCTGGAGTCACTTATCCCGGGCGTCAGCTGGGCCCCCTAGGCCACCAGCTCCACCGCCTGCCTCTGCTATGGTGCTCAGGGCCCCCCCCCCCCCCCCGGCAAACAGCCCCTCAGGCAGCCCCATGGCTCCCCCTTGGCCTTGTGCCCCGGCACCCACCGGCAGGCCTGGCCCGCGGGAAGGGCACTACTGCCGGGACACACAGCAGGGAGCTAGGACTGTGGTCTGGCATGGCCGCTGTGCTCAGCCACAACCACGCGCGTGCGCACGCACACACACACCTGCCCCCCCATCCAGACACACGCACATCCACCTGCCCCCTCATCCAGATATGCACATGCACCTCCACCTGGCCCCCATCCAGACACACACACCTGCCCCCCCATCCAGATATGCACACGTACCTCCACCTGCCCCCATCCAGACACACACACACACCCACACCTGCCCCCCATCCAGACACACACACCCCCACATCTAGACACACACACCCCCCACACCTGCCCCCCTCATTCAGACACACACACACATCCACCTGGCCCCCCCATCCAGACGCGCACACACACACACCTGCCCCCCCATACAGACACACACACGCACATCCACCTACCCACACACACCTGTCCCCCCATCCAGAGACACACACACACACCTGTCCCCCCCATCCAGACACACACACACACACCCCACCCACCTGCCCCCCCCCCCACTGCACACATCCAGCCACAACTATGCACCCACGCTCTCTCTCTCTCTCTCTCTCTCACACACACCCACCCATAACCACACCGGCCTCCCCTACCTCCACTCCAGACATCACAATTCACACCCCTGCCCCCCCCCGCAGGAGCGGCCCGTTGTGCAGACGATACCAGCTCGGCCCGTAGCGCCTGAACAGACCTGCCCGATGGCGGCACAAGAAGGGTTCGCAGGCGTCAGGCCAAATGCGCTGAGAGCACACAGCACAAGGCCCTTAAATACGCCCCGCTCTCCTGCCCCCCCCCCCCCCCCCCCCCCCCCCCGGCCGGCCAGGCAGCAGCCAGGCACGGACCCCAGTGGGCAGGGCTGGGCCTGCGCGACTGGCTCCTGGTGCTGTGCACACACAGGCAGGGCACCACACCCGGGTGAAGCAAAGGTCGGCGGGCTGGTGCAGCGGCAGGAGGGGTGGGTGGCGCCGCTGCTCGCACAGCTCAGCAGTGAAACACGCTCAGCTGCGGGGCGTCACACACGTGTTGCCCTGCGGCACGGGCCCGTCCCATGACCCTACTGTCACGCACACACCCCGTGACTGCTGTGGGCACAGGCCTGGGGCAGGCTCTGCCTTCTGCTCTGGCCGCCTGCCATGGGGCACAAAGGGCTGGCAAATCCAGCGGGCCCATGCCCATGGGCGCACGCTCCCACAGGGCTTCTCGGCCCGCTGTCCTGGGACAGGACCGGGGCGGCCTGGGGGCTCGCAGACATGCAGCCTGGAGGCTGCCGTGCCCCTAAGGGGAATGCAGGGTGCTCCAGTGCGCAGCCAAGCAGTGACACGCAGGCATAGGGAAGCCACGCTGGGCCACACCTGCGGCCACAGCCACGGGGAGGAAGCCACCGTAGCCCTACGGCGCTGCTGGTGGACGGGGAGTGGTGTTTTAACTCTCTCAGGGGTGGCATGGGGGGGCCAGGGAGCGCAGGAAGTACGGGGAGGGCGTGGGGGCCGGGGAACGCGGGAGCAGGAGGCAGGGAGCACGGGGAGGGCGTGGAGGCCGGGGAACGCGGGAGCAGGAGGCAGGGAGCACGGGGAGGGCGTGAGGGCCGGGGAACGCGGGAGCAGGAGGCAGGGAGCACGGGGAGGGCGTGGGGGCCGGGGAACGCGGGAGCAGGAGGCAGGGAGCACGGGGAGGGCGTGAGGGCCGGGGAACGCGGGAGCAGGAGGCAGGGAGCACGGGGAGGGCGTGGCGGGGGCTGAGTTTTGGTGCAGCCTGGCCCCAGACTCGGAATATCCCTGGAGCCAGGGACCCACAGAACGCATTAGCACATGTCGCCTGTCACAATGGGCCACCTCAGCCACTGGCAGGACGTTCTCCTGCCCCTCGGCGGGCACAGGCAACCCAGGCTCCTCCGCAGAGCCCGGCACAAGGAGCTGCACCAGGGTGCTCCCGCCCACGTGTCGAGCGGCCCTGTCCGTTGCCCTGGCAGCCAGCACGGCTCTCGGCGAGGCCAGCGCCACCCTGTTCAGGGGACTGTGCCGACCGCAGGGCACGCTGGCGCTGCCACGCCGTAAGGGACACGTGCATGGCCTGTGCCCAGCGCCTCGCAGGCCTGGCCGTGGTTTGCAAGCCCGGCTCTGTTCTGGCCTGGAGCGCGGTGCCTGTGGGCAGACAGCAGGGTGTTGCCCTCCCGCCGGGCTGGCTGAGGGAAGGAACCGGACTAGTCCAGCAGCAGACACCTCTTTCCATAGCCAATGGCTTTCCCATGGACCAACGCTCCTCTGGGCAATGCCCTTGGATGCCGATGGGCATAATGGGCCAGTCTGCTCCCTGCTACTCCCCCCCGCCATGAGCAATGGGCCAGTCTGCTCCCTGCTACTCCCCCCCCCACCATGAGCAATGGGCCAGTCTGCTCCCTGCTACTCCCCCCCCACCATGAGCAGTGGGCCAGTCTGCTCCCTGCTACTCCCCCCCGCCATGAGCAATGGGCCAGTCTGCTCCCTGCTACTCCCCCCCCCACCATGAGCAATGGGCCAGTCTGCTCCCTGCTACTCCCCCCCCACCATGAGCAGTGGGCCAGTCTGCTCCCTGCTACTCCCCCCCTCCCATGAGCAATGGGCCAGTCTGCTCCCTGTCACCCCCCCCCGCCATGAGCAATGGGCCAGTCTGCTCCCTGCTACTCCCCCCCCACCATGAGCAGTGGGCCAGTCTGCTCCCTGCTACCCCCCCCCCCCCCACCATGAGCAATGGGCCAGTCTGCTCCCTGCTACTCCCCACCCAAGAGAATAGGCTAGTCTGTTCCCAGCCTACCACCCCCCCATACAAGCAATGGGCCAGTGTGACACCCCTTGCCCTGCCCCCCCCAGAGCAATGGGCCGGCCCCCTCCTTCAGTTCTGCCCCCTGCTCGCCCCCCGCCCTGTAGCACCAGCCCTGAGGAGGCAGGGGGGGATGAGCCCCTGGAGCTGTAGAAAATGCAGGACTGAAGTGGGGTGGGGGAGGGGCACGGTTCCTTGCTGTGTGGGGCAGGGCAGGAGTGAAGTGGGGAGGGGCAGGGTTCCTTGCTGTGTGGGGGAGGAACAGGAGTAAAGCCGGGTGGGGGAGGGGCACAGGTCCTTGCTGGGTGGGGGAGAGGCAGGGGCAGGAGTGAAGCGGGGGTGCAGGAGGGGCACGGTTCCTTCTTGGGACTGAGTTTTCCAGCATTGCGGAATTGTTCCTTTTTCCCCCTGACGGGAGCCTGAGGCAGACCTGGGTCAGGACCCCAGGACCCAGTGCCTGTCTGGCTCGAGCAGCACCCCCATGCTCTTCTCTCAGCGGTAGCCTCCTCGTCGTGCCTCTCAAATACCTTCCTGTTCCTGCCAGTATGGCGCTGGCCCCTTGGGCCCCTGAGGTGGCCCTGGCCCGGAGGACTGAGGTACCGTACCATGCCGCTGCCCAGCCAGTCACGGGTCCCCGTCTCCCTGCATGCTACGGGTGCTACAGCCTGCCCTGTTCCGGGGACGCTGGCCAGGGGGCTCTCCCGTGCTAGGTAGAAACCGAGGCGAAGGCGCTACCCAGGGCGGGGTTGTACGTCCTGTGTGCGCGCTGTGGAGTCCCTGCGCCTCTGCTCCCCCCCCCCGCCTTTGCTAGGAGCTTTCTGTGGGTGGCGCCCAGATGTGGGGCATCCATGGGTAGGAATTGCCTTGCAGAGGTGTCCAGGGCAGCGTGTGGCTTTCTCAGGTTTCAGGCTCAGGGTTCTCCCAGGTCCAGGGGTGCATTGGGAAGAGGAGCCCTGGGGTACCGCCCATGGCCCTGGTGGCTGCTGCTGCCGCCTGGCAGAGAGTGACGGGAGGAGGGAAATGGCTTTGGGGCAGGGGGCTGGGTGGGCGTGGAGCGTCCCAGACAGACACTGAGCCGAGCCAAGAGCAGAGAGTCGCCCGCCACAAGGGCCAGGCCCTTCATTTAGATGTGGGAGCAAAGGGCAGCGGACAGGGAAGCAGGGCTCTTCGGCTGCACGTGGCTTCTGCCGTGGCTGTGTCCCCGTGGTGCGCCCACGCCGGGCAGAGGCGCCGCCTTAGTCCAAGTCGGAGCTGCTGCCGTGCTGAAAGGGAGGGGACCGACGTGTATGAGACAAGGCCTGGCACTGAGCCCTGCCCGGCCTCCTAGCCCCAAGCTGACACTAATGGTGCAAGATGCCCTCTGCAGCCAGTCACCCGGCTCCGTACCTTGTCTCCACGGTGACCAGCCATGCCTCTAATGCTGGGGAGGATGCCCATGATGGGGAGGGCAGCCAGGCGCGTGGGGGTGGTGCCCAGGGTAGTAGTGTGCATGTGGGTGGGGTCTGATGAGATGACGAGGGGGAGGAGGACAGACAACGTGAGGGCAAGGATGCATGCAGGGCCCTGGGGGAGGCCTGCGTGGGGGTGGTCCGGACACATGGTGACAATGAGATGTGGTTAGTGGTGGTGTCCCACAAGGGGATCCTGCCAGAGAAGGGGCAAGCAGAGATGACACGTTAGATCCCTTGGCCAGTCCCCTTCACTCCTCCACTCTCAGGGGTTGCCCGCAGTGCTGAGACATGCACTGGCCCCAGGCATGGCTCCCACACTCCGCTCACACAGCCACCATCCTCCCAGTCTGCCCGGCAGCTTGGCCATGCCCACAGGAGCTGCTCCCCCCCGGGTTCTCGTGGCTCACTGGCGTGCTACGCAGAGGATTCCACGCTGTTAGAAATACTGGGGCCATGCCGTTCTGTATGGCAGCAGGGTGAGATCTATGTACAAACAGAACTGCCTGTTCAAAATGGCCAGCAGCACCAAACGCACCTGACTGGAAACAGCGATCAGGGCTGAGGTCGTGAAACTGTCAAAACAGCTACGGTGACGAATGCTGTCAGCATGATACTACTCAGTTGTATGCAGATAGGCACACACTACTGGAGGGTTGGGTGCTGCAGTCCTTCCTCAGGCACAGCCCCACTGCCTGGCTCACAGCCCATCCCCCCGTTAGCCAGGGCCACACACAGCACCCTCCACGCGTCTGTCTTCCCAGCCGACCGAGCACCTGGCCTGAGTCCAGGCCTAGGAAGCAGCCTCAGGTACCCAGCTTCAAGCTAAGCCGCCAGGAACAGCCCGGCCCAGCTCCCCCCACTCCCACCAGCAGGCCGGCCAGTCTGAGCTGGGGCTCACCTGCATTTGGATTCCACATGCCGGGGTGTCCAGCAGCACCTGCACGGGAAGGAGGCGCCTGGTCAGAAGGGTTCTCCCCCATCTCCTGCCCCGCGCCACTCTTGCACCGGTGCAGCAAACCCGGGCCAGGCAGTGCCAGCCAGGAGGCAGCGCAGTCCCTGCCAACAGCCTGCACCCCTGCACAGCCAAACTCTCCGGGCCATCAGTGTGGCCAGGCATTGGACCCCGAATGAAACGTTTTCCAGTGTCATGATTCACCAAACATTCTGAAAAATGTGAATTTTGTGTTGCTCCAAACCCACCCCCTTCCAAAGCCAAACAAACCAAAACAGTCAGTTGCTGGCATGAGACTACCTGGGAGAACATTTCCCCTTCCCTGGAACCTTCCCCTACACACACCTACCTCCCTAAATGCCACGGCTTCTGAACTCCAGGTGCAATTAGCACTTTTGTTTGTTTACACATTATAATTGTATGCGGGACATGCACACATCACCCCACACAGCGCTAAATATGTATCCCCACTCACACACACGCACAAATACGTATCTGCTCCCCCCACACACACACCCAAATATGTATCTGCCTATTCCCCCCCAACACACCTCCCCCCCGCAGGAGTGGCCCATTGCGTAGACAATACTAACTCCAGCCCCTAGCACCTGAACAGACCTGCCCGATGGCAGCACAAGAAGGTTTCGCAGGCGTCGCTCTGTGGCCGCTCACACCGAATGCGCTGAGAGCACACAGCACAAGGCCCTTAAATATGCCCCGCTCTCCTCCCCCTCCACGGACCCCATCCTTGCCGTGGGCAGGGCTAGGCCCAGCCAGGCTGCGCAACTGGCTCCCCGGCCCTGGGCACCCGGTGGCCCGGCCCTGGCGCTGTGCACACACACTCAGGGCACCACACCCAGGTGAAGCGTGAAGGTGACCGTGGGCTGGGCCCGGCTGGGGCAGCGCCTGCGTGGGACTCTGCTTAAGCCGCTCCTGCCAGTGTGGAGGCAGGGCCTGCAGGTGCCAAGTCCCATGGCTGGGTTCTACACCTGTCCCGCACCGGGCTGGAGGGGGCGGGGTGGTGACGTCCCCTCCCAGCTCAGCACTGATACACACTCAGCTGCGGGGCGAGTCACTTCTTGTGCTTGCCAACCCCCGTGGCAGCCATGGGCCTACGGTCAAGCTGTGGGGCTGGGCGCAGCCCTAGGGGCCTGTGGCTGGGCTCCTAAGACTGGGCATTCAGCTCATAGTACTAGGTCACCTCCCTGTGCCAACACAGCCCACTGGCAGCACTGTACCTGCCGTGCACAGACCCCACCACGTGGGGCCAGCCCTGTGGGGCAGGACAGGGAGCTAGGCCCAGAGGCAGGGTGCCACGGTGTGTATAGCTCGGGGCAGAAATCCAGGGGAGAGTACCCGGTGGGGCAACAGCGCGGCGGCTCTCGGCGCACTCCTCTCTGGCGTGGCGGGAACACCCCGCGTCAGATACTGGTGCAGTCCCGCAGAGACGTGGCAGTGGTTTGGCACCCGTGGGCTTGGGCTGGGCCCGGGGCCAGGCGCCACTTGCCCTGAGCAGCCCTGGGGAGGGCACTGGTGGGCTAACTGGCCCCTCACCGGGGTGTGCCAGCTGACCCACGTGGGGCAGGTCATGCTGTGGCACTGGCAGGCCCTGGGCCTCACTCCCAGCCCATAGCCAGAACCAGTCTGGCACGCCGCGGTCAGATCGCTGTGACCCGGCCAGGCGCCAGCGTCGGCCTTAGACGTGAGCCAACTCCCACTGGCTGCTGCCTGGCATCAGCTTGCTCGCGACTTCTGTGTCCCATGCCATCAAGTTCTCCTGTCAGTTTGCCTCGTAAAACGTGGTCACTGTTTAACTCACCCCACAAGGCAGCAGCATTACGCCCAGCAACCACCTGGGCCTGCCCACAGGGCTGCCTGTTGAAGCCAAATGAGCCGTGTGAAACCTCAGGACAAAGCCTATTGCTTCCCCCCCCCCCCCAGGAAGTGGGGACCCGCCCATGCCTGAACTCGGGGGGGGGGGCAGGACTGAAAATGCTGGACAATGCTGGCTCTCCTCAGCTTCCTCGTTAGGTAGGCCAGTAGTGACTGGGTCTTTGCTGGGGGGCCTGAGGTACAACTGAGCTGGGACAACGGGCCCTTCGGGAGGGGGCGTCACTGGATTAGTGCCATGACTTCTGGCGCCAGGGACCATGTGTCACAAAGGCTCAGCTGGGTGCATGGCCCAGGGTGCTGCCAGTGCCTCCATGGTAAGGCTGCGCTAGTGCTTGAGAATACACACTCGCCCTAGGGTTTGAGCCACTCCAGGCAGCCTGATGTAACACGTCTCAACGAGCTGGGGAACTAAGCACTTAGTTCGAATTGCCGTTTCACGGCTGCGTGTAGCCACAGGCAGTTAGTTCGGACTAGGGGGATTTAAAAATGGCGCTCAGACAGGAAGATGCAAATGGAGCCTGGGATATTTAAATCCCGGGCTCATTTGCAACTTCGAATGCCTACATTAGCCTCTCTAGTTGGAACTAGGGCTAGTGCAGACATACCCATCCACTGTAACCCCCAGGTCCTTTTCTGCAGAATGACTACTTAGCTGGTTGGTCCCCAGCCTGTAAAAATGCTTGGGATTCTTCCATCCCAAGTGCAGGACTCTGCCCTTGTTGAACCTCATCAGATTTCTTGTGGCCCCATCCCCCAATTTGTCTAAGTCACTCTGGACCCTATCTCTGCCCTCAAGCGTATCTACCTCTCCCCCTAGCTTAGTGTCATCCGCAAACTTGCTGAGGGTGCAATCCATCCCCTTATCCAGGTCATTAATAAAGATATTGAACAAAACCGGTCCTAGAACCGAACCTTGGGGCGCTTAGCTAGGAACTGACCGCCATCCTGACATTGAGCCGTTGATCACTACCCTCTGGGCCCGGCCTTCTAGCCGTCTTTCTATCCATCTTACCATCCATTTATCCAATCCACATTCCCTTAACTTGCTGGCAAGAATATTGTGGGAGACCGTAGCTTTGCTAAAGTCAAGGTATATCACATCCACTGACTTTCTCATGTCTACAGAGCCTCATCATAGAAGCTAACCAGATTGGTCAGGCACGACTTGCCCTTTGTGAATCCATGCTGACTATTCCTGATCACTTTCCTCTCTTCCAAGTGCCTCAAAATGGATTCCTTAAGGATCCCTTCCATGATTTTTCCAGGAACCGAGGTAAGAGTGACCAACCTATAGTTCCCTGGATCGTCCTTCTTCCCTTTTTTAAAGATGGGCACTACATTCGCCTTTTTCCAGTCAGCCAGGATCTCTCCCGATCTCCATGAGTTTTCAAAGATAATGGCCAAAGGCTCTGCAATGACATTTGCCAACTCCCTCAGTACCCTCGGATGCATTAAATCCGGACCCATGGATTTGTGTACGTTTAGCTTCTCTAAATAGTTCCTAACCTGTTCTTTACCCACCACGGGCTGTCCATCTTCATCCCATCTTGCCTCACTTAGCGCATTAGTCCGGGAGCCCACCTTGTCCATGAATGCAGAGGCAAAGAAAGCATTGAGTACTTCAGCTTTCCCCACATTATGTCACTAGGTTACCTCCTTCATCCAGTAGGGGCTGCACACCCTCTCTGATCACCTTCTTCTTGTTAACATGCCTGTAGAAACCTTTCTTGTTATCCTTCACATCCTTAGCCAGTCGCAATTCCATCTGTGCTTTCGCCTTCCTGATAACCCCCCGGCATTCTCGAGCTAGACCTTTAAACCCCTCCCTGGTCATTTGTCCAAGTTTCCACTCTTTGTAAGCTTCCTTTCTGTGCTTAAGTTCACCAAGGATTTCCCCTGTAAGCCAGTCCGGTCTCCTACCATGTTTGCCTCTCTTGCTACGCGTCGGGATGGTTTCTTTCTGTGCCTTCAATAAGGCTCCTTTAAAATACTGCCAGCTGTCCTGGACTCCTTCCCCCTTCATGTTAGCATCCCAGGGGATCCTGCCCATCAGGTCCCTGAGGGAGTCAGTCTGCTTTTCTGAAGTCCAGGGTGTGTATTTTACTACTCTCTTTCCTTCCTTTGGTCAGGATCCTGAAATCTACCATCTCTGGGGCACCTGGCACTGACCACTGTGGGCAGACAGGGTACTGGGCAAGATGGACCTTGGGTCTGACCCAGCCTGGTCTTTCCGAGGCGAGTGCCTGGCCTCACTGCACCGTGGTGCATGGGGGATACCTTCTTTTCAAAGTCCTCTGCACCCAGGCTGACCCTCTGAAAGGAAGGGGGCGTAAACGTCCAGTGCCACAGACAGGCTCCCTTCGCGTCTAAGACTCAAGAGAGCGAACAGCCAAGGCAGTGAGGGTGTCCCCTGGACGTGTGCTTACAGGCACCAGCTCAGCCTCCTGCAAAACACCTCCCCAGACCTCTGGGGGAACGGTCTGCAGGCACATGGGCCAGGGCCGAGTTACCAGCTAAAAGGAGAGGAGGCTTTTAGTTCTCTGTAAAACTTCCTGCCAGTCATGGGACCGCCCCCTCTTGCCAAGGGCTGGCTGTGTTCTCTCTGCCTCACTGAGATCCGGTGCCATGGGCTACCCACGCCAGGCAGTGCTGAGCCGGATTGCGCATGACAAGCCCTGCTGGGGGGGAGGGGTTCCTTCCAAACTGCTCCACTGCTGGGATGGCTTTGCCCCCACACAGGGCACAGATCTGGCTGCAGAGCCAGCAGGTCCCCAGGAGTGGCATCAGCCCGGCTGAAGGTGCCGGTCGCCTGGCTCCCTGGCAGTCTGGCTCTTTGGAGGTACGCAGCCAGGCCTTCCCCCCAGCAGAGTAGCCAAGGTCACCGCTCCCAGGAGGATCACGGCCCTGCTAGTAGCGCTCTGTGTGTACAGGACAGCCAGCCAGCACCGGGCCCTGCTCCGCGGAGCCCGCCAGCCAGCAGAGGGCTGTTCCCCCGGCAAGCCTCTGAAAGGCAGCCCCTGAGGTCACAGGGGAGAAGAGAGCCTATTCTGGGGGCACAGGGACCCCGTGCCGGGAGGGGAGAGCTGTGGGGCATCGTCCTGCCCTGTCTCCCTGTGGCCTGCCTAGCCCCCGCATGCCACACAGACGCCACAGCTCTGGGGCGCAGGACGGGGTGGGAAGGGGCAGAGCAGGGACAGCCATTCTGGGGGTGGGTGGGGGCCCTAGTGCCGCATGGAGAACACGGGGTAAGGCCAGGGCCTAGGGAAAGACGTCCCCAGGGAGCCACGCTCCCCCCGACCTGCTGGCGTCCCCAGGCCCAGTCCGTGCCGTGTGTGGCGGCTCCGGTGCCGGCTGGGCCCAGCTGCGGGCGCCTTTGGGCTGGAGAGCCCGGCCTGCCTGAGCAAGGCAGCTGCCTCAGAACAAGAGCACCAGAGGAGCGGGAAGGTTTCAGGGTTGTATTCTGTGCAGTAGGGCACGGCCCGGCCCCTCTCACTGTGCCCGGCTCTCCAGCAGCTCCAGCACCGCTGCCACACTCTGCTGGGCCTCTGCCAGGAAGCCGGAGACTCTGCTGTGCACCTGCGTGTGGAAAGACAGGCGCTCACGTCCCCGGCCCGCTGCCCTCTCCCCAGCCCGTGGTGCGGCACTCTCCAGCACCCCGCCCCGCCCGCACAGTGCCGCTCAGCAGCCTGGCTCCCGTGGGGGCCAGCAGCACGGCCCATTTCAAAGCATCTCAGTGACTTCGGCACCTACAGCTCAGCGTTTGCACGCTGAGTCCCTCGGGCACGTCTGAGACTTGCCCAGCGGCTCAACAGCTTGCTGCAGGCCCCGGGCTCGCTGCTCCTCCCCCCTCACATCTCAGCTTCCCCATGCCAGGAGCCCAGCACGCAACAGGGGAAAGGAGAAAAAACCCTGCCCCTCCGCAGGCAGAGCACCCCCGAGCCAGGCCCCAGGGAGAGGCTTGGGGGGCTGGCGTTAGAGCAGAGTCCCACACTGCAGGACAACGGGGCTGTCTCAGCTTCCGGCTCCAGCAGGCTCCCGATTGCTCCGGTGCCCTGAAGTGCCCCAGATACCGAAGGGCCGCACCGGTGACCCAGCCGGAGAAGGGCTGGTGTTTCGCTGGGATGGCTCAGGGTTGGCTGCAGTGCAGCGACTGTGCTTCTCCTCCTCTGGAGCGTGCTCCTTGGGTTACATTCCCAAGGGCAGCCCGGGCCCTGGCGGAGAGGCAGACGGGCCAGCCTGCACTGGTGCAGCAGCGTGAATTGCTCCCCGGAAGCCTGCGCCCCAGCATGGCTCCGGATGGCTGGGGATGGACTGTGTGCACCATGCACAGGGCTAAGCAGGCTGCATCCCCCTTCGCAAGGCCTACTTCCAGGGGCCTCTGCCCCACTCCCAGCAAGAGCCCTGAGGCAGGCCAGGGAGCAGGAGAGCTGGCCTGCAGCTGTTCCCAGGCTGCAGCAAGGACCAGGGCACTAGGTCTCCTGCAGCAGGGGCAATTCTAGCCAGCAGTGCCTTCTCCTGACATCGCTCCTGCAGCGGCCACAGCCCTGGGCAGGGGCAGGGGCATGCCACTCAGGGCCGCGTGTCCCCAGCGAGGGCCTGGGGCATGGCTGAAGGGCGACCAACCTCCTCCCTGAAGGCTTCGTCCGCAACGTCTTTCAGGTTGGTGACCACGTTGAAAGAGGCCCCAAACACGCCCGCCTCCAGCGCCTTGGCCGCCACCTGCAGGCAAGCGAGGAAGGCGTGTGAGGCGCTCCGCCAATCGGCCCGGCTCCACCATCCTCCACAGCCCGAGGCTGCTCTACCACCCCAGGGACCTGGCCCGGACGTGGATCCCCTCCAGGTGCCGAGGCTCAGGCCAACCCACCAAACGTCCCAGCAGGTGGCCCTTCTCCCCTGTACTTCTCCGAGGAAGGGAAGCATCCCTGCCCACCCCACAGACTAGGAAACCGAGGCAGAGAGGGCGATGGCCAGGGAGAATCCGCCGGCAATTTAGGCAGCTAAAATCAGCGGCCAGCTCAGAAACCATTGGCCGAAGTGACCTGCCCAAATGCAGCAGGAGCCCCAGGCCGCTGCGGCACCTCTGGCAGCCTGTGCTGCACTCCTCTGCCAGCGCCACGGCCAGTACCTGGAGATCGGATTTGCAGGCGAGGTTCCCGTACCGAGCCATCTCTCTCAGCGTGGGCCACAAGGCGGTCACTTTCTCCGCCAGCGCGAAGGGCACGTCCACGGCCTGCTTCAGCCCCTGCTGCATAGCAGCTGTGCGCCTGGGAGAGGTAAGCCAGGGTCAGCCTGACTGCAAAGGGCAAGCCCCTCGCGGGAAGGGGTGAGACCGCACCGGCGGGCTGCCCCAACCACCCTGCAAGCGCTGGGCTGGCTTCTCCGTCAGCCCAAAGTGAGCCGCCGGGGGCGTTAACCACGGGCCTCCGAGAGCGGGGCACGCCCAGAGAACGAAGTCGCCGAAAGCCGGACACGTGTCCAAACATCCCACCCAAGTGCCCCAGCAAGTCACTCAGCCTCCTGCCTAGTGGTCGGAGGAGTCACACTTCAGCTTTGCATTACGGTGTGTGTGCGCGCCCTCCCCACCACACACACTCGCCTGTTCCCTCCCCCCACCCATTCAGGCCTGAGCTACAGCTATTGAAGCCAACGGGACCCCATCCCTTGACTTGAGTAGCTCCGACTTCCCGGCGACCTCATGAGCTACCCCAGGGACTCGACCAGCAGCGTTTGGGTTTCAGCTCTTCCCACAATACAAACTTTTCTCTCTCCTCCGGCGTGTTCTTAGGCAGCTTCATTGCATCCTGTTGAGGAACAGAGTGAGGGTGCTGGAGGGGGAAGAGCATTCGCTCCTCATGCCTTTGCCCTGCCCTAGCGCCTGACCCCAGCATGGCCAGTCTGCCCCACGGGGCACCCTCCCCTCCGGGCTGGGTATGGCACCCTGCCGGCAGAAGCCTCATGCCAGACACCTGCCATTCGTTCGGCTTTGGGGCTGGTTCAGATCCAGTGCACCTGTCCTGCCCTCCGGCTTAGTGCCTTGCCTGGCTGCCCAAGCTCGCTGATCCAGCAGGAATTCCTCCCAACCTCTCATCACAGCCGTGCCCCAGACACAGGGGAGAGCTCAGCCCTGCACCTACCCAGGTGGGAAATTTCCCCTGGGCACTAGCGGCAGCACCCCAGCCCTCCCAGCGATTAGCAACCCTCGCTGCGGGCAGGAGCGGCGGGGGCGGGCTGGTGCACCACAGGCGAACATGGAGAGACGCAAAGCTTGGTCAGCCCTCACTCACCAGGTAGCCGCTGAAGGCCAGGGAGTCCGCATCCACCATGGCCACCAGCTCACCCATGGCCTGATGGAACGGTGGGATCAGCTTCCTCATGACCGACTCTAGCGCCTCAAACTGCCGCTTGCCGGAGGACATCAGCCCCGCCATGCAGCCCAGCGCGGCCCCCTGCAGGGAAACACGCAACCCCCCTGCATGGAGACACGCAACCTCCCCCCCCGCAGGGAGACACGGCAAACACCGCCTGCACACAGCCCCCTGCATGGAGACACGCAACCCCCCCCTGCATGGAGACACGCAAACCCTGCCTGTACTCGGCTCCCTGCAGGGAAACACGCAACCCCCCTGCATGGAGACACGCAACCCCCCCGCATGGAGACACGCAACCTCCCCCCCCGCAGGGAGACACGGCAAACACCGCCTGCACACAGCCCCCTGCATGGAGACACGCAACCCCCCCCTGCATGGAGACACGCAAACCCTGCCTGTACTCGGCTCCCTGCAGGGAAACACGCAACCCCCCTGCATGGAGACACGCAACCCCCCCGCATGGAGACACGCAACCTCCCCCCCCGCAGGGAGACACGGCAAACACCGCCTGCACACGGCCCCCTGCATGGAGACACGCAACCCCCCCCTGCATGGAGACACGCAAACCCTGCCTGTACTCGGCTCCCTGCAGGGAAACACGCAACCCCCCTGCATGGAGACACGCAACCCCCCCGCATGGAGACACGCAACCTCCCCCCCCGCAGGGAGACACGGCAAACACCGCCTGCACACGGCCCCCTGCATGGAGACACGCAACCCCCCCCTGCATGGAGACACGCAAACCCTGCCTGTACTCGGCTCCCTGCATGGAGACACGCAACCCCCCCCTGCATGGAGACACGCAAACCCTGCCTGTGCTCGGCTCCCTGCAGGGAAACACGCAACCCCCCCTTGCAGGGAGACACGGCAAACGCCACCTGTGCACGGCCCCCTGCAGCCGCCAAGGGAAAGGGACGGGAGTGGGTGGCCCCTGCCACTCCACATGGCACTGCGCCAGCACCTCGGCTAGGCAAAGAGCCCATCCCGGCTGTGCCTGCGATGCGCCACGTGGCCCTGAGCACCAGCTAGGAAGTGCTGCGGACACAGCGCTGGAGCCCCGGGAGCCCCGCCCGGTGCAGAGGGCAACGCAGGAGAGGGCGGGAGAACAACTCTTACCACGGAGCACGTTCCCTGGGCGCCAAGGAACCGTTTGCCGGTGCCAGCAGGCCCACCGGCCCGGAGCGCACACGGAGCAGCTCGGCAGCTGTGGCACGGGGGTACCCATCTGTTAGAGTGTGTGGGGCTTCCCCAGACCCTCAGCTGGGTGGCCACACTGGCCCCAACACCGAGACTTCTGTCAAGGCGATGCCCGCCGGGGAGCCCATGCTTTATGAAACTGGCTCATGAATATGAATATGCATAACTTGGACAAACATAATGCCAGGCAGGTCATGTAACCACCGGGAAGCCTGGCCCCGGCTGCATGTGCCCTCTCCGTGGGCATGGCTCTGTCTTGCAGGCAGCGGGAACCGGTTGTATCAGTCCTGTCTTCTGGTAAGTCATTCGCGATACCTTTGCTGGCTGGGCGATCAGGCCAGCGCCCTGGGGATGGTTTGGTTTGTCCTGTGAGTGCAAACTGAGGCTAGTCCTACAGGCCACCCGCGGCTGGGACCCATTTGGGATCTGGGGCTTTCCCACTCGAGGGGAGGAACGTGTGACCTGAGCACCAAGGATTCCTGCCTGTGGCAAAGGGGCACAGCAATGGGGCAGATGCCCGATGCCAGGAGACCCTTACTTACCACCTAAGATGCCTGCTGGAAACAGGCTGAGAAGGAGGAAGGCTCAGGCCCAGAGAGGAGATCAGGGGAGTTGCTTAGGGATTCGAATTCGCGCCGTGCTGGATTTGCCTTGGCGGAGCCTGTCTCCCCTTGCAGTCACGTACGGCCGATGGGCGCACATTCGATAAAACCACTTTTGTTTATTGTCAGGCCCCAGGTAAATACCCGTTACCTGGAGGGGCAAGCACAGTGCGCCTCCTTCCATCCGAAGAGAGCTGCCCTGAGCGCGCTCGGATTGGGGTGCCCTGGGCACTGCCAGCAGCCCATCGCTGAGTGCTCCCGGAGCGGAGCTGGGGCCGTGTCTGTTGCTCTTCGGCTGGGGTGGGAACCCGCTCGGTGTTGCCAGGGTCCCAAACCAGCCCGCTGAGCCCCCGCAGACTATGTGCAGGGCAGGGTGCTGGGGCTTGTGAGAGGGGAAGCGTTGCCCCGGGGCCCCGGAGCGACGTGCAGTTTCTGGATGGGGGCTCAGGCTGGATGTGCTGGGCCCGTTAAGAGAACCTCCCAGGAAGCAACTCCAGCTCCTGACAGTGCTGCCGTTTCTCTGGCGGCTCCCTCGTGGGCGGCGTCAGCGCTGGACTCGCGTGGGCTCCCACCCCACCTTAAACCCGGCGCAAGCGCCCCAGTCTGCGGTACCCGCGGGAGAGCGAGGCGCGGACCTACCAGAGCAGCCATCGCTGCAGCCACCGATCCTCCCCCGGGCGCTGCGGAGCGTGCGCCCACGGCATGCACGAAGGCGCGCAGGGACTTGGACACCAGGCCTCCGTCTGCCTGGCCGCTCTGCACCAGGTACCTGCCAACAGCCAAGCAGGCCAGCTCAGCCCTGCTCGCATCAAGCAATGCGGGGAAGCTGCCTCCAGCAGTCTCCGCAGGGGGAAAGCCGGGCAGCCAGGGCTGTGGGGAGCCTGGAAGGAGGGATTGTTCCTCTCTCCTGCAGTGCGTGAGCCATCCCCACAAACCGCCAGCTCTTCCCCTCTCAAAAGCCCCTTCGCCACTCTGAGCAGAGCTGGCCCCGGAGCCCCTCATAATGACCAGAGCTCCAGAAGTCCTTGTGCTGCGCTGTCTTGCTAACAACGTTCCACGGAATTGTGATCTAGGGCCACGGACGAGTTTCATTTCTATAACGCCCAATTGTTTCGTTTTGATAAGGTAAAAATGTGTCATTCTGATAGTGTTCCACCTTATTTTAATATGTCATATGCAAGTCAAATATTAAACCTATTGTCATTACATTTTGTTTTGATTTTAAGAGAGAAAGTTGAAACAAAACCTTTTTGCGACCACTCAAGCAATTAAAATCGTGATTAATTTTTCAGTTAAAAATTGGGATTAATCGCTGACTGTTTGCAATATTATACAATAATAGAATAACATCTATTGTAAATATTTTTGATGTTTTCTACATTTTCAAATCTACTGATTTCAATTACAACACAGAATCCAAAATGGACAGTGCTCATTTTATATTACAGGTGTGTGCACTGTAAAAAACAAACAAAAAAAGGTACTTTTCAACCCACTTAATACCAGAACTGCAGTGCAATCTCTTTAGCATTAAAGTTGAACTTAGAAATGTAGAATTATGTACAAAGAACCTGCATTTGGAAAGAAAACAAGTAGAACGTTAGAGTCTACACGTCTACTCGGTCCTACTCCTCGGCCACTCAAATAAATGCTTGTTTATAGTTGCAGGCAATAATGCTGCCCATGGCTTGCTTACAGTGCCATCTGAAGGTGAGAACAAGCGTTTGCGTGGCACGGTTGAAGCCGGCATCACAAAATGCCAGCTGCACTAAAGATGCGTACGTCCCTTCATGCTTCACCCACCATTCCAGAGGATGTGTTCATCGTGCTAACAGGCTCTGCTCGATAACGATCCAAAGCATTGAGGGCCAGCGTATGCTCATTTTCAGCATCTGGCTCAGATGCCACCCGCAGAAGGTTGATTCTCTTTTTAGGTGGTTTGGTTTTTGTAGTTTCCTCATCAGGCTGTTGCTCTTTTAAGACTTCTGAAAGCATGCCCCACACGTCATCCCGTGGATTCTTACCCCTTGGGTGGAGTGCTGTCGCTGTGTTTAGAAGTCTCACATTGGTACCTTCTTTGCATTTGTCAAATCTGCACTGAAAGTGTTCTTAAAATGAACATGTGCTGGGTCATTATCTGGATGAGGCTGTTACGACACGGTATCTATGGCATAATGCGGTAAAACACAGCAGGAGACATCCACTTCTCTCCCAAGGAGTTTGATTACAAATGTAGTTAATGCAGTATTCATTTAATGAGCATCATCTGCATGGAAACATGTTCTCTGGAAGGGTGGCTGAAGCACAAAGGGGCACACAAATGTTTAGCAATGCCTGCTACAACAGTGCCATACACACGCCTGTTCTCATTTTCAGGTGACACTGTAAATAAAAAGGAGCAGCACTCTCTCCCGCAAATGTAAACACATTTGTTTCTCTTAGCAACTGGCAGAACAAGAAGTAGGACTGAGTGGACTTGTTGTCTCTAGTGCTAGAGTCTTATTAGTTTTGTTTCTGATCCAGTTATGTAACAATCTACATTCGTAAGCTGCACTTTCACAATAAAGAGATTGCACAACTGTACTAGTATGAGGTAAATTTTAAAATACTATTTATCATTTTTACAGTTCAAATATTTGTAACAAAAATAATAGTGAGCATTGTACACTTTGTATTATGTGTTGTACTAAAAATATAGAAAAACATCCAAAATACTCAATACATTTCAATTGGTGCTCTATTGTTTAGCAGTACAATTAAAAATACACTTAACCACAATTAATTTTTTAAAGGTGATTAATTTTTTGAATTGATTAACAGAGAGATTGACAGCCCTGCTTTTTACCTTATCAAAATGGAACACTTCAACATCATTGAAACAAAATGAGAAAACCAAAATGATTATTTTTGATGTTTTCCCCAGAAAAAAAGTTGTTGAAATCAACATTTCATTGGGCAGCCAGGAGCATTATAAACCCCTCAGGAACAGAAATGAGTTCCCAATGGCATTCCAGGAAGACTGTGCTACTTTGGGCTCTGGCAGAGTGACAGCAAATTGAGTCAACAGCTACTCTCAGAGGCTCATGAGCAGATGGAGGCTACAGACTCCCTGGCCCCCTCAGCCGTGCATAGTGCAAACAAGGAGAGTGGCAAAGAAAAGGGGCAAGGTGGCCATACTCGATAATGCGCTCCTGGGGGTTAAATGGAGACAAGGAGTCCAGGCCCAGACGGCTGACTACCTGAAACGAAGGGAGATAAATTCGTCATTTGCAGCTGTCTCCAGGGATAGGTCTCCGAGCAGGGATGTCAGTGGACTTTGGCCTTACCAGTCGGATTTTCTGTTCCTCCTCCAGGATGAAGAGGTTCTCTTTCTGAATGTAATACTCCGCCGCGTCGAGCATGGCCTTCTTGGGGACGAGCCCCACCAGCTGGGAGCCCACCACAGGCAGGGTCAGCTCCTGCACACGAGGACTAGCATTTAACAACCCTCATTGCAGCCCCACTGCGTGGCCACCTCTCCCACTGCCGACCCATGCCGAGGGGTGCACCGGACACGAGTGGCCCCTTCCTAGGGTACAGAGGCAGAGGGGACCCCACAAATAAGCTTGGCGTCCAGCACATCCTTAAGCGTCAGCCAGCAAAATGGCCATGCCGCTGTCCCATGCCATCTGACTGCCAGCCGGGGGGTCAGGAGGCCCACGCCTGCTCCCCTCGTTCCCTAAGTCGGGTAGGTCATGGCTCCCTGTGCGTGCCCGTGCACACCGCCTGCCAACGAGCTCTTACAGCGCAGGCGCGAGGACTTAGTCCTGCTCCACCAGCCCCGGGCACATCGACTGTCATTTGACGTCACTGAAGGAGGCGGGTTGCTTCAGCCTTGCACGGCACCTGTGCCACTCACCTGGGCGTCTTTGCGGACCTCCTCAAAGACCGTGTACAGGGAGGTGATTTCAAAGTCCAGCAGGTTTGTAGACACTTGGGCAATATTCTCCTCATCCAAGTACCAGCCCATGGCCTGGACCTTCTTCAGACGCCCGGGCTGCAAAGAACACCACACTTTAGACCTGGGACGGCTGGCGAGCCAACGTGGCCCTGGGAATACACCCGTGGCAGAGGACGCACCCGGAGGTCACAGCTGCTGTGTTCGGGTTCAGGGATGACCCACAAGCAGCAGCCGCCAGGTACTGTGCTGTGAAGGAAGACAAGCACTGCGGCATTCGGAGTGCGTGGGAGAGGGATTTATTCGTTTGCTCATTGCCGAGCCATGGCTCTGGCTGTCCAGAGCCCTCTCGCAGGGAGGCCTGATTACCCTGAATAGCAGCTGCTGGGCATACCTGGTCCTTCGCGCGGCCCTGCTCCCGGATGTTGAGAGCAATCCGATGTGCCAGCTCCTTTGTGCACAGGAGGTTGATGTTGTACGCAATGAGGAACGTGCGTGCACCAGTGACTGTGGCTCCCCATCTTGGAACGAAGGATGCGGAGCCAAAATCAGGAACCCACTCGGCCTTTGTGAGCTTCAAAGAGAAAGCGAAAGGAGCAAAATCCATTGAAGAGAGACTCTTTATCGTTAAGGTCAGCTGGGTTTCTCTGTCACTCCAGTGGGCTGATCGCAGAGTTAAGTCAGACTGTCCAGCCAGGCCTGGCACTGGGGTCTCTGGTCTGACATTCTGCAGACCCTCCCCCGGGAAGGCAGGAAGCTCAGGAACAGCTAGAACAGAGCTTTCTGAGAGCACCCAGCTTGGATTTACAATTCTTGCCCCGGAACTAGGTGCAATCCTCGCTCGCTACCCTCCCACGCTGCTGGTGTGTTCAGACGGCCAGGGCATGAGAGCAGGTGGACACAGAGCTGCCAAGTTCTGCACGGCTCCGTCCCAGTAACCACCCATGGCTGACTCCCTCTGGGCCCCTGGACTGAGAGACAGGGAATGGGGGAGATGCAGGGGCAGCCAGAGAGCTGCAGGCCAGAAGAGACCAGCAGAGCATCTTGGGAGAACTTCCCACCATGTCCCCAAAAGGCCTCCAGTCTGGCGTGGACACCGCCACGAGAGGAAGACTCCGCCTCTGCGCTCCCATGGCTACCACCCGTGCGGTTACCAGTCGGCACGTTGGCTCTGTCGCACGGCAGCCATTGAGCAATGCTGCCCATGCTGCAGAGCGGTCGTGGGGCACAAAATCTCTGGCCCCCCAAAAGGCAACGCACGTCAGTGCAGCTACCGTGCCCCTGCAAACGCGTCGGCTCTTTCCACAGCCGCACAAGGGCACTGGCTCCATGGGCACAGGGCTGGGCCGCTCATGGGTTTTCCTAGGCTTGGCTAGAAGGGGCAGCCCTGAGGGCAGAGATCTCTACACCCACCATTTCAAACGTGCCCTTGAAACATTCCCATTGCTGGTGACCAAAACTCTTAGCGACCGTGTGTAGAAAACACAAATGAATTCCTACCAGCATGGTCATGAGAACAGCCATCCTGGGAGAGCCCCCGTCCAGCCCAGCAGCTCTCCGTACGCCTGGGTCCCTCCCAGGAGACTGACTGGTCCCACATCCCCCAAGTTACATCTCACTGAAGCGCTGCGCCTTACAAATCGCACACAGAAAGACGCACGTGACCCGGCACACTGGGGCTGACAAAGTGCCTCTTCTCTTTGCCGTGTAATTATAAAATGAAATCGACTGGAATAGAAATATTGCACTTATACTTCAGCGTGTGCTCTACAGAGCAGTCGCTGTCAGAAACGCGTGCGTGCCCTGAATTTGCTAGTGCTTTTATGTTGCCTGAGGTAAAACTAGGCAAATGTGCAGATGAGCTGACGTACCCCCTGCAAGATGTCTGAATAAAAGTCCACATTCACCAAAATCCCCAGGCCCCGGTTCTCAGTGGCCAGCGACCCCAACGCGGTTGTCTGCGCAGCTGTAATGGCGGCATTACCTGCAGAACATCTCTTGCGCTTTGGGGAGGCGTCACCCAGGTGTGACGCCGTGTCACTCCACTGGAGGGGAGCCAGTGGTGCCTGGGGGAAACTGGGGTGTCAGAGGGAAGAAACAGGCCCAGCACTCGCACCACCGCTTGGAGAAGGGGCTGAATTCATCGCCACATGTCAACAGCAGGTGAAGCTGAGCAAAGGCACATGTAGGCTAAGGGGTCTCTGGTCAGCGGGCACATTTCCTCCAAAGTTCAATGGCCATTGAAACATGGGGGGGAACGGAAAGGGAGATTTCCTGTCCATTAATAGTTCTCAAGCAAAGCCAGAGTTACTCAGCAAAGCTCTTTCTGTAGGCAGTGGCCATGCTGCCTGCTCAGCCAGTGCTACAGATGCACCAGCCCAGCGCCACGACTCGGCCCCTCCCCTCAAGATGGCCTGGTGGTTCGACATTCCCCTTCATTTGATGTGAAACCATTCACCACATTCTGTGAAGCAAAACACGACGGTTTGTGACAATTTAACAAAAACCGTTTGGTTTGGGACCAGCCCAAGACTATTTTCCCCCCAATTTTTCGGAGTGGCTGACAAACCGAATTCTCCCTTATTCACATGGCTGTAATCTCAATCCCGCAAGCCCACAGAGCGCCAAGGCACGCCAGCTGCTCTGGAGGCACCGCCACGGCCACTGAGGTGTGAGTTGGGCTCACTGCTCCGAGAACTGTCTCACAAAGCACAGCCAGCCCCAATGAGAATCATTATACTGTCCTCTAATGCCAATTCCGGGTACTGCAACTAGCGAAAATAACTGGGAAAGGTCGCCAAGCGCCCGCCTTCAGCACAGGATTTCAGCCTCTCTTAGCTGTCTAAAAGCGCTGTGCTAGCAATATCAATGAAACAGCTGATCCCCACGTGCTCCAGGGCTAGCCCGGCACTTATGTTCTTAAAAATCAAGCACGTTACCATGATCAAGGTCACGGACTGTTTAAATCTATTTCAGTTTTTAAAACAACCAGTGTCCTGCCTTTGCAAGGCTCTGGGCTAGCTTGTGAAAGGCATTTAGGCATCAAAGACACACAGGTTCATTTGAAAATCCCATTAGGTGCGTCTGCATCTTTAGGCACCTAAACACTTGTAAAACTCTGGCCCCAGATGCCCTGACACACCTTGCACACAACACAACACAACCTCAGCAGCACTCACATGTTCTGCTCAGCCTGCCACCTCCAGAAACTCCTTCCCATCCCTGCGTGGACAGCCTCAGCCCTCTCCAAACACCCTTCTGCCGCATGCCTAGAAAGTCCCCACATGGGGCTACAGCCAGAATCGCCAGCCCCAAACGCTTCACACTCATGAGTCAGGACCCCCAAATGGTGAGGTGCCTTAAACATCACGAACCTTAACACTAAAAAGAAGGAAGACGACATGCCAGGCTCTCTCTGTTTGCCCTCTGGCTTCTCAGACCTCGCCTGTACTTAGGGTCACACGTTTAAGTGTTTCCCTGTAACCCAGAGCTAGAAACGTCCTTCGTTTCGGAAATGAAAGCCAGGAGTCTCACCTCGTCAGCTGCTGCCGGGAGCCGGCTCTTTACCAGATACACCGAATACCAGGAGACTCATTGCAAGCTCACAAGGGTTAGTGGCATGAATTGTCGGCAAAGGCAGGCAGCAGATTGCAGAGCCTTGGAGCCCTGGAGCTGGCAGATGTCACCCTGACAGCCCCAACCTCTCCTCTGCTGGGTCAAGGCAACCCCCCCCCCCCGCCCACACGCACCCCCCACAGCTTTCCAAGCGAGAAGCCGGAAGGGAAGCGTCCCCGGAGGATTGCCCGAGTGCTGAGGCTGCACTGACCTCGGCGCTCCCCTCTAGGTGGAAGTCTCCTCCCGTCACAATACCTGCATTTGGCTTGGGAAACACCATTGGGGGGGAGCCAAACTCTCTAGTCAACCTCCCATGCGGGCCCAAGGTCAGCCGTGCCAAAGGGCGTGAGAATGAAGCCAGCTGCCTGGCCCCGACGCTCTGACCCTGGCGAAAGCCCTTCCTTAGGCACAACAGGGCCGGTGCACAGCCTGCCTGACGCCCTGCCGGCAGACTGCCCGAGTAGCGATGAAAATGCCCAGACCACCCCGGAGCCTCCCTCACTCCAGTGCGAGCAGCATCCCGCGGGGTCCACATGCCGCTCCCTCCCCCCCTGGCAGCTCACCTTTTCAGGGAGGGCTTCGTACTCCCCGGCTCGGATTGCGGGCAGAGATCTCCTGCTCTCCTGCCGCGCGGCTTCTCCGTACAGGTAGACTGCAAGAGGAAATGCACGTGTGATGGAGCCATTCGTGTGGGTGCGGACCCAGGGGGGAGCCCTGGATGTCTCCCCTAGTGCTCAAATGCATGCCAGCTGTAACGCACAGCACCACCGCAACGGGCCTGGCGAAATCACACGCAGCGAAGGGCAAACCGTAAAGCTTTTCAAAGGGATACAAGTTCTCGGGTCCCAAGTCAGGAGCAATGGCCCAGTGAGCCTGGAAACGGACATCTACATGGAAGCCTACTGCTCCCTCGGTTGCTGGCCAAGCCACACGCCATCGATTCAACCCTTTCCTGCCACCGACGCCAGACGCAATGCAGGACCCGTGTGCTTTTACCAGCACTTCGAGAGTTCCAAGTAATTAGGGCTTAATGTCTGACGAGTGGCTAGGGATCTGCGCCCGAGGCGATGCAAGCAGGTGGATTTTCGGAAAGGGCTCAGCAGCCCAACTCTCCCTGTGGTCTCTCCAGTTGGGCTCCCCACACCACTTGAAATTTCTGAAAGCCTCAGCCCTCCTTGCTCCAGTGTGGAAGGGACGCACGTCAGATGGTGTTTGTGTGAGCACACGGTGCCCTGGTGGAACCACTGAAGAGACTGAATTCTCTGCCCACCCCAGCACCACGCACCAGGCACGCCCAGCTCCTCCGACAACTGCTGCCCAAAGCGAGTGGCGCAGCGAACGCATTCGTCCATGGTGACGTTCCTCACTGGGACAAAAGGACAGACATCCAGGGCGCCCATGCGGGGATGTTCTCCTAGGGAAGCAAAGCGACATTCCAGGGATTCAAGGCCTGGAGGGGCAAGCAGGGCGGGGACGGGGGAGGGAGGGAGACTCATAGAATCATAGAATAATAGGACTGGAAGGGACCTCGAGAGGTCATCGAGTCCAGCCCCCCGCCCTCAAGGCAGGACCAAGCTCCATCTACACCATCCCTGACAGATGTCTATCTAACCTGACTCAGCTGAGAGGAGGTCAGAGTTCCTTCGTTCCTTATGATTTCAGGACGAGGCGAGTCCCCATCCTGCCTCGGGCCACTGATGTGACAGGACTAGCTGACGGCGCTGCCAGTATTTGCTCAACTGGCTGCCTTGTTTATTCCCAGCAAAGAGAAAACGACCGCAAGTTCAGGGCCATCGGAGGGAGATGGGAAGTCTCCGCTCCCAGCGCAGCCTGCGCCTGCCTGGGTGGATTGCTGGCTTCCCACGGGCCCCGGGGAGGCAGTTTGAAAAGGGACTGCCCTCGCCTTTGTGCAGCGCTGCTCCAGCTGCAGCTGGGGGAATTCAGAGCGGCCTGTCGAGCTCAGCGCTGGAGCAAGAGCCCTTAACATCCGGTGCACCCAGGGAGAGCCCGCTGGAGCACGACCCGGCCGGCTGCTCCCTCCCGGCGGGCACGACGCCCTCGTGGCTGCTCTGGTTGGGGCCTGAGGAGCTGCCTGCGCTGGCTTTGGCAAGTCCCCTCTGCCAGATCCACGCTGGCCCTGACGGCCGGGCCTGCTCAGCTGCCCACTCCCCTGCGCCCCGCCCGGCCTCCCCCCGCTCACCTTTGTGCTTGCCCATGTCGATGAGCTGCAAGGCCACTCGGGCGGCGCGCAGGGCCCCCGTGACAACGTCGTCTGGGCTGCCCACGAAGGTGTAGACCGTGCGATTGGTGGACGGGCCGGCATCCACGTCCAGCAGGACACACCCCGGTGTCTGAGCGATGGCCTGGCCAATGGCATCAATCACCTGCACGAGAGCACAGCCAGTCAGAGCCGCGCCCGGCCCCTTCGCCTCCCCGCCACGGCAGCCCAGCACGCAGGCGGCTACGGAAGGGGCCAAGGCCAGCCGGGCAGGGCAATGCCTGAAATGCGGCACCACACTGCCTCGGGGGTCACCTGTCCCTGTGACCTTGCACCCAGAGCTGGCCTCGTTCGCTGTCGGGCGGCTGCTAACCCGTCCCCGCAGAGCGAGCAGCGCTGTCGTGCACAGGGCCAACGGGCGTCCCTGAGCTGTGGAACTGGCCAGAGATGAGCTCTGCTCAGGGAGCCCTGCAGTGGGAGCGTGAGGCAGAGCGGAGGGGAGGTCCTGCACCATCCGGGCCATGCTGCGAGCGGCTGCCGAGACCCATGAGAGGCGCTCTCACCCCCTCACCCGCTGCCCAAGCAGCCTTGCTTCTGCCAGCAGCAGCTCGCAGGCAGGCGAAAAGCAAGCACACCAAGGCCTGGCACGCAGAGCTGCAGCCAGAACCCAGCCCCTTACCTCTTTGTTATTGCCCTCGGAGAAGTTGGGGACACATTCCACCAGCTTGGACATGGTGCAGGTTTCTTTCCTCCCAGGCCTGGGCAGTTCGGGCTTCACGCTGACCGGCCGAGCTGCAGAAATGGAGCTACAAGGACAGGGGCCGTTTCGGGAGCCAGCGACCTTTCCCCAGCCACCAGGGTTTCTCATTAACCACCCGAAACTGCAGCCAATAGGAGACGAGTTTCTCAAACAAATAGGAGGAAGCTTTTGGCAGGAAGGCCCATCTGGCCTCTACCTTGCCGGCGTCCGTCGGACTGACAGCCCTGCTCTCCTGGATCGCTTGTACCTGGGCCACGAAGTCACGTCTTGCTCTTTTCTAACCTGCGCTCTAGTCTCTGCTGTCAGGTTCCGTTTTCGGAACCGTGGCCAATCCCGTGGAACAGCAGTTCTAAAACACCAGTAAAAATACCAACCGATGGTTTTGTTACTGCACCAGTCATCCCCCAATTCGGGGGCTACCCTGACCCTCTTTTTTTGCTGTTAAATCAACCATAAAAGAGACTTGCTTCAGTTGCCCACAATGTATTCTGAGCTCATAATCCTAGACAGAGCCAACCAAATCCTACACCAAGACATGCAAGGATGCATGTACGTACAGCAACAAAATGAATCCTCATAATAGCTTTGGTCCTTATTATGTAGAGAAGGCAGATTTTTTGTCGTTATTGATTAAAGAAGGCAAAAGTGTTTACTAAGCATTTCTCTTTGCATGTGCAGGAAAAGCAGATAATGCCGTCTGTCACGTTACTGGATTTCAAGGGGAGCAGCCAAGATCACTGCTGCACCCATGGGGGGCTGTTCGCCCCAAAAGCGTATACAAAGGTGTGTCAAACGAAAGCTTACGCTCTACCGACTCTGTATATGCCATTCGTGTACTTGTATACGTCTGTGTGGGAGTTATAAATACGTGCTCGGTGTTGGTGTTGGAAGATTCTCTGTCTGAAGCAGAGCAATGAGCAAGTCAGCAACTGTGCTAATTAGCAAGGAGACAGTGAATCTCTAGGTGCCAATACACACCTCAGGAATGTGACCGATACCTAAGGGCTACCAGCAGGGTACACAGGGACAGGCCGCTGGCCAGGTGACCTGCTGCAGCCAAGAAGATGCCAGGAGAGGGTTGTAAGTGCCACGTGGCAACCTCCATTTTGGTATCCAGATCTGCTCCTGACCCCAGAGGCAGCCTTGCAGGGAATCATGAGCCAGACGGAACTGTGGAGCCGTCCTGACAGGATGTGCAGCAGCCACGTTTAAGCCAGGAGTTATAACATCTCTGCTAGAGTGCACATCGAGAACTGGGAGAGTCGATACATGTAATGTATGATGCTTTAACAACCTCACTCTCGTGCTTTTCTTTCTTGCAGTAATAAGCCTTCAGGCCAGGTCTACATTGGTGCGATCTTGCGCAAAAACTTGCTGCCTGTCTACACTGGCCCTGAGTTCTTGCGCAAGTACATTGACGTGCTAGGGGTGGGGAGCCCCCTTTTCTGGCAGCCCAGGGAGGGGGACACCTCAAGGGGCGGCGGCGCTATGAGCGGTGGGACACGCCTGCGCTGGGGAATCGCGGCCTGCGAACAGGGCAGGCCCTTGGGGCCGTGGCTACAGCTCAGCAGCACTGTGCTTGGAGCCGCCACACCCCCACTCACACTGGCAAAGGGGCCCTCGCAAAGCTGGGGGGCTGCTCCGGCAGCTGGGGGGCTGGGGCCAGCAGCACCAGGAGCTCTGGGTACTGCCCCCGGGAGGTGCAACCACCCCCGTGCCCTCCAGGTGCGGGTAAGTGTCGCCTTCGGTGCTCACAAGCCAAGGGGAGCCAGGCCGCACATTGCCCAGGCTGGGCAGCACGGCCCAGCATCACACCACTTGAGCCGAGCCGTCCCCGCTGGGCCCTGGGCCAGCCTCACAGCAGCAGCTCCCCTAGTGCCCCCCCGCCCGCACACAGCCCCCTAGTGCCCCCCCACCCGCACACAGCCCCTAGCTGCCCCGTGCTTGGCCCCCATCTGGCTAAAAGGCTGGAGTGCCGAGTTGCGGTCGCGTCTCCTCAAGGCTATGACCAGGACGGGGAGGACAGCGCAAGGAGAAGCAGGCTCGGTTCGAAAGGCGCCTGGTCCGTACGTTGATTGACAGCACTTGCCCTTTCCTACGCAGTCGAGCGCCGGGTCTTTGCTCACAGCATAACCCGTCGCCTCTCGCACTGAAGAAAGGGGAAGCCCGGCTGAGCGGCCCATTGGTGGGTGTTTTATTCGAGAAGCCGCGCGGTGCTACCACTGAGCAGCTGGCACCCCCGTGAGGCGGGGCCGCTGGGCAGGCTCGGGAGCCCTGGGTCAAGCAAGGTCCCACGGCCAGGCACCACCCTGCCCTGCAGACTTACGGCCTTTTGCCCGGTGGATCCCGGGAGCAGTGTCCATGCAAGCCAAGGCCAGAGAGGCAGCAGGGCAGAGAAGCCAGCCCAGGCCCGTCACGCCCAGTGACACGCCGCTCCTGCTGCTGCAAGACTCCACGTGCAGAGTCCTGGGCCACGACCGCACCAGGCCCTGCCAGCGTCCCAGCCCAGTCAGCATGTCTCTGGGGCTCAGGCCTGCCGTGGGGCGGGGCAGGGCCCAGGCTCAGGTGTGGGGGGGCCCTGACCAAGCCCCGTCCCGCTCCCCGCCAGCCAGCATATCCTCGTGGCTGGGCCAGGCCAGGGGCTGCGGCTTGCCAGCCAGGGGGCTGCTGGGGTGCAGGCGCGCAAAGCGCCCCAGGGCCCAGACCGGGAAGACGTTGCGGTAGGAGCTGTAGCTGATGGCGCAGGACTTGTTGAACACTCCAGCGATGTTCTCCTGCAAGGGGGAGACAGGAGGAGGCAGGATTGGCAGGGCACTTGCGAGCTGTGCTCCCCTGGGAGGCCCCACGAGCTACCCGCCCACACCTGGCTCTGCGGGGTGCCCCAGTGCCCAGGCACACATCCTGCCGCCACACTGCAGCACGGCCTCCCGTGCTCACCCTGCTCTAACGGGCACCGGGCCACGGCCAGCAGGGAGCTCCCCCCCCCACACACACTGCTCTAACGGGCGCTGGGCCACGGCCAGCAGGGAGCTCCCCCCCACACACTGATCTAACGGGCACCGGGCCACGGCCAGCAGGAAGCTGCCCCACGTCAGGCAGCTCCCCACCCCCAGGGCTTCCTGCTGGGAGGGATGGGCGGGAGAGCGGCCAAAGCGACAGGGGCTGGACACAGCGAGGAGCTGCATACCTGAGGCCAGTCACCATTGGGCAGCTGCTTGTCAATCAAAACCTTGATCCCCCTTTCGAGCACCCCGACGTCCGGGTACCTGCGGCACAAGGGGGCATCGGGCAGTGGTGCGTGGACAGCAGGGTGGGTCCCCAGCCTGGCGCAGGCAGCCGGATCCCTGCCTCCCCGCACCGCCGCGGGGGGACTGCCCTTGTCCTCTCCCCGCCGGCCCCCAGCCCACACTGGCTACGCCACGTGCCCCCCGCGTGGGGGGAGGACTCCGGAGGTCTCTGTGATGGGCGCCGGCACCGGCTACAAGGCGCCTGCCGGCCTGGGCTGCCGGGGCGAGGATGCCCTGCGGAACAGGAGCAGGCAGGGCAGGAGCGAAGGCCTCCACGCCCCAGGCTCCGGCGCCTGGGACTCCCTGCCCTGGGCGGGGCGCAGAGGGCGATGTTCTGGCGCGGAGAAGGGCGCCAGTGCCCCTACCTGGCAGCCATGAGCCCCAGCAGGGCCCAGCAGGTGTTGTGGATCTGGGAGGTGGCGCTCTGTACGTATTTGCGCTGTTCACACGACTCAAAGTCCTCTCCCCAGCCACCGTCCGCCATCTGCTTGGAGACCAGGAACTGGCAGGCCTGGGTCACCTCCCTGCACGCGGATCTGGCGGGACACGGCAGAGGGGGAGTCACTGGGGGAAGGGCCAGTGGAGCAGGCCGGGGCGGGAGGCAGCGCTCGGAGGGGAGACCCAGCCCCGGGGCAGAAGAGCCTCCTCCGGCAAGCGCACAGCCTGGCTCGGACGCCGCAGCCCCGGGGCGCGTGGCCAGCAGGCGGGAGCAGGGGCCCCCCGGGGCTGGGCGGGCTCCAGCTATCGCCTCGGGGAGGAGAGCCACACGCAGAGCCGTGCCGGACTCGCACGCTCACCCGCTCTGGTAGGTGAGCTGCAGACAGGCGAAGGCCTCCAGGCCGAACCAGGTGCCGTAGGTAAAGCACACGCCCCAGCTCCTGCGGGAGGAGAGCGCCAGAGTCAGGCAGCGCAGAGCCTCTGCGGGCCCGAGCCACCGATGGGTGCGGCGGGCCCCCCCGACGGTGCACCGCACCCCCACCACTGCCCCCCTCAGGCCACGGCCCCACGGACGCCCGGCTCGTCTCCGCCACGGCCCCCGGCGCACGGGGCCTCCACCCGACGGGAACAGGGCTGCTGAGGCTCCCGGACCCGTCCCCGCCCTCCCTCCCCAGTCCCAAGAGGGCAGGTCCCAGGGCCAGAGCACGTGGCCACTCACCCTTCCCAGGAGCCGTCGGCGCGCTGCACCCTGCGGCAGAACTCCAGGCCCTCGCGCAGCGTCTCCCTGGGCAGGAGAAGTGCAGAGTCCTCAGCCGCGGCCCCCCCCAGCCCAACCCAGGGGCCGTGGGGAGCTGAAATCCCCTCCGGGAGCGGTCCGGCCCGCGGGAAGCGTCACTCCAAGGCAGGAAGCCCAGGGGCTCGGGCGAGCTGTTCGGGGGGGCAAGGGGAGGAGGGCCCTGCCCTGCCCTGCCCCAGGGCGTGTGCCCAGCCAACGGCACAGGCCCCGGAGCACAGTGGCTCTCTGCTCAGCTAGGGCTTACTGGGTGCGAGCCCACGGCAGGGCCCCCGGCGCCAGCAGGCCCCGCTTCCCGACCTCCCCGGGCCGCGCGCTGACTCCTACCTGACCTCCCGGGCCCGGTGCTCGGGGAAGGCCTGGTGGAAGTGCTGCAGCGCCTGCACCACGGCCGAGGTGCACTCCACGTAGCAGTAGTCGATCATGATGTCACCTGCCCAGCGGGAGAAGCGGCCGTGAGACGGGGCGGGCAGCCTGTGGGCGATCGAGGACAACGCCCCGCCTCCCGGGCGCCCATCCCGGCGCCGCGCAGAGCTGCTGTCTGGGGACGGGCGCTGGAGGGAGGCTGTGCCAAGGCCCCCACCCCTTACCGAACACCTCTGAGGGGTTCAGGAGCTCCAGCAGCCGGCCCCCTCGCTTGGTTTCGTAGGTGGCGAAGCCTCCGTCAGGATTCCTCATGCTCAGCAGCTGGCCAGACAGGGAGGGAAGAGACGGACCCGTCCAATCAGCCTGTCACCCCCTGCTCCACGTCACCCTGTGCCCCCAGCCCGCGCCAGGCCCCAGCCCCGCAAGGCTGCAGAGCACGGGCCAGAGGCCTGCCCCAAAGCCAGCTTAGCCCGGCAGCGGCAGCAGCTCTTCCGAAACCAGCCAGGCGGGATTTAGAGGTGGCCCAGGATGGAGCCTCCCACCGCAGCCCTGGGGGTTGGGCCCCTGGTTATGTCTAGACTAGGCGCTTTCGCCGGCAGAGGCATGTGAACGAGGCCACCCGACAGTCAGTGAAGCGGGGATTTAAATACCCCCAGCTCCGTTACAGTACACGTGGCCGCCGTGCTGGGCCGGCTCAGCTGTTCGTCCGCACAGCGCGAGTCTAGACTCAGTTGGCAGGGAAGCCTTTGTCGTCCGCTCCCTTACAGCTCGTGAACAGGCTGCCCTTGCCGACTGATCCGCGTCTAGACTCGCGCTGTGCGGACGATCAGCTGAGCCGGCCCAGCACGGCGGCCACGTGTACTCTAACGGAGCTGGGGGTATTTAAATCCCCGCTTCACTGACTGTCGGGTGGCCTCGTTCACATGCCTCTGGCGGCAGAGGCGCGTAGTCTAGACATACCCGTCTCCTGCAGTCTCCCTGCGCCTGGTTTCAGCTTCCAGCCACTGGAGCGGGTGAGACCAGCCTCTGCCAGGCCGAGCAGTCCTGCCAGGTGCCTGCAGCCTGTGGCCACGTCAGCCCTGAACCATCGTATTGCCTGTCCTCCTGGGGTCTGTCGCTAAGGGCAACGCTGCCCAGCCCCAGCCGCTCACATGGCCCCTCCCCAATCCAGGAGCCGCGCAGGATTCCAGCTGTGGGGCCAAGGGGAAGTGCAATAACCTCTCTGCTCCTGTTGCGATTCTCATTTATGCTGCCCGGAGTCACAAGCATGGCCAGGCTGGGTCAGACCAAGGGGCCATCCCGCCCAGTGCCCTGCCCGCCCGCAGGGAGAGAACAGAAACAGGGAATCCTCATGTGATCCATCCCGTCACCATCCCAGCTTCTGACACACAGAGGCCGGGGACGCTCTCCCTGGCTACCAGCCATTGATGGACCTCACCTCCATGAACTTATCTAGCTCTTCTTAAAACCCTGGTAAAGGCCTGGTCTTCACAACCCCCTGTGGCGAGGAGTTCCACAGGTTGACTCTGCATTTTGTGAAGAAATACTTGTGCTTGTTTTAAACCTGCTGCCTATTCATTTCATTGGGTGACCTGCTAGGCCCGCAGAGGGGGAGGGTGCTACTTTGCCAAACATCCCCACCCAGAAGCCATTTTGTTTTAAGCTGCTGTGAGATCCATGGCCCTGACTCTGGGGCTCTCCGCCGCCTCCTACCACGTTCACAGCGTCGAAGAGGCGCCCGGCGGGGACGTGCTCCGCTAGGAAGGGACACTTCTCCTGCAGCAGCAGCAGCGACTTCAGCCCCTCCGCCGTGCAGTCGGCCACGATCCAGCCGCAGTCCCGGGTGCTGAAGGGGAACCCTCCCTGGGGAGTCAGGCACCTGCACTCAGCCCAGGAGCACGCCCCTGCCCGCGCCCCTCACCCGCGGTACAGCCCCACTGGTGTGCACAGCCACCCCACCCCGACCCCAGCACCAGGAGCGGCTGCCACAGCCTCACCCTGGCGCCGGGACCAAGCCTCAGACGGCCCCAGAGCAGGCCCAGCAGGGGCAGGAGCTCTTGCTGGGTCTGGCTGCACCTTGCCAGTTACACGGGGCCCTCACAGTTACCCAAAGGAAGGTGCCGCCCCCCTCCCCCCCATACCCTCCGGGAGGACCGGTGCTGCCCAGCCCCGCGGTGAACAGGCCCTAGTGGGACTGCGCTGCGTCTCCTTTCTCCTCCCACGCCACTGGCCTGAGGGCTTCCCCGGCCCCTCGCCCCACCAGCCTCAGCTCAGGGTCTCCCCCCCGCCCCCCCGGTGCAACATGCACTGGCCAAACCCGCCCACCCCCCCGTGCAACGTGCACTGGTCAAACCCGCCCACCCCCCCGTGCGCAACATGCACTGGCCAAACCCCGCCCCCCCCCCCCCCCCGTGCAATGTGCACTGGCCAAACCCCCCCCCCCCCCCCGCCCCGTGCAACGTGCACTGGCCAAACCCGTCCTCCCCCCGGGTGCAGACACCGAGCCGCCTTCGGTTCTGCTTTGTGTGCCCAGGGCACCAGCAGGCCCACGCCAGCTTGTGCCCTCCAGCCAAGCAGGCCAGGCATGTGCGCAGTGGCCCCAGCCAGGCCGAGCCTGCCAACTGCCAGCCCCTCAGCCCTGGCCACATGCACATCTGGGCCCCAGGGTCACCCTGCAGCCAGAGCCGCCCTGGCCTATCACAGAGCAGCTCGGCTTCCAGCTCAGTGGCTCGCTCCTGCCCCGAAGCAGCACAAGCCGGGGCAGCCGGACCCGGAGCGCCGGGGAATCCAGCCGCGTGGCCACTGTACCTTGCTCATCTGGCGATAGTACTTCTGGTAGTCAGGCGGGTTCTCCGGGACCTGCAGGGAGGAGCGGCAGGAGCAGCTGGGCCTCAAGCCCTACTGGTACGAGCCGAGCGCTGCGGAGGGCAGGGCCCCACCGCGATGGCCTTGATCCATGGCCAACGCCAGCCGCAGAGCGCCGGTCTGCCTGGGCAAAGCCATGGGACTCCGCCAGGCCTGTTTCTAATGCCCCTGGATCAGGCACCTCTGTACCCCTGGGCCTCCCCCTGCCACGCTCTGGGGCCAAACCCTCTGCTCTGAGACCCCCACAGCACCGGGGGCGGGCGCCCATGTGCCAGGAACTGGGCACCCTGGGAGGGCAGACGCGCTGTGGGGAGCCCAGCGCCGGGATCCCCACGCACGGCAGCGGCACCCCCGGCGCACGAGCTGCAGCCGGCTGCCCGGGCGCTATATGACGCGGCAGCTCGCCAGGCCCCCCGCGGCGCTCACCTGGGTGACCCTGAGGAAGCGGTGGGCCTGCCTCAGACAGGCAGCGAAGGCTGGGTGGTTCTGAGCGCCAGCCTGTAGGGGAGCAGACACCACGGGCCATCAGCTCTGCTCAGCGAGGCGCCCTGGGGAGCGCCAGAGAGAAGAGGGCTCCTGCTGGTGGGCCAGGGATGGTCGCCCCGTGGCAAGAGTCACACAGCCCTTGGGCTGGCCAGGCGCTCCGGGCACCCGTCAGCCGCACGGGGCGGCTGGTCTCGTACTGGCTGGTTGGGCCAGGGACAGGCGCACAGGCTCTGAGGGCGGCCACCCCGCTGGACTCTAAAGCCGCGGCTGTCGCCAAGCAGCGCGGGGCTCAGGGCAGGTTTCGCCCCTGCAGATGGGCACGGGCAGGTTCCCAAGAGAGGTGGCATCTCCGGGGTTTAGTGCTGGGGACATGTACAGCCTTGCGCCATGCACCCGCTGGCGCTACAGGCCCAGGGCATCTGCTGCCAGTACCCGGCCCAGCACAGGGAGCTGGGGGACGTCGCTGGCCTGTGCCACGCAGGGGCTGTCTAGCGGCTCCAGCTGGCGCTGGCACCTGAGGCTCCCTGGCGCTGCTGCCGAGCGCGCTGTAGGAGCTGGGCCCCAAGGGCCATGGCACAAGGAGAGGGCAGGCTGCTGGGCGCTGCCCAGCACAACGGGATCCGTTACCTCCAGGAAGGCTTGGACGGCAAACGCTGTGTCCCAGAGCTGGGATCCGTTGGTGCCCTGCAACAGAGGAGCCTGTGCTGAGAGCCGCTTTCAATCCGCCCTGCTCCCTGTCACCCCAAGCTGCGCAGCGCCACCGGGCCCTGCACGGGGCAAAGGGCGCGGTGGGCCAGAGCCCCCAGCAGGGCCGGGCGGTGAGCTGCGAAGATACTGGCCAGGCCGCAGGAGCTGCAGGGGACAAGCCCCTGGCTGGGAGCGGCTGGCGGGAAGGGGAGAAGGGCTGCGGCGAGGTTCACACCAAGGGCGGGGCGCAGCACTGGAGGGGCAGGGCCGGGAGCGGCCGGCGGGAAGGGGAGAGGGGCTGCGGCGAGGTTCACACCAAGGGCGGGGCGCAGCACTGGAGGGGCAGGGCCGGGAGCGGCCGGCGGGAAGGGGAGAGGGGCTGCGGCGGGGTTCACACCGAGGGCGGGGCCGTGGGGGGCACAGCGCTGGAGGGGCAGGGCCGGGAGCGGCCGGCGGGAGGGGGAGAGGGGCTGCGGCGGGGTTCACACCGAGGGCGGGGCCCTGGGGGGCACAGCGCTGGAGGGGAAGGGCCAGGAGCGGCCGGCGGGTGCAGAGCGCCCCACCCTAAGTCGCAGGGAAAGCGGCTGCCTGAGGTCGAGGTCCCAGGGCCACCCCCTGCCGCCCTCGGCCGGGGGGGGGGGGGGGGGGGGGAGGAGGCTGCTGCCGTGACCGGGCCAGGGCTGGTCCTCTGAGCACCGACACCCGGCAGGAACGGGAGACGCTGCAGGGGGCTGGCGAGTCCCTTTGCAGCAAGCGCTCAGCCCCTGGCAAGGGAGCCTGCCCGGCCGTCCCCGCAGCCACCAGGGTCCCTGCTTTGCAGCCCAAGCCGCAGGGCCCTACCTGCATCTTGAGCCCGTCGAGCCCCAGCCTGCGTGGAGAGAGAGCACAACATGGCAGCAGCCCGCGGGAGTCCCCCGCCCCCTCGCTGGGAGAGCCCCTCGCCCCCACGCTGCCTGCAGCACTCCTGGGGCCCAGGCAGGGAGCAGAGCAGGGCTGCAGGGCCCCCCCAGGGACCGGTGTGGGGCAGGAGGCTCTCCCTAGCCAAGCCCTGGACCCAGCTTACCAGAGGTAATCGGGGATCCTGGAGACGTGCTCCTGGAAGGCCGGGGAGCCCGCCCCCTCCACGTACCAGCGAACCAGCATGTTAATGGTCTTGGAAATCTGCCGAGAAAGGCGATGTCACTCCCCCAGCTGGGGCACAGGCAGGCCAGGCTCCCTGCAGACATGGGTGGGGGACTGGTCACAGAGCCAAGGGTCTACCCCTCCCGCCCCGCAGCACTGGAGATCGCTGTCAGGCCCTTCCCACAACTGCCCCACGTCCCCAGCAGACTTGGCAGAGGGGCACGGCCAGCTCGCCCTGCTCGGGGACCCGCGGTCACGCCCGCCTCCCCCACCAGCAGCGTCACCCCGCCTGCATGGCGCCCAGCGCCATGGGCCACCCTGCGCGGGCTGCTGGTCGCAATGGCCACACGCGCGAGGCAGGGAGTCTGTGCAGAGCCCGGGGCTCCAGGCTCCCACCCGTGGGCAGGGGGCACCGTGTCTCTGGGGCGCAGGGGACCAGCCTACCGGGCCAATGCTGATGGCCTTGGTGAAGGCGTCGTCAGCCTGGATGTGGTCGTACAGCTCGGCGATGGCGCGCTGCCGCAGCCAGGCACTGTGGTGAGCTTCGTACACGTTCAGGACGGCTGGGGCGGGCACAGAAACTCACCAGCTGCACGGCCCAGCTCTGGGGGGGCAATCCCAGAGACACCCCAGCCCCATCCCTTCCCCTCCTGGCCCCGGGCGGGAGGGGCCATCCTAACGCCCAGCGGTTCCCTGCTCTCACCCGAGCCGTTTCCACATTCACTCCGTGCCCCAGCACAAGGCAGGAGCTGGACTCAGACCCCCCCCAGATACCTCAGAGACTGCCCTGGCGGCACCAGGCAGCCGGCACAGAGCCCGGAGGTCAGCCTCCTCCAGCGCCAGCCGGCACAGAGCCCGGGGATCAGCCTCCTCCGGCGCCAGCCGGCACAGAGCCCGGGGATCAGCCTCCTCCGGCGCCAGCCGGCACAGAGCCCGGGGGTCAGCCTCCTCCGGCGCCAGCCGGCACGGAGCCCAGCTGGACGCAGGTGTTGGGAGCGAGCGCCAGGGAGGCACAGCCCGCTCAGTAAGCGTGGGCCAGGCTGAGGCGGGGGCTCCCTGCTTTCTCAGGCACAGGCATCCCCCGGGTTAGCCACTTCCTCTCTTGCCGGCTGTGTTTCCTGGACACTCAGACCCCCGGCCGCGGAGGCTGCTCTGTGCGAGGGAAGGCTCTCCGGCTGCTCCCGGCTCCGCCAGTGACTCTCGGCAGCGGATTGAGCTTTCCCTCCCGCTCCGCCGGCCAGCGCCCTGCTCACCGTAGGCGGCCGTGAGCAGCCAGCTGTGCGGGGTGTAGAGGTCGCAGGCAGCCACGTTGTTCCGCTGGGCCGGCCACTCGATGCTGGAGTAGTCCTGGACATACAGCTCCTGGCAGGCAGCAAGCAGGAGACTGGCCAGCAGCTCGCTAGCGGCGCCACGGGGCAGAGGAGCCGCAAGTGCCCGTGTGGCAGCAGCTGGGGGAGCAGGGCTCCGTGGTCCCCACGAGGTGCACAGGGCACGGCCGGGGCAGGAGGCAGCGCTGCCCGGCCTCAGCCGGCGGACTGGCCCCATGGGGAGCTGCTCCCAGCCCCCTTCACTAGGGAGACCTCACCAGGGGAGGGTGCTGGTAAGAAAGAGCCTTTAGATAGCACCAGCGCTCCTGGGGGACCCATGCAGCCTGAGGCCCAGAACAGGGGACACCTACTCCTTGCAGGGCCCCAGGCGCCTCTGCCCTTTGCTTTCCGTCCTGCCCCGCCCTCCCAGTCCTCCCCTTTCCCGCCGTGGGCCCAGGAGCGGCAGTGGCAGAGCACCGACGCTGCCGCGCACCCTCCGAGCCGACGCTGCCGCGCACCCTCCGGGCCGACGCTGCCGCGCGTACTCTAGCGAAGCCGAGACAGCAGGCTAGCCCCAGAAGCAGCAGTGGGACGGGCAATGTCGCAAGGAGCCCCCAGGGATGGCCAGCAAAGCACCACCGTGGGCAGCAGGACCTGGAGATTCAGGGCCAGGCCCCAGCCGGGCCACGGGGAAGGGTCCCCGGGCCGGTGTCGCACAGGGCGGGAGCAGGCCGGGAATTCACTTGCCTGCCTGAGGCTCTGCACAAGCTCGTCCTCCTCGGCCGCCAGGCGCGTGGCGTAGCAGTAGCTCATGGGAAGGTACACCTGGCGGCAGTGACACCAGAGCGTGGAGGGGTGGGCCGGCATCCAGGCCGGGAGCAGCCTGCCAGGCAAGGGAGGGCGCTGTGAGCAGCGTGTGGGACGGGGAGGGGATGCGGGAGTGGCGGGCCCAGCACTGCGTGGACAGGCTGTGGAGCGGTCGGCGGGACGTGCCCAGGAAACACGCAGAGCCCAGAACGGCGGCTGCTTCCCTGTGAGAGGAGCCCTGCAGGGCAACGCACCAGGCCAGGCGATCGCTGCTCCGTGCTCCAGGCCGCGGGGGAGCAGCCGGAGCCCAGCGACCGTCGTCTGCATCCGGAGAAAAGCACCAGCACCTGGCTTCTCCCGGCAAGGCTGTTACTGTGCGGGCGGCGCCGCCAGACTGCACCGGATTCCTTGGGGCGTGTTAGCCGGGCCCGGAGGCAGGCGCAGGGGAAGTGAAATGAAATGAAATGGAGATGCCGGTCTCCTAGAGCTGGAAGGGACCCTGAGAGGCCGAGTCCAGTCCCCTGCCTCACTGCAGGGCCAAACACCATCCCTGACAGATCTGCCCCAGAGCCCTAAACGGCCCCTCAGGGACTGAACTCACAAGCCTGGGCTTAGCAGGCCAGTGCTCAACCCACTGAGCTCTCCCTAGTAACCGGTCAGCAGCCAGTTGGCTGCACTCCCTCGCCTCACACAGCCACCCTGCTCCGGGCCCAGCAGGAGGGATGTGGCGAGGGCAGCGGGTGGGCTGGGAAGCTGGAGGTGGAGCATGTGGGCACACTCATGGCCCGGCTTATCCCTTCTGCTCCCGGTCCGGGTGCCTGTTTCTGCACCCCAAGCCTGCAGGTCAGGGGATTGCACCAGGGCCTGGTGCAAGCCGGGATTGCTCTCAGGGGCCCTGGCGTCCAGCGTGGGGCTCTGTGATTGGACTGAAAATCAAGACCCCCGCAGGTAAAGAACAGCACCTACCACATCTCAGGGAGCAGCGTGTTCATCCCCTCCCAGCTGTACACGTTCAAGATGGCCAGCCAGAACTTGCCCCAGGACGGGATTCCCACCGCACCACCTGGGGAGCCAGACAGACCTGGGCTCTGACAGCGGCCACGGGCAGAGGCTGGGGGGGCCTGGCAGGAAGTGGGGGAAGGGCAGCAGCACCCCCACATTCCCCAGAAAGCACAGCACATCTCCGAGACGCCTGCAGGGATCCCTCCACCCATGCTCCGGGGCGCTGCGCTGAGACTGCCCGGGAGAGGCACCTTTTCCACACAAGGTGCCGCTGGCAAGGCCACGGAGCCACACGTCCCGGAGCCGTGGAGGGAAGCGAAGCTGCGCTGGGGGCGGCAATTTAAGCCCCAGCTCGCTGTGAGAGGCGGGTGGGCGCCTGCCAGGCTTGCACGCTCCCTGCCTCCGAAGAGCAGCGTCTGCAGCCAGCCACGGAGCAGAGGTTTCCTCTGGCTCCGGACAGAAAGCGGCCCGGGGTGGGCCCCGCAGGGCGCCAGCAAGGGGCTGGGCCAGCCGGGCCCCCCGGGCAGACACTAACGCACAAACTGCACACGTACTAACCCTGCCCCTGCCCCTCCCCTGCCTGAGGACAGGCCACTGCGAAGACTCGCCCTGCTGGCTGCGTGCCCCTCGCCCCGCGCAACAGGGCCAGTCCCACGGCTGTGGGGGCGGAGGGGGAGGCCGGAGAGCTCCAGCCACGCACTGACCTTTGCTGTGGAGGTTGATGCGAGCCCGCACGAGGTCCGGGTCATCTGGCCCAACCCCCAGGATCCTCAGGGAGGTGTAGCTGAGCGCAGTGCCGAACACGGTCGATTTGTCTTCCACGTGCCTGCCACGTACACGGAGCGGGCAGGGGTCAGACACGGGCAACACCGGGGCAAGCCGCCCAGGCCGGTTTGGCTGAGGCAAACCTAGCCGGGGGCAGGGCTCACTGACCACAAAGCAGCAACCCTGGGCCACGCTGCCGGGAAGAGGGAAGGAAACGCCACGGGCCGCTCCCATGGTGGAGGAGGGCGCTGGCCTCCATGCAGCACCAGCAGCCTCCCCTCAGCATCACCCCATGCACAGGAGCAGCTGTTCAAGCTCTGGGGGGCAGTTTCAGGAGCGCCCAGCGTCTGAGTTGATAAGGACCCAGCGTGTATCCCTTCCCGCTCGCTGCAGGGGCCCGCGTGGGCCTGGGGGAGCCCCGGGCTGGTAAGGGCAGCACAGAGCGGGTGGAGCAAGACCAGGTGCCTAGCAATCACGCCTGAGAGCAACGAACAACGTGCAAGGCAGGCGTCTCGCCAGCAAGGGGCTTCTGAGCTTTCCATTCCGTGTTCTCTGGCAAGGCCACGCGGGACCCGCCCACTGGGGAGCCCATGACCCGCCCAGCATCGCAGGAACAAGGAGAACGGAGCTTCCATGCTACTCACAAGCCCCAGCCGCCATCCGGGAGCTGCACCGAGCGCAGGTAACGCACCATCTCCTTCCGGGACGCTTCCGGCAGGGGGATCTTGGCAACGTGGCAGGTGATCAGGAGACCTGTTGGACAGAACAGCCTGCCCTGTCGGCCAAACCTGCCCCGCGTTCAGCCGCAGGGAGACCCGAGCTGGCTCAGAGCAGCACGTGCGCTCTCCATGGCCCGCGCAGGACTTGAGAAATCAGCCACGAGGTGCCAGGCACGGCACGGCTAGGTAACGGGGCAGCTGCAGCCCAAGGCCAACCCACCCCACGGTCAGCCTCTGCCAGACCCTAGAGGAGTCGTCGGGGCCCTCCAGAGAGGACACAGATCGGAACGTAACAGCCACAGGCCCTCCTCTAGCACCCACGGGGCAACGGGGTCACAGCTGCCTCCAGGGACGCGCCCCATGCCCATCCGGCAAGCTGGTCGGGGCTGACCTGGCTGGGCAGCGCATTCGAGGCGCAGTCGCTGGGGATTGGCGGCAGTGCCAGGCAGCCAGGAGTTTCCCAGCTCTGAGTGCAGAAACCCAACACAGAGCTCGGTGCGCTGGGAACAGGACGCTGCCTTGCCCAGGCCTGCAACAGCGCCAGGACCGGAATCCTCCTCAGACAGCCAAGCAAGGAGCAAGCACCCTGGGTCCCGGCCAGAGCAGCCTGGCACCGCTATCCCCTCCCCTCCGTGGAGCGGTGCCGCGAGGAGCCCCTGGCCTGCCCACTGCACTAACCTTACCTGGCAGCAGGAAGAGGGGGCCCCCGTAGTCACCGGCCCAGTGCCCATCCTCTGCCTGCAGGCCGGAGTAAAAGCGCACCCCATTCAGCGCTGCTCCCTGGGCCGTGCTGGCCCGGGGCAAGGCTTTGAAGAACTTACTCTGCGAAGGAAGGAAGAGGAGCAGGACAGACATGACTGAACGGGCAGTGTGAGGGACAGCCAGCCGCCAGCAGGCTCCGGCACCACACGACCTGGGGCAGGGGAGGAATCAGGTGCCCTGTGTGGTGGGCTGGCAAGCAGGGAGGGAGCAAGGCCCTTTCCTCCCCTCCTAGGCAGCCAGACGGCAGGGCTGCAGGCCCGGGAGGCTCGTGGAGTCTGGCGCAGCCGTGCAAGGAGGAGCGATCTCCTCTCTTGCCCAGTAACCACGCTGCCATGGGGCCGCCCGGCGCATTAGCACGCATGCGCCAAGGCAATCACTGCGCAGGAGCCTCGCTCCAGAAACACCCCCACACTTGGGGGCAGGCGCCAATGGCAGCAAAGAGGACCTGGGCTTGGGTGGGCCCCCCTTCCCAGCCTTGGCGCGGGGAGCGGAGACCAGCAGCCTACCGTGTCCAGGCCCAGGCTGTGAGCCTCCAGCCCGTTCTGCTCTCGCTCACACTCCTCCCCTGCCTCCAGGTAGCGCCATCTCTGCCGCCCCTCCTCGTTGCTCAGCCGCCAGCGGGTGAGGTCGCTCGCAGGCTCGGTTTTGTACGGGCCGCCCCTTCTCCGCAGGCACCTGGAGAGAGCACGGGGCTCCAGAGAAGCCAGACTGTGTGTGCCGGGGCCAGGGCAGACGCCTGCCGCGGTGTTAGCAGCAGACAAGGGAGCCGCACTGGCACCAGCTGCTTGCTCGCCCTTTCATCCTTGCTGTGCACACGGCCTAAGTGTGGCTAAGCCCTCGGAGCAAGAGCTGGGCCAGCATCACTGCGCTTGGCTATGCCCACACCGCACTGTGCAGGGGGCCCCGTCTGGCACTGCTCCCCCTCCTGACTGCCCCCCCCCCCACGCCCCCCTTGGGTCCATGCAGCAGCCACGGCGCCACGGCCCAGCCCGGGGACCCCGTCTGGCACTGCTCCCTCTCCCGACTGGCCCCCCCGCGACTCCCTTGTGTCCGTGCAACAGCCATGGCACCACAGCCCAGTAGAGCATGTCACGGGGCTGGCCAGAGACGGGAGATGTGCCATAACCAAGAGGGCTGCTCTCTCTCTCCCTGCAGGCTGGGCGGGGCACGGCACTGAGTGCATGTAGCACCAGGGCTCAGGGTGGCTAAGAGCTGCTCCGCACAGAGCCATGGAGCCGCGACACCCCACTGTGCAGCCCCGCACGGCTCGGAGCATGGGGCTCGGCCCCACTGGAAGCAACTGGGCCGCAGCAACAGCACTGGCCAGGGGCATGCGGCTGTGTGCACCCCCCACACCCACTCGCAGTCAGACGGGCACGGGCAAGGGCACACGCACCCCCCCACTCACAGTGGTCACAGGCACGCGGGGGGGGCACACGCACCCCCCCACTCACAGTGGTCACAGGCACGCGGGGGGGGCACACGCACCCCCCCCACGCTCACAGTGGTCACAGGCACGCGGGGGGGCACACGCACCCCCCCACGCTCACAGTGGTCACAGGCACGCGGGGGGGCACACCACCCCCCCACGCTCACAGTGGTCACAGGCACGCGGGGGGGGGCACACGCACCCCCCCCACGCTCACAGTGGTCACAGGCACGCGGGGGGGGCACACGCACCCCCCCACGCTCACAGTGGTCACAGGCACGCGGGGGGGGCACACGCACCCCCCCACGCTCACAGTGGTCACAGGCACGCGGGGGGGCACACGCACCCCCCCACGCTCACAGTGATCACAGGCACGCGGGGGGGCACACGCACCCCCCACGCTCACAGTGGTCATAGGCACGCGGGGGGGGGCACACGCACCCCCCCACGCTCACAGTGGTCATAGGCACGCGGGGGGGGGCACACGCACCCCCCCACGCTCACAGTGGTCACAGGCATGGGGGGGCACCCGAACCCCCCCACGCTCACAGTGGTCACAGGCACGCGGGGGGGGCACACGCACCCCCCCACGCTCACAGTGGTCACAGGCACGGGGGGGGGGCACACGCACCCCCCCACGCTCACAGTGGTCACAGGCACGCGGGGGGGGCACACGCACCCCCCCACGCTCACAGTGGTCACAGGCACGCGGGGGGGGGCACACGCACCCCCCCCACGCTCACAGTGGTCACAGGCACGCGGGGGGGGCACACGCACCCCCCACGCTCACAGTGGTCACAGGCACGCGGGGGGGGCACACGCACCCCCCACGCTCACAGTGGTCACAGGCACGCGGGGGGGCACACGCACCCCCCCCCCACTCACAGTGGTCACAGGCACGCGGGGGGGCACACGCACCCCCCCCCCACTCACAGTGGTCACAGGCACGCGGGGGGGCACACGCACCCCCCCCCACTCACAGTGGTCACAGGCACGCGGGGGGGCACACGCACCCCCCCCCCCACTCACAGTGGTCACACGCACACGCGGACGGACGGACACGCCGCGCGCACTCACGTCTCGGTCCCCATCTCCCGGCCCCGATCCCAGCTCGTGCTCAGGGGGCGGCTCCCGCTCGCCAGACCTGGGCCCACGCGGCGCCGGCCAATCGGGGCAGGCCGCGAAGTGGGCGGGACCGCGGCACTCGCAGCGACAGCGGGGATTGGCCGCCCGCCCCGCCCCCGGCAGCACAGCCCCGCCTCCGCCCCGCCCCAGCCGGCAGCCCTTAGCCCCACCCAGCCCTTAGCCCCGCCCCCAGCAGCCTGGCTCCGCCCCCGCCTCCGCCCCCGCCTGTCCGCACAGGGCTCCTTGCTCAGGGGAGGGGCCCCACCGCGGCAGCCCGTCCTCGGGCACCAGCCCTCTGGATGCGCTGGCGGCGGGCCCCCTGCGGGCCCCCCGAGGAGCTGCACCCCCGTATGGCCCCCCCGAGGAGCTGCATCTCCCATATGGCCCCCCCGAGGAGCTGCATCCCCCGTATGGCCCCCCCCCCGAGGAGCTGCATCTCCCATATGGCCCCCCCGAGGAGCTGCATCCCGTATGCCCCCCCGAGGAGCCGCATCCCCCGTATGGCCCCCCCCCCCCCGAGGAGCCGCATCCCCCGTATGGCCCCCCCGAGGAGCCGCATCCCCGTATGGCCCCCCCGAGGAGCTGCATCCCCCGTATGGCCCCCCCGAGGAGCTGCATCTCCGTATGGCCCCCCCGAGGAGCTGCATCCCCCGTATGGCCCCCCCCCCCCCCGAGGAGCCGCATCCCCGTATGGCCCCCCCCCCCCCCGAGGAGCTGCATCTCCCATATGGCCCCCCCGAGGAGCCGCATCCCGTATGCCCCCCCGAGGAGCCGCATCCCCGTATGGCCCCCCCGAGGAGCTGCACCCCCGTATGGCCCCCCCGAGGAGCCGCATCCCCGTATGGCCCCCCCGAGGAGCTGCATCCCCCGTATGGCCCCCCCCGAGGAGCTGCATCCCCCGTATGGCCCCCCCCCCCCCGAGGAGCTGCATCCCCTGCGTACTCCCCCGAGAAGCTGCATCTCTCGTACGCCCCCCCCCCGGGGCGCTGACCCCCGTGCGCCCCCCGGGGCAGGCTCCCCTTGGGCAGCAGGCAGGGCGCAGAGCGCCGCTGGAAGGCACGTCCCGCACAGTGCGTGTGAACGCACCGCACCGCACCGCCCCCCCCCACGGGGCCGCCAGCAGAGGGGTGGGGCCGGGGAGCGCACGTGCGCACGCAGCGCAGCCTTCCCAGCCGAGCGGGGAGATGCCGGGGCATGACGTCATGGCCCGGGACTTTCAACATGCCCGGTGCCACGCAGGGCGGCCTTGCTTCCGGGTCGGCGTCCGAGGACTCTGGGGCCCGCACCCGCCCCCCGCAAGTGGAGGGCGGGGGGCAAGGGTTGCTGCCAGAGGAGCGGAAGGGCACTGGGGGGGAGGGGCAGGGTGGAAGGGGGGGTGGGCATGAGGAAGGCAGGGACGGAGCAAGGCACGTGTGAGGGCACAGAGGGGAACGGGAGCAGAGAGTGGTGAGGGGGTGGGGGAGTATCAGGGGAAAAAGGGGGCAGGGGCAGTGAGGGAAGGGGGAGGCACTAGGAGGGTGCAGGGCTATGGGAAGGTGCAGGTGCCAGGGGATTCTGGGGTGAAGCAGAAGGGCCTACACCTGCGGAGGAGGGACCAGCACCAGAGGAGAGAGGCAGGGCAGGTGTGTAGAGGGAGGTGTTAGAACAGGGGTAGCTCACATGATCAGAGTGGGGCTACTGGAGGAGAGGGCACAGGGCGGAGAGAAGGGCTGGCGTAGGGGGGGCAGATCGCACGAGGGCTGAGGGCAGTGAGAAGGGCAGGAGTCAGGACAGCAGAGGAGGGTGAGGAGTTGGGGGGCAGCAGGCACCAGGGGAGATGATGGAGCCCGGAGAGGAGACATGGCAGCAGAGAGAAAAGGTAAAAGTTTATAAAATATTTAATAATAACTTGGTATGCTGCCCCGCAGTGCAGTTTGGGTTTATGTGGGGATCAACACGTGGCCGGCAAGTGGGAGCCAAAACAAAAAAGTCAGTGTAATGATCTTCTGTTGATATGTGTTTTAGTAGTTAAATTCTTGGACTGTCATTGCTCATGAAAAGTGCTGTCACATGGGTAGAAATCAGGTAAATATTGAATTTTACTAATATCAGAAGAACTGACTTAAATGGGGCCTGTGTGTTGTGTAGTCTTGCCTTAATCTTTGTGCTCATGCCCGTCAGTGTGAGAGAAGCTATTTGTATAGATTTGCTTGCATATGCAACCACACTTAAGTTGAGGCCCTCAGCATGTTCTGTAAGTATCATTGTGGCCCCTGGGCTTCCAAAGTTGAGTTGCCTTAGCTCATCCCTGACAGGTGTCTGTCTAACCTGGTCTTAAATATCTCCAGTGATGGAGATTCTGCAATCTCACTAGGCAATTTATTCCAGTGTTTAACCACCCTGACAGGCAGGAAGTTTTTCCTAATGTCCAACCTAAACCTCCCTTGCTGCAATTTAAGCCCATTGCTTCTTATCCTAACCTCAGAGGCCAAGGAGAACAATTTTTCTTCCTCCTCCTCATGATACTTTTTTAGATACTTGAAAGCTGCTCTCATGTCCCTTTTTGGTCTTCTGTTTTCCAAGGTAAACAAGGTCAATTTCTTCAGCCTTGCCTCATATCTCATGTTCTCTAGAACTTTCATCATTTGTGTTGATCTTCTCTGGACTTTCTCCAGTTTCTCCATGTTTCCTGAAATATGGTGCCCAGAACTGAACATGATACTCCAGCTGGGGCCTAGTGTAGATGGCTCATTCCCTGCCTAGGGGACGTGAGACTGGCTGGGTTAATTTCCAAACCTCCTGTTTATTCTTTTCCTAAGCCAGGAGGGCACAGTAGTTCCGATGGGGGCTCTACAGGAAGGCAGCCCGCACTGCCCCCTGCCTGAAACCTTGTGCAGGTGTTAAACAGCTGTACAGCCCACCCTAGAGGTGACTGCATTTCAGCGTGCCTGAAGCAACACTGCACCAGCAATGGACAGGAGAATGGCTCCCGGGCATGGCTTGCTCATGACTGCTTCAGTCCCATTGGATGGGCCTCAGCCTCTTTTCTTCCCCTCCCCTGCTTTGCAATGGGGCTGTAGACTCTGAGGGAGAGGGGTGGAGGCAGGCAAAGGTGTCTCCCTGCAGCAGATGTAGACACGTCTCTGTATTAATCATTATCTCATTGAAGTTTTTAGCTTTGTATTGAGTCCTTTTACATGGAAACTTTGTATTAAGTCTTGGTAGAATAGTCCCTAGGACAGGTGAGGCAGAGACTGTCCCTGTGGGGTGAATGAGGTGGGAATGGATAAGGCGGATGGTGAGCACCTCTGGGCAGTTGCAAAGGTTGGAGAGGGGATGGAAGCCAGATCCAAGATCAATGAGCCCTGGGAAGTGGGCCCACTGAAAGGAGACTGGACCTGTGGATGCTTTGGGGGTCAGCAGCAAGGGCCTGCTTTGGGAAGCTCCCTCTTTGGAGGTGAATGTGGCAGCATTGAGACACCACCCAGAAGCCGGCGCCATAGACACTAACTGCAGATTCATGGGACGGCTCTCACAGATCTTGCACATGCATAAGATGATAGATCTGCGGGGGGGGGGGCAGTGGCGTAGTGAGGGGGCCAGAGGGTCAGTTGCCCCTGGGCACCATGCTAGGGAGGCTCCAATTTAATCCCATTCTGCTCCCCCCATTATCCCTTCAGCTCACATGCTCCTACTCCACCTGCCACCAGCAGCTGGAGTCTCCTCCCTGCCTCTCTGCTCTGAGCCTGACCCTCCTTCATCTCCACTGGAGGGTTAGTACATGCAGGAGCCCAGCCTCAAACTGTAGGGGGTGGGGGAAGATGCAGTACAAGTTCCCCTCAGCTGTGCACCAGGTTCTGGGCCGTGCCACATGGTGGCAGGGGGGAGTGCAAATTTTTCCTTTGCCCCCAGGCGCATAATACCCTCGCTACGCCTCTGGCAGCCGTGCTCACACCCTAAACTCCCAGAGCAGGTCTGGCAGCAGAAGCAGATGCAGGCTGCAGGAGCATAGCCAGCCTGTAGGAAGCGCTCCTCCCACCAGAGACAGGAAGAGCAGCTGAGCACACAGCCATGTATTTCATGAGGCTGGTGCTCTGGGTCATACTCCAGGGACTGGAAATCCTCCTGGGAGAAGCCGGTTTTCCTGCCTACTGTATTTTGCCACCAAAAGCCCTTCCGTGAGGCCGACGGCGTGCTGGCCAGCACGGCTCGCTGAGCACACACACAGCCATTGCACAGGGCCTTCTGCCGCCCAGCGGTTTGAAACCCTCCTTCAGTCTGACAGCGCGGGAGTGTGCGAGCAGGGCCGAGAACGATGAGGGCGCTGTTCTTCCAATGCTGGTGTGGTTATTTACTCTTGCCAGCCCCAGCCAGCGCGCGAGTCAAACAGGACAAAGCAGTCGGTCTGTGCAGTTGGCTGAACATTCAGAACCTTTCTACCGGGCAGCAAGCGATCCAGCCACTTGGCAGATCCTCCTTTTGCACAGGCTTGTTTGCAAAAGAAACAGCTCTCAGTGCAGCCCGCTGCTAACAGCACGCCCTCGTCCAGCCCCTGCGGCTGAGTCCTTGAAACGCCTCGCCCGCATCGAGCAACTGAGTCTCATCACACTCCTTATCGACAAGGAAACTGAGGCACAGGGACTTCCTGGTAAACCTAGCTTCCTAATTCAGTCACGGCCTTAGTCATATGCCCTTGCCTCCTCCCAGGAAGGGGAGGTAAATAGAGCCAGCCTGCAGTTACTGACCCCGCCAGGCTGGCGTTTCAGTGACTCCAGGGGCCGTTGGCAGCTCCGTGGCAGGTGAGGAATCCCTGTGTGCCTTGTAGCTGGAGAGAGATGTAACCACAGGGAAGGTTGGGAGCGGGCCCCTCACTTGGGTTCTTGGCACTTCGTGGACAATGCCTAACCCGAGGCTGGAGTGACTGTCAGAAGCGCCGTGTGGGGGTGGGGGGCTGATGCAGTGATGGATCATTGATGTGTGGGGCGTTTCCCAGCTCCCGGTTTGTGACAACTGCTGGCCAGGACTAACCTGCAGACTTCTCACCTAGCCGGCAGGACCTGCTACTGAAGGGCTCAATCCATTGGCTAGCTGGAGCACGCAGCATTCTTGCCGGCTATATGGGGGGCCAGTCACATGAGAGACACAAAACCCAGACGGCGTTAACATGTATCTGACACTCAGAACCCGAATAATGAAGTCAGGGGAACCGACTCGCCAGGCCCCTGAGCAAGGGGAGCCTTGCTTCATGCTCCTGGAAGAGGCAGGTGTTGGGGCAGCTGCACGGGGCTCTGGTGGCAATTTAAAGGCCCGGGGCTTAGCCGCCATCTCTGCCAGAGTAGCTGCTTGCCAGCAGGCTGTGAGAAATACCTTTCAGAGGGGCTGCACCCACACAGCTCCTGCTGCAGGGCTGGGGCCTTCGTTAGCAACCCAAAGAGCTGACAAATTGCGTATTCCGAAAGATGTCCAACCCAGGGCTGCGTATTCATTTCCCTTCTTGCAAATCACTGCATGTAAAATACACCCCAGAACCGGCTGGTTAATGCTGCTGGTTTAATTTGACTGTGGACATAGGGCAGCACCTTCTGACATGCATGTCCCTAGCAAGGTTCCTTCCGCATTTGCAAGGAACCATCGGATGAGAGATCTTCATTTCCATACAACTTAGGGCACTGTGTAAAATCAGATCATGGAGCATTTGATATGGATAAAGTGGGAACCTCTCCCTGCATTCTTTATATCCAAGCTCCACATTTGGAATGTGAAACCCTATTTCTAGGGTTCCCAGATGGCTGAACACGCCCCACCCCCCCAAAAAAACCTCTATGAAATAAGGGATAAGGGATCTTTTGGAAAAGGCCTTATTTTCCGCAAGATCCGCATCTAGACTGGCAAAGCTCCATGCTGAAAAAAAGCGGCAGCCATTTTTATGCTAATGAAGCGGGGGAAATTTAAATCCCCGCTTCATTAGCAATTGCGATACATCTAATTTACATCCCTTTTACGAAAAAGGGATGTAGTCTATACGTAGCCAACTGAGTATTGGAATCAAGGCCTTTTCAACACATGTCCAGATAACACCGTATTGCCAAATGTAAAGTGACTCTAATTTTATTTTATCTTATTTTTTACTGCTCGATTTTAGTCCAGAATTTATGTTTAAACATTGACCCACTGCTGAGCTTTGGAGAATGTAAATTGTAGCCAGCTTTTCTGAGCTGAGTTTGCTTGCTTGTGAGATGAATTCAGGAGCACATTTTGCAAGTTAATCTCCCTAGTGTAGACCTATCTTATGTAAGCTATGCGGCACAGCCCTGTAATGGAGACACAATCTACCCAAGAGCAGGGTTCTCCTGTAGGTGTAGGAATACCATCTCCCTGAACATTAGCCACATCAGTGGAAGAAGCACTCCTCTGTTGACACAGCTGCATCTACATGGGGGGAGGAGAGGATGTCAGTTTTTACACACCTTTTTGAGGCAGCTGGGCCAATGTAACTTGCAAGTGCAGACCAAGCCTTAGTCTAGATTTGGTATTCTCAGATGGCCCACAGAGATTTACATCTTGTTCTGACCAGTCAGGCTCAGTGTACCAGGATTTTTATCAACATGGTTAAATTGAATGATCGAGACTAGATTCCAGGATGTGTGAAAGAGCTACAAAGACCCATCACCAACACAAAACCCAATACAGTAGCAATATGGCTAGCACGCTCAAAAATGTGATGGTGTGTTTCTTCTTCATCCAGTCCTTCCCAGTGATCAGTCACTGTAACTGCAGGCGGCGTACACCACAGCATACAGTACTGTTTTACAGAAAGGGCAGTTTTCCACCCACTTCAAGACATTAGTGTGTGACAGTCCAAAGAACACAAGTGACCCTTCCATTGCTCTGGTGGCAATGTCGCAGCAAGCTGGGTTTGAGCTGATATTAAAACAAGGTTGCCATTGAACTTATTCCCTTTCACCCACCCTTTCCAGCACCTCTGTCTCTAGCCCAGTTTTTCAGCTTCCTCGTTAGTGCAATGGATTCGTGGGCCCTAACTGCCTCAGCACCTATTTCTGCAAGTCGGTAGAAAGCAGGAAGACTTAAAGGAAAGCCCAGAACGCTACCAGCTGTGCCTTTTAGGAAGGGTACTGCTGAAGATAGATAAGCTGCTAAGAAATACAAGTGCTCAGAGGAGTGCAGCCATTGTTAGTATTGCCCTGGGTCTGAGTCAAAGCCCATTGATGCCGTAAGTCTTGCCATTTAGTTCAATGGGCTTTGGATTAGGCCTCTGTTCTCTAGTCCCTTTACTACTTACTGAGCCCACCCCCTTTAAAAAATATCATTGGCAATAGCAAGTCTTCGTGACTGGATCTGCATCTAGTCATGGAGCAGGAGGGCGCTACGCACTCTAGCTGCAGGTAGGTGCAAAAGCACACATGCTGCTTGAGAGCGTGGCAGGCACTGGCAAACAGCCCTTGCTAAGCTGTCTGCCGGTGTCCATTCACAAAGCACTCTGCACTTACTACAACTACTCAGGATTAGCCGACTCGCTCCTAGCAGCCCCTACACCCGCTCAGGCTCTCTGCATTAGGCTCCATAGTCTAGCTTTTATCTTTAACATCGTGCACAGCAGGTTCTGGGTGGCTTCTCCGATGCTTCACTCGTGTTCAAAGAACTCATGACAAGCGGACGTGACCATGGCAACGAAGGCTACGAATTCCTGGAAGTCGCATTCAGCATCGCCATCCGCATCCAGTGTCTCCATCACCTTATCCACCGTCTCCTGATCCTTGATTTCCTACACAGAACGAGAGAGAGCGGTTAGAGCTGGTGAACCAGGGAGAGAGCTGGGAATAGGCTGCAGGGGAGCCTGGTTCATAAGCTGGTTGTCTTCAAATGGAGCAGCCAACAGACAGGGCAGCAGCCAGACACCACCTGCTAGGCCACCCGTGGAGCTGATCCCACCAGACAGGCCCATCTCTCGTTGTTTATTCAAAAGCTCGGGCAAAGAAGCCTCCTTTCTTAGTTAATCCGTGGCCAGTGCAGCCGTCCAAGCCCTGGCCTGGGGCTGTGACCCCGTTCACAGGCCGAGCTCCACAGGAGGCAGGGTCCCTCGGCCCCTTGTCACTGCACCGACTAACGTGTACAGCCACTTCTCCCATGGAAGGATCCCGGCAGTGGACACTCAAACCTAACCTGACTCCAAGCTTGTAACAGCAGAAACGAAGCTTGCTCTTAAATGACCCAGGCCTGGGCTACCATGTGGCCCCTCTTCAATAGACTGGGAGTGACACCTCGAAGGCAAGTGAGCACACGCAGACGCGGAAGGGTGAACAGGGCTGCACACACATCACAGCCTGACATGGCTAGCAGCAATGCTGACCCTGGGCTGGTGACGCAAAGAAGCTGTACCAGTGCATATCGAGAACTAAATGTGCGCTGGGCCAGAGGGAGGGCGCCTCTAATGCAGAGGTTACGGCGCTCGGCTGAGACATAGGAAACACGCTGCCCTCGCCACTGCGCTCAAGGTCAGAAGGGAACCCCCACCCTTCCCTCAGCCATACATGGAGTTATGCTCTGAGCTCCCCGTAGGGGAGCTGCACCCAGTGGTGAAAGGACACGGGGTGCCCTGGTGCACAGCTCTGGCAAGAGCTGGCTGAGCTGTGGCAAAAAGCCGGCAGGGAGCTCTGGAAAGAGCCAGCAGGGTCCCGGGTTGCAATAGGACCGTGTGGTTAGGAAACACGAAGTTCCCTTCACCGCTGGCTGCAGCCCTCCCCACGGGGGGCTCAGGCTCGTGACTGCCATCCAGACGCCTGCCGAAGCAGAAGTGCACATGCACGGAAGCAAAGCCCTAGGCACTGGGGGCCCTTTAGAGCACAAGACAAGCCACTAGATAATTCTGTGGAGAGAGCCGCCTGCCATCCCGAGGAGACGTGCTTGACCTTCTGATGAGCTAACTCTCCTTTACTGCTCCCCCGAGTAACCATGAAGCCAGGCCAGTCTCCGTCTTACCCCCTGGAAACACAGCCCAAGCCAAATGCTGATGGACCGGAGCCAGGCCATTGCATTCACTCAGGCCGTGACTGTCACTGTGCCTGCTAGCCAAAGCCATTTCAGCAAACCCCAGGGGAGCTGGGAACTGCAGCAGGCGACAGAACCATCTTCAGGCAGCGTGCTGCTTGGTGCGCAAGGGGGAAAGGGGCAAGCCATCGCGCAGGAGGCCATACTCACGCCTAAGAAATGGGGGAGCTCATTGTTAATCAGCTCCTTCAACTCCGACTTCCTCAGCTTGTGCTTGTCCCCCTCCTTTCCCGAGTACTGGTGGAAAGCGTCGATAATGGCAACCATGGCCTTTTCCAGAGCAGACATGGTTATGCCGGGACTGGCCTGGAATGCAAGGGATTGGGAGGAAAAACAAACAAGTGTTAGGCGAAGGGGGAGAGAGGTTTAAATGCCAACACAGCATCTGTTGCCCAAATTTGCTGCAGAATCACAGTTCGTTTCCTGTGCTGAGATTTACCGACTGAGATTCTTACTGTAGTGGCATTTTGTCTTCGAAAAACCCCTCCCTTCTTTCTTCAGAACAAAAAAAGCTTCCAACTTTCGTCCTATCACAAGCACCTGCCTCAGCCAATTAAATAGCACCAAGGCACTCCGTGGTGCCAATATACATTTACATGTGGCTATGGTGTAGTTTTCTTCATTTGCAGCATGTGTGATTGTTATGTGTTATGTCCAATCTTCTGCCCAGCTGATTTGCTCCATTTTCAGTCAGCTTGCTTTTGGATTTTGTACGTTTGTTTACACTGAGCCACAAAGCTTTTTGTAACCATCTTTATTCTTCATCTTTCTCTCTCTCTTACTTTCCAGATTTGGAAGTTTCAGGGGGTAGCCGAGTTAGTCTGTTACAGAAAAAAATAAACAACTGGTCTGGTAGCACTTTATAGACATGTAGACTACATGTTTTGTTAGTCTATAAAGTGCTACCAGACCAGTTGGTGGTTTTTTTTTCCAGATTTGGTTTGCTCTGACTGCATTTCCTGATCACTTAATGCCTCTATCCCCACTGAACCGCCAACAGAACATTATGAGATCCAGTTTTCATGGGCACTAAGTGCAAACAAATATGCTCATTTCCCTTCCTTCTGCACTGGCGACTGAGAGACTATTTGGCATGCTAGTGACAGCATTTAATGAGGTACGCCCTTACCTCCTGCAAGGACATCCATATTTGCTTACAAGCCTCCTTTCAGATGTCACATAATGAAACCCCCTTAAAAGATAATGACGTAATGGGAAATGAAGTAGAGAAAAACGGACCAAAAAGTTTCACGCTACATGGATGTTGGGAGAGGTTTTGGTACATGACAGACAAAAATCCGACTTTGCCTTTGTTGATGCGTGCAGAGCCTGGCTAGTGCAATTCAGCATTGTTCCATTGACGTGAAAGGAACGGCCACATCGTGGCGGAGGTTCTGCCTCACTCAGTGTAACTGCTGTACACAAGTCTCAGAGGGGAGCGGGTTACTCCATATCTGCAGACAACGAGGAGTCCCACGTTGCCGTAGAAACTAACCGATGTATTAAGACAAATAAATCTGTTAGTCTCCAAGGTGCCACAGGACTCCTTGTTGCTTTTATTCTAGACAAATCTTTCTCGGCCGCGGGAGCAAGGGAAGAGGTAAATCAGTTTAAACTAGATACAGTTACTGCTCTGTGGAAGAGGTCCAGCGGGAAGTAGCTCTGTTCTCTAGTTATTCCGATCCGTATCCTCTGCGCAGGGTGTCCTGGACATCCCTTGATATACCCAGCCGTGTAGCGCTGCTGTCTCACTAGACGACATTTGCAGACATAACATGCGTGAACAGGAGCCTCAGCTTTGCTTTAGCTTTTTCTTTTCTCTCCCTTTTTAAGTGTGTAACTTGGCCAATCTGCAGTGGCTTGAAAGTCCCAATGGGAGTTTAAAGGGGGGATATCACTCCTATGTCAATAATTAGTCAGGCATGTCCCACCTGCATGTATATTCAGCATTAACATTTGCTAAAAAAGTCCTCTCTCTAAAGCCCTTAGTATTATTTCTGCTACTCACCTTCCGTCTGTGCCCTCGTTTGGCTGGAGTCAGAGCAATGTGTTCTGACAGCAAGGGGGAGGCTTCTTATTTCCTCTGTCGGGAGCGGGGTGGTGCAGTGCTTCTGCAGAACAGCCGCGACCAATGAGGGCCTGGGGAGGGGGTGTGAGGGGTAGGAAGGAGGCAGCTGATTCTTGGAGCTGATTTCCTGGAATGAGTGGACATACACACAAGGGTGCATTGAGCAAGCTATTATCCCACATCAGTTCGCTGGGGGAGCAGCTACTCGATACATTGGTACCAGCGACAGAAAGCGCTCTTGTAGGGAAAAATGGACAATCAGCTTTTTAATTCCCAACAAAACATTTGTCCTGGGTTTCTTGTTATTAATAAAATAAGAAAGAGGAATTGGCTAACTGCAGTCGAATGCACATGCCGGCCCTCCGGTGACAAAGCGAAGGCGCGGATTAACAGTGGCAGGATGACAGCAGGCTCGCACATATTTCTTTAGCAATAGGAACCAGTGCTAAAAGCAACATTCAGTAACAGCAGCGTGGAGGTTACAGATCTGCTGGACTGTCATCAGCCACAGCCAAGGGAATTCAACTTGACATTTTTAGGCATGTGAAATGAGTTCAGCTAAAACATTGGCTGGACCAGCACTTAAAGTTCAAACCCAACCTATTTAAGTAAAAAAATGGTTGAGTTAACTCTGCTCCATACACCCATGTCACTGGTCTCTGCCAGGCCAAGAGAAGACGGGGTATCTAGGGGCGATCACAGTGTGGCCACCCTGACTTCTGCGCTGCCTTCAGAGCTGGGCTGCTGGAGAGCGGTGCTTGTAATGCTGGCCGGGTGCCCAGCTCTGAAGGCAGCACCCGCCAGCAGCAGCGCAGACATAAGGGTGGCAACACCGTGCCCATGTCGCCCTTATTGCGGTCCTGCTGCTTTCAGTGCTGGGTGGTTGGAGAGCGGCAGCTGCTGACTGAGGGCCTAGCTCTGCAGGCAGCAGTGCAGAAAGAAGGGTGGCAATGCCAGGCCAGGCCAGCCCTGCTTCTGCACAGGTGGCAGCTCAGCCTTCAGAGCTGGATTCCTGGCCAGCAGCCACCATGCTCCAGCTCTGAAGGCAACACAGCTGTGCAGAAGTAAGGGTGGCAACATCATGACCCCCTGTACAATAAACTTGCAACCCCCCTCCCCACTCCACACACAACTCCTTTTTGGGCCAGGACTCTACAGTTACACCAAGGTGAAGTTTCAGCTTTAAATGTCTGAAATCACGAAATGTAACCTTTTAAAGACATCTTCTGACCATTAAATTGATCAAAATGGACTGTGAACTTGGTAGGACCCTCGTCCTCACCAGACTGCTGGAAACACGATCCAGTAATGTGGCCACGTCTCCATGAACCTTCTTGTGGAGAAAGAATTTATTCAGATGACAGCTGAAGCATTTCGTTCCCCACGCGGAATGGCAGAGCACGTTTCACTGATGTCTGGTACGAAAAGAGCTCTCGCAAATGGCAAAGCTGTCATTAGAAGTGGGCCCGGTGCATGCCTGTGCATTGGACAGCCGTCAGTTTTCCATGCTGTCTGGTTCCCAGGCCAGGTCCCAAGACAGCTTCTCCATGAAGTGTATAGTTCACAAAAAATGTCAGACTGGAAGAAACTGGAACCTACACTAAGGAACCATGAGGCATCACAGGATCATATCAACTTGTCACGAATTCTGTGACTGCTGATGAAAAGCTGCAGCAGGAAATGAAGGTGAGAAACATGCCTGGTGTTTAATATTGCAGAGACGTCTATATGCCATGCTATTTATGGTGAGAAATATGCTCTTTCAGGGGGATATTGAGCACTTGGAGACAGATGGAATGGAAACTTCCTGGGAAGGGCTGGGCTAGGTACAATCCTGTGTTGGCCTGTCATGTGGGTGAAGTGAAGGCAGGTGCAAATGTGCATTAACTGGGAATCAATATTCAAAGTTGCAAATGCTGGCAGTCTCTCACTAAGCTTGTGCCTCTAAATTATAGAGTAAAATATAACCCTATTGCCATAGCTATAAGGTGACAAAGCAGAGAATTTATCTGCTATTGGGAAGTTCCCATGGTCAGAAATATCTACAGGAAGGTGTTACGGAAAGGCCTTATAGAAAGACATAGCACACGTCTATAGTGGTTTGCATGGAAGTAAGGCTATTGCCATGTGTGGCTGGGAGGTTTCCTAGGAGTTATGATTTTGTTATTCCTCAGTACAATGCTTCCACTGTTCCCCTCTCTTTGTCTAGTTAACACAGACATCAGATACTGCTGCCTCTACTGGTTTTTTTAAAAATGGTGAATAAACTGAATTCATTGACATGCAGCCGCTTTCTGCCTCCCTGTTTACAGTTTCCAAAACAGCAATTAAAGGTTGGAAAAGGGACTAAAATTTCTGCAACAACTAATCTTGAATCCTTCACAAGAAACAAATACTCAAGATGAAAAAGTTTAGTTGCAATTACTATCTGACCTTAGTTCTTGCAGCTAATGCTAGACAAATTCAGTCTGGAAATAGGATACTTGAAGAATGAAGGTAATTAACCATTAGAGCAATTTGTCAGCAATGATGGTGGATTGCTGCAGTAAAGCACAGGCACCAGATATGGGATTCGAAGGCCCTGGACCTAGACACAAGGAGCATCTAGTCCCCTCACAGCTCCAGGAAGGCCACCAAATACGCCACATCGAGGACCAAGGAGAAAGTCTCATCAGTGGGATATTTGCAACCCTGTAATGGCGCCCTCCAACCTGTACCTGAGTGGGAGAGGTGGCTTTGTATCTCAGCCACATTCTAAAGCTTGTCCCCTTCCCATGCCCCAGCCCTGCAGCTACTCCCAAAACCCGCGGTCCATGAGTTGGGGCAAACGGGCAATGAAACAACCACTTCAGCACAAGGGATTCTTGCCCAAAGCCATGGAGTCTGATTTCTACTGACACCAGACCCACCTCAGCACAAGTGTCCCCACGAACTAAAGCCTTCTCCCAGATGATGCTGTTGCAAACAAAGCAAACCTGATTCTGGGATGCATTAACAAGAGTGTTGTGAGCAAGACACGAGAAGTCATTCTTCTGCTCTGCTCTGTGCTGATTATGCTTCAGTCGTCCAGTTCTGGGCACCACATTCCAAGAAAGATGTGGAGAAATTGGAGAAGGTCCAGAGAAGAGCAACGAGAATGATGAAAGGTTAGAAAACACAAGCTATGAGGGAAGACTGAAAGAACTGGGCTTGTTTAGTTTAGAAAAGAGAGACGGAAAGGGGATGACACAGCTGTTTTCAAGTATCCAAAAGGGTGTCACAAGGTGGAGGGAGAAAAATTGTTCTCCTTGGCTTCTGAGGACAGGACAAGAAGCAGTGGGCTTACGTTGCAGCAAGGGAAGTTTAGGTTGGACATTAGGAAAAACTTCCTAACTGTCAGGGTGGTTAAACACTGGAATAAATTGCCCAGGGAGGTTGTAGAATCTCCATCACGGAAGATATTTAAGAGCAGGTTAGATAAACAGCTAGGCTGTGTCTAGACTGGCAAGTTTTTCCGGAAAATCAGCCGCTTTTCCGGAAAAACTTGCCAGCTGTCTACACCGACTGCTTGAATTTCCGTAAAAGCACTGATGATCTCATGTAAGATCATCAGTGCTTTTCCGGAAATACTATGCTGCTCCCGTTCGGGCAAAAGTCTTTTTCCGAAAGACTTTTCCGCAAAAGGGCCAGTGTAGACAGCACAGTGCTGTTTTCCGCAAAAAAGCCCCGATCGCGAAAATGGCCATCGGGGCTTTTTTGCGGAAAAGCGCGTCTAGATTGGCATGGATGCTTTTCCGCAAAAAGTGCTTTTGCGGAAAAGCATCCTGCCAATCTAGACGCGCTTTTCTGAAAATGCTTTAATGAAAAAGTTTTCCGTTAAAAGCATTTTTGGAAAATCATGCCAGTGTAGACGTAGCCCTATTGGGGATGATTTAGATGATACTTGGTCCTGCTGTGAGGCTGGGGAATGAACTTGATGATCTCTCGAGGTCCCTTCCAGTATTCTATGATTCTATGACCTCTTAGCCCTGGCTGCCCAGTTCACAGCAATTCACCAATCACGTCTCAAGGCAATCAAAGAGAGACCTTGAAAACGTTTCATTTACCAAACCAAGGTTCAGGCTGCTAAGCTGCCTCACCAGTTCCTGTCTGGCACAGCCATGCCTGCCAGCCGCCCCTGGGGCTGAGGCGTATAACCAGGCTCACCCCAGTTCATACCGCTGTTTCCATTTTTCACACTTGTTTGTGTGAATGCTTCTAGTGCCGCTGACAGGAGGCCTTTGTTCAGCCGTCTAGCCATTTATCAGACGAGAGGCTTTCAGAGACGTGGCCCTGCAGACCGGCTCTCCGAGAGCCACCCAGAAGACACAGCCTGCATCCAGATGCTGCTATCCTGGGTGTCACCCTGTCCCACTCTTCACCTGGGCCGCTCTGGCCTCTGATTATTATTAACATCTGTCTCACCGCAGTGCTGAGGAGCCCTCCTCAGAGCCCAGGCCCCATCGCGGTAGGCGCTGTACAACGTTCCTGTCCCAGGGACCTGAGCCCGAGGGGTTGTCTGCACTAGAAATGCTGCATCCCCGCAACCGCGCCATTGCCGCGTGTCTGGGAAAGCCGTTCTGTGCTGACGGGGGGCGAAGAGGGGGAGGGGATGTCTCCCATCAGCAAACACAGGCTGAGCCTACACAGCCACTTTCTGGCTCAGGGGTGTGACACCCTCCCCCCCCTCCCCACACACAGCAAGTTGCCTTACTGTAAAGCACCAGCATAAACTGGACTACAGTGCTGAGTGGGATCACCTGATGGCCTCTCAGCCAATCAGAGCCCCCTGCACCATGCAGTAGCATTACTGGTGCTCAACGGCCTGTGAATGGACATTTGGCCTCCAGCCAGCAAAGGGCCCAAAGCTCTGGATCCTTCCAGAACCTTCTGCTTCCCAGCCTGGTTCTCTCGCCTGTTAAAGCCTTCCCCCTGCAGCTGCTAAGTGTGGCCCTATAGGTTTCATTCACCTCCAAGGGCAACTTACATTTGGTTTCCCTTTAGTCGTATCAGCCGTAACATCAGGACGTGTAACCGCTGGGAGCTTTGGCAGTGACACTTTCCAAGGACTGGTACTTCTCCTGACAGAGGTACCGCTGACATTACAATCCACTCTCCCTATACACAGCAGCTTTCCTGCTAGGCTTCATGCCCACAGTCTGATTGACAAGGAGAGAACCATAAATGGGATCCAATTTCCCTCCCGGTTGATGGCAGCTGGGAGAGATGAGGTCCAGAAGATGAGCTGGATCCTTTCATGGAGAAGCTGCAAACAGGCAGAATGGAAAAGCCATCAACATGAAGCAAAGCTCCTTTCTAAGAGCAGCTGCTGGCTGAAATCAGGCCTCTCTGCTTTTATAGGTTCAGAGGCACAGGTGCTCGATGGCCCAGAGTCAGAAGGGGGACCCTATAGAACCTCATGCAAAGCCTGGAGTGGGCAACAGCTTTTTTTATTCAAACACAGCTGCTAAAACTATCTTCTGCTTCTTCAGAAAAAGAACTGAATCCCCTGCTTAGTGCTAGTACTCACCACCCAGAGACGCATACTGGGTAGGGTTGCCAGATGGTTGAAACAAAAATACCAAACACTTGCTCCTCTCCCTTCCCCCCCACCCCCAAAAAAAAACACCAGGAAAAAATTCTGTTGAAGGAAAACAAAAAGAGGGGTAGGAAAAAAAAGGAGTCCAAGACTTATTAATCTCTCTCTCTATCTCTCTCTCTATATATATAAAATAAAACAGCATTAAGACAGCTTGTCCTTTAAGAGTGAGTGCAGAGCTAGGAACAGGGGAGGGGTTGAGCACTAAGACCCAGGGGAATCATTGCTTCCCCTTGGTCTTTTTGCTGGCAGCCATTTTGTGCCGGCAGTCTTGCGAAACCAGGTAAACATGGGGCTGGGAGAGGCTGGGTGCTGAGTGTTTGTAGGGTTGCCAGATGCCCGGCTGTGGCGGTGCGTCGGGGATCCCCCGCCTCCTGCACCCCCGTAGTGGCACGAACAGACTCCACCAGCCAGTAGACTAGAGGGAGTTTATTGATTCTCTAGGATACAGCACAGCAAAGATGTAATCCGGATACAGGGCAGGCCTAGGATGCCTCAGCCCCCCTTGAGATGGGGGAGACTGGGTCCCTAGATCCCAGCCTGTTGTTTAGGCTGCTTCCTCCATGATACCAGACAGAAACTAAAAACATCCCTTCCAGCCCTGCCCCCCAGCCAGGGGCTGGCCTCCCCTCCTTCCTTCGTTTCTCTCCCTGGGAGGTAACTGGTCGGACAGGTTGGGAGCCCCTTGCATAATGACTCATCCCCTGTCCTGCTGGGCTGTGCTACAAACAGCTGCCAGCGGAGGTCACCCAGAGCCCAAGCCTAGCAACCAGCAAGATACCAACACTACGTCACACCGGAATTTTCACTGCCTGGCCAGGAAAAAAAATCAGAAAATACCGGACATCTTGGGGGTCTGGTATTTTCTGAATTTTCTTTACCGGACAAGAGGTGAAAATACTGGACTGTCCGGGTGAATACTGGACAACTGGCAACCCTAATACTGGGATATGACAGTGGACAACTAGTCTGCATATGCACAGACGCCCACGGAATGCAGAACAGGCGCATTATCCAATTTGTCTTTGTGCGGATATCTGAGGTCGAACCCCAGCGGGCTTCAGGCCAGCTTGCTGAGTCACTTGGCAGTTGCTGTGTTTGCAATAACCAACCATCAAATAATGTTTTGTATAACACGTGGTGCTATGCAAAAGTCCCTCTAAATAGTCATTCCAGCGCAGGGCTGTTTCTTGTAAGAGTGCCTATCGCGTGGATGCCACTGGAGAATGACACCTGCCAGAGCAAACTTGCTGCAATGCACCAAAGTGGGTGTTGTACTGTAAACATGGCAGCTTGGGTGGGACATCAGGGAAATACCAGCAACCAAGCACAAACCCCACACATGACCTTCCCCTTCTTGCTATTGCTGCATATGCAAAGGGGAGTGGAAGTTGACAAACACAGATTACATGCAGAACAAAGCTGATTTTCACGGGCTTCAGTTGGCTTTTTGTGCCTAGCAAAGCTGCATCTTGAAAATGAGCTGAGTCTAAATCAAGGTAGTATTGATCCTGAAAGTCTGCGATGCTGCTCTCTCAGTGCTGCTGAATCAATATTTGCATAATTTTACAGGGACTTGATTGCATTCTTAATCAGTGCAATGGAGTAAGAAAAGTCACATGTAAAACCCCTCCATTCATCTGAGGAATGGTTTTGACCCTTAAAAACTTATGCCCAAATAACTCTGGACTTCATTGTTTGCACAGCTACAGACTCACGCTGCTAACCCTCTGAGATTTACTCCCCACCCCACCCTGTGCTGCTGCCTCTGTAAAGCTCCCCACAGCAGGATTTCAGGCTCTTACCTCAGTTTTTTCCAACTCTGCCCAACACAAATCAAATCCATGCAACAGGCCCTGGTGCCTCCCCCCACTGCCCCGCACAGTCTTGCCCTCGTCTAGCAGGTGTCCCCAGCCAGGTACTCACTAGGGGACTGGGGGCCCCCATTCCAGCCCCACCCCACTCCCTGTAGGAGTCTTGCTTTAGCTGTTGGCGCTGCCGCTGGCTTTTTACAGAGGCCATGGTGCCCTGCAGCTACCACCCTCCCCCGGCCCCTGCTGTCAAACCCACCTCATGGGAGCTGTGACGTAGTGGGGGGCTGTTGACTCTGGTGGCCCTGGGCCCACTCTGGTTGGGCTGTCTCTGGTCGCTGTGGGCTGTGAGTGACCCTTCCTGGCCTGTGTCTGTAGCACTGCCCAGCGGGGGGTCGCCCTGAGGAATCGCACGTCACGTAGTCCGTGGCCCAACCGGGTCTCACCTGTCCAGGGACGGGGTCTGAACAAAGGAAGGGTGTGGCTCGGCTGGGAAAACAGGAAGAGCGGAGACTAAGCTGAGTACTGGGGGCTGGGGGGGGCTGGACCCCTACCCCAAGGGGACTGAGGCTGCCTGGCCCCAACTCCTGTAGCCACATCATGTCTGTCCTGTGTCCTGGAGAAGCAATAAACCCTCCTGTTCTACTGGCTGGCGGAGTCACATCTTGCTGCGGACCGGGGTGCAGGACTGGGGGGTACCCGACACACCACCACAGGAGGCAGCTAATTAGTTGTGGGGGAGGGGCCAAGTCCCTTTCCTATCGCGCCCCCCATCCTGTGACAGTCCCCTGCCCTGTGCAGCCCCAGCTCATTTGCTTTCCACCCCCATTCTCCCGGCAGTTGCGGGGGACACGGTGTCCCGACCCCCACTCAGCGTAGCTGGGCCCTGTGCTAATGGTGTGGCAGACCGGGGGCTGGTAAGAGAGAGGCTTTGGCCGGGGGCAAGCGGCTTGGCTCCCCGGCTTGTGTCCCACCCCCCTCAGTGCCAAGGAGACACAGAGCACAGAGGGCCAGGACAGGGCAGCATGGGGCAGGCGCCTGCTGCCAGTGTGGTGACGCGTGCATGGGGGGGGGCGGCGACCCCTGCTGCCACCTGCACCACGCCCCGTGATCCCCAGGTCCCTTCCGACCATAGGACAGCTGGGGGGGGGCATTGAGGGGTCCCCAAAAGCGTGGGGCCTACAGGCAGCTGCCCCATTTCATCCTATGGCCAGGCCGGCTCAGAGGGCAGGTCCCTTGCTAGCTCGGGGCCTGTGCGTAAACAGGGAAGCTGTTGCCCTCTCTGCTGTCAGAATCTGTCCTGGGGAGCGAAGCAGGCCATTCCGAAGGAGAAGCCAGGAGAGGGGGCAGAGAAGCAAAAATGGTTTGTGTGTGTGTGAGGAAATGAAGGGAAGCGGGCGAGAGAAGTGGCACGGGGACAGGAAAGGAGCAAGCGTATTTCAGAGGGATGGCTCACGAATGTGTTCCAGAGGGATGTTCGCAGCCGCTCCGCTATTCTGCAAGGGAAGGGAAGACAAATGAGAAATGCAGGGGGCAAAGATGACACAGTCAAACATTTGGCAGGGGGACATGTCACCGTGTGGTTAATTGGAAACAGCGGCGAGGTGAAAGTGGGTGAGTTCCCCCTCCATTTGAATAGGTAACCTCCCCTACCCCTGACAGAGGGAATACCAGACTAGATGGCCCTTAGAGAATTCCTGCGTTCCCCAGAGCAGAGACCTGGAGTTCATGCCTAATTCCAGAGTGACAATTAAATCCAGAGCTGTCCAAGTTCTCATGTGGCCGCACTGGCCTGAGTCTAAGAGAATTTAATCTGAGCTCAAGACCCCATTCTACTCGCCCCAGGTACATTGTCAGAGACAGGCCCTGACAAGTTTACAGTTTAAATAGATGAGACACAGGGTAAAAAAATCTGTTCTGTCCCCAGATACAGATTTTAATCTATTTTATAAAGGTTCGTATCCTGCCCTCATTCCTGTAGGACCGGAGCATCTTCCAAAGCACAGTCAGCCATGAGACTAATATCTGCCATGTGGGATGGGGAACCTGATTTGGGGAGAGTAGTTAACGGCTACGTCTAGACTGGCATGATTTTCTGCAAATGCTTTTAACAGAAAAGTTTTCCGTTAAAAGCATTTGTGGAAAAGAGCATCGAGATTGGCATAGACGCTTTTCCGCAAAAGCACTTTTTGCAGAAAAGCGGCTGTGCCAATCTAGACGCGCTTTTGCGCAAAAAAGCCCCGACTGCCATTTTCGCGATTGGGGCTTTTTTGCGCAAAACAAATCTGAGCTGTCTATACTGGCCCTTTTGCGCAAAAGGACTTTTTCCCGAATGGGAGCGGCATAGTATTTCCGCAAGAAGCACTGATTTCAGACAGTAGGAAGTCAGTGTTCTTGCGGAAATTCAAGCGGCCAGTCTAGACACAGCCAATGGGTGTGTCTAGACTGGCAAGATTTTGTGCAAAAGCACTTGCTTTTGCGCAAAAATTTGCCACCTGTCTACACTGGTCACAAGAATTTGCGCAAGAGCACTGACATTCTAATGTAAGAATTCAGTGCTTCTTGCGCAAATACTTTGACACTCCTGCTCAGGGATAAGCCCTCTTGCACAAGAATACTTGTGCAAGAGGGCCAGTGTACACAAGCATCTTAGTTTTTTGCGCAAGAAAGCCCGATGGCTAAAATGGCCATCGGAGCTTTCTTGCACAAAAGCGCGTCTATACTGGGCATGGATGCTTTTGCGCAAAAGCATCCGTGCCAATCTAGACGCTCTTTTGTGGAAATACTTTTAACGGAAAAACTTTTCCGTTAAAAGCATTTCTGCAAAATCATGCCAGTCTAGACGCAGCCAATAAGTCTAGGCATTCTTTTAATAGTAGCTGAGATAACGCAGTCTGGTCCACCAATTGATCTTGTATCCAGTAATGGAATTGTAAAATGTAGTGCCATCTATGATCTGGAAGCTCTGGCCAGGATATCTGCATGCTTTTAGTAAGTGGGATTTTGATAGCCAACAGCATTTGGCAGGAAGCCACTGCCTGATTTTTCAAGGATATTTATATTCACTTAAGTCTAGGATGCAAGTGAAGGAAAGAGCAGCCAGCAGTGAAAAACATAACTATATATTTTCCATGGTCATAGCTAATCAATCTTAGTAGATACTTTCTCTCTTCCACAGGCCAGGCCATGCATCAATGCACAAGCTTTAAAGTCCTAAACAGGTTTCCTGCTTTGTCCTTTCTTCCATTATATTGGTTGCCCTCGTGTAGACCTTTCGGCTACGTCGAGATTGCATCCCTTTTTCTGCACGGAGCTTTGCCGGAAAAAAGCGCCAGTCTAGACGCGGATCTTTCGGAAAATAAAGCCTTTTCTGAAAGATCCCTTATCCCTCTTAAAATAAGGGATCTTTCAGAAAAGGCTTTATTTTCCGAAAGATCCGCGTCTAGACTGGCGCTTTTTTCCGGCAAAGCTCTGTGCAGAAAAAAAGCGGCAGCCATGCTTATGCTAATGAAGCGGGGGAGATTTAAATCCCCGCTTCATTAGCAATTGCGATGTGTCTAATTTGCATCCCTTTTACTTAAAAGGGATGCAATCTAGATGTAGCCTTCAGGTAAGCTAAGTCTTCCTCAGAAGGGAAGAGGGAAGGGGTTTCCCAGCAGCTGATGTGAGGGCTGTTTGCAGCTGAGCCAGTGGGGGATGCTCAGTTGCAGATGGTTCCTGGCACCTTCACAATTAATTCACATCTCTAGTGCTGGGGGCCCATTATTCCAAGGGCTCCGAGCTGGGCTGGATGGCATAGTGGTGTAAGGCATGGCTTGTCTACACTAGCACTCCTGCTGTGGCTCTGAGCTAAGCTAATGGGAGTGAGGAAAGCAGCAATGTAGACAAGGCCTTCAGGATCACATGGCAGTGGTGACCCAAACTAATCCCAATAAGCCAACCAGTACAGAGATCTCAACTGAAAGTGGGCAGCAGTATTAGCTGTGTCCCCTTACGCAACTCACTGGTCTTCTGCCCCATTGCCCTTCCAAGAAGCACGACAGCAGCGCTTGGCTGAGAAGTTCCATCTCGGAGCGCGGGCAGCCTGGCTCAGGAAAAGTGGTGCCCAGGATTATCCCGCAGAAAGAAGAGGCTCTGAAGGGTGGCTAGTTTGGATGCTGGCAACTGGGCTGGGCTTGTCAGTCCTGAGTGTGCAGCATGCACAGCCAAGGGCAGAGCTGAAGGTGTTCTGGCCCTGAAAGCACATTTGTCGGGAGGCGTCGCTGTTACCACGGGGTAATGCTCTGACAGCTTGAATCAATCCTTGGGTTGGATTTCCAGGCCTGGCCCAGCTCTAATGGTCTCAGTGGGGGCTGGAGCAGACCCATCTCACTAATGAACATTGCTGCGCAATTGGCAATTCCAGCTCAAGGACAGACCAGACGGAAAGGGCCGGGGGTGTGCGCAGAAACGCTGCGTACTGCCAGACTGCTACACTCGCCTTGGCCAGCACCATGACTTCATCGCTCTCAGGGTTACATACCTAATAGCTTCTTAAAGGGACAGGGCTATTTTAAAATCCACAGCCAATGTTTTCAAGTGATCTCAAGTTTGGGGTGCTCAGGATTTGCGTGGCACAGAAATGTGGCTTGCAGCTATTCCCCAACCCCTACAATACTTTCAGCAATACTGAATTTAGACTGTACTGAAGAGTGTCTGGCCCCAAATGGTTAAAGGACCAGGGAGCAACGCATAAAATTGTGCTGTCTCAAATATTTCACTCCTCCATTTGCACCCCACCCTCTTCTTGAGGGAAATACAAAGAGGCCCTTTTATAGCTGCTGCGGATGAGAAAGCCAATTTATTTCTTTGTCCCTTATAAGCATATGCGCACCAGGCTCTGCCTGACAATGGGGTAGTGACTGGCAGGTCTATTCTGCTGTGGGAGAACAGAAACAAGATCTGGAGATCTTTGGGGGAGCAGGTGCCACTTGCTTCAGTCCCCAGGGCTCGCTTGCAAACACAGCTGCACGGAAAAACACTTTCTAGGGCAGAAAGCTGCCTCCGACACTAATTCCTTGGTGTATTCCTCCCCTTTTCACTGCTGAGCTGATCCTGGACCTTACCAAAGTAGGGAAACAAACTTGGATTTCTCAGCCGACTCCCACGTGAAGCAACTAGAATATTAAAGACCCTCATTGCTGCTGGGCTGGCCTGATCCAAAGCCCATGGAAATTATTGGAAAGACTCACATTTCCTTCCTCACTGGGACTGTGATCCAAAGCCCAGTGACCTAAGCACAAAAGCTCCATCGGGTGTACGGGGCAGGGAGAAGCGTTTGTTACATAGAAAAGGCCGGTGGATGAGGGAAGAATTACTGTCCCATTTCTGGGAAAGTTTCACAAGCAACCATGTAAAAAGCCTGCAGTGCTGGAGAAACACCTGTTGGAGTTCTGCCTCAGGGCACACCTGTTCCCTAGAGCCCATTCATGCACCTGGGGTCTCCCCTTCCTTCTCGTGGAAGGTGGGGATCTGGGGTTTTGCTTCCCCCCACAGCAGCATTTCCACTCCTACCTCCTGTGGGCAGCTCTGTGGGACAATGCACATTAGCTCTGCAGACACACAGCCAGAGGGAGTTTTACTAGCCCCCCCCCTTCCATGCTGGTGAGCCTCCACCCTCACCGGTTGCAGAGGGGTGGGCCTCTGGGCAGAACCCCCGCTGTCTCTCAGGGGAGGGTGGCAAATGGAAGCAGTAGCTCAAGAAGGGGATCCCTGCAGTGGTCTCTGTGCCTCCCCCAACATTGCCATCACCCAGGAGAACCATCCAGTTCTGGTGTTATGTCAGTGGCCTGTCAGCAGGATATGCCCTTTCTACAAATTAGAGCTTTATCAGCCCCTGGCTGATTGATACAGAGGCAGCAAGGAGGGATGAGTGTGTGTACTCAATAACTCAGTCGAGTAAACAACCGATAAGCCTAACATCCCTGTGCCAGACCGGGGAGTTTCTTTTGCCATTGTCTTCCAATTCTTAGTGGAGATGTGCTGCATTATACGCAAGAACACAGCATGCCAATGGCTTCTACATTTTGAAAGGGGAATGTCACAACTAGCAGAGAAACATTATATAGCCATCTAAAACAATTACTTTAGGGCAAAAGGATTAAAATCAGAAGCATCAAGATGGGAAAAGAGACAGTCATTTATACTGGTTATTTTAATAGGCGCATTGAAGTACAAAAAGATAAACTCTACTTGTATGGCACTGCTGTATACAGGACTGCAGATATATCCCAGAGAGTCGGGTCGCTCTCAAAGACCATATCAGCTCACAACAGAATGAATCAAAAATCTTAGCAAAAGTTTGCATGATACCTTACCATGACAATAAATGCTGACATATTAGTTCTATTTGTCCGTTTGAATACTGCAAGTGTACAATTCTGCAATATAAAAATAGCAGGTCTGAGAAACTTTTTTTGTACCTCAGTACATCCACTGTACAGTAAATTCTGAAGACAAGTCAGTGGAGTCTTTCATCAGTTTTGTTAACTGCAAATGTGCTATTCAACTGAATTCAGTTCCTCCTCGGTATAATTTACCTGACTCAATTCTCTGATATATTTACAATGTATAAGTTTTCATTCCTACTACAACAGTATGTTTTTGGCCTAACACCAGGGAGTTGTGAGTATGCAGTAGAGAACCATTCTAAATATATCCTTAAAGTGCAAAATACGCATTTTCACACAATGGCATAAAGATATACCCAAGTCTGAAAAAGTCCATGTGCTCAACATAAAAAATAAGGAACGTGCATTGAAACATGCTCAAAGTATGGAAACAATTATTTCCTTTTTTCCCTTAACATGTGACTGAGTAAACATTTGAAATAGGTTCTATAATAGTGTTGCTAAAGTGATTTAAAGCTTACAAGAATTTAGGATAAAGCACTGATTTCAGGAGAGCTATGATTTGATAAAGGCACCATATTCTTTCCTGTTATTTTAGTTCACTTAAAAATATGTTTACTACTCCTCAGAATCCACAGACTGTTAACTTGATTTGACGGTGGACACTAACCAAAGACAACAATACATTAATAGTACAGGTTGAACCTCTCTAGTTCGGTACTCTCTGGTTCAGCAACATCCATCGTCGGGCATGATTTTAGTTAGCAGGGTGTCTTCTTATCATGGGTGTGGCCACCATTTTTCCCACAGTCCCATAAAGTTTGTTTACAACCACAAGTCCTGGCTCTCAGGGTTCTGTGCTATTTATTTAGCTCTACTTTACTCCAAATATCTTCTAAGAGCCCAGCAAGCCATGGAAGTGTAAGTTATATTGCTAGACAATATTAACCTCTCGAAGTTCAGCAAATTCTCTGGACCAGCACAGGCCAGGTCCCAAGGTTGCCGGACTAGAGAGGTTCAAATAAGGATGCAGATTAGAATTTCTTTCCAACAACACATTTCTTATATTGAAAAGATTAATAAACACCCCCCCCCCCCCCGTTTCAGCTGTGATGCAAAATGTTTTGGAAGTTCAAAGTTGCTCAAATTAATCTGAATGACAAATTCTGCCTACTTGCCTTATTTATTTTTTGAAATGATGAATAAAAACTGATCTTCAGGATGACACAGTAAGACCTGCAGTTCTTCATATTTCACTCAAGACCCCAAGTAATGCTTGGATACTGAGCAGAACTTTGTGATAATTCCTTGGGAAAGTAAGAAAGTCTCAGACACTATTTTCTAGATATTTACAGTGTTTTAGAAACAAATTGCACTTCACAAGTTAAAACCTCAATCTTTCCCAACCCAATTGCTGGTATCAGTGTAAGCCAAAAATTGGACTCCAATTTGTGCAACAATGTCACTACATTAATCTTCACCCAAGTGTATCTCAATTTGCTTTTTGCATGCAAAAACTCATCCTTCCCCTTTTTAAAAAACATTCCCTATAAAACTGTACATTTTGGCTGGCTGACTGCTAACCCTTACCACTCTAGCTTAGAAAAGACAGCCTACCTATTTAAAATAAAACAGTAAGGATGAACTTTGTGAAACTATCGTAATCATGTAACATTTTGAATACAACAGATTGTATGGTGCACTGAGAGACTTGGTGTGAGTACGAAAATTGTTTGCATTGCACTTTTAGAATTCCACTTCAGAATGTTTTCTTGAAAAACACTGGTGACACACAGAGGTTTTTATTTGACAGAAATGAACTCCGCCACTCTTTCCTCCCTATTTGTGATGGTATTAGTGATTGTTACTGTTTTCCATCTTGATGCTACTCTCTGTCAGGCTGATGTTGTTCCGGGCTGTCATCTTGTTGCTGCTGTTTCTGCTCTTGTCTTTTCTTTTCAGCCAGTGCTTTCGCCCTTGTCGTCATTGCTCTGGGCCTGATGTTGCACCTCTCTTCATCCTGCTGGTGCTTTTTACAATGTTTCTCAAATGTAGACATTTTGGCATAAGTCCGGTTGCAAACCATGCAATGATATGGCCGCTCCCCACTGTGTGTTCTCATATGAAGCTGGAGATATGAGGATCTAGAAAATGTTCGGCTACAAACAGAACAACGGTGAGGCTCGCGGGCTTCATGTGTTTTTAGGTGCTGCTTCAGAGAGGAGGCCTGCTTAAAGGCCTTACTGCACGTGGTACATTTGAAATTCCTCTCCCCAGACTCAAGAAGTTGATGTGACATAAGGTGAGCAGAGGAACGGAAGTTCTTCCCACACTTGTCACATTTGTAGGGCCTCTCCCCAGTGTGAAGGCGGACATGCAGTATCAGTCCTGCCTTCTGTGTGAAGGCCTTCTCACACTGGGTGCATTTGAAAGGTCTCTCCCCTGTGTGGACACGTCGGTGAGTCTTCAGGTGTGAGGCACGCCCGAAGTTCTTCCCACAGTCCTCACATTTGAAAGGCTTTTCCCCCGTGTGGATTGCTTTGTGCCTCACAAGGTGTGAGGACTGAAGAAAGAGCTTCCCGCACACATTGCACTTGTACTTCCTCTCGCCGGTGTGGGAGCGCAGGTGCAGCGCGAGGTGGGAGGAGGAGATGAATTTCTTGCTGCAGAGGGGACAGGTGTGGGGCCGCTCGCCGGTGTGAATGCGCTTGTGCAGGACCAGGCCGGAGGACAGCGCAAAGGTCTTGCCGCACATGGGACAGGTGTAGGGCTTCTCTCCCGTGTGCACACGCTGGTGCTTGACCAGCGCCGAGGCGTGCGCGAAGGCCTTTCCGCACAGCTCGCAGCGGTGGGGCCGCTCCGCCGCGTGGGACACCCCGTGCAGCGCCAGAGCGCCCGGCTGGGCGAACGCGCGGCCGCACTCGGGGCACTTGAAGGGCCGGCTCACGAGGGCGGGCTCGCCGCGCGCGCTGCTCGCGGGCAGGGGGCACGTCACGGAGCCGCCGGGCCCCGAGAGCCGTTGAGCCGCCATCCTCGCGGGGGGGGGGGGTCACGAGCCCGCGGCCCCGCCCCCTCGGCTCCGCCAAACCCGGCCGGCCTCACGGGGGCCGCTCGCCAAGGCCTGGGCGGGAGGGCACCCAGGACCGGCGCGCCCCACAACCGCTATTACCCGGCAGCGGCAGCTTCCCGCACTCGCCCCCATGACCCGGAAATGATCGCCACGGCCCGGAAGCGCAACATGGCATCCCGGCACTGCGCCTATGGAGTGGGCGGGGTCACGCGAAGGAGAAGGCGGTGCACATGACGTAAGACTCTGTCGGATGTACCTGAAGCTTCTGGAATTTGTGAAACACGCATGCGGAGTCCGGTTTGAGGCGCGTGTCGTCATTAGCTGTGTTTTCTACGGTAGCCCATAGAGCCCAAGGCAGAGCGCGTGACGCTGCCACGTCATCTGGGTAACGTCTCGCGGCAGCACGCGGCAGACGCTTGTTCTCGCCTCGCAGGTGGCGCGAGGGATTGCGACCATCCCGCTAAACGCCTTCGGCCCGCCTCGCGCCCCAAACCGCCCCCAGCCGCAAAACCCGCTCCCTCCCCCCCACACCGCCTCGCGCCCCTAACCGCTCGCTCGGCCCCTCCCCCACACCGCCTCGCGCCCCTAACCGCCCCCAGCCCCAAAACCCGCTCCCTCCCCCCCCACACCGCCTCGCGCCCCTAACCGCTCGCTCGGCCCCTCCCTCCCCCCCAACCCCCCCCAGCCCCAAAACCCGCTCCCTCCCCCCCCACACCGCCTCGCGCCCCTAACCGCTCGCTCGGCCCCTCCCCCACACCGCCTCGCGCCCCTAACCGCCCCCAGCCCCAAAACCCGCTCCCTCCCCCCCCACACCGCCTCGCGCCCCTAACCGCTCGCTCGGCCCCTCCCCCACACCGCCTCGCGCCCCTAACCGCCCCCAGCCCCAAAACCGGCTCCCCCCCCCCCACACCGCCTCACGCCCCTAACCGCTCGCTCGGCCCCTCCCCCACACCGCCTCGCGCCCCTAACCGCCCCCAGCCCCAAAACCCGCTCCCTCCCCCCCCACACCGCCTCACGCCCCTAACCGCTCGCTCGGCCCCTCCCCCACACCGCCTCGCGCCCCTAACCGCCCCCAGCCCCAAAACCCGCTCCCTCCCCCCCCACACCGCCTCGCGCCCCTAACCGCTCGCTCGGCCCCTCCCCCACACCGCCTCGCGCCCCTAACCGCCCCCAGCCCCAGCCCCTCCCCCCCCACCCGCCTCACGCCCCTAACCGCTCGCTCGGCCCCTCCCCCACACCGCCTCGCGCCCCTAACCGCCCCCAGCCCCAAAACCCGCTCCCTCCCCCCCCCCCCCCCACACCGCCTCACGCCCCTAACCGCTCGCTCGGCCCCTCCCCCACACCGCCTCGCGCCCCTAACCGCCCCCAGCCCCAAAACCCGCTCCCTCCCCCCCCACACCGCCTCACGCCCCTAACCGCTCGCTCGGCCCCTCCCCCACACCGCCTCGCGCCCCTAACCGCCCCCAGCCCCAAAACCCGCTCCCTCCCCCCCCACACCGCCTCGCCCCCACTGCCCCCAGCCCCAAAACCCGCTCCCTCCCCCCCACACCGCCTCGCGCCCCTAACCGCTCGCTCGGCCCCTCCCTGCCCCAAAACACCGCCTCACGCCCCAAACTGCCCCCTCAGCCCCTCCCTTCCCCACACCGCCTCATGCCCCAAACCGCTCCCTCAGCCCCCCCCCCCCCCCCATACCGCCTCGCGCCTCAGGCCTTCCCCACCAGCCCCACAGCCCGAGGCCTCCACTCCCTGGCATGAGGCAGAGCCCAGCGCCATTTACACCGCTCTGCCCCAGCCCAGGCCGCCTGCCCACATCCAGCCAGAGCCCGTCCCCCAAACGCCACCCCCCAGAGCCTGGGGGGGGACCACTGCTCTCCGCAGCAACCCCCCCCCCCCGGGTGTCTTCCTCTCCTTCCGCAGGGCCACGCGCTCCCTGTGCCAGCCCACCCTGGCCCATGGTGATTCGGAAGGGGCTAGGACCCCCCCCCCCAGCCGCCCTGCTCCAAGCCACATGCTGGACAGCCACCAGCTTGCCTCAGGTGCTGGGCTGCCTGCAGGAGAGCTGCACAGATCGACGTTAGCTTTTAACCCACTTGGAAATCTGGCCCTGTCTACTAGGGGAGCCCACCAGATCTCCCTGCCTGTCCCCACCACACTGGCCCCCAAGCTGCTGTCAACTCCCCACATAATCCAACACTACACAAGCTCACCACACTCTGCATACTATTCCATAGCCTGCTTTGACCCCACCCTGTCATCTTGCCATGCTGCTCTGCAACCTACCCTGTCACATTAACTCACCCTGTAACTGTGCACCACACACCTTGCCCTAACCCTGCCCTAATGCCTTGTAGCCTGACATACCCCTGTCATATTACCTGCTGTGAATATTACCATATCACTTGGTCACCAACCCTGCCCCCTTTCCCCATTGTAATCCTGTCATGGCACCCTATAGCTGCTCAATATCCATAATCTGATGAGTAGCTGATCCACTTCCCAGCTAAGGTTGCATTCTCCATTAGCCCAGCTGTATCCATGCTGGTGCTGGGGTGAGGAGAGGAGAAGGGGTTAGTTGTGGTGCTCAGGAGTTTGATGAAGCCCAGATCCACATAGCAAGGTCAAGCTAACCAGCTACTAAGGAGACCAAGACTGATCTTTGCCATATGAAGACGGAGCAGAGCCACCAGCGCGGACAGCACTAATCTGCATTGCAGAACACTAATGGTAAGCACTTGAAGTGGTTTGCATTTAATCATAAGAGGGATGGTATATGCCAGTGGTTTTCAAACTTTTTTCTCAGGACTTAGTTGTATAAAATTATTGATGCCCATGACCCAACATAATTTGACTGAAGTGTGGGCTCTGGAGTGTGGCTAAGAATGAGAGCTCCAGCTTTAGGGGTTAGTCAGGAAGCGCTTACCTTGAGCAGCTCCCAGTCAGTGGTGCTAAGACCAGCTTCTTCCCTGTTCTAGCACTTCTGAGCATGCTGAGCCCAGAAGCAGCCAGTAGCAGATTCTAGCCAATGGGAGTGCAGAGCTAGTGTTCAGGGGAGGAGCAATGCACAGAGCCCTGTGCGCTCTTCTATCCCCTGCCCTCACCTAGGAGCTGGGCCTGCTGCTGGCTGCTTCTGGGGTGCTGCACAGTCTGCAGTGCCAGGACAGGCAAGAAGCCTGCCTTAGAACCTCCACTGATCACTCTGTAGTGAAGAGACCCAGTGTCTGATATTCCGCGACCAAGCACTGGGTTGCGACCCTGTAGACTGGAAACTGCTGGTCTATGCTGCCTTAATTATGTCTAAGTGCATGGGGATGAACTAGAGGATATCTCAAGATCACTTCCAGTACTGCCTTTCTGTGATATACAAATGAAAGTATTTGCTTTGAAAAGCTAATTTAAATGTGGCCGAATAAGCTGTAGCTTACATACTATTTATACTCTTAATTCTGCATTTTAATCACTAAAAAAGGGATGCTGTTCCTAAGTATAAACAGTATACTTCTTATATACAGTCTGATGGAAAAGTTTCCATAATTTTGAAGACAGCAGAATGTGTAAACATTGAAAAACCATGTGTCATTGGAGACTTTGTACATTCCTGGTCACATATGGGATATGTCCTCTAATCTACTATAAACTAATGTTGTCTTTGCTGTGCCTAAATCTGGAGGAAATCCATATCCGCATAACTGAATGCAGCAATCATGGAAAAACTGCAGAAGGGTTTTTTGTCTTTGAATACAGCTCACAATGGTTTGTTAAAGAGAAATGGTAACAGGCAGTATGACTTTTAAAAAGTTTATTATATTTTTAAATGTACAGATCACTTCATGTTTAAAAAAAATGCCAGCATCCACTCATCACAGCTAAACAATTTTGATAACTCTGGCATCATGCTGTAATCAATTTGCTTTCCATAATTGTCCTGCCACCACCATGGCCATTCCATAAGCCAGGGGTTCCTAAACTTTTTGACGTGGGGACCAGTAAATCCATTCACGAGCTTTTGGAGGACCGGTAACATTCATTTGCATATTTGCATATTCATTAAGCAAATGATGAATATTCAAGTAAGTTGTTTCTGGTCCTTCCAAAGCCCTCAGTGCCAGCATTAGCAAAGCTTTTGATACAGACACCTACAGTATTCTTGCCAGCAAGTTAAGGGAATATTGATTGGATAAATGGACTGTAAGATAGATAGAAAGCTGGTTAGATCAGGGTTTCCCAAACTTTTTCTTTAGTTGGAACCCTTTTTTTTAGTACTGTTTTTTGCAGCCCAAAAATATAAAAGCATATAAAAAAAGAATGAAAAAGGAATACATTTTCAGTGTTTCACCTGGCTGCATCCTCCACCCAGTCTGAGCCAGGGCTTGGGGGACTGGCGCCGCATGGGCACTCCAGGAGGCGGGAGCAGGAGCAGATTGGGGGTAGAGTATCTGGCTAGGAGGAATAAAAAACAGGACTATGTAGCACTTTAAAGACTAACAAGATGGTTTATTAGATGATGAGCTTTCGCGGGCCAGACCCACTTCCTCAGATCAAATTGTGGAAGGAAATAGGCATGACCATATATACCAAAGGAATACAATCAAAAAAGTGAACACACACAAAAAGGACAAATCAAATTTCAGAACAGAGGGAGGATGAGGGAGGGGAGGTAAATGTCTGTGAGCTAATGATATTAGAGGTGATAAGTGGGGAAGCTATCTTTGTAATTGGTAAGGTAATTAGCATCCTTGTTAAGACCCCGGCGTAAAGTGTCAAATTTAAGCATGAATGACAGTTCAGAGGTTTCTCTTTCAAGTCTGGTGTTAAAATGCCTTTGAAGCAGTATACAGGTAATCAAGTCGTTGAGACAATGCCCTTTCTGGTTGAAATGGCAAGAAACTTTTTTCTTTATGATACTGTCTGATATCCGTTTTGTGTGCATTGATTCTTATAGAATCATAGAGCTGGAAGAGACCTCAGAAGGTCATCAAGTCGAGCCCCCTGCTCTAGGCAGGACCAATCCCAACTAAATCAACCTGGCAGGGCTTTGTCAAGCCGAGACAAACACCTTTAGGGATGGAGACTCCACTACTTCCCTAGGTAACCCAGTGCTTCATCACCCTCCTAGTGAAATAGTTTTTCCTAATATCCAACCTGGACCTCTCCCACCACAACTTGAGACCATTACTCCTTGTGCTGCCATCTGTCACTACTGAGAACAGCCTCTCTCCATCCTCTTTGAAACCTCCCTTCAGGAAGTTGAAGGCTGCTATCAAATCCCCCCTCACTCTTCACTTCTGCACACTAAACAGACCCAACTCCCTCAGCCTCTCCTCATAAGTCATATGCTCCAGCCCCCTAATCATTTTGGTTGCCCTCCGCTGGACCCTCTCCAATGCATCCACATCCTTTTTGTAGTGGGGGGACCCAGAACTGGACACAGTACTCCAGAGTCTTTGGCGAAGCGTCTGAGATGTTTGTCCAGTGTACATAGCAGACGGACACTTTACTTTAAGATAAAGTAAAAATCTTAAATGAGCCAAAGTGTTCCATAGAATATTTATGAATAGTAATTCCATGCTCCAATAAGAATATAACTGTAGGGATATATTATTGACTGCCTGATCAGGACAATGAAATGTTAAGGGAGATTAGAGAGGCTATCAAATTTAAAAAACTCAATAATAGCGGGGGATTTCAACTATTCCCATATTGACTGGGTACAGGTCACCTCAGGAGGGATGTAGAGATAAAATTTCTTGATGTTAAATAACTGCTTCTTGGAGCAGCTAGTTCTCGAACCCACAAGGGGAGAGGCTATTCTTGATTTAGTCCTAAGTAGAGCGCAGGATCTGGTTCAAGAGGTAAATATAACTGGACTGCTTGGAAATAGTGACCATAATGTAATAAAATTTAACATCCCTGTAGTGGGAAAAGCCCCTCATCAGCCCAACACTGTGGCATTTAATTGCAGAAAGGGGAACTACACAAAAATAAGGAACTTAAACAGAAATTAAAAGGTACAGTGACAAAAGTAAAATCTCTGCAAGATGCATGGAAACATTTCAAAGACACCATAATAGAGGCCCAATTTAAATGCACAGCCCAAATTTAAAAAGCACAATAAGAGAACCAAAAAAGTGCCACCGTAGCTTAACAACCAGGTAAAAGAAGCAGTAACAGATAAAAAGATAGCTTTTAAAAAGTAGAAGTCAGATCCTAGTGAGGAAAATAGAAAGGACCATAAACCGTGTCAAATTAAGAGTAAAAATATAATAAGAAAAGCCCAAAAGGAGTTTGAAGAACAGCTAGCCAAAAACTCAAAAAGTAATAGTGAAATGTTTTTAAAGTACATCAGAAGCAGGAAGCTGGCTAAACAACCATTGAGGCCCTTAGACAATCGAGATGCTAAAGGAGCTCTCAAAGATGATAAAGTCATAGTAGAGAAGCTAAATGAATTGTTTGCTTCAGTCTTCATGGATGTTGGGGAGATTCCCAAACCTTAGCCATTCTTAGGTGACAAATCTGAGGAATTGTCCCAGATTGAGGTGTCATTAGAAGAGGTTTTGGAACAAATTGATAAACTTAACAGTAACATGTAACCAGGACCAGATGGCATTCACCCAGGAGTTCTGAAAGAACTCAAATGGGAAATTACAAAACTATTAACTGTGGTTTGTAACCTATCCTTTAAAGCAGCTTCTGTATGTAATGATTGGAAGGTAGCTAACGTGACACCAATATTTAAAAAGGGTTCTGCAGGTGATCTTGGCAATTACAGACCGGTAAGTCTAACATCAGTCCCGGGCAAATTAGTTGAAACTATAGTAAAGAATAAAATTGTCAGACACATGGATGAATATAATTTATTGGCAGAAGTCAGTATGGTTTCTGTAAAGGGAAATCATGCCTTACTAATCTGCTAGAGTTCTTTGAGGGGGTCAACAAATATGTGGACAAGGGGGATCCAGTGGATGTAGTATACTTAGATTTCCAGGAAGCCTTTGACAAGGTACCTCACCAAAAACTCTTAAGTAAAGTAAGTTGTCATGGGATAAGAGGGAAGGTCCTGTTATGGATTGATAACTGGTTAAAAGACAGGAAACAAAGGGTAGGAATAAATGGTAAGTTTTCTGAGTGGAGAGGGGTAATTAGTGGGGTCCCCCAAGACCTGGGACCCATCCTATTCAACTTATTTATAAATGATCTAGAGAAAGGGGTAAACAGTGAGGTGGCAACATTTGCAGATGATACCAAACTGCTCAAGATAATTAAGACCAGAGCAGACTGTGAAGAGCTTCAAAAAGATCTCCCCAGACTAAGTGATTGGGCAACAAAATGGCAAATGAAATTTAATGTTGATAAATGTAAAGTAATGCACATTGGTAAAAAGAATCCCAATAATATATACAATATGATGGGGACTAATTTGGCTACAAGTACTCAAGAGAGATCTTGGAGTCATTGTGGATAGTTCTCTGAAAACATCAACTTAGTGTGCAGTGGCAGTGAAAAAAGCAAATAGAATGTTAGAAGTCATTAAAAAAGAGATAGAGAATAAGACAGAAAATATCTTATTGCCTCTATATAAAACCAAGGTAAGCCCACATCTTGAGTACTGCGTAGAGATGTGGTCAACTCATCTGAAAAAAGATACATTGGCATTGGAAAAGGTTCAGAAAAGGGCAACAAAAACAATTAGGCGTTTAGAATGGGTCGCATATGAAGAGAGATTAAAAAGACTTGAATTTTTTACCTTAGAAAAGAGGAGACTTAGGAGGGATAGGATAGAGGTCTATAAAATCATGACTGATGTGGAAAAAGTGAATAAGGAAAAGTTATTTACTTATTCCCACTACATAAGAACTAGGGGTCACCAAATGAAATTAATAGGCAGCAGGTTTAAAACAAAAGGAAGTTTTTCTTTACTCAGTGCACAGTCTGTGCAACTCCTTGCCCAAGGATGCGGTGAAGGCTAGGATTTTAACAGGGTTCAAAAAAGCATTAGATAGATTCATGGAGGTTAGGTTCATCAATGGCTATTAGCCAGGATGGTTAGGAATGGCATCCCTAGCCCCTGTTTCTTTGGAAGTGGTAGGGATCATGTGAGGATTACCTGTTGTGATCCCTCCCTTTGGGGCATCTGGTGTTGGCAACTGTCAGCAGACAGGATACTGAGCTAGATGGACCTTTGGTCTAAACCAGTATGGCTGTTCTTATGTTTATGTTCTAACACAGAGGTGGCCAACCAGTTAGAGACGAAGAGCCAAAATAGTGGAGGATAGAGTGCGATGAGCCATGTATTATGTATTTATTTTTATATATCTATATATAGAACGATAGATAGATATAGTACACAAAATGTAGTGATAAAAATAACATTACAGCTTGTTTTGGACAAAAACCAATAAAAAAAGTCTCTAGTCACTTAAATTCATGGCCAGTCCATAGATCTTCAAAGAACTTGACAAGGAACAATCATCAATTTAAAAACAAACAAACTCTTTAAAAATACAGTAATATTCTCTCTCAAAAAAAGCATCCCCAGCATGTATTTTAAATTTAACACTACTGACCTATTATGTCCTGTGCGTTTTTAAAATTAAAACTGAAATGAGAAATAAACTAGTACAATTTGAAGTTCCTGTCCCAGACTGCAAATGAGAGAGGTTAAAAAACAATAAGGGAGAAACTCATATCTCTGAATGATTGCTTCAGCCTGGCAAACAATAGCCTTTGGATTTTCTTTAAAGAAACACAGTGTAAACCAGATACATGCTGATTCTTTTTTTGCCCTTGAATTTAAATATGACATCTGTGTTGGCTGCCTTATTCTGAATCCACAAAGACTTTGAGTTTAAGGTGCGTCAGCCCCTCCACCTCAATACCCCTCCCCTCCTCCAGAGCCAGGCACTCCCAGGCCTTCCCCCCTCCCCGCTCTAATCGAATCTTCCTCCCCCTCCCGCAGAGCCAAGCACACATCCCCACTCTAACCCAGTCTCCCTCCTCTCCCCCAGAGCCAGGTACCCCCGACCCCACCCCCCACTCTAAAAATCCAATGTCCCTCCCTTTCCCTCCCCCAGAGCCAGGCACTCCTAGCCCCCCCGCTCTAACCCAATGCCCCCAGTCTCCCCCCCAGCTCTAACCTAATGCCTGGGTCCTGGAACCACAGCTGTGAGCAGGCTCTGGGATGCCGTGCGCAGAGCAGCCGGCCTGAGCAGTCCGGGCACACGGCTCAGGAACAGCAGGAGCTGCATTTTTTTAATCAAAGATTTGCATGCAGCTCGAGAGCCGCATGTTGGCCACCCCTGTTCTAACATATCCATTGCTACAATGATCAGCATTCCTTTACAACACCCCTTTCAAGATCCATGAATTGTACACATGTGGTCTATTTCATCTGGTCTACTAAGGCTGTCTACACTGGCAGGGTCTTGCGCAAGAATATCTTGCGCATGACATCTTGCACAATAACCCTTACGCAAGAACACGTCCATGCTGCCGTGTGCTTTTGCGCAAGAGCATCCATGGCAGTGTGGACTCTCCTTTGTGCAAGAAAGCTCTGATGGCCATTTTAGCCATAGGGCTTTCTTGCATAAGAAACCCCTGCTGCACGTCCACACTGCCGTCTTGCTCAAGAGAGCGTACACTTGTTAGAAAAGAGTGTAGATCTTGTGCAAGAAGCCCTCTCTTACCACGCTTTACTGTAACTCTTCTTGCACAAGAGTGGGCAGGCAGTGTGGCTGCTCTGCAGAAGAACGGCTGTTCTTGCACAAGAACCCGCCAGTGTAGACATAGCCTAAATGTCCCAAGTAGCAAACATGTGGGTGAAACCAAACAGTCAGTACACTTTTGAGTAAATTCATTCAGGAAAATAATGGTTGTCGTACCTCGGTACCTTCGGTGGTCTGGACTGTCAGTGTCCATGTTGTCTGGTCAGGGTTGTTCTGGCGCGCTCCTGACAGGACCTCTACTCTGTTGTTAAACTCTCGGCTGCGTGCGTAACAATCAGTACTCCCTTTATCTAGAGTGTTAGACCCCGTGCACTTGGGTCAACACAAGAGATCTCTGAGAGGCCCCGGAAACGACAGATTCAGGCAAGGTTTGAAATCAGTCGAGCAGGTTTATTGTCAAATGCGGAGCTCTACCAGTTGGTAACAGAGATCAGTACAATGTTACACCACTGAGCATTATGGCCCGCGTTGACAAGGTACCAACACCGGGTAGGTCTGTTGCCATATAACAGATATTAACAGCAGTTAGTCAAAGTTAAGCTACTGTGCACTCTGTAAGTTTAGGCAATGACACCTGCCGTTCAGGAGCCTAGTGCGCCCCCCCCCAAGGTCAGCCGGAGAGCACCCTCTGCAGTGTCCTTTTATAGACAGGTACAAACAACTTACATCATTTCTTTATGTACCAGGTTACCACCCTCTGTTGCCTAATTACCACCCCTCCCTTTATGGAAGGGGGGCTTACTTACTATCCTTCATGACGTTAGTTCCGACCTGGTCCTGAACCTAGGTCGATATGTGCTTTAGTTTTTAGGGAGTTTTTGTACCAAAACATTTCTTCTTAAGATGTTCCAATACTCCCCTTTGGCTTACAGTCTGTACCCAGTACCTCCCTGTGTCCTTCCATGCTCGACCTAACTTACACAATCACACAATTTATCAATAGGGCCTCTTTCTTGGCTCCTGTTACTGAACCAAAATCTTGCTCACTAGATTGCAGGTTTGTGGCTGTTTTCATGTTATAGGCCTCTATTTAGGCCTGCTGACTCCATGTTACTGACCTCAACTTACTACAATGGTCAAAAACACCGTCATGTGCCGACAAACACTTTTCATAAATTAAATCCTCTCTATCTGACCTACGAGTCATCCTCAAAGGAAATCTGCACACTTTCAAAACACACACCTGGTTCTTAAATTCATCATTTGGCTGAACACTAAAATCATTTTATTAAGACAATCTGTAATCCTCTACCACCAACCACCAGCAGCCTTTTTCCAGCCCCACCTTTTCCTTCTGCCCTAGTATTGGAAGGGTGTTAACAAGATACCTCATGTTGAGTGGTCTCTTGAAATGTATTAAGGACGTACGTTAAACAGTCTGTGCCATCTTATGTTTAGTTGAGAGGGATTTGGAGCAATCAAATTTTTTAATTGCTCCGCTCCAGCACAAATAGTGACTGCTTCAGCTCCGCTCTGACTCTGCTCTGCGCTCCGACTTAAATTAATTTTTAGCTAAATAAAGTGTATACTGTAATTTTGAAAAAACATTTTTATTCAGTTTTAAATCAATTTAAATGTCATCAACGATACAAACTAGAATCATTCATAATTCAATCTGTAAAAAATTATTGCAGCAATCGAGTCGTCTTTCATAGCCTGCCTCAGATCATTTAAAATTAACTTTAAAGCCAAAAACAGTCACTCTACACTAGGTTGAGCTGTTGGCATGCTCAAAGCAATTCTACAGGCAGACTGAATGCAGTATGGGTAGCTGTGAATGGCCTCAAAAACAGACTTAACTTTTAGCCTACCAATAGACTCCATCGCCTCACAATCTTCCCGAAAGTTTCTCTCGAATAATGCTTCATTACAATTATGAAGCGCAGAAACTCGGTGGCATCTTTCTTGTTTATCCAATTCCTTTTCGAAGTCGTCATCTTCTGAAGAATTGGTGCTTGAATTATCTCCATTTCCCTGTGATGGTTGACGACGTCTCAGGGATGGACGCTCGAACAAGTTCAGAGTGGAGACGGAAGTTTGAGAACAGCCTTCTATTTCTGAAGGATGTGAACATTCTGAAACCGCAGAGTCGATTGTTGATGACTCCTTTTGTTGTCTTTCGTTTTTTTCAACCTCTTTTGCCGAGTTCAAATGTAGCAATAGATTTTATTTTTCGAGTCGTTGAGCAATATCGAGGAGCCCTTCCTTTGCCTTTGGTATTTCCCTTGAGGTAAGAAGAATCCGATACCGTGGGTCAACAAACTCCAGCAAGGAAATGAATATTGTCAAAAAGCTTCTCTTCACGTTTCTGCATGGAGGATAGAATTCCTTCTGCAATTTGTCCACCATTTTCTTGCAAGAATTTTGACAGTTTTCTCCATTCCTTCATTAAAACTCCCGGGTTACATCGACAACTTGAAGATTCACGGTTGTTTGGTTTGGCTTTGCCAAGAGGTCTCACAGGTTCTTCACTTTGTCCAATTCAGCCTTTGTTAACTTGAGTTCTCTTGTTCCAGCAGCAGCCACTTGTTCACAGTAAGGTTGAAAAACAAGAAGCCGATCAATCATCGCAAATGTTGAACCCCAGCGAGTCAGAGTATCCAATGATTAATTACCCCATGTAGATCAAGCAGAACACTTTCAATACTTGGGGTTCATAGTTTGACAACGACTTGTCAAATTTTTGCCAGAAATTTCTTTGCATGTTCTTTGTTCAGTCCATCCCAGATTGCCAACTGAAGAGCGTGAATAATGCACCTCATCAGTTGGACTTTTGAATCGCCCTCATGAAGGCATGTTGGAAGTATGAGGCTAGGGTCATTAACCCATTGCGCAGCAGCATCCATGCTGAGTTCTATTTCATCCATTCCTTTAGTTCCTTCATCAGGCAAAATAGCTACAGTTCTGTCCACATTCCTGTTCTCAGAAGTAGAAATGGTTTCATTGTCCTCGCTGAAATTTTTGACGGCACACACCATGATTGCTGAATTGTCAATGCAAATGCTCAGCACTTGCATTTCACTGATCCCAAATTTTTCTAAAATAGCTTTTACTTGACTTTTCATGTAGGAAGAATTGTGACACTCTTCAGTGTCGATTATGTCCAAGGTTTTTACCAAAGCTTTATCTTTTCCTTCTTTGTAGTACTGAGCATTGATTGCAAGGAAATTTCTGTTTCCATGGGTTGCTGCATCCATTTTCAGGTAGCACAATTTTTGTTCCAAAGCTTTCTTGAGCTCTTCGCAACCAGACTCAGCTGTGCTGACAACTAACTGACAAACTGCATCGTGCCCCATCGAAATGCCAAGCTGCTGACCCTTTTCACCTCCAATTTTTTGGAATCCTTTGTTCTTTAGCCTGAAGGTAGTGGGCGGTGTTGAACTCAAGCAAACCATTTCCATCAGCCCTTCACGGAAAATATTGGCATCGATGGTGACTGTAACCCTTGAGGACTTCAAATATGAGTCAAGTTTTGTTTGCTCAATTTTGGGTTTCTTTTCAGATGAAGCTCTGCAAAAAAATCTTTTCTCCAGGAGTTTTCAAAGAGCCAGATGAATGTTGTTTAGCTGCATCAGCTTTCTGTTTTGCCTCATCTTCCTGGTCCTTTTTTGTAACCAAAGCTGCATAATTTTCAAGATGGTTACATTTTACATGCTGCCAAAGGTTGAAACTTTTTACAGCACTTGCTTCACTTGTCTTGAAGCTACATGGTTTGAGCTCGCCATTCACTTCCTTTTCCACCTTGCACATTGCCGATTTCTTCTTTGCTTTTCCCAAAAGCCCAAATTTGGGCTTTTCAAATTCAAAAGTAAAGATGTCATTGAGATCCTTTTCCGTAAATCGGCTATCAATCATGGGGGGCAGATTTGATTTTTTTGTTGAAGCCATTGACAAATCGTCTTGTGCTGCTACCGCATCCAAATGTTTCTTGTTATGATCTTGGAAAAGAAATGAACAAAAGCATTGCTTTACATTTTTTTATAATGTAGCTGCTTGTGATATCTTAACCATTTAAGGTATTTCGAATTTATTTAGGATTTTCTGGACAAAAATGATCGGATTTTCTTTTTACACAAAATTATTATTAAAGTATATTTTAATATTTTAACATGTTTCTTGCAGTTTTAATGCAGTAAAAAGTATTTTTAATATACATAATTAATATAAATTTATTCATAAGTTGCAAGTTAGTTTTTCTTACGAAATTTTGCGGTAAAAATATTCAAAATATTTTCCAAGCTTTTAATTACTCAAAAATGCTTTAATATAGATATATCAATGAAATTAGGTATATGCCATAGCATTAGGACATGCTATTGCTATTCTACAACATTGATTGTTGGGAAGTAACGAGGCTACACATTACAAGGTTGAAAATAAACACATACTAATCTAACTAACTAATCTACGCGAGTACGTACTCAACACCAGTTCAGCCTGTCTGCTTCAGGGATCACGATTTTAGATTCTGCTCAGTATTTAAATAACCATCCTTCACAGGGCTGAAGTCACTTTTTAAATGTTTATAGCCCTTTGGTTGGTCTTTCAAGCATGTTCTGGACTACTCTTATCTGACATCTGTTGTCTTACTGGCTCCACTAACAAACCAATATAATAAATATTTCATTAGCCTCATACAAGGAGAGGTTACTTACCTTGTACCGTAATTGGAATTCTTTGAGATGTGTCCCCTTTGCATCTGTGCCCCAGGATGGAGGTGTATGGAGGAAAGGGGTTGGCCTTCTGCCACCACTCTTGTTTCTTCTTAACCACAGAAGTCTTGCCCAAGAACGAGTCAGAGGGGAAGAGGAGATGATAGCGTGGAGCACTCACAAGACACAAAGATAAAAAAAGCTGTCCACTGCTGACCTCCATGCTCCCTGCTTTCGAATTGTATAGAGCCCCGGGAGGGCTTCATGCTGGGCTCTCTCATTCAGTCGGGGGGAGGGGAGGGCGTCACTTCAGCTATGGCCTGTTTGGTTAATTGCCTCCCTTCTTCCCTCTGACCAAGGCTAGGGACACTATTCCTACCCATCCTGGCCAATAGCCACTGATGGACCTAACTTCCACGAATTTATCTAGTTCTTTCTTGAACCCTGTTAAAGTCCTGGTCTTCACAACCTCCTCTGGCAAGTAGTACCCCAGGTTGACTGTGTGTGGTGTGAAGAAAAACTTCCTTTTGTTTGTTTTAAGCTTGCTACCTATTAATTTAATTTGATGACCCCTAGTTCTTATGTTGTGGGAACAAGTAAATAACTTTTCCTTATTCACTTTTTCTACACTTGTCATGATTTTATAGACCTCTATTCTATCCCCCCTTAGTCTCCTCTTTTCTAAGCTAAAAAGTCCCAGTCTTTTTAATCTGTCTTCATATGGGACCCATTCCAAAGCCCTTATCATTTTTGTTGTCCTTTTCTGAACCTTTTCCAGTGCCAAAATATTTCTTTTTTGAGATGAAGCGACCACATCTGTACGCAATATTCAAGATGTGGGCATACCATGGTTTTAGAGAGGCACTAAAATGTTCTCCGTCTTATTCTCCAACCCTTTTATGATTCCTAACATTGTTTGCTTTTTTGACTGCCACTGCACAGTGAGTGGATGTTTTCAGAGAACTATCCACAGTGACTCCAAGATCTCTCTCGAGTAGTTATAGCTAAATTAGTCCCTATCATATTGTATGTATCGTTGTTTAATCTAATTTTAAATATCCCTACTTCAAACACATTTTGGCTTTTCTTATTATATTTTTACACTTAATTTGGCAGAGTTTATTTCTATTAGCCTCACTAGTATTTAACTTCCACTTCTTAAATAATGCCTTTTTCTCTCTCGCTGTTTCTTTTACTTGGTTAAGACAAGCCATGGTGGCACTTTTATGGTTCTCTTACAGTGTTTTTTAATTTGGAGTATACATCACAGGGTCTTAATTTCAAGTTTTATTCATTATGCTACTTTATATAAGCAATAACACATCTCAGCATGTGTGGATTGGGGGAATGGGGTGACCCAGTAAGTTCCAGTTCTTGTCACAGAGTTCAGAATATCCATTCTCCATCTTCACATTGACATCTGGCCACAGGAGTCCATGTGATCTCCATTGCTAAATTATGCTGATTTTTTTTCAAGTCAATTTTCTACATACTGGGTCTATCTGAAACACTTTTATGTCAAAACAGACATGATTTGGAATGTGAAAGCTATTTTTCTGTCACCATGGGTGGTCAAAACTTCTCAGATCCAAGAGATGTGAGTATTTGCCATAGAGATTTAAACTTGCCATCTATTAGAATTCTCTCATTTTCCTTTTCCTACTTGGTGACTTTGGAAATTAATGAATCTCTGATATGTCATAATTCAGAGTTGATAATAATAGGCTTGGGAAGGCACTACAGAACTGTGTTAATATATACTGCTACAGTCATAAATAGTATTCAGCTGTGTACCTCTGGTGTGTGATCTTACCAGAACTTTTCACTACACAAGATTGGTCCGGGACACTGCACGAATGGAAAATCTATAAGGAAAGTGCCGGGATTTAGTAGATGACTTTGTTCCCTTGAAGAAAATACTTCAGATCCCACAATGAGGCTTTTTTCCCCCATGAGGCTTTCACATCTTGGTCTAAAGAGAGTCTGCCCTCTATCCCCCTCCTCTGATTTCCCAGCTCACCTGCCACAGGGAGAGGCTTTGTAGCACATCCAGTGCTCCTTTCCTCCCTCCAAATCTAGTTTACGTCTCAGAATGGTAACTTTACCTCACTCCTCCTGACAGCAGCCGCCAGACTTCTCACTTAAGCTCTGGTCTAGCATTTTGAGTGCGCACCTTGGGACTTGCTCCTTTGGCCGCTCAAGAGCAGAGGAGTGCCAGAGAGGAACCCAACTGGCAGTGGCTGGTTTTCTTCCTTCTCCTGCAGCACTCACACAGAAGGGGAAGAACTACTCTGATGGCTGCTGCCCACTGCAGTGATTGTGTCTCAAACATGTGGGTGTAGACATACCATTAAAATCTAAGCAAGTACTGTTTTAAGTAGGGATGTTAGCAAGTAGTAGACTATCCAATAAGCTTATACTTATCGGGGAATCGACTGGAGTATCAACTACTCACTCCCCGACCCCCTACTGCCTCAGAGTGACTTTCTATATACAGGCAGTCCCCGGGTTACATGGATCCGACTTACATCGGATCCCTACTTACAAACGGGGTGAGGCAACCCCGCACTAGCTGCTTCCCCCCAGCAGACCAGGGAGACGCGAAGCTAGCGCCCCCCCCCCCCCCAGCAGACACCTCAGCTTGAGAATAAAGGACTGAGGGAAGTGAGGTGTGGGAGAATAAAACTGAGCTCTGGAGAAGTGTTTGGCTAGAGTTTCCCCTACAATATGTACCAGTTCTGACTTACATACAAATTCAACTTAAGAACAAACCTACATTCCCTATCTTGTACGTAACCTGGGGACTGCCTGTAGAAGGTAGTTCACTCTCTCTTTGGATATTAAGTTATGACAACTTTTAACATTTGACAAATCAATTTTCTAGTAGTCATTTTCAAATTTTAATGTGCTTTTTAAAATCTTACTTTACAAGGCAACTTATCTCACTGTCACCAATATATCAATACAAAAATCTTACAATGTTTTATTTGCTATAAAACTACAACATTAAAACTGGGGTTAAATAGTTCTTTCCTTTTGCCCACTGTTTTATTACAAGGATGTTCATTAGTCCATTGCTAAGACTGCTGTATTTAATTCAAATAATAAGTTACACAATTCTGTACATAATTACAACAGAGTCAAATTAGAATTCAAGGTATGTATCTTTGTAGTACTCCACAGTCAAACACCATGAGGGAAAAGAACTACAGTATATGAGAGCCTTTTTTTGGAAGTCATTTGGTGTCCTTATGTCAGGGAACTGACATCCAGATTTCTTAGGCACTGATCCAGGCAACTAGGCCTTGCAGTAAAACCTGTCTATTTCAACAAACTCATCCATTTTTTTTAAAGCACATAGCCACATGATCTGTTTGCCATATAAAAATAACTGTTGGCTAAAGTCATGCCTCTCTTCAGACCTTGGAAGCAGCTGAGTGATTTTACATTCTCTCTCTCAATTAGATTCACTGCAATGTTAGATCAGGCAGAAATGTCAAAAGCTTGATCATGTTGGACTCAACCAAACGGATATTTTAGTTTGAACAAAAAAAGTTTAACAACTAAAAGATGAAAGTTTACACTAAGGCAGATCTAGCTATTTCCATGCTGAGATCATTCTCTCTCAACTTTTAGTTTAGGATACTTGGTGAATAATGTGCTAGGAGATCATGCTTTCAAGGCATTTACACTAATGATTCTGATTCTTTTTGCTGTGGAATGAAAAAACTGTTCAAAAGTTGGCATTCTTCAGGGTAATAATTAACAGCTTAGCAAATCTGCTTGTTTTCATAGTGCTGTTTAATATGAAATTATGAAAAAGAAAGCAAGCAAGCCTCCTGTATATCAAATAAGTTTAAAACCAGATACTATTTTTTTCTTTCTACAACAGTTTATAGCATTTCAGAATCCAGTATGGCACTATGAGTAACCTTGTTAAAGAACCAATACTCAGTTTTGCTTGGTATTAAAAGGCTGAATAACGGTATCATTTTAAACACAGAATCTAGGATTGGAGTGATTTTTTTTCTGAATGTGCTGAGTAATAATAAAAATCTGGCTCTGCATTTTTAATCTGAAACACGTGCAAAAGCCTCACAGTACAGTAGAGGACAAGGTAAATATACAAAAAAATCATGAACGTTATGTGCCAATGTAGTTACCACATGTCAAACCAGAATAGGGAGGGAAACTTCAGAGGATGGCTAGTCACAACTTTCCTCACCAAGAATTGTCTTCAGCTGGTGTTATCTCCTCACCCCAGTTTTTATGTAGTGCATTAAGATACTGACATTCGTAAGTATTCTAAAAAATTTTTCCTTGACAGTTTCTAATAAATTTCCTTCAAGAATTCCAGTAATTTCTCAGTCCTAATGGAGGAGTTGTAATAGTTATAATGCATTTATGAAAGCCAGTGCTGAGAGAGCAGTTCCATGAAGACTGGCACCTCCTTTTTTATAACATTTTCAAGAGTTTAAAAGAATTGAAACAAGCTTATTTCAGAAAGGCTCTAGATTTTGGTGCTTCAGCATCAGTGTTATTTTATGTTTTCACATGTTGTAGGCGACATAAATAGGATCCAATTGGTCAGCTAAAAATCCATCTCTCAAGTGCATTCGCTGCTTTTCACCACGAGAATTGATGGGAATAACTCCTGGGTCCACAATGACTACAACACCAACTATGAGATAATGTTCCTCCAGAACTACGTTTGTCACCAACGCCACCAAATCTAGGGCTTCTTGTTCTGAGCCTTCTAATTCCACAACCACAACCAGCAAGTTGGTCCATGTAAACACAGCACTGTTGGTAGAAAACAAGAATTAATTGTGTGTTTGGGGAAATAAAACTAGAATGAATAAAAAAAAGTTCCCAGAGACAGAGGCTAATTGGGAAAAAAACAACCCTGAGAAAATACTTGAGATACTCAACACAATAAATGTAAACAAGGTCACTCTGTTGATATGACATTAAGTATACAAAAAAGACAGATGTGGAAATTACAGTTGAACATAATCTGACTCTGCCATCTTGAGTGTTTTATTATTGTAGAAAGTAAAAGGTATTAAATCTCAAAGTTTATCTTTATTCTCCTATAAACATTATAAAGTGTCACTAAGATAACACGTGATCATGAATTTAATGATTACCCTGTAATTCATAAGTAGATGGTGACAGAGTTAAGCTTGACTGTTCAGCTTTAACTTTATTGTTTCTTGATTTCAAAGTATTTACAGTAATGTCTTTATTTTGCATTTAATGCATCCAAATTGTCCAAGGAACAAAAATAAAACTCTATTTTATAACAATTAACACCCTTAACAGGGTAACTGGTAGCTTAAATGAACCAGGCCCAGCTCTCCTGTTGCAGCCTAGTGTGCTCTAACTTGTTATAATGAGTAGGAGCTGCCCCAGCACATGGGATACAGCCCAAAGGGGAAGGCCAGAATCCTCAGAGGGAGAATCCAGAATCAGAGAGAGAAGAGCTGAAGGTATCTAGAACAGTAGAAGAGAGAGCTTGAAGGCAAGGCAGAAGTAGTGGAGGGCTCTGGCAAGAGGTGTTGTCACTTGAAAGGAGAAGCAGTGAACACTGGAGCCGGAGCCAGAGCCAGCCGGTGAAAGCTATAGGGAAGGGTCACTTAACTTCCCCAGGCCAGAGAGCCATAGTAAGAGAGGTCTGAGAGCTCTTTGAGCCGCAGAGCGCCACAGTATGCTAAAAGCTGAGGAGTGATGAAAGGGTGAGCCCCCTGATGTGGCCAGGCAAGAGCTGGAGCCTGGCTTGGCAAGAAACAGGGTAGAGAAACACCCCCAAGCTAGAGAAACTAGGGTGTGGAGAGAGATGCAGGGGCTGGGGTAGAGTGAAAGACTGGGATGAATGTATTGTTTGGACAGTGGTGGGACTTTTGTAATTAATCAATCCCATGGAGGGAAAATTTATACACTTCAGAAATTGTACTAAATGATCTCAGGAATCATGAAGAAAAACTGAGACAAGGAAGCACTTGCAGGGCTGCCTTGAGGCCACCAAAGGGGTGCCTGGGAGACCGTCACTAATTCAGACATTATCAGCTGACTATCTTTTAGACCAGACATGGGCAATAATTTTTGATGGGGGATCACTTAAAATTTTGGAAAGTGGTCAAGAGCTGCACTCTTCCAATATGTTAATGGCGATGGTGAGGGGTCTAGGTTGGGTGCAGAAGGGAGCTTGGTGTACAGGAGGGCATGTCGGGTCTGGAAGGGAATTTGGGTGAAGGAGGTAGTTGTGACCTGGGGAGCAGGGTCTGGGAGGGAGTATGGGTCTGGGGGGTGGGGAGGGCAGAGGGTTTGGCTTGAGTGGGTGAGCAGTGGGTTGGGAGAAGGGAGGGGCTGGGATACCAGAGGAAGATTCTGGCTGGGAGACTTATTTGGGTGACTCCCAGCCAGCAGCCTTCTCAGGCTGCATGACCCATGTGTGTCTGTGAATAAGAGCTTGAGGGAAGTGATGCTTCGCGCATTGCCTATTCTTCAAACAGGCAGCTCCCTTTGGCCAGAAACTGGCCAGTGGGATTTTGCTGTGGGTGGGGGTAGAGCATGGAGCCTCTACCCTTCACATCTGTGAAACACAAACAGCAGGCAGTTGCTTTTCTGAGCAGCATGCGGCAGGGGAGAAAAAAGTAGGAAAGCAGGCCAAGCAGGAAGTCTACTTGAGGCTCCCCACTTTGTCCATGGGCCAAGTCCAGTGGTTTGGCTGGCTGGATGCAGTGCACAGGCCATATTTTGCCCAGCCCTGTTTCAGACTAAAAGGAATGTCAGCAAATGTCAAATACATTTGCTGACATTATACACTCAGCATGTAAAATGCACAATGCAAGAAATCTCTAAGGTACTCTATTCAGCACCTTATTTTCTGCCTTCAAACTGAGTTTTAAAGTACATATTATGTGGTAATTTATCTAATGTCATAGATTGTTTTTAAATGGCTTAAAATCACCGTAAGACTATGTGTAAACTATGAGATAGGGGTGTGATTCCTGGGTTATGTAAACATACCTGTGCTCACTCTCACTGAGCTAGCAGATTGAAAATAGTTGTGCAGATGTGGTTAATCTGAGCTAACCACTCTGAGGCTATCATACCCAGGCCATATACTGCATGGGGCTTAATAGGCAGTGGCATGGCTGTGCAGCTTAGGAATAACCTGTATCCCAACTATACATATAAAATGATGAGTCTAAATTAGCTGTTACCAGTCAAGAGAGATCTTGAAGTCATAGTGGATAATTTTCTGAAAACATCCACTTAATGTAAAGCAGCTGTCAACAATGCTGGGAATTATTAAGAATTGGATCGATAATACAACAGAAAATATATTGCCTCAATAAAAAAAACTAGTTCAGTAAAGGTACTACAAGTACTACTAGGCTTAATCTGTCACCAGGAAGATTTAGGTTAAATACTACAAAAACCATTGGACTAACATCTTCCAGGGATGGGCTAGATTTAATTGGTTTAGACAGCGCAGGGAGCTGCATTCGATTTCTCGAGTTCCCTTCTAGCCCTTCAAGTTCTATAATTCTAATTGCTTTGTGCAGGCCTACTTTTTTTGTTTTCACTTCTAGCTAACAAGAAATTTTCTTTTTATTTCTCTCAGAAGTATAAGCATATAAGGTAGGTGTGAGGGCTCCCAGTAAGTTGTCTAAGGGGCATTCCTCGAGTTCCAAAACCTGGGCTTTGATACTTTAAAAAAGAAAAGGACACAAAGAAAAATTTCTTAGTTAGAAACACATAGTTCTGGGCTTACCATTCAGCAATGCTTTTGTGTGCTCTGATCACAGACGTTTCAATATCAATGGGATGATACCTCATTCCTCTCAGCTCCAGTGTTTCATCCAAGGAACCTACCACATACAGGGCATCATGCCTCTCTGCAAACAGTGAGGACATTCAGCAGATCAATGCATGTGAAAAGAAGAAAGTCTCAAATTCACAGGCATGCACATTTATCAGGTGGCCTAACATTTTCATGGCCCATTTCCTAGGAGAAGAAGCAACATGTAATAGATAGGATTCTTTCCCATTTGGAAGAACTGAGCTTAGGAGCCAGCTCAGTGCTCCTGTTTGAGATTCAATACAAAATCTGATGAACTAAGTAAAGTTACTCAGTGATTCAGGTGTAACACTGGCAGACCAGGTCAGATCAGGCCGGCTGACCAAGTCAGCCAATGTATTCAAGTAAATTCACTTATCAGTGTAGATCACATGTTAAATGTTTAAGTGTGTATTCAGATTTTTAACCTTCATGAACATTAGTGGATTATTATTGTATTTTTATTTATCTGTTCCTGTCAGAATGTATTAGCAAACATTTACATGGCAAATACCCTTGTAACTAAATTACCCATCAAGAAATCTTATGAAATGCGAATGAAAGACTTAAGAACTTTAACATAATATGCCAATTTCAAAGCAAGTGCCCTTTATATGGTTAGAAGTAAAAAGTCTAAGTGCACTCCTCTTCCATCCTAAACAAAAGGAAAACCCATGGAGGTAGACACACAGTCAGCTTGCTTTCTGTGTGAAGATACTATAAGTATAGATTAAAAGAATGATCCTTTCTCTCTGAATTCTCTTGGACTCAAAGCATACCAGATACAAAGTAGAGACCTTCCAGAGTTATTTTGGGTACCCTGAAATGACTTTTGGGAGACTGGCAATTTATGCTATCACTACCACCATTTGGAGTTACAAGCTGCGCCTCACTTGTCAATGTATTTTATCCGTTTTAACCTTTCAATAACTCTCATTTCCTTTTCACAGACAGTAAACCTCCAGTTAGTTTAGTATAGAATTGGCTGCCAGCATTGCCTTGGATGTAAGGTCTGGAATTAGGGATGTTAAATTTAGTTTAATCAACTAATCGACTAGATGATGGACTTTCCATCGACTAGTCGATAAATGGGGGAGCCACAGCAGGGTTAGCTCCCAGCCCTCAGAGCTAATCTTGATGTGGCTCTGTTTTTTACATGTATCAAGAGCTACCAGGCTCAAGGCTAAAGCGCAGCAGGAGGGACCCAGTGTGAGCTGGGAATCAGCCGTTCCAGCTCACAGTGGATCCCTCCTCCTGCTGTGCACCAGCCTTTTACATGGATTAAGAGCCCATTGGCTCTTAATGCATTTAAAAAGCAGAAGCACATCTGGGACCAGGCACAAGCTGGAAATCAGCTGATTCCCAGCTTGTGCTCAGTTCCCGCTATCCCCCCTGTCCCCACGGAGATGGTGCTGGGGGGGGGGACTGGCTTTTAAGATGGCTCCCTCCCAACACCAGCTCCTGCTCCCTCCCCCCTTGCTGCAAGGGGAGGAAGCAACTAGTCAGCTAGCCAATAAGCTTATGCTTATCGGAGAGTTGACTAGTCGCTGACATTCCTATCTGGAATTCCAATTGATCTAGGGTGAATGACTGATCTTTAAACTGGGAGAAACCTGATGTGTTGTAATTTTTGTCTGGCTGCCAAGATAGACAGGAGAGGCTAAGGAAACTGTCTGTGACTCCTTTGTAAGACTGGCACAGTGATCCAGGAGTAGGGATGTGTGAAAGCGAGGAAATAGCTAATCATGTAGTCGATAAGGGAAGATACCCCTGCTGCAGCTCCGCAATTTAAATGTAGAAGACGACAGGTTGCCTACCTGCCCAGCTCTTACTACATTTAAACTGTGGACCTGCAGCAGGGGTAGCTCCTGGCAAGCCCAGCTTGAGCCGGGTCCAGAAGTCATTGCGAATAGGGGCTGTGAATAGGGGCTGCTGCCAAAGCCCCAGCTGCTGCAGCCAAGGGGTGCTCCACAGGATGAGGAGCAGCCTCTTCCCACAGCAAGCCTGGGCACTGTGGGCAGAGGATGCTTCATGGCAGCCTCCCCTGCCTCCCACCCTGACCCCTGAGAGAGGCAGCAGGCGGGGCAGACAGCACTGTGGAGATGGTGCTGGGGGAAACTGACTTTTAAGCCAGCTTCAGCTCCTGGAAGGGGGGGAAATCTGAGTAATTGATTTGACTGTCAGATAAGCCTAGGCTTATCTACTTCACTACTCACGTACTTCCCTATTCAGAAGTTCACATTTAGATTCTAAATTGGTAAAATTTAATTATAGACAATATTGCCAGTTCGGGTAGTTTACCCTTGTCAGTCCCAGCAACCTCAAGCCCACCCCCAGCACGTTTCTCCCAGGAGGCTGAGGCCAACATAATGGCCAGCAAGCAGGAGGTGGCCTAGTGGTGGAACATGGCTGGAGGCACACAGGACTGGGGGGAGGCACCAATGGTCACTCTATATTTGCCCCTTTTCCCCTACTGTCCCACTCATCCAGTCTCTTCCCTTTTCTTTCCCCTTAGCTGATCCCTTCCGAAATAAACCCACCCAAGGAGGGGTGGGCTGGGCTATGGAACAAACCTGACCTTTACTGCCATCACATTGTTCTCTCTTCTGGTGATGTTCTACCCCTTTCCTCACCCTACATCTGCCTTGTCTAGTTAGCCTACACTAACTTCTACTTGTCTATGTGTCTGTACCACCTTACACTGTATCTTGGTCTTATATTTAGATTATAAGCTTCCTGCTCTGTCTTTGTACAGTGCCTAGCATAATGGGGATCTGATCCATGCTCTTAAGTGCTATGGTAATACTAATGAATAAACAACAGACTTATTCTTTGGTTGCTGAGCGACATAAGGTATTACAAACAAATGCTCCCAAGACCTGTTTTCTTATCTCACCTCCACTGGCATCAGTAAGTTCTGTTCTGCGCAGAAAGCCCAGGTACCCAGTCCGTGCCCATAATGTCTGTGTGTCTCCAAAACTCAGCCGAGCGCTAAAGTGGTCTGCGTGCAGTGCCTCCTCTCCATAGACTGTGTAATAACCAGTAGCATTGTGTGGGCTACTCACCCAAATCTAGGAAATAAAACGTAATGGGAGGGACCCATGGTATTATACACAGATAAAATTAAAAATAGTAGAAATACAGCATCTTTGGTGCATGCAACTAAAAATACATGTCAGAGGACAGCAGAGCTCACTTAAATGGATCTTTCAGTTTGGTGCATGGAAAGGAATTTCTTTTAACGGGCCTCTTCCATCAAAAAGGCTTGCTGGTTTAAGTGTATGTAATACCACACAATCCTTTGTTTGTTTGTAAAATAGGGATCTGTATAAAACAGGAAATACATCTATTAAGCCAATACTCTGCACTGAGGAAGGGCAGGCAGTGCTAAAGAAATGGAGAGATTTTACCACCCGTGGCTGCTAATTAGATAGGGGTCAGAAAGTAAACAAGGATCACCTCCAAGTGCACAATGGAGGACAAGACAGGGAATGCAGAAATCTGCTTAGGCATGTGAACATTTCACTTATTTCTGTTAAAAGATTTCAGCTACTCTGGTTTGTCAAAGTCGCATTTCTGTCCCACTACCAATCAGGCAGGTATTTATTGTTAAAATATTTAAAGTCATTCCAAAAACAGTGACTACATGGGCATCAAACCTTTACCTCTCCCAGATGTGAATCTCCAAGAGGCCCCTTAGTTTCTGTGTGTGCAATAATAACCTTTACACCAGGCAGAATCTGCAACAGGAAACAGATGCAGTCATGTTGAAGTCCCATTCAGTTTTAAACTCACCTCTCTTGGTGAGCTCAGAAGTGCAATACACTGACGAGATTAATTCTAGGCTCTCATTCTTTATAAAGTGTAATTGCAAAAGTGCATGCGGTTTCTTTTGCCCTAAAGCAGCAGACACAAGTCTGTGCTGTGCCTAAAACATTCTTTGGCCAGAGCAGGAGTGGGCAAAAGGGCCTCCGCGAGCCGGATCCAGTCCACCAAGCAGGTAGATCCAGCCCATGAAAGCTCTACTGCTCCCTCGCCCCAAGCCAATTTGTACCTGGAGGTAGGGGAGCATCTGAAGCCTTCCCTGCTCTGCCCCTGCCCTGTGAGCACCACACTACCCACAGGGTAAGGGCAGAGTGGAGAAGGCTTCAGATGCTCCCCTGACCACAGGCCTTAATTGGCTGGGAGCACACAAAGCCTCCTCCAGCCCTGCCAGGAGCACATGGCACTTTGAAGCACTGTGCGCGCTCGTGGGGGAAGGAGAGGGAGAAGCAGAGGAGGCTTCGCATGCTCCCCCGCCCCTAGGCCGATCAGGTTCTAGGGGCAGGGGAGCTGCATAAAGCTTCCTTCGGCCTGCTCTGGCCCTGCGAGTAGCCCGTGGCACTTCAAAGTGCCACATACTCCTTGCAGAGCAGGAGGAGAATTCCCATGCTCCCCTGACCCCAGGCCCTAATTGGGGGGGGGGGGGGGGGAGAGAATACCAAGACTCTTCCAGGGCATGGATGCCTAGTGGGAAGGGGGGGACAAAAGGGCTCTCCCACCCCCAGACCAATCATGGTCTGTTTAGGCTTCCTCTTTAGGCTCTGCCCCTTCCAGGGTGACCCAGGGCTACTTAAAATTTTTTTTGAAGTGGCCCCCAGGCAAAAATTATTGCTCACCACTGGGCCAGAGGCTAAGGTTGCTTTCAGCCAGCACTGTACTATCCTGATCATGGGGTGGTCCGGGTACTGATGCAGCCTGAGGGAGTGGGGGATGTTAAGTAAAGGCAAGATCTCCAGAATGGTATGGAAGGTAAAGAGACTGGGATGAGACCCTCACATGGTGGCTTCAAGTTAAAAATCCATTCATTGTATGATTCAATCCCCATCCCATGTTTTTAACTTTAAAGTCATTGAATTATTTATTAAACTTACTTTGTTTCTTAGATCTCATGAAATGCACAATTCAAGAGAGTTTGAACAAAAGTAGTTGGATTAATTCAGAACATATGTAAACAATGTCCCTAATATGTAGCAAGGCCATTATACTGAGAAGTATTACTGGGTTAGACCATACCCATCTACATAGTCAAACCAACAGTTCTTTTCAGATGAATGGATTTACACCAATTATTATTTTGACATGCACAGAAAACAACAGATGACCCAACTATACTCCAATTTCCAGAAAAAATTACCACCTCATGACAGAGATTAAGCACAGCATATTTTAGCCAAAACATGGAAGAGAAGAGAGGAAAGATATAGGACAAAAGCTGGAACACAATGTAGTTATACTGTGCCCAAGTAAAACTCACGAAGCTTGCCTCCTAATTTAGTTAAAACCATTTATTTGTAATTTCTGTAGGCTCCAGTTCTATGGCATGACATTCACCTCATCAAGCAATTTAATAAAGTAACTATGTCCAAGCAGAGAAGCTGAACACTCAGAAAATGCTGTTCCTGAGAGTGTTCTACAACAAAGTGCATCCACTGACCTTTCCAGACTCCATCAATGGCAAACTGTGTGGAGAACCCCGCTCCACCAAACGAACCCTGGAAGAATAAATGGAAAATGCTTTTGCTCAGTAAAGATTTATTTGTGGTTCCAAAGCAGCATTTTAAAAATGGGCAAGCAGGTTTACATTTATTCTCTACTAATACAAGGACTATGTTCAGTTGCATATGACAGTGCTCACTGACTGTGGTGGCTGGCAGCTAATGAATCTCAGCTGTCTCTAGGAATTCAGCCGTGACCACAATGCCTCCATAGTATCTTGACCTTCTAGGAGTGCCCCCAAACATCAAAAACTCATTGCAAAAGCAATAAAGAACCAGCTCCTAGTTCCCTGTCGGGGTGGCAGGCAGGTGAACGATTGGTTCTAGTTACATCTCCACAGATCTGGCTAGCTGAAAATTACATCTTCAGTGGAAACATCACCTTTACTGAAACTCTCATGACCCAACAGGGTGAGGTAAATGATAGTGCAAGTTAAGAGTCAAGAAGAATTTGGCAAGCAAACTGGCAAACCAGGATGGAAATAAAGGCCACTGAGGCACAATCAGCACTGACTTGGCTTTCAATAAGCGTGCAGTGGTGTAGGAACATTTTTAAGAGAGGGTGTACTGACATCCCCCTCTTACCTTGGCCTGTTCTTACCCCAGCTGAGGCCGGCAGCTGGACCCTACCAGTGCACAGGCTGGCAGGAGAGCTCCTGGAGTGCAGGATTGTAGCTGAGTTCCAGAGGTGGGGCCGACATCAGAGCCTGTTGCATGCGAGGCAGCACACCCAGGACTCTGGGCACTAGGCTGGGACCCACAGGTGCGGCAGCACCTTCCGCAATCCTTGTTCCCACACCTATCATAGAATCCTAGAACACTAGAACTGGAAGGGACCTCGAGAGGTCTTCGAGACTAGTCTCCTGCCCTCATGACAGGACCCAGTACCGTCTACTATTCCTGATAGATGTCTATCTAACTCTTAAATATCTGCAGAGATGGAGATTCCACAACCTCCTAGGCAACTTATTCCAGTTTTTCATCACCCTGAGAGTTAGGAAGTTTTTCCTAATGTCCAACCTAAACCTCCCTTGCTGCAGTTTAAGCCCATTGCTTCTTGTCCTATCCTCAGAGGCCAAGGAGAACAATTTCTCCCTCCTCCTTGTGACCCTTTTAGATACCTGAAAACTGCTATCATGTCCCTTTCTCAATCTTCTCCTTCCCAAATTAAACAAGCCCAATTCTTTCAGTCTTCCTTATAGGTCATGTTCTCGACCTTTAATCATTCTTGTTGCTCTTCTCTGGACCGTCTCCAATTTCTCCACATCTTTCTTGAAATGTGATGCTCAGAACTGGACACAATACTCCAACTAAGGCCTAATCAGTGCAGAGTAGAGCAGAAGAATGACTTCTCATGTCTTGTTCACAACACACCTGTTAATGCATCCCAGAATCATGTTTGTTTTTTGCAACTGTGTCACACTGTTGACTCATGTTTAGTTTGTGGTCCACTATGACCACTAGATCCCTTTCTGCAGTACTCCTGCCTAGACAGTCACTTCTCATTCTGTGTGTGTGTGACTGATTGTTCCTGCCTAAGTGGAGTACTTTGCATTTGTCCTTATTAAACTTCATCCTGTTTACCTCCAACCATTTCTCCAGTTTGTCCAGATCATTTTGAATTATGACCCTATCCTCCAAAGCACTTGCAACCCCTCCCAGCTTTGTATCATCTGCAAACTTAATAATCGTACTCTCTATGCCGTCATCTAAATCACTGATGAAGATACTGAACCAAACCAATCCCAAAACAGACCCCTGCAGAACCCCATTTATGCCTTTCCAGCAGGATTGTGAGCCATTAATAACTACGGTCTGAGAATGGTTATCCAGCCATCTTATAGTAGTCCCATCTAAGTTGTATTTGCCTAGTTTATTGATAAGAATATTATGCAAGACTGTATCAAATGCCTTACTAAAGTCTAGGTATACCATTTTCACTGCTTTTCCCTTATCCACAAGACTCATTATCCTATCAAAGAAAGCTATCAGATTGGTTTGACATATTTGTTCTTTACAAATCCATGCTGGCTGTTACTTATCACCTTATTATCATCCAGGTGTTATTACAGAAGAATTCTTTAATTACTTGCTCCATTATCTTTCCTGGAACAGAAGTTAAACTGGCTGGTCTGTAGTTTCCTGGGTTGTTCTTATTTCCCTTTTATAGATGGACACTATATTTGCCCTTTTCTAGTCTTCTGGAATCTCTCCCATCTTCCATGATTTTTCAAAGATGATAGCTAAAGGTCTCAGAGATCTCCTCTATCAGCTCCTTGAATATTCTAGGTGCATTTCATCAGGCCCTGGTGACTTACAGACATCTAACTTTTCGAAGTGATTTTTAACTTGTTCTTTTCTTTATTTTATCTTCCAAACCTACCCCTTCCCACTAGCATTCACTACGTTAGGCATTCCTTCATCAGACTTCTCGGTGAAGACTGGAACAAAGAAGTCATTAAGTACCTCTGCCATTTCCAAGTTTCCTGTTACTGTTTCTCCTTCCCCACTGAGCAGTGGACCTACCCTGTAAGTTTGCATGTACATGGGTGTAGCAGGAAAAACAAATAGAAGTACTTAAAGAAAACAACCCCCCATACACTACTTTATACAGCACCATCCCCAACTCCAAGAGCCAAATTCAATCCTGAGGTAAACAGGCACCACTCCCATTGCCTGAGAAAGACTCATCTCTTTATCCCAGGGCTGAATTTAGTCTTAACAGAATGACATCTCTTTGCAACTCTCTAACCAGCTCTATGACAGCGTGTGTTGTTGTAATTTCAGACGATTTGCTCAAGTGAGGAGCTGTTTGAAGTATGACCCATATTTTGACTGTGATCTAAACACTTAAGGTTTGTTTAAGGGGTGATGCAAGAGGGCAGAACAAGTGGTGGGAAGGGCAGGCTGGAACACTGCCAGGATGGAGGGACTGTGGTCAGAGAGATCAGGAGCCAACAGGCACCTTTCAGTATAAAGCACAGTGCAGCGAGGATGAACAGACTCATCTACAGCATGTTGGGGTTAATGCTGTACATTGCCATCTGTACCTGTCGTGTCGAAGTGCTCTCATGTCTACGTAGACTGTGGTTGGATCTGGTCCTGCAGTTCCCTAAGAACAAAGGAGATTGGGGGAGGGGGGGAACAGCTTTAACATCCATCAAAAAAATCTTGTTTCTGTTTTTCCAGTCACCCCATATATATTCCCATCTGCCTGTCACTGAAACACAGTATCGTCTCTGGTATACTGAATACAATAAAGAGTCTACCTACATGTTATGAACAATTTCCATCATGCTGCTTTGGTTTTTCATACAATTGGCAAATCACAAAAATAGTTCCTAGATACATGGAAAGCTTTAAAGGCACCAGATTTTATTTTAGTGGTATTAATCTCTTCTAAAACAGGACTATGTACTCTCCTTAAACTATACAACACAACTCTATGCAGGCATAACTGTTGCCAGTACTCAATTTCTGTCTCCAGTGATATGATCCCAGAAACAACTGAACTCTTTGGTAGTCAATACATACAGCCAGTCAGGCTCTAGCAACTTTTTTTAGCTACTGAAGTTTAGAGAGTGGCAGGGGAGAGAGGTTATTCTTGGCTGGAGTTAGAAAGTGCCACCTTGTGAGCAATTCTTGTAAGTGGTTTCTAGACCTAAAAATAAACTAGTGTCTCAGTGGATAAACCAGTAAGGCATAATTTAAGTGCTTAAACTTGGAGCAGTTTATAAGTTTATGGTTCAATAAACTGAAAATCAGACACCTCTCAGCTGTCTCCTCCTCCTCCAGGGAAAAACAACCTGGCATCTAGGGATAGAAATGTAGCCATGTTAGTCTGGTGTAGCTGAATCAAAAAACAGAACTATGTAGCACTTTAAAGACTAACAAGATGGTTTATTAGGTGATGAGCTTTCGTGGGCCAGACCCACTTCCTCAGATCAAGAGGGTCTGGCCCACGAAAGCTCATCACCTAATAAACCATCTTGTTAGTCTTTAAAGTGCTGCATAGTCCTGTTTTTTGATTTGGCATCTAGGAGTCTGTCTGCACTGCAGCTGGGAGGAGAGGGGAGATTCCCAAGCTGCGGAGACACAGGCAAGTTAGCTCTGCTGTGGATGTGATAGCACAGGCTAGCCACCCAAGCTTGCATGCAGGGGCTGGCAGACTTGGATTGAGGCAGCTAGCCCAAACCACTGCACTTGCCACAATGTCCACGCTACTATTTTTGGCATGATAGCTCAAGCAGCATTGGGGTGCATCTATCTGGGCTGGAAATCATACCTCCCAGCTGCTGTTTAGCTTCACCCTAGCATGGACCAAGATCCATAAGACAATGACACCAGTTGTAGTCTGCTCAAGACAACAGGGCTGGGACAGCAATAACCAGTAATTTCCTTAGAACAACATGCCTTTGGTGCTTTGTAACAATGTTAATAAAACACCTTGTGTGGTGTTGTTTTCTGTATAACGACAATGCTGCTCTTTAGCCTGGTTAAGAATGTGAGTGCCAACTCTAGGAGTGGACCATTGAACACTTCCTATAAAAATCTGTGCACTATACTGTCCCCCCTGCTTAAGCAGGAATTCTTGTCCTCCATCGAGAAGTGACCTCTGTGAGCAAAATACAATTTCTTTAAAATGAAAAACTCATTTGACCAGTTTGAAGTGAGAATTCCATTATATGGTTACATTTACAGCATAGGCATTGATAAAGGACTTTAGGACATTACAAGCACACACATGCATCACTATACCTGTTCAGCCAGCTTGCCCAGCCTGTTTGGCTGACAGAGGGACCACAAACAGAAGTGACAGAGGCCAGCAAAGTGTGAGAAACAGAGAAAAGAAAGAAAAATACAAACAAAGAGGCACAGGAGACATGAGATACACACGATAGAACAGGAACAAAAAGTCATAGCATCTGAGAACAAAAGAAAGGAATTTCCATTTAAGATTTTTTGAAAGAACAAGGATTTTCTTTAAATGATTAATTGGAAAATATGCACAAATCTCAGAACGCACTGAACTTGCATGCTTGCCACTGTACCATACTTCCCCTTTTCTCACTTATAAGTATTTAATGGTATTTATGGCTTCAAAATGGAACTTTACACTAATCTGGTCTTTTAAAATAGGAAGATATTAGGTATTTATTTCCAAGTTAATCTGTCCTGAAAATACTTGGTGTGGACAGGCCCAGTGTTCCCCCTAAGCTGCATGGTAGCACAGCTTCACAGGTGATTAATCAGCCCCACCCAGTCAGAGTCTGTCTGTGAAGCTGTGCTACTGTGCTGCTTAGCGGGAACACTGGACAGCACCGATGCACACAGACAGAACACTGCAAATGAGATGTTTTGGGCTGTTAGGTTTTTGGGCAGAGGAACAATTTGAAAAATCTTCAGTGACAGTGGTCAGCAAGTGCATGTTGGGAAAACTTGTAACTGTCTGTACTGCTCTGTTCTTGACAGCTTGCTTAGAATAGTTTAGAAATAGGAATTGTTTACATTTGTGGAGTCGCATTTGTGGAGCTTGAGGATTAATTCATTTCCATAAAATAGACACTTCCACTGGACAGAAACACATGGACAGACTAAAGATAGTCTCCCACTATCTGTGAATTCAGCAAGCAGATCTCTTCACAAAGGATGGCTCTGTGAGGGGTATGGCTCTCCAGAGGCTCTTCCCTCCCCTATTTTGCTTGCTAAAATTTGATGTGCCTTCATTTTTACTTGTAGGGGCAATGTTCAGTGGCCACAAATTCACCTTTTCCTGTTCTTCCTTTTGTCATTACAGATGTTGCCAAGACTTTAAAAAAAGGTACCTAAAAAGTTGGTCTCCTGAATCGTTAGATGGACTAACTGTTTTGACTGCACATAATGGTGAGTAGCTCATTTCTCCCCTATAAGCCTCACTCTGTCCGCTTTACTCCTTTGATTGCAGTGGGGTAAGCAATCATTTTTGATGGAGGGCCACTTCAAGATTTTGGAAAGCAGTCAAGGGCTGCACTCTTCCATGATATGAATGGAGGACACATGGGGTCTGGGATGGAGGTTGGGTGCAGAAGGGAGCTTGGGGTGAAGGACTGGGGTGTAGGAGGGAGAATGGGGTCTGGGAGTAAGGTTACCAGATGATTTCAAAAAAATACCATACACTCTTCATCTCGGGGGAAATGGGGGGAGGGTGCGCTGGCCGGGAGGAGGTCAGGGGGAGCAGGGCTGGCTGGGGGAGATCAGGGGAAGGAATTGGCCAGTGGGAAGCAAGGCTGGCTGGGAGGGGGCAGGCAGGGAGTAGGGCTGGCCCGGGTGTATGCTGCCCATCCCGCACACAGTCCTGGTGGGGCACACTGGCAAGCCAGGCCCTGGGGATTCAATCCCGCCCTGGCCCTGCCCACAGCCTCTGCCTCTCTACTGCATAGTTGTGTACTGCCTGGCTGGTAGACACGCTCACACAGTGTGAGCATGTCTACCATTCAGGCAGTACGTAACTACATACTGATACTCATGATAACAATACAACTTACTTAATTAGAAAACACCAGACATTTCTATGTCCGGTATTTTCTCAATTTGTTTCCCGGACAGAACCCTCAAATACCGGACTGTCCGGTTCAAAACTGCACACCTGGCAACCCTATCTGGGAGGGAGTTTGGGTGAAGGAGGTGGTTGTGATCTAGGGCAGAGGACTGGAGTACAGGGGTTTGAGATGTGAGCTACGATAGAAGGGGATTGGGGTGCAAGAAGGGGACAGAGGATTTGGGTATGTTGAGGTGGGGAGTGGAGGGGCAAAGAGTTTGGGCAAGAAAGGGCTGCGGTGCCAGAAGCAGGCTGTGGCCAAGAGACTTACCTGCCTGCAGAGCTTAAAATGTTCCCCAGCCAGCCTGGCTGCTTGCTGGGCCATGCGCTTCATGAGCAACTGAACCCAGGAGAGGGGGTGAGATTCTTTCTTAGCTGCCTGTAACTCCCAACAAGCAACTCACATTGGCTGGGGTCTGCCAGAAACTGGCCAATGAAAATGTGCTGGGGGTAGGACAGCTCCTAAAACTTCCCTCCTCCCCTCCAGTTTTAAAACAGAAATGGATCCCTCCAGCCATGTTTCTGCATGGCACGCGGGGCAAGCTGGGGAGCCTGCCTGGGACTCCGCGGGCCTGCTCCGGCGCGCGGGCCGTATTTTGCCAGGGTAAGGCACTATTAAAGATAAATAAGGCTGGCATCATCAAATCATCTGCAGTGCAACTCCATGTAGGGATGGATATAACTTGTTCTCAGTAATAAAACTAACCTGGCCATCCATTTTTAGTTTCCTCTGATGTGAGATATATATTAATTTGTTTTTTAATTAATCTTCCTTCATCTGTGCAAAAGAGACTATGTAGTTCTTTTAAAGTGCAATTCTATATGGCCCATCAAATTCAAAAGGTTTGCCTCTCATACATGGCTCATTCTGAAATTGAAGTCTGCTATGAGGAAATACTGTTGGCATTCAATACAAGGTCTGGAGTCTTGTCAGTTATCTTTGAGGAATTTAACACTTCAATTTAAAATGCCGCAAGATTACTTTGTGCTTTCCTTATGTGGTATTGCTGCTACCCTGTAGATACATCATTTCTTCTGCAGGTTGTTATCTGTCCAGCTCATATTTGAGAGTTTATTTATACAGGGTGTAAAGTGTATAACAACAAAGTTGCACTTCTAAATTAATTGGAATTATAATATCTACTTGCAAGGTTGAATTACAAGACACTGCACCCAAGGTTAGAGATACAATATGGAAAGAAGAAGTTTGAAAAACTGTCAGCTATAAAAAAAAAAATCCACCAGAGTTTAAATGTACGTCCTATACCATTTAAAAATAAACCCCTTTCCTTCTAAACAATTAGAGAAAGGTAGCCTTTTAGGGGTTAAGATTCATAAAACTTTTGCTAAGGATTATTCATTCAGATATGCTCCCAAAGAAAAGAGGCCTTTTTTCCTCTAGTGGTAGCAGCCCCAAAAGGAAATAGCACAGCCTGTAGCTGATATTTTAGGAAGCGGTAGTAACAATCTCTGCAGTCTTTGCTTGTGTGACTTGCAATGAAAGTATTACTTAAGGCCCCAAACCTGCAAACAGGAATACACGTGCTTAACATTATGCATGTGAGAAGCCCCACTGACTTCATGGGAATTCCTATGAAGGTAAGGTCAAGCACCTGACAGATGCAATGAAACTTCATCAGTACAGAGGTTTTTTGTTTTTGTAACAGGGGAAGGTGCAAGCGCAGTCCCCCACTACCACAAATTATGCAGTCAAGTTTCCTGCATTTGGGACTATCACATGGGTCAGCACACCCACAGTACAATGGATGAGCCTCACCCTGAGAGAATCACCTTTGTGATCATGGTGTCTTCCCAAGTTAACATGGTTATCATGTAGGGCATCTGTCACTTTACTAGTCGATAGCCCTTTATAGCCATTGTGTCCAACAGGCTAGCCACATGTGGCTGTTTGGCCAGTTGAATGTGGCTAGTTCGCTATAGCAGTAGAACTGGTTGGACACTATGGCTTTATAGCCACAGGGTGCTCAATTATGTTCAGTAACAACATGCTTTACCCTTTTTGGTGAGAGGAGGCACCATATCTATGTGGCTTAATAGAACTAGATTTAAATCTGGTTCAGTTAGCCACAAGAAGTTAACTGTGACTGAAGTACCAAATAACCAAACAAGACACCACTGAATGCCACCCTTCCTGCTCTGTGATTGCAGGAAGACACACTGACTGTTATCCTTCCTGCTCTATGCCTGTACATTTTAAAGGCATCCATTATGTCCCCATCATACTTCGTACGGGAAAATATATCAGTAGTGGCACATTAAAAAACTCCAAAGATTTTGTCCTAAAAAATGTAAGCAAGGCAGTATGCAAAGAAAATTGTAGCGCTTATCAACATGATAGTTTCTTTAACATGGAATTCTTATTTGAAGGACTGTCCAATAAGCTCCATATACACATAAACAAGTACCAAAATGCAAAGTTGAAATCATAATCTCACAGAATTATAATGATAATGATTTGAAATATTTATGATGCACAGCCACAGCAACTTACATATTCATCTTAGTACAGTTCATTCTAGCTGACAATGTCATAGTACACCATTTTTGCATTGATTACAAGCTCAGTTGTCCATCCATCATTACAGAATGGTAAGACCACAATATACTCAAAGTCCCCCATTCCAGCCATGCCAAAAAACCCAACCCTTTAGAACTTATTTCAGTGATTTAGTAGGAAGGCATGCAGGGAAAGCATGGATTTGAAAACCCACCCACAAAATTCAATATACGAAGTTCGGACACAGCTCTCTGCGATTTTCTGTTACAGTTCTATGATGTGCCCTAGCTGAATGGATTATTCTCCTGCCAATCTCACCTGCAAGCAAATAGCTACGTTGACCCTGCAGCCAAATGTGGTGCTCACTGCGCGTGCAGAAAGGCCCAGGTCTTTGAATAATTTAGAGAAGGACTGTGTTAGTGCAATCCTTGGTCTCTCTTCCGCCACCACCATACATGTTCGTACACAGGACAGGTTAACTCCCTTCACCTATTGGAAAGGGTATTTGAAAGAAAACACCATCTCAGAACACAGAAATTAGCAACTTCAGGAGAATACTAATTCTACAGAGTTGGCCTAAGGGATAGAGTGACTTTAGAAATGTCAGGAATGATTGTGTCTCCTGGAGAGGAACCTAGGAAATGTAATGCATACTACTACTTAATACTTCTGCTTAAAAAAATAACATGGGCTCAACAACCTCTCCCCCTTTTTTGTTTTTAAGGGTATCACAAGACTACCTGGCAAAGGGAAGTCTGCTACTGCCAGCCAGGTTAATTGTAATGATTTTCAGTGTAAGCAGCACGACTGAACAAAGAAAGTAACCTCTGAAAATAGTAACTGCAGAAGACTTCCATTTCTGGACCTTGCTTCTGCATGTTTCCAGCTTAGGAGGAGTCCCTAGCTGCAATTCTGCCTGATTTTTCATATAACTCCTCACTGTCACCAACTTCCATATTGGAAAATTGAGATCACTGTGTTCATGTAGCTCAAAAACGAGGTTTCCTCAGCTGAGTAAAAGTGCAGTGTTATTCTGACGCAGGAGCCTCATAAGTGGCAACAAGAGGGGCATCTTTAACCATCAATATTAATGAACCATCTCACTCCAGGTTTTACAAGCTGCCATGCTTTCTATATGCTCACTGGATGCTGAAACTGCTGCCCACTGAATTAAAGGAGGAGGTCAGCAAACCAGACAAACTATAAAACGTTAGCAGTTTGTGTGTGTGGGGCTTCAAAAAAGATGTATCACACCAAAAGTCTATGTTCAACTGGTAAACTTTTGTTGTTGCCAAGTTCCAAAATGCAGAGCTATGTTCTGGGCAAGAGCACAGTTTATGATGTCCTTTTAGGTCTGTGTGTGTCAAAGGCTAATAGGCAGCTTAATGGTTCAGGACTTTGGGTGTGGAGAATTCTGACCTAGGAAAAGAGAAGATTGACAAGTGGGGGACACCAATTGTTTTATTTTTCCTTTTTTAGAAAGAACAAGTTCACTGAATTTGCTGAATATTTTTCTCAATTTCAAAATTAAAAATACCTTGTTACTTCAGATCCAACATGGAAACACCAAATACAAAATGTAATTTTTTTAAAATTAAATTTGAGAGCAAGTGACATCCAGCAATCTCAACAGCAGCATTTGCCAAGAAGCACACTTTACTTCAAGGCATTCAGAGATTCCATGAAGGAGTTCATTTTATAGCTGATGACTGACAATGAACTAGAAACACCAGAGGGACACACACACACACACTTTACTTGTATGTTAGCATATGCAGAATAGGCATGTTAAATATTGGTTAACTGAATGGTTGATTAACCTCATGAATTCTTATTGTTTAATCAACTATTCTATAGTCTCTGAGGGTGAGACTGGCAGCAGCATGGAGTACTAGGTAACAGCTGGTCTGTGAGGGGAGCCAGTTTAAAAACCAGCTCCCCCTCACGGACCAGCTGATACAGAGGCCCAGCAGTGTGGTGTGACATTAGCTCCTACCCACGAGGGAGCGGGGCCTGCGCTCCCAAACCTGGCATAAGCCAGAAAGCGAGTGAGGCTGCTTGTCTATAAATACAGAGCTGCAGCAGAGGTAGGTCCTAGACCCAGTGTGAGCCAGGACTGAGGGCATGGAGAGGAAATGCATGTGGACTATAGCATTACCCCATAAGTTTTTGCTTATCAGTTAACAGACTACACTATATCACATCCCTAATGCAAAAATAAAGTTAACTTACCCGAAGAACATCTGTCTGTGTTCCCAGGCCTTTGGTACACATCTCCATGACAGAGTAAGAACAGAAGGTGACGCGCACTTTGTACTGACTTACAGCAGATAACCACAACGACACGTTGCTCTCCAGTTCAAGAGGAGGGACCAAAATAGATTGATGTCCTGAATACACACTATCCGCCACCCAAAAAAGAGAGAGAAACACAGAGGTCAAGGACACTTCACCTATGCTGAGCGGCATGGAAAGAACAAGAGAATGCAGAGCAATAGCAGAGCTAAGTACCCACAGCTTTTGTTTAAGGTTCAGCCCTCCATGCACAGCAAGCACCAGGCACACCACTGGGGTTTGCAGAGTGAGAGCGCTTGGGTCAGGCAAAAGGAAATGTGTTCTTTAATATAATGAAGTCTGTTTTCGTTTCTAAAAGCCAAACCAAGTGATTCAAAGTGTAAAAAGGGACCACCAGGCTTCAGGGAGAGTACACGCAGTCCCTCAGTGAATTATACCAAAGGGATGAGGACGAGGGAACTCTCACCTTGGACCCCTTGTCTGCTCCTGGGCCCCTCAAAACACATGATCCCAAACTGTTCCTCACCCATTTTCAAATGGAGCCCTCCACTATCTTTCCAGTCATCCAAAGAGTCACCTCAGTTATGTGGTCAGCCTCAGACTCACAGCTCCACTGCTGTCTGCACCCCCACCGCCCTCAGCAAGAGATCTGCTCTGGGCTCCATCTCCCTAACCCCTCTCCCCACGCCGCTTTGTGAGCGGAGGAGAGACAGCAGTTGGCAGAGGTTGTTCTCAGAAAGGAACCAGTGGGCAGTCCACAAAGCAGGAATATGGGGCAAGAAGGGATTCAAGCCAGTATCTCCTTTGTGTATAAACCACCCACCCTTCAGAAGTCTTAGAAATTAGTCTATTCCCAGGTTAAATCCAGTAGGGAATGGCCATTTTCCTCCCAGTTAATACCAGCGTAAGAGAAAAAACAGAATCTCGCATGCCAAATTTGCCATTAGTGGCAGGTTTTATAGTCAGCTTTTACTCTCTCTCTCTCTGCGCTAAATGTATTTTGCAATGAGACAAAGAATAAGTCCTTTTCAGGAGGGCTTGAACTTATTTTATGATGCTGAAAAACAAGGGAAGCAACACAGTTTAAATATCTCATCACTAGAAAGTGTACATTAAGAAAACACACATTTTGGCAATAAACAAAACCATTCTCTGTTGATAAATAATTACAGTATGCGATGGATCCAGAACATAAGGTAACAGAAAAGTTGGGGAACTTTTAAGATTTTATGGCCACCCTTATTTGTAACCATCATGCATGTACCAAATAAAATACTAATATTAGCCTATTACACAAAAGGGTTTGTCGCTCCTACCTTCACAAGATTTTGGTATTACTGTTCCCACAGTAAACAGACTAACATGGCTACATTTCTATCACTGTTCCCATAGTAGTTATTATTCCTCATTAATGATTGCCTGTCACATATTTGTTAGAGAATCAATCTTGCAGAAAATGCACTAAGCAGTTCCTAATGGGTCAGCTGGATCTTGGACTGACTGTAGAGCTATTGATCTTTCAATGTCAATTAAAGTTTTTTGTGTTCTCAGCAGGTGCTCTAGATCTGTCAGCTTTGAAGGAATAGAATCCATATTTGTATCCAAGATTTTAATTTAGAAACTGGTTTACAGAAGATAGAAATGGAAAACAGAGTTTGACTTAGTTCCAGCTTTGTTTTAATATTGTTAGTTAATTTTGAAATGACACGTATGTCTTCAATCAACGTCAAACAAAGGAAAACTCCACGCGGCAGACTGAAAACAGGCTCAGAAGAGATGTGTGTTGGGAGTTCCAACTTCTCCAGGGTGCGTTTAGAGGGTGAGTGTGTTTCCTAATCAGTCTCACCTCTTCAAAAAGTCTTGGCTTCTCAGTGGCCAATCTTACATTTTGTTTTCTTGTAATAGCCCCCTGTATTCTGGATCCATTCTGTACTCCAAACAGACAAAAATCTCTACCATGCTGCATTCAGAGAGAATATCTGCACACCATATGCAGCAAGTAAAGGCAAGGCTTATGTAACTCCACTCCTTTTAAAAAGTGCATGCAGAAAAGAACACAGATTGTATTTTGAAATAATGCTTTTATTCTCACTGAAACTAAGATGTTCTCAAGATTTAAATTTATTCTCCCTTCCCCCTCTCCTCCCGAAATGTAGGGGAACTCAATTGCAATGTCTCAATTTTCAATCTTTGTTTAAATAAACCTCTTGCATGAAAGCATTCTACAAGTAGAGGGCTAATCATACCCAACCAATTACAAAATAGTCTAAATGAATGAGGAAACAAGACATGAGCAACACTACAACAGCACTGGATGTATTGAATTTTAGTGATTGTACTATCTGAACCAAATACTTCCCCTTGCATTTTAGGGAATGTTATATAGCTTGCTTCTAATTACAGCGTTATTTATTACTGTATAATGCCAATCTGGTGTTAAGTGCTTTATGTACATTTATCAAGTGATGGCTCCTGCCTCAAGGAGACACTTTTGAAGAGGCTTGTTTGTTCTAGGTGAAACCAACACTGAAATTCTCTCTTTCTTATACTTTAAATCCAAGTAACCTCTATTTACAAACAATGTTTATTTTCCCCTACAAAAGAAAAGGTGGGGTCTACTCTGACTAATTCATCCGCAAATCTGTTCGGGTCTCAGAAAATTGCCATGTGGCCACGTGTAAAAAATACCACAAAAGTGACTGGAAAACAAGCAGGCAGCAAGAAAACAGAAAACAGAAAAGCAAGCAAGCCCCCGTAGGTGTAAGGTTTAAATTCCATACCTGCAGAGGCACCATAGTGCAAAGCCGAGGCCACAATAAGGGTCAAGGCAGATGGCAATCTGTCGTGAAGGGTATAGTTCACACTGTAGCTTTACAGAGCGACATAAGGCACTTGTAGCTGCATGTGACATCTGGAGAAGGGAAAAACAGGCTTACTGAATGCTCACATATGTTAGGAAATTTTTATTTGGTTAAAACACACTTGGGAATACTGGTGGTAGAAGCCACGATGCTGGCCATGATTTTGTAGTCAGCATCACATGGCCCCTTTAAAAAAAGGTGTGAGTGCTAATGGTGTACATCTTCAGATATCCAGGAAGTCCTCCAGCAAAAACAGGAAAGACCAGAGTTAACATTCCTGTTATTCGTAAAGTACAAAACACACAGAAAAAGCACCCACCCGCCAAGCCCTCTTTATACATCCTGAAGCAGCAAAAAAGTAAAAGCCCTGTTTCCTAAACTATTTAGAGGGTCATCTAACTGATTTGCGTATAGTCAAACAACATTTCTGTGGTAGCTGAGAAGAGGACTATTCCCAGTAATGCCCCTTAACTTCAAGACCATCCCTTCTTCGACCAGATCTATGCTTCAAAATTAGGTTGACGCACACGACATTGGCGGAGCAGTGCCTTCACAGCCAGCACATTACTCGTTCAAGTGTACACCTGGCTCCTTGTGTTGGCAGGTGTGTTTGTTTTAATGTACAGTGAGAAGCACCACTAGTAGGTTAGCACTCTAGCACAGGGTCCCATCCCTGCAATGGAAAACTTATTTACATACCTACCCAAGGTTCCTTCCCCTGCATTGAGCTCATCTGTGCTCCATCTGCTGGACTCAACACAGATCCTGGCTCACTATGCACCTGGATCCCCTAAGTTGCCTTTCCCTCCTTGCTGTTCATGGCAGGGACCTGTGACTGGCGTTATCCACAGTAACTTGTATGGGATGGGGGGAAGCTGCTGTTTATGGCATGTGAGACTCTTTGCAAGCGTCAGGTCTGCAGCTCAGCCCCAGATAAATAGTTGGCCTTGGCTTTCTGGTTCGCTTGCTACAGCTCTTTTGCTTCCACATGGCGATGCTACTTGTTGCTACTATACCCCTTCTCCTGCATCCCCATAGAAATCTGGTCACAGATGATGACATTTCTAAGGTTGGTTACGAGCTGTGCCAGCACAGTCACTTCTCCTCACAGGCCCAGGAGATCCAATATTGTCCTGTCTCCAGACAGGTCAGCTGGGCAGTTGCACACAACAATGGAGAACTGCTCAGTGTGCTCACCAAGTCAGGCAATCAGGAAAAGGAATTTCAACAATTCACAGGCATTAAATAATGTGGTGGGGCTTCTGGCCCCTATGACTCCTGGGCAGTGGAGTTCACAATGGTGACGAGAGCAGTAAGCATGGGCATTGTGGGACTATTGCTGAAGGATAATTAGGGTTGACACAGGTTACAAGTGTCTACACTTGTGCTGTGTTGACTTCAGGACACTGACTCTGGGTTAATGTTGCTTGTGGGAAGTGATGTCATTATGTTAGCATAAGAAGGATCTTTTACCAATGCAAGATAAACATTAAAGCGTGGACACAGCACGACTGGCACAAGGCAGTTGACAACAACATAATTTTGTAATGAAGACTAGGTCTTCATCTCCTCCTCCTATAACTCACCAATCCCCAATTCTAACTATCATTAGCTGAATATTTCTAGACAGCTGTGCTTGATGTGTCTACTTCTGAAATCTTGGTGGGAACGTGAGTTTTAAAATAAGTTTATATTAAAATATCTTGCTTCCCATTTTTAAGCTTCTTCTCAGATGGAGTTGAGTAGAATACAAAATACAAAAGATTTCAGGGAAGAAACTAGTTTAGATAAACATTTCAGTTCAATCAATATACCTTTACTCCTGCTAGTATGCCAGTAGTAGACACACTGAAGTCCAAATAGGCCAACATATCTGGGGATGGAGGTCTAAAAATATTAGCCACCTTCTTTTTAGGTATATCATCTATTTAAAAGATAACAACAACACAATTGCACATTATTGTTTTGGGAAAAGGTACAGCAAGAAAACATGGTTCCTGGATTGACATGCAGTCATATTTACAAGAGACTCAACACTAATCTAACTGACCCTCAAAAAGACAGTCAGCTATGCTAACAGCCTTAAATCATGCTGGAGAAGCCAGGATGTATCTTTTCAGTTATGCACACTTCTTTTAAAATATTACATTAGTAGCAAGTAGTTACATCTGTACCTGTATCCAAAATGGTGGGCCATGTTTTAATATCTACAGCTGTTGCAGCTTCCTTGGACTTCAGCAGTTTCATTATTCCTTGTGTGGTAAGGATACATGCAGACTTACTGACCTGTACAACATTGAAAAAGTTAACAAAGCTGATAAATGGAGCTATCGTGCCTTAATATCCATCCAAGTCAGTTCAACATGAAGGAACTGATCATGAAAAAAGTTGTAAACAAAGAAAAAGAAAATTGTGAAAATGGAAAACAAATTTTAAACTAGTTTAATGAAACATTTATTGACCCTGGGTCAGAGGGTCACAGCAACACACATTTCAGAAATTCAGTTTATTTTACTGTACCAATAATGTTTATTTACTTATTTGATCATCAGTTTTAAACAAAACAGCAACAAAAATACCAAAGGGTGCTCTCATACCTCTACAATCATCTTGACGGTGGGCAGAGTAGTAGCAAGATTCTGTGGGTGAGGGGGCCGAACTGTTATGGGTATACAGCCGGCATATAAACATCCATAGAAAGTTGCTATTAGGTCTACTCCTGTTAAGGATAAAAACTAGTTTTCATTTCACAAATCATCATGTCTCATATCAATTAAAAAACTATCCTCCATATATTTTAAGAATTAAAATATTAGGCATAGATATTTGTCTTAAAGAGTTCATCTAAACCAGTGTCCTGCCTCAAGTGGCCAGTTTCAGTATCTTGCATTTAAATGTTAGTAGATTTCTAGGATTATATATTATTTAAATTCTTCAGCTGAGAAGATCTGTGGAAATACATTTCAACAAATGTCCAGTTTTGGGTGCCACATTTTAAGGAAACTGTGGACAAACTGGAGAGAATCTAGAGGAGAACAGATATGATAAAAGGTTTAGGAAAGATGACCTCTGAGGAAAGGCTAAAAACTGCACACTTTTAGTCTTGAGGAAAGACGTCTGAAGAGGAACCTGATAACTTTCAAGTATGTTAAGTGCTGTTCTAGAGAGAATGGTAACTGCTTTCCATATCCACTGAAGGGACTACAAGAAGAAACCAGCTCAACCTGCAGTAAGGAAGATTTAGGTTAGTTATTGGGAAAAACTTCCTAACCCTAAGGGCAGAGAAGCACTGGGACAGGCTATCAAGGAGGGTGTGGAACCCCTGTCCCAGGAGGTTCCTAAGAACAGGCTGGATGAACACCTGGCAGGGATGGGCTAAGTACACTTGCTGGACTAGCTGATGTGCCGAGATCCATTCCAGTTTTGAGTTTCTCTGGTTAATATATCCCATGAAGTCTGAGGCGGTGTGGTGCGTTACCAAGTGGTCCATCCACTCTCCCACGATAATATACATGTCTTTCATATGTTAACATTATGCTGTCTCTAAACAACACTGTTTGCACATAGTCAAACGCTCCAGTCATTTACGGAGTACAGATCAGTGACAGAGACCAAGCAAACTCATTCTAGAGATGGTCGCTTCCTGTTAGAGGACAGGTGCATTTGTGCATCAGTGCTGCCCTCTAACTGTACCTATTCTATGAATACACACACTGATTCACTCTCCGGGTACCTTTCGTGGGATCTAAAATCATTCCCTACTCAGTTCCCAATGGCATGGTACTGAATGACTGCCCAGAGTCATCTCATCTGATTATCAAATTTGTTTTATAAATTTATCCTGCCAGCTAGGGAATTGGCTTAGAGAAAGATTTGAAGTGAAGAAGCCTTCCCCTTAACAATTACATGCTGGGCTTTCTGAGGGACAGATTGCCGAATCAAATGGCTGTGGGAGTACTGAGCCTAGAAATTCTTGTGTTCTGTTCCCCACGATTGATTACAGTTTCTGCTGTCTAGTCTCTTACCTGGAGGATAAACCAAAGCTACATGATCTCCAACGTTCAGTCGTCCCTTCTCCAACAGTGCTGCTGCCACCCTCTCTGCTTTCTTGTGCAGTTGTGTACACGAGGCAGTGCTAGCTACTGTGCCCTGTACAGCATGAAGATAACTTAGGAAAACTTGGAAAATGTATTTTGAAACTGAGTAAAATAAATTGCCTTGCAGCTAACATTTCATTACATTTCTAATTTTAGCATTGTAGCAGATAGAATTAAAGACTGTTGAAACTACATTTAGGACAGCAGGATTCAGTTTGTTTTTATAATTTTGACTGCAAATAGAGATATCTTATAATGTTTTAATTTTTATACATTTTAATTTTCACAGTTGTGCAAAATTATGAGTTAAGCATTCCCCCACCCCCAATTTTTATAGATTTTAATTTTTACAGTTGCAAGAAAGTATTGCAGAATCAGCCAAGAGTGGGGAGGGGAGCTACACAACTGTTTAATAACAGAAAAAGCTTTATAACAAAACACAAACCGTCAGCCACATGTAAAAATGTTAGCCTTAAATCAAATTTTTAATAAGTTCTCAAGAATGTAGGGAGGAGCAGAGAAGGGGTAAGAGGGTCCGTGTGCCAGGAGGGCTCCTCAGTGGTCCCTGTTCCCAGGTGGCTCTTATAAGCAGGGGGAGCAAAGGGGACTGGGAGTTCAGTAGCAGCTTCAAGTCCCTGCACCAGCAGGAGACCAGAGAATGCTGCAGTTCCCTGCTCCATGGCACCAGCCACAGCAGCTGCTGTCCTGCACTGCCCAGCTCTGGCTTGCCACCTCTGACCTGGCTGGGTACAGGCAGAGAAGGAGCCTGAGTGGGAAGCTGCCCTGTTCTTGTACTGCTGTTTCAGGGGAGGGGGACAACACCCCTATGGTACTAACTCTGCCCATGGGATCAGGGATTCTGCCCTGAGGGAAACCCTCGGGGCTGCAGAGTGCAGCTCTGCCGCTCCTGGCTTCTGTCCAGCAGGGGGTGCTGAGGATTTCATTCGTGTGCTGGAACCAGAGGAGTTCCCAACATTAGTAACTTTGGAGCACTGCAGACTGTAAAATGAATCTGCTACTTCCCATTTTCCCCTTTCAAACCAAAATGATATTTTTCATCCCTTCATTGGAAAAGGAGACTAAGCGCACCTCACCTTGGAATTCAGCAAGAAAAAGAGTGGGTGATCTGGGGTTGTCTGGGCTCGCCACTGGAGAACATCTGCCAAGTACAGGAACTGAAAAGAAGACGGGACAGAAAACATTCAAATTCAACTTGAAACCCTCCACGCTCTTACCACAACTGCTGCCCTCGCACACATTCAGCGCTACCTTTCTTGCCTGGTCATTATCCTCCAGCTGGGTAACATCTCTCCCTGATGCTTGTGCAATTCTCTTTCCAGCTACAAGATTGCCCACTATCATCGAAGCAGGACCAACATCTGAGGTTACACATTGAGCAAAATGAGACTAATGCAATTTAGCAAAGCCAATAATTAAACATGCATATTGTCATTAGTAATGAATTCAATATAATTCAAAGTAAAACTGGCCAGGTATGACAGAACAAACACCACCTGGTAGCACAACTTTTAGCATCTTCAGTTATTGAAATGGCAACAGTCAGATAAACGTGAAGGGGAGCTACGTACTGTGCTTTAGTTACCTGGCTGTTTTTGTCGAGGTTTAGGCAAGTTGGTAACACAAGTGTGAGGACACATTAAGACATTGCAAGGGTGCAGAGCACCCTCTAAAAAGCGCTGCTTCGTTTCTGAAATATGAATCCCTCCAAGTGGAGCCTTCGGCAACGTGTTGGCAGGAACCAAAGCAAGACAGTACACACCCACTTGGTGAATACTGTCAATTGCCTTGAGGGGGAAAAAACAAAGCATTAATTATATAAAGTGACATGGCACTTAGCTAGAACAAGAATTCTAGAGTAATGTATCACATCACAAATTTTACTTGCACCATAATTTGCAAATAAAGGGTCTAATTCTGCACTCACTGCATGTATAGAAGTTGGGCTATGACCTCTGGGGGCACAGGAGCAGATCCATATTTTTGCTTGTGCAGTCAAAGTGATGCCATCTGCACACCACTGCTTAGTGAAGTTATAAAATGTGGGTGATAAGTGCAGAAAGGTCATAGAGGCCCAAACTATCACAGTAAACTTAGAGCAAATGGTGCAACCACAGAAACACAGCAGAACGCAAACCACAAAAAGATATAGAGGGGAAACATTTAGCTGCTTAACACTCATCTGCTCCAGGCTGGGAACCATGCCGAACAACAGAAATGGGTTTCTATGAATGACTTCTTTCCTATGCCAAGCAAATTCACAATAGAAGACTTAAAATCCTGTGAACTTATGTAGAGACCGTTGTCTCTATTCCTATACAACTTTCCTCTCACTTCAGAGGGGAGGCATCTCCCTTCACACTGTTTTCTTCAGTGGTGCTCTCCCCTCCTACTTCATTTTCTGATTCCTTGGCCGTTATCAGCTCTTTCGGGTATTGAGCCCTGCCACCTCCTTAGACGTGACTGGCTGCTTCAGAAATACCTGACTGCTAGTGGACTAGCTGTTCATTTTAGGGGCATTCTGCTGACATGGAGCACTCCCAAATCACATGAGCTACTAACACACATTCTACAGAAAAACCCTGCTTTTGATATTGTGCATAAGTTCTATGTTCTGTTCTTTCAGACTCAGACCAAAGGCCACTAACAAAAATAAAGACTAATGAATTATAGATTGAACTCACTTCTGTGGGATTTGAAAATTCCAATCAACGTGAAGTGCAAAGATCATTTCTCAAGAATAAACTGATTTTGCTCTTTTAAAAAATGCCATTAGTTAGCACCACACCCCTAAAACACAGCGAGAAGTGAGCTCATCGGAGGGGTTTTTTCGGGGGACAGTTGAAGGTGAGGGTTTTTTATGCGGAAAACAGAAGCTCTGATATTCTCATTTGATACATTAACCTTATTCACCTGAAAAAAGAGAAAGGACAGATCTGACTACCTGTAAGACCCTGCTCATCCACTGAAAACTATCCTCCTCTGATGCATCAGGGCGCTGCTCTGCCACAAGCACTATTCGATCATCATGCAAAACGGTCACAGAAAACACTGCTATCCTAAAACACAAAGGACAGAAGGATGATAGGACTAGAAAAGATGCAACATATAATGACTAGAGCATGGTTATTACGATGTGGATCGCTGTGACGCCTGTAGAATTGTTTTCAAAGACACACACATTATTTATGCCAGATTATCACAAAATCACCCAACTTGAGGAAAAGGAGAAGTTTATTTTGATTTTCTTTTCTCAGTCTTCAGAGACCTTGCACTTCACCACCACTACATGTGCTATCACAAGCCGGGTTCAATGTATGCAGGAGCTGGGAGGGGGAGGGGGGGAGGAAGGGAAAAGGCCAGCAATACCTCAACACGCCTAGGTGCCAGTTTTTGAAAATAATGCTTGGACTGAAGGAAGTGACACATTTACAATAGTCCTCATGCCACAGCTTTCACCACTGGAGACATTGGAGCTGCATGCCCCTCTCTGTAAGAGCGATAGGTTGGGCAATACAGTATTACCTGCAGAGGCCTCAAACAGCCAATCTGTTGTTCTCAGGGCACATTGCCAGATGCATCTCTCTTAGCATGAGCAGCTGGTGTGTGTGGGGAGGGCTGTCTGGTGGGGTTAGATTTGTTTGGGGGGAAAAGTAACTTCTGTTCTAGGTTTGGTAGGGGTCTCAGTTCTGCTGGCCCTTGGGGGAACCTGCTTCTTCAGCCACATTTATGTTAGAAATCTAAACAAAATACAGAGATGATGCAAAACTGGGAAAGAGACATTGTAAAGTTTTAATTTAGAAACCTAAACAGAGAAAGAAGAGATCAGTAAGACTAGTGATTTCACCAGGTCAAGGCAATTTTAAACCACTTAAAATCTAGTTTACGCAAATTAGGTGTCATGCTGTATGCTAGCAGGAGAAGCCACACTTTCATATTCATACTCACATCTTGCCCTCAAAGCACGTCTAGAAGTTCAAATGCAGAACTCTCCCCCCCCACCATGACCTTGAAAGCATTCTGAAATGCTGGATGAGCAGAGGATAAATACACAAGAATACAATGTTAGGGAATATATACTCTCAAAATATTCACCTTCCTCTGTAGACAAACTTCATTGGTTCTACTGCCAGTGCTGTGGCTACTACATCATCAGCATTGTGTTTGCGCATGTTAACCACCATCAGACCATCCAGTTTTCCCACCACGAACACCAAATTGTCCTGAAAAGATGACAGGCTCAGCAACAGAAAAGTCACACAAAATGCAAACTCAAGACTCACCACAACAGAAGATCAGTAACCCGATGGATAAGACCGTGGCATTATATAGACTGTTATGAGGCTATCAGACTCATTTGACAGAGTCCTGGGGAATGCAGCTACACTCTCGCAGAAGAGGATACTCAACTCCAGATATGCCCTTGCTCTACCAAATGAGTTCAATACGATCCTGTCATTTGGCTCTGAAATCAGCACTAGGCACTCATGATCCAGTAGCTGGTGAAGATACTTGGAAGATACTTCTCCTTAGGAGAGCACTCAACTTGGCATTCCAGCCATCTGCAGACTGTCACCCCAGATTATATTTCAGATTCCTGTTCTGCTTTCCTACATTCTCCAAACTACTTCCTCCTGAGTATTCTATTCATTTAACAGTGGATTTACTTCTTGGGCATTCAGAACAGTTTTGCCTACTCATACTTACAGGACCAATAAAACCAAGCAGTCCAGTTCTTGTGAAGGGTTGATCTGAAACAGGTACCCCCACTGCTGTCACTGGAATGGTCTGATGGAATACAGAAGACAAAGGTTCAGAGACACACCACAGGCAATTTGCTGTTCAAGTAGCATGTGAAACAACACCACATTAGCTTCCATTCCCGTGAAAATCTGTTACGATTAGACAAAGCATGACCTAGTGAGCATGTGCCGCCTGCCTGGCTGGCGGGGGTTGCAGCTGAAGCTGTGAGGGAGGCAAGTACAATCCCCATTACAGAGGGGGAGAACTGGCACAAAAGGAGCTGAATGACTTGCCCGAGGTTACAAGGCGAGTCCGTGACAGAGCTGGAACAAAATCCAAACCTGAGAACTAGAGCTTGTGCTTCAAATAGTAAGTTCCACTAGCAACCCCTCTTACATTGCTCTGCTGGTGTCTGTACTACTTCTGAGGACTGGCCTGCCTGCCTCCTCACTGCTGCATGACTGGACATACAGATGTTAGAAACCTGCAGTGAGAACTCCCTCCAGAAACAAGCTGGTTCAAAGGAGTGGGAGCTGGAGGGCTGGCAGAGAATGTTTCCAGCAGTGAGGAAGACGATCAGGGTTCTTTGTATTCAAGAGTCTTGACATCACTTTTGAAACAGGAAACCCGCCTATTCATCATCTTACACTGGTGCCTTCAACAGCCCAGCACGTGCCTCCCAAGAGTGCAAGTGGACAACAATGGCCACTTCCTTTCTTCCATGCTGGCAAGAAGGATGTGTAGGATACTATGTTTTATTTTGCTTTTCAGGGATTAAGCCAGTATGCATGAAAAGGAGACTCGAATACTGCTGCAGTAAAGCTTGGGCACACTGAAGGGATTTGCATTTAGCACCAAATGCTGCAAGGCTGACTGATGTTCTGATTTCATCCTCTATTCAAACTGCCAACAAGCTCCAAGGCACACAGCTGCAGATTGTTCAGTTCATCAAGGATTACAGCAGAGTTAAAATCTACTTTTACATAAAACGTGTGTATAGTTTGCCCTACACTAGGGGCACTGTCACTTATGCTATACGGCAATATCTGAATACTACTAGTAGGCATGCAGGGTACAATAATGGGGTATCAGAGCTAAGCAAATCATCACCTGACTTTATGCAATAATATCCTTGAAATGTCTTTGGGTAACTTCACATGTTAATGCTGAGTTGACACAGAGGCGAAATTATCATGTGAAACTCCTTGCCAGAGGAGGCAGTGAAGGTTAGGACCATAACAGAGTTTAAAGAGAAGCTAGATAATTTCATGGAGGTTAGGTCCATAAAAGGCTATTAGCAAGGGGATAGAAATGGTGTCCCCGGCCTCTGTTTGTCAGAGGCTGGAGAAGGATGGCAGGAGACAAATCGCTTGATCATTGTCTTCGGTCCACCCCCTCTGGGGCACCTGGTGCTGGCCACTGTCGGCAGACAGGCTACTGGGCTAGATGGACCATTCTTATGTTCTTATTATACATAGACTACACACACAGGGTGCTAATATGAGGCTGAAACTAGAATCCTGAATATAAAAGAAGATGATTGACTGTTACGCTATTTCATAATCGGGGTAAAGGAAAAACAAGTTTCAGTTCACACCTGTTACTGAAGTGGATAAAAGAGGTGTGTTTTGCCATGGTGTTTATTTAATGCAATTAAAACAGATGCTGTTGCAATGAACATGAGTATACTTGCTGTGACTCAGAAAGGGTGACACAAATAGGCAACTGATCCAGATTCAAACTTTAGAGACATTAGTAGATAGTTTGTCTTCGTGTGTTTACATATATAGTAGAAGTTGACAATGTAACGCAAAACAGTTCCTGTCTATTGGTTTATTCTGTTAATTCGAAGATAAAAGATGTTAGATCAAGGGTGGGCAATAATTTTGATGGGGGGCCACTTAATGAATTTTGGTATGTGGCCATGGGCCAGCTTTACCTCCAGAATGGGCAGGGCTGGGGATTTAAAGGGTCTCAGCCCTGCCACTACTGCATTGCCTGGCAGTCACCTGGGATTTCTAAAGCTATTTAAATGGCTCGTGGCTCTGGCCTTTGCTGGGGTAGTGTCATGACTGGACAGAAGCCACTTATATAGGATCCTGCTGCCTGAGCCACTGTCTGGAAATTCAGTGGCTTGGGCAGCAGTATATAAATAGAAAGTGACTAGATTCCGTCCACGGGCTGGATCAAGGTGTTAGGCGGCCGCATCCGGCCCCTGGGCTGCATCTTGCCCAGTCCTGTGTTAGATGAATTTTGAATGTAGTAATGTCATGGTCTTCATCGCTCTCTGAAGTCTACAGTAAACCATCTGTAAATGGTGCATGGGCAACTGCCTTATGTTAATCTATGCTGCTATTTACTCGGGATGTTTAGGGAACAGGTTACTGCAAAGGCTTTATTCTTCATCCAAGTGAACACCTGCTGTCAGGAGGCTGACAGTCGCCTGCCAGGGATCTATAAAAACTCTTGGGCCCTGATCCTTTCATCTCAGATCTGCTTAAGCTTCCTTAGGGGAAGGTTGAGTCGCAAGACTGAGGCTTCTCCAGTTCCTTGCTGGATCGTCCTGATATTGCATATTAGACTAGAACCTAAGGAGCAGATTCTGGAAAGGACTCTTTGCAAATGTAAAGCTTCCCATCTCTACTATGAAACTCACCTAAAAACTCACTCTGTACCTGCATGGGTATCAATCTTTAGCCAATACCCATTCACTTTTACTGTAATAAATTTTAGTAGAGTTAGTAAGAACTGGCTGTAAGCATAGACTGGGTAAGATCCAAATCATTCATTAACCTGATGGGTAACGTGTCCGATGCTTTGGGATTATAGGACCTTTTTATGCAATGAACAAGCTTTTTAGTAACACTCATCATATCTGAGTTGGCTGATTAGGCGGGAGCTCACGGCTGCATCGCTTGAAGAGTACTGTATGTCTGGGTAACCAGTAACGTAATGTGGAAGCCATATTGTTCCTGGCTCAGTGAATATAAGTATTAGAATGAACACGAGTTTTGGAGATTGTCCCATTCTTTGCAGTTCGCCCTAATTAACCAGACAATCTCAGCCCCCCTGGGACTCATTCATACCTGTAAAAAAACCTGATACATTATTCTGCTTATTTCCTCACTAACTGAAATAATAAAAATATCTTTTTATTGAAGGTGATAAAGGACATAAATAAAGAGACAAACCTCAAACACAGTCTTGGTGATTCCAAGGAGACCATAGTATGCTGACCCAGTTGCACCAGAATTCACACAGATTTCACCAACCTCATCAGTTTTACATAGATAAGGAGATCCATCCACCTTCACAACGCATACGTCAGCTAAGGAGGCAGAACAAAAATGCAATGGTATCATCATATATGCATATTTTGGTAAACTGGTAGTCAAGAAAAACTGGCCTGATGCTAAACAAAGTAACTTGACTAAACAAATTCTGACACTGAGCAGCTCACCCAGAAACATAACATATAAAATGTCAAAAGGAGAGTTTTGTTATAGCATTTAAAAAGCATTTTGATAACCTAAGTAAAACAATCTCTGATTTACGTATTTTCTAGAGATGAAAACTACGAACTTTCAAATTTCTGGTCCCACCCTCCCCATTATGTTCTAGGCCTTACTGCTTAATACCACAACCTCTAAGCATTTGCTTTTGGACATGAAGGCCAAAATCTTACAATCCAGGGTAGCTGGTTAGGTGAATGAGCATTTACATAGAATTAAAAATGACAAATTATGACAAATTTAGATAAATTAATAATTCCTTTGGATGTACTGTCAGCCATGTTATATTTAAAGGCATTCATTCCTTAAATTAAATCTATGACATACACAAGTTAGAAATGGGAACAAACTATTACGACATTTTTATTCCTGCTGCCAGTTTAGGCCCAATGAATTTTCTATTACTTTGTCTTGTCTTCTTTCAAACACACCAGCCTTCCCACAGCTAGTGAGCTGATCTTTGGCAATCTAAGAGAACTCCCTGGACATGTTGCTAAACATGTCCCTTTCTTCACTCCAGGGGAAGGACGACCATGATGGGCTGGCCTAGGTGGGTCAGTAATGCAGTTGGAACCCTCCCCTCCCCCCAGCCTATGGTAGCCACACTTGGCCAGGGATGTGGACAGGGCTGCTGTCTTCAAGTGGGTCGAGGCGCGCTTTGTTGAAAAATGGAGCTAAAACACCAAGTATTTCCATATCCTTCTGCTGTCGTCTTGGCTTCCAAAGCTGGCTGCTCCCAACTAGAAGTGGTGTTGGGATAAACAACTTGGAAACACTTTCATCATTAATACTGGGTGTTTGTATCTGTTACTGCCACAGTCTCCTTTTCGCGGTCTCCATAAGTCCTCTGTTGTTGATACCCCCCTTCAGTTTGGATCAGGGACTGATGATCCCTCCCCCACAGGGCTAGCACATCTCAAGAGACTTCGATTCTTCCTCCCCCCTGCTTCAGACCCCTTGCAGTGACATGCTGGCAGGAAGCATTGCTGAAGGCTGGCTGCAGCCTCCATGAGGAAACACCACTCTGCCCAGAGCTCCCTCCCCATGGCATCCCTCAATAGCACAGCTCGCTCTGTATCCTTTGCTCCACTTGCACAAGCTCCAGTTCTCCAGTGGTTTGGGATCTCTGTAATCAGTGTGTAAGAGGCACTTTAAGCAGTTGCATCTGTCTGAGCCAGCGTGGGCCCTAAGGTCAGTTTTAACCTGCCCAAGCCAAAGGCCGGGCAGCACCACCCACATGCTAGGTGTGTGTATTCTCTTCTGGGCTTTGAAATATTTGAGAAGCCAATCCCTGTCCTGCCCCATCGCACCTTGCTCAGAGCACCTGGTGAAATCCTGAGAGCAGGCAGAAGGCTCTAACCCTGCGAGCTACTCACAGCATTTCTTACAGACACTTGGGCTCTGGACTCTCTTGGCCCCCAAGCCTGTTGCTGTGTTGATGGGAAGGGACATGACAAGAACCAGAACAAACCATGGGTATGTCCAGACAGCAATAGCCATGGATGGTCCAGCTGATAACAGCCAAGACGACAGCATGGCTTGGGTGAGTGTTTTCCCTCCCTGTGCGGACACACCCTTGCGCACTCTTCACTGCTGCAGTTCATCACACTAGCTGCATTCAGGCTAGCTCGGGGGCACGCCTGTGCACAGCTTCTTATACAACATGCCACAATTTTCCAATCCAGGCTTTGAATGGTGCTTCTGAGGGGCTCACAGGCAGTAGTCCAGTAAGTGCTGAGAGAGATTACGGAGAGAAACAGGAATATTGCCCTCCCTCACTGAATTTGTGCAACTCAGTCCCCCAGGCCTGGCCTGGAGCAGAGAGAGATGGAAACTTTTGGTGGCGACTGTTACAGGAACAATGTAAGTGTCATTCTTTGGAAGGCCTTTCAGTGCTTCTAGCCTGTATCTAAACTAAGAGACCCTTAATTCACCCAAATGAATCTGAGTGGGAAAGATGAATGTGTCAGTTACCCCATCAGACTCTATTCTACTTTTAAATTGTCCACTGGAGTGATGATCAGTATCAATATAGTGGGACTTTGGAACTGTTTACAAGACAGCATCTGGCAGCCCCAATAAGTGATACTGCAACGAAAGCTTGACATTGGACAAAAAGTTTAAAAAGTAGAGAGAGGCCACCAGTTGTGGGACTGGCTGTACACTTCTCTTTCCTAGCCCTCTGGATGTCGAGTAGAAATTGGGAATTTTTCAGTTTACAAAGATATATGAACCTAAAATTAGCTCCAGGTTCAGCTATGTATAAATCCATTTTCATCATAATTCTGATGAATTTCAAATACAAGGCTGTTAAGCACACATTCAAACTGACAATTGGTACTTTACTACTGCAGCAAAAAAGGTTCTTCAATTAATTCAAAAGCTATCTATAATACTTAACAACAATGCAGATGAGATAAAAAGCAAGACCACGAACTCACATGCTGGTCTGATTCTTGCCAGCAGAAGACAGTGAAACACATAAATTAGTACAATATAGCAGGTAGGTCATTTGAGGACAAGACACTGACAGATGCGTGGAAGATGGCATGATGGGACAATTAAATATGTAGATATCAAATTCAATTAACTTCAAAAAGCTCATAAAACCAACCTGTCCGATGTTCTAAAATAGGATAATCACTATAAGAGGACATTCCAATAAACTTTTGTATGTATTTGTTCAATACACTAAGCACTAGAGAAGTAAAACCTGTACACAGACAAATAATCTACCTACACTTCTGATGCAGCTATTCAAATACTATTAATTAGTGGTGTGCTGAAAAAGGTTTTGTCCTCCTAAGACACTGTCTATACTTGAGTCAGTAGGAATATAGCAGTTTCTCAAAAAAAAAACCCCTCATCTCCAGTATCTCACAGTTTTACAAGACAGCAATAGGCCCAGGTCCCTGCTACATTAGGGCATTTTAGCTTTAAGACTGGATAGAGTAATTTCCATGTTGGAGTGATAAGACAAAATTAGTTTTTGGAAGGGATTTGGCTGCACCCTCATGTATATCCATTTGGCCCAGCACACTGATTCTTAACATCCACGCTGGCTATCTGACACATCAAACAAATATGACAGGCAGGTCAGCCTTTGCTGGATGTGGGCACGAGAAAGAAGATTGGAGGGGTGGAAGGCGGAGGGGGAGGGATGAGAAGCATCTTCAAATACATGAAGGGCTGTTATAAAAGGACCAATATCAATTGTTTTCCATGCTTACTGATTGTAGGACAAGAAGGAATCAGCTTAATCTTCACCAAGAGAGATTTAGGTTAAATATTGAGAAATTCTGACCTAACCATAAGGTTAGTTAAGCACCAGAACAGGCTTCCCCAGAAGGCCGTGCAATCCCCATCACTGGAAATGTATAGGATTACCCAAACACCTGTCAGGGATGATGTCAGTTTACTTGGTTCTGTGGTACTACAGGGACTGGACTAGATGACCTCTGGAGATCCCTGCCAACCCCACTTTTCAATGACTCTAGATCGGTCAAACTTAGCATGTGATATACTTTCTTTCTTTTCTGCAACATATTTTTCCTTTGGATTCTGCAGATATTCACCCCTGCAAACTATATTTAACTAGATCAGGCAAGGCATCACTCAGTACTGCAAGGAGCTCAAAGACCATAGTGCTCAAACTTCCTCTTATTTTTTCTTTTATGCAGGAACATTGTCAAAGACAGAAAGTATCAGTGACTTGCTCAAAGAGCGCATATTTACAGACAATTAAAAAACCCCTATACTTGGGAGAGGTTTAAAACAACCTGTCAAACTGTGCACCTTCCGCTAAGATGGAAATATCCGTTTAGAAAACTGGACTGCAGAACTCAATTAATCTCAGCACATTTCACATGCAGACTGGATGTTCCTGTCAGCTCACTTGACAGTCACATTTTAGCTCAAGTTACACATGATTTTAGCTACTTGCAAATATTCTTTAAAATAATTGCCAAAAAAAAAAAAAGATAGCACGGGAGGAAAAGTAATAATATCAATCGGCAAAAGAACAAACTGGTGAGATAATACAAAGTAGTAGTTAGAATACATGACGTATATTAATTTTTTTCCTTCGTTATATTTTTGTTACACCATGCAAAATTTAAGTAGCACCACTTAAGAAATACAGTGTCGTTTATTACACTTAGTATTACCAATAATGTGGTTCAGTGAAAGAATGACTCAAAAGCAACAACTCTTCCCAGTCCAATACAAGACCAGATTAAAAAAAAGTTTCCTCACATATTAAGTTGGTCTTAAAATATACTTTCAAGAATTAAAGCACACACATGCAGGCAGCAGAGCTGTAAGGCCATTTATCATACATGATAAATGCTACTTATTAGATTAAGCCAAGACATACAGCAACATCAGAAATTCAGTAGATTCCTATTAAATCTATATGAAGTATAATTGTCCTACCTCCAGGCATAACTTGACCGACATCTTGTACAGTGAGTACTGACAATTTTTCTTCTGTATCCACTCTAATCACACTGTAACTCAAACAATTCATAGACAACACTGCTTTCCCAGGAGGTGGCCCACCCAAATCTGGAGGTCTGAAAAACAAAGATCAAACCAGCAATGAGACAGGGAGCACTTCCCTGTCAGTGCAATCAGCAAAGAAGCTCTGCGTAATTCTGTTGGGGTAAGAGTGTGCCCACTTGAACTTTGGAGCCCGTGTCAGCAAAGACACCAACTGAAGCTGGGTTCTGACTGATATTGAACTACCACAGACCAAAAGCCTTTAGTAGTGCGGTACAGTGGATATAGCTCGTGGCCAGGGCTTCTCTGCCTGTTCATACATGGGCAGAATAATGGCTGAGGATGGCCACAATGTCACAGCTAGATCTAGTAGTACCTTGGTAATGGGCAATGGCACCCTGGTGGGTGCTGCAGAACAGAAACTCTGTGTCATCTGTTATCAAGAGAGTCCTACTATATCTGAACTCCAGTGGAACCCAAGAGGGGATTGGTACTGACATGGTAGCCAATGCTCTGGTCACCAAAGCCAGCACTACCACTGGTGGGTGCACTGAAATAGACACCAATGGCATCTTGTGCTGTTGCTCACCCGGTGACAAGGGCAATGCATGCTTGGGTACCACGGGGTGGTGGAACTCGATGGTGCCAGTCCTAAGTGTCTATGCTTTGCTGCTAGAAGGCACTGAGCTCTGCTCTCATTCCTGCTCTGGGATTTTAGGGCACCGCTGGTACCAGAGGAGCAGAACTTTGACTCAGTGGTCCCGAGTTGAGAGGCCGAGGCTTTAGAGACTGTAGATCTTGGGACTCTTCTGGAGCCAGCAGCTTAAGAGGAGAGTCTGTGCTCCTCTTTTTGGAAGCCCCTATGCCGAAGGGGCCTCGGACATGTCCAGAGATAGATACACTAGGGCATTCTCCTGACTGGACTCAGAAGTTGGTCTATAATTAGTAGTCTCTGTTTACTCTCCATTTTTCCTTGACCCTGGGCTCAGGGAGGTTTGGGGCTCTCCCCAGCAATGGATGCACTCAGAATATCTGTCATTGACAGGAATAGCCTCTTGGCAGGAGAGGCAACTTTGAAACCTGGCAAGCCAGGCACCCTGCCAGGAAAAGAATAAGTCTCCTCAGGGGAAACGAGGAATAATTAACAATCACTAATGACAGAAACTAGCTTAACCATTATGGAAGAACTGGAAAAGCTGGTGCACACTCAACGCAGACACACCAGTGTTCCATCTCAGGCCAAAGGGGCTGAGAAGGAACAGAGTGGTTTGCAGGGAGAGCTCCATAGAATCAGAGAATACTAGGACTGGAAGGGACCTCGAGAGGTCATCGAGTCCAGTCCCCTGCCCTCATGGCAGGACCAAATACTGTCTAGACCATCCCTGATAGACATTTATCTAACCTACTCTTCAATATCTCCAGAGATGGGGATTCCACAACCTCCCTGGGCAATTTATTGCAGTGTTTGACCACCCTGACAGTTAGGAACTTTTTCCCAATGTCCAACCTAAACCTCCCTTGCTGCAGTTTAAGCCCATTGCTTCTTGTTCTATCCTCAAAGGCCAAGATGAACAAGTTTTCTCCCTGTTCCTTATGACACCCTTTTAGATATCTGAAAACTGCTATCATGTCCCCCCTCAAACTTCTCTTTTCTAAACTAAACAAACCCAGTTCCTTCAGCCTTCCCTCATAGGCCATGTTCTCTAGACCTTTAATCATTCTCGTTGCTTTTCTCTGGACCCTCTCCAATTTTTCCACATCTTTCTTGAAATGCGGTGCCCAGAACTGGACACAATACTCCAATTGAGGCCTAACCAGCGCAGAGTAGAGCAGAAGAATGACTTCTCGTGTCTTGCTCACAACACACCTGTTAATACATCCCAGAATCATGTTTGCTTTCTTTGCAACAGCATCACACTGCTGACTCATATTTAACTTGTGGTCCACTATAACCCCTAGATCCCTTTCTGCTGTACTCCTTCCCAGACCGTCGCTTCCCATTCTGTATGTGTGAAACTGATTGTTCCTTCCTAAGTGGAGCACTTTGCATTTGTCTTTATTAAACTTCATCCTATCTCAGACCATTTCTCCAATTTGTCCAGGTCATTTTGAATTATGACCCTATCCTCCAGATTAGTCGCAATCCCTCCCATCTTGGTATCATCTGCAAATTTAATAAGCGTACTTTCTATACCAATATCTAAATCGTTGATGAAGATATTGAACAGAGCCGGTCCCAAAACAGACCCCTGCGGAACCCCACTTGTTATGCCTTTCCAGCAGGATTGTGAACCATTAATAACTACTCTCTGAGTATGGTTATCCAGTCAGTTATGCACCTACCTTATAGTAGCCCCATCTAAGTTGTATTTACCTAGTTTATTGATAAGAATATCATGCAAGACCGTATCAAACGCCTTACTAATGTCTAGGTATACCACATCCACCGCTTCTCCCTTATCCACAAGACTCAATTATTAAAGAAAGCTATCAGATTGGTTTGACACGATTTGTTCTTTACAAATCCATGCTGGCTGTTCCCTATCACCTTGCCACTTTCCAAGTGTTTACAGATGATTTCCTTAATCACTTGCTCCATTATCTTCCCTGGCACAAAAGTTAAACTAACTGGTCTGTAGTTTCCTGGGTTGTTCTTATTTCCCTTTTTATAGTTGGGCACTATATTTACCCTTTTCCAGTCCTCTGGAATCTCTCCTGTCTCCCATGATTTTCCGAAGATGATAGCTAGAGGCTCAGATACCTCCTCTATCAGCTCCTTGGGTATTCTAGGATGAATTTCATCAGGTCCTGGTGACTTGCAGGCATCTAACTTTTCTAGGCGATTTTTAAACTCGTTCTTTTTTTATTTTACCTTCTTAAATTACCCCCTTGCCACTAGCATTCACTATGTTAGGCGTTCCTACAGACTTCTCGGTAAAGACCGAAACAAAGAAGTCATTGAGCATCTCTGCCATTTCCAAGTTTCCTGTTACTGTTTCTCCCTCTTCACTGACCAGTGGGCCTACCCTCTCCTTGGTCTTCCTCATGCTTCGAATGTATTTATAAAACGTCTTCTTGTTTCCCTTTATTCCTGTAGCTAGTTTGAGCTCATTCTGTGCCTTTGCCTTTCTAATCTTGCCATATAGCCTCAGTGCCTAGCGTAAGGAGGCACAGACAGGGCACATATGTGGGCTAAGTGGACATTGGTAACTGCAAAATCTCTGAGCAAGAGCATGAGAGGACTATGAGCACCTGAAGTGGAGTTCCCATGAGGACACTGCTTGAAGAAGAGCATACATTGTGCCTAGGTCAGAAATGTGTGCAGTTAAATTCTCACTAAATATAATACCTGCGAATAGCAACAGTTAACGCCTCTGAAGAGCTGGCACAGGGACAGATAACTTCTGGTCTCAAACCTCTGGACTGAAATACGTTGAGGAATGCATCACAGGAAGATATTGACCCTAAATAAATCACAATGTGGAAAGCATGCGTGATTTGTGCAGTGAGAGGCAATACTGAAAAAAACCCATTCTGCCTAAACAGAATTTCCATATTTATTTTTGCTTGTGTTTTGGCTGCAGAATATGCAAGTACCCTCACTTATTATCAAGTCACACTTCTAACAGATCCTTCCTTAAAGAACAGCATACCTCATTAGCGCTAGGCAGCAGGGCTACATAAAACCCTGACAAGCAGATCCAGGTATTTACATTCTTTAGTTGCTGCATTCAGCAGCGCCAGACTGATTTAAGAGTCTGCATTCCATTCTCAAAAGGCTTGTAGGCACTCAGGAACCTAAAACCCATTGACTGCTGATGGAAGTTTGGCTCCTAAATACTAAAGGCCGTTTGAAAATTAGATTTAGGCTCCCAATTCAATTAAGTATTGCACTGCTGAGCACACCTTGGAAATACTGCCTTGATGATTAATTCACAAAGTGAAATCCTATGGGAGAAACTCCCTGCAACGGCATAAGTTAAAAATCATGGAATTCTGAAGGTCATCTAATAAAAACATAAATGATCAGTCATTCTGAAAATTGTATCTCAAAGTTTCCTGTAGATGTCATGGGATCAGGGTACACACTAGGGATGCAATAGTGCAGGTGATTAACAGGTAAGCTAATGCTATAGACGACTTGAATTTCTCCCCGCCCCTCCACTTGCCAGTAAATATTTTAGCAAGCTGGCCAGTTCAGTCCCAGCTTAAAACGGGTCCCGGACCTACTCCCTACTGCAGCTCTGCATTTAAAGTGAATTAGGAGCCAGGCGGGCAAGCAACCCAGCTCAGGTCTGGGAGCTGAGACCCTGCTACACTGGGGCTGTTGCCTCTATCAGAGGTAGCAAAGGGCGACAGGACGCCAGTCTGTACGGGGAGCTGGTTTTTAAACTGGCTCCCCTTGTTAGAACCTTGTGCTGCTGCCTCTGATACAGTGGCAGCAGCGTGGAATGGCAGGGGGCTCCTCGAGAGTGGGGACACAGTGCACTGGCTGCCAGCCTCACCCCCAGGGACTAGAATAGTCAACTAACCAATAAGAATTCTTGAGGTTACTCGACTATTCAGTTAACCGATATTTAACATTCCCTAGTACACACACACCTTTTAAAAATCATTACACAATTTTGAAAATCTCCATTTGTGTTCAGGACTCTATATGGCTACTGAGAGACACCTGTGAGAAAATGACATATGGGCCCGGAGCCATTTTTATCTTAAATTCCATTTAGTTGCGGCTGGGAAACTTTTCCAGTTAGAACACTTCAGAGTTAATGTGCCATTTCTAAGGTGCTTCAAATCTCTCTCTGTTGTTCTAGGGCAAGGTTTCCCACTCTATGGGTCGGGACCCATAATATGGGTTGCCATTACATTTGAAAAGGGTCGCCAAGTGTCTCCTCAGGTGGCTCTGCCCTCCCTCCTTCCCCCGTTTTTGAATTGCCTTGGGTCACCAAATCTTCCTGAATTGTCAAAATGGGTCCCCATCTGGAAAAGGTTGGGAACTGCTGTTCTAGGGCCTTATGCTACCACCATGCTTCAATCACGGAAAATGCACAACTGAGTTGTGTGTTGTCTGAGCATTAATGGAGGTTAAAACAGTTCTGTGAGCACAATGTTCAACAATTTATTATAGAATAAATAGTGGTCTTAACCATCAGGTTTGTAATATCTAAACTCTTTGGAACCACACATTTAACCCTCACAAGATCAGTTCAGTCTTTCCTCCTTTCATACACCGTATCATTTCTGTGCGACCCATCTTGGCTGATCTTTGCAAATGGTAGAGATCTCTTGGAGCTCTTTAAGAGAGCAGGGGTTTTCCCTAATGTCTTTGGTCAAGAACAATTCCACTCTTCTACGTTTTGCTGTCGATCAGCTATTTGCCTGGCTGCTGAGCTCCCATGCAAAGATCTGCTTGCTCTCGGCGCTGCAGGATGTAAATAACTTTCAATATGCTTCCGTACACTGTGGACTGAAAGACATCACAGAAATATAAAATGTCTTTATACTTACATGGATTAGCACCATCTGCAACAATAAGCATTCGTAAAGAGTTGAGGTTGACATCTCTCTGATCCCGCTGAGCCAAAAGTGACCAGTGCATATCACGTGATTTTACTACTGCTACGCGGGCTGAAAGGAAAACAAATACATTAAACCAAATTCTTCATTTTAAATAAACCAAAGTCGTCATTTTAAATAAACCAAAGTCGTCATTTTAAATAGCTCATGTATATGGCCTACTTAGTCCTGATAGTCAACTAGATAAGGTAGTGCCCTTCTTTTCATGCAGTGCTATATTATAGAATCATAGAATCATAGAATAATAGGACTGGAAGGGACCTCAAGAGGTCATCGAGTCCAGCCCCCCACCCTCAAGGCAGGATCAAGCTCCGTCTACACCATCCCTGACAGATGTCTATCTAACCTGTTCTTAAATATCTCCAGAGAGGGAGATTCCACCACCTCCCTTGGCAATTTATTCCAATATTTGACCACCCTGACAGTTAGGAATTTTTTCCTAATGTCCAATCTAAACCTCCCCTGCTGCACTTTAAGCCCATTACTCCTTGTCCTGTCCTCAGAAACCAAGAGGAACAAATTTTCTCCTTCCTCCTTGTGACACCCTTTTAGATATTTGAAAACCGCTATCATGTCCCCCCTTAATCTTCTTTTTTCCAAACTAAACAAGCCCAGTTCATGAAGCCTGGCTTCATAGGTCATGTTCTCTAAACCTTTAATCATTCTTGTCGCTCTTCTCTGTACCCTTTCCAATTTCTCCACATCTTTCTTGAAATGTGGCGCCCAGAACTGGACACAGTACTCCAGCTGAGGCCTAACTAGTGCAGAGTAGAGCGGCAGAATGACTTCACGAGTTTTGCTTACAACACACCTGTTGATACAACCTAGAATCATATTTGCTTTTTTTGCAACAGCATCACACTGTTGACTCATATTCAACTTGTGGTCCAGTATGACCCCTAGATCCCTTTCTGCCATGCTCCTTCCTAGACAGTCGCTTCCCATCTTGTATGTATGGAACTGATTGTTCCTTCCTAAGTGGAGCACTTTGCATTTCTCTTTATTAAACTTCATCCTGTTTACCTCTGACCATTTCTCTAACTTGCTAAGGTCATTTTGAATTATGTCCCTATCCTCCAAAGAAGTTGCAACCCCACCCAGTTTGGTATCATCTGCAAACTTAATAAGCGTACTCTCTATCCCAATATCTACATCATTGATGAAGATATTGAACAGTACGGGTCCCAAAACAGACCCTTGAGGAACTCCACTTGTTATCCCTTTCCAGCAGGATTTAGAACCGTTAACAACAACTCTCTGACTACGGTTATCCAGCCAATTATGCACCCACCTTATCGTGGCCCTATCTAAGTTATATTTGCCTAGTTTATCAATAAGAATATCATGCGAGACCGTATCAAATGCCTTACTAAAGTCTAGGTATATGACATCCACCGCTTCTCCCTTATCCACAAGGCTCGTTATCTTATCAAAGAAAGCTATCAAATTAGTTTGGCATGACTTGTTCTTCACAAACCCATGCTGGCTATTCCCTATCACTTTATTACCTTCCAAGTGTTTGCATATGATTTCCTTAATTACCTGCTCCATTATCTTCCCTGGGACAGACGTTAAACTGACCGGTCTGTAGTTTCCTGGGTTGTTCTTATTCCCCTTTTTATAGATGGGCAAATATTTGCCCTTTTTCAGTCTTCTGGAATCTCCCCTGTCTGCCATGATTTTTCAAAGATCATAGCTAAAGGCTCAGATACCTCCTCTATCAGCTCCTTGAGTATCCTGGGAAGCATTTCATCAGGACCTGGTGACTTGCTGACATCTAACTTTCCTAAGTGATTTTTAACTTGTTCTTTGTGTATCCTATCTTCTAAACTTACCCTCTCTCTGCTTGTATTCACTACGTTAGGCACACCTCCAGACTTCTCGGTGAAGACCGAAACAAAGAAGTCATTGAGCATCTCCGCCATTTCCAAGTTCCCTGTTACTGCTTCTCCCTCCTCACTAAGCAGTGGACCTACCCTGTCCTTGGTCTTCCTCTTGCTTTTAATGTATTTATAAAAGGTCTTCTTGTTTCCCTTTATGCCTGTAGCTAGTTTGATCTCATTTTGTGCCTTTGCCTTTCTAATCTTGCCCCTGCATTCCCGTGTTGCTTGCCTATATTCATCCTTTGTTAGTTGTCCTAGTTTCCATTTTTTATGCCTGCCACTGTGATTTCCACTCCAATGTATCTGATGAAGTGGGTCTTTGCCCACGAAAGCTTGTGCCTAAATAAATCTGTTAGTCTAAGGTGCCACAGGACTCCTCATTGGTTTTGTAGATATAGATCAGTACGGCTCCCCCTCTGATACCAAACTCTGTCTCTAGCTGAAGTCAACTGAGAAGAAACCGAGGGATTTTTGCACATGCAGCCCTATAAAGCCTGTGTACAACACACAAGAATGTGCAGGACTTGGGCTGAATGGGCACTGCTATCAAAAATCTCCAATCAAAGGCACAGAGTGCATGTGCACCGTAAGTGGAGTGTACACAGGGACATCACTCAAAAACAAAATACTCAGCATTTCAGGCGGTCTTAGCTGTAGCAGTTGAATCATTCTGAATTCTAGTGAGCTGAAGAAAAATTCTCTCTCATGGCACTGACACCTTCCCCTCTCCCTCCTAAGATGACCCGATAAAGAAGAGGCAAAAGGGTGGGCTTGTTCTTCATGTCTGTGTGAATCGGCACCAGCAGAAATACATCTGCATGGAAGAAAAACACAGCAGCAGTCCTCAGTGACATCGGTGGCTCAGACGACTGGATGACTAAAAGGCAATCAGCTGTGATAGGAGAGTGGTATCTGGTGGTACCTTTAAAGGTTATTTTGCCATTTGGAAATGATAGGTTTTTCTCTGATTTTGATTAGTTGGCCCATTTCAGCACTAACACACTGTCCAGCTTCTTTGTTTTCGCTCATTAGGACCAAGTAACAGTACTTTCAGATTACCTTTGTACGAGCAGACTTTCTGTATCCAGGAAAGTGGATTAACCTTCATTAATGCATAGGGGATACTGACAACGTGCATTCTGTTCATTACACTCTGTAAGAGAAATGTTCACATATCTCCAAGGGTAAATGAAGCACATGGATACATTTAAAAGATCACAGTTGCAGCGCATGTTCAGTGCCATCTAACGACATGCAAGCTGGCTGAACTCACAATTTGAATAAAATTTCAAATTCTACTTATTACAGTACATCAGAAAATGATATTTGAAGCCTTGAGGTATTCATTCATTCATTCAAATACCAAAAACCAGGGAAACCCTAACGTACTAAACACTCTTGGAAATCTTGTCCTCCTCCTTTGCCTGCTGCAACTGTCCTCTTCTTCCCCTATCTCTCTTGTCCTTGAAAAGACCTTCCTCAATCCCCTCTCCTGATTCTACAAGGGTCCATCCTAGTTCCTTTTCTCTTGCTACACCTTTTCTCTGGCATTCTCATCTGCAAATACAAATTCAACTGCCATCTCTACGTGAGCAGTTCACAGATTTACCTCTTATTTTCTTCAGACCTGTCTCCTCCTTTCCAAACAAATTTCAGCCTGTCTTTCCGACATCTCTGTGAATGTTGAGCCATCAGCTCAACCTCAGCATAGCTAACATATCTTCCTCCACCAAAGCCCTCCCCACTATCTCCTCTCTCACTCCATGTGGACAAGAAAGACCACTGCTCTACCTGTCATTCAGGCCCCTGACCTGTGCACCATCTCTCACCCACATGTCTCTGTAGCGCCTCATATCAAAGCTTGCAGACTATTTCTGCATTACATCTGTTAGATCCATCCACACAGCTGAAACTTTTGTCCAATCTAATACAACCATCCTTCTCTCTGTTCACCCAATGCAGTCTCGCTTCACTCAGAATTCTGCTGAGAAGATCATTTCCTTTCTGCATGGCTTTGACCAGGTCTTCTCTTCTTTCGTACCCTTTCACTGGCTCCCCATGCTCTACTGTGTCAAACACAAGCTTCTTCTCTGCACTTCCAAGGCCCTTCACAATCAATCCCCACCCTGTCATCTCTCTCCTTCAGTATCAAAAAGGCAGTTCCCATTTCTGAATGGCCCAGAAAGCCAGCTTCCACTGCCCTTCAGTTACACGTTCAAAACAGGCACTGGTACGCTTTCTCCCAAGCTGCCCGAGGGAGCACCCTGTAAAAAACTAACCCACTGTCCATCTCCAAAGTACTCCTTTGAACTCTCCTTGGCGAGACGGCTGGTGAGTGGAGACCACTGACCGACACGCTCACCAGCACTGTCTCACTGGTCCTTCTCTTGCACTGGGCTGTCTGTGTGTGTCCATCCTGTCGGACACTGTAAGCTCTTTGGGACATGAGCTGTCTTTTCTCCCTGTGTTTTATACAAGATTTAGCACGCCTGAACCCTGGCCCATGATGGGCTACCAAGGCACAATGATACAAATAAAACAATTATTCATTATTTCATGTACTCAGACACTCACTGTTAAAACTCCGTGCCACAGGCCAGCATCTCTCTTGAAATCCAGCACGTTTGTTAATGTTTCAGCTGAAAATGGAGGAAGACGCTAGTTACATTTGCCGAACCCCATCTCTACCAAAACATCTGAGCAGCGTGGTGCAGCTGCCAAAGGAGCTGTGAAATCTGAAGATTTCCAGGAAAGGAATAAACCAAAGTCTCAAGACCTGGCTCCCATTGTGCATACATATAGTCTGCTTAAGGTACTTGTTACAATTCTTCTTTACTAACATTTTTTCTGGAGGACACTAGCAGCAAAAGCTACAGCTAAGGTTGCCTAGCACAAGAAACTTTGAACACCACCACCTTACTTTTGGTTTCTTGCAGTTCTGCTGATCTGGAATCATTTGAGCCAATATCTTCCACCTTGGGGTTCTACCTCAGGCTGTAGATATGCATACATTTTAAGTTGTGTATATATTTTGAATTTCACCTAAAAAGAGTCAGCTGTTTCAGACAATGAGATTAGAGGAAAATGTTTTGTCCTTACTACTTTCCTTTGTCCTGTATTGTAACTGTTGTCTCATAGTACTGACTGGACTGAGCAAGTGGGACTGTGGAACCCTCCTGCATTTGTTCCTCCTGGGGGCTAGACCTGGACTAGAGAGAGCAAGGAGACTGTCTCTCTTGTCCTCTCAATGCCCCACTGCTGTGCAGGCTTCTGGACAGTGTGGAGAAGAACATGACTGCAGAGGAGTGAAGAGAGGATGCTAGGGCAAGGTGGGAATACAATGTAGGGACAGGAGCAAAAAAAGGCAGGGATAGAAGGGAATGGGCTTGGGGGAACACACCCAGGGGACAGAGACAGATGGCAAACTGGAAGAGAAGAGATGGAAAGGTCTAGCATACAGTCCTCTTAGGAACCTAGCATTCAAACAAGGATTCCTGAGCCAAATAGCCTTGGAACCTACTGGCAAACTGGGCCTAAGTCCCCCTGTTGACACAGAATTCCTCAAAAAAGATTTTCAACTAATGAGTTTTCCTGAACAGAAAAGCTGTTTTCAGAGATATTTCAAATTCATTTGCTCCTCAAATCTATCCAATTAGATTAATATACTTGGTTTTGCAGGTAGTGAGAGAAAAGAAATAGCCCCAATTCCCTTTTAAAAAATTACCAAAAATATTCCTAAAAATAAATGTTTGTTTGTACAATATAAAGCATGTGAAATACATGATGGCATAGTATAAAAGTTTTATTGGCATGAGTTTGTGGTAAAACTCTTTCAAATAACAAGATTATCCCCAAAACGTGCTGACACATACCTATCGTATGATGCTGTCCCCTATCTAGCAACAGAATAATTTTAAGGGTTGTGCAAGAAGTTGGAAAGAAAAACTGGGAGGACAGGTGTGACGTAGTGTTGGTACCTTGCTGGTTGCTAAGCTGGGGCTGTGGGTGACCCCCACTGGCTGCTGTCTGTACCACGGCCCAGCAGAGTAGCTGATGGGACAGGGAGGTAACCTGTTTGACTGGTTACCTCCTGGGGAGAGAAACAAAGGAAGGAGGGGAGGCCAGCCCCTGGCTGGGGGGCAGGGCTGGAAGGGACATTTTTAGTTTCTGTTTGGTATCATGGAGGAAGCAGCCTAGGAAAGGGTCTGGGATTTAGGGGCCCAGTCTCCCCCATCTCAAGGGGGGCTGAGGCATCCTAGACCTGCCCTGTAACCAGATTACATCCATGCTGTGCTGTATCCTGGGGAAGCAATAAACTCCCTCTCTTCTACTGGCTGGTGGAGTCTGTTCGTGCCACTATGGGGGTGCAGGAGGCGAGGGAACTCCGACGCGCCGCTTCAACAGGACCGATGACTGGAGACTGCAAACTAACAAGGATTTCATGGTGATGCTGTGAACCACATCCCACTCCCCATCAGGCTGCAGCCCAAGTCTGGAACCATCTCACCCCAGAGTCCCAAAGCCCAGAACTCTACACAGCAATGAAAGAGCCCGAGTCGGACCAGCTGCCAGTGTTTCTTTGCTGTACAGATATATACTTGGATTCCTCATCAAAGGACATTGTCCTGCCCAGTGCTGAGCATTCGGATCACGATCCAGCAACTAAAGTATGTGAGTGGTCCCAACTGATTTCAATGGCTTAATTTATGGCTTGACTTCATGCCTTAACTCATGTACTTAGAGTTAAGCATGTTGTAACGGGGGAAGCCCCGCACCACACACTGACACAGCATGCCGCCCAACGGCATGCCGCCCAACGGCTGCGTCAGAGCTCCAGCAATGCCAGGAGTGTTCGGCAGCTGCTTCAGGTGCCTGGGCGGCAGCGCTAACTAGCAGGGAGCCCGGGGGGAGAAGTGCAGGTGCCGGCATCTGGAGAGAGGGCGCCACCTTTAAAAGAGCCCCACGGAGGGGAGAGGAAAAGGTAGAGAGACGGAAGGTGTGGAAGAAGGAGCCGGGCAGAGGGTCACTCTAGGCAGTCGGTGAGCATGGAGGGAACGCGCTGTCCTGATCAGCGAAGGGGCAGGAAGCAGCCCAGGACAGGGCAAGTAAGGAGCCCGCGGGCCGGTGAGTTGCAGCACTCCCACCGGCTGGAAGGGAAGGCAGGCTTCTCCTCCTTAGGGTCCTGGGCTGAGACCGGGAGAGAGGGTGGGCCCAGGTCTCCCTACCCCTCCCCATCGTATTGGGACAATCCAGGCCACTGTTGAAACAGACTGGACAGAAAGCAGTCATCCCGGGGGACACCGGGGCGGAACTGCAACACATGTGCTTAAGTATTTTAATGGAACAGGGCCAGAATGCTCAGCATCTTGGAATACTGAGTCCCAAATGACCTTGAAACTGGAGGAAAGACAAATAAGGATGCAAAATATGACAGTAAGAATAGGAGGTAAAATTTATGAATCGATTAAGTGATCTTAACAAGTTTAGCGTAGAGAAAAGAGAGCATGCAGTCAAAAGTGCAGTTTGGGGATTGTTACTTTGCTGTTAATAGTCTCCATTGACAGCAGACACATGTTGGTAATTAAGAGTCATTCTTGATATTTTTTAACAAGTCTACCATTGAAGAGCTGTGAATTCATTTTTAGAGAAAAAAGGAATTGGCAGATTGAATATGGATTGTTTTAAACCCGGATTTAATTCACTCAAGGCAAATATTCTTCCAAACATTAAAAAGCATTATGTTGACAACAGATTGATATTTGGTTAAATATTTAATTGAAAACATTGAATATTAAAAATGCGAAACAGCTTCAGTATAGTTGCCTACTCTTACTAAAGGATACAGATTTTATTAAGTGAAGACAGTTTACTGGTGTATTTTAAAATTTAGGGTTTTTTTTACAATTATGAACAATGATTGCTATATGTTTACTTTGCAATTGAAAAAGCACTCAGCCACTACGTACATGTCACATATTTTGGCTTAAAAATACAAAAGGTAAGTAAGCAAACTTTCAGGAGAAGGGAAACTAATTGCCAATAATAATGGCTACAGGTAACAAATTTACTCAAGTGTTACATGAAAAGAAACTTATTTTTACAAGTTCATGTGGTGACACATTTATCATTTTGCCCAAAGACTTATAAAAAAATTAGAAACTTGGCCAAAAAACCCTCCTATGACCACCTTACCCCTCCCCACTATTGGCTGTTTTTCTAGGGTCTGATTTGCTACACACACAATAGAAGCACACTACAGTTGGCCATACAGAAAAAAAACAGGCCATATAATACTACAACAAGGAAACAGATCCCTCCAGTGTAGTGAAGCATTCAGCCTGATAACCAGAAGCTGTTGCTGTTAACCCTTTCATAGTTGCAAGATGTACTTGGATTGTCCAAAAAAATCAAATCTTAATTCTATTTAATGTGATTTATATTTTAATAAATATCTTGCCAACGCTTAAATATATGGCCATAACACAATTATTTTTTTCTCTACGATATGCAATGAGATGGCAAGAGAGGGACAGATGCAAACAACTGAGCCAGGTCAATTAGGATCTGAGATTAATACATGCTGTGGACAAGGGTACAAGTGGCTCCTTATTTTCTTTATATTTCCTGTAAATTACAAGCAATTAAACAGCATTTTCCTTTGGTAATGAAAAAACCACCACGAGCCTGGAGAGAGGGCACTGAAAATGCTTTCCCAATGTAAGATACAGAATGTTTTGTTTAATGTAAACGTCAGTATCTACCATTTTTAAATCACTTTTACAGATCTTACCTTCTGAATAACCACATGCCTGGGTCAATGCATGACAGTGTGCCAGCATAGAAGCATGAGATACAGTAATGCCCATTGTGCTGCCCTCTTTACTGGTCTTATACTGAAAGGAGAAAATGTACAGTGTTAATTTAATAATTAAAGTTTGCCAACTAGCAATAGTTACTTTGAGGGGTGCTTTTTTAATTACATGTACAGGACATGTATGTGGCATGGGAATGTAAAAGTGAAAAATATGGTAATTGGTAACTCAGATTGAAAGTCTCAAACAAAGATGTGCATAACAGGATGGAGAGGCTGCTTCTATAAAAACAAAAGCAAAAAGTCTAAGCTCGGGGACTGAGTAAGAGAAGGTCACAATATTAGTGACAGTGTGATGCCCCTAATTATAGGCAAACAAATTGGAGAGAAGAGACTGCACTTGGTTTCAGGAATGAAATATGAATGTATATTTCTGTAGCACGAGGACTTTTTATGACACATTACAGAGATTAAGAGACATGGTCCTTGCACTGAAAACTTACTGTGACAGACACTCACTGAGGATACAGACTCAGCGTAAAAAGTTCAATTGTTGAGGTGACTCAGGAACCTAAGTCTAATCGTAAGAATAAAAATCACTTGGGCACTTTTGAAAATGGTGCCCAAAGGAACGAACCATAAGATGACAACTAGCTGATACATCTAACCATATAATGAGAGAATCATACACATTCTAAATGTTTTCAGTAAGGACAGAAGTAGTGCAAGAGGACGGGTACGTTCAGTACAGGAGTGGGAGTAAGTGATGGAACTTGTGTCTCAGATGCTTTCTAGCACCAGGTAAGGTCAGATACACAGGGAAGGAACAGAAAAAGACACTGACTGTAAGATGAGTTCAGAGATTGGGACAAATTTTTACTCTATACCGAAAAGTTAATACGCAACTACCTGCCAAGCCGACACTATTTGTTTACCTCAATATAAGCAATGTCAGCACTGGCATCCCGTACTTGTGGATGCCAGTCCTTGGCAGGTTTTGCGAGATGTTTTCCGTCAATCACAAACCAAACGAGACGAGGCCAACCTTAAATTAAAAACGAGATGAAAATTGTTAAAATGTTTTCAAATAAATGCTTTGATTTTCAGTATCCTGGAACAGCAACAACTACCTAAGCAAAGGAGACAGAATCATGGTGCTGGGGGAAATGTGGAATGAAAGTCACAAGCAGCTTGATCAAAGAGCATCTTTGACAAAAGTGGCCCGTCTTAAGGTTCCTCTGTAGTTCTTCCTTCATATGCACAATTAGAAATGCATAACCAGAATCAAACCAGTAAGTGTACAGTAGCATTCAATACCTATGTTCTTTGCCCAGCAGAAAAATAATAGATAACAAAAATGTACCTTTGAATGTAACTACCTCTCCGGTCTGAGCTTTCGGAAGGCCTTTTTGACAAACATCTGTTGTCAAAGCTAATGTTACACCACAACTGCCCAAGAGAAACCCAATCTGTTGGCTGCCAGCATCCTACAGAAAAATAAGGGAGTTTTTGTAAATATGCAAATAGTCCAGTGTACAGTTTTCTGCAATTCTTCCATGTTTAACATACATTAAGAAGTAACGTGAATAATTGTGCATTTGCAAACACCACATTTCTTAGCCTTCACGTAGGCACAGACATTTTATATGTATCCATTTCCTGGTGCCCACTACCAGAGTATCTGACTGCCTAGCCGAATCCTTAATCTCCTGTGATTCAGATTCATTTGGTTGCACTGCTCTGTTGTGAATACTTTGGATTAGGGATGTAAAATCCTGTTTAATTGCTTAACCAATACAACATACTGTTTAACCACCACAGGCAAGGGCTGCACCAGCCTGGGCCCATTAAAGGTTAGACTTGCCAGTTAACTGGTTAAACATTTACATCCCTAACTTGGAGATGTGTATTTCACCACAAGATATTCCTCTCTCATTTTAAAATACATCCAGGAAAACCTGTCTACCTACGTATATAGACTGCGGCTGTCTATTGTCACAAAGCTGTAAATATAGCCTGTATAAAAGCCAGAAATGCCTTTTTCCAAACAGCCCTATTTTCATCCACAGTACAGGCAGTCCCCGGGTTACGTACAAGATAGGGACTGTAGGTTTGTTCTTAAGTTGAATCTGTATGTAAGTCGGAACTGGCGTCAGCCGCTGCTGAAACTGATCAGTTTCAACCGCGGCTGAATCTGGACGCAAGTTCTGACTTACATTCAGATTCAACTTAAGAAACCCAGGCGTCCCCAAGTCAGCTGCTGCTGAAACTGATCAGCGGCTGATTCCAGGAAGCCTGGGGCAGAGCAACTCTGCCTCGGGCTTCCTGTAGTCAGCCGCTGGTCAGTTTCAGCAGCGGCTGACTTGGGGACGCCTGGGGCAGAGCAGCTGGGGTGCTGCTGGGTTGCTCCAGTAGCGCGGCTCCTCGGCGCTACTGGAGCAACCCAGCAGCACCCCAGCTGCTCTGCCTTAGGCGTCCTGATTCAGCCGCTGCTGAAACTGACCAGCAGCGGCTGAATCAGGACTCCTGGGGCAGAGCAGCTGGGGTGCTGCCGGGTTGGTCCGGAGCAGCGCTGCGGGACCAACCCAGCAGCCCCCAGCTGCTCTACCCCAGGGGTAGGCAAGAAAAGCCTGGTCTGCTGGGGGGGGGGGGTGCACTAGCTGCACCCCCCCCCCCCAGCAGACCAGGGAGACTGGGGTGGGGACGCCCAAGTCCTCCACGGCTTTGCTCCGTCTCCCTGGTCTGCTGACCTGGGAGACACGGAGCAAAGCCGCAGAGCACGCGGGCAGCGGGAGAGTCCAGGCGCGCCTGGGCTGTCCCGCCGCCAGCTTCCCCGGCGGCTTTGCAAAGCCACGGAGGGGCTGGGGCTCCGGGGCAGCCCAGGCGCGCCTGGGCTGCCCGAGCCCCTCCGCGGCTTTGCTCCGCGTCTTCCTGGTCTGCAGACCAGGGAGACGCAGAGCAGCTTTTCTCGCCCCGGAGTACACGGGCGGCGGGATCATGAAGTCCCGCAGTCCGTGTCCTCTGGGGCGAGAAAAGCTGCGTTCGTAACTGCGGATCCGACATAAGTCGGATCCACGTAAATCGGGGACTGCCTGTATGTGAAGTTATGACAAGTAACATTTAAACATGTTATATTTACAAAGTACTGAGCTTGTAACGTATTACTGATGACACTCTTCAATGGCTCATAGGACACGGAGTCACAACCACCTCTCCTCACAGAAGAGGGGCAATTTCTGTAAGCCTAGCAAAGCACCTAAATGTATAGGGAACTAAGAGTAAGATTAAATGCATTTACAGAAGTAGGCCAATGCTAAACTACCCTATTAAATTGGATATACAAGTTGCTATACAAGGACCATGTCAACACTAATATGGAAGCTTCTATTTCTCATAGTTTTGAGCAGACATATTCATCTGGACAAGTAATATCTTTGATATTAACTGACCTCAGTGGCCTTATAGCTCCGATGAGGAAATTTGCATCATTAAACCTTTGGGGTAAAACACTTTCAGACCAAAATCTAAAAGGTTAACACTGATAACACAACATAAAACGTTTCAATACAACAGAAATATGCTGCATACTTGTATACTGAGAGTGAAAAAGGAAAAGTAGTTTTAGACCTACATTTCTTTTGAGAAAATGATTAGCGGGAATGGGAACTAAACTGAAAAATCCAGAGAGTTTCTACTGTTTCTATATGGAAAGGCCTTGGATTAAAATAAAGTTTCCGCAATATGTAAAACTCTTACAATGAGTTAATTAAAAAAAAAGCCCGACAGACTTTAAGGCCAGAAGAGACCATCATAATCATTTTGTCTGAACTCCTGCACATTGCAGACCACAGAACCTCACCCACCATCTCCTGTAACAAACCCAAACTTCTTGCTGAGTTACTGAAGTTTGCAAATCATGGTTTAAAGATGTCAAGATACAGAGAATCTACCATTTACACAAGATTAAAGCTGCAAGTAACCTGTGCCCCATGCTACAGAGGAAGGGAAAAAACCCTGCTGGCTCACTGCCTATCCAATCTGTGAGGAAATTCCTTCCGGATCCCAAATAGAGCCATTACTTAGAAAGCCTCAGCATGTGGGCAAGACCCACCAGGTAGACAGTTGAGAAACAATTCTCTGTAGTAACTCAGAGCCCTCCCCATCTAGCGTGCCATCATGGGCCATTGGAGATATTTGCAACTGGCAGTCACAGATATTTGCAACCGGGCCATATGCAATTGCAGGCAATCTCATCATACCATCCTCTTCGTAAACTTATCAAGCTCAGTTCTAAAGCTAGTTAGGTTTAAATAAATATTTTAGAGAGTCAGTTAATAGTGTTGACTAACATCGCCACTGTAACATTCAACATGAAAAGAAGTGTGAAAGTCAGGAACTCCTCTACACGCATGTATCCCCTACAGGGGCGATTCAGTGATTCACTTCACAGCTTTTCCCGGTTTAGGTATTAAACTCTGCTCAGCAAACATAGTAGCATGCACTACAATCTAGCATTTGTAGAGAAGGAGAGCTTCACGTCAGCTGATCCATTGTGCAGCTTTTTATACAGACTTGAGCACAGAGGTTATGGGGTCCCAGACAGAAAGGAGGCTGAAGCCATAAAGGCTACCCAGTCATATCCCCTTAGCAAAAAACCCAAACAACCTCCTCCCCCCCCCACTTAGTATTCTGCCCAGTTGTGGTGATCTGTATCTCCAAGTAACACCCTGCAACCCCTATATTTTCTTGTAAAACTGATTAATTTCACTAAATATGTGGCTGACAGGTGGGTTACCTTTCTTGTTAGTGGTACTTCTATTGGCACAGGAATCAGTTCTGCCAGGAGGCACCCATAAAATGCTACCATAAACATCACAGGATCACTGTTGGGAAATACGAGAGCCACCTACAACAAGATTGAAAAAAGCCAATAAAAGACTTTTAGAGTCTTTTTGAAAGTACATTTCCCACATACTGTTCAGAATCATAACTGCAACATGAGACATTTAAACAATTATAAGTGTGTCAGTGCACACTTTTATTATTGTTTAGGAAGGTATATAGGTGCAATTTACTGGATGAAGTTAACCAATTTCCCTGCTTGTGAATAAATTATATAATCAAAACAATCTTCTTGAATCAAAGGATTCCACAGAGCAGTTCACTTTTGTTTTAAAAGATATAACAAAAGTTTACACAAAACCCTCAAGGAGAAGGTCCCTTAAATCAGATTTCCTCCCCCAGAAATTGTAAATAGAATATTGCTTTTACCAATACACTGATGCTACAAGGCTATTTTTCAGACAAAGCCATTTCTGACTGCCCAACTCATCCATAATTTTGTTCACCATCTTTACTATCTTACCAATGTACACAGTACAAATCTGAAAAGTGCAAGAGACATTGGCCTGTTGCTTACTGTGATCCATTATGGATGCTGTTTACTGAAGGGAAAAGAATAATATATAAAATGGAATGAGACAGCAGCTTACTTTAGGGAAAAATTGCCCTACATTTATTAGCCTATTAAACATCATAGTGATGTTTGGGATAATAAACATGACCTCATCATGTACATGGATTTTGCATGGCTAGTATCAAGACCCGTCACTTCAGGACTTGACTTTTTGTCTGCGCTAGGAATTCAACGCCCCATGTACAATGGGGTCGAATATAAAGTCTACCATTAAAGGGGTTGAGCAACTGAGAAAAATGGTACGGTAGGGGACTGAAGCACCAGCATGTACCGTATCTGTCTAACAGAGTTAGCCACACCAGTGCCAGGTCTGAATTACCAAGATACCCCCGCACATTGGAAGCATATAATCCAGAATACACTTTTTAATATGACCTAATCACTTCCTTTAATAACATACCTAGGAGGATTCCCAAGGCAGGGCTCCAAAGCCCTGTCACAATACCCACCATTTCAATAGTGTTGTTCAGTGCTCAGCTGTGTGTTATGTATGTGGTGTCTCATGAATTCTGGGGCAAGAAAGGGAACAGCAAACTAATCTCTCACTCTCATTCAGGTTTCTCCTGAAGACCTGCCTTTCGTCTACAAGCCTCAGGCAGGAGGCAGAGCCAGTGAGAAACACCAGTACGGCTGGACTGTAGAGAGCTGGTTGGACCAAGCAGGTTCCCTACCATCCCCCAAGACACAGAAGGGAGCTGCCATGGAGCATGAAGCTCCCTGAGGGGTTCCCTAGACACCAAGTGGGAGCAGCAGCCCATCATCCACAGGAAGCAGAGACTGGCAGGTAGCAGCACGCTGGAAGGCAGAGGGAAAGTGCAGGACTAGCAAGCTCCTTCAACCTCTGAGCCTTGAGCAACAACCCCACCTGCCCACTCCAGCTATGCCACCCTCCCACGTGGTAATAGCAGCCCGTGCTCTCTGTTTAGATTGCAAGCTCTTTGTTATAGGGACCTGTCTTGTTACTCAATAGTACAGCACCCTGCAAAATTTGGGCAGCATATCAATAAAATAATGTAGACAAAATTCCTTATAGCGCTTTAGTCCCCAAACACACAGCTCCTTTTATAGTCCAGATGTAAACATTATTCCAGTTTTATTCCAAAGCAGCAGTGGCAGTAACCTACCCTGTCTCCAGGTTTGAGGAGTGGTTCATTCTTACTGGTTAGTTTGTTAAGAAGCGTATATGCTAACTTCAAGCTTCGGCTCCACAGTTTGCCTACAAGTAGATCACAGATAAAAAGAAACCAACCAACCAACAAAAAAACTATGCACCACAAAACTTTAAGATTAAAGTGTAACCTGTTGATTTTTTTTTAAACACTGACTAGTGATTGTGGGAGTGCAAGTGGGGACACCAAGAACGGACCTGATTTTTAGAACACAAATGCCAATCCTCTTTCTGAAAATTAGGCACCTTTAAGGTGTCTCAACGTTCTTGAATTACCCACCAGAGAGTTACTGCACATCCATATTGTGAGAACACCATTATGCATGAAAAGCTACTGAGTAATTAATTCATTGAGCTAAGAAAGGCACAGTGTATGGCTTCCATCACCTAAGAGAATTGCCTTTCAGCAAATTATGATTTAACAACTATATTAGCCCCAAAAACCTCTCTCTGGAATACTAAAATATACAGCAGCAGACTGTCAGCTTTCGTCTCCGCTGATGAGGCATAAAAAAGGCAATTTCTCAAAATGACGTTTTGATGGTAACCTCTCAATCAATCACAGAAATCATAGAAACATAGGGAATGAGAGACTTCAACAGGTCATATAGTCTATCTAGTCTTCTGGTATTATCTAACCATCCCTGACGGGTTTGTCTAACTTGTTCTTTGAAGCCACCGCTAACAACTGCACTAACAATACTTGCCTAGGTTCATTGTTCCAGTGCTTAGCTACCCTGACAATTAGGAAATTTTTCCTAACCCAACTAAATCTCTCTTGCTGCAGTTGAAACCTATTACTTCTTGTCTCTGTAACAACCTTTTACATACTTGAAGACTTGTGTCTCTTTCAGTTTTCTTCAGATTAAACAAACCCAATTTTTTCAATCTTCCCTCATGTTTTCTAGAGGGGGCACCACAGCTGACATTATGGACACTGCTAAAGAAGAAATGGCCATGCACATGGGCACATCCTCCCTAGAATGGAATGGACATGAAAAAGGACTCGAAGAACCACCCAACTATCTCCTAAAAAGCATATGACAAATTGAATACTTCTAGTTCACTGATAGAGCAAAGTTTCCCATCCCATGATTAAGCTTCCTTTAACGTATTCTGAATTCTTCTGTTATAAGTAATCATACAACTAAGTTGTATGCACTCTACGGGTATCTACTTTTCAGAACCTGTGAGTGCACTTTGTTCTAGTCCTCCGCCCCTTTGAGATCTACAGAGAGCAAAACCTCACAAAGGACAGTTGCCTTCAGTGTGCTCTTCTAGGGAGTTCAATGAATTATGATGCTTATTGCTGATAAAAAGTGCAGATCCCTATTGTACAGTCCCCCTCCAAAATACTATTTTAATCTTCTGTTTTACAGTCAACATTTAATGGACCTACAATCCACACCTACACGGGAGCCTCAAAAGTGAGAGTGCACCGCACTGTGATCAACAAAGTCTGTTTTATATTAAATGAAGCAAACAGCTCATTCCCAAATTTCTTCCCCTCAATTTTTATTCCCATTTTTATTAATAAAGGTACAAAAGTCAATACTTGCCATACGTGAGTGTATAAATGGCTTTTCCGGTTGTATCCAATGCAGTTAGACATGGAGTTTTTGGCTGGGTGGTCCCCCAGCGCTGCAAAGCAGCCAGGAGTGATGGGGGCCAGTTAGTAACCACACCTAAGGGTTCACCTTTAAGTACAGTCATCTGACCTCCCTCTGGCTTTGGCTGATTTGGGTCAGGCTGTTGTACTAAATGAACAAAAACATTAAAAATACAAAATGTTACTCTTGAAATGCACGCGCCATACTTATTAACATCTCTGGAGACCATCAGCCAGTCCCACCTCTTCATCCCTCACAGCGGTGGTGGCTTCATTTCACCTTTAAAGTGATGCTGTTTAAGGATCTGCGGGCTTCCTAGCAGTCAGAAAGTGTTTACCTTAGCTGGTATTTTTAACATGCCATATATCTTCTATTTCACAAAAAACTTGGGTAGCTCTGTTGTAGGAAAAGACACTTTTGCTGACACGTCTTCTGCTTGTTTACATACATGCAAGATTGGCAGCAATCTGGGATAAGTTGGTAGAGAGGTAGCACTCCCAATGATCACCGGGATTTTATTTTTTGAGCCCCAGGTTCCCAAACAATTGATACTAAAGGCTTGAGGACTTGGGGATAGGTAGGATTGTAAAATACATTGAGACAGAGCATATTAGTGCATCGAAAGCCACACAAATAAGTTGCTTCTGTTTGTTAGGGCAAGTCTATGCTAATGTGCTACACTGGCACAGCTGCACTGATGCAACTGTGCTGCTGTAGCTTGTCTTCACAAGATATGCTATGGCAATGGGAGAGCACTTTCCTTTCCTCTCCTTCTGCGAAATGCAGAAGCTATGTCAATGGGAGAGCATCTCCCATCCACATAGAGCAGTGCGAACAGCACTTCTTTCAGTTAATGAAACACACCTCACTTGAGGGTAAGGGGGCGGGGAGGTCAATCCAAGTTACATCAACTTAGGTGACAGTATAGACAAGCCCTTAGATATGAATTACTATGCAATTCAAAAAAATATCATGAAAAGCTTGGGGTTAGGGAACATTTGACATTCCTAATATTTTTAAAATAAAAAACACCAGAAAACAGCGCACACATTCAGAATCTCTTTACCCATCACATTGTTACTGTAATTCTGCTCTTACTGAATATTTTCAATAAAATCATCAAATGAAAAGTTCAGGCTCAAGGGTGACTGTAGGTTAAATTTCTGAACATGTGCAAAACAATTTTTTCTGGTGTTTTATTTGCGAGTTTAATTACAATGGTCACAAATGGAGGGACTACCATTAAAAGTATAAAATATGATATATGAAAACTGCAAAAATGAAAGCAATGGTTTTTTTGGTTATATCTAGCAGTACAAATAGCAAAAATTAAAATAATTAATAGATCTATGATATTCTGCACTAGTGCTGGGCACAAGGTCTGGCAATCTGAACTACTGGACATACCATAACTTATTTTGTACTTGGAAAAAACAAGAAAGGTAAACAATAAGCTGTCAAAGACCACCAACTTTGCCATGATATAAGCCAATAGCATTGGAGAAAAATGTTTTACAATACTATATAAAGAAGCAGAAATCCCTCCTTTCATTCAGCTCATGGGGACAAACAGAAAACTGTGCAGATATTTGTTAACAATTCTTACAAAGCTTTTACCTTCTAGTAGTTCTTCAAAATCATCAACAAAGAATTCTTTCAGTGGTGGGCGTTTTGGTCTTTTCAAGGTGTTTAGAAGCTGTTGGATTTTTGAGGAAACTCTACTATTCACTGGAACACCTGTCAAATTCATAATATAAAGAACAAGCAGAACAAAGACTGACTTACACTGTTCTCTCTAAACATCTGTCACCTTTTTTATAACATCTGCCTGTATACGGAGGAGTACATTTACACTGTTGCCTGTTTGGAAAAAGACTATCAATAATGCTGATAAATGAATAATAAGAATGCTTTAAAGCAATGCTCTTTACTTGCTATTTGCCTGCTCTATGTGCCTTTTGATCTAGTTGCAAACAAGGCTGACTTTACAAAGTTGGATAATAAACCTGAGTAATGGTGGGGGATTAACAAATGGGTCTCCTCAGTTTGTTTCATCTAGGATGAAAGGGTTTTGTGATAGCTATATTTATTCAACTTCAAAATGCAAATATTTCCAAGTTTGAGATTCAAAATAAAATTACGTTTTTGAAACAAAAAATGCTGTATGACTGTTTGAAAAACACCATATAGGTTTACAGTAAAGATGGACACAAGCCATTCCGGTTGTCCTGTGGTAACATTCCTCACTGAAAAATAGGAAACCTGGGGCAGACTTCCAAGCTCTTATTCAGTATGTTATTGCAGTGGTTTGAGCACTTCAGAGGCAGCATAATTAGCCAGTAAGGGAAATGAAGTGAGGTACATCACTAAGAGTAGCCATCCTCTGACTGATTAGTAGGTAACATTCAGCTCTTCAAAATCTAGGCCAAAAGGACTGAAGTAGGTCAGTAAATACACCATGCATAGCGCTATCTGCCCTGATAAAGTTATCAACATGCTGGAATTAATCAAATAATACAGTAGACCCAATCTGAGGATAATAATACACCTTGTGCTGAGAGAGCAAAGGATCAGGTGCCAAGAAAAGACATGCAGTGAGGGAATGTGTATCTTTTAACCACTTCCTAGACACATAGCACTTTTGAACGAAGTTCTGGCTTTCCCTGTCAGTGTTATTGAAGCTCAGGAATGGGAAAAGAGATTGAGCTTCCAAAGACAGAACACACGGTCTCCCAAAATACAGGCACGGGTAAAACAGAACATTAGAAGGCATATGATTTACAAAACATCATGCCAGTGAGCTTCACTTACTGTTTGAATCTTCTATAAGAACAGTTGCTAGCCTGTCTTTCTGATCCTTAAGGTTCCATTCCTGCCATACAGACACTGAACTAGGAATGCTACATATCGGTTAATTAAATAGTCGATTAACCTCATGAATTCTTATTGGTTAGTTGAGTATTCTATGGTCCCAGGGGCGGGGCCAGCAGCCAGTGCACTCCGGCCGCACTCCTGAGGAGCCCCCTGCCACTCCATGCTGCTGCCTCTGTATCAGAGGCACCAGTGTCGGGTGACAGGCAGGAGCTGGTCTGTGAGGGGAGCCAGTTTAAAAACCAGCTGCTTCTGAAGTGTTCTGCTGATATAGAGGCAGCAGTGCGGAGTGGCAGCAGACCCTGAGCTCCCAGACCTGGTGAGAGCTGGAACTGAGCTAGTCTGACTGCCCGCTTGTCTCCTAATACACTTTAAATGCAGAGTCACAGCAGGGGTAGGTCCTGGACCGGGTGCAAGCCAGGACTGAGCCGGGATGCTAAAAAATTTACTGGCCAAGGGAGGAATGCATGTAGTCTGTAGCATTAACAGATAAGCTTTTACTTATTGGTTAATTGGCTACACTATTACATCCCCACACTGAACTATGCAACTCTCTGCCTCTGAATGAGAGCATACTTCCAGCAAAGAAATTATCCACATATTACTGATGAGAATGACTGCAAAGCTATAACCAGTGCTGGCAGTGAATAACCAGCAACGCAACAGCCTATGGTACAATGCACATGCAAGTCAGGTACCATGGCAAACACTATCTGGACCCTCTGTCTAGTCAGTGACGCAGCAGGAAATTCGAGTGTTGGGACAGTGGAATCATTTTTACATATTCACCATCTGCAGTTTCTAGTATGCTGCTGTTGTAGCCCCTGGGTATTCCTCGTACTGATGCTACTTGTGGTCGCTCGTGATGCAAGTGTTCTACAAGACCTGTAGTTACATCAGGGGGAGCAGAGTGGTTATCTGTGAGGATACAGAACAGACAGAGAAGGCACATCAAATGTCTTAGTTATTAATTTACAAAGTTGCCCCTCACTGAACACTTACTCTTCCCCAGCTTTTTCTCTGCAGAACCCCCTTCCTAAGCCAGAGAGTAAGTTAAAAAAATAAGTAAAATATTGCAACAGATACTGCATCTTTGGGAGTGATACTCAAGGGGCCCCTCTGTAGAAGTAAACAAACAGCAATGAAAAGTGGAATTACAGAGCAAATGAAGTCTAAAGATCTGAAGTGCAAACTTTTCTACATGGCCAGATCAGTAGGACGCAATTCAGTTCGAGAGGAATCACTGGGGAGGAGGTGGGGGGGGAGACCCGACACACAAATAAGCTCTGTTCTCATGCCTATTCAAAGCCTTGATATATATTGAGAATATTTCCAAAGGGGCCACTTGTGAAGGTAGTATTTGTAAGCAGATACTTGTTCACAGCAACAGCTTGCAAAAGCAATTGCTGCCTATGGGAACATTTCCCCTTGAAAACACTTTCTCTGCTGTGAATTGATGACACTCTCCATAACAGTCACAGCTGCTTAGGAGCAACAGAGCAAAAGGGCACCAATATGAAACGGCTGCTGAGTGTCTACTGTATTATGAGTTGTCTACCAGGTACTAAAGTGAGATTGCAAACTCTAAATATTACTTTTAGGTCAGTCATTCTCTCAAGCCAGCCTAAACTGGAATGGATAACAACATGTGGTAACAGTAGGAAATGTGATTTTTCAAACCATTTGCAAGTATTCACAGCATCATTGCTAACCAGTTACAGAAGTACGGATTACATGAATGGACTATATGGTGGACAGAAAGCTGGCTAGATTGTTGAGTTCAACAGATCATGATCAACAGATCAATGTGTAGTTGGCAGTTGGTATCAAGTGGAGTGCCCCAGGCCCTGGAGTGAGTTTTAGTCAACATTTTCATTAATGCTTGAACGATGGGATGGACTGCACTGTCAGCAAGTTCATGGATGACACTAAGCTGGGGGTGGAGAGATAGATATGCTGGAAGGTGACCTAGACAAATTGGAGGATTGGGCCAAAAGCAATCTGATGAGATTAAACAAGGACAAATGCAGAGTCCTGCACTTGGGACAGAAGAATCCTAAGCACTGCTACAGGCTGGGGACCGACCGGCTAAGTGCCAGTTCTGCTGAAAAAGGACCTGGGAATTAGAGTGGACGAGACACTGGATATGAGTCAACAGTGAGTCCTGGTTGTCAAGAAGCCTAAATAGCATATTGGGTTGCATTAATAGGAGCACTGCCAGCAGATCAGGGAAAGTGTTTAAGTCCCGGCTTGACAAATCCCTAAGCTGGGATGATTTAGTTGGGGTTGATCCTGCTTTGAGCAGGGGGTTGGACTAGATGACCTCTTGAGGTCTCTTTAAAACCTAATCTTCAACGATTCTATGATAGAAGGTTAAGTTTTTGGCATATATCCAAAATGTCACTGGAATGTCTTCTTGTGCCCAGTTTTGGTTATTTTATTAAAATTAGAACATTATTTGCTTTAATAAAGCACTAAAACACTGACAATGAAACACACAAGGTGAGCGCAAGAAGGAAAAACCGATTCAAATGTACATATGAACCTCTTACTACACAGTAATCAACAAAACTCACGATCTGTTAAAAGTACAGGGTCAAGACCCAAGTGTATCTTGTACAGCTCACAATCTGACTTCACCACCAAAAATGATCTCACAAAAGTCACATCCACCATGTGGCTTTGTCAATAAAAAGTCAGAAGAATACCTCTACCTTTATTTTATATGTCCTGAGCTGGGAAAGGCAACTGGGAGAAAAATATATGAGGACTCTCAAATTAGGAACCAAAGCAGGAAGCCAATTTAGACCTACAGATTTAGCTGTCTCAAGATTTTCACTGTTTTGTCATCAGGTACCCAGTCAAATATGCCTTTTACATAATTAAAAAGCCACTGAAATTTAACCAGAACCAGAAAAACAAAATAGTAAAAAAAAACCAGGAATCCAGCTGGAATGGCAAGTCACACAAAATCCAGATAGTACCTGACTCTTCTCAACTCAGCTCCTCAAGGCTTGTCTGCAGAATAGCAACGCATACAATGGGGGAGGGGGGGTGATTTCTAAAGGACTAAGTGCTGTGCCCATCACTCACCCTGACATTGCAGCTCATGTTCTTCTGTCCGTATTTCAAATCTAGTGCTCTTCTTTGTGCCTTTCACTAGCTAACTGTCTTAATTTAGTGTACAATTCAGAACATTAAGTATTCTGAGTGCTCCTCTCTAGAAAATTAATATTCAAGCAGACCTGAATGTTGCACTATTGTTGTACCTAACTATAGAATACTTCAACAATACCCACACATTTTATACTCCAAGGTGCTTCTATAAAGTCACTCCTATAATTTATAATCCTGTGAACATACTAGTCTTTACTAAGGATGTTAAAGACTAGCCGATTCCCACCCCTCTACTCCACCTCTATCAGATAGAGGCAGCAAAGGGGGAAGGCGAAGAGTGGGTACCAGGGCTCCGTGCGGTGCTCCCACTTTGAAACGCCGTGGGAGCTGGAGGTTCCGCGGAATGCCACGTGGAGCCCGGGGTCAGTTGACCCCGGGCTCCATGTGGCATTTCAAAGCAGTAGCACCCAATGGAGCCCAGGTTGGGGGGGGAGGGGCGGACTCAGTCTCCTGCTGGCCCCAGGCTCCATGTGGGTGCTTCTGCTTTGAAATGCACAAGAGCCCCCACTGGAGATTCTTGTGCATTTCAAAGCTGGCACGCTGTGTGCAGCCTGGAGTCAGCGGGACTTCCCGCTGGCCCTGGGCTACAGGCGGAGTTCCGCATTCCTCCTTTGAAATATACACGAGCCCACTGGGTGCTCTTGTACATTTCAAAGGAGAAAGGTGCAAGTGCCCATTGACTACTTGACTAGTAAATTACTCGCTATTTAACATCCGTAGTCTTTACGTTAATATTCCTTCCACAAAACACTCATACAATTATTCTAATCCTTCCAAGGTTAGATGGCTAATATCCTTCTCAGAGTGATTAGTGGCACTGACAGCCCCATAAAAACACAGAATACACTCAAAAGCTCCAATAAGAATTTTCTACTCTACTTACTCTCACTGGAGTCCAAAGACCTCACATTGTCTTCGACAGGATGAAGTTATGAGCAGCAATAATGGCTGACACTAACTTCAGACCCTCCCTTTTATAAAGCTATTGGGAATAAGGCATACTCCAGGGATATGAAGCAAAACATTTTTTCCAGTTCATTAGTTCAAGCCATCCCAAGTGGGAAGAGAAAAATGGTCAGAAACTTACAACTGATTGTGGGATTATTTGTAATGAATTGTTCAGACGGATTACTAATGGACATACTTTCATACAATTAAAATCACTCTCAAAACACAGCATTAGCAAAGGAGCTGCCTCGTACGGTACTGAGCCACAGAACTGAAGCTCCCTAAGTCAGGTTAAAGAACAGCAGGCAGGGAGAGCTGCTGTGCACAGCTGCTGTCTGTGACCAGAGAGAACACTCCAGCCTCTACAGCTTCCTAAAACACTAGCTTTTCAACACGGAAACAAATCCTCTTGCAAAAAGTTAAGGCCAGATTTCTTTCCTATGAATTTCCAAAGTGCAGAGCAGTACCCTATATAAAACAGAGGAGGGAACTAGAGAGATGAGGGACACACTCCCCACCCCAATAGTAGTTTCCTGAGAGTGGGTGAAACTCCCATATCTTTATCTGGGCTTCCATTGGAATAAATTGCCAAGGGAGGTGGTGGAATCTCCCTCTCTGGAGATATTTAAGAACAGGTTAGATAGACATCTGTCAGGGATGGTGTAGACGGAGCGTGGTCCTGCCTTGAGGGCGGGGGGCTGGACTCGATGACCTCTCGAGGTCCCTTCCAGTCCTATTTTTCTATGATTCTATGATTCCCTGCTGTATTAGTAAGCTGGAGAAAACAACCCATCTGGGGGGAATGAGACTTGACAAGTAGCAGGACAACTCTTGTTCCTACCAGGAACTGCCTGTGAGAGTCCAAGGGCATGTGGTGCTGTGGACAACTGGGGTAGTTCATGGTCACAAGAGAAGGTGGAGGTGCCTAGCTGGAGCCTGTGTATGAATCTATGGACTGGCAGCTTCTCTCAGTCTGACAACAGGCGGCAGCAAAAAAGCTCAGCTAACATAGGAAGCAAGTGGGAAGCAGGTTAGCAAGGAGTTCAGATGGGGAGGAGGCGCTGGGGACAAATCCTTTCCAGCTGAATGGCTGCTTCCTTCCTGATGGCAAGGAGACAGGAACACAGCCCATGTATCAGAGCCAGTGGCAATCATACCACAGACAACCAGATTTAGCAGGCTGGCTGGGTTTGTAGAAATGAATTGCTACATTGCTGTATTTCCCACACAGACACTGAAGTGATTAGATCTAGAGCAGTGTTTCTTAAACTTTAAGATCGAGGAACACCAAACAATTTTTTTAAAATGAGGAACACCAAGGATTTTTTGTTGAGACAAAAAGAAAAAGTCGCCTGCCCCTTTAAGGGCAGTTATTTTGAACTCTGTTCTCCGTGGGACACCTCCAACTGCCTCGTGGCACACCGGTGTGCTGTGGAACACAGTTTAAGAAACACTGGTCTAGAGGATACACCAAGCAGATAGCAGAATGCATACATCATACACCGGGCAAAGTCTGAGGATGCTAGTTGGCATGGTGGAATTAAGTGAATATTTTATGACTATATTAACAACATTCTCTTCAGTTACGTGTCCAAGAGAGGGTCTGCATATTCACTTTGTAAATCTACTGAAGTACCTCAAGAACAGAACCTCTGAAGTACTGAAGTGCAAATATCTGTATATAATACAGATAGGCAACAGACCGATGTAAAAAAACCAGACAAGTAAAGTGGGAAAGTCCCAAGGTCTTAGGCCAGAATTCTCATTGTCTTTAATGACAGAACCATCTGTGTACGCATGAGATAAGAACTTCAGAATATGGAACAGAGGTTAATTCAAAATAACCCCCCATTTTAGGCTGTATTTTTAAACTTCTTCAAAAAAATTGGTAGCTGTACTGAAAATTTACTGTTCCCCACTACCAAAAGGGTCTTGTAATCTTACATTACCATTAGACCATTATTAAACACACACAGAGCATCAATCTTCAACACCTCGATGAAATAATCCCTTACAGCAGGGTCTCAGCCAGAGGTCTGTGAGCCCATTCCCCCTCCTGCATGCAGAAGAGCTGGGAGGAAAGGGGAGGAATGGGGATAGGCATGCTTTGGGGAGGGGTCTGAGGAGGAGTGGAGCAGGAATAAATGGGGCAGGGGGTGCTGGGGAGAGGGGCGGAGCAGGAGTGACCCCTAGGGCTGAACAGGGAGAGGTGCTTGGGTTGCCATGGATATTTTTAATTCAAAATGGGGATCAGCAGGTTGTTGAAGTTGGAGAACCTCTGCCTTACATTTTAATTCTGGAGAGCAAAGGAGGGGTTTATTCTTTGTACCACTGAGTGTCCCAACTGCAGAGGACCAATACTCTGTAAGAACCATCTATAATGGGTCCAGCTCCCTGGAAACCCTGAGCTTTAGCCCCTCGATGGTAAGGAGAATGAGGCAGGACAATTGCTGACCGTCGCTTACAAATACGTTTTGTTCAACATTCACTTCCATTCCAGTATGGAGCATCTTTCTGAACTTGTCACACAACTCTCCTCTAGACAATAAACCTAAACCCAGATGCTTTGTGCACATCCTATATTAATCCAAACGTTTACAAACATCTCTCAGCACCTTCTCCATGTAAATCTTTTATAGCAGTCCAACAGATCTCATCTTCTTAGAGATTCTTCCACTGAATTACCTCTGAATACCAGAGCCGGAAGTTACTGGAGATAGACAAGTGGATGTCAGAAGGCTTGTCCTGAACATTTGTTATCTCATTTTGAAATTGTGTTTCTTATGTACTAGAAAGGTACCTTTGATTTGATTTACCAAGAGACTCATGTTTTAACAAGGGAATGGGTTGCTTGGCATTTGTAAGTATCTATTTCTATTTATGGTGGAAAATAATCCTGGATCACAATACCTGGTCTGTGGCTCCTACACTTTACTTAGGGATACTGATTAGTAAAATAATCCGTCTTCCATGTTTAACCACACTTGTATTTTTCAGATTTTTTTTTATCAATTTATTTACTCTTTGTAGCTACAAACAGGCACTAACCTAGCTGAGCGTGCGCCATGAGATCTGCAAGCACAGTGGCAGCAGCGGAGGCAGTAGCAGTATTGGAAGCAGCAGCAGGTTTCCCTCCTGGATGGGATGAGGTGGAAGATGCAGAGGATGAGGTGGAGGAGCCCTGCATAACCCGGTTAAGCCAGGGCTCTACGTTGGAATGGCTCTGGAACGGAGTGGAGGTGATCCTCCCTTGCCGACGTAACGAGCCCTCATCTTCTGATGCAGACGATGTGTCTGTGATTAAAATAACGATGACAGGCATGTAATGTAGGAATGACCCAATAAAGGGGAACATGAAGTCTTTCCATGTTCTCCATTTGGCATTTCTTATGCACAGAACATGAGACACGTACTAAGCGTATGACACACGCACATGCACAAATTCTGTTCTATTACCACCCTTTCATAGTGCTAGTGCTTAACTTCTATACAGGATCATTGGAAAACAATGTCAAAATCAGCAAAACATTTCATTTTAGCTGCTTTCTTTGGAAAGACAAAAATATAACTTGCTAAATAAACCACTTCTGTGTAAGCTATTGAATACATACAGTAACCATTTGAATAAGGACATGTACCCTTCAAACACAACTAGGGCTCTGTATTTTTGTGTAGTCTGAGTAGAACTACCCCCACAGTTAAGAATTTAAAATTTAGCTCTGTTTTCCACTTAAAACCCTGCATAATGTGAGTTTTCTTTCTAACTTCATAAAAACAATAACCAACAACACATCCAAAGGCCAACTCATTCACTGGTAGTAAATCTCTGTTGCTCAATGAAATATTTATTTCAAATGTGTTTAATTTCCTCACAGCAATAATAAACCAATTAAAAAAAGATATGTATATTACCTCTAGTCCAGTGCATTACATCAATGAAACTTATTAAGACCTTTTTTTTATAGTGGTACCAGTCAAGGATTGCTACAGCTAAGGTTTTATAACTCCCATTGTAACTGTCCCCTTAAAATTATTTACAACTCTCTGAAACTTTTATCTTTTGGACTCACACTTTCCATGTTAGAAATCACCATCTTTGGGCAGAAGACAAACAGCTCAGGGAAGCAAGATTTGCTTGGCTGAGAGTGAGAATGTAGAGAGAAATTCATTTTGTTGCATTATGGAAAAATTCTTGTCTTCTTTTTTTAAACAATAGCTCTCCAGCCAAAATAGCTGAGGTCTGAAGCTGAAATTTGGCATAGTAGTAGCCATAGCTGAAGACAGATGCATGCCTTTTCCTAAGAGAAACATGGTTTTGTTCTGACAGAAGTACTAGCATCTGAATGTCAGTGTTCATTGTATTTAGTTTGTTTTTGCTAAGTTCATTAAATGAAAAACTAAAGAATGACACACTGTGCACACGTTATCAACTAATGAGCTTTGCAAGGTATGTAGGGACTGAGAACTCAATGACCCACAGGACCATTCCCATTCTGTGTCTATCAGTGCCCATGGGGCTGACCGGTTTCTCCTGGCTATAACCTGATGTACTTTAGCAGCTAAGTGGCTGCGGAAAGTGCCCTGGTGAGAGAGTTCCAAAGCTACACAAGAACAAGCATTATCCTGTGCTAAAGCCTTGGCTCTCTGCCAGGCCAGGGCTTCTGCAGCAGCAAAGATCCTGGACGTGACAAGAGAAGAGTCCTTTTTGAGAAACAGCTACAATGCAAGGAAAGGGGTGTTCAGACGGTTTAGGAACCAAATAATTACAGATTATGGCTTTTAAAATGCTCTGTACAATTTGTGTACACCAGCAAAGTCTTGGAGGCTGCAGCTCCTCCTCTGGATATGTTTCTTCCACACTTTTTCAAATGATGCTACATGGGCAAGGAGGCAGAGTTAATGTCAAATACGTGAAATCTTACCTTTGATATTTCTTTGGATTAACCTTTGGATTCTTAACTGTTCAAACTGAATGCATAATTAACATAGTTTTGGTATGGAATTACAACTCCCCTATTACATGAGGCAACAAACATGAATATTGCCAGATGCTTCTCACATTATTCCCTGGGGTTATTAAGAGTTTAGCACTTTTCAGAATGACTGTTTTTATACAGTGCAAAACTATGAAGATTGAAGATTATTCTTGTGAAGAGAGAATCATCCAGTAGCTTCAAATGAGCTCAGTGAAGATAAACTTGACATTCTAATTCCACCTGACCATTTCTCTGCAAATTATGGACAGGACCGATATATTTTTACTCATAATGTATCTGGAACAATAGTTATTTGCAGAAATACAGCTGTGATAGATCACCATGGTTGGATTTGTGCCTTGTGTGTAATACTTCTGGGGAACTCCCATATCTTAAAAGTTCTTGGCTGCTAGCTCCAAGAGGGGCCATTTTAGCTGCCTGTAATGAGGCCAAAGCATCAATCCGTAATGCATGCAATTGCACTTACTCTGAGGTGAAAGGTGAATATGGAAAAAACTAACCTAAGTAGTGTTACCAATCCCCTCAAGTATGAAGAGAGTTGGGTGGTGTTCAATCTCCAAAATATCTCGAGAACCACAGTGACAATGAGTAGGTTTCCTGACACCAAATACAGATTCTCTAATAATGTTCCATACTTGGTTTCTGAAGGGCTGCACAGCGAATGCTACGTCAGCCCTACAAATCTCCTTGATGAAATCTGACCACAGGTTAGCTGCAAAAGCCAACATCCCTTAGACCAAATGTGTGCCAGCATGGTAACTGAAATCACAATTTAACAACACTTATGAAGAAAAAGCCCACTTTAAGATGGACATAAGAGCATGTTAAAAATGTTAACAGGATAAGACTAATTGATTAAAAGGGAATGCAACAATTTCTGAAAAGACTTTACCCTTGAATTTCATAGGATATGCAGCTTCCTCACACTAAGCTGGGGTGGGCAATAAAACGGCAGTTCAGCAGAGTTAGTGCCTAGCAGGCCGCTGCCGCTATATTTACTTGCACCTCCCCGGGTACTGGCATTTGCAGCTCCCATTGGAACAGACTGCCGTTCCCAGCCAATGAGAGCGGCAGAAAGCGATCCGCAGCCAACAGGAGCTGCAATTGCTGGCACCTGAAGAGGCACAGGTGAGTATAGCAATGGCAGCCTGCTAGGAGCTAACCCTAGTGGACTGGGCAGGTATTTGCCCACCACAGGTGTAAGCTGAAGTTACTGCCACCAAGGGGCGACATCTTCTGAGAGAAACCTCAGTCCTCAAGCATTTGGAAGAAACTTCATCAACACAGTCAGAACCACACAGAGAGATTAAAATGTTTATGCACTAAGTCCCACACTGTTCCAGATAGCAGGAAATTGAAAGAAAATTATTTACCTAGAACATTATTGCAAAAGCAAAACTGGCAAAGGTGCTATTTGGAAAGAAGTCTGTAATTCTGCTATATGAAGAACGGAGTCCATGAATATGAAAAGTGATCCATGTGGGACTTGTTTTAACAGGCCACAAATGTTTTCCACTTGCACTGTATGCCCATCTGCTAGACTACTTCCAGGCAGTAAGGAACCTCCGAGACCAACATCCAACTAACTCACTAGCAAACATGCTGATTGGAAAACATACCCAGGTTTAGATACAGGAAAGTGCCAGGATTCCATGTGCTCAGACATGGAAAACTTCTGAGTGCAATGGGATCAGCTACCAGCAGCAGTTTTACTTGGTCAAGACTTCCTTGACCAGTTATCAGGATCAATACCTTTCTTCTGACCATAGTCAAGTATGTACTGCCAGCGATAATCAGATATGCAACATCCCTTCCTAACAGACCAGGAAGGCGTAGACAAACGTTTTTTGTGATGCCTGCAGAACACCAGTAATTGTGTGTGTGTAGAAGTGGTGACAAAATTATTTACTACTTGAGCAGCCCCTGATCCAGGATATACTAATGAGTAACTTAGCTTGTTTGCAACCACATTATCCCTTCTGGCTTATAAGGGCCAACTAGTAATGGCTTTAAGGGTAATGTTCAATCCCAATATCCAGCTACAGAAGGAATAAGTGAGTCATATTTGCTTCCATATTTGTATTAGAAAACGTGACAGGATCAGAGAACCATTTGGGTTACCGCATACATGATGGTCTGGACAGTTAAGAGTACTCTTGTCTGCAGAGTTTGATGTTGATTTTGTTCTTGGAGCCATCACGTACCCTGAAAGGTGCAGAGCTATGCCATGTGAACTCCCCATCCGAGACAGCATGCATTCAAAGATACTCCATTTGGACTGGATCAATCTGGGAGACTCCCAATTACAGACTGTTCTTGAACTTCCACTCCATCAGGTACAGTACTGCAGTTTGTCCGTCATTCAGATGCAAAGCAGGAAACGTGAGGCTTGCAAACCTTGAGCCTTCAAGGCCCACAGTTGTTGCCTTGTGCTGGAGTGCAAGGAGTAACATACACCCCATGTGGACCTGCTGCTCAATGTATTCAGCATGGTCTGTGCTGAAAGCTTCTGAGTGGCAAATCCAAAGTGCCACGTCTCAGCCTCCGGTACATCCTTTTTAGATGAGCACCTGGTTGTATCATCTTCGGTTGTCTGAGAAATGAGCCTAGATGTTGGGTCTAAATCCTGGTGACTCCAGTGCTGGGAGAGACTGATTCTCATCCTACCAAAATGATATCCTTCTTGATGGGCCAATCCACCAAATAAGGGAAAACATTTGCTCTTAGTCTGTGTAGAACCATTACTAAGTATTATGTGAATTCATGCAGCACCAATACAAAAAAGGATTTAAAATGGATTGGGAGCTCTCCCCTTGGTGATATGGAACTCACTGGGTGATGTATCCTCTTGATACAGCAAGTCCCAAATTTCATAAGCAGTCCCAACCAGGTTCTTCCTAAGGGAGGGTACCTAGAGGTACCAGTTAACCATTTCTTTCACTACAGATAAGTTGGGGTCTTCTACTTCTTAAGGACCCTGCTGGGAGCAGTTTGCACCTAGCTACCTCAGTGACTGGCACGTCAGATTTTATATACCTCTCTGCATTTGCAGCCGGCTGATAAATTAAGTGAATGTATATCTTGCACTTTCTTCCTGACACTTATGTAAAGAGCATTCAAGTAGGGCACTTTGCAGAATTCAGATTAGATAAACTTCTCCAACCATGCTGCTCAAACGGGACTCAAAGCCCCGAGGTAATCAGGGCCATAAGGGGGGAAAGGGCTATTCCCCCCCCCCCCAGGGTAATCCTCCTGAGCAGACAACAGATGACTGGTTGCTTGCTTTTAATTCTATCAAAGCACCCGATGGTTTCGATTCCTAGAAGCAGGGTTCAGAATGCTGACTGCTGTGGAAAGAGAGCCAAAGAACTAGCAACATCCCTGCATCTAATAGAAGGAATATGCAGGCTTCTTTGCCAGTGCTTTCCCTTGTCAATTCAATGAGGGATGGTTGCCTAAGTAAATAAACTAAGCTTGAGCAACACACTTCCATTCTTCTCCCACAGGTCTCCACCATCATACAAGCCCCTGCTGCATCTATACACAAAAGCTCAATGCTCACAACCACGCTTGCCTGTGTGCTTAGATTCTGGAGGGAGCCGCTCATGCTGCCAATCAAGTGTGGTTCAGGCCTGAGGTCACACTGTTTCCATGCACCTCTAGATACCACTTAAAATGTATTTCAAGGAAGAAAATCACAAAGATGTTTCATTCACACACTTGCTGAAACAGACATTACAGGCTAGCAAACTCTCCTTCTGAAAAATGTGCAAGTGCACATTGTCAGGCTTTGCAATGGTGACAACAGTGACACACGAGACTTGTGTTAAGAAGGGGACCAATGACTTCCTTATCAACCACGGGGTCAGGACGGAAGCCACTCTTTTATTGGGGAATTATCAGCAGATACCTTAAACCAGCGGTTCCCAATTGCTGGCCTGTGGTGGCTGCTGGCACTCAAGCCAGCTGATCAAGCCAGCTCAACTCCAGCAGCTGTGGTGGCTGAGGTGGTAGGAGGAAGCAGAGCAGGAGGTGCCTCCTGCCTCCCTTTGCGCTTGGAGAGGGGGGAAGAGGCGATTTGCAAAGGAGGAGGGCACGCACATGCAACCAATGGCCACTCCCCTTGCCCGCCCATCTGCTTTTGCCACTGGCAGCAGTGTGGCTGAGGCAGCGGTAGGAGGCAGCAGAGCAGGAGGTGCCTCCCTCTGCCCTCAGTAATGGCAACTGGCCAGGGCTCCCTGCTCCCCTCCTTCTACCCACAGGTTGCGTGAGATGTGCCTGGGGACAGAGGAGCGTAAAAGAGAAGGGAACGTACGTGTCACCAATGGCCACTCCCGCTGTCTATGGCAGTAAGAGCCATGTCAGCTTTCTCCGGGGAGTCCAGGGATAGGTTGGGGGCAAAAGGATGTTGGGTGAGGATGTGCTGAGGTCAAAGGGGAGGAGGGTGTTGGCATGGGCTGTAGAGGTCAGACGTTAAAGGGTCAAAGGGTGTTACACACTGGGGAGTAAGGGGCTGCGTTGGGGCTGGACAGACAGGCAACATTTTGTTTGCATATTCATTATTTGCATAATGGCTTTGCAAATATGTAAATAAAATGTTGCAGGCCTGCCAAAAGTTTGGGAATGAGTTTGCCAGTCTGTGGCATAAAAAAAGTTGGGAACACATTAAGTGATGTATCCTGAAATACTTCCAGAAAAAACAGAATGGCCAACATAATTTTCTCAATAAATGGAGGGAAATTCCATTTTGCCTTTTATAGAGTAAAGAGTCTATAGAATTCAACAGCTTTTGCCTCCTCTACCTCAGAAACTGGAGCACTTAATGACAGCAAGTAGCTTTCCAGCAAGCCTTAGACCAATACTCCTGGTCATAGTACACTTCATCCCAGACAGACAACCCGAAGTGCTGAAGTGATGCAGAAAATGGTAGCACTGATGCTACTGAAGGAGAGACTGACCATGATAATGCCAAGACACCACAGCTGAGACTTCCAACCACCTTTCCTGGCCACTGGACTCCCTAAGCAGGGTGGATGTTTCAAGGGTTCTGAAGAGACGTGTCAGGCTGTCTCCTTGCATGGGAGCTGACACAGCGAGAAGCTATGCAGTCTTCACACGTGGCTGAGAGCTGAACTCTGGTTCACTTGAGGCTTTTAACTGTGAGGCAATCCAGGCCATCTTGAAATCTAACTTGTGAAAGGCATGGAGGGTGTCCAAGAGAAACTCCAGACACTCAGCTTAGAAAACCATATCCCTGCAAGCACAGAGCATGCCCAGCATGCCCCAAAGAAAACCGGTCATTTGTTATATTTCTCTGAAATTGTTAACAGATCATTAGAAGTGTCATCACACAAAAACGCTTGCAATGCTTTAAAAGTGATCAGCTTCTCTGTATCTGAAAGACAGGCAGGGTAAAGGGGAAGAGAAATAGAGGGCACAGACCATGAATGTAGACTGCCGCAGACATCCCTTCCAAGTACATTTGTATTAATAAAGGTAGGCAAAGAAACCATTAAAATGCATTACATCAGTGGTTCCCAACCTTTTGGGGCTGCGGAGCCACTCACGCGCCGTATTGCCCGGGGCAGAGGCCACCCTTGCACCTCGCACCCGGTACCGGCATGTGCCGCGCTCCTGGGGGCGGGGCCAGCACCGGCATGTGCCTCGCACCCAGGGCAGGGGCCACCCTTGCATCTCGCGCCCAGGATTGGCATGTGCCGCGTGCCCAGGGGCAGGGCCACCCATGCGCCATGGGCTGGCACCAGAATGAGCCGCGTTCCCGAATCAGGGGCCGCCCATGCACCTTGCGCCCGGGGCCGGCAGGGGCCGCCCATGTGCCAGGCACCTGGGGCCGGCACCACGTATGTGCCGCAAGCCTGGGGCAGGGGCTGACCATGCGCCTCGTGCCCGTGGCTGGCATCGTCATGTGCTGCGCACCCGGGGCACGGGCTGCCCATGCACCATGCGCCGGGGGCTGGCAGGGGCCGCCCATGTGCCGCAAGCCTGGGGCAGGGGCTGCCCATGTGCCTCGTGCCCGTGGCTGGCACCAGCCTGTGCTGCGCACCTGGGGTAGGGGCTGCCCATGCACCATGCGCCCGGGGCCAGCACTGCACATGTGTCACAAGCCCAGGGGCAGGGCCGGCCCAGCCCAGATTGTTCCGTGGGCACACTTAAATGCCACGGCGCCCGCGGGCACCGCGTTGGGGACCACTGCATTACGCAAAGGACATACAAATAGCAGAGCTTTCCTCAAAGGCACCAAGGGGGGGGGGGGGGAGGAGGAGATGTGGCCCAGCAAAGAGGACAACCTCACCATCCAGGATATTCTTTTCACTGTGTGCTAAAAAACGGAACTGAGGTGTAAGCATCAGAAGTCACTGTGGCTCTACTCCAGGCCAGCACACAAAATGTCCAAGACAGAATCAGTTGTTCTAAGCTTCAGAGTTGGTGAGAAATTCACTCTCATTTGCTTACAGGACACTGACCCCAAAGTAGGTAGCTTGCTAGGACAGCATGTATCTGGAGAAAGAGGTTTTTCTTATCCTTAAGATGATCTGTGATGAGAAGGCAAGAAACACCTTTCCTTTCTTTAAAGTAAGAACTTTTTTAATACTCTGGGCTGAACAGTCTCACACTCACAAGTGATGGGCTCCAGAAATGAACAATAAGTTAAACAAACTAGGAGGCTATTTTACAAACTAGAAGCTTTTTCATTAATTTTTGAAGTGTTCCCCACCAGCCATAAAGGCACCTCATGCAACATTTACTAAACAACAACAACAACAAATCAACAAAGCTCTGGCATATTTTGTTCAAGATGATATCTTTCAGAATGAGACTTCACAAATGAAGGCAAACAAGTGCTTTATGCTTGAGAAGGGCTACTATTCCCTCTAAAACTTTTCCAAAATTTTAAGAAAAAAGAGAAAATCTTGGGGAAGAACTGAAATGCTGACAGTGACCAAATCCAACCTACATTTAACATCAGGACCAACATTAAAAAAGCATGCAAAAAACTTACCGCACGCAACATGAGAGACTTAAAAAAATCAGCAGAATAAATGACACAATATTCATTCATTACATTTGCAATGTTTAACTTTACCTGACAATGTTTATGTATGGTGTCTTACTAGGTACCTGGAGGCGTGTATGTTTCTACTGAAGAGTGTACTAGAACAGAGCGTCTTTTTGAAGGCATGGGCATTTTCCTCTCTTTGTATTTAGCCAAAGCTGCTTGTACTGCTTCAGTGTGGACGTCTAGAGAGCAATAACCAACAACATCATTAGTTATGGAATTAGGTACAACTAAATTTTCCTTCCAGAACATCATATGCACCACAGATTTAATCTTGACAAATCAGTGGTGCCGCATCATGGCAGTAATTATTTAGTCTGACAACATACGATCAGGCCCCTTTTCTAGTAACCATTCATCTCACCAATACTTAGTTACTAAGTAGAAGCAATGTGTTTCCAGGCTTAACAGCAGCAGCTTTTATATTGTGTTGTAGAGTCAGAAAGCACCAAGGTCTAAAGGCCAATTACAGTAACAATAAAGTTTTCAGTATAGCAGCTGAGATATTCACATTTAATCACCTATCCTAGCAAACTCAGTGATGCATAGCCTTAGCACAAAATTTCCCCAAGTATCTTCTGATCCCCCTTTAGAAGATCTGAAGGTCTACACAGGATGCGTGGGATGTGAAGCAGAAAAACCTTTCCATTGTTTTTCCACAGTCTCGGTTTTCATTTTAAAAATAGTCTCAGCTGTTACAATTGGGGAGAAAACATTCAAAATGTGAAGTGAGTGTAATTGATGCAGAGATTTGTGCCTGAGTTTGCACCCAGCCTGAGAGAAGTCAGTGCTAACTCCAAACCAATTACTCTACTCCAAACCATGTTACAAGAGAAAGTAGATTAGGAATATAACAGCACTTCCAAAAATGGTTGGGGAAAGGGAGAGTGAGGCAGGGGGGCTTCAGAAAATGTATAAATTAAGATTTGTATACTTTTAATACCACATGACAAGATTGTAAGGTAGAACAATAGCTTTTATTTCACTGATGGGGACTCAGCTCCCAAAAGTTTAGGAAATATTGTAATACAGGCAGTCCCCGGGTTACGTACATGATAGGGACAGTAGGTTTGTTCTTAAGTTGAATCTGTATGTAAGTCTGAACTGGCGTCCAGATTCAGCCGCTGCTGAAACTGACCGCCAGTTCTGACTTACATACAGAATCAACTTAAGAACCCCAAGCGTCCCCAAGTCAGCTGCTGCTGAAACTGATCAGCAGCTGATTCCAGGAAGCCCGGGGCAGAGCAACTCTGCCTCGGGCTTCCTGTAGTCAGCGCTGGTCAGTTTCAGCAGCGGCTAAATCAGGACGCCTGGGGCAGAGCAGCTGGGGTGCTGCTGGGTTGCTCCAGTAGCGCCGCTCCTCGGCACTACTGGACCGACCCAGCAGCACCCCATCTGCTCTGCCCCAGGGGTCCTGATTCAGCCGCTGCTGAAACTGACCAGCAGCGGCTGAATCAGGACCAGAGCAGCTGGGGTGCTCCTGGGTTGGACCAGTAGCGCCCAGAGCGGCGCTGCGGGACCAACCGGCAGCACCCCAGCTGCTCTGCCACAGGCGTCCAGAGAAAAGCCTAGTCTGCTGGGGGGGGGGGGGGGGGAGGAGGAAGCGTACTAGCTGCGCCCCCCCCACCCCAGCAGACCAGGAAGACACGGGCGGCGGACTGAGACGCACCGCTGTCCCGCCGCCTGGGTCCTCCGCGGCTTTGCTCCCAGTCTCCCTGGTCTGCTGGAGACCAGACGACCAGGGAGACGGGGAGCAAAGCTTCTGAGGACGCCGGCAGTGGGACAGCCGCGGGGCGTCTGGGCTGTCCCGCTGCCGGCTTCCCCCGCGGCTTTGCAAAGCCTCGGGGAAGCCGGCAGCGGAGCAGCCCAGGCGCGCCCCGCTGCCCGAGCCCCCCCCTCGGCTTTGCAAAGCCGCGGGGAAGCCGGCAGCGGAGCAGCCCAGGCGCGCCCCGCTGCCCGAGCCCCCCCCTCGGCTTTGCAAAGCCGCGGGGAAGCCGGCAGCGGAGCAGCCCAGGCGCGCCTGGACTGCTCTGCTGCCGGCTTCCCCGCGGCTTTGCAAAGCCGCGGGGGGGGGGGGGGGGGGGAGGAGGAAGCGTACTAGCTGCGCCCCCCCCACCCCAGCAGACCAGGAAGACACGGGCGGCGGACTGAGACGCACCGCTGTCCCGCCGCCTGGGTCCTCCGCGGCTTTGCTCCCAGTCTCCCTGGTCTGCTGGAGACCAGACGACCAGGGAGACGGGGAGCAAAGCTTCTGAGGACGCCGGCAGTGGGACAGCCGCGGGGCGTCTGGGCTGTCCCGCTGCCGGCTCCCCCGCGGCTTTGCAAAGCCTCGGGGAAGCCGGCAGCGGAGCAGCCCAGGCGCGCCCCGCTGCCCGAGCCCCCCCCTCGGCTTTGCAAAGCCGCGGGGAAGCCGGCAGCGGAGCAGCCCAGGCGCGCCTGGACTGCTCTGCTGCCGGCTTCCCCGCGGCTTTGCAAAGCCGCGGGGGGGGGGGGGGGGGGGCGGGCTCGGGCAGCCCAGGCGCACCTGGGCTGCCCGAGCCTCTCCGCGGCTTTGCTCTGCGTCTTCCTGGTCTGCAGACCAGGGAGACGCAGAGAAAGCCCCAGAGTACACGGGCGGCAGGACCGCGAGGTCCCGCAGTCCGTGTGCTCTGGGGCAGCCCCGTTCGTATCTGCGGATCCGACTTACGTCGGATCCGCATAAGTCGGGGACTGCCTGTAGTTGTGTTATTTGTGACGTCTTCACCTTCTCCCCCTTAGTGTTATTTTTATGTTTTAGGAAAACTGGGCCTGATGAAAATAAGGAAATGACAGTAATGCCAAAGACTCTGTGCAAGCTTTGTCCACAAGACTTTGCCAGTCCATTTCAAACCTGGCCTACAGTCCACCAGGTATCACAAGCCTGGAGAGAAAGACAATCATACCCGCCTATGTGACTGTTTGGGAAGTTGGTAGATGTCCACCAGAAACTAGGCAGGTCAAATGCATACTTTCATTTATGGTCTAAGTAAAATTCAAACTCACGTGAAATACTAGCATGCTATATATAAACAAAAAATGTTGGTGAATATTCAGCATGTTGGATCTCATTTCCTGTCCTTCAACTCCTAAATACTAGCATCCAAGCATAAAATAATATTTTATTTACAGAAAAACAAATCTGAATGTTATCACCACAGTGTTCAACTTCTGGGTTTAAGAGTGATTTGCACCTATATAATGAAACTGTTAATAGTAGGGTTGGTTATATAATGCAAGGTATTGGAAATATATAATGCAAGAGGCAGAAGGACTATCACGCTCATAAGTGATTAACTTTTAATAAATGTGGCTTCACCAAAGTATTTTCAAAACTGCTTAAGAAATTAAATTCAGTTATGTTTGGAAATTACCTGCTCAAAGTCTATTCTTTGAAATAAAATCATTTAATGGGGAGAAAAAAAAGGAGTAAAAGTACACAGCCTTATTTTCATTTAATAGGAGCCAAATATGGTTTTGCATCCAACTTTTGCTAAGCACTAAAATTAATCTGAAGCATAATTATTTCAGAATTCATGCAGACACTGGTATGGTGACCAGAAGGCTTCTCTCATCAACAAAGCTATTGCCTCTGTGGGAGACGGGAGCATCTACGCTGATGGAAAATGCTTTTCTGTGGTGTAGGTAGTGTCTCTGGGAAGCACTACGACACTGGAAGTGTATACACACCTTTAGAAGCACAAATTGCCTTTTCTTCATCACTTCCAATATTTTCACCTGAGATACTTAGCAGCAGTTCACACCACAAAAGTCTTCTGGGTTCATCTACAACACTTCTTATCAATTTTGGTTAAAAAGCTAGTTAGCCAGAAAAGGGTCTTTTAAAATGGGACTTTGGTCACTCAAATAAAATAAAGATGGATGGGAGCTGCTGGCTGCACAGGTCTCATGTTGCACTAGTTTGCAAGCTCTCTGGATTTATTTCAAATAATCTTGGCCTCTGAAAGATGCCATATCTATATTATGTTTGTTGTTTAAAACAAACAAAAGGAAGTTTTTCTTCACTCAGTGCACAGTCAACCTGTGGAACTCCTTGCCAGAGGATGTAGTGAAGACTAGGACTAACAGGGTTCAAAAAAGAGGTAGATAGATTCACAGAGGTTAGGTTTATCAATGGCTATTAGCGAGGATGGCTAGGAATGGTGTCCCTAGCCGCTGTTTGTCTGGAAATGGGTGACAGGGGAGGGATCACATGAAGATTATCTGTTGTGTTCCCTCCCTCTGCAGCATCTGGTATTGGCCACTGTCGGCAGACAGGATACTGGGCTAGACGGACCTTTGGTCTGACTCAGTATGACCGTTCTTACGTTCTTACTGGATAAGACTAGTGGGTTCATCGTCTAGTACAATATCCTGTCTGTCACAGTGACCAGTAACTGTTAACAAGTTATAAGTAACATTCATTCAGAAGCTATATCAAGACAGGACTAATTTTTTCTTAACTGTACAAAACCTGGTCACTCAGAAAACTGGAAATGAAAAAAGAAAGGATTTGCTAGGTTTAGGAATCACGATAAACATCAACATTTTAAATGGAATTAAAATACATCAATGTCAATTTTGAACAAAGCTTCAGTGATACTAACCAAAGTTTTTGGAGCAAAGAAATGGAACAGCAGTGACAGCTAGTATGACTGTTCTCTAAAAGAGTATTCACACACACATTTATGTGTGTGTTAACTGAAATTGTTCCCAAAACTACCCCAAAACAATTAACAGTGAGAATACACTAGAACAAGAATTACAAACTGAGTTGTCAACCACACATTTCATTTGGAACCAGAAGTACACAAAACAAGTAGCCACAGGGGGAAAAAAACACAAATACAGTGAAGTGCTGTGCTAAATATGAGTTACTTAAAAAATTCCTTTTTTTTTGTTTGTTTTAAAAGAAGATTTGACAAGATAAGAAAGCTCTATACTGGTTTCATTTAAATTAAGATGGTTAAAAGCTGCATTTGTTTTGTGCATAAGTAAATTTCAAAGCTGTATTAAGTCAACATTGAAATGTTAAACTTTTGAAAGAACTGTAACAAGAGTTACAAACAACCTATATTCCCCAACATGTTCATAACTCTAACATTTCTATGCTAAACCTTTTCCCAGTATCATTTCATTATATCACCAACATAAAGTTAGACACAAAAGGTCTTTTATGGTTACTACCCTAGTTTGACCTTTCTCTACATCAAACCACGGTAGGTCTCTTACAGTATATTTTTAAGTATCAGAGGGGTAGCCGTGTTAATCTGAATCTGCAAAAGCGATGAAAAGTCCTGTGGCACCTTATAGACTAGATCTATTGGCGCATAAGCTTTCACGGGCAAAGACAAAAGTGGGTCTTTTCCCACGAAAGCTTATGCTCCAATAAATCTGTTAGTCTATAAAGTATTTTTAGATACATATAAAACATTGCTTGTTGATATTAACATATTGCAAATAAGTTTGAGAAAGAAAAGAGATATAATTCAGTCATTTGCTTTAAATTCTATACTAAAGTTAATCTTAAGCACTCCATTTAATTAGTTCTCTTTGACGTTTATTATTATGCTCATCGTCAAACTTCAGAAAATCTATTTTTTGGACAGGACATATCTTTCCGAAAAGTCCTTGCACGTGCTACCCAAACCACCGAAAAAAATCCCTTCAACCTTGAATTAATCAAAAACCAACCATAGAGGTGTAGTGCCTTCATTTTAAGAGCAGAGTTTTCTCAATGGGAATGCCAGTAATAAAAACATGAATAGCCAGAAATACTGGTGCCAAGCAGTTAAAAGCAAGGTGACTGAAGGGTTAATAACATATTACTTAGAAAATTCAGATTATGCAGCATTTGCTATAGATAGCTCTCTCCTTCCCAGTCCTGGGATATGTAGTTACCTTCCACAGCAAACCGAAACAACATTCTGTAGACTTACCAATTGAAAGCTTCCAAAAAGCACCTGCCTTTCTCAGTATTGTAAGAAGGAATTTCACATCGTAACACAATGTATTTTAGCCACCTGAGCAGTAACAATGGAAGCAGGATATGAGGAGGATATGGATATTTTTACAAAGATTTTCAAAAACAAGTTTGTTTGTTGCACTGAAGCATGTTTAAAAGTTCATGTAGAATATCCATTGTGATATTTCCCTTGTTTGTGTGTATTTGCTTCAAATCAGGAAATGTTTGAAAGGGACTTTGGTAAATATGGTAATTATATAACCCTACTGTGAAAAAAAATCACAGACTTGTAAATATTAGTACAGATTGCTCCAATAATAGGAAACCAGATTATCAGACAAGAGGAAATTGTTAAGCATGGTTTAAGTCCATAACAAGGAATATGATATATTTTCTTCACCAATCATTTTCTCCACTTCAGAGTTGGCCAAGCATTGTCTATGTGTATGTACATGTAGCAAAGCTGCTTGGACAGTTTTATTCAGATCTTGCTATTTCTAATATGGAAAGCATTTCACTCGGCTCCTCAAGCATAACATATGTATGTCTTTAAGGGTGTAACAAAGGGCACCTATTTTATCTGCATAGATGCTCCTTACCAGATCGGAAACGCTCATCTCTTGAGTTGGCAGAACGTGATTTTTGCTGTTTGGACACAGCAGCTGTAGGCTGTGAAGAACCTGGGATTCTGTTCTCTGCTTGCAGGGATGGATCTACACCTGAAATACAATTCCACCTCATAAAAACAATTCACATCTACAGACAGACAATATTTGGTCAGTGATATACACATTCTTTTGTCTCTCTTGGCAGCCAGATAACACACACACTCATCTACATAGCATATGAAAATGTTACAAAGCGTATGAGCTTATGACCTACTTTTTAGAAAAAGTAAAATATATCATCCAGGAGCTAGGTTTAAAAATGTTACCACAAGTTATAATGAAAAGTGATATATTTAAAAAAAAATACTGGATGCTGATTCACAAATATTAATTCATGCCACCTATCTGCAAAGCAGAACTGGAACATAGCTCAGTCAATATTTTAAAAACATCGAATTTTCTTACCTGCAGCTTCAGCTTTTATTACTCAAATCCAACAATCTGAACAGATGATCATTTCACCCAAAACTATCCAACATTTCTGACCAATTGAAAATACAACACCTTCTATCAAGAGACTGTAAAGAGAGCTTATCAAAAGTAGTTCCTTCATGCTAGTCCAGAGACACATTAATGGAAAGAAGTGATAGGCAGATTTAAATCCCAGAAACATTTCTCATAAGAAATTGTTCTGCATCACAGATCATCCTAGTGGACTGAAAGAACTTATTGTAAAATGTCAAGAAAAAAGGCCGAAACAAGGTGAACTGTTTTTTATTGTTCCAACTTTGGTTGGTGAGAGAATCTTTTGAGATAGACAAAGCTCTTCTTCAGATCTGGGAAAGGCACTCCCAGCCTCAGCAAAATGCAAGGTGGAACAGATTGTTCAGAATAAGTACTTAGTACCTACTATAAAAGACCGTTCAAGGTAGTGTGCCCCATTTATATCTCTGCAGTCACAGGACAAAAGGAAGGGTTAATGGGTTATAGATTGTTGTAATAAGCCATAAATCCAATTCAGTCTATAATTTTTAGTGTCTAGAAGAGTAATGAATTTAACCCCCAGACTCATCTTAGGAAAGTGTTATACAGGATTCCTTTAACTACATTCCAGATAAGAGAAAAAACATTAAATATGAAGGGGAAAAGAGTGCCTGGTAACAGCAGTACAACGTGGTGCTGCCTCAAATGGCAAAACCCTGCTAGTCAAAGAAATTACACAAGGGGTTGGAATGGGGGGCTTCAGCTGGTAACAACTGCCAGCTGAATAGTGGAAACACTATACTTGTGTTTCCAAAAACCTTTCCAGCCATTCCAAAGGAAAACATCCCCTTTTCCCAAAGGAAAGAACTGTAAATAATCAATTGTGAATAAAAGCAGAAATAATCTGATTGGAATCATTTAACTATGGGCAGTTTTGTTAAAAAAAAATCCCTAAAAAATCCCACAGGGTTTCCATTTGAACTTGGCTGCCTCTGAATGTACCAGCAGTGAATGCAATTTGGCAGTGGTGTAAAAAAATTAGAGCAACACAAGGTGTGCTCAGCAAAATATTTAAAAGAAATGCAAGTGTATTTGTGTAATTATGCAAGATGTTAAAGATCTAAACAAATACCATGGCTTATAAAACCCTTTTTTGAATGTATAATATAAATGAGCTTTTAAAAAATTCTGCTAAAAATCCATCTGAATCTTTCACTCACAAAAACGGACAGACATTTTTGAGCAGCTGCCAACATTTCCTTGGAGTCTTTGCTAAATTCCCTCTCACCACGTCACACAAAAATAGCTGGTATTCTCAAGCTTGGATACTTCAAAAGAAGAACTAGTGAATAGGGTTGCAGTTTGTGTCAGGGACAGTCGGAACCAAAACAGTAGGGGATGACCTTAGAGGAAAATGCTGCAAGAGGAGAATGAAAAATTAATGAATCAGTAACAATATCAAGGGGCTAGAGTGGCCACAAGAGCAGCCTTGCTAGGAACACCTAATCTTAAGTATCAGAGGGGTAGCCGTGTTAGTCTGAATCTGCAAAAGCGGCGAGGAGTCCTGTGGCACCTTATAGACTAACTGAAGTGTTGGAGCATAAGCTTCCGTGGGCAAAGACCCATGCTCCAACACTTCAGTTAGTCTATAAGGTGCCACAGGACTCCTCGCCGCTTTTACCTAATCTTAAGGTGGCTCTGAATATCACTCTGATGGTGTACCTGGAAATTCTAAGCACAAAAGAGTTTGAGGATCTAAAAAGAAGTCATAATCGGCGGTGTTTTCTTTTCAGATGGCTGCATGCTTTGGAAGCAGAAACCAACCTACCACCAAGATAGATCAATGAATACAAGAAATTGAGCTTAATCATTTAACACACTTCTCCAAAAGTTCAGCTTAACTATAGTGTATAGTAAATGTTATTAGGAAGTAAAAAACTATATGGTAGTGTTTTGTAAACCGCAAAAGAATATCTGTATTAAAACTAAGCAATTATAATAAAAGATAGAAATGCCCTAGTTTGGAAACAAATCCAGCTAATGATTTAGAATTAAAGCTATTAAGAAATATAGTTTAATAATGTTTAGTTTATTAAGGTGCCAAGTAGCGGTGCCAATTTTCCAATCACTGAACCAAGAAAAGAGTAAATGGAAGGGACATATGATTTATTATACTAGGAAAGCAATCATTTTAACTTATTGGGTCAAGTATTTTCACTGTGTTAACTATGTTTTCAAAATTACCTTACAAAGGTCAATCTTGATATCAACAACAGAATTGTTCCTGACAATGCATGAAGGTGCTGCTGTTGGTGGTATTACTGCAATTAAGATAGTCACCCTTTGGGCCTGTAGACTGCAGGAAACAAAAACGACCGAAGACTGGCTGGCAAATTATCTGGCCATAAATGAATGTTACGTGAAATCAAAGTGGGAGTAGGAATAAAGTAATTACAGAATAGACTGAAATAAAAAAGAAAGTAAAGATCAAAGCACCAGTAGAAAGAGATGAGTACTTGAGCGGAAACATTTAGGATGAAACCATCTCAGTAGCAAGAACTTAAGTTTCTAAGTTAGTTTTACATGTACCTATTCCTCTGTATTGGGTCACTTCCTTGAGGTACCCTCTTTATATTTGCAGATGGATAACTCCACAAACCTAGGTGATACTACAGAAGGCAAACCCTATCATTCTACTGCAAACTAGGACTTAACTGTTTCTAAGACAAAACCTTGTTTTATTTATTGAAGACAGTACTTGTTGAGGACTACATCCATGGCTAGCGTGAAGTTTTAAAAACAAATGTGTAGCAGAGCAAAAAAGTTTAAAATATTAGATTGTACATTTTAAATAAACAAAATGGCCAAACTGAACTTTTCAAATAGTTTGCAAAGCTTTGAAAACAGAAGCATAACATAAAAGCATCTCTTTAGGCATAAACATCAGATTAAATCTAAATTATAAGGGGCTTAAACACAAGTAGTCCTGTAATTACTTTTAACTCAAAGACTATACTATCAATTTTTATTTTAGAGTGATAACTTTAAAGTAAAGAATTTCTGGTAACAGATCAAAGCATTCCCCAAAATTATTTTCCAGAAGTGGTAGTGTGTGTCAGTTAGCAGCAGATATTGTAGTTTTTACAGCAAATGTAATGTTACAGTAAAACTCCATTGGTCCGGCATCCAATGCTCCGGCACTCCAGATGGTCCAGCACCATCGGCAACCCGGAAGTGCTCCGGGCAGCCAGACAATTGGAGCTGCTCTGAGCTGCTGAAACTGACCAGCAGCTGAATCAGGGGCAGAGCAGCTGGGGTGCTGCCGGGTTGGTCCCGCAGCGCCGAGGGGCAGCACTACGGGACCAACCCGGCAGCATCCCAGCTGCTCTGTCCCAGGCATCCCAGGAGCAGCTGGGGTGCTGCTGGGTTGGTCCTGTAGCGCCGCCCCTTGGCGCTACCGGACCAACCCAGCAGCACCCCAGCTGCTCTGCCGCAGGCGTCCCTGATTCAGCCGCTGCTGAAACCAGCAGCGGCTGAATCGGGGACGCCTAGGGCAGAGCTGGACTATCGGAAGGGGGGGATATGAGGGGTCTGGGGTGGCATCCCTCCCCACCCCACCCCAGAGCCCTCATAGCCCCCCCTTCCGACAGTCCGGCATATCTGATAATCCGGCACCCCCTGGGTCCTAAAGGTGCCTGATTATCGGAAGTTTACTGTAATTACAGCCACTTTATTACAAAGCCTGTGTGTTTTTTTTCAAAATGCCGTCGCTTGATGATGACACGTAACAGGGTATCCATTAATTAATAAATTAAATAGTCAGAAAAGACTGTAAAGAAAAGTCCAAATATAATAAGATATAAGTACAAGAAAGATCTAGAATAGAAATAAATACATTATAAATTTAATTAATTTATTTATTTATGAAAGGTAGTTTTAATAACTTTTTTAAAATTAAAATTTTCCAGTAATCTTACTCTTTTAAAGCAGTAACTGACACACTGACTAATTTATTAACCAAGGCAAAAAAATATACCTACAAGCTAAATGCTCCTAAACAAAATTCTCAGAAATATTAAGAACACTTTGATTAAAAACAAGTCTCACGTCTCACTCCAGATGCAAATTGCTGATGTAATAGTGTTAACAAAGAATAACTGTTAACAGAATTTTAGTAGAGAGCGCTGCCCAGTCACATTTTGCTGCAGATAGGTAGTTAAAAGACAGCTGCTTAATTTTTGAACCAGCTTCCAATGTTCCCTCTAATAATCTTTTCCATCCATATGTGGATTTTTTCCATCCATGTGCAGAAAAAATATTTATGTGCACGGAGGCATGTGTGAATATATACCAGCAGTAGAAATACAAACTCTAGCTATGGGCACTCTGCTCATCATCACAACAGCATTTCAATTTCTCCTGAGGGGCTGCACAAGCTCACAGGGAACACTGCTGCTTGCTAACATTCAGGTCTGATGTCTACCACAATGTGTCTACTCAGATAGTCCACTGGGGGCTAAAATTCTACTTACTACAAAGAAAACCCTGACTTTTCTATAAAGTTAGTAACATCACTAACTCAGGACAATGGTCCTTCTGTTCATTAAGGATTTAGTGGTTACACCAATCACTTTTTACAGCACAGAAGGCTTGCCTGATACTTTCAGATAGTTTATATCTCTTACCTTGAATGAGTGGAATATAACGTGCAAGCAGCTTTGCTCTTTTCTTTTCATATCCTTTTTGAGTGATGTCTCCTAAAGCAACAAAGAAAAAAGTTTGCTAGTACACCTATTCTTTATCAGAATGGTATTTTAGGATTTTTTTTAATAAAGGAATTACACAAGTTTCTAGGCACCAGGCTGCATTTACGAATAATGCATACCATACGTGCTGTAATACTGGGGCACAATAGCAATCCGCCCCCCCCCACAAATGCCATTACAAAACTGGGAAGATTCCATAGGTTCAAGTCAGACCTATAACGAGTTACTGTGTATTTGATTAGTACCTGTGCTAGGGCTGACTTTGCAGAGGGTATCTGCTGAATTCCTGAGCAAGAAAGTTCTACAGCAGCACAAAAGATCTATAGTGTTAAAGGAAACAAGTAGAGACAATGTGCTTTAAATAAGACCATTCTGTGATGCCAGAAATGTTTATTTCACTAAGGCATAACAGAATATACTTTAGCAAATGGATGTGCAGTACTTTTTCTAATGTTTACTCTTTCAACAGTGCATCAAATTACATCAGTTGTCAGTACCAATCTTGATTCTGCTATAAATAGGTGGTTGACAGACACAAATCATTGTGTTTTCAGCCATATATTGCATACACTGTCCCTCTGCCAAAACAAGACATTTCCTTTTGCATCACATATTCCAGGCTACAAGAGAAATGTAGTACAATTCTATTTTTCTAGAAATATTAATGTATTGTTAAGAGAACTTTTGGGGACTAAACTTTGCACGACTTATGAAAAACAAGAGGAAAGAGCTTCATATAAAGCTTGTAGCAAGGTTACCATAAATTAATTGGAAGGAAAGGATAGCTCAGTGGTTTGAGCATTGGCCTACTAAACCCAGGCTTGTGAGTTCAATCCTTGCAGAGGCCATTTAGGGATCTGGGGCAAAAATTCATCAGGGATGGTACTTGGTCCTGCTGTGAAGGCAGGGGACTGGACTCGATGACCTTGCAAGGTCCCTTCCAGTCCTAGGACATAGGCAATCTCCATTATTATTTATTAATTCTATCAAACAACTTAAATCTATGCTTCAGCTCATGCTCAGGATAGCCATTATGTGTAACAATAATGTAAACCAAAATTTTTCTTCAGAATAGTCCTTGCTTCTTAAATGTGGACTAACTACACAATGGGGAGGAGGAGAGAATGTTGCCGTTCCACACAAAATACTAATGAAGCAAATCTCATGTTTCTGTAGGAGAGAAATATGCAGCTGCGACAAAAAAATATAAGTTGAAACCACACACTGTTTGTCTCTAGTAACAACCACAGTATATAAGACTATGTAAACACAAAGAAAGCATAAGGCCTACAAAAAGCTTACACTCTTCTCTCCTGTGCCCCGAAAAAGGTACACAGATCTGGATGTGGCCATCCCAAATTCACAGGCACGACAAATGCAGCATGGTGCATGAAATCCGGTTTATCTTGTGAAATCTGGCTCCCATGGTAGGGATTGCAGCCACCAAGCCCTTAAGGCCACACTGCTGCTAGAAGCAGAGCAGAAGAGAGGATGGCAATACTGTGATTCCCCTTTATCCGAAAAGGGGATCTGGAGGATTAAGGACCCTACACTTACAATACTGTGAAATTTAATATTTAAATTTCTGAAATGGTGAAATTTAAGATTTTTTAAAAATCTTATAACCATGAAATTTACTGAAATGGAACATGGATTTGATAGAGATCTGGACAAGGATTAGGTAACACTACCCAACAGAACCAACTACTTTCTAAAACTTAAGGAGTTTTCTATCTTCAGCCAGTTGTCAGAGGGAACCAGAAAATTCAAGTCTTGAGAACAGAAAGAGTATACAAAAAGTTACAGCAAAAAACAACTCTGCTGATAACTGATATGCAGTATTCATTCAGAAAAGTGGCACCTATAATTCCCATTGGATGTATACTAAGTATGCAGTCACTCTCCTAATTCAAATGACACGGATTTGAATATGTAAGAATAAAAATACATGCCTGTCAGACATTAAAAAGAATAAAACCCAGTGCTTAAAACTTGTCCATTTCCCTCAAAATACTGGAGAGTAACCATTTCAGTGTTCTCAACTGCACGGTTCCTAACATATGCTTTCAACACAGCCATTCCTCAGATCTCCGGTTTCTACCTGCATCAATATTCATTGCTAATACACAAGTGAAATACTCCAACACCATAATCAGCTGAACAGTTACAAAGAAAACAGCCCTATAAATATATGTACACTACATGCTAATATCAAAACTGGTTACAGTAGCTAGCAGTGCCATTCAAAATAAAATCTAAAAATATGAAAGTTACTAAGAACTGTTGAAACTCTCTAAATATTAAACATACATGGACATCATAACTTCAAATATTTACTGAAGTTGTCTGTTCTTTAAAGTGCACTGTATATAGGAGAAATATTTTGCATTGATATTTCCTTAAATGTAAACAGAAAAGCATGCTAGCAAAGTTAAATTATAAATATTCACAAATCAAGAATTTACCACAAGTGGTAAAAATGTACCAGGGAAACCTGAGTAAAATGACAAAGGCATATTTATTACAGATGCCATTTATAAAAAAGGAAAAGGATCTTACCAAACAAAGAGGATACATGCCTTTCAGTTGTGCAAGAAGACTATCATCAGACAATGTTTTGTCTTAAAAATAAAAATTATTTAATAGAACAGAAGCAATCTTCTTCTCCCACCAAACACTACAAAATCAATGAGTACTATATGTAATTTAAGACAAATCTGCCATACCTTAACTTGGGAGAGATCATAATTTTCATAGCTCTGTACCACAGCCCATATAATCCTTATGTCAACTTTTTATGCAAGGCAATTATCTTGTTAAATATCAGCCAACTGACCCCATTTACACTGCAGAGGCAGATCCAAGCATACTGTTAAGGGAAAAAAGCCTCAGAATATTGTATAAACCTTCTCTCCTTTGACAGATCAAGTACAAATTCATTAATCCTACTGAATAAAATGGAATTATGAATCAGAGTGCTTTCTTGAATCAGGTTAGGAAAAGTCTAAAGTCAAAAGCTTCTTTGTAGATGTTCAGAGCCCCGACTGAAAGTCAGACACTGAACAGCAGAGATGTCTTTGTTCCTTTCTCAAAAGCACAAGGGTGGATTCCCTGCTCTACAATTGCACTCCACCCCCACCACATGCACAGTGCCCCACAGTGGGATTAACCCAGCTCACGTAGGGTTCCTTTGTAAATCCCAGCCCCTTCCTAAAGCAAAGGGTCCTGAGTTTAGTCCCAGAGGCACATCTGGTGTTGTAGGGCCACAGCTGCTGTCATTTAGCTTCACTTTCTCCCCAGTTATTAGACAAGACAAAAGCCGCCTGATGTTCCTCAGTTCCCGTGAACCAGATGGGAACGTCTCTATAAAGTTAGAAATTGGCTTGGCTGGTTTGAGCTGTCAATCTGCTGTCTACTGTATATATACATATTTTAAAAATGTGTCAGAGGTTACAGCAAAACAAATTAATCTAGTCTGGGGAAAAAAAAAAGACCGGAGAGGTTTTTTTAAAATCTAAACTTATCAAAAAAATTAAACACAAATACAGGAAGGACTCAAGATCATCTCATCTGAAGAAGTGGGTTTTGTCCATGAAAGCTCATGACACTATATATATATATTTGTTAAGTCTCTAAGGTACCACAGAACTACACATTGTTTTTAAAGTACACAAAGGTACATTCTAAAATGCTATATTAGCCTCTACGCTAACTGAAGAACATGTTATAAATTATCACAGGGTAATTTAGTCACTTTCACAGTTTAACTGATTTTAAATTATATGATGTCTCTGAAACATGCAGCAACAGAAGTGGCACAAGAAACAGATGAGCCCTTAGCGCTGGGTATCTGAATAGTGGCAAGCAGACTCCTTCAATGCACGCACAAGTTCATAAATCATCATCAATATTGCTTCCAAATACCATCTCACTGCCTTACATCACTATTAAAACCAAATTCTGATTTGAATGCTGACTCTTAAAACTTGAAAAATAAACTTTGTTTCCATTTTTAAATGCCAAAAAATATAAAATCATTACATGAAGGATGCAAGAAACCTCAGAGCCAATCCTTCACCCTCTACTTTAGTCCCCTTAGGACGGTAACTAGGGATTTGCACTTGGTATCTAGATATAATTGTAAGATTTGTGCATCTGTCTGTGAGTCTGTTTGTTCAGCACTCCTAAACAGTAAAAGCTAGAGCCACCAAATTTGGTATGCAACTTTCTCTTATCCTAACTTAAAGCAAGGTCAGGGTTTGGTTGTGACAGGAAAACAGGATGTGTCTGGAATTCAATTGTTTTTCATAACATGGAAAGGAGACTGAGTGGAGGGGCACTATACTCTCAGTCACTACTGGGGGCAGAAAGTGCAGGAGAGCTGTACTGCAGAGTGACCACTGGAGGCTGCCGTACCACCAAGGGAGTGGCCAGCTGGGGTCAGGGCTCACCATCTTGCCATCTTAGATACAAGGGGAGAAGGAGCCTGCTGGCCCACCCACATGGGCCCCACCTGGGAGCATCACCAGGACTGGGCAGCACAGCCTCAGCTCCCACCACACAAGCTCCTCCAGGCCACCCAGAGTAGGCTCCCTCCAATCCCAGGCTGGACCTGGGTAATGCCAGGTAAGTGGTCTAGTATGCTGATATCAGAAGGTAAAGAATCATTAAACATGCCAAGTGGTTTGACTTCCAACAGGCATTTTTGCAAACATAATATTGTTTCTAGAATTCTGTTAAGTGCACTGAGAGCATCAATTACCCTTGACATAAGAATAAATTTAGAATAGCACTATGGAGAAAATATTTGAGTCAGATTATAGTAGATGGGGAAATAATACCCACATTATTAGGTTAATTGTCTAGATCAGAAAGCATCACAGCAAGCGTCCAGGCTCAGTTAGGCCAATTAATGAATTGTTGTTCTAGTGATTCAGTTAATCCCCAGCTTATTCCACTGGGAAAAGGAAAAGCTGCCTCCCTACAGATCCTGGTCAATCCCATTAGCACTCTCTATGGAGAATGTGCAAGCTGACATACACACACAGCCCCTACATGAATACACAGGTACACCAGTCTGATTCTAGCTACGGCAGCTACAATTTAATTATTTGAAAAACTGGTCATATTTAATATGGTCAGGTGCAAGTTTTCTGTTTAAACTGAAGCCTAGAAAATCTCTGCTAGTGCTACATTAGAGGGAGTCGGAGTAACTAAGAACTGTTTTCATCAGATCATTACAAAATAATGGCTTATTCATTTACTGCAGATCTGATCCACTGAATATAACCAATTCCTTGAAATATTTAAACTATATAAAACAAAGTTAAGAAGATGAATGTCAGATAAACGTAATCCATTTCAATTACTGAGAGTTAACAACAAACATCAGGCATTTTTTTAAATGTTTCATACAAAACCTTAACATACTACCTACCAGCTGTACTTTTTATTAAAGCTTGCCACAGTCTTCACACAGATGCAAAGTAATAAAAGCAGATAAAAAAGCATTCATATTATGCCATTATGGTAAATCATGAATGCTGCCTTTTCATTTACTAACTAGCAGAGAAAACACCATATGTATGTAGGGAAAAATCATCTGATAGATAGGGGATGCACTATGCTTCCCACAAAAAGTAACTGAAGTTGAATGACCACATTAGCAATTGTTCAGGTCAACAATACCATGCTTTAAAATTATATGACCTAAATTTATTTTGTGTCTTACACAGCACTGATGAAAATATCTAGATGTAGTAACACAATGAAGACCGCTGAAAAACTTATTTTATATACACTGAAATGCTATATTCATAGCTTCTCTCTCTCAAGGACTAAGTACTACCAAAATATGCAATATTTAAACCTTATGAATCCAATTTTGTTATTGTGTCAGAAAGGCAAAATGATGAGTGAAATAGTTAATCATTAAACCAATATTATGTCAAGCTAACATTCAAGTATTCAAATGTATTATTAATTATTGACTACTTGTGCTATAGTAGCTATGTGCCTTAATCATGAAACAGAAGCTCATTATAATAGACACGGTACAAACTCTTAAAATGGAAGTCCATGCCCAAAAGAGCCTGCAATATAAGTACAACACAAAAGACCACTCATGGTTATACCCAACATGGAAGAAAACGGGTTTTTTTCGAGGTGCTCAGCTGTAGCTGTAACACTAATGAACTTACGCTCCCCACTGTCCTAGAAAGAAAGGTACCATTCCTACTTTCCATGTGGGGAAACAGAGGAGGAGAAGATAAGTGAGATAGATGCTCATTGTCATACAGTAAGACTATAGCAGAACTTGGAATAAAATTCAGATGGGAGTTTGTGTTCAAAGCCTTAACCATGACACCAACCTTTGGCTCCTACTGGATCGATGTATATTTAACACCTGGTAAGAAGTGCATGATAAAATCTTTTTAGGGCAATTTAAGGATCTGATTCTTTATGACCACTTACGCTTCTCTTTAAATTTGCTCTCAAGTCCAAAGATATTAGCCAAATAATAATAGAGAAAGGGATATTTAAGGATAACAATTTAAAATGACCACTACATTATAATCACACACTATTCCTCTCCTGCCTATTTTGAATGCTGCTTGTCTTATATTATGTCTTCAGAGCACAGATCAACCTTTTCTTGTAGACTGAATCAAACACTTATTCGTGCTATCTGAATACAAATCAAAACATTGACTGGGCTATACAAATAACAGTAATTTTTGAAGAAATTAAAGGCTAAATTCAGAGACCTACAGCTGTGTTGGGTCCAGAGGAAGAAGCCCCAAAAGTTAGATGACCAGTTATTCAAATTGATTAAAAAGACACGATATTGAAATTTTGAAAAAGTTTTTCCCTATTTTTTATTCCCCTCCCCAAAACTACAGGCATCTTCTCAAAAAAGTCAATCTACTGTCTCTCAAAGTACTTACAGTCAGCTTACTAAAGATATACCTTGAAAAAGTGTAGAGACTACTGTTTGATACCGGGATTTTGGGGATCTTCAAGATGTGGGAAGATATTACTTATATTATCGTAGCACCTATAGCAGGCCTGGGCAAAATCTGGCCCCCGGGCCAAATCCAGTCCGCCAAGACACCAGATCCAGCCCGCAGAGGCAGCGGAGAGCCCCAGGCAGGCTCCCCTGCTTGCCCCGCAGCCCTGTGCAGAAACTTGGCTGTTGGGCTTCCTTTCTGTTTCAAAACTGGAGGGGGAGGGAGGGGAGAGTTTCAGGAGCTGCCTCTCCCCAAGCACAAACCCATTGGCTGGTTTCTGTTTGAATAACAAGCAGCCAATAAGAACCATGCCCCCTCTCTTGGGCTCAGTTATTTAATGAAGCACATGGCCAGGCAGGCAGGCTGGGCTGCTGGCCAGTAAGTCTCCTGGCCAAAGCCTGCTTCTGGTACCCCAGCCCCTCCCTGTCACAACCCTCTGCCCCCCACTCAACATACCCAAACCCTCTGTCCCCCTCTAGGGTTGCCATGTCTCCGGTATTGCCCCAGACAGTCCGGTATTTGCGGCTTCTGTCTAGTAACCCCCCCCCCCCCCGAAAATACTGGACTACTTTTTCTGTCTCTCTTGGACAGAAGGCCCCGTGAGACATTCTTCCCCTGCTGCATCTGGTGGGGGCGGAGGGGAGCGTGATGATTTAAAGGGGTCGTGACTTTGTGTGTGCGCATTTCGCTCCCCCCCCAAAAAAAATTTGGTCCCTCCCTTTCCCCCCCCCAACCAATTTTCCCTCGCCATGGTCGGTATTTTTTTGTTAAAGTATCGGCAACCCTATCCCCCTCTTGCACCCATAAGCCCTCCCAGATCTGGCACCCCAATATCCTGCCCCAGATCATAATCCACTTCTACTCTAGATCACATCCCAAACCCCTGCACTCCAGTCCCCTGCCCTAGATCACAACCACTTCCTTCACCCAAACTCCCTCCCTTCAGGTATGTCTACACTACAGCACTAATTTGAACTAACAATTCGAATTAGTTAATTCGAATTAGTGTATCTAGACCTAAAAACTAATTCAAATTAGTGTTTTGCTAATTCAAAATAGCATGTCCACATTGAGTGGTCCCTGAACCGAAGTTAAGGCTGGCTGGAACCGGTGCCTGCAGGGCATCAGGGTAGGACTTAGAGTGTGGAGCTGCTGCCTCAGGCTAGCCGAGGGCTGTGCTTAAAGGGACCCGACCCCCACCCCGGACAGACAGGTCTCAGGGTTCTCCGCTTGCTTGTCTACCTCGATGAGGGACAGCAAAGCAGTCCTGTGTTGGAGTGCCTTGAGTGCTCGCACTCGGCACATCTCAGCACTCGGCCATCAGCCCGGCTGCACTTGCCGCAGGCTGCCATCTGGGGGGGGGGGGGGTCAATCGGGGTGCTGTCAGGATCCAGGAGACCCTGCAGGCGAGCTTCCACCCCGAGGAGCCCCGCAGAGCCACCCCAGTCCTCCCCCCATTCCTCCCTCACCTCTTTCCACTTATCCCTCTCTAGCCCCCCTTCTTGATGTAAAAAATAAATGACACCTTTGTTCAAAAATAGAAACTCTCTTTATTTAACACAACTGGGGGGAGGGGGAATTAACCTCTGGGAGACTGGGAAAAGGAGGTGGAAGAGGGGAGGGGGAAACCTGAGAGGAGGAAGCTGGAAGGGGGAAGCCAGGGGAAGGAGGAGAAGGGGAAGTATAAAACTATGGTATGCCATATCTTCAGTACTGTGTACAGATGTGGTCTCCTCACCTCAAAAAAGATGTTTTGGCCTTGGAAAGGGTTCAGAAAAGGGCAACTACAATGATTAGGGGTTTGGAACAGGTTCCATATGAAGAGAGGCTAAAGAGACTGGGACTTTTCAGCTTAGAAAAGAGGAGACTGAGGGGGGGATATGATAGCGGCCTATAAAAGCATGAGTGGAGTGGGTAAATAAAGAAAAGTTCTTCAGTAGTTCCAATAATAGAAGGACTAGAGGACACCAAATGAAATGAATGGGCAGCAGGTTTAAAACTAACAAAAGAAAGTAGTTCTTCACACAGCGCATAGTCAACCTGTGGAACTCCTTACCACAGGAGGCTACGAAAGCTAGAACTATAACAGAGTTTAAAGAGAAGTTAGATAAATTCATGGAGGTTGGGTCCATGGAGTGCTATTAGCCAGGAAGTAGGAACGGTGTCCCTGGCCTCTGTTTGTGGAAGGCTGGAGATGGATGGCATGAGACAAATCGCTTGGTCATTGTCTTTGGTCCATCCCCTCCAGGGTACCTGGTGTTGGCCGCTGTCGGCAGACAGGCTACTGGGCTAGATGGACCTTTGGTCTGACCCAGTATGGCCGTTCTTATGTTCTAAGCTCAGGGTCGGGGGTCTCGCCGGCCCAACTTGATTGTCATGCAAACCTGCTCCTGGGTTCGCATGTGGCCTTTGGTGGCCAGGCTGGCAGCTATCCTGCCCTAGACGGCCTCATTCCTGTGTCTAGGGCAGAGGTCATGGACGTTGGAGGCCTCCCCTCAAACCTCAATGAGGTCCACGATCTCCGCACTAGACCAAGCAGGCGCCCGCCTCTTGCAGCTCCAGGCAGGCTCCTGGGAGCCACCAGCCTGTTCCTGGGAAGAGGCGGAGGGCTGGGTGGCAGCGGGTGGCTGGCTCACACCATGCCAGGTGTAGGGTCTGCTGGCTGGGTGCTGGCAGGCTTGCAACTGGCACAAGTACCGTAATCAGACCGTGCCCCTTTAAGGGCTCCGGGGCCGGGAGGAGGGCAGAAAAGTTTCCCTGGTTTGGCCCAGAGTGGCCACCAGGGCAAGCTGGGAAGGGCTAGCCTCCAACTAGTTCGAATTAAGTGGCTACACAGCCCTTAATTCGAACTACTTAATTCGAACTAAGCATTAGTCCTCGGAGAATGAGGTTTACCTAATTCGAATTAAGCGCTCCGCTAGTTCGAATTAAGACATACCCTTCCAGACTCCAGTCTCTCTCGTGCACCCCAATCCCTTACCCCAAGCTCCCGTCTGCACTCAACCTCCATCCCAGATCCCTCATCTCCTCCATTCATGGAGAAATGCGGCCCTCAACCACTTTCCAAAATGTTGGAGTAGCCCCCGTCAAAAATTATTGCCCACCCCTGACCTATAGGCTCCAATCAAAGTAGAGGTCCCCATTATACCAGGAGTTATAGCTTCTGCACCACAGGATATGGGAAGATCCCTGGCCAAATGTTATCTGTAACAGCAGGCAAGCTCTTCGTACAAACCAAACATGGTACAAAACTGTAATTTCACATCTCTATAGTTACAAATTGCTAGTCTACTCGTTCTAAACAAATCTTTGACATTGCTTTGCCAAGGCCTCACAATAATATGTATGTAGGGCACAAGTATTTGGGGTTCAATTTGGAACCAGAATGAGTTTTGAATACAAATTCTCTTCACTGTAGATGTACAGAACATTTCCTATGGCAGTGAAGCACAAACTTTTCCATTCACACGCCCTTACCATTAATGGAAACTGTCTGTGCCCTAACCCCTCCATTACTGCACAGATGAGGCTGCTTCAAGCAGCAGAACTTGGGCTGAAGGCAGAGCTGGGGCCAGAGGTAGAATGGGGGTAAGGGAATGAAGGCAGAGCTGGGGTACAGCAAGGGGCCAAATGGAGCTGGGGGTGGAGCTAAGCCTGGAGATGGAAGCATGATGTTCTCTCCCTACCCCCATAGGGGCTGGCCCAGCCCTCCCATACACCCCTGAATGTTCCTATCAACTCCTTAAGAGGGCATTTTCCCACAGTTTGGGGAACAAATTTATTTAATCTTCAACTGGAAAACCTTCTACAAGTAGCCAGGAATATATTCTACATCGTGGACTAACCAATCTTAATATTAACGGATAGTCGCCTGTTTGGATCTATGCCAAACTACCAATTATTTATCATTTCTCTAGGAATCCATCCAAAACATTCGGTAGTTTCCCTCAACATCTCAGATTAAAAGGGACTATTGTAATCTGCACTAGGATTTCATTGTTATGATAGCTGCAGTACATTTGCCCCAATATTTGATTACAGTTGATAAAATGCATAAATACATCTTTATGCATTCATTACCCTTGTTATGTCCGCTCATTGCTCATCTACGTACGACACGTCTCAATTTCTCTCTTACCTGCATCTCTGCTTTATTTACACCTACTGTTCCTCGCATCCTCCAGATTCTTCTCAAACCTCTCCTTTCTTTTCTTCTCATACCTTCCATCATAAGCTTCTTGCACCTCAAACAGGCACAAGGCTCCCGCTTTCATTAATTCCAGCTCTCTCAAAACCTCATTTACTCCTTATTCATCCTTGCCGGCATTTCTCCTAATAAATGTGGACAGCCCTTGGTAGGGAAAGAAGTTACTCACCTTGTGCAGTAACAGAGGTTCTTCGAGGTGTGTCCCTCCCCAGTGGGTTGCTCAACTGTTGGTGTCGGGCTCGTCCCGTCGCCGCAGATCAGAGATCTTTTAGCTGTTGTATGCTAGACCATGCATGCGCGGTGGTCATCTTGCAGCTTTTTGCGCCATTTTCAGTCGCGCAGTCCACCCCCTCCAGTTCCTCCTGATCGTCGAGGTCTGAAAGACACAAAGAACGGACTCCGAAGAGGGGAAGAGGGTGGGTAGTGGAGCACCCACAGGGGGACACACCTCGAAGAACCATCGTTACTGCACAAGGTGAGTAACAACTTCTTCTTTGGGTAGTGTCCCTCTGGGTGCTCCACTGTGGGTGATTTCACAGCAGTAGCCTGGAAGAAAGTAGCAGGTTCAGTCAGTGGGTTGCCGTCGTGTCTAGCACTGCAGTGGCTACAGCTGCGTCAGTTATTAGGATGTTCTGTAAGGCGTAGTGTTTCACAAACGTAAAGTCCGAGGACCAGGTGGCTGTTCGGCAAATGTCCTTCAGGGAAACCCCTTGAGGAAGGCCGCTTAAGAGGCCATTGCTCTTGTAGAGTGGGCTGTGATGGTATATGGAAGTGGTCTATTCTTCAGTTCATAGCAATGGGTTATGCAAGAAATGATTATTTTAGAAATTTGCTGCAAAGAGAGTGGGGAGCCCTTAGAGCGAGTGTCCATGGAAATGAACAAATGTTGAGACTTCCTTGATTCTTTAGTTCTCTCAATGTAAAAAGCAAGGGCCCTGTATACTTCGAGGGAATGTAATCTTGCCTGATGTTCTAAAGTATGGGACTTTGGATAGAAAACTGGCAATATAATGGGTTCATTTATATTGAAGGCGGAATTTACCTTCGGCAGGAAGGATGGTAGGGGACAAAGGATGTCCGCCTGGGGAGTAAAAATGGTAAAAATGCCAGCTCCCCCACCCTCCTAGCGGATGTGATAGCCAAGAGAAATATCACTTTCATCGATAGCATATTGAAATCGCATGTAGCTAATGGTTCAAATGGTGGACGCATTAGGGAATCTAGGACCAATTCTAAATTCCAGGAGGTGGTCTGTATTCAGGGAAGACATTGTTAAGCCCTTTTAGGAATTTCTTCACAGTTGAATAAGAAAAGGGGGTGAACCCTTCTATAGGTTGATGAAAGGCCGTAATAGCTGCTAGGTGTGCTTTGAGCGAAGAAAGGGCAAGACCCATTTGTTTAAGGTATAAGATGTATTCCAGTATCAACTGCAAAGGGCACCAGTGAGTAAGGCACCAGTGTTGAAATCTGTGCCATTTGTGTAGATAAGTAGTTCGTGTAGAGGACTTTCTGCTGTGCAGGAGAACATTTTTAATTTCCTGGGAGCAAGTTATCTCTATTTATTTGAACCAACTAGGAACCAGGCCGTGAGAGCGAGGAGATGTGGCTGCGGGTACAGTATCTGGCTGTGATCCTGTGAGAAAAGGTCTGGTCGATTCGGAAGATAGAATGGACTGTGAGGTGACATTCGGTACAGGTCAGGGAACCACATCTGGTGGGGCCAAAATGGTACTATTAAAATTACCGTTGCCTCGTCCACAAGTATCTTCTTCCCTGTCCAGCTGTAGAGGAAGGCATCCCCCAGGGAAGCTAGGCCAATGCCTGCTCTTGAACAATACTGAGTGCACTTTGCGTTGTGTTGTGTGGCAAAAAGGTCGATGGAAGGGTGACCCCATCTGTCGAAAATGGTACGGAAGACATGTGGGTGTATCGCCCCCTCATGCTGCTGAGCGAATTGTCTGCTGAGTACATCTGCCATGGTAGTGCCCTTTCCTGGCAGGTAAGCAGCTATAAGAGTCACATTGTGCCGGTTGCAGAAATTCCAAAGATGGACAGCCTCCATGCACAGGGAATGACAGCGAGCTCCTCTCTGTCTGTTTATATAGTAGACAACGGTAATGTTGTCTGTCAGTACTGTGGCAACCTGATTGCACATGCGGGGAAGAAAGTGCCAGCAGGCACTGGAGACAGCCTGCAACTCCAGCAGGTTTATGTGGAGGAGGGACTCCTCGGGGGACCAACAGCCTTGGACTTGGTTGCCTTGAATGTGTGTGCCCCATCTGAGTAACGAGGCATCCATTGTGAGCTGAAGCGTGGGCTGCAGTTTGTGAAAGGGCATGCCTGCCCTCATGTTGCGAGGCGTAGTCCACCAAATAAGGGATCGTTTGACTATGATGGGGACTACTACCGTCCTGTGCACGTCGTGTCTGCCAGGTGCGTATATCTTGGACTCCCAGTGGTGAAGGCAGCAGAGGTGGAGCCTTGTGTTAGGTACCACGTATGTCATTGTCGCCATATGCCCTAAAAGTTGAAGACATGTGAGGCCAGCTAGCGTAGGGCTTGTGGTAATAACTTGTACCAAATCTTGAATGGTATGGAACCTGGCAGGAGGTAGGCAGGCTCGCACCATAGTGGAATCGAGGCGGGCTCCTATGAACTCTATGGACTGCTGTGGTATCAGGGAAGATTTCTGGATGTTGACTATAAACCGCAGCATGTCGAACAAATGCCTTGTGGTGGTGATGGCCCATGAGGCTTCTTCAAACGAGGGTGATCTGAGGAGACTATTGTCTAGATAGGGAAAGATGATAACTCCTAGACGATGAAGAAAGGCCGCCACTACCACAAGTGTTTTGGAGAAAACCCTTGGGGCTGAGGATAGTCCAAATGGTAGGACCTTGTATTGGTAATTGTCGCTGCCTACTAAAAAGCGGAGAAATTACCTGTGTGCCGGGTGGATGGCAATATGGAAGTAGGCATCCTGTAGATCGAGGTATGTGAACCAGTCGTGTTGATCCAGTGCTGGGATGATCATTGCTAGTGTCACCATCTTGAAGCACTGTCCGTGGAGGTGCTAATTTAGATGCCGAAGGTCGAGTATGGGCCTCCATCCTCCTGACTTTTTCTCTGTCAGAAAATAATAGGAGTAAAACCCCTTGTTGTGAAATGCCTCTGGGACCCACTATCACTCCTATGACGAGTAGGTGGGCCACCTTCTGAGCGAGAAGAGATTCATGAGATGGGTCCCTGAAAAGGAAGGGGGAGGAAAGGATCATGCAGGAGAAGGGATAGAAATGGAATCATGTAGCCAGATTTTATGAGCTTCATGACCCATCGGTCTGATGTTATTGTGGTCCAATGATGTTGAAAGGTCCTCAAGCGGTGATGGAAAAGTGCTTCGGTGACATTGCAGGCGGGTAGCAACTGGATGGTTCGCAATCCCTCGATAGTGCCATCAAACTTGTTGCTTGTTTGCTTGCTGGTGAGCTGGTCTAGATTGTTGAAGGTGGCACCTCTGGGGGCTTTGTCATCTTGAGAGTCGTATTGCTTCCGTTGTGGTGGTGCACAGGGGAGCGGTCTCGGCCTCTGACAGGGCGTGTAGCGCCTCCGTCTGAAAAGTGGGGTGTACATCCCCAATGTCCTTAGCGCAGTACGTGTGTCTTTTCCGGAGTGTAAAACCTGATCGGTCTTATGCGCAAATACATTTTTCCTGTCAAATGGCAAATCTTTGACCTTGGATTGAAGCTTCTTTGGAGCTGCCGCCATGTAAAGCCAGGATGCCCTTCGCACGACCATGGACGTTGCTGTGGTGCAGGCTGCTGTATCAGCCGCATCTAGCACGATATGAAGCACTGATTGGGTAGATGCGAAACGCCTTTAGTATCTGGCGTTTGGACTCTGGAAGGTGCTCGAGGAGAGGGACAAGTTTGGTGTAGTTATCAAAGCTGTGGCTGGCTAACAAGGCTGAATAGTTCACCATGAGGAGTAAACTTTTCTGCCAAACAAGTCAAGCCTCTTAATGTATTTGTCCCCAGAGGAGTTCTTACACTGGGGTGCCTTAGCCCTTTGTTGGGCCGTGTCCAGCATGAGGGTGTTGCAACCCGGATGGTTGAACAAAAACTCTACAGCATCGGCTGGGACAAAATACTTTTTCTCTGCCTTTTTATTGGTGGGCAGAACTGAAGCTGGAGTTTACCAGATACCATCAGCGATTTCCAGGATAGCCTCGTCTAGTGGCAGCGCAATTTTTGAGGAATGAGATGGGTGGAGGTTCCTCAATAGATGGTGCTGCTTCTGCTGCATCTCACCCGACTGGACCTTTTGGCTCTCAGTGACCCTTCTGAAGAGCCACTGGAAATCTTTGAGGTCGTCCGTATTCCAGAGGGACACCTCGCCCACAGCAGCGTCAGGGGAAGATGACACCACATCCGCCGGGGACCGGTGTTGAGAGTCCTCCATATCGGAGGGGTGGCCAGTGTCTAGGACAGGCATGTCCAAAGTCCGGCCCGCGGGCCAATTGCGGCCTGTGGTCGGATTTAATACGGCCCCCGCTTCTCCCGGCTCCCCGGTGCTCTTTTTAACTGGCGCGCGCAGCGCGCCGCTTTGGGCCGCGCTGCCGCTGCCGCCGCTGCCGCCGCTGCCGCCGCAGTCCTAGACCCTGCCCTGTAGGGCACGTCCGCAGCCCCGCTCCCCCGCTTGGCTGCGGGTTCGCCCTGCCCCCGGGCCGCCGTGAGGCCAGCGTGCCCTGCGCTCTCCGACCCCGCGGGCCCTCCGCTTTGGGGCTGAGAGTGCGGGGACAGCCCCCGCTTCCTCCCCCTCTCCTGGCTCCCCGGTGCTCCTCCGAACTGGCGCGCGCAGCGCGCCGCTTCCAGCCAGGCTGCAGTCCTAAAGCCTGCCATGTAGGGCACGTCTACAGCCCCGCTCGGCTGCGGGTTCGCCCTGCCCCCGTGCCGCCGTGAGGCCAGCGTGCCCTGCGCTCTCCTGTGCTGCAGTCCAGATCTCAGTTTCACCCTTCACATTAGTGTAGGCAAGTTTTTTTTTCAATTGAGATGAATACATTGTAAAATCTCAGTTAATGTCAGTTGGTCTAAATCAGTTATAAATATATTTGGACACAACATGTATAGTTGGTGTTATGTTCCTGTTCATATTTTTTTAACTTAAAATTTGATAATATGTAATGTACTTTACAATGTTCCTGACATATATTTCAGCTTCCTGGATTTTTTTTTCATCTGGCCTTCAGATATGAAAGGCAGAGTGATTTAACACCTGTTTAGATTTGTCATCCATGTGACGAAATGAAAAGTATGCCGTTTGCAATAAACTTTGCATAAAATAGTTAATTTGCATTTAATTTTAATGGTTCAAAGAATGTCAGGCAAAATGGTCGGCCCTCACGCATGTTCACTTCTTCAAATCTGGCCCTCTTTGAAAAAAGTTTGGACACCCCTGGTCTAGGAGGATGCTCTCGACCGTCACAGGTTGGTCGCCTGAAGGTGTGGGGGGTCTATCTGCCTGTGGGGAGACAGATCTACTCTTAGGTGGTACAGTAGATTAAGGAGCCGGTGACAGTGATATGCCTGTCGAGTGGGGAAGGAAGCGTAGTGATCGGTCCCTGGAAGGGTATCGTCTATGCCAGCAGTCATTATGATAGAGAGTAATCGCGGTGACGGGAGTAGCGACGTTCATAGTAAGAGGTCCTATGGTATGACGGAGACCTGGAGCGTCATCTAGAGTAGGAAGGTGATGGAGAGTAATACCAGTGGTAGTAATGACGTCCCTGGTGAGATGAGGTGTTACGAGTATGGTATCTCGGAGGAGAAAAGCGACGAGCTATGCAAAGCGAGCGCATTGGTGGAGAAGGTGGTTCAGGGGAGAAAGCTTTCAGCTCAGGGCTAGGAAATCAAGTAGCTAGCCGATGTGTTCTCTCCCTCAATCTACTCGGTGCCTGAACAGGTGATGCGGATGGTGTAGATCATGGAGATATAGTTCACGAAGAAGTGTGTTCAATGTGCTTCCTAACAGTGCCAACCTAACAGTGGTCCAAGTACTGGGAGCGGTGGTATGGGGTGGTGCCTGCATTATGGTGTCCAGCATCGGAAATGGAGCCACGGTGCCGTGGCTCTCGGTGGCAGTGCTGTTGGTGAACAGGGCGGCACTGAAGGAGACAATGCCAACAGCACCGGAGCCGATTTGGTTCCGTGTGCCACACGCTCTGACGGGATAGGTGCCGACGCGTTGCTATTTCTCTGGCTTACGGGTCACCGTTAGCCCTGAGGTGCCCTATTTATCACCTGTACTCACTCTGGTGGGAAAGAGTGAGACGGGGAAGGAGACTTCTTCTTCTATGCGGCCTTGGTTAGGACATGGCAAGGTGCCTCTGCAGGAGACTCTGACCGAGGCCTGAGGGCTTTGTCGAAGAGTAACATTTTGAGACGCATTTCGCGGTCTCTGCGAGCCCTGGCAGTCAGTTTTGAACAGTGGGGACACGTCTGTGGAATGTGCCCCTCACCGAGACATTTTATGCAGGATGAATGCCTGTCCGAGCGGGCATGGAGTCCTAACACACCGCACGCTTTTTGAATCCTGGGGAGCCAGGCATTGTGCTATACTAACAACTATGAAGAAAGATTGGGTTCCCTAGGGAGGTGGTGGAATCTCCATCCCTAGAGGTTTTTAAGTCTTGGCCTGACAAAGCCCTGGCTGGGTTGATTTAGTTGGGATTGGTCCTGCCTTGGTCAGGGGGCTGGACTTGATGACTCCTGAGGTATCTTCCAGCCCTAGGATTCTATGAGTAACTGTAATGAAGGAAGCTGCCTCTTGTGTATAGCTGAGTGGGGAGAAAAGATATGGCTCAGGGTTCTTGCTTCCTATGGCTATTTCAGCTGCTGCCACCTATTATGTCAACCTGGGTCCCCTTTACCTATCCTAGTCCTGCTGGGCCAGGCTCACAAGCCTCTCCTAGTCAAGCACAAAGAGCAATACAGGCACTGAGATCAGTTCTGGGGAAACTCAGTTAAAGGGACTTGCCACAGCACTCAGATGTCCACCTTCGTTTTAGCACAACCCCAAAATTATATAAAATTCATTTCCTCCCTCAATGTGGAGGAAGGTATGCACAACTTCCTGCCTCCCAGTTAGAAATAACAAACATGAATGCGATTTTTTTTCTTATATATAATACATGTATTAACTACAAAAAGGTGTATTTGAAGTGATTAAAGAGGTAGCAAACAGAACAAAGCAGATTACTAAGAAAGTACAAAGCACATCTACTTTCCTTCCTGAACTTTTCTGTGGGATCATGGAAAATGTAATCATGTACTTTCTGCAGAAATGGCAAATTACTCAAATCTGTTTGAACCTTTACATTTTTAAACTGCATTCCACTCCATCTGTAAAGTTTTAAAACTAGCACCGAATCTTTGCAGCAATAAGTATACAGCCTAGCAACCATAAATCTACTATCACCAGGACCAAATGTTTACAAAGAATATATATAAAAATATATTTAGTGGGGATACTTGTTGAGTAATCAAGGATTTTCTACTTTACGCTCTCTTTTTCTAAGAGAGCCTATCAATGCTTCAGAAAAATTCTTTGCAGCAAACTAGCATCAAAACAGTTAATTGTTCTGTTAGGGAAACATGTCAATTAAATATTCAGTTTCCTCTGTAATCAGGAAAGAATTCTAATAGTCCACATGAACTGTAAAAAAAAAAAATCACTTCCAGATCACTGTAGTTTGAAACTTTATGCTAACAACAACTATTTTTAATTTAATTATCTGTGAAAGCAAGAGGTTGAAACATGTAAGAATTCTGCACTGGAAACCTGCTGGAAATGAAGCTTATCTGGTTTAAATAAGCTGTGCTTTTGAGACTCACTTAGGGCAGCATTAAAAGGCTAAAGTGCCCCTGAAAACTCTTCATTACTCACAGAGCAGACATTTTCTGAAAATAGCTCTCTATACAAGACAAATAGTTTCCAATTGTGCAGATGAAAAAACACCTTGTGTAACAGTACACTATACCCTTTTTACTAAATAAATGTGTTTATTTTGCTTGGCAATTTTTAACATCTCAATGAAATAAATTTGGAAACACCAATTTACCAATAGTTTCAGCAAATAGTAAAGCCCTTCAAATACATGCAACTTCAGAGTCTCCAGGCATGAATATAAAAACCCACCTTAGTGCCAAATTTCTGCAATCAATTATTTTATTTTTCAAAATAGTGATCTGAAGTTTTGTAGCTGTATATGCTTCATATAAAAAATGTCTATTGGGCTGGGTATTTGTTGGGGTGGAAGGAGAGAAAAAAGGAAAAGGTATAATTCTCTGGATTTCATGGCATGTTTACAAAGTTTAATCGTTCTAATCAATCCGCTTCAATTCATCATTAGTGTCACAGTTCCTGAAATCTGCTATATCCACCTGCCTACTATAGTTGAAAAAAGAAGTCGTAGCACAGACAAGGCCTGACTCTCATTTCCAAAATGGCTTTAGAACAGCTTTATGAATGTAGATATACTGGGAAGACTCAACTTTGCTGTTAGGAAAGTGATGCATTTATAGTAAATATTTTCTGTTTTTAACAGCCAATAAGCAAAAATCCAAAGAAGAACAGTTTCTTTCACCAACAAAATTGTTCCCATAAAAGATATTACACCTCACTCACCTTCTCTCTCAAAATCAAAAAGGCAGTTGTGTTACAATGTATCTGTGGGGTGTCGGCTCTTGCCTGTCCCACCTCCACACCCCACTGCCTCTGAGACACTTTATATCTGCAGATATCCACATGGATATTAATGTAAATATGCATGGATCAATTTGCAGATGAAGATTTGGATACCAGTTCTGTATATACACACAGCTCTAACTGTAATATCCTTTATCTTGTGAGGTAAAGGTGATGGTGGGTATAAGCATGGCCCCGCTGGACATCCTGGTGAAAACAATCCAACCTTGGGTGTGGTCATGGAATTCATGTGGATAATAACTCAAAGAACTCTGCTTGATAAGGTAGCTATCTTTAAAAATAAACAGATACTCCTATTTGTAACATAAATGGAAAGAAACAAGAACACATCTTAGTGTGGTTAAGCTGGTATCCAATATTAGGGGATTCAAATTACCCATGAATATAAAACCTTAAAGATAGCTTCTATGTACTCTGATAAAGCTTTTGGCAGAGTCATCCCAGACCAGTAGGCTGGGGAGGGGAGGGGAGGGAGGAATTAGTCATTACAAGTATGGCTATTTAACTTCCAACAAATCTTTGTAGTTTAATTTGATTACAGAAATAATCAGGGACTGAAAAAATCCCAATCAACTGCAAGAAGAAAAGCTTCCTTTATGAATAAATTAGTGTGGTGATTAAATTCTAAAGAGGCCAAAGGCTAAGCCTTATGGCTGAAAAAGCTTCCAAATGTGAATTACTCTAATACTGTCTCTAAGGGCCAGTATTTGCAGACAATCTCAGTATCTCTTTCCTTCTTCTCCAAGCAGCATTAGCGTGAAATTAAGAGACTTTAGTGATGGTCTCCTGATGTTCAGAACACTGTAGTGATTGTGATTAAAGGTCAATTTCATAGATTTACAGATTCCACAGCCAGAAGGGATCTCCTATACAACTCATGCCAGAAAAAACTTTCCAAAAATAATTCTAGAGCAAAGCTTTTAGAAAAACATCTAGTCTTTATATTAAAATATTCAGTTACGGAGAATCCATCATAAACCTTGATGAGCTGTTCCAATGGTTAATTACGTTCAGTGTTAAAAATTATGACTTTGTGGGACAAGTTCATACAAAGTTCCAGCCTTTGGATCATGTTGTACTTTTCTCCATTAGCTTGAAGAGCCCATTATTCAAATTTTGATCCCTACATGAGTACTTATAGACTGTCACTCCCACTCACTTTCTCTTCATTAAACTAAAACAAATTGAGCTACGTGAGTATCATTTTTACACAGGTTTTCTAATCCTTGAAACCATTCTCTTCTCTGAACCTTCTTCCATGTATCAACATCCTTCTTGAACTGTGCACAGCAATCCAAGACACAGCATTCCAGCAGCAGTCACACCAGTCCACAGACGAAGATAAAATATTCTTCTGTATTCTTACTTGAGATTGCCACTTATATAATCAAAGATTACACTCTTTTGGTCTCTGGAACTCATCTTCGGAAGATTATTCCCTCGCAGACAAATAATCATTTTTCTAAGTCCCCCTTCCCAAATAAGAATGACCTACATTTTTTGTTCCTAGATGTACATTTACATTTAGCCACATTAAATCACATATTGGTTGCTTGAGTCCAGCTTAATAGGTGATCCAGGTCACTCAGGGTACATCTACACTGCATTCCTCTTTCGAGAGAGGAATGCAAATGCAGACAAACGAAATTGCAAATGCAGCGTGGATTTGAATTTCCCGCACTTCATTTGCATAATTACATATAGCCGCTTTTTCGAAATACCTTATTTCGAGATAAAAAACACTGTTTAGATGCAGTTATTTCAAGAAAAAACCCTTCTTTCGAAATAACCTGTTATTGCATTGACACCACTACCTTTATTAAGCCTGTAATCTAAATCAAAATAATTTTTATATATATATATATATATATTATATATATATAAAAATAAAATATTTATTTTCCATAAACCAATGTTCATTGACATTTGCTATAATGACATCCTTTAAATCAGCGGTCTCCAACCTTTTTACACCCAAGATCACTTTTTAAGTCTCAGAACAGGCGAAGATCTACCACCCTGCCCTTTCCTCGAAGCCCCTCCCTCTCTATTCTCCTGTTCATCACTTGCTATCCCCAGTCCTTATACACTCTGTTAAACAGTTTATTTTTACATTATGCAATATATAAAATTAAAATCACATGTTTATAGTTATGAAATAAATGGTCTGTTTTTAATTCATGCTATTTAAATGTCAAATGAAGCATTTACAATTATACATTTTGTTCTCTGCTATTTTGTAAATCTAAAATCAAGTATTGATAATTATATATTTTTTCTTCCAATAATGAAGTCTCAGTGTGACACCTGTGAATGAACAGTATCTGCCAGTGTCTTGAAGTCTGGGTTGTAGTCTGAGATTGCTAGACGTATACAGTCCATCAGATGGGCATATTTGATCCTGCACTCAGCCTGGGAAGCTTGCTCCAGCACAGCTGGAGCTAGACGCAGCCTCCCTGGACTGAGCACAGGGCAGCCGGGCTGGAGGGAAGAGAAGTGGCTGCCTGACCAGCTGGCCATAGCTCTCAGCCAGGGTGCACCAAGCTCCACGTGGGCAGGCGCAGAGGAGAAGCCGCCGATCAGCTGGAGCGCGGGGCAGCCTCTTTCAGCTGAAAGCCACAGTCAGCTTGCTGGTGTGTTTCAGCCCTCCCGACTTCTCAGCTCCCACCATTCCTCTCAGCTAATCACCTGTGTTGTTGCTCAGTGAGTAGCTGCTCCTCAAATGAGGAAATCTAATGTAAATGTACTGCGCAGGCGCGCAGTTCAGAGAGGGCTCAAGAGCTACTCTTAGAGCCCGAGATATACCGGTAGATCACGATCTACTGGTTGGTGACCACGGCTTTAAATCCTTATTGAGTCCTGTATCTTGCCTGATATTGAAGTCATACTACTGCCACCAGTTGGGAAAGCAGCACACAGAGGCAGCTAGTAGAACTATTGTCATTTGAAGACCCACAAAAACTACAGGCATTCTTAAGGGGGAAGCATAAGTAGTTATTTTGTTTGCACCATCCAGGAGACTCAGACAGGAAGGGGAGAATGCTCTCGCTCTTTCAGCAGCTATGGAATTCAGACACTCTAGTAAAAGGTTGATATTAAAAAGATCAAGTTTCTCACCTGGTCCAGAGACAGCATGCCTTAGGAACTCTCCTCCGTCCCACTTGTCAGGGATGGAGAGAGGAGCTCTCTCTACATCAGCTTTATCAACTACTAGATTTAATCCTCTGGTCACTGAAAATTTTCTTTTCAAATTGAAAATCGAAAAGGTACGCATTTTCTGCAATAAGTTTCTACCCATTTGAAAATAGACTCTAGATAGGTAGGTGTGATAAAGTTTATAGGAATACATACATCCTTTTTGGATAATGAAGTACAAATACAAATCTCAACAATAAAGCCTCTAACTTGAAACTTTCAGTACATAAAATTGATTGATGCTATGTACAATTATAGGCGCTTACTGTTCTCTCAGAGAAGCAGAAATGCAGTTAACAGCTCATTCTTGGAGACCTTGAAAAACAAAATTAATTCCTATTTTTATTGCATGGTTACCATATTAAACGTTCTAACTATGGATTTGTGCCAAACATTTGCAATTTTGTTTGAATCAAGGTCTCATCAAGGAATACGCAGCCTAGAAGAATTTTCCAAGTCTTAGTAATGAGTTACATAAGTAAAGCAAGATATAGTGAAGGAGGATCACTAGTGAATATGGAGCCAACTGTACTTGTGGGTATTGGGCCGGGTGGGATGATTTAAATCACCAAAAAAAAATCAATCATTGATTTAAATCAAGTTTGCCACTGATACTACTTCACAATTTTTGAGACAATGCTGTAAATCTGATACTAAAACATGTTAATGTACTGCTCAGTACAGGCAGTCCCCGCAGTTACGAACGGGGCCCTCTCCCTGGTCTCCAGCAAACGAGGGAGAGGAAGCAAAGCGGCGGAGCACGCGGGCAGCGTGCTCCGCAGCTTTGCTCTGCTTTGCTCCCCGTCCCCCTGGTCTGCAGACCAGGGGGACGGGGAGCAAAGTGGCGGAACACGCGGGCAGCAGACAGCCCAGATGCGTCTGGGCTATCCGCTGCCCGCGTGCTCCGCGGCTTTGCTCTGCTTTGTTCTGCAGACCAGGGAGACGGGGAGCAAAGCAGAGCAAAGCCGCGGAGCCCAACGGCAGCAGGACAGCCACGGCGCGTCTGGGCTGTCCCGCTGCCCCCGTGCTCCGCGGCTTTGCTCCAGACGCCTGTGGTACAGCAGCTGGGGCACTGCCAGGGACCAACCAGGCAGCACCCCAGCTGCTCTGCCCCAGGCGTCCTGATTCAGCCACTGCGGGTCAGTTTCAGCACCGGCTGAATCAGGACGCCTGGGGCAGAGCAGCTTGGGTGCTGCTGGGTTGGTCCAGTAGCGCCGAGGAGCTGCGGCGCTACTGGACCAACCCAGCAGCACCCCAGCTGCTCTGCCCCAGGCATCCCCAAGTCAGCCGCTGCTGAAACTGACCAGTGGCTGACTACAGGAAGCCCCTGCCCCGGGCTTCCTGGAATCAGCCGCTGATCAGTTTCAGCAGCTGACTTGGGGATGCCTGGGGTTCCTAAGTTGAATCTGTATGTAAGTCAGAACTGGCGTCCAGATTCAGCCGCTGTTGAAACTGATCAGTTTCAGCAGCGGCTGAATCTGGACGCCAGTTCCGACTTACATACAGATTCAACTTAAGAACAAACCTACAGTCCCTATCTTGTATGTAACCCGGGGACTGCCTGTATAGCATTTTTCAACATTTAAGAGGGGATACTTTGTGAAACTTTTTAAAATAACTTGATTTTTATTAATACTCATTACCTGTATCAAGCTGCATATGCAGCAGCAGTACATTACGAATGGTAAGAACTAAATCATACACAAAAAATAGCACTTAGATTTTATTAAATTAAATCTTAAATGTTACATAAATGTTTCACATTTGTAATTGCAACAGGCTCCTGAGTTGCAGCTGACAGCTGTCCTTAAACTTTTTTTAATTTCCAAATGTTATTAATTAACAGACAAGTCCTCAGACTACTGAATTTATGGTTTCCTTAAAACTTCTACAACTAGCTCTCATCTTCCCCATTCCCATGGCAAGTTTGATGCAGCTCTGATTCCAAGTTAGCAAAAAAGTTAAAACTGACTGTGCTTAGCATGCACTCAATTTTGGAAAAACAAGGAGTCCTGTGGCACCTCATACACAAACAGATGTATTTGGGCATAAGTTTTCCTGGGTAAAAACCCCTCTGAAAAGAAGTATAGGATGGGGTTTCTTTGGGAAAATTGAGTCATACTGAAATCAAATAGGGCTCAGATTTATAGCATCACCATTATGATCTGTAACCATGATGGTCCAAAATAAGAGAGGTAATGTAAAATAAGAAAATGACATGCAGTGTCAACTGGTAATTCTAGATTTCTCTTACTGCAGCTCTCTACACTGTATACTTGGGTGACAAATTTTAAAACCTGATTAAATAATTAAACAAGCCATAAGGTTTAGCTAAGAAGCTAAACTTTTTTCCCAGCAATATCTGACATAGCAAACAGCGTGGGAATTTACTTATCAAATCATACCTATACTAGAGACTTAGAATCATAGCCCCCTGTCCAAAGCAGGACCAATCCCAACTAAATCAACCCAGCCAGGGCTTTTGTCAAGCCGAGAGTTAAACTTCTAGGGATGGAGATTCCACCACCTCCCTTGGTAACCTATTTCAGTACTTCACCACCCTCCTAGTGAAATAGTTTTTCCAAATATCCTACCTAGACCTCCCCCACTAACTTGAGACAATTGCTCCTTGCTCTGCCATCCATCACTGTGAACAGCCTTTCCCCATCCTCTTTGGAACCTCCCATCAGGAAGTTGAAGGATGTTATCAAATCCCCCCTCACTCTTCTCTTCTACAGACTAAAGAAACCCAACTCCCTCAGCCTCTCCTCATAGGTCATGTGCTCCAGCCCCCTTATCATTTTGGTTGCCCTCCACTGGACCCTCTCCAACGCATCCACATCCTTTCTGAAGTGGGGGGGCCAAGAACTGGACACAATATTCCAGATGTGGCCTCAACAGTGCCAAATAAAGGTGAATAATCACTTCTCTAGATCTGCTGGAAATGCTCCTCCTAATGCAACCCAATATGCCATGAGCCACAAGGGTACCCTGTTGACTCATATCCAGCTTCTCATCCACTGTAATCCTCGGGTACCTTTCTGCAGAACTGCTACTTATCCAGTCAGTTCCCAGCCTGTAGCAGCGCTTGGGATTATTCCATCCCAAGTATAGGAAGCTGGACTTGTCCTTGTTGAACCTCATCAGATTTCTTTTGGCTCAGCCCTCCAATCTGTGTAGGTCACCCTGGACTCTAACCCTGCCCTCCAATGTATCTTCTTCTACCCCTAGCTCAGTGTCATCTGCAAACTTGCTGAGGATGCAATCCATCCCCTCATCCAGGTCATTAATAAAGTTGTTGAACAAAACCGGGCCTAGACCTGATCCCTAGAGCAGTCCACTTGAAACCAACTGTCAACCTGACATTGAGCTGTTGATCACTACATTTTGGGCCTGACAACCTAGCCAGCTTCCTATCCATCTTACAGTCCATTTATCCTATCCATACTCCCTTAACTTGCTGGCAAGAATATTGCGGGAGACTGTATCAAAAGCTTTGCTAAAGTCAAGATACATCACATCTACTGACTTTCCCATGTCCACAGAGCCAGTTACCTCATCATAGAAGCATGACTCGCCCTTGGTGAATCCATGTTGACTATTCCTGATCGCTTTCCCCTCTTCCAAGTGCTTCCAAATAGATTCCTTGAGGATCCCCTCTATGATTTTTCCGGGAACTGAGGTAAGGGTGACTGGTCTGTAGTTCCCTGGATTGTCCTTTTCCCCCTCTTTTCAAGATGGGCACTACATTTGCCTTTTTCTGATTTCCATGAGTTTTCAAAGATAATGGCCAAGGGCTCTGCAATGACATTTGTCAACTCCCTCAGTACTCCTGGATGCATTAAATCCAGACCCATCAATTTGTGTATGTCTAGCTTTTCTAAATAGTTCTTAATCTGTTCTTTCTCCACTGAGAGATGCCCATCTCCTTGCCATACTGCATTGCCTAGTACAGCAATCTGGGAGCTGACCTTGTCTGTCAAGACAGAGGCAAAACAAAGTATTGAGTACTTCAGCTTTTCCCACATCATCTGTTACTAGGTTACCGCCTTTTATCCATTAAGGGCCCCATACTCTCTCTGATCACCCTTTTATTGCTAACATGCCTGTAGAAACTTTTCTTGTTACCCTTCACATCCCTTGCTAGCTGCAATTCCAATTGCGCTTTCGCCTTCTTGATTATTCTCCTGCATTCTTGAGCAATATATTTATACTCCTCCCTAGTCATCTGTCCAAGTTTCCACTTCTTGTGAGCTTCCTTTTTGTGTTTAAGCTCACCAAGGATTTCACCGGTAAGCCAATATGGTCGCCTATTTGCTTTTCTTACTGTGCATCGGGATGGTTTCTTCCTGTGCCTTTAATAAGGCTTCTCTAAAATACTACCATCTCTCCTGGACTCCTTTCCACTTCATGTTAGCATCCCAGGGGATCCTGCCCATCATTTCTCTGAGGCAGCCAAAGTCTGCTTTTCTGAAGTCCTGGGTGTATATTTTACTACTCTCCTCTCTTTCTTCTGTCAGGATCCTGAAATCTACCATCTCATGATCACTGCTTCCCAGACTGCCACCCACATCTACTTCCCCTACTAGTTCCTCCCTGTTTGTGAGCAGCAGGTCAAGCTGCACATGGCCCCTGGTCAGTTCCTTCAGCACTTGTACCAGGAAATTATCTCCAGCATTCTCCAAAAACTTCCTGGATTGTCTGTGAAATGCTGTATTGATCTCCCAACAGATGTCAGGGTGACTTAAGTCCCCTATGAGAAGTAGGGCCTGTAATCTGGAAGCTTCTCTTAGTTGTCTGAAGAAAGCCTCATCTACCTCGTCCACCTGGATCTGGTGGTCTACAGCAGACACCAAGCACATCACCCCCATTGCTTCCACCTTTAAACTTAACCCATAGGCTCTCCACAGGCTTTTCTCCCTCTATATACTGGAGCTCGGAGCAATCCTACTGCTCTCTTAAATACAGTGCAACTCCTCCTCCTTTTCTCCCCTGCCTGTTCTTCCTGAACAGTTTATTCCCCTTCCATGACAGTGCTCCAGTCATGTGAGTCATCCCACCAAGTCTCCATTATTCCAATCAAATCATAGTTCTTTAACTGGGTCATGGGCTTCTAATTCTTCCTGTGTTTCCCAGGCTCCTTGCATTCATGTACAAACACCTTAGATAACCAGCTGATTGCCCTATCTTCTCCATTTGAATAAGGGGCCCACCTTTGTTGCTCCTTCCTCCCTTGTGTTTCTTTCCGGTATCCAACTTCCCCACTTACCCCAAGGCTTAGGTCACCGTCCCTTAATGAACCTAGTTTAAAGCCCGCCTCACTAGGTTTGCAAGCCTGCCCGCGAAGATGCTCTTTCCTCTCTCGGTTAGGTGGATCCTATCTCTTCCTAGCAATCCTTGTGCCCGGAACAGAGTCCCATGGTCAAAGAAACCAAAGCCCTCTCTCCACCCCATCTGCGCAACCACACATTTACTTCTACAATTTGACAATCCGTACGTGGACCTTTTCCTTCAACAGGGAGGATGGATGAGATGGATGAGATGGATTTGCGCTTCAAATTCCTTGATCCTTCTTCTCAGCACTACATAATCTGCAGTGACCTGCCCAACATCATTCTTGGACGTATCCCACATGGAGAAGCAGGAAGGGGTAGCAATCCGAAGGTTTGATCTTGTTTTGGAAGACTCTGAGTCATATCCTGAATTTTAGCTCTGGTAAGTAGCACACTTCTCGAGATTCCAGGTCTGGACAGCAGATGGATGACTCTGTCCCTCTTAGGAGGGAGTCTCCGACCACCACCACCCGTCGTCTTCTTTTGGGGGGTGGTTGTGGAGCCTCCATCCCTAGGATTACGCATCCCATGCCTTCCAGTAGATGGTGCCGCCTCCTTATTTCTTCCCTGAGAGGTCCCTGCCAAAGCATTCTCCACCACAGTGCCTGTGCAGAGAGCCTAAAAGCAGTTATTTACCTCTTATGGAATTGGGGACACCTGAATTGGCTTTCTTCTCCTGGAAGTTACATTCTGTCTGTTTTCTTTCTTGTTCTGTACTGCCCTCACTGGGCCTGCAGTATTAAATGCTGCCTTCTATCGAGGAAGTCTTCATCTTCTCTGATGGAACATAGGGTTGATACTTGGGCCTCAAGCCCTCTCATTTTTTCTTCCAAAATGGCGATGAGCTTGCATTTAGTGCAGATGAAATCCCTTCGGTCTTCCAGGAGGAAGACAAACATGGCAGATGCTGTGCAGATAACAGCAGACCTATCTGTATCTGAAGGAAAGCAGGTATGGAGAGATTCCTCAGAAGTTTTTAAATGTCCCCTTGAAGGGCAGAAGAGAAAAAACCTTGAAGAATGATGCATTGCAAAGTTGATCCACACTGTTCTTCAGACATATCCACATCTTCATCCACATAATTTTCTCCCAGTAAGCAGTTTTCCTTATGCAGCACTCTTTTCATTCTGAATCTTCTTGCACGTCTTACACGCTTTTACCACCCAGGGAATGAATTTCTTCAAAATATTCCCAGTTAGTCTCTTTTATACCCAGAAGCCAAGACAGTTTTTCTGTAGCAAAAGTGTAGAGGAATATAGCGAGTTGTGTCTGTTCTGAATAATGTCTTCCCTTTTCTTTCCAGTCATCTCCACTGTTCCTTTCTATGCTACCTCCCATCCTTTCCTACATATTGCCTCTGTCTTTAGACAAAATCTTAACTAACTATGCTGTGATTGGCCCAGGTCCCCCACCACATAAGCACATAATAAAAACACTCCTACCCAGCCTATATCTGTCTTTGCTCATTTTAGTCTGCTGAGAAACTGAAACTGAAAGCCCAGAACTATCAAGAAGCAAGAACTGGTTGTTAGACTGTTCAGACTAGAGCCATCAATTCATTTTTATGAGACTATAAGTGTAAGGGTAGCATGTGTGTGATAACATTTAATTGTCACTTTCAAGTGAGAGGCTTAGTATTTTATCCATGATTTTAAAAAATCCAATTAAAATTAAAAAAAATCTGATTTTGTTGATCCTGCCTGACCCTCTGCATTCACACTGAGGCAGCTAGCCTGGGCCACATCCCACTGCCATGGCCGCACTGCTATTTTCAGTGCTCTAGCTTAATCAGAGGTACCATGCTTTTCTACCAGCTCTGGGATGCACCCTTCTAGCTGACACAATCATCCAGAATCATTTCACAGAAGATTAGGGTTGGAAGAGATCTCAGGAGGTCATCTAGTACAAACTCCCTGCTCAAAGCAGGACCAACCCCAACTTAATAAAAAAGATACTCTCAGAGACTTGCACTTCGCTTTTCAATGGAAAGTTTTGTCAATAGATAATTGTGCTAAAAATAGCATCTACAAACTTTTCTCCAGGGGTTCTTTTCCATGGATCATGTTTCACATTTACAATATCTCCTCTCCCATTTGCAACTGCAAAATATCCCTCTCACAACTATGTCAATTGCTCACATACAAAGTGTTAGCTGTCTCAATGAAATTTAGCAGTCAGACCCTCTTGCTGAAACCTTCACCAAAATGCGTATTATCCAAGGGGAAGAGTGGGGGAGGGACTCAGCCACATGTAATATCTGCAAATTAGAAAGTCTATTAATTTATGTGTAGCTTTTAATTTTATGCGTGTTTGTTTCCTAAACAAATACCTATACAAACCCACAGAAGTCCCTCAGGTAGTGTTGTAAAAGCTTTTTATGCAAAAGTTTAATTAAAAACACAGATTTAAGAATGTTAGCATATGAGTAACTGCACAAGCGTATACAAATGCCACGTACCATGGAGCTAGAGGCCTTAAGAAAAAAAAAGACACATTAGATCGCTATCTCCTGTTCAGTGTGATGCCCCAGCATGCACTATTCTGATGGCTCCACAACAAGATGAGATGAGATCGTTTTCTTTAACAAGATTTGCTTAAAGTGCATTATAATAATCATATACACAAGAAAAATACAATTAAAAAACCAGTGCAGATTTTAAAAAAGCCTTCTCTTACCACCCCAGAATCTCACCTTTCAGCACAGGTCATAAAACAGCTCCTGTCTTGTTTGAGTGACAGCCACGAAAAGACATGCCCAGAGCTGCACTACTTCTAGTCATCACTTTTAAGTTTATGCCATAACTACCCTCACCTTAAATTAGAAAGGAACAGTAGCTAATCTGATACTAAAAAATATGTCTCTTCTATGCCTATGTTGCCAACAATATCTTGTTTCCAGGAAAGGGGCTAGCTGCGAAAACTTGGGCAGGGAGTATGTACACTGAGCATGCACTATGGTTTGTGTTTCTCTCCAGGAAAAAGAACTGATTGCCTTCTGGGAGTAACAACTGCCTTCAAAGAAAACAGGATAAGATTCTGCCCACAGTGTAGCTCTGTAAATGGTGCACATGAATTGAGCTATCTATAGCAGAATTTACACGAGCAAAAAACATGCTAAGAGACTATAGTATTCTTTTTACTTAAAGTGCTTTTCTATTGGAAATTTCAAAAACCAACACTTAATTGACACTGCAAATTTTCTTTATACCACAAAAACATCTGGGCTTTTAATTTACTGTGGAGGGAAATGGTTAAGAGACCACAAGACAATGAATACACACACCTATGAAAGATACGGGCAGCTAGGTTACCCCATGACCAAAAAGTGTAAAAGTGAAGTTTTTGCTAGTAACAAAGTAAAGAATGTTTTACGTTTTAAAAATATAACAAATCACTTTGACACTTGCAAGTCCAGCAGTCAAAATAAAGGTACCCAGAATGACTAGGATTTTACACAGGTAAGATGTAAAGTATTATTGCTTTAGCAAAGTACTTCACTTAATAGCGCCCCCCCTTGCATTATGTCAAGCCGAAACAACTAACCTTTAAAAACATTATTATTATTATTTATGAAATGATTATAGCAGTCATTCAAGAGATTGCATGATTCCAAATGAATAAAAAAATGCTTTACAACTGATTGTATTGGCAGAGTTTAAAATTATTCTTAACCAGAATATTGAGAATCCACTTCATGTCATGAACGAACACAATTTTCATAGAAGCTCAATATCTCAGGATGAGTCTTCAATCCATATAGCAATACTGTTCAACTACCACAAAGGAGAAACATCTCACACAATCTTTCTTTATGCTGCACTTACAAAGCGTTACTTATTTCAACACAGCAAGAGTTAATCTTATTATGACACAGCCAAAGCCTCCACTGTTTTATCATAATCATTATTTATGGTTCAGTGATTAGTGAAGAAAGGAAACCTCATGGATACTGGCAAGAAAAGAATGGGCATGATTCACAGAATACTTTAATTATGTTAAAATATTTCTGACTATTTTTAAAGACTTTTGTCACATGCAGTGACTCTGATCATTATAACATAGCTGCTCATTTCCCTATCTCACTGAAGTGTTCAACCACTCGTGTAACTTTTCTTGGTAGTAAAAGAAATACTTCAGTCAAGTTCAGCATACAGTTACAAAGCTTTAGTCATTGAATTATATGATGACTACATAATAGTTTGCTTCCTTTGAATCCAGGTAACATTACAAAGATAAAAGCGAAGTACAAAATATACCAGTATTAGTATAAGTTTGCCAGATCTGGAAGTGGCTAATAAGCCCCCATGTGACCATGATTTTCTAGCACTAGGGCTGCAACAGTAACTTAACATCAGGAAAAGAAGCTATATTTTCTAACTTGGCTATCTTGCCATTTTAGCTCATCTTGAACGCTGTTTTTTTGCAAAACAAACCATTCTCATACTACGTAATACCATCTAAAACTGTCAAACGAGATTTTTCTTCTAAAAGCTTTAAACCGCTATTGAAAATAGGAACAAGGGATATGGTTAAACTGAAAGCCTTACTTAAACTCTTTTTGCCCTCCTGTATTTTCAATATCAGGCTAAAAAGGAATTTTATGATGTCTGCTATAGTACAAAGCAGAATGAGGTCTCCGCATACCAAACTTTGGTTAAAAATTTTTAAACATTGAATAGCAAAGAGACATATTTAACACCTTTGACTCTTTCAGTCTACATTGCCATCCAAATTAGGAGAGCAGAGACTCAAAGAGAGAGGTCTCTCAGGTGATAAGCAATCCAGTTAGTATGGAAAAGGATAATAATTATTTCTATTGTAGTACAAATAGTGCCCAGAGTTCCAAGTCACCAGAAAAACCCATTGTGCTTGACACTGAACAAACTGTAGAGGGATTAAACATTGCCTTACTGGCATAACCGGTTAACTGGCGCCCAGCCCGAGCAGCCCACCACCAGTGGTGCAGTGGCCCCTGCCCAGGCTGGGCACTGTTCCGACCCGATCAGGCCTACCACAGCGTGGCTGCTCCAGCTCAGCAGGGCCCACCGCCCACAGTGGGCCTGTTAAATGGTTAAACATATAGTTAACTGGTTAACATTTTGCACAGGATTTTACATCTCTAGTTTGAGTGTCCATGACCCAAAGAGCTTACAGTTCATATGCACCTGTTATACCAAGTGGGTATAAAAATGAGAGAACGCAATAAGGAGGATAATGATAGGAACAAATACACAGAACAACTATGCCCTCTATTTGCATATTTCAAGTTTACTTTTGTTTACAATGTAAACAAGATATATGCTGTTAGTAAGCCCTACTGAATACTGCCTGTCAGGAAGAGTTCTCAGAAGCCCATTCCCCTTTGGCACACCTGAGAGAGAGAATGATCTGTATTATAGCATGACTAGACGGACCTAGTCAATTACACACAAAAAACAACAACAAAAACCCACCACACCCCAAACTGAGATGCTCAGAAAAGTTTGACAAATATAGGACACACTCAGTTTAGTCTTTTACTATTGTCTAAGGCAGTGTTTCAGATTCTTATTTTCTTATTCCCCATGAGAAAATCACATGCACTTTCATATTTATTAGCACCGTTACTTGTTGCACTTTTTAAAAACATAGCTCCAAAACATGTAAACGATGTAAGCAGCAGAAAGCAACAGAAATATAGACCATGACTGGCAGTTGGTTATTTTAATATCAATAATATGTAGCTATTGAAAATTTTACTAGACACTTACCTGCCAGAAAAGCGGGCCCAGCACTTGGAACAGGATGTCTTAGCCACCAGCCAACATAAAAGAAGAGTGACACCTACTGATTAGTAATAGAGAGGTAGCCGTGTTAGTCTGGTCTTGCTAAAACAAAAGGAAACACTATGTAGCACTACTGATTGTGTGTAATAGCCTGGGGAGGAAAAAACTCAGACCCAGAGGAGGAAAGGCAGAGGATACTGGGATTCCTACTAGGACTCTGTCCTCAGACTTCAGCGTTCCATAACTGTCCAGTTATATTTTGTCTCATAGATGTGATATATCTGCTATCTGTTTAATTTTCTCCCTCTTGCTAAAACAACAAGCTCTCTCCCTCTCAGCATTCTCCACTTTTCATGGCTGGGCTTATGGCAGGAGCACAGAATGTGACTCATTTTAATGTATTTATTCAGGTTCTTACACTGCACACAGAACCTGTGCAGCTTCCAGAAGTCTAGAATCTAATACGCATGCTTCCCCCCATTTACCTTTCCCAAAAGAAAATTAAGTGAGTTTTTCTAATTTCATGCCTGCTTTCCTATGTGTTCATATTATTGAAGATAAGGTCAGAGAAGCATGCCCTGCACTTAGAACAGGAAGTGGTGAGGTTGGAGGCAGTTCTTAGATCCTGTGGAAGTTCATTTTATTGCCTTCAACAGGCCCCTGAGAAAACACCTGCACAAACTAGTTTCAGCTCTGCACTGAATAGCTTTTTAGGAAAACTACTTTCATAACCCTAACATTAGATGATGATGATGATGGATGATTATTATTAACAACAACAACAGAGCTTATGTCGAAGAAGTTACTCACTCTGCGCAGTAATGATGGTTCTTCAAGATGCATGCCCCCGTGGGTGCTCCATTGTAGGCGTCGGGTTTGTTTAATGCCGCAGATTGGAGATCTTTTCAGCCGTAGTCCGCTGGACCGCGCATATGCGATGTGCGTCTCATGACTTTTGCGCCATTTGTGCGCGCGCAGTCTGGCTCTTGCCAGTTCCTCCTGATCCTCTAGGGTCTGAAGAGGGGAGGAGGGCGGGTCGTGGAGCACTCATGGAGACACACATCTTGAAGAACCATTGTTACTGCACAGAGTGAGTACTACTACTACTCCTTCGAGCAGTGTCCCCGTGGGTGCTCCACTGTTGGTGAATTCACAGCAACAGCCTATTTAAAGGAGATGGGATTCGGAATTACTGCATTGCTGCTGTGGAGAGGACAGCTGAGACTACTGCTGTGTTGGCTATAAGCAGATTAGGCATAGCATAATGTTTAGCGAATATGAAGCCAGACGACCTTGTAGCTACACAGCAAATGTCTCATGGGGAACCCCTCTGAGGAAGGCAGTTGAAGTTGCCATCACTCTCGCTTAGTGGGCCCTCAGCGTGTCTGGAAGAGGCTTGTTCTGTAAGGAATAATGTCGTATTATACATGAGATGATGATTCTGGATATGCGTTGTGTCGACAAGGATGGCCTTTAGAACGTTCCATGGTGCACGATAGGAGGTTCTGAGATTTTCTAAAGAATCGTGTCCTGCCAATGTAGAACGCTAACACTCGACAGACATCCAAGGTATGGAGACGTGCATGTTGTGCTAAGGAGTGGGGTTTAGGGTGGAATGCGGGAAGACCTACTGGCTTGTTTATATAGAACTCTGAATTCACTTTCAGTAGAAAGGCTGGTTGAGGGCGCAATATTACTCCATGGGGAGTAAATACCATGTAAGGTGGTGATGCCAAGAGGGTGGATAATTCGCCGACCCTCTGTATTGAAGTTATCGCCAAAAGAAAAACCACCTTCATTGTTAGGGTGTGTAAATCATTAGTTGCCAAGGGCTCCAAAGGGGGTTTCATTAAGGCATCCAAAACTAGCTCCAGGTCCCAGGGGTCCTCGGGTTGCCTGTGGTATGGGAAGAGATTAGTCAACCCCATCATAAATCTCTTAGTCATTGGATGGGAAAATAGGGAATAGCCATCCACAGAATGCCGAAAAGCAGTGATTGCCGCAATAAGTACTTTGAGGGAGGAGCATGCCAGGCCAAAGTGTTTAAGATCTAAAAGATAGTCCAAAATGCAATGAATAGGGACTGAGTATGGGTCCATGTCAGTGGCAGAGCACCATGAACAGAAGCGTCTCCATTTATGCAGGTAAGTGCTACATGGGTTGGATCTTCTACTATATAACAGGACATGTTTGACAGCCTGGGAACAATTCATCTCTGTTTGTTGGAACCAACTAGGTACCAGGCTGTCAGAGTGAGGTGGTCGAGGTGAGGGTATCGCCTGTGATTCTGCGTCAGCAAGTCGTAGCGTTTGGGAAGATTATATGGAGAGTGGATTGACATGCAAAACAGGAAAGGAAACCACGTCTGTCATGACCAGAAAGGGGATATTAATATTACTGTGGCTCCTTCAATTCCTATTTTCTCCAGAACTTTGGGAATGAGGGGAGTAGGTGGGAAGTCATTCAGAAGATGATGACTCCAGTCATATAGGAAGGCATCTCCCATGGACCTCCATCCGATCCCGGCTCTCGAGCAATATTGAGGGCACTGAGTTGCGATGTGTGTCAAAAAGGTCTACAGATGGATACCCCCAGCAGTGGAATATGGTAGGGAGTACATCTGGGTGTAATTCCCATTCATGATTTGTGGAGAAATGCCTGCTGAAAGCATCAGCTGTGACGTTCTGTTCGCCAGGGAGGTACGCCGTGATGACATTAAGATCGTGCTGGCTGCGCCAATTCCATAAACATATCGCGCCTCTGCAAAGGGATCGGGATCAAGCCCCACCCTGTCTGTTTATGTAGTATACTGTTGTCACATTGTCGGTGAGGACATGAATGACTCAACCACAGATCAGGGGAAGAAAGTGTCAGTATGCATTGAATACTGCCTACAACTCGAGTAGGTTGATATGTAGTAACAATTCTAGAAGGGACTATAGTCCTTGGATTTGTTGGTCCTGTAGATGGGTGCCTCAACCTAGCAGTGATGCGTCGATGGTAAGTTGCATTGTGGGTTGAGGCTGGTGAAAGGGTATTATGTCCATCAAGTTGTCGGGGATGGTCCACCACACCAACGATTTCTTTATGTAGGAAGGCACCATGACCTTCCTGTGGACATCTTGTCCGTTTGGCGTATATATCGAAGCAATCCAATGCTGAAGGCATCTGAAGTGCAGCCTTGCGTGTGCTATGACTTATGTCGTACATGCCATATGCCCCATGAGTTGTAGGCAGGTGAGTATAGGCATTCTGGAACTGGTAGAGAGAACCTGTACCAGGTCTTGAATCACCTGGCATCTGTTCAAGGGTACGTACGCACGAGCCTTGGTGGAATCAAGGTGTGCACCTATGAATTCTATGGATTGCTGCGGTATCATGGATGACTTTGGAACGTTGATTATGAGTCCAAGTGCTTTAAATATGGTTCTCATTATGTTGGTAGCCTGGAGCGCTTCGTTGAAAGAAGGTGTTCTGATTAGACAGTCGTCTAGGTAAGGGAATATGATGATTCCTACTTGTCACAGATAAGCCATAACTACTGCCAGTGTCTTCGAGAAGACGTTGGGGGCTGATGAGAGACAGAAGGTCAGGACCTTGTATTGGAAATGGTCTAAGTCTACTTGAAAAAGTAGAAAACATCTGTGAGCTGGGTGAATGGTCACATGAAAGTAAGCGTCCTGTAGGTCGAGGGACGTAAGCCAATCTCTGCTGTGCAATGCTGGAATTATAGTCGCAAGGGTCACCATCTTGAAGCATTGACTGTGAAGGTAGTGATTTAATGCTGAAGGTCCAGGATGGGTCTCCAACCTCCCCATTCTTTCTGGGTCAAGAAAGAGTGGGAACAGAACCTCTTGCCTTGGAATTCATCCGGAACCTTCTCTATCGCTCCAATAGCTAAGAGACGAGCCACCTCCTGTTTTAAGAGAGACTGGTGAGATGGGTCCCTGAAGAGGAACGGGGCGGGAGGGATGGGAGGAGGAAGTTGAAGAAAGGGGATGGTGTAGCCTAATGCAATTAGCTGTAGGACCCTTCTGTTGGTGGTAATATAGGTTGATCGTTGGTAGAATGGCCTTAGGAGATGATGAAAAAGTGCATTTGTAGCACGAAGGTGGGTGGCCAGCGAGATGGTCTGCAGTCCCTCGACCGAGGAGTCAAACTTGCTGCCTGGTGTTCTGTTGATTGGACGCTTTCATTTGTGGTCGTCTTTTCTGTTGGCTGCCGCATTGATGTTCCTGCTCTCTATACTGGGGGCATGGAGTGTGAGAATGGTCTTTCTTTGGTAGGGTATATATCTTTTTCGGTGATAAGGTGGGATGTACATGCCTAAAGTTCTAAGCGTAGTTCTGGAGTCCTTGCCAGAATGGAGGACTTGATCCATCTTTTCTGCAAAAAGGCTATGCCTGTCAAAGGGCAGATCTTCAACCTTTGACAGGAGATCTCCCGGCACCGCTGCTTGTTGCAGTCATGAGGTTCTGCGTATGACCACGGATGTGGCGGTGGTCCATGCTGCCGTATCTGTGGTATCAAGGGCTATGTGTAGAGCTGTTCTAGAAGCAGTGTATCCTTTTGTACCATCGCCTTGAGTGCATTGCGCTTGTTATCTGGAAGATGTTCTAGGAGTGGAATCAATTTTGAATAGTTATCAAAATTGTGATTGGCCAAGAGCGCAGCATAGTAGGCCATCCTTAAAGTTAATGTAGCGGAAGAGAAGACTTACCGTCCGAAGAGATCCAGACGCTTACTCTCCTTGTCATTGGTACTGCCCCTGAACTGAGGAGCCTTAGCCCTCTTTGTGCTGCATCCATAACCAGAGAATTTGGTTGTGGATGCATGAAGAATTCCATGCCTTTAGTGAGGAAAACATATTTCTTGCCCATTTTTTTGTTTGTAGCAGGAGTTGATGCTGGGATTTTCCATATGTCATCCTCTATCTCCAAAGTTGCATTGTCAAGTGGAAGTGCGACCTTTGACTTTTGGGACGGTTGTAGGTTTCTAAGCAGATGATATTGTTTTTGTTGAACTTCTGAGAGTTGCACCTGTTGACTATCGGCAACTCTTTTGAACAACTCTTGAAATTGACAAAGGTCATCAGTGGGTGATTTATTACCAGAGAAAACAGCATCATCAGGTGACGATGATGACAGGTCTGTAGGTGAGTGTCTTTGTGGCTCTTCCTGATCCAACAACTGCTCATGCTCCGGTTCTACATAATGTGGCACGGGAGGCTCAATTTCCATAGGAATAGGAGGTCTCATAGCAGATGGGGCAGGAGAGTCAGTTCTCTCCCCAGCCTTTCCCCTCACATACCAGGACAGTGAGAATACTGTGTCCTTTCATGGAGAATATGAATGGCATCTGACGTAGTGGGAGAGTGTTCAATGACTGTCATAGTGTCGTCTGCAATATGGAGACTATCTGGAGCAGTATCTCGCAGTGCTCAGAGTAGCTGGAGAGTGTAGGAGATCTGGGCAATTGCCATCTTCCCCTCGAGTGCGTGGAGGGGAAGTGAACGTTGGTGCCCATGTCGGTAACGAGATTAAGTATATGGCTGTGCGAAATAACTTCGTCTAGAAGCATGGTGTCTTGGTGAATGCCTGGAAGGAAATGAATGAGCCGGAGACAGTGAAGGCGGCTCTGGAGAAAATTAAATTTGCTCCAAGCTTGGCGAAGGAGATGGTAGCTTGTGGGACTTTTCGTGAAACTTCACCGGCACCAGGGATCGTTTGGGTGAAGATGAAGCTGGGGTTGAGACGGGCGTAGGTGCCGACCGTGCAATTGTATGGGGAGTTGGTGCCGTCACTGGGTGGTGTGGCAGTGCCGAGCGTGATGTCGGTGCCAGCACTGGGTGGTTTAGTGGTGCTGGTTGTATTGTTGGTGCTGGCGCGGTCGGTGCCGCGGTGCCTGATGCTTGAGTGGTTGCTGGTGCCGATATCAGTACTGGTCCAGGGCTCAGTGCCTGTCAAGTTGTGGCGGACCTTTTCAGTGCCGACTGTCTCAAAGGCATTGGGTTAGGTGCTGATGAACTGCGGCCCTGCTTGTGCTTATTGGGTCCACCAGTGGAAGTCATGACCGAGGTGCCTCGTTTATCCCCTGTGCTAATACGTGTCAGGGGTAAGGAGCGTGAAGGGAAAGGTCTCCTCTTCGCATGAGTAGGCTTGGGCGACGAGGACCGGCGCTTGCTGGTTATGGTCGAGTCTGTGGGGCAGGAGGAGTCAGTCTCTGATGGCTATAATGCCTTCACGAACAAGAGCATTTTCAGCCTCATCTCCCTGTCTCTCCTAGCTCGTGTAGTGAGCTTTGAACAGCTGGGACATTTCTGGGGAATATGTCCCTCACTGAAGCACCTTATGCAGAGAGAGTGCCCATCTGAGGCAGGCATCTGACTGCAGCATGTGCCACATTTTTTAAAATCGGGTGAGTCTGGCATGATTCAGCAGAGCCTCTTGTCCTCTAAACCGGGGAGAAGACTGTAATTCTTCCAATTTTAATGAACTAAAACTCTCTTTTTAAAAAAAAAAAAAAATAACAGTATCAACTGTAACAAACTAACTAGGACTACGATTATAAGAGCAAGAACTATATAAACTAATAATTATAAACAGATTTCTCTCTCAACTCCTCACAGGATTGACGAGAGCGCATTCACTCCATCCGTAGCTGAGGACGGTCAGGAGGAACTGGAGGGAGCTGGACCACACGAACACAAATGGCACAAAAGGCACGAGATGAACATTGCGTATGCGCGGCCCGACGGACTATAGCTGAAAAAGATGTTCAATCTGTGGTGCCGGGACAAGCCCGACACCTATAGTGATGCACCCACGGGGACACTGCTCAAAGAAGAACTCATGAAATTCATGACAATTCAGTCACCTAGTAGGAAAAAATTCCTACTTGCTATTGCTGGGCAGACTTTCAAGACTCTGATAACACAATTCAGAGCCTATCCAAAGAACATTATCATTAAATTAGAAAAGTAACAACACTTCTATTAAAATGTACGAATAGAAAGTTATGGCGTTAAGACTCTCAGCTTAAATAATTACAGAAGTTTCTAATGGTGCCACATTGCAACATCATCTTCTTACAATGTATTTTAGAAACGAACATCTGTCTGTCAACTCGTGAGTCTGTTTGTTCAAGAACTCCTCTGAAACGGTCAGAGCTAGGCCCACCAAACTTGGAATGCAGCTTCCTCTTATTGTAATTTAAAGCAAGGTCAGGGTTTGGTTGTGCCAGGAATGGGACTGCCCATCATGTAATGGAAAGGGAGGGCTCTACTAGACAGGACAGATAAACATACATACATAAAATCCCCTCCCCACCGCCATTCCACAATGCAGCCTCCCGAGACACACGAGCCACCAAAAGTGTCCACTGTAGATTGGCACAGCGGTGTTGCATGGTGACAGTTTTCCTACAGACATACATAAAATCCCCTCCCCACCGCCATTACAGAGAGTGTTGGCATCATGGTAGAAGTTAACTGTGAAATATGTCTATGTCAACAGGTAGAAGTAAAATGAATAACCTCAAACTATGCATTATGCCAGCCCAATAACTTAAGCTAAGCTGCATACTGCACAAAATCAACAGACACTGCCAGGGCTCTGGCCTTGCAGTCATGAGTGGTAAAAAGGAACAGAGAGGGCCCAAGCACTACTCAATTTTTTACTGAGTGACAACGAGGGTAGCTAGAGCATCATCACAGCCCTATAAGGAAACAGCAGGGTCTTCAAGCTCACTCCTCTTCTTCATTGTACCCTTTACTTGAATTACCTTTTAGAAGGAATCTCTCTCCTCAATCCAGAATATAATTTTCATAGCTTCTGAGAGGCGCTCTGAACTTGTTACTTCCTGAATTTTGTTAAGACACACAATTGGTGGTGACGTCAGGAGTTAGTCAAAAACAGTAAATTCTGAAATTCTGGAAAATGGTATAGCATTAGCTGCACATTTCAGAGGTTGGAGCTTTCCTTTTCCTTAGTAAGCAACCATAACCACTCTGGACAGGTGAGCAAAGGTGTGTCTAAAACGTTATGCCTACTCAAAACTTTCACTTAAAATGATTTGAATAGAGGTGTCCTCTCCCAGTAGATGTGACCCAAGAAGGTGCTGTCAGCCAAACACAAAACAGAAACTTAACCGCAAAGAGAGCAACTCGAGTCCATTGGCTGTAAGTGACAATATTTAACTACTATCTTGTCCTTAACAACATTGTGTAATTTTGCTTTTTTTCAAAAATGTTAAATTAAAAAAACTACTGTATTAAATTCCTTTCCAACAAAATCACAGATTTGTAAGGCAGAAAGCCAAACATGATGAACTAGCACATAATCTTGAAAATACTTACTGTAAATCTTGGCTTGCCTGTGACAGTAGTATCATTTCCCCCGTTCTTTCCTTAATGCTCACTCCTTTTTTCAGTATTTAGTTGCCAATTTTTATTCTTTTAGGAAAGCCATGTTTCTCTTTGTCTCTCACTGATCTGTATGTGGCTACATTTTATTCTACCACCAGAAACTGAGGGGACTGCCTGGTGAAGTCATCTCTGGAATGCTGAATGAGGGCCATGTAGAGACAAGTTTAACAGTCTCATCCAGTCCCAATGGGCATTTGGCAATCCCACAGTCATCCCTGCACAACTGGCAGTTTCTCTTAGAGGCACTCAGGACTTGAACAACAGGGATGCAGCAGTTCAAGTTTCAGGCTCCTGGGAAGCTTGCACAACACACTTGCCTCTCAAGCGCTAAGTCTTTTACATTCACTAGTATTATATATTTACTTTGCAAGTTGTTTTAAAGCTATTGTAAAGTAGAAATGGTAAGCAAAAGCAACTTGATGTAATTTATGTGAAGTCACAGAAAGTATGATTTAAGGGTAAAATCACAACCTCATAAATGAGAGTGTCTTGGACACTTATCAATGTTACATCGTGCAAGAGGAACCTATTAGAGCACCAAAAGTTTTGTAGTGAGAGTGGTGTATTTTAAAGCAGACTAATATCTCATTAACTGTTGCCTTGTGTATACTATTGTTCTGCTAGTAATATCACTACAATAAATTCTTGCTAGATTGTCTACAAAATGCAAACCAAGTTGAACTATGGATTCAGGAGTTAAATTTCCCTGTGACACCTTGTTACAGTGGAAGTTTAGTCACTTATTTTATTATCTCTATTTATAAATTTCACATCAAATGTCAATACAGTTATAAACAGAAAAATATGCAGACTTCAGAAATAATTGCTACATTCAAAAAATAAATTAATGTGCATTAAGATGGCTGTTTCTCATTATTTGGCAAGAAAAATGTGAGTATCTATCAAGTGGGCACTGCAGATGAGAACTCATAGTATTGGATTGAAATTGGAATTAGGGAAAAACAGGAACCATACGATCAAAAGTACATGGAAACAGCCTTTGGGATAAAGAGAAGGTAAAGACAAAAAATATCAAAAGGAAGAGAAACAACTACCTGCACACCAATACATAATTTTCCAACACAGTTGTAAGTTAAAAAAAAAATCTGTATCTTTCACTTAACGCTTATCCAGGTTCAAAGAGACATTGGAAGTGATGGGTTACATGGCAGAATACACAAAACAATCCATGTATGTAAGTAGGAAAACAGAGTGCTATTTATAGAATCACAGAATACTAGAACTGGACAGGACCTTGAGAGGTCATCCTCTGTCCTCACAACTAGGGATGTTAAATTTAGTTTAACTAATTGACTAGTTGATAGATTTTCAATTGACTAGTCAAATAAGCGGGGGAACTGCAGCCTGCTGCAGCTCTGCAGTTTAAATGTATTAAGAGCCTGCCAGGGATGTTAAATTTAGCTTAAATCAACTGGTCAACTATTGATAAGCAGGGGAGCCACAGCTGCTGTGGCTCTGCCTTTTAATCTTAATACATTTAAAAGGCTGGAGTACAGCAGCGGGACCTGCCGATTCCCAGCTCGTGCTGGGTTCCCACACCTGCGTAACAGCCTTAAATGGAAAAAGGGGGTATGGAAAATCAGAGGGGTAGCTGTGTTAGTCTGAATCTGCAAAAGCAGCAAGTGGGTCTTTGCCCACGAAAGCTTATGCTCCAACACTTCTGTTAGCCTATAAGGTGCCACAGGACTCCTCACCGCTCTTGCCGAGTTTATGATTTTTAAATGTATTAAGAGCCAGTGGGCTCTTAATACATTTAAAAAGCAGAGGCACAGCATCTGGCACTGGGAGCTGGAAATCAGCTGATTCCTGGTTCACGCCTGGTCCCAGCTGCCCCCCTGTGGAGACAGTGCTAAGGGGAATCGGCTTTTAAGCTGGCTCCCCCCAGCACTGGCTCCCGCTCCCCCTCTGATAGAGGTAGCAAGGGGGAGGAGTGACTAGTCCAGGGACTAGTCGACTATCCGATAAGCTTTTGAAAAAAGCTAATCAGATAGTCAACTAGGTGCTTACATCCCTACGCATGCACAGCATGACCAATCACCTATTAGATCATTCCTGACAGATGCCTACCTTCCCTGCTCTTGAATATCTTCAGTGATGGAGATTCCACGACACCCCTAGGCAATTAATTCCAGTGTTTAACCATCCGGACAGTTAGGAAGCTTTTCCTAATATCAAACCTAAACTTCCCTTGCTGCAATTTAAGCCCATTGCTTCTTGTCCTATTATCAGAGGCAAAGGAGAATAATTTTTCTCCATCCTCCTTATAACACCCTTTTAGATGCTTGAAAACAGCCATCATGTCCCAGTCTTCTCTTTTCCAAACTTAACAAGACTGATTCTTCCAGTCTTCCCTCATAGCTCATGTTTTCTAGACCATTCATCATTTTTGCTGCTCTTCTCTGGACCTTCTCCACATCTTGTTTGAAATGTAGTGCCCAGAACTGGACAACTGAGGCCTAATCAGCACAGAGTTGAGCAGAAGAATTGCTTCTCGTGTCTTGCTCACAACACTCCCGCTAAGACATCCCAGAATCGTGTTTGCTTTTATTGCAACAGAGTCACAATGTTGACTCATATTTAGCTTGTGGTCCACTATGACCCCTAGACATCTTTCTGCAGTACTCCTTCCTAGACAGTTGCTTCCCATTCTGTATGTATGAAACTGATTGTTCCTTCCTAAGTGGAGTACTTTGCATTTCTTATTAAACTTCATCCTGTTTACCTCCATCCATTTCTTCAGTTGATCCAGATCATTTGAATTTTGACCGTATCCTCCAAAGCACTTGCAACCCTTATTTAAAAAAGAAAAATTACAAAGCAATTATCTATCTCAAGGCTCATTCTATAACCTGCATGACAGAAGTCAGGGGGTACTGAAGGATTTCACATCTTATAATTGATAGAAATCCATTTGTCCTAGAAGACCTTTTAGCATCTCAGGTTACCTCTGCATCAGCATGATAGGGAAGGTGAAGGAGACAAGCTGGCCAATACTGTAATACACAGAAGTCTAATTAGAATCTTCTCTGAGCAGGTAACTTATCTACATCTTTACAAATAATCATGTAAGAACACATGGGAAAACAGGAAAATATATCCGCCTACTTTAATGAGATTGTGATTCTAGTTACTGCCAAAGTTCAAATGGCTACAAAACTGAACTGATGGAAAAAACTTAATGTCCATGAACCAAATCTGTCAACTCCAAGAAAACAGACATGCGGTCTGACAAAAGACATGGCCTCTGTCGTACTAATTTCAACATCTGTATCAGTGATATAATTCTGCGAGGGAAGTTCCACAGCATCTCTGTGAAAAATGCAGAGAAATAACTCTTTCTTGCATGCTGATAACATAGCCATATTCCCCCCACACAGTGGTTTCCCAAGTAACTTAAGTCCACCAGAAACAAACTACAGTACTCTCAAATTGAACAACCAAAGATTTTTAGCAACAGAAATTGAACTCGCATGAAATCACATATAGTAACTGAAGGAAATTTGTTAGCTCTAACAACTGTCAAAGACAACAACCCACTAACTGTTCCAACAGGGTGCATCCATATAGAAACTACAGGTAATTGCCTTTGCCACTGAATGCTGTCACCCCAACAATCTATTAACTGAAATATGTGTTTTTCAGGAAGATTATTTCCATGGACTGAGGAAGCAGCTCATGTTTATCTCCATTTATTTCTCCAGAGTAGGCAATACCTGAGAGGAGCAAAAATAACCCACTTCCAGATCTCTTGTACCCAGGAAGGAGTGAAGCTGCTGCAAGTAGTGGAAAAGAGCTGCCTACCACTTCCCAGAAGACACCTCTAGATGGTCTGTGAATTCCGACACTGCTTTTACTGGTGTAAGATTCTGAGGATCTCAAAGCTTTTTTTCCTCACCCAAGCACAAGGGTTGCTGCTGGAAGACAATTAATAGTGTGATCAGAGTGTTTCCATGGGGAGTATCTGACAAAGTTAAAGCAGAGGATGGTCAGAGGAAAACTGGGGAAATACAGAATGCTCTGGGAAGAGTGGAAATATGATTCCGCAGCATTTTTATTGTTTGCTTTGTGTGTATGAAAGAAAATAGTAAGAGATTACAGTACTAATGCAGACATGCAGAGCTTTTAAATATACAGTAGTAGTAATATAAAAATTTAATCATGCGATTAATCGCATGCGCTGCCCCTCTGAAATGCTGTGGCGGTGTTTCAAAGGGGCAGCGCTACAGGAGCCCGGGATCAGCTGGAGTCCTCAGCTGACCCCAGGCTCAGAGCAGCTGCCCCTTTGAAAGGATGCCCCAAGGGCAGCACCACAGGAGCCTGGGTGCTGATCTTGGGCTCTGCTTGCACTGCCCCTTTGAAACGCCAGGGCAGTAATTCAAAGGGGCAGTGCCGCACAGATGACCCCAGGCGTTGCCCCTTTGAAATGCAGTGGTAGTGTTTCAAAGGGGCAGTGCCGCAGAAATGCCTGCAATTAACGCATTAAAAATATTAATGCATTAATTGTGCTCTGTGTTAATCGACATCCCTAATAAAAATTCATTAAATGCGTATCTTCGGACAGATCAGATACTATTGTTGTAGTGAATGTGTCAGCATACTGGTACACTTGGGCATAAAACCACCGTTTTTATTAAAAACTCAACAAGAAATACAATTTCATCAACTTTCACTAGTTATTTAACATAGTATTTTAAAAAAATTCTATACAATTCCAACAGATCCAGCACCTTTGGCACAGGGCTTTAAAATTGAATTTCTGAGCAAATACAAAAAAACCCATTGTAATCTTTAGTGCTCTTTTACAGGACATAAAAATAGCATTAGTTTTTTAAAAAGTTTAAGGACCAAGATTATCAGCACCTTCTTAACTTCCCCTCCCCCTACAACCTCTTTTTACTGAATGACCCTAGCATCATTTTTAGAGGACATGAATTAAAACTGTATTTTAATTTGTGCATATAAAATGTAATTTGCCATTTAAAGTGGTCTTTTAATGTACAAACATTTGGTAGGAATGTTCTTAGACTCCTTTCACTTCTCCCCACACCATAAAGGTTACCAGCATTTCTAGAACAGTCACTGCAATAATGTCTTGTTGAAAAAACTCAGGAGAAAAGGAGAAAATCTGCTTTGTTGAACCATCTTTTATGAAATTGATTAAACAAATTTGTATTCAATCAAGAGGAAACAATGAAAAAACAAGGAGTTCTGTGGCATCTTAAAGACTAACAAATTTATTTAGACACTTAAGGAGGTATCCGAGTTAGTCTGTACAGGATAAACTTAAGAAAAACAACAGTCTGGTAGCACTTTAAAGACTAACAAAACATGTAGGTGATATCATGAGCTTTCATGGGCACAGCTTTGTTAATCTTTAAAGTGCTACTAGACTATTTGTTTGGTTTTTTTAAGTTTAAATTTATTTAGGCATAAGCTGTCATCCACTAAAGTCCGCTTCATCAGATGCGCACTAAAGCTTACGCCCAAATAAATCTGTTGGTCTCTAAGGTGCACCAGTACTCCTCATCGTTCTTTTGCTGAAACAGACTAACATGGCTATCCCTCTGAAATAAAGAGATGAACATTTTCTTGACTGTCACACCACCATAAATTAGTGAAAAATAGAGCTATGTATAATTCCTGTTTGTGACTTTTTAAACATTAAGTGGTGTGTCATAGAAAAGGACACAATTTTAATACTGTCCCATTTTTGTTCCAGATTTCAAAACAGAAGCCAACACAGATCCATTTTGTAATACTGTACTAATTTAGTAAGTGCAGCTATAAAAATCAAGAGTACCAGCTTAGTAAGTTATGTAAGGAAAATTAAATGATTTGATTACAAATTATTATCTCAATTTGTATAACCATGCCTTCTAGTTTCATCTGTCACCACTATTCTCATGCTGCCAGTACAATGGTCGCAACTCACACAACATTGGAACATCTTCAAAGTGTAGTCTTTTCTATTTTAAAAAATAACCCAATCAAATATTCCATACGCAACCCAACCACTGAATGCCTTTTTCTTATTAAATCAATCTTAGAATTAATTTTTGCACACACCAGTTATGATGCAAGTAAACAGACCAGGTTGTAGGAATTAACTACATAGGCATTCAAAAACTACTGACAACTATTATTAAGGTTTGAAGGATTCAGTTTTTAACTGATAAAAGTTGATTTCACCATGAGCACTCACAGACGAAGAAACTCTTTCATTGATGATAATTGCAATGTAAAGATGAGCAAAGAAAGAAAAATGTGGCTTGAGAATTTAGATAAGGATATTTCTATTGTATATTTTGATATGTGACACTGACAATTTGCAGCTTAACTGTTATGGAGTTTTAACTTTTTGAAACTCAATGTCTACTGCCATTAAATTGTCATCTGACACCCTTCTAATTTTCCACAACAGTGACAATTTGAATTGATAAATATAAAAAAGATTGAAATCCATATTTTGCACAACTTAATATTTAAAAATCAATAAACATCTTAAAATACTCAGAAATAATCATCTTGTCCAACAAAATGATAAAAAAATGAATTCTGAGCCTAAATCTTCTTAATAAATGAAGAGTGGGTGTTTACTTAGGGAAGTGTTACATTAAACGGTTGTTTAGGTTCAGCAATCTGTCTAACGATTAAAGTACTAAAAAAAGAGTATTTTCAGAGCATAGTAATACCTGCTATACTAGATATGTTGTTTAAAAATTGTGGCCAACTTAGAATTCTCCATCAAAGAATACTTACACAATATGCATTCTTTATCACTGTACGAGTGTGATAATGTCGCACAGCATAGAACAGATCTGCACATCATCAACATTTAATAGCATAGTGAATGTGACATCCACACTCAGTGAAAATGCAAGAGCTGATTACTAGATATTTTTCACAAGAACTAGTCACAAAAGAAGTCTTCACAGCTACATAGGTGTAAAACAAGAAAATGGTATCCATCTTAGACAAATTAAAATCAATGGACCTCTATAACTTATTTCTCATTCCAACTCAGCTAAGAAATTTATATTTTTATTACAGTAGAACATAGAAATCCCAACTGTTATCACTGAGCAACCGTACTAGGCACTATTAGAAATATGTAATGCAGACCCTTCCTGCCCTTAAGAGCTTTCAATCTAAACAGACAAGATAAAGGCTGTAAAAAAGGAAGTAATAGGTCTATTTTACAGATGATGAAGTGAGGCACAGAAAGATTAAATGACTTGTCCAAGGTCACAGAGGAAATCTATGCAGACCCAAGACGGAACCCAAGTCTCAGGCCTAGTCTACACTGAAGTTTTAGCCACCAGCACAGCTACTCCAATAATCAGTGCATCTTATCCATCACACTTGGCAGCCATGCTTACCCTGTGCATCAGGTCTACACTATACACTGGCACCGAAGCAACTACACTGAAGTAGCTACACCAGACGATTAAAAGCCCCAGTGTACAGTACATAGCTAAGAGCAGATGGGTGGCTTGTATCACAAAGAAAGTAACAATCAACATGCACAGTTAAAAGAATTACAATTTTTACCAAACACACTCATGCCAATTTTTTTTTAAATCACAATACGTTGTTCAAATTGACAGGTGACGCTATTTCCTATTGTAAAGCAATGTTATCTGCTTCAGAAACCTTCTAGCACTTCTTAGCTGAACAGGTGCGTAGGCAAAGAAACTTGTTAAGCTATGAAAAACAGAATGCCTGCTTAACCCAAGCCACCTACTTCCACTCCGTTTTCCAAAGCACGGCTGTAAAAAACGCCCCCAGCGGTGAACTGGAGTGTTTTCCTCCCACGTCTCCAGCGAGAGGACGGCCAAGCCTCTACCAAAGCAGAGCAGAACGAGAGCATCAAGGCAACTGAAGCTGCTCAGAAAGCCGGGGCAGCCCGCCAGGTCCGTGGCTGCGGGCACAGCAGCGGAAGCTACCCCGAGGCAGCACGGGAAGGAGCTCGTGGGGGAGGAACCCCGGCGCTGCTGGGCAAGGCAGAGCCCCCCCTGCGCGCACGTTGCACAGCGGGCGGGACGCGGCGGCTGTGACAGGAGCAGCTCGGACCGGCGCGCTGAGCGGGGAGCGCTGCTTCCGCCCCGCGACGCGCCCGGCGGCCACAGCGAGCCCCGCTCAGACCCCGGCACGGGCGGCGGGGCGGGGCGGCAGAGAAGCGGCTCCCACCCGCCTCAGAAGGGCCGGCGGCTCCCGCAAGACCCCTCAGGCCCGCCCCTCCCCCTCCCCGCGAGGGCGGCGGGAACAGGGCGCCAACCTGAGCGCGAGCGGCACGGGGCAGAACCAGCTCGCGCCCCCTCAGCTCAGCCCCTCACCTCACCCCTCCCCCAGCTCGCGGGTGGCGGCGGGGCGGGGCCTCTCACCTTCCGACAGCTCGAGCTCCAGCTCGGCCAGGCTCTCGCGCACCTCGGGCGGCAGCGGCACCGGCCCCGGCTCCAGAGAGCACCCGCCGCGCTCGGCGGCCATGTCCGGCTGGCGCCGCAAGGCAGCCCCGGCCCGGCCCGACAGGCGCGGCCCCGCGCGGCCGCTGCCGCAGCCACACACGCGGGCACTGCGCAGGGGCGGGGCGCCAGCCGGGGGGGCGGAGCCTACAGCGGCCGGGCGCGGAGAGGATACTGGGAGGCGCAGGGGGCCTCACGGCCACGCCCCTGGGTGGAGCTGGGGGCGGGGCCTCCACAGGAGCTTCCTTGCCCTCATCCGGCCGAGAGCGGGACGAGTGACGTCAAGCAGCGAGGGGTCCCCAGCGCGGGGGCGGGGGGAGAACACAGCCAGGGCTCTCAGCGCGGGAGGGGGGGTGGACAGACACCCAGGGCTCCCCGCGTGGGGAGGGGCTTCAAAGAGCCAGGGTTCCCAGCGCCCAGTTGGAGATGGTCGAAGGCAGGCCCTCCCCCCCTCCGGATGTGGGGGTGGGACAACCAGAGGACCCAAGCACGAGGGGGTAGGACAGGCAGAGCCCAGTGGGGGGGGGGGGGGGGGGAGAAGAGAGGAGTGCTTGCTACTAGCCCCTGGACAGGGGGCAACTTCAGGCTGCAGCCAGAAGAGCCTGAAGATGAGTGGTTTAAACCTTCCAAGACACGAGATGACACCACTGCCTTTAGAAAACCTCCAATGAAGTAGCTTGGGTGCAGCCTGTTTTGAATGTATTCCTTTTGGTCTAGCCCACTGTAGCTAAAGAACTTTCTCTAGCTTCTTTACAGTGGCTTGTTTAGTAATTCAAGTTAGCTATCATATTCCGATGTGTTTGTGCAGTGGGTTTTTAAGTTTAGCACCTTACATTGTTGAATTTCATTTTGGTTACAGCCCACTCCTCCAATTGATCAAGAGCCTTCTGCGTCTTAGCTCTATTTTCCAAAGTGTTTGCATCAGTCTACCTCATCGCCTTGTATTATCCACAAATTTCTTAAGGATTCTCTCTCTATAACATGAATACAAATGTTTCAACATCAGATCCAGACCCCATCCCTGTTGAGCCCCACTTGAAACCTCCCTCCAACCTGACATAATTCCATTAATTACTCATTGTTTGTAGTTATTTAACCAATTATATATCCACCTAATGGTAATTCCACCACACCTACATTTCCCCATCTTAATTATCAAACTGTGAGGCTAGACTAAGTCAAAATCTCTAGTCTGGGTAAATTACATCCAGTGCATTCATCCTATCTCCACAAACCAGTTAGGGTAATGAAGGAAGAAATGAAGCTGGTTTAGCATCATACCTCCATTGTTCCCCACAGCTAGGATGGGCAGGAAAGACAATTCTAATCTAATCCACCTACACAGCAGATCTCAATTCCATACAGCATGATGGCTTCTCCTAGTGGTAGGGTTTGAAGAGAGGACTGGGACAGGAGTTACTTTCAGTGTTTAAAAAAAATGTCAATCAGAAATTTTCAGAATATAATTACACAAGATTTATACATGAGATCTTCTTGCTGGTGCACATGTAACTGCTTAGTTGATATTCATGACCTTACCTGCAGATGAAAATCCTGGGTAGCTTTATGGTAAAAGCAATTAGAAACATACAGCATAAGAACTAACACCAATACACAGTAAGAATTGGCTAAAGAAATGTCATTTTAATCACTTTTTACAAGGAATCTGGCTATACACTTTAGAAAAATAAACATAAAAAACCACATTTTTTGGCTGATACAATGCTGCAGGCACTCTTAAGCTGTTACGGTTAACAGTTATTCCACATAAGTATGTAACACATTTTTCTGAGTGAATAGTGACTTCCTCTACAATTTAATAAACTTGTCACATAAAAATCTAATGCAAAAACACTGCATAGACACGAAAAAACCCTTTATTCAACTGCACATAAGTGTTGGATTTCCTAGTGTTCAGAAACATGGGAACACAAAAGTATCCATTTCAGAATAAAGTAGAAACCTGGGGCTTTCGGAGTTCAAATCTGAGATGTGCTCTGGTCACTTTATATTTCTCCGGTGAGCTGGTCCTGGAGCGTTGCCTAAATTTAAGTAAAATAACCAATGAATATTGCACCCTATTATTAGTATTTATACTACTGACTGTCACAGTCCAGTTGTACATTCAATATTTGCTTACCATCATGAATTTCATGCTGGCTTTGTTGAAAGAGGTTTAATTCCACTGAGGAACAATTTATACAAGGGATTAAATGGCCTACTAGCCTGCAAACCAGGATTCAAGTCTAGGTTTCTTTCACAAGCAGCAATAAGCTTGACTGACTGGTTCTGATACTTTGTACCAGCAAGAAAGTGTGTTCTTACAGTTTAGCTTTTGGCTGAAGCGTACACGGCAAAGTTTACTGGAAACTAGAAATAATTTTATTCACAACATTGAGAGATTTTGCTGTGACCCTTTCAATCTCCTGCATCAATAAAAAATGTGATTAATAATTAAAACAGCATTTCTGAGCCTACACCTAAAGAGAGCCACGTTTCTGAACAGTACACCAGTGATTAGCTAAGGTTAGGTAGTAAGTAACCTGTTAAACTACATATTTAATTCTCGGAGGTGCTATCACGTTTCTACCACAATTTTTGGGGGGTACCTATTCTACTATAAAGAGCTTAAATAATTAAGAAAACCACACATTTTCAAGTTCATAGCAACAAGTTCTGGCTGAAATCCTGGCTCAACTAAAGTCAATGTCAAACTCCCATTCACTTTAATGAAACCAGGATTTCACTCTCTCTGGTCATCTGAAGAAGTGGGCTGTACCCACAAAAACTCATGATACCATCTACATGTTTTGTTAGTCTATAAATTAGTGCTACCAGACTATTTGTTGTTTTTTAAGTTTTTACTGTTACAGACTAACTCAGTTACTCCTCTGAAGCTATATAAAATATATCACCTTCAAGAATAATATTGTTTTCATCTTAACTGGCCTCATGAAAGTGGTTTGCAAAAACTCTGAATTAGAAGCTGGCATTAAAATGACTACCTCAATGACCGTAGAATCCATTATAAACAATTAAACACACAGATTGACATTGTTTAGCTTGTAATAATTGGTAAATTACTCAACCACAAACCCACATTGGGTTTTCTAATTCTAAATAACTTTAGAAATATAAGCTATTTAGACTAGAGTTAAAAAATATGATTGAAATAAAAAAATGAAATGTTTCAAAACTGAACCAAAAAAAGGTTCAATTCATAAAATATTTTCAAGATTGACTTTTTGTCCTGAATCTAAAGAGAAAAAATTTGGCACCTGTATGCATATTTGCATATTCCACTCCCTCCCCAACAATCTGTTTAGCTTTTTACAGATGTAGTAGGAACGAAGCAACTCCAATTTAAACACCTTCTCTTACATGCTTAATTTCTGGCAGTATATGATCACAGAAAAGAGATCCACAGAAGAACTTTAAACAGCTCCAGTTAAGAAATCATTTTTAGAAGTGTCATGCTTTGAATCTTTTAAGATAACACCACACATGAACATAAAAGCTTAACTTCAAAGATGTACATTTTAGTCTCTCCTCCCACCATGACAAGCTGTTTCTTTTTAAAATGTTTTTCACATTTTGTGATTATTAAGCACAATAATGTAGCAGGCTTTTGAAAAAGGAGACTTTAGAAAATCTGAAGAGTAATGAGGTTCATTTTACCTGTTTGTGCACCTCCTAATCTCTGCTGGATAACCTCTAAGCGATGTATGTATTCAGTTAGTGACCGTTCAGGATCTTGAGTTGACACTAGTGACTTCTCTGAAGCTGAACTTGTGGATGGATGTAACCTTAAGAAGAAAAAAAAAAATCTTTTTACTTTGTAAAGCTCACAATATACAGAAAGAGAAAAGATGAGTGAAATGATCTTTTTTTACTTATCAACTTCTCTTTGAGAAACAGACAAGCTTTTGAGATAAACAGAAGTTCCTAAGAACTTTTTGGCACTTGAAAGCATGTCTCTCATCAACAGGAATTCACCCAACAATATTGTGCCTCTAATACAGGGTCGGCAAACTATGGCTCGTTGGATCTATTAATCCAGTTCTCAATGATCAGGGAAATGGGGTCAGGAGCTCCAGCTGCGGAGTGGGGTTGGAGCTTGCCTGGCTCCAAGCTGTGCCCTGGAAGCAGTGGCATGTCTACCCTCTACCTCCTGTGTGTAGGGTTACCCAAGAGGCTCTGCACTCTGCACCTGCCCCACTGGCCAGTAGGACCTGCAGGGGTGGCACCTGCAGATGGGCAGTTTGCAAAGCTGCCTGTCTGCGCCTCCACATAGAAGCTGGAGGGGGAACATGCCACTGCTTCTGGAAGGTGCTTGAGGTAAGGGCCACACAAAGCCTGCACCTTTGTGCACCCCCTAATATCCCAGTCCTGATTCTCTTCCCATTCTCAGTACCCTCTGATCCAAGCCTGGAGCACCCTCAAGCACCCCAAGCGCCTTAGCTCCAGTGCCACCTCAGAGCCTGCACACTCAGTCAGAACCCTCTTGCCCTCTATTCCGTAAGCATTCATGGCCATACAGTTCCCATACCAAGATGTAACCCTCACTCCAAAAAGTTTGCCCACCCCTGCTCTAATAGCCTGGGACTGACACAGCTACACCAACACTGCAATAGACACACACAGCTAAAGCCAATCTAGACATCTTCATGTAGGTAATAATCCAATGTAAGGGAAACTAGAATTCCAAAACATGTTGCTGTACCACTCACCTCCAATTTTGTAAAAAAGTGATGACTGAAGATGAATGATGTAATACTTGGACTGGATTGTGGAGGAAAGTAATATTCTTATTAAAGGATGGAGACCTATGAGCCTTAGCTTGGTGCTATGTAAGAGGCAGCTGCCTAGAGCAAGCAGCTGGCAGGAAACAGCTGGGGAAGGCAGTCCAGGTGCTAAACATTTTGCTTTGTGAAGTGGTGGGGAGCACAGAGCTGGAGTGCAGCATGGTCTGTGCTGTAGGGGCACAGTGCAGAATCGCGCCCTAAGACCCACTTTGGGACACAGATTTGACTCTAGCTCATGAATGTTTTCAACACAACTGCAAGGTTGGAGGCATCCCTGCACGAGGCCAGGTTCCCTAGCTGACATCTGCTGCTGTTTGTTACTAATGGAAGCATCATAACATTATGACATAGCTATCTCAACTAGGGATGTGAATGATTAACCAGCAGGGGCTAGAGCAGGACACCCTCACCTTCAGTCAGTTAACGGATTAAACTTCAATGGGATTTCACATCCCTAATCTCAACTAACATCTTACTTTCACACCAAATTATTGAACTTGCTCCTGTGAAAGCATAGTAATAAACTTCAAGTTGTGAGACACAAATAATCAAAAACCGTCTTCATAAGGTGGGGTCAAACAACATCAGGTGGTTTTGTTTTGTCAAAATATTGTCATTAGAAATCAAGCACATACTGTGTTGACAAATCATGCAAAACAAATTAGAAATACAACTATGTTTAGCATGGGACAAATATTAAACATGTAATAAACATAACGAATCAACTTCCCATTCTTGTTCCCAAAATCTCCCAACAATAGGTTATATTCTTATGAAAGACTATCATCTGGCAGGAAAAATACAAAACTATATCATACACTAACCTGTTATGTAACCAGTAAGAGGATTTTGGTGACCGGCTCACAAATCTAGCAGAACTGGTTCTGTGGCATGATCCAATATCTCGGGTAGGAGGGGAGTTTGCATTAACACTTGGGGGCTGCTGCTGTCTTAAGACTTCTATTCTAGCTCCTAAAATTGCATTAAACAAGCAATAGTCAACAATGAAATTATGTACAGACAGACACAATAGGTAACAATAGTAAGTGATAGCAAAGTAACTTTTATTTTGGTTTTAAATTGAAAGATTAAGTACCTATTTTGAACAATTGTTTTTGACTTATTAGAAAAGGCCAACTTTTTAATTTTTGTAGTATTATAACCACTCTACATTCAACTCTAACAAATCATGCACATGCACTGTGTTGAAAATTGCCTTGTGTCTCCCTTCTACAGTAATTTTTCTGATTGTATTTATTGTAAAGCCAGAGATAATTTATTCCCTGTCCCTATTTTCAAGCCTTTAATCCCAAATATTTCTTTCAATCAATTCTAACATCTCAAGCTTGTTCTCATCTGTATCTATAATAAGAATATATGGCTACAGATGCACACGCATTCTCTCTCTCTCTCCTTCCCTCCCCCCCTTTTTTTGGTGAGGGAGAAGGGAGAGGAGACAGGAGACCAAGAAATTCCATTCAGTCGGCTGGATCCATTTTGTCCATGAAAAACCGATCATAAAAATAGTCTTTTAAGGGAAATGCCAGTATGTTTTGCTTTGAGATAACAAAATTAGTAATATGTTTTTAATGTTTGAATTTCAGAGGTACCTTAGACCTTAATGAGAAATTCAAAGCTTGATAGGTATTTGTTGAAATATAAATGTGATATAAATTAGTTAAAAATAGTACAAAGAATGAGAAGTGAAGTCCCATGTACATCAGGAATTGGAGAACGTACTCTTACTGGTTAAATCTGTATTTTGTTCAATATGCAATCTAATTTTTTTTTCTTAAGAACAATTAATTTATGAATAATGACATCTGAGGTATTATATACACAAGCTTTTGTATTAAAATCTGTAGTTCTCATAATACATCTATAAGATTATATATAGGAACATATCTGCCAGAATGAGTCCGACCAACAGGCAGGCTGATCTCTGACAGAGGTCAGTAACAGTTGTTTTAGACAAAGGTGCAAGAAATCCCACAGAAAAGTATGGAATAACCTACCAACCGGAAAAATCCTTTCTCCATCTCTAGTAACTAGCTCCTGTCATTCAAAACCTTTTGTTTCTGTTTTTTAATATTTGCAATAAGAACTCTGGACATTGATATCTTTGTAAATGTCCAGGCTCTGCCTTACTGATGTCTTGTAGCAATGAGTTCTGTGGATGGTATGAAAAACAGTTCCCTTTGTTCATCTTAAAATATTTTTTTTAATAATTCCCTTTGTTCAGCTTCAAATACAATCTCACTCTGTGTTTGTCCGCAAAAGGAAACAATTAGCTGCTGTTGGAATTATCAGTTCAGAATTCCTCAGCTCCGATTTGCAGCATCTCAACCATTAACTTTAGGGAATTGATGCTGCAACAGCTTTTTATGATAAAATATATAATTTCACTACTAAAGTAATGATATTAATTGCTACTTCATAAGGACACATACTATTGACAAGAAATAGTTTTATTAATATTTGAACTATTTGTTCAAAAAAATCCTCACCTGGGTTATGTCCAATACTGTAAGAAATGTTTTCTCCCTGAGTCCCTTTTCTGTTTACTTTATGCCATTTTTTCACCAAAAACTTTAACCTTGTAAACAAGATAAAGTTTGTATACAGATTAAAAACAGCAGAAAAACAGTAATTCACCAAGCTGAAATATTAAACAATACCGCTGATGTAAACATCTTAAACAGTACAAATAACTGCACAAAGATACCAGGGACCACGACATTCAGCGAGAGGCCTTGTCAACCTAAGTTACACAATTTCAGTAAAACCAGTTTCTAAATTCTAAATTTTCTTATCCAAAATTTAGTAAATGTCAAAAGGGCAATTAACACAAACTATTTAATAAGCCTATGGCCACAACATTTAGTGCTTATCTTCATTACACTCTGTATTGATCGACAGCAATCAAGCCAGCAGGAATGAATTCATTGCATCTAGTATATATGTGATAAATCAATCATCAAGCACTCTGTCGACTTTGTTTGTTCTTCTCATTCTGGTGTAATACCAGAGTCCACAGGAAAGCATCAGTTGTCTATTTATTGCTAAGAAAATATTGTAGTATGCAGACCTAAGTATGTTGACTTCAACTACATTATTCACATAGAGCTGAGTGGCGCACAGCAGGAGTTCCGGAAGGCCCAGCAGAGTGATGTGTCCCTGGAGAGAGCCAGGGAGGACACACAGAACCAGGCCCCTGCTAATGAGGAGAGACGCAGGTTTCTCATACAAGAGGGGCTGCTATACAGGGAGCACCCTCACGGGAAGAAGGGCTCCCAAGCAGCGACTCGCAGGCAGCTGGTGGTGCCTGAGGAGTATCAGGAGGAATTGTTGAGGTTGGCCCATGATGATCCATTCGCAGGGCATCTGAGCACGGGCAAGACTTGTGACAGGCTGGAGCAGAACTTCTACTGGCCTCGCAAGTTCAGGTCGGTGAGGGAATATTGCCAAAGCTGTGAGCTGTGTCAGAAGTGGAAGGGATCCAGGGGGCCCAGCAAGGCGCCCCTGCAGCCTCTGCCCATTATTGGGGAGGCCTTTGCCCAGGTGTCAGTGGATATTGTGGGCCCGCTCCCGAGGCCCTCCAGGAATGGGAAAAAGTACATCCTAGTGGTGGTGGACTTTGCTACCAGGTACCCTGAAGCCGTGGCTCTGTCTAACGTGGAGGCAGAGACGGTGGCAACAGCCCAGTTCACTGTTTTCAGCAGGGTGAGCTTCCCCAAGGAAATCCTGTCTGACCGTGGGTTGAACTTCATGTCCGTGGTGTTTAAGCAGTTGTGGGAATTGTGCGGGGTCAAGCACCTGAAGGCTGCCCCCTATCCCCACAGACAAACAAGATGATGGAAAGGTTCAATGGACGTTGAAATCTATGCTAAAGATGTATGTGGACAGGCGCCAGAATGACTGGGATGTGCTGCTGCCCCTATCTTTTGTATGCCTACAGGAGTGTGGCCCAGGACTCCACGGGGTTTGCTCCCTTCGAGCTGCTCTATAGGAGACAGGTCCAGGGGCCTCTGGACTTGATTCGGGATGCCTGGGAAGGCAATATGGAAGGGGCAGGGCAGCCAATGACTGAGTATGTGACTCAGTTCAAGGACAGGCTGAAGGAGATGATGGAGTTAGTTCGCGAGAACTTGAGTGACAACCAAGAGGCCCAGAAGGCTTGGTAGGACAAGTATGCCGTGGAGAGGGCGTTTAAATAGGGGAGTTGGTGTTGATGCTGGACCAGGCGAGGAGGAATAAGATGCAGGATATTTGGAATGGGTCCTATGAGGTGGTGGAGAGGGTGAATGAAGTGACCTACGATGTGAGGAAGGCCCGTGGCCAGGGTGGGGTGCAGACGGTGCATGTGAACAGGATGAAGGAGTACCAGGAGAGGGAGGTGAACATGAACATGATCTGTTGTGCGGAGGAGGAGGCCATGTCCATCTCTTTGGTGGATATGGTGGCTGAGAGTCAGGAAGAGATGCCCCTCGAGAGCATAGAGATGGGGGAGGGCTTGACCTCCCTGCAGAGGGAGGAGTTGCTGGTGCTGCTGAAGCATCACCGGCGAACATTCTCCAACAGGCCAGGGCTCACAGACAGGATATCGCATTCTATCCACACGACAGGACCCCAACCAGCAGAGCCTACAGGGCCAAGGGGGAGATGCAGAGGCAGATTCAGGAGAAGATGGCGAGCATACTGGCCATGGGTGTAATCACCGGATCCCCTGGGCATCTCCTATTGTGATGGTGCCTAAAAAGGACAGGACCATAAGGTTCTGCGTAGACTACAGGAAGTTAAATGCTATCATGCAGCCTGACCCTTTCCCCATCCCCAGAATAGGGGATCTGTTAGACACGCTGGGGGAGGAGGGAGACAAAGTTTATAAGTACTCTGGAACTGACTAAAGGGTACTGGCAGATACCCCTTGATGCTGATGCACAGGAAAAACCTGCGTTCATAGTGGAGTCCAGCCTGTATGAGTTCAAGGTGCTGCTCTGTAGCATGCGGAATTCCGGGGCCACCTTCATGAGGCTGATCAATGAGGTCCTGCAAGAGTTGGAGGGTTTCGCCATGGCCAATATTGACCACCTGGCCATTTCCAGTGACTCCTGGCGGGATCACCTCAATCACATAGGCGAGGTGCTGCGGCAACTCAGGTAGGCCAACCTGTCAAGCTGTCCAAATGAAGGATGGGGGCTGCTGAGGTGACCTATCTGGGGCACATGGTGGGCAGTGGGTCAGTGCGCCCCGAACCCCTGAAGGTGGAGGCCATTAAGAACTGGCCTGTTCCCCAAACTAAGAAGCAAGTCTGGTCATTTGTGGGCCTGGCCAACTACTACAGGAGCTTTGTGAAGGGGTTCAGTGATGTTGTAGCCCCGATCACGGACCTCACTAAGGAGGAGAGGCCAGACCGGGTGGTGTTGTCAGAGGCCTGTGAGGAAGGGTTCCAGAGCATAAAGAAAGCCTTGGCCCAGGAACCCATGCTGACCAGCCCGGATTTCAACAATCCCTTTTTGTTGTGCACCGATGCCTCTAACATTGGGTAGGGGGCGGGGGACAGGAGACACCCTGTGGTGTACCTCAGCAAAAAGCTGTCCCCCGCGGAGCAGAATTACGCTACGATTGAGAAGGAGTGTTATGCCATAGTGTGGGCTGTCAAGCAGCTCAAACCCTATCTGTACAACAGGAGGTTCACTGTGCTAAGTGACCACGCCCCTCTGGTTTGGCTGCACAGGGCCAAGGGGACCAACTCCAGGTTGCTGCGCTGGAGCCTGGCCCTGCAGGAATATGACATGGACATAGTCTACATAAGGGGGAAGGAGAATATTGTGGCAGATGCCTTGTCCAGGGCGGGGGAACCCGTGTGATGCCCTTGGGGATGTTAGTAGCATCACCTCCTGCATCAATTTTGCGTTGGGGGTGTCACGTTACTGAATTTGGGGAAGCAGCCAAATCACAGCTGCACCCATGGGAGGGGGGGGGGGGGAGGCTGGCCCCAAAAGTGGTATAAAGGGGCCATGCGAGGTGTCGAATAGAAGCTGACTTTCTTCTGATTCTCTATATGCTATTTATGTGATTGTATAATGTCTATGTGTGGAGTTATAAGCACGTATTTTGTATGCGTACTGAATATTTCTCTCTATGTGGTTGAGCAGTGGGCAGAGCTTGGCCTATGGACATGCTAATTAGTGAGACTCTGTGGAACAATAGCCCTCAATAGGCCAAGAACTCACCTCAAGAATGGGGAATGACACCTAAGGGCTACCAGCAGGGAACACAGGGACAGGCCGCTGGCCAGGTGACCTGCTGCAGCTAAGAAGAGACCAGGAAGGAAGTAAAAATATGCCACATGGCCGACTCCATCTTGGTACTCAGGTCAGCAATTCATCCCAGAGGCAGCAGTGCAGGTATCGAAGAGCCGGAAAGAACTGTGGTCCCATCCTGACGTAGGATGTTCACCAAAGACTTTTAAGCCAGAAGCTATTACATCTCTGCTCCAAGCCTGCGTTGAGAACTGGGAGATTCGATGAATGTAATGTATGATACTTTAACAACCTTACTCTCATGCTTTTCTTTCTTGCAGTAATAAACCTTTAGATTGTAGATTCTAAAGGATTGGCTCAGCGTGATTTGTGGGTAAGATCCAGAGTGTAAGTTGACCTGGGAACTGTGACTGGTTTCTTGGAACCGGACAGAACTTGTGCAGGGAAGGTGAGATTGGGTTCTAGACCCCTCACCTGTGTATGAGGCCTGGGGCCATCTGGGCCACAGATATTGCTGTGGTGTCAGAGGGGTTTTGCTTGTGAGGCTTCAGGCAGGCAGCTGAAGCGTTCTGTGGGACTGGTGTGTGACCTATTTGGGAAGGCCTCCAGTCTGGGGGCTAGAGAGAGCCCTGAATTCGAGCAATTCACCCTGAGCAGATGCCCTCAGCGGTGCCCAGCCCCAGCCTGGTCGGTCACAGAGGGCTACACTAGTTTCCTGCTCCTGCATGTCATACTACTGCTGTTGCTATGAAAATTTCCCTCTCAGGATAACAGAGTGCAGGGCTTATTCTTCGGTTGGGATTAGCTCTCTAATTAGAATCACATCAGGCAATTATTAGCCTCAGCCAAATCACAATTTTACCAAGTGAAGGGAAAGACTCGGAAGGAATCACCTGTTACATTTAGAAAATTATTTTTACATTTAAAAAGTTATACTTTAATCACCGCCAACCAGTAGGGTGCTGGTCTTGCAACTTAATCAGATACTTTCATTACACATAGATCCTTTGTGGATAAATCAAAGAGAAAAGCTTCACGATGGCTGTAAAATGAATTTGTTGGGTGAACTCAGAGGAATGTGCTTATTTCTATTGAAGCATGAATAAGTTCAGATGGAAGGATTAATACTTCAGACGAATATAATATTCTACTATGGATTACAATATTCCATGAACTCAGAGAGGATATCACTTAATTGGGTTTTTCCTTCACACATGCTAAATGCAGGTTCTCCGATACCAGAGTGCAGTATAAAAATAGAAGTGACTTTCAGGAAGCAATGTTTAAAAGTATTCTAATAAGACACATATCAAACAAATAACATGCCATATTGATCAAACACACAGATATCATCTAAGCAATACTTTGAAATAACTGTTAAATACATCTTTCACTCCAGAATAGGCAAACTACATCTGGGGGACATATTGTAACATTTACAAGGAAAACATAGGAAGACTATTTTATGTGTTTATTTTTACCTTGATACCGCAATGACCACTCTCACCACAGATCTGAACTTGGTAAAAGGGCGGGAACGTAATTCAGAGACTTGCAGATCTGCAGGCGAAGGATAGACTCCCATACGAGCTATCAGTGACAGTGTTGCTTGCTCACAATCTTGGAACCCACCCAGAAGGAGGAGGAGGTATTTCTTCTGATAAACAAGAGCCTTTCTAAAACTTTCTGCTCGCAGATACTTCCTGTATAATTTCTGTAGCTGAGAAAAACCCAAGTAAAGGAAATTAATTAAGCAAACTCGTAAACTCATTGCAAGCCAGACCTGTTGACTCTCCCAAAAGTTCTCCTATAACCTGCTGTCTGTCACTTGACAAAAATCAGCTAAAGCCGTTTTGCTCTGGAAAATTGTGTGGAAGGCCATAATAAGAATTGAATCTAAAACAATGAACAAATTGCATAATATTTTTGAAAATAAAACTTTCCATTAGAATTTGCATTACTGAAGCTCCTCCCGATATGAACCATTTACTGAAAAATAGCAGTATTTGTGATACTCGCTGCATGGAAACTTTATATAACGGTCTGAATGTCTGCTATACCTCTACCTGTCCATGAGGCCTTGTCTACACTAAGAAATTTTTGCAGTTACTTGACCTGTCCATTAAGGTTCTAAAAACAGCTGCCTGAAGATATCTACAGTAGAGCTTCCAACATTGCTGATATGAAGGTAGTGACAACAGCAGCTATTTTTTGGTGTAGACAAGGCCTCATGTAACTAACCTTACATGCATGTGATTTTGGACAGTCCAACAGTTTTAACATTTGTGAGCTTCTGAACCCCATATTCACACCAAATACTGGGGAAAACGGTTTCATTGTTAACCTTTAGATCAAAATTTGTATTGACTATTTAATATTAATGAGCATGCATGTTGGATTCAAAAAGTCCACCTAACTTGATTACACTAAAATTGTCACAAATGGGTTAATACATGCTTCTAAAGTTCAAAGAAGTGCCCTGAATACATAATTTACATGGATGGTTGGTAAGTTCTTGTGACACAAAAGCCTTTCAAACACAGAGAGAAGCCTGAGAATTACAGAGCAACGTGGATCTTAAATGACCTGGCAACAGGAGCAGGCTAGCTGGCCAGAGGAGACTGAGGCGGCGGCCTAGGAACAACTGACTTAAGATAGAAATGGATGACTGAAGGATGGAAACGTGGGTAGGTTCCGAATGCTGAACCTACAGCTGCTCTGGGACCATAACAGGGCATCACACAGAGTCCATGAGCGGGCACTACTAGAGACAAGCCACCACTGCATCTTGGATTATAGGGCTATGCCCCAAACTGAAGGGACAAAGGTAGGAGTGGATGTAGACTCCCCGCTGGGAAGTCTGACGGAGGAGTTGATTCCCAAAGGATCCTGGGCTGAGAGTTGATGGATTGGGAGGACCTGCCTCCTCCTCTCTCCCTCACGGTCCTGAAGACTGAAGCACCTTGACCGAGCAGGGCATTGTAAAGCAAGCACTCCAACTAACCAGGGTGAGAGTTATGCTTGGCTAGTTATGACCCTATATAGCCACATTTGCACCAAAATACCTAATTTAAACACCAAGTTTTACACTTATAAGCACGTGCTTGCAAACACACTTGTATATTCAATTCATGCCCACACCTTAAAAATTGTGAGCAGTTTCTGTCTACCCATCTCAAAACAATACATGAGAATTGGAATAAAGCAGAGAAGAACAACAAAAAAATTAGAACAGATTCTGTGTGCACGGATTAATAACCCTGGGACCTGTTCAATGTAGAAAAGAGATGACTAATGGGAGTCATGATTAAGGTCTATAAAATCATGAATATTGTGGAAACAGTGAATAAGGAAATGTTATTCACCCCTTCACACAACACAAGAACCAGTATTCACCTTATAGTGATAGAAATGTAGCCGTGTTAGTCTGTTGTAGCTGAAACAAAAAACAGGACTATGTAGCACTTTAAAGACTAACAAGATGGTTTATTACATGAAGAGCTTTCATGGGCCAGACCCACTTCCTTAGATCAAATAGTGGAAGAAAATTGTCACAACCATATATACCAAAGGATACAGTTAAAAAAAAAAATGATGAACACATATGACAAGAACAAATCAAATTTCAGAACAGAGGGGAGATGCCGGGGGGGGGGGGGGGGGCGCGAAGGTAGATGTCTGTGAGCTAATGGTATTAGAGGTGGGGAAAGGTAAATGTCTGTGAGTTAATAGTATTAGAGGTGATAATTGGGGAAGCTATCTTTGTAATGGGTGAGATAGCCAGAGTCTTTGTTGAGACTCAAGCGTAGTGTGTCAAATTTTAGCACGAATGACAGTTCATTCATGACACCCGGAGAAATAAATAAATAAATAAATAGAAATAGAAATAGCCAGACGAATACCTAGAAACCATCTACTTCAAGACAGACCCAAGAAAACCAAGAATAGAACACCACTTGTCATCACCTACAGCCCCCAACTTAAACCTGTCCAACACATTATCAATAAACTACTGCCCATACTGGAACAGGATACTAAACTTCAAGAGGCTCTGGGAGACAGACCCATAGTCTCCTATAGACAACCACCTAACCTCAAGATGATTCTTACCAACAACCACAGGACATACTACACTAATACCAACCCTGGTACCTTCCCTTGCAACAAACCTCGGTGCCAGCTTTGTCCACATAGTCACTCCGCTGATACCATTATTGGACCTAACCAAGTGAGTTATAAGATCAAGAACACATTCATGCGCATCCAGAAATATAATTTATGCTATCGTGCCGAAAGTGTCCGTCTGGAATGTACATTGGACAAACGTCTCAGACACTTCGCCAAAGGATCAATGTCCACAAAACAGATATTAGACAGGATCACAAAGAAAAAACAGTTTCTTGCCATTTCAACCAGAAAGGACACTATCTCAACGACTTAATCACTTGCATCCTGCTTCAAAAGCCTTTTAAATCTGCACTTGAAAGGGAATCCTCTGAACTGTCATTCATGCTAAAATTTGACACTCTACTATGCATTGTGTGAAGAAGTATTTCCTTTAGTGTAAGCCTGCTGCAAATGAATGTCATAAGGTGAATAAAATACAGGACTATGTAGCACTTTAAAGACTAACAAGATGGTTTATTAGATGATGGAACTTACTGCCAGAGGATGTTGTGAAGGCTAAAAGTACAACTGGTTAAAAAAGAATTAGGGAAGTTATAGAGGATATGTCCATCAACCACAATGGTCAGGGATGCAACTTCGTGCTCTGTCACCCCCTAAAACTCTGATCACCACATGCTGGAACTGAAGAGAACTGCCCTGTTCTGTGATTCCATCTGGAGCAATCAGCATAGGCTAATGTCAGAAGACAAATACTGGGCTAGATGGACAATTGGCCTGACCCAGCATGGCCTTTTTAATGTTTTTATACATTTGTCAAAGTCAGGGGGTTTTTTTAAATGAAAAAGTTACCATGTGCATCTGACTCAAGCATATGTAAGAAAGGTAATTCCGTCTTGTAGAAGTGTTACATGTTAATTCTGAGACATAAGTAATAGAAAAAAATAAGCATCTCAACACATTTTGAGAAGAATTTTAAAGTTGTTTCCAAACATTACACAACAAATCTGTACCCTAAGCACATGAAAACATGGGGAAACCGCAGCACAAAAGTTAAGGGATTCTTTGTGATCTAGCAACTTCACCACTCTTCATAGTGCATTTATCATCATATTTTGCGTCATCCATTTTACCTTTGGATTTGAAGTTTCCATAACTGGTTTGTTTTCATTTTCAGCAGTAGCTTTGACCAGCTCAGATTCTGCCTGTTTCAAAGCATTCTGCAAAATAGTTTTCTCCCGCTGCCAGGAAGCTTTTTCTGATTCATGGACGGAATGAACATCATCTCTAGAGTGGATCTAAAAAGGAAATTCGAAGAAGGAAATCAAGGTTCATTACTTCCAAAGGAATATAAAAATTATTTACGTCAAATTCTATAGTAAATTGACTGTATGGGGGAAAATGGTTATTCACCTTTAATAACTACTGTTCTTCGAGATTTGTTGCTTGTATCTATTCCAATTTGGAGTGCATATACTGTGAAAATGCCTGCCAGAAAGTTTTATACTAGTGGCCACCTGAGAATAGGGCACCATGCTGACATGCTGACCAAGAACAATGTTACGTGGCAGATGAGCTGATATTTGTGTCAATTTATGCACAGCATTTCTAAATAATCAGTCAATAGGACCAGTATGTACAATGATGGGCACAGCACATCAGGTAAATAGCAAATCCTAATATGTACTAATCTATGCAAGTCTAGCATATTGGTATTTTATTAGCATCAGGCCAGCTGGTAACTGCCTTTGGTCTTCTGCCATGGATACAGCTGTGAGACAGCAAAGAGAAAAATTTAAGTCAAATAAAAATTAACACATATCTGTTAGTTACCAATTCCCTTATGATATAGCCCCTGCTGAAGTTTCTTCTCAAATTGAGAAACTGCTGCTCTTAATTCTAATTTCGCCTCTGTCAATACTGTTACAGACTGCGTAAGTTCTCCATTTTCTTTCAACAAAAGGTCTTCCAGAGAAATTGAACTTTGCAGTGGTTTCTTTTTTTAAAAATTAAGGAAAAATATACTTGCTTTCTAGTAATATTTATAGCTTCACCAACCAGGCTCCAGTTATTCTCATTTTAAACCTTTAGAGTAGGAGGGGGCAAAGCATAACGTGTTCTTCTCCTCTATAAAACAGAGGCAAGTAATAGGTTAAAATAGCCATTTCAGAGAGCTGGTAGAAATCTTCCACTAGCAACTTTTTGACAATTTGACAGGAGTTGAAAGGTTTTATTTAATATTTTTATTGCTGATCTTGGCACTAAAAGTGGAAGTGTCCTAATAAAATTTGTGGATGACACAAAGTTGGGAGCTATTGCCAATTCAGAAAAGGATCGGGATATCATACAGGAAGATCTGGATGATCTTGTAAATTGGAGTAATAGCAATAGGATGAAATTTAATAGTGAGAAGTGTAAGGTTATGCATTTAGGGATTAATAACAAGAATTTTAGTTATAAGCTGGGGACACATCAGTTGGAAGTAATGGAGGAGGAGAAAGACCTCGGAGTCCTGGTTGATTATAGAATGACTATGAGCCGCCATTGTGACATGGCCGTGAAAAAGGCTAATACGATCTTGGGATTTATTAGGCGAGGTATTTCCAGTAGGGATAAGGAGGTGTTAGTGCCATTATACAAGGCATTGGTGAGACCCCATTTGGAATACTGTGTGCAGTTCTGGTCTCCCATGTTTAAGGAGGATGAATTGAAACTGGAACAGGTACAAAGAAGGACCACTAGGATGATCCGAGGAATGGAAAACCTGTCTTATGAAAGGAGACTCAAGGAGCTTGGCTTGTTTACTTTAACCAAAAGAAGGCTGAGGGGAGACATGATTGCACTTTTAAAATATATTAGAGGGATAAATACCAGGGAGGGAGAGGAATTATTTAAGTTTAATACCAATGTGGACACAAGAACAAATGGATATAAGCTGGCTAGTAGGAAGTTTAGACTTGAGATTAGACGAAGGTTTCTAACCATTAGAGGAGTGAAGTTCTGGAACGGCCTTCCAAGGGAAGTAGTGGGGGCAAAAGATCTATCTGGTTTCAAGATTAAACTAGATGGGTTTATGAAGGGGATGGTTTGATGAGATAACACGATCTTGGTAACTAATTGACCATTCATTATCAGTGGGAAATAGGTCAATGGAGGGATGATAGGAGTTACTCTAGAGAACTTTTGGGTGTCTGGCTGATGAGTCTTGCCCACATGTTCAGGGTTTAGCTGATCGCCATATTTGGGGTCGGGAAGGAATTTTCCTCCAGGGTAGATTGGCAGAGGCCCTGGAGGTTTTTCGCCTTCCTCTGTAGCATGGGGTACAGATCACAGCTAGAGGATTCTCTGCATCTTGGGGTCTTCAAAGTATTTGAAGGCTTCAATATCTGAGATATAGGTGAGAGGATTATTCTAGGAGGGGTGGGTGAGATTTTGAGGCCTGCACTGTGCAGGGGGGTCAGACTAGATGATCATAATGGTCCCTTCTAACCTTAAAGTCTATGAGCCTATGAGTTTTGACGAGTTACAGAGTTTTGACGAGTTACAAAGTTTGTCATGCATATTTATTATGGAAATTTTCAACTAAATTTCAAAAAAGGGTAAAAATGTTAATTTTTTCCCTATATTTCAAATACTTTTTTAAGCAGCATTACATTGTTACCAAGCAATCACTGAATAAGAGATTTTCAGGCCAGAAGAGCCCACCAGATCATCGAGTCCGACTTTCTGGATAACACAGGCCATTACCACTATCCAGCCTCTACAGACCATATCCAACAATTGAAATAAGATCAATACAGCCATATTCACAGTAAACAATTTCGCAGTGACTTTTAAAATGATGTACTGAATTGTGATGTACCTGGAATTTTGCATATTGAAATAATTATATGTAGATCCATTTATTTAAAATGTACACTATTGTAACTTCCTTATTCCTTTGAAAAACAATCTACGAGAAAATTAGAGGTGAAGAACTTCATCATAATACAACTATGGTCATATGAGTACAGGAGATATTAAAAGAAACCCCTTTTTTGTGGGGAAAGGCCAGCTATTAGCATCCTAGACGCACCAATGGAACATGGATCTCTAAGGGGGAATTTTGCCACAAAACAAAAACTACACTGTTTTGGCCAGATCATCAACTGGTGAAGCCAGGGTAGATAATTTTGGAGCCCGTTCCCATTTATTCTTATATCACTTTATACAATCCTGGCAGCATAAAGGAGCCTTAACACAGGAATAAATTATACCTACTGTAAGGCTGATTTACAGTAACAGACAGGCATAAAGCCTTAAAGTCTCTGCAGAAAAGGACCTGGGGATTACAGTGGATGAGAAGCTGGAGATGAATCAACAGGGTGCCCTTGTAACCAAGAAGGCTAATGGCATATTAGGTTGCATTAGGAGGAGCATTGCCAGCAGATCTAGAGAAGTGAATATTCCCCTTTATTCGGCTCTGGTGAGGCCACATCTGGAGTATTATGTTCAGTTGTGGGCCCCCTCCACCCCAGAAAGAATGTGGACGCACTGGAGAGGGTCCAGTGGAGGGTGACCAAAATGATTAGGGGACTGGAGCGCATGACCTATGAGGAGAGACTGAGGGATTTGGGTTTGTTTAGTCTGCAGAAGAGAAGAGTGAGGGGGGATTTGATAGCAGCCTTCAACTTCCTGAAGAGAGGTTCCAAAGAGGATGGAGAAAGGCTGTTCACAGTAGTGACGGATGGCAGAACAAGGAGCAATGGTCTCAAGTTACAGTGGGGGAGGTCTAGGTTGGAAATTAGGAAAAATCATTTCACCAGGAGGGCAGTGAAGCACTGGAATGGGTTACCTAGGGAGGTGGTGGAATCTCTGTCCCTAGAGGTTTTTCAGTCTCGGCTTGACTAAGTCCTGGCTAGGTTGATTCAGTTGGGATTGGTCTTGCCTTGGTCATGGGGCTGGACTTGATGACCTACTGAGGTCTCTTCCAGCTCTCTGATTCTATGAAGAAGAATTTGTCCTAATAACTTCAATAGAGTTTTTCTGATAAACAGCAACTGAAGATATTGTTCAGGCTTAGTTTATACCAAGATATACTGGTGTAGCTATGGCATAACGAAGTGTATTAACAGGCCTGTTGTATGCAAGACAAAAAGGGTTACTTACCTTTCCTAACTTTTGTTTTCCTAAATGTGTTGCTCACGTTCATTACAATGTGTGCACACTTAGCCATCGGAAAGTATTCCCTAGTGATACCCGTTGGGTTGCTTGTGGAGCTCCCTGGAGTGGGGATGTTAAATTGCGGGTAACTGACTAATCCAATAGTTGATGCATTTTGCATCGACTGTTTGATAGGGCGTGTGTGCCTTGGAAGTGTAGAAACACCCCTAGTGCCGTTGCTACACTTTAAACGCAAAAGCTCCACCTGGAGCCGGGGGTCAGCTGGGGACTCCCCGGGCTCCGTGTGGCACTGCCGCTTTGAAATGCTGTGGGAGCCTGATGCTGGGCTCCCTGCAACGTTTCAAAGTGGCAGCATTGTGTGGAGCCTGGCAAGAGAGATTTAGGTGCGATATAAGAAAACTATCCTTACAGTTAGAAAGATTTAAGTACTAGAATAGGCTTCCAAAGGAGGTTGGGGAATCCCCATCATTGCTACTCATCACTGGACATTTTTAAGAAGAGTTTGGATCCACATCTGTCAGGGATGGCCAAGGAACACTTGGTCCTGCCACAGGACAGGGCACTGGATGAGTTGGCCTCCAGGTCTCTTCCAATCCCCCCATTTCTATGATTTTATCCATGAACAACCCTCCTCCCATTAACAATCACACATTCCACCTACGATCAACAGCATCCCTTTGACCACTACAACAATTACTTACTTGAAAAATAATAAAAGTATTGTACAATTTTGTTTCTTTTAACGTGATTAAGCAGTTGGAAACAATGAGAACTGGCAGCTCTTCATGGACAAAAAGCAAGAGCAAGTTTCCTTCTCAGACTGTGCTCTGTAGCACTGGTCGAATTATATAAGCCACACTCAAAAAGATTGAGGGCGTCAGCAGGATAAGTTCTCAAAAGCCATCTTCAAATACGTCTCACCTTAGGTTTTTCTAGGAACTTGTTAGTGAAAGAGTGGCCAAAGCATTCTGTGGCCACAAAGTCACAAGTAGACAGTTTTGTTTTAAGCAGCTAAGGAAGGCTGAGAAGGTGAGGCTTAGAGAACTCTTTTTCCATTTACAAGGAACTACATTACAATGTGTCTTAGGAAAAAGACCTTAATGACAGGGCAGTGGTTTTGGAAGATTTTAAATATAACCTTAAGCAAATTCTTCTACACTAGGCAACCTGGTCTGCGACTATTCCTAGACTGTATACAGTATCAAAAATACCAGGGATGCTTCAAATCAAATCTTCCTCCCCTCCTGAAACTTCAAGCCACGATTGTGCTTATGAAAAACTATTCAGAAGTTTGCTAAAAAAGTAAATCTGTGTCTGGATGCGCATAAACAGGAGGCAACATATGCCAGGTTTGGACATGGGAAGCTGTCTCACTTGAGAAGCAGCCTTTGCAATAGCAATCAATGCCAGAAAGTCTACGATTAACATACATTAACACAACAAAGGTAAGATAATAAGTATTCAACTGTTCTTCCCCTCCTCCATTCCCTTGGAGAAAGGAGGAGTTATTTTCCTTCAGAAGTTGCACTAAGCTGCAATTTACATGTAAATTGCAACCAAACGTTGAAATAGAAGCATATTAAAATGTGTGTGCGTGTTGTCTCCCTTACCAGAGGAGTAGAAGAGGTCAATAACTCCGATTTCAACTCCTTTAAAGTATGCAGTAAAGATGCTATAGCTTCATCATTTGATGCAGACCAATCATTAACCGTTCTGTTAAAAAAATATATATAATTTTTTCAGAAAGTGGCTTTGCTTGCTGTTAACAGATAAAACTACAATATTAATTATAACTTTTTACTAGCACGAGCTTTCTACTTCTCGAACTTGTTTACAGGCATAAATTAATTGTGGTGGGCTAAGAGCAACAGTTTCTTAACTTTTAGGATAGAAATTCAAAATAGTGCTAGATATGGATTTGGCCAGTGGCCTACATTTTGTACCATTTCAAAACTCAAGCCTCTATTGTACAAACTAAGAAGTAAGAAACCCTAGTAAGACATATAAGACCGACCACACTCGATCAGGCCAGTGGTGCAGGTAGTTCAGTAGCCTGACTTCAACTGTAGCCAGTGCAAGCTATTTCAAAGAACACCAGCTTAAAATAATTAACTATTCTTACTACTCACTTATCAACGGTTTTATATATGAATTCGTTTAGATGGACAGCAGCAAAAAGCAACTGTTGCCTTATCTTCTCTAGTTGCTGCTGCTGCAGGTGCAATGCTTCAGTCTCAGTTGTAAAGGACAAGCTGGCATTAAAATCATTTTGTCCAGGATATGAAGGATGCTCTCGCTGACTTTTATGAGCAGCAACATTTCTTTCTTGTTCCTTCAGTTCTGCCAGTGTCTGCTGGAGTAACTTGATTCTGTGTTCATCCCTCTGGTGCTGCAATTCCAATTCATGCTAGTGGAATAAGAATAAGTTATCATTGGTAATTTACGTGTACAGACCTCAATCACATCGCTCCCTTAGATGTGCAGCACTATTCATAGAACACTGCAGTGCATGCCTTTGAGACCAGCTAGCCAGAGAGCATATTCCACAATGATGAGGTTACTTGTCTAATTAACTTACAAAAAAAGTTAAAAAAAATTAAAATAGTAATTTCTGCTTCAGCTAGCTACACATGGGGTTACCCTTCTGCCACAGATGGGAGAGAAAGACTCTTTCAGATAAAGACGGTCATCAGAACCATCCCTTCACTACAGTCTGGCCCTCAAAGCTTCTGTTTATCTACCTATGCATTAGCAGGTTCCATTCTGTTGGTTGCTGCTAGGAATGTTAAAGGTTAGTGAGTTAACAAATTAGTTAGCTTAGCTTACCAGCTAACTAGTTACTACATTAGCATAGCAGGTAACTAGTTCACTGGAGCATGCCCCCCACCCCAGCCATGGCGGCCCAGGAGCGAGCTGCGGCTTGTTCATTGCAGCTGCATTCTGGGCAATGCATGTGATGAGAATCAGTGCCCGGTGCTGCATTCAGGTATACTTCCCTGCACTTGGTCACAGCAACAGACGCTCCAAAACCAGCTGCTGCACAGGGATCCTGCTCAAGAGATCTGTGGCTGGGTCTCATGGGCAGTGAGGAGGCCTAGTGTATTTAGGTCCTGGTATTAGCTGGGGCCTGGGGTTTAGGACTTCGAGCCACTTACCAAAGTCTGTTCCTTAAGTTTGGGTCATGGCCCCAAGAGTCCAATTCTCCCCCCCTGTTCCCGGGGGGGGGGGGGGGGGTTCCTCCTGGTTCTCCCCGTTTGTGCCAGGGGGAGGGTTTGGAGGCTTGCAGAGCCAGGTTCTCTCTTTTTATTCTTCCTCCAGGCCTGGCATCGGCTGCAGGTAAAATGGGATGGTGCTAATTGGGCAAAAGGGCCCTACTTAGTCCCTGCCAGGCCCTGCTCTGACTCCCTCACAGGATCATTTTTCCTGTTACCTCTTACAGCCACTTTGTGCCCCTTAATGATTATGATGGAGGTTTGTTGCATGGTTACTGGAAAGAATTTGTCTGAGGTTAGGGGGTGTCTGTAGGGGAGGACTGGCCTTTCCCCCAAGGCCTGAGAGCGAGGGGTCATTTTCCAAGACAAGTTGTAGATTGGTGATAATGCATTGGACGGCCAATCCTTGCCTCCATACAATCCCCTAACCTCAAACTAATTCTTTCCAGTCACCATGCAACACACCTTCATCATATTCATCCAGAAACCCACCCCTGCACTCAGTCCCGGTACTAACTCTGCCCACACAGCTACACAAGCGATTTCATCACTGGACTCAACCACATCAGCCATTACTCATTTGACTGCACATCCACTAATGTGATCTATGCCATCAAATGCCAGCAATGCCCCACTGCCATGTATATTGATCAAATTGGGCCGTCTCTACCGGAAAGCATTAATGGACACAAATCAGATATCCGAAAAGGCAACACACAGAAACCTATTGGAGAACACTTTCACCTGCCCGGGGACTCATTAATGGATCTCCAAGTCACTGTGTTGTTTCAGGCCAATTCCACAAACCAAATACTGTACACAGGGAAAGGTTGGAACTTAACTTCATTTACAAGTTTGATTCTGATCAAAATGGAATGAACAGGGATATCAGATGCTGGCTCCCACATTACCTTGCACATTCTAATGACTTAACCAAACAATGGAGGTGCTAATTGTTCTTATCAGCTTCTTGTAGCTACTCAAACAATCTATTCACAGTCTTTTTTCTCCTTTTTTCCCCTCCTCCTCCCACCACTTTCCCTTATTTATTCTTGGATCTGGACTTTTAATATTCCAGTCAAAGTGGGTTGTGCCCATGAAAGCTCATGATACCATCTACATGTTTTGTTAGTCTTTATGGTGCTACTAGACTATTCATTGTTTTTTAAGCTTTTCTAGTTATAAACTAACTCATCTACCCCTCTGAAGCTTTTGTCTCTGAAGAGGCATTCTCCAAGGCTCTGGATTGATCAACAGAAGAGAAACGTGGCTAACATTAGATGCCTATTCCAGTCTGGGGATGAAGACCAACACACACACTCCCCGTGACACCAAGTGCCTAGATTAGCTCAGCATCATCAAGGCAGCCTGTGCCCCATACAGATAATATGCTGCCCAAACCCAAGGCAATTCACAAACATGGCTCGTACAGGTGCTGATGCCAGTGCCTTTGGCGTACTCCATCATCAGGATCAGGACCCTTGCAACCTAACTATCCAGCAGCAAAGGGGGGTCCAGGTCCTCTTCCAGGACTTCCCACTCCAGGGATTCTAACGACACCAGACTTGACAGCCCCATCCTTGAGGTCAGAGTTGACAGCGCCATACTATCCTCAAGGTGCTCCCCTGACGGGGCAAAACAATAGACTGACTGCTAGCTTTCTTGGTCAGAGACTGGCCCCTGTTAGGCCTGGACTTCTTGTGCAGCCCTGGAGACAGAACAGTGCTGAGCAGAGGAGCTTGCCTTGCTGGCTGGGAAGCAGTGCCAATGCTCTTTTTGGCCTTCTTTACAAGGCGCCAACGTGTCCCACACCGAAGCCAGTGCTCTCTGCACTGCGGCGGCACTCTGCCCACCAAAGAGAAGGCACCAGGGATCAAACTGCCAAATCCATAAGCAAGCAGGAGTTTTAAGCACTGAACTGGCTTTCTCTTAGTTCTAGGTTGGGAACTCCTGCAGCTACTGCACTTCTCAGCTAAGTGTCCTTCACCTAAGCACTTGAGGCAAGCCATATGCGGGTCCCCTCTGGGTATAGGTTTGCCAAAGTAACCAATTCTTAAAGCTGCCGTGCATACCCTGGGGGACCTCCAAGAAGAAACAGAAAATGAACAAAAGCCCGTATGACAACTAGCAGCTAGCTGTAAACAATAAGAACTAATGAACTATAAACAAGAAATAGGAAGTCACTCACTTTTGTGCAGTAACAATGGTTCTTCGAGATGTGTCTCCCCGGGGGTGCTCCACCATAGGTGTCGGGCTCGTCCCGGAGCCACAGACCAGAGTTTTGAGCAGCGGTAATCAGCCCTAGGGTGCATGAGCAGCACATATCTTGTGGCATTCACGCCATTTTGCACTCACGTGCGGTCTGGCTCCCACAAGTTCCTCTCATGTGCCCGAGTATCTGAAAAAAACAGAAGTGAAGAACAAGAGACTCCGGAGCGGGGAGGAGGGCGGGTAGTGAAACACCAACGGGGACACACATCTCGAAGAACCGTCATTACTGCATCAAAGTGAGTAACTTCCTCTTCTTGTTGGAGTGATGTCCCCGTGGGTGCTTCACTGTAGATGACTTTGTAGCAGTACTCAAGAATGCCTGGACAGCAGGTCCCGGAGTCATGGTTTGACTGCTGTTGACAGCACTGCTGAGGCTAATGAGGAGTCAGCAGCCAAAAAGTGTACAATCGCATGATGCTTCATGAAAGTGCCATTAGATGACCATATGGCTGCACGGCAGATGTCTCATGGGGAAGCTCCTAGTAGGAAAGCTGTGCATGTAGCTACAGCTCTTGTGGAATGAGCTCTGGATTCTGTTGGAAGCGGCTTATTTCACATGGAGTAGCACGTGCTAATGTACGAAACTATGAGCCTCGAGATGCGCTGAGATGATACTGGTTTCTCCCTCACTAGGGAGATCAGTAAGCATTGTGTCTTGTGGAAAGCTTGAGTTCTACCTATGTAAAAGGTGAGTGCTCTGCGTATGTCGAGGGCGTGGAGGGTTGCCTTTCGGGGAGAGATATGGAGCTTGGCATAGAAGGAAGGAAGGGTGATTGGTTCGTTAATATGGAACTCAGAGCACACTTTGGGGATGAAGGCTGGGTGAGGGCGTAGAATAACATAGTCTCTGTTAATAACATTGTCTCTGTTTGACGGTACTGCCATCAAAGCCACAAGTTCATTGACTCTGCGCGCAGATGTAATGGCAAGCAGAAAAACCACCTTGAGTGTCATCATTGGGAGTGGTGAAGTGGCCAAAGGTTCGAAAGGTGGTGGAGTAAGGGTGTCTAGGACTAGGTCCAAGATCCAGGATGGAGATGGGGGTCTGTGAGGTGGATTAAAGTTGGTCAACCCCTTTAGGAACCTCTTGGTAGCTGGATGGGTAAATACAGAGGTGCTGTCTATAGAATATCGGAAGGCTGTAACCGCCGTGAGTTGTACTTTGAGCGAGGCAATAACTAGTCCTGACTGCTTTAGGGAGAGGATATATTCCAGGATTTGATGAAGGGGTGCTGTGTATGGGTCAACACGTGCAGCAGGAGACAAACTTATGCCACTTATGGAGGTTAGTAGAGCAAGTGGTATCCTTTCTGCTGAGCATGAAGACCTCTTTAACTTGTGCAGAGCAGAGATCCACAGAACCAACTAGGAACCAAGCAGTCAAGTGCAGGGGTTGGGGCTGAGGGTGACCTGGATCAGTAGATCGCAGAAGTGGGAAGGGCATATGGCGAATGCAGAGACAACTGGTAAAGAAAAGTAAACAAGGACTGGAGAGCCCAGGAGATCACTATGAGAATCACACTGGCTCCATCCCTATTGATCTTCTCAAGGATCCTGGGAATGAGCATGATGTGGGAAATGCATATAGGAGAGGCCCCCCCCTGCCAGATGAAAAGAAAGGCATCTTCTATGGATCCCTGACCAATTCCTGCTCTGGAACAGTAATATTGACACTTGTATTTCTGTAGGAGGCAAAGAGGTCTATTAGTGGATCGCCCCAGCGATGGAAAATACATTTGAGTATGTTGTGTTGAAGTTCCCACTCATGGTTCGGTGCAAAATGTTTGCTCGGCGAGTCTGCAGCAGCATTGTTGCCAAGTAAGAAAGATGTTATTAGACTGGTCTTGTTGTGAATGCACCAGTTCCAGAGGCACACTGCTTCTGTGCAAAGGGATCAGGATCCAGCACCCCCTTGGCAGTTTATATGGCACATTGTGGCAATGTGGCCACTGGGTATTCTAATAGTGGTGTCGCGAATATGTGCCTGGAAATGTCTGCAGGTGTTGAAGACTGCCCTGAATTCCCGGATGTTTATGTGGAAAGTTGTTTCTCGTGGTGACCATCATCCCTGAATAGACATGCCTTTCATGTGGACACCTCAGCCCATGAAGGAGGCATCTATAGTAATATGGGCAGAAGGTTGAGGCCAAACGAAATGGGATTCCTGCAAGGAGATTGAACTTCCCTCAGATGGCGGACCAAACCACGCAAACATCGGATGGTGGAGCCACCCTTTTGTGGGCAGGGAGCCTGTCAGAGTATACACAGGCTCTACTCAGTGCTGAAGGCAGTGGAAGTGTGGTCATGCATGGTGGACTATATAGGTTGTGGATGCTATATGCCCCATAAGTTGTAGGCATATGAGTATCGGAACTGTACGGCTCGTAACTACCGCAACAAGGTCCTGGATAGCTTGGAACTTCTGCATAGATAAGTCAGTTCATGCTGTGGTGGAGTCGAGGCGAGCGCCTATGAACTCCAAAGCTTGCGAGGGCTCGAATGTGGATTTCTGGCCATTGATAATCAGACCGAGAGATTCAAAAGTCTGCCTGGTTACAAGTATCATATTGTATGTTTCTGCCGAGGATGGGCCCTTTATGAGGCAGTCGTTATGAGATGGGGGAAGATTATAATGCCCCATTGACGAAGGTTCACCACTGTTATTGCAAGCATTTTTGAAAACCCTCTGGGTGCAGAGGAAAAGGCCATAAGGGAACACATGATACTGGAAGTGCTCCATGCTAACAGTGAATCGAAGAAAGTGCCTGTGAGCAGGGTGGATGGTGATGTGAAAATAATTATCCTGAAGGGTGAGGGCTGCAAACCAGTCCCTGTTGTCTAACACTGGGATTATAGATGCGAGAGTTACCATTTTGAACCGCTACCTCCAGAGGTAATGGTTGAGCTTCTGGAGATTGAGTATGGATTTCCAGCCTCCTGTTTCTTTTCTCCAGGTGAGGAAGGGTTTGAGAGTCCTCAACCAAGATGTCAAATGTGTTGTTTGTTTGATGATTGGTTAGAGGTGCGGTTGGGTCTGATTACACCTCCTCTGGACACACTGCCTTGCTCGTGACTGATCAAAACCTCACTGTTGCTGTCTGCCATAGGAGTAGTCATGGCATCTCTGGTAAGGTGTGCACCACTTGCGCTGGTATGGAGGTGTGTACATACCAAGGGTATGGAGAATGGTACAGAAATCTTACTCGAAAGAAGAACCTCATTCATCTTTTCGGCAAAGAGGTTCTGTTTATCAAAGAAGAGGTCTTTGACTTTCTTCTGCAGCTCCTGTGGGACTCCAGCAGTTTGTAGCAACAAAGCTCTTTGCATGACTACTGCGGCAGCCGTTGAACAGGTAGCTGTGTCTGCCACATTCAACGTGATTAGGAGGCCTGTCCTAGCAGAAGCATAGCTTCCTGAACTATGGACTTCAGAATCGGTCTCTGAGTCTGGTAAGTGCTCCGTGAGTGCTGTGAGCTTCGTGTAATTGTCGAAGTCATGCTTTGACAAGAGTGCAGCATAGTTGGCAACACAGAGTAGCAGCGTCGCAGAGGAATACATTTTTCAGCTGTACAGGTCCATACGTTTGCTTTCCTTCTCAGATGCAACATTCTTATACCGGGGAGCCTTGGACCTGTGATGCGCTGCATATACAACCAGGGAGTTGGGCTGGAGAAAAGAAAATAAAAATTCCATTCACTTAGCCAAGGCAAAGTACTTTTTGTCTGCTGTCTTATTGGTCAGTGGGGAGAAGCTGGAGTCTTCCAGATCTCCTCGACAGCTTCCATAATCGTCTCATCTATCAGCAACCCTATCTTAGCTTATTGGGAGGGTTGAAGATTTTTGAGGAGGCGGTACTGCTTGTCCTAAACCTCCATAAACTGATCCACCTGGCTCATGGCAACCCTCTTAAACAATTCCTGGAATTGTTTAAGGTCTTCTGAAGGTGATGTGTCCCCTGGGATTACAGCTTTATCCGGAGACGAGGACAACTGGTCCGTAGGAGAAGTATCAGGCTGCTGTTCCTGAGGGTCTGATCATTGACCCTCTTCAGGCTCCAAACGGTGTGTTTGAGGGGAAGAACTCTGAAGTGGTGGGACGGATGTTGGTTGCAAGGAGGTGCTGAAGCAGAAGGGTATCTATGTGCAGGTGAAGATCTGTAGCAGCAGAGTGACCAGTGTCTAGGATGTGGAGGCTGATGGTGGTGGTAGACAGTGGACCAATAATAGCGTGACTACCTGGGTGATACAAAATACAGGATTATGTAGCACTTTAAAGACTAACAAGATGGTTTATTAGATGATGAGCTTTTGTGGGCCAGACCCACTTCCTCAGATCAAATAGTGGAAGAAAATTGTCACAACCATATATACCAAAGGATACAATTAAAAAATGAACACATATGAAAAAGAGTCAGTATAGTATGTTGATCTTAATGGATTGTTCACTTTCAGTCCTTTGGGTTTGGCCCATGAAAGCTCTTCATCTAATAAACCATCTTGTTAGTCTTTAAAGTGCTACATAGTCCTGTATTTTGTTTCAGCTACACCAGACTAACACGGCTACATTTCTATCACTATTCTACCTGGGTGATGAGTGTCTCAAAGAAAGCACACTCATATGTCCTTCCCAGTATATTGCATGTGGAGACAACGCTGGAGAATGAGGGAGTATCACTGAGCCCTTAGAGGAGGGGAGTGGAGAGAGAGACGTGTGGCTCAGATGGGCGTGATGATGAAACTCCCTCTGCAGAGCCGCAGGTAGTGGAGACAGGAATCTGCATTGTCTCCTATATGATGGGACATCATGCCTGGCCGCAAAAAGATGCAGTACTGGTAACCTCTGCTGACGGCGAGGGCGACAGTGCCAGTGAGAAGGTCGGAGACACTGGACTAGAGCTCCAGTGCCTATTAGATTTTGTGGGAGCCTTTTTCGGTGCCGAGAGTCGATCATGCATCTCCGGTACCAGGCTAGAAGATTGCGGTATCGACTCTGGCACAGTGGGTCCTGCCAGTGCCATTGGGGCTGGTGCCGATGTAGGTGCTGAGGCCTTGGAGGATGGGGCTGCCAGTGCTAAAGTAACCTTTGGTGCAAGTGATGTTCATGATGTCAGCACCAACAATGCCTATTGTCAGGCTTTCGGGTCCAGAACCGCCTTCGAGTGTGAAGGGGACTTGCTGGACATCCCGGGCTTGTCTCCCGTGCTGACTCTGCTTGTTGGGACCGGCAGAAAGGAGCACACCGGTGAAGCCCGTTTACTTTGCGCAGACCCTGATCAGGGGAAGATACCCTCCATTTTTGGGCAGTAGTGAGGTCTGAGTGAGCCACAGATGGAGAGTCTGATGACTGGAGCCCTTTATCCAACAAGATCATACATAGACGCATTTCTCTGTTGCGGCGTGCACTTGCTATTAGTTTTCAGCAGTGTGGGCTTTTCTGAGGCACATGTGCCTTGTCCAGGCAGCAAATGCAAGAAGAAGGGCATTGCAGGCTGGAATGGGTTCGCGACAAGTGTCACCTTTTTTTAAACCCTGGTGAGCCAGGCATTGTAAGGGGTATCCTCATTATCAGGGCTTAACAAAAGGTGGTGAAAGCCGCTCGCCAGCCCCACATTGCGCATGCGCACGCCGCTGGTAGAGGGGGCGCGTGGCTGAAATCTACTCTCCACGGGTGAGTAGATTCTATAGTTTGTTGAGCCCTGCTTATTAGGTATTCCCCTGAGTTGATTCCTTAAAATAGATTTTTTTTTTAAAAGGTCCTGAGGAAAACCAGTAATAATGAAGGAAAAAAATAATTTTTTTTAAAGAATTATAAACTTCTTAAGAATAAGCTGCAACTAGAAACTGAACTAAGCATTTAACAACTAAGAACTCTCTCTCTTTTTTTTCCTTATTAGAACAGCTGAAGAGAAGAGCTTGCTCCGTCTTCCACCAAGAGTGGCAACGAAGGAAATGGTGGGAGCTGGACTGCATGCGCATGCAAAATGGTGCGAACGCCACGAGGCACCTGCTGCGCCTGCATGGTCCTGCTGAGTACTGCTGCTCAAAACTGCAATCTGTGGCACCAGGCTGACCCAATACCTACAGTGGAGCACCGACGGGGACATCACTTGAAGAAGAATTGGTAGGAAACCCATCTAGGATTGTCCTGCAGAGCAAGAGCACAAGTTCTCCAACAACAGTCAGACAGTAAGGAAGAACTGAGAGGGAAGAAGGCTGGCTGAGCCCTTTATTCTACACCATGCAGGTGCCACTCCACGGGGCTCCACAGCCAGCCCAACAGGTACCACTAGGGGCAAAACTTTCCAACAACTGTTTATATGGCACACATACAGCTATTGGAAAGGACCCGAGGAATCACTTGAAGAAATGGAAATTCCATTTCACTGAGGATTCTGAGGTTCAGAAGTTTGTTTTTATTCTGATCTGGAGCAAAGCCCAAACACTTCAAAATTCTTGACAAAAGAAAAATCTCAGAAATTAATTTTGAATAAAAATGTTTCATTTCAACCAAATCAACACCTTTCATTTTGATTTCAACTTTTATTTTATACTACAATAAAAATTAAAAAATAAATTTGCTTCAAAGAGAAACATCTAAATGAAATGTTTGGCAAGGTCAGAATGGGAAACTGCTAGGACTTCGTTTTTCTGGAAAACAAACTTTTAGTGAAAATCAACACTATTTCACAAAGCATTTTGATTTCAACAGAACTGCATTCTCGGATAGAAAACCGTTCCATCAAAAGTTTTCCAATCAGTTCCACAAATGAAGGGCTTGACACAAGCCAGGATAATGTATTCTACATATTGTCATATAGGAAAGCAAAATTATCTGGCTATTATATAATTGCAGTATTGAAGTTGAAAATCTCACCAGTCTCTCTCTGTCTTTCTGCCATTCCTTCCGTTTCTCAAATTCTGCTCTTTGCTCTTGATGTCTCTCTTTTTGCTTTTCTTCTTTCTTCATTTTCTCCTGTTCTTTCGTTGTCCTGAAAAGTGTGTGCAATTCTTCACAATCTGCTTTCAGTTTTGCCTCTCTTTCCCTCTTTAACTCCAAGGAATGGAATACCTCCTGTTTTTGACTCTGAAGAGATTCCAGTGCAGCTCGTAACTTGGTACTGACTTCTCTTTCCTTTTGTGTTTCTTCACAACGCATTTGCACCTCAGCTTCTAACTGCCTCTTAGACTGAATAGCTTTCTGGTGCGTTTTCTCAATTATAGCAGCTAGCTCCATAGCACGGGATCTCTCTGCATCCAACTGAGCCTGCAGTTCTTGCACAAAGGTTTGTTCCAGCAATGATTCTTTATGCTTACAGGAAGCACCTTCATTTACTCTCATGCTCAGTTGTTCTGTCAAAACACGTTCATGGTTCAACGCATTCAAAAGCTCTAACGAGTGATTCTTCTCAACCTCCAAATTTCTCTGTAGTTCTGTCAGTTTATTTCGTTCTTGGGACAGTAAAGCCTCACATCGAGAATGTTCGATTTGAAGTTCCTTACGGAGATTATCATTTGCTGATTTTTCATGCTCTAAGGCCACTGACATTTTCTTATTTTGTATGCTATGCAATTCCAAGGCAGCCTGCAAGTCCTATTTGAGAGACGGTACACATATTAACATCATAACAAATACTTATTTGCAGGCCCTGCCAACTCACTAACTTGAGGATCATCACACACTTTTTCCAATACATACTAAACGGTTATAAAATGAAAACATAGGCATCTGAAGACATTTTAATGTGTCACAGTTTCTACATTAGCCAATCTGATTGTCTAAGTGACATCTGCAGTAGAAATAGGCTGGGTTGATCTTCATATGGAAGATTTTAAAAAAATGTAACACCGCACATGAGGCTCTACTAATAGAGGATGCAAGTGAATAAAGCAAATACTCTGGTCATTAAGCACTCCGAAAATGTTAAATATACTTTACAACGTCTTAGTGCAGCTCTCATTCCCTGCCTGCAGAAGAGTGGGGAAATTAAGATCAGGGTAGCTTTGTTCTTTTGTATTGGCCAAAATCTTTTCTTGAGATTTTAGGATGACACCGACAACCCCAGATCTATTCCCATGGCAGAAAAAGAAAAAAATCCAAAGACAATGTAAAGAGAGGCAGGTCCAAAAGGAAACTCAAGACCAGGGGGAATTAAAAACATACAAGCTCTCTACGTAAGTAAGTGGTCTTGCAAAGAAAAATCGGTACTGTTTTTGAGGCATGCTTCCTGGGTTTTTCTAATTTGTTTGAGATCAGCTTATACAAATAAGTAAATCTGTATTTATACATACATATAAGACAAATATTTCTAACAGAAAAGGATGAAGAATATTTTGCAGTAGCAATTAACAAGCAATAATTCCTGTTAACTGGGGAAGGAGAAGTAACTAAATTACAGACAAGTGCCGACTTTTATAGCTCAACAAGTTGTGACTAGTAATACCAAGAAAATACCATTATAAACTAGATACTTTAATGTCAATGGGACACAAACAGTAGTGGAATGCCTCTGCTCTAACTTTGACAATTCTTTCAGTCACTTATTAGAAACAAGGAGAAGTTATGGACTATTATTTCCATGTGAATGCTTTATTTTTAAAACACGAAGGTTACTTGTAATAAGAGTTGTTTGATGACTGGTGTGGAAAAAGTGAATAAGGAAAAGTTATTTACTTATTCCCACAATATAAGAACTAGAGGTCACCAAATGAAATTAATAAGCAGCAGGTTTAAAACAAACAAAAGGAAGTTTTTCTTCACTCAGCACATAGCCAACCTGTGGAACTCCTTGCCAGTGGATGTGGTGAAGGCTAGGACTTTAACAGGGTCCAAAAAAGAGCTAGATAGATTCATGGAGGTTAGGTCCATCAATGACTATTAGCCAAGACAGGTAGGAATTGTGTCCCTCGCCTCTGTTTCTCTGGAGATGGGTGACAGGGGAAAGATCATGTGAGGATTACCTGTTGTGCTCCCTCCCTCTGGGGCATCTCGTATTGGCCACTGTCAGCAGACAGGATACTGGGCTGGATGGATCGTTGGTCTGACCCAGTATGGCCATTTTTATGAGTGGCTTTACATATTCCCATTTATGAGGATTGTGCTGCCTGGCAGTCCCTAATAGTAAAACACCTCCTCAGTATTTTTGAATGTTCCAAGGGTGAGACTATGTAAGGGGATGCTGTGCCCTCAACTTCCTCAGTTTCTTCCACTGCTAACCCAAAGAGACTATAGAAGCACTCTGAGAAAGAGGGGAAGGTGAGTAGGAAGTGTAAATATACAGTCATCTTTGTTACAAGAAAATAACCTTCATTTCTTCTTTGAATGACTCTGGATATTCCCACTTATAGGTAGTTTGACAAGCAGTGCTGAAAACCCAGGAGATGGAACAAAGTCCTAATTAAATAACCACTACTCTGCCAGATTTGGCAGTAAATCTAGAAGCTACATTCAGAGCATACTGTTTAGTGAATATGTAATCTGACTCTCAAGTAGTAGCCTTGCCAATTTGCCTAATAGGCACATGTTTAAGATCAACAGAAGATGTTGCTACTGATCTAGAAGAAAAAGACTATACTACAGAAGGCACAGGAAATTCTGCTAATTTGTAACTTTCACCTTTGCACAGTTTAATGCAGTTTCTCAACCAGTGGTACGAGAACCCTTAAGGGTACTCGAGAGAAGTCTGGGGAGGGTACATCAACAACTGAAATTTGGAGAAAACTGAACTTTTGTTTTAAGTTTTACAACACTATTTTTGTACTTTTTACACCCAAAAATTTCATTACCCACCCGGCTATGATTAAATTGTTTAAACATATGTGTTGCAATGGTAGGAAAAAATTGTGTGTGTCTGAAAACTGTAGGTACTGGGGGTACTTACAACTTTTTTTGGGGGGGGAAAAAGAGGTCCTTTATAAAATCTGAAAATAAATCTGAGTACAAGAAGCAATCTCAATAATACACAAGGATCTTTCTAGTACCTCAAGTATGTGACACAGGCTAGGTCTACACTGCAATTAGAAACACGCGGCTCACCCTGCCAACTGATTCAGGTTCATGGGATTCAGGCTGCCCGACTACAGTGCAGACCATGTTCAACAGCCCTGCAGCCCAAGGTCTGTGAGCCTAAACTACCTGGCATAGGCCCACCATGGGTTTTCAATTGCAGCACAGAAATTCCTGTGTACTTCCATTAATTAGCATGAGATTTTAGAGGGGAAAAAACTGGTAAATTAATTGTCTCACAGGAAATTCAGACATTATGTTTGGTAAAAATCAAGGATTAGGTTTCAGTTTTGAGCAAGTCCTTCAGAATCACTTGGATTCAACAAACAAGAGAGAAAAGCATTATTGGAGATGAAAAATAGGGGGAAAACCGGGTGGCGGGGAATGAAGTGGAACAGGAACGTTGTTAATGCAAGTCAGTCTACTTATGAAGTTAACTCTGAAGATCTCATTAACACGCAGAATGTTACCTCTAATGCTTTGGTCTTTTCATCTTCTCTTAGCTTATGCTGAAGGTGTTGTTCTTCAAACATATTCTGTAACTCTTTTTCTTTTAAATGTTCATCCTGTAGGTCTTGGAGTGCAACTGTCAGATCTTTGTCTTTATTTTCCAGTTCAGAACTGCAACATTCAGCAGAATTACAAATGACACTTCTCTTAGTTCAGAACGGACCATCCTTTCTTGTTTTTACATATTATTGCTTTACAAAGAATTTATTTGTTCTTTTTAACCTTTCTTTCCACTGGAACAGGAGCAATTAAGTCACTTTGCCACTCTACTCACAAGTGGGATATATTTTATCATTTTGTTAGTTGGACCTCTATCTGTTCTTCATTTTAAACGTATGCTCTTTACCTGTGCCTATAAATTTGACTGCCTTCCTATGTTAACTTCTAAAAAGGGAGCAGTCAGCTATCCCCAGCATAACTAACAAATCATACCCCATTTAGCAGCTGTTGACAAATAGGATAAGCTACTACTGTTCTTCGTGGCAGAACAACCTCAGTGCTATATGGGAGGGAAAAAATCCACTAGTGTGCACTAGAACTACAGGGGAGAAAAAAAACGGCCAAGAAGTGATGACCAGGTCACTAACATAGGCAATGGAAGTTGCCTGGCTCTATGGGTACACAGAACTCTAACTTGAAATAAGATACGCAATTTGTGCTATGCAAATTGCGTATCTTATTTTGAATCCACAGTAAAACCTGTGTTATCGGACACGGCTGGCGATTAGGGCTTTCCAGTTATCTAAAATTTCTACTTATCTGAGGGTCCCCATAAACCTATGAAAAAACAATGGACAATAATAGTAAAATCAAGTTTTTAATACTAGTAGTTTTGTAGTGTGAGGCAGTTGGTCTCACGTTTCTATTTTGAGTTAAAGATGATTAGTACTTCTTAAATAAAAAAAATTGTTAAGCCAGTCATGGTAAACCAAGGCAGGCCTGTTGCACCTGAAAACGTGACAGTATTGTGGCTGGGGGCAATGCCAGCTAAAGTTTTCTGGCTAACAGAGTGCCAGATAATAAAGGTTTCACTGTATTTTGAAATAGCTTATTTTGAAATTTGAGGCGGTCTACAAAGCACCAAATTTTGAATCAACATACTATTTCGAAGCTTCAGGGGGTAGCTGAGTTAGTCCGTTACAGAAAAAAACAACAACAAATGGTCTAGTAGCACGTTATAGACTAACAAAACATGTAGATGGTGTCATGAGCTTTCATGGGCACAGCCCACTTCTTCAGATGACCAGAGTTATGAGTTTAGGATGTGCAGGCCCAAAAAAATAGGAGAGGGGAAGACATCCCTTAACTCTCATGGAACAAGGGCTACCAGGATGCCAAAATAAGGCTCCCGTTATTTTGAAAACTATTTTGAAATAACGGGTGGTTTGTGTAGACGTGGGTAGTTATTTTGGGATGCCTTCAGTATCCCGAAGTAGCCGTGCAGCGTAGACTTTCTGTATGAGACAAACCAGGGACATTGGGGAAGGAATGAGCAAGAACTGGAAGTAGTATGAAAGGTCAGGTAGCAGGCATGCAAGTTCAGGGCTTGGAAGGAATTCTAGTTTCACCAATTTACATCACTGTGCCAATCCAATGTGCATCATCAAGTGAAACTCCCACCCTTGTCAGTCAAATTCTCAAGTTAGCACCATTGTGGGAAAAAAAAAAAAAATCAGCAAGCAATTAGCAGCCAGTAAATATTCAAAGTAAATGTCCTTAAACTCTACTTCTGTGCAGATTGACAGAAGTTAACATTCCTTCACTCCCCTTGTATGTCAGCAAGTTCCAACCCATTTCTGGATTTAACAAACGCAAAAGAATTACCCATTGTTAATGTAGCTCTCAAAAAGCTACTCCTTACCGAAGCTGCTTTATTTCCCTCTGAAGCTCTTGCAGGGATTTTTGTAGTCTTTCATTCTCTTGTTTGCTTTCATAAAGCTCGGAGTTCAAATCTGATACTGCAGCTCTCTCCTGCTTCAGGAGTTCATATGTCTCCGAGGCCCTCTCCTGTTCCCCACTTAGAGAGTTCTGCAAGTCACTTGCTATGGCTTTTTCCTGCTGAAGTTTATAGTCTAACAATTCAACTGGGGAAAAACCAAAATCCACTGTATTATAACAACTCTGTTCCCAATTATACAGGTTTCTAAGTACAGAAAAATAAGTGGCCCATGGCTACTACTGCTTTCCCCAATCCTCTGCTAAGGAAGAACTCAACTTTTCAAACAGTTTACATTTTTTTTAAAAGCACTTGAAAGGATTATAGAACTTCTGCTTTACAGTTAGTCTCTCACTCAGCTTTCCCATTCATTCTCACTTTGATTGGCTCATCAAAGAACAGGTTCCTGTTTGGCTTTTAACTATTTTGATAAAACAAAAACTGCAAGCAGCCAGTTATCAATTGCTTCTATAACCCACTTATGAATATCTTCCATTTACCAATACACACAGATATACACACCACTTGAGAGAATTTCCTGAAAACCCCTACTTGTTGCTCACTATTCTGAAGTTTTCTACCTTCATATATGCCTTAGCCTTAAAATCACACAAAAATGAAGTTGGAGGGTAAGATAAACCAAAGACATTTCAGCTCTGTTTTAAACTTTCCAAATACAGCAAACTTCCGATAATCCGGCACCTTTGGGACCCAGGGGGTGCTGGATTATCAGATATGCCGGACTATCGGAAGGGGGGGGCTATGAGAGGCCTGGGGTGGGGGAGCGGGATGCCACCCTAGACCCCTCATAGCCCCCCCTTCCGATAGACCGGCTCTGCCCCAGGCGTCCCTGATTCAGCCGCTGCTGAAACTGACCAGCAGCAGCTGAATCGGAGAAGCCTGGGGCAGAGCAGCTGGAGTGCTGCCGGGTTGGTCCCATAGCGCCGACCCTTGGCGCGGCGAGCCCAATCCGGCAGCATCCTAGCTGCTCTTGGGGACGCCTGGGGTAGAGCATCTGGGGTGCTGCTGGGTTGGTCTCGCAGCCCCGCTCCTCGGCGCTACTGGACCAACCCGGCAGCACCCCAGCTGCTCTGCCCCAGGCATCTCCGATTCAGCCGCTGCTGGTCAGTTTCAACAACGGCTGAATCTGGACGCCTGGGACAGAGCAGCTGGGGTGCTGCCAGGTTGGTCCCCACAGCGCCGCACCTCGGCTGCGGGGACCAACCTGGCAGCACCCCAGCTGCTCGACCCCAGGTGTCCCCAAGTCAGCTGCAGCTGAAACTGATCAGGGCCGATTCCAGGAAGCCCGGGGCAGAGCAGCTCTGCCTCGGGCTTCCTGTAGTCAGCCGCTAGTCAGTTTCAGCAGCGGCTGAATCGGGGACACCTGGGGTGCTGCCCGGTTGGTCCCGCAGCCCAGAGGGGCAGCGCTAGGGGACCTACCCGGCAGCACCCCAGCTGCTCTGCCTCCGGCTTCCCCGATTCAGCCACTGGTCAGTTTTAGCAGCGGCTGAATAGGGGAAGCTGGGGGCAGAGCAGCTCCAATGGTCCGGCTGCCCGGAGCACTTCCAGGTTCCTGATGGTGCCGGACCATCAGGAGTGCCGAACCGTCAGATGCCGGATCATCGGAGTTTTACTGTACAGCCTTTTCTGAGACACAACTATCTTGATGACCTCCACTCCCATACCCAAAAGAAACTCTAAGAAGTTCAAAACAATTACATCTGACGTCAGAATTCATTTATCAATTTTACAGCACTTTCTACATTTCCCCACCTCTCCACCCCCCTCCCCCGCGTGTATGAATGGAAGAGCAGATGGAAATGGTTTCCTAGGTGCTACCCTTCCTCCGAAGTTGATGTTCTTGTTTGCTCCCACGATCCTCTGCATTAATAAGAGTTTCCTGTAGCTGCTGTAGCTTCTCCTGGTTTTGAAGATGTGTCATTCGTAGTTGGGCTCGAAGGTCCTGTATCTCAGAAAGTAAACTCTTTCTATCAGAAGACAGAAGGTGTTCTAAAACTATCCTCTGCTGTTCTTCCTAAAAACAGACCAAGCCCATTTCAGACATTAGGGATGTAAAAAGAAAGAAGAAACCACAGTAACGTCTAAGTAATATTACATTTCCAAATACAACTTAATTCTTCTCATAATATAAATCCTACATATCCTCACAGGGCACGCTCACCTGTACAGCACATCACATTTTATATAAACAATGAAGAGAGGCAATTTGACCCAACTTATACCCATTTTATTAACTCTCTTGAATTAAGTAAAAGAATGCAATTTATTGGTTTCCCTAATAGGGCAATAGTTACTGAATACTCTCTTGCTTGATACTAGCCTATCATCATGAAGTTATCCAAAATCACCAAAGGACTAATTTGGGCTATACATTTTACCAAAAAAACATTTCCATAGCTAGGAGTCCATATTGTCTACTTTAATGTGAAGCACCTTCTTCCCACTATCACAATCTCCTGAAAACCCACTGATTGGCTAACAAACACTGCCATCAGTATCCCTCAATGAAGTGTAGAGAAAAATGGCAGTCAAAACAAAGCCTTTATAAATATCTATTGCTCTTGACCTGTTTCGACTGCAATTCTGGATTTAAGAGCATAAGAAGTGAGACTGGAAAACGAGGGACACATTCATGCATTATGCTCATCATTATGGCCTCCACGTTGAAGAGTAACGAAGTGATTTTTAATTGTTAATACTCCAGTGTGGTCTTACTTGTCGTTTTACAATATGCTCCAGTTTTTCCACCAATGATCCTTCATCTCCAGAACCAGGATTGCAAAGGTGTGACTGCAAGTCAATATGAAACACGTTCCGTTCCTTCTCTAGCACACTCTGAACTGCCTGAAGAAGTTCTCCTCTCCAATCAAAACAAGTATCTGAAGATTCCTACAGGATTAAGAGTAACTTTATTAGTATGCATACCTCCCTTAAAATAACAGATCTTTTTTTTCGTGCAACACACTTTATCCTGGATACCTTGTCTCCTCTCTCTGCCACTTTTCTAAGGTAGTCCTTCAATGACTGTATTGCATCCAGCAAGGCTAGTCCTTCTTTTTGCCATCCCTCAGCTGCTACAGACTGCTGAATGCTTTTTTGATCACTAAGAGGGAAGGGATGTTCTGACAAAGCCAGTATTCTTCGACTGTCCTCGTATACCATCTTCAGCACAGACTGAAAAGGGATAAAACATTTTTTATAAACTGATGCGATAGTCCCAATATAATCTAAAATGCTAAAAGATAAAGAAAACTTTTTGGAATTTGTGTTTGTACAAATTACATTTAAAACAAAAACCATTACCTTATGTTCAAGAGTGTTTTCTGTCAGAAGGAGCTGTCTGCACTATAAACTTAATTTAAAATAGACTGTTAGAAAGAGGAAGTCATTCACCTCTAACTGGAAGTTCTTCGAGATGTGTGGTCCCTGTGTACATTCTATACATTGAGGTGCATAAACACCATACACCAGCGCCCACTGACCAACATGCATATTGTCTCTGCCTGTCTCATCCCCTCAACTTCTTATAAGCCAGAAACACATTTTTATGGAGCCCCATTCACCCAGACATTATTTTAAGTATGACTGTTGTTTTGATGGTAGCATCTAGAAGCCCAGTCAGACCCAGACCTCACTGCTCCAGGCACTGTACAAACACAAGACAAGAAAATCGTGCCTGCTTCAAAGAATTTACAATGTAAGTATAAATCAAACAACAAGAGGCAGACACAGACAGGGATGGCACAATGAAAGACAATGGTTACTGCATACCAGCAACCTATTAATTGTCAATTTTTTTTTGTAGGCATCACTGCAAATGAATATTTTAAGATGTGATTTGAAGGAGGACAATAGCTGGCTTTGCACAGGTTTACAAAGAAATCCTTCCTTGTATGAGGGGAACAAGAAAGAATATAAAGGTGAATGTTGAAAATATAGCTAGCAGACACTGCAGGTTGGCATTATTAGCAAAATGGAGATAGAAATAGATCTCTCAACGACATATGAGAGAAGACTGATAGCAAAACAGCCCTGAACGTGAAAAAAGTTTGTTAAATGCAAATCTGAAACATGACCTCTATATAATGTCACAGATCCATCACATTTTGACCCGTTTATCAAATAAAGGACCCACAAGAACAAAAATATATTGCCTGGCATTATAAAACTTGAAAGTTTCATACAGCATATGCTTATTTTCCTTAAGTATAATTTCAAGATATCAAAGTTTTGGTTACTCTATTGAAGTTGTCAGGTACATTTATAAAGTTTGGTGCCTTGAGCAATTTGCTACTACAATAAACCAAAATTTATTAAATCTGTTATTATGAAATTAACCCCTATTGTCAATAACGGACATCTGGGGTTGAGTGAAATGAGTCATAAATTGAGCTGTGAGTGTAAAAACACTAAATAGTAACAGGCCCAAGTGTAGAACAGTAACTGGTACTAGGTACTAGCTGTAAAACAGTAATGGGTCCTAGGCATTCGCTGAAAGCACATTCCAAAAAAAATGGTAACACCACCTCATTAAAAAGAACCTTGGTACCCAAACCCCCCCACAGGTAACAGGGACATACCGACCCGAGTTCAGGAAAGGGTCTAAAATGACAGCATGATGGATAGAGATGTTCTTATCAGACCATGAGGTGCAGGGTGATGAGTGTAATCTAGATAATATCAGAAGATGGCAACCTGACATGCCAGGAGTGATATGTAACTGGTTTGTACCTATATAAAGTGGTGTCTTAGAAAGGCTGTCTTTGTTCAGCCTAGGGGGCAGTAATGGTTTTGAGGTTATGACTGAGCAGGTCCATTGTCAGGATGTATGTACGCATGGTGGTTCAGTTGAGTCTAGCGGCAATTATCACTGTACGTCACAACAATAAACCTGTCCGGGTACCTTTGATCCTGATCTGATTTTCTGGTCTTTGGGGGCTCTCTCAGAGACTGCTGTGTTGACTGCTTGCACAAAGTTAACACAACACACTGGAATGAACACACATGCACACTGCCGTTATCACTGATGTAGCAGGAGACCCGTCAGAACACCACAACGGTGAATTCTATAAGGAGCACGGCAGAGTGGACCAAGTACCTCTCCAATTCCTCATCTATCACAAATAATTTTAGGATAAGGCTCTGAAGCAGAGGGAAAGATAGAAGGTAGTGAAATTCAGCAATGGACCATAGTGACCGTACAAAATAAGTAACCATTCTTCCTTGGGATGATTCTCCCTATGTGCTTTCCCCTCGAGGTGACTCACAAGAAGTATTCATCAAGGAGAAGAGTGCAAGAAACTGACTGAAGGACTCATCTGCCAAAGGAGGCATCTGCTGTCAAAGCTTGCCAGGGCATAACATCTCACAAAGGAACACATGTAGCCCCCGTTCTGCTTTATAGACCTCTTGAAGAGATTTCCTCACAGCAAAGCTCAAGAGGCCACTGGGCTCTGCTCGAGCATGTGGCTGTCGATTTATAGAAAAGCAGGATGATGCCTTTTCCAGATCTTGTCCATTGCCTTCAAACTCACTCTTGCTTTCGCTATTCTGGTCACCATTTCCTTCTTACAGTATAGATCATAAGTCATGTTGCTCCCAAATATGTGAACTTCTCTACGTTCTCTAGTTCAATCCTATCTACACTGATCTTCCTTCCTATTTCCTTATCTCCAAATACCATTGTCTTCATTTTATTGATATTCATCATCAGTCCATACCACTTCCCTTCCCCATTTAGCACCTGCACCGTTCTCGCTAGCTTCTCTTCATCTTCCCCGATAATTATATCATCTGCGATCCCCAAGTTGTTAATTCTCATCCCATGCACCGATATCCCTTCTACCTCTTCCTTGATCTTGTCCATTACTCTCTCTAGGTGCGTGTGTATTTAGCAGCATGTTGTACATGTGAGACATGGGTGATAACGAAAGATTCAAAGAGAAGGATATTGGCATTCAAGAGGAGTTGTTATAGAAAGATCCTGAGAATAGGATGGATGCACAATGTCACCAACGAGGAATTATATAGGAAGATACAGCCAAAAGAGAGCCTACTGCGGAAGATTATACAACGGAAGTTACAGCTATTTGGGCATGTCTGCAGAATGAACAATGGGCAAAAAAGTGAAGATCCTGGTATTCGGCATAAAGGATGGTCCAAATAGGAGAGGCAGACCCCACAGAGAATTGGGTAGATGATATAGTAGATTGGTGCGGAGCTAGTCTACAGAAACTAAGCCACTCTGCACTGGACAGGGAAAGAGTGAAGGAAATAGTGATGGAGGTATCAGACACCAACAGGCATTGAGCCCATGGCTGATGATGATGAGGATGATGCCTGAAATCCACTTAGCTTTCTTCTTGTGTACATCTGGTAAAGGAGACAAATCGTTCAAGGGATTTTCTGACGGGTTTTGTTTTCTGTAGGTAGGAAGCCAAAACTCAGACATTCAGAGTGTGAAACTTTCTGTTCTCCCTGGGGGCATGTGACTTTCAGTAAAAGACAGGTAAGCTAGTGATATGGCTCAGATGGAATTCTGACATCTTCAGAATGAACTTAGGATATAGCAATGTATGGAGCTACTAGCTCTTGTACACTTTTCATGGAGAAACATCTTATTCCTCCATCTGTCATTCAGTGGAATGCTTCCCCTCTCTCTTCAAGTACTGGAGACAGTTAAGTACTAATGCTAGTGAAGCCTGACAACAAACCATGCCCCGCTGCTATCATGGGACACCACTAGGATGTAAGACTCAATTCGAGTAGCAGGATGGAGCACCACCCCACTTCATTGAGAGCAACTATGACTCCATGGAAGAAAAGCAAGACAGTGCAGTACACTTCCCACTAGACAGAGCCAGGGGAAAGAGAAAAATGGGCAGGAAGAGGACCTTATTGCAACCAACTCAAGAGAGAAATCATTACAGCATAATAAAATGAGCAGCTGACTTATAGCTAACTGTTTTACATAATTTGCAGTTACATCTGTTTTGCTTTAAGGTGAGAGACCACAGTAAGTTCTTGGTACACTAGCTTTCCTATCACATATTACCTTTAATTGTGGTGAAATTGTTTCTATTTCTTTCACTGGGTTCATTGGATCTTGAAATATTCCGCAGCACTGCAGATAAGCCATGAAACTAGCATCTATGTGTTCATTTGTTTCTACCTCCTGATTTAGTTTAGCTGCCATCTCTGAACTGGTATCTGAAAACAGACACAAAAAAGTATTTCAGACCAAACAAATCTGTTGTAGTGCGACCATAAACACAGACACACAAAAATGTAGATTCCATAGTCAAAAGTCCTTCCGGCTTTCAATAATTAGAAAAGCTGTCCGCTTCTGTTTTATCCCAGAACAGAACCCACCTATGATCATAAGGAAAGCGTTCCATCATCTGAAATACTTGGTCTAAGAAACCTACATATCAGCTGGGGGAATGGCAGCGCAAGGAAGCACCCACTTGGAGGCTTTCCCTGTTGTTTCCACAGGCCGTAAGCACAGAGCCAGGGGACAGCATATAGCCAGTAAGAGCCCCTCATCCCTCCAAGCCCAGAGCTCACATTCCCACCGAGACCATGCAGCTTCACCCTGCTTCTTCACTTCCTATTCCTTCCCAGACCTCACATCCCACCTGCATCTCATCTCCCAGCCAGACACGCAGCCCGCTATTGCACCCAACCTCCTACCACGCTCCTGCATCTAACCTCTCCCACAACCCACTCCTACACTCTCACACTAGAACTCCACCCCCTCCTGTGTCTATTTTGATATCATGGGTGGCCCGCGGGAAGGGGAAGGCAGGTGGGAGCTGATGCTCGGGAGAAGCTGACTTTCAATCTGGCTCCCCGTGTGTATGGGCTCCAGTGGAACCGCCTGCCCCCCGCACTGCTATTAGAGGCAGCAGTGGCGCAAGCAGGAACTGGTACTTAAAAGTCATCTCCCTGCGATCACCAGCTCCCGCCTGCCCCTGCATGTAAAGGTGTAACTGCTGAAAAATTCTCTGTATATGTTTACAAAAATAAACATTTGTTAACATCCCTGAAATCTACTACAAACATTTTAAGTATCTCAGTCTGGGAGAGCCTATAATCAAATGTAAGTTTCTTTCAGGGTGTTACCAGATTGAGAAAGAGGGTGAAGATTGGGTTGTGCTGTATTACCCGGCTCTGACCTAAATAACATACTTGTCTATTTAGCTGCTTGAGATCAATCAGAGATAGGTCTCAACCACTGAAGCCAAGTGAAAGGTGTTATCTGCATCTATGGTAGGACAAAGGTCATTATTAGACTGACTAGCTAGAACACCCTGGCCTCTTTCTAGCATAAACAAGGTAAGAAGTGTTACTTTTCCAAACAGTCGCAATATCTGAAGTAGGTTACATTCTTCAACTCAGACACACACAAATGAAAGAAAATACTTCTTGAGATATATTTTGGATCTCACTAACATTATCATAAAACAGAATGACTTATGCATTAACGAATAGAAATTAAGACTCACGGCTGCCATATCCATCACTTGCCCCCTCCAGACCAGACATTGTTGAACCTAGGTCATCTTGTGAATCGCATGGAGTTAAAGTGAAGTCGTCAACGTCTCCCACCTGTTGGAATGTTCATACCCAACATGAATTGGAGTCAGGAGTCATTTCTGGCATTAATAGATCCAGCTACACTCTCCTTACTATTTAAAATCATCCCTAAATGACTGCATTCTTACAAAACATTAAATTAATTACCGTATTCATGCTAGTATGTGTCATAATTAAGGCTATGTACAGAGTTCCTTTGTAAGCTTCTTCCACCCATTTTCGCTTAGTTCTAATCGCTTTTAAAAATTCCCTTTAGGTCTAAAGCTTTGGATACTTGGCCTTAGCCAACATGTGAATTTTGGGAGCAAATTTAGGGAAAAACCCATTCAGCTACTTGTCAGTTATGGGAGAATTCAGGAACTATAATATTAAACATATGCTTTTACTCTCCTATACAAAAAACGTTGAAAAAATGCCTTCTGTTCTTGAGAGCAGAGAATACGAAAGGTAAGTTATAAGATAACTGCAGGGACTCCTGTACTCCCTAGGATAATCTCGTGAATGGAACTGTAGAATGTTTAATTTAAATTTTACATTTAAGGTTTCTGAAACCATTGCAAGATGCACCAAATTACAAAGTTTTCATTTAAAAAAAAAGCTGCTTTTCTGCTGACAAAAAGGCTGTGCAATTACCATTTGATTACTACACATTCAGTTAAATATTAAATCGTTATTAAAAAAGCAATCTGATGCCTATTCAGAAAGTTTGATCATGACTGTTTTCCAAAGAAAAGTGCTCTGATGGGCATGGCACTGAACTGGGACTCAAGAGGTCTCAGCTCAATTCCCAGTGTTGCCACAGGCATCCTGCATGATCCTGGATCAGCCAATCACTGGGAGTCTTTCTACTGATTTTAATAGACATTGGATCAGGCTCTCTGTATCTCAGTTCCGCATCTTCAAAATTGAGATATTTCTTTTCTCCCACCCTTTCCCTGTCCTGTCTATTTAGATACGAGAGATTCAAGACAGGGACTCTCTCTTACTAGTGCATGCAGAGCAGCATGCCTACTATAGCCTATGTTAGAGACTGTAGGCATTATTATAATATTATCAATCATGAATAATAAACTCTACCAAAGGAAACTTCCTGTGGAACTTGCGGATGAGGCTGGGTCTGTAATGCAATTTCACTGCACCAAGTAGAGGGAGGGAGACTCATGTTTATCAATACCACACCAGTTTCCCATAAACTCTGTATATTACAACTCAGGAGATACATAATTAAAATCATTCCTCCAAGAAGTAATTTAGAGCATGGCCTTTGCCTTTTTATACAATTGCACAGAGCCTAGAATACTGCTGGCACCACTAGAATATCGGTAGTGCCGACTTTAAAAAAAAATATAAATTACAATATAATCAAGCTCATCGGAAGAAGTGGACTTTGCCCACGAAAGCTCATGATACGAGATTTTATATTATATATATATATATATTGTTCATCTGTAAGGTGCCACAGGACTACTTATTTTTCAAGTTACAGACTAATACGGGTACCCTTCTGAGAAACAATTTGAGAAGATACTCCTCAAACAAAACCGATCTTTAAAAAACCAAGTAAAAATATTCACCAGCAGACAACGGTTACAATAAGTTAAAGACTACCATGACACCGGGTAAACTCTTCTTTGAACGCAATTCATTACATTTGGAATTTCAAACAGTCACAATCTTACTGTGGCCTTCCCTTTTGAATTGCCAGGCCTAACGGAGTCCCATCGCTGTGAACTTTTGGTGCATTCATGGTATTCATGAACTTCAGAAAGTTCACCAAAAAAGAACCCATATCCTATTACCGTTATATATATTCCAGCAATCATCTAGTCGTGATGAAAGACATTCTCTACCTTGAGGGCCTTATACTTCAATTTAGATTTGAGAAAACTGTTTTCACTTACAGAGACAGAGCAGTGGTAAAATGATGTTTCAATACAGCCTAAAGTATGCTTCACTGTCCCCAACCAGGAAATGAACAAATAAAAGATGACTGCTATGACACAGTATCCTTTCTTCTTGATGTACATTTAGCAATATTAGTTTCCATGGGAACACACAGAGCACATGACCCAGCAATAAAGCTTATGGAGGGGGAGGGAAGGAAGCATTTTATATTTAATGTTTTTAAAAAATTATAATTACCAGAATCCTTTTTTCCATATCTTGGTACTCAGCACCTGAGTAGGTACTTTCAGACAAAGCTGGAGACTTTAAATCTAGTCTGGCCACTGCCCCCTCATTGGTATTAGCATACAGACTTGGATATCCCGAAAGTCCAGGTGTTTCTCCTTCAATGACAGATGATTTGTTGGGCATCATTTCAAAGTCTGTGCTGTGTACACTATTAACTTCCGAGAAGGGAGTTAAGTGAAGACTTGGTTGAAGTTCAGTGCTTGTCTCCTGCTTTCTCACAATCTCAGGTGAGTCCCATGAAGTCATATCCATGACTAAACCTTCAAAGTCTTGAGGTGTCTCTTCAGCATGCGCTGTATTGTGTAAAAGATTGTTCAACTTGCATTTCATTGAGTCTGGAGTTTGATGAAATGCCAAGATTTGCTGACACTGCTTTTTCAGATCCTCTCTGGGTTTGTCTGTCATCTCTGCTTTCTGAATCAGGAGTGTGTCCTGCAGTTGCTTAATCTGAGCTTTTAGATTTCCACTGTGAGTCTTCAAGTCCGCTATAGCTGCCTCCTTCTCCTACAGTGAAACAACACACACACCTATTCATTTTTTTTCAATTCAAATAAAAGTTCCCACAAGAGCAAAAATTACTAAGCTTCTGAGATTTTTTTTTAAAGAAAATAAATGTGTTATTAATCTTAGCTATGATTTCAAGAACTCTGAAATAATTCAACATATTTTCTCATGCCATTTTGGCTTTTCTATTACCTGCAAGCGACGATAAATGAACGCATCTGCTTTTCAAAATAGCTATCGTAGTTAAAAGGAATATTTAATATAGTTCATTATTTTATTAGTACACTACAGAGCAACATGTAAAAAGTGAACTGTTGGTGGCCATTTTTAAAGATTACATCCCATTTGGGTTTCATTGGCATAGTGAAATGGAGCTAGCCAGGTTTTCATTGGATGTCTATTTTTTAAGCAGAGATGTCAAAACACATTTACCACTGCATTATATGACATCTCCACTGAAGCAGGGCTTATGCTGGAGAGAAGGGACTTTCCCACCCAGTTCTACAGAACTGAACTAGTCATTAAAAAATTAAATTTATTCCAAAACAGAGAAAGAACAGGTTAAGGAAGATTGAAATATTTTAGATGTTTTCAAGCTGGCACAGCCTGATAACATTTATCCTAGGATACTTAAGGAACTACCAGAAGCACTCTTGGCACCATACACAAGGAACGGTGAGACCCCCGAGAGCTGGAGAAGAGCAAACAAAGTCCCTATCTTTAAAAGGGAGCACAAAGAGAACTCCAAGTTAGGCTGACAGGTCTATAATTCTCTGATTCATGGAAAGCTACAGGAACAAGTTATTTAACAATTATAAGCTGCTAGAGCAGGGGTGAGCAAACTTTTTGGCCTGAGGGCAACATTGGGGTTCATTAAGCATATGGAGAGCAAGTTAGCGAAGGCTGTGCCTCCCCAGACAGCTAAGCATAGCCTAGTCCCTGCCCAACCTCTCTGAACCCAACCACTCCCCCCGGAACCACCCCAGCTCTCCACTCCCTGACCACACCGCCTGGAATACTGAAGCTGGCATTACTGCAACTGACCACCTGGAGCACTGGGGTGGGCAGCACTGAAGCCACGCCACCCGAAGTATTGGGGCTGGCAGGATGCAAAGCACGCCAACCAGACACTGGGAAGCTGAGGCAGTGGGGAGGGAAGGGGTTGGGCGCTCGGGGGCCGGACAGAAGGGTCTAGTGGGCCAGGCCATAGTTTGCCCACTCTGCACTAGAAGGTAACTGGGTCCTAAGGAATAGCTTGCATGGGTCGGTCACAAACAAATAATTTCAAACCGCTGAATTTCCTTCTTCCGCGTGTTTCCTGGCCTAGTAAATGAGAGAAGGCAGTAAATGTAATAGATGGTGATTCTAGTTAAGCTTCTGACACAAACCTACGTCACATTCAGATGCTGATTAATTGTGCCCCCTAGTCACTGAAGGTAGGGCAAGAAATCATCAGCTTAATCTGCAGCAAGGGAGGTTTAGGTTAGATACTAGGAAACACTTGTCAACTACATAAGCAATTAAATTCTGGAACAGATTTCCAAAGGAGCTTTTGGGATCCCCAGCATCGGAGGTTGGACAAAACCCCATCAGGAATATGGATGTAAAAATCCAGTAAAAAAAGTTAACTGGTTAAACAATTTCATTTTAATCATTTAATCAGTTAACCATGGAGGGCTGGTGGGCCCCAGCAGCAGGAGTCCTACAGCCAGCCTTCCATGGGCAACAGGCTGCTCTGGCCCTGCTGGAGCCACTGTGGCCGGGGTCCTGTGGCCGAGAGGGCTGATCCTGCCGGCCTAGCCCTCTGGTTTATCAGTTACCAGGTAAGCATGCTAGTAAACCTAATGCATATCAAATAACCATTTAACTGTTTAACCCTTTAGAGCTCTAAACAGGAATGCAGCAGGTGTACTTGGTCTTGCCCACGCACAGCAGGCTGCACTTAGTAATGTCCCTTCCAGTTCTAGTTTCTATGATTCAAATCTCCTGTAACCAAATTGCCTTGGGTGCAAATCCTCAGCCAAGTGCACTGTGCACAGACTGGCTGCAGGGTTTCTCAGCTGTTTGGAAGTGGTAATGATGGAAAAAGTGCCCAATCAGCTCTTGGTCCCATCTACCTAATTACTATTCCAACATACCTGTATGTCTTCCAGGAATTTATCCCTCTGTTCTTCACTTAATTCCAATTGCTTTTTCACACAGTCTAATTCAGACTTCAGTTCTTCCTGATGCAATGTCATCTTCGCAATTAGATCTTTGTGATGTTCTGAAGTGTCTGTAGCCTCTAACTGTACTAGAATCTTTAAAAGAAAAAAATGTGGGTTGCTCTTTTAAAAAGTGAGCTATTTCCATATTGATGGGATTTTATTTTCTGTCACTTTTGGAATTCCTATCCAAGCATCAACAACAATTGTCATTTTAAAAAAAAAGAGTCAACTTCCCATAAACAACAATATTCCTATCCAAGTGTTGGTAATTTATGGGGATTAAACAAAAATGTGTTTGAAGTTATTATTTTATCTATTTATGTTACACAAGGCAGAGGATGAGGACAGATACACTTCACATTAGGGGAGGATTTTACCACACTTGCTTCAGTACAGTCTGTGTGGTTCTAATTATAAACCCACGCAATGTGTTTAGCACAATACCATAAACAATTTGAGCTTTTAGTAATGTTTACCAATACCAACTTGAGATCAAATAATTATAGTCCTACGTCAGATAGCAGTAGCAACACTACCTTCCCTGTTGATGCCAGAATGCAGGTTTGCTATTTATGAAATCACTCATTACAATAAAGATATGAAGAGAAGAATAAAACACATGCATTACGCATAGCTGTATAAAACAATTACCCTCTCTAATACTAAGTAAATTCGGACAGGCCATGTGGTCTAGTGGTTTGGAAAAAAGATGGAACCAGGAAGCCTGATCTGCTGTGACATATTCTACAATGTCACTTCACCTCGCTGTGCCTCTGTTTCCCCACCTACTCTCTGTATCTCTCCATCTATCTGTACATCTAAGTCCTCTGTAACAATCATACCAGATGCTTGTATAGAGCCTAGCACAATGGAGTACTGATCTCAGTTAAGAACCCTAATCATTTATGTAATACAAATAACTATGAAAACATTTGCTTGACTTAAGGATGAATACTTCCTATAACTACTTAAGAAGGTGCGGAGCCATGGTACAGAAGCGTGAAAAGCAATTTCAGGCTGTATTAGTGATTATCATGTCCAGTGTGTACCTGAAGAAAACAGGAACGCAACATCAGTGAAGTCTAGTTAAATTCACTATTGCCATCTCAGTGTTAAGCTACAAAAGCCTTACTAGTCTAGCATTAAGCTACAAAAGCCTAACTACCCTCACTACTCCAAATGATATTAACAGAGTAATTTCTCAACTAGTAATGAGCTGTATACCCTTGTGATATTTGCACTAAGTAACATGTTAAAGTAGTATGATGTAACTATAATGTTTTATGACATCACAACAGGTGTGCATGTGTATGTTTTGTATCACTAGTGCTTTAATTAATGCTCTAGTTATTTTGTTTAAATCTAATTTTTTTGCCCTGAATTGGACATTTTAGAGATTGTAATAATGTCAGAACATAACTAGCATCTGGTCTAAAGAAAGCTTCTTCCCTGGCAATCTATACGAGTATAGTCCTTTCTAAGTGGGCTCCCCAAAGCACAAAAAGGTCTCCACACAGTATGTCCATTCATGTACCCAATTTCTTTCCCTACACAAGCGCTTAACCAGAGCAGGTTTGCTATGCGTAGTTCTGATACCATTTAGAATTCTTTGCTATATTCCATCCCTTAACCAGGAAGCAAAGCAAAACATGCTCCAGAGAAGTGCTCTCCAGGTTAGGACATCTAATTAAATAGACTGATATCAAATGATCTTCTCTAATCAACTAATTCTACACAGAAGGAGAAAAGGGAACTTTGGTGATGTGTCCTCACAGTTTTTTGCCTGTCTCAAATTTTAGAAAAAAAGCTACCAAAAAGTTGTTAAGTAGCTTTCCAAGACTACCACAAAACAAGCATTCATGTATCGCAATGTTGATCTCTTCAGCTTATCTACGTTCACACTATTGGTGCTCAAAATATTTACCTTCATCCTTTATTAAAATGGAGAATGATAAAGGAAACTTACCACCACAGGAAACTGTGTCCTTAGTGAAAGCACCAAATAGCTCAATCTACATGTTTTATGCAGTGACAACTACTGCACTAGCATCATCAGACCAATGAATTTAATACTAGTTGATGCCTAGAATCAGAGTTAAACATATCACATTACAATTTAACTTTTAGACTCACCCAGTGTACGTCTGCACTGTGGCACTATTTTGGGATACTTCCGGTATCCCAAAATAGCTATTCCACATCTCTGAAGCATCTTTTACTTCAAAATATAATGGGCTTGCTATTCTGACGTTTCTGTTGACCTCATTCCACGAAGAGTAAGGGACATTTCAGAATAGTGGCTTATTTTGAAATTTGGTGCTGTGTAGACAGCACAAAATTACGAAATAAGCTATTTCAAAATTAACTCAAAATAAGCTACGCAATTTGCATAGCTCAAATTGCATATCTTATTTCAAGCTAACGGTGCAGTATAGATGCACTCCCAGAGAAAGAAATACAAATGCACTACATCAGAGAAGACTTAACTCTAACATTTAAAATAAGTTGGTAAAATAATAATGCACACCGATTTATCACTTTGGGAAACCACAGCTGCAAATAACTGCTCAGTATTTGCTTCAACTTCTTCTCCCACTTTCTCCATTCCTTTTGTATGAACCTGAATGCCTCTTTCTTGTTTTAAGACCAGTTTATGAAGTTTAGCTTCTTGATCATTACATGGCTCCTTTTCTTTGAAAGATTCCAGCTGTGAATAAAGGTCATCTCTTTCAGAGCTCAGGACACTGAGTTCTTTCAAATACTCCTGGATCTGATCTTTCAGTTTTGTAGCATTTGCTTGAAGTTCATCTATTTCTCTCTGGTAAACCACTTCTTTTTGATTCACTGTTTGAACCTTGAAAACAAGCCTGGAGATTTCTGACTGAAGAGTGTGAACTTTTTCAGCCTCAGTTTTCTGATACACATCTTTTTTTAACAATTCATCTTCAAGTATTGCAATTTTCTCTGCTAGGTGCTGTAATTCAGCTGTCTCTACTACTCTCTGCTCTGCTACTGTCTTGATCTTCAGATCTCTCTCTAAAAGAGTTGCTTCTCTTGCTTTCAATGTACCTTCAAGTTCTTGAATGCGAGTGGACATAATCTCCATTTCACCATCACTTTGGGAGAGGTGTGTTCTTAGAAAGTTGTACTCCTCCTGTAGTGCATCATATTGTATTCTTAGGGATGCTAACTCTGCAAAGTGCTGCCTTGAAGACTCCTGGCTGCTTTGAAGGCTCTCTTCTAAAATTTCCATTTCCATTTTAAACTGAGCTTCCTTCTCTTCAAGTAGCTGCTGCAGGGCTTCTCTAGCAGAAAAGACAAGTTCTAGTTCTTCCTGAATCTCCTTCAGGTTGGAAGGTAGCAACACAGTATTCTTATTCTTATCTGAATGCTCCTGAATGTCTAGTGATCCTTTCTTCAGTTCACTGTGAAGGTTCTCTGCCTGCTCCTCCAATTTAAGCAGGTTAAGGCTTTCTTGACTATCACTAACTTCACGACAGATAGGCCCAAGTTGTATCAGTTCCTTTTGAAGCTTCTCAATTACTCCATGAAGCTGCTCTACCTCTTCTGCTTTATCCCTATGCAGTCGTTCCTGGTCACCACGAAGGTGCTCAACAAGTAACCTGAGTTCAGCGATTTCAGATTTTCCATTTTCCATGACCTGAGAGAAAGAACAAGACCAAAATGCCAATGGATATACAAAGTTACTTTTGTTGAATTCGCACCATTAAAAAGTTAATTTACTAAAGCAACTTACATGCTACTGCAATTACTCGAAGGACCACATCTTCAAGCAGCCAGTCAATAAAACATTTAATAAAGGCGAGGCTTGAAAACTTTACCTTTTATCTTGAAGCTAAAACACTAACTTCATTATATAGACAATGCTCCTGCCCCAAATACATTCCATGATGAGAAGGGCACTTCTCTCCCTCTCACAGCTGGAAAGGGTGGGGCCACTCATCTTCCCCAAAAAAGGTTGTCTGAGGACCTGGGTTTCAGGGACAACCCCACCCTGTCCCCCAAAATGAAATTATCACAATCACTTCATTGTTAAGTGTGCTCACTTTTAGAAGTTCAATTTTCCTTCCCTTTCTGGCTGCTGAAAAATCAGGACTCTGGAGAGCTAAATATTTATTTTTAAGTATTAACAAAACATGTACTATCCAACGGCATAATACTCACTAGCGTTTTGAAAAGGGGTTTTTGTAACATTTGATTTTAGAATAATTTAACGGAAACACATGTATTTTCAACAACCGCTTAACTTCAAGACTAAGAATTAAGCAGCTTCTCCCCTGAGCAACATGTGTCACAGGAGAGAGGGTAAAAAACAACCCCTCTGAAAACGCATCTTTGGGATGGGAAATCTTCCTAGACAGCTCCATGTAGCCATCCCTCACCCCTCTACAGCTTACAATTTGAACTGCTGTACTCTGTACTACCAAGGTATTTTTGTCAGGTATGTTTAAGGGGAAGGAAAGTGCTGTTTAATGCACTATTCTCTCAGAGCGCCACAAGTCACAATGCAATCTTCTAAGCAACAATTACTCTCTACTGCAGGTTTTTCTAGATTATGGAGAAGATGTGGCAAGATGAGGAGTGATCCCTTTTGTTAAGGTTGACATCCACAGGATGGGAGTTTAACCACTAGTCTTGTCCCAGTACAAGTTTTGATGAGCACGTTCATTTCAGGGATGTATTTATCCTTTAAAATAGTGAACTGGTGAAACAATTACAATTGTATTATTTAACCAGTTAACCGTTGGCAGGCTAGTGGATGGCAGCTGGGATTGGGTTCTGCAGGCCCTCCCAGGCCACTCTGGTGTGGCCGGAGTCCTGCCTGTTGCCCCAACATTGAGGCCAAATGCCCACCGGAACCATGTTTCTGCAGTCCCACCTGTCTGCCCAGGCCGCTCCAGCACCGCCAGGGCCCCACCTACCCACCCCGACACAGACACAGCTCCAACACAGCCACGATGCAGCCAAGCCAGCCAGCCCAATGCAGCCAAGGCCACGCCAGTGTAGGGCAGCAGGCTGTCTAACCAGCTCTCCGGTATGTATTCCAGTCAACGTAATGCTTATCAGGTACTTGGGTAGTTGATTTGCAGTATTCACACTCTGGGAGGAAAGGAGTGAGGGAGGTTAGAGCATGAATCAGCGAATTCACCGGGCTCCAAAAGTGCTGGGAGGGAGGGACTGAAGTAGGTAAGTGTGGAGGTCCAGCGCCCCAGAGGCATGAGAGAAGGGGGAAAACAATATCTCCAAAACATTTTCACCTTATTGTCTGTGGCACCATCTAGCTCACGCTGGAGCCTCTCAATCTGCTCATTTAAATGATCAATTTCTTGATTCTTTTCCTCAAGCAAAGCCTGTGGGAACTGCAAAACTGCTGATTCACTATTACCCCATTTCTGACTTTGCATCACGCGGAGCTTTGCTAGGTCCTCCTGATTGAAAACAAGAAACAATGTGAATTATAAAATTACTGTCCTGCTTATAAAGCGATGGCAAAGTGTTGCTGATTTTTTGTCAGTACAGACTGGACCTGCTGGTCTGACACCCTCAGGACCTCATCAGTCCCAAAGGAGGAGTTTGCCAGAGCACAGGGGATCAATTCCAGCCTCTCTCTGGACAGACACTAGTCTCTCCCAGAGTCCATCAGCAGATGTGGCTGCGCTCCCCTCCCCTCCTGTTGGCTGGCGTCTGTCGCAGGCCAGGCTTCTGGGCCCCACAGCCAACCCCAGGCTCCTGTCTCTGCTCTCTGCCACTGGCCTTCTGGGGCTCTCTGGTCCGGCAATATCCAAGTGGGCCACAGATTACCAGACCGAAGAGGTTCAACCTTTGATTTTTTTTTTTAAGTCCTACATAGTCAAAACAATTAACACTATTAAGCAACTTCTTTTTTTGCCAAACTATTCTGATTACACCCTTACTACTGAAACCGATTTTCTCCAATTTCCTCTCTACGTCTCATCTAGGTTTTGTTTTGTTTTTTAAACTATGACTTCCACTGGATTTTTGAGTCCTGATGTCTAATGATTAAGATGCCAGGATGAATTATCCAGTACCGAGGAAAAATGTTGGACTATAAAATAACTCAATTGACTGCAGATCAGTTCTATAATGTGGCTTATTTATTGACATGGCTGTCAAGGTCAGGAAATGAAAACTCACAGTAAAGCTCTCTTTTAAAAGAACAAAATATGATTTCATCATCCTGGTAAATACTACAGCAGTGTCACAAAACATCAGCATTATAGTTATCATTGATTTGCTGGCAAACCAGAAAAACATATTTAGTGGGGTCCTAAAGGGGTCTGCCTTGTCTCCGGGACTATTAAATATTTATATTAACAACCTAGATAATGGAGCAGAGAGCACATTTACAAACTATGAAAATGAAAAATTACAAACTATTGAAAGACCGGGATTAGAATTCAAGTAACCTTGAAAAATAGAGAATTGATCTCAAATCAACAAGATTAAATTCAATAAAGCAAAGTGCCAAGTACTTCATTTAGGAAGGAAAAATCAAATGCATAGCTACAAAATGGGAAATTACTGGCTAGGCACTTAGTCCTGAAGAAAAGGATCTGGGGGCTATCATGAATCTCAAACTGAATATGACCTAATAGTATGATACAATTTTGAAAAAAGCAAATATCCTCCTGGTGCATATTAACAGGAGTGTCAGATGCAAGACACAGGATGCACCTGTCCCCCACTCAGCACTGGTGAAGCCTGAGCTGGGGTTTGGTGTCCAATTTTGGGTCCCACACTTTAGAAAGGAGGTGGAGAAATTAGAAGAGTTCAGAGAAGACCAACGAAAATTTAGTAAGCCTGGACTATGGAGAAAGGCTGAAAAAATTGGGCATGTTGAGTCTTAGGAAAAGAAGACTGCAAGGGATATGATAATCTTCAATTATGTGCAGCTATGAAGAGGATGATGATCAGTTGTTCTCCATGTCCACTGAGAGCAGGACAACTAATAATTAATAAACTAAATCTTCAACAAGGGGGATTAACATAAAATATTATAGAAAATTTCTTAGCTCCAATAGTAGTTAAGTACTGTAATAGGCTACCAAGGGAAGTTGAGGGATCTCCATCATTGGAAGTTGGTAAGAGCAGATTAGACAAACACCTTTCAGAGGTTGTCTAGGTATACTCAGTCCAATCCTAGGATAATTTCAATGACTACTGACACAAATTATTACCAGAAACTGATTTCTAACAACGGTGGCCAACTATACGAACTCTGCATTTAAAAATTGGCATACCAAAGAACATGACTGTGCAGTGAAAACCTGTGCCCATGCAGAGCTCAGGACAGGATCAGAGTCAGAGTATCAGTACCACCCCCTGAAATCTGTGGACAGTCACTGTGCCTCTCTCAAGGTGCAATCACTTTTCAAATGTTTGTACACTGGAAACCAGTGCTGTCCCAGGGCCCCTGCAAGAAGTGGCTGACAATGGGTAATCTCTAAGGCATAGTTTACTGTAGTTAGAGTAAAGTTAAATGGTTCAACATACCTTCAAATGAGCATTCTCTATTTGAAGCTGGCCACTGCTAGTCGCAAGATTTTTATGTATCTCTAACTGCACGTTCAGCCGCAAGATTTCCTCACTTTTGTTAATCAAGTTCTCTTTCAACTGTTCTAGCTGTTCTAACAAACATACGATCTAAAACACAGAAACACATTATAGGTTCCTTTACTTAAAGATTGATATTTCATATTGCTTTATTCAGAACAAGTAAATATAGCCAATTCCATCGCGACCAAACTATTTAAATAGAACCTAGATAAATATGATATTAGAGACAAAAGGGAGAGGAAGATTCCAGTATCTTAACACCCAGAATGGGATCAAACTTCCAAATTCAGCCTGGAAACTAGCACCATCATTGTATTTATGTCACTTGACCCTCAACTTCATCTTTGCATCTGTAAAATGGTGATTCTTCTACTACATATTTCTCCATGATTAAGAACCTACAAACTTGGCAGGAACCAACATTGAACTCCAAATTTTTCATGTTAGAATGTGCTTCGAAGTAAGGGTTATTTTAAAAAGTCTTATAACTGGTGTCTGGCACATGCGAGAGGCACTTCTTTTGCACAAAAATGCATACACAGTGTGACAGGAATAGTTTATATAATAAAGACTATTTCCCACGTAATGTCATTCCTTAGCACATTGCAGAGCACTTACCATCTTTGAATGTATTTATCCACAGTACCTCAGTTTGGTAGGGAAGCATTATACCCCATGTTTAAAGATGGGGAACGGATGCACAGACACTCATCACTACAGTTATACTTCTCTGGCTTCCAAGCACAGTTTTGGGCACTTTCAGCAATGAATTGTGGAACTGAGAAATGGCAGGAAAAAACCTCAATAGAGGTTTAACTTTGGAGTATCCCTAATAGTGCTTGCTTTCCAAATTAGGCAATATGCAGCCAAACAAAAGTTTAGTCTTTAAAGTGCTACACCGTCCTGTTTTTTATTTCAAACAAAAGTTGGAAGGTGGAAGGAGAGAGTAAAATGTGATCCCACAAAGGATCCATAATTTAGATTATGAGATTGGGCCTAATTATTGGCCCAGTCATCATTAATGATAATTAAAGTCAAGAACCTACAGAAATAGTGAAAGAATAAAAGTGTAAAAATATCCAGTGAGGTACAGTTGATGCAACAATCACGAACTTCCTTATTTTTAATGGATTAAATGCTCAGACATCATTTTACATAAAGGTTTGGAGGGGTTGGGGGGGGGGAGAGCTGGTGGTGGGGGTTAAGTGACTTGAGTAATCTCAGATTCTAGATTTAACAACAAATGTTTGTTTCAGATTTACCTCTCCTTCCTTCATTTGGAGTGCTTCCTGCTCTACCTGTAACTGTTCCTTTAGTCCATGATCAGGACTGCCTTCCATAGGAACTCTATGCCTGGTTTCATCCAGCTTGGACTGCAGGGCAGAGATCTGGATCAAATTATTGTATTGCTGCTGTTGCAATGCCTCTTTATCCTGCAAAACAAGCGTTTTAGCTTTAAGAATTATTATAATTAATGCACATGCATATGTAGAGAGAACAATCCTGTGAGAAATACTTATAGGTGGTAATTACATCATTCCTTAATCTTCTCTTTGTAGAGTTACATAGATTGAGCTCTTTAAGTCTATCACTGTAATCCTTTAATCATTCTTGTGCCTCTTCCCTTAAGACTTTCCAATCTGACAATACTGGGCACTAGAATCAGACACAGTATTTCAGCAGCAATTGCACCAATGTCAAATACAAAAATAAAATAACTTGTCAACTCCTACTCAAGATTCCCCTGCTAATAGATCCCAGGATTGCATGAGTTCTTCTGGTCTCCGTGTCAAACCAGGAGCTCATGTTCTGCTGATGATCAACCGCAACACCCAATTTTTTTCAATCACAGTTTCCTAAAATTAGAGTCTCCAATCTTCTAAGTATGGCCCATGTTCTTTGATCCTAGACAGACGTACCTATATTTAGTTATACCAGTACCAGGGAACCTCCCCAATGCTCCAGACTGTTTAAAAATTACCCGTAAATGTGTTGTAAGAGCCCAGTAAGCTGTGACAATGTTAGTAATGCTGCTCAATGATATTGCCCTCCCATGACTCGGCAAGTTCCCTGGTTGGGCACCAGTCAGATCCCAGGATGCTGGACTAGAGAGGTTCAACCTGTATTTCATTTATTGTGGGCAGCATTTTTATTCGCAGAGGTGAAGTGGCTTTAAGAAAGGAAAGTTATTTTGCCCAGTGTAGCTGAATTTGAAAGTATAAATGAGACTGTGGGAGAACAAAGTAACATGTGTTGTCAAAAATCTTAAGTGTGTAGCTGAAAAGGTAACACAACAAAGCCTTTTTAATGAAAGTTTTTAATGAAGACTACAGTAGTCTCTTTCCATGCTTTTATTTTCTTGGAATTTTCCTTTTAGCTTTGATCTGGTCCTCTCTCAATCATTCTTTTCCGTCAAAAGCATTTTCATTACATAGTCCAGGTTCAAGAACACCCATGAGGTAAAACTTGTATTCCATATGGTGTATGGGGAACTGAAGAGAAAAAACTTCGGATAGAGGCAATCTATCTCTGGCTTAGCAAACCCCTTCCTCACTGATAGATCTAGCATACCAGAGTCTCAATACACACAGTTCTAAGAAAGGAGTGATATTAGCTTCTTTACATAAATTTGATAAAAACTTGGATAATAAAGGTAACATAAGACGACACTTTTCCTCATCCTGAAAAGCTTCAAGAACCAGAACTGAAAAAAAACCCCTACTCAGATCCCACAAAGGAACAAGCCCAAAAAAATGTGACACACACATATTCATTATATAATACTCGTAATTGATACAAGACAGCTGATAGAAGAGACAAAATGGGTTAGGGAATATCTTTTATTGGACCAATTTCTGTTGGTCAAACAGGTGAGCTACGAACAGAGCTCTTCTTAAGGTCTGATGGAAGAACAGACATTGGGGATCTATATACATTTCTCCCTGGCAACACAAGCCAAGGCAAGGAAGGCATGGCCTGGCATAGCTGGAGTAGTTAAAAAGACCATAAGGAATTGATAGCTACAACCCCTAAATTACCCTCCACTCATACACTCCACTTTAAAAATAAATTGAAAAAGGATTACTTGTGTTAATTCAGTTTCCATTTTCTTCATTTTTTGCAGTTCTTGTTCCAAACGGCTGACAGTCTTTGAGGCCTCAGTATTGGTACGCTCCAGCTCTCTAATCCGCTCTTCTAGCTCCTTTATTTCTTGATCTCGAAATGTAGCTTCTCGGTATTTCTGCTCCTTTTCTAATAACAGCTTATCATAATCATCCGTTTTCTCTTTTATTTCTGCTTGCAAAGACTCTATCTACACAGCAAAACAAAGATATTATATAGATGCAACAAATATAAGAGCCATTAAATCTTTCTACAGAAAGGAAATATTCATTCTGTGGCTAATCCTAAAAATAAATTATTTGCAGCCCCAGAATTTCACATTAGTCACCACTAGTTATCAGACACCAACTGGAAATAGAATTAAGATTAAAAAGAACCACCTGTAAAACACACTCTCAGAAGATGGTACCTGTTAAAAAGCCATATGTTTGCTGTAAATATTAAACAAAACAACAGTACATTAATGTAACAAAAGCTCCTGGAAATAGAAGTACTATGAATCTGTTAAAAATAACAATTTTTTTGGTTTTTGGCTGAATGGACCCCACCAGGATTTCATTTTTGTTTATCTCCTTCCTATTCCATAAGCTATTACTCAAGAATCAATCATAACTTAAGTCTATTTTAATATCACAGAAAAGCTTTGGAATACCATCTGCATAAAAGAGCAACACTTTCCCTAACACTGATTATTTCACAACATTTTGGTCAAAATGATTTGCTTAATTCATCAAGACACAAGAGGTTAGGACAGAAGTCTCCAAACAAGGGGTGTACCGCTACGGAAGAACAGATGAATATTCAGGACGCCTAGACCAGTTCCCTCGGGGGGAAGGGAGGGAGCCCACTCTGCAAACCCAGCCTGAGCCCCCTTATTCCAGTCCATGTCCTCCTCCTTCCCTCCAAAGCTGCAGCCCCTCACCTGGTCTCTGCTCCAGATGGGACAAGGATGGAGGCAAAGGCAACATGTGATTGTTTTTGGGGCGCCTTGGTTAGGAAACCTCTATTTCTGAGACACATTCTTCTACTATAATTTGTTAAAATGCCGTGTTCCAGTAACTCCACTGTTATGATGCTGGCAGGAAGGAAACAAACACTTCCACAACCTTCCCCAAGCCCGGAGATGGTGGCACTGCTCACCAACTGGCTATTCCCCCGACCAAAAAAATAGCCTTATTACATATTCCCCAATTATAGCAGTTGAGCAAGTGCACAAATGTGGATCCCTTACAGTGATTATGTTCAGAGAACAAGAACTTCAGGCGATTGTACTGTAGAGGAATTGTCAGCCAGTCACAGCGCACGTGTGCTATACACAGTCCTCCAGCCACATGTTCACTTCCAAGTGACTGCATAACTACTACCTAGATCTGGGGTGGGCAAAAGGGCCTCCACAGGCCAGATCCGGCCTGCCAAGTGGGTTGATCTGCCACTCCCTTGTCCCCAAGCCAATCAGGACCTGGGGGTGGGGGGAGCAAGCGAAACTTCCTCCCGCTCTGCGAGGAGCACACGGCACTTTGAAGTGCCGCGTGCACCTCACAGGGAGGAGTAAGGTGGGAGGAGGCGTCAGGCGCTCCCCATGCCCACAGGCCAATCAAGGCATGGGGGCAGGGGAACTGCGCAAAACTTCCTTCGCCCTGCCCCGGTGCTGTGAGGAACACTCGGCACATCAAAGCGCCACATGCTCCTTGCAGGGTAGGAGGCGGCTTTGAGCGCTCCCCCACCTCCAGGCCGATTGGCCTGGGGACAGGGGAGCACCCAAAGCCTTCTCCCGCCCTACCCCCACCCTGGGAGGAGCACACGGCAGGGCACAGTGGGGGTGCCAAGTGGGAAGGGGCAAAGGGGCTCCCCCATCCACCCTCAAACCAATCATGGTCTGTGGGTGGGGTAGCCCGGAAGCATACTGGCCCCGCCTTTTCTGGTTTAGGCCCAGACCCTTCCAGGTGGCCCGGGAATACTTCAAAACTTTTTGAAGTGGCCCTTGGCCAAAAATTATTGCCCACCCCTGACCTAGGTCCTTGCTCTTCGATCTGGTATTGATCACAAAACTCACTTCAGATTATCCACAAATATTGCCCGTTTCAAGTGCTCACCGTCTCCCATACCTTTCGCATTCATCCCTGATGTTCTTCCTCAGGAATCCAAAACTAATCCAATACACAGTAAACTTTTTTTTTTTATTTAGGTTGCAAATGTTCAGAACAGCAAATAACCTAATTTTTAAAAGTCTCATTATTTCCTCATCGCTACATGTGCTGTTTTATTAGTGAGTAAAATGCTGTTCAAAAACTCAGTGTAACTGCTTTGATTGTAAACAAGGATATTTTTCAACTGCTACTAGAATGCTTGTCATTTTGCCTGCGCTTATTTTTATAATCTTATGATTACCAGAAACTTAAGTAGAGAACAGACCAGAAACATGTCTTTGAAGGAGGGAAATCAAACCCACACAAAAATAGCTTAAGATAAATAAGCTACTTGACATGCAAACCTTAAATACAGATAAAGATATAACTTAAGCTCATCTTAAACTTTTCTCTACCCTTTGCTGAAATATGTTTACAAAAGAGTTTCTCTCTCTGTTGGCAAGATTTTCTAAATATAAAAATGTATCATATTTATGTCTTACATATTATGCTCAGGTAAAGGGAAAATGAAACAGCTACAACTCCTAAGATGATAAACAGGAAGTCAAGCTACCTTAAGCTTTTGGATACTATACACTGATGTTGACAAATTATTTGTGAGTTTGTCTTGAAAAATCCACTTGCCTGAGAACGTGTTTATAAGGAGTTTATTTTTCTACCATGTAACATTTAAAGGGTTAGAATTCTATAGACTTAATACAAATGAAGAGTTAGAAATGAAGTTGGTAACATCACAACCATATAAACACAAAACATGTGAAGACTGAAGACATGAATAGCCCATACAGGTGAGGCATAGGTGATAATGATTCCATGCTGCTTATTTCCCAAAAGTTGAAGTTTTCTATTCACAGTGGGTATTAGAAGAAAAAAAAGATTTACAAGAGCAATTACATGAGGATGCATTTGGTCAAAGCAAGCCAGAAAAGCAAAGTAGATAGAAATAGGAAGTTAAATAAAAAGCATTTTTCCAGATTAAGAGTTGGACAAAATTAATTATGAACCCCTACATTTAATCAAGCTGAAGCCTTATGAGGACTAGACATTCATGGAAGGTAAAAAAGCAAAGCAGAGCTGATTAAACACAAGAAATTGAGGGAGAAGAGAGAAATTACATGAGGATACTCATGCTATTTTCCATACCTGCAGAGTCAATTCAAAGATCTGTAATGTTCATTTATGTGAGAGAAAAAAAAACACAGAAACAAAAATTAAATTCTTTAATTTATTATCAAACTAATAAGCATCTGAAAAAAATACAGATGCCAGTATTTTAAATGTCAGGATTTTGCTCTCTCTAAATCAAACCAACCTGATATGCTGGCAACGCTTTACTGTAATACACTAAAACATACTATTTCTTGCAACCTTACTAACAAAACCAAAATTAAAATATATGCCAAGACTCATGGTAGCAAAATACTATTTCAGTCAAAGTCGATTAATTCAATACTCTGGATTTCTTCTAATACTTGAGTACATGATTGTATAAAATGTGATATTCAACAATGAAACCCACAGATTGCCACAAATAGATTTACATTTGGATATTTACTACATAAATACAATAAACTAAAATATACACAGTCACTACATGTGGTTTTACCTACCCCATATTGTCTGGGTTCTCCTGAAGTTTGAGATTTTCCTGACAGTTTTAACTGCTCTTCTAGTTTCTGAATTTCTTGCTGAAACTCATCACGTTCATGTTCTCGCTCTATAGCTTGCTCCTATTGACAAAGTAAGGTGAACAATTTTTTCCTTTTTATTATGAGGAACGTGATATTTGCATTTACCTTTTCTAGAACTTCCCTTTGCATGGCAGTTCTAGAAGCCAGGTACAGATTTATAGGACAGTGGGAAATAATTATTTCAATTTTCTGAACAAATGAGCACTAGAAACTTGCAAAGAAAAAGCTATTCTAGATACTCCTTTACATCAGAAAACTTTTTAAAATGATCACCCATCCTTGGTTTTACAAGGAGAAACACAAAGGTTTTATTTCTGATAAAACCAAAACTATCCTGGAAGACTGGTCACAAAATAGGAGGAAGTGTTTTTCCTCTCAAAAGCTGCAGGAATTCGGTGTTGAGCTTGCTTACATTCATGAACTGACGTTGATTTCTAAGCTGTTTTTCAAGAACTTGAATTTGCTGCCTTAGATCAGTAACCTCCAATGACTTCTTTGCCAACATCTGATTTTGATGCATCTGTTCTTCGAGTTCCACTTCCAAAACCTTCATTTGAGAGCGCAAGCTAGAATGGTCTTTCTCTGCCTGGCACTGCAGTTCTAATTTCTCTTTTGCTAAAAATTCTACTTCTTTTAGTAAACCTAAAAACACACAGAAGCATAACAGAATATATCAGTCCAGAAATATGCAAATCAAGTGATGTTTAAAATAGATTATATGCATATAATACACACACAGCTGCAACATGCATCAGCTCCAAAGGGGAAATTTCAAATAGGTAAAGGAGACACACCAAACTACCCCACTGTGTCTTTGAAAAGCTATGAGGGCATGTGAAGTGAGGTAAGTGCGATTGGATGCAGACAAATCAGAAGTGCTGCTATGGTTCAATCAGCATACCCTATAACTTGTAGGTATGAAAGAGCAGTTAACAGACCTACCATATCCTGGGAGATCATCTAGGTTATGACAATCTTGTGACCCCACTCAAATGAAGAAAAGCCACTTATGTGGCCCATTCACTAGGCTAGGTTGCCCCTTGCTGGAATATTCTATATGAAGGATCCAAACTAAGATCCCAATATAAAGGCGGTTTGAAAACATCAAATTAATTCTAACACTTACCTGGTTAAAAGTAACAAGAACATACAGATGGAAGTCAGAAGATCTAACTTTTAAATGTATGACGCTTAAAGGAGGATGGTGAAAGAACTATTATTCTGCCTTAAAATGTGCAATTTGTATCATCATTATTCATGGAAAAAGCTTTTCATTACCAACATTTAGAAATTCATTGAGGCAAGAGTGTTCAGAAGACAGTGTTTTGTCAGACTCTTTCAGCTGTTTTCAGATTGTAAGTTCCCACAATAACAGTTGTGAAATAGAATTAAACGAATAGCAGGCAAATTTTCAGTCATCAAATATCAGATTCATACTTCTCAAGGAAGAGTTTGAAAAAAATGCGTTTAACGCTAGGGATATGAAAGTTTAACCAGTAAGCATTACCCCTTAGCAGGCGATGCTTATTGGTTCCAATTAACTGGTGGGGCAGGAGCAACTCCCTACCTGTCATATGCAGAGGATGCTCCAGCTTCGCAAGGCCTGCTGCAAACAGGGCCGCTCCAACTTGGCTGGAGCAGCCTGTCTGCGGCAGGGGGATGCCCCTCCAGCCCAGCCAGGATGGAGAATGCCCCCACCCCTCGCCTGTTCCTCTTCAGCTGGGTTACTGGCTAAACATGATGTTTATCTGGCTAAACAATTCAACTGGATTTTACATCCCTGAGTAACACAACCAAATTGTAAGCAACAATGGAAAATTAACTATATATTTCAACTGATGACTAGGTGAGATTTCAATGATGTTTCATTAGCAAGTTTATTTGCAGACTTCTTGGCTCATCCAAAAATAAGAATAGAAAGCATTTAAGTTAAATCTAGTATGATTTTATCCATATACACAGCACTACAGACAATTAACTCCAAACAAGAGGAACAGTACTATTTTGAAGTTTTTAAAAATTAATGTGTTAAATTAGAAAAAAAAATTATGAGAAACATTTATACTCCTAGTATAATTAACTTGTTAGAATTTTAACTGTTAACTTCTACAATAGCTAACTAGATGGAGAATCTCAAAACCCAGTTCTCTTTACTCATCTTAGCCATACTCTCAATCATTCAACAAGATGAGATTTAAGGACCAAGTCCTATCAGGCAAGTGAGAGTAAGTCAAGACTGCAAACAACTAAGATTAAAAAATAAAAGTCCAGCAGCAGAGAGTCTCGGTGCTTAGGTTAACATGGTATATGCTAAAAATCGCTATGTGAAGGCTCCTGCTCCGGGCTCTGAAACTTGGTATGGAAGGTGGGCTTTAGAGGCAAGGGGGAACCCTACACAGCTACTTTTAGCACCATAGTGCAAACCCACATCTGTAGACCTAGTCTCGGAGATCCACTGCTGCCAGGTTTTTCACTGCAGTGCAGATTAATCCAAAGTGCAGCAGCATTTGAGTGAGAGCTGGAAGACACATGTGGGAGCTGGGCGAACAAAAGGAATAAAGCTGCAGCAGTTGAAGAGGCAGCTCAACACTGCCCTCTCCCTATACCTTGGACTGTGATCTGGCCAGTTCATCCCAGCTCATGTTCTTCCCTCACAAGGCTAGCATGCATAAGTATCCACAGCAATACTTGTGGGGTTTCTCAAAAGATAAGCATTTCTCCTCTTCATTTATTATATGTGTACTGCACACACAAACACGTATTAAAAGAGTTATGGCTACATTTTCTAGAGAGCTCAAAATTTCTCATTTGTATATTAAAGCAAAACATTTGTTTGCGTCTATTTTAGCATTAGACTTCCAATAGTCATTTAAAACCACTAATCTCTCTTATTATTTCTATTCATTCCTTCTTCTAAGAGTCCTGTTCTCTTTCCTATCATTCCCACCATTTCCTTTCAAATTCATTTTTTGCTCCTCTATCAATTTCCACTGAATTTGTCCTTCCCTTTAGTCCATTCTTACCTTGCTCCTCTCCTCCTTTTCAGTGTTATTCTAGCTCCATTCTCCTCCCACAGTCCTCCTTCCAGTTCCTTCAGCTCTCTTTCACTTACCATCCATAGATTCTGCACTTGGAATCGCAACAGTTTTTAAAATGCACTTACCTTCTAGGAAATCAGTGCCAACACTATTAAAATCTCCAACCATATCCAGTATGTAAAATATTTTTGTCTATTCAAAAACAACAATTTTGGTTGCTTATGATTACACTGCAGAATTTAAGACTGACATCAGCAGAATGATATCATTAAATAATCAATTAACTTTTTTACATAATTTCAGTTTTGTGAGTCTTTTAAAATATGAAAGTAATGCCTTAAACTTGCCCACATTATTAATTATGTGGCAGATGTATTACTAATCATTTTTAGCATAATTCTGAAATACTGTTCCTCTTTGTTAGATTAAATTCAAAGTCGTTAATTCACATAATTTCTCGTAAAGTCACACTGTTACGAACCTGGATCTTCCCTTTGTGCTACATTAGCAACAGGAACTCCTATGAATAGGAACACATACAAGACAAAAATAGGGCAACTTTTTGATCCATTCCACCTTCCAGATCACTAATGAGTTTAACACAGAGCAGGGATCATGCCAAACTTACGTACATTCCAAAAGGTAACCTGCCTCAATTTGGATGTCAAGTTGCTAATCATATAGGGTGAAAGATGATACATAGGGTGAAAGATGATAGCTAAACTATCAGATACCTCCTCTATCAGCTCCTTGAATATTCTAGGATGCATTTCATCAGGCCCTGGTGACTTGAATACATCTAACTCTAAGTAATTTTTAACTTTTTTTTATTTCAACTTCTAATCCTACCCCATTTCCACTAGCATCCACTATATTAGACATCCCATCAGCATCCATGTTATTGATGAAAACTGAAACAAACAAGTCATTAAGCACCTCTGCCATTTCCAAGTCTCTCTTACTGTTTCTCCGTAATCATTGAGCAATGGGCCTATCCTGTCCTTGGTCGTCTTCTTGCTCCTAATATACTTGTAGAACATCTTCTTGTTAAATCTAGCTAGAGGCATAACAGGTAACTCATGTGACTTTCTAATCTTGCCCCTCCATACTGGCATTGTTTGCTTATATTCATCTTTCTATTTATCATAATAGCAGCAACATCTCATTACTGAAACATAAGTGTGACATTTGAGTTTATTTCTTTTTAGCATTAACTGGGAGTCCCTGTTCTACCTCTCCAAAAACAATATCAAAAAATGCTATCACAGCATTTCTTACCAGCTTCTGCTTCTCCTACATTGGCAGCCAGCACTTTCTTTTGACTTATTAGCATAGCCCGCTCCTCACAGAGTATTGCTTGCTCCTGGGTTAGCTCTTGAAACCGTTCCTGTAAAGTCTCTAGTTCCACAATAAGACGACGTTCAGACTCTTCTTTCAGGCTCAGTGTTTCTTCTAAGGCTGCTTTCTCAGCTACATAGCCTTCAATGATACCTAAAACCCAAAAGACATAAGGAAACTAAAAAGAATGGACACCTAAGTTCTTTTATAAAATACTATCAACTAATTACTGAAATTATCACAAAGAGGAATAAATTGTTTAAGTTCATTTACTGTATCTCAGTTTAAAAACAGAAAATAACCTATAACATACTATGGGCTTTTTAAGCTGTTTCACAGCCTGTTTGCAGGAAAACAAAATAATTCAAATAGGAGCTTATGACAGAAGAGAGTATGACTTCTCAGCATATGAATTGATTATACATACAAGCTTTTTTTTTTTTTTTTTTAAAGGTTTTCTTTGAGCTATTGGACGGGTCCAAGTTGTGCCAGAGATACATAAGAGCACAGATTTATGAAAGAAATCCCTTAAAGAACATATATTTTTAATATATACAAACTAAAATTTAGATAAATACATCTGTTACATGTGAACTTTAAATCCACTATAAACCTATGCTACGCTGCCCCTTGAATAATCTGTGCAGCTCAGTTGGAAAAAAGCATAGAGAAGACTAGAAAAACAATTAGAGAGCTATGGAACAGATTCCCTATGAAGACAGAGTAAAAAGATCTGGGACTGTTCAGCTTGGAACAGAGAACTGAGGGGGATATGACAGATGTTTAGAAATCAAGGATGATGTGAAGAAAGTGAATAGGGAAGTGTTACTCACCATCCACAGAACACAAGAACCAGCGGCCACCTTATGAAATTAATAGGCAGCAGGTTTAAAACCAATATAAAGGAAGTATATCTTCATACATCACACAAACTGTAGAGCTCATTGTCAGGGGATGTTGTAAAGGCCAAAAGTACGAATGGATTAAAAAAACAATTAGGTATGTTCATGGAACATAGGTCCATCTAATGCACTTTGCCAAGAAGTCAGGGATACAATCCCATGCTCTGGGCGACGCTAAAACTCATGCTACACAATGTGACAGGACAACAGGGCATGAATCACTTGGTAAGTTGCTCTGTTCAGTTCACTCCATCTGACACATTTGGCACCAGTCTGTTGAAAATCAGAATACTGGCCTGAACCGAGTATGGCCATGTTTATGTTCTTACCTGTCAAATTTACCATGTACAAGGAACAATAAAGTTTTCAAAATGAGTATCATATTTGTTCATAAAATCATAAAGACTCTTTTTGGTCATTAGTCTTATTCCTTTTCAGGAGGATTTTCTGTAGAAAACATGCTCATCAAGTTGTGACCAAATGTTCAAGCACTGCCTGTCGGTGAATACCATACTGCCATAAAACATTTTCTCCTGTTTTAAATATATTTGGACAAGAGCTTAGAGCTCCAATATGAGCACTTAAAATAGATATTTAAATCTGAAATTCCAATTTAAATACGTTTTCATGTCTTATTCATAACAGTTCTTCCCCCTCCTGTTTATAGCACCCTTGCATGTAGCTGTGACAACCACCACCACTTCTCTACATAGCTTCTCTTCCTCACTCCCCAAAGACAAGAACTCAGTCCTTCTGTTCATCAATTTCCCCATGTATAAAAAGGGCATAATATTTGCCTACAAAGGCTGATATTAAGCTTAATTAGGTAATGTTTCTGATTGCATTAAGCACAAAGCACAATACAAAAAACAACATTATTATTAAATAATTTTTTGACAAGGAATGACATTTTTTTGGTGCAACCATCAGTCTTTTATACCTATGATAGCTTCTTTTCCCCCCAAGTACGACAGCTGGTCTGGGCAAGGAGTGACAATGAGCTTCCACTGAGATCTCATCCTCATCACTGGAGTGACAAGGGGCAGTGCCTCAGGATATAGAAGGCCAACTAAATCATGGTGCTAACAGTGCCATCAGAACCAAACAATGGCATTCCAGGCATAGATGCCACAAGTCGATCAGTATGTCTGGTAAATTGCTGTCACTCCAGAAACGTTGGTACAAGCAGCATAAAGAGGGTTGGAAGCTGTGTCTACACCAACGGTGCCGTGAGCTTGTTGCTGTTTAGGTGGCACCACAGAGCTGTTTGATGCTGGGGTAGGCTGTGATTTTTTTTAGCACCAGAGGAGCCATCTTAGCTTTCATCTGAGAGCTGGTCTGAGAGCTTGATCACACCAAGTCTTTCGCTCCTTGGGTCGTCTCAGCGCCCGAAGGACCAGGTGCCTCATGGTCCGGTGCTCAAGTCTAGGTGCCATCAGTATTGGGGCAGATTTTGATACTGGAGCTCACTTTCTGCGACGCAAATCACTCCAAAAGGAGGAACGTTTGCATTTTTTTTGAGCCTGTGGGCGATGCAGGGTCTCTCATGGTCAATTCTGAGGTGGGTCCCTTGTCTGAGATAACTGTGAGAGATGGTTGGCGTGGGAGAGTTATATGCTCAGGGTAAGAGGCATGGTGGAGCGATTCTCCATGAGCATCAGTTTTAGTTGTAATTCCCTGGCCTTTCTGGACATGAGCTTTTTATAATGGGAACACTTCTGATCAGTTTCCCCCACCCCCCCAACACATTGTGAGTGTCCATCAGAGACTGGAGTGGACAGTCTGCAAGTTAAACAACTTTTAAAGCCAGGGGAACCAAGTATGGCCAAGTGGCCCTCCAATAACCAGCAAAGTGGCTGAGGAGAAAATAGAAGCTTTTGGAGGGTTGGAGGGCAATGGGGTGGGCCCCAGAGGGCCAAAGCAAAATAAAAGAGTGCACACTAAGCAAAAACAGGCGTTGAAGAATTTTTCTGAGGGTGCTGCTGTTGTTTCAACTGAAGCTAAAAGGTGGTGGAGAAGGAACTGAGGGGATGGTTGGCTGCACATGCGGGATAACTGCTTGGAACAGCACAAGCTGGTTGCCCTGTGTGCACAGCCTTACCGAGGCACAGAAGTGCTCAGACACCTTGAAGAACGAAGCATCTCTTCTTCCCAAATGATATAAACTTCTGACATTTTTAGCATAAACAACATGCCACTAGTGCAGTACTAAGCACTGGGCCCATTCCAGGTCACAGGCAAGTGTAATTTTGATGGTGGCGAGCAGTGTTCCCTCTAAGTTGTGCACTTGTGAGGCTGCTCGGGAGAGATTCAAATGCAGCGCAGGGCCTGCAGCTAGGTTGTTTTTTGTTAATTTCTACTGGTGATACATATGCACACAGGATGGAAAAAATCCACACATGGATGGAAAAGATTACAGGGAACATTGGGGGGAGGCAAGTACCACGTCTGAGGTGAGAAAGAAGATGCATCTCTTTCAAATGACACAGGAATTTAGAATGACCAAGTGGGCAGGTATATGTGTATTATTAATGCAAAGGTATTGCCTTCAAATATTTTTTGTTGTAATATATAAATAGCATCTGAAATGTTTCCATTTCTATTTCATTTCCTTACCTTCTGCTTTGTGAAGCTCCAGTGCTAAGTGATTCTTTGCTTCACTTTCCTCATTTAGACACTCCATTAGCTCGTGCTGTTGACTAACTACTTGGGCAGTTTCCTGATTTCTACGGCTGAATTCTTCCTCAAAGTGAGCGTGAATTTCATGTGTTTTCTCCAACTTAAAAAAAAAAGTGCATCACAGCATAAAACACTAATCTGAACTCTTACAAGAAGGGGACTCATTTGACATATTTATCAAGTGCTTCGGCTACATAGTCCTAACATGTTTTAATACAGGACTTTGTTTTAACATATTAATACCCAACTGTTTTGCAGCAATAACAACAAAAGTAGGTCTTTTCAAACAACCACCTAACTGCAAAATGCATGTTTTGATCCCATTCACACTGAAGTCAAAGCTAACTTCGCTATTGGCTAGCAGCTGAGTCCTAAGTTTCCCTTTAGAGAAGGGGTGGGCAAGAGGCTGCCAGTGGGCCGGATCCAAACTGCAGCTCACTTGCTGGGATCGTTAGGCAGAGATCAGCTCACGTTTTAGAAAGCCAGCTGTTCTCCACTCCAGACTGCTGGGGAGGGAGGAAGGAGACTTCTCATGTTGTTTCCCATCCCCTCCCCCCCAAAAAAATCGCTTAGCTCCCACTGGCCAATCTCTGTTTCCAGCCAATAGGAGCCAAGAATTTTTTCTGGGAACAGAGGCAGTGTAGGAAGCCTTCTCTCTCATGCCCCAGCACGGACACGTGGAACAGCAAGTAACCTCCACCCAGAGCCTGCCTCTGGTACCCTAGCCCCTCCCTTCCCCAACCCTCTGCCCCCTCCTGCACCAATACCCACTCCCAGGTATGGCACCCCAATCTCCTGCCCCAGATCACAAGCCCCTCCTAACCTAGGTCACATCCCAAAATCCTGCATCCCAGTCCACTGCCCTAGGTCACAACTAGCTACTTCACCCAAACTCCCTCCCAGATTCCATTCTCCCTCCTGCACCCCAGTTCCTTACCCCAAGCTCCCTTCTGCACCCAACCTCCATCCCAAACCCTGCACCTCCTCCATTAATATCTTGGAAGAGTATGGTCCTCAACCAGTTTCCAAAATCTTGGAGTGGCCCCCCCATCAAAAAATATTGCCCACCCCTGTTCTGGAGATTGACAATATCGTGAAACACATGAAGGATCTTTCTGCTTGCAGTGCTTAACTCAATAACTGCAACACCTACAGTTTCATCTTTCAGCTATGCACTAGTTTGCATTGTACAAGACTTCCCACCCCTTTTCGCAGTGTGTAAGCTATGCAAAGTCTATAAGTAAGTATGGGGTTAGCAGGGATTTTTGTGACCTTTTATTACTACCCTTTATCCCTTTCTTAAAAAGTCTCTGGGATGACAGTTTTCCTCAGTAGAACTGCCCCTCCCTCCCCCGGTCAGTCCTCATTGTTTTATGCAGGAAGGTCACTTCAGAGGCCCTGAAAGCCTTGAGGGTTTTGCTTCAACTACTAACAACCAGACAATCTTAATTCAGATCTGGAAAAAGGGAGGGGATACATGTCTATTACACAGTTGAGTTAAAGTTCCAGTTTAAACCGTGCCATTGCAACTGACATCTTGTTTTATTATTACAGGCAGCTCATAAAATACAGATGATATGTAATCTAGTTCAGGTCCAAAATACGGTAGAATCTCAGATTTCTAAACACCTTGGGAATGGAGGTTATTCGTAAGAATAAATATTATGGTTGTTCTTTCAAATTTTACAACTAAGCACTGACTTAATGCAGCTTTGAAATTTTACTGTTCACAAAAAAAAATGCAGCTTTCAACCCCCTTGGTTTAAATGAAGCAAGCACAGAAACAGTTTCATTATCCTGTCAAATTTTTTTTTAATCTTCCCCTTTTTTAATATAATGTTTAACACAGTACTGTGCTGTAGAGTGCTTTTTTCCCCTCTCTTTCTTTAGGGGCAGGACTATCAATGCAGCAAAAGGAAGATGTGTACAGATTTCTTATTGGGAATGGGAGCTGTGTACATAGGTTTTCAGGCACCTCCCCAACAACCCCATTCTACAAAGTGCAAATGCCTTAATGCCAAATAATGTCAACATGTCAGAGCATCAGACCTCAACTGGCTATGACAATATGTAGCTAAAGGTTGAAATCTAGTTTTACTTGTTTAGTTGATTCTGTAACCAGCTCTAGAAGTTTCTCCACAGCAGTGCGCAAACGGTGACAGATTTTCAGGATCATCTCTTCATTCTCAAATGCCAGGTCTGGGCTTGCAAAAACACTCTCACATAAGTGCTGACTCAGGTCAGACCCTTCGTCAGTCACTGCAGATACCTGGTTGTGTTCTGTGAGAGTTTCATCAAGCAGGTCACCTACCAAAAAATAAAAAGAATTAGAAAAAAGAAATATTCCAGAAACAGCTACTCATTACACAACTAAGTGACATGAACATATACAAAAATAACACCACCGCTGCGTAGGACTGAGCAATGTTTAATTAACAGAAAAACATTTCACCTTAAAGAAACTGTTTAATACTTAAAAACTGACATGCCCCTTCATAGAATTTGGATATATTTTTGTAAGCTATGGAACTACTTTGAGATGTCTGAAGACAAGTTACACTTACATTCATGTTGACCAGTTACATATGACAATCTGTTATATCTTAACAGAAGGCCATGTGGCTAGCATGAAGTTGCTACCAAGTCCATTCATTGTGCCAGTTGTGGCTCACAAAGCTATAAGAGAAAAATGGTCGTCTCCTATTTGGAGGTTGACAAGGACACATTATAATGGTTTGATGAACACACAGTGGAATTGTCTTGACTACAGCATAGCATCTTCCTGGTCAAGAAGATTAAAGCACAATATTGACAGAGTCCAAACATAAGTATGGAGAAAACCTTTCAGAAAACACTGCAATACTAAATACCCATGTCTACAGCCTTGGCTATATGATATGAAATTAACATTATCTTTAAAAAATAACTATACCCAGATTGACACTCACTTTTTTCTAGGTCATGCTTCTCTCTGGCTTTGAAATGTTGTATGAATCCCACTTCTTCCATCATGCTGCGACTTTCTCTAGAATCTCCAGATGCCAGACTATCATCATCAAGACAGAGACCAATTTTCTTACAGATAAGGTCTTCTACAGCTAACGTGGTCTTTACTATTTCCATAAATAATTTCAAAACTCGCTGATAGGATTCCTGCAGTTTTTTCCTAGAATAGAAATACCATGCAATACCAAGTACAGGATATGTGAAATAGAAGAGGCACCTAAATCTTGGTAACACTTTGCCTCTCTGCAGGTTTGAGTGATTGTGGCACAGCATTTTATCAATATTTAAGTGTCTCTTCTAGTAAGGATGCCACTTGGCAACTATTTTTACTATCAAACTCCCAAATGGATAACTAATTGCTAAATTAGACCTTGTTAAAATCAGACCTTAAGACACTGTCTCTTCATTGCTCTATTGGAATGCTAAACAATTGCTATCTCCCAACAACAAAAACATCTGTAAAATATTGATTTGTTATTACAAGTGCCTTATACCATTCATACATATTAGACAAGTTTTGCAAATAAATTGAAGGTTTCATGCCATCACAAACTGAATTTTTAGGGATTACTGAGGGAAGAGACATCTTGATGTTTACTAAGCTTCTCCACACAAAACAATACCAATATAATGAAAGTTCCTTCCATAAAATAAAGGCAAGAAATTGAGTTTTCACTGGTATGTCGCATTAAAGCTTATCCTGCCGAATAATTCTTTAGCTCTGGAAAACACATGCCAATCAAATCTAGTTGTTCTTCTGCTCTCTCTCCTCTCCCACAGAGTTATGCCCTCGGTCCCTCTTAACTCTCACCTCTGAGGACATCATGTGCTCCCACAATCTCAGCTTCTGTGGGTCTAAGAAGATGACTCATTTCTACCTTTTCCCTCCTAATCTCCCATCCACATGGAAATATTTCCCCCAATGTCAACTCCTGTATGAGCCACTGTCCTCTCAAAAATTAACAGACCTTCCTCCACCTCTCTCCATCACCATCTGCAGCTAAGAGCAGAGAGCTGGTTAGTCTGTACTACACTCAGCCTTCTCTTGCACCACATACAGTTTTAAGCATTATCTTGCTTTTTTTTCCCCCCGCCTCTGCCTTAAAACCATGCTTTCCTTCTCCATTCTTGGCCACCCTTGTCTAATACACCCTTCTCATGACTGGCCTAACTTTAATTCTTAACCTATGAAGAAATTAGAGTTCTAAAAACTCTTTCACTCCTACAGTAGTGGCCACTTTACTCCAGCCTTCAAACTGTTTCAATGGCTTCCGCTTGTCTTCTGTATTATATTTTTCTCACCTTTGTGGCATGGCACAATTCCATTTTTGTTTCTCCCATTTCCTCCTACTCCCCATGTTGTTTCCTGTACTTCAACATACCCTTCTTTGTATCTTTATCTGACTCTCCTCTTAGCACCTTCACTTCAATTCCATTCCATGCACCAAGATATCCATTACTTTATTTCTGCACTAACTGATGTCCTTTTCCTCACTCAGACGTCTCTGAAACACTTCCCCCGTCCCCACACACACATTCTACTACAGAAAAGTTTTCAACTAACGAATCAAGTACCCAATACATATTTATATATTTGGAAAATTAAAGTCTACAGCTTCTGTTTTGGTATACCAGCCTCTGCATCGTCACATTTTAACTATATGGTCTGCCTGTTTTCATTATAAGCCATTTGGGACAATGCTACATCCTTCTTTGTTGCATAGTCCCAGAGTACATTCTTGGCGAACAGGTAATAGTCACCATCATGTGCGACATTTCAAATATCAACTAAAACGCTTATAAGGCAAATCAACATCAGTTACAGTAACCCCTGAGAAAGAGGCAAATGAACAGATTATGAACAGCATAGTAAAATGAATTGCAGTAATTCCGATCTAAAGTTTTCAAAAGATATAAATATTAAATTCAAAATACCTTTGATCAAACAGGCCATATTTAAAACCATGCCTGTAACTGGCATGTGGGATAAACATGATCATTTCCAACACTGGCGTATTTGTAAAGATTAGTGTTGGAAACATACTGGGAAAAGAAACTTTACACCATACAGAGATTTTCCAGAGATCATCTACCATGAGATAAGGACTATCCATTACTCTCATTTCAATAATCCATATGATTTTTCCACTACAGCGTCTATTTTCAATTACTTCTCAATTCCAATTGTTACTGATATTCTGATGTATCCAGAGGTAAGCTGAACAAATCTAACCAGCTCTTTCATCAGACTCCAGAAAAACCCTCAGATAATGAACAAATACCACAGTTGGTGAAGTAGATGCCAGAAGAGCAATGTTCATTTTCAAGGTATCCTAAATTTTTAGCTTGTAAAGGCTAACAGCAATTTGGATATGCTTCAATGAAAGCAAAAACATTGTCATTTTCTTATACATTTAATTTGGCTTACTTACCATTTTGTTTACCAGAAAATAAACAGATACAATACTTTGCATGCTATATATCCCAAAATGAACTCACCTTTCATTCTGGGACAGTTCAATATCAGATCTCAACATAGCTACCAAGTTCTCTCCTTCTTGGTTTTCTCTGTCTCTTCGCTGTAGGAGGGTCTCTAGCTCTGAGTTAGTCACCTCCAACTCATGATTTAAAGATTCCACTTTATTTTCCAGCTGTGGGAAACCAAACAAAAAGGCAAGGGGATAAAAAGCCAGTAATTTTTTAATCAAACTTGTATATTTTATTAAGTGATTTTATTCTGAAATCTTATTGGCAATACAGAGAAGCGCTGGAGGACTGCATTCTACTTTTGATTCTAGTAGCACAAAAGTTGGAGGACAGAAAAAAGACAAACAATGTCAGTTAAAACTGTTTTGCTCTCCTAGGGTATGGCTACACTAGCCACCCTAGTTCGAACTAGGGTGGCTAATGTAGTCATTCGAACTTGCAAATGAAGCCTGGGACTAAAATATGCATTTCTGCAGGCATCAGGTGATGGACGCTCTCGTTGACCGCAGATGACCATTTGGAGCAGCGGAAAGCAGCATGGACTGGGACCACGGTTCCCATCGCTCCAATTGGCACAGAATGCTGATCCGCCAACGAAAGCTGCCATCACTCAATACTGTGGAGGCGCAGGTAAATATAGAGGTGGGAGCCAACCAGGGATTAATCCTGTGAACCGAATCCATCCTGCTGGCTGGAATTTGCCCACACTGATATAAAGTATTCAAACTGAACTGTTTTGACGTCAAACCAGGCATCTTGCATTTGCATACAAGTTTCTTCAAGAAATTGTTCCCAGTTTTGTTTCAAAAGTCACAAATGTAGCTTATTTTGATCTAACACTACTAAAAGTGAAACGTAATAAGTTAGTATTTAAGAGAATGAAAGCTTAGTTTTTAAGAGAGGACTATAGAGTTTATAGCAGAGGCAATGTGTTTAAAAGTCAAAACATCAGCCAGCATTGTCGCTCACAGGTATGTCTGAACCTTTTTTCATGGTACCCTGATGCCCCAAATTTCTTTGCCAAGCCATCACTGCTAAATCCCTCCTAAACCTAACCCATCTCACCTGCAAGAAACAAAGGAGAGGACAGACAAGCAAACACATAGAATCACCAATATATACACATGCCTTAAGAGTAATTATTGTTACCCTTGTCTGTCCCTTCCTCTCCCTTGTCTAACACCCTCACTTCAACACAAGGATGTCCCTTCTATGCAAGACATATCTGGTACATTTGCCTAAATACCAAAAAATCATTCAAATATTGAAACAATCACTGAAAATAACTGGGACGATAGGTTCCCTTCGAAGCAGCCTCAACCATGCTATGTCACAAGGTTTTCTTCACTGAGGTGCAATGCTATTCCCATAACATACTAGCATACAGAAGAAGCTAACAATGCCTTAAAAATAGTTATAAATCAATGACTGCACCAAAATGACAGCCCTTGTATAGACTCATGGGAGGGGAAGCTATGTTTAAAACAGGAGACAAGAAAAGTGCAATTAAAATCTAAGCTTCAGTATTCCACATACCTGGATGATTTTATTTATCTTTTCCTGGATCTGTACTGATAATTCCTCTCTCTCCTTTTGGAAACAGTCTTGTGCCTTTTCTGTCTCTTGTATCAACACCTGCTCCTTGCTGTGCAAGTCAGTCTTCCTTTCAACTTCAAATTCCTCCTGAATTTAAAAAAAATGTTTTAAAAAAATTCCCAGACGAGCTGACCAAAAATAATTCACAGAAATTTAACTAAGTATTACCAAGAAGCGCAGCACTTTAGAGAATATGTACATAGATGGAAGCATTACCTAGATGTGTAAAAACAAAAGTTCCTATACTGTTTTCAATAAACTCACACAATGAAGTATTGGTACTGGTGAGAATATAATGTTAAGTTCCTTAGTAAGATCTGAGATATGGTAACAGCATAAAGACTAGTGCATCTCTAAACATGAGGCACTGAAGTATCTACATATAGGACACTACTGTTCCTGCATGTAGCATTCAAAGGATCAACACTGTTCCTTACTGTTGTTCATTAGAGAATCTTGTCCCCAAATGAAGTACTTCCCAGAAAGATTATAAAAATATCAGAAATGTTTATCTGGAGTAGCTATCAATACAAACATAGTGCTTTCTAGAGAGCATATTGGGAATGACAACACAATATTATAATTCCATAGGGAGATTTACCCACATGCTTCTAACAGTAGCTAGTGAGAGAACTCATTAAATCAAAGGATCCAGCAGAAACATATGCAGAGAAGTATCTTTTGAAACTACTAAAATTATAGAGATAATAGATTTTAAAAATCCACTAACTCTCTTCAACCCAGCAGTCTCAACATTCAAAGCTCTGGAATAATGCCGATAAGCGACCCTTGAACAGAAGTATATTTGAAGGCATTTATCACATCTTGCATTTCTAAAAACATTTCTGGGGGCAGTCACCTTGGTACAAAATAATCTACCAATGACAGCGTATTAAAGGATGAGTTAGGTAGCAGTAAATTAATTTAAGTTCATTGAGAGGTTTGTAATAAGAGCAGAACAGGTCTCCCTATGGGTGCTCCATTTTTAGTCGTGCACAAGCCTCAAACACATTTGATCAGAAATTTCTGGTAGCAACGACAGTTCATTCCCCATAAGAAGATTCTATAAGGGGAGTGTTACGGAATACAATTAAATTCCTTCTCTAATACTGTGCCATAAAAGAAAAAGCCAATGCAGAAGGATGGCACCTAGTGGCCACTCATACGGACAAACATCTCAAAGAATTCCAGTTACTGTAAAAGGTAAAGAACTCCTCCCCTTTTGAATAATGCCCCCAAATCAGTCCTCCACTTCAGGTGATTCCTGGGCAGTACTGTGTAAAGGAGGTGAATATTTTGGTACCAGACTCCAACAATGCCAATGTGGCATCTTGCTCTACAGGCATGTATAGAATAGCAGATTACAAAATGATGAGGCCCAAAGCTCATGTGGCATCTTTGCATATTTCTCCAATAAGAACTTTTTTAATAGGGTCTGGGAAATAGCCTTTGATCAAGTGGAGTAATACGTAACTTGAACAGGAGGTTGAGCTTGTCGCAACAGAGAACACCAACAAAAACCCACCTGGAGAATTTTTGAGTGAAGACCAGGGCTCCTCTAACTCTCTCCACAAACAGTCTCTCACAAACACTAAAGCATTTAGTGCTTTCCAGATAAAAGGCAAATGCCCTTCCAACATCTGAAGTGTGAAGAAAGGCTTCCTCTCTAGTCTAGAGATGTTTGGGGCAGAAAACTTTGCTTTGGAAAAAGTTCAGAAAAGGGCAACCAAAATTATTAGGGGTATGGAATGACTGCCATATGAGATAAGATTCATAAAACTGTCTTTAAAAAAAGACTCACCATTAGGGCCGCGATCTCTCCTACCTGTCTGGTTGAGGTAATGGCTATCAAGAAAACCATTTTCATGGCCAAGTGCAATAACAAGGCTGTCGCCACTGGTTGTAAGGGAAGCCTAGTTAGAGCATTCAATACTAAATGCAGGTTCCACGGTTTCATTGGTGGATTGATATCTGGATAAACGGCCTGCAGGCCCTTTAAGAACCTCTTAGTGAGTGGATGAGCAAATATGGACGAGTCGTTTATCCTGGGGTGTAACATAGCAATGCATGAAAGGTCAACTTTAATAGGGCTTATTGAGAGTCTCGCTTTTTTAAGGTGCAGAAGATAGTTAAGGATGGTAGGTAAGGGGGATGTTGAAGTAACCAGCTGGTGACAAGCACACCGCATCGAGAATCTTTTCCATTTCCGAAAGTAAGTTTTGCAGGTGTTCTGTGCCCTACTGTGTAGAAGGACCGTTTGTTGCTCTGAGCAGGTCAACTCTAAGTCAGAGAACCATCCAGGAGCCACTCCTTCAGGTGTAGCGAGTGGAGGTTCGGGTGGGCATCTTGGGAGCCCAGGTGAAGAATGAGATCCCTGATGAAAGGTAAATGGGGGCGCAGGATTTTGCCGTCAGGAGAAAAATCATCGCTAGCAAGGCCATGCTGGTGCTGTACATATGAGACGGGCCCTGTCCCTCATTTTGTGAGCCATCCTGTTCAACAGGGGAATCGGAGGAAATGCGTAGAATAGGTGGGACATCCATGTGATGAGAAAGGCACCCCCCACTGACCCTTAGCCTATTCCTGCCATGGAACAGAATAGGAGGCATTGACTGTTGAACTGCATGGCAAACAGATCTATGGAAGGGTGACCCAGTCAGTGGAAGATGTCCGCCAATATGTGCAGGTTCATTTGCCACTCATGCTTGACCTGGAGGGCTCTGCTGAGTGCATCTGCCTTTGTATTCAAGGCTTCTGAAAGATGCACTGCGGTGATAACTGTGTTGCATTTCAGACACCAGTTCCAAAGTGCTATGGCCTCTGGGCAGAGTGCTCGAGATCAGGCTCCACCCTGACGATTTATGTAAAACATTGCTGCAACATTGTCTATGTACAGTCTGACGTGTCTGTTGGCGATGAATAGGAGGAAATTGGCGCATGCATCCCTGACTGCCCGCAGTTCTAGGACGCTGATGTGCAAATTCTTGTTGGTGCTGGACCACAGGCCCTAGCAAGTATGATGGTACAGATGGGCACCCCATCCTGTACGAGATGCATCCGTCATCATGGAGACAGATGGTTCTGGTGAGTAGAAGGAGAATCCACGACACAGGTTAATTGGGCTCAGCCACCAGCAAAAGGATTTCTTTACCACCCCTGGAAGAGCAGGGGAGTTGGATAGCGGATGGACATTAGGTTTGTACACCTGTCCCAACCAGCTCTGTAAGCATCTCGTGCGCAGACAGGCATTGCCAAGTACAAAGTTGCACGCTGGCATGTGCCCCAACAGCCAAAGGCATTCGAGTGCTGTTGTGTAGGGGCTGGATCGTAAGTTATTTACTGAGGCTACGATTTTTTGAAAACAGTCTGTAGGTAGGAATGCGGTACCTGTTGTCAAATTGAGGCATACTCCTATGAACTGTATCTTTTGTGTAGAATAGAATGTCGATTTGGCTTTGTTCACCTGAAGGCCCAGGGGTCAGAATATGTGTCTTGTGACAGAGTGGCAGGAATTGTTGGGTGAGCACAACTTCAGGAGGCAGTCTAGCTAAGGAAATATGGTAACACTCTTTCCTCAGGTACGCTGTAACGACCACCAGCACTTTTAAGATGACCCTGGGGGCTGCAGAGAGTCCGAAAGGAAGCACTCTTTATTGGTAGTGTTAAGAATCTACAACAAAATGAACACACCTGTGAGCAGAGTGGATGGCAATGTGAAAATATGCACCTTGCAAGTCAAGGGACGAGAACCAGTCATCCTTTTCCAATGCCAGTAATATGGTTGTAAGCATTACCACCTTGAATTTTTGTTTCTGTACGATTTCATTGAGTGCTCAAAGATCCAGTATGGGCTTCCAACTCCCTGATCTTTTCTGTGTCAACAAGTAGTGGGAGTAGAATCCAACTCCCTGATCTTCTCTCTGTCAAGAAGTAGTGGAGTAGAATCCCTTGCCTCTAAATTGTGTAGGGACTGGTTCAATCAGTCCAATGCCTAAGAGGTGCTCCACTTCTTGTTGAAAGGGGCTCTCGTGGGGGGCGGAGAGGGGATATGGAAACAAGGGGATAAGGTAGTCTTTCTGAAGTATCTGCAGGACCCATCTATCAGAGGTTACACGTTGTCAGTTGTTGAAGAAAGGCAACAATCGGTGATGGAAGAGATTTGCTTGCAGCAATGGCGTTGGAATAGGTGAGAGGCCCTCCAGACCCTTCACCTGATGATCAAATTTGCTTGTTGGACTGCTGTGTCTGTTGAGAATTAGCAGAGGAAGGGCGACATCGTTGGTTTCTGCCTCTGTTCTGCTGCTGGTAGTCTCATCTATTTTAGTGTTATGTATTGTGACACCCTTTTACAAAGTCCCTTGGTAGCTCCCTGGGAGTTCTGCTCTTCTTGACGGATACTTGAGCACTTGAGAGACTCACGGAGCCCCCTCTGTTGTCCTGAGATTTCCCTAGAGGCAAGGGTCTCCACTTAAAGTCATTCTCATCACAGGCTAGTCCTTGGGATTCAACATTTCCTTGCTCTGCTCTGTTCCCCAGCTCTCTTCTGTGCACCTTCCAAAAACTCTCCCCCCCCGCTGCTTGGGAGGAATCCTTTTATAGGAACCCCAGAGGCCTTAATTGGCAGGAGGTGCTTAATTAACCCCAGCTGCAAGCTGCCTCCTAATTAGGCCTCTATTTTCTATCCTGGCTGCTGGGCTGTATTCAGGTGAGGCTAATTTGGAAACAAGAAAGCATTAACCCACCTCCCAATATGGCTGCCATCTAGAAGAGTTTTGCAGTTTGCAGACTGTGGTCTGTCACAGTATATGGAAGATATCAAGGTCTTGGATGAAGCTAATACCTCTTCTGGCTTTTTCTAGGTGGTTGGCTGTGGATCCCGAGAGACTGCAGAAATATTCTGCAACCATCGAAGAGCAGATCTTCTACTGTAGATTCAATCTCCCTGGGGAATGGAGTGGAGCTAAACCACAATGCCCTTGTCATTACTACCGATGTTGCTGCAGAACGTGCAGCTAAGGCAGCCTGTAATGCTGTTCTTGAAACTGTGTGGCCTTCGGATATCAATGCTATGTTTTGCTGCCTTTTAGTCTCAGGCATGTCTGCAACTAAGTCATTCAGTTTGGTGTAATTTCTATAATTGTATTTGCTCAATAAAGCTGTGCAATTTGAAATGCAAAATTGAAAAGCAGAAGACATATTTTTGCTATCACGATCAGATGGAGTAGACCGGTATTGCTGTTGCTTAGATTTTTGTTGTACAGCCTCCACCAGGAGAGAATTAGGTGCTGGGTGGGAAGGAATTCTTAACCCTTGGGTGGGACATAATATTTCTTATCAGTTCTCTTAACAGGAGAAGAGATTGACACCAGAGTTTGCCACAGCATCTTGGCTGGTTCCATTATTGCTGGATTGATTGGCAATGCTATCTTTGATGGTATTACTGAGTGAAGTATGTCTGTTAGGTCGTGTTGATTTTCCACAACCTCCTGGAGAGGAACTTTCAATTCTGCAGCTACACGTCTAAAAACGTCTTGGATATGTGTTGTGTCATCTAAAGTCGTTGAAGCTGGGGCCATAAACCCTTCCTCCGCTGGAGTGGGTCCTTTGAGCCAGGAGGAGTCACAGCCTCCTGTTGGAGTGGTTCTCCTTGTATTTGTTTAGAGTGGGAGTATTGCACTCTCTCTTCCAGCTCCGCGGTGTTTCTGGTAATATTGCCCTTTGTCCCAGTGTTGCCATTATAGGTACGGCTGAGTGGAGGTGCCCAGGGATTGCCATAATATGGAGGCATATTCCCAAATTTGGGAGAGAAGATACTCTGAGCTGTATAAGGGGAATTCTCTGGTGAAAACCCCCTAGAGAAGTCATCATCAAAGTCAAATGAAAATTTTTCCTGAGAGAGTGATCCCTGTGATGTTAACATAGGAAGAGAGCTCTCAGGTTGTAAAATTGGTGAGATACATGTGGCTGAGACTAAGTAGTCTCTGTGTTGAGTGTAGTGCCCAACAGATGTTGCCGGTGCCGTAACGGGAAGCACAGAGACTGAGATACTGAATCACGCCTCGGTGCCGAGGGCAGTTGTGGCACATAGGACACCTCTGTGGTGGAAGCGGAGGCACCTACTAACATAGCACCTACTCTTGCTGCATGGGCAAGAGTGTATCACTGCTGGATGGCGCTGCAGCCAGTGAGGAAAGCAACTTGAAGCCTGTTGCCTCAGAGCGTGATTTAGCACTTGCACGCTGTTTGCCTCCGCTGGGGGCTCCAGAGAGGACAGTGGTGTCATAGGGAGTTTATTGCTTCTCCAGGATACAGCACAGCATAGATGTCATCTGGTTACAGGGCAGGCCTAGGATGCCTCAGCCCCCCTTGAGATGGGGGAGACTGGGCCCCTAAATCCCAGACCGTTGGTTAGGCTGCTTCCTCCATGATTCCAGACAGAAACTAAAACTCTTCCAGCCCTGCCCCCCAGCCAGGTGCAGGTCTCCGCCCTCCTCCCTGTGTCTCCCTCCCTGGGAGGCTGAGGCTGGGTGTCTGGGTTAACACACATTTGGGAGAATCAGTGAGAATCTCCCATCACAGCGCAGGGGGACCCCGGGTCACAGAGGAGACAGGACCCCTACTATGCCAAACCTTGAGGTGCTGAGGAGGCTCGCTTTCTAGCGGGCTTTTTGGATCCCCGCTGTTCGGGTTCCTCAGGCTGGTGGCCCGGATCAGAGGCTGGCAGAAGCGAGTTTTCTAATAAAAATAATTTGAGTCGGAGGTCTCTGTCTTCCCACGCCCATGATTTTAGCTTTGCACAGTGAGGGCATTTCTGAGAGATATGCTGCTCTCCAAGACAATGGACGTATTGTGAGTGACCATTCGAGAACGGAATATGGTCTTTACATGAAGTACAGCATTTAAAACCAGGTGATCCAGGCATGTCTGTGTAAGCAGTCAGAGACTGCTTGAAGGGATTAGCTGAGAGAAAAGAAGAAAGCCCCTTATATTTCATTCTCTCTCTCTCTATCTCTCTTTCAAAAAATTATATAAACTAACAAAGTAACTAACTATTTACTAGCCCAGGCAATGCAGTGTGCGGGAGGACTTACCCACACACAGCTATACACAGCTACTACAGTCGATATAATAAACCAACTTGCCTCCGGCTTGGTAGCTAGAATGTGCGGACAACATGTCCCAGACTTGAACCTGATCATGATCTTACAAACACTGATTCAATACGTAAAATAGCAGTCATAGACCAATAGTTACATAAATTGAATGTTGACATTGCTGCTCTCCAGGAGACCAGACTAGCAGATGCTGAATTAGTAAAAGAAACCAGCTACACCTTCTGGAAGGCTATGAGCTCAGAGAAATGCCGTCTTTACGGAGTTGGCTTTCCTGCTCAAAACAATCTGATGAACTTTATCAATACACCCATAACTGAATCAGAATGTGTTATATCCCTAAAGCTCAGCACCAAGTCAGGATATGTTAACATCATAAGTATTTATGCACCCACACTAATGTCACGCACTGAAGACAAGGACCGCTTTTATGGTAATCTTCAGAAAGTTGTAGATTCCTGTTCATCCGGTGAACAACTGTACATCCTTGGTGATTTTAATGCAAGAGTGGGACGTGATCACCAGTCCTGGCCCATTTGTCTAGGTCATCACGGCATTGGGAAAATGAATGAAAATGATCAAAGGCTTCTTGAATTCAGTTCTCAGAATCACCTCTCCATCACATACTTTTTTCAACTTAAATGCCACAAGGTCTCATGGCCCCACCCCAGATCTGGTCACTGGCATCAACTCAACCTTGTACTGGTCCGCAAAAAACATCTCAACTCAGTTAAATTTACACGCGCATATCACAGTGCAGATTGTGACACAGCTCACTCACTGATTATCAGTAGAGTGAAAATTGCTCCAAAGAAACTTCAAACATCAAAGGATTGCAGAAAACCAAAGGTTAACACCCTCAGTACTAGAGATGCACTGAAATGCTCTGTCTTTGTAGAAGAATTCACTCTCAAAATGGAAAACGAACCTGTCCAGCAGTCTGTTGACGAGACATGGTCCATGCTAAGTGCTGCAATATATGAATATGCCACATCTGCCTTTGGAACACGGCTATTTTCCAACGAAGACTGGATTGATGAAAACGTTGACATTCTCAGGCCTCTTCTTGAAGAAAAGAACAAGGCTTTTCTGAACAACATAAAGAATCCATTGCAAAGTTCAAGAGATCAGCTCTGCCATACAAGATCCCTTCTTCAGAGAGAATCCAAGCGGTATGTAAACAAGTATCGGGCTGATCTATGTTCTGGAATTCAAAAAGTATTCAATGTGTGTGACCTGAAAACCATGTATGATGGACTGAAGAAAGCACTTGGAGCAAACGTTACCAAAGTTGCTCCATTAAAACATCTAAATGGACAGGTGATCACAGATAAAAACCAACAGATGTCCGGATGGGTAGAACACTACTCAAGTCTCTACTTCCATGAGTGTATAATACATCCTGAACTTGACAACCTCATTCCAACTCTTCCAGAAATGTTAGAGCTAGATGTAGAGCCTACAGTGGAAGAGCTTTCCCCAAGTACTTGATGCTCTCTCTAGTGGAAAAGCACCAGGTAACGACGGGATTCCAGCTGAAATCCTGAAGGCTAACAAGGCAGTCCTCATTCCCTTCCTCTATGACTTACTTATAAAATGCTGGCAAGCGGGAGAGTCCCTCATGATATGAGGGACGCAAACATCATTACTCTCTATAAAAACAAAGGCAATAAGGGGACTGTAACAACTACAGAGACATCTCTTTGCTAAGCATTACAGGTAACGCATTTGCCTGTGTCATTTTTAATCGCCTGCAAAAGTTCGCAGATCGAGTCTATCCAGAAACAGTGTGGCTTCAGGGCTGGCAGGTCAACAAGGGACATGATTTTTTCTCTTCGACAACTACAAGAAAAACGCAGAGAACAAGAAAAGCTACTGTTTATAGCATTTGTGAACTTAGCAAAAGCATTTGATATAGTCAGATCAGGACTGTACAAAGTGTTAACTAAGATTGGCTGTCCACCAACTCTACTCAAACTCAATATCTTTTCATGAAGATATAAAGCAACAGTGTACTACGATGGATCTACATCTGAAGAGTGGGAGTCAAAACAGGGATGTGTCCTTGCTCCTACCCTCTTTGGTATATTCTTCTCAGTCCTATTAAATTGTGCATTTCTAAACTCACATAGTGATGTATTTCTCCACACAAGGTTAGATGGGTCTCTTTACAACCTGACACGACTCAAGGCTAAAACTAAGGTCAAGAAAGTCCTCATTAGAGAACTCCTATTCACAGATGATACAGCGCTTGTCGCACATAATGAAAACACGCTACAAGCACTGATGGATTTTCTGTCCAGAGTTAGTAAACTGTTCTCTCTCAAAATTCTGAATGACAGTCCATTAGAGGTGATTCAACAATTCTGTTACCTTGGGTATACTGTCACCAAAAATTTCTCCATGGACGAAGAACTGAACATCACAATTGGGAAAGCAGCCACAACGTTTGGCAGACTTACGAAACAAGCACGGAACAATTCCAAACGGACATTGAAAACAAAGACACTAATATACTAAGCGTGCATATTAAGTGTTTTGCTTTATGGATCTGAGACCTAGACTCATGCCAAGAGAAAAAAATTGAGCAGTTTCCACCTTCGCTGCCTTCTCAGAATCATGAATATTAAGTGGCAAGACAAAGTTTCAAACGTAGATGTCCTATCAAGACTGGCATACCTAGTCTCATAGAGATCCCTAACAAAAGACTCCCGTGGCTTGGCCATGTGAGGAGAATGAGTGATAAACGCCTTCCCAAAGAAATCCTCTTTGGTGATCTAACAAGTGGAGCAAGGGCAAGAAGAAGGCCAAAGTTAAGATTCAAGGATATATGTAAAAACACTATGAAAAGGTTCAACATCAATCCAAGCTCTTGGGAATCTACGTCATCAGATTGCAACACCTGGCAACAATTATTACAAGAGGGCACGTCATTCTTCGATAGGACCTGTGTAAGTCATGCAAAAGACCTCTGCCTCAAAAGGAAAAATTCTCAAACTCATGAAAACGGAAGTAGACCAGCATGTAGCTATTGTAATTGACTGTGCAAATCCAATATCGGACGCATAAACCATGAAAGAAGTTGCAGATCCAGGCACTACTTATAGATTGTCACTGCCGCTGCTTACCACCATCTCTCAAGGCGAATGGGCCATATATATAACTATTTAAAAATTATAATGAATTTTAACTGGTTTTAAAAAGCATAATCATGTAGACACGAAGAAGCTAGGGAGCACTACTGAATCCATCTGTAGCTGGAAGTGGTAAAGAAGGAACTGAGGAACCAGTGAGAGAGGGGGGCTCACGCATGCATGAAACCTGCAGACTAACAGTGAGCGACTGATGGTGAATGCCTGCACCACCCCAAGGACACTGCTATGAAATTTCCAATCTGAGGCTTGGCAGCGGCACAATGACCTAATGGGGAGCACCCACGGGGACATCAAGAAGAAGGAGTTATTTACTCCTTTGCACAGCACAAGAACTAATGGTCACCAAGTGAAATTAATAGGTAGCAGGTTTAAAAAAAACAACGGAAGTACTTCTTCACACAACACAGTCAACCTCCGGAAGCCCTTAGAGGATGTTGCGAAATCTAAGACTATAACAGGTTTTTTTTTAAAAGCTACATAAACTCCTGGAGAGTAGGCCCATCAATAACTATTAGCCAGGATGTGCAGGAATTGTGTCCCTAGCCTTTTGTCAGAAGCTGAGAATGGGTGACAAGGGATGGTCTCCTTGATGTTTACCTGTTCTGTTCATTCCCTCTGGGGTACCTGGCATTGGCCACTATCAGAAGACAGAGTACTAGGGTAAATGGACCTTAGGTAAAACCAGAAGTTCAATGTCCCAGTCCATGTGGAAAGATGAAGTTATTTTGGGCAAAAGTGGAGGTGTGACCAGAGAGATAGCTGATTCTTCCTACACTATATTTTATAAAGAAAAGTTATCATAGTTCACTGACTTGCCAGTTCTCCTAGTGGAGATAATAGTAATTAAGATTGCAGTCTTCATAAACAGGTGAGGAAGGGAACATTTAACCAACAGTTCCAAGAGAGGCCTCATTAGAAAACTGAAAAATAAGTATAAGTCCCACTCTGGGGCATGCTGTTTGACATGATTTAATTATTCATGTAGTGATGAGGTGAGTAAAGACTAAAAACCCCTTGAGTGAGCAATGGAAAAATTGTCAGTCATTTGATAAACTTCAATGGAATTCTAAGAGGGACCCAGGTTTTATCAGCGTGGAGTTGAATGGAAGAATTTACTTCCTATGTCTTGCTTTCAGCTCTCCTGTTAATGCATATTAGAATTATGTTCATTTTTCTTGCAACAGTATTACCCTGTTGACTCATTTAGTTTGTAATCCACTATGACCTCCAGATCCCTTTTCATAGTACTCCTTCCCCAGCAGTCATTTCCCATTTTATATGTATGCAACTGATTGTTCCTTCTTGAGTGGAGTACTTTGCACTTGTCATTGTTGAATTTCATATTTACCTTAGACCATTTCTCTAGCTTGACCAAATCATTTTTAACTTTAATCCTATTTTCCAAAGCACTTGCAACCCCTCTCAGCTTGGTTTTATCCACAAACTTCATAGGAGTACTCTCTGTGCCATTATCCAAACAACTGATGAAGATATTGAACACAACAATCCCTAAGGAGCCCCACTCAATATGCTCCTCCAACATGACAATGAACCACTACTCTCAGGGAATAGTTTCCAACCAGTTATGCAACTACCTTGTAGTACTTCCGTCTGGGCTGCATTTCCCCAGTTTGTTTATGAGACGGTCATGCAGGGAGTCCCCACTATACATGTAAGAGAAGTTCCAAAAAACATGGATATATAGCGAAATGACGTAAAGCGGGGAATTTTTTTCCCCATGGCTGACTTCAATTTGCACAAACTGGACTTTTTTTTTTTTTTTGCACAACATAAAAACAGAGAATGGGAGGACTAACACAACAGCTCCTACAAGCATCAACGACATTAGTGCAAAACCAACATATATTGGGGCAATGTGTAACATGGATGCCCTGTACAGCACAATATCAAAAACTTTACTAAAGTCAAGATATATCACATTGACACTTCCCCACCACCCACTAGGCTTCTTATCCTGTCAAAGAAAGCTATTCAGTTGGTTTGACATGATTTGTTGTTAACAAACCCATTCTGATTTTTTATTCATCACATTGTCATCTTCCAGGTACTTATTTGCTCTATTATTTTTCCGGGTACTGAGTTAAGCTGACTGGTCTGAAATTTGCCAGATTTTCTTTGTTCCCCTTTTTAAGAGATAGGCACTGTATTTCCCCTTTTCCAGTGTTCTGGAATCTCTCCTGTCTTCCATGACTTTTGGAAGATAATTGCTGATGGCTCACATATATCCTCAGTCACATCCTTCAGTATACTAAGATATATTTTATCAGACCCTGGCAACTTAAAGACATCTAGCATGTCTAAGTAATTTTTAGCCTGTTGTAATAATCAGGAGAGCTGACCAGCACCTGGTGAGTAAGGGGTTAACTCCGACCCTAGCCAGGTATTTGGTCAGCCAAAAACAATGCAGGTAGAGATTTCAAACTGGGACAAAGGAATTTTTATCTTTTCCCTGCTTTGTCTGAGTCAGAGAGGTTTTCTTCCAAGTAACAGGGAGATGGGAGGCCGGTCTCTCTCCAAGAAAAGACTTCTTATAATGTATAGCTCGAGCAAAGTCTGTCAGGATTTATTATTTTTCCTGGTTTGGGAATTTGGAAATATTGTCTGAACTTTTTAAGTGTGTTTTTTTTCCTCTTTGTAATTAAGTTAGCCCAGGCAAGTTTCCCTGAGAATCTTTATCAATTAGTGGCTCTTTCCATCTAGCCACTTTACTATGCTTGCAACTGTAGTTTTGTTCTGATAATAAAAGCTTGTTTCTTTTTCTAATTACCTGCTATTGGTTCATTCTGGTTTCCTAGTTTTACCTTGGGGATGAGATGTCCCAAGTGATCTCTTCCCTTATTTTTTGTGGAATTACTTGGGTGGTGGCAGCAGATATTCTTCAAAATCCAGGTATTAGGATGGGGGGGGGGGGAATTTTTGTACCAAAGCCTGTAGAAACAAGGTTTTGGGGTGCTCTTGCAGGCCCCCACTCCTGCATTTGCTGTGCCAGAGTGGGGAACAGCCTTTACACCTGTTCTTTCCCTATTTTAGCCTCTGATTCTACCTCATTAGCAACAGCATTCCCTATGTTAGACATCTGATCTAGACATCTGATCACTACTAAACTTCTTGGTGAAAATTGAAACCAAGTCATTTAGCACTCATGTTATTGCCATACTTACTTGAGGGAAAATCCAATAACAGAAACGGGCCCACCCTCTACTTGATCTTCCTCTTGCTTCTAATATCTTTAGAGAATATTTTATACCTTTTATGACTTAATAGCTTAATACATTGTGTGTCTTGGCCTAATAATATCCCCTACAGGCTTGTGTTGTTTATTAATATTCTCCAATGCCTATGTCTCCAGGACTTTAAAAGACATCCAGGGGAAAAGTTTTATAATAACTGTTCAATCGCAGAAAATTCCACAGACAACATACATTTTGGAATTTATTAAAAAAAGTTAGTTAGACCTCACCTTTAGCTGTGTAATCTGCTGTTCCAATAAAACCTCAGACTGACATTTGAGCAACTCGATCTCATCTTGGAATTGAAGCTGCTGTTTCAATTTCAGCTCTTCAAACTGAGCTAGGAGAGCTGTTCGCACATTTTCCACTTCAGAGGCAGAAGAAGAGGCATACATCTGTAAGATTTTTTTATTCAATTTTATTACTGAGAAAGAGTCAACAACTCTACCCAAGTCCCACAATGATTTTCCTTTCAACCCTATGGACCGAATTCTCTGCTGGTGTGAACTGCCGTACTTCTACCTCCATCTTGACTGAAGGACACCAGGTTTGATCTCTGTGCAAGTGGGCAAAGATACAAACAGATTCTGAGTGCAAGTGGAGGATTCTAAGAGGAGCTCCAAACCAAAGTCCTCCTAAACTAGTTGCCTACTTAATCTAATGATCAATTCAGACTGGCAGAGCACATCACCTGCTTGCTTCTTCTGATGCCCATAAAGCTCATGGAAATGCACCAAAGAAAGGACAATCAAAAGAATGGCAGGTATGCCTCATTAAAAAATAATTACCCAATGACTAGTGATAATGGACTTCTAAAAGATGTTTAGCTGCATTCTTCTTTATAAACTGAATCATTGTGGCCATTGGGAAATCCTGTTTTCAGGGTAAAGCACTCTTAAAGCGCAAGAATTTTCACTGGACCAGCAGCAAAGCTATCTTACCAGACATATACTACTTCTGCAGAAACCCCAAAAGGACAGGCAGTATATATTATCAGGTAAACACTCTCTCTGATACTAGCAACTCAAAGACTCATGCCAAATTTAAAGGAAATTAAGGTTACCCCCAAAGATAAGCAACTTTTTCAAGGGGGCCACTGCAGTTCAAAGTAAAAAAAAAAAATGCACTAATGACTAGCAGTCCCATTGCTCATTACTAAATTTTGCAGCACAATAAATGAAAAAGCAAAATAATTGTATCATAAGCAAGGGAAGTTACCAATATTACAGTAAATGCAGTTCTTTGGGATGTGAAGTCCCTACGGGCACTCCACTGTGAATACAGGAGCCTGAAACCAGAAGACGCTTACTAGCACCATCCATTTCTCAGTGCCTGCAACACGACTCTCCGTATGCTCTGTGCCGAGGGAATGAGGAGCGATACAAGCCAATCACCTCTCCTGTTCCTTTTGTAATTTGAATCAATGGATAGAACCTGAAGCAGAGGCGAAGGAAGGTGGCTAGGGACTCCCGATAAGGATCACAATTTAGCAAACACCAGTTACTATACAAGCCATTAGCTTATCTCTCATCAAGTGCTGATCCCTATGTATACTCCACCGTGGGAAAGAGAGAAATAGTACTCACAGAAGGGAGGTATGAGGCTGCAAGCAGTAAAATTTATAGGAATGCAACAGCTGTGAAGGCTTGAAATAATGTTTAAATGGTTTGTTAAGGTAACAACTGGAATGTTTGACCTTCCCGTAGTCATTGGTCAAGAGATTCAGGACAGACTAGAAGGGGATAGCTGGACAGGCTGATATCTGTGTAAGGCCAGAAAATCACAACTGCCTGGGAATCAATAAGAATGACTATCACTGTGACTTGCTGGAACTTCAAATTCTGCATAAGCAAGAGTGGGATGAGGGGCAAGGCACATCATTGATTACCCATCCAGCAAAGCACGAGATGATCACTCTTCTAACCACAACCCTGAGGAAAACTGGGAAATGAGTGGACATTGGTTCAGTTAGATGCCTGACCTGTTTGTTGGAAGGAGGAGGACCATTACAGGATGGAGCAAGCCACGAAGCCCTTGCTGGAGACCTGTGGCCATGCCACACATGCCCTAGAAGAAAAGGACAATAGACAAGTTGTCAAAGGAGGCTAGAGTGGCTACAGAGGAAGTAGCCAATCAAAGGCCAGGAAGGCCTAAAAGCAACTGCAGAATCAGAGTCAGTTCAATGTCTCTGGAGCCCTGAAGGTGTGCAGACCAGCAACTGATGGGCTGAGCGTGCAGCAGCACCATGGACAGCTCCCTGGGGAGAGCTGGTTGGAAACTAATCAACTATGATGGGACTTCTGAGAAAAAGCCCTAAGGGCAAGGACATTGCCTCCAAAAGGGAAAAGCATGGAGGCCACACTCTCATCCAGAATGGGGACACAGACTCTGAGGCACAATACAGAGGGAAAGGAGATGGGCCCCTGTTAAGGATGTACCCCATAAGAGGTTTTGTGATTGAATCACACGGGATGTGACGCAGCTGGAGGGCTGAGTTGCCCAACATGGTTTTGGACTAAGGGAGTGCAAGCACCCACCCAGGGGCGGAGGGGGGAAAATCACTCGTGAGAAGCGCATGCTGCCCCACTGCATCTCCCTCTCCTATTTCCTCAGGTAAGTCTGAGATCTCCTACAAGAAGGCTGCTGCAGAGCATACATGTCTTCTCTGACAGATGGGAGGTTTGTGTCCTGTAGTAAACCTGTGTGTGCCATTGCAAGGGCGGGCACATCCACAGATGTCTGTACCAAGGCTGCTTGTCTCAGGCCTGCTGGCCCCTGTATTTCATGGTTCCCAAAGAAAGTGCCATGCTGGCTGGTAAGGAATGGCACGATGAACAGGACGTCATCCTCTTGGCTATCCACCTCATTGCTTGCGAAAGGAGAGAAGATGGGGGAACCTAGCTGCTTTGGTGCCAACTGCACTGGGGAGTCATTGGTGAGAACAATGGAGAGCCCAGAATGGAAAACACGATCATGTCAGTATGTTGAGTGAAGCAATGAGATTCTGCTGGTTTCAGTGTGTATCTGTTGATACTGGTGATTTTTGAGGTACCATGTTCGGTGCTGGTTGAGTATGTGACACTGACTTGTACCACTGGTGCTGATTTCGGTCTCTCAGTGCCACGATCAATAGCAGCACTAGTAGCAAAGACCACACATCTGGAGATGGCTGTGGTGCACCTCTCCACACCTTGCACCAGCCTTGTTGGTGCTTGTAGTAGGGCCTATTTGAAAACATGGGAAGGTGTCCTAAAACCCCTCCCCCAGCCTTGCAGGAGGGACTACTGGACTCATGTCCAACTGGTTACGGGGGACAAATAATGACTCAAGGGTCAAAGGTGCAGGTCACAGGTGTACAACAAGGGAACCAGATGGTGACACCGAGCAGAGAACCGCGGACAGCGCCCAGTGCTCCTCGAAGCTGTCAAGGGAGCCAGTGGATGCTGCTCAGAGGAACTCCGCCCGGATACATAACATAATGGAGGAACGGAAATAGGCTCCACAGTTGCAGGGAACCCCCTCGTCCAGCATCCTCCTCCTGGTATTGTATACGATGGTTTTAGCTAGGGCCAGAAGAAGGTTGATAAGGAGGTCCCGCGACTTTGTGGGGCCATGGATAGGGTGTGCGTAAATGAAGAGAGGAGGGGGAAAGTGCAGCCAGAACCTCAATAAGAGGTTCTGGAGGAGCCGGAATAGGGGCTGCAGCCTGGCGCATTCCAAATATGTGTACGACAGGTTCTCCCTCAAGTCACAAAAGGGGGCAGGTATCCAGGATAGGGGTGAACCGTGCCAAGTACACGCCCGTGCTCACAGCTCCATGAAGGAGCCGCCAGCTAATGTCCCCGATGGGCCACAGAACTAGGAATACATGCTGGCCGCAGAATACATGCTGGCCCATCAGGGTTCCCCACCCTCTACAAGTCTTAGATAGTCCCGCCACTTGGTATCGGGGCGGGACACAAGGGTGGGGAAATGCAGAGTGTGGAGCACGAGCACGTACAGATGTTCTCTAGGCGCAGTTCGAAAGCAGACCGGGTTTCGCGATAGAGGCAGGAGGAGAGGTGGGCTCAGGGTCGGACAGTGGGTTGGAAGTGGAAGGGGGAACAAAGGTAATGGTTGGAGAAGGGTCAGGAACGGGGTAGGACTCAGGACTGGATATAGGTTCATAAAGTGCGGGATTGGGACCAAGGGCATGAACAGGGGGAGGGGAGGATCGGAACAGGGAAAGGGACCAGAGTTTTGGGCAGGATCGTGGGGAAGGGACATGGCAGGTAAACTCTGGGGCTGGGTTTGGTGGGTGAGTAACCTTAGGGACAGAGGAAAAACCAAGCTGGCCTAGCAGGGTGGGGGGAAACAGTGGGGAAGGGGGCAAGCTGCTGAAATGAGGTGGGGTGAGCACAGGTGAGGGGGGCCCCCCCAGCCAAATGTAGCTGAGGGAGGGGGCCCAAGTCCAAGGGGGTGGGGAGGGAGCACGCCCACGAGTGCTTGTGGAGGCTCACAACCTTGCCCACTGCTGCAGCAGCACAGTCCCAGGTGGAGTAGCAGCCCCGTCGAGGGGCCAAGAGAAAGTCCAGGTGGTAAAAGTGGTGAAGGGGGCGTTAGCAGCAGGAAGGGGGGGGAAAGATGTGGACTGGGGGGAAGTTCTGAGCCTCTCCCCCAGTCCCCCTTTTAACAGCTCAGTTCACCACCACCCCTGGATCAGGTGAAAAAAAAACTCAGTCTCATGAACAAACCCCTTCCACAGTTCTGGGTGATAGTTGTCCTCTTCTCCTCGGTGGGGCGCAGCAGCAGCGGGCAGGTAGCAGTCAGCTGGGGAAGGCCTCTGGATGCTGGGTGCTGGTGGGGTCCTCTTCCTCTGGAGCGGGACGGGACGGGGATTCAGGAAGAGGGGAGAGAGGCAGGAGAGAAGGGGCAGCAGCTGCACTCTGCTGCTCCCTCTCTGTAGTGGGGAGCGGGAGTAGCCGCCCACTGACCCGGAGGCGGAGGAACCCCTCCGGGAGGCCTGCCCGGCTACAGTGCTATGGAGAAGAAGGTTGCTTGTGTTTGCACCTTGGCTCCTTAACCTTGCCAGCAAAGATTACGGTATGCGCAGTGCTAGAGGTTCGCAATGTCGCAGAAGTGCTCACACTTGGCATAGTCAGCACCACGGACAGGGATCAAGCAGGACACTGGCTAGTTACTTCATGTTTTGTTTTGGGTTTTTAGGCAGAATGTTTTGTTGCATCACAAGACTAGGTGCCCACAGTCTCTCCTGTTAAGCTGTCTTGTTTTCCAGGGCAACAGGCTGGTGAGAGGAACTTCTCCACAAAGGAAAGTTTTAGGCCAACATCTCTATCATGCCTAGCCCTGGTTTTGAGGTTGCTGCAGTTATGGCACTTTTGAAGGATGTGCTGTCACAGAATTGAGGGCCATCAGAAACTGGCGAACTGTCCTTGCACAAGGGACACCTTCTAAAGCCTGGTGAACCAGGCATGTTTTTATTGTCCCTCACCAAGATAATTTTTAAATGGAAAGAGAACCAAAAGTTTGATGTTGGGGGATTGAAATAAGAAAGAGACAGATGGAAAGCTAACTAAGCTCTAAATGAACTGAAACTAAACTACTGCTAAAAAACTATTCCTAGGTTATCATGGACACTGCTACACAGCATCATCTGAGGCTGAGTATGATTGAGAAGGAGCCGAGGGGCTCAGGTCATGGATGCATTGGACGAGGCACCAATGGTGCCGCAAGATGACCAATGCACATGTGTGACCCAGACAGATGTTACTACCCAAGTCTCTGATTAACAGCATGGAGACACACTGAAGTGGCACGCCCAGAGGGACAGTACCTTCTGTGACAAGGGTGGAGTTCTACATATGAGAGAGAGAGAGAGATGTGAACAAAATGCCTCTATTCAGGGCAGTATGGCCAGCCCGAATTTCAATCTGAAAATAAAAATACTGCATACTGTAAAAAAAAAAGGGTCTCCATTTTCCCTTTTTCTTGGGAAAAAGGAAATATTCTGCATAAAACCTCTTTTCCTGATACTACAGTGGTACACATTCTTTTGCTGCCCTTCTGAGAAGAGATTCTATCTCCTGAAAAATGATCTCCTTGAGAGAGTAGTCCCTGAAGAGGGATATAGAAATCAATTTTGGAAGGAGTGATGAAGTGAACTCAGTGCTACAGGTGGAACAGATTATATTCAACACCCAGATATATTTGCAGTCATTAGAAAAATGTGCTAGGTGGCTATCAAAGCACAAGACTCTGGGAAAGAGGGCAACCATGTATAAGGTTCTCTGCACTCAATATCCCATTGAAAATATCTTTTGGCTGGGGGATAAGATTGGGTGGATGTGGAGGAAACAGTAGGAGCGATCAAAAGTCACACCTTTTTCTGTTTACTAGACGCCTCAGAAGATCACTGGTGATATATGGGCTCAGGCAACAGCCAGGCCTTATACAACTGCTTGTAATATTTCCTCCTTGTGGCTGCTATTTATGCACTCTGCAGTGCAGGGTTACCCTGGAGTCATGGGCCCCCCTCTATCCTTCCCCTCCCCGAGCATATGCAGTTCCTGAGCCTGTTTCCTGCTGCCCCAGATCTCCCAAAGTCACCCAGCCCAAATTTTAGTTAGGGACCTATAATACAAGTCATGGAGAGCTCACGTGACATGAATTGTTGTTTACTATCTGATCTGTCTATGATTTTTACTAAAAATACCCATGACTAAAAGACAGCCTTAAATGTCACCCAGAAGATTCCCAATCCCCTTCTGGGCTGACCTCTTCACAAAATGAGAGAAAAATTTTATGGAACAATCTCAAATCCCACACTTGCCAGGTTTGCCTAGGAAAAGAGTGGCAGATGTACTGCTGTTGCAAGTGCACTAAGTACCACTAGTGATTTTTGCTAAACAGAAAGAAGTGTTGGCAAGAGATGCAGTTTTTAAAGCCTAGTCATGCGAGCACAATCACTCTAGATCACTACAAACATAAATAAGTACAATATTGGCAGCTTTACAGTAGAGGAGCTGTTCTGGACACTAGAGGGCTCTCAGAACACTCAGCAGTACAAAAAACGGAAATGCAGCCGGGCCAAACAGCCCCGTATACTCCCAATGGGGAACATCAGGAGAATAAGAGAACACAACATTGCCAGAAATAATCTCAGTCTCAGGTTCACAGAGCACATGAATAACCACAGTGGAATACACATAGGGATCAGAGCTCAAAAAATAAAATGTTGGTTCTTAAATGTAAATGTATTTTATTCATTTATTTTCTCATTTATTTCAATGGAGTTCAATTTTAACCATTTGTAACTCGAGAATACACGCATAAATATATTTCATTATTTTTGAAGTATATACTGCAATAATGAAACCTTAGTCATTTGAGGCCTCAATATAACATCTGTGGTTCGTGACTGAAGAAAGAAAAAGCTAGTTTGTACTGTACTTCAACAATAACTCAACCCACCCACCCCACCCCTCCAAAAGTAGCCCAGAAGTGTAATTAAAAACTTATTTTGGGAGGATGAGCGTTAAGAAGATTGCTGACATGGCTTCCTTTTGTATGTATACACTAACAAAAAAAGAACTGGGCAAAGCTCTAAGGCAGGCAGATAGAAGCTTTAATCTCATTTGCTAAAGTGGCATCTACTTAAGAGACTAAGGATGTGTCTAGACCACAGGTTTTTTTTTTTTTTTTTTTTTAAAGTGGCCTTTTTTCAAAAAAAACTTCCCCTGCGTCTACACTGCCGCCGTGTTCTTTTAAAAATTAAATCGAAAGTACGTGGTTGTGGTGTAGTGTCAGTACCTAGCTGGTAGCTATGCTTGGGCGGGGGGAGGAGAGCTGGAACCATGAGGGAGACAGACTGAGGTTGCTGGGGCTGAGAGATAGGGGTGATGGACCCATAACACAAGGGGTCTGAAAAACCCTGGCCCCAAATCCTGTAACCACATCACGTCTGTGCTGTGCTGTATCCTGGAGGAGCAATAAAACCTTGCTATTCTACTGCTGGCAGAATCTGTTCTTGCTGCTATGGGGGTGCAGGATCGGGGGAACCCCCGAATGCATCATCACAGTGGTGTCCAGGATGGGATGCGAACTGCACCAGGTGGGTGGAGCTTCCAGCAGCGAGTGACGAGCAGCAGTAGGAGGAAGGGGCTTGCAAGAGCCAGAAGTGCTTGAGAGACTGAAGCGATTTCTGGGAGCTGTGGGCTGCTGCAGCGCTCGGTCAGTGACTCTGCACCCCGGGGATCAGCGGAGATGGCCTGAGTCTGTGTAGAGAGAGGGGCCTGCCCGTGGGGAAAGCAACCAAGGCCCAGTTGATTGCCTGGCTGGAAGAGTGACACCCATCCAGGGGCCTGGATCCTGTCCCAGCAGGGAGCAGCCAGACACCCCCGGGAAGCATCTCAGGCTCTCAGACCAGACAGAGGTCTGAAGCCCGCCAGAGAGACATGGTGCCCACCAGGCCAAGCCCTGCCAGCTGTGGTTTGTCCCAAGCGGGGTTCAGACTGGCAGAGCTGCAGTGGCTGGAGATCAAGCTGTGGCTAAACGAGTTAGAGGACCGTTGGGAGGAGCGCCAGGACCAAAAGAAGCAGACACAGCATGAGCTGGCCATGGCGGAGCAGAGGAGCCAAGGGGCTGTGGCTGCGGTTGCAGTGAGTGGGGAGGACCCCAAAGGGCCTGGGGTAGCCTGACTGGAGAAGCTCATGTTGGCCCAATGTAAAAATGTGCGGGACATGGACAGGCTCCTCAGCGCCTTTGAGTGGGCCTGTGAACTGCACCAGATCCCCACAGCTGACCGGCTGCAAGAGCTCACCCCCTTGTTCAATCAGGAGGCCACAGAGGTGCTCAACCAGCTGGAGGATCTGCAGCCAGGTGATTACGAATGGGTCAGAGGCCCTGCTGCACAAGTTCAGGCTGACCCCGGAAACATCCAGGAAGAAGTTCCGGGGGGTGCAGAAGGGGCCACAGGAGACCTATGTAGATATGGCCTCCCACCTGGTGCAGTACTGCTGCAAGTGGGTGTTCGGGGTCAGAGCCTAGACTGCAGAGGACCTGCTTAAGCTGATGATGCTAGAACAGTTCTATGAAGCGTGCCCGCCCAGCCTGAGGCTGTGACTCAAGGACCGGATGCCAGAGAACCGCCCCCAGGAAGCCAGGAGGCTGGCGGATGAGTTCACAGAGAGTCGGTCTGGTTGTGAACGGAAATCGCGGAGAGAGGGGGAGTCGCGCAGAGACCGGTTCTCGGCTGAGCGACGGAGTTACCTTCAAGGCGAGCCCAAGAGACAAGGACCAGCCGTCTGCGCCCCAGAGAACCAGCCAGGGCCCAGGCAGAGCCAGCACAAAGAGGTCTTCAGGACCTAACCTGCCATCACTGCGGGAAGAGGCCACAAGAGGGCTCAGTGCATCAGGCACCAAGACAGGTACCACGACCTGAGACTATCCAGTGGTAACTGGCTGAGGCTGGGGAAAGGGCAAGCCATCCCGGAGGCAGGGGCCAGCAGGCAAACCTCAGCTCAGAGTAGGGGGAATACGGTTCAGGCCAAGGGCCCACAGAGACCTGATGCTCCGAAGGCAGGTCTCTCCGTGTACCAGGTGGAGGCAGGGCGGCCCCTACGGTGTGAGTTCCTCTTGCCCCTGGAGGTGGATGGCAAGATGATGTGTTTCTGGGACACGGGGGTGGAGGTGACGCTAGCCCAGCCAGATATAGTGGTGCCAGACCACATGGTGCCAAACACTCAGCTGACCCTGAGGGACATAGATGGGACACCGTTTAAGGTGCCTGTAGCCCAGGTGCATCTGAAATGGGGGGTCAAGGAGGGACCCAAGGAAGAGGGGGTGCACCGGCACTTGCCCAAGGAGGTGCTGATGGGGGGTGACCTAAAGGAGTGGCCAGATGGACCCCACGGGGCCCTGGTCACCACCCGTAGCCAGAGCCAGCAAGGGACTGGCGACCCTGACCCAGGGTCAGGCTCCCGACAGGGGACACAGAGTCCCATCCCAGGCAGTGGGGAGGAACAGCAGCTCAAGTCCAGGCTGAGGTGCAGATGGATCCCTCCTTGCAGACCCTGAGGGACTGGGCAGACATGGGCACAGCTCAGCCCCTGGGGGGAGGTGGCCAGGAGAGGTTCCTGTGGGAGCAGGGATTCCTGTACCAGGAATGGCTCCCCTCAGGGAAGGTGGGATTATGGGGGTTCCAGAGGCAGCTGGTGGTTCCCCAACAGTATCAGTGCAAGCTGCTGCACCTGGCCCATGACATCCCCTTCTCAGGACACCAGGGGATCCAGCGCACCCGGCTGAAGCCACTCTAAAACTTCTACTGGCCGGGGATATTTGCAGCCATGCAGTGGTACTGCCAGTCCTGTGACTCCTGCCAGAGGATGGGGAAAGCCCAGGATAGAGGAAAAGCTGCTTTGAAGCCCCTACCCATCATAGAGGAGCCTTTCCAGAAGGTGGCGATGGATATTGTGGGTCCCTTCAGCAGAGCAACCCAGACAGGGAAGAAATACATCCTGGTGGTGGTGGATTTTGCCACCCGCTACCTTAAGGCTGTGGCTCTGCCCTCTATCGAAGCAGACACGGTGGCAGACTCACTGCTGGCCATTTTCAGCAGGGTGGGGTTTCCCCAGGATGTCCTCACGGACCAGGGATCCAACTTCATGTCAGCCCTGCTCCAGTGCTTGTGGGAGAAGTATGAGGTTCAGCACATCTAGGCCTCAGCATATCACCCCCAGACCAATGGGTTGGTGGAGAGGTTCAATGGGACTCTGAAGTAGATGCTAAGGACCTTTATGCACCAACACCCACAGGACTGGGACAAGTACCTATCCCATCTGCTGTTTGCATACAAGGAGGTGCCGCAGGAGTCCACGGGGTTCTCTCCATTCGAGCTGCTATGTGGGAGGCTGGCCTGACTGTAAAGGCTGGTAAGTGCAAGGTCAGAATGGCCGAGGTGTCCTACCTGAGCCATAAGGTGGGGAGCGGCTGCTTGAAGCCAGAACCGACCACGGTGGAAGCCATCCAAGACTGGCCAATTCTCCAGACCAAGAAGCAGGTCCAGTCTTTCATTACGATGGCAGGGTACTACCGGAGGTTTGTGCCCACCTTCGGCTCCATTGCTGCCCCAATCACGGAGCTGTGCCTGAAGGGCAGGCCAGACAGGGTGGTCTGGACGGAGCAGTGCCAGGGGGCCCTCTGTGCACTGAAGGAGGCCCTGGTCAAGGCCACAGTGTTGGTAAACCCAGACTTTGACAAGCCTTTTATCGTGTTTACCGATGCCTCGGACACCAGGCTGGTGGCAGTGCTGATGCAGGTGGACGAGACGAGGGAGCGACTCCCCCATCATGTACCTGAGCAGGAAGCTGCTGCCCCGGGAGCGGAGCTACGCGGCCATAGAGAAGGAATGCTGGCGATGGGGTGGGCCCTTCGAAAGCTGCAGCCGTACCTGTTTGGCCGGCATTTCACGGTGTACACCGACCACTGCCCCATGACCTGGCTGCACCAGATGAAGGGGACCAACGCCAAGCTGCTGAGGTGGAGCCTGCTGCTGCAGGACTATGACATGGAAGCGATCCACGTCAAGGGGAACGCCAACATCATCGCTGACACGCTGTCCGTAGTGGGGAGCCTGAACTTCCCCAGGCCACAGACAGAGTGACCCCGCTCTGTTTGCTCTCAGAGGGAAGGAGAGATGTGGTGTAGTGTCAGTTCCTTGCTGGTAGCTATGCTTGGGCGGTGGGCTGTGGAGGACCCCCACTGGTGGTTGTCTGAGAGCACGGCCCAGCAAGAGGGTCCTCAGAACAGTGGCCAAACCGGTTCTATTTGTGAAGGGAAGAGAGGGGACAAAGGAAGTGTGTGCTGGGGGAAGGGAGGGCTGGAACCATGAGAGAGACAGACTGAGGTTGCTGGGGCTGAAGGCAAAGGGTGATGGACCCATAACACAAGGGGTCTGAAACACCCTGGCCCCGAATCCTGTAAACACACCATGTCTATGCTGTGCTGTATCCTGGAGGAGCAAAAACCTCGCTATTCTACTGCTGGCGGAATCTGTTCTTGCTGGCGGAACCCCGACTGTGTCATCACAGCTGTGGTTTTTTCAACCATGGTAAACCTCATTTTACAAGGAAAAAGGTCTTTTTTCAAAAGTGCTTTTTCAAAAAAAGGCATTCTTGAATGCAAACAGGGTTTTTTCCAAAGAAAGCATCCAGACTGCCTGGGTGTTCTCTTTTGAAAAAGTGGCTCACCTTTTCGAAAGAAGCGGTTGCAGTCCAGATGCTCTCTTTCAAAAGAGGCTTTTTCCCTGACACACAGAGCAAGCATTGGCATGATAAGCTAAGCTAAAACAAAATCTGTCACTATTTTAAAGCGAGTTTAGGTAGTTTTAAATTTCTCAAGGTTCTTTTGTTTCTTTGCTTATACCAGATCAGTGAATCAAATCAAGTAGTATCCAGCTCTGTAAATGGTGATTTTTACTTTAGGTAACAACATTGAATTTGTTCTATTTTAGAAGATAAGCTATTTGAGCAGCCCTTACCTTCTGTTCATGTTCATGCTGAGCTTTTAGCTTCTCTAGCTCTTCCTGCAGCTGCCTAGAATATTCTTCTTTCTGTTTCTGAAATTCTGCCATATGGAGATCTTGCAGGTCGTTAAGTGCTTTTTTATGATGTTCCTCCATATGTAATACTTCTTCACGCAATACCATCAGAGCTTTATGATTTTCTTCTTCCAACATACATCTTTGATTTTGAAGAGCTATGTTCAAATCCTCCTATAAAAATTGATCATTTAAAAATGTCAAACATTCTCATTATACAGAAATTCATTAACCGTATACTGTAGTAACCATTAAATATTCATTACGAAGTTACCCGCTGCAAACTGAATTTCCAAGCCACGTAAGTAAATATTTACCACTGCCATCTTCTAGACCCTGACTAAGCATGCACTCCACTCACCTCTGAACGTATTATTTTTACAGATTAATTAATAAGCAATTACATTTCTATAGGTCTTATTCCTTCCTATATACAACTCTAGACACAATCCCCAACTACAAATTAAATTAAAATCTGAAGCACTTAAACATGAGATATCAGCGGAAAAGGGAAGTTTTCTTGAATCAGGGACTAACAACTTTTTTGCTTATCTTCAAGTAGGCTTACAAATTTAGACTTAGATAAATCAATACAAAGTGATGCCTCTATCTATATTCAACAATAGGAAAATATTCAATAGCATCTACTGGGACTTAATATCCCAGCAACAACCATGTGCCCTACTTCTGGGACCCTTGATACATAACTAAGAGGCTGAAGCATTCAAACACACTCAAAAGATGTTATTTCAATGTACTGGAACCTTAAATATTTCTACAGACTTCCTAATTTCTGCTCAAGTTTTTAAAATTATGCAAAACGTGATTTAGCAGGATCTTAGATTTGCTATGAGATTACTGAATGTTCAGAATCTATTAAAGAGCATTTTCACCTTTAACAAATTGCTAAGCACTAATTAACATGAAGGATGAAGTTAGCTACAAAGTGGAAGGTTTTTTGAGTGTCGAGTTGTACTACAAGTTCATTAAAATGTATAATTGAGCTAGATCAATATACAGTATTGTCATACACGAGGACTGAAGCAAAAGAATTAGTGCCCTAAGACTGCCACCTTTTATGATTCCCCACAACCGATTTACCCAATATGACCAAAAGGAAGAAATGATGAAAAAGAGATGCATTTACAGGAGTCTTGTAAGCAAAACACGAGAAGCAATTCTTCCACTCTACTATGCATTGATTAGGCCTCAACTGGAGTACTGTGTCCAGTTCCGAGCAACACACTTCAGGAAAGATGTGGAGAAATTGGAGAAGGTCCAAAGAAGTGCCACAAAAATTATTAAAGATCTAGAAAACGCTACCTGTTAGAGAAGACTGAATCAACTAGATTGTTTTGTTTAGAAAAGAGAAGACTGAGAGGGGACATGATAGTGATGTGTAAAAGGGAAGTCAAATCCCCCGGAGCCATTGACTCCCCTATGAGGGGCACGTACAATATACATACATTGCTAATGCTTAGATATATTTGCTATTTGTATAGGAGTAAGACATGACAAAGGTCAAGGCCTGTCACAAGTAATAACTTATATTAAGGAGACGAGGGGAAGTGAAACCAGTCTTCTGTTAAGTAGAGATATGGATAGATTCCACATCCTTTAAACTTGTGACCGGCTCAAGCAGGAAAGGAAAAAGGGAAGTATGGCTCGCCCATTGTTCAGCAAAAGTGAATGAATGTAACACAGCTGTAACTGCAAAGTCAGCAAGTAGGCATTGTATTTAACCTCATTGGGAAAATTAACCTGACCTATAGGAATGCTAAACGTCAAAAATGATGTAACCTATCATGTTAAGGCACCTAAACCAGGAAAGATGTTAACCCTATAAGAACCCCTGCATATGAGATGTTGGGGGTCGGCTCTGCTTTGAACATTGAGTTCCTTAGCCGTACCTTGGTTGCAACCAATAAACTTGAGTTGGACCCAGCCTGAAAGTGTGACTCTTCTTGGGGTAAATCAGACTAGCCTCCAAGGGGACGAAACTAGCAATTTATGCAACAATAGCATGAGGGGACATGATAGCTATAAGGAGGCAGGAGAGAGAAAACAAACATTCTTCTTAACCTCTTAGAATAGGATAAGCAGCAATGGGCTTAAATTGCAGCAAGGGAGGTTTAGGTTGGACATTAGGAAAAAATTCCTAACTGTCAGGGCGGTTTAACACTGGAATAAATTGCTTAGGGAGGTTGTGAAATCTCCATCATTGGAGATATTTAAGAGTAGGTTAGACATTAATCAGTCAGGGATGATCTAGATGGTGCTCAGTCCTGCCATGTGGACAGGGGACTAGACTTGTTGACCTCTTGACATCCATTCCAATTCTAGTATTCTATGATTCTAGATCCTGAGCTTGCTGTTTAGAATATTTTTGTATCATGTACCACTAAGGAAGAATGTCAGTAACAATCGAGAACCAGCTTTACTACTAGATCGTTTTAAGATTTACCAGCTCTTCAACCATGGTGCACTAAAGAAATCCTTTTCAAAACATACAAATTTTGACTCTTAAAAAACTGTAGGAACCTGTCCATTCTGGAAGGTTTTATGCAAATTATGTTTTCAAATTATGTCAAAATAAGTATATAAAGTAAATGATTTCTATCATCATTTTGTTCCCAAAATGAAACCTCCACGGAAGATATAAAGCTGTTGAAGAAAATATGAACTATTCTCTCATTTCCAAGCCTTGTAGATTTGAAACATTTTTGCATGTAGTGGAAGTAAAGAAGAAAATGTTTGTATTGCTATTAAACTCAGAACCTAATCTTCCATACTGATCGCATTTAAATACGCTTATAATTTTTCTCCTTTTGTCTTCGTTTTTAGCACAATTAAGAAAACTATTAAAATGGACCTATGCAGGAGCTGACGACTCAACAGAGCATTCCACAAAGAGAACAAAAGCATGGAAAACCAGTTTCAAAACCAACAGCCTTTCATTTTAAAACAATCTAAATTTAAAAGCAGAGAGGGTCATTTTACTGCTATATATTTCCCCCTAAACCCACCTTATGAGCTTCTTCCAGCTCAGCAGCCATGGCTTTAAGCTTTTCAATATGAACAGTAGCTAGCTCAATTTTCAGATCGTCTTGTGAAAGCTGCAGCTCTTCAGCATGTTTTAATTTGAGCCTTTCTATTTCATGAGTCAAAACTGTTTGATTTGCCTTATCCTTCTCGTGCAGCTGTTCTGTGAAATGCCTCTGTAGATCCTCAACAGCTTGTTTGTGCTCATCTCGTATAATCTGAATTTCAGAGAGGTACGAACACTCCAAAGAATCCAGATTTGACAAGTGTTTGGCTTCCATTCCATCAACGTGTGCTTGATGCTTTGCCTGCAGGTCACCTATATGAGCTTCAAACTGAGCCTGCTGTTTGCTTTGTAAGGCAGACTTAAGTGTTTCCATTTCAGCTTGGTGCTTGGTCTGTAACTCAGCTGTGAGAGATAAAATCTGTTGCTTATGCTTCTCCTGCAGTTGACGACTTTGGAGTTCTAGCTCATCAGCATGCTTCCCTTTCAACTCTTGAAGTAGATACTCTTGTTCTGTGGTGAATTTCTGGGTCATAATTTTGTGTTCCTCCATAAATCTAATTTCCAAGAACATTAAAAATGTTGTTAAACAAGAATTGATAAGAGCCAAAGAAAAAAAAACTAGGCAAAAACTGTTAATTTGATTACCACATTTTTAACCATTTTATCCATAGCAAGACAAAGAAATTATCTTAGACCTACACAATGGCCTATGTAAAGTGAAATGCTCCTCTCTAATTATTACATACAAGTGCCCATATTACAAAGTTCTTAATATAGGTGGCAGCATCCATAGTATCCAAGCATTTAATGTACATGTACAGTGATTATTAACTCCAACTCACGACAAAGTCATATGAACAGGGAAACGTGAGGAAGCCTGCTTTGTCAACACATTCGGAAATTCAGTTCAGTGTGAACTGAGCAGAAAGCAACTGAGGGAACCGGGACTAGAGATTTCCCTTACTGGAAGGTTAGGCATATAAAAATGATGTTCCCATTTATTTCTATATATAATACTGGAGTGATTATTTTTTAAGTAACAGCTAATCCTAGTGTGCATTATATGAAGTAAAACAGAGCAGTGAAACTTCATGGATAAAACTACCACTCCTTTCTAAAATAATGCAAGTTATATTTAGATAATTTTAGGTACCATCAATTGACAAAATTGTGAATTGCCATTTCTTAAGAGATTTTAAAACAACATACTTGTTCTGTGCTTCCGTAAGTTTAATTGCACATTCTTCTTGAAGTTCAAGTGTGGCTTTTCCCAAGTCTTTTTCCATGCGTGCCTTAGCAGCTTGTAGTTCACTGTCATACTGCGCCTGAGTTTTCTGTGTAGCTTGAATACTCGCTAAGCTATCCTCTAGCTGCCGCAAACTGTTCTGCTGCTCCTTAAGGGACTTTTCCAATTCTACAATTCTGGCAGCCTGCTGATCCTTAAGCTGATTCATTTCAGCTTCACGAAGTTCAAACTCCTTTTGCAAAGTTTGTTTCTCATACTCTGCCTTGTTTTCAAGTTCTATACGTAACAGAGATAACTTCTCTTCAGCTTTAATACTCAAGGCTTCTCTTTCACACTTCCATTCCTCCTCTTTCTCTTTGTGCATTTCTGCCATTCGCTGTACCTCTTCTCTAGCTCTTTTTAATTCTTTCTTGTGATCGTCAACAAGTCCGCGTTTTATCTATGGACATTAAATAAAAAGATTAAATCGTAACTACTGGAAATGTTCAGAATAGAAGAGTTATTATCTATGTAAGCTCTTTCAGCTCCTCAACTGTGGACCAATACAGCCTTCAGAGTCAATGGGTCCTAAGATCCTGAGTTTACCATGTTTTCAGCTGCAGAATTATATAAAAAGACAGGTAAAATGCATTGAACATTTTACTTTTCTACATAAGCAACTGCTATAGTTGATACAGGGATGTTATAGAACTGTAAATAGAAGGAAGTGATTTGCATGACTGACTGGTAAACGGTAAGAGGAGAAAAGACATGTTACATGAAAATGTGGGCTATATCACAAAAAGAATTAAGAAAAAATATTAACATTTTACCATTTTCTAAGAACCATCTAAATAATTGAAGTCTTGTGATCACGTCAACTTTTGAAGCAAAAAACAAGATAAAGATGTTAATTTGTTGATGCCTTATTTAAGTCAAAGCATTATTAAGAAAACCAAGAAACAAGTAGTAAAGGAAGATTTAAATGACTCAGTTCCAACCAAAAAAATCCCACATTTTCATATTAAAATGCCATGAAGCCTGAATGTAAGTCTTTCAATTTATGTCTAAGATCCTCCCTCTCCTCTCATTCCCTCTACTTTCTATTATATCAATTCACAAAGGAAATAAGCATAGCAAACACATCAGATTCAAATCTTTCTGCAGATAAGTTTTCAGAGTGCAAGAAAAATCAGAAATGGTATTGATGTAATTTCAAATGTGTGATGCACGGGCAAACTTGAAGAATAGAGATGAATACATTATTATAAAACCATTCATCTTCATTCACCCGTTCTTCTCCTTGGCTATGTCTAGACTGCAAGCCTCTTTCGAAAGAGAGCGTCTAGACTGCACGCGGAACTTTCGAAAGAGCAAGCCGCTTTTTCGAAAGAAAGCACCCTGTGAGTCTGGATGCTCTCTTTCGAAGAAGCCCTATTTACATTCAAGAACGCCTTCTTTCGAAAGAAGCACTTTCGAAAGAAGGCGTTCTTCCTCGTGAAATGAGGTTTACCGCCGTCGAAAGAAAAGCCGCGTTCTTTCGATTTAATTTCGAAAGAACGCAGCTGCAGTCTAGACGCAGGTGAAGTTTTTTCGGAAAAAGGCTACTTTTCCCGAAAAAAACCCCTGAGTCTGGACACAGCCCTTTACATATGCATTAGGGATGTGAACAGCTAATGGTTAACAGTTACCCTGGAGCAGCCCCACGGGGATGCCAGCTCCTAGTACACAAGAGCTGAAAGTCAGCAGCCAGCATGAGGTTGTAAGCAGTCAGGCTAGAGCAGCTTCTGCCCGCAGCACTGAGGCCCATTCCAGGCCAGCTGCGTTGCACAGGGAAGCCACTCCAACCCAGTCAGCTGGAACACACACCTGCCACCTACCTTTGTTTCATCAGTTAGCCAGTTAAACTTAACATTTAACTGGTAACCTGATTAAATGGTGTTTTACATCCTTAATATCCATCAACCACTTGTAGACCCAACTCATCAGAACATTACAAGGCTTTAGCCACGTAATTACCACAAGATCCACTACAAACAAGAGTGTTCAAATGTTAAGTGCCATTCCACCCACTATTCCCATTGATTTTGCTTCGTACCTGGCAGACATGCTATTTGGCATAGTTCTGTCATATTAAACACAAAGCAACTAATAAATACTACCTTTTCCAGCTCCTCTTCCAGATGGCTTTCATGCTGGACGCCCATGTCTTTTAGCTTAGTAATCTCTCTCTCTAAGTGTTGTATTTCTAGTTGCAGTTCTGCAACGTGCTGTCTCTCACACTGAAGGACGGAGAGTTTAGCTTTGTGCTCGTTCTCCAGCACACATACTCTTTCAGCAACTTCTGCTTCAACCTGGCGTGCTGCATCTTGAGCACTTTGTAGACGCAATTTTGTAATTTCTAGATTGACATTGAAAAAAAGATTTTGCATTTTTTCCCCCATGGGTCTTGATTCATAAAAGTTAAAAAACTGAAGGTCATTCATGACAGAAAAATAGTAAACATCAATGGCTCTCCCAATTTCAAGACTACCAAGCAGTAAATAAAATGTTTCCAATTACATTTCTTAAATGGTCCCTCTAGTGCTGGAATATATGAACTTTAATAATAACCTTTTAATGTACTATACGTTATTGCTACCTATAAAGCCTAAAAACATCTTGAATGTAAAGGTAGAAGAAACTCATCGTAATTTTTTCAGAGCTTAATGGATAATGAGATGGTAGATTCTGAAGATAAAATATTCTCTCAGCTCAAGCATTCCTTAGTGAACAAAACAAAAAATATAACCATAATGAACATAAGCCCTCCCCAAAACAGCAGAAAAGCAGCTTTGCCAAAGATTAGCACGTTAATGATTTTTTTATATTTAAACAGTTTGCGTAGTATATCACATCAGAAATGCCTAAATATCAGAAATATACCTTTTATAAATAATTTTACATATAGCAAATTAAATAACATCTGACTAATGGTATTCAATCAACTCTACTCACATTTAGAAATGACTATCTTTCAGGGTTTGGATGCCAAGTCCAAAAAGCTTTGCTCTCACATATACAATCTTAGAGGGGAAAAATATGTAAGGGCTACCATCATCTACTCTCCACACCTTCACAGCATTTGTATAATTTATATAAAAACCTTTTGAAATTGCTTTGCACCTAGCTCCTTCTCCCCTGCTTCCAAAACCGAAACTAAAAGCCATCCCTTCCAGCCCTGCCCCCCAGCCAGGGGCGGCATTCCACCTTCCTTTGTTGCTCTCCGTGGGGGGGTAACTGGTAGAACAGGTTACCTTCCTGTCCCATCAGCTACTCCGCTGGGCCGTGGTACAGACAGCAGCCAGTGGGGGTCAGCCACAGCCCAAGCCTAGCAACCAGCAAGGTACCCACACTACGTCACAAAGTCCCCCGGCACCGGCTATGTACGGGGCATGGCAGGACACGGATGCTCCACACTTTAAAAGCCCCAGCCAAGCAGGGTGGAGGGGAGAGGCAGAGCATGGACGGAGCATGCGTGGTGTGCTCTTGTGCCGTAAGACAGCTTTGGGCCGGGGGGAGGAAGGGGCGCGCCCGGGCGCCACCCAACGCCAGGGCGCCAGGATTCAAAGGGAGCCGGCACTCACGGCAAGAGTGGGGAGTGGACCAACAGAGGGGTGGAGGCACAACCGGGTCACACTTCCAGAAGGACCCCCAAGGCATCACGGGCGAGAGGTGGAAGGGACAGGGGCGAGAGAGACATCCCGGCACTGACTGGTTGGTGGACCAGGTGAGGGGAGAGGAAGCAGCCTAGGGCAGGGCATTATTGTCCGGGAGCTGGTGCATTACGGCAGGAAGACCCACCAGCCGGACTGGACCAAAACAAGTCCGCATCTTTAGGGCCCTGGGCTGGGGTCCGTGAGTGAGGGCGGGCCCGGACCCCCCTCTCCCCGGTGTTGGAGGCGGTGCAAGAAGCCCTGGGCACATTCGGGTCAGGCTGACCCACTGAGTGGAAGGCAATAGAGAGGACTGATATGACGAGACTTGGCGCGGGTTGGACTCTTGTACCCACCGGGGTGAGAAGTAAATAAAAACATGAATGGGCTAATTGGGGTCTGCATGTGTACACCATCCCTGAACTAAGTGCTGTTAAAGCCATAAAAATCGAAGAAAGTGAGGAGACATGGAACAAGATTTTTTCCTCCCCCCAATTTCTTTCTGCTAGTGTCTACAGGTTTCTTGTAACACTTGAGTAGAGAAACTCTAAGAAAGAAATGTGACAGCTTGATAGGGCCCTTTCTAAGCATCAAATATGGCAAGGTAACATATATGAGACACTGCTGTGATAACTGTTCCTTAGCTGTAGATCATTATATTTTACAAACTAACACTAAGGACTCTTCAGCAGGAATATTTATGCAAATGAAGTTAGAAGTTCAAACGAACCATGAAAAGTCCAATTCTCAGTACCATTATTAAGAAGTTTAAAGTGCTACATTTCTTTTTATGTAATTTCAAACTAAATTGGAGTTTTCCTAGTCCTGCAAATAATCCTTTTAAGCCTAAAGATAAAAAAAAATGTTTTGACAATCCAAGATTTCCATTTTACACGTGAACCTGCAGTACATCTTACCTTTGATGTGCTCTTCTGAAATCTTGGCACGGAGTTGTTCAAGATCTAGACAATGTTTCTTTTTTAATTCCTCAATTTCTGAGATATATCTGTCTGACAGATCCATCTTCATCTTCATCAGGTCCTCCTTATATTGCAGTGCAAGGGAAGATCTTAAGGAGTCTATCTCACACCTGTGTTTCTCCTCCAATTGCAGTCGCAAACAAGTAAGTTCTTCCTGCAGAAAACATACTTTCAGAACAGGTACCTTTATCTTTCAGACAAACAGACTAAAGAATTAATTTGACAGTAAGTGCTGTGATGGGGTGAGGCCAGACCCACTACAGTTGAATGGTGGAAGACAGGTAACACTAGCCCCAGGATAAGTAGATCCCTTTTCCCTTGGTAACTGAACAGGGGTTACTCCAGGTTAATTAGGACCCCCGGGGCCAATCAAGGGTCTTCCAGAACCAGTTAAAAGTCTCCTCACCAACTACACAGGTGCGTGATGGGAGCTGTGTGAGGAAGGCAAGCTACTGCACAACTGGGCAGTGCAAATACCGGCAAGCACTAGGAGCAAAACCACATAGAAAGAGGCAACTGGTGGAGGAAATCCTGCCCAATGACATGGATGGCCCTTCTGGGTCCTAAAAGCGTAAGGGAAGACCCCCCTTCCCACCAGATAGGAGACTGAACCAGGGTCTGGTTTGTTGCCACCACATCTAGCTGTGTCTACACTGTGGCAGGTTACAACACAGTAAATTAGCTCCCAAAGTATCTACTTAGCGTGCACAAACTCTGCAGTTGCTCCACGACCTCAAATGAAATGTAGAGCTTTCTGTGCAGTGGCTACAGAGCTGCAGTGCCAGTGTGGATGCCCTACTGTATTATAGCACTGACTGGCCTTAAGTATCTGTCCCACGATGCAGATTCTCTTCACTCTGGTCAATAGTTTAAACTCTACAATACTCAGACCGATCCTTTACATTTCTTGGGAATTTGCAAGTCCCCTTCCTGTTTTCTAAGCAACACATGCAGTGTTCTCAGCGCATCTTTCAAGGTGAATATGCCTGCTCCACATATCAGGCAATCCCCTATTATAAGCAATGCCGAGGTGCTGAACCCTCACACACTTAGGGTGTGTCTAGACTACATGCCTCCTTCGACGGAGGCATGTAGATTAGCCAGATCGGAAGAGGGAAATGAAGCCGCGATTAAAATAATCGCGGCTTCATTTAAATTTAAATGGCTGCCCCGATCTGCCGATCAGCTGTTTGTCGGCAGATCGGGGGAGTCTGGACGCGATGCGCCGACAAAGAAGCCTTTCTTCATCGGCACAGGTAAACCTGGTTTCACGAGGCTTACCTGTGCCGATGAAGAAAGGCTTCTTTGTCGGCGCATCGCGCCCAGACTCCCCCGATCTGCCGACAAACAGCTGATCGGCAGATCGGGGCAGCCATTTAAATTTAAATGAAGCCGCGATTATTTTAATTGCGGCTTCATTTCCCTCTTCCGATCTGGCTAATCTACATGCCTCCGTCGAAGGAGGCATGTAGTCTAGACACACCCTTAGTGGAAAGGCGACTGTCCAGCCACTATTGCGCTGCTGCCATAGGAATTATAGAATCATAGAATAATAGGACTGGAAGGGACCTCAAGAGGTCATCGAGTCCAGCCCCCCGCCCTCAAGGCAGGACCAAGCTCCGTCTACACCATCCCTGACAGATGTCTATCTAACCTGTTCTTAAATATCTCCAGAGAGGGAGATTCCACCACCTCCCTTGGCAATTTATTCCAATATTTGACCACCCTGACAGTTAGGAATTTTTTCCTAATGTCCAATCTAAACCTCCCCTGCTGCACTTTAAGCCCATTACTCCTTGTCCCGTCCTCAGAAACCAAGAGGAACAAATTTTCTCCTTCCTCCTTGTGACACCCTTTTAGATATTTGAAAACCGCTATCATGTCCCCCCTTAATCTTCTTTTTTCCCAAACTAAACAAGCCCAGTTCATGAAGCCTGGCTTCATAGGTCATGTCCTCTAAACCTTTAATCATTCTTGTCGCTCTGCTCTGTACCCTTTCCAATTTCTCCGCATCTTTCTTGAAATGTGGCGCCCAGAACTGGACACAGTACTCCAGCTGAGGCCTAACTAGTGCAGAGTAGAGCGGCAGAATGACTTCACGAGTTTTGCTTACAACACACCTGTTGATACAACCTAGAATCATATTTGCTTTTTTTGCAACAGCATCACACTATGACCCCTAGATCCCTTTCCGCCATGCTCCTTCCTAGACAGTCGCTTCCCATCTTGTATGTATGGAACTGATTGTTCCTTCCTAAGTGGAGCACTTTGCATCTCTCTTTATTAAACCTCATCCTGTTTACCTCTGACCATTTCTCTAACTTGCTAAGGTCATTTTGAATTATGTCCCTATCCTCCAAAGAAGTTGCAACCCCACCCAGTTTGGTGTCATCTGCAAACTTAATGAGCGTACTCTCTATCCCAATATCTACATCATTGATGAAGATATTGAACAGTACGGGTCCCAAAACAGACCCTTGAGGAACTCCACTTGTTATCCCTTTCCAGCAGGATTTAGAACCGTTAACAACAACTCTCTGACTACGGTTATCCAACCAATTATGCACCCACCTTATCGTGGCCCTATCTAAGTTATATTTGCCTAGTTTATCAATAAGAATATCATGCGAGACCGTATCAAATGCCTTACTAAAGTCTAGGTATATGACATCCACCGCTTCTCCCTTATCCACAAGGCTCGTTATCCTATCAAAGAAAGCTATCAGATTAGTTTGGCATGACTTGTTCTTCACAAACCCATGCTGGATATTCCCTATCACTTTATTACCTTCCAAGTGTTTGCATATGATTTCCTTAATTACCTGCTCCATTATCTTCCCTTATGATATCTATGAGCCAAGATCAAGATGCAAGACCAAAGGGAGAAATGATGGGAATGCACTGCAGTGCTGGGTCAAAATGAAGGAAATGCAGAAAGGGAAGGAAATCTGCCGCTGTGATGCTGCGCCCATGGCCTGCTAGTTCTACAAAGAGCTGGGCGTGATAATTAGTGGCCACCCAACCTCCACAGCAAAGGTCCCCATGGACACTTCTGGGGCTGTGCCAGCTGACAGTAGGCCAAAACAGAAAGAGGACACCATGAATGAGGGTGCTGAGAGGTAGGGGTACCCAAAGCCAAAGCAAGATTTGGTATTGACAAGTACATGCCATCAGGAGCTTTTGTCTACCCCCGAGAGGCTAGAGAATCACAGCAGTCAGAGCTTGGGGAAGTGCCAACAGCAAGGGTGGTCCCTGATAAGTAGCTTTGATTTTGGGACTTACTAAAGCAATTGGAGGCAGGATGGTTGCAGAAAGCATGTTTGGGACTGTGTGGTGCTCATAGCAACACATGCCTGGTTCAAGATGCATAACAGACTGTTGATGGTCTCTCTGACTTGACAATAATCTGCCTCAGAGATCACCACAAAAGTCTCACGGAGATACAGAGAAGCTGCCGTGCAGATTGCGCAGTAAGAGCTGCTTTGTTCTTTGCCCCATTAAGGATAACATTCCCACATCGTGATGCCCTCAGGGAGGGGAGGAGCAGTAGGGTGAAGGTGGAGAACCATTGCTGCACACGGACAACCTACGTAAGGGCCAGAGCAGATGCCCAAGTACGGCAGAAGACCATTCCTTGCTTCCCTAGTCATTCTTTGTACCTGTTCAGCACGTCGTTGAACCAATCCCTGCTGCTACCAGGAAAGGGGAATCTCCAAGGATTACAATAGGCATTTTGACTTTTCCTACAGTGATCTTCTGGTTCAAAAAGAAAGTCCTCACACTTCTGGTTTCCTTAACAGACCCATGTTTGGAAAGATCCACGTGTCATACACCTGTCTGGATCAGCCTATATTCATGTCCATGCAATGCTCACAGCGATTCACTAGCACCTAGAGAACCATGGAGAAATACCCCTTCTGATTAATGCTTTTAGAGACTAGATGGTCTGGTGCCATACTTGGAATATGCATGCCATCTATCATGCCTCCTCAGTTAGGGAAGCCCATTTGTGCAAAATCAGCCACAATGTCACATGTCGCCCAGAATCTTTTTGGAGGATGATGTGATTAATAGCCTCCTCTACACTTCCATCAACATGAGTCCATCAGTCCACCATCCCCATTCCCAGATCCACTGATGACCTAATAGTAATGGTCTGCAGTAGCCAGCTTGCGCAGTGGAATCTGCACATTTGTCCATGGGCAGGATAGCTCTCACCCTCATGTCCTTGTGCTGAAGAGTGAAAGCTCATGCAAAGCGGCTTTCTACATCAGAAAGTTCTGGGGCCACTGCCTATCATCATCCCAGACTTGCATGACTCCGTGAATACCACAAGCAATCTTGTGTCGCAGCTACTACATATGGCAAGATGCACATCGGACTTGGTCTCTCACTTTGTGGTTTAAGGAATAACTCAACTGCTATTCATAGAATCATAGCCGACTACAACTGGAAAAGTTTCAGAAGGATAGCCGAGTTAGTCTGTAACAAAAAAAAAAAAAAAACGTAACAAATAGTCTGGTAGCATTATAAAGACTAACAAAACACGTAGATGGTATCATGAGCTTTCATCTCAAGAAGTGGACTGTGCCCACGAAAGCTCATGATACCATCTACGTGTTTTGTTAGTCTTTATAATGCTACTAGACTATTTGTTGTTAGAACTGGAAAGGAGCTTGACAGGTCATTGAGTCCAGTCCCCCGCTCTCCCGGCAGAACCAACACCATCAAATGATCCCAGACACCCTGACAGGGAGCTTTTCTTAATGTCCAACCTACACCTCCCTCAACGAAATTTAAGCCCATTACCTCTTGTCCTATCCTCAGAGGTTAAGGAGAATATTTTTTTCTCTCTCTCTCCTTTTAACACCCTTTTAGGATGCTGTTATGTCCCCTCTCAGTTTTTCTTTTTCCAAACGAAACAACCCGAATTCTTTTAGTCTTTAGTCTTTCCTCCTAGGTCATGTTTTCTAGACCTTTAATCATTTTTATTTCTCTTCTTTGGATCTTAACCTATTTATCCACATCTTTCCTGAAATGCAGTACCCAGAACTGGACACAATACTCCAGTAGAGGTCTAATCAATGCAGAGTAAAACTGAAGAATTACTTCTCGTGTATTGCTCACAATACTCCTATTAATGCATCCCAAAATCATGTTTGCTTTTTTTGTAACAGCGCCATATGATTAACTCATATTTACCTTGTGATCCACTACGATCCCTAGAACCCTTTCTGCAGTACTCCTTCCTAGAAAGTTCCTCCTTATTCTGTATGTGTGAAACTGATTGTTCCTCCAAACGATGTCTCCAGTTTGTCCAGATTATTTTAAATTACAGTCCTATCCTCCAAAGTACTTGCAACCTCTTCCAGCTTGGTATCATCCACAAACTATACAAGCTTATTCTGTGCCATTTTCTAAATCACTTATGAAGATACTGAATCGGTCCCAAAACTGATCGGAGCGGAATCCCACTTGTTATATGCCCTTCCAGCATGACTCAATTGTTGATAACTACTCTATCAGAACAGTTATCCAACTAGTTATGAACCCATCTTATAAAACCCATTTAGGTTCTATTTTCCTAGTTTAATGATAATAAGATCATGCAAGACTGTTAAATACCTTACTAAATTCCACATCCACGGCTTCCCCTTTACTCACAAGACTTATTTTCTTATCAAAGAAAGCTATCACCTTCATTTGAATAAGATTTGTTCTTGACAAATCTATATTATCACCTTATATTCCAGATGTTTGCAGATTAATGCCTTAATTATTTGCTTATTTTTCCTTGCATAGAAGTTAAGCTGATTGGTCTGCAGTTTTCTCTGTTATTTGCTTTCTTATAGATTGGCATTGTATTTGCCCCTTTCCAGTCTTCTGCAATCTCTCCTTCTTGATGCTAGTGAGCTCTATTAGCATTTTCTTAAACTGTGTGGGATCCGTTCCTACAGACTGATGAGGCAGAGTACTCGAGTAGATATACTCTATGAGGCTCCCCCTTTTCCTCCACCTCATCAAGAAGGCTGGGAGGAACCCTGCTCAGGCAAGGTGTGGACAGCAAGCCCAGGGGTATGAGGAAATTCTGATGGAGAGAAGAATACACTGGCCCACTGAACGGAGGCGGAGAAGCTCCGTAGGAGCGCACAAGCACATTGTAAACATACAAGTTTATTTACCAGTCTGTCTCCTCAGAACATTCTTATTTTTAAACACCCATGTATCTCCTCTACTCCAGGACAAGAGGGAGCCCCAGAAGTCCGACCTATGCATGTAGAGCCATGCTGCCACAAGGTCAAAGTAGAGCTCCAGCAAATGCCAGAGGATGTAGAAGAGTAGGAAATGCCTGCCTGCACGTAGGGAGCTTATCAAGTGTCTTGACAATAATAGAGATGAAAGCGAGTGCTTACACTATCATTTGTATTACCACAGCACCTAAAAGCACTATTCTTGGACCAAGACTCCACTGTAGCACTGAGTCAGGAGCCACACAGGGAAAAGGACTTCCCAAGCTCTCTGGAAACTTTTAATTCATTTCCAAAGCAGCATGTGAACACAGAAGCCAGGATAATGCATCAAAATCACCCTTTGCTCACTTATTTTTGTCAACTTGTACAGTTCTGTTTAAGACCATACCTTACAGCATACTTGGTAAAAAGAACAAAACAATAGTCACACAAGACGAGCTAATAGCACCTGATATTAAAGACATGCTAAGAGGTGTGAAGCAACTGTCATGTTTTTGTACAGATTTTAAAATGCACACTATTTCTGTTAAAATTGATGCTTTACCTTGTGCTGCTCCAGTTGCTGAGTTAGTTGGTCAAGTATATCCCTTCTCTCCTTTTCACTTGCCTCTTCTAACAGTGTGACCGAGGAGCTGGAGAGAGAAAAGGGGTTTAGCAAATTAACATGATCATTTCACCTTATAAAATACAGAATTAGAAAAATTTATTCATTTTTAAAATATTGGAATACAAGTATTTACAGACCAGCATCTAGTCAAGTACTCCTGAATCACCAGCTCAACAAAAAACTGTATGCATCCAAGAAACCCTCTGCATCCATTACTAACTTACACCTTGGATTTTCTGACCTCCCACCACCAATCCAAATATATGAACAAAGCCTACAGTCTTTACTAGGAAAGGAAAGTTAAGCATGTTTTGAGAATGAAGACAAGAACAGTCCTCACCTGATATCTAAAGGCTGATCTTGACTTATCTCTGACTCCAACAATGAGTATTCCTTTAATTCTTGCAGCCTCTGATGCAGCAGAGTTAGTTCTTCTCTGTAGTTTTCTTCAGCTGCCCCTAATTTTTCTTCAAAATAAATTCTCAGCTGTTCCAATTCGGATTCATGTTCAATTCTTCTTTGCTGCCGCTGCTGTTCAAAATCTTGCTTTAACCGTTCTATTTCATCCACATGGGATGTGCGAGCCAGAAGCTGTTCTTTTAACTCTGGGTATAATGTGAGAAAAAAACAGTATCTTTAAAACCTTGGTTTTAGTCAAGAACAAAATAAACCACATACACACTTTGGACTAAATCATAAGCCATATGAGGATGAACAATATTTTGGTTGGGAAGAAAAGCATAGAACAGACAGCATGAGGAGGAGTTGTGCCTTCAAAGATGTAATGCCAATCTCAACATTTCTTGGGAGGGCTGGCAGCATAGGTCATACTGCACAATAAACTGAGTGAAAATTAAGTAGTGGGAGAACAAAGAAAATATAGCCATATCCCCATTTACACCAGACTTATGCTTTGTCTGCTCCTAAAAAGTAAGACTGATCTATCATCATCATTCAGGATTGAAAAAAATATTGTGCCATGCATGATAGAGGTACAAAAAACACCAGGAACCTATTTTTTATGTCCATGTGCAGAATGAATGATGTTATATACAGTTGGGATTCGTCCTGCCTTGGGCAGGGGGCTGGGCTTGATGACCTCCTGAGGTCTCTTCCAACCCTATGATTCTCTATCTACCATAATCAAATTCATTCTGCACATGGACAGTGTGTACTGGGGTGGGGCTGAGGGGTTCAGATTGTGGGAGGGGCTCAGGGTTGGGGCAAAGGGAGTGCAGGTTCTTGTGTGCACTGGGGGCAGAGATTCAGATCTGGAGCAGTGGCTTAAGGGGCAGTGAAGGCTATGGGGGTGGGAAAGGAGTGCAGACTCTGGAGAGGGGCTGTGAATGAGGGGTTTGGGATACAGGCTTCCCCTGGGAGAGAGGACTCCCTCCAGTTCCCTCTCGCTGAAGCAGCTCAGGGCCAGGTGAGAGGAACCTCAACACGGACGCAGATGCTCCAGTGTGGCCAGGTCAGCAAAGCAGTGCCTGTCCCCTGGCTGCAGGAAGTCTGGGACAGGTGTGTGCCAAGGACAGCTGGGAAGGGCACTCCTCCCCACTGTGGCAGCCCCATGACAAGGCTTGGTCTGGAACAGGGCACCTCTCCCACAGCCACAGCGACCCCAGTATGGACCCAACGAGGAGCTGCACCTCTCCCCACTGCAATAGATCCAGGGCTTGGGAAGAAGTATCTCACCCCCACACGGCCCTAAGCCCCTGCGCAGGACTTAGCAGGCAGTTGCGTGGCCATGCAGCGTAGCGGGAACTTCCCCAACTACAGATGCAGCTACATCAACAGAACCATCTTCCACTGACCCACGTTCTACCTCTCGAAGGAGTGGATTACCTACATTGGACAGGAACCCTTTTCTGGCTACACCACATGACTGCTGTGCACTGCAACGCTGTACTGCAGACTGTCATGGGGCAGTCACCAGGCCCTGCACCCCCATCTGCAGTCAGATGAGACTCTCAGCCAGCAGGTAGAACAGGAAGTTTACTGGTTCACGGGGACATAGCGTAGCCTAGATGTGTTGTTACAGGAACCAAGAGCATTCAGTACAAGCCACCGTGGGGAAGAGGGCTCCCTTCCCCCCAGCCAGCTGCTCACACACCTAGCAACTGCTCACAGTCCTCCAGGCTGCCAAGCCCCCTCCTTTGTTCAGATTCCAGGACCAAGTGTAACCTGACTGAATCTTCTGCCAGCCTGAGCCAGGTCCTAGGTGTCTGCCCTCAGGAGCTCTCCCCCAGGGATCCCATCCCCCACTGGGCACTGCACATCCCCAACACAGAGTCACTGCAGAGCAGCACAGGACAATAGTAATCACACACAGCACAACACAGGAAACAGTGAATGCAACAACCGAGTGAACACCACGGCTACAAGAGTGCATGCAGCCCCCACTACGTCACTCAGACATACCCCCAGGTTTGGGCAGTTTTTACTACCTGTTTTGACAACTGTCACAGCCAGGGATGGGCAAGATGTGACTCAGGGGCCGGATGCAACCCGCCTAACACTTATCTGGCCCATGGACTGCATCTAGCCTCTTTCTATTTATATCCTGCTGCCTGTGCCACCGAATTTCCAGACGGTGGCTCAAGCAGCAGGATCCTATGTAAATGGCTCCCAGCTCACACTTATGAGGCTACCTCAGCAGGAGCCGGAGCCATAAGCCCTTTAAATAGCCGCAGCAATGTTGGGCTGCTACCAAGCAATGTGGCCGCAGCTGGCTGGAGCTGTGAATCCTTTGCTGTGTTTGTAATTGGATGCCTCTGGCCCTAGACAGCTCTGAGGGGAGGCTAGCCCCACCCCGCCCCTTCTGCCTCACGATCAGCCCATTCTGGGGATGGAGCTGGCCCATGACCACATACCAAAATGAATGAAGTGTCCCCCTTGTGAAAATTATTGCCCAAACCTGTGCGAAACACTGCAGGTTCTCTGGTTACTAATGCAACAGACAGATGGCAGTGAGAGCAACAGTGATGGCAGTTTCTGTAACTTCAACTATGGAACAGATATCATCACATCATAATTTGATACAGTAAAACTGTAGGACATCTTGGCCTTCATACTTGAACAAGTTATGAAGCCCAGGAAAAGGACTGAAACTTTCCCCATAGGCGTGGTATTGCATACCTGAGGGTTCTAAACTGGATTCTGAATCATCTAGTACTGGCCTGATACTCAACTAAATGGACCATTTATCCAAATTGGTATGACAACTCCTGCTGCATGCATTTGTGACAAATGCCTATATATTTGGTTAAATATTGCTTCAGACAGTATGTGTCATTGTAAGACAAGGCAAAAAACATGTGTTTCAACCATACCACTTAGCTCCTGTCGACTTGCTCGTGTACTATCAAGCTGAGACCAAAGCTGTTTGACTTCTTCTTGTGATCGAGTTTTGAATTCTTCATATGTGTCCTGAAGTTTCTCCATCTACAGAAGATGAATTAAGAATTTCTGTTGGTTTGTCTTAATAGTTGTCTATTTGGAAATCTTAAAAACAGCCAAGTTACTAACAGGTCAAAGTGCTACAGTACCATCCTGACTCTGGGCTCATGGTGGACCCTGGGACAAGAGGGGGCAAGGGAGGCAGCCCTACGCCCCTGGGAAGGGGCGGGCTCAGGTCAGCCAGTCCTCACTACCACGCAGCCATCAGAGCAGTGCGGAAAGTGTTGAACAGTGCTCCAACAGCAATACAGAAGGCCCAGCGCTCCAGCCATTGCCACAGTGCTCCAGCCACTGCCACCAGCTTCTTCTGTGCAGGCTTGCTTTCCACCCCCATCAGCAAGCCTGCACAGAAGAAGCTGGTGGAGACAATGAAACATCTAACTCCTCTATAAGCAACCCTCTAATTGAGGTAAGTGAGGGAGCCATCTGCTTGTCATGAATGCAGAGAACAAAACTGAGAAAAATGTAAGGAATCGGTAACTGAAATTAAAGGAAATAAGAACTAAGGTAAGAATTTGATTAAATTGCGGTCAAGGCCATATCAATAGAGCTAGTAATGTGTTAAAGTCAAATCCAGCTAAAAATTATGAATGTCAATCTAATATTGATTTGTGATCCATGTTCTTAGGTTTGATATAAAAAACCACCACCAAAACACTTGCAATGTTTCCCTTTTCAAAAAATAAATAAATAAATAAATTAGATTTTAAATACAGAAGAGTACATTATTAAACAACATTTGTGGCTCCTAAATACTATGTTGCTTCCCTACTTCACACAAAATTCTCAAAAGAAAAAAAAATCTTAACCTCCTTCTGCATCTCCTGTTCTCTTTCCTTGCTTTTCATTTTCAAGTTTTCTAGACATTGCTCATATTCCATCTGCAGCTGTTCACGTAGTTTTGTAATTGCCATCTTGTGTTCATTCTCCAAGACTTTACATTTCACTACAAAAAAAAGTTAACCGTGTTTACTCCTGGGGGGATTCCGAATCAAAAAATTCAAAAAAATTCAGCATTCTTTATTTGTCAAGAAGTATGTAATATAATCACACCTGTTACAATTGTTTTAGTAATTATTTAAACTACAATGGGGGGGGGAGAATCACAATAACTATTCAGCATTTCCTGAATATATGAAAGTTAAGTTATAAACATCTGGCAACTAGTACTCTGCATTCAGTTAAAATTCTGTAATTTTAAATAAAATTACATTACTGAACGCTAAGCAGGGGGTGAGGGAGTAGAATGTCATTTTAAATTGCTCACACTTTCACACATTGAAGTTATAATTTTGCTAATCATTGTCCTGGACCCTTGCTGGCAGGGCCATCCCAAAGAGAGTGCACGGTCTCAGGCAACCCCCTGTCCAGTGCTCCAGACACAGAACTGGTGGCAGGCCCCAGTCCACTCTCATTCAACCCCTTCCCCAACCTCTGCCCTGCTCCTTTATCCCCTCCCAAGTAACATGGCCCAAGGGATTACAGGAGCATGACATGGCGGCAGCAGGGTTCATCTCCCCACATGGGCAGCGGGAGCCAGATCAGCCCGGCAGCCTGTTCTGCCATACCACCCTATTGGCCTGCTGCACCCCATTTCTCTGCGGTGACAGGAACTAGAGCACCCTGGGGTCAGAGCACTCTGCCTCCTACCACTGCTGAGAAGTGGAGCACAGCAGGCCAAGAGAGGGCAGTGGGGCAGAGCAGGCTACCAAGTTGCTCTGGCTCCCACTGCCTCAATGGTGAGCAGAGGTAGGGAACAGGTGAAACCTGATGCCACTGTGTTGAGCCCCATAATTCTTTGGAACCCTTCTGTCCCTAGGAAATTGCTGCGGCCACCATGGGACCCCCAAAAGCACAAGGCACTGCAAGGCACTACTTTGGGAACTGCTTGGTATACATTGTCCAGTCATTTTATTGACTGCTTGGTAAATGTGTTATTTCCCTCAAAAACTTTTTTTAAACGGATAAAAGTAAGATAAATCCTGAGCTGTAATCTAACCCTATTAACTGAAAAAGCACACATGTCTTCCCACCTGAGGATTTCCTGTCATTTATAATAAGACTCCTTTATATTACTCCTACATAGCAAGGGCCTTAACATTTTCACAGGTTTTATGCTCTTGGCAGGACTGACTGAAAATGGGAGCACTTAACTATTACTTAAACTTAAAACAAAGAATAGTCTTGTAAAACATGTAGATGGTATCATGAGCTTTCGTGGGCAAAACCCACATCTTCAGAGTGGGTTTTCCCACAAAACCTCATGATACCATCTACATGTTTTGTTAGTCTTTAAGGTGCTACTAGACTATTTGTTGTTTAAGTGTTTCCAGTTACAGACTAACTCAGCTAACCCTCTGAAGCTTTTTATTACTACATATGCTGGCTGTTACATTTCTGCCTTAGACAATGAATTCCATTAACTCCTCGCTGGTACACTTCTGCCGGTAGCCTGCCTCTCACATAGTATATTCAGCCCCTCCACTCCCTTATCTCTGAGGCTGCTCCAAGCATGCTTGAACAGACGCTGCTTGGTCTACAGGGGAAGAAGTACTTGTCCCCAAGCAGATTATTTCTGTGTTTCTGCGCAGGGGAGCAAAGAAAAGTGCGAGTCATATGAATTCTGCCAGGGGTATCTGTTACATTACTAGGTTAGCCTTTTTTTATTTTATTGTGAACTACCTAGTCACAAAACTGATGTTACATTAAAGTAGAAAATTATGAATCCAGGCCAACAAGATACTAGTCAGGGTAACTGAAAGTTTTAGGCATTCTAGGTTAGTAACTGATGAAGCCATTGCAACCTTGTGAAAGGAACCCATTGTATACCTCAGCATAGGCACTTATACTACTCTAACGGTCACATTAAGAACTTGAACAGTAAAGAAACACAACAGGTGGAAACTTGGCATTTGCACACAGAGCCTTATGCTCCGCTGTGTGCAATGCCATTAGCAACCTTAAATGCACAGAGAACAAATCTCTCCAGTTCCCCATGGCCAGTGACCCTGTAACCAGCTTTTCATTTACTGGAAATAGGTGCCATTTTCCTGCTCCTCACTTACTAGATACCTCAGAGGACATGAGAGTCCCAAACCAAGTGGCCAGCTCTCCCCACTCTACTCCACGTAAGCACAGTTCAGTAGGTACTGGGTGCCAAAATCTCCACATGGTCAATACCTTAGACTCCTCAGGCTGTTGCTTTTTAAGGCAATGAACCTGTCCTCTTCTCTGCAGGTGGCAGCCTCTGATGCTGCTGCCAGCTGTGCCTGACAAAATGTGAGGAAAGGTTTGGCAGCTCTTTGTCCAGCTCCTCACAGATGCCAGGAGCACCAACATGTCCCTCCTTCAGCTCCTAGTTCATGAGCTGCCCCCCACCTCAAGTACCAGCTCCACAGCCAAAGGGGGCTGCGGGGACGGTGCCTGTAGGCAGAGACAGGAGCTGAGGGAAAAATGTGTCAGCACTTCTGGGGAGCCCACAAGATAAGCACTGGCCAGAGCCCACACTCTCCCTCATGCTCCAATAAGCAGTCCACTCCCACACTCAAACTCCTGCTGCTAGGGTAGGGCCCCATGCCTGTAATAGACCCATAATCTCTGTCTGAATTACTAAAGTCCTCAAAATTTGATTTAAGGACTCAAGCTACACAGAATACACAATGTAGTCTAATTCAAAACAGCAAACGACTAATGCCCCATACAGCAAATGACTTCAGCCCTTAACTGACAGCAAAATCGTAGCTTACAGTCTTGTTGTAGCTATATTGGTCCTAGGATATGACATGGCTTTTCAGATATTGGACTTAAATTGAAGCAAGGGAAGTTTAGGTTGGACATTAGGAAAAACTTCCTATCTGTCAAGGTGGTTAAACACCGGAATAAGTTGCCTAGTGAAGTTGTGGAATCTCCAACACTGGAAATACTTAAGAGACATGTATCAGGGACAGATAAGATATCCCTGTGATAAGACATCTATCAGAGCTACTCAACACATGGCCTGGGGGCTGCACCAAGGTGCGGTTTGGGTTTATACAAGGCTTAACACGCAGCCCCATGGGTGGTAGTCAAAACAAAAAAAAAAAGCAGTCAATATAATGGCCTTCTGTTGATATGCGATTTAGTCGTTAAATCCCTGGACTGCCACTGCTCAGTCAAAATGCTGTCATATGGGTAGAAATTGGGTAAATATTGCGTTTTATTAACGTCAGCGGAACTGACTTAAATGCGACCTGCCTATGTGTTGTATAGCCTTGCCTTAATCTTTGTATTCATGCCTGTCAGTGTGAAATAAGCTATTTGCATATATATTTGCATGCCTATGCAACCACACTTAAGTTACGGCCCTTGGCATGTGCTGTGAGTATCATTGCGGCCCCCGGGGCTTCCAAAGTTGAGTAGCCCTAATCTAAATGGGGCTTGGTCCTGCCGTGAGGGTAGGGGACTAGACTTGATGACCTCTCTGAGTCCTCTCCAGTTCTAGTATTCTGTTATTTTGTATTTGTAGAAAAAAATGCATTCTGGGTTTTCACCGTAAGATTGCTGCAATTACAACAACACACTAGTCCACTGTTTTTCAAAGTGGGCCACAGCCCCACTCAGAGAAAACTGGTAAAGGGCCGCTCTGGGTTGTTTACTTAACAGTTCCGCAGCCACGGTGCCTTGTAGCCCCCATCAGCTGTGGTTCAGTGTTTGCAGTCAAGGGGAACTATGGGAAGCAGCGATCCGTGCCACACCGCTTCCCACGGCTTCCCTTGGCTGCAAACAGCAAACCACAACTAATGGGAGCCACAAGGATCCATGGCTGCAGAACCATTAAGTAAACAAACCAAAGCAGCCCATTAGCAGCTCTCTCAGAGTGGGGGCCGCGACCCACTTTGAGAAACACTGTACTAGCCAATGTGGCTTTTATATTGAAGAAGCAGTCACTAACTGCTAATTTCTGAAGTTATAGGTCACTGGCATGGTTCTAACTGCAAATGTTAAAACTGAAACGTTCTGTTTTATAGCTGAAATAAAAAACATGACTATGTAGCACTTTAAAGACTAACAAGATGGTTTATAAGGTGATGAGCTTTCGTGGGCCAGACCCATTTCCTCAGATCAAATAGTGGAAGAAAATTGGCACAACCATATATACCAAAGGATACAATTAAATAAAAAAGTGAACACATATAAAAAGGACAAATCAAATTTCAGAACAGAAGGGGGATGAGCGGGGGTGGGGAATGAGGTAAATGTCTGTGAGCTAAAGATATTAGAAGTGACAGTTGGGGAAGCTATCTTTGTAATGGGTAAGATAATTAATGTCTTTGTTTAGACCAAGGCATAAAGTATCAAATTTAAGCATGAATGACAGTTCAGAGGATTCTCTTTCAAGTCTGGTGTGAAAAGGTCTTTGAAGCACGATGCAGGTAATCAAGTCGTTGAGACAATGCCCTTTCTGGTTGAAGTGGCAAGAAACTGTTTTTTCTATGTGATCTTGTCTAATATCTGTTTTGTGGGCATTGATTCTTTGGCGAAGTGTCTGAGACGTTTGTTCAATGTACATAGCAGACGGATACTTTCGGCACAAGATAGCATAAATTATATTTCTGGATGAGCAGGAATATGTGTTCTTGATCTTACAACTCAATTGGTTAGGTCCAATAATGGTATCAGCAGAGTGAATATGTGGACAAAGCTGGCAATGGGGTTTGTTGCAAGAGAAGGTAACAGGGTTGGTATTAGTGTGGTATGTCCTGTGGTTGTTGGTAAGAATCATCTTGAGGTTAGGTGGTGTCTATAGGAGACTTTGGAATGGAAATGCATCAACCATATGAAAAAAACTTATTCTGTTTTATAGGCACAGTACAAATCCTTTAGTTACTCTAACCAGCTTTGAAACCCTCACAATAAATCTCACAACAGAGTGAATGCTTTCCAAAGCATAACACTTACTTTCTGCCTGTTCCCTTTTAAGAGACAGACTGTTCAGCTCCTCTTCAACTCTTTCTAGTTCCAGTTTCAGAGCTTTTCGCAGTTCATCCATTTCAGTCTGATGTTTTTCTGATAGCTCTTCACGGATGTTTTTTAAACAGGTTTCTGTTTTCAGTTCCCAGTCTCCTCCAAGAGTCTAACAGAACAAGGTAGCTATATTAGTACAACAGTTAAGAATATTTTTTTTGATGTTTTTTATTTTAAATTGTATTTATTTGCTCTTTTAAATATTTTGTGATAGAAAAGAGAAGAGATCATAGCAGCTTCGGTTTGCAGTACAATATAATTGTATGCAGTATGGAACTCATACCTCCAGTGTCTGGGTATGTTTCTTTTCCATTTCCAATTCTATTTTCTTCCTCTCATCATCTGCAAAAAAAATTTGTGTTTACTAAAAAAATTATTAAGAAACATGGTGGTCTAATGATATTTAAAAATATACAAAGGACCTATTTGGTTTTAGTCATCACATTCAAGGCATGAACAAGGGAGCATATAGCAATATGATGTACTAACATCTCTCTCAAAACTGTTCTATTATATCCCATAATTTTATAGGACTAAGTATCTAGTTTCAGTTGCAAATAAAACCACGGAAGCATACATTTAGTGTAGTTGGTTTGGCAACATCTGCCCAAGTCCACAGAAAGCATGACACCACTAGAGAGATGCAAGCTGCCCCATTCATTTCATAAGTTTTAATTCAAGTGCCTAGTAATAACAATGTTTGCAACTAAAATGGTAACTACCATATATGCTTGATAAGCTGAATTTCAAGCAATCAAGAGCTTATAAATTGGTCATAATTTTTACAAGCTTTTTTTTAAACTTGGGGCAGGCGGTTGGCTTATGAACAAATGGGCTTATGATTGATTATGTTATGGTAATTCATTGTACAAAGCCTGCAGGAAAGAAGAAGGAGACTCAGATTGCAGGTCTGCATAAATTGACTTTAGTGGCATCTTGTTTTAATCATTAGCTAAATTTTGCATTACAAATTTGATTTCAATCCTTGGTCCCACCAACTCTCCCTCTGAAATGTACATGGTGTCAAAACTTGCTAAGATTGATTTTTTTCTAGAAAATTTGAAGTAAATAAGATAAAGCACTCCAGATTCAACACATGATCAAATTTAAATGACATGCTCATCAAAGTCTTAAACTAAAAAAGAGAAATAGTCTACTGCATTCATCGAGTAGAGATCTAGTGCACAGTACTAACACTTAATTGATAAATTTAAAGAGCTATAAGCATTTTAAACAGCATTATCTAAATGGGTCAGTGGAAGTTACAAAGCGAATATCTACTCATCAGTCGCTCTAGAGACAGGAGAAGGAGGCAGCAGCATCTAATGAGAAAAAGCACCTTGATTCTCTCAGTCTTCTACACAGAACACGGGGCAGCAGACACGGGGACGATTAAGAGGTTTTTCCTGGAGCACTACCTACAGGTTACTTTTCCCCCCAAGCTCCCTCCCATTCCTCAGTACTTTGCACAGCATCTCCTTCAGTGTAAAGAAAGAGAGAAATTGGAGAAAGCAGAAGGCTTGAAGGGAGGGTATTGGATGATTTTCTCTTGCCTCCTTCACGCTGGCCACCTCAAGTCTCTAGGAAGCAAGACAACAGCAAACCTAAAGAGGACTGTCAACTTCCTTCCACCTCCACTTTCAGCAGTCTTAAAAATCAAAGGCTGAGGAATAATCTAAGGCGTGTTAAAGATGAGAATGTCCCAAGGCTTTGAGATGCTGCCCATTACCCTTATAAGCCTCACATGGCGGTGGGAGTCCTAGGAAGCAGGTAAGGCCAACAAAGGCACGTCTCACCAAAAGTATCCTAAGACTCTCAGGAGGTAGGTGTCACATATTATGCAAACTTCTTCTCAAGAAGAAAAATCAAAATTTCCCCCTCTCCCTGCCCAATGAAAATGCACTTGTCCTCAAACAAGTTTCCTGAAACATCTGTACCCAAAAAACAGTTGAGGATAATGCACATATTTCATCTGACACTCATGCACATATTTCATCTGACACTCAAATTCCACAGTGCACAAGTCTCCCTTCACCATGGCCATAAGCGACTGCTTCACTGAGTGAAGTCTGAAAAACCATAGAGACCAGCCTCCTCAATATTCTCTGATGGCACAGTGCTCAAAAAGAAAACATGCAGCAGGCCTAGATCCCTTGCACAAATAATGCCTCACCCTGTTCCTACTGAAGTCAATGCCAGTTTTCACTGATTTCAACAGGGACAGGGACAGGGTATAGCACAGATTAAAAAAAAAGAAGTTATGTTTACACTATGGGCAATATAATGGTCCAGCTATGGCTGTGTAGTAATGCTGGCACATCCATGCAGATACAACCCATAGAAATGAGGTATTTAGAAACACTATCTCCCAGACAGTAGCTGGTTGGATAGAATCTTCTTCAGTCAACCTTGCTACATCCCCATGGTACTCCGGGGGCGTGGGTTTTTCACATCCCTGACTATCATAGCAATTCCAACCTAAATTTTAAGTGTAGACCAGGCCTGAGAAGCTCCCCATCAGAAACTGAACAACAATTAAAGGCTCAGTAGTTGCATGATCAGCCCACTAAATCACAAGTTCACAATACCTAGTTCTTGTTGATGTTTCAGTACAATTTCTTCTTTTTCCTTCAGATTTTGTTCTTTAATATGCTCCAACTCAAACTGATGTCGGCTCTGCAGAATTGCTACTTCCTGAGCACGCTTATCATTAAGCATCTCTCGTAAATCCACAAGGGCAGTTTCTTTCTCTTTTCTCAAGTTAGACTGCATCAACTCCAACTGAGATGTGTGCATATTAGTCAGACTTAGTCGTAAAGCTTCCAACTCAAGATTGTGCACTGTCTACAGGAAGGAAGAAAAAAACCATGATTTAAATAGACTATACCATTTTTCTGTACCATTTTCCATTATTGATACACCCCCATATTTATTGCTTTCTTTTTCATATGAAACATGTTCATGGGTCAAAGGGGAATAGCAGAAAAACAAGATTCTAGTTCTGATCTGACTTGCAAAAACTTTTTATTAATGAATACAGTCTTTACCATCTCTCCTTCCAGTAGCACACACTGTGTGATACTATATCCAAACTGTTAGGTTTATCCTCCTCCTAAGTTTATCTGCTGACAGAAAATGCCTGCCAGCTATCTGCCTCCATGCAGCATCTTCAGAAAACAATGAAACAAAAAGAAAACTGCAAAAATACACATTAATTATCGCCCAAAGCATTGCTCTAAGTTGCCACTTGCGTCCTTCAAGTCCATAACAGTGCATCATACATCACAAAGCTGTCACTGGCTACCATCTGATAATATAGCAGAGTGAATAACTAATATCTGAAATGCTGAAATAGAAAATATGATGAAAATACACATTCTTTTCTGCTGCTCACCAAGGAGTTCTGAAGGATCTATCAGTGAGCACTAGCAGCAATTAAGACCTGGTCTACACTAGGAGTTGAGGTCGAGCTAAGCCACATTAGGTCAATTTTCTAAACAGTGAGTCCACACCATCAACCCCTTTCGGTTGACTTTAAGGGCAGTTAGAGTCCATTTCGGTACTCCTGCTTTTCACGAGGAGGAACGGTAAATTCACCCTTGATAGTCAACCTTAGGGTACTGCAGACACAGTGCTGGGGAAACTGATGTTCTTGGCCACTGGGAGGTATCCCACAGTGAGTACACAGGAAAAGCCCTGGAATTTCACTTCCTGTGCAGCCAGCGTGGCGAGCAAACCTCCAAGCAGGCAGCGCGCCTCAGCAGCACGCCTGACCGTGAACCCCCAGGCTCATGAACGAGCAAAAGCAGGGAACGTGCAGGGAGATCCTGGATGTCACTGCTCTGCGGGGAGAGGAATCAGTTCAGGCGGAACGAGGAAGCAGCGAAAGAAGCGCCGATATCAATGCCGAGATTGCACAGGGCACGGTGGAATAAGGATACACCGGGGACGCCTGGTGGCGCTGCGTGAAAATCAAGGAGCTGAGACGGTCGTGCCAGAAGACAAAGGAGGCGAGCGGACGGTCTGACTCGTCACCACAAACATGCCACATTTATGAACAGCTCCATGGGATCCTAAGGCGGGAACTGACCAGTATCCCAACCCAGTCTGCGGATGGCTCCTAAGGAGCTCCTCAGGCAGCAGCGTGAAGAACAGTGTGAATGAGGACAAGGAGGAGACTGGTCGGCAGGTGAGCGGAGCATCCCGTCCCACCGACAGCTGGGAACTTTTAATAACTTTGAAGCTGATCCCCTTCTCCTAGGACATCTCCAAAAAATCACTCAGAGGTTCTCCTCCATCCTTCTCACAAGGTCTCTGGGGAGGCCGGCCCTATTCCACCCCTCATGGCAGGACACCTCTCCACACCAGGCCAGCAGTAAGTGCTCTGCTGTCACTGCAGCATGAGGTCCCGGTTACTGGCTGCATTCAATCAACATCTGCTCATCACTCTGTGCGATTCGAAGATGATTAATATCACATATGGCAAGCTAGATGACGCAGGGAAAGCTGCTATTACAAGTGATACCGCAGCAGTAAAGCTCCGGTTGCTCACCCCCAATAAGGCCTGGTTTAAACCCCTGCTGTGCCGCCATGCCTGGCTTTCCTTCCCCTTCCTGTCTGCAAGCTCCTGTGGGAAGACAAAGTCACACTTTCCTGGCAAACGGGAGAGTGCCGAACACATGGTCATTACACAAGGTCTTGATCTGTCCTGCCACCATCTCCTCCCCACCAGGCTCGTTCCCCAGCCAGTTCCTTATCACATCTGCCACCAAACCAAGTCCAGCTGCTCCCCTAAGATCTCTGTAGTGTACCTGCTGTATAGTGGGTGCTTACAAGTGACCTTTTTCCATATTACATCCCCATTGTTTATGGCAGACCTTCCTTTATGTGCCACAATTAATCTCCGGTGAATCTGCCCCTCACTCTTCTTCCTAGCAGGTGCAGCAACAAAAATGGTGCATACCAATGGTGCATACCAGCTACCTGGCTAGCACAAATCCAAAGATCAAAAAGTACCAGGATGACATGTTCAAGGAGCAAATGCAATCCACCCACTTGGACAAAAAGTGATCGAGTGGAGGAAAATGCTGCTGAGGGAGATGAGAGAAAACCATGAGGACAAGATAACATGCAAGGAAAGCAAAGTAAAAACACATACTCGCCTTAAACTTTGTAAAGTCGGGTGCCAGAAAATCAACCTTAAATAATCTGATCTTATCTCTCAATGTAGACAAGACCTAAGCTTTACAATGGAGTATAAAGTTTCCATTCTACATTTATACAAATATATATTGCATATATTAAGGGATTAGACACAAAATTAAGTGCATCCCATGTATATCTAGAATTAATAGTTATTTAGAGGAAAAAATGAATTTAGGCCTTTGATCTGCAAAATATCATCAATGCGACTACTCACATACTTATAATTATATATCTGTATAACAGCTAACAAGATCAGGTCCTCCGCCTATACATTCAAGTAACATTACAAATGTCTTATATAGAGTCAATGAATATGTAACAATTAAAGGTCCGTGGACTGTTTAGAGGAGTATTTCATGTTTAAATTCAGAGTTTATCTAGTGTAGCCTACTTAATAACAAACAGTAAAACCCAGGAAATGGGATGTGATGCTCTGACAAAAAAATAAATAAATAAATAAATACTTTCAGGACAGACTGGACTTCCCCAATCTGGGACTCGCTAATCCAGGAACATCTCTTGTCCAGCAGGGCCACCACTGTTGCTGGACTAAAGAGCCCTGGAGGCTAGGAGTGGGAGTGTGCCATGAAAACATAAGGGCTGGGGAACATAAAAACGGCCATACTGGGTCAGACCAACAGTCCATCCAGCCCAGGATCCTGTCTGCCGACAATGGCCAATGCCAGATGCCCCAGAGGGAGGGAACACAACAGGTAATCCTCACGTGATCTCTTCTCTTTCACCCACCTCCAGAGAAACAGAGGCTACAAACACCATTCCTACTCAGCCTGGCTAATAGATTCATGGAGGACAGGTCCATCAATGGCGATCTAGGTCTTTTTTTTTAACCCTGTTGAAGTCCTAGCCTTCACCGTATCCTCTGGCAAGGAGTTGCACAGGTTGACTGTGTGCTGAGTGAAGAAAAACTTCCTTTTGTTTGGTTTAAACCTGCTGCCTATTAATTTCTTGGTGACCCCTAGTTTTCATATTGTGGGAATAAGTAAATAACTTTTCCTTATTCACTTTTTCCATACTAGTCATGTGTGTAAGATTAGTAAGGCATGATTTCCCTTTACAGAAACCATGTTGACTTTCCCCCAACAATTTATGTTCATCTGTGTCTGACAAATTTATTCTTTACTATAATTTCAACTAATTTGCCCAGTACTGAGGTTAGACTTACCGGTCTGTAATTGCCAGGATCACCTCTAGAGCCCTTTTTAAATATTGGCATCACGTTAGCTATCTTCAAGTCATTAGGTATGGAAGCTGCTTTAAAGGATAAGTTACAAACCACAGTTAATTCCACAATTTCCCATTTGAGTTCTTTCCGAACTCTTGGGTGAATGCCTTCCGGTTCCGGTGACTTGTTACTGTTAAGTTTATCAATTTGTTCCAAAACCTCCTCTAATGACCCCTCAATCTGGGACAATTCCTCAGATTTGTCACCTAAAAAGAATGGCTCAGGTTTGGGAATCTCCCCAATATCCTCAGCCATGAAAACTGAAGCAAAGAATTCATTTAGCTTCTCCGCAACGACTTTATCATCTTGGAGTGCTCCTTTACCATCTCAATCTTCCAAAGGCGCCACTGGTTGTTTAGCCGGCTTCCTGCTTCTGATGTGCTCAAAGAACATTTCACTATTACTTTCAGTTTTTGGCTAGCTGTTCTTCAAATTCCTTTTTGGCCTTTCTTTTTGTATTTTTACACTTAATTTGACCAAGTTTATGCTCCTATTTTCCTCATGAGGATTTGACTTCAGGCAGCAGCAGGACTGGCAGTGACCAAGTGGCACTAGCAGTGGCAGGGCGGCCTGGCAAAGAAACCCCAGGGAACTCCCAGCAGCAGCGGGCAGGCATCAGGGCAGGAAGGCCCTGACTGGCCAGCAGCAGGGTGGAGAGTCCCAGTCTTAGGAGCCCTAAAGAGGGGCAGCCATCAGGGGAGCAATAACCTCCCCTGGTCTAGCAAATACCCTGGTCTGGGACCAGTCAGGTCCTGACCATGCCAGACCAGGAAGGTCTAACCTGAAGTAAAGTTATATATGATGAATTACCTTCGTGCATTTGGTAAGACCTGGCTGAAATAAGATTAAGTTTGAGTTTGATTTTTTGCCACACTTATCAATTCTCAATACTACAATACATACAACTCCTATTTGGAAACTAAAGAGGTTATTTTGAGGAGTCCAGTGACACTGGGTAAAACTCTACCTTACACTAGAATTATACACAAACCTCAAGTGCAAAAAATGCAGATCTATTGATTAGTACAAGAAAAATACGTATTAACCTCGTACTCTTTGCCTCCCTCTCTTCATTACCAGAAGTTACCGCATATCCTTATTTCTCTTTGTCAATATAATCAAACTTTTTCCCTTCATAAATGTTTTAAATGTTGGCAGTTTTCTAAAGAATAGCTAACTGGTAAGGGACATGACAGACTGAGAACATTGGAGTCCCTTCCATAAGAGATATTTGCTGTCCTCTTAACATAACACTTCCTAATGTTTCCTCAAATGTAATTTTTAAACCTAGCACAAGTCTTTTGTCCAAAATACAGCTTATCATTTATATAGTAGCCCAGTGTCTGAGAGTCTGTAACGCCGAAATGCTGGCTGTTCCCTCTGGGCGGCGCTGTTGCCTGAAACGCTGGCTGTTCCCTCTGGACGGCCCGTGCTGCATGCGGAGTGCAGGGCCCAAACGGTCGCTTGCTCCCCCACGGCAGCCCAGCTGAGCGGCGCAGAAGTCAGCCGAGCGCCACGGTGGGAGGCGAAGGGGAGCGAGGCGGTGACGTGCGGCGTGACAGCGGCTCCAGGCCCCGCCCCCTGACTGTGAATGTCACCGCCCACTCCCCTTCGCCTTCCGCCATGGCGCTCGGCTGACTTCTGCACTGCTCAGCCAAGCCGCCGCGTGGGAGCAAGCGGCACAAGCAACCGTTTGGGCTCCACACCCCACATGCAGCACGGGGAGCGCGTAGCCCAAATGGCCATTTGGGCTCCACAGTCCCCCGAGAGGCAGGAGGGGGAGGAGAAGTGAAAGACAGAGAGAGAGGCAGAGGATTGCTGGGAGAGAAGGGGGAGGAAGCAGGAGGAGGAGGAGGAGGAGGAGGAGGAGATGGAGAGAGAGAGACCGGAGGCTCAGGAGAGACGACCAACGTGGAGGAGAGACCTGAAAATCCCATCTTATGACTAGCTAATTGGCTAGTTTTGTTAGAAAAGAGGCTCTTCTTTGCAAGCAAATTAACTATAAATTTGACAGCTAAGGAAAAATTATTTTCCTAAATAAATTATTTTCCTAAATAATTGCGTTGCTTACACACTGTACCTGTGACTGGAGCTGAGCATGCTGCATCTCTGTTTTATATGTAAGTTCCATTTGTTGCTGAAGTTCATCCAATAGTTGCTGCTGTTCCTTAATTAGTTCAACCCGTAGCTCCTTCATTTCTTCTTCATGTTTAAAAATTAGTTCCGCAATTTCACGATCATGTTCTCGTTCGTGAACCTCGAGAGAAGAGAACAGCACAGCATTTTTACTAAGTTATGGACATTTTACACTTTTGTTCTCCAGCATTAACAAGCCATTAGGACACTAGTCTCCAAGTGAATAAAGTTATCTTTACTCTTGCAAAAAAACACCCACACCCACACACACACACACACACTCACACCCACACACACGTACGTGTTTAATTTCCGGCTCTGAAGAAATCATTTCATTTTCACAGAAGACAACTAGATAGTCAGCAAAAGCTTGTGACCAAAAAAATACCTTTTTAATTAATCCTATCTGTTCTTTTCGTTCCTCCTCCAACTTCTGCTGTTTTTCCACATTCTCTTTTATTTCTACATTCAGCTCTTCTATCTGAAAAAAGGGATCACTTTTTTTGGCACTTACTATTCACCAAGCATTCAGAAACACAAATCCTAGCATTGTTATCAGAGCTACCTACCTCTTTCTGGTGTACCAGATTCATTTTAGTTATTTCAGAAAGATGCTGTGATGCCATTTTGCTAATTTCCTCTTCATAATATCTCATCTCAGACTGTACCTCCTGCATGGCTTGTGCAGACTTCTGCACAGTCTCCTGAAGACGATTCTCCAATTCGACCTGAAGCGTCTTCAAATAAGCAACTTCTTCAGTCAGTTTATTTTCTTTCTGGATGTATTCCATTTTTTTGGCCTGTATTTCAAAGTTAAGTTTCTGAAGTTCCAAGTTCCTGGATTTCAATTTCTCCTCAAACTCCAATCTTTCGCACTCTAGCACTTCATCAAAGTTTTTCTTTTTCCTTTTAAGATCATATATGTTTCTTTCAAGATTATCTTCCAGAGCTTTTTCTGCTTTTATTAGATTCTGTTCTGCTGCACACAATCTTTCTTGTAAGGTTATATTCTCCTTAAGTGTGAGTGCTAAGCTTTCTTCTTTATTATTGATTTCAACTTTGAGAGCTTTCTGTTCTTTCAGTAATGCCTCTTCTAACACGGTTTTTTGACCAAGAAGTTCAGCTATAGTCTGGCTTTTGACCTTCTGAGCATCAAGCTGGGCTTGCATTTGATCCCTTTGGCTTTGTAAAGCAGCTAGTTGACGTCCAAAAAGGGACTGTACTTCATTTGTAACTGAATCAGAGGCAGTTTTCTGTTCTTGAACTTCCTTCACTAATTGCTCCTGAGCCCTCAATTGCATCATCAATGTTTTTCTTTCCTGGTCCAGGTCTTTGATCATCTCCTGCCAAGTATGTGACTTTGAAGCCTGTATTCCAAGACCTAGTTCTTCAATACAAACTGTCAGATCTCGGTCTTCACCCTGCTTTTCCAGAAAGTTTATTTTATTTTCAAGCTCTTTCTCCTTCTGTACTTTTTGATCAAGTTCTTCTTCACAACGAATCCGTGCATCTCGCTCCTTGTTCAGTTCTAAATGTGTCATGGACAGTTCAGCTGTTGCTTTTTCCCATTTTTCAAGAGCTTCTTGGGTCTCCTGATAAGATTTGTTAAGTGCTGATTGATGTTCACTGAGCTGCTTTATTAGCTCAACACATCTCTCCATCAAACCGGCTTTCTCTTGATCCCTTACCTCCTCACTGTCACTTATTTCCTTTCGCAGCAAGAAACCACCTGACAAACATGAAGCAAAAATCTCAGCTTCTAGCTCTATTTCATCAGAAGACCCTTGATGTACACTATTAAGACACGTTTGTTCACCAGGGCCAAACATCAACTTATCTGTTGTAGAGTCCAAGTTAGGTTTTAAAAAGATGTTGCTATTTAGCACAAATCTATCAAGCCTGCCCTCTTCAGTGTCAAGAAGTTCTGAGTTGTCTGACATGCAGGATTGTTCCTGTTTCTCAGTGGAGACAAGATATTTAGCTAACATGTCTACATCTTCAATCAAAGATCCAAGTTCTACCATATTTTCTTCAGAAATGTTATCAGCTTCATAACTTTTATGGTCCTCCTTCACTTGGATCTTTATATTTTTCTGTGTGTTTTCTAGTTCACTTTTAAGAGAGTCCACTCGCAAGCCATGTTGGTACTCTAGTTCTTCACGAACTAACTGTATTTCACCTTCATGCTGGCATAATTTACTCTGCATCTTTTCAAGCTCTGCTTTTTGTGATTCTGACACCTCCTGTAACAATTTTTCCTCCTGCTCTAACCTTTTTAACTTTATATTGTAGATAGTTATTTCTTCCTCATGCTTATGCTTCAAATCTTTGTTGTATTTTGCCTCAAGAAGCAGCTTTTCACTCAATTCCTGGATGAAGGAGTTGAGCTTTTGGATTTCATCATTCAAATGCTCTTTTTCTTGTTTAGTTTCCTGTGCTTCCTTAGCCTGTTTTTCTGCATTAGTAAACTGTAATTTGAGGTCTTCTATCAAAGCCCTATTCTTCAGCTCAGTTTCAGATCTTTCTCTCTGAAAATCCTCCATTTGCTTTTTAAGTTGCTTGCACAAGTTGTCTCTATTAATTTCTGACTCATGCAGTTTACTGTTTAAATCAATAATTATTGCATTTAAATTCTGAAAATCTTTATTAGAATTCAAAGCAGAGAGTTCTGTTTTTATATGTTGAAGTTCATTCTTGTATTTTTTATTCATCTCTTCTTCACAAGTCTCCTTAACTCTTACTATCTCTTTTCTGTAACAGTCTTCCAACTCAGTCCTCAAGTCTTGTAACCGTTTACAAATATCATTTTCATGATTTGCTTTCAATTCTTCAATATGTTCCTGTTCTTTCACCCTAGATCTACCAATTTCGTCTTTTAACTCCCTTATCTCTGTGTCCCGGAGAGAAAGTGTGTGTCGTACAAGAGATAAATTAGACCTTTCTGATGTAATTAAATCTTGAAGATCCTTGATGGTTTCTTCCTTTTCTCCTATATTGTTGTACATCTGTTGCATTGTACTACTCAGATTCTCTTCCATTTGTGAAAGCAGAATTTCTTTATCTTTGGCATTCTTAAAAATAAAAAGTTACACATGAACCGAACACCCAAATACTTCCATTTCTCTGAAATTTCCAGTTTAATATCTCCCTACGAAATAAAAAATTCCCTTCAGTGGAAGGCTTGCAGACCTGTCCATGCCAAGGAGAAAGCTTGCCCTTAAGAATGGGATGACTTACCCAGTGACTTATTTAGAATGTGTTTAAAGGAAACATCTCCACTTCTACACTCTTTTCTAACATCACAATTCTGTAGCATTAGGATGAATGCATATTGGCGACTGTGGTTCAACATTACTCTTTTAAAAACGGGTTTTTTATATTTTTTCTTTAGGACGTCACTGTAGGCAAGTGTTAACATTGCACAGGTGTTTTATCTGTGCATCATATCAGGTTTAGGTTTCTTTTAAGTATAACCTTAGCTGAATGTCTTAGTTTACAATGCTTGTTATGGAGATACTTAAAATACTCTTGCAATTGCCTCCTGACCCCAAATCACTGATTGGTATTCTCTGCTTTAAATCCAGTGTAAGGGTTTTTATTCAGGAATTCCCTTGTATTTTACATTAACCATAAGAACATAAGAACGGCCGTACTGGGTCAGACCAAAGGTCCTTCTAGCCCAGTATCCTGTCTGCCGACAGTGGCCAGCACCAGGTACCCCAGAGAGGTTGGACCGAAGACAATGATCGAGCGATTTGTCTCCTGCCATCTCTCTCCAGCCTCTGACAAACAGAGGCCAAGGACACCATTTTATCCCCTGGCTAATAGCCTTTTATGGACCTAACCTCCATGAAATTATCTAGCTTCTCTTTAAACTCTATTATAGTCCTAGCCTTCACAGCCTCCTCTGGCAAGGAGTTCCACAGGTTGACTACACACTGTGTGAAGAAGAACTTTCTTTTATTAGTTTTAAACCTGCAACCCATTAACTTCATTTGGTGTCCTCTAGTTCTTCTATTATGGGAACTAATAAATAACTTTTCTTTATCCGCCCTCTCCACACCACTCATGATTTTATAGACCTCTATCATATCCTCCCTCAGTCTCCTCTTTTCTAAACTGAAAAGTCCCAGTTGCTTTAACCTATCCTCATATGGGACCCGTTCCAAACCCCTAATCATTTTAGTTGCCCTTTTCTGAACCCTTTCCAAGGCCAAAATATCTTTTTTGAGGTGAGGAGACCACATCTGCACACAGTATTCAAGATGTGGGCGTACCATAGTTTTATACAGGGGAAGTAAGATATTCTGTGTCTTATTTTCTATCCCTTTCCTAATAATTCCTAGCAACCTATTTGCCTTTTTGACCGCCGCTGCACACTGCGTGGAAGTTTTCAGAGAACTGTCCATGATAACTCCAAGATCCCTTTCCTGATTTGTCGTAGCCAAATTAGCCCCCATCATACTGTACATAGAGTTGGGGTTATTTTTCCCAATGTGCATTACTTTACACTTATCCACATTAAATTTCATTTGCCATTTTGCTGCCCAATCACTGAGTTTGGTGAGATCTTCTTGGAGTCCCTCACAGTCTGCTTCTGTCTTGACTATCCTGAACAGTTTGGTATCATCCGCAAACTTTACTACCTCACTAATGAACACTAAACAAGAAATGTAAAAGGACTGCTACTCATGACACTTTTAATCACTTGAACGCAGATAAGTTTTTTAAAAAACTTTTAGAGCCAAATGCACGAACATATATTAGCTGCTCTGCCTTTGTCTGAACGAGCGTTAAGCACTAAGGATGCTAAGGACTAGTCGACTATCCGATAAGCATTTGCTTATCGGATAGTCTGTTGACTAGTGATTCCCTCTCCCCACCCCTTGCTGCCTCTATGAGATAGAAGCAGCAAAGTGGGGGAAGGTTGTACTTCAAAGCAGCAGCACTGCACAGCTGAGCTGGGGATCAGCTGTGCAGCAGCTGCCCCTTTGAACCACCACCTTGGCGTTTCAAAGATGCAGCACCCTGGAGCCCAGGGTCAGCTGGGGACTCCCCAGAACCTGCAGTCAGATGATAAGTTTTTTGTTTGGTTGGTTTTTTCTAAACTTTTAGAGCCAAATGCACCAACTTTTTTAGCTGCTCTGCCTTAAGTCCCCAGCTGACCCCAGGCTTCACTGCGCTGCCCCTTTGAAACACAGAAGCAGCGTTTTAAAGGGACAGCCACTGCACAGCTGACCAATAGAAGCTTTCACTTATTCTTATGTCCAGACCTAACATGATTCCAGATACCCTAAAAGTGTTCATAAGAACAAAACTTGTGCAACTCTTGAAACATTTTTGTGTAACTATAGAATAATCGTCCTACACTTATAAAGCACCTTTCATCCCGATGTACCAAAACCATCTCTAACAGCTCTACACAAAGGAACATTTCTACAACCATTGAAACAGTTTCGGGCTAAAGCACCTCTACATTATACACCTGTGTAGGTGTAGTAATGAAACCATTACCTACAAATGAAGTTGCAGGGTAAATTTAGACAAAGAATGTAATGACCAGGGCTTGACAAACGGCGGCGAAAGTCGCTCGCCGGCCCCGCACTGCGCATGCCCAAGAGCTGCATTGTGCATGCGCGCACTGCAAATGAACGGGGCGCCCAGCTGAAATCTACTCGCCATGGGCATGAGTAGATTCAATAGGTTGTCGAGCCCTGGTAATGACCAATATTGAAATTAGCTAGGAGGTAATTATTAGCTTTTAGAAAGATTGTTACCAATCCTTAATAATAAAGACCTAGATTTCATGTCTCATCTTAATACCTCCAAAAGAACAGTTATCCTCCTCTAACATGATGCTAAGCAACATGAATATTAATTAATGCACAATCCAAGTGTTTACTGATGGGCTTTCTTCCAAAAACTTTTAAAAGCAACACAGCAAAACCCAGCTTGGGTTGCAAGATCACACTACAAGACTATATTCTAACACAAAGTAAACTGTGACTGGCATATTTAACAGAGTTTTTACCTTTTGAGAAGACTCCAATTGAAGTTCCAGGTCATGTGCTTTTTGATGCATTATTTGTAATTGAGAACTTTGTTCCTTGAGTTTGTTCTGAAATACAGTCATCTGCTCCTGGGCTTGAGACAATTCACTTTTTCCAGGAATTCTACTCTTCAGAAGCTCATTAGCCTATATACAATTTTTTTTAATAAAGAAGGTAAAAGAATGCATTTACCTGTGTAGTAACAGGAGTTCTTGAAGTTTTGTCCAAATGCACATTCCACTTGAAGTGCGCATGCACCCCATGGCTAAAAATCAGAAAGTTTGTGTGTGTCTGTGTGCGCGTACTAGTCTATTCAGCCTATGCATGCACACCTGACCTTCCTCATGCTCTGTTCTGAGAGTATGCAGGGTTGTGTGACATGAACTGCTACTCCTGTTCTTTCTCTACTTCAGAGCCCACAATAGAACAGGAGGACTAGAAAGTGGAGAGAAAGACAGGCGAGTCATGGAATACACATGGACAACATCTCAAAGAACTGCAGTTACTATACAGTGACTTCATGCTTGTCCATTTGCTCATACCACTCTAAGTGACTCCAAAAAAGTACCTTAAGTACAATGGTGTGCTCCTACCTATCACTGATTGAAGACCAGCAGTACTAAAAGAGGCATCTGCCCTAGAAATATTTAACAATGAATAATGTCTAAAAGAACTGTGAATAGGCAGCCTCCCAAACATCCCAAATGGAATTTTTCCTCAGAGCAGCCACACCTGGTTGAAGGAGCCCTAAGATTAGTTGGTGGGACTAGCTTAATTATGTCAGACAGTAATGCAAAGACGGGAGACCGTTTTGGGGTCAGGGGCTGCTAACCCACAGAAAAATCAGTCAGGGGCCACACACAAGTAAGAAGCCAAGTGAGAAGCCCCTGACTGAGAATGAGAAAGACACTCCTCACAGTCTCTTTGCACACCCTGGGGGGGGGGGGGGCGCCTAGGCTAATAGATTGTACTGCTCCAACCCTGCAGGTAGGTGGCAGGGGGCTGGAGTGCCACTGGGGCTCCCCAATGCTGAGCCCCAGGGACTGAATGCAAGCAAGCCAGCCAGTGGCCACATCCGGCCCCCGGGCCTGAGGTTCCCCATCCCTGCAATAATGGATTGTGGAGCTGGAGAATGGAGAACACTTCTTACTCGCTGCAAACAAAACAAATAGCTTCAGGGAATATCTACAGGACTGGTTCTTGGGAGATAAAAGACTAAAGCCAAAATAAGCTACTCAACTTCAGCTACATCAATTGTTTAGCTTAAGGCACAATAGCATATTTTGGCTTTTGGCAATGTCTGTACAGCAGGAAGTCCAAGGAAGAGCACTCTTCTTCCAACTTCCCTTATTCATAAAATGAAGGTTACAGGAATACGAGTAAGAAGTCCTCCAGCTCAACATTATGTCAAAATAACTGCTTGTGGTGTAACATCAGTTATTCCAAAATAACACTGCTATGTACATGTACCCAGAATCCGAGAGACATAGGATAGAGCTCAGTTCCGCTTATCTAGTCAATTGCCCTACAAGCATCCTTTACATGCTTTCACCTTTATTTCTCTGTGCTGTATCTATGCACTTCCAATGCTGTGTTACAGTTGACAAATAAACCCTACTGATTTGAAAAAACTGTTTGAGTGTCACTGTAAACACTGAATGAAGTGCATTTGCTCCTGACAAACATATAAGTCTCTAGTAGGAGAGTCTCACAGTTGGACTCATGAAACAGAGCTCACAATATGAAGCAGCAATGCTGAAGCCCAAGAGGTTCAGTCTAAGAAGGAAGCAGTGAGGCGCTGTGGCCTCCCCTGAAAGAAGAGCAAGGAATCTGGAACTCTGAAGGGATTTCTCCAAGAAACCTTTTAAAAACTAGGTATAGCATTGACCTGGTCAATCAGGGGCACCCAGTTATATAGTTTTATAGTACTTCCCATGTATGCAGTTCAAACTGCTTTCTTCAAGAAATATGGTAAAAGTTCCCCCTATTTTAATGGGAAAAACTAAAGCACAAAAATGTGAAGTGATTTCCTGAAGGTTTCACCTCGCATCAATGATAGAGCAATGAAAGCAACCAGAATTTCTGCCTCTTCATACAGTTCCCCAGTAAGAGGAGTGTAAGAGGAGCGTACTTCATGTCCACTGCAATAAACTGCACTACAAAAAAACTGATCCATTATTTCAGGTTTAGTTTGTAGGCCTGAAAAAAGCACATTTAACCCAAATGTTAAAGAGAAGAAAGGGGAAGAGGCAATTCATATAATTTGCTGTGGTCAAGATTTGCTATTTTTCCCGTTTATGTTATGAGCCTCATATTTTGGTAACTGTCTTAAAAAGCCAACACACACCTCTTGTAACTGAAGCTGTAAACCATGAATCTGATCAGCTAGAAGTGATGCCTCTTTCTGAATGTCATCCCGATTTTGCCTTGCCTGCTGAAGGTTACTTGTCAGTTGAGCTATTATCTCATTCCGTTCCTGGATAGCCATCTCCAGCTCCTGCAGGAGATATTAATGCATCTTTAAAACCAGACATCCTTCAGCACTTCAGAGGCATGTCAATCTTAATTAAAACCAAAAGAACTGGCACTTTGCACTGTACTTAAGGCATCAGTAAATTTGCTCCGCAGAAGTAGTCCTATTTCTGTGAAAAGCATTTTGGGTTTTTTTGTGGGTTTTTTTTTTAGTTTTTCTTCCACTTATTTCAAAGTGTAAAGGAAGCCAATTTATTTAGGACATGACATTTAGTAAGTGCAAACATTTTAATAAGTAAAGGCAGAAAAACGTATAGAATTTCTACAGTACGAAACTGAACCTTCAGGATTCCCATCATGTTGAATGGAGCAGAGATATTCGCTTCTTCACATCCAAGTGAGAAAAAGCTAATAATTTGGGGTATATTAATCCTATTTTATATTAATCTCAAAATCTTAAAGCACTTCTCCATGATAGGAAACCAAGAAGTTTCCTACTCCTAAATGGAAAAAGTCAGTCTGCAGGTAAGGAGGAAGCAGTTTTTAAACCCACCCACTTCAAAAGAATTACGATTTCTTTCACTAGCAGATATATATGTTCACTACTAAAATTAAAATAAAGGAGTATATTTTGGAAGTTTTGTAGATTTCCTTTAATTTGGTACAGTTTTAGGTGTGCATTGTTTGGAAAGGAATCCCAAGAGTATTCTCTTGCCACTTTGGATACTTAATAAGCCTCAATTTTATGAAGGTCTCAGAACACATAAAACCTTAAAAATGAAGGCTTTGAAAAACTAGATTGGTTTTGATACTCGAGAGGTCTGTCTTTTTCTTATAGTATGGCAACTCTTCATAGCTTGCCATACCAATAAAAAGTCAATGAATTTTTCTATTACTGTACTGGAGTAACACCTAGGTGCCAAGTCATGGATATAGTTTTCAGATAACCTTACACAAATTATATTTTTACTGATAGTTACCTCTCTATCATCAATGATATTTCATAGCATAGCAGATTTGCTGCTAGTCTGTAATACTTTATGAAGACTATATATTCCATTTGTCCAATTGTTGTAATGATACATATTCTATACCTATAATGAGTTAATTCAATTGCGAGATTGTCAGCAAAAGTACCCAGGAAAGATTGATCCTGATAGACACTTTGCAAACATTTTATGACACTGCTTCATCCACTTTGATTCCCTGGCTCCTAACCCTTCTGAGAAACTCAAAATTGTTTTGGCAACTGTTCGAAGCATGTGAGCTGAGACAACAAAGAAACCTGAACACCATCCCTCAAAAGAAGTCAACTCAGATTCCACAGATTGTGGATGAGATAGACCTAGCTAGGGTTCTAGAGAAGACAGACATGTATGTAGAACTTTCATTGTTTTAAAAATCCTCTTCTTTTATGTTAACCTTAGAAGAAAAGTAATTGATAGTTTATTTTAAGAAGGCATTTGGGTTCACTGTATTCATCGCTAGTCAAACTCCCAAAAGAAAGAACTATAATATCAAATCCAGACAGACCAGTTGGCCAAGCATGGCTGATAGACTGGTCATTGGCTGCAGTGTCCTGTGAAAATCTCAAGAGTCCACCCAAAATAAGCCAAGTCATGAGACCTAAACACATGTGCAAATGCACTCAGACACCAGAGAAAAGGTCAGAGGTGCTGCTAGCCCTGTAACCATGACATGTATTATTTTGCTGTGGTATTTCATGAAATTACGCTGTTAACCATAACTCTGCCGGTAACATCTTCAATAAATATCATTGGCACACAAGTTACTTTATTTTAGTAATAGTACCTGAATATGCGTAGTCCCACTATGCTGGGCAAGTTGTTCCAATAAGTCACCCGCCTCTTTAGTGAGTCCTTCAGTTGCTTCCCCTTTATCCAGAAGTGTTCTTTCCTGCTCCACAATTCTAGTCTGACACATCTGGACATCAAGCTGATCATATTCCTTAATAAAATACAGATCATCTTTCTTCATAAAAGAAAAGGAATGGTATTTGGTAGTGTGAGTTTTTACTTTAAATTTATGGAAAAATTATATTCCTAGCTGCCATAATCACTCTTCTAATTCATTACTTCACCAATCTAATCTCTCTAATTTTCAATTAGTCATTCAAAAAATAATTTCGGATCTGCAAGATATTCGTTGTAGAGTTCGGCAATATCAACGCCCTTAGGAAGGCCTTAGAATAATCAATCTCGTTCACTGGAATTCTCAGGCAAGAGAAAAGTTTCTGTATATTGCTTCATTTGAAAGAGGAATATTATTTATATTCTTAAATGTCTTTTATATTAAAACTTCGATCCAATGAGCAACTTTCAGACAATTGTTGGTTCCAACCGTCAACTTGATTTATTAACCATACAATGCAACTGAATCTAAAACTGCAAGAAAATAGCATGATTGAATCATTTTAATTGTGTCTAAAGAAATATTCAATAAGTATCTCATTTATAGCACTTTAATAATCTTGTAGTCATAACGCTCCTCTCTCATGAGAACATTCAAAAACATTTGTTCACCGCTTACTTAAAAAGCGCGATCAACCACCAAGTCTGGGTTAGTGTGTTCAATATCAGCCTAACAAAAATACAAGAGATACCACAAAGTCAGTCACGTATGTTTTTAAAATACATAAATAACGTTTTTGATGAGCCTTCATGAAAATACTCACTAAACATGAAAGCCTGAAGTCAAACAGATTAGCGGGTCCTCAAAGTGATATAATTTAATAGATTTTCCACTGCTGAGTATTCAGACAGATAATAGTTTCGTTCAACATACCCAACACATTCAGATGCAAACACATATGATGAAATAATGTGGAGGTTTTAAATTCTGTTGAAAATTCAAGCTAAAAAATGTTATAACTGATAATTAAGAGAGAAAGCTTTGTTTTATCCCATCATGGTTTGCAAACTTACCAATAGTCAGTAAAATGAGATATCAAGTAAGGTAAAGAATTTAACACACACACACACACACACACACACACACACACACACACACACACACACACACACACACACACACACACACACACACACACACACACACACACACACACACACACACACACACACACACACACACACACACACACACACACACACACACACACACACACACACACCAACCAAAAGCCTTAAGATAAATTTAAGGAAATATAAATATTCTCATGTACACATTAAACAAAACTTTTCTGATATACACATTATACATTTATGTATCTACATACACACAATAGATACCTAAATATTTTCTGATATACTCATTGAACAGAGCTGTATGTTTTATAGATTATCAAAACAGACAGCTCTGACATCATATCCACAATTAAGCTCACATGGACCACCACAGTACTGTTTAGAAAAAATCAGAGCCATCTCTTCTTGTGACCCTATACAAACTCACTTCCCAGCTTACACCACCTCCCTAGAGCACCAACAGGATTTATGCCCTCCCCAGGGGCATCATATTCAATTCCTTTGTCTTAAAATTCTTGAAGGGGTGACCAGCTCCATAGCGTAACTGCCTCAACGCTGCAGGGGCTGTATCACTAAGGCCGTGGTCCCCAACAGGGTGCCCGTGGGCACCATGGCGCCCGTGGGGGCATTAGCATGCGCCCGCCAGGTGCTCGGGGCTGGCCTGGCCCTGGGCACATGGCGCGCGGCGCTTGCGGGGGGAAGCGCCGGCCCCGAGCGTGCGGTGCTTGCAGGGGGGGGCCCCCGGGCGCGTGGCTATGGGGGGGGGCGCGCAAGTGTCCCCTGGCGCCCAGCGGGCGAACGTCCACGCCCCCTGGCGCCCAACAACCTCAAAAGGTTGGGGACCACTGCACTAAGGCCACAGGACCACACAGCCCTAAAACCAAGCTATTGAGTGATAACACAAACCACCACCAAACGGTGATGGGTGTATCAAACCTGCAGTGTACAATAAAATGCTGAACTAAAAATGCACCCATCAATAAATAAGGAACAGAACAAGTAAAAAAGGAGGTTTCATTAAACCTGAAAGAACTAAATTCTGTCCCACGAATGAATATTTTAAATATAAAAGGTAAACCAGAGTGAGTTGAACAGCACAGCAAGTAGAAACATATCTTTTTCTCTTCACCCAAGACGAAACTTTTTTCCCATCTTGCCCACTTATATTTTTCTAGAAGATTTCCTACTCCGCAACAATACTTTTTTCACCACCAAAGAGCATTCTTTTTCCACTGGTGTTAATGGAAAATATTCCATGCTCTCAAGTGCAAAGATGCTGGATCCAAATGACACATTAAACTGAGTTTGGGAACATATCCTTTTGAAGAATTATTAGTTGGTCCCTTGAAGAATTCCGTATATCTGAAAACCAGAATTGGCAAGACTGTGCTGAAGCTATGAAGATAACTCAAGCTCTATCCCATATCACTTTTCTTAATACTTTTCAGAATTAGTGGAAATAGGGTGAAGGCATGCAACAGATGCATTGTCCATGGAATGAGAAAGGCATCCTCCAGAGATCCTCAATGCATCTCCCCCAATGCATCTCTCTGGTTGCCAAAAATTTTACTTCTACCTCCGACTTCTATATCGGTCTCTGATACTTTTACTTGTACTTCTGATCTTGTCCCATCTTTGCCTATTGATAGAATACATCACTGTGGAATTCACTACCTACACTTGTACTGAAAGACCCTTGAGTAATGGGAAAAAAGACTTGCATGCTAAGCAAATCATTATTCACGTCAAGACATGGAGAGGATTCAAGTCGTCCTTCAATTACAAAATACCACGTGTCTTAAATTAGTCTTATCACCCCCACCTATTTCAGTATCCATGAGTATTTAGAATCATGGTGGATTTGGACTTGGAAACAGATAGCCCTGGCACACATCTCAGGATCAACCACAACTGAAAAGACATTAGAAGAAACCAAAACAACTTTGACAATTCTATGAGGAGGAAAAAAATTAAGAGCCAACACCAATTTGCTACAAGACTGCGGGTACAGAAGCACAAGACATTATATGGCCTAAAGTTTTAGATAGACTTAAAGGATGCTCAGGGTGAGCACTAACATCAGTAATTTATTGGCAGATACTAAGAAAGAAAGGGCAAATATAGTGCCCATTTATAAAAAGGGAAATAAGAACAACCCAGGAAACTACACACCAGTTAGTTTAACTACTGTGCCAGGGAAGATAATGGAGCAAGGAATTAAGGAAATCATCTGTAAACACTTGGAAGGTGGCAAGGTGATAGGGAACAGCCAGCATGGATTTGTAAAGAACAGATCATGTCAAACCAATCTGATAGCTTTCTTTAATAGGATACTGAGTCTTGTGGAGAAGGGAGAAGCGGTGGATGTGGTATACCTAGACTTCACTAAGGCGTTTGATACAGTCTCGCATAATATTCTTATCAATAAACTAGGCAAATAATTTAGATGGGGCTACTATAAGGTAGGTGCATAACTGGCTGAATAATCGTACTCAGAGAGTAGTTATTAACAGTTCACAATCCTGCTGGAAAGGTATAACAATTGGGGTTCTGCAGGGGTCTGTTTTGGGACCGGCTCTGTTCAATATCTTCATCAACGATTGAGATATTGGCATAGAAAGAACGCTTATTAAGTTTGCAGATGATACCAAGCTGGGAGGGGTTGCAACTGCTCTGGAGGATAGGGTCATAATTCAAAATGATCTGGACAAATTGGAGAAATGGTCTGAGGTAAACAGAATGAAGTTTAATAAAGACAAATGTAAAGTGCTCCACTTAGGAAGGAACAATCAGTTTCACACATACAGAACGGGAAGCGACGGTCTAGGAAGGAGTACTACAGAAAGGGATCTAGGGGGTATAGTGGACCACAAGCTGAATATGAGTCAGCAGTGTGATGCTGTTGCAAAAAAAGCAAACATGATTCTGGGATGCATTGACAGGTGTGTGTTGTGAGCAAGACACGAGAAGTCATTCTTCCGCTCTACTCTGTGCTGGTTAGGCCTCAGTTGGAGTATTGTGTCCAGTTCTGGGCACCGCATTTCAAGAAAGATGTGGAGAAATTGGAGAGGGTCCAGAGAAGAGCATCAAGAATGATTAAAGGTCTAGAAAACATGACCTATGAAGAAAGGCTGAAAGAATTGGGTTTGTTTAGTTTAGAAAAGAGAAGACTGAGGGGTGACATGATAGCCGTTCTCAAGTATCTAAAAGGGTGTCATGAGGAGGAGGGAGAAAACTTGTTCATCTTGGCCTCTGAGGATAGAACAAGAAGCAATGGGCTTAAACTGCAGCAAGGGAGGTTTAGGTTGAACATTAAGAAAAAGTTCCTAACTATCAGGGTCGTTAAACACTGGAATAAATTGCCCAGGGAGGTTGTGGAATTCCCATTTCTGGAGATATTTAAGAGTAGGTTAGATAAATGTCTATCAGAGATGGTGTAGACATTATCTGGTCCTGCCATGGGGGGAGGGGACCGGACTCGATGATTCTCGAGGTCCCTTCCAGTCCTAGTATTCTATGATTCTGTGAAATCTCTCAAGGACATAAAGCTCTTGTTACTTTGAAGTCCACAACAGCTCCTATGAATCCAACTAACAAGGATGGAATCAGAACTAATTCTGAAAAAGACACAAGACTAATCAAACTGATTTTATAACTTGGGTCACTGAAGTTCCTTAAAAGCCATCATTGATACAAATACGCATGTCCTGATGACTAAGATCAGCAACAATGACTGACACGTACTTCATGAAGACTCAAGATTCCCTTGATAGGCCAAATGGGAGAACTCTAAACTGATGTTTGCCTGGTGTCACAAAATTAAAACATTTTCTGTATGCCAGGAATCTGTCAATGAACAAATTTTGTAAATTGAGAGTACTAATCTAGTCCATGTGATCCAGACAGGGCATAAATAAAGAGTTATCATACAAAATCTGATGCAATGAATGTAAGCGTAGAGTAGCCTGAGATCCAGAATAGGACTCCTCTCTCTTCTTTTTGCAATCAGAAGCAGTGGTGAATCAAGCTTCCTGCTCCTGGCCAATGAGGCTGGAGCAACCTCCCCACCCACCACGCAACACAGGTTAATTTTTTTAAACAGTAATTAACATCATTCCCTCCTACTTTCTTCTGAAGGACTGAGTATAGAGGCTCAACAATCTTAATGTTGGTTTTAAATCCTGCAAAGAGTAAGTATAATCTATTTTAGTACTAAAAAGATCTTGCTTGTCAAAAGGGAGGTCTTGTATTGTAGTCTGGACCTTTCAAGCCAGACCCAACAAGGAGAGCCAAAATCTTTGAGATAGATATGGTAATTTCCTGAACAAGCCTTACTGAATTATGATTATGTACTGGTGTGGACCATAGATTATATTATTCCATGGGGAAGGGAGACCACAGCCTTTCAGGAACGAACAACAGTGGACAACGGTTAGGCAAATTTACTCAGATTGTCACATTTCCCAAGAGGTATAACTAGAGAGGTTTGAATATACGGTTTCAAAATGGATTCTCTAGAGAACTGACAAAGAAAGGACCTTTGGATAAAAAGACTAAGTTTAAACTACTGCAGCGCTTGCTTTTTATCTTCTAAAAAACAGACAGTACCTTTTCTGTTCAAGGAAAGCCCTAATAGTTCCTGGAAAGGTTGGAAGAACATGGCCTATTCACGAATATGCTTTTTCTGAGCTAACAACTCTTACAAACTTCTGACAAGAAAAATTAGCCCTGGTTGGGTTTGAAGAACTGATCATCTGCAACAGAACTGTTTGGAATTAGTGTGATCTCAGGTAAACTTCATAGCATGTAAGTTCTTTTTAATACATATTTTTCTGTAGTGTTTTCACCTTAAGAATGTACTTGCTTAGAGCTATGAAATAATGTCTAACTGTGGAAAAGCACATTCTTAAGGTGAAAACACTACAAAAAATATATATTAAGAAGAACTTACATGTTAAGTTTACCTGAGATCACGCTAATTCCAACCAGCGCTTGCTTAGAGCCATGAAGTAACTTATAACTGTGGAAAATCACACTATTTATAGCAGCTGAAGAGGAAAGAAAAGCAAATCTGCTTCAGCATTTTAGTTGGCTGGGAATTCACAGTTGAAGCAGGGAATTATTTAGCTTGGAAAAAAAAACTAGTCAAGCAGGTCTCTACCCAAAAAGAGGTGACAGCCAAGGAGAACTGAGCCTAGTGTGGGTGCCTTCACTGTACTACCAAAGAGGAAGACAAGTGCAGTTGTCATGACCCAAGACAATCTTCTCATGACAATTCCAGTTGCCATTGACCATGCCCCTGCATCTGCAGCAGTCTAATGCTGATTGTGGAGATAAGGGATGTAAAATCTTGTTTAATCAGTTAACCAGTTAAACATTATATTTAACTGATTAACCATGGGCACAGTCTAGCTGGCCCACAGGGGCTGAAGCACCCCTCCCATCCACAGCTAGAGTACCTCATCCCCCGCACTATGGCCTGGCTGGGCTGGTACTGCTTACTAGTTAACTATTGACATCTCTAGTGGAGATGTTTTTCCAATCAACATTCCTTCAGAGCAAATGGAAGTCAATTATTTTTCCTATAGAATTAAAAGATGATCCTAAAATTTTGCCAATTTGTCCCCTTGGATGTAATCATACTTAGATTTTCAATTTATCAAATCATGTTGACTGACCTGAAGGGAAGTAGAGGTGTAAATCTTTGTCCCAGAGAGATCCAGGATTTTCTTGGTGTTCTCTCTTCTGAGCTCAGGCAGATCTCAAAGCCTGCCTAGATTTTTCATTTACCACAGTGGCTAGCAGTAGCAATAGAGCCAGAGAAATACAAATATTCTCAAACTAGCTAATAGCCCGTCATAAGATGGGATTTTCGGGTCTCTCCTCCACATCCTATTCCCTTTCTATCTTGGTCTTCTCTCCTGAGACTCTGGTCTCTCCCTCCGTCCATCTCTCTCTTTTTCCTCCTCCTACTGCCTCCCTGTCTCTCTCTCTCTCTCTCTCAGCCCTCTTGCGCCTCCTGCCTCTCTCTCTCTTCTCCCCCTCCTCCTGCCTCTCACGCTCTCTCTGCTCTCCTCCGCCTCCTCTCTGTCTCCATCAGGGATGCACACTGGTCCAGGCCCCACCCCCTGGCCATGTACGTCACCGCCCTGCCCTCCTTCACCTCCCGCCGTGGCGCTCAGCTGACTTTTATTCCCTTTCTATCCCGGTCCTCTCTCCTGAGCCTCCGGTCTCTTGCTCCGTCTCTCTCCTCCTCCTCCTCCTGCCTCCCCTCTCTCTCAGCTCTCTCCTCCTCCTCCTGCCTCCCCTCTCTCTCAGCTCTCCTCCGCCTCCTCTCTGTCTCCTCCATTCTCCTCTCCTCCGTCTCCTCTGCCCTCCCCTCTGCCTCCGTCGGGGATGCACGCTCATCCAGGCCCCGCCCCGGCCGTGTACGTCACTGCATAGCTCCCCTTCACCTCCCACCGTGGCGCTCGGCTGACTTCTGCGCCACTCAGCCGGGCTGCCGTGCGGGAGCAAGCAGCGCACATGCTGCATGGGGACCACGGAGCCTAAACGGCCATTTGCACCACTTGCTCCTGCACGTCGGCCCGGCTGAGCGGCGCAGAAGTCAGCTGAGCTCTACAGCAGGAGGCAAAGGATGTTACAGAGCCAACAGAAAATGTTACACCGTTATAGAGTGTCACACATTGGGCTACTATATATATGATACCAAGTCTCTCATAAGATATTTCCAATCAGCCCACTTGGATTGCCCTCAGTTTGTTAACTGGCTCAAGAATACTCCATTAGGATAAGGCTACCCTATTTCAGGTAGAAGGCTATCAAAAAGTTTATGACCTCTGCTGCAATATTTCCAGGGGAATTTCTAAGTTTTCTGCCATCTTCTCTAACAGTTCTTGAAAAGCCAATAAGTTATCTACTGCCCTAGAAACAAAATACCACACTGTTTTCAGAAGATGAAAATTGTCTAGCTAATAAAGATTCATCCTGAAACTGCTCCTCCACTTCTTAAGAAAGAGGTTTCTGTATACTCAGTACCATAGACTTTGGGGAAGAGAAGGCAAAGGAAAATCCTGAAGTGGAAAGGAAAAATTGTTGAATTGGAATATAACACCCATATGGATATTAACCATGTTAAGACACAGCATCCCAAGGTACTGACATCACACATGTAATACAGTCTCATGAACTGAACTAACACTGTATCCCAAGAAGAAAAGTTCTCATGAGACTTAAGCAGATATTAGGGAAGGCTCCAAGCAAGATTCAGCTAATGAAGATGACAATGTACTCTAGCAGAGAGTACTCAGGAAGTGGAACAATCAATAGCAGCAGGCCATAATTAGATTTTCATAAAGGAAGCCTGGGCTCCTGTTGCATTTAAAATTTTAGGGAAACTAAGATAGAAAAAGCAGCAAAGAAAAGATTTATGCTCTGGTATAATCATGTTCTCTAAGACTGTTAAAAGGATGACCCAGGTATTGCCTTGAGAACTGAGTGAGACTCTGATGTCTAATGTTGATTCCTTGGGCTATCAGATACCAATACCAAGCATTTTGAAGGGGAGAGGAGTAACAACTGTGTGTCATCCAAAGTAAAGCAAGTGCAAAAGAAGCCCTCTGGACTGGAAAACAATTCAACAGCCAGCATCACTGAATGTAGCCTCTATGTCACCAAAGCACTTTGGTGCTTGCTTCTCAGGCTTCTTATGAAATATCAGAGACTCGGTTCAGTACCAATAGAATGTCTCTTGCTCAGAGGCAAGAGGGATCTCTGACTATTCCACAGCGATCTTCTTCTGATGTGCAAGCTCCTGTCAGATTTGAGAAGCCTCTTGATGGCTGTGAGGGATTTCTCTTTCCTTCAGAACATTCCGGGGATGGCTGGAGCAGCAAGGGGCCGTCTTAGAAACTCAAAGTTACAAGCTGCTCTCTGATTTCTCCAGGAGGAGAACTTTGAGCCCAGACTCTAAATGTCTGTGTGTTTTTTAATATCATACAAATATTACATTTAGAAGTCACATGGCTCTCTGTAACAATATAAGCACACATGTCCATTTTCCAGCACAATCACTCTTCCACACAATGGACAAGCTATGATGCCCAGTGAGTATCTGAAACACAATAGTACAGCTACTTACTACCTACAAAACTACTTTTCTCGTAAACCAATGTGCAACAAAACAAAGACTAAAATCTAAGTGACTATTATCAAACTATCTACATAAGATGTAGGGACATTAAGAACTTTCAGTTCTCTGTCAAAGTAAACAGCAGGAACTGGCTGGTGGCAGGGATTGGTCTGCCTTTTATGGTCTTCGGTGAAGGAAGTGCAAGAGCATGCAGGGTCCAGGTCCTTGTGGTCACTGCTAGAGAAAAGCCTCACAGCTTCTGTATAGAGGGCACAGACACATCATGCATGGCAACCACATTGGCCTTGTCTTCACTTGCTGGAGGATCTACACTCTGATGACTGATTTTCTGGGGTTCGATTTAGTGTGTCTAGTAAAGACCTGCTAAATTAAATGTTGAGGGTACCCATGGATAGCAGTACTCCTGTCAAGAGAGGCACTCCTAGCTGTCATGAGGAGTAAAGGAAGTCGACAGGAGTGTTTCTCCAGTCAACCTCCTGCTGTGGGGCTGCCTCAGAAAATGGATACAAGGAACATCGACTTCAGCTACACAATTCACATAGCTGGAGATGTGTATCTTGCATTAATTTTCTCCCTCATCGTAGACTTGGCCATATATGGGAGCTCAGAGAACAATCTGTTAGTTGCAGAAAGATTTAGATTAAACATGGTGAATAGGAAGACTTACCTTAGTCTCAAATTGTGTCTTTGTCTCTTCAGTCTTATTCTTCAGACTTATATCAAGGTCTGTAAGAACATCAGAATCCTGGGCCATTATCATGCACTCTTCCTTTAGAGCATCATGTGGGTGGTCAGACGCACCCTTCCTCTTCGCCGCCTTTTTCTGCGACTGCGTGTTGTCACTTTTTGTTTTTCGCTGTCTGAAGTGAGCAAACTGTGAATAAAAGATTGAAAGAGATAAATGGAGAGATAAGCAAGGAAAAGGTAACAACACCACAAGATTAATGCACTCATGAATGATAAACAAATTTTTAATTTGACAAAACATGCACGTCCACAGAGAACCTGCTTTATTCTTCCTACTTAGAAACTGAATGTGCAGTATCTAAGCAGCAGTACAATTAGACAAAAACACAAGAGTCAACTTTTTACTAATATTTTCCTGATATTTGGCAGGTTGTAACAACAATCCAGAATTAAAACCATATAAATTATTAAGAGACTGAGCGTTGTCCATATACACGAACAAATTAAAATGAGACAGCCTTGAAGTCTCTCAGAGTTCTATAGAAATATAATCTTAAAATTTCTTAGCGCAGCAAATATAAAGACTAGAATTGACAAAGGTGAGCGTCTTCTTGCCTTTCACCTTCCAGCAAGAGAATATATAGCAAAACTTCCCTGCCTGAAAGCACACTGAGATACATAAATAGAAATTTAATTAAGCTAGGTCATTTTAATTTCTTCTGTTGAAGAATCAGATGTTCTACTTTAACAAACTAACACAGTCCTATGAAGCTCTAGGGACTTGCAAATAATGTCACCCATAGACATCTACTACCCATATCTCCTCAGTACTTTAAACAGCTCAAAGATGATTAGAGTATTTTACACTCTAGCACTGTGTATAAGCAGCAACTGCAACCAATATCTCACTCACAGCGTAAGACCAGACATTCTTCCAATAGGAAAAACCAAGGTTACCAAATCTACAAGTAAAATATCATAGTATGTAGAACTACTGCATGCAATCTATATGAAAAATTAACACCTGTAATAGTTTGGTTTTGCTGCAGTAAAGCAATATAGAAAGAAGCAAGACTGCCCTTTGAATTCCACTCGTTTTATGAAGCTTATTTACCTTTATAATTTTCTGAAATGAATTAATTCCTTACATTTGCATATCTACAGCAACTTGTGTAATGAGAGATTGCACAGCTGCTGTCAGCTAGTCATGTATCGGTTCTATACTAGACAATGCATTAATAAGAGTGTAATCGGGTAACTGATTAATGGATAAGCTGACACTTATCAGTTACCAGTACCGGTTACACTGTTTATAAAAGCTGCTGGGAGTCCCCGCAGCCCCAAGAGTAGTGGCAGCCCCAGGAACCCTGACAGCCACAGTAGGCACACAGGGCCGGGAGCTCCGGCAGTGGAAGTTAGCCATATAACAGTTATATCAGTTACATGGTTAATAAATTTTTAACATCTCCAGTTTAAGATACTTAAGACTATGCCCCTTTGCTAAAGCAGAAAGGTCAAACACCTCACCACTTCAGAAGTGTTTATGCAGACCACTTGATATGTTAAGATTGGGGAGAATTTTTTTTAAGTGAAATCTTAAGGTTTCTAGCCCCTATATTTCTTAGTTAAAAGGGAAGGTCAACAAATGCATCGTCTTCCTGATTTGGCACAAAATACAGCCCTAAAACTAAATGCAATTGAGATGCAAACACCATTGTTCACAATTAAATTGTAACACAAAACCCTAATGATTTTGCATTGAATGCCTACAATAGTTTCAGCATTGTTGATTAATCCAGTAGCTGAAGTGTGGGAGAGAGAAGCCCAGAATTCTTTAGGTCTGAGAGACTAATGATAACTATCATTTTTCATCAGTGATGTAAACAAGTCATTAAATATATACTTTGTCAAAATTCCTTATTCTGAAAGAGCTCTGTGTAACCTGAAAGCTAGTCCTTTCATCACCAGAAGCTTGTCCAATAAAAGATATAACCTCCTCCACCATATCTCTCTGACTCTGAAATACAAAAAACTGTAAAATCAGAATTTTCTGATTTATTCTGACCGGCTAAAGAGCTACAGACTCGGATACCAAATCACACTGCATCAATTTTAGTAATTTAAGACTAGTTTCAGGCTATGCTGTAGATGGCCTGCCAACCAACACCTAGTTTCCCAGTCTACTGTCCTATGTGCTGGACCACATTGGCTTCTGTTACTATTTCAACATATGTCTCTATTTGGAAGCAAAAAAAAAAATAGTCCACAAAAATAAAAGAAACCTTCAACAGAAATGTTACAGTGACTGCTCATATGAACACTTAGGAATATGATCAGGTTCAATGTAAAGCATATTTGATTTTTTTTCCAAATAGTGCCATTTATTTGTTAGGATTAGTACCTAACAAAGGTGCTCAAGACTGAACAAGACATAGAAAACCGTAACTGCACTGAAAAGCTAACATTCTTGGGCCCTGGTACTGTACATTTCTACACATGTGGGAGGATCCATTCAACTAAACCCTATACATATGAGTAAACACTTATTGTCTTTCCACTACATATAATTATCACTTGAACCTCTCAAGTATCAATCTACTTCCAAGTATATTAAGTCTGTATTAAAAAAGAATCATCCTTATGTTGACCCAGATATGCCTCTCAAGTTTATCAGTTATTTAAGCAGCGGAAAATGTAACTCTTATTGTGGGGTCATACCACTATCAGGAACTATGATCTCCCATCCTTGAGCACTCTCCAAAGCCACCAAATTAAGACCTTTACTTCTCTGCCTACACAACTTCTGTCTTACACTGGAACCTTTTAAACCCTGCCTTTTTAAGTGAATCAAACGAAAGTATAGCTGATGTCAGGAAACAGCCCTCTCAGCCCCGAGCGTAACTTTTTACACTGATTTCCAAAGTAGAATGTTTCCCACTATTCCTGAATCAGGCATGACGTGCAGGCAGTCAAACGTTTCAGATACTCCCGACAGCAATTCAGGAGGAGAACCCCCCCCTGACTTTTATTAACATTACCCATTTTTGTAGCTGCACTGCACTCAGCACAAGATTTGCACACATCCACCTTCCACTGATCTGTACACGGAGAATGCAACTCCCTGGACACCCACCTCCCGCTACGCACGGGGAAGCGCAAGCCAAGCCGGGGCCGGGGCCAAGGGGTGCGCCGCCTGCCCAGCAGCCCCGGCACGGGCCAGCTCTCGGCAGGGGCGGGACGGCGGCTGCCCGCGGCTCAGGGCCGCAGCCTGGCCTGGGGTGCGCGCGGCTCCGCGCGCTCGGGACCCAGCTGCGGCGGCCAAGCGTGTCCCTGGGGGCGCAGGCGCCGGGCCCCAGCGCCCGAGCCCCGTCATTACCCTCGCGCGCCCGGCCTCCAGCTTCCTGCGCCGCTCCTCCTCCTTGTCCATGGCTGGAGGGGCCGCGGCTCCCGGTGCGGGGCGGGGGAGGCGCCTCACGCCCGCCGCCGGGCTCGCAGTGGCGCCAGGCCCACGCCGGGGAGGGGACTCGGCCGGGCCGGCCCAGCAGAGCTGTGAGCGCGGGGCGGGCTCCGCGCTGCAGACACGGCGCGGGCCGGAGGGGTCCCTGAGGGGACGGGGGAGGTCTTTGGGGGGCGGGGCGCTGGGGGGCGGTCACGTGCTGGACTCTCTCCGTGCCCATTCGCACTAACGGCCTGTTAGGAATGACAGGCGGGCTGGCAGAGCCAATGAAACAGCGGCAGCCGCCGCGGCTCTACGGCCGCTTGAGTGGCCCCTTCAAAAGGATGCGAGACAGAGCCCGCCCCCAAAGCTAACTTGGCCAATCACGAGTGGGAGGCCTTAACCCCGGGAAGCCCGAGCTGGCCATTCGGGAGCCGTCAGGCGCCCCGTGGGGGCGGGGCGGGGCGGAGAGCGCGTGTGGGCTGCGTGAGGCCGCCAGGGCTGGGCGGGAAAGCGCGGAGCTAACGGAATCCCGCGGGGCTCTTAGCGCTGCGGGTTCCCCTCCGGCCCCGCCCCCAGTGGGCGGGGTTCTTAGCTCTGTGGCTCCGCCCTGTGGGGCCCCGAGCTGCATGGCCCCCCCGCAGGGACCCCGAGGCCTAGGGACACCCCACGGGCACTTCCCGGGGCCGTGTGCGACACGCTCCGTCCGCCCGCGCGCCCGAGGCGGGAGCCTGCTGTGCCCTGCCTGGGAGCCCCGCCCTCTCCCTGAGGGCCAGCAGCCCGGCGCCTGGGCTCGCGCTGCCCTGGTGCCTCAGGGCCCCTCGGTTTGAGATCCCTCAGCTCCCTAGCGGGGGGGGGCACTAGCGAGGGGAGCCGTTCCCTAGCCCGGGGGGGAGGCCGGTCGCTAACGAGGGGAGTCGTTCCCTGGCCCGGGGGGGAGGCCGGTCGCTAACGAGGGGAGCCGTTCCCTGGCCCAGGGGGGAGGCCGGTCGCTAACGAGGGGAGTCGTTCCCTGGCCCGGGAGAGGCCGGGGGGGCCAGTCGCTAGCGAGGGGAGCCGTTCCCTAGCCAAGGGGGGGCCGGTCGCTAGCGAGGGGAGCCGTTCCCTAGCCAAGGGGGGGCCAGTCGCTAGCGAGGGGAGCCGTTCCCTAGCCAAGGGGGGGAGGCCGGTCGCTAGCGAGGGGAGCCGTTCCCTGGCCCGGGAGGGGCCGGGGGGGCCAGTCGCTAGCGAGGGGAGCCGTTCCCTAGCCAAGGGGGGGCCGGTCGCTAGCGAGGGGAGCCGTTCCCTAGCCAAGGGGGGGCCAGTCGCTAGCGAGGGGAGCCGTTCCCTAGCCAAGGGGGGGAGGCCGGTCGCTAGCGAGGGGAGCCGTTCCCTGGCCCGGGAGGGGCCGGGGGGGCCAGTCGCTAGCGAGGGGAGCCGTTCCCTAGCCAAGGGGGGGCCGGTCACTAGCGAGGGGATCCGTTCCCTAGCCAAGGGGGGGCCAGTCGCTAGCGAGGGGAGCCGTTCCCTAGCCAAGGGGGGGCCGGTCACTAGCGAGGGGAGCCGTTCCCTAGCCAAGGGGGGGCTTGGCTGGAAGGCAGCCGCTCTCTGTGGATGTTTCCTCTGCTGGGGCAGGGCTTCTAGGGAGGACTGCTGGACACTGAAGTTGTATTACAGTTTAAATTGTAAAACAAGGATGGGTAGGATGCGGCCCTGGGCCAGATCTGGCCTGCAGGCCTCTCCACTCAGACCCTCAGGCACAGGGCAGCTCCATACCGCTTTACACAGCCGGCTGCTCCCTCTGGCTCTGCTCTGGGTAACATGGGGCAGGGAAATGCTTTGGGCGCTGCCCTACTCCCAGCACAATTTTTCAGCTCTTATTGGGAAGTTCCTGGGGCTGCGGCAGGCAGGGAGTCTGCCTAGAGATCTTGCAGGCCTTCTGTCCAAGAGCTCCTTAGGTAAGTTCCTCCAGGCCAGAGCCTGCCACTGGTACCTCAGCCGCTCCTGCCCCCCAGTGTTCCAAGCCACTGCCTCTTCCCAGACACGGCACCCCAATCCTCTACCCCAGACCACAATTCACTCCTTCACCCAGTGTCCGTTGGACCCCAGATGTTCTCCTGCACCCCAGACTCCTACCCCAAGCTCCCTTTTTTTGCAGCCACCCTCACCTTACAGACATCTCAACTCCTCCATAAGAATGCTGCCCTCAACCACTTAACACAATCTTGGCATGTTCCCCCATCAAAATTATTGCCCACCCATGATCTAAAGCAAATAAAATGTTGCTTCCCAGCTCATTATTTCCCATATGTCTCTCTCAAAACACACAGATGGTTGAGGAGCACTGCTGTGCATAACGCACAGATCTGGTAACTGTAAGTTATGTTCTTCTCCCAGCTTTTCCAGTCCCCTGCAATGTGGCCTTGGACAAGTTACTTTTCTCTCTGCCTCTCTTACTATTTGTTTAAAATATTTAGATCCCACTTCTGCCAAGGTTTATGCAAGTGTATAATTTTTAAAATGTGAAAATTTCCCTTGACTTATATGGGTTATTTACAGGGCAGAAAATGAAGTGCATGCATAAATCTCTGCTTAATCTGGGCATTCGGCTGTACTCTCTTTGTGGCAGGGATTGTCTCTCATGGGTTTGTACAGCACCAGACACAGTGGGGCTCTGACTTCAGTTGGGACCTTAAGGCACTATTCTAATCTGAATAGTAAATAATAAATTGACATAACTCATCCCATTTTTAAAAAAATCAGATGATAAAGACATATACAAACTTCAGTTATCACTGATTTTGATCTCATAATTTAATGGCCAAATTAGCTTGAGAGAAAATGTACATTTTGATTAAATGAAACAGCAAGTGTATCATAGTGGTATATTTTTGTTAGTGCTGCTATTACTAGTGTGGCTTCTCTTTTATTTGGCTTCTTCATGAAGTGTTATTCCTCTACTGTGTGTTCTTCAGGAAACAGAGGGCTTGTTGCTAAGAGCACATTAATGTGGGAGATCAGTAAAAACAAAAAACAGGACTGTGTAGCACTTTAAAGACTAACAAGATGGTTTAATAGGTGATGAGCTTTCATGGGCCAGACCCACTTCCTCAGATCAAATAGTGGAAGAAAATTGTCACAACCATATATACCAAAGGATACAATAAAAAAAGCAAACACACATGAAAAGGACAAATCAAATTTCAGAACAGAAGGGGAATGGGGGGGAAGGGAGGGAGGTAAATGTCTGTGAGCTAATGATATTAGAGGTGATAATTGGGGAATCTATCTTTGTAATGGGTAAGATAATTAGCGTCTTTATTCCAATTTGCATGTAGAGTGTCGAATTTAAGCATGAATGACAGTTCAGAGGATTCTCTTTGAAGTGCAGTCTTAAAAGGTCTTTGAAGCAGGATGCAGGTAATCAAGTCGTTGAGACAACGTCCTTTCTGGTTGAAGTGGCAAGCAACTGTTTTTTCTTTGTGATCCTGTCTGATATCTGTTTTGTGGGCATTGATCCTTTGGCGAAGTGTCTGACATCTCTTGTACAAAGACTGAGATAGTGATATGGATAGCATTATGATCCAGATTTGGCAAAGCTCTTCGGTACATGGGTAGTCTAACTGAAGTCAGTGGGAACCATCATATGAGTAAAGACACAGTGGTTGGTATTGTGCCAAGTAGAACTGCAGAAGTAGGGATGGGAATAAAGGGGCACTCTCTACATACTTGTGTTTAGTGTCACCCATTACCTTGGGGTGGGTGGGTGTTAGCCCAATAATTCCATAATCTGTGCTTTCTTTCCTAGATGTTGTTTGACTTAGAGCTGAACAAACGGCATATTGCTAGTGTATTGGACGGACAGGGAAACTACTGTATTCACATTTCAGAGAGAGAGCGCCACGTTAGTCTGTTTAATCAAAAACAAGGAATCCTGTGGCACTTTATAGCCTAACAAGTTAATTAGAGCATAATATCTCCTGGTCTGCCGCTCACTTCTGTCAGATGCATATGTACACATAGGGCCAAACTCTACTTTGTTGCACCTTTGTGATTTTCCTGGCGTAAGGGATCTCCTGGATCAATCTGAACAAATTTTATGCCATTATTTCCAGGCTAGAATATATTTAATCAGAGACCCTCAAATGAATCAAGAGAGTATATTGCAGCTTCTGTTGTTTACCTCTCATAAAAGCTTGGTATGAAGTATGTATTTATTTTTCTATTCTCTTTTGTGACTGTTGACATGTGAACACTTCAACATAACAGTAATGTGTTTGAGAGTCCAAGCAACCACCTAAACAACTACAGGCAGTCCCCGGGTTACGTACAAGATAGGGACTGTAGGTTTGTTCTTAAGTTGAATTTGTATGTAAGTCGGAACTGGTACATATTGTAGGGGAAACTCTAGCCAAACATTTCTCCAGAGCTCAGTTTTATTCTCCCATACCTCACTTCCCTCAGTCCTTTATTCTCAAGCTGAGGTATCTGCTGAGAAAAGCCGCTCCGCGTCTCCCTGGTCTGCTGGGGGGGGTGCTAGCTTCGCGTCTCCCTGGTCTGCTGGGGGGAAGCAGCTAGTGCGGGGTTGCCTCACCGCGTTTGTAAGTAGGGATCCGATGTAAGTCGGATCCATGTAACCCGGGGACTGCCTGTACTCCATATGACAAACCACTGGAACAATATCCTTCGCTGTAATTAATGCATTTGCTGTAAAGAAAACACAAAAGATAAATTAATTTAAACTAGCAAGTTTCATGTGGGTTGGTTTTTATTTTGTTTGGGTTTTTGGCAGTGAGATTTAGTGCCTGGGAGGGAGTCACTTGGTTGATCAGACCTGGCTTTTGGGTTCACAACACATCCGCTTTTGGTCTGTTTTGTTCAACCTTATATATTTTGTTTTTGGTATTTTTTTTTTACTTGCTTGACTATGCTGACGTTAGTTTTTTGTTGTTTTATTCTGCCCTTTCAAAACTTTTGTTTGCTTCATTTGGGGCTATTAGCACTTTGTTGCATATTGCAGTCTGTGTTACTTGACTTCCCTAAAAACAGGATTATTGTTGGTCATCCAATCAAATTTTGGGGTTTTTTTAGCTTACGTCTCCTGTATCTCAATAATGCTGCCTTGCTTTTACACTTTAAACTAAATTGGTGCTCATTTAACATATTCTGGGTAGGCCCCAACCCATTCCCTTCACAGTTTTATGGTAGTTAATGCAAAATCTAGCTCTTTTGGTAGTGCTGAGAATGTTATCATGGTACTTTTGTAACTTTTCTGTGACTGGATGCAAAGATTCACATGAAAATCAGCATACAGTGAAGGTAATCTAGTCTGGATAGGGTGCGGGATTTGTATGTGAGAATACCGCTACACCCAGCCAACAGTACAGGCAGTCCCTGACTTATGTCGGATCTGCACTTACGAACGGGGCTTTTCTCGCCCCAGAGCTCATGGGCGGCGGGTCACCACCCATGTCCTCCGGGGCGAGAAAAGCTTCTCCCGGTCTCCCTGGTCTGCTGGGGGAGTCCAGCAAAGCCACTGGACCCCCCCCCCCCCAGCAGACCAGGGACACCCGAGCAAAGCCGCCCAGGTGGCGGGAGTCCCGCTGCCTGGGCGGCTTTGCTCGTTTGCCCCAGAGCAAAGCCGCCCAGGCAGCGGGACTCCCACCACCTGGGCGGCTTTGCTCCTGTCCCCCTGGTCTGCTGGGGGGGTCCAGCAAAGCCGCTGGACCCCCCCAGCAGACCAGGGACACCCGAGCAAAGCTGGGCTACAGAACTGGCATCCAGATTCAGCTGCGGTTGAAACTGATCAGTTTCAGCAGCGGCTGACACCAGTTCCGACTTACATACAGATTCAACTTAAGAACAAACCTACAGTCCCTATCTTGTACGTAACCCGGGGACTGCCTGTACATTAATACATAGTCCCTCCATCCAACAAATACCCTCAGTTTGCAAGCAACTATAGGTTTTAATGGTAGAAGACATTGCAAGCAACTATAGGTTTTAATGGTAGAAGACATCCTCAACTCGATAGCCCTGTTTGTCCGTATCCTACCTGTAATATGGCAATACCATGGACAAGAGGCAGCCCTAGAGCATAACAGCAATACTTTTTACTCCCGGGGTGGACAGGAAAACTACATGTGTGGCTTCAGAATATAATAGTCTGATATAGGGATATAAGTGACTAATCGACTATCTGATAAGCAAATGCTTATCGGATAGTCGAGTACCAACTCGACTAGTCACTCGTCTTCTCCCCGCCCCTTGCTGCCGTTATCAGAGAGAGGCAGTGTGATGGTGCACCGGGTTTTTCCCGTCTCCTGCATCCCCATAATGGCATGGACAGACTCCACCAGCCAGTAGAATAGAGGAAGTTTATTGCTTCTCCAGGATACAGCACAGCACAGATGTAATTTGGTTACAGGGCAGGCCTAGGATGCCTCAGCCCCCCCTTGAGATGGGGGAGCCTGGGCCCCTAAAATCCAGCCTGTTGCCTAGCCTGCTTCCTCCATGATACCAGACAGAAACTAACCCTCTTGCAGCCCTGCCCCCCAGCCAGGAGCGGCATTCCACCTTCCTTTGTTTCTCTCCCTGGGGGGTAGCTGGTCGGACAGGTTGAGAGACCCTTGCCTAGTGACTCATCCCCTGTTCTGCTGGGCCGTGCTACAGACAGCAGCCAGTGGGGGTCACCCACAGCCCCAGCATAGCAACCAGCAAGATACCAACACTACGTCACAGGCAGCAAGGAAGGGGGAAGCAGGAGCCAGTGCTGGGTGCAACCAGCTTTAAGCTGGTTACCCCCCAGCACCATCGCTGCTTCAGTCCCCACTCACACCAGTTCCCACTGCGGGCGCTGTACATTTCAAAAGCAGAAGTGCCTCGGAGCATGGTGGGGGGCTGTTGCCGCCAAGCAATGAGGGCTGGCCGCTGCAAACGGGGTGCTCTGGCACTATCCCCTGTTCGTGGCAAATAGGATTGTGTACCGCGAACAGGGCCTGCTGGACTCAGTGGGAGCCAGGACCGAGCAGTCCCAACTCACTCTGATCGCTATGCCTCTGCATTTTAAATGTAGTAAGAGCCCAATGGCTCTTACTACACTTAAAATACAGAGGCGCGGCGCTAGTGGCAAATTGTGTCAACTGTACGATTAGCCAGATAATCACATTTTAACATCCTTACTAGTGTGAGATATGTCAGGGTGTGCAGAAGCAGTTGTATTAAAAATAATGTTGCTGCATAGACAGAACAGGACTTGATCCTCCCCTTACCATCCTTGGTTTTACGTGTCTCTAATTTAAAACAAAAAACTAGCACTCTACAATATCAGTGAAGTGCTCGTAAAAATTAATAAGTAAGTGGCTGAGATCTCAAAAAGCTGTTGTCAGTGGAGAATCATTATCAAACATGGGTGTTTGGAATACAGTTCTGGAAGAATCAGTTTTAAATTCAATGCTGTTCGATATTTTTATCCTCAATCTGGAAATATATAAAACCACAGCTGACAAAATTAGTGGATAATCCAAAGATTGAGTGGGAAATAATAACCATTATGCAGAGCAACTGAGATAATTTGGTAAACTGAGCTCATTCAAACAAAATATATTATAAAATCAAATAACATACATCTAGGAAGAAAGACTATTATTAAAACTAATATTTACTTTAGGTCTTAATCTGAAGACCACCTTTTCAGAAGGATATTGAAAGATTAGAGATGGTGCAGAAAATAGCCTGTATGGTTATACAGGATAAATTACAGACTCACTCTTTTTTTATTAAAAACAGTAAGACATTTTTTGTTAGAGTGGTGGATGAAAAAATCTCTATGAAAGAAAGAAGATCCTATAAAACCTTATGAGCCAGGTTCCACTACCTTTTCAATGAGCTGCTGAGGTAATATCTTTTCAATAAACTTCTTCAGGGCAGACCTGAGGAAAATCTCTTGGAAAGCTTGTCTCTCTGCCTGCCAGAAGTTGGTCCAATAAAAGATACTACCTCTCATACCTTGTGGCTACGTCTACACTGGCCCCTTTTCCGGAAGGGGCATGTAAATTTCATGAGTCGTAGTAGGGAAATGCGCGGGGGATTTAAATATCCCCCGCGGCATTTAAATAAAAATGTCCGCTGCTTTTTTCCGGCTTTTAAAAAAGCCGGAAAAGAGCGTCTACACTGGCCCCGATCCTCCGGAAAAAGCGCTTTGAAGTAGTAATAAGAGCCTCCGGAAAAGGGCGCTTTTTCTGGAGAATCGAGGCCAGTGTAGACGCTCTTTTCCGGCTTTTTTAAAAGCCGGAAAAAAGCGGCGGACATTTTTATTTAAATGCCGCGGGGGATATTTAAATCCCCTGCGCATTTCCCTACTACGACTCATGAAATTTACATGCCCCTTCCGGAAAAGGGGCCAGTGTAGACGTAGCCTGTGTGTGTCATATCCTGGGACTGATATAGCTACAAGAGCACTGCCCCCTTGTAGTAGTCACCTGACCAATGTTCCTTGTAAGCTGTGTGCTTGGGTGGCCACTTGAGAGATTCAAATGCTGCCCAGCTGATTAGCACAGCTAAATGCTGTTTCTATTGGTGTTGCACATTCACAGGTGCCTTGGAGCACATAAAAATGTATTCCACACAGGGATGGAAAAAAAGTCTGCATATGGATGGCAAAGATTAGAAGGAACATTGTCCCAACACTGACCTTGTATTATGAAACCACAGATTGTTTTGTCCACTTTAACTTTTGTCTCCACTTGATGAGCTGGTAGTTCAGTGTACTGTACATAAGTTACGTAGGCCTGGAGATAAGGTTGTTTAGATTGTCAGACACTACCAACTTAGCAACCAGCCTACCTTGCCTGGACTCTCTACTAGTCATAGCGCATGCTAGCAACACCTAGGGCTGGGCTTAGTGACGCTTTGAGGCAAAGTGTAGCAACAATTAAGAAAGGAGTAACAATTTCAAGCTAAGCAACAGTAACCGTGATCTATACACATTGCAAGAGATTACAATAAGAAAGAAATAGCAAAGAAAGCTGTGCTTGGGATATCTAGGTTGCCCTTAGTAATTGATTTAAGCCTGGGAGCTTTTTTTTAATATGGCTTCTACTCTCCCCTGCTCATTTTGATGAGACTTTTTTTGGAATTCTTCAAAGATCTTGAAGGACAAAAAAACCTGATATTTTGCCGTGTAATCCATATCTAACCAACCTATTACTCTGGAAATTTGCCATGACAGACTCTTCCATGGTAGATCACATGACCCGAATGAAACTCAAACTCTTGGAAAAGGTAAGATGATGACAATGCAGCAGTCATATTTTTATATCTTAGTAACATTTCAAATAATTCCAAATATAGTTGTCATGATTTTAAAAAGCATGCAAAGCACAAGACTTGGTGATGATGAGGGACTTCCACTACTCAGACATCTGTTGGGAAAAGAAGGCAGGACACAAATTATCTAATAAGTTCTTGGAATGCCTGGAGCAGTTTTTTATTACCCAAGGTGGAGAAAGTGACTAGGGAAATAACTTTTCTAGATTTGATACTGACAGATAAGGAGGAACTAGTTGAAAACTTGAAGATGGAAGGAAGTTTAGGTGAAAGTGTTCAGGAAGTGATAGAGTTCTTCTCAGGAGTGAAAGGAGGGGGAAACTGCAGAATAAAGACAGTGGACTGTAAGAAGTCAGGCTTTAGCCAAGTCAGAGAACTGATATGTTTAGGATCCCATGAGAAGCAAGTCTGAGCTCTGGTCTACACTTAGGGTGAGGATCCACAGTACCAAGTCTCTTATTTTGAAATAAGGGTCTGGTTACTTTGAAATAATGGCTCTTGCTTTCCATGAGGAATAACAACACTATTTTGAAATAACTAGCATTATTCTGAAATAATTTAGTCTTTGTCCGCGCAGCAGGCAGTTATTTCGAAAGTGACAAAATACTGTCAAGCTGGAGGACTTGGTACTCCAACTCCTGTAACCCTCGTTATGTGAGGAATAAGGGAAGTCGGAGGAAGAGTGCTCTATTTCAAAATAAGTGCTGTGTAAATGCTCCCTATTTTGAAATAAGCAATTTCGAAATAAGATACACAATTGACATAGCTCAATTGTGTAGCTTATTTCGAGTTAAGCCCTGCTGTGTAGACATACCCTAAGTCAGGGTAGTGCATCCACATTAAGGGAGCCTGCCTCAGACTAATTTCAAGGCTTTCCTGTAGTGTGGTGTGGACATGCTATTTTAAAATAACTTACTCGGAAATAGCTCCCAAAATAGCTATTTCAAAATAAGTTCCTAAGGAAGACATACCCTGAGTGGGGAAAAAAAGAGGAGAGTTGGCACTTTTCTAAAGTGACATTATTAAGTGCACAAAAAGAAAACTATCTCAACATGTAGGAAAGATAGGAAGTATGGCAAAAGGCTACCCTAGCTTAACAAGCAGATTTTTTGTGACCTGAAACACAAAAGAGAGTCATAACAAAGTGGAAAGTAGGTCAACTTAAAAAGGATGAACGTGAAGAAAACTTACCATAAGCATGTAGAGACCAAATCAAAAAGGCCAAGGCACGAAACAAGATTAAAGTAGCTAGGGACATAAAAGGTAACAAGAAAATATTTATAAAAACATTGGAAGCAAGAGGAAGACCAAGGACAAGATAGGACCATTACGCAATGAGGAGGGAAGGACAACAACTGAAAACACTGCAGTGGCCTGAAGAGAAATGCTCTTTCTTTCCATTTTCACAACAACAGAAAGCAGTGTGCAGCATTAGAGTGTCATTTAATTCTCTGAAAATGATTATAATTATATATTATGAATGTTCTGTGAATCTTAGAACAAATTAAAGGGGGAAATATATTGATCAAGTGATTACCATCCCATAATGTCAAAGTAATAGTTAACTAAACTCCAGTTTAATCTGCCTATAAAATAAAAATGTCAGTATTGCTATCATTCAACAAAGCAGCACAAAGAGGTGCATTCCAAGGGTAGCAAGGGCTAAGGTGGATTGCTTTGGGACCCGGTGCAGTCCCCAGTGCAACTTAGGCAGCCCATCTCCAAATAGCTGTGGACTGTAGAGCCATACAGAATCTGTGCAGCACTCTGTGACTTGGCCCTTGCGTATACCTGGCACGTTTCATGCCTTGGCACATCCTCTAGGCACTGGTTTGCAGGGGGCCATGGGAATGGAGGAGATTTGGCTGGAGGGATAGGCGCTGTTCACGTATCATTTGTCCACACACTTTAAGTAAGCCCTCCATCTGTGCTGTGGAATTCCTTTTTAGTCTTGGAGGTATCAGCTGTCTGGCAGGTGAACTATTGGCTCTGTAGAACCAGAAGGGCCAAGAAAATGCTTAAGTGCAAGGCCTTCACACAACCAGGCTTGTCATATCTGAATTCCTAAAATCTGTGGGCATTCAGGACTACTCCACTACATGTCTCTAATGCTCCAAAGGAAATGATGCTAGGGTAACTGTGGGAGTGGTACTTCACAGATTTTCCAGTCCCTCATGCAAGGAATTCCCATGGAGGGAATTATCTGGCCTGTAGGCACGCAGGTTTATCCTTTAACCAAAATAGATTTACACTTGAAACATTTTGGGTTCAATAGATTTTTACAATTATCAGTCTGTTTCTACTCTGGCATGTTTCTGATATTCTAAATAGTTTGTATTTGCCAAGATTCCAAGATCAGCTCTAATTTGTTCAAGGTAGCACTGATGATTCAGCCTAGGGCACTGATCTGACCAGCTTCTCCATGTGAACAGACCCCTGTTCTCACACTGAGCAACTGAAGTCTGTGGCCTAGTCTACACTACTGGGGGCCATCGATCTAAATTACACAATTTCAGCTACAAGTATAACGTAGTTGAAGTCAACGTACTGTGTTGAATCAATGACCGACATTCTCCTGACAACTATGCCTATGCTTCTCGTTCTGGTGGAGTACTGGAATGGATGGAGAGCACACAGTTACTGATTTGTCGTGTCTATGCTATTGCTGTCCGTAAGTCTGGCGGGTAGCATAGATGTGTCCTACAAGAGCAAAGTGTTGCTATCATGATGCAGTTGGTGAGGGACAAACATCTTCTATTTTGCCTACTTCAGGAAAAGCCTAAGGGCCTCTAAAATGAAACCCAAGAAGTGCTGTAGGGATAGTCTGCTTTGATTTGATCTACCGCTTGAAGCAATTATTCCATTAGAATTCAGCTCTCTAACATGATTCCCTGCGATTAGCAAACAATATAATCATCTGGGTGCTTGTGTTCCCTGGAAATGCACCTTTGGAAAGTATTAGGAATGTAAGCGACTAGTTGACTATCTGATTAGCAAAATATTATTGGATAGTCGACACATTAGTTGACTAATCGCTTCCCCGCCGCCTCTGTCTGAAAGGCTTAAACACAGGTTCCCTCCAGCTCCCCCCCAGCTCCACGGGAGGGGGCAGAGGCATAGCGGCAGTTCCACCTTTGAAATGTACAAGAGTCCCTGCTGGGACTCTTGTACATTTCAAAGCGGAAGTGCCCCATGGAGCCAGGAGAGTGCCCCGCTGGCCCCAGGCTCCCTGCTCCATTTCAGTCTTTGAAATGCACAAGAGCCTCTGCTAGGGCTCTTGTACATGTCCAAGGCAGAATGCCACGCAACACCTCCCCCTTTGAAATGTAGCAACAGCTCAGCGGGCTCTCGCTACATTTCAAAGCAGAAGCACCCTTATCGACTAATCATAGTCGATGGAAATGCCATCGACTGTTTGGTTAGTTGATTAATCTAATTTTAAGGTCTCTGGAAAGTATGCATATTTTTTATGAAATATGGTCCCCATTTTTTATTTCATATTTGTGTTACGTTTCACAGGTCCAGGGCCTTGGCTTCTTCTGCCATAGGCAAATGAGACTCAACAAAGATCTAGATATTGTCTTAGGTTGAGATGTGAGTTTTAGAGCGTGGTGTCCTTTTTAAACTGTGATTATATATTTCCTCAAAATATGCCAGGAGGAAAGTACCTGTACTTCCAATACACATATTTGTGTATTAAAGGGGAACCGAAAAGACTTTTTACATGTGTACTCTTTCTTTTTTGTAATATTTAAAATGGCATCAACCATTATTTTCTGTGTGTGTGTGAACACATGCGCACATACACTGAGGTTCTTCTTGTCTTTTAGACCACAAGCATTAGGATTGTCAAGTGCTCCCTTGCTTGAATATGCTGGAGGACCTTCCAGAGGATTGGAGAACTTTCCTCAAGCCTCAGCTTTCTTAGCCTTGTCCCAGCTGTCCTGAGGTGTTCTCTCTCCCCCCGCCCCCCGCCCCCCCCCCCCCCAAAAGGAGGCATTTACCCATTTCTTCTTGCTGACTTGATCAGTTTGCTCTTGCCAGCGGGTCAAATGCCAATTTTTGCTTTTTCATTTTTTTCAAAAAAGGGAGGTGTGGTGTGAATGGGGCAAGTAAGGATGTCAGCCCTCTTCCCTCCCTCCCCCCCAGCAAGAAGGCAGAACTGGGAAGGGGGCGCACACAGCAGATATCCAGCATGGTGGGGGCAGGGTTCCCGTTACAGGTAACAGCCTGCTGAGCAGTGTTCCCTGTTAGCTGTGTGCTTGTGTGGCTGTTCAGGAGGGACTCAGATGCTGCCCAGTTGATGAGCAGAGCACCCACAACTAGGTTGGTTGTTTCTACTGATAGGGAAATTTTAATGTGTCTCAGTGCCCATACAAATTTATTCCGCACATGGATGGAAAAGATTAGAGGGAAGTTTGCTTCGGAGGGGGACCCCCAGGGTTCCAGCAAGAGGCAGCCATCTCATGAGTGTGGGAAAGGGCTCACGGTTCCAGCAGCGGTAGCTGCCTCATATGGGGGTGTCCTCAGGTGAGTGTCCCCCCCATTGGAAGAATGAAAAGGGGTGCTAAAAAGGGGGTGTTGGATCGTTCACAAAAAGCCACTGGCCTTGCTCCCATTGGTTACTCAAAACCAGTGGGCTCAATGCCTGCTCCCAGTTCCCAGCACTAAACACTCCCAAGCCTGGGAGAAGGCAGCTGCTGCAGCTATAAAACAACAAAGCCTGTCGCCCCACTGTAGTGGTTCTCAACCTGCCACCAACGAGCACACAGCCACGGCCCATGTAACCACCTCAGGGCCATACAGGTTGTATATATGTTGTGTGGCTGTAGCCCACACAATGCAAAGTTGCATCTGGGACCCAGAATAGCAAATAGGTTGCAAACCCTTGCTCTGGCAGCTGTTTTTTTTCTTGTGAAATATGTAAAATATTTGTCCTTTGTACTCAAATAACTGTGCACCTTTACTTTAAACCTGCACTGTGTGTGACTTGCTGTCTTTGCATCTCTACCTTATTTTTGTACATCAGTATACAGTACTTGGGAGAATAGGTAAAGTCCCCCAAAAGATCTTGATCCTTCACTGTGGTGAGCTCCCTTGGGTCACGTATACTTCAAGCCCTTTATTTTATTGTGTTTTCCTGTGGGAGGTTTAGAAGTGCTTAAACTCATGTAAATCAGTGACATTTAAAAGAAGAAAAAGCTAGATGACTCTCACCTCTGGCACTGCCAGTACAGTGCTGGATTTAGGGCTGTTTACCTATCCCTGGGTGGATCACCTCTGCCTTGGAGGATTCCATGGTGGCGTGGAGGCAATGTAGCCATTTCCACATGACCACTCTTCCCTCCAGCTACCGCACAGGCTGCTGGCAGCAAATGCACGTCTAACCTGTCTTCAGAGAACCCCAGTGTTTCGCTATGGGACTTGTTCACACCAGACAAATCACCAAGGTAACCCCCCTACTGCAACCTCCAACCCTAACCCAGGGTTTTCCAGCCACAGCCAAGATTGTGGGACAGTAGCTCTGTACTTCTTTCCTGTTGCAGGTGCACAGTTCATATGACTAGCAGGTAGTGAGAGACTCCCCTTCTCTCCAACTCCATTTTAACTCCTTGTACAGGGCGTCCCCGCCCAGTATACATCCATTCCACACTAAAGTCGTTGATGCTTGTAGGAACCGATGCGTTAGAAGTCCTCCCATTCTCTGTTCTTCAGTTGCACAAAAAAACCCACCAATCTGTGCAAATGGAAGTCAGCTGTGGGGGAAAGAAATTCCCCACTTTACGTTGTTTCGCTATAAGTTCAAGTATTTTGGAATATAGCTTGGATTTATAGCGAGGACAGCCTGTATCCCAAATGAGTGTTTGTCACGCAGGGCTGGATGGTCTCATGAACCTCAGTCCCTGACTTTTAACCAGTTCTCGCAATCGCTTTATCCACAGAAACTAGAAAACGAACGTGAGACCCTGGAGAACATCGAGTCACCCCTCTCCACAACAAGTAAGAGATACAAGAGGTTCTGTATTTCAGATCAGAGTTTGATGCAGCAATTGTGAGTGATGTTCTCTGGCCTGTGCTATGCCAGAGGTCAGTGGTCTCTATGAGCCTTAAAATCTAGAAGAAGCTTTTCTCTCTTCTCTCCCTCCTCAGCCAGTGAGACAGCCGGAATTTGAGAAAGTTTCAGGAACTCAGAAAGTGCCGTATCTTTGTTATGGTGATAGAAATATTAACAGTGAGCCGGGAAAGTGGCCTCAAGCTCCTTTTGGTGCTGCCTTCTCTTTCCTCGCTTCTAGTGTCTTATACAATTGTGTAATCTAAGACAACCACTCCGCCTTCAACTCCACAGGCTGGCAGGACCTGGGGCTGGGTGAAGATGCAGCCCTTACGCAAGGGAAGCATTTGCCACTCAGCACTGACGCATCTTGAAATCAGTGCTGGAATGAAATAGCAATTGCTGCAGTAGGTGGTGGGGAAGGACATGGTATTCTAGGCAGCCATTTGATTTGCATTACTGGAATTCCCCCCCCCCCCCCCCCCCGCCTCTTTATTTGTATGCATGGCCCTAAAAGAACAGAGCCGTAGCTATTTCCAAGCAGCACTGGTAAAGCAGAGCCCGTACCCTCTCCCTCTCTTCCACACACTCCCCCCCCCACCCCCATAATCATGATGGGGTGTTTGTAGAGGAGTCACTGTGATAGCTCTGCTGTGCCCAAGAATTCCCCTAAGCAGGAAGAATCCTTAATCATCTGGTAAGTCACTGTTGACCTGCTTTGCACCAGCAAAACTGCACAGAGCAGAAGACGTATCACAGTTTGTAGAATGGGAATCAAGTGGGAGAGAAAAGACACCAAATTATTACTGGAGGGGTAAGCAATGCTGGCCAGGTGGATGCAGACCAACATCCATAATCTCCAGGTTACTGTGAAACTTGTTCAAAGAATGCACAAGTGATGGGATGATGTTAAGGCCAAAGAGATCTTCTCTCTATGGTAACTCAGTGTATAAGTGAAACATCTTATTAGTCTGGTGTTCTTACTGAAACCATCTTCCAGTGATAGCGCCTGCCATAGTATCTGTTATCCACCATCCTTTTCTCCTCTTCCCTAGCTTCAGTAATATAGACTCGTGTCTGGGTTTGAAATCATGGCAATTTCTTAAGAATGCTAGTAGAACTCCTGACCATGAAAACTGCCTGTTGCATGAGCCAACATCTACACATGCACATCATTAATCAAGATGCTGTACACGGATGAAAAATGAACTGAATATCTATGTGCACCCACTCGCATTTCCTTCCAGGCTAAGTTTTGTGATGCAAGTTCAGTGAGCAGGACACAGAAATTTCAAATACTTCAGTAAAAAGTTTATAAGGAGCTTTAAGTGACACAAATCCTGCATTTCTGAAAGCACATGGAATTTTGAAAGTGTTCAAAATCAGCCTTGCAAGAAGAAGACTTGCTGTCACCTCTAAATCTCCATGCAGCCAAGAAGCCATTTCTGAGCTAGAATGAGACACATTAGACAAATGTCCTTTTTCAAAGTAGGATCATTTTGACAGGCTCTGTACATTCTCCTTTGCCTTTGGGTAAATCTAGAAAACATCAGGCTAAATTAAGTGTCCCAGACAAAGTTTTGCCTTAGTGAAATTAAAAATAGGACTTTATAATGCAAGCTGATTGCAGTTGAGATTTGGGAGCGGTAGTGACTGTGACTGGAGCTATACTTGGCACAATAAAATCCTTACTCATTCTTGGGACAGGATTGTCAAGAAAAGTAGCAAATAATTTTTTATTTTTTTTTTGGCTTGGAAGGTAATCATAACAGTAGAGTATCACATGAGACATTTCCCAGAGTTAACCCACTACTGCTGAAGCACCTCTCTCTTTGTTATCCTTTAAGGGGGCAACAGAGCCGATCGGATTCCTCTTTCAGGGACTAGCGATGGACATGAGAATGCACTGCAGAATGCGCTGAAACGAAGGAAAGACCTCCTGCAGAAGCTGAGGGTAAGATCTTACCTGTATGAAGAGGTGACAGCTGCAGGGAATTTGAGTGGTTACGCAGTATCCTGAAGGGGGGTCTCTCACACGAGCAGTAGCTTTGCAATAGCAGCTACCAGACTATGCTGGAACAGCGTGGCTCAGGGCTGCATTGATCTCGGGATCTCTGTATCAAAAGTGGCTGGGCTTGGAGAGGCATGTAAAAGGGAAGCGTAAACCATGAATGCTCTTTTACCGTATTCTGGGGATAGCTGGGGAAATGCTGCTGTCTGAGGGAAGGCGGCTTCACACATGCAGCCAAACAGATCACCCCTTAAAGCTCTTCGGGAGCTTGTTGTATGGACCGCTGCTACTGGAGCTAAGTGAGTTTCTCAGGACTTGGCATCCAGGGAACAGAGTGTCCCAGAGCAATGTGGGGAGGGGAGGGAGGGAGGAGAAAGCAATGTTTGTCCAGAAAAGCAGGCAAAGCTGTGCACCGTAGCTGTGCAAGGAAAGAGGATGATGGGATAACTAACTAGCCAGTTCTGTCCTGGGACTTCACTATGAAAAGCAAGTATTGCTGGGGCAGATCTCCTTAGCCAGGATGCAGCTCAAGCGGTAGGCCATGAACTGGCTCTCTCTATGGCGCAGAAGGAAAGGAATCGCCCGTATCGCCCCATTTCCCGAACCTTCAGACTGGCTGAGGAGCTACTGTGGGTGAGTCAGATTCATCGCTGGTGTGGAATCATTAGCGTTACCTCAGGGCCAAAAGTAGCCCTGTGAGCATGCTTGTGTTTGCTATTGTTACTGCCCAGGGGTGTCTCTCTCTAATGGAAGCGACGAGGAGTCCTGTGGCACCTTACAGACTAACTGAAGTGTAGGCGCATAAGCTTTCGTGGGCAAAGACCCACTTTGTCAGATGCATGTAGTGGAAATTTCCTCTCCTCTGTCTCTAACGGGAGCTCCTGCATCACTTGGATCTTTCAGGAGCAGCACCTTCTGGAAGAATTCTCACAGCCTTATATCTTGTCAAGAGATCCCAGAAAGAGCTACAAGCCAGCACCAGGACCAGCTTACCTGCCTTCTGCTCTGGCTCCTGCACCAGAGCCACCTAGGATCATCCAGCACACAGTAAGATCTTCCCCATGTCAGTACATGGGGTATACACCGACAGTGGATGCTACAAGTATGGGTCAGATTCTGTGACTTTCTGCGACTTTTGTCACATTTTCTGCTTCCGCTTCAGCCCTGTGTCCTGGACAGTGGGTGCCCTTTAGCTGTTAGTCTCCCCTGGGTGGTCAGCACCCCTCCCTTATTTTTAGTAAAAGTCACAGACTGGCCATGGGTGAATCACTACCACCTGCTTAAAGTGTGAAAGAATCTTGTCGTTGCCCCAGCTCTGCCAGCAGCACGAGTGTTCTCCCCTGGCACTGCGCACCCGTCTCTTCCCGTCTGCAGGCTTAGCATTGAGCACACCCCACCTTGCTACAATCCAGGGCCCAGAACACTGCCTCGATGCAAACAGGGCCCCCGACTTCATAGACTTTCTCTCAGTTCAACTCTCCATAGGAGAAGGCACCCAGATGTGTGGATAGTGACACCAAACAAGCTTGAGTTAGAGTCACATGAAAGCTAGTAAAAGGCTTTGGAAACAGAAGGTTACAGACAAAAGAAAAATACAAAACAGCCAACAGCTTATACTTATGAACAAGGTAGCTAGAGAGTCAGCACCTATGGATCTGATGGATCACATGGATCACATTGGGCCTTAAAACTTGAGCCTCTGATTCTCATTGATTGGAATAATGGTGGCTGCCTTGATGGGCAAGTCTCAGAGGGAAGCTAGAAATAAATGGCCTTTCCATGCCTGTCATGCCAAGTGTTGAATTCATATGGTTTGTGTTTCCAGTTCTTGTTTAGCAATTCACACTCTGTCCTCCCTCCAGTAGCACTTAGCCCGTTCAGAGATTGATGTGTCTGGAGCTGTGCACCCGTCCTTACCCATACATAGAATATGCACCTGTGTAGGGCACCCCAAAATTGGGGCACCGCTGGGTCTTAATGTCCCTCCCGTCTGCCTCTTCCTATCCCTGTTCTGTGGCTCTACCCACCACTACTCCCTAGTCTCTGGTTTGGGTCTGGATTACAGACTATTATCATACTAGCCAATTAGCCCGCCACAAAACGGGATTTTCAGATTTCTCCTCCATGTCGGTCTTCTCTCCTGAGCCTCCAGTCTCTTGCTCCGTCTCTCTCTCTCCTCCTCCTTCTGCCTCCCCCCCCTCTCTCTCAGCTCTCCTCCATCTTCTGCCTCTCTCTCTGTCTCTCTTTCTCTTCTCCCCCTCCTGCCTCTCACTCTCCCTTTCTCTTCTCCTCCTCCTCCTGCCTCTCACTCTTTCTTCGCTCTCCTCTGTCTCAGTCGGGGATGCACGCTCGTCCAGGCCCCGCCGCCTGTGCATGTATGTCACTGCCCTGCCTCGCTTCGCCGCCCGCCATGGCACTTGGCTGACTTGTGCACTGCTCAGCTGGGCCACCACGCGGGAGCAAGCAGCACAAATGGCCTCTCTCTCTTCTCCTCCTACTGCCTCGCCCTCTCTCTCTCTCTCTCTCTCTCTCTCAGCTCTCGTCCACCTCCTGCCTCTCTCTCTGCCCCTCCCGCCTCTCACTCTGTGTTTCTCTTCTCCTCCTGCTGCGTCTCTCTCACTCTCTCTCACTGTCCTCTGCCTTCTCCCTTCTCTCTGTCTCCTCCACATCCTCTGTGTGTGCTCTGCTTTCCTCTTTTTGAATCCGGTGCCCTTTCCTGACGTCAGAGACGCACGCTGATCCAGGCCCCGCCCCTGACTTCTGCGCCACTCAGCCGGGCAGTGCAGACCCCAAACGGCCGCTTACTTCCACACGGCAGCCCGGCTGAGGGGCGCAGAAGTCAGCGGAGCGCCATGGCGGGAGGCAACAGCGCCTCCCAGAGAGAACAGCCAGCGTTTCAGCGTTAATCACAGACAATGGGCTACTATATGTATACCACCTGTCAGATTCAGCACCACGAGTGGCTCCTTTGGTGACTGTATGTCCTTTTAACCACACAGGCTGTGGAGGTTCCCAGGGAGTGTCCCAGGGAGAGATGCTGTTACTATTCGGTGGTTAGTTCTTCAGTAGCTTTGGCTCTTGAGATTTCCTCTTGAGATTTCTCTGAGAGCTCCCTTGTCTGAGAATACTCACTATCCCAAAGTGCCGCATTAACGCTATAATTCAGTACTCGGAGGAAACCAGCAGCACGTGAGGTGAATTGAAAATGCTATTTCTTTTGTTTATCAATTTTACAGTGCAGATATTTGTAATAAAAATAATATAACGTGAAAACTGTGCACTGCAGTCTGTGTTGTAATTGAAATTAATATATTTGAAAATGTAGGAAAATATTGAATACATTGCAGTTGGTATTCTGTTGTTTGATAAAATGATTAAAGCTGTGATTAATCGTGATTAATTTTTTAAACCACGATTAGTCTTTTGAGTTAATCACACACATTAACTGTGATTAATCAGTAGCCCTAATTGACACACACACAAGCTCAGACATGCCCAAGCACATGCATGCGCACGCACAAACACGCTCAAACAGTCACACAATCATTCACAATCTCTCAGTAGTGTTAGTCAAATCCATTCCATGCTCCTCTTCCTACCACATTGTGCAGCACACCGGAAGCAACAACAGCAGCACCGTGTCCTCCTCAGAAGGCACACGAGCTCTACTGATTGGTAAGGAGAAGGCAGTCCCCTGCTCATCTGTGCATTGCAGGCTGGGGTTAGTTCAATTCAGCTGAGCCACCCTCTTATGCCAGCCTGGATTTGAGCCTACAGGCCAGTGAAAGGAAGAGTCCCGACCTGGGGCAAGAGGGCGTTCACCTGATGGGAGCTTGGTGCTGCAAGGAGTTGATACCAGGGCCATGTACCCTTCTGAAAGGCCAGGGTAGCTCCACCTGCCTGCATGGGAGGTTTGCCCCAAAGCAGCTGCACCAAAACTTTACCTGGGACAAGGCGCTTCTTAAAAGCTGTGCTGAACTCTGATATCAGAGGCCTGTCTGTGAGCAGTGGGCTCAGTTCTCTATTGTCAGATCCAGACTGGTGCCTGCAAGCTAGTAACTAGCCCCCAGGATAGCCTTCGTGCCCAGAGACCCTTACCTTTAAGCAGGACACCTGCGTGTGTTCTGGGGGCTTTGGCTGCGGCATATGCAAGGTATCAGAATACAAAAGGCAGTGGTCCAGAGAGCCCAGGGTTGCAGGCAGATGACAGCCCTGACTCCTCTTGCTTTTCTTTTGTTCCTAGATGCCTCAGCAACCTGCAACCATCATCCAACAGTTACCTCCACAGGCACCTCTCATCACACAGATCCCACCTCCACAGCCCCTCACAGCCCCCCGCTCTGGAAGTATTAAGGAAGGTCAGCATCAGCTCCCCCACCCCTCCACGCTGGGTCAGACAGTGCTCAGAGATCAGAAGGGGCTCCAGAAAACAGCAGGAGGTGTCTCTCATCACCACAGAGCTAATACTTGAGTTACTTTGTGACTTACCACAACTAGGCTGTCAGTGGGATTACTGGTTTTGCCAGTCTAATATCTGTGCCCTCTGCCTGAGAAACTTAGAGTAACCCTACGTGCTGCTGGACACTTTATCTTGCAACAGACAGTAGGGCTCGTAATCCAGTTGGCAAAACCCAGGTTAAACTGCAGAGATGGCCTGGGAAAAGCACAGCGGCATAAGAGCTGATATTGGTTCAGTATTAACAGGGACTTTGGGAGCTAAAACTTTTACAAAGAGTAATTTCAAAATGAACAAATGGGTCCACTGTCCATTCTCCTTAGTACACTCTGAGTGTCTGTTTTATCATGTGTAGGACTGGTCTGCCATTGGAAACAGGAGGCGGCAGCTGAGTGTGCTACACTGGATGCAGCACAATCCCAAGAAACACATGTGTTTGGTGTTTGTAGCAGAGAATGTGCGGGGCCCAGGAATAGCATGTGGAGTTCATGTCTGAGCTGCTTTCCCCAATGCAGATTTTTGAATGGGGTTTCCTGGTGCTGCAGGGAAATGAAAAAAAATCAGAGCGCAACTCCACAGTCTGCTGTTGGTTTATTTGAATCAATTTATTTTCTAAAACAAAATGGACCAAATTTATGTCTGACTACTTTGAAGTTGAGTGCGTACATTTAGCCCAAGGTATTGGAGAGACAGAGGGTGAAGTAGTAGCTTTCGTTGGATCAGCTTCTGCTGGTGAGACACAAGCGTCCAAGCCACACAGAGCTCTTTTGGTCCAATAAAAGCTATTACCTCACCCACTTTGCCTCTCTAGTTCCCTGATGATGATTCCGGGGTGAATTTGGCTCAGTGTGTCCAGCTACATGAAAAATCCAGTTAATACAATTGTCCTTGTGTGGTGGTTGAATTGGTTCTGGTCCCAGAACAGCAGGTGGATCTGTATTCTGGGTGCATTTTTAAAGCCACATGTAAAGGAACTTCGGAACGACAGTTTACTGTCTCTTAAAGCCGGTGAAGTTTGCAAACATTTCAGGTGTTAAATTCCCCCTCCTTCCCTTGCTTTTTCCCTGAAATTCTGGTAATGATTGCAGAAGCCCTAGGGCTATGTCTATAGTGCACTGTTTTGCGCAAGAAATATGCAAATGAGGCAATGCATGGAATATCAACGTGCCTCATCTGCATAACTAAGAAGCGTCTGCTTTTTGCACACAAACCCCCTCTTGCGCAAGAGCCATTCTTCCTAGAATAAAATGCGGAACAACAGCTCTTGCGCAAGAGGGGGTTTTTCTGCAAAAAGGAGCTGTGTAGACGGCTCCTTTTTGCGCAAAAGCCTCTTGCGCAAAAAGCACCTGCTCGTTAATTATGCAAATGAGGCACGGTGATATTCCACACGTCACCTCATTTGCATATTTTTTTCACAAAACAGCGCAGTATAGACATAGCCTGGGTCTTTAACAGTTGGTCTCTCAGCAGCTCTCCCTTGTGATTGTGCAGTGAAGGTATGATGTTTGGTTACAGGCCTCCCAGTAATTTTCAGTCATGGCCGCATAAGAAGGTCCCAGACACAGGCCTCTCCCAGAGCTGTGTGTCACACAGTGGTGGGAGCTCCAGGGGGTTGGCAGTTTCAGTTTGTGTGGGTTCTCACTACAGTGCTGGGAACTGTTTGACTTAACCTGCAAAGTACCCTCCCAGCCTTGGCTCGTGTTTGAGCAATGTCTGCGTCCCAGCCGTGTTGGCTGAGCTCTCCTTGGGTTCTGACAGCTCCCCACAAGGAGCACTCTGTGGAACATTTGCTCTACCTAGCGTCCCATGGAATTGGTCAGGTTGCAGCTGGCGACATGAGGCTGGTTTGTTGGGCCATATCACACAATGGAAAGCACCTGATACCTCCCCGTGCCCTGGCCGGCTGGCTGAGCTTGTGCTCTGTGGCCAAGAGAGCTAGCTCAGCCCAGCCCAGCCCAGCAGAAGCTTGCGTTCGGGGGTTTTGTAGGCTGTATCTGAGCTGAGCTCTGGGATTCCTCTGGAAAAACTAAGAGCAGTGCACACTGTCCCTGTCCAGTGGCTGTGTGAGTTGTGTACCTCCTGCAGTTACCCGGCTCTCACGGTCCACGCAGGCAGAAATCCAGTGACACTAACTCGCAAGTGTGTTTCAAACCCAGGAAAAGTAGGTGTTGGAACCTTGCAGAATTGTCTGGCCTGTGAAGTCATGCACACTGGCTCCCACACCAACACTTGTGAATTTGGACCTGCCTGTGCAGGACTATGGCCCATTCCGAATCAGTCGCCCTGGGAAAGTCTGCGCAGGCCCAACCTACCCAGATTTGTCTCTGTTGGGGTCACAAACCATGTGAGGGCTTCTTCCTAGAGACACAGGGAAGCTAGGCTGGGCCGAGAGCCTGAGGGCTCGTGTTCTGCAGAGGTGTGGCCACAGAGATGGCTGTGCCAGTGAATAGTCTCTGCCTCCAAGTGCGAAAGGCCCTTTCAGGGTCCCCTTTCAGCTGCCTTCACTCCATGGGAGCTGTGTGGGTGCTTTGCGAAGGCCCTGTGCCCCTGTCTCTGACTGTTCCTTTCTCCTTTGCATTCGCCCGTTCCAGACATGGTGGAGATGATGCTGATGCAGAATGCCCAGATGCACCAGATTGTTATGCAGAACATGATGCTGAAAGCTCTGCCTCCGATGGCATTCTCGCAGCCCACTGGGACCGGGCCTCCCCTGCTGCAGTATACCCAGCAGGTAATGTCGGTCACCCCTTCAGAGAGCCCCCTGTGCCACCAGCTACGGGCACGAGAGGGGGAGCTGGTCTCCCCATGCCGGGGCAGGGTCTGGGAGTGGGGGGGGCATGGGGCCGGAATGCAGCTTGGAACCCCTTGCCAATGGAAGCATGTTACAGTGCATGGCACAGACTGGCTGGTCTGGTGGAGGAGCTGAACCTCCCCCTCGCCCCTGGGCCTCCAGACTCTGCTGGGATGATGGAGGAGTTCGGCTGCTCAGACAGGGGATGCTCCCCACTCCACCGCAGGCCAGCTCTGCTCTCAATTGCCACAACCTCACCTTGCCTCGGCCCAGCACTGGCCTCGTGCAGGCCTGAACCACACCGTGTTGGGCAATGTGCAGGCACCCCAGTGGGGGAGGTGCCTTGTGCCCTCCTACGGGCTGGGCATGCTCCTGCCCTAAGAGCGTGGCTGAATTGCTGTTGGAAATATGAAAGCATTTGGTCATCCAGGGAAGAGCCCATGTGCTGCATGGTGACTGGGAGCCTGGCTTTCTGCCCTCCACTGGGGCAGACACAGGCACGTTTAAATCCATGGGAAGATTTCCGTGGGCCTGGCAGTTCCTGAAAGCTTATTTTGACAAAACCCGTAATTGGTGGCACTTTGCGACGGGCTGGAACTGAAGCACTGATCTGATGGTGGAGCCTAGAGACCCCAGTCAGGATCAGGGGCTTGTGTGCTTGGGGGTCAATGGGAGTTAGGCACCTGACTCATCTGAACATCCCTCCAGGTGCTACCCTGCATTTGTAGGCACCTAAATCCCTTTACAAATCTGGCTCTAAGTGCGTAAGGCCCAGATCATCAAATATATCAAGGCTCCTAACACCCACTGGAGTCAATGGTGCAGTTAGGTACCTAAATCCTCTTGGTAAGATGCGCTTACCATGGAACTGTAACGCAGGGATCTTGAGGTGTGTTTGAAAACATTACCCCAGGCCTTGCCTGGAGGGGTTTCCAATCTAAGCAGGAAGGGCAGTTCATTTGGGAGTTCTTGGATGTAGTTCCTCCCCATTTTACACCTGCGTGCATGCCAGGGCCTTTTCTTTCCTCTTGCACACAGCCCAGGAAACGTTCTGGCTCCTGGCCTCCCTCAGGCATGATGCTTTTGGACCCCCTTGTGTTAAGCTGATAACTACCACCCATCTGGGCTGGTAACGTTCATCCAGTAACATCTTCGCCGAGCGCTATTTCCAGCACTAATGGCTAGTGTACATAACCCAACCCCAGTGCCCACGGGGCTCTGGCAAGAAACATGACACCCTCCTGTACCTGATCAGCTTGGCTGCGGTGGTTGGGGGCGGAGCTGGCATTTTCTGCACCTGTTCAGCCCACGTCTCAGCATCAGGCATACTCCAGGGTTTCAGAGCAGCTGTTGGCTCTCCTGTTTCAGGGCCGTCTCTGCAGCAGCCACTGCTACCTGGCAGAGTATCGCACTAGGGGAAACATGACTGTTCTCCGCTGGGCCTGCTCTCGGCCAGTTTTGTTGGGTAGTGGCATTTGCACCACGCCCGTGCCTGAGCAGTGCACAGGCCAGGGGTCTAGTGTATGCTCTCAGAGGCGTGAGGCAAACCGGGGTGCACATAGGACGCTGCAGCCTGTCAGAAATGGGGACTGTGCACTAGGAGTGTCCCTGCCTTGCCAGAGGGTGCCTCGCACACTGCCTGCCTGGCTTTGTATTCTCCTCGCACCAGCTTGGGTGGCTTTCACTTCCTGGGGAGGAATCTCATCTGCACTGAATGGAAAGGCAGAGACTGGTTTAATACAGTGCCCCCAGGTGTTTGTCCCTAGCGAGGGGAGAGCACACAGACTATCTACAGGCTACAGGAAATCCAGAGTGTCACAGGTCAGGGGCCTGCACCTGAGAGCCAGGGAACAGCAGAGCCGTTCTCTTGTTCTTGCCGTGCAATGGCAAGGCCAGTTGTGTGCTGGCTGTTCCCAAGGGAGGCAGTGGGAGTGGGGTACGCCTGCACTGTGGTTAAACCCCCACCACTGGCCCAGGGCTGCTGCCTCAGGCTTAATGCCTGAAACTAGGCATAGCTGTTTGGGCTCTGAAGGCCCCTGGGGGATAGGTCACAGACCCGGACTCCAGCCTGAACCCGATCATCTACAGTGCAGTTAAAAAGTTCCGTAGCCCGAGTCTTAGCCCAAGTCAGCCGGCACGGGCCAGCCACCGGGGTCTGATTGGAGGAGAGAGAGGGCCTGGTGGGACCCACTCACTCTTGGCTTGCTGCATTTATCGCCCGGTATCCAGGATGGCCAGCCTTGGGCCCAGGGCAAGGGATGCTCTTTACAAAGCTGGCAGGTAACAGACCATTGTGCTCACCTGCCAGGTGGGTACGAAGCTAACAAATTGCTCTTTTCCCCTTCAACTGAGGAGCCCCAGTTTGCTGCTCCAGTCATGGTGAAAGCAGAAAAACCCAGGCCATCAGCGGTACATCATCACCACTATTACCCTTTGCCGGGATTGCAGGCCCTTCCTTCTCAGCTGCCCATAGCTGGCTGCTCTGCGTGGCCCCCTGTGATGCCATCCAGCCTTGGGGGAGAGCCTGGAGGATTCCCATCTGCTGTGCATCACACGACCGGCCCCACTAGCATATTCTCAGCAATGAACAGGTAAGTGAATAAGCAGTTGTAGTCCCTTTCCTCCTGCAGACGTGGGGCTCGCAGGCGGCCAAAGCAGCGGATGCCCTGAGCTCTGACTTACCAGTGGCTTCTGACTACATCACAGGGCCAGCCCAGCTTATTTCCTTTACTATGCTTTGCAAACTGAGTCCTGTGGTGCTGGCAGAGACCGCGGTAAGAAGTAGCCTTGCTGCGTGACTAACCCGCGCTGGGCACACGAGCAGCATACGCAGTGCTGGAGAGGTTACTGGCGTACTGTCCTCATGGGGAACGCCAGTGGGAAAATCACAACTCATCCAGCTGGCAGCTGCTTTTTGGAACGAATCACAGGGATGCTCTTCTGTGGCCATCCCAAGACCCCAACGGGGCCCTTTGCAACCCAGGAAGGCCCAGCTCCATGCCTGAAACCTAACTCAGGCTAACATTGCCCTGGGGAGTGCCATCCCTCAGACACCAAACAGAGAGAGGCTTGACACAATGGCAGATACTTACGGGCAAGGAAGAATAATTTATTCCTGGAATAAAGCTGACCCATTGGCATACACCGGTGTGTCTAACTGGGTTTGTCCCCCCAAGTGTAGTAACCGACAGACCCCACAGCCTTTCCCTGGGCTTGTAGACTCCTCAAGCTGGTAGCAAAGCTAACTAAGCAGTTCAGGACATTCTTGCTTTCACAGGGCACCTGGGCCCTGCATGCTCCCTGCTGTCACAGAGCTTCCCCTTCCAGGGCATTGTCAACTCCTGCAGCAGCCTGCTGGGGCCGGGTTTTGGTTGTGACCCGATCTCTCCTGTGGTGACAGGCTTGCAGCTCTCAGGCAACCTCTCACCTGTTACCCCGCCTGCTGGTTGGAACTGTGGCAGTCTGAGCAGGACTCCGGGGGGGTGGGTTGTCATGTCCTGGCAATGGGCAACACCACTGGGGGAATTTGGCCCTGTAGCTGAGGGGTTTGTGGCCTGGCTCTGCGGCCGCTTTCCTTTGAACAATGCATTTGTTTTGGTGCCATTTCTCTGGAAGCACTTTGTAAACAGCTGCACCCGGCAATGCCTTGAGGTCAGGGATGGAAGGTGCCTGTTCACGTTGGAAACCATCCCGCTCTGCTCATAGTGTGCTCTGAGCTCCTGACCACAGACCAGGAGATGGGTAGCTAAGCAGATCAGAGTATGTGGAACACTTCTAACGCTGCTGCAAGCTAGAACTCTTCCCTGAGAGCTAAACTCTGAGCAGCTCAGAGCACCTGTAAGCCTCACCAAAGTCAACGTACATTGCTAGTGTTCACTCCCCTCAGAGCACCTACCCTGGGGCGGTATGGGACATTTCCTTTTGTCTCTAGCCAAGGGTCCGATGCTCCTATGCACTTCACCCCTATCCTTTTATAGCTACACCAAGCATATGCTATGGGCTAGCCTCATACACATTAGAGCCATTTCTTTCTCCTGCAGATAACTAGTGAGCGGACATGGACTTTGACCAGGACCCGTGCACATGGAGCATAGCATCGCTGGACGTGACTTGCTTCAGAGTTCCTAAAAGATTTGGGCTGACTGGAGTCTACTGTAAATAGTTATGTGCCATTAGTGGAGCTGATAACCCAGGGAGGGATGGCAAGAGTGTGTAATAGATCATGGACATGCAAAAAACATCTTGTTACATCTTTTGGATCTGGGCAGTTCGCAGAAACTTTGTGGCCCTGAGGCTGTTATCATTAAGAAGAGAAATTGACCATGGAGTCAACTATTTCTTTGATGTAGTCCTGGTGATTTACAAAGAATGTAAACTAATTCCTGTTGCCTTGAACACAAGAGGACACACACAATGAGAGACAGTTTCTGTACTCACAATTCCAAATCTCTTTTAGCCAGCACTTACCCCTAATACGCTTAGGGCCTGTCTACACTGCAGTCAGCCACAATGGTTGCAGCAGGTGTAGATACAACCAAACTGGCTTCGATGTTACTGGGTCAAATAACAATAACATGGAAGCCAGGGTAGATGGCCTGGCTCCTATGGCTTGATTACCCAAGCCGTGGCTACATGAGTTTGTCACACTCCCAGCTGCAACATACACAACCTTAGCTTTTCCTGCCAGGGCCACTACCAGGACTAGGTGTCTGTGTCTGGCACTTGCTTTCTCTGTCTCCTTGGGGAATGGAAAGTCCAGAGAAGCACTGAACATATCGTATGATTGTTGTGGGTGATGGGTGCTGACTTCTTTTTTTTTTCCACTGGGTGCTTAGCCCCAACTCTGCCCTGAGAACCTGTCCTCACTCTGGGCTTGTTCCTTTCAGCCCCTTCTCCTACACACCTCCCATCTCTGTACAGCTGATCCCTTTCCTGTGCCCAGCTCTGAAAGCAGAGGTGGAGGGGGCAGAATTTCTTTTCTTCTGTCTGTCCATTTTTGAGTCTTCAGTTCAAAATTCACCACTGTATCGTAAGGGTTGATAAGAAAACATGGCTCTTATATGATACCACACGAACAGCAAGGTCATCTGAGCACAGCCTGACATAATACCTAGTTCATGCACTCGCCACCCCCACCCCCCCCCCCCAAGTACAATGGCACCAAATGTAATTTGGTTCTGACGCTCATTAACATCAATGAGAATTGTTTTCTTCACAAGTGATTTTTGCAGGATTACGTGGGGCCCCCATTCATGCGTGGTGGCATACCAGGGCACCACTCCACACCAGTTGGGACTGCACTAGACTGCAGTTCAGCACACTCAAATTGCTGTTTCCACAGTAAAGTGATTCTTGTATTCCAAAGCATGCATAATATTGCACCTGTAGGAAGAGGCTCTGGGCTGGGATGGAAGGGTTGGGAGTGCTGGAGGGGGTTCCAGACTGAGGCAGGAGTGCCATGTGTGGGAGGGTGAGAACTTGGGTTGTGTGTCGTAGTGGGGGGCTGTCTGCTCTAACCACGGGGTTCCCCTGCACTGTGATGTGTGATTTCCACTGACTCACCCACATGTGTATCGGCTCAGACACCTAGTCCCAGTCTGAGCAGATAAGACTCTTCCCTAAGGGAGAGACGGCCACCTGGCTGGGGGGCAGGGCCTGGGAGCTAGTCAATCTTATCTGGAAAAACAAGGAGGGAAGAGACTAAGCTGAGTACTGGGGGTTGGGGGGGCTGGACCCCTACCCCAGGGGACTGAGGCTGCCTGCCCTGACTCCTGTAGCCACGTCACGTCTGTGCTGTGCTGTGCTGTGCTGTGCTGTGCTGTGCTGTGCTGTACCCTGGAGAAGCAATAAACCCCCCTGTTCTTCTGGCTGGCGGAGACACATCTTGCTGCTATGGGGGTGCAGGATGAGGGGGTCCCTGACGCCATCGCAGGTTGATGGTGCGGGCTCTGAGGAAGGGCCAGGAATGAGGGTTTGGCGTGCAGGAGAAGGCTTAGGGCAGTGGCTTGCAGTGCACAGGGTGAGGGTTCTAGGCGGGGGATGCAGGCTCTGTGGTGAGGCTGGGGAGGAAGGTTTGGAGACAAGGAGAGTTCAGAGAGCGGGAAGGGACTCAGTGCTGGGGCAGGAGTTGGGATGAGGGACTTGGGCTGGGGGTGAGGTCTCTGTGGTGCAAGAAGGGGCTCTGGGTTTGGAGTGCAGGAAGGGGCTTAGGGTGGGGTGTGGGATCCGGGCGGGCGTTTGGGTGCAGCAGTGGGTTCTAACCTGTGGAAGGAGGTGAGGGTGTGGGCTTTGGGACTTGCTGCTCCCAGGAAGTGATGGCACATTCCTCTGGCTCTTAGGCAGAGAGGCAGTCAGGGAGCTGTAGGTGCTGTAAGTACCACCCCTGCAGCTCCCATTAGCCACAGCTCCCCTTCTGCTCCAGAAGACAGTAGTGAAGAAGTCCTCTGGGCTGCCTAGAGTGCCTGCAGAGAAGCAACCAATGGGGGGGAAGGTGCTTCTTGAGCAACCAGTCGGGAGAGAAGGATCATATAAAAGGCAAGCTGCAGAACAGAGAGTTCAGTTCCTGCCTGGAGCTTGAAGAGGGAGGACCAGGAGCGTGCTGGACTCTCGACAGGTCTAAGCTACATCCCCATGTGGTGGCTGGAGAAGGAATCCAAATGGGAATAATGAATATGGTCCAGCTGGGAGGCTGAGTTGCAGAAGACCTGCTCAAAAGATGTGTGGTTGCAGACACTATTGGCCAGGGAAGGAGAGGCAGGCGCTGACCCTGCTCAATGGCTGTGTCACCCGGTCAAAGCTGACCCAGTTATGAGTTTATTTGCCCAGGGAGGTGAATCAGAGACAATCAGCCCGCCTCCTTCCCCTCCCCTCTGCTCTGCTCTCTGCAAGCACAGCAGCTTCGTGCCACAGGGTGAGCAGTCGCTATTCCCTCGGGGCCGAAGGCAGCAGACACCACGCTCCAGTGAGACAGCTGCAGACATGGACTCCCCTGGCCTTCAGGAGAAAGTAGCTGTTGTCGGAGGCGGTCTGGTGAGAGACTCCCCCTTGTCTCTGTTGTGGTTTGTGTTTGCTGGGAAGGGAGCTAGGGCGGTGGCCTGGGATGAGAACAGACTGTGCCAAGCAAGAGGTACCAAGGTGAAGGGCTGTAGCAAAGGGCTTTATATTCGGGGGGGGGGGAGAGTGAGGTGACTGGCCAAACAGGCCCGCGTTTGGGGTGAAAATCCCAGAGAGGCTGCAGCTAGCAATGCTAACATGGCTTCTCCAAGCCAGGCAGCAGCCCAGGGTGGGAAGTGATGGCTGGGGATGGCGGCTAGGGCTAGCTGCAAGCCCTGGGAATGCAACCTGCTCTTTCTTCTCCTTTCTGCAGCCTTTGCTTGCTTGTGGCTTACGGGTGGGGCGTGTAACCCCCACTGGTACGTCTCGGCCCTCACTCAGCCCCTGCTCTTCTGGCAGGGGCTGGGCTGGGGAGCTGCTGCTGGGGAGCCGGGCTTGCCGTGCTTGCACACACAGGACTTTGCCCCTGGCATGGCTGGGTTTGCGATGGGGGGCCTTGCTGGGGGCGCGCCTGAAGCTGCTGAAGGAGGTTTCCAGGCTGACGGAGCTAGTGAATGAGTAACACGGGTGGGAAAAGCACGGCCTCCCCGAGGGTCCGCTCTCCTCCCCGGGGGTCCGCTCGTGCAGCTGGCTGACACCTGGCCGCCGGCAGCCTGACACACAACAGCTCCTGCTCTGCCTCACCAGTGCTGGGGACAAATGTGCCACCCCAGCTGCTTCCTGCCTGGCAGCTCAGCGCTCTGAGGCAGCCCCGGCCCAGCGCTGGCTTGTCGCAGAGCCGTGCGCAGCACTAACCTCAGGCCTGTGGCCGGCAGGGTGAGCAGCTGCTCCCAGCCAGCTTCAGACAGGGAGCAGGAAGGAACCTTGTCGGCAGGGTGAGCCGACGGGGCCCTCACCCAGCCCTCCTGTAGCTGGGACTGACCTTTCGGCCAGATTGCTGGTAGGGGCAGGGGGGCAAAGAGCCCATGGAGCTACCCCAGGCTCTGTCCTGGAAGTGGGGAGCCCATGAGGAGCTCGGGGGTGGGGGGGAGGGTAAGTTTCTGGGTGGGCCACCCAGAGACATGGTGTGTAAGCGCCTGCAGCAGAGCCAGAACCCCCTGGCCCCCGCCTGGCCCATACAGTCATTGTCACCCCGCAGGCACAGGCTGGAGCCCCGCAATGTGCAGCAGGAAGAGGGGGCAGAAGACCCAGCCTGTCCCCTGATCTCTGGAGGAGAAGAAGTGGGGCTGCCTGGGCTGCTGGCTCTTAGCGTCCCCCCCCTCTCTTGCTGGGGTTGGGAGGGGCAGGGAGAGTGCTGCTCTTCTCTTCCTGTGAGCTGCCTTCTGAAGTCCCCACAAAGCTTCATTTGCATTCGGTTCAGACTGGTGCAAGGCAGTAGTCAGGCTGAGCGCCGGACCCGGCTCCCGTCTGACGGAAAAGCGGGTTCCCGCCTGGGCTGCGACCTGTCTCAACAGCCTCAGCCTCTCTACAGGCTGCCTTAGCTAGTGCCTGTACGTCCATGCCTCGTGCTGTTCGTAGCCAGCGTCCTGCGGCTTGCACTGCCTATGTTCTCTGGTGAGCAGGAGGGCACAGGGCAGGTGCAAGCAATTCCTGTAAGCCCTGCAGGCCGGGGCCAGTTGGCGTGATGGGTCCTCAGGTCACTACAGCAGCCCAAGCCATGCTGCACAGGTCACACGCCGCCTTTGTGCATGTCAGCACAGCCAGCCAGGTAAAACGCTGCCCCTGCATGGCGCTCGGTGGGTGACTAGGGGCATGGCACTTGTTGCGAACACCGCTCCTTTCTCCCTCGTACCGTCCGCACCGCTGCAGTCACAGAGCTTGTTCAGTTGGGCGGGGCACGTGCCTGAGTGCAGACGACGCCCTAATGTCAGTGCAATTTAGTGTGAAGGGCTCTTTGGTTGACGCCCAAGTCCTAGCTACCCTGTGTGCGAATTTCAGGGCACCTTTCCTAGGAGACAAGGTCTCTCTCAGGGACTTGGCCAAGCTGCCCTGCACTGCGGAGCTAGTTGGTTGTCAGTGTCTCCTCGATAAGCTGCCTATCAGTGATGCTGCGTGTTGATCACTGCAAAGCGCGGTCAGAGGCTCTGCCAGGCAATGGCTCTTACCGTAACCTGCTCCTGTCCCTCTCTTGCAGGTGGGGGCTCTAAATGCCTGTTTCTTCGCAAGGCGAGGCTTCCAAGTCGACCTCTATGAAGCCAGAGAAGGTGAGCTCAGCCGTACACTATTCATGCTCTCATCCACCACCTCCTAAAATGGGGGGGAGAACACTCTGGGGAAAGACCGCGAGACGAACAGCATCTGAAAATGTGTCTGCAGAGTGTTGCCTTGGCTGTCACGCTGAGCGTACGCGATCGCAGGCTGGTGGCCAGCCTGCAGTCCCCCTTTCAGGGGGTGCGGGAAACCCCGGGAGCCCTGCTTTTATGCACTCCTCGTAAGAGCTGATTTGAATGCCCGAGTCCGACAGTTGGGTTCCCGAAGGGTGAGTGTCCTGGAACCCTGTCAGTGCACGATTGAAGGACACTGTCCTGCATGCGTTAGGCCCCTGCCAAAATTCTAATTGATAAATTAGTGCCCCGTCCCTGCTCCTGTGGGTGACCCTCCCTGCACCCCCTCCCCCGCAGGCACCACTCGCCCCAGACGCTGTAGGATAGTGCTGCCTGTTGGGGTCTGTCGCGCGCGGGGGGGAAATCCCAAGCTAGTCGGTGCCATGTGGAGGAAATGTCACTCGCTTTTTAAATTACCGCCACAGCTACCCTTGTGAGACAAAGCCAAACGCGACTATTTGTGTCCCCCTCCTTGGTCCTCCAGCATGGCTGGACTGGCCACCCTCAGGGAGCCATAGTCACCCAGGTGGGGGCTACTCTGGTTCACCAGTGGGAGAATCAAGAGGAGAGGTCACCTCAAGAACAGGCCTCTAGTGACCAACGCTGTTCAGTCAACCTCCCTTGGGAGCCACTGGGACCTGGGCCCCGCATGGGCAGGGGCTGGGCCTACCTCACACAAAAGCAGGCCTTAAGGGCTTGAGCCGAAGCCTGCTGAAGGGAGGAGTCTCCATAGCCTGAGACCAGGCCCGTGGAGTCTGCGTCTGCTCGTGCCAAGTGGCCCTGTGTCCAGTGGGGCTAGCCCCGGGCAAGGCGCTGCTCTGCTGGCGTCGCGAGGAGGCGGGTTCCTTAGCGGGTGAGGTATTGGCCTGCAGGAAGTGAGGAACATGCGGGGGGATGGGGGAAGGTGCCACTGGGCTGGGAGGCAGCACACGTGGGGAAGGCTGGGCTGCCGCCATGGCCTGGCTGCCTCAGGTCACATTGCGCATGTCTCCGGGGAGCATTGGAGCAAACCACAGGGGCCACAGGTAGGAAGCATCCAGGTCAGGGTGGGCAAATTGCAGCCAGCAGCTCAGATCCAGTCGGCAGGGTCAGTCCCTGGCAGGCCCCCACCTCTGTTTGCACCTCTGCAGGCATTGGACGATTGCAGCTCTTCTCGGCCGCGAACCAGTCCACAGCCAGCTAGAGCTGCGATGGCCCACTGCCTGCAACGGCGCAGGAAGAAGAGGTGGGGGCCCACCAGCGACTAACCCTGGCGGGCTCCCCCCCTCTTTTTTTATTTTTGTATTGCCCATGCCTGATCCACGTCCTCTCCTGCAGAACTGCTGCTTAGCCGGTCGGTCCCCAGCCGGTAGCAGCCTTGGGCTTCTTCCATCCCCAGGGCAGGGCTCTGCACTTGCCTTGTGCAACTTCGTCCGATTTCTTTTGGCCCAGCCCTCCCATGTGTCTCGCTCACTCTGGACCCTCTCCCTGCCCTCAAGTGTTCCTGCCTCTCCCCCGAGATTGCTGAGGGTGCAACCCATCCCCTCATCCAGGTCGTTACTGAGGCTGTTGAACAAAACCAGCTCCAGAACGGACCCTGGGACACTCCTCTTGACACCGACCGCCAAGCAGACATGGAGCGTCGATCGCTCCCCATGGAGCCCGACAGGCTAGCCAGCTTTCTGTCCACCTTGCAGTGCTGGGTCTCCTCAGAGGCGGGGGTAAAGCTTTGCTTGGCCCCTGCCTGACCAGCCCTGTGGCATGTGCCCAGCCTTTCCTCTGTGCACGAGCCAAGGCCGCAGCAGGGACAAACAGCAGCTGCTCTCTGCTTTCAGATATCCGCGTCGCCAGAGCCATGCGTGGAAGGAGCATCAACCTGGCGCTGTCTCACCGAGGGCGCCAGGCCCTGAAGGCCATTGGGATGGAAGAGCAGGTAGCCTCGCTGCTGCCCCCGGGTTCTCAAGCGACTGTCATCAAGCCAGGTTCCAGTTCGGTGGCTGGCTGGCTCGGAGCGACCCAAAGCCCTAGGGACAGGCCACAGCTGTGCTTTGCCTGACGTTGCCCCGGAGACGTAAACACGCCCGAGCTGTTCCCTGGCACCACCCCCACCTTCCTCTGGTGCCTGACGCCCCAGTGCTGCACGGCAGACGGGTCCCAGCTCCCAGGAGCAGGGCCGTGCCGAGCCAGGCAGCTGGCAGGCCAAGTCACCTTGCAGCAGGGCGCTTGCTCTGCTCAGCAGCTCTCTGGGCCCAGAGCCCTAGGAGGAGCAGCACTGGGGGGGGACAGTCAAGTGCCCTAGAGTCAGGGGAAAGCATCATCCCTTCCAGGTGGGGAGCAGAGCAGAGTGGGGGTGGGGGGTAGGGGCTGATGCTCAGGTCTAGGCCCCAGGACATGCAGGCAATGAGCTGAATTTCCCCAAACAGCCTCAGGCTGGGGCCTGCTGCAAAGGCCAGGGAAATCTGAGCCTTTCCACTGACCGCCCTGGGCTTTGGCTCAGGGCCGTTGCATGCCCTGAGCTTGAGTGCAAGCCAGTGCTCCTTCGGAGCACTTCTATCCATGCGGGGAATACCCTGTGTTACACCACTGGGCCGGGCCACTCTGGGCACAGCCGAGGGCGTCCACGCAGGACGAATTGTGCCAATTCAAAGCTCCTTACTGCCCCTGACTGGAAACCATCCCAAACAGGCCACTCACCAGTCCCACCAAGCGCTCCAGCTGCCTGCCTGGCCAGCCAGAAGCCTCACAAGCAAAACCCCCCAGACACCCCAGCAATATCCCTGCCCCCAAGAGCCCCGGGCCTCGTACACAGGTGAGGGGTTTCAGAACCCAATACACCTACCCCAAACGGCTACAGCTCTGGTGACCAATGAAACCAGCCACAGATCCCTGGTCAATTTACACTCTGGATCTTACCCACAAACCATGCTGAGCCAGTCCTTTAGAATCTAAACTCTAAGGCTACGTCTAGACTGGCATGATTTTCCACAAATGCTTTTAATGGAAAAGTTTTTCTGTTAAAAGTATTTGCGGAAAAGAGCATCTAGATTGGCACGGACGCTTTTCCGCAACAGCACTTTTTGCAGAAAAGCGTCCGTGCCAATCTAGACGTGGTTTTGTGCAAGAAAGCCCCGATCCCCATTTTTGCCATCGGGGCTTTTTTGCGCAAAGCAATACCGCATTGTCTACACTGGCTCTCTTGCGCAAAAGCATTTGTGCAAGAGGGCTTTTGCCCGAACGGGAGCAGCATAGTATTTCTGCAAGAACACTGACAATCTTACATTAGATCGTCGGTGTTCTTGAGGAAATTCAAGCGGCCAGTGTAGACAGCTGGCAAGTTTTTCCACAAAAGCACCTGCATTTGCGGAAAAACTTGCCAGTCTAGACGCAGCCTAAAGGTCTATTACTACAAGAAAGAAAAGCATGAGAGTAAGGTTAAGGTATCACACATTACATGCATCGACTCTCCCAGTTCTCAACGCAGGCTTGCAGCAGAGATGTAATAGCTGCTGGCTTAAAAGTCCTTGGTGCACATCCTGTGTTGGGATGGGTCCACAGTTCTTTCTGGCTCCTCGACCCCTGCACCCATGCTGCTGGGATAAAGAGCTGAGCTGAGCACAAAATGGAGGATGCCACATGGCCTCTATAGTCCAGTTCTGGGCGCCACATTTCAAGAAAGATGTGGAGAAATTGGAAAGGGTACAGAGAAGAGCGACAAGAATGATTAAAGGTCTAGAGAACATGACCTATGAAGCCAGGCTTCATGAACTGGGCTTGTTTAGTTTGGAAAAAAGAAGATTAAGGGGGGACATGATAGCGGTTTTCAAATATCTAAAAGGGTGTCACAAGGAGGAAGGAGAAAATGTGTTCCTCTTGGTTTCTGAGGACAGGACAAGGAGTAATGGGCTTAAAGTGCAGCAGGGGAGGTTTAGATTGGACATTAGGAAAAAATTCCTAACTGTCAGGGTGGTCAAATATTGGAATAAATTGCCAAGGGAGGTGGTGGAATCTCCCTCTCTGGAGATATTTAAGAACAGGTTAGATAGACATCTGTCAGGGATGGTGTAGACGGAGCTTGGTCCTGCCTTGAGGGCGGGGGCCTGGACTCGATGACCTCCCGAGGTCCCTTCCAGTCCTATGATTCTATGATTCCTTCTTCCCCATCTCTTCTTGGCTGCAGCAGGTCACCTGGCCTATCCGTTTCCTGCTGGTAGCCCCTAGGTATCAGTCCCCATTCTTGAGGTGTGTCCTTGGCCTATAGAGGGCTATTGTTCCATAACGACTTGCTCATTAGCATGTCCATAGGCTGAGCTTTGCCCATTACTCAACCACATACCGAGAAATGTTCAGTACCCACACAAAGTACATGCTTATAACTTCATACACAGACATTATACAATCACATGAATAGCGTATATGGAATCAGAAGAAAGTAAGCTTCTATTCGACACCTCACATGGCCCCCTTTGTGCCACTTTTGGGGCCAGCACCCCCCCATGGGTGCAACAGTGATCTGGCTTCTCCCCTAAAATCCAGTAACATGACATGCAGCGAGGCATGTGTCAATGTGCACCACGACTAGAAACACAAACCCAGCCGTGGCCACTCCGCTCGCCAGCAGGGTGGCGTGGCAGTCTCTCCTGAGTGGCAGCACCAGCGCACGGGGAGCAGTGGAGCAAGCCCCTGTCAAACGGGGAGCAGTGCGGCAGGCCGGGGCAGAATAGAGCCCAGATGTCCCAGGGCAGCGCCTTGGCTCGGATTCCCACGCAGGTGCTGGGAGCTTTTATTAGACGGATGCAGTTAATTGTCCAGAGAGGCGCAGCAGCTCCGTAGTACAGCACGTCACACGTTGCCCCGGCCAGACGAGAGCTCCCTGGGCTGGGCATTAGTGCTACTGCATTCAGTGGGCATCAGGGACTCCCAAACGGGCTTCGCTCAAGGAGCAGCGGGCAGTGGATGTCTCCTCCGTTCTGATTTCAGATTGTGGCCAAAGGCATCCCCATGCGGGCCCGGCGGATACACACCCTCTCTGGGAAAACCTATTCCATCCCCTACGGAACCAAGAGCCAGGTATCTTCCCCCTCTGCCTTGGGGACCAGGGCCTGGTTTCTGTTCACTAGACCGGTGTTAGAGCACTGTGTAAAGTTCAGTGCTGCAGCCAGCAGGAGGGTGCTCTGAGAGTAGGGTTACCACGTAGTCATAAAAAAAATACCGGACACACTTCATCAGGGCGGGGGTGGGACAGGCCAGGAGGGGAGCAGGGCTGGCCGGGGGAGATGGAAGAGGCCGATGGGAAGCAGGGCTGGTCGGTGTGGGGGGCGGTCAGGCAGAGCTGGCCAGGGGATATCAGGGGGGGGGCGGTGGCCGGTGGCACTGGGGGTGGCTGGGGGAACTCAGGAGGAGGAGGAGGGGAGAACTGGCTGCCGGAAGCAGGGCTGGCAGGGGGTGCAGCGGGGCTGGCTGCGGAAGATCCGGAGCAGGAACCAGCCAGCGGGAGGCAGAGCTGGCGGTGGGGCGGGGGTTGGGTGCAGCGGGGCTGGCCGCGGAAGATCGTGAGAAGAAGTGGGGAAGAACCAGCCAGCCGGCCAGAGGGGAAGTGAATCAGCTGGCGGAGAGCAGGACTGACCTGGGCATGTGCAGATCCCAGGGCGCTTCCGTCCCGCGCAGGGTCCCAGCGAAGCGCGGGTCAGTCCGGCTGCAGCTCCACCAGGCACTTGACCAGCGTGCAGGAGCAGAGACTGGGCTGCCCCTCCTCCTCCTCCTTAGACGCAGCCAGGGCTCCCAGTGCCGATCGCGCCCCGCCTCTGCCAGGCTTCTGTTCGGCGCCCAGCCAGAAAACCAGGAAATACCGGACACTGCACATGTCCGGTATTTTCTGGATTTTTTTTTACTGGACAGGAGTCCAAAAACCAGACTGTCCGGTAGAAAACCAGACACCTGGCAGCCCTTTGAGAAGTGAGTTACCAGTGAATACATCTTGTCCCCTCTCTGCGTCTTCTATTGCCCCTCTCTTGCTGGGCCTGTCTCTGGAGAGCCCAAGAAGGGGCTTTGTCTCCTGCACGCTGCCGGCACCCAGCCCGAAGCACAGATTTTGGCTGCTGAGCCTCCAGTGCGAGGAATATCGTTGGCCAGGAGATGTTGATGGGTTTTTGCAACCCTAAAACAAACATTTGAATTCCCCCAAGTGCTCAAACCCCTCCCCAGTGGTCTGATTTCTCCCAATCCAATTGTGTAAATCCTACTAATAGATTGTGCAAAAAGGGCTTCAGAAATACTCACTCCCTAAAACTGTTTTCCTGCAGTACATTCTCTCTGTGGACAGGGCGAATTTAAACAAAGAGCTGCTCACAGGTAAGTGTCCTGGGCTCTTTGGAGTGTCCCTGGCCCCTTTTCACTTGGTCCCACCTAAGAGAATCCAGAGCTGTGCCCCTACCCAGCTGTAGTATAGACACTTCCTGCTTCAATTGCAGGGGGGTTTCCATTAGTATAGGCAAGTCACTTCCCCTCCCAATGGTCGCTGGGTCAACAGGTGCATATTTCTCTCTGCCTACGCTTCAAGTGGGCTAAGTTTCCATGGTTTCTTCTACGAACGCTGCTCTGGTTCTCCAAGCACTCTGCGTCTCTCTGTGGCGGGCCGGAGCCACCTCCAGAGCCCACAAAAGCAGACGAGCGTGTAGCTCATGGAGACATGCCTTGAATAACACTCCACGCTGACTGAGGGTAGAAGACATTTTACGAGCACTAACTTGCCCAGCACCGCTTTGTGGAAGGGAAAGACTGTGCTCGTTTGACTGCGGACCAAACTGGGACGAGAGAGCAAGGTCCCATGCTACAAAAGTTGCACAGGTGCCTCATTTTGGGGCTACCTAATGGTCTCAAATTCGGTGCCAGAATTAGCAGGCACTTTGGAAAATCTGGCCTCCAATTATCCAGCCAGGCTCTCGCTCCTGATCCGTGGCAGTGGCAGAGCCGGGCTTTAGCATTCCAAGCCCCCGTTCCGGCCTGGGACCTGTAACACGCTGTATAGCAGCCGCATGTCACACCAAGGCAGTTCTAAGGACTGGTTTCCAGAGCCGTGGCTCTGAGAGGCCACATCCTGATGCACATGGAAACGAAGCCTGCAGATTAGATGTTCACTGAAAACCAGCTACTCTCAAGGGGGCTTTTGATGTTGGGGGGATGTGGAAGATTGGGTGAGAGAATGTGAACTGCTCCTTGTTATCTGCTTTGTGTAGCCATAAGGGGGAAGTTCCCAGGAAAGCCAAATAACCCATCGCTTCAGTGTATTTGCATTCTGCTGAGTCAAACTGAACACTGACTTTTTGGAAGGTCTCAGTGCGGGAGCCGTGTTCATCTGTAACTTTAAAACCAACCAGGAGTCCTGTGGCACTTTGGGGTACGTCTAGACTACACCTCTCTGTCGACAGAGAGATGTAGATTAGGCACGTCGTAATTGCTAATGAAGCAGGGATCTAAATATCCCGTGTTTCATTAGCATAAACATGGCCGCTGCTTTTTTTCCTAAATGGAGCTTTTTCGGGAAAAAAAAGGCAGTCTAGACGCGGACCTGTCGAAAACAGACCCTTTTTCGACAGCTCCTGTAAATCTCAATCATGGCGAGATCTGAAGATTAACACCTTCTTGGTGATCAAGGACACTTGGCCAGGGTGCGTATTACACGCTGGGTATTGCACTTCTGCACATTTTATTCATAACATGTTCTGCCTGCCCCACCAGAAGGAATCTAATTTGATGTAAGAGATGAAAGGCTCGATGCTTTAGGGGCGCTCTCGGGGCTAGCAGTGTGAGCTAGTACAATCCTTCATGTTGAAACATCTTTTCTTTTCACAGCTGCTGAGAAGTACCCCAACGCTACGCTGTACTTTGGACACAAGCTGCTTCACTGCCACATTGAATCAGGGCTGTTAACCTTCCAAAGGTGATGTAGGCCCCGGCCGTAAAGGCTTTCTTAATAGAGCTTTTGCCTAATAATTAATCACAACTCAAACAACTGGGCAAGGCCAGTTCAAAACCAGTTTATTTCTGAGCTGACCCTGCACATCAGGTTTACAAAGAATCAGACATTTCATGATGTGTTTAAAAGTCTTGGTCTAACTGGTGTCGCTGAGGGAGCCCAGGGTATTGGGGTGAAATGTAACAGCCTGTGATGGGCAGCAGGTCAGACTTGGTCCTTGTCTGCACGACGAGATGAGGTCGAATTTATGGAGGTCGATTTTCTAGCACCCAACTTGGTAAAGCTGGAAGTGCATGTCCCCACTGTGCGCAAGACTGCCACATATGTCGAGGCAGTGTCCCCAGTAGGGTGGCTACCATCGACTTTGACAGAGATGCACTGTGGATAGCTATTCCACAGTTTCTGCAGCCCCTTCACATGCTGGATTATACTCCCAGTGCATGCTGGAGCCAAAGCAGTGCAGTGGGTGGTTCTGGGTATGTGTTGTCTGTGTCCCATAATGCACCCATCTCTTCCCTCCCCTTGCTTGAAAGCAACGGCAAACAGACTTTGCGTGCCCCTTTTTCTCTCGTTACCCATGCAGTTACCACAGCAGGGTAAGCATGGGCCCGGCATGGAGCCTGTTCGGCAGCAAAGTGCAGCTGGCAATCATAGCAACCGTCGTGCGCCTGACGCAGAGCACGTCTGGGGCCGCGGAACCAGGTGGACTATCGGGAAGCCATGAGCCTACACTGCTGTGAAGGACTCGAGTGGAGCGACTGGGAAACGCCGCCGGCATTGGAGCCTCTCGACACGATGGGACGCTGGTTCTGCTGCCGAGAGACAAGTAGTGATGGCAGAGCACTTACTGCTGGCCTGGTGTGGAGGGGTGGAATAGGGCCAGCTTCCCCAGGGACCATGTGAGAAGGGTGGAGGAGAACCTCTGAGTGCTTTTTGGAGATGTGCAGGGAGGATTCCTGCTCCATCTCCAGACACATTAACAAGCTGTTCCAGGGCCCCCCTGCTGGGTAGGCAGAGTGGCCGCCACAGACCACACCCAATCGCCCGAATCCACTGGTCGCAAGACAAAGTATGTGCACTCAGAAGTGCTGTCGCTGCCGTCAGGGCTGGACTGTGAGATGTCCTAGGAGAAGGGGATCGGCTTCAAAGTTATTAAAAGTTCCTGGCTGTCGGTGGGACGGGATGCTCCACTCACCTGCCGACCAGTCTCCTCCTCGTCCTCATCCACACTGTTCTTCACGCTGCCACCTGAGGAGCGTCTTAGAGCCATCTGCAGACTGGGTTGGGATACTGGTCAGTTCCCGCCTTAGGATCCCACGGAGCTGTTCATAAATGCGGCATGTTTGTGGTGACGAGTCAGACCGTCCACTTGCCTCTTTTGTCTTCTGGCACGACCGTCTCAGCTCCTTGATTTTCAAGCAGTGCCACCGGGCGTCCCGGCGTATCCTTATTCCGCCATGCCCTGTGCAATCTCGGCATTGATATTGGCGCTTCTTTCACTGCTTCCTCGTTCCACTTGAACCGATTCCTCTCCCCATGCAGCAGTGACGTCCAGGATCTCCCTGCACATTCCCCGCTTTTGCTCGTTTGTGAGCCTGGGCGTTCACGGTCAGGCGTGCTGCTGAGGCGCGCTGCCTGCTCGGGGGTTTGCTCGCCACGCTGGCCGCACAGGAAGTGAAATTCCGGGGATTTTCCTGTGTACTCACTGTGGGACACCTCCTGGTGGCCAAGAACATCAGTTTCCCCAGCACTGCCTCTGCAGTACCCTAATGTTGACCATCAAGGGTGAATTTACCGTTCCTCCTCGTGAAAAGCAGGAGTACCGAAATGGACTCTAACTGCCCTTAAAGTCAACCAAAAGGGGTTGATGGTGTGGACTCACTGTTTAGAAAATCGACCTAATGCAGCTCAGCTCCCAGTGTAGACCCAGCCTCAGTGACCCCTCCTGGCTGTGAATTCTCTCAATGTCCCAGTGACCAGACCGTCTCGTCGCACCTCAAGGCTCACGAGCGAACCAAAGCAGAGCGCTAGGATGCCTCTTGAGCAGCGTGCACCTGGCCGGTCCGCTGCGGCAGCAGTGCTGTGGGAGGCCACTGGCCTGGGCCCAGATAGCACAGCCTCACTCCAACAGTCTCTTGTTTTTCAGACCTGACCAGACGTCCATGGAAGTCACTTGTGACCTGCTAGTGGGATGTGATGGAGCCTTTTCTACAGTGCGAAAGCAGTTCATGCGGCAGACACGCTTCAACTACAGCCACGTGTACATCCCTCATGGGTACATGGAGCTCACCATCCCACCCAAGGACGGGGATGTAAGTAGCCTCCCTCCAGTCCGTGCTCTGCTGTAACACCCTGGTCCCTGCTGCCGCGGCCCCTCCAGAAATCCCTGGTGAGCCAGTTGCCTGTTGGGGATGGATGGTGCTGTCCCACCTCGCAGAGCTATTGTCGGGCTCTCTGCAGGCTCAGGCAGCCAGCGCTGCAGTGCTCCTGTTTTTGAGGTTAAGAGCTGGTAGGTCCCTGGCTTTCAGGTTCAAGTCAAGCGAATGCAGGAGGCAGCACATGTTGGGTGGGGACGCAAGGGGAACAGCCCGGCTTGCTCAGGCTTGTACCCTCGTGAAATGGTGCAGGGACCTTCTGCGCTGTGGGGAACGGGCTTGCTAAGGAGACTCTGACCAGCCCCTTCCTTCCTTGCAGTTTGCCATGGAAGAGAATTTCCTGCACATCTGGCCCAGGAACACCTTCATGATGATCGCGCTGCCTAACCTGGCAAGAACCCACATTCCTTACGGGCACAGGGCGGGCTCCCACAGGAGCTGGCTGGGGAGACGCGCAGTGCCTAGCGCCCCCGTGGGAGTGGCGGGCCCTCTGACCCAGGAGGCCGCAGACCGAGTCTGTGCTCTGCCGCTTCCTGGGACCACGCAGGGTGGGAAGGGGTCTCCCAGGCCCCATCCTGCTTCTGCACTGCTCCCACGGGACCAGCCACGATAGGCCCCTCTGTGCAACAGAGCAGGGAAGTGCAGAGCTCGGGGCCTATAGGCCCTTCCCCCTTCCGCCGCTCTTAGCCTCTCCCCTTGCTCCCACAGGATAAGTCGTTCACGTGCACCCTCTTCATGCCCTTCGAGGATTTTGAGCGGCTCACGACGGGCGATCAGGTGCTGGAATTCTTCCAAGCCTACTTCCCAGATTCAGTTCCCCTCATCGGAGAGTAAGTGAGCGCTCCTGTGGGGTCTCACTAGCTAGCGCCGTGACGGGCAGCTCTCCTGGGGCTGGTGACGTCGCGCGCTAGTGCAGAGCAGCAGCGACTGTGTCAAGGGAGGCCGGGGCATTGCAGGCCCCTCGGGAGGGGCTCTAGACACCTGATAGATTGCAGAACAGATGGGCAGGACAGGAGACTGCAGTTTGCTCTGTTGTTCCAGTGGAATAATAAGCCTGAAGGTCGCGGTGCCCTTCCCCAGGTGCTAAGCTAAGCTGTCTGTAATCATTAGACCACACTCCACTGCCTGCGCCAAAAACATGAGCCAGGAGTCCTGATTGCCAGCGCTCGACTGTAGTCTGCCACCGCTTGTGTGAGCCGCTGGCCGGGGACACCCCGTGCTCCCCTCTGGGGGATAACAGCCTCCTACTGCTAAGAATTAATGCCTTAACTCACCAGTAGAGGTTGAGCCTTGAATCTGAATTTGGCTGCCCCTGATCGAATGCCTGCTTTGTCCATTTTCCTTTACTGAAAACCTAGAAAGTCACTGTCCCAGCCTGGCCCTTACCACAGCCACAAGGTCCCATGGGCAGCATCTAGTGCCCTTGCCAGCTCCGACTCTGTAACACACAGCCCTATCTCTGAGCCCGTCTCTGAGACGGGGGACTCCGGGGTCCTGCCAGTCCTGTCCCTGGGACCAGCGTCTCCCATCTCCTGAACGCTCCGGAGACCCTCTCCCCCCCAGCAGGAGAGTAGAGAACAGGGCTTGCTGGGGACTGTCGCTCTGCTCATAGGCAGCTGGTGGGTTACAGGTCTTCAGAAAACAGAAGCTGTGAAATAGCCCCACCCCCGGCTGATCTCCCCCTCTGGTGAGTCTGGGGTGTCTCCCTGTCTCCTCTTGTCCCGTGTCCTGCTCCCAGGTGCTGATGGCTGGCAGCCTCCCCTCCCCCCTTAAGCCGTCTGCCGCTTTCCGACCACGTGCTCGGCAGGGAGGTTCCAGCCCCTCGCCCCTGCCTAGAAAACCCCGTTGACCCGCAGGGGCGAGGCAGGAATGGAGCCAGCCAAGCCACTAAGCCCAGGCTGTTCGGTGAGACTCCCTGCATTGCCACGCGCTGGGCTGGCAGGTCCGGACACGCCCTGCCATGCGAGAACACGTTCACGCCACGCTGCCGGCTCCGCTGCCCCACGGCCAAAGACCCCTGCCAAGTCCTGCTCTCCAGGCGCTGGGCGGCACCGAGGGCAGCTGCCCTTGGCCTGGGCCTTTCCACCCTCGGCCCTCCCTCACCCGGGGCCCAGCCACTCGGTTGGCCCCCCTGCGAGCTAGGCAGGTGGCAGCTCTCACTGGCTCGTGGAGGCGGCGACACATAAGATGTGCAAATCCCCGCCCCTTTCACGGAGTGGGGTGCTGGGGATTGTCTCAGCCAGAGACTCGCGAGCTGGGGGGACGGTGCGACCTCGCCCAGCTCAGAGTAAGAGCAGCAGAAAAGAGCCGCCGCGGCGCGCCCGGGGGTGAGGAGACCCGTTAGTGCAGCGGTTGGTGTGTTCACCCCGGGGACCCCCTTCAGCCCCGCCCTGTCTGGCAGCTGAACAGGGTCTGCCCGGCTCTCGCCGGCAGGGAGCAGAGTCCTAGCTCGGGCCTAGCGCGTCTTCCCGGCGAGTGCAGGAACGCCGGGGGGAGCGTGAGGGAGTCTCTGCAGGCCAGTGCCCCGGGCGCTCCCCTGAGAGCTGGCGCAGCCCAGCCCTTGGTCACACAGAGGGGCTTGCCCTGCGGGAGAAGCTGGGTCCTGCACCCCTTGGGCTGCTCCTCTGAGCATGCTGACTGGCCCGGTGGCCAAGCTCCTCTCCGACCCTGCGGCTGGTGCGGGGTGAGATGGGTGCTCACGGGGGACTGAGGGAGCCTGCCAAGTTGGGTGGCAGCCAAGCGAGAGTGCTGTGGGTTGCAGTGGGGCCTGAGAGGGGATTTAGGCATCTGACTCTGGGGTTCGGATCCTGCGCAAATCCCAGCTGTGGTTGGTATCTAACCCTGCATCCGGCCCTGCTTTAAATGTGCCTAGTTTGGCTTGGGAGACACGCCAGTGGATCGGGCCCTTCGGAGGGAACAGTCTCTGCTTTTAACAAACAACAGCACCCAGGGGAATGGAGGCCAAATGCGTCCCCTCCTGGGTCTGAGAGTCCAGTCGGCCCGTTACCGTGGGGCAGGTTGCCTGCCGAGTGCTTGGGGCTGCAGGCCTGGGGCTTCCCCTCGGATTCTCCGCTCGCCGGTGCGTGCGGGCGCCCCTGATAGCTGCGTTGCCCCCAGGACCTGTGCAGTGTCGGTGGCCCAGGCCCAGGCAGGGCAGCGTCCCCACAGGCCGAGCCCTGGGGACCTGCTCGTTCATACAGCCGCACATCCCTGCTCCGGTGCCACTGATCCCAGTGCCCGCTGGGACACGCGACTGGCACGGGAACAACGCCGGCCTGGGGCCTTGGCGCCTGACGCTAGTGCAGGGGCGGGCGAAACTGCTGGAGAAATGGGTGTTTGACGCGGTTTGGAAAGGAGCGCCTTCTCGCCAGTCCCTAGACACTCACCCACCATGTGCCCAGCGCCGCAGCCACCACCTCCTGCTGAGAGGCAGGAAAGGGCTGAGCTGGAGGGGGGAGCTGTGCAAGCAGCAGGAGCTGTTTGCAAAGCCCCCCCCCCACACACAGACAGACACCCCTCCCACTGCCCAAGCAAAGCATTGAAGCAAGGACTTAAATACACCCTTACTCAACCAAGCACTTGGGTACACACCATCCAAGTGAATGGGGCAGAAGCAGGGCGCCTGTATTTTGCAGAAGAGAGGTGGGAAGGGGCCTGTAAGGGGAAGCAGGAGCAAGGCTGGGATGGGTACAGGTTGGATCTCGGAGCCCGTTTCCAAACCGCGTCACAAACACCCATTTCTCCAGGAGCTTCACCCGCCCCCTGCACTAGCATCAGGAGCTGACGCCCCAGGCCGGCTTTGTTCCCGTGCCAGTCGCGTGTCCCAGCGGCACTGGGATCAGTGGCACCAGAGCAGGGATGTGCAGCTGTATTAATGAGCAGGTCCCCTGGTTGAATCTCTCTGGTCCGGCACCTCAAGGCCTGACTGTGCTGAGCCAGAGAATTGACTGGCCCATGGGAGGTGGATGCCGTCGAGCAGCATTCCCAACGGCGTCCCACGTTTCATGCAAACTCTTGTCTTGGCTGCAGGCAAGCGCTGAAGCGCGATTACTTTTTGCTGCCACCCCAGGCCATGATCTCTGTGAAGTGCTCGTCGTACCACATGGCGTCCCGGTGTGTGCTGATGGGAGACGCCGCCCACGCCGTGGTACCCTTCTACGGGCAAGGCATGAACGCTGTGAGTTGGCCGTTCTTAGCGCCCTGCCGCTGGGTTTGAGCGCAGGCTTTCTGACCAGCTGGTTCCATTTCCTTGCACAACGGATTGGCTTGTTGGGTTTGAGGCTGGGAGGGGGAATCCGCTGGGTGTGAGCCACACAAGACTGACAGGCTGAAGGGACCTGTACAAGGTGGGCTGGTCCTGTCTGCCCCTGCAGAGTCACCCTGTGCCTGTATCGTCCGCTGCTGCTGGAGGGGGGGAGAGGAATGCGTGGTCAGGCATACTTGGGCCAGCAGGCTACAGCTTCCCTTTTCAGTGACAGTCACAGTTCAGGGCAGCTGCACCTGGTGTGCCCCTCTGCGCCAGAAGGGCACCCGCTTGTAGGCTTGTGCCCCTCTTGCATGGAAAGCCATGTCCTCTCACTCCTGAGCCGGGTATTGCCAGGTTGCCTGCTCCCTGCCTACACTGCCAAGTTCCTTATTTTCCTCTTAGCTGGGGCCATGGCAGTTTGCCACCACTGACGTTACCACTCCATTGTTTCTGAGCAAGCCCCTTTACGCTTAAGGGAAAAGCATTACAGGGGACGTATGAAAGCAAGAGAAGCCTCCAGACGCATGGGAATAAGCCGCCCGGCAGCCACCCCCTGGCAAAGTCCGTCCTGCCTCCCCAGGCGTTTCCCTGTGGTTACCAGTGGAGAGAGTCTGTCGCTCAGAACCGGAGCTCCCAGTTTTATGGGGCCAAAGTCCTTCCAGCCCTTCCCTAAGGACTGAGACCCCTTGGGCCAAGGAGCTCATCTCTTGGCTGGGTCCGTCAGTTTTCTCTCAGGCTGTTGAGCTGCAAGTTCTTTCTCTGCCTAGTCCCTGTTCAGGTTGGGCCTCTCTCGCCCAGCACCCCCAGGTCCTCGCTAGGGTCAAACCCGAGAGGAGTCCGTGCTGTCCAGCAGCATTGCCCGTGATTATGTCTTCCAGGGATTTGAAGACTGCTTGGTCTTCGATGAGTTAATGGACCAGTTCCACAATGACCTCCGTGAGTAAATCCCCGGGCTTGGAAACCAGACCCGGCTGGGGATTCTGGGCAGCTTCGGCGGCAATCAGTCACCCAGAGGCGCCCCCAGGGATGCTCCCATGAGGCTGTGCGGGCCAGGCGGGATTAGCCACTAGTTGTCCCCAGGAAGGGGCAGTGCTAAGATCGTGGTGTTAGCGAAGATCCTTGTGGCCCCTTCTAATCCCAGCTAGTCGAGTGGTGGCCTGTCTGCTCCCGGGCCACAGCACCCGGCGTTTTGCAAGTGTGGGGGGTTTCCTGCATCCTGTCCTGTGGGCCCAGGCCGTGGGTCTCACCGCCAAGAACAGCGGTGGGCCGGCTCTGTGGCTGCAGGGATCCCGAGTGAGTTCTTGCCTCACCGCAGGTCGAGGGGCTCTCTGCCCACGGCCATGGGCGGGTCTTTAGGAGACTGACCACACGAAGGAAAAGAGCCCAGGGCATTCACTGATGCAACCCAGACGCCTCCATTTCCACGCGCCTCCATGGGCATCACAGCAGGGTGACCCTAGTGCAGGAGCCAGGGGCAGATAGTGTCACTGGGATGCGGGCATCACTGTGCAGAGCTCTCTGAAAATGCAGCGGCAGGCACAAAAGCCAACGGAAGGGGGGCGGGGGTCGTTAGGAAAGGGACAGAGAACAAGGCCTGATTGGGGTCACTGGAGTCACCTGTATGTACCCGAGGATGCCTCCCAGGCTGGCTGTGAGTGACAGGTTCCCGAGACGCGCACACCCCAGGAAGCGCCCTGCGCCCTAGCGTGCCCCTTCCTGCGGGGACACAGCGCCAGGGAGCAGATGGGGGCTAACGATGGAACTGGCGCTCTTCCCCAGGGAGCTGCCTGCCCGAGTTCTCCCGGCTGCGTGTGCCCGACGACCACGCTATCTCCGACCTCGCCATGTACAACTACGTGGAGGTAAGGCTCGAGCTCTCTTCCAGCTCTGATGCTAGGGCACAGCGCGGCTCTGGGCTCGCTTGCAGGGAGCAGGTCGGCAGAGCTGTGGGAGTAACCTGGCCAGCTGTGCTGGGGGCGTGCAGGCCGGATTCACCCCCAGGCACAGCCGCTCTAGCGCCCTGCCCCCGCCCACAGCTGACCTCTGTGGTTTCTGTAAGAGAAATGAAACTTTCACCCTCCTTTGAGCTTGTGGGAGCCCCCGGGACGCCGGCCCCCCAGCACCTGCCCACGGTGCCAAGCTGGAAGTCTGGCCCTGCACCCCTGCTAGATCTCCAGCAGCTGCCAGGGAAAGAATCTCGTGCCTAGAACCATGGGCTACCCCTTCAGGCAGCTCCAGCAACCCGCTTAGGCTGTCCTGGGGGGCTGCTGATGGCCAGGCTTGGCTGGCCAGGGTGCTCAGAGCGAGTGCAAAGCCCTTGGCTTAAGCAGGCAGCGGGAGGCAGTGGCACTCTGAGCCAGGTAGTTGCAGCGGTAGGGTGCGAGCCCCACCTTTGAGCTCCGCGCTTTCTTCCAGATGCGCGCACACGTCAATTCCAAGTGGTTCCTTTTCCGCAAGTGCCTGGATAACTGTCTGCACTGGCTGATGCCCTCCACGGTGATCCCACTGTACACAATGGTAAGGCCTGCCTCTTGGTCCCCTGCCTCCCCGCCCCCCGGCTATGCCCGGCCAGCCGGCGGCACTCACAGCCTCTGCGCTCCGGTGCAGGTCACCTTCACTAGAATCCGCTACCACGAGGCCCTGCAGCGCTGGAAATGGCAGACCCAGGTGAGCGGGGACTGGCCCCAGTTTCCACTGGCCCCAGAGCGAGTCTCATTCTCCCCAGACACTAGGAGCGGGGGGGCTGGCTGCTTGTGGGCGGGCATCACAGCCCCTTCCGGCCTGCCAGCCTGGGCAGCAGCACTGCTTGTCCGCGGCACCAGACACGCTGGCCGTGCCCCTGTGTTGCCAGAGCCGGGGCCAGGAGCTCAGTGGTTCCCGTCTCACTGGGCAAGTCCCCAGGCTGCCTGTCTCCGCAGCCTCCAGCAGCCCACACCTCGCCCTGGAGAGACTGTGGCCTTTCCCGGAAGCCCCTTTGCTCTTCCCTCCTGCCTGCATAGCCCCAGCCCAGCCCTGCCGGGAACGGCCGCAGGATTTAGCAGGCCCCTGCTTGAATGACAGGCCATTGGGAGCTCAGGTTCCCTCGGCCTGCGACCTCAGCGACACCACAGACTGCCCTGTTCTCGCCAGGCCTGTCCCTCGCGGGATGCCCCTTCCTGAGCGACGACTCGGCCCCGAGATGTCTCCCCTGGCAGGAGGGGGGGGGCCTGCAGTGCTCAGTGCTGATCCCCGCCAGCCAGGCTCGACGCTTCCAGTCTCAGCAAAGCCCCGTGCCCATGGGATGGGCACCGGAGCCTGGCTGTCAGCTGGGCCTCACTTGGCACTGTCCCAGTCTGCGGGCGTCTCCGTGCTCCCGCCCGAGGGGGTCGCGCTGTGGTACGACAGCCCTTCTGAGCCAGGCTGCGTGTCTCCTTGCACTTGCAGGTGATTAATAAAGGACTCTTCCTAATTGGGGCAGCTGCAGCGCTGGGTGGCCTCTACCCGCTCGCCAAGTGGGGCGCCCGTACGGCTGGCTCCGAAAAGCCGTGGAGCTGGGTGCTTCAGCTCAGGAACCTTGGAAGTCTCCTGCCAGCAACGCCCCGGGCATAAGGCAGGGGAGCCCCGAGGGCACGCACAAGTCTAGCTGGAAACTCCTCCGTGTTCATCTTCCCATCCACCAGGCAGGAGCCCTCTGGCCCCCAGAGAGCTCAGAGCCAGGCCTTGGCGGTACTCGCCAGGCATTGGCACCAGTGTTCCCTGTAAACTCTGCCGGGAGCGCCCGTGTGCTCAGCTTACAACCAGCGCTGGCCAGGGCCTGTCTGACGGGAGCCGCTTTGCTGCTTAGAAACGCCCCCCTCCGCCGCCTGGCGCAAACTTGCTCCCTCGCCTGCGCCTGGAGGCAAACGTGCCGGCCCAGCGCCATCCGCGTGGGGCTCAGACAGGGCAAGCGCCACGGTCAGTACTTGCCTAGTCCTTGTTTTCCGTCCCTCTGCCACCAGACCTGCCAGCCTGTCGTCTGCAGCATCTGGCTGGGCCCTCGGGGGTTGGCTTGTGAGTGTGACACTGAACTGACGAACAGCGCCACGTCCACAGTGTGTGCCTGGGCACGGGGCGGCGCTGCAGGAAGGCCCCGTCAGGCTACAGGTGCAGCAGGAAGTGCCACCCAGCCACAGGCAATTCCTTCAGTGCAGCCACAAACCCCTCGTGCCACCTGACCCCCCCGGGGGCCTCCGCCACTCTTGGCAGCGAGTGCCTAATGTGCCTAATGGATAAGTTGGCCCTGCCTGCCAGAGTGTGTACACAGTGCTTAACGAATGGCGCCTGGAGTAATTATAACTAACTAGCTCTGTTGTCAGCAAGGCGTCTCCCTCTTGCTGGAGTCTCACCCATCACCCTGCTCCATCCATGTTTGGACTCTGGACCTGCGTCACTCCCAGACCATGGCATCCCCTTCAGGACACTGCCCTCTGGCAGTGCCCACTAACGTGATCTCTCATCCCCCTTCTGGGGTTATGTAGTGGGGTCTATTTGGAAAACCATGGGAGAGTTCTAAAAGCCCCTCCCCAGCCTTATGGGAGGGACACTGGACCCATGTCCAATTAATTTCGGGGGACAAATAATGAAAAAAGGATCAGGGAGTGCAGGCTAAAGGTTTAAAACTAGGGAGCCGGATGGGGACACCGAGCAGAGAACCCCAGACAGAGCCCACTGCTCCTCAAAGCTATCGAAGGAGCCAGTGGACGCCGCCCAGAGGAACTCTGCCTGGATTCGTGAAACCAGGGAGGAATGGAAATAGGCCCCACAGTCGCAGTGTGGGAGGCCACCCACAGGGCACGGCCACGGAAACAGGGCCGGCTGCTTCGGGAAGTCGGGTTCCCATTGCCTCTCTGCGATCCCAGGCCTCACACCCCGGGTGGACTGTGAGCACTGGGAGGCTGCCACCCAGGCAAGAGCTGTGAGCACTGGCCAACAGGCACAGCGGAGCCCAGTCGGTCTGAGGCCGACGCAGGCCAAAGTGAGGCCTCAGGGCTCGTGTAGTGCCGGGGTTATTGGTCGGTAAGCACCTCGCGCCACCCTTGTCTGCCCAAACAAAGCTGTGAGATCCCGAGAGCTGGGACCTGTCAGTCTGTGGGACCGAGACGTGTTGTGCCACCGGGCGCTGCCGGGCCTGCTTGCGGCGCCTCCTCGGCACTAGCACGTCCTGCGTCGAGGTGGGGGTGCTGGGCACTGTTTGGGATTCGCTGCCATAATCGCTACCCCGGCACTGTCATGTGGGGCCAGCACCTGCTTGCTTGCCTCGCAGCCATGCACGGCCAGGCCTGGTAGAGTGCAGGGCAGAGGGAGGCTATTACCTGCGCCCCAAAGGCCCCTGCGAGGCTGCACCTGCTTGGTGCCCACCGTGGGGCTGGGCATGGGGGCCTAAGGCCGCCGGCAGTGCACAGGAGCAGGCTGCAAGGTTGCAAACGCGGGGGCCTTCCTGCTTTCACAACTCTCATTTTTTAAAAACGAAACGTGGCAGTAGAACGTCCCAGGGCCGTGCTGGAAAAGCCGGGGTCCCTTCCTGCCAGGCCCTGCTGGGCAAGCGGCTCCCTGCGGTCGAGCGCCTCCATCACCAGCCGCCACATCACCAGCAGCAGCAGCCCGATCAGGGCCACGCCAGCGATGGTGCCACCCACGATGGCGACGATGTTGGGGGGCTGCGGACACTCTGGGGAGCAGAGAGAGCCCAGGGTTTGCCTCCTGCGGTGCAGAGTTCAGCCCTGCCCAGCCGGGGCCACAGCCAGCAGCATGGGAGCGGCGCTGGCACCACGGGCCTTGGGAAACCTGCTCTGCGCAGCAAGCAATGCACTGCAGGGCCCAGCGGAGTGGGCTCCCCCTGGCTTGTGGATGTGGCCAGCCTGACTTGACCCCAGGCTCCCACTGCCAGCAGCCAGTCCCATGCACCTCAGTCCAGCTGCCATGGAGGGGAGGGGTCCCCATAGCGGAGCCAGCTCCGACCATGTGACAACCCAGGTGCACTGTGCTGATGGCCGTGTGGGTACGGACAACAGGGGCTAGCTCTCTGCGAGGGCGGGGCAGGCCCAAGGGGGCTAGCTCTCTGCGAGGCGGGGCAGGCGGCAGGCCCAAGGGAGCTAGCTCTCTGTGAGGGCGGGGCAGGCGGCAGACCCAAGGGGGCTAGGTCTCTGTAAGGGCGGGGCCAGGACGGCTTGCACCACTTCCTCAGCTGTCCCGGGGGCAAAGCGCTGTGGGTAGGGGCTGGGGCAGGCTCAGCAGGCTCCAGAGGTAGGGGACGCACTTGCGGCCAGCTGCTGGGCTGGCTGGTTTTATTAGTTGTCAATGTGGCACTGGAGCAGAGTGAGTGGGACATGAGGCGACAGGCAAACTGGGCTCCCCAGAAAGCGAGTTCTGGATTCAGGCAGGACTTGCAGGCGTGACCCTGGGCACTGAGGGCTGGTCCTTCATAGTGCCACTTCCAGCTAGCCCGGAGAGCCTGGCGCTGGCCTGGGCTGCGGCTCCGACCAACGCGCTGCGAAGGGGCGGCAGCCTTGTGCCCAGGGTGGAGGTGACTTGGCCATGGCGGTAGCATTGTGTGCTGGGTCACGTGGCCGTGCCATGGGGCCAGCTGTCACTGGGTGCTCGGGGCTGGGCTGCGGGCTCCGGCCCCACACGAACGTAGCGGGCAGTTTGGAGTGGTCAGGCGTTGGCACGCGGCCAGTGATTCTGGAAGAGGTGGGGCCCGGGCCCGGTTGCTACCTCTTCCCGCTCCCGTGTGGCCACTGCTCCCCCCACGCTGGGCTTCTGGTGCCGGAGAGTGGCCAGTTCCCGGAGCAGAGCGCAGCGCAGTCACTGCAGCCTGGAGTGGAAAGGAGGGGGCAGCTGGCAAAGTGTCAAGCAAAGACCTATTGTGGCGGCAGGCGCAGAAGGAGCAAGGATGCGGGCTCATGTCACGCTCCGACCACGGCCACTGCCCGGCACGCACACGCAGGGCACGTGGCATTGACAGCGGGATTGCTACTCAGGAGTCCCTGCGCCCCACAGCCCTGGCCAGGCGGAGGGGAGAGATTCAGGAGGGGCACATGAGCCTGCTCCGCCCTGGGGCCGTGGAAGCGGGGAGCAGAGCAGCAGATCTTGGCTTAGCGAGTGAGAGGCTGGTGCCCGTGGCTGGGTCGTTCCTGTTTCGCAGTCGAGTAGGGCGGCGCTGCTCAATCTCCGCCGAAGCGGGGATTCATGACTGTGGTGGTAGCACTCTGGAAAAGGGGGTTATCCGCCTGGGAAGAAACACCAGACAGGGCTGTTAGTGTTGCCTGGATTGTCCAGAAACGGCCTCGGGCCATTACAAAGGGACCGAGAGACACGGGCTGCACAGGTCTGGGCGTCCCCACCGCCGAGGGAGGGTTGAAGACCCCACAATACCCCGCTCAGGCACTGGAGCGCGCCCGGGGGAGCTGCTGGCCAGCCGAGCCCTGCGTCGCCCTGGGGCTGCACTTCAGTTCTGCAGCCTTTGCCGTGTCGGGCCCCCAGCCCAGCCACATGCCCCTGATTTCTGGAGAGGGGGGTGTGGCCAGTTCCTCCCCGGGGCACGTTGCAGGAAGCCAGGGGCCTCCAGATGCGCTGGGTTTGGGTCCGGGCACCCTGTGTCTCCCACACGGCCGACAGGAAAGTCCAGCCCGTCTTGCTCCCACCCCACGAGCTCCCCTCTGCGTCTGTCACCGCAGCACCTGCAGCCTAGGGACATACCAGAGCCCCTGGCTCTGGCGCTGGGTTGTGGGGGGCAGAGGGTACATGGGACCAGCGGGGATTCAAGCCTGGGATGGGGAGGGGGGCTGGAAGGAGGGGGACTGGGATGAGGAGGGGGACTGTGCCTAGTCCTTCCCCAGAGCTGCATGGGGGCCTGAGGCCCAGAGACCTCCTGCCCCACACTAAGCCCAGACGTCGCCCAGTCCAGCCTGTCTGGGGCAGGGGGGATTGGGCGAGGGGAGGGGCAGAGCCAGCTTACGTCATTCCACTTGGCCTTGGACTTCTCCTTCTCAAAGCGGCGGTATTCCCTGCGGTCGAGCGCCTCCATCACCAGCCGCCACATCACCAGCAGCAGCAGCCCGATCAGGGCCACGCCAGCGATGGTGCCACCCACGATGGCGACAATGTTGGGGGGCTGCGGACACTCTGTGGAGCAGAGAGAGCCCAGGGTTTGCCTCCTGCGGTGCAGAGTTCGGCCCTGCCCAGCCGGGGCCACAGCCAGCAGCATGGGAGCGGCGCTGGCACCACGGGCCTTGGGAAACCTGCTCTGCGCAGCAAGCAATGCACTGCAGGGCCCAGCGTAGCGCCCTGGCCCTGGCCCGCAGCTGCTGGCTGCCCCCCACTGGCACTCTGGGGAGCTGCCCACGGGCTGGGCACTGTGGCGGGAGTTGGGCGAGGAGCAGGACGCAGCAGGAAGTGCAGAACGGAGGAAAGGAGGGCTCAGAGCCTGGCAGGAGGAAATGGAAGAGCCAGGGCCCTAAAATCCTGCGTATTCACAGGCCCCTTGCACCAGCGTGTGCCACGCTCATCTGGCTGGGGTACCCGTGTTCTCCCCTCCCCCCAGGGCGCTGCGCTGGGCAGAGGATCCCCGCGGGGCCTGTTCTCTTCATGTACCTGCATGAAGCCCAGTCCCCAGTTCTCTCTGACCCCACCTGCTGTGACCTTGGGGTCTGCGGGCTGGCTCCGGGGGGAGCCCCCCTCCCCTTCCAGGCAGGTGTGGGGCAAGACGCCAGTACCTCTCTTCTCATCCACTTTAATGGTGTATTTCCCCTCTCCGTCCTCCTGGTTCATGATGTAGGAAATCCAGCAGTTCTCCGAGTCTTTCTCCCGGCACTGCCGGCCACTCCCCAGGGCGCTGTTCACCTGGATGTTGGGGCAGGCAGCGGAGCAGTTCTTCTGAAAGGGGCCGCTCCCAAAGGCCCTGCACTCGGCACAGGAGCTGGAAGGCACACCAGGAGGCACATGTCAGGTAACAGGCTGGCTGGCAGCCCAGGTGGGGGGTATGGTGTGAGGTTGGGAAGGAGCATCCCCCCTGCGCCGACTGGCCGTGACCGGGGGCTGGGGCTGTTCTTCCTCTGCCACATGGGGTGTGGGACACGTGCGAGGGTTATGCGGGTGTAAGGTGCTTACCCGGCAGCTGCCTCGCTAACCCGCACAGCCCAGAGGAGCTGCAAGGACCCGGTGCACCCTGGGCCTGGAGCCCCACAGAGACCAGTCTCCCGAAGGCTGCTGCTGGCTCCATGGACCGCAGAAGCCTCACAGGGGCAGAGTTGCGGGGGGCACCACCCTGGGGAGCCAGGTCCTTGTATCTCCACCCCAAACTGGTGGGACCGAGGTCCGCCTTTGGCGAGAGAGAACAGGGACCCGCTGTGCCCCCAGGCTGCCCGCCCTGCTGTGGCCGGGGACTGTGGTCACTTACATGTACTGGGCGCAGGGGGACGGGCAGCCCGGGCACTCCTGGCAAAACGGGGGCTGGTAGCCCGGCAAGCACTGGCAGATGTTGCACCGGCATGTCCCACGGCCGCTGCACTCGACGTTCCGGGTGTTCATGCAGCCGTCGCTGGATTTCTTGCACTGGCAGGCGCTGCCGTCGAAGCCGCTATTGCACTTGCACTCCCCACAGTCGCAGTGCCCACGATCTGGGGAGACATTTCCAGCCAATGCAGCTGCGTGGGGACACGTCCCAGAGGCAGACCCGCCGGGCCCCCAGGCGCCAGGAACCATCCCCTGCAAGTTACAGATTCTTCCACTAGCCTCTGCCTGGCCGAACCGGCAGCCTCCCTTCTGCTCTGATGGGCTCAGACTCTCCCAGGGCCCTTTAGCCCTGCAGGGGGCACAAGGGCTCGGGGCTTCTGCCCCACAAGCTGCGCTGGGCCTCGGGGTTCCAGCCATGGGGGATGGGCTGGTGCTTGGGGCTTCTGCCCTGTGGGGGTGCCCTAGGACTGAGGCTGCCCTGCTCCGTATCTTCTCAGAGATCCACTCTGGACGGCTCTGGCTGAACGTGTCCTGCACCTGGGGCCTTTCCTCCCTGGAATCAGGCTTCCTCTCCAAGCTCTGAAGTGCTCAGCAAGGCCCAGCCCACAGGCCCTAGAGCGCCATGGAGTCCAGGCGGGGACGGGAGCCAGGGCCATCGGGCAGGGTCGAGTCAGCCCACTGGGCTGTCACTCACCTGTGCCGCCGCACAACTGGCCGTTGTGGAGCTCGCAGTTCACGTTGTCGCACTCGCAGTAGGTCCCGTAGATCTGCTTGTGGGGCGTGTCGCTGGTGTGGCAGCTGCATTGCCCACACACACAGTCCCCCAGGCCGGAACAGATCACCGAGGCATTGTCCTTCCGGCAGCTCCCTTCCAGCTCCTTGTTGCTTTTCCCTTTCGTCTCACACTCGCAGTTCTTCCCAGTGTAGCCAGTTTTGCAGCTGGGGGAGGGGAGAGGGAGGGTGGGCATGTGGAAGGTGGGGTGACTGAAGGTGCCTCCCCCTGCGTGGAGCCCAGGTGCACAGACCAGCCTGGCATCACCGCGAACACCTGTCCAGCCATCAGCTGGCCTTGAGCCTGGAGAGCTGCCGGCTCCCTGGGTGCCAGAGGCTGTGGGGGGTGTCGCTGGGATCGTTTACCTGCAGGTGCCACAAAAGACGTCGCCTTTCCCGTTGCAGGCAGCGGGGTTGGGGCGCTCGTCACACGCACATTTGCACTGGCTGGTCAGCTGCACCGTGAGCGTGTCTGTGAAGCCCAGGGGCCGGATGACGAAGGACTGGTCTTGGATGCACTCCTTGGCTGTAACTTTCACTTGGAAAGTGATCTGGGAGGAGGCAAAGCAACGGGGCTAGGGGCTGTGTCTGAGAAAGCATCGCGGCGAACGTTCTTGGGCAGCCAGCCCTGAGCTACATTCGCCTCTGGCCGGAAGCGCCCCCCCCCAGGATGCAGGCAGCGTCTGAAATGGAGCCCATGAGGCACCTCATGCCTAACTGACCCCAAGTGAAACCTTTGGGTTTGATCAACAAACGGAAATGTTTGGTGCAGCCCCCCCAAGCAGAGGACTTCCTTGCAGTGTCCCCTGCGGAGACTAAAGAACACGCCTTTGTCAAATCAGCACTGCCAATGGGAGAAACGCGGAGTTTGCGGAAACAACATTTCCCATCAGTTTGGCTGGAGAATTCCCAACCAGCTCTGACCAGTGGCATTCGGAAGGCACCTCGTCTTCGCCTGCCACTCGGGGCCAGTCCTGTCAGGGGTTCAGGATTTGCAGGGGGTGTTTCTGTTTTGCCAACATTGGCTGCAGGCAAGTGAAACAGTCCCCGTTTTCTGCCTCTCCCTCCCGATGTGGTAGGTAGTCTCACCCTTGGCGTCACCTGAGCCGGGAAATGGGGGTGGCAAATTGGGTTCCCTGATTTCAAGGCTACTCAGGGACTCAGTACACGGGCTCCTGTGTTCCCTTTGGATTTAGAATGTTAGCACAGCGCCCGCCCCCCACTCCCCATCTTTCTGCAGGAGCCCAAGCTACAGAAAGGACTCCAGCAGGGTTCTCCTACTTTGTTGTTGATCTTGACATCACTGCATTCCCCTCTTGCGCCATCCAGGGTGGGCTTTTTGCCAAGGCAGAAAGAATCGTACGTGATTTTCAAAACATCTGGCAAAGTGCCGTGGTCCAGGATGATTCTGGAGGACAAGCTCTGTGAGGAAAACAAGACAGATGATGCAGGAAGATGTCAGCAAGACAGAGGGACCAGACCAGGCAGCTCTGTCAGAAGCAGCGCCTCCGTCAGAGACCCTTGAGGATGGCTCTCCTGCCTACTGCTCTTCCTTGGAGTGTGGCTGTAATCTTTTCAGTCCAAAGTCTGGCTGAGGGGGAGGCCAGGAAGTGAGATCTTAGCTCTGGTAAATGCTGTAGAAATGGGCTGGTTGGGGGATCTGAAAGGAAACCACCCGTGAACTGGCTGCATCAGCTGGTGGGCTGAGAATAACAATTGCTTCCAAGCTCACGGAGTTGCCTAGAGTCGAGGGGCTGGATTGTGGTGTTTATCTTTGGATTGTTACTGGACCACTTCTGACGCATGCGCCTTACTCCTTATAGTCACTCAGTCTAGTTCTTTCTAGGCAGTGAACTTGCTTCAGTGTTTTATCTCAGCCAGCGGGTTTGACTGAAGTGCTGGGGGAAATCTCAGCTTAGGTCAAGGAGGCTGGCATGTTCAGTGCCCGTTGGTGGAACGGTGAGCGAAAGTATCTGCGTGTGAGTCCAGTGGTACTGAATGGCTCAAGAGGGGAGGAGGTGCAGGCAGGCAGGGTATGCGGGGGCTCTCTCTTGCTGGAGGAGTGGCTGCTGCATTCATAGTCTCAGCTGCTGGTTGAGGGGAGCCGAGCTCGGAGAGGCAGAGGCAAAGCAGGCCCCAGCCAACCTGGGCCGGCGTGTTCCGCAGACACAGCAGCTGCCTGTCGCTGCTGTTGGCGCAGTCGGTCTTTTCCAGGGGGATGGAGGAGGCCTGCCCGAGCAGTCCCAGGTTACAGGCGCAGAAGTAAGTGCCACCGCGGGATGGGGGCCGTGGGCCAGAGGGCTGTATGTACAGGCTTCGTCAGCATGACGGGGTAGGTGTTCACTCCCCTGGCTAAGCCCCCAGCCCGGATGAGGCAAGGCCCACAGAGCGCTTGGGGCGAGGCAGGATGTGGTGCTTACATTGTAGGCTTCCCTGATGAGTTGGACGACGTTGCTGGAATCCTCGTTCAGCACCCCCACTGCTGATTTGGGGATCATGTCGCTGAGCTTCTACCAATGGAAACAGAGGAAAATCAGCCCTAGCCCTGAGGGACTATGGGCCAAAGGTGATGTGCAGAGCCACAAGCATTCTGCCTCAGTTTCCCTCCTGCTTGTCCACTAAGCCAGCCACCCCCCGTCTAGGCCGAGCTGGCTTAGCCCTGTGGCTAGGTCACACCGGCACTTCATCCCATCCAGAGACCCAGCGCTGCTCACTGCTCTCCTGGCTCCTCCCCGCCCAGCCTCTGCAGATACTGGCATGGCCCTGGCATCCACCCCAGCCTGCACCGATCACTGTCCCATGCCTGCCTGCCCACCCTCCTCCAGGCAAGCTCGGAGAGGCAGCAGTCTCTGGCCCCTGCTCCGCCTGCCAACTCTTCCACTGCTGAGCTGGGCCCCTGGTTCAGGCGAGGCAGGGCTGGGCTGACGGGCCCCAAGCAGCCCCTGTCCTGTTCCCGATTGGCATGGGGTAGGTACAGCCCTTGGGAACGCAGCCGGAAGCACGAGCTGAGCTAATGGGCCTGAGGAGAGACTGGGGCACCGGGCCCAGCCTTGTCTCTCAGCAGCGCTAGGCAGCTGGGCGCTGTCTCTGGGCCCGCGTGCGTCCCACTTACTCGGTATGTCTCAACCATTCTGCTAGTGACAGCAAAGATGGGCTGGATGTTGTTTTCCGCAAGCTTCTGTACCAGCTGGCCGACGGACGGGTAGTCCTGTGGGAGAGAGGGACCGCGACACTTCTTTGCAGAGCCACGCTCAGTACCAGCCTAGCCATGGAGTGGGAGAGCCTGGGACCTCTCGCAGCCAGCAGCCAGCTGGCTCTTCCTTGCTCCAGGAGCTCCTAGCCACAGACTTTAAACACCCCCCCACCGACGTCCCCAGACATGAATGAGAGAAACGGGCGCGGCCCCCAGAACTGGGGTTTCAGATTCTCCGGTTCGCTCGCCTGCCAGAGTGGCTGTGTTAAGCATGACGGGGTGGCTGCTTGGGGAAAGGCCTGCGCGTGTCCAGGACACGCCCCCCGTTCACAGCATCCTTCCAGCAGCATAAACCCATCTTGGAACCCAGCCCTACCCCCGCACTCCTGGTGCTCCAGGGAGCTTGTTTCCCAGGGGCCCTGGCCACAGGTAAGTGCCTGCCAGCCGCACTGCTGATTTCATTGCCAATGTGACATGCAGTTCACGGGGGGAGGGGCAGGAGCCCTGTGTCCGGCTGCTGAAGAGCCCCTGACGCTGGGACGTACCGGGGGAGCGGCCAGGCATGGGGAGAAGTTGTTCAGCGAGACCGCCAGGCGGCTGCTCACCGGGGAAGATGGCGAGTGAGAGCCAACGTGCTGCTGTGGGCACTTACAAAGTCATTGCTCTTTTTGTACATGTTCTCCTCCAGGTGGCATTCCCCGTCGCTGGGGGTCAGGATGGCTCCGAGTTTACCGTCCCCAGCAAAATGGAACCCGTCATCAGTGGCATAGACCAGCAGGCGAGTGACGTTGCGCCAGCCGATCCTGTCCTGGAAGCAGAAAGGAGGGGACTTGACTAACTTGGTTAGGCCTGCAGCCACTGCCTAAGTGAGGGAGCCAAGGGTCAGAGAGAACCGAGGACCGCCCAGAAATGGGAGTGTCACACCCCGTGTACAGGCCACGACACGATGGGACACGGCACGCAGCCTCCCCGGACAGAGACCACGACACGACGGGACACTGCTCGCAGCCTCCCCGGACAGAGACCATGATGTGACGGGACACGGCACGCAGCCTCCCCGGACAGAGACCACGATGTGACGGGACACGGCATGCAGCCTCCCCGGACAGAGACCACGATGTGACGGGACACGGCATGCCACCTCCCCAGACAGAGACCACAATGTGATGGGACACTGCACGCAGCCTCCCCGGACAGAGACCACGACGCGACGGGACACGGCACGCAGCCTCCCCGGACAGAGACCACGACGCGACGGGACACGGCACGCAGCCTCCCCGGACAGAGACCACGACGCGACGGGACACGGCACGCAGCCTCCCCGGACAGAGACCACGACGCGACGGGACACGGCACGCAGCCTCCCCGGACAGAGACCACGACGCGACGGGACACGGCACGCAGCCTCCCCGGACAGAGACCACAACGTGACGGGACACAGCACGCAGCCTCCCCGGACAGAGACCACAACGTGATGGGACACGGCACGCAGCCTCCCCGGACAGAGACCACAACGTGACGGGACACGGCACGCAGCCTCCCCGGACAGAGACCACAACGTGATGGGACACTGCACGCAGCTTCCCTGGACAGAGACCACAACGTGATGGGACACGGCACGCAGCCTCCCCGGACAGAGCAGGGGAGTAAGAGCAGTGGAAGGAAATATGCATCTGGGCAGCCCCCACACAGCCGGGCGATGGGCAGGCACCGCCGTGGACACGCATGAGCCCGCACGCCCCAGCACACTGCGACCAGTGCAGGGAAAGGGACCCGGACTGGCCTAACAGAAACAAGGGAGATGGACCCACAGGGGCGACAGAGAGATTCCCAGGCCAGGGCAGGCCCTGCATTCCTAGAGGGGAGGGCAGCCCTGGGCCTGCACAAGCCGGCCCTCTTCCCCAGCCACCTGCCCAAGAGCCACAGCGAGGGCAGGACCCGTGGCCAGGCAGCCCAGGTGCAGGGGCATGCATCTCCCAGGAGAGGTGTTCCCAGGACCTGGAGGCACCCAGCTGGGGGGGAGCCTGGGGCAGGCACACGGGGCCCCACACTGCTCGGGGGCTCCTCTCGTCTGGGCCCAGCTGTGGCTGCAGCATAGGGCACCACGCAGGCTCTGAAGGGCGGAGAGCTTGGCAGGGTTATGGCAGATGGTCCCTTGGCACAGATGCCGAGGCCAGCGGGACCGTGGGGATCACCAGGCTGGCCCCTCCGTAACCCAGGCCAGCCCCACAACAAGCCCAAGAGCAGACCCTATGGACAGGCAGCCTGGAGCTGGAAACTGGGAGGGACTCCGCCCCCGTAGGCCCAGGCTGCGCGTGGCCCGGGGCCACGAGACCTCTGTGACCAAACGTCTGTCCTGCCACTCAAGGCTCCCTGGTCTCCTCTGCACTGAGAGAGCTGGCTGGAGCTCCTGGAGCCTGTCCTGGAGGCCCATGCTAACCCGCCAGCCCTTCGCGTGGCCCCCCAGCCTTCCGAGCTCACGACTTACCCCGCAAACTGCCACCTGCATCATGGCGTCCAGCCCCCCTTCGGGGGCATCGAGGTTCCCGGAGATGGCCTGTTTATTGACCTCCTTCTCGAACAACTTGGCGTCGTTGGTGAGGGACAGGACGTGCCGGAAGGCGAAGGGCGGCTGGCAGGAGGCGGCCTTGTTTGGGCAGGGGTTCTTCAGCTTCTCGGGGTGCGTGTTCACAAAGGGCAGCACCGTCTTGTCCACAAAGGAGCCAAAGCCTGCGGGGGCGGGGACGCAGCCTTAGAGACGCCAGTTGGCCCCTGGAGAATGGACCTACGCCAGTGTCCTGCCCCCACCACGCTGGGACACGAGGGCGGATCAGCGCCTGAGCCAGTGGGGCTCATGGCCGGGGCCCTGACCAGAGCAATGGGTGCCCATGTCCGCTCCGTGCTCCTGGGGAGCAGGGACGCCCCCTGCATCCAGACCCTGCGCCCTGGCCCCATTTCCCTGGCAGGAGCCCTGAGAGGGGTGGGGAGGGACCCGCATTTCCTCTGGCTCAAACCCGCTCACGGCCCAGACGTAGCCGCTGCCTCCCCACTTCCTCTGTGGTTCCTGACCCCCACCCCTTTCCTCCCCTCGGCCTGCCATGGGCCCCTCTGCCCTCCTCTCTCTCTCTGATGGACCCTGCCCCCCCAGCCCTGCAGCCATTAAGCCAGGTCCCCAGTCAGCCTGTTTCCTTTGCAGCCAGAAACTCCAGGCTGGCTGGCAGGGAGAGCCGAGGGGTCTGCGAGCTTTGTCCTGTGGCCCTGGCGGCAGGGAGAGCAGAACCAAACCCGGGTAGGGGCAGCGCCAGGATGGAGCCCATTTGGAGCCAACACTCCTCTTGTCGGCAGCTCTGGGCCTTGCCTCTCAGCGGGCGAGTGCAGAGCTCTCCATGGAGCAACTGGGCAGATCCAAGGGTCAGCCCAGTGCGCATTGTCCCTGTGCGGTTACTGGATACCTCGTCCCCCAGCCTGGACGCCTCTCCTGCCTGGCCATCACAGGCTTGGCTCGCGCTCACGCTCACTGCCGGGCAGGGCCCTGTCCAGCCTGTTTTGGGGTCCTCTCCTCTGCTGCTGCTGCTGCTGCTGCTGCAATGGGAGGTAGCGAGTGTGCCTGCGAAGCGGCCGAGAGCCTGCGTGCCTGGAGCCTGTTCCCCGTGAGCTGAGACCCACTCACCGATCTGGCCGGAGCTGGTGATGCTGTTCAGAACCGAGAGCAGGTCCCCCCCCAGCTTCTTCACTTTCTCCAGGTCATCGTGCATGGAGTAGGAGAGGTCCATCAGATAGTAGAGGTCGATCGGGTAGCCCTCGGCACGGCGAAAGGTCACATTGAACACAGCTGGCTGACCTGCCAGGGGAAAGGCAGGGCATGCACACGGCACGGCGGGCAGAGCGCCGGTGCCCACCGCTCAGGAAGGACGTCGTGGAGGGTTCAGAGAAGGGCCATGAGAACCGCTAAAGGAAGAGGAACCTGTCTGAGAGCCACAGACTCAAAGAGAAAACCAAGGTCAGGGAGTGACTTGATCAGCATCTACTCAGGGAACCTTCTCCAGCCCTGAGCAACACGGCCTGACGCCGACTGCAGCAGCAAAGAGAACGCCCCACGCCCTCTGTTCTATTACGTTGGCCGCCCTGGGTTCCCTGCCTGGGAGCTCAGCCTTGCAAGATAAGTGCAAGTTCACACACGAGCCCAACAGCCTACACACTGACCAGCAAAGGGGCAGCCAGACTGACTGCAGGAATCCAGGCAAAAGGGCTCAAGGACTGAGTTAGGATCCAGCGGGGTGGGACCTAAAATCAGCGCTCCCGAATCAGTGTGCCAGAAATTAGGTCTTGCTGGTCACTCCCTTTGGGGTCCCTTAAACACCAAACTCAGATGGGAGGGCATTACAACCCCAACAGTGGATCACTGGAGGGCAGGAGAACAGGCGCTCTGAGCTTCACCACCGTGGCAGCCACCACCAACACCATCTCCTGGCATCCCGGTGAGGCTGCCACTGCCCCCGTCCTGCTGACCAATAATCTCAGCGTTTCCTTGTACTCCGGGTCCGTCCCATCTGTCGGCCCTTCGCTAATATTCACGAGTGTTGTGTGCACATCCCTGCCCAGAGCACAGCGTGGCCCTGCTCCATGGCTGGGGCTGTACTCATGAGTTAATTGATTAGTATTAGTATTATTGTTTTTATTATTAAGACATTTAGAACTGATCCAAACTTAAATTATACATTCCATGGGAAAAAAACTCCCATTCCAAACAGGAATTTCAAAATCTCCTGCACAAAAATTGTGTTTAAAAAAGGGGGAGGTGGGTCAAAAATGTTCATCTTGACTTGAAATGTATTTCAGATTCGTTCGCATTCTACTATAGTATCTTATCCGGAGGATTTAAAATGACTGTCCACATTTCAAGAGTTGTTGGCATGGTCATTGGAGCGGCATAAGAATGTACCTTTCTAAATGGAAACTCAGTTTGAGATGAGAAACTGAACTCTTCTGTTGTGTGGTGAAACTTCCATTGCTGGCAGCATGTTCCCAGCTTTATGACACTGAAAAGCTGCTCCCAGCCCAGCAGTCCAAACGCTTCAGTCCAGCATTTGCAAGCCTGAGCCATTCCGCCTCAGGGGCCATTTTTGTAGGTTTTATTTGAACTGAACAATTTTTAAAATTGACATGAATTTAGATAACCTGGATCTCCCTCCCAGCCCCTACCCCTACCCACCGGGCCTGATCCCCCCCATCTCACACCCAAACTCCTGCCCAGACCCTGCACTCCACCACAGCGCTTGTGCTGAGCCCTCTCCCACACTCCAGCTCCCTTACTCACAGCGCGGAGCCCCCTCCTGTACCCCAAATGCCTCATTCCCAGCCCCACTCCCAGTGGGAGTCTGTACCCCCTCCCACAATGCACCCACCCTCCTGCCTCAACTGGCAGCCCCCTCCCACACCACCGATCTCCTCATTTGTGGGGGCCTAGGGGTCCCCACAAAACCCAGGAGCTCTGGCCCTGGGGTGGGCTCTGAGCCGCACCTTTGCTAAGCTTGTCCACGGGTCATCTGCTTGTTCGGGAGACACAAACATTCCCCCTCCCTTCGCGCTTGCCTTCTGCCCCCCACACGTGGCAAGAGCCGGGGGCAGGCATCGGTCCTGAGGGGTAGCTGCCTCAAGTCTGCACGTAAGTCACTGGCCAAGGACCTGCACTTTTCTGCACGCACCTGGCGGTGGAGCCTGCACCCAGAGGGGGGAAATCCGGGCTAGGCCTGGCCTGGTGTGAGGCGCTTGCTGCATCCCCCTCAGCTCCAGTTTCTACCCTGGCCCCCACGGGCTCGTCTCAGCTGGCTCAGAGCTGTTTCTCAAGCGCCTGCTGCCCCAGCACCCACTGAGATGTAAGCGCGCGGCAGGAAGAGGGACCCGGGCACGTTCTGTGCCAGACTGGGCCCAGGCTGGGGCTGCCTGTGCTTTCCCCCACGCGGCATCGCTGCCGCCCTGTGGCCAGGCAGGGCTTCTCACTGCCAGCCCGGTTCCCAGCAGAGCCTACCTGGCCGGAGCTTCAGCTGCACTGCCTGAGGCCTGAGCTGGGTCTTGCCGTCCAGACTGTCTTTCTGGGAGGCGATGGAATTGCTCTCTGGGAACACGATGTCTTGGGTGACACATCCTCTCTGCTGCAGCTGCTCTCTGGTGTCACAGCGAATGGAGTCTGGCTCGCCCGCCTTGGTGAAATTCTGGCCAGTACAGAACCAGAGGGGCATGGGTGGGACACCCCTCAGCTGGGCACCCTCCTCCCCTGCCATTGGGCCCTCGCTCAGCCATGGGCAGGGGCGGGACACCCCTCAGCTGGGCACTCTCCTCTCCTCCCATTGGGCCCTCGCTCAGCCACGGGCAGGGGCGGGACACCCCTTGGCTGGGCACCCTCCTCCCCTCCCATTGGGCCCTCACTCAGCCACGGGCAGGGGCGGGACACCCCTCGGCTGGGCACCCTCCTCCCCTCCCATTGGGCCCTCGCTCAGCCACGGGCAGGGGTGGGACACCCCTCAGCTGGGCACCCTCCTCCCCTCCCATTGGGCCCTCGCTCAGCCACGGGCAGGGGTGGGACACCCCTCGGCTGGGCACCCTCCTCCCCTCCCATTGGGCCCTCGCTCAGCCACGGGCAGGGGCGGGACACCCCTCAGCTGGGCACCCTCCTCCCCTTCCATTGGGCCCTCGCTCAGCCACGGGCAGGGGTGGGACACCCCTCAGCTGCGCACCCTCCCAGGAGAGACACCTCCTCACATTCTGCATTCACCCTTCATCTCCCCATTGCTGGGCCACCCGGGACTGGCCACTGCCAGCGAACTGGGCTCTGGCCTAGACAGATTTGTGGTCTCCCCAGCAGTTTCCTGCAGAAGCCCAGCCCTGGCACGGGGGAGGGAGCTAGCCTAAACCAGGCCAGAGCCCTGCTGAACTCCAGCCTGGACGCAGGTGGCAGCGGGTCGGCCGAGCCTAGGCAGCCCTGCGGCAGCACTGGGAGCAAACCTGTCCCGCCCAGACGAGGCCAGAGCGGCTGCTCATGCTGCAGAGGGCAGACGCTGCCCCGTGGGTGAGCAGAGCCAGCCACAGGATTGGCTGGTGCTGCAGGGGAAGAGGGGGAGGCCTCCGCCGGAGCCCCCCGGGCCAGGCAACATGCCCAGAGGGTTGGGACGCTGCAGACGCCCACTCGCCCATCCTGGGACTGGGGCTCTCCCCAAGGGAGCACTGGGCAGTCTGTGGCTGTGCAGAGAATGATGGGGCAGCAGAGCCATGGCCGAGGCAAGGGGACCAGCTGGGGACAGCAGATCTCCCTGGGGACCCCTGGACCCAGGCTCCTTGGCCGGGCGCGGGGCTGGGGTGACTGGGCACCCACACCGAATCGGAGAGCGGGGGGCCAGGGCTGGAAACGCAGACCTACCAGTTTCTTGCACCACGCGCAGCCGGGGCCAGACTGGATGCAGTCCTGACAGGTGCTCACTTTGATCTTGGGGCACTCCAGGGCTTGGGCTGCAAGAGAGAGGGGTGAGGCAGAGACGTGATGGAGCTCGGTGGACCCACGAAGGAAAAGCCCCACCTGCAGGGATGATACCCCCTCCCTGGTGCTGCCAGCCCTGGTGGCTCCCTGGAGAGACAGTGGACCCCGGGCAGGCGCACCGAGGCACAGTGGCTGCCCTGAGGCAGGTGCCCGCCGTGCGGCAGAGCCCAGCGAGGGGTCCCCCAGCAGCGCCCAGTGCGGAGGCGCCTCCGTGGGAGTTGGCAGGAGCCTGTCCGAGGAGAACACTCTCTCAAGTAGGAGCTTTCTACATTACACCGGCTCTTGGCTTTTGAAAACAAGGTCACCTCCCTATGGTCTCTCAGGCGTTCCTCCTCGCGGGGGGCGGGTCCACCCACTTTCCACCCCAGGTCCCATCTCAGCATCCCCGCCCAGCGGGAGGGCAGCAAGCCAGCGCGGAGTGAGCGTGCTGGGTGGGACTGGCCGGGGTCAGGACGTGGGAGCAGAGCAGCTGGCTTGTTTCTGGTTAATAGAGGAACCGCCCCTCCCGGGCCAGTCTCCACCAGAGTGAAGGGCAGGAAATGTCAATGGGGCAGTTGAGCAATAACTCCCACAGGAGAAGGGTTTCTCAAGCCCCAGCTGCCACAGGCAGGAGGGTGCATCGCCCTGCCCAAGGCTGGGGCTTTCCGCCGGCCTGTCACTGCTCCCCAGTCCATTCTAAATCATGCCTCCAGGCTGGTTTGTCACCTCCCAGCTACCGGTGCCCTGGGCACAACCCCACTTCCTCTGCCTGGGCACTTTGCCACCTGAATGGTCCCGGGATCTTGTATCATGAAACAGGGCGAATGCAAGTTCCTGAGCCCCCTGTTGCATCCCAGCCTGGGCCTTCTCTGCTACGCTCATGTCCCTTCCTCGCCACCTCCTCTGCCACGGCGACTGTCTTCACCAGCGCGTCTTCCTACGACTCGCATCTCGACACCCGCCTCCAGCTCGCCCATTCCCAGGCCTGAGCGCCCAGCGCCTGCGGAGGCCCCTTCGCTGGTCTGTGCAATGGCACGACACTGAATGCTGCCTTCCACCCCGTTCCTGGCCACGCACCCTGGGCGGGGCCCGGGCCCATGCATGGCCCAGCTGGCAGGTCATTGCGAAGAGGAGCCAGCTCGGCTGCAGTGCCAGTCACACACTGGTGCAACACGCTCCCAAGGAGACGCTGGGTAATAACCACGAGAGTCAGAGGGGAGCCGTTAGTCGGACTTTGCATAAACAACGAGGAGTCCCGTGGCACCTTCTCTAGATGAACAGACTTCCTGGAGCAGCAGCTTTTGTGGCCAAAGACCCACTTCGCCAGATGCACCAGGTGCTGCAGGACTTCTCGCTGTTGGGGCAATTCCATGTTTCGAAGGAGTTTTCATTGGTGCTGTATCCTGCCCCCTTTGCTCCCCGGCTCAGGGGTGAGCAGCGGGAGGGGGAGCCCCCTAGCCAGAGGGAACGGGACCCACGGGGCAGCGGAGGAGCAGTTACTGGGCTCTCCTGGTGGTGTGCAGGGTGACCCACGCTCTTCGCAGGAGCCGCCGGGCACTTCCCTGCTATTAGCGCCCTGGGGCTTGAGCCCTTCTGTACAGGGAGCACTGGGGGAGTTGCCTTGCCCCTCGCTGGCAGGACCACGGTGGATTGGGAGCGCCCAGCACAGGGCAGGCTGCAAGCCGCTGAGCCTAGCGCCACAGGGACCAAACGCTGCCCCTGGGGGCTTCTCTTTCCTGCGCCTTTGTTTTGCTCGGTGCCTAGCGTGCTCCGGGGTCCTGCGCCTGCTGGACTAGCAGCAGCGGAGACAGACACTTGGGTCTGGCCCACGAAAGCTCATCACCTAACACCATCTTGTTAGTCTTTAAAGTGCTACATCGTCCTGTTTTTTGTTTCACTTGCTCACCTGTCGTCGCCAGCAGCAGCCCAGCCACAGCCAGCAGGAGGCAGTAGGGACCAGTCATCGCCTGCAAGACAGAGCGTCAGGGTTACATTTCAGGGCTCAGCGACCAGGAGGCACCCTGTGGCTGAGCGAGCCCCCCGCCCTTGCTCCCACTGACTTGCAGGAAGCAGACAAGCCAAACTCAGGGGGAGAGCTCTGGGAACAGGTCTGTCATCTCACTGAGACCCAGTGTGGGCTGGGTCCCTGCCAGCCCCTCCCAGCCCCACGGCTGAGCAGCATCTGTAGGACATTCACACACGTCACCAAGGGCCAGTGCGGGGCAGACGCCCCAGGGGAGTCAGGAGCACAAGTGCCCCTCCCACCGTCAGCGAGCCCTGTGCTCTGATCTCCATCGGTATCTCTGGCCGCCCTGGCCCCTGAGCACGGCTGGAGCAGGGGCAGGGCAGAGAGGGGCAGAGGCACAAAGAGGGAGGGGAAGGGATGGCCAGAGGCAGAGATGGGCTGGCCGGTCTCCTGCGTGCTGTGCATGGGAGCCAGTCCTGACCAGCCACACACAGGGACGCGACGCACCCGGCCGGACGGCGCTGGGCACCTGCAGCCACCTGGGGACAGAACGGCTCAGCACCCGGAGACAAGGCCAAGCGCCTGCCGCAGGAGGGGAACGTCACAGGCAGAGCCTGGGCCACGGTCGGCAGCCATCGGGGTGCCATCTGGGCACTGCTGGGAGCAGCAGGGTTCACATCCCCGTGTGGTGCTCACACCTGGCACCTGCAGGGAGGGGCCACATGCCGAGGGGGAAGATTCAAGCTAGCGACTGTGCCCCTGCACCTCCCGCCTCGCCTAGCGAGTGCCCCCCACAGTGCACCTCCATCCCCCGCCTCGCCTAGTGAGCGCCCCCCACAGCGCGCCTGCACCCCCACCTAGCAACTGCCCACCCCCCCACAGCGCGCCTCCAGCCCCACCTCGCCTAGCGCATGCCCACCCCCCCCACAGCGCGCCTGCACCTCCCGCCTCGCCTAGCGAGCGCCCCCCACAGCACACCTCCATCCCCGCCTCGCCTAGTGAGCGCCCCCCACAGCGCACCTCCATCCCCGCCTCGCCTAGTGAGCGCCCCCCACAGCGCGCCTGCACCCCCACCTAGCAACCGCCCACCCCCCCACAGCGCGCCTCCACCCCCCGCCTCGCCTAGCGCGCGCCCACCCCCCCCACAGCGCACCTGCACCTCTTGCCTCACCTAGCGACCACCCCCCACAGCGCACCTGCACCCCCGCCTCGCCTAGCGACCACCCACCCCCTCACAGCGCACCCGCATCCCCCGCCTCGCCTAGTGACCACCCACCCCCTGGAGCGCACCTGCACCCCCGCCTCGCCTAGCGACCACCCACCCCCTCACAGCGCACCCGCATCCCCCGCCTCGCCTAGCGACCACCCAATCCCCAGAGTGTGCCTGCACCCCCCACCTCGCCTAGCGAGCACCCGCTCTGGAGCGTGCCTGCAAATGCTGCTTGACTAGCTGCCCCACGCAGCAGGGCCCGTTGGCTGCTGCCTCCCCTGGGCACAGGCAGAGAGCCGCCCGGGCGGGACCATGGCTGGGGGAGCCGTGCAGGAGCTGTGAAAGCAAAGCCCACGTCCCCCTGCCCCTGCTGTGCAGCCATGGAGCCGTCAGCGAAGCCGCATGTGCCCGGCCCTGCTGCTGGGGAGCCTGTTTGTCTTTGTGGTTGTGGAGCAGGAGTCACGTGGGGAAAGTTCCTCTGCACGCTGAGTCCCCCGCCGCACCCAAAGCCTGTAACTTCCTGCCCTGAGGTCAGGCTGCGCCCCAGCCTCTGGGCCTCTAGCCACAAACCTGAGAGCAGAGTTTCTAGACTCACTGGTGGGGCGGCAGGGGAGCAGCCATTCCCTGGGCTACAGGCACGTTTCTCTCCCGAACCAGCCTTGGCTCAGCTAGCCAGCCGTGTTCCCGTGGGCCCGCTGGGGCCCGAGCCCACTCCCGCTGCTCCCAGCAGAATGGTGCCTGGGCCAAGGAGAACGGCTCCCATGGCTGCGGATGCTGATGCAGAAACCTGGGGACTGGGGGAACTCCCCTTCCCCTTCCCACATGGCGCCTTCCTCCTGGCTACCGTCTTCCCCCGACACTACCGGGACCTAGCAGGGCACAAGCCAGAGCAGTGAGCAGCGGTGTCCCCCAGCCCTGCCCCCTGCCTCCCCACCCATCGCCTCTCATGGACCACCTCTGACCCCACTCCTTCCCCCTCACCTCGGGCTACAATGATGGCTCACACCAGACCAGCCGTGGCTGGGAAAGGCACCGGGCCAGGAAATGGCTGAGCTCCCTCATGGCTAAGCAGGACTGTGCTCCTAGTCTAGAGGGGTTGGGAACGAGTGGGATTTACAAGATTAGCTGGGCTCTGGCGGGCTCCACCGTGAGCTAACAGACGGCTACGCATGGCTGTCTTCGCCTACGCTATGGGCACTGTCTTCGCCTACACTACGGGCCTACACTACGGACACTGTCTTCGCCTACACTACGGACACTGTCTTCGCCTACGCTACGGGCCTACACTACAGACACTGTCTTCGCCTACACTACGGGCCTACACTATGGACATTGTCTTCGCCTACGCTACAGACACTGTCTTCACCTACGCTACGGGCCTACACTACGGACACTGTCTTCGCCTACACTACAGACACTGTCTTCGCCTACACTACGGGCCTACACTATGGACACTGTCTTCGCCTACGCTACAGACACTGTCTTCGCCTACACTACGGGCCTACACTACGGACACTGTCTTCGCCTACGCTACGGGCCTACACTATGGACACTGTCTTCGCCTACGCTACAGACACTGTCTTTGCCTACACTACGGGCCTACACTATGGACACTGTCTTCGCCTACGCTACAGACACTGTCTTCACCTACGCTACGGGCCTACACTACGGACACTGTCTTCGCCTACACTACAGACACTGTCTTCGCCTACGCTACGGGCCTACACTACGGACACTGTCTTCGCCTACACTACAGACACTGTCTTCGCCTACACTACAGGCCTACACTACGGACACTGTCTTCGCCTACGCTACGGGCCTACACTATGGACACTGTCTTCGCCTACGCTACAGACACTGTCTTTGCCTACACTACGGGCCTACACTATGGACACTGTCTTCGCCTACGCTACAGACACTGTCTTCACCTACGCTACGGGCCTACACTACGGACACTGTCTTCGCCTACACTACAGACACTGTCTTCGCCTACGCTACGGGCCTACACTACGGACACTGTCTTCGCCTACGCTACGGGCCTACACTACGGACACTGTCTTCGCTTACGCTACGGGCCTACACTACGGACACTGTCTTCGCCTACACTACGGGCCTACACTACGGACACTGTCTTCGCCTACGTTACGGGCCTACACTACGGACACTGTCTTCGCCTACACTACGGGCACCACCAGGGGGAACATTTTGCTGGTTCCAGCACTAGGAATGTAATTGACTAATCGACTAGTTGACTATCGGATAAGCAAAGGCAAAAGCGTATCAGATAGTCAACACACTAAGCAACTAGTCACTTCCCGCCACTTGCTGCCTCTATCAGGGTATTTTTTCCAGAAAATCTTCAATTACGTCCATGCTGCAATCACGTTCTTCTGAAAGCAAATTGAAAGAACAGAGGGGTTTTTCCGACATCGGTAAACCTCATTCTACGAGGAAGGAACCTTTTTCTGAAAGAGTTCTTTCACCAAAAGGCGTGCGGACGGGGAAGAGGGCGTTCTTTCACAAAAAGAGGAAAGAGGAAAAAACACAGGTGCCCTGGTGGCCATAGCAATCACAGCTTACATGCAAGAGAATGTCCATTCAGTCTGGACGCTCTCTGTCAAAAAAGCAGATGCTTTTTCAATGCGCTTTGGCAGTGTGGATACTCTCTTTTGGAAGAAGTTTCTTTGGAAGATCTCTTCCAGAAACGCTTCTTCAGAAAGAAACCTGACGTCTAGACGTAGCCTCAGAAAGAGGCAGCAAGGGGGAGAAGTGGAGGAGGTTCTGGGGGGAGCCAGCTTAAAAGCCAGTTCCCCCCAGCTCCAGCTCCATGGGATGGGGCAGTGGCACAGCGGCAGTGTTCCGCCTTTGAACTGCACAAGAGCCCCAGTGGGGGCTCTCGTACATTTTTTTAAAAATTGAACTGCTGCATGAAACCTGGGGCCAGCATGCTAATCCTGGGCTCCCCGTGGGCGCTTCCCTTTAAAATGTAGCACCAGCTGGGCGGCTCTTGCTACATTTCAAAGTGGAAGCGGCCTTATCGACAAATCAAAAATTCCATCCACTAGTGGATTAATTGATTGATCTAATTTTAACTTCCCTGTACAGCAGAGCAGTTAGCACCTTTTCCAAACCACTGCAGCTCACAGTCCTAGGGCTACACGCAGCACGGAGTCTGCACTAGCGGACATTTAAAAATGGCGGCGCCCGGCTTTATGCAAATGAAGCCCGGGAAATTCAAATCCCGGGCTTCATTTGCAACTCCGGTTGCCTACATTACCACCCTAGTTCGAACTAGGGTGGTAGTGTAGACATACCCCTAGGCATGGCTAGTGCTGCCAGGGAACAAGGCAAGGGGAATTCGGCAAAGAAAAGGGAACAGGGGAAATAAAGGAACAGGAATGTTGCCCTTTCTGAGAAGTGTTATTCATAGCTCCAGAAAGAGGTTGGAAATCCCCTTCAACGCCTGCTCAGTGAACGATCGCCCTTCGGCTGACAAGTGCAATGCCTTTCTCAAGGCCATGTCTAACATTAGCCGTTCTCAGACAGGAAAGGAAGGAGCAAATACATGAACTCTCATGCCGAGCAGCACACCTGCTTGCTACAAGGAGCCCCGGCCACGCCGCTGTGACGTTCTGAAAACTCTTCAGTGGACAGAAGGTGTCAGAAGAAGTGTGATAGAAACGCAGATAAACACTTATGCAACCCTCTCCTCTCCCCCGCTCTCTGCACTAGGACTTGCTCATCAACGTTTGTTGTTCCAAGGTACTTACACCCACCCTCTGCACCTCCCCCCCCGGGGAACGACAAGGTTTTGCTGCAGCGAGTGCATGTGTGAATGCTGCTTGGCTGGCAGGCGCACACTCCTACTGACACAGTGAACCCCACTTGTTGGGGGGGGCGGATTTTGGTGGCAAAAGTGCCATGCCAACAGAAAGCCTTCCCACCCCTGACGTTTAGCAGCAGGGCTGTGTGAAGGCAGCTTAAAAGCTGGATGTAAAGCCTTCACGGAGTGGGAGATGCAGCACCTCCCATGGTAACTGCGACGGGCGTCGGCCCTGCACTGGCCCTGGGAGATGGCTGAGAGAGTGGAGGCTGCAGCTGAGGCGGTTAGGAACATGAGAGTGGCCTGAGGGGTCAGACCAGTGGTCCATTCAGCCCAGTGTCCTGTCTGCCCACAGCGGCCAGTGATCCCTCCCCTGTCACCCACCTCCAGAGAAACAGAGGCCAGGGACCGCCCCCCCCCCCACTCCCGCCCGCTAATAGCCACTGATCCAGCTGATTAGGGCCCAGCTGGGGCTGTATAAAGAAGGGCTCTTGGCAGGAAGGAGAACAGACGCCCTTGCTGTAGAGCAGGAGGGACCTGGTGCCAAGGAACCGGGAGGCTTCTTGACACAGAGCAGGCTGGGAAGAGGCAGGCAGGCCTGGGTGCACTAAGGCTGCAGGGGAGCAGCGAGGGCTGGGGGAGGCAGCAGGCCCCCGCCCCCTTGCCAATGGGGAGTGGCCATTTCAGGCTGCAGGTTGCCCTGAGCTAAGGGGCGAGCTGAGAACTGGCAGGGTAGGGACTGGGGTTCCCTGGGAGGGGAGGACCCCAGAGTGCCAGGGCTCTGACCTAAGACGCTCCAAGGAGGAAAGGGCCCGTGGCCAGGAGGGGACCGGGAGCCGAACCAGCAGGGGCCCTGCGCCAGGGCTGGGCGCTGGCCAGCAGAGGCACTCAGAGGCAGGAGCGCTGATTCCACATGTGACCAGCGGGCGGCGCCGTGGGGTGAGTGCCTGCCCCACGTTCATCTCCCCAAAGAACAGTCTCCAGTGCCCGTGACAAGACCTGTTTCCCGTGAGCCCCTGGGGTGGACCAGGCTGCTGCCCCATAACCTGTCGCAGGGCGGCTTGGCTCCGGCCTGTGCCAAGGTCCCCCGCTCGCCCGCTTTGCCCTTGGTAAATCTCGGCACGGCCCCGGCTTTCTGCAGCCCCCTGCCACGTGCACAGTCGCCAGCGTTGTCTGTTCTCCACACCCGTGGGCCAGAGAGCTGCAGGTGCGGGGTCCTGCTGAGCGGCAGAGGTGAGCTGTGGCAGGGCAGGTAACACGTAGCTCCCTCAGAGCAGAGAGCAGTTCAGTGGCACAGAACTGCGCCAACACGCCGGCCAGCTGCTGGCCCAATACAAAGGAGAATCATTCGCCAGCCAGGTCTCCTCTTCGGCATTAAGAACTATTCCACCAGCCTGGCCCAGGAGTGGCACGATACCGTTTCCACTCCATATTTGGGGGGGGGGGAGATGCTGTCCAGCCAAGGTGTTCAGCTGTGCGACAGCGCTGCAAGCCTCTGTGGTGTGGCAGGGTCAGGCCAGGGAGCTGCTGCAGAGAGGGGAAAAAGCAGCCCCAAAGGGTAAAAACCTGCAAGCAGAAGCAGAGAACTGCAGGCCAATGAGATGCAGCTGGGAGGGAGCTGGCTCAGGTTGAGTGGGGCTGGCTGACTGAGGGCCTGGAAAAGCCTCAGCAGCTGGAAGCTGGAGGTGTGAGAGGACGCAAGGGAGGTGCCGGAGGGACGCAGAGGAAGTTTGAGAGAACAGTCTGGAGCAGCGTTAGGTGGAGAGAGTCTGAGGGGTTTGGCCGCGCTCTCTACCCCAGAGACCTGTGCAAACCCCAGCATCTGGGCTTAGATGCAAGAGGCCTGCCCAGTGGTGGCCTGGGTAGGAGGGGCCCTTGCCACAGTGGGAATTTGGGAATACGTGGTCAATGCTAAGAAGGGAGCTAGCTGACTAGTGGTGGCACCAGGGTGGGCGGGCTGGTGTCCCTGGCCTCTGTCAGAAGCTGGGTGTGGGTGACGGGAGGGGTCACACGATGACTGCCTGGTCTGTCCCCTCCCTCTGGGCCCTGGCAGTGGCTGCTGTTGGCAGACAGGCCGCTGGGCTGCGTGCGCCTTGGCTCTGACCCGCCTGGCCGCTGGGCTGCGTGCGCCTCGGCTCTGACCCGCCTGGCCGCTGGGCTGCGTGCGCCTCGGCTCTGACCCGCCTGGCCGCTGGGCTGCGTGCGCCTCGGCTCTGACCCGCCTGGCCGCTGGGCTGCGTGCGCCTCGGCTCTGACCCGCCTGGCCGCTGGGCTGCGTGCGCCTCGGCTCTGACCCGCCTGGCCGCTGGGCTGCGTGCGCCTCGGCTCTGACCCGCCTGGCCGCTGGGCTGCGTGCGCCTCGGCTCTGACCCGCCTGGCCGCTGGGCTGCGTGCGCCTCGGCTCTGACCCGCCTGGCCGCTGGGCTGCGTGCGCCTCGGCTCTGACCCGCCTGGCCGCTGGGCTGCGTGCGCCTCGGCTCTGACCCGCCTGGCCGCTGGGCTGCGTGCGCCTCGGCTCTGACCCGCCTGGCCGCTGGGCTGCGTGCGCCTCGGCTCTGACCCGCCTGGCCGCTGGGCTGCGTGCGCCTCGGCTCTGACCCGCCTGGCCGCTGGGCTGCGTGCGCCTCGGCTCTGACCCGCCTGGCCGCTGGGCTGCGTGCGCCTCGGCTCTGACCCGCCTGGCCGCTGGGCTGCGTGCGCCTCGGCTCTGACCCGCCTGGCCGCTGGGCTGCGTGCGCCTCGGCTCTGACCCGCCTGGCCGCTGGGCTGCGTGCGCCTTGGCTCTGACCCGCCTGGCCGCTGGGCTGCGTGCGCCTTGGCTCTGACCCGCCTGGCCGCTGGGCTCTCGTTCCGGCTGACGCTAGGAAGTGGTGTAGCCTGAGCACACAGTGCTGGCCGGCGCGCTCTCCTGTCCACGGCGTGACCCCCGTTCGTGGGGGCGGAAGGGTTGTGGGGGCGGAGAGCAGCTCTACAGCCCGAGCGGTACGGACACCGCTGTGTGGACAGGGCCTGTTGCTGAAAGCCTGGGGAAACTCCGGGGGCCTGGTGGGCTGGGAGCTTGGGCAGGCCATGGGAGCGCAGGGTGGGGTTTAACCGCTGGGGGAACTCGCGCCGCAGGACAGAGACTTGGTTGGCAGAGAAGGCCTCTGCAGGGGTGGATCTGGACGCGGCCCGGGACTGCCGCCACCCCACAGCAATGCTCTGAGAGATGCCAGAGCGCAGGCGGGGCTGTGCCAGGCAGCGCTTGACGGGTTGGGCTACAGCCCTTTGGCTCTTGTGCTCGCTGTGGTTTGGGGACCCTCCAGGTCTGTCTGTTTCCACGCTCGTGTGTCCCTGGAGAAACCCAGCGTGCGCAGGAGCTCGGCGCGCTGAGAGAGGGTGCGCTGAGCTACTGGGAGACGGGGGCGGGGGCCGCACTTGCCCTGGGGGGAGGGCAGCTGGCCTTGGGTGACAGCCAGAGAGCCTGTGCCAGAAGGCCCATGGGAACCGGGAGGAGGTACCCGGCCTCTCTGCCAAGTGTGCGCAGGAAACGTTGCTCCCTGTCACGGCGGCTGGGCAGCTAGTGCAGCCCCAGGATGCAGCATCAGCTGTCAATCAGCGCGCCCCTGCGGGACCCTCCCCCTCCCAAGCCCTGGGAGCCTGGCCTTTGGTGAGCGGGATCCAGCAGGTAAAAGGGACCAATCAGATGTGCATGCAAGGGAGGGACCAGTTGGGAAGGAGACCAATGGGGGCGCTTTCTGAGCTGCGATGTCTGCTGTGCCAGAGGTACGGACACCTGGTTCCACCTGGCCTGTCCCTGCTCTCCTTGCCAGGAACCAGTTACCAGCCAGCAGCAGCAGAGACCCAATGCACACAGCACATGCGGGGCGGGGCGGGGCGGGGTTGGACATAGCCCCCCAAATGGGGGGAGGCGGCATTGGCTTTGGAAAGAGCAGCCACCGTGTTCTCAGTGCCACGAGCGCACTCCGCTCCCCGGGGCCCGTAATGCCGAGTCTCTGCTGCGTGGGGGAAAACCTACCGGGTCGGGGGGAGGGTAAGAAGCAAAGTGATGTCAAGGGAAACCCAGGTCTAGGGTAACCCTGCCCACAGGCCACTTGCTGATGACCTGCCTGCTCGCGCGGGAGTGCTCGTCTGCAGCACGTCCAAAAGCTAAAAACCAGGACAGACCTCGGGGAGCGCAGCTGGTTCAATTTTCCGTGTCGGTGGCTACAGAGACGTGACGCAGTCTCAGGTGTGAAGACAGATGGCCTCCCTGGTGGGAATGGAGGGGACGGTGGCCAGGACATGCACAATAAATACTTGAGCAGCCTTGAGCCAGTGAGTGGGCGCAGCAGAGGAGAGCCTGGCTGTTTACCACATGGCCAGGATTGCAAAACTCCCAGCTCAGGGGTTTGACGGAAGTGGGGGAAGTTGCAGAAGGCAAGATTCATTGTTCATGTCGGTTACACCCTGCCTGATTTCACAATGAGGAGACGTCTCCCACAGCCACCAGTGTGGGCAGCATCACTGCAGAGTCTGCACTAGGGAGGCCACTGTGTCCCTTACCATGGCATAACACGCAGTTGGCTGCTGAGGGCCTTGACCCTCCCTATGGGTTAAAGACAGAAGAGCGCCTGTGTGCTTGGAGCACCGTGTACCCAGCCCCTACCCGCCATGTGACGTGCCTCCTCCTCTCTGAACTCGGCCCTGTGGCTATGAACCTCCCAAGAAAACGGGGGAATCAAATACGTGTCTGAAAAAAGACGCCTCCTCCCTGGCAAGCATCATTTCTAAAGGCCTTTTAGCAGTGGCCGGTGGTTGCCAGGGCTACAGCAGGGCCTGTATGAGATGAAAGGGGAGCAGCATCAACAGCCTTCCCCAGGTGGCCTTCAGTTTCCCACGCCTCGGCCAGCCAGCCAGGGTAAGGGGAGGCTCCGTGAGCCCGCTCCTCGACTCCGGCAGCTCGAGTCACGAGAACCCACCTCACTGTGCTCTCCTGGAGCGGGGGCTACGTAGGGGGCCACATCCTGTGGGCCAAGGGCACCATTTCACATTTTTCGAGGGGAGAGGGGCTTTAGCCTTTACTCCTCCTTCTTGGGCAACTGACAACTAATTTTTTTTGTAGCTAACTTAGAACTATCTGACAGGAGCACGGGATGTAATTCCTGTATCAAGAAAGAAAAAGAAATAACCTGTCGGCCCACTCGGCTCTACGGCTGACATCTTCTGACTGCACACTCGAGCTCAGATACCCTTATGGAAGTGGGAAGACATAGGGGCTGATTTCTGGATGCTGGGGAGGAGGTGTGTCTCGAGCTCAGATACCCTTACGGAAGTGGGAAGACATAGGGGCTGATTTCTGGATGCTGGGGAGGAGGTGTGTGTGTTCTGGGGGGGGCTATTGTACACCTCTTTCATATTCTATTTACGGACTGTGTCCTTGTTTGGTGTCTCAGCTGTTTTAACAATGATTCAATTCCAAGGCTCCAAGCCTGACACGGTAAAGAGAACTCTTCGCTGTCTGGTGTGGACTGAACTATCTTAAGTAATTTTGTATCGGCTGCAAACTTTGCCACCTCCCTGGTTCCCCGCTTTGTGCAGATCATTTACGAATATGTGGAACAGCCCTGGTGCCTAGCAGGCCTGTGCAAGCCCCCTGCGGGCCCAGAATTCACTTCCATCCCTGCTGAAAATGGACTTTCTTCTTACCCCTGGTTTCCTAGCAAGTAGCTGGCTTGCCGGGAATGCCCCTCCTCACTCTTCACTGACTGTAACGACAAGCGGCTGGATCTCTTAGCCCCCGCCACAGGGTATAAACCAACTCCCCACCCCAGGGGCGGAAGCTGCTAGCAGCACCGAGCTCATCACCTTGCACCCTGGCTCCTGGATGCTGAGATCTATTTTCCCAGTGGGCAGGGTGAGCCCCCGAGTCCCCAGGAGGCTGCATGTGGGCAACTGGAACTGCACAGGCTGGATTCCAGCTGCGTCTCGCCACTGGGGCCGTCTGCCTGAACACTTCCCGGGCCTGTCTCCACTAGGGCTGTAAGTGACTAGCACAGGCTTATCGGGGTAGTCCAGTGGGTACTCAACTAGTCCCTGCCCCGCCCCCCGCTGCCTCTGTCACGGGCTACAAGGGGGAGCAGGAGCCGGTGCTGGGGGAAGCTGGCTTAAAGCTGGTTCCCCATTTAAAATGCAGAGCTACAGCAGGAGTGCCCCCTCCATCAGCTACTGGATTAGTGAACTAAGTGACACCTCACAGCCCTGGTCTGCGCAGGGCAAACACCTCACCTGGGGCTGCAGCCGCACCCCAGCGCAGGGTTAACTTTTTCCATGGCTGCGTCACATTGATGGCTCATAGTCACCTTCCTGTGCCCCGCAAATACACCCGTCTCTCTCCTCCTCTGCCACTGACACATCCACAACAGCGCAAAGGGGGCGGGTCGTCCCCAGTGCATGACTTGGCACTAGTGAATATCAAGCTATCTCTGTTCCGCCAGTTTACAAGGACTTCTGGAACTTCTTGGAGCGCATTCTGGTCCTGCTCTGTGCTGGCAGCACCTGCCGGGTTTGTGTCTTCTGCACACGATTTGTGCCAAGGGCAGTAAAACAAATGTTAAGTTACATTAGTCACAAGACCGATTCCTGAGAAATCCCATTAGCAACTCCCTGTCTCGCCTTGCAGTATGACCCATTGATGTCTCTCCTTCAACCGGTTCCCTACTCCCCATCTCCAGCTGAACTAATAATTTCCCATGTGGCTCTGTGGCACATGCCTTACCGACATCCAGATTGGATTTTCTTTTGTCTAAAAAAATCAGTTCTCTTTTCCAAGAAAGACGCGAGTAACTTTGTTACCACCTCAGGAATCCAACAATCGAAACAATTGTAGAAAATTCTTCCATTATTTTCTGTCCTTCAGGTGACGTGTTTTTGCAGTTCACCATACTCGAACAGATCGTGTAACTTTAGGAAACCTCCTAACCACCCTTTCTTACTGCAATCATCTGTTTAAAGGAAGGCAATTCTGACACCCGTCTCAGGCATTATTAAAGGCTTCTAAAGCTCCCCCTATGGCTGTGTGCATGTGCACAGCCGGTGAGGATGGAAAACACAAACCAAAGTGCAATAAACTCCCCGCAAAGCCAAACCTGCAACTTACGACACTGTCACATTCTCAGCAACTCAAACCGCCCTGCTTTGCGTAATGGGGCCGGCTGCACCGAGGCACGGACACTAACTCCATCTGCCCATGGCAAGTCGAGGACCCTGACTTTCACCCAGGCAGGCATCTTCTCCAGCGCCTTAGTGCCTCCCTACCAGAGCCTAGGCCAGGGCACCACTCGGCCCTCCCCAGCTTCCAGTGGGACGCTGGTGCTGCGCCATGGGGGCAGAGGCTTTTCTGCAGTCAGACATGAGGGTCTCATTGCAGGAGCTCTCAGGCTGTGGGGCAGGTGAAGGAAGTGAGGGGCTGGTTCCTCTGCAGGCAGCTGGGCCGGGGCCCTGGCAGAAGAGTCGAGAGCTCTTTCGGCCTCCCTCCGGGCGGGGCAGAGCTGGCTGGGAACGCTGCCAGAGAGCCGGCCTTCTGGCCTTTCGTGGCTTGGAGAAGCCCTGTGGTTAGTGGCTTCTCCCCATTGTTCCCAGGCTGGCCTGGGGGCTGGTCAGACGAGAACTGCTGCGCTGCCTGGGCTCCTCTCTCAGCCAGCTCTGCCCCCTGCGAGGCCAGCACTGGCCCCACAGCTTCCCTGCTGGCCTCCTTATCTGCCCCCATTCTTACCCCACTAGGGCCTGGAGCAGGGTCTTCTCCAGGGCCCTCGCCCACCCGGGATCTCCCTTGGGCAGCTTGCTACAGGCAATACCTGTCCCTGACTCGTGGGCGGGGCGGGGCGCTGGCCACCCGCACTAGTACCCACGCCGGCCCCTGCTCCCCAGGTCCCTGTTGTTCAGTGGGAGCCCCCAGCCAGACTCAATGGCCAGCCCCTCCGCTGCTTTGAGCCAGGCCAAAGAAACAAGTGACACGAAATAGTCTCGCAAGACGGAGGTTTTGTTGGGGGATGTGCAGCTTCCTCCTGAGAAACGCAGTGGAGGTGCGAAGTGCAGGCTCGCACCGTACCCGCATTCACGCTGCTGAGACCTAGTGTCCGCCCAGACCGGGCAGTGCATGAGCTCGGCCCGTCCCTCCCGTGTGCACCAGCCTCCCTGCATCGCTGAAGCCACAGCGCAGGGGTTCCTGGCCAGGGAGGGGCTGGGGCACTGCCCCTGGGGCAGCATGGCAGGGAAAGGCGGCAAGGGGATGCAGCAGTGAACCAGCACCTCCCCAGGCTTTCCCGGTCATGAGCTGGCCGCATGCTGTGCGGAAAAGAGGAGCAGGCCCCTGACCAGGCAGATCGTCCGTCACATTTTCCCAAACACGGAATCACTTCAGCTTCAGCTTCACCTGCACGAAATCCGGTAAAACCCTCTTCCTCCAACGGTCGAGATTTTCCTCGCCAGGGTGGCTCAGCCCGCAAGCAGCCAGCTTGGAGACAGGCTTCTGAGAACAGCCAGGCGGGGTTGCCGGAGCTAGGGCTTGAGTCTGGCTTTCAAAGGAGCAGAAATGCCACTGGCAGCTAAACCTGCTGGTGCTGCAACTAACAAACAGGAGCATTCTCCAGTAAAAGGAGTCTCCCTCTGTCCCTTGCCCCCAGAAATCTCTGCTCTGGGGCAGCTAGGATCTCTTCCCCAGTCCGTCTCCCCGGCCGGCGCTGGGGGACCACCTCTGGGGATGCTCCATGGGAAGGTCTAGGGTACAGCTGTTACGCTTCCCAGCACACGGGGGAAGGAAGGGGGGGGGCCTTTTCTAGGGCATGGCTGAGTTTCCTTGCTTGACTAGGATAGTTCAGTGTGCAATTAGCAAGTCTGCTCTTCCCCTGCGTGATAAGGATCAAAGCTTTTGTTCTTAAACTGTGTTTAGGCTCCTAACTTGAAACCAGTAGAAATTAGGTGCTAAATCGCTTTGCAAGATCTGGGCTTAAAGGAAAAGGAAAAACAATGCAGCACTTTAAAGACTAACAAGATGGTGCTACATAGTTTTCCTTTTGTTTTAGCAAGATCAGACTGACACAGCTACCTCTCTAGTACTATTCAACATGCAATGGGCTTAATGGGTCACTGCCGTTGGTGGCTGTGTGGCAGCACCTTGAGACCGTGTCTCCTGCAGCGGACCAGGGAAGGGCAGGCTGGCGTCATGGCTCCTTGTGCTTAGCTTGCGATGCTGGACACATGAGTCCCTTGCTCACACCCCTCGCACAGGCACCCAGAGCTGCAGCCCTCAGGGATCTCGGTTGAACCCTGCTGAGGCAGAGCTGTTAGCACCTCTCTGCGGAGCGGGACGGAGGCCAAGTGACTCCCCCAGGGTCAGACAGGAAGCCTGTGGCAGAACAGAGAACTGACTGTGGGCCACGGAGGTCCCACGCTGGCGTGCTAATCGGCTGGCCTGGCCAGAAGCGAACAGGCCCATGCGCTTATGGTAGCCGCCCTCTGCCTCGCTGGGGCCTCAGGACTGAGCAAAGGGGACCTCAGGCCGGGGATGAGGAAATTCTTGCCCTGCCTTGGTTTGCAGCTTGCCCTGGAGACCCCCCCACGGGTTACCCGTGAGGCCTCGGCCTTCCAGGAACCTGCCTCAGGGCCAGGGGCACCTCCCTGTTGCCCTCCCTGTTGCTCCCGGCTGGCCTAGGGACAATGGTGCAGTGGCTCTGGGGGGCAGGGCTTTGCGGTGGATGCAGCTGCGGAGCTGAGCCCAGTATTGGGCCCTGTGCGTGGGCTCGCCACGCCCGCTGGCAACCCAGGCTGCAGTCAGGGACAGCCCCCCCCCCCCCCGGCTCCTCCTGCAGCTCCAGGCGGGGCTGCCTCACTGGCTTCCCTGCAAGTGAAGCACATGCTGCTTGAGGGCAGCCGGCGGCTCTGGGGCTGGCAGGGCGCGGGAGGAAGATGCGTTAGCCAGGACTAGCCCGCGATGGGAGCAAAGAGCGGGACGCCTATCACGGCTGTCGGCTGTTCCCAGGCGCTCACGATTCCCCATAGCTGCTCTCCTGATGAATTCATCCTCACGCCCCCCCAGTGAGGTGCCCTGAGCTCAGCCAGGGGAGGTGGTGGGTCTGTGAGCACATGAGCTGTTGACAGTAGAGCAAGGCTCCTCCATTGGGTCTGTTCACCTAGATCACTGCCCTGCCTTGTCCTGCCCGTCCATGCATGTTCCTGACCCTCTCTGGGTCCCATCGGGAGCCATAATGCTCAGCCGCGTGCCGCACAGGGGGCTAGGAAGCCTAGTAGTTCAGCCAAGTGCCGGGAACAAAGCAAGCAGGACCCACAGACAGGCTGTGGGGCACCCTCCTGGAAAGCAGCAACTCTGAGAGAGATGGGGGGCCCCTAAGGGACAACGGCCGGCACGTAAGGCGGGGGTAGAATGGCCCCCGAGCGCCCCTTGGAGAGATGGCGGTACTCACAATCTCATACAATGACTGTCTAGGGGGGAGCACGGCAGAAAGGGATCTGGGGGTCAGAGTGGACCACAAACTGAACGAGTCGGCAGGGTGACGCTGCTGCAAAATAAACAAACATGATTCTGGGATGCATTGACAGGTGTGTGGTGAGCTGGTTAGGCCTCAGCTGGAGTATTGTGTCCAGTTCTAGGCACCACATTTCAAGAAAGATGTGGAGAAATTGGAGTGGGTCCAGAGAAGAGCAACGAGAATGATTAAAGGTCTAGAGAACATGACCTATGAAGGAAGGCTGAAAGAATTGGGCTTGTTTAGTTTAGAAAGGAGACGATCGAGAGGGGACATGAGAGCCGTTTTCAGGTATCTAGAAGAGTCACAAGGAAGAGGGAGAAAAATTGTTCTCCTTGGCCTCTGAGGATAGAACAAGAAGCAATGGGCTTAAACTGCAGCAAGGGAGGTTTAGGTTGGACATTAGGAAAAAGTTCCTAACTATCAGGGTGGTCAAACACTGCAATAAATTGCCCAGGGAGGTTGTGGAATCTCCATCTCTGGAGATATTTAAGAACAGGTTAGATAGACATCTGTCAGGGATGTTCTAGACAGTATTTGGTCCTGCCATGGGGGCAGGGGACTGGACTCGATGACTCTCGAGGTCCCTTCCAGTCCTAGTTTTCTAGGATTCTAACTGACGTGAATTGAACTGAAGTGGCCTGTTGATGTATTAGCAGCAGGCCAGCAAGTGGGTGCAGGGTGGTTAGTACTGCCTTGGTATTGGGCACTGGGCTGACGACTGCTGGAATACGGTGTCCAGCGCTCCTGTGCACACTTCAGGAAGGGGGTCGAACAAGTGGAGAGGGGTTTAGAAGAGAGACTCACAAACGCTTGAGGGGAAGAAAAACCTGCTTTTTTAGTGTGAGAATAGAGCACAATCTTTAAGAAGCATAGAATCCTAGAATACTAGGACTGGTAGTCTTTTGAGTCTAGGGGAGAGAGGGTGAAGAGTTGACTTGATCAGCATGTATATAGCTTTCCCCTGCATACGTATCTGGTACTAGAGGTCCAGAGGGACAGACGAGTTAGTCTGTAACTGGAAAATCTTAAAGTCTAGCAGCACCTTGAAGACTAACAAAACACGTAGATGGTATGATGAGCACAACCCCTTCTCCAGAGGACACATGTAGGTGACACTAAAGGGCTCTTTAATCTAGGAGACGACGGCAGAATGAGTTGGTGTGGCTGGACGTGAAACTCAGACATATTGAAACTGGAAAGGAGAAGATTTAGCAGTGAGAGGAACTGACTGTTGGAACAGCTCTGCAAAAGTTGTGATGTGTTTTCATCACCGGGTTTCTTTAAAGCGAGTCCAGGTGTCTTTCTAACAATACGTCCTAGCTCTACAATCATGTATTGGCAAATCAGCAGGTAATGTTCTCTGGCCAGGAGCTAGACAGGAGCTCGGACTAGATGAGGACAGCCGAGTGATCGTCTGGCCTTTAGAGCTAGGACTCTGAACGTTTGTGTCACTCTGCAAGTAGAAAATGCTCCCGGCAATGAAAGGCAGCCTATTGGCACGTCGTGCAGTAGAAACGGGAACAAAAATAGAGATGAACCAAAAGCAAGTGACTTAGGCAGGATGTGACTGCACGACGTCTCGGCTCTGCACACAAAGCCAGGAGTTTGACACTGCTAAGGCACCATCCCCTGCCCATGTTCCCAAGCGTGGCCCTGAGGCTGCTCTGGGGAGGAGGCGGCGGGTTTATGGCATTCCGACTGGGCAATGCAGGCTAATGCTGCATCTGCGTCCCCGGGACCCACAACACACTGACCCCATTTTTCTTTGCCCAAATAGTTCCTTTTCTTTCATTCAAAGAGCACTTTGCCCTTGTTAGACCCTGGCAATGGCCTGCCCGTGTGCTGTAGCTCTCCTCCCCCTCCCTGGGCCCTGTGCTGTTGTGCATGGCCAAGACTCCGAGCCTTGCAGGGCCAGGGCATTTCCCTTGGACTGTACTAGCGACGACTAGGTGGAGCGCTGTTAGGTGTAGCCCGGAGCAGCGCAGCCGGCACAGAGCCTCGCCCTGCAGCCTCCGCCGCGCTGGCAGCCCCATTCCACAAGCACAAAGGAGCCCTGGCTCAGCAGAGCAGTGAGAGACGCTTTCAGGAGAGGGCTGGCCCCTCACAGAGCCCCTCTGCAAACAGACAAACAAGGCAGGGCTAGTCCCGGAGCCAGACTAAGGACTTAGCACCTTGGGGCCAGACTGGGGGGAGTGGGGCCGGAGCTCCCCTTTGGCCCTTGCCCGGGCTGAGCCTCGCCTCGCTGGGCAGCGCACACTCGGAAGGGTACGCTGACCCTATCAGCGTTCAGAGCCCGAAGCTGCAGTCTGACCCTGGGGCAGCCCATGGGCAGCTATGTACCCTGCCCCGCACTCTGATGGTCCGGGTGGGTTCCCAGCTCCACTAGGCTTCACTGCTGAGCGTGTTGGCTTTTGAATATCTGCCTCTGGGTTTGCAACAAACCCAAGAGCCAGCCTGGAGAGGGGCGTGCAGGATGCTAGGCCACATTCGGACAGGATGCCCTGCACAGACAGGCAGAACCAGCATCTGCAAATCCACCAGGGGAGATGGCAGAACCTGGCATCCAGACAACAGCAAATTCCTCCTTTTAGCTCCTAGGCCTAGCCAGAGCTAGAGCCCAGAGATCAGAGCAGCTGGAGCACGGTCACTACGCAGCAGCACTCAGTCCCAGAGTGATCCGCCACAGCACCCAAGCACCCTGCTGCTAAAGCCTTTAATCATGGCCATGCTGTGAGTGACAGAGGCCTTTCCTGCGCCAGGCACAGGTCTGTCCGTGGGCACCAACGGAGGCTCCTGCCCCCCACTGCCCTGTCCTGGGCAGCCACGTGCCAAGGGGGAATGAGCAGCCCAGAACCTTTCCCATCCTCGCTGCACTGCTGTGCAGGCCACGGGGCAGAGGATAGCGCGCTCAGCCCTCAACTCTGCATCTCCGTCACCAGGCCCCGCTACACGCGGCTCATCCCAGAGCCAGGCTTGGCTGGAGAAGGGGCCAGCCCAGCCCCGAAGTCGGCGTGGGAAGGGCGTGGCCAGGAAGGCTCTGTCTGTCCCTGTGTCTCAGGGCACCCTGGGGCAGGGCAGGGCTGTAGTGCCCCAATGCAGAGTGCTGCCCCAGGCCAGCAGGGATGCCTGAGGCTGAGGGGAACTGACCTGGGCTCCCGCGCCGGACTGTTCAGAGCTGGCTGGAGCACCACGGAGCCGCTGTGGAAAGGGGCGTGCGGCCCACGCAACAGGCTACTAGGCAGCTGGTGGATCAAGGGGAATGGACCAGCAGAGAGCCCGTCCGCCCGCCGGGGAATGGCAGCCCCAGGAAATAACGGGTTTACCACACACCGAGTCTCCGCCGTGTCCGCTGCCGGCTGCTGTGAAATGCGTCTTGGGCCCAGGGCGCGCAGCTCTTCCTGGAGCAGTGAGAAGCGCCGTGCGCAGCGGATGCTTGCTCCCTATTTCGGGTGTGCAGGCAGCCTGTGTGGGACGGGGAGGAAGTGCAGAGTGGGGGTGGGAGGGGCTGGAGGGTTGCTGCCCGTCACAAAAGGCTGCATTCTAGTCCCTGCAGCACTGAGCTGGGTGGCTCTGTGGGGTGGGGCAGCTGGGCTGTTCTTAGGCCTGGGCCTCCGTTCATCTCACGGGGGGCTGGCAGGGAAGGGCCTCCCCTTCCCCAGGGCCTGCTGCATTTTAGCTGCTCCTGGGGTGGGGCAGCTCCCTGGGGGGCTGTGCGCTTAGCCCAGACCTGGGGCAATAGGTGGGTGCAGGCACCTCAGTGGTGCTTCACCCCGCCAGGCCCTGCAGGGCAGTATGCGTGGGCTGAGATACACCAGAGCTGTGGCTGGTCAGGCAGAGAGAGGCGCGGGGAAACCTGGCCCCGTGGCAGCCCACAGAGGACTTTGAGAGACACAGAGCTGGGGCTGCGTGGGCAGGCTGAGCCCCTCGGGCGGGCTGAGCGGTGCTGGGAGCTTCCCTACTTGTGCCCTGGCTGCCTGGAAGTCTCCTTGGCTTGGAAATGTACCTCCCCCTCCTTTCCTACCGCAACAAGAGCCAGGGATAGCCACAGGGGGGCAGGGGCAAGGCAGGAGCTCGCTGGGGTGCAGAGAACCTGAGGGAGACGCAGGAGGATGGGTCGGAAAGGGGAAGCCCCTGTCTGTGCTGCAACACTGAGATGGAGATGGCGCAATCATCAAAGCTACCCCAGAGCCACTCCCCTCGCAGGGTGCCCACGGCCATGGGGAGACGTGCCAGGCAGCGTGCGGCGCACAGCAGCGTGGAACATCCCGTGGGCCTCGTGGGACCCCGCGGCCCAGGCAGACGATGGGAGAGGGGCTTGGAGGCCCAGCCTGGGGAGAGAAGCCTGTTTCCTGTGTCCCAGCAAGAGGGAGGAGCCGCAGCGACAAGGAAGGCTTCTGTGTGTTCTGCAATGAGGACGGAGATTGCCACAAAGCCAGCCTTGCAAGGAGATGGGGCCACAGCGCCACGAGAAAGGAACAAGGGACGGAGCTGGGCGGCAGCCAGTCTGAGGCCGTCCTGATACCAGGGACGCTCTTCAGCACCGCAAGCAACGCCTCGGCGCTGACTGCCTAGTGACTGGGCCCCGACAAACGTGGGGACACGGAAGCACTGCCTTTCCAGGGGCCCTGGGAGGCACCGGAGGTGTCCTTACAGGAGACAGGGAAAAGCATGACGCCTCCAGCAAATCCCCATGGCTACTGACCAGCGCCAGCCAGGGATGTCCCAGCCAAAGCCTGGCATTGCCCAGTGCTGAAAACACATCGCGCTGCCTTTACTGAGCATTGCTGGCCGCTCTCTTGGCAAAACACGGGTCTGGAGTCAAGCTGCCTTGTTAATCACTTGCAGCCTCCAGCCTTCTGGAAGAGCACGCCGAGCCCTACACCTTCAGATACATCACCAGGTACTGGTCCAGCACGGCCCAGAGCACAGCACCGATGAAAGGTTGAAATGTGGCGGGGGCATTTCTCAAAGCAAGTGGCACTCTGAGACGGTCCGAGAGGCTCCGTGAGACGGTCCGAGTGGCGCTGTGAGACAGTCCAAGTGGCGCTGTGAGACAGTCCGAGAGGCACCGTGAGATGGTCTGAGTGGCACTGTGAGACGTTCCATGCCCTGGCTTACGTCATCGGCATGCACGGGGGCGGGGCTGTCCGGGTCCGCCGCTGTCCTCCTGACGCGCGGGACTCCCCGTGCGGGGGGAATGCCCCCGCGCTGTCCCTGCTCCTGCTGCCGTGGTTCGGGCTTGCCGCCAGCGTGTTGGCCGGCCCCGTCAGCCCCGGCGCGGCACAGGAGCACGCCGCGCAGTGCCGAACTGCCTCCGCCCGGGTGCCAGACAGTGCCTGCTCAGTGGGAGTCGCGGTGAGGGGCGGTGCTGCCCCGTCACACCCAGTTTGAAAAGCAGTTTCCCGCTCATTCCCCACTCCACGGTGTGCCAGGTTGTGCATCCCAAGAGTTCCAGCTTTGTGTATCCGTGGGCAGCCCCCACGCAGTCCAAGAGCTTAGGGATGAGTGATGTTGGGCAGCGATTCCTGATCATGATTTGGATCAGAGCCCAGCAATCCCAACAAGTTAAAAATCACTTAGAACAAGAAATCATTTGTTCTTACACAAAGAACAAGTTAAAAATCACTTAGGAAAGTTAGATGTCAGCAAGTCACCAGGTCCTGATGAAATGCATCCCAGGATACTCAAGGAGCTGATAGAGGAGGTATCTGAGCCTTTAGCTATGATCTTTGAAAAATCATGGAAGACAGGGGAGATTCCAGAAGACTGGAAAAGGGCAAATATTGTGCCCATCTATAAAAAGGGGAATAACAACAACCCAGGAAACTACAGACCGGTCAGTTTAACGTCTGTCCCAGGGAAGATAATGGAGCAGGTAATTAAGGAAATCATATGCAAACACTTGGAAGGTAATAAAGTGATAGGGAATAGCCAGCATGGGTTTGTGAAGAACAAGTCATGCCAAACTAATTTGATAGCTTTCTTTGATAGGATAACGAGCCTTGTGGATAAGGGAGAAGCGGTGGATGTCATATACCTAGACTTTAGTAAGGCATTTGATACAGTCTCGCATGATATTCTTATTGATAAACTAGGCAAATATAACTTAGATAGGGCCACGATAAGGTGGGTGCATAATTGGCTGGATAACTATAGTCAGAGAGTTGTTGTTAACGGTTCTAAATCCTGCTGGAAAGGGATAACAAGTGGAGTTCCGCAAGGGTCTGTTTTGGGACCCGTACTGTTCAATATCTTCATCAATGATGTAGATATTGGGATAGAGAGTACGCTTATTAAGTTTGCAGATGATACCAAACTGGGTGGGGTTGCAACTTCTTTGGAGGATAGGGACATAAATCAAAATGACCTTAGCAAGTTAGAGAAATGGTCAGAGGGAAACAGGATGAAGTTTAATAAAGAGAAATGCAAAGTGCTCCACTTAGGAAGGAACAATCAGTTCCATACATACAAGATGGGAAGTGGCTGTCTAGGAAGGAGCATGGCGGAAAGAGATCTAGGGGTCATAGTGGCCCACAAGTTGAATATGAGTCAACAGTGTGATGCTGTTGCAAAAAAAGCAAATATGATTCTAGGTAGTATCAACAGGTGTGTTGTAAGCAAAACTCGTTAAGTCATTCTGCCAGTCTACTCTGCACTAGTTAGGCCTCAGCTGGAGTACTGTGTCCAGTTCTGGGCGCCACATTTCAAGAAAGATGTGGAGAAATTGGAAAGGGTACAGAGAAGAGCGACAAGAACATGACCTATGAAGCCAGGCTTCATGAACTGGGCTTGTTTAGTTTGGAAAAAAGAAGATTAAGGGGGGACATGATAGCGGTTTTCAAATATCTAAAAGGGTGTCACAAGGAGGAAGGAGAAAATGTGTTCCTCTTGGTTTCTGAGGACAGGACAAGGAGTAATGGGCTTAAAGTGCAGCAGGGGAGGTTTAGATTGGACATTAGGAAAAAATTCCTAACTGTCAGGGTGGTCAAATATTGGAATAAATTGCCAAGGGAGGTGGTGGAATCTCCCTCTCTGGAGATATTTAAGAACAGGTTAGAGAGACATCTATCAGGGATGGTGTAGACGGAGCTTGGTCCTGCCTTGAGGGCGGGGGGCTGGACTCGATGACCTCTCGAGGTCCCTTCCAGTCCTATGATTCTATAACACACTCGGATGCTTCCACCCTTCTTGATGAAAGTTGCGGTGCCCAAAGGGCAGGGCAGGTTTGCAAATACACCCTCGGCTCAGATTTTCTTGACGGTAAGTGCGTAGCAGGGCTAGCTTGGGCCAGAACATGTCTCGCCTCCTGCTCGTGGTGTATCGGGCTGCTGGGAGGGCTAGTGAGAACGGTAGCAACATTGCCGCATGCTCCGACACCCAGCTTTACACCTCTGCCGCGCCTGGCTCACCCAGTGCCCCTCCCTATCTGGCCCGTTGTCTGGGGAAGAGCTGGCGGGCTGCAGGTCTGTCTGGGTGAGACGGAGCTGATGCTGGCAGGCAGGGGGAGCAATCAGAGGACACTTTGAGGCTGATTTCTCCCATGGCTGAGTGTGCGCTCACTGTTTGTGAGCCCTAGGCACAGTCTGGAGCTGCGGCTCAATCTCCAGATGCTGTTACACAAACAGTGGGTGAGGGATGCTTTGCCCTCTCAATAAGCAGTGTTTCCTCATGGCCCCTGCTAGCCATCACACGTGCGTTGAGTTAGTAGATAGCGCACTGTACGGGCTGACAGCAGGAAGAGCTGAACTGGCCTATGGTTTCCCCAGAGCTCTGCTCATTCGTGCTCAAGCTCCATAGTATTAACCCAGAGGGACCTTCACTGCCCGTCCCTGGAATGCTCATCTCCAAGACAAGGACAAGGAAAGAGCAGAACAAGCTGAGGAACCAGGAGATGCTCGTAGGCGGGATGGGTAAGGGGTAAAGTCACCCTGTCGATTCCCCTCGCTGAAACGCATCACTTTGCCTTCCCGGAGCCCGGTACTGTATTGCATTGCACCTTTGCTGTACTGTGTTATGACTGGCTTTTGGCAACAAACCTAACTGGCCTCTGAGACATTCACAATATTCTTAATGAGACAAAGCTTCGCTTGAATTCACCAGGGTCTCTGATCACCAAATCTCTATACAGTGCAGAGTCAAAAGCAACACCTTCCCTCCACTTGCTTCTAGGAATCTTCAACTGGAATCCACGCAGCTCTTCCTCCTCTAGCTCTGCTGAAATCACTGCTAGCCAGTCCTCTGATTAACCAACCACTCAGTGTAGTGATTAAAAAAACCCTTTACGAGAAAATACAAAACTGAGACTAGCCAAGTAGAACCAACTCTTTCCCCGCTATCACATTTACGAAAAGTCGGCAAATTGCACTTGGTGACCCAACTGGACAAAAGCATCAGCAGGGTGGCCGAGTTCGTCTGTGACAGGAAACTACAGTCTGGTAGCACTTTAACAACACATGGAGAGGGCACGAAGCGCATGATCCCATCTGCATGGTGCGTTAGTCTATAAAGTGCTGCCCAACCATTGGTTGGTTTTTTTGGACAACACCAGTTTGGCTAAAATCGAGCAATATTGTGACTGTCCAATGAACAGAAAATCCGTTAGTTTTCCCTCCCATTGCCCGTGTCTATGATGGACGCTGCCCTGTCCCTGGGAGGGTAAAACAGCATCACTAACCTGCTGCAAAATGCTCCTGAGCCGAGGGAAGCAGCCTGTTCTCTGCGCCTGGGCTCAGCTTCTCCCAACTCCCACCAGGCAAATCAACTTTCCCAGCCGCTTCCCATCACATGGAGTTTGACCCCAGCAACAGGGAACTGATTAGAGCGGATCTAAAAGCGCCACGCTCCATTCCAGAGGCTGTTGCATCTGCCTCCACCTACAACAATGGCCCAGACACTCACCATCCACACCCTCCTTAAGGGTCTTAAAGGGAGCTCTCCCGGTGAGATGGCTGTGCTTGCTCCAGTTCCTTCTGTGCGCTGCATTGCTACTCAGCAAGGGTTACACAGCTTGCTCCTGGCACAGAGACGGGATGGGGGCGTGTTATCAGGAAGTGTCTGGAGTGGAATGAATAGGTCCTTAAAGAACTGGCTGAAAATTTTCTGAAAGTGACAACAGTAAAACCACAGCATTACAAAAACCAGAGCTGCAAACTGACCTGTCAACCACTCACCTCATTTGGAACCAGAGGCACTGCAGCAGTGACAAACAGGAACCTGAACACAGCGCCGTGCCGCGTGAAATGGAAACTACTGCAAAAACACAAACAGAAAAGCAGCATTTTTCTGCCGCACTGCCAAGTCTCAAAGCTGGCTTAAGTCATCGTTCAGCTGCAAACCTCCGAGAAAATGAGCGTCGTGTTCTGTTCAGCAGTAGGAGCTTTTCAGGGCTAGGAGCGGCTCCCAGGCCTGAGCAGTGCCGAGCTCTCAGGATGGACTGCATTCCGACACACAGGTGCTCTGGGAAAAGAAGTGCCAGGAATCCATGAGACCCTCTTGCTGGGTCTGCAGGAAGTCAGCGCCCCAGGGCAGGACAGGAGGGAAGGAAGAGTTGGCTTTTGGAGACACTTGGCTGCTGGGAACCGAGGGGCACAGGGATGCCAGAACTGGATTCCACCACAGCTTGGCCAGGTAGAGGGGCTGCGTCTCTACCTTTACATTTCGTTACTGACTTGTGGACTTCCTGCTGCTGCGTCCCAGTGACTAATGCACCCCGCTAGGTTTCAAAAAGGCTGTAAATAGACGCTGAGGTGGGTTAGTCCCTGACGAGCGTGAAAGTCTCTACCCAGGTGGCTGGAGCCCGGAGGCTCAGTCTCGGAGGTGTTACCCTTGAGGCAGACTCTTAGCTGTCTGGCCTGCTGAAAGGCTGGGCTGTCATTGCCCCTGCACAGAATATACAGCTGCCTAGGGCACCCAAAAATCTGGGGCATGGCTGGGTCTTAATGGCCACCCATCTGCCTGTTCCTACCCATTCTGTGGCTTTGCTTCTTCCAGAGAGGAGCTAGTTAACTTCAAAGAGGCACAGCCTGCCAGAGCTGCCAAGAGCACACTGCCCCGGGAAAGAGCCATGCTGGTGGCCAGGAAGCCATTTAACAGGTATTTGCCAAGCCCAGGTACGGACTGCCAGCATCTGAGTGGACGGTGCTAGTCCTCAGGAGTTTAGCTGACGGGTTGGTTTACAATATTTCATTTGTGCCTGGCTGAAGATTATACAGTCCCATCTCTCAACAGCCCCCAGGCTGCTGCCGTTGGGCACAGGCGCACCAGTTTAACAGAGCTGCACAGGGCCCAAGTATCGGAAGGGCGGCCCGGCTGAAAGCTGGGGCACAGCATCCCCCTGTGGCTCCCCTTCCACCCAGGGACCCTGGTAGATCTACATTTCTAGCAGAACCCCCAAGACCTCTAAGGTTGGGTGACATAATCTGTCCCCGTAACACTCAAGCCGAGTCTCTTGTACCTTCTTCCCAGACTGTGACCTTCAATCTTGCTCTGTCCTTCGCCTGGGCCTCCGCAAGGCTCCCGCTGCTTTCAAATGGCTTATCGCCCTTTCCTCTGGGAGTGCCTGGCCTTGCCAAAACCGCTGTGGAGTCCGGAGTGGCCTCCTCGTGGCCATGCTCTTGGCCCTGTCCCTGAGGTGTTTGCTGGGAGGCTGCTGTCAACGCCCAGGAGCCCCGTCCCACTACACTATGTTTGTAAACACGATCCAGAGCCGGGCTCCTAGATTGCCACAGAGCAGCTCCCTGTTTGCAGGGCGGGTTTGGCCTTCCAGCTCTAAGCGGCTTGTGCCCTACCTGCGGGAGAGAATGACCAGCCACTGGGCCAGGAATCTGTCCTCAGGGGAAGCAGCCAGACCTCCCCTGGGAGCATGTCAAGCGCTGAGGGTGGGCAGAGCACTGGAGCCTGCAGGAGAGATGGGACAGCTTCCCCCGGGAGGCCTGCAAGCCGTAGCCCAACTAGGGCAGGGGCCAGCCCAGCAGAGCTGCGGCGGCTGGAGATCCAGCTGCGGATGAAGGAATTGGAAGTAGAGGACCGAGAGAGGCAGCGACAGCATGAGTTGGCTATGGCAGAGCGGAGAACCGGCGGGGCCCCGGCTGCGCCAAGAGTGGATGGGCTCCAGGGTCCCAGGGCTGCCAGGCGCTTGGAGAGGCTCCTGGTGGCCCAATTGAAGGACATGGGCAACATAGACGGGTTCCTCAGCTCCTTTGAGAGGGCCTGTGGACTGCAATGGGTCCCCCCAGCTGACTGGCTGCAGGAGCTCATCCCCGCCCTGAAGCAGGAGGCGGCCGGAGTGCTCAGTCAGCTGGAGGACCTATATCCATTGGGGGTTACCACAGAGCCAGCATAGAACCAACCAGATACCCCCACTACGTCACACTGGCTCCCGCTCCACCCTCCCATATACACCCAGCCCCGGCCTGACCTCCTGGCAGTGAGCACTACCATCCCTGTGCTGACAGCGGGAGAACAGCGCTCCGTGCTGCTACCGTGCTTGGCATCCCAGACCCCAGCCAGCTCTGCCAGTTCCCGGCAGGGGGAGGGAGCTGTCAGTGCTTAGCCTTAGCTTGAAGAAACAAAAATTTGATCTGAGGAAGTGGGTCTGGCCCAGGAAAGCTCCTTACCTAAGAAAGCATCTTGTTAGTCTTTAGTGCTGCACCGCCCTCTCTCTTGTTTCAGCCAGACCAGCCTAGCACAGCTACATCTCTACCATGACCCTTAGCTTGTTTCTGTGACTGCAGAGCTCCTGCAGCTTTTACTAGTGCACAGATTTAAACGGGGAAGTGGCCAGTGACCAGCTTGCGTCTGATTCGGAGGGAGCTGGGACCCGGGGTTAGCTGGGCTCCGGTGTATTTAGCGTAACTCAGACCCTGCGCTGTGCTAAGCACGTGGGCACATCTCCCCTCCTCTCTCAGTGCTGGCGGAAGGAAATCCCGAGCACGGCCCACAGCCTTGCTTAGCTCTAATTAGAACATAGCCGCTGGCAAGCACGGCAGCAAGGTGTTGTGTGTCTCAGAGCCCACCCAGTCGTGACGCAGGCTGAGGGGCGTGATCTCAGCGTAGCTTGTGCCGCTGCACAGTTCAGCCGGAGTGGGGGGCACAGTTGGGGCAGAGAGAGCTTTGCTGATGGGCTGGACAATGCGGAAGACAAGCACTGAGGCCGCATCTACACTTAGAATTAGACTGGCCTAGCATTGTCTCTCAGGGCTGTGAAACACGGTGTAATAGTCGGGCAGCCGTACACCCCGCTGTATACCTGCTAGGCCTTCCATCAGGGTAGCTCAGGGAGAGGGGATTGCCTGCAGTGGCGGTAAGGCGCTGCCAGCAGTGTAGGAAGTGTCTACAGCTGTGCCACTGGAACACAGACATGCCTGTAGATTTTTACAGATGTAGTCCCCTTATTAAAGGGGCCTCTGACTTTTACTGGGAGGATCCTTTGTGCTTCAATCTAGCCCTAGAGACTACAACTCCCATGATCCTTTGGGAAAAAGGGGGCATGGTGGCTCTCCCAAGTGATGCATACAGATTGTTAAGCTAGACCCTGGGGCGGCCCGTGAGCCTAGGCAAACCAGGCAGTTGCCTAGGGCGCTGCCGGCCTGGGCGCCCGATGATGACGTCACAGCAAAAGAAATTGGCATGAAATTTCCTTGAAAAATACCAGCATGTTGTGCTGAAATGCTGGAGACTTTAAAAATGTCGGAGAACTGTGGCAGGGGAAATCCTTGGTGAACTTAAGCACAGAAAGGAAGCTTACAAAAAGTGGAAACTTGGACAACTGACCAGGGAGGGGTTTAAAGGTTTAGCTCGAGAATGCCGGGGGATTATCAGGAAGGCGAAAGCGCAGATGGAATTGCGACTGGCTAAGGATGTGAAGGATAACAAGAAAGGTTTCTAAGGCATGTTAACAAGAAGAAGATGATCAGAGAGGGTGTGCGGCCCCTACTGGATGAAGGAGGTAACCTAGTGACAGATGATGTGGGGAAAGCTGAAGTACTCAATGCTTTCTTTGCCTCTGTATTCATGGACAAGGTGGGCTCCCAGACTAATGTGCTAAGTGAGGCAAGATGGGATGAAGATGCACAGCCCTTGGTGGGTAAAGAACAGCTTAGGAACTATTTAGAGAAGCTAAACGTGCACAAATCCATGGGTCAAGACTTAATGCATCCGAGGGTACTGAGGGAGTTGGCAAATGTCATTGAGGAGCCTTTGGCCATTATCTTTGAAAAGGATAGTCGGGAGGAATCCCAGATGATTGGAAAAAGGCGAATGTAGTGCCCATCTTCAAAAACGGGAAGAAGGATGATCCAGGGAACTATAGGTCGCTCAGTCTTACCTTGGTTCCTGGAAAAATCATGGAAGGGATCCTTAAGGAATCCATTTTGAGGCATCTGGAAGAGAGGAAAGTGATCAGGAATAGTCAGCATGGGTTCACAAAGGGCAAGTTGTGCCTGACCAATCTGATTAGCTTCTATGATGAGGTAACTGGCTCTGTGGATATGGGAAAGTCAGTGGATGTGATATACCTTGACTTTAGCAAGGCTTTTGATACATTCTCCCACAATATTCTTGCCAACAAGTTAAGGGAATGTGGATTGGATAAATGGACGGTAAGATGGATAGTAAGATGGCTAGAAGGCCGGGCCCAGTGGGTAGTGATCAACGGCTCGATGTCAGGATGGCGGTCAGTTCCTAGCGGAATGCCCCAAGGTATGGTTCTAGGACTGGTTTTGTTCAATACCTTTATTAATGACCTGGATGAGAGGATGGATTGCACCCTCAGCAAGTTTGCAGATGACACTAAGCTGGGGGGAGAGGTAGATACGCTTGAGGGCAGGGATAGGGTCCAGAGTGACTTAGACAAATTGGAAGATTGGGCCACAAGAAATCTGATGAGGTTCAACAAGGACAAGGGCAGAGTCCTGCCCTTGGGACAGAAGAATCCCAAGCATAGTTACAAGCTGGGGACCAACCAGTTAAGTAGTAGTTCTGCAGAAAAGAACCTGGAGGTTACAGTGGATGAGAAGCTGGATATGAGTCAACAGTGTGCCCTTGTAGCCAAGAAGGCTAATGGCATATTAGGTTGCATTAAGAGGAGCACTGCCAGCAGATCCAGAGATGTCATTATTCCCCTTTATTAGGCTCTGGTGAGGCCACATCTGGAGTACTGTGTACAGATGTGGTCTCCTCATCTCAAAAAAGATATTTTGGCCTTGGAAAGGGTTCAGAAAAGGGCAACTAAAATGATTAGGGGTTTGGAACGGGTCCCATATGAGGAGAGGTTAAAGCGACTGGGACTTTTCAGTTTAGAAAAGAGGAGACTGAGGGGGGATATGATAGAGGTCTATAAAATCATGAGTGGTGTGGAGAGAGCGGATAAAGAAAAGTTATTTATTAGTTCCCATAATAGAAGAACTAGAGGACACCAAATGAAGTTAATGGGTAGCAGGTTTAAAACTAATAAAAGAAAGTTCTTCTTCACACAGCGTATAGTCAACCTGTGGAACTCCTTGCCAGAGGAGGCTGTGAAGGCTAGGACTATAACAGAGTTTAAAGAGATGCTAGATAATTTCCTGGAGGTTAGGTCCATAAAAGGCTATTAGCCAGGGGATAGAATTGGTGTCCCTGGTCTCTGTTTGTCAGAAGCTGGAGAGGGATGGCAGGAGACAAATTGCTTGAACGTTGTCTTCGGTCCATCCTCTCTGGGGCAGCTGGTGCTGGTCACTGTTGGCAGACAGGATACTGGGCTAGATGGACCTTTGGTCTGACCCAGTACGGCCGTTCTTATGTTCTGGACTCCCCACTACAAAAAGGATGTGGATGCATTGGAGAGGGTCCAGCGGAGGGCAACCAAAATGATTAGGGGGCTGGAGCATATGACTTATGAGGAGAGGCTGAGGGAGATGGGTCTGTTTAGTCTGCAGAAGCGAAGCGTGAGGGGAGATTTGAGAGCAGCCTTTAACTACCTCAAGGGAGGTTCCAAAGAGGATGGAGAGAGGCTGTTCTCAGTAGTGATGGATGGCAGAACAAGGAGCAATGGTCTCAAGTTGTGGTGGGAGAGGTCCAGATTGGATATTAGGAAAAACTATTTCACTAGGAGGGTGATGAAGCACTGGGTTACCTAGGGAAGTAGTGGAGTCTCCATCCCTAGAGGTGTTTAAGCCTCGGCTTGACAAAGCCCTGGCTAGGTTGATTTAGTTGGGATTGGTCCTGCCTAGAGCAGGGGGCTGGGCTTGATGACCTTCTGAGGTCTCTTCCAGCTCTATGATTCTATGTGCCCCCTCTGCAGACTTGTACCTCTTTAGGGACAGCCCAGCAGCTAGCTCAGCGATTCAAGGGTGTATTCCTGGTCTGAAGATATTGTCATTCACCATCGTGCTGCAAAATGAAAGGGTTCAGACAGGGGGACAGTATCTTTGTTGAAAGAACATGATCAGCCCGGAAAGCCGCTGTAATGAGTGGGGCAAAACTGGTGAGGGTGGCTGATGAGTCCTTTGCCCTTGGCGAGACAGGGGAACTGCCTTTCTCTAGCATGCAAAAACAGTTTTGGTGGATGGGGAGGAGGAAATCAATTTGCAATTCCATAGCCATGACGATGATTCGGGAATGTACTGGGTGGGGCACGGAGACCATGACAAGGTACAGAAGATGTTGTACTTAAAAATTTCCTGCATGGGTTTTCTCTCAACACTTATCTCCCTAACATTTTACCAAATCTCATAATCATTAGCATGGTATCATTAATTCAAGTCCTGCAATAATGGGGGCATGATGAAGTGACACATGGAGATGAGCACTGGAGGTCAGACCCTCAATACTGCATGTAAGCGGCCTTGGTTTCTCTGGCTTTTCAGTTCTGTCCTGGGTGCTGCAGAGAAGTTTGGTAGCAACCTAGGTGACTGAGCAGCCCCTTTTTAGGATAACTGCTCACCCCGTACGGGAAAGGACATGGAATGTCTGCACCCTTAAGGATTGGGGTGATGTACAAAGGCCTCAGAGAAGAACAGCTCTTGTCATCAAACATACAGACTTCAGTGTCCTCAGTGCAGCCAACTCTGTGCATCAGGATTCAGACTGCAGAGCCCCAGGTGTAGCCGTATGTGAGAATTGTGACCATATCATCAGCAGCGATGGACACTGCACATTGGTGCATTACACCCTGGGCCACAGGCTTAGTTTGCAGTCTAACAAGCCCCCACAGCCTCTGGCTAAGAGTTCAGTCTTAGCTGTCAACAGCGGGAACAAAAGCGCCCCTCCCTCCTCAAGGGGAAGGAGAGAAGGGCCCTCGCACGAATGGGGGAAGTAGTTTTGGTGAGATGCCTGGAAATTGACCCCTTGGAGAAGATCAGCGTTGGGTGCCCATGGCAGCGCTGATAATGCTGGCTGGGCGCCCATGGCAGCGCTGTCTGGAGACACCGGCCTGGTCCCTGCCCAGACACACCAAGGAAAACGAGCTTGAACTTGCTGCCAGCGCCTGTTGCTGCTTCCCCAGGGCAGAAGGAGCCCAGGCCTGCCAGCAAGCCAAGGCAGCCATGTCCCTGTTCGCAGCCAGGGCAGGTTGTCTCTCCCCGGTCGTCGTTCCGCTCCAGAGTTAACAGCGACGCGTGCTGAGGGGGCGGGTCGCACCCACCCAGCAGCCCCGCCCCTGGTGGGGGCGGAACGCGCTGCCGCGGCGCCGCGCTACGGGGGAAGGACATCGCCGCCGCACGCGCCGAGCCCTGCAGCCCTGCCATGGTGGGGAAGGCGAAGCGGCCGCGGCTGCACCACGCGGCCCCGAGGCCGAGGGACCCGGAGCCGGGCGGGCAGGATGCGGCGCGTGGCACTGGTGGCTGGCGGGCGGAGCCCGGAAAGGTAAAGGGGGTGCACCGGGCGGTACCATCCCGCGGGCGGAGAGGGGGACAGAGCCTCGTGGGCGATACCATGCCGCGTTCGGGGTGGGAGGAGGGCGGTTCTAGCGTGTGGAGTCGTGCTTTGCTGGGGGACGGGCTGTACCATGCTAGCAAAGGCGGGGGTCGGGAAGAGGTGGGCTGTGCCATGACAGAGGAGATGGGGGTGGGTGGGAAGAGGTGGGTGGGAAGAAGTGGGCTGTGCCATACCAGTGGAGAGGGGTGGGAAGAAGTGGGCTGTGCCATGCCAGTGGAGAGGGGTGGGAAGAGGTGGGTGGGAAGAAGTGGGCTGTGCCATGCCAGTGGAGAGGGGTGGGAAGAGGTGGGCTGTGCCATGCCAGTGGAGAGGGGTGGGAAGAGGTGGGCTGTGCCATGACAGAGCAGATGGGGGTGGGTGGGAAGAGATGGGCTGTGCCATGCCAGTGGAGAGGGGTGGGAAGAGGTGGGCTGTGCCATGCCCGTGGAGAGGGGTGGGAAGAGGTGGGCTGTTCCATGCCCGTGGAGAGGGGTGCCATGCCAGTGGAGAGGGGTGGGAAGAGGTGGGTGGGAAGAAGTGGGCTGTGCCATGCCAGTGGAGAGGGCTGGGAAGAGGTGGGCTGTGCCATGACAGAGCAGATGGGGGTGGGTGGGAAGAGGTGGGCTGTGCCATGCCAGTGGAGAGGGGTGGGAAGAGGTGGGCTGTGCCATGCCCGTGGAGAGGGGTGCCATGCCAGTAGAGAGGGGTGGGAAGAGGTGGGCTGTGCCATGCCCGTGGAGAGGGGTGCCATGCCAGTGGAGAGGGGTGGGAAGAGGTGGGCTGTGCCATACCAGCAGAGATGGGGGTGGGTGGGAAGATGTGGGCTGTGCCATGCCAGTGGAGAGGGGTGGGAAGAGGTGGGCTGTGCCATGCCAGCAGAGGCAGGGGTGCACGGGCTGTGCCATTCCAGCAGAGGGGTGCAGCGGAAGTGCAGGGTGCAGGCGTGTGCAGTGCAGTACTGGTGTCGCTGCGGGGCTGGATTAGGCCATGTCAAGGCCATTGCTTCTCTGGCGCAGGCCGTCCTTGCCCGTGGCTGGCCTGAGCTCTTGGTGCCCGGCAGTGCCCAGGCTGGCAGCAAGGAGCAGCCTTGGTTACCCAGCCCCCTGCAGTGGGAGGCCCAGAGGTAGGCTCTGACCTCACTGCCATCTGGGAACCCCCTGCACTTGCCTCTCAGCAGGGCCCTTTGCTCCCAACGCCCTCGCCTGCTGCCTGGCCTGTCCTCCTGCCTGCAACCTCCTCTGCTGCTGGGCCCGGTCAGTGGCCTGCATGTGATCCCCTCTGGCTCCCTGTCCTCCTCCAGGTCAGGCTTCAGTGCCTGGTCTTCCCTTGCAGCCACTCCCGTCCTCACAAGTCCAGCGCCCACCTCTGCTCTGCCCACAGCCCTGGCCTTGGTCACCTCACTTTCCTGTGTGCGCATTACACAAGCTCCTCTGATTTCTCCTGTCCCTGTGAGCAAGAGCTCCCCTGGGACTTGCAAAGCCCCCGTCCTCGCTGCCACCCACTGCTCCTTGAAACACGCCTTGGCTCTCATCCCTACCCAGCTCCTGTCCGCACCAGTTATCCGTGTCCCATTCTGCGCCCATTACCCTGCTGCTCCTTGCTCCTTGCTCCTGTTTCTCTTGATGTGCCCTGTGAATGCGGGGTTGTGATTCTCTGTGCACTGGGACTCTTATTTCTGTTGGGGATTGCTAGGTACTGCTGCAGTAGAAATGCAAATCACAGATGTAGTGGTGGTTCTGTTGGCAGCTGCTTATTTCACAAATAACTGTCACAGTAGCTGTTAGATGCTAAGCTCCCAGCCTCAACCATAACCTCAGCTGGGCAGAGGCTGTCTGGATTCTCATTTTGATAAGAAGAATGGAGGTAAAGGGACAATCTTGAGGCTATTTAATGGTATCAGCTCAAACGATAGATCCTTCATACTGTCAGGAACCCGAATAATCATCTGGGTGAAGGGTTTTAACTCTGTTTATCAGGGTGGCCAGTTGGGGTCCATTTTAAGTTTTGGTTCTCCATGGAGAGGAGAGTGTATTTGGAGGAGCTCAGAATGAAAAGAGCCATTTTGCCCCCACTGGTGAAATTTCACTCCCAACACGGGGTGCATGAAACCTTCATTGAAATCATCGGTTATTATCTTGTTTTGTGCCAGATACTCTTTAATTATTTTCCTAAAGGAAGTTCATTCTCATCAGTTGGTAATAAATAAACATATTGGTTTTCAACTAAATGTAGCCTTTATTTACTCCAAATATGATGCTGCTTTTTGCTAGCTAGGAGGATACACTACATACACATTTACTTCAGCAATTATGTAGTTGAACTTGTATTTATCCAGAATCTTATTTTTGATTGTTAGAAAATGGTAAACGATGCGTTTCTTATTTGTGATGTGTGAGACTGTATTGGGATGGAAATTTAAATGCACGAAAGACTTTAATTTTATTATTCAAGTATAATGTGTGTTGGATACATAAAAAGTTTATTTAAATGTTTTCACATTTAAAACTTCAGTAAAGAATTTAAGTATGATCTGTAGTGTAATTGGACTACAGTTTGACTCCCAGTTGCTTTCTTAACTTGGACTGAACAAATGATTGAACTGAACATGTTGAATAAACTGATACTAAACACATATTTGCAGTGCTCCTGGGCCTCAGTGCTGTTTGCATGTATTGGACTCTCACTCAGGGGTTGGACTGTGTTTTAAGTTTGGCAGCAAACTTACTGCTTAATATATTTTTTTTAATTAATGTAAATGTTTATAGTAAGTTGAGACTTGAACATAAATTATAGTAATTTCAAATATCATTATAAATATGTACGCTTTATGTAGCCTTATTTAAACAGAAACATCCAAATAAAAAAAATCCAGTGTCAAGGTTTGAAACCTCTAGCCATCACCTTCCTCTGTCTATTTGCGTCCGAGTGAGGACTAGGCTGCAGACTGCACTTCACTGGGACTAGTTCTGCAGGTCCGACTTCAGTTCACCTTTCCAGCCTGTTTTCTGGGGGCAGTGACACTTAGCTAATGACCCATCAACTTTCACATCAGCCTGAACAAGAATACGGGCTTTTAACCGGCTCCGAAGCTATTGTGAGCAGAGCTCCAGTAAATATTTTCAGCCTCCCCCATGAAGTTTTATAGTATTTTTTTGGGGAGGGGGAGGGCAGGAAGGGAGCTTCAGGAAATACTGAGAAAGTAAACCCTGCTTCTAACACATGCTATAACTATCACTTTTGTGGTGTTGGCCTCCTTGTGCCTGCTGTAGCTGCCCAGCTTTCTTGTCAATTTCATACTCCAGTGGAGAGTTGAAATTGACAAGACAGCCAAAGCAGTGTCTGCTCAGACATCCCATCCCCCCCAACACCACCAACATTAACCCTTCATCTCTTGCTGAAGGAGTCTTACGTTGGCATAGCAGGGGGGTTAGCATTTCAGTGTGTGCCCCTCCATTGTTTTGTCAACAAAATCTGACTTTTGTTGACCCAATTGTGTAGTGTAGACAAGGCCTTAGAGTCAAAGTTCAGGAATACTCTTTCACATTTCCAGACAAGCAAGAATGGCAATCCATGGTAATTGGATGATGATGGGAGATGTGGAGTGAGCGTTCCTAGTGGATTGCTGATGGGATGCCATAGTGGAGTGTTTGGGAAAAAGATGTAAGTTTTTTGATGTAAGGAATTATGTAGGGATTAAGGTATTTAAAGGATTAAGTCTAAGCAATGTTCAAAAAAGGAAGGAAAAGTACTCCATTTGAGTACCTGCAATGATATCGAGCACTTAGTGTATTTGAGACTTTTAATCCTTAAAGTTCTTGTACAACCATTTTGGAACACCCTCATGAGACCCTAGGAAAGGAATTCCTTTTAGTCCTATCTCAGTGAACAGGAAAATGAGGCAACAAAGCATAGGGTAGTATGGGCCATTTGAAGGCATAAAGTACTGGAAACAGTGGGTTCCATGTAACCTGAAGTCTTTCAAGCATGATTGAAGGACGTCCGTATCTCAACCAGAGGTTCGGGGTCTGTCATGGGAATGGGAAGGTGAGGTTCTGTGGCCTGCAGTGTGTACAGATCAGGGTGGGCAATAATTTTTATGGGGGGGAGGGGGGCACTTACTGAATTTTGGTATCTCGTCATGGGCCAGCTGCACTCCTGGAGGAGATGGGACTTGGAAGAGAAGGGGCAGGGCGGGGGACTAGCCTCCTTCCAGAATTGTCCAGGGCCCGTGGCTTTGAATTAAAAACACAGGAAAGGGCTCGTAGCTCTGGCCCTGCAGGGACCACACAGCCATTGGGAGCAGTGAGTACTGCCTGAGCTTCTGCTGCCCTGGAAAGTCAGTGGCCCGGGCAGCAGGGTATAAATAGAGAGCAGCCAGACGCTGGCTGTGGGCCAGGTCACAGTGCAAGGCGAGCCCGGTCTGGCCCCCGGGCGCCATTTTGCCCGGCTCTGGACCAGAGATGATCATAACGGTCCCTGGTGGCCCTGAAGTCTGAGCCGACAAGGAAGTGGCCGAAGAAGGGCCAGGCTTGCCCCGCGGTGCTTGGCAAGCGACATAAAGCAGTGCTTGCGAGTTGAAGCTGCGCCAGATGTGGGACGTGTTGCATGTTGCTTCCTCCGCTGTCTGCATATTCGCTTTTGTCCTTCAACGTTTCCTCACCCTGGCTGCGCTGGCTTGGCCCCGCCAGCTGCAATGGGCAGGCCAATGCCAGCGGGCACCTGGCTGCGTAAGCACCATGCAGCCCAGACTTGGGACTATCAAGGGGAGTGGCTACAGCGGTGCATCTACCCCTGGCCTTGCACTGGCGGAGCTGAAGTGGGGGGGATGGGCATGTCCGGAGAAGAGGGGTAGTGGCGGCATAACTGATGTGAGCATGTCGCATTCCAGAGCCTCCTGGGTAAGCGTTAGCTGGTTTCCCAGGGGCAGCCCTCGCCCACGGCAGCTGAAAGCGTTCATGTGCCACAGCGGGGTGCAGTCTCAGGATGTGACATATCGGTTAATGGAATAGTCGAGCAACCTCATGAATTCTTACTATTCTATAGTCCCTGGGGGCGGGGCTGGCAGCCAGTGCGCTTCGCTCCCAAGGAGCTCCCACCAGCACCGGGCACCAGGCAGGAGCTGGTCTGTGAGGGGAACCAGTTTAAAAACCAGCTCCCCCCACGGACCGGCTGCCTGTCGCCCTGCGCTGTTGCCCCTGCTAAAGAGGCATTAGCGTGGGGTTGCAGCAGCCCTTGTCTGGGGGGGCCTGAGCTCCCAGACCCGGTGCAAGCTGGAACTGAGCTGGGCTGTCAGCCTGCCTAGCTCCTAATACACTTTAAATGCAGGGCTGTGGTGGGGGTAGGTCCCAGACCCTTCGCAAGCTGGGACTGAGCCGGGCTGCTGGCCTTAAAACATGTACGGGCAAGGGGGAGAGGCGAAGGCGTGTCATCTATAGCATCAGCCTATAAGCTTTTGCTTATCGGTTAATGGACTGCACTATTACGTCCCTGGTATGTTCCTCCCTGTGATGTTTGTGTGAGGGCAGGACGTGGCGGGGTTTGCGGCTGTCACGTGATCAGTGTGCCGGTGGTTCAGCCGTGTCCTCTGAGGCACGGACTGCGTGTTTTGCACGACTGCGTGATGGCTACTGAGACTAGGCCTGAGCCTTGCACTCCTGTCACTGCTCTCACAACTGAAGTGTGCACTGGATTTTTGCCTTTGTCTCAGGACTGGACTTTTTTGTCCTCGGACGTCTTTGCTGGGCTGAAGATTGAGCCCCAGGCTCTGGTGAAGAAGCTGGATTTGGACTCGCGAAGCGTGGTCTCAGCCCAGACAGGTAAGGGGTGCTCTGCAGGGAGCGGGGCCCTCTCTTCTGCAAGGGATGCAGGTGCTTGTCCCTGCAGCTGGGCTGGATTTCAGTCGCCTGGGTGGAACCTGAAGGGGGAGGTCTATAGCCCCCCAGGATCGTGTCATGCTCATAGCTCGGCATAGTGTGAGCGCCAACCCCTGCCCATGCACGCTGAATGGGGTGACCTCTGGAAGCGAACATGAAGCTGCCAGTTGGGTGTTTCTCCGTTGCACCTCGGAGCCCAGGTGCAGGCTGGGGGAAGAGCGGGTTACAGAGGAGGGGGTGTTCTGAGCGGGGCAGTTGGCTGTGGTTGGACTCTGCGCTAGTGACTGCACTCACCCTCGCTGTGTTGGGACGTTGCCTCCAGCGCCTGGCTGGGCAGTGGCTGTGACAGTTAACCTGGAGAATGGAATCACCTGCTAAATTCGGATGCAAATCTCATCGTGGCGGGTTGCAGCAGCGGGTGTCCAAACGGGTTCCCAGGGGCTTGGCATGGACCAATGGGCTACTAGGCGGTAGCGACTGGAGAGTGGCCTCAGCACTTGTGCTTTGCTGCTCATTGAGCCTTCCCTGCCCTGCTTTGGCTCCGTCCATCTTGAGCAGAGTGAGTTCTGGGAAGGAGCCCTGCGGACCCGCTTCTCAAGACAGGCAGGCGTGGCCGTAAGCTGCTGAGGGGCAGGCCGAGTGGATTCCCAAGTGCTCGTCTGTCTCGGGGCTGGAGACGCTGCTTAGACGCCCACTGTGACTTGCGTGGGTATTGTCTCTTCCTGGGAATTAACGAAGCCTTTCCTCGCCTTCCCAGTCTGGCCAACCTGACGCCTCTCACCCACGGGCTGTAACCCAGCCTGCCAGTCCCTCGGGCTGGTGGTGAGCGGCAGCAGCCGGATTGTGCTGTGCTGTGGCCAGTGGGAGCAGGGAGGTTGGCTGGGGACATGGCCCCCGAAGGCAGCCTTCTGAAGGGAGCCTGGGTGCTTGGTGCCATGATGGGAGTGGGGGAGCGGGGGGAGCTGCACGCGGCCACCTCGTCCCTGGGAGCAAAGCAGGGAAGGCCACAGGCTGGCAGGCCCCAGCTGCAGGCTGGGTTCTGGGCCGGGGTTCTCAACAGGCCTGTGGCGCACTCAGGCGGCAGATGCTCAGGGGTGCGGTGCAGGCAATAGGGGGCCGTCCCCTGTGGGTGCGAGGCAGCTCTCTGCCAGACGGCCATTTGCTGCCCCTGCTGTTCAGTCTCTTCCTTTGATCGATGCGGCTCTGGCTGGAGACCAGTGGGGCAGGATAGAGGTGCCCGTTCACCCCTCCCCAGGCTGCTGTCCCCTTCCTCCTGTGTTGCCCTGGAGCCCGTGGGGCTGGCTCGCTATGGAAACGGTTCACGGTTTTGTGTGTGTTCAGTGAAGGGTGGCTGCGTCTGGCCGACAGCAGCTGCTCCGTCAGAGATAGAAGTGAAGGGTCAGCCGGTGTTGGGGGCGTGCTTTGTCCCCCGGGATCTGAGCTGCAGGAGAGCGTCCCCCGGAGAATTCAGCCTGACTCGTCGAATGGGTGGGGCTGGGCGGGATTCTCCTGCGTGGGAAAGCACACAGGTATTCCTCTCCCGGCCTCCCAGGCGCTGCTGGTGCCCAGCTGCAAGCCCATGATGCCACAGGAAAGGCTGGAGTTGGCTCCATTTGAAAGCAGCTACCTGGCTCTGGGCCTGGAGCTCTGCCCCGGGAGCTGAGGCGGCTGCCCTGTTGCTGCAGGGCTCCCGCTGAACAGCAGTAGCCTGAGGGAGGAGGGGCTGGGGCCAGGGCCAGGCAGCGATGTTCCCAGTGGCTCCTGGGGGAGCTGCACATGGAGCTCAAAGCCCTGGCTCTCAGCCCCCCCCCAAGCTACCCCCGTTCGGCGGGTGGGAACGTTCCTGTTGGTTACTGGCCTGCTGCCTCTGTCACGTTACTGTGCCCCTGGTCTGCCCCAGTGCTGCACGGCCCACAGCTGGCGCTCCTGGCCTGGAGGGGGTCTGGCTCGGGGTGGCGGCTCCTAGGCGTGCTCGGCCAGGGCAGGTGCAACTGAGGAGCGGCTTGGCCGGACGCTTCCAGGCCCTTGGAAAGAGGCGAGGAGGAGAAAATGAAAAGGAAGGTGGGAAGGAAAGAACGTGCGTCCCTTCGGGGCTCTTTAAAACCGGAAAGTGTCACTCGGAGGCTGTGCTGGTCATCACCCGGCGCGTACCCACTCGCCCTCCCCGCCGCTTGGGCACAGGCCCTGCAGCCTGCTCTCCATCGCTAGTGCAGATGGCAGCAGCCAGCGAGGGAGCGTCTACTCCTGGAGTTCAGCTCCTGAGCCCCCCAGGAAGGAGGACTTGCTGCTGGTGCGGTTGAGTTGGGACACTGCGTGGGTAAGTCCAGTCCCATACCGCTGCTCTGCTCTGGGGCAACTCTCCGCCGGGCCGTGCGGGCCGCTTGCTGGCTCCTGGGCGACGTAGAGGCCAGATGGTAGAGATGTGTAATAGCTTCATTCGGCCGCACAGGGTTGAACGTAGGAAATACCTGCCCCGCTGGCCATTGCAGCCCCAGCGGTAGTCGGCTGCTTCTCCACCCAAAATCCAGACAGGCTTTGCCTGGGGAGTGCCCAGGCTGGCATGGCCCTGCGTTGCCCTGCTGCAGCTCGGCTCCGCGGTGCTGCAGTGCAGACGGCAGGGCCTCGCTGTGCTAGGCGCTGTGCCCAGCCTGAGCAGTGACAGCCCTGGCCCCAGTGAGCATCCGTGAAACCCCCCCGTGCGGAGCCTGGAGGAGTAAGTGCACAACTGGTGGGAAGGAGAGCCCTGAAAAGGGGAACCTGGGCAGGAGTGGACTGGCCCGGCGGGATACCGGGAATTTCCAGTGGGCCGTCCTCCTAAGGGCTGGCTGGTGGCTGCCGGAGGAGGAGGGGGATTGTGACGGGGCACCTCAGCCCCGCACTTCGCATCCCCCGGCGCTGCGCGCTGGCTGTGTACTGGGCACTGTGGGCCGAGGGAGCGCACGTGCGACGTGCTCAAACACCGTGCAACAGCTGAGAGGGGAGACGCCCGGACGTGGAGTGGCGTGACGTCACGGCCCGGGACTTGAAAACCGCCCAGCCCAGCGTTGCACTGCGCGGCCGAGCTCCGGGTCTGGCATGTGGTCTGGAGCCTCGGAAGAAGCTGGGGCCCGATCGCAGACTCCAGCCCCGCAAACTGGAAGGTAAAGGCCAGGTAGAGGAGGGGAAGGGGAAAAGGGTGGGAGAGAAAGGGCCTTGTGCTGAGGGGAGGGGGGCAGGTCAGGAGAAGAAAGGGGAAGGCACCAAGGGACAGGGTGGAGGAGAGACAAATGCCAGGGGGCCAAGTGCAGACAATGAGGGAAAGGGAAGGAGGGGAGGTGTCGGTGGGAGGGGGACAGGGTGATGCTGGGAGAGGAGAGAGGAAGGACATTGGGGGCTAGAGGCGGGGGGAGGTACTGGGATAAGGCTTGAAAGAAGGGGTGGGCATGAGGAAGGTGGAGATGGAGCAAGTCATGTGTGAGGGCACAGAGGCATGATGGGAACGGGGCAGAGAGTGGTGAGGAGGGGCATCAGGGAAAAAGGGGGAGGCACCAGGAGGGTGCAGGGGTAAGGGAAGGTGCAGGTGCCAGGGGATTCTGGGGGTGAAGCAGAAGGGCAGACACCTGCAGGGGAGGGACCAGCACCAGAGGAGAGAGGCAGGGCAGGGGTGAAGAGGGGATGAGGAGGGGTAGCTCACATGATGGGAATGGGCACAGGGGGGAGAGAAGGGCTGGTGGAGGGGGCAGGTCTCAGGAGGGCAAAGGGCAGGAGTCTGAGTCAGGACAGCAGAGGAGGGTGAGGAGTTGGGGGGCAGCAGGCACCAGGGGAGCTGATGGAGCAAGGGGAGGAGACATGGCAGCAGAGGGAAAGGGTAGAGGTTTATAAGATACTTATTAATAACTTGGGTGCCACAGTGGCACATCCAAACAAGCCCCACAAACTCCGTACTGGTGCACAACACAAAATTCATTCTGCTCATGGGAGGAAACTCTTAGAGGGAACCCTTCCCCCAGCCTCTCTGCCCCCGAGTTCATGTCACACACATTGGGTTAATGCAATTGCAGGATAGTTGCATGAGGGGGCTTTGGTGGGGGCCAAACTAATCCCTGTTGGTAGGCAGATGGTGGGAAAAGTCCTTAGAGGGGTCACATGACACCTTTTACTTCTGGTCATGTGTCTGTCTTGCCCTGAGTGTTACCTCCAGAGGCCTGGCTAATAGGAGTCGGGGTGTGGCTAATGGGGGTCTGTGGCAGATCTACGGGCGCGAGCTCCTGCTCTCCTCCGGGAGGGCGGGGCCCTGCAAGCCCACCGTCCTGGGTACTTTAAGGACTTATGGGATCCTTTTGCCCCTGAAACGTGGCTCCTTTCTCGGGGTCTCAGGTGCCTCCGTGGCCAACCCCTGGGTAGGCTGCCACTCCGTGACTCCAAGTAGAAAGGTAAGACGAGTGCTAGGGCGCAGGATGGGGGATTAGGGGGACCCAGGGCTGTCGGGTCCCAGCCTGGGGCCCTAAGGGATCTGGGAGTTTAACCATTGCCCAACTGACGGGGTTCCTCCCCGAAGCGTGTCAGCCCGGGGGCACCAAAAGCGCTCTGCCCAGGGCTGCTTCCTACCCCCTCCTGTTCACTGGCCCTTGCGGGACCCGTAGCACTTACTGCTCCGTCGTCGCCTCTGGATCCTGTCTCGTTGCACCGGCCTCCCGGGAGACTCTGTCGGCTCCTCCCCGGGGTGGGACAAAGCGTCCAGCACACCAGCCGCAGTTCCCCAGCGTGGCGCCGCCCCCGTGCCGGTAACGCGGGGTGAGTCCCACCGGGCTCAGTGCAGGCCCATCACAGGATCAAAGAGTAAATTAAAAAAAAGTTCTTGGCTGTGAAAAAGTGGGCGGTTCTCAGCCCATTTCCCTGGCCTGTTTTGATTGCCAGTCCGCCCCTGAACCTGGGTGTCTAGTGCTGATGGGAGAGCACGGGTGGGCATGAGTCGGCCTTTGCTGTGTGTGTGGGGGGGAGGAGGTGCTGAGGCTGCAGAGCTGCCTTAGCCCACCGGGGGGCGTGAGTCGGCCTTTGCTGTGTGGGGGGGGAGGTAGTGAGGCTGCAGTGCTGCCTTAGCCCACCGGGGGGCGTGAGTCGGCCTTTGCTGTGGGGTGGGGGGAGGTAGTGAGGCTGCAGTGCTGCCTTAGACCACCAGGGGGCGTGAGTCGGCCTTTGCTGTGGGGTGGGGGGAGGTAGTGAGGCTGCAGTGCTGCCTTAGACCACCGGGGGGCGTGAGTCGGCCTTTGCTGTGTGGGGGGGAGGTAGTGAGGCTGCAGTGCTGCCTTAGGCCACCAGGGGGCGTGAGTCGGCCTTTGCTGTGGGGTGGGGGGAGGTAGTGAGGCTGCAGTGCTGCCTTAGACCACCAGGGGGCGTGAGTCGGCCTTTGCTGTGGGGGGGGGGAGGTAGTGAGGCTGCAGTGCTGCCTTAGGCCACCAGGGGGCGTTGAGTTTCAAGCCAAGGCCGGAGGCTCCGCTGGGCAAACGAGTCCCTGTGCTCAGCTGAGCTCGTGGCTGCTCAGCTCGCCGTGGGCCAGACAGGGCTCCGAGGCCTGGGCCGTGCAGCTCCATGTCCCCTCCACTGGGATCCCACGTTGATTTCTTCCCTGGAGCAGGGCCGGCCGGTCTGCACGGCCACGCTTGTGTCGCACGAGCGGCTGCCTCCCTCACAGCCTGCGTGCCACTGTGCCCGCTGGATTGCCAGCACTCCCCACGCCAGCTGTGCCCGCTTGTCCGGGGGCAGGGCCTCGGCGCTGCCTGTTGGCCGCTCAGGTAGCCCCTAAGGAGCGGGCAGGTTGGCAGGGAAGGCTGTGACTGATCTGCAGGGTTGGATCTCTTGCTGCATGAGGTGCTGTTCAGGTCCATGGCTACCCTCCCCTTGCGTCGTAAGGCACAGGCTGTTCTAGCTGTGCTGGTCCCAGGACGGGGGGCAGGGACAGGCGTTCAGGCCACGCAGACCCTCTCATTTTTCTTCCTCCAGCAGAAGTTGGTCTGATACCAGATACAGCCTGGGCCATTGCCCCACACGCTGCCCGTGGGGACTGGACTGTGGTGCAGGGGTGGCACGAGGCCTGGGCCGCTGTCTGAGCTCCCTGTAAACAGACTCCAAAGGGGAGCTGGGCGGCAGGCGGGAGCCGCTCTTCCCCACCAGGTCCGGGTGAGTTGCGCGGCCATGCCCGCGGCCCCGTATAAAAGCTCTGGCCATGGATGTGGGGTGCAGACGGGCCATGTCTTGTTGCTGCTCCTCTCGCAGAAAGGTGCAAGTGTCACGTCCTGCCTCCCCTGTCCCCCCTTTGGCGTCGCTTTGTGGAAGTGGGATGAGAACGCCGAGCCCACTGTCGGAAGCAGCAGCGCCTGCATCTGGCTTGAGCTGGCCCAAGAGGGGAGACGTTCTCAACCGTTTACGTGTTGCCCTGGCGCCTGGTTACGCAGCTGCCTGGGACAGCTTCACCCCCACTGTACCGCCTCCTGTTGGCTGCTCGGGGCTGCACTCGGGCTCGTGGGCAAGCCAGTGTTCTCTGCGCTGGCCAGGCAGTAGGGACAAGCCGGTCCCTCTGCTGCAGGAATCCCTGGGAGAGCTTCTCTGGTGTGTGCTGTGTCAGCCCACCACCATGGGCTCCAGAGGCCAGTGCAGGATCCACCAGTCACCCGGGGACCTGCCCCACCTTCAGCCTGGTACCGGCTCCGGCACTGGCCAGCTGGACTCCAAGCCACCAGCCCAGGTTCTCTGGTAGTCATGGCCACACATCACCGTCTCCATAGGTAGGGCAAAGTCTAAGCTGCCAGGAGCCCCGTTCCCTGCCCGGGGGAGACCAGACCGTGTAGCTACACAGAAAACAAGCCACCATCTCCCTCCTCTGCAGTGCTCCTCCTTGGAGCTCCTTTCCGGTCTCAAGCGGGTCGAGAGAAACGGGGCGCAGGGACTGCTCCGTGTGCTCTATTAGGGCCGATATTCACGCAGTGCCGCCTGCCTGCCGCATTCCCAGGACTGACGTGATCAATAGGGCTGTGTTGCTAGGGCTGCAGGGCGGTTGCTTGACTTATCCGGCTGCCAGGTGAGTCATCCACCCTACCAGTTGCCAAGGCAAAACGGGCAGAGGCTGCTTCAGGAGCTGCCTTTATAAGGTTCTTGGAGCCTGTGTGCAGGGGCGAGGTGGAGCCAGGCGCGCCCTGTGGAGGCTCAGGGCACTGGGCGTGTGGCTGCCAATGTGTAGCACATGGAGCCGCTCTCAGGGTTGTGCTCTGATGTGTCTGCCAGCCTCTGGTCTTACAGGGCTCGGTTCCACTGATCCGACGCAGCACTTGGGCATCCGCTTTAGCCTGGAGCCCGTGGCTAGCCCCGTGGGCTGCATCAGGCCTGCAAGTTCCACAGCTTGCAGCCCCCGGGCCATGACCGTTGACCCTGACTCGCTCTCTCCCGCATGGTGGCTCATGTCCTCTAGCCTGGCTTCATGCTGCCAAGCAGCCGTCCAGTCAGCATTTCACCTGTCCTGTGGGGGGCCAGGTTCCCGCCGTCTCCTCCAGGTGGTTGACAGCCCCCCGGCCTGGCTCTCCCGGTTCTGTGCTTTTAGCTCTGACTTCCCTCAGTGGCCTCTGAGCGAGCAGTGGGGGTGTTGGCCGTACTGACCTCCGGTCTCTGGCTCGGCACCGGGCAGGTCCCGAGGGTGCCGCCCTGGCGAGGTTCATGCTGATTTCGTAACCCTGGCGTAACCCGGCAGTTCTAATCTGACAGGGCCAGGCTGAGAGAGGCGGCGTTGGGTCGCACTTAGGCTCAAGTTCCTCCTGCGCCCCTTCACGGGGCACAGAGAGGCCTGTTGACCAGGGCGAGAACCGAAGAGAGCTTGAAGAGTTGGTGCAAGGGGCCAGCTGGCAGCCCTGGTGTCCTGTCTCTGTCAACAGGTGCGTGGAGCGGGAGAGGGATGTGCCCTGCTCTCAGGTGAGTCTCTAGGGTCCACCTGGCGGAGGCTGGATAGTTAATGGCCAGTCTGTTTGGGAAACAGGCAGAGCCCCACCGAGAGCAGGAGTGGAAGGGGAACCCCCTTCCTTCCCTCTGTGCTCTCCTTGCCCTGGCTGGGCGGGCACAGCCGGGGGGGCAGAGGGGAGAGTGTCCAGAGGGAATGCCCGGTGCGGCCGGGTGCACTTGCCATGGGCACAGGGCTGAGCGCGCGTGCTCGTTTCCCGGAGAGCGGCGCCAGGGCGGGCAGGGTGCTAACCCCTGTCTCTCCTGCAGGCCCAGAGTAAGAAGCTGCATCTGGGGCTCCTGCTCCCTGGAAGCAGAATAATCTCTTACAAGCCTCCTCTGTTCCTGTTCTCGGGGGATGGAAGAGGGTGGGCGAGCCGTGCTGTGAGCCCGCAGCCCCTAGGGACAGGGCTCCTGCAGGGCAACTGGCAAACCTCCCATGGCACGGAGCTGTGAAGAGGGGAAACGGGACATGCCCCCGAACGTGGAGTCCTCTGAGCTCCCTAACCCTTCCCGGGGCTGCGTGGCATTTCCCAAGAAGCAGGCTGCGGAGGGGACACGTGCTGAGCCCACTGGGCTAGCCCTGCAGGGTGCCATGTGCAGAGAAGTTGCTTCCGATTCTTCTCCAGGCGGCCCGTGGCCACAAGCTGCCGGGAGCTAGAGCATCCCACTGCCCTGCCTAGAAAGTGCCACGGTTGGTCCTTTCTATCCAGCGGGGCAGGTGACCATGGAGAATTTGGCTTCAAGGCTGCAACCCAGCAGTTAGAGGGAACGTGCCCTTTGGAAGCCCTTCCCTTGGCACTCCACCCCGGTGGCGTTAAACCCCTCTGACGTGTACTTCAGAAATGCATTCTAGAGCTAACGCAGGGGTCCCCAAACGGGGGGTGTCCCCCTAGGGGCACAGAGAGACACTGGGGGGCAGGGCTTGCCCAGCCCCACCCTACTTCCAGCTCTTGCTTCTGCCCATTTCCTGCCTCAGACCCACCCCACATCTGTGGCCCCAGCATCGTGTCCCTGACCTCTGTCTCCATTCCTCCAACCCACAGCCCTGGCTCCAGGGCAGGGTAAGGGGGGGCGAGACCCTGGAAAGTTTGGGGACCCCTTATCTGAAGGGGGATGTGTTGTGGGGAGTAGTACAGCAGAGAGTCAATGGCCAGTGTTCCGGGGTGCTGAGCCATGGAGCCGTGGAAAGCAGGTTGGCTGCGTGGCATGGGCCGAGAGCTGCTTGGGCAGCCTGTTCTTTGGTGAGTCTGGACAGAGCCGTGATGAGCCTGTGCCCTGCTACACAGCAGGCCCAGAAATGGCTGCGCTGGTTGGGGGTGGAGAGCACAGCAAGGCGGCGCTTTTCTAGGGCTCTGGTTGACAGATGGTGTGGACAGGTAGGTGAGATTAACGTGGCGTGAAAGAGCGTCAGTCGCATCACATGACTGACCTGATCACGCTCCCTTTGTGGGAATGATGGCAAGAAACTAGGATCTGCCTGACGGTAGCAAAATAATTTGTGCATCCTCTGCTGGGAGGCTGTATCGGCAGGCAGGCCAGCCCGACTCCAGCAATGTGCGGGATTACAGTTGCCTTTTCATTTTCACATGTTCATTGGCTTTGGGTTTTGTTTCCTGCTCTCCTCTCCTCCCGCCCCCCCCCCCCGGCTTTTTTCCTTGTCTAAATTACCAAGTTTTTTTAAATGTAAATGCTGCTTATTGTTGATGGTTTTATACAATTCGGGGGGCGGGGGGGGGGTTTGAAACATTTGCAAATACGCTCCCAGCTGCTCTGAATAAGGCTTTGTCTCACAAGCATCTCAACCTCACTGCTACCTTTCCGCACTGACATGATGACGCAGGGAGAGCGGCCGCGGCGAGGAGACGAGAATTGCGACCTGAGCTGATGGTTTGTGAAGCAGGGAGATAGATGGAGGCTGTTCCTGACTGCCGGAGCCATCAGGCTAAAAATAGAAACCCAAATCTGGAATTCCAGTCACTGTTTCAGCCAGCGCATTTACTGGCTGCGGAACATCAGGGTGGTTGCTTCTCGGCACTTGCTGCATCTCTGCCTCTCACTGGTGCATTGGTGTTGCATGGTGCGGGTGCTGTCGAATGGCGCTGTTGGGGGCCCTGTGCAGTTGCCGAGGTTGCTGTGCATCTCCCCCAGCCTTCTCTGTCCTTCCTTAGGCACCTTTCCAGATCTCTGCGTGCGCCTGGCTGCCTCAGGTCCCTGGTCTGCGCCCTTGTTCTGCCGCTGCAGCCGAGGGGTCTCAGTCGCGCTTTCACTTCCTGCATGCAAGGATCTGCACGTTGGCCTCGGGTCGATAAACCCACCGTGGCAAGACTTGGTACTAAACAGCATTTCTGCCTCTTTGCCCTTTAGAGCCGTGATTCCCTAGACTTTGGCTGCTGCTGTTTGCTGCTTCCCACAGGGGTGCCAAGAGCACTGGGAAGTGGCTTTGTCTCTTGAGCTGTGATCTCAGTTCTCACGGGGCGGGGGACGAACCAGGAAGAGGGCAAACCAGCCCCGTGTGGCAGCACGCCGGCTCCGCGAGGGGGGTGGTTCCTGCAGTGTGTCCTCGGCAGTGCAGATGCGTTATTGGGGGCGCTAACTGACCCCACAGGTGCCGTTTCTGCTTTGGACGTCACCGGCGGGGTCGGCGCAGGCTGTAGGGACTCAGAACGTGTGGGGTGGGGGCACCGAGAGGGCAGAATTGCCGTCCAGCCCTGGCTCCTGTGTCCGACAGCGCGCAGCACCCAGTGCTGCCGAGGAGGGTGCCACCGTCTGACTTGGCATTGGGGGGAGGGGGTTAGGCTCACTTGGCGAGCAGAGCTAATCAGAGTCCCGCTCCAGGGGACGTGTGTGCATGGAGTGCGGGTTAACCAGAAGCGGTCAGCCTCGCCCGGCAAGGGCAATGCTTAGCCGTGAGCCAGTCACAGCCCGAGCAACTAACTGGCTTTGCACATGGCCTAACTCCCAGTCGGCCTGTGCCCGTTCAGCAGCTCTTGGATCGCTCGCTGACCCGCGCGCCCCCCAGCTCCTGCCTCCTTTCTCTCAGAAAATATGTGAATTAGCCGACGGTTTTACGGGAGGGCGTTTTGAACGAGGAGCCCCTGGGAGCCCCTGGCGCGTAAATCCTGTCGCTAAACCCAGCCCGCCGTGTGCAGGCCAGGGGGAGCCGGGCCGCATGGCCCAGAACCGCGCACAGTCTGTTACGGAATGTGCCTGCCCCCGCGCCGCTGCTGCCTGGAGCCGCCACTGGCGGCAGCGAGGCCCCGCCTAGGCCTGGCGGGCTGCAGGGGCACGGCCCCAGGGCCGGTTCGGTAGCAGCAGTTCTCGCACTGGCATGCTGCCCGGTGTGGGGAACACGGGAATGTCCAGGGCATGGGAATGGCTCTCGGACATTTGGAAAATGGGGGCAAGCCTGCGAGAGACGCATCCGCTCTGCTGGCTTCAGCAGAAACAAGCTAGCGTAGCGAGCCGGGGGTTCCCGAATGTACACACGTGCTTTCCAGGCACGGCACCGTCCCTGCCCCCAGCCACTCTGTGCTAACGTACTTGGATCTGGGGAGGTTGAAGTTCAGGGGTTGGGGGGGGCTGTGACGGAGGGCATGCACTGTGTGGTCAAAGGGGGGGCGCTGTGTGGTCGGGGGGGCGCTGTGCGGTTGAAGGGGGGAGCGCTGTGAGGGGGAGCGTGCTGTGTGGTTGGAGGGGGGAGCGCTGGGAGGGGGGTGCGCACTGCGTGGTTGGAGGGGGGGTGCGCTGGGAGGGGGTGCGCGCTGTGTGGTGGGGGGGCGTTGTGACGGGGGTGCGCTGTGGGTGCCTTGTGGTCAGAGGGGCGCGCTGTGAGGGGGCGTGCTGTGCGGTGCTGTGTGGTCGGGGGGGCGCTGTGAGGTGCCTTGTGGTCAGGGGGGCGATGTAAGGGTGGCGCGCTGGCCGGTGCCGTGTGGTCGGGGGGGCACTGTGAGGGGGGGGCGCGCTGTGAGGTGCCGTGTGGTGGCGGGGCGCTGTGGGGGGGGGCGCGCTGGGCGGTGCCGTGTGGTCGGGGGACTCTGTGAGGGGGGGGCGGGGAGCGCTGGGCGGTGCCGTGTGGTGGGAGGACGCTGTGGGGGGGGCCGTGCGTGGTGCTGTGTGGTCGGGGGGGCACGGTGAGGGGGGGCGCTGTGAGGTACCGTGTGGTCGGGGGGGCACGCTGGGCGGTGCTGTGTGGTGGGGGATGCTGTGAGGGGGGGCGCTGTGCTGTTCTGTGTGGTTGGAGAGGGGCGCGCTGTGTGGGGGGGGGGGCACGCTGTGTGGTCGGGGGGGCACTGTGAGGGGGGGCGCTGTGAGGCGGCCGTGTGGTCGGGGGGGCACGCTGGGGGGCGCTGTGTGGGGGGGGGGCTGTGAGGGGGGGCGCTGTGCTGTTCTGTGTGGTTGGAGAGGGGCGCGCTGTGTGGTTGGCGGGGGGGGGCGCGCTGTGTGGTCGGGGGGGCGCGCTGTGGGTCATTTGGCACTCACAGAAATGTTTCCACGCTGCCACTGTGCCTTGGGCTTTGTGCTTTGCTGCTGCCCCGCTCTCCCAGGAGTTTGCCGGGCGCTGGGGGGCTGGGTGCACGGGGGGGCTGGGTGCACGGGGGGGGCTGGCTGCAGTTTAGTCAGTGTCCCCAGCCCGGTGTCCTTGGCCCTTGCTGGTGCGTTACCCAGGAAGACCTAGTGCAGGAGGGTCCTTGGGTGGCTTCAGCCCGCTCTACCGCCTCCCGGCAGGCTGTTGCACAGATCTGTGAGCTGCCTTTTCCAACAGCCAGGGTCGTCTCTGTACTGGACCCCCCCGGTCTCTCTGCGCTGGACCCCCCAGTCTCACCTAGCTCCTGACACCCTGGGGCTGTGATCGGCTTCTTCCCGGAGTCCTTCGCTTGTCTCTGTGCAAGAGGGACACCCGGCGATTTCTGTCTGGTCTGGGGCCAGTCCCTTGTGTACCGATGAAGCCTGGTGGGTCGGTCGGTCGGAAGGAGGTAGGCGTAGGGCTGAAAGCAGCTACTAAACTCACCCCCCTTCTTCTTGATGGTGCTGCTGTTGGAGCAGGTGGTGGCTACTAATGAAAGACTGTGGGTAGATGGCAGGCAAGGGGATGGGAGGAACCAACATGTCAAGCAAAGGTGGTGAAGTAGAACCAGGCTTTGAAAATCCGAGGCAGTGCATTTGACAGCTCTTGAATCCCAAAGCCGTGTTTGCAAATTGTGTGGGTATTTATTTGCATAATTATTCTGTGGGGAGGAGAGAGACTTTGATGTCAGAAGACGAGCGGGTTTAACTTTGAGTGGAACAACAAAGCCATGGGGCACCTCCCTGTTATATGTGCAGCAGGAGGCTCGAAACACAGCACGAGGTGATCTGCACTGGGTGGCGAGGGGCGTCCTGATTTGTCCCAGCAGTTCTTTGCACAAAGAACAATTCTGCTGCTCAGTCTCACATCCGAGTGATGCCAGGTGGGCTGGCTTGTCCGCAATGGGGGGGCGGCTTTCTCGGGACTTGGGTCCCTTGTTGATGGAAGGGTGTGCATGCACGTGGGGGTTGTTGTGGTTCAGTTGGGAGAGGAGGGGTAGGTACTGGCTTCTGCAGTGTTACTTTGGGCACCAAGGTGGCTATGCAAGGAGTTACGCACACGGTGGTTCTCGTCCATCGCCCTGTGTGACGTACCGGGCCGGGTCTGGGCACAGCTGAGGGTGTCCGCTCAGGGCGAATTGCTCAACTTTGGGGCTCCTTACAGCCCCCAGACTGATGACCTCTCTGAACAGGCCACAAACCAGTCCCACAGAGCGCTTCAGCAGCCTGCCTGAAGCCTCTCGAGCAAAACCCCTCCAACACCCCAGCAATATCCGTGCCCCGGATGGCCCCGGGCCTCATACACCGGTGGGGGGGGGAGGTCTTAGAACCCAGTCCCACCTACCCCAAACAAGTTCTGTCTGGTTCCAAGAAACCAGCCACAGATCGCTGGTCAATTTACCCTCTGGATCTTACCCACAAATCACGCTGAGCCAATCCTTTAGCATCTAACATCTAAAGGTTTATTACCACATGAAAGAAAAGCATGAGAGTAAGGTTGTTAAAGGATAGTACATTACATGCATCGAATCTCCCAGTTCTCGATGCAGGCTCTAGCAGAGATGTTACAGCTGCTGGCTTAAAAGTCCTTGTTGCGCATCCTAGGATCAGGATGGGTCCACAGGTCTTTCCGGCCCTTCGATCCCTGCACTGCTGCCTCTGGGATGAAGTGCTGAGCTGAGAACAAGATGGAGTCGACCACATGGACCTTTTATCCCTCCTTCCTGGTTTCTTCTTGGCTGCAGCAGGTCACCTGGCCAGCGGCCTATCCCTGTGTTCCCTGCTGGCCGCCCTCAGGTGTCAGCCCTCATTCTTTAGGTGTGTCCTTGGCCCATCGAGTGCCATTGTCCCACAGGGCCTCGCTAATTAGCATGTCCATAGGCTGGGCCCTGCCCAATGCTCAACCACATGCAGGGAAATGTTCAGTATCCATACAAAGTACATGCTTATAATTTCACACATAGACATTATACAATCACACGAACAGCATACATAGGATTAGCAGACAGTAAGCTTCTGTTCAACACCCCACATGGCCCCCTTTATACCATTTTCTGGGGCCAACCCTATGGGTGCAGCAGTGGTCTGGCTGCTTCCCTCAAATTCGGTAACATGACACCCTGACCCCGAAGCTCTACCCAGGAGGGGCAATGCCAATCTCCCCGTTGCGCAGCTGGGGCAATGGAGGCCAGGGCGAGGAAGTGAGCGATCTAAGGCCCCGCTAGGTGGGAATTGCTCTGGGTCTGTATTGACTCCTTCCCCCGTGGGACCAGTGAGTGGTGGGCGTCTGTCTTGGCTCCGGCCCTTGGAGACAGTGGATAGACTTAGCAGCTGGGCATTTCTGCAGCCGTTTTCTGACCTGTGCAGAACCAGGAGGGCCGATGCCGTCTCCCCATGGCGTGGTGCCTGCCGATTGGCTCACGTGGCTTGTGGGCGGAGCAGTCGAGCCCCCATCTGCACTGGGCTGAAGCCCCTACCCAACCTCTCTGCTGTAAGGCAGAGGTCCTGAGCCCCCTCGCCCCCCACCTGGCAGGTGGAGAATGGGGGGGTCCTCAAGCTGCGCTTCAACAGTAGAAGCGCCGCATGGGCTCGTGCCAGGGTTCAGCCACCCCGCTATAAATGACGAATGTGTGGACACTCAGTGGGCTGGCTGGGGGTGGGGGTCTGTGGAAACGCTCCAAAGGGGAGAGGCTAAAGACGTCTTCTCGTGTAAATACCGTGATGGAGCAGGCGAGTGGAGGCCAGGGCAATCGTCGTGGCTGTCCAGTGGCGGGAAGGCTGTTGGCCCTGCGCCGCCTCCTGCACTCTCCGACCTGCGAGGTTGTTGGGTTCCCTGATGAGCTACAGCTCCCGGCAGCTGCAGATTGCGGATTAGTGTGTGATGGGGAGCTGTGCAGTAGATTAGTGCGCTGCCCTTCCCCCTTCCGTTCTATCCTTGGCAAAGATTTCAAATCAAGGGCAAGTGCTGACGTGCGAGTCCCTTGTCATTTGCTTTTTAACACGTTGCGCGAGCTGCTGACAGAGAGAATGATGTCCAGGGAGATGGAGAATAGACCTGCTAGCAGAATGCCAAGGCTATCTGCCTGAAACCCAGGGTTAGTCCATGCGTCCACTAACCTGGTGGACAATGTTCCTCGGGGCCTACTTAGCTCTAAAACAAAGGGTCTGAGCAATTTCTCTTCATGCAGCGTTTTAATCAGAGCCACAGGGAGCTCTTAAGATCTCTGCATCTTCTGCTTATGTTACTTGCACTACTGTTCATGCCCCCTCCTCTGTCCCCATGGCACCGGATGGACAGGATGCCAGTGAGCCCACAGAGCTATTGTCTGAATTGTTTTCTTTCCGTGGGACTACGAACTAGCAGTGTGTTTTTGGAACACAACTAGACCTGTATCCAGGGCCGTAGTCCCCTGGGCATTCACTGAGGTGTGAATCCCGTCAGCTCCACGGTCCTGACGGTGTCACGTGGACGCAGAGGTTAACTCCCGAGTTTCCTAAAGTGACTTGGGATTTGGGCACTAGGATGTTGCCTGCCTGAAAACTCAGTAGCAAAGGGGTGATTCCGGCAGAGCACCTGCCACTGGCCCCGCTGGATTTGTGCTCACTCCGCATGCAATGTTGGGGCAGAGCCGGGGGGTCCGTCCCAGTCTCTGGGCTCCCTGCCTCACACCTGGTCCACTGGCCCACTTGTGGTGCGCTTGGCACTTTGTATGGGTCCTCAGAAGATGCTTCCGTTGCTTCCTGATGGAGCAGCCCATCCCATGTGACACTCTCCACATGGCCCCTTGCCATAGGGTTGGGAATTGTGTGCGAGTGCTGTCGGGTGTTTCCATCTGTGGGCACAGACTGATCAGACCGTGACGCTGATCGGTGTCAGCAGTGAAGTCTGTTGGAAAACACCGTGCCAGGCTGCGGGGGCCGAGCAGGGGCTAGACGAGCTCCCCGTGAGGGATGTGAAAGGCTGAGTGGCGATCCGAAACGCGGGATGCTTATCCGTTCCGGCTGGAGCAGCTCCCCACCCGCCGCGTGTCTCCCCATGCGAGCCGGCCGTGCAGTGTCCCTCCGCGCACGGTGGTCTGTTCCTGCTCAATAGGAGCTGGTCCTCGTGCGCTAGGGCCTCCACGGGGCAGGCTCGTGCTGGTGGGAGCTCTTCCCCGGCTTGCCACGAACAAAATCTTCCCTTGGCCAAGCCCCAGCAGCGCGCTGGGCTGAGCTAGACACGTGGGGCCCACAAGGAGCTTGTCTGGAGGGTGAAGTGGGAGCAGGTTTTGGCCGGTTCTCCCTCAGGCATGGTGACGGCGTGGATGGTGTGACAGGTACTGGGCACTTTCTAGAAGGTCTGCCCAGAGGATCCAGTGCCGGGAACCAAACTCAGCAGAGCAGGCAGGACTCCTCCTGCAGGCTGCTCCAGCCCCACCCAGGGGAATTTCTAGCCCCAGATTCCACTGGGCTCTGAGCCCAGCAGAGGCGGGAGTGAACCCTTCTGGGGCTTCAGAAGCTGCTCCGTGGGGATTGGCCAACGCGTGGGCTTCTGGGCAAGCCTCGGAGGAGAGAGACCGTGCCCATTTGGCCGCCGAGAGAGGCACGAGCCCAGTGGCCTTGGGGCACAGAAATGATGGTTTTAAACCCAAAGGCACTGGCGTGATGGGTGCCTGGTTGTGAGAGGAAATAGGATCCCAGAGCCCCGGGCAGACCTGTGGCTCAGGAACCGCCGTCTGACGGGTAAGTGGGGAGGGGAGCCAAAGGTCAGTTACGCAGGTTTGAAATCAACCCGATGAATTCCCACAGGCCGAGCAGGCGAAGCCCCCGTGCGTTAGTCACGCTCCCGTGGAGCGAGCCTCAGCCCCAGGATGTGCCTTGTGTGCAGGACTGAACCCTCGCTCGGCCTTCTCCCAACGAGCAGACGCGTTCTGCCCAGTAGTGTCCGCTGGGGCCTCCCGCTCCTGGCAGCCCTCGTGTTGGGCGCAGGGCTGCTTGGGCCGCAGCTGGGCTGGGGACGCTGGGCGCTTGGATTGCCGGCAGGCAAGGCTGTCCGCAGAGGAGAGCGGGGAGCTGGGGAGGCAGGCCGCCAGCAGCCTGGGTAGGAGCAGGCAAGCTCCATGGTTGTCTGTAGACAGTGGAGAGGGAGACCCACGCGGGGCCAGGCTGAGCGTTAACTTGGGTGTCACGCCCTCAGTAGGGCGGGCACCGTGACGCCCGACCTCTCCCACCAACTCAGCCTGGCCACACGGCCCCGTGCTGGCATCACTCTGCCTCCCGGGGCGGTTTGCTCGTGCTTGAGCCGGAGTTGGCTGAGGCACACACCGGGCCTCGCTCTGGTCACAGGAGCCAGAGGCTGGGTCATCCGCTTCGCCCGCCCCCTCTTTGGCTTCGGGACACACGCCAGCCCCACCCACGGGCCTCATCCTCCTGCCGGGCTGCTGTGGGGCAGTTCCGCTGCTCTGAGCTGCCGTGATGGTTGGACTATGGGCCGTTCCTGCACCTTTCCCACCTGCCTGCCCTTCATGCTTTGGTTCCTAACCCCTCTGCAGCCAGGAGTAGCCTTGGATGCCTTCCCCATGTGTGGGGGAGGGCTGCCTGCGCTCGCGGAAGGGCCATGTTGGCGCGTCGACGCCCCAGAGCAAGGGAAGGGGCCTTGATTTCCCCGAAGAACAGGAGACGACTTGCCTAAGGCCGTGATCGTTCAGCTAACTTCCTTAGAGTAATTTGGGCAGACACAAGGCCAGGGTAGGCCCAGGCTACAGCTGTTCATCCCGCCCAAAGTATTTTAGTGGGCTATTGAAAACCAGGGCTTTTTCTGGAGTAGCGAGGGGCAGGATACTTATTTCCAGTAAGCAAAGGCTGCCATGCGCCCGGGCCCCCTAGAAATGCCGGGGAATAGCACCTGTCGGCGAGGCGCTTTGTGCATTTCCAGTTCTCACGGTGCGCCTCCGGGACGGCGCATGGTGGTAAAACTGGGGATGCCGGAGGCCCCCGGCCGTGCTGCCTTTCTGAACTGGAAATCCGGTCGCTGCCAAAACTCTTGTGCTGGAGCATTCTTAGGACCTCGCTAGCCTGCTCTCTCGCTCTGCACGACCCCATCAACTGGGGGGTGGTTTCCCAAATTTTATCAGACACCTAGAGTGGCTATTGGTTAATGGCAGACACAAGTATTTGTGACCATTTCGTACCAACCCTTTGCTCTCTCTTGGTCTTTCCTAGCAGAAGCCACGTCACACACGAAACCAGGTGATTCCAGCTTTTGGCTGGGTGTATGGAGACCAGGAGAGAATCATTTCAAACCTGCCCAAATGGGCATGTGCCTACAATAGCGCTTGCCCTAAATCTCATCGGCTGCATGTCCTTCTGCATCTCTCCCCTGCACTGCCAGCCCCCCACATGCTGCCCCAGAGATGAGCAGGATCAGCGGCTTGTCCTGGGGGCATGGAATTGTGCTCCGGGCGAGGTCTGTGCAGTATCTCTGGCTAGGAGTGCCCTGGCAGAGCTGTAGCCCTGCGGTGTTTGGTCGTGGCCTGGCAGCACGTGTACTGTTAGCTCCCATTCAGAAGAGCGTTCTGTGGTTTGCCTTTGCTGGGATGTAGGATAATGAAAGGTACTAAGAGCAGTGGAATCCAGTGGGGCAGCTTGGAGCTAGCTTCCAGGTGCTCTCCAGCCAGCCAGAATAAGAAATCATGACAGGTCAGGAACAGATCAGTTACACAGTGGGAGTTCTTGATTTGGAGACAGGGTAGCCCTGGGGGAAGGTCCTTGGCAGAGCCTGGGACAGGACAGACACTGCAGAGGGGCTGGGAATGTCACGGGTGGCTGTTGTCCTGGATCCAGAGCCATCACTTGGAGGAGGGTCTGAACGGCAGACTGTGCGTCCGTGTCTCTCCACAGTGCCAGACCCCGCTACTGATCGGAGGCCTCTTCAGGCTACCAGAATCCACTCTAAACTGGAGAGCGTTTCTGTCTGTCCAAGCACTTTGCCCGCATGGCGAGAGCTAGGACCACACACGAGTTACACGGCTTCCTCTCAGTGTAACTTACAGCAAGGCCAGGGTTTGGCTGTGCCACGAAAGCAGCTTGTGCCGGGAATGGGCGGCGTCTCGTGCAGCCGTGCGGAAACACGACAGAATCACCAGGAAGATGAAAGGGGCTGACTGACGTGCCCCCCCCCCCTCCAGAACTGCACCCCCAGGTGCCCTCTCGGGAGGAGGGGGGGTAGGGTTGAAGCTCCCCCCAGTTCCTACGGGAACACTGCTGGCTGTTGCCCTTTGCCAGGGAGCGAGGGGAAAGTGCTCACTCGGGGGGGCAGATAAAGCTGTGCCCTCCCCTGGCTGTGCCCACTGGGAGGTGCTTCTCCAGGCTGCGGTGAGAGGGCTGGGGCGTCCTTTCTCCCCGTGCATCCTGCTGCTGAACCGTCCGCCCCACCCCCACCCAAGAACCGTGGTTGAAATGAAGCCTGGACTGTGTCGTTTTATTGTCCAGAAAATCCCTGCGCCCTGCGCACAGGACCTGAGCTGCACCAGGCACGTCTCCTCGTGAGCTACACCAGGGAGGGGAACGGGGCCTGCGACGTCCCGGGCCTTCTTGCTCTCTAGGGACCGACCGTCCCCTCGGCGCCACCTCGTGTAACGGGCTGCAGAGCGCGCCTCGTTCAGCACCCCTACTCGTGCAGCCCCACATCAGGTTGGGCCTTCCCAGGGCGCCGTCGGCCCCGGCAGTAACAGTGATCGATTGCTCTCCCTGGCTCCATTAGGGGGAAGAAATCCAATCTTCCCTGCAGCTACCAGTCACACAGAGCTCTTCCCAGCCCCCTCCCTCCCCGCTGCTGCTGCCCTGAGGCCGGGACGCAGGGCGCCTCGAGGGTGAGAGAGGCCCTGTGTCCTCCACAGACCCAGTGCTTCCTGTGCTGGCTGTAGAGACGCGCCTGCCCCAGTCCAAAGGCTTGCGCCTCCTGCCGTTCAGAGGGAGTCTCTGCTTCTCAAGCTGCGGAGACGCACAGAGTCATCCTGGTGTGGCGAGAGCCGGAGGGAGGCCCCCTGGCCAGGAGGCAGGTGGGATGGGCGCACAGCAGAGACCTGACTCCCTAAGAACGTGGGGGTGACGTTTATGGCTCTGTGCAATTTCTCTTTGGGCAATCAGCTCACTGAATGCGCAGAACATCCCCTGGGCCCTGCAGAAAACCCCTGTTGAAAGCAGCTTCAGGCACTTGATGGAGAAACCTGCACTCCAGCCTCCCCCCCACCCCCCCGTCCCTTCAGCCAAGGGGCGAAACCTCACCTTTTCCGTCAGCACTGCGGGTGCCTCGGGAGCCCAGCAGTGTGATCGTTTCTGAAAGGGAACGTCCGGGCTGGCACTCGGCGGTGATCCCTGGGCTTGGCAGAGCAGAGCAGACTGTTAACCGAGGAAAAGGTCGCTCTCCTCCTGCTTGCGCTGCCACGGGGCAAGCTGACCAGAACCGTAGCATGACCAGTCCCTTTGCCTCTCCCCACAGCGCCTGGGGAGAACGTATCAGCTGCAGCAGTGTCATGAAGGGACAAGGAGATGGCAAGGAAAAGCAACGGGCTTTGTTTTTAATAAAGGGTTTAAGATTTAACTGTCAGGGAAGGCTAGCAACAGACCGGGCGTCTCTTAGAAGAAGGCGAATTGTTTTAGATGGTTTAGGCTGGATGCATTTTATTCTGTTAGTGGTGGAAGTTGTGTGTGAACTCTGCAGTACGCTAACCAAGCGCAGGGGTGTGCTGTTCTAGTAACAGGGGTGAGGTGGGGAGGGGAGGGATCTGTCTGTGTTGCGGGAGGGAACAGGATTAAAATGCAAGGAACGATGCAGAAGCAGGTGGGAGTGGGAATTGCAGGTGGGGAGGGGTTACAGATAGGCCTGTGCCGGCTCTGCCTCCTTTCTCGACTCGCTGAAGCGAGCGACTCTGGTGCTTTGTCTGGGGGGAGGGGGGCAGAGAGGCTGCACTGGGTGCTGGACGGGCGGCCATTTCCACAAGAGGGTTCCTCTGCCAGCTCTTCCTGTCAGAGAGGTTCTGAATTAGCGCGCCTGCATCTCTTAGTCGTTGCTGTTGAGCTCCTCTCTCGTGGGGATGTTGAGGGTTTGGGAGCCTGGTCAGCCTTGGCCCAGGTGGAGGGAAGACGGGCTCTGCGGTTCTGCCATCTCACAAACTACAACAAAAAAACGCACACACCTAATACCCGCCCCGCCCTCCTTCCGCCCGGCGTGAATCTCGGCGCGTGGTCCTCTCTCATGCTGGCTGCCTGCCTCGCTGCGCTTTGTGGGGAAGGACTCCGTGTATCTCTGAGACCTCAGCAACAACTTTTCAGGCCGAGCTGGGAGTCCACTGTTCACCCACAGAAAAGCTATTTATTAAGAAGACAAAAAATCCAGCCCCGGCTCCCTCTTGGTGTCTGCCACAGAGCTATGCGGGCAGCACGTGGAAGTGCAGAAATGCTAACGGGGGGTGTAGCCTGTCATGCAAATGAGCTCTGTGCCAGATGCTTGGGGGAGAGCTCCTGCCATTTTTTTAAAGGCTTCAGAGGTGATCCCGGCAATTACAGGCTGGTAAGTCTAACGTCCGTCCGGCGCTCACGCTGGTTGAACCTGCAATCCAAGCCAGGCTGGTCGGCTGCGTGCTGCATTCTCCGTCATGGACTGTTTCTAACGGAGATGGGAGGCTTTGTACAGGGTCTGCACGGGAATCGATCTGGGGAGCTCTCTGGCCATGTGCTCACACAGTCCCGGCTGGCCTAGGGACTGCTGGGAAAAGCCTTTCCCACCCTCCTGATTGGCCAGGAGCCGAACTAAGGGCTGCAGTTGACTTGGCATGAAGTGGAAGAGACTGATGAGATGTAGAGGCAGAGGGTATTGGCCCGCACACGCAGTGCCCCAGTGTGCTGGGCTGCAGCTGAAACGCCGCCTGTCTGTAGTGAGTGGAATGCGGCTGGCTCGCCTCCCAGGGTGTGGTGCGCCGGCCGAGCTCTTGGTTCCCAATCAGCCCATGCGCCCTTAAAATAGTCGCTAATGGCCAGGGTGCAATGTCGCCAACAGCAGCTGTCTGAGGGGCGGCAGGGGTTAGTGATTTGGGGAGCGCTCCCTCGCCAGGGCCCACGTGGGCTTCATGCCTCTCCTGCAGAACTTTCAGCCACGCTCCACGCCCATCCCCCGGTCAGCAGGGGGCTGAGTGTAACCCATGCGCACCAGGCAGGTCCCGCAGCGCGCACCAGTGCCGAGGAGAGGCGCGGTTCGCACAGGGCTCTGCATGAAAGCTGAGGCTGTGACTTGCTCCAGGGAGGGGTCCGGAGTGATACAAGCACTTCCTCTGCGTTCGCTCGTTCTCTGCCCCAGCCCCAGAGCGGGGCTCTGTAATACATTGATAACGCTATTGCTGAGTCAGGAAGCACCTATACTAAATTTGTCAGCCTAATCTTTGCTTCTGCCCCTGTGTGGCTCCATTGCATTCACACACTGCTTCTCGGAGAACGCAAATAGTAACAATATTTTTATCTTCAACCTCGACACGCAAATACAGAGTCTGATAATCTCATTTGTCATTGGTTCTTTTATGTTTAGGCACATTTCATATCTTACCTGTTGTAGTTGACTATTGAATGAAAGATAGAGGAGCATCTCTTCTGAACCCTATGGTTTGTATTCCGTAGGGAGGGCTGAGAATTTTGTCTAATGCTTTTGGGTTTGGAAATGTGTTTGTCAAAACTAAAATTGTATTTGGGGAAGGGTCAATTGCAATGAATTTCCTGTTTGGAAGAATTTTTCAAAACTGTCAGATCTCTTCATCTTGATGTTTTCCAGATGCGAAGTTCTCTAGTTCAATTTGAAATGACTTCCCATTTAGAAATGTAAGTTCATTATAGCAACAAGATACATTAAAAAATGAAAGGCTGAAATGTAAATGAAACATTTAGAATGACCTGACCCTAGTGTTTCTCTTTGGACTGTGAGCACACACGTTTTTGAGACTTGGACTTTTTATCCTGATTCAGGAGAGCAAAAAAGATTAAATTCTCGACAACTTTGCTAAGTCCAGAACAGCATTTTCTGCCCAGTGTTAGTATTTTAGCAGTTGTGTTGGCAACCTTAACTGTTCCTGTTTCTTTTCATCTGGAAGCGCAGTGATATGACAATGCAGCCTAGCTCTTACGTCATGTACGTGCACACCTGTGGCACGCTGGTCTTGGGCACTGAGTTAGCCTTATGCACCCTCCCATGGCTGCACTCTTCCCAGGGCTGGGGTGTAGAATCTTATGGGTTGGGACTCAGTACAGCAAAGTCCAGTATTCACTGAAACACTCCCAAAGCATTGTTATTTTTGGAAGGGCTGCCTCCTTGTCATGGCCCAGGGTCTGTCCCTAGCAATTTGGTGCTAGTGCTTTTTGCCTAGGGTTAGAAAATATTCATATCATGTCATATTCGCCCATCTCCTTAGCTTGAACTGTTTATACGCCAGCTTTCTAAAAGATATCGATAGATAGATAGAGGATGGATAGAGGGGGTGTGTGGGAAAGGATGGATGGATAGAGGGGGTGTGCGGGATAGGATGGATAGATAGATAGAGGATGGATAGAGGGGGTGTGCGGGAAAGGATGGATAGAGGATGGATAGAGGGAGTGTGTGGGAAAGGATGGATAGAGCGGGTGTGTGGGGAGGGAGGGAGGGATGGATGGATGGAGGGTGTGCGGGAAAGGATGGATGGATGGTTAGATAGATTCAGGCTCCAACGACCTGTGCCACTAGAAAATGAGGGACCCTGTGTGCAACCTACCCCATAGCATTTGCTGATGCCCCTGCTAACGTTGGATAACGCGTAACAGCCTTGCAATTCACCCTGAAAGCACTGGGGTCTTTCTGATCCTACCCTGCGGGATTTGCCCTCCTGTAGCAGACAACAGCTCAAACGTTTGCCCTTACAGCAGCATCCTACAGACACTTGCAGGGTCAAGTGTCACTCTTTTCAGCTCGCTCTGCAGATCTCTCTCAGGAGCAGTGCCATACGCCCGTTGGCCACAGACGGCGCTGTGCTCTCTCGCTCCTTTCTCCAGTCCCATCCCGGTTACGGGTTTAATCCACAGATAGGCTTAGGCACTAGCGTTCGCCTGCTGGCCTGTGTTGAACAATAGGCCGAGAAGCAGGAAGCAGATGTATTCATTTATATTGAAAAATAATCCTGTGCAAAACCAAGAGCTGAGATAAGATGGACTCTGAATCCTGGACGGGGGGAGCTGGAGGAAGGGGGGATAAAGTCTGTTCCCACCCAACCTCAAATCCAAGCAAGGTTCCTCACAATAAATGCCACCCCCTTAATCTGTTGCCCCCTAGATGGGACGGCTTGCCCATCTGAGCCACGCAAGCTTCACCCCTGCCCCACTCTCCTGCCTCCAGGTTCTGCTCTGCCCTTGCCCCACTCCCGTTCCATTCCTCCGCCCTTGCCCTGCCCCGCTCTTGCCCCGCTCTTGCCCCGCTCCCGTTCTGCTTCTGCCCTGCTCCGCCCTCGCCCCGCTCTGCTCCTGCCCTGCTCTGCCCTCACCCCGCTCCTGTTCCGCTTCTGCCCCCAGGCTGTGCGCCGCCCTCACCCCGCTCCTGTTCCGCTTCTGCCCCCTGGCCCTGCTCTGCCCTCGCCCCGCTCCCGTTCCGCTTCTGCCCCCTGGCTCTGCACGGCCTCTTCTCCCTGCTCCCCTGAGCATTCCAGTCCCTGCTCTTCCCCAGGCTGGAAGGTGCGGGGGGGTGGGGCGGTTCTGGTCAGTGGGGCTGCCAGCTGTCCAGCGGAGTGGGGGGAGGAGCTTGGCTACCAGTGGGTGCTTAGGATCTGCTCATCCGCCCCCCCCCCCCCCTGCCCCGGGGCTCCCATGGAGTTGGTGCCTCTGAGCAGCGGCACCAGTGTCTAGTGGGTCCCAAGGCAGGACAGGAGCCAGCGGTGGAGGCCGAAGCCAGACAAATCCAAAGTGGAACGCGGGGGCTTTACTTCTACAGTGAGGGTGGTTGCCCCCTGGCATCGTCTCCCTGGGCAGGGCTGGCTTCTCCAGCCCCTGAAGCCGTCCAGTCCTGCCCGGCTGCTCTTGGGACGCTGTGCCTTGTGGGCTCAGTGGGGGGAACGTGGCGAGGTGCAATGTGCCGTGTTACGCCAGACCAGGGTAGGTGGTTTAATGGTTCCTACCGGCCTGAAACTCAACGGCACTGACTGTGGAAGCTCCCAAGAAGCATCGTCCTGTGAGACTTGGGCGTTTGCACGGAGATGTCCCAGGCAGGGGCTCAGGCTCTTCTCTACCCCCTCCACACTTGGAATCTGACCGCAGCTTCAACGCCACCCTGGCTAGGGCTTGGAACGGGACTTGGATGTAGGCAAGAGAAAAACGACCCTTTCAGCTAGACTGTTGCCATCTGGAGACAGATCCCCACCTTCCCAGTCTCGGGGCAAGAGGAGTGTCCTGTGGCCACCATCTGTCGCAGGAGGTTCCCAGAACCAGTTAACTGCAAAAGTCCTCAAAAGAATTCTCCCCAGGTAGGTACAGAAACACTGAGCCCTCTGACATGGAAACAGCCCCTCCCCGGCATTACTCCTCTGGATTCTGATGGCAGATGAAGTGTAAACAAGCAAACTCCTGCATCATTGGGGGAAATACAAGCCGATTCTTTGCCTAAGCCTTGCAATCCCTTGTACTGATGTCTTAGACTTGTCAGAAGAGACCAAGAGGTCCTACGTCTCCATATGTCGGGGGGTAGCCGTGTTAGTCTGGATCTGCAAAAGCGATAAGGAGTCCTGTGGTACCTTATAGACTCACAGATGTATTGGAGCAGTGGTCCTCAACCATTTGCAGCTACCGGGTGCCAGGGGCGTGGTCATTTGCCTGCCAGGCACCAGAGGGTGGGGACACTCGCGCACCCGGGGGCAGGGCCGTGCATACGCCACACCCCCATGAGCCACGTGCCTGGGGCCAGCAACCCTATGCGCCGTGTAGCCACGGGCGGAACTGCCCATTTGCAGCAAGCCTGGGGCCAGCGTCCTGCAGAGCCGTGCGCCCACGGCCAGCACCCCCCCACCATAGCTGCGTGCCCGGGGGTGGGGATGTCAATTTGCCGTGCTCCCGGGGCCGGCGCTCCCCATAGTCGCGTGCCCGGGGGCCAGAGTGGCCACTTTGCTGCGCTCCAGGGGCCAACGCCCCCCATAACCACGCACCCGGGGCGCAGGTGGGCAATTGGCTGTGTTCCCGGTGCCGGTGCTCCCCATGCGCCTGGAGCTAGCTCCGGCACCGCGCATGCACCACGCGCCCGGGGCGGGGCCAACCCCGAGCACTTTGCGGGCGCACACAAATGCCCTCATGGGCGCCATGCCGCCCACGGGCACCGTGTTGGGGACCACTGTATTGAAGCATCAGCTTTTGTGGGCAAAGATCCACTTCGTCAGATGCATGAAGGACTCCTTGTCGCTTTTACATCTCCATAAGCCGCTAAATGGCATCCCCTTGAACTGGGCATGAATGGCTTTGCCAGCCTCGTTCAGCTCCAGAACTAAGTAGCAACCATGCTCGCCACCAAGAATTCTGCCCACCGTACAGGAGAATTTGCCTGTATTCTAGATGACGTCCCTTTGCCTTGGATTCAGATCCAATCATAGGATGTCTTCTCTCTCAGAACTGCTTCACTGCCTAGAGAGCAAGGGTGGTTCAATGGCTCAGGCACTAAGGTCGGACACTGGAAACTTGGGTACAGTTCCTTGCTCTGCCACATCCTCCCTGTGCTACCTTGGTCAAATCACTTAGGCCACGTCTACTCTGGCAACTGAATGACATAACTTCTGGTGTTCATAGGTGTTACAATGACGCGGCGGCGAAAGGCGAGTTTTGCCGACACAAGCGTCAGCGTGAACAGCTCTGTCTCCTGCCGACAAAGCTGCCGCCCCTTGCTTGGGGGCGGAAGTACGTTGTCAGCAAGAGAGCTGTGACTATACTGCCTGACGTAGCGACCTGGCTGTAATGATGCAGCTGTGTGGCTAAAAGCTGGGGCTTCCGTGTGTGTCTGCCCTGGCCCCCCAGCTGCATCCTGGAGGAATTGCCCTGGGGCCACAGGAAAACACACTGTGAGGGGATGGGCAGCCCTGCAAGTGTGGAGGGAATCTGGCTCCACCTGCCCCTGTAACGGCGTGGGAAGCCGACGAGAGGGGCTGCAATGACCCCAGACCCCCCTTTCCCCCCGCTCGTTCCTGCGCATGCTGAGGTGCTAACAAAGGGCTTTGGGCAGCTTCAGCTGCCTGCGACGGGCCAGCCATGCAGACGGTGCCATGGGCAGATCCTTGCTGGATCGCTCCCTGACACGTGAGCCCATTGCTTGTGGGGTGCATGGTGGGGCCTGCAGTGCTCCCTTCCAGACCCGCCCCACGTGGAGCTGTTCCTCTGCCCCGGGACTCCTCCTGCGGCTTGTCGCCATGCCTGTGTGAGCTCTTGCCTGCGCACAGTTGGGTGCCGCTGAGGCAGAGATGGTGGGGACAGTGGAGGCTCGAAGCCGTCAGTGCAGAGCTCACAGCAGCTGTCCGCCTTCCCTCTGTCCCCAGCAGAGCATCCGCTCGCAGCTCCGTGCCAGGGGACCGCTGCGCCAGTGGGCAGCGGGACGTGCTTTGGAGGCCTTGTCCTCTCTGAATCTATCAGGTCGTCCCATTGGCATACGGCCTCAGGGCTCTCCCGGGCCCAGTAATGATGGTAGTGAAAGGTTCGTGTGCGTGGGGGCTGGCACCGTGTGGGGAGCAAGCGCTCCCTGGGCTCTGAAGGCAGCAGCTCGCCTGCTTCAGGCCGCCTCGGAGAGCCTGTCGCTCCGGGGGATTGTGCAGGAGTCGGGAGCGTTCCCAAGTCGCTCAGAGGGAGCCGGGTGCAGTCGCGTGGAAGGGAATCCAAGGCAGTCTGTCGAAAGCTGTAACGCTGGCTCTTCGCTAGAGATGTGGAGTGATGCTGTCAAACCGCCACACCTTTCTCAGGGACTTTTCCCCTCGTTTCACGCTGCTGTCTGGAGCGGCGAGGTGCCTGGACAAGGGGGCGTTGCCTTGTCTCTCCTGGCTATTGAGCTAATTAAGGATTTGTATTTGACAATGAGCAAACAGCAAAGGCTGCCCAGATCCCCACGGCCCTGGCTCCCACGTCAGCCGGCACGTTTTTTACAGAGACTCTCTGTAACCGTGGCGGGTCCCAGATGCCCGACCCCTTTTCCTCCTCCTGCAAGAGTCAAGGGTGATGGCTGTAATGGAGGGAGAGCGGGACTCGTGTCCTGAATGGGAGGTTTGGAGCAACATTTCGAAATGAAGCCAGTGAGGCATTGGCATGAAGACTGACATGATTTCCACTTACGTCACTAACCCCCCAGGAGTGTGAATTGCTGGAGGTGGCATTTCTGGCCTCAGCAGGAGAAATGAGGCGGCTTTTGTTGTCTGTTCTTAAAATGGGGGAACTTCTGGAGGAGCTGCATGATGGCCTTCCTTCCCCACTCCCCTCCACCCCACCTCTCCACACTCACCTGCCCTCTTCCCTGGAAAGCCTGGGCTTCCCTTATTGACCCTGGGGACTCCCATGGGTGTCCCGCCACCGTGGCAGTCCGTGCAGGGGTCCTGTCCCAGAAGGGATGCGGGTAGAAAAGGGGATGAGCAGTTGAGAGAAGAAGCTCTCGGCCGAATAAAGAGCCGGCCTGCTGCTGCTGCAGGGGTGCAGGCCCAGTGGGGGCGCGGGCACTTGGAGCTGTGCTCCGTGGCGTCCCTCGCAGCTCGCGCTCTCTCTCTCAGCTTGGTCGTGAGAGCAAGGCCGTGACTCACTGCCCTGCAAGTGCTGTTGCCAAGGCACCCTCGACACGGGCTGTGTGAAGGCAGGTTTCTCACGCACAGGCAGCCGGGAATGTGCGTCTCTGCTCCCCTCCGATGGCGTGTGGGGGGCGTCCTGCCGTAGCACGATGGTCGCTGTCACGGTTATCCACTGAACCACTGGGGAGCTGGCCCGTGACTGGAGGGCCAGGGAGCAGCTGCATGTCATGGCGCTCCGTGGATGCTGCAAACTAGAACAGAGCCACGTGGTGAAAGGCGCTCCTGCCTGGGTGCCCTTGTCGGTCGAATAGGTCGGGCAGACGCTTCATGCCTGGCCGTGCTCTGCAGCATGAGGCTGTCCTGTGGTTCCCCTGCAGACCGGGGGGAAGCCCCACCAGCCGGTAAGGGTCGGGGCGAGAAGAGGAAGGCAGATTGCCAAGCGCTGATGCGCCAGCCTCCGTCGGCTCATGACAGCTGCTCCGGTGTGTGCTGGAGCGTTTGACCCTTGTTTCTTCCTGTGTGGGCGCTCCACCCTGCAGCGACGTTCTGCGGCCAGGCACTGGGGCACTTCCCAGGGGCCATCTGCCCCCACCATCACCCAAGAGTTTCTGCTGCTGCTTTTTCAAGGCATTGTTGAATGCATCTCTCGCCCACTCCCCTTCTGCGTTGGGCTCTGCTCTGTTTGGTGCACTCTGCTCGTGCCATAAGTCCGTGTGTTGGCATTGCGGCAGATTGGGGTAGGCTGGAAATAGTCCTAGTGAAGTCAGAGAGACCGCTTGTGAAGTACGGCGTTACAGTCTGAAGCCAGGTCTGTGTTACACCGAAGGAACCTTAACGTACCTTGAGCCGAGCGTGGCGCTGTCTGCAGCGCGGTGGGTGGGAAAAATGCCGCGTGGCAGAGCTCCTGCTGAAACTCTCTGGCTCCTGTGCTTCCAGGCCCATTTGCTCGCTCCAGAGGCTCACAGCACCCCAATTCTAGGCACCGCAGCCAGGGCGTTAGCTGGCTGTTCTCAGAGCTCTCCTCCTCAGTGGCCAGCATGTGCTATAAGGGGAGAACTCCCCGCAGTCTTGCCCTGTGTGGAAATGGGGAGGTGGGTGTGGGGGGAACCCAGGCCCCCTGCAACTCTGGGTTCCAGCCCAGGGCCCTGTCCTAGTAGCTGCCTTGTGAGTCCCTGACAACTTAATTCGAACTAGCAGAGCACTTAATTCGAACTAGGTAAACCTCATTCTACGAGGACTAACGCCTAGTTCGAAGTAAGTAGTTCGAATTAAGGGCTGTGTAGCCACTTAATTCGAACTAGTTGGAGTCTAGCCCTTCCCAGCTTGCCCTGGTGGCCACTCTGGGCAGCACCAGGGAAACTCTTCTGCCCCCCTCCCGGCCCCGGAGCCCTTAAAGGGGCACGGTCTGGTTACGGTGCCCGTGCCAGGTGCAAACCTGCCAGCACCCAGCCAGCAGACTCTGCACCTGGCGCGGCTCGAGCCAGCCACCCGCTGCCACCCAGCCCTCCACCTCTTCCCGGGACCAGGCTGGCGGCTCCCGGGAGCCTGCCCATGTCCGCAAGAGGCGGGCGCCCGCCTGGTCTAGTGCGGACATCGTGGACCTCGTCCACGACCTCTGCACTAGGCACAGGAAAGTGGCCGTCTAGGGCAGGATAGCTGCCAGCCTGGCCACCCAGGAGCATGAAAATCAAGGTGGTCCAGTGAGACCCCCGACCCTGAGCCCTGAGCTTAGAACGGCCGTACTGGGTCAGAACAAAGGTCCATCTAGCCCAGTAGCCTGTCTGCCGACAGCGGCCAACACCAACTACCCCAGAGGGGATGGACCGAAGACAATGACCAAGCCATTTGTCTCATGCCATCTATCTCCAGCCTTCCAAAACAGAGGCCAGGGACACCATTTCTATCCCCTGGCTAATACCACTCCATGGACCCAGCCTCCATGAATTTATCTAACTTCTCTTTAATCTCTGTTCTAGTTCTAGCCTTCACAGCCTCCTGCGGCAAGGAGTTCCACAGGTTTACTATTTGCTTTATGAAGAAGACCTTTCTGTTATTAGTTTGAAGCCTGCTACCCATTCATTTCATTTGGTGTCCTCTAGTCCTTCTATTATGGGAACTAATGAAGAACTTTTCTTTATGCACCCTCTCCACACCACTTGTGCTTTTATAGACCTCTATCATATCCCCCCTCAGTCTCCTCTTTTCTACGCTGAAAAGTCCCAGTCTCTTTAGCCTCTCTTCATATGGGACCTGTTCCAAACCCTTCATCATTTTAGTTGCCCTCCCCTCTCCCACCCTCTCTCTTCCCCTCTCCCACCTCCTTTTCCCAGTCTCCCCCAGTTTTGCTCAATAAAGAGAGTTTCTATTTTTGAACACACGTGTCCTTTATTTTGTACATCAGGAAGGGGGGGCTAAGGAGGGGTAAGTGGAAGGAGGTGAGGGTGGAATGGGGTACGAGCCCCCGATAGGGAGGACTGGGGTGGCTCTGCGGGCTTCTGGGGGTGGAAGCTCTCCTGCAGCCCCCCGACTGACCCCCCCCCTCCGGATGGCAGCCTGCGGCAAGTGCAGTCGGGGTGATGGCCGAGTGCTGTGTTGTGCCGAGTGTAGGCACTCAGGGCACTCCAAGCCAGGACTGCTTTGCAAGCGGGGAATCCCTGAAAACTGTCTGTCCGGAGTGGGGGTCGGGTCCCTTTAAGCACAGCCCTCGGCTAGCCTGAGACAGCAGCTCCACGCTCTTAAGTCCTAATCTGATGCCCTGCCGGCACTGCTTCCGGCCAGCCTTAACCTCGGTTCAGGGTCCACTCAATGTGGACATGCTAGTTCGAATTAGCAAAACGCTAATTCGAACTAGTTTTTAGGTCTAGATGCACTAGTTCAAATTAGCTTAGTTTGAATTAACTAATTCGAATTAAATTAGTTCGAATTAGTGCTGTAGTGTAGACATACCCTGGGCTACTGCCCCACACCTTCCCCAGCCGCCCCCCCCCCCCCCCCCCGGCTCCTTGGCCTGGTGTCCACTTGTCTCTTCCTCCTTCTCCCAGCAGCACTTTCCTCCACCCTCTCAGCTAAACACGTCCCCTCCCCCCCCAACTGCAGACACGCTCTCAGCTGGCTTCCCGGGCGCCCTGATCCACTCCGGCTGGCCTGACTCTGCAGGCCTGGTCAGTTAGCCCCATGGAATCACTTGCCTTGATTGCTTTTGCTGCTTCTTAGACCAGCCTCTCCCTGTTACCCTGGGAACAGAGATCTCCTCAGTCAGAGGCTTGTCCATCTCCCCCCCACTGCTTTTCTATCCCCTTCTGATCTGAGCCTGAGCTCCCGTCTCGCTAGTCGCGGAGTTCCCGTGCTGACCGAGGGCGCCCGCGGGACAAGTTGTTTGACTAGACCTGCTAGAGAGAATGCCGGAGGATGGATCGCCATCCCGGTAAGGGTAGACGTGGCCTAAGCAATAGCAAGGAGCTGTGCAAGCGATTCGCAGGAGTGTGTAGATCTGTATAAATAGGTGCGGCGCTATTCGTGAGCACAGCAGATCTCTGAACTCGTTACGAGGCCTTGTCCATTACTACCTTCCCTGACAGCAGAGTGTTCGCCTGACATTGGACTTCTCCCACGTGCAGCTGGCTGTTAAAATATCTAGCAGAGGAGGATTTTATTTTTAAGGCGGCTGTGGTGGCCAAGTGAAAGCAGATGGACCCTCCTTTGGAGCCCTTGCTGTTAGATTTCTCTAAATTAGGCTAAGCTGATGCTGACACCTTCCTTTTCATTAGCACCTCGGCTGCATGCGCAGGAGCCAACACGCCCAGATCCCCTCTCCAAGCTTCTCTGACGTGTCGTCAGAGGAATTCTGAGGTCCAGCTGCCTCTTGGGCTGCCATTTAATTCCCAGTCCTGGTACAAGGGCAGGTGGGAGAGCCTGGCTCTGAAAGGCAGGAGCGAGGTGGCGCTGCAGGAGAGGTGCAGCCAGACCTACCCCGCCAGTGCCCCCTTGCCTTGCTCTGGCCTGTGCATTTGGAGGCTTTGCACCATGTGCTGTTGGTTCGGACACGGAAAGGCGTGTCCCCCTTGGTGAGGACTCTGGGGGGCAGCACCTGCCTGCACTCGGACCCTACAGCGGTTCAGTGCTCTCCGAGCCACGCTGGACAGTCTCTGCCCTCAGGAGCTTGCTGTCGTGGGAGCAGGTTAGCTCCAGTGCAGCTTGCGGTTCGGTTCCTTTTCCTTACCCACCTCGTGCCAGGCCAGCGACTTCAACCACCGTGCGCTCCCGTTGCGCCCAGCCCGATAGTGCCGCATTCTCTTCCCAGCCCGCCCTGCTGCGACGCCCGCGGTGCACGTCGGCTGGGCTGCCCTGTGCGCAGCTGTGCTCGCTGACGGGCGCCTACCAGCCCCGGGTCCCTGCAGCTCAGTGCTCCCGCACAAGGCCTCAGGCAGTGGGGTGCAGGAAGAGGAGAGCACAGGTGCCTGAGTGAGGCTGCTGCCGGCTGGGAGTGCCCGGTGCTGATGGTGGCCGGGGCTTCCCGCCACCCTGCCGTGTCCTGGCTCTGCAGGGAGCTGGCTGGGGGGTTCTGCTGTGTGTCCTGGGGCAGACTGGGGGCCCTCCGGTGCCTTCCTGTGAGCAGAAGGGCTTGGCTGTGCTGCCGGGCCATGGCTCCTGCGCCTGCCTTGAGTAGAAAGGAGGGCGACTCCCATGGGCTCTGGAGCGGCTGTCCCAGCTGAGGGGGCAGCAGCCAGGAGAAGTTTGCGGCCACAGGCTGCTTGCTGCGGGCTGGTGGCTGGGGCCAGCAGCTGCGCTCGGGGGACGTCCAGGTGACGGGTTCAGCCGTGTTACTGGGACGGGGTGGAAGCCTTGGCAGGGAGGGGCGTCGAGGGGCGGGAGCAGACGCTGACCACACGGTGCTGAGGGCAACTTCTCGCTCGCTCGGCGCCCGTACGGCACGCTCTGGGGTCTCTCTGGCAGGTCCAGCCAAGTCAGGTGACTCTCCGGCACTCCTGATTGGCTAGCTTGGAAAAAACCCCGTACCCTGGGCCCGGGCATTGCAGCTACTTCCCTGCTGGAAGCCCAGTGCCCCCCACCTCCGCAGCCCAGTGGGCTCCAGGCACCTGCCGTGGGAGCAGGGCCGGGCCGTCGGTCGCGCCGCACGAGAGTCAGGGCACGAAGGGAGGGTTGGTGATGACGTGTAGCAGCCGTCGGGCTAACGGGAGTGACGGTGAAGAGCGGGAGTAACACGGGGACGTGATGTCGGCTTCTCACGCGGTGTCTGGTGTCAGCATTGCCCCCATTCCGGGGTGAGTTAAAACTCTGCATTTGCAATTCCACCTGATTGAATTCCTAGATCTATGCATGTAAATGGCAGAAGCTGCAGCGGCTTAATAGGATTACACTCTTTCTGTGAACAGGATTCCGCCCATCTGCTCAGAGACACTGCTGATCTCTTCTGTTTGAAAAGTTATTAGCTGGCCCAATCCTCAAGCCAGGCAAACGAAATGGAGAAGAGAGGATGCTACTGAGGAATGGCATTCGCGTTATCCCTGGTTAGCGAGCGCAGTCTGCAGGGCAGACGCCAGCCCTCCTCATGGTCATGTCTCCTGAAGGCAGCCCAGTAGCTCCCCTTCCCTTGTTTACCTCAGCACTCTCTCCATGGCCATCCGCCTGGCCGAGCAGCGCAGGAGCTGTTCCCGGTGGGCTGCTCCTGTCTCGCTTCCAAGAGGAGATGCTGCCGTGGAGTGGTGCTCTCTTCCCGCCGGGGAAGCCTGATTCGGAGTCGGGGTACTTGGGTTCCAGCGAGAAGCTGCCTGTGGTCCAACATCCCCCTCTGACGGCCAAGGTGCATGCCACGTCCCTTCCCAGACCCAAGTGGCCGAGTCCCAAAGCAGACCGTGGAACCAGCAGGAGAAGATGCCTTGGGCTGGCTTGTCTTTGAAGGGACCCGAGTGGTGGGGATATCGCACTTCTCCGGCAGTTGGGAGCAAGCAGTAACAGGCACAGTCAGAGCATAAGCTCACAGCAGTGGAAAGACAGCCCCTTGTCAATGCACGCTGTGTGCCTGTGCTTTCAGGCAGTTTCTCTGCTTCCACCTTGATTTTTCCGGGGAAGCAGAAAATGCTGGTGAGTGTGTTTGGAAGGAAGCTGGTTCAAGGCATTCTGTGGAAAGAGCTGCCTTGAAACGTGTTGTGCGAGGCTCCGCATTCCTTGTGCCTCATGGATTTCTGTATGCCCTCTTTCCAAGTCCAAAGAAATGTGTTGCTGCTTCCTACCTCCGCAGACTCACCCGGAGCTATCTCAGTCAAGCGGGAAACTTTCCACCTCCTGTATCATCCCCAGGAATAAAGATGCAGCAAACAAAACTGAGCTCTCGGTTGCACTTTGCAGCTCTGCTAGTCTCCACTGGGTTTATGTGGGTGTAACTGAGAATATAATGAGGAGACCAACTAAGGCCTAATTTGCCCTGTAGATCAATTGTTTTTTCTGTTGAGGGATGAGATGGAAAAGTTCCAGTTAGCTTGTCAGAATTCAGGCTCTGTGTAGTGGCAAGAGAAGGCACCTAGTATTGACAGTCATGGCACATGAGACATGGAAACCGGGGGACACAATGAATGTGAAACACCCCAATGCTAATTTGAGTAATTTTGCTGGAGAACAAGGCATCAAAACTGCTGCTGTTATGGGGAGAATTCTCGGCCGTTTCTTGAATTTAGTGGAATGCATTTGCAAATTCAACACTGTTGAGCTTAGGATCTCAACTGGCTAACGCATTACAAAGGTAATTCCCCCGCTGTGGAGCTGAACCACTGCGAATGACATTCCCACCCCGACTCGATGAGCTTCGTTATCACAAGCAGCTTCTTCCTGCTGCGTATAGTCCTACTTCTGTAACATCCGTTCAGTGTAGCTAAGGAAGTGGGTTTTAGCCACAACCTTGTGTTCTAATAAATCTGTTGGTCTCTTAGTGTGTCGACGCTGCAGGGCTTAACTCGAAATAAGCTATGCAATTTGAGCTATGTCAATTGCATATTTTATTTCAACATAGGAAGTGTCTATCCAGCCGTTATTTCGAAATTGAGCCCTCTTCCTCTGGCTTCCCTGATTCCTCGGACAAGGAGGGTTCCCGGAGTCGGAGTAAGAAGTCCTCCAGCTTGACAGTGTTTTGGAATAGCTACCTGCTGTGTAGATGTGAACTGAGTTATTTCGGAATGGCACTCGTTGTTTCAAAATAGTGTTGCAGTGTAGACGTACCCTAAGGTGCCACAGGACTTCTCCTTGTCTTAGCCCTCAGATGTTCCATTAGCATATTTGTGGCTGGCTTTAGTGCCTCGGGTGATGCTGGCTGCCTCTCCTGATGACCCTCTCAGAAGCCCTGCTGGGGTTATGTGCCCTGCGAAAGCCACATGGAGGGGACTTGCTTGCCAGTGTCCCAGGTTCCCAACATTAGCCACATGCCGTGACTCCGAGGGGTCTGTCTGTCTTCTCGGTGGCAGTTCCCGTTGGCCCAGCAGCAGTTCTGCCTCGTGGGCGGGTTCGTGTGCTGCTGCAATCTCTGGCTCTGTTCCTGTGGTTGAGTGGGCAGTGCTGAGGCTGTGGGTCATGTCCAAGTGTTCACTTAGCTATTGAAAATTGAGCCACCTCCAGGGCCACACAAGATCTGGTGAGGACACAAGACCTCAGTGGGCTCATTGGAAGGTAGGCGCTCCGGAGGGGTAGCCGAGTCAGTCTGTAACCAGAAAAACTTCAACAACAGCCAATAGTCCTGCAGCACCTTGGACACTATCAAAACATGTAGGTGGTGTCATGAGCTTTCATGGCCACAGCCCACTTGTGCAGCTGGCAGTGGGAGAGGGGTTGGGGCCGGCTGCAGGACAGGCCCAGGCCTGGAGTGTGTTACGATCAGGAGAATGAGTAGGGGGCCGGAGGTCCTGCGAGGGGAATGGAAATGGCCATGCGCCACTGCAGGGTGTAGAACAAGAGGCAGGGCCGGTGTGGCTGCTGTGCGGACGGGGGCAGGACACGCTCCAAGGGCTGTGGTGCCAAGTGGTGATGTTGCCTCCCTCGGATTGTCCGAGCGGTCGGCGCCGAGTGACAGCTGCTGGAACGGGCTCCTTGCAGCCAGAGAAGAAGATTCAGGGCCGGCAGTGGCCTGTCTGTGACTCCTACTAAAATTAACGGGGCCGACGGACAGCTCCAGGGTCAGCAGCTCTGAGCTCAGGACCCCTGTGACCCTCCGCTCAGAGCTCCGGGGCGCCTATGGACATGGAGGTGATGAGACGCTTCCCTTCCCTTGAGTAAATGTCTAGCCCCCGGATTGGGGAGCGGGGGGAGGGCAACCGTGCTGGTGTTTTGCAAACGAGCTGAGTGGACCTTGGAGGCCCAAACCAGAGGCAGCACAGCCCTTCACATGGCCCCGAGGCAGGGGGAGCCCAGGCGAGAGGGGAGCTGCTCCAGACGTCTCGGAAGTCAGGGGTGGGGCTGCTCTCCCCTGCTCCCACACCAAACCCTACAGGAGAGAAGCAGGACCCCAGCGCCTAGCTCCTTACGTGTCCTTGGCAAGCCGCCGAGCACAGCTGCGCCCTGTGGCGGGAAGGAGGTTTCTGGCGTCAGAGAGGGAACCGCTGTAGGTCTGGCGAGTCGTCCACACTCCGAGAAGCTTAGAGCAAGCCCGACTCCTGGGTCCTGGATGTAAGCCGTTGAAGAACACATGCACACGCTGCGCTCCCCGTGACGGGGGCCGAGCTGTCCCTGAGGCCAGGCCGTGCACGGCCAGCCGCCCTGCGGGGGGACTGCCGAGGCAATTGGCTACTGAGCCGCTAGCTCTCGGGCCAGGCTTGCTCTGACAGGACACAAGTGTGTATTTGCAGCAGGTCGTGTCCCCAACCCTTTGGGATTGCTAGAACTGCCTTCTAGGACCAAGAGTTTTCAGCAAGGCCCATCACATTTCACTTGTGTCTGGGTGGAGGCCTAAGGGGGGGCTCTGTAAGGCGGGGTGGGCAAAAGGGCCTCCAGGGGCCGGATCCAGCCCGCAGAGGCCCTGCTGCTCCCCCGCCCGCGGGCCAGTCAGGGCCTGGGGCCAGGGAGCACACAGAGCCTCCTCCCACCCTGCCAGGAGCACGTGGCGCTTGGAAGTGCCGCGTGCTGCTCACAGGGCAGGGGGAAGAGGAGGGAGAGCAGAGGAGGCTTCGCGCACTTGCCCACCCCCAGGCCAATCAGGGTCCAGGGGCGGGGGAGCTGCGTGAAGCGTCCTTCGCCCTGCCCCGGCCCTGTGGCACTTGGAAGTGGGAGGCGGTTTCCCATGCTCCCCCAGGCCCTGATTGTCCTGGAGGTGGGGAGCGTGCCAAGCCTCTTCCAGGGCATGGGTGCCTAGTGGGAAGGGGGGGGGGGGGCAAAGGGGCTCCACCACTTCCAATCATGGTCTGGGGGTGGGGTAGCCCGCCTCTTCCTATTTAGGCCCCCCCTCTTCCTATTTAGACCCCACCCCTTTTGGTGTGGCCCGGGACTACTTCAAAAATTTTTGAAGTGGCCCCCGGGAAAAATTATTGCCCACCCCTGCTCTAAGGGAACAGTGTTGCTGGCTTATGGGTAACTGGGCAGGCATTAGAGAAGCTAGTTGGGGCTGGCTGGATAAAAGGGCGGGAATATCCACCAGCTTTGGGGACCGTCCCAGTCGGTCCTCTCTCATCACGTAGAGGTGCCGTGGGCAGGGCGATTCCAGACTGTCCCGCCGGCGCGCTCCGGTCCCGTTTGTCACTCAGCGCTCGGGGTGAGGCAGGGACGGTGCGCAGGAGACGGGCTGTAGCCGTTTCAGTGAAGTAAACCTAGGGAAACGTTCCCCCTTCTTTCCATCGCCCACAGATGCCTCGACATGAGGCCGACGAGGACAGCCCCCGCTGACAATAGCCCGGCCTCGTGCCTGTCCTGTCCCATATGCAGATGACTCGCGTGGGCTCTGCCCCGCACTGGACAGCATAAAACACCACCCATACCCTGAAATGGACAGGAAATGCATTCTCATTGGTGCGATGAATTTCATGATTGGACTAGACCTGCCTGAGCAGCCTTGAACACTGGCAGTTCCTGGCTTGGTCCCTGTTTGTGTGACGTGAACTCCTGGATGCAGCGTATGTGCAGGGAGTATTAACACCGCCCCAACATGTGAGACATACGAACACGCGCCTGCTCGGAAGAGCCCCGCACAGGCCAGTGCATGTCTGGCACAAAACACGCATGGCTCACAGGAGGGCTTCCCGGCTCCCAGTCCTTTCTTCAGTTTCACATGAACAGGCGATTTTCTCCTGCAGGGAGCCCCGCGGACATTACCGGCTCCTGGGGGCTCAAAGGTCCAGCTGCAGGCAGGGCCCTGCAGGTTCGGCTCCTGCTCGTGACACTGAAGGAGTGTGTTGGCCTCTCCCTGCTGTCTGCCACTGCCTCAGCGGTGGGTGAGCTCTGGGACCCGACGTGGTGCTAACACAGTGAGCTGCTGGGCCTTGCTGTCCAATTAGAGCATTTTCATTTCAGGATAAAAAGCCTCAGCACTTTAGAGCGACTTTGATCTCTGCCCACTGGATCATTTTCTCTCCAGTCTGAGTAATTTCCTGTTGGGGGCCCTGTGATTCTGTGGGGTTCGAGGCTGAACCAAGCAGGCAGCTTTTGCGTTTCCTTCAATACTCTGCTTCATTTGGGCAAAAATAAATAAATATTGGCATCCTGGTTCTTCTGCGTGCTAGCCGGCTGTTGTGGTCTTTCTCATTAGCAGATCCTGCCAGGTGCTGTTTTCCAGGGGACTCATGAATATGCTTCTAGACAAGGGAAAACCCGCCAGTGAAATACAGATCCATTCAGTCACTGTTAGCCAGCAATGAATGTTAAGTGTGTGCGTGTCAGGTCTGAGCAGTCGGTCAGCAATTGCAGGGATGTGTTTTATTATTCACATTCTATCCTGTTCTAGTGAGTCACTCTTGCTTCCCTGTTGCTACAGTCACAACTATCTAGAAAATCAGTCAGTGGGAGCATAAGTAGGCGAAAGCCTCAGTCATATAGCCATAGTCACTTGTTTGGCTTTATGCACATAGGTAGCCCCCAAAAAGCCAGTGGAGTTATTCAAGCTTTAGTTACATGCTGAACTTTAGTCCATACAAGTTCAAGGACTGAATGTGTACCCGGTAATAAACACAGTATGCTTTTGCGTTACTGTCTGTATGTATCCTGATGTTTTATCCTTTCTACAAGATTGTGATAAATTCTGTACAAAGTAGGCTTTGAGAGGTATTGTCAGAAAACTCACAATCTGCTGAACATTATTGTCTTGGTAAAACATGTACAGTAACATAGTGTGTAGATTTATAAAATGTTACTGTCGAAGATCAATTCCATGTCTAGGGAAACAACTCCAAAGCCAGTTCCCAAGAGATAAGGCTAGGCATAACTTTGGCCAGGTATCAGAACAATCAGATGAACTATCACCTAGTAAATTTACTTGTTGGCAAAGAAACAACTGGATGGACCTATCCCATAGGCTTGCTGTTGCCTGAACCCCATCTGGAGGTGATTCTTGAAGAGAAATGCTATAAGAATTATCTTTATCCCCTCATCTCTACTCACAACATAAACAACCCTTGAAAGACAAAGGGAGCATCATTGAACTGGGGGAAATGTCTTGGCTGAAAGAAATCTAGCCAGACTGTTGTAAGCATGTGGTGAAAGAACCCTTTTTGCTTTGAGGTCACTTAACTTGTTAAGTTAGGTACTAGTTTGCATTTTACCTTTTTATTTCTGTGAAGCCAGTTCTAATGTGTATGTCTCAATCGTTGTAATCATTGGAAGTTTAACTTTCTGTAGTTAAACTTGTTTTATATTTTTTATCTAAACCGGTGTGTGTTTGAAGTGAGGTGTTGGGGAAACTGCCTTTGTGATAACCAGGTCTGTGCCTGTCATTTTCTGTCAATGTAATGACGGACTTTCCATGAGCTTATGTGGTCTAGCAGGAAAGCACTGGGCACTTCTGGGGAGCAGTCTGGGACTGGGAATTGGTTGGTGTCACGCTGCAGTGTAAGGAGATGCACACATGGCAGCTGGTTTTGTGGGAAGCTGATGGTCCTCAGGTTTTCCTCTCGTTTGCCATACGGTGACATTCACCAGGCTCTGCGAGGAATGTCTACACTGCATTCCTCTTTCGAGAGAGGAGTGCAAATGCAGCCGAGTGAAATTGCAAATGAAGCACAGATTTGAATTTCTCACGCTTCATTTGCATAATCGCGGCCGGCCGCTTTTTGGCCGGCCGCTTTTTCAAAATACCCTATTTCGAGATAGAAAACGCTGTATAGGCACAGTTATTTTGAGAAAAAACCCTTCTTTTGAAATAACTCTTAAACCTCATTTTATAAGGAGTAAGGGTTATTTCGAAAGAAGGGTTTTTTTCCTCGAAATAACCGCGTCTACACAGCAGTTTTTAAATGCAAAGAATGCAGGTGTGTTGTAAGCAAAACTCGGGAAGTCATTCTGCCGCTCTACTCTGCACTAGTTAGGCCTCAGCTGGAGTACTGTGTCCAGTTCTGGGCGCCACATTTCAAGAAAGATGTGGAGAAATTGGAAAGGGTACAGAGAAGAGCGACAAGAATGATTAAAGGTTTAGAGAACATGACCTATGAAGCCAGGCTTCATGAACTGGGCTTGTTTAGTTTGGAAAAAAGAAGATTAAGGGGGGACATGATAGCGGTTTTCAAATATCTAAAAGGGTGTCACAAGGAGGAAGGAGAAAATTTGTTCCTCTTGGTTTCTGAGGACAGGACAAGGAGTAATGGGCTTAAAGTGCAGCAGGGGAGGTTTAGATTGGACATTAGGAAAAAATTCCTAACCGTCAGGGTGGTCAAATATTGGAATAAATTGCCAAGGGAGGTGGTGGAATTTCCCTCTCTGGAGGTATTTAAGAACAGGTTAGATAGACATCTGTCAGGGATGGTGTAGACGGAGCTTGGTCCTGCCTTGAGGGCGGGGGGCTGGACTCGATGACCTCTTGAGGTCCCTTCCAGTCCTATTATTCTATGATTCTATGATCTTTCTTCTCCTTCGTTCCCATTAATGCTCCTCGAGTGTTTACACTTAGTGCTTCCTCAGTTAGCCAAGTTAAGTGTGAGCCTGCAGCCTTTCCTTACCAGCACGTCCTAACAGCCTGTTCATCATGTTTGTGGCTCTTCTCTGAATAACTTTTTTGAGGGCTTCCTGGGGTCTGAAGGCAAAACTCAGGCTATGTCTGTACTTACGCGGTGGAGATTGATCTTCTGGCGTTCGATTTAGTAGGTCTAGTAAAGACCTGCTAAATTGAACGCTGAGGGCGCCTCTAGGTGGCGCTGGTACTCCTTGCAGTCATGAGGAGTAAGGGAAGCCGACAGGAGCATTTGCTCCTGTCAGCCTCCCATGTGAAGATGGCACCAAGCTTGGCTTAAGCTCTGTCGACTCCAGCTACCTTACGTACGTTAGTTGCACAGCTCACGCCGACCTTCCAGGTCTAGTATAGACCTGGCCTAAGTAGGTGACGTCTCAGGATGCCTCTGTGTCTAGTCCCGGGTTACATGGGCTTCCCTTGCCGCAGTGTCTTATCGGAAGCTCATTTGTAGTTTGTTGTTCTTAGACTGAAGATCTTTTCAGCACTGCTGCTTTGTCAGTTCCTCGGCTTCTTTCACTGTCTCTGGCTTCCTCAGTCCTGTCCGATTCTGTATTTCCTAGGTAGAAGCTCATATTTCTCAGGCCTTATTGGTCTTTGTCATCCCTCCAATTTAGTAACATGCCATTCATCTGTTTCTGCCAGATGACGAGTGCAGATGTGCAGTAAAACCAGGCCTGTCCTGGGCCCGGGGGGAACTCCTGCTGACACCTCTGCACACCTTGAAAGCCGCCGGTGAAAGGCTGGTTTTACTCACAACTGCGTCGAGGTTTTCACCCAAGTTCTGCTCCCTGCAGACCCCCTGGAAAGGGCCAGATTGTCATGGGAGCGCAGCAGCCGGGGAGCGGAGACCTTCTGAAACACTGGCCTGGGTGGTGGGTGGTCAGCATGAGAAAATACGGCTCTGGGCTTCTTTGAAAACGGGGCCCTCCCTGATGTGCTCTCCTTCAGTCAGCTGCGTTCAGACCAGTGGCCAGGGGTTGGTGGAGGATGGTTTTACAAGATGCCTCTCCAGCTTCCTTCATTACCCAGAGAGGTGGCGCTAGCCTGTTTCTGCAGCGAGCCTGGCCCGGGTGTGAGCGCAGCCGCTGCCTGCTAGGGCTGAGCTGGAGGAGCCGCCGGCGGACACGCCACGCCGCGCTCACTGCCGGGTGCTTTTGTGTTTCAGGTGGAGAAGAGAAGCCGCGTCTGTCCAAGAGAGAGAGACTGAAGCTGCGGAAAGACAGGTGGCTGCAGAGTGAGTGTTGCTGGAGACGGTGATGCGTCCGGGGCGGCTGCCTCGCCAGAGGCCAGTTCTCGCCCTGCCTTGCGCTTCGTCTTCTGCAGCGTCCATGTGCGGCGGCGTGGCCGGGCCCAGGAGCCTGAGAACGGTCCCTGGGGCCGGACAGGGACGCTCGCCAAGGGAGAGGCAGCAGACCCTGGGAGGTGCTGTGTGGCCTGGGGAAAGCCCGACGGCCGGAGCCTGGAGTTCCATCAGGAGCCCAGGTGGGGAGCCCCCTCCAGCCTCGTAAGCGGGTCCCGGCTGGCTGGAGGGACTTGCCAGCCAGTCCCTCCCCGTCCTGGAGAGCAGTGACTCTGAGAAGCCGTGTTAGGGTCCTGCCTGGTGCATGTGGGACTCCAAGAGGCTGAGTTTTGCCCTGGGACTGTCTAGGGAGGAGCACGGCAGAAGGGGACCTGGGGTCATAGCGGACCGCGAGCTGAGCAGGAGTCAGCATCACGCTGGCCTTGCTTAACAGGTGTGTTGTAAGCAGGACACCAGAAGGGCCTCTTGCCTCGTACTCGGCACTGGTCATCTCCTGCCTCAAGCATGTTGTGAGGCTCCGCCCAGCGTCTCACAGGAACTTTTCAGCTCCTCCCTGGCTGCGTCTCTCCTTTCTGTGTCCCAGAGACGGCAGTTCCTCAGCTCCATCCCACTGCCTGCAGGTCCCTCTTTGCATGAGTCACTTGCTTAGCTGTGTGAAGGCACAGCCACCTCTCCTGAGCACAGCCAGGGCCCTGAAGCTCAGAGACACTGGCTCTTCTAGCCCCGGCACTAACTGGGGCTTGGTTCAGGGTCGCAGGTAAGCACTTGCTTAACTTGGAGTGTCTGCTTCCGTCCCATTGACTTACAATGTGATTGACCAAGTACCTGTGTCAGTGCTTTCCTGAATCCCTGTCGAAGGGCAGAGCTGCGTTCAGTGACAGCGTAAATAAGCATTGGATCTGTTGATGAGTCTCTAATCACGGCCCCATGGAAAATGCAAGAAAACAAGCAACGTGGCACTTCACCCCCCCCCCCCCCCTTGCATGTTTTGGTTGGTAATAGCTCAGCAGTCACTTCCACACAAGGGCAGTATAGGCAACGTGCAGTAAATGGCTCTTGGTTTGACTTGAGTAGTTGATTCAAGTCGTATAATAATCTCCAACCCGGTTTATTATATTTTCCCTACAAAGCACTCTGGATAAACCTCTGAGAACACCCTTAAAAGTTGTGGGCAGCAATTTGCTCCTTGTTCTTTTTTGTTGGTTTTTTTGTAGTCTTGGAATGAGATATTTTTCTTCAGCTGTCTCTTGTTTTCTTGGGCAGCCTTCCTCCCTGCCTTTTTTGGCGGCCAGGCTCCGGACCCCGTGAAGTGAAGTTCAGCCCAATAGCGCAATGCAAAATTCTCAGCATATAATTCCATTTCAAGCAGAAATTAATCATCAGCGAGAGACCAAGGAACAACTGACGCAAGCTTTGGCCACTAGCAGCATGTCTAGGAGGGGAATGAAACCTGCAGGGCCCCTTCACTGGAGACTTCATAGAAGAAGAATTCAGGGTGTTTGCTCTGAGGCATCAGGCACGCCATGGGCGGTAGCACTGGGAGTAGCCCAGCTCCAGAAAGCCCGACCAAAACCAGAAGTGGTGCAGAAGAGAAAGCAGGGCCCCTGGCAGACAATCCAGATGTGTCTCAAACATCTGTGCATTGCAGAAGGCCCAGCTCTCCCCGAGCGGGCGGTGGTAGAGAGCCAAGCCCCTCCCTGGCTCAGCGAACAAGAGAAGCGATGGGAAGGGCGGTCCACACAGTTACTGACATGCTGGTGTCAGGCGATGACTGAGCTGCTGCTGTGCTAACGCGCTGACTCTGAGCCAGACACAGGCTGCTCTGCCTGGACGCTGAAGGGCAGGTTCTGCAGCCTTTGAATGACTGTGGAAATGCAATGGAAGAAAAACTGTCAGTGACTCCTCCTTCTGGGGATCAGCATGACTAGCCAGTCCCTAAGCTGTAGGAATGGGCAGTGGCTAGCGCGCACCGGAGGGATGGGGGAGCGCAGTGGCTAGCGCGCACCGGAGGGATGGGGGAGCGCAGTGGCTAGCGCGCACCGGAGGGATGGGGGGGCGCAGTGGCTAGCGCGCACTGGGGGATGGGGGAGCGCAGTGGCTAGCGCGCACCGGGGGGATGGGGGAGCGCAGTGGCTAGCGTGCACCGGAGGGATGGGGGGGCGCAGTGGCTAGCGCGCACCGGAGGGATGGGGGGGCGCAGTGGCTAGCGTGCACCGGAGGGATGGGGGGGCGCAGTGGCTAGCACGCACTGGGGGATGGGGGAGCGCAGTGGCTAGCGTGCACCGGAGGGATGGGGGGGCGCAGTGGCTAGCGCGCACTGGGGGATGGGGGAGCGCAGTGGCTAGCGCGCACCGGGGGGATGGGGGAGCGCAGTGGCTAGCGTGCACCGGAGGGATGGGGGGGCGCAGTGGCTAGCGCGCACCGGGGGGATGGGGGAGCGCAGTGGCTAGCGTGCACCGGGTGCTAGTCCGTCTCTCCCTTCCCCTTCCCCACCCTCCCTGGTTTGGTTCTTTGTGTTCCAGCGCCAGCTGGGACAGAGAACCAGCGAACTGTAACCAGCCGTGGCAGCTCTACCATTTTCCTCCTCCCCTCGGCTGCCCTGGGCAGGAGAGTCTCGGGGCAGCCGTGTTCGTCTGTCACTGACAAAACTCCAACAAATGGCCGTGGCGACTAACAAAACACGTCGCCGGTGTCGTGAGCTTTTGTGGGCACCCGCAGTCCGGGGCAGGGGAGCAGACCCAGCGGAAGTCTCCGGTTGCAGATGAGCCCCTGGTGACAGGCCCGGAGCCATGAATTGAACCTGGCTCTTCTGAGTCCCAGCCCAGAGCACTCGCCGGAACAGACCCTTCCCCCTGCAACTAGAACTGAAGGCAGTCCGTTGGGTGGTAGAGAGCCACGCCCCCCTAGGCCCAAATCTGCACTCTCCCCTTGCTCTCCAGTCTCACTGGAAGGGCCGTGTGAATCTAGCACGTCGGCTCCTCTGTCTGCCGTTCCCCACCCTTGCCTTGCTGGTCACCCCCTCGCTGGGCCTGCGAGGAAAGTACAACAGTCTCATTAGCCAACCTCGCAGGGGGTACACTCCGGTGCTTCACCGCCCCGACTGTCTGGAGGTTGTTCCTAACATCCAGCCTAGATCTCACCTGTCCTTGCTGCAATTTAAGCCCATTGCTTCTTGTCACTAGATGAGCAAAAAAATGATCGCTCTCCTCTTTGCAACAACTTGCTATGTGCTTGGAATTGGCAATCATGTCCTCCTTAGACTTCTCTTCTCCACACTAAACAAACCCAATTCTTTCAGTCTTCCCTCGTAGCTTGTGTTTTCCAGACCTCTCATCATTGGTTCCTCTCCTTTGGACTTTTTCCAATTTGTCCACATCCTTCCTGAAATGCGGTGCTCGGACCTGGACACAATATTCCAGCTGAGACCTAATCAGTGCAGAGTAGAGTAGAAGAATGACTTCTCATGTCTTGCTCACAACACTCCTGCTGAGGTATCCCAGAATGATGCTTTGTGTGTTGTACTGTTTTTGCAACAGGGTCACAATGTTGACTCTCATTTAGCTTTGTGGTCCGCTCTGACCCCTAGGTCCCTTTCTGCCGTGCTCCTTCCCATTCTGTGTGTAGGACATGGATTGTTCCTTCCTAAGTGGGGCACTTTGCATTTGTCCTTGTTGAATTTCATCCTGCTTACCCCAGGCCATTTCCACCGTCGGTCCAGCTCAGTCCAAAGCACTTGTACCCCTCCAGCTTAGGAACATCCACAAACTTGAGAATTGTGCTCTGGGTCCCCATCTCGATCCGGTGTGTTCCTCCGTCGCCGCGGCACAGCCTGCTGTGGGGAGGTGCTTGGAGACTGACGCTCTCTTGATGATCTTGTTTTGGAATCAGAAATAGAAGGTGTGAAGCTGGCGAGACGGAAGCAAAAAGCCGAGGCAAAGCGGAAAGCGACCCCCGTGGTGGGAGACATGCAGCCATTGCTGGAAGCCCTGCCCGAGCTCTCCGAACTGAGCACGCCCAGCCAGGCCCGCAAGCACCCCAAGACGTAGGTACCGGTCCGGTGGGCTGGCTCGCTCACTGGTGCAGGCTGGCTCGGTCCCTCTTCTGTCCCGCTGTTTGCTCTGGGCGAAAGATGCGGCCGCTCAGGCACCAGCCTGCTGCTCGGGCGCGGGCCCAGGTGACCTAGCGCTGCCCTGTGGCCACAGGGTGCCACTTGCTGTGCGGGAGAGGGAGAGGGAGGCCCTTGGGGCCCAGCAACGGGAGTGGAGCAGGGTTTGCAGCAGACAGGCAGGTTTTGGTGGGGGGGGAGGGAGAAGAGGGCTTTGAACAGCCGCGCATGTCTGAAGCAAACCCCCTCGGCAGGACCGGCACCGTGCGTATGGCCAGTGCCACAGCCCAGCCGCGCCGAGGGGCCTGCCACACACGGGATGACAATATGGATTTCCTCCCAGTGCCCCCGGAAAGGCGGCTAGTTCCCCCTGGCGACGCCAGCCGTGCAGCTGGGGTTGGTCCCGTCGCAGACGTGCCCGATGGATTGGGGCCGGCGTTCCTGGCCAAAAGGGCGTTGCATGTGGCTGAGCTGTGCAGGGACGGACAAGGGGAGGGGTCGTGCATGGTCCTCTTGCTCTGACCGGCTGTGGCTAACGTGTCACCTTGCAGCTGGCTCCTCAGCTTTCTCTGTATTTCCAGCCTTCACTTGCGGAACTATCCCCGGCACTTCTCTGCACCAGCGGGCCTGTCTCCCTTTGCCTGCTGCGACCTTTGGCCAGTGTGCGGCCTGGCTCCCTGAGGTCACAGGAGCGTTCACGCTCTGCATAAACACGTCCCCATTGGCAGCCGGGAGGTGGGTTTACCATGACCAGGCCAGGCTCCAAGGCAGCTTGGCAAAGCACTGGAATGTCTTGGCGCACAGCTGGCTGGAGACACCGTGAGCACAGCCTCTCCTGGTGTTCCAGAGCCAGGCGGGAGAGAATGCTGAACTGGCTTGCTCCCCTTCTACGCAGACTCCCCTCTGAAGGGGAGAGTTTCAGAGGCTCAGGGCTCAAGTAGGCCCCTCACTTGTAGACGTGCCTTTGACAACCAGGCCCCGGAAGGCAAACCCCTGGTCCGCAGTTCTGTGAATGGCTTTTCTCACGCTTTGCATTTTTGGCTCCAGTCCCAGTGCAAAAGGGCACAGTGTTGTTTCAGACTTTTCCAAGGGTTCGAGTTTGGGCTGGTTGAATCATGAGCCGGAATTAGTGGTGGAGGCTTGTTTACCTGTCTCGTATGGAGATACTGTAGTATTGTGCCCCCAAGCTGGGTGTGTTCCCTATTAGCAGAGCAGCATGGCCACCCAGGAGAGGTTGAAATGCCACCCAGCAGGTTAGCCGAGCACCCGCAGAGCTCCCAGCCCAGGCTGCGTGTTCCCTGGTGGTGCACGTCTGCATGTGCCTCGATGCACAGAACAACATTTATTCAGCACACGGATGGAAAGAATTCGAGGGAACATTGAGTGGGACCCCCCTCTGGGGACTTGGGGGAAGCTGTGTGCCTGGGCCAGGCCATTTGGGGGCGGTGTTTGTGCATGAGGATCCCACAGACAGGGCTGTTCCCTTGGCATCCTAGCCCATGAGACACCCGACTGTTCGGTAAACGGGGAATGCTGACCTCCCGAGCGCAAGCCTCCTGTGGCTGGTGGGGTAGAGCCTTCTGCTCCCAGGGCAGCCCCACCGGCAGGGGGAGACCGCACCTCCCGGCCTCCCTGTCCTTATGCCCTCGGCCCTCGTCTGGCCGTTGGCCCGGCAGCCCGGGAGGTGAGGCAGTGGCGCAGAGCAGCCCACTTGGGAAGGGGCAGCCGGTGCAGCCGGCAGAGGGCTCGGATTGGTCCGGGGGGCGTTCCAGTTGACTGACGTGCTCCCCGGGCAGGGTCAGTGGCATGGAGGAGTGGCAGCACTGGCTGCCCTGTGGGAAGAGCCCCTGCTCCAGCAGGCAAGGGGGAGTGTGGCTGGGCGGGGGGTTGGGAAGCATCAGAGGAGGCTTGGCCGGGCTCCAGAGGGCTGCACGGATGAAGGGAAATGCCCCGTGATTTGTCAGCTTGGTTAATAAAAGATGAGCTGCTCCAGGAATTTGATCCCCTGCCGGGTAAGAGCATCGCAGGGAGGCTTTTATTCTCATTGCTAATGCATGAAGGCAGCACGGTGCGATGAAAGAAGGCTGCTGTTCAGAGCCAGAGCGAGCCGAGAGGCGGCCCAGCCCCGTGCTGCCCGAGGGAACAAGTACACGGCAGCCGGCAAACCCTCTGCGGGGCGGTTGTGTGCCGGGCGCGGGCGGCCCTAGTCCCGCTGTGCCCCGCCCTAGGGAGCCGCGGCGGGGATCTGGGGAGTCCGGGGGAGAGAGCCAGCGGGGTGGAAACCCTGCCCGAGGAGAAGAGGCGAAAAGCCTGGGCTGTTGGGTCTCGGGAGCAGAGGCTTGATGAGCTCACATCCAGCCAGGCTGCGAGGAGGAGTGCGGGGCCGACTCATTTCACCCTTCTCCTGCTTTCAGTGGATGAGCACGAAGGGGCTCACTCTGCCTCTGGGACTGGGAGCAAGTGTGGGAGCAGGCTTCCCAGGGAGAGACTGAAGGGATCCCCGTCGCGGGAGGGTTTGGGGAACAGGCCGGGTCTGAGTTTCCTGGGTTCTGCCTCAGCGCAGGGGCTGGACATGGGGACTGCTCGAGGCCCTTCCAGTCTAGCGCGTGGGCCAGAAGCGGAGCCTGCCTGCAAACATCTGCTGCAGTGCCTGCAGGAATTGCCCCTTGGGGACTGCTGGAGTCTCCTGGAGAAGGCCCAGGAGCACCGTGAGGGGCGGGTCTCCTCCGAGGTGCGCGGTGTCTAGGACACAGGGCGTGTCCAGGAGAGATGCCAGCTGCAGAGCGAACACTTTAGGGACCGAGCGCCAAGTGTGTTCACAGCAGGCCCAGCCCTTGCTCTGGACCCTCCCTGCCTGGGTCCACGGGTGTACAATCACACTCGAAAAACGTCTCTTCATCCCTGCTGCTGCCAGTGGCCCAGGCCCGGCCATGGGGCATCTCCCTGGACAGCTTCCCGAGGCAGCCGGGCTAGCCAGCCCTCCCCTGCCTAACCCAGCGTGTTTGTCGCTGACCCGCCTGCCGCTCGCGTTCAGCCAGGAGCTCTCCCAAGGGTGTTGAGAGACGTGTGAGTGGGTGGGAGGGAAGGGGACAGGTCCCTCCGGGGCTCCAGGGAGGCCTTGCTGTGCGCTGGCCCCTTGCTTAGTTACCCGTCGGAGACAGCGAGCATAGCTCCCCGGGCGGTAGGGGGAAGTGTTTTCTCTCTGCCTGCCGAGCTGGGACCCGGAATGTTTATCGCCGCCCCCCGGCAGGGCTTAGCCAGCAGAGCGGCTCTGTGGCCTGGGGCAGTGAGGTTGGCCTCTGCCTCCCTAGAGGAAACAGCTTGAGAATTGCTGATCCCTTGGTCCCATCTAGCACGAGAGCGGCCAGACGGGATCAGAGCAACGGCCCATCTCACTCAGAGCCCTGTCGCCGACAGCTGCTTTTGGCAGAAAGTTTCCTTCCATCCGACTGTTCTCGTCTTTTCCTCTCTCTAGCCACGGGAGAGTGAAGGCAGAACCCACGGACTTCAACCAAATGAAGCCAGCCCAGAAGCGCAAGCTGCTGTAAGTTCCCAGCTACTAACGAATGTGCAAAACAGCTGGCTGGGGGGGGGGTGCCCACGCATGTGCTCCCCATGGCCACCATGTGTCTGCTCCCGACTGGGACGGGGGCTTACTTGGGGCGTGGTTTGCAGGTCTCCCTGTGCAGCGTGGTGCATTTACGGCAAAGCTGCTGTTGCATTCTGAGTGCGATGTGGGTGTTCCTCACCCATCAGGGTGCGCCCCAGCGCGTGTCCTGGGATGGATGGGCCCTCACGTTACGCAGACATGTCCCTGGGGCAGGTGGGTTTGGCACACACCCTGCCCTGGTGTGACCGACAGATTGGTACCGACCCCGTGCTGGTGGGGGAGCGGGGCTGGCCGGCGGGCGAGTGGGGTTGGCCAGTGGGGGAGCGGGGCTGGGCGGCCGGCCCCGGGATCGGCGTAACGCCTGCGCAGCCTCATTCCGGATTTTCTTGCCTCTCCCAGCCAGGAGGAAGTGGCCAGGTTTCACCAGGTCATTGCAAACCCCCTGTACAAAGCCAATCCCTTGGCAGCCATCAGCGAGCACCTCTGCAAGCGACTGAAAGAGGAGCAGGGAGACGCGCTCTGACGCGCGGCGGAGCCTGCGCGAGCACCATGCAGAGTCCAGCTGCTCACCGGCACGGACCCCTGCCGCCGCGCGCCTTGGAAACTGTCCAGCAGGTCAGGGTATCCCGTGGCCATGCCCTGCGTGGTGCTCTTGGCAGCAGCCCACAGGAAGCCGCGTGTGCTGCGGGCGTCCTTGTGCCGTGTTGCACGCCGCGATATCTGGACCGCTCCTCCTCTGTGTGCAGAGGTACCTCTCTCTTGGATGTTGGGCCCGCTCTCCGGTGCTGTACCTGCCTTCTGGTGCTTCCCATTGTGAAAGACTCGGTGATTGTCCGGACAGGTGCAGGGGGAGGTACTAGGACTACAGCAGGCAGACCCCTCCTGTAGAGATCGGTATAAGGGTCGGTGCTGCTGTTTAGAGACATGGAAATAAACCCTCTTTGCCACTGGCCGTACTGCGTTTGTCTGGATTGTGTTTTAGCAAAGGCCGGTGTAAGCTGAGACCCATTGTTGTATCCTGTTACAAAGAGTGGGTCTCTTCATCACAACCCGCCACTCTCGTTCTATAAGAAACGCCGCCAACGGATGCTGCAGTGTAGGAACACAAGCTGCGGCGCTCCCGGCTGAGAGTGGAGCAAATCTGACACGCCACAAGTTAGAGAACGGGTCTTTCAGCAGCACTGAATGGCTGTAACGTCAACTGGTGGCGTCTGGCCCTTCAGGTCAGCTGTGCACTCCCCAGCTGGCCCGTGGGCCGAGTAGGGTTGTGAAGATCCGTTCCGCCCTGGGGCACTGGCCAGGAGTTGTGCCTGGGAAGTTGTGAAAGGACAAAAGCTTCAGAAACTTCCGAACAGCCTCAGCTTTGCTGCAATAAGGCGCTGTCATGGCTCCTTCCCCACTCTGGCACGATAAATGAGTGAGGGCCAGCAGAAGTGCCCCAAAACCTTATCTTCCAGGCTTTGGTATAAACTTTCCCCCCAAGATCTTAACAACCTAGATTTTGGGGATAAAATTCCTGCTGCCACCAGCAAAATATTAATAAATCAACCAGGAAGAGACCACTTGGGAAATCCCACCCCTGAAGTACAAACCAGGACACAAAAATTAACCACTACCAGGTTAATCAAAAGAAAAGAGAAAGAACTTGTATTATCACCACAATATTCCTGTAGCAAGCACGCTGACCAGATGGAACAGTAACAAAATAATATCCTCATGGAGGGGAGATTTACCCTGGGACACTTAGGGTGTGTCTAGACTACAGGGTTTTGACAAAAGTGGACTTTTGTCTACAAAACTATACCTTGCGTCCACACTGCCTTTGAGTTATGTCGACATAACGTCGACAAAACTCAGCAGTTTTGTCCACATATGTAAACCTCATTCTACGAGGAATAACGCCTTTTGTTGACAGAGTTCTGTCGATAGAAGGCATTATTGCATCTGCACTGTTCTTTGCGTCCACACTGTTATGTCGACAATGCGGCTTGCTTTGTGGACAGAACTGGCTGTAGTCTAGACGCTCTTTGTCGACAGAAGCTTTGTCGACAGTATCTGTCGACAAAACTTCTGCTGACAAAACCCTGTAGACTAGACGTACCCTTAGTTACAAAGGAGAGCAAAACCCATTTTGAAATGCACAGACCAGATCCCATTTCCCCAACAATAAAACCGAACGGATTTATCTAAACTTTACCCTACTTACAGACTGTGAAGAGTACTTTCTTAGAGGGATAGAGATGTAGCCGTGTTAGTCTGGGGTAGCTGAAGCAAAATGCAGGACAATGTAGCACTTTAAAGACTAACAAGATGGTTTATTGATCTGAGGAAGTGGGTCTGGCCCACGAAAGCTCATCATTAATAAACCATCTTGTTAGTCTTTAAAGTGCTAGATTGTCCTGCATTTTGCTTCTTAGAGGGAGACATCCTGTCCCCTGCAATAGCTGGAGAGAAACTACCCAAACAAAGGAAGGAAAAACCTCCAAAATTCCTTTGTGCCAGTGGAATTTCCTACCTACATTTCTATTGGCTGCCTATCACCTGGTTTAGGTAAGGGACATAGTTAACCCCTTAGTCCCCAGGATGCTGGCTAACCCTCAGGATCATGACAGGCGCGTTGTGGTTTAGCAGCCTGCAGGGCTGGGTGTTGGGACCGGATCTCTTCAGTGCCACGCCTGGGACTCGGCAGCCACAAAAATGCCAAATTAGGAAGCTGTCCGTAGCTGGGGCCAGACTTCCAGCTACGCGTCTGGAAATGGCAAATGGAAAGGCAGCGGGTGTGGCTGAGACACGGGGTCCTGGCAGAGCTTTGCCAGACCGTGTCACTTTCCACTGAGAAAGTTGCCCCAGGATTTCAAAGCTGCCCAAACCTATCCCTCCACAGGTGCAACAGGGCAGCCACAACTGCAGCTGTAGCCGTGACCCTCACCTCCGCCTCCCTGGGAAGGCCTGGGTAAGCGGCTGCTGAAAAGGCATCAGGTTTCTGCTGCTGCTGCCCGCCATGGTTTCCATCCATTGTGCAGCACTGCAGATGTGCGCTGGCCGCCGGGGACAGTGGCTGAGCAACAATTGCCCCGCAAGTAGCCTTTGTTGACTGAATAAGGCAGTCGACTCCATCGGGCGCTCAGAGTCAACTCCGGTCTGTCCTCCTTCCCGAGAAGCACCTGCAGCATTTGCTGAATTCCTGGGCCCTTGGGGCATCCCTTTTGGCCTCCATGTTAATGTAAAGAAAACAGAAATCCTGTGCCAGACATTTCCTGGCCCAAGCCCGTCGCATCCCTCGCCTCCGAAATAAAATGGAACAGCTGCCACTTAAACAATGTCAAGTCCTACTGCTACGGCACGGCCACCCACAGTGCCAGCAGTGACGACGAACTTTCCACGTGCTCGGATCAGCTGCCTCAGCGACAAAAACACTTTGGCAAGACGGAGGCTGAACGTGTCCATGGAAGGCCAAGTTGACAGGGTCTTCTGTACTCATTAGAGACTTGCCCTTTGATTGTCACTCTGTGCAAAATGGCCTGCAGCCACGCCCCCAGCGCAGTGCACCGGGAAGCAAGTGGCCTGACAATCACCAAGGCTGGAGTCCTACAGCTGGAAGCTGTGCTGGCACGGAGGCCACGTCACACTTGTGGATGACAGCTGCCTGCCCGAGAGTTGTGTGGGGAACTGAAAACTGGCCATGGGCTCGGCAGCAAGTGGCACGTGCCGGCTGCCATGCTAGACGTAAAGACTTGGGCACCAGCCACGGCAGACGTGTGGGGCACTTGCCTACCCTGGGAAGAGAACAAGCAACACGATTGCTTCAGCAGCGAGAGTGATACAGTTTGACAAGAGCCATTTGGCTACCAGGGAACCCTCCTGTCACACCCTGTGGGCAGGCGCTTGCCCCATGCTGGCCCAGGAAGGCTGAGGTAGGGGCTAGTTAGCCCAGCAGGCCACAGCTGACGGCAATGAGGTGGCTCAGGCTGGGGGCGGATGGAAGGAGCTGGGCTGGGGCTACACAGGCAGGAGGGAGAGGCCAGAGGGGCTGCCAGGAAAGGCCACAGTCGCTCCTGGGTGAGGTGTGGAGTGTTGGGGGCTGTGGAGACAGGCAGCCTGCAGCTATTCCTGGGGAGAGGAGGAATGGGAGTGGCAAACCTGGGGGGGAGGGGTGCCAGATGGTAGGAGGAGAGGCTGTGAGGTCCAGGAGGGACCAGTGCTTGGCTGCTAGCGAGAAGTCCCTGACCCGGAGTTGAGAGCAGAGGCAGGCCCGGGTTCCCTGAGCACCAGTGAACGGAAAGGCTGGCGGAGGCTGCTGGCATGGGGTGTGAGGTGTGATTCAGCTATGGAGTGTTACAAGGGGAGCAAATGACCAAAGGGCGAGTCAAAATGTCTGCCTGCCCTGGTCAGACACACTGGGGGCTGCTGGAGATGCTACCTGGACACAGACATTGCTCCATGCAAGTTGTGGATGAAGGCACTGAACTCCCAGCTTGTCTTTAACTGTCTCCCTTCCCCAGGCCCCGGTCCTGTCACACTCTGACCCAACCTGCCCATTTAGAATGGAAGCAGAGGTGTCCAGTCTGGCCTAGTGGCTGCGTTCTCGCGACAACTCGCACCTCAGTCAGGTCTGTGCCCTTGGGCATTCTGTTGTCAGAAACCAGCCCCTGCCATGTGAGCAACGAACTATCGGACAGTTGCCTGATACTGGACTTGGCCTGACTCTTGCTCCGATCTGAGCTCCCTCATCCTGGTTGTGACAACGATGAAGCCGCTGCTACCGCTTCCCCTCTCCTGCATGCCTGGGGCAGATCCCTCAGGATGCTAGGACTTGATAAAACAATCCCAGATCCACATCCTGAGCCATGAGCGCCAGACCTCTGCTCGCCTGCCATGTCTGTGCGTCTAAGTCTCCCGCTGCTCTTCCAGCCAATGGCACTTCCGCTCCAGTGCCTGCTCTGGCCTTCCTGACTGGATGATGAGGTCTCTGGTGGCGTACCCTGTGCTGGCTGGAACACTCCCAAGGTTTAATATCCCAAGCCAGTCTCTCGGAGCTGGGGGTGATGAATAACGCCGAGGGCAGCAGGGAAAAAAGCTTGTTTTTTGCATACAAAGTTGCATTGAACTGTCGCCGTTTCCTTCCTCTCTGGGATTGGAGCAGGTCCAAGGGTGTTGGTCATGCCCTGGGAGGGGAAGGCTCTGGCTGGAAGGACAGGCCTTGCTTCTGTTTAGAACACAGACATTGTGAAGCATTCTGGCGCAGACTGGCGGCTGGGCTGCTGGCTGGATTTCCTGTCTGCTTGCTCAAAGCAGTCCCAAGCCAGGGGGCAATCCAAGTCACACAAGCTGCAGCCTCTGGCAGGCAGGGGAACGTGGAGGCTTTCGCCTTATCCTAGGGATTCTACACAGCTGTGAGAGTGCGTGAGTGAGCTGCCCAGCCAGGATCAGCAGCGGGCTGTGGGCTAGTGATCTAAACAGCTGCATAGAGACTTTGCCAGGCTTCCACATCCAAACTCCGCCTGAGACAACTTGACAGCACTCTGCCCTGCTGGCGCAAGCCCATCCAGCCCCCTCCTGGCAGCCCGGGCTGGGAGACCTGCTCACACAAGCTTCCAAACGTGTGACTGTACCCCAGCTGCCACCGAAGCCACCTCCCCAGCAGGCTCTGTAATTGATCTTTCCCACCAGCCACCTGTCTGGTGATGGCCCCTCCTCTCCACAACATCTAGGCTTGGAAGGGTGGGACCATCCCCCACACTGATGTCTCCTGAGGGCATAACCCCCCCTCCCCCCAGTTTCCCTTCTCTTCCCATTCAGACGTGAGAAAAACGAGCCAAAAGAGCTTGTCACAACCCTACTTGCTCATGGGCCTCGTCAGCTAATCAGAATCGGCAGAAATGCTTCTGTATCACGTGCCGTCAAGCCACTGGTCAGTGATGCAAAGGGAGGTGTCATGGACAGGAGAAGAGCTGACCAGCACCAGGTGACTAGGGTTAAACTCAGGTATCTAGCAAAGGTGTTGGCCAGGGGACCAGGAGAACCAATCGAGATAGAGGGGTGGAATTTGAATTGGATCTAGATTCCTTGCCTGCTTTCTTTATATGACAGGGTGATTTAAACGCAGGCAGGACTGCCATGTTTCCAAGGAATTTGGGGCATGGGAGTGGACTGAACAACGCGAAAATTGGAAGTAAGTAAAAGGAAAAGTGGATCTAGTTGCGATAAGGGTATTTTTCTTCATTTTGCGGTTTGTTTTGAACTGCTCTGTGTGAATCTGTGCCTCTCACATTGTGCCCAGAGACTTTTCTCTGTATTTTAATTTGTTTTCCTTAGTTGCTCGGTAACATCTGGCACCCAAGTATGCTATATCAAGTTTATCTTTTGTTTTCTGATAAAAATCACTTCTTTTTAGGCGATGATTTGATTCTTGTGTCCTGGAAGGTCTGTCTGTGTGTCAGCTACGAGACTGCAGCTTGTTTTCCTCTTCTTTTTTTCAAGCTCTTTTAGGGCAAAAGAGCTTGAGGTACCCCTGGGGGAGGGTTCAGGTGTTCACCGCTGGTATTTTAGGGATAAAAATCACTTGATACTGGCAGTGATTCCCCACAATCTGTGTACTGTTATTCTGGGGGAAGTGTTTTTGTAACCAGTGCTTGTAGAGGCAAAGGGCGTTGTTGTTTTTCTTTTGAGCTCTTTGTGGGCCCCATCTTCTGCACTCTGAGTGCCAGTGTGGGGGCAGCCTTGACAGGAGGTCTGCTTTGATGCTTTTGCTGATATCAAGATATTGTCAATGGCTGTACAATGGTCACATGTACCTGATGCGAAGAACTTTGCACGCTGTGTTCCAAGCCACTCCAGGAACCCCAAATGTGGCACATGTCAAGGGCTTTGACTTTCACAATGACTCTTTGTCAAACAAAGAGCAGCTCTGAATAATTTTTGTTCCATGGTTGAGTAAATGTAAATTTTCCAATTAAAATCAAGCTGGTAACAAACAGCTCCTCTTCCCCCCCGCCCCCAGCCCCGCCCCCAAGAACGGAATATCAAACATCTCTAGGAGAGTTACATGGTATTATTAATGGATTTAGGTCTTTCCTCTTAAATGTTTGAGGATTTTCTTAATATGAAGTAGGACATATAAAATATAATCCACGGATTTGCCTCTGCTTAAATAATCATCTCAGACCAATAACGGGGAGTGTGTATTCCACATTCACTTCCCCTACACCCTGGCTGCACTGGCTGTAGTGAGAATGCAAAGAATACCATGCATAGAGTGGATCAACGGTGTGGAAAATCTTCTCAATTCATCGGCTAACGTAGCATTTGCTGGCGGACTCTGCAGTGACTTTCCGTAAATAGTAGGTTGCGGTGGGATATAACCAAGAGGACAGGCCCCTGGTAAAGAGCAAGCGGACTTCCTGAGTGAGCTGGGTGCAGTTAGCAACATGGGTTTTAATCAAGCCAAATGTAAGCTTGTACCGTGAGGAGCAGAGGCTGTAGGCCCGACTTGCAGGATGAGGCATGTCTGCTGGAAAGCGCTTAGGGAGATGGTAGATAAGCACAGGACAATGAGCTCCCAGTGAGATGCTGCAGCAGGAAGGGCTGCATGAATCAGTGAGCGTTGAGTAGGTGTAGCAGGTGCTGTGCCCTTTGCAGATGGAATGGACGTGACTGTTACTGAACTACTGTGCCCAGTTTGGGGGTCCACACCTTGAAAAGCATCGTACACACAGGCAGCTGACAAATCTACTTGGGTCTATTTTGTTTACTATGAGGGAGGTGTAATGAGCTGCGTCTGGCTTAGGGTCGATCGCTGTAACCGTTTGCATGACTGGTCTCATTTGTCAACTACACAAGCAGTGCAGGAAGCAATGGCAAAGAAAACAATTCTAACAGGAAGTTTATCTAATGGGAACAAATGTCACCCTGAATGTGAGCCATAAGGTGAATGGTAAATCACGCCAATGTATTTAAGTGCAGGAAGATGTCTGAAGGAACAGATAAATGTTCCAATCCAGTGCACAGATCCCTTTGTCCTACACTAAATTAAAACCAGTGAGACAGGATTGCAGAAAAGTTTGAGCAGATGCCCTGATTTCATGGTAAATAATATGCAGAAATTTGTATCTTTTAATTGGTTCTTCTTTGTTCGTTTTTGATCTGGTATTATTTTGGAATATCTAAGGGAGTTAGCATGTAAAGTACATGGAGAAAAAACAGCAGCACAATAGCCATTTGGAAACTGCTGACTTTCACATCCCCCCTTCCTTCAGTCAGGATGTCTGCTGCCAGCAGCAACTTTTTTTAAAAAAGGGAGTTTATTGTTTGAAGCTGAAAGGAAATGCAACATGGCCAACTCCAATCCCTCTTTGGCCCAGAGATGCAGTGTCTCCAGCTCTCAGGACTGGATCAAGGGTTTTGTGATACTTCGTGTTTTTCTTAACGTCCCAGCGTCATGTACAGCCCTCGGTTTTCATTAATGCTGAAGTAAGTTTCTAGTCCTCTGTGGAAAACAGCTGGAGTCCAGGGCCCAAGTGTGTGCTAACAGCTCAGAGACCAGAGGGAAATAAAAGTGTAATTTAAAAATAGAATCTCCTGAATGCTAGACCAATCGCATTGGTTTTTTCTAGGACTGCCTGGTGAGTTTGAACAGGTTTAGGGTTGCCACGTGTCCGGTTTTGAGCCAGAGAGTCCAGTATTTGAGCTGTCTTTTCAGGAAACAAATTGAGAAAATAGAAATGTCCAGTATTTTCTAACGAAGATTTAAAATAGATTGTGATGTAATGGTAAGTGTGTCCGGTATTTCTGATGAAACCATCGGGCAACCCTAGACAGGGTGGAGTTGCTGATAGTGTAGAGGCCTCTGTTGGGGTTTTGCCACAAGCCCTGTGTAACGGGAAGCACGTAACTGTTCCTGGAGAGGCTGCTTTCCACTGAGAGGAAGGGGCAGATGGAGCCGCAGGGGCACGGAGGAGGCAGTGCTGCTGAGCTGTACTGGAACTGGACAGGGGAGAGTAGTTCTCCTGGGGTGCCTGGAGAGGAGAACTTACTTAAAATAAACAACTGCATTACCACAGGGGCAGACCTGGTGTCAGACTCAGTCCCAACCTGCAGCTTGAGTTCCCCCTGCCCCGTCAGGAATGGGGGAGGTGGAGCCTCATGTTAACCCCTTCCCTGCCCCTGGCTGCAGGGGGACTGGAGCAGCCCTGCGGAGTTTGCTCTTCTCACCACTCGGCTATCCGTGGGGGGCAGCCGTGCACCCTCTCGCACAGGCGTTTGACACAGGCCCAGCATCCTTATCGCCGAAATCATCTCTGTGGAGAGATCTGTCCCAGGCTGTTCTGTGCCGTCACCAAACCTGGAATCCCTAGTGAAATCTCAGTGCACTAGTGTTTCCATGTGATCGGCTGGGACTGCTGAGTCCTGTCTGTTTCTGCCTCGTAGGCCAGCCCTCTTGGGCATGCTGCACACGTCACAGAATTATTCTCACACGTGCAGCAAAAATATTTAACTGCTAGCCAGGTCCCATCCTGTTGCCGTGAGGATAAAGGCATGTCCCACTGTGCTCTATTAGAGGCACGCACACTGCGCCTCGCATGGGAGGCACACGAGAGATGCGCAGGAAATAAGATGGGCTTGCAACAGTCGTCCCTTGAGTCAGCATGTCTCTTACGGCCACATGCTGCTTTTGCAGAGGGCTTGAGATTTCCTGTCCTTCCATGTGGGGATGCTGCAAGGGCACTAACGCTCTCCAAGCTGGAGGTATGATCCCCACAGCTCTCCTGTGTGGGAAGGCCCCAGAACAGCTGGCAGAGGTCACGCCATGCAGCAGGACCAGCACAGTGCCCCTACAGCGCCATAGGCCATGATTTTCAGAAATAGGTCCCTAAAATTAGGCTCCCAAGAGTCTTCTGAGACTAATCTTTGGTGCCCACTTCAGACAGTCTTGGTGGCAAGCAGGCAGGCTTGGCTTCGGCTGGGAGCTGTGGATAGCCACCGGGCCAGCTCTCCAGGACCTTGCGCCTTGTCCGCATGCTGCAGTTTTACTGGCAGAAGTCCTACCGGTGCCCTGCTGTCACGGCTGCTCTATCGGCAGCATGCACTCGCACGTAGCTACCTACACCAGGGCAGTGACAACTAGATGGAAAATCTAGGTGGGCAGGAGGCCCTCCGCTAGACCTGGGAGGATGTTCAGCACGTCCCGCCGTGCTGGGCATGGTGCAAGATTCAGTCGATTGATTCGCTACAATGGACTTGCCTGGCTGCGGAGGGGAGACGGAAGGAGCAGAGCTGCAAATCTGGGCCCCTCCTCTTGCCAGGCCGCCGAGTAGAGGGGAGGAAAGGGTACTTTCTCCCTGCGAGGGACGCTTCGGGGACCCCGGTGGAGGAGTCGCTGACGGTGCTGGCCCAGCCATTCTCCGTATGTTGTGAGGGAGACCAGATATTGGGAAAACTGAAAGCAGGGATGTAACTTTCTGGGCCAGCCTACTGCCATGCAGCATTCTGCTTCTCGTCTGTGTCCGTGGCTCGCGTAGGATTGATGGCCCTTTGCACAGGCAGCAGAGAGGCCCCGTGTGCCACGTGTTTAAATGAGTCCGTTTCTTCCTTGTCCTGAAGCTAAAGCAAGTCCCGTAGTTTAACAGGTTTCCGGTCCCTTTTGCTTTAACCGCTGGGGTTGGTTCTGTTTGTTCCCACAAGGTCACGGCAGGTAAAACTCCATATTGAAAATCCTTACCACGAAACTGCATTTGATTGGCTCAGGTGGGTTCTGTGAAAGCAGGAGGCGGCTCCCCCATTGGCTCCGCTGTAGTTTAGTCAGAGCTCAGCAAAGCTGTTCTTACCGTCCTGCCGCTCCCCAGAATTGCTTGTCCTGGTGCACGTCTGGCCATCGTGGTGTGAGGGGCAGGAGCTGGAGGAGGGGGAGGAGAGACTTAGGGGCTGTGGAAAAAACAAATGAAATGGGTCAGGCCTAATGAAGCCACCCAACCCCCGTCCCGGGCTCCTGCCGCTTCTGAGCAAACTCCTGTTTCTTGCACTTGGCACCACCCTCAGTGATCTCTTCTGCACGTGCCATGGCCGAGCCCCTCCACTGCGGGGGCAGGGCGCATCGTATGGCTGGCGGGAATGAGCTTGGTGGGGTACAGAGCGGCTCCCTGCGGCATGGCAGGGGCTAGCAGGGGAGCGCTGGTCATGCCCCTTGGCTCCGGAGCGACTGGCTTGTCAGTGCAGCTCCCAGACCTGCACGGCACCGTCGCTGCAGCTCTGCTTTCCCGTGGCTTGTCCCAGCTGCGGAGCTATGCGCCCTGGTAGCCCGCTCTGCCCCAGCTGAATCCTCCGCAGCCGCCGCTTAACCCTGAGGTCAGAACTCTCCAGTGGGCACAGACAGGCCTCGCAAGAGAACCCGGGGTGACCCTTCCCTCGGCCTCCTGCAGCAGGACGCGGCAGCCACCAGGCGAGCAGGCAGAAATCTCAGGGCTGGCCTGAAATGGTGCTGACAGATTCCTCCCTATCCCTGGCCCACAGCCAGCCCAGAGTGAGCTGTCAGCACGACAAGCCTCCTGCTGATGCCGCCCACGTCCCAGGGTGGAGACCTGGGCTTCCCTTGTTTGCATTAGCCTGGGATTGGTGTCCCTGGCTAATAAATGAGTTCAGCGCGGGCCGCGCCTGGGGGAGCCCCTATGGACATCAGCACCCGGGGAGGTAGCAGCAGAGCCCCCGGGCGTCGCGGCAGCAGGAGGCCAGTGGAGAGAGAAGCTAGTCGCCAAGCGACGGAGCCTCGCACGGACCATGTTCTGAAGCAATGTCTGCGGGGCTGGCGGGTGGGGATTCTGCGACCCAAAGGGGAGTCAGGCCTGGGTTTGGGGGCCGTGAGTGGGGGAGGTTTGTCCCCGCGCCCCTTCCCTTCTCAGCGTGGTGTGGCTGGATGCAGCTGCCTGCCGCCCTGGCTTGGCAGTTCAAGCTGTTAAAGCAGGAAAAGGGCCCAGGTTCAGGTGGGCTCCTGGTTGCCTTTGGCCGTTCCCGCTGGTGTGAGGCGAGTTCCTGGCCAAAATGAGGTCTGGCTGCTGCCGTGGGGGGAAGCGGAGGCAGGAATGAGCTGGGCAAAGGCACCTCTGGCAGCAGCTTCTGTGACGCCTGAGCCGTGGCCTAAGGGCAGCACTAGCTGGGAAGAGAGTCATGCCGCCATGTTCCCCTCCTGAGCGCTGGGCTCCCCGATCCCGGTTCTGTCCCAGAGCCCCCCTCAGATTCCGGGGCGCTCAGCACCCTCGGCAGCCCGGCAGATGGCAGGGGCCACTGCGGCCTGGCGGAGTCAAGTCTCCTGGCCAACCCGGCCCCGGGGCAGGGCTGTCGTTGCAAGTGCCCAATGCCCACGGGCTGCGGGCCTGCCGAGAGGTGCTGTGTGCTCCGGTCTGTTCCTGTGAGCCTTCTGCCCCCACCCCAGTACCCAGCCAGTTGGTATTGGACCAGGCATGTGCCCCTGGGGTGGCTAAGGAGCCTCTCCAGATAACCCCAAAGAGTACGTAGCATGTCCGCATGGGGCCACCCTGTACATCCCAGTCTGACACCGACATAGGGAGGGGATGCCTCGTGCCATCTGCACACACACACTGCCAGTTAGCACATTTAGCACCTGAATTTCCTAGCTTCCTAGGGGAGCAGCACAACCCCTGCCCCCCAACTTCAGCAGCCTTCTGGAAAGAGACTGCACCTTCCCTGGAGCTGTGGGAGGCCTAGGAGACCTGGCACCCATACCCTGTTGTAATGCCCCCAATCGGGCCGAGGCCCTGCGCGGCTGGCTTGGGGACAGGCCTGGTGCGGACGGGCTGGGCTGCAGTATTGCCGAGAGAGGATCCATGGTCAGAGCATTGTGTGAAAGGCCAAGGTGCCAGTCCTCTGGGAACTCCTGGAGCCGCTGTAGCTACAATGACAGCTGGTAGAAATCCATGCCCGTGTCTACATCAGCTACCACATCCTCCACGGGCTGGGCCGGCTTTTCTCAGCTGACGTGGGCATCTAGCCATGCCTGACTTTCCACTCGAGCATGGGGGTGTGTGGCCGAGCGCATCTCAGGCTGGGTGTTAACACTGTGAGTGTGCTCCCGACACGCCTGTCGGTTTAGCAGATACTGGGCCAGAGGATCTGTGCCCATCAACCTGCCTCCATCTGCAGCCTCAGCTGAGCCTTTGTGGGTTGGGGTGTTCCCGTGGCCTGAGTCTATGCCAGCCTGGCCCGGATGGGTTACAACACCGGACTGGTGTTGCTATAGCAACCAGAGCCCTCGTGTTTTTTTCTCGTCTCTCTCCCAGGGGCTGGCCGGTCACTTGAACAAAACCACAGGTGCGTAGGGGGGCTGCTCTGCCCCCGGCTGGAGGCCCCACAGCCCGGTCATGCCTGCCCCCAGAACGAACAGTGAAGGGCAGTCCTCCAGGTAGCCTAGAGAGGTGGCAGGGAGAAGCAGCCAATCAGAGTGGTGTAGGCCTAGCTAAAAGGAGCCGCAGGCCCCAAGCCAGCTCAGTGGCTGCCTGGAGCCAGGGGAGCATAGCTGGCGCTGCAGTGCTGGTGCGTGATTTAGCCAGAGGGCCGAGTCAGTGAAACCCATCTGAGCCACTGCCCCTGGGGCCACTGCAAGCTGCACAAGCCGAGAAGAGGGCACACGCGGCTGGAGGCGCTCATGTGAGTTACAGCTGTGTTGGCAGGAGTGTCGTGAGCAAGGCACAGAAGTAATTCTGCATTGCTCTGTGCTCATTTGGCCTCAGCTGGAGTATTGTGGCCAGTACTGGGCACCACATTTCAGGAAAGATGTGGAGACGTTGGAAAAAGTCCAGAGAAGAGCAATGGAAATGATGAAAGGTTTAGAAAACATGACCCACTAAGGAAGAGAATACAAACGGGGTTGTTGAGTCTGGAGAAGAGAGAACTGAGAGGTGACGTAAGTTTTCAGATACATCAAAGGATGTTACGAGGAGGAGGGAAAAATATTTTCTCTAACCTTTGATGATTGGGCAAGAAGCAATGGGCTTAAATTGCAGCCAGGGAGAGTTAGGTTGGACATTAGGAAAAACTTCCAAGCAGTCAGGGTGGGGAAGCAGTGGAATAAATTGCCTAGGGAGGTTGTGGCATCTCTGTCTTTGGATGTTTTTAAAAGCAGCTTAGACAAATGCCCGTGAGAGATGAGCTAGCGCCGTGTTCCCCAGTGGTGTTCCACAGAACCCCAGGGCGCGTGAAGTGAAAATAAGGGTTCCCTGATAGAGTTCCATTACAATCACATTTTATGATTTAAAAATATTTAAGAATTTATGAATTTTATTGAGAACAATTTTCATTTGTGTTTGCCACGAGACGTGTCCCGGTGTAATGCCAGCGCGCAGTCAGTGGTGCCATCGCCTGCTATATACCATATATTAGGGGTGCCCCAAAATTCTTTCGAGTTGAAAAGGATTCCATGGCCCCCCAGAATTGGGACACACTGCTCTAGTGAATCCTGCGTCCCGCCTTGAGTCCAGAGGACTGGATTAGATCATCTCCCAAGGCCCCGTCCCGTCCTACGGCTGCATGATTCTGTAGTGACAGAGATATCCATAGAAACTACGAAAGGGAATCTTGTTAATCCACGCTTAGGAGACCAAACTCTGCTTCCTGGCAAAATGAAGATGTTCCCCCCTCAGAGGCTGTGGTAGTTCTCTCTCTGGGAACAAACTGTGTTGCCTGTAATCTGAGCATTGAACTCTCTGGTCTCTCTTGCTTGCCCTGCAGAAAGCCTAGGAGGGGCTCTCTTGCGGGTGCTGAGATGACAGCTGCTTGTTTTGTCGCAGCTTCACACACCGGGCCACATGGTGCCTGGCTGCACACGCTGGGCCCCCTGTGGACTTGGGCTCAGTCCCACAGAAGGAGTCGGGAGGCCCTGGCCTGGCAGAGCAGCAGGGAGAATGGGCTGTGCGGGGGGGGGCTTTCCCTTGGGCCTGGGTGCTGGAAAGGGGGCAGAAGGCCAAACCAAAGCCGGGGGAGCTGGGGATGGAGAGCACAGCCCTGGCTGGGCAGTGGCGGGGGCAGGGTGCTGGCTGGCTCCCAGGCCGGTGTCCGTGCTGACGGGTCTCTACCCTGCGTTGGTGAAGGGGGAAGAGCCAACCGAGGCGGACGTAGACAGAGCTGCCTTGCCCAAGTGACGGGTCCTGGCTGTGGGTTCAATCCACTTGACCTTGGCCACGGGCAGTGAAGGCTGGTTCCTCTGATGGGCTGGCTAGTGGGCTCGGCCCTCGCTCTGAGCACAGGGAGCCGGGCCAGGCCAGCGGGGAGTAGATGCTCTTGCCTGGTGGGCCCAACCCTTCTCCTGCCATCTGAAGACAGAGCTGGCTTGGCACTGCGCTGGGGCATGTGGGCACACGCTGCTGCTGAGCAGGTTCCGAGGCTGCACCGCGGGCAGGGACCGTCTCCAGGGACCAGCAGAGCTGGCACCTGGCCGCCTAGCCGGGGTTAAATGGAGGAGCTGCAGGACGCGGCATTGCCACGGGCAGTGGCCCAGAGGAGAGATGGCGGGATTGGCAGCAGAAGCAGTCCCTGGTGGAGCGAGAGGGGGACCAGGGAGAGCTGGGCAGGGAGCTGCTTGGCTGTGGTTTCCCCGAGGCCTCCGGAGGCAATACTCCTTGAATCCCCCAGGGATGCTTGGCGTGGCAGGGTGAAGCAGCATTCCCTGCTGCTCAGACCTAGTCCCACCAGCCACTTGGGACCTCCAGCAGCCGGCAGAGGCAGGGCAGTGAGGGGAGGGGTTAGGGACACTCAAAGGGTCCAGCTTCACTGCAGTCAGTCGTGAGTTCCCCGCGCGTAGCTCTGGCCATGTCAGCTTTATTCTAGCTGGCAGGCACAGCTAAAAATATCCTTGAGGCAGCGGCACGGCCCTGCCACAGGCTGAACAAGCTTGCTGGGCACTTCTTGCGCTGCTAGCCCAGTCCGGCATCCTGGAGAGTCAGGAAATGCGGGATTCAAGCCTGGCTGTGCAGTCGGCATCCCGACACAGCCACGGGTTACGTGATCACACATTAGCTGTGACCAGCCCCAAACCCCCGCCATGCACGGGTATCTCCCGAGGCTGGCGTGCCTGACTCTGCCGTGTTCATAATGCTTTTAGAAAGGCATTTCTGGAGGCATCGATTCTGTCGTGCCAAAGTGTGTAATATTTGCACTTGACCTGCGCGTCCAGAGACAGCTACTCACGGCCTGACATTTTGCATGTGAACCCCCAGCCCAAGAATAACCAGTAGCAGTTATTTGGAGAATCCTTTCAATGAACGCTACAGTGAGGGGCCTCATAAGCTGCTTATGGGAAATTCATGAACAGAAAAGGAGGCAAAGTTGGTTGAATAAATCATTCCCTGCAGACTATTCACTCCTCTCCAAATATAGCTCTGTGCTCCCTGCTAATTGCCCTTTGCTATACAACACAGCATTAATTATTGCATTTCTAAACGATGACGTAATACCTAAATGGAATCAGGGGCGTGCAAAACAAAGATTAGATGTGTTCACTGTGCCGAAGCCCCCTCTAGAGCAGGCCAGAGAGGCAGTCTGGGGAGAACAGCTCACAGGCAAGAGCTGTGGACAAGCCAGATTGCTGGACGATGTGATTTCAAGGAGGGCTGTGGAGGAGGAAAGAGAGGGCGTTTAACTGATGAGCACTGCTGGGCGGTTCCTGCAGGCTGGGAAGCACAGAGCCTGGTGGGAACAGGCAGCAAAAACGTCTGGGAAAAGCAGAGGAAGGAAGCGAGTGCAAGCAGAGTGGGAGCTGGTAAATGCGGGGGAGGAGGGTAGGTCTGATGCTGCAAGACACAGGAAGGGTTCCAGAGCAGAGGCCAAGCAGCGCACTGGAGGGGAGATGCTGAGGCAGCAAGGCTGAAGAGACAGGTGCCCCCAGGCCTGGCAAGCGGCTGTGGGTGCTGACGTCAGCACCAGTCTGGGCTGTTGGAGAAAAGCCTCCCCGGGTTTGCCAGCTGCCTTCCGTGGGGTGGGGCGTGGCGGAGCTGCTGTGCCCAATGGTGCTTGGCTAGTCTGCTGGAGCCTTTCCTCTCGGGTGTGGCCCTGTCTGCCCCAGGCTAGGTCACTGCAATGTGCTGCCCGTGGACTCGTCTGCAGGGGAACTGTCTCTTGGGAAGGGGGAACTGTCAGGAGGGGTGTCTGCTCTGCCCCAATTACGCCAGCACACACCCAGCCAGGCTCGTCCACCTGGCTTCCTCCTGCTCTCCCAGTCCGGCTGAAGGGTTGGCTGCAGCCTAAGGCCCTGAGTGCTGTGCTGGCGGCTGTGAGCCTGAGAATGTTCTTCTGGCTCATGGGTGTTGGGCTCAGCTAGGAGCCAATGGCACAAACACTCACATGCGCCCACAGCGCCTTAGTTTTCTCCTGGCCAGCCGGGAATCCTTCGTGGCGGGATTCGCTTCCCTCTCTGCTTCTGAACAGTTTTGGTTTGGGAAAGAATTGGCCTCTTGGATGTGGGAACTTGGGATGGACGGACAGCCCCTCCCTGGGATGAGAGCAGGAAAGAATCAGCCGTCTGTCCTGGAGAAGGAGCTGAAGCCAGCCCTGCCCAGGTACCAGCGATAACGAGCCAGGCGGGAGGGCTTGCCAGCTGGTGGGAATAACTGGATCATAATATGCATATGTATGTATGTTTGTACCTAAATGATTCCGAGGTGACTCAAACGTGTACTGTAAGAGTACCCAGGTAGACCTGTATTCAGCACCGCCCAAGTGGCACAAGTACAAGCAGTCGCACTTAAAACACTGCTAAACGTTGGATTATTCCCTACAAGGGCAGTGGTGAGAGCTAGTTGTAACCCAGTGTTGTAATTTAGCCATTTGCGTTTCACAGTGTGACGTCCGTGAGGGCCCTACGCCCCTAACCAGCCTGGGGGCAGCCTGTCTGAGTGACGCCTCTCTGCCCAGGCCTCATGGCATAAGCAGAAGCCCCTTGTCCGTGAAAGGCGGTTGGCAGAGCCTTCTCCGTGAAGGCTGCAAAACTGGACAATTCCCTCCGCCCTTCGGCCACAACAGCCCCACTCTGATGGCTTTGCAGGCCCTCTACAAGAGTTCCTGAAGGTGTACGGAGAGAGGTGCGTGTGCTTGTCTTAGTGCTGTGCCCCGGCCTCCGCTGCGCACACTCAGCAAAAAGATGGTCCCTGCCCAAAGCACTTACAGCCTAGGGCCTGATCCCACAGGCAGGGACAGGCCGGCTGCTGAGGGAGGCCGGCCGGGGGCAGTCCTGGGCAGCAGGGGGCTGGAGGCCTCTGCACAGCGGCCTCGCTGGGAGCAGGTTTTTTTGCTTCCCAGAACAATGAAGAGGTGAAAGGCGTTTCTGTAGGCGTTTGGCTGGGGGCCTGCTGGCGTGAGTGTGAAATCTCAGCAGCACGGCTGCAGGGTCCGTGATGCTGGGGAGCCCAGAGCTCTTGCAGGGCATCTTTTTCTTACATTGAAAATCTCAATGAATAGCGTGAGCCCTTGCAGGAGGGGAGTCCAGCAGAGCCGTGGCCTGGGCGCACGCCCAACTCCTCACTGGCACTGGGCCACAGCGTCTGCGCTCCCTGAAATCTGCAGCCATCGCTGGCTGTGACGTCTCTCCCCTCTGTGCTTCGGGAGGGCAGTGGCTTTGCTCAGCAGACTCCTAGCGAGCCTGAAGCCTGTCTGGTGCATCTGCATAATTTTCTGAGTGCGTTTGGATTCCCTGCAGACATGCTGGCCTGCTCTGACCCCCGCTGCATCAGCTGCTCAGAGCAGGAACAGATCACCCCACCCCCGCTAGGCCCATCCTCTGCTGCACTGAGCACAGAAAGGTGGCCTGGGTTTGCATAGGCTTGGGAAGAGCGGAGCCCGGCCCGTTTCCCGGCAGGGCATCTGATTAGGACACTGCTCTCGGGTCTGACTGTGCTGCACCCATGTCTTCAGGCAGCTCTGCACTGGCAGGGAGGCAAGGTGCTTTCTTCCCCTCCCCTGCCGGCACAGGTCCCATAAGGGCCAGCCCGAACTGTGGCAGGGGCCATGAAGATCCTCTAGTCCAGTGTTTCCCAAAGGGTGTTCCGCGGAACCCCGCGACCTGTGAGAACATGCCCTTCCAATAACATTTTATGCATATTCGTTTTTGAGCTTTATTTGTTGTACACATTAAATGTGATTTTTGTTTTTAAATATGTGCAATTAAACTAAATGTTGAGCTCGTGACCTTGTTTCGCATTTGTTTATTATTATCCTTACTTATTGGTGGTCTACTTTTTAGCTCCATATATAAGACTGTTATTAGGGGTTCTGCAAAATTCTTTTGAGTTTAAAAGGGTTCCATGGCCAAATAAAATTGGGATACACTGCTCTAATCCAACCTCCTGCACAACATAGGCACAAGTCTGTCACCCACGGCTGAACTAGTCTGGCTTATAAGAACAGCCACCCTGGCTTGCAGAGACAGATTCCTCGGGATCTGGTCTAATGAGTAATCACCATCGCCATTACGGTTTTCAGTTTAAAGCTCTAGCTTCAATTTCTAGCCACTGATGGGCTGCGTCTAGACTGGCAAGTTTTTCCGCAAAAGCAGCTAAACTCTGCTCTGCAGTCCGCCTTTCTGGTGTGTGGGACCTGTGCAGTACCCCTCAGTAGCGACCAACCCTCTCAAGATGCTCTCTGCTTGAGAACCAGCCCTGTGTCTGCGTAGCGAGGCCCTGCCTCGGGTAGAAACCATCCCTCTGCGTCTGTCCTGGCTCACAGGTCGAGCCACACTTGGCCCTCGGCTCCTGGCGGAACCCCCCTCCAGTGCAGCAGCCCCTTCCCGGGGAGCCCCCTCCAGCCCAGCGGCAGTGGGACGACCCCTTCCCGGGGAGCCCCCTCCAGCCCAGTGGCAGTGGTATGGCCCCTTGTTGGGGAGTCCACTCCAGTGCAGTGACCCTCTCTCGGGGGGCCCCTCTCCCCTGGGGTGTCTGCCCCTCCGCCTCCAGGACGGCACCTCTCAGGGCCTCCAGCCCCCTGCCTCTGCCGTGAGCCCTGGGGGGGTCCCCTCTCTCTGGCCCCCGGGGCCTCCCCTCCCAGGGGGAATAGCCCCGCTGTTCTCCAGACCAGAGCGACCCCCAGCCGGCCCCAAACAGGAGGGTTTGTTGAGCTTTGAACACAGCAGTCAGCCTGGGCCCTCAGCCCACACGTCAGTCTCTCCTGCAGCCAGCTGAGACCTGCCTGCTCTGCCCTCGGTCCCCCCAAAACAGCCCCGTCTCCCAGCAGAGCCTCCAATACCCCCAGCAACTGCCCCTCTCCCGCCATTGTCTTCTCTCCAGGTAACAGGGTGGTCTGGGCCTCTCTCTTCTCTGCCTCCCCTTCCCTCCCCACCCCTCTCTTCCCCTCCCCTGTCCAGTGTTCTCCTGTCGCTGGGACCAGCTGGGCCAGTTGCCAGGGTCCCTCCCTGCAGCCCCTTGTCTGTTGTCTGGCTGGAACCTGCTGTGTCCTCTGAGCAGGGCCCAGGTCACCAGGGTACCAGACGCCTGGCTCCAGTTCTGGGCTATTCTCTGAAACAACAAACTCCCCCCTCCCCCTCCCCCATTGTCACATTAAACCAGTAAGTTCAGGGCACTGAGTGCCCCCCTGTATGCAACACCCCCCTCCCCCGAACTCCCTAGACTCCCCATTTCCTCCTAGCGCCTGTGGAACCTTCATGGGATGCTGTGTGAAGTGTAAAATGCACACCAAGCTTATGCTAAAAGCCAGCCACGTGAAGGGTGGAAAATGGGTGTCAACACAGTAACGAAGGGCACCTCAGGAGCCCTGCACCACAGTCAGCAGTAAGAGATGACAACACATGTGGTGCAGCAGGTGTCCTTGTTACGTGAGGTCCGAGCGCACTGTTGTTGCTTAAGCTGTGTTCTGAGTGTGCGAGTAACCAGTTAGATGCTTTATTATACGATTGTGTCTGAACACGGGAGAGAAACGTGAGTTAAACTATCCTGGTGTTCAGGCCTCCTCAGGCTATCCCTTAGTACGCTTTGTGGGAATCTGGTGGACTAGCCGAGATAGCGATCTGCCCATTGTCCTACAAGCTTTGTGTCATGCACATGCAAGAATTGCATGCTTAATGCTATAGTTAGTGTCCTGTAACAGCCATGTCAGCAGTACAGCTTGACAATAGTACAAACAGGTATTGATTAATATTGGAGGTGGGGATAGAATGACAAGAGTCCTCTACAAACACTTCAGATGCCACAACCCATCAAATAGCCCGGGCAATGAATAGACTTGAGAGTCTATCCCTAGCTTTCTAAACTGAGTGGAAAAGAAACAAACAGGCCTCAGCAATGTATTCCAAAATACTCTGAAATTAGAATCCATTCCTCTGGGAGTTTCCCGCTCTGGTCTGCAAACACAACTATTCATACATGTGGCCAGGACCCTCCACCTTCGGGACTGACAGCAGCTGCAGCTGCAACTCCCAGGCCTGAGACCCAAGCAGGAAGAAGAGCAGTCAGTCTAAGAGCACAGGTGCCACCGTTGTGCAGGCAGAGGGATGCACAGATCCCCACAGTAGGGAAGTGTGTCATGCTCCAGAGCCAAGATTGCTTGTTGCCCAGCTACATAAGGTGGATCGTGACACCAAGCATGATCTCTTGTATGCCCCAGGGCTGGGTTCCTGGCAGTCACAGCACTGGAGCTCTGGAACGAGATTCAGCACAGCTGTGAGGTGAGCAGCAAAAAGGGAATGTTGAAACGTGCCAAAGATGGATGCACATGGAATTCTGGGACAGAAGCAGTGCATCATGGGACACTGAGCTCAGAGCCATGATGTGCTGTGATCCCCTCTTCCTCCTCCTTCCTACAAGACCTAGAAGCAGAAGGCCAGAGGCTGAACTGGGGGCTAGCTGCCCATAGGGCATTGTTCTCACTGTTGATGCCACTGCCCCAAGTATGGATGTGCTATGCCAAAGTGCGGAGCTGGAATTCATAAGCTGTCACCAGACTTGTTGTTTATGCCAACAGAGGAAGACAGCGTGAACATGCAACAAAAACTTCCTTTTAGCACTTTCTGATCATCAACAAAACTGGAACAGAAAAGTGTGACGGGGTGAGTCTCCCCCCCCCCCACTAGACCGCAAAGGCCTAACTCAACTCGAAGGCTATGTCTACACTGGTGGGTTCCTGCGCAAAAACACGTCCACGCTGCCATGTGCTTTTGCACAAGAGCATCCATGGCAGTGTGGACGCTCTCTTGCGCAAGAAAGCTCTGATGGCCATTTTAGCTTTAGAGCTTTCTTGTGCAAGAAACCCCTGCCACGCGTCCACATTGCCCTCTTGTGCAAGAGAGCTTACGCTTGTTAAAAAGAGCGGCGAGGAGTCCTGTGGCACCTTATAGACTAACCGAAGTGTTGGAGCATAAGCTTTTGTGGGCAAAGACCCACTTCGTCAGACGCAAGAGCAAGCTCTCGCGCAAGAAGCCCTCTCTTCCCACACTTTACTGTAACTCTTCCTGCACAAGAGCAGGCGGGCAGTGTGGACGATCTGCGGAAGAACTGCCATTCTTGCGCAAGAAATCGCCAGTGTAGACATAGCCTTCGGGTAGATGAGGCCACACCCCCGGTAGCCTGCTGGGCATGCTCCAGCTGCGCTGGGATAAAGAGGGATGCACAGGGCTGTTGAGGCAGACAGCCGGAGGGGAAGGGGCTCGGTTAGGGGCTCCTGATCAGCTATTGCTGCAGCTGACCCTGCTGCCACCACAGCCCCAGGAGCAGCAGCCCCTGCCGCAGCCACACTGACAGCCCTGCCTCGGGAGGACCGCTACACGGCCCAACAGGCACGAGACTGGAACGATGCTCAGGGACGTAGGAAGGAGCCCAGGGCGGTGGAAGCCTTGCTGAGCAGGCAGCGTGTGGTATTGCCGCCAACAGGGCCCTAGGCTGGGACCCGGGGGAGAGGGAGGGCTCGGGTCCACCTACTGCCCGCACCCCACAGCACCCCCACTCCCAGGCTCGTCAGGAGGCCGTCCAGTGAACCAGGCCTGCAAGGGCGTCCGTACCCTGAGGGAGTGGGGCTGTGTTTGTGCCTAGGCTGCAGAGGCCGTATTTACCCTAATGGGGTGGACTGGATTTGGGACTAGGCCCAAGTGGCTGTATTGATCCTAATAAGGGTGCATTAGACTGGTGACTAGGCCCCAGTGGCCATATTTACCCTAATAGGGGGTGAACCTGATTTGGAACAAAGTCCAAGAGGCTGAGCTAGCCCTGACATTAGGGGCTGTATTTTATGGGGAGCAACGAGGGGTGCCCCGAGCATTAGGACATCTCGTGATACAGTGTAGACATGGACTGCTGGTAAGATCATGACATAGTTTAATAGGGAGGAAGTGCTCCTTCCTGTGCACCTACGTATCTGTCGTTGCTGCTAGGTATATCACTAAAAAGCATAAAGCTAGGTCCACACGCGATTTGGTACCAATTTAACTATTTTGGTTAGGTTTGTTAAAGATATCAGCAGTAAAAATCAGCTGATTTGTAATATTATTGAAATCTCAATTCTAACTCATTTTTATTTCATCCTCCTTTGATGTGTAGAACCAGGCACCTGTCAAACTTCTTGTATTCCTTGTTCCCATGCCAAATTTGGCAGCAGAGGACTGGAGGATTAAAGGAAATTAGCATTATAATTTTGCCCTTCTCACATAGGACTTTAGCAAACTAAGAGCCAAAACTGTCTGACAATTTCCCCCGTCTTTTTTAAAGACTGCCCAGAAATAACTTTTGTGAATTCAATTTTGTCTAATATTCCCAGACATTCTTTAAGACCATAAGCTGCTGATTCGTGTAAAGGTTCTAACAGTAAGTGGAGGGGGGATTTCCAGACCTCTGCCAATCAGCTCATAGCTTGTCCCAGCCTCAAACTAATCCCACTGGTGCCTAGGTTTTTACATAAGACCTTTTCTTGTGGGGGGATTAGTTTGTCTTTATAGTTTATTCATCAGGTTTGGTTCCCACGGTGACCCTCCCTGCGTGCTGGCCATGCTGCTGTGTAAATGTATACAGGCTAATGTCTCTGAGGCTTTGTCTTCAACCCCCTCATTAGCCCACATGGGCAAAAGGGCAGCAGCTTATTTCTGTTCCAGTGACCGCGGCCCCTCGCTTTGCATCACGCTATTGAGGAGCAGACGGTTTTTTCCTAGATCCTGTCAGTGGCTGCAGCTGTAAACCACTTTGGACGCTGCATGTCATTTCCCATAATACCCATCACTTTTGACTTTTACTTCCCATGGGGCCTGGCCCTCCGGGAAGAAATCCAAAACATTGGAGCAAAGCAATGCTGTGCGGGGGGGGGGGGGGGGGGGACACTCGGCTACTGCAGTGATGAGGGACACTTGGTACCTGCCCAAGGTAAAACAGCTCTTTTCTGAGCTTGGCTGTGTCAGCCCTTGATGGGGGAGGGATGCAGCTCCCCAGGCTGAGCTCTGGATGGCCACAGGCACCACGTGCAGGAGGTGTCGGAGTGCATGGAGATGGCACCCCCACCATCGCTCAGCTAGCCAGGGCCCCCCTGGCCCCATTCCAGTGGGAAAGGCAGCTGTGGCCTCTTGCTGCTGCTGGCCCTCAGAGGGAGAGAAGGGGCTCCAGGGCTCCCCTGACTCCTGAAAGTGGCTGCTCCTCCTCGGTTGCCAACTTTCTAACCACACACAACTGAACACCCTGTCCCTGTGCCTGTCCCTGTGCCACGCCCCTGCTCAGGGCAGGACCTGCTGGCCACTTCTTTCACTGCAGGTTGACTCAGTTGTCGGGAATGCATCACAGGTGAGCTCACTCCAGGGCAGCAAACATGCTTCACCTGGCATTGGCACTGGGGCTTGGAACCTAGGCTCCAACCGTGGCAGCGAGGCTGCGCCACGACACAGGGCTACAGCTGGGAGGGGCTGACAGGCCGCAGTGGAAGAGGATTCAGTCATGAGGCCCTGGGGAGGCTGGGAGAACCACTGGATGGCCTGTCTGACAGGGGAAAGGTGGAGAATCCATGGACACTGGTGGAGCTTGCCGGATGGCAGTCCTCTTTAAGTGTGTGTCTAGACTACAGAGTTTTGTCGACAAAAGTGGACTTTTGTTAACAAAACTATACCTGCGTCTACACTACCGCTGAGTTCTGTCGACATAACGTCGACAGAACTCAGCAGTTTTGTCGATGCTGGTAAACCTCATTTTACGAGGCATAACGCCTTTTGTCGACAGAGTTCTGTCGACAGAAGGTGTTATTGCATGTAGGGTTGTGTCTAGACTACAGGCTTTTGTCGACAAAGCAGCTTGCTTTGTCGACAGAACTGAATGTGTCTAGACGCTCTTTGTCGACAGAAGTTTTGTTGACAGATACTGTCGACAAAACTTCTGTCGACAAAAGCCTGTAGTCTAGACATACCCTAAGAGGGAGCAGGTCCTGTGCACCTGGGAAGATTAGCTGCCTCCCAATTGGTTTTAAGGGAAGGCACCGGGGCTGTATAAATGGGAGAGTCAGCCAGGAAGGGAGGCCGTGGGAGAGTTGCCTACAGGCCATGAGGGGGGTGGGAGGAATTAGCAGTGACGAGAGCCCTGGGTGAGGTAAGCCAGAGCTTGTGCAGAGGCTGCTAAGCCAAGGCATGGTCAGCCTGCTATGGGGAAGCTGAGCCCAGAGCAAGAGGGTTGGTGGAGGGTGGATCCCATGAGGGGCAGGGGTAGGACAGGCAGTCACAGAGGCGTGGCTGAGCAGAAGCCCCTGCAGCCGGCTGGCATGGAGGTGTGACTGTGGCATTCTATGGGCCCTGTGAAAATGCACTTGTGATACGAATGTGACGCGGCTGAGCTGCCTCGTGCAAGGTGGCTTGTGAGCTGCCCCTGAAAAGGGTCCGAGTGACTGAACAGGCTTTTCCCATTCATAGCATGTCTCCTCTCGCCTGTACTTCGTATTTGCTGCGTCGGGTCTCGCTCGCTGCTGGCCCTTCAGAGGCTACAGTGGAGCAGCCAGAGAGGACTAGTGGCTGTGGCTAGTGCAATGGACTGAAAAGGCTGGCTCTTTTGGGGAGCACTTCATGCTGCTACTGACTCCGGGACACAATCAGGTGACCTGGTCACCTGCTACTAACCTGCATCCGGGACTGGTCATTTGTTTGACAGAGTAGGGGAGTCACACTAAGGTTTCCTGCCTTATGGAAATTCTACCTAAGGTGGGAGAGGAAAACAATGTTTTACCTCTGCCTTCCCACCCCAAAGAAATACGTGAGAACATCGGGACACAAGGGTTGGAACTTGGGAGGTGAGACACCTTGGCTAGAAGTTACCTGGCCTACGAAGGACTGGGCCTGAAACAATAACTAGGGTGAGAAATCACTTGTAACCTTTTTCTGTGTGACACTAGCTTAGAATGTGCAGTGTGTATTTTCATAGTAGTTGGCTTAATGCTGCCTGTTACTTCCTTGGGAACCTAAGATACACCCTTTTGTAGCTGGCCAGGGTAGTTCTGGTTTAGAGTACAATGCGTTGATGTAACATCTAACTGTGGGGCGGAGGCTGTGCCGTACCTTCCACCACGCTGATAGGAAATTCACTTCCTTAAGGCTGCTTTGTATCCCAGGGTAGAAGGTCCAGGCAGGGAAATGTCGAGGTGCCATCTTGTCAGAGACCTGATCTGGAGCTCCTGAAGAGAGAACCCGGGAAAGACCTGAACAAGGGAACTCTTGGGTGGGGACCTGGAGTGTGAGTGTAGCCCCGGTGGTGACCCCCTGCCAGGGGCAGTGATGGGGGTGTAGCTCAGCAACCCTCACTTCCCCCCCACCCCCAAAAAAAAGGTTCCAGAGCATCTGCCACTGGAAGCTAAGAAGAGCAGCAGCAGCAGCATGTAGCCCCATGGAAGTGCCGCTCTCTGCTGAGAGGGCTGGGGTGACAAGCACAGCAAGACAGAATGGGGGGTGGATACAGGGGGGTGGATACAGCTGCTCCAGAGATCGGCCTCTTCTTGCCTCAGCCCCACCCCCACTCTAGGGACTGACTCCTGCTATCTGCCAATTGTCCAGGCTTTGGCTCCTTGCTCCCGGGAACAAGCCCTGCTTTCCCCACTATCCCTGGCAGTGTGCTACAAGGACTTGCCGCCTCACGTACGGGCTGGAGACCTCTTTCTGCTATGCCCCAGTTCCCCCGCTCCTTGCTCTGGGACGGACCCTCTGTGCTGATTTCCCTTGCTCCTCGCTACAGGGAAATCCTCCTCAGCCCCGATGGATCCCCAGTCCTAATTCTCCAACATCAGTCAGCAAAGGCTGGGCCAGCAGGTCCCGTGTCTTGAGTCAGCATAGCACAGAGAAAGGAGTGTGAATCTGAGATGCACGTGACCATTGCAGTGTCTGTCACGGGGAGATGCGGAACAGTCGTCTAAGGAATGAATGGTACCTGCTACCTTGTGAATATTCACCTTTCTGTGATGCGGGTTTGGTGTTGGCTTCTAAAGTATCATAGAATATTAGGACTGGAAGGGACCTCGAGAGGTCATCGAGTCCAGTCCCCTGCCTGCATGGCAGGACCCAGCACTGTCTAGACCATCCCTGATAGATGTCTATCTAACCTATTCTTAAATATCTCCAGAGATAGAGATTCCACAACCTCCCTGGGCAATTTATTCCAGTGTTTAACCCCCCGATAGTTAGGAACTTTTTCCTAATGTCTAACCTAAACCTCCCTTGCTGCAGTTTAAACCCATTGCTTCTTGTCCTAGCCTCAGAGGCCAAGAAGAACAATTTTCTCCCTCTTTCCTTGTGACAACCTTTTTAGACACCTGAAAACGGCTATCACGAGTCCTCTCAATCTTCTCTCTTCCAAACTAAACAAGCCCAATTCTTTCAGTCTTCCTTCATAGGTCATGTTCTCTAGACCTTTAATCATTCTCGTTGCTCTTCTCTGGACCTTCTCCGATTTCTCCACATCTTTCTTGAAATGTGGTGCCCAGAAGTGGACACAATACTCCAACTGAGGCCTAATCAGCGCAGAGCAGAGCGGAAGAATGACTTCTCGTGTCTTGTTCACAATACACCTGTTAATGCATCCCAGAATCATGTTTGCTTTTTTTGCAACAGTGTCACACTATTGACTCATATTTTGCTTATGATCCACTGTGACCCCTAGATCCCTTTCTGCTGTACTCCTTCCTAGACAGTCGCTTCCCATTCTGTATGTGTGAAACTGATTGTTCCTTCCTAAGTGGAGCACTTCGCATTAGTCCTTATTAAACTTCATCCTATTTATCTCAGACCATTTCTCCAATTTGTCCAGATCATTTTGAATTATGACCCTATCCTCCAAAATCATTGCAACCCCTCCCAGCTTGGTATATCTGCAAACTTAATAAGCAGACTCTCTATGCCGATATTTAAGTAGTGGATGAAGATATTGAACAGAACCGGTCCCAAAACAGACCCCTGCAGAACCCCACTTGTTATGCCTTTCCAGCAGGATAGTGAACCGTTAATAACTACTCTCTGAGAATGGTTATCCAGCCAGTTATGCATTCACCTTATAGTAGCCTCATCTATGTTGTATTTGCCTAGTTTATTGATAAGAATATCATGCGAGACTGTATCAAATGCCTTACTAAAGTCTAGGTATACCACGTCCACTGCTTCTCCCTTATCCACAAGACTCATTATCCTATCAATGAAAGCTATCAGATTGGTTTGACATGATTTGTCCTTTACAAATCCATGCTGGCTGTTCCCTATCACCTTATTCTCTTCCAGGTGTTTGCAGATGATTTCCTTAATGCCTTGCTCCATTATCTTTCCTGGCACAGAAGTTAAACTGAATGGTCTGTAGTTTCCTGGGTTATTTCCCTTTTTATTGATGGGCACTAGATTTGTCCTTTTTCATTCTTCTGGAATCTCTCCCGACTTCCATGATTTTCCAGAGATGATAGCTAAAGGCTCAGACACCTCCTCTATCAGCTCCTTGCATATTCTAGGATGCATTTCATCAGGCCCTGGTGACTTGCAGACATCTAACTTTTCTAAGTGATTTGTAACTTGTTCCTTTCTTTATTTTCTTTTCTAAACCTGCCCCCTTCCCACTAGCATTGACTATGTTAGGCATTCCTTCATCAGACTTCTCGGTGAAGACCAAAACAAAGGAGTCATTAAGCATCTCTGCCATTTCCATGTTTTCTGTTACCGTTTCTCTCTCCTCACTGAGCAATGGGCCTACCCTGTCCTTGATCTTCCTCCTGCTTCTAATATATTTATAAAATGTCGTCGTGTTTCCCTTTATGCCTGTAGCTAGTTTGAGCTTGTTTTGTGCCTTTGCCTTTCTAATATTGCTCCTGCATTCCTGCATTGTTTGCCTATATTCATCCTTTGTAATTTGTCCTAGTTTCCATTTTTTTATATGACTCCTCTTTTACTTTTAGATCGTGCAAGATCTCCTGGTTAATCCAGTCTTTTGGCATATTTTCTATCTTTTCTACACAGCAGAATAGCTTGCTTTTGGGCCCTTAATAATGTCCCTTTGAAAAACTGCCAACTCTTGTCAGTTGTCTTTCTATTCAGTCTTGCCTACCAACTCTCTGAGCTTACCAAAATCTGCCTTCCTGAAATCCAGTATCTGCCTTCCTGAAATCCATTGTCTCTAATTGGCTGTTCTCCCTTCTACCATACCTTAGAATCATGATCTCTGCGACTTCATGATCACTTTCACCCAAGCTGCCTTCCACTTTCAAATTCTCAACCAGTTCCTCCCTATTGGTTAAAATCTAATCTAGAACTGTCCCGCCCACCCCGAGCACTGGGGAGTCTGCGCTGGTTCTCCAGCTCCCCCACTGCGAGGCTGGAGCATAAAGTCTAGTAGCCTGGGCCCCCTGGGCTATGGGGTGTGAGCTACGTGGAGTCTTTCTCCCCTCTCACTCAGGGGCCATGTCCGTTGGGGATGTTCTTTCCTTTGCACTTGCAGATGGCCCCCAACTGATTTTTCTGTGGGTCAGTGGCCCCTAACCCGACAAAGGTTCCCCACCCCTACCAAGAGCCAGGTCCCCTCTGACTGCAATGGCGCAAGCCTCTGCCGCAGCCCCTAGCCTGGTGGTCACCCCTCTGAGACGCCAGCTGCCTGGGAACAAGCGAGTGCTGAGCTGCGTCTGCCGCGCTCCAAGGGCGGACGGCGCGTGTTGTACCCGGAAATCCCCCAGTACAGCTTGAGTCTCATCGCCCTTCTCTAGGTTGCCCTCTGGAGCAGTCAGTGATAATGCTGTGGCTGCACGGATACTGGCTCTGTTACAGGTCAAGAGCATCCCTCTTGGCACCTCTGCTGCCCTGACAGAGCTTGTTCTGCTGCACACCACTGTGCTGCATGCTCAGCTCCAGTACTGGGGCTGCCGCTCGGCGCCCATCTGCCTCTGCCATATTGCAGCCACAGGCTCATTGTCACTTGCTCTCAGCCGGCTGCTTCCAGCCTGCGTCTCCCCTCCCCTCATTGTGCTTGTCAGCATAACGGGCTTCTCCTTCCTGAGCAGTGTCCATGGGTCTCCAATCAGCCATGGCCAGAGGGGCAGTGAGTCCATTGCTGCTCTTCCCCTGGAGTCCACATCCAACTCTTGCCTCTTCATGTTCTTAATGGACATGGCTGGGCTGGAATCGTGGTGCTGCTGACTCTGCCCCATGGCTGCCTTTACATGGGCTTGCCGGCTCTAGACGCTGCAGGCACATGCATCTCCCCTGCTGCAGTGGCCAGTGGAGCCAGCAGTCCCCATGGTCTTTCAGCCCTTCCTCTGCCCCCCACTGAGAGCCCCCAGGGGTTTGTCTGACCTAGCACAGTCTGAGGAGCAAATGTGCTACTGTGACTGACAGTCACAAGTATTATCCAACTGACAGGCAAATCCTGATTTCTCAGGCCTGCTTTCCCCTCCTCCGGGCTCGGGCAGTGGCTTTTTCCATGACAGTGTACTACCTTCCAAAGGCTGTTGATGCATGGGATCTCAGAAGGTTCAGTCTGTGCACTTGCCATTCTGGTTTGGACCCAGCTGGGTCTCCATACAACAGTACAGCCCCAGCCACCACTTGGTAGTCTCCGTTAACTTCAGCAATAACAAGATCAGGTAGAGTAGACTATCCTGTGTATTTCCCAAGAATCATGACTCCACCCCACTCCTCTCTCCACGCCAGGTGGAATTAAGGACTGTAGTTTGATGCTTGCAATTTTTCTGCTGATGCTAAAATCCCAAATATTTAGTGTTAAATTCTTGTAGCTGAAAATAAAATAAGATAAGAAATGAAGTCAGACATTCCTCAAGGCAAAATTCCCCAGCCAAGAGTATGCATAAATACAGCCCAATGGCAAACCATCTCCAAAGCAGGACAGGAAAATAGATTATTCTCCTTTTATAAGAAGAAATCTAAAAATAGTTTGTTCTAAAGCAGGTTTTTCTAGCATTCAGTTGTTCACGTTGCAAAATGTATAGCAGCATGAGGAGCAAACCGTGTAAGCAAACTCAACTATGAGCAGTCAATGAATAGAGAGGACCAGTGCTAGAACCTTGCAGCTTTACATGCTCCAATTTTAGATGCCTGATGAATCTGCATTCTGCTTAGAATGCAGTAAATATGGCAAAACTAAATAGAATGAAATCATGATATGTGATCTCAACTTGGAGCTGCCTATGTCTGTAAAATCAGCAGAAGGCCAACTGAAGAGATGTTTGTTTTTAACAATAACTAGATAATAGAGCTGATAGAGTAGCATTTATAATGTTTGGGTTTATCCCACTCCATGGTACATGGGCACGTGTTAGAAATGGCCACATGGATGGAAGAGCTGATGGCAGTGATTGGCTTACAGCAAGTGCCACTTAAGGAACATTAACCACTCTTACAGGAATGCCTATTGAGACTCTCTGCCCCATGAGCAGTGGCCTGTGTTTGCTGTGGGCTAGATGGCGAACGGATGAGCTAAGCCAGAGCTGAGCGTTGGTAATGATTACACAGTTAGTCACTCTGTGACACAGTGAATATTCCAGCATGATGTACAGGGAATAAGGCAGCTGCATCCCAGTGCCCCAGAGCACCTACTCAAGAGACTACCTCACTCGGGGCTCTTGAGAACAGCTGAACGAAGTAATGGAGTGCTCCATGGACACTTCCTGAAACAGAACCTGTTTGCGTCTAACACTTTCAACACTCTTAACTTGTGTTGAGTAAAAAAGTCCAGTTTGAGTCTGACGGTGCAGTCACAGGAGCCCCCGTGGGGTTGTTCCTGCGTGCTGATGATGCTCATCGTCTTGCTTGGGAGGTGGGTGTGGGGGGGTGTGTGGAGGGGGTGGGGGGGTGGAAGCGTAACCTCAATGGAGAGCCCTAGGTAGGAAGAAGGCAGGCAGCAGTAGCATGATCAGCACCCGGGGGGCCAATCCTAGGGGACTTCTGAGATGGCACGCTGTCAGAGTCTAACCGACTGTCGTCTTGGACCGGAATGCTCCCTTGGTTTCCAGGGGAGTTTTAGGAGGCTGGATTAGGGATGTTAATTGAATAGTCAATTAAGCTCCTGAGTTCTTATTGGTTAGTCGACTATTCTGTAGTCCCCAGGGGCGGGGCTGGCAGCCAGTGCGCTCTGGCTCCACTGCTGAGGAGCCCCCTGCCACTCCACACAGGCAGCAGCGTGGGGCGCCAGGCGGGAGTTGTTCCACGAAGGGAGCCATTTTGAAAAGCAGCTCCCCTTGTGGACAGGCTGCCTGCCCCCCTGCCCTGGTGCTTCTGATACAGGGCTGCTCTGTGTGGCTCTCTGCTCTGAAGGGAGGGGGAGGCTTTGGGTGATCTGCCCCCAGGCCAATCTCTCCGCTCCTATTGACCAGAAACAACCAGACAATAGGAGCTGAGAGATTGGCCTGGGGGATGGGGGCAGTGGAAACTCCCCCCCCCCCCCCAGTCCCCGCCAGAGTTGAGAGCCATGTGACGGGCACAACCTGCAGTTTTAAGCATCTGGGGTTGCTGCAGGGCTGCTGGCTGGGAGATGATTAGGTAAAGGTCTTCCAGACAGAGCCTGCCTCTGGTATCCCTTCCCCTCCTGCACCCCAACTCCCTCCTCCAGGTCACCATCTAAACCCTCTGAACGCCGCCCGCCCCAGGTCACAAATCACTTCCAGACCCTGTACCCCCTCCTCCTCCCCTCCCCGCGGCCAGAATCCTCTGCTGCACCCACACTCCTCCCTGACCCAGATCACAACCCCTTCCTTCACTCAAACTTCCTCTCAGACTTCACACTGTCTCGTGCACCCCCATCTCTTACCCTCCTGTGCCCTTCTGCATCCTAGGCCCTGCAACTCCTCCACAGAAAAATGCAGCCCTTGACCACTTTCCAGAATCTTGGAATGTCCCCTCTCCCCCAAACACACAATATTGCCCACCCCGGCCTCGGGGTTAGGGTCCTCGCTGGAGAGGCAGGAAGAGACCTGTGGAGAAGGGATTGAGCGGGGGACTAACATGTGACAGGGGGACCTTGACCACCTGGCTCTGGTCTAATCTGAGAGGGGTGTCTCCTCTCTGCCACGATGTATACATAATTAAGCCATCTCTGGCCAGAGACCAGAAATGAGCAGGTCCATCTACCCACTGTTGCAAGGAGCGGCCCTCTTGGCCTGGGTAAAGAGACTCCTGGTAGTGACCTCCAAAGAGCTGTGTGAAGGCTGTGGCTGCAACGCCCACGCTGATTTTTTGAGTGAGTTGCCTGGCTCCCCGGGCTGAGCGGCAGCAGCAGGACAGATGGCCTTAGCCTGACCCTGTTGCCTGGTGAGGACCCTCCTCTACAATGGAGGAGCCCAACTTCAAATCCCTCCTCCACATCAGGCAAGGGTATGGGTCTGATCAGTGCCCTTGCTACAGGGCTAACGCTTGGAGGGTAATGACGACTGTGCCCATTTCTGCTCATGGGGTCTCAGCCCTCCAGCTGGGTTTGGCCAGAGCAATGTGATGAATTCATGTACAACTTGTGAATAGCTTGGATGCCCCAAAATGCGTGTGTGTGTGTTTATTTTTTTGAGGTATCCAGACACTAAATTATTAGTGAAGCTGATATTGGCGGCAACAGCTGTAGCTAGCGCGTCTGTGGTGATAGCTTCTCCAGACTTCCACCCTGGGGGCAAAGGGTTCTGTTTCTACCCCTGCCCAAGGGGCATGTTTTGTGGTTAGGTCTCTTCCCCAGACACTTAACCCAATGCAGAGCAGACTGAACCCACATGGCTGGATTTTCTGACCTATCTTGAGAAGCTGCACAGAGATGTAGCAGAAGATGCTGATGCATTGCACAACATTTTCCTTTAATTTTTGGACACAGGACTACAGTGTGTAGCTTTGCAGTATTCTGAGCAATGAGACTCAAACTAAAATGATAAACTGTGATCCCAATGCCATTACCTCTGGGATGAAGTTGCCCTATATTATTAACCCAGTCATACTGAGCAAAGCTCTATGGGGCTGAGAAACTATTAGAACATGCTGATGATGAAACCGAAGGGTAATACGTATTATCACTAAAACCTTGCTCCTAGGTCTGAGATGAGACTGGTAGTTAGGTGATGGTATTTTTTGTCCCGCATGTGAGTAGCACGTAGAGCAGCTGATTAAATTGCATGCCATGACATCCGTGCTCATGCACACGTGAACATTATTCTATTGCTTTTTAACCTGAAAGATTATCTAACAGTTCAAATGCATCCTTAATTATTTCTGTATTCCATTACTGTCAGCATTAGCCTTGTTGGAAGTAGCCTGCTACGGCCCCACAGTACACATGCAATCTAAGGCCCAGGTCCAAGCGCTAACCAACACAAGCTAACTTTTGCTCCCATATGGGTTGAAATCCGTGCAGAGGCAGAGGGATACTTCTGTGGATCTGAATGCAGGAGTGGGGCCTACCACTCTTTAGGGCTGCAGTCTACAAGCGAGACAAGACCTAGCTCTCTATGGCAGCTTCCTGAGGTGGACATGCTAAATTAGCAAATAGGCAGTCTGGCCCTTTAAGGCTTGGCTGCCAAAACACCGTGAGGATCTGGTGAGGCTGAGGAGGCTTTTGGAGGGGTTTGCCCCTTGAGTAGCTCTGGTAACCAGGAGACGAGCAGATGGCGGCTACCTCTCCTTGCAGCTGTCAGAGCCGGAACTGTGTTACAGCAGACTCAGTCACCGTGGACGAGCTTATTACATTTCAGTGTTGAGAAAATAACTCAACTGCAAGTGTTTAATCATCTTCCTGTTAATGGTCTGGAGTCAGATGGGGAGTGCCCAAGGTAGGCTGTGTGTGAGGGGCTGTGGGGATGGTACATGGATTAAATATTTCGAATGTCGCAGGAGGGAGTGTGTGTGTGTGTGTGTGCGCGCGTGTGTGTGTGTGTGTGTGTGCGTGCGCACACAGAGCTAGTTGCTGGCAGGGCATGTAGTTTTTGGAATGGAAAGTTTCACTCTACGTAATTACAATAATGGAGAGTGTTTGAAATGTGCCATTCCATCAGTCTGATGTCAGATCAATGCTGGATGGACAATCTATTGAGGATTTGACCTTCAGATACTGGATTGGCAGATCCTTGTGTTCAGAAGTGGGAGTGATGATTATGACTCTTAAAATGTATGTCAGAATATGCAAATCATTCCATAGATCAATACACTTATTTTACAGGGGAAAGGTTGAACATCACATTGCATCGCTCCTTCGAGCAGCTTTCTGGATCATCTTACTTTGGGTTTATAAATACTAGCAAGATCATTTGATTGAGAATAATCTACCCTTCCCCCTCCTTTTCTTCCCTTTGCCAATGGCTGAAGACGGACAGCTGTGGCTACTAGCAGTGTCTTTGCCTGTCATGCTGCAGGTTCCAAACTCTCAAACCCAGCAGGCTCTTAGACCAGGCTTACTTCAGCCCTGATTGGTGCCGCAGATGAATGTGCTCCAGGCATACAACAGCACAGAGATGACTTGTTTTGGAAACAATGATTATTAAAAAGCAATTCTCTCTTTGCTTTTTGCTCATGGAAAGAACAGGCATCAAGCGTGACAAGATGTGGCAGGAATTTAGGCAATTCAAGAACTATGAGTAACGATGAGGGAGAGCTAACTGCAGGGGGTAAAAAGGCCACAATTAAGCATCCCCTTTAAAACCAGAACTGAACTTAGTATAGTAGCACTGAATTCTCCGCCTTTATTGAAATAGCCCCTGCCCTTTTGATGTTAGCTGATTTTAATTAACTCTTTCTAGGGCCATGCAGAAATGTCCTGAGAAGCTCACACTCTTTGTGCCATACTAGGGCACTAGTCGAGCTTAATAACAAAACTGCAACTGCTTTCTTGAGAGGCTCAGAATGAGAACTTGCAAGGCAAGACACATTGAACACCAGGAAAGTACTGAGACGTGTGTATTCAAGGGATTTTAACGACAGTTGGTATTTCCCAGTCTAGTCACTTTTTCCTGGAAAGCAGATAAGCATGCCAGCTATGATATTTAGGTCTGTATCCATGCCTATATTTCAGTCACGCCGAAGTCTGTAAGCAGGTAGGAGGTAGGATTTTAGTAAGGGCCTTTCTGCTACCTCCTAGTAGCACAGGCAGCGTGAGAGCTCAGCAGTAGAGAGTGGGAGTCATTTGTCAATCTGCTGTCATTGTGCTTTGACAGAAAACCAAACAATGGTCAGTTTTCCAGTCTGGCGCAAGTGTATAGCCTGGACACAGCCACATTCTGCAACATGGGGCTGCTTTGAGTATGTGAATTGCCCCACTGGCTAAACTGACTTCTTTAGTGCGCATGAAAACAGGCTGGACTTGGGAGAGGTGGGGATTGATATGTATAACGCACACACCCCCGTCTCTAAAAGGTTACGTATGAGCTAGCCTATGTGGACCCTGCTGGTGTGCATTAAAAGCTCTCTGCAGCATCGTAGTGTTTGAAATGGGACTGGACCAGTACACACAATGCCAGTGTTTCTTACTTTATAAAAAAAAGTACCCCCTTAAAAAAAAATTATAAGTACCGCCAGTATCTACAGTTTTCAGACACACACAATTTTTTTCTACCATTGCAACACATTTGTTAAAACAGCTTAATCGTAGCCAGGCAGGCGATTAAATTTTTGGGGTGTAAAAAGTAGAAAAATAACAAAGCGCTGTAAAACTTAAAACAAATTCAGTTTTCTCCAAATTTCAGTTATTGACATACCTTTCCTCCCCCCCTACTTCTCTCAAATACCCCTAAGGCTACTTGTACCACTGGTTGAGAAACACTGCATTAGGGAACTCTAACTGCATGACACTAGACTTCACCTGAACCAGTTAGTGCACCATGTCCTAGTGCACATGAGAATTTACACCCTTGAGTGCAGAGTAATACACCTTGTAGACTAGCCTAAATTCTCACCTATTAGTCAGGATTAGGCAATGCTCCTGCATTAGATGGAAACAAGAGGAGCACAATGCAGTAATGGGTGTTCTCTCGGCCTTGACTTGTTACTTCCTTGTTTTTGAGAAAATTGGGGACTTTTGTTTTACTAAAAAATGGAGTTATAAGGAAATCATGATGAGAAATGCCATTGAAAAAAGGGAAGTAGTGGAAGTAATAACAGCTTAGCATTAGATAACCAGACCCTTCAGATGATAGAAAAATTGAAGAAAAGGAAAGCAAATGAGAGACACAATGGTATAGCAACGACTAATGCATCTTGAAGCTCATTACTGTGTGCTATTGCTGTGTGAAAACTGAGCCTTCAACGAAAATCACACATTGCAATTCCTACAACTCAGACCCCATAATGAGAAAAATCACATGACAGGACTGCCTCAAGAATATCAAAGATTAAGAAACCTAGCACTATTGCCTATGATCATGTAAATATCAGGGGTACTGCTGTAAGACACTTTGGCTAAAAGATTGAAGCACATTCAGAAACTAAATTTCTTGACCTAGTCTGGAATGCACTGAGCCACATGGATTACTGTGTAAGCTAATAGATTCTGCCTCGTGTACTTGTTCTGTTTGTGTCCATGTATGAATGACTGGCAAACACCAGATGTGGTGTGCTACTGCCGAGCTCTGTTCCTTTGATGTGACTTGAGTCAGTTCACTGACAGCATGGACCATCCTAGTCACGTCATAGTCACATTCTTCTGTGGTTACTTAGCAGAGAGATCATCGAAAACACAAGATTTGCCAGACTGGGTCAGGCCCAAGGTCTGTCTAGCCTGACAGTGGCCAGTGCCAGACGCTTCAGAGGAAGGCGCAAGAACTCTGCGCTCAGCAGATGGGGATCTTCTGCCCCAGATGAAAGGCTCATCCTAATTGCTACCAGTTTCAGATTTGTTTAAGCCATGAAGCCGGATCCAAAATGCTCAGGGTTCTCTCATCCTATATAAACATCCAACAACTTTGTGAATCTTGCTAATTTCTTGGCTTCAACATCATGTGGCTTTTAGTTCCACAGCCAAATTGTTTGTTGTGTGGAAAATATTTTTATCACTCTGACACTTGCCACCTTTCCGTTGCATACGCTGTCCCCTTGTTCAGCTGCTGAGATTGGGAATGTCCCTTCACCTATCTACCTTCTCTAAATGAAACCATGTAGCCTGTCTTTTTTTGTATTTACAGCCTTTCCTCTTCTGGCCAGCCCTACCCCAAGATGTGGGGCCCACATGTCTGAGTACATAGTGGGGCCCACTAGGGCTACTGCCTGCAAGTCCAAGCTACTGAAGCACCCTCAGTGCTTGCTTGTATGCAAGTTGTGGCACACCTGGCATGCTAATGGTGCTTTGGGGATGTGATGTACCAACTCCAATCACAGCAAAAGACAGTTGCAACTTTTTTAAAGCACTTTCTCTTGACAACGTTCTGTTGGAAATGTGCCTGCTCTACTGAAATAGCCTCATCTTAGTCTGCAATTGGTTTATTGGTTTCATCATCTTTTAAAACCAATCACTCACTTAAAGTCTCTAGACAAGGTTGCCGAGGGAGTGTGCGAGACCAGGGCACTGTGGAGTATGACCAGCCATAGATAATATTGACTGGTGGGTGTTTCCTTCCCTCCACGCCTGGTGCAGCTAGAGAGTAGGGCACGAAGAGGAGCAGGTGAGATGCCTGGGGATGTCACAGGTGGGGAGCAAAGGCTGGTCTGGTCGAATGGGGCTGGAGTGGGGGAGGGAGAAAATTGGTTTCTGGATAGCAGGGTGACCGTTCTGGGGACACAGGGTTATATTTGGGAGGTGCACATGGAGTTCTTCACTAGGAAACCCAATCCCTCTGTGCCACGGCATGAGTGCCTGGAAAGCTCCCCCTGGCACTGCTGCACACAGTGGCAGCACAGCTGAGGGAATCTGGCAGGATCACAGGGGCAGACGAAAGTACAGCAACACTGGGCCTGGTGGACTAGTCTCTTCACTCTCGCCCCCAAGCCCATAGCATTGGTCTCTAACACACTCACATCCGCACGCCACTCCTTTCTTCCAAGCCTATGTCTGCTACCCACCACCCTTCGTAGCAGGCTTGTCAGGGTGAAGCCGCACATCCGCTACATGTGACCTCCAGCCTTTCCTCTGAGGGAGGACCTAGCTTCTGCTTCTGTTAAAACACATGCTGCAGAGAGGAGCTCTTCACCTAGCAGTCCAGTTTGCTCTCAATCCACAACCTGATCCCATTGTTACTTACCACCCCACTCAACTTTCTGTTCTAGAATAGAACACAAGAGCTGGAAGGGACTGTGCGTCCAGTTCCCTGCTCTCAGGGTAGGACCAAGCCCCATCTAGATCATCCCTGATAGATGCCTATCCAGCCTGCTCCTAAATATCTCCAGTAATGGAGATTCCATAACCTCTCTAGGAAGTTGATTTCAGTGTTTAAGCACCCTGAGCATTAGGGAGTCTTTCCTAACGTCCAACCTGAACATACCCTGCTGCAGTTTAAGCCCATTGCTTCTTGTCCTATCCTCAGAGGTTAAAGAGAACAATGTTTCCTCCCTCTTCCTTGTGACACCCTTTTAGTACATGGAAGCTTCTATCCTGTCCCCCTCAGTCTATTTTCCAGATTAAACCAACCCAATTTTTTCACTCTTACCTCACAGGTCATGTTGTCTACACCTACAATAACTTTGGTTATTTCCTGGACCTTCTCCAATTTCTTCACATCTTCCCTGAAATGTGGTGCCCAGAACTGGATACAATACTTGAGGGCTAATCAGTGCAGAGTAGAGGGGAAGAATTACTATTTGTCTTGACCACAACACGCCTGTTAATGCATCCCAGAATCGTGTGTGTGTGTGTGTGTGTGTGTGTGTGTGTTTTCCAAACAGTGTCACACTGACTTATATTGAGCTTATGGTCCACTATGACCCCTAGATCCCTTTCCTGCAGTACTCCTTCCTAAGCAAGCGCTTCCCTGTTCGCATGTGTGAAACTGATTGTTCCTTCCTAAAGTGGAGTACTTTGCATTTGTCCTTGTTGAATTTCATCTTATTTACCCCAGACCATTTCTCCAGATTGTCCACATGATTTTGAATTATGACACTGTCCTCCAAAGCACTTGCAAGCTCTTCCAGCTTGATATCATCTGAAAACTTATTAAGTGTACTCTCTATGCCAATATCCAAGGTTGATGAAGATACTGAATAGAACTGGTCCGGAAATAGACTCCTGTGGAACCCCGCTTGTTATGCCTTTCCAGCATGACTCTGAACAGTTAACTATTCTGAGACTGGTTATCCAAATAGTTATGTACCCACCTTATAGTAGCCCCATTTGTGGTGTTTTTCCCTAATTTACTGATAAGGTCATTAGTCTAGGTATACCACATCTATCACTTTCTCCTTATTCACAAGGCTTGTTATCCTATCAAAGAAAGCTATCAGGTTGATTTGACAAGATTTATTCTTGACAAATTGATGCCGACTGTTACTAATCACCTTATTATCTCCCAGATGTTTGCAAATGGATTCCTGAATGATTTGCTCCATTATCTTTCCTGGCACAGAAGTCTGTAGTTTCCTGGGTTGTCTTGGTTTCAGTTGTTATAGATGGGCACTATCTTTGTCATTTCCCAGTCTTCTGGGGACCTTTTTAGACAGATTTGAGCAATTTGTTTTCATCACTGATAAAGGTGTGTGAACAAAATTGGGCTCAGAACTGATCCCTGCACAAAATCTCTGGAATAATTTTCTTTCACTGATTCTCCATCACAATATTTTGAGATACTCAAACAATTTTTTTAATGTCACGTGGATTTTGTACAGTGCTCATTCTGTAGTCAGAATGCTCTGTAGTACTAAATCATATGCCTTGAAGTCTAAGTGTATTGTCAGCTCCGTTACCTTTCTTAAACATGGTTGTAATCTGTAAGATTACAAGTCTGTCTGCTAAAGGTGTGTACATAATGGAATCTCTCTTCTGTAAATATAAGTATCTAAGATTATTAGTCATTTATGACTTGGCTTACTCAACCTAATTGCTTCAAATGAGAGATACATGACAGTTCCCTGAGCTTTAGCTATATGGAAACTCTGATTTGACCTAGACTACGAAGTTATGTCTGCCGCTGTAGGGATAACATATTAATGTATTGAAAATGATTCCCCCAAGTGGAAGTGACTCCCCATAATTTGTTCCCCACAACTTAAAGTGTTTAGATTTATTATTAATTATTATTATTATTATTTGTTAAGATTGTTAAATGTTTAGATTTATTATTATTATTGCCCCTTTAGAATATAATGTATTAGGTCATGTAACTTAGAACTGTTAAGAATATAATCCTATGTAGCCAGAAACAGCCCCCCCTCTGTGTCCCAGGGCATGCTCAAGCTTGTGCAAGGGGCTGCTTGAAATTGACATTGCAGAGATACATTGTAACAATGCATTGTCAAGCCACTAACTCTGCTATGGAAGGGCATTGTTACATAAGTGACGCCTGTTCTCTTTAAAACATGGTAACTTTACTCAGCACTCAGAGAATGTTTTAAGCAATACCACCCAGAAACTTTTGTAACTACAACTTTTATTATTATACAAAACATTACTTAGGGAATGTATGTAAGAGAGAGAGAGTGCTTGGACGATGAATGAATGGTTCTGAGAGGTGCCAGCCTGAGAATACAGCAACAAAGGGCTGAAGAAGGCGTCAGGTGCCAGTGCAACCAAAAGGTGTCAAGTGGAGAAAACCAAGTACTGGAGGTCCACCCGATGAGATCACTGACGAGCACCTGGCAGCCACCCTGAAGACATCAGCATGATGCAGCAATTTCCATAGACTGGCATAGGAAGAAATTCCTATAAGAACTGGACTAAAAGACTATGGAATTAGAGTCCAAGGTTCTGCTGCCAGCCTACCAGGAGCTTCAGATGCGCATCTGATCAGGACTTCGCTCCCCACTACCATCACTTGTGTACAGAATACCTGGCCAGTATTCTGTCACAAGCAACTTCCAGGCTGGTAACTATAACAAATACACAGAGCCTGAATGAATGGATGAATGAATGTTTATATGTATAAGGGTTAAGTAGTTAAACAACGTTGTTTGCTTCTATCTTTTCTTTATTTTTTTTATTATTATCTTTACAATAAATGTGGCTTTTTGCCTTATCCCCCTCGTAAGATCCTGCTTGCTTTTATTGGTATAACACCGCAATTGACTTATTTTGCCTAAGTAACAGCCTAATTTGTCTCGTGCCAATGTGGACAACCTATTATGTTTGACAAGATGCTTTGGCATTGTTTGGAGAGGTGGTGGTAAAGTCACCTACTTCTGTCACACTAGTGCTTTAGTCCACACAAGTAATACTAGCATAGTATCTGTTCTCATCACCTTAATATCTACGCTAAGGCTACGTCTACATTGCAGTCTCTTTGAGCAAGAACGGCTGCTCATGCGCAAAAAGTTGCAGAGTGTTTACACTGCACGCGTGTTCTTGTGCAAGTAGATTTACAGTAAAGCATCAGAAGAGAGGGCTTCTTGTGCAAGAGGTATTCCTCTCCCCATGAGGAATAAGCCCTCTTGCACAAGAGCTCTTGCTCAAGAAGGCAGTGTGAATGGGCAACAGGGGCTTCTTGGGTAAAAAGGCCATCAGAGCTTTGTTACGCAAAAGAGCGACCACACTGCCATGGACGCTCTTGCACAAAAGCACATGGCGGTGTGGACATGCTCTTGTGCAAGACCTTTTCCACAAGAACTCTTGCGCCAAACAGTTCTTGCACAAGAAGCCTGTAGTGTAGATGTAGCCTAAGAACGGTCCAGGAGCTGACTCAAAATGTTTCTGTCCCTGCAATAGCAGCTGCTCCACTCGGGATTTTGAAGCCTGCAAGGCAGGGGTCACAGATGCTGCCCCTCCCACTCCTTCAACCTCCCTGGGACGTTTGTGAAATGACTTCTCGTGGCTGCTGTCCTCAGGGAGCAGACTGAGGAAATGTGCCCAAGTCTGCACCCTACCAACTACTGTGATAACCTTTTTTCAAGCATGTTGGGTGTGGCATCATGAAGACTCACAAGGCACTGGTTAGTATTGTCCTGCTAAAAGTGGGCGTGGCAGCACTGTATAGCAAGGATAAGGCTCTACTCTATGGCCAGGGCTACCACCAGAATTGCAAGGCCTTGGGCAAGGTGGGGGTGTGGGGAACCAGACTCTGGGTCCCCAAAAGGGGCAGACCTTCAGGTGACACAATAAAACGGCAGGACAAACACCCCTGACATGGCCACTCACTTCCTGCTCATCAGGCACAGCACCAAGACCAAAGACGTACTTGTTGGATTGTTGGGTGAAGGAATCCTGCTGCCAGCCCTCCTGCCCCGGGCTCCCAGCCAGGACTCCTGGTCCAGGAACAGCTGTGGTCCTGCCAGCCCATACAGTTTTCTGAACCAGAGAGTCCGTTTTGGGAGATCCAACCTGTAGTGACATTTTCTTAGGCCTCATGCTTTGTACTCAGTGAACAAGCTTGCGTAACGGGCTGCACTCACTTTTCCTCAGCCCTCCCTGGCGGGCGTGTGCCTGCAGGGTTTCTCCACTCCCATCAGTGACTGCACTTGTGCGATGGCTCTCTCGTCACAGCCCTCCAGCCAAATCCTGCTCGGTCTGTGCGTGAAACAAACACAACCCTGCGGGGACGCAGTCCAGATATCGACGGCTGGTCCTGAGCTCGCTCTCCTGAAACCGTCCAGGAGGGCCCCGTGTGGTTCCCTCCTTGGGCCTGGCAAGGCTGCAAGGCTCCTCCTCTTGAACTGAGCCGCGCGCTGCGGGCTCCTTGACTGTTCGAATCCTCAGTGACCAGCCTTCCTGCTCAGTCCATTGTGCACTCGGTTTGCTGACCTCGGGTCTCAGAGTCAGTCCCGGTGCAGGCCCCCCAGCCTGGCACCGTTCTAACTGACTTCCTTGGCCAATAGCCACTGATGGGGGCTGAGGAGCCAGTCCAGTCTTGTCCCACCCATTGCTGTGGGGGGGACTCTCAACTATGGCAGCTCTACGCGCCAGCCTGTTACAAATTGCTGCTCTGTTTCCCCGGTCACTGTGTGATACCGTGACCCCCCACCCCCGCTCACTGCCCTGGGTCGCTTCCTCCCCCTTATCACCAGACTCCTTGCCCTCCTGGGGTTCCTTCATGGCATTTGCGGTCCATAGCGCCCTCCCCACTGCTCTTCCCCCACCCCGTCTCTTTCTCCTCTGTGCCTCTTTTCCGCTCCGCGGCCCGTTGATTGGTTGGTTCCTTCCTCTCCTCTGCCTCCTCCTCTGACCCCCACGTGCCCTTATTTACCTCCGGGTCCTCTGCCCCGACCCAATCCCCCAGCCCACTGCCTCAGAGACCCCTCCCGCTCCCAGCTGGGGAAGCGTTCGGTCGCCCGGCAACCATGCCCTGGCCGGCCCCTCGTGTGTCCACTCCTGCGCCGGCCTCACTCTCCCGCCGCTTTACCTCCTCCTGCAGCTGAGCTGCACTCCTGGAGTCCTGCGGCCCCGGCCATGCTGCATGGCTTGCTGGCAGCTGCCTTCCACCGCCCTGCCGCTCTTCACGGCCTGGGGGAGAGGGGTCGCAAGTGAAAAACCCAATCCAGCTGCGACTCCCCCTCCCTCCCAAGATGCTCGTGACACCCCCCCCCTTGGGGTCGCAACCCACAGTTTGAGAAATGCTGACCCAAGGGATGGCCAGCGGCAGCACCCACGCAGACCTACCTGGGAGTGACAGACTGAAACCGGGAGGCTGTTTGACCAGTCCAGACTGGGGTGACAGCCATAAACATTTCAAAGAGCAGCCCATGTGCGAGGTTTAGGGTGACACAGCTACTCATTACTCAGTCTACATGCTGGTACGCCGTGCGCCTATAGAACTCGTTTGCTAGCAGCTGACGAGAGGGGCTTAGTGCCCCAGGATGCTGTGCCTGGGACAGGGCAGAAGATGTGCAGGGCTGATGAAATGTAGATGTGAGTGCGCCAGGCATGAGAAGCCTGTGACCCAAGAGGGCAGAGCAGCAGTGCTAGGTGAAAGCCAAGGAACTTTCAGTGACATGCCAGAAAGCAACAGCAACCCAGGGCTACCTCGCAGACTGGCCACTTACACAACGACCTGCGTGTGGTAGCTGGGGAAACCCCACCCGCACAACGGATGGGACTCCGGACACAGTGAGGGGAGAGATGGGACACGAAGGGATTCCATGCCATATGGTGACCCTGGGGCCTGTCACAACTCCGCTAGAATCCAGCCCATCCTGCCAGCGGAGCACAGACAGGCTGGGGTAAGTGTCGGCATGTTACTCGTTTCTAAGCATTTTTGCATAAAGGTTTTGCTCTCTTGCCTGTCTAGAAATGGCTCCAGCACATCCATGTGCTTCCAGAATAAAGGCTTTTGATCCTCAGGGACTTCTAGGCCCAGCTCTGTGTCAGAGGGAGAAGGGAGGTTTGCTTTTCCGTTCTTCGGTTTGTGGTGCTAGGATGGCTGCCGCTGCTCTCTCCTGGGGAGACTACGTTGATCTTCACAGGGAAGCCCCTCTCTGTCCTTGAGCAGCTGAGAGGCTCAGCAAACCTCTCCCGCATACTTCTGGGGATAGCGGCCTGGCCTCTCCCTCTGCAGCAGGAGACGTTCTGGCCCTACTCCGTGCTGAGTTCGGCTGGCACCGTCGCAGGAACTAGGCTAGCTACATGTGGCGCAGGGCAGCTTGGAGGTGTTGGGCCCAGACGAGGCCTCTGGGTCCTCTGTTGTACTGGAGACTGACAGGTTTCCCAGGCCTCTGAAAAGGGCTGCCAGCGTGACAGGCGCGCTGCGCAGTGCTGAGGAGTGGGGTTCCAGCGCCACAGTCTGGGTGTCGCTGAGGGCTGCCAGGGCCCAGCACCATGGTCAGGTAGTGGTGAGAGCTGGCTGACATGGCCCCACCCCTTCTGGGAGCCCAGCTGGGACCCCCCACACCTTGCTCAGGGTCCCATAGAAACTATTGCCCCCCAGGCCAGTAGCCATTGTCTTTTGCCTCACCAGTAGAGAACAGGCTGCAATAATGACAGGACAGTGCTCCTGGGGCAAGTAAGAGCCTGGGGGTTCTGCTGGGGACTGACCACATTGGGGAGCAGGCGCACTGGCTGCCTGGGGTGCTGACACCGTAGCTCTATAGCCCCCGCCAGAGAGCGCACAATGCGGGGGGAAGACGTGACTATAGGATACGAGAGCAAGACCAGAAGCTGGTAGGGAAGCTGGGGAGTCCCAGGAGGCTGGCTGTGGTCTCCACATGGCCATCCACAGCAGCACCTAAAGAGGAAAAGACTGAAATCAGGGGCTGAGGAATTTTTGCCTTGATCCCGCTGCACATAACTTAGCTGGTGTTTTGGCAGAACTGATCTCCAGGAATTCACATCCGGCACAATCTGCGTAATGGCTACACTCAAAGCCAGGCAGAGCAGCACGTGAAAAGGACACAGCCAGCTACACTGACTGACTGTACTAGGTGACACCCAGAACTTCATTTTATTCTCCCCGGCCCCTGTGCTCTGATGGCTTTTCTCCCCGCCCGCCCTCCCCCGTCCTGCTATCTTTCACTTCAGTAATGCCTAAGCCAGCTGTTCTGTCAACCTATTGACCACTGGGCCACACATGCTGCTCTCTGTTAGAGGGCCTCAGCCACAAAATAGAGATACTGCCTGTATGGCCCTGAGGCCTGCCTGTATGGCCTTGTTGGGGGGCAAACAGCCCAGGGGCCAAGAGCCACTACTATGATTTCCCTTCATGGCTCCACTTCATCCTCTCTCCCCACGTTCCCTCCATTCCTCTGCCTTGTCTTAACCCACATTGCTTCTCTATCCTCTGCCTTCAGTCCGTGTTTCTTATTGGGCCTGTTTTTCCCCTAGTGCTAAGTATAGCTGTGCTTGAATCCTTCTCAGGGCACACATAAAAATGTGTTGTCTTGTCTCTTAGCCTCTAGTTTGTACTTGACAAACCTTCCCTCCCCCTTTCCCCTCCCCTCACTATTCCGCTTGAGTGGCAATCTGGGCAAATGAGCAAGAGGAGTCACGTTCCTGGATTTTAAGAGGAGCAGCCAGATCACTGCTGTGCCCATGGGGGAGGTGGTTACTCCAAAGTCAGTACAAAGGGGGCCATGTGAGGTGTCAAATGAAAGCCTATGTTCTACCGATTCTGTATATGCTACTCACGTACTTGTATGATGTCTGTATGTGGAGCTATGAATATGGACTCTGTACTGATACTGGCCTGCACTGCCTGTTGTAAAGGAGGATTGTCCAATGAATGACTATGCTAATTAGCACTGCTCCAGGGACAATGGCTCTCGAGGTGCCCAATACAAAGCTGAGGAATGTGTGGAAACCTGCAAAGCAGCCAAGGCATAATGGTTGCCAGCATGTGAAACAGAGAGAGGTTACTCGACCATGTGACCTGCTCTGGCCAGGAGAATGCTGGGAGAGATATATAAGTGCCATGGGGCAGACTCCATCTTGTCTTCAATTCTGCCACTGATCCCAGATGCAGCCTTGCACGGAACAGTGAGCCATGAAGGATTGTTGACCCATCCTGACATAGGATGTACACCAGAGACTTTTAAGCTAGCAGTATATAACATCTCTGCTGAGAGCCTGCAGCGAGAACTTGGTGATGGGTGCATGTAACGTATTCTCCTTAACAACCTTACTCTCCATCTTTTCTTTCTTTTATTAATAAACCTTTTGGCTGCATCTACACTGGCATGATATTGCACAAGAACTCTTTTGCGGAAGAGTTCTTGTGCAAAAACTCTTCCAGAAGAGAGTGTCTACACTGGCGTGTGTGTTTGTGCAAGTGATGTGCTTTTGCACAAGAGCAGGCATGCCAGTGTAGACACTCTCTTGCTCAAGAAAGCTCTGATGGCCATTTTAACCATAGGGCTTTCTTCTGCAAGAAATTCATGTTGCCTGTCTACACTGGCCTCTTATGCAAGAACAGTTGCGCAAGAGGGCTTATTCCTGAGCGGGAGCATCAGAGTTCTTGCGCAAGAAGCCCTGATTTCATACATGAGAACGTCAATGTACTTGTGTAAGAACTCACGGCCAGTGTAGACAGGCAGCAAGTTTTGGCGCAGCGGAAGATCACACCAATGTAGACACAGCCTTTGATTTTAGATTTTAAAGGATTGGCCCAGCGTGATCTTGTGAGTAAGATCCAGAGTGTAAATTGACCGGGGAACTGTGTCTGGTCTTTTGGGACCAGGAGAACCCGTTTGGGGTAGGTGAGATGGGGTTCTATAACCCCTCACCTGTGTGTTAGGCCCAGGGCTGATTGTAGCACAGGGAGGGCTGGGCTGTCTGAGGGGTTTTGTTCGTGAGGTTTCCTGCTGCCCGGATTGGCAGCTGAAGCACTTGGCGTGACTGGTTTGTGGCCTGTTTGGGAAGGTCTCTAGTTAGGGGCTGTACCAAGCCCTGATTTTGAGCAATTCGCCCTGAGCGGACGCCCTCAGCGGTGCCCAGACTCATCCCGGTCCGTCACAGAGGGTCTGCAGGTTAAGAATAAAAGACTGCAGCACGGCGAGGGGAGGTGCTGAGGACTTGACCGACTGGGCATGCTGTGGTCAGGATTGGGTTGCAGTGTTTCAGAGCTATACGGAGAAGGGAAATGCATGTGCAGTTATTTGCCAGAGTCTAGCAAATGCTATTGATTCCTCAGTGCCATCATGAGTGCTAGGGTCAATGGACACGTTTTAAAATAGAAACATAAAAGCTGTCTCGGTACACTGCCATAGCCAGCAGGACAGCCTTGTTCCATCTGCAAGCTCAGCCTGCTGAGCTCTCCTGACCCATGAATTTCTGGAAGAGGAACTGCTGAGCTGGCTGAGAGGGTCTGTGCCTACATCTGCTTGTTGAAGATGGGAAAAGTGAGGAAAGAGCTGAGCCAGGCAGGTGTGATCAGGGTGGTGTTTATTGGAAATAATTGCGGGGTTTTTATTTGGATTTCTCCTTGAGGATCCGAGAGAGGAAGAGACTATTAAAAGAACTCCAGCAACCTTAATACTGGCAGTTTCTAAAGGCTGAAGGCTCGCCTTCGCAACCTTGACAGCGTTCTTTCACAGCTGGGGTTCTGCTGTCACTTCCTAGGTTGACTTAAAAACAGAAAAATGTAATTACATGCAACTGTAAAACCTCTATCACTCTAGCTGTTGGAGCTAGTCCACTTGGTATAAATAACTATTTATTAAGGAGGGTACTCACCTTGGGAGACCCAGGTTTAAGTTCCTGCTCCAAAGATGGAACTTGAACTTACATCTCCCACGGCCTCGAGGAGTATCCTGGCCCCCAGGCTATTCAGGAATCTGGGCATGGTGTAGCCTCTCTCAGAAGGTTCTGTTGCAGAACACAAACAAATTCTGAAACATGAATCTTTTCCACACCGTGGAATTCTTGTTTTCTGGACAGCCCTACCTTGGGCAGATGCTGCTGCACCAGTGCCCTGCCCTGAGCAGCTACTTTCTCTATCAAAATACCCTTTGGCCTGGAGCGTACGGCTGATCGCCACTGGACTGAGACAGGAGCCAATGCAGTCAAGTCTCTTCCCTTCGACAGTCTGGTGATTTCCATGTTCTTCAGCGCTTTTTTACAGAAACATTTGCTGCAGAATTCTGTGTGGTCAGTCCAGCGATCTAAATACAGAGGGTCTTGCACAACAGTGGTGTAAATGGTTGGCGTACATTTGCACATAGTCTTGGCACATGGTAAAGAGAAGGGGCTGACTCAAGGCAGTAACTCCGATGAATTCAGTGTGCAGACGCCTACCGTGTCTCAAACAATTCACTGCACTGACAGTGTGTGTGTTTCTATCAGCCGTATCGGACAAATCTCTTCAAATGAAAGGACAAGTAAAAATTGCGTATGCCTCTATGCTGTACAAGATGACCTATGGTGTCTTTGCCACCCATCTCCTGTGGTGAAGTGTGCTTGTGTGGTCTTATGTGCATCTGGTGGGGGGGAAGAAGGGCTGTTAATTTCTTTGAGAATTAAATATCAAGGGGCTGTAGGCCCGGAGATGACTTCATTTTGCTGGCAGGAATGTTGAAGGAGATGGAATGAGGTTATCACAAGAGGCTGAAAACTGAGTTTGAGTTTTCCTAGCATGAAAAGGAAGGGGAGCCTGTCTGCATGACAACGAGACAACCGATGTGTCTTGTCTTAGCCCAGTACAACACTGTACCACTTGGGGCATAGATGAGACCTAGCAATACAAAACCGCAGTCAGGCTTCAGCAGAGTTGGGGAATGGGGCCATAGTCTGTCGGCAGTATGAAGTGGAATTGTGCCCATGCTGCAGTTATATTGGAGGCCACGCATTGTTGTCATGAGCCCTGACGAGACTCTTACTACACTGCCAGGTTACTGGAGATGGAGACAGCTTAGGAACCAGCTAAGAGTTCACATGTTCTCCACATTCCACGTGTGGCCAGGTGTTACCACTGTAATCTATGGAAATGTATAATTGGGCTGGAGTTTATTTGGATTTTAAAATGGAGTCTGTGGGTCAGCCTTGTTGGTATACAATCCTGTCAGCCTAACCAAAGGAGGGGGGTGAGGGATGTCTCTGTCTAAAGATTCCTGCACCTTACAGGCTTGTACCCATCACCAAATGCTTTGCACTCCATCCTAAAAGAGCTGCACACGATCCAAAAAGCTTTGCACACTGCCCAAATGGTGTTGCACTCAGCCCTACTAACACAGTCCCGCCTTTTTGTCTATAAATACCCTAGCTGTGATTCAGGGCGGGTTCAGTCTTTTGGGTTCAGCTTGTGTCATTGTGTAGGTATGCTAGTGGTATGTTTTCCTGTTTGTCATTAAATGTATGGAAGAGTGATTGAATAGTGTGACCATGTGGGTGTAGGTAGTGGTTGTCCTGCCAGTGGGATTAATTTCCTGTGGAGAAGTCCCATGTAAATGATAGCCCAGCGCAGGGTTGGCTTCTGAGGGTTTACTTGATGCCCTATTGGATTAACACGTGGAAAGCGGAAGGCCGTTCACTAAGGAGTCCGGATATCTGCACCTGCCAGGCCGGAGGATAGGATCCGCAGTATCATCGCGGGGTTGCCTCACTGTTCCTCTGCTGAGGCTTCCTATTAGCCAGAGCATAGAGGTCGTAAGCTCCAAAACCTGTGTTCAATCACGTGGATGTAATGTATACCTTGTGTATTGGGAATATTCTATCATCTTTTCTTCTGGGATAGGGTGGGCAAACTGATATTTCACGTGTTGACCTTTTCAGATTCTTTACAATACAGTATATGGTTTGGCCCCATATCTTCTCTCCGACTCATTTGTTTTAAAACCCATAACCGGTGATAGATACAGCCTCGGGCAATTCCTTCTTCTGGGACTTGGGACAATTAACATCTCTGAGTGTCAGGGCGTGTCTATTTAGATCTCTTAATTAATCGTTACTGCATCCCAGGGTAACACAGGAGTACAACGGTTCAAGGTTCAGCACTTTTTTTAAATGTCACCAGCCCCCCACTGTGGCCTTGAGCAAAAAGAGGGCTGTGAGCCCCTGATACTTCTACAAAAAGGCTCCTTTCTCATTTCATTTCTTGCTCAGGCGGGGACATCACATTTCTGAGCAGCAAAGGACACAGGTAACTTGCAGTTTACCTGTAAATCCTAATGTCCATACACGGTTGCGTCTCTTCCACAGGGCTGTGCCGATGGCTGTGAGGGGACAGATGAAAAACCTTGCAGGCTGTATAATGGTGATGATCATGTCAGAAGTAGGTAGTCCTGCAGGTGTGTCAGCATTGATGGCACAACTCTCCCCAGGTGTGCAAGCAGGAATCTCCAGGGGATCCTGGCCTTCCCAGATCCATGCCTGCGAGATCCATTCCCATGACCTCCTGGGAATCTGAGTGAAATGACTCCTGGGCTACATGTCCCTGTCGGATGCCTTAGTCAGGCTGGGAAGGACAAGCTACGTCATTGACTCGTTTAGCCACTTAAGACAGCAGAGACACAGCTGGACAAACAGCTCCCCGACATCCTGCTGCTGCCCCCAGATATATGAGAGAGAGAGAGATGGCTGCTTGGAGCTGAGGCAGAGGCTAACGCGGCTGTCAGATCCACACCAGGTGCAAATGGGTAGCTGGAGCTCCCTGTTGCCTGAGCTCTTCTGAAGCTGGCCAGGCAAATGCTGCTGGGCATGAGCTGTGCCCCTGGGGATGGATCCAAAGCCCCACAACAATCCATGGAACTAGCTCTTGCGGAAAGCACTGATCATAGAACGGCTGCATTAGAAATGGACGAGACCCACTAGAGGAGTCAGTCCATAGCCCTGCAGCTGCTGCAAGACTGCGCTCAAGAGTGCATGGGCTGGTGTCTGCCAGATGTCTGACTGCACCAGACAGGGATATCACCAGACTGTTCTGCTGTCTGATATCTCACTTCCTGCAAGAGCAGAAGCTCCTAAAAGGCCTAGCTGGGTTTGGAGACCCACTGCACTGGGCACTATCTGCACAAGGCAAGAGTCTGTGCCCCAAAATATTAGTCTAAATGGACAAGCAAGGCACCAAGAATGAATGGACTTGCTCGGGATCTCCCAGGTCTCCTTGGCCACAGGTCACTGCCCTGACCCCAAGCTGGTCCAGCAGCGAGGCAGGGTGCAGATGCATATGCAGAGGGCAGAGTACGTGGCTGTAAATGCTGTAAATGAGTGTACAGTGTGCCAGGCAGTGAACAATCAGGTCACGCTTCTCCATAAGGCACACAGTGACCTCACAAACATCAATATTCCCAATTAGTCGATACTACAGAAGGGACGCAGACAAACTGGAGAGTCCAGAGGAAGGCAATGAAAATGATTAGGAGGCTGGGGCACATGGAAGCTGGTGGAACTGTGTTGGTTTAGTCTGCAGAAGCGTTTGGGTTTTTTTTGTGGGGGGGAGGATTTGATGATAGCCTTCAATGTGCAGATACAAAATCCTGTTTAATTAACTGTTTAACTAAATAGGCTGAGCAGGCACTTCAGCCTGGCTGCTTGCAATCCTGTGCAGGCTGGGAGTCAGCAGCTCCCTCCCGTCCCTGCTGCCACTTCCAGCCCTGTGCAAGGCTGCCGACTCCTAGCCTGCACGGGCTGGGAGCTGGCAGGCATGTGGGGCTGGAGCAGTCTTCTGCCCACGGCGGGCAGGGCGCTGCTCCCAGGTAATGGTTCACAATTACCCGATATGCATCACCAGTTAAGGACCAAACAGTGGGTGTCACAAACTAGCACACTGAGTGGGGAGCTGCCTGAACTAGCCAGGATGACATGCAGAGGTGGGAGCTAGAAGCCTGTTGAGGCTGTTTGCCATTTGCATAAAATACATAAGCAGCGAACCGGAATGTGGGTCTCCAGTAGGGAAGTAAGAGAGTTGGCTACTCACTTTCCCTCCCCCACCCTTGCTCCCTCAGTATCAGAGGCAGCAAGAGGGAGGGGGACAACCAGGAGCTAGTGCTGGGGGGGAGCCAGCTAAAAAGCCAGTTCCTCCTCCAGCAAAGTCTCTGCGGTGCTGCCTGCCCCCTCCCCATGCTGCTGCCTCTGAGAGGCAGCAGCGTGGGGAGGGGAACAGAGGAGGCTGCCACAAAGCAGTCTTGGCCCACGGCAGCCCCAGCTCTTACTACCTGTAAACTGCAGAGCTGCAACGGAAGTAGCTCCTGAACCTGGCGTGAGCCGGGACTGAGGAAGACTTTCTTTTTTGACTAATAGTGTCGCTGATAAAAAATGTTGTGGACAACACAATTAGTGGATTACCCACCGATACCATTATTGGACCTAACCAAGTGAGTTATAAGATCAAGAACACATATTCCTGCGCATCCAGAAATATAATCTATGCTATCATGTGCCGAAAGTGTCCGTCTGCTATGTACATTGGACAAACATCTCAGACACTTCGCCAAAGGATTAATGCCCACAAAACAGATATCAGACAAGATCACAAAGAAAAAACAGTTTCTTGCCATTTTAACCAGAAAGGACACTCTCTAAATGACTTAACCACCTGCATTCTGCTACAAAGACCTTTTACATCTGCACTTGAAAGGGAATCCTCTGAACTGTCATTCATGTTAAAATTCGACACTCTCCAAAGAGGATTGAACAAACACTTGAACTATCTTACACATTATCAAGATAGCTTTCCCAATTATCACCTCTAACACCATTAACTCACAAACATCCCACTCTCCCCACCTCTAATATCGTCAATTCACAGACACTTACCTTCCTTCCTCCCCCTCCCCGCATCCCCCTCCTGTTCTGAAATGTGATTTGTCCTTTTCATATGTGTTCATTTTTTAAATTGTATCCTTTGGTATATATGGTTGTGACTATTTTCTTCCACTATTTGATCTGAGGAAGTGGGTCTGGCCCATGAAAGCTCATCATCTAATAAACCATCTTGTTAGTCTTTAAAGTGCTACATTGTCCTGCATTTTGCATTGTTCTCTCAGGTGAGTGTCCTAACAGCTGGATGTGCTCAAGCTCTGTAGGGCTTGTCTCTCAAAGTAAAATGGATCTTCGTACCTGCCTTCCTGGGAGGGATGTGAGTTAGGCCACAGCCTTGCTGCGTTTCACACCTGGCTAGGTTAGGTGGCTCCACACTTAACTTGCTGCTTCTGCACATCCTAGTCTCAGGCACATAGTGCTGCCCATGCCTCCTGTAGGGAGCCAGGCTTTGTCTGTAGGCACCTACTGACATCTGAAAATCTAGACCCTCGCTCACTGTCAGCTTTCAGTAAGAGGGTCAGAAGTGCCAGTGGAAGTGAAAAACATTGGGCCTAATCTATAAGGCCTACGTGGGACTCCCGATTGACTATAATCATGTAAGATGGGCTCTTAGCTATTGGGGATAGGAGCTCCTCCTCAGGTGTCCTGTGGGGGGCCCCTCTTATAGATATTTTCAGAGAAGGGCAACCCCCCATCCCAAATATGGCAGGACAGTGCTGAAATGCAGAGCTCAAGTCCTATGATTAATTCTGATACAGCAACAGGGGTACAGATAAGAATTTAACAATGCAACTATAATATCAAAAAAACTGGCATGAATGGCAATTACAAAGTAGTTTCAGGTAATGTAGCAATATACAACTAAACCTCTGTACACCGGGTGTCTCTAATGCGTGGGAGGGAGGGGGAAGGGGCTCTGTGCACTGCCGCTCCCACTCCCCCACACCCTCCCCAGCTGGTGCCCTCCCTGGCACAACAAAATGTTTAATCTGGCATATTCTGTTTCCCAGGGTTGCCGGATTAAAGAGGTTCAAGTGCAAATCAAGTTGCCTATTTCATTAAAGGGAGGTGGACACTATTTTAAAATGTATATTAATGCTATAATTCTTTCAGATTCCTTCCTGCTCCTATTTTATTTACGCTAAGAATTATTTGTCAGTTTAAAATATGCATTTTACCAGATTTCTTCCAGGGTCCATTTTCTTTATATATTGCTTTTCTGTTTTGTGCTGTGGCCTGTACTGTTTGCATTGCAGATCACAAAAATGCAAGCTTAATTTTCTTCTGCTTAAAAACTCTTTAAAACTATGACACTCTGTGCCCAGCCTCAGCAGGAATTAGGGTCAGTGACTGCTGTGTTCAAGCAAAATGCCAATATGATCTGAACCTCAAATGCTCCTTCCTGGTGACATGCTTGCTGTTGAATTCACTGTACTGGCAGAGACATTGGCCACACTAGTTTGCGCCCAGGGGCTGAGGTCACTGATGCAGAAAGGCTAGAGAGAGTAGGACTGACTACGCTCGCTGGAGTAATAGCGCTTGCAATAAAGGTTAAATAAGGATGTGAGTGAAGCATTTTGAAGGCTTCAGGAATTAGCAAGGGTTGATCTAAATGAGCTATATTAACAAAAGAGAGTCCAAGATGCAAAGATCTGAGCTGAAAATAAGGAAATAGAACCTCCTGGGGGGCGGGGGGGGGGGGGGGGGGAGGCAAGTGGAACTTTTCCATAAAGTAGATGCTATGGAATGGTTGATCAAGGGTGACAGTAAGAGTACATAACAACCCCCGTCAAGAAAAAGAAATAACAGATACTTCACAAAAAACATTATGTGATCCGGCCACTGCTGAGACAGATGAGGTGGTCTAACCACTTCCTAGGCCTCCTTTTATTTCCTATGACATCAGAATACTAGGCTGCAGTTTGCAACACATCTAAGCTTATGGTGCAGTAATTGCCTAAAGTTCCAGTGGAGCAAGGATCCACAATCCAGCATAACTTAAAGCATTATGTTCTAGCAAAATATATAGACTTGTCCGGTAATTTTGAAACCCAGCTTCTCATCTCTGCGGCAACAGAAGTTAGATAAAAATCTGCATCTACACTGCACCCAGAGCTTAAAATAAGCTATGCAATTTGAGCTACATAGTAACTTATTTCGTGTTAATTTCAAAATACCAATTATTTACTCTGAAGCTTCTTTAAATTTGTGCAATTTAAATTTTCCAAAGCTCAAACTTCCTGGCCATGAAATAGCTAGTTGCCAACAGATGGCTTGGGCCAAATTTACCTAGCAAAGTCACTGATGTTGCACCAAGGATGAATTTGGTCCCAAACGTTTAAAGTTTGCATGAATGGGCTCCAGGAGAAGCTAGTTAAATAGACAACTTTATCTTTGTTAGGAGAAAAATTGAATATGTTTTTAAAGTCCTTCATCTTTAAAGTAAAACAAATGAGGGAAAAAGTTTTTCTTAAATTCTACAGAAAAAGTAAATTAGTCATAAGGGTAAATAACATAACACTTTTTTTTTGGAGGACATTAAAAAGCAGCTACGAAACCTACACTTTTTTTTAAAAATAAGCTTTTCTGGAGCTCATGCATCTGAGAGTTTTAGAGGGGAGAGCTGAGGCACTCAGTACTATTAATGCTGATTCTTCCAAGGCTTCTGGAACATCCATGGTGCTTCAAAACTGGCTGAAACAAAGTAAGCATTGTGCCAATATTTCAAAAGGGACAAATGGAATGATTCTTGTAATTTCAAGCCTATTAGTCTGACATTGGTCCTGGGCAAGTTAATGAAGTGGTCAATATGATGTTCAATTAATAAAAAGCTAAAGGAAGGTAATGTCATTTTTATCAATGACTCGGAAGAAAACATAAAAATCATTACTGATAGGGTGCATCTAGACTGGCAAGATTTTGCGCAAAATCTTTCCACCTGTCCATACTGGCCGCGAGTATTTGCGCAAGAACACTGATGTTGTACTGTACAAAATCAGTGGTTCTTGCGCAAATACTTTGACGCTCCCGCTCAGGGATAAGCCTTCTTGCGCAAGAGGGCCAGTGGAGACAGGCAAGTTAATTTCTTGTGCAAGAGAGCTCCAATGGCCATTTTAGCCATTGGGCTTTCTTGCGCAACAGAGTGTCTACACTGGCACGGATGCTTTTGTGCAAAAGATGGCTTTTGCGCAAAAGCATCCATGCCAGTATAGATGCTCTCTTATGCAAATACTTTTAACGGAAAAACTTTTCCATTAGAAGTATTTGTGCAAAATCATGCCAGTCTAGACGCAGCCATAAAGTTTTGCAGGTAACCTGAAAATCAGAGGAGTGGTAAATAACGGCGGGTCATTGACCTACAATGGTCTGGATCCCTGGGTAAACTAGCAACAAGAAAAGAATATGCATTTTAATGTATACATCTAGGAACAAAAAACATAGGCCCTACTTCGAGAATGGGATATTTTATCCTCAAAACAGTGACTGTGAAAAGGACTGTGGCATCATGGTGGATAATCACCTGAACATTATGGTGTAGGCCAAAAGAATAATGCCATCTCCGGTTGCAGAAACAAAGGAATCCTTGGCTAGGAGGAGAGAGGTTCTTTCACCTCTGTCTTCAGCTCTGATGTAATCACTTGAGGTATCCTGTGTATCTCATTATGATGACCAATGTTCGAGAAGAATATTGCAAAATTGGAGAGGGTTCAGAGAAGACCAAAGAGAACAAGGGATAAGAAAAGCTGCTTTACAATGATAAACTAAAGGAGATGAATCTGTTTAAGGGGTGACTTGATTAGTCTACAAGTACCTACATGGGGAACAAATGCTTAATAAGGAGCTTTTCAAATCTAATGGAGAAAGGAAATAACATTAGCACGGGCTGGAAGCTGAAGCTAGATACATTCAGACTGAAAATAAGATGTATATTTTTAACGGTGAGTAATGGGAACAACTTGCCAAGGGTATTGGCTGATGCATCAGTGACCATTTATTAATCAAGAATGGACATTTTTCTAACCGATCTTTCCTAAGAAGTACTTCAGCAGAGGTCTATTAGCTATGTTCTGATTAGATGACCAAAACAGTCTCTTCTGGCCATGGAATCTAACAAAAGAGAAGCAGCATTATTTGAAAAGCAGCAAAGTTTTGTATGTGCTTGGTGGGGTATAGTGCTGGAATGCTAGCAGAGTACACACTTTTCTGGAAACTGTTCAATTCCAAAAATGAGTTTGTGAGGGGAGGAACAGACTACTCACAATCCAACAGGGGCCCCCTGTGGTCTTGGTTTCCCACATCATGGTTTCCGTGACAACAGAAAGTAGGATTCAAGAATGAAAAGGAGAGAGGACAGCTCCCCCAATTTCCAAAAGCACAAACTGAAAATGGGAATTTCTGCTGCTGCCTGGAGAAGACACCTCTCCATGCCTGGATGTAGGTTTGCTTTGTCTGTGTCTGACATTTTTATCCAGGACGGGGAGAAGGTGGGATAGAAGCAGTGTGGTTCTAGACTGGAAACCCCTTGTGCTGTCCCAAATTGAAGAGGCACTAGAACACGGCTACTCAACTTTGGAAGCCACAGGGGCCACAATGATACTTGCAGCACAGGACGAGGGCCGCAACTTAAGTGTGGTTGTATATACATGCAAATATATATGCAATTTGCTTCTTTCACACTGAAGGGCATGAATACAAAAATTAAGGCAAGACTACACAACACACAAGCCCCATTGAAGTCAGTTCTGCGGCCATTAATAATATGCAAATATTTACCCCATTTTTACCCATATGTCAGCACTTTTAATGAGCCATGACAGTCCAGGAATTTAACTACTAAAATGTATATCAACAAGACCGTTATATTATCTGCTTTTTTGTTTTAACTCCTACCCACAGGCCACCAACTAGTGGGCCAGGGGCTGCATGTGGCCCCCGGGCTGCGTGCTGAATAACCCTGCCCTAGAAAGATGGTGTGTGTGGAGGGGGGGGTTTAACTCCTCTCTATCCTCAGAAATATGAGGGTACAGTGCTCATTCCCAGACAGCATCTTCCTCCCCTTAGGAAATGCTATCCATGGTGGCTCTTTTTGGTTGGTCAGGGAACTGTTCCAATCCCCACTGGTTCACCTGAACCCGTAAGCATCACTTAAGAGTGATGTTAATAATGAGCATTTGCTACCAGGACCGAGTGACCAATGTTAAAGACTGTGAGAAAGAGCAAACATATCCAGCAGTGAAGAAATGTTTTTCAGAGCACCATTTAGGGGTAGTGGGTATGTCCTCAAAAGAGATGACCACCATCTCCCAAAACAGATCTTGTTCGAGTGGAGTCAGGGCAAAACAAAGAACCATCATCTATATAAGAGCTTCCACGATCATCTGAGGAGCAGTCGCCAGTGGACATGCATCAATCCTGAACAAGCGTCCCAAAAAAAGACTTGCAGATGGTCTCTGATAAGATCACCCTGTGCCAAGCTTGAGTGGAATTAACAAAACTTGCTCCAGGTTGTACATGAAAAACGCATCTAGCTTATCAACAGGTCACAATAATACAGACTTCCCCTACCCCCAGTACTACCAACACCGTGCAGCAGGAGTCCCATGCACATCCTATATGAGAACTGTGACAAGATCAGCACCTGCAGCAATTGGACTATATAGAACAGAGGAAGAAATATGCCTGTAAAGCAATTTTTCTACCAGTATAACTGCACCCACACTCAGGATTGAGTGTATCCTTGAATTATTGTGAAAGGATACAGCTTGTGGTTAGGTAAGTCCGTGGAGCATAAAATCCTTCCTATGTACATTCCTAGGGAAGCATGAGACAGACTGAAAGCTCCTAGACAAAGTCATTTCAAAACTTCAGTTATCTTTGCAAGAATGTCATAGGAAAAGACACATTTTCTTTACAGGAAACTAGCTCCCATCTGAGACTATTGAACATGTTGCGATAGATTGACAAAAAGGCCAGGTGTCCACTAGGAATTCTTGCTCACGGGGGCTTTTGTGGTTCAGGGTACAAGGAGGTGTGATTGTGATCAATGTAGCTGTGGCAGCAAAAGCCGAAAGTATGCGTACAGGCTACGTCTACACTACAAGCCTCTTTCGAAAGACTTTTTTGAAAAAGCCTTTTTTGAAAGAGCGTCTAGACTGCAACCACTTCTTTTGAAAAAGGAAGCGTCTTTTTCGACAGAGAGCACCCAGGCAGTCGAGATGCTTTCTTTCGAGAAAGCCCTGTTGGCATTCAAGAATGCCTTTTTTCGAAAGAGCACTTTCGAAAAAAGGTGTTCTTCCTCGTAAAATGAGGTTTACCATGGTCAAAAAAAGCGCCATTTTCTTTCAATTTACTTTTGAAAGAATGTGGCAGCAGTCTAGATGCAGGGGAACTTTTTTCCGAAGAAAGGCCACTTTTTTAAAAAAAAAACCCTGTACTCTAGACACACCCACAGTTGTACCTGCAAAGCTGGTCCCATTGTAGGAGCAGTGCAGGCTATGGCTAAAGCTGGTATTGCTGATGCAGGTACCCTATACCAATATAGCTACACTGGCAATGCACGCACAGTCTAGACCTAGCGAACTATCTCACCCATTACCAAGACAGTTTCCCCAATTATCACCTGTAATACCATTAACTCACAAACATCCCACTCCCCCTACCTTTAATATCATCAATTCACAGACACTTACCTTCCTTCCTCCCCCTTCCCCCCCCCCCCCCCCCCCGCATCCCCCTTCTGTTCTGCAATGTGATTTGTCCTTTTCATATTTGTTCATTTTTTTAATTGTATCCTTTGGTATATATGGTTGTGACTACTTTCTTCCACTATTTGATCTGAGGAAGTGGGTCTGGCCCACGAAAGCTCATCATCTAATAAACCATCTTGTTAATCTTTAAAGTGCTACATTGTCCTGCATTTTGCTTCTAGACCTAGCATGAACGACGTGGATCTGAAGTTACCTAGAGCAACTACCTCGACAGACACCGGTGTATGCTAGAACAGAGCACGGTCTCCTCAAAGTTATTGCATGGAAGGGTGTTGTTTGGGAAAGAATGGTGCTAGCAGGAACGATGCATCGGGCAGGATGAGGGTTCATTCCCGTCGGCGGGCAAACAATGAGATTTGAGAGAGGGTGACACATCATGTATGCAGGGCATGTGCGATGTCACTGCTTGCCGTGACGGAGGGCAGGGCTGCGCGAGCCGGGAGCGCCCTCCACTTTGTCATGGGTGGCTAGAAGAGCGGCCTCCGCGGGCAGGAGGGGCCTTCTCCATCCCCGCCGCTCTTGTCCTTCCTCCCTTGCTCGCGAGCAGCCGCAAGCGCCGGGGTGGGAGGCCCCGAGCGCGCTCCGGCGCGTTGCACGCACGAGGTCTGCCGGGCACAAGGGGTCACCGGGGGGCTTTGTCCCACGGGGGGGGGGGGGTCAACGTGGGCTGCAGCGGGGAGCCGGGGAGTGCGGGTCCTGCGGGCGGGTCGTGCAGCTCCGAGCTCCGCTGAGCTGGGCAGCGCTGCCTCCCTGCGGGGCGCCTGGAGCAGGGGCCGGGCGCGAGCTGCACCTGCCGCCCACCCGCTGGGCCCTCGCGCCGCGCTCCCGGCCGCTCTGCAGAGCCCCGCAGCGAAGGCTGGCGAGTGGGGGGGCGCGTGCACGGCCCCGCGCCTCTCACCAATCAGCGGCCGGGCTTGTTCTTCGGACTCCGCCCCTCCGGCCGCGCGCCAGTGTCCTCCCCGCCCCCGAGCTCGCGGCCGCGGGCGGCGCACGCAGGCTGAGGCTGGCGCGAGAGGCGCGGGAACGTGCCGGCTGGCGCGTTGGCGGGCTCGCGCCGGCAGGGCGCTAGAGCAGCGCGCGTGCGCGCGGGGCCGGCCGGCCAGAGCCGAGGAGCGTCCGAGCAGCCGCCGCCGCCGCCTGGGCTCCGCGTCGGCTGAGGGGAGCGGGGGCCGGAGGAGCCGCGGCCAGGTGAGGGCGGCCCGGGCGGGGCTCGCCGCTGCTCTGCGCCGGGCGGGGCCCCGCGGGACCTGTCCAGGTCCTGACGCTCGTGCGCGGGCGCTGAGGGGCGGCAGGTGCGGGGCGCTGCGCCGGGGCCGGGCGGCGCTCGAGGGTCGCGGCTGGTGGCAGCCCCGGAGCCGCCGGGCGGGGGCTCTGGCCTGTCGCAGCCCCGCGGGCGGCCGGAGGCTGAGCGCCGCGCCCATCCCCGTGGCGCCTGGCGGGGCCGGCTGGCTGGCAGGGGCGCTGCGCTCGCACGAGCGGGGCCCGCCGCCCGGGCTCTCAGGGGAGGCGAGGCGGCGGATTGCCCGAGGCGCAGGGCGACTTGGCCGAAGCGTGCGGCCGGGCGGGCTGGCCCCGGGGGCTGGGGCCGGCTGGTGAGTGCATTCCTGCAGCAAGCTGGTCGGACCGGATCGATGGCCCTAGGCCTGTGAAGGCAGCTGACGGTTTCCAGTCACTACGTGGGAAATAACGGCGCGGGGTTGGGTGCTTGCCTTGCATTGGCGACTGGTAAAAGGGTCTGTTTCCATCTACCTAAAAGCTCCTCATTTTTGGCTTGTGCTATGCTGGCTCAACTCTGGCAAGTTGTATCTTAGGTAATTGCCTTGAAAAGCAGTCCTGTCAGTATACTCATTTTTCTCTTCTACCCATATTGGTAACTAAGGATTTGGTTTCTTGATGACTTTAAATAAGATACAGTTTAGGAATCTAACATGCAAAAGTACCAGTGGCTCTCTTTTAGGGTTAGAAAATAGTATAATTCATTCATACTTACAACACTGACTCAAATACAAAGGATCAACATGGGTTTAAAAAGTATTCCATGTCCACTAAAATTACTTTTTAAATCTTATCCTTTAAAAAAAAAGTTGATTAAAAAAATTTGAAAAACTGACCAGGATAATCCAATCTGTAAGTGTAGTTAATTGATGTGTGAGTACAATATTTTCATGTTTAATCTTCCACTGTGTAGTGATGTTAGGGAGCGAATAAGATAAGGGGCTTTGACTTCAAAATGTGTTTTTTCAGCAGTACACTCTTTGATTCCCTAATGGTTCTTTATGTATAGGCACTAGTTGCTCAGAGCGTTGTTACTCTTACAAACTCAAGTACAAACAACTAACAGAAGTGAGGGGTCCTTTGTAAATAGCAACAGTTAGCGTGGGATGAGGGGCTGATGGAAGAAAATGCAGGCACAAGCAAACATCTCATCCAGCAGACCGTAGTGATGTAAAGATATGTACATTGCCCCTGTGGGTTAGCATGTGGTTTAACTGGTTAAAGAACTAAAAAGAGTGACTACCAAAAACCTTTATGCAGTGCAATTTGAAATGGGATTAAGGCATTTGAGCGTTCGGCTAAATGAAATAAATTCATAGTCTGATAGAGGTCATCAAGTCCAACCCCCTGCTATAGCAGGACCAATCTCAACTAAATTATCCCTTAAATTACTTGTAATTTCAGAATTTCATTGGGGGGCGTAGACTTTTTTTTTTTGGGCGGGGAGTAGCCCAAAAGTGAGAGAAGCATCACAGCAGATATTAATTATTCACAAGTATATGATCTCCTCGTTACAGAGAGTTGTCCCTAAACGCTTAATTACACTGGTGCAATCTAATGGCCAAAGAACCCAGATGTATCTGTTTTCCCAGTTCTGTAATCTTACAATTCTAAAATAGTTCAGTGATACAAGTTCAAGGTTTGCTATGTGGTATGAAAGTCAGTGGATGTGAGAAAATTTCAAACGTCTTTGGAGACAATTAAATAATCCAACATAGTGCCATGGTGACAAATGGAATATGTGGCAACAACATCAGTTGTACATTCTATTACATGTATCTAAGATTTCAGCATTTTTGTATAGTTTCTGGTTTAGTACTTACAGTGTAAAGGTAAAAAAGAAAGTCCTTTTTATTGTAAATCCTTCCTATATTGCTTTATTATCGTTAAGTATGTTTTTTATAACTCTTGGGAATTCATTGTCACATTGGTGCTCTCAATTGGAGATGCCTGAGGATAACTGAAGTGTGCCACCAGCAGGCTGCTGCATGTTGGTTGCCAGCTGCATAGACTGGCCTTGTAGATTTATGAACCAGCATTTGTACCTGCAAGGACATCCCTTATTTAAAAAAAAAAAAAGGAATAACATCTATTTTAACTAGCATCAGGTTATTAATTTTTTAAATTTAATTTCTGAAATATTTAAAAATGAATTATTCTAGAATATTACCATGTTAGTGATAAATACTTTTTCAAATGTTCAGTTACAAAAGAAGGTTATAATGAGGGGTATTTGTAGTCCTACATAGTATAAAATGAAGAAAAACAAAGCTTCTTTTAATTAAGGACCCGAGCAACACCAGCTAAATCTTCTAGTGTTCAATAAATACCAGTCTGTGTAGATAAAAGATTTTTAAAACACCCCACTTTTTTAAATTGAAAATGCTCATATATGCTGGAAAAGAAAAGTCCAGGACCTCATTAACATAATTATTCTGAGAACAGTTGCAAAATGGATAAGAAAATAGTCCATACTGTGTTTTCAGTCAGCATTAGAGATGTTACATTTAGATTAATTGGCTAATTGAATAGTGAATACAATTTATATTGACTGTTGGATTAGTCGATACGGGCGATTCTACCAGAGGAGAAGCTGTTCTGGATTTGGTTTTAACAAATAGGGAGGAACTAGTTGAGAACTTGAAAGTGGAAGACAGTATAGGGGACAGTGATCACGAAATAATAGAGTTCATGATCTTAAGGAAAGGTAGAAGGGAGACCAGCACAATTGAGGTTATGGATTTCAGGAAGGCAGATTTTGATAAGCTCAGAGAACTTGTAGGTAAGGTCCCATGGGAAGCAAGACTGAAGGGAAAAACAACTGAGGAGAGTTGGAAGTATTTCAAAGGGACGTTGTTAAGGGCCCAAAAGCAAACAATTCCGCTGTGTAGGAAAGATAGAAAATATGGCAAAAGACCAGCTTGGCTTAACAAGGAGATCTTGCATGATCTCAAAATAAAAAAGGAGTCATATAAAAAATGGAAACTAGGACAACTAACAAAGGATGAATATAGGCAAGCAACACGGGAATGCAGGGGCAAGATTAGAAAGGCAAAGGCACAAAATGAGATCAAACTAGCTACAGGCATAAAGGGAAACAAGAAGACCTTTTATAAATACATTAAAAGCAAGAGGAAGACCAAGGACAGGGTAGGCCCACTGCTTAGTGAGGAGGGAGAAGCAGTAACAGGAAACTTGGAAATGGCGGAGATGCTCAATGACTTCTTTGTTTCGGTCTTCACCGAGAAGTCTGGAGGTGTGCCTAACGTAGTGAATACAAGCAGAGAGAGGGTAAGTTTAGAAGATAGGATACACAAAGAACAAGTTAAAAATCACTTAGGAAAGTTAGATGTCAGCAAGTCACCAGGTCCTGATGAAATGCATCCCAGGATACTCAAGGAGCTGATAGAGGAGGTATCTGAGCCTTTAGCTATGATTTTTGAAAAATCATGGCAGACAGGGGAGATTCCAGAAGACTGGAAAAGGGCAAATATTGTGCCCATCTATAAAAAGGGGAATAAGAACAACCCAGGAAACTATAGACCGGTCAGTTTAACATCTGTCCCAGGGAAGATAATGGAGCAGGTAATTAAGGAAATCATATGCAAACACTTGGAAGGTAATAAAGTGATAGGGAATAGCCAGCATGGGTTTGTGAAGAACAAGTCATGCCAAACTAATCTGATAGCTTTCTTTGATAAGATAACGAGCCTTGTGGATAAGGGAGAAGCGGTGGATGTCATATACCTAGACTTTAGTAAGGCATTTGATACGGTCTCGCATGATATTCTTATTGATAAACTAGGCAAATATAACTTAGATAGGGCCACGATAAGGTGGGTGCATAATTGGCTGGATAACCGTAGTCAGAGAGTTGTTGTTAATGGTTCTAAATCCTGCTGGAAAGGGATAACAAGTGGAGTTCCTCAAGGGTCTGTTTTGGGACCCGTACTGTTCAATATCTTCATCAATGATGTAGATATTGGGATAGAGAGTACGCTTATTAAGTTTGCAGATGATACCAAACTGGGTGGGGTTGCAACTTCTTTGGAGGATAGGGACATAATTCAAAATGACCTTAGCAAGTTAGAGAAATGGTCAGAGGTAAAAAGGATGAGGTTTAATAAAGAGAAATGCAAAGTGCTCCACTTAGGAAGGAACAATCAGTTCCATACATACAAGATGGGAAGCGACTGTCTAGGAAGGAGCATGGCGGAAAGGGATCTAGGGGTCATAGTGGACCACAAGTTGAATATGAGCCAACAGTGTGATGCTGTTGCAAAAAAAGCAAATATGATTCTAGGTTGTATCAACAGGTGTGTTGTAAGCGAAACTCGTGAAGTCATTCTGCCGCTCTACTCTGCACTAGTTAGGCCTCAGCTGGAGTACTGTGTCCAGTTCTGGGCGCCACATTTCAAGAAAGATGTGGAGAAATTGGAAAGGGTACAGAGAAGAGCGACAAGAATGATTAAAGGTTTAGAGAACATGACCTATGAAGCCAGGCTTCATGAACTGGGCTTGTTTAGTTTGGAAAAAAGAAGATTAAGGGGGGACATGATAGCGGTTTTCAAATATCTAAAAGGGTGTCACAAGGAGGAAGGCGAAAATTTGTTCCTCTTGGTTTCTGAGGACAGGACAAGGAGTAATGGGCTTAAAGTGCAGCAGGGGAGGTTTAGATTGGACATTAGGAAAAAATTCCTAACTGTCAGGGTGGTCAAATATTGGAATAAATTGCCAAGGGAGGTGGTGGAATCTCCCTCTCTGGAGATATTTAAGAACAGGTTAGATAGACATCTGTCAGGGATGGTGTAGACGGAGCTTGATCCTGCCTTGAGGGCGGGGGGCTGGACTCGATGACCTCTTGAGGTCCCTTCCAGTCCTATTATTCTATGATTCTATGATTGTAGCAACAGCCCCAGGGCTGTTGATACACTTCAAAGGCAAAAGCACTGCGGGGAACACGGGGCCAGTAGTCCCCTGTTGGCCCCGTGCTTCCTGTGGTGTTTCAAAGTGGCACGCTACTGCTTTGAAACACAGTGGTGAGCCTGGTGTCAGGCTTCCCGCTGTGTTTCAAAGCAGCAGTGCCACAGTGAGCCCGGAGTCCCCAGCTGTTCCTGGGCTACATGTGGCACTGCCACTTTGAATCGCCATGTGGAGCCTGATGCTAAGCTTCCTGTGGCGTTTCAAAGTGGCAGCGCTGCATGGAGCCTGGGAGCAGCTGGGCAGCTGACGCCAGGATGCATGTGGCATTTAAAAGTGGCAGTGCCGTGTAGAGCCCAGTGTCTGGCACTGGGCTCCACGTGGCGCTGCCGCTTTGAAGCACCCCTTCATCTTCCCCCCAATCTTGCTTCCTCTTTCCCCCACCTTGCTTCCTCTTACTGACGGAGGCAGCAAGGGGGGGAAGCAACTAGTGGATTAGTGTATCGACTATCCGATAAGCATTTGCTTATTGGATGGTTGAAGAGTCATTCGCATCCCTAGTTAGCATCATTTGCTAATATCAGCCTTCACTAATCAAGAAAGCTATGCTTCATACAGGTTGAAGTCATGGGCCTTGTGTTACTAGTTATGCAGGTTCTTTGGACAAGTCTCCCTTTAGGTGCCTAAATAGTCTGGGTTTTTTTCTAAGTTGGCCTGTTTACAAGAAGTAGTTCACAATAATTGTTGATGTATGAAAAATTAAAATTCTCATTGTTAGCACTAATGTGTTTTTATTTTGATGTGACAAAGATACTATGTCACTAAGGTTTTTTTTATTTGAAAACACAATTTTGCCTGTTATGCACTGAATGCTATGCTGTTACTTTCTTTAGGCACATTGATAGTTTCACTGAAATCAGTAGTACTATTCATATGAGTAAAATTGTATATCTGCTTAAATGTTTGCAGGAGCAGGATTTGAGTTGTAAATATTGGTTATTTTGTTGTTGATTGCAGTAGCTTAATAAATTCAAATAAGATATATGCTCAGTAATATGTCTTTGTACACTTAACTAATTAAAAATTAGTTTATAAGAGTTTCAGCCTCACTTAAATGAATCCTTTTTAAAGTCATTTTTGTTACTTTATCCTGTTGATTATATAACTTTTAACTATGGGTCTCCTCTGGATTTGAACTCCTGCTGACCTATAAATGCAGAGTTCTATGAATAATTGCTGATCTTTGAACTATTCACTTCAAACCATGCACTTTTTGGAGTTAGCTGTTGTGTGAGATCTCCCTGTCAGTTTTTTCAGATTTACTGCTAGCAAGAGAGCTGTTGCTAGAAAGCTTTTAAATCGCTATATCCATTTTTAATACTAATTTCTGCCTTATAAATTTTATTTTTAATATTGACTCCTGTTTGGTATTGGTTTATTTTGGAGAGGAGAAGTCTATGTATTTATCAAATAACTACTGTAGAATAAAGAGCATTGTGCTCTTTGAGGTAGAATGGCATCTTGCTTTTTTGCTTAATTAGTTAAAAGAAGCTATTTTGATTTTCCTAGCATGGATTTGACATCTGTTTCTCTGGCCTATGTAAACTCAAGTTTTATTATTTTTGGAGTATTTGTTTGGGTCTAGTTGGATTTTAAAGGGACTTCACAGTGTTTTCTTTTTTCTGACCAAGCTTTACACTTTAGTTTGGGTAAAGTCTGTTTGTTAAAAGGTTATTGTATTTATAATTTTTTGAAGCGTGGCTACAGTAAGTTAACATAAACAGTATACTTACTTGACTTTTCAGTTCTTTCTCAACTTAGTTATTGTTGCAGATGAAAACTAATTTGTTGGAGGCTGCTTTTCCTCCACACCAATTTTAGATGATAGGAAATGTTTTAAAGGTTTCAAGTCAAAACTGCCATTGTAATGGTATCAGCTACTGAATCAAAACAATTTATTTTGTTTTTCCTTATGGTGTTTAAATGTATGTAATTAAAAACAAATCAATTTCTATTGGGGTAAGGGCATACATGTAGCTTATCTCAGGACCTCATATTAACACTTCATCATAAATACTTATATTTGACCTTCTTCTGTTTCCATATCTGAGCATTTCTTGATTTTTTTTTAAATCATATGACAAGAACACCATTAAAATATATAAGGGTTTTTCAATCTTTTTTTGTATGTACAGCTGCCAGAAGAGCTGCTGTTTGTTTAAAGGTTCCAAATCACACAGTACAGTAAAACTCCAGTGGTCCAGCATCCAATGGTCCGGCACTCCTGATGGTCCAGCACCATCTGGAACCCGGAAGTGCTCCGGCCGCTGCTGAAACTGACCATCGGCTGACTCCGGGAAGCCCTAGCTGCTCTGCCCTGGGCTTCCCGGAGTCAGCCGCTGGTCAGTTTCAGCAGCGGCTGACTTGGGGAAGTCTGGGGCAGAGCAGCTGGGGTGCTGCCGGGTTGGTCCCACAGCACTGAGGGGCGCATCCTCCCCACTCCACCCCAGGCCCCTCATAGCGCCCCCTTCCAATGGTCCGGCATATTTGATAATCCGACACCCTCTGGGGCCTAAAGGTGCTGGATTATCAGAAGTTTACTGTACTTGGTAGCTGTATGTATCCCACACTCTTTTGTACATGGCTGCTGCTAATTTTTGATCATTTAATTATGTGGTGATATTTTTCCCAACATTGAAAGAGAATGCTGGGTGGGACCTGAGTGTGAGAGTTTGGGTGGTGGTAGAAGAGTGGTTGTTGCTAGCTGTAGTTCCTCCCTTCTTGTGCATTTCTACTCAACTCCTTTGGAGTTTGGACGGAACAGTGCTTAAGAATATTTCATTCGAGTGCTATAAGCAAAAGAATCTTGTAATCTCAAACTTGTCAAAAACATTAAATAGGTATGTGTCATTTTGAGCAATGTTAAGTTATAAATTTGGATGTAATTTTTAAAAGCTAAATAGTTGTTTTAAGCTGTGCTTTGCGTTAGGTCTTCAGCTAGGTGCAAAATAGCAAAGATAAGACATTCCAGGCAGACGAGAGCTAGTCTTTATTTTTCTAAGAAAAGAACTTACAAGGATCAACTAACGCCACAACCAGTGTGGTGGACCCAACATGTGGGAATTTCCCCATTAGCTTTGAGGCTGCTGAGGCTTGAAGGACAGGACGTTCCCTAAGCAGGAGTAGATAATATACTGGTAAAAATGCCTCTGTCTAGTGCTACCCCGGTTGAGTTTTACAAATTGTGACTTAAATGATCTAATTTTTCATAGTGTAAACAGGGCCTAATAGTTTGAAAGCAAGTAGGTAGTGTAATGTTGCTTGCTTGAAAACACAGTAACAATTTACCATGCTATTTGTGATCCCCTATAACCTTGCTTCTTGTTCTGTGAGGAGACTGTGGTTCAGTATAGCTATGTTAAAATTAGATTAATCAACTAATAGAATAGTTGATTGAATTTCCATTAACTAATCAATTAGTCAATAAGGTCACTTCTGCTTTGAAATGTATCAAGCGCCCGCCTGACTGATGCTACATTTCAAAGGCGGAAGTGCTGCATGGCATTCTGCCTTTGAAATGTACAAGAGCCCCAGCATGGGCTTTTATGCATTTCAAAGATTGAAATGCTGTGTGGAGCCTGGGGCCAGCAGGTGACTCTGACTCCCATGCTGGCCACAGGGTCCATGGGGCGCTTCTGCTTTAAAATGTACAAGAGCCCCAGCACGGGCTTTTATGCATTTCAAAGATTGAAATGCTGTGTGGAGCCTGGGGCCAGCAGGTGACTCTGACTCCCATGCTGGCCACAGGGTCCATGGGGCGCTTCTGCTTTAAAATGTACAAGAGCCCCAGCAGGGGTGCTTGTATATTTCAAAGGTGGAATGCTGCCGCTGTGCCCCTGCCCCCTTTCATAGAGCTGGAGCTAGGGGGGAACTGGCTTTAAGTCAGTTCTCCCCAGCATCTCCTCCTCTTCCTTGCCCCCCCCCCTTGCTGCCTCTTTCTGACAGAGGCAGCAAGGGAGGGAGCGACTAGTCGACAAGCAAAATCTTATTGGATAATTGGATAGTCGACTAGTTGCTTAGATCCTTAGTGCAGTATAAAGATGTTAAGGACTAGTCAACTATCCGATAAGCAAATGCTTGTTGGATAGTCAAGTCGACTAGTCGATTTCCCCTCCTCCCCCTTGCTGCCTCTATCAAATCAAGGCAGCAAAGGGGGACAGAAGAGGGAGTACTTGAAAGCAGCAGCACCACATGGAGCCTGTACTTTGGGCTCCATGCAACACTGCCCCTTTGAAACGCCTCAGCATTTCAAAGTGCAAAGTGCAGCATTTCAAAGTGCATAGAGCCCAGGGTCAGCTGGGGAGTCCCCAGCTGGTCCTATGTTCCACTTGGCATTTCAAAGTGGCAGCGCTGCATGGATCCCAGGGTCAGCGGGGGATTCTGAGTCCATGCAGATACTTCTGCTTTGAAATACACAAGAGCCCGCACTGGGGACTCTTGTACATTTCAACGATGGCATGCTGCTTGCAGCCTGGGGCCAGCAGGAAGTCCCACTGACTCCAGGTTCCACACAGGTGCTTCCGTTTCGAAATGCACAAGAGTCCTCGGGCTCTTGAGCATTTCAAAGTGGAAAAGCCCTTATGGAGCCCTGAGTCAGTGGGACTTCCCGCTGCCGTGGGACTGCACACGGAGTTCCAATTTCGAAATGCACAAGAACTGTCACTAGGGCTCTTGTATATTTCAGAGGAGGAATCCGGAAGTGCCTATTGACTAGTTGAAAAATTGATGGAAATTCCATCAACTACTTGACTAGTAAATTATTGGTTATTCAACATCCTTAATGTAGTAGAACCTCAGCATTATGATTGCCACAGTTACAAACTGACTTACCAACCAAATGCTTCATTTGGAACCAGAAGTATGCAATCTGGGAGTAGTCGACGCTCCACGTACTCCCGTCTACCCCAAAAGGCAAATACAGTACTCTGTTAAATGTAAGCTACTAAAAAAAGGGATTTGTTTTAAAAAAATTGAGAAAGGAAACCGTTTCTATGCTAATATAAATTAAGATATTTAAAAGTTGCATTTTTCTTCTGTGTAGTAAAGTTTCAAAGCTGCATGAAGTCCTTGTGCAGTTCTAAACTTTTGAAAAACAACCGTAAAGTTTTGTTTAGATTCATTTATGAACATTTCAGATTCCTGAACAATCTCTGTTCCTGAGGTGTTCGTAATGCTAAGTTTCTACAGTAAATGTTAAAATGTCAGGTGCCGGCTGTATTGTCAATATAGGAGCTGGCTACACTTCTGAGGATGGAAGCAGACCAATATTTGGAGTGCATGTCATGTTTAGAATAATTAGTAAGTGAATAACTTTTAAAAATGAATTGTTTATTTTATCTAGCCTTCACTTGTAGTGCTAGCTACCTCTAAAAATATGCAGCCCTTCCTTTGTAATGAATCTCTTATGTAAACAGTTATGTCTTGAATGACAATTGGTATCTTAACATTCCAAGAGTATGTGCTTATGCATTATTGCAAACTTTTGTGGGTTTTTTTTTATGATGAGCAATATGATGTAGCCTCTGCTGCAGACAGTCTTACCATGATAAGATGCTCTGGCCATCACAGTTTTGAGGAAACAAAACCAGATTGGAGAGACAATTCTCTGCAAGCCTAGAAATCGTGACTTGTAGTCCTGGTTCTTCCATGGACTGACACTAATATTCTCATAAGGTATACAAAAATATACCTTAAACTGCTGTCATGAGAATGTAACTGTAATTTACCTATTTCAGATGTAACTGAGAGCTTTTGCACAGGTCCCTACAGCCAGTTTCTAATAGAGCAAATGCTTCTTAACTTTACAGCACAGTCTTTGAAACTAGGGAAATCTGTAACCCATGCTAACGCAGTGTGGCACTGTCATTACTATGTAAACCTTTCGTTATCTCAGACAAAAGATCAGGTTCTTCAGGTCAAGTGGTAGAGGCTCATGCTTTTATATCCATAGGCCTTGGATTTGTTCCCCAGAGATGATCCAAATAGGTATATTGTTACATTTAGTATTGCTATCTGTAACTACAAGACCACTGTCTGTTTCTAGAGTAAGGGGAGAACTCGGTTTGGTAAGCTAATCTTTCCAAAAACAAGCCTCACTCTTAAACTCATAGACTTTAAGGTCAGAAGGGACCATTATGATCATCTAGTCTGACCCCCTGCACAGTGCAGGCCACAAAATCTCACCCACCCCTCCTAGAATAATCCTCTCACCTATATCTCAGATATTGAAGCCTTCAAATACTTTGAAGACCCCAAGATGCAGAGAATCCTCTAGCTGTGATCTGTACCCCATGCTACAGAGGAAGGCGAAAAACCTCCAGGGCCTCTGCCAATCTACCCTGGAGGAAAATTCCTTCCCGACCCCAAATATGGCGATCAGCTAAATCCTGAGCATGTGGGCAAGACTCATCAGCCAGACACCCAAAAAATTCTCTATAGTAACTCCTATCATCCCTCCATTGACCTATTTCCCACTGATAATGAATGGTCAATTAGTTACCAAGATCATGTTATCTCATCAAACCATCCCCTTCATAAACCCATCTAGTTTAATCTTGAAACCAGATAGATCTTTTGCCCCCACTACTTCCCTTGGAAGGCCGTTCCAGAACTTCACTCCTCTAATGGTTAGAAACCTTCGTCTAATCTCAAGTCTAAACTTCCTACTAGCCAGCTTATATCCATTTGTTCTTGTGTCCACATTGGTATTAAACTTAAATAATTCCTCTCCCTCCCTGGTATTTATCCCTCTAATATATTTAAAAAGTGCAATCATGTCCCCCCTCAGCCTTCTTTTGGTTAAAGTAAACAAGCCAAGCTCCTTGAGTCTCCTTTCATAAGACAGGTTTTCCATTCTTCGGATCATCCTAGTGGCCCTTCTTTGTACCTGTTCCAGTTTGAATTCATCCTTCTTAAACATGGGAGACCAGAACTGCACACAGTATTCCAAATGGGGTCTCACCAATGCCTTGTATAATGGGACTAACACCTCCTTATCCCTACTGGAAATACCTCGCCTAATACATCCCAAGATCGTATTAGCCTTTTTCACGGCCATGTCTCAATGGCGGCTCATAGTCATTCTATAATCAACCAGGACTCCGAGGTCCTTCTCCTCCTCCGTTACTTCCAACTGATGTGTCCCCAGCTTATAACTAAAATTCTTGTTATTAATCCCTAAATGCATAACCTTACACTTCTCACTATTAAATTTCATCCTATTGCTATCACTCCAATTTACAAGATCATCCAGATCTTCCTGTATGATATCCCGATCCTTTTCTGAATTGGCAATAGCTCCCAACTTTGTGTCATCTGCAAATTTTATTAGGACACTTCCACTTTTGGTGCCAAGATCAGCAATAAAAAGATTAAAGATGAAACTTAAACAATTTTGGAGAGTGGAATGTCTTAAAGCAGTGTTTCTTAAACTTTTAAGACTGAGGAACACCAAACAATTTTTTTTTATGAGGAACACCAAAGATATTTGGTTTGAAAGGGGAAGGGGTGAAGGTTGCCTGCCCTTTTAAAGGTGGCCATTGGAATTCTGTTCTCCATGGCACACCTTTGACACCAATGTGCCATGGAACACAGTTTAAGAAAAACTGTCTTAAAGCTTTGCTGTAGAACAGGGTTAGGGAACCTTTTTTGAGTTGAGGGCACTGACCTACAAAAAAATCAGTTGGTGGCAGCATACAAATGAGAAGCAGAAAAAAACCCCCCTCTTTGTGGCCCCCGACTAAAGGGGAGAAAAACACTCCCCACATTTCCTTCATACACCAGAGCCTAGGAGGGCCCATCCTAGTATATTTTGTGAGCTCCAGACCCTAGGGTGGCAGCAAGGGGGGGGGGGGCTGTAGCACCAGTGCGGCCTCCCCAATGCTGGGAGTGGGGCTGAGCTTCAGGGGCTGAATGCAGGCAAGCCGAGGGCCATGTCGGTTCCCCAGGCCAAAGGTTCCCCACCCATGCTGTAGGGATGTTAAATATTGCTTAATTGAATAGTTGATTAACCTCATGAATTCTTATTGGTTAGTCAACTATATCAGAGGCAGCAGCGTGGGGTGCCAGGCAGGAGTTGGTCTGCAAGGGAAGCCAGTTTAAAAACCAACCCCCCCTTGTGGACTGGCGTCCTGTCACCCCGTGCTGCCGCTTCTGATACAGAGGCAGCAGCACAGGATAGCAGCAGCCCCTGTATAGGGGAGGGGGTTGAGCTCCCGGACATGGCATGAGCTGGAATTAAACTGGGCTGCCTACCTGCCTGGTTCCTAATACACTTTAAATGCAGAGCTGCATTGGGTGTAGGTACAGGACCCAATGTGAGCCTGGCCACTGCTGGCCAGCCTGCTAAAAAATTTACTGGGAGGTGGGAGGTAATGTATGTCGTCTATAGCACTAACCTAAAGGTTTCTTGCTTATCAGTTAATCGACTACATTATTACATCCCTTCCCTGCTGTAGAGGCTTTTGCCTGTATGTTTACTAGTTTTGAATCCTGCTCACTTTAGTCAGAATTATTTGTACTGGCTACCAAAATGGGATTTTGGTAGCCTGTACGTGAAATGAGTTTTTCCTATGTCTAACTGCCACATAACAAATTATACTCTGCACTAGATTTTATGCTCTGAAGGGCAGGAATAGTCTCTTATGTGTTTGTACAGTGCCTAACGAAATGGGGTCTGTAAGCTGGCCAGAGTGCCTACATAAGAAGGACCATGCTGGCTTAGACCAAAAGTCCTTCTAGCCCAGTATCTAGATAGATACTGGGCTAAATAGACCTTTGATCTGACCCAGCATGGCCGTTTTTATATATTCTGACATTGGCCAACGCCAGGTGTTTCCAAGGGACCGAACAGAATAGGTAGTATTCAATAGGGATGTTAACTATTGTTTATTTGTTTAAACATGTCACCACTGGAAATTCTAGCAGTTACATGTTTACATGACTGTGGGGGCGGGCAGGCACCCCACAAGCTCTGGCTCCTCCTGCTGCCTCTGAAAAAGAGGTAGCAGCGGGGGGAGGGAAGAGGCAGTGGTGGCTCTGCGGGAGCTGATACCTGGAGAGGGCTGGCTTGAAAGCTGGCTCCCACAGCTGCCACCCACTCTGTTGCCTCGGTGGGAGGTGAGGGAGGGTAGTTGGCTCCATGGAGCAGATACACATGGAGACATGGCTTTGAAGAGGCAGCAGCATGGCGTGGAGAGGGCAGAAAGGAGCAGATGTGTGGGGAGCTGGCTCCATGAGCCGTCTGTCTCCCACAAAGGTAACAGCATGGGAAGGGCAGGTGGAAACCCTCTTTGTGCTGTTGGTTCTGAAAGGCAACAAAGTTGGGGAGGTTGCACGTAGTTGATATGATTAACCGATAAGCCCAGACTTATCGATTAATAGTGTAATTGACTACATGCTAACCTCTGTAGTATTCAAGCTATCAATCTGTGTTATCCATTCCCTACTTCTGGCAAACAAAGTCTAGGAACATCATCCCTGCTCATCCTGGCTAATTGTCATTGATGGACCTGTCCTCCCGTAATTATCTAGTTCTTTTCTGAACCCTGTTAGTGTTGGCCTTCACAGCATGTAGTGAAAGCTCCTTCATAGAGAGTCCAAGATAAAATGGTTAATGTACAAAGTTAAATATCATGTAGTTTTTGTCCAAAAGTCTTTAAAAAAATCTCGTTTTTGGGATCTGACATGATTTGGAAGTTTTGGAATTATAAATATTGAGTGTGTTCTAGGGATGTAATAGTATAGTCGATTAACCAATAAGCAAAAGCTTATCGGTTAATTCTATAGACTACACACATTCCCCCCCCCCCCCCCCCCCCCGCTAGTAAATTGTTTAGAAGGCTGGCCAGGAGCCCAGCCCAGTTCCAGCTTGTGCTGGGTTCAGGACCTGGCTCTGCATTTAAAGTGTATTTGGAGCCAGGCGGGCCGGAGCTGAGACCCTGCCTCCCCCCTCCTCTGAGCCTGCTATCATCTGCCTGGCCTCCTTTACTGATACAGAGTCAGCAACAGAGAGTGGCAGGGGGCTCCTCAGGAGTGGGGTCGGAGAGCACTGGCTGCTGATCCCGCCCCTGGGGACTACAGAATAGTTGAGTAACTGATAAGAGTTCATGAGATTGATTATTCAGTTAACTGATATGTAACATCCCCAGTGTGTGTGAGTATGGCTGTATACTGTAGCACATCTCTGTATGATATCCCAAGGCATTTGGTACCAACAGTAATAAATTCAAGAAAAAATTCTTGGGCACACAGGTGGCCTGCTATGCACATGTACAGAGTGAGTATCTGCTGCTTCCACAACTTCTGCTGATGCCAGTGTGTACATGGTGCTCAAATATGGATTTTGTTGCCTAAGATTAGGCACCAATTACTACATTTGGTTTTAGTTTATATTTGGTTCTAAAATCAATGAGGAGTTCTATGACAACTTAAAGTCTAACAGATTTATTTGGGCATAAGCTTTCATGAGCAAAAATCCTACTTTGTCAGTATCCACAAAAACAGACCTTGCTATCTCTCTTATACTTGGTTGTAGAGGCTCTTTTCAATTTAGCATTCAAATGACATTTATAGCATACTGTAAAGTCCTAAAAAAAAAAATTAACCTGAGGCAGATCCCAAACGTGGAAACTTGTGCCTGGGCAGTTAGACAGTCATAAGCAGTGAAAATGAATTTAAAATGTTAAGTTTTATAGGCAGTCAAAGTGTGTGAGGTGCTGTGAGTCAGCAGCTCCCATTAGTGTTGAATTCAGTTAGATCTGCATCAGCTCAAAATGTGGCTGCTTTCAGGTACAATAGAATCTCTGAGTTAGAGACTGCTTGGGAATGGAAGTTGTTTGTATTTCTGAAATAGTCTATAACTCTGAATGATAAGTTATGGACTTCAGCCACAGGTGAATTTAGGGCTGCAGCCACAGATTAGCGGTGGGGGTCAGGGCTTCTGATGATAGATGCTGCTAGGGCTCTCAGCAGAAGGCTCAGGACTTTAAACTTGGGGTAGAGTGCTGGGGCTTTGGGCTTCAGTTGCATTCCTGGTTTCATCAGGGAGGAGAAGTGCCAGGGATCAGATCTTTAGCCCTGCAGCTCCATTCTCAGGCTGAGCATGGGGTAGGAGCATTGGGGGACCAGAACATGAGCTATGGGAGGGGGAAGGAGTGCTGTAGCTGAAATGAGCACTCTTAGCTAAAGCTCTGTGTCTCAGAGCTACTGTACATCCAGGCTGGAACCAGGAGCGGAGCTATGGGCCCCAGCATTCCCTCCAGTCGAAAACCCAGAATCCCAGCACTCCCCAAGGATCAGAAGCCCCAAGCTGCTCTCCCTTTGCTCTTGTAGTTGCTGAAGCCCCAAGGCAGCATGGTATTGTGCTTTTTAAAAAATTTATTTTGCTGCCTGGCCAAGGATTTCTGGTTTCAGAGTGTCCAATAGATTGGTAAGTCTAGTGTTTGTTTCTTTGAGGTTTTACAGAATCAAATAGTCCAAGTCCCAACTTTACACATGAAAATTTTTGTCAGCTTGTAGTAGACTTTATTGGTGTTCTCTGCTGGCAAAATGCAGCAGTGTTTGGTTTGCAGATTGAAGGGAAATGATTACTGACATCAAAACTTCTCATGATTTTTTTGAAATCTGTGACATTTCACTTTGTTTTGTAAAAGCTTTTTGTCTGGCCCAAAATGTAGTTTTTGTCAATTCTGTTTACTTTGCATTTTTCTCTAATGAAATATTTCTTCTTTCTCTGAAGTATTGAGTTTCTAGGGTTTAATATTTAAAGACAATCTTTTTGCTGTATTGCTGATTAGATCTTGTATAATCTTTAACTCCAAGAGTTATTCAGCCAAGTTGGCTCATTTGTTGTTGGCTGAAGGGTTCTGCTAATTTAGAAGCTACTCACAAGATTAAAATTATCATGTAGAGTGGATGATTTTCATTATGAATTTTCCAGAACCGCATATAAAAATAATATTGGGTCTGCATTTAACCTTGGTAAAAACACAAGATTTTACAAAAAGGAACTGTTTTCATGATTAAAAAATGCTTTTGGAAAATGTCTTCTGCAAAACTGCAAGGAAAGTTATTTGTTCAAACTAAAAAGATTACATGACTACTGTGAGAATCAACAAGTGAACTAAGAGAACAAAAGTTAAATTGATTAGTTTGGTTTGATTGTTCAAGCTAATAGTATTTACTTTCACATTTCTAAGAGTAGTGAAAAGTAATAAAACTAAGATTTAAAGTTTCATAGATTAAAAATTATTAGTAAAATAAAGAAGTAAATACTTTTAAAAACCTGACATCCTTTTAATCCATGTGCGATATAAGACTTAATAATAAGTGTATTCTTATTATTTTGACTGAACAGTTCTCATCAATAGAATGGAAAGGAATGCATGTTTGGAATCTTCTGTGTATAATGGAATATCACCTGGATTAATCGGTCTTCAGCTATTGTTAAGACTGCGCCGATCACAACACGTTAACCATTCTTCTCGCACTCTTGCCTTTCTTCTCCACGTTCGTCCAAAACGTTTAACAATGTCATCTTCCCATCTTCTTGGAGGCTGACTGGGTGATCTTTTCTGTTCTTGTGGGTACCACTTAGCAATAATTGCGGTCCACCTATTGTCCGTGAGCCGTTCCAACTCCTTCTTTCGTCGGGTTTCGCAGACACCAAGGATGTTGCATCTTATCCTTTTCTTTTCCTCCGTCAGATGGTTTAACGTTTCCTCCCTTGCCAGCGACGTACAATTGTAAGTACACGTAGGGAGGATTGTCCTTTTCCATGTTGGCCTAGCACCTGACATTTTTGTAGGCCTTTAATCGCTCAATTTCCACTCCCCCACTGTAGAACAGTTTGATGACATTCAGGGGACTAAAACCCATGTACTCGTGTTGTTTTAGCCATCGACTTCAAGCCATCCCACTAGCTAGGTCGGCAGGCATGCGTACCTCCTCAAACTTAGCTAGCCTTCAACCTCTAAGGAGAGGGAAAAACTGAGAGAGCAATCCGCTCCTTGGATTGGATAGTCTGACACCTTTGTAGCATAGTTAGACCTATCAGGGCATATACCCCACTACCAGAGCTGTCAGACTGGTAGTGTCACTGCTGCGCCACGATTAGGCGTTGAGGTAGGATTTTGCAGCGGTAATGGAATATAGCTGTTAAAAACATTCTCAGCGGTTTTTTTACCAAGTATTCTGTGTATTGGAGAATGAAATTGGTCCCTAAATGCTCGCACTTCTCTATTTTGTGCAGTAATGCAATTTCTTTGCACCATTCATTTCTTGAAAAAACTCCTAAGATTAGTGCTGATGTCCTTTAATCCCTTTTAAGAGCTACCATATTGAGCCTTAGTTTGCAGAGCATGGCAAAAATGCTGTTTTCACCCAAGGAGAAAGTAGTTATGGAGTGCACTCTTAACTGTATGGGTCTAGTTCATGCATTAGCAATTATTGCTTGTATAGGGGCTGATTGGAAGCGGTCTTGTTTGTGATCAGCATAAGCATGTGGTGTACAGGTCGTCCTCACTATAAGTCTAAGATACGTTCCAAAAAAATTAGATTCAAAGTGAAAATTTAAAGCAAGGAATTTTATCCCCACAGATTACTTGTATTTGCACAAATTGTTGGGTTTGTTTGGTTTTTTGGGCAACTTAAGAGTGGGGAATGGGAAGACTTATAATGCATCAGTTTCTATAAGAGTCAATGACTTCAGTGCAAAACAGATGTATACTGGGCTGACTTACAGTGGGGACGTCCTGTAGTGAGCCATCTGTTGGTAACTGCTAGGACTGCTGCTAAAATTTTACTATTCCCATGTTGACTTGGATATCTTAGGACCAGTTCCTGAGGTCTTCATCAATATGGACCTCCTTTCTCTTGGGCTCCTAAGGAATCATCTAGTCACAATTGAGTCAGGTTTCATCTTTCCTGTTGTAGAGACCCCAAGTCACTGGCATCCAATTTCTTGCTGGATGGCGGCAGCTGCTCCAGTAGGGAGAAGAGGAAGGTTTTGCAATCATGGGATTATGATCTCTCCACATCAGTTGCTCTATGTCTTCTAATGGTTGAAGTTGACTCCTTGCTCCTCCATACTGCAGTTTGATTGGGTGCTTGTCTACATACAAGTTGTGGTGGTTTAATTTGCATATGTTAAACTAAGCTGATTTTACCATTTGTTTGGGTCCTTCTGTCTTTCAAAATTGGTTTTATTGGTTTAACTTGCACTTGTAAATTTACTGACATGGAAACACTGTTTCATCACAAATCTAACTACATTGGTGTAAACTCACACCTTTATTTAAAGATACAACTTTCTATAGATCAAGCTGATATTATTCATCCTCATATTTCAAACATGGATGTGCCTCTGTCCCTTCCTCCAGCTTCTGCGTGATGATCCAGCAATGGAAGTATTGCCCATACCCACAGTTTCCCAATATGTTGCCTCTTGCAGTAGCAGAAAGCTTACAGTGGTGCAGCTCTAAGGATGCAGCTGTGCCACTCTAAGATCTCTTGTTCAGTCACTCTGTGCTGATGAGAGAAGCTTTCCTGTCGCTACAGCTATGCATGCTACCATTTGTATCATCCTACCTTAATTCACTTGGGGGAGGGGCAGAATATTTACACCTTGCGCAACGTAAGTTTTGATAACATAAGTGGTAGCGTAGATGTAGTCTAAATCACTCCTCTCTGGCATCAGGCATTTTCCAGTGTGTCTCTCCCCTCCCTCACCCTCTGGTGCTTCAGAACTAGAGGAAACACACAAATGAAATATGGGAACCTCCAGTATGCCACAGTAGGTTGGGGGAGTTAGCTGGTTCTTTGAGGGGGCTTAGCTCTAATGCCCAGTCTTTATTGGTCTTGGTATCTCAAACCCAAGCTTGCTTTCTTGATCCTGCAAAAGCGACCAGGAGTCATGTGGCACCTTATAGACTAACAGATGTATTGGGGCTTAAGCTTTTGTGGGCAAAAACCCACGTAGTCAGATACATGTCTTGATCCTCTTTCTCAAATATCCTTCTCTGTAAAGTCACCTCTGATTCTGAAACTGAGAACAGCTGAAAAACAGACAGACTCTCCCCTTCTCTCCCCCCCCCCCCAAAAGTATCAAGATAAATAGTTTTGAAGCGTTAGGGGCCAGTTAACTATTCTTCTTTGGGAGGCTGATAATTCTTGGTATTCTGTTCTCCATCCAGCTCCATTTTTGATTGATGTGAATCTAAAAGTAGGCTTATAAAATGCTTAGATGATCAGGAGTTGATAGTCAAGCTAAACATGGTTTACTAGAATTTTGTCCCCAAAATAGTAGGGAAAGGAGAACCAGCAGATAAAACTTGGATTTTTCAAAAACTTTTTGACCATTCATCAAAGGGACATTAAGGAAGCTTAACTACTTTTATGTAAGAGACAAAGTACTATCATGGATTAGAAATTGGCTGAAAGAGAAAGCAGGGATAGAATAAATGGTCATATGTTAACATAGAAAAGACTACATTTGACATTTTGCTAAGGTTCTGAACAAACATTGGAATTTGAATGTATTTCTTAATCATGAAAGGGAGTGAGTGCAAAGTTGCAGATTCTACAGATGACCTCATTTGTGATTTGTGAGGAACTGGAGGGAGCTACTGAAGCTAAGTGAATTCACAGCATCATGGCAGATGCTGAACTTATTGATGACAGATATAAGGTACTTCACACTGAAAGGACTAATGCAAATTATTTATGTATTTTGTAATGTCTCATAATAGCTTATCAGAAAAGACCTGGATAAGCACTGTTCACTGTGCAGTAGGGGACACAGAGAACTGAATAACAAGGAAATTATAATGCATTATAAATTATGTCGTGTCCTCACTTGAAATACTATTAGTAGTTCTGGTTGCAATTTAAAAGATATATCAGGAAAAAAAGGAACTAAAATGATTAGACACATGGAGAGTCATCTTTGTTAAGAGGAAATTTTTTAATTTTTCTGAGAAAACGGTTTATTAAAACCCTCAGCTCACCCAAGCATTGACTGTTATGAAGAAGATAAATTGAGCCCTATAATTTATTTTTCTCTTTTAAAGAGGACAAGGAGACTTTCAGTGCAGTTTGAAAGACTTGACAAGTTTTTATCCATGCTGAGTTTGTCACAAGGTAACATGAAGGTCAAGTTATCACCATGATGGGGGAAAAATGAATATGCATTTATGTACATCATGAGAACATGCAGAAGTACATTTGACATGACTAAAAATTAATATTTCTTCAAAGGAAATTTCTAACTCATAATTTAGTATTTAACCATCCTGCTGCAGAAGAGACATTAATCTCACTAACTTTTTTTTAGTAATATCAACTACACTTGTGAATACGAAAGCTCATGGTACTGTACATCTTTGTTAGTCTCCAAGGTGCCATAGGACTACTCGTTTTTAAAATTCCTAGACACCATTTAACCCTCCCCTCTCCAAACAGAAGATTGGTTGTGTTTCTGTTGAGTGGTCAAAAGTCTGATTGAGGCTGATGGAGGATGATAGACGGTTCAGAGGCTCACACAATCCCAAATGACCCTATAACTGAAAGAGAAAGAGAAAACACAAACAGCCAAACTCATTCACCTAAATAATAGTACTTGCACCTTATTCGTTCAGCAGGGGTCTCTCCCTCTCAAATTCCTCTGTCTACAGTCCCTTGGCTTGTTTGGGTTTGGTATCTGGGCTGTGGATATGCAACTTAGTGTGCTGATGTGTAATGTAAAACTTAGATGTATTCAAACTGTGACATCTTACTATAGCTGTCTGAAATAACAATAAGGGACTAACTGTTAATTATACACTAATTACATGCTACAGCCAAGAGGACGTTTAGTTGATATTCTGTTAGAATGCTCAGGCATTATACAAATTGAAAATAACTTGGTAAGCAGTTGGAACAAAGGTAATAGCCATTGTAAAGAGACCAGGCAGAGGGTGCCAGAATAGCTGTGATGGTTAGGACAAAACTGTTTGAACAGGTCAGGCCAGCTGGTGGTGGTAAGAGAAGTTGACAGACTGTGGAGTGTGAGGGGGGAAAAAAGGAGGGCACAAAGGAGGCAGAATAAAGGTTGTAGGAGCTCTCCATGGTAGCCTGGGAAGAGTAGATATATTTCAATCCTAGTATTAGAAAATTAAAAACTGGCAAATGTTAAAATGAAAATAGTCCAATTTGTGTAATGACAAATAACTACAACTTGAACTTTATACTTTGGTCAAAGGTTTTTAGAACAGTGCTGAAATCCAGTTGACTGAATTAATAAGTACTTTTTTTTCAGAGGGGTAGCTGTGTTTAGTTTGTAGCTGAAAACAAAGCAAAACAATGAATAGTCCTGCAGCACCTTAGAGACCAACCAAAAATGTGGATGGTATCATGACCTTCTGTGGGCACAACCCACTTGTTTAGATGAATGGAGTTCAGGGATGGTACCCTGGATTCCTTAACTCCATTCATCTGAAGAAATGAGTTGTGCATATGAACGCTCATGATACCATCTACATTTTTTGTTAGTCCCTAAGGTGCTGCAGGACTATTCATTGTTACTTAAATGTTTAAGTATGTGTTGTAAGATATGTAGGGTACTCACTTTTAGAATCATTTAAGGCATTGTAGAATACCTCTTCTTCGAGTAGTGTCCCCGTGGGTGCTCCACTGTAGGTGAAGGGTTGCCCTGAGCCGCAGATCGGAGCTTTGTATAGCAGTTTCCCCTGTTGAGCCACGCATGCCCAGGAGGCGACTCGAGCCCTTCCTGCCTCCTGAGGAGCGTGACTCAACCCCTTCCCTTTCAGTTCCTCTTTAACCGCCCTCCTCAGCGGACGGAGCAGCCAGGAGCTCCCTGTCAGACTATCTGACTGCTTTTCCCTTAGTTATTTAGGCATAGTTAGCTTCCCCTGTTTTATCCTAGTTACTCTTTCCTTGTTTCTTTATAAAAAAACAACCCCCCCCCCCCAGAAATAGGAAAAATAGACTTAATTAAATCCCCCCCTCAGGGGGCTTGAACTTACCTCAGACCGGGACTCCGGTGAACCGGCTTTCTCCCGTCTGTCAAAACAAGAAACACATAAAGACTTAAAAAAAAAAAAAAAGCAGCAGCAAAACCACATAAACTATAACAGTATAGAAGATAAATATAATAATTTCAAGAGGGAGAGAGCCTGCAATGTCCACCTCCTCAGGTTTTAAAAAGTGTGGTCAATGCCGGGACCCAATGCCAGCTTCAGATGGCCACTCGGACTGCATGCGGTGTTTGGGGGAGACCCACTCTCCCCACAACTGTACCCACTGCAATTCCCTGACGGTGAGAGCCAGAAAAGACCGTGAGCTCCGCCTCAGGATGATTTTATTTGAAAAAGCTCTACAGCCTGCAGGAGAACAATCTGCACCGCGGCAAGAGCCTCCGCCGCCTTCCAGTAATGCCCTGAGAGCGAGACCCTCTCCATCCTGCTCTCTTCCAGCCTCTTCCTCTCCCAAACACAGAGGAGAGGCACACCAGGCTATGAAGTCCCCTGCCACTAAGGCCTCCCACTCTGCACTGGGATCGGGGCGCTCAACGGCTGAGCAGCCCCGGAAGCGCTCTAAGCAGCTGGCATGGCATGAAAAGCCGGTGCCAATTCAAACCGCGGTGCCGCTTGCAAGCACGGCACCGCTTCCAGCACCGGCACCGCTTCAAGCCTCTGCGGCGTCCCGGGAGCGCTCTAAGCAGCCGGCACGGCATGAAAAGCCAGTGCCGCTTCAGAGCGTGGTGCCGCTTCAGAGCGCGGCGCCGCTTCCAGCCTCGGCGCCGCTTCAAGCCTCTGCAGTGCCGAAAGCTACACCACGGCTTAAAGCTGCGGTGCCTCTTAAAGTCACGGCACCGCAGCAAAAGGATGGGCATGCTCTGAAGCCACTGACACCAACTGATGCTCCGCTGGTCCTCCCACAGCCAGACAAGCAACCAGATGAGGCTCCTAGGGATCAGCCCCAACAAGAGACTGATCCATACAGCAGGCATCACTATCTGTGCCTGCCCTCTACCTCTTACTCTCCTGAGGGGTCTCCATCAAAGAAATCCCCTCCCAGGTCGATATCACCGTTGTCTCTTCACGACGCTCTCCTTCCTGATGATGACCACCACACGGTCTATTCCTCGCGACATCCGTCACCTGGGAAGGCTCGCTCCCACCATTATAGGGCTCGGCCACAACATGGCCCATGGCACCCATACTGTCCTTATCCACCTCCACCTTATCCACCGCAATGGGGACTGTGGGAACACTGGGATCCATATGGACACTGCTCCCCACCTTGTTCCACTGTATCCCGGAGAAGTTTGCCTCGGCCACAACCCCTACCTCCAGCAAGTTTTTCGGAGGACGAGGTGGGACAAATCTCAGACAATGACTCAGATACTTAGTCAGTACATGTCACACACTACGGACGAAATGCTCCACAACAGCAAAAATTCTAAGTCCACACTTCGCACGCTAGGTATGTGCACGCCACCCTATAAACGCAGGCGATACACCCCATATAATTCATATAATCGATATCGGTATGGACAATACAGTCTACCACAGAGGCCTTATGAAGATGACATACCAAGACAGCGAGGTCCCAGAAGGCGACCCAACCAAGCCCGCCCGCTAGCTAACCAACCATCTAAGCAGCAAATTTGAACATTTGGTCGAGGGCCTGCAAGACCTCCCTCACGATCTAACACCACCTCAACATGGCCATCTATACAACCGCTGTTTGCGCGCCTTCCTCCCACAGTGGGAATCCATAACATCGGACTGCTGGGTCCTAGAGATAATTCGAGTGGGCTATACCATCCCTTTTATTTTTTTCCCCCCTACCCTTCCCCCTACCCCTTCTCTTTTCAGGGACCACTCTCACGAAACCCTTCTAAAACAAGAAGTCAATCGGCTCCTTGTCATTGGGGCTATGGAAAGGGTACCCCGAGAGTTCCACGGGAGAGGGTTTTACTCGCACTATTTCCTGACCGAGAAAAGAACAGGGGGTTGGAGACCTATTTTGGATATCCGCAAACTGAACAGATTTCTCAAGAGACAACGTTTCAAGATGGTCACTCTTTCCACTATCATTCTTGCGCTAGATTGAGGGGACTGGTTCGCTGCCCTCGACCTCCAAGATGCCTATTTCTATGTAACCAAATCAGTTCTGCACCCGGTTCAAGATATAGAGTTCAGTGGCGCACGCCTGGACTCAGTTACAGCCCGGGCATACCTACCTCAGCAACGCTTTGCAACCATGCAAGAAATTATAAACGGGATGCTCACAGTTCCTACCACCACAGTACTTACATGCCTTCAACTAATGGGACACATGGCTTCCACCTACGTAGTCCACTATGCTCGTCTGCACTTTCGATGTTTTCAGCTCTGGATTGCAACTGTTTATATCCCATCACGACACCCTTGAAACAAAACAGTTACTATCCCACCAGACGTGCTCGCATCCTTACGATGGTGGACAGTGCCAAACAATCTTCTGGCGGGGGTTCTGTTCCAACAAATCAAACCCACTATTCAAATCACCACAGATGCTTCCCTGCTCGGCTGGGGGGCACCTATGGACTGTCACAAAGTTCAAGGCATGTGGTCCCCAAACGAGACACTCTTACACATCAATCTCCTTGAATTGAGGACAGTAAGAAATGCCTGTGCACACTTTGCATCCGACATCGCCAATCACACAGTCCGCATCCTAACGGACAACATCTGCGTGATGTTATACATAAACAGACAGGGTGGAGCCCGCTCCCGCTCTTTATGCACGGAGGCTATTCGCCTGTGGAACGCGTGCATCCGCAACCAAGTCACCCTTATAGCATCCTACCTGCCCGGAGTGAACAATATCAAAGCGGACTCCCTCAGCCGAAACTTCACCGCAGACCACGAATGGGAGTTACATACGGAGGTGGCGAACTCAATTTTCCACCAGTGAGGATGGCCATTGATACACCTCTTCGCTTCTACCCAGAACACCAAATGTCCCCAATTCTGCTCACATGCGGGACTTGGCAAATACTTTCTGGGGGATGCCTTCCTAATCAAATGGACAGCCCCCCTACACTACGCCTTTCCTCCCATACTGCTCATCCCAAGAGTTCTGCACAAGATCCTGAGACAAAGCCCTAGTCACCCTGATTGTGCCATCATAGTCTCGCCAAACCTGGTACCCATACCTTCACAGGCTAGCGGTCCAGCCTCTCACCCACTACCATACCGGATAGACCTACTATCTCAGGACGACGGCAGGATACTGCACCCACAACTCAATACCCTGCATCTTCACGCATGGCTTCTCTCTGGTTCTCGGAGGTAGAAGAGCGCTGCTCCCAGTGAGTAAAAGACGTCCTCCTCCATAGCAGGAGACAGTCTACTTGGAAAACTTACCAACAGAAATGGACACGTTTCTGTCACTGGTGTTATCGAGCCCAAGTGGAGCTCCGTGCCTCACCACTAAATACCATCCTAGACTACATTCTGGACCTTAAAGCATCAGGACTGTCAATCTCCTCTCTGAGGGTATGTCTACACTACCCTCCTAGTTCGAACTAGGAGGGTAATGTAGGCATACTGCACTTGCAAATGAAGCCCGGGATTTGAATTTCCCGGGCTTCATTTGCATAAGCGGGGAGCCGCCATTTTTAAATCCCCGCTTGTTTGAACCCCGTGTAGCGTGGCTACACGGGGCTCGAACTAGGTAGTTCGGACTAGGATTCCTATTCCGAACTACCGGTACACCTTGAACCCCCTTCTTACTTCAAAGATTTGTTTTGGTAATTGAACAGAAATGGAAGAGGAAGCAATAGGAAATGAACTTCATAGACTCATAAAATATTAGAACTGGAAGGGACCTTGAGATATCATCAAGTTCAGGCCCCTGCTCTCATGACCGGACCAAGCACCATCGAGATCAGGGGTGGGGAACTTTTTGGAGTCAGGGACTGCTGAGCCACAGAAAAAACAGTTGGGGACTACACACATTTGAGAAGACGAGAAAAAGCCACACCCTCACTGATGGCCCCTGACTCCGAAGGAGAAAGATACTCCCCATATTCCTCTTTCACACCAAAGCCTTGGGGACCCCATTTTAGTAGATTTTGCATGTTCCAGCCCTACAGTGGGGTAGCAGGGAGGCTGGAGCATCCATGCTAGCTCTCTAATCCTGGGAGAGGCATGAATCTTTGGTCCAGATTCATGCAAGCCAGGGGCCACATCCCGCCCCTGTGCCTGAGGTTCCACATCTCTGGTCTAGATCATCCCTGATAGATGTCTATCCAAACTGCTCTTTATTATCTCCAGTAATGGAGATTCCACAATCTCCCTAGGCAATTTATTCCAATGTTTAACCACCCTGACAGGAAGGAAGTTTTTCCTAATGTCCAACCTACATCTTCTCTTGCTGCAGTTTAAGCCCATTGTTTCTTGTCCTATCATCAGAGGCTAAGGAGAACAATTTGTTTCCCTTCTTGTGACACCCTTTTAGATACTTGAAAACTGCTATCATGTCCCCTCTCAGTGTTGTCTTTTCTAAACTAAACAAGCCCAGTTCTTTAGTTTTCCCTCATAGCTTATGTTTTCTAGACCTTTAATCATTCTTGTTGCTCTTTTCTTGACCTTCTCCAATTTTTCTATAGCTTTTTTGAAATGTGGTGCCCAGAACTGGACACAGTACTCCAACTGAGGTGTTACAGTTTTCTTCCCACTCCCAAATTTCCTGTTGTTTCTCTTTCTTCACTGAGCAATGGGCCTACCCTGTCCTAAGTCTTCCTCTTGTTTCTAATATATTTGTAGAATGTGGTATTGCTACCCGTTATGTCTCAAGGGCAGTGGTCCTCAACCTTTTGGGGTTGCTGGGCGCCTGGGGGCAGGGCCACCCACATGCTGGGTGCATGCCGCACATAAATGCCCTGGCGGGTGCCATGGTGCCTCTGGGCACCGCGTTGGGGACCACTGCTCTATGGTGTTTCTTAAACTGTGTTCTGTGGCACACGGGTGTGCCGTGAGACAGTTGGAGGTGTGCTATGGAGAACAGAATTCAAAATGGCTGCCATTAAAGGGGCAGGCGACTTTTTTCTTCAATAACTTTCTGCCGATTTTTTTTTTTTTTTTTTTTTTTTTTTTGGCTCAAAAAAACCAAACAAACCCCTTCGTGTTCCCCATAAAAAATATTGCTTCATGTTCCTTGGTCTTAAAAAGTTTAAGAAACACTGCTTTAGATAGATTGAGCTCGTTTTGTGCCGTGGCTTTTCTAATCTCGTCCCTGCATACTTGCGTTGTTTGCTTATAGTCATGCTTTGTAATTTGAGCTAGTTTCCACTTTTTATATGACTCCTTTTTGTTTTTTAGATCATGTAGGATCTTATGGTTAAGCCAGAGTGGTCTCTCACCATACTTTCTATCTTTCCTGCTTAACTTACTGTTGTTCTTCCTCTTTCTTACTTACCTTATTCTTTTGTACAACAGCTTATAAAAGCCTGTGGAGGTTCTTTGAAATGTGTGATCCCTTTCTGTATTCCAGTCCCATTCTCCATCTCTGCTGCTATGGATTCCTCTGCTTCTTGATAGAAGGCAACTGGAGTGTTGTTGAGCTGCACCACCTCTTAAAACCTCATATGCGGTCGATGCACGTGTGGTCAGTGGACACTATTTTGAACAGTTCTGGCTCTGACACATGGTTTATATTCATACCCATTTTTTGGAATCCAGATAGTGCCTATACATCTCAAAGAACCTCCAGCTCTTCGAATGATGTCCCTGTGGGTGTTCTTCTGTAGGTATGGTGGTGCTTTTGCATCTGAAGTTGGAGATTTTTCAACAGCTGTGCCCATTGGACCACATATGGACACCTCTCCTCCCCTGTTGCTGTTCATATGTAGTAAAAATAGCATGGTGTAGTCAGCTCTCAATTTCTTCTCTACCACCTGTGGTCTAGAACAGAACAATTACCAGAGTCCCCTTGAGTATTTTGATAGTCTCTTACTTGTTTATCCCTCTTTTGGGCAGTTAGCTCCTTCATTTTCTTTTCTCCTCCATCCTTAAAAAATTAGTTTTTTGCTTTTACTAGTTTCTATCAAGGAAAGCTGCTCCCTCACCCTTATTTCTCTGGATTTAAGTGGTGTGTGAGTGGGGCCTTTCTCTGTGGATAACACCCAGTCTCGGTGGGGGAAAAAAACTTTCACCCCTACGAGACTTGTTTTCTATTCCCTTCCACTTTACATAGAGCCAGTGTATACTCTGCTGTTTTTGGGTCTGCAGAACTGACTTTGGCCGGTATCCCTGATGGCTCTGCTCAATGCTTGGATCTTGGCTACCCTGCAAACATGTGTCTCTCCCTTCAAAGTTTTAGGAAGTATCTGACAACTGAGTGATCTGGCTGCTCTTTTGGGGTAACAAAGAACAAATCATTGGAAAGCTCCTGTTCTGCCGTGGGCTAGGAACACAGCAGCAGGCAGACGGCTGCTCCAGGAGAAGAGGGATTGTGCTGCTTTGACATGGCTCAGCAAGGAGAGCTCACACAGCTACTCAGAATGCTGCTCCCAGCAGCTGAGGATGCTGTGGGAGAAGTTGGAGGGAGTCCCATGATGTGCAAGGATCAGCTTTGTCTTCTCACAACACTACATTGTGATATACGTACTCACAGTGCATTGCTCACACTGTTGATGGTGGTACCCCCAACGTAGACAGGATCTGTCGATAGACAGAGCAAGCATGAACACCCTCTGGTGATATTTTTTTGGTCATTTTTTTGTGTCAATATAAATTTTCTCAAAAAAAAACTTGGTAGTATAGACGTACCCTAAGAAGAGAGTGGCTTTTTGCTCAGCTTTGAGGTACAAACTGCAAGAATGCCATCTCCAGCTAGATCAGTGGTGCTAACAGCCTCTGAGAAAGAGGTGCAAAGCTGCTTCTAGACTATTGCAGCTCCTGAGCATAAATCTAAAGAGTGTGCCGGGGGAAATGGCAGCTATTGGTGCCATCTCTGTTGTGGGCAACTGGATCGAGCCATTTACCTCCTTCGTGGCTTCAGGTCTATTTCTGGCACAGAGTGCGCTGTTAGTATTCTCTCTGGCAATGGCAAAACAGCCAACTCCAGTGAAGCACTTGGCCCCAATGCTGCATACAGCTTCAAAGCTCTGACACACACTCTGGTGGGGTTGCACACTCCTACTAAAATTATGGCTTCAAAAAGCTCTTTGGTGCCATCTGCTGACTCTTTTCTATGTTCACACCTCAGCAATATGGTCAACAAAGGCTTGTACTGACAACAGCTTGTGCCTAAATACATGCGTTAATCTGTAAGGTGCCACTGAACTCCGTTTTTACAGGCACACAGATTGCTCCCAGAAATTCACACAGCTGTCAGACCTCACTGTCTGATACCCTGCGTTCTCCACTCCTCTGACAAGAGGGGTCTCAAGGCTCTTCTACTCCTCAGTCAATATACTCTCTTTTTGCTCTTCCACAGGGGGACAGCACCTCTTTTACCTAGAGCTGCCAAGAAGGACAGGTCCCTGGGCACATAAGACCCCCCCCCCCCCTGCAGCGAGCCAGTACTTGAGGTCTGTGGCATAGGCAAAAGATACGCCTGTCTCTTGAGACAGCTGATGGACTTAGATATCAGCCGGTGGACCCGTGACATTTACACTGAACACCTGTTTTCATTCCTTTTCAAGGGGGGAGTAGCTGGAGTTGCCAAGGAGTGCCCCACCCCCAGGACTGCCACCACCTTTCCCCCACACACACCATCCCACCAACAATAACTTCCCCACTCAACAGAGACTGAACTACATAGGGCAATTGGCTTTCTCTCTTCTTCTCCTTTACCCCCACACACTGACCTGAACTGCACCACCCACTGGGGGGCTGTACTCAGGGGGTGTCAAGGAGTAATCCACTATCCACTCCTCAGAAAGCTGAGTGCCCCACAGGAGGTGCAGAAAAGACTCAAGTGGATGAAGATGCAACAGAAGAAGATGCTGAGGGACGCAGAAGACTGGGGAGAGCATTGGTCTGTCCCATAAAGGGAGACTCAGGGGTCTTGTGGGAATGCCCCCCCAGGGTGGCACATGGCCTGGGGCATCCTCCAGATCACTCCCTTGTGATCTTGGTGCGTTCCCTTTGGAGGGCAGGACTGGTGCTCTGCAAGGAAAGAGGACGAGGGCGCAGAGGAAGAGGATGCTGATGGATGCAGAAGACTGAGGAGAGCATTAGTCTCTCCCACAATGGGAATCTTGGGGCACTTTTGGGAATGCTCCCTGGGATGGGACATGGCCAGGGACACCTTCCACTTTACACCCTTACCAGCTCTGCACCTTCCTAGGGGGTGCCAGAACAGGGCCCCGATGAGGAAAGAGGACAAGGATGCAGTGGAAGAAGACGCCGAGGGGCGCAGAAATCTGGGGAGGGTAATGACTTTCTCTCCCTCACCCCCCCCCAACAGACTTTTAAGGGTCTCCTGGGAAAACCTCCTCAGGCAGGACATGAACCTTGAAAACCATTCATCTCACACCCCTACTGGCTGCGTGCTTTCCCACGGGGGTCAGATCAGGACACATGAGGCGAGTCTAAGTTGGGGAGGGCACCTGCCTCATTCCCAGAGAGGGCTTTTAGCTACCCCTTAGATAACTAAGGGGCTGGGCATATACCAGGCAGTGGGACATGCTTTTTCTACTGGCCACGCTGCCCTGCTGACCCACTGGGTAGCCATCACTGCTGTGGCTCTGTTGGGGAGCCAGCTTTGGGGCTCCAGGCAGCTGCATATGCCATGCATTGGGGCTCCCTGGGCAACCCTGCATGTATGGCGGTCCTGCCATCAGCTCCCTGTGCCAGTCCACTGCCTTGCTGCCCCCGCAGGGATCCTTACTGCTGGCCCTCCAACAGGATTCTCTTTGCAAAGCCTCGGGGGAAGCCGGCGGCGGGGCATCCCAGGCGCGCCTGGGGTGCCCCGCCACCGGCTTCCCCCGAGGCTTTGCAAAGCCGCGGAGGGCCTGGGCGGCGGGGCAGCCCAGGCGCGCCTGGGATGCCCCGCCGCCTGTAAAACCGGCGTATAAGATGACCCCCAATTTTTGGGGGATGTTTTTTAACATCAAAAGTCGTCTTGTACGCCGGTATATACGGTAGGCTTCTGTTATGGTTTTGACAGTTGGAGCCCCCTTTATCAGCACCAGGTGGCCAACAGCGGGAGCCCCACTCTGTTTTCCAAATTACTGCAAATAATACAGTCCATTATTATTTTCCCACAGTTTTCCATACCTTGCCTGTAATCAACCACTATTATTTGACAGTCCATCCCACAGTTCAAGTATCGACTCAGATATTTAATTCAAATGAAATAAACTAACCTTTTTTACAGAACAATACTTGATTGTAGCTAGCTTATACTTTTTCCCAAAGTACAATAGAATGCCAACAATACTCACCAGGGATGTAAAAATGCATTTAAATAAGTAACCATGTAAAAGCTAAAATTTCAGTTGTTATTGTTATACACAGGGTGGCAGTAAAGCCCAGGCTCATCTGTTAATGGTGTACAGTTACACTTGAACATCCCTAATACTCACGCAAAGATCCAGAGTATTGTAGTTTTCCAACTGAAATGGTATCTCGTCCTTGGCTATAGCAGCATACTTTCAAAATGTCACTTTCCTGGTACCAGGACAGTTAACAGAATTGCCAAGCCTCTGCCTAAGATGTATATCTGGGGGCTGGCTCTGGACCCCCAGAAAGGGTGGGGACTTCAGGCAGAATGGGTGGAGCTGGGGCTAGTCTCTCCCAGCCAGCCCTTCAGCACTGCCTGGTCCACCTGCCCAGAGCTCCAATGGTGATTTAAAGGGCTTGGAACTTCTGCCGCTTCCACTGCCTTGGTAGCAGCAGCTGGGATTCCCAGGCCCTTTTAGATCGTTAGGCCTTGGGGCAACTGCTCCCAGCCCCCTGTTCCCTCAATGGTCCTGCTTAGTACCAAGCCCTACATCTCTCTTTTTTTAAATCTGGAAGCATATTGGGGGGCTAACGGCTATCTGGTAATTTCAGAGAGACGGGAACATGGTTGACTGTAACCTTAACTTTAGCATTCCTTATTTGTGTGGTTAATTTTGTAATGTTAATGCTTTAACATAGTTTTTAAAAGTGGAATCCTGGCAATAGTGTTTATTGTCCTTTTTAATATCTATTTTGTCTTCCATTTAAGAGCCATTTCAGCTAGAAGTAGGGATATTAGATAATGTTTAATTTAGTAATCTTGTAGCTGCAAAAATGTCTGTTGGTTGCATAGTTACTAAAATACTCCCCGGGGGCAGGGCCTACTCCCAGGGAGCCCCTATTCCTACTGCCAGGGAGTCCTCTGCCACGTGCACTGCTGCCTCTGTATCAGAGGTAGCAGCGTGGGGCTGTAGCAACCCCTGTCCGTGGGGGGCCCGAGCTCCCCACTGACAGAGGCTGTGCAGCAGCAGCAGCTCCCTGCCAATGGTCCTCCCCCCCCCCCCCCCCCCCCCGTGGACACACACTGCTCCCTCCGTAGGAGGCAGCAGGGGAGGGCAAGCGGCTTCACAGGAAGCAGCATGGGCGGGGAGCCAGCTTAAAAGCTAGCTCCTCATGGGCACTGGCCCAGGCTTATTGGTTAATCGTTTAAATGACTATACGCTAACGTCCCTAGCCTGAACCACTCTTTCCAGATTAAGGTTTTTCTGGACATTATTACTATAACAAGTTAAAGACATTTTTAAAATAAAAATTACTATTTTAGTGCTTTTGTCACTCAGTGGAGAATTACAGCTGGAATATAGTTTGTAACAGCAGAGGGTGCTGTTGGATTTTACATCTGTATTTCAGGATTTTAACAAAACTTGCCTGTAGTCAATTGTTTAGTGTACTAAATCAGTGTTTTACTGTATTGTTAGGTATTCTACATGAGTGACATGAAAACATTTGTTATACAATGAAAATGGTATTTGGCTTATTGCAATATTCAGCAATTGTATTAATTTAGTGTAGTAACACAGCTTAGATTTAGAGTCATTTGAGCTGGCTGGCTATTTAGAATAGCAGGAAGGTAGTGTAATGAAACATTTGAAATAATTTCCCTTTATTCTGTTGTGCAAAAGGAATAGAACAAATTGGAATAAAATGGTCCCTTTGACAGTGTTCCCTTTATCATAATTGGTTTAACGTGGGCTGAAGTGAGTAGACGCGAGTTAATAGTGACTGAACCTGCAAGTGACAGTGAAACAGACTATCATTTTTACTGATTTGTGGAGTTATGTTGGAGGGCAAATGTAAAATGAAGTGAGAGCCTTTTGCTACATTTGTTTCCAATTTTATCTTGACATTGTACCTAATTCTCTGTTTTGATCTAGTTATTCCATACCTCATTTAAGAAAATAATAAATGGTCTGGTAGCACTTTATTTGTTGTTTTTTTTCTGTAACAAACTCGGCTACCGCCTGAAGCTCTTAAGAAAATAGGTGATTATTGGTTTTGAGAATTATCAGGATCTAAATTTGAACCCAACCTGCCTCAAAATTAAACCATTCAGTGGGACTGTAAGTAATATCCAATAATTTCATACCTCTAATCTTCCCACCAATTTCAATATTTATCTTTTCTTCCTTCTGTCTACTCTCATCTTCATTGTGAAAACTTAGTGAGGATGAATTTCTATTCAGTGTTCTAGCTTCTAGTTAATTTTCTTGTTTGATCTTCAGCCCTAGATTTATTTTCCAACGCAGTAAGCACTGAACCTTCCCTGATGTTTTTATAATCAAACACCCTCTTTCTGAGCGTAAAATCTTCTTTACTGGCCCGCTCACCAGTGCCTGAGCCTTTGAAATGTACAAGAACCCCACTGGGGCAGTCGTACATTTCAAAAGCAGAATCGCAACAGAAGCAGCGTGAGCGGAGACTGCGTCAGTCCCCACTTGCGCCCTTTACTGCTGTTCCCCTGCCTCCCCTGCCCTCTTAAGCCAGTTCCCCTGACCAATGGTTCCTGCTCCTCTTCTCCTTGCTATCTCTCTCTGATAGAGGCAGCAAGTGAGGGGAAGCGACTAGTCGCATCACTAGTTGGCTGTCCAATAAACTTATGCTTATCGGATAGCCCTAATTAAATCCCTAATTAGTGCAACTGTAAAGCAAATGAGAGTCTATTATTTGTATGCCACTTTCTGCTAATACAGACAGTACTTAAACAAGAAAGATTTAATATCATAGGAGAATATCTTCTGCTATCAAGTAACTTTACTCAATTTCCAGCCTGTTACATTGAACAGATTTGTGTGGGCATTTACCACTGAGTCCTGAGAGAGAGGGTAGTGATCTTGGCAGAAACCATGGTAGTTCTGTGATATCCAAGAATCAAGGGTAGTGAGACCACCATCTAACTCCCCAAAGGGGAAGCACCCCTCCCAGAGTCTTGGTGGGCTACACCTGGCCCTAATGAGCCACCTGGCTAGAAGCCAAGGGGCGGAGCCAGAGAGGTAAAAAGCCTGCCCGCCAGGCACAGACCACTGAAGAGGCCAGAGGGCTCCCCTATACCTTGAGGAAGGGAGCTGAGGCATGCTGAGGTGAAGAGCTGGCGTGGGCTACCAGGCCCCCTGCTACACAGCAGCCTGAAGAAACAGAAGTGCTCAAGAGGGCTTTTCTCCATCCCACGGAGCAGAGCAAATACCTGGGGAGGTGGTGAGCTAGTGAGGACCACCAGGGCCCCTGCTGTGAGACCACCAACTCAGTCACCATCTCATAGTCAACCTGTGGAACTCCTTGCCAGAGGAGGCTGTGAAGGCTAGGACTATAACAGAGTTTAAAGAGAAGCTAGATAATTTCATGGAGGTTAGGTCCATAAAAAGCTATTAGCCAGGGGATAGAAATGATGTCCCTGACCTCTGTTTGTCAGAGGCTGGAGAAGGATGGCAGGAGACAAATCCCTTGATCATTGTCTTTGGTCCACCCTCTCTGGGGCACCTGGTGCTGGCCACTGTGGGCAGACAGGCTACTGGGCTGAATGGACCTTTGGTCTGGCCCAGTACGGCCGTTCTTACATTCTTATGTGCTGCCCAGCAGCCCGGAACAACAGCAGACTTCCCCAGACTTCCCAAACACCCTGCAAGCCCCTAAGGAGTGTCCAATGGACCTGTATCCCTGTGACTCCATGGGAGACCTACATGACTGCCAGGTACGCGCTGAGGGGGGAGGAGGGAAGCAGCCCAGGGGACATCATGGGCATAGACATGCCCGGATCAGCATGTTTTGGGCTAGAGCCCATGCTGATCAAGCAGCAGTAAACTGCTGCCTCTAAAGCCCTGGGCCGGGGCATGGTGGAGTGGACGAGCCGGTGCCCCCCCTGCCACCCACTGCTTCAGTGGTAACCTCCCCCTCTCCACCTTTGCCGGCGAGCTGCCTGCAACCCTCCTGAGTAAGGAAGCCCAGTTGTATAGGTTGTTTTGACTGCTTTCTTGCTGCCCCGTCCTGAGCTAAGGCTGGGCCTTCTGTTATCATTATATAAATACACTCTCTCTCTCTCTCTCTCACTGCATATTTACCTGTGTAAAATATAAGCGCATATATATAAAAAATTGAAAGCTAAATCTATACTAATGCTTCATTAAGCTGGAACTATTAAAATTAGTCAGCAGAAGCCAAAATAAAGATTCTTGCAGGAATATTAATATATTGTTTGTGCTTATGATGTAGTGTTTTTGTTCTTGCCACATTATACCTCGAATATATTGTCCCCATAAAGGAAGAGGTATCCTCTGAGTTAATCTTGCTCTTGGAACCTTCTGTGTGATTGTTCACTTTTACTGCAACAGTGATACAGGGTATTTACATTTTATAATGCTAAAAGAAGACAAACTGTAACTAGTTGGTGTGTGTTGGGTGTCCCCTCTCTGGAAATCTTCTGCGCTCTCATTTTCAAAACAATATTTAAGGGTTAATTGTCACATGTGCCTCTTGCGGATAGTAGGAATGAATTGCAGCCTTTAGCGTACTGTGCAGTTAATCCTGCAGTTTGTAGTTTGTAGTCCTGACATGTCAACAGAGTTAACTGTTATCCTTGCTACCATGACTTAGTGAAATAATCACTGTGTTAATAATGACTTATTGAGAGTGAGTGAGATTTAGTGCTCTGACAACCTGAACTGTCAGTGGATTGTAGCACTTAGCCTGCATGGCATCTCTTCTAACTGGGACTTTGAATATGGGAACCTTCTTAAGCATTGTAAGACGTCGCTATAAAAGGAGGCGTAAGAAACGTTCTGAGAGGAAAGGTATTGTATGAATTTTTGTACTTTCAAAACAGAATATTGGTGAGCTTTTATAACTAGAAAATACAATGTAAAAATGTTCTTAGATTATACTGAAATGTCAGTACTAAAAACTAAAATTTTGCATCTATAGCTTTAAAAAGTGTTACAGATTTTCTTTTTTTGTTTGAGTATTGAACACCAAAAGCAATGAGCTTTAAATGGAAATCCGTTTTCCAGTATTATATATTTCACTTTGCTTTCAGGCTTTCAAAATTCAAAATAATTATTTTTAGACAAATATGCAAAAGTCTTTAAGTTGCACAGCTTTTTGTATTTTACTATTATTTTACATGCCTAATGTATAGTTTCATGTGTCTGATGGTAGGCTATCAGTCTTGTCAATGGATATTCATTAATCAGTTAAAAATGAGCTTTTTCTGTCTTAAAATTAGCCTACCTTGAACAAGTACAAAGAGCTATTAAGTCTCCTTTCTCTTTTGACTAAATTTGTATGAAAATATGCAAAGTATCCAAGTTATTGAAATCTCTTTAGATTGCATTGATTTTCACCTAAATACACTTACGCCAGTTAATATATTCAGATTAGATAAAGTAGGAATTCTTTTTATTCCTTAAAATCTGCCAACTAGCTTCACATCTCTTGAAAACAAAGTGAATTAATGAGAACTGTGCATTAATGAGACCCATGTTATAGCTTCGTTATCATTTTTTAAGTATTTTGTACTGTTTCTATCGATGTACAATTGGAAAATAGTGAATTATCTCTGGGGAATAAGATTCGGAAAAAAAGAACATTTCATATATAGTGCACACACATGCACATATAAATGAAAGCTGTAATTTTACTCCTGTTAATATTATTTTTCTGATTCTGTTTCTGTCTGTCACAATCTGTATGTAACTCTTCTGGATGTCATTTTTTTATCTGGTTGATCAATATGGCTGGCATGTAATGCATTTAGAATTACCACCATTGTTGTCAAATGCTATTTGTATTATAGACTATTGCAACAGATACAACCCTATGCAGAAGAAATTAACTACAATAACTATAATGACCCTAATAGAGAGATCACATATCTGAAAAATACAGCGTAAGACTGTACTAATTGAAGCAGTATAGAGAAGAACAATGGCTTTCAAACTGGAATTAGGTTTTTCAACTTTTAGATTTCATAAGTAATCGTGAATTTGTATAAAAAAATTAGTAACTCAACCCAAATCACTAATAAAGCTGAGTATATCAAGAGCTGGGCATGTTGGCTATATCTTATGGTACCTGTACCCTACTGCAAATCCCTGCTAAGCCAGTAACAATTACATATTTTTTTCTTTTACTTCTATCTTTTGTTAGAAAGTAATTTTTTTCACAGTGCTTTCAAAGATCAGTATTGGATTATATTTTAGAATAGGTTGTGGTGGGGAAAAAATGAAGGGAAAAATCAAAGGACCACGTCCAGAAAGCTTCACTGGAATTTGTATCATGCCTATAGAAAAAGAAGATAATGATGATCTATCAAGACAACTTGAATCTGGTTAGAATTCTGTGCATTGTCACCTGCCAGATTTCACTAAAATCACCGATTGTTACCCATCTTTCAGGTTCTGAAAGCTCTTTGGCATAATAGTATTGCATGAAGTGCATATTTCTTATTACACATATATTCAAAGTGATCCTGAAATGGCTTTTTATTATAGAATCTTTAAAATATGAATATTTCACAGGAAAGCCCAATCAAGTCCTGTTCATGTTTTTCTTTTGTTTTTGATCCAAGTAGTCTGATCACTGATAGAAAAATCGTGTAAAATAATGCATCTGTTTTAGCCAACCTGTAAGTATATGGAAGGAATATAGAAGCTCTCTGAATAATTGTACAGGGGTGAAGAAATAAAGCAATGTATAAAGTGCTAATGAAGATAGAGTAGTTAAGGATTCAACAAAAATATTTTTTATCAAAGCAATGAACACTTAACTTAAAAAACCCAAACAAACAAATGTGGAATATCTAAAGGAGTTTAGAAATCCTTCTAGTAAGACTTGGTTTATTGTATAGGGTTTTTAAAGAGTCAAATACCGATGCCAGTGAATTTAGTGGATGTTTGTCATTAACTTCATTGGGACTCTGATTTCTCTAAACATGTGTTTTGGTTCTGTATGTAATTCTTCATATGCCAGTATAATGATTTTATTTTGTTCTTGAACATTTGTTTACTTTTGACACCATTGAAGAGGAAATGGGTATTTATCAAGGTGACAGTTTTTTGGTCTTACATCTCCAATGAACAGTACTTTAGATTGAAATCTTTTGCATGGCAAATTCAATTACTGGTGCATTTTTATATTTTAGAAGATTGTTACAAAATAGTGAATTGTTTTAAGTAATGTGATTGACTAGAAGGCATGATAAATCAAAACATTATTCTTTCTTCAGAATGTAATCTGAATCAAATTTGCCATTAGTTAGAAAATTGATTACGTTTGGGCTTGTTCACAAGTGGAGCTGATTTGGGGTGATGTACCGCTTAATTTTATGCTTCTGTTTCTGAAATCTGTAACCCAGAATTCCTAATGTCTATGGCACAAGCCAGATATTTCTGTCATTGGCAGCCATCATGAAAATTTGACTCTTACTGCCCAATCCTGTTTCAACTTAAAGCCTGCAGAGAAACTCCCATTGACATTGTTGGGAGCAGGAGAGCAAAAGTAGAACTATAGTCATGCATATTTTGCTAAACCATGCTCTCTACAGTCCTATTATATTAATTTCCGAGATCAAGAGTTAAAGGGTGATACAAAATATGTCATGCTCCAACATGAAACAGTGTTACAAAGGTTCATAATTTTTCCTACAGAGACCTTGGTTTTATTGGTTTCTTGGCAAATGCCTCATAAGTTTTAATTCTAATGTTGAAAGTCTGTTGATCAAACACAAGAACAAATAAGCCGACAAACAAAAGGGTAGACAAGAAATACTTTGTCCCGTTGAAAGGGATGGAATTGTTATTTATTCATCCCCAGACCAATTCTTTGGTAATAGATGCTGTGCAAAAGAGGCCCAAGGCCCCTCAGTATAAGAATTCTGTAACTGAGGAGGACAGCAAAAGAATGGACATATTTGGGAACAAAGTGTACTCTTCGGCGACACTATTAGTCTGTATTGCTAACTATGCTGCACTCTGTCAAAATCTTGATTGGACAAATTACACAAAACTTAAAACGCTTATGGAACACCTGCCGGACTCCAAGAAACTGATCCTAAAATCCATTGTCCAGGAAGGCTATGCCTCCACCAGGACAGGTCTCCAGATTGCGCTATATGTCGCGGGAACAGCCGCCCGTTTGACGGCTACCGCAATTGTGATGAGGAGGGCTTGCTGGTTACAAATGGCTGGAGTCCCAAGAGAACTACTAAATAAGGTCGAGGACCTCCTGTTTGACAAACAGAAGCTCTTTGCCGAGAAAACAGATGGAGTTCTACATTAGAGCAAAGATGCATGCACCACTCTCCGTACTCTCGGTATGTATATGCCTCCATACAGATGCAGGCGTTACATGCCTTATCAGAGGTGCCACAACTATTCATACAACATACAACATACAACAGCAACATGGTTTTGACTAACCATGAACAAGGCAGAGACCCCAAAGAAGGCACAATCAGACCAGCTGAACCCCCAATCAAACAGATTTGACTTCTCAGTTGGGCTTGCAAACACTTGCCATTGTCAATCCAAGTGGTCATGCCTCACCTATATTTCACCACCATCTGTGACCATTTTACTATCAATGATCCACCATCAAGTCCGATGGCTGGGTTCTGAAGATAGTCATCTCGCTACACCATCCCTTTCCTTTCTCTGCCTCCAACCACCATACCTACCACGTGTCTCTTCAGGGCCCCTTCTCATGAGAACTTGCTAAAACAAGAGGTTCATTGTCTCTTCTCCATCGGAACTGTAGAGAAAGTACCGGATGAGTTCAAGGGAAGGATTCCATTCCTGCTCTTTCCTCACCCAAAAGGAAACAGGAGGGTGGAGACCCATACTCGATCTTCGATAGCTCAACTGTTATCTCCAAAAAAATGGTTCAAAATGGTAACTCTTGCATAGATAATATCAGCATTAGATGACAAGGATTGGTTTGCAGCTCTTGATCTTCAAGATGCCTACTTTTATATCACCATCCATCCCACCCACAGACGATTTTTTCACTTCACAGTAGGCAGGGAGCATTTTTAGTACCGGGTCCTTCCTTTCAGCCTTTCCTCTGCTCCTAGTGTATTCTCAAAAACCCTTGCGGTAGTGACAGCATACTTGTTTCCAAGGGTGTTATATTTTTCCTCTACCTCAATGACTGCCTTCTAAAAGGCGGCTCCTCAGTGGAGACACAACATATGATAGCAATAGCCAGACAAACTTTCGATTCCCTTGGTCTAATTATTAACAATCAGAAATCCACGCTCGAACCCGCTCCAACTTTGGAGTTCATAGGTGTTCATCTCAACTCCACCACAGTATGAGCCTGCTTACCTATCCAAAGGTTCCAAGCCATTCAAGACCTGGTTGCTGAACTAATCTCCAGTTCTGCTGTTCTAATACTCACATGCCTACAACTAACGGGCATATGGTGGCCACAACTTATGTAGTCCACCATGCACGACTACACTTCCGCTGTCTTCAACACTGGGTAGCGTCCGTGTATGCTTTGACAAGACATCGCGTCCGCAAAATAGTGACTCCTTCAGGAAATGTTTGCATGTCCCTCAAATGTTGGACCAAGTCACGCAGCCTCTTTGTAGGCGTCATCACTGGCCTTAACCTTTGGGCCACATTACCACAGATGCCTCCCTTATCGGGTGGGGTGCCACGTGAATGGCATGTCTGTACAAGGCTGATGGTCATCACGAGAGGCAGCTTTCCACATACATTTTCTGGAGCTCAGGGCAGTCTTCAGTGTTTGCAGACACTTCCAGAATGACATCTGCGACTCCACAGTGAGAGCATTCACCGACAGTATCGCCACAATGTACTACATAGGTGGCACACGGTCTCAATCCCTTTGTCCAGATGCAGTGTACCTCTGAATTGGTGCATTCGCAACAAGATCACTTTAATAGCATCATACTTAACTGGTGTCAACAATGCTGCTGTGGACTCCCTGAGCAGACATTTCGCATGAGTGGGAATTCCTCAGTGACATACTCCAATGTATTTTCCGTTGCTGGGGTTTCCCTCTGATAGACCTCTTTGCCACCTACAAAAATACGAAATGCTGATATTATTGCTCCAGGGCAGGCATCGGTCGGGGATCCTGGGGAGATGCTTTTCTCCTCACTTGGGGGGGCCTCTCCCCTATATGCATTTCCCCGTGTCGTACTTATACCCAGGATCATCAAGAAAATCAACACAGATGGAGCCAAGCTGATCCTCGTAGCGCCCTCCTGGACCCGCCTGCCTTGGTTCCCTTTTCTCCACTGAAGGTCTCTATATCTGCCATATCTTGTTCCCAATCTACAAGACTTGTTGACCCAGGACCACGGCTTCCTCCTACACCTGTAGCCTCAGACCCTGCACTTAAACACCTGGTTCCTAGCTGTTTCTGCACATCTGAAGATCTCTGCTCGGCACAGGTCAAAGAAATTTTGATGCACAGTAGAAGAGACACCACCCGAGCTACTTACCTCACTAAATGTCGGAAGTTTGCCTTCTGGTGTTCTGCTAATCTGAGCAACCCATATGCAGCACCTCTTCACCAGATCCTCAAGTATATCCTTTACTTGAAACAGTTGGGTGTAGCCGCATAGCTCTGACTGGCATCTCAAACAGGTCTATTATGTCCCCAGCCCTGCTCCCTTGCTTCTGATCAGATGGGGTGCTGGGGCCATGTGCTGCTCACCAGATCTCTGGGAGGGGCTTCTTCCCCTCAGAGTCAGTGGGTGGCCACTTTGCACCACTACAATGACTCAGGACTCAGGACTCAAACTAACAACCTTTGAACGGTCTTTTTTGTCCTGTAAGCCCAAACTGTAGCTGGTCCTAGAAAGATACATGATCATGCCACCTTGTGCTGGAATCCATCTTGAATCTAGTACTTCTCCATGGGGAGAAACAACTGAACAAAGGGTTCAGACCCTGGGTGGAAATCTCTTCAACCAATTCGTTCTTGGTACATAAACTTTGTGTTAAATACCCTGACCCAGCATCCCTTTATTGCCTTGTCTGAGATGCCTCTCTCCCAACCACCCACTCTCTTTAAAGTTGTCATACATCTTGCAGTCACTTTGCAATGATCATTTTGGAGTCCTGTTCTTCCCCATCCTCTTCTTCTGATGACAGCCTCCTTGTTATAGTCCTGCAACATAGAGGTTGCTCTATACAGTTTGTCCATTAGGCTGCACTGCCCAGTGACCAAGGGGCCATCCCTTACTCTGGTCATTAGGTTGCACTGCCCTACAGAGACAGACTGAATTAAGTCTCTGACTGACTTAACAGATAACAGCTTTGTCCACACACTACTGTAAACCTCCCCTCTCAGGAAAGGGTGTGTGTATGCCAGCACACAGCCATAAAGCTTTGAATATGCCAAATGTATATTTGATAGTCATTCTGCATCTGTTCATCCAGTTGGTGACATATTTCTTACTACTGTCCAGGTTTCCTGTGTGTGTTTTCATGAGCTACAATAATAAGGGCAATGTCTGGTCTCCGAGCATTACTGGGACAATTCAACATCCTCTATTGGAGTCCTCTGGTCTGGGAAGAAAGTCCCTACTTGAAACTTTGTTTGTTTTGAAGTGTTCATGAAGATACGTGCACCATGGCCCTTCCTGGACTACCGCGCATTGATGTTAATGAAATGCCTGCAGTGATCCACAAGCACTTGCAATACCATAAAGTACCCCATTTCTATTGAAGCACTCTGTTGCAAGATGGTTCAGATATGCATGCTGTCTTTCACTTGGCTACAAAGCCGCCCATTATTTCATGCACATTTCCAAGAGTCACAGTCCTTTGCGGCAAAATCCAATTAATGAGTCTGCACACTAGGTTAATGCAGCCCCAAGAGTGGATTTCTGGATTTCAAAACAATTCACAACAGACAAGTAGCAGTCTGGACTTCCCAGTTTCTATACAAAGATAGATGGTCATTCACTTCACCACCAGGAGTGCAGCTCTCATTTTGATGTCTTTGAGCTGCCATGCAGTTCCAGAAAGGTGGCTTTCCTGATGTTAAAATTCTGCAGCCATTGAAGACATTGCAGCCTGTGTGACTGTGATCCCAGCACTTACTGCTAGTTTCCCTGAGCACAGAAGTGACAATCCACTGTGCGCATTTGCTTTGTGTATACCAGAAATAATACAGCAGGGCAAGCATCTCTGATTTCTGTTTAGCTCATAATATACTGCATGACCAGCTACTACATATTCAACTAAAAACCATCTTGGTCCCCTTGCAATGTTTTTTAACTCATTGCTGTTTGCTCGTTCAGTTTAGTTTAAAAAGTAAACCTAAAAAATACCAGTACATATTTATTGTAGGAAATATTCACAAATATTAATTGCCACAACACCTTGTGACGTAATTAGGTAGTATTATCTCCTATTACATTTGGGAAAACTGATGCATGTAAAATTTAAATTTTGCCTACATCGCTGGTAGAGACAGCCAGCAGTACAACCGAGAAATTCTCATAAATCCCAAGCTTAATCATTAGACACATTTCCTTTAAAAATTTAAAAATTGTTTTGTTTTGCCAATGCAGGAGACTGTGCAATTAGTACTTCTTCCAAGCTTTTACTTAAGCAATCTTGAACATGATAGTTAAAAGGTCTGTAACTAAGATCCTTCCCGACCCCTGGAAACAAACAGTAAGAGATCTGTAGGATCCTAATTGTGGAATCTCACTCCACAACAACTTATCAAGTTCTGAGGGTGGTTAGGCTGCTGCTGAACATCACATCGTGCCAGAGGAGAATAAAGTGGGAGGATTTGGTGGTTTGTCGGGGAAAAAAATATATAAAGGAACAAAGAGAGCAAATGCCAGCGACTCTATGAAGTTGAAATGATATAATTGTGTGGATAGGCCATGAAAAACCTTTGAAAGAAAGACAAGCAGTTTTTTGATTGATGCAGGGGAGTGCGGGGGGCCAAAGTAGGAAAGCAAAAGGGATGTGTGAGAGACAGTGTTGAGGTGATGGGTCAGAATAAAGTCTTTCCAGCAGCATTTTGCATAAATAGAAATGGGACAATCTGAGGTTTCTTCAATGCTAGAGAAGAGAACTTTGCATTAATCAACATGCATGGGAATGAGGGCATAGATGAGAGTTCTTTCTGATATCTGAGCTTTCCTTGAAGTTAAGTTGCCATTTTAAGATATTTCACATATGTTCTTGGCAAATAGACGAGGTCTAAGTCACCTTGTTCTAAAAATAAAAAGCATTATTGCCTGGATTTCTTCCAGTCATTTTTCAGGGCTTTCATTTTACATAAGAGATTCTATAAATAGGTCACTAACATGCTAGCTACGCATTTACAAAAGATGGAATCACATTCCCTGCTTAGGTGTTGGTTACACTTAATGTTGTTCCTAGAAAGAAAATGCTGATTTTGGTCTTCATATGCCTTTTCTATTTATATAGTTACACAGTTCAATTTGTGGAAAGTATGTGATTTATAATCCCATTTCCAGTGGTGTTGAGGTTTACATTAAGTACAGCGGATGTGCAGCTGTAAGATTAACTGATATTATAGCTTGAGCAAAAGCCTTGCTGTAAAGGTAATGCTCTGTGGTCCTGATTTTTCAGCATTACCCAGTGTCTTTTTAACTTAATTTGTAAATAACCTTAGCACAATTAATCAGCCAGCAGTTGCTGTACTGTGTTGCTATAGTCAATAATTTGTGTGTGGGGGGGGGGGAACTTTTAGAGAGAACTTGAATTATGAGAGCATATGAAATAATGTATATGCATGTAGACATGCAATTTAAGTATACCAAGAAGTTTTGTACAGAGGATAATTTCCATTTTTAGTCTTGCATTCATGATCATATTTTAGAAAAATGATAATGAAAAACTTGGGCAACGTATTTTAAAAATGAGTGCCCACTGTTAGGCTTTGTAGTCCATATTTAGATACCTACAGAAATAGACTAATTTTCAGAAGTGCTGACATGAGCGGTTGGTGTAGCTGGGGATGGGGGAGGTAGGCTGCCAACCCCACTTACCGTCCTGCCTCCTGTGCTGAGGTTTCACCCCTTACCGGGAGGGGAGGAGGCAGGAAAGCGTGCCAAGTGCACCCCAGCCTCTCCAGAGCACCAGGGAGGGGAAAAGAGATGGGGCAGCATGCTTTAGCCTCCCTGGAGCACTAGGGAGAAGAGAGGCAAGGGAGACACATAAGTGCAGTGTGGCTCCCCCGCCTCTCTGGAACATCAGAGGAGGGGGGAGGAGGCCATGCAGCGTGGCTCCCAGAGTACAGAGGAGGCCACACAGTTCCAGCCTCCCTGGTCAGAAACATGGTTAGGGTGGGTTGAGTGATGCTGTTCCCAGCACCCATGCCGGCTGTTACTTGTCATCTTATTCTCTTCCAGGTGTTTGCAGATGAATTCCTTAATTTACTTGCTCCATTATCTTCCCTGGCACAGAAGTTCAATTGACTGGTCTGTAGTTTCCTGGGTTGTTCTTGTTTCCCTTTTTCTAGATGGGCACTACATTGGCCCTCTTCCAGTCTTCTGGAATCTCTCTTGTCTTCCATGATTTTTCAAACATGATAGAGGAGGTATCTGAACCTTGAGGTATCAGCTCCTTGAATATTCTAGGATGCATTTCATCAGGTCCTGGTGACTTGCAGACCTCTAAATTTTCTAAGTGATTTTAACTTGTTCTTTTTTTATTTTGTCTTCTAAACCTACCCCATTCCCACTAGCGCATTCACTTTGTTCAGCATTCCTTCATCATCAGACTTCTTGGTGAAGACCTAAACAATGAAGTTGTTAAGCACATCTGTAATTTCCAAGTTTGCTATTATTGTTTCTCCCTCCTCACTGAGCAGTGGACTTACCCTGTCCTGGGCCTTCCTCTTGCTTCTAATATATTTATAGAAAGTCTTCTTGTTTCCCTTTATTTTTGTAGCTAGTTTGAGTTCATTTTGTTGCAGAGACTGTCCACTTTGTCCAATATACATGACGGGGGCATTGCTGGCACTTGATGGCATATATTACGTTAGAGCAGGGTTTCTCAAACTTTGTGATACCGCAACCCCCCTCTAAGTTGCTCGCAACCCCCTGGGGTGTCAGGACCCACAGTTGGAGAAACACGACATTAGAGGATGTGTAGTTATATGACCCGTGGTGATGTGGCTTATGTGGTTAGGTCCTGTAATGGCGTTGCTTGTATAGATATGTGGACTGAGTTGTCAACAGGGTTTGTTGCAGGAGGCGTGTCTGCTTCTCACTTGTCTGCAGCCCATGACTAATTTTTTTTTCTGTAGATGAGTGACCCGCAACCCAAAAAAGTTTCTCCATCTGTGATTTAGGAGGTGGTCTGTAGGTGAGGATTGGCCTGTTTCCCAAGACCTGTGGGAGTGAGGGATCCATAAGTATCCTGTGGCCTAGATGAGGTAAGACTTTGCCTTCCCAAGCCATGGCCATGCCCACACTGCACCCCCAGAAAGCCTGCTTTAGGTGTTCTGGGGGCAGAGTGTTGCTGCCCTCCAGCGCCTGCCCTCCTTGTGCTCCTGGCTGGGGAGGCTGGAACTGTGCGCCCTTTCCCCCCTCCTGCAGCCACTGGTGCTCAAGGAGCTATGCCACATAGCTCCCTCCACTCCCCTGGTGCTCTGGGGAGGTGGGGGAGCCGTGCCATGTGTATGCGTCCCCCCCTTGCCTCTCTTCTACTTCCCAATGCTCCAGGGATGCTGAGGCAGGCTCAGCACGCTGCCCTGCCTGCTCCCCTCCCCAAGGGAGCATGCTCCACACACTGCCCTGCCTCCTCCCGGAATGACACGCTCAGCGTGCTGCCCCACCTCCTCTCTTCCCCGTGGTGCTTGGGGCCTCAGCAGATGGGATGGGGCTGGGGGTCTGCAGCAACTGCCCATGGAGGGATAGTTTTTCAGGATAGGTTGTAGATTGTGAAAAATGTGACTTAAGACACCTAAATAAAGACGGCAATTAAGAGGATGGATGGTGCATAAGAGTTAGCACTGTCTGTTCCCAAGTTTAATAGACCTGCTTGGGGGCTGCCTGACACATACAGTGGTAATACTGCAGCTAATTTAAATACACCCTTCTCTATTTAGCAACTGTGGGATGTAATGACAGTTTTGGAGTTGGGGAGAAGGCATCCTTCAACTAAGGGAGGATGACACGGTCACATATACACCCAGAAAAGAAATTTTGTCCGAAATGCTGAGAGGAATGGCCCTGCAAAACCACTACTCTCTTCTCCCCCCCCCATGACACCTGTAAAAGGTTCCAGTACTGCAGATTACTTTGTCTCCATTCCCTTTTTAAAAATAAAAAGGACCTTCAGCACTTACTGTGTCTGCTTCTCAATTCTCTTCTAATGTTCCATTGTGGTTTGGCTCCTTTCCTGTGCTGCAGCAGTCTCTGGAAAGCATGCCAAGTTACCATGAGTCCTCTAAATCAGGACTACTCAACTTTGGAAGCCCCAGAGGCCACAATGATACAGGGGCAGCACATGCCGAGGGCTGCAGCTTAAGTGTGGTTGCATATACATGCAAATAACTTCTTTCACACGGATGGGCATGAATACAAAGCACTTCCCACAACGCTCTGGCCCTCTCCATCCCTTCCCTGGGGGCTAGAAATGCTGACACCCTGTATCCGTCTGTTCCAGAAAGCCTGTCCGCTTGCATTTTTCAGTGCTCACCCCACCTATTGTGGAGCATGTTCTCAGTTGAGGCCATGATCAAAGGATCGCACCCATGGGCAGTGTGTTGAGCCCCACATAAATTACACCATGGGCTGCAAACAAATGGGTCACAGGCTTCATGCAGCCTGCCAGCCGTGTTTTGAGTAGCCCTACTTCTGCTCTAAATGCTATAGTCACTTGTCTTTCCAGCTTTTGTTCTCTGTGAAATTTCCCCTCATCCCCATCCTAATTTTATTTATCCCAGACTCCTCCAAGGATTTGCTCTCCCCTTCCTATCAACATACCTCCCTCAGTTTTTCTCCCTTCCACATCAGTGTCTCCTGGAACATCCCCTAGTCTCTTTCCCTTTTTCTCAGATTTATCTCATTCTCTCTTTTTCCGATCAAAACGCCTCTTACTATCCTCTTCTCTTTTCCTCCCAGCCTCTTTCCCTGATCATACTCCCTTTATCTTCTCTTTCCCCATATTCGCCAGTCTTTGCTCTCTCATCCCAAATCATTTTACCATTTTGAGTTTTCTTCTGTTTTATTTCGTTTGTTATATTGTATTAGTCAATTCTTCGTCCTTCTCCCCTAAATCTTCCAGTCTCTCATTCCTCTCCTTCCAAACCACCTTATTCTTCCCACTCTGCCTAATGTCTCCTCTCTACCCAAGACTAACTTCCTCAGACTCTTCTCCCTTTTACAAAGCCAGCTCACTTCTCTTCCCAACCCCCTCCTTCTCTTCCTTTCCCTCACAGCCTGCACTGTTTTTATTTTAAATCTGTGAACATTGTGTGGAAAGCTACACACAATTTTTCTAGATTAAGGATAAGGAACCATATTTATTCATGCATTTCTACTTCCTGCCATGTAAGAAAATGTGTGTACCCTTTGATTTGATCAATACGCACATTTGGTAGGTACCTGTATCAGTGTTTGCAAGAAGCCTGGGGCAGAGCAGCTGGGGTGCTGCTGGGTTGGTCCCGTAGCGCTGCCCCTCGGCACTGTGGGACCAACCCGGCAGCACCTCAGCTGCGCTGCCCCAGACTTTCCCAAGTCAGCCGCTGCTGAAACTGACCAGCGGTTGACCTGGGGAAGCCTGGGGCAGAGCAGCACCAATTGTCCAGCTGCCTGGAGCACTTCCGGGTTCCAGGTGGTGTCGGGCTATCAGGCGTGCCGGACCACTGGATGCCGGACAACTGGAGTTTTACTGTATCTAGCCAGTCTGTACTAGCTGTGAAGTCAGCTTCTCCTAAATTCGTTGTGAAATGCCAGCGCTTTTTCGTGTAGAATTGGTCAAGTTATTGGCATGCTGTTTTGTCTTCGCTATTTTGTGAACCACAAAAATAAAACTTCATTCACATTTTCATACTCGCATTTTTTCATTCATTCTTTTTTTCAGACCTTCATTTGAAGCTCTATCAGAGCACCATTTTTCAATTTCATGATAACATAAGAACTGCCGTACTGGGTCAGACCAAAGGTCCTTCTAGCCCAGTATCCTGTCTGCCGACAGTGGCCAGCACCAGGTGCCCCAGAGAGGGTGGACCGAAGACACAATCAAGTGATTTGTCTTCTGCCATCTCTCTCCAGCCTCTGACAAAAAGAGGCCAAGGACACCATTTCTATCCCCTGGCTAATAGCTTTTTATGGACCTAACCTCCATGAAATTATCCAGCTTCTCTTTAAACTCTATTATAGTCCTAGCCTTCACAGCCTCCTCTGGCAAGGAGTTCCACAGGTTGACTACACGCTGTGTGAAGAAGAACTTTCTTTTATTAGTTTTAAACCTGCTACCCATTAACTTCATTTGGTGTCCTCTAGTTCTTCTATTTAGGGAACTAATAAATAACTTTTCTTTATTGGCCCTCTCCACACCACTTATGATTTTATAGACCTCTATCATATCCCCCCTCAGTCTCCTCTTCTCTAAACTGAAAAGTCCCAGTCGTTTTAACCTCTCCTCATATGGGACCTGTTCCAAACCCCTAATCATTTTAGTTGCCCTTTTCTGAACCCTTTCTAAGGCCAAAATATCTTTTTTGAGGTGAGGAGACCACATCTGTACGGTGACACTTTTTTAGCTCTTTTGCTATGTTTTTTAAGTTGGGCCTCTATTATGGTGTCTTTGAAAAGTTTCCATGCAGCTTTCAGGGATTTGGCTCTAGTCACTTTGCTTTATAATTTCTGTTTAACTAACCTCCTAATTTTTGTGTAATTCCCCTTTTTGAAATTAAATGCCAGGGTGCTGGACTGCTGAGGTGTTCTTCCCACCACAGGAATGTTGAATGTTGTTATATGATGGTCACTATTCCCAAGCGGTCCGGTAACGGTTATTTCCTGGACCTGATCCTGCACTCCACTCAGGACTAAGTCGAGAATTGCCTGTCACCTTGTGGGTTCCTCCACCAACTGCTCCAAGAAGCAGTCATTTAAGCTATTGAGAAATTTTATCTCCCTTTCTCTTCCTGAGGTGACATGTTCTTGGTACCTAATTGACCATTCATTATCAGTGGGAAATAGGTCAATGGAGGGATGATAGGAGTTACTATAGAGAACTTTCTGGGTGTCTGGCTGATGAGTCTTGCCCACATGCTCAGGGTTTAGCTGATTGCCATATTTGGGGTCGGGAAGGAATTTTCCTCCAGGGTAGATTGGCAGAGGCCCTGGAGGTTTTTCGCCTTCCTCTGTAGCATGGGGTACAGATCACAGCTGGAGGATTCTCTGCATCTTGGGGTCTTCAAAGTATTTGAAGGCTTCAATATCTGAGATATAGGTGAGAGGATTATTCTAGGAGGGGTGGGTGGGATTTTGAGTCTATGTATCCAGTCAATATGGGGGTAATTAAAATCCCCCATTATTATAGAGTTCTCTATTTTGGTAGCCTCTCTAATCTCCCTCAGCATTTCAATGTCAGTATCGCTGTCCTGGTCAGGTAATATATCCCTATTGCTAATTTCTTATTATTGGAGCATGGAATTACTATCCATAGCGATTCTATGGAACATGTTGATTCACTTAATATTTTTATTTCATTTGATTCTACACTATCTTTCACATACAGTGCCACTCCACCACCCACCCGGCCTGCTCTATCCTTTCGATATATTTTATATCCCAGTATGATTGTGTCCCACAGATTTTCCTCATTCCACCAGGTTTCAGTGATGCCTATTATGTCAATGTCCTCATTTAATACGAGGTACTCTAGTTCACCCATCTTATTAGTCCGACTCCTAGCATTTGTGTACAAGCACTTTAAAAATTTGCCACTGCTTATTTGTCTGCCCTTCCCTGATGCATTGGATTAATTTATATGCGGTTGTTTGTCTGCTCTGTCCCATGGTTTGCCCTTTCCCCTCCTCTTTCTGACTACAGCCTAGAGAATCTTTATCAATAGATTCTCCTCTAAGAGAAGTCTCCCTCCGATTTACGTGCATCTCCGCACCAATCGGCTTTCCCCCATCTCTTAGTTTAAAAACTGCTCTACGGCCTTTTTAATGTTTAGTGCCAGCAGTCTGGTTCCACCTTGGTTTAGGTGGAGCCCATCCTTCCTGTATAGGCTCCCCCTCTCCCAAAAGTGTCCCCAGTTCCTAATAAATCTAAACCCCTCTTCCCTACACCATCGTCTCTTCCACGCATTGAGACTCTGAAGCTCTGCCTGCCTACCTGGCTCTGCGCGTGGAACTGGAAGCATTTCCGAGAATGCCACCATAGAGGTCCTGGATTTCAGTCTCTTTCCTAGCAGCCTAAATTTGGCCTCCATGACATCTCTCCTACCCTTCCCTATGTCATTGGTACCTACATGTACCACGACCGCCGGCTCCTCCCCAGAACTACACATAAGTCTATCTAGATGCCTCGAGAGATCCGCAACCTTCGCACCAGGTAGGCAAGTGACCATACGGTTCTCCCGGTCATCACAAACCCAACTATCTATGTTTCTAACGATCGAATCACCCACTACTAACACCTGCCTCTTCCTAACTGGCATTCCCTCCCCCTCAGAGGTATCCTCAGTGCGAGAGGATACTGCAGCATCCTCTGGGAGGAGGGTCCCAACAATGGGATGGTTTCCCTCTGCTCCCATTGAATGCTCTGTTCCCTTGAGACTCATCTTCCTTAAGAGCACTGGGGCTCTCAGACTGGAGGTGGGACAGTACTACAGTGTCCCGGAAAGTCTCATCAACATAGCTCTCTGCCTCCCTTAGCTCCTCCAGTTCAGCAACCCTGGCCTCCAAAGCCCAAACTCAGTCTCTGAGGGTCAGGAGCTTCTTGCAACGGGTGCACACATACGCCACCCGCCCACAGGGCAGGTACACTCGACACAATAAACAGGATAGCCCCCACTCTGCTGCTGGGCTTCGGTCTCCTTTTTCTAACGAATAAGTTTAAGTATAAACAGGGATTCTTTTTAAACCTCTGGAATATAGATTATTCTAAGAGTTATGTTTTAAAGAAGGTCAGAAGTCACTGGTGCCTTCTAACCTCCCCTCTAAACTCCCTCTCCAAACTCTCCTGTTACCTGTTCGCCCTGTTCCTGTTCCTTTTTTATTTCTTCCACTCACCAGCAGTAACATGCCCCACACCATATTCTGATGCCACATTTTGCATAGTTTTGCCTCTATCTAGTCTTTGTAAGGGTTCAAGTTTTTGTTCCATTGAAACAACTACTTTCACCTTTCGTTTCACTTGCCATGCCAATAAAGAAATGTCAATCTACTTGAGCATCATCAACCAAAAGCACGACTGCACTCCTGCATGTGGTGTGGGTATGCGGCACAGATTGTGATTGGCTGTTGTACACGCTGGGTGCTTATTCGTCAATTTGTCATGTCGGTGTGCGGCACCTGACAGTGGGCGGCACGTTAGATAAAACGGCATGTCGGATAAGTGAAGGTTGGAAAAATTGAGACACTTCTGTATAGTGATCAGGTAGACCCTGTGCTAGTCACCAGGGAAAGAATTCACCAAAGTAACTCAAAACCCATTCCATCTAGTGTCTGCTCTTCAGTCATTTGAAGTATTTGCTAATAGCAGATGCCAACACTGGCACGTGGCCCATCTGCAATCTCATCATCCCAACCCTTCCATAAACTTCCGAAGCCCAGGTTAGAAACTGTTTTATTTCCTTTCCGTTCCCCTTTTCGCTTTCCCCTTTCCACTCCCTTCATGGCTCACTGCAGGAGTCTGTTCCTGAATATCACTCCTCTGAGGATTAGAAATCTTCCTCTAATTTCAGACTTAAACTTGTTGATGGCCAGTTGATATCCATTTATTCTTGTTCCAACACTGTCTCTTCACTTAAATAACTCCTCTTGTCCCTCTGATGTATTTACATATCTCCCCTTCACCCTTCATTTGGTTGAACTAAAGAAGGCAATCTCCTGAAGTTGCCTTTTATGAAGTAGTTTCTCCTTTTCTCAGGTTATCTCTGTAGCTTGTCTCTGCACCTGTTCCATTTTGAATTCATCTTTCTTAAACATGGGAGACCAGGATTGCACTCAGTGTTACAGATGAGATCTCACCTGTGTCTTGTATTCAAGTAATAACACTTCGCTATTTCTTTTGGCAATATCTCATTGGATATATAGTAGGATTCTATTAGCCCCTTTTCTTGGCTGCATTGCCACCCTATGACTGACACTCAGGTCTTTGTTTTCTTCTGTCACTTCCAACTGATACATTCCCAGCTTACAGCAAAATTTCTTGCTTTTAGTCCCTACATACATGACCTTGCACCATTAAATTTCATCCTATGTTGGTTGCTCCAGTTTACAAGATCCTGCAAATCTTGTATAATATTCTGCTCCCCCTTGTTAGGAATACCTCCTAACTTTGTAATTTGCAAATTTTATTAGCAGTGTCCTACATTGTGTCAAGTTCATTAATGGAAATATTAAATACAGTTGATCACAAGATGGATCCCTAAAGAAATTAACTACTAACACTTCTCCAAAGTAACTGTTTTTCTTTCAGTATGACCCATTGCAGTCTCCCCTTAAGTCAATTCCTTATCCACCCTTTGCTTATCATATTAAGCCCCTTCATTTTCTGTAAGTAGGGTAAAGTTTAGGTAGTTATCACAAGACCTCTCTTTCCGGGAACTGTCCTTTTAAATTGTAATACTTGCTCTACCCAGTAAAAGAATTGCCTGAACTTTCTTGATGTTATCTGCATCATCAGATTGTTAGTATTTTGACTTTGTCCTTTTTCCTCTGGCTTGTTGCAGGAAAAACATCTCTCCCACTAAACCATTTCTAGAGCTGCAGTGAGGTGTGACCTTTTAACTCACCACATTGTTTAAAATAGTAGGTGAAATAGACAAGGAAATGACCATATTTTCCAGTGAGAGGGATTAGTTCATATCTTTTAAGTACATGAATCAGGAAAAATACACCATATGAAAAACAGCATGCACTTCTGGACTATCTGCAATCAGAAATGTAAAGATGTGTGTAAACATTAAAGGGTTCTTAACAGCTCTACACCTTTGAGCTAGAGAAACAGCATAGACATACAGGGAGAATGAGTTGTTCCTCACTGCAGATGAACATTGGTGAAAGAGCCAGAGAAACAACCTCTGGCTTCGTTCCTTGCCTTCATCATGTGGACACCTGTGTTTTACATGATATAAGCTTTAAACACATTCTCTCTCTTTTTTTTAGATAGAAGCTGTCTGCGCCAGTCAAGAAACCAGCAAAAATATTTCACAATGGATATAGATGATGAAGAAAATATGAGTAAGATGTGTATATATACATAATACAAAATATAGTACTTTCTGAAAGAGCCATTTTTCCTTGCAGCTGGATGGGCATACAGAAATGATGAGAATACAGATGAGAGAATTTCTGTGTGTATAGTTCACTTTTTTTACATGTGCTCATTAAAGTAGAATTTTCGTACTGGGAAAGCTTTCAAATACATCTGATTAAAATATAATCCAGTTACTCTTCATATGATTGATATCTTCATACCATGCTTTCTAATAATCAAAGATACTTGCATTTCAAAACAGCTTATTCTCTCTCAGCTTGTTTTCTCCTTGAACCTGTAGTGAAGTAATGATGATTAATACATCTAGGGCTTGATTTGAGGAAATATGAAGTGGTATACTCTACTGATGTGACATGCGTGCATGTACCTGTGTAGCATACTGTCTCCTACAAAAAAAAATTTCTACATGTCCCAAACCATCCCACAGTAGAACTGGAAGTAGATTACACAATAATGCTAAACTCATACAAGATCTGGATTAGAGTAAGAAATGAACTCCTGCCTCTAAAGTGTTCTAGCCAGAGGACAGGCTGAACAGAAATTTTATTTTAAATAAAGATCAGAGACTTTGTGTGCCAGAAATGTACAATAACTTACTGGTGTATCAGCCGTCTATTAATGGAATGAGGTTTGAAGGGGGCTGAGATTATTATTTTGGGGGATATACCTAGGGAAGGGGAAACTAGGGCAATGGGGCAAGAAACAGAGTTCAGGAAACTTGGCAAAGAGATAGGAATTGTGAGGGTACAGGAGAAAGGAGAGTGCAGGACAAAGGAGATCAAATATAAGGGTTTGTGAATCAAAAAAGAATGTGTTAGGAGAGGAATCAAGTAATGAAGATTTAAAAAAGGAAGAAAATTATACAGTGGTGGTATTGCTTTGGCCCAGGTCCAGCAAAGTATTTAAGCATGTGTGTACTTTTTAATATGAGCAGTCACGTGGCTTCAGTGGAACGCTACAAGGGCTTAAAGTTAAGCATATGTCTAGATTCATTGTCGGATTGGTGTGAAAGTGCTCAGCCTCCTGCAGGATTAAGACCTATTTATAGAAAGAAATACAGCTACCACGTTATTATACAATTATCTCATATTACAGGTATTTGGTCTTTTAACCATACTTATTTTTTGTGAATGATAATAAAATACTGTGTATGTGTTGCTTTTAAATATTGTGAAATGGATATTTCCTGGCTTTACTGTAAACTGTTCACTCTTGTTCAGAAAAGAATATTTGCTTATTCTATCCCCGAATTGTAAAGCTAACACATATGATACCCTTTCTTTGTCAAAGGTAATGACATCCGAACAGTACAGCAAGGCCTTGTATAGGAAAGATAGAGTTCTACATGTAGAAGTTAAAGTGCATTTTTATTGGGGAGTCAAGAACGTGGGTTTTGTAAAATGACTTCATTTTACTAAAATTCATTCTGCTGGCCTGTTTCTTTAAAGTATTAGCTTGGGTAGGCCTGTGTTTTCTGCCAGTTAAGTAAGTTTTCTCAAATACACAAAAAATGTTAAGGTGGGGAAGACAACTTGAATCAACTAAACTTAAACAAAAAATGAATTACCCCAAATTCATTTAGACAGTACAAATAGGAAATGGTAGAGATGCCTTTGCCTTTCCACTGATGTAAGAACTAATAGAATCCCATATGGTTAAAGTTTGTCAACTTTTTTGGAAAATAGTTTCAGTAAGTGGAGATAAATATTTGTGTACCCCCATATATCCATATGTCCCTTACAGTTGCATTGAAACTAAGGAGGCTGACACACATTCCTGTTGGATTTGTCTTATTTTTTTAAGTCTTGCCAATGCTTTGGAGGCTATGTTGAGAATAAGATGAATAATTTCCAAATACACTCTCCTCATAAGGACTAAGAGAAGTAAGGTTATGTCTACACTACAGCGTTAATTCGAGTTAACTTAATTCAAAATAGTTAATTCAAATTAAGCTAATTCGAATTAACGCATCTACACACAAAACCTATTTCGAAATAGTGCGTCCACATTGAGTGGACCCTGAACCGAAGTTAAGGCTGGCCGGAACCAGTGCCGGCAGGGCATCAGGTTAGGACTCAGTGTGTGGGGCTGCTGCCTGAGGCTAACTGAGCTCTGTGCTTAAAGGGCCCCTACCCACACCCCGCATAGACAGTTCTCAGGGTTCCCCGCTTGCTTGTCTATCTCGGTGAGGGACAGCAAAGCAGTTCTGTCTTGGAGTGCCCTGAGTGCCTGCACTCAGGACACCACAGCACGCAGCCACATGGAGCCAGAGCTGCCCCTAGGCACTCCGGTGCCTCTCGTGGGGTCGTTGCCATCAGCCCGGCTGCACTTGCTGCAGGCTTCCATCTGGGGGGTCCATTGGGGGACTGTCAGGATCCAGGAGGCCCTCCGGTAGAGCGTCCACTGCTCAGAGTCCTCCCCATTGGGGGCTCGTGTCCCATTCCTCTCTCACGTCCTTCCACTTACACCTCCCTAGCACCCCCCTTCCTGATGTCAAACAAAAGACACGTATGTTCAAAAATAGAAACTGGGTTTATTGAACAAAACTGGGGGGGAGGGATGAACCTCTGGGGAGACTGGGAAAAGGAGGCGGGAGAGGTGAAGAGAGGGTGGGAGAGGGGAGGGGGAAGCAAGGGGAAGAAGGGGGAGGGGAAGTTCAGGGCCCAGGGTTGGGGGTCTCGCCAGATCAACTTGATTTGCATGCAAACCTGCTCCTGGGTTCACATGTGGCCTTTGGTGGCCAGGCTGGCAGCTATCCTGCCATAGACGGTCGCGTTCCTCCGTCTAGTGTGGAGATCATGGACGTTGGGGGCATCCCCCCCCCAAACCTGAATAAGGTCCATAATCTCCACCCTGGACCAGGAAGGCGCCCGTCTTCTCCAGCCCCTGTCAGACTCCTGTGAGCTGGCAGGCCACTCCTGGGGAGCGGTGGAGGGCTGGCTGCTAGTGGTTTGTTGGCTCATGTTTTGGAGCCACTGGGTCAGGGGCCCCGGTGGCCACTGCTGGCTCTGGGCTGGCAGGCTTGGAGCTGGCACAGGCACTGTGGCCAGGGTCTACCCCTTTAGTGGCTCCGGGGCTGGGAGAGAGGAGAGTAAGTTTTCCTGGTTGTGCGCAGAGTGGCCACCAGGGCTCCCTGGGAAGGACTGGAGGCCCTTATTTTGAATTAAGTGTCTACCCAGCACTTAATTCAAAATAGCTATTTCGAATTTGGCGTTACTCCTCGTAGAATGAAGTTTACCAAATTTGAATTAAGCGCTCCGCTATTTCGAATTAATTTTGAAATAGTGGTTTGCATGTATAGATGCTATTAAAGTTAATTTGAAATAATGGCTGTTAGTTCAAATTAACTTCGCAGTGTAGACATACCCTAAGAGAAATAATTGTCATAATTCAAGTGATTTAAATAAAATACTTAATTAAGTAGGCATGTTCTAACTGAATGTGCTTGAATGCAAATAAAAATGCCTTGTAGTTGAAGGAAAATGTTATTTTTATGTTGAGGTCCTATAAATGTCCTTATTAAAATATTTAACATGTCTACACCTTTTTATTTAAAAGAGAATTCAGTTGAATGCAATAAGCTTTTGATCTTGGGCTATTAAAAAGATAATTTCACCAAGGACAATAGATGAGGTGTAGGGTGGTACAATCATGACGGTTTAACGGAAATTAAATACAACCAATGACAACTGGATTGTAATGTTATATGTGATACAGAGGAGTCTCTTGCATTTGTATGTCTACTTAGGATACATATGTACCCTGTACATTACATACATAGAAAGGGTATTTTACTAAACAGGGTTAAATTATGCTAAATAAATTTGGTAATATAAGTCCAAATATTTTAAGAAAAAAATCATCCCATTTATTTTTGAATTTTACAAATATTCGCCTACACTGTCTTTCTGACCTCTCGCATGAGCAGCTACATGCAGAGCCAGACACTAGCTATTAAAGCTTATGTTATTTTGTGGAACTACTGTTTAGGGAAATCTTGATGTCTGAAGAAGGTGGACATAGGCAATATCACAGCCTTCAAGAATACCTGTTTTACCTGCAGAGACTACAGCTCGTCTGAAATTGCTTGTGAAAAATTGTAATGGTTACAGTATATTTTTTAAAAATATGGGGAGAATAAAAAAGCTCTTCTTGAGATTTCAGGTGAAAATGGATATACTCCTTTTTTTATGCATTCAAGATTCAGAGAAGGTAGTGTAACCAAAGAATTTATTTACTGATTTAAAATGTTTATTGCTCCACAATAAGTCCATCCAATTCTGAGTTTTCTTGGTAATCTTTTAAAAACGTTCATAAAGGTAAAAAGACCCATCAATTATCTCAGTATAAAACCAGATAATCCTGCAACAAAAAACACCAAAATTATTTGACCTCCCCATAAAATTGATTCTCCTCACAAAATCCATCCCATTTCCTAGACCTATCCACCAGTTTGTGGCGGAGGGAGAAAAAATGGGCCTTGCAGTATACCCTGAATTCCAGCCGATTCAGGTTGGTGGTTCCAGTTGCTGCTGTACTGATCTTTCTCTTTTTCCAAGTTTTCCTCCTACAGAAGTCACACACAGGTTGCTCACATATGTGTAATTCATAGAATCATAGAAAGGGTTGGAAGAGATTTGAGGAGGTAGTTTAGTCCAACCCCCTGCTCGAAACTGGACCACCCCCAACTAAGTTGTCCCAGCCAGGGTTTTGTCAAGCCTGACCTTAAAAATAAAATAGCTAGTTCAAAATAAGGATATTAAGTATTGACTGTTTGAATAATTGATGCATTTTGCATCTACTATTTGATTAGTCAGTAGGGTGTTTCTGCCTTTGAGGTGTAATAACAGCTCTAGGGCTGTTGCTACGCTTCAAAGGTGAAAGCAGTGCATGGAGCCCGGGGTCAGCTGGGGACTCCAGCTGACCCTGGGCTCTGTGTGGTACTGCTTTAAAATACCACAAGGAGTTGAACACGGTGTTTCAAAGCAGCACCGCACAGAGCGCACGGACAGCAGGGGAGTCCCAAGCTGATTCCAGGCTCCACATGATGCTGCCGATTTGAAATGCTGCGACTGCATCTCACACCCCCGTGGGTGGGTAGAGGTGGGGGGAGGGGCGGAGTGTGGCCAGGCCACCATCTTACCTGGGTGGGAGCAAGGAGGGAGAGAGTTGCCACTTACATCACCACCTCCTGTCGCTGCCTCAGCTCCAGTCCTGCCTTTGGGCAAAATCAACTGCCATGACTGCTGGAGTTGAAGCTGGCTGCTGTGTAGTGGCTCGGGGCCGGGGTGAGTCCCCAGATCCATTGCGAGCTCTATTTCAGCTCTGGCAGCCACCATGCCCAGCAGCCAGTGATTCGTGTCCCAGTACTAGTCCGAGGTCAGCGGTTCCCAACCATGGTTCGATTGTAATGGGAGACCTACTCCATGGCTGTGTCTAGACTGGCAAGTTTTTCCGCAAAAGCAGGTGCTTTTGTGGAAAAACTTGCCAGCTGTCTACATTGACCGCTTGAATTTCCACAAGAACACTGACTTCCTACGGTCTGAAGTCAGTGCTTCTTGCGGAAATACTATGCTGCTCCCGTTCAGGCAAAAGTCCTTTTGTGCAAAAGCTTTAGCGCAAAAGGGCCAGTGTAGACAGCTCAGATTTGTTTTGCGCAAAAAAGCCCAGATTGCAAAAATGGCAATCGGGGCTTTTTTGCGCAAAAGCGCGTCTAGATTGGCACGGACGCTTTTCCGCAAAAAATGCTTTTGCGGAAAAGTGTCTGTGCCAATCTAGACGCTCTTTTCCGCAAATGCTTTTAATGGAAAACTTTTCCGTTAAAAGCATTTGCGGAAAATCATGCCAGTCTAGACGTAGCCCATGTGTTTTAATCCTTGGTTCAGGGTGTTAAATTCTCATGTGAATTCCTTTTCCAGTCTAGATTAAATTACAGTAGGACTTGAAAGGGTGAACACAAGAGTTAGTTTTACCTGTCAGCTGGACACCCTGTGAAACTGGAAGTAATACATCAGGCAGAAGGGGAGACAAATAGAATCCAGTCAGTACTGTATTGTACTGCCTCAGGACTTTAGTCATGGAGTTCAGGGTTTCAGCCATGGGATGGTGGAGGTACAACCACTCATTAGGGGTGGGGTTTTGGACCTACCCCAGGCTCAGGGCTTCTGGCCCTTGAGAGCACTAGGGCCCAGGACTTCAGATTGGAGGAGCACTTAGGCTCAGGGCTTCAGCCTATGGGGAGGCACCAGAGCTCAGGAATTTAGCTCTGAGGGGAATGCCAGTTTCAGCCTCAGCAATCCCCCTGTAGCTAAAGCCCTGGTGCGCGCACATCCCTGGCTGAAACGAGGAGCAGAGCTTTGGAGAGTCCTAATCCCTGCTGTCCCACACAGGGCAGAAGCCAGAAGTGGAGCCACAGGTCTGAAGCCCCAAGCCGCAGTACTCCACTAGGTTCTAGGTGTACGTAATTCTGAGGTTCTACTATAGTATCAAAGACGGTTAGATCCACTTTTTGCTTCACATCTTTCTTCAAGAGTTGGTCTTTCCTTATTGCTTCTGTTTTTGAACTCGTAAATGAAAAGAAATATATAGATGGAGGCCATGATATGTTGGTATATATCTAATCATTTCCCTTTAGTTTACAAATTATACCATTTGATAGCAAATGCATGATGTTACGGTACAGACCAAACGATCCAAAAATATGGTTCTAGAGACAATGGAATTTTCAAAGGATCATATTTTTCACTAAGAAATTCAGTTTTACTACAGTTTTATTAAATTGTTGTTTAAATTCCATCAGTGCAATACTACACTGTTATAAAAGTAACAAAATTTCATGAATATATGTTATGTTGATTATAATCCAATAGTATATGTACTGTATAAAACACTATTTGAGGTTCAACTTCAGAAATCCTTTACCGATAAAATGAATTGTGAAAGCAATTCTAATGATTAATCTAATACTAATTTGGGAATATTAATGTTCATCCGTAATGTTTACTTTACTTCTATTTGCCAGTATTGTACCAAACTTTATTGTTCAATTCCTGTTTAACAGCATGTATGTTTCTACTTTGGCTCTTTCTTTTGATCTTTGATTCTTTTCGAGCACCGAAAGGAGTAACCTATCGAGCTTTTGCTGGAGGATGTTATAAATGAAAATTTAGTAACCATTCCATCAGCTTTGTAAACTGGGTGAAGTGGTGTGTGTGTACCAGTTATACTCTGGAAAATTTCCACTTTATTTTGTTTAAATTCTGGATTAATTTGTATAATCTGTTATCATTGTAGGTGCATTATACTGCTAGATATTTGATAAGTTTAAAACTGAAAGGCTGGAAATTCTTAAGATGCTAAAATTGCATTTTAATTTACATAGATTGCTACAAATAGTTTTAATTTATAACAATTGCTTCACATAACAAAGAGTAGGGTTTAAAAGCTTTAGCAGGAACAATTCTTAAAACTAATTCATAGTATGATATATCCACCCTAATTTCAGAAATATTTTAAGTAATTTAATTATTGGATTGGTTTTATATAAACAAATTAGTTCCATTAACAATTTTCAGTGTACAAAATTATTAATTTGTCAGGCTTAACTTGAGCAGGTACTAAAAATCTTGCTTTCTAATGCTATCATAGTAAGATAGCTATGTTTTAAGGGGGATTTTTGGAACTGGAACTCTGTATAAAATAATAGCAATTGCTTTAGCTTTGCAAAGGCTTATAAAGAATGTAAATGACTCAAATACAACATTTCCTGTTAGATGCTTGTACTATATATATTATTCTTGTGGGACAGCATAATTTAAGCATGAATTTTTTACACAATTCTGTGAGATGAAATGTGAGAATTATAGACTACCAACTTTTGAGGATTGATATAAAAAATAAATATGCGCACTGAATTTGATTCATTCTACTCTCCAGCGCATGTTTACAATCTAACTACTTTTGAAGTCAAGAAAGGAAGAGTCTGACTGGATTCGTTGGGAGTTGGTTCAGGCTATTAAGTCAGCATGGTTGGGAGAAAAGCTCTAGCTTCTTGTTAGTCATCTTGAATGAAAACATAAACGATCTTAGATAAGTGCCCAGGTACCTGACATTAGTCATTTAAATGAGCAATATTGTGAAAATGAACACAGTGGAACATCTGCATAGGTGATGTATAAGTAGGATTGTTTCAAGGAGATAAAAAAGCAAATATGTGCTCTTAAACCAGGGACCCTAGAAAGGAGTTTATTTTTATTGAAATTAATTACATTTATCAGGTTTTATGTAATTATCTTCTAAAAATAAATAAATAAAATGTAAGATTCCTTACTTGAGCCACAGCACAAGCTTAAGGAAAAGTGAAGTGGTTTGAATGAATATAAAAACTTCCAGCTCGCTTGTACTTCTTAAATATTCATTTTATTAGTTAATCAATTAAAGGATTTTGAAATATAAGCATCAAAATGCTGATGAAAAGTATAAATAATCTTTCTGGGTTTAGAATATTAGAACAAAAATAATTTAAAAATAGGTCTTTGTCTTGAAAGTACTTTGAGTGCAAAATTAAAATGGTGCAGATTTTTAATCCTAGTATTAATAAAAAGGTCAAATGCATAATTTGTAACTCAGACCGGCACCTGATATTTCATGGGTTATTAAAATTATAGTTTTCTGTTTGTCCTGCAAAGACATAACTCTGTAAGCATACATCACTTCCAGTTACAAAGATAGATAAAGGAATCTATAAATTTTGCATTTACAAGATCCTGCAACGAAGGCATTGTAAGTTACTCTTTCTGGGCATCACAGGTTCAAGCAGCACTGATGTTAAAGAAAACCGCAACATGGACAACGTTCCACCTAAGGATAGCAGTGTACAAAGTACCGGGGAGGGGTCACAACTCTCAAATGGTGGCAGCAGCAGCAGAAAACGCCCATTGGAGGAGGGTAACAATGGACACTCCAAGTTCCGCCCTAAGAAGAGGAAGAAAACCCCAGGGCCTGTTTTGCCAAAGAATGCTCTGATGCAACTGAATGAAATTAAGCCTGGTTTACAGTACAAGCTTCTCTCCCAAACAGGACCAGTTCATGCCCCTATTTTTGTGATGGCAGTTGAAGTTAATGGACAGGTGTTTGAGGGATCTGGCCCTACAAAAAAGAAGGCAAAGCTTCATGCTGCTGAGAAGGCTTTGAGATCTTTTGTTCAGTTTCCAAATGCCTCTGAAGCACATCTAGCAATGGGGAGAACACTCTCGGTAAATACAGACTTTACATCTGACCAAGCAGATTTCCCAGACACACTTTTCAATGGGTTTGAAACACCAGTTCAGACTGATAATTCCTTTTATTTAGGGTCCAATGGAGATGGATCCTATAGCTCCAGTATAGACTACAGTCTGTCGTCCTCCTCTGTGGCTGGTAGTCTTATCCAGTCCCCTCTTCCCACACCATCATCGTATCCATCCACCAGCGGAAAGAACCCTGTGATGATTCTGAATGAGCTGCGGCCAGGGTTGAAGTATGAATTTCTCTCAGAAAGTGGAGAAAGCCATGCTAAAAACTTTGTGATGGCAGTGGCAGTGGATGGTCAAACTTTTGAAGGGTCAGGAAGGAACAAAAAGCTTGCAAAGGCTCGGGCTGCTCAGTCAGCTCTTGCATGCTTATTTAACATGCAGCTTGATCAGACACCATCTCACCAGCCTATTCCCAGTGAAGGTCTCCAATTACATTTGCCACAGGTGAGAAATTTATTCATTTTTCTTTAGTAGGTTTAGATCCAGGAGTTTTTCTAGGAGCGTCAGCTGCTCATTTTAAAAATATTTCAAAGAATACTTTTAGATTTAATGCTGTTAGTTTCACTATGTGATTTCTCCACTAATAATCTTACCAGTGTGGAATAATTTTATTCAGTCAGAAAGAAAAAAATGCTACTTTGTTGATTTTGTTGATATTTATTGTGTGCTCAGTAATACAGTAGAAATTCTAGTATAGTGGTGGTTGGTGTTAAGAAAATCTTGGAGCAATAGTGTTTTCTCATGCTGCTTTGAAGCTTGGATTGTGAGTTTGTCAGAATTTATTGCTTTAGATTGTTGAACTACATGAGAATTTTTTAACAAAGAAGAAAATGACTTGCTCTGTAAACAATTTCTGAGAGTGAAAGGTGTTGAATAGTGGCAGTCAGAGAGGCTAAAATGAGGGAAAATAAAATTAATACAGGAGACTTATTTTTAACCATTTGAATAAGACAAATTTTCAACACAAGACTAAAGAAACCTTGAAATATTTATGGCATAAATGAATTGTGCAATGATCTACTATAACAGTTACAATGAAATTTACAGTTGCCTTAGAAATATGTGCAAAATAAATATTTTAACAAAATAACTAATAGGATATCCTAAATCAGTGGTTCCTAAGCTTTTTGATATTGGCAAACCTTGTTCATTAACTTTTGGTGGATCACTGACAGTTTATTTGCATATTCATTATGCAAATCTAATATATAAAGGAGAATGTTTGTATGTTCGTGCTCTAATAACTTGGACACTATAAGACCTACCACAACCAAACTTGTCATGGGATAACCTTTCCTCCAGGAGAAGGTTTTAAGGTACTGTGGGAGGGAGGAAATGAGAGACGGACTCCTCTCCCCAGTGTTGCACAGAGCTTGGTAGTGCGGGGAGAAGTGGCTTCCCTGCCATTATTAGAAGCATATGGAGGCTCCTCTTCAATACTGCGATTGGCTCGGGGCCCAGCGGCTGACCAATGGGTGGGTGGGTTGCTGCCGAGGCTCGCTCTAGGTGGCGGGCGGGGCTGGTGTTACTGCTCAGCTACCACTTAGAAAAAATATCCGGAAGGAGGAGCATTGGGGAACCAGACGTGAGAGCAGCGGGAGGGGGAGGGAGGAAGGCTGGACTGTTGGGGGTGAGTGGGGGGAGGGCAGGATTGGGGGGGCTGGCTGGATCGTTGGGGGGGCTGGCTGGTCTGTGGGGCTGGATGGTTGGGAGCGAGTGGGGGAGGGCAGGATTAGGGGGGTGGGGCTGGACCTTTGGGGGTGAGTGGGGGGAGGGCAGGATTGTAGGGGGATGAAGGAAGTGGGGCTAGACAATCTTGCAGGGAGTGAGTGAGAAATGAAGCCCATGGTGGGGGGGGTCTCATTTGAGGGGCACTGGACCAAGGGGCAACACTGGATGATGCTGGATGGGTGAGAAATTAATCCAAGGCTGGGGGGGAGGGAGAGAATCCCTCACATCTTGGCACTGGTCCTGGGTTTAATACTGGATGATCCAGGGTGGGGGAGGTGAGAGATGCAGTCCATGGGAGGGGCAGCTGGTCAAGGAGGTGGTGCTGGAGGAGGGACTATAGAGGTGCCAGCAGGCTCTGGTACTTGACTCATAGTTTCATCAAAAAAGATGGGAGAAGAGTTTGAGATGTCACCTTGAAATCTCTCAGGTTCAGTAGGGCCAGCCCCATTGATTGATGCATCCTTCTACTCAGCTCTTGGATGAGAATTTGCAGACCCAGCATGCCTATCCCCTACTTCCCTGCCAAAGAAAATTAGTTTCTACAAGGATAATTAGCAAAAATACTGTCTGATAGGAAGCAAAACATTGCACTATTGAAGAGGGGCCTCCATATGCTTCCAACAAAGGTGGGAAACAATCCATAGTGATTTTGGGACTCTCCTTTCCACTGTGCTTTTAATGGCTCATGACATGGGAAGAAAACAGAGAGACAGTTTCTTTTGTGACTTTTGTATCTAAGTTTGCCAAGTCTAATAGCTCTGATTCTCAACATTGCAATGCCTCCTTTTTTTTTTTTTTTTTGAGTCAGAGATTTTGCTTTATGCAGCAGTAGAAAAGCATGGGGCTCTGCCATAATGGACAAATGTCAGGCGCTGGCACCTGCAGTGTGGCTGGAGGCTGTCAGGACCAGCTTGTTTTTCTAAACTTGGTTCCTCCGGTTTCCCGGGCAATGCCGGGTAAGTCCAGCTAGTGATAAATATGCCAATAAAACATTACCTGTCCACCAAAAGCCCAGACCCTAGAGCCCCTAGTGCCAGCCCTAACTCCTAGAGCCCTTCACTAGCCCCCCCAGTGCCAGTCACTGACACCCAGTGTCCTCTGCACCCAAGCCTCGTGCTAGCCTCCCACCCTCAGAGCCCCCTCCAGTGCCAGCCCCATCCCAAAGGCCTCAGTCCCAGCCCCCTGCCCCTTAAGCTCCCCACCGTACCCCCCTAGTACCAATCTCCTGTTTCTAGAGCCCCAATGCACCACCCCCCAGAGTCCCTCCCAGTGCCAGCTGACAATATTAGCCCCATCCCCAGAGCCTCCCAGTGCCAGCCCTGCCTCCATAGCCTCCTCACTACTAGCTCGGTCTTCAGAGCCGCCCACCCCTGGAGTGCCTCCAGTGGCTGCCTCGCTCCCCTTACCTAGCCCTGCACTGCTGCCCACGTTGTGGTGGTTCTGAGGGCCAGGGCTGGGGTACATGGTCCTGTGCCTCCTCCCCCACTGTGGCTGTTAGAAGAGGTGTGTCCTGCCCTGCCTCTCACCCAACTAGCACTGGGCAGGGGCGGGGGGTCTCCTCTGGCTGGGGAAGAGCGCTTCACTGAGTGGCGAGAGAGGCTTGGTGCGACCCTCCTGCCACACAGGGAAGAGCTCTTCTGCAGCCAGGAGGAAGCCTTGCTCCTGCCCCGGTGCTGGTTGGCTGAGAGGCGGGACACAACCATGCCTCTCCTAACAACTGCGGTGAGAGTGGTGTACCCTAGCCCCGGCCCCCAGAGCCATCGCGGCTAGGCAGTCAGACGTCTGCAGGCCATAGCCCAGTGGTTGGCAAGCACTATCCTAAGTATTGAGCATACCAAAAGTAGTTCAGTAACATTTGGTAGCTACAAAAATAACAGTCGTATAAGTATCTACTTACTCATTGAACAATATTGCGGTTGTGAAAATAACAAACGACCCAGTGAAAATAATCTAGAAAAGAGAAGAAAATTATGACAGAGCCAGAGGAGCTGCTTATGAGGAAATATTAAATATTAAATACGTATTTCTTGGTGAAGCAGTGTTTAAGGGAAATACAAAATTCAGGAAATCTGGAGTATATGTACACTGATGAGGAAAAGAATTAGGGTAAGACAAGAGCCAATAACTTGATGTTATCAAATGAAAGTGAGAGAAGAAAAATGTATGTTGAATACATTTAAAAAACCTGCCAACTGTGTGATCCATTGGGCTGTGGCATAATTCCCTAAGGAATGTGATACAAGTCCTGTTTCTTGAAGTATTTAAAACAGAACTATCCAAAGCGAGTTTTTCATTCCATCCTTGTCCTCTTTTTGGACATGTCTACGCTACATACTAGGTGTGTGACTCCCCTGCTTTTCTACTTTTGCCCCTGCTAGCTCTCAACAAGCTAGTACATATATACGAAGCAGAGTAGCTGTGGTGCCACACATGGCAGCAGTGGAGGGGGGTGGTTGAACTGTGCTTAGTGCATACCCTTCGGTTTCATGTGTTTCGTGTAGCTGACCACTATAAATGAGAGAGAGTACAAGTATAGAATCATAGAACTGGAAGAGACCTCAGAAGGTCATCAAGTCCAGCCCCCTGCTCTAGGCAGGACCAATTCCAACTAAATCAACCCGGCCAGGGCTTTGTCAAGCCGAGACTTAAACACCTCTAGGGATGGAGACTCCACTGCTTCCCTAGGTAACCCATTCCAGTGCTTCACCACCCTCGTAGTGAAATAGTTTTTCCTAATATCCAACCTGGACCTCTCCCACCACAACTTGAGACCATTGCTCCTTGTTCTGCCATCTGTCACTACTGAGAACAGCCTCTCTCCATCCTCTTTGGAACCTCCCTTCAGGAAGTTGAAGGCTGCTATCAAATCCCCCCTCACTCTTCGCTTCTGCAGACTAAACAGACCCAAGTCCCTCAGCCTCTCCTCATAAGTCATATGCTCCAGCCCCCTAATCATTTTGGTTGCCCTCCGCTGGACCCTCTCCAATGCGTCCACATCCTTTTTGTAGTGGGGGGCCCAGAACTGGACACAATACTCCAGATGCAGCCTCACCAAAGCCGAATAAAGGGGAATGATGACATCTCTGGATCTGCTGGCAATGCTCCTCTTAATGCAACCTAATATGCCATTAGCCTTCTTGGCTACAAGGGCACACTGTTGACTCATATATAGCTTCTCATCCACTGTAACCCCCAGGTCCTTTTCTGCAGAACTACTACTTAACCGGTTGGTCCCCAGCTTGTAACTATGCTTGGGATTCTTCCGTCCCAAGTGCAGGACTTTACACTTGTCCTTGTTGAACCTCATCAGATTTCTTATGGCCCAATCCTCCAATTTGTCTGTCATTCTGTACCCTATCTCTGCCCTTAAGCGTATCTACCTCTCCCCCCAGCTTAGTGTCATCTGCAAACTTGCTGAGGGTGCAATCCATCCCCTCATCCAGATCATTAATAAAGATATTGAACAAAACTGGTCCTAGAACCGAACCTTGGGGCACTCCGCTAGAAACCGACCACCATCCTGACATCGAGCCATTGATCACTACCCGCTGGCCCCGGCCTTCTAGCCATCTTTCTATCCATCTTACCGTCCATTTATCCAATCCACAATCCCTTAACTTGCTGGCAAGAATATTGTGGGAGACCGTATCAAAAGCCTTGCTAAAGTCAAGGTATATCACATCCACTGACTTCCCCATGTCCACCGAGCCAGTTACCACCTCATAGAAGCTAATCAGATTGGTCAGGCACGACTTGCCCTTTGTGAATCCATGCTGACTATTCCTAATCACTTTCCTCTCATCCAAGTGCCTCAATATGGATTCCTTAAGGATCCCTTCCATGATTTTTCCAGGAACCGAGGTAAGACTGACCGGCCTATAGTTCCTTGGATCATCCTTCTTCCCTTTTTTGAAGATGGGCACTACATTTGCCTTTTTCCAGTCATCCGGGATTTCTCCCGATCTCCACGACTTTTCAAAGATAATAGCCAAAGGCTCCACAATGACATTTGCCAACTCCCTCAGTACCCTCGGATGCACTAAGTCCGGACCCATGGATTTATGTACGTTTAGCTTTTCTAAATAGTTCCTAACCTGTTCTTTACCCACCACGGGCTGTCCATCTTCATCCCATCTTGCGTCACTTGGCGCAGAAGTCCAGGAGCCGACCTTGTCCGTGAATACAGAGGCAAAGAAAGCATTGAGTACTTCAGCTTTCCCCACATCATCTGTCACTAGGTTACCTCCTTCATCCATTAGGGGCTGCACACCCTCTCTGATCACCTTCATCTTGTTAACATGCCTTAGAAACCTTTCTTGTTATCCTTCACATCCTTAGCCAGTCGCAATTCCATTTGCGCTTTCGCCTTCCTGATAACCCCCCGGCATTCTCGAGCTATACCTTTAAACTCCTCCCTGGTCATTTGTCCAAGTTTCCACTCTTTGTAAGCTTCCTTTTTGTGCTTAAGTTCACCAAGGATTTCCCCTGTAAGCCAGTCCGGTCTCCTACCATGTTTACCTCTCTTGCTACGCGTCGGGATGGTTTCTTTCTGTGCCTTCAATAAGGCTTCTTTAAAATACTGCCAGCTGTCCTGGACTCCTTTTCCTTTCATGTTAACATCCCAGGAGATTCTGCCCATCAGATCTCGGAGGGAGTCAAAATCTGCTTTTTTGAAGTCTAAGGTGTGTATTTTACTACTCTCTTTTCTTCCTTTGGTCAGGATCCTGAAATCTACCATCTCATGATCACTGCTTCCCAGGTTGTCACCCACCTCCACTTCCCCTATTAGTTCCTCCCTGTTTGTGAGCAGAAGGTCAAGCTGCGCACGGCCCCTGGTCGGATCCTTCAGCACCTGTGTCAAGAAGTTATCCCCAACATTCTCCAAAAACTTCCTGGATTGCCTGTGTACTGCCGTATTGGTTTCCCAGCAGATGTCAGGGCGATTAAAGTCCCCCACGAGAACCAGGGCCTGCGATCTGGAAGCTTCGCTCAATTGTCCAAAGAAAGCCTCATCTACCTCATCCACCTGATTCGGTGGCCTGTAGCAAACACCAACCACAACATCAATGCTGTTGTTCGCTCCTTTAAACTTAACCCATAGACTCTCAACAGGTTTTTCTTCCTCTTTATACTGGAGTTCAGAGCAATCGTAGTGCTCTCTTACGTATAGTGCAACTCCTCCTCCTTTTCTCCCCTGCCTGTTGTTCCAGAACAGTCTATACCCTTCCATGACAGCGCTCCAGTCATGCGAGTCATCCCACCAAGTCTCTGTTATCCCAATTAAATCATATTTCTTGGTCTTGGCCAGGGCCTCCAGTTCTTCCTGTTTGTTGCCCAGGCTTCTCGCATTAGTGTACAAACACTTCAGGTAACCAGTTGATCGTCCTATCTTCTCCATTCGAAACATGGGTCCTCTTTTCTTGCCCCTTCCTCTCTGCATTTCTTCCCGGTATCGGACTTTCCCACTCCCCTCAGGGTTTTGGTCACCGTACCCCGACGAACCTAGTTTAAAGCCCTCCTCACTAGGTTTGCAAGCCTGCCCGCGAAGATGCTCCTTCCTCTCTTCGTTAGGTGGATGCCGTCTCTTCCTAACAATCCTTACGCCCGGAACAGAGTCCCATGGTCAAAGAAACCAAAGCCCTCTCTGCGACACCATCTGCGCAACCACGCATTTACGTCCTCAATTCGACAATCCCTGCTCAGTCCTTTCCCTTCAACAGGGAGGATGGAGGAGAATACCACTTGCGTTCCAAATTCTTGGATCCTTCTTCCTAGCGCTACATAATCTGCAGTAACACGCTCAAGATCATTCTTGGCCGTATCATTAGTTCCCACGTGGAGAAGCAGGAAGGGGTAGCGATCCGAAGGTTTGATCAGCTTGGTAAGCCTCTCAGTGACATCCTGAATGCGAGCTCCCGGTAAGTGTGTATGAACAAGGTAATCACAGCCCTAGCTTGTAGTGTAAATGTAACTTTACGTATACCTGGCAATAAGGGTTTAATTTATTGCTGTTAATGATGAAGACAATCTGTACACTAGGAATTTGACTTTAAACTGTAACTCAGCTAACACAAACCACTGATCAGAAGACAGGATTCAAAATATTGCCATAAAGGAGAGAGCGCACTATGCCTTTCTTGTATTTTATTTTGTATAAGAGGAGTTAAATGTAATGTTTTGCATTTTAACACATGAATTAATATTTTTGTGATGTGGCATTTCAAACCACTTTCTGTATCAATATCAAGGAAGGATTTCAGGACCACACTGATAATATTTTGGAGATTAAATGATTGCTCCATATCTCTTTCTGTGGAGGTAATACCAAATTTATTCTGTTGTTGAGCAAACAAAAACAAGCTATTTTCATCTTCATTTTGGTAAGTCCCTTGAAAGTCAAATATCTCAGTTTCTCAGAACACCCTAAATTTGACTAAGATGACATGGGTGCAAATTAACTATTTTCTGCTACCTACAACCCGGTCTCCATTTTTTCCGGACACAGATTTATGCCCACAAGTAATGATTCTAGCATACTTCCAGGTGCAGTGAATGCAGGAATATTATCATAATTAGACATTCAAATGCTACATTTTATTGTGGGTTCAAATATGTTGGCAATTTCCAGGTGTAAAATTGCTTCTGTGATTGAGGGGGAGAGGCCAGTTTTGAAAATCAGGCCTTTTATGTTTCTCCCCTAACAGTTTGGCAATGTTATCAGAGAATAAATCAAGTCATTCCAGTCAGTGGACACTTTTCTGGGCAAGATCTAAATTTGGAAAATTGGGAAAAAAATCAGCTGTTTTAAGATTGCCCCTTATATTAGCAATAGGCCAAAATGTATAAAATATTAAGAACTTTAGATCGTTTGTAGTTGAAATTACCTTGATTTCCGTGTCAGAAAATACACAGATTTCAGCTTCTTTAGGTTGATATTAGTAGCTTTGAAGCTTTAAAGTTCATGGCTTATCATAAATCTGTAGAAATGACAAGCCACTGAAATTGAAGAGAATTGAATAGAGAAGAGCTCTATAGTTCTAAGATGTGTGATTAATACGTTATTACCTCAGAAGGCAAAAATGTCAAATCTTTGTTGTCAAAATGCAGAATCTAACATTATTAGATATTTGAAAATTGTGAGCATATGTTTTGGTATCTGATATTTGAGAAATGAATGTGTTTTAGCACCAAGACCTAGGCTTATTGGAACTGAACAGTTCATGAAGCAGTGAAATGAAATTTTTTTGTTTGTAAATGTCAGCCATTCAGAGGGCTGACCAGATAGGAGTGGAAAAGTCTCATTCCTCTGACCAGAGTAGTGGTTCTCAACCTGTGGTGCATATGACACATCTGGGCTGCAGGCAGAGAACCACAGGACCCCCCTAAGTCTCCCCCAGAGAGTGGGGCCAGGAGGGAAGTCCCGGTCGTGGAGTGGGGCAAATGCCCTGTACCCTGCCATGTGGGGCAAGACAGTCAACAGGGAAATCCCATCTCATTCAGCTGGTGCAAACTCTGGGATGGAGTTTGGGTGCATCAGGACTCATGTCTGAGGCAGGAGGTTGGGTGCAGGATGAGGCTCAGGTTTAGGACAGGGGTTCATGATTCAGGCTCTGGCTGGCCACTGTTTTACTGAGCCAGCTTCCGTGTGGTGGGGCCGTGGGGTTTAGGCAGGCTTACTCCTGCCCTGGCCCTGAACCAAGCCTGAAAGCAGCTGGCATGTACAGCAATAGCTCCATGGTGCCATGTACTACCCTTCATCTACAGGCATTGAGCACACAGCTTGTATTGGACAAGGTTCCCCATTACTGATCAATGGGAGCTGAAGGAGTGGTGTCTGCAGGCAAGGTCAGCATATGGAGACACCCTGCTCTGCCTTTCTCAGGGGCTGCAGGGACATGCCAGCCCCTTCCCCGGGGCAGCAATTACTACAAGGCTAATTACTCCAGCCATGACGTGTTGGGCGTTTTGAATTCACTGCTCAAAGACTTAAATTTAAGCATAAGAGAAATGAAAATTATGAAATGCACAGACCAGTCAAAAACCAAGAATAGCCCACTTTGCAAGCAGTAACAGAAGTAACAACCACCCCCCGCCATATACGTTTTGGGTTGGGAGATGCAAGTGAAGGAGTGTGTGTTTGTGAGCATGACAAACAGTGGGTGAGTGTGACAGATTTGCATTGCCAACCGTCCTCCATCCCCTTCTCTCTGTGTGGAGATAGGGTACAGAAGTTGCAGGAGGAGGGACACCCTGACATCAGCTCCTCCTTTTCTCCCTACCACACCTGCATCTGCACCCAGGAGAAGCGGGGGGTGCAGCTCCAAGACAGAGGACAGAAACTGCATGACAGTGGGTGGAGGGGCAGCTGAAGTGCCAGTACTTGATAGCTTCCTGGCCAAGCCATTCAGGATCACATGTCAGAGGTTCTAGGATCTACTGGTAGATGCCGATCTACTGGTTGGTGACCACTGCCCTAATTATTTTCATTGCCTTCCACTGGACTTTCTCCAATTCATCCTTATCTTTTTTTTTTGTAGGGGGGGGGGTCCAAAACTGGATGGAATACTCCAGACATGGCCTCAGGAGTACTGAATAGAGGGGAATAGTGACTTTTCTCAATCTGCTAGCAACATTCCTATTAATGCAATCCAGTATCAATTAACCTTCTTGGCAACAAGGACTCACTGTTGACTCCTATCCAGCTTCTCATCCATTGTAATTCCCAGGTCCTGTTCTGCAGAATTTCTGCTTAGTTAGCCTGTCCCCAGCCTTTAGCAATGCATAGGATTCTTGCATTCTAAATGCAGGACGTTGCACTTGTCCTTGTTGAACCTAATCAGATTTCTTTTAGCCCAATTTGTCACTCTGAACCTGTCATTATCCTCCAGCCTATCTACATCTCCCTCTAGCTTAGTGTCATCCATGAACTTGTTGAGAGTAGTATCCCATCATCCAGATAATAAATTAAGATGTTGAACAAAATCAGCCTCAGGATGAATCCCTGGGGCACTCTGTTTGATACCGACTGCCAACTAGACATCAAGCCATTGATCGCTACCTGTTGAGCCTGACTATCTAGCCAGCTTTCTGTCTGCTTTATATATGGTCCATTCATTCAAATCATACTTCCTTAAGTTGCAGGTGAGAATGCTATGGGAGACCATATCAAAAGCTTTGCTGAAGTCAAGGTATATCACGTCCACCGCTTTCCCCCTCTCCACAGAGCTAGTTATCTTGTCATAGAGGGCAATCAGGTTGGTCAGGCAACCCTTGGTGAATCCATGTTGACTGTTCCTAATGACCTTCCTCTCCTCCAGCTGTTTCAGAAAGCATTATTTGAGGACCCATTCCATGCTTTTTCCAGGAACTGAGGTGAGGCTGACCGGTCTGCAGTTCTCTGGATTTTCCTTCTTCTCTTTTTTTAAAGATAGGCACTATATTTGTATACTCATCTAGGACTCTGTCATCTCAGTCATCTAGGACTTTACCTGATCGCCATAAGCTTTCAAAAGTAACGGCCAACAGCTCTGCAGTTAAATCAGGCAGCTGCAATCTTTGTCAGCATCCTTGGATGCATAAAATCTTGCCCCACAAACATGTGCATGCCGAGCTTTTCTAAACAGTCTTTAATGTGTTCTTTCACCACTAAGGACTGCTCATGTCCTCCCCACACTTTGCTGTCCAGTGCAGCAATCTGAGAGCGGACCTTGTCTGTGAAGGCTGAGGCAAAAATAGTATTGAGTATTTAAGCTTTTTCTACATCAGACAGAGAGGTAAGAGGAAAATGAAAAGACTGAGTCATCAAAGTTGAAGTAGAACAAGATTTGGAAAAGAGCACAACTGTATCAAAGGTACCTGACAGTCAAGGGATTTTGAAATATGGCCATGGAAGGCCGGTATAGATTTTGGTGATGCTGGTGTCCGTGAAGCACAGAAAGTGAATACCAAATTGGAAAGAATCTAGGAAGAAATTGAAGCCAAGAAATTCCACGTAGAAATTCTGGTAACATTTACAGTGATCTTAGAGAGGAAGAGAAGAAGGGAGATGGAATGATAATTGGAGAGAGAAATTGTGTCATGGGTGAGTGGTATTTTAAGGTGGTGAGGACTCAAGAATGCTTATATTGAGAGGGAAATCACCCAGAAAAGAGGAAGAAGTGGAAAACAGTGAGGGAGGAAATGTTAAGCCAGGAGGTGGGGTAGGATAGGGTCAGTGGAGCAGGTGGGATAAGTATTTAAGTCATAGGAATGAAATATTTTTGACACAAAAGGATAAAAGCAATGATTCATGTTGAGGACTTCGAAATAATGTATGTTGAAATAAAAGCACTGAATCATTCTGCCATTCATTCATTTCTTCACCCAGGCCCAGTTTTTCAAAATTGTCCCTAATTTTAGGTCCTTGAGTTTTTAGGTTTTCAGTTTGAGGACCAAGAACCAAAACTCCAGTTGAGGCATTTAGGAGGTGAGAGTGCTCAGTACTCTGGAAAATCAGATGCTAGATATCTGCAGGGGACACCTAGAGGTAGTGGATACCGGGAAATTTTGTTTAACGAATATCAGAGGAGAATAAAAAATTAACAATGTGGTGATTTTTTTTTAAATCCATCACATTAAATGTTGGCATAGTTGTTTTTTGTTTGACTCTTTCTAACATGTATTTCTGTGATTCTGCAGGTTTTAGCTGATGCTGTTGCACGTTTGGTTGTGGATAAATTCAGTGATTTGACTGATAATTTCACATCTCCCCATGCACGTAGAAAAGTTCTTGCTGGAATTGTTATGACAACAGGTAAAAAGAAAATCGGTACTACTTTTAAGTGCTGAGATGCCATGGTGATAGACACAATATAAATACCAGTTCTGGTACATATTCAGTGCATAATCATGATGGAGTTCTTTCCCCATTTCAGAGCTTGTTCTGGGATATGCCAGGATTCCCAGGCTTGGAGCGTTTTCTTTCCTGCTGGGAAGCTATCCTAGTCAGTGACAAGCACTCTTCATGCCTCCATTGTTAGGAAGACATCCATGCATATACGAGCCAAATATAAAAACTGCTTCTTAAAAATTAGATCTCATAAAAATAAAATGTAAATTGTTAATGAAGGAGCAAGACTAGCCATCAACCTAGGCTCCAAGAATCACCCTGTACATCGATTTCCAAGCACTTTTAGTGCCTCTACCTCTGGATCCTGGTCACTCTGACCCTTGAGGGATACAGCAAGTGCTCCTGCATCTGTGGTACCAAGAGCTGTGCATAGTAAGACTGTGTGTTCTGACAAGAAGCAGAAATGCTGGGTCTCCTACTAATAAGTTTTGTTAACCAAAAAATATCCTGGGGATTGGATATCCTAGAACTTGTATTGTTGAGAATGTGAGTACAGGCAGTCCCCGGGTTACGTACAAGATAGGGACTGTAGGTTTGTTCTTAAGTTGAATCTGTATGTAAGTCGGAACTGGCGTCCAGATTCAGACACTGCTGAAACTGACCGCCAGTTCTGACTTACATACAGAATCAACTTAAGAACCCCAGGCGTCCCCAAGTCAGCTGCTGCTGAAACTGATCAGCAGCTGATTCCAGGAAGCCCGGGGCAGAGCAACTCTGCCTCGGGCTTCCTGTAGTCAGCGCTGGTCAGTTTCAGCAGAAGCTGACTTGGGGACGCCTGGGGCAGAGCAGCTGGGGTGCTACTGGACCAACCCAGCAGCACCCCATCTGCTCTGCCCCAGACGTCCTGATTCAGCTGCTGCTGAAACTGACCAGCAGCGGCTGAATCAGGACCTGGGGCAGAGCAGCTGGGGTGCTGCCGGGTTGGTCCAGTAGTGCCCACGGGCGCTGCAGGACCAATCGGCAGCGCCCCAGCTGCTCTGCCCCAGAGTCCAAAACAAAAGCCTGGTCTGCTGGGGGGGGGGGGGAGCACACTAGCTGCGCCCCCCCCTCCCCCAGCAGACCAGGGACACGGGGAGCAGAGCCGCAGCGGCAGCGGGGTGCCGCGCCTCTGAGGCTTTGCTCTGGCAAAGCCTCAGAGGCGAGGGACCCCGCCACGGCTGCGGCTTCAGTCTGGGTGCCTGTGGTCTGCTGGGGACGGCCCCCAGCAGACCACAGGCACCCGGACTGAAGCCGCAGCCGCGGGGGGGGTCCCGCGCCTCTGAGGCTTTGCCAGAGCAAAGCCTCAGAGGCGCGGGGAACCGCCGCTGCTGCCGCTCCAGTCTGGGTGCCTGTGGTCTGCTGGGGACGGTCCCCAGCAGACCACAGGCACCCTGACTGAAGCCGCAGCCGCGGGGGGGTCCCGCGCCTCTGAGGCTTTTGCCGCTGCTGCCGGGTCCCCTCAGAGGCGCGGGACCCCCTGCGGCTGCGGCTTCAGTCCGGGTGCCTGTGGTCTGCTGGGGACCGTCCCCAGCAGACCACAGGCACCGGGTCTCAAGGGGCAGCAGCAGCGGTTCCCGCGCTTCTGAGGCTTTGCTCTGGCAAAGCCTCAGAAGCGCGGGAACCCGCCCGGTGCCCCTGGTCTGCTGGAGACGGTCTCCAGCAGACCAGGGGCACCGGAGCAGCTTACGAACGGGGCTTTCTCGCCCCGACTTCCGGGGCGAGAAAGCTCCGTTCGTAAGTGCGGATCCGACGTAAGTGGGATCCGCGTAAGTCGGGGACTGCCTGTAGTTCTAGTACCATGATGTCATTTAAAGCTTCCTTTAAAAGCCACTCTTTCTGTGTGTGCTAGTTCTGCAGAGCTGTCTGCACTCCTCCCTTGCTGCCTTCCACAGAGATAGCAAGTTGGGGACAGGTGGGAACCGGCTCCCCACAAGCACTGACTCAGCCGAGCCACCTTCCCAGCTGGTGCTGGCTCTGTATCAGGCAGAGGTCCTGGGTTTGCCATGGACAGAGGCTGCTCTGTGTGATGCCAGAGTAATCTCGGTCTGCAGGGAGGTTGGGGCTGCTGTCACATTATATTGCTGCCTCTGAATCAGAGAAAGCAGCATGAGATTGCAGGGGGCTCCCAGAGAGTGGATTCCAAAAAATAGTCATTTATTAATGTTTTGGTCATTACATTTTTTTTCTGAAATTTGTTTCCCAGGTACAGATGTGAAGGATGCCCAGGTTATAAGTGTTTCCACAGGGACAAAATGCATAAATGGAGAGTACATGAGTGACCGTGGTCTTGCATTAAACGATTGTCATGCAGAAATTATATCTCGAAGGTGCCTGCTTAAATTTCTTTATACGCAACTTGAGCTGTTCGTAAGGTAAGCTTAAGGACATGAATTGTGTTACGAATATTATGTGGCTATCTTATGATTATTTGAAATGTAACCAAAAGCTGAGTAGTCCCATTGAAAAAAATTATAAAATAGCAGAAGTTGCTGAAATTTTAAATTGAGAACTCTGGCCTCCGTCGTGAAGTGTTAGTTCACACAAAAATACTCATTTTAAGGAGCATCCATAAGAGTATTATATTCTCACATGTTTATTATAGTTCATAAATAGTATAAACACATTTTAGTTATGCAGCTGTTCTTCGAATTTGTGGAAGTAAAATTTAAATGCCAGCCAATGGACCAGCAATTGTATAATTTTTTTTCATTTACTAATGGTGCTTTATACATTCACTGGGCAATGTCAAGTCCTCTTTATTTTTTGTTTCTAGCTTCTTTTCATTCTGTATGGCTTCTAATAACTTTTAGGTACCACATTTGAGGCCATACTTTAATAATGTTAATGTATAGTAAGTTAGATTGTGCTTAACCTACTAGACTTGTTTCTCTTCCTATTTCAGTAATAAAGAAGATCAACAAAAATCCATCTTTATCAAGTCTGAACGAGGAGGATTTAAACTGAAAGAAAATGTCCAATTTCATTTGTATATCAGTACCTCCCCATGTGGAGATGCTAGGATTTTCTCACCACATGAAGCAGCACAAGAGGGTATGATAGTAATTATAAAGGAATTGCTCACAGTATATTTGATTACAGATGAATGTCAGCATTAGAAGTAAATAGTCTTTTTACTTCTGGCCTTCTGTATATGGATTTATTTTTTTTTTAAAGAAAGACCTCCTCTTGAAAATGTGGACCATTTACTTAAAATATAAATGGACACTGGCCATTTGCTTTAGAGACTAGAGCCAGGGAACATCCTGGATTCTGTTAGGGTAAGTCAGTAACTCACTGAGGGTATGTCTACACTACAGAGTTAGTTCGAACTAACTTAGTTCGAATTAGTTAATTCGAACTAAGCTAATTCTAACTAACGCATCTAGAACTAAAAACTAGTTCAAATTAGCGTTTTGCTAATTCGAACTAGCATGTCCACATTGAGTGGACCCTGAACAGCGCTTAAGGATGGCCGGCAGGGCATCAGAGGAGGACTTAGAGCGTGGAGATGCTCTCTCAGGCTAGCCGAGGGCTGCACTTAAAGGGACCCGACCCCGACCCCGGACAGACAGTTCTCAGGGGTGCCCCGCTTGAAAACCAGTCCTGTCTTGGAGTGCCCGGAGTGCCCACACTGGGCACATCACAGCACTCGGCCATCAGACCGGCTGCACTTGCCGCAGGCTGCCATCTGGCGAGAGGGGGTAATTGGGGGACTGCAGGAGAGCTTCCACCCCCAGAAGCCCGCAGAGCCAGCCCAGTCCTCCCCATCGGGGGCTCGTACCCCATTCCTCCCTCACCTCCTTCCACTTACCCTTCCCTAGCCCCCCTTCCTGATGTACAAAATAAAGATAACGTTTCTTCCAACATTGACTCTGTCTTTATTGAACAAAACTGGGGGAGACTGGGAAAAGGAGGTGGGAGAGGGGAAGAGAAAGGCTGGGAGAGAGGAGGGCAACTAACATGATCAGGGGTTGGGAACAGGTCCCAGATGAAGAGAGGCTACAGAGACTGGGACTGTTCAGCTTAGAAAAGAGGAGATGGAGTGGGGACAGGATAGATGTCTCTAAAAGCAGGGGTTGGGTGGAGAGGGTGCATTCAGAAAAGTTCTTCATGAGTTCCCATAAAGAAGGACTAGAGGACACCAAAGGAAAGGAATGGGTAGCAGGCTTCAAACTAGTAAGAGAAAGTTGTTCTTCACGAAGCAAATAGTTAACCTGTGGAACTCCTTGCTGCAGGAGGCTGTGAAGGCTACAACTAGAACAGAGTTTAAAGGGAAGTGAGATCAAGTCACGGAGGTTGGGTCCATGGAGTAGTCTTAGCCAGGGGGTAGGAGTGCTGTCCCTGCCCAAAGTTTGTGGAAGGCTGGAGAGGGATGGCACGAGACAAATGGCTTGGTCACTGTCTTCGGTCCATCCCCTCCAGGGTCCCTAGTGTTGGCCGCTGTCGGCAGACAGGCTACTGGGCTAGATGGACCTTTGGTGTGACCCAGTACAGCCATTGTAAGCTCAGCGCTCAGGGTTGGGGGTCTCAGTGGACCCCCTTGATTTTCATGCACACCTGCTCCTGGGTGGCCAGGCTGGCAGCTCTCCTGCCCTAGACGGCCACTTTCCTGTGCCTAGTGCGGAGATAGTGGACGAGGTCCACGATTTCTGCACTAGCCCAGGAAGGTGCCCGCCTCTTGTGGTCCCGGGCAAGCTCCCGGGAGCCGCCAGCCTGGTCCCGGGAAGAGGAGGAGGGCTGGGGGGCATCGGGTGGGTGGCTCTGTGCCGTTCCAGGTGCAGGGTCTGCTGGCAGGCTTGCACCTGGCATGGGCACCGTAGCCAGCCCGTGCCCCTTTAAGGGGTCCGGGGCCGGGAGGGGGGCAATAGAGTTTCCCTGGTGTTGGCCAGAGTGGTCACCAGGGAAACCTGGGGAGGGCTAGCCTCCCACTAGTTCGAATTAAGGGGCTACACACCCCTTAATTCGAACTAGTAAGTTCGAACTAGGCTTAGTCCTTGTAAAATGAGGTTTTCCTAGTTCGAACTAAGCGCTCCGCTAGTTCGATTTAAATTCGAACTAGCGGAGCGCTAGTGTAGCGCCTATGAATGTTAGTTCGAACTAACATCCGTTAGTTCGAACTAACATTGTAGTGTAGACATACCCTATGTGTCTTTATGTAACTCATTGGGTGTTTCCTCATTATTGCTGCCTTTTATTAATTTTTGTTGGTTTTCTCTGAATTTCTGATTTGTTAATGAGACAAAGTGAGTGAAGTAATACCTTTTATATGAGCAACCACTGTTGGTGAAAGCATTGGTTCGCTAATAGAGAATACTTCATCCACCTCGTCTCTAGAATATAATGAGACCAACATGGCTACAACTACACTGGCTTGTTAATTTCATTCTAGCATCGAAATGCACACATCTGAACTTCAGAACTAAATGCTTTATCTAAGATATTCTTTCTTGAAGAGCTTCATTTAATGACATACCTATTGTGGAGAATATTTTATACGAGAATGAGCTTTGATGGTGAAGCAATATGAGTAATAGAAATTGGTATCCATCTTTGTGTCCTTTTCCAAGATGGTTAACAGCATAAAAATGCATTGCCTTCTCTCATGTCATAATCAACACCTTCTATACAGTTGTTTCTTAATTGACTTAAAACAATTTTTGTCACTTAGATCAGGGAGACAGACATCCAAATCGTAAAGCAAGAGGACAGCTCCGGACAAAAATAGAATCTGGAGAAGGGACAATTCCTGTCAGATCTACTACCACAATCCAGACATGGGATGGAGTATTACAGGGAGAAAGACTACTTACCATGTCTTGCAGTGACAAGATAGCTAGGTAAGATATTAAGTGTTCGGTATTCTTCCCTATTCTGGTTTTATTCTGAAATTAGGACCCTGGTTACCTTTAGCATCCTAAAACATACATCACTGAAAGGTGTTCTTAATATCTACTTTTTGCATATCCTGAATATCTGGATGAATGGAAATTCTATACTTACACACCCTCATTCCTATTGTTGCTCCAGAGTACTGTAAATATGTTTCTGATACCAGCGGTTCTCAAACTGTGGATCAGAACCGCCAAGTGGGTTGTGATGCCATTTTAATGGGTCTGGCTTAGACTTTGTGCAAGTTGGGCCTCTGGCCTGATGCCCAAGCCCCAACACCAGAGGCCAAAGCCTGAGTGTTTCAGCCCTGCATGTTGGGACTCAGGTTACAGGCCTCCTGAATGTTCTGGGGTTGTGTAGTAATTTTCATTGTTAGGAGGGAGGTTGCAGTGCAATGAAGTTTGAAAACTCCTATGCAATGAATTTTTAAAACTTGCAGCACAAATTCCCATTATTACAGCAACAAGTATGCTGGCAAAGTCTGTGCTGCTATATTGATGTAGAATTAGGCATATATATCTCTCTCTCATGTATACGGAAATGAAATTGGTTTGAATAATAAATTCAGAAATATCAAGTGTTTGCAGCATACTTGGCCAAGGGCATATGTTAGTTTGAGGTGGATGTTTGACAGCATAGCAGGGAAACCATGACTCTACCTATTTAAAAGATTGTGATGTGGCTCTGCGGCTTCCCTTCTGTCATATATTAAGTGTGAAAAAGAAAATAGGAAAAACGAAGAAGTACAAAAAAAGTGTGTATCACTGAGGCTGTTAGTAGCAGAGATTAAAAAGTGCACACTGAATAAAGGGAAAAGAAACATACATGATAATTTTACAAAGTTCACCTAATGTGTTATAGAGAGAACTGAATAAATATTAGAATTTTTTAAAAATTAATTTGTGTGTGTGTGTGTGTGTGTGTGTGTGTGTGTGTGTGTGTGTGTGTGTGTGTGTGTGTGTGTGTGTGTGTGTGTGTGTCTGTGTGTCTGTGTGTCTGTGTGTGTATGCGCATTAACTGCTAGTTGGATAAAATCCCTGAAACAACTACACAGACAGCAACAATCAGTGTGGGTTGAGGTTAAATTATATAATAACGGAGAGAGATTTTGTACTAGGAATTGTTTTATGGGCTAAGAAAATGACTGAAACATAGAACAGTCATTTCCGAGGCAGTGAGACGGGTACTCTGTAGCAAGAAAGAGCCAGCCAGCACTCTTTTGCACACTTTGAATGAGAGACTGATTTTCAGAGGCCAGTTCAGCTGGAGAACTCAGTCTAGAGACATGAGGCACCTAAACTAAAACTTTCATGACCTTCTGCAGTAGCATTTCTAAATCAGTTTAGAGGATTTTTGATGGAACATCATAATGTTGCATAGCAGAAAAGACATTTAAAAATAAGTTCCTTGTAACAGAAAAAAAGCCTATCTGTGTGTGTGTGAGAGAGAGAGAGTGTGAAGGGGTGAGAGAATGAGGGGAGAAAAACAGAAAAATTATGAAAAATTTTCAACCAGCCCAAGTTGTCAGGAAAGCTGATATTAAAGGTGAAAAACTGCATTACAGTGTTGATGGGACTTCATTAATAATAAAGGTGTATGTCCTATGATAGACCAGAACTAATCACTGGATCTAAAATCTAATCTGGCATTTCCTTGTTCAGTTGAAGTAGCCCAGTTAATCAGTGGGCCTGCTTGCATCACTAGGAATTGTAGGATCAGCCTTTCTGTAGTTTTAAAAGCTAATTTACAAGCTTGAATCACACCAGCAAATTACCGTAATCTATGCCTTGTGCATGCAAACTCATAATTGTTGGATCTATTCAGTATCTATATGAAATTCTAAATAAAATGGCATCATTTGTGTTTATATTTTCTCAGAGAAGCAGCAGTAGCGAATAAACATAATAATGAGATGAACAATGATAAAATCTTAATGGGAGTGGTGATAGGGAGTCATAGAAAATTAGGGTTGGAAGACACCATAGGAGGTCAGCTAGTCCAACCCCTTGCTCAAAGAGAGATCATACCCAACTAAATCATCTCAGCCAGGGCTTTCTCAGTCCAGGCCTTTAAAAACCTCTAAGGACGGAGATTCCACCACTTCCCTAGGTAAGCCATTCCAGTGCTTCAGCACCCTCTTAGTGAAATAGTTTTTTTTAATATCTTATCTAGACCTCCCACACTCCAACTTGAGACAACTGCTTCTTGTTCTGTCATCTGTCAGCACTGAGAACAGCCTCTCTCCATCCTCTTTGGACCCCCCACTTAAAGTAGTTGAAGGCGGCTATCAATCTCTCCCCCCCCCTCATTTTTCTGCAGACTAAATAAGAGTGGTTCCCTCAGCCTCACCTCATAAGTCATGCGCCCCAGCATCCTAATAATTTTTGTTGCCCTCCGCTGGGCTTGCTCCAATTTGTCAACAACTTTTTTTTTTTGTAGAGGGCCCCAAAAAGTGGACACATGTCTACAGATGTGGCCTCCCCAGTGCTGAATAGATAGGAACAGTCACTTTAGTGCTCCTCTTAATGCAACTACGAGAAGTTGACTCGTATTCAGTTTCTCATCCACTATAATCCCCAGGCTAGGGATGTTAACTAACGATTAATTTACTAGTTGAGGAGTCGATGGAATTTCCATCCATTACTCGACTAGTCAATATACACTTCTGCATTCCTCCTTTGAAATGTACAAGAGCCCCCGTTGGGGCTCTCTCACATTTCAAAGGAGGAATGCGGAACATCATGTGCAGCCCGGGGCCAGTGGGAAGTCCCACTGACTCTGGGCTGCACGCGGGTGTGCCATCTTGGCGGGAGTGCCCCAGCAGGCGCTCTTGTGCATTTCAAAGAGGAAGCACCCTCATGGAGCCTGGGGTCCAGCTGAACCCGGGCTCCACATGTGCTGCTGCTTTAAAATGCCATATAAATATCTGCTTGCTCCTTCTGGTAAAGTCTACAAATGTTCTCAGTGGGTCTGATTCTAAAATTGTTACTGGCTTCTCACATATAAAGATGATCATCAATATAGTCTTTTACATATGTGTGGAGTAATCCTTGTATAGCTTTAAAACGAATGAAATAGATTTTCTTACAACTTCTTTATTTTTATATTGCAATATTTTATTGGCAAATCTAATGATAGTATAATATAAAATGTGCCTTAATCTTTCCCTTGCATGTTTTGCATTACTGCAATATACTACTTGCTCTCCCCATAACCTGGGACAAACATTTTTAATGACAGGTAGGTAAACTAATATATGGTGATTTCATTTCCATCCTCATGATAGTAAGGTTATGAGAGTAAATAGTTGCTTTGAGCTTTTAATAATTTTACAAAGCTCTTATAGAGTTGATTATTTCTTTTGCACTTTTTAGCCATGTCTTAAGTTCTACCTGATAGCCTCTGGTCTGTGCTGATGGAGCTGTGCCACCCCTCAGGAGCTCAAAGTAGTACTGTACCTCCAGTCTGTGCTTCTCTTGGCTGTCTCAGTTGTTCCTGGCACCTTACTAAGAGTGGTACCACAAGCCCTATGCTCAGAGGAGCACAAAAACTGCAATTGTAGTTAGTTGCTATGCAAGGGCACCAGAGGAAACCTAATTGTACCTCCCCTGTTTTTTCATTCACTTGGACACCATTATGGTTGCATTTGATACAGGAATTCAGCCAAAGTGTCCCTGCAGAATACTGCAAGACAGAGACTGGTTCAAATACCCCAGCATGGGGATTGTGGTTTTTAAAGTCTTTTAAATGCTTGGCAGTCATCTTAATCCTGATGCTTTTGAACATGGATGTAAATGTTGCCCTATGCAGAGCCATAGATACCGCAGTAGCTATAGAGTTGCACTTTTCCATATGAAGTAGTAAGAGGGGCAAGGCAACTTGTGGGTGAAGGGGACAAGATTGTTTCTTAGGGGGAGGTGGACAATCTTTGGAAATTCCCTGTCTCCTGCATTCTGACCCTAGGAAAGGGACTTTCTCCCTGACTGGATCTCTTTTGAAGTCATGAGTGTCCCCTTCATGCTAAAGAGTGACTGGCATTCCTTCAGCTGGCAAGATTTCATCCCTCTCCATACACTAAGATATTTGAATAGGCCTCACCAGTTATGGCAGTTGGGAGCTAGAGTCATGGACTTTGCCTCTGAAATGGTGGTTTGGCTGCCACGTGGCAGATTGGCGGCACCTTTTGACATTCAGGGTTACAATGTGTGTGCCCCGGGCATGGTGAAGAGCTGTGCTGTGAGCCTCTGGCTGGATAATTGGCTATAATAAGGTCAGACTCTGGACAATAGAAGAGTCTGAATCTCTAGTCCATTGAGATGGTCTCCTTTTATTCTGTTAAAAAGATTTTTTTTCCTCTTCTCCCTAGGTGGAATGTGTTGGGTATTCAAGGATCCTTACTTAGCCTCTTTGTGGAGCCAATTTACTTCTCTAGTATCATCTTGGGGAGTTTATATCATGGGGACCATCTGTCCAGAGCAGTATACCAGCGGATAGCAGAGATAGAAGATCTACCTCCTCTGTATACGCTCAACAGACCTTTACTTAGTGGCAAGTATCTAATGGAGAAGGCTGCATAGTAACTGAATGTGTTCCAACAGTAACATAACTTTGAAAAAGCAAAAGCGGCGAGGAGTCCTGTGGCACCTTATAGACTAACTGAAGTGTTGGAGCATAAGCTTTCGTGGGCAAAGACCCACTTCGTCAGATGCGTCTGACGAAGTGGGTCTTTGCCCACGAAAGCTTATGCTCCAACACTTCAGTTAGTCTATAAGGTGCCACAGGACTCCTCGCCGCTTTTGCTTTTGTAGATTCGGACTAACACGAATACTTGACATAATTTTGATGTTCTCTGATACTTGACATAATTTTGAAGTTCTCAAACGTTTGCAAACTATGTACTGTAAGCAAGTTGTTTGTGACTACAGCAAGGAAGTTGTCCTAAACCTGACATTAAGCTATTACCAGCTATTATAGATAGATCCCTTTTCTGTATTACGAGACTCTAGCCGGAGTTTTTGTGAAATCTTCTCTGAGCCATTTCATGTGGCTGTATGTATGTGCTATTTTTATATTCTTTGTACCATGAGTGAGAACTGATTAAGGGCACTATTTCTACTTAAGAGTACTTAGACACATATAGTGCAGGGCTACTAACAAGACTAGGGAACCTGGGCATTTCTGTATTAAGCTGTTGGTTAGTTTATGAGCTAACCTAAGATCAACCCAAGATGTGATGTATACTGTGATGCTCCAGTAGTACTGTTTGATGTGATCCTTGTTACAGAGCTCTATAATCTTTTTACCTTGCCTACAGTCACCAGCACAAGTGTGTATTTTCAGATTTCTCATAAAGCAGATATGCAGTAGTGAGAGTGATAACAGGAGAGTACACCTTAGCTGCACAGTCCTCATAAATAGTAATGGAATGTACATGGCTAAAGCCTCAAGTAGCAGTTGAAAATCATGAAGGTATTTTAGAGCCACAGCTATAAAAATACCTAATGAAATGATATGTGTCGGCTGTCCAATCACGCCTTCATCTGTTGACAACTTTATAAGAATTGCACATTTTTATTGTGTATCTCTTCCCTTTCAGGTATTAGCAATGCAGAAGCCCGACAACCAGGAAAAGCACCTAATTTCAGTGTAAACTGGACAGTAGGCGATACTGCTCTTGAAATTATTAATGCCACAACTGGAAAGGATGAGATGGGTCGTGCATCTCGCCTTTGTAAGCACGCTTTGTACAGTCGCTGGATGCGTATTCATGCAAAGGTATGTATCTAAGGATAGAAGGAGCTGTCTGTCTGTGTTCATTTTTTAGTGCTGGGTTTCTGTTTTGCTCAGTCTAATAACCACCTTTCTAATAAGTTATGCTGGCTTCCTGTGTTGTAGCAGTTGCGTGGATATAAAAAGCCTTTTCTAAAATGTTTTTGAAGTTCCTAATTTGTGTGTTACTGAACTATAGATAAAAATGGGGGAGAGATGTCTTCATTCCACATTTTCTTTAATATGCTCATTTCTGGCATAAATGTTTGTGATGAGCTAATTAACTGCCTCTAAAATAAGTAAAGTAAAAATGATAACCCCTTTAAGCTTTGCTAATAATTGCAAGGTGCTGGACTTTTTCAGGTTGAACCATTCTAGTTCAGCAACATCCATAGTCAAGCATGATTTTAGTTACCTGAATGGCCACTTATTGTGGGTGTGGCCAACTTTCCCACTGTCCCGTAAAGTTTGTTTACAACCACCAGTCCTGGCTCTCAATGTTCTGTGCTGTTATTTAGCTCTAATTTACCCCAAATGTCTCTTAATAGCCCAAGAGCATTCGAAGTGTTAGTAATGCTGCTAAGTGTAAGCTTGTGTTTTCTGCTACTTATATCCTTGTGCCAGTACAATAACATTTTATAATACTAAAACATAGTTATGGAGAGAGCTGATAAGCCTTGCCTGGGCGTGGGCTTATGTAGGGAGTATCAGTACAGTTATATATAAAGTAACATTTCAAGAAATGTTCTGTTTCTTTACCTTGGCAGAATATAAGTAAAGAGAGACCCACTTGTTACAATACTGAACTCCCATGGTTTGGCAGTTTCTCTGGTTTGGCACTGGGTAGCTCCTGAAGGTGCTGGACTAGAAAGGTTCAACCAGTGGTAGCTCCTCTGGAGCCTAGCATGTGGAATACTGAGGTTACACATCAGGATGACTAAGATTTGCCAGATCATACCCCGAGCCAACCTATGACAAAGAAGCCACCCCCTGGGGGGAGTCTGTAGTTTAGTGTAATGAGGCGTTCCTATTTGAGAATGTGTGAGGTAAAATCCTACCCCTACTGAGGTTAAAGGTAGTCGCTGCGCTTGGGCTCCCCTGGTCTTCCCGAGGAAGTGGAGGTAAAAGTCAAAGAATTGTTTTTGAGAGTTTGGATAGCTTTGCCTTATGATAGATGATACTCTGGAAAAGCTGAAAGGTACCAGCAGTAGATGGCAATCCTTCAGATTTTCAGAGTCCTCTATCCAAAGCAGTTGGATCGATAGAAACAAATAGCAACTTGAGCCAGCTATTTCAGCAGAATCAGTATTCCTACAGCAGTCCCTTTCTCATTACAGTGCAGCAAGGCATTGAAGTACAGCTGTATAGACAGCTGGGTGCTGAGATTGTGACTTGAACTTGTCGTTCACTTTCGCCCCCTGGCATCTTCTTAGTCCTCTGTCATTGTTCAGAGACGCTTCTCACAAGCATATGTGAAAGGAAGACATCTCTGTCTTTTTAAGGCAGCAGAACAGGCAGGGCTGTGTAAAAGAAACTAAGATTTATTCAGAAAAATAACCAATTAGTTTTAAATATTTTTCTTCTTCCCTTCCCCCAACTTAATTAACATTTCACTCTGAAATATTTTCATGAATATACCAGTACATGAACGCTTTTGATGTAGATGTTCTAATTTCAATCTATAAGTGGCTTTAAAAAGTGAAAGGGGTCACGAATACATCATGTTTTTTGTTTATACCTATTAGGAAACAATAAGAAAGCTGTAAAACTGTAGAATAGTGGGGTCACTGATGGCTTGACAACAGGGTGCTTCTTGGTGGGTCGACTCCACTATGATTTGGTGTTGGTGAGAGTAGATTGGGAGAAGTTTTGCAACATTATGTGGTATTAGTACACCAGAATCTAGAATCTTCTGGTAGATAGTCAGGATCCCTAATAACATCTTAGCTTTCAGTCTTCAAAGTGCTGAACTGCCTAGCTAACTGTTTCTCCATCATACTGTAGTAAATGTGAAAGTTCTAAATGTCAGTACTGCAAAGGGCTGATTAGTATTTAGAGATCAGTAAACTTCAGTACAGTAATTTAAATGCTGAGGGAAATGGTAGGAAACAAGCAATTGAATAAACATAATTCTTCCAAAGTAAAAGGTAAACATTGCCAAATGTATAAAATAGCAAGGTAAAAAGGATTTGTGCTTATCTCAGACAATGCAAAAAATAGTTTTCTCTGGATTCTTTAGGATTAAATGTGTCTTTGAAGGCAAATATTTTAAAATAGCATAACATGTATGAGTTCACTGATTGTACAGGTATGAAATCTGATATCATCACCATCTACACATAGTCTTACTGATAATTTAAATATACCTTGCAATGTTTTTGGCAGCTTTTTAATATAAGTCTTGTTCAGCTGTAATCTCTGTCATAGAATCACAGAAGATTAGCTCACAGCATATCCCAAAGTAAACTATAGCAAAGTGGATTTGCTATAGAACAACTGAAAGAAATGAAGTTTTGGGCTTGTTAAGAAAGTTGCAACCTTCATTTACGCTCATAGCTTAACCTTGGGTGTAATAGAACATGAACAGCTTAAGAAATGATTAAAACACGTCACCCTGGCTAGAAGTATGGCAAGAGACTGTCCTGGCTTAACCAGAAGATCTTCTATTACCTAAAATTCAAAAAAGAATCCTACAAAATGTAGGGAGAGGGAGAGCAAATGTTCTTTGTAACCTCTAAGAATAGGACAAGAAATAATGGGCTTCAATTGCAGCAAGGGTTGGACATTAGGAAAAACTTCTTGTCATGGTGGTTAAGCACTGGAATAAATTGCTGAGGGAAATTATACAATCTTACATCTTTGGAGAGGTTTAAGAGCAGGTTAGACAAACGCCTGTTGGGTAAGCTAGATAAAACTTAGTCCTCCCATGAGTGCAGGGAACTGGATTAGATGATTTCTCAAAGTTCCTTCCGTTCCTGTGCTTCTATGGTTCTGTAGAACATTGGTGTCTCAATGTTCTCTTCCAAATGAAAAACAAATTCTCGTGAATTCACAGCTGCATGACGCAAGTGAAGAAACACAAAAAAATTAAAGGGAAAACAAAAAGACATTCATGAAAGATGGGTTAGTTGGTTGAACATGAGAAACAAACTGATAGCTTCCAGCATCAATTCAGGGGAAAATGCTTCCTTATCCATGCTTTAATGGTATTAATTCTACAACGAGGGGGAAAAAAATGCAGAATACCTTTTCCAAACTGCTGCAGATATCATCCTGTAGTGCAGAAAAGAGTTGCCATTGTCTCTCATAGTAATAAAAATAAAATGAAAAAATGTAGAGACTCTCAGGTCCAGTTATCGCCAATATCAGATGCACAAGTTTTCAAAGAACTACTTAAACCTCTTTGAGAGAGACGTAATAATGAACAGACCTAAAGAAGAGTGTGTAAGGGAAAAAGTTCCTGTAACCATCATCAGCTTTGTAGTTACTTGTTTGAAGGAGGAGGATTGGCACGCTAGCATCCCCAGGGGAGCATTCTCCGGAAGTCTGCATTGCAGCCAGCTATTTTATACAGTGAAGAGCTACAGAGATGCATCAGTGTATGAGGGCCATTGACAGAGGTTTCAGAAAGACTGAGCAGATTAGGATGATCTCGTGGTCCCTTCTGATCTAAAACTCCCTGAGATTATTACAACTTTGATTTTTTCTGAGCAACAGTTGGAGATACTCCAGATTCACCAAATACTAGAGAATTTCCCTGAGATGACACTAACTGAAGTTCCATTTCTGCAGAAATTCTACATGGCTTTGGGAGCTTCAGTGCAGTAGTCTGCATATTAATCTGTCCTGTAAAGTTGAGAGATGATTCCATCATACTGCTGCAATCCATCCTCCTTTAAGGGGGCAGGGAGGATAGCAGGAGGTTATACATAGGGTGTGTGTATCTCCTACTTAAGGACTGGAATACTACTTCATACCCATCACCCTCTCGTCTGCTGTCAGGGGAGCCTTTGTAACCACACAGGTGTGTGAGCACTATCCCATGAAGAGCAGAAGGATGGATTGCAAAGAAAATTCCAGCTAGTGGCTATCAAACAATATGTTGGTGGTTTCAATGTCACCTTCAAAGTATCTGGGGAAATGAGTAGATCCTCAGTGTTCCAATGGACCAGTAATTCTGCTGTGAGCTGTGAAGTGATATATAGTTGGATACAAATCAACTGTATCGTTCTATCCGGAAAGGATAGAATACAGTGTTTGTCATTCTTTCAAATTGCAGCCCTCATGCTCTCATTTTTCTTTATTCTGGTTCCTGGAATTGCTTGTATAATAGTTTGTTTTCTTTCTCTTTTTATTTGTGCAGCTTTCCTCTAGCCTGCGCTCAAAGATCCTCAAACCGAACCTGTACCATGACACTAAGCAGGTGGCCACTAAGTATCAAACTGCCAAAGAGTGTTTGTTTAAAGCATTCCTGAAGGCAGGGCTTGGAGCCTGGGTGGAGAAACCAATAGAGCAGGATCAGTTTTCTCTCTCTGTCTAATTCATGGACTGAACATCACTTTGGAACGGGGGGTCGTTCTGGAAATCCTGGCTTCCGGCATCATTTTCTGGCATTAGCTGCCAAAGCATCTTTTTAACATTTTGAGACTAACTAGCAAATTGATGTTTTGTTTTGCTCAAATATTGGAAGTTGATGATAAGTTGCAACAATAATTCTATATTTTGTTATAAACATTGTTTTGGTTTACTTCTCTAGAAAATCCTTTTACTGTAGAAAAAATTCAGGAAGGCTTTATTTAACAGTACCAGAACTCATTTTTCTGGGCTAGAAATAATTCCCTTTTTTATGCAATGTAAGCAAGTGCATGAAAACGATGTAGATTGCATTGGGTTTTACACTGCATTTTTCTTAGTAGCTTAATTTTTAAAAAGCTAAAAATTTAATTTCTGCTTTTCTGTTAGCTTGTTTTGTTTCTTTTATTTGCAGAGGTTTAATTGCAGAGCATATGGGTGACAAAGCCAGAATGGATTTTGGACAGCTAGCTTTTTCCTTCCTTCTCTTTAAAACCAGCTGCTGAAAACTTCATGTCTTTGATGTATGTATTTATTAGTCTGTGACCTGGTTTTTAACATATAGCTTTTTATTCTGTTTTTAAAAATACCTTTACCTCCCATTTACACTGTAAAGTCATCGTTTTTTTACCTCTGGAAACTGGAAAAAAATAAGTATTAGTAAGTTAAGAAATGTAGTCTGTAGTGCACAAACCTATTTAGAAGTAGGCAATTTGTATATCCCAGGAGCTCATGTGAACACTATCATACATTAACAGTAATGTGGCAACTTCAAAAAAACAGTTTTTAATTTTGGGGAATTAATTCTGATTTGTCCAAAATAACCTATTAATAGAATATTAATTAAAAAATTTTCAAAGAAATGAAGCCTACTAAGAATGAAGGAACTGTAAGACTTCGTTCTTGTGGTTTTCAGACACTTAAGTCCTGTTTTTTCAATTAGTTTAGAATAGCAGTAACTACCTCAGCACAGGACATTTCCTGGGGAGGAGTAACTCCATGTGTGTTACGGCAAGTGATGGAAAAAAAATATTTCCGGCCGGTTATGAATGTGCTGGAAATGATCTGTCCTGGCAATCATTATTGCTCAATTACAAATCAAAATGAAAAAAGTTATCAAGACTAGAAGTTGCCTGAAGATTTTATTAAACCTCCTAATTAGAGTCTTTAGTACATTCATGTGTAAAATAAACTCTTGTAGGGAAAAAACATTCAGAATGTGTGAAAGCAAGTAAAGAACATGCTCTTTCAAAACAAAATATTTATATTACAGTATATATATCTTTGGCCCTGCCCCCACAAACAGTATTGCAGTTGCTTACAGTTAAGCACAACTAGATCTATGGAACTGCTCAAAATCAACTGTGTGCATAAATTTGCAGGATGGAAGCCAAAATGTGGCAAGCAATAAATTAGAATAACTTGTGAACGTTCTAGTAGGTCTAACTGGGTGGATTATCTTGGAATTAGTATTACTACTAAGCTAATTCTCTGTTGAGGGACTCTGTCTACTGATAAATAATTTCACTTTGCAAACTTAACCTGTTTTTACCTATCTTTAAATTTCTCATTTAGAAGTTGAGCGCTCCTGAGATTTTATTTTAAGTTCAGGGAGTTATTAGATTAATTTTTTGGGGGTGAAGTCCTGAATGTAATATATTTATGTATTATTGTAGGCATAAATGTTAAGACATTCTAATTTACTATGAATATATGGAAACTGTAAGTGAGAGTACCTACAGAATTCTTTTTGATAAAAGAGTAACATTTAGTTGATATGAGGAATGACTTCTCATAGTTGTAGGGTTTAAAAATTGTTCTCCAGGATCATGTGCAACTAGTATCTGTGATCTGGGAGCCAATGGCTTTCTGCACAGCTTCTTATTTTTGTTCCATAATATGTGAAAATCAGAAGTTGTAGAAAAAATGTTCCTTTAAAAGATTGTCATATTCTGCTAACTTCAGCCATGTCCCTTTTTTGTTATCTTGTGTCCGTTTGTATTCTTCATAATACTCCTGTATTCTTTATATATCACAGTCATCAAGCATGGATGACTTTTTATGCATTTACTTAAATGAGTACAGAAGATAAAGACAATATGGCTTCCAACAGCTGTTAAACTTTGGGATTGACCTTTCTCTAATGTGCATTTAGCTTGGCATTTGTTTTGAAAGTTCAGTGATCTTTTTGAATATCTTCATTGTGCAGTTTAGTACAAAGTGGTAGTTGCTAATCTTACCAAGGATTTGTAATGGGATCCCGGAAATTCTTTTTTTTAAAGTTGATAATAAGTATGTATCTCAGGTTCTTTACAAAATTTAAATGAGTAACAACTTTAAAGTTAATAAATACTTGAAGAAATATAATTTAAGATTTTTTCCAATGACATTCTAGCTGTAATAAAAGATAATAGGTTAGTAAAACAGAACATTGTAAATGTAGGAATTTAAAAAAATATTCTGTAGGAATATGGAAAGGAACTTGGACGTAGAGGTGAAACTTGAATCATTTGTTTATATCTATGCTCAGGATTTAATAACCATAGACCGTTTGCTGCCACTTGCTGATGAATCATACAATACAGAGTTCTTTAAGTTAAAAACTGTCTTCACATTAATATGCTAGCTTTTCCTAGCCCCTGACAGGGTTCCCAAAACTTTAGTACAGCTAGTTATAAGAATTATGATGGTTAAACAGTGTACAGTTAACACATGTACAACAATGGGCTCTTTGCACAGGTGATAGTTTCATTATCTTCCTCATGCTAGATAGTATAGATCACACTGTTGTAGGGTAGAAAATAGTTAATGGGTGAAAAAAAACCATTAGATATTTATATGGTGCCACTCCCGTGTCCACATTTAAAATCTAGAACAACTCGCAGCTGAAATTTCAGGCACCATAGAGCTGCATCACTGGTATTTTTTATCAGTATGCATCTTTGTTTTTAAGTATTTTATTCACCAAAAATATAAACAGTCTTTCAACTAGATACCTTGCATGTACAGATAATAATACTTTCTGTTGAAGAGGGAGTAAAATTATTAGCTGTAGGCTGCTGATCCCAGCTCATACGGTGTTGTGCACTCAATTTGTATGTCCATAATGAAAGAGTAAAGGTGACATCATGAAACCTGTTTTCTTTCCCATCTCTCCCAAAGACAACTAGCAATAATTTTTTTCACTAGGGAAAAATATTTGAGTCTTGGACATTTTGTGTTGAGGTTGCCACATAACTGAAGTGGAACTTTTTTAAAAAAATGATATGCTAAAGGTTCTCCATATATTGAAAATTATCTTTTTGCCTTTTGCTAAAGCAAGCTTTTCCACTCAGAGGGGATACTTTCAAGTCTTTGCATTTTTATCTTAATCAAGTGTCTGTTATGAAAATCATCCTGAAGCTTTTCAAATGGAAAGGTGAGCTGAGATTCAGGTATGTTATGGGAATCAAAATGTTTAAAGTTACTTAAAATGAAAGTGAGCCAACAGAAATAAAATGTATACAAAATGTATAAAATATATTATCCTGTCTCTAAATTGCTGTGTGTTGGTTTTGTTTTGTTAAAGCTAGGCAGCCTTATAAAATACCATATGATATCAGTTGAACTGAGAGTGTTTGGTGCAGTTTACAGTAATACTTGACTACAGTTCCAATCAAATAGACACTGGACGTGATGAAAAGTGCTGTGTAAGAGTATGGTATGATTATTATTTATATACACATTAAGAATATCCAGAATTGTCATAATTAATGAAGCAGTTTTGACAGGGATATCAAATCTCATCCTTCAGATCGTAAACCAATTACAGATTAGGGTGAATCCTAAAATGCTCAGGGGGCAGATTACCCCATATGAGCTATTCAGGGTTCTTACACCTTCCTAGTACTCCCCATTGTCTGAGACAGGATACTGGACTAGATGGACCCAGCCTGTAGTGCCTGTGTCCTATGCCTCTGGGAGTTCAGAAGCCACAAAACAGAGATTAGAACTCTGGAACTTGATTTTGGAATTAATTTGTCCGAAATAGAAATTGAGCCTTCTGTGTCACTCATCTTAATATTATAGCACGCATCTCAGCAGGCTTCCACCCAAAAGGAACCAGAGGTGGTTTCATAGTTATATGCCAGGCATGTTTATATTTGGATGGCCCCGTGGGCTTATTTTGTACAATTATATTACACAGTTTTACCATATACTTTTAAGAATGTAATAATTTAAAATAAGTTGTCATTTTAAGCTTCTGCATAGAATTGATATTGCATTAGACCAGATTATCATTGGGCAGAAGTCTTTTTTTGACAAGTGCAAAGACTGTTAGAGAAAGGTGTTTCAATTTCAAACGCTAGATTTGTTGCGCAGTCACTTTCTGGCTGAAACAGACAAAATAAAAGGAACTTCTTGGGCTCGTCTACACTGGCCCCTTTTCCGGAAGGGGCATGTTAATTTCAGCTATCGTAGTAGGGAATTTCAGCTTCAAAGTAGGAATAAGAGCCTCCGGAAAAGGGCGCTTTTTCCGGAGGATCGGGGCCAGTGTAGACGCTCTTTTCCGGCTTTTCTAAAAGCCGGAAAAAAGCGGCGGACATTTTTATTTAAATGCCGTGGGGGATATTTAAATCCCCCGCGGATTTCCCTACTACGATAGCTGAAATTAACATGCCCCTTCCGGAAAAGGGGCCAGTGTAGACGTAGCCCTTGTGTTTCTTCCTAATGGAAGAAGCACAAATCGTCCTCTGGGATGTGACATTCCATTCCTGCATGCACTTGCAGCTTCCAAAATGAATCCAAGGAAACAAGTGTTGTTAATGTAAAACATTTCTTTTTAAAATCTGGCCCTATGTCTTTTATAAATTGTGTAAAATTTCCCCCCTCCACTGCTTATGTAATGGCTGACTAACCTGTACTAACAACACTGTGAACTAGAGGAAATTGGTGGGTGAGCAATTAATTTAATGGCAGGACTCCCACTGAGTTCAATGAGTCGAGGATTTCATTCTATACATTTAAATATCAATAATTTTTTAATGAAGCAAAACAAAATCATTTAAATACCAAAAGTTGCACTGATTTTGAAATCCCTATACTGACGTTTTTGTCCTCTTTCTGGTAATCATGCAAATAATATAGCAGAAGGCTTTTGTGAGTGGTCATGTTTTGTTTTTGTTTTCTTTACTGAAACTATTAAAAATATAAGGAACATTATATATGTACATAACAGTCTAACCCATTTGGAGACCGCAGAAGTGACATTTTAAAGAATTTTTATCTTTGAGCGACAGTCTTGAGTCTAGGAGGCTCAAAATGTCATCACGTTGCTTTTTAAAATGTTTTGAATATTATTACTAAACCAGTGTAGTTGAGTCAGTAGATGTGCGTTTAGCAGATTAAAATACATTGTACATAAATTGCTGTACATTATTTGCATGAAGCAGTTACTCTTTCCCTATTTCTGACGTTCACATGTAAAGACAATACACCTACCTTGACAAACTGATAAAGAGCATATTAAAAGAGCACTGTCAAATATTTTCATGATACTGTTTATTTTTGGTTGTCCTCTCCATCCTTCCTAATACCTTCTTAGAACATTCACCCTAACAGTGTCTCTAGAAATGTTATTTTCCTTGGGGCACAAACCCTCCCCACTCCACCCCTACTGCTACTGATTATCCTAATGAATTACTTTGCCTACAACCTTGCTTTCTTTAATGCTCTAGAGATTTGAAAATATGAAGTTATATAAATACTAAGAATTATTATTGTTACATCAGAATAATCAATATTATAAACATATATCTATCTTAGGGAGCTGTGTGTCTTATCATTGTGTACGTCCTTCCAATGCCTATTTTTCATGTTAGGTACATCATGAAGAATAAATACTCCATATCAATTCAAGGGTGCAAGTTAGTCTGGCTCATGATACTTTTTTTTGAGGGTACCATCTTGGTCTCTGTAATCTCAGCTATCATTTACAACAACAACAAAATCCCCTAAACAGTACGGGAATATTTAAAGTTGGAAATGTACTGAAATATTTATGCCAGAGCAGCGCCCCATAATTCTGGAGTAAGAGTGCCTTTTTTCTGATTTATATTAAACCAAGTCCAAATCCATCACTACACGAGAAATGGGCACTCTTAGTCCAAAATCAGTGTGTCCTCATAGTGCTACTTCAGTTAATTTTCAAATGTGGATAACCCCTATGTCTCTTACCTGATTTCAAGGAACAGCAGAAAATGTGAACCAGGTACACACCAGTATCCTTGATTTATACAGCCATAATCTGTAGAGAACTTAAGCAATAGCTGTAAGAAGTGTGAACTGCCCCTGCACCCAAATGGCATGCTGACACAAAATGCCTTATTACAAGAAGATAAGTTATCAGCATTTCTGAGAGAGGGAGAAACTCACACACAGATCTGCACATCTAGCCCAGTAGCCTGTCTTCCAACATGGCAATGAACAGAACAGAACAGAGTAACTGTCACCCAGTCTCAGCATCTGGCAGTCAGAGACTTAGTGACATAGAATCATAGAATACTATAACTGGAAAGGTCTTTGAGATGTCATAAAGTCCCACAGCAGGACCAAGCACCATCTAGATCATCCCTGCTAGATGTCTATCTAACCTGCTCTTAAGTATGTCCAATGATGGAGATTCCACAACCTCTCTAAGCAATTTATTCCAGTGTTTCACCACCCTGAGAATTAGGAAGTTTTTCCTAATATCCAGCCAAACCCTCCCTTGCTACAGTTTAAACCCATTGCTCCTTGTCCTATCATCAGAAGTTAAGGAGAACAATTTTTCTCACTCCTCTTGTAACACCCTTTTAGGTATTTGAAAACTGCTATCATGTCCCCTCTCGGTCTTCTCTTTTCCAAACTAAACAAATGCAGTTCTTTCAGTCTTCCCTCATCAGTCATGTTCTCTAAACTTGTAATCATTTTTATTGCTCTTCTCTGGGCACCCACATATCTAGAGCATGGAGTCATATTTGAAATGATCCAGGGTAATAGTTATTGATGGACCTATCACCTATTCATTTATCTAGTTCTAAGTCCAGATGTATATTTTTTTGCATTCACAACATCCCCTGGCAACAAATTCCACAGGTTGACTGTGCATTGTGTGTAGAAATATTTCATTTTTATTGTTTTACGTCTTTCTGTTAATCTCATTGGGTTACCCCTTGTTCTTACATTATGTAGAGAAGTAGAAAACACTTCCTTATTTACTTTCTCAACATCATTCATGATTTTAGAGATCTCTGTTCTCCCCTTAGTTGTTTGTTGTCTAAAATAAACAGCCTCAGTTTTTCTAATCTTTGCCTCATATGGAAGTTGTTCCATTCCCTTACTCATTTTTGTTGCCCTTCTCTGTTATTTTTCCAATTTGAATATGATATTTTTGAGATGGCACCACCAGAACTGCATGGTGTGGTGGGTGTGTCATGGATTTATATTATGGTATTATTAAATTTATTCTCTTACTATCTATTGATCAATCACCTGGTCTGTAGGTTGATTTAGCTGACAGGTTACCTATCAATCAGGCGTTGGGCCATATTTCAGTTTCTCCAGAACTCTTGCTTGATACTGTCTGGTCCTTGGGACTTACTGCTTGTTCCATAGTCAACTTACACTGGGAACTGAGGTTGGCACCACAAGTCATAGAATTCAGGGGGCTACTGCTACCGTTATTTGTATGTACACTTCCTTTGTTTTTCAGGCACCAGTGATACTGGCTGGTAGGAATTTTGGCTAGCACCCTAGCAGGTACACTCTTTCCTGGATGGGACCGCACATCTTTGCAGGCAATATACCATTGCTGTGAAACTCAGGGAGTCCAGCTAGGGGTCACCCTGAACAAAGATGTTTCAGAAGCAGTCAATCCCAAAGAGCACCCTACAATCCCTCAGGGCCCTACGAGCCACCCCTTTGTCCAAGAGAAAAGCGGTGCTACTGATTATTCAGATGTGCAGTGCAGCCCACACCTCTACTGTACTCAAACATCCCCCCATTTTCCTGCCAGTTCCACGGACATAAGCTGAGCAGAGAGAAGTGGACAGGATACCTGTCTCGGGACCTGAGTGCTGGGAACCCGGGATTGATCTCAGAGCAGAGGTACTATTATCTACTTCAGAATAGTTAATCTACACACTGCCCTGGTCCATACCCTCCAGCACAACATCTTGTGAGGGCCTGATAAGACAGCTGAGTGTACCCCATGTCTGTGTTCTCTCCTTATATAATAAGGTGTGTCAGAGACATGACTCCTTGCGTTTTGACTGGATCACACTCAGCGGGGCACTTCCACAATGCAAATATTAAATAACAGGAGTATTTCAGACTAGAACAATCCACTAAAGGTACGTCTAGACTACAAGCCTCTTTTGAAAGAGGCTTTTTCAAAAGAGAGCGTCTAGACTGCAGTCACTTCTTTCGAAAAACCGCACGCTTTTTCAAGAGAGAGCACCCAGGCAGTTGGGATGCTCTCTTTCGAAAAAGCCCTGTTTGCATTCAAGAACACCTTTTTTCTTAAGAACACTTTTGAAATAAGTGTTGTTCCTTATAAAATGAGGTTTGCCGTGGACGAAAAAACTGCTGCATTCTTTCGATTTAATTTTGAAAGAATGTGGTGGCAATCTAGATGCAGGGCAATTTTTTTTCGAAAAAAGGCCACTTTTTTTTCGAAAAAACGCTGTAGTGGAGATGCACCCTAAGAGACCAGAAATTAATTGATCAACATGCAATCATGTGGGAAGGAGAGTTGTCCTGCATGGGAATGATCCCTGTGGCTTCTCTGCTTGTTTTTCTTTATTTTCTCTTTTCCTTTCCTTTTCTTTTCTTTCTGCTGGCTGGCCAGCTATTGCTGCGTCCACACACATTTCATGACTCCATAGGCCCTGTGGGAGCTTTCCTTCTCACATAAACATCTTCATGGAGCTCTGCAAGATGCCTGCTCGGAGCTACATTATGGGTTTAAGCCAAGGTTTAAACAACACAGAATTGTGACACTGTTTTTTGTGTCTAAGGATTTCCTATCACTGATTGTTCTTTGCCCCAGTCCTAGACTCCGCAAAGCCTCACCTCTCTTCTGTTTTACTGTTAGAGAGGGATAGTGTATGAACTAGCTTCCTAGAGCAGAGTCAGGTTTCTCCTCTGATGCTTCAAACCCAAATATGAGCAGGCAGGTTATTGCTCTTAACTCTATTTTCCTCCCAATAAGCTGCAAACAAAGGCCTAATCTTCTAGGATGGATGAGATGCACTTGCTTTGCGTAGGCCACTTCCTGCAGGTATCACAATGGTCTTTCTTTTCTCAGGACTGGGCAAAGCTTTTTTGCTAACTTTGAGTTCTGCTTGTGATGGGTCTTATAGTTCCCCCAGAAGCTGGATTCACAGTCTCTGCTCCACTCACAGCTCATGGAGGGGGAGGCAGGAGACCGAGTCTTCACACAGCATGGCATAGTTCTGCTACTGGCCAGTCCTTATTAGTATTTCCAGGTTTTCTCTTAGATGCTTGACTTGAGCAGTGAAAGCATCTGGGGCTCCTGAAGAGGTACAATGCATTCCCTCCCTCAGCCACCTCTTGGAGGTGTCGGCCTGTATTGTTTTGACTGATGCCTCTCCCCTAAGCTGGATCCCCTGCTGAGAGGTTCCTTCTCTTCCTTGCCAGAGAGTACATGCCCGGGAAGAAACAAGAGAGAGGACTATGCAGCACTGTAAAGACTAACAAGATGCTTTATTAAGTGATGAGCTTTCATGGGCCAGCCCACTTCCTCATCACCTAATAAACCATCTTGTTAGTCTTTAAAGTGCTGCATAGTCCTCTCTTGTTTGAGCAAGATCAGACTAACACAGCTACATCTCTATTAACACTCTACAAGCCCAGGAAGAGTCCGCTTGTGCACTAGCTAGAGGGCTGAGGGTAAACAATTGCATGGAGGTTAGGCCTTCCCAAAGGGCAGAGAGGGATCCAGGAAGTGCAGTGCCAGGAAGGTCACCGAGTCAAATATGTGAGAATTGGTGTCTGTACCACACCTATGTCCAGAGTGCCAGGAGACAAAATGAGGCTTCAGGGGTGTCAGGAGATCCAGGTGGATATCGTAGCTCTCTTTCTCACTTGTCTTTGCACAGGTGCACCTTACCTGCTCCACACACGACAACTTCATATATCTAGCTTCGTAAAAAGCCTTAGCACGTGCATAAGGTGCTTAGCAGCCACACTGGACAGCAGCCTCAAGTGCCTCTGGGGCAGTCAACAGGGAAGCTCCAGAGACCAGATAGCTACCTTTGTTACCCTCTCTGGTTGTTCTGGGACTGGCAGATTCTGCCTGCTACCATGCTAGATCAGTTGCCTAAGGCTCCTGATCAGGCCTATGAGGTGACCTAGATGAAGAGACATCAGTGAAGATGATGTGCAATGAAAGGGTTCACTTTGTTGCCATGTCTGGTTTTTAAGGATGCAGATATGCGTTTCACCTTCCTGAATGGGGCATGTTCCATAAAGGGTCAGGATTTTAACTGAAGTTGATGGTTTTTATGTTGATGACAAAAGAGGTGAAGAATAGCTCCAAGCAGAGGGAGATGATGACATTTAGAGAGTTGACAGTCACATTTAACCAAAGCTGGAGAAAGATGAGCTTCAATCCACTGTTTGTTTTTCCTTCAGACTGGAAGCTAATCATCTTAGCTCTTGGCTGGATGAAAAAGAGAGATAGGGGATCTCTGTATTGGTAATGCACCTTTAAAAATAGACTTTTTATGAGAGGCCCTTACTGTCACTCTGAGCCTTCCTCTCAAACAGGCAGCGTTAATACAGGGAAATCTAAGGCCAGGCACGTGCCAGGTTTCAAACCATGCAAAAGCAAACACCATCAAAATTAGAATATTTGGAATATTTCTGAGGAGAACTGTTGATTAGAAGTTGGATATTGTCAACGGCCATCTACTATGTTCCCCAGCACCTTAATAATTCTTATCTGCTCCATCCACATGGCAATCGACACTTGGCACGTTGGGGGAAATGACTCTGTGTCATATCAGCACCAGGCACCTGTGCTACATAAATGAGACAGAAAGTAATCTCTCCAGGATTACCTGTCTGTATGTATATTGGAGACTGGCAAAAACGTCATGAATAAATGATTGTTCTGTGTGACAAAGAATGTAATTTAAGCTAGTGCTTATTAATAGTGAGTCGACAAGTATGTAGAGAAGAAGCCAACTAAGAAAATTCTTTTGGTCACTTTTCCTCTCCATATTTGTACTGTCTGTTCTTTTTTCCCTCCCTTTCAAAAAAGTGAAACATTCTGAAATGGCTCAGAGGTATTGTGCAGGGAGTGGAGCAAACTGGATTAGCTAAGACACATCATTTAACTAAGCTCCTCTGCTGCCAGAATTCATTTAAACTGACAGTTTGTTTATATTGAATCGAGAGCGGAAATAGTTTTGCAGATTAAGGACAAAAGTTATGGCATTTTTTGACCTACATGAGTGGGTAGGAGCAAGCTGCTAGAATAGGCAGGCTTGCTGTGTGTAATGCTGAGCAACCTTAAACCAGAAGGAAAAGGCAAAAGGCTGCTCAGTATTTTGTTAGGGGAAAGTAACAAACATAAATGTACTTCTCAGATTTGAAATGTTTCCAAGTCCATGCTTTTTCCCCTAGAAACTGCTCTCACCAAACCTTGGAATTTGAAATCTAGCCCATGAGAATGAGTGGCCCCTCTGCTTGGGTAGAAAAATAGGGTTTGGATTTAATCAGTTGAGGCGTATTTGATAATGGTTTATTGAGCTTTTGCAGTAGGAACTGTCACTAGCTCAGGATAACACAAATATAGATGCTCTGTGCTGTTAGCTAGTGTGTGGTGGATTGTTCAGAGGGAGGGTAGAAAATCTACTGGTGAAGCTATCATACTGTGTTGGTGCCACAAGCTGATAGCTCCTGGGGCATTATATCTAATGGTCTGGTTTAAAAAAATATGAAATTATATTAAAATGTTTATTAGATGCTTTTTCCCTAGCAGACTCTCAGCTCAGTGCCTTTTCCCACAGGCCAGAGGGTGTACAGCCCTATGGGGCTATAATTCTGTACAGCTGTTTGGCGGCAAAATCAGCAGGTCCATGAGGTTTGAGAGCATTCAACATGCAATTGGAATTTTCAGAGACTTTGAGCATGTAGCTAAGAAGTTTTACTGAGTATGTGAAAATGGTGGCAGGTCCTTGTGTCTTATAACTTGAACAAATGCTGATAAGACCAGTAAAAGGCACCTCCTTGACCCCAGGACTGTCTCCTCCGCCAGATTTCATGCTTCTGCTCCAAACTCCTGAGGCATTCACAAAAAGAGAGATTATATTGCCACTGTACAGAGAACATCCTGTTTTTTCTCTAACCTGATCTCACAAAAGGCTGTATGGCTCTTGTACAAACTACAGTGCCAATTTGTGGCAGAGAACAAGCATGGAAAATGTCATCCTACACAATTGAAGTTTGACAAAATTGTACTTCACTGAAAATAGGGTGGTAATAGGAAATATTTGACACTGGTGGTGATATAAACACACATGGTAGAGGCAGTATAAAGAATTTGTGGCAGTTTATTGTGAAATGTATACATCATGCCAAACAAGTTGTTTCCCCATTACGCTGCCCCTAGTCATAAAGAGGTTCTGACAGCATGCTTGATCAGGTCCAAAATAAGAAAATTGATAACCAAGAAAAATATGGAAGAAAGTTACATGAGAGAAACTCATTTTTTCTGTGGGTAGACCTCAAATTTGGAAGGGCTGGGGTTGCTAATCCTGGGGCTGATAGGAAAAACTTTGCATGCACAGCATCGGATTTCCAGCACATCTGACTTTGGCTGGCACAAGAATAGTTTTGTCAGTCAGTTTAATTGATCAAGGCAGGGAAGTGGCTTAGTTATTTTCCCTCCATTGCTTTGGCCTTTATTAATGCATATAAAACAAACAAGAGTTTGGAGGCTATTTCAAGTGAAATTCCTGCACACAGAGAAACCCTGCGTCTTATGTCATAATTGAGTCTCTGCGCAGGATGAATAGGAAATTATTGTTTTTAAAACAATAATCTAGCAGCATATTTTGGAGGGACTTGGCAAACAGATGGGAGGTGGAGCCATACTGGTTCATTCTTCAGTAGCCCTGAATAGAAACAGGAGATGAAATTTGTCACAGTTTCTTTCAGTATCCAAAGTTCATTAGCTAGTTAATTTGGAGGTGAGACGTAATGGACTGGCCTCTGTGAAAACAGATGGGTATTTTATTATCTTAGCATAAATATGAAGGGGTAGGACCAGTTCCACAATTGTGCTTTTTAGTTATTTCTTTTTTCAAACAGGAGACTTGAATTTACTAGCCTGTCAAAAAATTTCTCAGACATGGATTTCATTAGCTTTTAGTGTAACTTTTTCTTCTACATTCTAGCTGCTGCCCTCAGCAAACACAACTGCCCTGCATTATTCAGAATCTAGTGCAAATGATACCATAGCAATGTTCTGCTAAATAAAAGAACCCTGGCTCTCTGACGCATTCACTCCCGTGTTCCATGGCTTTCATGTTTATCCTTCCATTTCCCCAGCTGTGTTTTGGAAAAAGCAGTTAGAGATCTAGCCCTTAAAGGTACAGTTTTGATTTCAAGTATCCAGAACAATCCCCCACCTTAGGCCCCTGAGTGCCGTGAGATGTAATGCTCTCACACAGCTATGCACACAGCTTGCCATGGAAAAGACTTGGGAAATAGTAACATGGGGGCTGTGTCTAGATTGCATCCCGTTTCCGTAAAAGGGATGCAAATTAGACACATCGCAATTGCAAATGAAGCGGGGATTTAAATCTTCCCCGCTTCATTTGCATAAACATGGCTGCCGCTTTTTTTCCGGCTCGGGGCTTTGCCGGCAAAAAGCGCCAGTCTAGACGGGGATCTTTCGGAAACGGCTTTATTTTCCGAAAGATCCCCGTCTAGACTGGCGCTTTTTGCTGTAAAAACCCCGAGCCGGAAAAAAGCGGCAGCCATGTTTATGCAAATGAAGCGGGGAAGATTTAAATCCCCGCTTCATTTGCAATTGCGATGTGTCTAATTTGCATCCCTTTTACGGAAACGGGATGCAATCTAGACACAACTGGGGGGTCCTGGGAGAGGTAAGTCACAACATAGTGGGAGGAAAGGGAGGTGACTCGCTTATTGTTTTGTTTTGTTTTCATCATCTGGAACAACTTCAGAGATTTCCAGAAGAGAAGCCACAATTAACGATCTAAAAAGGAAGGAATTGCTATGGCAAAAGAGATTATCTCCCCCCCCCCCCACACACACAGAAAGGGTCAGACTGCTCAGAAAAGGGAAAAGAACTGTGGGGAAAAGTCACAGTGTTGACACTAAGGATGTTAAATATCAGTTAACTTACTACTCGAGTAGTCCTTAACATCCTCAGTTGACGCTGTTTCCATTTCACAGGAATGGTTTTTCATTTTTAATTGTTTTCTCAACGTTTGAAATTTTCATGTTATTCTTTTCTCTGTGCATACAGAGAGGCTCAGGACTACACCACCTGGGCCAAACTAATACCAGGGTTAGGTGGTCTCAGGCTGAGCACATGACCAGCTCTGCGCTTCTCCTGTGCTACCAAACAGCAGCTACCTGCTCAGCAGCAGATAGCCAAGGCACGTCACACAGGAGAAGTGACTCGCCTTTTGAGATCAGCTTTGGCTGGGCTACTGTTCCCTGCCCACACTGTGCAGCTTTCTTTCCTGCAGTTCTTGCGCAGCTCTTAGTCTCATCTCCGAGGTCCAGCGCTTCCCAGCCTATCATTTCCTGTTGTGCTCCCCTGCCCAGAGGAGAGGCTCCAACTTCCCCAACAACTCCCTCATGTGCCGCCTCAAACCCGCTTCTTACCTGCTCTTCTTTGGCAGGGAACTCCGTGGCCCTCCACCAGACCTCGCAGGGCTGGAAACAGCTGGATAAATGCGAGTGTCACCTAGCTGCCCTTCCAATGCTGCCTGTAGTCGTGGCCACTTGCTGTCTGTTTTCTACTCGAACCCAATTGCAGGGCTTCCCTGGTGCTGACACGCATGAAATGATGCACTCCAGCTGTTCCCTGATTGAATTTCCCCTTTGTGCAGGGCCAGATGCTGCTCCAGGAATACCAGTGTGAGTGCAGGGTTACTCCAGCATAAGAGAGGGTAGCATTTGGCCCTACATTGTCGCTATGTTAATTTTCTCAGACTTTGGACTGGACCAAATAATCAAACTTTTTAGTTTGGTCTGTGTCTGATTTCAGGCATGTTTCTAGGAGAAGGGGCTCTAGACAGATGTTGGGAAGGATTAAAATATAATTTCTCTATCAAATGGAACAGACAAGGGAAAAGAGGCGGGGCAAAGTCCTGAAGGGCACAATTTCAGGAGCTGGAGGTGACCCACAGGTATGACACACAAAGGAGAGTGAGTGGAAAGTTCCTGCTTGGGCCAGGTTCCTGGCATGGGAGTCTGGTGCTGAATTAGGTAACAGCTACCGTCCTGCCTACCGGGAAAGTCTGCCTTGCAGGTAAACCTACTCCCTTTTTCTCCTGCTAGGGGAACCAAAGGTACCTAGAGGCGCCAAAGTATGACGAAAAAATCCCCACCTCTTCACACTTTCCCTTGACAACAGTGTCACACAGGAAGCTATATGCAAATGGGAGCAATTCAATGGGTGATCAGAGGTCCAGAAAAACCCCTCAAACTGACTCTTATGAGTCAGAGAAAATTGTAGTTTCTATGGCAGCTTGGGTTCCACGAAGACCATGCAGACTCCACAGGATTGGGGTCACAGTGAACAAAACATGTAGCTGCTTTGATGTTAGCAACTGACATTCTGAGGCTCAGCAAATGTTTGTTTGTTACAGTACTGATAGCCAGCTCTGCCCTGGACTTTCAGCTGTGTAGTCTCTAGCACTGTTCAAGGGACGTCTGGCTCATGCTGTGAAGGCTTCACATTTCACTAACCAGATATTAGATTAGGCTGCGTTTCGCTTTTTGTTGTGGTTTATAATTAAGTCAGTAAATCTGAAATTTTTCAAGAACTCCATCCAGCTCCCAGGAGGTCCTGTGAACACTGACCTGTTGGGTCCATCTGGCCCTGCAACATCTCCCCAGGAAGCTTGTACTAGAATGTCAGCCTAGAGCTTTCTCTGCACATTGCCTGCTAATCACCCCACTGAGGCAGAGGAGCTAGTCTGGCTTCTCTTGTGGAAATATTTACTATTTTAAATAAACCTCTTAACTGGCAGTTCTTCTTCGAGTAGTGTCCCCATAGGTGCTCCACTCTAGGTGAAGGGTCGCCCTGAGCCGCAGATCGGAGCTTTGTATTGCAGTTTCCCCTGTTGAGCCACGCATGCCCAGGAGGCATCTCGAGCCTTTCCCGCCTCCTGAGGATTGCGGCTCAACCCCCTCCACTCTAGGTGTTCCCTGTTCCTCTTTAACCGCCCTCGTCAGCGGATGGAGCAGCCAGGAGCTCCCTGTCAGACTGACTACTTTCCCTTTAGTTATTTAGGCATAGTTACCTTCCCCTGTTCTATCCAAGTTAGTCTCTCCTTGTTTTCTTAAAAAAACACTAGAAATAGGAAAAATAGACTTAATTAAAATCCCCACTCGGGGCTTGAACTCACCTCAAACCGGGACTCCGGTGAACCAGCGTTCTCCCAGCTGTCAAAGCAAGTGACAAAGACATTTAAAAAAAAAAAGAAGAAAAACCACACAAACATATACTACAATAACAGTATAGAAGATAAATATAATAATCTGAAGGAAGAGAGAGTTCGCCATGTCCGGCTCCTCAGGGTTTAAAAAATGTGGTCAACGCCAGGACCTAATGCCGGCTTCAGATGGTCACTCGGACTGCATATGCTGTTTGGGGGAGACTCACTCTCCCCACAACTGTACCCATTTTAATTCCCTAATGGCAAGAGCCAGAAAAGACTGTGAGCTCCGCCTCAGAATGATTTTATTTGAAAAAGCTTTACAGCCTGCGGGGGAACAATCTATAGCGCGGCAAGAGCCTCCCCCGCCTTCCAGGAATATCCTGAGAGCGAGACCCTCTCCATCCCGCTCCCTTCCAGCCTCTTCCTCTCCCAATCACAGAGAAGAGGCACACGAGGCTGGGAAGTCCCCTGCCACTAAGGCTTCGGGGCGATCCTCCCACTCCACACAGGCATCAGGGCGTGCAACAGCTGTGAGCGGCCCCTGGAGCGCTCTAAGCAGCCGGCAAGGCAGGAAAAGCCGGTGCCGCTTCAAACCGTGGTGCCGCTTGAAAGCGCAGCACCGCTTCCAGCTCCGGCGCCGCTTCAAACCTCTGCGGCGCCGAAAGCTACAGCACGGCTTAAAGCTGCAGTGCCTCTTAAAGTCACGGCACCGCAGCAAAAGGATGGGTAGCCTCCGAAGCCACTGACACCAACTGATGCTCCGCTGGTCCTGCCACAGCCAGACAAGGCTGCTAGGGATCAGCCCCAGCAAGAGACTGATCCACACAGCAGGCATCATTATCTGTGCCTAACCTCTACTTCTTATTCTCCTGGGAGGTCTCCATCAAGGCAATCCCCTCCCAGGTCAATATCACCGTTGTCTCTTCAGGACGCTCCCCTTCCTGATGATGACATACGTCACCTGGAAAGGCTTGCTCCCACCATTATAGGGCACTGCCACAACATAGCCCATGGCACCCATACTGGCCTTACCCACCTCCACCTTATCCACCGCAATGGGGACCGTGGGAACACTGGGAGCCATATGGACACCGCTCTCCACCTCGCTCCACCGCATCCCGGAGAAGCTAGCCTCGGCCACAACCCCTACCCCCAGCAAGTCTTTTGGAGGACGAGGCGGAACGAATCTCAGACAATGACTCAGATACTCAGTCAGTAAACGTCACACACTCTGATGCCCTTGATGCGCAACCAGAGGACGCCGTAGTACCATCAGACACTGGAACAATTGATGATCTAAAACAGTTCCAAGAACTATTCAAGAGAGTAGTGACAAGCCAGAATGTCTCCCTGCAAGAGGTGCAGAAGAAACAATACCAACTGCTAAAGAATCTACATCCGACACTACATGGCAAGATTGCCCTACCCATAGACGGGGCAATCATGGAGACCACAGAAGACCTGTGGAAGACGCCTGCATCCATCCAACCAACTAACAGGAAAATTGACAGAAAGTACTTTGTCCCCTCAAAAGACGATGCCTTTCTCTTCACTCACCCACAACCTAACTCACTAGTCGTGGACTCAGCACAACAACAAGCGAAGCTTCCACAATATAGGACAATTGGGCAATGCAAACAAGGACCACAAAAAGTTGGACTCCTTTGGCAAGAAAATAACTTCTTTCACTCTACAACTCAGAATATCAAATTGCTCTGCTTTCTTAGCAAATCACTACTTTGACAACTACTCAAAACTGGGAGAACTAATGACACACCTCCCCGACTCCAAAAGACCCATCTTAAAATCAATAGTTCATGAGGGCCATATGATCGCCCGCACCGCTCTCCAAATGGCAATGGATGTAGCCGACACTGTAGCCCGAGTTACAGCTACAGCGGTAGTGATGCGTAGAGCTTCTTGGCTCCAGTCGTCTGGAGTTCCCCGCGAACTCCAGCCCAAAGTGGAAGTCTTGCCATTTGACAAGCAAAAGTTATTTGCAGCCACTACGGACGAAATGCTCCACAACAGCAAAAATTCTAAGTCCACACTTCGCACGTTAGGTATGTGCACGCCACCCTATAAACGCAGGCGATACACCCCATATAATTCATATAATCGATACCGGTATGGACAATACAATCGACCACAGAGGCCTTATGAAAACACCAGACCAAGACAGCGAGGTCCCAGAAGGCGACCCAACCAAGCCCGCCCACTGCCTACCCAACGATCTAAGCAGCAAATTTGAACATTTGGTCGAGGGCCTGCAAGACCTCCCTCACGATCTAACACCACCTCAACATGGCCATCTATTCAACCACCGCTTGCGCGCCTTCCTCCCACAGTGGGAATCCATAACATCGGACCGCTGGGTCCTAGAAATAAAAGGGATGGTATAGCCCACTCGAATTATTTCTATCTCCCCTACCCTTCCCCCTATCCCATCCCTTTTCAGGGACCACTCTCACGAAACCCTTCTAAAACAAGAAATCCAGTCAGCTCCTTGTCATTGGAGCTATAGATAGGGTACCCCGAGAGTTCCACGGGAGAGGGTTTTACTCGAACTATTTCTTGACTGAGAAAAGAACTGGGGGTTGGAGACCTATATTGGATCTCCGCAAACTGAACAAATTTCTCAAGAAACAGCGTTTCAAGATGGTCACCCTCTCCGCAATCATTCCTGCGCTAGATCAAGGGGACTGGTTCGCAGCCCTCGACCTCCAAGATGCCTATTTCCATATAACCATCCACTCCTCCGACAGATGCTACCTACGCTTTGCGCTCAGTCCAGACCACTTCCAATACAACGTTCTTCCCTTCGGCCTCTCATCAGCTCCGAGGGTGTTCTCGAAGGTACTAGCAGTTGTAGCTGCATACCTCAGACAGCAGAACGTTACCATATTCCCCTACCTGGACGACTGCCTTCTAAAGGTGGTACGCCGAAACCACCTCTATGATTCATACGACCACGGCCCTCGTCAATCGTCTAGGCCTCCTGATCAACAAAGACAAATCAACGCTGCACCCGGTCCAAGATCTAGAGTTCATTGGCGCACGATTGGACTCTGTTACAGCCCGAGCATACCTATCTCAGCAACGTTTTGCAACTATACAGGAAATTATAACCGGGATGCTCACAATGCCTACTACCACAGTACTTACATGCCTCCGACTAATGGAACACATGGCTTCCACCACCTACGTAGTCCACCATGCTCGCCTACACTTTCGATGCTTCCAGCTCTGGATGGCGACCGTTTACACCCCATCACGACATCCTCGAAGCAAGAGAATTACTATCCCACCAAATGTGCTGGTGGGGGTCCCATTCCAACAAACCGAACCCACTATCCAAATTACCACGGATGCTTCCCTCCTCGGCTGGGGTGCACATATGGACAGCCGTGAAGTTCAGGGCAGGTGGTCCCCAAACGAGACACTCCTGCACATCAACCTTCTCAAATTAAGAGCAGTAAGGAACGCTTGCGCACACTTTGCTTCCGACATCGCCAATCATACAGTTCGCGGAACTCGTGGAATGTGAGGAGTACAGCTAGTTCGGATTAGGAAGCCTAATCCGAACTAGCTACTCCATGCCGCGTGTAGCCGCGCGGCACGGGGTTCGAACTGCCGGCATTTAAAAATGGTGCCGGCCGGCTTCATTCAAATGAAGCCCGGGAAATTCAAATCCCGGGCTTCATTTGCAAGTGTGGTATGTCTACATTACCCTCCTAGTTCGAATTAGGAGGGTAGTGTAGACATACCCTGAGTGTGCTCTACAGCCTCAGCTGAAAGCCAGCTGGCTTCTAAGAAGCTCAAGCAGTAGAGGCTCCTGCGCTAAGCTCCAGAGGTCCCAGATTTGGTTCCCTTGGGCTGCACGGCCTTTGCAGTGCAAGGTAGCTGGTTGGAAAGTGAAGATGGACAGAGCTAGGTGATTGTGATATGAAGAGCTTTGGTACCCATGAACAAGCAGGCACGATGTATATTCCAGCAAAGTACTTGACAAGATGATGCGTTACCAGAACCTGCCTTGTAACACTGCCTGTTTCCTTTGTGAAATCCCAGGCACTGGTAGGCTGAGGACAGCACTGCTGGGTTTCACTGCAGGATTACAGCATTGGCAGGTGTGGTGAACAAACCTAAGCAAGCAAGCGCACACATTGATGTGAGGCCCCTGGCATGATCTGTCACAGGTGCCAATATAACAAGAGGAACCTTGCTCTAGGATGGCCCGTTTTGTGTGATTTGGATGGTTTTTGACAGGCTGATGGTCTGCTAAGCCCCTGATTGTCCACAGCTTGGCATCCATATTCAAATCTAGGCTTGTTGGGCATTCTGGGAATCTGTTTTGGAAACTGACCATGGTTTCTTCCAGCTCTGGAAATGCCATCCCAGAGGAAGAGCTGAGCCCTGCTCTAATGGGGGGAAGGGACTGGCTCTGTGCCAATCACAATTCTGTTTTAAAACACTCTGTCCAAGACCTGAGGAATCTCTCTTCCTGTGCTTAGAATGCCTTGACTGCTGTGATCCCCCACCTAGCTCTGCCAGCATGCGCTCCATGGGTCCACAGGGGCACTTCTGCTTGTACATGCATCTCTGAAGAAGGAGGTGAGTCAAGTCTCTTGTAGAGAATTCAGATCAGAGAATTAAAAAAATCGATTAGCTCATTTCCTCACCTCTCAGTGCAGAACTTTAACGATGACGATGATGGCACTGAGAATCTGCAGGCTGAAATGAGAAGCTTTCATTGTTCGTCTGTTCCACATATTGAACTCAGGAAGGAGGCTTTGTTCCTACTACACCATCTTTAGTAACTTCCTGTTCAGCCCTGGCCTCTGATCAGTGGCTTCATTGCAATAATGGTGGTGGATCAAATACAACACGCTAGTTTTATGCTATAATGGCTTGGAAGTAAATTGATTTTGTGCTGCCTTGGGCAACATTTGAAACCTTTTCCATGTAGATGAGCACAGTAGGGAAAGTTCTAAATGCCCAGGCAGGCTTCACAGTGACAGCTCTGGACCAGCAGTAGGAAGCCCGCAGTGGGCATTAGGCAGCAGTGGCACAAGAGCACAAAGGCGCTGCAGCTCTAGGTTTGGGTAAAAATTCAGCAGGAGCCTCGCTGACGGCTGCTGCTGCCCAGCACCTGTGCGGGAGGGCACAGCTTGGCTCCAGGGTACCCCTGAATAGGAGTGAGGCTGCAGATAGTGAATGCAGCCCGATGGTTGTCAGTGATGCCTTTCTAGTCCTCTGAAGCTCCCTGGCACAGTACCTGGGCAGGGGTGTGATGTGGGGATCTGAGTCCCCGGTTCAGTTATATTCCTACAGGAAATGGTAGGAATACAGGATTGACTTCAATGGAAGGGGGGAGCTGGGCTTTCACCTCTAGAGGTCTGTTACAAGCCAGTGCCCTGAAATGGACAGATGTGCTCTGGATTGCCTGGGCAGCCAGTCTCTCTGATGGCTGGCAGAGCCCAGTACACATTCAGCACCACCTTGCTGCGTGCAAATGGAGCCTGGATAGGTTTGACGCAGGTAATTTTCAGAGAATTGCTGTGGGGGCCTTGTGCATGTCCCTCTCAGGGGGTGGCACTACCTTCACACTGTACTGTATTGAGACGACCATCTTCAGCTATCCCTTGAAGCAAGAATGATGTCTGGCCAGGAACTTACTGGTGAGTTTTTACTTAGTTGAACAAATTTGCTGTGTGGATTTTCTCGCAGAAGACATGAGTGCGACCTTGGAGGAGACATTGTCTGGCGTGTTTTTCCCTTTCCTTGCTCTTTGGTCATATGACTCCTCTCCTCAATGTGAGCTGTGGCTTGGAGTATGATGTGGTGCCCCTATGTTCTGTGCTGTGCCGAGGCCTCCTAGTTTGCTGGGGTGGTGCCTCCCTTTTTAAGGATACAGGGGTGAATTAGGTGTAGGAAAACAAAATACAGGACTATGTAGCACTTGAAAGACTAACAAGATGGTTTATTAGATGATGAGCTTTCGTGGGCCAGACCCACTTCCTCAGATCAAATAGTGGAAGAAAATAGTCACAATCATATATACCAAAGGATACAATTTAAAAAATGCACACATGAAAAGGACAAATCACATTTCAGAACAGAAGGGGGATGCAGGAGGGGGAGGGAAGGTAAATGTCTGTGAGCTAATGGTATTAGAGGTGATAATTGGGGAAGCTATCTTTGTAATGGGTAAGATAGTTGGCGTCTTTGTTTAGACCGACGCGTAGAGTGTCGAATTTTAGCATGAATGACAGTTCAGAGGATTCCCTTTCAAGTGCAGATTTAAAAGGCTTCTGCAGCAGGATGCAGGTAATTAAGTCGTTGAGACAGTGTCCTTTCTGGTTGAAATGGCAAGAAACTGTTTTTTGTGATCCTGTCTAATATCTGTTTTGTGGGCATTGATCCTTTGGTGAAGTGTCTGAGACGTTTGTCCAATATACAAAGCAGACGGACACATTCGGCACATGATAGCATAAATTATATTTCTGGATGCACAGGAATATGTATTCTTGATCTTATAACTCACTTGGTTAGGACCGAGTCATATATTCCAATATGACATTCAGTGGTGAGATAAGAGGATCCAGGTCCTTAGGAGCGCACCAGCGTGTGAATCTCGACCATTTAGATAGATAGGTCTTTCTGGTAGAGTCTTTCCTGCTATATAGCAAGATGCGCTTTACCTGGTCTGAGCAAAGCATCTTGGACGTGCTGAACCATCTACCATCCAGGCTGTTAGGTGTAGGGTGTCCAGCTTCAGATGAAGAAGGAAGCCGTCCTGTTGCGACAGCAGGTCCGGTAAGTGAGGAAATCGGTGCGGTATACGCGTCGACAGCTGCAGGAGGGTTGAATACCACGGCTGCCTGGGCCAAGCAGGGGCTATGAGTAGTACTCGTGCCTTGTCTATGACAATCTTCTCTAGTACCCTGGGAATGAGCACAACAGGGGGAATGCATATAACAGTGATGTTCCCCAGTGAAGAAGAGACGCATCTCCCAGGAAGTGAGTGCCCGCTTCTGCTCTGGAACAGTAAGCTCTGCATTTCACATTGATTTGCGGGGCAAAGAGATCTACCCCTGGGTGACCCCAGCAGTGAAAAAGAGGTAGAAGGACGTCTGTGCGAATTACCCACTCGTGGTCTTGATAAAAATGTCTGCTCAGCGCATCGGCGATGGTGTTGTTCGCACCGGGTAAATATGAAGCCACGAGAAAGATGTTTTGAATGCACCACTTCCACAAGCGAACCGCCTCTGCACAAAGGGACCGGGAGTGAGCACCGCCTTGACTATTCACATAGTACATCGTAACGATGTTGTCTGTGAGGATTCTTGTCGTTGTGCCTTTTATGTGCCTCTTGAACTGCCTGCATGCATGAAACACCGCCCGCAGCTCGAGGAGGTTAATGTGCAACATCATCTCCAGCAAGGACCAGTGACCTTGGGCCTTTTCGGTGCCCATGTGAGCACCCCAGCCCATGAGAGACACGTCTGTGATTATCTCTCTTAATGGTTGCGCCGCGTGAAACAGGACTCCTGATAGCATGTTGCTAGGGTCGGTCCACCAGTGCAAGGACTCCTTGAGCCGCGCGGGAAGCGCCACGGCTTTGCGAATACTGTGTCTGATGGGATTGTATACTGTGGTCAGCCAATGCTGTGGCATCGCAAATGTAGTCTTGCGTGCCGCACGATGATCGTAGTAGCCGCTATATGACCCAAGAGCTGTAGGTATACACGGACTGGTAGTATTGGGGACTGCAAGATCGTTCTCACTAAGTTTTTTATGGCTTGGAAACGCTCGACCGGCAGATGCGCTCGCTCCTCGAGGGAGTTCAGCCGAGCTCCTATAAAAGTAAGGGTTTGTGTCAGTTGTAGTCGGGATTTTTCCATGTTTACAACAAGGCCGAGGGATTTGAATAGAGCCCGAGTGGCCGTCACCATGTGGGAGGTGTCTGCGTGAGTGTGGCCCTTGATCAGGCAGTCGTCTAGGTAGGGGAAAATTGCGACTCCTGTTCTGCGTAGGTGGGCCGCTACGACCACCAGCATTTTGGAGAAAACTCTTGGTGCCGAGACCAGGCCGAATGGGAGTACTTTGAACTGGAAATGGTCGTCCCCTACCACAAAGCGTAGAAATCGCCTGTGTGCTACATGTATTGAGATATGAAAGTATGCGTCCTATAAATCTAGGACTGCGAACCAGTCTCCTTTGTTTAGTGCTGGTATGATCTTGACCAGCGTGGTCATTTTGAAGTGCTGCTTGCAAATGAAACGATTTAGACGTCTTAGGTCGAGAATCGGCCTCCAGCCCCCCGACTTTTTGGGAACCAGAAAGTACCTGAAGTAAAAACCTTTTCCCCGAAACTCCCTTGGGACTCGTTCTATGGCACCTATGCTTAGAAAGTGGAGGACTTCTTCTCGAAGAACGGTCCTGTGAGATGGGTCCACAACAAGGGCCGGGGTGGGAGAGTTAGTGGGGGGAACTGAAGTAAACAGAATCGAGAGGCCTGATGCTATCAGCTCTAAGACCCATTAGTCCAACGTAATGCTGGCCCATTGATGTAGGTAGGGCTTCAGCTGATGATTGAATATGCTGGAAACAGGCTTTTGTGTGATGACCACTGGAGGCGTGTTTGAGTCCTTGGCACGGGAGTCAAACCTGCTGCCTAGAAGCAGGCCGGGCTGGTGGGCGATTCTGTTGTTGGCGTTTGTGTTGTGGACGCTGTCGAAATTTGGGCTGGTCAGGTCCGTGTTGCTGTTGCTTATATGACGAATAATCATACCTCCTTTGGAACGGGTAGTATTTCCTTTGCCTGAAGGGCGGCGTGTACAAACCCAAAGTTCTGAGGGTAGTACGTGAGTCCTTCCCTGAGAGAAGAATCTCGTCGGTCGTGGAGGCGAATAGCTTTTGCCAATCGAAGGGCAAATCCTCAACTTTGGCCTGTAGTTCCTTAGGAGCTCCTGCCGACAACAGCTATGAGGCTCTGCGCATGGCGACACCTGTTGGCATGGCTCGCCCCGCGGTGTCCGCTACATCAGCAGCGATTTGAAGGGATGTCCTGCACACCGCGAATCCTTCCTGAACTACAGCTTTTAGAAGGGGTCTCTTGCTGTCCGGAAGGTGATGCATGAGTTCGGGGAGCTTGGAATAGTTGTCAAAATTATGGTTTGATAGGAGTGCAGCGTAGTTGGCAATTCGGAGGAAGAATAGATCTTACGCCCGAATGAATCTAGCTTCTTAGAATCCCTATCAGGCAGGGAGTTCTTGAAGTGAGGAGTCTTTGCCTTATGGCAGACTGCGTCAATGATCAGCGAGTTAGGCTGGGGGTGATTAAAAAGAAAGTCTAGTCCTTTAGATGGTACGAAGTACTTCTTGTCCACTCTTTTGTTAGTAGGTGGTACTGATGTTGGCATTTGCCAAATCTCTTCAGCTACCTCCATAATAGCTTCATCTATCGGTAGGGCAATCTTCGCTGCTGCTTCGGGTGTAAATTTTTGAACAGTTTATATTGCTTCCCCTGGGTCTCAGTAAATTGTACCTCTTGGGATTGTGCTACCCGTCTAAAAAGGTCTTGGAACTCCTTGAGATCATCAGGGAGTGACGTTTCGGCCGGAGTTACAGCTTCATCTGGCAAGGGCATGGAGGAGTGAGCATTAGGGGACATGTCTGGTTCTGTCTCAGATAGTTGTCCCTCCTCCGGGTCTGATTGCTGCGATCGAAGGGTCGGGGATCGTGGAGGTAGTGCAGGCCTGAGTGAGGACTGCCCTTGCGGTCTGGAGTGTATGGAACGCGGGCTGATCGACCGGCAGGAGCATGGTGACCTACGGCGAGATCGCAACCGGCTAGAGCGAGAGAATTCGCCATAATAGTGACTATGATAGTGCGAGTAATGTCGGTCAGAGGCTGTAGGTGACGAGTGTCTAGAAGACCTAGCGCTGCTGTGCGTGACATAGTACGTGTGCCGTGGTGAGTGCATCATGGAATGTCTGGAAGGCGATTGAGATATGGAGCACCTGTGATGCGAACAGCTATGCTCCCTATGGTAATGATGACGAGATGATGCATTGCGATTGCAATGCTCTCTGCGTCCCGCGCTGTGGTCAGCATGAGTGGACGGGTGAGGGGATGCCTCTGGAGAGGGTGAAAGAGAGAGCGCCTGAACATCCGATCTGGATGCTGCTTTAGGGGGCTGTGGTGGTAGCTGCTCATGGCATGAAGGCTGCAGGGTTGTAAGCTCTGTTGAGTGCAATGAGGCACGCATCTGCTCTGTAACATGCATTCCCGGTGTGCACAGTGCTGAGGACAGCTCCTTGTGAGGAGGAGTGACTGCAGAGGCTGGTGGGGTCCGCACCAGGAGCATAGGTGCCGATGGAGCTGGCCCTTTAAGAGGCTCCTCAGGTGCTTGCGGTGCTGGTGGCGGCCGAGGCTTGGATGTGCCGGCCGGCTTTTTTGCTACCGGTGCGCGGGCTGCCCTGGAACCAGAGGCACCCGGCTTATCTCCTGCGCGACTGTGGGGCTATTGGAAGGGACTTACCCAAAGAGGAAGAGAGCCTCTCCTGCTAAGGCGCAGTCGGGGAAGGAGCCCTCCGTTTTTCCAGAGTGGGGTCTGAAGCAGAGGAGCCTGTTGAAGTAGAAGGCATCAGTACCTTATCAAACAGGATTTCCTTAAGTCGCCGTTCTCGCTCTTTGCGAGCTCTAGTTGTAAGCTTCTCACAATGGGCACATTTTTGAGGGATATGTGCATCCCCGAGGCAGTGAACACAGGCAGAGTGACCGTCAGAGAGCGGCTTATACTCTCTGCACATGCAACATTTCTTGAAGCCAGGGGAACCCGGCATTTTAACAGATTGAGAGGGGTTTATTTCGCGCCTCTCTATGCTGGGTTGTTCTCTTGTTCCCCGTTTCTCTCTTTTTTTTTTTTTTTTTTTTTTTTGAAGAACGGACTTAAATGTAACAAACAGTAGCCACAAAGGGCTAGAAAAACTAACTATATACAAATTGTAACTGTTTAACTTTCTAATGCTATTAAAATGTCTTTTTTTGTTTTGTTTTGTTTTTGTTTTTTGAAGGGATGAGCCTGCGGGGCTAAGGGCTGCTGTGGCAGAAGTATCGGAGAGCTGCGCTTCCAACTGTAACTCTTAAAATTAAATATATATCAGAGTTGTTTTGTTTTCTCTTTCTTTTGAAGAACAAGGTAGTAAACTGCAGAGGGTAAGATGTTATTCTGTAAGTCTTTCTTTAACTTATTGTGAGGTAAATGAGGAGATGAGGAGAGCTCCGTCTGCGACCGGGGCGGATGAGAAGGAACTGGCGGGGACCAGATCGCGCGCAGCTGTTCAAAGGCGCAAAAGCTGCTCGCACACGCGCGACCCGGTCTATAACAGCTCTGGCCAGCTCTGATTCGCGGCGCTGGGACCAGCCTGACACCAAACCAAACGTGGAGCACCCATGGGGACTACCCGAAGAAGAAGCTCATCATCTAATAAACCATCTTGTTAGTCTTTAAAGTGCTACATAGTCCTGTATTTTGTTTCAGCTACACCAGACTAACACGGCTACATTTCTATCACAGGTGTAGGAAACTGGATGTGCCATGTGATTGTAAGAAGCTGTCACCAGCCCAACGAGCTATGGGAAGCAGTCCTAAGATGCTCAGGGCCAGTTTGTCGTGTCACTACCAAATAGCTTGGTTTCAGCTGGAAGTGGGAGCTGCAGACCAAAGAATGGAATGTCAAAGCTAAACCAGGCATCAAGTGACGCATAGCCCTCTGTTAAGCCGCATCCTCCTCTTCACATGCACAGTATGATGCAGCTGGTTCTACTTAGGAGCAGTTCCAATGTGGCCTGGCATGATTGGCTAATGAAATATGCTGCTCTTTTAGATAGTGGAGTCCAAGGGAAAGCACAGCAATTCCGCACTATAGCTCGCAAGTGTTGTAAGTTAGACCATCAAAGGCAGATGTAAATATATTATCAAACAGGCTGATTGTCCAACATGTGAGCAAATCTGATGTGTAGTCAAAGATGAAGACTGAAACAACTGGCTTGTGTCCTAGTGCAACAAAGACAGGAGCCAGCCAATTCTGCTGGTGGTTAGCACCGGTGCTAGGGTGGCATCTGTGCTGCCTGACCCTCGGTAAGAGAATCCAATGGCTTGTCCATTTGCACTGTATTACAGTTACTATTATCCAACCAAGGAATAGAAACAGCACCTTGTGACTAGCTTGGTCACTCCCCTACTGGCAAACACTGGCCATAGACCACCCGGAGGTGACAGTTAGGTTGGAAAATGAAGTATAATGACCAAACCTGCAGAAAACATATCTGAAGCCAAAATGCATTACCTAGGGCTTGGACCAAATGTTGGTCACACAGGGCTCAGTGCATGTCTAGGTCAGGGCAAATCATTCGCTTAATGGGTACAACTTCATTGACATTGCAGGCCCGTTGGGAGAGCAGCCCTTGTATTTCACTGCCATGGTAAGCTCAGCAAGGCACTGGACTTGTTCAGCTGAGTGATGCCTTGTGATTTGGCCCGACATTCTGACAGGAGAAATGAACGGTCTTCTAGTGCAAGGTGACAGCAGACCAGCCTCTGTCAGGACTAGTTACTCAAACTTTTACAAAAACTTAACTACACAAGTGGTGTTGTAACACGACATAAACTACAGACAACTCGGCTAACGGAAGATACTGGGTTTGGGTTTCAGTGCTCACAGCGTGTGTGCCATTCCAGCTGCTAGAAATAATGATGCCCATCAGCAATCTAAGAGATATGTGGCTGCAATGTCGTTAATCTTCTCCATAGCACGTCTCTCTAAATATCTAGCAGTCTGCTGGTTGATATTTCGCATGCAGTTCAGTGCTGCTGTCAGAGGAGATGCATGCACTATTTGCTTTCTAATACAGGCTTTATTTTTGTTCTTTCTTACTGTAGAATAAATCACTGGCCCATGAGATCAGTTTATTTCTTTGAGTGTTGAGAACCATAGTGCCCAGGCTGAGAGGAAAAACTGATCTGAGACAAGAGAGAAAGGAGAGAGGATATGAGGGGCAAGAAAAGCCATGGCAAACTTTTGAAGTAAGGAGTCCTTGTCCTTAGAATCAGAGCAAGAAGAGTTGGATGTTTGTACATAGGATGGGGGCAGGAAAGGGAGCTTGCATAGCTGGGAAACTGTCCCTCCTTCAAATACTTCCATTCGGTCTCAACACTTTAGTTCTGTATTGCAGAAAATGTTGGATTTGATGTTAACCCTCAGCTTCCGCTGACTGGGACTTAGGCTTTATTACCTGGCATTCTTAATTCAGGAGTAAAGCACCAGTCTTTTCGCCTCATTAAAATGCTGGCTCAGCACAACTGCTTGCCCCATCCGAGAGCCTGGACTGGAAGGTGTGTGCTGCAGGACTAGTCAAGCCTGACCTCATACTTGGCCGAACAGCTGACAGCTTTCCAGGTGGAATTTTGCCAAAATTGCCACTATAGCTAATGCTCTGTTGACTGCTGCAGTACTCTGAAAGGATCCGCAAACCTTGTGTGGCGGCTGATGGACGAGGGGCCGCAGCTATAAAACTGCCTGGTGCAGAGGGCTGATGAAAATGAAGAAATGCCACACAGGGTAGTTAAAAGCCTGGAGAATATGCAGCGCTGACAAGCACAGTCTAGGGCATTTGGGCTTCAACTGATAAGCCAGGTGGCCCTTGGCTGCACCTAAGGTCACCAGATGTGCAGCAAGTCCTGCCCCCTCCTCCCTGCAATTGCCAATGAGAACAGTTTTGCTGAAATAAGTTTAGGCTCAGACTGATCTGAGCTGTTCTTTATGCTTTAATCAGAGGTAAAAAGCAGAGGGAAGGCCCAGCTGGAAGATAAAATTTCTGCTAGGAAGGCTGCTGCACATTGTGACATGCAGGCTGCACCTGCTGCGTAGCACTACAACATCAGTGTAGCTATGCCAATGCTGCTAGCTGGAAACCTGGCATGAGGTGCATTAGCTGGCTTCTTTGCTGCGGGGCATAGTGCTGGGGCCACACACCTGTGGGGTTCCAATCTCACCGCAGGGCAGCGTCAGCAGGTTTGAATTCGTTTTTCAGGCTAGACATGACCACTGTGACGAGTCACTGGCATGCCACCTGACACAGACCCCGGCCACTGGTGATTCCTGCTCCAAGCTTCCTGCATGTGGGTGAGCTAGCAAGCATCTGATCTTGTTCAAAGTCTCCAGTGGTGTGAATCTACTGCCTCCCTTTGTGGGATGTTGCAAGGGTTTATTATCTTCATTGTTCCATTTCCTGTTCGAACTTTGCTGCCTTAAGCTTCCAGACACCGGCTCTTGTAAAACTCCTGACTGCTAGATTAAAGGGCCCTTTCACTGTTCATGTTCTTATAGAGCATGGTCATGTCCTCTCTTAATGGAAACTAACTAGGCTGAGCTCCTTGAGCCTTGCACTGTAGGGCAGGGTTTTCAGATGCTGACTCATTCTTGTAGCTCTTCTCTGAGACCATTCCAATTTTTCAACATCCCACGTGTGCAGGCCCAACTGGCTATGCTTATGCCGAGACCGTAACCATCACCAATGCCATAGCCAATGTAACAGCACCTCTTCCCTGCTACTGCTTGTTCCCTTGCATGTATATTTGAGACATGCATTAGCCCTCCTAGCCACAGCTGTGCACTGGGAACACAGAGGCTGGTGGCTGACAGCAAAGATCCCTCTTTCCTTTCTAGCGTTACCGCTTTCTAGCCCTGTGTCTTCTGCTTTCCAGTTACGACTGGGACACATCAGAACGTTAGAAACGACTCCAGAGTGGATTGAAATTTTAGTCATGAAAAAATGTTCTCTTGGTTCAAAAAACAAAACTTTTTAGTGAACAATTGACACTATTGAAAAGCTTGTGGGAAATCTCCCTTAGTATTTTGAGTACTGGAATCAGCATTGTATTAGTTTGCAAAGATGACATTCCAGGTGTCAACCAATTGTTTCCCTTGGGCAGAAAAACGGAAATTTCCATAAGGCATCCTCACCTTCCCCAGCAGGCTCACATGCCTCTCTCCTCCCCGCCACCCCTCAATATCTGGCAGCACATCTGGAAGAAAAAGACTTTGAACCGTGGGTGAGTGGTCCTAGGCTGGAAGCTGGGTCCTGTCTGTGTACAGATCAATTATCACTTGCCTCTTTATGTTATCGGATAGTGAGACACTGCTTGATTCAACTCTGGCTTAGTTTAGAACAGGGTTGGAGACCCTCAGGCACAGGGGTCCGATGCAGCCTCTGGCTTGCCTGGATCCAGGCTCAGGTCCCCCTCCACCATTGGGGGCTAGTGTTGGTATGCCAGACCCTTCACTGCTCCACCGTGGGGCTGGAGTACACAAAATCTACTAGGCTGAACCCCCTAGACTCAGGTGTGGGAGGAGAATGCAGAGTGTCTTTCTCCTCAATTGGGGGCCACGCCATTTGTGTGTGGCCTCCGACTGATTTTTCTGTGGTTCAGTGGCCCTGCCCCAAAAAAGGTTCTCCACCCCTAGTTTAGAACTTAGGCTTTGTCTCCCTTGCTGAGTAGAAAGCTCTGCTGCAGCAGCACTTCAGAACACGGCGGTGTGGTTGCAGTGCGAGCACGGGGCGAGAGCTCTCCCAGCACTGTCGGAAAACCACCTCCCCGAGGGGAGTAGCTAATTGTGCTGAGAGCAACGCCTGGGAGATGATTTCTGTAACTCGGGTGTGTCCCTTCCTGCAGGTGCCTGTAAGTGCAGTGCCTGCCAGAGGTTTGTAGCTTGACACTGCACCACAGTGTGAGTTGCAACCCATGCTGGTGCTTTTGGAGGACTCCGCAGTCCCACGGTCCAGGTTGCACCCTAAGAACCCAGTCACAAAATCACAGGCCAACAACATTACTTGCACACTGAGCCCAACAAGAGCAATTAGCCTACAAGTGAGTAGCCTGTGCTCTGTCTCAGGCAGAGGTGCACCTGTGCCTGACACCCACATGCTGCAGAGGGAGGCACCTTCTTTGCAAGGCCCCTGCAAATCTGACATGGTGAAATCCCTTCCTAGCCCCACCTATCAGCCTCTGAGCAAGAACCAGCCACCACATGGGACAGAGCAAACTTGGGGCCACCTCGGAGCCTGGGCCCTCCCTATCCAGTGTTCCATCTTCATCCATGGCCATCCCAGATGCTGCAGACGAAGGAGATGAAAAACAAATCCTCCCTCCCCCAATACTTTGGATGGGAGACAGAGGGGAAGGAAATACCTTCTTAACACATGAGTTTTAAATGATCCAGAAGTGAGCTCCAGGCTGCAGAGCCCCCCACGCTCACAAGAGGCCTCATCGGACAAGCATGTTCACAACTCTGTCCATCATACTCATCCAACGAATGAAATGATTTGCCTCAACAGCTCCTCAGGGGACTATTCCAGCCTTTCCCACCTGTGGTGATTAGAAACCTCTTTCTCATTTCCAGCCAGAATTTGTTCATGGCCAGGTAATGCCCATTTGTTCTTGTGCTAATGTTTCCATTCCCTTCAGTAGCTCGTCTCGTTCCCTGATACTTACCCACGGTTAAAGGTATCCTGGCACCCCCCTGTGAGCCCAACGTGGCTTCTTCATGTGGTTGCCTAGCCACATGCACACCCAGGCTCTTTCCCTTTCATTGTGTGCCTTGAATATCCCCAGAGCGGATCAGACAGAACACAGCAGGAGACTTCCCACAGCTTTCTTACTGCTCCCCCTTGCTTTCTTTGAGCCCCCTTTTATGGCCCAGTCCTGCCTCCCAGTTACTAAGCCAATCACCTTCTTAGCCCACAACTGCACCCATGTGCAGTGATCCCTAACGGACGCTAGTTAATTAGCTTCAGTGAAGCCTCCAAGTGCCCCAGTGCTGCAGCAAACCAGTGACCAGGGATTCAGCCCGTGCCTGGTTTTTATGGTACTATGGTTCTGTACTGGGAATGCTGCAGTTCAGATCAGCGCTGAGGGGAGGGCTTCAAACTATGTTCGCTGGGCGATGGTAAGGTAAGTGCTGGGTTAAATGGGGATGTGGGATACCAGGAAAAACCCAAAGAAGAAGGTACAGCAGAGGAGGACCCCTGATTGCCCTACCTTCTGTTCCAATCAGCTCGTTATCTAAGGTGTCTGTACACAAATGCTAGAAGCCTGGGAAACAAGTAGAAAGAATAAGAAATCCTGGCACAGTCAAAATTCTGATTTGATAGGAATAACAGAGATGACCCATGTGACTGGAGCACTGTCATGGAAGAATATAGGAAGTACTGTTGAGGAAGGACACGCGGGGAAGAAAAGGTGGTGGAGTTGCACGGTATGTCAGAGAGCAGCATGATTGCTCAGAGGTTCAGGATAACGTGAGAGGAAAAGTCTGTTGAGAGTCTTTGGGTTCAGCTTAGAGGTAGGAGCAACAGGGGTTATGTGGTGGTCAGTGTCTGCCATAGACCACCAGATGAGGTGGAGGAGGTAGATGAAGCTTTCTTCAGACAACTAACAGAAGCTTATAGATCACAGGCCCAGTTTCTCATGGGGGTCTTTAATCACCCCAACATCAGGGGCCATGTGCAGCTTGACCTGCTGCTCACAAGGAGGAATTAGTAGGGGAAGGTAGATGTGGGTGTCAACCTGGGCAGCAGTGATCATGAGTTGGTCTATTTCAGGATCCTGACCAAAAGAAAGTAGAGCAGCAAAATACAAACCCTGGACTTCAGACAAGCAGACTGTGACTCCCTCAGAGAACAGATGGGCAGGATCCCCTGTGATGCTATCATGAAGGGGAAAGGAGTCCAGGAGAGCTGGCAGTATTTTAAAGAAGCCTTATTCAAGGCACAGGAACAAACCATCCCAATGCACAGTAAGAAAAGCAAATAGGACAGGCTACCAGCTTGGCTTAGCAGTGATATCCTTGGTGAGCTTAAACACAAAAAGGAAGCTTACAAGAAGAGGAAACTTGGACAGATGACAAGGGAGGTGTATAAATATATTGCTCAACTATGCAGAGTAGTAAACAGAAGGTGAAAGCACAATTGGAATTGCAGCTGGCAAAGGATATGAAGGGTAGTGAAAGGTTTCTATGGGCATGTTAGCAATAAGAGGATGCTCAGGAAAGGTGCGGGGCCCTTATTGGACGAGGGAAGTAAACTAGTGACAGATGATGTGGGAAAATTTGTACTCAGTGCTTTTTTGCCTCTGTCTTCAGAGTCAAGGTCAGCTTCCAGACTACTGCCCTAAACAACACAGTATGGGAAGGAGGTTGGCAGTCCTCGGTGAAGAAAAAAAACTTTAAGAACTATTTAGAATAGTGGGACAGACACAGACCCATGGGACTGGGTCTAATGCATCCGAGGGTACTGAGGGAGTTGGTAGATGTGATTGCAGATATATTGGCTATTGTCTTTGAAAACTTGTGATGCTCAGAGGAGGTCCCGGACAATTGGGGGAAAAAATGTAGTGCCCACCTTTAAAAAAGGGAGGAAGGACAATCTAAGGAACTACGAACCAGTCAGCATCAGCTCAGTCCCCAGAAAAATCATGCAGGGGATCTTCAAGGAATTAATTTTGAAGCACTTGGAAGAGAGGAAAGTGATTAGGAATAGTCAACACGGATTCAAGAAGGTTGGCCATGCCCAACGAGCCTGATTGCCTTCTATGACCATGTAAGTGGCTCTGTGGATATGGGGAAAAGCGGTGGACATGATGTACTTTGACTTCAGCAAAGCTTTTGATACGGTCTCCCACAATATTCTAGCCAGCAAGTTAAGGAAGCATAGATTGGATAAATGGACTGTACGGTGGATAAAAAGCTGGCTAGATTGTCAGGCTCAACGGGTAGTGATCAATGGCTCAATGTCTGGTTGGAGGTTGGTTTCAAGCAGAGGGCCCCAACGATTGGTTCTAGGGCCAGTTTTGTTCAGAATCTTTATTAATGACCTGGATGAGGGGACGGATTGCACCCTCAGCAAGTTCACAAATGACAGTAAGCTAGGGGGAGAGAGATATGTTGGAAGGCAGGGATCGGGTCTAGAGTTACCTAGACAAATTGGAGGATTGGGCCAAAAGAAATCCAATGAGGTTCAACAAGGACAAGTGCAGAGTCCTGCACTGGGGATGGAAGAATCCCAAGCATTGTTACAGGCCTGGGACTGACTGGCTAAGCAGCAGTTCTGCAGAAAAGGACCTGGGATTACAGTGGATGAGAAGCTGGATATGAGTCAACAGTGGGTCCTTGTAGCCAAGAAGGCTAATGGCATATTAACGTGCATTGGAAGGAGCATTTCCAGCAGATCTAGAGAAGTGATTATTCCCCTTTATTCGGGCACTGATGAGGCCACATCTGGAGTATTGTGTCCAATTCTAGGCCCCCCACTACAAAAAGGACATGGAAGCATTGGAGAGGATCCAGTGGAGGGCAACAAAAATGCTGGAGCATTGGAGTAACTTAAAGGAGAGGCTGAGGAATTTGGGCTTGTTTATTGTGCAGAAGAGTGAGGGGGGATTTGATAGCAGCCTTTGACTACCTGAAAGGGGGTTCCAAAGACGGCAGAGTGAGGCTGTTTTCAGTAGTGATGCGTGTCAGAACGAGCAATGGTCTCAAGTTGTAGTGGGGGAGTTCTAGATTGGATATTAGGGAAAAACTATTGCAGGAGGAGGGCAGTTAAGTACTGGAATGGCTTACCTAGGGAGGCAAGGGAGTCTCCATCCCTAGAGGTGTTTAAGTCCAGACTTGACAAAGCCCTGGCTGGGATGATTTAGTTGGGATGGGTCCTGCTTTGGGCAGGGGGCTGGACTGGATGACGACCTGAGATCTTTTCCAACTCTGAGTCTGAATCTGACTGGCCACAAGAGGGCTGGAAAAGCAAGTGTGTGCCATGTGCACAGTGGATTGCGGTACCCTATGATAGGGAGGCAGCGGGAGATGTGCCCTTTTGTTATTGAGCTGAACCTTCTATTTAGTCTTCTCTTAGCACTACCAGCTGAGTATGCACATGCCTCAGTTGGATGCACAGAGCTGCCATGAATGGTATCAGTGCCCCAAGGCCTGGAAAAGAGTCACAGGGAAGGTGGGACAGAGAGATACCATGAATTCAGTCATATCAAATTAAATTCTTTGCCTTTTCTGGTCATTCTCCAAAAATAAAAGCCCCTGCTACTATTATTATTCTCATACACCTGTCTTAAACCTGGTGTGTTGTAAGTTAATTGGTTGTCATTCTATCCCTGAACAAATGACCCAATTTAATTACCTACCCTAAGTTGGACACACTCTTGTGCTGAAAGGCAAAACTTTCTCTGCAGGAGCTGTAGGAAAATGAAAACCTTTATCTTAGAGGCAGTGGGGGATATAGGGCAGGGCGAGCGGGGTGGCTGCCCCGGGCCCTGCACTTCAATAGGCCCCGTGCATGCACTAATTCCTGTCGGCTGTGGCCATGGCACATGCGCGAAATTGTGCTGCCCTGGGCTGCGCAAAACTCTCCTCTGCCCCTACTTAGAGGTCAGGCCTCCCTTCCCTTGCTGAAGCCTGCCAGTGGCCTTTGTAGTTGACAGACTAATTAGAACATGAAACTGCTATCTCTATTCATGAGCCAAAATATTAGGCTCAATTTGCATCATGACCATCCAGATCCTTCTCCCCCCCCTCCCCCACACAAAGCATTTTCCCACATATCTTTGGGGAACCAGGGCTGGGGGAGCAGTTTAAACATGTCAGCACAGGAAGCGCCAACGGTTGAAAAGGAGAAATTAGCTGGTTTCGTCTATAGTCGTCCCTCTCCTTCCCCCCGGGAATAAACGTGTTCCACCTCAGGCAGCCTTATTAGTGGTTTTATGTCTCTATTGCATAAATTCCAACCTCCCAGCAGACCATGGGACTGACTGGTTCAAATACCACCTGAGTAGGCAATGGCTAAAAGCGGGGCCCTATTGGTGTTTACTTGGGCATAGGATGCGAGTTATTTGGACCCATGGAGCCCTGGCACCAGAAATAGTCTTGGCTAGGCTCCTCCAAAGTTCACAGCTGGGTCTCTGCTTGCCTTTTATGTTTGAGGAAAAATATGGATTGCCGAAGGTATTTGGTGGGTGCACTCCCCCAGTTTTCCAGCTCCAAATTCCAGCACCTTGCAAGGTAAATTTAACAAATATATTTTAAAAGCCTTTGATTGCCTGGATGGCCAGGACCAACCTCACAAAAACAGGATTTCACAATAAGCTGTGATACTGATTAATGCAGCATTGCCAGGTTGCTGTAACATTCTATCAACAATTGCTTTCAAAATATTCACAAAGTGCATAGAGAGAACAAAACCCCAGAGGAACAAAACTAGAAAGGGATAATCTCACTGAGGCAGGCTCACACAGCAGCCTTCGCTACTAACTTGCAAACCAGAGATGACAGGATTGTCAGACAGCCTAAGAACTGGACAGAAGTTCTTACAGCTTTGGACGTGTGCATCTGCAAGACTCTTCCACCTTTCTGGCAGACTATAAGGCACAGAAACGTGACCTTCCCCACTGTCACCATGGCCACATGGGAGCACAGGAGTTTTGTTACTGATAATGTCAATGAAGCCTGCAGCCTGCTTAATACACCCCATTACCAACTCTGTGTTTGTAGCTCTAGTCAGGAGCCCAGCCTCGGTTGGGTTCTTCTCCATAACTCTGCAATAAAATTATTGCTTAAATGAAAATCAAACCATGAACCTCCATTGAATGCAGATTAGCACAACACATGCTCTAGCTGTTGGTAGCAGTGGAGCGATCCAGATACTGATGCTCATCTGCTTATTTTAGGAGTTTGCTGCTTTGCCGCCACCTTTGTGTAAATGCTCAGGGACCCACCTAAGTGGAGCACGAATCCAAAAAAGAGGTTAGGATAAGACAGAAAATTTATTATTGTCTCTATATAAAACCATGGTACGCTCACATCTTGAATACTGTGTACAGATGTGGTCTCATCTCAAAAAAGATATATTGGCATTGGAAAAAGTTCAGAGAAGGGCAACAAAAATTATTAGGGGTTTGGAACGAGTCTCGTATGAAGAATGATTTGAAAGACTTGGACTTTTCACCTTAGAAAAGAGGAGACTAGGGGGATATGATAGCAGTCTAGAAAAGCATGGCTGGTGTAGAAAAAGTGAATGAGGAAAAGTTATTTACTTACTCCCACAATATAAGAACTAGGGGTCACCAAATGAAATTAATAGGCAGCAGGTTTAAAACAAAAAGAAATTTTTCTTCTTAGAGCACAATCAACCTCTGGAACTCCTTGCCAGAGGATGCAGTGAAGGCTAGGACTTCAACAGGGTTCAAAAAAGAGCTCGATAGATTCATGGAGGTTCAGGAATGGAGAATGGAAAGCCCCATAGATGGGATGTTCCAATCGTGACTGAGAGGTAACAGGAAGGAGATTTCCCACCCCCCCACACATGTCTGATGTGCTGACACACCTCTCTGCAGGGAAGCAGAACAAGGGGGCCCCCAAGCTGGAAAACAAAGGAAAAAGGTGTTAGGTGGTTGGGTTAACAGCTGAGCCACAGGGTTTGCCTGGGACAGAGTGAAAGGAAACCAAGATGGTTCTTAGGCAGCATCCACTACTGTCTGTATGTTATCCTTGCATCTGTGCTGGCCCAAAGGCTTCCTGAGGGAGCATTCCCGGGGATTAGAAACCCGGCTGCTGGGTGTTACCGCAGGTCCTTGCTGAGATGGCTTGGTCCCTGCAGAGAGTAAAAATCTCCATCAGACAGCTGTCTCGGTTGGCAGAGCTCACGCTTGAAGCAGGAGGGTTGGTGCCCTGCTGAGCTGTCTAGCCTGCCCTTCAAGGGAAGTGGGAGCCCTTGGGGGGGGGGAGGGCCATATACACTTCTGGGACCTCTAAGAGACTGTTTGAAGGCAAGGGGAAGGGAAGCATCAGGGATCCTGTGGCTCTGACATTTGCATTTTACTCCCCTGCACTCGTTACGTGAACTGCAGGCCACGTAGCGAGCAGCCCATGGGACACAACCCCCAGCACATGTGGGTTTGCAGGGAGACAGCAGGGTCTTGCTTCCCCTTCTGCCTCTCCGAGCACTGCCCAGCACTACCGAAAAGGGCTGGCACAGTAATTGCTGGGTGTGTCCAGCTCTGACCATTGCCTTGCCTGACCTCTGTGTTCTGAACGGAGTGCAAGCCATGTCCCCATGGGAGGTACCCAGGCTCCTCATCCCGTTTTGAGAAAGAAAAAGCCAGCCTGATGCCGGGGCTAGCCTGTGTGAGCTTAGGCCTAGATACGCAAAGTGATTTAGGTGCCTAACTCCCACTGCGCTGGCAATAGATGGAAATGCCTGGGCCTGCCTTGGGTTAGGTGACAGCTGAGTGGGGTGGGGAACATCAGTGGTTCCAACATATGGGACTTGGGTGCCTAAAGAGGCAATGCAGTGCATACGTGCCCACCTCGCAATCTGGCTCTTGGTCAGCTCATGGGGCAGCAGAAGTTCAGGCTGCCCCTGGCTCAGATCTTGTGGTCAAACCATAATTTAACCCAGAGAAAGTAATTTCTGATGAATGCCTTGCAGTTGTGACCTGTGGTATCAGAAACAGATGAAATCGAAAGACAGAGAGTCTCAAACGACAGGAGAGGTGACATCAGCAGAGCCTGCTGTGGGTCTCTTAGTGCTCATGGGGATATGAAAACAGTCCCTTGCTCCAGGAGGGGGCATTAAAGTGGCTCCAAGATGTTTCAGGTAAGACTATGCAGAGGTGGGAGGGCGTTCAGCTGAGGATGGGGATGAGCTAGTGCACAGTAAATGACTGGACCAGTGTAGGGTGACCTGCTGGCCCCCTTAGCCACTGCATTGCCAGCTGCCAGGGAAAGGCAAGATGAGATCCCATGGTGGAAAGCTGACGCTAGACCTAAGGAGCACGTTTTTGGTATAGGAACAAGTCAGCTCTGTAGGCTGTAAACAGCTGAACTCCCCTGGCCTACCACTAGATCTGCCCTGTTTAGTGGCTCTTCAGTTATCCTCGTCAACCAAATCCTTGTGCCCAGAGTGGAGCACAGAACTCTAGGTCTGGGTCTCAGGCCCAGATAATGGGCCTGTTGCCCAGCTGCTGTGGTCAAAGATAAGAGTCCTGAGTGCTTTCTCGGATACCCAGGTGCTGTGCTCACTTCCTGCCGAGTCCCTGGGAGCTGGCCAGTGCTTGCTTCTTGCCAGAGCCTCACACTGCATGGGGCACGTTGACTACCTGGCTCTCCCACAGCAACCCTGAGCTGCACAAAGCGTTGGCTCTGAGAAACCGATCTCTGTTGCTCTTTGAGCTTGTTAGAACATCGTTATGTTCTTCCCACAGCCAACTTCCCTGCGCTGCATATTCAGTAAAGTTAAAGCATTTTGAGTCTTGAGTTAGCGACAGGAGTGTTGTGGGGAGGCTTCTCTTTTCCCCTCCCAGGTCTACTGTCGGCTCCGCCCCAGGCTGTAGCCTGGCCTCTACCCTAGGGGCTGACCAGCTGCTCAACCAGAACTAGTTACATAGGAATGCTTGCTGGCCCTATAAACCCAGGCTTGGTGGTCCACAAGCCTGAGTCCCTATACAAAGTCAATAACTGGCCCTTTATGGCAAGGTCCGCTGGCCCACTGGCCTGAGTCACTAGACAGTCAAGAGCTGGCCCTTTAAGGCAGGATCCATGGACCTGTGATGGCAAGTCACAGGTAGGGGCTACACCCTTGGTAGGGGGACCCGGGCAACCCAACTCCATCGGGTCCCAGCCCAGGGCCCTGTGAGTGGCAGGAGGATTCCAGGGCGGGAGAGGCTGCTCCTGCACCCTCCCTGGGCCACTTCCTACCTGATCCGGTGGCATAACGTCCCACGTGCTTGCAGGGTCCACTCCTTTCCTGCTTCTCCCTCGCAGGCTGCAGGGGAGACGTCCCAGCTGGCGCTCGAGTCTCTGCTGTCTTCCCTCCGATTGGCTGCCTGCTGCTGGTCAGGAGCTCCCCTCTGAGGTCAGCCCAGACTGAGCCTCCCTCCAGGCTTTTAAATCTGGGCTACAGTCTGAGCATGCCCAGCAGGGTTGTGGGCACAGGGCTTCTTCAGCCAGGTGGCCTGATGAGGCTCAGCCTTCACAGTGCGGGGCTGGTCCACCCCATCACAATCAGCAACGTTACTCTTCAATTTAAACGACTGTTTGTAAACATAACAATGAAGTTCTGGAAAATCTTCCAAGGGGAGCTTTGGGGTTAAAAACACTGCCCTCTGAACGCCTACTGGAGGTGTTCTGGGGGGCGGAGTGTGGGTGGGGCCAGTGTGGAGGTTTGGGAAGGCTGTGCCTTCTGCTGACTAGCATACGTGCCACCCATGCTGGGTCTTGACCACATGCTCAGGGTCTAGCTGATTTCTCCATTTGGATCAGGAAAGATTTTTCTCCCAGATGGGATATGCAGACACCATGAGTTTCCCCCCCTTTCTCTGCAGTGTGAGGCATGGGTCACTTGTAGATTTAGACGAGCATCAGTGCTGGATTCTCTGCTAATTGACACCTTTAAACTATGATTTGAGTAATCAGTAACTCTATTAGAGGTCAGGAGTTTATTAGAAGAGTGGATGGGTTACGGTCTGTGGCCTGTGAGGGGATCACAATGTTCCATTCTGGCTAGAATACCTAGGACTCTATAACACACATTGAGACGCTGGTAACTGTTGTGGCTTAAGGACAAGAGTTTAAAATAGGACTTCTGATTTTGGGTGTCCACTTGCAGAAATCTTAAACGGACCAGATATTCAGAAGGTGGGTCTTCAGAAGTTTTTGAAAATTGGCCCCCTAAGGCATCTCCAGCAGGAAACCCCAAATCTAAGCTCCTGCCCCTCACCCCCCCATCACCAGCTACTTTTGGAAAGGTGGTCAGAGCCAATAAGAGTTTTTAATACCAATAAAATATAAGGAAAGGAAATATCTTTCAACATTCCTGTTACTGGCCCTTCTGTTGTTCCCTTCCTCAAACGGGATGGGGGGGAAGGAGAAAGAATAAAAAAGGTTAATGTCGACTTGTGCAGTGGTGCTAGCTCAATGCCTTTGGGAGCCCATGCTAAAGAGGCCCACTTGGTCCTACATGCAGCTCTGTTGATACCCAGATTCTAATGGGGGTCAGGCTCCTAGAAGAGGAAGCTCGTCACTGCATAGTGAGCCATCTCTGGTTCAGTGCGGCAGCCTGTTCCTGCCTCTCACCCCAGGTCCTGTGTGTTCTTGGCTGGCAAAAGCAATAATGTGTTGTTTTTCTGAGGTGAAACGTAATGCTTTCATACAGCACATTCTGCAGAGCAGCACTCCGTGCAGCTCCCTGCGTCTTCTTCATGTCGACCTGCATGTAATTGGAAGAGATGTCTGATGTGCTGACAGCAATCTGGATGACAGGAATCTTGGTTCACTGCCCTGACCTTGTCAACATGAATAGGAAGATGTTTTCTTAAGAAAAGAAAAAAGACCTCTGTGTATGGGGGTATGTGGAGCTTTTATCCTGGTTTTGCTTTGGTAATCGATATCTGTATCCTTGCCCCAAAAGTAGACTCAGCTCTTGACAGATAAAAGAAAGTCAAAAAATCAGATTGGAGTCTGACATGTCCAATTAAGGATGCTGTGGTCTCCACAAAACTGAGAGGGACGGGAGCACCTAAATAGTATGCAAGCCCTGCAGAACTTTCTGTAAGATGCAGCTGCATTGTAAGACCTTGTGTTCTCTCCAAGCTGTTGACAGAGGGTGAGTCCACCTGCTCTAGGTGTGTTTGAGGAGCAGAGATGAGCTGCATGCTTTTTTGAAGCCCCGGTATTCAGATGCTATGTCATTGTGACTCAGAAGATGGTGCTATCAGCTTTGGTCATTGTAGGCGCAAGCCTAACATTAAAAACTTACCCTTTACTATTGATGTAGAAGGACTTGAGGAGGGGTCATGGCAATTTCACAGGGGCTGTCTCGCAGACAAGGCCCAGTGTAATGGGCTTGAAAGTTTGTCAGCATGGAAACTGATGTATTGTAGGGCAGAAACCAGCCAAGGCAGTAGAGAAAAGGCCAGAAGAGGTGCACAGGGCTGCGCAGCAAGTCCCTACAGGCAAAGGACTGACTGCAGAAACCTAGTTGCTGGAGAGCACATCTAAGAAGGGAAGATGCCCGGGGTCATGTGCAGGGCTGGCACCTGGAACAGTCTCTCACCTGGAAGTAGAGAACCATTGTGTGCTCCACAAAGCTATTTTAACAGGGTCACTCTGCAGACACTGCACACCCGCATGTCATTGGAGGTGAGAGAAACTTCTGTCAGCAATGGAATGGTTATTACATAGCTCTGCTTTCAATGCAGTTGATTGGACTAGGTGACCTACTGAGTCCCCTTCCAGTCCTACACATCTGAATCTATGTTCACATTTAGATAGCCCTGTGCACCTCTTCTGGCTTTTTCTCTAGTACATTGGTTGGGTTTATGCTTTACAATACTTTACAGTTTCCATGTGGACAAACTTTCAAGTCCACTCCATTGGGCCTAGTCTGCCAGACAGCACCTCTGACATCGCTGCAACCCCTCCCCAAGTCCTCGGACATGAACAGTAAAGGGTCCCACACAAGGCAATTCCAAAGTAGAGCAGCCAAATGCTTTCAGACAAAAGAACGGAGCTCCTCCTTTTCCCACCACTTGAAAAGAAATCCAAACAGACCGTAAAAGTTTCACAAAAAGTTCAGTCAGCTTTCAGATAGCACTTACCATCTTTCCCCCACAGTATTGGTATCAAGAGCAGGCTTGCTCATGTGCCAGAAGGAATTGGTGGTGCTGCATTTGCAGCCCAGTCAGAAAGAACCTGATTCTCCTCTGCCTCCCAGTCTGTAGGGCTGCATTTTACACCCATCTTGCACAGATGCAGTGATGATAAGGTCACAAAGGTGCCAGAACACTCCCAAAATAGCCATTCCATTTTGTGGGTGCAAGGAGCTCCTTGGGCCAGAATTTCTGTTGCCCTGCAATGTGTGCGGTCGCTTACACCTGTATAACAGGAGTGCAAAACAGATGCTATTATCTTAACTAGATACTACTTTGCACAGAGGACTCCACAAGGTGCCAGGCAGTGGATCTGTGACCAAAGAGGTTTGGATAAGCATACAAATTTGGGTTTTTATTGGAATTGAACCTAACTCTTGAAATTTTCCCATCACCGATGCATCTATTCACAGGTGAGCCCAGTGACAGACCTCCTTATGCCCCAGCTTTCTACTGATGTACAGCCCAATGTTCCACTCGATTATGGAAATGAGACCTTGCAGTACATCCATGTCAGAGGGGCAGGGGTAAGTTTGCCAATGCCCAGGTTGGCAACTCTTTGGAAGGTTTCCCGTGGCTATTGGTTATCTAGGGGGGTGGAACTGCCTCTATCACAGAAAATGCAGATTGGCATGAAGATGTTTAACTTCCGCTAAAGTTTAGCGTTCAAATGCCAGCTGTTTGACTCTAAGCTGGCAGTTCTTCTATACAACACACCAATGACACTGTTTAAAGCCTGGTGTTGATCTTATAATTTGGCTCTAGTCAGATATAAAGCCGCCATCTGTGCACAGTAAAAATATAGTTAGCTCTTGCCTCTTGTAATGAACAAGAATTATTTTCCTATGCCTGTGAGTGGAAAAGGATATCTGTTCACAGTCAAAACTTCTGAGTCCTAAAGGGGTTGTGCACCATGGTGGATTATTTTGAGAAAGCAATCCCTAGTGGATGCAAGTGTTATATAAAACGTAGCACAATACAATATGTATATATCCAGAGCACCGTTGTGTAAATGAACTACATAGGAGAAATGGAGCATTGGCTATTAATTTTTGGAATTGGACTTGAGCCGGAGAGGAGTGCTTCTTGGTGTTCAAACTGGTCTAATCTGTTCTGTGTAGGTTTTTCCACTGTGATCATCACCATAGAATTGGAATACTTTCCAGTAGAACATGATGTGAAAATATCTCTCTCCTGTTTGTTCTCATCCTCTCCCCTCAGGGAAGACTGTGTGCGCAGCAGAGTACCTTGTAACATGTTTGTTAGAAAAGGCAAAGTCTAGGAAATGTGCCTGGTACTTGGAGCAGAAGGTGAGGAGGATTGTGATGGTCTTTGGTTCCTGAGGCATTGGGGGGGAATACAGTTAGTTAATTACACTGTTTTTTCTTGGGACCAGCCCTGACAAAATTCTCTTTCCAGCATATGCAAGCTTTACCCTTAGTACTGATAAGGTGCTAAACTGAGAGAAGAAAAACCAAATGTATAATCAATTATTTATCCACTTAATGGTAGTTCAGATGAGTTCACATTTCTCCAACTTAATTATCAGAATGTCATGTAGGACTGGGTCAAAAGCCTTGCTGAAGTCCAGGTGTATTATGTCCATGACATTTCCCCTATTCACTTGCATCTGTGGAAAATGTATCAGAGCATCTTCTCTGAATGATGTCATTTCTGTCTGTTGTTTCAGTTGAACACTAAAAAGAAAGAATGCTCTGCACATCACATGGGGAGGAAACTGGGAACTGCTGCTTCAAGCTCTTGTGTCATTTGGTTTTTATCTGACCAGGGTTAGAAATCCATTCATATAAACACTAAAATGCACTTTTCCAAGGATCACTGAAAAATGTAATAAGAAAATGTCAGCCATAAATACACTCTCAGGCAATTTCTGTACCATTACAGCACAAAAAACATCAGTCTCAGACCTAATCACACAAGCCAGCTCTGTACAATTATAGCGTAACTGCCATTAATCAGACACCATTGCTTAGGCTAATTCCATATTATTACTGCATAAAAACATCAGGCACCCAAATCAGACCACTGCAGCATTATCCAGTTCAGTAGGACTGGCCAAAGCTATCAGTTTGGCTTCACTCCAACACCATCTGCACCAGATTCTCACCTTCGTCTGAGCTCCAAAGCACAAAGCTGCTGGAATCATAGAATCCTAGAGTTGGAAAAGACCTCAGGAAGTCATGAGTCCAACCCCCTGCTAAAAGCCCCATGAAGACAGCACTCACGGGGCAGAATATGAGCTAGCCCCCTTTCTCTTTTGCCTGACGCAGGGTAGTAGGAACTAAAGACCTCAGAAAGAAAAGCCAGCTCCGAGCTGTCACCATTTTTCATTTTAAAGTTTTTTTTTTGACAAAAAGACTGTTTTTGTAAATAGGAAAATTTGTGTTGGAAATAACTGTTTTCCTTGAAAATGTACAGGTTGTGAGCAAAAATAAACAAACATACATTTCAGGTTGTGAGTACAGAATGAAAAGTTAACTAAAAACACTGAGGAAAAATGTCTATGAAAACCACTTTCTTTACATTTTCATCCAAAAGCTTCCACAACTCCCTTCCTGACCCGCGCACACACGTTTATTCCACCAGCCTTAGTGCCAAAGGTTGCAAGCCATGCCTGAGTACTGGGAGGAGAGCACCCATCCTGCAAGCAAAACCTACAGTTCAGCCATTTTCCATGCACTAACTATTCCTCTATGCAGGATTCACCTCCTGAAGGAACAGCAGCTCCAGCACATCCCAAAGAACAGGAGAGGGAGTGGTGCTGGGCCCTCATCATGGGCATGACTCCTTTCAGATTCTGTCCCTTCACAGCACATGCCAAAACTCTTCTATGGAGTCTCCTAGCCCCCGCCCTGAAGCTCTGTTAATGTCTTTGCAGCGGCTCAGTGTGGTGGTAGTATTAGAGCTGCACAGAAAGGGATCATGTCGATAGGCAGCGAGTTATATGGGCCTGTGACCGGGCACCAGAGATATTCATGGCCTGAAGCCCTGCTCCAACAAAGCTTTGGGCTGGATCTCTCCCCAGCCCCACCTCCGAACCCAGTTGCTCCCCACTGTGCATCCCGTAACTCCGCCTGTTGCCTCTGAGTGATTCAGAACAGCCTGGGAGCCCCTGTGAGAACAGATAAGACCTCAAAGTCACCATGCTGAGAACTTGTGTTTCCTACGTCTACATCAGCTGAGCAGCATCTGAGATTCCGTTCTGGTTGGTTAGTGGCATGCACTAATCATACCGGCATCATTAAAATGCCACCTTGAAGGTTTTTACGATGAACCATAATCCATATTTGTAGTGCTAGTTGAAATGCAAGCAAATGCGCTAGGGCTGTGTTATGCAGACATAGCCTAGAGGCACTGTGAGCTCAGACTCCTTGCTTTCACCACCTTGTGGCAAAGAGACTGTACTGCCGTTCGCTGGTCTAAAGCAACCACACAGATCCTGCGTTGCATCAAATGATTTCTAGGGGAGCGATATTCCCATGACCCCTGTCTGATACATTTTCCTCAAGGCTTTTATGGGATTGCTACTGCTTTTATAGTGGTTTTGAGTAAAAGATCACAGATTAGATTAGGGTTACTTTCTTCCCATTTTTGTACCTTCCTCTGGAGTAACTCCCTTTGGAACAAGTACAGGCATACAGACTGATTCACAGCCTTTTCTTAGTGCGATTTTCCACTATTTTCAACTTGTTGGACGTTACTTTTGTGCACCTCTCCCTCCCCTTTAGCAATGAAAATTCCTATTTTCATTTTTCCCTGAGTGAAATGCAGAGAATGAATTAATTCTTGGGTTTCATTTTCCTACCTAGCACAGAAGAGACAGTACTGTGTGCAAGGAGCACAGCTGAGCTTTGGGCTTTTCTTGTTTAAAGGGACAGTAAAAACCTCTCTCTCTGTTTTCCTAATACTTTGGAAGCCCACTGAATAGCCAGAGAGCAAAGCATCTCAGAGGGTAAAACATGGCGCAGCCTGCTGCAGAGACACATCAATGTAAATATATTTGGATCACAACTGAAAATCATCCTGTTGATGTGCTAAATTAGTTAGTGGCAGAACATACAAAACAACAACCATCATGGGTGGCAAGAAGGAACTGAAGAGATGAAGGGGTAGCAGTTGTATATATGCGCTGATATACAGGCACCATTACAGAGGGCTCCCTGGCTGGCCCAACAGGTACCACTGAGGGGAAAAAGCTTCTGACTCGTGCATGCAACGCGCGCACACCTACATGGACTGGACATGAGCAAGCACTTGAAGAATTTAGCTTGATCACCTAGCAGAAGTCTCTTCAACCTAGCAGCCTGGCACAGCAAGATCCAATGGATGGAAGTGGAAGGTGCAAACTTTTGACAAGGGAATTAACCGTTGGAACAACTTATTTAGAGATGTGATGTCACCTGTGGTCTTCAAAAATGCAGTAGGTCAACAAGAAGTTATCAGACTCACTGCAGACTGACTGGATAAATTCTCTGGCCTGGATTATGAAAGAGGTGAGTTCAAAATGATGGTTATGACAATCCCTTCCCAGCCTTAGAATCTATTAGTTTTCATATGTGCTCATGCTGAGCCAATCCACTTAGAATAGCTAACAAGCAGTAGCACCAACCAAAGGTGGCAGAGTCATGACTATCTGGTTCCTTGTGCTGCCATTACCCTCTTCTGACCTGGTGCTATTTTCAGACCCTTTGCACTCACTCCGCACACTGTGAAAGGCTGTATTATGGGCTGGACAGGGAAGAAGGAGCCCTCTGCAAATGCATGTGCAGGGCTGGACAGGGGCAGCAGGGCTGGACGGGGGAAATTGGGAAGAGAAGCGGGGAGGAGCGAATCAGCCGGCGGGAAACGGGAATGACCCGGGCACATGAGTGAGTCCGGCCCCAGGGATTCCATTTTGCACCCCCCCCTCCTCCCAATATCCTCCCTCGAGTAGCTGCAAACTGCCTGGCTGGTAGACACACTCACACAGCATGAGCACATCAGCCAGGCAGTTCGCAGCTACAGACTGATACACCTAATAATAATAATAATAAAGTTTACCTAATTAGAAAATACTGGACATTTTATATGTCCAGTATTTTCTCAATATGTTTCCCAGACAGAAATATTGGACTGTCGGGTACAAAACTAGACACCTGGCAACCCTACCGCTCCTTGCACCCTCCCTCCTAGCCAGATACCCTACCCCCAATCTGCTCCTGCTCCCGCCTCCTGGAGTGCCCATGCAGCACTGGTCCCCCAAGCCCTGGCCCAGGCTGGGCCAAGGATGCAGCCGGGTGAAACACTGAAAATTTATTCATTTTAATTCTTTTTTTATATATGTTTATATTTTTGGGCTGCAAAAAACAGTACTGAAAAAAACCTGGGTTCCAACTAAAGTAAAAAGTTTGGGAAACCCTGGTCTAGCCAGCTTTCTAGCCATCTTACAGTCCATTTATCTAATCCATAGTCTCTTAACTTGCTGGCAAGAATATTGTGGGTGACCGTATCAAAAACTTTGCTAAAGCTGGCACTGGGGGCTTTGGGAGGACCAGAAACAACTTATTTGAATATCCATCATTTGCCTAACGAATATGCAAATATATGTCACCGGTCCTCCAAAAGCTCGTGAATGGATTTACTGGTCCCCGTGTCAAAAAGTTTGGGAACCCTTGAACTAAACTGTTAGAGCAGGTATCTTCACTTTCTGCCCCTCCCACAGCACATGCAGGTAAACACGCTTAGCCAGTATTCTTGAGTGAGTGCATCGTTGCACAGTTGTCATGGGATGCATTCAATTCAAAGAGCTGCATGCAGAGCTAGAGCAATCTACGTGGTCCCAGAGCCACAGGCTTTGGGTTGCTGTTACAATGATATAGAGTTGAACTGGAAGAACTCTCTACAGGTCATTAAGTCCTGTCCCTTGTACTCATGGCAGGATCAAACACCGTTTAGATCCATGGTGTCCCAACACACTAGCCACATAAGGTTATTTGGGCTGGTTGAGTGTGGCTAGTTTGCTATAGCAATAGCCACTATAGTGGCGGCAGCTGCTTCAGAACTGGCTGGACACCCCGGATCTAGACCATCCCTGACAGATATTTGTCTAACTTGCTCTTAAAAAGCTTCAATAATGGAGATTCTACAACCTTCCTAGGCAATTTATTCCCATGCTTAACCACCAGACAGTTTTTTCCCCATGTGCAACCTAAACCTCCTTTGCTGCAATTTAACCACATTGCTTTTTATCCTACTAAAGAGAATTTTTCACTCTTCTCTAACTTTTAGATATTTGAAAACTGATATGTCCTCTCTTAGTTGTCTTTTTTCCAATTTAAACACATCCCATTTTGTTAATCTTCCCTCGTAGATCATATTTTCTAGACTTTTAAATCATTTTTGTTCTTCTACTCTAGACTTTCTGCAATTTATCCATATCTTTCCTGAAATGTGGCACCCAGAACTGGACACAGTCCCATTCAGGCTTAATCAGTGTGGAATAAAGGGAAGTATTTTTTCTCGGGTATCAACACTCCTGCTAATGTATCCCAGAATCTTTGCGTTTTGCAACAGTTACACACAATTGACTCATATTTGAGCTTGTGGTCCACTATGACCCTGTAGTGGTGCTGTAGCCCACTCCAGCAGGGAGACAGTTACAGACAAGCCAAAGGAGGCTTGTGTAGACCTTCCCAGTCAGGGTGGGAAGCAGTCAGCCAATCAGGGCCAAGCTGGCCCTATAAAAGGCTGCAAGGGCAGAGAGGAGTCCACTGTGGAGCAGGAGGGACCTGGCTGCCAGGGAAGCTGGAGGCTTCCTAAAATAGATCAGGGGAGCTCTGGCCTAATCTAACTGCCAGGCTGCAGGGTCTGAGGGGAACTAGGGCTGCAGTGACACAGCCAAGACAGGAAAAGGCAACAGGTCCACACACACCCTTGCCTATGAGTGGTCATTATAGATTGTAGTTTGCCCCTGGGATGGGGCTAGATACAACATTTGTATCTGCGTCTATAGCTGCAAAAATGAGCCATGGATTGACACTGACATCTGCAGATGTGGATACCTGCAGATATAAAGGCATATTCACATATTTGCAGGGTTCTAGATACATTTTTATCGGCATCCATATCCCCCAAAATAAGCTACAGCTACACATATTCACAGATATGGATACCCGCGGATATAAAGCAAATATCCATGGATTTGCAGAGCGCTCTCTAGCCCCCAGCTCCACCCCTTCTGCCTCGGGCCCCACACCTTGCATGGGCCCAGTGCTGGCCACTGATGACTTCCCACATTTCATTGAGTGGCTCCCCTGCAAAAATTATTTCCCATCTTTGAGAGAGACTGAGCTTGTTTTGTGCCTTTACCTTTCTAATTTTGCCCCTACATACTTGTGTTGTTGATTTATATTCATCCTTTGTAATTTGATATAGTTTTCACTTTTTGTAAGTTTTCACTTTTTGTAAGACTATTTTTTAAAATTTTTAGATCATTCAAAATCTCCTGGTTAAGCCAGGGTGGTCTCTGGCCCAACTTATTATCTTTCTTATGCAGTGGAAGAGTTTGCTCTTGTGCCTTTAATAATGTCTCTGAAAAACTGCCAACTGTCCTCAATTATCTCCTTTTAGACTTGCTTCCCATGAGATTTTACCTATAAATTTCCCAAGTTTGCTGAAGTTTACCTTTTTGAAATCCATTATATTGCCTTCGCTGTTTTACCTCTTACCATTCCTTAGAGTCATGAACTCTGTCATTTCATCCTCAATAGTGATAGAAATGTAGCCGTGTTAGTCTGGGGTAGTCTGGGGTAACTCACAAACATCCCACTCTCCCTACCTTTAATATCAGCAATTCACAGACACTTACCTTCCTTCCTCCCCCTTCCCACCCCCCCCCCCCCGCATCCCCCTTCTGTTCTGCAATGTGATTTGTCCTTTTCATATTTGTTCATTTTTTTAATTGTATCCTTTGGTATATATGGTTGTGACTACTTTCTTCCACTATTTGATCTGAGGAAGTGGGTCTGGCCCACGAAAGCTCATCATCTAATAAACCATCTTGTTAGTCTTTAAAGTGCTACATCGTCCTGCATTTTATTTCATCCTCACTCACCCAAGCTGCCTTCCACTTTAAAATGATCAACTAGTTCCTCTCTTTTTGTCAAAATCAAATCTAGGAGACCTTTTCACCTTGTAGCATTCTCCACCTCTGAAATAAAAAACTGTCTCCACTCCATTCCAAGAACTGCACACGTTTACCAATCGCTATGCTATTGCACAGCAAGCTGGGGACAATGAAGCTTTTGGCACAGCAATGTTGCAGTTTATATCCATGTAGTCTCCAATCCCACCACCACTGGTAGGGCTTAGGAGTCACCTACATGAAATGGACATGGACAAGCATTCAAATGAAAAAAACCCAAACAGTTAAATACTTCTCGTAAGCGATGTTCTTCAAGATGTGTTGCTCATGTCCATTCCAAATCCTTCTTGCTGGAAATCTCTGACAAAGGGGAGGCAGGTAGGAATTGAGAGGGTGGAGGGCCAGCAGGGATAAATATATCTGCGGATATACAGGCACCACTCTAGGGGGCTCCTTGGCTAGCCCAGCAGCCACTACTGAGGGGAAAAAGCATCTGACATTTGTGCACATGGCACACACACCCCTACATGGAATGGACATGAGAAACACATCTCGGAGAACAGTTGAGAGGTAAGTAACCAGTTTTTATAATGGCCCATTTTACATGAGAGCTGGCACCTGAGGGAACCAAGAGTAACAAGCATGGAAAATTCACGTAAGATACTACAAAGCATTTTATTTTAATTAACTTGAGTATAGTTATGGGTATACTCTGTACAGCACACGGGCTGCATAACAGCGTGTCCGACTCAGCTGGAAAAGGCACTGCTTTGAGACTACAGGGCTCCCACAAGCTTCATTTTGTCACTGGAAAGAAACCATCCCTGGACAGATACACAAATCAGTAACTGGTAACCACTCAGGAAGCCTGAAATTATTCACTTTGAGACTGTGCAAGATTTGCCTCACACAGCACAAGACAAGCTTATCTGGCTGGCTGGGAGCATACGATAAGATGCCCATGGAGACCACAGGAAGTAGTAGTTACCTTGTACAGTAAGAATGGTTCTCTGAGATATGTGTCCTTGTGGGTGCTCCACTCAGGTCCGTGTGTCCCTGTGCTGCTGACCAGAGATTTTTGTTCAGCAGTGCCCATTGCGCCATGCCTGCGCACTCTGTCTTGTGATGTTGTTGCTCGTTGGGTACTCCCTCTGGGTACGTCTACACTACAGCGCTAATTCGAACTAACTTAGTTCAAATTAGTTAATTCGAACTAAGCTAATTCAAACTAAGCTAATTCGAACTAACGCATCCAGACTAAAAAACTAGTTCGAATTAGCATTTTGCTAATTCGAACTAGCATGTCCACATTAAGTGGACCCTGAACCGGGGTTAAGGATGGCCGGAAGCAGTGCCGGCAGGGCATCAGATGAGGACTTAGAGCGTGGAGCTGCTGCCTCAGGCTAGCCGAGGGCTGTGCTTAGAGGGACCCGACCCTCATCCCGGACAGACAGTACTCAGGGGTGCCCCGCTTGCAAAGCAGTCCTGTCTTGGAGTGCCCTGAGTGCCCACACTGGGCACATCACAGCACTTGGCCATCAGCCCGGCTGCACTTGCCGCAGGCTGTCATCTGGGGAGAGGAGGCAATTGGGGGGCTGCAGGAGAGCTTCCACCCCCAGAAGCCCGCAGAGCCAGCCCAGTCCTCCCCATCGGGGGCTCGTACCCCATTCCTCCCTCACCTCCTTCCACTTACCCTTCCCTAGCCCCCCTTCCTGATGTACAAAATAAAGAAAACGTGTGGTCAAAAATATAATCTCTCTATTCTATAGAAAACTCGGGGAGACTGGGAAAAGGAGGTGGGAGAGGGGAGGGCAACTACAATGATGAGGGGTTTGGAAGAGGTCCCATATGAAGAGAGGCTAAAGAGACTGAGACTTTTCAGCTTAGAAAAGAGGAGATGGAGGGGGGATATGATAGAGGTCTATAAAAGCACGAGTGGTGTGGAGAGGGTGCATACAGAAAAGTTCTTCATTAGTTCCCATAAAGAAGGACTAGATGACACCAAAGGAAAGGAATGGGTAGCAGGCTTCAAACTAGTAACAGAAAGTTGTTCTTCACATAGCAAATAGTCAGCCTGTGGAACTCCTTGCTGCAGGAGGCTGTGAAGGCTAGAACTAGAACAGAGTTTAAAGAGAAGTGAGATGAAAGTGATGGAGGTTGGGTCCATGGAGTGGTATTAGCCAGGGGGTAGGAGTGGTGTCCCTGCCCAAAGTTTGTGGAAAGCTGGAGAGGGATGGCACGAGACAAATGGCTTGGTCACTGTCTTCGGTCCATCCCCTCCAGGGTCCCTAGGGTTGGCCGCTGTCGGCAGACAGGCTACTGGGCTAGATGGACCTTTGGTCTGACCCAGTACGGCCATTGTGGGCTCAGGGTCGGGAGTCTCAGTGGACCACCTTGACTTTCATGTACACCTGCTCCTGGGTGGCCAGGCTGGCAGCTCTCCTGCCCTAGACGGCCACTTTCCTGTGCCTAGTGCGGAGGTTGTGGACGAGGTCCACGATGTCCACACTAGACCAGGTGGGTGCCTGCCTCTTGTGGTCCCGGGCAAGCTCCCGGAAGCTGGCAGCCTGGTCCTGGGAAGAGGGGGAGGGCTGGGGGGCATCGGGTGGCTGGCTCAAGCCGTGCCAGGTGCAGGGTCTGCTAGCTGGGTGCTGGCAGGCTTGCACCTGGCACAGGCACCGTAGCCAGCCCGTGCCCCTTTAAGGGGTCCAGGGCCGGGAGGGGGGCATACGAGTTTCCCTGGTGTTAGCCAGAGTGGCCACCAGGGAAAGCTGGGGAGGGCTAGCCTCCCACTAGTTCGAATTAAGGGGCTACACACCCCTTAATTCGAACTAGTAAGTTCGAACTAGGCTTAGTCCTCGTGGAATGAGGTTTACCTAGTTCGAACTAAGCGCTCTGCTAGTTCGAATTAAGTTCAAACTAGCGGAGCACTAGTGTAGCGCCTATCAAAGTTAATTCGAACTAACGTCCGTTAGTTTGAATTAACTTTGTAGTGTAGACATACCCTCTGTTACTTTTTTACCCAAAGCCTATTAAAGGACTCCAAGCAGAGGGGAGGAAGGGAGGGTCGAGCACGGACAGGGACGCACATCTCGAAGAACCATCATTACTGCACAAGGTGAGTAACAACCACTTCTCCATCGAGTGGTGTCCCTGTGGGTGCTCCACTCGGGTGACTTAGTAGCAGTACCTGCCACATGATGGTGGGCATTGGAGTCATTTATGTAGAGGAAGGAAGGACCGCATCTGCTAGAGAGATAGTGGGTATGGGCCCTTTCTGTAGGGCGTAATGTTGTATAAAGGGGTGATGGGAGGATTATGTAGCTGCTCAACAAATGTCTGCCAATGGCACATTATTCAGGAAAGCCGTTGCTGTGGCCATGGCACGTGTGGAGTGAGCCCTGATAATCTGTGGTGGCTGCTTCCCTCCAAGTTTGTAAGATGTGTATATGCAGCTCGCAGTCCATATGGATATACGTTGTGCCGAGATGGCTGTTCCTTTATGTGGCCTGGACCAAGAGATGATGAGTCTTTCTGGTCTCTGGTTCTAAGTAGAACACAATGGCTCATCTTGCATCCAATGTGTGCAAGATGGACTCTTTGGAGGAAGTGTGAAGTTTAGGAAAATATGAAGTATATTGGTTCATTTAGGTGGAAATCAGGGAGGAACATGGGGTGAGGCCTGAGTGTAACTTTGTCTTTAGTAAAAGTAGTGAAAGATGGATCGGCCATGAGGGCTGCAATTTCACCTACATGTCTTGCAGATGTTATTGCCACTACGAAGGCCACCTTCATGGACAAATATTGTGGTGATGTAGTGGCTAGTGGTTCAAAGGGTGGCCTGGTGAGCATGTAGAGAACAAGGTTTAAGTCCCAAGATGTCATCGGGGGGTACAGATTTGGCTGCATTTTCTGCAAACCTGTGAGGAATCGCTTCATCATCGGATGTGCAAAGAGAGAGAAATCATCCAAAGTTGTGACCGCCGCTAGATGGACATGGATAGAACTGATGAAGAGCGCTGCATTGCTGAGGTCCATCAGGTATTTAGTATGGTAAGTATGGGGGCGGTAATGGGGGTGTAAATGGCGAATGGTGCACCACTATTGAAAACGTCTCCATTTGTTTTGGTAGGTGCATCTCGTGGAGGGCCATCTGGATGTGTTTAAGTCTGTCTGAACAGGTAAGTTCACAATGGAGAAGCCATGCTATGCGTTTGTTTTGACATATGGGTGGTATGTTTCGCTGTGGTGTTGCGTTAGGTGGTGCAGCACCATGGGGAGGGAGAGGGGTATCGGTTGATCTATTGAAAGGTAGTGTAGCTAGGGGAATCTGGATTGTCTCGGCCAGGCGGGAGCTATCAGAATTACAGTGGCATGGTCGGAGCATATCTTGTTGATCACCGTGGAGAGTAGTGGAATTGGTGGGAAGGCGTAGAATAGGGGAGCTGTCCAGCAAATGGTGAAGACATCCCCTCTGATTTCTTGTCCTGTCCTGCTCAGAAGCAAAACCTGTGGCATTTGCGGTTGAGTAGTGTTACAAAGAGATCTATAACTGGGAATCCCCATTTGCAAAACACTGGGAAGAGAACCTTGGTGGTGGTCTCACTCGTGTTGTTCTGAGAAGTGTCTGCTCAGTTTGTCAGCCCTGGTATTCTGGTGGCGTGGTATGTAGGTGGCAGTTGGGGTTATGTGATTCTTGATACACCTGTTGCAAAAATCTCACTTTTGCACAGAGTGAGCGTGATTGGGCATGTTGGATTGAAAGTTTTATTTTTTTAAAATATTTGTAGTTAATATAAATGTTCCAGTGCAGCATTTCAAACCGCGCAGAGCCCAGGGTCAGCAGGGGAGTCTCCCGCTGACCCCGGGCTCTGTGAGGCATTTCAAAGCGGCAGCGCAGCATGTAGCCTGGGGTCAGTGGGGGACTCTGAGTCCTCCACTGACCCCAGGCTCCATACGGGCACTTCTGCTTTGAAATGCGCAAGAGACCCCCACTGGGGATTCTTGTACATTTCAAAGCTGGCATACCCCCATACAGCCTGGAGTCCATGGAACTTCCCGCTGGCAGAGTGCCGAATTCCTCCTTTGAAATGTACAAGAAGCTCTTGTACATTTCAAAGGAGGAATGTGGAAGTGCCTATTGACTAGTCGAGTAATCAATGGAAATTCCATTGACTAGTCAACTAGTAAATGACTCAGGGGTATAGGTGTAAAGAGGATTCTGTAGTCCAATTTGATAATCTCCAGGACCCACTTGTATGTAGTAACATGTGGGCCCATTCCTTGATAGAAGGGTCTCAGGCACTAATGAAAGGTGACATTTGGATGCACTGGATCTATGGGGTGGTCACTCAGACTAGGGATGTTAATATCAGTTAATTGAATAGTCAAGTAACTTCATGACTTATCGGTTACTCAACTATCCTTTAGTCCCTGGAGAAAGGACCGGCAGCTAGTGCCCTCTGGCCCCACTCCAGAGGAGCCCCCCTGCCAGTCCATGTTGCTGTCTCTGTATCAGGCAGGAGCAGGTCTGCAAGGGTAGCTAGTTGAAAAACCAGCTCCCCCTGCAGACCAGCTGCCTGTTGCTCCATGCTGCTGCCTCTGATACAGAGGTGGCAGCAGCCCCTATCTGGGGGCGGGGGTCTGAGCTTCTGGACCTGGTGTGAGCTGGAACTGAGCTGGGCTGCCTTCTACCTCCGGATACACTTTAAATACAGAGCACAACAAAGGTAGGTCCCAGACTCAGCACAAGCCAGGCTGCTAAAAATTTACTGGTGAGTGTTGCGGGGGAAATGTGTGTAGTGTATAGCATTAACATGTAAGCTTTTGCTTATCAGTTAATCGACTATACTATTACATTCCTAGCTCAGACCCTTGACCAAACCTTCAAATCTGCTATTATATATATATATATATATGGTTGAGACAATTTTCTCCCACTATTTGATCTGAGGAAGTGGGTCATTACCCCCCCTAGTTTGAACTAGGGGGGTAGTGTAGACATACCCTAAGAGTGTAAAAAAGGTTACACTTCATATCTGTGCAGTGTTTTCTCAGACAGTCATTGCACTCTCTTCTGCCCATTTTTCAGTTAATATAACAGTTCCCCCCACCACAATGGCTGACAGAAGGGAGTACCCACTGTACTACTTCCATGTGTCTTTGCTGAGTGTGACAATTCAGTCTCACGGCAGAGTCTCACCTGCATGCAGATGCAGTGTTCACGTGGGAGATTTTATAGCGACCCAGAATTAAGGTGAAGAACAAAGAATCCAATGACTTTTATAATGGCTGATCATTTTGGCATGTCTGATTGTTGGATTAAAGCCATGTCTTGTAACACTTCCAATCCCCACAAAAACCTCTCTAACCTAAACAAGCAGCTCCACATTTGAAAAGGTCGTCTTGCAAAGCAGGAAACTCCCCAAATGCTCTTTATATCTACCCTGATTTGAGTGTATTTAATATGTGAGAAAGGTGCTGTATGACAGCTCTAAAACTGAAGCTTCCTATTGGGAGAGAACACATATCTGACAGGAAGTACATGCTTTCCCTCAGCCCCACTAAACAGAACCTAACCAGCTTTGGGGTTAGTCTTTGTGTATTTTAGCCACTGACCTCTCTGCCAGAATTGCTATTTAAGGTGCTGGCTGTGACACCGGCATGTGCTCTGGTAAAAATACTCCCTTATTCTTCCTTATAATAAAGATTAAATGCATTTTTGTACCACTTAGAAATGTTCAAAAATTACTATTTGATTTTTCCCTCCAGAACTCCAAATTCTGTGCACAATTCGCAGTCTTCACAGAGTGCTGATTACAAAACCGAAATGTCTTCCTGATTAAACAGGTAACCTACAGTGGGTCAAACACAAAGCTCAGAAGAAAATAACCAGCTGAACACAGGAATGTGGTGCAACTGTAGCTATGTTATAGTTACAGTGCTTAAAAAAACTGTTTCAGACTTGGAGTGAAAATATTTTTGCTGCCTCCTACAACAATGCTTGGCCTCTTATATCTAAATTAAATATTTTGAGAGCAAGTACATTGTCTGGGCTTACTAGCTACATCAAGAAATGAATCCTTACCTCACTTAATTTTGACCAGTTATATCAGTGTCTGGTCAGAGAATGACCATGGTATTGCTACCCTGTTGTGCTTAAAAACCAGACTCTGAGTGAACACCAGGAACAGGAGAAGGAGGAAGTAGCAGCTTGGCTACAAATATATGTTTCCTATGAGTGTTCTCTTGATCTGGTGAGCTTGCCACTTCTTGCAGGCCTTTGGAGTGGCTTTATTAATAAATAATTTTCCAATGGGTTGGCTGTTCACAGTTTCTCTCTTTTGCACCACAAAATCGGTTGTAAGTTGTCTTGGGGTCAAATCCCAGGATCTCCCTTTCCTCGTGAATCCGAAAAGAAAATGTTGAAACCGAGGTGCCTGTAAAATACCTGTGAAAGAAAACCGAATGGGCTATTGGAAAAGGGTTGTTTTTAAGATACAAATAATGGTCTTATCAATTCCTACTCTGCTTTTAATTAATTTTCTGTAATACAAAACACAGAATTACTGCACCTCATTCAATTGAGTTATTTAGGTTTGCAAGATTCAATAGCTGTAAAATCTGACTTCACATACTGTGACAGAGCAGGTGGGATACAGCAGGTTAAAGGGCTTGGTGGAAGGGGAGAGAGGCAGCTCTTGCAGAGAGAGGCAGCAATCCTGGCTAATTGGGGGCAGCTGAGACAAGGAGGCTGCGACTCAATTAAGGTCCAGGTGAAGCTGATTGGGGCTGCCACAAGGCCTCTTTTTAAAAACCCTCCCTGCTGGTGGAGTGGGAAGAGTTTGGACAGTGAAGGAGAGGTTTGGAGTGTGGAGGAAGACAACTGATAAGGAGACCAGAGGAGCCAAGTAGAGCAGCCGCCGCCCTGATAAAGGCTGCAGGGAGATGCCAAACACCAAAACAAGGCAAGTGAATCTTATACTGCTACTCCTAAATTGTGGGACAGTGGCCTGACCAAGGGCTAGGGGCCCAGGAGTGGGATTGACTCTGCCACAATACAAACCTAAGAGACATGTATAATAATCAAACTAGCTACCTTGCATGTGCACAGACCCACTGGTCAATAATTGCTATTCCTCCATCTTTGTAGAGCTCTAGCTCCTCCCAAGTGGGTTCAAACCTCACCATCTCAGGCAGTAATTTTTTGAGCTCTTCAGTCTCTAAAAGAAAAAGGAAAAAAAAAAACCTTCATAAGCCAACCAACACAGCACCGTTTGAGAAAATGACTAAGACTGTCCTATTCCATACAGGAAACCCTTGCCATTTGCAGTCAATGTGTTCCCGCATCCAACACAAATGGTGAAATTCGTGAACACTGGGAGCTGTGGCTCCCAGCCACTGTGTTGAGCTCCCCGTGGCTCCAAAACTCACTGCATGGGCTGGGAGCTGTGGGAAACTCACCGTGGGGGGCAGGAGCTATGGCGAGTTCCCTACAGCTCCTGGTCTCCATTGCTCCCAGGCCATGACAGGAGATCCACGAATACACGGAACTGCAAATAGTAATTCTGCAAATGGCAAGGGTCTCCTGTACATTTCATTTAACAGCTGGACAGAACTGGCTGAAAGGTTATAAAGCATAGGAACCTATAAATTGACCTAGGATTTTTGTAAAACTAATGAGTGGGTGGCTTTGGGGGACAAGTGCCAACATTGATGCAAATGCTGAGAGAGTGAGTGTGCCTGGGGAATGGGTTGGTACCACTGGTCTCACTTTCTAATCCTACAAAAGCACCAGAGAATGACTGCAAATCTCAGTTAGATGCTACAATGGCCTCCCCTCTCTGCTTTTTTTTTAATTACACCTGTAAAATCATATAAAGAAAAGTTGCAGTGGAAATGGGACAGAAGAGGCAAAGACCAGACAAAAACATCCACACCTCATGAGGAGAGACTATTAAAAGCAATGTGAGATGTTGGCCTGTGAAATTAATGCATATGAAAGGAGCTTCTTTCAATGGTCTGGAAAAGCAGTCTTTCCCAGAACAGATACAGCACGTCCAGAACTCCCCTCCTGTACCAGTAGGACTCACCCTTACCCATGAGAAGCCAACACTATGGCTGAAGAGTTCTATCTCCTCACCAACTACTCTGCTCTCTGAAAGCTGCCAGGTATAGCCAGCCACATGGATTGTGCTCTCTAGACATCTGCTCCCTGGGAACTGAAGCAGGGCATTAAGCTTGTTTCATGCAGATGGCCAAACAGCCTATGTGAAACACCCAGTGACTACTGTCCAGGCACTATGTATTAGGGCTAGATTTAATGGTCAGCATGGAAATGAAAGGCTCCAGTACCCCCTTTCAATTCCCTGAGATGTTCAGTCTTGCAGGAAGGCTACTGATACTCAGTAATCCAGGATATGAAGTGACAACTGTTGCCATGATGACCAATCTGTATTGTGAAGTAAGCCCAAGGGCTAAACAGGGTGGGAGAGCAGCATACCCTCCACAATGGCATCAGTGGCTATGAAAACTCTCTTTAGTTTATGCCTCTCCATGAGACTGCGGATTTTCTTCACTGCTCCGTGAAGGCTTGGCACATCTTCTCTGTGACCCCAGATGAAGTCTTTTCTTCTTAGGTGAACCCCAAGGTATGGCCCGCCTATAGCAGTGCCCAGCTTTACCTGTCAGAGAACAATCAGCACGTGATATAATAAAAAATGCCGGTATCAACTCAGAATGAAAAATTTGATGGTACATGAATATGTGTGCTGTGGGACTGTTAAAGCATTCTGTTAAGCCAACTAATGTGAGGGGTTGTCGGCTGCATAATGGCAATAATTTGTAGTGCTTACAGCTAATGGATGGGTGTTTATCTAGTAGCAATGAATAAATAAAACTTGCAAGATGGAAGGAGTTGGTTATGTAAAACTCAAATTTATCATCAAAGTCTCAGTGTTCATCTGTAACTGTAAAAACAACAAATAGTCCTGTGGTACCTTAGGGTGTGTCTAGACTTCAGGGTTTTGTGGACAAAAGTGGACTTTTCTCGACAAACCTGTGTCGACACTACCGCCGAGTTCTGTTGACATAATAGCGACAGAACTTGGCAGTTTTGTCAACTGCGGTAAACCTCATTCTACAAGGAATAACGCCTTTGGTCAACAGTTCTGTCGACAGAAGGCGGTATTGCATCCACACTGTCCTTTGCATCTACGCCCTCATGTTGACAAAGCGGCTTGATTTCGACAGAACTGGCTGTAGTCTAGATACTCTTTGTTGACAGAAGCTTTGTTGACAAAAGCCTGTAATCTAGACGTTCCCTTAGAGACTAACAAAAATATATAGTATCATGAGCTTCCAAGGGCAAAACCCACTTCATCAGATGAGTTATAAAGTGGGTTTTACCCATGAAAACTTATGATAGTATATATTTTTGTTAGGCTCTAAGGTGCCACAGGACTAATGGTTGTTTTTATTTTGAAAGAGCGTCCTCGTTAGACTAAAGCAGTGACTGACAGTTCTGAATAGAACATCACTCTCTGCAACAAAATGCAAAATACACAAAATGGAACAAGTCACCCTTCATGGAAGTGAGTATGGCATGGTATACTCAAAACCGCATCCTGGAACTCTCACATTCACCATGTAATAACATTATGATATGTTTTGTACAGAGTATGCCTTGTGATATACCATTTTTGAAGTCTTGACCTGTTGAACATGAATATACTGATGGGTTGTATGTGCTATCACAGTATGAGAAGATAAGCAGCTTTGTAGTGTGTGTGTGTGTGTGTGTGTTACTGAACTATGTTGTGAGGTTGAGAACACCTGTCATTTCAGGATCAACAATGGAGGAGCCAAGCACTGCTGATGGCCTATAGTTCTCCCAGGACAAAGTCAGGAACCGTATACAATGGAGACTTCTCAGAGCTTGCACATAGACAATAGAGACTGTCTGATTCATGTCATAACAAAAGGATCCTTTCACCAAGCTGGAAGAAACTATAAGAGGGGAATTGACACCATCACTTGGCCTCATTCCCCAACACTACCCCCCCCCCCCGCCCACTCAACTCTTGGAAACATGTCTCCAGACATTTGCCTGGAGAAAAAAGACTGAACTGGGGAGGTGGTCGCAGAGTTTCAGCCTGTGTATGGAAGATTTGTAACCTGCCCGTATGACCAATCAGGAGATACTGCTGCGATTGTACTTTATTTCTAAAGTAACAAACTTTGATCTGTATACTTATTACTTAAACTAGCTCTTTCTGTAGTTAATAGGTCTGTTTCATGCTTTGCCTAAAACCAGTGCATTTTGGTTTAAGTACTTAGAGACTCTGCTCAGGAACGGGAGCTGGGGACTGGGTTATAAACCTACCATGGTCAGGCTTCTGACGGAGGCAGGATGGTATAAGGCTGGGGTTCTCAGACAAGGAGCTGGGATAATTGGCTGGAGTCTCTCTATTAGTTCATGAGAGGCTAGGAGACGCATTCATGTATCTCAGCTGGGTGTGTCCCTGCTTATAGAGGGTTGTGTGAGCACAGGACCTGAAGAGGTTGGCAGCTTGTCACAATATTGTTATGAAAGGGGGAGCCCAGGTTAGTTAAGTCAGAGGGCCCAGAGGCAACCCAGTTCCAGGTTGTACCCTAGGGAACTGTCAGAGTAGGAATCGCATGAAATCTTGCAGAGCTCATGGGAAGCACACAGATCAGTCAACAGGATCTTAACTGACTGGGCAAACTTCGTTCCAGAAGAGGAAAAATCTTGTAACAGCAGAGACTACAGACACTGAATGCCACAATCATCACATTGATAGTTACTTCCCCAAACCCCTCAAAATGCAATCAAAACACTAAACAACTCCACTGTGTCCATCTGTTACAGGAAAAACAGACTGCAAACTACTGTACCTTCATCTGTGTCCAGTCCTCATTGTAGTGTGTCCTGTCTGCCTCATCTGTGGATTGAAGGTATTTTCTCCTAAACTCATCCCCCACCACACGCAGGTGTTTAGCAAACACCATACTTCGACGGGTCTGTCAGGGTGAGAAGAGCTGCCAAGTTACTCTCTAGTAATAGAGCGAGAGAGCGCTATAAACACATGCATGTGAGAAGCTGTTTCCATTTAAAGCTCCTGGAATAGGGCTACTTTTAACACATTCCTGTAATGTGGCAAAGTAACAATTTCTTGCATTTAAATGGGACTTTTTACCAACTGGTGGGTAACTGCATTCACATGCCATATGTACAAAACTTGACACTGCAGGAGTGCCTTTTAATAACTAGACCTGCAGACTGGGAAAAGAGTAGAGATTGACCTACGTTGGAGTTAAAATTTCAGCACCAAAGAGGATGTATAGTATCAATGTTACTAATATGTTACCAACACCCAGTCAACCGCTAGAACATCTGTTCCTCAAATGTCCACAATGTTTATGCCCTGGGTCTGTCAGCCCTTCCCCATGGCAGCAGAAAGATCTAAGCATTAGCATACTGGGTCATGAAACCAGGAAAGCGCAATTTAAATGAAGTTTTCAGTGAGGTTTCTGTTTCGACAGGGTAAGTAAATATTCTGAGGTCACAAGGGGAGTCAGCCAGTGATTTAGATGGGATTAGAATGTAGGATCTACATCACTCTCCCTTCTGCCATCTGGCTGTTCTGGTATAAGTAAAGAAGGCATTTCTATATCAAATCATGTACAAAAGTAGAAAGACAATTGCAGAAAGTTAAGCAAAATTGCTACTGACATTAAATATTCTCCAAGAGACATGCTTCTAGCCACCAAAACCCCTAATTATGTTAAAGAATATGGACAAAATGAAGGTATTCCCTATACTTGAAGATATTTAATATATTTTAAATGTGTTTTGTGATAGTTACCATCTGGAATTGAGGCAGAGCAGAAGCATCTTTGTTATTGAACGTGTTAAGAAGTTGTCTTTGAGTTCAGTTAACCACAATAATCAGAAGTTTGATGAAATTCTTGATTTCTGAGCAAAATGATTTTATCTCCCATGGACCAATGAACATTCTATGAAGATGTACTGAGGAAGCTTGGAATTTATTTTCAAGACAAAAATCCATTTGCGCTTGGCATAAAAGCTTCTCTTCTCTTAACAGAATGGTAAATTCTGGCAGGACTAGGGTAACCCAACAGTCTGCCCTGAGGAATGGACGGTGGATAGCTGCACCATTGCAGAAGCAGAGCAAGAATCACCTGGAATTCTGAGGAACAAAAGCTCAGGCCCTCTTTCCACTTGCTCTAGCAGTGAGGGAGGCTATTATAGCTGACTGTACTAAACTCCAGCCACAGTAGTGGCTGAGCGCACAGAGACTACATCTAGACAACGGAGCTATTTTGGGATACCAGAAGTATCCTGCAATAGCAACTCCACGTCTTGAAACACGTCCCTTATTTCAAAATATATTTCAAAATAATGGGTGCACTATTCTGGTGATAGCACTTTATTTCAAAATTACCTCGACATAAGCTGTGCAAATTGTGTATGATTTCGAGGTAAGGGTGCAGTGTAGATGCACCCAGAGAGAGCAGAGCCATGGCTCCTTTCCCTCCAGACCCCCTTCTCACAGAACGGAGAATCAGGTGAGTAGCCACTAGATAAGCAGCTTGCTAGTGCTTCTAATGGAGCAAGATGAAACAGAATGGCAGTGGGACTGGTCCTGTGTGTGTTCCTCTCACAACATCATCACCAGGCAGCAGTCTAGCGTGCCAGTTTTTTCCTCCACCTGTCATGGCAATAAATACATAAGCACAACATGAAGCTGAAAGACAGGCCAGAGAAAATGGAGATAGTATTTTACTCCAAGAGGCAAGCAAGACTTGTAAGTAGAAGTTAACACAGACCTCTCTCCAAGGCTTGTGGCAGTGCAATACATGAGTGAGAGACTTCCTATGATTAGAGAACCTGCAGCCTCCTTGCTCTCTCTCAAAAAGTCACTACTAGTATATCTTTGGCATCTATATATTATATTGTGACAGATTAATTCTGTACAAACAGAACTCCTATACTGGGAGATAAATTTATCTATGGTCACTTGGTACGAGGGTGCGCTCAGTGCTACAAAGTACACACCAGAGAAGAAAGTATGAACGTTCATTGGAATAATTTCAGAAGTTGGCCTCTGTGTAACTAGTTATTTTTCCTGTACTATGAGTATTCATTGCAGTCTCGTGGACATTGATAGCAGTGCAGTCATCTTTAATACTTAACCTAGCTTCCTTTCTCTTACCTTCTGGTTTGCTAAAGTCTTTGAAAGCATTTTTTTTTTGTTGGGCTACTTTTGATTAGTTAAATATGTGAAAGTACTCAATCCACTTACACACAACTTTCAAAAGAGGAGACCAACGAAAGGGCCAGAGCCAGAAATTGTTGGGTTCCCCAGAATCATATTAAGGAGAACTCCCTGTCTTGATATTACCTCTGAGGTCTAAAGATAACCCACACGGTGTAGCATTTCCCATTACAGGACTAAGCACAGTTACTTTTCACTAGGGTTGCCAGGTGTCCAGTTTTGAACTGGACAGACCAATATTTGATCTTTCTGTTTGGGAAACAAATTGAGAAAATATAAATGTCCAGTATTTTCTAACAAAGATGTAATGTAGATTGTGATGCAATGTCAAGTGTGTCTGGTATTTCTGTTGAAACAATCTGGCAACCCTACTCACCCTCATTGGGATGTCTATTACAGTACAGAACCATATAACCCATCTTTCAACCACTAAGATCTTTCAAAATAGAGCTTCTGGTGGTGAACACAAAGCAAACTTCAACTGAAGTCAACAGGCATCTTTCCCTTGACCTTAATGGGGAGTAAATCTAGAGTTGCAAACTTCAAAAAACAAGTGCAACATTTTATTTATAGGCAGACCCCGGGTTACGTACAAGATAGGGACTGTAGGTTTGTTCTTAAGTTGAATCTGTATGTAAGTCGGAACTGGCGTCCAGATTCAGCCGCTGCTGAAACTGACCGCCAGTTCTGACTTACATACAGAATCAACTTAAGAACCCCAAGCGTCCCCAAGTCAGCTGCTGCTGAAACTGATCAGCGGCTGATTCCAGGAAGCCCGGGGCAGAGCAACTCTGCCTCGGGCTTCCTGTAGTCAGCGCTGGTCAGTTTCAGCAGCAGCTGACTTGGGGACACCTGGGGCAGAGCACCTGGGGTGCTGCTGGGTTGCTCCAGTAGCGCCGATTTGGCGCTACTGGGCCAACCCAGCAGCACCCCAGCTGCTCTGCCCCAGCCGTCCTGATTCAGCCACTGCTGAAACTGACCAGCAACGGCTGAATCAGGACGCCTGGGGCAGAGCAGCTGGGATGCTGCCGGGTTGGTCTAGTAGCGCCCAGAGCGGCTCTGCGGGACCAACCGGCAGCGCCCCAGCTGCTCTGCCACAGGCGACGGAGAAAAACCTAGTCTGCTGGGGGGGGGGGGCGTACTAGCTGCGCACCCCCCCCCCCCAGCAGACCAGGAAGATGCGGGCGGCGGACCGAGACGCACCTCGGTCCCGCCGCCCGGGTCCTCCGCGGCTTTGCTCCCAGTCTCCCTAGTCTGCTGCCCCCCTGCCGGCTTCCCCCACTGCTCCGCTGCGCGAGCCCCTCCGCAGCTTTACAAAGCCGCGGGGGAAGCCGGCAGGGGGGCAGCCCAGGCGCGCCCCTTTGCTCCGCATCTTCCTGGTCTGCAGACCAGGGAGACACGGAGCAGCTTTTCTTGCCCGGGAGTACACGGGCGGCGGGACCTTGCGGTCCCGCAGTCCGTGTTCGTAACTGTGGATCCGACATAAGTCGGATCCGCGTAAGTCGGGGACTGCCTGTGTGTATATATGTGTGTGTGTGTGTATGTGTATGTGTGTGTGTGTGTGTGTGTATATATAAATAGAGAGAGAGAGACTCCAATTTTAATCTGTAAAAGAAAGGTCTTCTAAAAGTTAAAGGACATGATGAGAATATTAAAGTTCTCAGTCATGCTTAGGAAACAAAGCAACTGTACCTTTTAGAAGACCCAGAAGGAAACTGGAATGGGTGGAGTGATCAGTGACTGGAGAGAGATCAGTGTGTGTAATTGGGGAAACTAAATGTCATTGGATGCTGAAGAGGGGTGTGTTTGGAGTTGCACTGTTTGGGAGAGGAGGGCTGATTTATTACAATCTAGAAACATCTAGAAGAAGATAGGGGATCTGACAACATGGCTGATATACAAAGCAGGCAAGTCCTCTTGCTGTTCAGTTTTCATAGAGCTGAATTGACTTCATAGCAGTGTCTCATTTCAACTGTAGTAAATGTGAAAGCTGCTAATCAGTTATGCAAATGCGTGATTTGTGTTCAGGGATCTTCGCATCAATGAATTAAGTTCTCATTCAAAATGCCTGAAGATGAAGTAAGTGATTAGATGGACAGAAGTAATGAAACAGAGAATTCTTCTATTCTAAATGAAAACACTGTCAAGAGACATCACCCTGCAAGAAAACTGCAATAAACTCCTTGCTTTGGATCCTTCAGGACCGTACATGTTACGTAAGAAACCTTGGTTACTGAAGTAGAAGAGCACAATACTAATGATTCTGATGATTATGCAAATGAGACATTTACAATATTGCCGCCACCATCATCGAAATGTAGCCACAATAATGTAATTCCCTGATCCTGGTATTCCAGCAGCCTTTCAATGTTCTTCTGCAGGCACTCTCAGCCTCATCTATGGATGTCTGAAAAAAGATGATGGATGCCCCAGCTTACAGTGACTTGGGGAAAAGTCAAAGTCTGTGCATCTGTATTTACTTCCAATGAATAAGCTGAAATATGAGACTAGCACAAACAGGACTTTAATCCAAACACAGCACACATTTTACACAACAAGGAACTCTACAGAGGGTCCTACCCTTACAAAAGGAACTGAAGGTAGTTTGGACAGGCTGCTGAGACTATTGTCACAGCTGCCATGCAATTCTGGCTTGACCTAATGAACTGGAATCACACAAGGATAAAATCAAAAGACAATTCAGAGGAGCTCTGTAACCTTTCCATTCTTGAGCAGATGCAGCTGATCCCAAATAAACAGATGACAGGAGGAGCACAAAACAGAATGAGGATGCTAAAACACTGCTGATGCAATATAATCATTAATTTCCTTTTCTTCCACCATGTAAAAGTGGAGATCCAGATTTCTACCTAGAAACTGTGTTAGTAAAGATATTCTCATATGAGCTTGTTGCTTGAAAATGGTGGAAAAGTGTGCAAGAAAAAAGATAGAAATTTTTTTGAAGACCTGCATTCCTGTCCAGCCAGCACACACTTTCATGCAGGTTCTTAGCATTTAGCATGATCAACACTTGGTAACAGAATATATTAGAGGCAGAAAAAAGCAGTACACAGAAGAGTGGTAGAAGTCTTATTGGACAGCAGATATGAGAACCTAGGAATGTGTGTTTTTCTTGTAGGATTATAAGCTTTTCGCTTTGTCCAACATGTACAATTTCGTGTGTGAGAAAGCTGGGGATGGGAATGGCATAATATGAGTTTTGTGTTCATTGTATAGAACTTGCGAAGTTGGTCGTCAGTTGGATCTGTTGGTGACAAAAAAAAAATCTCTCTTTGGAGGAAGCTCTGAGCTACTGCCACAGTATTAGTGCTACTACTTTTTGATGGTTGCCCCAGATATAGGACCTGGATATCTGTGCTGTAACACATACACAACTTCAAATCTCATGCACGGGGATCATTATACATCTCTTCTATATTTTGATACTGTGATAAGATGTAGAAATGGCATAAAGCCAGATGTTTTATCACGTGAGTCTAGCTCACAAGAACAGATACTATCATAAAAAAATTATAAATCAATTTATTCAAACAGCCTCCCACTCATAATTAGACAAGCCTTTTACAATTTTTAACATTTAAATTTAATATTTGTATTTGCATTTTAATACTGTATTCTTGTTACTGCTTGTATTTTATATATGGCAAATGTTGTGCAGTATTTTGCTGCATGCAATAATGTTCACAAATTCTTTGTGTCTGTATTTAGGACATCAGCTTGAACTAACACAGCCAAAACCACTACTCCATGAGAGTAAGGAAATTTGTATGGTAAACGTATCTCTAACTACAATTATGGTTATTAAAATAAACTGTTTAAAATAATCTGCAGCTGAATTCTGATAAACAATTTGGGCCTTAAAAATCCATAGCGCCTCTCTCAGAAAAGAAAGATATGATCCAAATGGATTTGTCCTATTTTTACAGATTAATATTCAGTTTTAGAAATTATGATCCATCCACATCTCTTTATTATGGGGGAAGGTTTCCCTCACAAGTAATTTCTAAATTACCCAAGAAAATAATGAGTGAATTGAGTGGATAGCACTATTAGAGGGTTTAAGTCAAGCATCTGTGTACAGGCAGTCCCCAAGTTACGAACGGGGCTTTCCCGCCCGGGAGCTCGCAGGCAGCGGGACCGCCCAGAGCGCAGCGGTCCCGCCACCTCGACCTCCGGGGCGAGAAAAGCTGCTGCGGGTGTCCCTGGTCTGCTGGGGACCGTCTCCAGCAGACCAGGGACACCCGGAGCAAAGCGGCAGTGGCAGCGGAGACGGTCCCCAGCAGACCAGAGACACCCGGAGCAAAGCTCAAGGCGCGGCACCCCGCTGCTGCAGCTTTGCTCCCCGTGTCCCTGGTCTGCTGGGAGGGGAAGGGGGGGGGCACAGCTAGTGCCCCTCCCCCCCAGCAGACCAGGGAGATGTGGAGCAAAGCCCCGGGCCTGTGGTAGAGCAGGTGGGGCGCTGCCGGTTGGTCCCGCAGCACTGCTCCTTGGTGCTACTGGACCAACCCGGCAGCACCCCAGTTGCTCTGCCCCAGGAGTCCTGATTCAGCCGCTGCTGATCAGTTTCAGCAGTGGCTGAATCAGGACACCGGGGGCAGAGCAGCTGGGGTGCTTCCGGGTTGGTCCAGTAGCACCGAGGAGCGGCGGCGCTGCTGGACCACCCCAACAGCACCCCAGCTGCTCTGCCCCAGGCGTCCCCAAGTCAGCTGCTGCTGAAACTGACCAGTGGCTGACTACAGGAAGCCCCTGCCTGGGGCTTCCTGGAATCAGCTGCTGATCAGTTTCAGCAGCAGCTGAATCTGGATGCCAGTTCTGACTTACATACAGATTCAACTTAGGGACTGTAGGTTTGTTCTTATCTTGTATGTAACCCGGGGACTGCCTGTATTTGCAGGATCAAGGCCTAGGATTATAACTACTCTCTTGAGCAAGCTTGCCTATTCTTGGAAATTAGAAAGCAACTTTCTAATCATCTGAAAAGCAAGCCTGGCAAGATTGTTTAACTTGTCTTGAGGCTCTAAGAAACTCATGTATCCATACTAGCTCACGCTCTGAATTGTCTACAAGAATCTAATTTGACTTCAGAAGAAACAGTGAAATAGAGAACATTCAGTCCGTCATCGCATCACCCCCACAGTATTGTTTTTTAATTGTTGAACCATTGATTCAGCGATGAAAACATTAAACACACAACCTTAGTGTCTCCTATAAAAGGCTATGGTTTGGAATGTCTCAAACATTCAGGCCATGTCTATACTTTAGTGTCGTTTACATATGACGACCTCGCACTGCGAACATGCAGCCAATTTCAGCTTAAGGTATGTCAACTCCAGCTACATTATTTCCATAGTTGGAGTAGTGTACCTTAAGACAACCTTCCAAGTTTAATATAGACCTGGCCTCAGACTTGACCTAATTCTACTCGTCGTGAAGTCAGGAATTAAGCCATTGTTAAGCATTTTGGAAAATCCCACCTGAAATGTTTATAGTTTCAGGCCTGTACCTATACGCTCTGTGCTTAGAGTATTTCTGACTCGAACTGCTCTCCACAGTGGAGCAGAGGTCCACCCACACAGAGCTCTTTACAGGATTGAGGCCTTAACTAAAACAAAACCCATACTAGATTATGCTGCAGCTGCATGTAAACATTCTGGCTACGTCTAGATTGCATCCCTTTTTCGTAAAAGGGATGCAAATTAGACTTATTGCAATTGCTAATGAAGTGGGGGGATTTAAATCTCCCCCGCTTCATTAGCATAAACATGGCTGCCGCTTTTTTTGGCACGGAGCTTTGCCAGAAAAAAGTGCCAGTCTAGACGCGGATCTTTCGGAAAATAAAGCCTTTTCCGAAAGATCTCTTATCCCTTACTTTAAGAGGGATAAGGGATCTTTCGGAAAAGGCTTTATTTTCCGAAAGATCCGCGAAGCTCCGTGCCGAAAAAAAGCAGCAGCCATGTTTATGCTAATGAAGCGGGGGAGATTTAAATCCCCGCTTCATTAGCAATTGCGATACGTCTAATTTGCATTCCTTTGCATCCCTTTTTCATAAATCTAGACGTAGCCTCTACGTTTGAGCTGCACACCCTGTTCCATCAGGTGGCAATATACATAATCAGAGTTGTTCTTAGAATTCACAGCAAAATCATGAGCAACAAAGTCAGTACTAAGCTTTTATTAATACCAAACAGAAAATCTGGAGAAGCTAAATAGAAAATACTCACATTCCAATAATCTCTCCCTCCATAGTGGTCATGAAGAAGGTTTTCAGCTCTGTCTAACATCACTGACCTATTAAAAATTATTAAGCTGAGTGCAGTTCCTTTTAGAAATGTAACTTGCATTACTATGTTGGCTTATATTGCAGCAAGGGAATCAATAATTATCCTCTGCGCATAGTAAACGATGAGAGTGAAACACTTTCCTCAGCATGTTGTATTTACAGCAACATGACCTTTAGCTTATTTGGTAGAAGAAAGGCATTTCCAAATTGTGGCCCAAGGACCATTAGGGATCCATGCAATGCTGTCTTGTCACACTGTGCTGCCATTCATCATTATTGGCTGCTAAAATTAAGTAAGATAATTATAAATAAAAACTCTCCTACTATTAATTTCCCATCTTGGCATTTGTTGCCACAGGACTATGAGGGGACCACAAATGGTACTCATGATAGAACTGTGCGCTGCTGTGGGGGAACAGCATTCCTATGGTTGGCATATTTCTTCCTCCATCCCCGCACAGAAAAATGTAAAAAATTTGTGGGGAATATGTACTTTTTCCCTGGAAAGTTAGGCAGTGTAGCTGGAATTGCCTCAGAGATGCAAATCCATGTGGAGGGAATGGTTTAGGTGCATGTGACATGTTGATTACCGTCGAGGATGGTGCTGGCTGTGTGTGCATGCCAACAAGCGGGAGAGACCATCCCTTTCACTTGCTACTGTGGTGTGCTTGGGGCATGGAAGTTGAGGGTGATGCATGTGGGTGGGAACAGCACACAGGGACAAGTCACTGCTAGGGTTGCCAGATGGTTTAACCAAAAATACCGAACCACCCCCTCCCTTTCCCCGCCCGTGCCAAAAAAAAAATTCTCTGTTGAGGGGGGAAAAAAAATGAGGGTGGGGGGAAACCAAAGTTGTTGAGAGAGGAGGAAAAAAAAAAGAAAGCATGGCCCCTTTAAGGCCTTCAGCGGTTTTTTGACAGCAGCCATCTTGTTTTCTTACTCTGTGCAGGAAGAGAGCTCCCCTGAGGAACCAGGTAAGTGGGGAGGCAGGAGGGGGCTGGGTGGGGGGAGGGCCCAGTTGCTGAGTGTGGTAGGGTTGCCAGGTGTCCGGTATTTTCACCTCCTGGCAGGGGGGGAAAAAAATCAGAAAATACCAGACATTTTAGGTGTTCGGTATTATCTCTCTTTTTTTTTTTAACCTGACAGGAGATGAAAATAATGGGCTGTCCAGGTCAATACCGGACACCTGGCAACCCTAGTAGCTGCTTGTGGGAAACTGCCTGGGATGAGTGTCCTCACTGGATCCAGCATCCCCCAAACCTCCTTCCACAACCCAACTCACTGCCTTAGTCTCCTCCCCCATCCAATCTCCACCCTCCAGAGCCCACACCCCTTCCCACACTCAAACTCTCTCCCTCTTAATTAACCAGAACATTTCATTTACCAGCACTCCCCAATCCTCCAAAATTGAGAGTGGAAATGAGGTGTTAAATATTAAGTGAGAATAATAAACCATGATTTGATGGGGTGTACCAACCCTGCACTGAGCCTGCAAGAGTTAACCAGGGCTACTTGGCTGAGAGCACCCCACCCCAACAGTCCTGATGGGTATGCACCAGCTGGAAGACAGATATAAAGGCAGTGGAGCAGCTCAGTCAAGTCTGACTGCCGTGGAAGAAGGAGCTCCTGCCAGAGCTCTTCAGGAAGAGCTATGGAGGTTCGGAACCGTGGAGGCCTATCAGTAGGGAATGGCTGAAGAAGCCCACAGCCTGGAAGAAACTGGGTAAGAAGCTGACGGCAGTGAGTCTGATAGCAAGTAGCCCAAGGTGGGGAGGTAAACCTTGAGGCTAGGTGTACACTACACCCCTCTTGTCAGCAGATGTATGGGATACAATTCTGTGGCAAAGTGGTAAGGTCTGTGACAAAATTCATGACTGCAAAATCAAAAAACACATTGGCTACAATTTTATATATATTTTTACCCTGTCCATAAACATAGTAAGGCTCTATTTGAGCTTAAATTTACCAACCTTTGTATCAGCCCATAGGTAATTTTAACATACACTGAAGCAAAACAAAAAAAGTAATAAGGTATGCAATTTAACAATATTTACTATTGTGCTATTACAGGTAGTCCCCGGGTTACGTACAAAATAGGGACTATAGGTTTGTTCTTAAGTTGAATCTGTATGTTGAATCTGTATGTAAGTCGGAACTGGCGTCCAGATTCAGCCGCTGCTGAAACTGATCAGTTTCAACAGTGGCTGAATCTGGACGCCAGTTCTGACTTACATACAGATTCAACTTAAGAACCCCAGGCATCCCCAAGTCAGCCGCTGCTGAAACTGATCAGCAGCTGATTCCAGGAAGCCCCGGGCAGGGGATTCCTGTAGTCAGCCACTGGTCAGTTTCAGCAGCGGCTGACTTGGAGACGCCTGGGGCAGAGCAGCTGGGGTGCTGCTGGGTTGCTCCAGTAGCGCCGCCGCTGGACCAACCCAGCAGCACCCAAGCTGCTCTGCCCCAGGCGTCCCCAAGTCAGCCGCTGCTGAAACTGACCAGCAGTGGCTGAATCAGGACGCCTGGGGCAGAGCAGCTGGGGTGCTGCCGGGTTGGTCCCGTAGCGCCCAGAGTGGCGCTACGGGACCAATCGGCAGCGCCCCAGCTGCTGTACCACAGGCGCCCGGAGCAAAGGCGCGGAGCACGGGGGCAGCGGGACAGCCCAGACACACCGTGGCTGTCCTGCTGCCCTCGGGCTCCGCGGCTTTGCTCTGCTTTGCTCCCCGTCCCCCTGGTCTGCAGACCAGGGGGACGGGGAGCAAAGCAGAGCAAAGCCCCGGAGCACGCGGGCAGCAGGACAGCCACGGTGTGTCTGCCCGCGTGTTCCGCTGCTTTGCTCCCTGTCCCTCTGGTCTGCAGACCAGGGGGACGGGGAGCAAAGCAGAGCAAAGCCCCGGAGCACGCGGGCAGCAGGACAGCCACGGTGTGTCTGCCCGCGTGTTCCGCTGCTTTGCTCCCTGTCCCTCTGGTCTGCAGACCAGGGCGACGGGGAGCAAAGCAGAGCACAGCCGCGGAGCACGCGTCTGGGCTGCCCGCTGCCCGCGTGTTCCGCCGCTTTGCTTCCTCTCCCTGGTCTGCTGGAGACAAGGGAGAGGGCCCCGTCCGTAAGTGCGGATCCGACATAAGTCGGATCTGCGTAACTCGGGGACTGCCTGTACTTCATTACTACAGCTGAATAAGGTTTGAAATACAGAACTGTGGAATCTCACAGTAAAGAGTTTAATTTTAGTCTTACTGTTTTCAAAGAAAAAAAGTTAAATGGTGATAATATAATATTAAGGTTAAAATTGTGAACACCCTAAAGAGAGAAAACACAAGAGTTAAAGCTCTGCTTGTACTACTGGTTCACATAGCACTTGTGGAGTATTTTATAATGTTAATTATGTTGCTAGAGTCAACATTAATACACACAGAACCAGTTCAGTCATTTACTACTGCTATGCAACTCTCACTGCAGTCTGGAAAAACTGTATGAATTCATCTGCACTCAGAAGGATACTATAAAGCTGAAAGGAGAGAAGAAGCTTGAGCCTTACTGTATTAATCTTTACATTACATTAGAACGTGCTTTTCATGAACCCCATGGCTGAAAAAAATGAGGAGTATAGGTTCTTTCGAAAAAGGTTTTTTTTTTCCGAAATAACCCCATCTAGATTGCGGTTTCTTTTTCAAAAAACTTTTTCAAAAAAGCACTCTTGTGTGATTACGCAAAGGAAGCGTAAGATTTGTAAATCCACGCTTCATTTAAATTTTTGATCATGCTCATTTAAATTCCTCTTTCAGAAGAACAATGAGACTAAAATAAACTCGCCTGTGTGTTAACCTAATGGTTCAGATTCTACAAATACGTTAGCTCAACAGGAAAGCTAATCAGAGCTGTCTTTATGCACAATAACTTGTATTCTAATAGTGCATGGTTATATTTAAAGAGTATTAGTAAACTTACTGTGAATGTGAATATAGGGAGGTGCCTGCCAGCACCCATTATAATTAAACCACTATTTGTGGCATTTCTTCAGGAATGTCTCTTAGAGGAGGATGGCTTCCGGACTAAGGCATTTGATGGGAGGCAGGAAGATGGAGCTCTGCCACAGATTCTCTTGGGCAAGTCATTCAATGATATTTTCTAGAAATGGCCACTGATTCTTGGAGACAACTTTGAACCTGCTGGACACCTTGTCAAGTTCCCACTCATATGGACAGGATCAGTAGGCATGCTTCTCCTCTGAAAGTCAGGCTGAAAGCAACTCAAGTTGGGCATCTGAAAGTTAGCATTAATTTTTGAAGATATTGGTCTGTCTTACTGCTCAACTCCAAGTCGATAAAAATGGTGAGAGTTATGTTTCATAACTCCCCAGGTGGTTACAGGGATAAATTAATTATTTGCCAAGTACCCAAATATTGGATGATGGTGGCTGCAGAAAGGCTTATAAATAAGACATGCTATCTTTCAATTTAACTCAATACTTAGCATCAGAAAACACATGCCTGAATTGTCAGCTTGTTGGGGGGAGGGGAGGAGGGAAGTAGAGAGAGTTTCTGCTTTACAGGCAGTCCCCGGGTTACATACAAGATAGGGACTGTAGGTTTGTTCTTAAGTTGAATCTGTATGTAAGTCGGAACTGGCGTCCAGATTCAGCCGCTGCTGAAACTGACCAGCGGCTGACTACAGGAAGCCAGAGGCAGAGTTGCTCTGCCCCGGGCTTCCTGGAATCAGCCTCTGATCAGTTTCAACAGGCTGAATCTGGACGCCAGTTCCGACTTACATACAGATTCAACTTAAGAACCCCAGGCGTTCCCAAGTCAGCTGCTGCTGAAACTGATCAGCGGCTGATTCCAGGAAGCCTGGGGCAGAGCAACTCTGCCTTGAGCTTCCTGTAGTCAGCGCTGGTCAGTTTCAGCAGCGGCTGACTTGGGGACGCCTGGGGCAGAGCAGCTGGGGTGCTGCTGGGTTGCTCCAGTAGCGCTGCTCCTCAGCGCTACTGGACCAACCCACCAGCACCCCAGCTGCTCTGCCCCAGGCGTCCTGATTCAGCTGCTGCTGAAACTGACCAGCAGCGGCTGAATCAGGACGCCTGGGGCAGAGCAGCTGAGGTGCTGCCAGGTTGGTCCAGTAGCGCCCAGAGCAGCGCTGCGGGACCAACCGGCAGCGCCCCAGCTGCTCTACCACAGGTGTCCGGAGAAAAGCCTGGTCTGCTGGGGGGGGGGGGTGTATTAGCTGCCCCCCCCTTCCTCCCCCAGCAGACCAGGGAGACGCGGGCGGCAGACCGAGACGCACCACGGTCCCGCCGCCCAGGTCCTCCATGGCTTTGCTCCCCGTCTCCCTGGTCTGTTGGTCTCCAGCAGACCGGGGAGCAAAGCCTCTGAGGACGCCGGCAGCGGGACAGCCGTGGTGCGTCTGGGCTGTCCGCTGCCCGCGTGCTCCCCGGCTTTGCTCCCCGTCTCCCTGGTCTGCTGGTCTCCAGCAGACCAGGGAGACGGGCAGCAAACCCCGTTCGTAACTGCGGATCCGACATAAGTCGGATCCACGTAACTAGGGGACTGCCTGTACTTGTGAAATCAGAAAAATATTGACAATTGTTGAGTCAGCAATGTCCAAGTAATAGTTACCGTTTTGATTCATGGCACCTCATAGCGCACACTGAGACATGAGACACCCAGCTCCCACAAAGGAGGTGGAAGATAGAGGAGGGGCAGTAAACTCATGGGAGAAGAGGCACTCAGTGAGGGTAGGGTAAGCACCGCTCCTGGAAACTAAGGGCAATCAAATGGATAGAAACTGACACTGAGCTCCCTCCTGATTACTTTTTTACAGAAGGGGATGTCAGGCTACAATGCCACTAAACTCAGCTGTCCTCCCATCATCATGGAACTGCTGGGAGTACATCATCTACTGCTAGGAAAGAAACTGACATGTATTTTTTGCTTTGCCCAGTCTCATCTCTTACTAACGGGAGGAGGAAGAACATGAAATCTGAGAGAGTACATCTCTGCTGCCCAACCTAGCTGAATTAGTTCACTCCTGACAACAGATCGAACAATTACTGCAAAGACCACTGAGGACATGACTGACAAGGTGCGTACACCTCAACAGGGAGAAAAGGAAGGAGCTCAAGGCTGTTGCTTTGCTCAGGTGCCTCAGAGGAGATTTCCAAATCACACTTACCTCCTCTTAAAAGCTAAAAGCCAGGTGAGTGCAATGAGAAAGGGGCAATAAAATCATGTTTAATGTGTGTATCCAGACTATAAATTGTCTGTGGGCTGGGTGTTCATCCCCTTGTTTGTACAATGCCAAACATGTTACTGATGATCAAACAAACAGCGGCAAACAACGCTATGGTAAAAATCTTGTGAGTTTTTGAAGTCTTGAAGTCAGCTATAATTTGAAGCTCTGATGCCAGACATTTTATAACACTTCTAATGAACTATACTTCTCCACTTGGGAGATACCTTCACAGAGTAACATATCAGAAGCTTTTGCCCCCTTTCTCGTACCTGTGAAGATCTGTTTTTGTATGCACACAAAAATAACAGAGGCAACTCACCGTGCTGAAGTGTTGCTCAAAAGAACAGGAGCTATAATAGAAGCTGATCCTTGGACTGATAGACAAGAGACATTTAGGCCCCGGGTTTCCTCATAACCCCAGAACCATCCCCTGTAGGATTCAAAAGAGTCTACAATTAATAGGCCACCATGCACATGTGCTCCTTTAAAAAAAAAAAAAAAAAAAAAAAAAAAGTATTGTATGCAATCATCTTATAATGATTGATTTACATTTAGGGCATTGATTTGCATTTAGGGCATTTACATTCAGGATAGAATAGTGATAGAAATGTAGCCGTGTTAGTCTGGTGTAGCTGAAACAAAAAACAGGAGTAACAAGATGGTTTATTAGATGATGAGCTTTCGTGGGCCAGACCCACTTCCTCAGATCAAATAGTGGAAGAAAATTGTCACAACCATATATACCAAAGGATACAATTTTAAAAAAATGAACACATATGAAAAGGACAAATCACATTTCAGAACAGAAGGGGGGGGGAGGTAAATGTCTGTGAGCTAATGATATTAGAGGTGATAAGGGGAAGTTATCTTTGTAATGGGTAAGATAATTAGCATCTTTATTCAAACTTAGGTGTAAAGTGTCGAATTTACACTTAGGTGTAAAGTGTAATGATGGTTCAGAGGATTCTCTTTCAAGTGAAGTCTTAAAAGGCCTTTGAAGCAGGATGCAGGTAATCAAGTCGTTGAGACAATGTCCTTTTTGGTTGAAATGTCAATAAACTGTTTTTTCTTTGTGATCCTGTCTAATATCTGTTTTGCGGGCATTGATCCTTTGGCGAAGTGTCTGTGACGTTTGTCCAATGTACATTCCAGACGGACACTTTCGGCACATGATAGCATAAATTATATTTCTGGATGCGCAGGAATATGTTGTTGGGATTTAAAAAAAATCAAGAGAAAATGCAACAACTTTTTTCATGATCAAAAGTAACTATTTGTAGAAATAAAGTTGATCTTGGCTAATAGCAATTGATGGACATCTGGAAGAATTTATCTAATTATTTTAGATAAATTAATAGTTTTGCCCTTCACAACATTCTCTGGCAAAGAGTTCCACAGGTTGACTGTGCATCATGTTAAGAACTTGATTGTTTTAATGCTGCTGTCTTTTAATTTCATTGGATGAGCCCTGATTCTTGTGTTCTGTGAAGGGGTAACTATTGCCTTATATATTGAAAATGAATACATTTGGACTGAGGTGAAGATGGATGTAAAACACAGACTTGTTGAGAATCTCTGGGTTAAAAGGAATAAAAAATAAGGATGATGTCATGCTGGGGTCTACTACAGACCACCTACTGAAGCAGAAGAAGTGGATGAGGCTTTTTTTTTTTAAAACTAACAATTTGGTGGTGATGGGGGACTTGAACTATTGAAACATAAGTTGAGAAACTAACACAGCAAGGCATAAATTATCCAACAAGTTCTTGGACTGCATTGGAGACAATCTTTTATTTCAGAAGGTTGAGAAAGCTATTGGGGGGAAGCTGTTCATGATTTGATTTTAACAAATAAGGAGAAACAGGTGGAAAATTTGCAAGTGGAAGGCAGCTTGGGAGAAAGTGACGATGAAATCATAGAATTCATGATTCTAAGGAAGGGTAAAAGGGAGAACAGCAAAATAGAGACAATGGATTTCGAGAAGGCAGATTTTAGTAAATTCAGAGAGCTGGAAGATAAGGTCCCATGGAAATCAAGACTAGGAGGAAAAACAACTGAAGAGAGTGGGCAGTTTTTTAGAGAGACATTATTAAGGGCCCAAAAGCAAACTCTTCCACTGCATAGGAAAAATAAAAAGCACTAGACAACGTAGTATGGGAAGGAGGTAGACAGCCCTTGGTGCAGAAAGAACAGGTTAGGAACTATTTAGAAAAGCTAAACATACACAAATCCATGGGTTCAGATTTAACGCATCCGAGGGTACTGAGGGAGCTGGCAAATATCATTGCAGAGCCTTTGGCCATTATCTTTGAAAACTCGTAAAGATCGAGAGAGATCCCGGATGACTGGAAAAAGGCAAACATAGTGCCCGTCTTTAAAAAAGGGAAGGAGGACAATCCAGGGAACTACAGACCAGTCAGCCTCTATCCCCAGAAAAATCATGGAGGGGATCCTCAAGGAATCAATTTGGAAGCACTTGTAAGAGGGGAAAGTGATCAGGAACAGTCAACATGGATTCACCAAGGGCAAGTTGTGCCTGACCAATCTGATTAGCTTCTATGATGAGGTAACTGGCTCTGTGGACATGGGAAAGTCAGTGGATGTGATATACCTTGACTTCAGCAAAGCTTTTGGTATGGTCTCTCACAATATTTTTGCCAGCAAGTTAGGGAAGTATGGATTGGATGAATGGACTGTAAGACGGATAGAAAACTGGCTAGACTGTCAGGCAGTGATCAACGGCTCGATGTCAGGTGGGCGGTTGGCTTCTAGCGGAGTGCCCCAAAGATCAGTTCTAGGACCGGTTTTGTTCAACGTCTTTATTAATGACCTGGAGGAGGGGATGGATTGCGCACTCAGCATGTTTGAATTTGACACTAAGCTAGGTGGAGAGGTAGATATGCTGGAGGGCAGGGATAGGGTCCAGAGTGACCTGGACAGATTAGAGAATCAGGCCAAAAGAAATCTGATGAGGTTCAACAAAGACAAGTGTAGAGTCCTGCACTTGGGACAGAAGAATCCCAAGCATTGTTACAGGCTGGAGACCAACTGGCTAAGTAGCAGTTCTGCAGAAAAGGACCTGGGGATTACAGTGGATGAGACGCTGGATGTGAGTTAACAGTGTGTCTTTGTAGCCAAGAAGGCTAATGGCATATTGGGATGCATTAGGAGGAGCATTGCCAGCAGATCTAGAGAAGTGATTATTCCCCTTTATTTGGCTCTGATGAGGCCACATCTGGAGTACTATGTCCAGTTCTGGGCCCCCATTATAGAAAGGATGTGGACGCATTGGAGGGGGGGCAGTGGCAGGGAATCAAAATGATTAGGGGCTGGAGCACGTGACCTGAAGAGAGGCTGAGGGATTTAGGTTTGTTTAGTCTGCAGAAGAGAAGAATGAGGGGGGACTGGATAGCAGCCTTCAACTTCCTGAAGGGAGGTTCCAAAGAGGATGGAGAGAGGCTGTTCACAATAGTGAAGGATGGCAGAACAAGGAGCAAAGGTCTCAAGTTACAGCGGGGGAGGTTTAGGTTGGATATTAGGAAAAACTATTTCACTAGGATGATGGTGAAATACTGGCATGGGTTACCTAGGGAGGGGGTGGAATCTCCATCTCTAGAGGTTTTTAAGTCTCTGCTTGACAAAGCAGTGGCTGAGTTGATTCAGTTGGGACTGCTCCTGCCTTGGGCAGGGGGCTGGACTTGATGATATCCTGAGGTCTTGTCCAGCTCTATGATTCTATGGCAGGAGACTACCTTGGCTCAACTTGGGAGATATTACATGATCTAAAAATCAAAAAGGAGTTGTATAAAAAGTGAAAATTAGGTCAGATTACTAAGGATGAATATAAGCAAACAACACAGGTATCCAGGGGCAAGATAAGAAAGGCAAAGCCACACACACACAAAAGCTACATCTAGCAAGAGACAAAGGGTAATAACATGGCTTGCAAACAGTAATAGCTAACAGGGAGTTTGGAGAGGGAGTTCTCTAGGTAAAAGAGGAGTAAAAACGGGACCCTTGTGGTAAGTGGCTATATGGAGTGTGTGTTTGTGTGTTGGGGGGAGTTGTTTGCTGTGTGCTGAGCTTGTTTGTCTGGTTGGTTGGTTTGTTTGGTTGCTGAAGGAGCTTCTAAAAGGTTTGAAATCTAGAAGCCTCTGTTAATTGGCTGAGCCTCAGTCAGGGGGAGGGGCTACCAGAGCTATATAAGCCTGTGACTCAGCGAGCAGGAACAGCTAACAGGGAGTTTGGGAGGGGGAGGTTAGAGGGCACTAGTGACTTCTGACCTTCTTTAAAACATAACTCTATATTCCAGAGGTTTAAAAAGAATCCCAGTTTATACTTAAACTTATTCATTAGAAAAATGGAGACAGAAGCCCAGCAGCAGAGTGGGGGCTATCCTGTTTATTGCGTTGAGTGTAACATGTATGATTACCTGCCTTGTGGGCGGGTGGCATATGTGTGCACCCGTTGCAAGGAGCTCCTGACCTTCAGAGACCGAGTTCGGGCTTTGGAGGCCAGGGTGGCTGAACTGGGGGAGGTAGAGAAATATGTTGATGAGACTTTCCGGGACACTGTAGTACTGACCCACCTCCAGTCTGAGAGCCCCAGTGCTCTTAGGGAGGATGAAAGTCTCAAGGGAACAGAGCATTCAATGGGAGCAGAGGGAAACCATCCCGTAGTTGGGACCCTCCTCCCAGAGGATGTTGCGGTATCCTCTCGCACTGAGGATACCTCTGAAGGGAAGGGAATGCCATTTAAGAAGAGGCAGGTGTTAGTAGTAGGTGATTCGATCGTTAGAAACATAGATAGTTGGGTTTGTGATGACCGGGAGAACCGTATGGTCACTTGCCTGCCTGGTGCGAAGGTTGCGGATCTTTCGAGGCATCTAGATAGACTTATGTGTAGTGCTGGGGAGGAGCCGGTGGTCGTGGTACATGTAGGTACCAATGACATAGGGAAGGGTAGGAGAGATGTCCTGGAGGCCTCAATGTGTGGATGAGACGATGGTGTAGGGAAGAGGAGTTTGGATTTATTAGGAACTGGGGACACTTTTGGGAGAGGGGGAGCCTATACAGGAAGGATGGGCTCCACCTAAACCAAGGTGGAACCAGACTGCTGGCACTAAACATTAAAAAGGCCGTAGAGCAGTTTTTAAACTAAGAGATGGGGGGAAAGCCGATTGGTGTGGAGATGCACGTAAATCGGAGGGAGACTTCTCTTAGAGTATTGATAGAGATTCTCTCAGCTGTAGTCAGAAAAAGAGGAGGAGAGAGGGCAAACCAGGGGCCAGAGCAGACAAATAAGTAGTGGCAAATTTTTGAAGTGCTTCTACACAAATGCTAGGAGTCGGACTAATAAGATGGGTGAACTAGAGTACCTCATATTAAATGAGGAGATTGACATAATAGGCATCACTGAAACCTGGTGGAATGAGGAAAATCTGAGACACACAATCATACCTGGATATAAAATATATCGAAAGGATAGAGCAGGCCGGATGGGTGGCAAAGTGGCACTGTATGTGAAAGATAATGTAGAATCAAATGAAATAAAAATATTAAGTGAGTCAACATGTTCAATAGAATCGCTATGGATAGTAATTCCATGCTCCAATAATAAGAAATTAGCAGTAGGGATAGATTACCGACCACCTGACCAGAACAGCGATACTGACATTGAAATGCTGAGGGAGATTAGAGAGGCTACCAAAATAAAGAACTCTATAATAATGGGGGATTTTAATTACCCCCATATTGACTGGATACGTCACCTCAGGAAGAGAAGGGGTGATAAAATTTCTCAATGGCTTAAATGACTGCTTCTTGGAGCAGCTGGTGCAGGAACCACCAAGGGGAGAGGCAATTCTTGATTTAGTCTGAGTGGAGCTCAGGATCAGGTCCAGGAAATAATTGTTACAAGATCGCTTGGGAACAGTGACCATAATATAATAACATTAAACATTCCTGTGGTGGGAAGAACACCTCAGCAGTCCAGCAACCTTGCATTTAATTTCAAAAAGGGGAATTAGACAAAAATGAGGGGGTTAGTTAAACAGAAATTAACAGGCACAGTGACTAGAGCCAAATCCCTGCAAGCTGCATGGAAACTTTTTAAAGACACCATAATAGAGGCCCAACTTAAATGTATACCCCAAATTAAAAAACATAGCAAGAGACCTTAAAAAAGAGTCACCGTGGCTTAACCACCATGTAAAAGAAGCAGTGAGGGACAAAAAGGTATCTTTTAAGAAGTGGAAGTCCAATCCTAGTGAGATAAATAGAAAGGAACATAAACACAGTCAAAGTGTAAAAATGTAAAAAGAAAAGCAAAAAAAGATTTTGAGGAACAACTAGCCAAAAACTCAAAAAGAAATAACAAAATATTTTTAAAGTACATGAGAAGCAGGAAGCCTGCTAAAACACCTGTGGGTCCCCTAGATGATGGGACTATAAAAGGAGCAATCAAGGACGATAAAGACATTGCGGATAAACTAAATGATTTCTTTGCTTCACTCTTCACAGCTGAGGACGTTGGGGAGATTCCCAAATCTGCACCGTCCTTTATGGGTGATGAATCTGAGGAACTGTCCGGGATTGAAGTGTCATTAGAGGAGGTTTTGGAACAAATAGAAAAACTTAATGTTAACAAATCTCCGGGACCGGGTGGCATTTATCCAAGGGTTCTAAAAGAACTCAAATGGGAAATTGCTGAACTATTACCTGTGGTTTGTAACCTATCCCTTAAATAGGCTTCCGTACCTAATGACTGGAAGGTAGCCAACGTGACACCAATATTTTAAAAGGGCTCTAGAGGCGATCCTGGAAATTACAGACTGGTAAGCCTAACTTCAGTACCGGGCAAATTAGTCGAAACAATAGTAAAGAATAAAATTGTGAAGCACGTAGAAGAACATAATTTGTTGGACAAAAGTCAACATGGTTTCTGTAAAGGGAAATCCTGTCTTACTAATCTATTAGAGTTCTTTGAAAGGGTTAACAAACATGCGGACAAGGGGGATCCAGGAGATATAGTGTACTTAGATTTTCAGAAAGCCTTTGACAAGGTCCCTCACCAAAGGCTCTTGTGTAAATTCCATGGCCATGGGATAAGAGGGAAGGTCCTTCCATGGATTGAGAACTGGTTAAAAGACAGGAAACAAAGGGTAGGAATAAATGGTAAATTTTCAGAATGGAAAGGGATTGCTAGTGGTGTCCACCAAGGGTCTGTCCTGGGACCAATCCTGTTCAACTTATTCATAAATGATATGGAGAAAGGGTAAGCAGTGAGGTGGTAAAGTTTGCGGATGATACCAAACTGTTTAGGATAGTCAAGACAGAAGCAGACTGAGAGGGACTCCAAAAAGATCTCACCAAACTGAGTGATTGGGCAACAAAATGGCAAATGAAATTTCATGTGGAGAAGTGTAAAGTAATTCACATCGGGAAAAATAACCCCAACTATACGTACAGTATGATGGGCTAATTTGGCTACGACAAATCAGGAAAGAGATCTTGGAGTTATCGTGGACAGTTCTCTGAAAACTTCCACGCAGTGTGCAGCAGCGGTCAAAAAGGCAAATAGGATGCTAGGAATTATTAGGAAAGGGATAGAAAATAAGACTCAGAATATCTTACTGCCCCTGTATAAAACTATGGTACGCTCACATCTTGAATACTGTGTACAGATGTGGTATTTTGGCCTTGGAAAGGGTTCAGAAAAGGGCAACTAAAATGATTAGGGGTTTGGAACGGGTCCCATATGAGGAGAGGTTAAAGCGACTCGGACTTTTCAGTTTAGAAAAGAGGAGACTGAGAGGGGATATGATAGAGGTATATAAAATCATGAGTGGTGTGTAGAGGGCGGATAAGGAAAAGTTAATTATTAGTTCTCTAAATAGAAGAACTAGAGGACACCAAATGAAATTAATGGGTAGCAGGTTTAAAACTAATAAAAGAAAGTTCTTCTTCACACAGCGTGTAGTCAACCTGTGGAACTCCTTGCCAGAGGAGGCTGTGAAGGCTAGGACTGTAACAGAGTTTAAAGAGAAGCTAGATAATTTCATGGAGGTTAGGTCCATAAAAGGCTATTAGCCAGGGGATAAAATGGTGTCCTTGGCCTCTGTTTGTCAGAGGCTGGAGAGGGATGGCAGGAAACAAATCGCTTGATCATTGTCTTCGGTCCACCCTCTCTGGGGCACCTGGTGCTGGCCACTGTGGGCAGACAGGCTACTGGGCTAGATGGACCTTTGGTCTGACCCAGTACGGCCGTTCTTATGTCAGTAACCAAGAGAGCTGGGGCTTGGGGTACAGGAGGGGGGTACAGGCTCTGGGCTGGGATTGTGGGCTTTAGGGTGCAGGAGGATGCTCAAGACAGGGCTGGAAGGGAGCTGCAGGGGATTGAGGCACAGGCTTCCCTGGATGGCTCGATGTTGGGGCCAGCATGGAACAGCTCCCGTCCACCAGCTGTGGCTGCTTCCTGCTGAGGCTAGCAGAGTATGGCTCCCTTCCAGTGGCCACAAAGGGATCCTCTCTGCCAGCTCAGGCAGCTTCTGAGCTTGAGGGAGAGGCACTCTTCCCACTGCAGTCCTGAGCTCCTGTGCAGGGCTTAATGGGAAGCTGTGCAGACGTGCGGCTTGGGGGAACTAACGTTGGGATTACGTTTTTCAATGTGCACTGCTTTGCATTTATCGGCACTTAATTTCATCTGCCTGTGAGATCACTTCAGAATTCTTCACGTTAAACTTTGGACTTAACCCAGTTGTATTGTACCATGCTACTCTGTTCACAGACCAGACGGCTTTCTAAACACTAATCATAGGCAGCAGTTCTTTTGTGGATATGGCAGAAGATGCTCAATGACTGACACAAGGCCTTTTGTTTGCAAGTTGGCTCATGGGCAGCACTTAGTGGAACCTTCCCAATGACCAGAGACTCAGCATATGAAAAAGCCACCGAAGTAAGAGAGTGGTAGCTAACAGGGGTAAGTTTCCATAATTCATTTGTTTCAGGTTTCAATCTAGTTTTGTAATAAAGAGTTGGGGAAGCACCCATTTCAGGTCGCAGCCTTAACTAGGGGGTGTAAGTGACTAGTCAAGACACTACTCACTTCCCCACCTCCCTTTCTCTGAGACAGCAGGGGGTGGGGAGAACCAGGAGCAGAGCTTAAAAGCTAGTTCCCCCCAGCACTGCCGCAGTAGTATGGAACGGGGCGAGGTGTGGCAGAGCTCCTGCTGCAGCTCTGTATTTTAAATGTAGTAAGAGCCACTTGGCAGAGGTGCACTGGTCTGGGATGCAAGCCAGGACTACTCAGTCCCATCTCATGCCAAGTCTGGGACCTACCCCCGCTGTGGATCTGCAGTTGAAATGTAGTAGGAGCTGGCTGTACTACGTTGAAACTGCAGAGCCGCAGCAGGGTCCTATTATGGACTAACTGAGTAGTGGATACAAATTGTCTCAAACATGATTAGTCAATTACCTGCTTCTTAATGCCCTTAGTCCTAATACCCCAACACACAAACCACTAGAGGCACCTCTGCTGCCCCTGAAAGAGACACTTGGAGATTATTATATGCCATACAGAACCAAGGAAAATGAACTCAAATCTCTAGATCACAGGGCTGGCTACCTGCTACTAACTTAATATACAGGCAGTCCCCGGGTTACATGGATCCGACTTACATCGGATCCCTACTTACAAACGGGGTGAGGCAACCCCGCATTAGCTGCTTCCCCCCAGCAGACCAGGGAGATGCGAAGCCAGCGCCCCCCCCAAGCAGACCAGGGAGACGTGGAGCGGCTTTTCTCAGCAGACACCTCAGCTTGAGAATAAAGGACTGAGGGAAGTGAGGTGTGGGCGAATAAAACTGAGCTCTGGAGAAATGTTTGGCTAGAGTTTCCCCTACAATATGTACCAGTTCCGACTTACATACAAATTCAACTTAAGAACAAACCTACAGTCCCTATCTTGTACGTAACCCGGGGACTGCCTGTACAGAATATATACAAAAAAATGAGCATATAGTAAAGGGCTTCATTTTAGATCTGTCCTAGTAGACTGTAGTTTCTGGGGAAGTGGAGAGGCTATCCTCCTCTGGACAACCTACATTGTGTTTTATCTGTAAACCCCTTTATTAGAAACTGCATAGCTACCTTTCCTAGTGACTAGTCTCCCAGATGGAATAAGGTGTTTCCTAAACTCCTGAATCTTAACTTTTCCAGGAATATCTAGGCTGATGACAAGAGGTGTCCCAGTGATGCTTCAGAATTATGAGAACCCCACAAGACTACACTAGTTGTTATAAGTAGAAACCAGGTTTAACAATAAAAAAATTGTTCATTTATTAATGATATTTGAAATATGACAGGAAAACAATACAGGAATTGCACTAGAACTTTTTATAGAACTTAACAGAAAGCCAGAGACCCCATCTTGCTTGCAGTTTGTAATCAAAAGTACTGTTTGTCGTATACATTTGTCACAATATAAACGTGATATAATCTAGAGGGATTAAAAAGCTCATAATGAAAATTTGACCAATAGTGATAGTGCATGCCAGGTCCTTTGGAATTGCAGTAGCCAGCAAACCCAATACCAGTTAGTATGATTCAAAATTGAAATACCACTGACATAAAGTAACTTCCAAGTTAGGTGTGTTTCAAGTCTTTAAAAAGGGATTTGTCACAGAATAATCAATTGATGGGAAAGAAGTGTGAGAAATATAATGGGACCCAGTATTAGCTGGCATGCTAGATCAGAGCTGCATTACTATCATAGTTACACTGAACTCACTTAAAAGGTGCTTGTGTGACACTGTACAAAAAAATAACCATTTATATCACTATTGCTACTATTATTATTTAATTGCAATAGACCTTGTACAAAGTATGACTTTTAAAGAATCAATGGAAACGCTATAGTCTGCTAAAAGTATTGCTATCCTGTTTAGATGCATACATTATCCCAGTGTATGAAGTTATAAATTGTTGCTGTGTGTTTTATCGCAAACGTGTTGTGTTCCTAAGTAACAGCCAAAATGTAGATTTACAGCCGCTGTCTACAAAGGTTTTATTTGGAACAGTTTTCACAATTCATGTGGATTAATTCTTGATTAAGTACTACATTTGTTTTGAGAAAATCCTTATTTCTAATTTTAACAAGAGCAGCTCTCGCTGAGATTTTTTTAAAAGTTGTCCATGATCTTTGGTTCTTAGAAGTAATGTCTGGTTTTGCAGAATGCAAATGCTTATAAATCACTCTTTCCCCCACCCCTCCACAAAATAAATAAATAAACAAATAAAAATCTGAGCAGTAGATCTTGCCTTTTGAAACTTTACGACAGTGTGTCAAGAGCAATAATGCATTCATTGCTTTCAGTTACAGACCGTAGTAGAAAAATATATTTCTAAAGTACCATTTCCAGTGTCAGCCTCACCTGTTGAATATTTCTTCTCCTCCAAAAAAGACGGGGAAAAAATGCCAATCACTGAATGTAGCAGCAATAAGAAGACTGCTGTACTTATTTAGTGGACTCTTCTTGCTACTTACTGCTATAAGGGGCATGCATAATTGGCTGGATAACTGTTCTCAGAGAGTAGTTATTAATGATTCACAGTCATGCTGGAAGGGCATAGCAAGTGGGGTTCTGCAGGGATCTGTTTTAGGATGGGTTCTGTGAACTATCTTAGTCAACTATTTAGATACTGGCATAAAAATAAGTATGCTTAAGTTTGCAGATGATACCAAGCGGCTGCAAGTGCTTTGGAGGATAGGGTCAAAATTGAAAATGATCTGAACAAACTGGAGAAATGATCAGTGGTAAATAGGATGAAGTTTAATAAGGACAAATGCAAAGTGCTTCGCTTAGGAAGGAACAATCAGTTTCACACATGCCAAATGCAAAGTGACTGTGTAGGAAGGAGTATGGCAGAAAAGGATCTAGGGGTCATGATGGACCCAAGTCGACAGTGTGACACAGTTGCAAAAAAGCAAACGTGATTCTGTGATGCATTAACAGGAGTGCTGCAAGCAAGACACAAGGTAATTGTTCTGCTCTATCCTGCACTGATTAGGCCTCACTTGGAGTACTGTGTCCAGTTCTGGGCATCACATTTCAAGAAAGATGTGGAGAAATTGGAGAAGGTCCAGCGAAGAGCAACAAAAATTATTAAAGGTCTAGAAAACATGGGCTATGATGGAAGACTAAAATACTTGGGCTTGTTTAGTTTAGAAAAGAGAAGACTGAGAAGAGGACATGATAGTGGTTTTCAAGTATCCACAAGGGTGATATAAGGAAGGAGAAAAATTGTTCCTCTTGGGCTCTGAGGATACGACAAGAAGCAATGGGCTTAAATTGAAGCAAGGGAGATTTAGGTTGGACATTAGGAAAAACTTCCTAACTGTCAAGGTGATTAAACACTGGAATAAATTGCCTAGGGAGGTTGCGGAGTCTCCATCGCTGGAGAGATTTAAGAGCAGGCTGGATATACATCTATCAGGGATGATCTAGGCAATGCTGGGTCTTGCTGTGAGGGCAGGGGACTGGACCTGATGATCTCTTGAGGTCCCTTCCAGTTCTAGTATTCTATGATTCTATGATTTTCTTTGGTGTAGAAAGCAGATTTTCATTCTGCTGCCTGTACTGTACTATTTTATGTTACCGCCTACCAGCCTTTCCCCCAAAACAAAATAACAGCTTTAGTGCTGTTTAAAAATAAAGCAAAAATAGCCTAAAGCATCCAAATACTCATGAGCATGTACAGGGCTCGCCGACTGGCAGCGAGCCCCACTCGCCAACTGCGCGATTCTGCGCTTTGCTCATGTGCAGATCATTCCGCGCATGCGCAGATCGCTCCGCACCAGATCTTCCAGGATGTAATCTACTCGCCACGAATGAGTAGATTACACTATTTGTCAAGCCCTGACTGGTATAACAAACTAACCAAACAGTCTCACTGACTGAACTACATGGGATAAAGGAATAGTCACATGTCCTGTAAAATATTACCTGTAGTAATCATGTTTGTCTTTTGAGTACATGAGCTGATCAATGCATGGCCTCTCATCTATTTTCTCTTCCCAAGTTCCTTCTTTCCATCCTTCTGCATAGCTTTGTAGGACATATACCTGCTCTATAAAGGGTCCACCTGACTCTGAATAGGAAGAAAAGAGAAATACTTGAGATATATATAGCAGCATTGTTTGCCCTGTTTTTGGTAAGAAGCTGCCATAATTTGCAACATATTCTATAGAGTTATAGTCCACTTAGCAAAAATAATATATACGAGTCATCTATGGAAATGAGAGGAGTCCAGGGTTTATTCATTACCCATCTCCATCTAGATGGTGGATTTTGTGTTAGATACATCTAAAATGTAGATTCAGCATAGATTCAGAATGCTGGATCAAGCAAACAATTCATCAAATGATAACAAAAAAATGTATCACCTTTGAATGTTCCTCTTTCCTTTTGCACATTATCTTGAAGACCATAAGAATGACCATATGGGGTCAGACTAAAAATTAATTTAGCCCAGTATCCTGTCTTCTGACAACAACCAGTGCCAGCTGCCCTGGAGGGAATGAACAGTTAATTATCAAGTGATCCATTCCCTGTAGCTTGTTCCAGTTTTTGGTAAACAAAAGCTAGGGACATCATACCTGCCCATCTTGGCCAATTGCCATTGATGGACCTATCCTCCATGAATTTATCTGGTTCTTTTTTGAACTGTTAGTGTCTTGATCTTCGAAACATCCTCTGGCAAGGAGTTCCAAAGGTTGATGCATTTTTTTCTATTATCCAGTACATTTCCTTTGGACTAGTTTTTCTGTTAAAACTGCTTTCTAAGAATGTTTGAGTTAATTTTTCAGAAAAGACTGTACACTATGTGGCTTCACTTGGCTAGCTGGAAAAATGTCAACGCTAGGAACTACTTGGCTGCTGTAGGGATGTGCAGTGTTCAAAAGGACTCCACCCCCATCACAAGAAATCAAATACAATGAAAGAAAGGTCAGCAAAATGAGGGAAAGAAAGAAAAACCCTCCTAGGTATAAAGTCAAATTCGGAACAACAAGGTACCACTGGAAGATACTATGCCATGACTGTAGGGACTTCATTTCAGGCCTGGTGAAGGGACCTGACACTGGTAACCCTTTTAAGCTGTTGGCAGATACAGCCAACAACTGTGCCTCCTGACAAAAGATGACATAAGTTAAAGCTTTCAATGAGGTGGGCGGCTGCCTTTGGTAGCAGAGCTTCCCCCAAAAAGGGAATGACTAAACCTTGAAGGGACAGGGCTCTCTCCCCTTTATTCTCCATTGTTGTATTTTTCTTGTCTTATTTTCACTCTTCTCAAAAGAGGAGGAAACATGTGCAAGGTGTGGGCAGCAACCCCGGTTACAAACTTATATTCAGAAATTAAGCTTAAACATTCCCTCATTAATTCTTGATTAAGGGCTGAGAGAAAGTAGATGGAAAATGAGATACAGTTACACGTATCAGAAGGGTAGACATGTTAGTCTGTCTGAAAAATGAGTTTTGTGGTACCTTAAAGACGAAGGCTATGTCTACACAGCAGCATTTTTTTGGAATAACGTAGTGCGTGTCTACACAACAAGCCCATTCTTGTGAAATAAATTTAAAAAAACGGGCTTCTTATGGTGACTCCTGTAACCTTTACTGTATGAGGAGTAAGGGAGGTTGGGGGAAGAATGCTCTATTTCAAAATAATTGCTGTGCAGAGTGCCAAAAGTCAAAACAAGCTATTGTGACTTAAGTTATGCAATTAGTGTAGCTCAAATTGCATACCTGATTTCGAGTTTAGCCCTGCTGTGTAGACGTACCCTAATAGATTTATTTGGGCATAAGCTTTCATGCACAAAGACCCACTTCATCAGATGCTGATGAGATACTGTTATAGAATTTAATAAACAGGTGAAAGCACAAAATAACATTTAACAAAGGAAACTTTATCTTCCAGTTTCCAAGTTCTCAGGAAAAAAAAGTCATCTTCCTAATCTCATTTAGCCACATAAATTGAAGATAACTTACCTTTTCAAGATTAGGAATAGGAAGTGTAGGTGGGTGTAGAAAATATGGCTTACATTGCCAGTCTCCATCCACTGTTGACTATGAAGGGCCAAATTCATATTTGTGGTAACTACATTAGGGATGTTAAAATGCATGTAATTGAGTAACCGTGTAACTGCTGAAAATTTGAGGTTACGCACACAGGGGCAGTCAGCTCTACCCAGTTCCCTGCACTGCTGCCTCTGTATCAGAGGCAGAAGCACTGGTGGCGGGCAGTTCCTGAGGAGCTGCTGAGCATGAGGTGCCAGCTTTTTAGCTACCTTTCTGCATGTACTGGGAACCTGTGTATAAGCATGAATGTTAACCAATGAGCCCAGACTCATCAGTTAACCGTATACATGGTTACACTTTCACATCCCTAAACTCCACTGAGGAAAACTGGGTGTTTCTGTTAGTCTCTAAGGTGCCACAGGACTGCTTATTGTTTTTGAAGAAAAATGAGTTACTCCAGGGATGGACTGGCCCCAAAGTCTCTTCTGTCCATCAATTTTTTTTTTTAAAGGGACATTGGGACTCTCAGAAGAATACAGGCATGACTTCACCTGAGATGGTTTTCAGAACATGCATATGAAAACAGAACATAGGCTGGCCATGCTGTTTGCCACAGTGCTGCTCCCAAAGGTCAGCTCAGGGAGTTCTCACAGGAGGGTCCTTGTCCAGCTCTCCCTGAAGACAACAAGACTCTCTCCTTCAGTTTCCATAGGCAATGGATGGACTGTAGTACTTTACTAGGAGTAAGTACAGCTGATATCAGGTAAACAGGATTCTTCTAGCTTTATTATAAAATATTAACATTTCAGAGTTGGCCTCTTCCATCCTTTTGCTTTTACCTTTAAGATTTTTCTCTCTTTCTTCCTTCTCCCTTCTCACAAGCAAAATCCCTGACTCTATTTCTCAACCTCACTCCCCCCAAACTTTTCTTTTCATGCCAGAAACCTGATCACGCTTAAAAGAAGAGGAAATTGCCAGCCCTGCCATTCTCATACATTCAGAGACCTAAGGGCAGTACAAAGTTAAGAGAAATTTGGCTAGGTCTTAATAAAGAATGTAAAATAATGAGGCTATGTCTAGACAGGCATGATTTTCCGGAAATGCTTTTAACGGAAAAGTTTTCCGTTAAAAGCATTGTCGGAAAAGTGCGTCTAGATTGGCACGGACGCTTTTCCGCAAAAGCACTTTTTGCAGAAAAGCATCCGTGGCCAATCTAGACGCGCTTTTGCGCAAAAAAGCCCCGATCGCCATTTTCGCGATCGGGGCTTTTTTGCGCAAAACAAATCTCAGCTGTCTAGGCTGGCCCTTTTGCGCAAAAGGGACTTTTGCCCGAACGGAAGCAGCATAGTATTTCCGCAGAAAAAACTGATTTCTTACAGTAGGAAGTCAGTGCTTTTGCAGAAATTCAAGCGGCCAGTGTAGACGGCCGGCAAGTTTTTCTGGAAAAGCAGCTGATTTTCCGGAAAAACTGGCCAGTCTAGACACAGCCTGAAAGTTTAATTTTTCAGGTGACTTCCAGGCTTTTACAATTAGAGTGGTTGTGGGATTTTTTCAAATGAGTGTGATGAAGTCAGTCTAATTGCTTTTCCTACAGTGTTTTTGAAAAATATTTAGGCTTGTGTGCTGAGGATAAGGAACCTATTTCATACCTGGAATTGTATGTTCATTAATGTCTCTGCACATATTTTCAGTTCTTAAGTCCAATATTTTTATAAGACACTCAATTTTGTTAAGGCCTGAAATTTGACCTTCCTTAAACTGTCATAACTTGAAGGGTGGATTGTTGGTAAGACTGAATTCAGCCTAAGGACAACTCATCAGTACTTGTGTTGGGTTTTGTTAATAATATAGATGTTTAGAATCCAGAAAGGGATAGATAACTGTCATTTGCTCTTGCAAAGCTATAGGCTTAAACTACTCACAATTATTTACTGCTGTACCTTATTTAGCTTTACTAAAAAGGCAGCAGAGTGAGCAGAAAACAAGATGTGAAATACGGAGTTTGAAAATATTGTATCAGGCTGACTTGTTTTGCACAAAAAAGAGCATATTTTTTCTTAATTACTTAAAGATATCAACAGTAGGGAATGACATTGCCAAAGAAGTGACAAAAATTCACGAACAACAAAGTTAAAACAAAAAAATTAAAAACAAGGAGCACTGTGACTTGCACTGAAATTACATTAAAATAATACTCAAGTGTCTCAGAAAATAGCACAAAAAATTCAAAGGCAAGTTATGTGATGGAACTCTGAGGATCTATTGTATACTTTGTGCTACAGTGGAAAAGGTTATCTGAGAAGTTTTGTTCAGGTAATGCCTACATGACGGAAGAGTCCAATCAGTAGAGGGCTTGATTATAGCATAAAGCTATTACATTTTTGCTTGGGTATTCTTGCCCCTAGCTAAATCTCTTGCATACACTCTGACCCTACAATAGTCACTTTATTCTGGCACAAACTCTCAAGCTCTCACACTTCCCATCACTGTCAACTAATGCACATCTACTGGACTGAAAATATACTATTCCAGTATATCTTAGAAAGCAATCCTTAAGAGCAATGATGCTAGAAACAAAACAAACTCTTCTGTGCCATTTGGAAAGACCAAGACTTTCAACTTCAGCAATGAAATTGAGTCTATCAGGAATGGAGGACTTACATGGTTGCATAATACAATGAACCTGAGTTGGGAAGAGAGTGTGAATTACACCAACCCCGCCAAACAGAACAGGATCCTGGCCTGGGATTGAGGCAGTTGGAGTCAATTTCATCTAAAGTGCATGAAAGTAAAAGATACCTTTCTTTCACAAATAGCTTGGACAGGAGCACACAGTACCCTTAGCAGTCCCTTCACCCTGAACTATCTACACAACAAATGTTCTGGTCCTCAGTGTAAACACACATGTTGATTCCATACAAGCTTCTCTATAGTTACACTTTAAGTCAGAGGTGGGCATTAATTTTTGGCCAAGGACCACTTAAAGTTTTGAAATGCCCCCGGGCCACCTGGAAGGGGTAGGGCCAGTATGCTTCTGGGCTACAACACCCATAGACCATGATTGGTCTGGGGTGGGGGAGCCCCTTTGCCCCCCCTTCCCACTAGACACGCACGCCAGGCCCTGCTGCATGCTCCTCACAGGGTAGGTTAGGGTGGGAGCAGGCTTTAGGTGCTCCCCCTACCCTTGGCCAATCGGGGCGGGGGAGCGTTTGAAGCCTCCTCCTGCCTTGCGAGGAGCACATGGCAATTTGATGTACTGTGCACTCCTCACAGGGCTGGGGCAGTGTGAAGTAAGTTTTGCACAGCTCCCCCACCCTCATGCCCTGATTGGCCTGGGGGTGGGGGGAGTGCCCGGAGCCCCCTCCTACCTGCGAGGAGCATGTGGCACTTCCAAATGCGATGCGCTCTTCACAGGGAGAGAGGAGGCTTCGGGCGCTCCCTCCACCCCCAGGCCAATCAGGGCCTGGGGGTGGGGGAGCTAGGCGAAGCTTCCCTTGCCCTGCCTCCGCCCTGTGCGAGGGTATGGCTCTTTGAAGGGCACTGTGCTTCACGCAGGAGAGAGGAGCCAACTTTGCATGCTCCTCTTGCCCCCCAGGCCAATCAGGGCTTGGGGGGTTGGGGGAAAGTGATGTCTCCTCCCACCCTGCGAGGAGCGCATAGCAGTTTGAAGTGCGGTATGCTCCTCGCAGGGCGGGAGGAATTTTCGTGCGCTTCCCTGCCCCCAGGCCATAATTGGCTAGCGGGCAGGGGAGTGGTAGGGCCTCTGTGGGCCAGATGAACCTGCTTGGCCTAGCCCTGCTTTAGGGAGAATAAAATCAGGTTCAGAACGTACTTTGGGCCTGTTGAAAATCATCACTTCTGAATGAGTCTATAACAGATGATCAGTTTTCTTCCTCCAGTGTTCTTTGGCCCTAGTCACACTATAACACAGTATTCCTGTTTAATTCAAATTGCTTCACATTTCACTTTCATAGTGACCAGGTTGAGTGACAGAAGTGCAGTTAAACTAAGAGTGTCCTTTTGGTGAGACAGCAGTCTTGCTTTGCAATCGTCAGAAGAGTAGCTGTGTTAGTCTGTAACTGGAAAAACTTAAAAACAATGAATAGTCTAGCAGCATGGTAGAGACTAACAAACATGTAGATGGTATCATGATGTTTATTAGTCTTTAAGGTGATGCCAGACTACTGGTTGTCTGCGTCTAGACTGGCAAGTTTTTCCTCAAAAGCAGCTGCTTTTGCGGAAAACCTTGCCAGCCGTCTACACTGGCCACTTGAATTACTGCAAGAACACTGACGATCTCATGTAAGATTGTCAGTGTTCTTGCAGAAATACTATGCTGCTCCTGTTCGGGCAAAAGCCCTCTTGTGCAAATGCTTTTGCGCAAGAGGGCCAGTGTAGACAACGCGGTATTGTTTTGCGCAAAAAAGCCCCGATTGCAAAAATGGCGATTGGGGCTTTCTTGCACAAAACCGCATCTAGATTGGCACGGACGCTTTTCTGCAAAAAGGGCTTTTGTGGAAAAGCATCCATGCCAATCTAGATGCTCTTTTCCGCAAATGCTTTAACTTAAACTTTTCCGTTAAAAGCATTTGCGGAAAATCATGCCAGCCTAGACGTAGCCATTGTATTTAAGTTTTTTTGCTTTGCAATGACACACAGTAACTTGTGAGGAGTAAGCTTTCCTACTGTAAAATAAGCATGGGAGAGGAAAGTTACACAACTTATTCAATCATTAAGCAAAGACTTGAAAACTTGCTTTTGGAGTAACACATAGTAAATGCCTTATACACATTGTTCTAGTACATATCAAACAGAAAAACCTCATAAGAAAACACATCAAAAATTTACTAACAGCTCACAGGTCATACTATAAATATACTTTACCTGCAAGAAACTGCTCATACTCAATAACAGGGATGTTTTTATCGAGGCTTGGAAGATCAAAGAACTCAGACCAAGGAATTCGGACCTGATGAATGTCAGGAGTCTGCCAGTGATAAAGACGTCCCCAGGGAGGCAGGACCAATACCCAAGCTTCAGTTTTCAGCAAGGTCTTCAGAAGAGAGGCAATACGAATGTAGACATCTCTGCGAAGATTGAACCCTTCAGGAGGATTGACATCATATAAAAGATATCTGTAAAAAGCAAGAAACCCTAATAACTTTTGGGAGACTTGAAGCATTTTCACAGAGAACTTACCTGTTGTGAACTCAGAGCCATTTTACTAGGCTTCCGATTTCTTAACTCCAGGGCTACATCTAGACTGGCAAGTTTTTTGGAAAAAGCAGCTGCTTTTGCGGAAAAACTTGCCAGCTGGCTACACGGGCCGCTTGAATTTCCACAAGAACACTGACGATCTCATGTAAGAAATCAGTGCTTCTGGCGGAAATACTATGCTGCTCTCATTCGGGCAAAAGTCCTTTTGTGTTAAAAGCTTTTGGGCAGAAGGGCCAGTGTAGACAGCTCAGATTTGTTTTGCGCAAAAAAGCCCCGATTGCGAAAATAGTGATGGGGGCTTTTTTTGCGCAAAAGCGCATCCAGATTGGCACGGATGCTTTTCCCCAAAAAGTGCTTTTGTGGAGAAGTGTCCATACCTATCTAGACGCTCTTTTCTGCAAATGCTTATAACGGAAAACTTTTCCGTTAAAAGCATTTGCGGAAAATCATGCCAGTTTCGACGTAGCCCTGGGGAAATGAAAGTGTAGTGCGAGCAGTATCACTAAAAGGCTGTACCATACTGCCTCAGAAGAAACCAAATCCCAGCGTCATCCTTACGTGCGTAAGGAAGCAAGGAGTCTAGGGGTCAGGCCCAAGCCGCAATACTGTGTGGACAGCACAGAATTGTAGCTCGACGACAGCCCCTCCCCAAATCCTGAGGGCAATCTCCATGGCATTTGCCTCAGGGCTCGGTGCAGCGCGCGGGGGAGCCGGGTGCTGCCCCAGGGCCCGGCGCGCTGGAGGGACGGGAGAGGAGGGAAGCGGCGGCCAGTCCGCTCTCCCAAGCACCGAGGCCGGGCTCTGCCCAGGCCCTTCGCCCGTGTGCTGGCCGTGCCCCGCTCTCCGGCCCACACGGCTCCTTTATCCCAGGCGCTGGCGCCGCGCCCGCAGCCCCGCCAGCCGCCTCACGCGGGCGCCTCCCTGCCCGCCGGCCGAGCGGCCGCAGCGGCGAGCACTGGCGCGCGGCGCAGCCAGGCCCCGCGTCCCCTCGCTCTCCTCACCGGCGGCGGGGCGCGGCGGCGGCGGCGGGCAGCGAGGCGGCGCTGTGCCCGGCCTGAAAGGCGCCGGGGGGCGGCTGGGCGGCGGCCAGGCCCAGCAGCAGCAGCAGCAGGAGGCGGCCCGGGCCCCGAGCCGCCATCTCCGGGCAGCTCTGAGGGGCGGGCTCGAGGGCCGGCCCGGCTGCTTGGCGCGCGCTGCGAGCACGGGGCGCCTCAGGCTGGCCTGGCTCCGCGTTCCCGCTTTCCCCGGGCGGGAGGGCGATCCAGCGCAGACACGTGCCCGGTAGCAGCGAAGGCCTGGCGCGTGAACCTGCGGGGAGCTCCCCCCTCGGGCTGCACCCCACGGCCGGGCCCCCAGCACGGGTCTGGAGGGGTCTCGCCCCCCGCTCTGTGTGGTGCCCAGGGGCACGGGAGGGGTGTGGAGCTGGGCACCGATTGCGGAAACCACCAGGAGTATCAGCCCGGCCCCGAGCAGTGTCCTTTGTCCGTCTAAATGACGGGTCACCAGCCCGTAGCTCAGGATCTACCTTAGATCTTGGTGATACTGATTGGGAGGCTAGCAGGAGCCAGCACTTGAAATGTCCCTGCCCTGCTGCTCTTGCCCAGCACCAAAAAGCTGCCCTCTGGGATCCTCTTGCTTGTTGTGCAGGGTGGGAGGAGACAGAGGTAAGGGGTGCTGATGTCATGCTTTGAAGATGGGATATATAGGAGGGCAAAGCCTCAGTGAAGGGCTGGGGCAGGGGCAGGGCTTTGGCAAAGGAACAGGGCAGGGGTATTTGAGTCTGAGGTAGATCCTCAACTGACTTAAATTAAAAAAACTTTTAAAACTATGAATAGTCAGGTATCATCTTAAAGACTAACAAAACCTGTAGAGGAGCTTCATGAGGTAGCCAAGTTAATCTGATACAGGAAAAAAACAGCAAGCAAATGGTCTGGTAGCACTTCATAGGCTAACAAAACATGTAGATGGTACCATGTGCTTTCGTGGGCAAAACCCACTTGTTTTGTTAGTCTTTAAGGTGCTACTAGACTATTTGTTGTTTTTTTTATATTTTTCCTGTTAGACTAACTTGGCTACCTCTCTGAGGTTATGTCTAGATTGCATCCCTCTGTCCATAGAGGGATGCAAATCAAGCACTTCGAAATTGCTAATGAAGCCGGGATTTAAATATCCTGTGCCTCATTAGTATAAACATGGCTTTTTTCTGAAAGGGAGTTTTTTTTTTTTTTTTTTTTTTTTTAAAGGCAGTTTAGATGCGGATCTGTTGAAAATAAAGTCTGGTTTACAGGATCTGTCAAAAAAGGCTTTATTTTTGACAGAGCCGCGTCTAGACTGCCATTTAAAAAAAACAAAACAACCCACTGGTTTTGAAAAAAGTGGTGGCCATGTTTATGCTAATGAGGCATGGGATATTTAAATCTCGGTTTCATTAGCAATTACGATGTGCCTAATCTATATCTTTCTGTCGACAGAGAGGTGTAGTCCAGACACACCCTAAGTTTTTAAATTCAAAAAGTGATGTTGTGTTGAAAAAGGTTGGACACCACTGACTTAAATGTCCCTTGCAAATGCCCAAATAGTCCCTGCACCCCACACATGTTGCTGCACATGGTCAGGAGGCCACATCTCCACTTGCCAAGCCAGAGACTGATCTTCTGGTGTTTGATTTAGTGGGTCTAGTTCAGGATACTGGTGGAGGGAGGGGGCCAAGTGAGAACTTTTAGAATCATAGTACCATATAATCATAGAATCCAATGGTTAGAAGAGACCTCAGGAGGTCATGAAGTCCAGCCCCTTGCCTGAAGCAGGACCAGCCCTAACTAAATCATCCCAGCCAGGACTTTGTCAATCTGGGAATTAAAATCCTTTTAGGGATGGAGATTCTACCACCTCCCTAGGTGACCCATTCCAGTATTTCACCACCCTTCTAGGGCAACAGTTTTCTTAATATCCAACCTAAACTTCCCCCCACTGTAACTTGAGACCATCGCTCCTTGTTCTGCCATCTGTCACCACTGAGCACATCTTTGCTCTATTTTTTCTGTAACCTCCCTTCAGGATGTTGAAGGCTGCTATCAAATCCTCCCACATTATTCTCTTCTTCAGACTACATAAGCCCAAAACCCTCAGCCTCTCCTAGTAGGTCATGTGCTCCATCCCCCTAATCATTTTGGTTGCCCTCTGGAGGACCCTCTCCAGTGCATCCACATCCTTTCTATAGTGAGGGGTCCAGAACTGCACGCAATATTCCAGATGTGGGCTCACCAGAGCCGAATGAAGGGGAATAATTACTTCTCTAGATCTGTTGGCAGTGCTCTTTCTAATTCATCCCAATATGCCATTAGCTTTCTTGGCTATAAGGGCACACTGTTGACTGACTCATATCCAGCTTCACATCCACTGTAATTCCCAGGTTCTTTTCTGCTGAACTGCTACCTTAGCCAGTCGGTCCCCAGCCTGTAACAGTGTTTGGGATGCTTCCGTCCCAAGTGCAGGGCTCTGTACTTTTCCTTGTTGAACCTCTTCAGATTTCTTTTGGCCCAATCCGCCAATTTGCTTGGGTCACTCTGGACCCTATCCCTGCCCTCCACTGTATCTATCGCTCCCCCTAGCGTAGTATCATCTGCAAACTTGCTGGGGTTGCAATCCATTCCCTCATCCAGGTCATTAATAAAGATGTTGAACAAAACCAGCCTTAGAACAGATTCCTGGGGCACTCTACTTGAAACTATCCTCCACTCAAACATCAAGCTGTTGATCACTACCCGTTGAGCCCGACAATTTAGCCAACTTTCCAGCCACTGTAAAGTCGTCCATTTATCCAATCCATACTTCCTTAACTTGCTTGCAAGAATATTGTGGGAGACCATATCAAAAGCTCTACTAAAGTCAAGGTATATCATATCCACTGACTTCCCCATGTCCACAGAGCCAGTTACCTCGCCATAGAAGCTAATCAGATTTTTCAGGCATGACTTACCCTTGGTGAATCCATGTTGACTATTCCTGATCACTTTCCCCTCTTCCAAGTTTCTCAAAATGGATTCTTTGAGGATCCCCTCGACTTTTCGAGGGACTGAGGTGAGTATGACTGGTCTGTAGTTCCCTCCATTGTCCTTCTTCCCTTTTTTTAAAGATGGGCACTACATTTGCCTTTTTCCAATCACAGAATCATACAACACTAGAACTGAAAGGGACCTTGAGAGGTCATCGAGTCCAGTCCCCTACCCTAACAGCAGGACCAAGCATCATCTCCAGACCATCTTTGACAGGTATCTATCTAACCTGCTCTTAAATATCTCCAAAGATGGAGATTCCACAATCCCCCTAGGCAATGTATTCCAGTGTTTCACCACCCTGACAGGTAGAAAGTTTTTCCTAATGTCCAACCTAAACCTCCCTTGTTGCAGTTTAAGCCCATTGCTTTTTGTCCTACCATCAGAGGCCAAGGAGAACAATTTTTCTCCCTCCTCATGACACCCTTTTAGCTACTGGGACCTCTCCTGATCTCCACAAGTTTTCAAAGATAATGGCCAAAGGCTCTGTAATGACATTTGCCAACTCCTTCAGTACCCTCAGATCCATTAAATCTGGACCCATGGATTTATGTATGTCTAACTTTTCTAAATGGTTTGTAACCTGTTCTTTCTCCACCGACGGCTACCCACCTCCTTCCCATACTGTGTTGCCTAGTGCAGAAGTCTGGACCTTGACCTTGTCTGTGAAGACAGAGGCAAAAAAAGCATTGAGTACTTCAGCGTTTCCCACCTCAACAGTAGGTCACCTCCCTCATCTAGCTCGGGGACAAAGGCAGCAGGAGCCAGCTCCCTCTGAGCACCGGCTCCCAAGGAGCTGCCTTCCCGACTTCATGTGAATTTTTCAGCGGGTGCACCTTTACCAAGATAAACTAATTTGAATATCCCTAGTAGCAACCCAATTCTGAACCACAGCCTCCAGAGATCAACTGCTTTGGGTGCCCAAAAGTAAATGAAACTGAGTTCAAGTGGCTTATTTTAGAAACTTACACTAGGACTTTTTCAGGTTTACCTGAGCTGCCTGCAGCTGAATCACTGCCATCTGCTCGCAGCAGGAAGGAGCCCCATTTGTGGTGCAGCAGGGGACACTCCCAACACAGGTGCTCTGCTCTAGGCAACCCAAGTTTCATTTTTTCCCTTGGCAGGCTACCAAAGCAGCATGAGAGAATTTGCTACACTTATCTTCTGCACACCTGCAATGCCCACCAATCCCATCTCCATGGAAACTGTACTCCAGTTCATCACTATAGCGTAGTTGAACATGCTCTTTAGTATAAGGCACTCAAATGGTGTTAAACTTTAATTTGCTGTTGAAGATTAAGATTCAAAATAAAGGCGAGTAAAAGAGTTTGGAAACATTAGGTTATTACAGTAACCCTTCTCCACATAAGATGGAAACTATAGCCTATAATTAATAAGTTACTGTCCAATCCAAGAAAGTATTACTTACCCAATGGTTAAACCTTCCTGTGCTTGTCTAGCACAGAAAGATGAGATCTACTTTTCATGACACACCCCTGTTGACAGAGCAGTCTGTCCTATCATGGATTCTTTGGCCATTTTTTCTGCTCTTACACAGTCATAAACTATTGTCCGTTAGCTCAAGGAGTCCAGCTATTCAGAGTTTCCTGAAGGTCATTTTTCCTTGAGTATGTTAAAGGTTGCATCTTCCCCAGGCACTAAATGTAAGCTGGCTTTAGGGATGCTCAGTGTTATGTTCCTTGTATCACCTCTCCGACTCCTGTCCTCGGGTGATTGGTTTTACTCCTAACAAACAGATTTAGAACGTAACATATACATTCCATAACTCTCAAACTTCTTCCTGTACAGACATCTCAGAATAACCATGACAATCAGCTAGTTCTTACCTTTCAGCAAAGATTACACACAACTCCTATCACGTAACTGGATTTTAAAGGGAGCAGCCAGATCATTGCTGCACCCACAGGGTGGGGAAGTGTTTGCCCCAAAGACTGTACAAAGGGGGCTGTGTGAGGTTCTCCTTAACAACCCTACTCTCATTCTTTTCTTTCTTTTAGTAATAAATCTTTAGATTTGAAATTCTAAAGGATTGGCCCAATGTACTCTTGTGGGTAAGATCCAAAGTGTAAATTGACCGGGTATTTGTGGCTGGTTCTTTGGGACTGGAAAGACCCGTTCGGGGTAGGTGAAATTGGATTCTGTGAACCCTCACCTGTGTGCAGGACCAGGGCTGATTGTGGCACAGGGAGAGCTAGGCTGTCAAGAGTGCTTTTGCTTGTGAGGCTTTCAGCAGCTGAAGCACTTGGTGTGACTGGTTTGTGGCCTATTTAGGAAGGGCCTCTAGTCAGGGGCTGTAAGGCGCCCTGTTTTTGAGCAGTTCGCCCTGAGCGGATGCCTTCAGCGGTGCCCAGACCTGACCTGGTCTGTCACAACCCCCTTCAGGGTACTATCAAGGAAAAGATAGGACACAGATATAATAGATCCCTCAGGACATGCTTATACATGTCTGTGTCACGTGCATCACGTTTTTGGAAGATTTCTCCCCTTACATGTGAGACAGGTTAGTGTTATTCTGAACAGGGTCGGGAGTATAGCAGGGGTGGACAATAATTTTGGATGGGGAGCCACTCTAAGAATTTGTAAAGTGGTCAAGGACTGCATTCTTCCATGATATTAATGGAGGAGGTACAGGGTCTGGGATGGAGGTTGGGTGCAGAAGGAGCTTGGGATAAGAGAGGGAATTAAGTGAAGGAGGCAGTTATGACCTGGGGCACTGGACTGGGGTGGTGGGGGTTGGATTGTGACCTAGGGCAAGGAATTGGGGTGCAGGGATTTGGGTTGTGAGCATAGGGCGGGGGAGGGGGGGACTGTGATCTGGGGTAGCGGACTGGGGTGCCGGATCTGAAAAGGGATATGGGTACAGGAGAAGTCAGAGGATTTGGGTATGTGGGAGGGACTTGGGTGCTAGAGGTAGGTTCTGCCAGACTTACTAGCCAGCAGTGGATCCTGAATATGCTGCCCTTCCCTGCCCCCGCCTGCAGCCATGTGCTCTGGAACCCCTTGTGCTTATTAAAACAGGCAGCTCCCATTGGCCAGTTTCTGGCCAGAAACTGGCCAATGGGATTGTGCTGGGGGCAGAAGCAACTCCTAAAGCTTCCCCACTCCCCTCTGGACTTTGTTTTTAAAAAGAAACTACCCCATAGCTGCATTTCTGAGTGGCGTCTGGGTGGGGCGAGGCAAGCAGAGAGCCTGCCTGGGTTCCCTGCGGCATCCACAGGCCAGATCTGGTGGCTTGGCATGTCGGATCCAGCCCATGGGCCATATTTTGCCCATGCCTGATCTATGGATATGCTTTGAAAACCATCCACATCTCAAAGATTTGGTACGTGAAGATAGAAACACTTTCCCAGGTGTGAGTTAGTACGTTAGATTTTACTGTTGTGAAAAATAAATATTCGAAGAGGGTACATGCAACAGTGCTACTTCCTGCAAAATTAGGACCACAGTGCGGTATCTTATCTTATCATGGTAACTAGGACATTATTCCATAAAGAGTCCTACTGCAGTTAATGGACTACTTATGGATAAGGATGCAAGGTGCTTTATACTTTGAATAATATTATCTGATTATTGGCCCTAAATAAGTTAACATACGTACGTGAGGTGAAGAAAAAAATATTGTAGAGGTCTACAGCAACTCATACATAAAATAATTATTTAAATCATTGTTGTTATTATATGTGTACATCAACGTCAAAGGAAGACTCACTAGCTAGCATTCTTTTTATCTTAAATCTTTTCTGAAACAAGCTTCAGAGATTGTACACATGACTATATTTGGCCAATTTAAATTAGTTGAAACTGACAGCATTTTTCTACCCTCTTTCCCACTAAAGACATGATGATAGGAGAGCAGCATAAAAGAGTAAGTTCTGTAGTTTTCAACTGTTTCTATGGGTCTTCTGTAGAGATTTTAACACATATTTGTGTTGTTTTATGTTGGACTCTGTTACATGTTACCTTCACAACTGCACTCTGCTTGAAAGATAAGCTCTTTGGCTGAATTTTATTACGCATTACAATGTAAGGCATGCTACTGACACTACATGAAGTTTATATAAATATTTTAAACAAATCACTGTTAACACTTAAGTTACTTGTATCCATGCTGCTTGGTAGAATGAGGATCTATTTTTCTGGGTCCTCTTCCTTTTTCTTGTGATGTGATCAGAAGAGGTTTTTAGTCAGAGGCTGGAGGTTTGTACCAGTGATTCCATTTAGCGCCTCAAGAATTTGTTTTTCCTTTTGATACATCTATGAGAGTGGTGGGCAAAAAAATCAGTAAGTATGCTCATTTTCCCTTCATGTACAAAATTTATCATTTTAAGCATTAGACACTAAAGTGCTGTTCTAATCTGAAAAATAAAGACTACATAAAAATGGCAAATTTTTGCTCAACGGATCTGCTCATCTGTGAATTAAAAGTCGTATCAGATGTGTTATGGACAAAAGTAACTATGGTGCTAATACAGTTAAGATAGTACAAAAACCGGATTCTCTTCATGCAACTGGATTGCATCGATGTCATGTAGGACATAATTTCACTGGCAGAAAATAAAGTACTGCTTATGACCGAGTGAGAGAGCCCAACTTAATAAGTCTCCAGTGCTGGCGGGTAGGAAACCATGTCTTTTCTTGACCTCTACCCAGACAGCTGATACAGAATCAGTGAGACACAGTAAATGTAGAATGGATAAACATTTATGGGATTGGGTTTTTAGACTATCCTTACACAGACCCTTTCAGTCAAGGATTTCAAACCTCGTCTAGTGCTCAGACCTTCCAGATATACAGTACCCTTTTGCACTGCTGACTGTCCGTAGCTCCCACTGATTGCACTCACATCTAGCTGTGATTCATTAAGAAAACTGGAGATATGCTTGCAGGCATGCTACTTGTGCCTATGATCTTATCACGTCTCTCAAACCAGGCTAGGTTGAGGTTGGTCAGTCATCATATGAAACCAAAGGAAACCCAGGCAGTCACAGCTGCTTCTGCTGCAACAGGCAATTGTTCCCTCTGAGTAAATATCGAACTAATCCCCAACCTGGAGTTAGGGCACTGGGCGGTTGGAGGACCCAATTTTCAGAAAAGAGGACTAGATGGTCGTTAAGCATCTCGAAAGGATTTTTCCACAAGAAAAATATTACTCCTGATGTTCTGGCAAGATTGCAATGTGGTTATATACACCTGCTTTTGGAGTTAGTGTACATATTTCAGTAGTAAGAAGAGGGAACTGGCCTACCTAGGTTCTGTTCTCCACTCTAAGTAGTCCTGTGTGGGAATGTGCACAAATAGTTAAAACTCTTTGTCTCAGTTTTTACATCTGAGAGAGGAGGATAACACCTTTGAGATGCTTTGATGGAAGGCTATATGTAATAGCACAGGACTGTTTTCTAAAATTCTATCTATTGTTTCAATTAGATATTTTTAAACCACGTCCTTTCCTAAAGTATTGTAGCCTTGCAGAGTTGATTACTGCCCCCACGGAGGCACAGTTTGTCTCCACAGTGAAAGCTGAAAGTGTTCATACTTACCCCTGTTTATGAACCTGTTCTAATTTTAAACATGTAGTTCTTGAAAGGCACTATTGCAACTTTGCACTATTACTTTCATGGTCTGAATGTGTGTATGATGAAGATCTGAATGTGTGTATGAATGACTGGCTGCAAAGTGCTCCTGAGAGCACCAGGATTACAAGGTTATACCATAATATGTATCAATAATCAGGAAAATGTCTCTGCTTTTACAAGAAGGTTTTGATTTGATATACCATCACTGATGTAATTTGGGCATTTTTAATATATCTATCTCAGCTTTGTCAAGGACACCCCTTTACCTGCTTCCACTCTGCTTCTGTGTTGTGCTGGTATCCCAGCAAATGGCATAGCCCATGAGCTGCAGTCACCTGTCCAAAGAAGCAAATGGATGTATTATTTTATAAATCTCTAAATATTTATTATACATGTGTGCATCACTACAGTATATAGGTGCTGTCTTGTAATATTTAGCATAGCTCTTCTCTAATAAAGTGTATCACTTTTACTAGACAGCACACCAAGATCAGTCATCTAAAGCACACAGAGTATTCCTGTAGCAAATGCACTAGTACTAAATAGGTAAAATAACTTCGACTCCTATGAGAGACCCGTATTTATGCATCCAATATTACATTAGTCCTTTTGCCAGTGTCACACTAGCAGTTGATGTTAAAATCACTAACCCCCAAGCTCCCTATCTTTTTTTAAAGTCACTGCTTTGCCAGACAGAGTCCTTTACTTCATAAACATAACCAAAATTCTTTGTCCTTGGATAATTTTACTCCTGAATTTAGCAAAAATTAATGATGTGCATGCAGAATTTCCTTTCCTTGACAGAAACTTCCTGCAATGCTGCTGTTTGCCACTAGAGGCTGCTGCAGCAGACAAAGCCCAACTCACATTTAGAGGCTTCAGGGGGTAGCCAGTTAATCTGTGCAGGAGCAGGTCTCTCCCTGACCAGGGCAGCTCCATGCACGGCAGCTCCCCTTTGCACTCAACTTCCATCCCAGACTCTGCATCTCCTCCATTAATATAATGTAAGAGTGTGGCCCTCAACCACTTCCCAAAATCTTGCAGTGGCTCCCCATAAAAAATTATTGCCCACCCCTGCTGTAGACTAATTCCCAGCCCTCAATGGAGCCAGGGTGAGTAAGTTTTCTTTTTGACTAAGTTCAGTGGACCTAATGATTATTGAGAAAAGTATTATTCTACCACTCAGTGTATCCTCCAAAGTTGTAACTGTGCTGAATATCAGACACACCCTAGCTGCATTTAAGAAAAAACTGCAGTTGGAAATGTCTTTTAGCATGACTTCATACTTTCTGGGTGTATATAAATTTAAATTCTTGAACATTATAGGTTTTTTATTCAGGACATTATAAAGATTCAGCTACAGAAAAATTTCCATAAACTGGCAAAACATCCCTCCCACTAGTGAACATTACCAGGGCTCGACAAACTATAAAATCTACTCACCCGTGGTGAGTAGATATCAGCCGCGCACCCCATTCATTCGCGGCATGCACATGCGCAATATGGCTCTTGCGCATGCGCAGTATGGGGCTGGCGAGCAGTTTTTGCCGTCATTTGTCAAGCCCTGAACATTACTATTATTTCAACCATGGTTCCTAAATCAAGTCTGTGATGAGAAATATGTATTACTAAGCAAACACTCACAGTAAGAATGTTGTTGTAATCCTCTCCATTTTCTTGGCACTGCTGATAGATATATTCTACTCCTAGGAATATGTCACCGAGATTATATTCATCTCGGAAACTAGGCTGCGGCAGCTCACCTGCTTTCAGATTCTGAAATACATAAGTCCTTCCAAAAGTTAACATGGGTGAGAAACTGGTTATATAGAGTACTTTTTATTCTTAAGGCAGTGGTTTCCAATATGGGATCTGTGAGGACACTGCATGGGATCCACAAAGTTTTTAAAAGTAAGGATTGGGCCAACCACAGTGGGCCTGATCCTTGCTTTTCTTTTCCTTTTTTCTCTTCCCCCCCACCCCCCACCCTAGAGCGCAAGGGGGCAGCAGCCATGCACACCAGGACGACTTGCTTTTCATCCCATTCTCCAGAAGCTAAGGGAGTGTGGGGAAAGTGCTTGCATGCTGTGCATGCCTCTCAAACCTGGCTGATGTGAGAGGCATGCCTGGGATGCAAGCACTTTCCCCTCGCTCTCTTAGCATCCAGGGAACAGGATCAAAAGCAAGCCATGTCCTCGCATGCATGGCTGCTGTCCCTCTCCTCCCCCTCCATGCTCTTGAAGTTCCATCCCGTATCCTCCCGAAGTTCCACCCTTGAGGAGCTGGCAGCTCCAGTGCTCCCTTTGGCCACAAGAGCCCCATACTCCATGGATGGGCAGGGGATAGAGGGGACAGGAGCTGAGGAAGCAGCATGTGTGAACAGCAGCCAATGGGACTCAAGAAGCTGTGCCCTGCAGTCTGCATGTCACTCAGCCCACCCTGAAGCTGACAAGCTGTGACTGCACTCTGGGGTCAGCATATAAACAGGTCAGTCACATTGTACCATTTTTCTCTCTTATTTGAATACGTCACCCCACTCTAAGCATTCAAAAGCTATTAGAGTGGCAGGAAGGGTTTGTTGGGCCCCTAGCAAAAATGGATGGTGGATCCAATAAAATTTTATTCAATAAAAATATTTGGCACCTCAAAGTTGTTACATTTCAATGTGGACATGCTGTATTATATCTCAATGCTACTATATTGGTTTTGATAACATGAACTATTATACATTCCAAATGATTATCAAGAAATGGAATAATAGAATCCTAGTATACTAGGACTGGAAGGGACCTCTAGAGGTCATCGAGTGCAGTCCCCTGCCCTGATGGCAGGACCCAGTACTGTCTAGACCAGTGGTTCTCAGCCATGGGCCATATGGATCCCCAGGAGCCACGCCCTACCTCTAGGGGGCCACATGGAAAAAACGGAACATTAGGTAAATTATGTACCTTTTTTTCCAACTAACAGCGGCTATGAGAGAGGCCGCAGAGGTAAACGAGGCTCAGAAGGGGGCCATGAGCAAAAAAAGTTGAGAAACACTGGTCTTAGACCATCCCTGATAGACATTTATCTAACCTACTCTTAAATATCTCCAGAGATGGAGATTCAACAACCTCCCGCAGCAATTTATTCCAGTGTTTAACCACCCTGACAGGAACTTTTTCTTAATGTCCAACCTAAACCTTCCTTGCTGCAGCTTAAGCCCATTGCTTCTTTTTCTATCCTCAGAAGCCAGGAAGAACAATTTTTCTTCCTCCTCCTTGTGACAACCTTTTAGATACCAGAAAACCGCTATCATGTCCCCTCTCAATCTTCTCTCTTCCAAACTAAACAAGCCCAATTCTTTCAGTCTTCCTTCATACGTCATGTTCTCTAGACCTTTAATCATTCTCGTTGCTCTTCTCTGGAACTTCTCCGATTTCTCCACATCTTCCTTGAAATGCAGTGCCTAGAACTGGTCACAATACTCCAACTGAGGCCTAATCAGCGCAGAGGAGAGCGGAGGAATGACTCTTTGTGTCTTCTTCACAACACATCTGTTAATGCATCCTAGAATTATGTTTGCTTATTTTGCAACAGGGTCATACTGTTGACTCATGTTTAGTTTGTGGTCCACTATAACCCCTTTCTGCCATATTCTTTCCTAGACAGTCACTTCCCATCCTTTATGTGTGAAACAGATTGTTTCTTCCTAAGAGGAGCACTTTGCATTTGTCCTTATTAAACTTCATCCTGTTTACCTCAGACCATTTCTCCAATTTGGCCAGATCATTCTGAATTATGACCCTAACCTCCAAAGCAGTTGCAACCCCTCCCAGCTTGGTATCATCTGCAAACTTATTAAGTGTACTCTCTATGCCGATATCTAAATGGTTGATGAAAATATTAAATGGAACTGGTCCCAAACAGACCTCTGCAGAACCCCACTTGTTATGCCTTTCCAGCAGGATTGTGAACTGTTAATAACTACTCTCTGAGAATGGTGATCCAACCAGTTATGCACCCACCTTATAGTATCCCCATCTAAGTTGTATTTGTCTAGTTTATTGATAAGAACATCATGCGAGACCGTATCAAATGCCTTACTAAAGTCTAAGTATACCAAATCCATCGCTTCTCCCTTATCCACAAGACTCCTTATCCTATCAAAGAAAGCTATCAGATTGGTTTGACATGATTTGTTCTTTACAAATCTATGCTGGCTGTTCCCTATCACCTTATTATCTTCCAGATGTTTGCAGATGATTTCCTTAATTCCTTGCTCCATTATCTTTCCTGGCACAGAAGTTAAACTGACTGGTCTGTAGTTTCCTGGGTTGTTCTTATTTCCCTTTTATAGATGGGCACTATATTTGCCCTTTTCCAGTCTTCTGGGAATCAATCCTGTCTTCCATAATTTTCCAAAAATGACAGTTAAAGGTTCAGACACCTCCTCTATCAGCTCCCTGAATATTGTAGGATGCATTTCATCAGGCCCAGGTGACTCAGACATCCTATCAGAATGTTTAATTCATAACTCCCATTTGCTTTTGCCCCCATGACCCACTTTTGAACAAAGCCCATCAGCTTGTGAGCAAACTCCACATATGTACACTCACTGAACATTTTAAAGCTTCTAAATTTCACCCGGTGAGATTCAGAGGTAACCCTGAACTGTTTAAGTGCATAGTCTTTAAACTGCCCATAGTCTAATGCTTCCTCCTCTCCCAGATCATTTAAATACCTCCTTACCTTGCCAGTCTGTCTTACCATCAGGTCAGGCATGCGCTGGTGTCACGTTACTGGAATTTGAGGGAAGCAGCCAGATCATGGCTGCACCCATAGGTGGGGATGCTGGCCCCAAAAATGATATAAAAGGGGGCCCTGTGGGGTGTTGAGTGGGAGCTGTTTGCTGATCCTGTGTATGCTATTTATGTGAGTGTATAATGTCTGTGTGTGTAGGTAGGAATCTGTAATCTGTGCGGAAGCTGAATATTTCTCTGAATGTGGTTGAGCATTGGGCAGAGCCTGGCCTATGGACATGCTAATTAGCGAGGCCCTGTTGGACAATGGCACTCGATGGGCCAAGGACATACCTAAAGCATGAGGGCGGAGACCTAAGAGCTGCCAGGAGAGAGAGGCTGAGGGCCAGGTAACCAGCTGCAGACAAGAAGAGGCCAGGAAGGAGGTATAAAGAGGCCATGTGGGGGATTCCTTTTTGTCTTCAGCTCAGCACTTCATCCCAGAGGCAGCATTGCAGGGATTGAAGAGCCCGAAGGACCTGTGGACCCATCCTGATTCTAGGATGCGCAACAAGAACTTTTAAACCAGAAGCGGTAACATCTCTGCTACAGCCTGCATCGAGAACTGGGAGATTCGGTGCATGTAATGTATTATTCCTTTAACAGCCTCTCTCTCAGGCTTTTCTTTCTTGTGATAATAAACCTTTAGTTGTTAGATGCTAAAGGATTGGCCCAGCGTGATTTGTGGGTAAGGTCCAAAGGGTAAATTGGCCAGGGATCTGTGGCTGGTTTCTTGGGACCGGACAGAACTTGTTCGGAGTAGATGGGATTGGGTGCTAGGACCCCCCACCTGTGTATGAGGCCCGGGGCCATCTGAGGCACGGATATTGCTGGGATGTCAGAGGGGTTTTGCTTGTGAGGCTTCAGGCAGGCTGCTGAAGCTCTTTGTGGGACTGGTTTATGGCCTGTTCAGAGAGGTCACCAGTCTGGGGGCTGTAAGGAGCCCCGGATTTGAGCAATTCGCCCTGAGCAGACGCCCTCAGCTGTGCCCAGACTCGGCCCGGTCTGTCACAGCTGGTCATCTGGGATCCGGTTCACATGGCCAAAAACTCCTCAATATCCTCATTATTGTTGTAGATGGGACAGATCCTTTCCCAACTCTTGTTCGAAAGTGGGGGTGAGCTTTCTGGTTGTAGTATCTTTTGTTGCTCTTCCAGTATTCGGAGTCGCTTGTAACTCTCCTCTGCCGCCAGCTCTTGCTTTCGCGTGCGTGGTCTGCCTCTTTTTCTTCCATTCGCCATGCATGGGCCACTCTCTCCTCTTCCGCTGATGCCTCCTTCTCCTTTCGACGTATCTCGGCCAGGGCCCTCTCATGTTCCAGCTCCATTTTCTTCAATGCCTGCTGCTTTCTAATTTCTTCTGCAACAGCATCCGTGGCATTGGGTGGGAGCCGCTCTATTGCCCGCTGGTCCTTCTGCAGTAGCAAGATGTCAGCTGCTGCTTAGTAGCTTTCTTCCTAAAGTCAATGCCTCTCTCTGAGCACAAATCCTTCAGAGCCTCTCTGTTCAGACTTTCATACCGTTGCTGACTCATTGCAGTTGCTCTTTAACCAACCAAACTCTTAACACCAAAAATCCACTTTAGACAGCGTGGGGTCCTGATCCAAAGCTCAGTTGACCAAGATCTGTGGATCCTGCCGACTACGCCACTGTGACGGACCGGGCTGGGTCTGAGCACAGGTGAGGGCATCAGCTCAGGGCCAATTGCTCAAATTCGGGGCTCCTTACAACCCCTGACTGGAGGTCCTTCCCAAAGAGAACACAAACCAGTCCCACAGAGCACTTCAGCTCATGAGCAAAACCCCTCTGACACCCCAGCTCTCTCCGTGCCCCAAACAGCGCTTGGCCTAACACACAGGTGAGGGGTTATAGGACCCAATCTCACCTTCCCCGAATGGGTTCTCCAGTCCCAAGAAACCAGCCACAGTTCCCAGATCAATTTATACTCTGGATCTTACCCACAAAATCATGCTGAGTCAACCCTTTAGAATCTAAAATATTATTATTAAAAGAAAGAAAAGCATGAGAGTAAGGTTGTTAAAGGATAATACATTACATGCAACGAATCACCCAGTTCTCGATACAGGCTCATAGCCAGGGCTCGCCAAGCGGTGGAGAGCCCTGCTCACCAGCTGCACAGTTCTGCAAGCTGCGCATGCGCAGATCGCGTGGCGTCGGCTATGCCGTCTTGTAATCTACTCGCCACGGGCAAGTAGATTACATGATTTGTCGAGCCCTGCTCACAGCAGAGATGTTATAACTGCTGGCTTAAAAGTCTTTGGTGTACATCCTAGTAAGGATGAGTTCACAGTTCTTTCTGGCTTGTGGTTCCCTGCAAGGCTGCCTCGTGGGTCGAGAGCTGAGCTGAAGACCAAGATGGAGGGTGCCACATGGCACTTATAACCCTCTCCTGGCATCTTCTTGGCTGCAGCAGGTCACCTCGTCCGTGGCCTATCCCTGTGTTCCATGCTGGTAGCCCTTAGGTATCAGTCACATTCCTGAGATGTGTATTTGCACCTAGAGATTCATTGTCTCCTTGCTAATTAGCATAGCCATAGGCTGAGATTTCCTTGCAGAGTACATGTTTATAACTCCACATACAGATATTATACAAGTACCTGAATAGCATACACAGGATCAGTAGAACACAAGCTTTCATGTAACATCTCACATGGCCCCCTTTGTATAGACTTTTGGGGCAAACACCTCTCCAGGGGGCAGCAGTTATCTAGCTGCTTCCCTTAAAATCCAGTAACATGACAGATGGGCACAGAACTTCTTAAGCAAAATGTATTTAAGTGTGAAAATACAAAATTGTGAGATGGAAATTCCGTGTCCACTGTGCTTGGAAACTGTTGCTTGGATGGGAATTTGAATGTGTCCCACTTTCCTAGGTTTCAGAGCCTCCACATAAACCACAACTTCAAAGCACCACCTTTAGGCTATGTCTACACTCACGGCTTCTTGTGCAAGAACTCTTGCTCAAGAAAACGTCCACACTGCCATGTGCGAGCTGTGCTTTTGCACAAGAGCACCCATGGCAGTGTGGACGCTTTCTTGCGTAAGAAAGCTCTGATGGCCATTTTAGCCATAGGGCTTCCTTGCGCAAGAAATCCCTGTTAAGCGTCCACACTGCCCTCTAGCGCAAGAGCTCCTGCGCAAGACGGCTTACACCTGTCAAAAAAGAGCATAGCTCTTGCTCAAGGAGCCCCCTCTTACCACGCCGTACTGTAAATTTACTTGCGCAAGAGGCAGCAGGCACTGTGGATGCTCTGCAGATTCTTGCGCAAGAACGGCCGTACTTGCGCAAGAAGCTGCGAGTGTAGACATAGACTTAAGAGTGTTAGCACAGGCTCTGCTAACCCATGTCTGTTAAATCTGACTGAAATACTACCTTTCACAGGCTGAGTAAAAACACCATCAGAGGCCAAATTTTGCTACAAACAAAAAAATCACCTTTACATCACCAAAACAGCACAAGTACTAAAAACTGTAACTAAATGTAGCAAAAAAGGAGAATTCTTTAGCTAATTATTGATTACTTAGAAAATCTTTTTTTCCACTACTAGGAAACACGGTGTGCAATTATATGGCTGTCTTGTCAGCAGAAATGAAAGGGGAGCCATAAGTGAACTTTAAATGTGGACATTGGTTGTAAAAGTTATATTTCCAAAGCCTTCTTTTCCTATACCTATTACCTGACACTAGCTGAATGGTAGCCTAGACCTTTTTCTTTCTAGAAGTCTTCCATAAGAGAGAGACAGAAAGAAACTGAGTTACCACCAACCAGTTACCTACTCATTACTTTGATATACAGGCAGTCCCCGAGTTACGTACAAGATAGGGACTGCAGGTTTGTTCTTAAGTTGAATCTGTATGTAAGTTGGAACTGGCGTCCAGATTCAGCCGCTGCTGAAACTGATCAGTTTCAACAGCGGCTGAATCTGAATGCCAGTTCTGACTTGCATACAGATTCAACTTAAGAACCCCAGGCGTCCCCAAGTCAGCTGCTGCTGAAACTGATCAGCGGCTGATTCCAAGAAGCCGGGGGCAGAGCAACTCTGCTTCGGGCTTCCTGTAGTCAGCCACTGGTCAGTTTCAGCAGCGGCTGACTTGGGGAAAGCCTGGGGCAGAGCAGCTGGGGTGCTGCTGGGTTGCTCCAGTAGCGCCTCTCCTCGGCGCTACTGGAGCAACCCAGCAGCACCCCAGCTGCTCTGCCCCCTGCGTCCTGATTCAGCCGCTACTGAAACTGACCAGCAGTGGCTGAATCAGGACACCTGGGGCAGAGCAGCTGGGGTGCTGCCAGGTTGGTCCAGTAGCGCCGAGGAGCGGCGCTGCGGGACCAACCCAGCAGCGCCCCAGCTGCTCTATCCCAGGCGTCGTGGGAGAAAAGCCTGGTCTGCTAGGGGGGAGAGGGCACTAGCTGCGCCCCAGCCCCCCCCCCACAGCAGACCAGGGAGACGCGGAGCAAAGCCACGGAGGACGCCCGCAGCGGGACAGCCCAGGCGTGCTGCGGACGTCCTCCGAGGCTTTGCTCCCCGTCTCCCTGGTCTGACCAGCAGACCAGGGAGATGGGGAGCAGCTTTTCTCGCCCCGGAGGACGCGGGCAGCGGGACCGCGGCTCATCTGGGCATCCCGCCGCTCCCATTCTCTGGGGTGAGAAAAGCCCCGTTCGTAACTGCGGATCCAACATAAGTCGGATCCACGTAACTCGGGGACTGCCTGTACTTAAATATAACTACAAAAATTAAAAAAAAGACAAAAAAAGCAGGAACATAAGAACCACCAGCGTGGTCAGACCAATGATCCATCTAACCAAGTATGCTGCCAATAGAGGTCAATGTCAGGTGCTTTAGAAAGAATGATGAGAACTATCAAACTACCCTTCCGCTGCTGTCACTCTCAGGTTCCCAGGAGTGATACTAGCTGCCTTATGGAAGTACAATTTCTGAACTGGACAACAGGCACGAGTATGTATAAACTAAGTCATGGCTTTGTTTTCATGCCTTTTATGAGGCCATGCAAGAAAGAACATAAAAAACTCTCTGAAAGCCCTAAAACACATCCCAGCTCATTATGAATTTCCCAAAACATCTAGGATACTCTGAAGCACCACTGTATCCTCATATATCACCACACAAGGCCATGATAGTGAAATATATTAAACTGCATCTGGATTTAATAAGAGTTATGGTGCATTATAGAAGAGCATGCAAAGAAGTCACTTGTATTATGCAAACCAAGCAAGTAGCTGCAGAAAGAAAGGGGGAAAATTTACCTCATAAAAGGGAAAGGATAGCACATCAGTGGGAACATTTTTTTGGCTGTAGGTGCTGTTGAGTAGTTGAATGTTTTTATTGTTGACACAGATAACAGCCAGATCAAACTGTTGCACATTCAAAATCTTCTGAAGGGTTTCTATACTTCTGCGAAGTGGGATGCGCCTGAGGGGTATGATTTTCTGCAGATTGCGAATGATTAAACTCATTTTACTGGAAGCTATTCAAAAGGTGGTTTGAGGGGGCCCTGCCACTTAATGTGAAATATTAGGCACTGATCGTAACTAACAATCCAGTAGCAGATACCAGACACTACTGTTGCTTGACGGTCCGGGCAAACGTGGATACACACATGACGGAGAGCAGCGCCACGGTAAGGTAAGGAACTTGTACACCCTAGCGCCAGTCCGCTGAAGCGTTCAACCCCCTGGCACCACTGCAAGCCGGGATCCCGTCAGCGCGAGGAGCCCCGCCCCGCGTGCGCCCACTGACGGTCGTTACAGCCGGTAGCGCGCGCAGGCAGCTGTCGGGCCTCCCGGGGCGAGCTCCGCAAGGACGCTCGATGTTAACGCTGGAGCCTGAAACACCCTCTGGCGCGCGGCGGCGGCGGCGCCTCCCCTACCCGCTGCAAGCACGTGCGCGGGCCGCGTGAGGCCGGGGCCCGTCTGTCCGGGCGGCAGCTCTCGGCCGCGGAGGAGCCGGGGGCCGTTACAAAGCGCTACATGGCGGGCTGGACGCTCGTGCCGCTGCCGCTCGCCCCGCGCGCTGTGACCGGAAAGGGACGGACGCGCCTGGGAGCGCGCGCAGGGCGGAGCTTCCGGCGGGCGGTGCCTCCCGAGCGGCACAGACCGGAAACGGCTGAGACCGCCCCGCCCATCGGGTGCGCGCGCGCGGAAGGAGAGGACGGTTTCTCCCCGCGAGCGCGATGGCGGCTCCGCTCGTGACCTGGACCGGTGAGAGCGGGGGCGGGGCCTGGCCCACTGGTACCGAGCCCGGAGCTCGCCCGTTTCCCGGGCAACGCCCTGCGGCCCTTGCCCCCCGGCCCCTCTCAACCCCTGCCCCCCCAGACGCCCCCTGGCCCCCCCTCTCCTGTTCGCTGCCCCCGGGCACCCCCCCTGCTCCCCTTTCCTGCCCCTGGACACCCCTGCATTTCCCTCTTCTGTCTCCTGCCCCTGCTCCCCCTCTCCTGTTCCCCTCCCACTCCTGTTCCCCGGGCACCCCCCATCTCCCCTCCCACTCCTGTTCTCTGCCCCCTAGCACCTGTCACTCCTGTTCCCAGACCCCTACCCCTGAGCACTCCCTTTGCCCCCTGCCTCCGAGCACCTCCCTCAGAACCTGTTTCCTGCCCCCCCCATTCCCCAACCCTGCCCCCGAGCACTGCCCTGCGGCCCTTATTCCTGATTCTCCCAGTCCTTCTCCTTGCCCCGGGCTCACACTTGGCCCCCTTGTGTGTTACCACTATTCTTGGTTCACTTTATATTAGAAATGTACAATTCTGGTTAATTGGCTAACCTGCTAAACCTGTTGTTTAACTGGTTAACTGATTACAATGGATGAGCAGGGGGCTGGTACAGCCTGGCTGGAACATCTCCCCGCCCCTGCCACAAGTAAGGGCTGCTCCAACCATGCCAGAACAGCCCCTGTCTGACTTGTGCCCCAGAGTAATGGTGTGCAAGCCATGAGAGGGTGGCGGATGTCTTCCCAGGAGGTCGTGGCACTTTGATGCTGCTGGCCGGGGGCTGGACCCGGCCTTTGGGAGCTGCGCTGTGCAGCGCTTAGATCTGGCCGGCTGGGTGCAGCCATGCAGCATGGCAATTAGATCCGGCTGGCCAGGGGCTGGACCTGGCAGTTGGCGGCCCCAGCAGCGCAGGGGATCGCAGACCAAAAAAGGCTGAGTACCATTGCACCAGAGGGCTGCAACAGCCTCTGCCAGTGGTTGGTGGGGAGCTGCTCCAGCCTCCGCCAGTTAACTGGTTAAACCTTCAGGCTGTGTCTAGACTGGCAAGTTTTTCCGCAAAATCATCTGCTTTTGCGGAAAAACTTGCCAGCTGTCTACACTGCCGCTTGAATTTCTGCAAAAGCACTGCCGATCTCATGTAAGATTGTCAGTGCTTTTGTGGAAATACTAGGCTGCTCCCATTCGGGCACAAGTCTTTTTTCGAAAAACTTTTGCGCAAAAGGGCCAGTGTAGACAGCAGAGATTTGTTTTCCGCAAAAAAGCCCCGATTGCGAAAATGGCGACTGGGGCTTTTTTGCGGAAAAGCGTGTTTAGATTGGCCACGGACACTTTTCCGCAAAAAGTGCTTTTGCGGAAAAGCGTCCTGCCAATCTAGACGCGCTTTTCCGAAAATGCTTTTAACAGAAAACTTTTCCGTTAAAAGCATTTCCAGAAAATCATGCCAGTGTAGACGTAGCCTCACATTCTTACATTTACCTTCTGTTTCTGAACAGCTGTTCCCATTAAAATTGGGTGGGATGCACGGAAATGAAAGTGTAGGTTAGGCTATGCGGTCAGGACTACAGGTGTTCCTTTGTGCTTTGAATTATGGCTTCTGTAGTATATTCAATCAGCAGGAATTTATGGAAAATTATTTTAAGCCCCCCAAGTTCAGGTGTGCCCCCCTTTTGGGACTATCTCTGTTCCACATGGAAACATGAGTTTCAGAATAAGGGTATTGGTTGTGGCCCAACTGTAGCCTGGCTGCTTCTTGGAGTGAGTAGTTACGGTATATTATTCTGGGAAAACTTAGGCTCTGCCTTAATTTCCTTTTTCCTGTGCAGCAGTCTCTTGAAAATAGCATACAGTAAATGGTTTAAAAAGTAGCTAAGCAGTTAAGTATCAGTAAATGCAGTAAAATTAATCATAACATTTTCAGGGAAAGGGTAGTACCTAAAACACTGCAGTAGATTTTTTTTTTTTTAAAGGCAGCTAGTCATAAAGCCTTTAAAGTTAAAAGTGAAAAAATATCCTTAGCGTTGATGTTAACAAATTAGGGCCTTACCATGCATCTGATCTGTATGGGCATACAGCCGCTCCCCGAGTTGCGCGTTTGCACTTATGACCAAAGCTCCCATGGAGCGGTCGTAAAGGCAGTCCCCGACTTACAAATGTGACCCACGCTTACGAACAGTGCAGTCACGTGTAACTCAGTGGGGTCTGAGTTACAAACGGATTGTTACGGCGAAGTGTTTGGTCCATAACTCGTTTGTAACTTGGAGAGAGGGTATACTTTTATACCCACTCAGAACCTTTTCATTGATGAAAGTGCCTGCAGGTGCAGGATCCAGGCCTTCATTGTCACGGTCACATGTATAGTAGGTAATTCCTACTTTATGGTTTAAGAAGGCTGAGGGATTTAGAGAAGCAGTTGGAAAATGAGCAAAACAAACAATTGTTCAGGATAAACTTAAGAAACAACAAATAATCTGGTAGCACTGACTAACAAAACATGTGGTGGTATGAGCTTTCTGGTCTATCAGAACTAGGAATCCTCTAAAGAAATTAATGGTGCACTAGACTACCAGGGACTGAAAGACATTAGGGATGTGAAAGACTAGTCGACTATCTGATAAGCAAAAGCTTATTGATAGTCCATACTAGTCGACTAGCCACCCTCCCCCCCCCCCCTTTGCCTCTATCAGAAAGAGGCAGCAAAGGGCTGGGGGAGGGGAAGTGGCTGGGTGTTGCTCCTTTAAAATGCTGTATGGAGCTCTATGCTGCGCTGCCACTTTGAAACTTAAGCAGTCCGCCGCTGGCCCAGAGCTCCCTGCATCGCTTTCGTCTTTGAGGTGTAGCTCCAGCACTTCAGAGGCAAGGCTCCCTTATAGACTAATCAAATAGTTGATGCAAATTGCATTGACTATTCGATTAACCTATTAATCTAAATTTAACATCCCTAAAGGATACTGCAGAGAAGCTAAATAATTTTAGTATTCACAACAGAGGGTGTTAGGGAGCTAGCTATCCTGACCTACACTTTTCAGATAATAAAGAACAAGGCATTGTCAGAGACTTAGTTGTCAAAAGAATAAGGTTTGGAACAAACTGATTAAATAGCATCAAGTCATAAAGACTGTATGGTACATCCAGGAGTTTTGAAGAAAGTTAGTAAAGTAACTGAATTGCTAGCAAAGCAATGCAATCTATTATACTATTCAACTACTGTGTGTCTACATTGTCCCGTTCAGCTACTTATCTTTAAAAAGAGCAATAGAAGCAATCCTAGTATATGCTACTATGGTTCTAGGTTAAATAGTTGAACAATAATTACAGATAATTTTAATGGGCCTATGAATATGATATAGAAGGGATGAAATGGTATGCCTTCTGTAAAGGGAAGTTCTCTTTCCTCAGTATATTCAAATTGTTTGAGGTTATCAGCAAAATAATGAGTAAAAAATTGGTACATTAGAACTTTTAAAAAGTCCTTCACAGGACTGTTAAGAAAAATAATTAATCATGGGATGAAGGAGAAAGTTAGAGTAATAGTGTTTAAGGCCTGAAGGGAGCGCAAGGAAATGTACTCTTACCTGTACAGTAGAGACCACCACAAATCCAACAACAGGATAACCTTGGATGCTTAAATGAAAGGGAAAGGAGTCCAGGAGAGCTGGCAGTATTTTAAAGAAACCTTATTAAAGGTACAGGAAGAAACCATCCCGATGTGCAGCAAGAAAAGCAAATATGTTAGGCGATCAGATTGGCTTACCGGGGACATCCTTGGTGAGCTTAAACACAAAAAGGAAGCTCACAAGAAGTAGAAACTTGGACAGATGACTAGGGAGGAGTATAAATATATTGCTCGAGAATGTAGGGGAGTTATCAGGAAGGCGAAGCGCAATTGGAATTGCAGCTAGCAAGGGATGTGAAGGATAACAAGAAAAATTTCTACAGACATGTTACCAATAACAGAGTGATCAGAGAGGGTGTGGGGCCCTTACTGGATAAGGGAGGTAACCTAGTGACAGATGATGTGGGAAAAGCTGAAGTACTCAATGCTTTCTTTGCCACTGTCTTCATGGACAAGGTCAGCTCCCAGACAAATGTACTAGGCAACGCAGTATGGGAAGGAGGGTGGGCAGTCCTTGGTAGGGAGAGAACAAGTTAGGAACTATTTAGAAAAGCTAAACATACACAAATCCATGGGTCCGGATTTAATGCATCTGAGGGTACTGAGGGAGCTGGCAAGTGTCATTGCGGAGCCTTTGGCCATTATCTTTGAAAACTTGTGAAGATTGGGGGAGATCCCTGATTACTGGAAAAAGGCAAATGTAGTGCCTATTTTTAAAAAAGGGAAGAAGGACAATCGAGGGAACTACAGACCATTCAGCCTTACCTCAGTCCCTGGAAAAATCATGGGGGGGAATCCTCAAGGAATCCATTTTGAGGCACTTGAAAGAGAGGAAAGTGATCAGGAATAGTCAACATGGATTCACCAAGGGTAAGTCATGCCTGAAAAATCTGCTTAGCTTCTATGGAGAGGTAACTGGCTCTGTAGATACGGGAAAGTCAGTGATGTGATATACCTTGAAATTAGTAGAGCTTTTGATACAATCTCCCACAATTTTCTTGCCAGCGAGTTAAGGGAATATGGATTGGATAAATGGACTAAGATGGATAGAAAGCTGGCTAGACTGTCAGACCCAACGGGTAGTGATCAATGGGTCGATGTCAGGTTGGTGATTGGTTTCTAGCAGAGTACCCCAAGAATCTGTTCTTGGACTGGTTTTGTTCAACATTTTTATTAATGACCTGGATGAGGGGATGGATTGCGCCCTCAGCAAATTTGCAGATGACACTAAGATAGGGGGAGAGCTAGATACGCCAGAGGGCAGGGATAGGGTCCAGAGTGACCTGGACAGATTGGAAGATTGGGCCAAAAGAAATCTGGTGAGGTTCAACAAGGACAAGTATAGAGTCCTGCACTTGGGACGGAAGAATCCAAAGCATTGTTAGAGACTGGGGACTGACTGGCTCAGTAGCAGTTCTGCAGAAAAGGACCTGGGGATTACAGTGGCTGCGAAGCTGGATGACAGTCAACAGTGTGCCCTTGTAGCCAAGAAGGCTAATGGCATATTGGGATGCATTAGGAGGAGCATTGCCAGCAGATCCAGAGAAGTGATTATTCCCCTTTATTTGGCTCTGGTGAGGCCACATCTTGAACATTGTGTCCAGTTCTGGCCCCCCCACTATAGAAAGGATGTGGACACATTGGAGGGGAGACAGCGGCAGGGGACCAAAATGATTAGGGGTTGGAGCGCATGACTTATCAAAAGAGACTGAAGGATTTGTGTTTATTTAGTCTGCAGAAGAGAAGAGTGAGGGGGGGGTTTGTTATTCCAAAAATATTCTCACTGGAGACCACCCAGGGTTACACTAGTATGGGTTTATTTCCACTAGGTAAGACTAAAGAGGAGAAAGCAGCCACCAAAAATTTAAACTAAAGAAGATAGATCGATCTCTCTCTCTCCATTCATTCACTCATTCACATCCATGCATTCCTGCCCTCAGGCACTCACATACTTACACAGACATATGGGTTGCAGAAGGAGCCAAGGCATGTGGATCCTGGAGGGTTTGTCTGATCATCATGGCTGGGGAAGCTGGTCAGGAGGGGAGACCATTGTGCTCCGTCTCTTTATATAGTGTCTGAATGTCTCCTGTGACTCATTCACCTTGCCATCAGGGAGCATGCCCAGACTCCCCTTTATCCAGCAGAGAGCATGCCCAGACTGCAATGACTCATTGAAATGTGCTCCATTGTTCCCAGTCTTCTTCAAACACACTCACACTCTCTCTCCATTCACCCAGGGGGGGAGAATGCACTTTAGGGAAAGTTACAAGCAAGGTGGCTGAGAGTTAAAAAGATTACAAAGTTGCACCTTCAGTAAATTTCTGAGAGTTACACAGATTACAAAGTTTGACAAAGATCACAATGAGTTGCAGTTTAAAACCTTAGATCTTATAATTTGGTGTAGTTTCAGAAAATCCATGTATTTAAATCAAGTAAGCTCAGGCGAAGGCTTTTTTATGCAACAGATTTGATAGCAGCCTTCAACTTCCTGAAGGGAAGTTCCAAAGAGGATGGAGAAAGGCTGTTTACAGTAGTGATGGATGGCAGAACAAGGAGCAGTGGTCTCAAGTTACAGGGGGAGAGGTCTAGATTGGATATTAGGAAAAACTATTTCCCTAGGGAGGGTGGTAAAGCACTGGAATGGGTTAACTAGGGAGATGGTGGAATCTCCATCCTTAGAGGTTTTTAAGTCTTGGCCTGACAAAACTCTGGCTGGGTTGATTTAGTTGGGATTGGGCCTGCCTTGGGCACGGGGCTGGATTTGATGACTTCCTGAGGTCTCTTCCAGCTCTGATTCTATAACAGTCATTTCTTGGATTGGAAACCACAGAAGAGAGAGAACAAGATGCAAGCATATTTTTTAAACATAGTAAAATGTTATTAGGATGTTGCAAAGATATAGGATAAAGCTGTTGTTAATTTGCTTGGTTGAACTTCCCTGTTATAAATGGAAATCAATTAGAAAATTTAATTTAATGTACACATTTGTGTTTCAGATTGCTAGAATGGCTGGCTGGAAGGTGAAAGTAAATGGATGTTCGAGGCATGAACTCTCGTTGGAAGATACTTGCTAATTTTTATTTTTGAAGATGAACCCTAACAGTCCTTTTCGTGGACAGCAGCCTGCTGTTTTCCAAGCACCTTCTAATAGTTCTGTCGGAATATTTCAAGCTCAAACACCATTTCGATTTGGTCAGCCATCACTGTTTGGACAGAGCAGTGGAGGACCTGTACAGAACCTTGGGTTTGCCCAGCCATCCAGCTTTACTCAGCCTTCAGGATTAAGCCAGGCCACTTCAGGGCAAGCTGTGGGATTTGGGCTACCCTCTGGGTTTACACAGGCTTATGGTCTTAGACAGCCTACTTCTTTTGTGACTACTTCTCCATCACCTAACTCTTCTATTGTTGGAAACCAAGGATTCAGTTTTAAACCACCTACTAATCTTGGAACTTTTCAGAATGGTTCTAATTTTGGAGTTGCTCCTGGAGAAGTTTCAAGTAGTGGCTTTGTGGGATCAGAATTCAGTTTTAAAACTCCAGAAAATGCAGTGTTTAAACCAATCTTTGGTGCTGGTTCTGAGCCAGAAAAAACACAAAGCCAGCGCATGCCAACATCTTTTACATTTTCCCATCCGGTTAGTAGTGGGCCTGGAATACTGGCCCCTTTTGGACTTTCCCAAGACACTAGTAGCTCTAGCACTAGTACAAACTTCAGTTTTTCAAAACCAGCTAGCAGCAGTAATTTTTCATCTTCCTTTGCCTCTTCTGTACTAAGCAGAACTGTTGAGGATGACCATAAAGGAACAAAGACACTCTTTGGAAGTCCTAGCAGCAGCTTCACTACTTTTCCTAGCTCATCTTCTGGGTCCTTAGATTTGGGAGGAAACTTCCAACTCAGTACAGCAACTAAATCAGAACATGATGACGCTCAGAGTGAGCCACTTGACAGCCATGTTAAAGGAATGAAAAGAAAAGAAGAACGAGATCGTTCCCCAAGAGGACGGGATTATGATGTTGCAGAGGAGTCAGAGATTGCATCTAGGAATGATTATCCTCCCGATAAGCGGCCTGTTCGGTTAAACCGGCCACGTGGAGGAGGAGGCTTGTTTAGTCGAACGTTGCAGGATGTGCTGAAAAGCAATAAAGACAGTGGACGTGTTAAAAAAGAGCCAAAAAAGGAAAGATTATCCATAGAATCTGGAGAAAATGAACAGGTGTTGGGCACAAGTCCATCTGTGTTTGCAGGACCACGGCTTTCGACCCCATTAAAGGAGGAAGAAGTGACAGAGCAAATTGAAGAGAAAACTAAGCAAGGTAAGTGCTAGAAATCAGTGCTACTCAGTAAATCAGGTATTGGAAATGAAGGCTACTGAGAGCTGAAGTTAGCAGGACAGGCTTGCTCTCTTTAAAGTTTTGTGTTTCATAGGAATTCTTTGTTTTCCTCTCTGAAGGCCTACTGCTTTCTTATGTCCTACCCTGGAGGAGCCCTTTCCAATTGTTGTTCCCAACTGTGATTGTTGCTGTTGTGATTAAGGACTGAACAGCACATACTTTTGAATACATTGGTGTTGCTTCTCATTAGAGATACTTCTTCCTTTGGTTAGTCAAAAATCACAGTATAATAGAGACTTACCTCAGTGGCATTAATCAAAAGTTAATTACTCTTCTCAGGGATTGGAATTTACTGACAAATAGTAGACGTTGTGGACCAGTAAGGAAAACGTACAAGTTGGGCATTGAGGAATGTATAGAACACACATCTCTTTTCTCAGTTCCTTTTGTGGTTGCTATTGTATTTATGTTTTGTTATGCTTAGTTTATTTCAAGTGATACATAATTGTGCTGCTCTTCAGGCAGAAATTTCTGTAAAATGTACTCGGTGTTTGATTTTTGTTTTGCAGGGTGGATTGTTTCTCAGAGTTCCTTCTTATATTCCCTTTTCTTGTCTTCCATTCTCCTTTATGTACTTTTTATCTCATCTTCCTCTTCTCCCTTTACCTTCCATGCCACTCATCATGGTTCTGTACATGCCATTCCCTCATTCTGGAGTTTCAGGAATACGAAAACTGAATTCTTACTAATCCATTGATACATACTTTTTAACAAAAAAGAACCTGTTTACATCTCACCTTATTTAGTGTCATTTCATAACCAACTATTTGTGGTGGTGTAGTTCATAGTCCATTTTCATGCCGCCACATAACTGAACCATATTTTAAAATTACATAACTGCACTAAGGATGTTAAATTGCAGTTAATTGACTAGTCGAGGGAATTGCCATCCATTACTTGACTAGTCGATAGGCACTTCCACATTTCTCCTTGGAAATGTACAGGAGCCCCTGCTGGAACTCTTGTACGTTCCCAAAGAAGAATGCGGAACTCTGCGTGCAGCCTGGGGCCAGCGGGAAGACACGCTGATTCTGGGCTGCATGTGGTGTGCCAGCTTTGAAATGTACGAGCATCCCCAGCGGGGGCTTTTGTGCATTTCAAAGACGCAGCACAGCATGGAGCCTGGGGTCAGCACTGACCCCAGGCTCCATGCTGTGCTGCCAATTTGAAATGGCGTGTGGTTTTTGGGTCTTTTGGGGATTCCCCAGCTGATCCCTGGCTCCCCGTGGCATTTCAGTGGAACCCAGGATCAGATGGGGACTCCCAGTACTCCACAGCTGACCCCGGGTTCTGCAGAAATCTCGGAGCCCGGGATGAGCTGGGGAGTCCCCAGCTCAGCCCAGGTTCCACAGAGCCACTTTGAAACGCTGCCTCAGGCTCAGCTGTGTGGGGCTGCCCCCTTGAAATGCCAAGGTGGAGTTCGAAGGGCAGCACTGCATGGCTGAGCCGGCAATAGAGGCAGCAAGGAGGGGAAATCGACTAGTTGATTAACTATCCGATGAGTTTTTGCTTATTGGATAGTTGACTAATCCTTAACTTCCTTAAACTGTATACTAGCAATTGCATAGTTTGCCGGTTGTAATAAAGGATTCTTAATTATAGGGATTGGTTAAAGTTGCCATGAAAACTTTTAATGTCCTTGTTTTAATTGAGAATTTCATTAGTTAATGAAAACACTCTGATAATTCAATCTGCAATGTAAATAAGTGCTGCAGGTGTCAGTATTCCTGCTTAATACAAATTTCTGATTTAATATAAAAATTTCTGAGATCCAAAATAAGAAGGCACAGTTTTAGAGCCTGATTTGGGGATTCTTTCAACACTTTCAGATTCTGCTATAGTGACCCCTTCACGTCGAAATCGAAGCAGTGAGAGTGTGGACAGCCTTGGTGGCTTGTCACCAAGTGAACTCACAGCAATCCAGTGCAAAAATATCCCTGACTACCTTAATGACAGGAATGTTCTTGAGAAGCATTTTGGACGGTCAAAAGTCCGGCGCATCTTTACCAGGCGCAACAAAAAGCTCGCTATTATTCATTTTTTTGATCATGTGAGTATTTAATGTAAATTTAAAAATATATGTGTAGTATCTAAATATTTGTCCTTGATGTATACAGCCAATCACAGTAGTGAAGTAAATGGATTTCTGCTGTAACCAGTCAATTGTCTAGACGCCAGACTATATTCATAGAACACCAGAACTGGAAGGGACCTTGAGAGATCAAGTCCAGTCCCCTGCTCTCTTGGCAGGATCAAGCATGGTCTATATCAGTGGTCTCCAACCTTTTTATACCCACGATCACTTTTTAAATGACAGAACAAGCCAAGATCTACCACCCCGCCTCTTCCTTGAAGCCCCGCCCCTTCCTCTCTATTCTCCTCATCTCCATCACTTGCTATCCCCAACCCTTATACTGCTGCTTTTTTCCCCCAGTTCTTCTGTAGGAAGAGGTTTTTCCAACATTTGGCCTGTCTAGACTGGACCAAATGTCAGAAAAACCCCTGATTCCTTGTGGAAAGAGGAATAGAGGGATTACTGAAAGAGCACGTTTGCTCTTGCACTAAAAAAAGCGGAAGAAGAAACACATCCCTGGATGCTGAAGTGTTTTTCTGGGATATCTCCAGAATCCTGAAAAACTCCTACAGTCTAGCCTTACCCGCTCTGGGTTGAGGCAGGATGTGTAGGCTCTGGGGTGGGAATGAGGGATTTGGGTGTGGGAAGGGGTGAGAGATGCAAGCTCTGGGAGGAAATCTGGATGCAGGAGGAGGTAGAGAAGGGGACGCTGGGTCAGGGAGGGGGCTTCAGGCCGGGCACTGTTGGGCCCATTACTTCTTGTCTTCTTAGAGGCCAAGGAGAACAATTTTTCCTCCCTACTCCCAGCGACACCCTTTTAGATACCTGAAAACTGCTATCAGGTCCCCTCTCAGTCTTCTTTTTTCCAAACTAAAGTCCAGTTACTTCAGCTGTGCCTCATAGATCATGTTTTCTAGACCTTTAATCATTTTTGTTGCTCTTTTCTGGACCTCGTCCAATTTCTCCACATGTTTCGTGAAATGAGGTGCCCAGAACTGGACACAATACTCCAACTGAGGCCTAATCAGCGCATAGTAGAGCGGAAGAATGACTTCCCATGTCTTGTTCACAACACACCTGTTAATGCATCCTAGAATCATGTTTGCTTTTTTTTTGCAACAGTGTCACGCTATTGACTCGTATTTAGCTTGTGGTCCACTATGACTCCCTAGATCCCTTTCTGCAGTGCTCCTTCCTAGATAGTTGCTTGCCATTCTGTATGTGTGAAACGGATTGTTCTTTCCTAACTCATGAGATCCGGGTCAGTATATTGATGGAAAAAGCATGGGACCTCTGTTGCTAACATGTGCTCGATCTGTTCTGTGGTTGAAGAGACCTTCAGTCTTGCACTATCAGCCTGATACAGTACTTAAATAGGGCACCACAGAATTCAGTTCTGTGTAACTACCAAGCAATCTTTTGTTAGGAAGGTCTGCTTGCTCTTTGTTATTTGAGCTTTTATAGACATGTAGGAGATTGCTGAACTCCCAGTGCAACAAACACATTTTTATACAAGCTGTGTAGGCTTCTTTACCTCTTGTTCTGATGCTAATTGTACCTGGTATTTCATGCTGTTTTTCAGGCCAGTGCTGCTCAGGCAAGAAAGAGGGCAAAAGGGTTACACAAAGACATAGTAACGTTTTGGCACAAGAAGAAAACAAGTAAGCCTTTATGTTCTATGTTTCTTCTAGGCATGATGTCAGAGGGAGGTGATCAGTTGATTTCAGTGAAGTAGCACTTTGTTTGCACCAACTTGGAATTGAGCTCCAGAAGTAAAACACTGTTTCTGTGGCTGTTTCTCCTTTTGTGATGATGGTGGTGAAGTGATGATGATTTTCTTCCAAGGACCTGTATATATCTAATCTGATGTCCTCTCACTTCATTTTTTTCTTTAAGAATTAAATTTAGGTCTTGAATTTAACTGTCTCATGTAAAAGGACATCAACTTTGGAGCCTGATTATGAAAAGAGTATCATCTTAAATGATTTCACTTCTGATCATTTTACCAGAACAATCTGTCTAACATACCAGACGTGTGCTGCTGCCAAAGAGCATGGACATGGCCCCAGCTTTCCACAGAATTTAGATATAATTTGTGAGGCCACGTGCAGCCGAGAATGAGTCTATGCAGGTGAACCTGTTTATACAAATGTCTTGAGAGACATACAGAACACTTAGATAAACACAGTGTAAGATAAAATTCATATATGAACATATCATAACATGTCTGCTTTAAGAGACATCCAAAATCTGGGAAATCCAAAATTGAGACAGTCAAGATTTACATTTGCTGACAATCAGCCAAACTAATACTGGTATTGCAAAATAAACCTTTTGTTGTTTCCATGTTAGATTATGTAACTATGTCGATTGTAGTGTGTCGTTCTTTCCATCTGCAACAGAATCAATAAGCTTCATAGTTCTACACTGTGGAATTGGATTTGTGCATGATACATCCTCTAATGCAAAATAGCTTGCAAACACTGTTTAAATTCATAGGACTGTGGTTTCTAAAAGCACAAGGAAATAAAATTGAAACCTTTTTTCAAGAAGTAAATTTAAAAATGTACGTTATATGATTTGGCAGATATCTGACCTCATTTGGTATGTATATTATTTAGATCATGGTAAGGGAGAATTTTTGTCTAAGGAGAAGAAGGCAGATGAAGATGAAGGAAGACAAAGCAATGAAGAACAAAACTATCAGCATTCCCCTCTTCGCAAATCTTTAATAAGATCCTCTACCAGTAGCAACCTACCTAGTAAAAGGTATGTTTGTTTCTCTAGGAGTCTGGCTGGTAGAGACTTTTTCCATGACAAGCATTTCCCATCGGAGTGTATGTCTAGTAATGACAATAATTTTGAGTATACAAGGGAAAAAAAATGTTCCTATTTATTCATGGAAGTGTTGTTTGTAGTTTCTGATATGTTCCTTTACGTGTGTGTGTGTGTGTGTGTGTGTGTGTGTGTGTGTGTGTGTGTGTGTGTGTATATATATATATTTTTTACTTTCTCATTTGTTCATTCCAGGTGAAATCTGAGTGTATGTAGAAAACTCTTGATTGTGTTTAAAATTTGAAAGTTGAGCTATGTGATGATCAGATCGTTTTTCTATATGTGGAGAAAAGTCTCTGGATATTAAGATGCCTTCTTTATTAACTAGAAGATTTACCCAGTGTTGCTTGGGTCCTTAGCTCAATTCATTTTTGCTTTTTGGAAAACAAAATTAAAATGTATGTGGTTCATTTAAATCATTGTTCTGGGCTAAGTCTGGGGATGAGAGGTTCAGTATGCAGGCTGCCCCAGAGGAGAGAAGACTACTCCCATCCTCTCTTACTGCAGCAGTTTGGGGCAAGGTGAGATATTCCTCTCCGTGGTTGCTGCAGCTCGGGCAGGCACAGTCAGGAGAGGAGTGCATGTTGCCCTGGCTGGGGCAGGTCCAGATTTGTCTGCCACCTGTGTCCTCAGCCAGAGTGAGGAATACAGCAAACTCTGCACTTTCCCCTTGCTCCCTAACCAAGGGAAACAGCCAACAATGTTCCTGTAGGAATCAGGAGAGGGAAAGGAAATTCAGCCCCTGTTGCCTACACTAAAGGGCGCCAGAAGGGTGGGAAGCTCGGGACTGGGGCCATCCCAGAAGGGGGGGGGGGGGCATGTACCTAGTGATTCTGTCTTTTTTGTGTGATGTTATGGGACACAGTCCCTTTCCAGACACATCCCATTGTCTTGGCCCAGCCAAGCCCTTATGGGGCTGTGAATAAAGATGTAACATCCTGTTTAATCACTTAACCAGATAAACATGCTTAAATGGCATGGATGGGGTGCTGCTTCAGTCCAGTTAGGCTGGAGCACCCTCCCAATCCCTGCCCACCATGGTTGGGCTGGAGCATCTCCCCCTCCTCCCACTCCCCACAGGCAAGGACTATGCTGGCTAGGTTGGAGCATCCATTCCCATGGTGCACTGCTCACTGTGGCCAGGCTTGCTGTGGACACGGGCTGGAGTGCTCCTGCTCTTGGTGTGCCAGGCTCGGCCCCCGTGGTGGACCCTTCTGGGCTCAAGTAGACTCCTGCCTGCAGCATTTGGGGGGCTGTTCCAGCCCTTGACAGTTTATCATAACCAGTAAGCATCATCCTGTAAGGGTGATGCTTACTGGTTAATCAGTTGATCATTCACATCCATAGCTTTGTGTTATATGAGAAAACTGTATACTGAATTTGGCTATCCTGGCCCTTACCATTTAGGACAGAGGTAGAGACCCTAAGGCCTGGGAGCTGGATGTGGCCCCCAGCTTGTCTGGATCCAGCCTCCAAAGCTCTGGGCTCCCCTTCAGCATTGCAGAGCCCATGCTGATACTCCAGCCCTCCACCCTACCCCCCCTGTGGAGCTAGAGCACATAAAATCTGCTAGCTGAGCCCTCATAGGCTCTGATATGCAAGGGGAATTTGGACAGAGTCTTTCTCTTCACACGGGACATGTCACTGAAGGTTATTTTTTTTGTTGCTTCCTGCCTGTGTGCGGCCCCTGACCCTAAAAGGGTTCCCCTCCCCTGATTTAGGAGTTCTTGAGCAGACAGACACGTGGGTAGACACACAAACTCTTTCAAATATCTAGTGTATTTTCCTGTTAAGTTATATAATTGTGGCTTTTTTTCCTTAATGTTATCTCACATTGCTTTGACTATAAGACCAAAGCGCTGCTGTTCTTCTGTTCTTTTCATTGCAAGGGTCTTGGATAAAAACCACTATAGTTAAGATTTCAAACCGTTATAGTCTGTGTTTTGAGAGATTCTTTGCTTGCTGAAGTTTTCCAAGCGTGTTGTCTTGCCAAAGGTGAATTTTATTTAACTAATTGAGCAAAATCTCTTCAGCCACTTCTGTTTTGTGGGGTGAAAAAAATAAAATGTACATTATATTATTGTGACAGTTTGTTTTGCTCAGTTGCATTTTAAAATAAAATGTTACCTGTCCGCCTATCCCCAACCTAGCCCCTTGTTCTCCAGTGCCAAACACCCTTTAATCCCCCTACAGCCCATGGCAACACCCTCTTGCCTTGTGACCCCACCATGCCCTCACCCAACACCCCTTTGCCTCCACTCCACACTCCTCCGAGCAAGGCTGCCCCCTCAGGGAGTATTGCTGTTACTGTCGCGTGGGCAGGGAGAGTAGCCATTGGAGACATGCACTCTGTCCTCCTTCGTGCACTCCCCATCCCCAAGTCCGTCTTGAGCCCCCATGGGTGGAGGTGGGGGGGTGCGTGGAGGTAAGCTGGGCCACTAGCTTATTTAGGTGGGAGGGGGCGAGGAGGGAAGGAGGCGCCTCCTGTTCCGCCTCCTCCAGCTGCTGCCTCAGCCCCAGTGCTGCTGCTGGGCACAAATCAGCCACCGCGATTGCTGGAACTGAGCCACTGTGAACAGCCAGCTTCAGCTCTGGTAGCCTCTGCAGCCTGGCAGCCAGCAATTAGCGGATTGCATTCGTAACTCAGGAACCGGCTTATGAACGCTTAATGGGAGGTTTGGTCATAAGTACGAATGGTCGTAAATCGACCGTTCGTAAGTCGGGGACCAGCTGTATGTGTTAAGAGGACAAATCCAGACAAAACTTCTCTTAGGCTTGTAATCCCTTTTATTTTCACCATGTACAGTAGCATATCACTGATAAAATCTGTTGTGTTTTTTCTAGTTCTCCAGCCAAGAAATCTGCTCTTACAAAGTCGTTGCAATTTGAGGCAGACCCATTTGATTCTGGATCTGAAGGGCAGAACTCTGAGAGTTTGGTAGTATCACCATCCTCTCTCAGTAACCTGATTGGTTCAGTGGCAGAGACCTCTGAAGACAAATATCGCCTTCTGGACCAAAGGGATAAAATCATGCGACAAGGTAACATTTGTAATTATGCATGTGTTGATGAGGATAATCAAAATTAATGCTCATTGTTTTAGGAAGTAGCAAGGAATTCTTTCTCTGTCAAAATGTAGCCTTTTTCTATGGCATACAGTATTGGCCACTACCAGAAATAGGATGCGATGAACCAATGGTTTGAATCTGCCATGACAAATCTTTTGTCCTACTTTTCACTCTGGAGACTACAAGTTTAAAATAAGACACAACAAATCTAGAAATTCAACATCAATTAAGGTGCATCTTGAGGCGAGCCAGCTCAACTATCCAAATGACAGTAAAATAGCTCATATCCCAAAAGACTAAACTTACCTTATTTTGCGAATATTTTTTAATATTTAATAAAACTAGTTTGATAATAAAAATGACATCACTTCTGAAACGTAATGTTGTTTTATAATTTTGTAGAGCTTTTACCATTGGTACATTTATATAGCTAGATTCTTTTTAGGCTTGTCTGCTGAGATTAACACACTATCTACTTGTGAGAAAAATTAGGCAATAAGGCAAAGTATTATGAAATTTGCTTACATTATTTAAAATCTCTGGAAAGGGTCTCTTCAGTCAGGTAAATGAGTATAGTGTCTGCTTATGAAATCAAGGAGGTTTAGTCTCTGGATGCTCAGATATAATGATTATGTGTGTGCTGTAAGATTCTACATAGAACAGCCTATAAAATAGAATGGTTTTCTCTTCCTGTCAGGGGAACTGATATGTTTAGGTAGACTTGTTTCACATGGTCCTTACAATGATCTGTGCTTAATTGCACATGAATATCTGTTGTTATCAGTATGTATCAGATTGTGTCTGTCAAAATAATGTTTATGCAGTTTATTGACATGTACAGTGTAAAAAAAAGCATTATTTTAGGAAATTTTTCTCATTTGTCAAAACACAGAATTGTATGGGAAATAACTTTTTAAGTGCAGCTACAGTGCAGAGGAGTAAAGATATGCATTACACAGATTAGAAATCGTAAAAGCATGCATTCTTAAAAACCAATCTTTCATATATCAGAAGGAATCAGGGGATTCCTGAGGGAACTATCTAGAGACTACATTAATAGATTCATATTAAACTTGTTTGACTACTGTACTTGTTTGATGTTATTAGAACATAAGACTTATCAAATAGGCACTAGGTTTTTTGTTTGGCCTGGAAATCTTACATTGGTAAGCATGACTGAATAGTGAGCACGTAGGTTTATAGTGATATGAGTCTAAATTTAATTGGAAGCCATGCATCAAAATCCCTGTACACAGCAACGCATATTTACCTGTTACGGATTGACTGCTTTATGGTTCTGGTGGCTCCATTAATTTCTGCAAGATATAAAGAAAAAATAATATGCATGTTTTTATTTACTAAGAGATGCTTTTGAAAGTGCATACCTAGGGCTGTAGTGTGATGTGATTATCTCTGGGTGATGTACATCAGTTGGAAACAAATGAACAGGACAATTAACAGTATTTTTTGTTTAACACTTGTTTAGCTCGAGTGAAAAGGACCCATCTGGGCAAAGCTAAAACATTTGTTGGCACATGCCCAGACATGTGTCCTGAAAAAGAACGCTACCTGAGGGAAACAAGGAACCAGCTTAGTATCTTTGAAGTAGTCCCTGGAACTGACAAGGTACCAGACTCTCTATACTGACTGCTGCTGTTGTGACTGTTGATTTGCTGTCATTGAATTGTTAGTTAATGTGTCAGTACTTTGCGATAAATCTCTGGTTTGATTCTGATCAAAACTTCCAGGGATCAACAACTAAATATGAACTGGGGTTTTTACTAAGAAATTCCATATTTGTTTGTAGAAGCAGATAGTAACACACTTTGAAAGGCTGCAATATAGGTATATAACATTTCCCATTACAAGGGGAAAGCTGTCTTTTAACTTGATAATAGGCTATTGTAACAATTACAGAATCATAGTGTTAGGAGAACCATAAGGGTCGTCTAGTCCAAGTCTTTTATCTTGGCAGGGGATTGTGTCTAAACCATCCAATACAGATGGCCATTCAGCCTCTTTTTGCAAACTCGAATAAAGGAGTTTCTATAGCCTCACTAGATAGTCTGTTCCATTGTCCTACTGTTCTTATGTTTAGGATTGTTTCCTGAGATTTAATCTAAATCTGTTATGCTGTAGTTTGAACCCATTGCCTCTTATCCTGCTCTCTGTAGCAAGAAAAAACATTGTTTTACTTCATTTTTTTATGGCAGTCTTTCAAGTATTTGAAGACTTTTCTCATGTCCTCAGTTAATCTCCTCGGGTATGTCTACACTAGCCCCCTAGTTCGAACTAAGGAGGCTAATGAGGGTGATGGCAGACTTGGGGAAGCCATGGGGCAGAGCAGCTGGGGTGCTGCCAAGTTGGTCCCGCAGCACCGCTCAGGTGAGGGGTGGCACTGCGGGACCAACCCAGCAGCACCCCAGCTGCTCTGCCCCGCTGCTTTCCCAAGTCGCCACTGCCACTTGCAGCCCCAGCTGGTCTGTCGCCAGCAGCTGCGCAGGGCTTCCCCCCTCCTCCCTGCAAAACGACGTAGGGTTCGCCCCATGTCGCGCCGTTCCCTGCCAGTCCCGCCCCTGCCCCCCTGCCGGAGTACCTCCTGATACTCCGGCATATCCGATAATCCGGCACCCCCAGGTCCCAAAGGTGCTGGATTATAGGCAGTCTACTGTAGCTCCAATTTACAGGGTAATAGCTCAGGTGTTACACAATGCCCCACACCTGCCATAAATAAAGAAAACATTGAAACCTTTTGTGTTGGACATAAATTAACATTTTGCTTCAGTTAAATAAGTTTGATAAACTAACATGAAAAAGTTAAAATGCTTAATTTGTTTAATAATTTGAATTGAACCATTCTCCCTAGCTGCAGCACTAGCAAAATGGGTTGGGCATATTGAATTAATGGTCAGTTTCCATTAGCAACAACTCATGGTCTGGGGAAAGGTTCACATTGAGCCAGGTAGTCCATGGGCCAAAAAACTTGAGAACCACTGTGACAGAGGGATCTCAAAATCATGAATGGTATGAGAAAGTCAATGGGGATAGTGTTTGTTTATCTTTTCAGTTATCTTGGGGTCACCCAATGAAATTAATAGACAGCAAATTTAAAACAAATGGGGAAGTACTTCTTCACACAATGTCTAGTCAACCTGTGGAACTCATTGCCAGAGGATGCTGAGAAGGCTAAAAGTACCTCTGAGTTCAAAAAAAGGTCCATGAGTGGCTGTTAGCAAAGTGGCAGCCCAGATGTCTGCCAGAAGCTGGGACTGGTTGACAAGGGTGGATCTCTGTAAATTTCTCTGTTATGATAATTTCTTCTGAAGCATCTGGAGCTGGTCACTGTCCGATACAGATGGGGTAGGTGGATTGTGGTTTTGACCCAACATGGCTGTTCTTATGTAAAAGATGCTGTCCTCCACAGCAAGGGTTGATAGTGATTTGGCCACTAATGTGGACAATTTCATACTCCCCCCCCCCCCCCCCCCCAATTGCCTACTCTGTTCTGAACCTAGGTATTGGCAATGGTTAAGTAAGCACAGTCAATTTAGTACTAAGGATTTTAATGTACATTCCATATTTATTTTCATTGCTTTCTTCCTGTTCTTTCAGGTGGATCATGCTGCTGCAATAAAGGAATACAGCAGGTCTTCAGCAGACCAGGAGGAGCCTTTGCCCCATGAACTGAGACCTTCAGAGGTGTTGAGCATGACCATGGACTATTTAGTTACCCAGATCATGGACCAAGGGGAAGGGAATTACCGAGAGTGGTATGATTTTGTTTGGAATAGGACACGTGGAATAAGAAAGGTAACCAATGACACTTGGACCCACTTGACAGCTAGCATGCAAAATACACCTGTGGCAATTTAAAAACTAAACAAAATGTAGAAAAAGAAAAAAAATTGTGATCCTTTCTAAATTAAAATGCTTTCTATACAACAGTTGTGTGAAAATAGAATGTCTACCTGGATGGACTTCAAAATGATTTATTTAATTGACTTTGTTAGTAACTATTGCTAAATTTACAAATGTTTTGGTTTTTGTTTTGGTCAGGATATAACACAGCAACATCTGTGCGACCCTCTAACTGTATCCTTGATTGAGAAGTGCACTCGCTTTCATGTTCATTGTGCCCATCACTTGTGTGAGGAGCCCATGATCTCCTTTGATGCCAAGATCAACAATGAGAACATGACGAAATGTTTGCAGAGCCTGAAGGAGATGTACCAAGACCTGGCTACTAAGGATATTTTCTGCAAGAGTGAAGCAGAGTTCAGAGGCTACAATGTGCTGCTGAATCTCAACAAGGGGGATATTCTCAGGTGAATTGTTACCTTGTAGCACCTACCTCATTTTTTTCCTCCTGAACATTAGTATAGTATAGAATTCATATTCAGGAGCTCTTAAGTGAAGGCTTTGCTGTTAACTTTTAGAAATACAAAAACTTGCCTCTCCCTGGTAAGAAACAGCTTATGCTCTAATCTTTCTAGCCTTTGAGCCATTCCCATTAAGTTGGTTTTCCCCTCTCTGAGGAGGGTGAGGATCCAATTTAATTTTCCCTCTAAATTGTGCACTTGCACAAGAATCAGTGAAGTCTTGTGCACTTGATAGCAGAGCTGCACATGTCTGATGACTTGTGTTGGTAGAATAAAGTAAAACATTCGGAAATGTGGCTAGTCCCACGGAGGCACAGAAACAGGCAAACTATTACTAAATATCTTTTAAACTTTTATTAAAGGACTTCTACATATAAATTATTATTTTATCAATTTTGTACATACGTAGGCACCAAATAATTATTAGAATGACTAATAAGCAAAATGCATTACAGTAAAGAAAATTCTCTGAGGTTTTTCTAAATCCCAATAGTTGTTAACAAGGGACCAGGGATTAACAGTTACATTTACATCAGTCTTACTTATAAGACTAATCATTTATCTAAAACTCTTAACACTACTACTTAACAATACCTCTGAACAATTGCAGATAACAATAGTTACATTTAACAGACACACAAACTACAACAATAAGAACAACATATTTGGTATACGTTACGCTCTACAGGAACTTGTTTGGTTTGGTGAGCGGGAGGTGGCCCTCAGGTGATCAGTCCTCGGACCTGGCTCATATTCTGCCTTCCAATGTTTATATGGGATTCCTCAATTTGATACAAGAGGGGAAGCTGTTAGAGAGAGAGCTTTTGCACGCTTTTTGTGATAGGCTAGCAGACCCTGTCTGTTAAGTGACAGGAGTAAGGGGGTGAGATGGTTTCCTGTTTTTCCTTTTCTGCCTTATCGGGCATGGCACAGTCAGCACAACCAGCACGAACTTTACATGAACTTTTCAGGTCTGGTTTTTGTTCCTGTTCTTTGCTGATCTTTAAGTTACATAGTGTAAGGGTTTTTCATCAAGGGGAAATTGACCTTTTGCTTGGTGGCAATATGCACGAGAGGCCTGGCCAGCAAAGAGCCTGCTTTCACAGTGTTCAGGTGCCCTTTCCCCCCTCTGCCAAGCTTGCTGCTTCTGCCCTCTGCCTCAGAGTCCCTGTCCAGCTGCTTTCTGTGCAGATCATGGGGACAAAGTGGGTGATGTTGTGCAGTCCCCTTAGGGTTATGGGCGCACAGCTCAGGAGTTAGATGCAGCTGCTGCAATGAATGCTGCTGAATGAGCCTTCAGACTGGTGAGTTGAGCTGTGCTTTAAGAGGGAGTTCACAATTTGTCATACACTTTCCCAGCAGCCAGCTGACAGACATGTGTGCACTCTGACCCTGTCCTCCATTCACTCTGCCTTACACATACACAGACGCACTCTGTTTCACTCACTTCCCAACATGTATTTGTGTTATTACCTCTTGGTCCTTCCTGCAATGGACATAAATTCTCTGTAATTTTAATATTTCAAAGTGTGTTATTTTTAGTGTTCTTAATTGGTCTATGCATTTTAAAGTCTATTTATCATGCTTATATTTTTTGGAGTACTGAGTTGTAAACTGCCTAACCTGTTCTGCCTAGAGTATATCCCTGTGGTAACTTTTAAAAAATATATATTATGTTTAGGTTTTTTGTTTTTACTGGTGGCACACACCTGCACATTACCTCAATACTGCTGCTAGTAACAAAATTAATTCTGCACTTGGATGGAAAAAATTAGAGAACATTGGTCACATTCACACCTTTACTGGGAACAGTTGGACAGGAGGCAGTTTTCTCTGTCTGGGTTGGCAGGGTAGCATCACAATTAATTTATATTGTTAAGGCTGTGTTGTTGCCAATGAAAACTAGGTTTGTATTGGTTAGCTTAGAATTTACTGACTATGGCAGAATGGAACAAAAATGGCAGAAGTACTCCAAAACTGCTGTCTCACTGCAATTTTTGTAATTTGCATTTTTGCTGATGTTAAGACACTAGTCATCAGTAAGTTGTGGAGCTATTTTCCTCTATATGTTCCAATGCAAACCTCATGCATCCTGACAAAAGCAATGCAGGGTGGCTGGGCGAAATTTGTAGAGATATCATAAAAGGGGCAGGACTTCCTTACTCTGCAGATCCTCCGTGAAGATGCTCACATTATTTTTTAGTTACATAAAATATACTAATTTAAAATGTCAAACTACAGCCATTTTTCCTGGAGTATGTCTCAGTGTTAGCTTATTTTAGTAATTTTTTTTACCCACTCCCAAATAGGGATGTACAAACAGGTTAACCAATATGCTCATGTGCCAGCTGCTCCATGCTACAGGCTCTGCCAGCCCTACTATTGGGGCACCAGCCAGCACAGGGCAGCAATTGGCTCCTGAGGAGTGGAGCTGGTGCATGCTTGCAGAGCCCACAGTGCAGGGAGGTGGCCAGCTCCCCCAAGAGCATGACCAGTGCCCCACAGATGAGGCGGGTAGGGCCTTCAGCACAGGGCAACAGCCAGTTCCCTGGGAGCAATGCTGTCCTGTGCTTGCAGAGCCTGTAGCGCAAGGCAGCCAGTTCCCTGGGAGCAGAGCCCACAGCTTGGGGCATCCAGTGTCCCAGAAGTGGCGTCGGGGCACGGAACATTACAAGAGCAGCCACGGGGGCAACCCTCCACCGTCCTCCTTTCCCTTCCTATTCCATCAGTACATCCCCAGATAAAACAGTTAACCATGTAACCAATAGAATTTTTAACGGTTACACAGTTACTGGGGAGGAAGGGGGGGGTTAGATTTTTTTTTTACATCCCTACTCCCAAATAGGATGGATGGAATTTATTAAAATGTTTTTCCCAGAAAAAAACCTAACTTTTTGAATATAAACATTTGAATAAATATTATTTTTTAATATGTAATTGCTGAAATAAACACAGGCATATTTTAAATGCATTAGAAAAACATTACATTTTAAGTGCCTCAGTGCTGTCTTTAATTTAACCATGTGTATGTAATTCAAAACTCATTGTTTGGGCTGAAAAAAACATGAAACTTTAGTTACAGGGGATTCTTTTTTCAGAAAGCATTTACATAAAATTTTAAAATGAATTTGTTTTCCCAGATGCCATAATAATATCTTTGTTAATGATAATTGAATTATTACATAAGAACATAAATGATCAAAATGTATTACTACTAATTTAATTTACATGCATTAAAGTTTGCCATCAATACTAACTTGAATTGTATGAGTGTTTTTAAAAGTGGCCATTAAAAAAAAAAAAAAACCACTCACAGAGATTGCTGTTAAGCTATGGTCATTAATGTGTAGATGAAAAACTCCCATCTTTCTTGTTTCAACAGAGAAGTGCAACAGTTTCATCCTGCTGTTCGAAATTCAGCTGAGGTTAGATTTGCAGTTCAAGCCTTTGCTGCATTAAACAGCAATAATTTTGTAAGGTTTTTCAAGTTGGTGCGAATAGCTTCCTATCTAAATGCCTGTATCTTACACTGTTACTTTAACCAGGTAAGAAAAAGGAGATTTTATGTTCTGTTCCACTATGTAATAATAATAAAGTGTGTGGTAGGGAGGTGGAGAGGGGTTTCAAAGAGCTCCAAATGTGGCAGGTATCTATTAAACACTCATGTTTCTCCCTGCTGTATTCTTTAAGAAAAAATGCAGGTTTACAAAGGAAACAACCAAAAAGCTTTTCCACCGAAATACAAAATAGAAAAGCATGTAAAATACAAGATTTGTTTGCTGAGTGCATAACTTTTAAAAAACTTGATATTCTTACATCCCACAAAATATCCAACATATACTTTCTGATTTTTTTTTTAACTGGGGAGGGGTCCTCATTTTTCTTATTATTTATATTGTCTTAGGGTGTGTCTAGACTACATGCCTCCTTCGACGGAGGCATGTAGATTAGCCAGATCGGAAGAGGGAAATGAAGCCGCGATTAAAATAATCGCGGCTTCATTTAAATTTAAATGGCTGCCCCGATCTGCCGATCAGCTGTTTGTCGGCAGATCGGCGGAGTCTGGACGCGATGCCCCGACAAAGAAGCCTTTCTTCATCGACACAGGTAAGCCTGGTTTCACGAGGCTTACCTGTGTCGATGAAGAAAGGCTTCTTTGTCGGGGCATCGCGTCCAGACTCCCCCGATCTGCCGACAAACAGCTGATCGGCAGATCGGGGCAGCCATTTAAATTTAAATGAAGCCGCGATTATTTTAATCGCGGCTTCATTTCCCTCTTCCGATCTGGCTAATCTACATGCCTCCGTTGAAGGAGGCATGTACTCTAGACACACCCTTAGTGTGTAGAAGTCCAGGTCACAGATCAGGGTCCCCATTGTGGTAGGTGCAATGCAGATTGTTCTTGACTTGTTTGGGAAAATGTCAGTGCTTTAATGTTGGAAATCCTTAGGCTCTTGGGCTAATGCAGGACAAACAAAAGAAAACACGCGTAAGAGGGCAGGCTTGATTCACTATCCATAATGAGCAAAAGCTAAAAAGCAACCAGTGTGTAAAATGAAAAGAAAAACAAACATAATTCTTTCTTTTTGAATGATTGAAGATGGTGTTAATTGTATAATTTTTCAATACTGATTTTCTTATTGACTGTGCCCACTTAATTTTCTAGGTGTAAAGAACAGCTCTGTCTGATCCATATTTTATGAAGTCTGACTGAAGTTCAATAGCTATTTGGCTTTTTTTTTCCTCCTTAGATTCGCAGAGATGCACTAAAGTCTCTTAATATTGCCTATACTGTCAGCACGCAGAGATCCACTGTCTTTCCTCTGGATAACTTGGTTCGCATGCTGCTGTTCAGAGACTGCGAAGAAGCAACTGATTTTATAAGTTATTACGGCTTGAGTGTATCTGATGGGTAAGAGGCAACGAGAATTTATATTTTGTTAGTGCCCAGAACCTTCATGCAGGGCACTGTTGTGCTCACTGCTGTAAAACACATCTGTGATCCAATATGAGAGCTGCAGCTTGGTACAAGGAGAGAAACATGAATTAAATCATGACTGGATTTTTTTAAAGACTTGTTCAGTTTTAAAAGAATTGCTTTGGGGGGAGTTATATAGCCTTTGTTATACAGGCAATCAGACAACCTGATCACATTGTAGTCTCTTCCTGTTGTGAACTCTAACCCTCTGGTGATGCTGCTGCCATTTAAGTCAGAGAGAGTTTTGCCATTGACTTAAATGGAAAATAAGTTAAGCCAATGCCGAGCACTTTGTGAAATTCAACCTTTCATATAATGACATTGGGGCATTAACTCCACAGTTGTTTAGTGCATTTGTTGTTATAACTTATAAATATGTGCATTTGGGGTTCTCCTTTTGAAGCACCATGTGCTGTGAGTGCTGTGAAGGCAGCATGCTTAGCCTAGGGAGAGAGTGCCTTTCATAAATCTCCTCCACAAATCTAAGGGCTGATCTAGTGTGAGTTAGGCAAGGGGGAGAGAGCTCTGCCTTGAAGCTGGAGGACATATGGCACAAATAGAAAGCTCTAAATTAGTGTTTTAATGTAGTTTAGTTTACATCTGTAAATTACTGAATTAAGCGTTAAACACATCTACTTTGCACGTTTGCATCAGTTTAACTAGATAGGGAAACATCCACTCTGTGCAGCAGCAGTCAAAAAAGCAAATAGAATGTTAGGAATAATTAAAGGGATAGAGAATGAGAGAGAAAATATCTTATTGCCTCTGTATAAAACTATGGTACACCGACATCTTGAATACTGCATACAGAAAAGGGCAACAAAAATGATTAGGGGTTTGGAATGGGTCCCATATGTAGAGAGATTAAAAAGATTTGGACTTTTCAGCTTAAGAGAGGAGACTACGGGTATGTCTACACTGCATTCCTCTTTCGAGAGAGGAATGCAAATGAAGTGCAGATTTGAATTTCCCATGCTTCATTTGCGTAATTGCATCCAGCCGCTTTTTTGAAATAACCTATTTTGAAATAAAAAACGCTGCGTAGACGCGGTTATTTAAAAAACAAACCCTTCTTTCGAAATAATCCTTACTCCTTATAAAATGAGGTTTAATGGTTATTTTGAAAGAAGGGTTTGTTTTTGAAATAACTGCGTCTATGCAGTATTTTTTATTTCGGGAAATTCAAATCCATGCTTCATTTGCCATTTCGCTCTGCTGCATTTGCATTCCTCTCCCGAAAGAGGAATGCAGTGTAGACGTACCCTGTTAGGTGGGGGGAGATAGGATAGCGGTCTATAAAATCGTGACTGGTGTAGAAAAAGTGAGTAAGGAAAAATTATTTACTTATTCCTACAATATAAGAACCAGGGGGTCACAAAATGAAATTAATAGGCAGCAGGTTTAAAACAAACAAAAGGAAGTTTTTCTTCACTCAGCACACAGTCAACCTTTGCATCTCCTTGCCAGAGGATGAGGTGAAGGCTAGGACTTTAACAGAGTTCAAAAAAAGAGCTAGATAGATTCCTGGGGGTTAGGTCCATCAATGGCTATTAGCCAGGCTGGGTAGGAATGGTGTCCTCAGGCTCTGTTTGTCTGGAAATGGGTGACAGGGGAGGGATCTCGTGAGGATTTCCCTGTTGTGTTCCCTCCATTTGGGGCATCTGGTATTGGCCACTGCTGGCAGACAGGATACTGGGCTAGATGGACAGTTGGTCTGACCCAGGGTGGCTGTTCTAATGTTCTTAGCTCAAATTCAAGTGGATTTGTAGTGCAACTTTTGTAATATATACAACACCATGAGAACTAGAGTTTTGTTTTCTAAAGAAAGCTGAGATTGACTTCTTATTTCCCACAATCTTAAAAAAAAAAAAAAAAACAGAAGTGGAGTATGAAGAGAACTAAATTGCCAACCTGATACAACCCTGCTCCATCTGAGCCCTGCTTTCACTGAGTTAGAATTTGGAAATTGTCACAGCGTTGCATATGCTTTGTTTTTTTCATTTTAAAGCCCTCTTTGAGCTGCGATAAGGGAAAGACATTTCATGTGGCATGTAGTACAATTCAAACACTGTGTTTGGGCCAAGTAATAAGTGTATAGCCTCGTAGAAAAGTTTCTTTGACTTTTTTAGTCTTTTCTGAGACTAGATCTCCTCTAATGGGAAAAATGAAGTTGCAGTCAATATCTGCTGTAATAAATGCAAAAAGTACTTTTATATTCTGAGAGTGGAAGGCTTTCATTAAAACGACTTGTTTTATGTTTATCATCCTATGTCATATTTTAAGCTTTTTAAGAGAAACAAAACAGAAATAATCTTCAGAGAAGTTAATTGTATTTTTTATAATTGTTATGGAATTAGGTGGGTGGAAAGAAGAGCAGAATAATAAAAAATCTGAATGCTTTATCTCATTCCCTGTCTCTTGGGTTTGTATGGGATACTCGTTGATTGTGTGTTTGGTTTTTTTTTCACTAGATATGTGGAGCTGAATCGCTTAGCTTTCCTGGAATCTGAAGGATTGCCCAAACCAAGAAAATCATTGTTTATTAAGCAGAAGCTAACTGCATCTGTTGGAGAAATTGTAAATGGAGGAGCATTACCTCCAGTAACTTGCCATGTACCTATCTGTAGCTTCAGTGGGCAGAACAGGTACATAGGAGCGAGTATTGCTGGGGAGCCAGCCAGCAGTATCCAGAAAGCCCATGCGAACGTGCTAGGTAAGAGCATGTGGACAAGGCCAGCATCTGAAATGCTGCCCAGAAAGTTCATGTCTTCTCAAGTTTGTTGCTTTTTCCCATTTTGTGAGAATTTTGCATAGATGTTAAATGAAATAGAAACCACAACTTGCTTCAGGGGTCTCCATTCCACCTGTATTCTAGCAAACAAAATTTGTGTCCTCAAAACAGCAAATGTATTAATGGAAATCAAATTTTGGGCTACCCACCATGAGCATTTGTAGTGAAACCTGATCTAAAATGTTTCACTCAGCCAGTTATTGAGTAGGAACCACACCTTGTTTCCATTCAGAAACAAACCAACAAAAGTAGAACCTTCAGTCCTGAACATGTGCAGCAAAATGTTTGTGAATCATTTATAAACTGAGATTTGGTTCAAGAATAAAATGAACTCCTTGCAGACAAGTTGCACGTAGAAAGTGAGGCCCAGTTAAATAAATGTTATAATTATTTGCCCATTTCTAAAGTGAATGCATTTTGTTTCAAATATTTTGAGTTTACACCTCTGCTGTGTTGGACAAAATGCAAATATTGATTAACACTTAAAACAAGCTGTGTGTTTAGTGCGCATACAGCACACTAGAGTGCACATGGAATTCTCAAGCTCATTCCTTCCTAGTCTTTAAAATAGTCTTTGTATCCTAAATAAATTGTCAGTTAGTAGAGCATGTAATCTGATGCAAACTCCAATGTTTACTATTTATTACAGTGCACTGGGCCATCATAAGAGCTCATTTTTCTGATTTAATGCAGTTTATCAAGTATGCCAACTTTTGAGAGAAAATACTGCAGTCAGTTAAGTTACGCAGACTGATGCTGTTTGGTTTTGATGTTTTCCTGTAGAAGGAAGGACGGAAGAGAAGGGCATGGAGCCTGATGGGACAGTGATGCAAGTCCAACCTCCAGCTCACCCTTTGCCTCCACTGTTCCCTCGTCCTCCAGCATCTTTGCCTGCTGCTGTACAGTCCCCCTTTCAGCCTGTTGTGCAGCCTGAGCTTCCACCTTCAGACCCTCTGCCTAGGTACACAGACATGGTAAGAGACATTGCTCCTAAAAACAACCAGCTCTGGAAAAATGCATATTGACTGTATAATTTCAGTTGTCCTTTTGTGACATAATTGTTGATACTGGAATCGGATAATGTCTTCACTGTTTGTGAATCTTTGTATTAAGATAAGAGACCAGAGAAAGTTACTGGTCCAGAGATCTAGGTGGTTAAATGAATTATTATCCTGCACTTTCGTAGAGAGAAACTTGGGTTCAGTTTCATTGTGCCATTTGGGGAAATTTGGTTCCAGTTAATAATGGCAGCTGAATATCTGATGAGTCATGCAGAAAATGTTACCTCCTACTATGACTGTCAAATATCTAAGGCTAACCACGATTGTGTATGGCTAATGTTTAGATGGGAAACCTCTAATGTAAACTTGCAGTGGTGCAAAAACTATTGATTGTTTTTCAGAGTAGGAATGTAAAATTTTGATTATTTAGCTAATCAAATAGTCAATGTAATTTGCATTGATTATTCGATAAGGGCACTTCCACCTTGGAAGTGTATCAACAGCCCAAGGCTGTTGATATACTTCAAAGGTGAAAGGCCTGCGGGGACCACAGGGCTAGTGGGGGACTCAAGCAGTCCCCCCTGGCTCCATGCTCCCCGTGGCATTACAAAGTGGCAGTGCTGCTTTGAAATGCTGTGGAGAGAAGCACCCCTTTCTCTTCCCCCACACTTGCTTGCTGCCTCTTTCTGCTAGGAGCAGCAAGTACTGTTTCAGAGGTGGCACTTTATTTTAGTGAATCAATTACTAAATCAGTCCCCAGAACAGCAGCATGTCCCTTTTTGGATGAGACCTATGACAGGGGGGTCCTTTTCACAAGGATATTGGTGTTGACTTGCAGTCATGGACATACAGCAGTTTGGGTGATTATAAACTATTTGCCGTCATATCCTCTTGCAGTTTTAATTGGATTTGGTGATGTTCTTCAATGAGTATCTTAAACTGTTGTGTAGTACTGCATGGTATAGTCCTATTGCCCTGTTCTTCCTCAGATGTGGTTGCATGGATACAAATTTCTATTCATTGATGTGGATATCTGCTGATAGAAATGAGTATCCTCTGATCCATGGGGCTCCTCTCTTAAGAGCCACAGCAGTTAAATGAGACTATCGTGCGTCTGCTCCTAGGAGCCAGCATCTCATGCCATCAGCGCCTTCCAGCCATGCTTCTATTCTGCCCCTAGCCTTATCCCAAACCATGTCTCCTGCTTGCGGTCAGTACAGCTAAATGGCCAGGAGGAGCTGCCAATATGGGGCACTGGCTCCTGTGAGTGGCAGCATCATGTTATTCTCATTTAGACATTGTGTTTCTCGAGAGTAGAGCCCTGCAGATCTGTGGATACTAATTTTTCTATCTGTGGATATCTGCATCTGCGGAGAGAATTGTATATCCACGCAGGGCTCTATGCATTGAGATGACAATTGCTATTTAATTAAATAAGATTGATTTTATTAATGTTACCACTGAAACTAACCCTTGAATGAAAAATTATACTTGAAAATATTAAACATTTGAGATACTAAGAAAAATCAGGGTTTTTTTCCCGATTTAATTTGGGAATTGCTTTTCTTTTTTTGGTGGAGTTAATGTTTTGCACTTCCATTATATTGAAAGAAACTAAAAAAAGGCCGAAGTGGAGTTCCATATTGTCTTGACTTCCATATTGTTTCCTTTCTTTAGAAGTACAAAGATAGGTTTTCTAACTATGTATTTGTGAACATATAAGTTCACAAATTCTAAAGATTCCTGCCTCAAAATTACACATGTGTGCAATCCTGTGTAAATATCAAACATTGTTTCTCAATATTTTCTCCTATGTGTGTATTTTAAGGACATTGCAGAAGTGTTGGAAAGTCTGGTGCATGAAGTTCTCAAAGGAGAGTGCAAAGAAATTGTCAAGGCAGGAGCAGCATATGCAACTGCAGCTGTGTGGTAAAGGCAATTATTATTACTATTATTGACAATTTAAGGGGCCTGTACCCATCTCCGTGTCACTGTGCATTACTAATAAGTAGCATGAAGACTTCAAGCTTTCATTTATTTTATGGAGGGGGAAGTGTCCCAAGTAGCTGGATATTTTCATTCTATTTTTATTAAAAGCAACAATGTCAGGATTGATAGGGCCAGTATTGGCTCCCTCCCCATGCTTGAAAATTACACTTTCTCTCCTGAAATGTATCCTGGATGTATATTTAACAATAAAAAAGCACCTTTATAGGCCTTCCAAACTGTGCAGTATGATGGTTTTAAGGTCCAAGTGATTAGGCTGACTGAAAAACCATGGTTTTCATATGCAGTCTCTTATGCGCTACTCTGGAAAAGACTATTGAGTTAATTCCATCCATTCAAGGTAACAGAGGTATATCACTGATCAAAATTCTTGGTTGCTGAACAACTTTCATATATTGTCTAGGCTACTGTGTTTCCATTCCAGTCTGCTCTTTCTGTGGTCCTGCCATGGGGGCAGGGGACTGGACTCAATGACCTCTCGCGGTCCCTTCCAGTCCTAGTATTCTGTGAAATAGCTGTTGGTTCTGTTTTGATCTGTTAGTGAAGGGCCCTTAGGGAATTCTTTAGCACTTGTCCCGTTCTTTCACTACTTGTCCTCCTTTCTGTTGCCTCATGGTCTCTAGGAGCCATGGGAAGTAGGGAAAGAAGTTTGGCGGGGTCAAGCTACAACCCCAGGGCAAACTAGTAATAGGCCCCAGTGTTTACCTCTGTAGCTGCAGGGGAACTGTGTTTTCCACTATTGTCCCCTCAAAAATATGTTGCTGGAAGGGAAGATGCCCGGTTTCCCCCCATTTACAGTTCTGTTACGTCCATGCTGCTTAGTGAGCAAATGTCTCTTTGGTGCACCCTTATTTGTTGAGGAAGCACAGAAGAACTACACTTTTTGAAAACTCAAGTCTTCTTGCAGGATCTCTTCATCAAACTGGGTTTTCAAAACCAGTGTTTGAATGTTCTCGTGTTGGAATAGTGAACTATATTAGGGGTTCAGTCTTGCTTGCCGAAAGTGGCAGCTGGCGCTATGCACTAAATTCTGCGTGGGTGAGATTAGCTTGGGGAGGGTCAAAGTGGCATTTGAATCACCAGCTGTGGACAAAAAGATTATCAGAAGCAGGTGATTTTGTAAACATGCCTTTTTGGGGAGGTTGTAGTGACAATCTGCTGGGGTTCCCAGAAATGAGATATGGATCATCCCCCTTAGCCTCAGAAAGCGAGAGTTTTGCCTCTATGGAGTGATGTGTTGGCCCCCTGACACACTAACCTCTTGAATTGCCAGTCAGCTCTTCAGCCTGTCCAAACTATGTATAGCAGGTAGCCACCGGTAACGCCCAATTTTTGAGTTCCTTAGAGGTATCTCCCAGCAATATTTAGCCTTTCTATATTGTAGTACCCACAAAACCCTGTCAAACTGGCTGCTCCTTTAAGGAGACACTCCAAAGCATCTTATTATCTCAGCTAGCATGAACACTCTCTGCTTCAGTTAAAGCACAGAGTTGGTTCATAGTAAAAGTAAAATAAATTTATTAATAACAGAACAGTTGGAGTGGTATCAGGTAGAAGGAATAAAGATAGAAATTATTACAAATAAACAAAAATAATAATAAACTTCTCAGACTTCTCTATAACCTAACAAATTAGTTGTTTATTCACAGAAGTTTTCTCTCACCACTTTTCTTCCAGTATGGCTAACTATTTAGCTACGACCCTTCACAGACCTGTGTGCTTAGTTCATTTGTTTCCTTAGGTGAAAGTTAAATTAGGGGTTCTCTTCCTCTCTACAGACCAATAAACTTCTGAAAGGCCTCCCAGGAAAAGTTCTTTTTCCCTGCTGGGTGTAAATGAGGGATGTAAAATCCTGGTTAATAAGTTAACCATATAAATGGAATGTTAAATGTTCAGTCTCACTGGTTAAGTGGGATCCCACAGATGGGGGACCGCTCCCCTCTGCAGCATGGCACAGTGAACCCAGCCAGGTTGGAGCAGGGCCCGCCCCCCCCCCCCAAGGTGTGGTGTAATGGGACTGGCTTGGTTGAAGCAGCCCCCCTGCTGTGGTGTAGCGGGTCCAGCAGGGTTGGGGTGTCCCATGGCACGGCGTGGCAGATCCAGCCAGGCTGGAGCAGTCTTGTATGCATGTTGGGCAGGAGGCTGCTCTAGGCCACTGGTTAACAGCTTACCCAGAAGCATTACCTGGTAAGGGTGATGCTTACCATGTAATGAGTTAACCGGTTACCCGTTAACTTCCCTAGAGTAGATTCTTTGCTGTGTGGTATAGGCGCCAGGCTGGATCCTCCACTGCTGGTGAGATTTGGCGAATAACTTTTCTGCAGCCTCTGATTACAAACGAATAGCCCATTGAATTTGGCCATTCTTGGTTTGAGATAGTGGCCTCTTTCCTTTGGAGAAAATGTGTCTCAATCCCCCCGACATGCTTTATTGAAACACATTTTAGTTACATCTCCAGCTTATCTGTGAAGCTCTATGTGGGTTAACTGTCCCTACATCGTGCAAGTATATTGATGATTAGTTTCTCAGTGATATTTCAGTGCCGCTTCTGGATAAATATCATAAGAGTATGCCATCTCTCACTGCGGTGTTCTTAGGGTCATAGCAGTATGATAGGAATACCTTGCTCACATTATTTCAAAATTTGGACCACTAGGTCTACCCTGTATTTTAATGAGGCACAGCATAATTCAAGACAATCGAAATTAGCATGTGGGTTTTAGAGCATTTACAGTAGTTGTCTTTTAAACATTGACACAGTCTTAGTTAAGACAGAACTTAAGTTCCACCATCACGAAATCCTTAAGGGTGAAAGAGACGTTTTCTTACCATAAATCATTTTATTACGGAAAATCCACTAGTCTTTATCAGAGTTACCTCTAATCATCTCCATCCATGTTCAGAATAATAGTTTATGTGCACCAAGGCATATGCAAATGTACCCCACCAATAGAAACCAAAAACCTAGTTGTGGGTGCTCTGCTAATCAGCCGAGCAGCATTTGAATTTCTCCTGAGTGGCCGCACAAGTTCACAGCTTAGAAGGAACACTGATCCTTACTTCTTGCCACCCTTGTTATTGTAGGCTGTCAAGTCATAAATTGCAGCTGATATATAGTAGCCAAGAATGTGGATCACTGAGTTGCCTCTTGGATGGAGAGTCATTGAGTGGATTGTCTTTGATATGCCTGATATAAATAGATTTAGGGAGTAAGAATGGGTTTGAGCTGAAGTATGTTATTAATAGAAATGAAAAACACAAAACCTGCTGCCTTTCTTTATGTAGTGCCTCTGATGCCACCATGGAGGAGCTCTTGACTGAAGTGATGATGGAGATTCTCAGGCAAGTCGCAGCAGATGTGGTCAGTGTAGAAAGAGAGCGAGTCAAAGAGGAAAAACGCAGAGCAGAAGAAGAGAAGTGAGTAGTCTTGGTTCTTATCAATGAATTATATGTAAGATGAACAGGTGAAAACTTGAGGGACTGGATTTTTCAATGAACTGGTAATAGGTAGGGATGCAATAGTGCAGACAATTAAACGGTGAACCAATAAGCAAAAGCAAATTTTTTTAGAGGGCTGCATGGTTCAGTCCTGGTTAGCGCCTGGTTCCTGGAGCTATCCCTTCTGTGGCTTTGCAGGGGAAGTAATTTTGGAGCCAGGTGGGCAGGCAGCCTTGCTTAGTCCCGGTTTGTGTCGTGTCCCAGAAGCTACCCTCGCTGTAGCTCTGCAAAAAACGTACTTTAGGAGCCAGGCAACCTGCCCACTTGGCTCCTAAATTACTTTCAGTGCACAGCTGCAGCATGAGTAGTTGACGGAGCCAGGACTGAGTGTTAGCCCGTATCAATTAATTGTGTAGTCAACACAATTTTTCTTCTTAACATCCCTAGTAATAGGCGTACCGGTTGTACCTCCCTAAACTGAGACTCTCTGGTCTGGCAACATCCAGATGACAGATGTTGCTGGACCACTGAGCCCAGGGATAGGGAAGTCTGGCAGCAAAGCTGGGAGTGCATCGGGGGACCAGCAACTTGGTGGGAGCCCCTTGGCAGGCAGTTCAGTGTGAGCCCCATGCCAGGGGGCAGGCGGCACAGCAGGGAGCTTTGGCCCCAGCGGTCAGGGAGCTCTGGCCCTAGGGAGCCCCTGCTGGGCTGGTGGCAGGGGGGCTGGTGCTGGAGACTGAGTTCAGGACCATTGGGGCCAGCTAGAGGTTGGAAGCAGCCAGCATTAGGGAGGTGTGGGAGGCATGGGAGGTCAATAACGGAGGCCCTCCCCTGGTCTGGCAAAGCCCCTCATTCTGGACCAGGAAGGTCCAACCTGTACTTGCCCTTACTTTCAGGTTGTTAGCATGAATCAAGTCGCAGGATGGTTGGTACTCAGATGGCTTCTTTATGTTAAAAGGCCTAAATTTACCTAGGAGTGTGTATTTTTCTCTTTAAGTATTCTCTAATATATTCATATATTTCAGTTGTAAATTGTAAAATCTTTTTTTATAAGGTTATTATATTATATTTATTTAAAACTGATTGAATTAGAGTGATACTTAATAATGACACCCAAAGTTAAGAATATGGCTACCAAGGCACAGGGTGAGCTGTACCTTTGCCCTCTCATTATGACATTCCATGTGCAACGCTTCCAAGTGACAGGGCTAAGCACGGTACCCCACACCTCACCCCAGTCTGAGACTGGGTCTGAAGGACACAACATCTCCGCCCCATGTGAGTTCCCTGAGCAGATCCAGCTATATTTGTAACCTATAACTGACTTTCTGGTGAGCCTGTGACTACTATGGAATGGAATAAACAGAGAGGATGAGGTTAAAGAACAGAAACCCTATCTGCATATTCCTTAAACCTTCCTTGAAAATTTAGTTGGGTCCTGATTGTCCTAGTCATTTCTTCAGCCTTACGACAGGACAGAGCAACCTAATGTGTACTCCTGCAACCTCTTCCTCTCAGTCTGAGCCTCAGTCACTGCCTTGATTTGAATTCACAGGCAGTCGTTATCTATTTCAAAGGTTATTTATTTGACTAGGACCCCTGAGCATCTTACTGGGCAAGGAGGTTGCACATAGACTTCCAGCAGTAGTGTCACTGTCTTGTCTGTTAAATACTGTCAGTGATCTTTCTTCTTGGAGTGTTACCTGCGCAAATTTCTCTATCCCTTCCACACTTTAGGAACACACACCTTTACCCAGTTCCTAGGGCTCAGGGTGTAACTCTGTTAATTTACACACCCACCCTTACCCAATTCCTAAGGCTCAGGGCGTAACTTCTTGACGGTTTGCAGGATATTTTGCCACTGGAGGAGCCTTACACAGTAATATTCTTATTCTCTATTTATTGACAATTCCCAAGCAAACAGAATACACATGCTAAGCACACTATGTCATGCTCACGAATTCTGATAAAGGCAGGCAGACTTCTCCTACTGGCCAGGCAAGATAAGTCTCTCTAGATCTTAGCTGCTCCACATCACGGTTGTGCAGAGGAGTCTGGCTGCTCTGGTCTTAGGCTGTGTCTTGGAGGTGAGTAGTTCTTCTATGTCTTCCCTCTTCCTTCTTAGTGTTCCTTTTTCTTTCCTTTTCCTTCTTTCTTTTGCTTTTTCCTTCTTTCACTTCTGCTTGCTTGTCTTCTTCTTGGACTATGTCTAGATTACATCCCTCTGTCGACAGAGGGATGTAAATGAGGCACTTCCAAAGTGCAAATGAAGTGGGGATTTCAGTATCCTGTACTTCATTTGTATAATCGCGGCATGGCGCTCTTTTGAACAAGCGCCATTTCTGAAGTAAAACCACAGTCTAGAGGAGTACAGGATCTTTTGAAAAAGCCTGCCATTTTCGAAAGAACCGCGTCTAGACTGTGGTTTTACTTTTGAAATGGCACTTGTTCAAAAGAGCGCCATGATGTGATTATGCAAATGAAGCGCAGGATATTTAAATCCCTGCGTCATTTGCACTTTCAAAGTGCCTCATTTATATTCCTCTGTCGACAGAGGGATATAATCTAGATATAGCTTTGGACTCCAGTTTATATAGCAAAACTTGAGTCCTGCTTAGCTATACTATAACTAATTATTTTAGTATAATTTTACCAACCAATCATAACATATTGTAACAGAATTACCTAGCCCATCAGACCCAACCACCTTAGTTGATTTACACCTAACAAAATTAATTATACAGTGGACAGAAACAGTTACAAACCAGAGTGAGATATCACAGACAAACAATAAGAAAGTGAGGACAATAATCATATAATGAGGATTCCACAACTATTGATAAGCAGTTTTTCCAGATGAAATGCTGTTAGCTAATTAACATTTCTTTACCCATTTTGATTTCTTTATCTGGTGACAGTAGGGGCCGTTAGGACAAGATCCCCTTCTCAGAGCCTAGTTTCACACTATTTTAATGCAATTTAGATGGAATATGAGTATGCGACTCTGGGCTTTACAGCTAATGACTGCTGCTCTTCAGTCTGGCTGCAGAGGAAGGCTTTAGTTTAGGCCTTCCAATATGGCTACATGCTTTCCAATATGGCTACAGAAAAACTATATTGTTACAGATGTGTAAAATTTCCCAGGATTGTGTTAGCTCTTTCTCTGCTATGTAGCAAAGAGCGTGAGAAGAATTGTGTAGGTAGAATCTCTTGGTGCCAGCTGCTGCTTCTCCTAGCACTATGAACCCCATGTTCATCACCCGGCAAGGGTGATGCTTATTGGGTATCGAGTTAACTTGTTTACTCATTCACATCCCTATTCGGGACCTTCACATCTTTCTATCCTTGACAAAAATAACAGAGCAACGGTCTTGCCAAGTACGTTGGGATGTACTGGCACTCCTTTTCTGGTTAACGTATCTATAGTTACCTCTTAATTATTTTGTTTTATACATTTGTAGAATAAACATTCCCATAAAGAAACCAGCCTACAGTAATTCATAGAACAGTACAGACAATTTTCATCTTGTCCATATATTATATGTCTTCTCCCTCTAGAACACACTGGGTGGATATGCAGCAGGAGTTGTCCCCTGCCTCCACATGCCACTGAGTGTGAAACTGGACCCTGAAAACTGGGCTGCACCTTCCTCCTCCTTTCTGGCTTGTAGGGGCTGAAAAGGATTGCAACCCCTTATCTCTCACACTGCCAACTGTCCTATCAGTAGCTTAGCAGTCATCTCCCGTGAAGTATTGTAAGAGGCAGTCTCTTGATCAGTCGGTAGGGGAGAATAGGTCTCACTCCCGCAAAGCTGGTCATGCTGCAGAAGGTTTGCCTTCTGCTTACAGAAAGTAAATCATGAAAAATTCAACTAAACAACATGGAGGTTAATTCTGTGTCTCAATCATCAGTGGTGTAGATGTGGCACGTACGTGTTACAGATCATCAAACAGGTTTCGCCAGTCCTTACTTGTGTGTAATTTGTTTTCATCCTTTAGACAGAAGCAGGAAAGAGAACAGTTGATAAAACAGTTGAGCCAATCACTGGGTGCGGAGCTGACAGAAGAAGTACTAAAGGAAGGTATTCAAGAAATTTCGGCTAGTGAATTAAAGTAAGTGTGATATTAGCTATGTAGAATGAACAGTATGGTGTATAACACAATGCCTGCATAATACACCTTCTTTCCTGAGAAAGCAAGACTCTGGCAAGCAGTGGCGGACATCTCGCTGCTCTTTTTGTTGGACCCAATACATGGTGAATTGTAAAAGACATCAGTTGGTTAAATTTTCAAACAATTCACTGTGCACAATTTAGTTCATCAGTAGGTTCTAAAAAAATAATAAAAAAAAATCTATTGTATGTTTAAATATCTGCAAAGGGATATGGAAAACATGAAGGCTCATCCTTTTTACTTTTTAGTGACATATTGGGAAGTTTGGAATTTTTAAAAATATTATATATCGTTAACTCTCAAATCTTTAACTGGGGGCTAGGATGTCAAATCTTTGATACAGACTTCCTGGATCAATTAACATTCAGGAGAAAGGAAGATTGAGCCTCTTAGATCTGCAAGGGAAGGCACTGTCCCTTACTGCTGCAGCACTGATTCTTTCTTCTTTGCTACTGGAATTGATCCAGAAAGAACTTGGCTGCCATTGGCTTGCTTTCCCTTGTGATTGTTCAATAGCAGTCTCAAAGGAAACGTTAGAGGTAGTTTATGCAACTCCAGACTGGAGCTCAGTTAGGGTATGTCTACACTGTGCCACCCTAGTTCAAACTAGGCTGGCTAATGTAGGCATTTGAACTTGCAAATGAACCCCGGGATTTGGGCTTCATTTGCATGTTCCCAGGCAGGCGCCATTTTTAAATGCCCGTAGTTCGAACTATCTGCCCGCGGCTACACCCGGCACGGACTAGGTAGTTTGAATTAAAGCTCCTAATTCGAACTACTGTTAAACCTCCTTGCAGGAGGAATAACGGTAGTTCAAATTAAGAGCTTTAATTCGAACTACCTAGTCCATGCCGCGTGTAGCCATGGGCAGGTAGTTCGAACTACGGGCATTTAAAAATGGCGCCTGCCTGGGAACATGCAAATGAAGCCCGGGATATTTAAATCCCGGGCTTCATTTCCAAGTTCAAATGCCTACATTAGCCACCTTAGTTCGAACTAGGGTGGCAGTGTAGACATACCCTAAGTGCCTTTGGTCTGTATCTTTGTGGTGTGTATGTAATTACATCTGAAGCTAGACTTCTGTAGAAAGCAAGTGCAGGGTGAGGGCAAAGGGTGGCCATGTACCAGAGGAAAATGCATGTTCAGCTTCTAGTAAATTTTGAATGTTTTGTATCTGTCAGTAGCAATCTCTCTATCCAATAAAGAAGCTAACTTTCGCTAGATGTAATTAATGATGATGATGGACTTAGCCGTTGATAAATGGATCTCATCTTCTATGATGCTGTTGGTGAGCAACTAAGCCAATCCTAGATTGGCAAATCTGATTGCAGATGTGTCATAAAAATCTGCCATCTGTGGATGTTGTGCATTCTTTATGAATCATATGTTGTGCATTCGTTATGAATCATATGCTTTTTACTTGTAACATCTGGATACATCGAATCTTGAATCCACTTTTGTCGACAAAACCCTGTAGTCTAGACACACACCCTAGATAAGAGAGACTTATGCTTTTGTTTTCAAAGGAAAAACTTAGAAGTATAGTGGTTTAGAAATCTTGTGGCTGTCATATTTAAAATGATTACTTACCTGTGCTGTAAATATCTACCTTGTATACTAGAACTGTTTTTAGCATTTACTCAAGTGTGTTGCTTAGTGGGCATTTCTGCCTTGGAATCTCATTTTGTTTCATTCTGTATCAGGTATGCTTTGGAAAGAGACCGTAAAGCCCGCATTGCCCGTTGTTCAGAGGAAGTCTGTGCTAATGTAATGCAGCTGTTTATGGAAGAGGAGATTTTCCAGAGTGCTAAGGAGACCCTCCAAGAGCTCCAGTGTTTCTGCAAATATCTGCAGCGGTGAGTTGTCAAACCATACTATGCACCCTGTTTTTGATAAGACCATTAAGTGGCCTCTAACAAGATCAGTAGTGACATTTGCTAATAAAAATACATAGTGTTCGTTTCTGGTAGTCCCTACTAAGTGCTTTCTAGACAGAGAAGATGGAACAGTTCCTTTAGTCCTTGTAGAGTGTATAATTCCTTAAAAATAGTTAAAGGCTTTTACTTTCCTGGTAATGTTTATAAGACTCTTTTCATCAAGATGGAAGATGGTTGATAATCCAGAGAAAAGCAATTAAATGGATTATATACGAAATGGTACACAAACACAAGAGTAAATTTAAGGGGAATATTTATCTAAAGGTACAATCTGATTAGAAATGGGAGGCACAACTGATGAATCATTCACAGGATTAATCAGGACAAATCCAAGATCATTATTATAGTGTCCACATGGCTCAGCGAAACATGTTTTCAGTACTTGTCGGATGGCAGTGAAACTGCCTCAGACCCTTCTCTTAGTACTTCACCTTCTGTCACAAGATGCAAGAACTGTCCATCACAGCAGCCTCACCGTACTCCACCTTAAGGCCTGGTTACTCCATGTCTGACTGGGGGTCAAGAACGCCTGGTTTGAGGAAGTAAAAGATATATTACGGAACAATTGGAGAATAAGTACAGGAAAGACTTATATATCCATAAGATGCAAATGATTTTGTATCTGGTGTCAAGATCAACACATCTTGTCAGAGTTGTCCTCCCTACTGAGGATGCTAGACTATGTACGAGGACTTAGCCCCGATTTTTTTTATCTACAAACTCCATCAGAGTACACTTGGCTGCTATTACCTCGTTCCATGACAAGGGGGATGGAGTTACTGTATTTGCTGATTTGACAACTAAACACTTGCTTAAAGGTGCTGAAAACACTTTTCCCATATTAAAAAACCTTACACCAATGTAGAGCTTAAACCTTGTTCTATGCAGATGCAAGGGAAAGCTGTTTGAAAATCTTGCAACTCAATCTTTGTTGTACTTACCCAAGAAGGTGGTGTTCCTCATTGTCATCAGATCCACTGGATGGTGGGAGAATTAGGTGCCCTAATGGCACACTCACCTTACACAACATTCTTTAAAGATAAAGTAACCCTACGACCACATCCCAAGTTCATACCCAGAGTCACTTTCCCCTTTCTTTTAAACCAACTTATTTACTTACCTATAAGCCACGTGCAGATGGGAAGGAGCTCTCGCTCCCCATATTGGATGTTTGTAGAGCATTAGCTTTCTATATTGAAAGAACAGAAACATTTAGAAAATCACCTAGACTATGCAGAATGTTCAATGGGAGATTATGCAAATACACATCAAGGTGTATCCATTAGAGCTACCAAAACAACTTTCTCCAACCTTCACTGGGAGTTTGCACGCGCTCTTCCGGAGCATTGGCAGCATCTGTGACCCAGCACTGATATTTGCAGAGTAGCTACTTGGTAGCTACAAAGTAGTCCCTGCTTTCACTAAACACTATGCTTTAAAACAAGGCTACCCAATATGCAGCCCGTGGGCCACATGTGGCCCATAGCCCATTTGTTTGAGGCCCATGGTATGGTTTGGGTTTACGTGGGGCTCAACATGCGGCCCGCAGCTGGGATCATTTGAACATGGCCTCCACTGAGAATACGGCCCCCACGGAGGGGGAGCCGGGGCATTGTGGGAAGTGCTTTGTATTCAGGCCCGTCGGTGTAAAAGAAGCTATTTGCATATACACTTTCATGTCTATGGAACCACATTTAAGTTGCGGCCCTCGGCATGTGCTGTGAGTATCATTCTGGCCCCCGGGGCTTCCAAAGTCGAGTAGCCCTGCTTTAGAACATCGGTCAGCATCAGATGCTCTCTTCGGACTTATGGTGTTATCTGTTGTCACTAGTCCAACTTCTAAGCCCTCCCCTCCATATAGAGGCACTGCTCAACAGTCACCTAAAGTAGAGTACCCTAGGGGACATTTTCAAAGAAGAGGAGACCGTTACCTTGTACAATAACTGAGATTCTTCCAGATGGTTGTCCCTGTGAGTGCTCCACTGCCCTCCCCCCTTACCTCTACTTCGGAATTTCTGAAGGAACAGGGAAATGGTTGGCTGCAAACTGCTATGTAACCAGCAGAGCAGCGCAAGATGGCTACAGCATGTGCACTACTACCACAAATTGATTACATGTGCATGAAAATGTTAGTGCTTACATGTTTACATGGTGGGAGGGTGACTCCCGGGAAGCTGCCTGCCATGCTTCCCCCCAACAGCAACAGCACGGTGGGGAGGGCAGATGTCTCCCCAGGAACCAGTGCCCATGGGGAACTGGCTTAAAAGCCTGCTTCCCATGCACAGAATCTCCTGCTTCTCCTCCTTCTCCTATGTCATGCTGCTACTTCTGATACAGGTGTGGGAGGAGGGGCCCTGTGTGTACACTTCTATGCCCCTATATTCCACTGGAGGAAGTGCAGGACAAGCAGCGTCCACTTGTGGACATTTCTCACTCCTTGGTGTAATGGGCAGTGTTGTCCTCAGATCAGCAATGCTATTCTTCATCCAGCTTGAACATTTTGGTATACCCTAGCTGTTTGCACACCTCCCTGTCCCCAGATGATGAAAAGAGAAGCTTTGTACTAGCCCAGAGGTAGGAGGGTTTTGGTTTTTTTTCCACACCCTCTGCCCAATTCTGTCTTGATGCAGGCTGCAGCAGAGCCCTTCAGACAGCAAAACCCTCAATCTACTCTCATAGATAAGGAAATAAAGCACTTGGATCTTCTGTGCCGTAAGGTCTTTTCTTCTGAAAGTTTCTAATTCTGATTTTTAAATTACCAGGTCTCATTGGCCACATATGAATTCATAAACTATGGCTTATGAGAGGACTTTGCTGACAAACTGCCTTGGCAGTATCAGGCTTGTTTCCAGTCTTTGTTGGATGAGGGCAAGCTGGTGGCTAGAACAGTTCTTCAATTGGTCAGTGGCATAGGAGTTGCCATGCAACAAGATTTGTGATGACTTATCTCTTTTTTCCTGAGAAGCGTAGGATGCCATTAAAGATCTTTTCAGTGAGCCACACCTGTTTAATCAGAAAACCAATGCATCCAGCCAGTCCCTCAAGAACTCCAGGGCCATACTGAGATCACTGGGTATCAATGCATCAGCACCCCAGTGAATGTTCTACTGCCATCTGCTGGTGTGGTGATTCAGCACTCGCTAGTTCTTCCAGCAGAGGCCATACAAGCCTCTTTGTAAGTGCCAGAAAACCCCACAATTCTGCCTCCTGGCCTGCCTTCACAGTCTTCATCTTCTCACTTGTCGTGCTCTCCGAAGCAATATTTCTGAGTGCCACTAGAGAGGATTCAATCATTTTGATTCCTGCTGTATATCCAGTCCACCATCTTTGGAGGGGAACCAAGCACTCCTTTTCTCAGCTTGGGGTGTGGTTATGGAAAAGTGAGTCTTGAATGTCATTCAGCATGGCTATACAAGCAAGTTCATGAAGCTGCATCATCCACCTCACCTGTCCCAATCCTAACTCAGGGACCACTCTGAAGACAGCATTCTCAGCCTAGAGGTGGACTCCCTACCAAGGTTCCCTCTAATTTTTTCTATCCATGTGCAGAATTAATTTTGTTACATGCAGCATCAATATCAAGGTGATGTGCACCACCAGTACAAACAAAAAACCTAGGTGATTCTCTATATTTTAGAGAGTTTGTGTATGTCTGCCTTTGAGTGCGTCCATCTGTTCAATAATTCCTAAACAGTAAGAGCTAGGACCACCAAATTTGTTAAGCAGCTTCCTCTTAACATAAATCAAAGCAAGGCCAGAGTTTGGTTGTGTCAGGAAAGTGGGAAGTGCCTGGAATGGGACTGTTTTCCATAACATGGAAAGGGAGGGGGCTGATCAGAGGACAGTGATACTGCTGAGTGACCATTGGGGGCATCAAGCATGCAGGACAGCTGTTCTGCAGAGTGACGACCGGTGCAAGCCGCACCAGCAGGAAAGTGGCCAGCTGGAAATGGGATTCCATGTGGCTGGCCACTGGACCAAGTAAGGGTCCCCCTCTGCCCCAAGAAGTGCCAGATGGGGTGGAGGAGAGGCCTGCTAGTTGGGGGCTCTCCCCGGACCACACCCAAGCCAGGCAACATGCTATGGCTCCCCTCATAGAGAGTCTGGGGCGGGGAACTCTGCCCCCTCCTGAGGAGACACCTGGACCTAGACAGCTGCAGGCGAGAGGCAACTGGAGCTGGCTCCCAGAGTCCTGCCACCCAGATCAACTGCAGGGCAAGGGGGCTGCTGTCGCTCCTCACCCTCCAAGACCAACTGCAAGGTGATGGGGGTAGCTAGAGGCCAGGGTCAGCCCCTGGAGCCCTGCCCCTCTCAAACTAGCTGCAGGGCATGAGTAGAGCTGAAGTCTGGGGCCAGACTTGGCCCCCCGGGGGGAGCCACCAACTTGGGAGTGCAGCCCCAGCAATTCAGGAAGAGCTAATGGCTGAACAGTGCAGCCCCAGTCCCCTGGGGGAGCTGCTGCCAGAGTAGCACCAGCCTTGCCGTCATGGGCGGCCCTGGTAAACTCCTCCCCCCAGCGGCCTCCCAGTCCCCTGCCCTTGAGTCTTGCACTTCCCACACCCTGTCCTGACTGTAGCACCTCACCCCCTGCTCTGACTCTGGCCCCTCCACATCCTGATTGGTGCACTCCCACTTCTTACACTTTGCAGTCTCCAACCAAGAGCTCACAGGCACATGGGGCAAACATCTCGAACTCAGAGTACTGTAAGGTAAGTGATCTCTCCTTTCCTGACTGCTAAAGTAAGGCCCCAAAGTAGCTGCAGGAAGTTAAAAATGAAGAATAATTCTGAATATGAAATCTGTGAAAATGTGAGAGTTAACTAATATAACATACATGAATTTTATCTTTTCAAGATGGAGGGAAGTGGTAGCGGCGCGGAAGAAGCTGAAGCATCAAATGAGGGCGTTTCCAGCAGCTCCCTGTTGTGTGGATCCAAAAAACAAACTGAAAGCATTATCCCCCAGTGCAGAGTGTCCTATTGCTAAGGAGAACCTAACTAAGAGAATTGTAAACTTGGGACATGCAGGACAACTAGGAATCTCTTGCACCAGGTATGAGTGTTCTCACCTCTAAGCTGAAGTCTAGTCAGTTTCAAAAGATAAGTTAAAAATAATTTCACATGATCATAGTTTTCTGACAACATAAATTTTGTTTTAAACACACATTTTCTTATACCCTTTGTCCAATGAAGAACCTTCACAAAAAAGACACTGTCAGTACACATTGTACTCAGATATGTACAAGAAACAAAGTGAAACCCAGAAAGAATTTTACTTTGCTCTTCCATTATAGTAGGTCTTCTAAGTGTTTGTCTGGCTTGCTTGGTGCTCAGATGAGCACCCATAGCTGTTGCAGACCTACATGTGTGATATGGGGGATTCACCCTGACCAGACTTTCTTTGTTTCCAGGTTAAGGTGGCTAAGAAACAGGACAAAGCATCAAATGAGAGTTCAGTACTTTTACCAGCAGTTGTTATGGTAAGTTAGGGGGTTTCATTAAAGCTACCTTTGCACCAAGATGCTGATTGCTCATGAAATGTTGGTGCAGGGTGGTGTATTGAACTCCAACAGCCTTTTCAGACTAATGCCTATGAATATGTCACTTAGCCTAAGTGAAGGGTGGATCCTCCAAAAAGTGAGAACCATGATCTTCTGCACCTATTGACTGCAGTGTCTGACTAGTACTGGGAAAGTGTTGAGTGGCACATGGGACAGAATCTAGTGTGGCTCATATGCAGAGAACATTAAGTGAGATATGATCTATGGCCTGTAACGTAAGTGCAGAAGATGATCAGATCTTTGTCTTCAGTGGGCTCAGACTGTAGTTTAAATGCTAGACTTCTCTGTGAGAGAATAGTGATCTCAAGACCATAGCTGAAGGTCAAACAGTAATGAGGATTGTAGAGGAGGTGGACAGAATTTCCCGAGTTTTATGAGGCCACTTCTTCTTGAGTTTGGTGTCTAGAAACCTGGTGTCACTGGAGACAATACTGCTCAGAGCAGAGAGAAACCAACAAAAAAGAGAGCACTTACAAGTGTGAAACCATGATCCCTGTGGGTCTGTGTGGAAATTTTAAGTAGTCATCAGTGTGCAGACATCTGTAACTTCGATGTATATAAAGTAGGATTCATGAACTCTGTGATGTGTCCCTCTCGTTGATAAAAGATAATTCAGTAATTCCCAAACTAATTGAAGAAAGTGGACAAAAATAAAAGCTTTCATCCTTGTTGAGGGGGACAGAATGAATCAAGTTGGAGTTTGTAAGCAGATCTGAGACATGGCAAAAAAGCTAGGAAACTTTTGCTAATTAGTAAATGACATTTTGAACAATCACAAAATCTTGTCCAGTTAGCACCACAACTTATCAAAAAAAATTTTCTTTTGCAAATAAATCACTCATGAAATTTCAGGCAATTTGATGTGTCGAAATCTGAAATGTTCTGAGGAATTGACAAATGATAAATACAAAATTTTGGTAGGATGCTCAAAAGTTGGATCAGTGAGTTTAAAGGCTGCTTAGCTTATTCCTGGAAACATGCCATAAATTAACATCCAGTTTGCTCAATGTTGTCTAAAAATATGTCAAAAGAATCTAATTTATTATATTATCTAAACCTGCACAGCCTTCTCATGAACGTCAATCCCTGACCTCTACAAAACCAGAGTAGTCAGGCAGATGAGGGAGAGAGAAGGAATGTGCATGTGATCCCACAAACCAAGACACATCTCTCAGGCCAGATCCTCTGCCAGTGTAAATCAGTGTAGCTCTTGAAGTCAGCTGAGCTATGGCAATTTACATCGGCTTCATATCTAGTCCTGTAGGTCTAACTTTAGACTTCCTATTTTTGACTCTACATTTAACTCCTTGTGGAAAGCTAAAAGTTTTAAGAAATCATTTACATTAGCTCTTGACAAATCAGACTTACTGCATTCATTGATTCAAAGTCTGTTGTCTGTGTTCACAGCTTCAAAATGTTGCTTGCTTTAGCATGCAGGTGCACAGACAGCCACTCTGACCTTTCCAGAACATGAGAATAGCCATATGTGGTCAGATTGATGGTTTTGCTCAGTGCCGTGTGTTCCAAAAGTGGCTGATGCCAAGAGTTTCCAAGGGAATAAACAGAATAAAACAAAAATCTTTTTTTAAACCTAGGTTAGGGTGAAAAGAAAGACTGATTTAAAAAGTTAAAGATATTGACTGGTACTTATTTTTCATAAACTTTTCACTCTCTTTTAAGTGATGCAGCATGGACTCCCCTGGATCTACCTTCACTGATCATTGAAAATATTCCATTTCAGCGAGAACACATATTTTGGAAGGTGCTCTTGGTGTTGCCAAGTTATGAAGGAAGTCCAACAGAGGATTCCAGCAGGTAAACAAAGGAACCAATCAGCATTCCTGTGCATGTCATACAGACAGTATGAAAGAGTTGGAAATGTCACTGAAATCCAAGTCTCCATGTCCTTGTGTCCTGGGTAGAAAGAAAGGCAATGAATGACCGAGCAAATGGGTGAAAGAGATAGAGGTGAGAGGCTATGTTCAGTCAGTGCAGTAAAGTATACAGAATTATCAGCAGCCAGGGAAGGCACCTGGTTCCCAGACGAGCACACTTTGCTCTAGGTCTAAGGTGGTAGAGAGCAGTGCTGCTGAGCCTGTGCCCCTTCTTGACCACTAGCTGTGCACTTCCCGTTGAGGAGAATGAGTGGAGCTTATGAGGATGCTCATTGAAGCTGGTGCGGGGTTGGAGTACGCTTATTGTGGAAGGAACACTTGGAGATTTTAGTAGCAAGCTTCCAAAAACGTCAACTGATCATCTCCAAATGGCATTTTCCAGAGGGTTATAACTGAGATCAATCTGAATGGATTTTCCTGGGGACCCCCAGAACTATCTCTTGGCTAAACTTAAAGTTGGCAAAACTACCCATTTTCCCTTATTTTCATTCACAGAAACAAGCCATTTTGCTTGCAGGAATGAACAAACAATGTAAGGCAGACATCTAGCATAGAAAGCTTTAGCTGAAATAGTTAAACTTTGGCAACGTTCTAAACAATTTTAAATTGGGGTTTATAATGGAACATAATCGCTTAACAATAACCTTTGCTGACAGTGCCACCTATAATATCAAATGAAAAAGATGGTTCCTTTTTTGTTCACAGAGTACTAGCAGACTGGTTGAAAACCAAATTTATGGGAGATAAAAGATCAGAAGATATGATTTCCAACCCAGAGCAGAGAGTCCAGACACTTTCATTGTTGAACTCTGTTGGTATGCAAGGAGATCGAGCTGTTTGTGTCAACGTGTGTATAAAGGTACATAAGGGTAGTCTGTTAGCTGTGCATTGCTCCCCAGTCTCATCTCTGATGCTAAGGAATGTTTTGCCAAGGCTATCTCTGTGTGGTGTCGTCTGCAAGTTCATCACCGTTGACAAATTTGTACCAGTCAGTGGTCTCAAAATTTAATTATTTTAACTGTATTCAAACCTTTAGAGTCCATCTTAGCAAAAGTCAGTTTTTATTTTTTCTTTTGACATACCCTGAGGGTATGTCTCCACAGCAGCGTTATTCTGGAATAACATCAGTTATTCTGAAATAACGAAGAGCACGTCTACACTGCAAGCCATTATTTCGAAATAATGGCGAGCTGGAGGACTTCTTACTCTGACTCCTGTAACCCTCATTTTATGAGGAGTTGGGGAAATCGAAGGAAGAGTGTTTTCCCCCCATCTTCTTGCTGTGTAGACAGCACCAAAAGATTAATTAAGTTTGATTTAAGCTACGCAATTGACATAGCTACACAACTTGAGCTTCATTTGACTTTTGTCCTGCTGTGTAGGAATGCCTTTAGATGGATAATATCAATGTTTATTTTTAAGTTTTTTAAAAAGTTTCATCTCTTTAAATCTTCACAGTTGTCATGTGGAGGTTGAACAGAAAATAATTATGTAATGACTGTAGACATTGAGACTTAAAACATTATAATTACTGAAATGTAAGATGTTGGCATCTTATTTAAAAATGTAGCCTTAAATCAAATTCTAGTAAGTTCTCAGCATTTTTCTTTCATGTCTGTCTGTATATTTTGATTATCGATAGATATATTTTCCCATCAGCTTATGAGTGTGTGTACATGGAAATCATTTTTATCAACATTTATTCATAAAAATCTTTTTCTAAATTATTTTTTGCAAAGAATGGTTTGAAATTGATTTATTTTTAATTTTTGTCTTCCCTATTTTTTTCCTTTTCTTTGCCTCTTTTTTTCCTTTCTGTTGTAATTTTTCTTGATTTTTTTTTTAAGTCCTTTTCAAGAATTTAAAATTACAGTGTGAGGGTGCCAAATTAAGGTAGCAGCTTTACTCCTAGAGTTACCTAGCTTTTGATTGCTTGACATGGCAACCTAAATACAATTAATTTTATGAAGTTTTTATGAGATATGTGCATGCATATATGTTCATGAAGTGCCTGTATTCAATGTCTCGCTCATTTTTCTCTTCCTGTCCCTACAAGCTTTTTTTGTTTCTTCTCTCCCCTAAAGTTACCAGGAAGAAGCCTCCTGTCATTGCTAGCTTGATCTACAGCATTCAGCATGTTCTTCTTTGGGCAATGTCCCTGTGGGTGCTGTGTTGCTGATGGGTGGCCCCTGAAGCTGCAGATGAGTCTTTTGAAGTAGTTATTGGTTGGGCCACACATGCGTGAGAGGCACCTTGTGCAATCGCACGTGGCCCAACATCCCCTTCAGTTCCTCGCTTACCGCCCTCAGTTGTGGACGGAACTCGTCTCTTGCCTCAAGTGTTTGCTCCTCACGCAGTCAGCGCAGTGTTGTTTCTTCTCAGATAGTCATTTAGCAGTTACTGTTATTGTTTGCGTTATCTGTTTAAACAAACAAACACACACAAGGTTTTTCATTTGAGAGGACCGCGGGGCCTCCTGGTGGGAAAGTCCAGCTACTTGACTTCCCATCCTCCTATGTGGTGTTTAAAAAAAAAAAAAAAAAGAGAGACAGAGAAAAGAAAAAACAAGAATGAAGGAGACAGGAAAGGCATGCTAGGCTCGCCAGGGTTTAAAAAGTGCGATTCATGTTGTGAACCCTTGCCTGTGTCAGAGGGTTGGTTATGCATCCTGTATTCGCTGCTTGGGAGAGGCTTGCATACCTCAAAATGTGAACATTGCTATAGGCTCATGGCCCATGCCAGGAAGGACAGCGAGTTTGGGCTCTTCATGATTTTATTTGAAAAGGCCATGCAGCCCATGGATGGATCACAGTTCCCTCAGCTGGAGACAGTGAAGAAAAGATCTGCCTCACCCTTGCTACTTAAGGCCTCGAAGAAGAGAGCTTCTCCAGCTAAATCTCTTTCTCCGACCCAATCTCCCAGAGTTAGCTGGGGAGGTGAACCTCTGGTACCACAGTGCCAAGATCATCTACTGGCACTGCTTCCTCTGGGGCTTGCGCCTCCTTGGTGCTGACCCAAACATGCTTGGTACCGGAGGCCACACAAAGACAATCCTCGGAAACACCAAGAACTGGTGCCGATAAAGCCACCAGCACCGCAGACTGAACACACCCCTCATAGGTCATTCATTTCTGCCATCAAATCACATGGCAATGGCTACAGTACTGGCACCGGCATCTGCACCGCTGCAGGCCTGCCACATGGTGAGCCATCAGCACCATGAAGGTACGTCTCTGAATCACCGGTGTTGATTGGACATGGCGCTCGGCATGCTTCCTTTCCGCCATACAGGGATCATTTGCTGGTGCTGTTCTCCCCCTATGCTTCTCTCTGGTCCATCAGATCACCAGTGCTGTCTGAAGCTCTGCCTTCCCAGATGATGACCAGAGGACTGTCTTCTCCTCGCAGCACTCTTATCCTACAATGTCCAGCAATTACTAGAGTCACCAAGAGAGAAAGCACCACCCTTCTTCTTATGCTCACAGGCCAGATGGTCTTGCTGCAATATCCACCTCACTGGGCCCCATGGGAGCATTGGGTTGCAGGTAGACACCGTTCCCCAGCAGCATCCACCCAAGCTAGGAGGCCTTCACCAACTTCACCTTCTCGCCCACTCCGGACTACAGCCGATTTGGAGGAAGAGGAGGGCCAAATTCAAGATGAGGAGTCTAACACGCATGCTTCCAGTGATTCACCTACTGATAAGTCATCTTCATCACCAGATGAGGCTGTGATCCAGGAGGATGCATGTCCTTCTGACAACTCGAAGCAATTTCAAGAACTTTTAAAAAGGCTGGCTACTAGCCAAGAGGTTAAACTTCAGGAGGTTAAAGAAAAGCAGCACTGCCTTCTTAAGAATATCTGTCCTACCTCTCAGGCTAAGATTGCATTACCCATTGATGAGACGATATGGAGGTATTGGATGAGATATGGCAAACCCCTGCTTCAATCCAATCGATATGCAAAAAAGTGTACAGAAAATACTTTGTCCCTCCTAAGGACCTAGACTTTCTCTTTTCCCACCCACAGCCAAACTCCCTGGTTGTGGATGAGGCAAATCACTGGGCCAAAACTCTGCAATTCAGATCAATGCCTAATGATAAGGCACATAAGAAACTGAACCTATTTGAAAGAAAAATACATTCCTCTGCCACTCTCCAGCTTTCCATCACAAATTATTCAGTGCTCCTAGCCAATCATGACTTTGATAACTCCTCTAAGTTGGCTGACCTAATGAAGCACTTACCAGATTCCAAAAGACCTGTCCTTCGGTCTGTGATCCATGAAGGACATACTATACTATTGCGCACACAACCTTACAGTCCTTGCTTGATGTAGTGGACGCAGCTGCCAGGGCAACTGCTACGGCTGTCTAATGCGCAGAGTGTCTTGGCTCCAACCAGCTGGGGTACCCAAGGATTTCCAGTTGAGGTGGAGGACCTCTCCTTCGATAAGTTAAAGCTCTTTGCTGCCAAGATGATGAGGTCCTACACAGTAGTAAGGACTCAGAATCCACACTACATAACTTGGGCACCGTACCGATGGAAACACTACACCCCTTACAATAAGAACAAGGACAGTTACTACAACTAGCCTCAACAGAGGTCCTACGACTATAACTGACCCAGGCAATGGGCTCAGAGGAGGCATCCACTTCAGTCATGCTCCTCCACTTCTGAGGTGTCAAAACAACAAATCTGAGCATTTGGTCAAGGGCCAATCCAATGCCAGTAAATCACAACCATCTTTTTGCCCACAGACTACATCACTTTTTCCTACAATGGGACTCCATAACATCAGACCAGAGAATCTTGGAGACTATCAGTACAGGATACCCCATTCCCTTGATCTCGCTTCCCCCTACCCTTCCCTCCACCCTGTCCCTTTTCAGAGACCCCTCCCACAAGACTCTTCTCAGAAAAGAAGTTGACTGCCGCTTTCTCCTAGGGGCGATAGAGAGGGTTCTGGATGCATATTGAGGGACATTTTTTTCCTAATTATTTCCTGATCCAAAAAAGTATGGGCAGCTGGAGACCGATTTTTAGGTATCTGCAAATGAAACAAGTTCCTACGCAAAGAGTGATTAAAGATGGTCACGTTGGAATCAGTCATCCCAGTACTGGATAAAGGGGACTAGTTTGCAACTCTTGATCTACAGGACACACATTTTCACGTCACCTTACACCCGGCCCACAGACAATATCTAAGGTACCTGTGGGCGAGGACCCTTTTCAATTCAGGGTCCTCCCCTTTGGCCTATCATCCGCCTCCCGCATTTTTTCAAAAGTCCTTGCAGTGGTGACAGAACACCTTTAGCAACATGGGGTAGTGATATTTCCTTATTTGGACGATTGACTTATAAAAGGTCAGTCATACGCAGAGGTCGCCAACATGGTCTGCAAGACCAGACTTGTGTTTCAGTTTCTAGGGCTCCTAAGAAACTAACAGAAATCAACTCTAGTTCCCGTTCAGGACGTAGAGTTCATTGGGGCTCGCCTCAACTCTGTTACTGCCCAAGCTTATCTACCAAAACTCAACGCTTGTCAGCCATACAAGATCTCAGTCTTGTTAGCCGTAACTCCTTCCACTATGGTTCATACCTGTCTTCAGCTGATGGGTCACATGGCAGCCACCACATACGTCATGTAGTTTGGGTGCCTGCACTTTGGCACTCTGTAGCATTGGCTGGGGTCAATCTCCACACCCTCCCACCATCCACTTCACAAACCGGTCTCCATTCCAAAGAAAGTATTGGACTCTCTCAAGTGGAGGACATCATCCAACAACCTCCTAGTAGGTGTTCCTTTCCATCAGCCCAAGCCAACGGTGCAAATCACTACTGACACCTCCCATCTGAGCTGGGGAGTACACCTCCATCAACCTACGTCTCAGGGCAAGTGGCTGCCCCACAAAACCACAATCCATACCAATCTAATCACACTCAGGGCTGTAAGGAATGTATGTGCACACTTTGCACACATTACCAACTCCGCTGTCTGAATACTTACAGACAATATGACCACTATGTTCTATATAAACAGGCAGGGGGGTTCCTGTTCCTGAACCCTTTGTGCGGAGGCCATCCATCTACGGAATTGGTGCATTTGTCATGGGGGACACCTTAAAAGCAGCATACCTTCCGGGGGTGAACAGTGTCACAGCGGATACCCTGAGCAGCAATTTCTTCACCGACTACAAGTGGGAGTTAGATCCCACGGAGCTTGCCACAGAGCTGGGGCTATCCTTCCATAGACCTCTTCACCACTCGGCATAATGCCAAGTGCCCTTGCTTCTGCTCTCAGGCCAGTCTTGGCCAAGGCTCGTTGGGAGATGCTTTCCTGATACACTGGGACCAACCACTGTACTACATATTTCCACCAATTCTGCTCATCCCCAGAGTCCTGCTCAAGATTCACTCCGACGGTGCCCGGGTTATCTTGATAGTCCCATCGTGGTCCAGGCAAACATGATTCCAGTATCTCCACTGCATGTTGCTAGAGCTGCCACACCAGTTTCCTCACCGTCACAACCTCCTCTCTCAGAACCAGGGGAAACTACTTCTCCCTCAGCCTCGTACTCTTCACCTACACGCGTGGCTCCTCTCTGGTTCCACGAAGCTGAGTCCCAGTGTTCTGAGCACGTCAAGTCTATTCTCTTTCACAGTAGGAGGCCATCTACCAGATATACTTATTCCAGAAATTGAAGCGTTTTCCCTTTTGGTGTCAACAAGCTCACCTTGATTCCCACACTGCTCAGCTTCCCTGTGTCCTAGACTACATTTTACGTTTAAAGGTGGGAAGAGGGGTCTATCCCTTTCTTCCAGCAAGATACAGTTGGCATCAAAAGCAGCCTTTCACAAACAAATAGAAGGGTCACCTGTCTTTGTATTCCCTTCTATGAGATTTCTTTGAGGTCTTCTGAATCTCTGCCTCCTGCATAGGCCCCTGGCACCCTCATGGGACTTGAATTTGGTGCTCCTTTGTATTATGCGACCCCCATTCGAACCTATGGCCACATGCCCTCTTCCTTTCTTTATCATGAAAGTGCTGTTCCTGTTAGCTATTACTTCGGCCAGAAAGGTCAGCGAGATAGAAGCATTGATGGCCAATACACCCCTATACAGTCTTCTCAAAGGACAGGGTGATTTTACAACCACATCCTGCATTTCTGCCGAAAACTGGTACCTCATTCCACATTAATGAGCCCATACTTTTGCCCACTCTTTACCCAAAACTGCATACATTCCCCCAGGGATGCAATGCTTTATTGTTGGGACATTTGATTGGCATTAGTCTTCTTCATAGACAGGACTCATGCTTTTCGTAAATCTCTGCGCTTCTTTATTTCCATCACAGAGTGATCCAACGACACACCGATCTCAACCCAGTGGATCTCCAAAAAGATCTCGTCCTGCATAGTACGATGTTACTCTATCTGAAACAAGTTGCTCATCTCTTCACCAAGAATAAACTACACTTGTGCGATGGCCACCTCTACGGCCATCTTGAACAATGTACCCCTCAATGACATCTACCAGGCAGCCACTTGGTCATCTGACCATTCCTTTGCCAAAATAGCTGTGCTATTTTCTGCTTCCAAGCAGTGACTCTGAGTCCCACCATCCACATTGACTACTACATTGTAGTCACCAATAGAGGAGCACCAATGGGGATATCACCTGAAGAAGGAAAGGAAGTTACTCACTCTGTGCAGTAACTACTGTACTTGGAGGTGTATCTCTCTCTGTGGGTGCTCCACGACCCTCCCTCCCTCTGCTTTACTCGGCGCCCAGCTCTCTTGGGTGTACATGAGGAACTGAAGCGGGGGTTGGGCTGTGCATGTGAGGTACCAAGGTGCAAATGGCATGAGGTGCCTTTCATGCATTCCTGGTGCAACTGATAACTGCTTCAAAAGACTCTGATCTCCAGCTCCGGGGGCCACCTGTCATCAACAGTGGAGCACCCACGAGGAGAAACACGCCTCAAAGAACAGTTGTTACTGCGCAGGGTGAGTAAATTTCTTTTTGAGCCCATGTTTGCTGTAACTGAATGGTCTGCTTTGTACTTGTGCAGGTGGCCCATGGTACCCTCAGCGATTTGCAGCTTGATGTGGCTGAGGCACAGAAGGATCTGCTTGGAACTAGTGGTCTAGTTCTCCTGTTGCCCCCTCGAGTGAGAAGTGAAGATGTGGCTGAGGAGGATGTTTACTGGCTTTCGGCTTTGCTGCAATTGAAACAACTCCTTCAGGCGAAGCCTTTCCATCCAATTGTACCTCTGATGGTTCTCGTCCCTACGCGGGGAGAAGAAGCCACGGAGAAGGAAGTAGAAGAGGGTGTGTCATTTTGTGTTTGAAATAACTATTGATATTTAGGATTATTGCTCATTCTGTTTTAGGCATAAAGGCAGCATTTAGCTACAAGCTATAGATGTGAGATGAAAGGCTCCTTTGATCTATAACAGGAATCCAGAGAGCCTTAGGAAACACTGTAAACTGAAAAGAGAAACCAAATACAGGCAGTCCCCGACTTACGCGGATCCGACTTATGTCGGATCTGCAGTTACGAACGTGGCTTTTCTCGCCCCGGAGGACACTGACTGCGGGACCTCGCAGTCCTGCCGCCCGTGTACTCCAGGGCGAGAAAAGCTGCTCTCCGTCTCCCTGGTCTGCAGACCAGGAAGACGCGGAGCAAAGCCGCGGAGAGGCTCGGGCAGACCAGGGAGACGGGGAGCAAAGCCGCAGAGCACGCCCGCAGGGGGACAGCTCAAGCGCGCCCGGGCTGTCCCGCTGCGGGCGTGCTCCAAGGCTTTGCTCCCCGTCTCCATGGTCTGACCAGCAGACCAGAGAGATGGGGAGCAAAGCCTCGGAGCACGCCAGCAGTGGCACAGCCGCGGCGCGCCTGGACTGTCCCGCTGCCCGCGAGCTCTGCGGCTTTGCTCCGTGTCTCCCAGGTTAGCAGACCATGGAGACGAAGCAAAGCCATGGAGGACTTGGGCATCCCCACCCCCGTCTCCCTGGTCTGCTGGGGAGGGGGTGCAGCTAGTGCCCCCCCCCCCCCAGCAGACCAGGCTTTTCTTGCCTACCCCTGGGGTAGAGCAGCTGGGGGCTGCCGGGTTGGTCCCGCAGCGCTGCTCCGGACCAACCCGGCAGCACCCCAGCTGCTCTGCCCCAGGAGTCCTGATTCAGCCGCTGCTGGTCAGTTTCAGCAGCGGCTGAATCAGGACGCCTGAGGCAGAGCAGCTGGGGTGCTGCTGGGTTGCTCCAGTCGTGCCGAGGAGCCGCGCTACTGGAGCAACCCAGCAGCACCCCAGCTGCTCTGCCCCAGGCGTCCCCAAGTCAGCCGCTGCTGAAACTGACCAGCGGCTGACTACAGGAAGCCCGAGGCAGAGTTGCTCTGCCCCAGGCTTCCTGGAATCAGCCGCTGATCAGTTTCAGCAGCAGCTGACTTGGGGACGCCTGGGTTTCTTAAGTTGAATCTGTATGTAAGTCAGAACTGGCGTCCAGATTCAGCCGCGGTTGAAACTGATCGGTTTCAGCAGCGGCTGACGCCAGTTCCGACTTACATACAGATTCAACTTAAGAACAAACCTACAGTCCCTATCTTGTACGTAACCCGGGAACTGCCTGTAGTAGGATTTTCTTTTCAATGATTTCAGTTTTACTTTGCATGTAATATTTTGTTGTTAGAGAAGTAGTAAATCTCTGTTGTCAGTGGGATTAGGTTGAATAGGAGAATTTCATTTTTTTTATACTGTCTGTGAATAATGAAAAATCATGCTATTTCAGCTATTGCTTTTCCTGTAAAGGTTTGATGCTGCAGGACTTGATTTCAGCTCAGCTCATTTCAGACTACATTATTGTTGAGATTCCAGATTCTATTAGTGACTTGCAAGGCACCAACAGGGTAAGAGCAGTAGTTTCAAAATTAAATATTTAGAAACTTATCACTAACATCTCTACTACCTTAACGGTTCACATCTGATGGGGAATGTTCTTCACATTATAAATAGCTCTTCATTTTAAGATGCTACTCTGAGTTTTGTGAGTTGTTTTTCCCATTGCTAAAACTGAACTTTCTCATAGTTTATGTCCAGAAGACTTAGGTCCTACTAAAGCAACTTTTGGCCAGAGCGGAACTTTGCTAGAGTAGTTTCAGAAGATACTGTTCTTTAAAATATTAGTAAAATAGCACAAGCATTTTCAGCTAAGTCTCCACTCTCAACTTCAATTCTGCCCTGCATTTTGGCCATCCACCATTATTCCTGCTGCTTTTCTGTTTGGTCTGGAGACCCACACCATTAATTGTACAAAATCTGCCCTGTCTGGTATTTAAGCTATAGCACTGTTGTCTTCAGTGGCAGGATAATATAATCTATAACTGTCTCTAGCTTATATTGGCTAACGGGGATGTCTCTGCTATTTAAGCAAGCAATGTTACAGTGGATTCAGGGCAAACATTTCTAACATAGAACTATAGTAGTGAAAGGGACTTGCAAAGGTCATCTAGGCCAGAACCCTAATACCTGTCCTCGTGGCTAAGTATTATCTCTAGACCATTCTTTACTGGTGTTTGTTTAACCTGCTCTTATAAACCTCCAATGATGATGATTAAACAACTTTCCTGTGCAATTTATTCTAGTGCTTAATTACTCTACCAGGAAGTTTTTCCTAAACTAAACCTCTCTTGCTGCAATTTAAGCCCATTGCTTCCTGTCCTAACTTCAGAGGTTAACGAGCTATTTTTGTCCTTTCTACTTGCAACATTTTATGTACTTGGAAATTGTCAGATCGTTAGGATCTGGGTCCTGAGCTGGAAAGGATCCTGTACGTCAGAATGTCGTGCTCAGTTGATTGCTTTGCATACTCTATCCACCTCCCAATATCCTGTACCTTGAATTGGAGAAGAGCTTTGGTCCTTCCCACACATGGGAAAGGGGAACTAGTGTACTGTTAGGTCTTTGTTTGGCAACTTCCATGAGAGGGTCTGAAAGGATCAGAATGTACCCAGTATATTTCCTGTTCTTCCAGTTGCATTTTATATAGAAAAAATAGATTCTGGGCGTAAAAGGACCATTAGAATCATCTCATCTAATGCCTTTGGTAACACAAGCCAGAGGAAACCACCCAGTGGTTCTTGCATGAAGCCCAGGAACTTGGGTGGAGCTAGAGAGTATCTTTAGAAAACACACTCCATCAAGTTTTAAAGACTCCAAGTGACAGAGGATCCCCGACATGTTGTTATAATCGGTTCCAGGGGCTAAATTACCTTTTCTTTACATCCGTACCTTTATTTCTGTTGTGACCTTGGCTGAGTTCAGATTTCAGCAATGGGATCTCAGAATGCTCTTGTCTTCTAGAGCCCTTTGCTGTCAGCTTCTTTCTGTTTGGGGAATTGCAGATGAATCCAGTCACCACGGCCAAGGCTCGGGGTGGAGCCACGCTGCCTGAAAAGCAGAATTCAAAACCCTATTCTGGAAAACAATTGGGAACAGTCACCAATGGATTCTGTGCCAACACCCGTTTTCATTTCTGACTGTGATATGGTTGTGTGGGCTGGGAAATAAGGTGGTTTCATGGAGATAGAGTAAATTGATGATGCCACAAAATAAAAGCATAAGAACGGCCATATTGGATCAGACCAAACGTCCATCTAGCCCAGTATCCTGTCTTCCCACACTGGCCAATATCATGTGCCCTACAGCAGTGTTTCCCAATTTTATTTGGCCACGGAACCCTTTTCAGCTTAAAAGAATTTCAAGGAGACCCTGGGGTTGCCAGGGTAAAATTTGTCAAGCAAAAAAAACCCCCGCCAAGTAGACTCTGCCTATTGAAGAGGGGGTGGGGGAGTGCCGCATTCTCGCGGAATGCTTACTTTGGCTTCGCAGAAGCCCGGGGTTCCGCGGAGCACCAGTTGGGAAACACTGCCCTACAGGGAATGAACAGAATGGGCAATCACCAAGTGGTCCATTGCATCATCCAAAATTGAGCAGTTGCTTCTGTGAAAGTCGCAGTTGTTGCTGTGGTATCTGTTTGCAGTGTGTCATGGACTTATTCAGGGGCTGCTCTGTGAAACCAGTGGAATTGCAGGATCGAGTCCTCAGTGTCATTAGTTAATATTGAGCAGAGCTTCTGAAATGTCCTGGCTGAAATAACTGTGTCAATGTTTGTATCGTAGCTCTCCGAGGCAGTGCGATGGCTGCTCTCCCAGTGCCCCAGCTCTGCAGAGCTCAGCTGCCAGACCCTCCAGCAATTCATTGAGGATGGGCTTAGCCGTGAGTTCAGCGGGCGCTTCTACCATGACCAAAAGGAGAGACGTTCGGCCGGCCTGGCCTCCCAAGATCCCAGTGCTATCATTGAGCTGTACAACAGTGTACTTCAATTCCTGTCTGGTGTGGTTTCCTCAGAACAGCTCTGTGACCAGTCCTGGCCTGTCACTGAGTTCGTGGAGTCAGGAGGCAACAAGCTGCTTCCTCACCTCATGTGGAACACACTGGAACACCTGGGCTGGCTAAGGAAGGCAGTGCTGTCCTTCCAGATCCCACACATGGACCTTCCTCCTCAAGGGGGTATGTAGTTCACAGTGGGCAGAACAACAGCTGCATCTCATGAGGCTTGTGTAGGGATACAAAGTCTGTCCATCTACCAACAGATCTCTTCTCCGCCTTTAATACTCTTCAGCCTTTTTGTATCAAGATCTATCTGTAAATCTCAGTTTGTTCTGCAGCCTGAGTGAATGTGTTTCCTGCATTATTCACATTAGCTTGATCATGATCTTTGCTCAGACTAGGCCCTGCCCTGGAGAGAAGGGATTGTAGCAGGTTCAGGCTGAGGTGTATCAGCAGAGCTGAGTTTGGTGACCCCTCCCCCAGAGTGTGGTGGACTAGGCATTGCTGCTCCTTCCTGATTGTAGTATCCATTGCTGGACACAGTCGCTCAATGGAGAAGATGCTAACCAGTTGCATATGCTGTTTTTGTCCAGCTCCCTGGCATCCTGTCTGCTCCATGATTTTCCAGTATGTTTCCCAGATCGCCAGCTCTCCCCAGACCAAGCCGATACTTCAGTCTCAAGTGGAGAATTTGCTGAGCAGAACCTATTGCAAATGGCAGAGAAGTCTGTTGGCAAGCTCAGGAGATGAGGGACCTGCAGTTGACGAGATCCCCTGGGATGAGATCTTTGCACTGTGCATTGATCATAAGCTCAGAGACTGGAAACGCCCCCGGCTGCCCGTCATACCAGGTATTCAATCTGCACTTTGTTGCAATCTGTCCATGGTCTCTAGAGGCAGTTTATACCATTAAAATGGCAAATTGTCTGGGATGATCATGAGTGTGTTGGCATTTTCTGCACAGCCATTGACCAGCCATAGCACTCATTCTTCCTGAGCCCATGGCGGGTTAGAACTCTCTGAAGCATTGCTCCTTGTGCTTGCATGAAAGAACATGTCCAGAATCTCTCCGATCTAGTGAAAATTCAGTTAAGGTATAAACCCATTTTGGCTTTACACAAATACATTTAGTTCATTCAGATTAGCAGAGGTTCCATGCACCTGTCTGAATGCAGAATTTGGCCCCACTGTTGAAATGACCAGGCATTATTTTGCCCAGTGACATTGTCCAGTTCTTGTTCAGACTTGTTGCCAGTGATCATGTATCATGCTTCCCTGCATCTAATTCCTGGGTTCAGGGTTTGAGGATGTTCACTGAGAATTAATTATGGATATCCAATATTAGCACAGTCTTAGAACTAGTGATTAATATTACTGTTTTGTCATATTCCTGAAATCAGAAATAAGGCCAGAATGTGGGTGATGATTCAATGAGATAAGCAAAAGGCAGAAATAATGATTCATTACTGTTACTGTGGTGAGCATAGATATGACTCTCCTCTCAGGCTTGAGATGGTTGATGATTACTTTGCGGGGTATTTGAGAGCACACTGTGGACACATCTCAGACTAAGGGTTAAAGCAGGTGGGTAAACTCTAGCAACTAGTTAGCTCTAGATAAACCAGTAAAACCTGCTGCTATGTATATGCATTGCTGGCAAGAGGAGCGAGGTACAAATCTCTTTGGGCCGACTTACTTCCAAAGAAATTATAGATGGATTCAGTGTTTTCTGCATGAGAAACAACAGTCTTCATTTCTAAATTGAGCATTGATGCATTGCATGGTGTGTGGTTTGGTGCATGTTAAAAGTAAAAATAAATCAGTTAGGTATGTTAAAGGTTAACCAGTTAATGGGTGATGCTCCACCCCATAGGGCCTGCTGTGGGCAGCAGTGGTCCCTGGGGGGCAGAGAGCACAGGCAGGAGGGGCTGGAGCAGCCCCTACCTGCAGGAGAGGGGTGTAGCAATGTAAAGGACTGGTTGACTAGTTGCTCTTTTCCCACCTCCCCCCCCCCGTCTCCTCCCTGCTGCCTCTATCAGATGGAGGCAGCAAGTGGGGGGACAGAAGAAGGGGGTATTTAAAAGCATCCAGCTGCCACTTTGAATGCCTCGAGGATCCCGGCATCAGGCTGCTTGTGGCATTTCAAAACGGCAGTGCCACGTGGAGCCCGGGATCAGCTGGGGACTCTGTGCGGTGTTTCTAAGCGGCAGCACTGCGTGGAGTCTGGGATCTACAGCGCTGCCGCTTTGAAATGCTGGATGGAGCCTGGGATCAGCTGACCCCGGGTTCCACAAATGTACAAGAGTCCCCAGTGGCCACTCTTGTGCATTTCAAAGAGGAAGCGCAGGATGGAGCCTGGGGCCAGTGTAGGAGCTGACCCCAGGCTCCATGAGGTGTTTCTGCTTTGAAATGCACAAGAGCCCCCACTGGAGACTCTTGTGCATTTCAAAGCGGAAATGCCTGTGTGGAGTCTGGAGTCAGCAGGACTTCCCATTGGCCCTGGGCTCCTCACGGCGTTCAAACTTGGAAATACACAAGAGGTGCCCCTGCCCCCCGCTAGTAAATTAATTGCTACTTAATATTCCTAGAGGGCTGGCCCTCCAGTCCAGCCAGGCTGGAGCAGGGCCCTCTCCCACCTCCACTTTAATCGCTTACGTGGTTAAACACTATATTTAACTAGTTGACCAATTAAACAGGATTTCACAGTAACCCCCAACAATTCGATCTGGAATTTGCGGGATATTAGATCAGTCCTAAAAATTACGGTGCTGCAGTTGTCTTTTCAACAGATGTAACTCCTTACAATCTTCAAAACTTGTATTTTTCTTGAAGCTGAAAGCCTGTTTTGATCCAGACTTGTTCTTTCTTTGTTTATAGAAGCAGTGAGTGAAGATGGCCAGATATATGTCTATTTCTTTAAGGAACATTTAAAAACTTTCACTCTTCCTTTTTCCTGGGAGCAAGCCAGAGTGCAAACTCAGAAAGAGATCCAGCAGGGATACAAAAGGCAAGATGATTTTTTAAATTTGTCATAATGACTGTTGCACCAAATTAGCTAATTTAATAGGCATTGTGCAAAAAGGGGAATTGCATGGGGTCTTCATGATGGCATAGAATGGGTTTTTTGTTTTCCCAATGCTCTTCATGTGTCTGTAATGAAAAATAGATATTTTATTTGGAGTTCCATCCTATATTACCTCCCTATCCAGAGATCACAGAAAAGACTTGTTGGGTGTTTCCAAAGCTTCTCTTGTGTGTTGTAACGAAATAGATCAAAGAATTTTAACTTGTACTAAACATGAAATGATTTACTTCTGGAGGCACAAAATATAGAGGAAGATAATGTTAATCAGGTCTTGTAACATCATTTACCAGGAGGGTAATAGCCTTGGATAGAGGGCTAATAGTATGTTACTGTTGTATCCAATTTCATTATCCATTACATGTCTGTTAGACTGTGCTGGGCATAAAGGAACAGCCCGTGCTGTCTTCTCCGTGAAAATTAATTTACAAGTTGTGTCTTGCAGCACTAGAGCTCTTTACCCTATTTAGAAGAGTGAATGCTTTTAATGAAATGGTGGAAGGCAGGTTACCATTGTGCTGTTGGTCAACTTGGATTAAAAGCTGCTTTTATTTACATCCCTTATTTTAAATGCATTTCCCAGCAGTTGCATTCTAGGGGAGGTTCTGTTTCTTCTTGCTAGATGGAGAGGGAAAGGGCCCTTTGATAAGAAGAGAACCAAGGGAGTGATTGTAGAAGCAGGTATGTCAAGGGAACAAAGCTAGTGTTTGTGGGGGTGGCATTCCTCTAGTGGAGTGTGTGCCTCACACCTTACTCACCACTATCTTCTTCTCTCCAAAATGGAGAGGATGAAATCAGTGGCTAATCAACCTAGTTGTGCATGTTCTTATCTTTAAATTTGTCTCCCATGGATGTAAGCACCTCATTAAACTGACATAGTAACACCACCTCCCTGTGTAGCCTAGGACCATGGCCAATGTACATGAGTCAACAGAGTACGAGTGTAGACACCGTGACTTATGTCAACCTTCACTGTCCTCTAGCAGCTGCCCCACAATGCTCTGCACTGACTGCTCTCGTCACCATTGTGAACTCCATTGCCCAGGGGTCATATAGACTGGAAACCCCCCTTCTCCTGCCACCATTTGAAGTTCTACTGATATTTGAAATTCCTTTTCCTGCTCACCTGGCTTGGCTAGCACCCTGAACAGGTCCAGACTTGCTCCTGCCTAAAGTAGTCAGGAGATATTGTATCTCCTGCACCTTTCAGGGGAAGAGGCTGTACAGGCACATTTGCGAACCAGGTGCAGAAATGTTGATATCTACAAGCAGATAGTTCAGGGGATGAGAGAGGAAAGGGGTATGACAGGGAGTAGTTGGAGTGCCATGAGAAAGTCAAGAATTTGCATTAGGCTTACCAGAAAGCCAAGGTCACCAGTTGATTGTGTGGAACTGCAGACCTGCTACTTTTACAAAGGGCAGCACATCATACTTGGCAGAGACCCAATCACCATCACCCCAAAGTATCATGGGTACCACCGAAGAGCCCAAGTCATAGGCCCCTGCTGTGAACAGATGTGAAGATCTGGTGGTTGGCAAGGAAGATTCTGAGTGCGTGGGACTGGCAACCAGTGATACAGCTGTGCAGTGAGCCAGGATCTGTTTTTGACTCCACTGCAGTAAAGCCGTGGGTTAAAGAGGCTCCATGTATGCCATCAACAACCTTGAACTGGATCGTGCTCTGTCCTACAGCCACATGACCTCCAAGGAATTGCAATGTTCTTCACTGGTCCAGTGATTCTTCCAGCTTTGCAGATACTCCAGGATCATGTGTCCTTGTGTTCAGAATGCTCATGACTAAACTGCACAGCTGTGCAAACAGACATGTCAGTGAGGAAGGCCATGTGTGTTTATGGCATGTTGAAAAGTGCAGACATTATGGGAAACAGACAATATTGTGGAATATTGCACACGGGGAGATGGTTGCACACGGGGAGGCCCCTCTGTGGCATGTTTTGGTAATGCGCAGTGTAGATGCGACCTCAGAGTCCAAGTAGCATGCGCTGCCTCAGGGGTATCTTTCCACTTGTGTAGAGAGGTCCACCAACTCCTTGCCCCACTCAGATCCCACGTACACTTTAGCTTTAGGGCTTACGTGGCAGGTAGGTAATGCAGAGGCCTCCTGCTGAACCCACCATATGGGGCAGTGGGATTTAATTCCCAGAGAATGTTGTTTCCTTAATTCCTGCTGTTTCTGATTTCCAGCAGCCAGAGAAATACCGGCTCTGGCTTTCCTCCATCCCTCTAAAACACTTCCCTCTTCCAGGTCAAGGATACGCTCTCCTCAGTCATTTGCAAAACATGATCCCATTGTGCTGCCTCACAGTGAGCATGTTGCCAGCCTGGGGGATCAGAAAATGAGGATTCCCAGTACAGTCGATTTAACACACGTGGCCTCTGCCCAGGAGCTCCTACCAGAGCGCTTGGCTTCTAATCTGGAGCTGGAGAAGAGAGAGCACCAGAGGTAAGTGACAGGAGCAGCTGCCTAGACCCTTGCCTTGAGGATACATTGCTGGCTTCGCCGGGTGCCGGGATTCATGAACAGGCTTTTCTGTTGTATGAAGCTGGGTGTTAGTGGCTTCATGGAGGAATCCAGATTATTGCTGACAATCCCCTCTCCTTTGCATAAAGTTGCTGTGTCCTTCGCACCTCTAGTCCTGTGCTCCTCAGCTGTCAGAAACTGGGCTGATTCTAGGGGCAGACAAGCAGACCTCAGGCACCCATTTTTTTGTGGGGGGAGGGGGTATAAAGCCAAACTGCAGTTTGACTTGTGTCTCTGACCTTGTCTCTTTCTAGGTTTGAGGAGCAGCTACACCGGTGGTTAGCAGAAGACACTGAACAGCTCCCATGCTCCTTGTCTCTTCCCCTCTATCTTCCTCAGAGCCTGGTCTGTTCACCTCAGGTTATCCATCCTCTGAGTGAAACACCTACGATTGCATCCTCACAGGTAAAAAGAGAGTTGTATTGGCAAGAACATAGAGCTTTACCTCTGCTGAGCTCTGGGCAAACACTAAACACATTGATGTTCTGAACTTGCCATGGGAATAACAGATGTTTTAAATGGTAGAATATCAAGTGTGTGACTTTCTCTAGAGAAGTTCTCCCTTTCTGGGAGATGGGCTCCAGCTGTCCTGGACAAGTGGGCTGCTGGGAGCATATTGCCCAGAAACACAAGGTTAGTTTTTTGTGTGTGTTCTTCTGATCGGTCCATCATGCTGTCGCTGTCCCCTTTGCTATTGTGCATAGTAACAGTAAGGTGTGGCACAAGAGATCCAGCAAGCCAGCACTCCCCCAAGTTAAAGGTGGGAGCTGTGTAGTGAAACTGCTAGCTGTACTCCATCTTTCTGGGAAGGGAAGGGAAGTGCTTGGCCTGCACCACCAGCAGATTGCTGGTTCAGAGCCTGGGCTGTCTCCAGAGGTAGCAGACGAATTTAAAAAAAGCATCCCTCTGGGACTAACTTTGCTTTGTTCCTGTTGAGCAAGTGATTCTTTGACAGTAGTGCATCTTTCCTTCTGAATAGGCTGGAAGTCATGAGCATCTGGTGGAGGAGACTGGCACTTCTCTGTCAGACAGACTGAAACATTTGCAACGGCTGATTAGAGCTAACAAGGAGGAGGAGATTGCCTGTGAGCTCCATCTATCTGCCCTGTTGGACATGGTGGATGTTTAACTGGGGCCCACAGCAGCATGTAGAGCAAGATTTCCCAGGACGTGGGGTCAGACAATAAATGTCCCAGGAGCAGGTGCCTATGCTAAAAACTGTCTCCTCTCTGGAGGAGTAACGGGAACATACATTAGACAGACATGGAGCTTCTACATCAATCCCTCCCCCAACAGAGGGAGATCACTCGCCTACACAGTCCTGTATTCTTTGCAAGCCCAGGTCTGGATTTTGTCTGGTGTCCTCTAGCACTATGATTCCTTCACACCAAGCTGCTCTGATCCATGAGCGGGGAAACTGGTTATATCATGGCAAGTGGTGCTTCAGACTTAGTCTTAAATTAATGTTCTAAATTCCCCTCACTTGTGTCCGTATCACTGCCCCAGCAGAGAGGGGTAAACGGCTGTTCAGACATTCAGTGCCAGCTCAGTTTCACAGCTATAAATGAACAAATCAGCTGTCACCCTATGACTGTCAGACTCCTGGCACCTCGCTTCTGATAGTATGGGAAGGCTACTGAGTAAACTGTAGACCAGGATGACAGATGACACAGAACATTTTAGGCCTGGAACTGGATTTTGGTCTTTGCTGAAATGAGAACAAGAAAATTCTGCCAGGAATAAGAGCTTTTCTGTTGGAATCATGCCCTCAATTTGCTTTTACTAAATGAACGTTGTCAAGTATTTTAGGCCTGAAGTCAGTGAGGATCCTTAGGTAGAAGGGAACAGTGGGACTAATCTAAACACTGTCCCAATATAGGTAGAAGTCACAGGCTGAGCAGTTTTGTAGTTTATAGAAGCTATTCTGTTTGGGTTTTTTTCATTATGTTGTTGCCTTTTGAGCCTCTTAGCTGCCCACAGATATTTGCTTCCTGTTTAAGAAACAGTTGGAGCATTGTTCTTGTTTTCAAGAATCCGTAAGCTTCCTGGTCTCTGAATAATGCTCTGTAGAAGGGGATTCTGTCTTTTCTGGATTAAGTTTTGTTATGTTGACTGTTTAGGGAGATATACTGAAAGAGCTGCTCCCTTGTTATGTGGAATAAAATATTGCAGATAGCCAAGTGTATGTATTTTTGTTTTTAAATAACACAGAAGCATTGAGGAATTCTTGAGCAGGTGCTGTTTTTCAGCTTCTAACAAGCTTCTTTTTTTGAAAGTTGCACCTTTATTTTAAAATAAAAGCAGTAATATTATCTGCAGTAGGTATTACTACTCGTGGGTGAATGTGTTCTGTGGCAATATTCCAATGGAAGCATTTGTTCATCTAAGGAAATCAGATTTTCAGGCTTGGATTGATCAGGTATGGTAAAACACGTTTATTGACAAGGTTAGCCAGGAGCAGCTTCTCTTTGCCCACCAATCAGAATCAGTTGCCTACTTGAACATGTTTATTTAAAATTCTGACTAATCCCCAAGTTCCCACATTTTGCCCAGTTTCTCTTTTTAAAGTAAAGCTTTTTATTTATCCTTAAAATGTCAATAGTAAATGTGGTTTTATGTTTTAAGTTAAAGATCTGCTGATTAATATTGGAATAAGAGGGTTTAAGAAAAGTAAAGGGAGGTTGTGCTTAAAGGCTGTACTTGCTAGCAAACTCTTTTGCAGAACCATGCTAGTTTGAGATGGTTTTTGAGACAGACTAAAATGGAAATGAACCCATCCACATGCATTGTGCTCTCAGCAGTGCCTCACTTGTAATGCTGTGGTTGATCTGCTTTGCATTGTTATTCTTTTAAGACTATGAAATGGAATCAAGAAACTTTGGCACTATTTTAGAGATGTTTTCAGCTATGTACCAATGTAATCTTTCTGTTTATATAATAAATGTTGAGTGGCTTGAAGGATGTTGTCAAAATTTTTGAGTACATACAAATGCTTCATATTCTACCATAAACCTGATGTATTTATTTTGTATTGAAGACTTGCAACTTCTCTTCTATTTGTTGTGATGGATGTTATGTCTGTGCAAACCATTAACGTCACTGGGGCTGATGGGTAATTGGGTGAGAATGAAGTTGCATCTCAGGGTCTGATTTGTCTTTTATTACTTGGACTGCTGATAACAAAGAGGAAGAAGAGAGCCCAATTTGACTCTCAAGACCCAAATCATGGCTAGCTGGCAGTTATGAAAATCTTAGTTTTAAAGTCATGTCACTTTGTTTGGGATGCTTTGAGAAAAATATGACATCCCACCCACTCTGCTAGCTGTGCAACACCTGTGAGATTGATTCGATGTACAAAGACTTGCTAGAAGTTGCTACCGTTATAAATGCATCGGTGTGGAACAAAAGTTTGCAGGTGCACTGGTTGTACTTGACATCCTGGGGCAAGCCTGCAGGAGCAGGTCCAGAGCAGGTCTCAGGAGACAGGAGCAGGTCCCAGGAAGCAGGAGCAGGAGGCAGGGGCAGGTCCAAAGGCAGCAGGAAGGTCCAGATCCAGCGGAGGAGATCCACAGCCGATAGCAGAGGATCCAGTGTAGCAAAAAGGAGAGAGCAGCTGTTGCTTTAAGGCAGCAGAAGAGCCTCCACCAATAGGCAGTCTCAAAAGACGTGCCTGGGTGGGGCCTGAACAGCTGATTGCAGATCAGCTGTAGAGTGGCCGGCAGAAAAACCGCGGTAGGGGTTTAAATCCCTTCCAGGCCAAAAACAAAAACCGCACCACAACTGGAGGCTTTTACCTCCGGAGCGGTTTCCAAGGTGCCTAGAAATAAGGCTGTTGATTGCAGAGTCTTGGTGTCAGAAGCCCTAAAAAGGGCTGGATCCCATCGGGTCCCACGGAGCAAAGGATTCGATCCCACGGCGGTTGCTTAATCAGGCGATCTTCAAACAGGAACCCGGTCCGGATACTACACTCGAGCTTACCTCACCTCACGGCGCACACAGACGTACTCTCCCCTCCCAAGACGTCCCCCAGCGCGGAGGAATAGAAATTTTCTAAGTCCCGCCCGCTCGCTCACCGCCCGCCACCCTCTCCTCGCTCAGACCGACTCACCGACCCCGTGCGCCTCCTCCGGCCTCCCCTCCCTCGCAGCAGGGAGGCCCGGGTGGTGGTGGGGCGCCGGGGGCCCTCTGGGCGGCGCCCCGCTCGCCTCCCTCCCTCCCGCCTTCCTTCCTCCCTTCCCAGCAGCCTCCGCCAGCCCCCGGGCTCATCTGTATGCGGGCTCCGCCCCGTCTCCCCGCAGTCTTTCTGCCTCTGCCAATGCTCTTCTGAGCCCTGACTCAATTTCTTGATTAAAAAAAAATAAACAGAAAATTAAAATGAAAAAAAGCGGCGGCTTGCCAATGCTGCCTTTGAAAAAACCTCCCCCAGGAGACCAGGCTGATGCGGAGCAAGGCCGCGGCGAGAAAAGCCGCTCCGCGTCTCTCTGGTCCACTGACGGTGCTTTAACTTTGGAAAAACTCTTTTTCAAAAAAGTGCTCAGATGCCATTATGCAAATGAAGGGTGGATATTTAAATCCCCGCTTAATTTGCACTTTTGATTTGCCTAATTTACATCCCACTTTCGAAAGACGGATGTAGTCTTGACAGCCATTGAATAAAATGCTTGAACAGTCTTTGGGCCAGAGGAGGAGGGAGAGGGAACGAGAATGACTTTGTACCTTGCTAGTTAGGCACTCACCTGAAAAAGATGGATGTGGAAAGTAGGGATGTCACAAGGGGGCGCTGTGATCCAGTTGATCAAGCATATTACACTACGCATATGGTTCAGCATTCACAGAACAAAAGAGTCTTCCACAGTATCTTAAACATACTTTTAACAAGTTTTATTGCTCGCAATTCAGGAGCAGTTTTAAAAACACTATATATATATATACATTTTGTACTAAGCAATTAAAACAGCATTAAAAGACATTATAAGCATCACAAGCATGAAAAGGCATTAAAAGCAATATTTAAATGGAATAATTAACAATCTACATCTAATCCTTAACCCAATTTATTACCCTAATTCTTAATTCAATTTAACACACAGGCTGCGTCTAGACTGGCAAGTTTTTCCGCAAAAGCAAGTGCTTTTGCGGAAAAACTTGCCAACTATCTACACTGGCCGCTTGAATTTGCGCAAGAGGGCCAGTGTAGACAACGCGGTATTGTTTTGCGCAAAAAAGCCCCAATCGCGAAAATGGCGATCAGGGTTTTCTTGCACAAAACCACGTCTAGATTGGCACGGACGCTTTTCCGCAAAAAGTGCTTTTGCGGAAAAGCATCCATGCCAATCTAGACACTCTCTCCGCAAATGCTTTTAACGGAAAACTTTTCCGTTAAAAGCATTTGCAGAAAATCATGCCAGTCTAGACGTAGCCACACACACACACACACACTTGTGGGGCTGGCCAGATCCCAGGTAATGTTGGTTAATTTGGTTGAGGCGGAAGTCTGATGTGCACGTCATCCCAACATGCCGAATCAATGGACTCCAACTTGTGGGGCAAAATGGTGTGGTATATATTCCCTCGGCAGGGTCCAGTTGAGTGGGATGCCATCCACTGGCTGCACACAGTCCAGATGGGTGATGTCCATTAGTGACACCCCTTTCTTTTTACTGGTGTGTCCACGAACAATCCAGAAGCACCCAGTTTCTGCACCACCCAATTTTGCTTGCCTCACCACGAGTGAGAAACAATAGTCTGTCCTTGGTTAGATTCTTCCCTTGTTACTTTTTCTTATCTGGAAATGCTGCCTCAGCACACATACACAGTTCTTTCATTTCACACAGTCCTTTTTCTTAAAGATGTAAACAAGTCCATAATCCTCCTGGGCTCTTGCCTGGACCTCAGAAAGGCCTCTCTTCAGCTCACTTACTGTTAAATTACTCGTGCACTCATGCACACTGCCCATGATTCATAACAGGGATGCAAGCAACTAGTTGAGCAATGGACTACTCAACTACTCAGATTTCCTCTCCACCTTTCTGCCTCTGATACAGAGGCAGCAAGGAAGGGTGGGGAAGCAGGAGCCAGTGCTGGGGGGAGCTGGCTTAAAAGACGGCTCCGCACAGAACCATCTCTGGTTGCTGCCTGCCCCACTCCCCATGCTGCTGCCTCTAGGCAGTAGCATGTGGGGAGACAGAGGAGGCTGCTGCAAAACAGCATCTGTCCACGGCAGGCCCAGTTTCACCATGCGCAGAAGCTGCTCTGCATCACACTTAGGAGCCTCTGTCCGTGATGGGGTGGAGTCCTATCAGAGAGCTGGGACCTCCCACCCCCCATGGGCAGGGGCTGCTGCCGGAGTAGCTTGTGTTCACAGCTGGCTCTTACTACATTTAAAATGCAGAGTAGCAGAGGGGGTAGCTCCTGGACCCGGCGCAAGCTAGGACTAAGCAGTCCCAGCTCGCGCAGGGTTCGGAACCATTGCAGCTCTGCATTTGAAATGTAGTAAGAGCCGGCCTGGCTCTTACTATGGTTAAACTGCAGAGCCACAACAGGGGTAGGTCCCAAACCTGGTGCAAGCTGGGATTGAGCCAGGTTTGCTCAGGCAGCCCGGCTCCTACTGCATTTAAACGGCAGAGCAACAATAGTGGTAGCTCCTGGACCCAGTGCGAGCCAAGTCAGAGCGCCTTCCCTTATTGACTAATCACGTAGTCGATACAAATTGTATCGACTACACTATTAGCCAATTACCCACTAGGGATGTTAAATTTAGATTAATTAACTAATCGAATAATCAATAAGGGCTATCCTGGAAAGGTATCCCAGAAAAACTCGGCCGTGTCCAGAGAACACATTTGCTCTTCTTCTTTTTCTGCAGAAGAGCAAACGTGCTCTTTCAGGGAGCCCTGTATACCTCGTTCTATGAGGAATAAGGGCTCCTCTGAAAACGGAGGTGGGGCCAAATGATGGAAAAGCCTCTTCCGGAAAAGCGATAGGAAAAAGCTCTTCAAATTGCGGAGTGCAATTTGTGTAGCTTTTTCCAACAAAGGACTGTAGTCTAGACCTAGCCTGAGATAAGATGTACCTAGCAATGTGGATAATGACAATTCTATACCACTTGGTGGTTCTCATGTTAAATGCCAGAAGTCTAAGATGAGCAAAATGCTATTATTTTCTTTTAAATGGCTTTATAGCATTGTGAGGGAATGAGCAGAAATTCTCAACATATCTAAAAATTACACTCTTCTGTGGGACATGCCAGTGAAGCAAGAAACATCATACAGCTACATTCTGGCCATGACATGACATCAGTTATCAGTTGTGTCATATCCTTCCCATAGTTTAAAATCAGGGAAAGGATATGCCTCAAAAATAACTGAAAATCCTCCATCATTATCCCTGCTTTTCAATTTCAGTTTATTATATTTTTGGGACACAGAGCAGTGACACAGAAGAATCCTACCTATTGACATTGAAAAGATAAATACTAAAGGTCGTTCTGTTTGTTCAGCATCTGTGAAACGCTAAGTATATAGTATTTTGTTCTTTCTACTCTTACACTGCTGCAGCTGGCTTATCCATTGCACTGATCATCAAACCATCTTTGTGATTAATGACATTTTTGGTTAGTACTGCCTGGGATGGTCCAGCATGAACAGATTTTCCAGAATTTTGTGGTATTATGGTTGTTTTGAATAAATACAGAGGCTCTTCACACAAGCAATTCATGGTTATGCAAACTATGAACTTTCATGTAAAAACATTAATAGGGTAACCTTTATATGCTGTGAAGCCAGACCCTGAATTAACAAAAAATGCCCTGACAAGGTAAGTTATGCATAGAGCACTGACCATATGTTTTTGAAGTGTGGATTTCAAAACCACCATGAAAGCTGTTCAAAAGTGATTGCTTTTTCCACTTAAAAAAGCAGATTGTGACTCTAAGTAATAAAAGACAGATCTGACAAGGATTAAAAATAAAATGATTACACAACTTATTTCACTGCAACTACACCTTTGAGGATAAATAAACTGCAACTTCTAGACATTTTTTTTAAATGAAACAGGGAGGGAGGAATTGTCAGTTGATACCTGCATTGGGTCGTGACCCTTCATTGTGTTTTTAGGATAAATGAGTCCTAAATCTCACACTTATTCTTAATAAAAATATAAATAGAAAATAGCATGTGAAAAAAGGGTTTAGAGGATCAGATCTTTGATTTGCATTTTAATGGGGTTTCTTTTATTCCTAGGATGCAAAATGTGTAATTTATTGTCTTAAAAATATGAATGTGGTGAAAAATGAGACAGTGCAAGGGTTAAGGAAAGATGGGAACAGAACTGAAAAAGGGAAGAGAAGATAAAACAGTGAGAAAAGGGCTGGTCTATACTAAACAAGTGGACATAAAGCAGCTTATGTTGACCTAATTATGTTAGTGTCTACAGTACAGGTAAAAGTGCCCCACTACACTGACATCATAATTTCACCATGAGAAACATAAGACTTAAATCTCTGTAGCACAGACACTGCATTACTTACATCAGGAGCCATGATATTGGCAAGAAAGCTGGGCAGCTACAGCCAAAATGCCCCACACCTCAGGAGTGAGAAGCCCCTGGCAGATTCCAGCCTGTTCCCAGAGGAGAGATGAGAAGCAGGAAATGGGGAGTGGAGGTGGCAGGCAGCCTGGGATCTTGTGAGAGAGCTGGGCTCCCAGCAGGAAGCTGCCATCGGATTTGAGCATCCAGGCTTTCAGCTCCCCACACTGCCCCCCATGGGTATCTGGAAGTGCCCTTGATGAGGACGCCCACCACCAACCCAAGGCAGATAGGCTATGTCTAGACTACACGCCTTTTTCGAAAGAGGTTTTTTCAAAAAATACTTTCAAAAAAGCCTCTTTCGGAAAAGAGGGTCTAGATTGCACTAAGTGGATCGAAAAAGTGATCGGCTTTTTTGAAAAAGAGCATCCAGACTGTCTGGATGCTCTGTCAGAAAAAGGGCACACGGAACAACTTCTGCCGGGACATGGGGGCAGCCTTTATTTCCGGGTCCTGCAGCATGCTTTTTGCAGACACACATGCTTAAAGGGACCCCCCTGGACAGCCTTTCCTCTGCTGCTGCAGCTGGCTTGCCTACCTCCTAGAGGGACAGCAAAGCTTCTGCAGTGCTTGCTTTGAGTGTCCTGCTTTCTGGGACACTACAGAAGTGTGATTTTTGATTGGTATTTGTGTTATACAATTTATTTTTATTTTTATTTTTTGCCATGGAGCCAGAGCTGCCCCTGGGCAGGCGATGGCCCCACACTGTAATACTTCAAGTTCTGCTATACCTCCATGAGACCTTCATGATGCTCATGCCAGGTCTGGATTCAGAACCCAGCCTTGAGCCCCTCGCTCAGGCTGCAGCAACACTGTCCTTGCCACCGAACTTCTTCCAGGAGAGGCGATTTTGGAGGCTGGAGACAAGTTCACACTGGTGGGACTGGCTCGTCATGGAGCGGTGAGATGACCAGGCTTGGCTCTGAAACTTCAGAATGCATGAGGCCACCTTCCAGGAGCTGCGTGCCTGGCTTGCTCCTGCCCTGCAATGATAGGACACCCACATGCACCCCACCATCCCCCTGGAGAAGAGGGTGGCTATTGCCCTCTGGAAGCTGGCCATCCCCGACAGCTACCATTCGGTGGGACACCAGTTTGGCATGGGAAGATCTACTGTTGGTGCTGTGTTGATGGAGGTAAGACCCTCTCGGGAGACAGTCCATGCGAGGTAGGAGGAGTGTAACAGGAAAGGGCAGAGGGAGTGGGGGCGAGCTCCTGGTCTCACCTTGCCCTACTGCTGGGAGGGACCGCCTGAGAGGGGAGCCCCTGGGGTCTTGGGGGTCTGCAGGCTGGAACATTCTTCACACAGCGAAACTTTGCTGTTGGGGACGTGGAGATGCCAATCTGCATTGTGGTCGATGCAGCATACTCCCTTATGCCCTGGCTCATGAAGCCCTACACTGGCCATCTGGACGTGAGCAGGGAACAATTTAACACTCACCTAACCCGGGCACGTTTGCAGGTGGAATGCGTCTTTGGCTGGCTGAAGGGGAGGTTTAGGTACCTGCTCATTTGCCTGGACATGGGGGAAATGCAATATCCTTGAGGTGGTGGCTGCGTGCTGTGTCCTCCACAACCTGATGGAGGGCAAAGGGAAGGCCTTCCTCCCAGGGTGGGGGACACAGGCTGATATCGAGGGGAGGCATTTGAGCAGCCCCGGACAGCTGCGGGTGGGGGTCTGCATCTGGGAGGCCCTGCATGAGAGTTTCTCAGCAGGATCCCAATGACCCTCCCCAGGGCCCCCCCCCCCCCATAGGGCCTGTGGCCTGAGTCCCCCGCAAGATCTTTCCTCCCACAACCCATCCCTGCACCAGTCTCCAGACAGTTAACACACACACACCTGGGTTTCTGTCAAAAACGTGTATTAAAAAACCATCAAACAGTGTGCAAAGAATAGCATTTACTACTAAAATAAAACTGTGTTCAAAATGTTATCAAGAATAAACTTTCTTGTAAATATAACAAAGTCTCTTTAATTGGAGGAGGGAGGAAGGTTTAGGGCTGAGGGTGTCGCCTGGCCCGCAAAAGTGTGCCACCTCAGGTCCATGGTCCTAGATGTGCTCAGTTTCGAGTGGGGCCTGGGACAGTAGAGGGCTGGGGAGAAGGGGGGAAGAAATAATGAAGCATCAGCTTTCTGGTTGCTTATTTTTAAAATAAATTACGCTTCACACTTCTTGTAATAAATTCTTTTTTAGAGCCTCTTATTACCTAGCAGTTAGACCCAAAGGATCATTTAACTGTAAATTATTAAAGAAAGTGGGGAAGTTTGCTTCAACACACTTCACTGCTTAGTGATATTTTAACAAAAGGAGCAATGCTTTTAATCCTATATTAATTTGACCTTGCTTCATTTATCTCTGATCCAGGGCATGCACATGTTTTACACTTTTGAGCTTGGTTATATGTAGCCCGTTCTAAGCTTTGTGCCTACAACTGTGTTACTTTAACAGGACTTAATTGATTATATTCTGGGTAATGCTTTCCAGAGCAAGTTCCTATAAGACCATGCATAAAGATGCCTAGATACACTGGGAGAGCTTCTCCCACCTATCGGATCAGGGACTGCCATGGAAGACCTTTGACCTAGGGATGTGAAGCACTAGGCGACTGTCCAATAAGCCCTTGTCACTTCCCCCTCCATCCCCCCCCTTACTGTCTCTCTCAGAAAGAGGCAGCAAGCCGGGGGTTACTTCAAAGCGGCAACGCCACTGGAAGCCCGGGGCCAGACCCTGGGCTCCATGTGACGCTGCCAGTTTGAAACACCGCGTGCAGCCCGGGGCCAGCTGGGGTGACCCCAGGCTGCATGTGGCGTTTCAAGGTGTCAGCGCTGCGGGAGCCTTGGGCCCACGGGGGGCTCCCCAGCTACCCCTGGGCTCCATGGAGCGCTTTCACCTTTGAAGTGTAGCAGCAGCCTTACGTCTGTTTGTTGCTACACTTCAAAGGCGGACTCGCCCTAGCACCTAATGGGACAGTCCCTGCAAAACGCATCGACTATTCGATTAGTCAATTAGTCCATATTTAGCATCCCTAGGCTACAGGGATTAGGTCAATAGAACCAGGGCGGAAGGGTTGCCTCTCAGTTACCATAGCAACCGACCGCGCGCACCGCGGCAGCAAGGACGCCTGCGCTTGTCCTCTGACAGCCGCTGCTGTCCTCTCACCACACCCACTCCCCCGCCTTCGTGCCCCGCCCCTCACCCATCTCCTCAGGCGGAAAAAGCCAAGCGTGGCGCATGCGCGCGCTCACCTGTGACATGCTAGCTCTGGAAAGGATCATTAAGAGTTTCCGGTCCTCCTGTAAACTAAGGGCGGTAGTGCTCCGAACGCTGCCCTGTGTGCTTGAAAGGAACGGAGGGCGGCCCGTTTGCCCATAGCTAAGATGGCGGAATGTCTACCTACACACACGCGCGCGCGGTAGGGGTGAGAGGTCGAAGGCGGAAGGTTTCGCAGCGGCAAGATGGTGGTGCAGGAGCCGCTCCGCGTGGTGCGCTGCGGCGGCAGCAAGTTGAGCGGCGCCAGAGCGGCGTTCTCCGCCGATGCCAAGTGAGGGCGGGGGGCGATTCGCGGGAGCGGGTGGCGCGAGGCTGGGGGTGGGAGCGCGGTGTGTGGAGGCCGCTCCGCCGGGCGCCACACGGCCCAGGCCCCGGCGGGGAGCCCTGGTGGCCCGCGTCTAACGGCTCCAGGCGGGGCTCGCCTGGGGCTGCGAGTGGCGCTCTGAGCCTGCGTGGGCCCCCGGCGCGACCCGAGCAGCCGGAGCGAGGGGAGACCCGCCCTGCCTCTGTCCCGAGCCGGGCTGGGCGCCCCCAGCTCCGGGCAGCCTCGCCGTGCCGGGGTCTTGCAGGTTCCTTGCCGTGGCACCCGGCAGCCCTGGGGACCTCCGCTGGAGCTGCGTGTTTCCCGCGGATGGGGGGTTGTAACCAGGAAGGTGAACCGATGTGTCCAGAGGCGGAGGGAGGCGGATTCTGGAGCCGCTATGGGTGTGGAGCCAGCTTTTAAGCTTCTCCCCTCCCTGCTGTAGCTGATATAGAGTCAGCAACGTAGGAAGATGTGGGTAGGGGAGAGCTAGTGGGTGAATGGAGCCACCTTTTAAGCTTGCTCCCTATACGTACTGTCTCCCATGGAGCCGCAGCCTCCCCACGTGTAAATATGTAAACACTGACATTTTCAGTGGTTACATATTTACTTAAATAACATCACTTTAGCTTTGTCCCATGTTGGCTGGTGCCAACTTTATCAGGCAGGTGTTAGCAATGAACCCTTTAGGAGTTTACTTTTTATGCCCTTTAATGAACAAGTGATGTCATTGCCAATAACACTTCAACTAAAACCCAATTTGAGGCCCTGTACCTCTGTTTCAAATTTTAATCCAGACAAGATTTGCAACTTCCCCCAAAGCCTATTCTCTTTATCTCTACCCTCCTTGCTGATCAACAGGTTAGTTTTGTTTTATTTTTTTGTGGCACCTGGTAGGCTTAATGCTTAAGATAACTTTGGTATGTGGGATGGGGAGGTACATGTTGACTCTTAAAACAGGTTCTTTCTGTCATATTCAAAACTATTTTTCTGGCACCTCTGTTGGTCAGAGGCCTTTATTAAAAATTTTCCCTTATTCTGTTAATTTAGTTTTTGAACCTGATAGCCTCCCTACTCCATTCCTCCTTGTCCTATTTGCTAGTCAGGGTCTTTCTTTACAACACACGTTTCCTTAGCCAGATTTAATAACAGGTTTTATCCATAACCGTATTGAAATAGTTATTTTGAAATGTAGTGGGCATGTCCATTCCAGAACCGGCCTTCTCTGCCCACTCCTTGGCTGAGTATGCAGCCTTTGGCAACATATTATCAAGGGCTGGAAATCAAAACGTAATCATGAATGTGTAGGCACATATTGTTTTAAGCTTGTCTGCTGATTTTCCTATTTTTAGTGTCACATGATCACTTTATTATATTCTGGCCTGCAAAAAACTAAAGAGGGTGGGAAGAGTTAAGGAGACTTGTAAAATAGACTTGTTTCAGAAGTATGGGATGGAATAGCATAAATGAAATAGGTCTTCTGCAGCTGTTAAGAGTGGCAAGCAATTGTGCAGAGTAGATATAAGAGTTGCATGCATGGCTTATTTTGACTTTTAGTTGGAGATAATGAAACAACCAGTGACAGTATCAAAGGAAAATCGATGGAGCATTAGAAAATAGTTTAACTGTAGCATGCTGAAGTTTCATAAAGAACGAAAGAATGCCCTTCTTCCAGTGCTTATAAATTCTGTATAGAAATGTCATTTTTGTTTTGATATTTTTTTTTAACTTGTAAAATACAGGTGCTGAGAGTGTGAGAGTCTTAGAAACTTGAGCTTTGGAGAAAATTAGTTGATCTTTATTGTTTGGCCAAAAGCAAGACCAGGCAAAGTACTATACATTTAGCAGATACTGATATTATCAAAGGGGGAGATGTAAATAAATAGCATACATATTTTATCTGTTCTGATACAGGTTTTTCAAGGTGATCAAACCAGCAGCACCTTTAACAAGAATTAAAATATATAAAAGAGTAACTTTCCTGCCTTTGCAACTGCAGGTTAAATCTGGTCTCTTTGTTTTTCCACTACATTTAATGATTAAGTAAATAAATCTGTACAAACAATGGAAAGCAAAGTTCCAAAAATGGAGTCATCTCTCGGAGAAAAGGCCTACATTTTTCATGTTCAGTACTTTGTAAATTCAAAGTAGTCATGACCCTTGATAAACCTAAAATGTAATATTTTTATCCAGAATTATCATATTAACCTTTTGTTTCATCATCTTTTCAGGTACCTTTTATGTGCCTCAGGAGACTACGTGAAAGTGTACAGCACAGTTACTGAAGAATGTGTACACGTCCTGCAGGGTCACTCAAACCTAGTGACAGGAATCCAACTTAACCCCCAAAACCACATGCAGGTTATTAAATCTTTGTAATTGTGATTCCTGTCTAGCTAGGTACAGGCAGTCCCCGGGTTACGTACAAGATAGGGACTGTAGGTTTGTTCTTAAGTTGAATTTGTATGTAAGTCGGAACTGGTACATATTGTAGGGGAAACTCTAGCCAAACATTTCTCCAGAGCTCAGTTTTATTCTCCCACACCTCACTTCCCTTAGTCCTTTATTCTCAAGCTGAGGTGTCTGCTGAGAGAAGCTGCTCCGTGTCTCCCTGGTCTGCGGGGGCGGGGCGGGGGGCGCTAGCTTCACGTCTCCTTGGTCTGCTGGGGGGAAGCAGCTAGTGCGGGGTTGCCTCACCCCGTTTGTAAGTAGGGATCCGATGTAAGTCGGTCCATGTAACCAGGGGACTGCCTGTATTTGGTTTTTTCCTGATTTATTTAAGGAAATAATATTTGAATGTTGGCAGTTCAGGACACAAAGTAATGTATTTTATGAGGTAGCTGGGAATAATTATTTCTTTTAAAATTATTGAACTAGCTGCTGTTTAGTTAGACTGAAACAGTAAATACTCATATTAGTTAATGGATTTATTGCTATAACCATCAGATTATTCTAATTTACTAAGTGGAAGCTTTTTCTAAAAGCAGAGATGGTTAGATCACTCACTCAGGTCAGCAAACCAACAATGGTTCCTTTAATCTAGCATGTGTGCATCTTTGATAATTGCCAATATTAGCAGTAGGACTTGATTCATCAGTGTCCTAGGGCCCACTGTGCCAGCTATATAAAAAGGATGGGAGGAGAAAAGTGTCACACGGCAGCTATAAGGTATACCCTGGTGCAGGACACATGCCAGGGTTATATCTGGAGTAGGAGCAGGCTTAGCTAATCCCCAGTTTGTTCTCAGGAGGTATTGTGAGCAGTGCACAGCTTAGGGATTTCCTAATCACCACTCAAGTGCCAAGCTCTGCATGGGCTGCATGGTCCATAGCACTTGCAGTGAACCCAATTAAACTGTGAAGAAACTTATTTCTGATCTGTTTGTGCGATGCCATTATGCATACATATTGGTAACTCTAATAAACTTTTGTCCTCATTACACATCTCTCTCCCTACATGTACACACCTACTTAGTATAACTATAGAGTGTGCATATCTTTCAAAACTTGGATGCTTGACAATATATTTGCATTATCAACAGCACTTTAAATATTTGAGTTAATTCTGATTTTTTCTTCCAAGTACACTATTTATAGTAACCCACTGAGGAACTTGAGGGTACACATTATCTCCACCCATCATCTTAAAGCAGTGTTTCTTACTGCTTTCTGTGCACCCACTCTGAAAGAGCTGCTGCTGGGCCACTCCGGTTTGTTTACTTGCTGCTTCCACATCCACAGAGCCTCATGGCTCCCATTGGCTGCAGTTTGCCGTTTATAGCCAAGGAAAGCAACAGTATTTACGTAAACCAACCGGAGTGTCCTGATAGCAGCTTTCTCAAAGTGGACCCACTGACTACTTTGAGAAACACTAACTTAGAGGATGCAGAGGCAACACTTAGAGATGAGATTTTTATCTTGTGGGGTTAGGAGAAAAGAGTGGAGAATGCTTCAATTTTCAGCTTTGAGTTACATTATATATCTAAAAAAGAAAAATTGAGGTGGTTTGGAGTTGGCTTTGTTTTGCATTTTTGTTGCTGTGCATAAAATCTGGGCCCACTTGTAGAAGCGGACTGTGAAGTTCTGTGCATCCACATGCAGGCATGTGAATTGTAAATGTGTATGAACATTCACATGCTAGGTAACTTTTATGTGACATTGAAATACGAAATAAGAATACAGTCTCAAACCATATATTTCAAAATTGTATGTCAAACTAGAATAGCAGAATGTGTATTTTGTTAGAAGACAACTGGATCTTGATCCTTAGAACTTTTCAAAAGCCAGCCACTTATGTGCCCAAATAAAAATCTTAAGACCCTAACTTGAGGGTCTTGTTTTGTGTAAAATTGTTGTCCTAGTGTTTTGCTATTTGATTTCTGTTTATAACTTTTGTTTTTCCTTTCCAGCTGTATTCTTGCTCTTTAGATGGCACCATTAAACTCTGGGACTTCACAGACGGAATTCTCATTAAAGTATGTCAATAGTTTTGGGGTTTTTTTTCTGTCACAGATGTTTATGGATTTCAGAATTGTTCTCTCGTGAGCATCAATTAAATAAATACTAGGGCTGAACAAAACACACAGGTCCAAATTCAGCTTAATGATGCTTTTAGTGGAGTTAAACATAAACCTTGGCGTCAAAAGCAGTGATTGTTAATTCAATTTATATTTTGTCCCTGAGCAGGTCTTTCACTCTAAGGGCAAGAAAAATTTGCTGACCTCTTGCTAGAGCCTGAAGTGGCATTTTTGATGACCCATACCTAATGAAGTATGCAGTCCCTTCTTAAATATTCAGTACACTGAACCCACGGTTATCGGAAAGTCATCAGTGTTACTTGACACTTCACCAGTTGTGTGAAGATGAAGTCTAGTCGAGAAGCTATCCAATATTTTTTCCTAAAATTGGTAGGCCAAAGAAAGGAGGGAGGAAGAGTTATATACACAGAGGCCTGTGATTTTTTTTTTCCTGTGCAGTGTAGCTCTTCTTCCTGCCTAATTTTAGGTAGTTGATTGACTCTGGCAGTTCCTCCCTCTGTCTTTGGCTGAGAGTTTGCATGTTCTTCCCTGCCCCATTGGGTGGAGAAGAATGGGGAAGGACAACTTTTAAGTAATTGAAGTTATAGCCTATTATTTCATTTTACATGGCTTCTCTCATGAACCACCTCGTCTCTTAATATTTCAATTCCTCCACTGCTTACTTCTCAGATGTTTATTTCTGAGGTTAGTGAAGAGCTTTACAGGTTATCTTTGGTCCAAAGAGAACAGTTTGAGGGCTGCTGTTCAAATCCAAGGCTTGGGACCAAAACTTTACTGGGAGCAGCTGTAAAAAGATGCAGACAGATGTTTATTGTGGGATGCATGCTGAACTGTATTTTGCCTCTCCTATAAGCAGGAACAATGAGGGTTTAAGATTGCATTTACACATATTGCAGTTTGTGATGTCAGACTCAGTGCTGAATGTGCCCCTTGGAAATGTAATCTTGGGTTGTTGTGATTGCCAGCTCTATCCTACTGTTTCTGGGCTGAAGAGAACTCCTGCCTTGGAAAGTGAAAGAGGAATAGGCACTCTCTGGCTTTCTTCCACCTCACTATGTAGCAGAGGTGTTACCTTCAGCCTGCCCGGTAAAATGTGGTATTTCAAGCAATACAAATACTGCTGAACAAGCCTATTCTCTGTAATAGTTTCTAACCAAAATAGTGTTTTGGGGGGATTTTTTACTTCAAAATTGACAAGGATAATCTACAAGCTTTTATCAAACGTTCTTAAAAAAGCAACGAGGCACATGATCAAAAAGAATCTCTGATTAAGTGGTAAACTGTTCAGTATCTGAGTGTAGGACATGGGTGGGCAAGAGAGCCTCTGTGAGCCAAATCCATCCCACCAACACAGTTGATCCAGCCCATAGTGGAGCCCTGGGGACAGGAGAGTGCATGAAGTCTCCTGTCCTCGCCAGCTGGCAGTTTTCTCTAGCCACCACATGCCCTTGGCAGAGCAGGGGTGGGGGCCAAAGACTTCACGTGCCAATCAGGTTCTTTGGACTGGGGAGCACAAGAAGCCTCCTGGCCCTGCACCTTCCACCTGAGGCCCCAGCCCAGGGCTACTTAAGAAATTTGTAAAGTGGCCCCCCCCTTTAAAAATTATTGCCCACCCCTGACATAGGAGAACTTCAGCATAATTGACAATTGCCCAACTAATATGAACTTCTCCTTTCATAACTACTTTTTTCCAGACTTTTGTTGTTGGATACAAACTTTATGCATTCTATATGCTTGCTGATTCTGAGGGTTCAGTATTCGTTATAATTCCAAGGAAAAATGAGGATGCATCAGGTATGGTATAATTAACTTCAGTTCATACTTCGTTGCAGTGTAATTTTTAGCATGCTTGAATGTTTAAAGGACTGCTAATTCAGTTTAGGTCCTGTTTTGTAATTCTTTGCCTCCCATTCCTCCCCCCAAAACCAGAAGAAAAAAGACTTACAAAATCTGATTCTGTGGAAATGAAAATTTTATTTAACCCTTCCATTGATATAAAATGGACTCTATACACAACAATACTGTGTTGGTGCTCTTGATCAGAACTTATCCAGTTTGGTTTCACTGTTCATGCTGAATGAAATGTAAAAAAGTATGCCAATAGCAGATAAAGTAAGTTATATTGAAAGCGTCCTTTAAATAGGTCCCTTAACCATTGTTGTATTAGCGTGTTGTATCTTGTTGAAACTATGGTCATATATGTGCAATTTAGTATTTTCACTTTTTGGATTTTGATTGTATCAAAGCATAACCTTAAACTTCCAGACACTTTTGCCATACTTACCTAATGTTATAGTAGACCTAATTTGACTCTCATGACCAGTGTTCCCTCTAATTTGCACAGCTTCACAGGTGATTAATCAGGCCCACCCAGTCAGAGGCTCAGGGCTTCCTGCACAGAGCTGACTATCTGGGCAAGGCTGATTAATCACCTATGAAGCTGTGCTGTTGCACAGCTTAGAGGGAACACTGGTTACATTTACATTATTTACATTTCTAAGTTTATTCTTAGATCATGTTACTGTACTAAAAGCTACAGCTTTACAATAACCAGCATCAGGTAAGGCTGGCAACAAAACAAGAGCTTGGTTTTGTGGAAAACTTAGAGATTTCCATGTTTGTTTTCATTTTGCATTAGAACAATAACTAAACTTTTCAAAACTTTTCATGCCTGTATAGCCAGTAGCAACTCACTAGGGATATGGAAGACCCAAGTTCTTGCTCTGTTTCTATAGAAAGTTTCAGTTTCAACAAATGAGCATTTTCCTGTTGAAAAAGTAATGGTGAAAAATTGACCAGTTTTAGTAATGACATAAATTCAACTATTCAAAGTCTGAGAGAACAAATATGATATATAACTTCACTTGCATAATACTTCTATGAATGCTGCTTCAGAGGAACAAATCTATGTAATTTGGATTGGTTTCTGCTTGCTATGCAGGAAACCACTATGGAAAAATCTAGATCTCATCTGTCTGTGTAGCAGCTTGGCACAGAAACATCTCAGACAAAAATATAAAGGTGTCATAACTTCATCCATAAGTATACATCTTTAAGCATGCATCCAAAACAACACTGAAAGGAGCTAGTATGTATTTTATATCTAGGATAACAGGTGCACCCACATACTCTCCTTTTGAACATATATTTGTGCTATAACGTCATCCACAAAACTATTTTATTAACCAACCAGACTCATTATTTGACCAGATTCATTCCAGCTTGCTTCTGTGAAACTGCCAAAAACACCAGACCAAGAAGTGGAAGCCAAGGATCTGTCTTTGATTTTGGATGATATAGGCCAGTCGCCCAAATGTACTGCGTTTGGAAGAGAAGTATATTTACCTTTTTAGATGTTTTTCTTCCATATAAAATGTATTAACCACATTGTGTTTAGTCTGGTATACAAAAAAGTATCTTTAACCAAGTAATCACTCAAAGAAGTGGATTGTGTCCTTTTATGAATCCTAACTTTTCTTCTTAACTGCAAACCACTGATCTCAAAAAGCTTGCCTCAACAAATTTGACATCCAGCACCATCTATTCTTCATAATTTCATGTAAGATCAGGATTGCTGATGAGTTGGAAAAGTATGTCCTGCAACACAATTTCATTTCATTAGGGAAAAAAATTAAGGAAAATTGCAGAATTTCAACCACTTAATCCAGTAAAATGTCCTTTTCTTTGGATTGAAGATAATCACAAGTCTTGTACTCGGCATACAGTACGCTTTGGACGTAAAGGCTTTTTTGTTAGTTGAAAATGTGTGCTGAACGTGTTGGATCCAGAATATTGTCTGTTTGCAAAATTTTGGCTCTTTCCCAGTTAAAGAAAAAAAAGGTTCTGATTAGATGACCAACTTTGTCTCAGAGCAGTAGCAAAAGTCAGGTAATGCAATAACTTTTTTAATTCGTTAGCTACACACCTTCCTCTTTTTAAAATTATGTTTTAAAAAATTATAATATGTACCAAAAAGAGCATTTGGCCTTTGGGGAAAATGGGAACAAACACATCTAAAGAATTAATATTGGGTTCTGCCCTAACATTTTTATCTCTAATGCACCTAAAGATGAACTAACATTGCATTTGTACTCTAAAAACAAAAGACTGTGAAAATAATGTTGTGGAGTTCTCTGTTTGTTACTCTCTGCTCAGATGTAAGCTTACATTTAAAAAAAAACTGTTGAGAGGTGGCTTTTTTAAGTGAGGATGAAATGTTCCAAAACAGCTATCTTACAAGGTGACCATGAAATATAAAATCAAGCTATTTGAAGGGTGCAGATGGGAGATGTTTCCTTGGGTATTGCATTGCTACAGACAGTGAATATTATACAGTTAGCATTTAGATGATTTTTCACTTGTGAAATAGAATAGAATCAGCTTGCTCTTCAGTGCCCACAGGAGTATAACTAGTGACAGAAATAAACTTTTACTATATTTCTTACTTACTCAAACCAGATTTGCTGTAAAGTTTCAGAGGGTAGCCATGTTAGTCTGTAACTTTAAAAACAAGTAGTCAGCTGGCACCTGAGGCTATGTCTACACTACAGGATAAGGTTGAATTAGATAATTACTTTAATTGCGTAGCTGAAGTCAAAGTACCCGAATTCGAATGTTGGCACTGTCCACACTGCAGGAAGTTGAAGAGAACATACTCTCCTTTTGACTTCCCTTACTCCTCATGGAAGCAAGACTACCAGCATCGACTGGAGCGTCCTCTCAGTTCAAATTACTGTCTTCACTAGACCCACTAATTCGAACCCTGGAAGATCGACTGTGGCAGCTTCAATCTTTTCTGTGGTGTGTACACCTCCTCAGAGACTAACAAAAATATATAGGATCATGAACTTTCGTGGCTAAGACCCACTCCATCAAATCAGTTGGAATGGAAATAATAGAATTCAAGATATGTACAACAACAACAAAAGTACCTGAGTTAAGCTAATTAAGTGGTACTTCTTTGCGTGTGTGTGTGTGTGTGTGTGTGTGTGTGTGTGTGTGTAAATAAAAAATTCCTGTGGGATGACAGTGACATAATCACATATCTTTCTGTCCTGCAGCCTCTCCTCCCTCAGCCACCAGGCCTCCCTTACCAGTGCTGAGGGCCCTAGCCTCCCTGGTGCTGGAGCGGAAAGCAGCCACATGGTCTCCCCAGAGCTCCGGGTAGTGGGGCAGCAGCCTTGCAGCTTCCCTGGTGCTCTGAAGAGGGGCTGGGAGGCGGGAGGCCTTCGCCGTCGCAGCTGGAGGCATGGCCAGGCTTTGGTCCTCCCTCCTCAGTGTCCGGGAGAGAGAGGGGGGCAAAGACGCAGGGGTTGGGGGTGAAGGGCCTGGGAGGCCTCAGCCTCTGCTGGGGAGGATAGAAACAGGATGGCTTCAGCCTCTGTGGAGGAGGGAAGAGCCAGAATGGCCAAAGATCCTCCCTAGTGGCAGGTGAGGGGGGGTGGGGAGGCCTCCCTGGCGGCTGGGGGGAAGAGCCTGGCATGTCTTTGGCCCTATCCCCCCAGCAGCCAGAGGGAGCGAACCAGGCCAGACTTAGCCCGACTAAACTCCCCACCAGCCGTGGTGGGGAAGCTGGAGCTGAGCTGGCCTTGGGGGCTCTCAGCAGCTGGGGGAAAGATCTGGGGCAGGCCAGGGCTGCCACATCTCGGCCTGGCCCTCTCCGAGAGCAGTGCGGGAGCCGGGGCTGCCACCTGTCCCCAAAGAAGGAGGTTGGCGATCAGGGGGCATTGTCTCCTAGTATACCAGTAACAGCAAAAGTACCATTTAATTAGCTTCATTACAGAGGTCCTACAATTGACAGGTACTACTTTTGCTGTTATTTAGATATATAGTATCTTGGACTCTGTTATTTCCATTCCAACTCATCTAATGAAGTGGGTCTTACCCACAAAAACTCATGATCCTATATATTTTTGTTAGTCTGTAAGGTGCCACGGAACCACTTTTTTTCAGATTTGTTATATAAGGAGATGCTATTCCTCCTCATGTTTCAGAGCCTGTGTAGCTTAATGGATCCTTTGCTTTTATAGAAGAGTTACAGAAGCTTAAGTGTATTTTTCATAGCATACCTCAAAACAGGAGGAGTATGGAAATTCAATATTTGTGTCTTCATTTGTGTGTGTTGTAGGGATCTAAAAGAGTAGTCAACTACTCACATTCCCCACCTTGTGCTTTGCTTGCTGTCTCTATATAAGAGGCAGCAAGGTCAAGTAGGGATGTTAAATTTAGTTTACTCAACTAATCGACTAGTCGATTGATTTTTTTTTTCCCCCCCCTCTATTAGACAATAAGCAGGGGAACCGCAACAGAGTTAGCTCCCGGCCCAGTAACTAACCCCACTGAGACTACCTTTTAAATGTATTAACAACCTGTCAGCTCTTAATGTATTTAAAAGGCTAAATCACAGCAGGAGGGACCCAGCGCAAGCCTGGTCAGCTGATTCCCCACTTACACAGGTCTCCCGTCCTCTCTCCATCCCCCGATGCGCACCAGCCTTTTAAATGTATTAAAAGCCAGCTCCCTCAGGAACCGTTTTTGTGGTGTGGGAGGAAACGGACAGGGGAGGCAGAGGTGCAGCGGGGAACCCAGCACAAGTGGTGACCAAAGCAGTCCCCACTTGTGACAGGTCCTGACTACTGCACCTCTGTCTCCCCTGTCCGTTCCCCCACACTGCACCTCTGCCTTTGAAATGTAGCAAGAGCCGTGGGTGGCTCTTAATACATTTCAACGGTAGAGGCGCAGCAGGGATAGCAAGCGCCCCCTCTCCCTTAACATCCTTAGTTTGTCATGGGAATAAAATTAAGTATAAACTCCTGGTTCTGGCATAAATTAATGGAATTCTTATAGCACTAAACTATTTTTCTACATGAAAAAGGGCTTGTGTCAGTATCCCAAACTACCTTTCATATGCAGCCTCACAGTAATGCATATATGCACACACCAAGAGATTCCACAGACGTTTTTCAGTACATACTTCTCTGGGATTGCATGGCTGTAATTAGTGCATTCCAGTAGATAGGGGAAATATCTAGTCGTTTCTTGGCCTATTATCAGTTAGTGTTTTACACTCTCAGCCCTGTTCATGCCAAGTTCTGTGAGCAGGGGCCTTTGCTTTATATTAGCCATGTTTTGTCCTTTTTTAGCTAGACCTCAGGTCTCAAACCAGGCCTGTGTGACATGGGCTTTTGTTTCAGGCCCTCATCTTACTACAGCTATATTTCTGTAACAGGGTGAATATGTGGCATCAGTGCGTGGTCTTCATCTCCTTGTTTATTTTTTCAAAAAGAAGAAGATTAACAGGTAAGACTTACGACTGTAGATGATTTCAGCTATGAACCCTCATAAATGTGTGTTCTGGGTTAGGAATGTTACATTTCAATTAGTCGATAAGAAGTGGAGTTGGGCGCTCGCAGAGGCGCAGGGGGGGTAGCCTTTTAAATGTAGTAAGAGCTGTCTATGACTCTTAGTACATTTAAGAGGCAGAGCAAGGACTCAAGCAGTCCCCACTCACCTGAGGTTCTACTGCCTCTTACTTTGAAATGTAGCAAGAGCCCTGTGGGGCTGCGTTTCAAAGGCAGAGGTGGAGCAGGGACTCAAGCAGGGAGTGGCACAGCAGTGGGACTGGCATGAGTGGGGATCCCCGCTGCACCTCTACTTCCCCTGCCCACTCTCTCCGGAGATGGTACTGGGGTGGGACCAGCTTTTAAGCTGGCTCCCTCCAGCACCGGCTCCTGTTCCCGTGCACCTTGCTGCCTCTCTCTGATAGAGGCGGTGACTAGTTGAGTCACTACTCTGCTGCCCAATAAGCATATGCTTATCAGGTAGTCAACTGTTGATTACATCCCTATTCTGGATATTAATTGGTCAACTGTATACAGATTATTTTTTCTCCATCAGCAGCCTTTGATACCATTAATTCAATTGCATAGGTAAATGAGATTCCTTGTGAATGACTTTGTTTTAATTTCTGAAATCCTAACAAGTAATGCTGAATAACTGCTCATCCACCTGACCAATTCTTTCTTGTAAAATTCTTCAAAATTTTGTTCTGACCCTCTCTCCTGGTTTAATGTGTGTCTGTGGTTGTTGGGAAGAGGGAGAACAGAGGCAGTTGGGGCTGCAGTGTCATCGCTTGTGTGTGAGATTCAAAGCATCTCTTAGTTTGATCCCAGATCGTAGTGTCATCACTTTTCTATTGCTTGATTGAAACAGGGACTTAAATTAGGTTGTTTGCCTAAGTTCTGGATGAGATGCAAATGCTGTTGCATGTGTGGATTTTTTGTTGTTGTTGGAAGAATCTAGCAGGTTAAGTGGGGATGGTGTTTGTCCTTTTCTTAGGAAGGATGCACCTAACTTTTATCAACTGTCTTGTAGCTCACGGATAGGGATCTTAAATATCGGTTAATTTTCTAATAGATTATGAATTCTTATTCGTTAGTCGACTATTCTATAGTCCCCGGGCAGCCTCTAGGTGGGAGGGGCTTGAGCTCCCGGACCCAGTGCAAGTCGAAACTGAGCAGGACTGCCTGCCCACCTTGCTCCTAATACACTTTAAATGCAGAGCCACGTTTAACCGGGGGTAGGATCAGGATCCAGTGCAAGCCGGGACTGAGCTGGCCTGCGGACAGCTTGCTAAAAAATGTACTGGCAAGGGTTGGGGGGCAAATATGTGTAGTCTATAGTATTAACCTATAAGCTTTTGCTTATCGGTTAATTGGTTAACCAGCTATACAATTACATCCCTAGTCAGAAGTGCTTCAACAATTGCTCACTCCTTGGAATCCCATGTGCAGACAAAGCTATCTTTTTAATTTGTATTTGTGCAATGATTGTGCTGTCTTTCTTTGACATAGCCCTAGCTGCAGCTAGAATACATATGAAGACCATCAAGTTTCATCTTGCATTGAATTATAATTAAAACTACTCTTTAATTTTTGAAGGTTTCCTTTAAGTGCAACAAGTAGAAAAGGTGCAAACAACTATTTTACTTGTGTAGCTTGTCACCCTAAAGAAGACTGTATAGCCAGTGGACATAAAGATGGCAAGATTCGTCTCTGGTATGTTAAACCTGATACCTACCCAGTTTTGACTTTCTAGTTTAATAGAACTCGAACATAATGAGTCACGAAATTAGGCACAGGACTTTCTGCTTGTCAGTAGTGATCAGGCATTGACATAATTCTCTGTAGTTAGCATTCTCCCTTACCATAATCAGAAGTGATTATAATTAGGAGGTTGTCAGGGACAGCCATCCTGTGGCCCTCAAACCCTAAATTGTGACTGGCCTCTATTTTGACTAATTGGCATATGATCCAAAAATGCCCCATAGTTGCACCCTGCAACTTTAAAACTGAAGTGTTTGAATTGGGTTTGTTCCTGTTATCTGTGGAGATGAGACTTCTTTACCAGTCTTTTGGAACCCCAGCAACAGCACTCAGACAAAGCTAGTCATTGACTAACAGAGAGGCTAGTTCCTCTCTCTTATGTAGCCACCCAGGAGATATAGAAAAGAGAATTTGAGAACTAGCGACTGGTAACAGCTCTCTGCTTCAGAGGTCCAGTTGAGGGACAGGTCTAACTTGCCTCAACTGGCAACAGTTCCCTAGGAACCTTCTGCTAGCTTGGGTCACCTAGTTCATAGTTTGTGCAAGCAGATGACTTGCACGTAGCTTCCATTCACTTTGTATAACCTAAACATATAAGAGACCTGCATTGGAAGGATTATGTTAGATGTTGGCAGACTTACCTTATATTTTATTCAATTTGGCATGCCGGTTTTTGTTTGCTTATTTTCCCTTACACCTATTCTGCTACTAAAGTAAATGTTTTCTTCCTAACAGGAGAAATTTTAACCACAAAAGAGAATACACTTTCTCCACGTTGCACTGGCACCATGATCAAGTCATGGATTTAGCTTTTTCTGTGGAGGGTGAGTGCAAACGTCTTAAAATGCAGGAACAAAAAAGAAATTGCTGAAGTTTAGAGTCCTCCATCTTGAACAAATGTTTCAATTCTAGGAATGAACTCATATTTCTAGGAAAGGCTTTTTGAGGACTTTTTGGGTGGAGTAATAGAAAGGTGGAAGCAGTTGTGGCTTTTTTGTGTACACAGCTGTATACTTGTTCCACAAAAGTAAGGAAATCAGATGTGTAAGCATGTTTCATGCCAATATTTTGGCTGACAGACACAGCTTCAAAGATTTTCCTTCTTAAGCAATGTAAATCTTGAACCAGCTGTCACCTTTATTAAGTGACAATTATTTTGTGAGGATGTAGCGAAATGTGAGTTCTTATTGGAGTCAAATCCAAATTTTAAAAAACCAAGTCAAAGAAATCTTATATGGGCTCACGCTTTACTTTCTTTGAATATAGTGGAAAAACTTTTTTGTGGAACATGACTCTGCCACACACTATAGATCTTGTTTCTAGCCTTTCCTCTCAAGCAGGAAGCATTTTGCAGTATTTAATATTAAATAGAAAGTTTCTGCTGTGTTGTAGTGCAAAATATAGTTAGCTGACTGTCCCAAGAAATGAATTAAATTAGCTGTTCCTGGGGATTTATTAAAAACCCTTTTGATGATTGCAGCAGCAGCATTTGTCTTACTGAGTGTGAGAGGTCAGACAAGTTAAGAGATTTGACCAGTCTTAGCAGTGATGTATAATTTGTTTGCTCCAGATATAATTTAAAAAACTTAAATATAGAATTGGTGTCTAGCTATCCTAGTACACTAGAAATATAGAGATGTTATTTCAAAATAGTTGCTCTAACTATTGGGTTTTGTATTGCATGTGAAGGTAACAGCCTGCTGAGTGGTGGGGTTGAGTCTGTACTGGTTCAGTGGCGTGATGGATCAGATTGTAAGAAGGAATTCCTGCCCCGTTTGGGATCTACTATTGAACACATTTCTGCCTCACTAGATGGATCTTTCTATTGTACCTCTCACTCAGAAAACAGTAAGCACAAGCCTATTGTTATAGTATTAATTCCATAAGGAATTCACGAACCATAGATTTATTAGAGTTTATGAACTTCAGATTCAGTGATTGGTATTGTACACAAGTTCACAACTCTTCTGAAAGAGTAGATCTTTAATCTTTTATTTCCTATGTTATCAAGAGTTGGATTTTGTTTACAGATTGTGGAACCTTGCAATTAGTTTTTCTAGAGTGGTAGTTGGTCACAAAGATTGTGATAAGCTGGTACATCTCTCTTCTTTGAAACATCCTTGTGCTGCTTACTTTCTAGATCGTTTTCAAGGCTCTGATATTTAGTGTACATGTGTTACATTTCTAGTTTAGTAGTAGAATGATTTCTTAAAGACGAATAATAGCTGGATGCTTATCCTGGAAAAAGCTGTAGAAATAGCTAACTGTTGCTTTTTACATCACGTAAGCCTTGCTTTGTTAATTTTGTATTAATTTTTACATGCAGAAATAACAATTATACACAGCAACCTGCGCGTTTCTGCTGTAATTCAAGGATTAGTCAAAGGTATGTGCACTGAAACAGAACTTTTCTTCTTCTAAGCTAAAGACATAACTTTTCTTCTTCTAAGCTAAAGACATAACTGTCTAACTTCATTCATTTGCTGTTCTCTGCAGGCAATGATGTCAAGACTGGTTTGGTGGTTGATCCTAGAACTAAAGCTTTGGTTCTGAATGGAAAACCTGGTCATGTGCAGTTCTATTGTCTCAAAACTGACAAACAGTTGTACAATGTAAGTTGCATAGATTGGTGTGGTAAGTTATACATTGTTTCTGCAGTCACTTATGTGACAGAATTACACTTGCAATATAAGGCAGGTTGGAAAGAGTAGCTCAGTGGTAATACAGCATAAGATTGGAATCATTAGAGCAGAGTTCTATTTAGGGATGTAAGAGACTAGTTGCCTATCCAATAAGCATATGCTTATTGGATAGTCGACTAGTTGCTTTCCCCCCTTGCTGCCTCTATCAGAGAGAGGCAGCAAAGGGGGGGAGCAGGAGTTGGTGCTGGGGGGGAGCCAGCTTAAAAGCCGGTTCCCCAGCTTTGTTTGGGGGGGTGGGCAGGGCTCTTACTACATTTCAAAAGCAGAAGCGCCACAGGAGCAGGGGGTGAGCAGGGGACTCAAGCAGCCCCCCGCTGATCCTGCGCTCCCTGCTTTTGAAATGTGCAAGAACCCTGGAGGGGAACTCTTGCACATTTCAAAAGCAGGGAGTGCATGGCCAAAGGGGACTGCTCGAGTCCCCTGATGGTCTCATGCTCCCTGCCATGCTTTCCCCTTTGAAATGTAGCAAGAGCCCTGACAGCTCTTGCTGCATTTCAGAGACAGAGGTGTCCTTATCGACTAATTGAATAGTTGATGCAAATTGCATCGACTACTCAATTAGTTGATTAATCTGAATTTAACATCCTTAATTCTGTTCTCAGCTTAGCAATAGACTTCCTCTGTGAACTTAGTAAAATCATTTCTATGCCTTGACTTGCAGTGTTGTAATGTGATGAGAATATTACAGAAACGCAGTGTTCTAATATATAAACGAAGTAGGATTTGTTGAATTGTTTCTTTAAAGCTATGCCTTAGAAAACTAATCTCAATTCTTACTGTGATGGACAATCTGGAACTGAGTGTAATGAGAATAAGATTGTCAGGTCTCTACAGAAAATCAAACTGTATTTTGGTGTGTTGCTACATCTTCTGAATTGGGGATACTTCATGGCTTTTCCAGGCATTTTTCGTGTATTAAAGCCAAGTTTGGCAATCAGTTCCATGATTCAGTTCAGTATGCCATCTAGTTTTCAATGGTTCTGATAATTTCCAGAACATCTTTCCTTTCATGGTTGTCCTTTGTCCCATGACTGATTTTTTTCCAAACTCTCACTTGAAATTTAAAATTAGTTTTGCTCTTGTGACTCCTCCAGCTCGATATCGTGCAGCAGGAATTTATCCATCAAGTAGGTCTAAACCAGGTTGAATTGGTGAAGGCTGCATTTAGTACTCGAGGCAGTTGGTTGGCAACAGTGGAACAGCGAGAAGAAAAGGAAACGGAACTTGAATTACAGATGAAACTGTGGAACTATGATGAGCAAACACAAAGGTACTGATAGTTGCCCTGTGGGTAAACTACACAATATTTCACTTCTTGTTAAATATTGTGCAGATGACTATAGTGTGTATATTTAAATAGCACTTTCGCATATGAATTGTTCATCACACTTATTTGAATTCTAGTTCTTGAAATTAACAGTTTAAACAATTTTTATGCTCCAGTAGCAGTCGGTTTCTTTACATGTTAATACTATCTACTTGAATCTGTTTTATCATTCTAATCTACTATCCCTCTGGCCAGATACATTGTATGAAAATGTAAAATCTTGAAACAGTACCCTAGTGCCAATATTTACCTGATCTTCTTGGGCTGGATTTGTTAATCTTCTGAGCAACCATAAAGCTCACCTTTTTTCTTGCTCATTTTGGAGAGCACTGAATAGATGTCACACACAGTTGTTTGGCATGATAGTTACAGTATTGGAGTAAAAACTTAAATTAGAAGGGGTTCCCAGAATTTAGGGCAAGCACTTCTAGTGGGTATGTTTCTCAATTACTTTGTAATTGAGGAGAAGGGGAATGAGGAAGTATAGACCTAGTAAACTAAATATGAGTTTACACGTTGACTGGCAACAAAATTCTGGTCAAACCACTTTTCCTTTTTCCCAATCACCATCTTTCTTCTTCCTCCCTCTTGATCTTCCCCTCCTCCCCCCATAAAAAAAGAATATAAACTTGATGAAAAATCAAAATGAGACAGTGATTTTTTTTCTTTGGTTTGGTCCCTATAGTTTTACTCTGAACACCAGAATAAATATGCCACACGAAGGTCATGTAACAGCTCTGTGTTTCCGTGACACAGATGAATTGGAAGATAGAACTCCTACCTTGGTAACAGCTGGCAAGGATGGTCGATTTAAAGTCTGGGTGTTAGAGAATGACTCTGATGCAGAGAGTGAGTATGGCCAATACATAATTTACTCTTATTTGCTACCTGTTGAACATGTGGAAATAGTGACTCCAATCTTCTCCATCCATACACGAGTGCACAGGATCAGTGCCTCACAGTACATCATTCTCTTCTGTGTGCCCAGTACAGAGTTCAGTCACATTTTGCATCATTTATCATACTTAGGAATGTAGGCAAGTTAGAGGTGTGATAGGAACCTAAATGCATGGATCACACTAGCCCAAAGCCCTCTACCATTGGTTCCCAACTAGGGATATGCATACCACTCGAGTATGTGGCAGTCTTCCAAGGAGTACATCAACTCATCTAGATGTTTGTCTGATTTTACAACAGGATACATAAACAATACTAGCAAAATCAGTATAAACTAAAATTTCATACAGTGAGTAATAAGGATATCAAGGTGTAGACTACACGCATTCCCTCCCCCACTGCCTTGCTGCCTCTGTATCAGAAGCAACAGAAGGGCAGGTGCTCCCTCCCCCTTGCTGCCTCCTTCAGAGGTAGGGGGGTGAGGCAGGAGCTGCCTGCTCTCTCTCTCTCTCCCTCCCCCTCCACCCCCCCCTTCCCCCCACCCACACACACACACACACATAAAATATGCTGCAGCAGGGTGAGGTGGCAGGCGGAGCAGCTCTCACCCTGGCACCCTGTGTTGCTGCCTCTGATACAGAAGCTGCAGTTCAGCATGGGCGGGAGGGTTCCCTGGGAGTGGGGCCAGGAGCACGCTGGCTGCCAGCCCTACCTCCAGGGGCTATTGAATAGTTGTGTAACCACTAAAATTTCATGCAGTGACACAACTATCGAATTACATGCTATTTAACATCCCTAATGAGTGAGCAGTTTCTAAGTATTAGTGTATTGTGATGTTTTTTTTGCATTTGTATGTCTGATTTTGTAACCAAGTAGTTTTTAAGGGAGATGAGGCTGTGGGGTACACAACAAAAATCAGACTCCTGGAAGGGATACAGTAGTCTGCAAAGAGTTGAGAGCTACTACCCTGTGCGGAAGGAAACTGTGACCTCCATCCACAGCTCATGTGAATGACTGCAATCCAGCCTTTACTTTGTTGATGGGAGGACTTTTTTTGTTTGTTGGGCCAAGTCCTCATATACAAAGCTTTGCTCATGAGTGGTATTCTTGTTTAATTGACTTGATCTGTTCCCACATAATAGAAAACTGAGTTTACAGTACCTTGTAGTTAAATTCTCATTCATTCTTGCGTGCATATGTTAAACTCTGCATCCTTAAAATGCAGATAGAATATATTTGTGTTGATTGCATGGATGAGAAAATGTGAAAAACTGAAGACACTTCACCCACCAAAAATCATGTTGAGACTCATTGTAACATTAATAAAAGCTAAGGACTTCAGGGGGTGTGTAACATCCCATAACCTTTCTAACTCATGGATATAAGGGCATCCCATTAATGCACTTCTTCGTATAGATTGAACCTCTCTAGTTCGGCACCCTTGGCATCTGACCAGTGCCGAACCAAAGAATTTGCTGAGCCATGAGAGATCAATATTAGCTAGTAGTATTAGCAACACTTCCATGCTTACTGGGATGTTAGAAGACATTTAGGGGTAAATTAGAGCTAAATAACAGGTTATAACACTAAGGGTGTGTCTAGACTACAGGGTTGTCAACAAAAGTGGATTTTGTCGACAAAGTTATACCTGCGTCTACACTTGCGCCTAATTCTGACGATATAACGTTGCCAGAACTCGGCAGTTTTGTCGATGGTGGTAAACCTCATTCTACGAGGAATAACACCTTTTGTTGACAGAGTTCTGTCGACAGAAGGCGTTATTGCAGCTACACCATCCTTTGCGTCTACACTGTCATGTCGACAAAGCAGCTTGCTTTGTTGACAGAACTGGATGTAGTGAAGCTTTGTCGACAGTATCTGTCGACACATACTCTGTCGACAAAAGCCTGTAGTCTAGACGTACCCTAAGAGCCAGGACTGGTGGCTGTAAACAGACTTTATGGACTGCAGGAAACTTGGCCACACTCATGATAACTAAAATCATGCCAGACTAGAGAGGTTCAGCCTATACTTGTGTTGCCATAATAGTCAAAATGAAGTATGTGTAACTTTCCTGACAGTCCACAGGTTCTCAAATATGAGTTTTCCACAGCAACCTTTCAGCAGTCTGCTTGCATTTTGATTGTGTTCATTTTGTTTTAATTCTCATGGATAAATGGAGATTTTTTTTTCTGATACCATTAGATTACATGGATTACCTTTTTTCTTGCGCTGGTTTTTGTTTACCGTAGTAAATTTTTCTGAATCATTGGATTTAGTGCTTGTACAATGCCTAAATATGCTGACATGGGTATAATCTAAGAGCAAGTTCCAAGGGAGCCAGGGCTCCAGGCAAGCACTAGGTCCCGGGGAGCAGGACTGCCAGCGGAGCCAGTATCACCAGAATCAGGCTTAAAAGCTGGCTTACTGTGCACATCTCTTCTGAGGGAGAAGTTAACTCTGCAGGTGCGTTTAACTGCTGAGATTTTCAGTGGTTATGCAGTTACCCAATTTACCTGCATTTTAACATCCCTAATGTGCAATAAGGTTCAGTAAAAATCAAGTATAGGTAATCGAACACTTACATTTTAGAAATAGCCTCAAGTTTCTTTAGCCTGAAATGTCTGGTACTTTTAAAGACTGTTCATTTTCATTGATGATACTGATCACCTTTCCACATGGTGACAGGAATTAAAATGAGATATTTCTAGCACTCACTTTTTAAAAGTTCTATTTTCTGTAGTTTGCGTATTGAACCAAAAACATTGCAAATGTGCAAATTCCATGATGTCTTGAATTAGCGGTAGAAGTATAGAATCTTAATAATGGAACACTTGCTGGGCATTTTCTATAGTGGCATATGAGAGATCTTTTTAAAACCCTGTAAATATGTACAGCTTTCAAATGTAAATAGAGAATCTGAATGGCTTCTTAACAGAAATGCTGCTCAGTTCTGTTTAGAAGTTTTAATACAGACAACTAATAAACAAAAACATGTTAATGATTCAATCTAACAGAACCAAGTATGGGATGGAGCTGTGATTTTGTGGGCAGTTATCATAACTACCCAGCTAATACCTGCTGCTTCTCAGAAGATGGCTCTTTGCTTGCTGTTAGCTTTGAAAGAACAGTCACTGTGTGGGACTCGGATACCTGGGATCTTAAATGCACATTTTGTCATCCTCCTGGAAAAATACGGTATGTGACAATTGTTTATCATTTGTCTTTTTTTACTTAAAGGTATTAATTGAGCACTAGTATGTATTCATACAGAGATTAAATATTTGCATTTGTATAAATCCACTTACGAGTTTTCAGAGTTGTAAATATTAAAAACAATTGTTACAATATTTATTTAAAGCTGTTTTGCTAAAAGTTTTTTCAGTAACTTCAGTGCACCTAGCTCCATCTGCTGTTTTTTACCCTTTCATCTCTCTTGTGTGACTCGTATTCCTTCACTATCTACTCCTGCCAACTTCGCTTGACTCAGTGCACATAGCTACTACTGAGTATTTTTGTCTCTGCTTTATTCCCATTATTCTGCAGTAAGGAGCTAGTTCATCGCCCGCCTCTTTTTTCACTCTTCAGGCCCTGTTATTGCCCAGCAGGACAGCAGATGGCACTGCACACCGAAATGAGTTACCTGAGTCCTCATGCTATCATCTGCATGTTTTGTTAGTCTTTAAAGTGCTACCAGACTATTTGTTGGTTTTTAAGTTTATCCTATGCAGACTAACTTTGCTACCCCCTGTAGATTTTGCTTTACCTATGTCTCTCATGGAGTAACAGGATGCTCCCAGCCAGCTTCCCAGCTCTCTGGCCTTGCATCCCTAGTGGAGTATATACTCAGAATTATGCTATCATGTACTGAATATGGATTCATACAGTGCAAGTTCGTTAATTAATATTTGCTCCCCCTCAATGTGGGGAAGATAAGCAACAGCTTTTGTTTCAAGAGCTAGGATTTCCAAACACTTCATTCAAAAACTCACTAGTAAAATAAAACAAGTTTATTAATTACAGAAATTTAGATTGTAATTGCTTTTAACTGCTAGCAAACAGTTGAAAGCAGATTGGCTAACAAATAAACAAAAACACAAACAAAGCCTAATAAACTAGATAGAATTTGAATTGGCAATATCCAGTTCCCCTTATTGATTGTCAAGAAGTTTATCAAGTTTCCATACATAGGCTGGCAATCCTTTTAGCCTAGAGCCAGGACTTTCCCAGTTCAGTCTGTTCCTCCGGTGATTCCGGGTGTTCTCTTGGGAGGCATTTGGGGGCAGCCATGTCAGTTCCTTTTTCAGTATCTTATTCCCACTTGCTAGAAAGTTTTTTTGCTGTAATGTGTGTCAAACAGTTCCCATTGTCTAGTGCTATCTCTGAAAGTTTTCTGTTGTACCTAGTTCCTGGGGTAATCCTTGTACTTATGCATATTTTATCTGTAAGCTATCAGCATTGGCCTTTTTATTGTTGTACCTGAAAAGCTGCTTGTAGGTGTTCTCAACTCACCAACAAGTTTTAGTAGCACATAGCTAAACTCCATAATTTCATGTACAATCCAGCAAGACATTATCTAACAGATCAAGACTTTTAGAATACTTCACAAAGCATACTTTGTACAAAACATATCATAATTATATGAGTGCTGAATATGTGGTTGCCAAAGTATCACACTTCTCTCATATGGGAACTTATATTCTGTGAAGATTGTCTAAAACTGACATTTTTCTTGGAATTATTGTCTGTCAGTACTTGGGGATGGTAGCATAGTACTGCTGTCAAGTACTCTTCTTGTTGAGGTGTAACTATTTTGTAACAAATTATTGAAAATGAATATTTTTATGGCTCTATTAAAGGGGCCATGTCAACTTAATGCAAAACTCAATATTGTTTTTACTTGTTGGTGTTCATGAAATACTGTAATTGCCATTTTCACTTTTTCTAGTCAATTTCACGTTTTCTATCTGTATAGTCCATTTCATGTGGGTTTCACATGATGGGGGAATGAAATTGAGAAATGTGTGGCAGTAAAATGACAGAAGCTGGCAGGAAAATTCAGGGACAGGTTACCCACACTGTTAAACTCTCTTTAAATAACTGACCAGCTTTCAGGTTAAATCTGTAATCTGTTAACCCAGAACATTTTTTTTTCTTTTTGGGTGTACTAGAACCTTTATGGTCTGCATGCTGCTACAATGGTAAATTTTCTGCAGGCTAGTCAATCATTTGTATGTCCTTAATTGTATATAGTGGACAGCTATGTTGTAATTAAAGGGAACTGCCATTTACATTAGACCTAGAATAATTATTTTTAAACTCACAAACTTTTAGTTTCTAATTAATATTAAAAAGCCTGTGTAAGATTTCTAAAAACAAAAATACTTGAAATCAAGATTTTCTTTAATTGTATTAGTGCAAGAGAACCAGAAATTAATATTGACTAGAAACAGACCAGCCTAATTTTACTCACCAGTCTGAAAGATGGAAACAGTATTAGTGGTGAAAAGTAAATTAGAATAGTAAAACTGAAAGAAAATCTTTAGTAACCGGAGAAATGCTTTAAATATTTTTTTTATTATACTGTGACTTTAATACCCATGATTGACTAATTACTTATAGCGACCATTGTAGGATGAGATTTATCATGACCTTTCTTTTATATCAGGGTGTTACAAAGAATATTGTAAGTATGTCACAGCTGTTTTTCTGATGAGCTTTTTAAGACTATTAACACTTTCAGAATGTTTACTTTTATTTCTTACTGAGCCACTAGAGAGGGATCTGGAAGGCTAAATTCTGTTACAGCAGATAACTTAATGAAATTTGGCTTAATTTAAAAAGATTTAAGTTTTAACAAAGTGTGTTTTGTGGTTGCTTGTAGTTATAAATCTGCCATTATACAGATGATCAAAGGCTTATTAATTTCATTTTGGCTTTTATTCACTTAGAAACCTGTGTTTTGGGAGACTAAGTTGTTCCAAATACCTCCTTGGTACCACTGATAATGGCTTTCTCTGTTGCTGGAACCTGCTCAGCTGTGCATGTAAGATCAGTTTTATTATATCAGTGAGTATTACCCACTAGACCAGTACAGATAATAATTAGCAATTACATTTTTGGTGTAGTCCAGAATACCTGGAGTTTTGATTTCAAACTGACCTGCCACTTAACAGCATATGGAACTATCATTGGCACTTAACCTATTTAAGTTTGATGTGATAATGTAGTCCATCTTTGCTCCACTATCTGACACCATTCCATACCGTAAACTCTGCAGCAATCTTGGCTGAAATGTTTGCACTTACATTCTTATTCATAAGAGAATTTTTGGAGTTGGAATATGATTAGGCTTGGAAAGACTAGATTTTTATCAGTAAATGTCAGTTAAATTGAATTCACTGTATATCAAACCAACAAAAAAAACCTCAATTGGCAAAATAAGAAAAAAGTTACTTGAAAATGTATTCGTTTTAAGGGTAGTTAAGTTGTATATTTTGCCATGTGATGCTGACAACGTGTAACGATTATAAAGCTAACTTTTTACATCTTCATGTTTGCTGTTGCCAGAAAAATGTCTTATTCTCCCATAATTTCCAGCAGCTGTGAACATTTAAGTCAGTTTTTTAAAGCTTAAAACAGACACAAAATTGCAGGTTTTAAGCTTTAAAAAACTCATGCTTCCAAATATTCAATATGGGTCATTCCTATTCAGTATAGGTATGACTGGTTTATGCAGTTCTGATCTTAGTATTTTTGTAAAAAGCCTTCCAGTCCAGAATGCATTCATATCAAACTCCAACTGACTAGACATTCAAATCCTTTTTCTCTTCTGCTCATATAGCAGGACTGATACTTACTTGTGTTTGTACTCACCTGTGAACATTAAAGTTTGTCTGAGTTTTCCAGGCAGATGTATCACTATAGGTGCATTTTCCACATTTGGCTTCTTTTATATAGTAAAACATCTGACTTCCTTTTATGCCTGGTGGTTTATTTTTTTTAGTGGAATGGAGCGCACAGCTCAACATAATGGTTCTGCAGCCAGACCCCCTTTCAGAAAACATTGCTGCATTCTCACGGCTCGTGGACAGTTCTGACTGTAAGTACAAAGGTTTCTTCATTAGCAAAAGATGATGAAACCTGTAAGATTGGAAACATGGTTTCTAGACTGTTATATTTGATTACTGAAGACCTGTTTTTAAAAAATCATAAAATAGACTGTAGTGCCTTAAGTTTTGCCTGTAGGAAACTGTGCCCTAGCAGGTATGTAGGGCTCCCCTGCCACACATCTTTTCCAGAGCACTGTTGGCTGCTGCTTTGGCAATGCAATTGTGGGTCAGTCACTTTTTCTGCATGAACTGTTCTTAGTCCTTCCACATTAGGTGTGAAACTGCCTAAATTTAGGGCAGATGGAGCAGCCATAGGTTTCACTGTGTATATCTTGTAGGTCCAGCCTTAATGTAACATTTGTAGCTCTTTTGCTTTGCAGAAGGAGTTGTTTGTTTTTGCTTTTTGGCTGGGAATACCATGAAGGCAAATGTGAGTTCTTGGGGATGAGTGCCTCCTAGCATGCAGTAATATCTTAGCCATTCAGTGTGCATTTAGTTGAATGGAAATGACATGTGTGGCCTTGTCCATCCCAAGAAGGATTGGGAGGGAACAAATCTTTTGTGTACTAAAAACAGAAAATATTTGTTTTGCCAGTGTTTATATTTAAACCAAATGAGCCAAGGCCATTCTGTATCCAGAGAAATCTCTGTAGAGAGCGAGTCCAGTGGGCTGTCTTCATTCCAAGAGATGTCCCTGAATCAGTTGGCTCAGAAAAACACCAGTGGTTAAGCAGATCTCAACTTTATGTCCTGACTGAAACACAGGTAAGGAGAAGTGACTGGCAGGGAAGAAGGAATAAGAGAACTGTCACTTTAAAAATTGTTCTACTATCTAAACAAGAAATAAAAATCCAGGCTTCTGGCAGTCAGTGTTATGGGCTTCCTCTTGTATTTTGTTGTTGTTCCTGCTTTCAACCAGTATAAGATACAATGTCATTAGTTTTCAATTTCTAAAACAGTTTACCTTAACTGATTATTATTGATTCTACTTCAGTTGCTTTTAGTTTTTACTGCCCCTAAGCCAGGTGAAAGAGCAATACTATGTTTTCTGGAAAAGAAAATTACTGTTATTGCCTAACACTTATCTGACTATCATATGAGCTATTTATAATGTGTATGCAAAATATTTTTTTTAAAATCATTGCTATTAAATCAAACTACTAGCTTCCTGCAATTTTGTCTTGCTCTTTTCCTACTCCCAAAAAGACCTATCTTAACTTTAATTTACCTCTTGGGCTCTGGTTTTTCCCTTTTATTGCTTTGTTGTATAAAATATGTAGTAGGGGATGTGTGTCTGCTTTTGTTTCACAAAAATGGCAGCCTTTCATGCAGTAAAACTATTTTGTAAAATAATACACTGAAGTCTTTCCAACACTTTGTTCCACTCTCTAATCTGGCTGCATCATTCTGCATGTTTTAGGATCTACTGACTTTTAGCACAAAGTCCGCAGAAGAGAGGCTTACGCCGTCAAGCAAACAGGTACGTTTATAGTTGTTCTGATACTGGAGATCTGTAAAGGACTTTAAAGTTCATTCAGTTGGACACTTACTTGTGAGATCTAAATTCTGCTCCATCATAAGTGTTCAGATAACCTTGGCATGGAGCCAGAGGTGGCTGTCCAAAGGTGCAGTGCTGTGCAACTCAGTTGTTGCTTATTTCTTAGCAGCATTGCTTCTTGTTAAAAGTTTAAGTAACAGATGGCTGTCCTTTCTCCTGGCAAGAGTGTTACCTCTGTACTAAAAGCACTTAAAAGTGATATCTTGATATTTTAAAGTACTAGTACAGTAAACTTCCGATAATCCGGCACCTTTAGGACCCAGGGGGTGCCAGATTATCAGATATGCTGGACTATCAGAAGGGGAGGCTATCAGGGGCCTGGGGTGAGGTGGATGCCACCCCAGACCTCTCATAGCCCCCCCTTCCGATAGTCCGGCTCTGCTGGTCAGTTTCAGCGGCGGCTGAATCGGGGGTGCCTGCAGCAGAGCAGCTGGAGTGCTGCTGGGTTGGTCCGGTAGCGCCGACCCTTGGCGTGGCGAAACCAACCTGGCAGCATCCCAGCTGCTCTTGGGGACGCCTGGGGCAGAGCATCTGGGGTGCTGCCGGGTTGGTCTCGCAGCGCCGCTCCTTGGCGCTACTGGACCAACCCGGCAGCGCCCCAGCTTCTCTGCCCCAGGTGTCCCTGTCAGCCGACGGTCAGGGCAGTGTGTGCGTGTGTGTTACACCCAAGTCTTCAACTGCTGAGACACAGTCTCGTTGCAGCGGGCAGCCTAGGAGGCTGGAGGGTGCCCCGAAAAATAGTTTAACGTCCGTGACTTTACTGCTAGGACCGAGGTCCTGTCGCAGAGGGTAGCCAAACAGGCTAACAGACGCCCCAGTGTGTACAGGAAGAGCTTATTACACCTTAGATTTCAGCTGCTAGAATTCGTAATTCCTTCGCAGCGGGCAGCCTTGGGGAAAGACTGAAAGGCGCCCCAGTGGATTGTGCCACCTGGGTGTGACACAAATCCAAACGCCCAAGCTCTTCCTATAACTGTCCCTTTATGACCGGCTGAAGTTCTTTTAAATTGTGCTTGGTTCTATTACAGCAACTGAAGGAGTCAGGTTAAAGCTTAAACAGTTACAGGTTTATTGAGGAAGCTTATAAATCATGTGGTTACAATGGCTATTGCTCTATTTCTTAACTACTAGCAAAATATAGATCTTAAAAATGGTTACAAAGAAGATAAAGATAGAAAAATAGAAATAATGGTACCAAGTAACAGCTTACTCTTTCTATGTGTACACTTAAGACAGGGGACCACATCCAGGTACAATTTTTACCCCCTTCTGTGCCTCTTGACTCCAGCATGTCAGGCCAGGGCCAGTCCCTCAATTCCTAGGAAAGACGAAAATACGAGGTGGGCGTCCCCATTGAACCTCGGGAGGTCAAACACCTAACCCGACCAGCAGGTAGAGGGTAGAATGACACTCAAAAGAGAGTGTGCTGCTGTACCACCTTTATACTCATGGGGTCATTCATTTCTCTTTCTTGTCTATCATGCCAAATGGGGCTGGTCTGTCTTTTGTGAGACCAGTTCTTACAAGGGAGTTGTGAACTTAATTTACACTTGTAAGAGAGAATTGAGATGATTAAATTGGAAGTACTGGACATTCTTTTCTCAGTGGGGGATTCCTCTCCCAGGGACTGTGTGTTCGTATCAACATGGGTGCCAGCCTCGCATATCCTGATCTTGCATCAAAGCAGATCAAAGCTTAATGGCTATGCTGATTGCCTTAATCGCTCTCTCTCTCCACATATCTGTGTTTTCAGCTTCTCAGGATCAGATGAGCCAGCATAGACTATGCTGATTTTACTGCTCCTTCTCTGCCCTGTATGCTTCAGGAAGGCAAATAAGATGGATGAGTTGGGGGAGGGGCGGGGGTGGACGTCCGTCTGGCTACAGTCCCCAAGTCAGCCGCTGCTGATACTGGTCAGCGGCTGACTCCAGGAAGCCCGAGGCACAACTGCTCTACCTCGGCCTTCTTGGAGTCAGCTGCTGGTCAGTTTCAGCAGCGGCTGAATCTGGGACAGCTGGGGTGCTGCCGGTTTGGTCCCGCAGCCCCGAGGGGCAATGCTACGGGACCTACCTGGCAGCACTCCAGCTGCTCTGCCCCCGGATTCCCTGATTCAGCCTCTGGTCAGTTTTAGCAGCAGCTGAATCGGGAAAGCTGGGGGCAGAGAAGCTCCAATGGTCTGGCTGCCCGGAGCATATCCGGATTCCTGATGGTGCCGGACCATCAGGATTACCGGACCATCAGATGCCAGACCATCGGAGTTTTACTGTACTTCTAATTGGCATTGCATCGCAGCTCTTCAGTTTTGTGTTAACTATTTTTTCATGTACTTAATAATGGAGGTGCTAGATTCGGTGTCTTCTGAAAATGCTTTCTAATATAGTGCTAAGAAAATGCAAAAAATGGACACTGTAGAAGTCAGTTCATATTTTGTAAATTATACATAGTCCTATTGTTAGTGGCCCTTTGTTTTAAGTTTTGTGAAAATGTGGTTATCTTTATGAACACCACTGGTAATAAATTAATTTCAAAATTACATAAGCAAATATTTTAAATTCGCATATAGAAAACACTTATACGAGGGGAAGGTCTATACTAGTCCCTATAGCGCGTCTTGTGAAGAAACTCTGTGCTGATAGGAGAATGCTTCCCACCAACATGGCGCCATTGTGTATTTTAATCATTATTTAAATCAGCAAACTTTGATTTAAATCCTTGATTTTAATTGTTTGCATTTGTATTTTTTTATTTTTCTAAAGAAAATAAAATTCCTATTGGTTGATAACTATTAAAACATGTCAGATTGCAAGTAAATGTAGCTTTTATGCTAAATTTGGTGCTTCTTTTTTTAAAACAGGAATATGCATTAAATCTATACATTTATTTAAGCAATTATGAAGTTTAATTTGAATTACTTACTACTTATTTACTAGATTATTTTTTTCTTTATTTGTGCAAAGCTTTACTTGAATGGAAATTTAATTCAATGTGTGTGCGCACAAAATTTTTAAATAAAACTACCTTAAATGTACTGGATACTAAACTTTTCTCAAATTCAGCAAAATATTTGTCGTCATTTAACGCTTGATTAAATAAAGGAAATACCTGTTAGTGAAATGAACTGATTTTTCTGTTCATTATATCCTTTAAGATTTCAGAATTAGTAGATCTCATCCTCTCACACCTAGATTTTATTTATAAATTAAAATATGAAAACAAGTATTCCTGCCACTTCAGCTCCCAGTTGGATTCTTAATTTTGAACTAGATAAACTGAAATAAAGAAAATATTCTCTTTGCCTGCAGAAGAGGCTCCTGTTGTCAAACACTTGCTTAGCATGTTAAATTTATGGTTCCAGGTGCTTAACCAGTAATTTGCATCATTCCAATGGTTTGACTTTCTTTAATACTTGGCAGCAAACATGTACTGCTTAATATTTTTTAAATTAGATTGTTTGGTCTTTACCAATATATATCCATGTTCTTGCAGAAACAGAAGATAATACACTTTTGAATAAGCAATCAGATCTTATTTCGAATGTGCACAGAAATCAGATATCTTGTATAGGAAGGTGCTTTTTTGTTACAAAGTCTCTTGTATAGTGAAGTGGAGTATAAAAATGTAAAAATTAAAGTAGAATGCTCACCACATTCAAGTGAATTAGACTGTATTTGAACTTTATTGCATATCTGTATCTGATTGTAATTAGACTATTTGAACCATGTCTTGGCAAATTCTAAAAGTCTTGTTGCAGAACATGAGTTTGTCATTAGACTGAGATTGGGAATTCAGATCCTTGGCACTGAAATATTATCGTTTTCTTCTGCTCAGAAACGAAGAGCTCTTTTCACCTACGTATTCTGCTTTTTACTTTTCAGTTGGCAGTAGAGGAGAGTCTCCTTGTGACCCCCTTTTATTTGCTATTGGGAAAACACAGACATCAACAGAAATCAAAAGAGAATGCCACTCTTGGGACAGCCGTCTTCCAAAGTCACGTAACCCAAGATTCACCTGCAATCAAAGAGGTAGGTATAATCAGAGATGTGTATAATACACATGCCTATGTAAAAGCATGAAAAATGGAACCTTAAAAGGGATGCTAGTGAGTAGTTGACTACTCAGCTACCCAATAAGCATAAGTACTTGACTACTTACTTCCCCTATCCCCTTGCTACCTTTGTTTGAGACACAGCTGCGAGGGCGGGAGAGAGCAGGAGACAGTGCTGGGGGGAGCTGGCTTAAAAGCTAGTTTTCCCCCAGCATCTTCTCTGCAGTGCTGCTTCCCTTCCCTCACTCCTGCTGCCTTTGTCAGCAGTGGGGCAGGCTGCTCCGCCAGCAGCCCCTGGCTGGAGGGTCCAGTGGGGAGCTGGGGCCTCACATGTACAGGGGTTGCTGCCTATCAGCAGCCCCTGTTTGCGGCTGGCCACAGACAGAGGCTACTCTGACAGTGGCCCCCTGGCCACTGAGAACAGAGGCTGCTAGACTCATTGTGAGCCAGGACCAAGCAGTTCCAGCTTGTGATGGTCTGGGGTGTTGCACCTCTGCATTTTAAACGTAAGAGCCCAGCCGCTCTTACTACATTTAAAATGCAGAGCTGTTGAGTGGGGGAGAGAGCTCTGCAGAGTGGTCCTTGTTGACTAACTGTAAAGTCGATACAATTTGTATCAACTACACAATTAGCCAGATAATTGCAATTTAACATCCTTAAACCTTAATAAAACTTCTGTTTTCTTGTCTTCTCAGCTCCTACACACTCCTGCACATGTGTTGCCATCTGCTTCTTTCCTGTGTTCCATTTTTATTAATTCAATGCTGATATCCAAGGAGAATAAAAGGTAAAAATAATCCAGGCTGATGGCTTAAATAAATCAAATATCAGTTGAAAAAATTTCAACTGGACCCTCTTACATAGTGTTGAGACAGTTATACTTTTTTTATTCATTCCATTGCTTACCATAGTTCATAAGAATGCTTTTAATTAGTGTCATTTTTGCAACCGCTTAATTATCTTGTAAAACTGCTTTTTAAACATGTAACCTTCCCCCTAAAGCTGTAAGATTTTGTTAGATTGATTCCAATAAGTTTGATTGGTGAATGGGGATACATTTTCTTGGCTTCATGTAAAAATAAACAAAATTGCCTTGTGTTTAGCCTTATAAATTGCCTTGTAAATTGTGTTTAGCCTTAATTCAAGTATCAACTCTTCTTTAAATGAATTTTTTTATCATTATCTAAGTCACTTTCCATTGCTAATATCACTAACTGAACTTTGAATCTGTTCATTTCTGCATACTACTCATTTTTATGTTAGGACTAAATTTGTTAGCGTTGCATAGCAAGCTTATGGGACTAATTGATTTAACAGTAATGTGCAACAATTTATGTCTGCGATACCTTCATTTATGAAGCTTGCTCCTTTGTGAGATCAATGTATACGTTATAGAAAATAATTCATGGGTTGGTGGCCTATGGTAGTTATTTTGTAATAGATTTATTAGCATGCCAAGTATACTGAAGCCGATAAAATACTACGTATACTAAGATTAAATTTTAGACAGCCTGTTCTTGAGAAGCTTTACCATAAATGTGGACATAAACAATGAGTTAGCTTTCTAGAAAGACAAGAGGGTTTTTTTAATTATTCATATTGTGTTAGGATCCAGACATACAAGAGATACTAGAAATCTTTGCTGGTACAGCAGTGTGCGGTAGTGTATGCTCGTGTGTGATGTGCCAGCGGGCAGAGAGGGACAAATTTGTTTTTGCTGATACAGAAATGCTGCAATAGCCCTCTTATTGGCAAAAGGAATGTTTATGCTGATATATCAGTTTCTATATAATTGACTTAATTCACTAAACCACCTTGAGCTATACAGGCAACAGCACTTTTGGCTGGTATAAGCTATATCTCCATTGGCAGGGCCTATCAGTAGGCCTGGTCAGAATGTCTGCACATATACTCTAACAGTTTATCCTAGAAATACTTAAACATGTAGCATTACTCATCTGAAATTCTATTGTAATCACTGGGTCTATCAAATAAAAGTTATATTAAGAGTGTTAAGCATTTGTAGAATTGGGCTCTAAAACGGTAGTGATATTCAAATATATAAGAATTGTATAAATACATATACATAAAATTATGCACTTTATCTTGATGTGTTAGTATCTGTCTCTGCCTGTCAGTGGTATATAATTTGCATATATTGTATGTGTTGTAATTTATATATATACTGGGTGTGTAGTGCAGAACGTGTAAATCAGTGATGAGTGTAGGGTGCCCATGTTATTCACAAGCAGTGAGTTATGCAGGTCACAGCAGACAAGTTCCAATTAAACTTTCAGACATGAAGCTGCATGTATTCTGTAGGTAACTATTTCAAACACATTATCAGGACTCTTAAACCCATTCTACCTTAATATCGTGAGATCAGCAGCACAAGTCTGAATGTGAAAGAGAGGACAGCTAGAAGCAATAACTTTTTAGAGTTTCTCTGAAGAGTGAGCTGTAAAGCTTTTTCTGTACTTACAAATGTCAGCACTTTAAGGTTTGATGTTGCTGAATTTTACAGGACTGAAAGACAGTAATGTTCCCTGTTCAGAGGGTGGAAAATTCACTGTGCCAGTGGTATGAAATACCTATTTTTCTAGTCCTGTAACATCATGAATTTATAACTATTACTGTTGCAGGACTGAATACAGTCTGTCCACTATCTTACATTAATATAATATTCAGAAAAGAAATATCTCATTGACAATTTGATTTCTAATAGAACAGTGAGTATTTCAAAAAGTGTTCAAAGGTTTGGATTATTATAATGAATTCAGGACAAATGGATTAGTGAGTGAGATGGGCAAAGATGGGTGCTAAATGGCATGTGTGATATAGCAGTTAGTAAGGGATTGTTCTAGTTCTAGTGTCCATTAAAACCTGTGGGAATTTTTCCATTGACCTCAGACTATACTGGATCAGCCCCAAATATTAGGCCTTATTATAGATTTGGTGTGGGGGTGGGGGTGTGTACACACACGTGCTGAATGTAAATTGTTTCAATTGTAAGTTCTTTGGGACACATCTTTTCCTCGTAAGTAAAGTATCTAGTGTACCGGTAGTCCTACGTGAATAAGTCATGTAACATTTCGTCCTTTTACTTTGAAGTGCTGAAGAAGTGGTGGATGAAGTTGAAATGGACAGTGAAAAAGCAGAGGATGAGTCAGATGAGGATGTAGAGCTTAATGAGGTGGAACAGGATATAAATACTACAGCATTTTTGGGTGAAATTACACCTAAACTGTCTAAATCTCAGGAAAAAGAACTGCGAAAGATAAGAAGAATGGACTACAGTTGGATAGCTGCTCTCTAGAAACATCAGTATATGCATTTTATAGTTTCATATGAATTTAAATATTAATGTTAATGGATTAAATACTGTGTTCTCCCAAAAAGGCTCTTTCAATCATTCGTCGTGTTTTTTTTATTGGATTCCTTTATTGTAAAGGGTATTTCAAAGCATATTTTTTTATTGATTGGTTGTTTGGTCTGGTGTGGTGTGGTGTGGTCCGGTCCAACAAAATTGGAAGTGCCAGGAATGGGTCTGTTTTCCATAACATGGAAAGGAAGGGGCACAGAGAGGAGGGATATGATACTGAGAGTGACCACTGAGGACAGACATGCCACCAAGAGAGTTGGCAGCAGGGCTGAGGCTCTGCCATCTTGCATGCTCCCAGACCAGGTAAGTAGCCCCTCTTCCCCTAAACTCTTCCTCATCCCACCCCCACCCCGCCCTTGGCTGCGCTGCTGTAAGGGAGGAGGAAAGGCCTAGGAGGGCTTGGGGAAGAGAGAAGGCCCCGCCTGATGGGACCCCGCCACCCTCAGCTCTTCCTCACCCCTCCAATTCTCTCACTTCCAGCCTCCTGCCCTCTCACGCGTGCGTGCACACCCCCACACCTCCTGACCCCTCTATCGCACGCTACGCCCTGCCCTGCACAAACTCATGCTCCCTCCACACTGCCAGCATCCTTCCCCGAAAGACTTTGGCTATGCCAAGTTAGCCATTTTTTAATATCTTTGAATTAAGAAAGGAAAGCTAGTCTTGGAACTAAAGTACAGGACCTCCAACTTTCTCTCAGACTGTTACCTCAAACAGCTGTTTATCTCTGTTTGCATGTAAAATGTAGATGAAGGACTTGATTCAATTCTGCATTACATTGGCTGATGCCCACAATTCTGTCAGGCAGGAGATAGCTTCTAAAAAGGGTCCCATAACCACTGCTCTGATTGGGGTGGCAGAACAGTTGAGCAGAAAATCAGATATCTCAACCAGCCACTCCACGGTCAGAATCCCTGGGAATTCAGCAGTGCAAACCCTGACTGCCCTAATCCCCTAGAAATAGCAGTTTACCCCACTACTTCCCTTGCCAGCATGGGTAAATGCAGCCTAATATTTCATAGGATAGAAATACATCCCTGACATTTGCTGAGCACTAAGAAATCTTTAGAAGTATCAGGTGCTTCAGATGTTGCTATATTGACACACAGTGTAACATTTCAGAAATCACAACGATCTGAACTTCACTGGAGGAAAAAAGGGAAAAAAAGTACAGCTGCTATATTGCAATGGCAATGAACACTTTAATGAGCGTCTGTTGCATAAATGAAATGCATATTAATCAAAGCTTCTACTAGTGTACACCACAGTGCTCTGCTTTAAGCAAAAACTGAAGCTGACAGCAGAATTTGAAACCTGATCCACAAGCAGATACATAGCTCATTGGGTTTTGCAAAACAAAATTTGACAAGTCAACTGGGTCACTGGGTAAAAGGTCATGCTGCTGGAAATCATTTAACTTTCAAAATATGCAAAATACATATTTTATGTGGCTTTTCAATAAGAATAGATTTTTGGGAGAAGTAGGGAGAACTGTTAAATCATTGATTGTTGCCCTTAGTAATTATTTTAAAACTCTGGATGACAGTTTATTTTAAAACAGATTTGAGGAAAAAATGCCAAAAATTGAAGACAAAAGTCCAATGTCTCCTTGTCCATTCAGAGAGACAGTGGGCTTGATAATATCTTTTATTGGACCAACTTCTGTTCCTGAAGAAAGAAAGGTAGAAGCTATAGCAGCCTGATTTATATTAATACAAGTCCCCATAGTCTTTATTTACTTTAACCCAGCTAATAAGCAAAGGTGTCTAAGAGGAAGTAGAAAGTAAATATCAGAATTCAACAAGGTAGACAAACTTTTTAATGAGTAAAGAATAATACGACTGGTAACTGTACAGGAAAAATTTTTAACCTCTTATTTAATGGGCATTTTGTTGCTCAGTCCCCAGCTCCCACTGTTTAACCCCAGTGTTAGCTTCACCCCTCACTCCCACTATAAACATGCCCTTAATCACTTAATTGTAGGAAGATTTTTTTGAAAAGCTGCCTTTCATGAACTCCAAGCAAGTCTCCAGAACCATTTGGCTAGTTGTATCACTTCTACCATTTCTCTAAAATACAGCTATCCTTGTACAGTCAATTGTTGACTTTAGAATTTTATTAGCAAGTTATCCAACACTCAGATTAATTAACTTTAAATAGTTCAAAGGTTTAAAAAGCAGGAATCTCAAATGTTCAAAGATTATCTATAGTATGGTGCTTAATGTAGTTTTATCTGCCTAAATCAAGCACTGATGCAACTTTCCATTTTGAAAGCCAGAGAAAAAATGCTCAGTACTTCTTGCTGAGCTACTAAATGTATAGAAATGTTGAGGAGAAATATATGTGGGGCTCTAATGGAATCTCAGAGGCTTCCAGAAGTATTCAGAGCATCACACAGAGGGACAATGATGTAGGCAGAACCCACTTCTCTTCCACATAGATGGGAAGACTGAACCAGCATGTTGGAGACTTCTGCAATGGACTTAGCCACCTGTACGTAAGAAAATAGAGAGCACACAGTACTGCCTTATGTCTTTTTTAGAGTATCATTTATTCTGTTCTATTGTAACAAATAGAGTAAATGCTCTTGTGTATTAAAGCACCTTATTCTGAGTGCTGCAATACAGGGTCCAACTGTCTAGCTCTGTTATCTGTGACTATCCCTGAAACTCCCCCCAAAGCTTAAACACACCCTCTCCCAACTCCAGGCGTAGGCCTTGTGAATCCACTGGTTTACTCTTCAAAGGTAAGTATAATGTATAGCACAGAGAGACTTTGCAGAGGATTCTAAACACCATTGTTCTTTATGTAATTGCATGAGAAATGTACAGATCTATACAAAGAGGATAAAACCTAAATGCATTTCCCTGTGTCAGTTCCTCTCCTTTCTAGTTCTTTGTCTCTTTTTCCAAGTCAGCTTGTTTTGCCTTTGGTTGGTCTCCAGCTAAACCAGGTACCCCTGCTTTGAAAACGTGCCATTTCTTCCCCTCCTCCTGTCCCAAACTTCCCGAGTGGCTCCTTGAGTTTCCACTCTCACAGCCAGCTGCTGGTTTTTAAAGTACCTACACTTTGGATTCTTTAACCTGTGCTTGGGGATTTTCCACTATCCAAATACTAGCTTCTTTAGCTAACCAACCTCCTTAGCATATCCACAGTGTGGTCAGGATGCAATAACTACACTCTACTGGCCCTAGTTTGATGGTTAAAATCTACAAACCTTGTCAGCCTTTGATCAAGTCCACATTTATGTAGAAGCATTTGGTGAGCTAAAAGAAATTAAAATAATCTCACAGCCCAGGTTTTAAATAGATGAGCCTTGTTTGCTTCTACATATAAACCAGAGGCAGTTTAAGCTAATCTACAGGGACAGGCATCAAATTTTATGGAACATGGATTTCTTATACAGACTTTCTCTGTATTGAGGCCTACACTGAGGCCATGTCTATACTTACCCATGAATTGATGCTCTGGAGATGGATCTTCTGGTGTTCAATTTAGTGTGTCTAGTAAGGACCTGCTAATGCTCATCGATGCCAGTATTCCTACTCTTTGTGAGGGGTAAGGGATTCCCTATGTCACAAGCATTCTATGCTTACCATAGACGAAGGTTCCAATTCTACACTCAGCTTTGTGCATGTGGACCATGTGCCTACAAAGAGGCCCATTCAGCATTTGTCTACACACAGCTTAATTGCAGGAGCAGGGTCATTTTCCCCAATGGAAACTTGTACTAACCCTTCCTACCAAAAACTTACCGATTTCTCTTTACCTTTCAAAGAGGGTAAATTATGACTTACTAGGTAGCAGTTTCTATTATTATAATACAGTGAACCCTCGTTTATCGCGGTAGATAGGTTCCAAACCCGACCGCGATTGCTGAAAATCCGCGAAGTAGGGACACCATATGTACGTACTGTAAATGGAAACCGATAGGTCCCCCCACCCCCTACAAAGTTTCCCCTGTGATTAGCCTATACTGTATTGTAATTCCATATCATTCTTTAATGCTGCACAAAAGCCATCTGTAATGACGAATGATATGAAAGTATAAAGACAATAGGCAAGCACGATATGATACGGATATAAAAAAAGTCCGCGAAGTCGTGAATCCGCGATGGTCGAACCGCGAAGTAGCGAGGGCTCACTGTACTTTTGTCTTTCCCCTAATGTCTTTTACTTGTTTTTGAAAGGGGAAAAATGAGAGAGAACATGCCAGAATTTGTCTAGAGAAATGTTCTGTCATCTAGAGCTGCATATTTGATGTCCTATGTAATGTGTATATCTGGCTGACAATCATTGAGCTATTTTCCACTCGGGTGTTCTCCATATATCTCCATCTGCCAATACCCAAAGATGTGATTTGCCTGTGATGATCATTTTTTACTCTTATCCGTATTTTGAACTATGAATTAAAGTGGGAGCAACTTGAAATGGTGTGAGCCTTCCTTTCCAAGTATGTGTTTTCTGTAACTATTTAATCCAAAAACGACAGATATCTGTTAGTCCAGTGGTCCCCAACCTTTCAGGGCTGCTGGGCGCCCGGGGGGCAGGGCCGCCCACGCGCCAGGCGTCTGGGGGCGGGGCCGCTCATGCACCGCGTACCCAGGTGCGGGGCCGTTTGTGCCATGCACCCGGGCCAGGAGCCGCCCATGAACCGTGTGCCCAGAGCTTGCACTGCGCATGTGCCACATTCCTGCAAGCGGGGCCACCCATGCGCCACGTGCCCGGGGCCGGCACCATGCAGGAGGGAGGGAGACAGGAGGACAGCTTTCCCTGTCTTAGAGACAGCACGTGACTTCTCTCAGAAACTCACTGTCACATACATCCAGTCTATGCCCCTCACACACTGCCATACAAACTTTACCAGTCTCTGTGCCTACACACTGTCACAAAGGCCGTCTCTCGCACATAGAGTGTCTCTCTTTCAGACTCAAATACTCTCTCTGGCTGTGTCTACATTGGCAAGATTTTGTGCAAAAGCAATTGCTTTTGCGCAAAAACTTGCCGCCTGTCTACAGTGGCCGCGAGTTTTTGTGCAAGAACACTGACGTTCTAATGTAAGAAATCAGTGCTTCTTGCGCAAATACTCTGACGCTCCCACTCAGGAATACAGGGGAAGGGGGGTAACCGAGTGGGCCCAAGCCATACTACTGTGGTGTCAGCTGGGCTTGGGGTGGAGGGCATGGCGTGTGGGGACAGTGGCCGGGCTGTCTGACTGACCTGACCCATCCTTTCTTCTGTTCCATGCAGTGGGACCAAGCAGGAGCAGGGGACCTTCCAGTCCTGCGGCAGCAGCAGCACCCCCAGCTGCCCAACCATCAAGCCGGCGGGTCTGGCAGCGGGACCAGCTCCTTTGGCAGTACGTGCAGGCCGTCGAACGGGTGGAGGTGGACCTGCAGTGGTGCCAGGAGGCCTAGGGGCCCTTACAGGCCCAGTGTGTGTGCATGGCAGATGCCTTCTCCACCCTCACCGTGCCTATTGGCCATGCTATACATTATGGCATGGCATTGCCCCATGCACCTGCCATCCCTCCCATAGAAATGCCCATGTCCCCTCCTGCTCCTGCCCCTCCTGCTTCCGCAATGCCCCCTCCTGCTCCTGCTCCCACAATACCCCCTTCTGCTCCTGCCCCTCCTGCTCCCACAATACCCCCTCCTGCTCCTGCCCCTCCTGCCCACCTCCCCATGGTGCCTGCCCTGACACGGCATGTCATGTGCAGGTCTGCCCCTGCAGAAGCAATCATAGGGGCCACCCCTCCCAGCAGTAGCTCCCCCCTCCCAGTTAAGAGCCTCCTCCCCCTCCCACTCTAAGTCTCCCCCCTCCCCACTGTAAATAAAAAGTTCAAAAGTTGTGTTCCAAAAAAAAACCTGTGGTGTTGTTTATTGGGAGGTAAGGGCACAAGAAACAAGCAGAGAAAAAAAAATCAGCCAAAGGCACTAAAAGGCCCAAGGCAACCACAAATAGAGCTGCTACATCTGTCAGTCCCTGCAAGAGGTCCTATAGCACGCAGCAGGAGAGAAAGTTAAAAGTATTTGCACAAAATCATGCCAGTGTAGACGTAGCCTCTCTGTGTGTAGATCACAGTCCCACTCCCTTCTTTCCGAGGACCTAGCCCTTGGTGGGTGGGGGTGGGGGGGGTCCAGAGCTGGTTCATACCCACGTACCAAAATTCATGAAGTGCCCATCCCTCCCCTGATATTGCCCATCCCTGGTCTATGGGATTGGAGTTTTATGTCAATGATGGCAGATTTCTGATTATTTTTCAAACTTCTGTACAGTAATATATAGGCCTGCATTATTCTTTGCACACACACATTACTTCGCCTGCTCAAATGTCATCATTTCTGGGATGGCACACAGTGACTGTTTAGCTGCCTTCAGCAACACTGTACAACAGAAGGAATAAAGATGGTGTAGGGTATTGTACCCCGTTGAAATTGTAGAGGGGATGCAGGTAGTAGGCAGATGGTAATTTATGTAAATTGGAATTTGGCTAGTACTCTAGAATTACTTACCTCTCGTTCTTGTAAAAGGCATTTAAGTCACATTTCTGCATAGCTCAGGGCTTTAGCTAGCCTATTAACTGAAAAAAGAAAGTAGCTTTCCACAAAAGCTGGGTATCTGTGTACCATTTGATAATCATTTCTCAGTGTACAACACTGATTATATTTGCATTACTGTTAAGAGACTCAGCGTGAAATCCTGACCCTAATAAAATCAATGACAAAATTCCCATTAACTTCAGTAATGTTAACAACCACAAAGAGGTTAATTTTCTATTTCTTGTCTGGATGTATACCAAATTCTAAAAATAAACCTGAAGCCAGTTCTCTGTTTGGTATAACTGGCTTGGCAGCATTTACTACTATATATATTTGTTGTCTTAAGATTGTGTTTCTTTGTATTTTGGATTCATTCACTAGACTTAATCCTTCTGGTACATGAGGATATACACTGCACATCATAAAATCCAAGGAGAGGCCCTCATAGCTCTGGAAATGTGTGCCTTATCGGTCAATCTCTTCCACTGCAAGAATAATGGAAATGTTTTTAAAGCTCTTTGTATGCTCAGTAATAAATTGGGATTCTCCTTTCTATGTAGCAACATGTAAAATATATTGGGTCTAATATAGCAACTCCTAATTACCCTGATACTAAAGGGCCTTCATTTTTTGTTGACCTTTATACATTTTGTGTGTGGCCAGGAATTAGACGTATCTAGCAGGAACAGACATTATAGCCATAAAACTTGGCTAATTTCTAGGGGTGAAGGAGAATAATTCCTGGGAGTAAGAGGAGAGGTGGTCTAGAAAAAGAATAAATGAAGTTATTTTTATGACCTCGTATTTCCCTTGATTTTTTCCTCTGTTTCAAAAGAGCAGTAAATCTTTAATTACGTTAGGTCAAAATATATGATAAAATGGACTATCTTAAATTGCAATGCAAACAGATGTATAAAGGTTTGTTTTATCTTATACTTTTGATTGCATGAATGAGACTGCAGATTTGGGTTGTAATTTTAAAAATCTCTTCTAGGAGATCACAAGAGTTTTCATTTCTTCCCCCTCCCTCCCCAAACTAAACAATAAAATTGCACAGTCTGAAACTTAGCTTTTCCTGCCACTTGGCTAGCTTTTTCATAAATATAAAGGACTGAGTAACTTAACAAACAGCAGAAAAACTGCCCTTAGCAAGAGGTTTTTACATTTTCAAACTGACATGCTTATAAAGCTGGCCATTTGAAAATTTTTTAAATAGCTGTTTTGTTTAGGTTCTCCTTATGATTACATGGTTTTTGTAAAGTGTCCTCCTCACATTATCTGAGCAGCTAGAATTTCAGAGGGCCTCCTTGAACCAAAGGAAATACAAAGTTTTAAGCTCTCTGTGGGTTGCTTTCTAGACCACATCAGTGTTTTTAGGATTTTGTTTTCTCAAGAGGAAAATGAAGCTATCGGGGATTTGTAAACATTTTAATAACTCATTTGACAACTATGACAATTTGGTTTGCTGATAACTGGTGGAAAATAAAACCAGCCTAAAATTAACTTTTACTCTCAACTTTTAACCAGTATTTCTTTGCTTTTAATAGCTTTTCCTGTTTCTCTGAACAAATTTACTTAATTACAGTGTTTGTCTTCAAGATATTTGTGTCCATGTTTTCTCTTTACATTTGTGACAAAAGTTATCATCTGCAGCTTGACACTATATAGGTGAGGGGCTTTAAGAACTGTGATGATGTCAGCAATGTAACAGCCAACTGCTTCCTACTTATTTTCAGTATTAATGACTTCCTGAAGCAATCTGTACAGTATCTGTTGCTCTCTGAAAAATAAAAGTGATGTTCCCTATGCTTGCTACATCACACCCAGCAATAAAGATTTTACAATTGGAACTCAGCTGGTAGTTTGTTTAACAGTGCATGAAACAGTCAAAACATAGCTTCCTCCTCCCTTGTCTGTGTTGGCTGTTAGGAGGTGTTGACCACAATAAGCAATTGATATAGTAAAAACCATTTGTTCTATTAGTTTTTCAGATGTGAGTAAGAGAACATGCCCAGTAAAAGACAGCTGAAGAAAGTAACAAGGATCCATTTTTAAAATAATCATTTTTCTGACTATCGTTGTAATATTAATACTTTGTTGCAGAAAACAATTCTGGATTGACGGGGGAGAAACTTGATATTCTTCCGATTTTTTCCATATGACCTTGGAAATTTCTCCCATTACCTTGGTACAGGTTGGGCTGCCCAGGCCCCAGACTCAGTTTATTATTATGAGGGCAGATCAGGATTCCTACTGGCTGTCCCCTGTCCCTCAGCTCCGCTCCAGGATTGAGGGAGTGAGCCAGTCAGTGAGGAGGGAGTTGCAGGCCACCTGGCCCAACAGAAAATTTAAGGTAAGTGGGACTGGTGAAGGGGGGAACAATCCTGATTCAGCCTGGATCTCCTCCAAGATGTGTGTGCCTATCACACAACCTGCCTGCCTGCCAAGGATCCAATACAGGATGCAGCATATTACAAACCCCAAGAATGAGGGTCAAAATAATTATTCCTGCAGAAAATTTGAAATATGGTAGGACTAATTTCTTTAGTATAAAGAACACTTTCTACACCCTCAGTTTCACGTTTGTGTGTCATGTAAATCATTTTGCCAATAAAAATTAGAGGATGCCATACTTTCATGCAAAGCCAATAGCTTTGGGATTACAATGAAGAACGTGTGAAGGTTATATGTGAGCGGTATGTTTTTGTGTATTTGTGGCCTTTCCCATTAAAATTCAAAGGTAGGAAAGTTTTTCCTGGTTTTCAATTTGTTTATTTGAATTTTTCACTGTTCTAGTTTAAAATTAAATGCCAGCAATAGTTTAATTTTATATGGGAATGAAAGAACTTGGGCAAAATTGGTCTTCTCCTGCAGCATATTTTATGCCAGGCTTAGAGCCAAAATAATTGCATTTCAAAATAACTAAGATAAAAAAAGTCCCAATTTTTGCTGGTTTCCTTTCTCTCCGTTTCCATTTAAGATAAAAGAGATTGAAAACTGCTGTTTCCCACAAGTCACTTCAAAATCACAGTGTGTGTAGTGGAGAGACTATCTGCTTTTAAAGTCTACACACAAACACAAGAAAACACACAATGTTGGCGCCAAAATGGAAATAGAATTGTCCATATTAAAACAGCAGCCTTCCCACACAGCACTCTGAAAAAGGAAAATGGAGTTGCAGTAATTACCCAATGTGCTGTGAATGGAAATTTTGTGCAGCACTTCCTCCCTAGTTTGCTACAGTTACGTTATTTCTGGACTGCATAGCCTATTAGCAGCTTAGATCTTATGCTGGCTGGGCTACATGTCTGTGCCAGTGACCATTAATCTTTCTTTTCCTGTGTGGAATCTACTAGGCAGCCTGAAAAGTGAAGGGGAAAAAAGTCAACATCGCTTGCAGAAGATAATCCACTGTTTAAGGTGCGACTGATAGGCCACCCTGATTAAATCCCAAGTCTTCCAAATAACATAAAACAGATTCCCAGTGAATCGGTTAAGTGTAAGCTCCAGGACCACTTGGGCTCTATATAATTCATTTTTCCTAAAATGATTTATTACTGAGTGGGGAAGATCAGAAAGAAGTCTTTTCTGCTTTTTGTATATCTCAGGCACATTTATCATTTTGTTGTGAAGGATCGAGTGAACTAAAATTGATTCTTTAGAACAGGAAGTGCATAATACATTCTCTAGTTTAAGAGAATTCAGAAATGCAGAATGTAAAAGGATTAATGAAGTCAGAAGAAGGCAATTTAGAAAACAATAAACAAGATATCAGTGGGATGGAAATGTAACCAAATGAAGCAGACATGATAAGAGAAGTGATCACACTTCACCTTAAGTGGTGATAGGGGGATGTTGTCTGGCTAAGCACTTACCAGATGACGAGTCACAGAGGAAAAGAAGCTGCTGCAAATGTGAAGGGCAGCATTGTCAGCCAATGGTCAGGGCAGCGTGTGTGGGTGTTACATCCAAGTCTTCAACTGCTGGGACGCAAGGTCCTGTCGCAGTGGAGTGTTGCTGGCCCCAGGCTTCAGCCACACTGAGTCTACGGATGCTGGGGCAGTGCGCCCTCCTGAGGCTCTGGGGCAGGGAGGCTGGGACCACATGCCACCTGCCCTCCCCGTGCTCCGGGACCGGGGGAGACTAGGAGCGCATGCTGCCTGCCTTCCTTCTGATGGTGGGGAGGCTCCCGTGGGGGGCTGACAGCTCGCCTCTGTAGTGATGGGTGGCTTGGCTCCTGTGGGGAGCAGGCCTGGAGCAGAAGGAGCAGAGCTGGATGCTTGCCTACCTCACCCCTAATTCATGCGCTGCCTATGCTAGGGCGAGACCTGCAGTGGTCATCTCGCTAGTCGCTTCTTTCTACGGTGGCAGAAAAGGAATTTTTCCCTCCCCCCAAGTTGACCAAGGTATAGGAGATGGGAATTGCCTTCCCACAGCGGATTCGGGGGGGGCTTTGTTATGGTGAGTGGGGAAGGGAGTTAGGTGATGAGGTTACAACTGGTTAGGGAAGTGTTGCGTGGATATCCAGTTGCTTCATGGGGAAAGGGACACAGTAACCAGATAAATGGCTTGGTAAGGGACTTCAAAGAGTATTTTTAAAGAAGTTGAGGTGGTGGGTCCGGGCTGGTATGAATGGCATGGCAGAGAGCCACCCCCCTTTTAATAGCCCACCTTGACCCCAGTGTAAAGGGAGAAGGTAAGGTCCCAGCAATGGGTTGGCTGGGGAAGAGGCTAGAAAAAAGAGGAATTGGCAAAAGCTCCTAGGTAGATATTGAAGTGATTATGGAGTTATCTGCACAGTACACTTTCATCTGCCAGGTAATCCCAAACATTAATACTACAGTTGAAGCCTCATTAAACCATATCCATCATCCCCTTTCCTCCTTTCAGTACAGCCAGACAACAGCACGTGGAAGGAAGAGACTTGCAATTCTTAAGTAAATTTTCTGGAAACAAATATTAGGCCTAAAAATTCTTCAACTGATAATCATTGATATGAAACCTGATAATCCTAAGGCAATGAAATAGTTTGAGAGAAGTAAAATGACTCTGCAGGCAAATATAGGCAATATCTGAGAAATATTATTTAAATTTTCCACATATAGTTTTTTGTGGTCACCCCTTCTAGTAAATTTGATAGGATGGCTTAAAGCTGTGTGAAAAGGTAGCATTTTTGTTAAATTCAATAGGATTTAAATAATTATTTTTAAAAATAGAATCTGTGAAATAGAAAGATGCTTTTAATTTTTTCTCAATCTATTTCAAACCTGAATTTGGCTATGAATGTTAATTAATATCACATTGAGTAGTTACTCTGTAAATCAGCCCAGTCTGCCACTGTTTTGCAATAATTCTGGTTAAACCTTAATTGCTTAGCTGTTCATATAAACTATCAAAGGAATTAGAAAGCCAATGCATGTTATAAATACCCACCAGAAAACTTAACACAGCATTAAATAAGTGTATACAGGCAGTCCCCGGGTTACATGGATCCGACTTACATTGGATCCCTACTTACAAACGGGGTGAGGCAACCCCGCACTAGCTGCTTCCCCCCAGCAGACCAAGGAGATGCGAAGCTAGCGCCCCCCCCCCCCCCCCCCCAGCAGGCCAGGGAGACGCGGAGCGGCTTTTCTCAGCAGACACCTCAGCTTGAGAATAAAGGACTGGGGGAAGTGAGGTGTGGGAGAATAAAACTGAGCTCTGGAGAAATGTTTGGCTAGAGTTTCCCCTACAATATGTACCAGTTCTGACTTACATACAAATTCAACTTAAGAACAAACCTATAGTCCCTATCTTGTATGTAACCCGGGGACTGCCTGTATTTAAAAAAAAAGAAAAGCAAGATGAAAGGTCCATCTAGCCCAGTATCTTGTCTGCCAACAGTGGCCGATGCCAGATGCCCAAGAGGGAATGAACAGAACAGGGAATCTTCAAGCAATTCCCCTCCCATCACCCATTCCCAGCCTCTAACAGAGGCTAGGAACACCATTTCTACCTACTCTGGCCACTGATTAACCCTAGCCTCCATGAATTTATCTAGTTTTTTTCTTGAATCCTGTTAAATTCCTGGTCTTCACAACCTCAAGGAGGTTCCACAGCCCAACCATGTGCTGTGTGAAGAAAAATTTCCTTTTGTTTGTTTTAAACCTGCTATCTATTAATTGCATTTGGTGACCCCTAGTTCTTATGTTATGGAAACAAGTAAATAACTTTTCCTTATTCACTTTTTCCACACCCATAGGGTGTGGACTTTTTCTACATCCATAGGAAGCTGATGAGGCAGAAACTGGCTTTAAACAACATATCTAGTAAACAGAATGCAGTTTCGCTATACTAGTATGTATGACTTCAAAAGTAAACAAATTACAAATGTGAAGCAGGTAACAAAGCAATAATGTCCACAGTGTTTACATAGAAAATATTTTTGATTTGCAGGTATAGGCTGTGAAGACATGATTTTTGTTAATCCCATGTTATTTACCACCTTTATTTAAAAGGTTATTTCATGGAAGCTCTAGTACATGAGTCTTTTAAACTTGGAATACACAACATACTCTCACATAATTTGTAGAGAACACACTTCCACTGGTAGGGGTGTAGACAAGATGATCTAACAAGGTTTGTCTGTTTCTGGGGCTAAATTAAGCGGGTTCCCTGTCTCCCTGAAGTCACAAAGCATAAAGTTGCCTAAGCAACAGCCTATGAGGGATATAACACCTGTCAAATACTTCTAATATTTGTCAGTTTGATCTATATCAAACCATCTGATCCATGTAATCTTTTACTAGACTAGTATTTGAGTGCTGAGGAAGAAAAAAAAGAAGAATTTAGTGTAGTGTACTTATACAGCTAGGAGTAATGGCATTAATATAAGAAAGAGAAAATTTAGCTTGACTATTAGGAATAACTTTCTCAATAGGAAAATGTATCAGGCTGTGGAAAATTGAATCCCCCCCCCCAACCGAATTTTTAAAATGTGACTGGACAAAACATGAGAAAATGTACTCTGTGGAACAATGCCCCACATGTAGACAAATGGATAAGGTGGTGTAAATAGCACATTTTCATCTCTAATTTCTACAAATCTAGTGATATGTAAAAAGAAGATGTGCATATATTTTTAGTTTATTGTATATGCACTTTAGAGGTACATGACAAGTCCAAAATAATAACATATGCAATAAGTAGGTATGCACAACGGATAGGTGGGGAGAAAATACAGCACGTGTTATTGATAATACTATCGCAGGATTATGTATAATGGTATGAAATTATTTTATTATTATTTATTATTAAAAAGGGAATAGAAATGCACACAGGCCCATGAAATAGACTTGTTCAATAGCAACATTTTGCAAGAAAAAATACTTTCATTCATATTTGACACATTCATTACATAATTAAACCATTAAGCCACTTTTAAAAATTAAATGATACATTCTGTAGTACAAAGCAATAACTTTTTACCATAATTTTTCCATGATAGTTCATTCAGAAGTGTCATGATCATGAGAGGTAGACAGCAGCCTGGGGACTAAGGGGTTAACTATACCTAACCCAGGTAGAGTTGGCCAATAAGAATGTAGGTAGGAATTTCAAACTGGGACAAAGGAATTTTTGTTTTTTTCCCCTCTTCTTTGCCCTGGGAAGTTTCTCTCCAGCTACTGAGGGAGTCAGACAGAACATCTCCCTCCAAGAATAGACTTTTCACTCTTCTGTAAGTAGGGTAAAGTTTAGATAAATCCATTAGGTTTTATTTTTTTATGGTTTGGGAAATGGAATCTGATGTCTGTGCATTTAAAATGGATTTTTCCTCTCTTTTGCGACTGTTTGGTGGAATTCCCCATGAGTATATTACGTTGTGACTCTACCATCTAGTCATTATGCTTGCAACAGGAATATTGTGATGATAATAAAAGTTATTTCTCTTTACTTTTTATTAACCTGGAATTGGTTAATTTTTGTGTCCTGGTTTGTACTTTAGGGGTCAGATTTCCCAAGTGATCTCGCCCCTGATTTTCTTATCATTGGGTGGTGGCAATGGAGTTTTTATCGGCAAAATCTAGATTTTTTAAGATTTTGGGGGAAAGTTTTTTACCAAAGCCTGGAAAGATAAGGTTTGGGGTACTTTTGCAGGCCCCCACTTCTGCATTTATCATGCTAGAGTGGGGAAGGAGCATTGACGAGGGGTATACACTGGTTAGTCTGGAAAGGTCTAGTATCGCAAAATAAGTAGGTTTTGCTGAACTTCCAGTCAAGCTGTGTCAATAGTACATATTGCCACTCTAAATAGGATCACGCATTTAAAATAGAAAACATGATCTTGATGGGCTATTCAAGGTTTTAAGTCAGTCATTTTTAAACATCCCACTACAGTACAATTATTGGGTGATTCTTATATATACCTTCATTTTCATACACACATTCTCATTACTGTAGTAAGTTGAGGGTCAGTAACATGGAGTCAGCAGGCCTAAATAGAGGCCTGTAACATGAAAACAGCAACAGGCCTTGCAATCTAGTGAGCAAGACTTTGGTTCACTAACAGGAGCTAAGAAAGAAGCTCTATTGATAATTGTGTGATTGTGTAAGTTAGGTCGAGCATGGAAGGACACAGGGAGGCACTGGGTACAGACTGTAAACCAAAGGGGAGTAATGGAACATCTTAATAAGAAATGTCTTGGTACAAAGACTCCCTAAAAACTAGGTTCAGGACTGGGTCGAGATTGACAGCATGAAGGATAGTAAGTGAGCCCTGCTTCTATAAGATGAAGGGTGGTAACTAGGCAACAGAGGGTGGTAACCTGGTACGTAAAGAAATGGTGTAAGTTGTTTGTACCTGTCTATAAAAGGATACCGCAGAGGGTGCTCTCCGGCCGACCTAGCCGGGGAGGGGGGGGGGGGGCGCAGGTGTCATTGCCTGAATTTACAGAATCCACAGTAGCTTAACTTTGACTAACTTCTGTTAATATCTGTTATATGGCAATAGGCCTGCCTGGTGTTGGTATCTTGTCAACCCGGGCCATAGTGCCCAGTGGTGTAACATTGTACTGATCTCTGTTACCAACTGGTAGAGCTTCGCATTTGACAATAAACCTGCTCGATTGATTTCAAACCTTGCCTGCATCTGTCGTTTCCGGGGCCTCTCAGAGATCTCTTGGATTGACCCAAGTGCATGGGATCTAACACTCTAGATAAAGGAAGTACCGATTGTTACGCACGCAGCCGAAAGTTTATCACCACCAACGGAGTAGAGGTCCTGTCAGGAGCGCGTCAGGACGACCCTGACCAGATGACGCTGACACTGACAGTTCAGACCACCAAAGGTACTGAGGTACGAAGATACCGAGGTATGACGATTACAACCAAAACACTCAAAGTAAAACACCCATTATTTGTGAATTCCTTCCACTGCAATTGCAGTTCATACAGTGGACTGAGATCCTGGAAATATTTCTTACATAAGATGTCAGTCACCACTTCATAACAAAGAATTTATTTTCCTTAAATATTTTCTTGTCTATATTTGAGCAATCCAGATTCATAGCTACAGAGAAAGGAACAGAATCAGTAGGTGGAATGCAGATTTGAATGTGCAAAAATCTAAAGAAACCAATCTATGGTAACTAATAAACAGGATTAGATATTAGTTCACACATGGTTGTTGTCAATGCTGTATTTCTGGAACTAGGCTCCATCAGTTGGCCTCTGCTAAGGGGCCATATTTTCAAAAGAGCTTAGCTCAACTCCCATTCAGGAAACAAAATTAATGTCCCGAGAACTAAACATTCAGCACTTAAGATAAATAACATATGGAGAATGCTGATTTTATTTTCTAAAACTTTAAGTGCATAGTCACTTATATTTAATAATTTAAAAATGGTTTGTCTTAAGGACAATTAAATCCCATGACCTAAGATTCACAGCAGGAGCCACAATTACTGACAGCTACTTAAATTGCTGACTTCACAGGCGCAAAGCATGTAAGCAGAGGACCCAATTAAAAGAATTACTTTGCAGTTTTTGGTTCCTTGAACATGATTTTGGTTTCATGTTATATTTTGCTATGTAAGCTATTTTGTAAAAACCACATCTGAAAAACCTCATGAGCTTCTGCTCTTATCCTGTGAGCATGTGCTCAAAACCAGAATCATATGATTTGAAATGCCCTTTTCCCCTCAAATGTTATCTCAGAATCAACATATCTGGTCATTGAGCTAGTCACAAGTCCAAGCAGTTTTCCTCTCAAAGTTGCTAACAGAACACACAGAGAGGAAAGAGCCGACAGCCCAAATATGCTGCTACTTGGATCAATTATGTAATGGGATCTGGCATGCTTAGCAATCTTCATAGTCTTCCCAGTGAACACACATTCTTACTAACCACAAAAACAGAACAGGCATTGAGTAACAAACTGCCTTTGTTTTAGTAATGTGATCATTTCTAATTTAAAACAAAATATTTTCAACTTTTCTATAATCCCTTTGTGCTATCTTTTTGTGGAAAAAAAAAATCCTAGGAAAGGAATAAACCATTTAATAGATAAAATGTGGGGAAGGATAGCTGCTGCTATAGTCTTTGCAATATGACCTGAATATACTCCCCCCAAAAAATTGCTGCTGCAAAAAGATCCCAGAGTAGGAAAACCAAACAGAATCATTAGTTAATTTCTTCCCATAATGCAGTCCTGGCACTAAAATACCATGTCCTGCCACCAATTTGATCCCATTTAGTAGAAGCATTTCTTGGCTATTTTGAAGTGTGCTTTCAATCTAGATGGCTCTTACTTTAGAGAAAGAAAAACAAGGAAAGGGTAAATAAATATAAAATTCCTGGACTAAATAAGCAAGGAATGTGTGTATCTCATTCTGTAAGAGCCTCTGTCTTTTTCCCTAATTCCCTGTCCCAGGTTCAATGGCAAATGTTAGATTTGTCAACTTAGAAGAACTTGATAGGGAAGTTATGACAGGATTTCTTTAAAAGTGGATCTATGGGAATTTGAATTTGTTTTGGATTCCATTTACAAACAAAAAGGTAATTAGTGGCACAGGAAAAAACTGTTTTCTGTGCATTGGATAGCACAGCGAAGGCTAGTATAAGCAAAACAGTACAGCAGGAATCTCCAGCACTAGCATACACAGGAATAGGATTTCCTTCCCCATCCCCAGTTAGCTGGCTTGGTTGCAAGACTTCCTTCCACTTAAAAATGTATTGCATCCAAGTAGAAACAAAAGCACAATTCCTGCAACCCAGTAAATCACATAGCCTTCTTGATAGAAAACATATACGCATTTTGGGAGACAAAAGGTCAAATTCAGGGGTGTAATGTGCAAGTTTAACTTCTCGTGATCCCTGTTTCACAACCTTTAGGATGGAGGCTACTTTTACATACATCTCTTCCTACTCCCTCAAGGTGTAAATCACACTAATTGAGAGTCCTTCATATATTGGCAGAGTGGTGTACACAGCTGCAAGGTACTCTGAGGTGCAAGCGAGTCTTATTTGCAGAAGTATATCAATGTAAGGGAGTATAATTGGGCTATTTCCTTATTGTTACCAGTGCTGCTTGGGGTATCGTCTGGCTCCAGTGTTATTATTAGTCACAAGCAAAGTGTGAGAGATTTCTTGTCTTAAATGGGTATTTAGTGATGTTTGCTATTGCACCTGTTAGGGGAGGTTCCTCTTCTCCCCCTCTATAAATGCAAATCTGTAAGATATCTGAAGAGCTTGTAATAAAAGGATGGAGCATATACAGGATACACAGTATGGAAATAGGTAGCTATACAGGTTCTTAGTTAACTAAAAGGGTAATAACTATAATTCTTCTTTGAGTGACTTCACCTGTCCATTCCACACTTGGTGTGCACATGTTCTATGTGCAATCACTGGACATTTTTTCTGTCACTGTTACCCATTGGGATTGTTCAAGCATCCCATGCTGCCACATGCTGCTGGAATGGGTATAAAGGGCCCAGTTGACCCCAAGTCTCTTCAGTTCCTTCTCACTATCCATGAGGGTTGTGCATGTCCATTGCATGATCTGCCCTACTACCCTCCTGCACCAGAGTTTCAGAAAGAAGAACTGACACAGCATTGGTGTATGTCAGTAGAGGGTGCTTGAGCCACCTTGACAATACCACACCAAGAGTGGAATGCATATGTGCTTCACACCTTGAAGAACCACTGTTATGAAAGGTTTTTTCCTCAGTGAATAGTTCATTATAAATATACATTATTTTGTGAGTTTTGCTATTTCTTTCTTTTAAGGAAACAGGAACAATATGAATGGTTTATGCAATTAGCCAACACACTGTAAATTTTTAAAGGCAAATATACACTGAAACACCACATGATTGGCAGAACCAGAATTTTTCATTTAAGGAATCGAGGCCTTAAACTGTTTTGCAATCCAATCAATGCAGCAGAAGTAAAATAAGATTGCTTAGTTGTTTATTAATTATAATTTAATTATTCATTTGTGTTAAGATAAAAGGAATTGTTTGGTTTTGTATCTACAAAATAAGTGTAATTTAAATATTTTATTTTAAATTTGACAATACAATACATATTGGTTTGAGCATTGGCCTGCTAAACCCAGGGTTGTTAGTTCAATCCTTGTGGAGGCCATTTGGGGCAAAAATTTGTCAGGGATGGTACTTGGTCCTGCTGTGAAGGCAGGGGACTGGACTCGATGATCTTTCAAGGTCCCTTCCAGTTCTAGGAGATAGGCAATCTCCATTAATTAAATTAATTAAATTAAATATATTAAGCACAGAGAAAAATTCATATTGCAGTTATTAATATTCCATATCTCTTTTTAAACTTAGTTATTTAAATAAAAAATTATACATGAAGTATGTTTGGTGGAAGATACAAATTTAAACACGCTTTTAAAGCTGGCAATTTAGTATAAGTGCAAAGGACAGCAAGCTTGTGTTTTCACTGTTGTGAATAAGAAAAAATAAAGGCATGTTCACTGATGACTAAAATATAAATGTCAAGTAGGTGAGTGTAATTTAGAAGTAAATTACATAGGAAAATGACATTTAGCTGTTTAAAACTGGACTAATAAGGAACACACCATAGGAAAAAGCCCTGCACAGGCTGAAGATGGATAGTTTTTTACATGTAAAATCTCTGAACCCATAAGCGATTTAATTGATCTGTTTTGCTTCTAAAGATTGCAAAATACGTTGTTTTTTTATTGGTAACATTTTAAAATAATTGATGGTTGTAAAGCACATTGAGATCCTCAAATGGAAGACACTCTGGAAATGTATTATTATCTATTATTATTCATTACCAAACATGTATCATACTGACCTGCATTACTTTTTAAACTATACTTCAGCCTTATTATACTCCTTGAATTCTAGGTTATATTTAAAAGCACATACAATTTCCATGTGAGGTAGACAACAGTCTCTTGTCTGAAGTACAAGCTGTTCTGTCGCTTGAAGATGGAATTGCCTTATTTATAGAGGGAGTAATGTCACAAATTATTGCTTTCAGTGACAAAACACAGCGTAAAGGTATTATTCCAATAGCAATTCCCTAAAGTCAGAAATGATATTTTGAAATACATTAATTAATGCTAATCCTTTAAAGAAATTTTCCCTCAAGTTTCAATCTTCCATGTAAATGGCACAGTATTATAATATGCTAACAAAACTGCTGAAACTAACCCAAGCTATATCTATGCTTATATAGTAGCAAGATCAAGCTAAGGACAGTATTAGCTCCCCAAACCATATTAATTTAAAAGGATGAAGCAGAGTTAGAGGAGGCCAAAAATCAGGTGATCAGCTTTCTGATCACATGGCATGAATTGCCACTGAATAACAGGTAGTCTCAAAAAAAATTAAAATAAGTGGTTGATGACTCAAACCTTTTCATTTGCAGAAGTCAAAGTATTTTCAAAAGTGTAAGAAATTTGCATTTCCAATGTACCAAAAAAACCCTGTACTAATAAATGATAGTACTTTTCCTCCAAAAAGAGGGGACACCATTTGTACAAAGCTCTTCAGGTGACAGGTAAAAAAGACACATTAAATCACAGCTGTGCTAATAAACAAGCTAAACATATTCCTTCCATATATATAATATATTGCTCAAAAGAGTCATCACAATAAATGACTAGAGGGTATCTAATGTAATACCCATTTTTAGAAGACTTCCAAGGCAAGCCTGGCAATTGCAGGTTAAGTCTATCTTTATTACCAGGAGAATTGGTTGTAAACCATAGTAAAGAATAGAATTACCTGACACATAGAAGAACATGATTTATTAAGAAAGTTTTTATAAAGGGGAAATCATGTTTCACCAATCTATTAGAATTCTTTGAAGGAGTCAACAATCATGTGGACAAGGATGATCCAGTGGATTTAGTGTAGTTGGACTTTCAGAAAATCCTTTTTCAAGGTCCCTTACTAACGGCACTTAAGCAAACTAAGCTGTTACGGGATAAGGAATGTCTTCTCATGGACCAATAACTGGTTAAAAGATAAGAAACAAAAGGTAGGAATAAATGGTCAGTTTTCCCAAAGAAGAGAGGTAAATAGCTGGGTCCCCAAAGGATCTGTACAAGGTCTATTCTGTTCAACATATTAATAAGTGATCCGGTGAACAGAGAGGTGGCAAAATTTGCAAATATTAGCACTCAGGAAAGAGACCTTAGAGCCAAAGCCTATAGGTAAGTTTAAAAACTTGGAGGCCTGGAAGATAGGTAAGAAACTGGGGGGAGCATGGGTTACAATAGTGGGGATAAAAGCGAAACAAGGCACAACGAGGGCAAAACCAAATCAGTATCTTAGTTGTCTGTATACAAATGCAAGAAGTATTAGGAACAAGCAGAAATAACTTAAAATGCTAGTAAACAAACACAGTTATGACATAGTTGATGTCAGACAGACTTGGTGAGATAATAAGCAAGACTGGAATATTGGTATAGAGCGGTACAGCTTGCTCAGGAAGGATAGGTGAGGAAAAAAAGGGAGGAGGTGTTGCCTTATATATACAGTTGGTCTGAAGTTGAGATGGACATGGGAGACAGACTTGTTGAAAGTCTCTGGCTAAGGTTAAAAGGGGTAAAAACAAGGTTGATGTCCAGGTGGGAGTCTATTAAAGGCCATCTAACCAGGCAACAGAGGTGGATGAGGCTTTTTTTTAACAACTCACAAAATAATCCAAAGCACAGGACTTGATGGTGGTGGGGGACTTCAACTATCCAGACATATGGGAAACTAACACAGCAGGGCATCGATTATCCAACAGGTTCTTGGACTGTATTGGAGACAATTTTTTATTTCAGAAGGCTGAGAAAGTGATGGGGGGAAGTTGTTTTAGATTTGATTTTAATAGTGAGGAGCTGGTTGAGAATTTGAAAGTGGAAGACAGATTGGGTGAAAGTGATCAAGAAATGATAGCATTCATGACTGTAAGAAATGGTAGGATGGAGAACAGCAAAATAAAGACAATGGATTTCAAGAAGGCAGACTTTAGCAAACTCATGGAATTGGTACATAAAGTCCCATGGGAATCTAGAATAAGAGGGAAAACAACTGAAAAGCTGCCAACTATTTTCAAAGAGACGTTATTAAGGGCGCAGGAGCACACTATTCAACTGTGTAGGAAAAATAGGAAGTATGGGAAGAAACTACCCTGGCTTAACTAGGAGATCTTACATGATCTGAAATTAAAAAAAATAAAAGAGTCCTATAAAAAGTGGAAACTAGATTAAAGTGAAAGGATGAGTATAAACAAATAACACAAGTATAGAGGAGCAAAATTTTAGAAAGGCCAAGGCACAAAACAAGTTCAAGCTAGCAAGAGACAAAGGGTAACAAGAAAAAAATTCTACCAATAAATTAGAAGCAAGAGGAAGACCAAGGACAGGGAAGGCCCATTGCTAAGTGAAGCGGAAGAAACAATAACAGATGTGGAAATGTGGAAATGGCAGAGATGCTTAATGATTTCTTTGTTTTGGTTTTCAACAAGAAGGTTGGTGGCAACTGGCCACCTAACATAGTAAATTCCAGTGAAAATGGGAGAGCTTCATAAGTTAAAATAGGAAAAGAACAAGTTAAAAATTACTTGGAAAAGTTAGATGTTTTCAAGTCACCAGTGTCTTGATGAAATGCATCTTAGAATACTCAAGGAGCTGATAGAGGAAGTATCTGGGCCATTCACTATCATCTTTGAACAGTCATGGAAGATGGGAGAGATTCCAGAAGACTGGAAAAGGGCAAATATAGTGCCTATATATGAAAAGGGAAATCAGGACTACCCAGGAAACTACAGACCAGTCAGCTTAACTTCTGTACCAGGAAAGAGAATAGAGCAAATAATTAAGGAATCACTCTGCAAACCTCTGGAAGATAATAAGGTGATAAGTAATAGTCAGAATGGATTTGTCAAGAACAAATCTCAAACCAGTCCGATAGCTTTCTTTGACAGGATAACAAGCCTCGTGGATAAGGAGCAAGCAGTAGATTTGGAATACCAAAACTTTAGTAAAGCATTTGATACAGTCTTGCATGACCTTATAGATAAACTAGGGAAATACAATCTAAATGGGGCTACTATAAGGTGGGTGCAAAACTGGTTGGATAACCATTCCCAGAAAGTAACTATAAATGGTTTACAGTCATGATGGAAAGCATAAACAGATGATATAATGGCACTATATAAAACCTAGAATACTCACACCTTGAATACAGTATGCAGTTCTGGTCACCCCATCTCAAAAAAAGATGTATTAGAGTTGGAAAAGGTAGAGAAAAGCAACACAAAATATTCGGGTCATAGAATAGCTTCCATACAAAGAGAGATTATAAAAACGGGGACAGTTTATTTTAGAACAGAGATTGCTAAAAGGGGATATGATAGAGGTCTATACAATCACAAAAGATTTGGAGAAAGAGAATACGGAATTATTATTTCTCTCTTCACGTAACACAAGAAATAGGAGTCATCCAATGAAAACAAATGGGAGAAGATTTAAAACAAACAAAAGAAAGTACTTTTCACACAGCGCTCTGTGAACCGGCAGAACTCATTGCCATGGATGTTGTAAAGGCCAATAGTTTAAGTGAGTTACAATTAGATAAATTGCATGGATGATAGGTGCATGGATGGCTATTAATGAAGATGCTGAGGGATGCAATCCCCTGCGCTGAAGCATACTTTAATCTCAAACTGCCTGAAACTAGGAATGGATGATATGGGATGGCTCACTCAAAATTCCCCAGTTCTGTACATTCCCTCTGAAGCATCTGACATTGGCTGCTGCCAGGAGACATGATATTGGGCTTCATGGACCTCTGGTCTACTCCACTATGGCTGTTCTTATATCAAGGTTATATTTATTAAGCCAAGAACAGTATTAGCCCCCAAAACCATACTAATTTAAAAGAGTGAGGCAGAGTCATGGCAGGCCAAAAACTCAGGTGATCAATTTTCTCATCATCCCCTGCCAGAGAAGATGCACAATCGAGCCCCAAAATCCTGGCAGGCTGGAAAGGGCTGTCCATTACCATTCCATAAACCCCATCCTCCCTCTCATAGCACCCCATTCCTGAGGGTGCGGCCTTGGGGATTACTGGGAGGGCGCCTGGTATGGAATGACAGGAATTGCAGGGAAGTGGAGCACAGTTGACGGGCACGCTTGCTCTGCTGCGCTCCTCTGAGGATGGAGTGTCGCGGTGCGGAGGGCAGGGTGGTGGCAGGCAGATGTGAAACTTGGGGAACAGTAATGGACACCCCCCAGGTTGGATTGTGCATTTGCTATTGCCGGGGATGGCCCATGGGCTGGGAGTTTGAGACCCCTCTGCTGTAGTGGTTCTATCCCATTTTACTTGTGTGTTTCATTCTGTGCTCCTCAGCAGGGTGTGTGATCAGCTTCGGGTGTCTTACATTTCCCTACCTTCAAAAAAAAAAAAAGACCAGATTTCTCAGCCACAACAACTCCTGCAATCTGAAAGGCAGGAGTCTTTGGTCAAATAGAAATAAAGGATTTCACATTCCTTTGGGGGAAAAAAGGATGTGAGACAAAGAAGAGGAAGGCACAGCTGATCTAGGACCTGTCCAAAAGAGCTCAGGTAAGCCATTGGCTATCTCCAGCTTCACAAACCCCTTTCTTGCTCCCAGATCAGCAACTCTCAGCCATAGGATCAGAATAGACTGGGGTTTTGTGGTCTGTTGTGGGTAATGCACTAACAGTCCATTTGGAGCTAATGTTTCCCTTTCCATCTGAGGACAGGATGGGATTTTTCGCTGTTTCCCCCAACAGCTCCAGGATCCAGTGGGGCAGGTCCGGTGGTTAGAACCAATTAAAACATTGATCAGAAGAATAACACACAGCAAAATAATACAAATATAGTCTTTTCCATTTCAAATGTCATTTTGTTTTATTATTAATCCTTAGATTTTTATTTGCCAAAAGTCACTTCTCTCTCTCTCAGATTTAAACAGAGACCCGCCAAAGTTAAATGCAGGAGATTAAAAAAAATAAAGGAAGTGAATGAGATGATTTTTGCTTGGAAAAACATCATGTGAAGAATGTGTCCATTATTCATAAGTTACCTATAGAAGCTAGGCTCAGAAGCTCAACTTCCTAATTACATTTCTGCTTTTTCAAGCATAGAGCAAACAAGAAGTAATTTCAAGGAAATGAAACTACATGTTTACCAGTAACTGTGTGATTACAGTTATTATATCTGATCCAAGAAACATGAGTTTAAAACTGAAATTCTCAAAGAGACACTTCTGGTAAACACAAACTAGAATGTGAGCAGCTTTTACATGAGAAATGGAGGACATCTTTGTGCATTTTTGAGCAGGGCCTAATTATAACTTGAACTTCCCAAATGTATGGATTATGGACCCGATCCAATCCACATTGAAAAACTCCCACTGATTTCACCTGGTTTTGTATCAGATCTTGCAGCCCCAATCCAGCAAAATACATAAACACAAGCATAACTTTAAGTATATGTTATTTTGGCTCTACCTTTAGATTCAACAAGAAGACTATTCATGTACTTACACAGAAGTTTTACTCCTTTATTGGATTAGGATCTTAGGCCAGGTCTACACTAACGGGGAAAGTCAAATCAAGATACACAACTTCAGCTACGTTAATTACATAGCTGGAGTCAATGTATCTTGTTTTGAGTTTCCCCGCCATCCCCACAGCGGAAAGCCAACAGGAGCAAATGGTCCCATCGGCTTCCCTTACTCCTCACAGGAGTACCAGACACTGACAGGAGCACCCTGTGAGTTCGATGTAGTGATAGATGCACTAAATTGAACTCCAGAAGATCAATCATGGCAGTGTCAATCTTCCATTTAGTTTGGCTAGTGCTGACATTAGTGGTACAGGTCGGACCTCCTTGGTCCGGCACCCTCAGGACCTGACTGGTCTCTGATGAGGGATTTTGCCAGACCCCAGAAGGTCATTTCTTGGCACCCCCTATCACCGGCCCCCCAGACATGGCTTTGCTGTCAGCCTCCCACCGATTTTGCCCTGCCACTGGCCCCTCCACACGCAAGGCTCCTGGCCCCACTGCGGCAGCTCTGCCACCGGCACTCACTACACCAGTGCTGGGCTCCCAGCCCTGCGGGGCAGCCTCCCTGCTGGAGTCCAGCTTCTCTGCAGGGCGACAGTCCCTCTTGGGCTTCAGCCTCGCTAGCAGCCCCGCTACCTCCCTGCCTCACTAGGTAGGACCACCAGGCGTCAGTGGGGCTGCCAGGCTCTTTGCTGCAGTGCTGGGCAACTGCCTCACTCCCAGGTTCTTGGCCCTGCTGCCAGGCATCCCCGCAGACAGTCTCCCATCTCCACGCGGCTGACACGCTGCCTTCTTGCTGGACAGTAGCAGGGCTGCCGAGCTCCTGGTTGTGCTGCTAGGTGGCCCACTGCCTCCCAGTCTTGCCAGGCAGTGTCGCTGCTGTGCTCCAGCCCCACTGCCTCACGCCCTCCTCCACCCCTTACTCCCCACAGTGTTGGGACCAGGCTCTAGCCCCTCTGCAGGGCTCCCAGCAGCAAGCCCTCTAACAGGACTCTCTGGTCCTGGGACATCCCGGGTCCTGCCAGATCAAAGGGTCCTAGTTATGAGAGGTTCAACCTGTAGTCAGTTTTAAAAAAGACATGTGAGGGCAGGCCTTGGCTGTTGTCTCCCACTACATTGGCTGGCTGAGCTGAGACAGCATAGAAGAGAGTACATGCTGCACATTTTAAAATGTTGTAGCAAGAAATGTTTTAGCTAGTTCCCTTAGTGGTATTTTGCCTTGACCAGTGAATCTCTACCCTTACTTTAACATGTGGACCCAGTTTATATTCCACAGTTTTATCCCAGTTTTTATGTTATTGGAAAATTTTAAATTAATCTTGATGGAATATTTAAAACCCTCACAGTGTTCTTTTGTTCTTCATGCATTAATTCATTTACTTGGTAAAATAGAGTATTTTACTGCAAGAGACAACTTGATGACAACAAATCTTTTTCATATATGTAAGTGAGGGTGTGTCTACACTGCCACCCTAGTTCGAACTAGGGTGGCTAATGTAGGCATTCGAACTTGCAAATGAAGCCCGGGATTTAAATATCCTGGGCTTTATTTGCATGTTCCCGGGCGCCGCCATTTTTAAATGCCCCGTAGTTCAAACTATCTGCCCAAGGCTACACGCGGCGAAGACTAGGTAGTTCAAATTAAAGCTCCTAATTCAAACTACCGTTACTCCTCATTGCAGTTTAAAATAATAATCTGCCTGGTTTAAAATAATAATCTGCCACTTCAGTCAATTTGAACTAGAAAAAATGATATGCACTTAACCATGCTGCAAAGCAGATTGATATTCATATCAACTGAGTGAACATATTAAAGCGAAGTTACTCACCTTGGTGCAGTAACAGTTGTTCTTCGAGATGGTCCCCGTGGCTGCTCCACTGTAGGTGCTGGGCTTGCCCCAGCACCTCAGAATGGAGACTCTTGAGTAGCAGTACTCATCCGGACCGCACATGCACTGCAACGTCTCATGGTGTTTGTGCTCTTTTCTGTGCTAGCCCGGTCTGGCCCCCATCAGTTTCTCGAAAGCCACCTTGGAATCTGTGAACAGGAGAAAAAGAATGAGACAGACTCTGAAGTGGGAAGGAGGGTGGGTAGTGGAGCATCCACAGGGACCAGCTTGAAGAACGACAGTTACTACGCCAGGGTGAGTAACTTCGCTTTCTCCTTCGAGTGGAGTCCCCTTGGGTGCTCCACTATAGGTGGCTAAGCAGCAGTACCCTCATGATCTGGAAGGTGGGATACGGAGTCCCTGATTGTCCACTGATGAGAGCACTGCTGATGCCACCGCAATGTCTGAGAGCCTCGTTTGAGGGATAGCATAGTGTTTCACAAAGGTGTCATGTGATGATGATGTGGCTGCTCTGCAAATGTATTTCAGAGAAACACCTTTGAGAAACCCTGCTGACGCTGACATTGCTCATGTGGAATGTGTTTGGGGTTGTGTTGGGAGAGGTACCCCCTTAGTGGCATAAGACTGTGTTATGCACATGGTTATAACTTACAAGTTTAGAAATATGCTGGGAGGATAACTGTTGTCCCAGAGGGTATGTCTACACTACCCCGCTAGTGGAACGAGGTGTACCGGTAGTTCGGAATAGGAATCCTAGGTTGTTGAGTGTGAAAAGGCACGCCAGCAAGCAGGTTTGCGGGATTTGTCCAACACTGGAGTGATTGGGTAACAGCTGGTGGAGGAGTATATGGTGCCTAGCCAATATTGAAGGCAGCGAAGATGAAGTCTGGTGTAGCGGATGACATAAGTTGTAGCTGCCATGTGGCCCATGAGCTTTAGACAGGTAAGTACTTGGACGGATGGGCTGCCTCGAACAATTGCTGTGAGGTCTTAGATATTCTGAAATCTTTGATCGGGTAAGTATGCTCTTGCGGTGGTTGCATCTAGGCAGGCACCAATGAATTCTAGTTGTTGAGTCGGTTCAAAAGTGGACTTTTGGGTGTTTATGAGTAGACCAAGGGCATGGAAAGTTGTCACGGTGGTCTTGAGCATACCGAGGACATCGGTTCGAGAACCGCCTTTCAGTAGGCAATCATCTAAGTAGGGGAATATGATAACCCCTTCTCGACGGGGGTGTGCAGCTACTATCGCCAGGATTTTTGAGAATACCCTGGGGGCGGTGGAAAGGCCAGAGGGAAGAACTCTGTATTGCAAGTGTCTTGTTCCGACTGTGAATCACAAGAAACGTCTGTGCGCAGGATGGACTGTGATGTGAAAATACGCGTCCTGAAGGTCGAGAGCCGCAAACCAGTCATGTTGATCTAACGCAGGTGTTATCGAAGCTAGGGTCACCATTTTGAAACATTGTTTTTGTAAGAACTTGTTCAAGTTCTGGAGATCTAATATCGGTCGCCATCCACCCGACTTCTTGAGTGAGGAAATTGTGGGAGTAGAATCCCCTGCCTACGAATTCTGCTGGAACTGGTTCTATCACACCAATGGAGAGGAGGTGATTGACGTGGGTGCATAGCCGGGTTTCGTGAGATGGGTCCCTGAAGAGAGACGGGGTGAGGGGGGAAGTGGGAGGAATGATGACGAAGGGTATGGAGTATCCTGATTGGATTATTTCTAACACCCACCTGTCTGTGGTGATTGAGGCCTATTGATGATAAAAGGGCCTCAGGTGGTGATGATATTTATGACCTTGGCTGGTATTCGCATTTGTCTGCGTACCCTTGACCGAGGCGTCAAACCTGCTCTTTGGTTCATTGTTCATTGGGCTCTGGGTGTGATTGCCCTGGTTTCAACGCCTCTGAGGTCTCTGTTTGTTTCATTGGTGATCAAGAGTTCTTTGCTGATTCTACCATTGTTGTCAGATGTAAGGGTAATCATACTGTCTCTGGTATGGAGGATAACGCCGTCGTCTATACAGGGGGGTGTACATCCCCAATGTCCGCAGCGTTGTGCAGGAGTCTTTGGAAGAGTGCAGTACACTATCCATTTTTTCAGAGAACAGCTCATCCCTGTCAAAAGGCAAATCCTCGACCTTGGTCTGAAGGTCATTGGGGACTGCAGCTTATTGTAAATAAGACATTCGTCGCATCACTACCACTGTGGAGGTGGATCTTGCTGCTGTGTCCTCTATGTCCATGGCTATTTGTAGGGCAGTTCTGGCTGATGTGGAGCTCTCCTGGACAACCGATTTGAGAATGGGTTGCTTTGATTCTGGTAAATGGTCTAACAGAGGTGTGAGTTTGGTGAAATAGTCAAATATGTGGTTAGAAAGGTGCGCTGTATAGTTTGCTATCCAGAGCATGAGTGTCACGGACGTGTACACCTTTTTACCAAGTAAGTCCAGTCTCTTTGCTTCTTTGTCAGAGGTGTTTCTGTACTGAGGAGCTTTCAATCTTTGAAGTGCTGCATCCACCACTAAAGATTTTGGTTGGGGATAGCTGAAAAGGAACTCCATCCCCTTAGGTGGCACAAAATATTTTCTGTCCGCCCTTTTGCTAGTTGGTGGAGCAGAAGCAGGGGTCTGCCATATCTCTTCGGAGACCTCCAGAATGGCTTCATCGAGCGGTATGGCTATTCTTACTCTGTGCTGTGGTTGAAGGTTCTTGAGGAGGCAATGATGTTTCTCCTTTATTTCATCCAGGTGTATTTCCTGGCTTATGGCTACCCTTTTGAAAAGTTCTTGGAATTGACAAAGATCGTCAGGTGGGGAGATGTCTCCAAGAATTATAGCCTCATCTGGTGATGAAGAGGAACGGTCCATGGGGGAAATCTCTTGGGGTTGGTCCTCTTTGATAGAAAGGTGTGTGTCATCTGGTTCCGACGGTTCACATTGGGGAGAGGCAGGTTGGCCCGTTGGAGTGGGAGGGACCAGAATTGGGGACTGTCTCGTCAGTGTGCAGTCACAACATGAGCTTCTACATGACCTGAAGTGGTAAATAATATGAGCGTGGAGAAGACGAGTACCAATGGTAATGGCCGTCACAGTAATAGAGTCTTTCAAGAGGTGATCTTTGATCAAAGTAAGTATGGCTAGAGTGTTCCCAGTGAGATGAACGATGTGACCAGGGTGAATGGGAGTGAGCATATGAGGCTCTAGATGATAAACCTAATTTTTTAAGGAATAAGGGTTATTTCGAAAGAAGGTTTTTTTTAAAAAATAACCTCATCTAAACTTCATTTTTTCTTTCGAAATAGGATATTTTGAAAAAGCGCCCGGACACAATAATGCAAATGAAGTGCAGGAAATTCAAATCCGTGCTTCATTTGCAATTTTGGTCAGCTGCATTTGCTTTGCTCTCTTGAAAGAGGAATGCATTATAGACATACCCGGACTGTTTTATATAGCAACTTTGTGAAATTTGCAATGGAAACTAAAGTTTGTACCTGAATGTGATTTTTAAAATTAATATCGTAGTCATGCACCTGGCCCAACAATGGACTAAATACATTCCTGTACCAGAGAACAAAACTCCCATAGACAGCATGGATCAAGAAGGGGAAGAAGTATTTCTCATGTCTTGCTCACAACACCCCTGTTAATGCATCCTGGTATTATGTTAGCTTTTTTTGCAGCAGTGTCACACTGTTGACTCATATATAGCTTGTCCATAATGACTCCTAGATGATTCCAGCCAATGGGAGCAGGAGTGAAAGCCTCCAGGAGAGCAGTTTCCTGTTCTTCCATTTCCCCAGCTGAGGGGAAGGGAACTGCAGTGCTCAGAACCCTTCCTCCACCCTGCAAGCCAGATCTGGCTCATGAGGCTCACCTCCCTTTCCACAGCCTTGCGGGCAGGAGTGGGACTGAAACACCAGGGCAGGCTCCCTGCTGCAGGGGAGGAGAGGCAAGCCCCAAGTCTGCAGCCCTCCTGCAATATGGTCATGGACTCCTGGTGATTCATGGACCACACTTTGAGAACCACTGCTGTAGAGGATGTGTAATCCCAATCTATATAAAGGGTCAAATCCTCAGTGCTCAGTGATGCTGGGCTGATTTACAACAGGTGAGGATCTGGCCCGAAGTCAATAGAGTACTTTGGCTAAAAGGTTATAAGACATAGGGTATGTCTACACTACAAAGTTAATTAGAACTAACAGCCGTTAGTTCTAATTAACTTTAATAGTGGCTATACATGCAAACTGCTATTTCGAATTTAATTCGAACTAGTGGAGCGCTTAATTTGAACTAGGTAAACTTCATTCTACGAGGAATAACGCCTAGTTTGAATTAAATAGTTCGAATTAAGGGCTGTATAGCCACTTCATTCGAACTAGTGGGAGGCTAGCCCTTCCCAGGTTGCCCTGGTGGCCACTCTGGGCACAACCAGGGAAATTCTTCTGCCCCCCCTCCCGGCCCCGGAGCCCTTAAAGGAGCAAGGTCTGGCTACAGTGCTTGTGCCAGTTGCAAGCCTGCCAGCACCCAGCCAGCAGACCCTGCATCTGGCACGCCATGAGCCAGCCACCCGGTGTCACCTAGCCCTCCCCCTCTTCCCAGGACCAGGCTGGCGGCTCACAGGAGCCTGCCCAGGGCCACAAGAGGCAGGCACCCGCCTGGTCTAGTGCGGAGATCGTGGACCTCATTGAGGTTTGGGGAGAGGCCTCCAACGTCCACGATCTCCGCACTAGGCAGAGGAATGCGGCCGTCTACAGCCGCATGGCTGCTAGCCTGGCCTCCAGAGGCCACATGCTGACCCAGGAGCAGGTCTGCTGCAAACTAAAGGACCTGTGGCAGGCCTACTCCAGGGCTTCCCAGCCAGGGGCCAACCCAGAGGCCTGTCCCCACTTTGAGGCCCTGGACCGCATCCTGGGGGCTCACGCTGTCCATGCCTTCCAGGTGGTGATCGACCCCGGGGCAGAGGGGTCCCTGACATGGAGGAGGAGGACGCCGAGAGCCAGGAGCCTGCAGGGAGCCTGCTCAGGACCCAGGACCCCCGAGGCATCCCACAGAGCCCATGTGCTGCGTCGTCTAAGGCTGGGGAGGGCGCCACATGTGAGTGCCATCATGCTCCCCTTATGTGTATGGGTGGGGGGGGGGGTGGAAAGGGATTCCAGGGACCGTGCACCTGGGCCTTGCCCACCATGGAGCAGTAGCTGGGTGTCATGCAGGGGCCCTGACCCGTTCCCCACACGCCGACCTCACCTTGCAGAGTGGGGCTGGGTTTCATCCACCGTGTCCCCAGTGAGAACTGACCACTGCTCTTGTTTCACCACAGCCACAGCACCTGGACTGCAGGGCGCACCACCCCTCCTGCAACAGCCACCTGCACCCGGGCCAGCAGGAACACCCGCAACTAGGAGGAGTACCAGCGGCGGCACCTGTGGCTACTGGAGCAGCAGCTCCACACCCAGGACCACAGAGTCCGGGAGGACCTGCGGCTGCAGCAGCAGAGCTTGGAGGAGTTGGAGGAGCAAGGCCATGCCCTTTGAGGTCACCTCCAGACCCTGGTGGACAGGTTCCTGCCTCCTCCTGCTCCAGCCCCTGCAGCTGCCCCAGCTCTCACTCCTCCTCCCACTCCTGCTCCCCCTCCTGCTTCCTCCACACCCCCCGTCCCCCTGCCCTACCCTCCACACCCCCACACCCACAGTGCTGCAAGACAGGAGAGCCAGCAGAACCCCGAGCCCTGAGCTTTCCCTTCCCTTCCTCCCCTTCCAGCTCCCTCTGCCCAGGCTTCCTCCTCCCTCCCCTCACCCCAGTTATGTAAAATAAAAAGAGATTTTTGTTGGCAAAACAGGTGTCTTTATTTGACATTAGGAAGGGGGGCTAGGGAGGGGAAAGGGAAAGGAGGGGAGGGTGGAAGAAGGCCCCAGTGAGGCATGCAGGGAGAGTTCAGTCCTCCCCCACCAGGAAGCTCTCCCACAGGGCTTCCTGGATCTGGACGGACCACCGCTAAGCCTCTCGGATGGCGGCGGTGCGAGCCTGCACGTCCTTGCTAGCCACGCGGTCAGCCGCAGCCATACTGGCTGGCAGGAAAGCCTCCCCCTTCCGCTCACATAAATTGTGCAGCACACAACATGCTGCCACCACGGGAGAGATATTGTGCTCGGCGAGGTCAAGGCGGGTGAGGAGGCACCGGAATTGGGCTTTCAGTCAGCCGAAGGCCCCCTCGACCATGATGTGGGCACTAGCGAGCCTGGCCTTGAAGTCCTGCCGGGAGGGGTTGAGGTGTCCCATGTAGGGCTTCATGAGCAATGGCTTTAAGGGGTAGGCTGCATCCCCCACCAGGCAGATGGGCATGTCCACATCCCTGACCCTGATGTGGCGGTCAGGGAAGAAGGTTCCCAGCATGCAGCCTCTGGCACACGGAAGAGTTGTAGAACACCCTGGCGTCATGTGCCTTGCCAGACCAGCCCACATTAATGTCCGTGAACTGGCCCCAGTAGTCAGACACGGCCTGCAGGATCACAGAGAAGTACCCCTAACAGTTAATGTAGAGGGAAGCCTGGTGTTCCGGGGCACGGATGGGAATGTGCGTCCTGTCAATGGCCCCCCCTCAGTTGGGGAAGCCGAGGGCACCGAACCCCTGAATGACTGCGTCCAGGTCGGTGAGGCAGATCACCCTGCAGAGCAGCACCCTGTTGATGGCCTTGACCACCTTCAGAGAGACAGACAAACTGCAAATCACTGGGGTGCCCGGGTGGCTGGGAGTGTTCATTCCTTGGCACTGCCCCGCGCCCCACTTCCAGAAGCAACCCCTGCAGGCGGCGTGTAGTATGGCCAGGACAGACCAAACCCTCCTGTGCGGGGCACTTTGGCCCCCCCCCCATTTTCCCTGTGGCAGCCCATCCCTTCCTTGCAGTCCCCCGTTGTTGTCCCCCGGTGAGTGCTGTAACTGCATGAGCACTGCTCCAATGGTGGATTTCCCCACTGAATTGGTTCCCGACAGATTGGTAGCTGTCCGGCATGGTGAGCTTCCACAGGGCGATGGCCACACACTTCTGGAGGGTGATGGCAAGCCTCATGCGAGTGTCCCATCACCGCAGAGCAGGGGCGAGCCACTCGCAGAGGTCCAGGAAGGTGTCCTTCTTCATCCTTAAGTTCTGGGTCCACTGTTGGTCTCCCCAGTGCTCCAGGACAATGCGGTCTCACCAGTCGCTGCTGGTGTCCAGACGCCAGATGCGGTGGGGCACACTGGCGTCCGGGCGCTGCTGCAGCTCCTCCACGGCCCCCAGGGAGGCCAGGGGGAGGGGCAGGGGGCTGATGTGCACCAGATGGTGCCAGGCAGCCTCCATCCATTGCTGGCAGGCTTGCAGCTGCAAGTCCAAAAACTGGAGCAGAATGCCCAGGGCGAGCTCTGGCTCCATGGTGCCAACTGCAGTGGTGTCCCCAATGGGAACCACCGACACAGACAGGCAGAGAGTAAAACGCTTTGCTGTCCCTCGGTGAGGTAGGCAAGCAAGCAGAAAAGCTGAGAACTGGCTGTCCAGGGGGGTCCCTTTAAACACGAGCCTCAGATAGACTCAGACAGCAGCCACACAAAGCAACTACTGACCTGATGCCCTACTGAAACCGGTTTCAGCTGTCCTTAAATGCGACCCAGTGTCCAATCAGTGTGGATGCACTATTTCAAATTAGCAAAATGCTAATTCGAATTAGTTTTTGAGTCTAGATGTGTTATTTCAAATTAGCTTATTTCGAATTAACTAATTCGAAATAAATTAGTTTGAATTAGCGCTGTAGTGTAGACATACCCTAAGAGATTACTATACTCTTTTAATTTTCATTTGCTTGATAATACTCTGGATTATCACTGATTTCTATTTAAAGAATTGTACAATATACTTAAGTGTTTAACTTTCATGAGAGATCTCAGTTTGCTTTGTTTGGTACTTTGACCAATTTCAATATTTTTAGTATTTCTTAAATAATATCAGCTGTCATAATGTTCTGGATTTTTCCTTTTCTCCCTCTATGATAGAAAATAGGCATGCATTGAAAATAAAAGTCCCCTGTCAGCTTTGTAGGGACTAATATAAGAAAGCAGTCAAAATAGAGAATGTGGCAAAATTTCATTTGTGTTGGGATGAAAACTTCAGGGTACCTGCCAAAAGTGAGCGTGAAAGAGAGAGACATGGAACTGAACTTTGCCTTACAGTATAGCTGATAAGCCTAGATATCTGTAATGCTTTCATATTTCCATTCAGCACTTACTTACTGAAAATGTAAAATCTCCGGGAGCCCAGAGAAAACTACTTTTAAGATACAAATTAGTATTTGTCACGGCAGTGGCTGCAGATGATTTTGTGGCTGTATCATGAAGCTGGTCTTAGCATAGCATTTTTCAACATCCCTTCTCTTTTTAAACACGTTTTTCTGCATACTGACTTCCCCTATTGCCAGAAGCAGTGAAGGGGAAAGTTAAGCTGTGAGTTGCCTCACCTTCCAGTCCTGTTGCCTCATGAGGGGACTAATAGCCTATGTGTTGCTGAGTAAGTTGAGGAGCAGCAAAAAATCCAGAGTACCTTGCTGGTTAGATAGATTACTAGTGACACAGAATGACCCTACTAATTTAAGTGGTTAAACCATACAATTCCTTGGGTGTGGCTTTTCTGCTCACCTACCGCCCCCTTCTGACACAACACGGATATCACCAACTCATTGCTGTACACTCTGTACAGATGCAGGAATGGTGAGTCACCAATAGGTTACAGTATTTAGTTAGCAGGAAACATTATGGCTATATCTACATTGGCAAGATTTTGCGCAAAAGCAGGCAAATACTTGCTGCCTGTCTACACTGGCGGGGAGTTCTTGCGCAAGAACACTGACTTTCTAATGTGTGAAATCAGTGCTTCTTGTGCAAGAACTATGCTGCTCCCGCCCAGGAATAAGCCCTCTTGGGCAACTGTTCTTGCGCAAAAGGCCAGTGTAGACAGGCCACATGAATTTCTTGCGCAAGAAAGCCCTCTGGTTAAAATGGCCATCAGAGCTTTCTTGCACAAGAGAGTGTCTACACTGGCACGGATGCTCTTGCGCAAAAGCACATGCTCTCTTGCGCAAATACTTTAATGCAAAAACTCTTGAGTTAAAAGTATTTGCGCAAAATCTTGCCAATGTAGATGTAGCCTATTAGGCCAGATCTCTCTCATACACACACACAGTTTGTGGGAACACACTGTGAGGTTCCCCTCTGCAAGGACGTGATTGATAGGGCAGAGCAGGTTTTGGAGGCTGCCCCCTTAATTCTCCAGAGATCCTGAGGGTCCACAGGCAAGGCATCTGCTATTACCCATTTCCCCTTGGGGATATTGCTCCTGCTAGAATCCTGCAGCCATTTGCAGTCTGCCTCTGTGGCTCATCAGTGATAGCTGCAGAGAGGACCCAGAAGCTCAATTACCTCTTGCTTGGATTTCCATTCTGGGATCGAAAAAGGGGATGATGATGATGCAGAAAGGGACAACTACCCATAGATGCAGAAGTCTATGAGGCACCCACAAAAAGGTATTTAAGGAGGCTGGGGTGGGGTACGGTGCCACAGGAGCAGAACTCTCCCATTTCCCATGCAGTAAATGAGTCTGTCCTGCCTACAGTAAACAAGCTTCCATTCATTGATCTGGCTCTCTTCATTTTGGGAGTCTGTCCTTGATAAAGTGAGAGAGCTGCTTTTGTGCTGATTTTGAGTAAATGCTTTCTTGCTTTGTCAAGCGCTGAACTAGCCACTGCCAGCCAATCAGCAAGCTGAAAAGACAGTGCGTCAAATGGGATTTATTGCACAGAATATTCCTTCACATACCAGAAAAGATGCATTATAAACTGCTGAAATGATTTCCACATGAGTTTTATTTCATGTTCTCTTGTAGTTAAGATTTTTATGGCAAAGGCAATGCCTGTCATAAATGCAACAAGAATATTGCTGCTCATGGCAATAAAGTTCTGGTGTATAAAAAGAATTCACAGACTGTGCCCACATCTAAACACAGAAATGACATCCACAGCAATGCCCTCTTGAGTGCTCAGTCCAAGGCCCCTTCTGCCTCAACCAGTCCTCAGAGCTGCCTAGAGCACACTGTATGATGCTCCATCAGCAATTTAATGGGATCAGGGCACCAACTACCTCCACTCCTGCAGTAGCGGCAGCTGAGAGTCCCAGACCCTTTTTTATTGCCAGGCCCTGAGGAAACTGCCCCCTGGCCACCCTCCCTGTTGGTAGGCCTGTATTTCTATCTTATTTTTAAATTAATGGGTGACACACTGACGAATTTACCATATAATCAAAGACAAGAATAAGTTTGGACTGATTGCTGATGAGAAAACAGGCTAATGTTTAATGTTAAAACCACGGAGGAAGAGCGGGAGGATCCTGAAGTTGGTGAGAACACAAATAGGATGCTAAGGCAACTACAGGATTCACACTCCTAGTCCCCCACCTTTGAGGTAGTACTTCTGAATTACTGTCCAGTCCTGAAGTCCAGTCCTCGCTTAAGCTAAATTCCTCCTGATTGCAGTGCCAGATCCTCCAAAGGAAAGGCTCAGGGACCATTAGAATTCTAATTAAGCTGACGCACATGTGTAACTTTATTCACTTGGGTAATGTGACTAAGTTGGCCACCTTGTTTTGCAACATGTCTGCCATGTGTCATACGCAGCTCTGCAGTGTAAGCAATTAATAACAAATCAGCCCTGACATTGAGATAAAAAGAACAGAAACCTATGGAAATGAATAGAAACCTGCATTTTCTCAGAACAAATTTATACATTTACATATTTTTGAAGACTTACACGAGGAATTGCTAGCTACAGGAACATGGTTAGTAATTAACCACTGTGGATTTTCAGCTGTATAACTGTAAAATATAATCTAATACTCCTACTTTTTTTTTAATTAATGAATGACACAGACTGATGAATTTACCATGTGTTCAAAAACAACGATAAGTCCGGACTACTTGCTGACTAGAAAATTGCTGAGTCATGTGCTTAGATTCATAATGAAAACTATATTTGATCTGGCAAAGTGCAAAAAAGCAATCCACTCTAATTATTAATAGTTGGAAACTGAATACCATTTAAAGACTGCTGAGCTTTTGCTGATTAAAAAGGATTCTCCCACACCACTTACTATTTTCAAGATGGAAAGTAGACTATATGGAGAGCTGGCAGAGTTAGATTTATTCCCTCTTATCAGATCTTGTTATTTTATAATTGTAAAAGTAAGAAAATACTCAGAATATTTCAACAGTAAACTTAAGGGCAAACCCTGCTTGCTTTCTCATGTGCCCAGACCCAATGATTGCAGTACATGGTTCCATGTCCGTTGTAATTTGGGGCTCAAATCCAGCCCTGGGGTAAATCTATTGTTCTCAATACACATTATGGTATTTTTAAATCCTGAAAACTATTTTGTAATTCGTAAAAGTATTATTTTGGGTGAGGTGCTGGGAAAGCAGACTCCCTAGTTCTTGACAGGGAACACCCACATGATGTCATGCAGAAGGGGGAGAGATTAAAAAAACAAAGCGGAGCTAACACATTCACAGCTAGAATTTAACAGTTTTCAATTTGGCAATGTACCCAACTATTATGGAATCCAAAAGGCAACAGAAGAGAACCCAGAACTATCACCTGAAATTCTTGGGTTTCTTTTGGCACTTGATTACGTCCCTCTATATTCTTTCACCCGCCGCCCTCTTACTGAGGCTGGATGACTGAAGTCCTGCACTTATCAGCAGAGCAGATGAAAGCTTTGTAAAGTCCATACAAAGTAGATTGGGCACTCCTATTCGGGCACAACACATTCCATTCCGTACACTTTCTCTGCTACAGGCTCTTGTTTTCTGAGCTGATTCTACTATCCTTCTGCCAGCAGAGGTGTCTTTGACTTCCCACTGCACATTAAAACCCACTCTTTGGGACTGTACACCATTACCTTGATCCTGCACATTGATGCACAGAAAAAGACAGAGAGGAAAACCGGGGAGGGTAAGAATGTCTAGTGCAGGGCTCCCCTTGGCCTGGGAGGGACTATTACCTCAGATTCAGCTATCTCCCTGTGCTTTCAGAACAGGTCTGTCACTACTGAGGGGATATGATCATGCTGTCTTTAGGGATTGGAAGTTTATAGAGGGGCAGGTATGGTGGACAGGAGTTCCCTGGGGAAGCCTGTAATGCTCCAGAAGCTTATGAAATGGCCAGTGGACCCTAACAGGCCTGGGAGTACCTGTAAAGTCAGAGAGACTTAGGAGAGGTAACAACAAGCCATCTAGGTAATAAGACATGGTGGTCTCTTTCTGGATCCAGAACCATGGTCACGAGATGAGGACCTCACCAACTGGTTGTTGTAATTGCACCTTCCCTGTCATCTTATGAAAAAGTGACTTGCTATTTGGTCAGTTTGAGTTGACTTCTTCTTGGTGGATCTTTTAAAGTCATGTAAAAGTAAAGTAGAGCTCACCTGCCATACTGCAACTGGCTACAAGTGGGTATGCAGGGATGACCCACACCTTTACAACTTTCCTAAGCATTTACATTACAGGGAGTAGGACAGATACCTGCACTGAGAACCATTGTAGGTGTCCGGCATCACTGCTGTATTACATATACAGTCTGTGCCACCTTTTTCCAGATAAAATCCATTTTTGAAAGTTAGATTAATTAAAGCACAAGTTGAAAAGTGTGCCCATCCTAGCTCCTTCTGCCCCAGAGAATGGGGGCTCATCCTGTGAGCGATCAGAGTAATATTAGTAAACTTTTTTCCTCCAGTAATAAGCAGCTTGAAATTAGAGTCTGATGCAGAATTTGCTGAAGTGCTTTGTATTGGGTCGGCATATTTCCCTGTTGTCTTGGACTCTCACCCATCCAGTGTGGTCCACTGTTTGGGTAGCACTTGCCTCCTCTAGAATATCAAGGTAGAGGAGGTTGCAGTGGCTTTATACTGATACAAATCCTCATCTGCCTTCTTTTTTCATTATGAAATTGCATGTACTAAAATTATGCATTTGGTTTTACTCACGGTACCTTGATCCCACTCAAGTGGGCACTTTAGCACTTCTTTCTATACCTGGTCTTTTATATAATCCCCAGGCTCAGCATTTAGCTCTTTGTCCCAAAACTCCTTAGTGGATTTTTCCTCTCAGTCCTCTTCCTTCAGGTTATTCCTTCAACCTCTCCCATTACTGATTCCTTCATCTTGCCATCTAACCCAAACAGACTCTTGGTTTCTCAGTGCTTCACTGCTTCATTGGATCTCCTCAGACCACAAAGCCCAGATCTCATGATAATGGCTTTTAATTCACCCCTCATGAATGGCATTAGGCTAACTCAAGGCCCGAGTGACAGAGTTTATGAGCTGGCCTGATTGAAATCGCACTTTCAGCAGTTGAGTTCTACAACGAGTTACCCAGCAGGTGCCAATCAGGCTTTTAACAAGAGGGGAAAAAGCACAAAAAATGAAATAGGATGACGGTCATAACATTTGAAAGCAAGATTAGAGAACAGAGAAGAGGTAATGTGTGGGGCTGATGAATCTCACTCTGTAGTGCTCATGTGTGCTTTTTTATATGCCCCTTGTACGCTACCATAGGTCAGCTTGGCACTGTATCATTACGCAAGTTTCTACATTTTCCCCGCTCCACTTTGAGCCTTCCCTATGTCAATTCGTCATTCCCCTTTAGCGAAGGACATGTCAGGACACACTAATGATCATTACTGATGAAACACAATCTGGTTCTGTTCTGTTTACCTGAATGAATAGTCCTTTAAAATCCTTGCCAAAACACAAGCATAGATTTCATTGATTGAGATGTTAAAGGAAGCTATCCAAATAGTTACAGTACATGTAGATTTTTAGTTGTCAGAATATTTATGTGGCAGACTTACAGTGATGAGTGCAGTGTAAGAATCTGAACAGAGTCTATACTTGCTGCAGTCTGAAGGAACACTAAATTGTCCCTAAAGGGCGAGTTTAACTGTAGCTACCGGATAGTTTTTCCACTCTGAAACACACTCATAAACTTCGCACTGGGTTTTTAAAAAATGCACATTCTTCATAAATGGCAGGCTTGCCAGCTGTGTTCATCTTTCTTGTGCCATTTTTGTGTTGGTAACCAAGCTTGCTGTAATAATCAAGTAGCCAGCTCTTGTATGAGAATTGCTGAGTCACCTCTAACTACAGCCAGTTATGCATTGTATCACTTCCTCAGATTTATCTTGCATAACTGCTTTTTCCTTTTTAACAATACTCTTCAAGCACTTAAGCAAAGCCAGTCATGTGCAAATATGTTGCAAAAGTCAAAGCCAGTACTGTGGGTGCAGCCAAACAAATTATTCACATTTGTTTTATTACTTACGCATACATAATATACAAACTTTTCTTTCTCAGTAGGTGCATTCATAGGCAACATTTAAAAAAATTAAATATATACTCAGCCATTGTCATAGCATTGAGGATAATATAGAATTGTCCTTTTAAAAAGTGTTTACCAAAAGGATTAGAAATGTAAAAGTTGCTTAATGATTTTTTTTGTCTCACCCTAAAGATAGAAGACCAAAAAGGTCGCTAACTCTGTGTCTACATAGTAAAGGTATTTTGGAATAATGTCTGTTATTCCCAAATAAATATGAGAGTCTAGACAGCAATTCCACTATTTCGAAATAATTTTGAAATAACAGATGTCTTATTCCAGCTTATGTAAACCTCATTCTACAAAGAATAACACCTATTCTGAAATAGGTATTTTGGAATAGGGGCTGTGTAGACAGGGTAAAAGCTTTCAAAATAGGGGGCCTCCAGCCCTTCCCAGGGTGCCCTGCTGGCCGCTCTGTTCATACTCAGCCAAACACTATCCGCCTCCTTTCCCTGGAGCCCTTAGAGCTGCAGGCTCTGCAGAAAGGGCTTGTGGCACACAGGAGGTCCTGACAGCCCAGAGCCACCCTGCAGCTGCAGATGCCTCACTTTTCCCTAAAATGAGCCAGTCTGCTGCTCCCACTCAGCACTCCACCTCTCCCAGGGAGCAGTCAGACAGCACCCAGGAGCCTGCCAGGGGCCAAAAAAGACACGCGCCTTCCTGGTCTGGTGTGGGGATCCTTGATCTTATTGAGGTGTGGGTGATGAGACCAGCCTCCAGGATCTCCACACCAGATGCAGGAATGCGGATGTCTATGGCGGGATGGCCGATAACCTGGCCAACAGGGGGCACATCCGCACCCAGGAGCAGGTGCAGATGAAGGTCAAAGAGCTGTGCCAGGCATATGCCAGGGCCAGGGAGGGCAACTCCCACTCCAGAGCAGAATCCCACACCTGCCCTTATTTCAAAGACCTTCACCACATCCGGGGGGGAGGGAGGGCAATCCCCCCCCTCAGTTGTGGACTCCAGGCTCAAGATGCCCATCATTGTCTTTATGGGGAGAGAGATGAGGAAGAGGAGGAGGTAGAGGAGGAGCAGGAGCTGGATAAGGCCAGCATCAGTATCCTGCTGACCCTGGAGCCAGTACCCCTCCCTGTGGATTTGTCCCAGGCATCATCCAAGGCCAGGGAAGGAACATCATGTGAGTGGCCAACACTTTCCCTTCACACAAGGGGTGGAGGGGATGGGTGGCAGGAGGTAGCTGGGCACTCCTCACTTGGTCCTTGCTACCCAGGGATCATGCAGCAGTCTGTGCACGTGGAAGCATGCGTCGTGCCGCTCCTGGCCACACAGCCCCAGGCGGCTGCCATAAAGGATCCTTGTGCTATTGGCCACAGGGTGTCTGGAGAGGCCTTCCATGGGTGGGATACCCTCCCTCCACAAGCCACCTCTAGTAGGAGGCTGGGGACATCAACACACAGACACACACACAGCAGTCCCGCACACAGGCATGCCCACTCGCTCAGGGCAGCACCCACTCTCGGGGACATCAGGGTCCACTGGCCAGAGCGCACATGGCCTTGCTCCAAGCACGTTGCCTTCGACTGACCAGAAAACTGTCACTCTTGGCTCACAGATGAAAGCTGGGCTTCAGGCACAGTGTCCCTTGGGCTGACTGACCATCTCTCTTTATTCTCCACAGCCAGACCAGATGCAAGAGGGGGATGGTCGACAGAACCTGGAACAGCCTCCCGAACCTGAGGCATCTGCAAGTGCCACAGGCCCATGGATGAGTTCCAGAGGCAGCACCTAGCGACACTCCAATCCCTGGAGCAGACCATCGACCACAGGCTCCAGGAGGACATCCAGCTGCGTTGAGAGGCCTGGCAGGAGCTTCTGGAGCAGGGCCGCACCCTCTGCACGGATGTGCACTCTCTTGTTCTCAGTATGATGCCTGCTCCTGCTCCAGCTTCTGGTCCCACTCCTGCTGTTGCTATAGTTCCTCCACCCACTCCCTCTCCCACTCCTGCTTCTCCCCCTATACGCTCTCCAGCCCACCCATGGATGCCGAGGCCCCCGCACCCATGGCGGTGGGATCAGCACGTCTCCCAGAAGTGCGGGGGGTTGAATAACTGCAGAGCCTGTGAGGCTGCATGCAGAAATTGCTGCATGACTTGCAGCACAGTCTGCAATAGCCAAAGACTGCCCGGAGGCAGCTCCAGTGCCATAGCAGGGAGTGCTGTGGTGTCCTGAAACAGGGCAACTAATGCATACAGTAGAAATGCTTTGCTATCCATCAGAGAGGTAGGCAAGCAAGCTGAAAAATCTGAGAAACAGCTGGCCAGAGGGGGGTCCCTTTAAGCAGAAGCCTCAGAAAGTCTCAAGTAACTACTGACCTGATGCCCTGCCTGAACTGGTTCTGGGTGGCCTTAAATGCAATTCAGTGTCCAATTGGTGTGGACATTCTATTTCAAAATTGCTAAGCGCTTTTCGATGCATTTTTATGTGTAGGCGAGCTATTTCGAAATAAGATATTCTGGAAAATCTCTTCTGGAATAGCTTATTCCAAAATAAATGTGCAATGTAGCTGTAGCCCAATAAATCTGTTATATAAATAAACTTTATATAAAGATTTCTAAAAATACTTACTTGTCATGCTTTTCAAAGTACATTTTATTTGGATTTTTACAATAAAGGGGTACACATGGGGCCATTATTCCCTTAGGGTATGTCTACACTACCCTCCTAATTCGAACTAGGAGGGTAATGTAGGCATACCGCACTTGCAAATGAAGCCTGGGATTTGAATTTCCCGGGCTTCATTTGCATAAACCGGGCGCCGCCATTTTTAAATCTTGGCTAGTTCGAACCCCGTGCTGCGCAGCTACACGCGGCACAGAGTAGCTAGTTCGGATTAGGCTTCTAATCCGAACTATCTGTACTCCTTGTGGAATGAGGGTGGGTAGTTGAGGTTTATAAATGCTTGGTAGAGATCCTGAAGTTTCTGGTCTCTGTCAGTGGGATTAGAGCAGATGCGGTTGTACCGAAGGGCTTGGCTATAGATGATGGATCGTATGGTGTGTGCTGGATGGGAGCTGGAAGCATGTAGGTAACTGTATGAGTCGGTGGGTTTTCTGTAGAGGGTGGTGTCTAATTTTCCATTGTTGATTTGTACTGTGGTGTCCAGGAAATGGATCTCTCGTGTGGAATGGTCCAGGCTGAGGTTAATGGTGGGGTGTAGGTTGTTGAAATCTCTGTGGAATGTCTCCAGGTGTTTCTTGGCCTTGCGTCCAGATCATAAAGATGTCATCGATGTAGCGTAAGTAGAGAAGGGGTAAAAGGGGACGGGAGTTGAGGAAACATTGTTCTAGGTCAGCCATAAAGATATTAGCATACTGGGGGGCCATGCGTGTACCCATAGTTCGGATTAGGAACCCTAATCCGAACTATCTAGTCCATGCCACGTGTAACCGCGCTGCACGGGGTTCGCACTAGCCGGCTTTTAAAAATGGCGGCGCCGGCTTTATGCTAACAAAGCCCAGGAAATTCAAATCCCGGGCTTCATTAGCAAGTTCGGTATGCATACATTACCCCCCTAGTTCGAACTAGGGGGGTAGTGTAGACATACCCTCACAGACATCTACCCTTCCCCACCTCTAATATCATTAACTCACTGGCATTCACCTTCCTTTCCCCCCCTCCCCCTGCATCCCCTGTCTGTTCTGAAATGTGATTTGTCCTTTTCATATGTGTTCATTTTTTTTTAAATTGTATCCTTTGGTATATATGGCTGTGACTATTTTCTTCCACTATTTGATCTGAGGAAGTGGGTCTGGCCCACGAAAGCTCATCATCTAATAAACCATCTTGTTAGTCTTTAAAGTGCTACATAGTCCTGTATTTTGTAGTAGAGTAGTGTTGTTGAATAGCACCCCAACCTCACAGCACTGGACCCTTAAGACCTCTATCTTTCCACAGAACAGTTTCAGATAAAACATTTCATAACCTTTAATTCTGTCCTTCAACTCAGTGTTAGCAGACTTAGGTCCAGCCAAAAGAAATAAAAAAGTATTGTTCTCGCACTGGGGCATTTCTTTCCTGGGAGGTGATGTTTTGTGAGCTTGTGGAGCTACAGTCATTTGGCAGATAAGAACTGTAAAATCATTGAAAGAATTTGGCCGATGATATCTGCCCTTTGGATTTACAAGGAAGAACCACTAGCCCAAACAAGAAGAAGCAGCTTAATTGTAGAAACAAATGGAAGGATCAGTACTTATATAATTCTAGCAGGCAGTAGCCACTCCAGCAAGGATAAATAGAACAAGAAGGAAGAACAAAAGTGCAAAGGCCAACATCTGGGTGATCAACAAAAACATACATATTCTGTATGATTCTGCTTCCCTTTCTCTCATCATGTCAAATGTCCAGTTGATGTTTCCCCAGATCAGAGGTTGTGTTTCTGAGCACAGAGGGGTGAAGCACTACAAGATTATGCTAACTGTAAATACTTAGGTATGAGGGAGGATATTGCAATAGATTCCAGCCTTCTCTCAGTCAGAGTCCTGAGGGCCAGTGGAGCCCCCAGCTCATGGAGGCAGCTTCTATGAAGTGAGGATGCCACTAAGGATTAGCCAGTCCAACCTCTAACAAAACATTGCTCCTTATTTGTAAGTTTCTTAACCGTCTCCTATCCTGTGTGGGGATTTTTATCTATTATCCGTTTTTGTCCTTTGTCAGCTATATTTTATGGTGATTCCCCTTTCATACTCCATTAAAGAGAAAGGTTTAAAACATTGCTGCCATGGCCTCAGGGACCTGGGAGGAGGCATTAGTCCACTGTGGGAATTCACTGGTCATTCAGAGATGGCCTCAGTAGGTTTGGTGGACTAACCCAGGAGGTTGTCAAAGTCAGACAGGACTCACAGATTTGTTAGACCGCTTCTGTTTATTTCAGCAAAGCTCTGCTAAAATGCATTCAGAAAATGTGAGTACCATACAAGGTTCAAACCCCTTGATTTTATACAGTCAAAAGGCCAAGTTAACAAGATCAAAGGGTGTGGCAAAACTTCACATTATTAGTGTGGTTAAGTATCTTCATTTCAATATCAAGCACACAGCAATCTCCTGGCTATATCTCCCTGATTATCTGGAATTGCTTTCTGTCTAACACCTAATGTTCCTTTTCCTGTTAAACTCAGGCCCAAATTGGCTAGCACCTTGATCTGCATACCTACAATCAACATTAACATACTTTTCTTCTTCCTCTTAAAAGACAAACAGAATTCCTTCAACTTATTCAATTATTACAGTACAATTCATCTTTCTCTTACAGTATAATTCTTTCTACTTTCACAATCCCTCCTTTTGGTCAAGCTTCGCCTATGACCAACAATTACTGGGTTCCTTGCATTAACCGTTCTTTGTCTCTCTGTTCATCAGTGATATTTAAAATCATCAGATTAGCACTCTGGGGAGGGTTAGCTAGCTGTGTTTACAGTTTTGGATACAACAGGAGATTAACTGAAAACATACAAAAATCATTAAGATCCCAAATAGGATAGTTAGGGCTCCCTGAAACAATCAGTTTCCTATGCCAGAGAAATTGAACAAGTTACTCAGCCATTTCCACAGGGAACTTGGCTCTTCGTGAGGAAGATATGCAATCTTTTCTAAGTAGCTAGCGCGATTTATTACATCATTGGTGTTGTCTGGTATATATATATACACACAACATTCTTTGCCAATGAGAAATAAATGAGAAGTAGCTAGCACCCGGAGAAATAAAAAAGCAAATTGAAAGAGCCAAACGAATACCTAGAAACCATCTACTACAAGACAGACCCAAGAAAACCAACAATAGAACACCACTTGTCATCACCTACAGCTCCCAACTTAAACCTGTCCAACACATTATCAATAAATTACAGCCTATACTGGAACAGGACACTAAACTCCAAGAAGCTCCGGGAGACAGACTCATAGTCTCCTATAGACAACCACCTAACCTCAAGATGATTCTTACCAACAACCACAGGACATACCACACTAATACCAACCCTGGCACTTTCCCTTGCAACAAACCCCGTTGCCAGCTTTGTCCACATATTCACTCTGCTGACACCATTATTGGGCCTAACCAAGCGAGTTATAAGATCAAGAATACATATTCCTGCGCCTCCAGAAATATAATCTATGCTATCATGTGCCAAAAGTGTCCGTCTGCTATGTACATTGGACAAACGTCTCAGACACTTCGCCAAAGAATCAATGCCCACAAAACAGACATTAGACAGGATCACAAAGAAAAAACAGTTGCTTGTCATTTCAACCAGAAAGGACACTGTCTCAATGACCTGCTAACCTGCATCCTACTTCAGAAGACATTTAAATCTGCACTTGAAAGGGAATCCTCTGAACTGGCATTCATGCTAAAATTCGACACTCTCCGCAGGGGACTTAACAAAGACTCCAGCTATCTTACCCATTACAAAGATAGCTTCCCCAATTATCACCTCTAATACTATTAACTCACAGACATCTACCCTTCCCCACCTCTAATATCACTGGCATTCACCTTCCTTTCCCCTCCTCCCCCTGCATCCCCCGTCTGTTCTGAAATGTGATTTGTCCTTTTCATATGTGTTCATTTTTTTAAAATTGTATCCTTTGGTATATATGGCTGTGACTATTTTCTTCCACTATTTGATCTGAGGAAGTGGGTCTGGCCCACGAAAGCTCATCATCTAATAAACCATCTTGTTAGTCTTTAAAGTGCTACATAGTCCTGTATTTTGTTTCAGCTACACCAGACTAACACGGCTACATTTCTATCACTATTCTACTCTACTACAAACATTCAAGCTTTTAGAAAAAAGAAAGGAAAAACTTTTACCACAGCATAAATGGAGGTACGATTCTATTCTCAGGCTCCTATCCCAAGCCTCAGGAGCATTCCAAGTCTTTCTTTGTTCTGCTTTCAAGTGTCTGTAGCTATGATCGGATATGGGACCAATACCTCATCACGTGGACTTCGCCTTAAAAGGGGTTTGTTGCAGAAACATGAGTCTTACAACTTATAGAAATATATAAACCGTAAAGCTAAATTCCTATTTGGTATTTGTCAGTTATGCCTTAATAAAATGGCCAGATCTTCTTGTGAGCAGGCACCTTAATTCTATTACGTAAGCATGGTCATATGCAGGGTTCGACAAATCAGTGTATCTACTTGCCCGAGGAGAGTAGATTTCAGCCGGTTGCCCCATTTACCGGTGTAAAAGTCAGATACACAGGACTCACAGATTTGTCAGACCGCTTTGTTTATTAGCAAAGCCACTCTGCTAATACACCCAGAAAATGTGAGAACCATACAAGGCTCAAACCCCTTTGATTTATACAGTCAAAAGAAAGCCAACTTAACAAGATTAAAAGGTGGCAAAACTTCACATGATTAGTATGAGACTAGTCAAGTATCTTCATTTCCATATCAAGCACACAGCAATCTCCTGTCCATATCTCTTTGGCTACATCAATTACTTTCTACCTATCACCTAATGTTCCTTTTCCTGTTATCCCAGGCACACCTGGCTTCATTCTGATCTGCATACCTACAAACATAATAATCTCTTTCCTGTTCAAAGACAAACAGTATTCTTTCAACTTAGTATAATTAATCTTTCTCTTACAATATAATTCTTTCTACTTTCACACTGGCAGCGCACGCATACACAATGCGGGTCTGGTGCATGCGCAGTGCAGGGCTGGCGAGTGGATTTCACCGCGGTTTGTCAAGCCCTGGTCATATGTAGGCATTTTTTTCAACTAAGAGGGGAGTAAATGGCAACCCAGTGATATTCTCCTGGGTACACTCTGGACTGATGAACAGCTGTGTCCCTTCAGTTCTCCAGCCTACAGTGCCTTCTACACTGCTTCACTGTGAGAGTAACTACTCCTCAGCCTGCTCTCACACAGCCTCCAGCATGTAAATCATTCCCAGCTACAATGCATGAGTGCTGGCCAGCCACTCATGAATTACATTAGAGGGTAACACCAGCAGACTCCCAGTCTTGGACTTGCCCTCAGAAATGCATCTCTTGTACTGCCCCCTATCCTTCTGGACAACATGCACTCATATGAGGTCTGTCATTTCATTAATAAAAAATGATATGCACAAATCTTATCTCAAATGGAGATAAGATTTAACAAAGAGAGAGGAACTGGTTGAGAATTTGAAAGTGGAAGACAGCTTGCATGAAAGTGACCATAAAATCATAGAGTTCATGATTCTAAGGAATGGTAGAAGGGAGAACAGCAAAATAAAGACAATGAATTTCAGAAAGGCAGATTTTAGTAAACTCAGAGAGCTTTTTCATACACAGTGAATTAAAAACAATTACGCAATATAAATTTGTTCAGTTTTCCCCCTTTGAATCTTTAGTCAAAGTTTATACCATTACAATGGTTACTGTATTTTAATGTTTTGTTTTTTCCCACATTTCACTTCAATGGTTAACTGGAGTGCAGGACATATTAGATTATAAACATTAACTTCTACTGGGCTCACTCCAGTAACAGCTGAACAAATATTTCTAACATTGGCAACTTGCCCTCCTCCTGCGTCTGCCTGGAAAGACCACATTTTTTCCAGTCGCTGCTGATGTCTAGCATATCCTGCTTGTGGCAATGAACTGCTGTTAATAAAAGTATAAAAATATACTTAAGTACTTTTTTTATAAGCTAAGGGGACACTTAAAACCTCCCGAAGATCAAAGATGTGCCTTGCTTGAAGCATCTTTACATGTCTTAAAACGTTGGGTATGTAGACATCACGTACATAGTCTAAGGTCCTCTGCAATTATATTATGGCACTTAAAACCAAAGCATATTGTGAAATATTCTCTGGAGGTCAGTCAATGGCTTTAGAACAATGTTTGATGTTTGCGTCTCTGCTAACAAATGTATGCCCTCATGCTAAGCAAGAATGAGGCGGATCCCATTTATTTCAAGACTGTAAATAGGTGTCACATGAAAAGCATACATAAGGACATCAGAAGGCTTTATTCTGATTCTCTGAGCTCATGTTAAAATCTCTGAAGTGGCTTGACCTATATTAAAGGTTCCATATAAAAAGTATAAATTATACTTTATTTTCTGACCTCAGCTCACTTGCACCACCCAGAAAGACAGAGATTGTCCTCCTTTAAAAAAAAAAAAAACCCTATATAATGAAGGAGATGAAGCCTCATTACTCTTGTTCTTCCTGTGATTAGATGATTTGCATACCTGATCCTATTCCTGACTTTCATCCAGCTGATTCAGCATCCTGTCTTTGATAGTGGCCATTACCTGATGTTTTGGAGACAGGGTCTTCTGCTCCACTGCTGTGGGAAGTTTGGCTAAGGCACACTGTAATGGAAAAGTGGCTTGGACATTAAGGACATCAAGGCAAATTTCAATTCTTATAAAATGTATTTTGAAATCTTGAATGTCTGGGCAGAGCTGCCTGTAATAGCAGGTTTTACAGACTTACTATATACTGCCAGTCATACTCAAGATCTTAAATGGAGAAAAAAGCTACATTTATTGGTGCTATGATTGGGCAACATCTATTAGACAGAACTCTGGGAAATAAGTGATGGTGGTTATGAAGTGTGAAAAGTCAATACCTGGATTGGCCTATTGGCCATACAGGATGTGAAGGATAAAATTGAGTTAAACAGACTATAGAGGTATGCTCTTTGCAGTTTTAGCAAAGAGCTAGATTTATTTAAAGATCTATTGCATATACCCAATTTTTTTTCAGACTCTGAAATAATATATGTTGACTAGATGGTAGCAATATTCTCTAATTTTTCTTCTATCTAGAGGTAATAGACACAGCCTGAACCTGTATTGCTAACTTCAAATGCGGAATACTTTTGCTTATGGTTCCATAGAGCTCTCATAATTAGCTCCATGAGAGCTAACTAAATGTCTTTTTTTTCTTTCATGTTGCAGAGACTTAGGGGTGTCTGATATCACTTCACACTTATTCCCTTGACTGCAGTGGGATCAGGAACAGGCCCTTCATAGAGAAAACTTCTTTCCTTGAGACAGAGTCAGAACCCTATGCTTTCATGAGTGACACTTAGCTCTTGACTTTATTACAGGTATTTGGAATAGGATTGCTCTCTGCACTTCATTGTGTACTTTTCTTCTGGCAAAATGCAATAAAGGAAAAGTTTAACTATAATGAAATGTTGACTCACACTAGGACAGGTTGAAGTATTTGTAGAAAGCATTACAGAACAGCATGCACTTTGTCCTCACACTTTGCAGGTCTTTAAATAAACACACTTACTCAGCTTTTTGTCCCCCAGACTTGAAACACTAATTCTACCTAATTTAAGGTAGAAACAAGAGGGCCCAATTATGCTGGCATTTGAAGCCACTATCAAAACTCCCAGTGAGCTTAAAGGGAATAGGAACAGATCGAGAATGATCCACCCACTGCAAAGTCAGGGGACAGACTACTGAGAAGTCGGTTGTGCTAGTTTGACTTTTCTCTACCAGGAACAGCTCCAGATAAGTATAGGGTAAAATAAACCACACTTGCTTGTAGTTGTGAAGCACTGTTTCAGGGTGGCACAGCGTCAACAGGCTTCCTGGCAGCTTCCAGTCAATGATATCCATCAGGTGTAAAAGCGTTGAAATTCACTAATGCTATATCTATACAGCAGTGTTGTTTTGGAATAACTGATGTTATTCTGAAATAACATCCACATCTACACACAAGCAGTTATTTCGACATAATGGAGGACTGCTTACTCCAACTCCTGTAACCCTCATTGTACGAGGAATAAGGGAAGCCAGTGGAAGAGTGCTCTATCTCAAAATAACTGCTGTGCCAAAAGTCAAAATAAGCTATTTTGACTTGAGCTATGAAATTAGTGTAGCTCAAGTTGCATAGTTTATTTCAAGTTTAGTCCTGCTGTGTAGATGTGATCTAATTGTTTGAACAACCAGGGAGGAAAAAGGAAAACTCAAACTGCCTATTTCCATCACAGTTTGCTTTCTTTAGGTATCTTGGTTGGTGGGACTAGTAACTGAAGATGAAGTGAGCAACAAATCCTGTGAAATACTTGGAGTACACGTGAGGTGTGGAAGGGTTTATGCTGTTCCAAAAATGGCTAAGTGTTGGAATCAAAGGAGTTCTCTCCAGCATCCTGAATGGTGGGAACAGAATAGTGCACACTATGAGAGTATGATTAGAGCTTAGAGTGGGGAGAATATAGAGGTTCTGATGGGGATGTGGCCAAAATAATGCTGAAACAAGCAGTTTGGAAATAAGGGAATTCCACTGTACATTCTATAAAAGAGAAATTTAAGAGTAAATAAAACTGCTAGTTACAAGCTCACAACTTTCTGAACAGTGATAGTCATTTTCCTTGACCCATAAGCTAAGAGTTGATTCTGAGTGGAAGGGAACAAGTTCACTATATCCTTCGCTTTTTACCACATTTGAGTTTTGAAACCCACATTAGAATATTTTACCTGCGATTTACTCTTCTTTAAGTTTTGAAAAGAGAATGCATTGAACAGTTCCCATGCTCAAAGTCATTGACCATGGAATAGGGCATTTTTACTGCAGAATAGTTTATTGGTAATTGTAAGCAGCCCACTTTAGAAGATCTCTAGGGATGTAGTATATTGAATTCCAGGGAACTCAGCAACTCTCAAGCTTAGAGCCTATGATCAATGCTTAGGTAAAGAAAAAAAATCCAGTCACAAATCATTCTATATTGTGTATATTATGTTGTCAGTGTGCATGTGTCTGTGTGAAGTATAACATATTTAGTATTCCAATATTTTCTAAGATAAGAGGTAGTGGTGAAGATACATTTAGTTATTTTAGCTCGAGTTTAACTTGATTTTATAACATACATTTAATTCCTAAACAAGAGTCCTCATTAGATTGTTCTTTATGGTATTTCTAAATGTTGATTTCCTCTATACATGCTTTAACTTTGCAACAACTCTATTTTAAATTTATAATTTTCCAATTTTTATACATAGTTGATTTACATATACTTTTGCATGATGTAATTGAGGAAGATCTGCCATTGGATATTTTTCCTAAAATAGAATTTTGTAGCTCAAACAGGAATGAATTTAGAAAAGTGCTATGACCAGTGTTATCGCAGAAGTCAGATTTGGTGATCACAATAGTCCTTTACAATTTACTTTAAAAGAAAACATCTAATAAAAAAAGGCCTTAAATACAAAATTCATGCTCTGCATTAAAGTATTTTGTAATGTTAAGACTAGTGTTCCAAAGCAATACTGTGTGCACACTACTATTGTAGACAAAATATCTGAAGTCCAGAGAGAGGTTTGGCTCCCCTCCACAGATGAATGTTTGGCTCCACTAAAGTCAAGGGGAATTTTGCCAATGACTTCTAAGTCACACTGTGGTAACTTCTGTTACTTTTTTTATTCCATTTGTTTGCATCTTCTGATTGTATCTATCAAGCTTTACTTTGGTCTGTTCCTTAACTTATTCTGCCTTATTATAAAAGCCAAACTAAAATGGGGCAGACTTTGATCTGTCAAATACAACCAAATATATACAGAATAAAACCAAACAAAACTAAAGCTGCTTACCTGGATTTATTCATAAGCTTTACTCAAGAAAATATATCAACAACTATAATCTGCATAAAATTCAACAAATATGCTACTTTTCAAGATTGATTTTACTACGCACATTAAAAGATTCTTCCCCATCTAATTTGGGCATGTTAAAGAAAAACAACAAAATGCTAGACTTTTGAAATGCTTGCTCAGGAAAATTGCCATAAAGTAATACTACCTTAGGATCCATGATGCTTGAAATCACAAACCTATGTATTTAAACAGTACATTTGTTTCCTGACATGTTTGGGCGAGGTCCAAAACATTCCAGACTTATGAAATAGCCTTCCTTTCTTCCATTTATCTTTATTTTTTAGGATGACTTCTTGGCACTCAGTTGTGCATTGCTTGCATACCCCAAACTCTCATTCAAATCAGTGAGATTTTTGTGTGCACAAAATATGAAATCAAAGCCCTTAATGATATCATGTTATTAAGAACTTCACTTTGTATGGAGTAGCACTTTATGCCACAAGTAGTCCCATTGACTTTAATAAGCCCACTAGTAGAGAAAGGAATCTTTATTCACATTCTAGAATATTAGAAAGTGGCCTCAAGTGTGATTACAGATAATCAGAAATAAATGAGACGTTTAGCAATTCAGAGATCTAAGCTTTATTGTTTAATCCACTGCCCCAAGTTATTCTCTCTCGTGAATATTCCATCATGTTCAATGTCTAACATTGTAGGTACCTTTATTCTATAAATAGATTGTCCACAGAAACAAGTCCTGATGTAAATTTATTTCCCAAGTTCTATCGATGGCAAAATATGTACCAGGCTTGAGCCACTGATTTTTTTTTTTAAGAAAAAAAAAGAAGCTATTTTATACGTGTGACATTTTATCATCATGTAAAACCAGATTCTTTGTTGGAAAGCATAAATTTAATGAAAGAGTCCCTGAGTGCCATTCAGTAAAGCATCAATAATTAACATTGGTCCTTTGTGGGGTGGGGGTGGGGGGGCAAAGAAGAGTCATTGTTACAAACACTTACTGAATTTTGAGGACTACTGCTTCATTTAAAAAGTTTAGATTTTGATAGAATCTGAAAGGAATGAGGGAGGATTCCCTTTCACAAAATATTGGTCAGAAACAAAAGCTAAGTATTCTTACATTCTATTTAAAATGGAAATACAATACAAAATTATCACAGTTTTAAGGAAAGTGACCCAGATTCAGACATGGTCACCATGGTAATCACCAATAATTTCAATAGATTTGTAGTTGCTTACATCAAGATTGAAGTTAGCCAAAACAAGGCTTTTTTAAAGACAGTACAAAAACAGTCAAAGTGGAAAAAAATTATATTTCTGCAAATATTTCACAAAGATTTATCATAGGAAACTCAGAATACTAAAGCAACATTAGTGCAGTTTCCACAAAAGTGCATAAATGGTTAATATAAAAGCTCAGTCCATGCCTGCACATTGAAAAATGACTCCTTTGTTTTAAAGGAGGAAACATTCTCCATTGCTCTTTCCAAAATTGCTTTTTAAAAGGGTCAAACTGTCAGTCTTGTTTTAATTTTACAGATATTTAAAAATAAAAGTTTCTATTAATTAAAAATGTGTACGATATTTTACAATAGAATTTAAGACAGTGTTAAAATATTTAAGTTGTTATTTCGTTCTTTACATTTAGTTTAGCCTAGATTCATAATATTTTTCTAATACACCAGGCTGATATCAGGATTTCTTAAAGCCATGGAAATTGAAGCTGCTCAGATTCAGATATTTTCAAAAAGGCGGCCACCAGGAGACTTAACTCTTGACCTATCTTTCTATGTCCAAAACTCATGACCCTTAACACTACCCACTCTGTCAAACCCTCTTTAGCATATTTGGTATGCTTCAACAGAAGACCTTTGCTTTACAATGCTACATTATATTTATAGCTTTGGCTTACTGAGGTTATACTGTACTTAATTTTATGAAGTGCTACATACATGTAATACAATGTTTTGTATTCATTCTATTCTAGTTTGTGAAGAAATAAGCTAAAACTGCAAAGGTGTTTCTCTAATATTAATACAAATGGATAAAGGGTAGAGATGTTTTAAATAAACATCATAACTTTAAAAATCCCACACAGTACACACAACACAACCTGTATAACATTTCAGCCAGTTTAGAAAAAGAATCCAATTCTCTTAACTGGAGCAGCATATAGGCAGAAACTACCATATTTATGTAAAGTGGAAAAATGAAGGCAAGTTTACTCATGCTACTAAACATGGAGTATATTACCTAATGGGCAAATTGCACTGAATTCAGGTGAAGACTACACATGTACATCAGCTAAAAATATGCATTCACGTCATTGAAGCCATAGTCTTCTTCAAGGTTCAAAAGGGAAGAAATTCAAAATTACTATTATGATAAATATCGTTGCATTCCTACTGTACGTATTTTGGTGGTTCAATTTAGACCCTAAACTTGAGTCAGACTAATTTCAACCCAAACTTGAAACATATGGATGGTTGTTTGGCCAAGCTTCTTAGCTAGTTTGGATGTCTTCCTTAAAGTGAGCACACTATGACTGTTAGCCTGTAGAGAAACACCTTACTTTGCCCTTTATGGCTATTTTAAAGCATCTAATTGCATATATGTATTATAATTAAAAAGGGGGGCATTCGTTTCAGCCCCCTATACAGTGGATGTATTACAAGTTGTTGAATCATTAGAGACTGCTTTGGATTTAGGACCGCAGCAAGCAAAGAGTTGATTCCCCAAGGTCTTCTGGGCAAATCGGAAGTACATTATGTGGCCCATTGCAACAAAGGACACAGAAATAAGCACCAGTAAGCCGAAAGCTTCAGGGTTTGGGGCCAAGATGACCATGATGAAATGCAGCAGATCAAGAAGGTAATTCATGGAATTCTGGACACCATTTATAATGCCTCTTTCAGACTCTATCACGTTTTCTTGGAGCAATTGTGTGACAGTCAAATCAAAGGACCAGAGGCCTATGTGGAAGGGGGGGAAAAAAAGAAAAAAAAAACCTTCATTATCTATATGGAAGGGTTAGATTGTCATTATAAGTTATTTCTTTAGCAACATAATCTTCATTATAACGAGCATTTATTTACAGTTAAACATCTGTGTAAAGTTGTGCTTTCATCTTATTTTAATAGATTTCCCAGAAGTGTAGCTAATGGCAGCATTAGGCCCTTTTCTAATATTTCTTATGGATAGTGAGTACTGGTGCAACACTGAATCAAGTATTCCTGTCAAACAATGCTTTATGCAACAATCCTTTTCTTATTAATGAGAGTCTGAGAGAATCCCTTTCTTATTAATGAAAATAATCCTAGAGTGTCTGACACTCACGATAAAACTGAGCAATACAAGTATTTTTAATAAACGTAAGTCATTTAAATGCTCCACGTGCAAGAGAGAAAAATGTAGAGATACAGTAAGACTAATTTTACTTCAGAAGAAAGTTAAAGATTAAATGTATGTAGATTATAATCATCATCTACTTATTTTTTAAAGAATTTTTCATTCTAATGGTTATCTCTAAGGCTGTCTACACTGCCCCCTCTTGCGCAAAAAATGCAAATGAGGCGAAGCATGAAATATCACTGTGCCTCATTTGTATAATTAATGAGGCTCTGGTTTTGCGCAAGAGGCTTTTGCACAAAAAGGAGCCCATCTACATGACTCCTTTTTGTGCAAAAAACCCCTCTTACGCAAGAGTCATTCTTCCTCTTTTTTTCAGGAAGAACAGCTCTTGCTCAAGAGGGGTTTTTTACACAAAAAGGAGCCATGTAGACGGCTTCTTTTTGCACAAAAGCCTCTTGTGCAAAAACAAAGCCTCATGAATTATACAAATTAGGTGCGGCGATATTCCACACTTCACCTCATTTGCAATTTTTTTGCGCAAGAGGTGGCAGTGTAAACATAGCCTAAAGTTTATGGCTGTAATTAACAACAATTCTGTCCTGGGGGAAGGTTAATGTGTTTGGGGGAAAATACATGTTTCCTGCAGTGTTTACACTTGAAAAGTTTTATTTCAAGAAGAAATTCATTGTGGCAGCTACTGTGTCGTATTCATCAAGATTTAAAGTTTTCTTTGCAAGTACCTCTAGACTCATGCAAAACAAGTACTTCTTTCCAAAACAATTAGAAAAGCCATAAGATTAAGAGGAGTACTACAAAATTATGCTTCATTCATGCAATGTATAACTAAATCATTCTGTTCTTTGATTCTCTTGCAATGTTAATACTATACTATCTAGCAATTCCCTCAAAGCTTTTAAACTATAGCAATCAAACTATCAAAACTATCAAACTATAGCAATTTTTAATTAAACTTCTGAAAATACTTACCAATTCTAGCAGCAATGACTCCTGCAAATAGAAGGCTAACAGAGATTAAAGGCACAGAATTAGAACTCATCTCTAGGTCACTATTAACAGAGCTAGAGCTGTTTAACCAGTTGTGCATTCCAGTTGTAAAGGAGGTTTCAGACATATCAGCTGGAAGCACAGTAGGTAATGGTTGTCCTTCCAGTAACCTGGTACGGATGTCAGCAAATGGGGAAACAGTCAAATCCAAAGGACTCCCAGGCATGAACACAGAAATCACACATAAGACCAAGCAGGCAAGTTGGGCTATTCCAGAGATGAAGCCGGTGCGAACCAGGCCACATTTGCGATGGAGCCAGGTAAAGGCTACTGTTCCCGTGATTCCAGTTATGGCTGAGGCCCCCATCAGAAGGCTTAGTACAGAACCGCTCAAACCCTGAGTATATGCATAACCTGTGGTAATGCAATCAAAACCTAGCACAGTCATATAGAGGAATGCAAGAGCCATGCCTGCAAGGAACACAGGTTGGTTGTAGTATGCAACCCATCCATCACGAAATGTGATGAAAGGTTCAGAAATTCTGGTACTGCAGCTGATTTCCTTCTCCTGGGGCTCAAAGACTGCAACATCTTTCTCACCAATTAATTGGATGCCCTCAGTGGGCTTCAATTCACTATCTGTAAATAGAAATATAACTATTAAGTGCTTTCCTGCAAAAGAACTAAGGAGTTTAGCTCATTATGCTGTATCTATTTAATAAAAGGTACATTCTTTTTATGGAGATTTATCATCTTAAATATATTTGATTAATTATAAATTATAAAACCAGTACTGAATAGGGGAACCAAAAAATAAAACTAATTGTCATGATTAAAAAACCAGCTCAGTTTAATACATTGGTCGGGAGAGGGTAGTTTACTCTCTTCTCACACTAGGTTTCTTGTGAATTGTGGACCCTCAGTAATTACTTGTGCAGAAATAATTTACCTAAATGATGACACTGGGCACTTACATAGGGCTTTGTGTTCAAAGCACTTTACAAACATTAAAGAAAAACATTAATTAGCCATGAGATAGGCAAACAATTATTATTCACCATGTTATTGATGAATAAACCAAGATAGAGAACTTAGAGACCTGCTGAAGACTACTTAGGGAGTCTTTGTGAGAGCTGGGATTCTAATACAGAAGTCATTCTTAGGGTACGTCTAAACTACATGACTCCGTCAACAGAGCCATGTAGATTAGTGTACTCGAAAAAGGGAAATATGCCATTCCACGAGGCATAACGGGGCGGTCCTTGTCGACCGCAGAGCGTCTAGACTACCATGCTGTGCCGCCAAACAGCTTATCGGCACAGCACGGCAGCCATTTTGATATAAATGAAACGGCAATTATTTAAATCGCCGCTTCAATTTCCCTATGTCTAGAAACCTAATCTACATGGCTCTGTCGACGGAGCCATGTAGTCTAGACTTACCCTTGGTTTCCAATCCTAGATCACACTTCCATTAAAAAACAAAAACTACCCAATGTCAAGTTCTTATTGTGTTGCAAACCTAAAGCCAGGAAAGAGTTGGCAAAGATTCAAAAGTCTCAGCTAGAGGAAGCCATCTGACACTTTGGGGATGGCTGAACTTTAGTGTGTGTTCTGGAGTTTATTTTACCCTGAAGCTTCACACAAACCCCTGCAAACAGATATGCCTATGTCTGAGGTATATTTACAGCCATAACAAGTCTGGTTTTAAACTAAGTCAAAATAGTGAGGGACGAGACAGGTTTTCTAAATGTTGCCAGTTGCTAAATGTGTCCTCCGTCTTAAGGAGTTTGGAGAAGCCCCTTTCAAAGCTTCAAGGAGCTGCACTCACCTTTTAACCTCTTTACTTTACCCCATGAACCTGTGTTGTCACCAACCTCTTAGCATAAGAGAGGTGACCATGGTTCTTTCTAGAGCATATCACCACTGCTGCAGTATTAACCCCAAGGTTAACTGCAGTTCTCATTCTCACAGAAAGGCTAAATGTGCTCTTTGGAGTCATATGATCTGCTGGTTGGGGAGAAAAGCACCCAGGAAGTGTTACTAAGATCTCCTAAACTGTAGTGTGGCACTAGCAGTAGGCTGCTAAAATGGTCTCTCCTTCACCATCTTTTTACTCTACCAATAGATTTTAAGTTGTCCTAGAATTTATCAAGATGTTTTTTCTTACAATGGTCCCACCCACATGTCCCCCTGGAACTACTCTGGTACCTTCTTAAGAACCCTAATCAAACACTAAATCTTAGAAAAGAGTCCTCATTTAATGGTACTTCACAAACTACAGCAAAAAATTCCATATCCTTGATGGGGTGTTCGGAAGCGGTTTCTCCTAGATGCTTGGAGTGGCATTTCTATGCTAGATGTCTAATTTTTCAAAGGAATAATTTTCTTTAGACTCTATATTCTATCATGTGCCACATTTTTTGATACATTCTGTAAGTAATACTAGTTAGTTTCTAAAAGGGTTCTAATTAGGGCTGTTGATTAATTGCAGTTAGCTCACACTATTAACTAAAAAAAAAAATTAAGTGATTATCGTTGTTAAATAGTACATACCAACTGAGATTTATTAAATATTTGGATGTTTTTCTACATTTTCAAATATATTAATTTCAATTACAACATAGAAAACAAAGTACATAGTGCTTACTTTCTATTTTATTACAGATATTTTCACTGCAAAAACAATATTTTCAGTTCCCCCCATACACATACTAGAGTTATATCCAGTGTTCTTTTTTTCTTTTTCTTTCTTTTTTTTTAAATAAAAGAAAGAGGTGCTGGTACTCCAGGGGAAAAGTTTTTGAGCAGTACCATCAGAAAAAAAAGCACTGGTTATATCTATCATGAAAGTGTAACTTAGAAATGTAGTTATTGGTTACATAACCATAACTCAAACAAAACAATATAAAATAGTGGTAGAGATGTAATGTCAAAGCCTACAAATCCACTCAGTCCTACTTCTTGTTTAGCCAACCACTGAAACAAACAAGTTTGATTACATTTACGGGAGATGCTTCTTATTTACAATGTCACCTGAAAGTGAGAACTAGGTGTCTGCATGTCACTTTCGTAGCTGGCATTGCAAGGTATTTGTGCTGGATATGCCAAAGCTTCAGAAGCTCCTTGATGCTTCAGCCATCATTCCAGAGGACATGTTTCCATTCTGATAATGCTTTTTAAAAAAATGTGTTAATTAAATTTGTGACTAAACTCCTTGGGGGGAGAACTGTAAGTCTCATGCTGTGTTCTACCTGTACTGTACCATATTTCATGTTATCATAGTCTAGGATGATGACCCAGCACATTCTCATTTTAAGGTCATTTTCACAGCAGATTTGACCAAACACAAAAAAGTACTCATGTCAGATTTCTAAAAATAGCTACAGCATTCGACCCAAGGTTTAAGATTCTGAAGCACTTTCCAAAATATGAGAGGGACGAGGTGTGCAGCATGTTTTCAGAAATCTTCAGAGCAACGCTGATGCAGAAACTATAGAACACAAGCCACCAACAAAGGGTAGGAAAAAAAAAAATCAGCTTTCTGCTGATGGCATCTGACTCAAATAATGAAAATGAATTTGTGTTGGTCTGCTCTGCTTTGGATCATTTTCAAGCATGGACATGTCCTCTGGAATGGAGGTTGAAGCATGAAGGGACATATTTACATGTCATATGCACTAAAGATTCATATCTTGTGCATGGCTACAACAGTGCCATGTGAATGCCACTTCTCACTTTCAAATGATGTTGTGAACAACAAGCGGGCAGCATTATCTACTGAAAATATAAACAAACTTGTTTGACTGAGCTACTGGATGAATAAGTAGGACTGAATGGACATTTTGTTTTTGAATGCAGCTTTTTTGTATATAATTATAAATTTGTGAGTTTTACTTTCATAATAAAGAGATTGCACTACAATACTTGTATTGGATTAATTGAAAAATATTGTTTATAAATATTTGCACTGAAAAAAAACAGTAAGCACTGAACACTTCATATGCTATGTTGTAATTGAAATAAATATTTTAATATGTAGAACACATTGCCAATTTAAGTATTCTGAATCTATTATTGTTTAACAGTATGATTAAAATGTGGATTTTTAAAAATTGCTTGACAGCCTTATTTCAAAATTTATGAGGTTAAGAGGCCATTTCAACGACAGTACTAAAATTCCCATTCCCTGGCTACTGTTTATAGGGTATTCCAGCCAACTGCAAACTCAAATATTGTTACTCAAAACTAAGTTCATTGCTCTCAGAAAGAAGAGTAAAATACTAAACAGAATGGCTACATCTACATTGGCACCCCTTTCGGAAAAGGGATGCTAATGTAGCACGTTGGAATAGGCAAATCCGCGGGGGATTTAAATATCCCCCGCAGTATTTGCATTAACATGGCTGCCGCTTTTTTCTGGCTTGGAATAAGAAGGAATAAGAAATCCTCCGGAAAAGGCTTTATTTTCTGGAGAATAACGTCTAGACTGGAAAAAAGCGGCAGCCATGTTAATGCAAATACTGCGGGGGATATTTAAATCCCCCGCGGATTTGCCTATTCCAAAGTCTACATTAGCATCCCTTTTCCGGAAAGGGGTGCCAATGTAGACACAGCCAATGATTTAAGCAAAATGGTCTATAGGAAAATGAAGGGGAAAATGAATGGTTTCCAGTTTTAGTATAACTAATGTAGTATATACACCATCAGTTTTTAATTTATCAGTTATACCTTTCTGTACATTTAGTTGTTTCAGTTCTGATTCTTCAATTTTTGAAGTTGCTTTATGAGCCAGAGCAGGTGTTTTCTGATAGACTTCCCAGAGCAGGAAATATTCCATACACATAGACAACAGATTCCAACCAGAAATGAATCCACAGCCAATCACTGGTGAGCCAAAGGTCATTATTTGGCCAACTGCCATTGGAGCCAAGATGTTGGTCAGCTGGTCAATTCTTCGTATTGTAGCATTCATATCTATCATTTAATTTGATAAGGAAAATATTAATGAAAACTTACAGAAGCATTCATTTCAATCAGTTATATTGCATATACATGAAACCAAATCCCAGTCCCTATAAAAAAAAAAAAACAGCAAAACTCTCAACTTCACTGGGACTAGGATTTGGCCAATATGTATGATAAACTAGGACACGGGCTCCTATAAGTAATTTTTATCAGACACTGAAGTATATTGTAATTGTATCAAGCTGATCAAACTAAACTCCATTGTTGTCGAGAGTTTTGTCTGAGTGAAAGGTTCATGACTGGGCAAACTGGGATTAAAGTAAGGGGGCATATATCAAATGTCTTCAGATAAATATTATCAAGCAATTTCCCTTTCATTAAATGCACTCCTGGCCCAATTCTGAAGCAACTCCACATATGATCAACTAACTACAGGGGAGTTGTATGTCCTATGAAAAAATATTTCTATAATTAATGACAAGTTTCTGAAATTATCTGTCCCATACTGAAATATTTAATTCTTGGTTTCCTCAGTTCACCTCTCTCGAACAACAAGTGACCATATAACACCCATTGTGATAGCAAAAGACCTTTGATATGACTACGTTTCCTTATAGAGGCACGTACTGCTCATCAATCATCCTGGAGTTTCAGAGAGCAAAGTTCTTTCCCCATTCTGTACTACTCATGCACATTAAGGAGCAGTCTCCTGGGGTTCTGACACTAATAGACAGATCATGGTTCACTCTCATAAGAGTCCTCCTTCTTCCTTCTCCCAAACCCATAAACTTTTGCTTTATTTTCTCCACCAAATTGCTGTGAATATAGCAGTGACTAATCATTATTTGCAATATAACTAGAGCATTTAGTTAAAGAAGAGGCTTCCATCTTGAGAGGATAGAATTCTCATCACTGAATGTTTTAAGGACAAGTTGGACAAACTAATCACAGATGATCTAGGTTTAACTTGTTTCCGCCTCAATGAAGGTATCGAGATTTGATAATCTCTTGAGGTCCCTTCCAGCCTCACATTTCTATGAGAGTTTGGTAACCAATAGAAATTATGAGGTGCTAAGCTGCCTCCATTGCCCCCCTCACCTACCCCCACAACAGGCCACATATGTGTGAGTCTAATTTTAGAGTCCTATTTTGGAAAATCTTGGCCTAAGCTTTCAGTAAAAAGATGAACCAAGTATAAGTCAATATAGGAGTATTTTCCTGAGTCTACAGACAGTCTGAAATTGCTTGTTTCTTTCAAGGAATTAATTCTGAATTCTAAAGATCACAAATTAAGTGTCATTATTAATAATCAATCTACTCCTGATCAAAGCACACATGACAGAAGTGACAGAAATAAGATGACCTATATGATCTACTGTGGAAGTAGATTGTTTCAGCAAGGAGCTGGGGAGCGTACAATTTCTCCTGTAATATCCCTCCTCCAAAATAAGTTGGAAGAGAAGCCCTGTGGGAATCAAGATGGATGGAGAGAACCATCTAGGTAAGTGAGGAGAGAACACAGGTTTTTTTGTTTGTTTGTTTGGCTAAGTTACAAAGCTGTGAGCCTTCTTTGTGAAAAGCATATGAACAGTAATAGGACCATTTGGCCTTTGGTCATTCTGCATAATTCACAAATCCAGGTAATTTTTCTATGCAAAGGATAATATTTTACAGATGATTCTTACAATATAATCCTCATTTTGTTTCAGATATTGTTAAAACTAAGTTTAAAAAAAAAACACTAGACACAGCTTTCCTTGGGAGAGTTCTATGAAATGGAACAGGTTTGCTGTGTTAGAACCATCGAATACAAGAACTGGAAGCAACCTTGAGAGGTCATCAAGTCCAGTCCCCTAGATATTTGTTTGGAACAGAGTTGAAAGAAGGAAAATACTGCCAGATTTCCCAGGAACTAGCATCAAATACAAGTGGTCATCATGCTGCATTAACCAGTCAGTATTGATGAAAGACAAAAAAAAAGTGTGATGTAATATAAATGAATTGCCTATTACAGGATAGTTCTCCCCGGGGGTGACATTCATCTCTTCTTCTGGGAAGAAGCAGAGAAGACGTGATTTGTCAAGTACAAACAAGAACGATTGAGAACCATTAAGACTCTGCAAAGGTGAGAAATTCCTTCCAACTAGTTGTGTGTTTGAAGAAGGTTCAAAGAAACTGTAGGATATCATTGCTCTACAAAAGGTAATTGCAAAGAAACTACTGCAAGATCAAAATAGGGGACTAACAGTGACAGTTTAATTTGGGAAATAAAAATCAGAAAAGGTTACAAGTTGTACATTCTCTTTACCTAATAAGAGGTTTAATCTCTGATGTTCTTTTGATGTGGGATTTCCTTAATGGTTATAAATGCTGATAAATCTTAGTAGTTGAATGCTTAGATTAACAGGATGTGATTATGTATTAAATGCTGAACATACGTGATTTGATTAAAATCATAGAATCGTAGAACACCAGAACTGGAAGGGACCTTGAGAGGTCATCGAGTCTAGTCCCCTGACCTCATGGCAGGAACAAGCACAAAATCATAGAACACTAAAACTGGAAGGAACCTTGAGAGGTCATCGACTCCAGTACCCTGACCTCATGACAGGAACAAGCACCGTCTAGACCATCCCTAATAGATATCTATCTAACCTACTCTTAAATATCTCCAGAAATGGAGATTCCACAACCTCCCTAAACAATTTATTCTAGTGTTTAACCACCCTGACATTTAGGAAGTTTTTCCTAATGTCCAACCTAATCCTCCCTTGCTCCAGGGAACAATATACATTTTGTTTGCAGAAATAAACCTGATCTCCCCTGATAGTGTTAGAGTTGGATTAAAACAAGAACTAGACAGTTTTATGGCTAGGTAATTACACTGTAATCAGTTTTACAACAGCCATTTCTAATCTCTGTAAATAGAGAGGAATACGGTAGGGGAAAAAGCTGCCCTTTTAAACTGTTGTTCTCTCACGGCTCCTGGAACACAGAAGAATGTGCTGACTTCAGAGTAAAACTGCTGTCTGTTTAAAAAAAGTCAAGCCCACCCATTAAGATGGTTTTAGACAGTGGAAATAATATATATTACCTGCCAATTTGCTTCTGTCATCACCTGCAACCACAACAATCCAGTCTCTCTGAATTGTGATTGTTGTGGCAGTGCTGGCCAAATTTGCAATATTTGCTATTGTGATTACCAGTATATAGCACATGGTCTGGGGAAAGTAAAGAAGAAGTGTTAAACATGAGTAAAATGACGGGCCAAATTAATGACGAAAAAAGGCACGACCGTGAGTTTCTTGGACAATCAAAATTATAGTTCTGTATTTTAACCATTTCACGTGGGTATTACTTTTCAGACAGTACAATGGTACTCTGAACATTAAAAACAATCATTTATTTATTAGCAAAGAGGTGTGTTCTCCTGATCCCTTGGGCAACAAAGCTAAAAACAGTAAGAAAGAATCAATGGCCTCATCCTGCATCATTGAAGCCAATGGTGACTATGTCATTAATGTTCATGAGAGCAGGAACAGACTTACTGGTGCAGACTCTCAGATCAGATATAAGTTGTCATAGCTCCACTGGAGTCAAATTAACAAGTTTACAAGTTACCTTCCTTTACCAATGACATAAGAAATCTTAAATGTGAGCACTTACAAGAAGCCATCCATAGTATAAGGTCATAAGCTGGGTCTTAAACAAGAAGACAATCATCAGGATAATACCACACAGGATGACAGATGAATTCTGTATAATCAAGGAAGTCTGAGCCACTGTTTCAGATAAAAAAAGTAAGTTATAGCATCTGTGGATATTCCCCATCTTTGGAATTATTTAATGATTAGGGTTTTTTTAATCTGATCTAAATTATTTAAAAACATTTTTCATTTAAAAACTAAGTTTATTTACAAGTTAAAAACTGTTTTAAGTGTGCAGAGATCTAATTTAAATTTGGATCAACCACTGTGAATCAAATTCATTCCTGGTATAGCACCACACTGTAAAGCCAGTAATACACTCAGGATATGTCTCCATTGCCCAGTCCAGTATCCCGAAATACTACCCCATGTCTACACAAGCTGCCTGGTATTTCAAAATATTTTTCGAAACAGGCACCCTATTTCGGTGTCCCAGGAATCCTCATTCCACGATGGTTAAGGGATGTCTCAAAATAGCATGTTATTTCGAAATTTGGTGGTGTGTAGATGTGCCAAATTTCAAAATAGATTTGAAATAAGATATGCAATTTGCATAGTGCAAATTGTGTACCTTATTTCGCGTTTAGGGTGCTGTGTAGACGCACCCTAAAAGGAAAGCAGGGGTTTTCCTTCATTGAGCATTTACTTCAGAAGTATTTGTGACTAAATGGCAATACTGTTTTTAAAAAGCAGCCAATAAAGAAATACTTAGTTTGGATGCTGAAATTTATTTTTAATAAATTATGAAACTGAGTTCTATTGTGTAAATTCTTTAAAATGAATCTTTATTATACAGAACATGTTTTCAATTAATATGACCACATAAGAGGTGACTAAAGAATTATTTATTCCATTATTCTTCTGAATAGTTTCATATTTATTGACTGTTAATACATTTGAGCCTGGTTTTCATATTTAACCAGAGGATTTTTCTAGCAAGCCATTTGCAGTCAGATCCTTTAGACAGCCTCCTCTTCCAATTCTGATTTGAGGTAGATTGCTAACCGTAACAGGTAGATTGCTAACCTTTAAGCCTTGAGTTCTTGTCCACCCAGTCTCCGATAATGGCTCCCAAAAGAAGAACTGATCCTGCCACAACCAATCCATAGACTGCAGTCAAGAGTAAGCTGTTTCCATAAAGTTCAACCAGAAAGACAGACACTGCGAAGTGCCACATCCGATCTCCCTTTAATAAAAAAAAAGCTGATATATTAGTATTTGCATTTTTCAAGGTGGTAACTGATTTCTATGTTGTAATAGCTCAAAAATTACTACCTAGATTAACATGGAATTTACCAACTTTGTTACTCCCCTTCGATCCTTCCTCCTTCTAATGGAAGCCCTATCTGCCACACTGTGGGCATGGAGCTTGGGTCTACATCAAGACTATTTTTGGCCCCATTTAATGTTGGTTATCCCCCCCAATATGCCATAGTACCAAAGACTCTCTATGACAGAATTAGGAGCCAAAATTCTATACTCAGTTACAACCAACGAGCCTGAGAAACAGACTAATTTTTATAAAGATCCTTCATCACAGATCCCTCCAACAGCTACAAATACATTTTTTTATGATCATCATCATCAGTGCTCTTTTAGAAAATGTAACTTTGTTCCACCTTTAAAACTTTAGTTTCACATTGACAAAGCAACTTTCATCTATTCTAGTTGTGCAAGCTTAAAATGATACTGCCAGCTTAAATCAGCAGTACTATCTGAATACATTTCACCTACAAAAACCTTCTAAGACTGTGGTCACCAACCAATAGATCGCAATCTACTGGTTGATCACAGGGGCTCTGAGAGTCGATCTTCAGCTCCCTCTGAACTGCGCGCCTCCGTGCTAATTTTAAATTGGCACTCTTGATTTGCAGAGCAGCTACTCACGGAGCAGCAACACAAGTGAATAGCTGTGGCAGCATGGTGGGATCAAGGGGTTGCACCATGCTCCAGCTGATCAGGTGGCTTTCCCTCTGCTCCAGCCCACGTGGAGCGTGGTGCACCCTAGCTGAGCGCCATGGCCAGCTGGCCGGGCAGCTGCTCCTCTTTGCTCCAGCCCAGCTGCCCTGAGTTCAGCCTGGAGAGGCTGTGCCTCATTCCAGCTGGGCTGGAGCAAAGAGGAGCGGCTGCCCAGTCAGCTAACCATGGTGTTCAGCCTAGGTGCAGCCTTCTCTGTAGGAGGGGGGGAGCTGGCCTCAGAGGAAGTGCGAGCTGGGGTTTCCTGGCTCTGCCGGGAGGGGGGCGGGGAGGAGGAGGAGGAAAGGGAGAGAAGAAGTCCTGGGAGGAGGCGGGTATACGGGACTCTGCTTCCACTGGCACCCTGAACCCTGCCCCTTCAGCACCCTGTCCCTTCCCCCCCCACTGGCACCATGCCCTCACCCCAGAACCCTGTTCCCTGCCCCCACTGCCATCCTGTCCCTTGCCCCAGCACTCACTAGCACCCTTCCCCAGTACCATGTCCCCTGCCCCCACCAGCACAGTTGGGGCCATATTAGTGAGGCGTGGTGGGGTTTTGGAGGCTGGGTTTTTTTGCATCTTCCTTGTGTGGCCCCAACTGACTTTTCTGTGGGTCAGTGACCCCTGATTCAAAAAGGTTTCCTGCCCTTCTTATAAATAAAGACAATGCAGAAACTTTGTGTTTGACATAGTCTTTTATTTAAAAATGAAGCCTGGCCAACAAACCCCCAATTGGGGCCAAGCCCCTCTCTGGCTGCAGCATTATAACACTCCTGCACCCCCCCAGACCCTAGATCTGAGCCTATCATACATTGGACCCCCCCTTCCCTAAGCCCCTTACATACCCCAACCCAAATTCCTGCACCCTCACATCCACAAGCCTGTGGCTTGCTCATCACCCCAACCCTCAATCTGACCCCAACACTCGCCAGTCTGGAGCCCCCGCCCCGAGCCAGAGTCCCCTTCTCCACCTCCTCCTGCATCCAAATTTCCGCTCACCCCTTCCCATACCCAAATCCCTCATTCCTCCTCCAGAGCCCACACATCCTGTCTCAACCCAGTGAGGGTACAGCTAGACTGCAGGAGTTTTTCCAGGATTCCAGAAAAACTCTTCTGCATACAGGGATGCATTTATTGTTCTGTTTTTTTAGTGGAAGAGCAAACATGCTCTTTCGGTAACCCCTGTATTCCTCGTTCCACGAGGAATAAGGGGGCTTCCAAAAGAAGGGGTTTTTCCTGACAATTAGTCCAGTCTAGACAGGCCAAATGTTGGAAAAACCTCTTCCTACAGAAGAATTGGGGGGGAAAAGTGGCAGTGTAGAGTGTATAAGGGCTGGGGATAGCAAGTGATGGAGAGGAGGAGAATAAAGAGGGCGGGGCTTCAAGGAAGGGATGGGGTCTTGAGGGAAGTATGGGGCGGTAGATCTTAGCTTGTTCTGAGATTTAAAAAGTGATCTTGGGTGTAAAAAGGTTGGAGACCACTGTTCTAAGACAACTGTTAATTGAAAGAGAGCAGGGAATAAATGGATTTCCTAGGCAGTCAGTTTTCCTTTTTCTATTGTATTGTTTCCTCAGTACATAGGGTCAGATTCCTCTTGCATTTGTATGGAGCATCTATTTGGTCAAAGAAAAGAACAAATAGATAGGAAAATATTATTGTAAAACCACAAATTAGTAGGGATACAGAGGGCAGGTTTTGAACACAAAATCATTTTGTTTAGTTTTTCAAACTGAATAGGTTTCAAATTAAGCATTCTTACTTTTCCAGTAAAGAGTGTTATTTGAACAATTTATCCTTCACATACTGTAACACCACCAAGGTGGAGCAAGATTTTTGATAGTTGCTAATTGAGATACTATAAAAGCAAGTGCTAAAGGGGTTCAAGGATCTAGTGCAAAGGTAGCCATTCTTAATTTTATTCAAAACAAGTTTCCATGATTGTGCTTTATTAACAATGCTAAGCAATATGCATATACTAGCAGATGTACCCGGCGTTGATCAGGTCTTTTAAAAATGAAGGTTGTGTTTTTAAATAAATAAAAAAATGTATGTGCTTTTTCCATTGTATTTTTTGAAAATGAAGGAAAATGAAGGCTGGAGTGAGAGTTCAGGGGTAAGGAGAGGCAGGGGTGGGTGACTTAGGGAAGAGGGTTGGGAGGTATGTGGGGGGTGCTCAAGGCAAGGGGTAGGGAGTGCAGAAGTCAAGACAGGTGGGAGGTGTAGGACTCAGTGCAGAGGGCTCAGGACAGGGAACTGGGAGAGGGTTTACCGGGGCCACCTGTGACTGTAAGGGTGGCGCGGCTCCAGCCATGGCTTCTCTCAGGGGGCTGAGACAGTGCTCCCTGGTCAGTAGCCCCTCCCAAGGGGCTGGAGCTGTGCTCCCTGAAGGGCAGCTCTTCCCAGGAGGGTTAGAGATTTGGGTCTGTGCACTTGTCAGATAGAAGTTGAGGCTCTGTGGGTTGGCCCTGATCTCCAGCTGTCCTCCGCCCCCAGGCTGCAGACTGATGTGAGGAGCAGCAACCCTCAGCCTGCAGCAGCTGCCCCTGAGCTTACAGCTGCTCTGGGGGCCTTGTTTGGGACAGTGCCCCCCACGCTGCCCTGCAATCTGTTGGGAGGGGCAGCTTTCTACAGGTTGGCACTGGCCTCCTGCTGCCTCCCTGCCCTTCAACTGGTTGGGGGAGAGGGAAGCGCTTCAGAGGCTACTCCTGGCCTTCAGCAGCCCCTTCCTTCCTTCAGCCTGTTGCAGAGGGCAGCACTCTGGAAGGCCGGCCAGGCTCCGTGGGCTGCCCCTAGCCTGCAGGCCACAAGCGAACCCTGAAGGCCATCAGGGTTAAGGGGGTGAAGTTCTGGGGGCTGCCCCTTCCTCCAGCAGCTCCTACCCTCATGGTCCTGCAGGCTGTCCATGGAGGGGCTAAGCCCTGGCAGGCTGTCTGGGGTGGTATCAAACTCCCAAGGCTGTCTCCCCTCCAGTGGCCCCCTCCCAGCATGCAGGCTCCCATGGGGGGGGGCATGCTCTAGGTTTGGGAAAGGGGGGCTCCTTACCAGTGTGCTGGCAGGGAAGACTGCTGAGCCCCACACTTGCTGGTCACTCTTGGTGCCTCAGCTGCCCCTCTCAGTATTGCTTCCCTCCCCTATCTCCTCCCTTTCCAGGTTATGGAAAACAGTCCCAGTCCCAGAACTTTACATTTTCTGGGCACAATCAAACCCTGCCTGACTTTGGTTTAAGTTAGGGTAAGAGGAAGCTGCATACAAATTTGGTGGTCCTAGTTCTTATAGTTTATGGGGTGTTCTGGATAGGGATGTAATATGCATTTAAAATATAGTTGGAGCTGGGTGGGCAGGCATTTTAATATAGATAGTTAGATAGAGAGATAGAGTCTTCAGTCAGCCTGTTTTGAAAGGCTCTTTTCTTTTGACTCTCATTTTTAGTAATCATTTTTTGTGCAGTACAAAGGACTTTGAAATGCAGAGTGTGCCAAGTTTGTTTTAAAAAAAGTCTTAGAACAGATACTAAGTAACCTGTAACAAGTGAACAAGATGATAAAAAAGGAAAAGGCCTCAAGAAACACAGGCTACGTCTACACTGGCCCCTTTTCCGGAAGGGGCATGTAAATTTCACTAGTCGTCGTAGGGAAATCCGCGGGGGATTTAAATATCCCCCGCGGCATTTAAATAAAAATGTCCGCCGCTTTTTTCCGGCTTTTAAAAAAGCCGGAAAAGAGCGTCTACACTGGCCCCGATCCTCCGGAAAAAGCGCCCTTTTCCGGAGGGTCTTATTCTTACTTTGAAGTAGGAATAAGACCCTCCGGAAAAGGGCACTTTTTCCGGAGGATCGGGGCCAGTGTAGACGCTCTTTTCCGGCTTTTTTAAAAGCCGGAAAAAAGCGGCGGACATTTTTATTTAAATGCCGCGGGGGATATTTAAATCCCCCGCGGATTTCCCTACGACGACTAGTGAAATTTACATGCCCCTTCCGGAAAAGGGGCCAGTGTAGACATAGCCACACTGTTTGGGACTGACAATGGAAATCCAGGGGAGTAGCAGCAGCATATCCCAGTGATGAATATGGCCTTTGGGATTCGTTAGAAGATTTAACTGTGGCTCTTCTGGAGATGGTCTATAAAGTGCTACCAGACTATTTGTTGTTTTCAGTTTACCTGTACAGACTAACTTGGCTACTTCCTGAAGCTTCTGGAGATGGAGTTGCTTCAAACACTTGTAATTGTAAAAAGCTCTGTCATTCATACAAGTACCTGTAATAGTGATCAGAAGCAGGGCCACAGATTTTTCGGGGCTCAGTCTGAAATTGAGGCCCCTGTAAGGGAGTTTCTGGAGACCAAAGGGATATAAAATACTGTTTAATGGGTTAACAGGTTAAACATGATGTTTAACTGGTTAACAATTAAAGGGGATACAGGGTGGGGATGCTCCAATCCCATTGGGCTAGAGCAACCACTCCACCTGCCTCAGCTGGGCTAGAGTGGCCCCTTCAGTCTAGTCCTGCCTGTGGCGTGCCCTGCCCTGCTGTAAGCTGCTCCAGATGTCCAATGATGCTTACCGGTTAACCGGTCAACCTTCCACATCCCTATACCACATTCACCTTGCAGCAGTAGCAGTTGTCCTGTGTCTACTCGCTCTAGGCATCAGGATATGGCGCACAGGATCACATCATCACTCTAATATGGTCTGGCCATCTCCACTGTAATGGAGAGGCAGGTGGGACAAAAATAAGCAGCACTGTGTCTCTGCGTCAGATCACCACACCATCAAATCCCATAGGCTTGGGATCCTGCAAATAGAAGTCTTCCCCTTCACCCAAAGAACTGACTTGACTTTTCCACATGCAAGGATAAAAACAAATTCCCTCTAACAGGCTATAGTTACATTCCGTATGAATGGGGGGGAGGGCAGGGAGAACTATACATAAATTCCATTTATGAAAGAATTAAGTGTTTTCCTGAATCTTGCAATCAAAAGAATTCAGTATAATTAAAGTTATGCAACTTTCACTTACAACATACCTAGGTGGTCACTGAACCCTAAAATCTGGCTAGCCTATTTTATTATTCATTCAGGTAAAAAGTTAATGCCAGAGAAAATACTATTTTCATAATGGTTAAGGCCTGATATACTTTTATTCCTGCATCAAAGTTTTAGTTGTTGAAACGGATTAAATTTTAAAGAGGAGTTATGAAAATATCCCTCACACACCACTTTTTAAATATTTGAAAATTATGCACTGTGACACCCATTACACTCAAGGTAAAATCCTGGCTCCAGTGAAGTCAGTGACAAACTTCAATGGACTTAAATGCACACCGGATTTCTCCTTCAGTATCTGCAAGACAAGATCTTGCTACTGGATACTATGAACCCACATATTAAGTATAGCTTCTCTTGGTTTCCTATGCTTGCACTACATTGCATGAGCATGCTATACATTACTCTTTAATTTTAAAAATGTGAACATTTTAAAAAGCAATATTGTCTTGTTTAGGCTGTGTTACTGCTCAAAGCTACTGCTACAGAATCAGTTGTTCTGGAGTGCATTAAAGCTGAGCAATTTATCTATTGTGTTTACCCACAGTCCTTGGGTCATGCTATTCCACATTGCTGCCGCTTCTCCAAAGCTAGCAGTTTTCAACAGGAAAGCATACTGAGTTTTGGTTTGAGTTTGTGTTTTTAAATCAACTTTTTAAAAAGTCAAGTATCAGTTAATGACACAGATCAACAGTGAACTGATAGTTAAGCAGTACAAACAGAAAACACGCCAGGAACAAGCATTTTTAAACTATAGCTAGGACTCCAAATTTTAATACTGTAACACATTTAGCCTTACTGAAAAGGCAGAACCACATCACAGGTTAATCCTGCTATTTTTGGTATCTTTCTAATTATTTATATTAAAACCTATTCCTGTACGAAGAAACAAGTCCTCCTTGAATGGCAGTTTGTTGATCTCTAGTACTGTGTTATAACAGTATAGAGTTGAAAGAATATGGTTAAGGCCCAGATCCACAGAGGTATTTAGTCTCCTAACTGCCACGGATTTCAAAATACCTCATGGAACTGGGCCTAATGCACCAGCTCAATATAGCATGTAGGGCACATCTACACAGCAGGAATTCCGAGGAAGAACACTTTTCCTTCCACTTCCCTTACTCCTTGTATAATGAGGGTTACAGCAGTAGGAGTAAGAAGTCCTCTAGCTCAACTGTAGATGGGGACTATGTTATTTCAGAATAACGTAAGTTATTCCGAAACAACACTGCTGTGTAGATGTACCTTAGCTTGTCCTTGACATCTGCAATACTTAAGTATGTGCTTAAGCGCTTTGCTGAGCGGTGGCCTAGTAGTTGTATTCAGGGCTTCCGAAACACTGCTGTGTAGATGTACCTTAGCTTGTCCTTGACATCTGCAATACTTAAGTATGTGCTTAAGCGCTTTGCTGAGCGGTGGCCTAGTAGTTGTATTCAGGGCTTCTGAAACACTGCTGTGTAGATGTACCTTAGCTTGTCCTTGACATCTGCAATACTTAAGTATGTGCTTAAGCGCTTTGCTGAGCGGCGGCCTAGTAGTTGTATTCAGGGCTTCCGTCAGTTCTCTGAATTATTGTGGATATAATAGGCGAGTATGTTTAATCAATTAGTTTCCTTCTGTATTTAAGAATGTGTGCTTAACAGTATGGGAGTTGTTTAAGCTTTCCCAACTACATTAAAGACATTTATCTATGAAAGATTTTGTAATATGAATACAGATCACTGTGATTTTTCAGAATGAAAACTATACAAAAGCCATATCAGAGGTTTGTTTCCATCTTGAGGGGCACAGGAGGAAAAAAAAAATCGGAAAATAACTTTCCCCTTCTCTCCTCCTCCTTTTTGCCATTACTGAAAGTCTGATTTTAGGCTCCAAAGAGTGTGTTAAAGAACTTCTAAGGCCAAGTTCTGCACTTGTCTAGATAGACTAAACTTTTCTTGTTTAAATAGGAGTATTTTCCTGATAGGGGAAACTGCTTCATATCCTCAATTGCCCTTAAAATAACATTAAACACCATATACTATTTCTAAAAGCTGAAGTTTTTCATCAAATAAAAGTATTTTTCCACTCAATAGTTTGCACTAGTCCAAGCTAGTATCTTATGTTCTGATTCAGTCACCCTTACTCATGTTGAATTATATCTTACCATAATCTGCGAGTAGCCCCCATTCACATAGTAAGGCACCACACCATGTTAGTAGAAATGCAGTCAGGTGCACTGTGCTGCTAGTTAAGCTGTCTGTTTTGTTGACTGAAGATACTACTTTTTGTAACAGCAGTAGCACCTACAAAAAAAATCTTTGAACTAAAATAATTCATTGCTAGAAACTCTGCACCTGTTTAAACCAGTAGTTTTTCTCCAAGCCTTTTCAAAAGGAACACAACTGTGACCTTTATATTAATGGAAGTGAGCATCCATCTTGTAGTCCTACAACAGTGTACTCAGCGCTGTACAAAGTACATAATAAACCAGTCCCTATCCCTGAGTTTACAAATTAGAACAGACATAGAAAGACAAGTATTCAAGAGGAACAAGTTACTTTTCAAAAGTGCTTTTATTCCTCTTCTTAATCTAATACTTGTCATTCACTAGCAAGATACTAGATTAAGAATATAACATAGCATTTCTCAGCTAGATTTTGCTATTACATATGACTTCAGTGAACTAGGAGATACATTTCACCCAAATCAATTTCTAGATCTACTTCATTTGCCTTGAAGCACTAAGAAAGGTTGGTTTAGATGCAGGTGAAAGTGTTTCAGTGAACAAGCACTTTGCGAGAGGTAAGGCTATTACAGTTTCAGAAAAAGAGGTTTGTGCATTGTCCAACATTCATTAACTTTCCTTGGTGAGCAGTTATATATGCTCTTTGAATTATAAAAATCAAGGACAAGGCAGCACAGAATACAGTTTGATTGGCAGGACTCTTTTATTGTTATCCTCCACCCACTTTGAATAGCGTCTTACTCTGTAAGAAGCCTTACTGGTTTCAATGATAGTCCTCAAGAAGTAAGGTATTATTCAGCGTGCAGGAGGGTAGTAAATCAGGCCTTAGACATTTGTAAGCTCTGAACTTTTATTTATTGGAATATTAGCAAATATACCATACCATATCTTGCAAAGATTAGGAAGACAGAGAGATCTCACCACAGCCCTTTGCAATTAAGCTTTTGCCAAAGACCACCTTTTGTATACACATTATAGTGTGCAGTGCAGACTAGTCAAAAGCAAATTAATGAGGATCCACTGCATTATGTAGCTACATTTTTGACTTACCCAAGTGGACAGCGCATGACCAAGGTAAAGAAGAAACTTTGCGGATGTAAAATAATTGACACAGGATCCTAAAATAAAGATAAGAGATAAATGCTAAAGAGAATTTGAATGCATTTTGCCTATTTACTTGAAGAGGTAAGGCTGCTACTAGAGGTAAAATTCCAGTTAATCAGTTAACTGGTTAAACATCAGGTAAACCTAACATTTAACTGTTAATCAACTAAGGTGGGATCCAGGCTAGAGACTACTCTAGCCCAGCTGGAGGAGCCCCCAGCCCCGTGTTGGGGCTGCCACCAGCTTCCAGCCCACACCAGAGCAACCCTTGCATGTGGGGCTCCCAGGCCCACCACAGAGAGAGGCTGCTCTGGACAAGAACAGCCCCTATCCACAGTGAGTCCCTGGTGGAGCTAGAGCAACCCCAAGCCCCTGGCAGGTGAGAAGCTGTTCCACCCTCACTGGTTAATATTTCATATCTCTAGTTGCTAATAAATTGTATTAATTTTAAAGCTAGCAATCTGCACTGCAAAAATAAAATAAGATGTTCGCTATATGTGTTTTAATTCCACACAACTGGAATAGCTACAGCATACCAGTTGTGCAAGAAAAAAAAACATACTAGATGAAGAAATACCTAACAGATCTCAACATGGCTTACTATCTAAATAGGAACATAAAGTTTTGCAGCAAGTTTAGACCATGACACCAGACTGTAACCCATCCAACAAGCAATACCAGTGTTTCTCCACAGCAGGTCTATGGACAAGCCAGTCCCTGGTATAAGAAAGATTGAGCAACACTACACTACACCATTTCTGTGTGCCCCTCTTTCCACACAGCACAAGCACACACACACAGGCTCTAGTTCAACCACAATTAACTAGACTCTATTCAAGAATTACACAATGTAATTCTATGGCCCAGGGTTACAGAAAAGCAGGGTAGGAGATCTCACTATATTATCATTGACACAAAAGACAGGCCTATGCAACACTTTAAAAACTAACAAGATGGTTTATTAGGTGATGAGCTTTCGTGGGCCAGACCCACTTCCTCAGATCAATTTGTGGAAGAAAATCGGCACGACCATATATACCAAAGTAAAATTGGCACTATGGTATATATGGTCGTGCTGATTTTCTTCCACAAATTGATCTGAGGAAGTGGGTCTGGCCCACGAAAGCTCATCACCTAATAAACCATCTTGTTAGTTTTTAAAGTGCTGCATAGTCCTGTCTTTTGTTTCAGCAGACCAACACCGCTGCATCTCTATCACTATATTATCATTAGGGGCCATTCTGGCCTTAACATCCGTGTTACCTCTGGCACAGCCCTATGTGCATGTGCTCCCTTCCCCTGTAACCCACGCATGTAATGTCATACACATGAGCTGCACATAATGAAGAGCCTGAACGTGCCCCCGTGCATGTTCTTGCCCGCCTTCCCAGGCAGCAGAGTACCCCCCCAGACGGGCTGCATCCCTTCTCTAGCAGCCACCTTCAGATCAACAGCCTGGTGCCCGCAGGAGACTCACCGCAGCATCCTTCGCGGCTTCCCTGATCTGCGGCCCGAGTCATATCAGCTAGTAGCCTGGTTCCCCCTCGCCCTTCTGCGCTGCCAGTCCTGGACCCCCGGTGACGGAGACGCGCAACAGGCGGGTGTAGGCAGGAGAGGCACAGGGAGCAGAAGCGGCGTCTCTTAGTGTTTGTCTTTCCCAACTTAGCTATCACTGTAGCTGAAGTTGGAAAGCGATGGCCGTATGCGCGCGGGGCTGGCGGGGCTTCGCTCCACCGAAAAGGGGGGCCCAAGCGGGCGCCCAGCTCCTCCGGCCGCTACTGCAGCGCTCGAGCCTCGCGACCCTTTATGGCCAGGCTGGGCCGAAGGCGGGCGACAAGGACCGGGCGCCGCCTATCAGCGCCAGGCTGATTTGCATATCTCCGCCCCGCGGGGCGAGCTGCAGAGCCGGGCCGGTGAGCCCGCAAGGCAGGGCGCTGCTTGGCCGTCCGAACCCTGTCTTCGGCATAGTGGCCGCCGCGGGGACGCGGAGCTGAGCGCCGGCCGGGCGTGGGGGGGATGCGGCGGGCGTAGAGCAGGTTGGGGATTGTACACTGAAGGGGAGAGTAGGGAATAGAGAGGTTGGCCAGGCGTAGGGAGCAAGGGCTGCATCGCTATGGGCTCCCAGGTGTCTCTCCCCCCCCCCCACACAATTTGACACTGTTTCCCTAGGCTTGAACAAAGACATTAACTGGTCATTCCAATATAAAACCAGCCTTCCATACATTTAACACCTCATTTACATTAAAAGCTAAGTATGGGACACTTCCAACTAGCCCACTCAGCATCATTAGCACCCCTACTACAACTCACAGGTTATTTTCCTCACCCTTCTTTTTCTGTTACAAATTCTGGCTTCCTGGTTTCGTTGTCCACTCTAGCTTATCTGAAGAAATGGGTTTTGCCCACCAAAGCTCATGATATTCTATATATTTTGTTAGTCTCTAAGGTGCCACAGACTACTAGTTATTTTTAAAGTTGCAGACTTACATGGTACTGCTCTGCAGGCCCACACAGGCTATGTCTACATTGCATAGTCTTGCTCAAGAAGATATGCAAATAAGCCATGGCGATGAATATCGCAGTGCCTCCTTTGCATACCTAATGAGTTGCCATTTTTGCACAAGGGGCTTTTGTGCAAGAAGGAGCAGTCTCAAGAATCCTTCTTGTGCAAAAGCCCCTTGTGCAAAAATGGCAGCTCGTTAGGTATTCAAATGAGGCATGGCAATATTAATTGCTGCACCTCATTTGCATATCTTCTAGCGCAAGAATGCACAATGTAGACGTAGCCTCAGAGTACTCTATACAGCAGTCTTATTTCAGAATAACATCAAAGAGCGTGTCTACACTACAAGCCTCTATTCTGAAATAATGTCTAGCTGGAACGCTTCTTACTCTGACTCATGGCAACCTTCAATACATGAAGAATAAGGGAGGTCAAAAGAAGAGTGTTCTTCCTTGGACTTCCTGCTGCGTAGACAGCACCAAAAGCCTATTTAAGCTATTTCGACTTAAGCTATGCAATTGACGTAGCTGAAGTTGCCTAGCTTCATTTGACTTTAGCCCTGCTGCGTAGATGTACCCTCAGGCTACATCTAGACTACATCCCTTTTTCGGAAAAGGGATGTAAATTAGACGTATTGCAATTGCTAATGAAGCGGAGTGTGGCCGTATACATCAGAATTACAGACTCACAGACATTGGGCTACTATATATATGATATGAACATGGGGCAATTGCTAGATTAGATATAAAGTTTATTAAACAACTAGAATTAAAAGCTTATTGTCACCAAAAAAAAAGCCTTTAAAGGTGAATGTAGAACTGGATGAAGAGGTAGCTTACAGATGAGCCTGATATGGTTATTATATACAAAGACACATAAGAAAAAACAGGAATATGAAAATCTCCTATGCAGAGATAAACGTCTAATTTAAAGTTAAACTCACCATCAGACCAAGAAAATCACTTTACAGTAACAGAATTAATTACGACTTTAAAAACCTTTAAACTATGCAAAGACTGTAAACGGTGTTTCATAATGTAGAATCACTAATCACAGAAGGTACTCCAGCCTCTAGTCACACAGATGAAAACTTGGATGTGTCCAAAAAATAGGTCAAGCCCGAGATTCCACACTGATTTAAATCAATTATTTTGCAGGTATAGAGAGCTTCTTCTGTTGTCTCTGTTGTAACTGCAAGGTATATAATAAATGGAAATGACTTGGTAGAAAAATGTCAAAATCTGAAGCCTGTTTGTCCCTTGAGGCCCAGGCCAAATGGTCCTCCTGGACCCTCCTCTGATAGGTCCTGCTGCTCTGAGATGTCTTAAAAGGATCTAATCCTGCTTAGCTGTTGCAGAGTAACTCGGATATAAAACACATCCCTGGCCATTATGAAGTAAGTGACACCAACGTCTCAGAACAGGTAATGTTGAATTCTTTGTCTGCTTCCCTCTCCTAGAATCCTAAAGTATGTAAGAAGGCAGTATTTTCATGTATTGATTGCTCATTTTCCTGGCTTGAAAACCGAGTGGCCTTCAAGGGCGCCATTTTGGGTGTGTATGGGGGTGCAGCAACTGTGTGCTCCAGGATGTGGCTTGCTTTTCATCCTGTTCCCCAGACACTAAGGGAGTGAATGGAAAGTGCTTGCATTCCATGCATTCCTCTCACACATGGCTGATGAGCTCCGATCACCAGCCAAATGTGAGAGGCATGCACAGAACGTAAGCACTTTCCCTTCACTCCTTTAGCATCCAGGGAATGAGATGAAAAGCAAGCCACGTCCCAGAGTGCATGACTGCTGCCCTCCTATGTGTCCAAAATGGTGCCATTGGTGACCTTTGAGGTTAGGAAATGTGATGTAATTCAAATGTATTAAGACAGGGAACATTAATATTAGGTACTAATGGAAAGGAAAACGAAAACAGTCTGCTAGTACTCTGGTGTATATATAAATACAATATGTGACATTTTATGATCCACTAGGACAGTGTTTCTCAAACTGTGCTCCACAGAGTCCCAGGGCTCTGCGAGACATCTCCAGGGACTCTGCGAGGTTGACAAACTGAAAACATCGATAGGTACAACACATACAATCAGTGGACCACTGGGGCTCCACGTAAATTTTTACGCATGTAAAGGGCTCCGGAGCCCAAAAAGTTTGAGAACCGCTGCACTAGGATAAAGAGAAAATAGAAACATATTGAGTCAGATCTCATGCCAGTATTGCCAACCCCAAGCATTCATAATTTATGAAGTCAGGACCCCAAACAATAATGAGTTTGGTTATAAAAATGATCAATTAAAATACATTTTGGGATCTTCTTATTTGCCTTCTGGATTTCAAGCCCTCAAGGCTTTCAAGCCTTTCTGAATCAAAGTTTATATATAGTCAAAGCTACTTTGGAATATGAAGCAAGGGACCAACAAAGATAGTTTAGGGTGATCTTTTTAGACCAGAGATGGCACAATAAAGGTGGTCTCTAGTACAGGTTTCTGTATACTTCTTTCCTCACTATACAGGCAACTTGCAGCATCCACAGTGAGCACAAATTACAGAAACAAATAATTTTGTAGAATTTTAAAATGGCAGAAATTTAAATGAACAATATGCAGTATTTCTAGTTAGGATGTCATGCAAGTGTTTTAAAGAATATGAAATATTATGTTTCATAATTCATTATAATTGCTCCTAAGGGAGCTTATGCAGGAGATTATCTTCCTATTGTAGAGCATTGCAAAATTGGCCTGGTGAATTTATGGGAGAGAGTTTTCTTCACCAGAAATATTGGGTATATAGGTCATTACTGGAGACGGGATACCAAATTCTATGGACCAGTAATCCATTCAGGTATGGTCATGCCTATGATCCTGTTCAAAGTATTTATTGAAGATATGACTACATTTTTTATTGGCGAATCATAGTTTATTCCTTGTATAATAAAAGCACTAGCCTTGGGGAAAAGGTAATACACCTGCATATAAAAAAGGAGGACTACCATTGCTATTTTTATGGAAAGATTGGATAGCCTGAAATGAGTTCAGTAGTTTTTCCACAGCGTATATTAACTAATAACTAGAATATATACCAAATCTTTCTCTCAGGTTGGAATCAAAGGCAGAGGAAGTTTTAGGAATGCTTATATTACAAAGCCTAAGTGCCTTCATGTACTGCATTTCATCAACAGGTAAAATTTCTTTTTCTAGCCCTTGATTTTTTCCTTGTTAGCATACAGAATTAAGATTATGGCATGACAAATACATATTATATATTATGTCCAAATTAACCAATATTTAGTTGATGATTAGACCTATTTACTAAAGGCTTGATTCTGTGTCCTTTACTCACAAAAAATAGTATTTTACTCTGTGAGTAGTCCTATTGATTTCAAGGGAAGTACCTTAAGGCATTACTCAAGGGATATTGAACACTATGCTTCAGCCTTTAAACTAATCTCTAGTTATAAGATGCTTGGTTAGATCTGTGTGAAAGGTAGTGGTGAGTCCCACATTTGGTTTCTAATGGTGCATCTACACTCTACCCATAGTCTGAAATAAGATACACCAGCGGTTCTCAAACTTTTTGGGCTCCGGAGCCCTTAACATACGTAAAAATTTATGCGGAGCCCCAGCAGTCCACTGATTGTATGTGTTGTACCTATCGATGTTTCCAGTTTGTCAACCTCATGGAGCCCCTGGAGATGTCTCGGGAGCTCCGGGGGCTCCACAGAGCACAGTTTGAGAAACAATGAGCTACACAATTTGAGCTATGCAAATTGCGTAGCTTTTTTTTTTGAGTCAATTTCAAAATAGCTTATTTAGTAGTTTTTTAAATAACCAGAAATATTTGGAAATAATGGGTGTGCTGTTAAGATGCAGGATAGCTATTTTGGGATACCTCTGGTATCCCGAAATAGCTCCACAGCATAGAAGTAGTCTATCACAGTCCTCTGGATCTGACCACTGTCAAAGGCAGGATGCTGGCCTCCAAGAATATTGATTTTCATCCAATATGTCAATTATGATGTTTCTCTGTTAGGCAGAACTGGACCTAGATAGTTTTCTATTATTGCTATGATTCTTCAAATACATTTAATGTTAATGACCCATATTAGGAAAACAGTATTAAGATAGAAAGTTATTCATGCTTTTTTTTTTTCTATTTTGAGCGTCACAAGATGAAGGTGGGATGAATTTAAATACAGAAACACTAATACAATAAAATTACAAAATACAGTATAAAATGCTAATAACAACTGGAATGACTCCATACACGTTGGCTGTGTCTACATTGGCACCCTTTCCGGAAAAGGGATGCTAATGTAGACTTCGGAATTGCAAATTCCGCGGGGGATTTAAATATCCCCCGCGGCATTTGCATTTACATGGCTGCCGCTTTTTTCCGGCTTGGGGATAAGCCGGAGAAAAGCGCCAGTCTAGACGTGATTCTCCGGAAAATAAGCCCTTTTCTGGAGGATTTCTTATTCCTACTTGAAAGGAATTGTGACATATCAACCCATCTCTGACTAACAGTGTGTTGTAACAATAACATTGCAAAGTACAACAACAAATGTTTTAATTATTAGTATGTGTGTAATTGTGACATAAACTGGATTAAAGGGATACTAAAATATATTTTCAGGAAAAATACTTACATAAAACTATTGGGGGAGTTGTATGTGCCTTTGAGCCATTGCCCACTAGAGGCACTGAGCCTGTGGCAGAGACAGTTGTAGCCCATTATGTTAAGATGCTTGCCTGCCATACCAGATAACATGCCTCTTGAGTTGATTTATACTAATTTGATATTATATCTAGTATAATAGTATGTATTTGCTATAGGTATTTGTTTAGGTATTCATGGTTATCCATAGTATTAAGTTGTAATGCAAGAAACCTACAAGCCTGTATCCTGTATGAACACCTAAAGCAAATTAGTAAAATAAATTAGCATAAGTGACCTGTGACCTAAATAAAATGCCTACTTGGCTACTCCTCAATTTTGGGGAACTAAATTAAGGGAACTGAACACAGAGCTCAGCCGGTTCATCCAGTGCCCAGAACCAGTGGGTAACCACAGGACAGACTACAGGGTAAGGAAGCTGTGAAAAAGGCCAAAGATAATGGTTTCCCTCATTAATATGTAGAGATATGTGTCATAATCTACTAACCTATAGAGTAACTGTACCCAAACATTTCTTAGGGTGAAGAAATAAAATTTGGTCATGCTGGGTTGGGCCAGAATCAACCAGTGTCAAGGCCCTATAAAAATATCCATGAAAAACTATAAAAGGTAGTTGTTGCCATCATCATTTCAGCTTAAGTTTTTGTCGCCCTGTGTTTCAATGCTCTATAAACTATTAGTGCAGCTTTACAGTATAGCTTAGCCACTCAATACTCTATCTGCTTGGCCCTTCAACTTCATTGGGCATGCCAGGGGCACACCTCGTCTACTTCTCTTAACATCAAATCTTCAGGAAGGGGTGTGAGTATACTAGACTAAGAAATTCTTTGTCTTAGAAATGTTACCAGAAGTAGTACTAGAATTATATTATGTTGTTGTAACATTATGCTTCATAATGTTTGTTGTTCTTTTTGTTTGTTTGTTTTAATAATGGTTTCAATAAATTAGTATTGTCTTCAGTTTGCCCTTGCCACGTGCCCCTAAATTCTTTATCTGAGATAGAGCTCTCTCTCTCCCTGTCACCTGAATTGGAATAAGAAGCTAAATATCTTTTGGTCAGATATAGCCAGTGCTCCCAGCCTATAGATTCAGGTCTGCATGGTGCAACCAGAGCCCTATCTATACTGGGGAACCTTACAACATATTACTCACCATTTCTACTACTGATTTAGAAAAGGCGTTAGTGTCAGCATGAGACTTCATGTAGAATGTGATTCTCTGTCCAGATTACTTAAAGATGTCAGTAAGTTTAATTAACAGGAAGGTAAAAAACGCCAGAGGCTGCTGTAATCCTTTCTGTATCAGGGCTCCCATTCTGATATGAGTTTCTCTGTGAACTTCTCTAGTGTAGACAGAGACAGTAGTGCTAGGGAGCGTACATAGTGGGAGATTCTGCTGCAGTTTTATAGGGTGCAGCAATCAGAAACCTTACTATGCTGGCCCATGTGCAGAGGCAGTAGTGCTAGGGTTCTGTCCTCCTCTGGCTTTATGGATTTTAGCTATCAGGGTTTGTCTCCTAGGCCGTGGACACCTGCAGCATGAGGACCAAGCATATGCCTAGCCCATGTGCAGGGGAACAAGAGGGGTGGAAAAGTTCTTCATGCTCACCAAGCCTCCTATTTAGTGTGCTCATTCTCAGCTAGGTGCATTCTACTTATAAAACTGTTGAACTCTGGAATGTCTCTTCTCATGTCTCACACCTCTCCATCTACCATCTTCATATCTTTCTCTCCATCTTACCAATGAGCTTTATTTTTTTCAGCACTTACATCTGAGGCCCCATCTCTGACTGAGGTCAGTATGTTTCTATCTTTTCCTCCTTGAAACACATTTCTGCCAAATAACTTAGGACCTTCTTCAAAGACGTGTTGCGATGGGTGAAAAAACAACAACCAAAAACAAGACTCTGAACATAAAAATTGAACTAACAAGATGTGTGCTAAGTTCACAATCTCTCTTGCATCCTTTTCCCTCCAAACTTTGCCTCTGTATTATTCCCTCCAGACCTGTGTGAATCCCCACTGAAATCTGTTGGGTTTTGCATAGGAATATACTCACATGGATTCAGTTGCAGAATTAAATCAGAATCCGGTAGGACTCACAAGCCATATGCAGTATTTTTGCAATTAAAATGTGCCTCGCTGAGCCCCACACGTCACCTCCCATTCTCTAACTACAAGTCTTTTTTTTGGGGGGGGTGAGATAGCTCGGGACCGCTGCTTTGCTGTAGGGTATGGGGGAAGGAACTTCTGCCCAGCTAGAAGAGGAGGATCTCAGTACTTCAGCCTTACCAAGAATGCTTGCTGGGATTTGAAGGATCAGCAGACAAGAAGCCCTGAGCTCCAACAGGTGTGCCCAGGGGCTCTCAAATTTTTGAAGATTGTCATATGTGGCTCAGAGGGTTAAAGTCTGGCCATGCTTGGTATGTTTTACTGTCTTCTAAAATAAGTTTAAACCATTCAGAAGCACCAGCCGGTGTAAAATACAGTGGTTTGCCTGAATTATGTAGACCTCTCCAAGCATCTATTAACCCTGTAGTCTTGTGTCTACACTGGCTCCCTGCTTGCGTCTGTGTGCAGTTCAAAGTGGTGGGGAGCAATTAGGTGATTGATGCCTGCAGGGGTAGAAGGTACAGGGAGGGCCATTCACATGAGCAGGGAGAGGGCATGAGGAGGCACCTCATTTGGCAATTAAAATGTTGGCAGGGGCCCAGGGGACCAATGCACCTCCCGAGTGTTACCACAAGTCACCTGTGGGTGATGAAAAGTGTCTGAGGCTCAGATTGGTGTGGATTTAATTACCTGAGACTATCCCCAAGCCCTATACTTTTTGTGGCTGTTCATAGCTTCTAGAAGGCTTTTACTGACAGCTCCTAGTACCATACCTTCCCAGTCCTCCAGCAGGACTTTCTCAGTTAAAAGTCTTTGATTTTGGAATTCACTCCCTTTGTAGTCTGCCAGAACCCAGTACTAGCAGTCTTTGAAACGTGAGGCAAGTTGCATTTATTTAGAACTAGAAGATTGACCCAGCGTCACTTAGGTCCTTAACTCAAGTAATTTTGGTTTTTGAAAAATAAAATGAAAATGTACATGCTTCATTTGAATCGTTGCTCTGGGGTGTGGCTGGGGATGAGGCGTTCAGGACGAAGGCTACCCCAGGGAAAGAGGACTACCCCAGCCCTCTCTTACTGCAGCAGTTTGAAGCCAAGCAAGAAGCACGTCTCTATGGCTGCTGCAGCTCCAGTGGCCACAGCTGCAGGAGGGATACATGTCCCCAAGCTGGGGCAAGTCCAGGTTCATCTGCCCCCTGCACTCCCCAGCCAGAGGGAGGAATGAAGCAAATTCTGCACTTTCCCCTCACTTGCTGGCAGGGGAACAGCCAGCGATGCTCCGGTATGAATTGGTTCCCCCACCCTCCCTAAAGTGCACCTGGAGGGGAGGAAAGCTCAGAGATGGGGCAGTCTGGGATGGGTAGCCAGCCCCTTTCACCTGCCTGGTGATTCTGTCTCTTTTCTGAAAGGCAGTCCCATTCCAGGCACATTCCACTTTCCTGGCACAACCACACCCTTACCTTGCTTTAAGTTATGATTAGAGGAAGCTGTATACCCAATTTGGTGGACCTACCTCTTACAGGTTAGGAGTTCTTGGACAAACAGACAGACTCTCTCACATATATAATAGATACCTTTGGGTTGATTTTCCTCTCCTTGAAAATATGGTTGTTACTACTGCCACGAGTAGCTTTAGTTAATGTGTTTGAAAATGTTGTAAATAAGGGTATATCTACACAGCAAAGTTATTTCGGGATATCACAGGTATCCCAAAATAGCTACCCCACATTTTTTGAACATGTCCACTATTTCAAAATATAGTGGATGTGCTATTTCGCCATCCCTGTAAACCTCATTCTACAAGGAGTAAGGGAAGGCACGAAATAGTGCTTTATTTCGTAATCTGGCGCTGCATTGATAGCACCAAATGACAAAATAAGCTATTTCGAAATAGACTCGAAATAAGCTATACAATTTGCATAGCACAAATTGTGTATCTTATTTCAAGTTTCGGGGGCTGCGTAGACACACCCTCAGTGTCTAGCTGTTCTGGCAACAGGTGCACTAGAACTCACAAAAAGAAATAAATAACAGGACAGTAGTAGTAGATGGTACAAAAAACCAATTGAAGGTACAGAATATCTTGGAATGAGAGGAAGGCATATAAAATACTTCTTATTAATTTAAAAATACATGTTGTGAATAAAAAGAATAGACTAATATGTCCAGTATAATGTAATGTACAAGGTTTTATTTCAAATTTCACAAAATTAAAAAATGGAATATGCAAACATTTGCATGAGTGACAGAAATCTATGTCCATGACAGTGCATCATAATCATAGAATCATAGAATAATAGGACTGGAAGGGACCTCAAGAGGTCATCGAGTCCAGCCCCCCGCCCTCAAGGCAGGACCAAGCTCCGTCTACACCATCCCTGACAGATGTCTATCTAACCTGTTCTTAAATATCTCCAGAGAGGGAGATTCCACCACCTCCCTTGGCAATTTATTCCAATATTTGACCACCCTGACAGTTAGGAATTTTTTCCTAATGTCCAATCTAAACCTCCCCTGCTGCACTTTAAGCCCATTACTCCTTGTCCTGTCCTCAGAAACCAAGAGGAACAAATTTTCTCCTTCCTCCTTGTGACACCCTTTTAGATATTTGAAAACTGCTATCATGTCCCCCCTTAATCTTCTTTTTTCCAAACTAAACAAGCCCAGTTCATGAAGCCTGGCTTCATAGGTCATGGTCTCTAAACCTTTAATCATTCTTGTCGCTCTTCTCTGTACCCTTTCCAATTTCTCCACATCTTTCTTGAAATGTGGCGCCCAGAACTGGACACAGTACTCCAGCTGAGGCTTAACTAGTGCAGAGTAGAGCGGCAGAATGACTTCACGAGTTTTGCTTACAACACACACCTGTTGATACAACCTAGAATCATATTTGCTTTTTTTGCAACAGCATCACACTGTTGACTCATATTCAACTTGTGGTCCACTATGACCCCTAAATCCCTTTCCGCCATGCTCATTCCTAGACAGTCGCTTTCCATCTTGTATGTATGGAACTGATTGTTCCTTCCTAAGTGGAGCACTTTGCATTTCTCTTTATTAAACCTCATCCTGTTTACCTCTGACCATTTCTCTAACTTGCTAAGGTCATTTTGAATTATGTCCCTATCCTCCAAAGAAGTCGCAACCCCACCCAGTTTGGTATCATCTGCAAACTTAATAAGCGTACTCTCTATCCCAATATCTACATCATTGATGAAGATATTGAACAGTACGGGTCCCAAAACAGACCCTTGAGGAACTCCACTTGTTATCCCTTTCCAGCAGGATTTAGAACCGTTAACAACAACTCTCTGACTACGGTTATCCAGCCAATTATGCACCCACCTTATTGTGGCCCTATCTAAGTTATATTTGCCTAGTTTATCAATAAGACTGTCATGCGAGACCGTATCAAATGTCTTACTAAAGTCTAGGTATATGACATCCACCGCTTCTCCCTTATCCACAAGGCTCGTTAACCTATCAAAGAAAGCTATCATTAGTTTGGCATGACTTGTTCTTCACAAACCCATGCTGGCTATTCCCTATCACTTTATTACCTTCCAAGTGTTTGCATATGATTTCCTTAATTACCTGCTCCATTATCTTCCCTGGGACAGACGTTAAACTGACCGGTCTGTAGTTTCCTGGGTTGTTCTTATTCCCCTTTTTATAGATGGGCACAATATTTGCCCTTTTCCAGTCTTCTGGAATCTCCCCTGTCTGCCATGATTTTTCAAAGATCATAGCTAAAGGCTCAGATACCTCCTCTATCAGCTCCTTGAGTATCCTGGGATGCATTTCATCAGGACATGGTGACTTGCTGACAGCTAACTTTCCTAAGTGATTTTTAACTTTTTCTTTGTGTATCCTATCTTCTAAACGTACCCTCTCTCTGCTTGTATTCACTACGTTAGGCACACCTCCAGACTTCTCGGTGAAGACCGAAACAAAGAAGTCATTGAGCATCTCTGCCATTTCCAAGTTTCCTGTTACTGCTTCTCCCTCCTCACTAAGCAATGGGCCTACCCTGTCCTTGGTCTTCCTCTTGCTTTTAATGTATTTATAAAAGGTCTTCTTGTTTCCCTTTATGCCTGTAGCTAGTTTGATCTCATTTTGTGCCTTTGCCTTTCTAATCTTGCCCTTGCATTCCCGTGTTGCTTGCCTATGTTCATCCTTTGTTATTTGTCCTAGTTTCCATTTTTTATATGACTCCTTTTTTATTTTGAGATCATGCAAGATCTCCTTGTTAAGCCAAGCTGGTCTTTTGCCATATTTTCTATCTTTCCTACACAGCGGAATTGTTTGCTTTTGGGCCCTTAACAACGTCCCTTTGAAATACTTCCAACTCTCCTCAGTTGTTTTTCCCTTCAGTCTTGCTTCCCATGGGACCTTACCTACAAGTTATCTGAGCTTATCAAAATCTGCCTTCCTGAAATCCATTACCTCAATTGTGCTGGTCTCCCTTCTACCTTTCCTTAAGATCATGAACTCTATTATTTCGTGATCACTGTCCCCTATACTGTCTTCCACTTTCAAGTTCTCAACTAGTTCCTCCCTATTTGTTAAAACCAAATCCAGAACAGCTTCTCCTCTGGTAGCTTTTTCAACCTTCTGAAACAGAAAGTTGTCTCCAATGCAGTCCAGAAACTTATTGGATAGCCTGTGCCCTGCTGTGTTAGTTTCCCAACATATGTCTGGATAGTTGAAGTCCCCCATCACCACCAAATCTTGGGCTTTGGATAGTTTTGTTAATTGTTTAAAAAAGGCCTCATCCACCTCTTCCACCTGGCTAGGTGGCCTGTAGTAAACTCCTAGCATGATATCACCCTCGTTTTTTACCCCTTTTAGCTTAACCCAGAGACTCTCTACACAGCTATCTCCTACGTTCATCTCCACTTCAGTCCAAGTGCGTACATTTTTAATATACAAGGCAACCCCTCCTCCCTTTTTTCCCTGTCTGTCCTTCCTGAGCAAGCCGTACCCTTCCATACCAACATTCCAATCGTGCGTCCCATCCCACCAGGTTTCTGTAATACCAATGATATCATAGTTGTATTTATTGGTTAGCTATTCCAGTTCTTCCTGCTTATTACCCATACTTCTCGCATTTGTATATAGGCATCTAAGATACTGATTTGATCTTGCCTCCCTGTTGTGCCCTGACCCTCCTTTCTCCTAATGGAGAACGCTTTTCTTCCCAAACATTGTCAGCTTCAGTATCTCAGCACTGCTGCAAGCAGAGGATCCTTTGCTCCGTGGAGCAGCATTGTCACCTAGCCAGATGGTAAATGAGCACTTGCCAAGAAAATAGGCAAGGGAGTTTCAAAGTTTCCGAGGCTTTTCAGGGGAAGGGTTGGATGTCTATTTACCTGGCATCAAAGCAGCAGAGGTGTTGGTTACAGTGGTCAATTAGGCCCTATGGGATATCCTCCAGACGTGACAAACTCTGTGTTCAGCAAGAACATGTTTTCACTTGCACATAACCACAACAACATCACCTGTAAGAACTGTTTGTCTCTCATGGAGCTGGTTAACTTTTTGTGGTGAAACTTTTGAGCAGAGCTAACCCACCATAGGACACTGGTGGATTATGATGGCCTGGCGGGATGGTGGCAGCAGCGGTCACCTCCTCACACACACCATGCAAATGACAGGAGCTGGAGCAATCCAGCAGCCTGCAGTCAGCTTCTTAGCAGTGGCAGGATGCAGAGCATCCCGCCCAAGGGCATTCTAGTTCCTGCCACCCATGGAGAAGCAAGGAGCAGCAGGCTGGGAGAATGGCACAGCAGGGTGGAGGAGGCTGCTGTGCCACTCTTGCTCCCACCGCCTATGTGGTGAGGAGGAGAGTGACCCCTGCTGTTGCTGCTCTAGGCTCCATCATATCCTGGACCACGTGGCTCACAGGAGATAAGGGAAGAGGGGGGATGAGTAGGGGCAGGGCTTGGGAGAGGAGTGGAGTCAGGGCTGGGCCTGTGGTGAGGAGGGTTGCCCCAGGCCCTGCACCACCTTCAGGATGGCCCTGCTTATGAGTTTCACTGAAAAGGGCATTATCAAATGTAGACACTCCCACAGTTTTTGTGCAAAAATGGATTTTTTTTCAATAGCAAGTTTAGACATGCCCCAAGAGTCTTGTAGCAAGCATAAAGGAGTGATTAAAAGGAAAGTAAAATGTCACATTTTGTTAAGAGTAATGAGTGAATGTTCCACATGACAATGATATTTCTGCAAACACAGAACATTTACTTTCCAAAGTCTGAAAGCGATTGCTTGAATTGGAACAGTGTCTGGAGAAATCAACTAAAGTCATTCTTGAGCATTATATGATAGGCTAGCTGCAATTCAAGCTTATTTTGTTTAGTTTTCTTCATTAAGGCTTTTATTGCTATAAAACCTTTATAGCAATTTGTCCCCTCTAGGGCATCACTGTTCTGTATGACTAAACAATGTTAAATGTTTAATAATCAGGATTTTAATGTCTGGCTATATTTTGATTTGCACAAAGAAAATATTGGGACTTATTACTCATTTTCTCTCCACAACTTTTGCCAGCCCTTCCAAAAATACATTTTTCTGCATTTGTCCCTTAAACAGTTGTTCGGGAGTTTTACTGAGAATGATAAAATCAAATAAAAATCAGGCAAGATTTGTATCACTTTTGGAACATGCCTTCTTTGCAAATAAAGCATTCTGCATGCTTGAATATCACTCAGAAGGTTAAATTAATGTGGTTCAAGGCTGCTTCTTTATTCAGCCAGATTCTGATATCCCTCTTTAACCTCCAGTAATACCTTATTCTTACCTTTATTCAGGAAAATACTAAAGCATTAAACTTCAGGCTCATGTTAAATCCCACTGACTTCATGCTGAAGTAAAGTACATGCTCTTCAGGAAAACAGAGATGGACTGTTGATTTGGGCCCCCTGTACTTAGCTCCATTAGTTTGAATGGAACTTCTTGTAGTGCGAGGGACAACTCGACAGGAACAAGGGAATAATATATAGCCTTTAGAGATGGCTGCTATTTGGGGTGGATTATGGCTGTGGTCTTTAGACTGCACTGTTTCTCAATTTGTTTCTGGGGCTAATTTAAGATGTGGCTTTTTATCTATAAGGTTGATTTAAGGACTAAAAGTCAAAACAATTAAATAAAATTGTAAAGAAACTTTTCAGGAGGCCGTCTCACTACACTTAAAGGCCATTTGTGCTCCTGTACCTTTATGATAAAGAATTTGACTTCGTAAGTGCTGTTTGTAAACCAAATTCCTTTTTTTACTACTAGCTAGTGAGAGACAATAATACATAACTCATCATTAATGTTTGTGTTTAAACCCCAGTTACATAGCCTGTGTTCCATGGCAACAAGTCACATATCTTTTTATAGATTTAATTAGGAACCGTAAAGCTTCTCACCAACGATTCAAGCACAGCATAAAGCAGCAGAGAAGTAAATATGCTTGTATAGAATTACTAAAGGAAACAACGATACATACGCAAATATGCATTTTAATTTAAATTAAGTAATCACTTTCTGTTCCTATAATGGTAAATAATCTCATTTTGCTGGCAGAATGCTCTCACAGGAATCAGACAACAGCAGCTTCAGTTCTGGTATCACTGGCACTGATTTTGCAAGCTGCTCTCTGTGGGTGAACCTGTGTTCATGCAGATCCCCACGGAAGATGTTGGTGCTCCCCACAGTGGCAGCTTACAGGATAAAGCTCTAGGTCTTTACAGCACACAAATTCAGCAAGACACGTTCTGGAGCTGATTGCTGTTATGTTAGTTTATGTGTGTGTGTATGTCAGAAATAGCCTCTTTCTAGCCTCTGGCTTTGTAAGAGGACAGACCATGTCCTGTGTTTCATGGTGGCTGGGGATCATCTGTGTTGAACAGCGTCTCATCTTCCTCTGGCCTGGACTATGACTGTCTGCCTTGCTTGAACAAAATACAGGACTATGTAGCACTTTAAAGACTAACAAGATGGTTTATTAGATGATGAGCTTTCGTGGGCCAGACCTATTTCCTCAGATCAAATAGTGGAAGATTAAGGGGGGACATGATAGCGGTTTTCAAATATCTAAAAGGGTGTCACAAGGAGGAAGGAGAAAATTTGTTCCTCTTGGTTTCTGAGGACAGGACAAGGAGTAATGGGCTTAAAGTGCAGCAGGGGAGGTTTAGATTGGACATTAGGAAAAAAATCCTAACTGTCAGGGTGGTCAAATATTGGAATAAATTACCAAGGGAGGTGGTGGAATCTCCCTCTCTGGAGATATTTAAGAACAGGTTAGATAGACATCTGTCAGGGATGGTGTAGACGGAGCTTGGTCCTGCCTTGAGGGCGGGGGGCTGGACTCGATGACCTCTTGAGGTCCCTTCCAGTCCTATTATTCTATGATTCTATGATTCTAAGAGAGGGAAAGCTGCCCTGCTCTGTTGTCTCCCCACCCTCCAGATATACGGTATGAGGGAAAGAGTGTGTGTGTGTCTGTATGAAAGAGAGAGAGAGTGAAAGAGAGAACAAGCATTGAAATCTTAGAACAGGCATTTCTCTGAGTCACTTACCATCCATGCTTCAGATGAGAGCAGCTCTGCTGTGTGTTTCCCTCTCCCCACCCCCTGCTTTTCAGAGATGGAGTACAGGGGAAGAGGGACACCCTGACTTCAGCACTACTGTCCCCTGCACAGCTAGGAGGAGAATCCTGGGAGTGGTTTGGCTGCAAGATGGAGCAAGGTGGGGAAGGGGCAGCAGAACACACACTGCCCCACAGTCTATGCACCTCTGCTCATCAGCTGGGTGGGCTGGAGAGAAATGCTAGGTAGGCCTGATCCAGGACTGATTTTGGCCACCTCTGATCTAAGGCGTCTGTGTAACATACAAGTTGGAATGAGTAGCTGTGTGTTAGCAACAGTCTTACAGAATGTGTCCATGGTCCTACATTGGTGTATAATCACAATCAGGTCAATGGACCTTACATTGAGACCCAATCCTGCTCCCCTTGAAATCAATGGTTGTTTTGTTACTGACTTTAATTGGAGCTGAAGCAGCACCTTCCTTTGCTCTAATTTACTTCCATTGCTTTTTTGAACGAGTCTTTAAAACAAAGATTCCTCTGAATCTGTGGGCTGTTTACTAATTATGATTCCAATCCTGCAAACGCTTTTGCACTTGCATAATTTTACATTGGAAATAGCCTTGTATTGAAGGTGTATATGTGTCCAGGCTCAGAGTCTATGCTCAATAGATGTGGGAAAGCAAAATGTGATATCATATAGGATAAACAAGCAAGGAATGTTTATCACACTAAATCAGAACCAGATGTCAAACAGGTCACAGACACTGGTGTGAGGTATTTTACCTCAAGCAAACTAAAGGTTCAAAGTAACGTATAATTATGAAAGAAAATATTTATACAATTGATTCTCTTAAATTTAATTCCTATTTACAGACTACTAAAACCCATTGTGAGGCATGAAGCTTTATGATTCATGTATTCCCACTTTCTCCTTAAATTCACCAGGCACGTTACCATTGATGATAGATTCTATACCTATTGTCTTGAAAGAAATATTTAGTTCACTCCACTACCTATCAATAATTTCAAAATGATATTTTCAACATGTTCCTTAGTGACTGCAAATCTTACAGTATCTGCTAAAGAAACATCTACATTTTACGAATAGTAAAGTTATATGTCACTACCTATTTAATAGTAAAATCAGTTGTGCTTCTATGGCGCTATTACTACTATCACAAGAACTTCAGAGAACTTAGTATTATACCTATGCTGCAGGTGGGAAATTTAAGTTCAGAGGGATTAAGTGACTTGCCCAAGGGGGGAAATAGCTCAGTGGTTTGAACATTGGCCTGCTAAACCCAGGGTTGAGAGCTCAGCTCTTGAGGGGGCCACTGAGGGATCTGGGGCAGAATCTGTGGGGGATGGTACTTGGTCCTGCTGTGAGGGCAGGGGAGTGGACTTGATGACCTCTCAAGGTTCCTTCCAGCTCTCTGAGATAGGTGTAGCTCCATATATTATAAGATGTAGGAACTATTCTAAGTCTGATGTGAAATGGATTCAGTTGTTTCACACTTGGTGCAGCATGCTGAATCTCAAAAAGGTTTGGGTTCAGACTAAGAAAAGTGCTTTGCTCATTAAATCAGGGGTGGGCAATTGAAAAAAAGGCAGCCCACCATGGCGAGTCCTTGGCAGGCCGCTGCTGCTTTGTTTACCTGTACTTCTGCAGGTATTGGAGGATTGCACCTCTCACTGGCCACGGATGGCTATGAGCAGCAAAAAGCAGAGTGGACCAGGACTCTGCTACCCACCACTTTCATTGGCCGTGAATGGTGATACTCAGCCAACAAGAGTTGCGATCGCACAGGTAAGCATACAGGTGGGGGCCCACCAGGGATTAACACCTGAGGGACTGGATCTGGCCCACAGGCCAGAATTTGCCCAACCCTGCACTAAATCATATATTTATATTTATTATTTATTTATATATAATATATTTATTATTTGTCAAATTTGGTCTTCTATGTGTTTGGACAGGAACATCAGTTTAATTAGTAAATCATATAATTATGCTCTGATATACAATAAATTATAGGTGACTTATTACTAATACTGAAATACACTGGTTAAATACACTACCCATAATCATACAGCGCAGAAACTTGCAAAAGAAGAAGGAAGAGTATTAATTGAAGGCATGATCAGCAGAGTCACAAAACCTTTAAGGAACACACACACAGTGTCAGCAAGAAGTGATTAGTTATGGTGTTGAAGGCCTTAGAAAGACAAAGAATGAACATGACGATAAATCTTTTATACACGGGAAGATTTAATTACAATTTTTGCCAGAGTGATTTCAGTGGAGTGGAGTAGGCAGAAACCAAACTTTAAGGAAATGAGGGGTGAGCTGGAGAAGAGAGTTAAGAAACTGCTAAGAAAGAGGTGTGGTTTAGTGATTTAGCAGAGATGGGAGTTGGGCAGTCCTGAATTATAATGCTAAATCTGTCACTGGTTTCCTGTGTAGCCATAAGCAAATTTTTCTTTCTTTCGTTCTTTCGTTCTTTCTTTCTAGTTTATAAACAGTTGATATTTACTTCCCAATCTCATAGAGTGTTGTAAAAATTAATGTTTGTAAAGTGCTTTGAAGATGGACTAATTTCATGATAATGGCTAAGCAGATGCCATGTTGATTTGCTTATTTCTGTCCCAACAAACAATAAATGCTGATTACTTATAAAATGTGCACGCAATTAATGTGTCAAAACATGGACCTATTTTTATTATTCCTTTTCTCTACTGTGTTTCACATATCTGTCTTGTTTTTAACTAAGCCCCAACCCTGCACATACCTATGTACATAAGATTATGCTTAAAGTTAACCACATGCATAAAGGGAATAGAACCACATGCATAACTATCTGTATGATCGGACCTAAGATGGTAAATGCTACAGAGAATGGATAGTTGTTTACTGTATGTCTGTACAGAGCTTAAAACAATGGGACCCCTCTAAGTTGGAGCTCCTATATATTAATATAAATAATAATGAGTGAGTGAGAAAGTGCTATATAAATGTATTTTGTTGTAAGCACTTTGGGGCATGGATCATCTTTTTGTTGTGTGTTTGCACGGTAAGCTCTGGCACAATGACTGGTTCTCTTGTATGGTACTGCAGTATTATCATTACTATTTTATTTATAATATTTTTGTACTTATGCATTTATTATTTTAGCTCATGTCAGAACTATACTCCATTGAGGTACAATGTAGCAGTGTTGTTTACTTACAATTAGGCCAGAGTGGAACTACTATGGACTTACTTATCTTTCCTCGTGATGCTTCTATTCCAGGCTGAGGTAATTCAGGAAGGCAAAATAGTGTACTTAGCTGCACCATCTGTGTCCTATAGATAGCTGAACTATGTCAGCCTTAGGTTACACCCAGTTTAACAAAACCACTCATTGTCAGAGCATATTCTCATCTCGATATGTCAAGATTTGCCCTTATAACTGTGCTATCACACAATTCGATATTGAATCCATACCTTTGCATGGCTGAATAAATAAATATTCACTGCAGGCAGATCACAACTGTCTGTAAGCTGAAATTTGTTCATGAGCCACTCAGCAAACAACTCTGGATAGCAAACAAGTCTGTAAATGTTGTAAACTGTTTGTAGACAATTCACAAAGAGAAAAAAGGGCTAATAATTTCAAAAGCTCTGATAGTCAATAAAATATGTAACCATACATAAAATCAGAGAATCTTAGGGTATGTCTACACTACCCTCCTAGTTCGAACTAGGAGGGTAATGTATGCATACCGCACTTGCTAATGAAGCCCGGGATTTGAATTTCCCGGGCTTCATTAGCATAAGCGGGGAGCCGCCATTTTTAAATCCCCGCTGCTTCGAACCCCGTGTAGCGCGGCTACACGGGGCTCGAACTAGGTAGTTCGGACTAGGGTGCCTATTCCGAACTACCGGTACACCTCGTTTCACGAGGAGTAACGGTAGTTCGGAATAGGACCCTAGTCCGAACTACCTAGTTCGAGCCCCGTGTAGCCGCGCTACACGGGGTTCGAAGCAGCGGGGATTTAAAAATGGCGGCTCCCCGCTTATGCTAATGAAGCCCGGGAAATTCAAATCCCGGGCTTCATTACAAGTGCGGTATGCATACATTACCCCGCTAGTTCGAACTAGCGGGGTAGTGTAGACATACCCTTACAGTTTAAGGCCATATGGGACCAAAATATAACATCCTGCACATTACAAGATACGAAACCCCATCCAGTTAGCCTTGCATTGAGCCCAATAACTCAGATTAAATGAAAATATTGCAGCCCACAGGAGACTCAACTCTTCTGTGCCACAAGCAGAGAATAGAAGTGACTGAGGTGCACCAGTACACTCGGCCTTTGAAATACAGGGAATTGATTTGGTGAACTATATTCAGTTAAACCTATGAATTTATTAACAACCTGACCAGACTATGGTAGTCTTCAAAGAATTAACTTAGTTTCATTAATGTCTAAAACGCCTTGTGACCCTGGGAAGGAAGGCATTATAATTATGCAAACAATGATTTATGATTAATTTGATCACATGCTGTGATGAATAGGAGGAGTGCTGGCCAGCATTCAGTGACGAAAGGGTTAATCTTGGGTAGCCAGGGGATGTTGGCAGGGAACCAGGAGAGCCAATGGAAAAAGTTGATGAAATTTGATTTGGAAGATATAATTGCCTGTTGTTTTCTTTGTGTGTTTTTTAAGCTAGGAGCTGGGGAAACAAGATGAATTAAACCAGGAGAACTACCATGCTTACAAGGAATCCTGGGTATGGTAATGGACTGGACCTTGAAACATGGATTGTAAGTAGATAGGAAAATATCTATTTAGATGCAATCAGGTTATTTTCTTTGTTTTGTTGTTTGGTTAAACTTCTCTGTGCCATGACCATGCTCTCCCCCACCCCCCTACACAGACTGTATTTTAAGTTGTATCCCAGAGATACCATTTGTCTGTGTTTTAATCTGTTCTTTCTCAGTTGCTCTGTAACACCTAGCAACCATGTATGGTTATCAAGTATATCTTTTTGTTTTGTTAATAAAATCGCCTTTTTTTAAGATGATGATTTGATTCTAGTATCCTGGAAGGTAACAGGAGATCTGTGTATGAATGCCTAAATCTGAGAAGTCAGCTATCAGAGATTGCAGTTTGTTTTTTCTTTTTATTCCCAACTCCCATGTGGTAAAAGAGTTTAGGGGTACATCTCTGGAAGAAGTCCAAGTGCTTTCTTCCTGGGTTCAAGAGGAAGGGGTTTTATTTTGTCTCACTTGGTGGTAGCAGCTACCTCCCAAGGCCAGGGGATCTGTGACCTTCGGAAGTTTTTGTAAGCAGAGCCTATAGAGGCAAGGATTTTTAAGGTCTCTTGCAGGTCCCCACCTTCTGCACTCAAAGTGCCAGAATGGGGAACAGCCTTGACATATGCTCATCTATAAAAGGTCACCACAAAAGAAAAGGAAAAAGGAAGATAGTGATGTTATTGTATCCATAACTGATGTTAGAACAATGGCCATCATAAACAGGCACAACTGTAATAACCAAGGATGAACAGTTGAGATTCTGCATCATACACTATTAACAGCGGCTGTAAATCAGGGATGTTAAAAGGAGGTAAGAATTCTGAGCTAGTTCAAATGTCTACTTTCAGCATAAGCTCCAAGAGATAGTCAGTTGGTGCCTCCTCCTAATTAAAAGGCAGATTATGCCATTATGTCTTTTTGTTTCTTTGTTTGCCGGTGTTTGTTTGTGAATTCCCCATCTAAGTCAGTGGGTCCACTTAAAAATGGATCGTGTTAAGCCAGGAAATTTTGAAAGTGCTCAGTGTTGGTAGCTTTGCTCCCATTTATGTCAAAAGGAGTTTTACTATTGATCTCAATAGAAGCAGGGTCAGACCAAGGCTGAGCCCTTTTTAAAGTCTCCATTTAAACTGGTTCTATATGGTTTTGTCCCATATAGAGAAGAGCCACTACTTTGCTACTGACACACTGCCAGTGCCCATAGAATAGGGGAGCATTCCTACGTACAAAGTATCCACTTTGTGGGAAGTTGGGGTGGAAAATCTGACCCTCCATATTTAGCCTAAGCTGTTCAGAATTATTTATCAATATTGGGTATCTGGATGCCAACATTTCTAATGGTTATTTAATATTGTTCAGCACCAGACACCTCACAGAATAAACAAGCCATAGTGTGTTCACCAAGGAGCTTGCAAGCTAATTTCAGACATGACACAAGATAGGAGTGACAAAACTGAAGGGAGGAGTTGCAAGGGGAATGACAGAGTGAAAACAGTAAAATTACATGATTACTCAACAAAGGTTAGCGTGCAGCACCAACAAGCGAAATTGTGTGTGTGGTGGAGGAGGGGGAGGGGATTAGTATAAAGATTTAAATGTCTTTGCTGACTCATTTCTTGCAGACAAATGTGAGCAATAAAGAGAGGTTTGAATTAAAAAGGTGCTGGGAGACCAATGTAGAGCAGGCAATCCATAAAGGAAAGCATTGACAAAAGCACAGCCGCGGCTATGGGAGAAGCGGACAAATGAGGCACCATTTTCAGACAAGAGTGGGCATCAAATGATGTGATAGCACACAAGATTCAATAATGGGCAACACACAAGGCCACTATAAGTGGCCAGGGAGCAAGGATAAATTTAATGAACCTCAGAGGTACAGAAAGTGTGCGCGCAAGAGGGTTGAGTATATAGCCTGGTAGCTGAGAGAAGCTGGAGGAAAGACTATAGTCACTCATTGGAAGAAGAGTGGTGTGTATGGGGCAACAAAAGCAAGTAGCTTAGAACAGTGGCTCTCCGCCTTTCCAGGAGTCTGATTTCTTCCCAAGGTTCACCTCTCTTAAAAACTACTTGCCTACAACATCAAGTACAATATATTCCAACTGATTTATTTTATAATTATGTGATAAAAATTAGAAAGTAAGTAATTTTTCAGTGTGCACACTTACCTTCTCATTTTTATCACATAATTTGTTTTTTATGAAGTTTATTGTAAAACTATGCAAATATCTAGATTAATTGATGTACCCCTGAAAGACTTCTGCTTACTCCAGTGGAATGTGTACCATTGTCTTACAGTTATTCCCTGGGAAGAAGGAGTTGTTTGGCTGACAAACAGACGTTGGGGGACGGGAGGAGGCAGAAAGTAAGAAAAGGGCTCAAGAAAAGTCAGTAATGTCAAAGAGGGAACAGACCTGGACTGCTGAATAAAGGGTGCCTGACCAGAAACCTGGAATAGAGGGTGGGCCAGGATTCCCCTGCCAGCTGCTGAGGGGGTGTCACTGAGACAATGAATGAGAAGGTGGCCAGAGACTGATAAAGAAAGACTTTGATACCCCAGAAAGAGGAAATGTGTATAATGAGTTGGCTGGAGGACCAAGTTATGAAAATGGAGTTGCTCTGAGAGAGAGCAACAGCAGATCATGTAGCAAAAAATGGAAGAGGGTGTTGTGAGTGATTTTAGTAAGTTATGTAGTTTTACAATGTTATGTGATGATTTCTGTAAGCTAGGTACTGATCATTTGGAAGTGAATGGACTTTAAACCCTAAAACTCCATTTTGAGAAAACCAACTCCATTTTGAAAGATGCCTGGTAACATCAGCAAGGGAAACATTAGGTAGAGTTGGGTCAATCTGGCTATAACTGGATTTTTTTTACCTCAAGCCACTCAGTTAATAAAAGCCCTGAACCTGTCAGTCACCTCTCTTCTTTCTATCTAAGACCAAGAGAATACAGTGTGACATATCAGGCAGCCCAGGCCTTTAGCACTGAGGAATTCCATCTGCGCTCTAGTGAAGAAAAGGAGAAGATACTCACCACTACAGGATCCACTGCTGTCACCTGCCTCTCCGCTGGGATCTCCCTGATGTTCCTCCTGATGAGCTTTCAAATAACTCACTGGTTGAGATCCAGGCTTCACGCTGTACTTCACTTCCATCAATGCTGTAATGAATACTTCTTTATTGTTCAAGATCTGTACTATCCCTCTTTTTTTCTTCCTTTTGCCACGTGGGATATTGTGGGTCTGGGTTTTATGCCTAATTAATAGTTCCTGTACTGTGTTTTGAAGTGTTATACTTTGTGAATGCTGGCTGTTTACTTTTGGTTATACAGGTATGTGTTTTAATGATTTTTCTCTATTTTCCTAATCACTGTTAATTATTCCTCAGTACATGTATTGACTTACTTTAGTGTTTTCATTTCATACTACGTATGGAGAAAGGGGAGTAAGATCCTTGCTGGTGACGGTTATGATATTGGCTGACAGGCTTGCATTTCTGAGATAGGGACAACCCAGATTCAGGGTTTTTCTTTATTATTATAGTTGCCTTTGTCCCTGAGATAACAGAATTGACAACCACAGCAAGACCTGGTCAGGAGGATGAACTGCCCCGATTAGGTCTGGCACAGCATCCCGTTGTTTAATATTTTTTTTCAGTATCAGGAACAAATGGTCCAGTGACTCAGGGTGGGTTACATTTATTGATTTCTTTCTCTTTCCCCATTATCCCATTGGTATAATTTCCTATGAAAGTAGGCTACATAGTCTAAGTAGGTCACGCTTGGGAAGTAGATTCTGCATTGACAGGATGAGGATCTCACTGAATGAGGATCTGTAACCTTGTCCGATTTAACCTTTTCTTTTTTGGATTGATTGGTGAGCAACACTAGTATTGATGGCGGAACATGTGTTTAGCCTCCAAGGATGGACCCCCTGGTGTAATAAAAAATCAATTGAATTCAGTACGGATCATTTCGTGAAGGGAAAGAATCCTTGGACATAAGAGTCCCTCGGTGGGGAGGACTCCTTAAGTAAACTTACTGTACTTTGGGTGTGGTATGTCACTGCTAAACCAACCCCCAGTAAAAAGGCAACAAAATGTGCCTTGATTTATGGCTTAGCTATGGTCAGCTGGGAGCTGAACTCCGAAATGGGCTGACTGAAAACTCAAATGGAAGCAATGCTGGGAGAAAAGTGGGAGCTGGGAGTAAAACTCCAGCAGCAGGCTGTGGAAAATCAAATAGCATCTGCAGTGGTACCCAGCTTAACATTGCAAGTGTCACAGCTTGAACAACTGCGAGATTTGCATTTATAGGTATCAGAGGCTAAGAAAGATGCCAGTTTAAAAGAACATCAATTAGCTGAACCTCAGGCTGCTATGAGACAGCTAATGAGGGAGGTTGGTGCCCCATGGGTAGAAGCAAATCATGCTGTCTGTCAATTACAAATAAATAAATTAAAGCAGCAGCTGCAGACAGCTAAGGGTATGATATGTGCTATCCAAACCAACCTATTAGCAGCTTATGGAACTGGGGAATTCTATATGGATTTTGAGGAAGACCAATTGCCTCCATATTGAGGAAAGTACCCAGAGGAGCCATCTGCTCCTGAAAGTGATGAAGGAGGGATGGCAGTAGGAGGTCCCTGCCCCAGTCCTTGCTGCAGTAATCTCTTATGGTGGTAACCACACTCTGATAGGTAAGCAGGAAAGTAAAACATTGACCCCAGGACAAACTGGAGCAATGAGGATGATGGGCCCGTGCACAAGGGAAACAGCACTTAATTGAATGGCTAGATTGTGTGTTGCTCCTAATTTGAGCCAAGAGGATGTAATAGCCCTTCTCAGAGAATGTATGTCATATGAAGGCTTCAATGCACTACCTTCTCATGTTCTAACTGATCTTCAAACTAGCCAATTTGATTTGTATAAATGTGTATTTAAGATGTATTTTCCGCATGAGGATATTGTTGGCAAAACATATGCTGAAAAGCAAAAAGATACTGAACGGCCAGAGACATATTTCATGAGGAAGAACTTCTTCTTCTTTGATGATGATGTCCCCATGGGTGCTCCACTGTAGGTGATGGCCTCGTCCTGGCGCCACAGATTGGAGTTTTGAGCAGCAGTAGTTAGCCAGATTTTGCATGCACGGTAGGCATCTCACGGCGTTCGCACCATTTTGCATACACACGCGGTCCAGCTCCTGTCGTTTCCTTTGTTGCCACCCTAGGTCGCAGATGGAGTGAGCTCCTCTCCTCTAGTTCAAAAAAGAGAGTTCTTAGTTAGTTGTTTATGTTCGTTTTTCCCTAGTTACAGTTTAATAGTTAATAGTTCATTAAAAAAAATCCTTCATTGTTACCAGCTTCCTCAGGCCTTAAAAAAAAAAAGAAGAGAAGACTGGAAAGAGGAAGAAAACCTATCCTCACTAAACAGCTTAAGGGAAAAGTACCCCATCGCAATGCCTGGCTCACCGGGTTTAAGAAATGCAACACTTGTCATGAGCCATGCCGGCTTCTGACAGCCACTATTCCTGTATTCACTGTCTGGAAGAGGCCCATGTGCCTCCGAAATGCCCACACTGCTCAAAACTAACAGCAAGAGCACAATGCGACAGGGAAATTCACTTCCACATGATACTCTTTGATAGGGCACTCCAGCCATCAGACTCGGCATCCGTGGCTCACCCAGAACCCACTCCTGCCCAAAAACAGAGGGCCTCCTCCCCAGGGTCAGGGCCTGTGAAAAAGAAATGGGCTTCACCAGCATGCTCTCTCCCACTGTCCCGACAAGCAGGGTTAACACAGGAGACAAGCCCAGAACATCCAGCACGACCCCTTTGCGCTTGAAGGTGGTTCCAGACTTGAAAAATAGAAGGTACCGTCAGTGCCAACACCTCGAGCACTGCCGGCACTGAGGTCTACATCAGCACCAGCATCCCCATACTCCAGCGGCCTGAAACCGACATTGACACAGACTCCATCGGCACCGGCAGCACCCACTTTTCTGGAGCCAATATTGCAGCCTCCGAGTCCGGAACCGGAGAAGTGTGATGCAATGTCAGAACTGAGAAAGGCTCCCACAAAAAACAGTAGGCACCGGAGTCCTGATCCTGATTCTCCAATATTCTCTCTGACACCAGCACTTTCTCCATAGGCGCCACACCTCTTTGAAACCAAACATGAGCCACTCTCATATATGAGACAATGGAGATCCCTATCTCCATTCCCTGTGGCACCACAAGGGGAGCTCCATCATCACGCCCACCTGAGGCGCATTTCCCTTTCTCTACCTCTCTCTTCTAGGAGCTCAATTATACTCTCCCATTCACCAACACTGTCCCCACATGCAGAGTACTGGGAAGGACATAAGAGCGCGTTTTCCTCAAGATGCTTATCGCCTAGACCATTGTTTCCAAAATAGTGCTCCTCAGAACCCGGGGTTCCGTGAAGTGAAAGTAAGGGTTCCATGAGAACCTGATCACTCCCCACCCCCCCAGAGCTGGTCTTAGGGGCAGGCAAGCTTGGCAGTTGCCCGGGGCTGCCATTTTCAAGGGACCGCTGCAGTTGTAGGGGCGGGGTCACTTTTTTTTTTTTTGGTCAACCAGTTTCCCCTGGCAGTTTTTTTAAAGGGCTCCATGGCCAAATAAAGTTTGGAAACACTGACCTACACGGTCACATGACCACCACAGCTACTACCATAACGATGCACCCTATTGCTTGACTGGCTACTACTATCATCAGCCTTCACATCCTAGATGCTGGTCCCCATGCTGCTACAGATCTCCCTCAATGCACAGATATCCTTCTGCATCAGTGCCTCCTCGAAAGCAACACCCCCCATCACTACCCCAGAGCTCCTTCCCTCAAACACACCACTCAGAGCCTGAAGAGGGGCAACTATCAGACCCTGAGGAATAAGCAGCCTGACACTTTCCCTACGGATCAGTCATCCTCGTCTCTGGACAAAGCCATAATTCCAGAGAACACATCACCTCCAGATGACCATAAACAATTCCAGGAGTTGTTTAAGAAGGTTGCCACAAGCCAGGAGATGCAACTTACAGAGGTTCAGGGCAAGCAGTACCGCCGCCTCAAAAATCTTCAGTGCTCCCACCAGTCTAAGATCACATTGCCAATAGATGAGGCGATTATGGAAGTCACCACTGAGATCTGGCAGACTCCAGCTTCTGCCCCACCAACCAATAAGAGAGCAGACAAAATGTATTTTGTCCCTGCCAAAGGACAAGTGCCCCTACACTGCACTCCTGTCGAACCACGACTTTGACAATTACACAAAGCTCACAGCACTCATGGAACACTTATCAGACTCAAAGAGACCAATCTTGAAGTCCATTGTTCAAGAAGACTACGCTTCTGCTAGGATGGGTCTCCAGATAGCGTTAGTCGTAGCGGACACAGCTGCCCGGTCAACGGCTACTGCAATAGTGATGCGAAGAGCTTCGTGGTTACAAACAGCTGGAGTCCCATAGGAGCTTCAGAACAAAGTCGAGGACCTCCCATTCGATAAACAGAAGCTCTTTGCTGAGAAGGCGGATGAGGTCCTCCATTCGAGTAAGGATTCCTCCAACCGTGCCTCCAATCAGCCATCGAACAAACAGAAAATTTGACTTCTTGGTCGAGGGCTTATAAACCCTTCCTGTTGTGAACCCAAATGATCACATGACTCCCATTTTCCACCACCGTCTAAGACCTTTTTACCATTACTGGTCCACCGTCACTTCTGATTGTTGGGTTCTGGAGATCATCTCATCCGGCTACACCATTCCCTTCCTGTCTCTACTTCCAACCACCCCCCACATACCTGACCTTTTCAGGGACCTTTCTCATGAGGCTCTGCTAAAACAGGAGGTCCATCATCTCCTCTCCATTGGAATGATAGAGAAGGTACCAGATTAATTCAAGGGAAAAGGCTTCTATTCCCACTATTTCCTCACCCAGAAGAAAACAGGAAGGTGGAGACCCATACTTGATCTCTGGAAACTCAACCGTTATCTTTGGAGGCAATGGTTCAAAATGGTAACTCTCGCATTTATAATCCCGGTGCAAGACAACAGGGATTGGTTTTCAGCCTTCCACCTTCAGGATGCTTACTTTCACACAGTGCTTTTTTTGTGACGGTACGCACGGATATGGCGTACTGGCACCTTTTTTGGGGAGCATTTGTGCTGTGCTGCTTTCCTCCGGGACAGCTCCCAGCCAGCCCTGGGAGCACTCATGCCATGTCGCTTTCCCCCAGCACAACCCCCTGCCGGCCCACGCTGAAATGAAATAGTGGAATGAACTCTGCGGTAAATTTATTTTTGGACTTGATCAAACCTCAAAATGTTACTGAAAAAGCCATTTTTGATTCTTTGCTCAATTGTCTTAAGTCATACAGACTGACAGAAGACTACTTAAAATCTTATTTAGCTTGTGTCGCTGGGATGGTGCAAAATAGATGTTGGGGATGGTGCAGCCATGATGTTGGGGAATAGAAGTGGAGTTATGAAACCAATGAAGGACAAATTTCCTTCTTTAATTGTGTGGAATTGTGCTAATCACAGATTACAACTGTCTGTTGTTGACACAGTAAAATCATTTTCAGGTATCAACATATTTAAAGCGATTATTAATAAGCTTTATGTCCTAGTCATTGAAAGGAAGATTCTGAAAATATACACTTTGATAGAAGTATTTATTTTTTGATTTTTAGCTCTAATACCAACTCCATTAAAGAATAAGGAAAGAGGATGATCTTGTTTTACCAACACTTAGGGTATGTCTACACTACATGGCTCCGTTGACGGAGCCACGTAGATGAGCTTTGTGGACATAGCAAAATGAAGTGGCGATTTAAATAATCGCTGCTTCATTTACATCAAAATGGCTGCCGCGCTGTGCTGATCAGCTGTTTGTTGGCTCAGGGCGGTAGTCTGGACGCTCAGTGGTTGACATCAAAAGCCTTTGTCGACCGCCCTGCTATCCCCCCTGGGATGAGGTTTACCGGGGAGGTCGACAAAGGCTTTTGATGTCAACCGCGGAGCATCCAGACTACCGTGCTGAGCCGACAAACAGCTGATCAGCACAGTGCAGCAGCCATTATGATGTAAAAAATGAAGCAGCGATTATTTAAATCGCCATTTCATTTTGCTATGTCTACAAAGCTCATCTACATGGATCCATTGACGGATCCATGTCGTGTAGACATACCCTTAATGATGCTGATCTCAGGGTGTGGATGTCAATCTTAAGGACCTTGGTTGACTTCTTCAAGCAGTTTTATTACTTAAGGCTTAAAAGTATTCATTGTACATTGTGTTACAGCTAATACTGATTGACATGTGACCACTTTCACTAAAATCAATCTAAGTTATTCTTGGCAATAATTCACAGCTACTGGGATACTAAAAGTAACATAATACCATAAGTAAAAGAACTAATATAAGAATTAACAAATATGTACTATAGGCCATACACCTTTCTTCATACGCCTCTATTTAGAATATGTATATATTGTATCTAAATACATTGTGCTAAATTAACATTATTAAGGTTGCAAAATCAAGCACTCAAAAGTTAGGAAAAGTCAGAATTCAGGTTGCCTGTGCAACCATAATTCAGTCTCCTTCTGCATATGCCTTATGATAGTTTTTAATTATATGACCACAGGACCACTGCCTTATGCAGGTTTAAAGATTAAAAAGACTTTGTGTTGAAAAATTTAAACCAGCTATATTACCAACCTTATAAAGCCAAACATTCTTGGAACTACTTACCCTGATGTCCTCTTATTCCATTAACTCAAGGCACACACATGTTGAAATTATACAGAAGTACTAGCTCAAGAGGACTACAGCTATATGTAAATAGAAAGTAATAGAAAATGTGTGAATAAATATTTTGATCAGTTTTAGTTAGCATCACTACAGAAATACTGACTCATAACAGAGTATTGATAGGAGACCATACATTTTATAACCAAAAACTTCTAATGACAAATTTGTCCGTGGCTATGTCTTCTCAGCTATAATTAGAAATACCACATGGATGGAGTGTCTTGCACTTAATTGAGCATAATATTCTGGGTGGTCTAGCCTGAAATAAACATACCCTACTACTCTGAATAAGGGTGGAATATCATTTTAATGTGCAGATATTTGACTGCTTTTGTACTACAAGATCAATTAGTTGTTTCTTGATTTCATGACTTACATCTGGAAGAGAGAGCATCTTCTAGTTTTGTTTTTTTGTTTTGTTTTGTCTTTGCCTACTGATATTAAAAATATGTTGTTTCCAACAAACTCCATGCAGTTGGAACAGACCAGAGTAATCCCAGGAAATTAGGTCATGATTTACAACCAGAATGCCAAGAAAATGGAAGACTTGGTGATAGACTTTTTCTCTTTTCTCACTCTGTTGCATTGAGCAGTCTTGTTCTTCACCAGGCTCATATTGGCAATAGTAACACTTGATTCTGTGCAACAGCTTTTGTACAGCAACAGTTCTTTAGATTTTTGCAAATGATCCAAATCTAGTTTTATGAACCAGGAGGTTTCCTCAGTGAAATCATCAGAGCAGTTTGGAGATATGTTTCTTTGGGCACCTTTTGTAGAAATCTGTGATTGGATAAGTATAGTGTAAGGGCAGGATTTGGCTCTGTCTGCATATAGGAATCACTTCATCCACAAACAAAATGCAGCCATTCTGGGATGGAATGTTGCAGCTGTTCAAGTGTGTATCAATACAACCCGATAGTTTAGGACAAGAAATGAAGTGCTGAGTTAAATTTTCCATTTAATAATCTGGGGTGAGATTTGATTTCACAACTCAGTAATGTAGTCTAGTAACTCCAATATCAAAAAAATAAGAAACCTGCCTAATATATGAAAAATATTTTTTAAAATGTAATACAATATAACATAACTTTAATATAACAGACCAAAATTCAACCCTAGTATAACATCCAATGAAATTCAACCATTTTCAAAGGAATTACACTGAAGATGAACCTGGAACATAAAATCATATTCATTCACCAGACTGATGAGTATGCAATATCATTAACAAAAACTACTGTTTGAATGAAAAAAGTAAGCATTATATAATACTAGCAGAAATACCCAGCATTGCCCGGGGAAAATATAGTAAAAGGTGTGATGAATGAACTACGTGAATTACATTAACATAGCATATTTTATTGGAAATACTTTTCTCTTATATATTACTTTAAGAAATTAATATAGCTAGTGATGTGCTTACAAAACGCATTTACATTTAACTAATTTCTTGATAACAAAAGGTATGGTGAATGAACTACGTAAATTACTATAACAACATATTTTATTGGAAATACTTTTTCTTTTATCATATTACTTTAAGAAATTAACATAGCTAGTGCTGTGCTTACAAAACACATTGCCTAGTGGAGAACAGATTAACTACTTAGTTCGTAGCCAGAGGGAATGGATCTCGTAGTTCCAGTTTATGTGACATGCTTAACAGAAGAGTCGAGCAAATGCCTATGATCAGGCGCTACTAAAAGCTAATTATCAACGGGCCCAATTGGGACTCTGGGGGAACCGATTTTGAGATATAACCAATCCAGTTATTTAAGTTAGGAAATCAGTAGTATCCGTTCAAAATTTTGTGTTTCTAGCTCTTACCATTTCGGAGATCTTTCGGGACAAACAAACAAACAAACAAACAAACAAACAAACAAACAAACTTTCTAAAATATTTATAAAATGAAGTATCAGCAAATGGCTTTTATTTCCATATCACCTTTCCATGCATGAGAGAAAGTAAATGCCATTTCAAGCCAGTTTTACAGCTATTCCAAAAACCAGAAATTAAGTAGCAAACTGCATTCCATTGCTAATTTTAAAATTGAACAATTGTGTACAGCATGATGAAATCTTATTTCTGAATATGCATAAGTGAGGGATTCATTAGAAATGTGAGTGACTAAAGCTCCTTCATGCTTCATTTTTAATATCTCGGGACTAAGCAGTGCACATGAAATGTTTCAGTAATAAAAAAGAAACAAGGAAACCCTTTGACCTCAAAATGGGATTGCAACAGAACACTGATTTGAATCTAGTTATTTCTATTTAGTGCACTGTCAACTTCAGAATTAATCATGACCAATTAAGAATAGTGTTGCCAAGTGCTAATTTTTTATCTGAAAAGAAAGAACATTGACATTTATTACTGTGCCTCCAGTAAATCCATTGCCAGAACTTTACCATCCACCCACTCATAGGGGGGTTAAGGTGGACTGTAAAAATGAGGGGGAAATGAGCCCTGGGGTTTCAACCACAGCCCTGATCCACCACCTGGGGGGAGGGGTCTGCTTTGAATTCCAGGCTCTGGCCTATTATTAGGGCACAAGGTTCACTCCTGACACTCTCAAGCAAATTCTAAGAGGGACAATTTGAACCTCCAACTTTGGTCTGTTGCAGAGCACACTCACCCTTTGGAAGTCACCTCACTTCCATCTTCTGAGTTCAATACGGAAGAACAATTAGATTCTGGGTGGCCCCGAACACTTTGGAAGCCTGGTGGTGCTGTAGAAACAACCTCACTCAGGCCCGTACACGGGGGAGTGTGAAGGGTGCAAAAGCACACCCTCATGGACCCCCCAAGTAAGCATGCTCCAGCTGGCCTGGGGAAAGCAGGAGCAGTGTGCTGCCCATGTTTCCCTTTCCCATGATCTGACCAGACATGGAAGGCTAGGGCTGATTTCCCTGCTTACTTGGCGGAGCATGGGGGTGGCAGAGAGATACATTCACACCCTTGCAGTCCACATTTACAAAAAAAGCACCACCACCCTCCACAGAAATATCTGCTTACGGGTCTCTCACTGACAACTCAGCTGCTGATTATCCTAGTACTCTGGTAACAATTGCTTGCCCCTGGTGCTGTGATCCCATCCCTGGGCCACCATTTACCCCTTTAACTCTACAGCAACAGCCCTATGCAGTTTTAGTTCCCAGTTCCCTCCTGGCACCTCACCCTGCTGCCTCTGATACAGAGGCAGCAGCACGGAGTGGCAAGAAGCTCCTCGGGAATAGGGCCAAATTGGACTGGCTGCCTGCCCCACCCCGGGGACTACAGAATAGTCGAGTAACTGATAACAATTCATGAGATTAATCGATATTTAACATTCCTAGTTCATTAATTATTTCATAGAGTAGAACACACAATGATCTAAGGAAAATGAATGTGTCTAAACTTGAGCTCAGTCCTACTCATTCCTGTTTTTCTGTTTCCCTATAAGGTTAAATGGTTGATGCCTTCTGGAAAAGGTTGAAAAACAATCTTTTGAGAAACACGGCAGTCTACATATCTGGTATTTGTTTTCCTTTGTGTTTCTCTTTACTAGTATGAGTGATATTAACCTGGAAATGGATCTTGTTTCTTTAGAAGTTAACTGTGTGAAGTCCTCACAGATACATTTTATTTATAATTTGAAATTCTAAATAAAACTTATCTTATAAAAACAAAGCCCTTACTCCACTTTATTCTGCACCAAAGATCCAAAATAGTACAGCTTCAAATAGTATTACTGAAGGGTCTGGGATCATGACCATATAATATGGTACTATGTCCTAAAAGAGGGATCCATACTTGTCCATGTATTCTGTGGAAACCAGTAGGGGTAACACTTTCATGAGGCTTTCTACCTGAGGCTCTCTCTGATGCTTATGGAAATCATTAACACCAAAGTGTTTCACAGCTAAGTCTTACTTACTTTGCCCTTGTAAGCAGTTGTCACCAAAGATACTTGTGATTACTGGCAGGAGTAAGGATAACAGAATTTGTACCCTGATAATTATTAGCTGGGCTTGCCAAGTGGCAGCGAGCCCTGCTCACCAGCCGCGTGGTTCTGCGCTCTGCGCATGCACAGATCGCTCTGTGCTGGCTCTTCCAGGTTTTAATCTACTCGCCACGGGCAAGTAGATTACATTATTTGTCGAGCCCTGATTATTAGTTATTAGAAAGCAAATGACACACTGATTTCCAGAGTCTCACTGAGCGCTTGTACTGCTAGCCTCACAAGTGACCTTAATTTACTGCAGAGCAGCAGCTTTCATTATGCTCAGAAATAATAAATGTAATTTCAATTATAGATCAAACTTATTTCCCAGTACATTCAGGGAAGCTTGTCTTAATTTTCACAATTCCGGTATGAGCAAAATAAGTGCAGTTTTTCATTAAAGTGTTTAGCTTTTATTAACTGTGAACTAATCTACCAAAACTGCAGAGGGTTCACTGCAAATCCAAATTCAGCCAGGAAGTTTCTTATGAATCTGGCAGATGTTTCTCTCCTGTTCTAAATCAGCTACAGAAACTAGTTTTGTCCACTCTCCTTCAGACCTTTCAAAAAAGCTAATGGAAACAAACAGCAATTTAGATTTTCAGCTAGACTCTGCTAGAGCATGACCTGCAAACTCTGATTCGTTCAAGTAGCCATTGTACAGGGCTGGGTTTAGGAGTGGATGAGTAGGGCAGCAACTTGGGTGCCAGCTTCCATGGGGTACCATAGTGCTGCATTGCTCAGTTTGCTTGTTTGTTGCACTATTCTGATTGGGTGGTCATTTTTGTAATTTATTTGGTCAGACTCCATGCCCCCTGGCTTTCTCCTGGGAGGGGGAGCTTTGAAAACATTTTCTGCCTTGACTGGCAAAAAAGTAAAGACAGCTGCTGTCCTCGTTTATTCGTGCACACCTACTGAAATGAATGGGGCTACTCCGATGAATAAGAGTTTGCAAAAAACTGGCCCATAGTTAACACAAAGAAAAAAACTCAGGAAAATGGAAAACTGGTTCTTTTGGCATAATTATTTAGTATAATATATTTTACTTTATGTCAGCTGATCTCTGAAGCTGAATAATCCTGACCAATTTCAATTCCAAAGGTCTTTTTCTGAATACAGATAGTCCAGATTTGCAAAAATATCTACTAATTTTGCTCCCTCATTTCTGGGTGTCCAACTTGATCCCTTTAAAGGTCCTGATTTTTCAGAAAGAACTGAGCATCAGGCCATTTTACAGGGTACTAACTCTGACACCCAAAAATGAGGCACCCAAAATTACTACTCACTTTTGACAATCTTGTCTTACTTAAGTTTTACCTTTAATTTCCAGTTTCAGAACTTGATTTATCATTACTCTGGTGCCAAGCTATCATACATGGTATGTAGCATTGCTCTCATTTTCTTGCCAATCCTTACTATCAATATATCATGATTAGAAGTTTTTGTATATTTGAATGTAGGATAAACACTTGCCTATGTGAAAGCTGCCACTCCATATTTCCCTGCTTTCCCTAAATTATAACGACAAAACACCATCACTTACAATACATTATTGTGCTAATTGGATTGGAAGGTGGTTAAGACATAAAATCAAACTTCTTTTCAGTTGTAGATGATAAAGTTTCCATGACTCTTTGTGCAAGTGTAGGAGTGTGAACCTTGGTGTTCTGGCCAAATTCCAGCTCAGGAGAATACATTCTGCCATTCTAAATCTCCCAGTATGGTTTTTTTCCCCCATACACAAAGATCAATTATACATAGATACTTTTTTAATATGACCTTTTCTTTTGTAATAAAAGAACAAAACTAACATCTCTAGGAGAGAGAGTCCACAGTGTGTGAGTTTCTTGTCTATCAGACTATATCTACACACACTGACTCTGCAGCAAGGTAAGGGATTTCACTCCATTTAAAGGCATACTACACAGGACAAGTCAATAGGTATATATTACATACAGCACACATTGGATATAGTATGCTTCTTCACTTCTCATCCTAAATTCTTTTTAATATTTTTGGGTATTGTTAAATAACTGTTGCACTTCACTCCAAAAGTGGATGCACTTCAGTAGTGGATGATCCACATAAGTTATATGTTTATGGAGTAATGTGACACTTAATATTGGTAGAATACTATAGTAAATGATGAATACAGTTGCAATAAAAGTCCATTTATTAATGATCATCACCACTTGAAGTTTGAAAAGATCATGAAGCCCTCTTTAAGATTTTTTTTTAAATCATACCCTTCTATGCAATTCCTGCCATAATTGTTCACTAATAGCAGCCTCAACAATAGCTGTGTTCTTTCTAAACCATTTAAAATGACAGATGTTCTTTTTTTGTTTCATACACAAAACATTCCATGGAGTATTTGTCAGACATGGATGTTTTGCCCATAAATCCTATTGTATCCTCTTCAGTTTCCTCAAAAAGGAGAATGACACATTTTTTTACTGTAATTCTGTTCGCCAGTAAACCCCCGAGTCAGTGACTGTGCTCTTTTGCAGTCTGGGAGTGTTTGTTTTTGTCTGAGACAAATAGCTAGAGAATCCTCAGAGGCTGAAGCTGATATTTGGCACATTACTGGAAATTTCAGATACTGAGCCTGAAGTTCACTGAAGTTAAGGGTCAGCATGTCAATTTTACCTTAACCTTCACATCTCTTCCAGGGATTGTTTGAAATGTCTGGTTGTCACCTGACTAGCAACTAACAAGAAAGGTTATTTCTCCTGTGTTGCAACCAACAGCACTTAAATCTTGAGCAATGATTAAGCAGGGGTGGGGAACTATTGCGTGGTTCAATTTATTTTAGATCCAAGTGAAATAAGGACACTCCGAGGCTACTTAACCACTTTCTTATTTATTGCAAGCTTTAAGCAGTTACTACAGTTGTTTAAGCTTTACAAGCCTTAAAAACAATTACTATACAATTTAAACCTTAAATAGTATAAATTCTAAAGCAATTAATACAGCACAAAATAATGCAAAAGCAATTAATAGAAGATCTACTATAATACAACAATAAAGCCTACTTCATTTACACTTCACCCGTATGCTACGTACAGTGCCAGGCAGGAGGTCGTGGTTCCTTTTCTTCCCACGCAATGGAATGCCATGCACTGGCTCGCTGGTGTGAAGGGCCTATTTACTTCAAGTTACATCAAGCAGGACGTGTGGGTCAATCCTGCCCATTTCCTCCCGTCGATTGTTCTTACTAAGCCCATTTTATAGCAAAGCAAGACCTGGTTATTCTAATAATACTTACCAATTGATTATGTATTGTGTAGGATACGTAAAATGCCCAGTACCCTATCTGGAGTACCTCCTGCTCAGGATGTTGCTGCTATGTGCGTAACTGACAGTTTCATGGTTGCATCTGTAATTTTTGCTGATCAGAAACAGAAGTAACAGAACAAGGTTGCTTGTCCTGTGTTTTTGACATGATCTCGCGTACCATAATCTGCATTGTTATTCAAAACATTCCTTCCTGTCACAGCTTCTCCCTCCTAAACCATGCCTGCGTGCTTATGTGCACCAGACTTGAGATAGGCCTGGGTTTTGCTTTTAGGGATCCGCACTTTGGATAAGGCAGATATCACTATTTATTGTCAAGGCAGGGTAGTCCAGGCTCCCCCACAGGAACCTAAGGCCCAGGGGCGGATGTGGCCCCTGGCTTACCTGAATCCAGCCTCAAAGGCTCAGGGCTGCCCTTCAGGCACTGGGGAGCCTGTGCTGGTGCCTCAGCCTGCCCCCCAACCCTGCTGCCCCATTGCAGAGCTAGAGCACACAAAATCTACTAGCCTGGCCCCCCTAGGCTCTGGTGTGCAAGAGGAATGTGAGGAGTGTCTTTCTCCTTCACAGTCGGGGGCCATATCAGTGAGGGTTTGGGGGTTTGGTTTTTTGTGTGTCTCTCTTATGTGCGGCCCTCAACTGATTTTTTTGTGCATCAGCAGCCCTTGGATCCCTCCCCCACACCCCCCCGGGCTCACCCGTCCTGGTCTACAGTATTCTTGAGAGGAAAGCAGCATTTGTGGACTATTGGGAGTTAGGGAGGGACAGTATCCAATCCGGGTTCTCTCACTGACAGTATCTTTGTGAAAATAAGTTAACCACTCTGAGTCTGTGTTTTAACATCTACAAAATGGGGACAATAGTAAATGTATATGCATCTCGGGGGTGTTCTGGGACTTAGTTAATGTTTATTCCATGCTCCAAAGATATAATGTGCTATATATATTATTAATATTAATGCTGAACTTCCTCCAAAAAACCCCTCTTTTGCAGAGCATAACTGAAGCTTTGAAGGAAGTATTGAGTGGAACATATGGCTTCCTTTCTGTCATGTTTTGGAGATACAGAATTGCAGAAATACTGGCTTAATTATTAGAAGGGCCAAGTTAAAATTAAACACTAGCATTTCTTGTTCTAGTGTCCCTGGATAAAACTAAAACAAGTTATACCTGAGGAAAAACCCTCTCATGTGTATCGGGTATGTTTGTAACAATCATGAAACAAGTTTCAAAGGCTGATTCAAAACCACACTGGGGCTCTTCACTCTGAAAACAAGTACACACCCACCACCTCCTTCTTTATCAGCAACTGGAAAACAGTAGCAGACATAATTAGCTAAATAAACAAAAAGCACTCTAGCTTGTGAAAGGAACCAATGGGGTTTCAAAGTTTAAAAAAAACACTTGACATATTGGTAATTACATGAGCATTTAAAAAGCAAAATATTTTTGCTTCTTCTTCTATGCTATTACAGGAACACTTATTTCTGTTGTTAGTGTGACGTGTATGACAGTGGCAGGAATTTTGATGCCAGTTTAGTATGATAATTCAGTTATACATTTACCTGAGGTAGTTTTATGATAGATATAACACCATCATGGATTGCTTGTTGTTGGAAGTGTCGGCAGACTCTAGAACTATACTTACAATGTGTTCTATGCAAAAAAAATCCTTCCATGTTTGGCAAATAAACACCTCTCTCAGCTTCCCCCACAAGTGTTGAAAGTAACTTTCCCATTCACTCCAGTGGTTGTCAAAATGGAGTATCTCCAAATAATTTCAATGGTGTTACTCCAGACTTTCACCAGTGAAAATGAAGGCAGAATTTTACCCAGTACTGATCAAGCATTTAGGTCCAAGCTATGGACTATGACTTTCTGGTGGTAAAACATAAGGAAGCTGTTGTAGAGAGCTGAAAAATTCATGACGGAATTTGCTGAGAGGATATAGAGGTGGAGAAGCACTGCTGCCAAATATGACAAGCACTTTTAGTGCAAACACATTCTGTGAGAGACCTTGGTGCCCTTTGGAATGGAATAACTCTCAAGATTTTTGCTTACCTATCACAGTTTCTTTCCCATATCTGTTTTCTGGGCTGGCACAGCCAAGAGCAAATTCACATGTTTCTCAACTCCCTACAATAGTTGTTGTGTGATTTACCCACTGGTCACAATCTTAGTCCTAGCTTAGCTTAATTCTAGATGCTGACAAATTCTCCTTACATTTACACTTTTGTAAATTGGGAGAGTAACACCATTGAAATCACTGATGTTCTTTCATCATTACAGCATCAGAAACACTATGTGGAATATTTAGATGGATTCTTCTCCTACTTAATGCAACTTTACATCAGTTTAACTTCAGTGGTCACTGCTTCTAAATATCTCCACCTATCAAGTTATATGGATACATTAGTACTCTAAACAAAATCTATGCTAGGTTCTAGTGGCTTCTGCCACAGAAGATATCGAGGCTCATTAGAGGGCTCCCAAATTATTTAAAGGGATACTACCCAAATAATGTTCAGTGCTTAAAGTCTTCCATTTTTTGTACTAGTATCTTCCTCCTTAGCTGTCATTCTAAATCAGTGTAGTTGGCTCCAAAAATTGTAGTAAAAGTTTGCAGTATGTTCAAACAATATTGACAATGTGTCACAAGAGGGCAGCACTGGAAACCAGTGAAGGCTTGATGAATTTTAGTTTCAAACAAGAAGGTAACACTTAGTAGTGAGTGGAGGAAAATGTAATAATTTTTTGCCCTTTTACTGGCTTGGTGGTAGAGCAAAAAATGCCATATTTTTTTATCCCATGCAGTATCAAAGCAGACCTATCTCTCTGTGCATATATGGTGCCGTCTCTTGTACTCAGGATCTTTACTTGCTCTGGAGTCCCCAAGTGCTTGATCTGAATATTTTCTTTGCTGCTGCTGGAATCATCGTCACTGGTCACAGGATGTGATTACTTAGAGGACGCTGACAACCATGACACCAAATTAACATTTCTTACATATCAAAACTTTTTGGAGGAGATCCAGGAACTAAGTGCAGGGAGGAGATAAGAATGTGGAGAAAACAGGCAGACTCTTTAGTGCTGACAGTGCACATTATAGATTGGGAGTGAAAACTAAAATAAGATAACGCATGGACTGGACAACACCTTATTTATTTTGCTGTTGCTGTTCAGTGAAGGGAACTTGTTTGGGCTCAGCAGTTTTGCAATGACATTAAGAAAGGAAAAAAAGCCTCACCCATTAAAGTCTATATGGACTGGTGAATTGGTTTCTAGTCTCAGCTCTGCCATGAAAGCCTGTGAGATCTTAGCTAAAACACTTGACTGCTCTGTGGCTCAATGTACCCTTATTTAAAATGGAAATAATATTATTTGCTCATCTGAGACCCAGGGATTCACAATACCAAGTGGCAGAAGGCACATCACACCATAACTCACTTTAATCCTGACACTTCGGGAAATATAAGCAAAAGAAGAAAGCCATTTTGGTATGCATCACCTAAGGGATAAAGGGAGAGCAGCATCCTTTGAGCTCCTGAAAAATGGATCCTCTTGACCTGAAAATCAAGAGTAGCTGGAACTGCTTATAGATGAGAAACCTGCTTAGATGCAGATTTTAACTTGCTAAAGTTTTAGTCACTAGAGAGTTTGTCTTGTTTTTGTTTTACTTGTGGCCATATCTATGTCTTCTATTCTTTCTTATTATCTCTTGCGCTCCATTCTTTTTTAGTAAACTTATTTTTGTTTGATTACAAAACCACTTCAGTGCTGTTACTCTTTGGGGAATTTTTCTCAATGCAGAATTCGCACAGAAATTAATGTTCTGTACAGAATTTCCTTTTTTCCCCACAGAAAAGAGCTACAGAGCTAGCTGCTGGCCACCACTAGAGTCACTGGACTTGGCAGAGCCCAGCTCCCAAATAGAAGACACTGCCAGGAAGAGGGGGACATAGCTGGAGATTTCTGGGCCGCTGTAACTCACAGCAGGCCCTAAAGCAAGGAAGTGGCATGTAGGAAACCACACAAGCTCGGGACCCAAAATGAGGCTCCATTGGTTCCAGAAGGTAGGGAGTGTATGTCTTGGCTGGGATGGAACCAGAGATCTGGGTTCTGGCAGTTAGGGCTGCCTGGGCTGGTTGGTGCCCTGGAGCTTGGCTTATTGGGGGGGGGGGGGGAATATAAGGTTGGCCCCCCAGCAAGGCTCTTGGGGGGGGGGGGGTGAGAGTGTAGAGAAACAGGAACTGGATTTTCATAGGGGTTTCTTTAACTCTCTACTCCCAGGGGAATTTTTCATTGTCTGTATTGTTACAGATATAGTTGCTGACAGATGCACTGAAATAAATTACCACAGTAATTGAAACTGGTGTGACTGTATTATATTTTGACAAATAAAATATGCAGAATTTTGCAGAAATTTTAATTTTTGGCCCAGAATTTTCCTAAGAGTATTGCTGTGTATTAAACAGAAGGGTGAAGTCCTCAGCTAAACTAACAGCTTTTCTCTTTGGGGGCAGCAAATTTGATAACATCTGTAAGAAGGACTTCTTACTGTCCTCTTCTGTAAGAAGGAGGCCTGGACACTGCAGGGGGGATATGGTTTGAGGGAGACTCGGGATTAAAAGACCTGTTGATAAAACCCTGCAAGGAGTAACCAATCTGGGGGAAGCCAAGCTGAAACCATTGTGCTGGAAGAAGGTTCATTGCAGCAGGGCTCTGAGCCAAAGCTGTGCAGTGCAGAATCCCCCTAGGTTACAGAGCAGGCTGCGGTGGACTCCCAAAGTATCACATTCACATAGTGAAACAGGATTTACAATGTACTGCTAAATATTAGGCTCAAACTCAAACCACTGACTTACTAGATTTTTAAGCAACTTTTTTTCAAGTGAGAAGGCTGATAGGAGTCAAAGAAAGTTTACAGTTTTATTGTTTTTGTTTGTTTATTTTGGGCAAGGAAATAGAACAAAAGGAATTTTAAAATGAGCAGCAGTGAAGTAGCCACAAAGTTAGAATTGGGCAGATTGGAGGCCAATCAGAAAGGAAAAGAATGGGAAGCTGCAAAAGCAACTCGGGATCACCAGAAATGTGAAGCAAAACAGCAAGATAAACAACACCAAATATGGGAAGCAGACCAGACAGCCAAAAAAGCTGACCTGGGAGAATGACGAAAGAATGAGGAAAGGAGGCAGAAAAACAACAGCACAAGAAAACACACCAATGAACCATGGGACGAAAAAGAAAGAAGCCCAGGAAAGGGGGAAAGAGACTGTATAACCTGAACATAATGGATAAATAAGGACACAGCTCACAAATGCCAGAAGACAAGAAATTCCCCATACTGGTGACGAGGCTTTTGGATAAAGCATTACATATATTTAATGAAACGACATTGAATAGATTTGATGTACAATGCATTTCAAAAGCCTATATTGCACAGGTTTCAAATTTCCCCTTAATTATACAGGGTGAGGTTTAGAAATATGAGTTGTAGAGACTATGGCTGTGTCTAGACTGGCCAGTTTTTCTGGAAAATCAGCCGCTTGTCCGGAAAAACTTGCCAGCTGTCTACACTGGCTGCTTGAATTTCTGCAAAAGCACTGACGATCTCATGTAAGATTGTCAGTGTTCTTGCGGAAATACTATGCTGCTCCCGTTCGGGCAAAAGTCTTTTTGCGCAAAACTTTTCCGCAAAAGGGCCAGTGTAGACAGCTCAGATTTATTTTCCACAAAAAAGCCCCGATTGCGAAAATGGCGATCGGGGCTTTTTTGCGCAAAAGCGCATCTAGATTGGCACAGACGCTTTTCCGCAACAAGTGCTTTGTTCCAAAAATGCTTTTAACGGAAAACTTTTCCGTTAAAAGCATTTCCAGAAAATCATGCCAGTCTAGACGTAGCCCATGTGTGTGATTCAATCAGGAAATGGGCAGAAGGGAAAGAGGCAGAGAATTATGATCAGTTATTTGACCTCTTAGTGCAAAAGGATTTTCTAAGTGTATGGTATGGAGAAATCAGAAAAATCCCTCCAAGTCTATGGAAGAGGCTGCTGATCTGGTTGATTCCAATGACCAGGACAGTTTCCAGTGAGTATATTCCTCCAATGTAAGGACAGAAGGGGGAATGGGAGCATGGAGCCGAGGCACTCACATCTCCAGAACTGATGCCCTCCTGGAAAACACATTTGCAGACCCTCAACAGGGAATGAACCCAGAAAATATTTTACATGCAGTTCCACTAAGCACAGGAGGGACAGTTGCCCTAAACCAGGGGTGGGGAACCTAAGGCCCAGCGGCTGGATGTGGCCCCCGGTTTGCTTGGATCTGGCCCCCAAGGCTCAGGGCTCCCTCCCCTCAGCAAAGGGGAGCCCGCACTGACATTCCAGCTATTCTGCCATCCACTCATAGTGCTGGAGCACACAAAATCTACTAGCCCAAATCCCACTAGGCTCTGATATACAAGGGAAATGTGGGGAGTGTCTTTCTCCTTCTCAGTCAGGGGCCATGTCAGTGTGGATTTGCAGGATTTTTTTTTGCTTCTCACTTGTGTGCAGCCCCCAGCTGATTTTTCTGTGGGTCAGTGACTCTCGACCCAAAGAAGGTTCCCCACGCCTGCCTTAAACAAAGGAAATCTAAGCCTCCAACCATCCAGCCACTGCCCAGATTAATGCAGCTGTTGTAAACACAGGACACACAGAGGTGCCTGCAACATTCCTGATAAATTTTGTAAGGTTTGGCCCATTGGGTTTTGCTGCTAAATTTATTAAAATTGACAAAGTGAATGACAAAGAATACCTTGGGTGGAGAGACATTGGTTCTCAGATATCTCTGGTTAGTGAGAGCATGGTCAGAGTAGAGACTGACAGGCTGCAGGGAGAAAGTTGCTGGCATTTGGGAAGCTGTCGAACTGTGGTGATTTTAGCTAAAGTGCACTTGGGGTGGAAAGATGCAGAGGTCACTTTAAAGGGTGGTGTGTTAAATACAATTCCAGAAAGACTCATAGGAAGTGATGTATTAACTATGTCTAAAGCTGTTTAATATCTTAACCTTCAGTAAGAATATTGTTTCTGTAGGTCCAGGAGATAAGTATAAGCACAAGCAATGGGATGATTCTGTTGCACAGGGGACACTGCAACGAATAATTTGATCTAATTGAGATAACCTAGGCTCGCTCTTACTATCTAGTTATTATATCATCCCTGTTTCAGAAGTGAGATACACCCGAGAAATCCATATCTAGTCACTGGTGGACTTGAAAGAATAGACAAACTCTCAATTTGGGGCCAAACCATATATTATAACAAATTTAGATAACATACACAGAAAATGACAGGCAACGGGTAAACCAACCTAGCCCAGAAAAGAAAGAAGATAGGAAAGTCCCTTAAACAATAGCAATATACTTTACAATCAGTCAGTTGATAATGCAGCCGTTGCTCATGACCTCTACATTTTGGCTAATGGAAAGCCGCAATGGGGGAACGGTGAGGAGATCCTTCGAGCTCAGTCACCAGGCCTTAGGACACCGGTCCGTCTTAGGATCCTCGGCTCCTTGGGTGGCAGTAACGCACAGGAGTCATGGGAAGCGACTATTCAGAACGCTCACATAATCCCAAAAGCAATAGCGAGGATGGTCTAGCTGCCACTATTACTGGCCTACTTACCTCAACACGGGAATATACCACGCGCAGGTGGCCTACGGAAATATCCAGCTAACTAAACACTTACTACCATAATCCTGATGGTGACACAAATTAATCAACCTCTCACACACTCATATCAAACAAGACAGACTTGGGTAGACAGACGAGACAACAAACTAACTCCACACGATCCAGAAAGTACATCCACAAGGGAAGAACCAGCCCGAACCTCTCAGAACCAGAGGGTTTTATTGTCTCTAAGGCAGTAAAACCCGAGGAGGGCTGAGTGCACTTCTTTGGTGACATGTACACATAGGTTACTAGGGTGGTGTGCAGATCTGAGGTGCCAAGTGCATAACAGTAGTGTGCATAGCCTTAGAGTGTCGTGTGCACACTGTTAGGATGGGGTGCACTGACTAGTAATGAGTGCAAGGCGTAGATTAGGCAGGAAACCCTGACAAGTTTCTCACCTAAAATGGGACCCATTTGTGACTCCATTTTGTATTTACCACCGCATCACCATACACATTCAAAACCCATGGTAACAGTTGGGGTAGTCTCCCTTTGCGAAGCTAGAGGTGAGGTGGGAGAGAAGAAGGGAGGCATCTCCAGTTCTATCATTGCAAAGGGAGACCATCTTCATTCCCTTTCCGCTGTTTCTCCCAAGGCATAGAGGGTGGGCCAATCCCAGAAGAGGAGGCTGTGTTTAGTACTAACAACCAGCAGGAATTTGTAACAAAACAGGGAGCAGACCCATATCTAGACTACCTAAGGAAACATATGCTCAGTGGGACCCCAGTTAGATGAAATGGGGGGGCCAAGATTTTTTTGAGGGGAGGGAAGGATGTGTAGAGAAGCCCTTGTGGGGAAGAATAAGTGTTGGAAAGCCTTACAAGCAGCTGGTTGTGCTTGTGAGGCATCTTAGGGTATGTCTACACTACCCTCCTAATTCGAACTAGGAGGGTAATGTAGGCATACCGCACTTGCAAATGAAGCCCGGGATTTGAATTTCCCGGTCTTCATTTGCATGAAGCCGGCCGGCACCATTTTTAAATGCCGGCAGTTCGAACCCCGTGCCCCGCGGCTACACGCGGTTCGGAGTAGCTAGTTCGGATTAGGCTTCCTAATCCGAACTAGCTGTACTCCTCATTCCACGGTAGTTTGGAATAGGAAGCCTAATCCGAACTACCTACTCCGTGCCGCGTGTAGCCGCGGGCACGGAGTCCGAACTAGCGGGGCTTTAAAAATGGCAGCGCCCGGCAAGATGCAAATAAATCCCGGGAAATTCAAATCCCGGGCTTCATTTGCAACTTCGGTTGCCTACAGTTACCACCCTAGTTCGAACTAGGGTAGTAATGTAGACATACCCTCATTCCCAACTTTCATCACTGTTAGTTCTTTCTATATATATTGCTCCAGTTGAACCCATGCCTTTCTCCCTTCCTTTGGGGTTGACTCCTGGGTGCCTTCTTTAGTGCTCTCTTGTGTGGACAGAAAGAAAGTAACTAAAATCCCAGTTTCTGGAGCTGTTCTGACCTACTCGTGGCATATCAGCACACATCAGTTATCCTCCCCTTTCTCACATGTTGCAAAGAAGCAAAAGATATAGCAGTACTGTGAATGAAGTAGAAGAACCAAAGAAAAGTTAAAAGGGGGAATGTCTATTTGTTACTGTTAGTAGCCTGGTTTTAAAAGTAAAAAAGATAACATATTGGCAATTTATTCCACTGTAAGGATACGTTTACACAGCAGCATAATTTTGTAATAACTGACGTTATTTCGAAATAACACAGTACGCATCTACACAGTAAGCCATTATTTCAAAATAATGTCAAGATGAAGGACTTCTTACTCCAACTCCTGTAACCTTATTTTACAAAGAGTAAGGGAAGTCCAAGGAAGAGTGTTCTTCCTTTAACTTCCTGCTATGTAGATGGTGCCAAAAGCTGAATTAAGCTATTTCGACTTCAGCTATGCAATTGGCATAGCTGAAGTTATATATCTTAATTTGACTTTTGCTGTTCCGTGTAGACGTACCCTAAGAGTCCAAGCTTTCATTCCTCACTCAAGATTCCTCTTGTTTTCAATGGGAGTTTTTCCTGATTTAGAAGTACAGGCTGGATCATCAGCACAAGGCACAGAGAAAGAAATTTGTAACTTCCACCTTTTTAAATGGACTGGAATGAAAGCCAAATTGCTGATACCCTAATGTGACTAAATAAATAAAATGATCACACAGCAGCACAGTGAAAGCAAAGGCTGCTGATTTCAGAGAAGCTTAACATTAATAAAATAGACCAAATATTTCAGAATTTTAAAAACAGTTTTTAATACAGTGATTGCAAAATCCAAAAGGAATTTTAGTAATCTTACAGCTAGATATCCAAATAAATATTTTGGATAAGAACATGCAAAATTTCTTGCAACAAACACCTGAATGGAAAGATAAGTCACATAGCAAAAAATACTTCTGTCAAGATTTTTCATATATTAAATCTGAAAAACAAAATGTGTGTTCCTACTTGTTGCCCCATAAGGGAAAATTTAAAGGAGAAACCCTGTGGGCAGACAAAATGGAGTCTAGCTGGCTTCCATTTTAAATAAGGAAATTTACCTCAGGTATGTTTTCCCGCCAAATTACTAATTGTGCACATGCCACTGTATCTCATTGCACCCCTCTCCTTAGTCTGTGCACCCGGCTCAAACTGTGCACTCAGCACCAATGGGCTGCACATCGCCCGAGATGATGCATTCCTCCCTTCCAGGCATTGCACATGACCCCATTCTATGCACCCAGCTCCTAACATTTTTCCCACCTCAGAGTGTTTATAAACCCTGCTCTGAGGAGAGCTCGGGTTCGTCACAGTCCATCTGTTCATCTGTCTAGTCGTCCCTGCTCTCCCCTGTGATGTTCCTTTTCCTTGGCATGTTCGTGGTTTATGGTTAAGTTAATTGAGGCCTAGACCTTGCCCTGGATTGCTATCCTGCGTGAGGGAATTCTTCACATTTTTGGATTATTGCCATGGGCCGTTGAACTGGAACTCTTTATAATATACTCATCTACTTACCTATCGAATCAACCAGAGTGATCGAAGGATCGGACAGGTTTGGGTTCGAGAGGAGCCATACTATGCGACCAAGATTTCTTGGGCTTCATCTCCAGCAGGAGTGAATCACTACGAGGGATCTCCCCACCAGTCCTCCCGCTAGGCTTACCATTAACCGAAAGGTTGTAGGTCGTGGGCATCAATCGCTGAAAACCTCTTTGTAAAGTATACTTACCTTTTGTTGTATAGGGATCTTTCTATATTCTTTTTCTTCAGGGATAGGGTGGACTTGTTGTTTAAAGTTTCTTGTTTGTATATTTGTGCATTTTACTTCAACATATGGTTTGGCCCTAAATTCGTGTGTGCCTGATTTGTGGCTGTTAATGACACCAGTGATCAGATACGGAATACCAGGTCAAAACTGGCTTCTGTTCAGAGACACTTTAACATCTTATTACGGCCTATATTTCAATTGCTTATCCAAGTCTCTGGAGTAACACTACTATTTAAGGCAGAGTTCATTTAAAAAAAATGTTTGAACACTGCTTAGGTTTTATAATCTAGAAATCTTCTCCAACATACCAATTTAAACTTTTACATTAATAATATAGTCTGATTGTCAGTCAGTAAGTATGAGGAACTGTTACACCACTTTTACAGTAAAAGGTACATGCTATAAGATGATGATTTACCTTCCTCAGTGCAATTATTTTTCCTCTCTATTACTGGATTCTGATTAAAGCTTAACCATCATGCACTGGAAGATGCCCCACACTGCTGCAGAAAATTCAGCTAGTTAAAGGCGTTGAGCCAAAATTTTCTTTCAACTACACTGGTGTAAACCTGAAAATACTCCATTGTTGAGGTACTCCAAGTTTATATTAGTACAGATGAAAGTGGAATGTGGAGTAATATCTTTTTTTAATAAAAATATGTGTTTTTTTCTGAAAGGCAGGAAGGCTATCTAGGAAACTCCTGAAACTGGTCTATTTTGTAAAGAATAAGTAATCCAAAGATAAAATTTCTGATGTCAGAAGTATTCACAGATTTGATCCTGTGTGAAATTTTAGCCAGAATTGGTCCAGCAGACTTCCAAAAGAAGATGCTAAAATTCTGCCTTGTTGGGAAAATCAAGAATTGTGTATATTTGACCTTGGCCGAAAAGTCAGTTTTAACAAACAAAGCATTTTGTTGTTTGTCAAAATTAGTTTTCTGCTTGTGAAAATTGTCCATTTTTTTATTTGTTTCTTTTTTTTTGTTTTTAAAGTGAGATTGAAAATATGTTTATTTTCTTAACCCATATAAATTTTTATTTCTAACTGTCAAGGGCCAGAGTGCACATATATCAACTCCTCTATTTCAATTTTGCACCAAACATGAAGCCAAGAAAACAAATAGAGTCCTTTGTTGACATGGCTTAGATATTCAAAGCCAGAGCCTTAACTGGGGTAAGCTGACCTCTGATGTCTCAACCATCCAGTCAGATTAATAAAGTGAAGGCCATGGAGATAAACTGATTTATTAGAGCAGAGGATCTAGCCCCCAGCCATTAGTGAGATGGCGTGAATAATTAAATTGTTAGAATATGGAATGAAGAAATAGGTAGATGAATGTAGGGGCTGTATTTCTATTCCCAGATTTACTCTCCTAACTTCTGAAGTCACGAGAGCCCTCGATAAAGTATAGTGCCTGGGTGTAGAGTTGGAAGCATCCACTGAGGGCTCTGACAAGATTATCTCAGTGGGAGAGGGAATGGTGGGTTTGGAACCATGTTATGCATTCTGCTCATCCCCCCAGTTCTCTGGGAGGCTTCTCCCAAAAATATCTGATAAAGATGGATTACGGGAAAGCTACTTCCTGCTTATGAAGCTATGTAACATATTCACATGGAAATTAGACCCTGATTTTTCACAAATCATAACCATGAATCTTCAGAATCTGAATTCTGAGAGACATGTACTGATCATTCATGATTTTTAATAATCCCATATGATCTGGGATTGCATGCTTAAAAACTGGACCTTTATTATACACTACACTACACAGTGTTTATGATACTTCATATTCTAAGTACAGTGGGCGAGGTTCATATTGTGTAGTAAGCATACACCTTTAATGGTGCTTACAGCATATATAAACTGAACAGGATGCATGCTTTAGAGGCTCCAGACACTATACACAGCTTTAAAAAAAAATCCAGTGTAATTCAAAATGGATTAAAATGAGTCTCAGGGGCACAATTAGGCATGAATGAGTGGAGAGAGGACAGACTTTTTCATTATTCCTTGTATTTCATTTCTTTCCGGAACAGATCAGATATTAACTTTTTTTCAAAACAACTATGAAAGACAAGTGGTTGTTTCCCTTCAATGTGAAATGCATATCCTTTCCCATACAGGTTACTGCATGCAGAATTCTAGCAAAGGTCCAAAAGTGAGCTGTAAGGATGCCATTCCTCCCTCAGATATGTAAGTCTTTGCCTTGTTTATACACCCAACCTTCCTCACTACAACTAGAACCTGTGTCTCTCACACATGTAAGTCTCTTTCTTTTACCCTATCCACCTCCAGCTCCATCAAATCTTTATTGCTCAGCTCCTCCCCAACAGCCTCAACCAATTGGTATATGTCTTCATTATCCACTTCCAGATCCACTTCTTTCGCCAGCACTACAATGTTATTGGAAATTTCTTCTAGTGCCTTTTCTTTTTCAAAGCCTGTTAAACTGGTGACATATCTTTTTAGGATTGTCTTCCATATGCCATTTATACATTGTTGAGTGACTTCCTCCCACGCAGCAGCAATGTTCCTTATGCCATGCAAAATGTTGTAGTTCTTCCAAAATTCACATAATGTTTTGGCATTTTTGCATTCTGTGGAAGCTATTGCCTTTGCAAATGTGTTGCGAAGAATATGCTTTGAAAGAAGCTATGGCCTCCTGGTCCATGGGTTGGAGAATAGATGTGGTGTTGGGAGACAGAAACACACTTTCACGTTGGGATGTAAGTCATTTAGGTATTGAGGGTGACCTGGAGCATTATCCAAAATAAGCAAAATTTTGAAAGGAATTATTTTCTCCAGAAAATATGCCTTGACTTCTGGGATGAAACTGTTCATGAACCAATCTTCAAAAAGTGCAAGCATCATCCGTACTTTCTTATTAGCGCAATAATGGACTGGTAAAGTAGCCTTGCTGATATTCTTGAAGGTTCTAGGGTTTTCAGATTGCTAAATCAATAAGGGTTTCAATTTATACCCAAAAACATTCCCTCCTAACAAGAGTGTTAGACAGTGTTTGAAAGCCTTAAAACCAGGCATAGTTTTTGCATCCTTATGTATGCAGGTACAGTCGGGCATTTTCTTCCAAAAGAGACCTGTCTCATTGACATTAAAGAGCTGTTCTGGCAAATACTTTTCCTCTTTTATCAGCTTATCCAATTCTTCTATGAAAGTTTCTGCTGCTTTCGAATCAGCACTGGCTGCCTCCCCACTTACTTACACATCGTGAAAGTTTGCACAATTCTTGAAATGGTTGAACCAACCATGACGGGCACTGAAGGTTTGGTCGTAGTTGTGCCCCTCGTTTTTCTTTAAGTCATCAAAAAGACTATGAGCCTTAGCCTGCATCATCTGGAGGCTTAACAGTGTGCGTTTTTGAATTTGGTCTTCCATCCAAAGCACTAAGAGTTTTTCCATGTCATAGATGGGACCTGTTCTTTTCTTTGTTATAATTGTTGATTTCATAGGCGCAGACCCCTTTCACTGCTTCGCAAATGCGATCACTATCCTTTATAATGGTGCTTATGGTGGATTTCAATAGGCCTAAATTACATGCGATGAATGACACTGTTTGACCCCCTTCGTATTGACTATCGCTATTTTCTGTTCTAAATCAATAGCTTTTCTCTTTCTTTTCTCACCACCCTTAACACTAGCACTTTTCCTGTTATTTGCCATGATAGCCACAAGTAAACATAGAAAATACTGTAAGGGCAAAATACTGTATACAGTATGAGGGAATGGCACGTGAACACGCAGCCCAACCGCAGACATGCAAACACAATGTGCTACTGAGAACAAACACAAAACAAAGGGGGAGGGGGAAGAACATGTCAGCTACCACCAAGACTGAGCTGTAGTTCTTATATCATGCTGTCCATGCTAGTCATAAGTGTGGATGGTCGTAAGTCGATGGGACTACCTGGACAGTGATTTCTGACAGGATTGGTCCCAGTATTAAGCCTTGGATTACTGTGGTTTCATCTTTCAATCCAGGGTTATTTGCTAGTTTTTATATTTGCCCTGAGGATTTTGCTTACCAGCACCCTGTAGCGGTGCATTATTAAACCACCTGTCAATTTATAATCTGTCATATCATCTGAGGTCAGTTGTTATTGGTCTCAGTTTCTATGAGTAAACTCACCAAGACATGGAGCAGAGCTTTTCCAGTGATGGGCCCTAATCTGTGCATTTGCTCACTATGGTGATCTTGAACATACTTATTTGGACACACGTTTTGCTAACTGTTATTGTCTGCTCATGATCATGAAGATAATTTGGCTGCAATAGTTTTCTTGCAGCAGCAGTCACTGGTGTTTATAAACTACCCATGTTGGATAATTTGTGCTTGATTTTGTGGCTTTTTATATGTTTTGTAAAGACCCCAGATGCTGAAGAGATGGGCACTTTACAAGAACCTTAAATATTATTATTCAGCACTGAATTTGACAGATGTCCTAAGCATTATTTTCAATGAAATCAATGACTAGGTCAGGGAATTAACTTAGGTTTTTAAAAATTTATTTTTAAATTATAATAAATTAAACAACCTTAATCCTGTTTCAAAATCACTATGACATAACATAATTTATATTAAGTCAGGAACCTCATTTGTGCAACAAATTAGGGCCTTTTTAGGTAGTATCCAAAACTATAAAAGTGTCATACATTGGAAGTCATTTAAGGATAAATTGTACATATAATCAATGGAATGCTACTCTGTATTATAACTACAAGTAATCCTGTGGCACTTTAGAAACTAACAAATATATAGGATCATGAGTTTTTGTGGGTAAAACCCACACCATCATAGGAGATAAAGTGTAAATGACAGAATCCAAAGTATACATAACAGCAAAAACAGTTACTTGTCAATTGTAGGGGCCATGTTAATGAAACTAATTAAGTAGGCTGGGTGTGTCCCATTCATAGCTTTTGAGGTGAAAATGTGAATGTCAAAGGCACGGGAAATTGGTGTTGTTGTGTGTTATTCAGTTAATATCTTTATTCAAGCCAGGGTTGACATAGTCAAATTTGTAAACAAATTCCAGTTCATCAGTCTCTTTCTGTAATTGGGTGGTAAAACTCCTTAGTAGAAGAATGACTACTTTTAAATCCATTATTGAGTGTCCAGGTAGGCTAAAATGTTCCTCTACAGGTTTATGTGCGTTACTGTCTGATTTGTGTCCATTTATCTTTTGTCGCAGAGACTGTCCAGTTTGACCAATATACATGGCAGAGGGGCATTGCTGGCACTTAGTGGCATATATCACATTAGAAGATGTGCAGTTGTATGAACTGTGGCTGATGTTGTGGCTTATGGAGTTAGGTCCTGTGTTGGTGTCACTTGTATAGATATGTGAACAGAGCTGGCAACAGGGTTTGTTGAAGGGGAGGTTCCTGGGTGAGTGTGTGGGTGTTAAGTATTTGCTTCAGGTTGGGAGGTTGTCTACAGGTGAGGCTTGGCCTGTCTCCCAAGGCCTATCATTTTCCAAAATAGGTTGAAGATTATCAGTGATGCACTAGAGGGGGTGAAGCTGGGATGCTGTAGATAATGACGAGTGGTGTTCTGATACTTCCTTGTTGGTACTTGTCTGGCTCTGTTTCCTCACTTCCCTGGGTGGATATTTAATTTTTAAGAATGCTTTATAAAGATTTTGTTTGTGAAATTGGAGAAAATCCAGTTGGATCTTAGGGCTTGGCTATAGACAATCAATTGTGTGATGTGTCCTGGATGGAAGCTAAAGGCATGTAGATAACAATAGTGATCAGTCAGTTTTCAGTATAGGGCGGTGTTCATGTGACCATAATTTATGTGTGCTGTAGTGTCAAAGAAGTAGATCTCTTGTATGTACTAGTCCAGGCTGAGGTTGATGGTGGGGTGGAAATGGTTGGAATCCTTGTGGAATTCTTCAAGGGTCTCCTTCCCGTGGGTCCATATAATGAAGGTGCTAGGGGACGGGAGCTGAAGAAATGCTGTTCTAGGTCAGCCATTAAAATGTGGGTATATTGTGGGGCCAAAGATAGGAGTGCTGGTAGCATAAGGTCTGAGGAGAGTGTCAGCATAGCTGGATAATCCTGCTGTAAGGGTGCCAATGCCTGAGATGATGGAGCATCTGGGATTTAAGGTCTACAGATCTTAGGTAAAGATAGAATACCCTTCATTGGACCTCTTAGGATGTATCTGTGTAGATTTGGTTCAGAGATGTAGCAGGTAGTTTCTTTTGGTATTCCTCAGTGGGATCAGAAGAAAGAGGCCTGTTGTGTTGGTGAGCTGTCTGGCAGCCTCCTTCATAATCTGACCTATTCATGACTACAGCATCCTCTATATTATAACATCTCAGAGGAGTAGCTGTGTTAATCTGTAACTTTAAAAACAATCAGAGGGGTAGCCGTGTTAATCTGTAACTTTAAAAACAATGAGTAGTCCACTTCTTCAGATGAGGTAGGTGGCACTGTGTGTAACATACCTTTCCCAGGATGATTCCTGGAGCAGAGCAATTATTTGCTGCATCTTACTAAAGGCTGATCTTCCAGTAAGAATCTAGCCCACAGTGAGAGACTTTGGCTTGAAACAACACAACTCTTTGCATTTGTTGATTTTTAAACTTAACAGTCACAGACAGCAAAAGTTCTCTTATCTTGGAGGTACATGTGGGGTGATCTGTTAGATCACATCATACATTAGGAGTGCATTTACTTTAAGAAGACTTGTTAATTGCATGTTCAATACTCAAGAGTTAGTAGAAATGTCCATAATTGCTGGTAAGGACAGAGTTGAATTCAGGACCAGGAACCTTTATCAACACTCTCACAGGCTAATCAATGAAAGGTTCAAACAGAAGGACAGTGTTATGAATTAGTCATTAATACATTTTAATTGTGTTTGAAATTGCACATAAAGATAATCAGTGGGAAATTATACTTTGACTACTCAGTTTCTCAATTATCAATCTTCATACATTTCGGCTGTGTCTAGACTGCATCCCTTTTCCGTAAAAGGGATGAAAATTAGGCATATCGCAATTAGAAAAATGAAGCGGGGATTTAAATCTCCCCTGCTTCATTAGCATAAAAATGGCTGCCGCTTTTTTCCGGCTCGAAGCTTTGCCGGAAAAAAGCACCAGTCTAGACGCGGATCTTTCGGAAAATAAAGCCTTTTCCAAAAGATCCCTTATCCCTCATTTTAAGGCTTTATTTTCCGAAAGATCCGCGTCTACACTGGCGCATTTTCCGGCAAAGCTCCGAGCTGGAAAAAAGCGGCAACCATTTTTATGCTAATGAAGCGGGGGAGATTTAAATCCCCACTTTATTTGCAATTGTGATATGTCTAATTTGCATCCCTTTTACGGAAAAGGGATGCAGTCTAGACACAGCCTTCAGTAGCAAAGAAATAATTGATGTAATAGTGTTCAGAAGCACTCACATTAAGCCACTTACATTGCAGAGCAAACAAATAGTGAATTAAAAAGTGCATTATGCAATAACATCAAAGAATGCAGGTCAGTATATAAATTATTTTTCAGAACTTTAAGTATATTGTATTAAAGAATTAAGGCACATGCCAGGACATGTACATGTCTCAGTTGGATTCCAGTACACTTCTCAAATAGCTGTTTCTTGAAAAGCATTCTGCACAGAAGCATACAAATGAACAATAACACTTAGTTGATCAGACTCAGCATTAATTTTTCAAGTATTCAAATAATTTAATTCAAAATGTCCTTAAAATTAGAGCAAAAGTGATGTCTGCAGTGTAGTTAGCTATAAATTGTGGGTTTCCTGCTGTGATACTTGAGGGATTTAATAGGTTTTTTATAAAAATTGGTCTAGCTGTAGCAGTTCATGTTAATTTTTAAATAATTCTCCATGTATCTTATAATGCTACCTAGTGTTACAATAGAAGGAAAGGACAAGGTAAGACCAAAAATAAATGGGACAGCCTCACAGTGATATGACTAACTTTGGCTAAAATCCCAGAGATTTGTGGTGAAATTCTCTGCAAAGTTTACCTAAATTTCCTTCTGATTCCTGTTGACAAAAATATGACCCAGTACCTATGAAACTCCATGGACAGTCAGTCATCTTCAAAATGCCATTGGATTAACCCCCAAGTGAATTATTTGCCTCATATAAAGCCCAATTGCTTCACTTGGTTTTAGATTAGAACCTATTAGTTAGCTCCCACTGACAAGAATGGGTGTTATGGATGCTCAACTGTTCTAAATCAGGTCGTAAGCCTTACCCAGGGTTTTGACCCACAATGATAGAGACCTAATCCAATAGGCTGCCTCTGAGTACACTTACTTGATTGGACTCTGCATGTGAGTTATTGGGCCATATGCTGATCTTCCCTTATTTCTTGAATTGCCCTGGGATTTAGGTAGGAGATAGGTGCCTGGAAGCAGTGTGACTGCTCAGAGCCAGAAACATAGGCACTGCAAGAACTTTTACCCTGAAAATGTACATGCCTATACGTTTGGCCTACGTTTTGTGGATCGCAGTGCAGTCAAAACTGTTGAGACACTTAGAAATATATTTGTGGATGTGAGCCTAAATGATTAGCAGTTTTTACTTTAGGATGCTCTTAAATCTAAAGAAAAACCTAATAAAGTTGTTTGTATCTGTGAGTACCTGTCCTGTTTTTGTAGTAATGAGTGTCAACCTAATTTTAAAATCAAGAATTGCTGGAAGGAGGGAGTAACTATGCTGGCTACAGTTTAAATTTTTTCCATCTGCTGAATAATGGTACGTAAATCAGAACATTGCCTTGTGTGCAGTTTTCTTCTGATTAATATTTGTTGTGCAAGTTGTTTTTTAAAATGTTGGTGTCTTCTTTTTCCCCACTGGATTTCACTGTATTGTTCAGTGTTAAATAACCCTGTAATAGTATGAAACAAAATACAGGACTATGTAGCACTTTAAAGACTAACAAGATGGTTTAGTAGATGATGAGCTTTCGTGGGCCAGACTCACTTCCTCAGATCAAATAGTGGAAAAAATAGTCACAACCATATATACCAAAGGATACAATTAAAAAAAAAAGTGAACACATATGAAAAGGACAAATCACATTTCAGAGCAGAAGGGGAATGCAGGGGCGGTGGGGAGGAAGGTAAATGTCTATGAGCTAATGATATTAGAGGTGAGGAAAGGTAAATGTCTGTGATAATTGGGGAAGCTATCTTTGTAATGGATAAGGTAGTTGGTGTCTTTGTAATAGTATGGATTAGATCAGGAAGTATGCTATAGATTACAGGAATACTGGGCATTAGCACTTCATCTGGTGTAAATTAGCAGCAGGAATCAGTGGTGGAATGTTGATTTACAGTAGTTGAGGATCTGGCACATTGACTCATTAATTGCTTAGACTGTTCTTGGATTTTGATCATACACATATTCAACCACTGTCCGTTAATTCTTAAGTCATTTTGAGAAGTGGGCTGTGCCCATGAAAGCTCATACCACCTACATATTTTGTTAGTTTTTGAAGTGCTACCAGACTATTTGTTGGTTTTTTACGTTTACCCTGTACAAACTAACTTGGCTACCCCTCAGAAGCCTCTAATAAAACATGTCTGCCATTTAGAAAGGTGTCGGGATTCACAGAGTACATTTGTGCTCTTATTTATCTTGGTCAAACATAAATATTATTTCTAGTGGGAGACATTTCTCTCTTTTGCCTACCTTAACCTTTCACTGCCAAGGGACACAACTCCGTGTGGAAGGAGAATAGTTATGAGCACATCGAGGTGTTTTTGCCTCAGCCGAGAGGGAGCTGGCGTCTAGCTCAGCCGGTTTTACAATGAGATAAGGACACAAACGGGCATAGCACTGACTTCGTCCTCCCCCCTCGAGGCTGCCCCGGGCCAGCCGAGGAAAGGCAGAGCCAGGCACGGGACGTGCGGGCCAGATGCGCCGCCCAAGGAGGAGCGCGCAGAAGCCGCCTCTCTTTATCCCCCACTTTAAGCGCCCTTCCTGGGCACCTCAGACGGGTCCTTCCGGGGGCTCCCGCGTTTGCGGCCCCGGAGCCTTTTCCCCACGCAGGCCGCTGACGGGCAGCCTAGTCTGCGCTCTAGCGCGCGCAACGAGCGAGCATGCGCAAAACAATTGCACATGCCCAGTTATACCAAAGGGAGGGGGGAAAATCCCGGAGGCGTCACTGGTTACTGCGCATGCTCAGTCGACACAGCGGTCTAGCTCGGTGGGCGCAGAGGCTTTGCGGACACTGGTGAGGCTGCGCAGTTCGGGCCTTTGCCGGAAGTCGTAGTCCCCTCCGCACGTGGCGGGATTAGGGGCGCGTCAGCCGGAGTGTGGGGGGGGGAGTCTCGCGCCTGTCACCCCGGCACGGGGCAGGTAGGGCCGGGAATGTCGGGTCGGGAGCCGCTGAGAGAGGAGGAGGAGGAAGAGGAGGCGAAGCTGCGCTATAAGGAAGAGCTGAACCAAAAGGTGGGGCGGGGCGGGGCGCGAAGCGAATGACTGGCGCTCCCGTGGCTCGCGCGAGACCGTTGATTCTCTTCAGACTAGAGACGGGTCCACTTCCGGTCTGGGTCCCAGTGCGGGCGGAGTGCGGCCCCCTGTCGGCTGGGAGGGGCGGGGCCCGTGGAAGAGACGTTGGGAGGGGCGGGCGAACAGACGGACTCTAGCGTGGTGGCAGCTTTGGCTTCATCACTAATGTTGCAGTGTGATGTCACGATTCAGGCGTGACGTCATGCTGGGGTGTGATATTGGATGCTTCCTGTGAACAGGGATAGCAGGACTGTTAAGAGTCTTCCTGACCTTTATTTTTTTCTCACCGGAAAACCCAGGAAAAAGCAGAGATTTCTTCAACTTCATTTTAATTTTCACTGTTAAAAAGTTGCACTAAAATGTGGCTCTAATTAACATCCTTAGTGGCAGTGTTAGTAAAGAGCCAAATTAGGGATGGATTAATTGGGTAATGGAGTAAACATATTGTTTAACTGATTAACCAGTTAAAGGGCAAGGCAAGTGAGGCATAACTTGACTCCGCCTCTCCCTCTGTGGTTGCTGGGCTGGAGCGCCTCTTCTTCCCCCCATCCCCTTTGCTGCAGGCAGGTGCTACTCCAGCCAAGCCTGAGCAGCCTCTGTCTGTGGCAGATGAGGATCTGCTTCAGTCCCCACTGGTTAACCTTAACCAATACGCTTAATCCATTAAGAGTGTGGCTTACCGATTAACTGGTTAACCATTCACATCCCTAAAGCAAATGGACAAGTTGGTAAAACTACACTTATCCCCAGAGTCCTCAGTGGAGGAAATTAGCACACATTTTTACACCATATTTTGATCACCTGAGAGACTGGAATGGGATCAAAGGTAGCTTTATGCCAATTTTGTGACTTACAAGTTTTGGGACTAGGTAGGGGGCAGTTCAGTCCGTAGCATACACTAGAGATGATGCTGTGAGGAGTAATGGTAGTTTGAATTAGGAGCTTTAATTCGAACTACCTAGCCCATGCCGTGTGTAGCCACGGGCAGGTAGTTCGAACTACCGGGCATTTAAAAATGGCGGCACCCGGGAACATGCAAATGAAGCCTGGGATATTTTAATCCTGGGCTTCATTTGCAAGTTCGAATGACTACATTAGCCACCCTAGTTCGAACTAGGGTGGCTAGTGTAGACATACCCATACTGATCTATTTGTCATAAATCTAGATTCTATTATGTTTTTCAGATTAAGGAGCAGAAGGTTGTAGTTGATGAACTTTCCAACTTAAAGAAGAGCCGGGTGAGTGATTACAAAGTGGTTTTTAGCAGTTCATTTTTTGCATTAGATACATGGAGGTGGGAAAACAAGAGAAAATAAACATAGACACTTCAAAAAAGCTGATGCCCTCTATGAGTTTGGCATTATTTTTGAAGACAGCATACAATATTGTTACATTGATATTATTAACCTAGTTTACACTCCTTGTTAAAGAAAATTGATTTACCAGGAAGTTATCACGTTCAGTTTTGTGGTAATGATGGAGAGTAGCACATCCTAGATCAAAATAAAACACTTCAGTGCCTCTTCCTCCCTTCCAAACACATCTTAATGCTTCAGCCCAAAAAGGAGACACTTCCCACTGTACATTTTCTAATTGGTGGGGAATTTACTCTCCCTATTACATTCAGAACTAAGCTGTGCAAGAATTGATCTTTATCAGAGGAATTACCAATTTTTTGTATCAGACTCATAATTTGTCATAGATTTTTATCAGAATTTGAAGGCAAAAGTTTAAAGTTGCTTTTAAAACTACAAAGAGGACCCTCTCTACTGTTATTCTCTCTGATAAACCCCTTTAATTTTATGACCAGGGCTCTACAAACCGCGGCAAAATCCACTCACCAGTCTTGCACTGCGCATGCACGCATCACTTGTAAATGGATTTGTCGTGCCCTGTTTATGACCATCATGCAAGAATTGCTAGGTAGGCTGTAGATCAGGGAACTCAAACTCCTAGCCTGAAGGCCATCCCCAACCAGAGAAATTACATAATCCTGCCCAGGAGTCTTTGGGGACGGATTGTCTGTTCCTGTTCCTCAAGCCTCACCCCATCCCTCCATTGCCCCGCCCTCCCTTCCATGGCAATCCATCCCCTGAAGACACAGCTTCATAAATCAACAGTGTGGGAGGGCCTGGTGCCATGCAGCAGCAGTGTTCGTTTCCCACCACCACAGTATAGTGCTGTGTGAGGCGGCTGGCGTTCATGATGGCATGCACCTTTGTGGTGCGTCTTGCCAGGCTCAAGCTGCAGCTGCTCCAGCTTTGGCTGGTGCGGGTCCACAACTTGCCATTCCAGCCAATCATTACGGTGGTGATGCTGCCTGTGGATGTAATGAGGTCCCTTGACTGGTGGCTGTGCAAGGAGCTGGTCTGCGAGAGGATGCTGTTCCACAGTGCTTCTATCGAATGCCTCCGACGTGGGTTGGGGAGCACATCTCAGGAAGCTACAGACTTGAGGTATGTGGGCTCCCGCGGACCTCTCGCTCCACATCAGCGTCAGGGAACTGAGGGCTATTCACCTCACATGCGGTGTTTTCTCCCACATTTCCGAAACAGGTGTGTTTCGAAACTGATGGACAACACCGCAGCAATGTTTTATATAAACAGACAGGGTGGTGCTCATTCTTATCCCCTGTGCCAGGAAGCCCTCTTTCAGAAGTTCTGTGTCACTCACAGCATTCACCCTGTGGCCTCTTACCTCCCCGGGGCCCAGAATGCATTGGCAGCAGGTCCTTTGAGGGACACGAGTGGTCCCTCAGGGCGGATGCAGCTCTGCACATTTTCTGCAAGTGAAGGTTTCCCCACCTGGACTTGTTCTCAACTCGGGGCAACAGGAAGTGCCACCGCTTTTGCTCCCTCTTCAACCACCGCCCAGGGTCACGGGGGATGCGCTCATGATCCCCTGGCCACGGGGTTTTCTGTATGCCTTCCCCGTTTCCCCTTATCCACAAGCTGATCCGCACGGTCAGGGAGTTTAAGGCTTCTGTGAGCCTAATAGCTTCGGCGTGGCCTCTCCAGCATTGGATCCTGGTCCTCCTTGAGCTCTCAGTGGTGTGGCCCTTCCTCTGTACCTGGACCTGATCTCTCAGGAATCTAGCAGGATTTGGCACCCGAATCTTCAGTCCCTGTACCTCATGGAATGGAAGCTCTATGGCTGACTATCTTGGAGAGGCAGTGCTTGGTTCGTGTTCAGGCAGTCCTTATGGAAAGCCATTAATCACAGAGGATTTGTAAGGGCCTTCTACCTGGCAAAGTGGAAGCACTACTTACTCTGTCGGGGTATGTCTACACTACCCCGCTAGTTCGAACTAGCGGGGTAATGTATGCATACCGCACTTGCTAATGAAGCCCGGGATTTGAATTTCCCGGGCTTCATTAGCATAAGCGGGGAGCCGCCATTTTTAAATCCCCGCTGCTTCGAACCCCGTGTAGCGCGGCTACACGGGGCTCGAACTAGGTAGTTCGGACTAGGGTGCCTATTCCGAACTACCGGTACACCTCGTTTCACGAGGAGTAACGGTAGTTCGGAATAGGCACCTAGTCCGAACTACCTAGTTCGAGCCCCGTGTAGCCGCGCTACACGGGGTTCGAAGCAGCGGGGATTTAAAAATGGCGGCTCCCCGCTTATGCTAATGAAGCCTGGGAAATTCAAATCCCGGGCTTCATTAGCAAGTGCGGTATGCATACATTACCCCGCTAGTTCGAACTAGCGGGGTAGTGTAGACATACCCTCAGAGAGTAGAGGGTTTTCACCTATGGAGGCCCCAGTTCTGGCTAGAGATGTTAAAATTAGATTAGTCAACTAATTGAATAGTCAATGGAATTTCCATCAACTATTCTATTAGTTGATAAGGGTGCTTCTGCTTTGAAATGTAGTGAGAGCCTGCTGGGCTGTTGCTACATTTCAAAGGCGGAAGTTCCATTCCATGTTCTGCCTTTGAAATGTACAAGAGCCCTAGTGGGGACTCTTGTACATTTCAAATGTGGAACACTGCTTCTGCACTGCTGCCCCCTCCCACGGAGCTGGAGCTGGGGGGAACCGGATTTTAAGCCAGCTCCTGCCAGCACCCGTTCCTCCTTCTCCCCCTTGCTGCCTTTTTGTGATAGAGGCAGCAGGGTCAGGGGAAGTGACTAGCCAGCTAGTCAGTTAGTCGCTTACATCCTTAGTTCTGGCCATTTTGGATTACCTCCTAGACGGTAGCACCCTAGGCCTGGCCCCCTTTTCTGTAAGGGTGCACTTGGTGGCCATCTTTGCCTTCCACTCAGGGTCACGGAGCAGGTCTGTTTATATGGACCTGATGATGCATAAGTTCCTTAGGAGATTAGATAGCGTTTAACCCCAGGTGCATAATCTCCTGTGCTTCCTGTATCTAAATCTGGTGTTCTCTGCTCCCCTCCCCTCCCACTTCGAGCCCATGGCTACATGGTGTCTCCTGCACCTGTCCTGGAAGGTGTTCTTCCTTGTGGCCATTACCACTGCTAGGTGGGTTTCAGAGCTGTGGGCCTAATTGCAGACCTGCTGTACATGTTTGGTTTTTTAAAAGAGAAGGTCAGGCTTCACCTTCTCCCCACGATCCTGCCCAAGGTGGTATCCCACCTCCACCTTCAATTGGACATTTTTCTGCCATTTTTTTTAATCCAAAACCCCACAGTTCTGGGACAGAGCAGGCTTTACACATCTTAGATGTTAGATGAGCCTTAGCTTTTTATTTAGAAAGGACCAAACCCTTTTGTAAGTTCCCCCAGCTATTTGTGTCCATAGCTGACAGGATGAAGGGCTTGTCAGTGTCAGCCCAATGTATTTCATCCTAGATCACTTCCTGTATCAAGGCGTGCTGGCACAAGTTCCAGCCCCACTGACCTTAGCCCATTTAACCAGAGCCCAACCATCTTCCACTGCCTTCATAGCTCAGGTGCCCATCGTGGAGTCTGCAGGGCAGTCAACTGGTCATCAGTGCACACTTTTGCGAACTATTATGCCTTAGCGCAGCCAGGGAGGACACAGTAGTGGGCAGGGCCGTTTTGCAGTCTGCCTCTCTGTCGGCTCCGACCCCACCTCCTTGAGTTTAGCTTTGGAGTCACCTAAGTGGAATGGACATGAGCAAGCACTCAAAGAAGAAAAAACAGTTACTCACCTTCGTAACTTGTTCTTCGAGATGGGTTGCTCATGTCATTCCACATCCCACCTGCCTCCCCTGCGTTGGAGGATTCCAGCAAGTAAGGAACTGAGCAGATGGTGGGCCAGCAGGGGTATATATGTGTCACTATACCAGTGCCATTCCAGGGGGCTCCCCTCCCTGATGTCCCGATGGGTACCACTAAGGGAAAACTCTCTGACAGTCTGTGCACGCAGCACGCACACACCTAAGTGGAATGGACATGAACAACACATCTCCAAGAACTACAGTTAAGAAGCTGAGTAACCATTTTTTCCTCAAGCCTCACCCCATGCCCCATCTTCTCCTTCCAAGGCACTCCATCCCCCGAGGACCTGGCTTCAAGAATCACTGGGCTGGAGGGGCCTGGTGCCATGCTGTGGCAGCGGTTGGGTCTTCCACATTCCCTGCGGCAGCAGAAGTCATGGTGGAAGTGAAGTGAGTGCATACGCTGAGTGCGCTCCAAGTCCCTATGGCAGGCACAACCACTGTTGCTATACAGTGCCAGTTCCTCCCAATAAGCCCCGAAGCTGCATCCTTGAAGGACAGGATGCTATGGAGGGAAAGGGTGGGGCAGTGGCAAGAAGGGCCGAGTCTTGGGAGATAGTAATGGACAGCCACAGTCTGCCGGGACTGTGGACCAGGTTGCACTATTGCTCTGTATGGAGACGGCACTTGGACCAGGAGTTTGAGACCACTGCTGTAGATGGAAATGAGAAGATGTTCTGCAAGCTGCTAAACAAATAAATACTTTCCTTTTCTCTAAGCATAAGTTACATTTGCTGAAACTTCAAGATAAAGATGCTTAACCTATATGGAAGGGGAAATGTCTGCTCCCTGTTTCATATCTAAGAAAAGCAGGACAACTTTTCCATGACTACTACAAAATGATTGTGTTCTGATATTTATTGGTTTTTCTGTATGGATAGCTGTTTGATTGATCAGTGTCTAAAACTTGTAAAAAAACAGTTTTTTTACATCAGCACAGTTTGTTTTGCCATTATCTGCAAACCCTTTGATTGCCTTTACCATTGATCTAGCTGCTTTCCTTCAAATAAGTGAAAAATTTGCCATTAATTTTGAAAAGAACAGAGTTAAGCATGTGTGGAAATCCTACTATATGTGCACACGTTAAAGCCTTTAAAAATAAAGATAGAACATATAAATATCATTTACAAAACATGTAAATGCACACATTTTATGTTCAGAGATACAGGAGTGGCCCGAGGCTGGCTGCGGCAGCTGGCGCCCCAGGCAGAAGGCGCGATTGGCGTCCTCGCCTGCACGGCCGTCAATGGCCATGATGTAATGGCCATGATGTCATCATCGGGCGCCTGGGCCGGCAGCGCCCTAGGCAACTGCCTAGTTTGCCTAGCCTCACGGGAGATATCTTAGGTGTCACATACCAACTATCTAATTTCAACAGTGCATAGAAAAATTGACAATGAATGTAAATGGATGTACATGTTCTAAAAAATAAATCCTTCAGGGTACAGGTAAATTATGCAGAAACATGTAAACAGTTCCCGACTAAAACAAACTTAATTTGAACCCTGCATAACGCAGAACTGATGATAGGTACTTGTCAAATAAGATCAGTTTTTTTCTTGGTACAGTTATTAGTGGACCTGTTCACATCAGAGTAGGCACTATTTGGCTGATTCACTGGCAGTTTCAACAGACAATATGGAGGCTTAGGCACCTTGGAGGGGCAGTGTAAGAAAGCATGTACATGTTTAGCAAGTGTTCTGTGAATAGAGAAATTTAGTCTCCAGGGCTCTACATCTGAAGTTTCACAAATACATCTTTTTTTAAATGCTTATAATATGCCAGCTGAGACTGCTCTCTCATGTTTTGGTTAACAGTTCTGTTGTGACAGAATTACATGCAAAGTAGATATGATACAAAATCATAAGCCCATGCTACAGATTTTGTCCTCTAGCATTATCACTAAATAATTCAGTGTAGCTTTGTGTACGTAGTGAATCGCATGGATACAGTTTGACAAAGAATTGTCATTACGGTATAGAAGAGCCTCAGTTTTACAAACACTGATTTTATGAACCATCTTACATGAACCATTTTTCCTGATGGGACAAAAGGGTGCAACAAAAGAGAGCTCAGTGAAGAACAAGACAACATTCCTTCATATTCTGATGCCTTCAGTGTGTTGGAAATTCCTTTGCGGTGGTTGGAAAGACAAGAATAAAATGATGCAGTGCACCCTATCATTATTTATGCACCATACTGACTAATTTTTAGATGTCAGTTTGATGAACTTCTCGACTATCTGATCTCTATCTCCAATTTGTTTGTAATACACAGGCTCGACTGTATATGCAGTTTATCCTGGGCCCTAATCTCTCACTAAAGTTTTGAGTGAGTAGTGTCCAGGACTCATTCAGAGTAAATAGTAACTGTATTCTATTAGATAATGTTCAACTATAGTGGCTGCGTCTAGATTGGCATGATTTTCCGGAAATGCTTTTAACGGAAAAGTTTTCCGTTAAAAGCATTTTCGGAACAAAGCGTCTAGATTGGCACAGACGCTTTTTCGCAAAAGCACTTTTTTGCGGAAAAGTGTCTGTGCCAATCTAGACGTGCTTTTCCGCAAAAAAGCCCCAATCATCATTTTCGTGATCGGGGCTTTTTTGCAGAAAACAAATCTGAGCTGTCTACACTGGCCCTTTTGCGCAAAAGCTTTGCGCAAAAGGGACTTTTGCCAGAACGGGAGCAGCATAGTATTACCGCAAGAAGCACTGATTTCAGATAGTAGGAAGTCAGTGTTCTTGCGGAAATTCAAGCAGCCAGTGTAGACAGCTGGCAAGTTTTTCCGGAAAAGCGGCTGATTTTCCGGAAAAACTGGCCAGTCTAGACTCAGCCAGTATGTATTGAAAAGAATTAACTTAATGTTTTTATCTTTTATCACACTTTTTTGTATCACATACATCTATTTTTAGTACAGTGCCTTTTAAAATAGTGAATTGATTGACACTTGCCATTTAAAACAATAAGAATGTTTGTGTCCTTTTGGAGTTAATACTTTTGGTAACTTATTATCCAAATTGTTGATTAAAATGTCTAACTTGACCTGATATTTGCCAGTATAATCCTACCCATTCAAACATTTTAAGTATTCATAAATATGTTTACTTTTAATTTAGTTTATATTTGAAATGCTGGCACTTGGCTTATATTTGAGGGAAGAAGAATATAAAATAATAGTAGGAATCAATGTTGTAGATGGTAAAACCATTGTCTTGATATCACATGTTTCTTCTATAGACATGTTATTAACATTAACCAATCCCAATTTCCTTCTTATGTTTCAGAAAGTTTATAAGCAGCAACCTAACAGCAACATATTCTTTCTTGTAGACAGAACAGAAACACTATCTGAATGCAAAAGTAAGTTCTTAACACACATTGCCCACCACTGTTTGAAGGTGATATTTGTAACTGTGTAGGATTTCCCCTGCAAATCAAAATGAGCCATTATCATTTGTTACCTATTGCTAATTTGTCACTATAGTACAGAAGATAAAAGTGATATAAAAAGCTGCCTGTTCTAACAATGTAGGCAGGGATGCCAGGAAAAAAATTTAATAGATCAGTGTCCAGTCCTCTCAAGTGCTGAGCACCCTCAGTTACTTTCAGGAATCAATCTGCATCTTGCAGAATTTGGTCCTATATAAGAAGAATAAAACTTTCTAAAAGTAGAAGGCAGAAGGGGCCAGGAGATCAGCCCCACGACCCTGGGACTCCGCAGCCACCTGCCTCTTCTCGCATCTCATCTCATCTCCTCTCTCTCCCTTCCCCCCCACCTCCATCCCTGCTCGGTCTGTGCTATCCCCTCTGCTGCTGCTGGTGAAGAGCCCCACATCCGGCAGCACCAGAGGGGCTGGCATTGAGTTTTTCCTGTCCAACAGATTCTCTAGTTCAGGTTCACAGGGTGCCAGACCAGGAAGGTACAACCTGTACTGGTCATAGTCTTATATATAAAAATGCCTTATACTAATAATGACTTAAATTAGAGGGATAGACTGTAAACTCTTTGGAGTAGGGACTGTATTTTTGTTCTAAATCTCTACAGTGCCCAGCACAATAGAGTCCAGGTTCATGACTGGAGCTCTTCGGCATTATGATAATAGAAGCAATAAATAGGAATTTTGGTACCCAATAAGTCAGTAATTACAGCTAGTAGTCCAATCTATGCAAGTTTAATAATGCACAATATTAAAGTTAATTTATACAGAAATGTGCATGAATAATAAAAAGATATCTAAATCAGAGTATCTTTAAAGGGGAAAAAGCTGCAATGGGCTGATTTGTGCTTTGGTACCAGATGCATAATGCTTTCATAGCTTGTTACGTAACTTTACATTTGTCTAATGTATTAAAAGAATTTTCAGTGATTATGTATTTCCTCCTTTCTTTTCTGCAGGCTCATTAGATGACCTGAAGAGGGCACATCAGGAGATAGAAAATTCAGAGAAGATCAAAATCAGGAAATAGACAATTTAAAATATACATAACCATGTGTGGTATTTGTTGTGTTGCCAGCTTGTCTGTTCAGCACACTATTGGTAGAGTCTTCAAAGAAGATCTGTTATGCAACCTTAGAAGAAGAGGACCTGATTGCAGCCAGCAGCAGATAAAGACTATATCTGATCTTTCCTACCAGTGTTTGTTTTCTGGCCATGTACTTCACTTGAGAGGACTGATGACTCCCCAGCCTCTGACAGACATCAATAACAATGTGTTCCTTTGGAATGGAGAAGTCTTCAATGGAATTCATGTAGGGCTAGTAGAGAATGACACTCAAGTTATGTTTCATCATCTTTCATCATGCAGTAATGAATCTGACATTTTGTCACTCTTCTCATTGGTTCGGGGTCCATGGTCTTTTATATATTATCAGGCATCTAAACACTACTTGTGGTTTGGTAGGGATTATTTTGGTCGTCGTAGTTTATTGTGGCAGTTTAATAATGACCTTGACAGGGCTCTCTGTCTATCATCTGTAAGTGCTCTTTCTGAATCTGATAACCAATGGCAGGAAGTCCCAGCATCTGGAATTTACAGAGTTGATCTCAAGGCCTGTGCTATATCTCAGTCTTTGGTTTTAACATTATATCCGTGGAAATACCACACTAAAGAAAATGCAATAGAAGAAACATTCCTCAGTGGGCGTGATCAGATTTCAAAAGAATTACCTTCCTATGTGTCTCTTACAATGAATGATTCAAAACTTTCTCTAATAACGCCAGTCGTTCCTTTAAATAGGACAGTTCCTGAAACTTCAGTTGACACTCATTGTCCTAATATTACCAACAGTACAGTTACTGTAGAAGATCTTCATGGATTTCTTGCAGAAGAGCACAAGAAGAAATTGGTCCATCAGCTTATTGATGTTTTAAGTGAAGCAGTAAAGAGACGTGTTTTATATTTGTTCAGAGATGCAGATCAACACACAGGAGAAATTCTGAGTAAACCTACCAAGAAAGCGCATATTGCAGTACTCTTTTCTGGTGGCATTGATTCTATGCTTATTGCAGCGCTTGCTGATCGACATATTCCTTTGGAGGAACCAATTGATCTTCTCAATGTAGCCTTCATGATTAAAGAACAGACTAAACAAAGCAATCAGAAAAAAAACCTTGAATTGCATTCTTGTCAGGAATGCTTTAAAAAACTTGATACTACACCTGTTGATAACTTGACTTGCTTTAATGTGCCTGATAGAATCACTGGCAGGGCAGGACTGAAAGAACTAGAGACTATTAATCCTTCAAGAACTTGGAATTTTGTGGAAATTAATGTTACACTTGAGGAACTGAAAAGGATGAGACAACAACATATAAGCTACTTAGTTTATCCATTGGATACTGTTCTGGATGACAGCATTGGTTGTGCGGTTTGGTTCGCTTCCAGAGGAGAGGGTTTTATTACTACCCAGGGAGATCTAAAACCATATAAAAGTTCTGCAAAGGTATAAGATCGTCTTTGTCTTATAGTTAGTCAATAAAAATAAGTACATTATAACCTCCATACTTTGTGTCCCCCTAATTTGGGAACACTCAAGGTACAGATCCAGACAGGCACAGGTGGAGGTGGGTTTGCCTGCTGCCGCTTCCCCTTGGAACAACAGCGGCAGAATGGTATAACTGTTTGCAGTTCCAAAAATCCAGGACTTATGCTTTCAGTTCCTTTGATATGGAATTGTTCTATTCAGTAAGCTTTAGTACAGCAGTAGAACCGGTAAAGGCAATAATCTACAATCTAGAATATTCAGTTTTTGAATTGACAAGGTACAGTACAGAAGAATGGTACTGTTAAGTTCAGTCTAAAAAGCTTTGCAATATTTAAATCTGCAGAAAATTTAGTTAATCAGCATTGTTTTGTGCTGGCATTCCACAAACCAGTAATTCCCTCAATATCATTATTTGGGTTAGTATGTGAAAAAACAAAATGCTATCACTATTGAAGGAAGATGATTGTTTTTTAAAGCTTCTGATGTTCTTTAAATAACTGTTTAAAATATAACTTTTCCACTGTGCTCAGCTGATATTTTTCTTGCTATTTTGATGGGGACAACTTCTTTCAGTTATTTCACAGCCACTTGAAGAATTCTTTCTCCCACTTGTCTTTGGTAAATGCTGCATATTTTCAGTCCACTTCTGCCTCTGCTTTGAGCTGTATATTTATTTTGCTATCAGTGGGGCATTTTAAGTGGTAGTAGTCAAACAAAAGACGATTTGAAGCACAGTTGAATTAATTTTGCTTTATTTTTGATTGTGCTGCAACTTATAATGGCTTATGCATCAGAGTGGATCATCTAAAGAAGTAGATACTGGTTTATTTTAATTGTCTTTCAGGTGACATGATTTACTTAACAGTTTATCTCAATTTTTTTTAAAGTTCAAATAATTTTTCCTCCCAAACAGGCTGAAATGACTCACCATTTACTACAACAGAGTGGGTTTAAAAAAAAGATTTAAAGCCTGAGTGTGTAAGGTTCAGGTCTGATCCTGCTCCAGTTTAAATCAGGGCTCCAAATGACTTCAGTGGCAACAAAATCAGTCCCTATAAAAATTAATAAAAGCAGGCTTATTCTGTTATGGTAGTCTAACTATGATAGAATGTATTTATTGGGTTTATTTTCAATTAACTGTTGAATATTGTGGGGATCTATATAATCTTTCCCCCTTTTAATTAGATTTTGTAACTAAATACTAAAATACCATTTTAATGCTCTTTTGTAGATTGTGCTTACAGGAATTGGAGCAGATGAGCAGCTTGCAGGCTATTCACGACATCGTGTTTGCTTTAAAAAATATGGTTTAGAGGGCTTGAATAAGGAACTAGGAATGGAACTTGGTCGCATTTCTTCTAGAAATCTTGGCCGAGATGACAGAATTATTGGAGATCATGGAAAAGAAGCAAGGTAGCGCTCTTTTAACATGCTACAAACAATTTCAACGTAGAAGTCCATTTCTAGTACTGCAGTGGCATTTTAGATCAAAACTGTCTTAACTTAATTTTCAAAATATTCCACAAGGATGCTTGTTTAGCTGTGTATGTGTATGCAGATAAATATTTAGACACTGATACAAAACATAAAGTTTGGGCCTATGTTAATTTAAAGTGCTTAAGAGTATCCCTGAAGAAGGCATAGTAACTTGAAAATAACATTTTCACCTGAAAATGTTACTTCCGGTCTTCTGTGTTAGTATCATGACATTACCCTCACAAGCACTCATAGGACTTAACCTAACTTGCCCATTGATGGTTCTTGAAGTACCCAGGACTGTGAACTACCTTGATTCCCTTTTGCCTTTAGCAAGAAAGAGATTTGCTGATGTTTAACCATTTACAGTGTTATCTGCTCCTGTCTGTTGGCCATCCCAACAGTCTTCTCTTGACAATGCTAGCCTGGCCCCTCTCTTTGTTTTAACAAAAGGTGCACCCCTATCTTCAAAGTGTTTCCCTGTGATATCTTGCTCCTGTTACTGGCTACTCATGGAAATACCAGATTTGTTATTCCCAAGGAGAGAGTGTATACTCAAGGTTGTTTGATTCAACTGAGGATCAGATCAAAATATCACAGCACTACAATATGTTTATAGGGAAAACAAGTTTATGATCAAAGACTAAGATTTCAGAGATAGCGGATATGGACAGTTCAATCAGCAAGGTACAATAAAATGCCTTACACACTTTCTAGAGACTAAACAACAGTCTAACCATCTGTCTAAAAGCAGTTTTATTTCATCTAAATGTCCTTTTAATTGCTGCCAACCAGGGCAGTCTGGGATTCAGTTTTCATAAATGTGCCTAATTATTTAGCCAGGTGCAGAATAAAGAAATGTCCTTTTGCCTTCTCTTCATATTCACCAAAATTCATTGTAGGTTGCCAGTCAGGAGGACCCCCCTGCCACCTATTTCCCTTCGGGATCATTTTCTGGTGTGCTGACTTTGTTGATTTCACATTCTTCATGTTGATATCATATGCAAAAGGGGTTTCCATTAGGTTGGCTTAAAAAAACTTAATTTATAGGTGACCTGAGGTAGACAGGTGACTGTAAATCCTTTGTCTGTAAGAAACCTGTTTTTCAACACTGCCTTGATTCAGACTTTTTTGGAAAGGTATTTTCAGTGGGTGAGAGCATGTGTGCATCCATTTTACTACTGCAATGTATCAGTTATGGATGTAACAGTGTAATTGTTTAAATGGGTAACCACAGTTACCCAAAAGATTACATACCAGTTCCCAGTCCATCTCCTGGGGAGCTGGCTGTCACCCCGCGCTGCTGCCTCTGTACAAGGGGCACTGGGAGCCATCTTAAAAGTGATGTGTACCGGGACACTACTTCCTGTAGCTCCCATTGACCGGGAACAGTGATCAACGGCCAATGGGAGCTTCAGGTGCCCATACTTGCAGAGGCACGGTAAATAAACTGGCAGCGACTCACCAGGGGCTAACCCTGATGAATCACCTCCATTTTGTAGACCAGGAGTGGGCAATATCCAATAGCCTCACTTTATACAGAAACAAAACATCTCCTTCCATGCCTGCTTGTCCCATCTAATGATTCCCTAAGTAGGGTTTGGCAGTGTTATGGTCTTTGCATATTAACTCTGCACTTGGGAGAATGCCTTTCTTTATAGTCAACTGTAAAAGGGGATCTTAGGGCACCAATCATGATTTTGTGATACATGTGAAAAGGACCTTTAAGAAGAAAATATCCTTTTAACAAGCTAACTATTGACAGCGGGCATTAATTATTTAACTTTTTGTGAGATTTTCTCCCCCCCCCCCTTTCGAATGGTGTCAGAATAAGTATTTTTTGTTTGAGAGGTTAAAATTGGATGCAACACCAGAGGTGTATGCTAATGCTAGGTTTAATGTTAGATCTGGCTAGTTCAACATGTAGAGATCCCGTAATCTTGCCAGAAAACATTCTCCTGATAAACAATTCCACACTCACATAATTTGGTGGTGACTGGTGACTACAGCTGTGTATAAAAACAGAATTTCTGTCTTTTTGCTCCAAAATATTTTTTGGGGGGAAGATTTTTAAAACTTCTAATCAGCCAAATTTAAATGTATTTTCTTATAGATGTTTATTGCTGTTTCTTTATTTTCCCCAAGACACCACAATATTTGCTTTTCTCACAGCACATTAGCCCCAAGATTTATGTTGTTGCATCTCCTTCTAGGAATGGATATTGGCTTGAAAGTTCAATATTTCCACAGACCAGTATAATGTGAATTGAGTATTCTAAAGCCAGTTATTTCATGCACTAAACATTTATCTGGTTTTGTGTGTAAACCTTGTCAAGGAAACAGTTTTTCATAAGATTATTTTCTGTTTAGATTTCCTTTCCTTGATGAAGATGTTGTTTCATTTCTTAACTCTCTGCCTGTTTCGGAAAAAGCAGACTTAACTCTACCTCGAGGGATTGGTGAGAAACTACTTTTGCGCCTTGCAGCTAAGGAGGTTGGCCTCAAAGCCTCTACTGTTCTGCCAAAGAGGGCTATGCAGTTTGGATCCCGGATTGCAAAAATGGAAAAGAGTAATGAAAAGGCATCTGATAAATGTAGCAGACTTCAGTCAGTTTGAATAGACTAACTTGTGAGGCTGCAATTGAAGGTTTGTTTATAGCACATCTTACAAGAAATACATGGTTTAAAATTTTGTTTTAAAATGTGTGAATATTCAATAAAATCCTCAACATTTTAGAATTCTCTTTAGTCTTTAATCAGTTTAACTGTGATTACATCTTGCATATGGTCTGATGAAGAACTTCAGTATTATTTATTCTGGTCTATGAGAGCATGACTAGAAAAACAACAGAATCAGGCTTTTTTGTAAAATTCATGTGGCTCAAAAGAAATGCTTTAAATCCATCCCACTTGCCCATAATATGGAGCTAGTATTTAACATTAACTTAACAGATCATTTTTGTTCAATCTTTAGGGATTATCATGTTCATTTATCTATAGTTGAAGATGGAACACCTGTTTATCACATATATTCTCTAGGACAGGAGTGGGCAAAATCGGGCCTGTGGGCCAGATCTGGCTTTCCAAGCATTTCTCTCCAGCTTGGCAAGGTGATTAGCAGAGCATACAATACTTACAGCAGGCAGCATGTGTTCAGCTGCCCCTCCCTCTACCTTGCTCTGTCCTACTACAGATTCTCCTGCTAGCTGGGCAGAGAGGAGTGCTTACGTCAGGGTACCCTCCTTTCCCCTTCACCGCATATCTGTAGAGCAGGGGTTGGGAAGAGGGAGACATGCAAAGGAGCTGCTCCAATCTGAAGCATGGATGGTGATCCAAAGGAATGCCTATGTTGAGAGGCAGTGTACTGTTTCTAAGATTTCAGTGCTCATGCTCTCATGCACTCTCACACGTGCGCACACACACACCATGTCTACAGAGTGGGGGAGGGGAGAGATAACAGCAGAACAGCTTTCCCTGTCTTAGAACAGCACGTAGCTTATCTCTGAAATTTACCCAGCAGCAGCCAACACACACGTTCTGTGTCACTGTCACACTTAGGTAAGGGATAGTGTAGTCGACTATGTTATTGACTACACGTTACACTTCCCTCACCCTCTCCCAAGTACATTTTTTAGCCGGATGGCTGACAGCTGGCATGGAGATTGATGGCTGGGTCCTCGCACTAAAAGCCAGCATGTAGGCAGGCTGTCTCAGACCCATCTCGCGCGCCGGGACCTGGCATCAACCCCCGCCGTGGCTCTGCACTATAAGCACTAAGAGCCGGCGTGCTGGCCTGACATCAACCCCAGTGCTGGCTCTTAGTGCTTGTAGTGCAGAGGTGCAGCAGGGGTAGTTGTAAGACCCAGCAGGAGCCAGGATTGAGTGTTAGCAGTGCTACCCCTTACCGATTAATCATGTAGTCGACAATTTTTGTTGACTACATAATTAATAAATTACAGTTCTTAATATCCTTAGTGACACATACCCAGTCTGTGCCACACACAGTCACTGTCACAAACACTCACCCAGTCTCTGTGCCACACACGATCTATCACAAAGTCTGTCTCTCACACACAGAGGGTGCATCTACGCTGCACCATTATTTTGAGATAACTAGTATTATTTTGAAATAAAAATGCGAGCATATACACAGCCATTCTGTTATTTCGAAATAATTTCGAAATAAGGGACGGCTTATTCTGAAATCTGTAAACCTCATTCTATGAGGAATAACGCCCATTCCAAAATAGCTATTTCAAAATAAGGTGTGTGTAGATGTTCTATTGCTGCTATTTCGAAATAGCCCTTCACCAGGGCCATTCTAAGTTATTCCTCCCAGGGATCTAAATTGAGATAGCATGTCTACATTCAGGAAGCCTGCCTCGGACTAATTTTGAGGCTTTCCTGCAGTGTAGAGGTGATAGTTTGAAATAAGCTATTTTTGAATAACTATTCCAGAATGGCTTATTTTGAAATAAGTGTGCAATGTAGATGTACCCAGAGTTATTAGGATAGAATGCCAAGCAGAAATTAGAATGTAACCATACATACTTGTAGATGGAGAAGATCTGAAATTCAAAAAGGGAAGAGGGGAGACAAATAGTTTTTAAACCATGTGTTAAATGTGTTTTCCTGAAATTGTAAATTAAGAGGCTGTGTAATAGTCTATACCCTTGTCTTGGCTCTAAAAGGTTACCGGAGATGCCAGTTTACATATGTCTGTACCTGAAGGGTGGACCAGGCCTAATTAAAGATGCACGCACCTGGGGAAGGAGTTGAGCAGTGACTAGAAAGAAAGAAAAGACTAAAGTGAAGGACTGGACAGAAGGAACTATGTATTTCCTTTCTTGGGCCTGGCATCTGAAAAGCTTAAGGACGGCCCCTAAGGTGAAATTTGGTTTTAGGATTTTTTTTGGAGTGGGAAGTCTAGGAAGAGATTGGAAGAGATCTAATAAGAAGGATATGCCCTTCATGGGAAAGAGTCCTGGGAGGTATTCAGTAGAGGAACAGAGCAAGGGAATTTTGAAGCTGACAAAAGTCAAGATGAATGAAGTTGATTTTGGATTTTATTTGGGAATTAAGAGTCTTAGGAATCCTTCCCCTGAAAAAAAGGTTTAAATTAGAAGTTGTAGAGACGCCTGCTACCAGGCATAGTGGGAAGAAGTCCAGGAAGGTAATGGTAGCAGCAAAGAATTTGACCAATGCTGCTTCTAAGATCCCTGAACTGGAAACCGGTGCGGTGCTTTGGTTTCCCTCTCGGGGGGAGGATGTAAGATTCCCTTTGCTGTGGGAAGTGAGATTGAAAGTCTTGAGAAGAGTTGAGGATGCAAGATAAGAGCAAGGGCAGGGCCTACCATTGTTGAATTATTATCCTGGAATCAGTGGGACTAAATATGAAAGGGGACAGAGATTTGTGTCATACCAAGACCCTCATAGCACTGGACTAGCTAGGGAGTCCTGTATGAGCAAAATCAGGGTAGTGCAGTTTTCTCAGGCCCGGTATACACTACAGTTAATATTGATGCAGCTGCCGTCAATCTTCTGGGGTTCAAATTAGGGGGTCTAGTAAAGACACACTAATTCAAACTGAGAGGGGCTCTCCTGTCAATGCTGGTAGTCCTGCTTCTATGAGGAGTAAGGGAAGTCGAAAGGAGAGTGTTCTTTCTTTGACTTCCTGCAGTGTGGAGGGGTGCCAAATTCCACTTAAGATACAGACTTCAGCTCAAGATATGCAGTTAGGCTGCTTCAGCTATTTTATCTTAATTCCAACTTATCCTCTAGTGTAGACCAGGAGTCATTGACGAGAGTTTTAAAGCTGCTGCTGCTACCAGGGTCCTTGCACTCTGGTTTATTGCTGCTGCCCCTTGTTCAGTTTCCGCAGGGGGACTGACCTCGTGTGTGATCAGCCATACACTGTGCCTAGCCTTGCTCTTGGCCACAAGGCCGGTGCTATTATCAAAGCAGTTCCACGCGAGCCTACAGCATCAGAAAGCGCGACTGGTAGCACAGTTTTACAAGGCAGCCGCTCTGTACAAAGCACCGGCGCCGCCTCGAGTCCATCAGGAGCAGGCAGCGGAGGACCCCTGGGAGCCTCCCTAATTCAGAATAGTGATAGAAATGTAGCCGTGTTAGTCTGGGGTAGCTGAAGCAAAATACAGGACAATGTAGCACTTTAAAGACTAACAAGATGGTTTATTAGATGATGAGCTTTCGTGGGCCAGACCCACTTCCTCAGATCAAATAGTGGAAGAAAATAGTCACAACCATATATATAAGACTATTTTCTTCCACTATTTGATCTGAGGAAGTGGGTCTGGCCCACGAAAGCTCATCACCTAATAAACCATCTTGTTAGTCTTTAAAGTGCTACATTGTCCCTAATTCAGAGGACTGCACCGGGAGACTCCCTCCCCCCCACACCGATGTCGGCCTGGCCTCCCCGCCCGCCTGCACGAAATGGAGACGCCCGCGGCGCCGCCGCTGCCCCCGCGGCTGGAACGTGAAGGCCGGGGCGGGGCCCGACCCGCGAGCGGCCAGCCCGGAGCGCACAGCGCCCCCCTGCGGGCGTTGCCAAGGGGAAGCGGCGGCGTCCCGCGTTGCTAAGGACCCCGCCAGGCCGCGCGCTTGTCTTGCTGAGGCCGCGGGACCCCCCCGCTCCGCCGCCACCGGCCAGGGCGGAGCCTCGCCCCCTGTGGAAGGAGGGACTTGGCGGCGGCTCCCAGTCCGCTGCCAGGTAGCTGAGCCGCTCTCAGGGGGACCCGGGTTGAGCAGCGGTCTGGAAAGAGAGCAGCGGCTGTGTGGGTCTCAGCAGTGGCTGTAGTACAGTAGTGGTCAGGATCAAAACCTGCGTTTCAGAAGGGGTATAACAACCTCGAAGCTCCCAGACACTAGCCAATGTCTAACGGTTGAGGGCTTGCAGGAAATTTACCTGGGAGCAGATTATCCCATAATGTCAAGTGCAGGGATTCTTGTACCTTCCTGTGAAGAAGCTGGTAATGGCCACGGTTGGAGACAGTAAATTGGATTAGGTGAACCAGTGGTCTGATCAAGTGTGTCATTTCCCATGGTTTATGTTTTCTTTCATCTTTTGTTTATAGTATTTCTTCTTAGGGGTTCCTGGTAACAAGATTCAAAATCGTAAGTGGAAACATGATTTTTCTTTCAAAATCATGACCGGCACTTATTTTTAGAGGGCTATTAAAGATGAAAATTAATACAGGCTGAATCTCTCTAATCCAGAATTTGCTCATCCAGAAACATCCATTGTCCAGAATGATTTTTGTTAGCTAGATGTCCACTTTTCATAATTGTGGCCAAGTTTCCTGCGATCCCATAAAGATTATTTACAGCCACTAGCTCTCAGTGTTCTGTGCTGTTATTTAGCTCTGATTTACCCCTAAATGTCCTCTAACAGCACAATAAGCAGTGGAAGTGTCGGTAATGCTGATAGACAATATTGATTTCCCGTGGTCCAGAAAATTCTCCCATTTGGAATCAGTCAAGTCCCAAACTAAAGGGCTGTGTCTAGACTGGCCAGTTTTTCCGGAAAATCAGCTGCTTTTCCGGAAAAACTTGCCAGCTGTCTACATTGGCCGCTTGAATTTCCGCAAAAGCACTGACTTCCTACTGTAAGAAATCAGTGCTTCTTGCGGAAATACTATGCTGCTCCCGTTCAGGTGAAAGTCCTTTTGCGCAAAACTTTTGCGCAAAAGGGCCAGTGTAGACAGCTCAGATTTGTTTTCCACAAAAAAGCCCTGATCGTGAAACTGGCGATCGGGGCTTTTTTGTGGAAAAGCGCGTCTAGATTGGCACAGACGCTTTTCGGCAAAAAGTGCTTTTGCGGAAAAGTGTCCGTGCCAATCTAGATGCTCTTTTCCTAAAATGCTTTTAACGGAAAACTTTTCCGTTAAAAGCATTTCCGGAAAATCATGCCAGTCTAGACGTAGCCAAGAGGTTCAACCTGTACTAGCATTTTAAAATTATGTCACTCCAAGGCTTTGACAGAATTATACTGCTGAGCTATTGGGATTTAAATAATCTCTATTTTTCAATAGATGGCTCTTTAGAGCTTCTGCACTTCCAAAATTAGCATTTCACCACTTGCTCGGTTTTCTGGGTGTAGGATTTCTCTTTTTGGATGCTCGAGTGACTCTATGATTCAGGGTTCTGTGTCAGAGAAGACTTATATTCTGAATCTGGGGGAGAGTTATAATTCCAAACACAGCTGCGAGTGAGCGATACCCTACAGGAAGAAATAGCATCTAGGAAGTGAGAGTTCAAAAGGGACAATGTGGGAATGAGTGGTTTCTTGCAGTATTCAGGACCCTGAATGTGAAAAAGAGGAAAAATGTGAATCTGGTGGTCCTGTTTTTGAGGTACATAATAATGTATGCCTTTGATACTAAATGTTGTAAAGTGTTTGATCTGTATTACAAAAAAAATGTTGAAAATTTGAGAATTCATGCACAGGTGTCCCATGTATTACAACTACAGATGTCATTCCTGGCCAATATGGTAGGTAATCTGAAAGGAATTTAAAATGTTGACATTTAAATTATCATAACTAGATTTCAACCACTATTTAGGAGTTATGGGACGGTCACACTTGTCTAGAGCTGTTGTTTCAGGCTGTCTGTAAATATTATTGCATTGATTTATACTCTCTCAAAACTGAATGTTGTTTTTCCCTGTCATCAGGATCACAGTGTTGTTATTGGGGTTTTTTTAAGGTACATCTTAGATTCTAAAGCACAACATGCCTTCATTTATAAATACATTTTAAAAAAAAGTTCACTTGGCTATTGCAGGCTGGCCTGATTCAATCCTTGTCATAATGAAGTTCTTGGCTCAAGGAAAATAACATTTTCAAAGATATGACACTTTGAAATAGATTGGAATATCTCATGTATGCTGAAGTGTATTTTATTCTCATTATTAAAAAAACTCCTTATTCTTAAAATACTAGTACCTAATTAAATAATGATTATGCTTGCTTGTTTTATATTTCTTTAAATATTTAATTGTAGATACTGCAGAAAGGAACTATTGAAGAATGCTGAGGTCTGTCAAAAAAGCATTACCTAGAAGTGAACAAGCAGATGAGACAAACTACTTAGCAAATTTAGCTGTACAGAGAAATGCAAGTGCCTTCTTTGACAAATTTGACCGAAGTGAGTTACAGGAATTACTCACCACTGCCTCTTGTAGCTGGCTAGCTTCTAAAGATGACCTACGCCAGCCGTTAGAACTTCCCAATGGACTTATGGGCCAGCTAAAAAACATAAGTTTCCCATCTGCAATTTTGCTAGCACCTGTGGTGCCAGATGTACCTTTAGACTGTAAAGAAATCCATCAGATTGTGAGGGAATTGGCTGTAGGACTTTATTGTTTAAACCAAGTTCCTTCCATCAGCTTAGATGCCAATTATGATCACAGCACTTCTTGTCAGCTTCCTCCAGCTTACTTTGACACCAGAATTGGACAAATGTTGATCAGTGTTGACTACATGTTAAAAGCGCTGTGGCATGGTGTGTATATGCCCAAAGAGAAACGTGCCAGATTCTCTGAATTGTGGCGCTCCAGCATGGATATTGATATGGATGGGAATCCACAAACAGAAAAAAATATTTTTTCAGAGTTTTGTTCAGCGGGTGAGTAGCATTTTCAGTCATAATTCATTTAAAGAAAAAATAAACGTACCTGTGATAATTATTTAGCATATTCCTAGAAGCTAGGGGTCATTATTTGGAAAAAAAACAAAACAAAACAAGAAATTGCCTGACAATAGGGAAAGTCATCAAGTTGGAAATGAAAAGAAAAAGTCTTCAAAGATCAGATTTCAAAAGAACTCAGCTCCAGCTGAGGCACCCATATAAAGTGGCCACATTTTCAAAATTCTCTCTGCTGTTCTCTCTGAGGAAAATCAGAGCTGTAGGGTGCTGAATCCTTCTGAAAATGTGGTTCTAAATACTTGGGGGAAATGTATTTATTTAACAAAGGGGTTTTTAGATCACAAACTGTGGCTTTATTATTATTTACAATTAGCTAATATTTTAATATGTAACAGCTAAAATTTAAAATACCTAAATAAAAGATAAAAAGCAACTGAGAAAACTCATGCGGTTCTCACAAATATATCTGAAGAACAGCAGATGGCAGAGGTTGGTAATGAAATATATATAGGATGAAGTCACTGGTGAAAATCCAGCTCAGTTTGGTATTGATTTTACAGCATTACTCTTTGGTGGTTTATGAGAAATCAGTTTGTGTCTTTAATCCAGTTCCAAGTAGGATATATACACATTACAAAACCATGCCAGATGTTGGCAGCAATCACCCGATCCAAGTCCTATTAAAATCAATGAGGGTATGTCTAGACTACAAGCCTCATTCGAAAGAGGCTTTTTCGAAAGAGCTCTTTTGAAAGAGATCGTCTAGACAGCCACGCAACTTGTGAAAAAGCGATCTGCTTTTTTGAAAGAGAGCACCCAGGCAATCTGGATGCTCTCTTTCGAAAAAGCCCTGTTTGCGTTCTTCCTCATAAAATTAGGTTTACTGCTGTCAAAAAACCCATCATGTTCTTTCGATTTAATTTCAAAAGAACGCAATGGCAGTCTAGACGCAGGTGATGTTTTTTCGAAAAAAGGCAGCTTTTTTCAAAAAAACTCTGTAGTCTAGACATACCCTGAGAGACTTTCCACTGACAGAAATAGGCATGGGATCAGGTCAAAACTGGCAGTCTTAGGAGAGAGGAATTCTCTCACCTCTACTGGTTATCCATCAGAACAAGCACAAGACCATTGCCAAGGGAGTGTGCTGCCGCTATAGCTCTACTGTATGGCTAAGCAGAGGGCTTCATTTTCCCAGGGCTATTTGGCATTTAACAAGCACTAAATTTACTCCAGAAAAAGATAATCTAAAACAGAGGCGAGGAACCTTTTTTGGGTCAGGGGCCTCTGACCCTCAGAAAAATCAGTCGGGGGCTGCACTCAAGTGAAAAAAAACAAACAACAAACAAACAAACAATCAAACAAAAACCCCAACAAACCAACAACAATAAAACTTCACTGACGTGGCCCCCAACTGAGAAGGAGAAAGAGACATTCCCTTCACTCACCAGAGCCTAGAGGAGTCCAGGCTAGTAGATTTTTGGGCTGGATACAGGGAAGCCAGGGCCCTCATTTGGTCCTGGGCCTTAGGTCCCCCATCCCTGATCTAAAAGATGTTGGTGCTAGCAGGATGCCCAGTGAATCCACTAGTGCACTGAAGGAAAGGGTAATTTCCTTAACTCGCCCTGCCCCACCCAATATTATAAAACTGCAGTTTGATTTCATTATATTGTATGTAACAGCAAGGTGATGTTTAATATGTTAATATAAACATAAATACACATTCTGCAATGTTAAATATAAAAAATATACTTGTCAGAATTAAACAATTGTAGTACATTATTTTTTGTGATGGGCAATAGTGTTTCAAAACATATTTTACTTCTATCCAGTAGATATATGATTATTTATCTATATTTTTCTGTGTGTGATATAGGTCTAGTTGACATTTCCAATGAACCAGGTTTTGAAGGAATCTATGATGAAAACATGAATGAAGATCCAACTTATGATCCTAACAGTGCTCAAGAAAAAAATCTCTTTATGCAGTATGCAGACAGTATACTACTTAAGTTGACATTTGGTACTATACAAGTTCAGCAGCATGAAAATGTGTGTAAATTTGATGCAGTATATGAGCTTTCTAATGTGATAAGATTGACTGAAGATTACCTTGACACAGACACATACCAAAGGTTGCAGCAGAGACTAACTCTTCAGCAAAAACTTGTGAAAAAGCACTTAGAGAAAAAGGCAGAAATACGTAAGAATATTGAATATCTAAAAATATTGAGCTTTCTGATTCCATTTTTACTTGGCTTAAAAAAAAAGATGAAAGTTCCAAATTTAAATCAACTTCTTCAGCCATATTCAGGTAAGTAGCTTATAAATGACCATGTGTGACAGACCCCCCCCCCATACTTTATGACAGGGGTGTGCAACCTTTTTGCATCCAATAAACGGGATCCGGAAAAATTTTCGTTGAGGGGAAAAAAAAAGCATGGCCCCTTTAATTGCCACTTCGCTCTTGCCACTCCCCCCACCCTCATCGTGTGTATGGGTGCCTAGCCAGGAAAATAAAATACTGGCCAGCTCAGATCAAGGCACTGCAACCTCCCCGGAGGACAGCCACAACCCCCCAGGAGGTCGTGACCTATGGGTTTGTGCACCACTGTTTTATGAAATGGACTTATGGACACAAATATACATACCTCAAAGATGCTTTGGGCAAATTATCTCATGTAACCGATCAATCTTCATGTCAATCTGCTGGATCTGTTTATCTTATTTTGGTATCTGTATCATTCTTGTGTGTAAAGTTAGACATATGGAGTATGAAATGCTTTATGATTTTAAATGTGTAAATGGAAAGACATCAAGGATGATTCCATTGCTGGGAGGCCTCAATGTCTGGGCAATCTTATGCCAATAGCCTTTTATCCTTACATCCTAGCAGTGGTTGGTAAGGACTGGCCAAGTGACAATAGGAAAGTAGGAGTGTTTTGTCTTTTGCTGGCACACCGGAGGGAAGGAACCAAAGATCTCAAGGTGAGGAACAGCCCTGGTTTGGAAGGCTTAGCTGAAAAAGAAACAGTTTTAGGGTGAGTTTGTAATAAGTTTGTGTACTGAGGTTTCAGTGTTGGAATTAGCTAAGTGTTTTCTGTTATTTTGAGTCTTAATGCTTGTTCTTAATAAAATCACTTTTATTTTCTATCAAGCCCAATGTAAATAATTTTTTCCTGAGCGGGAGTGGGGGGTGGAATCAGTGTGTACATTCCCCCTTTCATTGCTAAAGGAGGCTTTCCTAAATAATTCCTTTGGGGTTCTGATCCCATTTGGGGAGTGGTGTCCCAGGAAGCTGTGTCCTAAAATGCACTTTCCTTGGACCTGAAGAGATTCAGTATCTGCACTGCTTCTCTGGGGGACATTGATCTTAGCTTGGTACCTTAGCTGGGGGAGATCAGAGGAGTTGGCCTAGCAGGACTGGTCAGTGAAAAGCCTTAGGGTATGTCTACACAGCCACCCTAGTTCAGACTAGGGTGGCTAATGTAGTCATTCGAACTTGCAAATGAAGCCCGGCATTTAAATAGCCCGGGCTTCATTTGCATGTTCCCGGGCGCTGCCATTTTTAAATGCCTGGTAGTTCGAACTACCTGCCCGTGGCTACATGTGGCAAAGATTAGGTAGTTCGAACTAAGCTCCTAATTCGAACTACCGTTACTCCTCATTGCAGGAGGAATAATGGTAGTTTGAATTAGGAGCTTCAGTTTGAACTACGTAACCCATGCCAGTGTAGCCGCGGGCAGGGAGTCCGAACTACTGGCCATTTAAAAATGGCGGCGCCTGGGCACATGCAAATGAAGCCCAGGATATTTAAATATTTAATGTAGTTCGAATGACTACATTAGCCTCCCTAGTCCGAACTAGGGTGGCTGTGTAGACATATCCTTAGAGAGCAGGAAGGTGAGTGGCAGTGGCTTTGTCAGCACTCTGGGTGGCACTTCCCAGAGGTCTTCTGTGACCACAACTCATCACTCCATATATTCTGAAAATTTTAATTTAATAAAATTTGAATTATGTAAGAAAGTGAATGTCTTGGAAGTATGTGGAGAAACTAGTATTTTGTACATTCTGTGAGTAGCAACTGAAAATAACTCTGGTAGATTATTTGGATATTCATTGCATGGCTGTCCCTAGGGCGGCACAGGGCCTGGGGCAATCCCCCCCAGTGCTCCATGGGCCCAGAGCAATCCACCCACTGCAGACCCCACCTACCCTGCCTCTTCTCCACCACAATCCAGCCCCTTCTACCTCTTCCCCTAAGCCCTGCCCCTGTTCCATCTGCGCCCCTTTGCTTCACCCAAATGCCCCCTTCCCTGAGAAACATGAATCGCGAGATTATGGGGGCCTGAGATAGGGCAGCAACAGGGGTCAGCCCTCCCTCTTGCACTCACTGTGGCAGTGGGATCTAGAGCAGCCCAGCTGCCTGCTCTACTCAGCCCTGTCCTGCTGTCCTCTCCCAGCCCATTACGCTCTACTTCTCTGTGACAGCGGGAAGCAGAACAATTGAGGGTCTGGGGCACTCTGCTTCCTGCTGCCACAGAGATGTGGAGTTCAGCCAGCCGGGAGAGAGCATCAAGGAAGAGCTCTGGACCCTGCCACCATGTCCCCTGGCTACCTCATGCCAGAGCCCTGTAATCACCCCCTGGGTCTGTCCTGTCCATAGGACTATTGAGGCAGCTGCAGGGCCCCCAAAGGTGTGGGGTTTGGGGTGGCTGCCACAAAACATCGTATGGAGGGGACGGCTCTGGCTCATTGTATATAGGAAGCCAAATTCATCCCTGATGTAACTGTTGATGTCAATAAAGCTCCAGCAGAGTTGAATGTGGACTGGAATATTTATTCTGAAATAGCATTAAAAGATCATTTTTCAGTGAAACTAACAATATGTAATGTTTTAACACCTAAGATTTTTAGGCAGCATTAAGAAATAAATTATAATGTAATACTTTAACCTATTTTCATGCTCTAAAAAATGTCCTCTTTTTGTAGATGATAAAGTTAAGACTGAACGAGAATTGCCTCCATTTGTGCTTGGTCCAGATTTTAAATGCCAGCATTTTCATTATGTAAAGAATGAGTACTTTCATGTCCATGGAGGAATTGAATTTGATATTGGTACACCTTCTGTTGAAGATGTTTCAGAAGAGATTAAGGTTTTGGTTCAATATCTTTTCGATGATTTATGTGTGTGTGTGTGCTTGCAGCTAATACAGCATAAGGGAATATTCTACTTTGTTAAAAATAACAATGTTATTAAGATGTAATTAAGAAAATTCTGTGCTTATGAAAAAGGTGTTATCCTCCATATTTCTTGTTATGAGAAATATAGTAGAGCCAGGCTAAAGTAATAGTGCAATATTTCCTTATAGTAAATCTTCATAGTCATCAGTTCTCTAATTCAGAGTTTCCCAATTTTATTTGGCCACAGAACCCTTTAAAAAAAAAAAAAAAAGGCCGAGGGAAACTGGTTAACCCCCCCCAAAAAAGGTCAAACTGTCAAGCAAAAAAAAAACAAAAAAAGCAAGCAAGTGCCAGCCCGCTCCTAAGACCACAATGGCTGGCAACTGCCTGGCTCGCCCATTCCTAAGACCAGCTCAGGGGGGGAGAGGTGATCTGGTTCTTGCAGAACCCTTACTTTCACTTCGCGGAACCATAGGGTTCCGCGGAGCATTATTTGCGAAACGCTGCTCTAGTTCGTAGCACAATTGTTAGTTTTATTAACTTTAGCCGACCATGCAGAGTGCATAAAGCAAGATTTTCCAAGAAGTTAGGCTTGCATATAAAGAGGGAGAATTACATAGCTTTTTTCTCCTCTTTCCCCCCACTCCTTTGTCTTCCTGATACAACACATTCGCACATTTCTCTTTCTTCATCAGTTGCTTTAGTGTGGCTCTGGCTTCAGTTCTCAATCTTCAGTGTACTCCCACCTGCATCTTCACAATTTGTGGAGAATTGGGTGCTCTCTGATTTGCAAAAGGTCTGAATCAGTCCTCCAGAATTATATGCTATACAGAGAACAGGGCTTCTGACCAGGAGCCACAATTATTACCGTAGGGTATGTGTACACTGCAGCACTATTTTGGGATACTTCCAGTATCCTGAAATAGCTATTCTGCGTCTTTTAAGCAAACCCTTTATTTCAAAATATTCTAACATCTGTGTAAACCTCATTCCACAAGAAGTAAGGGACATTTTGAAATAGCACTTTATTTCAAAATTTGGCACTGTGTAGACAGCACCAAATTTTGAAATAAGTTCTTTTGAAATGCACTCGAAATAAGCTACGCAATTTGCTTAGCTCAAATTAGGTATCTTATTTCAAGCTATGGGTGCAGTGTAGGCCCACACTTAGTGTGAAATCTTGGCTCCATTGAAGTCAATGGGAGTTTTTTGTCATTAACTTCAATGGAACTAGGATTTCACCATTAGTCTCTGCTGAACTTTCTGTTGTGTGAGCAGTCAAACATTTACTGATTTTGGGTAATGGAATTCATTCCAGATCATTATCAAGGTCCCTATACCATTTTCAACTTGAATGTTCTTCACAAACATAACTGTACTAGAGGTCAGAGGTCTATCAGGACAGAAGTGAATCCATACACAGAATAATGATTGTTGCTTCCACCTGCTGTGATATAGATATTGGAAAGACTTCTTGGTTACAGAAAGAACATTGTCCAAAAGAATGCATAGCATTCAGGGGACGGAGTGCTCCCTCTGCAACACAATTCATGATATTGTGTCATGTTCATCCTGAGGGAGGAAATGGCTGTTAAAAGTACCACTAAAATGCATTCATTTCACAAGGATCAAACTTCCAGTCTACGCTAAAGGGAAAGTGTGTTAAGCACAGCTACTGCATCCACATTTAATAACTAGATTATAATCTGAGTGAGACTTCACATTGGGTTTGGATTTAACTTTCAACAGTACCTGAAAGCTGTGTGTATAGATGCACAGTGATCAGATCGGATTTTAGTCTATATGTTTGGTAAAACACAGAGAAGATTTAACCAACACTATGGCTCTGGTCAGTTCTTAGCCATTCAAATATTTTATAAATATAAACACTTACAGTTGGTTAATATAACCATTCTTTTGTTTTAGGCTGCCTTTAATGACATACAGAATTGTGCATCAAACCACATAGCCCAGTTGTTAGACCCGGATATACCATATAGAGAACATTACCCCATACCAACTATGGAATTTGATGGAAAGAAGTAAGGAATATGCTGTATATTTAAACTATATAAAACTTGCCAAAGTGATAGTTTAGTTTATTGCAATTTTCAAAACAAATTACTGTATTGATTACTTGAACAGTATGACTATAAATGAAAGAAATCACCACTATCAAGAATAGCAAGTCTGAATAATATTCAAAAAAATGTGATTTGATCAAAATTTAATTATAGTAGTCTAAATAATATTCTGTTTAATGTATTAAAGTAATAAAGGTAATTATGTTACTTTATTAAATTAGTCTAAACACATTTTTTAAAAATCTCATACAATAGTTTGCAAATGTTGATAAAGGTTTTCTTGAAATTATGAAATATTCTTAAATTCTGTTGAAATACAGAATACAGTGAGGATTTTGTCTCAGAAGTATTTTCCAAGACAATATGAAAAGAAACATGTTTTAACTCTCATCAGTTGAACGAACTCACACAACTATATTATAAAAATTAAAGTAAAAGTGAAAAAACAGCCTGAGGCAAATGTTTAGTTTTTAAAATTGTTGTTTGTCATTAAATGTTTGTAATATTAGGGTTCTTCAGGAAAGCATATTTTTATGTAAACATTCAATAATTTTAATTAAGATGTGTTAAGCCTGAAATTAGGATTTTCAGCTGTACTACCTACTGAAACCTTTTTAAATTGTTGATTATTGAGACATGTATAATATAATGATTAGAGCTGCCAAAAGGTTAAAAGTGCTATTAATAACAGAATACAATTGATTTAAATATTTTAGGATGTTTTCTACATTTTTAAATATATTGATTTTAATTACAACACAGAATACAAAGTGTATAGTGCTCACTCTATATTACAGTATTTTTATTACAAATACTTGCATTGTAAAAACTATAAGAAATTTTAGTTTTCAGTTCACCTAAAACAATAACTGTAGTGCAATCTCTTTATTATGAAAGTTGAACTTACAAATGTAGAATTATGTACCAAAAAAACCTGCATTCAGACATAAAGCAATGTAAAACTTTAGAGGCTTGAAGTCCACATAGTCCTACTTCTTCTTTAGCCAGTCACTCAGATAAATAAGTTTGGTTACAATTTGTAGGAGACAATGCTACCCACTTCTTGTTCACAATGTCACCTGAAAGTGAGACTAGGCCTTCACATGGCATGATTGTAGTAGGGATATTAAGGACTAGTCGACTATCCGATAAGCAAATGCTTATTGTATAGTCGACAGGATAGTTGACTAGTCTATCAGATAGAGGCATCAAGGAGAGGGAAGAGGGAGAGAAGAGGAGAGTACTTCAAAGTGGTAGCACTGCGCGGAGCCCGGGGTCAGCTAGGGACTCCCCAGCTGACACCCATGCTCCGTGCAGTGCTGCCTCTTTGAAATGTAAAAGAATTCTTAAAATGAGCATGTGCTGGGTCATAAGTTGGCACCCATGTAATATGGGTAAAACAAAACAGGAAAAATACACTTCTCCAAGGAATTCAGTCAAAAATTTAGTTAAGACTTTTTTTTTTTGGAGCTTCATGAACATGGAAGTATGTTCTCTGAAATGGTGGCCAAAGCACAAAGGAGCATACAAATGTTTAGCATATCTGGCACAAAAATAACTGGCAACTCTGGGTATAAATGTTCCATGCAAACACCTATTCTTTCTTTCAGGAGACATTGTAAACAAGAAGCAGACAGCATTATCTCCCATAAATGTAAGCGAACTTGTTTGCCAGAGCAATTGGCTGAGCAAGAAGTAGGATTAACTAGTCTCTAATGCAGGCTGAATCTGGTCTTCAGGCTGAATATGGCCTCCCATGACTTTCAATCTGGTCTGCCTGCGTCTGAGACACAGAGCAGCGCTGGTCTAAGAGGCTAGCTGTTCCCTGTGGCTGTCTGTGCTGTGGGGGGAAGTAGGAGCGGGGGAAGGCTTTGTGTGCTGCCACCGTCCTCAGCAAAACCTCTCAATTCCTATTGGTCAGAAACTGACAAATGTGAGTTGAAAGATTTTTCCAGGGGAGGGAGCAGTGCGGCACAATTCTCGCTTAGACCCCCCCCCCCATGCAATCCTGCATTCCAAGTCCTCTACCCTGAGCTCCTTTCTACACCTAACCTCCGTCCCAGACCCAGCACCCTCTCTATAGAAAAGTGTGGCCCTTGACCACTTACCAAAATTGTGGAGTGGTTCTGTGACGGAGTGCGGTCACAGATGACCCCTCGGGGTGCTGACACGGCCACTGCCACTCGCCTTCCTGCTCTCTGGGGCTCCTCACCGCCCGGTCCTGCTGGGCCAGCTCCGCTGGTCTCCTGCAGCCAAGGCCCTGAGCTAAGGTCCCTGGCCCCACCGAGAAGCAGTACTGACACTGAACCACTCCAAGTCCAAGGAGAGTGCAGTTTAGGGCCCAGCCTCCTGAGAGAGCAATCCCCAGATGGTATCAAACCTCAAAGAATTAGGTAAGCCCCCTTTCGCAATGAAAGGGGGAATGTGCACACTGGTTATCTCCTCCCTCCCCCCCAGGTAACAATCACTTACACTGGGTTTGACAGAAAATAAAAATGATTTTATTAAGTTGAAGCAGTAGGATTTAAGTAGTAATAAGAGAAAGCAGGCAGAGCAAACTAGGTTACAAATAATCAAAAGAAACAAAACCGCTTCGCTAATTCTCCACTGAAACCTCAGTACAAACTTAAACTCACCCTAAAACCTCTTTTCCAGCTGCCACTCTAAACCAGGGCTCTCTTCCCCACCCTGGGGTCTCAGGCTCCTTCCTTCAAGTGCAGCCCAACCAAAAGACCTAGGCCGCTTTTCTCCTATTCTTTTTGTTAAAGAATTGAGGCCCCTTCCTACCAACCACTACTCAGACTGAAGGACTGAAGTAACACCCTCCATGTCTCTCATTCACATGTTTGAAACCCACAAAGTATTCCCTACTCCATATGTCTAATTTTCCACACACAAATGGTACATACAACAGAGTAAGATAAACAGAACCAGCGGATCATGACATGAAGATCGATGGGTTACATGAAATAATTCACTGAAACCACCTTTGAGTTATGTATATTCATGTCCATGAGTTCATTTAATAAAACATGGAGGGAGGGTCCATCACAGGTTCCTCATCAAAAAGTATTGCCCTCCCCTTGCTCTAAAGTTTTACATTGTTTTGTTTCTGTGTGAAATTATATAACAAAAAAATTCTACATTTGCAACTTGCACTTTCATGATAAAGAGATTGCGTTTCAGTACTTGTACGAGGTGACAAAATGCTGTATCTCTTGCTGTATCACTTTTATAGTGCAAATATTTATAATCAAAATAATATAAAATGAGCACTCGGAGCTAGCAGCCAGGCTACGTCTACACTACAAGGTTTTTGTGCAAAAATCTGCAGAGCATCCACACCTCAAGCGCGCTTTTGTGCAAGAAAATCTACAGACAATCGACAGAACAGAGGGCTTTTTATAGTGTAGGTATACCTCCTTCTACAAGGAATAACTCCTTTTTGAGCTACAACTCTTACACAAGAAGGCATGTGTGGACGCTTCGCAGGGGTTTCTTGCACAAAAAGAGCCTATACAAAAAAGGACAGGTGCTCTGATGGCCATTCTTTTAATGGCAATCAGAGCTTTCTTGCGCAAGACTGTCCATGCAGTGTGGACGCTCTCTTGTGCAAAACCACATCGCAAAAGTGATGCACTTTGAGGTGTGGACGCATTTTTGAGGAAGAAGTTTTTGCACAAGAATTCTTCCGCAAAAGACTTCTTGCGCAAAAACCCTGCAGTGTAGATGTAGCCCCAGTGAGGCTGGAGTTCCAGGGCATCTGCAGTGGACCTGGCACTTGCAGCAGGAGTCTGCCCTCTCCCCGCACTCACCAGCAGCAACAAGGGAAATGAAACAAAGTGGCCCCACCTCATTCTGCTCTCTCGGCTGCATTGCTCAAAGGAGAGGGTGGATTGCTTGGGAAGTAGAGTGATGTGGCTGGAGAAGGCAGAGTAAGGTGGGGCCACATTGCTCCATTTTCCCCATCACTGCCAGTGAAAGTAGGGATGGGGATCCACTACCAGCGCTGAACTCCCTGCCCCGCTACTCTCCCACGCCGCATCTCTTGGGGAAGGGTCTTGAGGGAAGAGGGTGAGGTGGTCTGAAGTAGAGTAGGGGTGGGGTGGAGGCAGAGCAGGGACAGGGAGAGATGAGGCCCGAGGTAGGGGAAGTTATCTGGCCCTTCCCCAGGGTGGTAGTGAACGGGCATGTGGCTGGTGTCCCCCCATGTCTTTCCTCACCATTTGCCCCTGTGAGCACTGTATATTTTGTATCCTGTGTTGTACTAGAAATCAATATATTTGAAAATGTAGAAAAAATCCAAAACTATTTAATACATTTCAGTTGATATTCTGTTGTTTAACAGTGTGATTAATCTCGATTGATTTTTTTTTAGTTAATCCTGTGAGAAAACTGCAATTTATCGACAGCCCTAACAATAATGATTTTTGTTTATATATTTTACCAAAAATATATATTTGTTTATATATTTAGTCAATGACAGTAAATTTTAAATATTTTTGTATGTAAAGACACAGAGACAAATCCTCATTTGGTGTAAAGTGGTGTAGCTCCAATAGCTTTAAAGTTAGTCAGACAACATATATCATTTTAGGGCCTGCCTATGTGTTTTGATTTTATATATAAATGCATAAAGTACACAAAGGAGCTAAAATGTTTCCTTTTAACATTTTTTGTTGTTGTTTTTGTTACAGATACTATGTGATCGCCATTGAATTGGAAACTTTTTATCAGCAGCTATATAAAACCCCATGGTGGGTTGCTATAAATGAAATAATAAGCACACTCAAGCCTAAAAGGCTTCCATTAACTGATATCCAGTCACTGGAGCAATTCAAGAAAAGATTTGGTTATAAGAAAGCTATTAAATGCAAGGTATTTTACTTATTGTATAATTGTTTTTCTTAAAAATATTTATACTCTGGAAAGTAACTCTAAAAATGGCTTTATGTTTAATGTGTTTCAATGATTCTTGAATAAATTTGCACAATTTACAAGTAAAATAATGATTTTTTTATAACTGCTAGTAGTGCAGATTCCACCTGGAATCTAAAAGTGAAGCTGTATTCTTTGAAGCTTATGCACATCCCCAGTGATGATTCTGCAGGAAAAATTTTGGCTTCAGTAACATCTCTCTATCCTCACATTCTATTCTTGTTTATACTTGAGCAACCCAATTCTCTTTAATAACATTAAACCAGTATAACAAAGGACAAAAATTTGACTATGCACTTGTAATTCGGATGATTGCTCTATGAATTATCAATAGAATAGAAATCAGCTCGCTCTGCTACCATACATAGCTGATGCTGCAGCATAAACAGGAGTAAAATGTAATAAAATGTTGTTTTAGTCTCAAGTAAGTAGATGTGATTTTGAATCCACAAGAGGCAGATCCATTGAGTAGTATGCTGCCATTTTACATAGTAATTTTCAGGGTCCAGCTCTTAATTTGGTATAAATTGATACATTTACTGAAGGCAAAAGAGTTAAGTGGGTTTATGTCTGCTAAAGATCTGGTCCTCAGGATAGATTAGGGTTGCCAGGTGTCCGGTTTTGATCTGGACAGTCCAGTATTTGAGCTTTCTGCTCGGGAAACAAATTGTGAAAATGTAAATAGAAAATATAAATGTCTGGTATTTTCTAAATAAGATGCAATGTAGATTGTAATGTAATGTCAAGTGTGTCCGGTATTTTTGTTGAAACCATCTGGCAACCCTATGGTAGATCCACAGTTTAAGAATTGGAGATTGCCTCTTTCCAGTACCTCCTTTTCTAGTAAATGTTTTATTCCTCTTTGACATGCTGTCTATTATTCTGTTTAAATGGATTTAGAGTTTACCTTATGGTATGAAGTCTGCTGCTGAAAGAGGACTAGCTGCTATCTTCCATACTTTTTGTCGTAAAACATCTACTTCCAGTCTCAGTGTTGTAGATGAATATGGTTATGCTCTTCTCCATCATGCTTCTATACACAACCGTGTGCCAATTATCTATCAGATGATTAAATCTCATTTGAATATCAATCAGAGGCGCAATGTTCACTATAACCCAGGTATATATAATATAATATAATATAATATAATATAATATAATATAATATAATATAATATAATATAATATAATATAATATAATATAATATAATATAATATAATATGTTGAGAAGCTATGATTTTGTGGCCCCATGTTCCCTGTCACTTCCATCAACAGAGGGGAGCAGAAATTCTCTGATGGAGGTAGTCATGGAAGGAGGAAATACCAGAAAAGTGGAATGTTCCTTGTTTCTAAACCCTGTAGAATCCTCTCTGCAGCAGTTTCACAAAGATCCAGATTTGTGAAGCTAGGAAGGCCATTCATTCTCATTCTCTTCAAAACCTGTGGAGTACTGCAGTGCAAATTATTGCAGCTTGAATTCACATCAACTCACTGGTCTGTGGAATCTGCACCTTTGGGCACTTCTGGATGTTGGCAGTTGGGGTAGCCCATTTGGGTGCACTGTTTCTTTTGTTAAGTACTGCAAGGGCCAACGTGCTAAGGAATCACAGGAGATTAGGGTTGGAAGAAATCTCAGGAAGTCATCTAGTCCAACCCCCTGCTCAAAGCAGGACTGACCCCACCTAAATAATTTTCACCAGGGCTTTGTGAAGCCTGGCCTTAAAAACCTCTGAAGATGGAGATTCCCACACCTCCCTAGGCAACCCATGTGCCAGTAAAAAGGAAAGTATCTTTCATGTGAGTGGCCTTTGTATCTAGCAGATGTCCAATATCTGTGGGACAGTAAATACACAGAGTTTTAAAACACTATGATTGTCTAGTCTGAGTACTTGCATAACACATTTCACTTAGTAATTCCTACAGTAGACAGAATTATTTTTCCTTATTACATCAGGGAAAACTATCAAGTTCACAAACTAAGGTTGAATCATATGTTTTTTGAGAAAGATATGCAATATAGCTATAAAGACTCTAAATGATGATGAATTTACCACTGGATCCCCAACTTCTACCATGGTGGGAAGGAAAGTGGGAACAAATTCCTTTACACTCAAATAACGGGTTGGGGAGTATGGACTCCAGAGAATTTATGGGCAACATTAAAGTTTCCTCCCTAGAAATATTATAACTCTTCTCTGTGACCATTCTTTTTTTTTCTTTCTGCAACATACAGTATAGGACAAAATGTGCTGTACAATCAATTTTATAAATGTCAATATTTTCGTGATTATCAGCCTGTGCTTTTAGAGCTTTTTATGTTCTTTAAATTATTGCCATACTGGAGCCTTTTAAGATTTCATTTTGATGTATCATGTATACAAATAGGCTGTGTCTACACTGGCCCATTCTTGCGCGAAAACGGCCGCTCTTGTGCAAAAACATGCCACCTGTCTACATTGGCCGTGCGTTCTTGCGCAAGTAAACTGACGTTGTACTGTAGAAAATCAGGGCTTCTTGCATGAGAACTCTGACACTCCCTCTCAGGAAAAAGCCCTCTTGCGCAAGAGCTCTTCCAGAAGAGGCCAGTGTAGACAGGCAACATTAATTTTTTGCGCAAGAAGCCCCTATCATTAAAATGGCCATCAGAGCTTTCTTGCGCAAAAGCACATGCCAGTGTAGACGCTCTCTTGTGGAAGAGTTTTTGCACAAGAACTCTCCTGCAACAGAGTTCTTGTGCAAGAAGCTGCCAGTGTAGACATAGCCATATTGTTAAATTATATAGAATTAGAGTATCTCCAGTATACAATTGTAGACTGTAGCTAATTATCATAAATATATTTTTTATCTTAGGAAGACGTTCACAGAAGGGTGAGACTAAAGGGGACAGAGCTGGTAAGTAATAAATTAAATATTATGAGACCTTTTAGTATTTTTGTTCATATTTAGTTTATCTCAATAAAGAGAAGATTTGGCATTTTTTTGCCATTTACGGGGTAGAATCTACTTCCAAGCCTTGTCCCTCCTCAGCTTTCACTGGAGCAAAACCTATGTTGAAGCCATGAACTTTGAGTAAATATATTAGGATTTTGGTGTAAAAGATAGAGTAAGCTGAGTGGAGATGGGTGCATGTAGAAAGCATACTTGGAAGACTTGTTCAAAGTTCTACTTAAAAGAGTCATCAGTAGTAAATTAAGTTTCAGCCACTAGAAGGCAGTCCCAATGAGTGATGTCTCATGATTACTGTCACTGGGGTATCATGAAAATCTTAGAGGAAATCTATAGGATCTGTACTGGAAAATTCTACATTTCACTTGTTAGCACTTCCTATCTTCCACACCTTCAGTCTGGGTATAGATTTCATTTTTAAGAGTTCATTAGCTTCTCATTTGCTGTGTTTAGGAATATATAGAAGATAGCTAATTCTCCTCCACAGCTTGGTGTTTCAATTTTAAGTGAATAATTGCTTTGCTTTGAAATCCAAAGCCAAAGTAGTCCAAATGATCTTTACTAACATAGTCAAGCCTTTTAAATAGTCAGTTGTCTGACTTCACTTTACATTTTTCAGAGAAATGTCTTGATATCAGTGATCTCAAACAGTTCAATGAATGTTTCAGGTTAAGAAGCTGAATAGCCCTTTATGTTTCATTTCTTTAAGGAAAGGGAGATGAGTGCAGACATTTATCTAGTTACAACTGGAAATTCATTAATTAAATAATGGATAAGTTCTGTTTTTATAGGTCTTATCTGGAACTGATCACGTCCTGACTACTGTTCATATTGACTATAACAGAGTTTAAAGAGAAGCTACATAATTTCATGGAGGTTAGGTCCATAAAAGGCTATTAGCCAGGGGATAGAATTGGTGTCCCTGGCCTCTGTTTGTCAAAGGCTGGAGAAGGATGGCAGGAGACAAATTGCTTGATCATTGTCTTCAGTCCACACTCTCTGGGGCACCTGGTGCTGGCCACTGTCGGCAGACAGGCTACTGGACTAGATGGACCTTTGTTCTGACCCAGAACGGCCGTTCTTATGTTCTTATGTTCATGTTATTCCTTGATACATTCCCCCTTAAAACATATTATTATAAGTGGTTTGAACTCCAGTTAAGTGCATCTTTTAATCCTTTACTTTTTACTTGGCAAAGGAACTGATAGTTAGGAGCATTAGGGGACCATGCCTTCTCTGCTGGAGTGGAACATATCTCCTAGTGTGTGCTACTGTAGTTGCTCATAATTCTAAAATCTCAATTCTAAACCCCAGACCCTTGCTGTGCAATCTCTGGGTATGGGAAATTCTCCAGCCTATGTAGTTGTCTGTATGCCACCTCACTACAATCTGTACTTTCATGGGACTTTCATGCACTGTACTACTGTATAAACTTTTGCTTTCAGTGGAACACAGCTCAGCATCAGTTCTAGAAAAAAAGTTTACTATGACCCCAATCCTTCATTAGACTCCACGGCTGTGTCTAGACTGGCCAGTTTTTCTGGAAAATCAGCAGCTTTTCCGGAAAATCTTGCCAGCTGTCTACACTGGCCGCTTGAATTTCCGCAAAAGCACTGACTTCTTACTGTAAGAAATCAGTGCTTTTTGCGGAAATACTATGCTGCTCCCGTTCGGGCAAAAGTCTTTTTCCGAAAGACTTGCGCAAAAGGGCCAGTGTAGACAGCAGAGATTTCTTTTCCGCAAAAAAGCCCCAATCTCGAAAATGGCGATCGGGGCTTTTTTGCGGAAAAGCGCGTCTAGATTGGCGACGGACGCTTTTCCGCAAAAAGTGCTTTTGCGGAAAAGCGTCCTGCCAATCTAGACGCTCTTTTCCAAAAATGCTTTTAACGGAGAACTTTTCTGTTAAAAGCATTTCCGGAAAATCATGCCAGTGTAGACGTAGCCCACATGTCCACAGCATCCCTATTGAAGTAACCTATGCATGTATAGGGCCCACATTGCATAGACCAGTCTGAAGATGGTGGGTCTGTGATATTACCTGTAGCAGTACTGTGTCTGCCATGCTTTCACAGTAGTGCCATTGTATCTGATTATGTTAAATATTTTCACTTTCAGGAAAATCAAATATGCAGGAAAGGGAGAGCTCTGGGGAAAAAACTGGTGAGGAGTAAAGAAATCAAATATTGCTTTTATTAACTTTACCAATGTAGCATGTGGAGATGTGAAAGACTGCAGATAAGGAGCAGAGAAATGAAATATTTTATTATAACTAAGGAATTAATACTTAACAAATGTATTTCAATACTGTTTCAGTCTGTCCAAGGCTTTGGAAGCTATAAGATTTTCCAATTACTTTCATGGTATGTAATGCAGGATGTTTGTTTGTTTGTTTTGTTTTGAAATTTATAGAATGCTATATTAGTACTGAAGTTATAACTTCAGATTTCTTTAGCTGTAAATCTCTTGATGTACTCAAAGATTTTACTTTTATTATGAAAGCATCAATTTGATATTAAACCAAGACATAATGGAGATGAATAGCTAGTTCTGTGATCAGAATGGCATGAAAACAGTGCTGATAAAACTGGCAAATAGTTATGAGGAGATTTTAAATTGTATTTTTGCAGCCGCAACTTAGGTGCATCGCTTAGAAAAGTATGCCCATGATGTCAGCTTTTTGTATATATTTATTAGCTTTAGGTCCTACTGCTTTACACCTGGCATCTCAGTGTGGATCCATTGAAGCACTTAATTGTCTTCTGGCCTTTAAGGCAGATTATAAATTAACTGATGATCGAGGATGGATGGCTATACATTTTGCTGCATTCTATGACAACATTTCCTGTATCAAGGTTCTCTGTAGAAAAGATCCAGATCTTCTAGAGACTGAAACAACAGCTAAGTAAGTCACTAAAACTTTTATCACTGTGAAGATTGGTTTCATTTACAGGCAGTCCCCGGGTTACGTACAAGATAGGGACTGTAGGTTTGTTCTTAAGTTGAATCTGTATGTAAGTCGGAACTGGCGTCCAGATTCAGCCGCTGCTGGAACTGACCGCCAGTTCTGACTTACATACAGATTCAACTTAAGAACCCCAGGCGTCCCCAAGTCAGCTGCTGCTGAAACTGATCAGCGCTGATTCCAGGAAGCCTGGGGCAGAGCAACTCTGCCTCGGGCTTCCTGTAGTCAGTGCTGGTCAGTTTCAGCAGCGGCTGACTTGGGGACGCCTGGGGCAGAGCAGCTGGGGTGCTGCTGGGTTGCTCCAGTAGCACCGCTCCTCGGCGCTACTGGACCAACCCAGCAGCACCCCAGCTGCTCTGCCCCAGGCGTCCTGATTCAGCCAATCGGCAGCGCCCCAGCTGCTCTGCCCCAGGGTCCAAAAAAAAAGCCTGGTCTGCTGGGGGGGGGGCACACTAGCCCCCCCCCCAGCAGACCAGGGACACCGGGAGCAGAGCCGCAGCGGCAGCGGGGTGCCGCACCTCTGAGGCTTTGCTCTGGCAAAGTCTCAGAGGCACGGGACCCCCCCGCGGCTGTGGCTTCAGTCCTGGTGCCTGTGGTCCCCAGCAAAGCCTCAGAAGCGCGGGAACCCGCCCGGTGCCCCTGGTCTGCTGGAGACGGTCTCCAGCAGACATGGGGCACCCGAGCAGCTTACGAACGGGGCTTTCTCCCCCGGAGCTCGCAGGTAGCAATCCGCTACCTCGAACTCCGGGGCGAGAAAGCCCCGTTCGTAAGTGCGGATCCGACATAAGTCGGATCCGCGTAAGTCGGGGACTGCCTGTATATGATGCAATGTGTAAAGCCACAGATTCCTGTCTTGACATACAAATAAAGCCCCATAATGGAGAAAGAATTAATCCTTCCAGAATGAAGAATAAAATAACAGTATTTATATGCTCATATATATGTCCTTACATGGATCTTTAATTAGACTTTAATAAGAGTTGACTTTAATTGACTTTAATAAGAGTTATGTTCATTGGGATGAAGTCCCACTGTCTCTAGGCTTACAACTTCAATATTACCATACTCGAGATTTTGAATTTCTGTTGCTAATGATGCTCCTATACTCTGGATGGGTGAAGGAATAGAAATTCAGGACCTAATTTTACCTTCCTATGAATTGTGCAGATCCCACTCAGATCCCACTCCATTTCTGTATGAAGTCAGAATTGGCCACTCAGAGTCCTGAAACATATTTAGGCTGTAGCATAAAAAATTTCTTGTGAGGAAGAAAAGCTGAAATCTTGAAGATGCATTCTTAGCATAATTCAGTCACAATACTGTACAGTTATCTACCAATGAACTGTAAGAAATGAAGGACCCAATGCATGACTTGAGTAGAATTTGGATATGGCCTATTGGCCCTAATGGAGCCTCAGTTAAGCCAGAGGTGAAATGAACAATTAAAAATCAAACAAGCAGAAACTGTAAAACGAAGGCCTATGCATTTGAACAGAGAGCTTATGCAGTCACATCTTCATGGATTCCATTTCTGAAACAACAGTTTATAGTCAACTGAAATAACTTCGTTTATAAACCGACCCCCCAGACTTTCAGAGAGCCATAGAATCATAGAATACTAGGACTGGAAGGGATCTTGAGAGGTCATCAAGTCCAGTCCCCTGCCCCCATGGCAGGACCAAACACTGTCTAGACCATCTAACCTACTCTTAAATATCTCCAGAGATGGGGATTCCACAACCTCCCTGGGCAATTTATTCCAGTGTTTGACTACCCTGACAGTTAGGAACTTTTTCCTAATGTTCAACCTAAACCTCCTTTTCTGCACTTTAAGCCAATTGTTTCTTGTTCTATCCTCAGAGGCCAAGATGAACAAGTTTTCTCTCTCCTCCTTACGACACCCTTTTAGATACCTGAAAACTGCTATCATGTCCCCCCTCTCTTTTCTAAACTAAACAAACCCAATTCTTTCAGCCTTCCTTCATAAGAAAAAATGGTAAAAGTCACTGACCTGTTTATAATCCAACTCCAGAGTACAGACTTCCAGTCTCAGCTCGTCAGTGTCAGCACTGGCTGAGGGATGTGCTGTCTGCAGACACGGAGCCTCTCAGCTCCCATTGACTGCTGTTTGTTGTTCCCAGCCAATGGGGGCTGAGATGCTCCATGCCTGCAGCTTTCACGCCTCTTAGCTCAGCCGGCAGCCAGCAAGTCCTTCAGCCTGTGTTGCTTCTCAAGCCGCAGGAAGAACCTGTTCATAAGATGACCCCCCTATTCACAGTGGGATTATTTTTCAATAAAATATGAACAAGTATATATAGTATATTAAATAAACTTGTTTATATACCACAATATGTTTCTGCGTTCCAGATATCATTCTACTCCTCTACTGCTTGCTGCCACATCTGGAGCATTAGACACTCTTCAGTATTTGTTTTCTCTTGGTGCTAACTGGAAGAAAACTGACAGTGAAGGAAATAATATAATCCATTTAGCAGTACTGTACTTCCACACAGAAATTCTTAAGCATTTAATAGTGCTAGATAATCCAGATCTTCCAGTTTGGAATACTCTTGTAGGTAAGCATGTACATTCTCACTCAAATAAAAAGTCTGTTCATGATACATTTTAACCAGTGGTGCTTAATTTTACCCATGTGAGTAATCCTATGGGACTCAATGGAACTACTAAAGTGTTTAAAATTATTCACATATATAAATGTTTGTAACACAAGGAGCTTTGCATTTAATTCACAAAGACATTTCCAACTTCTTTATTATTAAAATGTACCCAGCAAATTGTTATTTTAAAATTGCAACTTTACAGCCTCATTTTCAAAACCATTGGTTTTATCGATAATAATACACCTGCACTTATTGTGCATGTAAATGACTAGGTACTTACGTGTGCTTTTATTCACTTAGGATGCAAAGAAAAAATGTTCCAGGTATACCTTTTACATGGATGCTTCGAAAATTAGTCCCCATCTCTGTCTTAGTTTGCATTACAAAGCTCTTTGGCTATCATTTGGTTTTTAAGGCCACTTTATAATCCTGATCTTGCTATGAAATGCACACAGTGAATTCTTGTGTCCTCGGGCATCTCACTGTTTTCAGAAAGACTACATGTTGCCACAATGTTCTGCCCATACAGATTGATTACAGGACCAGGCCTATGTCAGCTGTGGACTCTCTAAATTAAATTGTAAGTTAAATTCTGATCCATAAAATAAAAGGCTATCTTCAATTATAATCTTCATCGGGGTAGCCAAGTTAATCTGTAACAGGAAAAAATTTTAAAACAACAAATAGTCTAGTAGCACCTTAAAGACTAACAAAATGTATAAATGGTATTATGATACCACTTCTTCAGATGACTGGAGTATTAGAAGTCCAGATCCAAGAATAAATAAGGGGGGTGGGGAGAGAAGGAGGGAAGAAAAGGAAAGAAAAGGAGGAGTGGGGGGAAAAGTGTGTCTGCTATCTGCTTGATTCTTCATTCTACCCCATCCAAACCTGATGGTTCTTTTGAAATGCTGATTTTCAATGAAGTCTCTTTGTAAAGGGATCAGAGAACACAACAGGGGATAGCTCAGTTTTGTCTTACTCATTCAAAACCTGAAAGTGCAGGGGACTGAACTAGATAACCTCTAGAGGTCCCTTCTAGTCCTATGATTCTATTATTCTAATTGTGGAAGAGTTAATGAATAGAGAGGAAATGCATTTAGGCTGCTGGCTATAGATAGGACACTGTAGTAGATCTCCCTGGTGCTCTAGCTCCCACATTAACTAAAAACCACATGAGGTAGCCAGAGTCCCCACACAGGGCCCAGGGTGTTTTTAAACATTTGTGTCGGAAGTACCCAGATGATCTCCCAGTTAGATTTTACTAAATAATTTCTTCAATTTGTTGGATTCATATCCCTCTCAGATACAGAGAGAAAAGATCATGAAAGCTTCTCTATTTGTATGTATTGAGTTATCATTGAATCCAATGTGACAGAATGTTTCCCAAATGTTGAAACTGCATTATAGCGGTATTTGTCACTGACAATCACTAACTATAGTGGACAACGTTCCTTTTCTCCTCCAACAAGTTTCCAAAATGTCCTCCGATCCACCATGACTCAAAAGAATCTCAGTGCTTTGTCCCTCTTGAGCATAGAGAAGGAAATTGTCAGGTCTTTGAACTATGATGACATTATTCATGACTTTGCCGCAGCTAATCTGAGAAAAAATTGTTTGAGTGTAGTGAGAGTAGAATAAAAGTGTTAATTTTACATAAATATGTATATAGATTAATGTTTGATGACTTCAGTATTTTTTTTCAGTATGTAATTCATATTTAGGCCCTTCCTTACCACTCATAACCTTAATCCGGCCCTGCCTTATGATAAAACCTATTAAAAACGATAACTGAAAAGGCATGTTATGTTTAAGGTCAAGCAGATTTTGAAGATCACATTCAGTGGTAGTTGTATTTTTGTGAAATGACAAGGTTTAAAAAATGTTTTACTTTTCCAACAGAGATGTTACAGTGTGAAGACCCTTCAAGGACAGAAATGGCAGTTAGGTCCTTGGAAGTTCTCTGTTTAGCAGAAGATTTCTACTGGAAATGCATTTTGGATTCAGGTGATATAAATAGCATAGCAAGCCATAAGTTTTTTGTAAAATTAAGTGTGCTCTCATTCATTATCATAGAATCATAGAGCTGGAAGAGACCTCAGGAGGTCATCAAGTCCAGCCCCCTGTCCAAGGCAGGACCAATCCCAACTAAGTCAACCCAGCCAGGGCTTTGTCGGAGCAAACAGGAGCTCCCTGTCAGACTCTCTGACTACTCTCCTCTCCCCAGTTTAGTCATAGTTCTTTTCCCCTGTTATTCCAAGTTAGCTTTCCTGTTTCTTTCAAAAAAAAACAAAAAACCTAGAAACAAGAAGAATACATTTACCTAAATCCCCCCTTGGGGGGCTTGAACCTGCTTCAAACCGGGACTCACAGCTGTTCAACACAGGAAAGAAAGAAAAGAGTTTAAAAAAAAAAAACAACACACGGAGACAGACGAAAACAACAGTAACAGCCAAATAAATACATAGAACAAGCTCAAAGAGGAGAGAACTGGCCATGTCCGGCTCCTCGGGCTTTAAAAAATGCGACCAATGCCGGGATCCTATGCTGGCTTCAGATGGGCATTCAAAGTGCATTCGCTGTTTGGGGGAATCTCACTCTCCCCACAGCTGCACTCATTGCAATTCACTCACGGCGAGAGCCAGGAAGGACCGAGAGCTCCGCCTAAGAATGATTTTATTTGAAAATGATTTACAGCCCGCTGGGGAACAGGCGGCAACGCGACAAGAGCCTCTCCCACCCTCCAGGAGTGAGCCGAGGGGCAGACCCTCACCATCCCGCTCCCTACCAGCCTTTTCCTCTCCAAAACATGGAGGAGAGGCACACCAGAGCGGGAGGACCCCTGCGACGAAGGCTTCGGGGCGATCCTCCCACTCCGCACCGGCATCGGGGCGTGCTACAGCTGAGCGGCCCCGGGAGCGCTCCAAACAGCCGGCAAGGCAAGAAAAGCCGGCGCCGAAGCAAACCACATTGCCGCTTCAAACCGCGGCACCGCTTCCAGCCCCGACGCTGCCTCAAGCTCCGGTGGCGCCGAAAGCCGCAGCACAGCTTAAAGCTGCGGTGCCGACTAAAGCCACGGCACCGCAGCAGAGCAAATTACAGCCTGCTAAGCGCCCGGCACCAGCTCAACTAAGCAGCATGATGCTGCACTAACGCTGCCAGCACAACCAGACAGGCAGCCAGATGAGACTGCTAGGGATCAGCCTCAGCAGGAAACTGACTCACACAGCAGCCTTTACTATCAGTGCCTGCCTTCCACATCTTACTCACCTGGGAGGTCCCCATCAAGGCTATCCCCTCCCAGGTCTACGTCACTCTTATCCGGCCAAGATCCTCCTCTTCCTGAGGATGACCACCACACGTCTTATTCCTCGAGACACGCATCACCTAGGCAGTCTCGCTCCCATCATTACAAGGCTCCACCACAACAGAACCCATGGCACCCATACTGGTCTTACCCACCCCCACCTTATCCACCACAATGGGGACCCTGGGAACACTGGGAGCCATGTGGACGACGCTCCCCAACTCACTCCACTCCATCCTGGAGAAGCTCATCTCGGCCGCAGCCCCTACCTCCAGCAACTCTTTCGGATGAAGAGGCGGACCAAATCTCTGACAATGAATCAGACATTCATTCAATAAATGTCACACATTCTGATGCTCCCGATACACAATCAAATGAAGCCATAGTACCATCAGATTCTGCACCAATTGATGATCTAAAACAGTTCCAGGAACTATTCAAGAGGGTAGTGACAAGCCAGAATGTTTCCCTGCAAGAGGTCCAGAAGAAACAGTACCAATTGCTAAAAAATCTCCATCCTACATTACATAGCAAGATTGCCATGCCTATAGACGAGGCAATAATGGAGACCTCGGAAGACCTCTGGAAAACACCTGCATCCATTCAACCAACTAATAAGAGAATCGACAGGAAGTACTTTGTCCCATCAAAAGACAACGACTTTCTCTTCACACACCCACAACCTAATTCATTAGTCGTAGACTCAGCACAACAACGTGCAAAGCTCCCACAATACAAGTTGGGCAACGCAGACAAGGACCACAAAAAGTTGGACTCTTTTGGCAAGAAGGTATACTCTACAACTCAGAATATCGAACTACTCCGCTCTTTTAGCAAATCATGACTTTGACAATTACTCGAAACTGGGAGAACTGGTGCCACATCTCCCTGAGTCCAAAAGATCCATCTTGAAAGCAATAGTTCATGAGGGCCATATGATTGCCCGCACTGCTCTCCAAACCGCAATGGATGTTGCTGACATCGCAGCCCGAATTACAGCTACAGCGGTGGTCATGCGTAGAGCTTCTTGGCTCCAGTCGTCAGGAGTTCCCCGCGAACTCCAGCCTAAAGTGGAAGATTTGCCATTCGACAAGAAAAAGCTATTTGCAGCTACTACGGACGAAATGCTCCATAACAGCAAAAATTCTAAGTCCACATTTCGCACGTTGGGCATGTACAAGCCGCCCTATAAACGTGGACGATACACCCCATATAACTCATACAACCGATACCGATATGGGCAATACAATTGACCACAGAGGCCCTATGAAGACACTAGACCAAGGCAACGAGGTCCCAGAAGGCGCCCCAACCAGGCCCGCCCACCAACTACCCAACCATCTAAACAACAAATTTGAAGATTTGGTCGAGGGCCTGCAACACCTTTCTTACGATCTACCACAAGTTCAACATGGCCATCTATTTACCCACCGTTTGCGGCCATTCCTTCCTCAATGGGAATCCATAACATTGGACCGCTGGGTTTTAGAGATAATTCGAGTGGGCTATACCATCCCATTTACCTCTATCCCCCCTACCCTTCCCCCTATCCCGTCCCTCTTCAGGGACCACTCTCACGAAACTCTTCTAAAACAAGAAATCGATCGACTCCTCCTCATTGGAGCTGTAGAAAGGGTACCCCGAGAGTTCCACGGGAGAGGGTTTTACTCGAACTATTTCTTAACTGAAAAACGAACAGGGGGTTGGAGACCTATATTGGACCTTTGCAAACTGAACAAGTTTCTCAAGAAATAGCATTTCAAGATGGTCACACTCTCCACAATCATTCCTGCGCTAGATCAAGGGGACTGGTTTGCAGCCCTCGACCTCCAAGATGCCTATTTCCATGTAACCATCCACCCCTCCCACAGACGCTACCTACGCTTCACGTTGGGACCAGACCACTTCCAGTACAAGGTTCTTCCCTTCGGTCTCTCAACAGCTACGAGGGTATTTTCGAAGGTACTGGCAGTCATAACGGCGTATCTCAGATGACAAAACGTCATCATATTTCCCTATCTAGATGACTGCCTTCTAAAGGGATCCTCGTACGCCGAAATGGCCTCTATGATACATACGACCACGACCCTCCTCAGTCGTCTAGGCCTTCTAATCAACCAAGACAAGTCAACTCTGCACCCGGTTCAAGACATAGAGTTCATTGGCGCACGCCTGGACTCAGTTACAGCCCGGGCATACCTACCTCAGCAACGTTTTGCAACTATGCAAGAAATTATAAACGGGATACTTACAGTTCCTACCACCACGGTATTTACATGCCTCCGACTAATGGGGCACATGGCTTCCACCACCTATGTAGTCCACCATGCTCGTCTGCACTTTCGATGTTTTCAGCTCTGGATTGCAACTGTTTATATCCCATCACGACACCCTCGAAACAAAATGGTTACTATCCCACCAGACGTGCTGGCATCCTTACGATGGTGGACAGTGCTAAACAATCTTCTGACGGGGGTTCCATTCCAACAAACCGAACCCACTATCCAAATCACCACAGATGCTTCCCTGTTTGGCTGGGGAGCACATATGGACGGTCACGAAGTTCAAGGCAGGTGGTCCCCAAACGAGACACTCTTACATATCAATCTCCTCGAACTGAGGACAGTAAGGAATGCCTGTGCACACTTTGCCTCCGACATCGCCAATCACACAGTCCGCATCCTAACGGACAACATCTGCACGATGTTCTACATAAACAGACAGGGTGGAGCCCACTCCCGCTCCCGCTCCCGCTCCTTATGCGCGGAGGCTATTCGCCTGTGGAACTTGTGCATCCGCAACCAAGTCACCCTTATAGCATCCTATTTGCCTGGAGTGAACAATATCAAAGCGGACTCCCTCAGCCGAAACTTCACCTCGGACCACGAATGGGAGTTACATACGGAGGTGACGAACTCAATTTTCCACCAGTGGGGATGGCCATTGATAGACCTCTTTGCTTCTACCCAGAACACCAAATGTCCCCAGTTCTGCTCACGTGTGTCACTTGGCAAACACTCTCTGGGGGATGCCTTCCTAATCAAATGGACAGCCCCCCTACACTACGCCTTTCCTCCCATACCGCTCATCCCAAGAGTCCTGCACAAGATCCTGAGAGACAAAGCCCTAGTCATCCTGATTGCACCATCATGGTCTCGCCAAACCTGGTACCCATACCTTCACAGGCTAGGGGTCCAGCCTCCCTACCCACTATCGTACCGGATAGACCTACTATCTCAGGACGACGGCAGGATATTGCATCCACAACTCAATACCCTGCATCTTCAGGCATGGCTTCTCTCTGGTTCTCGGAGGTAGAAAATCGCTGCTCCCAGCGAGTAAAAGACGTCCTCCTCCACAGCAGGAGACAGTCTACTCGGAAAATTTACCAACAGAAATGGACACGTTTCTGACACTGGTGTCAGCGAGCCAAAGTGGAGCCCCGTGCCTCACCACTAGATACCATCCTAGACTACATTCTGGACCTTAAAGCATCAGGACTGTCAATCTCCTCCCTAAGAGTACACCTCTCTGCAATAGCAGTATTTCATACGTCAGTAGATGGCTTCTCCATTTTTAACCATCGTATTACAAAAAGATTCCTCAAGGGACTCCAGAATGTGTACCCACCACATAGGGCCCCACCCCCTTTGTGGGACCTAAATCTTGTTTTGAATTGCCTCACCAGACCTCCCTTTGAGCCACTGGCAACAGTACCACTTCCTTTCCTTTTTATGAAGGTCTGTTTCCTCTTAGCCATCACCTCCGTCAGGAGGGTGAGTGAACTCGGAGCATTAATGTCAGACCCTCCTTACACAGTTTTCACAAAAGATAGGGTCATACTTAGACCCCACCCCACATTTTTGCCAAAGGTCTGTACAGAATTCCATCTCCACGAACCGATCGTGTTACCTACCTTTTTCCCAAAACCGCATTCTTCGCAGACAGATGCCAGCCTGCACACTCTGGACATCCAGAGGACTCTGGCCTTCTTCCTAGAAAGAACAAAACCATTTCGTAAATCTGAAAGACTTTTTATCTCCATTGCTGAATGATCCAAAGGGACACCAATATCATCTCAACGAATCTCAAAGTGGATATCGACATGCATAATTAAGTGCCACTCTCTGGGCAATAGACCGCTGCTACACCCACCATGAGCGCATTCTACTCGAGCCACGGCTGCTTCTACAGCCTTTCTGGGCAATGTCCCCTTAAGAGACATTTACCGGGCAGCAACATGGTCTTCAGATCATACCTTTGCTAAACATTACGCTATTCTTCCACAACTTAAGAGTGACTCAGCAGTTGCCACGGCAGTGCTCTCCACAACTGCCAAACATTGACTCCGGCTCCCTCCAGCCATATACTGGATACTGCTTTGTAGTCACCTACAGTGGAGCACCCACGGGGACACTACTCGAAGAAGAAAAGGGAGTTACCTTGTGCAGTAACGAGTGTTCTTCGAGATGCGTGTCCCCATGGGTGCTCCACGACCCTCCCTGCCTCCCCTCTGCTTGGAGTCGAAATTACTTGGGCGGAGACGAGGAACTGAAAGGAAGGGGGTTGAGCCTCGCTCCTCAGGAGGCGGGAATGGCTCGAGACGCCTCCTGGGCATGCGTGGCTCAACAGGGGAAACTGCTATACAAAGCTCTGATCTGAGGCTCAGGGCGACCCTTCACCTACAGTGGAGCACCCACGGGGACACACATCTCGAAGAACACTCATTACTGCACGAGGTGAATAACTCCCTTATCTCTACCAAGCATTTATAAACCTCAACTACCCACCCGGAGAAATAAAAAAGCAAATTGAAAGAGCCAGACGAATACCTAGAAACCATCTACTTCAAGACAGACCCAAGAAAACCAACAATAGAACACCACTTGTCATCACCTACAGCCCCCAACTTAAACCGGTCCAACACATTATCAATAAACTACAGCCTATACTGGAACAGGATACTAAACTCCAAGAAGCTCTGGGAGACAGACCCATAGTCTCCTATAGACAACCACCTAACCTCAAGATGATTCTTACCAACAACCACAGGACATATCACACTAATACCAACCCTGGTACCTTCCCTTGCAACAAACCCTGTTGCCTGCTTTGTCCATATATTCACTCTGCTGATACCATTATTGGACCTAACCAAGTGAGTTATAAGATCAAGAACACATATTCCTGCGCATCCAGAAATATAATTTATGCTTTCATGTGCCGAAAGTGTCCGTCTGCTTTGTACATTGGACAAACGTCTCAGACACTTTGCCAAAGGATCAATGCCCACAAAACAGATCATAGAATCATAGGACTGGAAGGGACCTCGAGAGGTCATCGAGTCCAGCCCCCCACCCTCAAGGCAGGACCAAGCTCCGTCTACACCATCCCTGACAGATGTCTATCTAACCTGTTCTTAAATATCTCCAGAGAGGGAGATTCCACCACCTTCCTTGGCAATTTATTCCAGTATTTGACCACCCTGACAGTTAGGAATTTTTTCCTAATGTCCAATCTAAACCTCCCTTGCTGCACTTTAAGCCATTACTCCTTGTTCTGTCCTCAGAAACCAAGAGGAACAAATTTTCTCCTTCCTCCTTGTGACACCCTTTTAGATATTTGAAAACCGCTATCATGTCCCCCCTTAATCTTCTTTTTTCCAAACTAAACAAGCCCAGTTCATGAAGCCTGGCTTCATAGGTCATGTTCTCCAGACCTTTAATCATTCTTGTCGCTTTTCTCTGTACCCTTTCCAATTTCTCCACATCTTTCTTGAAATGTGGCACCCAGAACTGGACACAGTACTCCAGTTGAGGCCTAACTAGTGCAGAGTAGAGCGGCAGAATGACTTCATGAGTTTTGCTTACAACACACCTGTTGATACAACCTAGAATCATATTTGCTTTTTTTGCAACAGCATCACACTGTTGACTCATATTCAACTTGTGGTCCACTATGACCCCTAGATCCCTTTCCGCCATGCTCCTTCCTAGACAGTCGCTTCCCATCTTGTATGTATGGAACTGATTGTTCCTTCCTAAGTGGAGCACTTTGCATTTCTCTATTAAACTTCATCCTGTTTACCTCTGACCATTTCTCTAACTTGCTAAGGTCATTTTGAATTATGTCCCTATCCTCCAAAGAAGTTGCAACCCCACCCAGTTTGGTATCATCTGCAAACTTAATAAGCGTACTCTCTATCCCAATATCTACATCATTGATGAAGATATTGAACAGTACGGGTCCCAAAACAGACCCTTGAGGAACTCCACTTGTTATCCCTTTCCAGCAGGATTTAGCACCGTTAACAACAACTCTCTGACTACGGTTATCCAGCCAATTATTCACCCACCTTATCATGGCCCTATCTAAGTTATATTTGCCTAGTTTATCAATAAGATCACAAAGAAAAAACAGTTTCTTGCCATTTCAACCAGAAAGAACACTGTCTCAACGATTTAATTACCTGCATCCTGCTTCAGAAGCCTTTTAAATCTGCACTTGAAAGGGAATCCTCTGAACTGTCATTCTTGCTAAAATTCAACACTCTACATGGAGGACTCAACAAAGACTCCGGCTATCTTACCCATTACAAAGATAGCCTCCCCAATTATCACCTCTAATACCATTAGCTCACAGACATTTACTTCCCCCCCCCACGCATCCCCCTTCTGTTCCGAAATTTGATTTGTCCTTTTCATACATGTTCATTTTTTTTAATTGTATCCTTTGGTATATATGGTTGTGACTATTTTCTTCCACTACAGGCAGTCCCCGGGTTACGCGGATCCGACTTATGTCGGATCCGTACTTACGAACGGGGCTTTTCTTGCCCCGGAGGACGCAGGCAGCGGGACCGCCCAGACGCGCCGCGGTCCCACCGCCCGCGTCCTCCGGGGTGAGAAAAGCTGCTCCGCGTCTCCCTGGTCTGCTGGGGGGGGGGGGGGCGCAGCTAGTGCGCCCCCCCCTCCCAGCAGACCAGGCTTTTCTCGCCGACGCCTGTGGTTGAGCAGCTGGGGCGCTACCGGGTTGGTCCCGCAGCGCCGCTCCTCGGCGCTACTGGACCAACCCGGCAGCACCCCAGCTGCTCTGCCCCAGGCATCCTGATTCAGCCGCTGCTGGTCAGTTTCAGCGCTGTTGGTGTCGGGCTCGTCCCGGCGCCGGAGCTCAGAGTTTTGATGAGCAGTCATCAGCCATACCGCACATGCGCAGCTTGCGCTTCAGGCCGTTCGCGCCTTTTGATCTCTCTCGCAGTCTGGCTTCCGCCAGTTCCTTCTTTGCCACCCGCGGTCGCAGATTGAGCAAGCTCGTCTCCTCACAGATTTCGGTCAGGAGTCAAAAGAGAAGTTTCATTGTTGTTTGTTTGTTTATAGTTCATAGTTAGTCAGTTAGTTATCCATAGATAGTTTGTTACAGTTTGTTTAAAAAAAAAGGAAATTTATATTCTTAGTTGGACTAATTTCTAAGGGTGTGTCTAAACTACATGGCTCCATCGATGGAGCCATGTAGATTAGGCTGATCGGCAGAGGGAAATGAAGCCGTGATTTAAATAATCGCGGCTTCATTTAAATTTAAATGGCTGCCGCACTCTGCTGACCAGCTGATGATCAGCTGTTTGTTGTCAGACCGGGGCAGTCTGGACCCACCGTGGTCGACAAGGAAGCCTTTGTTGACGGCGCAGATATGCCTCGTGAAACTAGGTTTACCTGCGCCAGTCGACAAAGGCTTCCTTGTCGACTGCAGCGCATCCAGACTGTCCCGATCTGCCAACAAACAGCTGATCATCAGCTGGTCGGCAGAGCGTGGCAGCCATTTAAATTTAAATGAAGCCACGATTATTTAAATTGCGGCTTCATTTCCCTCTGCTGATCAGCCTAATCTACATGGCTCCATTGATGGAGCCATGTAGTTTAGACACACCCTAAGAGTGCCCAGCTCTCCAGGTTTTAAGAAGTATGTCACTTGTAAAGACGCCATGTCTGCCTCAGACAGCCACGCGGAGTGCATCAGGTGCCTAGGTGAGGCACATATCCCGCAGAAGTGTGCCCATTGCGCCAAACTTACTGTGAGGGCACGGCGGGATAGGAAGGTGAGGCTTACAATGATATTATTTGACAAAGCCTTATAACCAGCAGAGTTGTCAAAACCAGACTCAACACAGCAATCCCAGCAAAAACTGGCCCCGGTGCCACCAACCGCCGTAATGGCCCGTTGCTCGGCACTGCCGGTGACCGTGCCAAATAAATTGGTGCCATCGCTATTGGCAACATCCGTGGCAGCACCAAAGAACCCATTGGCACTAACTGTCCTGGCACCAGCGGAACAGGCGCCACCCCCGTCAGTGCCTAGCGCAGAACCGGCACCAGTGACACAGGCACACCCGGCACCGGCTACCTCGGCACTGCCTGCACCGCACAGTCTGATTTGGCACCAGCACCATTGGCACAGGAAGGATCAGTCCCGCCATCATCTCCCACATGATCTATGGGCCGTTTGTCACCTCCTTACAGCCCTCCAACACCTCCAGTTCTTAGGAAGGTATCTCACAAGTCGGTCCCTTAGGCACAATTAAGCCCAAAATCCTTATCCTTTTCTCCAACACCATCCTCTCCATCTCATTCACCATACTTGTCTAGAGAGGACAGGGATAGGACACCTTGACATGAAATATATAGATCCAGATACGACCATTCATCTTCATCGTACAGGGCCTATGCATCCTACTGTCCTCCACCTTCGCCCTACAGACAACAGTGAATATGTTACAGTTATAGTCTCTTCTAGACACTCCTCACCATACAGTCGCTACAGCCCAGTTCACCACCGATGGTACTCCAGAGAAGACTCTGTCCAGAGTAATCATCACCATAGGGACCACTATACACATAGCCAGTCTTATTCCAGAGGTCCACTGCCTTCAACTTCTCTCAAGCAGGACCAGAGTCAACAAGTGCCACCGACATCCCCAGGACCACAATCCACAACACAGTACTCAGAATCGGAAGAGACACACCTCTTGGAAGCAGAAGAACAACCACCTGACCTCTCTCTGACGGATCAATCCTCATCATCTCTGGATAAAGCGGTTGAACTTGGCGACCAATACCCACCTGATGATCTTAGGCAATTCCAGGATTTATTCAAAAGGGTTGCTGCATCACAGGATATTCAATTATCAGAAGTGCCACAAAAACAACATAGGCTCCTCAAAAATTTGCAACCCTCCGTGAGGGGTAGGATCACTATACCAATCGACAAGGCTATTATGGAGTCAGTGGATAAGATGTAGCAGACTCCTGCCTCTGTACCCACTAACAAGAGGGCTGACAAGAGGTACTTTGTTCCCCACAAAGGTACTGACTTCTTATTTGCATATCCACAGCCCAACTCATTGGTTGTCGATGCTGCTCAAAACCAATCCAAACCACCTCAAAATAAAAATACCAATGACAGGGACAACAAATGTATGGACCTATTTGGTAGGAAACTCTATTCTTCTGCCACACTCCTTTTCAGAATGGCCAGTTATGCTGCAATTTTGTCTAATTGCAACTTTGACAATTATTCAAAATTATCCACCCTCATGGAACATCTGCCAGAATCAAAGAGGCCAATACTAAAAGCGATTGTCCAGGAAGGCTATGATGCTTCCAGAACATCACTACAAATAGCCTTGGACGTCGCTGATACAGCAGCTAGAGTCACGTCCACGTCCATCGTAATGAGAAGAGCATCATGGCTATAATCAGCTAGAGTTCCCAGGGAGTTACAGTCAAAGGTAGAGGACCTTCCCTTTGACAAATTAAAGCTTTTCACTGAAAAGACTGATGACGTCCTGCATTCTAGTAAGGACTCAAGGATAACTTTACGGATGCTAGGAATGTACACAACTCCCTATCGTCGCAAACGGAACACCCCATACCAGAGGAACAAGGACTTACAGTACCAGAGATATCACCAACGAAGCTTTGACCAGTCCAGAACCAGACAGAGACCACAACGTAAGTACTAACTGACCAACCGCACTGTCACCAGTCAGAATGGCAAGCAGCAGGTTTGACTTGTTGGTCAAGGGCCCGCAAGATCTTTCCATCTCTCACCAGTCATCACACGCCGGTCCACTTTTCCATCACTGCCTGAAACCCTTTCAACACCGGTGGAAGGCCATTACATCAGACCGATGGGTCATTGAGATAGTCACTGTAGGGTATACCATACCTTTTACCAAACTACTTCCAATCTCCCCACCTTCCTCGTCCCTTTTCAGGGACCCCTCTCGCGAGAGCCTTCTCAGACAAGAGGTTCAATGTCTCCTCAACCTCGGGGCAATAGAAATCATCCCCGAGGAATTCCGGAGCAGAGGATTTTATTCATATTACAGTAAAACTCCATTGGTCCGGCATCCAATGCTCCAGCACTCCTGATGGTCCAGCACCATTGGGAACCCAGACGTGCTCTGGGCAGCCGGACAATTGGAGCTACTCTGTGCATGGCTTCCCTGATTCAGCTGCTGCTGAAACTGACCAGCAGCTGAATCGGGGACTCCTGGGGCAGAGCCGGACTATCAGAAGGGGGGTCTATGAGGGGTCAGGAGTGGCATCCCCCCTACCCCACCCCAGGCCCCTCATAACCCCCCCTTCCGATAGTCCGGCATATCTGATAATCCGGCACCCCCTGGGTCCTAAAGGTGCCGGATTATCGGAAGTTTACTGTACTTCCTTACCCCAAAGAAATCGGGAGGATGGAGGCCTATCATGGACCTGCACAGCTGAATCGTCACCTTTGCAAGCAAAGATTCAAAATGATTACCCTCGCGACTATAAGCCCAGCATTAAACAAAGGAGACTGGTTAGCAGCCCTCAAACCTGCAGGATGCGTATTTCCATATAACGAGTCACCCAGCACACAAACGCTTCCTCCACTTTACGGTAGGACTAGAACATTACCAATACCAAGTACTTCCGTTTGGTCTTTCCTTGGCTCCCAGAGTCTTCTCGAAGATCCTGGCAGTTGTGGCAGCGTATCTACGCAGACATCACATCATCATATTTCCTTATCTCGATGACTGCCTTGTCAAAGGCACATCAGAAAAAGAAATGCTTCGTATGATATCTACAACAAAACGAGTATTCAAGCTTTTAGGCCTGCTCCTCAATATACAGAAGTCGACTCGGTCACCTCCACAAAATACAGAATTTATAGGTGCTCGACTAGATGCTCTGACAGAAAGAGAGTACTTACTCAACCAAAGATTTCAAGCAATCCAGGACCTTATTACCACTATCACAGTGAGTCCCATGGTCCCTATGCTCACATGCCTTCAACTAATGGGCCACATGGCTGCTACTACATATGTGGTCTCTCACATACGCCTACATTTTCGCTGTCTACAACACTGGATCACCACGGTTTACTCCCATCAAAAAGGGCAAGTACACAAGCGGGTAACTCCTCCACAGCACATACTTCAGTCCCTTATATGGTGGAACGATCCAAGAAATCTTCTTGCAAGCATACCTTTCTACCAAGACCAACCTTTGATACATATTACCACAGATGCATCCCTCATTGGATGAGGGGCACACATGGGCACAATGTCAGCCCAGGGAAGATGGTCCACCGAACAGACAACTTACCACATCAACCTTTCAGAGCTCAAAGCTGTTTTCAATGCATGCAAACATTTTGAAACACGCATCACTAGCAGAGTAGTCAGAATTTTAACCGACAATGTATCAACAATATATTATATCAATTGTCAGGGGGGCTCTCAATCACATTCCCTATGTACCTAGGCAGTTCGCTTATGGAATTGGTGCATATGGAAGGGTGTCACACTAATAGCCTCATATCTACCAGGAGTAGACAATGTGATGGCAGACCAAATGAGCAGACATTTCACACCAGATCACAACTGGGAGATACACCCCAGATACCTTCACCCTATATTTAATCTATGGGGCTTACCAGAAATAGATCTCTTTGTCTCCAGCACAAACAGAAGGTACCATCAGTATTGCTCCAGAGCAGGCATCGGGCACGGATCTCTGGCAGACGCCTTTCACCAATCCTGGAAGGGACCTCTCCTATACGCATTTCCTCCAGTTCCTCTCATGTTCAGAGTCCTGGAGAAGATTCATAAAGACAAAGCCACAGTGATACTCTTAGCACCTTTTTGGCCACGGCAACCATGGTTCCCATACCTTTATCAGATGTCTCCTCAACCTCCCTACCATTTTCCAGTACCCTATGATATGCTGATTCAGAGATCGGGGACCCTACTCTACCCTCGGCCACACATACTCAAACTGACAGCATGGTTCCTTCTTGGTTCAGCCAAGGAGAATCACTGTGTTCACAACGTGTGAAAGATGTCCTCTTACATAGCAGGAAACAGTCTACCCGAGTCACTTACCTGAACAAATGATTCCAGCATGGGTGTTCTGATCATAATTTGAAACTAACCTTGACATCTTTGGAGAATGTCCTAGACTATACTTTGTCTCTAAGGGTACGTCTAGACTACAGTATGCCTCCTGGGATGAGGTTTACCTGGGAGGTCGACAAATGCCTTTGATGTCGACCGCAGAGCGTCCAGATTACCGCACTGAGCCGACAAACTGCTGATCGGCTCAGCGCGGCAGCCATTTAAATTTAAATGAAGCGGCAATTATTTAAATAGCTGCTTCATTTTCCTATGCCGGGTAGTCTAATCTACATGCCTCTGTTGCCAGAGGCATGTAGTCTAGACGTACCCTTAGAGACTCCGGTCTGGCTCTCGCATCAATAAAGGTGCATTTGGCTGCTATCACCACCTTTCATTAACCTATACAAGGGCTCTCGGGCTTTGCGCACCCTACTCCAAGGAGATTCTTAAAGGATCTTACTAATCTATACCCACTGCACAGACCACCACCACCTCTGTGGAACTTAGAAATGGTGTTGGATACTTTGACTCATACCCTCTTTGAACCCCTCGCTACCTGTTCTCTGCATACGATGTCACTGAAGGTGGTTTTTCTATTAGCAATCACTTCCGCCCACAGGGTGAGCGAGCTAGCTGCTCTAATGGCAACTCCACCATACACCATCTTCAGTAAAGACAGCGTTGTGTTACATCCTCACCCATCCTTCGTTCCCAAAGTATGTTCCGAATTTCACCTTAATGAACCAATTGGGCTTCCCATCTTCTAACCAAAACCACAACAAACAACAGCCAAGGCTAAGTTTCATCTCCTCAATGTGCACAGAGCATTAGCATTTTACATAGACAGAACAAAATCCTTTCGTAAATCAGAGAAATCAGAGCATCTATTTGTTTCCATTTCAGACCGTACAAAGGGGAAACCACTATCATCACAGAGGATCTCCAGCTTGGTGGTGGCATGTATTAAACAATGTTATGCCCTAAGAAACGAGCCTTTGCCTCAGATCCCAAGAGCTCACTCCACCAGAGCTATGGCAACATCAACAGCATTTTTACGAGGGGTTCCCCTTAAAGACATTTGCAGAGTGGCCACCTGGTCAACCAATGATACCTTTATGAGACATTAAGCAATTCTGCACTCTCAGGCACAAGATTCACTTCTGGCCTCCACGGTCCTATCTACCATAGTCAGACCATAAATCCGAGACCCACCTTCCTTTGGTTTTGAATACTGCTACATATTCACCAACAGTGGAGCACCCACGGGGACACCACTCAAAGAAGAAGAGGAAGTTACTCACCTTGTGCAGTAATGATGGTTCTTCGAGATGTGTGTCCCTGTGAGTGCTCCACTGCCCATCCTGCTCCCTGCTTCAGATTCTCTATTATATCTTTCATATAACGAACTCGAGGAACTGGCAGGAGCCAGACTGCACAAGAGATCAAAAGGCGCGATTGGCCTGAAGCGTGAGCTGCGCATGTGCGGTCCAGCTGATGACTGCTCATTAAAACTCTGAGCTGTGGTACCGGGACAAGCCTGTCACCAACAGTAGAGCACCCACGTGGACACACATCTCAAAGAACCATCATTACTGCACAAGGTGAGTAACTTCCTCTTTCCCCACCAAGGGCTGTCTACCTCCTTCCCATACTGCATTGCCTAGTGTATTAGTCTGGGAGCTGACCTTGTCTGTGAAGACAGAGGCAAAGAAAGCATTGAGTACTTCAGCTTTTCCCACATCATCTGTCACTAGGTTACCTCCCTCATCCAGTAAGGGCCCCACACCCTCTCTGATCACCCTCTTATTGCTAACATGCCTGTAGAAACCTTTCTTGTTATCCTTCACATCCCTTGCTAGCTGCAATTCCAATTGCGCTTTTGCCTTCCTGATAACTCCCCTGCATTCTTGAGCAATATATTTATACTCCTTCCTAGTCATCTGTCCAGGTTTCCACTTCTTTTAAGCTTCCTTTTCATGTTTAAGCTCACCAAAGATTTCCCTGGTAAGCCAATCTAGTCGCCTACCATATTTGCTTCTCTTACTGCTCATTAGAATGGTTTCTTCCTGTGCCTTTAATAAGGCTTCTTTAAAATACTGCCAGCTCTCCTGGACTCCTTCCCCTTATTATCAACAATACTAATGCAGAAATAGAGTCTCCAAAGGTACTACATTCAGCAAAACTGCTGTGATCATTTCAGTTCAAAATAGAAGATATAATATACCTATTAAATGCAACTCTAATATGGGTCACAAGTATAAAAAAGCTGCTCAATTTGAAGGACAGTTTCAATAATGGTAAAGAAGGCATTAATATTTCAAGAGTGGGCAGAAGCAGTAAAAGCTGAAAGAAAGAAAGGTCTTTCTGGGGCCTTTAAACCTATGCAGGGGAATTTTTAATCTAATCCTTGTTAATTTGGCAAAAGTAGTATTTTGTTGGGTGTCTGGTGTTGGTTTTTTGCTATCTGTTTGTGCTGCAGCGGCATTTTCTTTGCTATTGAATTTATACTGTACAGCAGCAGGGGACACTCACAAAATAGTAGATATGGGTTTTTTTCAATTTTGGTAATCAAAAATTATTTTTAAAAATGTGTTTTAATCCTGGTGACATTTTCTTTTAGATTGTAGTATTTGTAGGTGTGTTACATTTTAGGTCATGTCATGTTAAATGTCCCTAGCATTTGTTTTTGTATTTGAAATTACTAAAATATTTAATGTTATTCTCATAAACTCAGTTTAAAATAAACAAGAAGCAAATGTGATATTGGATGCCTGTAAAGGTGACTACAATAATGGTTTGGTTTTCTTATTTATTGTAGGTGCTATCCCCTCTTTAATCAATCTGTTGAAAGGCCATCACATAAAGCAGCTATGTATAACATCAGGGGTGCTGAGTAACATTTCACCACACATTGCCATTTCTAAAGCTTTAGTAGAAGCAGGAGGCATTTCAGTATTAATTGAGTTGTTGGGTTCTGGTGAACCTGAACTGCAGTCTCGTTGTGCTGTTATCCTATATGATATTGCCCAGTTCAACGATAATCAAAATGTCATTACTGAACTGGTAAGTGTGATGGGGTACCAGAACCCCGCACGACCCCGGGGATGGTCCCAAGTGAGGATGGCAGGGGGGTGATCCCTCCTGTCCCCGCGCCGGGAGAAAAGCTGGCAGCAGAGACCAATCCGGGGAGTGGTGGCCCGTCTGCCGGTCGCAAATGTACCTTGGGCGCCGGAGGAAAAGACACCAGTGCATGTGCAGGAGGGAACAAGGCCGTGAGTGACTGCGGGGGCAGGGGAGATGGGAGGAGGCAAGATGCCGGCGCATGTGCAGAAGGGGGACGGGACATTCAAAAGGAAGATAGGACGGTGCAAAGGGGGGAGGAGGAAAAAGGAGGAGAAGGCCGGAGAGGAGAGGGAGCTGGAGGCCGGTTAGAGGCACTGCTGGAGGAAAGGCAGGGCGAGCGGGGTGAGGAAGAAGCCCAGAGCGGGTGGCAGGAGCACCGCTTGTGGGCTGATGTGTTACGGCGGTTAGCCCTGTCAGCCAGATGGGGGAGTGGACAGGAAGGATACTCCCACCTTAGGGCCCTGGGCTGGGGCCTGGAGAGAGGGTGGGCCCAGGTCCCCCTCACACCACACTCGGGGCAATAACCTAAAGAGGAGCTTCGACAGCCCTGACCAAGGTATTGCTGCCGGGTAATCTGTGGAAAAGAGGAAAGGAAGAGGGCAGACCCTAGTGTGGGTTGGTCGCGCCTCTTCACAGTAAGCCTCATTCAGGAACTGCTAGTTATGTTCACATTATTTTTAAAAGGATTGTTTTTTTCTTAAGTTGTTGCTTTTCCAGTATGAGGTAATTTTCATAGTTGACTAAACCTTTTTGATATCCTCTTCATTTATAAGAACTGTGAGTCACATGGAATATAATTGCAATTTCTTTGGGATTATTCCATAATACAGACATATGCTTTTTCATTCCTTAGGGTGGAATCCCTCCTTTGGTAAATCTTTTGAAAATTAAAATACAGGATTTGTTAGTTAATGTAATAAATTGTATCCGGGTGTTATGCATCCAGAACAAACACAATCAAAGTGCGGTGAAGGACCATCATGGTATTCCAGCACTTGTTGAGTTTCTAACTTCAGAATCAGGTAAACTTTCATTTTTACATGCTCATGTAATATTCTTACTGTTGACATTTTGAAAAAAGGGAAAATCTCTACACTAGTAATTGTCTGAGTACTATCTTTGCTTGATTGCTGTAGGTCAGTGGTCACCAACCAGTAGATCAGGATCTACTGGTAGTTCTTGGAGCCTCTGACAGGTGATCTTGAGAGATTTGGCCAAGAGGCTACCAAGTGCCAGTACTTCAGCTGCCCCTCCCCCCCCGCTGCTGCACAACTCCTGCTCTTTACCTTGGAGATGCCTCCCCCCCACACCCTCTGGAGCCTCCAGCTTGCTGTGCAGGATATGGGAGGGAAAAGAGGGGTGCTGATATCAAGTGCCCCCTCTCCCATCCTCTATACTATTTCCACAGAGCAGAGTGGGGGCACAACAGGACTTGGGAAGGAGTTTGCTGGATGCCTTTGGGAGTGGTGCAGGGCCAGGGGAGGAGTGAGCCTGCCTTAGCCCCACTGCACCATCACCCAAGAGCCACCTGATGTAAGCAGTGCCAAGTCAGAGCCCAAATCCTGAAACCCTACCCCAGTCATGAACTCCCTCCTGCACTCCAAGCCCCAACCCTAGCCTTGAGCACCCCTGCATCCAAATGCCCTCCCAGCGCCTGCACCTAGAAACCCCTCCAGCACCCCAACTGCCTGCTCTAAGATCAGCTCAGAGCCCCTTTCACACTCCAATTCTCTTAATCTAACTCCAGAGCCTGCACCCCAACCCGCTGGCCCTTCCTGATGAAAGTGAGGGAATATAGGGGAAGGGAGGAGGATGGAGTGAGCAGGGGGAGGAGCCTCAGAGAAGGGGCACAAAGGAGTTGGGGCCAGGGTATTTGGGTTTGAGGTAGATCTTGGAATGCACTTGAATTCAAAAAGTAATCTCATGCTTTAAAAGGTTGGAGACCACTGCTGTAGGTGCTGATCCAAAGCCTTTAGAGTCAGTTAAAAAAAATTCCACTGACTTCAGTGGGCTTCACATATCAGGTCCTTTTTGTCCATGTTAATGTTTTGCTATTTAAACAGACTAGTTTTTCTCAATGGTTTTATGCAAGTTATATGAAAATTGGCTTCAGACTTGGTAAATCTGTTCACAAATCATGCTTTAATACAGAATAATTTGCAAACCTTGTAGGAAAAGACATATGGAAGTAGATTGGCAGGAAAAATTCTGAACTCAGTTGAATCCTATGCTACTTAATTTCTTTGAGTCTAATTGTATAGATATAGAATTTTGCTCACTATTTTTTCTTTTTCATACTTTGGTTTTCATTATAACAACCCAAAGCATATGAAAACAAGTCATATATATACAATGTATACATGGTGGTAATGCAATATTAATACAAAATTAAGGTTAATAATTTATCTGCAAAAAGCTTACCAGAAGTGTTCTGCCCAATATCCCATGTGTTTGACCTACACAGATATTTTCTTCTTGCAAGATTCCATGAGCAGGGGCAGATGACCGTTTTGCGGTGCCCCGGGCAGCATAATTCCGCGGGGCCCCCCCTTTGCCACGGCGCATGTGCAGTGACTCCATGCGCATGCGCAGCGGCGCCACGGCGCATGCGCGGGGCTTTCTGAAGCACGGGGCTCGGGGCGGCCGCCCCATTCGCCCTGCCCTATATCCGCCCCTGTCCATGAGATCAAGATATGCAATCACCTTATGCAATTGCCTTATGCAATCACCAAGTTTAGCTTATATCAGTCGTCTCCAACCTTTTAAAGCACAAGATTACTTTTTGAATTTAAGTGCAATCAAGGATCTATCTCAGGCCCAAATACCCTTGCCCCGCCTCCTTTGTGCTCCTTCTCTGAGGCCCTGCCCCCGCTCACTCCATCCTCCCTCCCTCCCCCATCCTCTCTCCCTTTCATCAGGTAGGGGCAGAGGGTTGGGACACAGGCCCTGGTCTTGCATTAGGGGATTTGGAGCGTGCGACGGGCTCTGAGCTGAGCTTGGGGCAGGGAGTTGGGGTGCAGGAGGGGACTCAGTGTACAGGGTCTGTAAGGGAGTTTGGATTCAAGGGGCTCAGAGCTAGGGCAGGGCCTTGGGGTATAAGACGGGGCTCATGACTGGGGCAGGAGTTCAGGATTCTGACTCCAGCTGGACAGTGCTTACCTCAGGTGGCTCCTGGGTTGTGGTGCAGTAGGACTAAGGCAGGTTCACCCCTGCCCTGGCCCTGCACCACTCTCAAAAGCAGCCAGCAAACTCCCACCATTCCAAGCCCTGGACCTCCCATCCATTCTGTGGAGATAGAATACAGAGTGGAGGAGGCACCCTGACATGAGTGTCCCTCCTCTTCCTCCCTGCTCTGCACAGCAAGCAGGAGGCTCCCAGGGAGTGGGGGGCAGATCCAAGGCAAAGAGCAGGAGAGGAGCAGCAGTGGGAGGAGGGGCAGCTGAAGCGCTGGCACTTGATAGCCTCTTAGCCAAACCAGTCAGGATCACCTGTCAGAGGCTCCAAGATCTACCAGTAGATCCTGATCTACTGGTTGGTGACCACTGGCTTATATTAAAGTTCAAAGGGCAACTTTAGTGATGCAGATGACGTTTTGGGGGCATCTGACAACCTGTAGCCTTAGAATTTACATTTGAAGAGTATCCAGAGGACAGAAATTACTAAATGTTTAATCAATATTTTAGTTATCTGTCTTAGTACACTACAAGTGCATTAGTCCTAACATCTCTCTGAAACACAATACTACTAATCTGAAATACAGTCTTCTAAAAAAGAGATAATATTGTTGATTCTTATTGTTGTTTGACTAATACTTTATGGATTTAAAGATGTGCTACAGGCTATATCTGCAGCAGCTCTTGCAGAACTTGCTCGGGGGAATGAGATGATGCAGGATGCTATTGCAAATGCAGATGCAATTGGTCCTCTGGTTGAGCTTCTTCGTGGAAGGAAAGTCAGTGTGCAGGTGAAAGGTGCTATGGCTATTGAAATGCTATCAGAAAACAACAGTTCTATACAGAAAGAGTTTCTGGAAAGATCAGTAACAAAAGATCTTTTAAAGCTCTTCAAGGCAAGAATTTATTTCATATTTTTATTTTTCTAATGTCTTAAGACATTTTTTTCATTGGAAAAAAGTGCAAAATAGGCTGTGTTACTTGGATTAATTGAAAAACCATCAGTATCATAGAGAAAATAGTTTTTTAAATGTGTAAGATTTAAAATTCTGTCAGTGAAAGAAAATCTTTGCTTTTTTCAAATTTTCAGGCATTTCACTTGACAGTTAAGGAACAAGGTGCTACAACTTTGTGGGCACTGGCAGGACAAACACTGAAGCAGCAAAAATTGATGGCAGAACAGATTGGGTACAACTTTATTATTGATATGCTTTTGTCACCATCTGATAAAATGCAGTATGTTGGTAAGATATTGGTTTTGTTTTGTATAAATTTGCAAAATATTGGACAGTTTATTGATGTTTTTAAACATACATTTTTTCTTTGTTTTGGAAGGAGGTGAAGCAGTAATAGCACTTAGCAAAGACAGCAGGCTTCATCAAAATCAAATATGTGAAGGGAATGGAATTGGCCCTTTGGTTCGATTGCTGAGAAGCACAAAGATAGCAGAGGGCACGCTCCTGAGTGTCATCAGAGCCTTGGGGACCATTTGTATTGGTTTGTAGAATTTTTTATGTTTTAGGGTGTTTAAAAACAACAACAAAAATTAACCTTAAGTAGTTTTGAAGGGGAAAAATGCAAACTAGTTTGAAACAATAGCAATGAAAAAAGAAAAAAATAGTTTATTTAGTACTACTATTAGAATGGAATTGAAATATAACTTTTCAATATAAAGAAAAATCATATGTCATGAACAAAATTCTTACTTATTCATCCATGAAATCTTTGTGTACATTACATAATTTTGTTATGGTAATCATTTTTAAAGCCCTTGTCATGCCTATGAAACAGAGGGATGCAAATCAAGCACTTTGGAAGTACAAATGAGCCCGGGATTTAAATATCCCGGGCTTCCGGGCTTCATTTGCATACTCACGTTTGGGCTGATCCTGTACTCCTCAAAAAATCTGCCAAAAAAGCTCCCCCACTGTCAGCAGAGCTGTGGCTAGACTTTACTTTCACTTTCGAAAGGGCGCGTGATCGGCACCGCGCCCAAACTTGAGTATGCAAATGAAGCCTGGGATATTTAAATCCCGGGCTCATTTGCACTTCCAAAGTTCTTGATTTGCATCCCTCTGTTGGCAGAGGGATGCAGTCTAGACATAGCCAAAGAGTGTCAAATAAGGCAGAGAACTGCAGAGCTCCATCTCAGGCTGAGAGTGGTTGAGAAGAAACTGGAGGGATCAGGCTGTGCATGTGCGGTGTCTACTAACATGGCACGTGCTGGTTCATGCTGTGCATGTGCAGCTCAGCAAGGACTGCTTCAAAATCTCTGACCCAGGCAGTGGGACGGTACCAAGACCAAGCGTGGAGCATCCACGGGGACCTCTCAAAGAAGAGCCTTTCTATATGAATTTCATAAGACAATGAGTGCCTAATCTATATCCCTCTGTCGGCAGAGGGCTGTAGTCTAGACACAGCCTTCAAGTGGTTCTTAGTCATAACAACTCAATTGTTAGTTAGTACTGTTCTTATTTATTTAGTTAGTTACTTGTAGTTCATTTAAAAAACAAACAAACAAGTTTTCATCATGTCCAGCTCTTTAGGCTTCAAACGGTGCACCTTCTGCAGAGACACTACCCCATCTTGGATGGGCACTTGCAATGCATCAGATGTTTAGGGGAGCACCATTTATCCTAAGATTGTCCCTACTGTGCCAAACTCAAGGCCAGGACTCAGAGACAGGGACCTTTGTCTGAAGCTGATCCTTCTGGAAAAAAATGCACATCCTGCGTTGGATCTGGGAATGCAGTGAAGGGAGGTACAGTCATCCCCAGGCTCCTCTCAGGGCAAAAAGGCACCAAAAAAGAGGAATTCCTCAGTGCCTCATTGTCAGCCCTCCTCCAGAAAGTGGTCTCCGCCCAAACCATTGGCACAGAGGTCCCACATCAGCACTTACGACGCTCCAGCTACCTCAGGCATTCAGACACTGTTGGCTGCCAGTGGCACTGACTGCAAAGGGCCCAAACACCATCCTAAGATGGCACCGGTACATGTCACAGTACCGTCATCTATATCAGTACCATCACATCCATCATTGGTATTGACGACTTCAATGATACCGGCAACTATGACACTGCCACCACTTCCAGCACTGCTGGTGCACCTGACGGCACTGTCTGCTTCCTCCACACCGATAGCGCCCATTCGCTCAGCACCATAAGCACTGACCAGAGCAGCGGCACTGGTTGTATATTCAATACCACCAACATACCAGCGATCTCTTCCATCTGTGCCGAACACACCATCGGCACCGTACAGACAGATACAGCAAACCCCAGCACTGATCCTTGCAGTACCGTTGCCGTACATGTGAAACACTGACCTAGCAGTGACATATGCTCCTTAGTCACCACTTTTCAACACTGATTTGTCGCCAATACTGACAACACTATATACCCTATCCCCGGTGCCATCTCAATTTTCCAGCAATGAAGAGGAAGGTGTACAAGCCTCCTTCTCTCTGCACTGCAGCCCTCCAATACAATATTACAAACCCCACTATGACTCAAGAGGGATTCCCCCATGGTATTGACACCACTGGATGCCTCCCTCGGTACCGCATCCTGCACAATGGCCATACTCCCCTGGGGCTCATACAGGAGACACCTTAGTGTGCAACTGAGCCCCTACAAATAGGCTACTTCTGTCACACCACGCATGATCTCATTGGTGCAACAGTTAGATCCTCAAGTGCCTCAACCAATGGAGGAGTTTCCTCCTGATACGTCACCCCTTACCAATTCATTGTCTTCACCGGATAAGGCTGTGATTTCACCTTCATCCGTGGATAATTTTGAACATTTTAATGATCTCTTTAAGAGAGTTGCAGCTGAGATTACAATTTCCATGGCGGAAGTTTTGCAACCCCAGCATGAGCTCACAGATACACTCCAAGCCTCCTCATCTTCTAAAATTGCCCTCCCCATCAACCCTGCCATTTTGGACCTGGCCAACACAATCTGGCAAACTTCTGTATCAATCCCACCTACGTGCAAATGAGCAGACAAGAAATACTATGTATCCGCCAATGCCTAGGAATTTCTCTTTACTCATCCCACACTGAACTTAGTAGTGGAAATTGCACACCAGTGGGCAAAACAACATCTCTTTCACATCACTCAACCAGATAAAGACACTAAGGGTGTGTCTAGACTACAGGGTTTGTCTACAAAAGTGGACTTTTTTCAACAAAACTATACCTGCGTCTACACTACCGCCGAGTTCTGTCAATAGTAAGTTGACAGAACGCAGCAGTTTTGTTGACGGTGGTAAACCTCATTCCATGAGGAAAAACACTTTTTTCCACAGAGTTATTTAAAAAAAAGGCACTATTGCATCCACACTGTGCTTTTTCAAAAGAGAGCGTCTAGACTCTTTGTCGAAAAAGCGGCTTGCTTTGTCGACAGAACTAGCTGTAGTCTAGATGCTCTTTTTCGACAGAGGCTTTGTCGACGGTAACTGTCAACAAAGTCTCTGTCGACAAAAGCCTGTAGTCTAGACATACCCTAAGGGTATGTCTACACTAGCTCATTAATTTGAGCTAGGTAGGCAAATCAGGCGACCGGAGTTGCAAATGAAGCCCGAGATTTAAACATCCCGGGCTTTATTTGCATGTTCCTGTCCGGTCACCATTTTGAAATTTCACTCGCCCGAACTCACTGCCATGCGGCTACAATCAGCAGTGAAACGTTAATTCGAACTAAGTCCTTAGTTGGAATTAACTGTTACTCCTCATTCCATGAGGCTGAATTCCATGAGAAGTAACATTTAATTCGAACTAAGGACTTAGTTTGAATTAACGTTTCACTGCCGTGTGTAGCCACGCAGCAGTGAGTTCGGGCTAGTGAAATTTCAAAATGGCGACTGGATGGGAACATGCAAATAAAGCCCGGGATATTTAAATCCTGGGCTTCATTTGTAACTCCGGTCGCCTGATTTGCCTACCTAGCTCGAATTAACAAGCTAGTGTAGCCATACCCTCAGAGACTAGACCTATTTGGGCGCAAGATGTACACTTCTGCAACTTTACAGTTCAGAATTTCAAATTATTCAGCCTTGCTGGTGAAGTACGCCTTTTGCAATTACTCCAAATTCATGGACTTTGTTAACGACATTCCTGAGGCAGAGAGATATCAATCAATTCACTGCCATGCTCTCTGAAGAGCCTCCAGGTGGCTCTTGATGCTGCTGATCCTGCTGCTAGGACCACAGGCGCTGCCATTGTGATACGTAGAGCTTTCTGGTTCTCCCCAGCTACGTTCTCTCATGAGATTCAATCTACAGTGGAAGACCTGCCATTTTATCATGAATAGCTATTTGCAGCTAAGATCAACAAAGTTCATAACACTATGAAGGACTCGCGTGCCACTCTCCGCATATTAGGGATACATACGCCCAACAACCGGCATAGACAATACCAATATCAGCCCTATCAATGGCTATGCTACCATGCCTATCTCAACCAACAGCAGGATAACAAACCCAACAGAAACCGAATCCGGCCTCAGAGACAAAGGCAGACATCAGGCTCAGCCTCTCAATTGCCAATGGCCAACAAGCAAATTTGAAGGCTTGGTCGAGGACCTGGAAAACCCCCTACAAATTTAAATGCCGAGAATGACCACACAAACTTTCCAAAATCGTCTCTGCCCATTCTACCACCAATGGGCTTACATCATCTCAGACAGATGGGTGCTTGACATTATTCTGTCCGGTTACACCATCCCGTTCCTCTCCAAGCCTCCTACCCACCCTCTTATCCTATCCCTCTTCAGCGACCCCTATCACAATGCCCTGCTATGACAAGAGATGCTTCATTTGTTAGATCTAGGGGCCATAGAACCTGTCTCACAGCAGCACAGAGGCAGAGGCTTCCACTACTTTCCCCAACATCACAAATGGGTGCTCAACCCCTCGATAGCATGCTCCCTGTTTCACAAATAGAGCTGGCCATCAATAGATCTATTTGCAACGCCTCACAATACCAAATGCTCAAGAGCGGGCATAAGATAGGATCTATCAGGGATGTCTTCCTCATTCAATGGAGTCATGATCTTGCTTACGCCTTCCCCCTGCCCATACCATTTCTTGCCAAAGTCATTCAGAAGGTCAGAGTGGATGGCTCCCTCTCCTTCTCCAATGCAATCTCATCACTCTGGGTCAGACAACCCAAACCTACCTGGATCTATGTAAGCTACAGCTAACAGCATGGCTCCTCTATGGCTTTCTCACTTAGAACTAGACCTCCCGGAACAGATTTGGATAATATTCATACACAGCTGGAGGATTCTACTCATGCCTCCTACACCACCTACAAGTGGAAACGATTCTAAGCGTGGTGTACTTCGAAAGGACAGGACCCAATATCAACACCCCTGTCTTTTATCCTTAAATATCTATTCACCTTAAAGCAATTATCACTCTTGTTTAGTTCCATGTAGCTACACCTAGTGGCCATTACAGCCTTCCACCACAAAATTGACGGCTGCTCCATTTTTACTCAGCCCACAACTAAAAGGTTTCTCAAGGGTCTGCATCTCTTACATCCTGATATCACACAACCAGTGCCTCCCCTGGGACCTCAGGCTGGTACTGCGAGCCCTAACCAGGATGCCTTTTGAGCCTCTCATCTCCTGGTCCCTTTTGCACCTCTCCATGAAGGTTGCATTCCTGGTTGCCATCACATCGGCTCACCATGTCGGAGACAGAGTGGCACTCATGGCCGACCCATCTTTTATATTATTTCACCCTGATAAAGTTACCCTTCTCACACTCCCAAAATGCTTACCTAAGGTTCCTTCATCATTTCATATAAACTAACCCATAAACCTACCTGTATTCTTCCCAAAGCCCCACACAGATGCATTTGAGACTTCCATGCACACCCTCAATGTTCAATGAGCATTGGCCTTTTATCTACAAAGAACTTGGCCCTGCAGACAATCACTCTGCCTATTCCTCACGTTCACCGAGCGAAACAGAGACCGTTGAAATGGATTACAGACTGTATAAAAATCTCTTACACTCTCAAGGGCCTACAGCCACCAATACGCTTGACAGCTCATTCCACCAGGGCCGTATCCTCTTCTACTGTGTATTGTTGAAGCAAAATAAGCTCCTATGTGGTTAGGCAGCTAACAAACAGCTTTATTGATCAATAAGGCACAAAGTGAGCCAAACGTGGTCTCAGCAGAGCTGGGCCCAGTAAGGCTGCTCAACACAATCAGTCCTAGTATTTTATACCCTTAACCAAACAAGTTTGATGCCAGGGCATACCATCAAAGCAAACTTCAAAGAGAAATGGTTATCAGCAAAGAAAGAAACAAGTTTTAGGGAGTGAGAGTTTCGACTCAAAATGATTCATTAACACATTCCAACAGCTCATCTTTCTGGCTTTTTTCTTACATTGGTGAAGGTCAGTTCACTCACTGGCGTACGTGCAAAAGCAAGAAACTGAAATGGATTTCTGTTATACAGAATGGCTTCTAGATAAATATGAAATGGTTTCCACAGTATCTTTGCAACATGCCGCTAATGGACATTTGCAAGGCAGCCACTTGGGCATCACAACTTACCTTTGCTAAGCACTATGCACTTTCATACATGGGTGACACCTCGGTGGGCTCCACTGTGCTATCATTCACTTACCATAATATTCCAAAGCCCCAGCCACCATGGGGTGAAACTGCTTGCTAATCACCAAGAGTGGAGCATCCACAGGGATCTCTTGAAGAAGTAATAAAGGTTACTCACCTTGTGCAGTAACTGGAGTTCTTCGAGATGATGTCCCTGTGGATGCTTCATGACCCACTCTCCTCCCCTCTGCTTCAGACCTGGAGGGCCTCAGGGGTAGAGAAACAACTGGAGTGATTGGGCCATGCATGCACAGTGCCTACTAACTTGGCATGTGCTGGTTCGTGCTGTGCATGTGCGGCCCGGCAGAGACTGCTTCAAAATCTCCAATCCAGGCAATGGGACAGCATCAAGACCAAGCATGAAGCATCCATGGGGACACCATCTCAAAGAACTCCAGTAGCTGCACAAGGTAAGTAACCTTCATTTCTGGTACATGACCTGCTTACTCCTTGGTGGATATGTACATGTAGTTTACAACATAAAGTCTTTTAGCTACTGGTCTTGTTTTCTGGCTGTTCATGAGTTTCTACTTTTGTAATTCTTGTCATATCCTACCTGCTTAGTTTTTTAGTACCTTTATTTGTTGTGTCATATAAACTCTTTGGGACTGCAATGTGACTTTACTTTGGAGTATTGTAAAATTAAAAATATTAAATTTAGACTTCCTTATTTCCTTATATTGTATAAAAAAGTCCTGAAAGTTCTTTATTCTTGTTTTCATTCTCAAAATACAAATCTCATCATGTCTCTTTTTGTTGGAAAACTTTGATAACTTAAATACGTGGATTGTGTGCTTTGCACAACCCTTAAATTAAGATGTTGAATCCTTAATAACAGCATGTTTTCTTCCATATTTAAATAGGTGTTAGCAAAACAAACAAACAAAAAGCCGAAAGCCAGTGTCTTACAACGTTTGAATAAAAATAATTTCCTGTTTCAGTTATTGAAAGTTTTACTTTTACATTTGCTCTGATGTAAAAACCTGCTAGTTCTCCAACTATCACAGAATTTTCTGAAGTCCACAAAACCTGGATTTTTAAGTAAAAGCAAAGGTGGAAAAATACTTTTTCCCCATAGGAATTGCCTCCCTTTCATTACTTTTAAAAAATATATAATTAAGAAGAAAAAATGCACAAAATCACTCTTGTTTTTCAGGTTTCTTTTAAAGCAAAGTGTTTTTTACAGTGTGTCCACCCATTTAACTGTCATGCTGGAAAACCATAGACTCATATGTTAACGCTGTTGTTATGAGAGAGGCATGTGAAAGTGGATATGACTAATGGGAAGAGGAGGATGCTGAAAATGTGATTTTTTGAATATACAGCTTGTTTGGAGAGTTCCAGCACTCCTCCCCAATTTCAAACCTTGCTAAAGAGCATTTTTGTTGTCATCATATACTACAGGAAAATTAACAGGCCTTCTAAATCTTTTAGTCTAAACTCTTTTGGGTATTTCATAAAAATAAGTTAGTCCAGTATTTTCATCCCAATTTCCATGCTGTCTTGAAATTTAATATAAACCAGATCAGATCATTTTCCTTTCTCACTAATCTTCATTCATGTAAAAAATAGCATGTTTTTAGAACAGATGTGAAATGAATCTTCATGTTTTGCAAAATGTATTTGTTGTCTTAAATAACGCTTTGTCCAGTCTCTTCTTGACATATGAGGCTAGGTAAGCTGGATAAACCATACTACAGATTGAACCTCTGAAAGCTGTGACTCTCTGGTCTGGCAACATCTATGACCCAGAAGTACCACAGATGTTCCAGGACCAGAGAGTCCTGGTAGAGGGCTAGTGACTGGGCTCCCTGCAACTGGGCTGCCAGGCAGGATCATGAGCCCAGCTGTGGCAATAGGGCTGCCTGGCAGGGCTGTAGGCCAGGGCACAGCAGCAGGGCAGCTTTGCAGGACTGGGAGCCCAGTGCACTAGGAGTTGGGCTGCTTGGCTTAGCCAAAGGAGGAGGGAGAAACCGACAGGGCTGTGTGGCTGGTGACAGGAGGGAGGGAGCTGACTGGGAGGCCAGTGGCCAGTCCAGGGCTGGAATGGGGAGTGGCAGTAGCAGGAGGGCCAGAAATGACCTCCCTGGTCCAGCAAAATCCCTCATCCAGGACCTGTCAGATCCCCAGGGTGCTCAACTAGAGAGGTCCAACCTGTAATTGATAAATCTGAAATAGTCAAGTGCTTTGTAGCCAACTACAAGGAAGCAGAGGTACCTAGATCCTAGAAGATTTCTATATTCATACACAAGAATGAAAGTGACACATAAAATAAGCTTTAGTCAAGTCTCTGAAATGTTAAGTGTCTGTGCATATATTTAGAAATTGTTACTTAGATGTAGGCAGGACTGTTATTTTGGGTAGGACGAACTGCTTTTAATTTGGTGGGAAAGCAAAATGGTTCTCTAGATTCTCCATAACTAGAATTACCCTCAGGCAGCTAACTTTTGGGATAATTAGTGCTTATTACAGTCTCTAAGACTTAATGTGTGGAACCATGTTGGTGAAAATTCACCATTTGCAATGGGCTTTTCTGATTTTATTCCAGGCGCACCCTCCTTTTCTCCATGTATCTTTTTCTAGGGAGCTGTGGTCAACAGAAGCCAGGCATACCTTTTTCCTTGTATATAAAGGTAGAAACCTGGATTAGCTGTGATATTAAGTTATTTCAAGTAAAAAAGAGTATTGTACTATTATTCTTACATAATCTTCCATAATTAGGTATAAACTGGACAATTTTTGTTTATGTTTTCTGTTTTTTTCTTGCACAAATGTCTTGCATGCAATATATCTAACATGAAGACTCTTACAGGTGTGGCTCATACAAATAATCCAGTCAGCCAGGAAAACATAGTGGAGGAACAGGCCTTACCAATATTGGTTCACCTGCTTAAAAATCATAATTCTCTTCAGATAAAGGTGCGGAATAATGGTGTGTCTGAGAGGATGTGTGTGCATGCGTGTCCATGTTCTGTGGCTGAAATGTATTCAGACCTGAACTTTCTGGGAAAAACTTCTTGTCATCTTTTTGCAGCTTAGAAGGATGAGAAAACAAAAATAAACAAATAGTATTCCTCCTTAGCAAGACACTTCGAAAGCTAGCTACTGAGGAACAAATGCAAACTATACTTGTAAAACAGTTGTCCCTTATTTATTATTGTATGAAGACAATCACAAAAGTAATGTCAACCTTCAAATATGTGCTATAAGGATTATGTTTTATCCCTGTGGATTTCTCTTGAGTGATCTTTTCCAGATGAGTTAATTGCTCATAAATATTAGACTTACCTATGCTAATTCATAATGTACCTTTTGAGTGTTTTTTAATACAGGCAGTCCCCGGGTTACATCAATCCGACTTACGTCGGATCCCTAGTTACAAACGGGGGGGCGCAGCTAGTGCGGGGTGCCTCCCCCACTGTCGCTGCCTCTGGCGGCGCGGGGGGCGCTTCCCCCCAGCAGACCAGGGAGACGCAGAGCTAGCGCCCCTCCCCCGCCCCCCAGCAGACCAGGAAGACGCGGAGTGGCTTTTCTCGCCGCGGAGGACGCGGGTCTGCTGGGGGGAACAAGACACCAGCCAAAAGGGGGCACCCCAGAGCGGAAAACTTAATTTCCTAGGGAACAGCAGGAGCAGCAGGCAGTGAGACCCATTGTGTTACAGTCCCCACCTTGGGAGCAACAGCTCTTTCCCTCTTCAGCACTACAGCTGCAAGTATCTTGTTAGCCTCACGTGAAATTAACAAGTCCCTTCCAGCCTGGCAGAGGTGAAGCTGAAAAATTACCCAGTGGTGTGGGTGGGCAAGAATGGGGAGGAGCAGGACAGAAGGGAAGAGGGGATAAGCCCCAACTCCACACCCTGGCTGAAGCGGAGCAGGGTAAGCCCGAGGGGATGGGTCTGGTTGCAAAGTGGGTGAGTGGACAATGAGGACCCACCTGTGGCTAAATTCCTGTTCCCAACACAGAATTTTTCTTTAAAATTAATCCTGTGGATAAATTCACACACACGCTTCACAGGAAGGGATTTCCATTTTTTGCTCAGCAGAATACAACAACAGCTTTGATTGTATCAATATTTCACTGTGCTCTCCAATGACTATTGATTACACTTAATACCCATTTCACTGAACCATCTGTAGCAAATTCTATTTGGAACAGTAATATGCATTGAATAAACTTTTTTTAGTTATAAAAAACAAAGATTCTGACTATTAAATGAATAACTGGGATCTTTCAGGTACCCCAAAAGGAAGATTTGGATATAGCACGAAACACTGAAACTTATGATCAATTTTTAATTAAAATATCAACCAAAAAAACCTTCATATCAAAACAGTATGTGTTTTTCTTAGAATAAGGAAGTTGTGTGAGAATCAGGGTCTTTTCCACCTAACTCCAGCTCCCCGACCCTCCCCCCAAAATATATACCAGTTCTGACTTACATACAAATTCAACTTAAGAACAAACCTACAGTCCCTATCTTGTACGTAACCCGGGGACTGCCTGTATAGGGAATAGCATATGGTAGACTTGTACATAGTTTGATATTCTGGCACATTTTCAGTGCACAGGGAAGCATAGATTCCTAAGGTTGGAAGAGACCTCAGGAGGTCATCGAGTCCAGCCTCCTGCCCAAAGCAGGACCAACCCCAACTAAACCATCCCTGCCAGGGATTTGTCAAGCCAAGACTTAAAAACCTCTAGGGATGGAGCTTCCATCATCTCCCTAGGTAACCCATTCCAGTGCCTCACCCCTCTCCTAATGAAATAGTTTTTCCTAATATCCAGCCTAAATCTCCCCTACTGTAACACCTAACATGACAATAAAGAAACAGAGCAATAAGCTAACAGAATCCATAATGGTCCATGTCACGGTGGATGCAGCTATCCTTAGTGATGTTACATCAGGGATGAATGATATCTAGCACATGGGCCATGGGTGAAGCTGCTGCTTGGGGAGGCAAGCTCTCCACATCTGCTCTGCCCAAACCCCATTCCAACACTTCCCAAGTCCCACATCCTCCTCACTGTCTCCCTCTTCTCTTAACTCCTCATCCCTCATCACCCCTTCTAGCCAAATCTCTGATCCCAAATGTAGCAAATGACATTTGAAAAAAAACCCACCCACTCTTCTTACATTTTTTTCTAAAGAAAATAGAGCATGTTTTCCACTGAATGCCAAATTGTGAAGACAGTACATGCAGAGTGTACCTAATTAAAAGCACTAAATTTGGGAATAAAAAATGTCAGACAGGTTTTTTGTTATACCCTGAAGTTTATCAGAGATTAAGTTGCAAAAACTTTTTAGTAAGAGCAAGTCAGCTATCCTGCTAAATATTTAAATATTATGGAGTACATGATGCACCTCTTCTCTGTTTTACATTTTCTTAATTAGTATTTCTGTGTTGATTTTATATTTTAAATTAACTTTAACGTCTTCATGAAGTGATCATTGCAGATTACTACATATTTTAATGTACTGAAACAAAGGCATTATTTTAAATGAATGAGTCAAAGTGGCTTAGTGTGTTCATAACTAAGTTCATTGCTTTTAGACAAAAGAGAACACTGATTTATTTTGTGTGAGCTCCAGGTTTATAAAATGTCACCATATGTTTATTTTGAAAATATGTTTTCAAAGATTGTATGAATAACAATACAATAGCATATGGGACCAAACCTATTTGCTATATGCTGGTCCTATGAAAGCACATGACTACTTTGGTTCTCTAAGGGCACAGTAAGTAGAATTATAATTTATCCATATTTTTGGAGTCCTTATTCCTTAGAATATGACAGAGCTTGGAATGAGCAAGCTTAGACTGTTTTAAAGCTATTTTTGAAACATAAAAACTCTGGTGAAGTTTGGCTGAAGAACATATGAATCTGGTCATACAGAAGCAGATACGCCCTGCAAATAAGTGTTACTGCTATGACAAGTGGGTTGGCTTATGGCAGGGCTACTCAACCTTGGAGCCCCGGGGGCCAAAATGATACTCACAGCACATGCCAAGGGCGGCAACTACAGTATGGTTGCGTGTACATGCAAATATATATGCAAATAGCTTCTTTCACACTAATGAGCATGAATTCAAAGATTAAGGCAAGATTACACAGCACATAGGACCCATTTAAGTCAGTTCTGCTGATATTAATAAAATGCAATAGTTACCCGATTTCCACCCACATGACAGAATTTTAATGAGCAATGACAGTCTAAGAATTTAACTACTAAAACACATATCAACAGAAAACCATTATATTGACTACTTTTTTGTTTTGGCTTCTGTTGCCGGCAAGAGTGAGTTTCAGGTCCAACACTGGGTTCTCAAGTACGAAAAAAGCTACACAGGCATCTGTCAAACACAAGCAATTTATTTCCTGACAGCTATTAGCTGTCCCCCTTAACTAAAAGAACAACTTGATAGGAAAAGCAGCATTTCTTACATCCTTTCTGCTAGCTGGGGAACCCGTTTCGGCTGCGGATGAAGTGGGAGACTGTCTCAGCTTCTGCGGCACTGGTAACCAAAGCCCATCAGTGAGGTCCAAATTGCTGTGCTCTGGTGCAGCTTTAAACACAGTGGCTATGTCTAGACTGGCATGATTTTCCACAAATGCTTTTAACGGAAAAGTTTTTCCATTAAAAGCATTTGCGGAAAAGAGCATCTAGATTGGCACAGACACTTTTGCGCAAAAGCACTTTTTGTGGAAAAGCGTCCGTGCCAATCTAGATGTGGTTTTGTGCAAGAAAGCCCCGATCGCCATTTTCGCCATCGGGGCTTTTTTGCACAAAACAGTTTTTAGCTGTCTACACTGGCCCTCTTGCACAAATGTATTTGCGCAAGAGGGTTTTTTCCCCGAACGGGAGCAGCATAGTATTTGCGCAAGAAAACTGACAATCTTACATTAGATCGTCAGTGTTCTTGCGCAAATTCAAGCGGCAAGTGTAGACAGCTGGCAAGTTTTTCTGCAAAAGCGACTGCTTTTGTGGAAAAACTTGCCAGTCTAGATGCAGCCACTGTGTCTACCTTGTTTGGCAGTTTGAAAGTTTTCAGGGGTTACTCATTATTTGTTACAGTATGGCTCAGCTGTACTTCTTGTCCTTTGACTTTGTTTACATGATCAGTACATTTAGGTAAACAAGATTGTTATGTTCCCATTCTTCTCTACAATTCATTCTTGCTACAACGGTGTATGTTCCTAGAGGCTTGCTTCTGGCTCATCAGTAGTAGGGATAGAAGGGGGAGGGAATGGAAAAGGATGGGGAATGCAGGCTTCATCACCCCTATACTTCACACATACAGAGTTCTTCCGCAGTTGACCCCTACAGCTTCCACCCACAGGCCACGTGTTGAACCCCATGTAAACCCAAACTGCACCACGGGCCGCAAACAAACAGGCCACAGGCCACATGTTGAGTAGCTCTGGCTTATGGTATATTCAGTTAAGAACATAAGAATGGCCATACTGGGTCAGACCAAAGGTCCATCTAGCCCAGTATCCTGTCTGCCGACAGTGGCCAACACCAGGTGCCCCAGAGGGGGTGGACCTGATCAAGCGATTTGTCTCCTGCCATCCTTCTCCAGCCTCTGACAAACAGAGGCCAGGGACACAATTTCTATCCCCTGGCTAATAGCCTTTTATGGACCTAACTTCCATGAAATTATCTAGCTTCTCTTTAAACTCTGTTATAGTCCTAGCCTTCACAGCCTCCTCTGGCAAGGAATTCCACAGGTTGACTACGCACTGTGAAGAAGAACTTTCTTTTATTAATTTTAAACCTGCTACCCATTAACTTCATTTGGTGTCCTCTAGTTCTTCTATTATGGGAACTAATAAATAACTTTTTTTTATTCACCCTCTCCACACCACTCATGATTTTATATACCTCTATCATATCCCCCCTTAGTCTCCTCTTTTCTAAACTGAAAAATCCCAGTCGCTTTAACCTCTCTTCATATGGGACCCGTTCCAAACCCCTAATCATTTTAGTTGCCCTTTTCTGAACCCTTTCTAAGGCCAAAATATCTTTTTTGAGGTGCGGAGACCACCTCTGTACACAGTATTCAAGATATGGGTGTACCATAGTTTTATACAGAGGCAGCAAGATACTCTGTGTTTTATTTTCTATCCCTTTCTTAATAATTACTAACATCCTATTTGCCTTTTTGACCACAGCTGCACACGGTGTGGAAGTTTTCAGAGAACTATCCACGATAACTCCAAGATCTCTTTCCTGATTTGTCATAGCCAAATTAGCCCCCATCATACTGTACATATAGTTGGGGTTATTTTTCCCGATGTTCATTACTTTACACTTATCCACATTAAATTTCATTTGCCATTTTGTTGCCCAATCACTCAGTTTGGTGAGATCTTTTTGTAGTTCTTCACAGTCTGCTTCTGTCTTGACTATCTTAAACAATTTAGTATCATCCACAAACTTTACTACCTCACTGCTTACCCCTTTCTCCAGATCATTTATGAATAAGTTGAACAGGATTGGTCTCAGGACTGACCCTTTGGGGACACCGCTTGTTACCCCTCTCCATTCTGAAAATTTACCATTTATTCCTGCCCTTTGTTTCCTGTCTTTTAACCAGTTCTCAATCCATGAAAGGACCTTTCCTCTTATCCCATGACAATGTAATTTACACAAGAGCCTTTGGTGAGGGACCTTGTCAAAGGCTTTCTGAAAATCTAAGTATACTATATCTACTGGATCCCCCTTGTCCGCATGTTTGTTAACCCCTTCAAAGAACTCTAAGGGTATGTCTACACTACCCCGCTAGTTCGAACTAGCGGGGTAATGTAGGCATACCGCACTTGCAAATGAAGCCCGGGATTTGAATTTCCCGGGCTTCATTTGCATAAGCGGGGAGCCACCATTTTTAAATCCCCGCTGCTTCGAACCCCGTGCAGCGCGGCTACACGGGGCTCGAACTAGGTAGTTCGGACTAGGGTGCCTATTCCGAACTACCGGTACACCTCATTTCACGAGGAGTAACGGTAGTTCGGATTAGGAACCTAGTCCGAACTACCTAGTTCGAGCCCCGTGTAGCCGCGCTGCACGGGGTTCGAAGCAGCGGGGATTTAAAAATGGTGGCTCCCCGCTTATGCAAATGAAGCCCGGGAAATTCAAATCCCGGGCTTCATTTGCAAGTGCGGTATGCCTACATTATCCTCCTAGTTCGAACTAGGAGGGTAGTGTAGACATACCCAAAGAGATTAGTAAGATATGACTTCCCTTTACAGAAACCATGTTGACTTTTGTCCAACAAATTATGTTCTTCTACGTGCCTGACAATTTTATTCTTTACTATTGTTTCGACTAATTTGCCCGGTACTGAAGTTACACTTACCGGTCTGTAATTGCCAGGATCGCCTCTGGAGCCCTTTTTAAATATTGGTGTCACTTTAGCTACCTAGCGTATAAAAATGGTATAAGAATAAGTTACATATAAGAATAGTAGATGGTATATAAGAATAACTAGTGGGTTTGCTTATGGTATATAAATTTCAAGGGCAATCAGTTCTCACTTCAAGATACAAGCTAATCATGATTTGAAGTCAGAAACACAGAACTTCATATTCTGGTACAGATCAGAGGTCTGTCTAGTATCCAATTTCTAGCAATGAACAGTATGCTTTAAAGGAATATGCAAGACACTCTGAAGAGGACAATAAAGAAATAATCTGACCATATGGGATTTTTTTTTATAACACCTTTATGCCATGAAGCATGAAGTTTTATATCCCTTATAAATTATATGTTTTGTAATGTTTAATGCAGCTGTGGATGTTTTCATTATCCATATAAATATTGATTTTTGGGGGGATGCCTAGTATGTCTTTGCCTCAATTATATTTTGTTGAAGTGAGTTTTACTTTAAACCTGTGTACTTAGTTTTCTAATATAAACTGATTTGTTGTTTATTAAATAAAATATATTATGGGTTTTCTCTGCAAAATGTTAAGTGTATAATATCTGTATTTTTATTTAAAATATATATTTAGGTTGAAGTTGCATATTCCTTGGCTTGCATTGTTTTAAGAAACAGCAAATTACAGACTGTCTTACAAGAGGAGGAGGGTTTTGATTATCGTGATGTTCTTGAACTTCTTAATGCACCTGATAAGGTACTGTATTTGGTAAAGTAGCAATATTAATTTTTGAAAAAGTATTCTATATTACTGTCAGAGATACCATAAGCAAAATATGTCATGCTGAATTTACTATACAGTAGCGCCTAATATTTACAGTATAAACTTCACCTGTCAGACATAAATATCCAAAATGTGTCCTTTTCATATAACAGTTAATACTCTTATGGGTTTGGTGAAACCTTGTGGAAGCTGGTAGGTATAACAGCTGTTCTTCGTCGAGTGATGTCCCAGTGGGTGCTCTACTGTAGGTACTGGGCTTGTCCTGGCGCTGCAGATCAGAGACTTTTCCATAGAGGTAAACAGCCAGACTGCACATGCGCAGTGAGCATCTTGCGGCATTTGCGCTCTTTTGCACACGTGCACGGTCCGACTTCTGCCAGTTCCTCTCAATAGCCTCAGGCTGCAAACGGAGTGAACTGGTCTTCTCACCCTTTTCCTCATTCATGAGAGTGTTCAATCTTGTTAATAGTTCATAGCATTATAATTAATAATTAATTGTTAGTTACTCAATACCTTCATTTGTCATTTAAATTTTTTTTTCTTTCTTCAGTAGTTAGATAGTTACATAAGACTTTTAAGGTATGTCTACGCTAGCTCGTTAGTTCGAGCTAGGTGGGCAAATGAGGGCAACCGGAGTTGCAAATGAAGCCCGGGATTTAAATATCCCGGGCTTCATTTGCATGTTCCCGGACACCGCCATTTTTAAATCCCCCTTAGTCTGAACTAACTGCCCGCGGCTAGACGCGGCAGTTAAACGTTAATTCGAACTAACTCCTTAGTTCGAATTAACTGTTACTCCTCGTGGAATGACAGTTAATTCGAACTAAGGAGTTAGTTCGAATTAACGTTTAACTGCCGCGTCTAGCCACGGGCAGTTAGTTCAGACTAAGGAGGATTTAAAAATGGCGGCGCCCGGGAACATGCAAATGAAGCCCAGGATATTTAAATCCCGGGCTTCATTTGCAACTCCGGTTGCCCTCATTTGCCCACCTAGCTCGAACTAACGAGCTAGTGTAGACATACCCTTATAGATATAGATAATACCTTCCTCCCTTCCCTACAGTTTGAGAACCTTGTTTTTAAACAAAACAAAACCCTAACTCAAGAACAACTTTTAAGATGCCCGGCTCCCCGGGTTTTAAAAAGCGTGACACATATTGCGAAGCTATGCCCACTTCTGACAGACACTCAGCTTGCATTCGTTGTCTCAGCAAGGCTCATGTCCCACAAAAATGCCCTTATTGCAGCAAATTAACGGCGAGGGCCCGCCAAGATAAGGAGATGAGGCTGCGAATGATCCCCTTTGATAAGACTCTCCAGCCCATCGGATCAGATTCCACAGCCTCTTCAGACCAGCCCGCTCAAAAATGCAGAGCTTCGTCTCCTACTACCACTCTGCCCAAGAAAGTCAGGGCATCGCCTACGAGATCTCTGTCTGCTATGTCACATAGCAGATTGAGCATTGGGGATAAGCCTGGCACATCCAGCACTGCTGCTTCCCATTCTAGGGCACTCTCAACTTCCAAAACGAAAAAGTCAGCAACTGTGGTGCCAATGCCACACACGCCAGCAGAACCGAGGGCAACCTTGGCACCGGCAGCTTCTACAATTAAACTTCCAGCACGAACGGACACATCCATGCAGCATTCTTCAGCGGTACTGCCGGCACTGACATCACTACCACCGGCGCCATCAGCACCAAGCCCGCAGACAAACAATGCGACACCGAGGAAGTCAGCATCAAAAACACCTCGGCATCGAAGTCCTACACCTCATTCTCCTTCACCTACTTTCTCTCCGGCACCGGCACCGCTGGCACTGAGGTCATGGACGCTGAGATCTCAGCTTACAGAAAGGTGCATGTCTCCTCGCTCTCTACACCGGAGATTACCATCCCCATTCATCAGGGCACCGAGAGATCACGCCTACTACTCCCACTGCCATTTTTCTATCTCCCTGTTGCCTTCTTCCAGGATGTCATATACCTGCTCCTATTCACTGCGATCACAATGGATGGTGCAGTGGGAAGACTATAGACGCTCGCACCTTGAGAGACAGTCACCCCTTGACGGAACATACTACCACCACGACTACTACCATCACTACTTGCCTCATCGCTATTCCTATGATTATAGATCTAGGTCCAGGGGAAGATCTTTATGTGAATGTACAACCTCCAGGCATTCACCTGTTCCAGCCTCCCTCCCCACCTCAGTCCAGCAGCCTACATCACCACAGTTGCAATAGTCGGACCTACTGGAGGGGCAAGTTTCTGACATAGAAGAACACCACCCGACATCTCTCTCACCGGATGAGGCTGTTATTCTGGGAAACATCTCTCCTTCCGACGATCTCAAACAATTTCAAGAGGGTGGCAGTGACTCAGGAAGTGCAATTGACAGAGATACAGGAGAAACAATACCGTCTCCTCAAGAATCTCCAGCCAACACACAGCTCCAGGATAGCCATTACATTGGATGAGGCTATACTTAAGGTAGCGGACAATATATGGCAAACCTTTGCATCTGCTCCGCCCACCAGTAAGAAAGCTGATAAGAAATCCTTTGTGCTGCCTAAGGGGGTGGAATTTTTATTCACCTACTCCTAGCCCAACTCCCTGGTGGTCTACGCTGCACAACAGATTGAAAACATTGCAGTACAAAAACCCCACCGCTAAGATTGATAGCAAGAGCCTAGATTTATTTGGCAAGAAAGTATACACATCCGCAACACTCCTGCTTAGAATAGCAAATTACGCCGTGCATTTATCAAATCATAACTTTGATAATTATACTAAATTAACATTGCTCTTAGATCATCTCCCCAAATCAAAGAGGCCCATTTTGAAATCGGTCGTACAAGAGGGATATGTCTCCGCCAGAACGGGATTACAAATAGCAATGGATGTGATGGACACAGCAGCTTGGTCAATTGCTACTGTGGTGGTAATGAGACGGGCCTCTTATCTTCAGACGGCAGGAGTCCCTAGAGACCTGCAAAACAAAGTAGAGGACTTACCATTTGACAAAAACAAATTATTTGCCGAGAAGACAGACAGCGTGCTTCACTCCAGTAAGGACTCACATCCTACTTTACGCACCTTGGGGATGTACACCCCTCCGTACAGGAGACGATGTTACACCCCTTATCAGAGGCGTTATGACTATGGTTATAACTGACAACATTGGCAACATCAGCAATGGGGCTTTGACCAATCCCGTACACTACAAAGGCCTCAGAGACGCCTTAATCAAAATAATTGCATGCAACCTCAGCCTGCTAACAAGAAGCAGTTTTGACTCTTTTGTCGAGGGCATCCAAACAGTCACACACACCATTCAGAACCACCATACCACCCATGTTTTACCATCGACTCTGGTCCTTTTACCAGCAATGGGCCTCCATTACCACCGACAAGTGGGTCTTGGAGATAATACAATCTGGCTACACAATACCCTTTCTCTCCATCCCCCTCACTACTCCATCTACCCCGTCCCTTTTCAGGGACCCTTCTCATGAGAATCTGTTGCGCAACGAGGTCAACCACCTCCTTTCTATAGGAGGAGGAAAGAGTTCTAGACAAGTTCAAAGGAAGAGGGTTTTATTCTCACTATTTCCGCACACAAAAGAAGATGGGTAGATGGAAACAAATACTAGATCTCCGGAAGCTACACAGATATCCCCAAAAACAATGGTTCAAAAGAGTGACTCTTGTCTCTATAATACCTGCACTAGATCACAACTGGTTTGCTACCCTCGACCTTCAGGACATGTATTTTCATATCACAATCCATCCTGCCTGTGGCGGTGTCACGCTCTGTACAGCACCACTGGGCCCCCACCCCGCCTTACGTCCCTCGCTTCGGGGTCCTTGCCACTAATCCGTGGCCGTTTACTGTCCCAGTCAGCCCACTGGTCCGGTTGTCCTTGGCTCCGGGCCCCGGATCGTCAGTGCCCTGGCCCAGACTTGACTGGCCTGCCCACTGAGGGCCGTGTCACTCTTGGGTCCTCCCGGGGGGCTCCTCCTCCACTGGCTAGCTCCGTTCCGGCGTTGGCCATCCCGAGGGCTACCCGCTCCTCCAGTTCTCCGCTTGTGGGGGTTGAGAGTGCAGCCAGTCCCTGCTCCCCCCCCCCACTCCTCCCCGCCCTCTCCCTTTTGGGCGTGCGGCCTGGTGTCCCGCCCCCGCCCTACCAGCGAGCGGGTCGCCTCGCCCTGGGTCCTAGCGCCCGCCCTCAGAGGCACAGCATGGGCTGCGCCTGCATTGCCGGCGCCCCGCTTGCTGTTCATGGAGGCAGCACCAGTGGCGCCACTTGTAGGGGCCGGAGCCATCGGACAGCGGGGGTAAGTGCAGAGAGTGGTTTCCCCGCCGCACTGCCCGCAGAAGATTCCTTCAATTTACAGGCGGGTGCTTTAGCCCAGCTGGTTCCGACGTCACAATCGGCACCAGCAGAACTGACCTTCCCACCGTCGGTCCCAATCACAGCCACACCAGCTAATGCAGCACCTATTCAGCCCTCTCCACGCCGGATAGCGCAGCACCGACCATCTCGGCACCGGCGACTGTGGCACCAGCCACCTCGGTGCTAGCTGCTATGGCACCAAGCGCAGCACCGGCTGCCCCAGTACATCTCCGATGCCCCTTCTCCCCGGCACTATCACTGGCGCCAAGCTCAGTATCAGCAGGCTCTTCGCCGGCACCAGCTTCAGCAACTGAAATTGACAAGCGCCGAAGTGCTATTGTTCTTCTTCAAGTGGCCCCATGGGTGCTCCACTCTAGGTGTTGGGTCCCGTCCTGGCGCCATGGCTCAGAGATTTTTCAGAGCCGTGGTCCACCAGCTTGCGCATGCGTGCTTCCCCAGGATAGCCAGCAACTGTAAGTTCCTCTCAACCGCCTCAGGTCGCGGTCGGAGCACCCTGAACTCTTTCTTCAGTGATATTTTTAGATAGTTTTCTATCTGTAAATAGTTAAAGTTTAGTGTTAGTCATGTTCCTGTTACTTGTTCTGTTCAAAAAGAGAAAAAAAAAGGTTTTCTCTCAAAACCGTTTTTCTTTGAGAAGCGCTGCAGCAAAGTGCTAAAGTGGTGAAATTGACTACCCACAACAGGGATTACACAGGCATTCAGTTTCTCTAACAGTGCTGACAATGCCTGGATCAACTGGCTTTAAAAAATGCTCAGTGTGCCGTGAAGCCATGCCAACAGCTGATGGCCATGACACTTGTATCAGGTGCCTGAGGGAAGCTTATGTCCCTGAAAAGTGCACCCATTGTCGCAAGCTAACCTCAAGAGCCTGGAGGGAGCGGGAGATGAAGACAAGGATGTTAATGTTCAGCAAGGCATTGCAGCCTGACCCAATTCCTCCTGCAGCCACAAAAACCTCCGAGCATAAGAGGAGAGCGGCTTCTCCGGGACTGGCTCTCTCAAAAACATCAAAGCCATCCCCAACGCGCTCTCTCCCTGTGGCAGCCACAACATCGGCAGGCACTTCCAAGGTGACCCCCGGCGGGTCTGGACAACTTGCTGGGGCTGACATGAGAGAGCCCCCACCACCCAGAATGAGAGTGGCTTTGGCGCCAACATCGGGAGCGGTGCCACAGCTAGCCGGCAAGTCTGCAACGGCTTCAGCTGCGCGCTCCCTGAAATTGACAGAGGCGCCGGTGCCGCAATTGCCCAGTCACTCAGCACCGGCTTCAGCGGCACTGGCTGTAACGGCACCTGTCTCACCAGCCCCAATGATGGTAATGGCACCGTCCCCTCCAGCACCAGTATCTGAGGCAGAACACTTCAATGCCTCAGACTCGGCACTGTTGTTAACCCCAGCACCGGGCATTCTACTGGCACCGGCATCAGTGCAGCAACAGCTGATTTCCACAGCACCGCTTCATTTCCACTCGGTGCCTGGCTCCCCTGTGGCTGTGGGGATGGATGAGGCTTCAAGACCTAGGAAGTCATTGTCAAAGACCCATTATAGGGACAGGTCTTTTTCTCCAGCTGTTTCATCAGGAAGGCATGGTCGCTATCGTGACTATAATGTTTCTCCTTCACGGATCATGTACAGCCAGCGTAATTATAGGGATGCAGTGTATTTAGAGGCACATTGGTCCCGTTCACGATATCGTTTACCATCCTGATTTTCAAGGTACGGGTCTGTTAGATGCAATCCATGTCGCGTCTATTATATCCAACATGGTAGTGCATGCTCATCTTGACACTCCTCCCCTTCGCGTTTTGAGCGGTATTATGAGCGCTATCATAGATCGTATGATGATCATCCCCAGCGTGACCATATACCATCATCGCATAGGGGATCTTCCTGCATCTCACAACCACCAACAGCAGAATACTTACCTCACCAATCACAACACCTAGACTCACCTTCTCCAGTTAAGAGTCCAGCTAGACCAATCCGAACTGGAAGAGGGACAGTTGTCTGAAGCAGAAGACCCTAATCTGGAAACTTCTCCAGCAGACTGCTCCTCATCTTCCCTGGATGAGGCGATATGCCCAGGTGACATCTCCCCACTGGATGATCTGAAACACTTTCAGGATGTCTTCAAACGAGTGGCAGGCATGCAGGAAATACAGCTGGCGGATGTTCTGGTTAAAAGGCACCGTCTCTTGAAAAATCTCTGCCCACCACAACGTGCAAAGGTCACGTTACCGATTGATGATGTGATCATGGAAGTGGCGGATGAGATATGGCAAACCCCAACATCGGTTACACCTACGAGTAAAAAGGCTGACAGAAAATATTTTGTACCGGTGAAAGGATTGGACTTTTTATTCAATCACCCCCAACCTAACTCGTTGGTAGTAGACACAATGCAACGTAGGAGTAAGGCGCCACAGTACAGAAATACGCTTCCGGACAAGGACAATAAAAAATTAGATATTTTTGGTAGGAAAGTCTACTCCTTAGCCACACTGCTACTAAGCATTGCAAACTATTCTGCCCATCTATCGAACAATAATTTTGATAATTATTCAAAACTAGCAGAGTTACTGCACCATCTCCCAGACAACAAGAAACCACTCCTGAAAGCAATAGTACAAGAAGGGTACGCATTATGTAGCACTGCACTACAGATTGCCATGGATGTGGCTGACACAGCGGCTCGAGCCACTGCTACAGGTATCGCCATGACGAGATCATCATGGCTTTCGTCAGCAGGGGCTCCAAGGGAGATACAAAACAAAGTTGAGGATCTACCGTTTGACAAGCTTAAGCTCTTTGCGGCAAACACCGATGAAGTCCTTCACTCGGGAAAAGACTCACACACCACTCTACATACACTTGGGATGTACACACCTTCCTTCAAACGTAGATGTTATTTCCCTTACCAACGGAGATACAATTTTAATTTTTCTAGATAGCAAGCATGTCCCTTTGACAACCAGCATCCTAGGCAACGCCCTCAGCGCAAGCGGCCACAACAGAGCCAATCGACCAATCAATCGTTGACTAAGAAGCAGATTTGACTTGCTTATCGAGGATGCAAGCCAACTGCCCATAATCAACACGGAAAACGAAACTCTTCATCTTTTTCACCATTGCCTACGATCATTTTATCACCAGTGGTCCGACATCACCACGGACAGATGGGTGCTAGAGGTAGTACAATCCGGCCTCTCCATCCCCTTTCTCTCTATTCCCCTACCACGTCCCTGTTCAGGGACCCCTCTCACAAGCAACTGCTGAAACAAGAAGTTCAACGTTTGCTCACCATCGGGGTGATAGAGAGAGTTCCCAAACAGTTCTGGGGAAAAGGCTTATATTCCCGATATTTTCTCACACCAAAGAAGTCAGGAGGCTGGAGACCCATTCTAGACCTTTGAAAGCTAAACCAGCACCTTCAAAAGCATTGTTTCAAGATGGTAACCTTATCAACTATTTATTATTCCATTGTTGAACAAAAGGGATTAGTTTGCAGTCCTCTACTTGCAGGACGCCTATTTCCACATATTGATTCACGTGGCTCACAGGTGTTTTCTTCCCTTCCAATTGGGGAATGAGCACTATCAGTACAGGGTTCTACCATTTGGACTAGCGTGTGCTCCCAGAGTTTTCACCAAAACATTAGTAGTGAAGCGGCCGACCTGCGTAGACTGTGGGTGACAATATTCCCCTATTTAGATGATTGTCTCCTCAGGGGCACGACGTATATGGAAACATGCCATATGGTTTGGACAGTATCCGACGAATTTGCTGCTCTGGGCCTTCTCATAAACGTAAAGAAGTTGTCACTAGTTCCATCCCAAAACCTCATTTTCATAGGTGCACAACTCGATTCAACCATGGCGCGAGCATATTTACCAACGGAACGTTTTATGGTAATCAAAGACCTGGTACACACTGTGGTGCATGCTCCAACAATTCCCACATGCTTCTGTCTACAGCTGTTGGGGCATATGGCTGCTGTCACCATCGTAGTGCGCAATGCAAGGTTACGTTTTCATTGCCTCCAGCACTGGTTAGCCACGGTTTTCATTCCAGCGAAACACAGTGTTCACAGGTCGATAGTGGTGCCACCGTATGTCCAGGAGTCCCTACAGTGGCGGGCCAACCCGGCCAATCTTCTCACGGGCGTTCCATTTCATCGCCCACAACCTACAACACAAATAACCATAGATGCCTCCCTGACGGGTTGAGGAGCTCACATGGGCAATATCATGGTCCAGGGATGCTGGTCGACACAAGAAATGCTACTGCATATCAATGTGCTCAAGTTGAGAGCGGTGTGGCATGCTTGCAAGCATTTCCAGTTGCACATTCAGAATACAATAACCAGGATTCTAACAGACAATGTGGCGACCATATTTTATATCAATAAACAAGGAAGTGCCCGATCCCGTTCTCTTTGCGCAAAGAGCATCCGTTTATGGAATTGGTGTATCAACAACAACACCGTTCTAACAGCTTTGTATCTTCCAGGTGTCAACAACTTAATAGCGGACTCTCTCAGCAGGTGTTTTCCACACGACCACGAGTGGGAGGTTTGCATAGATGTGGTGACTCGTATCTTTGCTCGATGGGGATTTCCGGCGAGAGATTTATTCGCGACAGAACTCAATTCGAAATGTCCCGCCTATTGTTCAAGAGCCGGAATAGGATATCACTCGCTGGGGGACGCCATTCTTCTCCACTGGGGGAGGTTGTTACTGTATGCCTTTCCCCCAGTAGTCTTAATTTACTGGATTCTTGAAAAAATCAACACAGACAAAGCCTGGGTGATCCTCCTAGCCCCAGCATGGGCTCATCAGCCTTGGTTCTCAATGCTCCACCAGATGTCAGTGACAGCGCTGTATCCTCTGCCTTCTCTTCCGAATTTATTGACCCAGAGCAACTGATCTCTCAGTCATCCAAGACCCGAAATTCTGGACCTCACAGCATGGATGCTTGTTGGTTTACCGACTCCGAGCAATCCTGTTCTCAGCGAGTCAAGCAAGTGTTGATGCATAGTAGAAAACCGTCTACACAAACCGCTTATACGGCTAAGTGGTCCAAATTCCAAGCATGGTGTGCGGATAACAATGTAGACCCTCGTTTCTCAACGGCCTGGAAGTTGCATCTCTATGAGTACACTTGGCGGCAATTAATGCATTCCATCATAAGGATGGGGATGTTTCCTTGTTCGCTCACCCTACTACAAAAAGATTTCTGAAGGGGCTCTCGAATCTCCATCCCCCGCAGAGGCCTCCTCCGCCATTATGGAATTTGGATCTAGTCCTAGAAACTTTGACTCGTCCTCCCTTTGAGCCCTTGGCTACAGTGACGTTACGCTTACTTACTGTCAAACTTCTATTCCTCCTAGCCTTCACTTCAGCTCGCAAAGTGAGTGAGATAGCAGCTTTTATGGCCTCACCTCCCTGTACAGTTTTTTCTAAAAACTCGGTGACATTGAGGACCCATCTGGTGTTTATCCTGAAGGTTTCTTCTGAATTCCACAGAAATGAGCCGGTAGTTTTACCACGTTTCTTTCCAAAACCCCATACCTCAACGCAAGCAGCGCAGTTGCATACGTTGGATGTGAGAAGATCCTTAGCATTTTACATTGACAGAACGTGGGGTTTTAGGAAAACAGACCATTTGCTGGTATCATTAGTGCACCATTCAAAAGGACAGCCTCTAACTTCTCAGTGTATTTCAAGACTGATAGTTTCATGTATATCCATGTGCCACTCGCTACAAGGGAAGCCTCTCCCTTCTCTTCTTAGGGCTCATTCAACTAGGGGAGTTGCTACTACTATGGACTTTCTGAGTGGAGTGTCCTTTCGTGACATTTATAGAGCAGCAACATGGTCTTCTAATGTGACTTTTATGAAGCACTATGCTATAGTCGATCAGTTTGCTTCAGACTCTTCTGTGGCTACAGCAGTACTTAATCGTGCTGGTAGTCTTGATTCTGGAGTGCTCTAATTCTGTTCTGGATACTGCTCCGGAGTCACCTAGAGTGGAGCACCCACGGGGCCACTCGAAGAAGAAAAAGAAGTTACTCACCCTGTGAAGTAACAATTGTTCTTCAAGATGTGCCCTGTGGGTGCTTCACGACCCACCCTTCCTCCCCGCTCCGGAATTGTTCTTTATTTTTTCTTCCAGATGAGTGGGTAAGAGGAACTGACGGTTGCCGGCTCATGCACGGCTGATCAAAGGCACGAACGCTATCCTGGGGAAGCACGCATGCGCGAGCCGGCAAAGCACGACTATGAAAAGTCTCCGAGCTGCGGCGCTGGGATGGGACCCAACACCTAGAGTGGAGCACACATGGGGCACATCTTGAAGAACAATCGTTACTTCACAGGGTGAGTAACTTCTTTTTTCAGCCTCCAGAACTGCACCGTACCAGCTCCCAGCTCATTCACCGGCACCGCAGCACCAAGCCTCCCTCCAGAGGTCACATCAATCATTGCTGCCAGCAGGAGCTGATCATTCAACCAGCACAAGGCTTCACTTCTCACCAAGCCCTGAACACTTACCTCCTTATTCACAGTACAGATCATCTTCTTCCGCTTTCTCCGAGTCACATAGGCATGACTCTCATGTTACCAATATCTTGAGAAGACACTATCATTGATACTCACTATCACCACGGCGCTACCACAGACATTCTCAATCACCTTTGTACAACAGACGCAGATCTCATTCACCTAGGTCACCTACACGCTCATCTTCACCTCGATATCGTCACGAGTACAGATGACGATAGTCACCTGCATATTCATCGTCTCGTTATCATCGTGACCATCACCATAGCGACTATCCTAATGAGCAGGGCTCGACAAATAATGTAATCTACTCGCCTGTGGCGAGTAGATTACACCCCAGAAGAGCCGGCGCTGAGCGATCTGCGCATAACGATCTGCGCATGCGTAGAGTGCAGAACCGCGCGGCTGGCGAGCCCTGCTAATGAGCAACAGTACTCTTCTGGGCATTCTTCTTCCCGATCTCCGCAACGCTATCAGTATCGTTCCCACATCAGCTGCAGGGTCCCTATGCCACCAGCTGCCTCCACTCAACCCTTGACACCGGCTGGAAATGTGCCTTGCCCTCTAGTACGCTTAGAGCCAGCACAATTAGTGACACCAGAACAACAACAGTAGGAGCAATCCCCAGTGGACCATTCTGTTGCTTCTCCCTCTCCAGATGATGCAGTGTTCCCTGGCGATTCTTCTCCAATAGATGACACTCGTCAGTTTCAAGACCTCTTTAAGAGTGGCAGAATCACAAGACTTGCATGTAGTGGAGGTCCAACAGAAACAACATAAGCTGTTGAAGAATCTTCAGAAATCCCCAAAATCGAAGATGGCATTACCCTTTGATGAAGCAATCCTAGAAATTGCCAATGACATATGGCAAGCATCGGCATCTGCTAAGCCCACTCATAAGAAGGCAGACAAGAAATATTTCGTTCGACTGAAGGGGATGGAATTTCTCTTCATGCATCCCCAGCCAAACTCGTTAGTTGAGGATGCAGCCCAGCAAAAATCTAAGACACCACAGCATAGGAATGCTGTGGCTGATAAAGAATCTAAATGCTTAGATCTTTTTGGACGGAAAGTTTATTCTTCAGCCATACTTATACTGAGAATGGTGAACTATATGGCCCATCTGTCTAACCATAGCTTCGATAATTATTCGAAGATGGTAGCAATTTTAGAGAACTTGCCTGATGAGAAACGGCAGCTCTTAAAATCAGTTATCCAGGAAGGCCATACGGCCTCAACAACAGCCTTACAAATTTCCCTGGATATTGACGATGCAGCGGCACAGGCCACGGCGACATCAGTGGTTATGAGATGCTCTTCGTGGCTACAAATGGCCTCCATACCTAAAGATTTACAATCTAAGGTAGAAGACCTGTCTTTTGACAGGCAGAGTCTATTCGCAGAGAAAATGGACCAAGTTCTGCATTCGGGCAAGGACTCTAGAACTACCCTGAAAACGTTAAGGATGTATACATCTCCATATAGTCGCAAACGATATACTCCCTACTTCAGACAGAGACTCTTCTTGTATGGGGCACCAAGGTTCAGACAACAAGACCACCCACAACAATAACAACAACTCTCCAGACCACATCAACAAAAGCGAAGACCGCAAACTGGACGAAACCCTAATTCCCAGAACAACAGACAGCAAGTTTGATGGTATGATCGAGGGACTGAGAACCATTCCTTTAATGTACGACCCGGAAACACAGCAGTTATTCCATCATCAACTGAGACTGTACCAGCACAGATGGTTTACCATCATCACAGACCGTTGGGTCCAGGAGATAGTAACATCAGGATACTCCATCCCTTTTCTTTCCTGTTCCCCCATCACCCCTCCAACCCCGTCCCTTTTAAGGGACCCATCTCACATGAATCTCCTAATGCAGGAGGTTCTCTGTCTCATAGAGATTGGTGCGGTGGAGGCAGTACCCGATCAATTTTGGGGCAAGGGATTCTACTGCTGCTATTTTCTCACCGAGAAGAAATCAGGAGGATGGAGACCAATCCTGGACTTGCGCAATCTCAATCGGTACCTCAGGAAGCAGAAATTCAGGATGGTGACTCTAACTTCTATATTTACAACCCTGAACAAAGACAGTTGATTCACATCCCTCGATCTACAAGATGCGTATTTCCACATGACGATACACCCAGCACACAGACGTTTTCTGAGGTTCGTCGTGGGTATGCAGCACTTTCAGTACAAAGTCCTCCCGTTTGGCCTCTCCTCCACACCCAGAGTGTTTTCAAAGACACTTGTGGTGGTGGCAGCGTACCTTCATCGTCAAGGCATCATGATCTTCCTATGCCTGGACGATTGCCTGATCAAGGCTCATTCGTTTGAAAGTGCACTGTCGGCCACTCAGGTCACACGAGACTTATTCACGGATGTGGGCCTTGTATTGAAAGTTCCGAAGTCTTCGCTCATACCACAAAAATCCCTCATGTTCATTGGGGCACGATTAGATTCTACAACAGACAAGCCTATCTTCCTACAGAAAGTTTTCACAAAATTCAAAACCTCACGCAGACACTATCCATCAGCCCAAGAGTGTCAATACTTACTTGCCTCCAACTCTTGGGACACATGGCGGCAACGACATATGTAGTGCAACACTCCAGACTACACCTCAGGGCTGTGTCTACACTGGCATCCCTTCCGGAAAAGGGATGCTAATGTAGCAAATCACAATTGCAAATTCCACTGGGGATTTAAATATCCCCCGCAGGATTTGCATTTACATGGCTGCCGCTTTTTTCCGGCTTGGGGAAAAGCCGGAGAAAAGCGCCAGTCTAGACGTTATTCTCCGGAAAATAAAGCCTTTTCTGGAGGATTTCTTATTCCTACTTTCAAGCACCCACGGGGACATACACCTCGAAGAAACATCGTTACTGCACAAGGTGAGTAACTTCCTCTTCTTACTCAGACAGACCTTGGCCGCTGTACAGTCCAGCTCAATCACACAGTTTGTGCTATACTATATTTGCCTTATGGTTTTATGCTGCTGCCACTCACTGTGTCTGAAATACTGCCATGTAAAATCATTACCAACAGTGAAGTTCTTAGTGGACTTCATGGAGTCTGTGGCACTTTGTCTTTTTTGGGATACAAATCTGCAGGGATAGGGATTTTATTTTTTACTTTTATTCATTTCTTTTTTTGTGCTGTCTGTTTCAGAGGGGATTTTTGTTTGTTTTTGATTGGGGTTTTCTGATTAAAGAGAAGTGTCAGTGTGCTGAGTGTCATTCTTGTCATTATCTAACCTCTGAGGGTTTGGCTTGCAGTACAGGTTAAACCTCTCTGGTCCAGCAGAGCTCCTGGACCAGGAAGCCAGGGCCAGCTGGGAGTCTGGAAGCTAGGAGCCTGGTGAGGCCCGGAACAGAGCCAATCAGGTGGCCAGCAGCCAGGAATGGGGCCGATAGCCGGGGTGCCAGTGGCCAGTGCTTGGCTGGGGCTGAATGGAGCTGTCCGGTAGCTGACGTTCAGAGAGTCTGGCTGGGAGCAGAGCTGATCCAGTGATCTGGGGCGGGGAGCGTGGCCAGGGCTGAGAGTTGAGCCAATCTGGTGGCTGAGGGTGCCAGCTGGGAGCAGAGCCAGTCCAGTGGCTGGTGTCCAGGAGCAGAGCTGGGCTGGGGAGTGGGGGCGGGGGGACAGTGGCCAGAGCCCGGCTAGGGCTGGCAGCAGAACCCAGTGGTCAAGGCCAGCAGTGGACTTGGCAGACAGGAGTGGAGCCCAGATAGGAGGCTGGTGGCCCCCCTCCCTTGGTTCATCAAGCTTACTCCTTCAGGACTGGTCAGGTCCTGAGGGTGCTGGACTAGGGAGGTCCAACCTGTATTTGTATGAAGATCAATAAAAACAAAAGACAAAAATATGAGGATAGGAGGTTGGTAACTATTTTAATATATGAAAGAATACAGTATTTTATTCTTTAATTTATAGATAATAAGAAAAATTCAGAACGTGCATGTTTCTGTGGGATTCATGTTTTTTATTTTTTTAAGGATATTCGTTTACGAGCTGGATATGCTTTAGCCCTTTTTGCATACAACAATCCTGTCCAACAATTCCTGATGTTGGAGACCGGCGCAATTACACTGTCCACCTTTGATCCTTTTCTGTTCTCAGAAATTGAGACTGATAAAGCACTGGCTGCATTTCAGGTACAGAAATAGGGCTTTTACTCTTAATACACAAAATATGTTATAAATTTTAGACTGGCAATGGGTCTCTATGTGATTTTATGGTAATTAGACTAACCAACAGAACTGATTTTTACATACAAATATTCATATAAGGTCTTTCCAAATAGCTTAAATGGCGGAACATGGTAACACTTATACAATTTGCTTGGTACATTGCAGACTCTAAAAATCCTAGTCTTCTCTGCAAGTCTCCAATCATGAACTGTTTAAAAAAACAATCAGAACTTGGGTCTGTTTTTCATGGTAAAAGAAAATGTTGGCTACGGATCTGATCCTTTATCTTTACTCAGACAAAAAAATTGAAGTTCTGTTTGATTAAGGAGTGCAGGTTTTTCCCCTCTGTATTTTAATTTAGCACAAGAGAAGAATGACTATAGTATCAAGATAATTTTAACAAACCAGTAAATGTGTAGAGTATTGGAAAAGTCTGTAACACCTGAAGATGTATGAATTATCTGGAGAAAATTGCTTGTATTGCATTCACATATCTGTACTAAGGTTGTACCTTTTTCTGCCAATAGGTAAAGGTACAAATTGCAAGGGATAGGCTTGAAAGTGTCAAGTAAACTATACACAATAAGTGATTTTTTTATTAATAAATGGAAAAAAGGAAAAGGAAGAAACCTACTTAAATAATCCATATTTTAAAAAAACCATCTTCCTTTGATTTCAGATTGTTGTTTTAGCCAGAGTCATAGTGGATGTGGACCAAGTTACTTTGTCTGCAAGAGGTATTGCTATTTTAGTTGGACTACTGAATTCTAAAAAGACAGCTACTCTTGTTCTAACAGGTAAGAAGAAGAAAAGATGATGTAACAGAACCAGGGCAGCTAGCTATAATAGTTTGGTGGAGGGTAGACATACCAGGAGCTAGATGAACCCTTTTCTGTTCCCTGAATAAACTGCCAGAGATTGCTGCCAAGTAATCAAAGCAGATAGGCACCTGAAGCTAATTAAGAGCTTGCCTGAAGCAGCTGGCTAATCAAGCACTTGCAGCCAATTAAGGCCTGCTGGGTTTTCCATTCAGAAAAGATGTGGGGGAAGGCAAAGAGTAAAGGACTGAGGCTATGTCTAGACTTCAGGCTTCTTTTGGAAGAAACTTTACCAGAAGAGATCTTCTGAAAAAACTTCCGAAAGAGAGCATCCACTCTGACAAAGCGCATTAAAAAAGCAATCTGCTTTTTTAGACAGATAGTGTCCACACTGAATGGATGCTCTCACATGTAAGCTGTGATTACTATGGGCAGAGTGTCCACCAGGGCACCTGTGCTTTTTCCTTTTATGAAAGAACTCCCTCTTCCTGTCCCAACACACCTTTTTCTGTAAGAGCTCTTTTGGAAAAAGGCTTCTTCCTTGTAGACAGAGGTTTATCAATGTCAGAAAAACCCCTCAGTTCTTTCTATTTTTTTCAAAAGAATGTGATTGCAGTGTAGACATAATTGAAGTTTTTTCAGAAAAATGTCTGTTTTCCTGAAAAAAAACCTCTGTAGTGTAGACATACCCTGAGAGGAAGAAGTGTTTGCTGAGAAAGGAAAGAGTGTGGTAAAACAGGAAAGATTCACTCAGGTACCAGGGAGAAGGTACTTGGGGAATGTTTGGGGAAGTGGCCCAGGGAAAAGGCTGCTGTATTGGAACTAGAGGAAAAAACCCATCAGCTGCTGCTATGTAGGGTCCCTAGACTGGAACCTGGAGTAGTGGGCGGGCCCAGGTTCCCCCCAACTCTCCCCATGCTACTCAAAAGTCTGCTCCTGAAGAGAGGCCAGGTTTACGGAGAGGTTACACCCCAATTACTTTGCCAGTAGTGAAAATGGCTCAGTAAGCTGTGATCCTGGCCTCTAGAAAAGATGAGAGGTAGTGTGGAGGTTCACAGCAAACCTCTGAGGCATGCAATAACTGCCTAGAAGTGCAGGACCCTCAGGGCACAGCCAGAGCTTTGCCACAGTGAGCAAAAATTCATAGCAATATAAGACTAAGCATTTTCATAAAACACTGTTGTTTCTCCAAAATGAGATATTGGAATAGTAGGATAGTAGAATTTACCATGGAATATTAGGAGGTAGATTCAGGTTAGGAGATTAGCACTTCCAAAATGCCTGCACAAAGGAGTAAGAGGTCTGCTGCAGTTGCTGCCCACATCTTGAGTTACAGCATGGAGGAGGGAGCAGCAGCTTCTACAGGGCTTCTACTTTCACCCTATACCCCTCACAGGTAAACTAGTGTAGAGGGAGAAGTAATCTGTATAAGGAAAAAAACTTTTGCAAATTACCTCCCACCTGCAAACAAGTGGGGACCTAGGAACTGAATTGTGTCTCTGAAACACAGTTCAGTTCTTGGTCTGCTTGTGGGGCAACACATCTTACATGCTGTCCCTTATCCTGAGCAAACTGTAGATTTATAATCTGCCCCTCCATTTTTATTCAGTTTTTACTCAGGTAAAATGCTTATAGACATCAATGAGAGTTTTGCTTGGGTAATGAATGAGTAAAAACTGAAGACAGATTCCAAGATTTTGTCCAAAGATGCTAAAGTAGAAGTATTTAATAAAATACTAATAGAGTATTTTAAAATTATTCCTCGTACAAGAGCAAATTTCTTGGAGACAGAAATTCAGTATGTTAGATGCAATAGAGAATGTAACAGTGGAAATAGTGACAGAAGACAAAGATTGTGGGTATGATGACTTCACTGACAATATTTAAACACATTTTGGGAGGTAGGATAATTTCATTAAGATTATGCATGAGACTGGAAGAGAGAAAACTGATTGACATTTATATAATGTGTAGTGTCTACTTTAACTTGTAGGGAAGTTATTGGCTAGCCTGGCTCATACAAGAGCAGGTATTCCAGAAGCAATTACAGAGCTAGGAACTGTCCAACAGCTTTGTTATCATTTGTACTCAGATAAAGAAGAGGTAAAATTTCTCCTTCCTCCCAAAAATAAAATGTTCATGTTGTAGTTTTACATTAATTTTCATTGTTATTAAATCTCTTTGTTTGCACAATTAGCTAATGGATATTAACTTTATATGTACTACAAGTTGAACCTCTATAATCTGGTCTTCTCTCATCCAGCAATATCCATGGTATAGCATCCATGGGTGCTCCAGGGCTTGAGCAATCACGAGGAAAAGCCGGAGGACTCTCACTTAGCAACTCCTACCCCACTCTCCCAGAGCTTCCAGAGCACTACAAATAGCTGATTTGCTGTGTTCAAGGAGGGAAGAGTAAGGAGGGAAGAGCAGGGAAGGGGGGGGCACTTGGGAGGGAAGAGCAGGGAAGGGGGGGCACTTGGGGGAAGAGGCCTTGGAGCTCTGCAGCCAACCTGCCCCTTCCCCTGAATGCCTTGCCTCTGAGCCAGCTCCATCAATGCCGGCCCCTCTTTTGCCACTGGAGCAGAGCCTCATATTGCTCCAGCAAATTCCCTGGTTGGAGACCTGGGAGGTTCAATCAGTAGTAGAAATATTAAACTCTCACTAAACAAGCAAAAACATATTAAAATGAGATAACTGTGTAAGACAAAGGTCCTAGCTCCATTGAAATCAATGCAAAACTTCCACTGACTTCAGTGAGGCCAGGATTTTCCCCAAGGCTGCGTCTAGACTGGCATGATTTTGCGCAAATACTTTTAACGGAAAAGTTTTTCTGTTAAAAGTATTTGTGCAAGAGAGCGTCTACACTGGCACAGATGCTTTTGTGCAAAAGCATCCGTGCCAGTGTAGACGCTGTCTTGCACAAGAAAGCTCCGATGGCCATTTTAGCCATCGGGCTTTCTTGCACAAGAAATTAACTTGGCTATCTACACTGGCCCTCTTGCACAAGAGTACTTGTGCAAGAGGGCTTATCCCTGAGCGGGAGCGTCAGAGTATTTGCACAAGAACCACTGATTTTGTACAGTACAAAGTCAGTGTTCTTGCGCAAATACTCGTGACCAGTGTAGACAGGCGGCTACTATCAGAAAGGACTCTACCAGTATTCTGAGATGTATGGTAAGTAGCAAGCCATGAACAGAAGTAAGAAAAAAATTGAGATAAGAGAGACCCTCCCACAGCCTCAAGTTAATTACTCCAAATGTCAGTGCTATTACTAGACCACTGACTTTATCATAGCCCTCCTCTGAAAAGGACATAAAGTCCACTTTATAGGATCTAATAATACAGATTAGACCTCCCTGATCTGGCACCCTTGGGACCTGAGTGGCTCCGGAGGAGGGATTTTGCTGAACCACGGGAGGTCATTTCTGGCCCCTTGCCACCAGCCTGCTAATCCAGCTCCATTCCTGGGCTGGCCTCCAGGCCAGCTCCCCACCTGCCATGAGCCCTGCTGCCCAGTCATGGCAGCCAATGGTTGCACTGCCAGGGCTCCTGGTCCCACCGTAGCAGACTGCTGCCCTACCACTAGGGCTCCCAGCCCCACCACAGCAGAACCCTGCCCCACCAGAACCTGTTGGCATTTCAGCCACCCTGCCACTGGGTCTGCCGAGCTCCTGCATCAGGGCTCCCAGATGTTAACCTCAACTGCTGCCAGCCTGGCTGGGTTCCTGGCCCCTTCAGGGCTCCTTCCTCTGGCCGTCCACTGGGTGTCTCTGGTCCAGCAATATGCCAGACCAGGGAGTCCTTGGTGAAAGAGGTTCAACCTGTTGTGTTAATGTATGACCTCATTGCTGCCCTACAGATTTCTGGAGTAGAAGCATAATTTTTTTTCTGCCTACAGAGTCATCATAGCTCTTGCAGCATGAGCATTATTGTCTTCTGGAGCGGAACACCTGATGTCTTGCATGCTTCTGTGATGTGTAGCTTGATCCAGATAGTCTCAGAGGGGTAGCCGTGTTAGTCTGCAACTTTAAAAACAACGAGTAGTTCAGTGGCACCTAAAAGACTTACAAAAATATATAGAATCATGGGCTTCTATGGGTGAAACCTATTGTCTGATGAAGTGGGTTTTACCCACGAAAGCTCATGATTCTGTATATTTTTGTCAGTCTCTAAAAGGTGCCACAGGATTACTCACTGATCCATATAGTTAATGATAGCTTGGTTTACCCTGTGTCCTTGGTTCTTTGGATGGAAGAAAACAAACAAAAAGCCCTATTTTTTTATTTGGGGCACACATTACAGTTCTTTAGAGCTTTTTGGATGTCTAATGTGTGCCATAGCTTTTTCTCAGGTGTTTTGGATTTGAACAGAATGAAGGGAAGAGTATTTCCTATAAGGAATGAAAAAATTAATTCACCTTAGACAAGGATGATTGTGGTGTTCTTAAGACCTGCTTGTCATCATGGAACACACAATGAGATTCTTATGTGAATAGAACTGCCAGTTCAAAAACTCATCTAGTAGACACGATTGCAATCAGAAAACAGGTTTTGATGAATAAGTAGAATACAGTTATTGATGTCAGTGGCTCAAAAGGATGTGGTATTATGAATTTAATTTCTATGGGATGTCTTTTTTGGGAACAAATAGTTTAACCACAAGTTTAGCCAGACTAATTGCTCTAAGAAACCTGGATTCTTGAGAGTTCTCTATTAAGAAACCAGAGAATCCAGCAAGTCGGAGTCTACTGATTGCTGACATCTTGTGTGGTATGGAGCTAGGCTGAGTTCCTTTATTTACCTTCCTAGGCAGAATTTTTTGTTTACTCCCTTCCTAAAGAGGCTCCAGGAAAACTGGGATACCAGGATCATTGGGGGGGTTTGTTATGTTCTTCACGCCATAAGCTAAATTTAGTCCAGATGGAGGAGCAACCCTGTAGTGTTGAATCTTGCCTGAAGAAAAGAGCATTGCAATGGCTCCAGCTGTCACCTATAGACAGTCTGGGTGTGGAGGGGTTTGGTAGAGAATGTTCTCATTGAAAGCTGCATTGGTGATTCCACTTTCAGTTCTATCACTTTGGAGAACCATGATTTCCTTAGCCAACATGTACTTATCTTTGCTTCTTCTCACCTTTATCTTTTGGATCACCTTCCCTAGAAGTGGTAAGGACTGGATTGCATAAAACAGGCCTTGTGGCCATATGTGCAAAACCACAAATCTCATAAATTTGAGGTCTGCTTCCAGGGGTAAGTACTAGAGTTACTTTGCATCTTTATGACTGGTGAATAGATTACAGACTAACTCAGCTACCCCCCTGAAGCATCTTTTTCAATGTGTGCTTCATTATAAGATGCTTGATCTTAGCCCTCATTAAAGTCAATAGTAAAACTCCCTGCTGTGTAGGATCAGGGCTGAAGTGTGCATCAGGTTATCAACTGCAGACCCAAATTTAATTTTGTCTTACTGGTGGGTTTTTTTCTGTTATTTTAAATTATTGACTATTATTATGATCCTCATTTGGGGGGGTTTCAGAGAGGTTGAGAGCTGTGAACATGTACCCTTGCTGTATTTTGATAATCTTGTTGTTTTATTTAATGTGAAGAATACCTCTTTGAAATCAGAATGATAATCATCTTTAAGCCATTATCAGGGACAACTCTTCTGTTTCTTCTAGATTCGTATAGCTGCAGCTGGTGCTCTTGGATACTTAACATTTAATGGTGTTGCTTATCGCCAGCTGTTAGTGGAATGCAGAAACAAACCCAAGCAGTTCACACGTCTAATGAATAATCTCAGTAGGGATGCAAAAATAAGCCAGAAATTTGTAAAAGAATTCCAAAGGCAAAGAGAAGTTGGGCTGCCTTCTTTAAGGTACCATCTGCTCCTTATTTGTATGGGTATATGTTTACTGAAGTTAAAAAAAATAACTAAAAATAATTATGATTTTATATTTAAGAATAATTTTTCCAAATATGGAAGCAGAGATTTCTGTGCAAAAATGCATGTGCATACACCCAAGCCGTTCATGCATGCAAAAAGATATTTGCTCATGCAAGTGCCTTTTGCGGGCACAGTTAGTTTGCTTTAGCAAAAGTGTACATGTATGTATTGAAGCTGGCCTCAACTTTATGAAAATGCACCCTTTCTTGTGCACAAATGCTTCCTTACTCCTCATCAAGTCATAACTGATATCCTGTGTACATATTTCAAATAATATACACTTTACCTCTGCTTTAGAGAATGGGTTCTTTTTTCTCATGTCATTAGAAAATCTAGGTGCTATACTTGGAACCAGTAACACCAATCTCAAAATTAAAGTAACATTATGATTTGCAAATATCTTAAACAAAATAGTTAATTGGACAAAATTGAAAGTAATAAGCTTGGGCTGGTTCTGGCAGGACTCTGTGTATTAGCATGAATCAGAATACTGCGGCGTATATAGCAGAAGTTTGACATCCCAAGTACAATTCCCCAAAATCCACGGGTCCACTGTGACAGGAATGGTGGTGGTTTGTTCTGGAGCTTGATTTACATGTCTTTATTAATACATGCAACTGACTCAGCACTGGGCCCTTCACAGATTGGACTATTTCCTGACAGGATTCATTCCTAGCCATAATGGTATATGTTAATATTGGCCATGGGCAGGCAGTAATGCAGGCAAAGGAAGGCACAGCCTTCCCAAAACTGCCTACACACCCAACCGCCTAAGGCTGGGGCTGCTGCTGGGGAAGGCTAGGCCTGTGATGCAGCCGCCTGGCTCCCCCCGGCCCTTAGACTGCAGGTTGCCCGCCACTGCTTAAAACTATAGTTATATTTTCCAACGTGTACAAGACTCTTGCTTCAATATATCACGAAAAACATTAGCATATCCAGAAGTACTCCACAAAATTTCTTCTCTAGATCTCATCTATTATAGTTAACATCCTTGAATAATTATTGAAGTGTTTTCCAACATTTCCCTGTATCTAAAGTCGCCACAAAGTCACTGTGTCCAGAATGAATTGAATGTCAGTCCATACACCCTTATTTAAGTAAGTTAAATTGATCAGGTGCAAGCTACCATTTTAAATAAGCTGAAGTTGAGCTATTTTAAAGACTGTATCTGGAATAATATTTAGTTCTGGCTTAGTGCAGAGGACTGGACTAGATGACCTCTCAAAGTCTGTTCCAGTCCTATGATTCATTCTAAGTTACTTCAGTGCTACACTAAGTTCCCTGCAAGCTGCGCAGTTGTGCAGCTGTTTTCTGAGCTCTGCTCAGAAGTTCAACACTCCTGCGCAGGCAGGGAGCTCAGCTGACCGATAGGGGAAAGAGCATGGTCTCACTAAGCAAGTATCTAAATGGAGCTGCTCCATGCTTGAAACCGAGCAGCTCGCAGAGCAGATAAAGAAGAAAGATAAGGAGAGAATAAGTGGTGAGATGGAGAGGGGGAGCAGAAGAGGAAGGAAGGATGTAATTGGCTGAGGGAGAGTCAGAGGGGAGGGGAGTTTGGAGAGTCTTGTCTGCACAAGTAGAGAGGCAGAAACTCAGCACTCTCAAGACTCCTGAGAAGGGAGAAATAAGGGGCTGAATGCACAAGATAGGTGGGGAAAAGAAGGGGTGAGTAGGCACTGGCATCTGTGCAGTGAGGTAGAGGCAATTTGTTTGGAGTGTCTGACTTACTTGCTGCAGTCCTCTCTGTCTAGATGGGTTGGACGGAGGATGGAGAAGGCAGGCCACATGGGGAGGGGGTGTATGTGCCAGGAGGACATTTGCATGATTACATTTCAAACAAAGTTTACATAGGTGTTAATGGCCTAAGATAAGAAAGAAAAAGATTCCTTTAACAGAATTTTTTGGAGTATTGCAGATATCTAAAATTCTGATCTTAGTGATTTTTTTAAAATCCTGTATTACTAATTAATACATGGTATATTGTATTGCATTAAAGCCAGATCTTTGCTATGTGGTAGAGTTCTGGCTCTTAAGAAAAAGAAGTAACAAGTACTAGGTGCGAAGCTAGTTTTGTAGGATGAAACCTTATTTGCAAGCTCTTTGAAACATGCATCTGTCTACAAACCCTGAAGCCTATGTGTTAGTTTGTTCTGGGGCTTCTACTCTGAGGCTATGTCTAGACTGCAAGCCTCTTTCGAAAGAGGCTCTTTCGAAAGATACTTTCAAAAGAGCCTCTTTCGAAAGAGCGCATCTAGACTGCACGCGGAATTTCGAAAAAGCAAGCCGCTTTTTCGAAAGAAAGCACCCAGTGAGTCTGGATGCTCTCTTTCTAAAAAGCCTGTTTGCTGTCAAGAACGCCTTCTTTCGAAAGAGCACTTTCGAAAGAAGGCGTTCTTCCTCGTGGAATTAGGTTTACCACCGTCGAAAGAAAAGCCACATTCTTTCGATTTAATTTCGAAAGAACGCAGCTGCAGTCTAGACGCAGGTGAAGTTTTTTCGAAAAAAGACTACTTTTTTCGAAAAAACCCCTGAGTCTGGACACAGCCTGAGTTTTTAGTCTCTAAAGTATTGCAGGGCCATTAGTTGTTTTTTCAGTTATAGTCTAACACAGCTACGTCTAGACTGCAGAGTTTTTCTGTTATCCTGGAAAAACTCTGCCACATCCAGGGAACACGTCTGCTCCTCCGACGTTTTTTTTGGAAGAACAGATGCACTCTTTCAGAAGCTCTGTCTTCCTCTTTCCACAAGGAAGAAGGGCTTTTCTGAAAGGGGAGGTTTTTCTGAAATTTGGCCCAGTGTAGACAGGCCAAATTTTGGAAAAGCCTCTTCCGACAAAACTATCAGAAAAAGGTACACAAATTGCAGAGCACAGTTTGCGTACTTTTTTCTGATAAAAAGCAACAGTCTAGACATAGCCTAAGTCTTTGAGCTGGTGACACACACAAGGTGAAAGTTTCAAACCAGGAGAACTTTTACCTGTTTTTACAGCATGGATCTTAAACATTCCCTAGAGAAACTGTATAAGCTTTAGTGAATGCCTTTTACTCTCCTTTCCAGTGTCAGTAAATACTGTATTAGCCATGCTCCCTTTGGAAATACTATTTCTAGTTGACTCGCATGTTTACAGCATGGATCTTAAACATTCCCTAGAGAAACTGTATAAGCTTTAGTGAATGCCTTTTACTCTCCTTTCCAGTGTCAGTAAATACTGTATTAGTCATGCTCCCTTTGGAAATACTATTTCTAGTTGACTCGTAGATTTGTTTAGCATCTTAAAGCTGAGCTATTTGCGGATAATATGCATTTTGGTGTGTTTAACTAGCTTGAGTTATTAGAAAGGATGATGGTACATGTACTGTTTTCTTATTTATTTGAATTAACAGGGTTCGACAAATAATACAATCTACTCGCTCGTGGCGAGTAGATTGTAACCTGGAAGAGGCGATCTGCGCATGCTCAGAATGATCTGTGCATGCGCAGATCGCCGGACAGTGTGGCTGGCAAAATTAATATTAAATATTGTAAGCATTGCTCTTTGTTAACTAACCCCTATTTTAATATATTTTCTTCCACACATATGGACTGCTTTATTTATATTGTGTGTGTGTGTGCGCGCACGCACCACCACTACTTCAATATTGGTGTTGCACATAAGAAAATTCAACCTGCCCAAGGATAGAAAATGTTAGAGGGAACACTGGTGCTAGATACTTTAAAGTTTCAGATACAATTTATCAGTTGCCAAAATCCTCTTGAACACTAAATTGAGACATACCCTTACTACTTTGATATTTGTAATTGATTCTAACATGCTTAATGATGATAGTGCTACCCCTCCTAACATTTATTAGTGGTAGACAGCTATATAAGGAAGTGCTGAAAGTTGACAGACGCATGTGGGATTTTTATATGTATAACTAGAAGATATACCTAGTGTTGCTTGCGTCCTTAATGTAGATAAGGTTTTTTTCCATCTAAATCATTGTTCTGGGGTGGGGCTCAGAATGAGGGGTTCAGTATGCAGGTCGCCCTGGGGGGAGAGGACAACCCCAGCTCTCTCTTACCGCAGCTGAAAGAGAAGCACCTGTCCATGGCCATTGCAGCTGCAATGAGCATAGCCAGGGGAGGGTGCATGTCCCCCAGCTGGGGGATGGACATACAGACAAATCCTCTGAAATATACAGTGGATAGCTGTGCCTTTCTCCACTTCTGCCTCCTGCTGGCCCAATGGGGTTATAATTGTCCGGGTCCCCATTTCTGGCCCCTTGCTACTCCTTGTGGTCATTCTACAGCAGTGATTCCAAAAGTATGTGGGCACTGGGTTTGCAGCTACAGGGGTGCTCCCTGCGGGGGAAGTTCCTATAGGGAGCTCCCTTGCAGCTGCCACAAAACTGGGAAATATTGCAATATTTATGAAAACTCTAAAAAGATATAATTATTGGGTCATGAACATATAACATTTTTTCCAACTGGGTCACAAGAAAAAACATTTGAAAACCACTGTTTTACCTTTTCCTTTCCATTTTATGAGAAACAATTTAATTCCAAGCACATCCTATTGTCCTGGCACAACTAAACCCTGACCTTGCTTTCAGTTATGATAAAAGGAAGCTGCATTCCAAATTTGGTGATCCTAGATCTTACCATTTAGGAAGAGTTGTTAAACAAATGGACTCACAGATAGACAGCCACACAGACCGATGAAGGTTCTAAAATATAGAATAGATGTAAGGAGAACTGGATGTTTCAGATAGGATATCATTATGCCTTCTACAAACTCTTCAAGATGAATGTGAAAAAGATCACTCAATGGCTGCGTTTAGACTGGTAAGTTTTTCTGCAAAAGCAACTGCTTTTGCACAAAAACTTGCCAGCTGTCTACACTGGCCGCTTGATTTTGCGCAAAAGCACTGATGTTCTACTGTCCAAAATCAGTGCTTCTTGCACAAATGCTTTGACGTTCCCATTTGGGCAAAAGCCCTTTTCCGGAAATGTTTTTGCACAAGAGGGCCAGTGTAGAGTTAAAAACTGTTTTGCGCAAAAAAGCCCCGATGGCGAAAATGGCAATCGGGGCTTTCTTGCGCAAAACTGCGTCTAGATTGGCACGGACACTTTTCCGCAAAAAGTGCTTTTGCGGGAAAGCGTCCGTGCCAATCTAGATGCTCTTTTCCGCAAATGCTTTTAATGGAAAAACTTTTCCGTTAAAAGCATTTGCGGAAAATCATGCCAGTCTAGACGTAGCCAATATGTTTGAAACTCTTAAAATTGTTTGGACCATTTGCTTAAGTTTTCATTATTTACTATATTCCTCAGCCTATGTTTACACCTGATGCAAATGAGCTTGAGAGCAGATATAAAAGAACCCCAAAGTCCTTACAAGTCCAGGCTACATGTGAACTGGAAAGGTCAATTCTAAATATTTTCTTATCCAGAATACACAGTATTTTGCAGAACATAGGCTTTTATCTCAATTGGAATGTACTCAATCTTCAACAATTATTAAGAAGGGTTAAGCAAAAGCTCAGATCACATTGATGGAGGGTAGGGAGAGAAAGAAGGAACTGAATGGCCAAAGATACTTATTCTCTCTCTTTTTTTAATGACTTCTATTTGCTTTTTTCACTGCTGCTGCACACTGAGTGGATGTTTTTAGAGAACTATCCGCAATGACTCCAAGATCTCTCTCTTAAGTAGTTGTAGCCAAATTAGTCCCCATCATATTGTATATTTATAGTTGGGATTAAGTTTTCCAATGTGCATTACTTTACATTTATCAACATTAAGTTTAATTTGCTGTTTTGTTGCCCAATCACTCAAGATACGTCTAGACTGCGGGGGTTTTCTGGGATATATCCAGGAAAAACTCTGCTGCACCCAGGGAACGTAAAACGGGACTATGTAGCACTTTAAAGACTAACAAGATGGTTTATTAGGTGATGAACTTTCGTGGGCCAGACCCCCTTCCTCAGATCAAATTGTGGAAGAAAATAGGCACGACCATATATACCAAGGGATACAATCAAAAAAAGTGAACACATATAAAAAGGACAAATCAAATTTCAGAACAGAGGGGGCATGAAAAAGGGGAAGGTAAATGTCTGTGAGCTAATGATATTAGAGGTGATAATTGGGGAAGCTATCTTTGTAATGGATAAGATAATTAGCATCTTTGTTAAGACCCCGGCATAAAGTGTCAAATTTAAGCATGAATTTGACACTTTATGCCGGGGTCTTAAAAAGACGCTAATTATCTTACCCAATCCTAATATATATGGTCATGCCTATTTCTTCCACAATTTGATCTGAGGAAGTGGGTCTGGCCCACGAAAGCTCATCACCTAATAAACCATCTTGTTAGTCTTTAAAGTGCTACATAGTCCTGTTTTTTGTTTCAGCTAGACTAGACTAACACAGCTACATCTCTATTACTATTCCCAGGGAACGTGTTTGCTTTTCTGCTTTTTTTTGCAGAAGAGCAAACGCACTCTTTCAGGGAGCCCTGTATACCTCGTTCTACAAGGAATAAGGGCTCCTCCGAAAAAGGAGGCTTTTCCACCATTTGGCCCCGTATTGATGGGGCCAAATAGTGGAAAAGCCTCTTCTGGAAAAGCAATCGAAAAAAGCTATGCAAATTGCAGAGCGCAATTTGCATAGCTTTTTCTGAAAAAAGGCTATAGTGTAGATCTAGCCTCAGTTTGGGGAGGTCTTTTTGAAGCTCTTCACAGTCTGCTTTGGTCTTAAAATAGTGTGGGATGAAAAAAAAAATTCATTACTGGCCTAATTCCTGCTTCCACTGATGTCAATTTTTGCCACCTTATGCATATGTACTGGTGTTTCTCTAAAGTGCATATTTGTAAGTTTTAGTCATCTTTATATATGAGTGATAGAACTGTAGTTGAATCATACAGATTTTTCTTTAAATGTGGCCATAAAAGTCTGTAGCACTCAGAATGTCATATTTTGAGAGTAAGAGACTACAAACCTTGTCTAAACTTTATTGTAAACTGGTTCCATCTGAAACATTAAGTAAAAATCTGATAATCTTTTTTGCATGACTTATACACCAATAGATGAACATCGCTAAATTGTCTCGTTTGCGCGCGCACACACACACACCCACCCACCCACCCCAACCTGGTCATAAGATGTCCACATTTATTTTTAATGTTGAGTTCTGATGGATACATGCCGAATGGCTTCTGTGTTTGCTAAGGTCTTTGCAACCAGTTACCTATAAATCCACTTTCTGTTTGTTGATGCCTGACATTAGCATCCTTTGAAATGGTCTTGTGCCTCTTTTTTTGGTATGTATTTTGAAGTATCAAAGACTCACAGTGCATGCTGTACACAACTAACATTAAAACTGCTTAGGTTAAGGAGAACCTTTCCAGACTGACAGCTTAAATATTACTTAACTCTGATTTGATCAGGCTGAATTTGGTTTCAGGTTCTTTCCTTTAGTATATTCACCCAAATCTATATTAATATTTCATTGCCTTTGGTGGTTGGAGTGGGGTGGGTTATAACTTCCTTAGAATGCATCTCAGAATTAATGAGGTTTCATTATTTGTATCAATCTGACTATTTAAATAATTTGATAGTTTGATTTTAATTCAGTATTACCAATGTATATATTTAATCTTGATTTGATAATACAATTGCTTAGTTTGCTTTTGTAATATTAATGGGGATTTAGTTTTATAATGATATACTTCCTAGTATTTTTTGTTAAATTTACAAAGATATCCTGAATCATATTCCTTTCAATAAGTGACATGGGCCAAAACCAGTAAGAATCCATGTAGATCTCAGTTTGTCTACCTAAGAGTCTAACAAGCATCCTGTTAATTAACCTGGACTTTAGAAAATATTTTTAAAAATTCTTAGTTAATAAGCAGCTTTAGTTAGACAATCTCAAACCACTTCACAAACAACAGTTAAATCTTTCAGTATTTCTGAGATTATTATTGTACTGATTTTACAGACAAAATGAGGTACTAAATGAGTAATTAAGAAGCACTTGTAACATTTTCTGACACTGGAATTTTAAAAATATGTTATATGCCTAGAATAAAAGTATTAACTTCAAAGGGACTACTTATGTGCTTAAAGCTAATTGTATGCAAGTTTTCAGGCCAAGAATCAAATATGTAGATCAAATGCAGATTAGTTAAAATTAAACTCATTTGAGTTTTGTGAGTTCATAATAAATACTCAAACTATATTTTTATACCGAGGGCCTTTATGTTATTAATCCAAGGAAAAACAGAGTGCTTTAACAATAACAATTCCTAAATTGTTAATATTTTATTTACAGTTTGATGATAAATGGAGGACCACCTACAGTTCCAACCTATGCTAAAGGTATATGATATGTTTAACTCACTTCAAAGTTCACAGATTAATTAATTAATTAGCTATCAACACATCACAAGAAAGGTAATCTGCAGAAACACTCCTCAAAAGACCATTAATGTTTTCATGCAGGCATACTTTTAATTTATTTTAGAAATTACCTCCATACTCAAGCTACTTGTATTAAATGCAATTTCCTACTTCTGAAACTGGAACGATGACTTTAGTTGGAATTCTCAATTTTCTCAATTTAACTAATTAGATGGTTTGGGTAAATGTAAGGAGCATATAAAAGTTTCTATTCCAAATGTAAAATATTATTATTTGTCATAGGGGGGTCACAAATTTGCAAGGACACAAAATTTAGGGACATGCACACAATCTTTTGCTGCAAAAAACAAATTACAGTGCTTTTTATTTTGCAGAGAGATCACAAAGTAGTAGTAGTAGAAGACAGTTCAAATCTAAATTTCGTGCAAAGGACTCTCTTCTTTTAATGCCTATATCTGCTCATTTAATGGGAAAACTCAGAACTACAGACAAACCCCGTGGCCAGACCACTGGACTTCGTTCATTTGCACATGCAACTTCAGACATCACAGAAATTTCAAGACCAAGAATTTTTGATGTCAGCAAGCTCCAGCTTATCTCATTAGTAAAACAAGCTTGAGTCCAGTGCCAACAATGTAGCAGATAAGTACTTATATCCATGCAATATTGTGGAGATTTGTAAACAGTCTTTCAAAACTAAATTTCTTGATGCCTAATTTTGGAAACCTAAACTGTTTAAAAAAAGAGAGCTATGTGTGGAGCTATGGAGGCAGTCTGAGAATAATTAAATTTGCTGCAGTAGTAAAGAATAAATGCACTGAAAATACATTTCAAAATCATGACTCACAGGCATCAGTATAGGCTATTGTGTGCAGTTTGTTTTATATTTGGGTGAAATTAAGTTCTGTTTTTAATCATACAGTGCCTTCTGTTAACAGATACAAGAGCTGCAAAATAGCTGCTACAAAATACTTGCATCTTCTATATTCAGATATTGTGCAGAGTTCTAAGATCAGTCGACTAGTATAGCCAAAATCTTGAAGTGCTATGAAAATTTGCCTCTTTTAAACTTTTGTTCTGTATTACAAAAGGATAATTGAGTATATAGTTAATATTAACTAAGATTGATACCTTTGGAAAACACTCTGTTGAAGAGCTGTAGGTAAGTTCAAAAATGTAACTACTACACTATTAAATTATTCCTATTTTACACATGGAAAAACTGAAGCACAGAATTCCCAGGTCATGCAAGTGGTCAGTGGCATATGAGAATAGAACAAATCTCCTAACTTCCAGCTCCCTGTTCTACCTATGAAATAGCACAGTTGCCCTTATGGATGCTTACATTGGTCAGATGTGTTAGTAAGAGCAGACTAGGAAATACAAACATTTCAATAATAGCATGAACAATAATTCCCAAAACAGATGTGTTATAAGTTGAAAATTTCAAGTTCATTTAGAGACTTTTGGTGTAAAAAGTTGGATTGAAAAATAGGCCATAAACTGTACATAATGTCCAAACAAGTATTTTTGAATATGACAAAGCTTTTTTTATGCTTCAAAACACAAAAGCTAACAAATAGCAGTTTGCGATTGTACTGTGGAAAAGTGAATACCTGCAATGACTCTTACTTTGATATATGAGAAAGTAAGTTAAGAGGATACCAAAGTGCTTTGTAAATTGATTTATAAAAATACATTTCTACTGAAGTGCAGTGACTGCTATCCAATTATTTAGAGGAAGAGAAAGACATCAGATGCCTCTTAAAATACAGGAGTTTATATCTGCCCACATTTCAGTTTTGCTATGATAATCACGTTAGTCCCACAGACTTACAAAAGGTGGCATGGGATCTCTGACTGACCAAGTATTGCAAACCTTATTTTTATATCATATTCAAAAGATAGCACCTTTAGAAAGCCAGTGTTATTTAAGTCCAAAATAAACCACTGATTCAGTGACAGCTGGGGCCAGATTGTCTCTAATCCTTGCACGATGCACATAAGTGGGGAGGATGGAAAAACACTTCCTTTAATTTGCTCAAGGAGGTAGGGCTATGACACCAGCATGATAAACTGTCTCCCTAATGAAAGGGGATCATGCTGCACTTTTGAAAGGGGATTGGTATGACAGGTGCTTTGTAATAATTATTATCATCCTTAGTCATTCATGTTTTGCTATTGATAGTGTGGGTACTTTTTGAATACCTATAATCAAGTGCAAAAGAGAAAAGTGAGAATAGCTATCAAATTCAAAACTTGGAAATGATTTTATCATCGCACATATGTTAATACAGTATTTATTCTTATTCTTTTAAAAACAAATCAATAAGCAATGGCATTAAGTGTACCCAAAAATTCAAGTTCTATTTATTAGGGATGGTTCTAAGGAAATTAGGCTCCTAATTCTCAGATTTTCCAAGGGATTTATTAGGCTACACTTGCAATATATTTATGCATACATGCTATTTGTATGAATAAATTCACAGAAAATACAAAAAGGACAAATGCTAGAGAAACTTTTGCTCAAACATGATCATTTACAATTGCTGTTAATTTTTTCTTCCTTTTTTAAGCTTTCATCTTGATAGCTACAGATTTTCCCCCACTTCAGTTTAGTAATTTGAAACATCTCAATGGCATCACAGCATACAATAGATAATCCTCTACAATTGTAAAATGAGTACAGATAGTAAATGTAACAATTCTGAAATAACTTTTATTGAGCCTTTAACTGCATTCATTTTAATAAGTTCTTCCTTTAAAATCCATGCATCAAATCATCACTTCTAGCCTTGGTACCTTGATGGCAACTTCTCTGACTTGTTTTGAGATATCAATTCCAAGAGGTGCTCTATAATATAACAAGCATTATATTATTTATTTTAAACAAATAATATTTTATAATTAGGGCAATAAAGCTAGACATTTACTCAACTATGAAGCTACCTATTTAAAGTAGTAAGCATTATGAGAGAGTATTTGTTGTTTGACTCCTGTTAGCTTTATACAGCCAATGAAAATTTGTAAATCTATAAAGCACTTACTGTATTTTATTGTATCCAACTTCCCTTTTTATAAAGGTTTCCTTGATCATAGCATGATGATGTACTAGTTTCATCTAACCCGTTATGTTTTTGTAGCATTCCCCTTCTCCAGTGACAGTTAGTATAGTATTGCAGGTTCTTTCTTTCCATATTAATAGGTCGCTACTCTCTACTAAGTGTCTGGTCACAGATGATATGCACAGAAAAAGAAACTTACTATCTCCAGGCCAGAAACAACATCTGTATGCAATTAGACTTTTCTCTCTCACCTTGTCTTTAAAACATGGGTTATGAGACTCTTCAAAAGTCAGTCTTTTATTAGCAAAAGGAACCAAAACTCAGCCCAAGTGAAATTAAAGGAGCAGCACTGTTACTGAAGTTAATGGGAATTGCTCCTGGTTATGTCCCAGGCTAAGTATGACACCAGGGGTGAAATCTTGGTCCCACTGAGGACAATGGCTGAACTGCCATAGATATCAATGAGCTTAGAATTAACCCACATATGTTCTGCAAGTAATAAAACTGTCCAGTCATGGAAGGACTACCACAGGAGAGAGGGATCCCACCATTGTGTAGAGCTAGCACAGAAGATCGGGTAGCCAGCACAGGGATAAAGGAACGTGGATTTTCCTTGTACCCTGTGTATTCTTGGCTGCTTAAGTGGTCCCTGTATACACAGAAATATTTTCTCCACTTTCCTCCCAAGCATCTCTCCTCTAACTGAGATAAGGAATTGTGAATATAAAACACTGCAAAGATTCCTAAACAAGGATTTCAACTAGTTTCAATTTAAATTTTTTTACTCAATAGAGTTAAGAAAAAAGCAAGTGGCACATTAATAGTTCTTGTTAGACATGTAAATGTTCAAGATATGGTTAATCTCTCATTTAAAATAGGCTGGATATACACTTGGAAGGAAAATGAGCAACTGGCTGAAAGTATTTGACAGCTAGCCAGAGACTAATCAAAGTAAAAAGAAATCAGAAATACAATAGTTTGTGAATAAATGGTTGTAATCCATTGGGTAAAGGTCCAGTAAAGTGACAGAATACGCAGTATAGGAGGTCAGCAGCTGGCGAAAACACAGATTCATAGTGTTAAGAAAGTAAAGGGAAAAAAACCCCAGGCCAGGTCAAATCAAATGTATTAGCATTATTGAACCAGAAGCAGAAAGCTTCTCTGTCTGTTTTCTCTCTCCAGAAAGTCAGGTCACAGAAGCAAACTATAAGGGCTCAATTTATTTATAGCTGCTTCTAAGAGTTTGCTGTTTCTGTCCCTACCACCTAGTTGAAGAGATTACCCTACTGTCTGAACTAGAACCTGGAATACAGCAGAAGAGATGACCTTTGGCTATAGTGATGGTTTGTACCCCCTTCCTCCCAGCAAGTTACTTTTCTTTTTCACTTTGATGCAAGTTGACAATTCACAATTTTCATCCCATTGCTAACACTGGTGAATGCAAGAAACAACAGAAGTTCCCAAGAGAGTTGTCCTGTGCCAGTCTATCTGTTCTGTGGGACTGCAGCAAAGTAAGGTATCCTTATTTTTTTAAATTAATGAAGCCTTACACAAATACTCTTTGAAACATGACATTCCAACATATTTGTTCTATGGGAAAACTGCAAATCTGTTTCCTAAGAAGCACCAAAAAAGTCTGCTTTTATTGAGAAGAGGAAAAGATGAAGGCCCATTTCATAGTAACACAGATCACAGTTAGCATTTTAAGATCAGGGTATCTCCAACGTTTCCCAAATGCTTTTCAACATCCCTACTTCCATTCCTTCCAAAACCTACATAACCTCATAAAACAGGCCATGCAGTATAAGTACTGTATATTACCAGACTTTTCTGCATCAAATGTTATTCAAGATGTCTTGCTTAAAAAAGCAGTATTTTAAACTCTTATCTAAAGACCTAGGCCAGATTGATGAACAGTGGAGCTTTGCTGAGAAGGTGTCTACTGCTGTCCTCCTTCAAGATTCCCCTCAGGATGCTGGGAGGTAGCACTGCTTCTTTTTTTTTTTTTAATGGTTAAGGCTTGTCAGCATCCCCACTGGTAGAGGCATCTGAGAGGTCAACATATCCTTCACATGCCTTCTGTTCAATTTTGGGAAAGTACTAGCCTGTCTCCAGTTCCTTACAACAGGCTGGGACTTGTGTGCCACTGCAGTCTTCGCCAACAGATCCTCCATCTCAGGAATGTGCACCCAATCTAAATTTAGCACTGCATGGCTGATCATGAACAGAGAGGCAGCTGGGTTCACTGCATAGGACAATGATTTCAGAGCCAGAAAACCTCAGTTCTAGTTCCATACCTGGCTCTGCGACCATTAATTAAATGGCCATGAGCAAGATGTTTAACCTCTTCATGTCTCAATCTTCCTGTATTACAATAGGAATAATGATATTTATCCAACTTCATAAAGTGCTTTAAGGTCTATGAACAAAAAGGGGTAAATAAGTTAAATTGTATTTTAATCTTATCTAATTGAAGTAAAAAGTTACTGAGATTTAAAAAGCACAACTGCATCACAAGAAGATTCACATAATAAAATCTGATTGTGGAATTGAAAGAGGCTTACATTAAAATGATTGCATGAAGTTAAAATGCAGCATGACCCTACAAAAATGTACTGGTAGGAGCTATGCCACTTACTTTGGTTCATAGCGAATGCCATCTGTGCTATGTAACACACCTAGTCCTGCACGCATCCTTTCAATGCCATTCCTAAACAGAGAATATTAATGTAAAATGCACTTCATACTTGATGTACAAATGTCTTTTTATCTGCATGACACATTATCAGTGTGACTTCATTACAATAAGGAAAAATTCTTACACAATTACAGGTTGGATCTCCTTGATCCAGCACCCTCGTGGCTTGACCAGTCCCTAATAAGGAAATTTACTGGACCAGGGGAGGGTCTCCTGTCTCCAGCCTCCCAGCCCTGGGTAGCCACTGCCACTGGGCTCCGGGATGCACTGCTGGACTCCCTGCCTCAGAGTTCTCTGATCAAGGGACATCCATGGTCCTGCTGAACCACAGATGTTGCTGGTCTAGAAAGTCCTGGTTTAAGGAGGTTCAAGCTGTACAATGTCAATTGGCTTTTCACATGTTGTATCATAGCTTTAAAGAACATTAAAAAACAGCATAAAACCACAGTCTTTGCTCACCATGCAATCATAACACCATTGTCAGTACAGAGTTTGGGTGGAGGACACAGCAAATTGAAGTTGGTTGCATTGGTTACAGTTTGCAGAACTCTTCGGATATACTGGTTACTTGCAACTCCTCCTGATACAACCTGACAACAATTGTTAAAAGACAGGCAAACACATTCAAAAAGTAAATAATGAACAGCTGATAGTGTACTAGTTGAACAAAAAACTTGATGAAGATATTGAAGAAAGTTCGTAAGAATGTCCATACTGGCTCAGACCAATGGTCCATCTAACCTAGTATCCTATTTTCTGATAGCAACCACTGCCAGATGCTGCAGAGGGAATGAACAGAATGGTAGTCAAGTGCTCCACCTTCTGTGGACTACTTTCTTAGCTTCTGATAGTCAAAGGGTAGGGACCCAAGAATGGGGATGCATCCATGTCCATCTGGCTAATAATCATCAATGGACCTATCCTCCATGAACATATTTCTTTTCTGAACTTTGTTATAGTTTTAGTCTTCACAACACCCCCTGGCAAAAAGTTACACAAGTTGACTATTGTGTAAAATGGTCCTATGTAGCAGGCAAAGACATTTCTTTTTTAAAAAAATGTCACGTAATTCTAGCATTAGAGTCAGTTAAAAAGTGTCATCTATTTATGCGTCCAGTAGTTGAAGTCATTGAAAATTCTGCTTGCTGTTACCTGTGTGTCCTTGTACAGTGAAGAATATTATTGGAAGTTTTATTGGATTTGCCATATGATCATTTTATGATTAATTTAGGAATTTTTCACTTATATAATTAGGATGCTGTAATACATGAAAAGGTAAGTAATCTTCAAGGTTTTACAGCAACTACACATTTTACCTTTAGACACAGTCAAAACATTTCACGTTTTTGAACTCTTTCAAGAAGAAAAAGGACAATAGTGGAAGAGGAAGATCTTCCATGAAAAAGTGTCCTATTTTCTGACAAGCTCTAGTTATCTTATGGAAGAGAGCTCAGTGTAACTGAATAACAAGAAAAAGAAATCCAGTTATAAGCAGAGTTCATTGACATTTTCACATGTTCACTAAAATCTTTAAACTTTTTCATTGTATTTCATAAAACTTAAAGCATCACAGAATAGAAGTACATGGCTTAGTGGCATTAACAGCACGACAATTAAGAAAATATTATTTTTCATATTTATTAAGATAAAATGTCAGATTTTATACTATATACTTGGGAGAGTTTGTCTGTCTTTCCATCTGTCTGTTAGTTAAAGAACTCCTCTTAAATGATAAGGGCTAGGAACACCAAATTTGGAATGCAGCTTCCTCTTATTGTAACTTAAAGCAAGGTCAGGGTTTGGATATGCCTGGAATGTGATTGCTTTTCACCTCTCTATATGTTAAAAAAAATTTCCTGTGGGATGACAGAGACATAATTATGTCACTCTGGGATTCCACAGCCCCTTCTTCAGCCGCCCTGCCCAGTACTCTCGCACGCAGTGGGAGTCAGGCGGCCTTCCCCCACTGTGGGGCGTGGTGGAGCCAAGCAGCCTTTCCCCCTCATGGAGGGGCTGAGGCCAGGCGGCCTTTACCCCTCATGAGGGGTGAGGTGGGGGGTAGGTAGGCAAGGCCAAAGCCATGCGACCTTTTTCCCCTTGTATGTGAGGTGGGGGGGGGGTGTGAACTTCCCCCCTTGCTGGGGGGGGGAGGGAGAGGGTGGCCAGCTGCAGCCTCAGTCTGGCCCAATCCCCAAGTGGCTGAAGGAAGACAGCTGAGCCAACCTTGGCCTGGCCTTCCCCTCCAGTGGCTGGAGGGACAGAGCTGGGCCAACTGCGGCCCCGGCCAGGCCCCCCAGCAGCTGGAGGAAGAGAACTGGGCCAGCCATGGCCTTGGCCCAGACCAGTCCCTTGACGGCCATGCAGCAGAGAGCGGAGGCTGGGCTGGGCTGGGCTGGGCTTACAAGGGCCCAGCAGCCAGGGGGAGAAAGCTGGAGCTGCTTAGCCCCAGAGAGGGGGGGTTGGAGAGCACAGCGAACACGGGGCACAACCCCCTAGTAAAACCAAACAGAAAAGAGACAGAACCATCAGGCAGGTGAACAGGGCTGGCTGAGGACATGCCCTTCTTCTCCCCCATTCGGGACCACTCCAGCTTCCTACCTCCAGCCTCAGGTGCCCTTTAGGGAAGGGGAGGAGGCTGAAGCTGCCCCCCAATTTGTACAGGGATGTTGCTGGCTGTTCCCCTTAGTCAGGGAACAAGGGGAAAGGGCAGAGTTTGCTGCATTCCTCACTCTAGCTGGGGAGTACAGGGGCAGCTGAACCTGAACCTGTCCCAGCCTGGGGAACATGCACCCCTCCCCCAGTTGTGCCTGCTGGAGCTGCAGCTGCCATGGAGATGAGCGTCTCACCTGGCCCCAAGCTGCTGTGATGAGAGAGGCCTGGGGTAGTCCTCTCTTCTTGGGGTAACCTGCATAATGAACCCATCATCCTCAGCCCCATCCTAAAGCAATGATTTAAATGAAGCATGTATATTTTCATTTTATTTTCCAAAAAACGTGTTAAGGACCCAAACACTGGATAAATCTTCTAGTCTAGTTGACAATAAATGAAGAATTCTGAAACAGTACCTCTACAATACCCTGCAGCCATACCACCTTGGGCTGTCAGATTTCACAAATTTAATAGAGTTGAATCTTACCAAGGATGTGATAAGAAAGCTCCAATGAAAAGCAAGATACTAATGGAAGTAATGTTGGCAATTCAATAGGTGCCACTCTTCTCTCTAAGTCAATGCTTACTAAATGTCCCAGCACAGAAATGCAAAAGTGGAGAAAGGGTACTGTTTTGCTAGAGATACTCTCTTTTGCATGAGACACAGAACTACTGTCATGAGCACTTTTAGTAATTAAAAATATCATGGTACTTTTAACAAGACTGAAGTGCTAATCCTGGCCAATTTTAAACTTGGCTAATCATCTTCTGTCTAACTGTAAATTCTCCTACTTTCATCTTCATGTTTTATTTTTACTTCCTCTCCTGAATAGCTTCCTAGTATAGCTCAGTTGAAACAAATGATGTGTTCAGAAACCGAGTGGTCCAAATATCAGTGAAGGGTGATGCTATCTCTACATGTAGTTTTCATATCAGCTTGTTAACTTTATACAATGCTTTGAGATCATTTGGAGAACCATCTAACTGTGGATAGATGTTCCTAATGCATCTAAATATATATAATACAAATATAGACATGTAAGAAAATTTTTAAATTACTTAAACAATGCACCACTATGCAATCCTCTATGTAGCACCACACATTACTGCAGCAGAATTTATTTAAAGGATTTCTATGTTCCACCAAACGTATTACATGCATTTATTTTAAATGCTGGAGCAGTGTTATCATCACTGGAAATATCAAGGAAGGTTCTAATGTCTTTCTCCAGGTGCTGTTACATGTTACCCCTTGACACAGATAGTAAAATTATATCTACTTACCAAGGATGCATTTGTTTGCGATAGGATACCAGTTTTTATGCAGAACAGAATGGCCCGGTGTGTTCGCTCAGCAATATGAAGTGCTACTGCATGCTGTACTGCAGCAGCAATGTCTGTAACGCAGGACATGAGATGGCCCTCCTGTAGACCTGTAGAAATTGTAAGCAAATGCATTTTCCCTAATAAAACTGCAAAACCGGCACAATTTATATATCTCTTACTTTGAAAAATACCTTCTTCCTTTTCTTTTTGCTTAATTATTCTAGTGGCATTGCAAAGAAATCCAGAAAAGGAAAAATTGCAGTTAGGATGATGTCTCATGGGAGCTCTGAGTTCATAATGCTGCCTGTTTCCCCGCTGGGCCAAGTGCTCAATAGCTTTCCCACCACTCATGCTGCAGCACTCTGGGTGCTTTGTTAGAGAGAGTCTTCTTGCTACCTAGGGCGGGGAGGAAAAAAAGCTAGTTATGCTTACAATAGTCTTGGAAAGAAGAGTTGGGGAATAGGGCCATATTGATCCCTGATGTAACTACATTGCTCCACTATAACTCCAGTCAGATAAGTTATTCTAGGGATGAATTTGGCCAAGAGTTTATATATTGGGAAGTAGGTGCAAGGAGAAAATAGGCATGTCTACACTAGGAAATTATTTCAAAATGACTTATTGCAAAATAACTTCTGAAATAATAATTTCAAAAAAGTGCATCCACAGATTGGAGCTTACACTGGATTTAAAGCCCCCAGAAGCACTCCAGGGAAGGCACCAAGTGGGCGAACCCTTCCTATGGCTGCCTGCTAAGGTTAGCCGAGACACATGCTTACAGAGGCTCCTCTCTACAGATGCATCTCACACGCCATTTCTCCACTGCCTCGTGGGACACCAAACTCATACTGTGTGCTCTGATTGTCCTTGCAAATGCTGTAGCACTTCCAACATGGAGCCACAACTGCTGCAAAGCAGTGCTAGGCTCATAGGCCTTGTGTGGTACCACTGCACTCTGGAAGCTTGCCAGGCTGGACAGCTATTGCTTCGTTGGAAATCAGTTTTGCATGGAGAAATCCACAGGTGGGGCTGTACTCCTGCAGGTAGTCAAGGCCATCAATAACATCTTTCTGTCGAGAGCTGTCACTCTGGGGAATGTCGACACATTTGTGGATAGGTTTGCTGCCATAGGCTTCCCCAACTGCAGAGGGGGGGTATACACTACACTCATATCCCCAGCCTAGCCCCTGACCTCTGTGCCTCAGACTATATCAACAGAAAGGGGTACTTCTCTATGCTGTTGCAGGTTCTGAGGGACCACCACGGGCTGGTTCACGAACATTAACATCGGCTGGTTGGGGAAGGTGTATGATGCCCACATCTTCCAGAACTCCTGCCTGTTCCAGAAGATGGTGCAGTCGGGGGAAAAAGTGCCAGCATACATTAGGGTCAGGGTCATGGACATACCAATCTGCATCCTGGGCAACACAGCCTATCCCTTATTCCGCTGGCTTATGAAGCCCTACATGGGCAGCCTGGATCCCACCAAAGAAAACTTCAGTGCAAAGCTGAGCAGGTGCCATATGGCTATGGAGCATGCCTTCGGCCGCCTAAAGGGGAGGTTTAGGAGTCTCCTCACCTGCCTGGACATAAGCAAGTGCAACATCCCCTATGTGCTAGCGGCCTGTATTCCAAGGGGGAGACTCTCCTGTCAGAGTGGGGGGCAGAGGCTGATCAGCTGGCCAGGGCTTACGAGCAGCCAGACACCAGTGCCATTTGATGAACACATCAAGGGGCTTGAGGGAGAGTTTCAGTCAAGGCCACCTGAGAGACTCTCCCCTGGGCCTCATGACAAGGAGTCCCTACATTGCCCCAGTGTGCCTTTCCTCCTCTATCCCTCCTTTTCCCCCTCCTCTGCAGAGCAAATAAAAAAGCCTTTTTGGGGGGAGGAGAGAGGGAGGGTAAAAACAACTGTTTATTGGGGGTATATATAACAGGGGAGGGACTGGGGAAAGAACCTGGAATGTGAGCTCAGGGATGGGGCTGGGACTGGCACCTGTCTTGGGTAGCTCCGGAGGCTTTGGCTGCCCTCAAGGTCCCGTTGCCATGTGTTCTGGGGTCCCAATGGGAGGGTTAAGAGGGGAAGCCAAAGAGCGGCAGGGAGTTGGGGAGGTGGCTGGTGACCCGCTCCATACACAGGGCTATGCTGTCCATCACACAGATCAGGGAGGAGCACATGGTCTCGTGCTGATGTGTATAGGGGGACTGGCTCCAGGGCGAGGAGCAGCTCCTGGCTGGCATTCATGGTGGCCTGCTCCTCCTCTTCTGCCTCCACCCTGCCCTCATGGAGGCTGACGTCAGGTATGTGTTGGCTGGACTCAACAACAATGGGGAGGGGGCATCAAGCTGCTTGTAATAGTGGCAGGTGTGAGGAGCTGCCCTAGAGCATCTTTGTTGCTCCTGGCCTTGTTGTAGGGCTGCTGGAGCTCTTTTAGTATCCTGTGGACCTGGTCCAAGGTCTCCTTTTTCGGCCAAGCTAGCAGCCATGCAGCTGTAGACATTGGCATTCCTCCTCCTGGTGTGGAGATCCTGGAGGTTGGTCTTCTCACCCCAGACCTCAATGAGGTGTAAGATCTCTGCATTAGTCCACGTCGGAGCCCTCTTTCATCCCTGGCCAGGATGCTGTGGGAGTGCTGGCAGCCATTGAGGGCTCAGAGGGAGCACTGGGGTCCAACATGGATCCTGAGATGGATGCTGTGTGCATGGTACTGTGGAAGGTCCATGTGTGTCACAGGCCCTTTTCCTTCAGCCTGTTGCTTTAAGCTCTGGAGATGTCAGGTGTGGCCAGAGCAGCCATAAATGCAGCTGTAAGGCCAATTATTTCAAAACAAGAGTAGCTGAGTGTCTACATTCATGCTATTTCGAAATAACCATTTTGAAATAAGCATTGTTCCCCAAGAAAAGCAGGACTTATTTCAAACTAATAAGCGGAGTGTCCACACCAAAAAGCCCATTATTTCAAAATAACAGGCTGGTTATTTTGAAACAATAAGGGGATTTATTTAGAAATAATTCCCTAGTGTAGACCAGGGCAAAGAGACTAAGGTTAGAAGAAGTTTACAGTAAACTGAATGAATATGAGGATCCTCAAACTTTGCAAGAAACATGAGAACTCTAGTTCTTTTTCGGTTTGAAATGAATACTGACAGCTATATTAGACCTCCAGGATAACATTTATAGAAAGGATTTCACACTTTTGGTTTGGTTGGTTTAAAAATTTCCTTTCAAACCTGTGCTAATGCTTGGAAATAAGAAACCAAAACTGGCGAGACTAATTTTATTTATTCAGTGATCAACACGCTATAACTTGTGAAACATAAACTAGACTTTTCAAATTATCTCGGGTACAATTAGTAACATAGATAGGTCATTTTAAAATAACCAAACATAATTTTAAACAATGCATTCTTTTAAATATAACTGCTAGTCAAATATGTACTGCATATATTGTGGAGCTTTGTGTCCAGCCTCAGTGTACACTGGCCAACCAGGTTATAGCTAGCTGCCAGCTAACAACTAATAATGCTAATTAAAGAAATATTATGCATATAATTTAGTAGCCATTATGCCCTCAAATATCTAGTATTTCAAATTAAAGAAAATGTTTATTGTTTATATTGTACTGTTTTCTTTATATGGTCTGTAGTGATATTCTAGAAAGCCTGCTGATTAACTCATTTAAACCTGTGAAGTTGTAATGAAAATTCATTTAGTTTAAATATACATCAGCCAAATCAGATCCTTCCTTTAATAATGCCCATTTAATATTTAAAAAACAGTTTATTCAGATTTATTTAAGGTACGCATCTAGGGTCACAACTATAAAAATACACAGAGAAGGTTAATCTATGCAAGTGATTAACCTAACCTGTTACTGAATTCCAGTTTTCCCACTGCTGGAAAACACATTAGCTGCTCTAAAGCTTACAGAAATTCTTACCTAAAGCAATGCCAGAGTCTCAGTTTCCTAAAGAATACACACCATTACTTTTGCTACTGTTAAGAGACAGACGAATTATGATGCAAAGATACACAATAAATGTAAGTGCTTCTACAAAATGCATAAATAAATCTCTACTGAACTATTACCTTGTCAAGCATGTCTCCTGGTGCTACATCCACTGACTGTCCAAGCAGCAGGAAATCTGAAACTCCTTGTGCTACTGCCAGGATACAGTGGCCTCCAGAGATTAAAAGAACTAAGAAAGGAAAGTCCACTTCGTTTATTAGCCTAATTGTAAGTGCATGTGCCTCCATGTGATGGATAGGGATGAAAGGCTTTTTATACTTGTCCACCAACTTTAAACTATATTCTAATCCCACTCCAAGACTTAAAGCGAGTCCTGGCTTTACTGTAGTTGCAACAGCAGATAGTTCATCTAGAGAGATTCCGCTGACGCAGAGTGTTTCTTTTACTATTCGCTCAATATTTTCTCTGTGAAGCTGCTGTGCCACTGGAGGAATAATCCCACCTGTTCTGGTTACAAATAAAGAATTATGAAGTGTCCATATTTAATGACAGATGGAATCACAGAACTAAGAGAAGAAAAACACTATAGTGCTGCAGTGTCATGGCTGTACTCTACAGTATATTTAAAAGCATTGTCTAGTTTGATTTTAAATGCCCCATATAGTGAGGTTACCATCACTTCCAATGGGAATCCATACAAGGATTCAATTTGCTCTTGCTTGGTTTATGTCCTATTTTAATTTAGCATTAGACTAATTTGTAGGGGTTGGTACTCTGCAACCCATCTCTGTCATCAGGAATTCAGCAAGGAGTGTCCTTTTCAAATTTTCTTTTGTCTAGACCCAGAGACAGGTAAATAACATACTCTTCAGGATTGGTGGTTGTGGAAAATTTCAATAGAATTGATAATCAGAACCAATTCATATTTCTTAAGACTTAAGAACCTCCCCCTTGATGAAATACAAGTGTAAATGACAACAGTATTAGTAATCAAATGCAGTTAGAAAATAAAGCACTCTGAGTAATGTCTACGTACTTCAAATGGATTTCATTTTGAGAATGTAGAGCTTCTCCTAGGATGTTGCCATTATCATCCACCACAGCAGCTCCTGTATCATCACAACTAGTTTCTATGCCCAGAACTAATTTAGGAGGGCAGTATTTGACAGAGTTAAAGAAAATGCTTCTTAAACACACAGACCAGCCATGCTTAGCTGATTTTGAAGTGCATCTGGAGACAATATTTGTTGATAAAATCTTCTGCATAGCAGCATTCCTAAAAAAGAACTGTACAGAAACCATCCTCAGAATTCAATTTCCACAACAGTAATGTAGGCAAGCCAAGTCATATTAGTAACAAGTAATTTTAAAAGCAGTGGCCAAATTCATGCAAACTGTCACTTCAAAGTTAATGTAGTTACAACAAAAATGACTTTAATAGGTTCACGTTTAGGAAAAAAGGAGACTAAAAATTCTGTTATTCCATCATTTATTATCTGCACTAGAGGTTTGAGTGAACAAGGCATAGCTGACAGCAGAACGTATTTTCTCTAATATTAAGGAGAGGTTCTTATGAAAAGTTAATTGAAAAAAGAAGCCAGTGCCAAAATATTTTACAAATTTTTAAAATGATTTCTTTTCCTTATTTTTTGTAAAATAACCTCTAGGAAGACTGAAACTAATACCTGTTTCCTTTCCCAGTTTTGCTTCTCCTTTGGGCATGCATACTGTTTTATTATTGGAGGGTTTATCAAGAGTGTTTTCTTATTCTTTTACTGTACACAGAATTACACGAACATCAAAAAATTGTAAGAAATGAAGCAAATCAATGTACCTTTAATATTCTAAAAGAGTCATAATTTTAGAACTCAGAAATTGACCCAACTCACATATCCCTAACCTAAGGCATTTGTTTTCTAAGAAATCAGAAAAAGAAATGGAAATGTTTTCTTAATACTTAACATTTTGAGAAGGGATAGGAGGTCTGTAGTTTTACCTGCAGCCAAAACATGTTTCAAAACAGATTTTGTTGAGAGTCTCCAACTGTTGGTATTACATTTTACACTTTTCTGTGAGAGAGATACAGAACACACACTACATCTCAGAAAGCTCTGCAATGCATAGACATTATGTATCATCAGGCAGATTTGTTGGTTTCGCTCTTACATTCTAAACTGTATAAATAATACCCTACGCTGTGTCTACATTGGCAAGATTTAGCGCAAAATCTTGCCACCTGTCTACACTGGCTGTGAGTACTTGCGCAAGAATACTGACATTCTAATGTAGGAAATCAGTGCTTCTTGAGCAAATACTCTGACGCTCCTGCTCAGGGATAAGCCCTCTTGCGCAACTGTTGTTGCGCAAGAGGCCAGTGTAGACAGGCAACGTTAATTTCTTGCGCAGGAAAGCCCGATGGCTAAAATGGCCATCGAAGCTTTCTTGCACAAGAGAGTGCCTACACTGGCACAGATGCTTTTGCGCAAAAGCACATCTCTTGCGCAAAGGCACATGCCAGAGTAGATGCTCTCCTGAGCAAATACTTTAACGCAAAAACTCTTGCTTTAAAAGTATTTGCGCAAAATCATGCCAGTGTAGACGAAGCCCTACAGTTTATATGCCTGAATACTCCATTATTAGAAAGAACCCAACTTATAAGTTTCTTCAACTGTAAAAAGTATTCAAACTTTTAGAAAGTATTTATAAATTATAAATACATGATCACACAGTTATGATTAGATGGAACCAGGGGGCCATGAATCCAGAGAGTAGGTACAAAGGTGTCATGGCTCCTGCTCCAGTCACAGCGCTGGTATAGTGGCAGAAAGGGTGAGAAAGAAGGGACTGTCCCTTCTCTGCCCTCACAGTACTGGTTCCTGCGTAATTAATTCCCTGTGATACTGCTATTGCTGAAGTCAATGGGAAAACACTCAATGACTTCACTGTGAGCAGGATCAAAAAAAGTTTGTTACAGCACATCACAATGTAAAAATATTCCTTCCATTTTTTGTGCATACCACTCCAGCCAATATTTTTAATCGGTCGAGCCTTTATAACATACGCTATAAGAAATGCTCTCTTGGATATTCATTTAAATCCAAGCTAGCCTGATTAAATAATGGGTCTTTTAAAAAACAGGACAGTGATAACCTGATAACATAATTAGCTGTCCTACTTTCAAGAGCATTCGCTAACAATTCAAGGATGCTGTTTTATTTATGACATAATGTCAAGCACCCAGCCAGGGAAAATGAAGCATTACTGAAAAAAAAGAGAAAAGAAACAAGTTAAGATAGCTATACCAAAATAATAAAATAATTAATAGTATATTTTCCTCTATAAATCTTGAACTACTACAGTCATTATCCTTATTTTATAGATGGGAAAACTGAGATAAAAAGATATTAAGAATCTTGCCTTGTCATGGCACGACCAGGAGAAAAAAAAAATGTATCAATCTTAGTTACACTGCTTCCCATTCAATGAAAGAGTGGGGATCTTTCAAACCATATCTGCACAAGTATCTTGGTTAGATAACTTTTTAGGGAAACCCTACCTTAAGACATCACCTGAGGAAAAACAGCAGGAAAGAAGAGAACATGCCAAGCAGCATTTTCTCCTTTTTGCTCTTACCATTGTGTCTAATTTATGTAACACCATATCTGACCCTCGTACTTTACAAATAAAATGACACGTCTCTGCCCTGAAGAGATTATAAAAATAGATTTAATTCAAGATTATATGACTAACAAACAAAGAGAGGAGGAAATCAGCATGGAAGAATAACAGTTACAACAGGAAAAGATCACAAGATATGGTTAATGTTATGGACACATCCTATTAATTATCTCTGAATATCTTAAAATAATTTTTTCAACATACAGTAAAACCTGTGTTATCCAGCACACTCGGGGGATTAGGGCGTTGTGGTTATCTAAAAATTCCGGTTATCTGAGGGACCCATCAACCTAAGAAAAACCAATGGACAATAATAGTAAAACTCAAGTTTTTAATACTGCTAGTTTTGTAATATGAGGCAGTTGGTCTCACATTTCTATTTTGAATTGAAGATGATTAGTACTTCTTAAATAAAAAATTGTTAAGCAAATCATGGTAAACCAAGCCAGGCCTGTGCGCCTGAAGATCTGACAGTATTGTGGCTGGGGGCAATGCCGGTTAATAAAGTTTTCTGGTTAACAGAGTGCTGGATAACAAAGCTTTCACTGTATTATTTTGTGGTTAAAATCCAGAACGAAGGCAAGAGGGAGAATTGAAGGCTGGACAAAAAGAAGAACTTTTCCTCCCACTACTGTACTACAAGGTGTACTTCTCATTTTTTTTTTCTTGTTAATGTTATAGAAATTGTGCAGCTGAGAAAATATTTGTTGTAACAAAGCCATTGTTTTGTGTAATGTCACTAAGAACTGAATACATAACTTTTCCAGAACTAGGTAAGAAGTGTGCTGAAAATCTACATGGATAACTGGCTGGAACCAGTATTTCAGTCTTGTTCCAGCTTTAATTTCAATGAACAGGGCTATCCCAGGATAGGATAGTTTTGCTAACTGTGCTTATGTACCTAGAATTTGCAGGGGTGCTGAATGAACCATAGCAGTACTTTGACTGGATGTAGAGGGAGCACATAGCTCCCACAATGTTATGTGCAATCAGCATATGCATCACTTCACATGCCCTTGCTTTAAATGCATGTCACTTGTGCAATACGGGTAGAAAAATCTACAAAGATGAAAACCAGAATCTGGAAAGCCTGTCCATGGCAACGGTAAACAAGTCTTGCCGGCCGCAAACAGAACCCCAATGGGCCATAGGTTTCCCACCACTGCTCTAAACTAGTGGTGGGGAACCTAAAGCCCCAAGCTTTCCTGGATCCAGCCACTGAGGCTTGGGGCCTCCCCACCCCCAGCATTAGGGAGCCTGCACTGATGCTTCAGTCCTGATCACGTCCTCCCAAAGTTCCTCCTGCATGGCTGGAGCACTAGCACCAGCTCCCTGCTATGGGGAGGTGGAGAGAGTCAGGCAAGCTGGGACCAGATACAATCCATGAGCTATGCCTGGCGTGGGGAAGAAGCTGCTCTGCACACAGCTGCTTCCCTTCCCCTGACTGCGCACATGGAGGATCTCCCCTGCTGCTCCGATTGGCCAGAATCACAGCCAATGGAAGTAGCAGCAGGAGTGCCTGGGAGCCGCTGGTGGTTCAGGTAAGCATCCCTCCCCATCACCCGAACCCTGTGCCTCCACCCCACTCCTGCCCAAGACCCTACCTCCTGCCTACATCCTCCATCCCCCTTTGCTTTTGCACCCCCTTCTGCCCAGATCCCCACCATTTTGCTCCAGCACCCACCGACCCCCAGCTCACTCCTGCACCCGTTACCTCGACACTGCACCCCACTGTGCTCCTGCACCCCCCCCCCCACCCTCCGCCAGCCCCTGCACTCCTCCCACACACTGAACTCCTCGGTCTTCGCCCCACCCCAGAGCCTCGGGGGGGGGGGGGGCACAGAATCTAGTAGCCCGGGTCCCCCCGGCACTGGCGTGAGGGGAACGTGGGGAGGGTCTTTCTCCTGCTCAGGCGGGGGGGGGGCAGTCGGTCTCCTGCAGTGAGGCTGCGGGGACGGAGCCTCAGGGGGCCGGTCTGCGGCCCCGCGAGCGCGGCGGGAGAAGCCGGAGTGGCTGAGGGAGCCCCGCTGAAGAAATGTCCCGCTGCAGGCAGCGCGCGGCCCAGGGGGCTGACACCGCCCCCGACTCCTGGGACCGGGGTCTGCCTCCCCCCCCCCCGCCAGGCTTTCCCCCGCCTTACTTCTGGCTTCTTGCCCCGCCCCTCAGCCGGGATTCAGCGGCGGCAACTGTTTCGGCCCCTCAACGGTTAAACCGGCCTCGCCGTCGGCACAACTGGACCCGCTGGGGCTGCCCTGATTGAACGAGAGCGGGTCACATGGAGAAGGTGGGCCAATGGGAAAGGAGAGCTGCCCTGGGGGCGGGGCAGAGAAGGGCTGGCTGGCGCCATCTTTGATCCGGGCAAGTAGGAGCGCCCTAGAAGCAAGCGCCGGGGGCGCCATCTTTGTTAGTCTCCCGCCATCACCCGGCGCCGCGCCAGCCGTTAGGCGGGACCCGAGAGCCGCACCGGGGAAGACTCCGCCCCGCGGCGGCGAAGGCAGAGCGAGGTTGCGCTCCCTGCAGGCTAAAGCCGGGGGAATGCCTGGGCTCCGGCGCCAAACCACGGGACGTTGTAGCCGCCCGGCCCGCAGCAGTTGCTTGGTTTGCTGATCCCGAGCGTCAGGCGACACCGGAGGCCGGTCCCATTTCAGCTAGGGGGGGGCCCCGCGCGCTCCCCCCAGCACACGGGTCTTCTACTCGCCCGAAACACAGGGACGCTTTGGAATGAAGAGTTCATCGCAAAGTCAGTGCCCATGCTAATGGGCCCAATCGTGATGAAGGTTGGTTGGGACATTATCAACCTAGCAGAAGCCTTAGGGGGTGGCCAAGTTCGTCTATTACAGGAAGAAAAGCAACTGGTCTGGTGGCACTTTCTAGACAAAACTATGAAAGCTCATGATACCATCTATATGTTTTGTTAGTCTAGAAAGTGCTACCAAACCATTTGTTGTTTTTTTCTGTAAAACTTCAAAGTAGGAATAAGAGCCTCCGGAAAAGGGCGCTTTTTCTGGAGGATCGGGGCCAGTGTAGACGCTCTTTTCCGGCTTTTTTAAAAGCCGGAAAAAAGCGGCGGACAGTTTTATTTAAATGCCACGGGGGATATTTAAATCCCCTGCGCATTTCCCTACTACGACTCATGAAATTTACATGCCCCTTCCGGAAAAGGGGCCAGTGTAGACAAGCCCTATGTGTTTTTCTTAGAATAAGGAAGTTGTGTGAGAATCAGGGTCTTTTCCACCTAACTCCAGCTCGCCGTCCCCCCCAAAATATGTACCAGTTCCGACTTACATACAATTCAACTTAAGAACAAACCTACAGTCCCTATCATGTACGTAACCGGGGGACTGCCTGTATGGTTCTCTACACCAGTGACGGGCACCTAGGCTAATAAGTGGGCTGCATGAGTGTCCCTTCTTCATCTCAGTGGGCTAAAAGATTGTTGTAACCAAGACAGTCTCCTGGAATAAGGTAATTTTGCTAACTGCACTTGAATGCTTAGAATTTCCAGGGTATGATGATTGAACCATAGCGGCACTTCGACTGGATGCAGAGAAAGCACGTGGGACTCACAGTCAATGTTGTGTACAAGCAGCATGCACCTCATTTCATATGCCCTTACTTTATGTTTGTGTCACTTTGGTAATACTAATAGGAAAAGAATGATATGGACGGAAACCAGTGGAATATGGCATCCCTGCACGCGCAAAGGTAAACAAAATGTCTCATGGGCCAGATATAGGACCCCCACAATGGGGCGCATATGGCCTGCGGGCTGCAGGTTACCCACCACTCATGATTTTATATACCTCTATCATATTACATGGGTATAGCTTAGTGGTTCGCAACCTATTTACCTGTGAGACATATATTCAACTCTCTGGGTTAGATAAGATGCATAACCACAATTGCTGTGTCTAGACTGGCAAGTTTTTCTGCAAAAGCAGCTGTTTTTGCGGAAAAGCTTGCCAGCTGTCTACACTGGCCGCTTGAATTTCCTCAAGAACACTGATGATCTCATGTAAGAAATCTGTGCTTCTTGCGGAAATACTATGCTGCTCCTGTTCGGGCAAAAGTCCTTTTGCGCAAAAGGGTCAGTGTAAACAGCTCAGATTCATTTTGCGCAAAAAAGCCCCGATCGCGAAAATGACGATCAGGGCTTTTTTGCGTAAAAGAGTGTCTAAATTGGCACGGACGCTTTTCCACAAAAAGTGCTTTTGCGGAAAAGCGTCTGTGCCAATCTAGACGCTCTTTTCCACAAATGCTTTAACGGAAAACTTCTCCATTAAAAGCATTTGCGGAAAATCATGCCAGTCTAGACGTAGCCAATATGTATACCACCTGTATGTCCCTGAGGAGGTCACATGGTCCACAGCTGTGTGCTGATAGGGCCACAAACAGCCTAAGAGCTGTGGGTTGAGACTCATGGGAAGAGGTGCAGTATTTGTGTTAACATTTCTTCATTAACTGAATAGTTGGTTGGATTAGAATGCACCATAACAACATAGTCTTTTATTTGCAGAGGAGAGAATAAAGTCACATGTGTGTTTTAACAATTTATTTAATACTACAAAGAAATAAAGTCATCCATCATAAGGAAAATTATTTTAAATTCTGCAAATCACATAAGCCATTGAGAAAAAAAAGTAATATTCCATCTCTGAGGAGAAAAGGAAAAAGCCTCCTACAGTGACATGTTGCACAATTATTGAAAAGGCTTTCTTATTCAATTCTAGACAAGTTTTAACACAGTGTTTCAAACACTAATTCTATGTTACTATCAACAATCCATTTACAAAAGCTTATCACCAGTTGTAATTTTTTGCTAAAACGAAAAGTACAAAGTACAATGATGATGATTCCTACTCTCAGATTCATTGTCATTTATGCTTTAAAAACAAGACACTTCCAGAGAGCTAGTATAGCCCTGTGAAGCAAACTTGATTTTTTTTAAAGTAGCCAGTTATCACTTTGTTCATAATTATTAGCCAAACTTGAAGATTCATCTGTTCATAAGAACTATTCAGTTATGACATTTCATAACTCACTGCTGACAAACCAGTCAATTTTTCATCAACCAAAGTATTCAGAAAAATTGTTCTAATAAGGGAGACAATTACACCCACCAGTGGCTAAATGCTAGATTGAATTTCACAAGGCAAGTCTTTATCTAGGTGATGGTTTTGCTACATGAGCTCATCCTATGTAATCCCCATAGTAAAAGCTTAAACTAGGTCCAGGCCACAGTTCTCATAAAAGCTTAAGGAATCTGTCCTTTCTGCCCCAATACAAACCAGTTCAAAACATGCTATGCTGCTTTTACTTGTAAGTTATAAGATCTCTTTTTCATGACACAAAACTAAATGCCTCACCATACACATTCTTTACTGTAATTACAGAGTTGATTATCCACAACAGTAGTACAGTACTATACGGTAGTGGAATCACCTTTGAATTTTAGATTCCTGCATGTTTCTTGAATTTCTTGGCAAGGTGTTACAAGAAATGCAAACATCTACATTTTCTTCTGCTGAACCATACAAGTAAAATCCAGAACTTGGCTGTTTACCCACCACCAGTTTGAGCTTTTACTTTGTGATTTAACTAGCTAGGGAAAGTGATATCTTCTAGATATTCTAGCAGATAGCATAACTGAACTGCCTCTCCTCTTAAAAAACAACAACAAAAAACCCACAATCATTATCGGCCTCTTAACCATTAAAACATGGCTTACCAGTCAAAGAAGGCTGCCAAATCTACAGCATAATTCGTTTTCTGAATTCTGTGCTTTAGTTTCTCAAAACAGATTAGCAGCCTTGTTTGGAAAGTAACAACAAATAAATTAACATTGATACATTTCATTAGTATATAAAAAGCAGGGTAGTAAAGTGATTTAGAAATCCCCTGAGTTGACATAGAAGACTGGAGATATCTTTGTAACCAAGGTCTCAAGAATGGATTTACATGTACACCATTAGATCACAGCAGGTGCCAGGTTAAAAAAACAAAAATTCGGTTGGCAACACCTAGAGGTAGACAGACAACTCTTAAATCGACAAAAGTGAATAATTTATTCAAAAGCAGTAACTGGCTACTTTTACATAATCTAACCACAAGGCCTCACCAGGTCTTTGACAAAGGATTCTGGATCTACATACTAACTTGCCTTGCTTTTATTATGGCCTACTGGATGATTTGTGAAAGTTGCCTCTACATTTCAGCTAAGTTATTTACACCTTCTTTACAAGTCATTACTGTTGGCTGGGCATATGTATTCTCTTAGTCCTGATTAAGTTTTAGAGCTGGGCCTGCCCAATTCTTCATGGAAAACCTCTCAAAGATTTACCATTTACATTAAATACTTAGAAGCATCTTCTTGTAAAAGTCTACTTGTCTTCCACACAGCATCCAAAGAAATAGCAGTTAGATCTCAGGTGTGAAAGTATCTTATTGTATGTTACTAGATAAATGGCACAGCAGACTACCCATTCCTTCACCTGAGAAAAAGCAGTAGCCATGGCAGATTTTGGTCAGAATGTTTCAGTTTCACATATCCCAATTAGTATTTATTGATGCCAAAGATTCTTACACCATGAAGCTGTGGCAACTTGGGGATAAGCACGCTCAAGAGAGAAGCTGTGTTTAGGATGAAGTGTGCTGGATCATACTTGGTATAGAAGCTTGCCAGGAAATACCTGCAGAAACAAAGTAAGCAAAGAGCTGATAAGTCTTGCTTGTTGTTTTGATTTTAATGAAAATAAGTTTTTAAACATTGTAAATTTATCAGAAGACTAAAAAAGGATTCAGGGACAAGGGCAAAAGACAGGACAAATATTTCTCCTGATTATGAAGCTTTTATTGCTTCAGTAAATTGTGGCCCCAGTATCTTTCTCTCACAACTCTAGGGACCACAGTTTTGAAAAGTAAAAGCTAGATTAACCCTCTCTCCACCCTTTCAACTTGAGGTCTGAAACTTAGAAGTTACAAGGCTAGTTGAGAACTCATGTTTTAAATGGCACACACTGTTGTTAGTTTTATATTTTAATCTTAATATAATTCTCAAATTTTAAATTAGTTTAATAAACTCAGTGACAAGGCATTTGAAGTCCTCTAAAACAAAAAGGACACTGAAGTTGAGTGTATCTATAATCAGCAAAGTCTTAAAAAAGCCTGCAACCCTTTTGATGTTTGCAAAGTTCACTATTATAGCTTAGCTAGTTGACAACCAGTTCAACTGGAAAAGTTAGAGAGCATGCCATGAATTCCAGTAGTTTGCCAATTATCTCACACTTTTATTGGACCTGTAATCTCACTTTTTGCTGTTAAAATCTACTACTTTGCTAAAGAGATATAAAATGAAGAGCGACATTGTGAATTTTCTTGGTTTTGGGGGATGGGTTCTGCAAAATTCTGTTGCTTAACATGGTATAATGGTATATTTTTACATATTGGGAGCACAAGCCAGGGCTTAAAAAAAATGCTCTTGCATTCTTGTCATGTCTTGCAAGTGGGAGGCTCTCTCTGAAAAATGGAGACAACTATGACACCAATTTCTGTGTAGATAAAAAATTTAAGTTTCTAGTCCTTATGATCTTAAAAGAGAGTTTCCTAAATATGAACCAATTTAGCGTTCTCCTTCTACTCTGCAGACAGTTCAGTGTTGCTGCTGCTGCTGCTGCTAACATCTTTCACAAGCTGCAGAAAAAGACAACTGTAACAAGACTTTCAGATGTTGTACTGCTGCACTTTAGCACCCCCAGGGTAAAATCAGGTCAATTTCATTCTGCTGATGCTTAGTACATCTATGAACAAATACCAGAGGGAGGTATTGGGCTAATATGAAGTTGGAAAAAGGGGGCAGAAAATCCAAGTCTGGTATGGGGCAGATTGGCAGAGACCTAATTCCCCTGAAGTATCTAGAAGAGTAGAAAGGAAAAGTGTAGTGTGGATCCTACCCCCTATCCTAGGGAGACTCTGAGTTGGAGAATTCCAAGAAAGACCTCTCCCACAACAGTGAGAAAAGTGGAGGGAAGCTTCAAGTTTTATAAAAAGCAACTAGCTATTTTCCATATAAACTTCTGGAGCCCCTGAGAAGCTAGGAAGCTTGGCACTTCTCAGCAGCTGAGGCAGATAGAGGCACACTCCGTTCTTCTCATCAGCACACTGTCCTTGGACCATGCTTGCTGGTAACTACTTATCACTGAATCTGGCTGCTTACAAGAAGATTAGGTCCTTTGGCTAGTAGGTAGGTGTCTGTTAAGTTTTTCAAATTCTGGTGTAGGACCTAATCCTGCAAGATGCTGTTTAGCACTTTTAGTACTTAACTGAATTTCCCTCCAAAAATATTTGCACATTTCCATCAACGCCAGCCGAGATGTGTGAAGTCTTTAGTAGTGTTTATATTGTTACGTAACTAGTGTAAATACAAATAATTCAGAATGCAAAACTGACATGAAGTGCTATGAATCTGACTCAATAAAAAGTATGGCAAAGTTCATAGACAGTGTGAGATTGGCGCTTTTGATGTTTATAAAAGCCAAAATTACAAATACTGAGACTTGAATTATTGAGACACATGCTACTTACTGAGGAAAATGTACCGTTAGTTCCTAAAGAACTCAATTCTACAGACCCTTTTGCTTGTTAATACAAGTTGAACCTTACTCAGTCTGGCACTCTCTGGTCAGGCAACATCTGTGATCCAGCGTGATTTTAGTTAGCCAGATGTCCACTTAACAGGGACGTGGCCAAGTTTCCTGCAGTCCCATAAAATTTGTTTATAGCCACCAATTCTGGCTCTCAGTTTCTGTGCTATTATTTAGCTCAAATTTACCTCTAACTGTCTTCCACTGTTTACTAGGCTTTTAAAAGTGTTGTTAATGCTGCTAGAAATATTGACCTCCCATGGTTCAGCACCAGTCAGGTCCTGAAGATGCCAGATTAGAGAGATTCAACCAGTCTTGTCAAAATTGGGCCTCTATTTCAGGAATAAGGATCAAAACTGCATAGAAAAGAATGACTGTAAACTAGTTTAATCTCTAACATCAAACAGAGACAAAAATAAATAAGGAAAAAGATGTAACAGACGTAAAAAGTATCACTAATAGATTAACTGAAGTTTTTTATTCCATAGATATATACTAGAAGATTTACCTGGAATTGCTTGGGTCCTTCAGGGCTGGGAGCTGTGAGGGATGCAGGACTCAGGGCATAGGACTGGAGGTGTGTGTGGGAGGTGAAGGCATCAGGGCAGGAGGCTGGGAGGGGTGTGTGTGTGGGGGGGGACCCTCAGGACAGGATTAGGGGTAATGGGATCAGCGCAGGGGGTGTGGAGCTCAGGGTGGGAGTACAGGAGTCAGGGCAGGAGATGGGAGGTCAGGTCCAGGACTGGACTGCCTGGCAGCTCATCCGGGGAGGCTGTGGACTGGTGGAGCTCCTCCTATCTGGCAATGTGGATGATGGGAATTGGTTTGGGGGCAGGCAGGGCACTTACTTGGGTCGGTGTCCAGAAATATGGAGAGCCCTAGGTGGCCACACTCTTCCAGGTGCGGCCACCCCCATGTGGTCACTCTGCAGCATAACTGTCCCCCATACTTGCTGCACCCAGTGGTCACTGCAAAGCATAACTGACCCACCTATCAAACCCCTCCATTCCATGTTATGGAAAACTGAATTCCACGCACAGCCCAATTTTCTGGCACAACCAAACTCTGACCTTGCTTTACATTAGGATAAGAGGAAGCTGTATTCCAAATTTGGTGGTCCTAGCTCTTACTGTTTAGCGGTTCTTGAACAACTAGATTCACAGAGACAGACAGATGCATACTTTCTAAAATATATACATCTCCACAAAAGAGAATGATTCTAACAGTGCAAAACTCACAGAATTATTGGAGAGATCGTGAAGAATTTTCGTGAGGATGTAAATTGTACTCCATAGTCTAGTTGCTCCCAGTGTGTTAGCAGCCTGGCTTTCCCCTGGTCAGGTGTTTCAAAAGGAGTTCCCTTTACTGCATGTAAAAATACATACATTCCCTAGGGAAGAATTTTTTTTTAAAAAAAGTAGCATTATTATTTTTGTTTTGTATTACTGTAGCCTCTTCATGACCCCATCAGAGATCAGAGCTATATTGTGCTAGACACAGGCACACAGTAAAGGAGTTTGTGCCATACTTACAACCTGGACGGACAAAAGCACAGAAGCAGGGAGAATGTGGAGTGAGGAGAAAGACACGCAAAGAATTAAAGTGACTTGCTCAACGACAGCAGGTCAATCCCAAAGCTAAGATTAGAACCTAAGTTCACGGTTCCCAATTTTGTGACTTATCCATTAGATTGCACAGCAAGAATTATGTGATGGAACAGATTGTAAGTAAGAGCACTAACAAGTTCAGGATTGTTAATCAGTAGTCATAAAACACAGTGTTAAAGTCAGCAGTGATTAAGAGAATGTGATAAAGCCCCCTTAGTAGCTTTTAGTCTAATTGGTAAAACAAGCCTTTGAATAGGTGTGCACTGCAATTTTTTAGTACAGCATTCATTAACAGAGCAATCTTTTCCCTCCATAGTGGCAGATCACGGAAAATCCTAGGCCAGTGGTTGTGCTGTGGACCTGTGGCTGCCAGGCCACAGGGCTGGAGTATACCACTCTTGCCATGGCTGTTGGGAGAGGCGTGTCCTGCCCTACCTCTCAGCCAACCAACACCAGGCCGGGGTGTGGTCTTCTTCTGGCTACAGGAGAGAGCTTCCTTGTGCGGCGGGAGAGCTACGCAGGAGAAGCGCTCTTCTGCGGCCAGGAGGAGACCCCCCCCCCCCCACGCTGAGCGGCCCTCCCGCCACGCAGTGAAGCGTTCTTCTGCAGCTGGAGGAGACCCCGCCCCTGGCCAATGTTGGCTGGCTGATAGGTGTGGGGAGACATGCTTCTCCCAACAGGGGGAGGGGAGGTGTTGGGTGGTGTTCCCTAGTCCTGCTGCGATGCAGGCAGCAGTACAGGGCTAGGTGAGTGGGGTGGGGTGGGACTAGTGCTGGGAGGCTCTGGAGACTGAGCTAGTAATGGGGGGGCTGTGGGGTTAGGCCTGGAATCGGGGGGGGCTCTGGGGATGCGGCTAATATTGGGAGCTGGCACTGGGAGAGGCTCTGGGAAAGTTGGATGCAGTGGAGCTCTGGAAAGGAGGCTGGCACTGAAGCATTTGGGATGGGGGGCTGGCACAGGGGGTTGGTTGCAGGGGACTCTGGGATCAGTGCTTGGTGCTGGGAGGTAGTGGAAGGGTGCGGGGGGGAGCTCTAGGAGGTAAGACTGGCACTGGGTGCTCTCGGGGCTGGGCTTTTGGCAGACTAGTAACATTTTATTTGCATAGTCATCGTTTTCATAATGAATATGCAAATAAAGTTACCAGTCCACCAAAAGTTTGTGAATGGGTTTGCCGGTCCCCGGTATCAAAAAGGTTGGGAACCACTGTCTTAGGCTATGTCTATAGTATAGCTTATGTTGGCATAACTTATATTGCTTGGGGATGTGAATAAATTCTCCCCAAGCAACATAACTTACACTGACTCCCACTAACACTGATAAGCAAAAGCGTTATCAGTTAATGCTATAGACTACACACAATTCCCCGCATTGCCATCAAGTTTTTTAGCAGGCTGGCCAATAGCCTGGCTCAGTTCCAGCTTGCGCCGGGTTTGGGACTTACATTTTAAATGCAGCGCTGCAGCAAGGGTATTAGGAGCCAGGCAAGCAGGCAGCCTGACTCAGTTCTGACTTGCGCCGGGTCTGAGTGCTCAGAACCCCCTTTCCCTGGACAGGGGCTGTTGCCACCTCATGCTGCTGCCTCTGTATCAGAGGCAACAGCGCGGGGTGACAGGCAGCCAGTTTGCGAGGGGAACTGGTGTGTAAACTGGCTCCCCTTGCGGAACAGCTCCTGCCTGGCACCCCACGCTGCTGCTTCTGATACAGAGGCAGCAGTGTGGAATGGCAGCGGGCTCCTCGAGAGTGGGGCTGACGTATACTGGCTGCTGGCCTCACCCCCGGGGACAACAGAATAGTCGAGTAACCGATAAGAATTCATGCAGTTAATCGGCTATTCAGTTAACCAATATTTAACATCCCTAGTGAAAGCATTGAATGTGTAGACATGCCCTTGTTGTTGATACTGGATTGGTGGTGGTCTCAGGATGCTAGATAAATTAATCTCAATTATGGCACAAGCTGATTGACCGTGGCCCTTGTTCTCTAACCTTGACAATGTTTATACTCACACATATATACATTTTAAATGATCTCTGCAAAATTATAGCATCTTAAGTCAGAAAAGGCAGCTTGAACAAATTTTTTCCTCAGTTCATATTGGCAGTGACTTTGGGTATGAGTAAGGGTCAGTGATATCTCAGTTAATTTCCCAGCCATCGTGGAGGCCTTGAGCACTGGTGCACCTCGGTCTCTCCTAATCTCTGCCTATGGCACATAACAGTCTAGTCTCCTGTTGGCTGTCATACTTTGATATAATTTTGGTTGTTGGACTTAGTTCACAGATGTTGGTGGTCTGTGATATACAGGAGCTCAGACTTGGGACCATCATCTTCCAGGTTTGAACTCTATGACCCCAAAGCCTGTCTCTACAATACCACAGAAAGTCAACCTAAAGTACACAACTCCAGCTATGTAGATAATGTAACTGGAGTCGATGTACCTTAGGTCAAATTATCACAAGGTCTATAATTTCAGGGGTTAACTACAAAATGATCTGCAGTTTATATGGCAGGTCTTCACTAGACCCAGCTAAATGGACCACTGATGGATTGATCTCAGAGCATCAACCTGCTGTAGTGTAGATATAGCCTACGAGAATTATTTTTAAGGCTGAGTGAGCAACCACATATGCATGAGTATTTTTATACAAATCAGTGGGACCTCTACCTTTCTGCATAAGTGTTTACAGGCTCTAGGTCAAAGATTTTAATTATAATCCTGAAGTCCACCAAAGTCAGTTATCTTTCTCTTGCCTTCAGTGAGGGTTGTATCTGGCCCTGTGTGAAGACTGATTTTAAAAGAAACCTCTATCACATATAAGAACATAAGAATGGCCGTACTGGGTCAGACCAAAGGTCCATCTAGCTCAGTATCCTGTCTACCGACAGTGGCCAGCACCAGGTGCCCCAGAGAGGGTGGACCGAAGACAATGATCAAGCGATTTGTCTCCTGCCATCCCTCTCCAGCCTCTGACAAACAGAGGCCAAGGACACCATTTTATCCCCTGGCTAATAGCCTTTTCTGGACCTAACCTCCATGAATTTATCCAGTTTCTCTTTAAACTCTATTATAGTCCTAGCCTTCACAGCCTCCTCTGGCAAGGAGTTCCACAGGTTGACAACACGCTGTGTGAAGAAGAACTTTCTTTTATTAGTTTTAAACCTGCTACCCATTAATTTCATTTGGAGTCCTCTAGTTCTTCTATCATGGGAACTAATAAATAACTTTTCTTTATCAGCCCTCTCCATACCACTCATGATTTTATAGACCTCTATCATATCCCCCTCAGTCTCCTCTTTTCTAAACTGAAAAGTCCCAGTCGCTTTAACCTCTCCTCATATGGGACCCGTTCCAAACCCCTAATCATTTTAGTTGCCCTTTTCTGAACCCTTTCCAAGGCCAAAATATCTTTTTTGAGGTGAGGAGACCACATCTGTACACAGTATTCAAGATGTGGGCGTACCATAGTTTTTATACAGGGGCAGTAAGATATTCTGGGTCTTATTTTCTATCCTTTTCCTAATAATTCCTAGCATCCTATTTGCCTTTTTGACCGCCGCTGCACTCTGTGTGGAAGTTTTCAGAGAACTGTCCACGATAACTCCAAGATCTCTTTCCTGATTTGTCGTAGTCAAATTAGCCCCCATCATACTGTACGTATAGTTGGGGTTATTTTTCCCGATGTGCATTACTTTACACTTATCCACATTAAATTTCATTTGCCATTTTGTTGCCCAATCACTCAGTTTGGTGAGATCTTCTTGGAGTCCCTCACAGTCTGCTTCTGTCTTGACTATCCTAAACAGTTTGGTATCATCTGCAAACTTTACCACCTCACTGCTTACCCCTTTCTCCAGATCATTTATGAATAAGTTGAAAAGGACTGGTCCCAGGACTGACCCTTGGGGTACACCACTAGTTACCCCTCTCCAATCTGAAAATTTACCATTTATTCCTACCCTTTGTTTCCTGTCTTTTAACCAGTTCTCAATCCAAGAAAGGACCTTCCCTCTTATCCCATGGCCATGTAATTTACACAAGAGCCTTTGGTGAGGGACTTTGTCAAAGGCTTTCTGAAAATCCAAGTATACTATATCTACTGGATCCCCCTTGTCTGCATGTTTGTTAACCCCTTCAAAGAACTCTAACAGATTAGTAAGACAGGATTTCCCTTTACAGAAACCATGTTGACTTTTGTCCAACAAATTATGTTCTTCTACATGCTTCACAATTTTATTCTTTACTATTGTTTCGACTAATTTTCCCGGTACTGAAGTTAGACTTACCGGTCTGTAATTGCCAGGATCGCCTCTAGAGCCCTTTTTAAATATTGGTGTTACGTTGGCTACCTTCCAGTCATTAGGTACGGAAGCCGATTTAAAGGATAGGTTACAAACCACAGATAATAGCTCAGCAATTTCCCATTTAAGTTCTTTTAGAACCCTTGGATGAATGCCATCCGGTCCCGGAGATTTGTTAACATTAAGTTTTTCTATTTGTTCCAAAACCTCCTCTAATGACACTTCAATCCAGGACAGTTCCTCAGATTCATCACCCACAAAGCTCGGTGCAGATTCAGGAATCTCCCCAACATCCTCAGCCGTGAAGACTGAAGCAAAGAAATCATTTAGTTTCTCCGCAATGGCTTTATTGTCCTTGATTGCTCCTTTTATAGCTCGATCATCTAGGAGACCCACAGGCTTTTTAGCAGGCTTCCTGCTTCTAATGTACTTAAAAAACATTTTGTTATTTCTTTTTGAGTTTTTGGCTAGCTGTTCCTCAAAATCTTTTTTTGCTTTTCTTATTACATTTTTACACTTGATTTGACAGTGTTTATGTTCCTTTCTATTTATCTCACTAGGATTGGACTTCCACTTCTTAAAAGATACCTTTTTGTCCCTCACTGCTTCTTTTACATGGTGGTTAAGCCACGGTGATTCTTTTTTAGGTCTGTTGCTATGTTTTTTAATTTGGGGTATACATTTAAGTTGGGCCTCTATTATGGTGTCTTTAAAAAGTTTCCATGCAGCTTTCAGGGATTTGGCTCTAGTCACTGTGCCTTTTAATTTCTGTTTAACTAACCTCCTCATTTTTGCGTAATTCCCCTTTTTGAAATTAAATGCCAGGGTGCTGGACTGCTGAGGTGTTCTTCCCACCACAGGAATGTTGAATGTTATTATATTATGGTCACTATTCCCAAGCAGTCCTGTAACAGTTATATCCTGGACCTGATCCTGCACTCCACTCAGGACTAAATGGAGAATTGCCTCTCCCCTTGTGGGTTCCTGCACTAGCTGCTCCAAGAAGCAGTCATTTAAGCCATTGAGAAATTTTATCTCCACTTCTCTTCCTGAGGTGACATGTATCCAGTCAATATGGGGGTAATTAAAATCCCCCATTATTAACCTCTATCACATATAGCTAATATAATCCCTTCTTCCAAAGTGTAAAGAACCATAAAGCACAACAAATGTTTCCATCCTAGGATTAAGTGCATAAAATCCTATTTTTGTCACCTCCACATTCTTCAGCTAGATTAATAGCTAATACCAGGGAGGTTACACACAGTGTTTGTTCAACATTGTATGCTACTCCAACTAATATTTGAGGGTTATCTACTTATAACTAGAATAAAGTGCATAGTTATTAGCAAGCCAATTGGCATTTATGATTTGCAATATTGTTTGAGTTTTCTAAAAGCTTTTTAAAACATTTTAAGTTGTTTCCCCAATTCAACTAAAAGACTTTGAACACCAAAATTAATAATCCCATTTTTTACCTTTTCTGGTTTTTTGCCCTTGTTAAAAACTGTAAATGCCTAACATTACTATGAGTAATCTCACTGCAGAAAGTAAAACAGTTTGGCCACTTAGCTTTCATTGTCACACAACCTAGAGTGGATTGTATCTTTCTCCTCTCCTATATCATACCTACGTACATTAATATCAATTAATTTCTTAATTAAGACAGAGTACTCACCAGATTGTGAATCACATTTGTTAAGGTCCATGCAACAGGAACACTGAAGAAGGGAATGCTGAGCAAGACAATATGAAGCATACCAACTCCAAGTGCATAAGTTAGCCACATTCCACGACTGTTCATCACCCTGGTGTTTGGATTTACCTCACTATGGGCAACTCCTACGTTCATTTTGCTCTATAAAAATAAAATTGTATGAAGTTTGGTATCACAGGATTCATATGTTACAGATATTAAGTATATTTCATATCTCATTTTAAGACTAGGAGAGAGACTATTTTACATCTATTATGGGGTAACATAGTGAGAATGTGTGTATTGGATAGAGCACCGGACTTTGAAGTTAAGAGTTCTTTCTTCTGACATGAACTCATAGTCTGACTTTGAATATCTACACAATAAGATTTGAAAATTGTCACTCTGAAGCCTAGAATGTCCAAAGAGCATGTAGTGATGAAAACAGTTACACCCATGATTGAAGACACTTTTTGTTCAAATATTCCCAGTTTGAGTCATCATAGGGATTTGTGGTTTAACTATCCAGTTTTTAAGGTCTCACCTATTTTAACTTTACAAATTACACCTATGTGGAGTATAGCTCAGGAACAGTTAACTGGTACCTAGGAGCAGCCCCCTGCCCACCACGGGCAGAGGGCTGCTCCAGCCCTGTGGGGGTCAGGAGGCCTATTGTATTGCTGGGCTGCCGGCTCCTTCTGTTGGCAAAGAGTGGGGCATGAGCAAGGTCCTGCTTAATCAGTTAACTGGTTAAACCTAAGGTTTAATCAGTTAACTGGGATTTTACATCCCTATTACAGATATAGTATGATATGTATATGTCAGCTATATGTGGGAGACAGCATGCAACGTGGAATATTTGTTCCAACCAAATTTGTTTGTCCAACTGTTACCCACACAAAACAGATATCTCCCAGGCCCACCCCCTAGACACAAAGCACAATCATTCCACACATGCAGCACAAACCCCTCCTTCACCATCTCCACAAATCTATACAACTCTCCCAGCACATCAAAACCCACACACAAATCAACATAACCAGCTACATCACACCCTAAAACACCACTCTGAAGAAAAGTCTCAGTTGAGTCCATACGAAGTGATGGAAACAGTGGAAAAAAAAGACCTTTCAACCATGTTTATAAATATCAAGTTCAATCAGCCATGGGATTTGCAATTTGTTACTTAAAAAAACCACCCGAACAACTTTATGATTCAGCTACTAGAATAATTCAAGAATTAGTTTTCTTACCTGATGGAATTTTGTTTGGCTTAATGTTTGCAAAGTGCTTTGAGATGTTCAGGTGAAAATTGCTTCTCATTAAATTTTAATTATTTGCCTGTGAGGCAGCTGAGGTGGTGCAAAAATATTTATTGGAGAAATCCCTGCCCTGCTTTGTCCCACCAGTTTGGCCCTATGTACTAAAATGACTTCTTCCATTTATATCCACCACTTGTTTTAAAAAAATGCTGCCTCATTCATGTTGTCACGCTATAAGGCTAGAACTAGTTCTATTCATTCCTAGAACACCACATTTCTTTCTCCCTAAAACCAGCCAACTGAAGTTACTAGCCTAACAAACACACAAGCCAGAGTATAAGTTCTTAGGGATGGCAGGTACTGATGCAGTGACAGTGGGTCAATGTGTAACATGAATGGACGCATCTTGCACACCTCAGATTAATCTGGGATGATGCTGTTTGGAGTCAGTACTTGCACAAACCTATTTCCAAATCTACACACGTGAATGACGAATTACAGTGCTCAAATCAGAAACACCTCTCTGTCTTCAAATGTGGTGGGAATCCCATAATCAACACCACAATTTAGTAGGAGAATCCAGATTGTTCTAGTACTGCACATAAATTGTAGAAATCACTCAGATCTTTTGACCCTGCAATGTCTTCTTATTTAATTGGCTTGCCAAGTGACTCTTACTCTTAATCATTAAGATATGTTCATACCACATTCACCTCCTCATTCTGGCCAGAATCCATGCTGTATTTTGGACATTAAAGCTTTTTAAGTGTAATGAAACACAATGCATGGACTATTCTTTACAAACTATTAATGGATAAAAATTATGTAACTTTTCGTCTCAATGCACGTTAAAGTTCTACATGCTGCAGAACTGAAAGCTACCTCTAGAGTGGAGGGAAACAGCCAAATGGCACTGAGGCAATTTTAGAAAAAGGTGTTTGTGAGATGTACATTAAGGATGTTAAGGACTAGTCGACTATCCAATAAGCAAATGCACTAGTCGATTCTCCCCCCTTGCTGCCTCCATCAGGGGAGGAGAAGAAGGGGTACTTCAAAGCAGCAGGGAGTCCCCAGCTGATCCCAGGTTCCCTGTGGCATTTCCATGAAATCTGGGATCAGCTGGGGACTCTTGTACATTTCAAAGCTGGCATGCCACATACAGCCCGGAGTTAGCGGGACTCTGGGCTGCATGTACATTTCAAAGGAGGAATGCGGAAGTGCCTATCGACTAGTCGACGGAAATTCCATTGACTACTTGACTAGTAAATGAATCGTTATTTAACATCCTGAATGTGCATAAGACCACTGTTTGGAAGCTGAAGGGAAAGAGGATATATTAGGCAGTGAGACTAGCGCTATCTATACTAGGGAAGTAAAATCCTGACAAAGGTGGGATTCTGGGCTGGGGACCACTCTAGCCCGGCTGGAGCATTCTCCAGCCCATGGGGCTTTCGCTCTCAGCCCTAGGCTGGGGCTACTGTCAGCTCCCAGTTCCCAGCCTCTGCCAGGCAATCCCTGCTTGTGGGGCACACTGTGCTCTCCACGGCCAGAGACTGCTTCAGAGACCGAAGCAGCCCCTGCCTGCAGGGCACCTGGGACCACTGCAGACAGAGGCTGCTCCAAACAAGAAAAGTTCAAAGTTGCCTACAGAAGGCAGGGAGCTGCTCCAGCCCCCTGCAGGTTACTAGGTAACTGGAACCAGTAAGCATTACCCATTTAGAGTGATACTTACTGGCTAACTGGGTAACCAGTTAACCTTTCACATCCCTTATCCTACTCTTATGAAAAGCCTGATAGGTTTTTCATTGTCAATGCAAGTTGGAGAGTGCTCAGTTCTAAGGTGTCAGATGAAAGGCACATATGGTAAACTTGAATTCCACGCAGTTGATCTGTCTCAGAAGGAAAAAGGAATTAGCTGGTCCTTCAATTTCAGGGACTCTAGGTGCCATCTCCTCAATTTGACAACTAGGACTCTAGTTCCTTTTCTTTTAAGAGAGCCCCTGACCAAGAGATCTCCTGATCAAATTCTAATTGTTAGCTCTACCTCAGCCTATATTTAAGGTAAAATATGTGTCTAGTCTACACTCCGATGCAAACTCTCCAATGTTAAACACTGATGCTAAGTAGGGATAAAGGGGCAGAGTGCTACTTTTTCTTTTTTTTTAAACCTCTTTTATCATCATGCTGCAATAAGGGCTTTTCCAAGCCAACAAGTGCCTTAGAGAACTGTATAGCACAGCTGTAAGACAAACTTCACATTAAAATATGATTAATGGAAAACCAGTTACAGAATGTTTAAAAGCAAAACAATTCCCACTTTCCTCTCATATGCACGCACACACACACACATTTACATTGGCCACTACTACTGTTAAGCTATCTGAAGAGCCATTTATCAAGTTAAAAGTTACTGGGTTGTCTTTGCCTCTTCTAGCTTCATCCTCACACACAATTTATCAAAGAGGAGCCAGATTCTGATGTTACACTTACCTGAATCCAGAGTAAACCAAGTGATGCCAATGGAATTAACTCCAGATATAATCTTCACAATAACAGAGATTTGAATCAGGCTCCAAAATTGTGAAACGTTTCAGAAGTTATTGAGTGTCCCGAGGCCTGTAAAATGCTTTAGTTCTTGACTACCTGAAAGCAGAGGTTTTTTTAGACAGGCTCCAGTCATCACTGAAAGTAAGGGTATCTATCCTTCCACATACTAGCAAAAAGTTCCCTGTTAAAACAAGAGGCCCAAAATGAGAGGTAGCTAGGGGTGAAATCCTTTACTCTCCCCCTCCCTCACCCATCCCCCAAAAATTCCCACTGTATCATGCACATTTTATGTTTGCTATTTTGCTGACTGGCATGGGAGATAATACACACTCTCTACAATGCAGCCCTTCAGCCACAAAAACAGCCACTGTAGATCCTGACTCTAGCTACCTGCATTCGGTGTGAATATAAAAGATCCACCTTCGTTTGTTTTTCTGCTCCATCTGGCATACAATCTGGGCAAAAGCAGACTCCAAAGCCCGCAAGCAAGCTAGATCTATTTGCTGCAGGGCAGAGATCCCATTCACATGCACCGAAGGAGAGAAGCCCTGACAAAAAAAATCAGGGCTAGGCCCCTTTCCAGCACAAGAGACGGTGTGTGCGGGGCCTGCTGCTGCTTTGTTATCGCAGGACTGCAGCCCTCTTTGAGGTGCGCCTGTGGCTCTGCCTTGTGCACAACCCACCTCGCACACGTTCGGCAGCCCCCTTCCCGCAAGGCACGGCCCTCCCCCCGCTGCTCCATCCGACCCACGGCAAGAGGGGGGCCCTACCCGCCTCCCCTCCGCAGCGCCGAACCGATCGCCCGCTGCCGAGCTCGCCTCTCACCAGCGGCCAGCCCGCTGCGGCGCACGCCAGCCGCCCAGTGGTGCAGGCGCGGGGAGGCGGGGCCAGCAGCGAGGCAGGCCCACCGCGCTGCCCTGGGGCCTTCCCAGCGGCGCGCTGCAGAGGGACGCGGGCGCGGTGCGGTGCGGTGCGGTGCGGCGGGCGGGCGCCCGTGGCCCGGAAGCAGGCGGCGCTGGCTCGGTGACCTTCGGGACGGAAGGCGGCTCGTCACGTGCGGTGTAGCGGCGGGACTCGCCGGTTGCCTCCGCCAGAGGCCGCAGGTAACAGCGGGAAGTGCCTGGGCCTGGCCGCCGGCGAGCAGCCTCTGCCGCGTGTGGCGGGAGTCGCAGCTGCTCCCTCAGCTCCTCGGGATCGGGGCCTGAGCGGACAAGCGGCTGGGGCCGTCGCGTCCCTCAGGCGTAGCCGGGCGAGGGGGCACGTTTCACTCACTAGTTTCACATGACTGTGGGGGCTGTTGGCTGGGTTGGCTGTCACTTCCTTTGTGCCATTCCTCACCTGCGTGTGAACGATCTAGGGCAGTGCAAAGGAAGTGACGCTACATTGTGTGGAAAGCAGAGAGATGTGGGGTTAAAAGATGCGGGGAGGGGAGGTAGACAGTACTTAAACAGAGGTTTTTCAGGCTCAGTCTTTTTTGAGGTTTCCATTTCCGAAAGAACCATGTCTAGACTGCAGTTTTGCTTTCGAAATAGCGCTTTTTCGAAAGAGTGCCATGATGCAATTATGCAAATGAAGCATGGGAAATTCAAATTCCGGCTTCATTTGCAATTTCGAAGTGCCTAATTTACATCCCTCTGTCAAAAGAGGGATGTAATCTAGGCACACCCGTGGACCATGGGAACTAAGGACGATCGCAAACCTTTGCCAACTGTTTCTCCAAGGAATAGGTGCACTTCTTTGACTCATCTTTTCTAGCAGACTCTTAGCAGTATGTGTATTTTAAAAAAAACCACTACTGAGAGGCACTCAGATGCTATGGTGATGGATAAGGTATAATGTTGACTATAACAGGTTAGGGAATTGAAAGACACTTGCATGTACAGTTAGTTTTTGCAACAGTTTTTCCAAAGCATAAAGTTCTCACTGCAATATCGATCATATTAGAAATGGCCATACGCTGTATTACTAGCTTTAGGATTGCCAACTGTTCTGACTGGGTGGACTGGATGCCATTGGTGTGAATGGCGTCCAGTCAGGAAAGTTGGCAACCTTAGTCCCCTACCCCATACACATGCTATTAAAATGGCATTGTGATTAAGATTTTCCTTGCATAGAAATCCAGAGATTCAAATTTATGACCTTCATAACAACACTTGCAATTCAGCCAGTTTCCACATATGGCCTATTTTGATTGCAGAGTACATGGTTTGGCCACCAGAGAGTCCAGGTGTCACCTTTTGATCTTTGCCTTTGTCCTATGAGAGAATAATGTTCTCTTTTTTATTTAAAGACTGGCTACTAGTTGTCAAATAAAGACATTCAGCAAGCTGAAGTTGGGGGTGGGAGTGGGGGTGGGGATGGGGCAGGGTTATTTTGTTTTAATACAGTTAACCATGGTATTTTCAATTAAAACTGTGTAGGGAAATATCAATATTTACCAACTAATTGAGGGTAGACTTGGCAGAGGAAGTGCTTAAGCTTATGAGAGGACACTAAAATCAGTAGTTAAGTTATGTTTTAAACACTTGAAATTCTCTGACACGGTCCTTTCTAAAGACAAACCTAATATTACAGTGGGGGGGGGGGAGGGGAAGAGAGAGATTAAAATCTAAAGCTTGTATAAATATTAACTAATGTCCACCTTAATGCCCCAGTTCTTCTATTATGTATGTATTTTGCTTTGCATGTGAGTATCTTTAGCTTCAAGGTGTACAAAGGTAAGCACACGCATAAAAGTGTTTGCAGGATCAGGATGCTAGATTGCAAACACTTCAGTGTAGGGAATATATCTTTATCTGTCTTTGTAAAGCACTATGTCTGTTTTATGACCATATGTGGGTGTTCTATAAGTAATATAGTCCTTTGTGGCAGGTATAGTAAGTTTTATTTCCATTTTACTGATAGGGGATATTGAGAGGCAGAGAAATTAATGACCTGTTTAAAACACACGGTGAGTCTGTAGGAGAGTCAGGATTAGAATTTTGAAGTCCTTGGTTCTAGTCTTATTCTTCTGCTCTACACACTGACACTGAATATGACAGTTTTTAAGAGACCAAAACCCAGCCTTCAATAGGTCAGATTCTGCTTTTATGTTATACAGAACTCCAATTAAATAAGTATGTGTTACATTGGCATATCTGGGGGCTGTATTTGGCTCAGTAATTTTACACAGGTTTAAAAAAAGTCTAGTCTCAGAAGGGTTAGAAAAAAGAGGGGCTTGTGACTTTCAGATTTTGGCACCAATCCTAGGCTCTTCATGGGCAGAGTGGTCCATCTATGTAGACGTGATTGCAGGTTCAGGACCATATACAGTACAATCGCTCCCCAAGTTGCGAACGGTCAAGTTACGACCGTTCGCACTTACAACCAAAGCTCCCGTGGTCCTCGAGTCGTGAAGGCGGTCCTCGAGTTACAAACATGACCCGCACTTACGAACAGCGTGGTCGCGTGTAACTCAGTGGGGTCCGAGTTACAAACAGATCGAGTTATGGCCAAGTGTTTTGTCCATAACTCGTTCGTAACTCGGGGAGAGGCTGTAATCATTTAGTCAGGGAACATGTGAGCGCACACAGTCTTGAACAGAAAACAAAGTCTGAAAGAATAACCATGGGACTGTATATTGTTTTGCCCATTGCTCAGTATTACTCTGAAACCACTATCTAATGTAGAAGTTCTCTCCTATTACACTAGTGTTTTCTGATACAGGGCTTGACCCTACAGAAAATCTCTCCTAGTGAATATATAGTTGGTACTGTTTCTGTAACCACATGATTCACCTAACTAAATGTGGTGCATACTGATAACTGAAAAATGATTGAATAGAAATTTCATCATGTTTGTAAAACACCCATTACATTTTTGTTCTATTACCTCTTTCCATTCAGCTCCTCTGATTCTAAAAGCCCAGGGATGAAGCAGTTGCCAGCAGAAACTGTCCGTCTTCTTTCAAGTTCTCAAGCGATCACATCAGTTGTCAGTGTAGTAAAGGAGCTGCTAGAGAATTCCTTGGATGCCAATGCCACGAGTATTGACGTTAAACTGGTAAGTCTTCTCTGGGACTAAGTTGGACATAAGATGGAAAACTGGATAGTAATATACAGGGAACATTTCTCCTGTGTTATGTAAGGGTGCCTATTGGGAGCCTGCATGTAACCGTGAAGGTTAACCCCTGAGCCCAGGATCATTGGTTACCCATGTACATGGTTACCCTTTCACATCCCTAGTGAGTGAGCTCTTCAGACTGTGAAATAGGTGGCTTCTTAGTCCAGCCAGATACAATGGAGGTGGGAGTGGCTCTTTGCATGGATAGTGTTTAGAGTGTGGATTGAACTGTTCTGATGTAAGAACCGTTAGAGCAACTAAGGCTGGAGAGATAGCTTAACTGACTGTTATTTTATTGTTAGTTTCTTGATTTTTTTTTTTTTTTTTTTTTTAAGATAAACTCAAGGGAGTGGGAGATGAGTTTTTTACTACAGTGTGTTCAGGCTTTCTTTTACAGAAGGTTGGGAAAAGCATCTGCTCACACTGGAAGTTCTGCACAAGTGCCCAGAGCAATTTGGATAATCTGATTTGTATCTGTATTTCATTGGTAATCCACTGACTGGAATTCAACCAAGGGAATTTCTGAATGTTGCCACCTGATGTTTGTTTATTGACACAAGAATGAGTGGAGGGTATCAGTCCAGTTCCTAATGGACAGATCTATACATCAGAATTGGCTTCCTTTTTGGCTCTCACTATCTTAGCAGCTAGTCCAAGATTCAGTCTCTATTACCCTCTTGATTTGTTTGCGCCAGATCAGATTTGAATCACATTAGTACATTGGTGGGGCAGTGTTGGAAAGCTTACTTTGCCATTGCCTGTGCTGTACCACTGAACAAAGAGAAAACATAGGCCACGTGTTAAGGTTGTCCCTAACTCTGGCACTCTAAGTGCAGAAGGTGGGTACCCAAAAGAGACTTTAAAATACCTTGCCACTAAAGACTTGTGTTAAAACTCCCTAACATCACAGATTTCCTGATCTTGGATTAGAATCGCTGCTACCACCCAAATACAAAACCCTTTTGAAAATCCAGGAGGGTACAGTTGGAAATTCCTTCCTGTGAGGTACAATCAAGCTCTTTTAACCCTTCTCTTGGAGAGAGTTTGAAACTCAGCTGTTGCAATCAACTGAAAAAGGAACTTTAATTTCTCTTAGTAATTTGGCTGTGTAGTCTTAGGCATGTGCGCACAGAATCTCCCGTCTTCGAGGACCCAAGAATCATCAGATCATGATCTTAAGAGTGATTTTTATTAACAGCAACAAAAAAAAAAAGAGAGAACACACTCGGGTGAAACATTACTTGGTTGCTATGTGCCACAGAGAAACGGGGGGAGGAGGGTAAGGGAGAGAAGATAAAAAACAAGAGAATTGCTTCCCTGGCATCAATTTTAGAAATTACAGCATAGGGGGGTATTTACCTGGGTTCAGCACAGAGAAGTCCAACAAACCCTAAAATAAAGAAAATGACCTGATCACATCTGACTAAATATTCCCTAGTGATAGAGATGCAGCCGTGTTAGTCTGGTCTAGCTGAAACAATGTATTTTAGCAGTTGGAAATAAGGGGAAAAGACAGTAGTACTTAGCCACTCAGTCTTCTCATACCTCAGGCAATTCTGTGGATCACATGGTCTATGAACGTATGGGAACTGCTGATCCAAGATACTGTAGTTGATCAATACCAATTTCTTTTAAGACTATCACACTAGTTTTAATTCATCCTATTATGTCTGCTTACTGCAGCACATATTGTATGTTAGATCATAATCTGTTCAGAGAACCATTCAATAAATGAGTGAAACAGGTTGAATTATCTAGTCCTGTCATTGTGACAGTGAATCTCCTTGCTTGTGATTTGAGTAATCTGCATTATAACGTTTCTTTTGATGTTTCTCATTTACAGTACAGCAAACAGCAAAACTTTGTTATGATGCCCTAGTATAACATGCTTCCTCTCATTTAAGTTCTATATTTAATTTAGCCATCTCAGTTTAGTTATTTATAGTTCTAGACCTGCATCTTTTTAATATTAATTTTTGTTAGATGTTAACATTTGTCATATTAAAATAGTGGGGAAAAATCTCCCATGGAGAAAACTATATATTGGGAAACAATAAGATGAATCATGATGTTCAGTCCCCTTAGTGCCAGCTGCCTTTTAGAGAGAGAAGTCTTTTGAATTCATCACAGTAGACTTGTGCGAGTGTATTTAGGGCATCATTTTGACAAAATAATTATACAGCACTATCGACTATACGATTTTTTAAACAATAAATGTAACCTATAAAGGGAAAAACAGGTGTGCTTCTTTCTGATCTATAACGAAGGCCTGACATTTTTAAGTCTGTCTATCATTTACACATTAGAACACCAGGTTTAGTCTAAGATGGACTCCATGTGATGGTAATCTCATAAAAACAGAGAGTGTGAAAGTTGAACAATGAGACAAATAAGGATTTGTACTCTGATTGTCAGTGTTTTGTGTTTAAGAATATCAATTTAAATCCCATGATTACTGTTTTGAATAAACCAAGCTTTTGTCCCAGATTAACATTCTTGCCCTTTTGAATTAATGTTGCCAGAGATTATAGTAAATATCTCAGATCTCTCTCATAGATTCTCCAGTAAAAGCAAAGGGAGAACTGACTTCATAATCTTTACATCTGTAGGATGAAGAAATGAGCAGAATACTTAACCCTAAATCACCACCCCCTTGCATGCAGTTCTTTTCTGTATCCTATAGAGAAACTAAAAAGTACACAATTGTAATTAAAAAAATCCTTGTAGGTCCTTGTTACACATTTGATAACATGACTCCCATTTACTTTGCATGTGAAAGATCTAGCCCAGTGTTTTCCAATTTTATTTGGATACGGAACCCTTTTAAACTTGAAAGAATTTTGCAGAACTCCTAATAACTGTCTAATATTTGTGGTCTACTTTTTTAGCTCCATATAAGTAAGGATAATAATAAACAAATGCTAAACAAGGTCGGGAGATCAGTATTTAGTTTAATTGCACATATTTAAAAACAAAAACCACATAATATTAATTTTTTTTAATCATAAAATGTTATTGTAATGGAATTTTCTCATGGAACCCTTATTGTCATTTTGTGGAACCCTGGGGTCCCGCGGAACACCATTTGGGAAACACTGATCTAGCCTATGATTAGGCTCCACCAAATTCATGGCCATAAAAATGTGTCACAGACTGTGAAATCTGGTATTCCCCAGAAGCATAGAAGTAAGAGTGGCAATACCATATTATGGCATCCTTATTTCTACTCTGTTGCCTACAGAGCTGGTCAGCTGGAGATTGGCAGCTGCGGACTAAGGGCCTGGGTCTGAGGAAGCAGTGCAGAACTAAGAATAGCAATATTATACTGTATGATCCTTCTGCGCTGCTGCTGGCAATAGCTCTGCGTTCAGAATCAGACTCCTGGCCTGCAAGTGCTGCTCTCCAGCTTCCCAGCTCAGAAGGCAGCTCGGCCACCAGCAGCAGTGTACAAGTAAGGGTAGCAGGACCACAACTCCACTCACAATAATCTTATGGCCCCTCACAAATAAGTGACATTTCAGATTTAAATGGCAGAAATAATGAAATTTACAGTTTTTAAAATCCTATGACCATGAAATTGACCAAAACGGACCTTGAATTTGGTAGGGCCCTAACTATGGTGAGTAAATAAAGTGGAATACATTCACAAAACATGCACTACTCTTTGGAAAAGGGAGGGAAGATCAAACAAGAATGAACCATCTTTAACATTCAGGGTATTGAACTTTTTCTCGGTTTATATTTTATAAAATCATGACCTAGATATTGAAATAACTTTTATTAGTCCATAGTGTAATAGTAGTGCTTTCCTAAAACTATATAATTTAATATGTTACTTGTTTTGGAACAATATAAAATTACTTAACTGTTTCTTTTTTCCTTTGTACAGGCAGTCCCCGGGTTACGTAAAGATAGGGACTGTAGGTTTGTTCTTAAGTTGAATCTGTATGTAAGTCGGAACTGGCCAGTTCTGACTTACATACAGAATCAACTTAAGAACCCCAGGCGTCCACAAGTCAGCTGCTGCTGAAACTGATCAGCAGCTGATTCCAGGAAGCCCGGGGCAGAGCAACTCTGCCTGGGGCTTCCTGTAGTCAGCGCTGGTCAGTTTCAGCAGAAGCTGACTTGGGGACGCCTGGGGCAGAGCAGCTGGGGTGCTACTGGACCAACCCAGCAGCACCCCATCTGCTCTGCCCCAGACGTCCTGATTCAGCCGCTGCTGAAACTGACCAGCAGCGGCTGAATCAGGACCTGGGGCAGAGCAGCTGGGGTGCTGCCGGGTTGGTCCAGTAGTGCCCACGGGCGCTGCAGGACCAATCGGCAGCGCCCCAGCTGCTCTGCCCCAGAGTCCAAAACAAAAGCCTGGTCTGCTGGGGGGGGGGGGAAGCACACTAGCTGCGCCCCCTCCCCCCAGCAGACCAGGGACACGGGGAGCAGAGCCGCAGCGGCAGCGGGGTGCCGCGCCTCTGAGGCTTTGCTCTGGCAAAGCCTCTGAGGCGCGGGACCCCCCGCGGCTGCGGCTTCAGTCAGGGTGCCTGTGGTCTGCTGGGGACCGTCCCCAGCAGACCACAGGCACCGGGACCCAAGCGGCAGCAGCGGGCGGGTTCCTGCGCTTCTGAGGCTTTGCCAGAGCAAAGCCTCAGAAGCGCGGGAACCCCCGCTGCTGCCGCATGAGACCCGGTGCCTGTGGTCTGCTGGGGACGGTCCCCAGCAGACCACAGGCACCCGGACTGAAGCCGCAGCCGCGGGGGGGTCCCGCGCCTCTGAGGCTTTGCCAACGCAAAGCCTCAGAGGCGCGGGGAACCGCCGCTGCTGCCGCTTTGACTGAAGCGGCAGCAGCGGCGGTTCCCCGCGCCTCTGAGGCTTTGCGTTGGCAAAGCCTCAGAGGCGTGGGACCCCCCCGCGGCTGCGGCTTCAGTCCGGGTGCCTGTGGTCTGCTGGGGACCGTCCCCAGCAGACCACAGGCACCGGGTCTCATGCGGCAGCAGCGGGGGTTCCCGCGCTTCCGAGGCTTTGCTCTGGCAAAGCCTCAGAAGCGCGGGAACCCGCCCGGTGCCCCTGGTCTGCTGGAGACGGTCTCCAGCAGACCAGGGGCACCGGAGCAGCTTACGAACGGGGCTTTCTCGCCCCGACTTCTGGGACGAGAAAGCTCCGTTCGTAAGTGCGGATCCGACATAAGTCGGATCCGCGTAAGTCGGGGACTGCCTGTACATGTTTGTATAGACAAACATGTGTCCTGCAATCTCTTCACAAGGAAATGTGACAAAATTTTGCCTATTTTGAATAGGGATGTAAAATTTCAATTATTTGGCTAATCTAATAGTCGATGCAATTTGCGATTTGGGTCTGGCCCCAGGCTCCATGCGGCACTGCTGCTTTGAAGCACTCCTTCCTCTTCCCCTCCCCCATTGCTGCCTCTTTCTGATAGAGGCAAAGGGGGCGGGGGAGCAACTCATCAACTACCCTGTTAACTAGTCACTCACATCCCTAATTTTGAGGGCTGAAGGACTGAGCCTTCAATACACGTGGACTAACCATTATACATAATCTCTAATTTTGCATTTGAGATGTATTTTTGTGATTGATATTATTACTCTTTTTAGGAGAATTATGGGTTTGACAAGATAGAGGTGCGAGACAATGGTGACGGCATCAAAGCTGCTGATGTTCCAGTTATGGCAGTTAAGCATTATACCTCAAAAATAAGCTGCCCTGAGGATCTTGAAAGCTTGACCACCTATGGTTTTCGTGGTGAAGCCTTAGGATCAATTTGCTGCATAGCTGAGGTGAGATGTCAGACTTTCTTGCTGTCTTAAACAATTACAAAATATAAATGCAAGGACTTAAGGTTGTACCCTCAATCTCACTGTAGAATGCTGACTTTTTTTTTAAAGGTATAATTTGGATGGTTTGATATCTTTTGGACAACTTGCCTTTCACTCCAGTGAAGCCACAGAGCTGGAAAGATTGCTTATTTTGAATTCACTGTAGGATTAGTCACTGGCTCTTTATCAAATCAGTTTGGTAGCCAGCATTGTTTCACTTCTCCCCTCAAGGCAACAGTTTGCAGTGTGACCTGATCCTTTCCTTTGATTCCAGAGTACAGGCTGTCCAGAATGTTCTTATTCATCATTCAATCTCACATCAGTTGCCATCAAATTATCATAATGATCTTCAGTCATGAGGTCTGGTTAGACTGCTCATTGTTCCTCGCTATTCAGATATCTATGACTGGTAAAACATCTTCTTTCACCTTTGAGTAGCTAGGAGCCTGTTCTCTGATCTGGTCACAGTGGTCGTGTGTTTGTGACCAGTACAACTGAGCACTACAATGCACTAATATCTAGGAATGAAACTTCTTACTACAAAAAGCTCTGTTTTCAAAATCTGTCTGTTAAGCAGTACAAAGCACTGAGACCATGTTCTGTGCACCTTTTTTACTGAGTCAAATTCAAGTTTCTCATCTTTACCTTCGAAAGTCTCTGTGGGATAGGCCCAAGCTACCCACAGGCTGATCCTCATCTCCCAAGACAGAGAAGCTTCAGTGTGAGAGTGTGGGCTGACCATGACCCCATAGGCTGGGGAGAGTCTGTTTTTTCACAAGCACGTCCAATCACAGTATCACAACTACTCCTTCGTGGAATTCAGTGCTGAAAGAGATTACCTAGGGAGAGTGTATATTCACTTTTGTTGGAGGGTTTTAAGAACAGATTAGACAAGTACCTGTCAGGGACAGTCTACATATATGTAATCCTTCCTCAGTATTGGGGCATGAAAGGAGGATGGAATAGATGATTTCCTGCGTTTCCTTGCAGCCATACATTTCTGTGGTTCTTCACTTCCTGCGCTAAACTAGTGTGTAGTGGTGCAATATATGGCTATGCTGTAGCTGTTTTTCACTCAGAAGGTATAGCTACATGCAAAACTTTTCCTATTTAAAGTCAGTTTGATTATTTTTTAAAGATCTCTAGGATACTTCTGATAACCTTAATACCTTCCATTCAGATCATTTGAAAATTTGAATTCAGTGGTTTAATATCTGAATGCAGTTACTTCATATTTATTGGACTGTTGAGTACTCTTGGTTTTGGTATAGGGTCTTTTGAATATCACCCAAGCCATTTAAAAAGTACTTTGCTACTGAAACATATTATTAGGGCAGATAGTGATGATTTGTTTTATTTTGGAATTCCTTATGAAGAAACAGTTCTGAAAGAACTCATGTGATGCAAAAACTCTTCCAGAAGAGAGCGTCTACGCTGGCATGTGCTTTTGCGCAAGAGCATCTTTGCCAGTGTAGACGCTCTCTTGTGCAAGAAAGCTCTGATGGCCATTTAACCATAGGGCTTTCTTGCGCAAGAAATTCATGTTGCCTGTCTACACTGGCCTCTTGCGCAAGAACAGTTGCGCAAGAGGGCTTCTTCCTGAGCGGGAGCATCATAGTTCTTGTGCAAGTAGCACTGATTTAGTGCATTAGAACATCAGTGTACTTGCACAAGAACTCTTGGCCAGTGTAGACAGGCAGCAAGTTTTTGCTCAAAAGCAGCTGCTTTTGCGCAAGGTCGCACCAATGTAGACACAGCCCTTATGTTTTCTCTCATGAAGAATAGGATTTTGAAAATCTTAAATACATTTAATTTCAAAAAGTCAGTTTAGAAATGTGTATTATTGCAGACATTGTTTAAAAAGCTACTCTTCACATAGTATACTGGTATGTAAGAAAAAGAAGTAGAAATCTGCCGTTTTTAATGATAGGGATAGAAAATCAATGTATTGTGAAGTATTTTTTTCATTAGTCTGATGAAAAAGAAAAGAAACAGACTTCAAAAAAATTGTTTAAGTAATTTGATGCGGAGACTCATTTCAGAACATATTTCAGGTCTTCATGGCATTTTGATCTTTGAAAATCCCTGGCTGACTTGAGGTCCTTTATTTCCAGGTTTTGATCACGACAAAGACAGCTGCTGATGATTTTAGCACCCAGTACATTCTGGACAGCAGCGGGCATGTAACTTCTCAGAAGCCTTCTCATCTTGGGCAAGGTTAGGTATGCTTATTGTGATGTTTTGCATTTGTCCTTAGAAGAAGAACTGATCAGATTTGGAAGATTTTAACTCCTATATCCTGCTCTGATCCCCAGTGCAGCACACCCAAAATTTGAGCAGCTGTGATGAAGAGAAATTAAAGTAAAATAGTTATAGGTGCCTCATTTCCAACTGAGAATCTCTAGGGGCCATATCTCTGCTTTCTGTGCAAAACCCAAAAAAAGGGAAAATCTGCAGACTTGAGAAGATCTATAGGGTTCTATGAATTGAAAAGCAAATTAGTGGGAGGATTGAATGTAAAAAGAGGATAGGACACTTAGAGTATGCCTACACTGTGGAGCTGTTTCAAAATAACAGGCGGCTTATTCTGATGTCTTGGTAACCCGCGTTCCATGAGGGTTAAGGGGCATTTTGGTATAGCAAGTTATTTAGAAATTTGGCATTGTGTAGACCGAGCAAAATTATGAAATAAACTATTTTAAAATACACTCGAAATAAGCTATGCAACTTGTGTAGCTTATTTTGAGCTAAAGGTGCTATGTAGATACACCCTTTGATACCACAGTAACTAGAAAGTGCAAAGCTTAAACAGAATAGAACATGCATGGCCTTCAGTGTCCACACAGACTAGTAAAATCATGTAGATGATCCCTGTCACTGGTAGAATGGTGGGCTTACGTTCCATGCTGCCAGTGGCTTTCCATACAGCCATGATACAGAGATGGCAGTGCTTCGTTTGTCCTGGGGCTTGCCAGGGCTGAGGTCCAGCACCTGTAGATTTGTCTGTTCATAGAACCTCTGGGCTTCCTGTGTCAGTTATGAAAGTAAAAAATTGCTTGAGCCCTGGCACCTAATTGCCTGAGCCACAGCACCTCTTTCATTACAGAGTAATCACTATGAGGTGGACTCTCCCCTCTGTTACACAATGAGAGCTTATGTTGATATTATGCATGAACTTGCCTATAGATATGTTATGAACATTACATTCTTCAAGAGAGATGTCCCCGTGGGTGCTCCACATTAGGTCGATGCACTGCTGCCAAGCCTTAGATCAGAGATTTCAGAGCAGTACCCCCCCCTTTGTTTTTCCCCCCAGGCTCCTCAGTTCCTTTTCTACTGCCTCCAGCTTCAGACGGATCTCAGCAGTGCTCCCTAGCTTCTTCACATCTACATACTTTTCTCTGTTCAAAACCAAGTTTTCTCTCCCCAGTTTATTATTGTTGTTCAGGGTGAATTATTTAAGAACACTTAACCATACACAAATGGAAGGAGCAGTTGATAATAATGACTATAAATCAGAAACTAGGAACTGTAGAAAATTGATAAACTTAAAGCTAAGTCTATTGCCAACTCAGTTAAGAACAGCAAGGATTTTTTCACAAATATTAGGAACAAAAAGAATTCTAATGGTGTTAGTCCATAACAAGATAAAAATGGTAAAATTGTCAGTGATAGAGGCTGCAAGGGGGGGAGAGAGAATATCAACTACAGCCTTTGTCCGAGTTACGAACGAGTTACGGACCAAACACTTCGCCATAACTCAATCCGTTCATAACTCGGACCCCATTAAGTTACACGCGACCGCGCTGTTCGTAAGCACGGGTCGTGTTCGTAACTCGGGGACCGCCTTTGTGACCACTCCATGGGAGCTTTGTTCGTAAGTGCGAACGGTTGTAACTTGACAGTTCGCAACTCGGGGAGCGGCTGTAGTCAAAAGACTATCCAATAAGCAAATGCTCATCGGTTAGTCAACTAGTCTTTAACATCGCTAATTTAAATAGGAATACATTCAAGGAAATTCTGTAGCCTGTATTATGCAGGAGGTCAGATTGGATGATCACAGAGATGACTTTGGGCCTTAGAATCTATGATCTAAAACCAAAGGAAATCAAATTTTGGATAAGAGCTGTATTGTCATGACCTTTATATTTACCAGAACTGTTGAATGATTGACTCCTGATGAAATACAAGTACTTCTGCCTTTATTTAATTACATTTTTAATGTAAGATAAAATTATATATCTCTCACAGTCTAACTTTTTAATTGCATTTGATTGATTTGAGTAGGCCATTAGCCTTCCTTCTCAGTTAATATTCAGTGTAATATTATGTATTATCCCAATAAAAATAATTATTAGCATACAGTTAAAAAAAATAGCAGTACTTGGAATAAATTTACCTAGTAGCAGAGAATAATTCTTACATTAAAATTCAATAATTGGGTTACAACCCTGTCCCCTTCCTCATGTTGAAAGAGCCTTTAGGTTGGTTTAAGAACTGATCTGTGCTACAGTCAACTTGTAAGAAAGAAAATGTCATCAAACCACAATCAAAACCATATCTTTTTATATTACAGCTCTAAATGGCTGACTCTTGAAGTTGGAATAAAATGTACCAGGAAGCATATTTCAGGACTGGAATTTAATCAGGGCTCAAATAGAGTGTGCTAAATTGAGAGAGCAGCACAGTTCAATCTTAAGAATTTTCTTGTAAAATATGATAGTGCCCCCTTCAAATTGCTTGTTAATATTTTAAATTGTTTACTGTTTTTTTTCAAAGGTAGAGATTTTTAATACCGTACCTCTTAACTTCAGTACATTTTTAATTCTGTGTTTGGTTCAGGTATAAAAAGCCTTCGTTGTGACATCTTATTTAAACATGAGGGATAATTATCACGGCATGATGTTAATATAACATTTCATAATTAAATAATATAGCAAAATTGCCTCTTTATAATCTGTGACTGATTGATTGTTTTATTTATCTGGATTTTATATTGTTGATTTCATAGGCATTGTACTCTTAATTTAGTGGCAAATATATCCGCATCTTTTGAAACAGGCTTTCCTTTAGAACTTTAATGAAATGCAGTAGTGTATTTTTCCTTTTGTTTTATAGTTAATTAGTAAGGTTTTCTGAAGTAGGTGAACTTGACTGTTAACCTGTATATTTTATTACTGATTTTCAGATGCTACTACCGCTATGGTGGGTTTTTGCATCAAGAAAAAAATCTCTTGCATTGCTTTTCAATTTAGGTATATTATAGGCAGATGCTAAGGACAGATAGAGAAACGTTTGCTACAGTATTAGAAGAAGCTATGATTAGACACATGATGAGAGCTTAGTGGGTCTGCACTAGAGCAGATGTACTGTAGATGAAATTTTAACTTCAGTTTATTGGTCCCTGCTAATACCGGAGAAAGAGATATGGATGAAACTAGAAAAATCAAAATGTAATATAAGATTAATTCGGTAAATCCTTGTGGCTTGCCAGAAATGGAAAAAATGTGTAATCTAGGTGTCAAGTAGCTTGAGCATAACTCCAGTTGAAGGACATGATCAGCTTGCACAGCTGTGAAATCTAGCAGTCAGCTTGCTGTGGAGGAGAATGCTAATGTAGCAGTATGTCCTTCTCTTCATGCACGTATGATTCTAATTCATGTTAATAAGAATTATGTGCATGTACCTATTAGGAAGAATAGCCTCTTTCAGCACAAGTGATATTTTTTCTTTACACTCAACCAGTCCTGTGCTTTTCATGTTTACTTTAAAGTCTTATTTCCCACTTGCAGGTACAACTGTAACTGCACTGAAGTTGTTTAAGAATCTTCCTGTAAGAAAACAGTTTTACTCAACAACTAAAAAATGTAAGGAGGAATTAAAAAAAATCCAAGACCTTTTGATGGCGTATGGTATCATAAAGCCAGAACTACGGATAATGTTTACACATAACAAGGTAAAAGTGACTTTTCTTGTGCCAAATATCACAAATTCAAAATTAAAGAAAATAAAGACTATAAAGATTTTGTTCAGCCATTACTACAATTGTGTTTTGTCATCTGATCTTTGATTTTTAGGAATTTGCTATAATTGAAGGTTAGTTCAGACCCCCCCACACACTCTATCATTACCTATGAATTTATTATCTTATGACAATTTGCATTTTAGATAAGCAATGCCAGCTTTTCAAAGAGAACTCTGCTCCTCCAAAAATGTAATTTAGTGTATATAGGTTGCACAGTGCAGTGGTTTATTGGGCACTGATAACATACTTGTTATTGTACAGAACAAAGAGGCATAGTCATTAGGGATGTCAACTGTAGTCGACTACATGATTAACCAATAATTCCGGACTTATTGGTTAATCTTGTCGACTATATGCACTCCCCTCATAGCTGCCTCGGAGGTGGGAGCTGGTCCCATGAGGAGCCAGCTTTTAAGCTGGCTCCCCACAAGCACCACCTCCTCCCCCTCTCCCCCCCCCCCCCCCCCCCCCCACGCTGTTGCCTCCATCAGAGGCTGTTGCGGAGCAGCCTCTGTCCATGGGGAACTCGGGCCCTCTGCAGACAGGGCTGATACTGCCCTGCTGCCTCCAATTGAGAGGCCCCAACCCTGGGGATTATCGAATAATTGTATAACCGCTAGATTTTGATGCGGTTGCACGGTTATTCAATTACATGCTATCTAACAGCTCTAATAACCATATCTTCGCCTTTCTTTCTAACAGTCTGATCTGTTGCTAATTGAAGTCAATGGAAAGGCTTCCACTGACTTTACTGAACACTGAAACAGGCTGCGTAGATAGTGCTTCTTGTGTGTGTAGTATTTTGTCTCTGATGGTTGAATTATAAGAGATCATTGCAGGAACAACTTGAAATATGCCATATCAGGCCAGGCAATCCTGATTTATGTGTAGTTAAGAAAAGCTAAATCAGACCCATATATGACTAAACTAGCACTCATTTTATGCCCTGATTAGAGACACCACATCAAAAGCTATCTGGACCTTCATATTATTTGAATACATTTTTTTTAATCATGGAAAGTTGTAAGATGGGACAACTCACCACCGGCACTTCCCGTTAGTCACTTGTGAACTACCTCAGTTCAGGCCTGGAGCGCTCCCTTCTGGCCGGTGTCTCACCTACTATTATCTGTTTGTGTTAATGGTTTTACCACCTTGCATTGGGAACTACCTCCCTTTCAGACCGTGGAACCCTCCACTCTGCATACTGCGCTGCCACAGTGCCTCCACACTCCCTTTCAGGGAACTCCCAATTGCCCTATACCCATCTTGCTCAATGATCCACTGCCAGTCATCATCTCTATCAGCCTCTGGTAAACTGCAGGCTGAAATGGCCACTCGTCATTGGCAAGAGGGTGGACCTGCTGCCTTGGCTGTCTCCAGGCCTGGAGAACAAGGCCTCAGCTTGGAAGTTTGCCTAGCCAGAGCTCACCAACCCTGCTGTGTGTCAGGAAGCTTCTATAGCATCCCTGGCAAGTAGGTACCTCCTGCTCCATGCCTGAAGCAAGAGTGTGTCTCTCCTCCCGTCCAGGAGCACTTATGTATACAGCTCTCAACTGTAGTGGGCCCTAGTTATCTATAGCTTCACTTGTGGCTGCCTACTCCTGAGCCTCCTCAGACTAGTTTTAACCCTTGTAGAGCCAGTGCAGGGAAAATGACCTGTCATGGAGATCTAACAGAAATCTTAACTACAAACCTACAGAAACGGTACACTGGTCCTGGTATTCCTCTGGTGATACCAGTTTAACTCCTCTAACTTTATTATTAGAGCTGCTACTGATTTATACTGACATAAGTGAGAGGAAAATTAGGCCCACAAACTTCCATGTTGCCACAGAAAGTAAAGAGTGACACCTAATGGCCAAATAGATTCTACCAAAGTGTTTCTTTTTAATAAAAAAAAAAACTATGGAAGGGGTGGCCAAATGTATTGGCCCGTTGAGCCACACACAACAATCTTCAGAAGTTTGAGAGCTGAGGGAAACCTGCTGGGGGTTGGGCTTCAGCACAGCAGGAGGCATCTGACAGGGTTCAGGGTTTCAGCCCTGCTCCTGCTGAAGCCCTAGAAGATGCACCCTACTATACTGAAGTCCCGAGATCCCTCTCCTCACTTGGCAGAAGCCTGTTCCCCACCACCTTGCTGCAAGACAGGTCCTGAGCTCTCTTCTCAGCCTCCCCATCTAGTAGGTGGTGAACGGGAGACAGTGGAGAAGGCTCCACAAGACACACCTTAATGGTAAAAGGGCTGCATGTGGCTTGCAAGCCACAGTCTGATCACCCCTGCTGTATGGTGGTGGACTAATTTCTTACCTAGCAGTCTGGGAGTTAAAGCATTATTTCAATTCATTATACTATTTATTTCATTTTTTATTTCTATCAATTAGAATATTTATAATAAATCTTTCATGTTTGCACTGTTGGTGGAAATGACAAATGATCTTACATATTTGACAATAAAATACTGAATAAATAATAACTAAAAGTTTAGGCACTCCATAAATGCAACTTGGTATAATTTTTTTCACTGTGATCAGTGAGAATTCGGCTGTGGATTACAGATAGTATGAAATTTCAAACTTATAGCTGAGTAGGATTGTCCTTTCTATTTGCAGAAAACCAAACACCTTTGCCCTGCCCCTTCTCGGGGACCATAACCTTGCCTTGCTTTTTCTCTGAGGCCCTGCCCTTGATCCATCCCTCCCCTCCCTCATGGCGCACTCTTCTCCACCCTTGCTCGCTCGCTCACTCATTGTCACTGTGCTGGGATAGTGGGGTTGGCATATGGGAAAGGATGAGGGCTCTAACTAGAAGTATGGGCTCTGGGTTGGAGCTGAGGATTAAGAGTTTCAGGTGTAGGAGGGGTCTCTGAGCTGGGGCTGAGGGGTTTGGAGTCCTGGAGAAAGCTACAGACTGGGGTAGGTGTTGGGGTGTATGAGAAGAGTTGGAACACGGGCTCTGGGTAACATTTATGTCAGGTGCCTCCTGGAATTGGCTGCCTCATAGGTGCAGCGATGGGCAGGTGGCATTGTGCAGCTTCCCACTGGTTTTGTTTCCTGGCCAATAGGAGTTTTGGAGCTGGTGCTGGGGTGGGAGCACTGTGCCTAAGAAGAGCCAGAGGGACATGCCATCCGCTTCTAGTAGCCAAGGCTGCAGTCTGCTTGCCTTATTGTAGATGGCCAACTGGACTTTTAATGGCCTGATCAGGATGCTGACTAGAACTGCCAAGGACCCTTTTCAACCAAGCATTCCTGTCAAAAACCAGACACCTGGCAATCCTATCCCCACATCCACAGACTTTGATTATATTGATTTAGAGCAACAATTACCTCGCCTAAAGGAACAATTAAAATGTCTAATTTCTTGGTGATGTAATATTGTGAAAAAGAATGAAAAATAAGCTGCATACACTTTCTGAACTCAATTTAGAATTAAGTGCTGAATGACCTCAGGAATTCAGAGTAAGAGGCTTGTAGCACATTTTTCATTCTAAAACCTGCCTGATTTGGTGTAAGTTCCTGACCCTCCATACTTGCTGTGGATCACAATTGCCTTCTTAGTGCAATTTATTTCCCACGTGCTCTCTGCTTCAGATTAAAAATACTTTGACATGATAAACAATCAAAGAGTTGCTGAAGTTCAAAAGGCAGATCATTGAGAGTGATAGAGCACTCCAAGTATATATTTAGGATAAGGCTTTACTGGGTGCTTTTATCATCTGTGTGTATTTTAGTCCCATTCAGATTTAGTTGCTGATTATTACGTGTCTTAATTTTTTTCTCCCTTCTCTTTCTTTTCTCCTCAAACTATGCCATGTGTTTAATGCGGTCTGTTATCCTCACACAGGATAACAGAAGTTTTAAGCTATTGACAAAGATAAGGACCAAAAGGCCTTCTGGTATGGCAGGCACTTGATGCCTATTTCAAATAAAAATCTCAGTCTATTCCCATGGGAGCAGATTTCTGTATCAAAATATCAACCATTCTGGCAGTTTTGGGAAAGATACCAAGACTGAATTATCTTGGCTTTCATGAAGAAAGAATTATCTTCTCATCTTCACAGCTAATTACTCTAAAACAAGATTCAAGTATACTGTTTGTGCAATGTGCCCTCCCTCCCCATGTTATTCCTACTAATATGCTGTACTTGGATTGAGACTAAAGATAGGACCTTGAGTTTTAGGGCTGTTTGTCTTCACAAGTACGTGATCCATTTTAAAAAATACATAAAAATAAATTAAAAACCAAGCAACCCAGAGATTTTTCAACACAAGAGGTCACTCATTAGCTGTAGCTGAACTGAGAAAACCACAAGCCAACTAAGATTTGAGACAAACCAAGGGGGGGTCTCTGATAATTTTTAAACTATTAATGTGTTAAATTGGTCTGGGCATGAATTTATTGTTGTACCTCAGTTTTTACTATTGTTAAGATCTGTTTGAGGTTATAAACTGCAGATACTTTGATAAATAGATTTAACTGCTTTTAGCTTTTATAAGTACTTCAACATGCTTTACTTATATCCTAACTTGTAATTTCTCTCAATTCTATACATACATATGTTTTTACAGCAATAGCATACTACATGAAGAGTACCTTTTTGTCTTCTTTTATCAGAAGCTAAAGAACACAATTATCACAAAGCTATAGTAATCCAGACCAATAGATCTATCTGTCTACTTCATGCTGAGCCTATCATACTGTGTGCTAGAAATATACTCTAACATATAGTATTTTCCAAATATTCATTGGTAAGCTTAGGATAACACTTTCCTCATGGAGTACATGAATTTATTTCTAAGACCACCTGTTACATAAATAAGGGGTCATATATAATCATTCAAATTAGTTGCTAGAATCCTGCATTGTGGGTCTATGAAAATACCTTGTGCTGCTGTGAAAGAAAACCGGTGTCAGCAACGAGCTTGCGTTCCAAAGCAGAAAAAGCCATAGTCTTATTGGGGATCCCTATTGGTGGCTTGCATGTTCATTTACAGTATGTGGATGGGTGGCTTGAGACACCTGTCAAGCATAAAGTGTAGCCAAATGAGCTCAAAGGGTTAGGATCTTTCCGGGTTTAATTTTTGTTGCTTTTTTAAAAGAACACACTGAACAGAAATCAGTGGTTGAGAATTGGAGAGAGTGGGGGAGGAAAAGAAACAGTGAAGGTTAACAGTTGGGAGTACAGTCATGATAATTTAATATACTGCATAACGGGCAGTTTGACAAGGGGGCAAGTCTACCAGATGCATAAGTCTGCATCAAAGGGGTGTAAATTCTGGTTTCAGATCCTTTTCTAGGTAAAAGTGTGGGCCCTTTAAAAAGTATTACATTAACCATGCACTAAGGAACTTTTAGTGTGTACCAGCAGTGTCCATATAGGCCAGCCAGTACACAGCACTCTGGTGCTCTGTAGAATTTACATATTGGTGGTGCAAATTAACACATTGTGTAGACAAGCCTTAAGTGGGGAAAAACCATACAGATGGAGAGGCTAGGACTGGCTAAGAAATGAAAGAAGAGTGAAAAACATCTTTTAGCTGGGAAAAAAGGTGCGCTGTACATGTGCAAAGAGTTCATTCATAGGACAACTTTCACATGTGCAAGTGTAAGCTTAGGCATTTAAATCCATTGAGTCCCATGAAATTAATGGGATTTACCAGGTGCTCAGCATCTCTGAAAATCAGGACTCTTATCCTAGATTTTAGCTCTTTAGGGTCCTCACATTTAAAACATTTGACAATAGGCATCAAAACATACTGTATTTTGTTCCATATCTACCATTTGACTTATTAAACAGTGGGTGTTATGCGTCTTCTGACTGAAGTTTCTAGAAATTTGTCTTGGTATCATGTAGTCCACTTGCTTGTCACATGTATTTGTTATATTGGGGGGAAAAAAGAAAGAAAATTTAAAGTTCTGAATGAAAAAACCAACAACAGCTCTTCATGATATTTGGATTAATTTCTTTAAAAAAAAATCACTTTGTTTTCTTGCTCTCCTGGAGTATATTTATCAATGAATTTCTGAAGTAAGTAATGGTTGCTTTTGTGTCTGCTAATTTTTTTTCATTAGCAGTAATGCAAATCAACCCTTGAAGTACTATTGCTGTTTTGACAGCTTGGATCAACTAGTGCTCCTACTTTTGTGAAGGTTTATCCTGCCAAGACATTCTTTGAATACTGATAATGTTGATCCTCTTGCCAGTGTGGGTATGTTAGAAAGAGGTATTTTTTCTTCTTTCATCACCATGTTCCTTGACAGCATACTGAATAATGAGACAGCCAAATAGAAATAATTTATAAGAGTATTATGTGAGCTTATTTAAAGTTGATATTACCTGATGGAGCATGTGGCACATCTCAGAATTAGTTACTCTTGTTTAAACAGAGAGAGGAGACTTCTCACCTAGAGCGAACTGCTAGCCATTTTGAACAGCTGGTTCTTCCTTCTGCTTGCCGTGCACCCCTGGTGGGAGAGATGAGACTTCACATGCTCCCCTCCCCCAGGCCAGTCGGAATTTGGGGGCTGGGCAGTGCACAAAGTCATTCACTGTACAAATGGCGGCTCCCTCTAGGTGCCACGTGCCCCTGGCAGGGGAGGGAACCTCCAGCTGCTTTGAACAGCGAACAACTTAGCACACTTCCCTTTTCCCTAGTAATTGGCTTAGGGTGGGGGGAGCAGCAGGGCAGCCATGGGCCGGATCAAATGGCTTGGCGGGTTGGATTTGGCCACTGGGACATATTTTGCTCACTCCTGCCATAGAAATATTCCAGTCCTTTCTTTCAATTGATAGGATTAATTTAGATCCCAGTTTATGATGATGGTGCAAAATTAGAGCACAAGAGTGGTAAATTAGATCTCTAAACGAGATGGTTCAAAGAACACAGGGGAATTGTGGTTGAGAATTGGCTCATTAAAAGTTGGTTTGGATGTTTTGGATATTTAAAATGTATTATTTTCTCAGAACGACAAATTAGAATTATTGTCAATGAAGTTCTATAATAAACCTCTTTAAGGACATAATTAATCTCTTTGAATTCCTATTTCTGTAGATACAGCTATAGGTGGTTTTAGTCTTCAAGATTTTCCAGTTTAATATGTCATTATTAACTATTTTAAATATTTTATTTTACCAGAATAATTTTAACATTGTGCAGTACTCAGGAGCCCAAAAACAACTTAGCTCGCAGGTTTGAGGTCTGCTTCTACACCATCTTGCACTTTATAGAATTAAAGTGTTTTTATATGACTATAGGCTGAACATCTGTAGTCCGGCATACTCTGATCCAGCAACATCAATGATCCAGCAAGATTTTAGTTAGTCATTTGTCTGCTTATCATGGGTGTGACCAATTTTCCTGCAGTCCCATAAAGTTTGTTTACAGCCACCAGTCCTGGCTCTCAGTGTTCTGTGCTGATATTTAGCTCTAATTTTTCCCTGCATGTCTTCTAAGATCCTAGTAAACAGTGATAACGCTGCTAGCCAATACTGATCTCCCATAGTTCAACAAGTTATCTGGTTCAGCACTGATCAGGTCCTGAGAGTGCCAAACTAGAGAAGTTCAGCCTGTATTGATATGATCCAAAGTCCATTTTAATCAATGGGCATTTTTCCCCTGACTTCAGTTGTTTTTGGATTAGACCCAAATGAAGTACGAGAAATGGAGAATCAGGCCCTTTGGGTTGGAATTTTTCCTCCGAGGAGCAAGTTTATGCAGGTGTGTTTAAAGGTTTGTATCCTTCATACATGCAATTCCCAAAGAAGCACATTAAAGTTTAAGGCTGTTTTAAAGTACAGGGTGTTCAGGAATCTAAAATGGTAGCTACCTTGTGGTGGTGTAGTCAAGACACTGCAAACTCTGTTCTGTTATGAGCTTCCCACCTATTTTGTAATTGAAAAAGACTCTGGATTTTGTGAAAGGCGCTGAATTGATAACATTGCAAACTGCATGCCCACAGAAGCGATACAACTTATGTTGGTGGTCGGTGTAGGCTTCCCAATTATCCTGCCACTGTCTCCTAACCTGTAGTCTTTATGTCTATTTACTCTTCAGCCTCTTTGCTGAGGAAGCCAAATGGTGCTAAATATGGGGTGGGTTTTTTGTGATGTGGGCACCTGTCTACTAGAGACCATCAACTCATTTTACATCAGCTACTGAACAGCTGTCAAATGGTAACAACTATTGGTCACTACCAACCTGGACTTAATTCGAACTGATGACCTAGATGTGAAATGCTCTGTATCCTGTTACTAATGTCTTCAGCCATCCAGTTTCCCATCCATCATTCTTTTTAAGTGACAGCACAGTACAGTAAAACTCCGATGGTCCGGCACTCCTGATGGTCCGGCACCATCAGGAACCCGGAAGTGCTCCGGGCAGCCAGACCACTGGAGCTGCTCTGCCCCCAGCTTCCCCGATTCAGCCGCTGCTAAAACTGACCAGCGCTGAATCCAGGAAGCAGGGGGCAGAACAGCTGGAGTGCTGCCGGGTAGGTCCAGTAGCGCTGCCCCTCGGGGCTGCGGGACCAACCCAGCAGCACCCCAGCTGTCCCGGATTCAGCCGCTGCTGCAATTGACCAGCGGCTGACTCCAGGAAGCCGGAGACAGAGCTGCTCTGCCCCAGCTTCCTGGAATCAGCCGCTGGTCAGTTTCAGCAGCGGCTGACTTGGGTACACCTGGGACAGAGCAGCTGGGGTGCTGCTGGGTTGGTCCCCGCAGCACCGAGGTTTGGCGCTACCAGACCAACCCAGCAGCGCCCCAGCTGCTCTGTCCCAGGCGTCCCGATTCAGCCTCTGCTAAAACTGACCAGGGCTGACTCCAGGAAGCATGGGGCAGAGCAGCTCTGCCTCTGGCTTCCTGGAATCAGCCGCTGATAAGTTTCAGCAGCAGCTGACTTGGGGACACCTGGGGCTGAGCAGCTGGGGTGCTGCTGGATTGGTCCAGTAGCGCCGCTCCTCGGCGCTGTGGGACCAACCCAGCAGCCTTCAAGCTGCTCTGCCCCAGGCATCCTGATTCAGCCGCTGCTGAAACTGACCAGGGCTGACTCCAGAAAGCCCGGGGCAGAGCAGCTCTGCCTCTGGCTTCCTGAAGTCAGCCGCTGATCAGTATCAGCAGCAGCTGACTTGGGGACACCTGGGGCAGAGCAGCTGGGGTGCTGCTGGGTTGGTCCAGTAGCGCCGAGGAGCGGCGCTGCGGGACCAACCCGTCAGCACCACAGCTGCTCTGCCCCAGGCGTCCCCAAGAGCAGCTGGGTTGATGACGGGTTGGTCTTGCGGCGCCAAGGGTCGGCGCTACCGGACCAACCCAGCAGCACTCCAGCTGCTCTGCTGTAGGCGTCACCGATTCAGCCACTCCTGAAACTGACCAGACTGGGGCAGAGCCGGACTATCAGAAGGGAGGGCTATGAGGGGGTCTGGGGTAGCATCCCCCCACCCCACCCCAAACCCCTCATAGCCCCCCCTTCTGATAGTCTGGCATATCTGATAATCCGGCACCCCCTGGGTCCTAAAGATGCCGGATTATCGGAAGTTTACTGTATATAGAAGAAATCTCATAACAATGACTGGTTTAAGTGTACATTACATAATACCTAATACATGTCTGCAGCTCTTGTAGGCATTCAGACTGCTTTACTTTTGTATTTTGGAGAGGAATTAATGAAAAATATATAATAATTTCTTGAAGGTGTGCCTTTTTATAACCTTTCCTCTGTATTTTGTTACAATGATATCCCGTGTTGCTGCTGTTGACTAATAATACATACTAAAAAGAAAAAGCTTTTATGTACTTTAAAAATGAGCTTCAGTTCTCAGTCTCACATTGCAGTTTGTGTAATGTCACTGATTCAAAGTATCTACTTCTGCCCCCATTCCCTCTAAAAAAACTTACCTTGAGAAGTTTTTATTCAACTCTGCTGTAGAACAGTAAAAGGTACATGTGGACATATTTCTCTACAGTTTAAGAATTTGTACATAGTACTGTTTTAATGCTAAAAGATTACCCCGTCCCCACCAGCCAATAAGATATGGCAACTGGACACTGCAAATTTTACTTTGCAGAATTGCCTCTTCATTCTGACATGGGAGCAGAATTTCTTTATCCCTTCCCTATGGAACAGGCAGAGTGGATGAGTCAGAGAACTTGCAGCTCCCTCTAAAATCTGTGTGGCTCTTATTGGCTTTGTCAAAGGCTAGGGCCATGCACAAGAGGCCTTGTGCTCTTTCAGTGCCTTCCAGTTCCTTCTGATGCCTCCCAGTTCTTTAGCGAGCATGATTCTTAGACATCATGTTTCCAAGAGCTTCTTTACCACCTGCTTCTCTGAAATGTCTTTCTCGGGAGAGCATGCACACATTGCTAAGGGGAAACCTGAGTGAATATGTTAATGCTGATGGAGTCAGCATCGACTTACTCAGGAAATCCCTTGGGATTTGTGGAGAGGGGGTGGGGGGGAATAATACTGTGGAAAATTACTATCCCCCAAACTTTCCTGTAGCCTCCCCCCTTCCTTTCTGCAGTGTCTGATGCTTACAGAGAAATGTGTGAGTGTTGGGCATTATATGTGAAGAAGGAGGAGCTAATGCCATGAAGGTGACATGCTTCCATTCCACAACCTTTTGGCTCCCTTCCACCTATAACAGTGGTGGGTAACTTGCAGCCTGAGGACTGAAGCAGCCCATCAGGGTTCTATGTGTGGCTCATGAGACATTTTGTTTACTGCTGTCCAAGCACGGGTTACCAGATTCTGCTGGCTTCTGTCCGCATAGTGTTTTTCCTTATTGGCATTACTAATGTGATATTTTGTGTACTCTTGTTTTACATGCATGAAGTGTGTGCTGATTGCATACAACATTGAGTGTGAGAGCCATGTGCTCCTGCTGCATCCAATCAAAGCACTGCTATGGTTCAGTCAGCATACCCCTCAAATTCTGGGTACATTAACACAGTTAGCAAAACTACCCTATCCCGGGTGATCATCTTGGTTACAACAATCTTGCGGCCCACTGAGACGGAGGGCCACTCATGTGGCCCACTCATTAGCTTAGGTTGCCCATCGCTGACCTATAGAATGATTAAGACCCCTAATCCTTAGGGATTAGTTGAGGGTTGGAGAAGAGGTTCCCCCACTTTGGGTTATTATTAAAAACTGCACTTGCTAATAATTCTTAATTCCAAGAGACAACTCTGTAAAAGCTCTTTTCATAAGAGAGAGAATATACACCATTTATTTAAAAACAATGCTCCAGTTTTAGGTTGGTATAAATGAAATAACCTTGACAATTTTTAAAACTGATTTTTTAAAATATAATTGCTATTATTATTTTATCTTCTTGACTTTTTGAATTTTGTTGACAACTGTTCTTCTTTCCTAGAAATAATGCTTGCTTTTACACTAAGGTGTTTGTGCACCATAAATAAGATTTACACACATTTCAAATGTTTGCATACCTCTTCTTTTTATTATGTTTTCCTTCCTACAAATGCAAACTCAAGATTCTGTGTTTCGGTTGCTGCTGTTAATGTCTTTTAAAAAAAAAAAACAATGGTGGGCTTTGTCATCAGAATATATCTGTTTTTAGTGAGTCTTTTTTCTGAGCTAAAATTTAATATATAAGCGCATACCCATTGAAATATTTTTTTAAAGACGTCGTATACTCTAAAATAAAATTTAAAAGAAATATACTGAATTAAAAAAAAAAATCTGTGATTTATGCCTGCCACGTAGGTAAAATATCAGCCATTCTTCTTGGCAGTTTATCACCAAAAAACCCAGATTATTCTTCTATCTCTGCCCTGTTCTTGGGAGCAATGTAGATTATTAAATATATAAATATACTAATACTGACAGGAACATTGTTATAATACAACATGCATGTGTATATGCCTGCTAAGCAGAAGAAAGTTGGCAAAATGTAAACTTAATTTAGATGGTCTTAGGTTTACCTTGACAAGACTTCTTCAACTAGAGTTTCTTCCCCATAAAAATGTACTAATGATTAGTGGTTCTCTGTAACAAGAAGGTGGTGTGATTGTTCTTTTACTTTCCCTACAGCTCTAAGCACTTCTCCTGCTAGTGTATTTTCATTTTTCCACACCTCCTAATGGACGACATTGTTTTAGTGGGTAGTTGTGACTTTCGGTAACACTTGGAGTTTGTCACCTATTTTAATAAACCAAATATTCTGGAGTCTTAAAGGAAAATGTGGGAAATTTGCAGCTTGTCTATACACACATCCTGTAAAATCTCACGCAAAAGCTGACAGCCTCTTTCCACTTTTCAGAAAAGATTAAGGCTTCCTTCTTCTTTGGGTAGTGTTCCCGTGGGTGCTCTATTGTGGGTGTCGGGCCCGTCCTGGCGCTGCAGATCAGAGATCTCAAAGCTGTTGTCTGCTGGACTGCGCATGCACAGTGGCCATCTTGCTGTTTTTCGTGCCATTTTCTGTCACGCAGTCCGGCTCCGGCCAGTTCCCCCTAACCGTCTTCGGGCGCAGACGGAGAAACAGCTGCCTTGGACGTCGTTTGTCGGAACCTGAGAGGAGAGAATTTGAACCATTATTTTTGTAAATAGTATAGTTCTTCTAAAAGTTAGTTAATGGTTCGTTCTTAAAAAAAAAAAACTTCTTCTAGTAGCTAGTAGTTAAGATAGCACAATGCCTGGCTCCCCAGGCTTCAAGAAATGTGCGGCATGTAAAGACTGCATGCCTGCCTCAGATGGCCATTCCACATGTATAAATTTCTCGATGAGGGGCCCATCCCACAAAAGTGCCCCCACTGTTCAAAACTGATGGCCAGGGCTTGCAGAGATCGCGAAATGCGTCTCAAGATGTTATTGTTTGACAAAGCCCTTTGGCCACAGTCGGCACCTCCCACGGATCCCCACCCCACCTTGTACCAACCAAGGCGGCGTACAAGAAAAAGCTTCCATCACCGTTCCGTTCTCTGCCACCACGAGTGAGCACGACGGACCAGCCCGGGACCTCGGGGCTCATGGTCTCCTACAAGACGGAGAAACACAAACAGCCTCGTAGCGCATCCACAACTAGTGTGTCGGACCGCTCGGCACACCAGCCCAAATCAGCTCCAGCACCATCAGTGCCGTCTCCTTTACAGCTGCTCTGAGTGCCACCGGCACCCACGCCGACAGTCTTGGCACCGACTCCGTCGGCACCAGGAGCTACGGCCCCGACTCCATCATCGTCACTGGTGGCTGCCGCACTGAGCGCTACGGCACCACCTATAGCCTCGGCACCAATGGTTGCGGAGTCCACTGATTCGTCAGCACCGAAAACTACGGCATCGACTCCGCCTCTGGTACCGACCACTCCAGTACGAGCACCACCTCTCACCAGGGCACCCTCAGCCTCTGCTAAGCCGGCACTGACGCGCACGGAGCGCAGTCCTCCACGCCCTCCATCATCTACAAGGTCAGTCTCATCTGCATCACCTATCCAGGCCTGCAGTAAATTCAAGGAGAGAACGCACAGAGTATCTTCTCTGTCTCCGAGCCCTGGGCCAGAGGCTTTCTCTCCCAAGCCTCCTTCACCACCCATATGCTCGCCTCGTGTATCCCACCATCCTTCTCCTGCAAGCTACCGAACTGAGACTGCCTCACCGCACCATTGACATCACTATCATCGATATTACTCTCCATCTCCCTCCTACTCTAGGCGATGCTTCAGGTCTCCAAGGTCTCCATCATATCATAGAACCTCTTACTACGGACATTGTTACTCGCATCACCATCATTATTCACCTTATCACAATGACAGGTGGCACCAACACTACACTTCCAGGGACCGATCCCTGCGCTCACCTCCTCGTTCTACAGCTAGATCGCTGTCACGCTGTCCTCCGCTACCCCCGCCACCTAGGAGTTCATCCTTCTCCCCACAGTCGGACAGGCCACCAACGCCTTCGGGGGTTCAGCCTACAACAGTGGAGACCTTTGATATCTACGCCGGCCATCCCTCTGACACGGAGGACTCTCACCACCAGTCCCCTGATGATGCGGTGTTTCATGGGGGCTCTTTGCCTATGGACAACATCAAGGACTCTCAGGAACTCTTCAAGAGGGTTGCTGAGAGCCAGAATGTCCAATTGGCAGAGGTGCATCAAAAACAACACCATTTATTGAGGAATCTTCATCCTTCCCACTCCTCAAGAGTTTCCCTCCCATTGGACGGCGCCATCCTGGAAATAGCTGATGGCATTTGGCAAACACCAGCCTTGATCCCACCTACCAACAAAAAGGCGGACAAAAAGTTTTTTTTCCAGCCAATGGCGTAGAGTTCTTATTTAACCACCCACTTCCGAACTCCTTGGTGCTCGATGCCACCCAACAGAGGTCCAAAGCACCCCACCATAACACTACTCCAGGGGATAAGGACATCAAGAGGCTGGACCTCTTTGGCAGAAAAGTTTACTCGTCTGCCACATTATCATTCCGTGTGGCAAACTATTCGGCCTTGCTCGTAAATCACACCTTTGATAATTTAGCCAAACTTGTCCCCCTCCTCGAGCACCTTCCGGAGTCCAAACGCCAGATATTGAAAGCAGTGATACAAGAAGGTTTCACGTCCGCCCTTTCAGCTCTCCATATTGCGCTAGACTCAGCCGATACAGCAGCCCGCACCATGGCCATATCCATCGTGATGCGCAGGGCGTTATGGCTCCACATGGTGGCAGCCTCAAAGGAAATCCAGTCTAAAATGGAGGATTTGCCGTTCGACAGGCAGAATTTGTTTGGGGACAAAACAGACCAGGTTCTTCACTCTGGCAAAGATGCGCACCACACTAAGGACTCTGGGTATGTACACCCCGCCTTTTAGACGGAGGCGCCACGCGCCATACCAGAGGCAGAGACCGCTCCCCTATGCACCACCCTAGGGGAGACAATATGAAACCCAAAGAGGTTGCCAACACCCCTAGAGGCGTCGTCCACAACAGCCCAGCCCAGCTCACCAACAGGTAGGCAAACAGCAGATTTGACGGGAACGTCGAGGGACTGTGAACCATCCAGTTGCTACCTACTCACAATGTCACCAAAGCACTCTTCCACCATCATTTGAGGCCCTACCAACACCGTTGGGTCGCAGTAACATCGGACCGATGGGTCATACAGCTAATAACATCTGGCTACATGATTCCATTCCTATCCCTCCCCCCCACTACCCCTCCTTCCTCCTCCCTTTTCAGGGACCCATCTCACGAGTTTCTTCTCGCTCACGAGGTAGACCACCTACTCAGCATGGAAGCAATAGAGAGGGTCCCAGAAGCCTTCCAAGGGAGGGGCTTTTACTCCCACTATTTTCTGATGAAGAAAAAGTCAGGAGGGCGGCGGTCCATACTCGATCTTCAGCAACTAAATTGATACGTACGCAAACAGCGCTTCAAGGTGGTGACATTAGCAACAATCATCCCATCCCTAGAACAGAATGATTGGTTCACATCTCTCGATCTGCACAATGCCTATTTTCACATCGCCATCCATCCTGCACACAGGCGTTTCCTCCGCTTCCTGGTGGGAACAGCCCACTACCAGTACAAAGTCCTTCCGTTTGGCCTATCCTCAGCCCCGAGGGTCTTCTCCAAAACGCTTGCGGTAGTGGCAGCCTTTCTTCGCCAGTTAGGAATTTTCATCTTTCCCTACCTAGACGATTGCCTCATCAGAGCATGCTCATTCCAAGAAGCCGAGTGGGCTGTTACCACGACGAGGCTCATGTTCGATACAGTTGGGCTCATAGTCAACATCCAGAAATCTTCACTGACTCCTCGACAGTCTATACGGTTCATAGGAGCCCATCTCCACTCCACAACAGCTCAAGCCTACTTACCTTTGCCAGATTCCAGGCCATTCAAGATGTGGTGCAAGTGATAAACACGAGCCCTACAGTACCTGTCCTCATGTGTCTACAACTTTTAGGGCACATGGCTTCCATGACATACATCGTAGCCAACACGCGGCTTCACCTCCGCTGCCTCCAGCAGTGGGTGTCCAGAATATACACACCAGGCAGGCACGACGTGCACAGGATGGTGGTGGTTCCCATCATGGTCAAATGATCTCTTATTTGGTGGACCATTTCCGGCAACCTGCTGGCTGGTATCCCCTTTCACAAACCACAACCCAAGCGTCAGCTCACAACGGACGCTTCATTACTGGGATGGGGAGCACACATGCAAGGTATCCAAGTCCAGGGCCAGTGGTCTCCTGAAGAGTCCCTCCTCCACATAAATCTGTTGGAGTTACGGGCTGTCGCGAATGTCTGCAAGTATTTCCTTCCCCTCCTTCGCAATTAGGTTGCAACAGTGCTCACAGACAACATTACTGCCGTCTACTACATAAACAAGCAGAGAGGAGCGCGCTCCCATTTCCTGTACACAGAGGCGATCCGTCTCTGGACCTTTTGCAACCAGCATGGTTGACCATCACCGCCGCCTACTTACCAGGGAAAGCCAATACCATGGCGGACGTGCTGAGCAGAAAGTTCGCTTGCCAGCACAAGTGGGAGATACACCCACACATCATAGGTACCATCTTCAGCAGGTGGGGTCACCCTTCCATCGACCTTTTCGCCACGCAGTACAACACAAAGTGTGTGCATTATTGTTCACGAGCAGGAATCATCCTGCACTCGATAGGAGACTCCTTCCTCTTCAGTTGGAAAGGGAGTCTACTTTATGTGTTCCCTCCCATTCCATTAATAACGAGAGTATTAGAGAAGATACTCCTAGACGAGGCAACAATAATTCTAATAGTTCCGTTCTGGCCTCACCAGGTATCGTTTTCCTACCTATATTGAATGTCTTCTCATCCTCCGTTCCATCTCCCGGACCGTCCAGCTCTCCTGTCACAAGATCACGGCCGAATACTGCACCCACAACCACGCTGACTTGCCCTTCTTGCCTGGCTGCTAGTTGGTTTAAACAAACAGAAATAAGTTGTTCTCAAGAGGTTAAGAATGGTCTCGTGAACAGCAGAAAATCTTCCACACGGGTGACTTACCTGCACAAATGGCATAGATTCCAACAGTGGTGCATGTCCCATAAAGTGCCATGCACCACTAGCCCATTGCCTTTCATACTGGAATACATCCTACATCTTAAACAAGCTGGTCTCGTTTTATCATCGCTCAAAGTACACCTGGCGGCGTTTACAGCATTTCATCAATAATTGACGGATTCACCCCATTTTCTCACCCAACCACGAAGAGATTCTTGAAAGGTCTTACCAGTCTCTTTCCCAATCACAGGCATCCTCCAGAACCCTGGAATTTAGAATTGGTCCTACACACATTAATGTGACCCCCTCTCCTTTGAGCTGTGATTTCAATACCCTATCGATGAAAGTGATTTTTCTTGTGGCTATTATCTCTGCAAGGAGGGTAGGAGAATTGACCTCCCTCTCAGCCAATCCACCAAACACTATTTTTACTCCTCAGGTGGTTATCCTTTGTCCCCAACCATCCTTTTTACCAAAAGTTAATTCCGCCTTCCATATAAATGAGCCCATTATATTGCCAGTTTTCTACCTGAAACCCCATACCTCAGACCGCCAAGCAAGACTACACTCTCTAGACATTTGTGGAACCCTCACGTTTTATATCGAGAGAACTCACGTAACTCTTAGCACTTGTTCATTTCCTTGGACGCTCACTCGAAGGGCTCCCCTCTCTCCTCGCAGCGACTTTCAAAAATCATCATCTCCTGCATAACCTGCTGCTACGAACTAAGGAATAAGCTGCTTCCACAGACTATTACAGCCCACTCTATGAGAGCGGTAGCCTCTTCTGTGGCCTTCCTCAAGGGAGTTCCCCTGAAGGACATTTGCTGAGTGGCTACCTGGTCTTCAGACTTTACATTTGCTAAACACTGTGCCTTGCAGAACATCCTTCTAACAGACGCAGCCGTAGCCTGCTCAGTGCTAACCACGGCGGTAACCCACTAACTCTGAACCCGCTGCCTTCATCCAGGCTACTGCTGTGAAATCGCCCACAGTGGAGCACTGACGGGAACACTACCTGAAGAAGAAGAAGTTACTCACCTTGTGCAGTAATGATGGTTCTTCAAGATGTGTGTTCTCGTGGGTGCTCCATGACCCGCCCTCCTTCCCTCTTCCCTCCATCCATGGTCCGGCATGAATTTAGTTATCCACATGTACGCTTATCATGGGCATGGCCCAGTTTCTCGCAGTCCCATGAAGTTTGTTTACATCCACTAATCCTGGCTCTCAGTGTTCTGTGCTGTTGTTTAGTTCTAATTTACCCAGATGTCTTCTGAGAGCCCAGTAAGCAGTGAAAGTGTTACTAATGCTGCTACACAATATTGACCTTCCGTGGTTTGTCAAATTCTCTGGATGGGCACCAGTCAGGTCCTGAGGGTGCCAAACTACAGAAGTTCAACCTACATCATGCGTTAGTTATCACATGGTAAATGCACACCTCTTTTGGCAGTAAAGCCAAAACCTTTGTAGATGTATTACAGCGAGGGATCACAATGTGTTTTACAATGTCAGGAAAGGTTAATTACTCCCATTTGTCTGCTAGATAAATTGTGGTTCAGTAAGTTTAAGTAACTCATGCTGTGAGAATCCAGTTCTCCTGACCTCTGTTTCTCTCTCTTAACCATTAGATTTAGGTTTATTTTTGTTCATAAACAAATACAGATATGCTGGTAAAAGTATTAACATAGCTTCTTCCTTATTATTTTTGGAAAGAAAGACTGAACAGCTCTTGATCTTCATGAGCTTAAAAGTATTGTTCCTGGCTCCTACTGTGGCATGCAAATGAGGGACTCTTCCCCAATTTATTCTGCACCTGCTCAAAAGATCATGAATAATCTTGGCCTATCTATCTGTATGTGCTCTAAAATATAGCAACAGAGATATATGGTCTGAATGAAGCATGCATGGGTATAATTAACAAACTTGAATGTGTCAATACACTAATCTCCCATGCATGTGAAATAGATGTTATATTTATTATGGCATTTTATGCCTTTTAATTCATACAGTGCCCTCAATGAAATGGTAAGAGGCAGGATATATTTGGCCAGCTCCAACAAAACCTAAGATGGTCTGTATGTAATAATATATCTTTGATTAGGGTGTTTTTGCAGTGTCATCATACAGACTAGAGTCAGATTCTTACTTGGCTCATCACAGACAGCAGGCTTATGTGACCTAGAAAATATAAGGGGGTGTGTGTATATATTTTTAGCACAGTTTCAGGGTATAACCAAGATTATAAAAATCAAGTTTTGTAGGAAACTTACTGGGAAATAATGACACTTTTTCAAAAATAAATATAGGTAAGGCTTCTTAACAGCTTTGAGTCTTCTTTTTCAAAACCTGTTGGTGAAGTGCATGAATTTATAATGTAATCTTTAGATTACCAGTTATTTTTAAAGTATCACTCTGTGTTGTTTCATAGTGTGCAGCCAGTTCTGAAAATGAATCTAAACTAATCTGTTGTGTGGTTATCCGATATGCACGTTTAACTAGTTGACTGATCTCTGCAATGTGAGAACTTTGAGCTAACGTGGCCTAGTAACTAGATTCAGAAGTTTTGACCACAGCTTTTAATCCTGATTTTAAGAAATAATTGGTTGGTAAAAATGTGCTGCTAAATTATTACCAATTTCTTCTTTTACAAAGTTCACTTTAGTAAATTCTTACATTTCATGGCTATCTTAAAACAATTTATTTAAATTATCTTTTCTCAGCCATTCAATGGGCCAGGCAAGCATCATAACACTTTTGCATTAATCAGCAATGAAGATTTATATCTGTACCCATGGTGTCACATTAATACAGGCTACAATAAACAGTGAGATGTTTATATTAGTTGTGTCACAGGCATCTTTCTTAGTTCGGTCACACACATATCTACTGTATAGTTGAGAGAGTTTGTCTGTTTATTTATTTTGTTCAAGAATTCATCATAAACAGTAAGAGCTAGGACTACCAAATTCAGCATACAGCTTCCTCTTAGCATAACTTAAGCAAAGTAAGACTTTGGTTGTGCCAGGAAAATGGGAAGTGCCTGGAATGGGATTGCTTCTCATAAAACCATTAGAGTTACCAGCTAGACCCCCCCCCCCCAAAATACCGGACACACTTGATCGTGGGCAGGGAGGGAGGGACTGGCTGGGAGAGGGGCGGGGCTGGCCAAGAGGAAAGAAGGCAGGGAGCGGAGGCCGCGGGGCTAGCTGAAAGGAAGAGGGGGCGGGGGAAGCAGAGCTGGAGGGGGATCAGGGGCCGGGGGGGCTGGTTGAGAGGAGGGGCCAGAGGAAGGGGGGCAGGAAGCAGAGCCGGCAGGGGGGAGGGGTGCAGCCTCTGGCCGCAGCTGGAGTCCAACAGGCCACACCCCCGGTAGGCACTCCCTTCAGTTACTAGTAGAAGCCCGGCGGGGGCGAGGGGAGTGGCTGGGAGTCCCAGCCACAGCCACTGCCCCTGCCCCGCCCGACTTCTGCACGCAACCACAGGGCTCCCAGCGCCAATCGCGGCCACCTCCCAGTCGCGTCCCCACCCCTGCCAGGCTTCCATCTGGCGCCCAGATGGAAATTCAGAAAATACCGGACATTGCACGTGTCTGGTATTTTCTGAATTTTTCTACTAGACAGAGGGCGCAAATACCAGACTGTCCGGTAGAAAACCAGACACCTGGCAACCCTAAAAACCATACAGAAAAGAGATGGTACCCAGATTCATATGGGGACATTGGTGCCTGTCTAAAATGTGGATATAACTCAAAATAGAGGCTGTAACAAATATGGGGTTTTTAAAGAGGAACTCTGAAGCAAATTCTTTCCTCACTGCTTTGTTGATGGGCAGAGGGAGGAAGAATTTTCTTCCTCCACTACTTATGGTACAAAATATCAGCAATATTACTTCGGAGCTGCTGCTTCATCCTCAAAGTCACAGTAGCCTCCCTGTCTGTTGTGCTCCCCAGTCAGCTGCACAGTAGGAACTCCAGTGGAGCTCCTAGGGAAATCCTAGAAATGTGTCTCTTTTCATCGTGCTGTCCACCACCACTGAAGCAGAACCACTAAATTAAGGACTTTTTGGAAGGAAAAAGAGTCTCATAATGGCCCCTGTGATTATATTCTTGTACTAGTAAATTAGGCTAACACAGTGAATCCTGCAGTACAAATAGTGCTCCATGTGTTTGTGTAATTAAAAGAAATAAAGATTGGGGAGCAAGTGTAGTCTGTATCTGCAGTCTTGCAGCCTGAACATTCCACTTGCGCAGAAAGAGTACCTGTATAATTTTTACTGGAATTCAGTGTACTACCGAGGAATGCACCATGCAAGGCAAGGAAATACCTGGAAAGACAGATGGGATTTTAAGGCTCTGCATTGTATTGAAATTGTAGATATATTTTTGCTCACTTTTACATTTCTTAGGTTCTTTGTACACATTAGGACACTTGAAATTCAACATTGTTAAGAAATTTCAGGTTAAATCTAACTTTTTATCTTAACTTATCTTGTGCTTAAGTGCTGAAGCACTTGAGGAACGTTGCGCTGGCTAAAGTTTGTGTATAATTATTAAGATTTTTAGTGCTCACTAGCTTTAGTCAGACAACTCCCATTAATTTCAACATGAGTTGTGCAATTAAATCCTCTAGTTTGTTTTGAAAACTTCAACTAAGGTTTGTCAGTGTTTGTAAAATATTTGCTGATAGACTGTAATGGTTCTGGGGAGCTCAAGCTATTGTAGTTTTTTGTAAGATCATTCGTTTGTGGATGTGTCTGCACAAACACTTAGTTGTTGACAAGCTGGGATGTAAATCTACCTATCACTAGTTTGCTGCATGCTAAGTATATGTATAGACCATGTTGGTGTGCACTAAAAGTTCTCTAGTGTGTTTTGATTTATCCCACTTTGAAATGGGAGTATATAAAAACACACTAGGATACCGTGCCATAGCATAGTCCACACCACTTGTTTGTTGCAAACTAGTGTTGCGGTAAGTTTATACTTCAGGTTGCCAAAAACTAAATTCATGTAGACAAAACTTGTATTTTAAACACTTGAATATATCTGTGAACAGTATAGATAGTAATAGGAGTGGCGGTCCTTAACATTTTTCATGTTACCTTTTATAGCTATGTAGGTGTAGGGCTTTTTTTAAACAAAAGCAATTGATAAATACCACCCTTTCTTCCACTGACTAGCCCAAAAATAGGGGATTATTTAAAATGCAAGGTTCTTTGTTAATGTTGGTACAAAAGGACAAAAGCTAAGAGGGTCAAAACTAAGTCTTGAACCTTGTTTCCTCTGGGGTCTGAAATCCAGTGTTACTTATATAGGGGGCTTGCACAACATAACAAGGTGTAGAATTAATTGTGTAGTCTTTTTTTTTATTCTCTTCTCTCAAAGCATTTTACAAAAGAGTGATTAAGTAAGCATAATTTCCTTTACACAAATAAGGAAGCTAAGGCACAGAGAGTGATAATTAGACACTGAATCTAAGAACAGAAATCTAATCTAATGATTCCCAGTACAGTGATTTATCTTTTGACCATGGTACTATGAGCATCATAACATCTGTATTATAATGCCAGCCAGTATGACGCATATGCGAGATGGCATATTTAGGACCCCAACCTGATACAGTTAAAGAAATACAAACATACTGACTACATGAGTCAATGTGACGGCAGAGTGGATCCATAATATATTCTTTTGCTGATTATTTTTCCAGCAAATGAACATATTTCAATTCTTGCAGAAGCCCTCATAAGTGAAGTTACATCTATGGGCAACATATATGTGGGAACAGATTCCTTTTCTTATTTCTTATTTAAACTAGGAGTATGATTTTATGAGATGATATTTCATAAAGTACCACAACATGTATGTTCACACTGAAAGTTATGAATGCAAGAGGATCAAAATACAGAATGTTGCATGTCCCCTGTAAGTGCATGGTTGTGTATGTATGTTTTTAGTCATGTAATGTTGCACATGACTTGAGTTCAACAAACTTAAATATAATGTCAAAAGTTTGACTCTGTGCCATTTTGTTTCAGGCAGTTATTTGGCAAAAGACCAGGGTGTCGGATCACAAAATGTCCTTTATGTCAGTTCTGGGAACTGCCGGTATGGGCAGTATGATACCTTTTCAACATTGCTGTGAAGATCCTGAGGTAAATTTTTAAATATTCTTTTCCCTACCCTCACAAAAAACCTACCAGCAAAGAACAAAACTCAGAATTTAAAAAGAAAAGGCTTCTAAACTTAGTTTAACTCCTTTATTGCTCTGTCATCATTGGTTTGTTAATTGAAAATGCTCTTCAAGAATCATTGTGTGGCAGTGATCAAGTGACAGCAAAAATAGTGACATGTAGAATTACTGATGATTTAGTGCTCTCTAGTGTAGGATACATGACTTATATGCAGGAGAGTGACCTGTTTAGTTATCTGTATTTTCATATCATTATCACCACAATGGTATCTCAGCATCTTAGGCTACAGCTACACGTCTATTCCGCGTCTTTTGAGCGTGCCCACTATTATGAAATATAACAGGCTCGCTATTCCAATGTCCCAGTAAATCTCAGTCCACGAGGAGTAAGGGACATTTTGGAATAGCGATTTATTTTGAAGTAAGTGCTCTGTAAACAGTGCCAAATTTCAAAATAAGCTATTATGAAATTAAATTGAAATAAGCTACACAATTTGCATAGCTCAAATCACATAGATTATTTTGAGCTCCGGGTGCAGTATGGATATACCTGTATTGTATAGAACATCCTCTGCATTTGTGAAAAGTCCGCTAAAAGTATCTGTAAAATAACAACAACAGAAGTAAATGTGTGAATTACTATGTGCCCCTAAATTTAAAGGCCTTAACAGATAAGATTTGCATTGATTTGCATTGCATTGATCTTACTTGCTCCCTTTTTACAATAATGGGAGCTTTGCAATTGTTGCCTCCTTTGCAGGAGATATCTTTCTGATATTTTTCAAAGGTATATTTTGACTCAGAAATCCTCCATTTAGTTTTATGCCTCACTCCTCTGTAGTCTAATAATTGTTAATTTTGTTCTCTATCTTGCAGCTATAAATGAGTTACAATGTTGACTAGATTAGCTTCAGGAGAACTGAGACATAATTGATCTTGTAAATGAGGTTAGTTAGCATGTTGAGAACTATTTTGTTTTATTAGTTTGTTCATTCGAATATCACTCTTAAATTGCGCTTATGCAAACCATTAATCTACACATACAAATATCGGCATTGGAAAAGGTTCCGAAAAGAGCAACAAATATGATTAGGAGTTTGGAATGGGTCCCATATGAAGAGAAATTAAAAAGACTTGGACTTTTCAGCTTAGAAAAGACGAGACTAAGAGGGGATAGGATAAGAGGTCTATAAAATCATGACTGATGTGGAAAAAGTGAATAAGGAAAAGTTATTTACTTATTCCCACAATATAAGAACTAGGGGTTACCAAATGAAATTAATAGGCAGCAGATTTAAAACAAACAAAAGGAGGTTTTTCTTCAGTCAGCGCCCAGTCAACCCATGGAACTCCTTGCCAGAGGATGTGGTGAAGACTAGGACTTTAATAGGGTTCAAAAAAGAGCTAGATAGATTCATAGAGGTTAGGTCTATCAATGGCTATTAGCCAGGATGGGTAGGAATGGTGTCCCTAGCCTCTGTTTGTCTGGATATGGGTGAAAGGGGAGGGATCACATGAGGATTACCTATTGTGTTCCCTCTCTCTGGGGCATCTGGTATTGGCCGCTGTTGGCAGACAGGATATTAGATTAGTTGGACTGTTGGTCTGACCCAGTATGGCTGTTCTTAATATAAAGCTCATACTTCAGAGCCCACAGTGCAGCCAGCTCTCCAGGAGTGAGGCTGGCAGCCAGTGTGTGCCAGGACCTGGCTCCTGGTTGCTTACTTCACTGCCAGGGAGCTGGCTTTACTGTGAGCTCTGCAGTATAAGTTTTATACTACAGAGCCTGCAGCACGGGGCAGCATCTGACTTCCTGGGAGCCGGTACATGCCAAAAGCTGGCTTTAAAGTCAGCTCCTAGAGCACCAGTTCCTGTCTGCTACCCCACTCCAAGGGCAGAGCCAGCAGCATGGGGTGGCAGTCAGATCCCTGGGAATGGGGCCAGGATCGACCATTAATGGTAGGGGTGGGGAACCTCAGGCCCGGGGGTCGGATGCAACCCTTGACTTGCTTAGAACCAGCCCCCGAGGTTCACAGGCCCCTCTTCTCCCCAGCATTAGGGATTACATGCTGGTGCTTCATTTCTCGCCTCCCTCCCCCCCCGATGGCCCCTTGTGGGCTGGAGTGCACAAAATCTACTAGGCTGGGTCTCCCAGGCTCTGGTGTGCAAGGAGAATGTTTTTCTCCTTCTCAGTCAGGGGCCACAGTGAGCGGTTTTTTCCTCTTCTCACTTGTGTACGGCCCCTGACTCATTTTTCCGTTGGTCAGTGGTCTTGACCCAAGAAAGGTTCCCCACCCCTGCGTTACAGTGCAGATAACCTCGTGCTTATCCATTAACTGTTTAAACGATTACACTATTTCATCCCTAATGCACTGTAGGGGGCGTTGACGCCCTTAGCCTACCAAAGGGCTCATCATTGGGCCCAGATCCTGTACCCCCTACATCTCTTATCCCCACTAAGACACCCCATTAGTTCCTTATCCCCGTGCCTTCCCCAGAGTAGCTGTCCTCCCAACCAAGGCTTGAGTCAATCTGTCCGCCACTTCTATGGCACGTTGCCGCGAATAGCGCCTTTCCGGTAGTGTGGGAGGGGGGCCTGGGCCACCCTCGCTCCAGACCCCAGCCCAGGACTCTAAGGGCAGGAATCCTTGTTCCTGTCTGGTTGGTGGGGTGTGACCCCTTAATTCACCAACCCGCAGGCTCTGACTGCCCCGTCCTGAGCTACTTCCTCCCAGCAATGTCTCTCACTCCAGTGCCTCCATCACACCAGCTGCCTGACCTTCCCTCCAGTGTTCAGCCTCCGGCATTTTGAATTACCCACACAGGCTGGGCCTCACCCTTCCTCTGTCCCCGCCCCTCCAGGGATGCCGGGAGACGCGGATGTCATCTGGGGCTCTGTGCATGCGCAGGGCGCCGCGGCAGAGCAGGCCCTGCATGGCCTGCGTACGGGGTGGCCTTGTCACCACTGAGTGCCTCGGATCCCCCCAGTAAGTGTGGGTGCTGGCGAGCCCTGGCGGCAGGGGGTTCACCGCCCTGTCACATGCACCTACACACACTGAGAAGTAGGAAGGTGAAACTGCTTTTGCATTTGTGCTCTCCTCTGACAACAGGCATAAGAACAGCAATACAAAGAAACCACTCCCATTTGCAAACACAATATTTTTTGTATGTGGAAGGCATGTAGCATTTATGTGGGAGGACTCCACGGCAATATATAGGGCAGTGGTCACCAACCAGTAGATTGGGATCTACTGGTAGATCTTGGAGTCTGACAGGAGACCTTGACTGGCCTGACCAAGGGGCTATGAAGTGCTGGCACTTCAGCTGCCTCTCCCCCCACTGCTGCGCAGCTCCTGCCCTTTGCCTTAGAGCTGCCTCCCACAACCCCCGGTAGATTCTTGCTTGCTGTGCAGGATAGGGGAAGGGGAAGAGGGGTGCTGATGTCAAAGTACCCCTCTCTCACCCTCTATTCTATCTCCACAAAGCAGAGTGAGGGTCACAATAGGACTTGGGAGGGAGTTTGCTGGCTGCCTTTGGGAGTGGGCCAGGGATGAGACTGCCTTAGCCCCACTGCACCACCACCCAAGAGCCACCTGATGTAAGCAGTGCCCAGTCGGACCCCACATCCTGAAACCCTACCCCAGTCATGAACTCCCTCCTGCACCCCAAACCCCAGCCCTAGCCTCAAGCACCCACGTATCCAAACACCTTCCCAGAGCCTGCTCCTAGAAACCCTTCCAGCACCCCAACTGCTTGCCCTAAGCTCAGCTCACAGCCCCTCTCACAGTCCAAATCCTGTAATCCAAGACCAGAGCCTGCACCCCAACTCACTGCTCCTACCTCATAAAAGTGAGGAAGGATGGGGAAGGGAGGGAGGATGGAGTGAGTGGGGAAGAGGGGGCTTCGAAAGGGCACAAAAGAGGCGAGCAAGAGTATTTGGGTTTAAGGTAGACCTTGGCTTGCACTTAAATTGAAAAAGTGATCTTGTGCTTTAGAAGGTTAGAGATCACTGATACAGGGAATGGAATGAAAGGGCAAGTGAAAGCTATGTGAGTTCACCTGGGTAGACGGGTCCTTAGATCATTAGTTACTAGATCAGTGAGGTATTTTCTATGCCTTGGTTAGATGTTGGAGGAGTGAAAACATAAGTTCTGGCTTCCTAATATTTGCATCATCTGTGTGCATATATATTTATATGGCATTTCCTGACTTTTGAGTCACTTTGTAACCTTAATGTTCTCCTTCGAGTGGTCCCCGTGGGTGTTCCACTGTGGGTGCTGGTGCATCCTCACGCCGGTGACCAGAGACTTTTCTAGCTGTTTCTGCCGCGCAGGCACCGTGGCGTCCTCTAGTGTCATTGGAATTGAAGGGCGCCTGCGTGCGCAGCTCCTCAGTTCCTTCTCTACTGTCCTCGGCAGCAGACAGAGCCCTCTGTTCTCCTTACTTCTCTCTAAAAATAGTAAAATACCTCGTTTTATTCCCTAGTTACCTCATCATCCAAGTTCTTTAGCCCTATTCGCCTCCTGTCTAGTTATTTAAAAAAAATATATTTCTCATTGCGGCTTGCCACTTTTCCCCAACCCCTCATGCCCGGCTCGCCGGGCTTCAAACACTGTGAATCATGTTGAGATGCCATGCCTGCTTCCGACGGGCACTCCAACTGTAATAAGTGCCTTCGGGAGGCGCACCAGACTCAGAAGTGCCTGCACTGCACTGCTCCAAACTAACGGCGAGGGCGCGCCAAGACCGAGACAATAGACTAAAGACTCTTATATGAGAAGTCCCTCCGTCCCTCCTCAGAGGACTCTCCTACGCTGTCTAAATCACCTCAACCAAGTAAGGGTATGGAGAAAAATCAACCCCCTACCCACTCTTCTTCCACGACCTCTAAAACTGGTCTCTCTCCGACTCCATCCCTATCCTCGGCACCATCAGCGTTACGGGTTAGCACCGAGGATAGGACGGGAACCTCTGGCGCATCTCAGCTTAAGACACTGGCACCGTACAAAAGAGCTCATGCAGAGCCAAGGCAGAAATCAGCGGCACCAACCGCTATCGCACCTAAGCCGTCCTCAGCACCAAAAACGCCATCGAAAGAGTGCATGGCGCCGAAGTATGCCAAAACGGCACTGTGCTCGGCACCGAAAAAGGCCCGTGCCGACAAACCACCTTCGAGCGCTCTGGTGCCGGAACAAGCCTCAGCACCGTCAACTCCCCCGCTGGCGGCGCTGCTACCACCGCAACCGCATCGCCCCGCACCGTCTCAGAGGCGTGAGCAGTACCGATCCCTGGTGCGGAGCTACACCTCCTTGGCACCGCTGTCCTCAGGTTCTTCTGTCCACTCAGTGAGATCTCGGCACTCCTCAGCCGCTTCTCGCTCAGTCAGTGACATTGGCACCGAACCAAGGAGCAGGTTCTCATCGCAACACTTTAGCCCGGCACATAGACCTCCATCCTGGCAGCCGGCTACAGTTCAATATGCATACCCTCCCCCTCCGCATCCATGGTATGCACAACAGTATGCTTACCCACCCCTGCCATATGCCACTCAATGGCAACCCTGGGAGCCACGTCCAAAGAAGGGTCACCACCGACCCTCTTCTGCTATTTCCAGCCACCTCCTCCCTCGCCTCCTGCCACTGTATCTGCCACTGAGCCGAATTCTCTAGCCCCCTCAGATGCACACGACTCTTTCTCTGAAGGTCGAGACCAGATCTCCTCTACACAATTCCTCCTTCTCCCCAGATGAAGCGTTCACTACTGAAGCCCCACCGTCGGGAGATGACACGAAAAAATTTCAGGAATTGTTTAGAAGAGTCACTATAGCTCAGGAAAGAGATCTCCAAGAGGTGCAGGTCAAACAATATCACCTTCTTCATACGCTTCAGCCGCCAACCGCCTCTAGAATTGCTATCCCCATGGATGAGGCTATAATGGACCCGGCCGACAATATCTGGCAGACACCAGCATCCGTCACTCCAACAAATAAGAGAGCAGACCGTAAATACTTTATCGCTCCAAAAAATATGGACTTCCTTTTTACCCACCCACCTCTGAACTCCCTAGTAGTGGATTCGGTACGTCACAAGGGTAAACAGCCTAATCTAAGAACAACCCCAGAGGACAGTGACCACAAGAAAGTGGACATTATGGGCCGAAAGGTTTACTCTTCATCCACATTACTCCTCAGGGCTGCAAACTATACTGCCATGCTTGCGGACTATGACCATGCTAATTATTCCAAGCTCCAGGATCTCCTCCAACACCTTCCGGAGCATAAACAGTCAACCCTGCTCAGTATTATGCAGGAGGGCCACACCATCTCCCGCACAGCCTTGCATCCCACTATGGACGTGGCAGACACCTCAGCTCGAATTACGACTCGGCGATAGTGCTCCACAGAATTTCCTGGTTACAAGCATCTGGGATATCTAGGGATCTACAACAAAAGGTTGAGGACTTACCCTTTGATTGAACCAACCTTTTCACAGCTAGGACCGACGAGGTGTTGCATTCTATGAAGAACTCTCATACTACTCTCAGGACCCTCGGAATGTATACTCCTCCATTCAAGAGAACTAGGTACCAGCCTTACCAACGCCCGAGAGAGCCGCTCAGGCAACAACCCAAGTACAGTTTCCGCAAACAAAGATCTCAGCACCATAGACCACAGCGACAACAACAACAGCACGTCGCACCCTATCCACCATCGACCAAGCAGCAGGTTTGAAGGTCAGGTCGAGAGCCAGGAAGCCAATCCACTGACACTTCCAACCGGTACCCTTCAGTTCCACCACCCCCTCCAGGCTGTTTTCCACCAATGGTCCCTTATCACTTCGGACAAATGGGTCTTGGATCTGATTCAATCTGGTTACATTATCCCCTTTACCTCCCTTCCTCCCACCCACCCTCCTAGCCCGTACCTCTTCAGGGACCCTTCTCACGAAACAGTCCTCCTACAGGAGGGTTCACATCTTCTTCAACTGGGCGCAGTAGAACACGTACCACCACAATTCCAGGGTCGGGGTGTCTACTCAACCTACTTCCTAACCCAGAAGAAGACGGGAGGGTGGTGACCCATCTTAGACCTCAGGCGCCTCAACAAATACATTGCATACCACTGTTTCAAAATGGTCACCCAATCAACTGTCATTCCTGCGCTCGATCAACACGATTGGCTTTCGGCTCTCGACCTTCAAGACGCCTATTTTCACATTACAATTCATCCTGCTCACAGATGCTTCTTACGGTTTACGGTAGGCACCCAACACTACCAATACAGGGTGCTCCCGTTTGGCCTGTCCATGGCCCTCAGGGTGTTCTCCAAAACCCTGGCAGTCGTAATGGCCTCTCTTCAATGCCAAGACCTGTCCTTCGAGGAGACGAAGGCCATGACAGATACCATAATAGCCCTTCTACTCAGCCTCGGGTTTCACATAAATTACGCAAAATCCACTCTATGCCCAATGCAGAGGCTGGAATTCATAGGCGCCCTCATCGACACAGTCACAGCAAGGGATACTCTTCCTGAGCACAGGTTCGCAATCATATGCGACCTTATCCAAGCAGTACAAGCAGTGCCGACTGTCACGGTCCGCCAATGCCTCAAAATCCTCGGGCACATGGCCTCCACAACCTATGTCGTCAGCCTGGCCAGACTCCACATGAGACCTCTCCTGTCCTGGCTCAAGACGGTTTACATGCCTTCCAGAGACCAACTTTCCAAGTCCGTCACCATTCCACCACGCATCATCAACTTCCTGCTCTGGTGGACAATCCTCAAAACATGCTACACGGCGTTCCTTTCCAACGCCCACCTTCCACTCTCACAGTTATAACTGATGCCTCACTCATGGGATGGGGAGCCCACTTGGGACACATCGCAGCCCAAGGCAAATGGTCATTTATGGAGCATTTTCCATATCAACCTCCTCAAGTTATGGGCGGTCAGAAGCATGCCAATACTTCGCTCAGTACATAGCTCACAAGTCCATTACCATCATGACGGACAATACCACCTGCATGTACTACATCAACCGTCAGGGTGGCGCTCAATCCCTTTCCCTGTGTTCGGAAGCTATCAAGCTCTGGAACTGGTGCCTATCACACGGGGTCACTCCTTCGGCTGTTTATCTTCCCGGGATACTCAGCGTCACAGCAGGCGCTCTAAGCCGTACGTTTATGGACCAGCATGAATGGGAAATCGACAGACTTGTCCTCACTCCGCTCTTCCTTCATTGGGGCCAACTGGAGGTGGACCTCTTCACCACAAAGAACAACCGAAAATGCCACCTCTACTGCTCCAGAGGAGTCTTGGGGAATCGTTCCCTCGGAGATGCCTTTTCCATCACATGGGATGCCTCTCTCCTGTATGCCTTTCCTCCCTTCCCGCTCCTACACAAAGTCCTCAACAAGATCAGAACAGACCAGGCACTAGTCATTCTAGTGGCACCTGCGTGGCCCAGACAAACGTGGTATCCTTACCTCCTCAATATGGCGGTGACGGACCCGTATCCCTTTCCTCTCCACCACAACCTCCTCTCGCAGAACCACGGTCGGACTCTTCATCCAGACGTTCTCCATCTCTATGCCTGGCTCCTTCATGGCTCCAGGATGCTGAGACTGCCTGCTCGGAACAGGTGAAGGACATTCTAATTAATAGTAGAAGACGTTCCACCAGGAAAACCTACCTGTACAAATGGACTCGATTCTCTCACTGGTATGCTCAAACCCACGCAAGCCCACCACACCTCGCTCCTTGCCTATCTTACTGGACTACTTACTATACCTAAAACAGTCCAGCCTAGCACTTAACAGTATCAAGGTCCACGCTGCTGCCATAGCAGCCTTTCACCATTCCATGGATGGCGCTTCTTTTCTCGCTGACCCACTGACTAAACGCTTCTTTAAGGGATTGCAGAATACCTTTCCTCCTGTCCGTCCACCAGACCCCATTTGGGACTTAAACCACGTTCAAAGGGCCTGACAAAACCGCCATTCGAACCTATAGCTACTTGTTCCTGGTCTCATTTGTCTATGAAAGTAGCCTTCCTCGTCGCCATTACCTCTAGCAGGAGGGTGAGTGAGCTTGCGGCCTTGATGATCGACCCTCCATACACTGTATTTACAAAGGACAGGGTGTTACTCCGACTTCACCCTAAATTCCTCCCTAAAGTACCCTCCCCCTTCCACGTGAATGAACCCATGCACTTATCTGCCTTCTTTCCGAAGCCTCACGCTGACCCAATCCAGACTGCATGGCGCACTCTTGACGTCCGACGAGCTCTGGCGTTCTACGTTGATTGCACGAAGCCGTGGCAAGCCTCACCTAGACTCTTTATCTCTTATGCTGAAAGATCTAAGGGGCAAGCAGTCTCCTCTTAAAGAATTTCTAAATGGATTACATCCTGCATTCGAACTTGTTACACCCTATATGGCAAGCACTTACCTGGAACTATCACAGCTCATTCCACCAGGGCGGTAGCTGCCACGACCGCCTTCCTTCGTAATGTTCCACTGCAAGACATTTGCAATGCTGCTACCTGGTCATCTGACCACTCTTTTGTGCAACATTATGCTCTTTCCGCTTCCATAGCACCCTCCATAGCAGTGGGACAGGCTGTTATCCACAGTTACTACTACACGGCTCCAAACTCACCTCTGTGAGCCGACAACTGCAGTGTAGTCACCCATGGGGACCACTCGAAGGAGAAGAAGTTACTCACCTTGTGCAGTAACGGTGGTTCTTCAAGATGTGTCCTCGTGGGTGCTCCATTACCCTCCCTCCTTCCCCTGCTTGGAGCCTTATACTCTAGCGGGTAGAGAAGGAACGGAGGAGCCGCGCGCATAGGCGCCCTTCAATTCCAACGACACTGGAGGGCGTCACGGCGCCTGCGCAGCATGGCAGAAATGGCTAGAAAAGTTTCCGGTCGCCGGCACGACAACGCACCAACACCCACGGGGACACATCTCGAAGAACCACCGTTACTCACCTTGTGCAGTAACTTCTTCTTCTTTTAACTTTGTGGGTGTTGGTGTATAATTTCCTAGATTGTTTAAAAAGCAAAATGAAAAAACAGATTGTCCATAAAGGAATGCAAAACAAGATAGGGAAAGAACGGATCAAAGATTATTTAGATCAGCTAGATGTATTCACGTTGGCAGGGAATGATGAAATTCATCCTAGGGTACTTAAGAAACTGGCTAAAGCAATCTTGGAACTGCTAGCAATTATCTTTGATAACTCTTGGAGAATGTGTGCAGTCCCAGAAGGGCAAACATAGTACCTATCTTTAAAAAGGAAAGCAAAGAGGACCGAGGAAATTATAGACCAGTCAGCCTAATTTCAATACCTGGAAAGATACTGGAACAAATTATTCATTAGTTTGTGAACACCTGCTGGATAATAGGGTTATAAGAGAGAGCCAGCATGGAATTGCAAAGGACTACTAACCTAATTTCCCTTTTTTGGCAGGGTTGCTGGCCTAGTGAATAAAGGGGAAGCAATAGATGTGATATATCTTGATTTTAGTATGGCTTTTGAGACAATTCCATATGACGTTCTCATAACAAACGAGGGAAAAATGGTCTAGATGAAATGATTGAAAAGCAGATCACACCTAGTTAAAGGACCATGCTCAGAGTACTTATCAAACTGAGAGGGCATGTCAAGGGGGTCTTGCAAGGGTCTGTGCCGTGTCCGGCACTATTCAGAATTTTCATTAATGACTTGGATAATGAAATGGAGGGTATGCTTATAAAATATTCATATGACACCAAACTAGGAAGAATTTCAGTCACTTTGGAGGATAGAATTAGAATTCAAAACAACCTTGACAAATTGGACAATTGGTCTGAATTCAATAAGGTGAAATTCAGTAAAGATGTGTGCAAAATATTATACTCAGGGACAAATCAAATGTACATCTATACTATTGGGAATAACTGACTAAGCAATAGTACTGCTGAAGAAGAGCTGAGGTTAATAATGGATCATAAATTGAATATGAGTTAACAATGTGATGTAGTTGCAAAGGAAACTATATCATTCTGGGTTATACTAATAGGAGTGTTGTATGTAAGACATGGGAGGTAATTGTTCTGCTGTACTGGCCACTAGTGAGGACTCGATTGCTGTACTGTGAGGGCAACAAAAATTAAAAGATTTTAAAAACCTGACTGAGAAAATATTAAAAAAAACTTGGCATGTTTAGTCTTGAGAAAAGAAGGCTAAGGGGGACCTGATAGGTCTTCAAAAATGCTAAAGGCTGTTAAATGGAGGATGTTTATCAAATGTTCTTCATGTCCACTAAGTTAGGACAAGAAACACAAGCCTAATTTGCAGCAAGGGAGCTTTAGGTTATGTATTAAGGAAAACTTTCTAAATATAAAGGTTGTTAAGTTCTGTAATAAACTTCCACGTCAGGTTGTGGAATGCCTGTCATTGGAGTTTTATAAACCGATTGGAGAAACACCTGACAGGGATGATTTAGGTTTACTAGCGCAGGTGGCTGAGTTGATGACTCATCAAGGTTCCTTCCAGTGGTACATTTCTATCATTCCTACCTTGTGGTATATTGGGAGCCATATAGGTCATCAGCAGGATAGAACCTTTGGATCCACCTTACCCCCTTGTCCCACTAAGCTAAGAGATTAACTTGATAGTAGTAGGAGGTTGTGACACTCTGTGAACCTGCACTAACAGAGTTGATATACTTTGCCCAAGAGTTTTACATTTTTGCTGACAGCAGAGGAATTGTGAGACTTGGCAATCTTGGGTTCCATTTTAGACGCTGGAGAAATGTGGGCTGTAGTAAGTACAGATTCTTCTGCTTTCCCCCCCAGCTTGTCTCTGTCTTGTGTCCCTGCTCCACCTCTTTGTCCCATTTCCATTTTCTTTACTAACCAGTTGTAGTCTTTAATCCTGAGGTTTCTCATCTCAGCTTCAGTCTCATTGTCCAGCAAGTCCCATTCTCCTTTTCTGCACTCCTAGGCCTCACCTCCTTCCCCAGTCATTCATAGTTCTCTCCCATTTTCTCATCTCTTCTGTGCTTCCCATCCCAAATCCAGACATCCCCAAGATCACATTCCCTGTGAGCTCTGAATCCCCTTCCCTAGACTCCTTGTTCAACCTCAATATCCCACTAAGCTCTTTGTTCCCTTTTCTTTGCCAGACTGCTCCAGTTCTTCGCTGTACCATGACTTCTTGTGATATCATTCTCCCCTGTCCCCATCATCTCCTTGCCCCTCTTACTAGTTCTCAGTCTTCCCCATCACTCCCAGTTTCTTTCCCCCCCACCAATCTCAGTCTCCTCTTGCTGGATTCCTTGCCCCATTCTACTCCATTCCCTCCCTCACCAGGTCCAACTCTTGTGCCTCTTCCTTTGCATTGGGGAGCTTCTGCTTCAATGGATGCCTGAATGTCAGCAAGGCATGAAGAGCACAGAATGGCAGGCTCCCTGCTCAGAATTCAGGTACTGGATCCAGCATGGCTCAGAGCAGATGAGAACTGCAGTTTCAAGGAAAGTCCTCCTCAGCCTGTATTTGGAATATGCTCAGCGTGAACAGAATCTCTAGGGAATTAAACTGTGTTCTAGCATGTCTGTCCTGAGCATGTGCAAACTGATTTTTTCATAGTCTTATAACTTGACCAAATTTGAGTTAATTTTTATGCAGGTTGCAAAAAGTACATTCCTGACACACAGACCTATTCTGCCCATCACATTTAAAGTCCCAAAGCTAGGGCTGCTAGGACGACTTAAAGAGATCACCATATTTTTTTAACACTATGTTTTTCTCTACACCTCTCTTCTCTAAATGAGCCAAAATATTTTAGCTGGAAATGTTTGGGGGTGGGGAGGTTAAGTCAGATATAATGGTATGGAAAATGTCAACTCAAATGACTAAAGTTGTGCAGAAGTTGTAAGCAAATGGAATAAAGGGTCATATAATTTGAAATGGGCTACAAAATCTCACCCATAATATAATAATCATGAGTCAGTTTCCCCTTTTTCCCTTCTTTTTCCTTCCCTCTCTCATCCCCTCCCCTCTTTATTTTGGAACTGTACCTTTAATAACTCCATTCATCTGAAGAAGTGGGTTGTGCCCACAAAAGCTCATGATACCATCTACATGTTTGTTAGTCTTTAAGGTACTATTAGACTATTGGTTGTTTTTCCAGTTACAGACTAACTAGACTGCCCCTCTGAAGCTTTTAAACAACTGGTTTAACTTAAAATCAAGATTACTTACTTATCTATTTTTCTAAAACTTTGTATTATCATACATTGTGATTGTTTTGCTAGTCCGTCCAATTTTAGAAAACTGACTCATTAACTTTTTTTACAGTGAATGGTGACTTCCTAAATAATTTTAAACAGTAGTAACAGTCAGCTAAGATGGAAAATGGCAACTACTTAACTGCCTAATTTTAGAGCCTTCCAATTTTGTTTTAATGTTGTCCATTTGTTTAGCAAAGCTATTGTTTGAAGTGACTTAAGTCTGACTAATATTTAAAATTTTTAAAAGAAGCTGAAACATAAAGCAGAGTGACATTTAGATTGGAAATTGCAGTATAAAATGTAAGAGAGCTGCTAGCTGCTTTTCCTGATAATGGTCCAACAGGCAGTTGACACCTCTTTAACTTGACCAATGGCATTTAGTTATGTGTGTGACCATTGCTGACCAGAACAATCCAGCTTTGGCACAGAATGTGCATTGCAGAGCTGTGGGAATAAATAGCTTGCTGATGTGAAGTAAATGACCATGAATCACAAAGGATTACACTGAATCCAAAGGCTTATCTGTTCTGTTGTGTATGTAGTTTAAGTTTAAAAAAAAAAAGTTGCAATGTGCCCTCTATTTCTTTCCATCCATGTGCAGAAAGTATTTTGTTCTGTGCATCAGTATCAAAGTAATGTGTGAATGTGCGCCTCCAGTAGAATCAAAAAACCTAGATATCTCTCCATATATATATATATATATATATATATATATATATATATATATATAAAAATCCTGATGGACGACAGAATGATGTCATCAGCATCACCAGGCTTGGGGGGCGGGTAGGCAAGAGTGAGAGAGATTTCCCCCAGCGACACTGCAATGCCAGGGGAGGAGGCAGCAGAGAGGCAGGCCGCTGGCTCAGTTAGAACAGCCCATTACAGTGAGCCCTGGTTGGAGTGCACCCTGACGCTGGCAGAGGCGAAGCAAACTCGGAGTGCTGCAGAGAGGAGGGGAAAGCCCAGCCCAGCTGCTGCCCACGCTGTCAGCAGGCGCAGCATGGATAAGCCCTGGGTTCAGGGCAGTAGCCGCACCACAAAGGGCTCTTTGTGCACTGCCTATCTCCTTCATAGGGAAAACCAAAGTGGAGAGAGCCCCGCAGACAGCATTATCCACACCAGGGTGGGCCGGGGAGCGCAAGCGCAGCAACAGGATGTGGTAAACTCCCTGCTCGCCCTGCTGGCAATTTCCTTGCTCCTGCCCCTCTATGCATTAGGTAAGAGGCTCAGGTGCTACCATTGTGCTTCCCACCGATGCAGGTTGGGCATGATCATTATTCACTGCCCCAGTGGTATGTTACTGAGGGGGAGGGGAATGTTGGGTGCAGGCTAGCTGTGCAAAGCATTCTTCCTTTCCCCTCACCCCTCCGTGGCCAGAGAGAGGTGAGTGCGGGGCACTGCAAAGGCCAGGCATGGGGAAGGGATGGGGGACAGAGGACTTGGGGCACCGCCAGGGCCAGGCATGGGAAGGGCTTGTAGGGAGCAGGGAACGTAGCAGGGACCAGACAAGCACAGGATAGGACTGGCAGGGTGCAGCAAGTGGGAAGTACTACAGGGCCCAGGCATGGGGAAGAACAGGGGATGGAGCAGTCAGGGGGCGCCACAAAGCTGGACATGGGGAGTGGTTGGTGAGGGGTAGAGGGTTGCTAAATGTTGGTTTGACATGATTTGTTCTTGACAAATCCATGCTGGCTAATACCTATGATTTTATTATTTTCTAGATGTTTGCAAGTGAATTCCTTAATTATTTGCTCCATTATCTTTCCTGGCACAGAACTTAAGCTGACAGGTCTGCAGTTTCCTGTATTGTTCTTATTTCCCTTTTTATAGATATAAACTGTATTTGCCCTTTTCCGGTCTTCTGGAATCTCTCCCGACTCCCGTGATTTTTCAAAAACGATAGTTAATGGCCCAAATACCTCTTCTATCAGCTCCTTGAGAATTCTAGGATGTGTTTCATCAGGCCTTGAGGACATTTAACTTTTCTTAGTAATTTTAACTTTTTAACTTATCCTACCCCATTTCTACTAGCATTCACTGTGGTAGGCATCCAGTCGCCTACCAACCTTCTTGGTGAAAACTGAAACAAATAAGTCATTAAGCACTTCTGCCATTTACACGTTTTTTGTTATTGAATCTTCCTCTTCATTGAGCAATGGGCCCATTCTGTCCTTGGGCTTCCTCTTGCTTCTTATGTATTTGTAGAATGTTTTCTTGTTACCCTTTATGTCTCTTGCTAGACTGAGCTCGTTTTGTGCCTTTGCCTTTCTAATTTTGCCCCTACATAATTGCATTGTTTGCTTATATTCATCTTTTGTACTTTGACCTAGTTTCCACTTTTTTATGAGACTCCTTTTTTATTTTAAGATCATTTAAGATCAGTTAAGCTAAGGTGGTCTCTTGCCATATTTCCAGTCTTTCCTATGCAGTGGAATAGTTTTCTCTAGAGCCCTTAATAATGTCCCTTTGAGGAACTGTCAGCTGTCTTCAATTGTTTTTCCTCTGAGTCTTGCTTCCCATAGTACTTTACGTACCAGCTCCCTGAGTTTAATAAAGTCTGCCTTCCTGAAATCCATTGTTTCTATTTTGCTGTTTTCTCTCTTACCATTCCTTACAATCAGGAATGCTGTCATTCCATGATCACTTTCACCCAAGCTGCCTTCCACTTGCAAATTCTCAGCCACTTCCTCCCTTTTTATTAAAAATCAAATCTAAATCAGCTTCCCCCCAGTAGCTTTCTCAACCTTCTGAAATAAAAAAAATGTCTCCAATGCATTCAAAAAACGTGTTCGATAATCTGTGCCCTGCAGCATTGTTTTTCCAAAAGATGTCTTGATAGTTAAAGTCCCCCATCATCACCAAGTCCTGTGCTTTGGATGATTTTGTTAGTTGTTTAAAAAAAGTCTCATCTACCTCTTTTGCCTGGTTAGGTGGTCTGGGGTAGACCCCTACCATGATGTCATCCTTATTTTTTACATATTTTAACCTAACCCAGAGACTTTCAACAAGTCTGTCTCCTATGTCCATCTCAACCTCAGTCCAAGTGCATACATTTTTAATATATAAGGCAACACCTTCTCCCTTTTCTCCCTGCCTGTGCTACCTGAACAAGCTGTGCCCTTCTATACCAATATTCCAATCATGTGTATTATCCCACAGTCTCTCTGATACCAGCTATGTCATAGTTCTGTTTATATACTTGCACTTCAAGTTCTGCCTACTTACTCCCGTACTTCTTGCATTTGTATACAGACAACTAAGATACTGATTTGGTTTTGCCCCCCCCCCCCACCTCCCCCAGATCTGGTTTGTCCCTCCTTTATCTCTGCTATTTTAGTCCATTCTCTCCCTCATTTCTGTCCCATTTCCCAGGTCTCCGTGTTTTTTGCTTACCTTTGGGCTTTGGTCAGCTGTTCCCATCAAACCTAGTTTAAAGCCCTTCTCACTAGGTTTGCCAGTTTTTTTCCAAATCTTCTCTTCTCCTTCCTCAATAGGTGAACTCCATCTCTGCTTAGCAGTTCTTCTTGGAACAGTATCCCATAGTCAAAGAAGCCAAAGCCCAACACCATGTTCACAGCCAGGCATTCAACTCCAGGATGCACCTGCCTCTGCCTGGTGACCCTACCATTGACCGGAAGGACTGAAGAGAACACCACCTGTTTCAAACTCCCTGAGTCTTGTATTCTGCTTAAGGTCACACCTTGCAGTATTATTAGTGCCCACGTGGGTGAGTAGTATGGTGTAGTAGTCAGAGGGCTGGATGCTCCTCAATAATCCCTTTGAAGGGTCTCTGATGTTGGTCCCTGGCAGGCAGCATGCCTCCCGGGATGTCATATCAGGGTGACAGATGGGTGCCTCCATCCTCCTCAGAAGAGATACTGTGTGCGTGTATCTCTGTGACAGAGAGACAGAGTATGCTGCTCCTTTAAGCATATCGGAATTCAGTCTGAAGCCTGCTTCAGACAAAGCAGCAGACGCCAGCAAGCCCCCTGAGCCCTGTTGTATCCCATCCCTTGCTGTGCAGAGATGCAGTACAGGGGGAGAGGACACCTTGATATGAGCGCCCCCTTTTTCCACTGCCCCCACTCTGCCCAGCAAACAGCAGGATCTCAGGCAGAGGGCAGGAGCAGTGTTGCAATGGGGAAAGAACATCTGAAATGTGTGATGCTTGATGGGTGGCTGGGTGGCCTCACCGTTTAGAAAGAACTGAAGCTGTGCTTCCAAGTGTTAGGCATCTAAATCTATCCTGATTTTTAAAAATCCAGCACAGTCATAGTTTGTCCAGCCCACGTCAGCCTCTGGGCATAAGGCAGACTAGAGCCCTGTGGTCAAGTGATGTGTGGGCTGCCTGCTAGGCAGATATTAGAGACAGCCTGGAGCAATGTCTGGATTTCTCACCAGGGTCAGGAGCCAGGAGATCCAATCCAAGGAGGTGGGATGGCAAAATAGGTAGGCAAGGTTGGGTCAGGTAACAAGGTAATATCAGCCAAGACAGCATATCAAAGCTGGGCGAGGTGGCAACCCATAGGCTGTGACCTGTTGCTCAGAAACCTTCTGCTTCTTCTTGAGGTCTTTGTGTGGTCTAGGTACCTCAAGAGTATGCTGTCTGTACAACATGACTGCTGTGTGACTAAAGGGCCACAATACAATGCACTATTGTGGTGTAGCTGGTAGGGATGCTGCCTAAAGATGTGATGGGCCTGTGTTCAATACTGGCATCCTGATGGTGACTAGTGTTGGTCAAGGTGATGGTTCAGCCAACTCCTGTATTACAGAGGCTAGGTGTGCTGTTTAGGGAGCCAGCACGCTTTGATTCAATACCAGTATCCTGAGAGAGCTCTTATTGAAGTCAGTGAGGGTCATGGGTAGTCAGCATCTTTGAAATTTTGATTTTCAGTTCCTACATGAGGAATTAGTCAAACATGCATATCTCAGCCTTAACCCAAGGAAGTGAGCTAGTGGCTTAATCCTCATGTCCATTCATTCCCTGGCCTCACTGCTGAACCTGCCAACTAGCATGCCAATTGTTGCAGAAGATTTTAAAATGTGGATGACATCTATTTGGAGCTGAACTAGAGAACAATTTCACAAGGGGTATTGTATAGGCCATCATGATAGCAACTTTCATGTGCATTGAGTCTATCCTAAATTTGAACTCATGAGATGGAGATGATGGGGCAAAGGGCCCTATATTTCATTGCTAATTATTTATCAGTCCTCTGAATCCTGTGTTTAATTCTGTGTTAGATTTACCAAGAGGAACATGTGCTGGCATCTTGAAATGAGATTACCGTAGCATCTGTATAAAAAACACATAAGTATGTCTCAAGCAGATGTCATGATGCCTCGGAGATTTCTTGTGTAGACTTCATAAACTTGATATAATTTTAAAAGTATGCAGCAAAGTGAATTGACTATTCATCTGTTTGTCAGAGTGTCCCGGGGGACCAGATGCTGGCCTCTGTTAAAGCTGCTTGGCCCTGCTGACAGCACAAAACCACTTCAAAGTTGTCCTAATGTAGGGGGATCCCTGTCCAGCAGAGAACTTATGCAGCCCTGCTTTCCCCCATTGTAGAGGATGGACAAGAGTAGGAGTATCTAGAGCAATTCTTGTCTATGTAGCAATCATTATAATGATGCCTCCAAAATGTATAAGGGTCAAACGCAACCATGGGTATCAGACGAACATAAAGGTGTCATCTTACTCTGACAGTTCCTTGCTGCAGAGTACCCCCTGAGACTGATCCAAGGATTAGAGAGGGAGAGAGCAAACATGGCTTAAAGCCACTTTTCTAGGCCCCAACTAAAACCACCTCTGCTGCACTGAGTGGTAGTCTACTGTAGTAGAGGATCTGGGCCTAGAATTTCTCAAGAAACATAAACTACTTCAGGCAAAACATAAACTACTTCAGCTCTTATTATTATTATTATTATTTTATTAGTTTGTTTGGATTATTTGAATCGTGTACTAATTAATTTATCTGTTTTCTTTACACATAAAAGGTGCAGGGAGACTTCTCTTATTGATTATTGTATATGTTTTACAATTCCAGGTATTGCTCTCTGGATTTCTTCCAAAACCTGAGTCAGACAATTCTTTGACAAGTCTTTCGAGTTCTGAAAGGAGTTTCATCTTTATAAACAATCGGCCAGTACATCAGAAGGAAATATTAAAGGTAGCATACCCCGCCTTTCTAATTCAATAGAATAAAAAGAGGTTTCTAACTTTCTACCCACAAACAATAGCTTCTGTAAATTAATAGCAGGTACAAAGGTTAGCATTTGGAAGTCTAAGTGCACTACAGTTGATTGTGGGAACAAAATTAAAGACTATATTGAAGCCCCTTCTTTTCTGATGGAGAGAATCAAATAATTCTCACTTGAGACTCAAAGTTACACGATTTTTTTTTTTTTCAACAAAAGCTGATATCAGGTGTACAGCCTTTAAGAAGAATCAAGTGAGACCAGTCTTTTGCCTCTTAGATTCAATAGGCCCTGGTTCCCATCTTAGTTAGACTTTAAGCTTCTTGGGATAGCAATGGCGTGCCAAAAGGGAAAACAAAAGGCTCAGGGCCATACTATATAATTAAACATGATCTGTTGAATCAGGTAGTACCAATACAAAGGAAGGTAGTAGAAAGCTCTTGATGCCATGGAAGTACACATGGCCTGTCTTAGAGATGCACACAGTCATTTTTTTGGTAGACATTTAGCAGCAGATAATACCCTCAGTAGAGTCCTAAGAGGTTCTACAGGGTGGGTGTATGAGCGGAAGTCCAGCACTAGTGCACTTCTTGCCCAGAGTGCTAGTTGCACAATCCCCAACCTCAATTAAGGACCCCATTGGTATGCCTGTAACTTAAGTCCCTTTTGAATGGACAGCCATGGATCTAGTGGGCCCACTAGAAAGATTGGCCCAGGGCCACCGAAGCATACTCATAATCCTAAACAGGGCACCCCAAAGGTATTCCTCTAAGAAACTTGATTTCCAACGTGATCAAAAACGAACTGGTCAGGTTTTTACTAGGATAGGCCTTCTGACAGACCAAGAGACTCCCTTTACATTGAGAATAATGAAAAACTACTATATTCTGCTCAGCATCCAAGCCTTGCAAAATTCAGTCTATTATCCTCAAACAGATGGTCTGGAACCTGCACTCTGTAAAGTATGACCAAAAGGTGGTGGCCCAAGGTGGAAAAGACTGGGACACCCTTCTCCTGTATCTGATGTTTGCGATACGAGAATTTTTCCAGGCATCTATTGTATTCTCCCCCTTTGAGCTACTGTACAGATGCCACCCACATGACGTATTAGACATCACAAAGGAGGAATGGGAGGAACAACCCAACCTGGGGAAGAACTTCACACATGTGGGCCAGATGAGAGAACAAATACCCCAAATGACCCCCTTGTACAAGAGCATTTGGAGAAAGCACAGAAGACTCAGTGAACTTCCTATAACGATCAGGTGAAAACATGGAAATTTCAACCAAAAGAACTGGTGCTGGTACCAACAATAGAAAGCAAGCTCCAGGCCAGTTGGCATGGACTCTATGAGATCTTGAAAGCTGTTGGGGAGATGATTTAAAAGGTGAAGCAGCCAGACTGCCAAAGGCCAGAACAGATCTACCACATCAACTTACTGAAACCCTGGTATTATCGGGAATGCCTGCCAGGTCCACCCAAGGGACATGGCCCACAAGGGCAAGTAAGGATGTCTCCTGAATTAGCCCGATAACAATGAACAGAGATTGTTTAAATGATCCACCAGAACCAAGATGTGTTCTCACACAATACAATGCTGATCCAATATCATATTATCACCTGTCTTGGAGCAAGAGTGACAGTAGAACCATATTGAATACCAGAGTCAAAAAGGGAAGAAATCAAGATGGAAGTAAGGAAGAATTGGGGAATCCCACAGCCAGCAGTCCAGCTCTATCATCTTGGTCCCCAAGCCTGGCAGCATCTGGAGGTTATGTAATTATTTCCAGAAGTTAAACAAAGTATCCTAATTCAATGCCTACCTGATAGCACATATCGATAAGCTGGTGGATCAGTTAGGGAAGGCCCGATACTTGACCACCTAGGACTTGAAAAAAATGCTACTGGTACATCCCCCTGAATGAGGACACTGAGTAAAAATACAATTTCTCTACACCGACAGCCTCTTCCAATTTATCATCCTCTCTTTTAGGCTCCATGGGTTCCCCACAACTTTCCAATGGTTGATGGACAGATTACTTTAACACCATGCCGAATATACTGCTTTTTGCTTAAACAGTGCAATAATCCATAGTCTTGGCTAGGGTTGAGAAAGTGAAAGTGGTACTAGATGCTTTTAGACAGGCCAGCCTCACTTTTTAACCTATCCAAACATGCAAAAAGTTTGGCCAAGGCCAGATATCTTGGTATATAGTCAGCAGGAGCCTAGTGAAACCCCAGAGGAACAAAGTGGAGGCAAAACAGGAAAGGCCCTGCCCAATCCACAAAAAGCGAGTCCGAGCATTCATAGAGATAGTGAGGTACTGCTATCGCTATTTCATTCCGGACTTTGCCATAAGGGCAGTACCTCTGACGGACCTGATAAAAGCTTGAGGCCCCGAGATAGTTAAGTGGACCGACGCAGAGGAAGTAGGTCTAAGTCCCGGATGTCGAGAAGGAACACATTCTACAAATAGACTCGTTGGAGGTAGGACTTGGGGCTGTCCTTTCACAGATAGTGGGGGATGAGGAGCACCCAATCCTTTACCTCAGCTCTTGTCCCAGGGGACAATGGTACACTGTAAGAAAAAAGGAATGCCTAGCAGTTAAACGAGCCATGGAGACTCTATGGTACTACCTACTGGGTAGTAGTTTACCTTTGTGATAGATTAACCCACTCCAATGGATACACACAAACAAGGAGAGGAATGCATGAGTGACTAGATGATTCCTAGTATCAGAGGGGTAGCCGTGTTAGTCTGAATCTGCAAAAGCGATGAGGAGTCCTGTAGCACCTTATAGACTAACTGAAGTGTAGGAGCATAAGCTTTCGTGGGCAAAGACCCGCTTTGTCAGATGCATCTAACGAAGTGGGTCTTTGCCCACGAAAGCTTATGCTCCTACACTTCAGTTAGTCTATAAGGTGCCACAGGACTCCTCGTCGCTTTTAGATGATTCCTAACTCTATAACCTTTCCACTTCCAAATAGATCATAGAGTCAGAAGCCAGCACAGCCATATGGACAATGTGTCTCACCCCAAGTAGCCCAAGCCTGTGGTGTTGGTGTTGGGGTGGGGAAAATATATGGTGCAGCAGGAGCAGGGAGCAGTCGTCCTATTTGATTCTGGGAAGTAGGCGGGCATAAGCAGGAAGCAGTGGTAGAGGGGAGATATATAAGCCCTGTAGACTAGGGAATGTTATTGTGGATTAATTGGAGCACGTGTAGTCAATTAAGGTCCTGTCAGGAACCTAATAAAAAACTCTGTTTCGGGAAGAGAAGAGCGAGGAAGGAGAGAAGATTGGAGTTTGGGGTGTGTTGCTGAGAATTGAAAGACGAGAAAATCAGAAGAAGGGAGACCCTGCCCCAGCAAAGCAGAGAGATTTCTTCCCCCAGCGTCCAGGACCAAGAGTAAACATACCAAGGGGAAAGGGATAAGAAATCTCAGAAGTTGAGAGGTTCTAGGATTCAGAGTGAGGCGCAAACACAGACCTCTTTCCCGCTTCCTTTACCACCTTCTCAGGCCACTAGCAGAGCCATTGGCACCCAAAGAGCAGGGGCAATGGGTGATGTCTAGTCCCTTCTCCCCTATCAAGAAAAGCATGAGAACCACCATACCAACATTGGCCATTTTGTCATAGTATATTTTCCTTCTTTTTTCTTTTTTTAAATTCTGATATAGTCGTGTTCCATTTGTCTTGGGAAGAAGAGCTGGGTCTTCTGCCAATTTTGGGCACTGAGTACCTTTTCCTCTAAATACTGCATATGAAGTGGACTAAACATATTATTTCAGGAAGTTCAAGGAATCACCGTCAATAATTTGAGTCAGATTTTTCTGGGACTTAGTGGCATAAAGGCAGTGGAAACCCCTCTGAAAATGCCCTATTGAGGATTTTCCTGGTGTGCAAATATTTAGTACCGTATATTCCGGCGTACAAGACGACTTTTTATGTTAAAAAACATCCCCCAAAAATCGGGGGTCGTCTTGTACGCCGGGTATACATCCCAGGCGCACCTGGGCTGCCCCCCCGCCGGCTTCCCCCGAGGCTTTGCAAAGCCGCGGAGGGGCTCGGGCGGGGGGGCATCCCAGGCACTCCTGGGCTGACCCCCGCCAGCTTCCCCCGAGGCTTTGCAAAGCTGCTGCGGCTTTGCTCCCGGTGCCTCTGGTCTGCTGGGGACCGTCTCCAGTAGACCAGGGACACCGGGAGTAAAAGAGGCGGAGGGGCGCTGGGGTATAAGATGAAACCCTATCTTTTAATTAAAAAATTAGGGGGTCGTCTTATACTCCCAGTCGCCCTATACGCCGGAAAATACGGTATATTTTTTTAATGTGACAAAATAGAAATTAAAAATAATTGTATAGTTAGAATTTTGCTTCTTTATTTTTGGATTGATGTTATTACTTTTACTGACTTTCCTTTGTCACGTTTGTCTGTAGCTGATTCGGCAGCACTATAATCTGAAGTCACATAAGGATTCTTCTCGTTCCTACCCTGTTTTCTTTATTAATATTACCGTACCTGCCTCCGCTGTGGATGTTAATTTAACACCTGATAAAACTCAAGTTTTACTTCACAATAAGGTAATTTATATTTTAATTTGTTTTAGATTGGAATTTTTCTTACTTAGGCCCTGCTTTTACAAAGACTTGCCACATTTTATTTTACACAGGCATAGCTCACTGGTTTCAGTGTGACTACTCAGGTGCTTGAAATTACGCATATGCATTTACAGGACCGAGGCCTTAGTAGTTCATACATAATAGGCTTTCCTTATAATGTGACTATTTGAAAATTATTGATTTGAATCACTTGCCATTTATTTGAAATTCATTCCTCCGTTGATTTTAAAGATAATTTGAATACTGTCATACTAATCCCTGTTTCACACATGCTCCCTTCAGAGTCCATCATCATCAGAACTTCTGTACTGGGTCTGTTTTTATTGTGTCCTCCTTAATCTCCCTGAGCATTTCACAATCACATTCCTGCTGCTGTACCCTTTACAACATCTGATATACTGCTATCCTCTTTATAACAAAAGCCATAAGTTCATTTGTGTCTTCAAAGAGCTGCTTACACCAGTCAAACATAGCAATTTTATCACTATAGCGTTTTTCATCTTCAAATGGCATTGTAATGACTGACTAGTCTGTAAATAGCAATATGATTTATTCCTTTGTACATAGTTTTATAGTTACATTAAATAGGAGTTTAAATTAGGGATGAGAATGTTTAACTGGTTAACCATTAGCAGGTGAGGCTTACCGGTTCCGGTTAGCTGGTAGGGGCTGGATTAGCGCCCTGCCCACCACAGTCACCCCCAACCCTCTTTAATCAGTTAGCCAGTTAAACATAGTGTTTAACCAGTTACCCAATTAAATGGGATTTTACATCTCTAGTTTAATACAACATTAATATTAAACACTTGAGTTGTTTCTCTTTAGGGCCAAATTTTGTCATTGTGTGTGAGTGGCATGCCTTTTAACATCGTGAAGGCTACAGGATTTAATATTCATGACTAAGATTGAAATTTGGTCCATTGACTTTTGTAGCAGAGATCACATAGAAATAGATTGTGATACACTTACTTTCATTGAATAGCACCTTAAACCATGAGTAGTACCATGGAAATCAATGGGTTTTCTTATACTGCTCAAGTTCGATAAGAGCTTAGTACACACTACAACAGTCACGTCCAATGGGAGCTGCAGTAAGGAGTGTGCCAGCTCGCACTGCTTCCCGCATCTCCCAGTGGCTGGGAATGGCAAACTGCAACCAATGGAAGCTGAGAGTGGATGTACCTGCAGACACACAGGTAAATAAAGCATCTGGTGAACCGCATTCGGCTCGCGGGCTGCTTATTGCTTTTCTAACTCCAATTAATGTATGCTGAGTGAGAATAGATATATTAATACTGTTCTAAAGAAATAACATGTGAATACAGGTTGGACCTTCTGGTCTGGCACCCTTAGGACCTGACCAGTCCCGGTTGAGGGAATTTTCCAGACCAGGGGAGCTCATTTCTGGCCCTCCTGCTACCAGCCCTGGCCTGGCTGAAGGTCGCACTGTCCTGCCAGTCTGCACCGCCCCTTTTCTGCCAAACCAGGCAGCCCAGCTCTCACTGCATCAGGCTCCCACCCCTCTGAGCAGCCCCACTGTGGCATGCCGGACTCCCGGCCCCACTGGGCAGCCCAGCTGGGTTGCTCTGGGCACACATCCCAGCTGAGAAGCCACACTGCAGTGTGATGGGCTCCTGGCCTCGCCTGGCAGCTCAGCCTGAGGGATCTGGGCTCCTGGCCCCACTGGCATCTCGCTGCCAGCAGTCCACAACCCTGCCAGCCCACAGGGCTCCTTGGCACCAGCTCTCCATCAGGATTCTCTAGTCCTGGAATATTCGTGGTCTAATTCCCAGACCAGAGAGTCCCAATTTACAGAGGTTCAACCTCTACTAGGTCATAAAGAAGATGGTACACCTGTTTTGTGGTATTAACATTTATCAGTGAAGCTAAAGGATTTCACTGATTAGTGAATGTTTAGAGTACTTTAAGGCAAAAATATCAGCAATTAATGCTTAGTAATACAATTTACTCCAAAAAATACAGTGGATAGAATTGTTTTTCTTATTGCTATTGTGTTGTGTCAACACTTGTCAAGTACATTTTCATTGACAATTTGTCCTAATGCTTATGAGTTTTCTTTTCAGGAATCTGTATTATCTGCTGTTGAAAATGTATTGACATCGCTGTATGGGCCACTATCTGGTACAGTTTCTTGTGAAATGAATAAAACAGATGTTACCTCAGTGGACATGGTTGTTAATGAAACAGCACAAACAGACGTGCTTGTTAATAAAATGGAACCATCTGGAAACAGTGATCCACGTACATATACTTCATTCTTTTCATTCAGTAATGATGTGCAAAATGGTCAAGCAGGAAAAAACACAGAGGTCTGCTTAAAGCATCAAGGATTTTCTAGTGATAATACTCATGGTTTCCTCAACAGAAAAGAAGTTTCTGGCACTGACGTGACTGTGAGTGATATACCTCAAGACAGTTCCATAAATAATGTATCATGTGACGACAGCCAGGATGGATATAGTGTAACATTAACCCTAAATGGCAGTACTCACATGGACACTCAATCTAAAAACAGAAGTGAGCATCCTTTGAAAGCTGGTCACACTAATGAAATACAAAAAAATGAGGCAAATATAGTCCCTGAATATGTATCTGAAATCTCTGCTGATAATTGGAGCATGGGAAATGCACTTAAAAATCCTACAGGAGAGAACCTTGAACCTGTAAAGATTTTGGTACCTGAAGTAGGAGCAATAACAAATCACATGGCCGATGAAAATATTGATGAACAAGATCATGATCAGCAGAGTGCAAATCAAAGTATAAAAAAACCAAATGTGGTTAATGATAAAGCAGGACAGATCATGGCCTATGATTTAATTAGTAACAAAATAATACGGAAACCCATGTCAGCAGTGGCCTTGTTCACCCAAGAATATCGTTCTGGATTATTAACAGATAATCCAAAAGCTAATATGGAGAACTTGATGAAAAGTGAAGAACTATGGGAGAAACTGAGCAGAGAGGAGAAAAAGAAGTAAGTGTCCAGAATTTGCACCTGACCTATAAGCTTTGTAGTTTCCATTCTGGGTGACTCACTGGGCGCAAAACATGAAAAATAAATCCACATAGTTTATTTAAAAAACAGAATGGAAAAATCATTTTGGCTAGCGCTTGTATTGCTAATTATGATATTTACTGTGTGCAGATGTGTATTGCTCTCTGATTTATTCATTTTGATATTACTAATTTTTCCCATCTGTTTTTCAATTTAAATGTGTTGCTGTCTTTTGTAAAATATTTCTTGTAGAAAAAGACAGTGACTCTGTATAATTGCCACCTTACTTTGGTAGATTTATAATTTATTCTTTAAACACTTGGCATATTTTGTGTGTTCTCTTTGCCATTATACATACCTCATAGCAATTACTAACACCAATCTTCCTCTGTCAAGTAGGAAGGCACGTTTTGGGCTACTTTTTTCCAAGGGCCAGCAAATTCATTTTGCTTACTTATATCCCTTATAGCTGCATTGACAGCATTCCTTTAAGTTAGTGGAATTGCACAGGTATGTAAGATTACACAAAACATCACTGCATTTTTTACTGTATTTATAACAATTACTCTGAATTACTTTTAATCTTGTTATATATTTTAGAAATGAGTTTGTCTGTCCATACGTGAGTGTGTTTGTTCAAGAACTCCTCCTAAACAGTAAGAGCTAGGACCATCAAATTTGATATGCAGCTTCCTCGTATTATAACTTAAAGCAAGGTAGGGGTTTGCTTGTGCCAAGACAATGGAATGTGCCTAGAATTCAGTTGTTTTTCTTAAAAGAATAGAGAGGGGTCTTTTAGGAGAGAGTTACATTGTAGAGTGACCTGGGGGGACGGAGGCGCAGTAAGGGGCCAGAGATGGAGACCCAGACAGCACCATTGGGCCAGCAGGGGCCAGGAATAGAGAAGGGGACCTCTATCTACTATATAGTTCAGAGAGTTTGTCTGTTTGTGTGTCTGTCTGGGTGTCTATCTGTCCCTTAGCAAAGGGGACATGTTCCCCTCTCCTGGCTAGGCCTGCTGCAGCTGCAGTGGCCTTGGAGAGGTGCTTCTCAGCTGGCCCCAAGCTGTTGCAGAGAGAGGGGGCTGGAGTTATTCTCTCTCCCTGGAGCATCCTGCATACTGAATCCCTCATCTCCAGCCCCAGCCCAGAACAAAGATTTAAATGAAGAGAAACAAAACTTATTTGAGTTAAGGACCCGTGCAATGCGAGATAAATCTTCTAGTCTACTATATATTTGAGTGCATCTTTTTTTGTCTGTCTGTTCAAGAATTCCTTCTAAACAGTAAGAGCTAGGATGTCCAAATTGAGTATACAACTTCCTCTTACAATAATCTAAAGCAAAGTCAGGGTTTGGTTGTGCCAGGAAGATCCGGGGGCTGTCCTGGGCGAGATCGGGCGGAAGTGCATGCCCCCTGCCAGCCCTTTTCACCTGTCTGGTGATCTTGTCTCTTTTACGTATGGTTTTATCAGAAGCAATCCAATTCCATGCATGTACATTTTCATTTTATTTTTCAAAAAACCAAAATGAATTAAGGACCCAAGCAACGCCTGGTCAATCTTCTGGTAAAATATAACTATCACATCTTGTCATTCCCATGTGTTTTTAGAGGCAAAATTCTGGCCTCATCCATGCATTTGTTGGGGTGCCCCCACCCCTTTTAGCTATCATAATTCTGCTAGGTGAGTAAGTCCAATGTTTAGGATGATCAGGCAGTAGGGTACAGCTCCTGAATTACATGAAGCCCACTTTTACACGGTCTTAGCAGTAGGCTGTCATTCTGAGTGTATTGTGGGAGTATGTTTGCATTTGAGGATCCACCACAATATAGTTCCTCCAGTCATCCTCCACTACATACCCTGTTTTATTTATTTTATTCATTGCTCTGAACAAAAGGAATCTTTCTCGGGCTCTAGGAATTTGATCAGGTTGTTCTGATTTTTTAATACAATTTTTTAATTAAAAAAAAATCCTTAAGCCCAGCAGGTATCTCAGCCCCATAACTATGTATAAAAAACTGCATCAGATGATGAATTATGAGAAGTATTTCATGCTGTTCAAATCCCCACTAATTCAGAGATCTCAGGACTCCCCAGCATTCAAACAACTAGATTGTCTTGAGCATCAGCCACAGAGAAACTCTATGGATTGTAGAGAAGAAATAAATTAACCATATCTCTAAATCATTCACTTGTTCATATTTTGGTTTGATCATCTGATTTACTACCCACTGATGTTAGTGGAAGTTGCACTATGGACTTGAGTGAGAGCAGAACTAAGGCATTGTCTACACTGATGGATAAGGTTGAATTTACTACGGTAGAAATTTTAGCACCCTCATTTTGTAAAGTCAAAGGTGCATGTCCCCACTGTGTGCAAGAATTCAACACAGTTTGAAATAGCACGTTCCCAGTAGGGGGACTACTGTTCAATTTGAGAGTGATGCACTGTAAGTAGCTGTCCCACAGTTCTTGTGCCTCTTTGCATCCTAGGCCCAAACCTGTGCAGCGGGTGGCTCTAGGTACATGTAATCAGTGTCCCATAATGCATTCATTTAGTCTCTTCTCCTCCTCCCACCTCCACCTCCACCCCACCCCCCACTTGAAAGCAGTGGCAAACAGTCTTTTTGCTCCCTTTTTTTTGCTGGTTATCCGCATAGATGCCATAACATATTAAGCATGAAACCCATCACAGATCCCATTGAGCATGAAAGCATTATGGCAGTCATATTAACCATAGTGTGCCTTATGCTGAAGTATATGCAGAGCATATATAGGTTCTGCAGGAACGAGGAAGAATCTCAGGAGGCCAGTAACATACTTTTCTGTGAAGCACTTTGAGTTGAGCAACTGGCAAATGCCGCCAATGTTCAATCCTTTGGATACAGTGGAACTCTTGTTCTGGTGCAGTGAGACAAGTACAGATTGATGGGACCACATAGTGATCGGACAGTCAGCAGTAGTTGCAAAACTTTTGCATGCATAAGGCCATTTTCATAGAAGTTTGTGAATTGCTTTTTCCCACCCTGAAGCACAAAAATACCAGAACAAGACTCAGTCTGGCAGTGGAGAAGCAAGTGGCAATTATCCTGTGGAAGTTTGCAACATCACACAACTACCAGTCAGTTGGGAATCAATTCAGAGTGCCAAGGCTATTGTGATCCAAGTAGCCAAGGCAGTCAATACCCCCATTGCCAACTTTGTCCACATATTTTCCCTGGTGATACCATCACTGGACCTAACCATGTCAGTTATATGATCAAGAACACATATTTCTGTTCATCCAGAAATATAATTTATGCCATCATGTGCCAACAGTGTCCTTCTGCTATGTATATTGGACAGACTCTCAGACTCTTCGCCAAAGAATTAATGCCCACAAATCAGACATCTTCACAAGGAAAAAACAGTTTCTTTTCATTTCAACCTACCTGGACATAGTCTTAATGACCTTACTACATGCATCTTACTTGTAAGAGACTTTAACACCAGATTGCAGAGGGAAACTTCAGAACTTTCGTTCATGCTTAAATTTGACACTTTACGAATGGGCCTCAACAAAGATGCTAATTACCTTACCCATTACAAAGATAGCTTACCCATTTATCACTCCTGATTAGCCATTCATTAACTCATAAATAGCTATTCCCTCCTTCCCTCTCCTTCACCCCACCTTCTGTACGAAATCTGATTTGTCAGTTTAATAATGTGTTCACTTTTTTCTTTGTATTCCTTTGGTATATATGGTCATGCCAGTTCTCTTCTAGAATATGATCTGAGGAAGTGGGTCTTGCCCACGAAAGCTCATCACCTATTAAACCATCTTGTTAGTCTTTAAAGTGCTATATAGTTTTTCCTTCTATAGAGGATAGAGAGTCTGGGAAACATGGAGGATATAGTGGAGGGCTTTGTCACAATGGGGTTTGGTAAAGAGGTGGGGCGAGAGACGGAACACACTTCCTTATCTTGGCACTGAACCACTTTGCCAAAGAGTAGATAAATTTCAAAGAGTACTTCTCGATGGTGCTGCAGGCACTGGTGGATCACAAGGGCTGGTTCACCTACATCAGTGTGGTATGGTTGGGAAAGATGCATGACACACACATCTTTAGGATCTCTTCAGAAATCTGCAGTGGAACTTCCTTCAGACCAGAAAATTGCCATCAGGGGTGTTGAAATGCCAATAATGATCCTTGGAGACCTAGCCTACCCTCTTGCTCCTGGGACTCATGGGGCTGTATACGGCAGGGATGTAAAATCCCATTTAATTAGTTAACCAGGGAAACATTAAGTTTAATCGATTAACTGCTTAAATGGCAGCGGATGGGGGGCATTCCAGTCTGTTGGGCTGCAGTTGCCCCAACAACCACCACAGCCAGAATAGAATGGCCCCCGCACTGCTGGCAGGGGCTGCTCCAGTGGGGAAGAAGAGGCTCCAGCTCCCAGCCTGCGGTCTCACGCTGGGCAGAAGGTAAGCTTATGCTGGACCCTCCCACCTTCCCCCTTCCCCCCCCCGGTCCCACTTGCCCCTCCCCTTGCAAGGCTGCAGACTCAAAGCCTGCAAGGGCTGGGAGCCAGCAGCCCTACAGGCCTGGAGCAGCCTTCCAATAAAAGTCGTGAGACAAAAGCTATTGTCCTAGAAAAGGAATATTTTTCAAAATCAACCCTACAATATGATACCTATCCAATATACTAGAGTTTGAAATAATTGACTTGCATTATCTGGATGAGCTGATATTGCCAACGGATGTTCTCTTTCTATTATGTTGGGGTATTTGGAGCTCTTCCAAGTCAAATTTTACTAAAGATTGCCTGATTCAAATTGTCCTACTTGCCTCCTTTCTCTAATAATCTGTGAATTCCCATCTCATAGATTTCTTCCTGCTTGCTCTATCTGTCCTTCTGGGCTTAAGTTACAAGTGACAAATAGTAAAATGGGGTGTTAGTCATATGAGAGGAAGTCTTTTTTTTTTCCTTCCTAAGCAAAGATCCTTTTGGAACTATCCTGACATTTCCCTTTTAAAAAAAATCTTTGCTTTTGAATTTAGAATTCTAGCATCATCTCTAATCCAATTCCCTAAGTCACCTCAAAGTAGCAAGAAGGCAATTACTTATAGTCCATCCTGGCCCCTCTGGATTACTCTTGCTTATATGGGAAAGGTCTTTCTTGAAAAGGAAATTAGGGTGCTTTTGTTGGTAGTGACCCTGTTGTTTGCTTTCTGAATCTAGCCTAGATGTTGCCAGAACCTTACAAAGCTCACGAACTCAACACTTGCAAGGCTGGAGTTTCTCCTGAATTAAACCTATAATAACAAGTGTTCCTTAAATGTGTGAGGGGATTTAAGTTTTAATATGTCATTGTAAAACCAGTAGCCACATAATTAAATGTTCACCTTTTAACCAACTGGCACTGAAAGAAGAAAGAGTACAAATCAAGTCAACGTTATAATCAAATATTCAGGATTAAGTTTTTCTGTTCAAGTAATCTCACCCATTAATTTTACAAGTAGCAGATGTTTTTTATCTTAACATTTACTCCATATTTTCTTAAACATGATTTATTGCTCATCCCAAGTTGACTTCTTTAGTAAACGAAATAGTAGTACCATATGTGAATGTTAGCACGTTATAATTAATTACAAATGGTGACCTTTCTGTTGACCTTATTTTCCACCATACTTACAGATAATTGAATCTAACTGTTCCAGCAAGTATCGGTGAATAAAATGAACATATGACAAGTTAAAATACTTATTTCCAGTACTGATGGAGAGTAATACTGCTTCTTACCAAAAATCAGGTTGAGTAGTGTTGCAAGACAGAATTCAGGATATTGAATAGGATGTGAAAGGAGAATTGAGCAAATTGTTGCTAAGGTCTTCAAACATTAAGGCTTTTGTGTCTGGAATGCAACCAGCCATATAGATCTAAATCTCTGCTTTACATAACCTAAAATGATGTTAAAAGGTTAATCTTGGTCATGGCCACAAAAAAGATTACAGCAATTTTTAAGTGCCATATAGCCTGACTGTGTAACAACCATCCCTGTTGCTCAATATTCACTCTTGCGTATTCTCATGAAGTCATTATGACTACTCGCTTAAATGCTATCCAACATTCAGAGTAGGGATTGCATAGTTAGATACATTATTTCAATCCGCTTTTTACTTAAGCACTGATAGAAAAGTGATCCTCACTTCAAACATCTGAGTATTATCCTGTATGTACAGCCACAGAAGGATTCAGGAATTACAATAACAATGACTAGTAGTCCGTGTAATTCAGCATCTTGTTTCTTACAGAGGGAAAGAGTACAAGAATTCCCAGAGCAGGCAGTTAAAGGATAGCTTTCTTATATGAAAGTTCCATCCTTAACCCTTCAGTCAGTTAGTTGTTGGCTTAAGCAGTATAATTTATGACCTGTCTTATTTTTATCTTGTCTAATGTAACAAGATATCATCCATCCCATTATTCATATAAATGAATTGTAGTTGTTTGAATCCTGCTATGCATTTGGACTCAAATTGTTTTAACAATTAATTCCACAGGATAATAATATATGTTAAATAACAAAAAGTTCATCAACATTTTAAATTTTTGCTTTCAATTTCACTTAATATTTTTAATGTATGCCTTTGTTTAGTTTAAATTACCCGACAATCTCAGTCTTTACAAATTCTCCTATAACAAATCTTTCTAGAGGTGGCATGAGCCATAGCATTATTTTATGTTGGTGTCATTTAAACATGCTTAAGGAATCTCTACAGTAAACTACAGTAGACTTCCGATAATCCGGAACCTATGGGACCTAGGTGGTGCCGGATTATCAGATATGCCGGACTATCAGGAGGTACTATAAGATGGTTATATACACTGTATACATTATATACTGTATATAAAGTATTCTTAGCCCTTTTTATTGTACATACTGTATACGGTATACTGTAATGTTTTCGTTTTTTTAAGCCTTTTTACCCTTTTTGCTCAGTTCAGCTGCTGCCGCTGTTACCTTGTGACTCATTTTTTGCCGAAGTTCGCTCACTAGGCTCTAGCCATTTTGATGCCGGACTATCAGGAGTGCCGGACTATTGGATGCCAGACTATTGGAGTTTTACTGTACCTCAATGTAATTGATTTCTGTATTAAGTTATTCAGTTATTCAAACTGATCTTCATAGACTAGGTTCATACTGAAATTATGCTTGAAGAAAGTCTTTTCTTGGACCTCTTATAATTCAGTCATGGGGTTGGGGAAGCAGTAATCAATAGCAGTTTGCTACCAAATGCCTGCTTTTGTCAAATAGGTTGATTGACAAGGCTGTTACCAAATAGTCCCCCAAAATTCTGAATGTAGATTAATTAATGTTAATTTTTCATGTCTAGACATTCAAATAATTTAAAACCATTTGAAGGCACCACTCTGCAATACAAATTAAATGCCTGTAAATTGAACATGTACTTCTGAAACGGTATTTTTGGTTATGAAATTAAGGTTAGATTGAGCCTTTAGATATAAAGCAGAAGTTCTTTTGACCATTACACTGGGGTAGAGGCAAAGCTCCATCCACTCTTCAGAGACTTCTCACCCAGTTGCTCAATGGGATAGAGAATAGGAGTGTGGAGTATTGGGGACAAGATGCAAAAAGAGCTGATGTGTCTATCAAAGGGAGTAGAAATGTGTGACTGTATTAGAATGGGCATCACAATCTAGCTTTTAATTTGTTACATTTGTGATTTCTCTCCTCCTCCCCACACCCCGTCCCACTTTCCCTTTAGGTATGAAGAAAAAGCCACTAAAGATCTGGAACGATACAACAGACAAACCAAGAAAGCTGCGGAGCAGAGAATACAGAAGTCAACAAAAGAGACAGAAAAAAGATACAAGCCCAAACTAAAGACTTCTCTTTGTGACCAGCAGAAACTTGACAAACTTTTTCAGTCTCAAATTGAAAAGAAACAGCAATATAACCAAGCTGTGAAAATTGTACAGGTGCCCTTTTCTATGAGCTCTTTCAAACATAAACTTCAAAGGCTTGAGAAGAGAAATTCTGATAAACATGAATCTTGTCTAATCTGTCACCTGAGTTTTCCTGATGCATGGATAATTGCTTCTGAAAAAAATATCATGTTGTTAAATCCCTATAGAGTGGAAGAAGCCCTACTTTATAAGAAACTATTGGAAAAACACAAACTTCCTGCAGAGAAACTGGACAAGCCAATTGTATTAACTGACAGGTATAGTAGTGTGGAACAAGAATGTTGTGGATTTTTTTTGGGGGGGAGGGGAAAGGGGGGTTGGTTTTTTGTTGTTTTTTTTATTATTATTATCACATAGGAATTATCTATAGTAAATACTGAGGAGACCTTAGGCACAAATTTTTCTTTGAGTGATGTTCCCTCACTCAAGATGCGCAAAAGCACCATTTACCTGAGACCAGACGACTTATTAGCAATCCTGTTGGTCTGAGTCTGCATCTTCTTGTGCTCCAAACTGAGGGCATCCAAGATGGTGTGGATTGCCTGCCTCTTCAGTTCCTTCCTACTACGTAGGGTTAGTGATGGAATCCCTCCAAGTCTGTAGCTTTACTAGCATTCCCACTTCAATTTCAATTTTTTCTGCAAGAAGTTTTTACCTTTTATCTAATTAGTTAGTAGTAGTATTCAGGGTTTAGAAAAAGTGTTGGGGGCCTTTCTTCATCCCAATATTCCTACCATTTGAAGTATTTGGTATCCCTGGCTTCAAGAGCTGTGTGGCCTGTTCCCAGATCTTCCTGGTTAGTGTTTTCCATGAGATTTGTTTCTGTTGCCTGGGGAGGCCAGTATCCCTTCCAAGATGCAATATTTGGTACTCCTTTCCCCTCTGAACCGGGCAATCTTGAGAGCTCCATCTCAGAAAATCCCTGATGGAGTGCTAAGTGAATCCCCTGTCCAACCCTGAGTCATCAGACCTCGTGTTCATTGGTCATAGGTGCTGAGAAGAGCTTCTCTGAATACGGTACTTCTCAGCTCCCTATCATCAGAGGGCAAAGCAAAAGACCTTATCAGGCACAGTAGATGGGAGAAGAATAAGGGCAATCATTCTCATAAAAAAGGGGAAATCCTCTCCTCAGTCCTCATCGACGAAGAGGACTTCTTCCCCTACACCTCCAAATCTGGGCAAACTCTTCGTACTAGTACAATTGTGTCAGGAACTCAAGGAGAGAACAGGTCTGGCTCGTGGTAGGGAGAGCCAATGGTACTTTGAAATCACCAACTCCTGAAGGGGCGGGACCACCTCCAGTAATGTAAGCCAGTGGTCCCCAACCTTTTTGTGGCCAATAGCACATACATGTCTTCAGAAGAGTGTGGCGGGCGCCAACAATCTTTCAAGGCTTATTTTGTATTTGTACATTAAATAATATGAAAAACATCATATTTAATATTACATAATATATATATAGGTAATTTTACATGTAAAGGGTATTAATTAAATTATTCGGCCCCCCCCCCTTTGGAGAAAAAATAGAAAAAAGTGTCAAATGCTCAAATTGAAGGCTATTTTCATATTAAATGTGAATTGGGTAAATTTGATAGAAACTTAATTTAGTTGGATAATTATTATTTTAATTATATTGTAATTCATTTTAAACAAAGTTCTGCATTAATAAAAAGGGGGGATGTCCAAATGTTGAGCAAAAAAAGTCCCCCCGTACCCCCCCCCAAAAAATCATGGCCCCTTGAAATCTCACACTCCCCATTCCCACCATGTCCCCATCATCTGCTGCTATGTCTCCTCCCCTTGCTCCATCAGCGCCCCTGGTGCCTGCTGCCCCCCCAACCTGTCACCTTCCCCTGCTGTCCTGACTCCTGCCCTTCTCACTGCCCTCAGCCCTCCTGAGACCTGCCCCCCCTCCACCAGCCCTTCTCTCTCCCCTGTGCCCACTCCTCCAGTAGCCCTACTCTGATCATGTGAGCTACCCCTTCTCATAACACCTCCCTCTACACACCTGCCCTGCCTCTCTCCTCTGGTGCTGGTCCCTCCCCTGCAGGTGTCTTCCCTTCTGCTTCACCCCCAGAATTCCCTGGCACCTGCACCTTCCCTTACCCTTGCACCCTCCTGGTGCCTCCCCCCTTCCCTCACTGCCCCTTTGCCCTCTTTTTCCCTGATGCCCATCCCCTCACCACTGCCACCAGTAGTAATTTTGTCATTGATTTCAGTAGTGGTAGAATGGGGGGGTCAGATACTTAAAATATTTTACTGATCACCCAGAGCTTTGCTTAATACTTCCACCGCTCCTCACTGATCAATATTGCCTGTGGAGCCAGTAATGTCTATTGTTAATTTGTACATATCTATGTTTTGCAGTTCTTTGTATTGAATATAAGCGAATTAGCATCCTTATCTGTCTACCTTAACAGATAGTTTCTGGGTTTCATAATATTTTGATTTTATTTCATTGGGTAATTCTTGCCATGTAGTTTTATAACTGATTCATGATCAAGTAATTTTAATTATAATTTGTGTGTGGGGGGGAGGGGGGTTGGAATAATATAATAGGAATATGCTTTTGATTTGGATAATTTGTTAGAATATCAGTTACAAAAAATATTACACAGATGTTTGGGATATTCAGAGAAAACTATCACACTCAAGTCTGTCTTTTTCAACTTTATTTGACCTGGAATTTTTATGGTACTTCTGTTTTCCAAAGTAAAAATCCATTTATCCCTAGATTTTTTTTATATGTAAATGTCATTTTTAAAATGGCTAATAGACGATGGTACAATACTATTGGTTAACAGACTGTAATACTGAACTTATCATTCTGGTAGTAAATATATTATTATTCACTTTGTTTATTTAAGCTTCATTAAATTATTGTTTGCTTGTTTGTTTTTCAGTCTTTTGAGCGGATCTCATTATATGGACTGTCTCTACAGTATGCCAAAGGATTGCCAAAAATTAAATGGATCAACTTACTTGACAGATCCAAGGCTTATAGCAAATGGTTTTAGGATAAAAATGATACCTGGTATGACGTAGTTTTGTATTTATTTTGACTCTATTGAAGCCTTTTCATTTCATAGTTGAAACAACTGCATATGTAACATTTTGTAAATCTATAGCTTCTCACCAATCAAACCATCAGAGCTTTTGAATTCAAAGCTATTCTGGTCTGGCAAAGAACATCATCTCTGTCATTTGGAGCACTGATGACTGGTTAGTGAAGAGTTACAGCAATGCTTCAGACAAATATTTTGTCAGAAATAAAACCCAACTCTCCTAATTCTTAGTCCTGTATGCTGTCCACTGCACCAAACTGCAGCTGAATGTTGATGAATTTACCACTTGTGATATAGAATGCCCACATCATAACACTTTAGATTTATTTTCTTAAAAGCCTTTCTTGAATAGGAACCACTGTCATGGACTAGAGTCATAATTCATGAATGTCCCTATGCAATGCAGCTGGATAAGGACAGAGCTCTCTTTTTTTCTAAACAGAAACATGAAGCCTTCCCAGTTGGCACACTTACTCAGCTAGCCAGGTTTTTCTCAGTGTCTCAGCCTCCATGAAAGACAGTAATGGTTCCTCTTCTGCTCTCACTAGGCCTGACTTGGCATCCCATTGGCATCAGTTTGAAACACTCCAATTGACTTTAATGGGAGCTGGATCATATCTTAAGAAAGAAACTTTCACAAGTGGTTCTTTGCCACAGGAAGCAAACGGAAAATCTAAACATTTTTCCCTACATAAAAAAATAACGAAAATGTTAGTGGTGTGTTTTTTATATCCTCAACATCTCAGAAGCTCAAGGAAAGTCCCAAAATCTATGCCCTTTTTCTGCCTCACAGTTTACTGATCTTCTAGGGCATGTCTACACTAGGGAGTTATTTCAAAATAACAAGCAGAGCGTCCCTACTGCCAAGCCCTTGCTTCAAAATAAGGGGCTAGTTATTTTGAAATAATAACTCCTGCTTTCCTTGGGGAATAAGCTTCTTTCAAAATAGTTATTTTGGGAGTTATTTCAAAATAATTTCCTAGTGTAGACATGCCCCCGGATGCCAAGGGAATTTCATATTTAGAATGGAAGTCAGTGTTTTGATGGGACTTCCATAAGCCATCCCTAGGCTACGTCTATACTGCGCATTGCTGCGCAAGAAGATATGCAAATGAGATGCAGGGATGACTATTGCCGTGCCTCATTTGCATACCTAATGAGCCGCCATTTTGCAGAAGGGGTTTTTGGTCAAGAAGGAGCTGTCTACACTGCTCCTTCTTGCGCAAAAAAACCCTCTTGCACAGGAGCCTTTCTTCCTGAAAGTAAGTGGCAGAACAATGCGCAGTGTAGACGTAGCCTTAGTGCTTACTACCCCTAACAGATACATAGTTCATTACTTGCTCCTGCAGTCACTAGCTTAGCTGTGCAATGGATTGGGGATGCTCTAGCTAAGAGGATTTGAACTCTGGTCTACCTTTGTTTCAGGATAATAATCGTACTTTTTGCTAGCACTCAGTTTGGGGTCAGTAACAAGGCTGTTTTAGATTTCCTGCTTCCCTACCCACATTCGTCAGCTCTCCAATAGAACCTGTATGATACCACAAATCTTTTGAAATAGTCCAGTATCAGAGAATGGGTCTTATACATTTTTACAACTGAGTGATTTATAGCCATGCTGCCATCAGTGAAAATCCAGACAGCACCTTCTTGGAGGCAAATCAACAGTAGACATTTCCTCTGTCATAGTGCCCAAGAAGACTAGGTTCTTGGGGTGTGGTGCCTAGATGGCAATTAATTTGATCCAGCACAGAGATTCACTGTAAGAGCTGTAGGAAATGCTGTAGCTTCATGTGTTAAAACCTCCCTGCATATGTATAGTGATGGCAGATGTAGTGTGATATATGGAAACCTTCAAGGACAGGTGCAAAAAAAAGGTGCTGGAGCAAGTCATTGGTGAAAGAGCAATTAGGTTCTGTTCCTACAGGAGAACACTATACTTCCTTCTGAGTTGCATACAGCCTGAGCAGAGGACACTGGCAAGCTGGTGAAATAAATATACAATAAGTGAATAACAATAAGTATATGCAATTTAATCTAGAACATTCTTTAGCAGATCCTATCCCATTTGCTTCTTCCTGCAAAAGGAGCCAGTTCCTTGTTTGCTCCTTTTTCAAAGTTGCTTGTGCTTGCCTCCTAGCTCCAAAGTGTTTATTGGGGGCTCCTTGATGTTTGCCAGGATCCATTTCTGTTGCAAGCACTTGTTAAAGCTACTTTTCAGACATACATGCAGGCTTGGTATCATCTTATTTACTAACACACTGAAGCTCATCTTTCTCATGACTTTCACTTCAGCTGGAAGATTGGATGTTTTTCTAAAAGATATGGTCTCAGAATTATTTTGGGGGTAGTCTTCTGGCTTTGGATTGTATGCAAGCTGAAATTTTCCATGCCAGATAGCAGCCTCAGGCTGAATTGTTTTGGAAAATGGTCAGTTAAAATGGTTTAGTTGGTTCCAAAAATGAAGGTTGAGAAAAAATCATTTTTTCCCTACAGACAACAGCCTGCTTCACTACCCAGCCCTTATTCATCCAACAGAAGTTCCAGTTTGTGCACTGAATGAGGCAGGGTCCTGTGGAAAAAATAGGATGTGGTCATGTAATTAAATACTGTATCAAAATACATACACACAAACAAGCCAAAGCCTGTGTTTAAAGTAGCACAGACAGCCTCAATTCTGGCATTTTCCTAGCTTGGGAGAGCTTGATTGGGCAGCCATAATGTCCTTTAAATATAAGTTTAATGTGTTATTGTATATATTTGGTTGGTTTAGCATGAGATTGTTCTTGCATTTCTTTATTTTAGGACTAGGTTATAATAAGGCTGGGAAAAATATAGTTATTTTTCTTTATGCAAAATTAAACCAATTTATCTTTCATCCCTTCCCCAGAAGATCTCTGGTCACATCAGAAAGGTATACCCATACATTGTAGGAAAAAGATTTCCCCACCTGTCTGTGCATTCAGATTGCAAGCTAGCTATCTTGTAAGCTTTACTAAACTGGACAAAGTTTACAATATGACATCTGTGATGCCGCTTACTAGCTCTTACTTTGTTTGTGATCAAAGCTCCCATGGTAAACTCTGTTCCCACTGCCCACTGAATAACTTATTTTTTGAAGCTTGATATATGTGATGTTGAGTGGAAGAAAGACAACTTTATAGTGTTACCCAGTATAGGTGACAAGTATCAGAGGGGTAGCCGTGTTAGTCTGAATCTGCAAAAGCGGCGGGGAGTCCTGTGGCACTTTATAGACTAACTGAAGTGTAGGAGCATAAGCTTTCGTGGGCAAAGACCCACTTCGTCAGATGCATGTAGTGGATCTGACGAAGTGGGTCTTTGCCCACGAAAGCTTATGCTCCTACACTTCAGTTAGTCTATAAGGTGCCACAGGACTCCCCGCCGCTTTTCCAGTATAGGTGAGGCAGCTTAAAGGAAGGAAGGAGTTTTTCGTGGCCAATCCAAGAAAATGCTTCAAAGCTTACCAAGAGGGCTTTGTTTGGATGGAAGAGGGACACTTGCAGCAATGAGAAATCCACATTTTTAGTCCATTAAAAATTAGTCATTTGTTTGCTTGCAGAATTTTTCTTAGAAATTGTAAATCATTTCACAGAAATCTCTTGTGAAAACTAAAAATTGACATTTGAATACTCCATAATATCTTCACGCTTCGTCAAAAGTTTACGAGTACAATGAAGTTTAAGTGTCAGAGGTGGCCAAATAATTCTTGTAAAGATTTACAAATGAAAATGTTCGAATCAGTAGGCAATATTCTACTTCTCAGTCTAGAGAATTTAACCACACTCTAGAAAATATGATGTGTGCATGATGCAAAATCCAACAAAACTGTCAGAGTTGGCATCCTTTTCCACCACTGCCGTATCTGTAACTCTTGGAATTTGTACTTCTCAGTGTTAGCGTGAGCATTAAGAGGAATACACTGTATAATGAATTAGAAGATTTACCCAGCATTGCTTGGGTCCTTCACTCAACCGTGGGTCCTTAACCTATAGAACTCCTTGCCAGAGGATGTTGTGAAGACCAGGACATTTAACAGGGTTCATACAAGAGTAATCCATCATAAATTAATGGAGAATAGGTCCATCAAAGGCTATAAGCCAGGATGGGGAAAAAAATTGTCCCTAGCCTCTATTTGTCAGAGGCTGTGAATAGGCGTCAGGGGATGATGATTACCACTTGATGCCTACCTGTTCTGTTCCCTCTGGGGCACCTGGCATTGGGCTACTGTCACAAGACAAAATATTGGGCTAGATGGACTTTTGGTCTGACCAGTATAGCCCTTCTTATGTTCTTGGATTCCCATGGTGTATGTAGGAAGTTTAGTTTTGTTGTCATTTTTGGTGGGGACAAGGTGGTTGCATATTAATATAGTCTTTGCAGCATGCCCGGGAGGTCCCTATTCACATGTCTGGTTGAAGTGGTGGCAACCCTTGATGGATGGAAAGTTTCAGTTGTGAGGGTTGAGATCTTCAATCTGTAGTGATGGAATTCAATGGAAATACTGCTTTTGATTTCAGTAGGAATTGGATCTGTTCCAAAGAGTTGAGTTTGAGTTGAATGGATGTTTAAAACATTTTCATAGCAACTAGCATCAACACACTGTTCATCAAAACAAATGGTAGAAGCTGAAATCATTACATAGTCAACTTTAATTTCATTTATTTTAATAAAGGCTATGGGATTAAAATGCCTTCCTAAAGAGGAAATTCTATAAAATGGTGTAAGTATTTTAACAGTTCTAACTGGGATTTGAACTAAAGTGAACTGCAGTACATGTGGTGTGAAAATGCAGTCATGACACATGTTTAATATGAAACTCAGGAAGAGGTCATGCTATTCTTTCCAAGGAAATCAAAAGTAATTGTCTTAACTGTATTGGATGCTAATGATTAGTTTACTAAGTACTTCTACATCGATTTTATTTTCATTGGGCATATTCTAGGATATAAATCAAAACAGCATATATAAAGTAGTTATTTATTGATATCAGTAATCCTAATATTTTCTTTTCTCATTGCCAGGATCTTCAACTACAGAAAACCAGCTGGAAATAGAAGGAATGGCTAATTGTCTGCCATTCTATGGTATATCAGACTTAAAAGAAATTCTGAATGCTGTGATAAATAAAAATGCAAAGGAAGTACATGAATGTAGACCTCTCAAAGTGATAAACTACTTGGAGGTAAGAAACAGTAGGATTGCATGCGGGTACAATCATGATAATTTTGAGTAAACCAGTAAAGCCATTTGAAAGTCTTTCTTTCTAGCTCTTGTCATAAATGCAGTTCTATTTTGATGAAAGACTGATGATGATGATGATCAAGAAATAATAAAATCCAACATATTGTCTCTGTTGAATTGCCTGTGCATTGCTAAAAGGTATAAGAACATTTTTGTCATTTCAGTCATCAGATATGATCCTCAATACACTCAGGAAGCATATTTCAGTAAGAAAGTGCTTTTTTTATGTTGACTGTTTTCAAAATAGAAATGCAGTTAAATTACCAGGGGGAGGGATAGCTCAGTGGTTTGAGCATTGGCCTGCTAAACCCAGGGTTGTGAGTTCAATCCTTGAGGAGGCCACCTAGGGATCTGGGGCAAATCTGTCAGCAATGGTACTTGGTCTGGCTGTGAGGGCAGGGGACTGGACTGAATGATCTCTCAAGGTCCCTTCCAGTTCTATGAGATGGTATATCTCCATATATTATTATTATTCAATCTGAGACCTAATAAGACATAACATATAAAAACTATAAAGAATCAGTTCTCCAGGATATACCACAGCCCTATCATAAAATTGTTTAGTTTCCAGAAAGAAGTTGGTTCCTTTTTTATGTATTACAGCCACAAATTCTTAATTCTTGTCAAGCTGTCTGGAGTGGTTCGTGAACAGGGGTGCCAATCTCAGCACAGATTGTTTCAAACCAGAACACAGATCCCAAACTGGTTGTGTGTTCTGTAATTAGACTTTACCAACGAAGTATCAAGTGTAGACTCCTGAGGCACTATCACAGCCTTAACATGGAGTCAGAGACCGTTCCCTTGGACACTCCAGTCTATCTTGCCATCTAGACAATAGATAGATTGTGCCTTTCACCAAAAATCACAACAATATTCAGGTTACTTCCAGTCCCAAATGGCCGGTCACATATTCCAGGTCAGTTGTACTAACTGTATCTCTCACCAAACACAATGTTTGTAGTCCATCCTGTAATAAACTAAAAGTGTATTAACTAGGAAAAAGAAATGAAAGGTATTTACAAGATGAAAACAAGTAAACATACACACAAATAAATTGCAGTCTTAGGTTTCAAAAAGTTGCTGTAATGTGCAAGCTCTATATGTCCTTTAGGGCTAATCCAAGCTAAGTAACTCTGGATTCTTTGCTTATATTTCTAAATATCGCTCTCAAATATCAAGCAGCTTACTGATACAGATTCTTCTGGTCAGAGATTTTTATTCCTTTTCCCCAAGTTCAGACTGTGGAGGGATGAGGGTTTGTGCATGTCCCCTCTTCGTGGGTGAATGGGAGTGGGTGCAAGGAGCAATCAATAAAATATTTTGTGCACTAATCTTCCAAAATGATTTGTCTGCTTTCTATGGACCTTCTTTTATTGGGCAGGAGATGACATCTCTTATGATAAACTAGTATTTCACACTTAGTAATGCTTCTCTCCTGAATGTGGGGGTTTCCAATTTCATAGCATACACTTTTTATAATTACAAAGCAAACACTTAAACATTACCTAATAACACAGTACAAGGATGCTATATGAAATTAGGGTATGGAACAACTCACAAGAATTTCATAATGTCCAAAAATAAACACATCTCTATAAATCTAATACCTGTTTTAGCAATTCTAACACACAAGTGAGCCAAACTGACTCCAAGCTGTGAATTTCATTCATCAATGTTCAGTGAAAGCTAGCATCTGGGCAGCTACTGTCATAGCTCCATTATTACTAGTAATTATTAAATGATTCAAGGGATGAATTTATTGAATGTAGACCTGAATCTACAATTTAAATAAACAATAGTAAGAAATACACAATTTCCAAACAATCTTAGATTGCACAGCTTTCATACAAAAATAAATACAGTAAATAACATTTTTACGATTCATGCCAAGAGCACCTTGAGAGAGTAGAGAGACAATGAAGGTAGATAAAATAATGATTAATAAAGAAATTTTCCTTTATTGCTACCCATAAAATTGAAGTATATAAATTTTAGTTGCATACATTGAGGGATAATAGTCTTATCTTTTAAAATTTGTGTTTTGTTAGCTTCAGGGCAAAGGAAAGAAGGTTTCTTTCTCCTCATACTGTGGTATGCTCATGCCTCTCTACTACTTAACCCACTTTTCCCATGGTTACTCATCGGCTGTGGCTACACTGGCCTCCCTTTCGGAAAAGGGATGCTAATGTAGACTTTGGAATAGGCAAATCCGCGGGGGATTTAAATATCCCCCGTGGATTTGCCTATTCCAAAGTCTACATTAGCATCCCTTTTCCGGAAAGGAGTGCCAATGTAGACACAGCCACTCTGTATGCCCTGTTATGCACAGAAGAACTGCCAATGAACTCTTGAACCTTCAGAGGAACAAGGGCAGTGTGAAGGAAGACAGCAAGTGAAGAATATGATTAACATACCAAGTCAGCAATGCCACTTGAAAGAGACCGTAGAGTTTTGATGACGTTTATACTGAGAAGATAAAAATTCAGTTCAGGATTATTATCTGTAAGCAAACCATGCAGTTCCTAGATGTTGAATTGATATAAGATGACTTCAACCCATAGCATTTAAGTGTTAAAGCTTGATCCTTCCATAATGGTACTTTTCATTCATACTCTAAATTATTCCATTACAACATTCTTTTAACTTGATTTTTGAACACATAATCATAGACCATATCTATTACTTAGTACAGCTATGTATATATAAATAGAACAGTGGATGAAGGAATGTAATTCTGTTTTAATTCTGTAGGCCAGTCCAAAAACCTGCAGAAAGGTTACCATAATGGTTTAGGACTTGTTTCTGCATCAGGTTCTTTGTGAGGCTGAGCATTGTCAGCTTTCAACGAAGTCAATAAGTTAAGGGACCTAAAAAGCTCAAAAAGTGCTCAGCATCTTGCAAGATTGGACCCTAAGGGTATGTCTACACTACTCGAACTAGCGGGGTAATGTAGGCATACCGCAATTGCAAATGAAGCCCGGGATTTGAATAAGCCGGGCGCCGCCATTTTAAATCCCGGCTGGTTCGAACCCCGTGCCGCGTGGCTACACGCGGCACGAACTAGGTAGTTTGAACTAGGCTTCCTAGTTCGAACTACCGTTACTCCTTGTGGAATGAGGAGTAACGGTAGTTCGAACTAGGAAGCCTAGTTCAAACTACCTAGTTCGTGCCGCGTGTAGCCGCGCGGCACGGGGTTCGAACCAGCCGGGATTTAAAAATGGCGGCGCCCGGCTTATGCAAATGAAGCCCGGGAAATTCAAATCCCGGGCTTCATTTGCAATTGCGGTATGCCTACATTACCCTCCTATTTCGAAATAGAGGGTAGTGTAGACATACCCTAAGAGAGTACAAACATAGAATCATAGAATTATAGGACTGGATGGAATCTTGAGAGGTCATCAGGTCCAGTCCTCTGCACTCATGGCAAGACCAAGACCATCCATGACAGGTGTTTGTCTAACCTGCTCTTAAAAATCTCCAATGATGGAGATTCCACAAGCTCCCTAGGCAATTTATTCCAGTGTTTAGTCACCCTGACAGAAGGATTTTCCAAATGTACAACCTAAACCTCCCTTGCTGCAATTTAAGCCCATTGCTCTTGTCCTATAATCAGAGGTTAAGGAGACTAATTTTTTTCTCTCCTCATTGTAACCTTTTAGATACTTGACATCTGTTATATCCCCCCTCAGTGTTCTCTTTTCTAGATAAAGTAATCCCAGTTCTTTAAATTTTCCTTCATAGGCTACCTTTTCTAGACCTTTAATAATTTTTGTTGTTGTTCTCTGAACCTTCAGTTTGTCCACAACTTTCCTGAAATGTGACGCCCAGAACTTGACAAAATGCTCCAGTTTTATGGACCAACACGATTGGCAACACAAATTAATTTGATGCTATTCTTTCTTTTTGTGATCTGACCTGATTTCTTGCATGGCATTTGAAATGTCTGGTAAGACTTACACTGAGTGTTGTAGTTAAGATCCTGGGGTGAAATATAGTGATAATAATAAGTAGAATTTACCTTTAGATAAGAGAAAAATTGAATATAAACACATTATTGCTTGGTAAGTTTATTGAAGCAACAAATTAATCTGATACAAGATAGCACTATACAGTGTATATTTTTTCCTCTCCACAGGGAGAAGCAGTGCGTATGTCTCGGCAGCTACCCTTGTATTTGTCAAAAGAGGATGTAGAGGACACAATTCACAGGATGAAGCAACAGCTTGGAAATGAAAATAAAGGCTGTGTTCATGGTCGTCCGTTTTTTCATCACTTAACAGATATTCCAGAAGTTAAATAACAAACACAAATCCAAGAAAGTTACTCAGTAAAGTAGAACATTTTGTTTAATTTTGTATTTCTCCTCCTTAATTATGACCCATGCTCTGTATTGTCAGCCTGTTTTCTACAAAATTTTTATACAACAGCGTTTTGGTTTCTTAAGTTCATCATCTTTTTGTTTTTTTAAAGTTTAGCTACTGTTTGTAAACTGAAAATAAAATATGAATAATGTATAGAGTATTTGTAACAACTCTGCCTTTTTCACATTAAGAATTTAATTAATGTTTCCAACTATCATGGTGTTTTTTCATGTTACATAATTTTGCTTTTAGAACATGTGCCTAAAAAACCTTTAGACCTCTTTAGTTTAACTTACTTGGGTGTATACCTCTTAGAAGGAGTTAACTTGCACTGTTTTGTACATTACTCTGAATCTGATTTAAGTAATAGACATTCTGATTTTCTTTCCCAGATCTGAAGAGCTTGTCTCTCTTATCAATAGAATTCCAGAAAAAGATATTTCTCCATTCAGCTTGTGTGTCTAAAGAATAAAGGAATACAGGTTGAACCTCTGTAGTCCAGAATTCTCTGGTCTGGAAACATCCATTGTGCAGAATGATTTTAGTTAGCTGGATATCCACTTTTCATGGGTGTGGCCAAGTTTCCTGCAGTCCCATCAAATTTTGTTTATCGCCACCATTCCTAGCTCTCAGTGTTCTGTGCTGTTATTTAGCTCTAATTTATCCCTAAATATCCTCTAGCAGCCCAGTAAGCAGTGGAAGTGTTGTTAATACTGCTAGAAAATATTGACCTCCCATGGTCCAGAAAATTCTCTGGTTCAGCACCAATCAGATCCTGAGGGTGCTGGACTAGAGAGGGTCAACCTGTATAAAAGAAATGCAGTGTGCCAGCTTCACACCTGATATAGCTCCATTGACTTCAGTAGACTTGGACTTTGGATGAATTTGACTGATTAAGATGAGAGAGAAAAATTAACTGCACATCTTTTAAGTTATTTATTGTTATACATTATTCCCAGGGCTCGCCTGAACCTGGCTCTTCCAGGTTGCAATCTAGTCGCCCCGAGCGAGTAGATTGCATTATTTGTCAAACCCTGATTATTTCCACCAAATATCAGATTTTGAAATAAAGGCTGAAACTGTACATATTTATATTTTTGCATTGTGACTCTACAATGCAAACATACCTGTGCTTGAAAATTTGGCTCAATTTTCTTATTGAAACTTCTCTGTACTGCACTACACTTGGAATGTGGGCCCTTACTTTTTCTTTGAGTAGTGAACCATACTCCTTCATCTTATACTGACAGCTCATGGTACATGTGTATAGATTTCATCCAAAACATAACATTGTGCTTCAGCATGTGTAAATGACAACTACGAAAGAAGTAAATGCCTCACAAAGACAAAGAATCTTGACAGGAGGTGAGATTAAATGCTTCACATACCCTCAGTTATCCTGTTTCAGCATTGCTGCTATCAATAATTTAAAGCCAAGATTCCCAGACTTCGCCCATCTGAACTCTTTGACATCAGTTTGGTATGAGCCTGAGCATGGTTCTGAATTGTCATAGAATAGATCAGATCTCAGCTTGGCCTATGTTAACTTCGAAAGTATGGCCTATGCCATCTAAGTGACAGCATGCAATATTCCATCTTGCTGGGAGCAGCTGGACCACACTAGCATGCACTTGATTCACTTGATAGTGAATCTAAGGGTGTCTAAAAATGTATTTGCTACTGGGTTGATCTGCAAGTTAGACATTCCTGCTTAAGCAGAAGGAAATCCAGGCCTGAAGGCTATAGAAATAAAAGAGAACTAATGTTGCTTCAGCAACGGAAGAATACTTGGTACAGTAAAGGGATGAGACAGGGCGAGATATGATTAGGTAGTCACATCTTCCCTTTCCATTTGCTAATACCTGGTATATAAAGGATTTAGCAACTGCAAAGGGGTAATAGCTGTCAGCTGGTTCCTCTGCTGCCTCATCACTTTCCCACATACATAGATACTCTGTCAAGAAGTAGAAATGGAGATACAAGAATGGGAGCAAATGTAAAGATGTTCAAGTGGAGAAGCTGTTATGGAAGAGTATTAGAAGTCAGAGAGGAGGGGCTCCCTTATTAAAGCAGCTGTCACCATTCACAATGAGAGAGGTCCATTGGTAAATAAATGCCTTGCTGACGTTTGTTAGACCTGAAGAAGAGGAGGGCTTTGATATCCAAATGCAAGGCCAGCTCCGGAGCAGCGGTTCCAACTGCCAACACATTGACTCTCACAACCCAGCTTCCTCCCATTGCCATGCTCCCCTGCAGCTCCTCACACTGTTGTGTCCTGACTAACCATCAACAGCCACAGAAACTGCTCCCTGATGCTGACAGGTGACTGCTGCTCATGGATGCATCACAGAGCCCCGCCTCTTGGCTCAGAGGTCTTGAGCTCTCTCACCCATGGGAGGGGTTGGGTTAGATGGATGCAGCTGATAAGAGACAACTTCCAAAAGGGGTCTGGCACTTGAGGGCTATGCAGCTGTGGGGCCTGTCAATAGGAACAGCCACTGTTACAGGTGGGTTTTTTGCCAATATCCCCTCCAAGGCCAGTCACCTTGGTCTCCAACTGTTACCTTTTTAATTTTAAAACTAATGCAGCAGCCAGCGGAGTGATCCCCTTTCTGAATGGCCCCAGATAAGGCCAATCCCTCCCCCGTTGCCCTAGCTCTCATCTCTCCTGCTGCAGCTTTACTGTGCTCTTCCAGGCAGAACTATCAGATACTTATCATCCTGTTCTGCCTGACAAAGGTACTTGCTCCCTGCTGCTTCACCCAGAAAGGGCTGGCACTTCGTTGTGTGGGGGAGGTATGATGAGTGGCTGGTGCCAGAGCTCCTAGTAGTGAGAGCTGGGCCTTCTTTCCTGCCTTCACCCACAGATGGAACCAGCAGCATGCTGCCCTAGGGCCTTTCTGGCTGCCTGCTTCATCTGTCTCCTTTCAGAGGCCGATGGAGGTGAAGTACCCAGGAGAAGGCCCCTCCCCCGACTCAGGATGTGAGGCAGCAGCTGAGGGGCACAGACAGGAGCCATGCTGGCAGGGGATAGATGGCTGCTTGGGGTAGAGCAGAGCAGAGCAGAGTGGCTGGTGGAAGGTAAGGGTGCTGTGTGAAGCCGAGAACTGTGAGTGCAGGTAAGAGGGAGGGCAGAGTGGAAAAACACTGGGAAGCGGAGATAACTAAAAAGTGAGGCTTCTGAGGGGCAGAGGAGGGTCTGTGAGAGATTTAAGCCACAAGAGGTGGGAAGAGGACCCAGAAGAGAGAAACAGAGCGCTAGGGCAAGGAAAGGAGGTGATTTGTTTGGGAAGAAGGACCAAATCCAGGAGAGGGAAACACGCATGGAGTTGCCATGGTGATGAGACATGAAGGGTGGGAGACCTATAGGTAGAGGTGTGGAACAAATGAGAGATGTTAGAGAATTTAGAAAACTAAACTTTATCTGAGCGATAGAGGCCCAGGAGGAAGAAAAGAAAAAGGGTATTTAGAAAATATACTCAACTATATTTGCCGTAAATGTCACAGGATCCAGGAGGCATAACCCTTTAGAATGAAGATGAGGTGGGAATATGGGGATTCAGGAGACAGTTGGCAGACCTCTTTGTAAATGGCAGATGGGTGGAGAATCAGGTGTTTCTAAGTACAGCAAACAGAAACAGAGCTTTGTTTAATTTGTTTATACTTTTCCCTGAGCTCAGACTGCTAGGCTCTGAATAGCAATCTCCAGGTATAGACCAAAGAACAAGAAAACATGATGCAAGCTGGGAAAGGGAGACTTCACGCTGTCATTTGAACCAGGCTACAGATATCTGGAGTTTGGATACAGATTAAACATATATATTTACATCTTTATTCAGCTTTTTGTTGTAACCATGTATGATTCAATACTTGGTGATTACCAAACTGTTAAGTTGTTTTTTTCAGGATATAAAACAACACATTACATTACAGATACTTGCATTTTATAATATATACTGAATAAGGATTGACACAAATGTTGTGAATTAAGATTTGAAACATTCATATAGTTATGATTAAAATGGACTAATGCATGATTTGAATCCCATTCAAAGATTTATTACATCCTTACAACAAATATACATACGTTCCATCTCGCTTATGTGTAAATGATTTGTTAGACATCATAAAGACCCTTAATGTACACAGTAGTTAAGAGATTAAGATGTACAGTATGACAGCATTGTTATGCCATATAACAGTAACTCAGGCCTATTATGAAAATAATATATTAAAGATTGTCAGCTAGTCTCAACCATGTAAGGTGGTTGCCATTTAAAAGTCACCATTTATCCATGTATTATTGTTACATTATTTTGTTTTAAATGTGCTATTGTGTCACAGGTACCATTATGATCTGCTTTTTTATCTTTAACTGTGAGCTCTTCAGGGCAGGGACTATTTTTTAAAGCTGCTTGTACAATGTGTAGCACAACAAGACCTTGATTCTGGTAGGGGCCATAAACATTAACAATCAATAAAAAATAATTCTAGAATGGAGAGCACTATATCAGTTTTCATCTCTATAATCTGGTCTGTCCTCATAGCAGAGTTTCTTAAATAGGAGGGAACACTAGGTCATAAACAGGTTTTTCTCGCTACTTTCCCTCAGAAGTGCCAACCTTACTAGTAAGGATTTTCTAACAAAAGAAAAATGGCAAGGGCACATTTCTGTGAGTCTTAATATATTAAGATAATTGAAGATACAACAAGCTCCCTTTTTTGGGCTTAAACTAGCTTCTCTGTAATTATACAAGATAAGCAATTGTCTAGACACAACTCTTGATATAAGCATCCTAAAAAGAAAGGGCTTATGAGATTCTGGAAAAGCACTTGTTATTTTATTGTAATGGTTTATTTACACAACACTTAACTTGCCATCTATCCAAAGAAGCAGAAGAAAAAAGGTGTAATGGAATCATTCCCCAAACTGGTCCCGACAGAATTGAATTAAGCCTGGTGGGCCCAATTAGCCAATTAAGCAACAAATGAGAGATTTAGGCTGTGTGGAAAGGCTTAATTAGAAAGACGCTCAGAGAACAGACAGGGACTTCTATAAGGCCAGGAGTTCATAGGCTTTCTCCCTGAAGTAAGGGGGGTGGGTGAATAGGAATCCCTGAGACCTAATAGGCCTAACAGAGAGGGAGCTGATCAGGCAGACTGGAGAAACATGGTGGGAAATAATTCTGGGGCTAGAGTAATAAGGTGAGTACAGCCCTAGACTGGAACCTAGAATAGGTGAGTCTGGGTTTCCCTACCAGCTAGTGCACCGTGGTACTACTTGAGGGGGAAGTGAATTAGAAGACTGCCTAGTCACTGTAAGAGTAACAAGGTCAAGGCAGCAGGCATGAGAACTGCTTGAGCAGAAAAAACTTTTTATGACTGCCTCCACCCCTGCAAGTGAGGATCTCAATTCTCCTTGGACAGAAGGCTAAATTATGAAGGAGTCATGAAGAGTAGGAGGAGAGCTGACAATGGTGGAAGAGACAGAACTGAACAGAAATAATCTCCACAACCATCCAAAGGGGGTGCCATTCAGCGGTGACTAGCGTGCTGTGTGACAGATATGGATATGGTGCTCTTTAGTCTGAGAAAAGTAAAATATACTGTAGGGCATTTGAAGGCAGTTTTTTCTATGTAGAAGAGTGACTTGATGTATTGGTGACTCCACTCAGGTGAGTGGCTTTTGAATACACCCCTTATTTCACTTCTTGATTCACAAGTGAAACTGGCCAGAAAGAGCCCTCCTCTTCAGAAGAGAGTTCAGAAATTTGACTATTTTCTTCAATGGGTATTTAGAGGGGAGAATTGTAATGGATGTTCTACCTATTCCTTGGTACTTTAATCAAACTTACATCCATTCCTGCATGAAGTTGTGAAAAAAATCATATAAATCAAGATTAATGCCCGTCTTGTGGCTCCAAGGTGAACAAGAAGAACCAGGCTTGCAGCAAGGAACAGGGAATTATTTTATCCCTTTTCATTAACATACTGTCCCAGGGACTGCTATCCTACAGTAATTGTAGGTGCTTTCACTAGCTATTGTTTCCACATAGCTGAAGAATAGAGACTTCCTTCAGGGGTGCTTAGGAGCTATTTGAGATCTAGGTAATATCCACTGGGTACAGTATTAATATATGAATAATAAAAAGTGGAAAAAAACCTTATTAGGTATTCTAGTACATCCGTTGACCAGTAAATAAATATATTGTACATTTTGTGATACCCTTGCAATCTGTCTCTAATTGTCCCAAGTCACATGTCTTCCACTGCTTCCCTTAACACATAGTGAGCAATAAAATGGCAACACTGCCGCAATAGACCAAGAGCCTGCTTCCCATAGGTCCCATTGGCTGGGAACAATGATCCATGTCCAACAGGAGCTGCAATCATCCATACTTGTGGAGGCACAGGTAAATATAGTGATGGCAGCCTACTGGGGCTAACCCTGGGGAAATAGATCCAGCCTAAAAAAACATTATTTGTCCACCCCTGCCTTAAGAGTTTCTTCCATGAACAGATTCTAGTAATGCAAAAAAAATTATTTTGTACAACTTTATGCTCATTTCTAAAATAACTACTATTGAAAGTAGTGGTTCTCAACCTTTGCAGACTATTATCTCTCTTTCAAGAGACTGATCTTGAATGCCCCCATGTTTCACCTCACTTAAAAACTACTTTCTTACACAATCAGACATAAAAATCTCACATCATACTATTGTAGAAATATTGCTTGCTTTCTCATGTTACCATATAATTAAAAATAAATCAATTGGAATATAAATATTGTACTTACATTTCAGTGTACAGTATATAGAGCAGTATGAACAGTTCATTGCCTATGTGAAATTTTAGTTTGTACTGACTTTGCTAGTGCTTTTATGGTGCCTGTTATAAAACTAGGCAAATATCTAGATGAGTTTATGTACCCTCTGTAAGACCTCTGCATACCCTTAATAAATATGTATCTGTGGTTGAGAACCACTGTTTTAAACCATTTCATCTCATACTAATTTATTTTTTATACTAGTGTTGTGTTATACTTGAATATTTTTTGTCTACCTCTGAAATAAGAGTTCTTAACATTGTCAGTGGAACGAGATAATGATTGAAATGCATATAGTAGATTGCAAGTGCACCATCTTTTTGTAGCATTCTTAAGCTGATATGCATTATTCACCCTCACCATCATCCATGGAGCAATTTCCATGACATCTGTAGAATGCTGGACATTTAAGACTAGACTGCTAGTATTTGCATCGCCCTCTGCTGGCTGTTTTATTTATTTACAGTTAGAATGGATAAATGCACAGCATATAATTTGAGTTTGGCTTTGGGCAAACCACAGAATCTACACTCACATGAATGTGGTATCACTGATGATGCTCCCAGCAATTTCCCCAAAAAATGTTCCTACACTGGTCAACAGAATAATTTAGAAAACATTGTTTTCAAGCAGCCTTGCATGTTCTGAAATGTCTGATACTAGCCATTGCTGGTGGCCTATTGTTGGACTACATGTACCACTATCTGGTTGAGTATGGCAACTCCTACAAAGTAGTTCCAGACCAAGTATCTGCCTAGCTCAAGTGTATAAAAATACTTTCTAAGAAATACTACAAATTTTCTTTTTAATTACAGAGAGAATTATTGAGAGAAAGAAGAGAGGTCATTTTTCTCCCTGTGCGTATAATTGTGAAGCTGTAGAGGTAATGTTTACTGATTTATATAATTAACATGTTTGTGAAAGGCAATGTCTGAAAGTTAATTTGAGAAATGTAATTTTAGGAAAAGGAGCAAGTGAAGTACTTCAGACTACTTTGGGATTTTTCCTTTTTAAAATGTGGAGAACAAAACAAGAAACATTTCTGGAACATTACAGTAAACATAAACAGGTGTATTACTTATTTCCATGAACAATGCCAAATCACTTTAAGCTTTGTGATAGGTATTTGCAGAACTGGGGTTTTAGTCCTATTTTATAGAGGTGTAACTATTTAGCACTTGTTTGTATACCTCTTTTACATGTTGGCTAAGATTTACACAGCAGTCTCAACTTGGTGTGTTCATTTACAAGAGTAGTCTCAGTTCAACCTTGGCTTCTAAGTAGCATATTGCCATTACTTATATAAGTGTTCACTGCTATAAGGAAGAGTTGCAAAACAGACCCTCTACAGTCAGTGTGTTTTTATAAGTGCACCTTATTTATAAGTATACAATTCTGAAATACATTTCCAAGCATATAGCAATATTTAATATACAAATACAAAGGACTCAGTCTGGTTTCTTTAATTTATATTCAAGCATTGATAAGATGAGGTTACTGACTGGGTAACATGCATATATTGTTTTGTAGAAGGAAAGCTATCCGATATGGCTTTTTTGTTTGTGCTATGAGTATCCTATCTAAAATTATTGGGAGTTTTGGAAATGTTAAATCTTTTGTTAATGGCTTCAAAATAAGTACAACATGGCTGCAGATGATTTGGAGGACTTACTTAAAGTAAATACACAATTTCAAGCTCCATTATCATTCACAGCTTAACTAAACATGGTGAGATATTAGTGCTGTGAATTTGATACAGTGTTACTTCATAATTATGATGCTTTTCTGCAGTAAATTTGATATAGAACAGTTGCTAAAGCAAAGCTGCTTAATTGTGTGACCAAACATTTTATGGAAAACATCTGGCATAATTAGTTCAGGATACGTAGTATAAGAACAGACTCTGTTGCGCAAAACTAGAAGTAAGCTAACTCCATATGTGTTTTTTATCAATGACCAGAAGTTAAGCAAATACAATTTAATTGTGTAAAATAGTGGCGACAGTATTTAGAATATAACTTCAAAATAGCCAAAGGGGAAATGGAATATTATTCCTGTTTAAAATCTCAAATGAACAGTTTACACCTGTTAGTATGTTATGTTTAGAACAGCTGTTTCTTTTATTATCAGTAAACAGATGCAGAAAGTAATGGAATGTTTTAAAGCAATATGTTAATCCTATCTTCCACTACTGAACATTCTCACAATATATAATGAAATATTCACAGTGTTTCTGCTCACATTTACAATTACACAATTTCTTAATTTATCTTTTATGAATATAAATATAACTATTTGAATTTCTAAAATGTTTAATCCAAAGTTATTTTGGTGTTTTAAACCATGAGTGCTGAATTACTTATGCATATGAATAAAATTATTCATGATTCCATTGGCTTATATTACTCTCCCGAATTAAATTACTAATGTTGATAAAGGTCAAAGGTTTGAAGGATCTGATCCTGAATTTGGTTTTATACCTCTGTTCTTTCAAATTTACTCTTTGGTGAAACAAATCTACACTCTTGAAAAAAAAATTATATTTTTAGGGTCTAAGCCTGCAAATCATGTGCATGCAAACTCCTTTTAAAGTCAATAGGTTTCTTCCATAAACTTCTCCAGAACTGGCTGGATCAGGCCCAAAATTTCAAGTCATGATTATCTTTGGTTATATGGAATAATACTAAATATAGAAAGGACCATTGAGTCAGTACAATAAGTGTGTGTCTTGGATTACTTCTTTCTACTAGTCCCAGAGGGGTAGCCATGTTAGTCTGTAACTAAAAAAACTTAAAAAAAAAGACAATGGTCCTATAGCATCTTAGAGACTAACCAAAATATATTCATAGCATTTCAAAATAGCATCAAAATAAGATACGCAATTTGCGTAGCTCAAATTGTGTATCTTATTTCAAGTTACGGAACTGTGTAGACACATCCTAGGGTGCTATAGGACCATTGTTGTTTTTCAAGTTTTTCCATCTAATAGGTAATTCTGTACAATGTTAATTTATCTACTCTCAGTATGACAGTTCATCTAACTTTTGGCTGTGCTGTGATCAGGTTAATTTCTTGGAAAAGAAATTAACCTGATCAAACAATGATGCTTCCCTTTTTAAAGCTGAATGTGCTATATTATATAATATACTAGAGATTACAATATAAATCAAATATTGATTGTAAATAAATTCCAGTCCTAAAATTTAAACTCTAGTCTGCTCTCAGTAAAATTTAAACACTAGTCTGCTCTCAACTGAAAATGTTATTTATAAAGATGTTTTTATTCACTTAAGTTTGAAAGATTTGTAGGTGTTTTCAACACTTTAAAAAAAAGTGGAGTTTTAATGAAATGTCATGCAACTGTGGAGCATTACCAAATCAGCACTCAGAGAACGGAAACACAGCAGATTAATGCTGTAACTTGTTTAGCAGATTAGCTTCCAGGAAATGTAGAGACCAATGAATATGGCAGCTGCATTATTAAAGTATTGTGTTCAAACCCAGGTCAAATTGTTCATTCATGCATTCAGAAACTCTGCATTAATTGAATCACTGCATTTATAAAACATTCTTCAATCATAAATCTTTCATGCTTCATCCTTTAAATTAAAATATGTTTAAGTTTTTTCAGAAGGTGCATGCATTATTCTGAATACCCTGAATTGTATTAAATATATATGCTTTAATTTTTGACAAAAGATTAGTGTTAATGAAGATCATAAAGGTTAAAAACTGGATATACAAAAAGATTTTTCTGAAATTGAATGCCCTAGAAAACCCATTATGAGGATTCTATGATGCCAATTATCTATTTGTGACATTAGAGAGAGAGAAGGGGACATTTATTCAGGTTTTTTTTTATTTGAATGTTTGAGGAAAGCATTACTGAGAATAGACATATAGAAGGCAGTTTCAAAAGAACATGTTCTCATGAACCTATTTCTTTAATATTAGTCTCAGAGGGGTAGCCGTGTTAGTCTGTAACTTTAAAAAAAAAAAAAGGGTAGTCCTATAACGCCTTAGGATGGGTGTGGGGGTGTGTGTGTGTGTGTGTGTGTGTGTGTGTGTGTGTGTGTGTGTATATATATGTGTATATATATATATATATATATATATGTATATATATATATATATATATATATATATATATATATATAATCATGAGCTTTCATGGGCAAAACCCACTTCTTCAGATGGGTTTTGCCCATGAAAGCTCATGATTCTATCTATCTGTTAGTCTCTAAGGTACTACAGGATTACTTGTTGTTTTTCTCTAATATTGTCAGGATTGATCACTAAAGACAAAGATTACATCATTTTACTACATAATGAGAATTTTACGTTAGAAATAATCATGTATTGAGTTTTATTAAATGGCGGTAAAAATGAAATTCAGAATAGGAATTGGTCAACATTAAGTGAAGAAAACTTCATGGTCAATTTATCAAAAGTTGCTGAAAAATGTAAAAGAATCTTCATGGACCCCTGATCACAAGGGTGCTGAAACAGTTTGTATAGTGGGGGAACTGAAAACCTAACTGTAACCTTGTATATAATGAAACCTAGTTCTATTGAGTATGCAGCAGCACACTCAGTTCCACTACCTGTACCTGATCTTTGTCCATTTCAACCAGAAGAGAATGACACAATGCACTTTTTTACCATGCTCAAGCAGAATGAAAGTGATCAAAGATGTCTTAAAAATGTCATATCATGCCCAAGTAGTTTGGTAATCACTTCCTCTCCCCAAAAGAAAATTTCAAGACAGTAACTGGCAAGATTCATTGTCCCACGATGGTTTCTTGAGTAAAGGAAAAATGACACCAAGTCACCAATAAGTTTGATGATGAAGGGATGCCTACCATAGTGAAGTAGGTTAAGAAGTTTAAAATAGGAAAAGAACCAATTAAAAACTACTTAGAAAAGTTAGATGTATTTTTTCACATATTGCACAGCCAACCTGCAAAACATCTTATGTGAGGATACTGTGAAGGCCAAGACCATAACAGGGTTTAGAAAAAGAACTAGTTAAATTCAGGGAGGATAGTTCCATCAGTGGCTATTAGTTAGGATGGGCAGGGATAGCGTCCCTAGCCTCTGTTTGATGGAAACTGGGAATGGGTGACTAGATGGATTACTTGATGGTTGTCAGTCCTATTCATTCCCAGGGACACCTGGCAGTAGCCACTGTCAGAAGACAGGATACTGGGCTGCCCCTTTAGTCTGATTCAATAGGGCTGTAATTATGTTCTTAAGATATTTAGAACTTAATGGAGATATCGCTGGCAAGAAATTGCTACTCTTAAAATGTTTAAATTATATTTTATTGTTAGGGTTTCAGGCTGTAAACCTTTTCTAGGACTATGAAACGGTAGCAATTTTTTTCCCTCTTACAATCATTCACAAATACCAGGCTTATGTATTTCATTATTTGGATAACTAACATCTTATTGAACATAGTACACCTTCATTTGTAGCATACTGACCAATGAAACAAAGCCATATGACTCACATATTAGCTTCAGTCTACAAATAATGTTCAGAATTTGACACATGGTGGTACATGAACTATGTGTGTGTTATTAAGAACAATAACTGGAGCTAGTCTAAAAAGATGCTCGTCCGATCCAGAACGGCATGAGGCTTCAGCTGAATTCAGGTTACCTGCTAAACCAGGGCAAGTATTCTGTCTTGAAGCTTTCAGCTCAAAACGAGACATTGCAAAAGGCAAGTTGACATTTTTTTAGATTTTTTTATCATCCTGAGCAAAAATCTCTTGAATTACTGTTTTTTATTAACTTTCTGCTGCATTTGAACCAGATCCATAAAATATGACACCTCCAAGCCAAAGTAAAAACTTTAATTGTGGGGTTTTTAATCCAAACCTTAGTCCCTGACTTCTTGAAATTCAAAGATTTGGATTTCAAGTTTCAATTTCAGCTCCTTTCTGATAAATAAGTCATGTATCACAGAGCAAGGGAAACGGAATGTAATACCTAACAACAATAGTAAATAATATGTATTTAGCAGCTTTTCATTTAAGGATCTCAAAGTGCTTTACAGTACCAAGATAATTTGTATGTTGCACAAAGATGATATAGTATCAAGACTTGATCATTATTCCCTTTTTTTAACTATAAAACCTGAAAAACTGAAAGAGACTTGTCTGGGTGATATTTTCAGTCAAAGACAGAGTGGCGGAGTAAAGGGACTGGCTTTTAGTCACCCTGTACTCTGTTTTAACCACTAGACACATAACCTATTGTAAATTGCAGATGCATTATTTTCTAGTCCAATTATGGCTCTTTTCTGTAGATAAAAAAAATATTTTGTTTATTGTTACACTACCTTAGTGCTTCAAAGGTTGTGTACTTTTTAGTTCTTTATGTACTAATCCTTACTTTTTTTTTTTAGATTTCTACATGAATATCTATGTGTAGTAAAACACTACTATATAGAAATCCTAAACTAGTGACATAACATACACTAGTGAAAGTTTTAGGGTATTAAGTTTTATTCTTTTTGTTCTTTTTTACCTGAGTGAATATATAGGTTGAATCTCTCTAGTCAGGCACCCTCAGAATCCAGAGAAGGTCAATATTGTCTAGCAGTATTATTAACACTTCCACTGCCTACTGGGCTCTTAAGACATTTAGGGGTAAATTATAGCTAAATAATAGTTTAGTGCACTGTTTGACAGGGCTGGTGGCTGTAAACAAACTTTATGGGACTGCAGGAAACTTGTCCACATTCATAAGTGGATACCCAACTAACTAAAATCATGCTGGACCACAGATGTTGCTGGACCAGAAAGTTCTGGAATAGAGAGGTTCAATCTGTAGAAAGGGAAAAAAGAGGAATAAAATTAAGTGTAAGGAAAGAGTAATTTGGGGGAAAAAATATTGACCATAATTATTTTCCCCATGTTGCTGGTGGGTTATCAACAGAAATCTTCTAATTGCTGTTCAAAAATCCAGAGCTACTATTTTGGCACAGCAGAGTGTGCTGGAAGGAAGATTTAATAGCTTGTTATGTTCTATTTATATACTTAGGAGTCATTTAGAGTTCATCAGACTTATTTAGAATTAGCTGTGGCCTATGGAGTTGCAGGCTAATAAAGTAATACTAGAAAAGCTTACTAGAAAAATAGGAAACTAGAAGTTTAAATTTAACCATGTAATATTCATGGAATATGTTTGAAGCTTCTTGAAAGGGGGCTAATCAAGATAAAGCATCAGGCATAGAATTTATCAGTTCTATTACCAAAATGAAACCAATGTTTTAAAACTGAAAGTTAAATATTAGGAGTATATAAATTCCTGGCACAAAACAGCAGCAATGAAGATAGAGTGAATTATCAGGACTGTCATAAATATTGGGGCTGATCTTGCCTTCCTTAGTTTGGCAAAATTCCCATATCTCCACTTAGAGCTTGCTTGTGTAAAGGAATGCAAGATCAAGCCCAATGAAACAGAAGATTTAAAGTTCTGGGGAGTTCTTCTATATTATGTTCTGTGTTGGGTCAGAATATTTATAGGAGTCTATAGTGAGTAATGTGTAATCTGATTTAGATTTTCTGACTCTAAGGCATAAATAATATCTGAAAAAAATTATGTTAAGTCAGTTTAAGATACGAATTTTATAGCATATGGTAAATTAAAACCATGGTGACCTTTGGTCTTGTTGATAACATGTATGAAAATGATCATCTGTTAATCTGTACTAATCATTCTTATGGGACTCTTGTGCAGAAGACATCAGAATACTGTTTATTTCTGCTGTATTTTCTCTTCTATAATTTCTTTACCTAAGAAATTGTACAGTTAACATTTGATGATCAAGCAGAATATGAATTTTATGTGTTCAACTATGGAATAAAGAATAAGTTGTTTTCTTATTGTAACATTTAATTAAGTGTTCTAGATATATTGAGATCTGGGTTTTTATTTAATTTCTGTTGTAACCGATCATTTTAGCCCTCTTGCTGAAAAGTGATATGTAATAATTTCTGCCAAATCTGTTAAAGTCAGAAGTGTGATAATTCAAAGTTAAATTTGTCTTCCTTTTATGGTGAAATCTGAATAGACTTGTTGGGGGGGGGGGGGAGTCAATATTTAAATTTGATGAAAAATTTGATACCATGTCTCATAATTGTTTTCCCATAACACAAGTGATGCAAATAGCATCACTTTTTTTGTAAGATGGCTCCTACTGAGGATGGATGAAAATGGTCAAATGCAGTTTTTGAAACTTCTGTTTTGCATATCTCTAGTGAGAACACAGTAATTTCCCATTATGTGAACTTTCTAGCTGCTGCAGTAGACAGAAAATAGTTTTTTTTCCCAAACAACTTGTTTTTTTCAGTTTTTCAAATTATTTACTGAACAGGGAAGAAAACAATGTTATACTACTCTCAAATTATTACATAGAGTATACAATTACAATACTTTTCTGTTATGGTAACTAGCATTTTTCAAATAAGAGTCTCAAAGTACTTTTTAAAACATTAGTTAAGTTTCACAGACCTGTAGGAGCTAGGTATTACATGAATGTGAAAAGTGTTAAACTAAGGCTTGCCTACAAGGGGAGAAGGATCCCAGAATGGCTAGTGTGGAACCACTATTGCAGAATCCAAAATGGATTAATCTAAACTGCAAAAAGGCACTTTTGTGGACACACATATTCCACACTGAACAGTAGATGAGCTTAAGTGCTTTAAATTCACACCCTAGTTATTTCACATTAAGGGTACATCTACACAGCAACGTTATTTCAAAGTAACTTAGTCCATGTCTAAACAGCAACAGTTATTTCAAAATACTGTCAAGCTAGAGGACTTCTTACTCTGACTCCTGTGATCCTCATTGTATGAGGAGTAAGGGAAGTCGGAGGAAGAGTGCTCTATTTCGAAATAAGTGCTGTGTTCCCAATTTTGAAATAAGCTATGCAATTGATGTAGCTCAATTTGCATAGCTTATTTCGAGTTGAGCCCTGCTGTGTAGATGCACCCTAACTTGCCCATGAATTCCCCATGTAAAAAAGCTTTAAGGCACAGAGAAGTAAATTTTCACATGGCAAGTTAGTAGTTGAGTTGGGAACAGAACAGAACTTAGGGGCCCTGCCTGCTATCTTCCTTCTCTAACCATTAATGCAATGTGGTGTACCCTTTAATGCGGGGGAAAAATTCTAGTACCAACAATCATCCTTCTTCAGAATCACTGAAGACCAAGTACCCTCAGGAGAGAACCATCTCTTACTGCCTTCAAGGACAGTGCCTTTACAAAATCTTAAATTGGAGTAGTGCACTTTAAAAAGAAAACTGTGAGATTACACACACTGCAAGCATTCTAAGGAGTGTGCTATAAAAAGTTAGGAAGGTGTTTTTGTTCATGCTCTGTTTTCTTCCTCATTTATAAACATTTCCCACTTCTGCATTTACATGCAGGTGGATTTAACCTTTCTTTTGCGCCCTTTGTCTTACATGTGATATGGCACAAAATATGTTTTCATTTTATATGTTGCAACCATCATGCAGGTTATATGTGATGGCAACTACTGTACTTATACACAGATATTTCCACATACAAATGCTTCTATTGATACATTATTTTTCTAAGATTTTGCTGAGTAAAGCTATTTCCATACATAAGCATTTTAGCCATCTGCAACTGTTTGTCAATGAGCCTGGTTTGAGAACACTGGTAGTAATTGTAAACTTAGGAATGTGTGACCAGCCAGCTGGGCATGCTCTGAGTTTTTCCAGGTGTTAAGATACATGGTCACATTTGTTCATTTTTAACCAATTAGACAATTTTTAATCTTTTATAAGAAGTCAATTTTCAGAATATTTTGATCATAAAAATAACTGTGGATGAAACAGAAAACAATTAGGTAAACTTGTCATAGCACATAATTGTCATTAATACCCAATACAGAGTATGCATAGGTCATATTATACAGCTTGTAAAAAGGAAATCTTCAGTCTCTATGTTCCTTCCCCCAAATAGACCAAAAGTGCTGATCCTACAAATTAAAAAGTTGGTCAATCCATTTAATCCCATCAGTGAGGCTGTCTGTTTCAGGAATGGGTGTGCCTGCTCTGATGTCGTTAGATTGCACAGTTCTGTCTGGCTGTCAGAAAGCTTCCTCAATTAGACAGAATTAGTAGCAAACTATCCTCATCAGTTAGACCTCTGTATTTTAGTCAGGCAGCACATATCTCCTTGAGAGCTCCCTTCTGCACAACAGGAGACTAAAGAAGTTAGAAGAAGGTATAAAAATCCCTCTGGTTGAACTATAGAAATGTCCTTAAGTTTCTGTGCCTTTGCAGATTCTTTTGTAGCCTACTGGTATTTTGTTTGGGAGCCAGCTCGTTCCAATATAAATGAAAACAAGATCTGAAAAAAGAAAAAAAAAGTTAGTAAGTATGATTGTCTAAGAGGAATCTAATTACATAGTTGATGAAAAAGGCTAAATAGCTCCACTTTTAAAATTACTTCATGTTTCTTACCATTCTCTATTGAAAAAATAAATAGTAAATAAATAAGCACAAAACACTCTGTCTGCAGCCATCATTAGAAAACAATTGTACATCAAGGAAACATTTGAATATTATATTTTGTATGTCTGAAAAAGATCCTTAAAGTGTCACCACCACAAGATCATCCAAGATTGCTTTCTGCCTTGTTATTGAGAGAAGAACGTGTTGCAATACTATAATAAATAAAATAATTTCATAAGGAAAATTCATTTTCAAATGGTAAACTTTAAGTCTGTTTCATGTGGCTTTCATAGGAGAATTCAGGACCAAATGGCCTTTATTTGCCTTTAGGAATACAGATAAATACTGTAACTTCACATCCCCATAAAGTAACGACTTTTGAGGTTCCTTTAGCTTAACATTTTAAGTATGAGATGTTTCTTTTCTGAGAGAGAGTCTCTATTATGCTATATGTATTTTACCTGAGGTGCTTGTGTGCTCCGTGCACCTGAGATTAGAAATATTTCACTAATAGTATCTGTTGGTCCGGCCCATATCTTTCTTCTTGATCTCCAACTCGGTGGCATATGAAGTAGTGCAGACTACCTGTGTTCTGAGACACAACTCCTTCAGTTTCCTCAGCTTTAGCCAGCATTCTTTATTTTAAGATTGTGAATGGATATAAGTAGTTTATTAAACCTGTTTTAAAACCGAATAGTTTAGCAATTTGTAGGCACTGGGGTAGCCCTCCTATTTATCCCCCTCACACCTTTTTGGGGTGCCTATTATGCCCAATATCCTGAAATTCAAGATCTGTGTGGCCTGCCCCAGCCAGGAATGACAATAGTACTTCAGTGCTTCATGGATTCTCCTGTCCTCTCCAAGTGCAATATCTGATGGTCCTTCACTTGCCAAACCCATCAATACCACATGTTTAGTCTTAATAGATTCATAATAGATCGTTGAATGGGTATATCCATAGTACAGCTGGGAGCATGTTTCCCATTCTGGATAGACTAATTAACATTAGCTCTGCAAAAGCTAACACAATAAAAGTAGCAGTGAGAATGTTGCATTTTAGATGGCAGCTCAGCTCTCAAATCCAGCTGACCCTGGATCTAAGCCCCAGCCACCACCTGATCTACACTTCTATTTAAACATGCTAGCTCAAGCAAGCAGAACTAGCCTGAGACTGCCTACCTGGACTAGGAGAGTTGGTCCCACCTTCATTGTAGATATACCACCTGAGTCCTACTTCTGGTCTGCCATCCCTACCATATGTTGGTGAGAGGCCCTGAAATGCACTATTTTAAGGATGGTGGTCTCCAGCTCCAGGGCTAATCATAATAAGACTAAGGTCTCTTCCAAACAGACACATGAGGATGCTAAGAGGATTATCATCACCAAACATCTATGGTCTACTAAGGGACCATTGCACCAGTCAGAGTGACCATAGTTAATGGTTTCTCATCAAGTGTTCTACAGTGAAATTCCCAGATCTGGCTCTCTCCTGTGATTCACTAATTTCTAGGGCAGCCCCATGAGCAGTGCCAGCGTAGAATTGGGGCATGTACACTTCATATATTAATGGAGAGTTTGAAGGATAGCATGCTTAAATATTTTTGTTCATCCTGGTGACATGGCTGAAGATTCACCAACTGTGAATCTTGCAGCAAGAAGGGTCAGAACAAGGATAGAAAGAGGTGAATGGATGAGTATTAAGACCTAAGGAAGGCAGTGCCTTTTCTTGCCTCTTGTACCCACTGCCCATGCTAAGTTCACTCATAAAGTAATCTTGGATTCCATCTGAACCAGGTCATCCACTTGTCTTCTATCTGAAGCACGATGCCACCAGAGAGGACAGGAAGTTCCGTTCTTTGGATGTTCATAGAATGTTAGCCTACCTGCAGAAGATGCACTAGTACAGGGTGGCCAATCTGTGGCTCTTTGCTCAAAGTAATGAGGCTCTCGGGGTTACAGCTCTTTCGGAGATGCATGCCCGCTTTGTGCACACGTCCCAGTTCCTGGAGGGAGAAGTGAGTGGCTGTGGTGATGGCAGCTCCAGTGAGACCCAGGCATTGGGGGAGGGGGAGGGCATTGTGTTGGGAGAGGCTGGGGGTGCCTGGCTCTGAGGGAGGGATGTGTGGCTCTTTGCACTACTATCCACCACTTTTTTGGCTCTTCATGTCTAACTGGTTGGCCACCCCTGCACTAGTCTTTCAGAAAATCTCTGATTCATTGTTTGCTTGCCTCATATGTGAGGGGTAAGCTACGTATCTCCTCACAGAGACTGTCCAATTGGATGTCAGACTGTAACCCACTTTGTTGTGAGCTGACTGTCACCCCTCTCTGTGAAGGTGTAAGGTCACACTTGGCTAGAGCCCAGACTACATCAATGACCTTGCTATGAAACAACCCTCTGCTAAAGACCTGCAAAGCATCAACATGGGACTCCATTCATATCTTTGTGAGACACTATGCCTTGGTACAGTACTACGGTACTCACATCTCTTGGTAGCGCAGTGCTCCAAACTCTGGTGAAGCAAATTTCCTCTTACCCTTCTCCCTTCCTAAAGCTATAGGGACCATCATTTGAAGATGAAAGGAAGGTAACTTACCTTGTTACAGTAACTAGAATTCTTTGAGATGTTTGGTCCTTATCTGTATTTCTACCTGCTTTCCTATCTTTCTGCTGTAGGGTCTTATTCTAGGGCTAATTGAGGTATAAAAGGAACTGAAGAGGTGGTTTGTCTGCACCACTGCTTATGCTGTCAATTCAAAGCATGAGAAGGGCTCAGGCACAGACTGATGGCCACAGCTCATGAAAAATCATCTGATTTCAGCAAATGGAACATGTGCATCTCAGCTTCAGTGGAATACAAATCAGGACCACATCTCAAAGAACTGCAGTTACTGTACAAAGTAACCGCCCTTTTCATTTAGCTTGGTAACCTATGTCTAGTCATGGGAGAGGTCAGTAATTTTTGATGGGGGGACCATTCCATGAATTTGGTAAGTGGTCAAGAGCCTCGCTTTTCTATGATATTACGGGAGGGTTTGGGATGGAAGTTGGGTTCAGGATGGAGCTCTGGGTAGAAGATTAGGGTGCAGGAGGTATGAAATCTGAGAGGGGGTTTTGGTGCAGAAGAAGAGTCTGACCTGGGGCAGGTGTGCAGGAGGGGATGCACTGGATAGAGGTTGTGACCTGGGGCAAGGAGTTCAGGTGCAGGAGGGGGTGGAGTGCCAGATGCAGGCTGTGGCTGAGAGGTGGTTGCCTTACGTGGCTCTGCTGCCCTGTTGGACCCTTAGGCAGGTTCCTTGGCTGCTGCAACCCCACATACTACTAAAAGCAGTGAGCTGCTGGGGTCAGTGTGTGCATCAGGGCACAGCACACCCCTTGGAGGGAGTGGGGCAGTGGGTCTCTGTGTGCTGACTGCTCCTTGAAGCATGGCTCAGGAAGCTCCTATTGGCCGGTTTCTTGCCAATGGGAGCTACAAGGATTGTGATGCAGGTGGGGGCAGCATGCAAACCACCCTCAAGGGGTGTGCGCCATGCAGACACACATACTAGCCTCAGCAGCTCGCCACTTTGAGTGGTGTGTGAGGCCGCAACAGGCACAATGAGACCCTTGGGCAGGCTCCTTGACTGAGTATTGTGCCAGGAGAGTTCAGGCCCATGGGCCATATTTTGCCCACCTGTAATCTAATTCTTTATAAAAGTTTTCTGTTACTGTCACCTAAAAATCTTTATCATACTGAGGCAGTTTTTAATTAATATATTCTGAATCATATTCTTGTTACGGTAGATTAGGATGGGATTAGGTCACTCAGAATGTCAATTTTACTGTTAATCATTCCAAGGTCATAAATAGATGGAAAACAACATAAAAAACTCAGCTGAAGTGCTGCAGTCAAGTTCTCTGGGCCATGGTGCACAATGCATCCTTAGGGCTTACCCCCTTCCTGCTGTGCTATAGCCAGGGGAATAGGAGGTGGCTGGGTTATGTTGGTGGCCAGCAGCAGCCTAGAGGTGTTGGTTGCTTTTCCACAATGTGTGAGCAGGAAGGGAAAAGCTGCTTCCAGCTTGGGGGAGTATATGGGGAGGTGAAGAGATGAGCTCTGCAAAGACATTGGCCAGATCATCCCTCCCCTGGCCCCCGGTAGCTGGAAGTGTGCCCTCCCTGTGTTTGGGAGGGCAGAGTGTAATGCCTCCCTGTGTGAACCCTAAAGCCTTAAAGATAAGGTAAATAAAAGGGATCCAATCTTTTTTAACTGGGGCTCAGTCAACTTGATGCTAATTTGAACATGTGTACTGCAGCAATTGATTGCTGTTGATCTCATTTGAATAGGAGTAATTTTACCAGATGTTCCATATTTAGCATAGGGAAATAGTTATATGATTTGAGTCTTTTGCAACTACTCTAAGGACTGGCTTAATAAGTATGTGACATGTTAATACTATCATTTTTGTCCTGTTCACTAGACTCTGAATTTGTGATCTTAATAAGATTTTGAGGTGTTGAAGTGCCCTAATATTGGTATTGCAATTGGTCTGAGCCAGTCACTCTGTATCAAGTTACAACAATCTGAGGACTTCTGTAACTTAAAGTCTGTCTACACTGCACAATTTACAGTGGTACTTGCTGTTGTAATGCATATAGCTTTCCTGCCACCAAAAACCCCACCCCTAACAAGAGGCAGTAGCTTTGTTGGCAAGACAGTGTCTTCTGCCAACAAAGCATTGTCCATATTGGCCTTTTTTAAAACCTTCGTTAGTCCGAGGTATTTTTTCACACTCCTAACCAAAAGTTGTAACAACTAAAGTGCAGTGCAGGCAAAGCCTTACATGGACTATCAACAGCTCCAGGAGGCTTGAAATACAACCAGAAATCAGTGTGGCATAAAGATATAAATTCCTTTTTTTATTAGGGTGATTTTCCTTAGACTAATAATGGTGGCTTTAGGGCCAGTTTATACCATACTGTTGGGCAAAGTGGCTTCACTACACTGGAGCATCAGCCCACTTTTTCCTTGGCTCAGAGGACTAAATGTTACAGTAACAAGTGTAATAAAGTGAGGATGGTACCACCTAATAAGTTCATATGGAGTAAGATGTAGTTGTGAAAATTCCAAAAGGAACATCAGAAATAGATGGATAACATATCACATTCAAAGAGGATGAAGGATTGGCATCCCACATGAAATATATTATTTCTCCCCGTAAAGCGTCTATCTTTTTGTGTATGGCTTCCTTGGGAAAGAAATAAAATAGTGCTGAGTTTCACCTATGAGACTGGCAAAAAATGTATTTTGGTACTCTCCTTATTGAATAGTGGAACAGGTGACTCTCTTCCTACTATTAAGGAAAAAGTTAGTATCATATGCTGAGGTATATATCTATGGCCACACATATGCCAGGGAGTATGATAAACATTGAACTCTATTTAAAATGAACTAGCTGGAGCCTCGAGCAGCAATTCTGTCAGGTGTGCATTTCTATTTGCTACACCTCAACTAATATACACTGGTTTTTTACTATTTAAACAAACAATGGACAAGGTCAGAATTGCTTTTTTTAAAACCAGAAACAAAAGTGAAAAACTTCATGCGAATGAAAAACATTTCTTGTATCTGAAAGCAATCCATACAATAAGATTTGTTAATATATTTTGAATTTTCAAGTGTATAAAATCTGATGGTAACAGATTTTTTCAGTTAATAAAATATGCTTATGAAATATCTCTGAGCATACACACAAAAATAAAACACAGATTAGAAGCCGTCAAAGAACTTGACAGCAACTTAATTAACAAATGTTAATAAAATCTCCAGTCCAACAGATCATCAGCCTTGTCTGATCTATTCAGGCAAACTGATAATGTTTAGGTAATTATACAAGAACAGAATAAGGCCCTGTTCAACCGGTGGGTGGGTGGTGAAGAAAGCAGAAGTTGCAGACCTGAGGGCCTTTCAGAGCGTGCCCTTCAAAAATCCATTTTATGAGAAAATTCTTGTAGGTCTAAAACAAAGAAAGCTTAATAAAAAAAAATCCTTCAGAATGAGGGAGTACTTATCACTGACCTCACCACTCTGCCTCTGGATTGGTTTGGCCTGTTGTATATCTTTCTTCAGACTCGTTTTCTACCAAGAGTAATACAAAAACTGAAGACAGAGAAGCCTAACTGAAAATCACTGCTAACATAACATAGAGATTTATGTGTCTGTTTGTGAGTCCATTTATATAGCTGTCTGCAAATCTGTTTGTTCAAGAACTCCTGAACAGTAAGAGCTAGAACCACCAAATTTGGTATGCAGCTTCCTCTTATTCTAACTTAAAGCAGGGTCAGGGATTGGTTGTGACAGGAAAATGGAATGTGCTTGTAATGTGATTGTTTTCCATAACATGGAAAGGGAGGGGCAGAGAGAGGAGGGACATTGGGGGCAATGAGCACAGGGGACAACTATATTGCAGAATGATCATGGGGGTAGCCTCACCATTCAGGGAGTGGCCAGCTACGGATGGAGCTTACCTTGTTACCTGTCATCTACTCTGGTAAGTGGCCCTTCTGCCCCAAATCCCTTCTCCCCCCCCCCCTTGGTCCCAGTGTAGGACTTGGGGAACAGGAAAAGAAGACACATCAGTCACACTGTCATACCTCCCCCCAGAGAGCACCACTGGGGCCAGTCATCGCCATTCCACCACTCCCAGGACCCTGCATGGATATAGCTGGCCAACCTGCATGCCCTCCCACCCCCAGGCCTGGAGAGTGCTGGTGGGAGACCTGAGCTGCCCACCTGCCCCTGGGCCAGACCTGGGAAATGCCATCTCTTGTCCCCTCTTCTGGCTCCAGGCTTAGCCGGCCTTCCCCCTCCCCTCCCCCCAAATACTTCTGGGCCAGACAAGTTTTCTGGTATATCTATATGATAGCATTTTTTAGAAAATCTATTGCTCTGCTGCCTGCCCACTGCATAGATACTGTTTTTAGTCATCTTACATATGGTAGTGCAAGGACTGGTAAAGATTCCTACCAGATCAGAGGTAAAATTTGCATAAGTGACTTGAAATCCATGAGCTTCAGAGGGGTAGCTGAGTTAGTCTGTACAGGATAAACTTAAAAAACAACAAATAGTCTGGTAGCATTTTATAGACTAGCAAAACATGTAGATGGAATCATGAGCTTTTGTGGGCGCAGCCCACTTCTTCAGATGTGGGAATCCATGGAAATTGAGCACTTTTGAAAATCCCTTGAGGTGCCAATCTGCAACTTTAGCCACCTAAAGGTTTCAAGATGTAGTTATATCTTCTATCTGTAATAGCTTCCACCATCCTAAGACGTAATTCTGAATGTAAGATGGACAATCTTGACATAAATACCTATATGTTAACATTTTTTTTAAAATCTATTGTATTTTTCTGTTGCCTTCTATTTATGGTGAAAGGAGACTCAACTAGCTAAGAACATGGTGGTATAATTTACAGGTTACAAACCTTCAAAAGTTTAAAAGCCATAAAACAAAAGCATTTGCCAAGCCTCAAAGTATATTATGCAAGGGAAATTTCATCATCCTAAATACCATGGACGAAAGATGTAAAGCACCTGGATGATCATAAGTATATAGCAGACACATTTAGAGGTCTTAGTACTATCAACAGGAACTTGGATCCAGATGCTTCCGGTTCCCAGAGGGGAAAGGCTCATCTATCATGGTAGATGGGCTGAATATTCTCTTGGACACCTAGAAGGAAAAATACGATGCAAGTGATGTTTAACTAGGTCACAACTTTATTACTTAACTCATTTGTAAATTAATCCGCAGCTATTTGTATAGTGCTGGTCATGATTCCTTCCATAATAATGTTTACGTAGTGCAGGGGTAGAGAAACTTTTTCGAGATGGGGAGTTGCTGACCCACACAAAAATCAGTTGGTGGTTACATACAAGTGAGAAGCAAATTTAAAAAAAAATGTAATTTTAATAACACCCAAACCCTGAGGCACAGGGCCCGGATCCAAGCAATCTAGCCCCTGGACCTTAGGTTCCCCACCCCTGAATTAGTGGAATATCAGCTCCCTAGTCCTCCGCAGTTGGTTACAGCCCATCAATGTATACCCATTGTACAAGGATTAAGGTGCTGCAATCAGAGGGTTGTCTCCTTGTTGTAAGAGACATTAGGGCTCCTAACTTCATTCCCCAATTTCTTTAGTGAATCCCCTTATGTCCACTTCCAATTCTACTTTATCAGGGAACTAGATCTATTATAGGATGAGTATCAGCACTGAACACCTGCCACAAGGAGTGAGCCACAAGACCAAATTTTGAATTGTTCCTTTGAGATTACAGGTAAAACAAATAAAGGAAAACAATGTGGACTGTAGGCTGATGTTTCCTTTTACCCCTCATTTTTTTTTAATCTAGATTGAGTTCTAGAATTCTCAAACGTAACCTAAAACAAGGATTGCTTTTTTCATTTTCATTTTATATCCCAATTAGGCAAAAATAATCTATAAACACACTGAAATACCCCAAAGAACATAAAAGATAAATCAATCAAGAAACATATCTAACACTCTTGCTTGAACAAAAGACAGAACTATGTAGCACTTTAAAGACTAACAAGATGGTTTATTAGGTGATGAGCTTTCGTGGGCCAGACCACTTCTTCTTGCTTGAAACAGTAATGGATATTTAGTGTAGAGATAAAAGGGCACACTGAAAAGGGTTTCCAAAGAGGATGGAGCCAGGCTATTCTCAGATGGCAGAACAAGAAGCAATGGTCTCAAGTTACAGTGGGAGAGGTCTAGGTTGCATATTAGGAAAAACTATTTCACTAGGATGATGGTGAAGCACTGAAATGGGTTGCCTAGGGAGGTGACGGAATCTCCATCCTTAGAGGTTTTTAAGGCCAACTTTGACAAAGCACTGTTTGGAATGATTTAGTTGGCATTGGTCCTGCTTTAAGAAAGGGATTACACTAGATGATCTTCTGAGGTCTTTTCCAATCCCAATCTTCTATGATTCACACCGCTGATGTTTTTGACTCAGTTTCCCAGAGCTCTTTCAGCTAGGAAAATAGTCTATATTGGATTGCTGAATGTTGAAGAGTCATTGGTATTAAGATCATCTGAGTTTGTGTTTTGTTGGTTGATGTATATTTATGTTAACAAAGATATTTGATTACTCTCGGTTGTTACCTAGAAGCTTGTTAATTCAGTGGTTTTGCCTAAGTGCTAAGATAATTGTAGACCCTTGAATTTTTCATTTATAATAATTCTTAGTATCTATATGAGATCTAGGTATTGGTTTTTTATGTGGTCTTTGATCATTTTCATTTTCTGCCTGCCTTTGAAAAATCAGTCAGATTGTCTTGCTATACTTATACCATGCAGCTTGCAGCTATGTTGTTATCTACAGAGTTTCCATCAGATGGAAGCAATATTGACCTTTAAGGAAGTTCTTATAAGAATTAGTGATGGTTATTCAGCAGATGGCACTCTTCCCTTTAATTCCATACTAAACCAATGGCCCAGCATGTGTTACAAAGCCCTGTGCGCCCGGAGGTTGAGATGTGAAACCAAGGTCCTGAGCACATGTGGTTGTTAAAATTCCGATGGGACTCTATAAGATGTTAACCCTAATGGCTTGGCCAAATTCCAAACTGGATAATTACATTCTTCCTAACTAAATTCCCTCTGCAATTTGAATTAGATATGGCATTCTTCTTTGCTTCCTGTCCTGTGCTATATACTGTGAAACAGTTGTTGCATTTCATTCCCGAGGTAGCTGTATTTTAGTGGCTGATAAAGTGATCTCTGTGTTTAGTCTTTAAAACATATTCAGATTACTTTAGACTGAAATGTATTAGTAGGTGTTGGAACTAAGGGTGCTGGGGGTGCTGCTCTACCCCCTGACTTGTAGGGATTTCCATTATATGCCGGGTGACTGACTGGGACCCTGCGGGTGAGGGGACTTGGTATGAGCTGGACAAGGAGACCCAGACTGCATATGAGGAGGAGGAAAGATTGGGACTCAAACTGTGAACCTAGATGAGGAGACTAGACTACTGAGAAAGGAAAATGGAACTGGGATGAGAAGCCTGAGGAAGGGAGTCTGAGACTGAGTGGGCAAGGAGAAGGAGAAACAAGGCATAAGGTGTAGAGAAGAGACAGGACTGGCAGGACAGGGCAGAAGAAGCAAGCTCAGGGAAAATAAGCAGAAAGTTGTGCTCAATAGAGCATGCTTCCCAACAAGAACATAGAATCAAGCCCCATATCCCTGGGTATCAGCATGCTTGTGCTGCCAGCACCTGCCTATGAAACCTACTGGCAAAGTGTGTGTCATCCTCTTCTAGGGCTGATCCATGTTCTGGCTGATAACCCACTGTTGCTATTAGTTACTGTGTTAGCACAAATTGCAGAGGGCTGTATGCTGGATCTCAAGGTATCAGTCCTGTTGATGACCTCGGTGGTTGTCAGTGTGCATGTGTTGGAATTCTTTTTTTTTTTTAAATCTAGAAATCACACAAAAACTACAGTGAAATAACACCAGTGTTGCAAAATCAATCACTCAGAAGCCAGAAATAGGAGAATTCAGATAGCCTATGCTACGTCAGTCCGTACGCAGGAATTTCAGTGGGGGAGGTGTGAGCCATGGAGGGGTATGAGCCAGGTGGGGGGTTAGTGGCTGCCCTGCCCCCACCATAGCAGCCCAACCCCACCCCCAGCTTTGCTCCTGGAGGACAGGGGAAATCAGTCTCAGCTTTCCTCCTGTCAGCCAGATCACAGGGGCGGGAGGCTGGGGCAATGCACCGCTCCTGTCTTCCCCCAGCCAGCCAGAGCACGTGGTGGAAGGCTGGGTTAACGCACCACCCCAGCCTCATGCTTACTTGGGAGACCCTATGGGGGGGGGAGAGTATGGGTGTGTGTGTGTGTGTGTGTGTACAGTTCTTAATTACATGATCCCACCCTATTTTTTCCACAGCACACGTGCTTTCTTCATTGCACTTGGCTCTGCTCTGGGAATTGAATCAGGGCTGTGCAGGAGGTCCTTGTCTGTCTGTGGCAGTGTTTCCTAAATGTTGGATTCCCAATCCACAAGTCGGTCACAGGAAAGGCCCGTCACTGGCCTCTCATGTTACTCCCTGCCCTGCACATAGTGCTGTCCTCCCATATCATTCCCTTTCTCCTTTCCTCCATTTCTGCTGGGCCTGGGCAATGGCAGTGTGGAGGAAGTAACCAGAGCAAGCAAGTGGATGCTCAACAATCAGGGAACAATTGCAGCCCAGTCCCAGAGGGAGCATGACAGGCTGGAGTTACATCCAAAGAGTGAGAACATGGGGGCTAGAGGAAGACGAGCAGAGGGGTTGGGAGCCAAGCCTGCCTGAGGAAGAAAAAGGAGGAAAACGAGGGGCTGAAAAGTGAAGACCGGGAAGCAGGGACCTGTAGGGCTGAGAAGGGAATGGAGAGCAAGAGCACTGGAAATGTGAGAACAAACTCAATATTACTATGGCACAGTTATAGGATTTTTAAAAACAATCAGTATATAGATAATGGTGGGTCCCCAAAAAAGACTAAATGTAGTTGTTGGGTTGCCTTAGTAAAAAGTTTGGAGAAAAACTGGACAGGAAGACCCAGTGTAATTTATTGCAAAATTTGGAACGTGTGTAGTGAATGAGGCAGGAAATTGGAGGAAGAGGAAGGTTAAGGCATGGTTAAAGCAACCAAATCCTGAACCAACTAATTGAATTCTGGCATTGTCATTACAATTCTATGTGATGCTAAGCAAGTCACCTAACTGTTTTTGAATATTTGATTTTTTTTCAACCTTAACAAGTTTCTTTTAATAGCTTTTTTAGTGTAATATTATGATGATCAAAATTTGTAGCCAGGTATAACTTAAGTGTATGTCATCCAAAATAAGTCAAATTAGATTTATTTGCTGGAGAGAATGACCTGAAAATACTTGACACCAAATGTAACTCAACATGCTCTAGCTGCTTATTTCTTAGAAAGCAGATATGCCTTTTGTACCTGGGCCAAATTGTATTCTTAGTTACACTTGTGTAACCCTATTGAATTTGTTTGGGTTTAATGGGTGCAAGGATAGAATTCAGCCACTTAAGTTTACAGATGAATTGTAATACATATTTATTTGAAAAGCTTTGGTATTTAGAACTGAAATAAGTAATAAATAATATTTTACCATAGTAATATACTTAACTTGATATAGTTATTTGATTGTGGGAACTCACAGAAAATGCTTTAGCTCTTTACAATGTATGTGATTCTTATCGACATTCATTTTTAAAATAATTTAAAATTAAGTTTTAGTGATTGAAACTAAATTGTCCATCTAAATTAAATGCAGTACAAAACAGACCAGGTGTATCATTTTAAATTAGTTCATTAAATATAATTAAATACATGAGCACAAATACAAATATGCTGTTTCCGGACTCAAGAAGATAATCGTCCTTGGGCATACATAAAGCTTCCTTCCATTCATCATTATACCGTCTCTAATCACAAAGCATTTTCTTATTCCCCTCCATCAGTACTAACATTTAATGTAGAGTTATGGGGTTTTTTTCCTTTTTGCCGGTCTTGTTAAACCAACTTTAAAGAGCAATGATACAGAGAAAGGAGAAAATACTGACTGTACACAACTCTTGAAATGTATGGGGAGAATGGGAGGCTGAATATGGGGAAGGGGAGTGTGATGGACCGCCCTCGGTGCTTTAGAAATGGATTTGTGGACATAGATATGCCTAACTCAAAGGTGCTTTGCACAAATTGTCTCATGTAATCTATCAATCTTCATCATAATCCTCTCTGGATCTGTTTCTTATTTTGGTGTATGTTTCATCTTTGTGTGTAAAATTAGACAGTGTAAGGAATGTTTTATGGTTTAAAATGTGCAAAGGAAAGCCATCAAGGGTATTTCCAATGCTGGGATGCCTCAATGTTTGGGCAATCATACGTAGGCAGCCTTTTGTCCTTAAGTCTTAGCAGTGGTTGGTCTTAGGAAGTCACATGGCCTCTCTAACTGGTAAACTTTTTATGCAAAAGTGAGAATCTTTAAAACAATAGGAAACTAGCAGGCCTTTGGTGTTGGCTGGCTGGTGTGGCACACCTAAGGGAATGAACCAGTGGCCCCAGGGAAAACGAGACTTCCCTGGTTTGAAGGCTTAGCTGGGAAAGGAACAGGTTTAGGGTGAGTTTATAATGAGGTTTTAGTGTTAGAATTAGCTAAGTGTTTTCTATTATTTTGAGTTTGCTCTGCCTGTTCTCACTTATTACCACTTAAATCCTACTGCTTGTACTTAATCACTTTTATTTATTATCAAGCCCAGTGTAAATAACTGTTACCTGGGGGAGCAACCAGAGTGTACATTCCCCTTTTCATTGTTAAAGGGGGCTTACCTAAATAAATAATTTGGGGATCTGATCCTATTTGGGGAATGGTATCCTGGGAGGCCAAGACCAAAACAGCATTTTTCGTGGACCTAAAGGGTTTCAGTGTTTGTGCTGCGGAGGACCAGGGAGCTGGCCCAGCAAGAGAGGGTAGCAAGAAGTTCCATAGAGCAGAAAGGCAAGTGTCAGTGGCCTTATCACTCTGGGAAGCACCTCTAAGGGGTCTTCTGTGACTGCACCCCGTCACAGGGAGATCACAGAGCTTCTGGCATGGGAGGAAAATGGGAGACTGCAGTGGATGGGAAGGGTATGCAGAACCTCTGCTTCAATATCACAACCTGTGTGTTGAGAAAATGGGTATGTTTTGGCCATGTATCCAGATAAGATATGCATTTTAAATACTTCTGTAAAACATAGTGTGCACACAATTTTATATTAAAAATAAACATATTTTATTACTTTTAAAATTGGCATTCTTTTAAATTGCATTACTGCTGGATGCAGAAGGAAATAAACACCGCTTATGTAAACTAGATTATTCCTGGCTCATTGGGGACATATTGGCTCTGGAAGGGCAGGTGTCTAGTTTTTACTCCAGAAACAGGATTCAAAGAGATAAACATGAACAATGAACATCCTCAGAATTTCAGAAATCTCTCTTCCCTTTTGCTTTCCATCCTTTTTCTGCAATTTTTGGCCTCTTTTTTACTACTACCATAAAAACAATGTGAAGCCAATTCCCTCTGTGGATAACCCAAAACTGTTGTATCTTCCAGTATCTTCATTTAAAAAAATAATTAAAACATTCACACTACATTTGATCTGAAAAAAACATAATTAATCTATTTTTATCAAAGTAACTTTTGTACCATATTTTTTTTTCTAAGGGCATCTGTAAAAGTCCCTGATTCTTTCTGATTGCTTCTGCTGTTTAGTCAGCAAGGACAATATCACCTTAAACCACAGCACTTTTCATGTAATTTCTTTGTTGAAGAAACTAATCACAATCCAGAACTGTTCATTCAATGCTATTCCTGGCACCCACCCTCTGTTCATACAAAGGCGTTACATCAGCTCTTGTGGTGTAATATCCCCTGTGTACGTCTCAAGACCACTGATGATCTTGCAAATGTTCAATTGTGGAGTGTAGGAGGGAGTTTTTTTCATGAGTTCTTTTCCCTGTCAGTGCTAAGAAATGTGGACACGCTGACATCAGAATGAAGGTGGGATTGTTTGGAGGAATTCATATCAAGCTGATTGTTCTGTAGAATAGTTTGGCTTTCAATTACAACAACTTGGAATATGACATAGCAAACCTCATTTTACACATATATTGGTTTAACCTGAAAGGTTTGCTCCCATGTGGGTACAGCCAGTGTTGCTAAATTATTGTATAAAGTCAGTACGGAAGCAGCTTCAGTTTCTCAATGTTCTATAAGGCCTCTTCTCTTCTGGCATGGTAAATCCCCAAAAAGTACAGGATTTCCATTACTGCTTTACTAGGTAATGTAAAGAACATGCACACCAACAAACCTGGGTCATCATTGGTGATCGCTCAGAGTTGGTGGTAAATTCAGTTGTTATATCTTACAGATCTCTTTGCTATCAGTCTCAACATCAAGGTACAATATCAGAGAGGAGCCTAAATTAATTAATCTAGATGCAGTCTAAATTGATGTAATTTAAATATGCTATATAATGCACTCAAGAAGTTGGGATATAGAAAAATTTACTCCATGAAACTGTGTCCAATCTTACTGTTCTGAAGTTCTGCTCATAATTTTATAATAGAGCAGACAGCTATGTTCCTACATTTTTCAGTTTGTTGCTGCGCTATTTCTGCAACTCAGACTTGCTCTTCATTTCTTATGTCAAACCATGCTGTAACACTGTATATGCCATGTGTATTTTTGACAATACCAACATTTTCATGTAAATCTTTAGGGCCAGGATATTTCAGTTTTGCTCCGTGTTCGAGCTTGTCTTGACGATGTGGACCCTCGCTAATGTTTGTATTTCATTCATACTGTTTATTTTATTGACTGTGAGCGATAATATGATGCTTCTTCATATAATTTCTATTCTTATATTTTAAATCACGTCTGTCAATTAAAAAAAATTCCAACAAGAATATGAAAATTGCTTTGATTAAAAGATCTGTGTATTTCCAGTGTCTGAATATGCTTTCTAGTTTAAAGAGTAATTACGGGCCTATCACAAAACAAGTGAAAATACAATAATGTACAGAAACATCTTCAAGATGAGAAGGTACTTGTTTCCTGCAGTGTTACAGATGACTAAAAAAATCCCATTCACAAAGCTAACAATATATTGGTTTTAAGTTTTGCTTTGGGGGAATAGATTATATCTAAAATTTTTGCATATCTGTACATATATATCTATTTTAAAATATTATTACTGCAATTATATGGTATTATTTAACAGGGAGCTAAATTGTAAAGTATGCTGAGCCAAAGAACCAGGGTTTTAATTTCTTGACACTATTGGCTTGGTCAAGAATAGCTACCATAGAGAGAGGTAAGATTCCAGATTTCAACATTCCAGGAATGCTGCCTAGTAAAAAGGAATGGAAAATCTTGAGTAAGGGTATTTCAGGGACTAGGCCATTGAGATGAGATCCAAATCACTACATGTATCCAGTGTTGTTGTAGTCCTGTTGGTCCCAGGATATTAGAGAGAGATGGTGGTTGAGATAATATCTTTTATTGGACCAACTTCTGTTGGTAAGGGAGAGAGAAGCTTACACAGAGCTCTTCAAGTCTGGGATTGGTCTGCATAAGCTTGAAAGCTTCTCTTTCTCAGCAACAGAAGTTGGTCCAATAAAAGATTCTACTCACCCATCTTGTCTCTCTAACGCAGTGATTCTCAAAGTGTGGTCCGCAACCATCTTGCAAGTGGGCCACAGGCTTGGGACTTGCTCCTCCACCTTCCCACAGTGGAGGGAGAGCCTGTGCTGGTACTCCATCCCTGCAGTCTCCCCCCCATTCCTGCCACATGGTTGGAGCATCAATGCCTGCTTCCCACTGTGGGGGGGGGGGGGGGGCTTGTAGGCTAGATTCGGCTTGTGGGGGAAGGAGGTGGCTCTGTGAGCTGCCACTCTCCCTCCTCCTCCCCCGGCAGCAAAGGAAACCACTCACCTGGAGGCTTTCTCTGCTGCTCCCATTGACCAGAATCACAGCCAATGGGAGCAGTGGGAGGCATGAAGCCAAGTTAGCATCCCTTATGCCAAGTCCTTCACCCTCACTCCTCCTCTCAAGCACCTTCTTGATGTCGAGACCACACCCCCCCCCACCCTGCTTCTGCACACTCCCATCCAGACCACACTCCTGCACCCAACCTCCCAGCCAGACCCCACCCCCTCACTGTCAGCCCACTCCTGCACCCAGCTTCCCAGCCAGCCCCCCAGTCTGCTCCTGCACCCTACCTCCTGGCCAGACCCTGCACTCGAAACCCCTCCTGTATCCATTTTGTCATCATGGGTGGTTGGCTGGTGGTCTGCAGAAACATCTACACTGAGAGGGGTGGGCTGTGGTCCAAAAAGTTGGAGAACCACTATTCTAAAGTCATTACAATTTCATGGTGAAATCTCCAGACATTGAAATAATATCATATCTTAATGTCTGAAATACATTTTTGCAATATTTCAGTCTTCATTTTTTTTAAAAAAGCATACCAGTTTGCTGTCCTTCATTTGATATATTTTAGCAGGATTGTTACTTGCTGAGGTTTGTAATGCTTTATACAGTTTTATGAACAGAGAAATGGCATCCTTCTGCTTCTGGTTGGTTAGTTATTTACCTTAAAATGTAACCCTAGTGAGGGACTAAGACTCCACTGTGGTAGATGTTGCACAAATACAGACCATGATATCATGGTTGTTTTTCTGGTAGACACATAATATGATATATGTCTCTTAAAAGCAATCATATTTTATGAGCTACTTTCAAATAGCTTCAGATGAAGAGTCATAGTTATTATTTAGGTGTAAATAATCTGGTGTAATTGAATTCTTTATATTCCAGATATTTTCTCACTTGTTGGCAAAGCTTCACTAAAACAAATGGAATAGCTGTTAATCATTTCTTTTTCTTTGCTGTATTGCTTTGGGTAATACATTAAAGATCTCATTTTTTTTTCAGTTAATATTTACAAAATTACATATGCAATATTACTCAAATTTTTAAAATAATAATCTATAATAATTGCTAAGACTATTTGCTCCTTCTTTGCTGGCTATAAATTAAGCTGTTTGTGTTTTAAATGTTCTGCTGAAAACATGTTTTAAATTACTACTTTATTTCTGTATATAGTACTTGATATAGCTCCACCACAAAAATGCAGTGAGATCCTTGTGGCAGCTGGTGATACTCTAATGTTTTTCGATAGTGACATAAAAGGAAAAGGGTATATCTCCTTTCAGTGTGCATGTGTAACTCCAATTAGTGTTCATAAGCGTTACATGCTCATGTTGAGAGGAAAACATATCCCTGAAATATGTCACTATTTATATTTATCATTAGTAAATATACTCTTATGTGCTGTATATTTTTAAGCATAAATGTCAGTCATCAGTGACAAGAATGCAGTCTTATAATCTTCTTTCAATGTTTACTTAATTTGATATAATTTGACTTGGTATTTTTATATTTCTGTTCAGAGACATGTAGGTGTGATCATTTTAGCATTTTCTAGAGCAAATCCTGCACCATGTTCTGCTGTGTAGTTGCTGGTCGGTGAATTTCCATAGACCCTTCTGCTCATTCCAGGAACTATATAAGAGGAACATTCTGGAGGTCTCCCTGATAAGTCTTCCTGAAACACAACATAAGCTGAGCAGCATACTACATGCCTTCCTGTCTGCTAAGCTGGCCCAACCAATGGACCTGGTGCTGATGGATCCTGCTAAGGTGATCTGGTAGATGCCAGCCATGATCCCACCAGTCTGCAAAAGATCTGACCATAAATACTATGTTGCACCCCTGGTTGCCAATTTCCTGTTTTCCCACTCATCCCCTAATTCTTTAGTGGTGGATGCTGTCAATCAGAGGGGAGAAACAGAGTGCAGCTAGAACTACACTATACAATAAGAAGTGTCAGTGCCTAGACCTCATGGGTAGGAAGGCATATTCCTCCGTGTCTTCACAGTTGCGTATATCCAACTACATGGCAATGCTTGCAAAATATACACATCATATCTTCGAGCAACTTTCACATGTTGACAGCCTTCCTGATGACAAGAAAGAACAGTTCAGGGCCAATATAAATGAGGGCACCCTGATCTCTTGCATGGCCCTGCAAGCGGCCCTAGATGCATCCAATACAGCATCCCAGTGAATTACGACTACTGTCGTGATGAGAAGGTCATCATGGCTTCACCACTCTGGTTTCCCCCATGAGGTAGAGGCCACAATTGAGGACTTTCCTTTCCAGGGCTCCAAATTATTCGCAGACACCACTGGCATGTCACTCCATTCCCTCAGGGACTCATGAGCCACACTAAAGATTCTCGGCATCCATGTCCCTGCAATAAAATGCAAACGGGAGATATTTTACCCAATGCTATAAGCCTTCACCTTTCGCTCATGCTCAGAGGCATTTCAACAATAGAAGGAGGCAACACCAAACTAGATGGAGGCAGACTCCTGACCAGCCCTCAACTGTCCAGCCCTCAACCTCGAGGTAAATGTTTTGAAGATCGGGTCGAGAGTCTGATAATACTTCCTTGTTTAAGGCAACCTCAGCCCCACTAGCTATTGCACAGCACCTACCATCTTTCTACCATCAATGGTCTTCCATCACAACCCACAAGTGGGTATTGGACATCCTGAAAGGTGGATACTGTATTCCTTTTTCTACCCACTTTTCTCAGCCACCTTCCCCGTCCTCCTTCAGGGACCCATCTCACCAGAGCATTCTACTCCAAGAGATTGAACATTTGCTCCACCTAGAAGCCATAGAACCTATACCTCATAATTACAGGGGCAAAGGGTTCTATGCCAACTATTTCTTCACAACAAAGAAATCAAGGGGATAGAGACTGATTCTTGATCTCAGAAGGCTCAGTCACATTACACCCTCAATGGTTCAAGATGGTCACCCTGTCCACTATAATCCCACCCTTAAACATGGAGGGCCAGTTATTGACTCTCGACCCCCAGGATGTGTACTGTCATGCATCCATCCATCCAACACATCAGAGAGACCTAAGATTTGCATTGAGCGATGCCCATTTCCCATACACAGTGTTGCTGTTCAGACTCTCAACAGCTCCAAAGGTCTTCTCGAAGGTGGTTGCCGCACATGGCGTGCAGGCTATTGGGGTGGGAGCCAGTCTCCATGGCCTGCAGACTGCCTGAAGTTCTCCCTGTGTAAACAATGTAAGATTTATAACAACACAAGTTTTTACTTAGTAAAGATGTTGGCTCTTTACGTGCATCATATAATACTTGTATTGACTGATGCCAACTAGTCTAGAAATGGGGACCTCGTGCTTGTTCTCTTTCTCTTAACTATTCCTGAAAGTTCCCTATGAGTGTCACTGTTTCTATTTCAGTTTTCCAGTTTAGCCCATAATTTGATATTTTGGTACTTCTGGTGTGAAGAAATGCACCTACAACAATATTTTAAAACAGATTTAAATAATTTCACTGGCTTCAGGCATTAGTTCTGGTTGCTGCTACTTTGTCTCTTTCAGTTTGCAAGATACACTCAAGGAATGTCAGGAATACTAAAAGGAAAGAATTAAGAATAAAAATTGTTCCATTTTTGTTGGGTAGTTTATTTTCCTTTTTGCTATTAACATTGACAGCACTGAATCCTCACCACATAGAAAAAAGCAATTAAGACTGAAGCTGGAAAAAATGTCCTTGAATTTAATCTGACTCGTAATACAGATTTCCTTTGGCATATAAGATGATTGTACATGGAAATTTTTTTCTGCAATACCATTACGCAGGAATAAAGGCAGACGTATCTCTTCTGATCCTGCCTCTCCCCAAATATTTTCAATGTCCTCAGTGGCTGTGTCTACACTGGCCACTTATTCCAGAAAATCAGCCGCATTTCCGGAATAACTTGCCAGCTGTCTACACTGGCCCCTTGAATTTCCGGAAAAACTATGCTGTTTACACTGGCCCCTTGAATTTATCTACTGTAAAATCATCAGTGCTTTTCCGGAAAAACTATGCTGCTCCCGTTCAGGCAAAAGTCCTTTTCTGGAAAACTGTTCCGGAAAAGGGCCAGTGTAGACAGCACAGATTTCTTTTCCGCAAAAAAGCCCCGATCGCAAAAATGACGATCGGGGCTTTTTTGTGGAAAAGCACGTCTAAATTGGCACGGACGCTTTTCTGGAAAAGCATCTTGCCAATGTAGACGCGCTTTTTCCAGAAATACTTATAACGGAAAACTGTTCTGTTTTAAGCATTTCCGGAAAATCATGCCAGTGTAGACGTAGCCAGTGTGTGTAGAAGAGAGCTGGAACAATTTTTATGTACAGAGGCTAAAAGCCAAAATGTAATCCCTAAATATAATGACTTCAAGTCAGGGGGAGTGGCAGCACCCCAGTGCCTCTGGTATGAGCAGCTATGATTTTGTTTGATTTGTTCCAGTATTGACTCTTCTTAATAATGACAAGCATATAATTAGGGTATAACATTCGTTTTTACTACTTTTTACAGATTTTTTTTTTACATCTATCATTACTTTTTGTAGTATGATAAAAAGAATGTTATGTTCTAAGCAATACAAATATTAAATTTTGTTATAGCTTTCTTCTGGGCCTTTTATTTTCTCACAGCAACCAAACCTAACTCTTTTTTTTTTTTTTTTTTTTTTTTTTTTTTGTACAGTTTAAAAGAAAGGCATCTAACATTGAGCAAATTTTTTATCGTTCTAACTTGATGTCATGAAGAAATGTCAGGTGGGTTTTCAAAACTGAGTGGTTTGAAAACTATCTGGGTCCAGCAGGGGGATGATGCTGGAGTTAGGGCTTCTGTTGCAGTAACACTGTATCAGCAAACACAGAGCAATTTGCAAGGGAGTTCAGCATTCCAAGATCTTCCTGCAGGCCCATGTTATTTGAACCATGGACTGGCTGTTTATAATTACACAAAATTAGTGACTTCCATTCAGAAGTTTCACTGTCCTGTGCCACAAATCTGAGACATATGTGTTTTTCTATTATTTACTAACCCAAATATGAATGATTTACCTTATAACTGTGCAAAAATGACAGTGGGGCAGAAGTCTAAAAGAAATTGGTCTGGCTTGTTTGTGAAGGTGGTGAGTTTCAGGAAGATGGTGCTGGAAACCTGGCATCCTTATTGCAGCACCGTTGGTTCTGTGGTGTAATGTCTGTGATGCATAATGGTTACACTAATGGTTAGGGGTGTGTCTCTGACCAGAGAAGAGGATCATGTACTCTTAGATGCTTTGCCTTTTAATTTTGAGGCTTTGTGTTAGGTTTGTTTGTATTGATCAACCATAACTGTGTTGCAGTACAGGCGGGACTGGTTGCACTGTCTTTGGCCCACTAACTGCTTCCTTTTTTTAATCAAGAATGTGACACTAAAATCACTTTAAAATTGTGGCAAACTTCGGTCTTAAAGAAATACCCAAGAGTGGGTTTGTCACTATCCCACTCTTGAATGTAATTACTTCCTCACTACACTGTAGGGTGTGTGCAGGTAGTTTAAATATAGTGAAACTTTTCTTTTTCTTAAAAGAGGGGATAATCACAGGATTGCATCTCCCCAAAACTGGACACCACAGATGGCAAAAGTTTTGAATGGACATACAAATCCAAACACTGTAGCCCACTTTAGAATTGGCTTGCCTGTCTTAGGGACTGCATTATGGAGCTGCAGTTCTGCCATGCTTTTTATAGCAGCCACTTTGGATTTGCTTCTCTGTTTATGTATCTTGAAACAAAGTTTTGTTTTCCAAAATATATTTGAGCATTACCAGACTAATAACTTTGGTGTAGGAAAGTTTTTCTTTATGTGGATCTAGTGGAGGCATGAGCTGTTTTATGCTAGATAAGGGAGGTGTTGCCAAATCTGAGTTCCACAGGAAAAGTGCCAAAAATATTCGGCTTCTGAATCAAAATTAGGGCCTGTGGGAATGGGTTTGAAAAGACTTATGAATGCTGCATGGCAAAAATGCATTTTGTGCTGACTAAACCTCTTTTGTAATCAGAGTCTAAAGAAATTTGTAGACATGCTTTTTTACTGTTTAGTAAAGATCTTATTCTGAACAGAAATTAAATTTGGTTTTCCTTTTACCATCTCTAGTATGTAATTTTTGGATATATCTCATGGAATAAAGAATGCAAATTCTCTGTCAGGACTAGGTCCACAAATCAGATTAGTCAGTGTAGGTCATCACCTGTGAAAAGCTGTAGAAAGCAGAATCAAAGGATGTCTGATAAAGGACTGACCTTCCCCTTCTGAAGACCTCCTCAGGGTAGGTGTACACTTGCAGCCTATTTCGGAATAGGGCTGCAAATGTAGGCATTCGGAGTTGCAAATCAAGCCCGGGATTTAAATATCCTGGGCTTGATTTGCATCTTCCCGGCAATTTTGGGAATAACAACAGGTAGTTCGAAATAGGGCTTTATTTCAAACACCCATTTCACTGTCACGTGTATACGCGGGCAGTTATTCCAGGCTTGTAAATTTCAAAAAATGGCACCCGGCCGGGAAGATGCAAATCAAGCACGAGATATTTAAATCCCAGGCTTGATTTGCAATTCCAAATGCCTACATTTGCAGCCCCATTCCAAAATAGGCTGCAAGTGTAGATATACCCTCAGTTTGACTACATCTCCTGTAGCTATTGTCTGGGCACTCAGCATTTGCTGAAACAGAGAATTGGAAACAAACCCCCAAACTCCTCAATCCAGAAGAGGCAGTATGTCTCCTGCCTGGAATTATCACAACACACTCTCCCTCCCACACTACAAGGAGGGGCAAAGAAAGAGCCAAACAGGAGACCAAAGCTGTGTGCTTCTTGCTCTGTATCTCTGCCAGACGGTGAGGAGGAAAGGTTTGTGTCTTTTGCATTCTAGTCCTCTCATCTGCCAAGGCAGAAAGGTTTCACGTTGGCTGCATTATTCTGGCCTGGAATTAATTCCCTCAGAGTTCACCCTAGCCGGGAGTCTGACAGTCAGGCTGCAAATGTCTTGAAGGATGGCAGAAAAAAAAGTACCCTTGTCCAGCTAGCTGAAGGCAGTTATATCAAAGAGCAGTGGCCTAGCCTGGAGAAACCATAAATGAAACTAGCTGAATCCACCATAAACAGAGCCAGGATTGATTAGTAAGACAATTTCAGACATGAACCCTCCCAAGCCCAGGTCCCATCATCATCATCATCTTACCCTCCCACTGCCCATCTCTTATCTTCCATTTTGGTCTCCTTCACTTTGCTTCTGGGAAAGTCAGAAATTCTGCACAAAAGGAAGGCAATGGGGCTCTCCCACTTAGGAAGAAATCCTCTTTGTCTAGGAGATCTCTTGGATTTGGTGCCAAAAGTGCCTTTATCTCCGAGGCTGCCATCTTGTGAGCCCCAGGCAGCAGCGGTTCGTGCTTTCTTATTGGCATTCTATCCCTTCCCAAAAGGGTAAAGATAAAGAGAAGCATGTTAGCAGAAAAGGGTTGAGGGGCTTTTCATGTGACTCAGGTTCCATCTACTCTCCTGTTCTGAGTACAGCATTTCCTTTGACTCATCACAAAGGGCACTGGAGCAGAAAGCTATGTTTACAAGGTTTTTATGCATGGAAAGAGAAAGTATAATAAAAAGAAATAAAATTATTTGTCTGGTTCTGCTTCTGGTGGCTTTCCCCAGGTAGAAGGTGATCCAGGTACAGGTTGAACTTCTCTAGTCCAGCATCCTCAGCATTTGGCTGGTACCAAACCAGAGAATTTGCCTGACCATCGGAGGTCAATATTGTCTGGCAGTATTACCAACAGTTCCATTGCTTCCTGGGCTCTTAGAAAACGTTTAGGGATAAATTAGTGTAAAATAACAGCACAGAACACTTAGAGCCAGGACTGGTGGCTGTAATACTTTATGGGGCCATGGGAAACTTGGGGCATATCTAGACTACATTTTTTTTCGAAAGGAGATATGCAAATTCAGTGAGATTCTTCTTCCAGTTGTATTTTCGAGAGTGGGTCTTTCGAAAGTAAAAGTAGTCTGGATGTGTTTTTTTTCGGGAAAAACCCCTTTTTTCGAAAAAACACTCTTCCTAAAAAAAGGAGTTGACACAGTTTTTCGAAAAATGCATTCAGACTTTCACTTTTGAAAGATCTGCTTTCGAAAATGCGATCAGAACAAGATATGCAAATAAGTGCCAAATTTGCATATCTCCTTTCAGAAAAAAACGTAGTCTAGACGTGCCCGTGGTCACATCCCTGATAAGTAAACATCTGGCTACCTACAATCATATTGGACCATGGATGTTGCCAGACTAGAGAGGTTCAACCTGTACTGTATACCCTTTTCTGGATGACATTCTAGTCACAGTTCCATCCAAGAAATGGTCCACTTGAGTGATTCAGTCAATAATTTAAACAGTGCAACATATATATTAAATTGCAATATATGTATATATTGCTATATATATATTAAATTTTGGAAGGAATCATCAGGCACTTCAGCTCCTAGTTCATCTTGGAGTGTTAGACATAGAGTCCCAAAAGATCAGATTAGCAATTACCCTCTTGAGGAGTTGCCTGAGGACATTGGTAAGCAGCCTAATAAGTGTTCTGTAGATGATCATATCCTGCATAGGGTAGGGCCTAGGGCAGGAATATATATGAACTCAACTTTCCATACCAGCCAACAGGGCCAGCCTTAGCCCTATTTGCCCGATTCCCCTGAATTGGGCCCTGCGCCCTGAAGCCGGAAGTGTACTGGGCACCCTGCAGGAGGGGGCGTTGGCCCCGAAGGAGGAGTGTGACAGCTGCCTGCGCCTCAGGAGGTGTGAGTTCAGTGCAGGATTTCCCTGAGCCGGGGGGGGAGGGGGGGGGGGACAGGGATTTTTTGTGTGCGGTTTTTTTTTTTTTGCTCAACCAAAATTGCTGTGGGGCCCCTTCGAAATTGTTCGAATTGGGCCCTGCACTTCCTAAAGACCTATTCCTTGCAGTCTTTTTTCCCCAACAGTCACAAGAAGAAGCTCCACTCCCTAATCGTACAGTGGGCACTAGCTTTTTATATTAAACAAACTAAGCCATTATGAAAGTCAAACAAACTATTTTGTCACTGTGGCAGACAGGATTTACACCTTGAAAATTGAATGTAAAAAATTTTAGATTTGGAAACATTTAATACTTTCTCCAGGGGTACATGACAATTTAAAGTACAGCGCAGTCCAGATCCAGATGTAAACTTTCTCAAGTATTATAATGGTACGAAAATGGAAATACTACCCATTTTCCTTGGATCATCACTGCAAAATATCACAAGTGAAAAAGAAGCCGCAAGAATGAAAACATTGAGAGAAAAAATATTTAGAGACTTATTTGGCATCATTTATTAAAGATTTGTATTTCAAAGGTTAAAATAGACGTGTCACTTTGCATGTTTCACACCCACAGTATGTGAGCTAGCACAACTGCATAGAAATTGTTATTCAAAATGTGAGATGAGGTTGTGGCATTTTTGGGACGAGTCATCTATGGCAGTGAAGCAAGAAGCATTTTTTCTGCAGCCTAACATCTCACCCATAGTATACCACATGACATCAGCCTCATGGCACAGTAGGCAGTTTACCACAGCCTCAAAGTATGTATGTGCCTTTCACATCACTCTCCTTCTGGCCACTTAGCACAGAGTGCTATGCTGAAACCTTTGAATAATGTTACAGTGCGTTACATAGAAAACTGGCAGCTTAAACCCAGTGCAAGCCTCTCGGGCAAGGACGATCATATTTTATATGTGGCTAGCATGTTTTGAATACCTTACAAAACTGATCAAAGTCAGACAAGAGAAATAATTTATCTGAACCTTAGATACAGGGCTGGCCCACAACATTTTGGCACCTGAGGCGGGGAGCTCAAATGACACCCCCATGCCCTCTTGCTTGGGCCAAAACTTTGAAAGGTCTCAATTCTGCCTCCTTCCTGTTCTACTCTAGAGCAGAGAGAATACATGTGGCCCCATCATCAGACACAATTTTCTACACTCTGAGTCCTAGTGGCGCCCCTCCACAGTCTGGCACCTGAGGTGGCCGCCTCAGTTCGCCTCATGGTAAGGCCAGCCCTGCTTAGATATGAATTTCATAAGTTATCAGTTTAAAGATGTGGAGACAGAACATCTTCTCTGCCTGACCAATCAGCCAAAGATACGAGAAACTTTGTTTCCACTTTATCGTTCCATCTGAACACTGGCGTTTACTCATCTCAGGAAATTGTCAGGAATTTTGTCCCCTAACCTTTGGGCTCTTCCCAATCTATGAAGGTAATGGCCATCTACACATCTTGTGCCTCTGCACTGCTTACCAGGAAAAGTCAGACCTCCATCAGTGTATAGTCCTGGAAAGCACCATAATATTCCAAAGCAATGTCATTTTTGCAGTGGGACAGACAGCACAGGATGCTGTGGAGAGTAATCACCACCTATTTCAGTTCTACCAGAGATCATGCAGATTCTCATTAAGCCTCACAGAGGGGCTTCCATGAGTAAGGGGAAACAAAAGATAATGCAATTGAACCATAAGTTCTTCATCTTCCTTGTTACCCATTTGGGATCCTTAGATTTGGTTCCTTTCTATCGTTGGACGAAGAGGGGGTGACCTTACCTTTAAAAGCAAAAGTACATAAATTACATTTAGTGAAGAAATAACAAGACTGGAAGTAATTAGATTTTTATTTCTGACAGGAAACAGTTGACAATAAAAATCAGCACTTCTGATTAGTAAGCGGTGGTGGGATGCTTCTAGGATCATTGTTAGATTTAGACATAGCATCAGATACTTTTTTAAAAATGAATATATTTGGTATTGGGATGAGAATTTAGGTATCAAATGAACTCCTGTAGGGCAGAGTCTGAGCTATTCCATCTTCTTTGAGGGCTTACATTATTTCAGTCTCCTCATCAGCTGGCTGGTTATCTTGTCAGCCATTGAGATGGGGACTCGTGATGCCACCAGCGTTAAACAACTAACTAGGGGATGAGATTGGTACCAGACTGAACTTCCTGGGTGAGCATTCAGGAAAAACTGGCGACAGACTTTGCTGGGCCCTGTTCAGCTGGACCATGTTGTGAAAGGCTCCAATGGTGATTTAAAGGGCCCAGGGCTTCAGCTGCTGTGGCACTAGAAATTATGGTAGCCCAGAACCTTGGCCCCTTTTAAATCATTGGGCCCCATGGCAGTTCCCCCCTTTACCCCTTCCATCAGCAGCCCTTTATTCAGGAAATGCGATGAGCTCACAGGTGGCGCAGCAAGCATTCCCCACTTAACCAGTAACAAAAAATAGCTGGAGACCCTTTTTCATGTTTCTCCACACTTCGAGCATTGCAAAACCCCTGCCAATGGCAAAGATCTCCCTTCATTTATCAATACATGTAATGGCTAGTTGCAGCTATTCATCGTACAGTCACAGGTTTGTATCTATATGTTTCTTTTTGATACCTAGATTACTGGATGCTGCCACAATCACTTATTTTGTGATTATCTGGAAATTAGTGAGAGGAATCAGAACTATGTTTCACCCCTACTGTCACACGTTGGCCTACAGCCATACCAACCTGCACTGTGATCTCATCAGAGCATTTGTAAACTAAGTGGGACAAAAAGTAGAGCTTCTATCTTGCATCAGGATCTACTAATATGGACTTTTCATGGGTTTCAGTGTAGGTTTGGGTCTAGCACTGAAAAGGAAACTTGCATTCAAGAGCAGTTGCTTCAGAAAGTGGAGTTGGTGAATCAGTAAGTGGCTGTGCAGTGCAAGTTAATACTAAATCAATGTACAAAGATGGTGCTGTGAAGAATTGTGCTGCTCCAGATGGTATTTTTTGGATAAGGCTTAAAATCCAGGTCTTGACTACTTGTGATCAGAAAAAGATCTAGCTAAGGTTTTATATAGCACCCATTACCATATTATCTGAGCCCTGTACTACGTATTGTGAGTTAGTTCAGTTTTTAGTGCTTTCCACAAACTTACTATTTTGCTATCTTGTGTGTTAATATTACAGGCAGAGTTGTATAATTGCCTAGCATTAAGGTAGATACTTCCCATTAAAGACCCTGTTACAGTCTGCAATTGTGGCTAACAGGGCTGGCTTTAGGCCGATTCCACCGATTCCCCCGAATCGGGCCCCGCGCCTATGAGGGCCCCGCACCCTAAAGCCGTGGTCACCAACTGGTCTATCGCGATTGACTGGTCAATCATGAGGCCTCAACCGGTCGATCACAAGGTGTTCGGGCCCTCTCACCCCTCATTTTCCCCTCAGCCCAGAGAAGCCCCATTACCTACCTCCTGCATAGTGTCGGCTTCCTGCGGGGTAGACAGAAGTCCTGCCTGCAGTTTCACACCACTTCTGGGGATTCCAGAAGTGCGCTGGCTGCTCCCCACCCACAGCTCTGTGGTGTGCCGGGAGTGCTGCGGGACGGAGCGTCAGCCCCGACGGAGGAGCGTGGCGGCTTCCCTGCACCGCAGGAGGGGTGAGTCAAGCACAGGGGTTTCCCTGCGCCACATCGGGGGGCAGTCAGCCCTGGGGTTTGGCCCCAGGGCAGGCACGCACGGGGGTTTGGCCGCGCTGCAGGAGGGGGGTTTGGCCCCCGGAGCAGGTGGGGGTTTGGCCCTGGGGCAAGCACGCGCGGGGGTTTGGCCCCAGGGCAGGTACGCGCGCAGGGGTATCATAAATTAACTATGCTATTAACTTGCTGCTTTAAGACTTAAGTTCATTACGGTTGCAAATATATATCTTAAAACTGATTAGGCCTATTGTCTTAATTTAATCTAATATACAAATAAGGAAATATTTTATAAATTTTAATAAAATAAACATTATTGAAGAAAATCAGTTGTACAACTATCAAAACATAAACTATTTTCCTAATATGAAAGTGAAAATCTATAATTAATATTATTTTAGAATGTGGTGACTTCTATCAATATGGGTAAGAGATCAAGAGACATTGGTAGAAAGTACCCAAGTGGGAGTAAGAAAAGAGCCATATACAAGGCAAAGGCAGTTGAAAGACAGACGTAAAAGGGTACTTTGAACAAGTATTTTAGCAGACCTGATTCTACTGTTAAGCCAGAAGAGCTCAGTGAAGATGCAGCTATGGTTGAAAATTCTCCAGTAGAACATACGACACAGAGAACAACAGCAGTGACAAAGAATTTGAAGAGCCAAATCAGTCTAAAGAAGACACTCGAGACAGTCAAGGTGAAGAGAAGACTACAAAAAGGGTTGTAACTGATGCTGAAGGTACTGAGGGTCAAGAATGCTTTTCTGATGATAAAGATGTGAGTGGTTTAGATCCAGAGCAGAAAGGCAACTTCAACTCTGCTGACCAGATAGAAATATCTGATGATCCTGCAACTTGGCCAGAATATATTAGCCAGCCTATCATAGAATCATAGAATAATAGGACTGGAAGGGACCTCAAGAGGTCATCGAGTCCAGCCCCCCGCCCTCAAGGCAGGATCAAGCTCCGTCTACACCATCCCTGACAGATGTCTATCTAACCTGTTCTTAAATATCTCCAGAGAGGGAGATTCCACCACCTCCCTTGGCAATTTATTCCAATATTTGACCACCCTGACAGTTAGGAATTTTTTCCTAATGTCCAATCTAAACCTCCCCTGCTGCACTTTAAGCCCATTACTCCTTGTCCTGTCCTCAGAAACCAAGAGGAACAAATTTTCGCCTTCCTCCCTCCTCACTAAGCAGTGGGCCTACCCTGTCCTTGGTCTTCCTCTTGCTTTTAATGTATTTATAAAAGGTCTTCTTGTTTCCCTTTATGCCTGTAGCTAGTTTGATCTCATTTTGTGCCTTTGCCTTTCTAATCTTGCCCCTGCATTCCCGTGTTGCTTGCTTATATTCATCCTTTGTTATTTGTCCTAGTTTCCATTTTTTATATGACTCCTTTTTTATTTTGAGATCATGCAAGATCTCCTTGTTAAGCCAAGCTGGTCTTTTGCCATATTTTCTATCTTTCCTACACAGCGGAATTGTTTGCTTTTGGACCCTTAACAACGTCCCTTTGAAATACTTCCAACTCTCCTCAGTTGTTTTTCCCTTCAGTCTTGCTTCCCATGGGACCTTACCTACAAGTTCTCTGAGCTTATCAAAATCTGCCTTCCTGAAATCCATTACCTCAATTGTGCTGGTCTCCCTTCTACCTTTCCTTAAGATCATGAACTCTATTATTTCGTGATCACTGTCCCCTATACTGTCTTCCACTTTCAAGTTCTCAACTAGTTCCTCCCTATTTGTTAAAATCAAATCCAGAACAGCTTCTCCTCTGGTAGCTTTTTCAACCTTCTGAAACAGAAAGTTGTCTCCAATGCAGTCCAGAAACTTATTGGATAGCCTGTGCCTCGCTGTGTTAGTTTCCCAACATATGTCTGGATAGTTGAAGTCCCCCATCACCACCAAATCTTGGGCTTTGGATAGTTTTGTTAATTGTTTAAAAAAGGCCTCATCCACCTCTTCCACCTGGCTAGGTGGCCTGTAGTAGACTCCTAGCATGATATCACCCTCGTTTTTTACTCCTTTTAGCTTAACCCAGAGACTCTCTACACGGCTATCTCCTACGTTCATCTCCACTTCAGTCCAAGTGTGTACATTTTTAATATACAAGGCAACCCCTCCTCCCTTTTTTCCCTGTCTGTCCTTCCTGAACAAGCCGTACCCTTCCATACCAACATTCCAATCATGTGTCCCATCCCACCAGGTTTCTGTAATACCAGGGAGTACTTAATAAAACAAGGGCCACCTAAAATTATTGTAGAAGATTTCCCTAAAAATAAGATTGGGAAACACTTTTCAAAGTTTCACTACAAAAGGAAACTTTCAAATGGTGAAATTGTAGCTCGTTCATGGGTGATATATTCAGTTTCAGCCGACAAGATCTTTTGTTATTACTGTAAGATTTTTTTGCTATAATTTGACAAGTTCATTAGCATCTAATGGTTTTAATGGCTGGTCTAATATTCATACAAGATTGGCTGAGCACGAAAACTCAAAAGGACATTTACAAGCTATGCTTAGTTGCTGCGACCTTCAGCAAAGGTTATCTGCTGAAAAAACCATTGACTCAATACAACAAAAACTTATACAGTAGCTTTGTATAGCGTGGAGCGCAGTCGTTGATTAGCTCAGACATTTAGTCTCATTGGTCCTTATGGGGAAGGGGTTCTTCCCCCTCCCTTGTATGACCTGTGCAAAGCCCAGACAAAACGGCAGCACCTGCGTGCCTGGCAGAGCTGGGTAGGGGGCAGGAAGGCGGGACGTGATTCTGCCCTGTAGCTGGGATTTAAAGGGGCTGTGACTCTTTTTGTGTGTGCGGTGGGGTTTTTTGGGGTTTTTTGTTTTTTGCTGAACAAAAAATCCTGGCTGCCGGGGCCCTATTGAAACTGTTCGAATTGGGCCCCATGCTTCCTAAAGCCGGTGCTGGTGGCATACTGTAACCATCTGGACTGAAATTACCATATTGAATGTCTGCCTCGCAGTGGGGTTTTTTTTATTTTATTTTATTTTTGTCAAAATAGTTACTGTTTCCAAGAATATGGCTAAAAAAATCCTTGTTACCTTTTTTATTTAAAAAAACTGTAGCATGTCCATGTTTTAGGGCAGAGACCTGAAATCTGGTAGGAGGTAGCCTTTGTGCCAGGAATGGGCTTTTTGCCATCTCCATGGAAATCTGCCCAGGTTTAGCCAAGTCTTAAGCCTTTGAGAAACTGCTATTCACATATGTTCCTTAGAAACTTCTATACTATCTGCTAAATTCATTGACGATTACATCCACACTGGATATGCTCCAGAGCAGGGCTGATCAGTACTGTCCCTGTATCTGTGGCTCTGAGGTGCTTTGAGGCATGGTGGATCCAGGCACTTGAACTGAGGGAGAAAGACTGGCTCTCCCTGTCTCTGAATGAGAGGAGGGTTGGGTGTGCCCTTACACAGCACCCACCTGAAATATGTGAGAGAAGCCTGGGTCCAGGCTGCCTTCACCTCCCGAAGCACAGAATAGGGGGGGTGCAGGGTTGGAGCCCAGCTGGAGCCCATCCCTGATCATTAAGTCATAGCTCTTGAGCCAGCTAACCTGGGTGGAGGAGGCCACAGAAAAGATGGCTTCGCAGGACTCCATGAACTCCATGTCCTGGGCTACAAGGAGCATGTTATCATATGGTGACAAGAGTCCCTGCAAGGTTGGCCTTCAAAGCACCTGCACCATCCTCTCTTGCAGAGGAGGGATCATGCATGATTGGGGAAGCAGCAAACTGAAAGTGGGGGTAGGCAGAGGGAGGAGAAGGAGGCCCATCAGTTCATTGCAAATTGAGGTAGGAAGGAGAGGAAAGTCCAAGGGGCATGTGCACTTACATACACTTGTATTGTAGGCAATGATGCCACTGCAGCCCCAGTCTGGGTGGAGACAGACAATCAGGTGACCATCTGGACTGGTGGAGGAATAGTGTGATAGAAGGCAGGTGCGATTCCCCTCCCTTTCTCTCCTCCCTACCCCCCCCCCCCCCCCAGCAGTAATAGCCAGGCAGCTGTAACATCAGCAGGAACAAGAAGTCCCACCATTGTTGAGAATGGGCAGAGCATTGCTGGAGGAGAAAGAAGGGTCTTGGATTTGTCAGTTGCATGCTGACAAATCTGGTAGATTCTACTCCTGCCTGTTACACAGAGTTCTGTGTGGTGCTGGGAAGTCACTTAACCCAAACTTTTCACAGGTGGCCATTAGTTGTGCACTCTTCATTGTTTGATACGATTTGCAGAGCAGCACTTACATCTGCAATGGAAACCAATGGGAGCCAGGGGGGAGGCTGTACATATCAAGTGTTCCCTAAAAAATCAGATCATAGATGCCTTACATTGGTCACCCAAAATTAGTGGATACTTTTATCTTTAATTTCTCTGTTCCTTTATTATCACAACAGCTCATCTATACAGGGCTGTTGTGAAAACAAAGTCATTAATATCTGCAAAATAGTCCGTTGATATAATATTGGGTGCCACAGAAAAGCCATGAGGAAATTAATTTCATTTTTAATAGTGTTGGAATATTACAGAAAATAGACCCTGGAGCCGCACTTTGAACAACATGGAGAAAACAAAATACGGAATAGCTACTCATAAAGTGAGCACTGTCCCTTCTGTACACTGAATGAAGCAGGCATCCTGTAGCAAAAACAGCTTGTGAACATGTAATGCATACTCACAAGGGGATCTCTTTAAGGTTCATTCTGGCATTTCATAATTTTTGAGCGCTTGACTTTGCAACCTTAGTAATGTTCTTTTATTTAAAGCAGTTTTTGTGTGTGATTGTAGCAGGCCAGCCAATGGGGGGTAAAGAAGGCAGTGGCCCTGGGGCCCAGCAATTCAAAAGGGTCTTGGGCTTTCACCTGCCACTGCTACTGCAGGAGTGGTGGTGGCCAAAGCCCAGGGCCCTTTAAATTGCTGTTTGAAGCATGTACAGCATGATCCAGGCAGTGCTAAGGGCTGGCAAGGAGAGATGCAGCACATCCCGGAAGACTAACCTCAGCCCTGCCTCTTCTGCCCAAGACCCCACATCTTCTGGGGACATGGAGGTGGCCCTCCCCTCCGCTCTGGTCTGACAAGTCTGTTGGCCCCACAGGGTTGAAGATGTATGTTGTTCACTCAGATTGTGTCACACTTGGGCTATGTCTAGACTGCATCCCTCTGTTGACAAAGGGATGCAAATCAAGCACATCAAAATTGCTAATGAAGCAGGGATTTAAATATCTCGCACTTCATTAGCATAAACATGGCCGCCACTTTTTTTTGAAACAGAGCTTTTTCGAAAAAAATGGCAGTCTAGATGCGGATCTGTCAAAAATAAACCCTTTTTCGACAGATCCTGTATTCCTCAAAAAATGAGGTTTATTTTCGACAGATCTGCATCTAGACTGCCGTGGGTTTTTTTTTTCCTTTCAAAAAAGCTCAGTTTCGAAAAAAAGCGGTGGCTATGTTTATACTAATGAAGCACGGATTAGTTAAATCTCTGCTTCATTAGCAATTTCTACGTGCCTAATCTACATCTTTCTGTCGACAGAGAGGTGTAGTCTAGACACAGCCTTAGAGAGATTGGTAGTGTAATGACAAGCATTGAAGGCCCTTACAAGATACATACAGTGCACATTACAAATGTTGCCACTTACATAAGTAGAGCTTTGTGCAAATACAAAATTTGCATCCACATCTGTATCCACAAAAATGAGCCCTGGATATTTGCATTGATATCTGTGGATATAAAGTGGATGCCTGCAAATTTGCAGGGTTCTAAATGTAAAATTTGTATCCGCATCCATATCTGCAAAAATGAGCTGTGGTTATAAAGTGGATATCCATGGATTTGTAGGGATCTATACATAAGGCTTCAGTCCTTTAAACACAAATCTAGGTAACTTTACCCATGAGAATAATCAAATGTATAAACAATATGCAATCAGCACTGCCATATAATAGTATTAGCTCATTTTTGCCAAATGTGACTATGCCAGGTGTGTGTCATTTCACTCTAATAGCCAGCTGAATTTCATGGCAAGAACCAACTACACTATACATTTGTAGATGTTCTGAGACATGCACATTAAGAGGGACACTCATAATATGAATGTTCTGTTTTTCAAAAGTCTGATGCTATTCTCATTAATGTCAGTAGCAAAACTGCTATCAAATTCAATTGTGCAAAATCCGGCTGTAAGGGGTTCAAATCGCTGTTCCCATCATTTAATCCTGAGCACGCAAACATACATTGAGTAGTCCCATGGATTTTAATGGGATTATTCACATGGGTAAAGTTACCTGTATTTCGTGTTTAAAGGATTGAAGCCTGAGGGTGAATTCCTGGTCCCACTGAAATTTGGTATATATGGTTGTGACTATTTTCTTCCACTATTTGATCTGAGGAAGTGGGTTTGGCCCACGAAAGCTCATCACCTAATAAACCATCTTGTTAGTCTTTAAAGTGCTACATAGTCCTGTATTTTGCTTCAGCTACACCAGACTAACACAGCTACATTTCTATTATGAAATCAAGGATTTTTTGCCATTGACTTCAGTGGGCCTAGAATTTCACAATACATTTTTAGTTTTTTTTGCCTGCTTTCAGTATTATTTCAGGTTCTAAAAACACACACACCTTTTAAAGTTGTGTAGTAATCTCTGCAATTATAGTTTCTGTAAACTAATTTTAAGATGAATTTAAAGACCTAGGATTCTAACATGGTAATTGAGAGACAGAAACTGAACAGAGATGTAAAATATCTGTGGCAACAATTTTAGTAACATGCCTAGTTGTTCAATAATGAATTTCATTCAGCAGCACTAGAAAATAGGCATTCAAGTCCTAAATCTTAGTAAACAAACTATAAATTCTTTCCTTAAATAGAAAATAGTGATACAAAACATTTATCTGGACTTTTACAGAAATATAAGTGTAAACGGGAAGGGAGGAAAAAAGACAAGTTGATATTTTACTGTAAATTCACACAGAGAAAAATGTAACGTAAAAGCCAGCATAACAAATAAAATCCACAACCTTTTGCATCATACAAAAAAGAAAAGAAAATATTTTAACAGGAAATATGTGGTTTGAACAATGTCTGTATTCTTAATTTTTTGCATTTGAAACTTAATTTACTTTCTAGCAAATAGGTAGATTTCTAATTTTGGTTATGGTAGCAAAATATACAGTAATGTGTGGGAATCAAAGCTTACTATATCATTATAAAATGAAGGTAATATTTTGTTGTAACTTTCAATTTAAGAAAAATGTTTTTAATAGGAGGCTTTTGTACTATTATTGTAACTGGGTACAACATTAAATGTATGGAAAATCAGTGGTTGATCAAAATAATAATGGTAACCCATAAAACCTTTGCAAATACCCATCATTTATACACAATGTAAAAAAATTAGCATATTCATCGTATAGATTACATTGTTGTAATGTCCATTATTTTTTCTACTAATTATTTGCACTAATATCCAAAATTGCTTTTATTGCTAAAATATGTACTTGTATACACTAAAGTACAGGTTAACGTGAATCTTTCTTACCATAAACATACCAACAGTAAATAAAAAAGAAACATTTATTTACAAAATAATGATGTATACATATTACACAAATTCTATTGTATCAAAGTCTATGTATATATTTTTACAATATTTGTAGCAACCAATTATTTGCATTGGTTAACCATAGTGCAAACTGTAATGTTGCAAAGGCAGGTTATAATTTGGGATTATTATATTGATTTTTTTTCTCCACTGCCTTTTGTCTTACTGCAGTGCAGATATCACTAGGTCTCTAAAACTATTCACTTTAAATTTAAAAAATACCTATTTCCTATGAATATGGAATATTACTATACCTGAGGAGAGGGAGAACTCATTATTGTACTGTGTTCTTTCAGCCTGATAATCGCTTTTATTCAGCCTGCTTGTGATAGCACCACTGATACTGATTACTAAAAAACTAATCATAAAAGGAATGGAAAAATTATACATACACTATGCCATCCCTAGTTTCTGAATTTGTCTGGTTTGTGGAATTATATCTTACCAGTTTTTTGCAATTCTGCACTAAAAATTCAAGTGTATAAGGAGAATTCAGATGGTGGAATTGTGATAATCCTACATATACCAGTATATCTTTAAAATACAATATTAAATGAAGCTGCAATGAAATTCATTCTCTGAAGGACAAAGAGGTTGCTTTTGTCTACTTGTGTATGTTGAAACCTGTATATGAATCTGAATAACTGAAAGCTGATTCCCTTATAGTATCAGAAATTCGTTGAGAAATCCGGTGATTTTGATTGTAGCTTATTCTTTTCACTGGTTAAAAACCAGCCATTGCATATATTGTCTTCTAGTTCACATTCTTTAGCTTGTGTTGTACTGAATATGTACTGTACAATACTCTATTGTACAGCCTGTGGGATGTAGGCTATAGCCTATTGTACATAAATACAGTTTCAAAAACGTCAGAGGGGACAGAACTTTTTCGGGGGGTAGAGTCCATGTTTTATGAAGTAATAGATCAGGCAATGTGCTCATGAGCACCCACAACGATCTACTACCATGGCTGGTATCTTTCCATATATTATTTGTTCTTTTCCATTGAAATATAACATATTTATCGGTGACATCTTGGTGGGTGTGCAGCAGGGGCCTGCTGAACCTCTAGGGTTTGCTTGGTGGACAAGATGAGTGTGTGGATACTTCTGTAAAAATACAAATTCACATTCTCCAGAGCAGTAATTAGCTTTGTATCTCTTGGGTGCAATAATCCAGTCCCATCCAAAAGCTTCAAAATCCACAGTCAGTGGGTATCGACAGCATCGGGATTCTGTTGAGTGCTCATCACAGTCAAGACCAAAATCCCTACGGGATCTTTTTGGTGTGTCTGTAACCCTGACCTCTAAAAATGGATTCTGTGTGAGAAAGGAAAACAGTTGGAAATATTATTGATGAATAAAGTATTTAACATTTAAGTGGACAAATTGAGACATGAAGAACCATGCAATATCTCAGACACTCAGATTGTGTTGCATCCTTTAATCTTCTAGGTGTTCCTGACTACGCTTCATATACTTTCAAAGTTTCTACCCGTTTTTCATACTAAGAAACAGGATTTTCACACTATTTCCTACTAGCGGGAGTTACCTGGCATTGCTCAGAGAACCAGAGGAACAAAATGTAGAAAAACAGTAGTCTATTATCTTTTTTTGAATGGTAGAAAAGTTGCACTGATTTCTGTAGGGATTAAAATATAGGTCCGTGTCATCCCCGGAGGGGGGGGAGGGTGTTGTAAGTGTAGCAGTCTTGACCCAAAAAGGAGTGCTAGAGGGGGCCACAAGTTTATTGCAATAGGGGTTGAGGTACTGCTACCCTTATTTTTGTGCTACTGGTGGATAGCAGCTTCAGAGCTGGGCAATTAGAGAACAGCAACTGCTGGCTGGAATCTCAGCTCTGAAGGCAGAGCTGCCACCTGCAGCAGCACAGAAGTAATGGTGGCATAGTATGGCATGGTACTGTGTTGTCACCCTTGCTTTGCTGCTGGTGGGGGCACAGAAGAGTGATAATGCCATTCCATGCCACCCTCACTCCTGCAGAGCTGCTGGTGTCAGTGTTGCCTTCAGAGTGGGCTCCCAGCCAATAGTCACCATTCTTTGGCCACCCTGCTCTGAAAGCAGTGCAGAAATAAGACTGGCGATACGGTGACCCCTGCAATAGCCAGATTTCATTAGGGAGACCCAATTTCATGGTCCATGACTATTTTTTCACAACTATGAATTTTGGTAGCGCTAAGTATTGCTTTACTGGTATAGGTAATAGGTTCATAAATATACTTATGCAGACTGTAGGTGATTATTGCTTTTCAAAGATTAACAACAAGGAAGGAAAAGATGTCCTTAATTTAAGACCCATTGTGAGGTTCTCTGTTTGTCTCCTTTATATGCACGTGTAACTCCCATTATTCAGAGTGTGAAGAAGTTCCCTCTTGTTTTGAATTCAAGAGCTTAGTTAAGGTTACAAGATTTGAGGCAACTTCTTCTCAAGTGCAGGAACCCAGCACTTTTCATTTTGTGCTATACGTTAAAAAATAACTTTTCATTAAGTAGCGTTTTAGTATCTTTTCTTTACTCCTGGATGTGAGAACAAATATTTTGCCCTTTTCTAGCAGCTTCCATTGAATATAAAACCCTTTACAATCAGAGTAATGCAAGTCTCCCAGCATCCCTTTGAATTAGTACTAAAGTAGTAGTAAATACCTCCATTTTACAGAATGGGAAACTGACACACAGAGAGAGACAGCGATTTGTACAAGATCAGAAAACAAGTTTGTCGTGTCATATAAAACCCTTGTCTTAAATCCCACTTCTATATTTTAACCCCTAGAAAATGCTTCCACTTCCTGTCTTCAAAATATAATTTAAAACCTGCTTTCCAATTCCAACTTTTGTAAATGGGTCTATAAAATAGGAGACGTTTCTGTGGAAATTTTTCAATAGAACTTACCAGTCCATCTTCACCTGGTCCTGGGAAAGTTACTGCAAGATCTCGTCCATTCTCATCAAAAGCTTTGATTTCAATGCCTAAGTTGGATTCAGGTTGTTTGAGCCAATTTTGTAACACTGTCTTCACATCAATACTCTGCCAAATACCAGTGCCTGGGTTCATGTCAAGTTTCAGAGATCGAATTCCAGTATATCTTGTACCGTCTTTCATGGGTCTGATGAGTCTCAGGATCTGCACGAATACTGTTGTAGGCTTCTGGACTTGCCTCAAGTATATCCACAGTTGGGCCTTTACTACTTTGTTATATTGTATTTTAGAACTAAACTTAAAGAAGCAACATTTTGGTTTCCCTTCCATTTGCAATAGAAAATCAGCTATAAATGAATGGAAAGAATAGATTATTGACCTAGGAGCAGAAAGGAACTTGCATAAACAAATCAGAAAAAAAATCCAACCTGTATAGTACATCTTAATAAGATATGTTATCAGTGGAATATTAGTAGCAAAGATGGCATGTAACTTAATTTATTATCAAATACACTACAAAATTAAGAATTGAGAGTTTATGGCATTATTTAACTAACATTAAGAATCGTTGTACCTCAATTTTTAAGCAATCTACAAGTAATATGTTATTACAAGAAACCAATGGTCATTTTCTGAACAACCATTTTCTGAACATCAATTCAGTAAAGCTAGATTTACCATTTTCCAACCAAATCTAGTAGGATCGTTATTCCTTGTTATCTATTCACTTTGATTTCTTTAGCTAAGGGGTGAACACATGCGGAAATTTTAAAATGATGGGGAATAATGAGATCGAAAGAGGCTGCAGAGGAACATTTCCTTAGAATTCTTTCAGAATCTGAGTACTTGTACTAACTGAGCAGCTGTACCAGCCAGTCTAGGAAAGGAACACTTCCTTCAGCCAAAAATTACCTGAGGACTGAACACAGTGTACAGCCTGGTTAAAGGAGTGAGTAACACCTTTCTGAAATTCCCTCCTTCAGTATCTTACAAAAAACACATTGAACAGCAAACCTACACTTTCAGATTAGACACTTCTGTGATGTTATGGATGTTTCTACTTATACATTATCATTAGTGCCAGCATATCATATAAACAGAAGCAGCTGTGTTCAAGCTACAGTATCTTCTAAATTCCCTTCCTTTGTTTTATGATTAAGCTGTCTGTTAATATACTAGTTTTAATCTACGGGTGTATATTTCTTTTTATTTGAATTATGTTATGGTAAAGTGTTTTCAGTGTAGTAAGCTAACTATCCTTGGTATGCAGTGCAGGTGCAAAATCTATTAGACCCAGGTGACAGTCTCCATGGTAAGGGGGTATGAGAGCAAAGTAATAATTTCTGATGGTGCAGAGTTACAATATTCATAACCTCATCTCTTTAGATATTTACTTGTGTAATACACTAAAATGGTGGTTGGGTGTTTTTTATGAAAAGAGTGGAATTGTGAAGTGACAGATAAACAAAATATAGATCACCTTTCTTCACTTGGCAAAGAAGAATTAGATAATAGTAGATTATTGTAAATAGTGGGCTAAATGTTGATTAGCTGGCCTTTACCTACATCACCATGATCAAACATCTATAATGTATTCAGTGTTGCTATAAAGTATCCTACACTATTCATTTAGCCTATATATTTTATAGTCAATTAACTTCTATAAATATGTATGTTCTCTAGTAGCTACAGCTGCTGACATTCTGTTAGGTGTGTGTACTGTAGCTCTCTGTTGCTAGTAAGATATCTATGCCTTATGTCCCCTGTCTTCTTTTCAACTTTTGTCATCATATTCATAAATGTTATTTTGAAAAACAGCTGCCATAGCCAAATACTTTAGCTGATTAAGAACATAAGATACTATACTATTAGCTGTGCAAAAGATACTTGATAGGAGTCATGGCAGATGTTTAGCGCTCAGAAGATAACTAAGAATCTGCTCATTCAGTAAATGCCTTCATTCTTTGCTGACACAACTACTGGAGTTGATAGATATACATGGATGCTTCAACATCTAAAACCTATCATTCTTACACTTACTTTAAATATATAGTTTACATTCACTGTTAACTGTTACCTGTGTGGTGCAAGCTTATAAGATCAGCATAGGAAACAACTATTTAACCCTTTATTTGCACTTGTTATAGTGTATTATAGTTAGAATGTTCTAAATGACATTTTTGTCAGTTTCTAGTGCAGTGTTTTAAAAAGTTGTGGCCCATAAAATCCTTGTTAAGAGAATTATAATTACCTCCTTATTTGCACTTATTTCTTTTTACATCTCTATATTTACTGTAGGAAATACCTTAAATACTGAAAATACCGAGGTCAGTAAATTGTGAATCTTAAATAGCAATCTTAAGCAATTGGCACGATTTTATAAGCTATTACTGTGCATATTCTAAGGAAGCAGAAAAATAATACAATAAAATAAAAGATTATAATGAGGTCATTGGATGATGACTCAAACTATTTAAAAATATGCTCTTCTCCCTCCCTCTTACATACTTCTGCCAGCAGCCTGTTAGAAGAGACTGAGACAAGATTTGTTGCTCTTAAGCAGTAGGACAACTGTTTATCAGTAGAACAGTATGATATTAAAGTAGCAGGACTACTTACACTCTGTAGGCATTGTAATAATAGTCTCAGTTGTAGCATGATAATCATCGTCTTCCAAAGAACCATCACTGCTGTCATCTCTCTGGATGTCATATTGATCAATCAGTTCTTGCAATGGAGGAGCTTTGGGTAAAAGCTGTTTTATAGTATCCCTGCTAATATTAGGAGCTTGCTCCAGACGAAGTTTGCTGAGGATTTGAATTTTTATGGCTTCTATCCTGGAAGATTTCGTATTTTGCCTCCAAGTACATGCAATGCACAGTTCATCTTTTTCTGCATTCTCTTTTGGCTGACTACTGTCATTAAGAGCCACTGGACCAAGTATAATCAGCACAAACAGGTAAATATAAACATAGATTTGTAGCTTTTGCATGATCTCACATTTGATGCAGTCGTTTCCCTTCCTTGCTTTCTTATGGTTTTTTTTTCTTTCAGTTCTAAACAGATCCCTAAAGGCAAGTATAATCCGAGAAACAACTTGCCACACTGGTGAATCATATATTTTCCAAGAGGACTTTTATACTCCAACTTTGGGTAGACTCATGTCGTCAAAACCGATGATTGGCTGTTGTACCAACAATGAATCTAGCTGTCAGAGGTTAAAGCCCTGTCTGTCACAAGTCACTAGATAGCATTTTGTTACAGCCAAGGGTGAACTGATTTATCTGACCACTCTGTAGAGGATATCTCCTCACATACTGAAGAGGATATATTTCATATGATTATGGACAGCAGTACTGAAATATAGCATTACCATTCTTAAATATGAAGTAACTCTTTTATTATTAATCAATCCATATGTTTTTGAAACAGTTAAAAACTCCAGTCAATATTTTTCCTTCTAAAAAGATCATACTCTAAAAATATTATTTATACCACATACGAAAAAATACTTTCTAACTATATTAGATACAGTTTTCAGCAGATTTATGTTTATGAATAATTGAAATATTGTTTATATATTTCTGTATAGCTTTACCAAACATTAGTGAGGCAAAAAACTAAATTCAAAATTCAAAAGCAATATGTGTAATAAGTATTTCAGATATGTATGATTACAAACACTATACATGGCTGTTTATTCAGTTATACTATCATTGCATATCAAAATCAACATAACGGAGCCTATATCGTATTGTAAGTACTGTATTATGTGAAATGTTAAAATGTTAAAAAAGTTGCCATTTCTTAACACTAACTAACTCTTTGCTAAGTAGGGTCCTGTGCAATGAGTACAATATAGAGAGATGCTTAATATAAATTTTTTTTCAAAAATATCATGGTTATATATTTCTCTAAGCATAGCATTAACTGATTAATATTTTACCAAAATATAATGGCTTGCCAGATGCTGGAAAAAATACAATATTTTAATATTTCTGAAGCCTACTATGGATAAATCATGGATGAAAACTTAGTCCATCTTTTATATTTCTACTAGAGCTTAACTAAAATTATCCTTTCTGTTCAAAAAGACTTCTTAATCGTGATATTTCATCTGGTATCTTTTTATGTTTCTATACTGTACTTGCAAATACTTACAAAGCTTTATATGGTCTTTATATACTGAAAAGGCACATCTTACAAAAAGAGTCTTCAGTATGCTTAGACACCACAGGCTTTGTTTCTGTTTTTAAAGAAAAAGCTTAAGCATACGTGAGATGTGTATCTGTATAAGAGTCATAAAGAAATGTATCTCTGTATGACGTATTTTATGGACATATACTAGATTGCTGATAAAAGCTTACTGCAATATAACTAACATTTGATGTACACCAGCAAAAAGTAAGATGTTTATAGTTAATAGAGACAATCTGTTCTTAACTCACACGATTGCTGCACATACAAACCATGCAATTTAGCAAGATATATGCAATATGTAGATTATCAACGTGAGTTTAAGAATGGATTGTCAGCCTCACCTTTGAGACTCCTTGCTTCTACTTTGCATACAATCTAAGGCATTACTCAAACTTTTTTGCATGTGTTCATTTAGGGTAAATGTTAGTACACAGGTTTTATGCAGTGTTGTTGTGGCCATGTTCGTTCCAGGACATTAGAGAGACAAGGTAGGTGAGGTAATGTCTTTTATTGGACCAGCTTTTGTGGTGAGAGAAACATGCTTTTGAATTTACAGAGCTCTTCTTGAGGCTTGTCTCTTTCACCAATTGAGTGAATTTGGTCCATTAAAAGATATTACTTTGCCCAACTTGTCTCTCATATACGCAAATTGATACGATAGAATAAGACCTAAAGTATTCTTTGGTGGTCTGTTTATCCACTATATATCTTCAGAATATGCAGATTCATTACTGACATTTGACAGTGAAAGTTGAAGTAGAAATGAAAAGTAAATCATGCTCACCAAATCCAACCTGTAGATTCGAGACCAGACACTATAGTTCCTAATTAATTGAAACCCCACAAATAAGTCAGCTGACCATATCGTGACATGACTCTACTCCTCAGTCATGAGTGCGATCTCATTTACATCAATTTAATTCCTCACAGTTAAAATTACTCACAAGTGTAAATTGGTGTAAACCAGAGAACATACTTCTGTCAGGATAGAATATGGCCTAATGTAGTATTGTAATATATTTGATTTAAACATGCATTTATACTAATTACTATTGTGGCTGCTACAATTGTATGTTATTTTAAACACGAATTTTCAATGTTGTATTCTCTAAAGATGCTAGTACAGCACAATGTGTGCTGTAAATACATGTTTATAGTGAAAATATTTTTTGAAAAGCATTAGCCCCATTTAAAATTCCAATGACTGGGCCTTTTACTTCCTTTTTTAAACTACAGGAATGCTGAGGGACTGAAATGATTAAACTTGTTTTTTTTCCCAAATTCCTTTAACTTTAAAATAATTGGTGTAATGCAAGCAGAATTTTGTGTAAATCGGAATTTGTTCCTGTGGAGAGATTGTGTACATGCCAAGTTTCAGAGAGGTGTACATTTTTATAAGAATTATAAATCCTTGTGAAGCAGAATTCACAGTAGAAATAATGACACAACCATTGACATCACACTAACAAAAATACTGAGATTCCACTGCTTGTACTGGAAGAGAGTACGAATGAGCCGTACAGAGAAGGACTGCCTCTGAAGCTCCAGCAAGGGGCAAACTCAACTCCACTCTTTGAACAAGCTAAGTGTGCAACACTCAGTGCTAGTTGGCTATGCTCAGCTGGCCTAAGGGGAGAAGAATGATGCATGGCCACACCTTCACTTCACTTTCCCTGTCTCCTTCAGTAAGTCTTTTACCATCTTAGGCATAGTCAACTTGGATTGATGTAGCTACGTTGCTCAGAGCAATGAAAATTTTGCACCTTGAGCAATGTAATAAGGTTGACACACTGTAACCTTCTGTAAATGCAGCTAGGTCAACAGAAGAATTCTTCTGTCAGCCCAGTTACTACCTCTTGAGGGATTAGATTTACTACAATGGGCCATTCCATTCTGTCATTATAGTGAGTATCTACACTATTAGGCTGCTGCAGCTGTGTTCACTGTACTGCCTGTAGTGGAGACATTGCTCTAATGGAGTGTTTACACTCCCTACCCTGATTGTGGCTGCCCCATAAGCAGGGTCATTAGGAAGGGGAGAACTGCTTGTGCACTCTCACAAATTTGATGAATTTGCACAGAACTAGCCACATTCTGCCCCTTGATGAAGTACTGACAAATAATGTACTAAAAAGGAAGATTAAACCCATATCAGCTGACATTCGGTGGCAAGAAGGTTGTCTCATCAGCAGTCATCCAACCCTGCTTGGCATGTAGAAGATGTAGCAAAGACAAAACGTAGAATGGTAAAATAGCACGTATGTCAAGTACAATATAAAAATATGTAACTAATGTTGCCACAAACGATATTTTCCAATTCCTCTGTTGTTTTGCAAAGGCATCCTATGTCAGCATTTTGTTTACGTGTTGTATTGTGCATTAGCATTAGAGCAATTTTCATCCTTGGATCCACTCCTTTCCCTCAATGGGGCTGCAGCAGTGTAACCAAAATAATTTGAGCTGATATATTTATCATATTCATTGAGCAAACTGATTTCAAGAAACAACGGAAGTGTGAAGAAAGTGTTGGATACAAAGATAAAAGTTTGCATGAGGCCAATGGGTAGATAATATTCCAGAGAGAACACGGATCAAACATTGATCCAAGGAGGATCTTTGAAAATGAATAAAGGAATTGAAATATATTTTTGAAAGACACATCTTGCTGAATTTCAAGAGTGTTTTAATATAGTCTCTCAGTATAATGGCACTAATACCATTTTGTTTTGAATGTAACTGATAATTGGGAAGGAGGGATGTGTGATTATCACTGGTACAATTGTTACCATTCTGTAAAACAGCTGGTGTCAGTCATAGACGTTCAAAAATCATGAGTCAAGTCTCCCAAATCATGAAATTTTAAAAATCATATGCTCTTTTTATTTTTCTTCTAGTTTTTCAGCATTTAGGATTCATGTTTTCAAACCTCGCAAACATGAGGACTAGAAATTAACCTGTTAAAAAATTACTGGAATTCTTACACGTCACGTCAGCAGCTAGAGCTTTAAGAAAAACATCAAGTATGAGGCTACATCTATACTGCGCATTGTTGTGCAAGAAGATATGCAAATGAGGTGTGTGATGAATATCGCCAACCCTCATTTGCATACCTAATGAGCCGCCATTTTGCGGAAGGGGGTTTTGTGCAAGAAGGAGCTGTCTACACTGCTCCTTCTTGTGCAAAAAACTCCTCATGCGCAGGAGCCGTTCTGCCACTTATTTTCAGGAAGAACGGCTCCAGTGCAAGAAGGGATTTTTGCACAAGAAGGAGCAGTGTAGACAGCTCCTTCTTGCGGAAAACCCCCTTCTGCAAAAATGGTGGTTCATTAGGTATGCAAATGAGGCATGGTGATATTCATCCCCGCGCCTCATTTGCGTATCTTCTTGCGCAATAATGCGCAGAATAGACATAGCCCTACAGTAATGAGTTTCAGCCGCCTTTCAGAACCCAACCAGCTTTTCAGCATCCTGACTTTACCAACCTAAATTTAAAACATTCTGAGGCATTCTTGAAGTTAGTGGCCAAATTTGACCCTAGTGAAGTCAGTGGAGCTAGGATTTCATCCTAGCTCTCCTGTTTGCCAGCACAGATCCATCCCACAAAGCTGTTTCTAGGCCAGCTAAGAATATTTTAGTTCACAGCAGATTCCATTTCAAATAGTTGGGCATGATTCATTTCTCATATACTAGTATAAATCAGAATCAGACCAAGAATGTTTTCATATATAACTACACACTTAGTTTTATATTTGTCTTACTAAGGGTTTTCTAGGCACAATATTTTAAATGTATAATATCCCCTAATAGAATAGATAGCCAATTCAAAATTAAGTGATATATAGAGTATCGTTTGTAAAAACACACAGAGTAGTGCCAGGATGACTAGAAGTCCCAGGATTTTGTCATATAAAAGTGCTTGTTACCCCCACCCGTCACAATTTTTACCCCCTGCTATCTAGTCACCCCAGAGAGTGCTGAGTAAAAAGAGAAATTATAAAGACTCCTAATTCAATATATGTTTTTAAAGTTTTCAGCTGTTTGTTTGTGGAACAAATGCAACACTGATGCCTCTTTGTTGAACTGACCATCTGCAAATTGTTTAAAGACTGGTCACAATGGCTCTGAAATGATCAAATAGTGGAAATGGTAAACTAGTATGCAATCTGCTGAATTATGTCTATTCCCTCTTTATTGGTTTATGTGCCTTATAGATAAAATAGAAACAACACCGGAATAATCTGGGGGGGGAGGGGGTTGAGAATGAATTAGCATCATTTCAGAAAATACTAGCAATGTTATAGAGAATTAAAATCTAAAGGCAAAATTGTGATCTCAGTTATGCAAATGGAAATTAGCAAATTATAACAGAGTCACTCTTGATTTACTCTGGTATAGTTGTGATAAGACTCTGAGCTGAAGTCTTATGCAAGGAATTGTCATAATAGTAATAATAATACATTCATGAATGGCTAGATTTACAGCATATAGAAACATCCACAATTAATATGCAAATACTGTAAGATAATTGCTAACCACATGCTGAATGAAAAGTACTGCCACTCAACCAAAATATGTTACCTAATTGTTAGTTAACATCTCTGAATTCTTTAAAAATAAAAAAAAAGTGGAGGGGAGGGGACACTAATAATTTTTCTACTGTAATTTTTCCAACAAATTATTCTTGTATGTCTTCTAAACATAGTGCTACATTGTTAGCTACTGGAAATCAGCAGCATTTTGGTGAGTTTTTTTAAATTGCTTTCATTAATCAATAAGAGAGGCTGTGCTCATATTTGTCAGATTTGAATTTCATTTCTGGGGAAATAACTTCCTTTTCTTATAATGACAAGAACAAACAAGATCAAGAATATTAAAAATCTGTTGATTAGATCTAGTAATTTGCCTGTTTCATCACGATCTAATGAAGCCATCCTGCTGTGTTTATCTATGAGAGCAATCTTTAGCACATCTTACAATGGTGTGAGTGGACTTGTATGCACTACTTGGCCTGAGTGTGATGAACTGGCTCTGAAGGACAGCAGGGGCCCAAATACCTAGCAATGCCCACACTTAACAGGGAAAACGTCTTGGTTTGCTCAGAGATGTTAAATGATGATCATAATCAAGTGATGCTCATACATTATCTGCTTTAGTTGCTGTTCAGTTGCATGGCTGCCAGCCCCAATGGAAAAATACAGAAATTCAGGAAAAAGATACTTTGGATAAAAAGTATCATGGGATAAAAAGGCCAAAGTACTTAAAAGCCTCATTACTGGCCTGTTGAGGATTCCCCCTGCATGGGCACTATGGAAGACTCCCTGTAGCAGCCTCCTGAGGACCTTTTTGCAAGACCTGACGCTAGGGTTGCTAACCCTCTTGGATTGGTCAGGAGTCTTCAGGAATTGACTTTGATCTCCCAGTGGCTATTGAAAGCAATCCAGATTTTAACAGCTGCTAAAAATCTGGTTGGTGGTGCCGTGGGGCTTTGGCTGGCTCCTGGAAGCAACCAGCCCATCCCTCTGTCTGCGTGCACTGCTCCTGCTCTGAGCACAGAACTGTAGCCAATAGGGAGCTGCAGGATGGTGTCTAGAGGTAGGAGCAGCACACACCAAGCAAAGCTGCCTGGCCAACCCTGAGCCTAGAAACCAGACATGCCAGCTGCTTCTGAGAGCTGCCCAGGGTTGCCCAGCTGGAATCTGCAACCTTTATTCTTTCCTGCACCCCTTCTTCCTGCCCCAGCCCTGAGCCCCATGGCTGTGCCCAAACTCCTACCAGGTGCCCTCTCCCTCACTCTGAACCTTTTTGGTCCCACTTTCTCCCCCATCTCAACTCCCTGCTGTGGCCCTGTGAAAATGTGCAAGAATGTGGGAGAGTGAGCAGTGGAGGAAGAGGGGAAGAGCAAACAGCTGGAGCCTTGGAGATGGGGTAGAGCACAGGGCAGGACTAGTGGTTTGTGCAAATAAACAGTTGGCAACCTCACCTGGCACAGGGGCCTGCTGGAGTGAAACAGGAGAGTTGTGTAGGTGCAGGGCTTTAGCAAGGAGCATTGGAGATTTGGGGCTGCACTGAATCCCATAGGGGAGCACAAGGGAGGTTATCATAACTTTGACTCCCAGAGCTGTATAAGGGCTTCTATATGCAGGGAAATCATAGGAAGTTAGTGTGAAAAGGTAGGGTGTGAATTTAAAGTGTAACAGGTATTCTGCAATAACTCCCCATATGGATACCCTTAGTCTGCACTAAAGATTGAGGCTGAGGTGTAGCTCTGCCTCACATTATCCTGTCCTGCACTGAAAGTCCACATAGACAGCTGAGCGCTAAACAGTCCTTGTGTGTTAGATCGAAGAGGGAACTTTTCATGTACAGCAGCATGCAGGGTACATATGGGAGTTACTGTATGGTAGATTGACACCTCAGCTTGCTATGAACCAAGTGTTCAGGTAGTCAAGCTTAAAGAGATTACGTTTTTGTGATTTAACTTAATCCACTTTCAACGTGCGTTAACCTAATCCGCACAAAGCATTTCATGCAGAATGAGAGAGTTCACGTGGGGAACTAGTACGGAATAACTATTGTGCTCTAGCTATTCAGGCTGTGTAGGCAAGCCCTGAGTTATGTTCCTTCTCCTCTTATGTGGTAAGATCTGAACTTTACATTACAGAGGTAAGTCACAGAATCTCCCCCTGGTGAGACTTGGCCAGCCATCTTGTTTCTCTTGCTTATTCTAATGTTTGCAGTATTTGTCCTTATTGAACAGCACTATAGAACGGAATGGAAAAAAGATATTCCTGCTATAGAAATCCATACTATTATTTAAAATTTTTAAGAGAAAATACAGTTGTATTATATTCTGTGGGTTTTATTCCACCACAGCATCCACTACTGTGGTAGCTGATGACTGATCTCGTGATAATGGTTTCTATGGAACCCTATTAAAAAATTCTGGTGAACCCTATTGGTTTTTAACTCTTTTTACATTCTGTTATTAACCTTGTATTAGGTTAATACCAACTGGATTCCTGCATTTGTGCCCAGAATTCCTGAAATCCTGATTCAATATAGGAAGGGGGAGACATGGGTTTTATAAGTGGATGTCACATAGCAGCCTCTTTTGCAAAATTCTCAGAGCCGTGCCCATCTAATTTCTCTTAGCAGTAGCCTGCCTAGGTGCAGATATAAGGTAAATCTTTGAAAACAGATATGATCCAGTGAGTGCAAAGCTCCCCAGAATTCCATAGCCAAAAAATCAGAGTGGATATTTAAATAATTGTGTTAGCATCAATTGCTCATTCCATGACCTTTTAATAATTATTTCAATCTTTATATCATTGGTGAACAACCTTAAATTCCTCTACAAAATAGTTATTTTGCCTATTAGCTAAGTTTCATTATTTGCCAATATAAAATTATTTTATTTTTAATAATTAAAGGGTATTTAATGGACTGTTGAAGAATTATGATCTGTGTATTTGTATTTTTCTAACATAAAATGTACATGAAGTATTTAAAAAAATAAAACTCTTGAGTTAAATGATTTAATATGTACATCCTGTCCCCTGCTGGATCATTTTGGAACTACACAGGTTTGTGAATTAGAGAATCTGTATCTAATATAGTTGTGTAAACAGCATGATTTTTAATGATTTTTATGCTCCACTGTAAATGAGATGGTCACATTTAACAGCTGTTTGGAATCCAGACAAATGTTAGCAAATGCTGTTTTGTAGAGTGCAACTTGTTCTTGTTCTGGCCCTGCCAACAAAATGGGCTGAATTAATTCTCATGATAACTCTTATGACCTAAATGGAGTTATAGCTGGGATGAATTTGGCTCTTCATTTCCCACCACACTCTCATTATAATCCCTGCTGTTTATATTCTTCTCATTCCTTGTTTCCCTCTTTCGTCTCTGCTGTATATAGAGCCTTATACACTGTATTGATTGTATGCTGTAACTGCACCCTACAGAAGCTGGAACACACAGGGCAGAAATAATGTCCTTTAACATCTTTGTGAAGTTCTCTGCAGCTATGGTGCTATGTTGATATTTAATTATAGGGCTATCCTTCCATTCTTTTCCACTTCTTCTGAGTTTAATAATTAATTTAGAGAGAGTAGAGAGAACCTCGGTTGTGGTTCAGGTCTGTGTATAGCTGCTGTTAGAATTTTGGATTGTGAGTCAGTGTATGGTGCATTCATCCTAAAAGTTAGAATAATTCTGGGATTGTGAATTTTAACATACAACTCCAATGGTGTGTTTCCACAAACAAGATATAGTCACTGAACTCCAATAACCAGTAAGCTACATTACTTCCTTCAATTGGAATTCAGAAGGGAGTGGAGGACAAGAACAGACATGTGTATTATTGTTGTAAAAACGTTTTGTAAAAAGTTTATAATTCAACAGGAAGTTCAGTGGACTGCAGCTGGATCCCTGAACATGCACACAGGGCTAGCTGCTGCCTAACTCAAATTCTGTATCATTTTTCTTATACATCTATGGGGTCCAACACACTAGTCACATGTGGCTATTTGGCCAACTGAGTGTGGCTAGTTTGCTATAGCAGTGACCATTATAGTGGCTACCGTTTCAGAACTGGTTGGACACCACAGTTATATCTTACCAATGTTATGTGTGTGAAATGTGCGTGTCAATGTGTGCATTAGTATGCCATGAATATTCCAAACATTTTCTTAGTCCAAAAGACCACAACTTATTGTTCATGGGCTACTTTTTGGAACTGCCACTCTGTGGGGAGAAATTATTTTTTTGTTGCACTAATCAATACTGACATTTGTAGGGTTTCAGTTTTAAACAAAACATAAATCCATTGAAATCTAGCATCATGATTTTGACAATGAAACCTTTTTCAGGAATGTTTTGCAGAGAAAATATTAATGATGTGTGCAATAGCACTTTATGCTTACATGTAGCTAAATTGTGCTTAGAACTAACATGACCACCTAGGACAATAGAAGGGATTAGGGACAGGGTGACCATCCGTCCCGTTTTTACTGGGACTGCCCCATATTTAAAGCTGTCTTCCAGACATCCTGACTTTTTTTAAAAAAGGTGCAAATTGTCCCATATTTGCATGCCCCCTGCTGGTCCTTGAGTTCCCCAGTCAGCACAGCTGCAGCAGTCTCCTATTTGTGGCTGGCAGTAAAGCAGGCACCAGCATATGCTGTCTGGAGTCAGGCAGGGTGCAGAGGGAAAAACATAGAAAGAAACCAGGTAGTAGTGTGTGTCTTCCTCCCTGTGCACCCTAAAGAAGCGGGGAGCTCTGTCAGCCTTTCTAGAATGTGGGGCTGAAGCCCTAACCACTAGCGCGCCTCCCCCCACCCCTGGGAGGGCTGAAACCCCTTTCTCTGGTGCCCCCACCACTGGCTGCAGGCTTGTTTCCAGGTGGCCTTCGCCACAGAGCTGAAGCCTTTTGCTGCCATGGGGCTCACCCCCATTCTCGGGTACCTCACTGTGGGGCTGAAGCCCTGTTCCTGAGTGTCCCACACAATGTGTCTGAACTCCTTTTGCCACGATGGGGCTCAGCCCCCTTCCTGGGCTGCCCCCACTGCTGGGCTGCAGCCCCATTCCAGATGGTCGCCGCCACAGGGCTGCAGCCCCATTGCCAGATGGCCCTTGCCATGGGGCTCAGCCCTGTTCTCCGGCGGCCCCCACTGCGGTGCTGAAGCCCTTTTGCCACCCTGGGGCTCAGCCCCATTCCCAGGTGGCCCCCACCATGGAGCTGAAGCCCTGTTCCAAGGTGACCCTTGCTGTGGGGCTGAAGCCCCATTCTCAGACAGCTCCTGCTGTGGGGCTGACGCCCCATTCCTGGGCAATCCTCACCATGGGGCTAAAGCCCCCATCTCCCCAGCAGCCCCATTCCCAGGCAGTTCCCACCATCAAGCGATAGCCCTGTTCCTTGGCGAGTCCCCGTTCCCAGTGGCCCTAATCTCAGCATGCACTTCCATTGAAGACCCATCCCTGCTCCTTCCCACCACCCAAGCCATGAATGGTGGTATTCAAGCTGGGAGTGGCAGGGTTTAATCCTGCATACTCACAGGGGAGAAGCCTCCAGAGCCCATAGGTAGAATCAGAGCCAGATTAACCTTCTGTGGGCCCTGGAGCCAAACATTTTTGTGGGCCCTAGGAGGGGCAATGGAGCATGCCATTGGGATACCAATCCCCAGAGCAAGGGTGCAGTTAGAGCAGGCCTGGGCAAAATATGTCTAGACTAGTTGAAGTTCCGAAAGAGGATGTGCAAATTCCACAGGAATTTGCATATCTTCTTCCGATCTCACTATCAAAAGCGGAGCTTTCAAAAGTGAAAGTAGTCAGGATGTGGTTTTTTCAGCATCCCGCCCCGCCTTTTTTTGAAAAGCTGCTCTTCCTCGAAAAAATGAGCTCTGCTTTCAAAAGTGAGATCGGAAGAAGATATGCAAATTCCCATGAAATTTGCATATCTCTTTCAGAACTTTGGCATAGTCTAGATGAGCCCAGGGGCAGTGGGGAGACCCAGGCAGGCTCCCCTGCTTGACTTGCCCTCTTGACTTGCCCTGCGGCTGCTGGGTCCTGTTTCTGTCAAAACTGATGGGGGGGGGAAGTTCAGGAGCTGTACCTGCCTCCAGCACAATCCCATTGGCCTGTTTCTGGGCAGAAACTGACCAATGGGAGCTGCCTGTTTGAATAACAGGCACCCAAGAAGAAGCACACCCCCTGTCCTTGGCTCAGTTATTCACACAAGCACATGGCTGGGCAGGCAAGCTGACCAGCTGGGAACATTTTAAGCTCTGCAAGACTTAGCTCTGCAGGCAGGTAGGCTAGTTTGGCTGCTGGTTGGTAAGTCTTCTGGACAGAACCTGCCTCTGGCACCCTAGCCCCTCCCTTCTCCAACCCTCTACGTCCCCCAATCAACATACCCAAACTCTCTGCCCCCTTCTGGGACCCATACCCACTCCCAGATCTGGCACCCCAATCTCATGCCTCAGATCACAGTCCCCTCCTACACTAGGTGACATCCCAAACCCCTGCACTCCAATCCTCTGCCACTCCCTCCCCCAAACTCCCCCCAGACTCCATTCTCCCTCCTGTACCCCCAGTCCCATACCCCAAGCTCTCTTCTGCACCCAACCTCCATTCCAGACCCCACATCTCCTCCATTAATAGCATGGAAGAGTGAGGCTCTTGACCACTTTCCAACATTTTGGAGTGGCCCTTTGTCAAAAATTATTGCCCACCCCTGAGCTAGAAGCAAAAGGGCATGGATGGCAGAGGCAGCCCCGCTCCGCCCAGCACAAAGGAAAATTGTTTACAAATTGGCAGTTATCAGGCACACAGTGGCCCACCTGGACCTTTGCTTCCACCAAGCCCCTTTCCCTCAAGGGCGGGGCTATACTATGCCCTACAGCCCCTCAACTCAACATCCCCCTGACTCTGTATGGCCAGAGCCCTCCATAGCCCTGCCAGAAGCACAGCACTCTGCACATCCCCCCTTACCCCTGCCAGAGCCCCATCACAGATGCCCAGACAAATATAGTCCACAAGAAGCATCACACTGTGGTGGACAGCAAGATGAGGACAAGGCAGACACTTCTAAAGAACAGTAACCACTTAATTGTAAATATGTATTTTATTTTTTTTACCTATTATTAGTTATAATAATGCATATGTCGTTTTAATGGGTGCTCAGTCAACTTAAAGTTATTTTGAATGTTTGTATTGCATAGTTCTGATTGATTGCCCTTGAACTTGCTTAAATCTGAGCAATTTACCAGGTGTCCGGTATTTGGCATAGGGAAGTATGGTCACCCTGATTAGGGTTAGCCTTCACTTGCAAAGCTACCCAGGTAATGCCCCTTTCCTTCAGGTGATAGCAGTAATTGAACAGGTGGCAGGCATGGTTCTGCTCCTCCTCTTCTCCCCACTATGGGGAGCCTGTGGAGTAATATGCTGCATGCTATAATGAGGGTGTGGTGTCACAAATTCCTCACTCAACTTCTGCACAACCAAAGATGCTCAGAAGAATTGTGGCTCTACAGCAATGCCTCTCAGTGCTCACCTGCAACCGAACATCAGTTTTTTACTTCAGGATGAAGTTACATGATACATGGTTGCAAAAAAAGTCTAAGAAAGATCTTACCAAAATATTATTCCTCCTTTTATTTTCAATTTCTATCTTGTCTTCCTTTTTATTCCATTTAGTTTAGATGTTCTACGGAAGTTTTCTGTATTTACTACAACAGATAGTTATTAGATGGACAAGTTGTTAGATGATTGGTGTGAGAGGAATGCATGGAATCCAAGTACTTTCCCCTCACTCCCTTAGCATCTGGGGAAAGGGATGAAAATCAAGCTGCGTCCCAAGTGCCCAACTTCTGCCCCCACTACCCTCCCAAAGTGTCACCTTTGCCAGGCAATTCTGTTGGCCCCCCTGGCTTCCTCTTTTTGCCTTTGACTGTGGAAGCGTTAACCTTGAATGGGCTTTTACAAATGCGCTCCCTATGCTAAACAATCTGTTCCTCTAGCGTTTTGCTACGATTCTAGATGTTTCTTTCCCAGACCTGTCTTGCTTGAAAGCTTGTCTCTCTCACCAACGGAAGTTAGTTCAATAAAAAGTAATCAAATGGAGAGTGGTACATATCCTATTAATAAAAATAATTCACATATCTCTTACATTATAATCTGTACACAAATAATTTTAAAAGAGTAGTGTAAACAAAATACAGTCTAAAGAATTGTAGTGTTACAGTGAGCACTGATAAAATTCAGTGAAATGCTTATTTGTTTTTAAGTCATTCTGATCTGGTGATAACCGTAGACAGACATGTTCACACCCAAAGGCAGACATTAAAAAGGTTAGTTTAAGGCAAGCTGTAAATGTGGAAGAATTAAACAGTTAAAAACAAAATTACTAGGATTTTCAGTACACTGGATATGAAGTTATCTGCTAGTTGCTAACTCTGTGATAGGTTACACAGTTTGTTTTATGTCATGTGAACTTTATACCAGGATATTCTGAGTTCATAAATCTGAGGACTTTTACATGCAGCTCTTGAAAGTCCGTTTCTGCAGGATTTTACTGGTAAGAAATGTTTCCATTTGTATTTAATCAATTAATAAAATGTAATATTAATCAGAGGCTAAAGTCTTCATAATACAGATTTCAGGGAAGTCATAAGAAATTTAAGAGTGTAATCCAAAACCAGAAGTATGACATATTACATTCATACCTTTATAATAATTCCTACAAACCATCAAAGTAACTTCATGTGAAGAAAACCTACATACGTTTTGCTTAGCCATATTCTGATTTTACTACACATTTGTGTTCTAAAAGCCTGCAGTTGGTTTGCTTCACTATTTCCAACTGAGTTTAATTATGAAGTCTACCGACATCATAATAACTGGAGAAATATCTTGATAAATTGAAATAAATTATTAATAATTTATTAAATCAATTAATTAAATGTCTCTAGGGGCATCTAAAGTTCATTTTTTGAAACTAATACATAGCATGTTTTTAAAATAGACATTCACTCAAATATGAATTAACCCATATGACTCTAATGGCACAAAAGAAATAATAAATACTTTTCAAAATTAGAATGCACAAAAAAAATGCATTTTTCTAGTAGGTAATAACTAACAAAATAAGCATAACAGACTACTAGTTACAAAGCCCTTTGCAATGCATATGCTGCACAAGAATGCCATGTGCATAGATGCTAATTTTTTAATTGTCACAAGTAACTCTTTGAACTTTGTTTAAAGGTGGCTAAAGATTTTCAGTGTCACTTGATTATATTATTGGGAGTATGCAAATAACTTGAACTATTGATAATTAACTGAAAGCAGTAGGGTTAGATTTGCCTTTGTCTTGTAAACATTAAGCGCTATTACAGTGCCATAAAGAGGGTGGAAATAAAAAACAGCATCCAACTTTGAAACTTGTACTTAGTCTGTGTCATACTGAACATGCACAAACAGTCACGTTGACTGCAATAGTACATTATTATTTGCACAGCTCCCAATGTGTACATAGCACTGTATTGTTGGGGAGCTATGCCAAACAAGTAATATGTACTCTGTGTCAAAGAACACTTTGAATGGCCGCAAACTTGCACTATACAAGTTGAAACAGGACAACATGGGAGAGGGAAGATACTCATTAGAATTGGAATAACTATATGTGCCTAGCAACGAGTTTTCTTTTTATATATTTTAGCAAGCAGCAGCCTAACTTTTTTTAGATTAGAGCAAAGGTGTGAGTCTCAGTAGCTAGAAACTGAGTCATTCACTGCCTCCAATTATCTTTCCTTACAACGAAGCAGGAAGTAGGGTTTTTTCAGATGGGAGGCACAGATGGCCGAGTCCTATAACACTTGGACTATATCTACACTTATAGCTAGAGTCATGATTCTCAGTTTGCATTGACATATGTCATATTAAAAATAGTAGTGTAGCAACAGTAGAATAGGAGTGGCAAGTCGCAGCATGGGCTAGCCACCCCAAGCATATATTCATGGGATCCAGGAAGATTTATGCTTAGGGAAGGTAGCCAGTGCCACTGCTGCCTATGCTACTGCAAGCTACACTACTCTTTTTAACATGCTAGCTCAATGAGCAACAATGCGGATATGTCTGCACAAGCGTTAACATGCCCTAATATTGTTATATACAAGGTTTATGAATACTACACTCTTAAAAGTCTCTTAAATGGAGGACTCATTCAGCTTCAATAAATCCTGCATTTTGGTAGGGAGTTGGTCTAGATCAGCGGGAGGGGGGCTTTTCTGGGTCAGGGTCACTAACACACAGAAAAATCATTCAGGGTCCGCACACAAGTGAGAAGCAAAAAAGAGAAACCAAACCTTCTCTGACGAGGCCCCCAACCAAGAAGGAAAATAATACTCCCCACATTCTTTTGCACACTGTTATTTTTATTATGCAAGGTTCTGAGTGGAAGCTGTAATCCTGGGAGGGTGAGCAATAGGAAATCTTAATGTCTACCTTCATCTCTGATAAGAGTCAATTCTTGAAGCAGAGTAACTCCCATAAACCAGGAACTGGAGTTGGCTGCAGTTCCTGACAGAGGAGACGACCTGCACGCTGTTTGACCGCTTCTCTTTCTGGACTGGTCCATGTGTGTAAATTAAACAGATTATACTGTGACTGTACTCAGACTCCTCATCACTGATTTCTCCTGTACTGGGAAACTGACCTGCAAAGCCCTGGACTCTGCAAATGCTCAGCAAGGTATGACACTGGTATTAGAATGGAAATACGTGTTGGAAGAAAGGGCAGCACTATCTCTACATTAGAAACACACTGCAGAGTCTGCCATTACAAGTAGAAGAAACAACAGGTTTAAAATTAATCTCAAATGAGAGAAGTTGACCAGATTTCTTTTTTCAGTCTAGAAACAAAAATTAGCAATAGAAGAAGCTTACTGTGTGGAATACTAGAACAGAGAGCAGTCCTGTGGCACATTAGAGACTAACAGATTTATTAGTGTATAAACTTTTGTGAGTAAAATCCATTTCATCAGATGAGTTGGAGTAGAAACTACAAAGGCAGGGGTATACATGTAAGTACTAGTATAACAAAAGAAGGAAGCTACTAATCAAGTGTAGGACCAGTGTTGAGGCCAGTTAAGTCAGGATGGATGTGTCTCAGTCACAGCAGTTGATGAGGAGCTATGAATACCAAGAGAGGAGAAACAACCAATTTAAATCCTTATTCAGACCTCATTTCATTGTATTAATTTGCAAATGAATTGCAGTTCTGCTGTTTCTCTGTGCAATCTAGTTTTGAAGCTTTTTGTAGAAGAGTGGCTACTTTCAAATCCATTATTGAATGTCCAGAGCGGTTAGTGTTCCCCTACAGTTTTATGTATGTTACTTTTCTTGATGTCTGATTTGAGTTCATTTATCCTTTGGTGCAGAGACTGTCCAGTGTGGCCAATATATATGGCAGAGGGGCATTGCTGGCACATGATGGCTATATGACATTAGTAGATGTGCAGGCGGATGAGCCCCTGATAGTGTGGCTTTGTGGTTACATCCTGTGATGATGTCGCTCGTATAGATATGTAGACAGAGTTGACAATGGGGTGATGGTAAGGGTGATACTTCCCAGTTAACCTTTCACATCCCTCGTGTCGACTACTGTCATGCAATGAGGACACTTTGTGCCCTTTAGCAGCCCAATACTGAGGTTCTCACTGAGCTCTCACAATGATTATCATACAAATGTACAAAAATAAATAGCAGAATAACTTAAAATATAAATGCTCCATGTTACACTAGTAGGGAAAAAAGGGAAAAGTGACGGTTCTGAGGCCTGCTGGCTCCATAAGTTGTAATTACTGTAGTGGAGCATTGAAGCTGATCTTGGCTTCCAGAACCAGATCCTCAGCTTGGATAAATCAGCACAGCACCATCCTTCACTAGATGAGAATCTGGCCCAGAGCATTTTATTTACATTATTTGTGTTATGGCTGTCTGGCCCCTTCTGGGACAATTGAAAGGAAACCTCTTACATACAAACATGTTTGATAACCATCTTGGGGAGCAACTTTCCTCCTTGCAGTGCTTCCCCCCAAAAATAGAGGCTGCAGAACTGCAACAGAAAAGCCTGTCTGAAATATAACATGAACAAGCTTGCCCATAGCATTCCAACAATTCCTAGTTTTGGCCAGATTCAAAATACTGCTTGGGATTTACGACTCATAAAACAGTGCTCAAACAAAGCAGGTTTTGTGTTTGTTTGTAATGTCATATTTTTGTTTGTCACAAAAGACACAGATCTGTGTGTGAGGAATGACTAAAGGAACAAGTTGGCTTTTATTTTATCTGAACTGATTCACATATTGCTCACAAAAAATGTATTTAAAATAGTTAACTAATCTGTAGTATTTAGTTAACTGTCACTAGCATTGCTTTGCACAAACTTCAATACTAGCACTGTAAATCAGAGGACATGGGGTTTGTCTGTTCATTTTTGGCGACCTGTTTTGACAGAGATTATTCATTTTGTAAAAAATACCTCAACAGAATTTTTGTCTTAGCTGTGAGACAAAGTATTGAACACCCAAATCTCATTAACAAGTAACAAACAAGAACAGCAACCAGCTTGATATAATGAACATGAATATCAGAGAGTTTGTATTTGCAATTAGAGCACCTTAAACATGGAAAAATAAATCATACAGGGATATTGTAATCAACTAATGACAAGAAAAAACAACCTACAAACATCAGAAAAATGTGACAGGGTTTGGTCACAGAAGACCCCTTGAGGCTGCTTCCCGGGGTGCTGAAAAGGCCACAGCCACTCACCTTCCTGCTCTCTGGGGCTTTCTGCTACCCTGTCCTGCTGAACCAGCTCCCTGGTCTCCCTCAGCCAAGACACAGAGCTGAGATCCCTGCTGCCACCCCCACCCCCCCTTCGAGGAGCAGTACAGATACTCAAACTCTTCGGGTGCAAGGACACAGCAGCTTTGGGCCTAGCTTCCCAGGATACTACTCCCCAAATGGGACAGAGCCCCAAATGATTTATTTAGGTAAGCCCCCTTAGCAATGAAAAACACACTGATTGCTTCCCCAGGTTACAATTATTTACATTGTCTTGATAGTAAATAAAAGCAATTTTATTAAGTACAAACAGTAGGATTTAAGTGTTTATAAGTGAGAACAGGCAGAGTGAAGTAGATTACACATTTAAAATAACAGAAAATGCTTAGCTAATTCTAACACTAAAATCTCAGTACAATTTAGTTGCAAACTCATCCTGAAACCGTTCTGGTTCCAGATAAGCCTTCAAAACCAGGGAAGTTCCCTCTCCCTGGAGCCTTTGGTTCCTTCCAATGGATGTGTCACACCAGCCAAAGACAATGACCTCCTAGCTTCCTATTGTTTTATAGATTCCGCTTTGGGCAGGGGTTCTGTTTCCACATTCCACCCTTACCTGGGAAGTTAACTAGCGGGGACTAGCCAGGTAGGAAGGTCACATGACTCCCTCAGACCAACCACTGCTAAAATTTAAAGGACAAAAGAGGCTGTTTATATATGATTGCCAAGACATTGAGGCATCCCAGCACTGGAAACACCCTTGATGGCTTTCTTTTGCACATTTAAACCCCTAAACCATTCCATACTCCATATGTCTAACTTTACATGGAAGAGTGATACATACATCAAAACAAGATATACAGACCCAGCAGATTAACACATTAGGATTGATAGGTTACACGAGGCAATTTGTCCCAAGCATCTTTGAATTATTCATATTTGTGTCCATAAGTCCATTTCATGAAGCATGGGGGAGGGAAGGTCTATCACAAATGGATCACAAAGTCATAATGCAAAAGAATTGCTTATAGGTAAGGAGACAGCCCAATCTCACCCCAGGGGGGTTGTTTTTTTCTTTTCATCCATGCAGGTAAAATCAGTCAAGCCCAATTTGCTAAGTTTGCTTTCAAACTAGTTGGCAGCCAATAATGATCAAAGCTGCTCTATCTTATCCTCCATTGGGAAGGTATATTGTGGCTGCCTATTGAAAACCTCATTGTTGGTTCATGGAATTGTGACATCAGAGAACCCAGTTATCCTCATACAGAACAATAGGTTTCAGTTAATTTCCCTTTCCCCCTCTCTATTCTGTCCATTTCCCCCTCTTTTCCATTCTCCACCTGATCCCTTCCTGTTGTTGTCCTATGAAAATCTCATTGTATTGAGTGATAAAACTATGCCTTTAAAGTAATTCCTTTACCTCATCTCTCTTTTGTTATTTTGTTGTGATTATGACATCAGAGGTAATTCACCCAATGATCACAAACCCTTTCACAATTATTCATTTGAATATTATTAGATTATTAATTAAAACACCTCCAAACTATTTTTTGAATAAAAACATCTTGGGAACATAGGAACTGCCATACTGAATCAGACCTCAGGTTCACCTAGTCCAGCATCCTGTCCTCCCCTTGACACTGGTATAGTTTTTCCTGACATACCACAAGGGTGGCAACAAAGCTTTGGAATCATCGAGGGTGCATCTACTCTGCACCCCTACCTCAAAATAAGCTACACAATTTGGCGCTGTCTATGCAGTGCCAAATTTAAAAATAAAGCACTATTCTGAAATGTCCCTTAGACCTCATGGAATGAGGATTACAGAGCCTACAGAATAGTGCACCCATTACTTTGAAATCTATTTCAAAATAACAGGCTGCTTTAAAGACACAGAATAGCTATTTCAGGATACTTCTGGTATCTCCAAATAGCTCCACAGTGCAGATGTAGCCTAAAAGACCTGTGCACTGGCTCATAGGATCAAAACAGCCCAAAGACAAAATAGCAAAAGCTTTCTGGTAGCCCATACTTAGGGAGGGTAAATGAACTGCACCAACGCACAAACAGTTAAATATTTCTATTTTGACAGTTGTCTATTTAGATCAATATTCAGTAAAATTTACAATAGCAGGCAGCTAATCACCCTCCAAGATCCAAACTTATGGCACTGGATTTTAAATGTGTAATAAAGACGCAAACAAGGACACAGCAGCAGATGAGGAAGCCTGAAATGATGCATATTTCAACTCTTCAACAAGTACAGCTGGGTCTTTTATGAATATATATTTTAGATAGTACTGTAAGTATGGATATGTAAGCAGGCCTGACTTTATGTGGATGAGCACCATTGAAGTTGGTGGAACTATGTCAGTATACAATAAGGGTATGATCCAAATGCTATGGAAGTCAATTTAAAGAATTGCACTGACCTAAAAAACTTTGGATCTAACCCTAAATTCTTTGGCCCATAGGGTTTATACACTAAATGCCTTTGCTGCCCACTCTTCAAGTAGTACAGGTACCTTCTTCCAAGAGAAATCCTATTGGAAGCAAAGGTCTTACATGGTAACTATCAGTGAGCTAATTCCACACTCCAGAAGAAAGTTGTGAATTGGGTTCTAAAATGACTGACATGTTTCATTCTCTGGTTTATTTGAGTGTTATAGGTGATTGGCAAATTAATGTTACTCCTATTGACAGTAATATTGCATCAAAATTATTTCCAGAAGAGCATCTTCTACATACAGCATGAGAGGTTTCTTATTTTCCTTACCATAATACAAACAAATTTCTGTGTAACAACTTATATGACAGTATAATTTATATCTTTGTTTGCTGGGCTTGAGAAATATGTCATGAAATAGCATACACAATGAAAAGTCAAATGGGAGGCCACTGCATATAAGTGATGTCTTGACACCTGCCATTGTGTCATAATGCATTTATGAGCAAGTCTTGCCTAGGAAGCTCATCCTGCCTAGCAACTAATACTAGCTGGGATATGACAGTCAGTGGTGAACAATAAATCAGTTGCTGTGGAACTGCCCCCAAAGAAGATATTACAGCTTCTGTTCATTTAGATTCCGAGTCCTGGGTTTAAGGTATAGCTACTTTTTCCAATAGGCATTAGCTAGTGAATTTATTTACCTGTTTGTATGGGAGAGTGATAGTAACATTGTTTTGTACCTCTGTTTTTAATAAATCACTGAAGGGGAAACATGCATTGAATCATGGAGATAAATTCACCAAATCCTACTACATTGATTCACTTACATCAGGTCTGAATCTGGCCTATGGCCTTTATCTTAAATCAGACCTATCCAAAGCCTTGCTTATAGTAAGCTATATAAAACAAATAGCAGAGGTCTGACGCATTTTTCCCCATAAACAAATGTGATTACCCAAACTTAAAAGGTTTGATTTAGATGCTTGCTAAAAGTTATTCAGCGTATTTGGTTTACAAATCATGTAAAGCTCTCCTGTGGCAATTCTAGTGTTCACTAACTTCAGACAAGTAAAAATGCATTGAGTGAAATCCTAGCCCCATCGATGTTAATTGGACCAGGATTTCACACAATGGGTGCGTCTACACGGCAGGGCTTAACTTGAAATAAACTACTCAAATTGAGCTATGTCAATTGCGTAGCTTATTTTGAAATTGGGAGCATCTGTACAGCACTTATTTCAAAATAGAGCACTCTTCCTCCAACTTCCCTTACTCCTCATACATTGAGGGCTAAAGGAGTTGGAATAAGAAGTCCTCCAGCTTGACAGTATTTTGACATTATTTCAAAATAACTGCCTGCTGTCTAGAGGCAGACTAAGTTGTTTCAAAATAACGCTAGTTATTTTGAAATAATGTTGCTGTGTAGATGTACCCTATGAGAATAACTTCTGTTCATGAGCCTTGATTTTTTTTTTTTTTTTTGAAGCTGCTGAGAGGATTTGGCTGCCCGATACTCAATCAAATTAATGTGCATCCTAACCCGCTAGACAGCTTTGAAAATCTCAACCCGTGATATCTATCCTAACATAGGTATTTATATTGGTCTCATCATAATGTTGTGTGAAAGCATCATACGAGAACCTGGATATGCTGTCAGGATTATAGAGTACAATGGATATAATTCTGAATTATATTCCTGCTTCTGTCTTTGATTTTCTGTGTGACTTTGGGCAAATAATTTTACTGCTCTTTGCCCTTATCTTTAAAATAAAGATAATTATATTTACTTACCTTATTGTACAGGTTATGGGAGGGATAATTAAGTAAAGCTCTTTGCTCATTTGTAGAGCACTTTGAGGTTCTTCTGGTGGAAGGAGTTACACAAGTAAAAAGTACTGAGGTATTTGTTTTGTCACCATCAGAGTTGACACTCACTGAGATGTTGTAATAATTGAGCCTAAAAATTTACCCTAGTTGCACCCCTGATACTAGCCCCCTTCCCACCCTCCCCCAGCTCTGAACCTGCCATAGGCCCCACTGCCTTGCTGGTCCCCATCCCCTCTTGCCTTCCACATAGGGCAGACCAGCTGGGGCATGCTGCGCAGCCCTGCTATGGAGTGCTGGGCAGCCCTGTCAAGGCACTCCAGGCCCTGCCAAGCTTCACCAGGCTCCTAGCCTCCAGGGCAGCCCCACTGGGGCACTCCAGGCCCTGCCAAACAGCCCAGCTGGCGCATGCTAGGCTCCCGGCTTCACCAGGAAGCCCAGTTGAGGTGCTCCCAGTAGCCCAGTTGTGGGGAGTTGGACTCCTGGCCCCCCTGACAGCTTGCTGCCCACAGCTTTGCCTGCCCCTAGGGCTCTTGGGCACCAGCACTCCACTGGGACTCTGGTCCTGGGAATATCCATGGTGCTTCCAGACCACAGATGTTGCCGGACAAGAGATTACTGGTTAACAGAGATTCAACCTGTAGTGATATGCTGTTCCAGGGAGAAAAGGGGCCAATTGCCTGAGATACTGTGATTCAAAGGGATCCAGGGCAGAATCACTGCCAGAGCACCACTCCACATGGCTCTGAGGAGTGGGGAGGCACACCACGGTTGGGGCAGAGCTGAAGATTGGCTGGCCTGGCCTTGCTCCTTCCACCCCTCTTCCCCCACACATACAGCTTGCCCCGGGGCCCATGGTGGCTGTCGGCCCCTCTGTGTAGTTCTTACATAGTGCTTTTCGTCAGTAGATCTCAATGCATTTCACAATCTTTGATGTATTTATCTTCACAACACTTTGCTGAGAAGAGGAATTATTATTCCCATTTTCATAGACTGCAAACTGAGGCACAAAGGTCTCAAAGGAGGTCTGTGGAGGACCTGAGAATTGAGCCTGGGTTTCCCAAGTACTGTAATTTTATTTATCCTATGCCCCAGTTTTCCATCATTAAATGGAGATTATTTGTCTCCACAGGATTTTGTGAGGATAAGATCTTCAAAATGCTCAGATATAATAATGGTGATGAGAGCCGTACAAATAGGGTAGACGGATAGGAAAATGTTTGATTTAGACACAGTTTTGCATATCTATTCAGCCTGTATTTATTAAATGATGGATAGTATGTATTAAATGCTATAGAAATAGAGATCATAGCCTGGAAGATGAACAGTACAAATGTTAAGTATTATTATTGCCTGAACCTATTAATACCTATCCTTAATAAATAATATCAAATCTGCCAAAAGTGAACAAAATAAACTTCCCTCAACCCAACAGAACTAAAACTTTAAGTAATAAAATGCTGTACTGAATGCTTGATAATTGTACAATCACCCTCACTAAAATCAGCGCTGGGCTCTGGGTTGGAGTATTGTAAATTATTACTCTTTGAGGATGTGCTTTGCTTTAATTGGAGGAGAGTACATGACAAACTTACTTGTATGTATGTGCATTACTGGCCGTTACTGAAATGAATGTCAGACTTATGCAGATGCATAAGCATTCCTTTTCTTTAGTGTGCTGGTGGAACTGCTGCTGAGTTTGTTAAACAGAGTTTTGTGTTTGGGAGCAAAATGGCACAAGTTCTGTTGTGGAAACGGCTTCCAAGTGCTTGGCCTATGCCTAGGGTGTCTGCATGTGACTAATTTGTTCCATTTAGTAATATGTGAAACAGCATGTGTCATATTTTGAACCTTTGATCTAAATGAAGAAAGCAATGGCTAGTTCATTGTCTCAGACAACAGACACTGAAAAGAAATAAAGTAATAAAGCCAAAAAAGAGAGAGAAGATTACATTCAAGTTGCAATTCTTGATGTGATTGATTACTGTTTGTAGACTAGGGACCATTGCCTAATATCCTGACATAGGGCAACTGTGCTGTTAATCTTATGTGATCTATTTGTGTCTTGGAGATTACATCAGTTTTATTATATCACAGAACACTATAAAATAATAAAAGCACAAGTACATCACATTGCAAGGAATCAACTGACAGCTGTGTGAAAAACATATTGCGACATTTCTTTTCAGAGAACAGTGATTAAGAGTATCTTATTCATGGAGTAAAATCATACACTTTATAACAGTATGTGATTCTTTGTGTGATTATTGCAAAAAATATCAGACTGTCCTACATTGTCATGATGCAGGACATTTGGCACTAGAAAAGGGCATCCCTCAAAATAACAAACAGCTGATCTCCATAGCTTTTACCCTGTTCCGAAGAGGCTATTATTAGGAATGAGAGGGTTTTCCCATCCTCATTCTTTTAGTTTCTCTAGTGTATGCCAACAAAAATCATCAATTAATATCAACATGATGGCAGTTTTGTGATGCAGACCGCACTGTAAATCCTAGATACCATTGAATTTAGGGAGATATTCCGGATTTACACAGAATCTTCCATATATCCCAGTTCCTTGAGCCATACAGTGCATTTTAGCATCCTTGATTGACTACAGGGTGATTGTGAGAAATGACGTAGGTAAGGATGTTGTAACTAGAAAACAGATTTTCACAGAATTACTTAGTTATTTTGCCAGGTTAAATAAGAATGGAAAGGTCTTATGTATAATTCAGTGTAGTGAGCCTGGCAGAGATACTGAAGTATATCAAGATATCAGAAAAATGTAGGTTGTTCCAGTTATGGAATAATCATAAAACTAGAGAAGTTACTGGACAGTGAGTGGTACAAAAAGCATGTAGGGGGAAAGTTATCTACTGCTAAGACCCTGGAGAAATTCTAATAGACAGGGATATATTCTGATGCACTGGAGTTTTGTGAGCTTTGCACTGATTGCCAATTATTAACATCACCATAGGTGACTGAGACTGTTACTTTAATACCACTCTGGATGATGGAAGTGACTTGTTTGTTTTAAAAATAGTACTTATCCAATAAGCTCTAAATGTAGGGTCAAAAATACCACACACAAAGCAATGTGTATACAGGCAGTCCCCGAGTTACGCGGATCTGACTTATGTCGGATCCGCAGTTACGAACGGGGATTTCTCGCCCCGGAGGACTGGAGCGGCGGGACGCCTGGTCCCGCCGCCCGCCTCCTCTGGGGCGAGAAAAGCTGCTCCCCATCTCCCTGGTCTGCTGGGGGAGCCAGCAGACCAGGGAGACGGGGAGCAAAGCAGCGGAGGACCCGGCCGGACCCGCGGCCGCTTCCAGCTGATCTGGAAGCGGCCGCGGGTCCGGCCCCAGGTCCTCCGCCGCTTTGCTCAGCGTCTCCCTGGTCTGCAAAGCGGCGGAGGACCCGGGCCGGACCCGCAGTGCTTTGCTCAGCGTCTCCCTGGTTTGCAGACCAAGGAGACGCTGAGCAAAGTGGCGGAGGACCCATGCCGGACCCGCGGTGCTTCCAGCTGATCTGGAAGCGCCGCGGGTCCGGCCCGGGTCCTCCGTGGTTTTGCTCAGCGTCTCCCTGGTCTGCTGGGGGGGGACGCAGCTAGTGCCCCCCCCCAGCAGACCAGGGAGACGTGGAGCAAAGCCGGGGGCCTGTGGTAGAGCAGGTGGGGCGCTGTCGGTTGGTCCCGCAGCACCGCTCCTTGGCGCTACTTGACCAACCCGGCAGTACCCCAGCTGCTCTGCCTTAGGTGTCCTGATTCAGCCGTTGCTGAATCAGGACGCCTGGGGCAGAGCAGCTGGGGTGCTGCTGGGTTGGTCCAGTAGCGCCGAGGAGCGGCCGCGCTACTGGACCAACTCAGCAGCACCCGAGCTGCTCTGCCCCAGGCGTCCCCAAGTCAGCCGCTGCTGAAACTGATCAGCGGCTGACTACAGGAAGCCCGAGGCAGAGTTGCTCTGCCCCGGGCTTCCTGGAATCAGCTGCTGATCAGTTTCAGCAGCAGCTGACTTGGGGATGCCTGGGGTTCTTAAGTTGAATCTGTAGGTAAGTGGAACTGGTGTCCAGATTCAGCCGCTGTTGAAACTGATCAGTTTCAGCAGCGGCTGAATCTGGATGCCAGTTCCGACTTACATACAGATTCAACTTAAGAACAAACCTACATTCCCTATCTTGTACGTAACCCGGGGACTGCCTGTAGTGACATTTTCAAAGGATACTAGTACTTAACATATTTAAAATACAGCTTTTAAAAATACTTAAAATGTGAAATTATTATGTATTTTGATATAAGTAATGTCCTGAATATGTTTTTCTCTGACTGTTGACTATGGACTCATAAATGTTAAACATAAAGAAAGAACTGATTAAGATCTTTTTCAAGATGGAGTCTGCCAAAGCAATTATTGCTGACCAAGGTACAGATATTGTGTCTCATTGGATACAAAAGGTTCAGTTTCCAAATACTTCTTTAATTTGGGCATAGAATCATAGAATACTAGGACTAGAAGAGACCTCGAAAGGTCATCGAGTCCAGTCCCCTGCCTTTACGGCAGGACCAAATACTGTCTAGACCATCCCTGATAGACATGTATCTAACCTACTCTTCAATATCTCCAGAGATGGAGATTCCGCAACCTCCCTGGGCAATTTATTCCAGTGTCTGACTACCCTGACAGTTAGGAACTTTTTCCTAATGTCCAACCTAAACCTCCCTTGCTGCAGTTTAAGCCCATTGCTTCTTGTTCTATCCTCAGAGGCCAAGATGAACAAGTTTTCTCCCTCCTCCTTATGAAACCCTGTTATATACCTGAAAACTGCTATCACGTCCCCCCTCAGTCTTCTCTTTTCTAAACTAAACAAACCCAATTCCTTCAGTCTTCCCTCATAGGTCATGTTCTCTAGATCTTTAATCATTCTCGTTGCTCTTCTCTGGACCCTCTCCAATTTCTCCACATCTTTCTTGAAATGCGGTGCCCAGAACTGGACACAATACTCCAACTGAAGCCTAACCAGCGCAGAGTAGAGCGGAAGAATGACTTCTTGTGTCTTGCTCACAATACACCTGTTAATGCATCCCAGAATCATGTTTGCTTTCTTTGCAACAGCATCACACTGCTGACTCATATTCAACTTGTGGTCCACTATAACCCCTAGATCCCTTTCTGCTGTACTCCTTCCCAGACAGTCGCTTCCCATTCTGTATGTGTGAAACTGATTTTTCCTTCCTAAGTGGAACACTTTGGATTGTCTTTATTAAACTTCATCCTATTTACCTCAGACCATTTCTCCAATTTGTCCAGGTCATTTTGAATTATTACCCTATCCTCCAGATTAGTCACAACCCCTCCCAGATTGGTATCATCTGCAAACTTAATAAGCGTACTTTCTACACCAATATCTAAATCGTTGATGAAGATATTGGACAGAGCCGGTCCCAAAACAGACCCCTGCGGAACTCCACTTATTATGCCTTTCCAGCAGGATTGTGAACCATTAATAACTACTCTCTGAGTACCGTTATCCAGCCAGTTATGCACCCACCTTATAGTAGCCCCATCTAAGTTGTATTTACCTAGTTTATTGATAAGAATTGATAAGACTTACTAAAGTCTATGTATACCTCATCCACCGCTTCTCCCTGATCCACAAGACTCGTTATCCTATTAAAGAAAGCTATCAGATTGGTTTGACATGATTTGTTCTTTACAAATCCATGCTGGCTGTTCCCTATCACCTTGCCACTTTCCAAGTGTTTACAGATGATTTCCTTAATTACTTGCTCCATTATCTTCCCTGGCGCAGAAATTAAACTAACTGGTCTGTAGTTTCCTGGGTGATGTTCTTATTTCCCTTTTTATAAATGGGCACTATATTTGCCCTTTTCCAGTCTTCTGGAATCTCTCCTGTTTCCCATGATTTTCCAAAGATGATAGCTAGAGGCTCAGATACCTCCTCTATCAGCTCCTTGAGTATTCTAGGATGCATTTCATCAGACATATTTTATGTCCCTTTTTATTTTCTCTTTGCAAATATTTTTGCAACTGAGTGTTTGTTTTTAAAGTTTGGGGGAAAGTACTTGCTTGTATGAATACATAAGCTGATGGGTGAACAAGAACACTAACTACTTGCTCTTCATTGCCCTGTTTAAAAGGTATCAGTAATTCAATCAGGGATCAGAATCAGTCCCTTGTGACTGAGGTGACTAGTCAACCACCATAGAAAACTGATGTGAAAAGTTCTCTGGGGCTCATATCAACAAAGACACATCTGTGCCTAAATCTCAGATTTAGGGGCTAATGAAAACCCCTGCTCTGCTGCAGCTATTGATGCCTAAACTCATTCTGTGCCTAAATTTCCACTCTGAAAGTATCCCAGGTATCTATGTTTCTGCTTCTGAATATGCACACTGCTGCCTTGGGGGCCCCGGGTGCCTATCTCGTGGCTATACCCCAGCACCATCCTCAAACCAGGTGTTATTGGCACAAATAACATCAGTTTACATAAAACGGCCACTTCCAAAATCAGGCTTAGCAAAGTCATTCCTAATTAAAAAAAAAAAAAACATTAGAGAAAAATATTTTTAGTCTATGAAGACTTACTAATTACTTCAGACAAAACTGATTAGGATTGTCTACTTCCTAAAATATAAATTAGCAGAAACATTGATAGCTCAGAAATCTTAAGATTAAATGTTCTGTGAGAAAATATTTGAAAAACTGAAGTTCCTCCAGTCAAAACTCTGTTACCATAGCAATGTCATGTTATCTAAAATACATATGATGTACTTTTAGTGCCTGTGTCAATTGCAACCACTTACACCCTTGGATTAATTAACTATTAAATTGTTATACTATAGATACAAGTTAACTCTCCTTAGTCCTCTTTGTGAAATTAGCACGGTAAAAACCTAACTACTAGCCTGAGAAGTCTTCTTTTTAGAATGACGTGCTTGGGGATTTGGGTCATCAAATCAAACTGAGGCTACTTCTAGACTGCAAGGGTAAGTAGGAAAAAGTTGCGTATCAAATTGCGTATCTTTCTCCACATTACTGTCGAAAGAGGCATTTCTGAAATTTGGTACATCTACACAGCACCAGATTTTGGAAGTAAGTCCTCTTTCGACACATCCCTTCTTCCCCATAAAACAAGGTTAACAGGGATGGCAAAAGAGCACATCTGCTTTTTCAAAAAAAAATCCAAAAAAGCGGACGCGCTTCTTGGACATGGTGTTGCTTTTCTGGGATACTGCAGGTATCCCAGAAAAGAACTGCAGTCTAGACATAGCCCAAGAGAGAAAATATTTTTTTAACAGACTCACATAGAAAAGAGTGAAGTGTATATTTAATTTTGTCCAAAATGTGTTGGATTTGCTCTTCTTAGAGCAGTGGTAGATAGTGGTTGGTGTTGGATGACTGTATATAGAGGATATGTGAATATGATGTAGGAACACAAGCTTGAGAGGGATAAATATTTGTTCTATTGGTAAATGGAAGGTGTTAGCTTAAAAACTCCAGTAGATCTTATATATTCTGCAAGGAACCCTCATCAGAATTTCTGATGAAATTTTCCCAACTTTGCCAGAGAACTACTAGAACAAATGGCTGAGGATATGGGCTTATAGCCTGCCACAGGCAACAAGGCAATTGGGGATTAAGTTATGTAAAGGCTTTATGTCTTCAAACTCTCATGTACCCTGCTGGTTCTGTTCAGAATTTATCTTAAAATAACAAAAGTTCTCAGTTGTAAACACCATGGTGGTCTCATAAGTTTGCTATATGCTGTAACATGGTAACTGCACGCACACTCACGCATACACAAATGAAAACACAAACTTCAGCCTTTAGGAATTATAGGATTAAACAATGTGAAGTTTCCAGCCCAAAGTGTTTTTGAGATATGATGCTTCAAAATGTTCTAGGAAAATTTTGCACAATGAAAACCTACAGTTTCAGACTTGACACGTACCTGATCCAATTAAACACAAACTACTAGAAAATATCCTATGGAAGAGATAATTTAGGCAGATTGATTTAGTTTGGGCAAAGTTAGTGATTGTGCGGGATTCAGGAAATGTGTGTGAAAACTGTGTTTATAATGAAAAACTATTTAAAACTCTGGCTCCATAATTTTTAATGTTGTTTACAGGTTGTTCTTAGCTACACTGACAGCTCATTCTGAAAACTTTCACACTACCAGACTACACACAGTGGGTACAGTATTTCTTTAAGACACTGTTCTAAACACAACCTTAAAATAATTGATTATAATGTTTCTATTTATGATTACTACCAAACCTTGTAGTTCAATCCTATGGTATCTCAGTTTTTGCCTGCAGTCAGATCAGTTTGTATTTTTTTTTTAAGTTTTTCAGATGCCAAGAGTTTCCTGTCTAGCATCTCTTTTTTATTTTATTTTATTTTATTTTATTTTATTTTATTTTATTTTATTTTATTTGCAGCAGGCTGTCTGGAAGTGATTCTTAAACTGGAGAAGGTATTGCTTCACGTTTTCTTTTAGGAAATAGAGTGGAAGGTATTAGTCTTATATATAGGCTGTTAGAAACACACAAATACACAAGGGAAGGGTATATGTATGGGGAAGATGTCTCCATCAGAAAGCTAACCCCTGCTAAACCCATCTGACATCACCAAAGGCTCTTCTATTAAGCATCACAAGTAAGTGATAGTAGTGTCTTAGTGGCTGTTTTATATGCTTTGTGCTAGTCAATGGAGTCGATGGGCTAGGCTTGACACTGCTATTGGTGCTTACTTTGAGGTGTGAGTAGACTCTGGAATCGTGTTTGTTTTCCTTGGTATGACAACTGATTTATATTTGAGTCCTGTAGCTGTTGCTCTCAGATTACTCAAGACTCTTAGTTCTGGGGATGTCAATGGACCATGTGGATGGTGATTTTCCTTCTGCTGTCAGATCATTTTTTGGGTACCACAAAGATTTACATTTCAATTGGGAAGAGAGACTGTCCTAATTTTAGCCCTATGTTGTGACCAAATCTGGTGTAGCATATTGCAATACAGCCTTTGTTCTCCATGGTTACAGTAAGTTTTATTTTACTTACACACACACACACACACACACACACACACACACACACACACACACACACACACACACACACACACACATTATTATTAATGTTGCTTGGGATGATCTATTCACTCTACCACAGCTTTACTTCTACCTTTACACATGTACTGTATTTTCCATTTTCTGCATAGATGCTACTCCCATTATTGATACAGAGAATTAAATGTGTGAGGCTATGTCTAAACTGCAGGCTTCTTTCACACACAAAAGCACATCGAAAAAGCAATCTGCGTCCACACTGAATAGACACTATCTTGTGTTAAGTTGTGATTACAATGGATGGAGTGGCAACCAGGGCACTTGTGCTTCTTCCTCTTTCCTCTTCTTTCGAAAGAACTCCCTCTTCCCCATCCACACATGCCTTTTTCCGAGACTTCTTCCTCATAGAAAGAGGATTACCAATACCAGAAAAACCCCTCTGTTCTTTTGCTTTACTTTCGGAAGAATGCGATTGCAGTGTGGACGTAACTCAGATTTTGTTGGAAAAATGGCTGTTTTCCAACAAAACTCTGTAGTGTAGACATACCCTGAATTGCAGAAAAAACATCACTTTTGTACTTTAATATGGATCCTATGTTTTTGATAACCACAGCTTTCCTTCAACCTTGGTTTATTATTTATCTGCTCTATGTCAGTTTGACGTCTCAGTTGATTATAATTCTGGTTCATGATTTTTCAATCACAAGTTTCTCTTATCCTCTTTGTACTACTGTAATGACTTGTGCTTTTGCTTAATCCCTGATTTAGTCTGCAGACAAGTGTGGTGCATCCAATATGTATATCTCTGGCACTGGTTGGAATGTTTCCTGGTGTGTTGCATGAGATTTTCCTTGTATTAATATATAGACTTGAGAAAACAGAAGTGAATGAAGGAATTTCTTGTAATTTTAAAGAAAATATTTCTCTGATTTATTTGAGTGCTGCCTTATAGTGCTGCCTATTTTGAGTGCTGCGTAAAAATTATTAGTTAGCGTTTACTGTGCTTTATGTTTTCAAAGAGCTGTGCATACAACTAATCATCACAACATTCTTGGGAAGTAATTATGGTGAACATTATTATCATTTTATATGTTTGTAAAATGATACACAAAAACACTAAGGGCTTGATTTTTAACAGTGCTGACTGTCCACTGTTCTAGTCAGAATGTTTTCCCACTTTACAGGATCACTTTTTCCTGTGTGAGGCTGCTGCCAAAACCAACAAGCAATTCCATATCTTGACAAAAGAAGATTCATTCTCCTTCTTCCTCAAACCTCCTGGTGTATATTTGTTGCCATTCATGTTAAGTTTTTTCTTCTAAAGATATGATAGTCAGCTGCAGTGTTATTCTGACAAGCCATTATTTCCTTACATAAAACCACAAATACACTAATCCTTTTAAGTGAAAAACCAAAAACAGTAATGGCTTGTCCTACAAAAAAGGTTCCAGGGTGAGCCATACTTTTGACCCCTCACTCAGGCTCTCCTTTGAGCACCTGCTTCCAACTGCTAAGTACACCCCTGTATTTCTCCCAGCAGGGCTGGCCTTACCATGAGACGAACTGAGGTGGCTGCCTCAGGTGCCAGACTGTGAGGCGGGGGGCGCCACTAGGACCTAGGGTGTAGAAAAAATTGTGTCTTCTGCTGGTGCATATATATTCTCCCTGCTCTAGATGCACAGAGATGGTAGAGTGCTGTGCTGCAGGAAGGAGGGCACAAGAGACATAACAGGCAGCCAGGAGAAAAGGTGGCATGGGGGCGTCATTTGAGCTCTCCGCCTCAAGTGCCAAAATGTTGTGGGCTGGCCCTGTCTCCCAGGGTGGAATCCTGCATTCATCTCACTCTTAGCCTTTGTCTTCACTAGACTTTTATCCGCAAAAATTTTGTTAGTCAGGAGTTTGAAAAAATACATCACTGACCAACATAAGATTCACCAACAAAAGCAACAGTGTGAACTGTGCTATGTTGGCAGGAGATATTTTCCTGCTGACATAAATGATGCTAAAAAACCAGCTGTAGCTAATATTGCCAGCAGGAGAGCTCTCAGCAAACCAAAGCTAACTAAGACCGATGTAACCATTTATCCAGCAACACAATAATCACTAAATCTACAGATAAAAGTAATACCATTAATCCAGAAAACTCCCGTGTTCTTCACAGTTATTAAATCGTTAAAGTCCCTCCATACTTGTTTTGCTTTATATGTTCATAAGTTTGTCTCCATCAAGAACATCAAGAGGTTTGTTGTCTAACAGACTTCTCTTTATTTTGAGCAAAAGTCTGTCAATGTACATGTGTATTTGGCATCTAGGTATCTCATCCTCTCTTCAAGGTTCTGCACAAGTCTGTTTTTACCTTTTCTGCTAGTCATGCCATCTTCCATACTGGTTCCTCCCGCTGCTTTCAGGCCAGTTTTATGTCATTTAGAGTCTTTTTTGGCACTACATGTCATAAGTTGAGAGTGCTTAGCACTTCCCAGGAGACTCATAGCACCTTGCAGTATTAGGCTTTAAAGACATTGTGAACCAAGACTGAGTTTGACATTCAGAGAGGCTGAATATAGTAGCTTTTAAAATGTCAAAAAAAGTGAAGACTTGGTTTACAAACTGAGCATTTCTGCAAGGTAGATGAGAGTTGGTTGTATTTTAAATCTTTTGCTATGTCTTAAAAGGACCTTAAGGCTTTTTGATTCCACTAATTTTCCTTTCTTGTGTTAGCATTACAATGCTTTATAATCCAAACAGTCCAATATATCACTGTGGAATCTTTTTTTCCAAGAAAACTGATAGAAGAAATTGTGATTTAACATTTTATATTTTACCTGTCATGGGATTAGATGTTTATAGAGAAAAAAATCTTTGAAAAGTTCTTGCAAAGAATCCAGTATGTTGAAACCACCTATTATCAATATCAAGAAGCATAAACAACAGTCTCAAAATGCCCCCAAATTTTTTTAATCTTGGTAACTAATTTTTTAATTAAAACTTAGTTCTGAGGACATACAATGTATATAAAATGGGCTATTAAAATATCAAAGTATGTTAACAGTACAGATACAGGTAGTCCCCGAGTTACGCGGATCCGACTTATGTCGGATCCGCAGTTACGAACGGGGATTTTCTCGCCCCGGAGGACTCGAGCGGCGGGACGCCTGGTCCTGCCACCCGCCTCCTCCGGGGCGAGAAAAGCTGCTCCCCGTCTCCCTGGTCTGCTGCGGGAGCCAGCAGACCAGGGAGACGGGGAACAAAGCGGTGGAGGACCCGGAGCCGGACCCGCGGCCACTTCCAGATCAGCTGGAAGCGCCGCGGGTCGGGCCGGGTCCTGCACGGCTTTGCTCAGCGTCTCCCTGGTCTGCTGGGGGGGACGCAGCTAGTGCCCCCCCCAGCAGACCAGGGAGATGTGGAGCAAAGCCCGGGGCCTGTGGTAGAGCAGGTGGGGCGCTGCCGGTTGGTCCCGCAGCACCGCTCCTTGGCGCTACTGGACCAACCCGGCAGCACCCCAGCTGCTCAGCCCCAGGAGTCCTGATTCAGCCGCTGCTGATCAGTAAAGTGTGCTTTACTGTGAGCAGGTAGTTTACTTCCATCTGAAATGCAGAAACAAAAAACACCTCCCCCCCGATTCTGGGGCATTTTTGTACATCATAATGAAACCAAGAATACAAAAATGGCCACACCGAGGTTTTGTTTGTATTTTGGGGCTTCTCATTTTTTCTAAGACTCCTGACAGAATAAGGAACAAGAGTTCTCACTATCTGAAGTGAATGTGTTCTGTTACCTCTAATCATATCTCTTTTTGAGCTTAATTATGATTCACATTTTGATGCAAGATTAAGAGGTCCAAATGCTGAGTGTGGATACAAGAAAAAATAGCTAATATTAAAAATATATCTAATATTAAAGCTATCCATCCTCATATCTCATGAATTTCTAGTCCACCCACTTCCACAACCCTAATTTCTATAGTAGTATTTCTGCAGGCATACTTATTGCTCATATTACATAAGACCAGATGCCATCACGGGTCCCTCACATGTGCATGGCTTGCTGCTAATTTTGTCATCTCTACCCTATCTAATGCTGAACATTCCATTTATTTTTAAAATTAAATTGATTATATATCATAGGTTACCAAATTTAATTCCAATTCTGTCATGAATGATTGAAAGACATGACAGATATGAACAAACTGGCTAAGGCCAGTTTAGACCATAATCTGTGGATTAAAGACCCTACAACTACAGTAGAGAAGGAGGGCTCCACTGCATCCCTTTTATTAATCTCTGTATTAAGCGTCTCTAGAAGCTTGCATTGACACAATAGACTGTAACAGGGTTAAGTGGGCCATTAATCCAGGATATATTTCAACATCTCATTCATTCCATAGCAACTTCTTTATTTTTTTTCTTTAAAGTCCTAGAAATAGAGAATTGGTGAATGAGAAACTGTGTACATTTTGCACCTTATTTTCATAGGTTTCTTCACTTTGTTTGGGCATAATTAAGGAGTTCAGTGTTCATACATTGCTACTGTTGTAATTAACATCTTAGCATATGTTAATATTTAGTGTAAGAAATGTTTCTTCTTAGATAAGCTGACAAATATGTAGTCCAAATAGTTCTAATCATGTTAGCACAAATGAAAATGTATTCATTCACTGGAAGCAGATGCCTTTCTCACATTGTCCATGTCTGAAGAAACACAGGAGGCCAAAGATGTTGTTTAATTTAGGCCTCAGCTTTATTTATTTATAATATCTCAGTGTTCCTGGCAACAGATTGGTTAGTGCAGGGAGCAAGGGATCAGGTCCCCACTAATTCAGATGTAGGAGCTCCAAACCCTCCCCCTCATCTTTAAAGGGACCAGGAATAAAATGAGGTTTTGCTCCTGGCTGACAAGACACAGGAGCCCCAACTTTACTCTGCTCCCATAAGGGATACTTTCCTTCAAATCCTTTTCCATTCCATTTTATTTGATAACCATATATCTTCCATACCACGTACCTGCACTAGACATCTGCCACAAGTATTGAGTATTACATTGCAAAATTCTAATCTTCCTACTCCAGACAAGCTGTGGGAAAAGCTAGAAAACCTACCCCATCAACATGGCAGGACCCAAAGTAGCTGTCCCCTTGTGATTATTCTAGAGTATAACTGTCCCTGCTACCACACCTAAAGATCTAGGACCACCAGCTTTTCCTTATCCTAACTTAAAGCAAGGTCAGGGTTTGATTGTGCCAAGAAAACTGGAAGTGTTGGGAACGGGGCTATTTTCCATAACATGCAAAGGGTGGGGCAAAGGGACGAGAGACGCAATACTGAGAGTGGCCACTGAGGGCAGCGCATCAGCAGGGGAGGGCTTCTACTGCATAGATACCACTGGGGGCAGCCGCACCATCGAGAGAGAGGCCAGCAGGGCTGGGACTCTGCCATCTTGCCTGCCACCAGGCCGGAGGCAGGAAAGAAAAGTCCCCTGGTGGCCAGGAGGCTTGATGATGGGGGGGGAGTTAAAAAGTGTCTGGCGGCCAAGAGGGCTGGGGAGAGAGAAGGTCCCTGGCACCTGGGAGTAAAAAGTTCCACTGGATGGGAATTCCTGCCCTGAGCCTCACCCCACCCCCCAACCCTCATTCTCACACACCCCCAGCCTCCTGCTCTGCCCCCTCACATCCTCAAGGCCCTAACCTATCTCCTGTACCCCCCACACCATCATCCCCCTGCCCTGAAGGACCCGGGCAACATCGGGTAATATCTCTGAACTATAGATCAACAGATCTTTATATAATAAAATAAGACTTTTAGATAAATTGTATTTCTTTTGATGGTCAAAGCTGGCTTAGCATTTTCATTAGCACAGTGTAAGCAAAGGCAGTATGTCAGTTCTGTGTGGTTTTTTTCCTCAAGAAATATTTGCAGGAAAGAGCACTTTGCATTCTCTCACCACACAAACATCCAGGCCAGATATATTTAGCGTCCCATGAGTTGTGAAAAGTATAGATTTATTGTATTCCTTGTATTCCATGATATGTACAGTTAGTTGGCCCAGGATCTTTGGTAGTAACCTTTGCCAATTCAGGCTAATGTTCTGGGTAGTTTTCTAACCAAATGTTCAACTGGATTATTTATGTATTCCACTCATACATTTTTCAAGTATATCTTTGATAAATCATACAATTATCTCTCTGTGTAGATTTTACAAATGTGTTTAAAATAGTATTAAAGTTGAGAACTGATTTACAAAATAAGTTAACTAATTTGTCTGGCCCTCCAGCAGAAGTAAATTTTCAATGGTAACAAAATGTAAAAAACATTACAGGCAATCTCCCTCCTAACAGAAAATTTAAAATAAAAGCTTTCTTTGCAGGATCAACTTGCATCAAACTGTAGTTTATTTTACTACAAAGTCTTCTCTAGCTTTATTGATAAATTAAACTATCGTTTACCTTTTAGGAAAAATAACTACCTTTAAACTACATAACTGTACTCATACCTTGCCGGATTTACTCTCAAATCATGTCAATCCACAGCCAGCAGCAATAGTTGTTAGAGCTGCTAAGATTGTAAGCCTCAAACTTTGCTATTCAGCCCTCTTTGGTTTGACTGGGGAAAAAAAGAACTATTTCTTGCTTTTTTGCAAAGAGAACTGGCTTTGACCTGCCTGATTATAAGTGTAAAAAAAAAACCCTTAATCCAATATATCATCATAGACATGTGAACAGCCAACCTAAGTGGTTAGGTTTGATATCAAGCCATTGATACCGATTTCCCCTAAAAGCCTCACAGGACTCTGATCAGGACATTAAGGGTACATCTACACAGCAGTGTTATTTTGGAATAACTGATGTTCTTCCAAATTACATAGTCTGCGTTTAGATTACAAGCAGTTATTTTGGCATAATGTCAAAATAATGTCAAGCTGGAGGACTTTCTACTCTGACTCCTGTAACCCTCATTTTACAAGGAGTAAGGGGAGTCAGAGGAAGAGTGCTCTCTCAGACTTCCAGCTGTGTAGACAGCACCAAAAGCTGACATAAGCTATTTCGATTTAAGCTACGCAATTGACATGGCTGAAGTTGTGTAGCTTATTTCTTCTTTAGCCCTGCTGTGTAGATGTACCCTAACAAACAAACATGCAGCTTCAGCCTTAACTGCTCAGTGCTGTACTTCTGGTTCAGCTCCCTTCCCCAGAGCTGTTGTTTGTGTGGCTAAAATCCAGGAGAACCATCTCTTTTCCATCTGATAAGCAGCTCTCTTTTATTGCTCCAGGGAGCCCCCTATCTTTTCACTACCTTCCCTCTTGTTGGCAGCTAAGGCAGAGTTCATTTGAATCCATATTCTGGCAGACCTCAGACATCCTGCATAAACCCCTACTGCCATTACCCGAATTACTTTTATTCTGGGCATGAGTACTCCAAGCAGAGGTGGGCAAGAAGGAGACATGAGTGGATAAGACAGTATGCTATCTTATTTAGATTTTTATAGAGTGCCATGCCCTCTGACCCTAGATACTCTCCAGAAATGCATTTCTGCAGTTCAGAGCACAGAACTTGCGAAGAGTAAACTATGCAGGATTTGACAGAGCTAGGAAATTAATTTAAATGTTGGGCCCTTGTAATCCCTCTCCTGGCTATAGCTTTTGGGGCATATGCATAGCCTGATACCACTATTTTATCAAAGTGGTTCATATTTTATTATAATGTGTATAATGTGTTTTATCGCTCTCTCAGATTTTAAAAATTAAAAACTGTTAACCAGTTTTTAGTGGCAGAAGGAAGGGACTTCTAAAAATAACTGGTCTGCTGATCAATGTTGTGCCCTAAGGTTTGCAACTAATGTGCAGTGGCCATTGTATATACTTCAAAAGTAGGGCAGCATTGCATTCTTTCTCTGCTCTATGTGCTATCATATTCCAATATGAGTTATCCTTATTTCTAATCGACACAGTCACAAAAACCATGAAAAATACTTTAAAATATTGTCTTTAAGAAAAGTCTTCAGTAAATGAAAAGTTACATGGATAGTACAGACAAATCAGTACTTAATAAAAGAAGTAAGAACACAAAACAAGAAAAGAAAAAAAACTTCTGACATAGATAACATTCTTACCTATCAGAAAGAGAACTGGCTTTTGAAAATCTGCCTGGTTGGATTGATTTTTAAATAATACATATCTTTAAAGAGGGCTTTTCAAAGTGGCAAGTATATGGAGAACTGAAAATTCCTTTTAGCTTTAAGGTTTGCCTACTTTGTAGTCAGACACCGCTTTCTCTTTGAAGTCCTCTCAAATATATTTTTTTCCAGTTCATGATAAATCAAAGATCTTTTATGTCCTGCAATTACTAGGGGGATTGAATTTATTATTCTATTAACATTTTAATGTCTTTGTTCTTCAGATTACCTTATTTTTTCCAGTCTATATAATAGATTTTATTAGGTGGTTGTATGTGGCAATTATAATTTTTGTTTGTCTATTTGAGAAGATAACTCATCACAGAGATTATTATACAAGTATGGCCTATCTATACAACATGATTTTGTAACCTAGCAGAAGCAGGTAACCTTCATGGATCAATTTATGCCCATTTTACTATTTTTTTTTCTGCCGTCAAAAGTATGTTTCTACATATAGCTACCCGGCTATCTAAAAGTGTTTGTATCAGTGCATTCTGGGAAAATCTAGACTGTGCTACTTTGAGGGTTAGAGTGCTGCAAAGACATTCAAATAAAGTAGTAGCATGTGGAATTCTGGAATGCCTTACAGCATAGTGAGTTTAGGAAAACTAATTAAATTAATTAATTTCAAAAATATGAATAAATCCTATTCACACTGGAAAAAACAACATGTCATGTTATCCTGACTACATTGGACAAAACCAATGTACAACTCTAAATCCCTGGCAGGGAGAAACACTTAGCTGCCATGGTAATTTAGCATTAACCATGTGATACATGGAAACAAAACATGCTAAGAGTGAATTGTGCCAGCAGCTTGTTACAAACTTGGGCCCTGAACTTTGATGCACTTAAGCATGTCGTATGTAACTTTACCCGTGTTTTTGCAGGATTGGGGACCGAGATAAAAATGGTAGTGTGGGTAGGATCTTAAACTAACAGGATAGTAGACTACAGGTTCAGGTTGAAACGCTTAACTGGGACTCTCTGGTCCAGACTACAGAAGTTCCAGGACCAGAGAGTCTCAGTGGAGGACTAGTGCCAGAGCTGCGGGAATCCTATGCATGGCAGCAGGAGCCTGGCACAGAGGCTGTGGGACTGCCCGGAGCAGCAACAGGAGCCAGGCTCTGCAGGGGGAACCCGGCAAATAGAAGCAGTGAGGCTGCACAGCACAGCACAGCACTGAGAGTCCAGTGCACAAAGCAGCTGTCTGGTGCAGCAGTGGGAGCCCGGCGAACAGAGGTGGCAGAGCTGCCCAGTAGAGCAGGAGGAGCTGACAGGACAATGGGGCCAGCAAGAGAGGGGGAGACAGCTGGGAGAACCGTAGTCGAGTGAGGGCTGATGGGGCTTGGAGGTGGGATGCCAGAAATGACCACCCCTGGTCCAGCAAAATCCCTCATCCGGGACGGGTCACTTCCAGAGGGTGCTGGACCAGGAAGGTCTAACCTCTACTGTCTTCTTTGGTATCTAATTTCCCACACTATGACAGGGGTACCTAAATTTAAAATAAGCAAAAAGATCTGACTTAACCCACAAAAATTGCTAAGGACCAGATCCACTCCAGGCGGGGTCGGGGCTTGCCCTATTTTGCATAAATTTTGGCTCTGAGTGCCTCCTGGAAGCAGGGACAGCCAGAGGACTCTGCATGCTGCCCCTGGTCCAGTCACCGGCTCTGCAGATCCCATTGGCTGGGACTCATGGCCAATGGAAGTTGCAGGGATGATGCCTACAGATGGAGCATTGCACAGAGCTGCCTGGTCATGCCTCCATGTAGGAGCCGGTGGAGGCACATGATGCTTTCGGAAGCTGGTAAGTGCTGCCTGGAGCCTGAATTCATCCAGGACCCCAATGCCTTTCCCCAGCCCTGATCTACTTCCTGGCCTCTGAATCCCTCCATCCCCACCTGGAGCACATTTCTGCACTCCAAACCCCTCATCTCCAGCTCCACCCTAGAACCCACACCCCAGCCGGAGCCCCCACCCACATCCCAACCCCCCAATTTCATCATACAATTGCCATGCTGAGATGTGGCCCTTAAGCCAAGTAGTTTGTTCACCTCGGATTAGAGTCAGACTTCAGTAAACTTTGGATGAGGCTCTAAGAATCCAATCCAGCACTCTAAGAATCCAGTCATAGGTGTTCAATTGTGTGTGTGTGTGGGGGGGGGGGGGGGAGAGGTGGAAGCAGGGGCAGGGAGTGTTGGAGCAGAGGTGAGGTGAGGACTAAGGTAGGAAGGGGCTGTCCTGGCTCTTCTCTAGGCTGGGGGGGGAGTCATGTGACTACTAGCCTCCTCCCCCCCCCCCATGTCCCTCTTCACCAGTCCACCCTGTATGTGCTTAACTTTCACCAAGATAGTTCATGGTAATAAAGTTAAGATCATGCATAAACATTTAAAGGAAAGGGAACTAAGTTTATAATTGATATTTTCATTCTCTGTAAATTCCTAACCACACTGAAGTCAATGGCAAAACCTTTATTGATTTCAGTGGGGCCAGAATTTCACTTTCTATCTTTAATTCATTCATAATGCCTAGATACCGCAGAACCATAAGCCAATAATACTTAGCTCTGTCTGTAGCAGGTAGGCCGCTACCATTAATATTTATTGGAAATTCTGTTGCAAATGCAGCATGTATCAAGTTGCCAGCTAAATTACTTTCCCAGACTCTTGGAGGAAGTAATTAGTAAAATGTGTATATCTTTCTTTATGCTGTGATGAATTGTTTTTAAATAATGGGTACAAAATCACGTAATGTTGTCATATTCTTGCAATAGCTTGAATTAATGATTAACTGAAAGGATGCCATGAAAATCATTAACTGAATTTTCTGGAGTTTACAGGTTTCAAAGTAGTATCCCAGTTTTAATTGGTCTTCTCTTCTCTCTGTGCACAGGCAGAGGTGACAGTTTTCTGGAGCCCTTAGTTAAAGTGCAGGTAACTCATCACTAAGCACGATCATTATAAATATTGGAAAGCTGTTTTCCACTGTGAATGGATGCAACTTCATAACAGTGCATGATTCTATTATTCAAGCTGTTTGTGTACCATATCCAGATGATACTGTATTTCATTTAATTTAATTTTTGATGGTGATAAGATTAACCACAAAACAGATACAGGGCCAGGTGCAAAATTTGATCTTTTGATTTAGAACTGCTAGAAATTTAAGTCTCCAAGTTTATAATTTAAGTTCAATTCCCATCTTTAATTGTTGAAAAGCTTTTTTTTTTAATCTACTTTTCTGATTAGGATGTTTTAATGGGTATACAAATTATTGCCATGTAAACATCAGAGACAAAATGATGATCATTAGAACAGTGAGCTTTTTTCTATAGAAATATTATACAGCTATATAATCACCAGCTCTCTCAACTCTGCAGGGTGTTAACATTTGACAGAGGGAGCCTATTTTCACTAGCCAGAACCTTGAGAAGCATTTTATTGTTAGTGTTACTTTTTTGTGTCAAAGCAGCATGATTATTTCAGGCTCTTTCACACAAAAAGAGTCCTGGGGTAGATACTAGGTCACTTTTTGGGGAAGGAACATTTTTAATATTTTAAGACAATGTATTACAACTTACATTTTTCAGCACAAGATAAATTACACTCTATTTGGTATGCTCTTAGGTGCCCAACCTACAAAGAGAACTGCATTTCAAACCTGAATGCTAATCTTCCTGCAGATAGCTTTCTTCATTTTAAACAGCACCTAATGAGTCCATCTTCAAAGGTATCATGACAATGTATTAAAAGGAGATCACTCTTAAGCAAAACACAGGTTTTTAGTCCCATAAACTTGTATAATACTTAAAGCTCTTAAATATTAATAATTTCAAAACAACAATTCTATTGAAACATAATTTTAACACTGCAGTCTTTTACCCAGATACTGAAAGCTTGTACTAATCTATGAGAGTGGCATTAAATAAAATTGACAGGAAACTGGGTATAGGTAAATCAAACAACTGTGCCTTATTTTTCATGTTCATTAGCCAGGTAAAGAAAATTGTAAAAAGTAGAGGAACAGCAAATAATGAAAATTAGTTTTGTGTGTTTGTTTTGATACACTAAGGAGCTGTTTGTAACATAGGTAAGGAAATTTGGTCTTGCCCTTGCTCCCACTAAATTCAATGGCCCTTAGTGTGTACTTTCTAAATTATTTTAAGCCTAACCGTATCCTTTTAGACTCTAAACTGATACTATTAAGTTAAAATAATTTAGAAACCACACACTGGGTGTCTGATTTTTTCATCCCTTCCATTTTGCCGCTTTTAAAATAGCCTACTATCAGATTTGGTGCCTGGACACAGCTGTACAAAGAAACGTATTTCTTGGAAGCACAGCCCTGTAGCTTGTATTCTTGTAAGATCGCATCCACGACCGGACTCGAGCAAACGCGTTGATGTCTCCTGTGCTTCCCAAGCCTGCTTGCCTAGTCCGGTGCACTGGGGTAGGCTAGTGATAGAAATGTAGCTGTGTTAGTCTGGGGTAGTTGAAGCAAAATGCAGGACAATGTAGCACTTTAAAGACTAACAAGATGGTTTATTAGATGATGAGCTTTCGTGGGCCAGACCCACTTCCTCAGATCAAATAGTGGAAGAAAGTAGTCACAACCATATATACCAAAGGATACAATTTAAAAAAATGAACAAATATGAAAAGGACAAATCACATTGCAGAACAGGAGGGGGATGCGAGGGGGGGGGGTGGAAGGAAGGAAGGTAAGTGTCTGTGAATTGATGATATTAGAGGTAGGGAGAGTGGGATGTTTGTGAGTTAATGGTATTAGAGGTGATAATTGGGGAAACTGTCTTGGTAATGGGTAATGGGGTAGGCTGTGAGGGCCCTTCTTTTGCACCAGCAGGGGCCGCTACGGAGCTGCGTGCGCGCCTGGCTGGGGGGCTGGTTAATCCCCGACCCCGGGTAAGTGAACCAAGCAGCTGATGGGTTGCATGGCGGAGCTTGAGGATTTTTCCCAACCCGGCGGCACGTTCAGTTCCTGCCTGGCGCTGGGGAGCGCGGGCTGAAGCGATTCCCCCATGGTGCTCGCGCGCAACGAGGAGAGCCCCCGCCCCGCTCTGCGGGCATCGGCAGCCGCGAGCAGCCAAGTGAGTAGCCGGGGCGGACGCCCTGTCCCTCCCGCCCACTCCTCCCTGAGAGACGGGCCCGCGACTCCCCGAGGGCTGCCCGGCTGCCCCCGCCCTGTGAGTGTCGGGCGGGGAGGGGAGAGCGGGAACCGCTGGGGCCGCCCCCCCGGAAAGTTGTCGGTGCGGGGCGGCCCGCTGAGGGGGCTTGGCGGGATGCTCGGGGCAGGCGCCGGGCGCTCTCCGCGGGAGGCCGAGGTTGAGCCTGGTGTTGGCCGCCGCTGGCATTTGGCCCCCCCCAGCTGCCGAGCTGTCCGCCGGGCGTTGCCTCCTTGCGGGAGGCGGTGCGGGCCGCTGCCTGTGCGCGGGGAGCGCTGCTCGGGCTGGCTGGGCAGGCTCCCCCCCTGCTTGCCAGGCCTGCGAAGCGGAGCAGGACCGCTCAGCGGTGCGAGCGGGCAGCGGAGCCTCCTTTCAGCGGAGTTGGGGGCTGAAGTCCCCTCAAGACACTGCCTTGAGCTGGAGACTGGCGGCAGGATTTTGGCCTCTGGGCAGTCGTCTGAGGGTGGAGGGTGACTCGAGAGAGGAAAGTAAAACGTGATGTTCCCACATTTGGGATGGGTTATTCAGGTGCCAGACTCCGACCGTTTTCCATGATATGAACATCAGATCCAGCCGTGCAGATAGGCGTAAGGGTGCGGCGGTATCTGGACTGCGCTATAAAGGGCTTTTGCTTTAATGTAACTAATACACTTTATAGCATCTGACTTAGCTACAAAGAATAGGAACTGTATAATAGCTACAAAAGAAGGCCCTGATCCTGCAAGCTGCTTTGTGCAGATGGACCCCTGCTTGAGCCCCTGGGTCCTTCTGTGCGGATGGAAAAATAGGGTTCATGCCTTTTTTTTTTCACCCAGTAGACTTGGCACTTCCTTGCTCACCAGATGTGCTCCTTATATGGGTCCAGAAGCTTATCGTTGTTCACTCAAGTGAAAAATTAGCAATATTTTTTCATGTTTTTAACTGTTAGCACTGTACTAATGAGGTGTGAAATGGGTTGCGTGCCTTTTTTCTGCATTATTAATAGAACTGTTTGCTAGCCCCGATGGCAGGGTCAGTGACTCGCACCTGTGCTGAAGATTTTGGCGGGCTGCACAGGAATAGCTCAATACATAAATTGACCTAAATAATCTTTTATTATGGTTGATACACAAAAAGGAAAAATTTGCAGTTTCTATGGTGAAATTTTCAAATCAGACATCTAATAACCCTTCTTCCTCATCTTTTTAACTTATCAGTGAGGTCCAATGAGATTGGCATATAATTACTTCCAGACTAACATAATAAATCAAGTTTTGCTAAATCTCCTGAACTAAAAAGTTAAATCTAGTTCCAAGTAAGTGCAAGTCTCTCTCTTGCACTATATTTTTTGAGAGTTTTAAAAATGAGACCCACAAAAATTCCATAGGAACTCTCCAAGTCAAAGTCTTATCAAATGCACAAAGTAATCACAATGGAAGAATGAAGAAATAATTTTTCCCTATTATAATAATATATGGTGTTTGTAATACTAGCTTTTTAAAAAGTCCTGTTTCTGGCTTAAATCCAATTGACTGGAGTCTCCTTTAAAACACACTTTGAAAAAACCTCAGTGCCTCACAATGTCAGTTAAGACAAACAATATCTTCAGAGTGACTAAAAAAAATCTATTTGTATAGTCACACGTGATCCCTAAAACAAATTAATTCCCTAATCTTGAACAGAGTTCAGAGCAGGATCCTTAGGGTCTTGGATTCGTTTGTGTGGATTCTTGTGGAGGGAGGCTAAATATGTGTTGGTATTTTATCTAAACCATTTCTGCCATGAGAAATAAACTGAAGATGGGATATGTAGTGGTCACATCTATGTGAAGTTACTTTGTATGCTCCACTCCTGAAAATTATTTATTGCTTTATTACAAATCAGTTAAAAAAAAGTTTGCATCCTTTGTTTAGCACCTTTTTACTGTATTTTTAGTGCATTCCTATTAGTTAATACTACCAGATATGCAAGTTAATTTCCGTCCTACAAATTAAAACTGAAAAATAAGATTTTTAAAAGACTTATGATGGGGTAAATTGATTTAAATTGAAGTACTTTAAATCATTGATTTTATTTTGCCTTTTTTAACATTTTCCTTCACCCCCATGGATTGGTAATCATTTTAACTTGCTGATGTGTAGCTAAATGTAGCCTTTCCACTTAATTGGGTACCTCTTTCTGCTACCCAAAAAGCTGACCTATTTTAACACAATACTTTGTCAGATTTTTTTTATTTAAAATTTATTTTAGATTTTAAATTTGTCTTGTAATGAAACTGGGAATTATTGCAGGACAGCTAAATAATACTGATAACCCCTTAGTTAGGGCAAAGTTAGGATTAAAGATAGTAAACTCATGGGGCAAGGAGTGTGTGTCTATTTGTACAGCACCTAGCACGTTGTGCCATTGAGTCCTTTTAGATGCTGTTGCAGTACTGCTACTAGCAAGTAGAAATACCATGACATCAACAAATACTGAAGTTATAAACATGCTAAAATCTGTAGAAACAAATACAGGTTGAACCTCTCTGGTCCAACAGGACCACGAATGTTGTCAGACCAAAGAGCACCAGCCTCAGAGGTTGCAGGTTGGGAGTGGAGCCAGTCTGATGGCAGGCAGCCCAAAGGGCCAGCGGCCAGGAGTGGAGCATGGCTGGCGGGCGAGCAGCCTGAGTGGAGCTGAAGGTGGAGCTGGGGCAGATCCCAGTCGATGGCCAGGCAGGGGAGCAGTGGAGATCCCAGTTAACAGGCCCCGGGCCAACAGGGGAGCACTGGAGAGCTCGGAGGCTTCATCTCCCCTGGTCTGGTAAAATCCTTTGTTTGGGCCCATTCAGGTCTGACCTGTATTTGGTAATATTCAGTAGTTGGTGTGTGTCAATCTAATTATTGAGAGCCCTATTTTAAAAAATATTTAGAGCTCATAGAAATTAGAGTTGGAAAGGAAAAAGACCTGCTAGGTCATCCAATCCACACCCAGCAAATGCAAGATTGGCCAGTAGCCTTCTCAGGCAAGGTGCAAGAGTCAAGCAGTTACGTCTCCCAGCAAGAGCCTGGCTCTGGCATCCCAGCCCTCGGCACCCCACATAACTCAAAACTTCTGCCCCCTTCCTGCACCCGTATCACCTCCCATATCTTGTGCCCGGGTCTCCTGCCCAGGGTTACAACCCAAACCCCTGTACTCCCTCCTACACCCTAGTTCCCTGCCCCAAGTCACAACTACCTCCTTAACCCAAACTCCCTCCGAGACCCCACGCCCCGTCCTGCACCCCAGTCCCTTACCACAAGCTCTCTTCTGTGCCCAACCTCCATTCCAGACCCCACACCACCTCCATTAATATCATGGAAGAGTGCAGCCCTTGACCACTTTCCAAATTCTTGGAAAGGTGCCCCCATCCAAAATTACTGACCACCCCTGTGGTATCATCTTGTTTTCAACTGTTGTCATAGATTGGCAGTGCTCATAATATAAATCTAAACAAACATATTTTATCCTCCTTTCCCTATGATTAAACTAAGTAGTGAGTATTTCCAGACAAACCAGGGCCACACGTATTGTAAATACTACATACATTTTGTAGAACTTGCAAAACATGGGTGAACTTCAGTACATTTGAGTTTTCTGTTCCTAACTGAAGTCAGTCTCTGGCTTCTGTACACCAGGTATATTTAAAAGGGATAGCTTTATAAATATTGGCTGTACGGGAAGGCAAAAATTTAATTCCTTTAGGATTTGTATACTATAACTCTGTTTTAAAGATACATAAAGAACATAAGCACAATTAAATGTATGCTGACGGTTTGTATGGATAACATGCACACAGATACATTTCCTCCCTCTCTTCCCAACACATATGAGAAAGTACAGACATGTGGCTGGCTTTGCATTTTCTATATCTCCTGGTCTGTGGCAGAAGTTCAGCAGTTAGTATTCCAATTCATTTTTGCTCTTCATATGAACTCCCTTACCATGTGACTGTCTCTTGTATTCTCCATTGAAACTAACAAATCCTCGTCTCCATGGAGTCTTAGCCAAGGTTGCTTTTTATATCTTATGTTTTATTTAAAAAAAAATCAGGTTTCTTCCTAGCAGGAAACGAATTACCATAATTTCTCACTCTTAAATGACAAAACTCTTATCTTGTAAATTCATGTCTCAGAACCAGTATGGAAGATTGTTTGTTAAATCCTTACACTGTGTATTTATACTGTAATACATACAGTAACTTGAGACTACCAAAATCTTTGGTGATTTCCTGCCGTATTTGCCACAAGGGTCATGGGAAGGAATATTTGTCTGCATCTCCTCACAAAAGTTCTATTTGCCTCTCCAGTGTCATCCACTCTTATAACAAGTTGCAATCAAAATGATTTTTTCCATCAGTCCTTCTGAAGATCCATTTGTAGGAAGCAGTGTGTGATAGGCTGGATCATGGATATACTATTTAGGAACCTCTCTGAGGAGACTGAACAAATCTTCGTTTTTCCTCTTCTGCACATTCATGTTTGGTTTGTTCTATAGGGGCCATCTGTGTCAATAAGTCGCTCTTACCTCTCATAGTTGGTTTCTGGAGACCTCGGATTTATTAGAATGCTAATATCATTGATACCTTTATTCACAGCTCAGCCTTAGAGTCTCTGACTGTAAAGATAATCCTGAAAGCTTGAGGGGACTCTTAGGGTCACTAAGTGGAAAATATGAAAATTGTGTGTAAAATGGGAAAGAGGTGACCAATGTAGGAAAACCACAACCTGGGCAGATGTTTTTTCTTAAACTGCTGCTTTTAAGAATTGCAGCAAGTGCTTTAACTGCATGGCAAGAGGGAAGGCTTTTTTGGGGGGAGGGAGAGGAGGGCGACTGATTCATACTTTTTCCAAAGACCATCTTGAGCTGGTCTACTTTACAAAGCTAGGTTGACAAAAGCATGTCCAAGTGTCTACACTTGTATTTGTCTCCCACCAGTGTAAGCGCCCCTTTATGGTGATGCAGTAACACCACCTCCCTGAGTAACATGGACTGTGGTCAAGGTACTGACCACATTGATGCAGTGAGAGAGTAGATGCTGTGTTGCCCAAATAGGGCTCTACCAGCTGTCCCACAATGCCTGATGCCAGCCATTCTAGTCAAGTGTGAACTGCTCTGTTCACAGGTGAGAGTCTGGAAGTGTGCACACACGCACATGCACAACTGTAAAAACCCACAGATTTTGAAATGCTTTTTCCTGGATTGTCCAGCTTAATGAGCACACCTAGCAGCTCTCCATTCTCTGTGCACCTGCCCAGCTGACTATACCAGCAACACGCGCCAGCCTGGAGTATGCAGGAGATATTGGATCTCCTCTGCGGGGAGAAGCGGCTGTGCAGGCACAGCTACAGAATCACTGTAGATGTCTGTGAGAGATTGCACAAGGGATGCAGAAGAAGGGTATGATAGGACAGCAGCGATGAAAGCAAAAGAATTGCAGCAGGCGTATTTGAAGGTCAGGGAGTGCCACGCTGCAGACCTGCCACTTTTGCAGAGAGCTGCATGCCTTACTTGGTGGAAACCCCACTACTAGCCCTCAGATCATTGGGGATACCTCTAAGGAGCCTGAATTGCAGGCCCCTGACATGAACAGAGAGGAGGATGGGGGCATATCATGGCAGGCTCCAGCTATTCTGTGAGCCATGACCTTCTGGAATTCCACCATAGTCCAATAAGTCCCAGTAGTTGCAGATGGACGACCCTGATATAGGAGAAGGAACCTTAGGTAAGTGTGTACATGCATTTCCCCTTACAATTAATTACTGATGGTGCCCCAATATAACAGGACACAGCTGTCAGCTTTTGTTAATTTGCTCATAGTGGGAGAGGCAGTGGTATAACAGAGAGGTAGAGCTACTATCTGCTTTTTATTTCCTGGTATAGTTAGGCAGTGGTGGGGCCCCATTCAGAGTAGTTTATATGCTCAGGGTGTCCCGTGAATCCTCCTGAGAGATCACAATAAAAGGTTCCTGGAGGTACTTTGCAGTTCTCCCCTAAGCTTTCTGGGGATGGCAGCTTTATTTTTCCCTCCATAGTAGGACACTTTCCCATGTCAATTGGCAATAACTTTGCCAGGCACCATTGCAGTAAACAGGCTAGTGGCATATGGGCCTATGCAGCTTTCAGGTGCCGTCAGCAGCTGTGCTCTCTGCACTTTTGTCACCTTCAGAAGTGAGAGATCTGCTAAAACCATCACTGCACGCAGGAAATGGTGCCATGATTCAGTACCATTACTTTGTACTCAGTTTTGTGCAACTGAGCAATTTCTTCTTCCTCTCCTTCACCCCTGGAAGGCCATACTCATCATGACTGGTGCTGAGTGACAGAAGGCACAAGCACTGAGAAGTGGAGGTGTCAATAAGCATAACTTTAGGGTAGCAAGGGAAGCAAGTTCTGAATCTTAACTTTTGCTTTCTGTGGACAAGAGAGAAGCCCAGGAGTCCCAGAAGGAGGAAGAGATGGACCAAGCCATAACAGGACTTCTTTAGCAGCAAACACAGATGCTGCAGATTCAAACCTGTAGTTCCACAAGACAAGCATGGGCTTGGCTCTCTTTCCATTTGATAGAGAATATCACTCTAGCACCTCCCTGTCCTCTCCTGCCCCCACAATGTCCATGAGGCATTAGGGGGTGCATCCCTACCACTCCACACTTGGGACATTACATAAACCCATGGGTCAGAGATTATGTACCTAAAGGGACATGAATGTTCTTTCCCATTCTTAAACTCTGTTCCATACACTTATATTTTTAATGTATTTGCTTTTAACTTGCACAGATTTTTATTTGTGCCACATTTTCATTACAAAATTTGATTTTTCCAAACAATAGTTCATTTTTATTAGTTGCAACACATGCTACAGGATGCCTAGCAGTACTAAAAATACCCACTTTGCTGTACAGTGAGACACAATTCATAGAACCAAGAAAACTTAGTGTCATAATGTACAGCAAGCACTACAAAGTTCATATGTGCATTGCTAGTGGTGTATTCACATGCACCAAGGACCACTCATTTTCTAATAGGCCCCAAACAAGGCATTTTAAACTGCTCTTTCAAAGCCTCACTGAGTGGTGAGTGCGTCTACTAGCCTGTGTGTCTGGCTGCTCCAGCTCTACAAACAGCTGTTCTACCCCCACCACAGCAGGAGTATTTCTCCCTTTGATTCACAGATATCATGCAGGACACAGCTGGCAGCTATAGCCATTGGGATGTTTTCTTCACTGAGATCCAATCTTAGTAGCAAACACCTGCACCCCTTCAATCTACCAAAACCACATTTTACTGTCATACTGCACCTGCAGAGCCTCAATGCTGTCGAGGTGGCTGATGAATGTCTTCTTGAAAACTCCTGCTTGTAGCTTTCTGAGCAGTCCTATGTTCTGAAAGATGCAAGCATCTGTGCTGACCAGCAAACAATGTAATGGAAGTGGTGCTGGCATAATCATAGAAAAGTAGCCCTGGTCTGTTAATGTACTCTGTGGCAAGGTGGTCTGATGCCAAAATAGGAATGCGTTTGGGAGTCCCATTGCTGCAAATCGATCCGCTATGGTCTGCACATTGCCAAGTCCTGCACAGGAGGACATGATTAAGGAGGAATGAAATAAAGACAACCTAGGGAATTACAGTCAGCTTAACAGGAAAGATAATAGAGCAGATAATGAAGGAATCCATTTGCAAATCTCTAGAATATAATAAGGTGATAGGTAACAGTCAGCATGGATTTGTAAGGAACAACTCATGAAAAGCCAACCTGATATCCTACCAAAAAATGCTAACAATCTTTGTGGATAAGGAGGAAGTGATAATGGATAAAGGGGAAGGGATAGTCATGGTATATCTAGACTTCAGTAAGGCATTTTTGCACCAGAAACCTTGAATCGGTGCTCACTACGTCCCACAGCAATCTGTCCTCTAGTAAAATCATGTTTTCTGTGGTTCTTGCAGCTCTGCAAATACTGGAGGATTGTGTGTCCTGTGCTTACAATAATCGTGATAGCAGTGCAGTGCTGTACAGAGTCCTTGTTTCTGCCAGTGATGGCAGTCAGTGAGGAGGCCTGTGTGAATATATGAGAATTACAAATATGAATATTATGGCATATGACACTATGGGATGGGAAAAGTTGCTGGACCACTGCTTCCTAAAACTCCCGTTGGCCAGGATCATTGAACTGTGGCCGCTGGGAGCTGCGAGGCTCTGTGCCGGCAGACTCTCAGGTAAACAAACTGTCTGGTGGCTCACCAGCAGCTAATGCTGATGAACTGTGTGTGGCTGGTGCGACAGAAGGTTCCCCACCTAGGGTCTAAGAAATAGAAAGAAATGGTGGTTTCTAGTGAGTTGATATTTTAAGTTTTTTTGCTTCTGTCAAATTACACAGGGACAGAATTAGGGTATGTCTACACTACCACCCTAGTTCGAACTAGGAGGGTAATGTAGGCATACCGCACTTGCAAATGAAGCCCGGGATTTGAATTTCCCGGGCTTCATTTGCATAAACTGGGCGCCGCCATTTTTAAATCCCTGCTCGTTCGAACCCCGTGCCGCGCGGCTACATGCGGCACGAACTAGGTAGTTCGGACTAGGCTTCCTAGTCCGAACTACCGTTACTCCTCGTGGAATGAGGAGTAACAGTAGTTCGGACTAGGAAGCCTAGTCTGAACTACCTAGTTCATGCCGCGTGTAGCCGCGCGGCACGGGGTTCAAACGAGCAGGGCTTTAAAAATGGCAGCGGCCAGTTTATGCAAATGAAGCCCAGGAAATTCAAATCCCGGGCTTCATTTGCAAGTGCGGTATGCCTACATTACCCCGCTAGTTCGAACTAGCGGGGTAGTGTAGACCTACCCTTAGAGACAAACAGGTTGGCTTTTCTGTCCTAAACCATTTATTACAGTTTACTGCATTTTGACAATGCAAAATATTCTAGTGGTATTCCCCCGCAAATCTGACACTGACCAACCACTTGTTTCCTTTCCATTGCTAACTTTCACCCTCCTGGCCAGCGCTCAAGATTTGTTATGCATGGTCTTGAGGAGACCAGCATTAAATCACAGCTGGGAGTGACGTGGCAAGAGATGCGGTGTTTCATATGGGGATGCTGTTCATTGTGATGGCTTTGTATATCAATGGTTACAGCTTGCAAACTATCCAGTTCCTGACCCCAAATTTATAAGAACGTAAGAATGGTCACAGAGGGGTAACCATATCGTCATTTATAAGAATGGCCAGTGACCCATCTAGCCCAGGAGCTTGTCTTGCAACAGTGGCCAATGCCATCTGCTTCAGTAGGAATGAACCGAACAAGGCAGTTGAGTGATCATCCCGTCATCTAGCCCCGGCTTCTGGCAGTCAGCGGTCTAGGGACACCCAGAGCATGTTTTAGCTCATAAGCATGGATGGACCTGTCTTCCATGAGCTTACTACTTTTATGAATATGTTGAACAGACTTACTTCCAGTTCAGATCCTTAGGGGACCCCTCTATTTACCTCTCTCCACTATGAAAATTGGCCATTTATTCCAACCCTTTGTTTCCTATTTTGTAACCAGTTACTGATCCATGAGAGGGCGCTTCCTATTAAGCAAAGTACGCATTCATGGGATAGAGTCTTTGGTGAGGAGCCTTGTCACAGACTTTTGGAAAGTCCCAGCATAATATATCCACTGGATCACCCTTAGCCACATATTACGTGACCAATAATTCTGGGCTATTAACTGTTATCTCAATGATTCTCTTTCTCTACCCTGGTTCAGCTTCAGAAAAAAATAGCTAGAGGTGGAAATCGTGATATTGGGTATTTTTTATTATGTGGTAGTTATAATTTGATGGGTACAAGATATTCTTTACAAGATCAAATTAATATAATCTAGGTGTCTGGCTTTCTGAAAGCAGTAGCAGTACTAAATCTGCTGCTCTGTCTATAGCAGCTAGGTTGGCTACATAAGTATTTTCAGCTTATTCAGCACATGATGTAAATGAGGGAAATAGGTGTAAGTGTCATTTGTACAGACCTATTCATGGCTGCATGCATGTTTTCTTGTACAACCAGGGGATCAACTTGTTCTTTTGGGGGTTTCTTAATATGAAACTGCCTGTCCTGCCTGTTCTGGTAAAAAGTCTGTTTTGGAGATTCATAGCTCTGTTCAGAATTCAATAAAATTACACAGTTTATGATACAACAATCAGTTCTGTGGCATCTTAGAAACTAACAAAATATCATGAGCTTTCTAGGGTAAAACCCACTTGATCAGTTGAGGACTGCTCATTGTTTTTAAAGTGATAGACTAATATGGCTACCCCTCTGAAAGTCTTGTCTTTTGAGAAATTCAATGAACGTAAGAATGGTTTGAATTATTGTTAAAATGCCTGTATGGAATAGGCTGTAAAAACAACATCTACACTGGGTATGGTTGGCTTCTGCTGGTAAGCCTTGAAGAAATGTTTATATGCAATTTCTATTTGAGTAGATGACTCTTCCCTTACTTCAGAAAAGTATCTCACCACGGCCCCAATACTGTAATCTGATTCATAGGAGTGAATTCTTGTGCCCAGGCAGAGCCATAATGATTTAAAAATGGGTCTCTAAGGATCAAGTAACAAGACAGGGCCCATATTTCCTCTGTGTGTGTGTAAGACAAATGAATGGTGCTTTACAAGCTAGTGCCATGATTACTTGCATTTGTTATGGCTATTTACAGGAAAAATGTTGAACTTTGGCTTGCCTTCCTACTTCCTCAATGGAATAAGCTGCAGGGACAGCTGATTTCTGTGCTAGGCACCCTCTGTATTCTGGTTGGCAGTTACATCAATCCTGGCAATGAGTAAGTTTGTGCCAGTTGAACTCAGGCACATGCCTGAGGTTCTGCTTTGCCTGTGGAGGAAATGGCCCAAGACACTATTTCATGTCCCAGTAAACATATCAACATACCCTGGAGGTCTCCTGCCTCTTGGTGTTGGTGCTTTCAGAGGTAGACCAGTCAGATGGGCAATGTGGCCGTGAGAAGCGAATCTTCCTGCCACTCTTCCCCCACCCTGTTGTGGGAGGTGCTGGGATTTCTGCTGGAGTGCCCTCCCTGAACCTTGCTTGGGCCTGTGGTAGCTTTTGCCTAATACAGCACTTTCTCTTTTGAAAGCAGAAGAGCCCTCCCTCCCTTCGTAGTTTGCATCTATTCAGCTGTTAGCCCTAGAATATTTTCTATCCCACACTGAGTAATGCTGACCTGGGAGATGTCTGATAGATTTACAAACCCTTTTCTGGATAGCTGGAAAGAGGAACAACCACTCCCTTCCTCCCTTTCCTTTCTCGGTCTTCAGAGTTGTCCTGTCTGTTGAGGACAGAAGTCTCTGCTGCTCCCATGACAGCCTGCTGGGTGCTGCTTCTCTGTTTCCTTAAGTTTGTTGTAGTCCTGAGTAGGGATGTTAGGAAGTGACTAATTAACTAGTCATGTAGTTGGTAGAATTTCTAGTTAAGGGAGGAAGCCCCAGTCCCAGCTTGTGCTGGGTCTGAAAGCTGTCCCCGCCGGCTGTTGCAGCTCTGCAGTTTAAAATGTAGTAGGAGCCAGGCTGCCTGCCTGCCTCTTATTACATTTAAACTTCAGAGCCGCAGCAGAGGGCAGCTCCCAGGCTTGCCAGTCTCAGCTCATGCTGGGTCCAGCAGCCCCTGTCTGCAGGGAAATCCCCCTGTGGACAGGGGCGGCTGCCAGAGCAGCCTCTGTTTGTGGCCAGACCCTGTCCACAGTGACCCGGGCTGTCGTGAACACCCGGCGAAGCAGCCCCTGACTGCGGCGGCCTGAGCTGGCTGTGAACAGAGGCTGCTCCAGCAGCAGCCCCTGTCCATGGGATGCGGAGCACGGGGGGGGGGAGGGGGAGGCTGCACTGCAGAGATTGTGCTGAGGGTTACCAGCTTTTAAGCAGGCTCCCCCTAGCACTGGCTCCTGCTTCTCCCCCCACTTGCTGCCTCAGATACAGCAGCAAAGGGGTGGGGGGGGGGAAATGTGAATAGTCAAGTAGTCGACTACTCACTTACATGCTAGTGCTGAGGGAATTCTGCAGGTTTACAATGGTTCGAAATGCAACAACTGCAGAATTCCCCCAGGATTAAGTGGCCTTCCTTCTCCAGGATTTCCTTCCAATGCTTGCCTCTACACAGTTCTCTTGATCAAGAGCAAACTGACACTTATATTGTTAGTGTCTCACCTGTCCAATGGGTTTTGAAGAGGATCTGTGAAAACTAGGGTCTCGTTAGCTTTCCTGAGCACTAGCAGAGTCACTGAAGTTAACTTGTAATCGTTGGCAGAATCAGGAAAAGATACCACATCCATTTGTTCAGCAGGCTACTTCTGTAATGGATCAGAGCTGGGATGTCAATATACAAAACAAAACTTAGCAGACACTAAGCGACCTACAATTCACATCTCACAACTGGCAAATTGAACTTTTCAAGGCCTGCTTGATAAGTCCAAAAAATTATATTCACTGTAATAGATGGATCTTACTAATGAAAACAACCATACAGCTCTGTGCTGGCATGTGCAAAATGTTTCTCTTATAACCTGAAATGATGAATTACACTTCCAATTGTAGCTCTGTTGTTCAGTATTAAGAATGATGTAATTTCTTAAACTGAAATTATACAAAACATTATTTTGACAGATTTCTATAGATGTGAGGAGGTACAAAAGGGACAGTTTATTCTTTCGAAGTTGCTGGAACGGCTTGCAGAAGAAATAAAAGCTGCACATCAATCAAGAGAACTATTTCAATTTTTCAGAACATGTTCCTAAACTAACCTTTGCTGCCAGATTTTTAGACATACCATGGGATGCATCAAGTCCAAGAACGCTTTTCCAGGCTCAAACATTATTCTGGATGAGAAGAGCAGGGAAGGTGGTGAAGGATGCACTGGGGAGAAATCTTCACTGATTACAGTGAAGCTGGATGAGAGGGGCTCATCGAGTACCATAGTGCTGGATTACGCGCACCGTCTTTCTCATGAAATTCTTGATCAGGCTGTGAAACAATGGGCAGTGACTGAAAGCAAATATAGTGACATCCCTTTCATCGAAAGTGATGTGCCCTGAATTCCAAGGATTATCTTCTCAATAAGCCTCCGTCTGTTAATTCACATTTGGTGCTATTGCAAATAAAAAAGTTCCAGCAAAAGCAGCTGTGATTTAAGCAAAACACCAACCATACTATGGTGTCTGGAAGGTCACAGGAGCATAACATGTCCTTTTATTTAAACCACTAAGAAATCATGAGCAACTGGACCACAGCAGAATCCATTAATCCAACATGAGTTATGGTTTGCCATATGCAGAGTATATTCTATCTATTTTGTATGTTTTGAGTCTAGTCATATTGAATGTCAGGAAAATGGATGCACGAAAGTGCTGCTTCGGTAACCACCATTCAATGGTTGCAACGACATCAGCACCAAAGATACTTAAGGTACAAATTGTTTATTGTGCTACATGAAAGCTGTTGTGAAAATAGATTACTTTATAAATGTGTAAGCCTTGCATCTGCCTATGATCTTACATGAGAAAAGGGAGGAATTGCACATATGATAAAATGCTCTAATTTCTGTTAAATGGGAATTAGGATTATATAGAGCTGTAGCATAGATAACTGGAAGGAGTTTGGTCATTAATTAACCGTTGATCTTTTAGGATGAACAATTGACTGTTAAGCCAAGGAAAAGTCCTTTTTAACAGTGACGAGTAGAAAACAAACCATATGGATTATGATGCCATTTAAAACTGTCCTTAAACACATCAATAGGAAATGTATTAAAGGCACTGATACCTAATTATTCTGATGAACCATTAAACACATGCCTTGGTCTCAAACTAGGTGAAGGGTATCGAGGAATCTCTAAAAGCATAAATTAAGGTTACCAATAACATTCATTGCTGAGCAGTCAGTTGCATATAATTACTATACGAAGACCAAAGATTACTTATTTTAGCCAGGAAAGTGAGGGAAAATAAATATGCCCACAAAGATTCATTTTATTTATCAGTATAATCGTGAATGGCTGAGAACATCTCATTTACATATTATGCTGAAATACCACTGACAGGATGCCATTTGGAGCAGCAGGTCTTCCTCATGTTACTGTGAGGGGCTCTCTTTTTTTTAATGTTAGCTGAACTGTGAATCTGACTAAATGATGATTAAGTGCCATGAATCCAAACTGTATTGGAGCCAAAGGCTGAAGAGCTAAAGTATTAAAGGAATATTTTAACTAGTCCAGACAATGTGCTCTTCTTCAACGGGATTTATAGTCCAGCCCATCCAAGACAGATCTTGTAGGTTAAGTAAGAGAAGCAATGATGGATTTGGAGAACAGGAGTCTCCAGTATGTTATCTAATGCCACTGAGCATAGTTTTGCACTCAAACACTATATACAATTTCATGCCTTCTAGGAGCTTAGTTTCTTTGCTCGCTTTCCTCTTCCATCAATATCCACAGCTGATAATAAAAATGCATAGATAAGGCAGTCAAAAGTAGATGCATATTTTCATTCATTCCATTATAACTTAGCAGGGAAATAATGGGTTTGCAATTTTTTAAATAGGTAATAGCTTTTCTGAGTAAGTTTAAAGCGTTTTTGAAAAATTATTAAGCAGTGCAAAAATTATAGTTTGAATAACATTTTTGGGAATTGGAAGGGTCAGCTAGACTGAGCCACAGCGTGACCAAACTAACCCTAAAGACAATTTGTCCATGTAGTGGATAGAGGAAATGTGGATGTTTATATAGCTGAAGCAAATTGAAAAAGGAGACCTGAGTTATTTTGGGTTAGTGTATAAAAGTAAATGACAATTTATCAGGAGTATAAATGGAGGGCAGTTTCTAATAACACAACCCAAGACTGACTTGAAATAAAGGTGTGCACACTGAAGTTAATTCCATAGATCACACTGTGCTGTTATTTAGAATATTTTCCCAAGCCCTTGAGGAAAAGGAAAAATAATTTGGATCCAGTCTACTGAATATTGTCGTCTTCTCCAAAACAATATTTTAAAGTGGGCCATTGTGTTAACAGACCCAGTAATTCACAATGTCCATTTAAATCCCATCACTATAACTGAATCTCCCTGAGGTTTACAGTGAGTATAGTATGTTGAGTTGTGCTCTACAGGTGCCCTCACTGGAAAAAAAAAAAAGTGATTTTAAACGAAGTGAATTTAAAAAAGAAATAGAATCAGACATGGAAAAAAAACCTAATCCTGTGTTCATGTATTGTTTAGCTAATCAGTCTGAAAAGGGAACCTTTTCCTATATAAGGAGGAGAAAAGGTAGGAAAACAAATATTTTCTTCTAGAATCAGACTGTGTGCGATATGCTACAGCAAGAAAATCTGCCTGTCCCATTACTGACAACATTGTTAAATCACTATAGACTGAACTGCATACACATTGCTTCTGTGCATCTGCTATTCAGATGACATTTCCCCATCTCATTTATTTTTAAAATACACTTAGTGCAATCTGAAATTAACAGCACTATAGTTTAAGGAGGCTGGGTTTCATGTTACACTTCAAATCCAATTCAGAGTAAACAAAGCTTGTGTTAGAGCAAAAGCTTATTCCTATGTCAAAAGAGATCTTTTACTACCATTCGTCACAGGTTAGGCTTTGGTTATGAAATGCCAAGGAATGAGCTACACTTGATATTGAACTGAATTCCAATTGCAACACTGTTCCCTCCCAACACTCCCCCCCTTCCCCCCCCCCTTTTTTTTGCAGAGACATTGGCAATGAAGTGTCAGTTTAACAACGTTTGGAAAAAAGGTCCCTATACAGAGCTTCATGCACCTAAGCAGATTCTTTTCATTTTTTGCTCAAGTAGCTACACTATTTGTTACTAGAATGCTCTAATTAATTATATCTTCCTTTACAAATTAGCATGTATTGGTTATTTCTCTTTTTCCACTAGTCCCTACTGCACTTTGTGTAGACAAGGGGGCAGGAGACGACTGGCATGCTTCTTACGACCCTGACTGCATTCTACAACCCAAAAAGAGAGCGTTCCAGACACTTGAATGCTCAGCTGTTTTCACTGGGCTTCATAATCCACGGGCTGATCTATGACAGCAGAAAAATTAGGTGTTCACCCGTAATTGGAAAGGCCAAATGGCTTAAGGATGATGGAAGGAGTTGCTTATGGGATAGTCTGTCCCCACCCCGTGACAGTACTGCAGTTGGGGTCACCTGATTCTTGATGACTGAATAGGCTTCTGTGCGAAATGGGTATTTTGTTTGTAAAGGCTGGGAAGAAGAGGCACCAACAGGCACAACAGAGCAAGTTGACCCCACTCCTATGACTGAAGGCACTGCTAAAAGGGAGCAGAAAGGGAAGAAAGCAAGAGAGACAGACAGCTTCTTTCCTTTCCTGCACTACGCTAGTGCCTGCTACCAGTGCTAGGGTAGCAGGTACACAGCTTGAAAGCAGATTCTCTACCAGGAAGGTAGTTTAGTTTTGTTTATAGCTGAATTGCACCTTTCCCTGCATAAGATCCCCAGTTGTGAGGCTTGTAGCTGAATCACAGCACCCACAACAACATTAGAAAAGATGTTAAATGCATAAGAATCAAAGGAGAAAATTTGCACCTAAAAGGTAAATGGTGTATGATACAGAGCTAGCATTTGGAATATTTAACTTTACAGCTGCTGTGAACTTGCAGTCTACCTACAAATACTACTTACAGCAGCCCTCCTCCATTAAAACGGTCTCTTACTACTAATATTTTCCATATTTGAATCTCCAACCAGTGGTTTCCAAACCTGTTCTCCACAATACTGTGCCTGACAGTTCACAGCCCTCTGATACAACCCAGAGTGCTACTCTAGCAGTGTGTGAAAGGAACAGTATTTTCAGGCAAGCACAGAGCAGATGGAAAGTAGGCTCAGGAGCAGTAGGGGCAGCTATGTATAAACCCAGCTGCTTACCAGGAAAATAATTTGACTTTTATCCATTTAAGTTTTGTAGGACTCTGATCTTGGCAAATGATGCTTGTATTCTTAAGTCTATAGAACTGTATTCTAAAGTAACAAACCTGACAGAATTGGCAATATTTTTGAAAATGAGCAGTCCTGCTACTGTCCTTCATGATACATATAAAGGCCTTCACCTAAATGACATTTTAAATAAAATCACAGACTACCTACTCAATATTAATTTGTTTTAAATGGTAGTATTTTTAGGCTAGAGATGGAACAGTGGTGCACCAACAAAAGAGTTGCAACTTGCTTTTTCATTTGATATTGTATACAGAAGACTTGTGAGAGGCACACACTTTTTGGGGAAACATTTTTAGAGTTTTACTATACTTTATACAAGTACAGTATGAGACTAATCATAAAACAATGACAGATGTATCTCACTAAAGCATGTTATTTGCCTTGTTTGATTCTCTCCTCTACTTTGGTTCCAAAACTAACTACAGAACAACTTTGTAAAACTGACATTTTGGCAGCATGACAGAGCTGGATCCAAACTCTAGTATGACCATATATTTTTACAATATTTTTGTGAAAAACATTTTCTTAACTGAATAAAATTAAGTTGTAATTAATTGCTTGTAAGTTTTTTTTAATTAATTAAAATATACATTACACACTGTTCTGAGTATATTAATTTATTCCTATAAAATCTTGCAATGCTCTAGCACGGTGCTAGACACTTTTCAAACAAAGACACGCTTCCTGAAATCAATGAGCTCAAAATCTTGATTTTGTTTATGAAACACACAATAGAGGACTATTACATTTTGCTCAAGAATAATGGAACAATTTTTCTGAACAAATGAAAACTTGTTACTTCAGAACTTATAATAATTTAAAGCTTCTTTTATAAAAGGCTAAAAAGTGACTTGGTACTTATGCATGCTAAAAAGTTTTAACATTAATAACAAAACGTACCTCATTACTCTAACCAACAGATAGACTGGAGTTTTACCAAGGCACTTTAGACAATCCTAGGCCACTAATGAGAGGAATTTTTAGGAACAGTCAAGACATCAGTACTTCTTTAGCGCGCGCTCTCAATTATATGCACCAAGAGATTACAGGTCAACTAGCTGCCTAAATTACATAGCTTGTAGAGTAAATTGCTGCACACCTTTGAGCACTCTGTCAGCAATTCTGCCATCTTTCTGCATTGTCAGTCTATTTTATTTCAGCACTGCCAATTACTAAACATGTTTGTTTGAATAAACGCTTTTCCCCTTTCAGCTCATTTCTCCCTCTCAACTAGTCTTCCAGTGGCTGGATGGTGGATCTCCAGGGCATTATTAACATCAGCAGAAGCCTGAGAAGGAACAACAATCTTTAATGTGCATTTGAGGAGCATTTTTTTATTAGAGAAGTTTTTGACTGGGGGAGGTGGTGGGAAGAGGCACACCAAGATTTTGGAAAGTGGTCGAGGGCTGCACTCTTCCAGGATATTAATGGAGGAATTCTGGGGTCTGGGATGGAGTTTGGGTGAAGGAAGCAGTTGTGACCTAGGGCAGAGGACTGGGATGTAACGGAAGATATTGTGATCTGGGGCAAGAGAGTGGGGAAGGGAGGGGCTGGGGTGCTAGAGGCAGGGTCTGGTTGGGAGGCACTTACCAGCAGAAACCTGAGACAGACTCTCTGCTGCAGGTCACTCGCATCTGGCTCTGCTCTGGCCATGAGGGGGAGTGGGGACAAGGAGGGAGTGAGGCTTCCTAACACTGCCCCTGCTCCCAGCAAAAATTCTCAGCTCCTATTGACCAGAAGCAGAAATTGGCCAATGGGTGCTAAGAGATTTTTGCTGGGGGGGGAGTAACAGCATACAAATTCCATCTGGAATGGAAAACAAATGGCTTTTAAAAATGTGAACTGATGTGACACAGTCACGGGCAGTGACAGTCCGGATGCAGCCCACTGGCAGCCTCTTGCACATCTACGGTCTGCTGGAGTAGGCTTCTTAGCCTACCCATATGCTCCCCACATTGACTAGCTGAGGGACTTGCTCTAGGTCAGTGGTTTTCAACTTGTGGGGCTGGGGAACTTCAGTCTTAAGATTGCCAAAGGGGTCCACTCCTCCATTTGAAATTCTTTAGAGAGCTGCAAATGAGGAAAACTTGAAAACCACTCATGTTGCCTCTGCTCCCTCAGCTCACATGAACCACTTAGGCATGTGCAGGGCCAACCCACATTTTGGCACCTGAGGCGGGGAGCTTAAAGACACCCCAATGCCCTCTCCCTTGGGGCAAAACTTTGAAAGGTCTGAATTCTCTGGGTCCTAGTGGCGCTCCGCCTATAGTCTGGCACCTGAGGCAGTTGCCTCAGTTCGCCTCATGGTAAGGCCAGCCCTGGGCATGTGCACCTGACTCCATAGTTGCCACAAAACCTGCCCTTGTCCCAATGCAATAGATCTCCTCAGTTAGGCCACATGCAGACCTTCTACATCTCTTGCATGTAGAAAGAATTTCTGTTTATTGGTTAGTACAGCTAAATTGCAGTCATGCATTGTTAAGTTCTTCTGTGCATCACTGAAATTAACAGAGCTACAGCTGCTGCCACAAACAATGAATCTGGCCCTTAATGTTCACCACACTTCGAGACATTAATTCCACAACTGAATTCAACTGACATCACAAAACCAGGGAAAGTTCAATAACGCTTTCTCAAATGAAGATAAATTCCTTGCTACGCAGGGTTACCTTTATAGAGGTTAAACTGTAAAAATAACCTACCATGTGGTAAATGGCAATAGTATTAAAAATACCATTAAACTAGTCAGCTCTGTAAAATATTATCCGTTAGGTTGACTGGCAATTTCAGCTATAAAATTGGATGTTCGTTCCAGATGATGAAGTTATATCAAATGCTAGGTCATAATGCTGACCTGATGCTAAATCAGTAGCACAGCAACTTCTCACTATCAATCCAATACGTTGTTAAAACTATCGGTTTATTTTGGTATTACTGAACTTACTACCCCATACCACAAAAAGTGTGTGTGTGTGTGCTTTATAAAATTTCAGTATTTTTATTTACACTTTATAAAGGAGAAACTGAGACACGACCAACTTAGTCATGTCAACTATTCACTGACTCAGGCTGTCGCCTCAGTATTTCCCCACTAAACTGACAGGTAGCTCCAAATCAAATGTTCTTTATTACATAATAGCAATTAGTAAAAGACTTTTCCTTGAAGTAGTTTATTCCGGATTCAGTTTTCTCATTATGGTACTACAGACAAAGTAAAAGCTACAGAATGTGCCTCTCAAGCAGATTAGACACAAGAGAGTTACCATACTGACTTCATCAAAGTCTCTTCATCACTATTAATTTTTGTGTCCTTGTATTACACAGATGAACAGAACCTTGATAGGCTTGTGCACTGTCATTATAACTTGAGATCGCTGTTTCCCAATGACTTAAAGCAACGGCCCACAAATTCATCTGTTACTTCTTCTAAAGTCGCTGGCTTCCACTTTGGGACTTGGTCTTTGTCAATTAGCACTATCAAATGAAGTAGAAAGAGGTGATGTTATTAGCGTATTTTCTCAATCAAGAGGGCTTCAGATCACAGCAAGATAGTAGATTATACAATTGCTATCTTTAGTGTATATCCAAAGTAAAATCAATATGCAGTGCAGTGAATTTGGCTTCAGTAAAGGCTTAACTTTTTAATCTTTTGTGGATGTTCACTGAACAGATTCACACCCTTGTATGGCTTGACACTGGGAATATTCTGTTGCACCAGAAATCTCCATAACGATCCCATCCAATACAGCATTCACGGTGAGGGATAGTCAATACTATTTTCATGCAAGCCTTTAACTAGCCACCTGATGCTTAATCCTAACACATGTAGCCTATTTCCAGAAATGGGATGGCGGTGTAGGGCTCTACATGAAAAAGAATTATGAAATCTTTCTGTAAAATCTCACTTAAGAAAACTGCAGAGGGTAGAATCTCAGGTTCCTATGGGAATGTCATATAACCAAATAAAATAATAATGGAGAAAACAACATGGCAGGATATCCTTATAAGAAAATCAGCAGCAGTTGATTATAATTACTAATAGAGCGAGATAGCAGACATAACATTTCTCTGACAAATTATCATTGTAATATGTATATTCTGCATAATTTTGGATATACCCACCCCCAATGCTCTGTGTGTCTGGGCGTATAAAATCAATAATAAATAGCTTATACACAAAAATATAACCAAAAAAAAGATACAGAGATCCATTCCCAACAGACCAGGAAAAGAAATTGATCTTAATTAGGAAAAGAGAAGGCAAAACAATAAATTTAAATTCCATATGGACCTTTTGCATGCAGTTGGAGATGAGTTAATCAGAGGCTAATTATTGTTACAGATATGTCAGTAGAAGAGACTGTTAAATAATCAGGAAGAGACAGCCCCCATTAGAAAGGAACAATAAATAATATTGTGTTGGTCTGAAGAAAAAACTGAATGGAAGTTCAGGAAATCCTTGATGCCTTTCTACACAATTCAGAGAACTCTTAAATGATTTATGTAGCTCAATGATTTAACTGAATAAGTTATTGAAAAATAAAAGCCACATTTAAATTTTTGAAGTGTAGTCACATGAATAAGGTTCAAGAAAAGATGTTCTTTAGTTTTACTCTGCTCATATTGACTTGGGCTTTTTTTTTATTTTAAACACCAGTTATGAACTCAGACAATGGGCAGAAAAAGCCTTTTAACCTTGTTCCTGAAAGGTCAATGCTATGGCTTAGAGGATTTTTTTTTTTCAAATTAAAAGGCAATCTACTATACAGGTTTAAATGGAGCAGCTGTGCAGCTTCCAGGGCAGGGAAACAAATCAATGATTCTGCTGTTAAAATTCAAAGTGTGCGCTGATTCAATTTCCATCTCTTGAAACATGGTCATTGCCTCTAGATCATTCAAGCCAGACTTGTAACTTGTTCTGTGTGTTGCACACCAAAAAGCCTATTCTTCACACCACTCTACAGTCAAATCCATGTGTTATATGTACATATAAGGCCTGCTTATACTGGAGATAAAACAAAGTCTCAGAACATGGTACTTAACAAGTAGTATATGCCTTGGGCATTTACTCATTTATGTATTGAAGAGGAGATGGTTAATGTGGCCCCCAGAGGCCCTAGATCTGCTGCTGTAGGAAATATCTTCACTCTCTTGTCCTTTGGGAGACTGAAGTTAGACCTGAAAGGAATGTGTTAGGCTCAATGACCACACTTAACATGGCTGGAATGCTAACAGTGTTACTTATGGACATTTTTAACCATAGCTGAAACCAAATATGAATCAGACAGCTAGGGATTTAGACATGCAGAAACTCCAGTTTCCCTACAGCCTTTGACCTTGGAGATAACGGAGGCTATGTGTACAAGACAGCTTTCATCCAATAAACAGGAGATAAACAGAAACTAGGGATGTTAAATTTCAACTAATCAGCTAATCAAGTACTTGATGGATTTTCCATCGACTACTCAATTAGTCGATGGGGGGAGGGGGGGTGCTTGCTAACCCAGCTGCACTGCTGCCTATTAAATTTAGCAAGAGCGCTGTGGGGCTCTTGCTACGTTTAAAAGGCAGCAGCAAAACAGGGGGTCCTGACTGCTGCACCTCTGTCATTTAAAGGCTTAGGCGCAGCAGTCAGACTCGGTGCCATTGCAACTAATCACACCGACCATCCAATATCTTATCATTTGTTTTCATATAAGGCAAAGTCTTGTCCTCTAGGCTGCTGTTTGTGGTAACTTAGCAAATGGTTTCTTTTAACAGCAACCACGTAAGTATTATTCTAATCTTTTAAATTCACATATTATTCAACTAGGGCTTAATTCTGTGAGGTGCTGAGCATCTTCATGGAGTTGAGGGTGCTCAGCATCTTAAAAGATCAATCTGTTAAAGATTTGGGGATATCTCTCTATATCCCCAGATTTATTTAGCTATTAAAAATTACAATTTCTGACCTCCTCTCTCACACTACATGAGCACCTTATCTGCCAAGTGGTCTTAAGAGATTTCAGGAAGATTATCCAAAGTAAGGTAGAGGGGCAGCTTGGGGCCAAAATATGATTCAGAAAAACTGTTAAAATTCACAATTACATATTGCACAATGAAATGTGAATACTTTCTATTACCCTTAGGCCTAGTCTAGTTCTCAGATAATCATGTTATAACAGACACAAGAAAGAGATACTATGCAGCAAATGGACCTTTCCCAGCTGTTGCCCTTTAATGTTTGTTTCTCAATCCACTTACTGTGTGTTTACCTTGAACACTGAGACAAGTAATCTGTCATTGTCTTGCCCACTTCCTGGATAATTTTAATGACCTTGTGGCATTATAAATGGGAATCATGACTGCTGCTTGACTCTCTCAGCCTCTCAGTGAGGACTGCCGTTTTCCATACAGATCTCTCTGCGATGATGCATATTTCCCATACATTTAGAATATATTGTAGGAACAGCATCTTTGAAATTGCACTTTTCCTTATCTTGTTTGCTAGCACAAGAAGCCCTACCTGTCCTTTGGTATGATACGGTAAGGAGCCTGAGGTGCCTTTAGTACTTAACACTCTTCATCCACAGATCTTAAATTTCTTTACAAGGTATATAAGGACTATTAGTGCACGTTTACACTGCAGTGCAAAAGTCGAATTAAGTTACATAATTTCAGCTATGTCAATCGTGTAGCTGAAGTAGAAATAGCTTAATTCAGCTTTTGGTGCTGTCTACACAGCAGCAAGTCAAAGGAAGAACACTATTCCTTTGATTTCCCTTACTCCTTGCTAAATGAGGGTTACAGAAGTTGGAGTGAGAAGTTCTCCAGCTCGACATTATTTCATGCTGTGTAGATGTACTCTTGGAGAAAAGACAATATGTAAATTAATTAAATAAATTCTGAATTAAAAACTCATCTGAGTCACTCAAGGAGCCTTAACTAGATCTGCTGTTATCTACTTAGGAAACCATCTCTCTCTGTGTCTCATGCTAAGTGCATCAGCTCTTAAATAACCACCCGGAGTCCCATTTTACAGAGGAGACAATGACTGAGAGGCGTGCACGAGGTCATAAAGTGAATCAATGCTAGAGCTGGAAAGAGAACCTTAGTCTTGAGTCCCAGATCAAGCCACTAGACCAGGGGTGGGAGAACCTTTTTTGGGTCGGGGCTGCTGACATGCAGAAAAATTAGTTGAGGGCTACACACGTGAGAAACAAATAAAAACCCGCACCCCTCACCAGCGTGGGCTCCCCTCGGGCTGGATCCAGGCAAGCTGCCCCCAGACCTTAGGTTCCCCACCCCTGCACTAGACAAAGGCCCACCATTTGCTGCCACTTCCTTTCCTGCCTACTTAATAGTGAGAAATGGTTAAAAAAATTCAAAACTTTATGTACCCAGGAATGTTTTCAATGGTAATATTTATGTCATGATAATATATGAGACATTGCCAAAAATAGTACCTGTGCTAATGAATGAGGTTCCACGCTGAATCAATCAATATCTGTTAATAACTTAACTTTTGATTTTGCAAATCACTTTAGAGCTGCCTGACTGCCTACTACTCTGGCTGACACCAGAACTGAACTGAACGCGTAAGTGATGGCAGATCATACTTTACATCATCATTGCTCATTACTGCCAACACAGGATATATACCTTGTTCCTTTCAGATGAACTGGTGCAAATATTTTCATAGATCTGTGCTAGCAGTCAATGGTGCAAAGGGAATGTGTATAAAACACAAAGTACTTTATATTAACAAGAAAGCCTTTTTCTATTGTGTTACAACAGGCCAGCTGACAATCTACAGTGGCATGGATATAATGCAATGAGCAGGATAAATTAGTATACAGACCAGTATTCTCTAAAATGATGGTACTGGATATTACTGTCAAACAAGCCACTGCACTTTTACTTAGTATCGACAAATAAGCAACAAAGCAATGTGTTTTACCCACTCTTAACTTTAAGTGATCATTCTAGCGTGCATCCTTACCTGCTCGAACACCTTCATAGAAGTCATGGCCATGCTGAAAGACAGAGACGTGTAAAACAATGCACCCTTCTCTCACCGGAGGCCCCTTGCTTTTGAATCAAGTCCCTGTTATGGTAGCCCGTACCCCACTACATTTCCACTGCTCTCATCTTGTTCTCTTACTCTTCTTACACTGCTCTGAATGGCCTCACCTAACTGCTCCCCTGCTTCTTTCTTCACTTCTGGCTTTCGCACCTTCTTTCATGTTATACCCTGTGTTTGGAACAATCTTCTGAGTCCATCCACCCCATGCTCTCCTCCCATCCTATACTGATCCATCTTACTAACACAGCTCCACACTTCCAGTCATTTGAACTGCTGTCCTGTGCACTGGGGTTGATTGAATTATGGTCACATCATCCTTCCATAGCACACCACCTTGACTTTCCATTGAATGGGAGTTCCACACAAGGAGGGTCTACAAGATTGGTCTTTAGAGTGTAAGCTCCTCAGGGCAGAGCCCTTGTTTCATTTGATTTCTGGTGTGTTATGTGTATCACACTTTTCAGTTAAATTATTATGTTCTATCAAATCCTCACTGCATTTTTAAAAAAATGGAATGACATTACTCATTTGAGGAACAGAGTAACAATATTTTCATGTATGAACGAGGCAGGCTGCACATTTCCAAGGTCCATATGAAACAAAACTATCAATTCAAAAATAATATGTTTATATAGGCGTGACAAAAAGTGAGTATGTTAAAAATGCAGGCTTCCTGTCAGGAACCTTATGGGGTTTCACTCAGACAACCATGCTGCTGCACCAGAACTACTTCACCAAGCTAAGTACTGTACACTACTTATTTAATTTTCTATACTATAACTTCACCATATTTTTCTTAATAAACCACTGTTCCTTCTTATAACCTTGTTTTGTGGGCTTCCTTTTACCAGTTGCATAAGCAGGCACACAAATGGAAACTGTCATTTTGAATAAAGACACCGCTGCGCTACTGACAGTGATATCTTTGTCAGCTATATTGTTCATATAATTAGTATGGAACTGCAAGAGTCATCAACCAGCTCACTCTGTCTGGAAGCAGTAAGTGTACTATACATTGTTCTTACCATGCATGCCTGGCTCAGTCTGTATTCCATTGTTAGTACATCTTGCAAGTTCATGGATGCTCCTTCTCTAAGCTGTCTCAAAGTCATTTTTAAGGATGTAGGAGACATTTTATTAATTACCTGCGGAAGAAATTAAACTTTATTTTTTCTGTCTTCGATTTCTGGTTAAATGGTTTTTGAAAATGAAGACAGGTGGAAAGATATAAAACAACACTTGGCGATACTCTTAGCACTTCCATCCCTAAGCCTATCCTCTCCATTTCTATGTAACTCTTACATTCCACCCCACCACCGTGCTGCTGGACAAAATCATGTTAATTTGCCTGAAAATCTCTGTTATTCCACTTTCACTAACCTCTATCTACAGCATATAAATACAGCAGAGACCCCACACGTCTAAGAAGTAGCATATCTTATAAATGTGATCACCAGCAGGCTTCCAAGTGGCCTCAAAATTGCCCTTGCTGTGCCATAATCTTTTATTTTTCTCTTGTGCCTTGTTTTTCAACACTACAGTCCCTCTTTTAATGGAGAAAATTAGTCTGTCCTCTGAAGCCATGGCTCAATCACAAAACCAGCAACCCACTCCACACAGGGACCCCTGTGCCCAGATAGACCCTCTCTGTATATAACCTGAGTTCTCTGCAGGCACACATTCTACCTCCCATGTCCTCAACAAGTAGTTTTGCAGGACTGGGGCTCAAATCTAGACTAATTTGGTTTGTCAGTAGGACTTCCTGATTCACAGTAGGGTACATGAGAGCATGTGGCCTTTTATATCAGTTTCTTATGAACTATTACACATTTAAGAATTACAGGCGCAATTAAAAAACCTTTTAAAACTGATCATTATTTGCATCATCTGTAGGTACAAGAGATCTTGCAGGTAAGCTGCGGATACAGTATATAGGTTTTATTTAGCGCAACATTCAAAAAAACAGAGCTATGCAAGTTGGCTCAACATTTGAGTTTTCAAAAATGTATTTCTCCTTATACATATTTGCAAACTAATATGCAATTGGTTATGCACTGCTTCCACTAAAATTGGTATGCACTGCTTCCATTAAAAAAAGAAAACAATTGCAGAAGCCTATCACTCATGAGTAACTTTCAATTAAAAACAGACCAGCTGCCATATGGATGAAAAACCACAATAAAGTAATTAGAACTGAGCTCCAAAAATGTCACTAGGGAAGTAGAGGAATGTAAACAAGAGTTCTGGGTTTTGTAATTATGACAAACAGGAGATTAATACGAACATAAGAATGGCCATACTGGGTCAAACCAAAGGTCTATCTAGCCAAGTATCCTGTTCTCCGACACTGTCCAATGCCAGGTGCTTTAGAGGGAACAAGCAGAACAGGTAATCATCAGGTGATCCCTCCTGTCATCCATTCCTAGTTTCTACCAAACAGCAAAAACAGAGTTGGGAAAATTCCTGTCCATCTCAGCTAAAATCCATTCATGGACCTATCCTCCGTGAATTTATTTAGTTCTTTTTAAGGATGTTACAGCATAGTCATACAGAAGCAGCAAGGGGAGTGGAGGCAGGAGCCGGTGTTCATTAGAAGCCAGCTCCCTTCTCATGCCAGCTCCTAAATAGCTGCCTGCTCCGCCTCCCCACCTCCCACAGAGACAGCAGCCGGGGTGAGGAATGGGGGTAGCAGGGAGCCATCTGATCCCACAAAGCCATCTGATCCCCACTCCCGTACTGCTGCTTCTGATAGAGAGGCAGCAGCGCAGGAGGTGCGGGGGACAGGAGGGAACCAGTAAACATGGGAAACCAGTTTTCAAGCTGGCTCCTTGCGCATACCGACTCCCACTGATCCGACTCCCCTTCCACGGGAACCGGTGCTCATAGGGAGCCAGCTTTTAAGTCTCAGTGGGAGCCAACACACGCAGGGAACCGGCTTCAAAGCTGGCTCCCCACGTGTGCCAGCTTCTGTGAAGCCACCTGCTCCCGCCCCCCACCGCGCTGCTGCCTCTGAATCAGAGGCAGCAGCGTGGGTGAAGGGGAGCAGACAGGAGCATTTTGCGTATACCAGCTCCCTCTGAGGCGACTGCCCCTTGCCGCTGCCTCTGATACAGAGGCAGCAGGAAAGGGGAAAATGGGAGCCTGTGCCCTTCCCCGCCCCCCCGGCCTGTAAATGTCTATCCACTGAAAATTTCAGCAGATACATGTTTACACAAAAACACATGTTAACAGCCCTACTTCTTTTTTGAAACCTGTTATAATCTTGGCCTTCACAACATCCAGTGGAAAAGATTTCTACAGATTGACACTGTTTTTTAAAATCTTAAAACTGAAGAATTTTATGTCAGCATTAATAAAAGTTCCACACTGTTCATACCATAATAGTATGCTGTGATTTACAAAAGATTGTTTACTATTACAATGGGAAGTGGCAGATGGTAAGATTTACCTACTTATATTATGAATTAGGACATTAAACTCTTAACCCACAGACTGGAATAACAGATTTCCAGTCATCAAATCCAAGAAATTTTCTGGCTCCTCAGTGTTCTGATTTCTCATTCTCTCTCCTGCCAGATGACAGCTCCTAGAGTAATAACCTTGTTTGCCAGTTTACTAATGTCTACTAATTCAACTGCTGTGCAAGCAGTAGATCCTATAAATGTAACTAGTGAGTCAAGCTTTATCACTGTTTTGCCTGTACCTATTAGCTGATTTGAAAGTGGAGCTTTGAACGTGTATTTGGAAAAAAATACAGCCTGACTTGAACTGAAAACTTTTTCATAATTCCTTTAATCATCATGAGCCCATCACTGCTTTTTTGAACTGTAGTTTGTCTAACTCCTTCTCTGACCCACTCCAACTACAATTTGCTGTTCTTCAGATCTGTCCAGTGATTCTAATAAAGATCCCTACTTCCTTTCCCCCCCTTAATTCCCTTTTCCTGACCTCATTTCCAGTTAGAGCCCTTTACTCGTTTGCACAGTGGCAAACTCTTGTCTGATGCAGAAATCTTTGCTTATACCAGACTTGTGCCTAGGAGCTTCCTTGGGTGAAATGTGCAAAGTGCATTGTGGGGCACCACTGATCAAAGGAAGCACTGAAGCAGAAAAGATTTAAAAACAGCCGTTTACTATGCTAATGCACACAGAGGCTGCCAAAGAGGTTGGAGGTGGAGGGGGCACTGTTGCTATAAATCATGTAGAAGAAAGGGAAAGAAAGAGAAGCACAAAAGGTGGGTGTAATGCAGAAAAAATGAGTCACCAATGTATCTATAAATAAACTGATAGCATAAAGAGGAAGATCATATCTGGGAAAAAGACTGAAGAGGAACAGATTGCATTAGGAGAAAGAAACATGGGATGCAGATAAGATCTTTTAAAGGGCACTGCCACCCATTCCAGTTTTTATGCAATCTTTATTTCAGTGTAGCCGCCCAGCATACTGCAGGTTGGATTTGCAACAACATTAATGGTCGGTAATTAATCATCATACAGTGAGGGAAGTACGTGTAAGAAATTGAGTCCTCGAATACCAGACTGTTCACTTTTAGTGACATACTTTCAGTGAACTCCAGGCAAGCCACAAATAGGAACATGCTGCCTGGAGTCCGGCACCTAAGCTGTGTTTGAGCGAGAGGACTAGGTACCTGCTTCCCCATACATGAAACAATTCAAGAAGTGTGGTGCAGCTGGCTGCTGCCACCACCTTGCAATTATTAGCCTCCTCTGGCAGATGGGAAATTGAATCTGGGTCTTTCACTTCCCACGCTAGCGCTCTAACCACTTGGATAACAGCTGTGAGAGAGCACCCTCGCCCCATCGATTCTGAATGGACCTGATCCAGTGGGCATGCTAAAAGACCCCCCTACCAGAATGGCAACACAGATGGCTAAATGCCCGTCTTCTCCTGGTTTGCGAATCACTCTGGGCTTAGGCGGGAGATAAGTGTCCAGATACCTAAAGGGACACAACAGTGCAGTGCTCAGAGACAAAACATGGGTGCTGAGGGAACTTTTAGCTTGAAAAATGTAGGCAGTAAGATCAGAGCTGTATAGGACTTCGCAGGAGCTTTGGATCACAGTGATGCCCAAACTGGGACTGGGGTGCCTAAACCTGATACTTAGGTACCTGCATCTGGGGAGTGAACCCTAAGTACTTTTGTGGACACTACCCAAAGGTGTTTATTAATCTGAAGTTTCTCCTATTAACTCATTTTAGGTGCAACTGAAATCAAGGAATCAAAGCTATGCTCCCCTGTATGAATGAGTAATAGGTGGTACTTTTTTTCTTTTTCAAATTATTCAACTTTTTTCAAGCTCTCCTTCCTCCCAAGTAGGTAAAATATTAAACTCCAGACTGCTCTATCAGGACAACATAATCTTTGCTGGGTTTCTAAGCCTAAAAAGGAAAGTTCTGGTGTCTAATGTGGCACTTCCCCCTTAGAACAGAGAGGAGATATTGCTGGCTTGCTAAAAGTCAACTCTATTCATCTGAGATGAACTCATAAGGTTTATTTTGGTTGAACTACACATGGCAATAAAAAAAATGCTGCCCTATCCAACAGAGTAAAGGAAAACAATGTAAAGAGAACTGTATAGCTACATTTTTCTGTTGGCCCATCAGGAATTATTCTGCTGAAATGCTGATGGGAACTTTGTACATTCTGGTGCCGTAAATGTCAAGTTTTGGGGAGGGCTGTGTGTATTTTCTTTGCTGCTTTTATCATTAATTACTGTGATCCAACAAACCCTGTTGCCAGCTTTGTCCTCATATTCATTCTGCTGATACCATTATTGGACCTAACCAACTGAGTTATAAGATCAAGAACACATATTCCTGCTCATCCAGAAATATAATTTATGCTATCATGTGCCGAAAGTGTCCGTCTGCTATGTACATTGGACAAACGTCTCAGACACTTCGCCAAAGAATCAATGCCCACAAAACATTCCAAGACCATCTATTTTAGAAACATATCCAATCTTGAGATTTTTTTTTTAAATGGTCACTGAAGGAAAATCCACCACAACCCTTCTTCCAATGATTAATTACTCTTACCATTGAAAAATTTGGAGAAGTTCAATGGCCTTTGATGTGTGAGTAATTTTATGTTTGCTAGATTAGAGACCATTATCAATTATTTGTTCTCCACAGACATGATCAAGTGACTCTTTAACCTTCTTTTTAGTAAATTAATAGATTCAGTCTCTGAGTTTTTTAATACTTTAATCATTCTTTTGGCTCTTCTCTAAAGAGTCTCCAATTCCTCAACATCCTTCTTGAACTGTGAACACCAGCACTGGACACAGTATTCAAGTAGTGGTCAAATCATGGCCCAATACAAAAGTAAAGTAACCTCTTTTTCCACTTGAGATTTCCCTGTTTAGGCATCCAAAGATGGCATTACCCTTTTGGCCATACCTAGTGTGCTGGGAACTCATATTCACCTGACTATCCATTGGGTCCTCAACATTATTTTCAGAGCAACTGCATCCCAGGATAGTCCCCCATCCTGTAACTATGGCTGCATTCTTTGCTCCAAACTGTACATTTACATTTGGCTGTATTAAGATGCATATTGTTGGCTTGTCTTCAGTTACCAAGTGACCCAGATTATTCTGTGTACGAACTTTTCTTTGTTTACAATTTTAATTTACCAATATACAAATAACTCAAACACAAGAAGTGTGTATTTATTCCTGTATACCTGAACAAATTAAAATGTATCTAAACTATTTGTAATATGCTACAGTAGGGAAATGCTGGTCCCACTGAAACAGATGGCAAAACCCCATGGTTTTCAAAAGGGCCAGGATTTCACATACCATATCAGAATTTGAATATATGGGTGAAATTGTGATCCTGTTGACCTTAGGTGGTAGGATTGCTACTGAGTTCAAGATGGCCAGGATTTCAACCACTAAATTAATTTACAAGCCTCTAGTCATCCCTTCAAACTTCAAGAAATCTATGAAAGGTTTGTCTAAAAAAAACCCCATCATTCAAAGATGGTTTGTCTTCAAGAACAATGAAATGATAGCCAACTGTGGTGAGAATCTAGCCTGCTACGTCTTAAACTGTCCATGTGCAGCCTGCTGATGCATGGTAGCAGTTCATTAATGCACTCTGAACTAGTCCTGTTTCAAAGGGTCCTTGCTGGCACAAGGACAAATGCATATAAACTAGCCATTAATAAGTTTAGGGTTGAATTTTTCTAATAATCAGAGGGAGGCTCTGGAATAGCCTTCCAAAGGGAATGTGGGCAAAAATCTGTTTCAAGACTGAATTTACTAAGTTTTAGGGAGGAGATGTTATGATGAGGTTGTCTTTGATGGCATATGGCCCATCAGTGGCAGTTAGTAGCAAATGTCTCCAACAGTGAGGAGATGGGACACTTGTGGGGAGCTTCTGTGTTACTACAAAGAAGTGCCTGATTGGTTGGTCTTGCCCACATGCTCAGTATGTAACAGGGAAGTCAGATAGCATGTAATTTAAGTCGTGTAACTGCATAAAATCTTAGCGGTTTCACAAGTATTCAATAGTCCCCAGGTCTGGGGCCAGTAAACAGTGTGCTCCTGGCCCCACTCCTGGGATCCTCATGCCATCCCATGCTGCTGTCTCTGTATCAGAAGCAGCAGTGTAGGGTGGCAGGCGGGAGCCAGTCTGCCAGGGGAGCCAATTTAAAAACCATCTCCCCATGCAAACCAGCTGCCCTGCACTGCTGCTTCTGATACACCGGCAGTAGCACGTGGCAGCAGCAGCCTCTGTCCAGGGGTCTGAGCTTCCCATGGACAGAGGCTGGCTCATAGCAGCAGCCCCTATCCGCAGGGAACTCGGCCCCCCCGTGGACAGGACTGATGCTGGGGGGGGGGACAGGGAGGGGAGAGGTGGCACCGTGGAACTGGTGGTGGGAAAAACCAGCTTTTAAGCTGATCTCCCCCGCCAACCCTGCCTCTGTAGGAGGCAGCAAGGGGGGGGGGCGTGTCTGCAGAGCCAGCATGCACGGGCAGCCTGTTTGATAGCTGGCTCCCCACGTGTATCAGCTCCAGTCTGTCCCCTCACCCTCTGCACTGCTGCCTCTTTATTAGAGGCAGCAGTGTGGAGGTGGTGGGGGAAGGTAGATCCAGTACTTGTGGGGGAGCCTGCTTAAAGCCATCTCCTTACAGGTATCGGCTCCCACTTCCCCCCACTTACTGCTTCTGTATCAGAGGCAGCAAGGGGGGGAGGTGTGCGTAGTCAACAGGATTAACTGATAAATCTAGGCTTATCGGTTAATCGTGTAGTCAACTATATATTGACCTCCCAAGTGTATAATTGCCATATTTACATGTAAAGGAAATCTCCATCAGGGAAGAGTGGCAGAGACTGTGGCAGGGAGGAGGGTTAATCTCCCTTTGCACCATGGAGAACGTATTGGTTTGAACTAGAGTAAGTGGTGTGTTCTGTCACCTGAAGTCCTCACGTCTGGATTTAAAGACTTTCATAACGCAGGCAGAAGTTATGGATCCATTACTGAAGTGGATGAGTTAGGTTCTGTGGACTGCACTGTGCAAGGTGATCGGATTAATTGATCATGATGGTGCTTTCTGGCCTTAGCCTATGAGAATCCGTCAGAGATTAAAGGTTTTTCTTTAAAAAGATAGACGCTGCCCCTCTTCCTCTCCTGGGGGGTTCTTTCTCCCTGAACCCTGCCTTGGCTGGCTGGGTGTCAATGCTCCTCACAATTATTCAGCAGTGAGTGGCTGCAGGGGAGGGGATCCTGAAGTATGAAACATTGGAGGGACACATCTACACTGCAATTAGATTCCTGTGTCTGGCCCATGCCAGCTGACTTGAGCCCAGGCTGCAATAGGGCTTTTTTACTACAGAGTGGACTTCTGGGCAGGACCCGAAAGAACCCAGAGTTCCAGCTGCAGCCGGAGCCTGAAAGTCTAAACTGCAGTTAAACAGCCCTGCTGTAGCCTGGGCTGAAGTCAGCTGGCATGGGCTAGCCACAGGGGTCTAACTGTAATCTAGACATACTCAGGGAGAAATACAGGGGCATGGTGGGCCCAGAAGGAGGCTGTAAGAAAGATCTGACAGGCTGAGGTAGGAAGGAGTCCAGGGGGATGGGTAGCACAGGGTGGATCTGAATTAACAGACCTTGGGCTCGTCTACATTGGCCCCTTTTCCGAAAGGGGCATGCTAATTTTTCAGATCGTAATAGGGAAATCCGCGGGGGATTTAAATATCCCCCGCGGCATTTAAATAAAAATGTCCGCCGCTTTTTTCCGGCTTTTAGAAAAGCCGGAAAAGAGCGTCTACACTGGCCCCGATCCGGCCCGATCCTCCGGAAAAAAGCCCTTTTCCAGAGGATCTCTTATTCCTACTTTGCTTATTCCTGCTCCGCTGCCGGCTTCCCCGCGGGTTTGCAAAGCCGAGGGGGGGGCTCGGGCAGCGGGGCACCTCAGGCATGCCTGGGCTGCTCCGCTGCCGGCTTCCCCGGGGCTTTGCAAAGCCGCGGGGGAGCCGGCAGCGGGACAGCCCAGACGCTCCGGGGCTGTCCCGCTGCCGGCATCCTCAGTGGCTTTGCTCCCCGTCTCCCTGGTCTGCTGGTCTCCAGCAGACCAGGGAGATGGGGAGCAAAGCCACGGAGGACCCAGGCGGCGGGACCGCGGTGCGTCTCGGTCCGCCGCCCGTGTCTTCCTGGTCTGCTGGGGTGGGGGTGGGGGGCGCAGCTAGTACGCCCCGCCCCTCCTCCCCCCCAGCAGACTAAGCTTTTGTCCGGACGCCTGTGGCAGAGCAGCTGGGGTGCTGCCGGTTGGTCCCGCAGCGCCACTCTGGGCGCTACTGGTCCAACCCAGCAGCACCCCAGCTGCTCTGGTCCTGATTCAGCCGCTGCTGGTCAGTTTCAGCAGCGGCTGAATCAGGACGCCTGGGGCAGAGCAGATGGGGTGCTGCTGGGTTGCTCCAGTAGTGCCGAGGAGCGGCGCTACTGGAGCAACCCAGCAGCACCCCAGCTGCTCTGCCCCAGGCGTCTGATTTAGCCGCTGCTGAAACTGACCAGCGCTGACTACAGGAAGCCCGAGGCAGAGTTGCTCTGCCCCGGGCTTCCTGGAATCAGCTGCTGATCAATTTCAGCAGCAGCTGACTTGGGGACGCTTGGGGTTCTTAAGTTGATTCTGTATGTAAGTCAGAACTGGCGGTCAGTTTCAGCAGCGGCTGAATCTGGACGCCAGTTCCGACTTACATACAGATTCAACTTAAGAACAAACCTACAGTCCCTATCTTGTACGTAACCCGGGGACTGCCTGTATCTCAGAATAATTGCTTCAGCCTGGCAAACAATAGCCTTTGAATTTTCTTTAAAGAAACACAATGTAAACCAGGTACACGCTGATCCTTTTTGCCCTGGAATTTAAATATGACATCTGTGTTGACTGCCTTTTTCTGCATCCATGAAGACTTTTAGTTTAAGGTGCTTCAGCCCCCCTGCTCTAACCCAATGCCCTTCCCCTCCTGAAGAGCCAGGCACCACAGCCTCCTGCTCTAACCCAATCCTCCACCTCTCCCCCAGAGCCAAGCACTCCCAGCCTCCCCCTAACTCAATCCCCTCCCCCAGAGCCAGGCACACCCAGTCCCCCCTCGCTCCTACCCAATCCTCCCCCCGCCCCAACCCAATGCCTGGGTCCCGGAGCCACTGCCGCTGCCACGTGCTTCTCTCTCCTGGCGCTGGGTCACGTGCACAGAGCTGTCGGCTATGAGTAGTCCGGGTGCACGGCTCAGAACTAGCAAGAGCTGCATTACTTTAAGCAAAGAGCCACGGACTGGCCTATCCTGAGCTACATGCTATCTAACATCCCTACTTCTTACCTGCTTTCCACTGGTTGCCAGGTAATCATGGCTGAATTATTTTGAATGCACAAGGAGATGTCAAAGCTGCCTTAATTCTTTTTTAAAGGGGGGGTTTCCCTCTCATGTTCAATATTTTAAATGAAATTATTGGCAGTTATTGCTCTGGCTATTGCTGTTGGTGACAATTTCACTATTAAACCTCTTACCCCTTAAAGCTGTAGACTGAAGATTTCTATTCTTCAACAACAAAGATAGTGGCAACATAATTTTCACCACTCTGCCACCATTTTGACTTGGAGATATCACCCTCCCTGGGAAAAATAATCATATGCTCATACAATCCTTTATCATTCATCAGCATCAAGTCAAAGTTCTATGTTGATACTGTAAAACATACAATATATCTCAGTGAAGTTGAACAGATTATAAATACTAGTGTGTGAGTTGATCTATTTTATATGGCTCTACCATCATAGTATCTGAGCACCTCACAATCTTTATTGTATTGATCCTCACAATATCCCTGAGAGATAAGGAAAAACTATTCATTTTACAGATGGGGAAATGAGGCACACTGAGATAGGAGATTAAAGTTCAATTCCCTGCTCTGTTACAGACTTCCCAAGTCCAAAGTGACTTCTCTAACCATCAGGCCAACAATGCTGGTGATGGAAACCACATTAAAGTAAAATATTAAGTTTCCCTTTTGTTTAATGTTGCGCAGTATAATAGACTAAATGTTTTTCTCTTTTCAATACTGAGCATAAACCTTTCTATGCAGGATTGCTTCTAAAATTCCCTTTTTTATGGATATGTTTCTCTTTCTTAAAATTTCTCTATAATGAAATAACGGAGTCCTGTGGCACCTTAAAGACTAAAATATTTATTTGGGCATGAGCTTTCATGAGCAAACACCCACTTTGTCAGATCCACTGGGGTGGAAATTATAAAGGCAGGCATAAATATACTAGCACATGAAAAGAAGGGAATTACCTTATCAAATGGAATCATCATAGAATCATAGAGCTGGAAGAGACCGCAGGAGGTCATCAAGTCCAGCCCCCTGCTCAAGGCAGGACCAATCCCAACTAAATCAACCCAGCCAGAGCTTTGTCAAGCTGAGACTTAAAAACCTCTAGCAGTGGAGATTCCACCACCTCCCTTGGTAACCCATTACAGTGCTTCACAGTTTTTCCTAATATCCAACCTAGACCTCTCCCACTGTAACTTGAGACCATTGCTCCTTGTTCTGCCATCCATCACTACTGTGAACAGCCTTTCTCCAGCCTCTACGGAATCTCCCTTCAGGAAGTTGAAGGCTGCTATCAAATGCAGACTAAACAAACCCAAATCCCCCAGTCTATCCTCATAGGTTATGCGCTCCAGCCCCCTTAATCATTTTGGTTGCCCTCCGCTGGACCCTCTCCAATGCATCCACATCCTTTCTATAGTGGGGGGCCCAGAACTGGACACGATACTCCAGATGTGGCCTCACCAGAGCCGAATAAAAGGGAATAATCACTTCTCTGGATCTGCTGGCAATGCTCCTCCTAATGCAACCTAATATGCCATTAGCCTTCTTGGCTACAAGGGCACACTGCTAACTCATATCCAGCTTCTCATCCACTATAATCCCCAGGTCCTTTTCTACAGAACTGCTACTTAGCCATTCAGTCCCCAGCCTGTAACAATGCTTGGGATTCTTCCATCCCAAGTGCAGGACTCTACACGTGTCCTTGTTGAACCTCATCAGATTTCTTTCGGCCCAATCCTCTAATCTGTCCAGGTCACTCTGGACTCTATACTTGTCCTCCAGCGTATCTACCTCTCCCCCTATCTTAGTGTCATCTGCGAACTTGCTGACGGTGCAATCCATCCCCTCATCCAGGTCAATAATAAAGATGTTGAACAAAACCAGTCCAAGAACAGATTCTTGGGGCACTCCGCTAGAAACCAGCTGCCAACCTGACATCGAGCCATTGATCACTACCCGTTGGGCCCGACAGTCTAACCAGATTTCTATCCATCTTACAGTGCATTTATCCAATCCACATTCCCTTAACTTGCTGGCAAGAATATTGTGAGAGACCGTATCAAAAGCTTTGCTAAAGTCAAGGTATATCACATGCACTGACCTTCCCATATCCACAGAGCCAGTTACCTCATCATAGAAGCTAATCAGATTGGTCAGGCACGACTTGCCCTTGGTGAATCCATGTTGACTATTCCTGATCACTTTCTCCTCTTTCAAGTGCTTCAAAATGGTTTCCTTGAAGATCCCCTCCATGATTTTTCCAGGGACTGAGGTAAGGCTGACTGATCTGTAGTTCCCTGGATCGTCCTTCTTCCCTTTTTTAAAGATGCGCACTACATTTGCCTTTTTCCAATCATCTGGGATCTCTCCCAATCTCCACGAGTTTTCAAAGATAACGGCCAAAGGCTCCGCAACAACATTTGCCAATTCCCTCAGTATTCTCGGATGTATTAAATCCGGGCCCATGGATTTGTGTATGTTTAGCTTTTCTAAACAGTTCCTAACTTGTTCTTTCCCCACCAAGGGCTGTCCACCTCACAGCTGTGAGGCTGTTAAAAGATTATAGATCCCAAGGTCAGAAGGCACGATTGTGATCTTCTAATCTGACCTCAGTAATTACAGACAATTACATCTGTTATGTCAGGTACATTTGATAATTTTAAGACACTTATTTCTCCAGACAGTTTGCCTAGGAAAGTTAATGATACTGTTATATGATGTATTATATATTGTAGGATCAAGGGAGGGTGAGAAGGTGACATGTATTATATTAAATTTAAAAAAAAGCAGCATTTCTACCCTTTGCTATAACCCTGCTTTAGCATAAAAGTTTTCCAGGAGAATTCTATCCAATATTAAGCAATATTTGAATGGATCCTGAGACAGTTTTTCACAGGTAAGCAGGGTAGAAATACCTAGAATAACAAGAGAAGGAAAATTTAAAGATTCCATATGACTAACTAAATAAGTGAACAGATACTTTTTCTCTGAGTAGTTGAGTCTGAAGTGCGCTGGTGAATTAATGTAGTAAGACTTTTGTAAGTAGAGTTACATCCAAAGTTAAGTGATGTAGTCAAAAGATGACTACTACCTTTTGAAAAAAATATTCTCATAGGCCTTGGAAGACAAACCAATCCTCACCTACAGACAACCCCTAATCTGAAACAAATTCTTTCCAGCAACCACACATTACACCTCAAACACACTCACCCGGGAACCTACCCCTGCAATGAACTCCGTTGCCAACTCTGTGTCCCCACATCTATACAAGTGGCATCATCACAGAACCTACCCACACTAGCCACCACATCAAGAGGCTTGTATAACTGTACATCCTCTAATGTGATATATGCCATCAAGTGCCAGCAATGTCCCTTTGCCATGTATATTGGCCAAACTGGACAGTCTCTGCGACAAAGGATTAATGGACACAAACCAGATATTCAAAATGGTATCACACAGGAACTTATTGGTGAATGTTTTAACCTGCACAATGCTCATTAATGGATTTAAAAGTGGCGATTCTCTTGCAGAATAATTTCAGGAACCAACTAGAGAGACCAACTGTGGAAGTGGCCTTCGTATGCAAATTTGACATTTATTCAGGGACTGAACAAAGACATTTCCTGGATGGGCCGTTATAATCAACACCCAAATGACATCAGAAGTTAAGTATCGGATATTTACAGCCCACTCTATTAGTGTCATTTACCATGGACACCAATTGGCAGGTTTTTTTCTTTTCTCCTTCCCCTTTTCTCCTTTTTCTGGTTTAAATTTGTGTCTCTGTGCTTCTTGCTCCACTCGTTATCTGAAGAAGTGGGTTGTGCCCACAGAAGCTCATAACACAATCTATATTTTGTATTAGTCTCTAAGGTGCTACAGGACCACTTGTTTTTAAAGAAAAAATACCGGTTTGCTATGTTCCAAGAGAGGTTTTGGAAAACACTGAATCTGACTTTTTTTATTAAATATGTATCATTCCAGAGCAACAAATGGAGAAGTACAAAGTTTTCTATTAACACCAAATCTTTGATCATGGCCAGACATGAGGTGTTTATATGGTCAGGAATACTTGTGTAGGAAAATCTGTGCAGTGCAAAACTATTTTACAATAAATATAAAGACATAGGTTCTGTAGCTGCAGTTAAACATGTGGCTAGTCCTGCTGACTAAATCCTAAAATCAGCAGGACTAGCTAGCTCCTGGATCTTAAGGACCTGGGCATGCTATCACACCAGGTTTACACCGTAATTCCACACATCTTAACACACTTGCTCCAGACTTATGTAACTTTAAGTGAGATCAGAATCAAACCTTAAGATTTAATAAAGGTAAATGTATACAACTAAACTTTACCTCTAGCTGCTTAAGAGCAAAAGGACAGCCATCCTGCTTCAAATTTTGAATGATTTCTTCCATGGTGTTTGCTGAAAACAGACTAAAAAAAGAAGAAAGGCCTCATATGACTAAACATAATATCTTATTTCCCCTTCTTCTGTCTGTGAAGTAATGAGAACTCAGACATTAAAAACTTAATAACGTAAATCACAAGACTGATTCCCTACACTATCTGTTCTCAATTACGATAACATCCTTTTTTCTCACCTTGAGAAATAAAATCTTGCTCTACTCATACCTATTCAGAATGCAGCTGCAAAGATCATTTTCTTAGTCCATTTTGACCATCTCACACTCTCTTTGGGCTCCCTCTCTTTAACATCAAATATAAATTACTTGTCTAATGTTTTCCTTTTCAAGGCCTTTTGTGATCTGTCCTCTCTTATTCGGTGCTGAAAGGACAGCTCCCATCTCCAATCACCCAGCTGTTAAACTTCCAAATAAATACCTTTGTGATTTCTTCTATGCTCCCCTTCATATATGGGAGAAGTTACATGTATCCAAGGTATTATCCAAGGTCAACTAGGGATGTGAATGGGTAACTGCTACTTGGGAGCAGCCCCCCATCTGTAGCCCCCCACTGCCGCTTCCAGCCCTGTGCAAAGCTCCCCTCTCATCCTCCATTGCTTCCGACCCCACACGAGGCTGTTATCAGCCCGTGTAGGCTGAGAGATGTCAGCCCAGCACGGGGCCGGAAGCAGCTGGGCTAGAAGCAGCCTCTGCCCACAGTGCGGGGCTGCTTCAGCCTGCCCGCCCGTTTAATCACTTGACTGGTTCAACTTAACATTTAACCAGTTAATTAATTAAATGGAATCTTACATCCTGAATGTAAAAACCCACAAAACTAGCTACAGTGCCACCTCAGAGTTACAAATACCTTGGGAATGGAGATCATAACGCTGAAATGTTTGTAACGCTGAACAAAATGTTATGGTTGTTCTTTCAAAAGCTCACCTCTGAATATGGACTTAATGCAGCTTTGAAATTTTACTATGCAGAAGAAAAATGCTACTTTTGACCATCTTCAATGAAACATTCAAAGAAAGTTTCCTTAACCTATCAAATCTTTTTCTAAAATTATTTTTTTAGTAGTTTTCGTGTTTAACACAGTATTGTTCTGTACAGTATTTGCTATTTTCGCATGTGCATGTGTGTATCTCTCTCTCTCTCGACTGACTGACTGACTGCATTGTCCCAGTTCCAAATGAGGTGTATGTTTGACTGGTCAGTTCATAACTCTGGTGTTTGTAACTCTTAGGCTCTCCCTCTTTGGGGATAGGTACTCTTCCGTGTTTGTGCAACATGGAGGTTATGGCTAGACTACAGCGTTTTTCCGAAAAAAGTGGCCTTTTTATGAAAAAAACTTCACCTGCGCCTAGACTGTTGTCATGTACTTTCGAAATTAAATAAAAAGAAAGTGGCAGTTTTTTCAACAGCGGTAAACCTCATTTTATGAGGAAGAACATCTTTTTTCGAAAGAGCTTTTTTGAAAAAAGGCGTTCTTGACTGCAAACAAAACTTTTTCGAAAGAGAACATCCAGATTACCTGGGTGCTCTCTTTCAAAAAAGTGGATCGCTTTTTCAAAAAAAAGTAATGGCTGTCTAGACGATATCTTTTTCGAAAGAAGCTTTTTTTAAAAAGAGTCTTTCAAAAAAGCTTCTTTCGAAAGAAGCATATAATATAGACGTACCCCTAGTGTAATCAGACACTGGTAAACCCTGGTCTACAACTGGGGCTCCTAGATGATATGGCAGTTAGGGATGTTAAAAAGCATTTATTAAACATGTAACTGCTGAAATTTTCAGCATATGACATTTACATGGGGGGGGGGGGTTGCTGGTGCCTGCAGGGAGCCGGCTTACTGCTCTTCCCACCCCTCGTGCTGCTGGCTCTGATACAGACTATTTCACATTCAAATAAGCCTCAGATAAGATACTAATATTCATTCTAAAAATTCTACTTTTTGTCTCGTCTATGTATTTGAAATGCAGCTGTCCCTATGACATCAATTTCATTCTGACTGCTGTTTATACCCATAAAATATCTGTAAAGAACAGTCTCATCTCAGTTATTCAAGCTAAATATATATTTAGTTATTTCAGCTTCTCATAAATCTGTCCTACTAGGTTTTTTTCTTAATATTCCGTCTTCCATTCATCAACTCTTTCTCGTATTGACCTGTCCCAAAGTGTCACAGATGTAGCTTCATCTCAACGCCCAAAGAATTACCTGTCCCTTACGCTCCAAAATTCTCAATTCCAATTTTCAAGTATCTTTCTTTTAATGTGTTATATAGCAGTTAGTTATGTACTATGCTAAGGTGACATATGCTAATAAACTAAGGGGTTTAACTGGTATAGCAACATTCATCAAAAGTTACTTTTATCAGTAAATCAGCCAAGAACACTTGTTATTATGTAGCAAACACAGATTAAGTAATAAGTCTACCAGATAAGAAGCTCTAAAAAACCCCGATAAACAGACTAGGCCTTTTTTATTACATAACCTGTTAAATCCAGTAAACATTAATATTAGTGTTTACCAGCAAATCTTCCACACAGAAGAGGCAAGACAGAAAAATGACTGAGTACCTGTTAATCTTGTCCATATGTTCATCAAGTACAAACTGTTTTTCTTCATCAATTTTGCACTATTTAAAAGAAAATACATCTTTTACTTGATTCTGTCTCTGTTGGAAAACTTTCAAAGTCCATCACTGGCACTAAAATATTATATTGATTTGCGCTACGGAAAAGCCTATGCAGCTGCATCAGTTAATGCTGATTTACCATGCTTAATCAAACATTTTATAGTATGTACAAACTCTTCATTGTGTGTTGAACATTGTAAAGTTATTATTTCATGATGCAGTGTTAGTTCTGAGCTAGGGATATAACAGTGTAGTCGACTAAATGATTAATACTATCAACTACATGCAAACACATAACCCTCCCCCGGCAGCTCTGCAAGTAAATTTTTTTAGCGGGCTGGCCGACAAGCTGGCTCAGTCCTAGCTTGCATTGGGACCTGGCATTAACCCCTGCTGCGGCTCTGCACCAGTGTAATGCAGCGCCACAGCGAGGGCTGATGCCAGATACTGAGTCAGCTTGCCTGTACACCAGCTCTTAGGGACCCATATCTAAAGCCAAAAGTATGTACAGATTTTTTTTTAAATATGTCCATTTATAAGGAGGAAAATAAGAAGCTGTTAGTTGAAATGGGGTTTTCCTTAAGGAAATCTAGTACAATGGAATTTATTGGATTATCCCAATCAGTTTTATTTTTCAGTCTTATAAAGAATAAAACTTCTCTTTTGTACACATTTGGTTGTTTTGATTTATAGTATTAATGTCAGGATATCTCATGAACTTATAGGATAATGAGGTATGCTTGCATCAATAAACATATAGGTTAAACCTCTCTAGACCAACACATTCTGGTCTGGCAACAGCCGTGGTCCAGGATGATTTTAGTCCACTTTTTGCATTAATTGGTTCACATTAACTGCTGGTATTGACAGACTGCCAGATGTGATTCATTACAACTACAGCTCTTGACAAATGTTTTAGGCCTGCTTAGAGGACTCAGGATACAAACAGCTGTCTCACAGATGCTAGCTGAATCTCAAATAGATTCCTTCTTATTTCCAATGACTGCCAAGGTGCAGCTTTCATTCTATTAATTCTCAGTTTGCATTGTCCTTTATAGCAACATATTAGCTCTCATGTCTTATAGTTTCCATTTTCTCAAAGATATTTCAGTGGCAGTTAGCACCAGGGCTTCCCTCGTCCCTTCTTGAAAGAAGTACTGTGCAGCTTATTAGCCTTTTAATACATGCATGCAGCCTGTAACAAGGAAATCTATCCTATTCTAGTTGTTTGATATGAAATAAAATTTACCCCCAAAAAACTTGATAAACATTCAGAGAATTATGAACTTGCCCTTCGGAAAATAACCTAGCAATATTTAGCTATAGTAAGCATGCATTGCTTTAATGCTCCAAATGCATTTCACTAGACCATATCAAGAGTCTAATCCTGTTAATATACACAAGCTTGTAACATTGTCAAATTGGGCTGCAAAAGTTCAAGGGTCATCATTAATCACAGAAGTTGGGCTCCAAATTTAGACTTTGCACATGACTTCTTGGTGTTTAGGCAGGAATAGCTGTTCCTGAATCATGTGGTGGAATGTCATAGCCACTGAATCCATGCAATTCCAGACTTCATGGCCACTTCCCCTATACCCAGTGCCACCCACAGTTCTAGTCTCATTCTGTCAGTGGCTGTCCCCAGATGCCAGTGCAAATCATGCTGAAAAGCAATGAATAGGTAATACCTAGCACTTAGAGAATTGCATGTTCAGCACCATTATGCAAGTAGACAAGAACCACCAAATAAAACCAATCAGTCTAACTTCATTATCCAAATGGAAAGAAATGCAAAAAGTAGTGAAAAGTAAATCAGATTTTTAAAATTCCTTCAATTTTAATCAGTTATTTAATGCTAATATATAAATTATTAACATCTTGCAATAGTGCATATTGGCTGGGAATCCATTTTGTAGATGCTATACCAACAAACAGCAAATGAGGATCATGTAAATAAGATTATTTCACTTAAAAGTTGCCCCTTTAATAAAGTTTGGGGTTGTAACTAGCCAATAGATACCTTCATATGATATGTGTTCAGTACATCTGCAACATTTTCTTTCGAAGGAGATTTTAGTGCTATCAAATCTTCCTCCAGAGCAGGCAGCTACCAAAAAAAAGGGGGGGGGGGCGCAAATTAAAATAACGGGAATAAAATGTATTTCCAACTAGATTTTTGTTATTTTGACAGTTCTGGATTAAAGTCTCCTGTGACCTGATTTAAATAGGTGACAAGCAGACAATGGGAGTAGAAGATGCGCAGCACTTCTGAAAACTATGCAGTCTGGATTTAAGTACTTTCAGGGACCAATACAGAAGGCCTCTTCCTAAGCACAACCTTTGTGTGGTGAATCACCGCCCATCATGAAAGACAATCAGCCCCAACCTGCTGCATCTGTGCAACTTCTCAGGACTGGGGATGAGCCCTTAAAAGGTCAGTTGGAGGGGGTACGGTCCTGAATCATGCAGATCTCGAGTTCTCAGCCCAGAGCCCCAAGCTGTGTTAAAGAGAGGGTAAAGTACTACAATCCTGAGCCCACTGAGAAGTGAAGTGATGTTGTCGTTGTCTTAGTTCTAACTCTTTAGCTGCATAGGAGGATGGGGACAGAGACTTTTCTGTGGATCTTGAAAGCCACTTTCCCCTTTTCATGAGGAACAGGACCTCTTGCTTTGACAGTCTAAAAGCTATTTGTTTGGACTACAGCTTCTTCCCGACTTACGAACCGGTTACGGACCAAGCAATTCGTCGTAACTCAGTTCGTTTGCAAGCTGGACCCCATAGAGTTACACGCAACTTCGCTGTTTGTAAGCGCGGATCGAATTCATAACTCGGGGTCCACCATTTACGACAGCTTTGGTTATAACTCGGGGACCGGCTGTATTTTACAACCCCCCAAAAGAAGGTGCACTTGCCACATGTACAGCTGGAGGGCTATTCTTCAGACCATAGGATTGCTGTTGCTCAAGGAACAACATTATGAGGTAAGGGAGGTGCTCACCCACACCTCAGGGGGTGACCTTGAGGCATAACCTTTGATACGCTAAGAACTGTGGATGGAGCAGGCAGACAACAGCTCCCAGAGCTCGAGAGGATGCTAAGAGTCCTGATGCTGTGCTACATACCCTAGGCACCTACCTAGCTCTGCTAGTACAGATGAGAAGGCAGAGTCAAGGTCTTGCACCCTCCTGACCCATTTCAGAAAGGACTATGTTAGTAGCTGAGCTGGCCCTATGGAACCTCGTCCCCGAGTGCAAGGAGTGTCACTGTACAGAGGTGAAGAGAAAGAGAGAGTAGGGAAGGCTAGTTGTTTTCTCTTGCCGGCTTATTCATACATGCAAGGGGTGGGCACAATCTTATTCACTGATCTCACCAAACTAGTTGATGATTTAGATCTCTCCCCCAGACAACTGTAACCCCCCCCCCCAAACCCCAACCTTGCAAACACTCACAGATATACACTGCACATCACTAGTTTCCATTGGCTTCTCTGAGATTGTTAATGTGGGAAGATAATCAGCTAAGTAAAATGTCTGTGATATCTAGATCTACATATGTTACTGGGAAAAAACTAAAGATAGCGAATTGACTGACTTCATTTCTTCCCTGTGTTTTTAACTGTTTAATAGCCCATCTCCTAACTACCATCACCTAGAATCATACTTGGTTCTCATGAGGGTTCGGGTGTGGGCTTGGAATACTTTTTATTGGTTGCCCATATGCAAGCAGTAGTAGATTCTTCTAATTAATGTATCTAGTAAATGGAAGTTTTCAAAACTGGTTACCACAACCCAATGATGAACATAATTAAATTACTTTCAGCAGCAAAATATCAATTTAATGTTTGTATATAAAAACAAGGGTCTGCTATGTGCTGAGCACCTAATTACCACTGACTTCACTGGGAACTGGCAGTGCTCAATGCCTCTTGTGAGGAATGTGTTTCTGGACCAAGATCTACCTGAGTTAGAGAAAGGTACAGGATAAGCATCTCTACTGATTTGCAACAGGGAATTATTGGATCAGGTACAGAAGATGAAACTAGACCCATAAGATATTCTGTACTGTCCTCTTGGTGCTATGTCCCGTATTATACCGCTAATATAAAGGGCCATGAAAATGTTGCTCACAAAATTTGCACATATGAATGAAGTCACTGAATTCGAGTGGTCAGTTGTGCACATAAATGACTCAGTTTAGTACTCACAGTTGCCTGGACACTTTGTTCCTAAGAGACGCTTTAAAAATGTGGCCCACTGTGACTAACATCTCAATGCCTGACAAACTCACTACCCAAACACTTTGCTGTTATAGTATTTATCCATGGGAAAAAAAAAGTCATGTGAGATCTTGACTCACAACTAGTGGTTATTTAAATCATTTTGGAATGTATATGTGGATTATATTTTATGTCTACATACTGAAAAATGTCCTTATAGTTTAAGGTGTTACTCCTCAGCAGAGCTGAGCAACTCTTTTTGCCAGACAAAGGGATGGTTTAAGTACTGTAAAGTCAACACCACGGAAGCCCAATTTACATATGACAAAACAGGAAAAATGGCTGATGGGAGGTGGGGGGAGTGAAACAAACAATGGTAGGGGAAAAAAACTTCAGGGGGAAGCCGAGTTAGTCTGTAACAGGAAAAACTTAAAAAACAACTAATAGTTTAGTAGCACCTTAAAGACTAACAAAACTATCATGAGCTTCCGTGGGCATAGCCCACTTCTTCAGATGACTGGAGAGTTGGAAGTCCAGATACAAGAATAAATAAAGGAAGGAGGGATGTGGGGAGGGAGAGGTGAGAGGGGAATGGAGGGGAGGAAGAAAGACAAGTGAGTAGATAAGCTTCAGAAGGATAGCCAAGTTAGTCTGTAACAGGAAAAATTTAAAAAACAACAAATAGTCTAGTAGCATCTCATAGACTAAATAGTTAAACATTCTTGATGTCCGTGCAGAATCTGCTGTTGGTCATCTTCCTTTCCAAGTGCAAACTAATGGTTCTTATCAGCCTTATTTAGTCTTTAAGGTGCTACTAGATTATTTGTTGTTTTTTTAAGTTTTTCCTGTTACAGACTAACTCGACTATCCTTATGAAGCTTATCTACTCACTGTGTCTTTTTTTCCTTTGCCCCACCCTACTTCCCTTATTTTTTCTTGGATCTGGACTTCCAACACTTCTGTCATCTGAAGAAGTGGGCTGTGCCCACGAAAGCTCATGATACCATCTACAATGTTTTGTTAGTCTTTAAGGTGCTACCTGACTATTTGTTGTTTTTTAATGGTAAGGAAAGACACCTGGGAGCCAATGCCCCAGGAAGGGGACACAAGGGCCATCCTGTTTTGGAAGAAGAAAAGAATGAGTTTTGGGGAAACACAAGAACACAAAGACATTTTGTAATCCTCCACTGAAGCAGCAAAAACTCCAGAACTCTTTCTGGCTCCTGGACAGGTAGTGTGGGTAGGAGGTAGCTTTAGGTGACAGTGCATTAGAATTGCATTTAGACTCCAAGATGAGTGTACTTTTCTTTATTTGTCATTTCTTTTATCCTTGTGCAATCTCTTAAATGTTAATCTTTGTTAATAAACTTACATTTACTTTCACTATAAGCAGACTGTAGTACAGGTAAACTCTCTGGCACAGTTTAGCTGGTAATTATTGTGAGTATTCAGTGGCCGGGGTTGGATAATACAGGGAAATGCTTTTGAGGAGTTTGGTACAGTAAGCGTTAACCTGAAAGACAAAGTAGGGTCTAGTGGAGCCACTGGAAGATGCTTGAAGGGCTGGTTGTGCAAGGGAGCTGATATACAGCTACCACAAGCAAGAGTCCATCTCACTGGAGGTAGGAAGGTAAAATGGGGATTCATGGTCCTGTATACACCAAGAAAGTATAATAGCAATATTCCATCAATGGATGTTCTTGAGAGGCTAAATTTAATTACATAATTAAAAATAAGTTTAAGCTGTGATATTTGCTCAAAGAAGAAATACAGCTTCAAGTAAATCTAACACTGACCTATTATCAAAGGATATAGTGACAGATTTATTTACCTTTTCTGATTCTATAAAGTGTGTAGCAATTCCTGCTTTTTGCAAATCTCTTCCTTTCAATCTAAATCCTGTAAGAGCAAGGAAATAGCCAATCTTTCCTGAAAGTCTTGGTAAGAAGTAGCCTCCACCTACATCAGGAAAAAGGCCTGAAATTGGAAAGAAAAAAAAGAAAAGAAAAATGTGAAGGAAAGGTCGAAAAGGCCTGTACCAACCCTCTTTCACTTGGTCTGCCAGTCACCCATCTTCTCAGCCAAGTCTCTCCCTAAAATGCACTTCCTCCACAATGCCTTCAAAATCTAGTCCTTCCTTCTGGCAAGTATTCACAACAGATAAGGCAAACATCATTGCTCACTCCACTCCAAAGCTTTTCGAGAGAAGAATTATTTCTCTTTATACATCTATAAAACACCTAGCAATGTTGTTGCCAAATAACCCACAACAGAATTAACACAAAGAAAAATATTTGTAAATTGTTGCAAATCTAAATTTAACATCCATAATGTATAGCTGGGATTATTTTTTCTAATGTGCATTATTTTGCACGTATCAACATTAAAATTCATTTGCCATTTTGTTACCCAATCACCTAGTTTTGTGAGATCCTTGTGAAGCTCTTCACAGTCTGCTTTGGTCTTAACGTTCTTGAGTAGTTTAGTATCATCTACAAATGCCACCTCACTGTTTACTCCTTTCTCCAGATAATTTATAAATATGTTGAATAGAATTGGTCCCAGTATGGACCCTTGGGGGACACTAGTTATCTCTCTCCATTCTGAGAACTGACCATTTATTCCTACCCTTTGTTTTCTGTCTTTTAACCAGTTATCAATCCATGAAAGGACCTTCCCTCTTATCCCATGACAATTTACTTTACTTAAGAGCCTTTGGTGAGGGACCTTGTCAAAGGCCTTCTAGAAATCTAAGTACACTATATCCACTGGATTCACCCTTGTCCACATGCTTGTTGCCCCCTCAAAGAACTCCAATAAATCAGTAAAGCATGATTTTCCTTTACAGAAACCATAGTGAAGTAGTACCCAATCATTACAGGATGACTCCAACCAAAACCAGTTGTTTATCACTGATCTACAGCCCAATGCCTGTATCCCTTCTTGATGTCGTAGCGAACACAGAAACGTTACGTCCAAAAGGAAGCTTCACAGAACTTGGTACCCTAAGCTGAGATGGATGCAGCTATAAATAACTGATTGAAAAAAGGGAAGAGCGCATTCAAGTGCCTTGCTTCTAACTCTAAAACTTAGTAACAACGTTACTGCATTTTCTAAACACTTGTCAAACGTTGTAACACCTCTGCACTGTAGGTAGATGTCAAAGACTTTATTTTAGAAATAGTAAAGCAGATGCAGACATGTTAAGTGAATTGTTCAAGCCAAAGATCAGAATTGGGATTAGAAATTGTGCTCAAACTATTTTGTTGCTCAAGAGGCAGATCGGAGTTTGTCATCTGTTTCCAGTTCCATACTTGGCAGATATGCTAATATCAGTTTCAGAAGTAAGAGGATGAAGCAAATTATCAGACATGTTACTGATGTGAACTAGAACCTTGTGGTAAAATTTTGTGGAGAAATGAGGAGTGAAATGTCTAGGAGTGAAAAATAAAATACATGAACAATAGAAAATAACTGAAAAGTGTAGGAAAATAAACACAACCTAACATACTTATCAGAATGGAGGGATTAACATGCTTTGAACTGTGGAAAGAGTTTAAATTACATTCTGATAGAAAGCTATAATTTTACCCCCAAATTACAAACTTTAGGACACAAAACAATTGCTGTAAACCTCAAAAACAGGCTATTTACACATTACACAGGTCATTCAGGAAAACTGCTATAACTCAGATCTAGAAAACTTAGTGCAGGATTAGTCATTTTGTCAGAATGATCTTCCTTCAGCCTCATCTCCCCAACAGAGCTACTTCTTCTTCCTTAACAGTATCTAGGAGAGCACTAGGCAACCAACATGTATGATTGGCCCTCTTTCATATCAATTGGCTGCAAGACCGAAATAGGGCATGTGCACTAGTCATGACCCCAAAAATAAGACTAAATGCACTGCACTTGATTATCCTTCTTTATCATGCCTTTTCAGCACAAAGTGATCCATTATTAGGAGCAAATTAAATTGCTGGTAAAAGTAACAAAGGAGCAGAGGGAGTGCATGGCTCTCAATGTTATGTGCCTCACATGTGCCCTTGCTTTAAATGTGTCACTTCTCATTTTGTCAGGGATTATCGACCCTTCCGTCCGCTGCAGGCCATGCCCCCACTCTGCCCCTTCCCACAACCCTCCACTCAGGCTCTTCGTTGCCTCCTCCTCCAAGTGTGCCCCATCCTCTCTCCTCCTTCCATCTAGCACTTTCATTTGACACAACAATCAGAAGTATTCTACATCAATATTTTACTTTCTGGCACTAACCAAATTCTCCTCACAACCCCAAAAAACAGTCTTACAACTACTGAATCCTATTCAACTCTTCATACTCCTCTTTTCCTTCAATTCCTTCTCTTCCCTACACTCAACTCTGTCCTGGGAGTGGATGTCTACAACTCTAAGTGATTCTTAAAATTCACCCCTTCCATAATTTTTTCTTATTTTGGAGATGGATTCGCAGAGGCTTGTTGGAGGGGGTGGTCTTAGGCAAAGGGGCAATGGGACTCTGCAGGGGCTTCCAGGTGAAGGTGGTTGGGGCCCAGGGGAGAGGTTTGGGTACTAGAATCTCAAAGGGAAACTAAGGAGTGGGCTTGGTGGGGAGGAGTCTGGGTTCAGCTAGTTGCGAGTCAGTAGCATGAAGATCTGGCTATAAGGGCTCAGGGTGGTGCAGGGAGGTGGGGCTTGTCAGTGTGGGAGTTTGAGTACAATGGGGGTAGTCTGGGTTGAGGGGGTCTCCAGATGCAGGTTAAGTGGAGTAGGGTTTGGATGACCAAAAAAACCCAGGTTTAGGAGAACATAAAAATGCTCAAACCCTTTCTGGGGCACAGGACGCACTTCTCCACATGCTCCCACTGATCAGTAATGGGGAACCGTGGCCAGTAGAAGCAGGGCAAGGGTATTTGGATTTGAGGTACATCTTACATTTCACTTAAATTGAAAAAGTGATCTTGTGGTTAAAAAGGTTGGAGACCACTGCCATAGACCCTTAGCCCTTTCTAGGATCCCTTCATTAATAAGGGACTGGTTTTGTTCAACATCTTTATAAATGACCTGGATGAGGGGATGGATTGCACCGTCAGCAAGTTTGCAGATGACAGTAAGCTAGGGAGAGAGGTAGATACGCTGGAGGGCAGGGATAGGGTCCAGAGTGACCTGGACAGATTAGAGGATTGGGCCAAAAGAAATCTGACGAGGTTCAACAAGGACACGTGTAGAGTCCTGTACTTGGGATGGAAGAATCCCAAGCATTGTTACAGGCTGGGGACAGACTGCCTAAGTAGCAGTTCTGCAGAAAAGGACCTGGGGATTACAGTAGATGAGAAGCTGAATATGAGTCAACAGTGTGCCCTTGTAGCCAAGAAGGCTAATGGCTTATTAGGTTGCATTAGGAGGAGCATTACCAGCAGATCTAGAGAAGTGATTATTCCCCTTTATTCGGCTCTGGTGAGGCCACGTCTGGAGTATCGTGTCCAGTTCTGGGCCCCCCACTATAGAAATGATGTGGACGCACTGGAGAGGGTCCAACGGAGGGCGACCAAAATGATTAGGGGACTGGAGCGCATAACCTATGATGATAGACTGGGAGATTTGGGTTTGTTTAGTCTGCAGAAGAGAAGAGTGAGGGAGGATTTGATAGCAGCCTTCAACTTCCTGAAGGGAGATTCCGAAGAGGCTGGAGAAAGGCTGTTCACAGTAGTGATGGATGGCAGAACAAGGAGCAATGGACTCAAGTTACAGTGGGGGAGGTCTAGGTTGGATATTAGGAAAAACTATTTCACTAGGAGGGTGGTGAAGCACTGGAATGGGTTACTGAGGGAGGTTGTGGAATCTCCATCCCTAGAGGTTTTTAAGGCTCGGCTTGACAAAGCCCTGGTTGGATTGATTTAGTTGGGATTGGTCCTGCCTTCGGCAGGGGGTGGACTTGATGGCCTCCTGGGGTCTCTTCCAGCTCTATGATTCTATGAATGTAGCAGAGCAAGTCACTTGTAGAGCCATAAATACAACATGAGATTTTTAGGTTCTGTGCTCTAACCATTAGGAGATAATCTCAGCCCATTACATACTCATTTATACAATGCTTTACAAAGAGTGCCTATTTTGTTCTTGACCCCTATGGTAAATAAGGTTACAATTTTAGCACAAACTGTTAAGTAAACTTCACAGCAGAGGTGCAAGCAGGAGGGGGGAATTATAAGACACAGAAGGGTCATCAAAGGTAGCCCGCCCCATCAACATACACAAGAATATATGCAAAAAGTGAGGTTAATGCGGCAGGGGTTTGAAGAACAAGCTCACCTGGCAGCAGTGGCTTCTGTCCTACAGGTGTTGGCCCCAGTGCAGGCATTGTGACCTGGTGGACAGAGTTGCAGTGCCACTCAGGTTCTGCCCATCCATTTCCGTACATGGAGAAGCAGACGCACCAAATCTGAATACTGCTTCGACTTCAAGTGCCGCTGCAATGCCTCTCTGGAGGCCTAATCAAATGTTTTTCATAGCCATTTCCACGATTTCATGGACTTTACTCAAATTCACAATTTCTGTGACTTCATGGCAACATTGTAGCCCTATTGGATCAGCCTACTCTCTGAAGTGTAAGATCTGATTATTCCCTTTAATATAAGGGTACAGTCTTCGTCAGAGGTGGAAATGCAGCACACTAGCATTAATCCTGTGAAATCAAATTCAAGCAGTTCAAAGACAGTGAATTCTAAAAATTAATGTTGCCAGTATAAACTCAACATACTGCAATCTCAGTATAGACTATAGCAGCAGTTCTTAAACTTGGGTCCTTGAAGCACTTACTGGCAGTCAATGAAAAGCTGATTTGTGGTATGGTTCTTGCTCTCTCCTCATTTCCAACTAATCAATCTTATTAAAATAAAAGAGATAAAAACCACTGTAAATGTTCCCACTATTATTTATGCATGTAAGCATTTGCTGCAGTAGTTATATGGATGTCATAATTGTGAATGAAGCATCTATAGTCCCATTTAGTCTCCACACTAAAAAGATTTCATAATGGAGTTTTATGGCCTACATTAGTAGTACAGAGAAATATATTAAGGTTTCCATTTAAAAAGGGACAGATGGATGAAACATTCCACACAAGTACAATGTGGTTCCACTGCCACAATTTAGACTCAAACAAAACTGTAAACCTTTTTGTTTGCTTGATTTCACAGTTTTAATGTTACATTAATAGTAGGCTTTCATTTTGTCTTGCACTTAATTTCCCAGGGAAAGGGAGAGAGGGACTGGTTGGGAAGGCTGGTTTAAAGCAGTGGTATTCAAAGCAGGACTGACATTAGACTTGCTGGGGCCCAGGACAGAAAGCCAGAACCCTAAGCCCCACCATCCAGGGATGAAGCAAAAGCCTGAGCAATCCAAGTTAGCTTCACGTGGCCTCCTGTGGCATGAGGTCCTGGGTAATTGCCCTGCTTGTTACCCCCCTAATGCTGGCCCTTGCTTTTACATGGAGAAAAACCAGTTGTGGCTCAGATGACCATAAGGATTTTATAGCATGTTGTGGAGGCCTTAAAGAAAGTTGAGGTCCCCTGGTTTAAAAGATTGCAATAAGGTAAAAAGAACTTTGGTCACTCCCTGAAGGTTTTTTAAGTTTGAACAAACATGGAAAAGCTCTCTCTCTAGAACAGTGCTCTCTTGAATTATTTGTAAAAGTGGATTATAGCACCATAACCATATAGGAGAGTCCTAAGCTCCCACTATAATACTTCAATCAAGATTTATTGCAGAACTTTTCTCCGGTAAGGGCACAATGGGATACCACATTAATAAATAGCTGTGCAATGTATTTTTTCCTTTTTAGCAGATCCTATTTATGAAAGGAAAATACTAATAGACAGGGCTCACCAAGCCGCAGTGAGCCCCGCTCGCCAGCCGTGCAGTTCAGCATTCTGCGCATGCGCGGACCGCGCTGCACATGCGCTGCAGCACCGTGCCGGGCTATAATCTACTTGCCCGTGGCGAGCAGATTACCTAAATTGTCAAGCGCTGCTAATAGAACACATTATTTTATGAAAGACTGTACAAAGAAATGGGATGATGGGAAAATAAATGTAAAAGAAAGGTAACAGTGGAAATTTCACATTATACTAGCACTTTCATTAAATGTTAATTAAATCCCCTGCTCAAATTAAACTTCACAAAGAGATGAGATCTGTGCACCCCTTTTTGGAAACAAGGCACTTAATTTGAGAGCATCCACTTCTCAAAAGAATAGATGAGTTTTGTATCTGGGAAAATACTGAAGACAATTCAAATTACTAAGTTATTTATTTATTTCTAAAATGATTAATTTAACAACTTGTCTTAATTATTATTTTGGCCATGCTTTATATGAAAGGTCCATTTCTGAACTGTTTACAAGATTATATAAGCGCACTGGTACATCTGTCTGTCCATGAGTCTGTTCATCCATCTGTGAGTCCATTTGTTCAAGAACTCCTCCTAAATGGTAAGAGCTGGAGCCACCAAATTCAATATACAGCTTCCTCTTATCCTAACTTAAAGCAAGGTCAGGGTTTGGTTGTGCCAGGGAAACAGGGTGTGCCTGGAATCCATAACACAGAAAGGGAGGTGGTTGTGAACAGGGACAGTTATGCTCTGCAATGAACACTGGGGGCAGCAAGCACAGGAAAGTTTTACTTCAGAGTGACCACGGGAGGCAGCCACACCAGGAACAAAGTGGACAGAGCTCTTCATGTTGCTAGCCACGGTAAGTGTTCCTCCTGATCCCTAAATCCCTCCCCAGCTGTTGGTCCGAGCAGTTGATGAAAGGAACCCCACCATTCAGCAGCCCCAGCACCCATCCCAGGGAGCACCTCCAGGGACCACCAATGCAGCCTTCCCCAAGGAGCTGCAGGGGCTGGGGCTGCACAGGACTAAGTCCGCACAGCCTCCTCTCCCCCTCCCCCCCAAGGAGAAGGGGGGCTAGCAGCTCCAGTGCCATCCTCACCTCTATGGGTGGCTCCAGTGAACCCTCCCAGACCCCTGCCATGAGTCCTCCACCCCCTGCCCTGAATTCTGCACCCCCTTTGCCCTGCACCCCCCACACCTCCCAGCCTGCTGCCCTGACTCCTGTACCCCAACCTCCTGCCCTGAGCCTCCCCAACCCCTACCCTGATTCCTGCACACACGCATGCACACACACACGCGCACAGAGCCAGGTCCCCTCCCTGAAGGACCTATTAATCAGTTCATCCTTTAAAAATCTTAATATTAAAGTTCCCTTTATAATGTGTAACAACTTCATTATGAATTCTGCAAATTGTCCTGACTATAAGCCATTTTGCTTGTTATGCAGTAACTACCAGTGGGAAATGTGAACTCTAATTTCTCTCTTCCCTTTACCTTGCAAATTGAGTATCATTAACAACCTTCTGGAATCAATGGGGATTGAAGGCACCGTTTGCAGGACTGTGCCCACATTACCTTATTTCCTTTAGGCCGAATCAGCTATTAGTTTTACAATAACTGTCTTCTTTAAAGATTATATTGTTCAAACTTGACTTGGTATGAGTATGCACGTAAACACTCTCAAATTCCTTCCACCAACTTCTTGTTTTGACCATTACAAAACTGGTAGCATGTTATCCATATTACGGTTCTTAGTAGCCAATAGGGCACATGAAAATGGAATAAAATGCTTTTGTTTTTCCAAAAATTGACAGATTGTGTTGCAATTGAAATATTTACTTATCTTCACTGAATAAATACTTCGCAAAATGAGGTGGGACAAATTCAGACTTAATATGAATGAGTGCAGTTTAACTGATATTAATGGAATTATATCTGCTTGCACCAAGTTTGAATCTCTCCCCAATGACACAGATTTAGGCAGTGCTGTGGGTTAAGTGGCCATTACACCTGTGTTTCTAGTTTTGGAACATAGACCATCATAACCTCTGACCATTTAGTTTAGTTAATTCTTATTTAACAGCAAGTGAGAATGAAAATGCACTGGCACATGGAGTTCTGTAGTATCTGCTTCTATAGCCAAAGCTATATGTCCCTCACTTCAATTACCAAAACTATTTTATTCCAATATTCTTTTATTTAAAACAAGAGAGAGAGTAGGTGTTGTATCACTATAATTAGTCCTTCTGTCCAGAGCTCCAAGTCTAACTATTTAATACAGTGGTTCCCAACTTTTTCGAGCATACAAACCCCTTTTCAATCTATTAAAATTTTACAGACACTCCTCCCCGCATTAATATAGCCGTTTTCAAACATTCCATTACTTGATAATTTGAAATGTATAATAGTTCATGTTATCTAAACAAATATAGCAATACTGAGATATTACAGGGTGTCCACATTGAAATGTAACAACTTTGAGGTGCCATATATTTTTATTGAACAACATTTTATTGGCTCCACCAATCCATTTTTCCTAGCAGCCCAACTAAACCTTTCCTGCCACTTTAATAGCTTTTGAACGGTTAGAGTGGGGTGGCATATTCACGTAATATGATCATTTCAAAAGAGAGGAAGAAATGGTAAAAAGTGACTGACTCGTTTAAAAGCCAACTCCAGAGTATAGTCATAGCTTGTCAGCTTCAACGTGGGCTGAGGGACGTGTAGACTGCAGAGCACAGAGCTTCTCAGCTCCCTTGGCTGCTGTTCACTGTTCAGTCAATGGGAGCTGAGAGGCTCTGTGCCTGCAAGCAAACTCAGACTCTGCTGGGACATTTGTTTGCTTGCAGAGTCCACACAACTTCCCAGGGTCACTTCCTAGCCCAGCAGGGTGAACCGCTGGCACACTTGGACTTTTTATCCTGGTGGAGTGTCTGCAGGCTTGGAGCCTCTCCTTGCCTTTCGCCGTTCTGTGTCAAGGGGAGCAGCGGGAAGTGTGGCCAGCATGTCCCTTGGCCTGCACTGCTTCCTCAACGCCCGCCCCCTCCATCCCTGCCCATCCATGGAGGATATGGCTCATGGCCAAGGCAGCTCCTGCCCTGGTACTCTGCCCTTGGTTGGGTATGGAGCCCTGGGGGAGGGGGGAAAAAAAAGAGAAAGGAAAGAAAAAGTAAGGATCGGGTTCACCACGGGACTGGGAGGGGGGAAACGGGCTGGAGAGTAAACAGCAGCGCAGCTGGCGGTGGGCGGACAGATGGTCATGGCAAACCCCAGGTGAGAATCATCTGGTGGAAAGTCCCAGCGCCGTGGTGGGCCTGATCCTTGTTTTTAAACTGTCCACAGACCACCCCCTACAGTACCGTCGTGGACCACAAGTTGGGAACCACTGATTTAATAGGAAGTACTTTTCATACACCTCTAATCCCTTTAAAAGTTTTTCACAGCCTTCACTACTTTCAATCAAATACACCGTCTTTCAATTGCATGAACAAACTTAATATAACTTGAAACACATTAAACATCCTATTCAATCTTTACCTATTGCTGTCTCTGGCATTGCAAAAAGTGTCTTCTCAGTAGCCACTCGAAAGTGTCCATGGACCGACAGACCAACACCCTACCAAGAAAAGTATTAATGCAGAAACTGTAATAAAATGTTTAAACAAAAACACACTGCTTCATTCAAAGTCTATTTCTTACCAAATAATGTCATAGAAACAGTTCAATTTGTATAAATACTATTTAACATTTAATCTTATACACAGACTTTCAACATAGTATCCCAAAATAGTTTAGACACAAACATTTGGCAAGTGTCATAAATTTGTAACTCAGATAAAGTTTTATTAGGTGGTTAAGATGAGGTAAAATGACACCCCCAGCTTTGTAGTGGAATCAACAAATAGAAGCTAGGAATCTAGACACTTGGGCTTGCCTAAATAACTTGGATCACATGTATGATCAGGGATGTAAATTTACCCCACACTAGCTTGCTGTGTACTAAGTGTCTGTGTGGATCCTTCAGATCTCAATGAGGAATTTTTAGTGCCTGTAGATTTGTCCTCCTTTGAAAAAAGGAGCAAATTAAAGCTCACAGGGGAACTGAGTATGCAGTAGCAGGCTCTGCATGGGACAAGTAATGAGAGGCAGACTAGTAGGGCTAGATTCACAACCCTAGATTGAACTAGATGCTCAGCTTGCTGTGAGGTAAGTGTCCATTTAAACAAGCCCTCAGTCTCCCACTTTAAACAACTAAAATACAGTGGCTTTATGGGAAAATATTTTTAAAGCAATTACTTGCAAAGGAAAAATATGTTTACCTCATTTACATATACGCGTGCGTGTGTGTGTAAAAATCTTGGAAATCAGGTTCATACAGAACTGTCAATTCAAACTCAACTTTTCAGCATCGTGTGAAAGGATAAAAAAAATGGAGTGTAGCATTTATAGAGCTTTCCTCCCTAGAGTTTTTAAAAGGAATTAAAACCATAACCAGAATTTTAAAGTAGTAATGACACATACACCTCCTTACAATTTTTAGATTTCACTTTCAGTACTTCTAATGTCAACACCACAAGCTTTTTAGATATCCTTCAAGTTTTCCCATCTAGAAAAACATGATTTTAAAGCCTTTTTTTAAAAGGAACAAACCCATTTTTTCTTTTCTTTTGCAGATCACTTTTAAATAATCCAACATTTAAAATAGAACAGAACAATCTTAAGAGCACTGAGTGAATAATTTTAGCATAAACTAAAGACTAAAATTGCTAAACTGACAACCAGCATGATTTTTGACCTCCCAAATGAATTATGACAATGCACTTGACAGGAGCTTATCCCTGAAGAAAGTTCTGAATCTTCTGCCTAACCAGAAAACCAGCTCCATGCTTATTTAGGGAACACTGAACATGCAATCCAAAATTGTGCTCCATCTCCACTCTTGAATGCAATTCATAGTACATACACTACAATTAAAAACTCATGGCTGCCTTGAGCTGCAGGGAAATTGAAATCAGTGTAGACCTCTGGGTTTAAGCTGCAGTCTGAGCTCTGAAATTCTCCCATTTTGCACGTGGATCTAGAAAGTCCTATATAGTTAAGAGTCCTGGCTATGTAGAAGGCTACTTTTCTCCCTCTACAGCAGGGGTGGGCAATAATTTTTGACTGGGGACCACTCCATGATTTTGGAAAGTGGTCAAGGGCTGCACTTCTTTATGGAGAAGGTGCAGGGTTTGGGACAGGTTGGGTGCAGAAGGGAGCTTGGGGTAGGGGTTTGGGGTCTGAGAGGCATTTAGGTGAATAAGGTGTTGTGACCTGGGGCAGGGATTAGGGGGCTGGGTCCAGAGGGAGTAGGGTACAGGAGTGAATTTTGACCTGGGGGAGGGATGTAGCAGGGGGTTCAGGGTCTGGGAGGGAATTGTGATTTGGGGCGGTGTGCAGAGGATTTGGGTGGTGACCTAGGGCAGAGGGGGTGGTGACCTGAGGCAGGGAGTTAGGAAGTGGGAGGGGCTAGGGTGAAAGAGGCAGGGGCTGAGGTGCTGGAGGCAGGCTATGGCCGGGATTCACTTACCTTTGGCGGCTCCTGGCCAGCAGTCAAACACGGTCCCTGGGGCAGGCTCCCTCCTGCAGGAGCCTCAGCCACACGGATTCCCTCCATGTGCTTCTCAGGGCTGCACATGCCTGGGGGGCAAGAGACTTTGTACATGCTTTCCCCATCCCCAGGCCAATCAAGTCCTGGGGGAAGGGAGAGTGCACAAAGTCTCTCACCGCTGACCAGGGTCACGCAGCACCTAGTGGGAACTGCCAGCCATTTTTAACAGCTAGTGGCTCCCTCTACGCACTGTGCACCTTTGGAGGGGGAGGGAAAGGAGATTTTGCATGCTCCCCCACCCCCAGGCCAATCATCGCAGCTGGGATCAGGGGAGCATGCGAAGTCTCTCGCTTCCCGCCAGGGGCACGCTACATGTATATGGAACTGCTAGTTGTTCAACATGGCTTCTCAGAAACTTAGCCCACACACACACACATTCGGTCACTGTCACACACACCCAGTCTGTGCCACACTATGTATGCTACGCACACACACTCTATCATTTTTTTCCCTCTCTCTCTCCTCCTCCTCTTTCCAACTGAGACCCCACTGCTTCAGGGGGGCCCGGAGCCAACACATGACCACAAAAATTATTGTCCACCTCTGAAGGGACCATCCATGACGGGTTGGTCTAACCTGCTTTTAAAAATCTCCAATGATGGGAGACTCCACAGGATCCCTAGGCAATTTATTTCAGTGCTTACATGCTCTAAGAGTTAGGAAGCTCTTCCTAATGCCCAGCCTAAACCTCCCTTGCTGCGAGTTAAGCCCATTACTATGTGTCCTATCATCGGAGGTCAATGAGAATATTTTTTCCTCCTTCCTTCTTGTAACACCCCTTTTAAATACTTGAAAGATGCTATCGTGTCCCCTCTCAGTTTTCTCTTTTCCACATTTAAAAAACCCAATTCTCTCAGTCTTCTCTCATAGGTCATGTTTTCTAGACCTTTAATCATTTTTGTTCTTCTCTGGACCCTCTCCAATTCGTCTACATCTTTTCTGAAATGTGGTGCCCAGAACTGGACACACTACTCCAACTGAGGTGCAAAGTAGAGTGCAAGAATTACTAATTATGTCTAACAACACTTCTGTTAATTATCAGAGGGGTAGCCGTGTTAGTCTGAATCTGCAAAAGCGACGAGGAGTCCTGTGGCACCTTATAGACTAACTGAAGTGCATAAGCTTTCGTGGGCAAAGACCCACTTCGTCAGATGCATCTGACAAAGCGGATCTTTGCCCACGAAAGCTTATGCTCTACACTTCAGTTAGTCTATAAGGTGCCACAGGACTCCTCGTCACTTCTGTTAATGCATCCTAGAATCATGGTTTTCTTTTTCTTTTTTTTTCTTTTTGTTTTTTGGCAAGTGTCACACTACTGGCTCATATTTAGCTTGTGGTCTACTATTACCCCTAGATTCCTTTTTGCAGTACTCCTTCCTAGGCAGTCATTTCCCACATTGTATGTGTGCAACTGAAATGTTCCTCCATAAGTGGAGTAACTTTGCATTTCTACTTTTTTGAATTTCATTCTATTTTACCTCCAACTATTTCTAAAGCTTGTCCAGATCATTTCGAAATATAATCCTATCCTCCAAAGCACTTACAATTCCTCCCAGATTGGTATCATCCACAAACTTTATAAGTGTACTCTCTATGCTATTATCTAAATTGCTCATAAATATATTGAACAGAGCTGGTCCCAAAACTGATCCCTGTGGAATCCCACGTTACGTCCTTCCAGCGTGATATAAACCATCGATAACCATTCCCAGAAAAAAGTTATCTAACCAGTTATGCATCCACCTTATGGTAGCCTCGCTTAGGTTGTATATTCCTAGTTTATCTATAAGAAGGTCATGCAAGATTGTATATAAAATATTTTAGTAAAGTATACCACGTCCACCACATCCCCTTTATCCACAAAGCTTATCCTGTCAAAGAAAGCTATCAGATTTGTTTGACATGATTTGTTCTTTACAAATCTATGCTTATTGTTACTTATCACCTTATCTTCCAGATGTTTGCAAATGGATTCTTTTAATTGTTTACTCCATTATTTTTCCTGGACAGAGGTTAAGCTGACTGGCCTGTAGTTTTCTGGGTTTCCTTTATTTCCCCTTTTTTACATGGGCATATTTGCCCTTTTCCAATAAATCTCTCTCATCTTTTCAAAGATGATAGTTAATGGCACACACATCTCCTCTATCAGCTCCCTGAGTGTTCTATGATGCATTTGATCAGGCCCCGGTGACTTGAAGACATGTAATTTTTCTAAGTAATTTTTAATCTGTTCCTTTCCTAATGTTACCTCTTTCTCCAGAATTCACTATGCTAGAAGTCTGATCACCACCAACCTTCTTGGTGAAAATCATAACAAAGAAGTCATTAAGCACCTCTACCATTTGCACATTTTCTGTTATTATTTTTCTCTCTTCATTGAGTAATGGTCCTACCCTGACTGTGGTCTTCCTATTGCTTCTAATGTATTTGTAGAATAGTTTCTTGTTACCCTTTATGTCCCTAGCAAGTTGGAGCATATTTTGTGTCTTCAACTTTCTAATTTAGCCCATTAATACTTGTGTTATTTGCTTATATTCATCCTTTGTGCTTTGACCTCGTTTCCACTTTTTGTAGGATTCCTATTTGATTCTTGGATCATTCAAGATCTCCTGGTGAAGCCAGGGTAGTAGTCTCTTGCCATACTTATCTTTTCTTTTCAATGAAATAGTTGGCTCTCATGCCCTTACTAATGTCTCTTTTGAAAAACTGCCAACTATCTACAATTGTTTTTTCCTCTTAGCCTTGCTTCCTGTGGGATCTTACCTACCAACTCCATGAGTTTGCTAGAGACTTCTTGAAATCCACTGTCTTTATTTTGCTGTTCTCCCTCTTGCCATTCCTTACAATCATGAACACTATCATATCATGATCATTTTCACCCAAGCTGCCTTCTACTTTAAAAATTCTCAACCAGTTCCTCCTTGTTTGTTAAAATCAAATCTAGAACAGCCTCCCCCCAGGTAACTTTCTCCACATCCTGAAATAAAAAATTGTCTCCAATTGTATCTCCAATACATTGTTGGATAATCTATGCCCTGCTGTGTTAAACTATCCAGGCATGTGTTAAGTCCCCCATCACCACCAAGTCCTGTACTTTGGATGGTTTTTTAGTTTAAAAAAAGCCTCATCCACCTCTTCTTCCTAGTTAGAGGGTCTGTAGTAAATTCAACTATGACATCACTCTTGGGTTTTTTATCCTTTTATCCTCTTTTTACCTCTTTTATCCTTACCCACAGACTCTCACAAGTCTGGTCTCCTATGTCCACCTCAACCTCAGTTTAAGTTTATACATTTTTTAATAAATAAGGCAATACACCTCCTCCCTTTTTTCCCCCCAACCTGTCCTTCCTGAGCAAACTGACCATGTCAATCAGGGATATAAAATCCCATTTAGTTGGTTAAGCAACCCTCTCCTCGCTGTTGGGATTTCCAAAACATTTTTTCCTGGAATTTCTCATTTGTAAAAACTTTTCATGAAAAAAATTTGAAACCAAAAACCTCACAAATTTGAAGTTTCCTGTAAATTAAATGTAATCACAAGTGTACACAAGAACAAAGACAAATCCAACAATTTATGATTGGAAATAAATATAAGGGACTGTAAAGAGTAGCGTTACAGTTTGGAATATCAACAACACACATTCTCATTATACTTGAGGTACAAAACGACAAACTAGTGGACGACTTGATTACTGTATTTTAAAGGGTGAGCATAAAATATTTTAAAACTTCAATGGCCAGATAATAATTCAGCTGGCTATCATCTGTAACACAATGCCATAAAAACTTCAGAGGGCTAGTGAGGATTAGCATGCCAATCCTCACACAGGCCACTTGAATTCAAGGAGGTTCCAACTTCCTCTTAGCACAGCACCCACGTTATAAACCTGAGCAGTTCTGATTCTGTCCTCAGAAGGTAGTAGAGTATGTGTTTGCATACACACATGCCCACCCATCACAGTATTTAGCGTTTATGTTATATTAAATTTACCTTGCATTGCTTGGCTTAGGGAGGAATGCTTCAGCCCTCCCTCCCCACATCCTCCCTATAGGACACCTAGGGGGTGGGAGGCTGGGAAAAAGGAGTTCAGTATGCAGGCTATCCCTGGGAAAAAAGTACTACCTAGTTTGGGGCCAGCTGAGAAGCACCTCTTCACGACCACTATAGCAGGCACAGTCAAGGAAGGGGTGCATGTCCCTCAGCTGGAGAAAATCTAGGTTCATCTGCGCTCCCCAGCCAGAATGAGGAGTGCAAGCAAGGGAACAGCCAGCAATGTTCCCGTACAAAATGTGAGGGAGCAGGGGAGCTTCCACCCCCCTCCACGTTCCCTAAAGGCTGTCATAGGAGTGGGAAGCTGGGCTGGAGCAGTCCCAGACAGGAGTGGGAGAAAGAGGAGTGCCCCAGTCAGCTCCTTTCATCTGCCTGGTGATTCGGTCATTTTTCTGTAGGTTTTATGAGACGCAATACCATTCAAGGCACATCCCATTTTCCTGGCACAACCAAATCCTGACCTTGCTTTAAATTATGATAAAATGAAGCAATCAAGGACGATAAAGCCATTGCGGAGAAACTAAATGATTTCTTTGCTTCAGTCTTCACGGCTGAGGATGTTGGGGAGATTCCTGAATCTGCACCGTCCTTTGTGGGTGATGAATCTGAGGAACTGTCCCGGATTGAAGTGTCATTAGAGGAGGTTTTGGAACAAATAGAAAAACTTAATGTTAACAAATCTCCGGGACCGGATGGCATTCATCCAAGGGTTCTAAAAGAACTTAAATGGGAAATTGCTGAGCTATTATCTGTGGTTTGTAACCTATCCTTTAAATCGGCTTCCGTACCTAATGACTGGAAGGTAGCCAACGTGACACCAATATTTAAAAAGGGCTCTAGAGGCGATCCTGGCAATTACAGACCGGTAAATCTAACTTCAGTACCGGGCAAATTAGTCGCAACAATAGTAAAGAATAAAATTGTGAAGCATGTAGAAGAACATAATTTGTTGGACAAAAGTCAACATGGTTTCTGTAAAGGGAAATCCTGTCTTACTAATCTATTAGAGTTCTTTGAAGGGGTTAACAAACATGCGGACAAGGGGGATCCAGTAGATATAGTATACTTGGATTTTCAGAAAGCCTTTGACAAGGTCCCTCACCAAAGGCTCTTGTGTAAATTACATGGCCATGGGATAAGAGGGAAGGTCCTTTCTTGGATTGAGAACTGGCTAAAAGACAGGAAACAAAGGGTAGGAATAAATGGTAAATTTTCAGATTGGAGAGGGGTAACTAGTGGTGTACCCCAAGGGTCAGTCCTGGGACCAATCCTTTTCAACTTATTCATAAATGATCTGGAGAAAGGGGTAAGCAGTGACGTAGTAAAGTTTGCAGATGATACCAAACTGTTTAGGATAGTCAAGACAGAAGCAGACTGTGAGGGACTCCAAGAAGATCTCACCAAACTGAGTGATTGGGCAACAAAATGGCAAATGAAATTTAATATGGATAAGTGTAAAGTAATGCACATCGGGAAAAATAACCCCAACTATACGTACAGTATGATGGGGGCTAATTTGACTACGACAAATCAGGAAAGAGATCTTGGAGTTATCGTGGACAGTTCTCTGAAAACTTCCACACAGTGTGCAGCGGCGGTCAAAAAGGCAAATAGGATGCTAGGAATTATTAGGAAAGGGATAGAAAATAAGACCCAGAACATCTTACTGCCCCTGTATAAAACTATGGTACGCCCACATCTTGAATACTGTGTACAGATGTGGTCTCCTCACCTCAAAAAAGATATTTTGGCCTTGGAAAGGGTTCAGAAAAGGGCAACTAAAATGATTAGGGGTTTGGAACGGGTCCCATATGAGGAGAGGCTAAAGAGACTGGGACTTTTCAGTTTAGAAAAGAGGAGACTGAGAGGGGATATGATAGAGGTCTATAAAATCATGAGTGGTGTGGAGAGGGCTGATAAAGAAAAGTTATTTATTAGTTCCCATAATAGAAGAACTAGAGGACACCAAATGAAATTAATGGGTAGCAGGTTTAAAACTAATAAAAGAAAGTTCTTCTTCACACAGCGTGTTGTCAACCTGTGGAACTCCTTGCCAGAGGAGGCTGTGAAGGCTAGGACTATAATAGAGTTTAAAGAGAAGCTGGATAAATTCATGGAGGTTAGGTCCATAAAAGGCTATTAGCCAGGGGATAAAATGGTGTCCTTGGCCTCTGTTTGTCAGAGGCTGGAGAGGGATGGCAGGAGACAAATCGCTTGATCATTGTCTTCGGTCAACCCTCTCTGGGGTACCTGGTGCTGGCCACTGTCGGCAGACAGGATACTGGGCTAGATGGACCTTTGGTCTGACCCAGTACGGCCGTTCTTATGTTCTTATACCAAATTTGGTGGCCCTAGCTCTTACCACTTAGTTTTTGAACAGGGAAAACTTGGAGTACTCTTATAGTCAGACAGATATACCGTAAAATCTTGAGTATAATGCGCACTTTTTTCCTCCGGGTTTTTTTCGCATCAAAGACGGGGTACGCATTATCTATAGGAGTTTTTTTGTTTTTTTTTTAAGTTTTAAACTCACCCTCAGCACGCACGATCTGGGGGGGAAGAAGGGCAGGCAAGGACCTGGGTGGGAAGGCCCTCCCCCCCCGGCAGGCGCGAGCTCGGCACTCCGGCAGCTAGTTAGGGGAGGCTACCCCGGCAGGCGCGAGCTCAGCGCGCAGGCAGCTGGGTGGGGGACAGGTTTCCTTCCCTCCTGTTCTTTTGTATAATGGATGAGCATTATACATAGGAGTTCGGGTTTTTCATGATTTTAAGACTCTTAACTCAGGGTGTGCACTATACATAGGTGCGCATTATACTTGAGATTTTACGGTAGCAGAATTTAGACTGAAGCCAGACATTTTTGAAGTGTGAAATTTGGTTTCACCATCCAGCTACAACAGAATATTGGGCTGTGATTAGTGAGTCTGGAAATTTTTATTTGAAAATGCAAGTTTAGACTCTGATGAAGCTGAAAGCATTCACCCAGGAAAGCTCCCTCCTTTATCATATGGAGGGGTTGTTGTTTTTTTTAAGTCCTGTATTTTCTGATAACTGCATAAAAAGGTGAAGGTAGTCAGGCACTATACAATAGATTGTTGGGGGGGGGGGGGGGTCGAAGAACGCTGAGATAATGGACTAGTCAATCTATCACACTATTTGTTACAGATGAGTTGCTCTGAGTAGCTGAGGTCAGAATGAGTTAGTAAAACAGAATAAATGAAGTTTTTTGACACATGGGGTACTGAAGCCCTCACCCAAAAGCTACAGCCTGTACTGCATCTGTCTTGTATACTAAAGGACTTCTATTTCCAATTGTTTAACACTTAAGTGCACACAAATCTCAGTCTTGCACCATCAAGAAACAAAGTTTCCCAATTCTCAAGCAAATTCTTTACCTGATTTTATACACTTTTGAGGTCCAGTGTAGTAGCTGAACTTTATAAATTACATACGAGATTTCCTAAGAAATGTCACCTTGCATAAGGTCTCAATTTTTGTGTACTGAATGTCATTAATTTCCAGTCTCACTCCTTCCCAAGATCTCATGATGGCTGTAAAGGCTTAGACTTCTGAATGGGAAGAAACTGAGTAAATGATCATTTTTATATAGGGGGGAAATAACAGAGCTACATTCTCTATCAAGGGATACACTTTAGCTTGGTCTGTATGATATTAGCACATCTGAGAACCTGTAACATCTAAGAGAAGATGTTTACAAACAGAGTTAATTTAGATGTGCAGAGTTTAGGAATACTAACAATGGTGACTAAAGATGCTGAATGACTGCTGATATCCATCATAATCTGTTCTGATTGTGTATAAAAAAAGACACTAAATATCAAGTGGAATGGATTTTTTCCTGAATTAGTAGCCTTGTACACATTCAGTTTACAGGCACAAAATGTCTGTCTGAATAAAACTGTAAAATGCTGTTTATTACAGCATCAATCAAAATTACAGGAGAAATTCAAATTGTGGATGCATATCATAAAGGAAATGAAAATAAGTTTTATGGGATGCAGGGCTATAGAAAGAGCGACTGCAGTAATGCAGCACAGCCGTGAGAAGCCTAAGTCTAATAGTCATTCACAGGTATGAATGTGAGTTTTAAACTGGTCAAATAAAATAATCTGACAGTATAACTACTGATATTATTGCGTGCCATTCCTGGGGGTTTTCTCCAGTATCAGCGAGATGTATTTAAAAGATGTTATTCCTATTCCGAAAAGCTAGTCTCAAAACCCAAAGGCAATGTAGTGATGAATACAGAATGGAAAAGAAATAGTATAACCTTTAAATATAGATGCATTAAAAGAATCCCACAACAATCCTTTCTAGCTGACAGATTTTCAGAGGTGTTAGTGGTGAAAGCAAATGAGGGGAATTAATCCAGGAAGCTTCAAAATGCTAGATCAATAATCCTGTCAATGGCCTAAAAGCATTACCCGGGCTTCCAGACAATAGTGAGTCTTACTTCATAATGCATTAAAAGTAATTTGTCTCCATTTCTGCACACAATGCAAAACAATCATTCATAATGTTATGGGCCAGCCCAAAGAGCATAACCCAGCTTTATCTGCTGTCCTGAAAGATTGCAGATTGGTTTACAAGATCAATACCGCATAATGAAGTAAACTGAGCTAAGTCTATCATGCTCTGAATGACCAGAGATCACACCAGTCAAAGCTCAAAACTCTTATTGAAACAATTCCTGTTAGATTGACAAAAGCCTTTGTGTAAACTTGAATTGCTTAATGGGACACATTTTAAATTTGAAAGAAGTTACAATAAAAGGTGTCCTTGGAATTTAATTCAACTGATTTAGACTTGATGAGATGTCACCTCAACCTCTATGAAGGAAATGTAAACACAGAAAGAGAGGCCAAAATGCAAGTACAACACATTTAACTTCTACACACATGGTTAAAGTCTCAGGGTATATCTACACAACAGTGTTATATTAAATAACTGATGTAGTTTTGAAATAAAGTGCGCATCTACATAGCGATTATTTCAAAATAATGTCAAGGTGGAGGGCTTCTTACTCTAACTCCAGTAAACCTCATTTCACGAGGAATAAGGGAAGTCAAAGGAAAAAAGTATTCTTCCCTTGACTTCTTGCTACGTAGACAACACCAAAAGCCTAATTAAGCTACCGTAAAATCTCAAGTATAATGCACACTTTTTTCCTGGTTTTTCTAGCACCAAAGACGGGGTGCGCATTACCTATAGGAGGCTTTAAAAAAAAAATTTAAACTCACCCTCGGCAGGCACAAGCTGCGGGAGGGCAGGGGAGGGCAGGCAAGGACCTGGGCGGGAAGGGCCCCCCCCCCCCGGCAGGCGTGAGCTCGGCACGTGGACAGCTGGGCAGGGGGTAGGTTTCCTTCCCGTTCCTTCCCTCCCGTTCTCCTATATAATGGGTGCGCATTATACATAGGAGTTCGGGTTTTTCATGATTTTAAGACTCTAAACTCAAGGTGCGCACTATACATAGGCGCGCATTATACTTGAGATTTTATAGTATACAACTGATGTAGCTGAAGTTTCGTATTTTAATTGGACTTTTGCCCTCCAGTGTAGATGTACTCTGAGGGAGAGTTGTGTTAGTCTAACTTTAAAGAGAACAAAACCTGTGGCACCTTCTAACTAAGGTATAGAACAATGTTTCTTAAACTTTTTGAGACCACGGAACACCAAACAATATTTTTTCATGTGAAACACTTATGAAAATTTTCTTTTTAAAAAAAATGTTCAGACCAAAAACAAAAAAAAGACAAAACCAAAGAAGTAACAAAACCAAAGAAGAGGTTGCGGCACACCTGCACGTTGTTCATGGAATACCCGCATTCTGCGGAACATAGTTTAAGAAACACTGGTATAGAATCACAAGTTTTGTAAGTAAAACCCACTTTATCAGATGAGAGTGGAAGTACAGAATCCAAGATATACATAACAGCAAAAACAGTTACCTGTCAATTGTAGGACCCTTGTTAATGAAGCCAATTATTATGTCCCCGTCATAGTTATTAATGTGAAATGTGAATGTCTAAGGCATAGGAAATTGCCTTTGTAATGCATTATCCCGTTACTATTTTTATTCAAGCCCAGGGAGAGTGCCAAACATGCAAATGAACTCCAGTTCAGCAATTTCTCTCTAATTGGGTGGTGAAATTCCTTCATAGAAGAATGGCTACTTTTAAATCCATTACAGATTATCCAGGGAGGTTAAAATGTTCCCCTACAGATTTATGTGTATTACCATTTCTGATGTGTGATTTGCATCCATTTAACCTTTCGTCGCAGAGACTGTCCTTTGGCTAATATACATGGCAGAGGGGCATTGCTGGCACTTCACAGCATGTATCACATTAGAGGGTGTGCAGCTGTACCACACTCTGATGTTGCAGATTATGTGGTTAGGTCCTGTGATGGTGTTGCTTGTATACATATCAGAACAGCTTTGACAACAGGGTTTGTTGCACTGGTTGGTGCCTGGGTGAGTACATGTGAGGTGCAGTGTGTGGCTGCTGGAAAAGATTTATTTCAGGTTGGGAGGGCTTGTCTGTAAGTGAGGATTGCCCTGTCTCCCAAGGCCTGTGAAAGTAAGGAATCATTTTTCACGATAGGTTGTAGATTGTCAATGATGCACTTGGGGCATTTAAGTTGGGGGCTGTAGGTGATGACCAGTATTCTGTTATTTCCCCTTTTTTGGGGGACCTGTCTTGAAGTAGGTGTCTGCTGGGTACTTTTCTGGCTCTGTCAATCTGTTTTCTCACTGCCCCAGGTGGGTATTTAAATTTTAAGAATACCTGATAAAGATCTTGTGTTTGTCTCTGTCTGTGGGACTGGAGCAGATTTGGTTGTATCTTAGGGCTTAAAGTTAGGCATGTGACTAGGTATCTTGCTGAATTGGAGCCACAGTTACTTGGTGATACAGGAATTAACTGAGGGGTTTGTGTGTGGCTTTTTTTAAGGAAAAAGTCAATGTAAATAGGTCAGATAAGCAAGGAACACAATAAGAATGAGGAAATAATGCAGGGAATAAGAGAAATCAAGATACAGAAGTAGAAGGGAGAGTCACAAAGACATGGAAAGGTGGCAGACAAGCAGGTGATACCATGTCTTCAGATGGTATTGCTTTCCTCAAAAACTAAGATCTGAAGCTAAAAGGAAAGTAGAGGGAGAGAGTCTGATAAGCAAATGAAAAAGAGAGATCAGTCATGGTGATGAGGACAGAAGATTCAGGCATAGATTCAACTAGAAACAAGAACAATTGTTTGGCAAGAAAGGTGATGCAGTTAAGGAAAGGAGGAACACACATAAAAGAGGAAGTCTGCATAATCTCTGGACAGCCTCCAATGGTGCACAATAGCACAGAAGTACTGCAGCTTCGTATGCTAAGCAAAAACCAAAACAAACTTTTCAGTACACCAAAGTTTAGCTAAAAAAGTTTAGAACTTAGAGCATAAGATGGAGACTTCACTTAAAGTTCACTGACTTGCTATGTTACTGTGGCATCTTTGTGTATAAATAACTCGGGATAAAATGGAAATAATGCTGCTCACATTTTGAAATCCTAATATTTGAAGTGCTAGATCATGTTAAAATAAACTGGCATTTGTATCAGAGAAACAAAGCGAGTGAGGTAATCTCTCTTATTGGACCAATGTCAGACATTGGCGAGAGAAAAGGCTCACACACAGCTCTTTCAGGTCTGGAATTTGTATTATAAGTGTTCACAAATACTCTTTTTTTTTCTTGTGTAAGTATCAAATGGTGCTAACCATTTTTTAAAATTGTGCACTTGTAACATCAGTTATTTTATCGTTTGTTAATCCACCACATTCGTATGTTTGCACTGTGTAGTAATCAGGTCATTTTAATAAAATGAGTCATCAAGAGTTCTTCTCTGAAAGTATTGCATATGCTAGCATAAATCCTAGAACGTTCAAGATCTTTAAAAAAATAGATGTCAAGAGCTGCTGATATTATAGCCAGAGATTAGCTACAAAATGAAATGCACCATTTGTCTCCAGGATCATGTGCAGGAGCTTAGCAGTCACGCCAACATGCCAGATGGTAAATATACTGCAAGATCAGCAAACAGTGAATGTTTTTTAGTCTTGCTTCTACATTGTTTTCAATATTCTATATTACTAGTGCTTCTCAATATACACGTCTATCTCATATAGACTTACGCATCTGCAAACTATGTTGAGTCATATCTCCTATTTGTATATTTCACAAAAATAAATACCTTCATTTTGAATGCGTGAATGCAAGAGATTAGGCCAGAAGCTTCTATTTTGTATGGGCAGGAAGCAGGAGGGGTCAGACAGCAGCTTATCTAGCTTTAAGGTGGCTATAACTTTTGCCTTATGGCAGATTTTCAGAGCAGATGAGACACATTCTCCAGGTGTACTCTGGATCGTGAGGCACTTCACCATTATCTGCACTAGTAGTTTTATCTCTCTGAGCCAGTCAGCCTCTGACAATGCAAGTAGTAATTTGCCAGTCTGTGCAGAATTCACCTCTTTACAAGGCAGCAATAGGCACACACCAATTCCCAAGAGTTCTGAGTTTCTAGCCCCCTTGTCACTGGAGGTAAGCTGTTCCCACAGGGTTTGTACTGTGTAGTAACCTCAGGCCCCTGGCTTGCCTGGATTTGACCCCTGAGGCTCAGGGACTCCCTCCCCCAGCAATGGGAAGCCCGCACTGGTGCTCCAGCTGCCCCACTGCCTCACCACAGGGATGGAGCACACAAAATCTACTAGGCTGAGCCCTCCGCTTCCCCCCGTGCGAATGTGGGAAGTGTCTTTCTCCTTCTCAGTCAGGGGCCATGCCAGTAAGGGTTGGGATTTTGATTTAAACTTCTCATTTGTGTGCAGCCCCCAACTGATTTTTTTGTAGAACAGTGGTCCCTGACCCAAAAAAGGTTCCCCCATCCCTGATATACAACACAGCTTGACTGGTACAACTCAGGATTAAGTCCTAAGAACATAACATAAGAACATAAAAACGGCCGTACTGGGTCAGACCAAAGGTCCATCTAGCCCAGTATCCTGTCTGCCGACAGTGGCCAGCACCAGGTGCCCCAGAGAGGATGGACTAAAGACAATGATCAAGCGATTTGTCTCCTGCCATCCCTCTCCAGCCTCTGACAAACAGAGGCCAAGGACACCATTTTATCCCCTGGCTAATAGCCTTTTATGGACCTAACCTCCATGAATTTATCCAGCTTCTCTTTAAACTCTATTATAGTCCTAGCCTTCACAGCCTCCTCTGGCAAGGAGTTCCACAGGTTGACAACACGCTGTGTGAAGAAGAACTTTCTTTTATTAGTTTTAAACCTGCTATCCATTAATTTCATTTGGTGTCCTCTAGTTCTTCTATTATGGGAACTGTGACGGGGCGGACAGGCCCCGCACTAACGAGCAGGAGATAGCCCAGGCCCAGCTGGCAGAGAAGGCCCCGCCCCTCCGACCCTGCTGGGCATGCTCCCAACAGCGGCCGGGTATAAAGGCAGGAGGAGCCCAGCAGGCAGGGAGGCCCCAGGGAGAAGGAGGAGACCAGGCCGGACCGGAGTTCTTGCAGTCGCTGGGTCCAGAGGCGTCGCCCGCGCTGAACCGGGACACGGAGAAAGCAACCGCCGGCCCAGAGTGGCAGGAGCGCGCCCTCAACCCCGACAGGTACTGCCTGAGAGGCGAAGGGGCCCGGGGGGAACCAGGGCGTGGTAGGAAGCAGCCCAGGGCAAGGGAGACAAAGTTTGGCTCGGCGTGTATCGGCCGGATCCCCCGCCGAGCCGGCAGGAGCCATAGACCCTGCCTAAAGGGCCCTGGGCTGGGACCCGGTGGAGAGGGAGGGCCCGGGTCCCCCTACCACCCGTTTTCCCCTTCCCTGGACAAACAAACCCCGGGCCAGGGGAGGCTTCTCAGAGCGACTAGGCCTTTACTACCGTATATGCCCTGATAGAAGGGTCGGGACTTTTGTGTTGAGACTTTTACTACCGTATATGCCCTGATAGACGGGCCGGGACTTTGGTGTTGAGACTTTTGCTACCGTACATACCCTAATAGAAGGGCCGGGACCTTGGCCTAGGGACTCTGGAGTACTGTATAGGCCCGGTCGGAGGGGGCCGAGCCCCTGGACGGGGGCGTACCCCTTGACAGGAACTAATAAATAACTTTTCTTTATCAGCCCTCTCCACACCACTCATGATTTTATAGACCTCTATCATATCCCCCCTCAGTCTCCTCTTTTCTAAACTGAAAAGTCCCAGTCGCTTTAACCTCTCCTCATATGGGACCCGTTCCAAACCCCTAATCATTTTAGTTGCCCTTTTCTGAACCCTTTCCAAGGCCAAAATATCTTTTTTGAGGTGAGGAGACCACATCTGTACACAGTATTCAAGATGTGGGCGTACCATAGTTTTACACAGGGGAAATAAGATATTCTGGGTCTTATTTTCTATCCCTTTCCTAATAATTCCTAGCATCCTATTTGCCTTTTTGACCGCCGCTGCACTCTGTGTGGAAGTTTTCAGAGAACTGTCCACGATAACTCCAAGATCTCTTTCCTGATTTGTCGTAGTCAAATTAGCCCCCATCATACTGTACGTATAGTTGGGGTTATTTTTCCCGATGTGCATTACTTTACACTTATCCACATTAAATTTCATTTGCCATTTTGTTGCCCAATCACTCAGTTTGGTGAGATCTTCTTGGAGTCCCTCACAGTCTGCTTCTGTCTTGACTATCCGAAACAGTTTGGTATCATCTGCAAACTTTACTATGTCACTGCTTACCCCTTTCTCCAGATCATTTATGAATAAGTTGAAAAGGATTGGTCCCAGGACTGACCCTTGGGGTACACCACTAGTTACCCCTCTCCAATCTGAAAATTTACCATTTATTCCTAGCCTTTGTTTCCTGTCTTTTAACCAGTTCTCAATCCAAGAAAGGACCTTCCCTCTTATCCCATGGCCATGTAATTTACACAAGAGCCTTTGGTGAGGGACCTTGTCAAAGGCTTTCTGAAAATCCAAGTATACTATATCTACTGGATCCCCCTTGTCCGCATGACCCCCCTTCAAAGAACTCTAATAGATTAGTAAGACAGGATTTCCCTTTACAGAAACCATGTTGACTTTTGTCCAACAAATTATGTTCTTCTACATGCTTCACAATTTTATTCTTTACTATTGTTTCAACTAATTTGCCCGGTACTGAAGTTAGACTTACCGGTCTGTAATTGCCAGGATCGCCTCTAGAGCCCTTTTTAAATATTGGTGTCACGTTGGCTACCTTCCAGTCATTAGGTACGGAAGCCGATTTAAAGGATAGGTTACAAACCACAGATAATAGCTCAGCAATTTCTCATTTAAGTTCTTTTAGAACCCTTGGATGAATGCCATCCGGTCCCGGAGATTTGTTAACATTAAGTTTTTCTATTTGTTCCAAAACCTCCTCTAATGACACTTCAATCCGGGACAGTTCCTCAGATTCATCACCCACAAAGGACGGTGCAGATTCAGGAATCTCCCCAACGTCCTCAGCCGTGAAGACTGAAGCGAAGAAATCATTTAGTTTCTCCGCAATGGCTTTATCGTCCTTGATTGCTCCTTTTATAGCTCAATCATCTAGGGGACCCACAGGTTTTTTAGCAGGCTTCCTGCTTCTAATGTACTTAAAAAACATTTTGTTATTTCTTTTTGAGTTTTTGGCTAGCTGTTCCTCAAAATCTTTTTTTGCTTTTCTTATTACATGTTTACACTTGATTTCACAGTGTTTATGTTCCTTTCTATTTATCTCACTAGGATTGGACTTCCACTTCTTAAAAGATACCTTTTTGTCCCTCACTGCTTCTTTTACATGGTGGTTAAGCCACGGTGACACTTTTTTAGGTCTCTTGCTATGTTTTTTAATTTGGGGTATACAAAGTTCTCTAACATCACAGCACTGCAATACATTTACAGTGAGATGCTCTTAAGTTTATTACCACAGGTTAAAGATTTAAAAAATAGTCAAAGGCAATAAGTGGGAAAAGAGAGAGTTAAATATATAAAACAAAATTTGGAACACCCAAAGACTGTTGTACAGAAGAGCTGACCATTCATAGCTGCAAAAGTGGTCAATGAAAATAAAGTGCTATGAAATGCTGACACTGCAGGCCAGAGGGCATCTCAAATTGGACACTCAAAATTAGTGGATATTTGTGACATTAATTTGTGTGTCTCAGTTCCCCATCTGTAAAAAGGGAGTAACATACTCAAACCCACCACCAGAGAGGTGTTGTGAAAATAAATTTAGGTTTGTGAAGCACTTGGATACTTGCTAGGGATGTTAAAAATCATGTATTAAGGTAACCGTGTAACTGCTGAAAATCTCAGCAGTTACAGTTACCCACACTGCAGGCTCTGACGTATAAAGCTTAGCTTAGTTTACAGCCAGACCACGGATGTTGCCAGACCAGAGTGTCCCAGTTAAGAGAGTTTCAACCTGTATTGGATAGAATTATCTGTTTTTGCCATATAGGCCTATAAAAGCTGCCCCACCGGCCCACCCCAGATCTGCTATTCTGTGCTACGATGTCAGCCAGAACAGTTTATGGGGGAAGGTGTGTTCACACTAAGGATCTTAAAGACTAGTCAATTCCCCCCACCTTTGCTGCCTCTATCAGATAGATCCGCGGCTCAGCTGCGCGGTGCTGTCCCTTTAAAACGCCAAAGCGCCATGAAGCCCAGCATCAGCTGACTCCAGTTTCCACTGAAATGCCCTATGGAGCCCGGGATCAGCTGCGGAGTTCCCAGCTGATCCCCAGCTCCACGGTGCTGCTCCTTTGAATGCTGCTTCTGCATTTCAAAGAGGCAGCCTCACAGCTGATCCTGGGTTCAGCTGTGAGTTGCTGCCCCTTTGAAACTCCGAGGCTGCGTTTTAAAGGGGTAGTGCCACACACCTGAGCCCAGGATCAGCTGTGCAGCGGCTGCCCCTTTGAAACACTGCTTTGGTGTTTCAAAGGGACAGAGCTGTGGAGTCCAGGCTCAGCTGGGGACCCCTAACGTATTCCAGGCTCAGTGGAGCATTTCAGCAGAACCCGGGATCCGCTGGGAAGTCTCCAGCAGACCTGGGCTCCATAGCTCTGAAATGTACAAGAGCCCCCACTGGGGACTCTTGTACATTTTAAAGAAAGTACACCCGCATGCAGCCTGGAGTCAGCAGGACTTCCCACTGGCCCTGGGCTGCACTCAGAATTCCGCATTTCTCCTTTGAAATGTACAAGGGCTCCAGATCTTGAATCAATCTGAGTTCCTTTGCATAATTAAATCCTATTTGTTACAAGTTATTTCATAGTATTTCTACTTTTAAATGACAGATACTACTTCTGAGCAATATAACCTCCTAGTACGTAACCACTAACTGACAGGAATTTTTCTACAAACATGTCTAACTGTACTGATAAAATTTTCGTGATAGTTATGACATCTCAATCACTGTTGCTCATTCTCACCTAACATTCAACCACTGACTCACTCATCAGCAACTATTTTCTGTCATTTGTACACTGTTAGTGTCACAACTGACTACAGAAACAAAGGCAAATAACATACACATTATACAGTGTTCTTATATATGCACCACATATATGGAATACTTAGTTCTCTTGTGATAATGAGCCTGCAGTAGATAATAGTTATAATTTAGCACAGAATCAAGTGTTTAAAAGGTATATAGAGGCTATAACTTGAAATAAAGGACATATAAAATACCACATAAGGTGAAATGTGACTCTCTAAATCAAATTGAGCAGCACAGAAATATCCAGAAAACTCTAAGGCTGTTTTGGTTTGATTTTTTCCATTACAGAACATTTAAGAAGCTGCATATTGAAGTAAATGTTGGTATACTACTCTAGTAATCTATACAATTCTGACTTCCTCACATCATATTTTAACATTGATGATCACATTCACTTCTGAATTCCAGTAGTTTTGCTACAGGCAACATTCTGTCAGTTCTAAACACCAATTTTCAAGATGCTTATCCAACTTGGCCACTTCAAATTCATTTTTTGTAACTGAATGAAAGGCACAATGGCCTAAAATATGTTCTCTCAAAGAAAAATAAAATTGTGCATGTGTATTAAACACACAAACTGTTAAGACTTACATTTGCAGTGTCTCACTGAAAAGTTAAGAAACATGTAACCTTAAGTCTACCTCCCTTTCCGCCCCACCCTTTTAGATATAGATTATGACAGTCTTCAATTACATAATCATGGATGAAACTAAGCAGAGTGAGCTGGGAGAGGGGGACAGGGCAGAGAAGAGCAGGTGCCAGGTTGCTCTGGGTCCTGTCCTCGCGGAGAGTGCAGGAGTGGGGCAACCCTAACTGCTGCTTTGCACCAGACCCTTCAGTAATCTCCCAGGCTGCCCTAGGCCCCATGCATAAGATGGTTGAGGCAGCCATGACAGCCCACCCCACCCCCCAAAGTGGGGGCTTGGGATGACTGGCCCAAACATTCTATGGACAGGATGGCTCTGTACCTCACTGGTCCTGCACTCTTGGGACCTGACCAAACCAGGGTCTTCCTGACCAGGTAGCAGGTCAATGCTGTCCCCTTTGCTACTGCCAAAAAGATTAAGTCTGAAAACTCTGGACCTAAAAGACAGGCACTTTTCCCCTTGTTGCAGTGAAATGAAGCAGTTAAAAATAGAAGAGAGTGACTAAATGGTTTATTTTATAGACTGTATCTGTTCAGTGTATAGCTGAGTCATATGAGCTTTAGTGACAAAAACAGGTAAACACCATAAATACTTAAGACTCAAAGCAACGGGAGAGGACGTGGAATCTGTTCAGACTCCAAAATTCACACACAAAAGAGGCAGTTTACTTCTGATAATACTAGGGAAAATGCAGAAGACAAAAGCCTATTTGACTTTCACAGCTCAAGCAGACTGCATCATGCTGGGAACCACAAGAGAAGTATTGATTTGTGAACTGAACAATTTCACCATGGATGACAGAATGACCATGGGACACCACAATGTCAATTTTCTGAGGTCAGCTCCCAGCTTTCAAAACTAAAGACTGCAGTTTCACAGCTCAGGAAACAGGACAACTCAAAGAGTTTCCTCCATTCCCTGCCTAGAATTCTATGAAATTGTCTACATGGTGAGGGAATGCATTCCAGAGGGGGTCTGATTTCTGATGCAGAAGCACATGATGGGAGAAGCTGATCCTAGGGGCCTTCCATTGTTCCTGGTCAGCCCAGTGCTCCTGCGAGAGCTCCTCCTTGAGCCCCTGGAAAAGGACTGCAGGCACACCATCTGCTCACGCATCAGGTCCTTATAGGTCCTTTCCCTCCTGTGGCCCAGCTGTGAAGTTACAAGGGCAGTCATCCCAGGAGACACTGTGTATGAAGACTAGCCCTAATCTCTGAGCCAACACTGAAGGTCTCAGTTCAAACAATGGTGACGTGTTTCAAGCAAGGTCATATGTTGCCTAGACAGCGGACACTTTCCAGCAGGGGCACAGGTGTCCCATAGAGCACCTACTGCCCGGGACAAGCAGGCATGGAAAGGTGTCAGCCAGGCCAGAAGCCTGCGGACTGGAGAGGGAGAGGAGGGTGCATGCGATTCAGCTTCCTTCTGTATCCTGCACATGCGGGGTCCAGCACTACTATGTGGTTCCATGACCCAGATTCCTTAGTGGTGGCTTATCATGGGCAGGTGTCCCACCAAGGCAGGCCTCTCCAGGAACCTTGTGGAAAAAGACCAAGAGATTCTTGAGAGAATGTCATGGAACTGAGTGCTCCAGACTGGCGCTCCATTTGCGCCCACGTGCACAGGCTGTTGTGCGTCCCCTGGACCAAGTAGGAGCACACAGCCCCTTGTAGCCCGTCGCCTGCCCCCACACGTAGATAGGGAAAGTTATAGAACTCACCTGAAGTGCTTTCCCCAGGTTTGTCCAAAGCCTAGGAGACATCCTGGGGGCAGGGACTGGCTCCAGTGTGAAAAGCAGGTACTGGCTGATGGGCATGGTCTCCTGGCTGGCCTTCCCTTCCTCCTCCTTCTCTGCCACCTTGCCCCCCTGGAGGCTGATCCCGGGCACGTCCTGACCAGACTCCACAATGACATGGGGGAGGTGACCAGCCCCCCTCCCAGGATGGCATCCAACTGGTCAAAGTAGCAACAGCTGTGCAGTGCTGCCTCAGAGCATTTGCTCTGCTCGCTGGCTTGCAGTAGGCATGCCGGAGCGCCTTAATCTTCATGCAGATCACCGCATTCCTCTTTTTGGTTCGGAGATCCTAGAGGTTGGTCTCCTCCCCTGAGACCTGGATGAGGTCCAGAATCTCTACACCAGTCTAGGCCAGAGATCTCTTTTATCCCTGGACAGTGGCAGCCAAGGGAGCAGCAGGAGTGCTGGCAGTCGTGGGAGGCTCCAAGGCAGTGTTGGAGTCCATCATGGCTCCCTCGCTGGCTGCTGTCTCGCACGTGGCTCTCACTGCTCTCCAATGTGCAAGAAGTCCTTCTGCTATTGCCTTGAGTTTTAAGTTTCACAAGAGAAGGGAAGCAGTGCAGATGCCAGGTGTGGCCAGAGCTGTCAGAACTGCAGCTGTGAGAGGTCTCTGGAGGCCAATTATTTCAAATTAGCAGCAGCGGAGTGTCCACATTAACACACTTTCAAAATAATAGTGAGATCTTCTGCAAAAACTTCTTGCACAAAAGCGTGTCCACACCTCAAAAGCACATCACAAAAGCGATGTGCTTTTGTGCAAGAGAGCGTCCACACTGCATGGACGCTCTTGCGCAAGAAAGCTCTGATTGCCATTCACAGAATGGCCATCAGAGCACCTGTGCTTTTTCTGATGGCTCTTTTTGTGCAAGAAACCCCTGCGGAGTATCTACACATGCATTTCTGTGTAAAAGCTACAGCGCAAAAAGGGGAGAGGAATAACTCTAGTAGCAAAAGCCCTTTGTCCTATCAATTTACTCTTTTGGTTTTTGCCCCAAAACGCGCTTGAGGTGGAGACGCTCCGTCGGTTTTTGCGCAAAAATGGCTGGTTTTGCGCAAAAACCTTGCAGTGTAGACATAGCTTAAGGTGCTACAGGACGACTCATTTTTTAAAGTTACAAACATATGTGGCTACCCCTCTGAGACTTTCCAAGTTTTGTGCAAGTGCTCTTTGCTATACCTTGGGAGCAAAAATTCTATCCAACAGCATTTACTTAAATTCAAAACACCCAAATGGTATCCTACACTCTCACTGAGAATAGGTATTACTGTGCTTATGATACACAATACTAATTAGGCTATAAGTCCTGACTTCATGAAGGGAAGACCAATAATTAGAGTGACAAAATTTAGATCCTGTTTCAACAAGGCCCAACTAAACGTATGGGTGTTGAGGAAGGGGCAAAGCTTTTGAAGCAACACTTCCATTCAATTGCCTCCATATCAATATGGATCGCAGCAAGGCAAAAAGTTTTCTTACGTTATAGAAAATTCCAAGTTTAAGCCATCCATACATCTTTAACTCATACTGTTAATTAAAATAATTACATATCTTGTGCATATTATTTCTGGTGATAAGCTCATTCATATATAGTGTTCCTTTAAACATAATTTCTGGATTTTGGCTGGACAGAAGTTACATCACATTACCATAAACAAAACTAATTTTCCACAAACCCAATATGTTCCTTGCCCTTAACACTTGTCCCTTTCATTTTCAATATAAGGTTTCTTCTCAAATTCACTACAAGCTGAACCTCTCTAGTCTAGCACTCTCTGGTCCAGCAACTTCTGTGGTCTGGCATGATTTTAGTTAGCCTGATGTCCACTTATCACTGGTGTAGCCAAGTTTTCCATGGTCCCATAGTGTTTTTTTACGTCCAGTAGTCCTGACTCTCAGTGTTCTCTGCTGTTACTTAGATCTAATTTAAAACTAAATGTCTTCTAAGAGCCCAGTAAGCAATGGAAATGTTGGTAATGCAGCGAGACAATATTGACTTCCCGTAGTTCATCAAATTCTCTGGTTCGGCACCAATCAGGTCCCGAGGGTGCCGGACTAGAGAGGTTCAACCTATAGTTTTTATCTATTTTCATCTTATTGTTATCAGCCACACTTCTCTCAGTTGAGCAAATTATTCTGAAGCTCTTACATATGATGGAAGATATAAAAACAAGCAATTTTAAGTTACAAAAAATTACCATTCTAGAAGAGTATACAGTAGGCTTCAGAAAATTAATAAGCTCTGCTACCCCACCTACTGGCTCATTTAAAGTACTTACAGAAAAACATATCCATTAACAATATTGACAGCAACTCAAAATGTATAGCTGTCATTCACTGTGAACCGGGTTCCAAACTGAATTGTCACAAAGAATAAAAACATATTAAAATGTGTTTAAGTAACTGTATAACTGCTGAAAATTGAAAACCGGCTTCCCACATATACCGGCTTCTACCTGCCACCCTTGCCCCTCCATGCTGCTGCCTTTCTATCAGAGGTAGCAGTACAAGGGCGGGGTGGGGGAGGCAATCCAAGGGAAGCCCCCTTGGACTGCTGCCTCTGAAGAAGGCAGCAGGAGGGGGAAGAGAGGCAGCTCCACAGGAGCCGGCATGCTTTGCACTGGCTCCCACCTCCCCTTCCTTGCTGCCCCTGATACAGAGACAGAAAGGGGTGTGTGTGTATATAGTCATTAGAATTAACCGATAAACCCAGGCTTATCAGTTAATCGTGTAAACAACTACATGTTAACATCCCTTCCATGAACATGACTGATAAGTATATTTTAAAAGCAAGTGAACTAAATTTAAAAAATTGAGTTCTGACACAGAATGTCAGCCTTATTCCATACATTGCTTATCTGGATATTCCTCTGAGAACAAAAAGGTGTTCTTTAAAGAAGGAAAACAAAGTATTCTAGAAAGTAAAAATGTTGAGCTTGTTCAAGACTCTGCGGGCTCTTCGGGAGTGGGGGTGGAGCGCACTGGCTGCCGGCTCCACCCCCAGAGACTATAGAATAGTCAAGCAACTGATAAAAATTCATGTGGTTACTCTACCATTCAATTAACTGACAGCTAACATCCCTAACTTTAACTCTAATAAAATTATAATTAAGCAACTAGTAGAGTGTGGGTAACTAGTTCAAGCTGTGGTCTTATTCAGCTACACTTAAATAGAAACATATTATTAATGTAGTCTGTTTTAATTCTCTCTTCTACCTAGCCATATGTTACCTTGACAGATGTTTGCTTCTTTCCTGATCTGGTTCTGGTCTTGCAAATGTTGCCAACAGCAACTCTAAAGACAGATGTTTAAAAAACATCAAAAAACAAAAAATAAAAACTTGGACAGCCTGATTCAATAAGCAGGGAAAAGAAGATTCAATCGTCTAATACTCTATGATTTACTTTAGAGACATGAAACACTTACAAATTAGCTTCTTGGAATTAGCAACAATCTATAATAAATGTGCTTTGGTAAAAATTATGTACTGTGTTAAACAAATTACTCTATCCTATGCTTCATCTAATTCTGTTTTTGTTAAGCACGGATGTGAGAGTACAAACATTTCCAAAGTTACAGAAACTATATAGGCCATTTACAAATGCAATGATTTATCTTAAGCAAAATTCCACAAGGACCAGTTTTAGAACCAGCTCTGTTCAGTATCTCCAGCAACAATTTAGATAATGGCAGAGAAAGTACCCTTATAAAGTTTTCAGATGATATCAAGCTGGGAAAGATTGCAAGGGCTTTGGAGGATAAGGTCATAATACAAAATGATCTGGACAAACTGGAAAAAGGGTCTGAAGTAAACAGGATGAAGTTCAATAAGGACAAATGCAAAGTACTCCACTTAGGGAGGAACTATCAGTTTCACACATACAAAATGGGAAATGACTGCCTAGGAAGGAGTACTGCAGAAAGGGATCTAGGGGGTCATAGTGGACCACAAACTAAATACAAGTCAACAGTGTGACAGTGCTGCAAAAAAGCAAACATCATTTTAGGATGCATTAACAGCAGTGTTGTCAGCAAGACACAAGTCAGACTTCCACTCTACTCTGCATTTATTAGGCCTCAGTTGGAGTATTATGTCCAGTTCTGGGCACCACATTTCAGGAAAGATGTAGACGAATAGGAGAGGGTCCAGAGAAGAGCAACAAAAATTATTAAAGGTCTAGAAAAAAAGACCTATGAGGGAAGACTGAAACACCTAGGGCTGTTTAATTTGGAAAAGAGAAGTCAGAGGAGGAACATGATAGCAGTTGTTAAGTACCTAAAAGGGTGTTACAAGGAGGAAGGAGAAAAATTATTCTCCTTGACCTCTGATGACAGCACAAGAAGCAATGGGCTTAAATTGCAGCTCATTAGGAAAAGCTTCCTTACTGTTGTGCACTTAAGCACTAGAAATAAATTGCCTTGGGAGGTTATAGAATCTCCTTCACTGAAGACATTTATGAGTAGGTAAGACAGACGTCTGTCAGGGATGATGTGGATGATGCTTGGTCCTGCCATGAGGGCAGGAAACTGGACTTGAAGATTTCTCAAGGTGCCTTTCAGATCTAGTATTCTATGATCGTAGTGTAGAAGCTATTTTATGTTTAGCTAGAAGCCATCTTGTATATCAGAAACCATTTCAGCTTTTCTCTCAAGCACGTAGACCAGAGTGAACTTTCTGTCACCCAGTGAGAAGAGGCCTACAGGATGGGCTATTGGTATGTGTTAATTGGGCTGGTTGGGACAGGAGATGTACTCCCTCGTACCTGTCTGCCATCTTGTTGATAAGGCTTTGTTTTTCCAAATTTAATTGAGGATTTCTGTAATTGGATGCCCTGACGTCAGATTGTTTGGCTAAGGGTATAAAGATACTAGGATTGATTGTATTAGCAGCTTTACTGGGTCCGACTTTGCTGGGACCACATTTGGATCACTTTGCTTTACTGATCAATAAAGCAAATCAGTTGTTAGCCGCCTAAACAGAGAGGAGCGTGTTTTTGCTTCGACAGTAGTATTCATTAAACATGTAAAAATCAGAAAATCTGTTTATTCATTACTGCTCAGGTAAACATACAAACTGGGCAGAAGTGCCAACACTTCTTTTGAATTTAAGAAATGTTGTGACCTTTGTGGAAAGAACTAAATGATACTGAAACGAAAGAAAAAAAACAGGGCTTCTAATTAGCTAATAGCCAAATTGGTCTTCTTTTGTGGGACTATTGTAAGAGCTTGTATTAACTCAGGAGCTTTGCTTCCTTGCAGCATCTAACATATTTCCTCTGCACATTTTATATGCTAGAATATATAAAATACTAGAGCCTGTCGGCCAAAAAATTCCATGCACCCAAAATGACTACGCACTGATTGTCGGCAATGTTTAATATTTTAAAACAACATTGCAAGTTTTGAACTCGCTTTTTAAAATTTTCACTAAATGTGTCATTGCGCATCAACCATTCAATGTGAAGAGTAAAGGAAAGGCAAACTCTGATAGCTACTAAACAGCAGATATTGCTGAGGTTCTGAAACAGAAATCAAGGGTCCCTGGGGGGCTATAAGTAGGTTTCAAGGGATTTTCCAACCATGGCCAGTGTTAGATACACTAGAGGCAAGAACAGAAAGCCGAAGTCACACTGCATGGAACTGCAACTCAGGGCACTGAGCACCACACCCAAAGCTAAAACCAAAACCTGAGCTACTTAGCTTTGTGGTACCTCTGTGGCATGTGGGCCCAGATCACTGCCCTGCTTGCTACATCCTAACACAGGCCCTGACTTTTATATGCAGAAAAACAGTTTTGGCACAGCTAAGTTGTGGAGTTTTTAATAGCGTGTTGTGGCTACCTCAGACAAAAAGAGGCTGAGAAATACTGCTATGCTAAACAAGGACCTTCTCCTGCAAACTTTTGCATAAGCTATCTCTGTATAAAAATAATCTCACTAATCAATGGGACTACTTACTGGAGGTCCGGCTTCACAGTAGTAATTGGACGTGGGTAAGGCTTCATTTCTAGGAGCCAGAATTAGTATATTATAAAAAGTAAAATGAGCAGTAAATAGTATGGAGTCACAAAGCTTGCCTTTTTGTATCACCACTGCCAAGTAAGTTAAAAATTTGATGCAAAAGGGGTGACAGCACAGTGTCCAGCATAAAAAAAAAAAAAAAGAAACCAATCTGTGAAGTTAATATAAAACCACTGCAACCCACACAGTTGTGGAACAAATTTGTTTTCCCTCTTCAAATACCGGTACAAGACAATGCAAGGTCAGGAAAGCCCCAGACTTGTACTGCTGTTTGACCTGGGGGATTGTGACAGGGTGCCTGCCCTGCACTGGCCCTTTAAGACCAGGACTCAGACCCTGAGCCCGGGCTGGAAACAGAGGCCAGCTGAAGCTGTTAGGGCAAGTGATAGCCCAGCTGGCAGATATCTAGGGCAGCACAGTTGGCTTGGAGAGGCCAGCTGAAGCCATTAGGGCGAGTGAGAACCCAGCTGGCAGCTATATAAAGAAGCAGTTTGCTTAGAGAGGGGACCAGTGAAGGGCTGACTGCAGAGGAAGCAGGAGCTCCCAGGAGGGAGACCAGCTGGAGATAGCCAGCTAGGGCTGGGAGAGGGCCAGCCAAGACTCCCCTGGGCTAGGAGCCGGAGGCAAGGCCCAAGGTCTGGAGGCGGATTGCAAGGCAGCCTAGGTAAGCGGGGCAGTAAAGATAACCCCATGCCAATGATGAGCAACCCGTACAGATTGTAACTTTCCCTGAGAGGGGCTAGATGAGGAGAGTCAGGGGGCACTGAGGCACGGTGGGGGAGTGCACCCCTGACAGGGATGCTTACATACGCAGGTACAATGTCCTCCCGGCAGAGCTGCCAGCATGTGAATTTATTCTGGCAGAGCAGAACCCAAATTGCACAATCTGGCTGCTATGCTGGAACATTAGTGAAGTAAAAACTGCCTGGGCTGGTAATAACAAGAATTGTGTGGGTAAGGAGTCAGAAAATATTTTAATTGTCCTATGCTATGTTTCATATGTAAATTTCCTACGGTGATTAGACAGAGCACAGGCTGACCCTCTAAAATTTGGGACTCTCTCATCCAGCAACACCCATGATCCAGCGGGAGCACGGATATTGCTGGACCAGAGCCCCAGCTGGGCAGATTCAGAACTGCAGCCCAGGCTGAGCTGGCAGTGGGGAGCGCAGCCCCAGTGGGGCCGGAGTGCTGGGGAGCATGGTAGGGAGCGTAGCCGCAGCCCAAGCTCAAAGTAGCAGGGCTGGTGGCCAGGAGACAGTCATGGCCAGGGCTGGTGCGGTGGGAGGCACAGACCTGGCCACAGAGGTAGCAGGGCTTGAGGCAAGAATAAAGGTAACACATCTATGTTTAGTTAGAGTTGACGGTTCTTAAGTGAAAAGTTTATTAGTTTAATAATTTAACTCTGGGAAAGCTGCTTACATACTGTTTCTGTGACCTTCTGAGGATCCCAACACAAAGTTTGGGGAAATATGATATAGTAAGCTATGTATATTAGAAAAAATGAAAAGAATAATCTAGATAAAACTAGTCAAGCAAAACGCACCAAAAGACCAAAAAAAAACCTACACCATCTTACTTGCATCCAGGGACTCTATTAGCCCTATGATGTGCCAAGAAACAAATGCTATCCTCTTTCGCTTGCTAGCAGATGTTTATTTTTATATGTACGTTTATTTTTATATGTACGTATCTATGGGCACTATTTTCTAGACAAGGCAACACTAAAAAATGGGTAGTCAATTCAGACAGCTACTCCTTTCCCACAGCTTATTTCCATAGCTTGCTATAATGCGACACCACTCTTACTATTGGTACTACAGGCAGTCCCCGGGTTACGTACAAGATAGGGACTGTAGGTTTGTTCTTAAGTTGAATCTGTATGTAAGTCGGAACTGGCGTCCAGATTCAGCCGCTGCTGAAACTGACCGCCAGTTCTGACTTACATACAGAATCAACTTAAGAACCCCAAGCGTCCCCAAGTCAGCTGCTGCTGAAACTGATCAGCAGCTGATTCCAGGAAGCCTGGGGCAGAGCAACTCTGCCTCAGGCTTCCTGCAGTCAGCGCTGGTCAGTTTCAGCAGAAGCTGACTTGGGGATGCCTGGGGCAGAGCAGCTGGGGTGCTGCTGGGTTGCTCCAGTAGCGCCGCTCCTCGGCACTACTGGAGCAACCCAGCAGCACCCCATCTGCTCTGCCCCAGGTGTCCTGATTCAGCCACTGCTGAAACTGACCAGCAGCGGCTGAATCAGGACCAGAGCAGCTGGGGTGCTGCTGGGTTGCATCAGTAGCGCCCAGAGCGGCGCTGCGGGACCAACCGGCAGCACCCCAGCTGCTCTGCCACAGGCGTCCGGAGAAAAGCCTAGTCTGCTGGGGGGGGGGGCGTACTAGCTGCGCCCCCCCCACCCCAGCAGACCAGGAAGACTCGGGCGGCGGACCGAGATGCACCGCGGTCCCGCCGCCTGGGTCCTTCGCGGCTTTGCTCCCGGTCTCCCTGGTCTGCTGGAGACCAGCAGACCAGGGAGACGGGGAGCGCCTCTGAGGACGCCAGCAGCGGAGCAGCCCAGGCGCGCCTGGGGTGCCCCGCTGCCTGAGCCGCCCCCCCCCCCCGCGGCTTTGCAAAGCGCGGGGAAGCCGGCAGCGGGGCAGTCCAGGCGCGCCTGGGGTGCCTCGCTACCCGAGCCCCCCCCCCCCGCGGCTTTGCAAAGCCACGGGGGGGCTCGGGCAGCGAGGCACCCCAGGAGCGCCTGGACTGCTCCGCCGCCGGCTTCCCCGCCCTTTGCAAAGCCACGCGGGTGTGGGCTCGGGCAGCGGGGCTGCCCCGCTGCCCGAGCCCCTCCGCGGCTTTGCTCTGCGTCTTCCTGGTCTGCAGACCAGGGAGACGCAGAGCAAAGCCCCAGAGTACACGGGCAGCAGGACCGCGAGGTCCCGCAGTCTGTGTATTCTGGGGCAGCCCCGTTCGTAACTGCGGATCCGACGTAAGTCGGGGACTGCCTGTACTTCCATTCCTGTTTACTCAAATGCCACTAGTAAAATTGTTTAAGGTAATGCTGTTGCCAAAGACAATTAGGATGCTTTTTCACTGGGTTGAAAGCTAACATCATCTAGTGATCACTCAAATATTCTTATCAAAAAATAAAAATTCATTCCATACAGACATACTCCGTTGCCAAACAAATCACTCAGACACAAATCCAACAATTTCCAGATCTCGTCACAAAAAATACAGGCTTTCTCCTATCACATGATCATCTCTGCTAGGATTTGAATGTGACAGTGAAACTTGAAAGGTCAAATTAATGGAAAAAAGACAGCAATATATATCCTAAGTGAGAGTATTGTGTTTGTGGCATTGTGTATGCATTGTGATATCATTAACAAATTGGGTGTGCACCAATCTAGCTAATTAGTTATTTGTATATTTCAGATTTCTAACCTTTAAAAAAGTTAACTAAGGATAGCGTCAAGGGCAAATGATCAGAACTGGAAGAGATCTGTCTATATTATACATGTTAATGTCCCCACTTTTAGATTCTTATACCAAAATTCCAGCTTCCTTTATATAAGCTTCAATGTCCCTCTGCAGACTTCAAAGCTACTATCAAGGCCTCAGAGAAAAAAGCAGGTTTATCTTTAATAACTATCATTAAAAATAGCAGTCTGCTCTACTGTGGTAGAACTCTTAGTGTCATCTCTTTCCCTGTAATTGCACCTATACAATGTGAATGCTACCAAGAGAATGAGGTAAACATCCACCTTCAAAGACTTTGCAGTATACGTTTGACACGAAGTTATTCTGAGTCACTCCTAAAAATTAACTATTTTCTAAATGATGTATGCCAAGCAACACTTAATATCTAAAAATAACTGTTAAGTGATGGTGTTCTATGCACTTCTTGAAACTGTCAATTTTGCATCCCTCAGTGTTTTTAATCAACTATTACATTAACACATACAAGACATCTTAACTACTTCAATTAGACATTTTACTTACACCTCCCATTGTAATCCCATCAATAAGTGCCACATACAGCTTCCGGCAGGTACCTAACAAAAATGTAACAATTAGGCATATGTAATACATTTTTGTAGGAATGTACACTAGCCCCTTCCTAGACACATCTGTGATGCACATACCACAAATTTCTCTTTAACTGGCTGTACTTTTAACAGACAAATTACTTTATACAAAGATAATAGGGTAATATTTGTCACCACCCTATGTTACAGGTACTTGAAGTAGCTCTTAAATTATATAAACTTCACTACTGACTTGTCAGTTAATACTCTAGGAGGAGAATCCTAGAGGTACGTCTACCATCCTTAAGTATGCATTTTAAAAAGCAACCAGTAAACAAACCTATATTTTTAAGACTAAGTGTGTGAATACCTAAACATCCTGGCTATGTATACACTGCAGGATTTCTGCGCAAGAATAGTTGTTCTTGCGCAAAAACTTGCAGAGCATCTACACCGCACACGCATTCTTGCACAAGTAAATTTACAGTCAAGCATCAGAACAGAGGGCTTCTTAAACTAGTTATTCCTCTCCCCATGAGGAATAAGCCCTCTTGTGCAAGAGCTCTTGGGCAAGAAAGCAGTGTGGATGGGCAACAGGGGTTTCTTGCGCAAGACACCCCAATGGCTAAAATGGCCATCAGTGCTTTCTTGCGCAAGAGCGCCCACACTGCCATGGACGCTTTCACACAAAAGCACATGGCAGTGTGGACGCACTCTTGCACAAGAGTTCTTGTGCAAAACAGTTCTTGTGCAAAAAAGCCTGCAGTGTAGATGTAGCCCCAGAGTAACTTAGAAAGTGCAAAACCAAGTCCCAGTTACTTCAAGAGCAGGTTTTTTGAATGAAGCTGTTTTAGTATTTTTAATTAATTCTAATAAGCAGATAAATACCAACTCATGCAGTTAGAGCAAATACCAACAAAATGCTAGAAAATGTAGAGTTATGGTTCCCACATCAATTTTAAACACTCTCCGTGTTAAGGATGTTAAGTATTGGGTAACTGACTAATCAAATAGTTGATGCATTTCAGTGGATCATCCAGCTGATTCTGGGCTCCACAAGGTACTGCTGCTTTGAAATGCTGCAAGGAGCCTGACGCCAGGCTCCCTGAGGCATTCAAAGTGGCAGCGTCGCAGAGAGACGCTGACCCCAGGCTCCATGTGGTGCTGCCGCATTGAAGTACCCCCCTTCTTCTCCTCCACTTGCTGCCTTTATCTGATAGTAGGAGGGGGGAGCAACTAGTCGACTATCCAATAAGCATTTGCTTATCGGATAGTCGACTAATCCTTTACATCGCTACTCCATATATATGTATTTACTAGTAAACTTACCCAGCTTTACCCGGGGCAAGAGGGGGTACAGAAGGACTGTGCAGGCTCACTCACCAGCTTCTACCCAGGGCTGACCCAGAAGGGGCTGCTCAGCACAGTGGGCGGCTGCTCCCCAGGGCTGGGGCGCTTGCTGTCCCTTTGTAGTCATTCATGAGTATAACAGTCCCTGCTATCTCTCACACCTCTTTGTTTGATACAAATAAGTCGCGTTCAACACACAACCCATTGTCCTCACACAACCAAACCCTGACCTTGCCTTAAGTTATAAGAGGAAGGTGCATACCAAATTTAGTGGTCCTAGCTCTTACTGTTTAGGGGAAGTTCTTGAACAAACTCACACAGATGGACGCACAAACTCAAATATATAGTAGAGATGAGAAGGCCTTTCACTACAAGATCCACACAGGAGTAGTGTGAAATAATATTTAGCAAATATAACAAAGCAATTGCACTTTATCCACATCAGCATAGAACATGCAATATTACTGAATGGGCTCTTAAATTGATCTTTGTATTATATCTCCACTTTAATTTTAAAAAAAACTATTTGGTGACAACTTTAGATATGCACTAGAGGTGCTTTTCATATATACAAAATCTCACATGCATAAACTGACATTCTTTAAATCTCTCTGATATGAATGCTATCAGACCACACTTAGCAAAAATATACATTTGTTTTATATAAGCTTTATTAAAGTCATAATCAACATTAATTTATATGTACTTTAAAACTTTACCATAGGCTTTAAAGTCCTCTGTGGTCTTTATTATACAAAAACTGTGTTCTTATGCTCTTGCAGAATGCTAAAGTAAAACTATAAAACGGACTTGTCTCTCTTTCGTAGTCTAAAGTGAAATAACACATTAGTCCGATGTTAAATTCTCAGGGCTTGTTTGTCTGAAATGTTACAGCAGCACCACAGTAGGATATCAGTATAGACCAGGCATGTCCAAAGTCCGGCCCGCGGGCCAATTGTGGCCCGTGTTCCGGTTTAATACGGCCCCACAGGTAATTTGGCAATATCTATCTTTTATGGCCCCCAACGAATCCATATGTATTGAGATGAATACATTGTAAAATCTCAGTTAATGTCAGTTGGTCTAAATCAGTTAAATATATTTGGACACAACATGTATACAGGCAGTCCCCGGGTTACGTACAAGATAGGGACTGTAGGTTTGTTCTTAAGTTGAATCTGTATGTAAGTCAGAACTGGCGTCCAGATTCAGCCGCTGCTGAAACTGACCGCCAGTTCTGACTTACATACAGATTCAACTTAAGAACCCCAAGCTTCCCCAAGTCAGCTGCTGCTGAAACTGATGAGCGCTGATTCCAGGAAGCCTGGGGCAGAGCAACTCTGCCTCAGGCTTCCTGTAGTCAGCGCTGGTCAGTTTCAGCAGCGGCTGACTTGGGGACGCCTGGGGCAGAGCAGCTGGGGTGCTGCTGGGTTGCTCCAGTAGCACCGCTCCTCGGCGCTACTGGACCAACCCGGCAGCACCCCAGCTGCTCTGCCCCAGGCGTCCTGATTCAGCCACTGCTGAAACTGACCAGCAGCGGCTGAATCAGGACCTGGGGCAGAGCAGCTGGGGTGCTGCCGGGTTGGTCTAGTAGTACCCACAGCGGGTGCTGCAGGACCAATCCGCAGCGCCCCAGCTGCTCTGCTCCAGGGTCCAAAACAAAAGCCTGGTCTGCTGGGGGGGGGGGGGGCGCACACTAGCCGCGCCCCCCCCAGCAGACCAGGGACACGGGGAGCCGCGCCTCTGAGGCTTTGCTCTGTCAAAGCCTCAGAAGAGCGGGAACCTGCCCGGTGCCCCTGGTCTGCTGGAGACGGTCTCCAGCAGACCAGGGGCACGGGAGCAGCTTACGAACGGGGCTTTCTTGCCCCGGAGCTCGCAGGCAGCAATCCGCTACCTCGACCTCCGGGGCAAGAAAACCCCGTTCGTAAGTGCGGATCCGACATAAGTCGGATCCGCGTAAGTCGGGGACTGCCTGTACTTGGTGTTATGTTCCTGTTCATATTTTTTGAACTTAAAAGTTGAGACAACCTTTATTACCAATAATATGTAATGTACTTTACAATGTTCCTGACATATTTCAGCTTCCTGGATTTTTTTTTCATCTGGCCTTCATATGAAAGGCAGAGTGATTTAACACCTGTTTAGATTTGTCATCCATGTGACGAAATGAAAAGTATGCCGTTTGCAATAAATCTTGCATAAAATAGTTAATTTGCATTTAATTTTAATGGTTCAAAGAATGTCAGGCAAAATGGTTGGCCCTCACACTTGTTCACTTCATCAAATCTGGCCCTCTTTGAAAAAAGTTTGGGCACCCCTGGTATAGACACTATCCATGCCAACGAAAGGAGTTCTCCCATTGGCACATTGTAATCCGCCTCCCACAGGGGTGGTAGGTAGGTCAATGGAAGAAGTCTGCCATTGACTTAACATAAGTATATACACAAGATTAGCTCAGCTTCACTACCTTTGAAGATCAAGATTTCCTTCACAACGATGAGTGACATAGCCAATCACGCTATTTTAGCACAGACCATGCCTCAATATTATTAATCTAAGGCTGTTGTAAGAACTCACTTTTCAGAAATATTAATGTTTAATCTGAAGATGTACTTTAGGTACACCTGAATTGTCATACAACATTGAAACACTGGTCCTTCTAGTCAGTATCTTGTATCTGTCACTAGTAGCAGATGCTGCCAAGGAAAACTTAAGCCCAGAATACTCAATTAAACATGTCTGCAGAAAAAGCTGCTTCCTGACTCCCAATTGCTAGTAACTGATTTTTTGCTCTGAAGAATGTTAACCCACACACAGTTTATATTGTCTGTAAATAGATTATTAACATAAAGGTCCAATCTTTCTGAATATTATTAAGCCATTTGCCATAGTAATAATCAGTAGAACTCTGTTACAAATTGTTACCAAATTAGTGAAGAATTGCCTTCTAGCTTCACTAAGTACTTAATGTAAGGATGAGGTGGCAAATACAGGTGTGCCCACTTAATGTATCCTGTCACATCTTAGTCTTCCCTATATTACATAATTATCTAGAACACTTAATCTGCAAATCTAGGATTTACTTTACCCATTATTCAACTGTACTGAATTACTGGCAATCCCCATGATGAAAACAAACTATTTAACAGTTTAAAACAGAAAATGAATACTTTACACGAACTCAAGTGATTATCCACTGCCAAATTAGAGGTAGATTACCAAAACTGGCACTTAGTCAGAAAAATTAATATCTTCAGATTTCATCTTTACCTCTGTTACCAGTTCTATACAATTAAGTGTTGAATTTATGCTTAGAGCCACCATTGTGAAAAACCAAATCTACAAATATTCTAAAGGTATTTAGATTTGGAAACCTCTTTGTACACACATACCAATAGCATTGTTCAGCATGTATTCTTCTCTGAAGAAATCTTGTGCTAGCCTATCTCCAACTCTTCCAGCTTCTGTGATTGCTAGTAAAGACAAAATGAACTAAATTACTTGATTAAAAATTGAACCATCACAACAAAACGTAATTTGCAATATTAAATATCTTATATATTAATATTCACAATAAGCAGAGACTTGTGTACTCTGAAAGATTTAAATTCTGTAGAAAGGACACGTTTTCTGTGGGGGTTTTTTAGTGCAGTAAACCAAAGGGTGGCAATCAGCAAACTTAAATTGATTTTAATTACTTAAATACAATCAATATCATTATTCTTGAGTTAGTCGCATGATTATTTTTCTCCATAATTTGTTATGGGAACATGTTCAATCAGCATCCTGTTCTCATTAAAGTTATGCCTCCTGTATTCATGAGCCTTTCCTACTGGCTGACAGCTTCATACTTCAATTTCACTGAAATTATCATGACAGTCAATGATTAGTGAGGAAAAGCCAATCTCTTAAGCAGCTAAAACAATTCCTACTAAAGATCCTGAATACTGGAAAATGGGGACCAGTACTGGGAGGACACTAACTTACAATGATCTGACAGGTTGTTACATTTTCAGCCTCTGAAGCATTTTCAGGGTGCATGGGTTTTGTTAAATGAAACAAAGTAATCTACTCTGGAGCTAACAAACATATGAACACTGTGATCATATCAAGTCAAATATAAGCAGGTGGGTTTTGGTAACATGACTATTTGGGTCTTCAATATCAGTGGGTTCTCTAATACAGCCACCAGACAGCAGGGGCAGATACCCTTAATAGCATGGGATCTCTTTGAGGAGACAAGTTCTTCCTTCTCACTACTATGTTCACAACCAGTTGTGACTGAAGTAAGCTTTAGCCTGCTACCTGGTTACTATTCAACCATACAAAAATTTAGCTATCCTAATGTAAATACAGTTTTGCTTTATCTCTGTATTATCTACATAAAATAAAAAGCAGCTTATAAAATTAGTAAATGTTTTAAAATGTTAAAATCTTGATGCTCAGACAACAGTATCCATTTACTTCAATATTACTAATTGATGTATGCCCTTTACTTAGAATGGAGGAGTAATATTTTTCATCTAAAGAAATGAATTGTTCCCATGAAAGCTCATGATACTACCTCTATTTTGTGTTAATATCTAAGATGCTGCAGAACCATTCGTTGCTGTTGGGCTTTGGGGGGGGGGGGGGTGAAGTAACTAATCACTGAAAGTTGTATGTCACAATTGTTAAACAGTGACCAGTGTGACTTCAGCACATTCTCAAGCCTTTACCTCTGATATCACCCCCCGCACAGAAAGCCTTTCCTCCAGTTCCTTTTATAATTATTAGAAAAGTTTCAGGATCTTTCTCCCATGTCTAAAAGGAAAGACACAAATATTATTCCCCAATATATAAAAATTCACTTAACACAATTTTTCCAAATAATATCTCTGGTCATTATTCTTACACCTTCCAGAAAATGAGCCATATACTATTGACATTTCAACTGAACCCTAAAAAATGTACAATAGGTAGGACTTGGAAAATATACTAATGCAGCTGTATAGAAATCCTTCGGGGTGGGGGGAAGGGAGGGGTTTATCATCCATTACTGCTGAATTTATTATTTCCCTTGTAAAAAAATAAGTGTCTGTCCCCTGAAGAAACTTTCAGTTCATACATGGAAGCTTAACTGATATAGAGAATTATTCCTGAGTGTACAGAAAGACAGCTCAGGGGCAATTCACACAGTTATAAAGTTCTGCATTATATCCATATCTTAATCCCTTTCCCATATGGTAATAACTTATACCAATATAAATATTTATACCAAAATAACTACATCCACACTACAGAAGGGGGAGGAGATGTACCACTTGTATAGTTACATTTATTTCTATATTTAGACAATCAGGATTTAGACTAGTTCATCTATTTTCTCCCCACTCCAAACCCTGATTACATAATCTTTTGGAGAAGGGCACCCAAAACACCACAAATGCAACAATGTTCAGCATTTAACTAAAATGTAGAAAGTTAGTTGGGGAACAAAAGTACCAATCAAATGTGGATTTTATATCTAATCTGTAGGCCAGAATAATATTTAAAACTGTGTGAGTAGTCTCTCTGAATTCAATGGAGCTAGTCAAGTGTATGTTGAAGTAGCTAATTGAAACAGTCTTAATGAGATTTAATCAGTGACTCCATACAAGAAGTTACAGATGGATTAGAAAGAACCAAGTAGCAGCTGCTTTAGATTTAAAAATATTAGTAGTGTATACGAATTTAGGCTGAGTTAAAATAAAGCCACTAACCTTTAACTGTGGATAAATCTGTCGAATCATGGAAAGATTTAACGCATTTAGAGCCTTTGGTCTATTCATAGTTATTACTCCAGCACACCCTCTCTTTTCCAATAACACTTCAGCTGAAGAATCTGTATGCTTGGACATATTCTGTATATGCAAAAATATGGAAACTAAAACATCTTTTATGTTACATAACCATACCGTAAAGCGAGACAATCTACTTCCATAAATATTCTCAGAACTCACCTTAACTGTGGTTAAGGTTATTATATGTTGACAGTTCTAGACTTATATTTTCCAACACTGCATATTTAAAGATCGATTTCGGCTATTCTAATATTTGGAAATAACTTTTGTGTTGTACATTTTCTGAAGTATTTTCCATGTTTATTTAGGACAGGAGTGGAGAACCTAAGGCCCGGGGAACAGACGCAGCCTCCAGCTTGCCTGGATCTGGCCCCGGAGGCTATGGGCTCCATCTCCAGCATTGAGGAGCCCCTGATGGCACTTCAGCCTCCCACCCCCACCCTAATGGAGCCGAAGCACACAAAGTCTACTAGCCTAGGCCCCACTAGGCTCTGGCGTGCCAGGAGAATGACAGATTGTCATTCTTAATTGTGGGCTATGTGAGGTGAGGGGTTGTTTGGTTTGTTTTTTTTTTGTTCTCTGGTCCCAGACTGATTTTTCTGTGGTTCAGCAGCCCCCAAACCAAAAACAGTTCCCCACTCCTGGTTTAAGCAATTAACATGTTAATTATAACTAACATCCCTAACTGAAAACACTTAAGTTACTATGATGTACAAGACAATTCTCTTCTCCTCCTCACAGTACACATTTGATCATGACAAATGACTCTGTCCATGTTTGGCAATATTATACATGCTTATGAAAATTTTCATAAGCAATCTCAATTTAAAAGTCAAAACAAATGTAAACTAAAATGTACAGAAAAGAGTTTAGCATACTGAAAAACACTGTTTGAAACTACTTAGAAAAAGAGATCACTAACAAGGGGTGGGATGCCAAAAAGTAATCAGTATTATTTATTAAGCACAAATTAATTTTGGGTACGTCTAGACTACATGCCTCTGTCAACAGAGGCATGTAGATTAGGCTACCAGACATAGTAAAATGAAGCAGCGATTTAAATAATCGCCGCTTCATTTAAATTTACATGGCTGATCAGCTGTTTGTCAGCTCAGCACGATAGTCTGGACGTGCGGGTGTCGACATCAAAGGTACTTGTCGACCACCCAGGTATATACCTTTGATGTCGACACCCGCGCGTCTAGACTATCGTGCTGAGCCGACAAACAGCTGATCAGCTGTTTGTCGGCTCAGCGCGGCAGCCATGTAAAGTTAAATGAAGCAGCGATTATTTAAATCGCCGCTTCATTTTACTATGTCTGGTAGCCTAATCTACACCCCTCTGGCGACAGAGGCATGTAGTCTAGACGTACCCTTTGTAAAAGGAACATGTAGTGAACTGCAGCTCACATGGAACGGGCTACGATAGACCTAAATATTAAAGCAGTTTATCGGATACCATTGCCAGGGTTGAACACACTAAAGAATTCTACACATTCTCTACTACGTAAGAGGGAGACGTTAAAAATCTGCTTTTCACACTCCCAGCCAGAACCTCATACTTACCAGGTGCTGCAGTATCACCTGTAATCTGCTGAAGGGCCTCCACCTGAAAGAAGAAAGCCAGGCTCAACAGCAGCTCAAGCGTTTCACAACTGCAAAGGCTCCGAATGAGGCGCACTGGTAGCGCTGTTTCTAGCGGGGCGGGTCCCGTCAGGGGCTGGCTCTCGCTGGTACGCACACGCGCACAAGCCGCCTGCCCAGGCGTAGCGCGGGGCCCCCTTGGACGCCACACACAGGCCTGTGGTAAATCGCGGCTCTATCACAAGGGGCTTCCACGCGCCGGGCTGCAGGGGGCCCCTCCCGTTGGGTCCGGCCCGTCAGTGACAGCGGGACACCGAGCTAGGGGCAGCCTCTGGCCGCCACATGGCCAGGAACGGGCCCCCCGGGCCCGTGGGGGGGGAGGGGCGGAGAACGGGCCCGCAGCTGCCGCCCTTTCCCCCTCACGTTACCTGGGGAGCTGCCTCGTCACCGGCCCCATCCCTGCGCGCGGGGAGACAGTGCGGCCGGCCCCTGCGGCGCAGCCGATGCGCGTCACCGCCGCGCGCCCCTGGGCACAAAACAATCGCACCCGGCGGAAGGGCGAGCAAGCGGAAGTGATGTCATCCCAGAGCCCAGCACGTGGTGTGTCTCCGTGATACGCGAGCGGCCCGCCTTGGCGCGTGAGCATCCGCTGCCCGCCAGGGGGCGGGGCGGAGTCGGGGAGGGCCGCTCCTCTCTCGCGCTCGTGCATCGCCACGCTCCCGCAGCCCCCAGCCCCCCCCTCTCAGAGGCGGCCGGGGCCGCGGGAGCAGTCACCTGGCGCTGCTCACCCCCGCCGCGTGTCCGCCCCCCAGTGTTCCCTGCGCTGCTGGTCAGCCCCCGCGCACCTCTGCCTGTGCAGCCCTACGCGTCGCCCTGGTCGTTACCGTGACCATATTTTCCGCCCCAAAAATGGGGACCCGTGAGCTGCGGGCCCTACCGTAAATCAAACATTAATCCCGCCCCTTGACCTTGTTGACCACGACCTGGACCCTTCAAACCTTGCCCACCTGCCATAGGGAATCCCACCCTCGGGGGAGTACTTCTGGGGTGTACGCAGGGGTGGCCCGTCCATAGAGGTGAACTAGGCGGTCGCCTAGGGCACCAAGTTAAATGGGGCGCCAAATGGTGGCACAATATCATCGAGGGGTTTGGAGGTGGGGGTGCTGATTGCATGGTTTGCCTAGGGCGCCAGTTGCTGGCAGCTAGTCTAGGGCTGCCCCTGTGTAGATGGACACATGACTGGAGGTAAAGGGTGTCCTGAGATCCTCCCCCCCCCCCCCCCCCAAGAACTCCTCCCACCACCCTCTACCAGTCTGGACAGATGTGGGCCCTGTAGAAGATGCTGGTGATATGTTGTGTGTGTAGGGGCAGAGTGGGTATGACAGTGAGTAGTGTGTGTATAGATGCTGGTGGTGTAATTGCCATAAAGTAGATTTGAATTTTGATAGTGGTAGTGCCTATAGGCATGGAGTGAATGTACTGGAGGAGCTGTGTGTAGTGGCAGGGTGTGTGGAAGTGGCACTATGGGCAGCATACACATGATAGTGTAGTAAACAGGATGTGTGAGTAGGTTCTGGTAGCAAAATGGTGTGGTGGGGATTGGGTGTGGCTCTGTGGACAGGGCCAAAGGTGGGGTGTGGGGGGTGGAGACAGGGACTGTCATGGGGAGGTGGTGCTGGCTCCTGGCTGCAGGGATCTCTGTTTCCTACAAGCTAGGCTGGTTCTAGCAGCTTGGAGTAGGAAAGGCCCAGTTCCCATCAGGTGGTCACAGGCGGGAGCTGAGCAATGCAAAGCTAAGTGGGAAAGACACCCTCCTTTTTGTCGCTGTGGACACGCCATTGCCTATTAATTCAATTAAAATTGTATTGTTTCATATAGATTTTGGCTGTGATTTCAAATTGACTCAATTTACAAAGTTGAAAAGTATTTTTCCTGACTACCAGTGCTTCCTATTTCAGACCCTAGAATGAGTTATCAAGACAGATGTATTGTCCAAATGTAGGAATGTTTATGTAGCAGACTCATTGGATGACAGTGATTGAAATGGCACATGGTGGTGAAGAAATTTCACTTTTTAATCTCCTGGTCTCTCTTGTTGTGTGTTAGAATTGGTAAAATTAAAAAAACAGTGAAGATCCATAAGAATTCTCTTTATTCTTTTAAAATTTATTCCAGTGGATGCTGGAATTTTTGGACTGAATAGTGCTTTGGGCCAGAGCTGAATTCACTGAGAAGCTGAAATCACTAACAGCAGAAATCACTAGGTTTGGCACCGAGCCAAATCTACCACAAGCCAGCGAAAGATGTGACAAGTAACGTGAGCAGCAACAGGGCAGCAATGGAGAGGCATGAGGAGCAGCCAGCAGAATAGTGATAGCTAGGGGTGACTGATGGAGAAGTGCAAGAACCAGCCAGCAGAGCAGCGCCAGAGAGCAGCCAACAGGTAGATGGAGAGCAACCAACAGAGTGGATGAGATGCCTCCTACCTCCCTCTCACTCTGGATAGGAGGTGAACTCTGTGGATGCGCCTGTGAACTCTGGTCTGCCCTGACCAAGGCCAGTGACTGTGAGTGGGGTGCAGAGAAGGGTTGGGTATGTGAAGGGGACATTTACATTGCTGGACTTGAGAGCCTGCGAGGAAAAGGCCATTGCCCAACCTGCTTAAGTGGGGATGTTTATTCATGGCTTTGGTTATGAAGTCTGTTTTAGGTGTTTTCCCAAATTAATTCCACGTTACTTCTCTCTTTTCATTAAAGGTTTCTTTTCTACACACAGACTCTGTGCTTCTGAATGGAGAAGCATTGCCTCCCAGAGGCACCCACGGTGTGGTGTGAATTTCCCAGGTTACTGGGTGAGGGCTTGGGCCAGTTCTGTGCTGGATGGATGGAGAGGAACCCCTAGATATTGAACCTGGCCTTGGCTGCTGCTGGTGCTACCTGGCAGAAGGGTTATAAAGAAACATTGCTGTGATAATTGAGAAAGGAATGTAAGGCTTCATTTGTTTTAAGGCAAAATAACTTTTTCTGGTTAGCTTTAAACTCTTTTTGTTCCTAGATTTGCAGCACTGTTTCTCAAATCTCTGCTTCTATCAAGGCAAGCACTGGTCACTGGTTCAGACCAGTGCAACCATCGGGGCAGCTTTGCAAAGCACACTCTGGGCATTGTGGTTCTAACACACGGAAGAGACTGGGAGATTTTGGGGCTCCGTGCTCAGGACATTTTGATCCGGGCCATTAGAGTGGCCTCATGGCTTTCAGCACCTGCCCCAGCCAGGGCCAGGACCCTCCCACCAGGCAGAACAAAGCTTCAGAAAGCAGAAGTGGGAAGTTCCAGGGTTCCTGCCCCCAAAAAACTTCCTCCTCAGCAACACCGCTATCCAGCCTCACTCCCCAGACAGCCCCTGGCCCAGAAATGCCCAGACTCAAAGAAAACTGGCATTGTGCTCAGTCTGTCCCACATGGACACCTCCCAATCCTGCTCCTGCTGCAAGGCTTTGCTCCTGGTTCCCATGTGAACAGGCCCCAGCTGCTTGGAGACTGACCTGGGCGTGGGTCTCTGCCACTCCCTGAGGTAGGTTTCATGCTCAGCCGTTTCCCAGGGATGCAGGCAGGTCAGTTCCTGTCCCTTTGCTGTAGGAAAACGCCCTTCTCCCCATGGCACTTCTGGACCATTCACACTGAACCACCTTTGCCTCCCTCAGAAGTGGTGCTCCAGAAGCCAGGGGTTGGGCTATGGCACTTCCCACAGCAACCCTTGGCTGCAAATGGCAAACCGGAGCCAATGGGAGCCACGAGGCTCTGCGGCTGCAGTGCCAGTAAATAAACAAACTGCAGCGGGCAGTTAACAGGTTTCTCAGAGTGGATCCATGGACCACTTTGAGAAACTCTATTCTAAATTGACTTCGAGCGTGAATAGGGCTGCACCAGTTCCCAAAACCATATGGGCTACATGGTAGAAGCTAATGGTAAGTACAAGTTTTTTTAAAAGTGGTTTTGAATACAGGGCAATGCTCTCTAGAAAAGCCAGCTACAAATGTTTTAGCAGATTTGGAGATGGGAGTCTATTTGAACATAGCTTAAAATTATTTTCAAACAGGGTTTTATCTTTGAGGTTAAGCATTTAGATGTGATCCTGCAATGAAGTCCATGTAAGCAGACTCATGCTGTCCACAAATTCCCATTGGTGGCCCATATGGAAATCACTGTAAGACTGAATTTATCCCTGGTGGGCCCGTACTCATCTTAAAATTTAAAATGAACTTAAAATTTAAAGAAAAGTTTGGGGTGATTTATGCCTCTGCTCTCAGCAGGATGGAGTCAGAATTATAACTGGGTTTACAGGCCTTACCATGCTAACAAATATTCTACTTTATCACAAATAATATGGGCATGTGCTTTCAGTGGAATGAAATGCTCTGTTTTACGTGACTGCCACTATGAAGTTCCAAGTAGTTGTACACTCCTGTTTAAAAAAACAAACAAAAACAAACAAACAAAAAGAGCTGTGGAGCTCTAGGTTACATATTTGTTTCAAATGTAAAGGAAAAATAATTTAATAATAATTTTGAGGATTTCTCAGCGTAGCTCTCTAATTTATAAGTTCAAAGGATATACACCAGCATTATGTTCGCATTTTGAGTGAGAATACTAATATTAGAATTTAAAAGTGTGTGAGAGGAATTGTTGGGTAGGAGAAACTGCAGTTCATGAAGTTGGGACATCATTGGCATCTCTTGGTGTGGCATGTTGCTAAACTTGTCTTGATCCAACTTTAAAAAAAAACAAAAACTTTACAGTAAAAATTAGGGATGTTAAAATGTGTTTATTTTTGCAAACATGTAACCACTGGACAATTTCAGCAGTTACACATTTAAACGTGGAGCGGGAAAGGGAAGGTGTGAGCTGGTGTTTGCGAGGAACCGGCTTTTAAGCCATCTCACTATGAGCACTGGCTCCGACCTGCCGCTGCCTCTGTGGGAATCAGCAGCGGTGGGAGGGAAGGGGCAAGCGGTTCTATGGGAGCAGGCAGGCATGGCTCCCCACACACTCAGGTTCCTGCATACCTCCTCCCCACCCCGCTGCTGGGGGATGGGAGGAGCTGACAAGTAACCATGAAGATTGACTGATGAGCCCAGGCTCATCAGTTAAGGGTGTACACAAGTACATGCTCACATCCCTAGTAAGAATTATTTTCCAATATAAAAATCCATTTCAGAAACAGTAATAGAGAAGACTCCAGATGGCAGTCTTGCTTTTCCTTTCTGAAAATGTAGCAGCACCATCTATAATAGCATTTCTGTTGTGATTTTTCTCTAAATGTTTTAAATCAATTGTAAAAAAAAAAAAATATCAGATTAAAACTTCACATAAAAAAGAAGTAAATTTCTGTAATACAGACTGTTAACAAACTAGGGTACCACCTCTACAACTTGTTATGCAAAGACAGACTACTGCACTGATTTAGAATCCCTTTTTTGCTTTGCAGCCACAAAGGGTACTGACAACATGGAATATGATATTGAGGTCTTCATTTGGCCATACATGATATTATTCTTTAAAACCAGCCTATTAGTATATTATGAGTGTACAAGACATTTTATCTCTCAATTCAGTACAATTAGAAATAGATTCAAACCGAAACACTACAACTGAATGCCCCCAGTATTTAGAAGTGTTCAAGATCTTTACCCATGCTTTTAAAAATGATTTCTCTGTAAACTGACTGAACCTAAACCACAATTTGAAACACACCTGATTTATAGGGAGTTTAATATCCAGATAATATTTTGCACTTTCATGGTACCTTCCATCTGAGAGTCTTTACACAATTTATAGACCTAAGGCTGTGTCTAGATTGGCAAGATTTTTCGCAAAAGCATCTGTTTTTGCGCGAAATCTTGCTGCCTGTCTACACTGGCCGCGAGTATTTGCGCAAGAATACTGACTTTGTACTGTACAAAATCAGTGGTTTTTCCACAAATATTCCGACGCTCCCGCTCAGGAATAAGCCCTCTTGCGCAAGTATTCTTGCACAAGAGGGCCAGTGTAGACAGCCAAGTTAATTTCTTACGCAAGAAAGCCCGATGGCTAAAATGGCCATCAGAGCTTTCTTGCGCAAGACAGCGTCTACACTGGCATGGATGCTTTTGCGCAAAAGATGGCTTTTGCGTAAAAGCATCCATGCCAGTGTAGACACTCTCTTGCGCAAATACTTTTAATGGAAAAACTTTTCAGTTAAAAGTATTTGCGCAAAATCATACCAGTCTAGACGCAGCCCCCGTGTATTTAGCTTAACAGTAGCTCTTTGAGGTAAGTGAATGCTATCAGTATTGCTCCCATTGTACCGTTTAGAAGATATAAACTCAGACTGGCTCAGTATTACAGAAAAGTGCTGGAGGGGACTTTTGGGAGCTCTTGGAAGCCAATTATTATACCAAAGAGGGCTGTGATCAATGCAAGGTAACAGAGGAAGTCTGTGTTAGATCCAAAAATAGAAGCACAGGATCAGTTCTTTTCTCACTTATACTGATTTTTACACCAGTGTGACCCAATTGACTTAAGTACTGTTACTTGAGATTAATACTAGTATAAATGAGAGGACTTTGGGTCCCTGGTCTCCCATCTCTGAATCCTATGCTCCTACTTCCACATCTGAATTTTGCACCTTGAACCAGAGTGGGTGCTAGGCTAAGCAAGCAGTGAGGTTCTACACAGCATTTTCTTGCCCATGGGTTCCATTACATTCCATGTCCAAAGCTCTGGGGCTTGGAGCAGAGTATGTAGTACCTTTTCCTTGGCTGACAGATGTAAGCAAGGACTGAATCAATGCTTCCATTACAGCCAGCTGGAATGAGAGAGAAATTCTGGGTGAGTTTATACATGGGCGTCGGATGAAAGCCCACCTAAGGAAGGCAAGACCCAGCCTCGCCTCTTTTGCCTGAGGCTCTGCCCCTGAAGCCAAACCCTGCCCACTCCCAGCCCAATCATGCCTGGCCACTTGGAGAGCTGAGGCTGTGTGATGCGGCACTGGCCCAGCCATGCAGCTGGGGAAAGCCAGGCTGCTGCTCCATGGCCCCATCCCCATCAACATCTGTGCTGCTGAGCTGGGCTGCCTTCCTTGGGGGTCAGGTAAAGTCAGGCTGCCATGCCACGGTCCCAGCCTCTCCCGGGACCAGGTGGAGCTAGTCTGCTGCACTTTGGTTCCAGTCTTTCCCAGGGGCTGGAGGAAGCCAGGCTACCATGCTGCGGGGTCCAGCCTTCCCCAGGGCTGGGCTGCCTTGCCGCAGTTCCAAGACTTTCCTGGGGGCTGGGCGGACCCAGCCTGCCATGCCACGGTTCCTACTTCCTGGGGGCTGGGAGGAGCTGGGCTGCTGTGCCACGGTTCCAACTTTCCCCAGGGACCGAACTGCTGTGCTGCAGTTCCAGCTTTCCCAGGGGGCTGGGCAGAGCCAGGCTGCCGTGCTGCAGTTCCAGCCTTTCCTGTGGCTGAGCGGAGCTGGGCTTTCGCACCACAGTTCCAGCCTTTCCCGCCAGAGGCCCCTGCCTTAGACAGTCAGGAATGTAGGCAGTTTTGGGAAGGCTGTGCCTTCCTTTGCCTACATTACGGACCGCCCATGTGTTTATGTAAATACAATTTGCCCCTACTTCGCTTAGATGTGTTAGATATTCAGCCGTTACAATTGTGTCTTGCTTATTGTAATCAACTTGGCTTGGGTCACAAATTGTGTTAATACTAATTGCAATGTCTGTAATTATTGGGGAAATACAAAAGACAAAAGTCTGTGCTTAACCTGGCACAAACTCTCAATTTAAAGAATGAGATTCTGAGCGTGTGCATATAAATACAGTTCGCTCAGTTTGCTTAGGCCGGATAGATGTTCAACTGTTGCAATGGTGTTTTGCTCATTGTAACCAATTTGGATGTTGTGGGGTCACACATTGTGTTAACACTAAATGCAGGAACTGTGAGATATGATCACCCATGCTTGCAGTTATTGTGGAAATGCAGAAAAGTGAGACTGTTTAACTCAGTTCAAAAGGAGAGACCCTGTCAGCGTAAATTCACTTGGATAGACAGAGGCTCCACTTCCAGAGCCCAATGAGATTAAGCTGGAGTGTGAGGACTCTGAGTCAGCAGGCTGTATGCCCTTCTGGCATGAGCTGTACAACTGGTTCAACCTGTTTCTCCCCACTGTTTCAATGACAGAGCTAAAGAAAGGCTCCATAAGGGAACAGCAACACTAAAGGGAACTTGTGTATGGGAAAGTCGCCTATGAGCAGGGTGACAGAAGAAGCTGGCCTTTGTGAGACTGTTTATACATTTTCTCAAAAAAACATGTTCTACCAACACAGGCTTCAGCCCATTTCTAAACACAAATCATTTTTCCAGTAGTCTTCCTCCAAAAACACTTTGCAGGGAGGAACATCAGAGAAGACCTTACTAGCAAGGTCCCTTGTCTCATACAAGCAAAAACAGGAACAAAAATACAGTTGTACAAGAAAGGGTAAGTTGTACTTGTAACCCTTTCATCTCTGAATACCTGAGCCCGGTGATACTGTCAGAGGATGGGTGTGGGAGAGCAATGGCAACTGGGGAAAAGGACAGCTGATGGGGAAAGAGTATCCCTGGTAGCCAGGTTAGGCTGGATGTTTGAGGGAGAGAGTCATGACAACCAGAAGGGGAGGCTGTTTCTTTCTGTGAGTCTGGTCAGGGAGTCTTAAATGATTGAAAGAAAATATAGTGCTATTGTGGGAGAACACAAGTGAATGTTTTTTCTGCAGAAAAGAATACAGTTTTAGCAGCTAAATCTAACCCCTGGAATTTAGCAGAAGGGCTTCAGCAGTAGTTGGATATGTTATCTACATACTAATAATGAATAACATACACCTGTATATTACCTGGTACCTGAGGCCACCAGTGTGCTCTACAACTGAAACCCTGCCCAGATAATGACTGCTGCAAGCATTTTACCCCAGATTATAAAGTCTTCGCTAAGGGAATTTAGTCTGACTCTGATGCCAGAATCTAGTTTCTCCAATTGCTATAGACGGTTGTGGATAATCTGGGTAGGTGGCACATGATGTTATAGTCTGATGAAGGCAAGAAGCCTTAAGAGTGGGACTAACTCAGCATGAGGAATCAAATAAGGAGCCTTTCACCTCTAAGTCACTTACGGAAATCCATCCCAGATTATTGCTGACGTTGTTGTTACTATCTAGACAGCTGTATAGCATCCTGGATGGAAGGAGCTGATTGTTTCAGTACAGTTCCTAGTGGACAAGTATCTACATCACAAACCCATCCCCACAGTTGTCAATAATTGGTGATCTTGTTAACCTGAGCAGAGAGGCCAAGGCCCAATGCTGTTCCACTGAAATCAGTGACAAATCTCCCACTGGCATAAGTGGAAGCCAGGAGCAGGTCCTATGTAGGGTTGCCAGGTGTCTGGTATTGGCCCTGACAGTCCATTATTTGCGGCCTCTGTCTGGTTAAAAAAAACCAAACAAACAGAAAATACCAGACAAGTAAAATGTCCCGTATTTTCTGTTTTTCTTGGACAGAAAGCGGGGGTAGCAGTGAGCGAGGGACGTTAAAGGTGCAGTGCCTCTTTTTTTTGGTGCAGGGTTTTTTTTTCTCTCTCAACAACTTTGGTCCCATTTTTTGGGAGGTGTTTTGCTCAACTTGTCATGTTTCTCAACTTGTCATTTACTACATTCCCTAAAAGTGGCTCTTGCCCAGGGAAGAATTAGGAGACAGTGGGAATGAAGTACAGTAGGAGGAAGCCTTTGACTGTATTTTAGTAATCCTGTGGCCAGGAAACTGCAGGTTCCAGGATGTTTAGTTTAACACCTTTTGCAAGTGTTAAATTCACTTAAATTTTAAAAGCTTAAGGGAGTAGCCGAATTAGTCTGTACAGAAAAAAACAATAAATGGTCTGTGTAGATTCCTGTGTCAGGAAGGATACTATAAATTGACTTTGATTCTTATCTGCTTAGTTTTAACTACCCAATCTTCAGGTACTCATTGATTCCCTTAACCCCCCTATTTTCTATGCCCTCTGCTCCCTGACTCCCACTCCTCTCCTTTTTTTTTCTTCCTCCTCCTTCCCTCCACCCCCTTCTCTCCTATTTATTTTGGGTCTGCACAACCTAAACTCAGAACTCTGGTCATCTGAAGAAGTGGGCTGTGCCCACAAAAGCTCATGAAACCATCTATATGTTTTGTTAATCTATAAAGTGCTATCAGGCTATTTGTTACATTTTAAAGTTATAGCTGCTTTATTCTGTTTTGGTGTGGGGGGCAGGTATAGTCTGGAGCAAGGAGGGAGCAGTGGCTTTTGCTCCCCAGCAAGAATGCAAGAGAGAAGTGTGTATTTTTACAAATGTAATCTGCATCCTTTTAGCAAGGAAGGATGGACACACAGACATTATGAAATTGTTTTCAGTGGAGCTGTTTCCACTGTTGGGCCTCAGAGGAAGCATGGGGAAATGAGGGGGCGGGTGCTCTCTGCAGCTGCTATTATGATTCTGCTGGGGTGGAGGCCTAGCAGCAAGGATCTCAGTCAATAACATCCATCACTGCACAGACTCTCTCCCACTACCTTGGAGTTACGGGCAGCAATTCCCCAACCCATAGTACCAACTTCTCCATTATTCCTTGGGTTAAAGGTCATCCTCATCAAACTTTCTCCCACATCACCTTATGGGCAATAGCATCTCCCATGTCACCTTCTCCACAATTTTTCTCTCATGTATATATTAGGATAAACAGCACCTCCCATAGCGCATCTTCCCTCTTGAGCAGAAAGCAAATGACCTTTCCCAAGAGATTTGAGTAGAGGCTGAATCCTGCAAAGTGCTGAGCAGCTCCTGAATTTTGTTCCTGTGAGTTAAGTGTTCATCACCCTAAGGGTACAACTACATAGCACAGCTATTTCGGGATACCAGAGGTATGCCGAAATAGCTACCCCACGTCTTAACAAGTTGCCTGTTATTTCGAAATATTTTTCAAAATAACGGGAGCTCTCTTTTGGCATCACTCGTTCCACAAGGGTTAAGGGATGTCTCAAAATAGTGCGTTATTTCGAAATTTTGCGCTGTGTAGACGTGCCAAATTTCAAAATAAGCTCTTTTGAAATAGAATTTAAATAAGATACACAATTTGCATAGTGCAAATTGTGTAACTTATTTCAAGTTTAGGGTGCTGTGTAGACACACTAAGAGAATAGGTTGGTCAGATGTGTGTTCACGTGCAATATATAGCAATATCTGTATGTATGAGTGGATGTACGTGTGGGGTAGGCGATGTTTGTGTGGTGTCTTCACTTGCTAGGAACAGGGTTTCCTCTCCCCAACCCCTACTTCCCAGTCAACTTTAGCAGTGAGAAATGCTGCAGCAGGCTGACCATCAAAGCCACCCAATGGGGATGGAGCAGCAGCATTTCTCACCCTCTCTTTTCTTTAAAAACAGCAAAAAAAGAGCTGAAGTGTGGTTGAAAATAGCTGTAAGGAGTGCGGGGAAAGCCTGAGGAAAGTGGATTTTCTTGGTCACTAATGAGGTTTATTTTTGGTCTTCCTGAAGAAAACACCCAGTCCTCTCATTATGTCCTTAGGCAAGTTAAGTAGCTTTGTATGGGTGGCATGATTATGTTGCTTTTTCCCCTGCTAGTTCCAATAAGGGTGTGGCAGCGATCACTTAAGTGGTAGTGTTTACTAATTACTTTATTAGTATAGTCTATTTCTGCATAGTTATACAAATAAACTACACCTAAAAGGAACTTTTACATGGAAAAGCTTCATCCAGACTAAGGGGTTGTGTTGCTTTAACTATATTATTTTCTAAATCAGTATAGTTAAATCTTCCTTCAAAACCCTTCTTAAATTCTCATTTTCCATGATGCTGACAAACAGCTTGATAATTAATTAGTGTCCTGAGACCAATGCCTCTCATACTGACCAATATAATCTCATTGTGTTTTTCACATCAGTCTGTCTGAATCTGTCTCTTGTGTTATTCTTTGACTTTAAAATTGTTATGGCAGGGGCTGACTTTTGTTTGCTGTTTGTAGAACAGTGGAGACCTGGAACATTACTAGGACTCCCAGGCTCCATACTAGTAAAACCTGTATAATAATAAAGGGATATGAAAGCTATGCCTTTTTAGTCATGCCTTTTTAGTCTCTTGGGTTGGTTTTTTGTTTTTTTTTGTTTTTGCTTAGCCAGCAAAAAGGAAGACTAATGTCTGTGTCTCTGCCATTAATAACTTGTACTTGTAAGTTTTTACGAGTAGTGTTTTCAGCATAATCTGAACACCTGCGCTCTTAGTTTTCATAACAGCTACAGGATTGGGTCAACATCTTTGGACATTATTTTATTGAGAGGAATGTATTTACTTATAGATTCATTTATTGCTTCAAGTAAAATTGTTGCAGACATGTAGGTCCAAATTCTCCAACATCTTGATGCTGCTTGCTCAGCACAAACATGTAGCCAGCTATTGGAAGATTTGTCTCTACTGAAGGCATCGTAAGTAGTATAAATGCACTATAACAGTTTCTATACTATTGTCATCCCTACTTGACAATGATATAGGAATGCAGCTACATTGCTTTAGGAGTTGTGACAAAATACTGCAGAGACACAGTGGGGGAGGGAGGGCCAAAGTAACAGGCTTATTAAGGGTATTTATCCCTTCAGGGGAGTTATTGCCTGTAGCAGTCCCATTCAGACCAGAAGTAGGTCCTAGGGTTCTAATAAACATAATAACCCTGGGTCAAAAAAGAACAGTGTCCAGGGTTACGAACACAGCAGTGCTAGGCTAGACTTACTTTCCTTAGAGAGGCTTTGGCTTTAAGCAGGTCTCCTGGTTATACCGCTAACCCCAACCAAGCTATCCTTTCAGGAGACTAGCTCTAGAGAACTTATTTTTCTTCTAACTGAGCTGGACCTCTTCTTTTAACCATTGCCTCTGAGCCTGACAGCACTTGCAGGTGGAGCAGGGGCAGGCTGATGTAGCTCAGAGGATAGTCGCCACATCTCTCTTGTGCCCTGCTGATTTGTGACTTGCTTCTTGAATGTTTTGGCAACCAGCATACAATAATTTCTTCAGACTGCATTCATTTACCTGGGATAAAATCTCCCCTTCTGTGCTGAGCCAAGCACTGTTCAGCTATGGTTCAGGATATATCCCACAACTTTAATTTTGTGTGATCTAGGCATTAGAACTGGTAATTCAAATGTGTACAAAGTGTTTTCAGCCATTGTGATCCATGACAAATACATGTGCAAAGCAGAGAATGTAATCTAGGTTTTTGTGAAGCAGCAAATCATTGATAATACACAAGTTTTCAAGCATGGACACTTACGAATTACAAATTATTTGCTCATCCATGAACATACCAGATACCTTTTGTGTATCTTATTTTCAAGGGGCTCCATTCTGGAGAGTGCTGAGCACATTATGCAAGATACCGAGAATCTTCCGTGAGAGATGAAGGTGCAGCAGTTTGCAGTTTAATCTATATGGGATATACGGTAGTCTGCCAAATTTTGCAATATAAATTTTACAATATTGCCTTGCATTTGATTCACCTCAAATTACTGAGTTCAGTGCATGCCTCTGAACTCAGAACTTAATCACTTTGTGTACTGTTTGCATACTTTCAAATTATTTTGTCATCTCAGTTTAAGTCATTGCCTTAACAATATTTTTTAATAAGCAGTACCTATTTGGAGCAGACCCCAAAAGTAGCAAATGTAACAGGCAATTATTGAATTTTGGGTCATTTGGTTCTAATAAAGCATACAAAATCTAATGAAAAATCTTGTTAAGATTTATTCTTCACTGTCTTATATTTTATGCAGTAATTTACAGAGGTGGAAAAATTATTAGAAAGTGGGTTCTAAATGCTATTAAATTGTAGTTGTTTACACCCACAGTAGTAGTATTTTATATCCACTTTGCACAGGTCTCAAAGGCAGTGGAAAATCATGTTAATTAACTTCAATGAGAGCAATATCTGACCTTACTTTACCATTGTCTACCTGTATTAACATTAGGGTTGTAATATGATAACTGTTTACATGGTTAACCGATAAGCCTGGGTTTATCAGTTGCCGTTAATAGTTACACAGTCTCCCATCCCACTTCTAGGGGACCAGCTGCCACCCTGCACTGTTGGCTCTCTACAGAGACAGCAGCGCAGAGCTGCAGGTGCACACTGGCTCCCAGGGAGCTAGCTGTTGCATGGTTACCCAATTACCTGCTTTTTAATATCCCAAATTAATGAGTATCATCTTAAAGGAGAAATGGGAAGGAGGAGTGATTTGGAGCAGAATCCTATTAATGCTTATCTATGAATAATTCCACTGATTAGCACAGGAATAAAGAAAATTGTCTAAATCTAATTAACATGTTTGCATATAATAAGGCAGAATGATCAATGGATAGGGTTCCATTAGCAAAAATTAGACAAAGAAAGTAGAAACCAGAGCTGAAAGGAACTAATTACCTTAAGATTAAAAAAAAAGTGAATAACTTTAGTGATATTTTAAAAATAAGACTCATAATTATCCATTGATTTACATGTAAAACTCAGAATTATAATCTGTTGAAATTACAGGCCAACACTGAGGAAAAAGAAATATTTCTAACGTTAAATATATTTAGGTTGACTGATTCCCTTTAGAACTCTGCAAACATTTCCTTTGTCGGTTGTTTTTCTGGAGCATCAAATGTCTTACTTGTAATTCCATACTACATTTACCATTGAATTAATTAATTTGAAAGGTGCCATTCATAGCAATCTTTACATACCAAATTTTCAAGCTAAAAATTAAATTTACAGTAAGCTATTTCGAAATAAGATATTTTGAAATAACACTGTAGTGTAGACATACCCTTACAGAGTTAGGTCGACATAATCTGCCTTATATCCGTGGGCGGTCGGTGCAGCTACGGCTGAGAGATGCAGCCCCCCCCCTTGCTGAGGCTCCACCCCCCCTTACTAGTAGGGGAAGAGAGTAGAGGAGGTGAGCCTCCCTAGTCCCCAAGCACCAGGGAGGGAGGAGGCTGCACTGCTCCAGCTTCACCAGCCCCCAGAGTACCAGGAGGAGGCCACGTGGTTCCAGTCGCTTTGCCACAGAGCATGGGCAGGGCAGGCCAGGCACTGGGGGCAGCAACACTCCACCCCGAGAACACCTACAGCAGGCATTGTGTGGGTGGGGCCATACCTGGTGCAATGGGAAGGCAAAGCCTTCCCCTGCCTAGGCGACTGGACACTCATGCTTAGATCAACCTAATTCTTTAATGTAGTAGACCAAGCCTGTGGAACTTAACAGTTGGAGGGGAGATTTAGGACATACCCCTGTCATCAGCAACTGCTGGGGCACACTTACATGGTTCCTTGTCTAGCATGTTGATTTTTTTATGGATCACATTCTTAGATACACGTCTCTCCCCATGGACTGTATAGAAAGTCTAGGCTTCTAAATCAGGGGTTTTGGTTCCCATTGTGGTTCGAATTATTTTTGGAAGGCACCTAAAAGTTTGGTATTGCTACCCTGAGCATTGCAATACCTAAGTCCCTTTGTGGCTCCATACTAGCATAGTTACTTCAGTTAGATTTTTATGCACCCAAGTGTTAAAAAATTGGCTATTTATTATTAATAATAATTATTATTATTTTATTATTACCTGAAAGTTTTCACAATGTGATGGTTGTTTGGGTGAAATTAGTGGGTGGTCTCAGTCTAGTTAGTAATGAACTAATCACAAAAGTACTGGCACTAATTAGTATCCTTTTTGATGGTCTTAATATGCCAAGGATATAATCAACATAGAAATGGAACAACTATTTCATCCCAAGAAATGGTCCTTCTGGATATAGCAGAGTAGTCTGGCTAAGTTTGGTAATTACCCCTGTAAAGAGATTTTCTATATAAGTTCAAATCATTATAAATTTGTCACACTACAAATATCACTTTACTAATATCACATCACGTTACTAATATCACTTAAAATATTTCCATTTAAATTAAACAGGAGCTTTTTAAAAATAGCTTTTTTTTTCATTTTTAAAGTACAACTGGAACTGTTTGCTTGAAGAATGTTGCTTAAAGGGAAATGTCTTGCTAAATGCCACAAATGATGCAATGGAAGAACAGACTGAAGAATTTAAAAATGATGAAGAAAATAGATCAGCAGAATAAATAGCTGCAATATTTAGCTATTAGAAGCAATTAGAAAGTTTAAGTCTTTGCCATTCTTTATCACAGATATCTTCTGTTGTAAGTATGGAGATAAACTGTAGTAATCTGAGCTGTGTGGTAAAAGTAGACAAATACTGACTTTTTAATAGCAACTACTCAATTTAATATTTATTGAATTTTGTTACAGGAAAAAGCTTTCTGTTTAAGCAATGGAATCCTTACAGACCATATCATAACTTCTTATAATATAACTAATAGGAGGACAGCTTTCAGAATTTTTGTCATATACATCATTCAGGGGAGCCATTGAAGAGGCAAGTAATAAACCCAGAGGATTCACAGGGAAAGAAAACTGTAACCCTGGGGTTGCCAGGCTCTCTCTTGACAATGTGATTCCTCAGATGTCATGTTGGAAGCAAAGTACATAAGTACATGCTGCTGTAATCTTCTATGTGAACATCTATGTAGTTCAGAAGGAACATGCTAAACAGTGTGAATTATTCCTGGTCATGCTTGCACACTCCTTTACTCACCAAAATATCTGTATAACCACCCCTACCACACAGAAATGGCATTGAGGCGCTTCCTCAGGCCCAGGGGAGGTGACTAACGGTAGTGTCTGAAACCAGAACCTACAAAGCTAAAAGCATGAAATTCTGCTGTTTGAACTCAAAGACTGCTGCTAGCTGGGAGCTGTAATAGTAGGAGAGCTAGCGGGGGGAAATGGCCCCTCATCTTTCACCCTCTCTCCCAACACACTGAAAATTTCCATGATAACTAAATTTTTGGTCTTGTTAAAAAAAAATTTAGAATATTGCTTAAAAGAAACTCCAAAACATTTTCAGTCACAAACAAAGTAGTTTTTTGGTTTTCTGACAAAAACAAATCTAAAACTTTCTAGGGACACAGACACTTTCTGTTATTTTTCATTTAGCCAAAAATCCAATTTTCTGTTTGTTTGTTTGTTTTTAAAGTTTTGATGCACAATTTTCAACCAGTCCTAAACTGCTTAAGTGGATCTGTCACTAAAAGGGACGAACCCCTACTCTCCTAGTTTCTCTTACATTAGTTCCTCATTCTTTGCAACTTTGATGTTTTTTTTTTTTTTTTTTTGCAATATTTCATGTTTGCTTCCCCCTCACACCTTACAGCACAGGGAAGTATAGGGCCCTCTTCTAGGTCATGCCAACATTATAATTGCAGTTCTGCTAGCTTCTAAAAGTACTAGCTTAGGGTATGTCTACACTACCACCCTAGTTTGAACTAGGGTGGCTAATGTAGGCATTCAAAGTTGCAAATGAAGCCCGGGATATTTAAATCATTTGCATCTTGCTGGGTGCCACCATTTTTAAATCCCCGTTAGTACAGACTCCGTGCCCGCGGCTACACGCAGCACGGAGTAGGTAGTTCAAATTAGGCTCTCTAATTCGAACTACCGGTACACCTTGTTCCATGAACTACAGACTCCGTGCCGCGTGTAGCCACGGGCACAGAGTCCGCACTAACAGGGATTTAAAAATGGCGGCGCCCGGCAAGATGCAAATGAAGCCCAGGATATTTAAATCCCGGGCTTCATTTGCAACTTCGAATGCCTACATTAGCCACTCTAGTTCAAACTAGGGTGGCAGTGTAGACATACCCCTAGAGTGCCATTCACTGTAGTATCTACCTACAATAGGTGGAAAATGTTAGCTTCTGTTATGTCAATACGGCTGTGTCCAGACTCAGGGTTTTTTTCGAAAAAAGTAGCCTTTTTTCGAAAAAACCTCACCTGCGTCCAGACTCAAGCCGCGTTCTTTCGAAATTAAATCGAAAGAACGCGGCTTTTCTTTCGAAGTTCCTCTTTCGAAAGAAGGCGTTCTTCAATGTAAATAGGGCTTCTTCGAAAGAGAGCATCCAGACTCACTGGATGCTTTCTTTCGAAAAAGCAAGCCGCTTTTTCGAAAGTTCAACGTGCAGTCTAGACGCTCTCTTTCGAAAGAGGCTCTTTCGAAAGTATCTTTCAAAAGAGCCTCTTTCGAAAGAGGCTTGCAGTCTAGACATAGCCTACATGAAAAACACAGGTTTTTCCTGTGACAGAGATGGTGTTTTTAAAATATTCATTTGTGTGCTCATTATTTCACTCCAACTTTCAATGTATGAGGAAAAGCAAAAAGTTGAAAGTAGTACTGATTGCGTATAGCCTATATATATATATATATATAATATATATATATATATATATATAGCTAGTGCTCTACTGCTTATTAAGGAAAAGCTACTCTTAAGGCATTTAAAGATGCTGTAGTCTAAAGGAATGAACACACAGCTTGGAGCTATGAACACCTGTGTTCTAATACTAGCACTGCTAGTCATTCCCTGCCTGAGCATAGGCAAGTTTCCACATTTACGACATGGGGAGAAGGATTTCTACCTACATAACAGGGATGTTGTAAGAATTAATAAACATTGGTTGAAAATATAAATGATTACAGTTGTCAATTTCACCATGTAAATGAGATACTATATTATTGAACTAAAGGTGAAGTATTTATAATTCATACATTTACAGTGGACACCTAGAAAATGTCTGTTTCAGTAGATAGTTTCGTTAGAGGTGTGACTTGTAGCCCCACCTATTGTTAAGGTTGCCTTACATTTCCCATTAACACTGTTTTCAGTTTTTATAATTGCCAAATAGTTCGATATAAAGTTTCCATGCCAGGTATCTGCCTGAGGCTGAGAAATTTTTGCAGTTTCGACCAAAACAGTTCAGCCATTTCCAGGATCATACTTAGGGAAGTGTGGGGTCTGGGGCAGGCCCCACCTCCACCCTGCCTCTTCCAATTCCTGCGCCACCCCCACTTCACTTCTTCCTGCAAGCCCTCCCCTGTTCTGCCCCACTACCAGTCTCATCTGCCTTACTCAAAGCCTCCTCTCCCAAATTATATGAGCTGAGGGATTACCAAGGGGCCTGGTGTGGGGCAGTTGCAGGGACTGGGCCAACACCTTCACCACAGTGGTAGGAGCCACAGGAAGTGGATAAACCAACAATCTGCTCTGCTGCACCATCTCCCAGCCAGGTCACCCCACTTTGCTGGGGCGGCGGGAAGCAGAACAACCCAGTGGGGAAAGGGCAGAGCAGACTGCCGCATAGCTCTGCTTCCCATAGCTCCTGCTGCCACAGTGAGTGCAGGTGGGGGGAGCTGACTCCTGCTGCCACTCTGCGCCAAGCTTCATCCCCCCCAGCCTGATCTGGCCCCTGCAGGCTAACATCAATGTTGGGGACCATTTTGTCCATAGGACGGTTGGCGTGTCTGCTGCGTGGCCTGAGGTGGTCACCTTGAACCATCCTATGGATGGGAGGACTTTGCCCATTTCTTTGAAGAAGGCTAATCAATGTCAACTTTTTTGTCTGGAAAGTTCTTACGCTCCCATATTTTGTTGCAGGGACTTGGAATTGGGCAGGAAGTTGGTCTTTATGTCAAGGAGGTGCCTTTTGTTGTCCTAGGAACATCTGCCCAGATTTGGCCAAATTACAAGCAAGTTTTTACATGCTCAGTAGAAACATGCTAGAGATTTTAGTATCTAAAATCTCCAAAGAGTCCATACTTGAGTGAACATGCTCCACGTGTAACAGAGCAGCACATGTTCTATTCCCACTGGGCATAGGAGCATACACCAGCACAACCTATAGGGATGAAGCAGTCGTCTTCTTTTTTTTTTTTTTTTCTTCCTGTAATGACTGCTCTGAAGTGAGGTAATGTCAGGTACTAGAACTGAGAACAGGGAGCCTGTCTGGCCAGTGCTCTCAGTGACATCCTTCTTTCTCCCCTTCCATCCACCCCTCAAGGAACCCATGCAGCATGAAGGAGAAAGCTGTTCAGTTAAAATGCACATGGGACAAGTGCCAGGCTTAGGTATGATGATGGAGGGCCATGGGAGTTGACTGGGACAAGAAGCCAGGGAGGCAGAACCTGTGATTCAAGGCTGGCAGGGGAATGTAGACTTGGATGGGGACTAGCTGGATAAAGAGACCACAACAAGGAGCCATGGAAAATGAGGGCATTGAGAAAAGTCCAAGAACCCTTAATTCTGACATTTCCTAACTTTTATGGGCTCCACTTTTTAACACTAATGTTTTTTTAACATACTTTTTAGATGTGGTAGGCTGTTGGGTTTCAGAGAGGATATCTGCCTCTGGAATTTCCACTACATGCATCTGACGAAGTGAGTTTTTGCCCACGAAAGCTTATGCTCCAATACAGCTGTTAGTCTACAAGATGTCACAGGACTTCTCGTTGTTTTTGCAGATTCAGACTAACACGGCTACCCATCTGAAACTACATGATGTAGACCTTTATATTATACTGTGATATAGGAGGAATAGATTTTGACCAAACCTACTTATATAAATTACACACCCTTAGAAACATGGCAGCACAATTGAGTGGCTGGAATTTTTCAAAGGGTTGCATGGAAGCTGCTGTGGCTCCTGTCCCTGTGCCAATCAGTTTTGGCCCAGCCATCATCATGATGGGAGTATAAGTAGGTCAAACTTGAGTGACTGACATTGCCACCCCATGAGCAAGGTCACACCTCCAGTCTCACAAATTTATGCAAGCAAGAAGGTGGGGTCAAACTTGAGTTGTGCTGCAAACTTAGAGATTGCTGGGCCCAGAGCTGAGAGCCTAGCGTAGCCTAGCGTAGCCTAGCCTAGCCAACCCCACCACTCTAGAGTTGCAGGATCTGTCAATATCCCCCTCCCACACCAGCGAGTAGGGGGACAGGTTCAAACCAAAACAACCCCAAGGCTTCCAACCCCAGACTATTTACTGGGTTGTGAGAGGCCAAAAACATTTGTAAATGGATCCTGAGCCCGAAAAGGTTGAGAAACACTGACTTAAACTATTCAGCATTGCTCTTATCCCCTAGACTCTAGTTCTACTGCAGTGAACCTCAGGAAGATGAAAGGAACTGGATAGTCTGGTGACAAACCGAAAGACAGAGCAGAAATCGAAGGACACCCACTGTAGGTTCTGCTCTTCTTAGGTATTGTATATCACCTACATCTCCCTGAATAGTTGACAGGTTTATATGACTATCAGCCTTATTCAAAGCCCATTGAAGTAAATACCAAGACTTCTACTGATTTTGGTGGACTTTGGATTTTAAACTCAACATTCCTAGTGTAGTTGCTCAGGACAAGGGACTAATTCTATGATATGACTAAGCAGCAGCCAAGTTTATGTTTCATCAGCAAAATCTGGACAAGAAAGTGCTATGGCAAGGAAAAAAAAGCAGTTACTTTGCGTCCTTATTCAGTTTGGTTTCATGGTATTATCTTTTGGGAGCCCTGAGAAGCAAGTATAGCATAAACCATGAATCTATGTAGTATTGTACTCTTCAAAAATCCATTATTAATTTTGGACCTGTTCTTCTAAGGTGCTCTGTGTTCTCAATCCTACTGGCTTCAAAGGAAGTTGAGGACATTTAGGACTTTGCAGAATTGGGCCCTTCAAAGCTAAATTAAAATTTTGTTCAAAACTAAACATATGTTGTTTTTCTTCATACTCAATTTAGTTTCCAGGTTTGGAAGAGAAAAAAAAACATTGCTGGGGAGGAATCCAATACATTCACTAATGAGCTGCGTAACTATGGGGTTATTATTATCTTCTTGTAACTTTATTCCTGTATTCTTTTGATCCTCATCTTGACACTCTGAAACAGATGTTTTGAAGCTTTCTACTGTAAATACTACAGCATGTTAAGTTCTAGTTGAAATATCTTGTGAATATGGTATATTTTAGGAAACAGGAATGTTGGTGATAAATTGCTTCAGGAGTGCTGCATACATGAATAATTGATCTCAGATTGGACTGAGAGCACTAACAAGCAAACCTCTCAGGTTTCTCATCTATTCTTAGTGAATTTAATTTCCAGCTGAAAATGTAAATAGAGACAAAAACAGTTTGGTAAACTTAAAGGATATAAAATTTCAATGAGTTAAAATTAAGTTAGCCTAATGTTTAACCAGCTATGAAGGAACCCAGGCGGGAACAACTGCAGCCCAGCTGGAGCAGCCCACAGCCCCAGTTCCAGGGCTGGGGCTGTGGGCTGCTGGAGGTCAAGGACAGGAAGCTGCTCCTAGGCACCAGTTAACAATTACCCAGTAAGCATCACCTGCTAAGGGTACCTGTTACCTATTCACATCCCTAGTAAACTTGTGGTATAGTATTTGTTAATTATATCTAGTCATTCACATTATCAACTCAATGTCTCTCAGGATGTCTCTTTAAAACTTGAAGAATAATATGGTATAGTAGGGCCTGATCCTATGCTGATTGAAGTCAATGGCAATGCTCGTGTCTAACAGTGCAGTCAATGGCAATACTCATGACTAATGGTGTAGGACAGTGTTTCTCAAAGTGGTCCACAAAACCACTTTGAGAAACCTGTTAAGTGACCGCTCTGGTGTGTTCATTTACTGGTGCCGTGGCCATGGAGTCTTGCGGCTCCTATTTGTCCCATGGCTTCCCTTGGCTGCAAATGGCAAAACCACTTTGAGAAAAACTGGTGTAGGAGCAAGACCATATTTCCTACTACAGAGGATGGAGTAGTCTAGGCAAGATAATGTGTTCTATTAGAGCATCAATGACTTGCTTATTGTTTTAATACTATGTAGATAATTGGGTTGCCAGATGTCCGGTATTAAACTGGACAGTCCAATATTTTTGCCTCTTGTCCAGTAAAAAAAATTCAGAAAATACCGGACATGTAAAATGTCTGGTATTTTCTGATTTTTTTTTTTCTCCAGTAAGGAGGCGAAAATCCCGGGTGTTTACTGGGTTCCACAGGGGAGCTGTCTGGTCCGGTGCAGGGAGGCAAGATGGCGGGCGGCCACCGGCAACCTGTCAGTGCCAAAAAGCTTCAAAAGCAAAGTATTTCTTGAAAGGGCCACACTGGGTTTTTTTGGTTTATTTTTGGTTGGTTGGTTGGTTGATTTTTGTTTGTTTGTTTTGGTTTGGGTTTTTTTGCTTAACAACTCCTGGTCTTGGGGTCCTTTTTTCCCCTTTTTTTTTTGGTTAGGTATTTTTTCAGAAACCGTCTGGCAATCCTAGTAAATAACTAAAATAAATACTAAATTCAACTACTAGAACTGCCAGATTCTAAAAAATTTAAAACAAAAATATAGATTATATTAAAGTTAAAATGCTTGCTACAAAATAAAAGGAAATAAATTCAGAGTTAAATGTTGAAGCCTTTCTTACTGACTATCTCCATGGTGTACATGTTAATCAAGGACATGATCATCCATTCCTTGAATTTCCAAATGGCAGTGAAATTGGATTTGTCAACTGGATAGGGAAAGGGAAATCTTACTAGTATTGAAAGTAAAGAATAATCTAGCATCACAGTATAATTGTTAAAAAATATTTCTGAGAAAGTTGGGAGCTTTTCTGTTCTCCCTGCATTAATCACCATAAACATTCTTGTATATGTATTCTTTTAGTAACAGGTATTCTATAAACAATCTCCTTTTTATGTTAGGTTTTTGAAGATAAGATCAGAATGTTATAGTTTCTTAATAAAGTTCTTGTTGGCAACATTCTGGCATCAAAGTTACTAGCTGAAGTAGTTCATCAGGATGTTGCACTTACAGACCCTCCACTGGATGCAGTAAAGGAAATAACATTTCACAGCATGTTATGGGAATTTGGGTGGCTACTACAGGTAGACTAACAAAGGGCAGAACAAATATCACTGATAAATTTGTACCGTCAATAGTTAAACATAATCAGCATTTTCAGCATCGCTGAAATAATTGGTTTGCATTGGATACTCCAGCCTTTCTTATTTTATTGATAAACCCAGCTTGGTAGCATCTGCAAACTTTATACATGTGCTCTCTATGCCAGGGTGGGGAACCATTTTTGTCGGGGGCCACTGACGACAGAAAAATCAATCAGGTGAGAAGCAAAAAAACCCAAAACAAACCCAAACTGATGTGGCCCCCAACTGAGAAGGAGAAAGACAAATTAGATGTCTTCAAGTCACCAGGATTAGATGTCTTCAAGTCGCCTGGGACAGGGGGCAGCTCAGAATTTACTAGGTTGCCCCCAGTCCCAGGCTCTGGTGTGAGAGGGGAATGTCTAAGTAATTTTTAACTTGTTCTTTTTCTATTTTAGCTCCTGATCCTACCTAATTTTTACTGGCATTCACTATATTAGATGTCCAATCACCACCATCTTGGTGAAAACCAAAACAAAGACATCGTTAAGCACCTCTGCCATTTCCATTTTTCTATTTTTCCCTCTTCATAGAGTAATGCTCCTGTTCTGTACTTGGGCTTTCTCTTTCTACTAATGTATTTGTAGAATAGTTTTTGTTACCCTTTATGTCTCTAACTAGTTTGATTTCATTTTGTGACTTGGTATTTCTTATTTTGTCCCTGCCTACTGGTGGTATTTGCTTATATTCATCCTTTGTAATTTGACCTAGTTTCCACTTTTTATAGGACTTTCTTGATTTTTAGTTCAATGAAGATCTCCTGGTTAAGTGCGGGTGGTCTCTTGCCATATTTCCTTTCTTTCCTATGCAGTGGGAAAGTTTGCTCTTGTGCCTATAATACTGTCTCTGAAAAACTGTCTACTATCTTGAACCATGTCCCATGATTGGCCAGTGGCAGTCCTTTTTGAGGATCCATTAATGCCACTGCAGCTTTCTTCCAGCTGGACTTTCTGTCCCTGCAGCTAGAAATCAGTGTATTTATTACTAATGCAGGCCCATTGTGTATATACTTAATCATGGTTCTAATTGTGTCTTTAATTGTTATAAAATTGTTCCATTTTTAGATTCCACTTCCCAGTAAATCAAAGGCACTGCAGCTTTCCAAAAAAACCAAGGAGTTTTCCCATCTGGGTTTTAGCGTGTAACTCTTAAGTGGAGCATATGAGATACAAACTGGGATGACTTTGATGTTAGTCATCAGTAAACCATTTTGCAGCACCAGATTCAAGGACACTCAGGTGAGAGAGAAATATTTAAAGTTATTTTTTATCATCTTGCATTTACAGCTCATAGCACACACAAAGCAGTCAAGGATAACCTAAAATACACATTTTAAGGTATGAAGTAAACATGTTGGCTTCAACGTTTATTCAGTCCTCATGCTGGCAAAAGAAAATCCTGTTGTAGTTAATAGGAGGTTAATGTGAGAAAGAACTGATGGTTTGATTCCAATCTCTCGTCAGTTTTACACTGGCTTAATTCACTTGATTCAGCTGAGTTACTCCTGCACAAGAATAAGTGGTATCAGAACCAGGCAATGAGTGAATTCAGCAGGATTTGGCCCCATATAAATTCCATAGAGGTTAATGAATTTGCTGCTGACTAGTGGCACTATTCTCTTAAAGTCAAATGAAGCTTATTAAGCAAACATATATGAAGATAATACTTCTCTCAGTGTTGTTAGAATGGCTGTGGAGCATGGAGATTTGGGTGTGAGAGTAACCTAAAATCTCCCTCTTCTTGGCTCAGAAGTACTTGGTGCAATGTAGAAGAGATTTGCACAGGTTTCTGGGGGCAAAGAGATAAGACGATTTTTTCAGTATTCCATAGTTGCTTCCCATCATCCATTTTTCAGAGCTGTACTAATATATGGCTAAATTCTCAAGGAAGAGACCCAAGATTGGTCCCATCAGAATAAATCTTAATGAGATTAAAATTATGGGATGAAATTCTGGCCCCATTAAAGTCAATAGGTGTTTTCCCTGGAAAAAGGACTACACACATGGCCTCAACATGCATTTGGGGCGGGTTACTAAAGTCTTTGAGTTGTGCAAGGACTCATATGTGCAGGGGATGCTTAGCATACTCAGATTTTATACCTAGCTTCCTCTCACTCATGGGCTGGCCTCGGTACCAACCTGCCAGCCATGGGCCCTGCGGACTCTGCTGCCACTCAGGGTTTCATCACTGGCCTGGGGCAAAGTAGCTACCTTTAGCTGTAGCTAGGTTGCCAGCTCTCCTGGACCGGACAAACCAGGTGCTATTTGAAGTAATGACATCTGGTCCATCCAGTCTGGGAGAGTAGGAAACCATGGGTGTGACCCAGTCTGGGGCATTGAGGGCCATAAACAGGAGTGGGGGGAAGGTGCAGCTCAGCACCCAACTCTAAAAATAGTTTCAGTGCCACTGCAAGGTCTTGTTGATACTTATCTTGTTGCAGAAGATTGCACTCTCAAATGGAATTGCTGTATCTTGTGTGCCATGATGAGAGCCTTAGGAGGGGGAATAGTTAGATTGAAAGAATACTTAACAAAAAGATCAGAAACAGCGCATATTGTGCCACATTTACTATATAATGAAGTTTAAGGAGCCACTAAAACAGAAAAATAGGCCAATAAAGGTGGGGTTACAGCTTACAGATCTGAGAAACATTTGGGAAGTTTTAAGCCTTCTAATTAAAAACCTCTCTTTGCTCGATGTGTTGCCATAAATTCTAATCAACCTACTGTATATTGTAGAGGATTTTTTCTTATTTCATTTGTTTGAAAAATTAATTTAAATGTATGTTGATGAATATAATTTAAATGTATGTTGCCTATGTAGCTTCTAAGGCAAAACCAGATCTGTATGATACACAATTGTAGTAAAATTTGCCACAAAACTCAGTTGCTCAGTAGAAGTTGCCTACTAAGAAAGGGAAAGCTGAGTATCCCATAGTCCACACAAGGATGCTTTAAGGCACCTTTTTAAGACTAGAGGTTGCCTAACATGCATGATCTCTTACACAGGTATCTCTATGTTCACATCACATAATTCTTGCTCTAAAGACCTGAATCATAAAATTTTCATGGATTCGTAGTTGGAGATATAAGGCCCATTAGCTGTGACTATTTTTTCCTGCCTCCATTTTTCCCTGTGCAACAGATGAGGTGAAACTGGTTTACAAAATTGCAATAATTAACGATGATAGAACGTGACTTTGTTCGGGGGGGCACATGCAAGATATACTAATGGCCCACTGTAAGGTGATTAGTTTCCTCACCAGTCTCTGAAGTTCATGAGACTTGAAGGAGTCAAGGGCCTGACGCAATGACTTCCTTCCCTTACTCATCAGTCATGCCCAACCCTGACACATCAGTCCTGAAATATGAACAGCTACACACATATCCTGAATGGATAATAAAAATATACTAAAGCAAGGTGGGCAAAATATTGCCTACTGGCCAGACCTACACCCACCAAACATTTTCTTCCAGCCCACCATGACATTCTGGGCTGGGACTAGAGGAAAATGGCTCCCTGCCTGCCATGGCCCCAGCCAAGCTACTCCTGGAAGTGCCATGTTTGGAGGCTGCTGGCAAGCATGTCTCTGAACGCCCCTTGGCAGCAAGCAGCTTTGAGCTGTGTGGGACCATCATGGCATGCAGGCCATCTACCTGCTTTAGTGCCCCGCTGCACAGCTAGCTGGGAGCCATCTGCAGTGCCTCCTGTTCAGGGGCAGAGCCTACACATGGCATCCCTTCCCACACTCCAACCCCCTGTCCCAAATTAGAACCCTCTCCTGCACCCAAACTCAATCCCAGACCCTGCATCAATCCTATATACCCCATCCATGCCTAGAGCTCCTTTCTTCACCCAAAGTCAAGTCTCAGACTCCACACTCCCTTCATTCATATCATACAAAAGTACAGTCCTGTGACCACTTATCAAAATTCTTGGAGTCCCCCCCCTCTGCAAAAATTATTACCCACCATTATTACCCACCTTTGTACAAAAGAGATACACCAACAAATTTTTTAATGTGAAATATATAATTCTTACTACATATGTATCCGCCACCAAGGCGGATTTGAATCTGGGACCTCGGGAGCTGACTATAGGAGTCTCTACCCTCTGAGCTAAAAGCCAGTTGGCTCCCAGCCCATGCTGTAGAGGTCTCTTGATCTTAACTGTTGCAGTGGTCTAAGTGCCACTTGCAGTACTCAGTAACTACACTAGGTGTGTGGGTTATACATATTATCTCTTCAAGAATGGGATTTGTTTTCTTGGAAGGTAAATTTATTAAGCTAAGATTAGACCTTTTGAAACGTACATAGGGTCTTTCATACTCTGGAAATACAAATAGGGGCTATCATGCACTTGCACAAATGCTCTGTCTACAGTCAATGCCCACTCTAGTCTTAAACTACATTTCACATTAGTAGAAACACAAACAATAATGCCCAATATTCAAACATCCAAATTCACTTTTAAATATGTTTTGCAATATAAAACCATTTAAACAAGTACAGTTGTTTCAAGGTCTTCACATCTCTGTTTGTGCAGAGTAATTGATCTAATATAAAATGGTATGTTTACTAATGTTACTGTTTTTAATAAACAATAGCTATAGTCCATTGTAAAACAAGGGAGGTTCTATGTGAAACCTACTGGAAAGTGTGTGTTGCGTCTCCCTTTCTTTGCAGTGATCACAGGAAGTGAGTGTTACAGTTCTCAGCTGCAGAGCCTGACTTTTTAACTCTAGGGCAGGAGTGGCCAACCAGTTAGAGACAAAGCCAAAATAGCTGTTGATAGAGTGCAAAGAGCCATGTATTATATATATTTTAGATAGATAGATAGTATGGGGATAGATAGATAGATAGATATAGTACACAAAATGTAGTGATAAAAATAACATTACAGGACATTTCGAACAAAAAACAATTAAAAAGTCTCTAGTCACTTAAAAAATTCATGGCCAGTCCACAGATCTTTAGAGAACTTGACAAGGAACAAACATCAAATGAAAAAAAAACAACCCTTTAAAAATACAGTAATATTCTCACACTAAAAAAAAGTAACCCCACCATGTATTTTAAATTTAACACTATTGTACTATTATGTCCTGTGAGTTTTTAAAAATTAAACTGAACTGAGAAGTAAATTAGCACAATTTGAAGTGCCTGTTTCACTCCAACTTTGTTGATCTCTGGTATGGTTTCCTCTTTTTTTTTTTTTACTTATGAAGATTATGGTTTTTTAATAGTTCTAAAAATTCAGGTGCGTCCCAGACTGCAAATATGACAGGTTCAAAAACAATGAGGGAGAGACTCATATCTCTGAATAATTGCTTCAGCCTGGCAAACAATAGCTTTTGAATTTTCTTTATTGAAACACAGTGTAAACCAGGTACACGCTGATCCTTTTTGCCCTGGAATTTAATTATGACATCTGTGTTGGCTGCCTTATTCTGCATCCATGAAGACTTTTAGTTAAAGGTGCTTCAGCGCCCCCCCCTACCCTCCCGCTCTAACCCAATCCCCTCCTTTCCCCCAGAGCCAGGCACCCCCAGCCCTCGTGCTCTCACCCAGTGCCCTCCACCTCCTGCAGAGCCAAGTATCCCTAGTCCCCCGCTCTAACCCAATCTCGCACCTCTCCCCCAAAGCCAAGAACCCTTAACCCCCTGCTCTAACCCAATGTACCCACCCCTCCCCAAGAGCCAGGCACTCCCAGCCCCCCTGCTCTAACCCAATGCCTCACCTCTCTCCCGGTGCCAGGCACTCCTAGCCTCCCTGCTCCAATGCAATGTACCTCCCCTCCCCCAGATCCTGGCTCCCTCAGCCCTTCCCCCAGTCTAACCCAATCCCCCTACATCCAGCTCTCTCTCTGTTCTAACCTAATGCCTAGGTCATACTGGAGCCGTCACCACTGCTGCTGTTGCCTTGCACTTCTCCCTCCAGGCTCTGAGGCACGTGTGCAGAGCGGCCGGCCATGAGCAGTCCTGGCGTGCAGCTCAGAACTAGCAAGAGCCGCATTTCTTTAAGCAAAGAGCCACGAGTTGGTTGCCCCTGCTGTACAGACTATTGCTTTTTGGCTCTGGAAGTCCCTGGTGTCAACCAGGATGAGGGGACTATCACATGTGTATAGCTAAAACAAAATACAGGACTATGTAGCCCTTTAAAGACTAACAAGATGGTTTATTAGATGATGAGCTTTCGTGGGCCAGACCCACTTCCTCGGATCAAATTGTGGAAGAAAATAGTCACAGCCATATATACTTATACAAGATGGTTTATTAGATAATACGGCTACATTTCTATCACTATGTGTATAGCTACTTTTTCAATTTATAATTAACACAGAGTTTCTCAAAGCATAACATTGTGCCCTCTGGAGACAGATAGCATAATGTTTATGCATGATTTAAGCCGCAGTAGTAGACCCAATGCTGCTATACATTTTATCTATGAAGCACAAATAATATAAATGTTATCCTAAGCCCTTATCCTGCAATGAATTCTTCATGAGCAGACCCCTTTATCCACATGAAGAGCCACTGAAGACATAAAGTCTGCCTTCATGAAGCTTGTTTCAGATTCAGGGCCTTAATGCTTTACATACTAACAGTAGCTCCTGTATTAGTGTTCACCCAGTGTTATATAAAAGTGTATATGTAAATATGAAAGGCACAGGTCCTGCAGCTGGTATCTGTTTTTACAGGTGGCTTTGCTTTTTGATTACCAAATGAATGTAATGTTTGTAAAGCTGCCAATTCAAAAGCCTGCTTCTCCACAGAATAGGCACATGAAGGGTAGTGGCATTGCAGGTTTTCTGATTGCCTTGTCAGTAGGGAACAATAATTTTCACTGCACTCAGCTGCATTTGACATTGCTTTTGACTCCTCTGTTTTTCACACAAGGATGTAAACAGCAGAAATCTTAGTCATCATATGACTCTTTTCAGTTCTCTGCCAGAATTTTTCTCTTATCAATATCAATGTCTTGCTTTTGGTTTTGGATACACAGTAAGGGCTTATCTAGATTATGCGGAACAGTCGAAAGAGGAATTTGCATATCTTCTTCTGATCGCGCTTTCGAAAGTGAAAGTAGTTTAGACGGGGCTTTATCATCGAACCCCCCTCCTTTGTCAAAAAGCTGTTTAGACCTCATTTTTTGAGGAAGAGCTGTTTTTGCGCAAAAACCTGTAGAGCGTCCACACCTCAAATGCACTTTTACACAAGGAAATCAAGAGTAAAACGGCAGAACAGAGGGCTTCTTCTGCTGTAGGTAAACCTCCTTTTAAGAGTTCTTGTGCAAACAGGCAAGTGTGGACACCCCATAGGGGTTTCTTGCACAAAAATTTGTGCAAGAAACCCCTGTGGGAAAAAGCACAGGTGCTCTGATGGCCATTCTGTGAATAGCAATCAGAGCTTTCTTGTGCAAGAGCGTCCTTGCAGTGTGGATGCTCTTTTACGCGAAAGCACATTGCTTTTGTAATGTGCTATGAGGTGTGGGCGTGCTCTCGTGCAAGAAGTTTTTGCACAAAAACTCTTGTGCAAAAGGCTTCTTGCACAAGAAGCATGTAGTGTAGACATAGCCTAATTGTATTGTGGACTAGATTGTCAAATGATTAGATGAGTAACTGCGCATGCAAAATTTACATGAACATTTACCTGATCTGGGTGCATAAATTAAGCATGCAATTACATTTCTAACATGTTTGAAAATCTAGACCTATACTTATAGTACATGCTACATGATATCTGTGTATGTATTATATTCATATACAGTAAATTTGCAGCAGTACAGTAATACTTCCCCAATAAAATTTACTTTCTCCTGTACAATGAGATTATTTTTAAACAATTGATTTATTTTCATGCTCAGTATGTGATATACTCCTATTCCTTTTTAATATTTGTGTTGCATTGTATTGGCCCCCAACAGGAATCAAGAGGTTTTTTTTGGCTAACTACTGAATACCATGTTGGGCTATGTCTAAACTACACCCCTCTGTTGGCAGAGGGATGTAAATTAGATGTTTCGAAAGAGCAAATGAAGCAGGGATTTAAATATCTTGCACTTCATTTGCATAATCACATCATGATGCTGTTTTTAACAAGGAGTACAGGCTCTTTCAAAAAAGCTCCCTGTTGTCGAAAAAACTGCTGTTTCAGTTTCAAAATGGCGCTTGTTTGAAACAGCAAATGAAGGGCGGGATATTTAAATCTGTGCTTCATTTGCACTTTCAAAACATCTAATTTACATCCCTCTGCTGACAGGGATATAGTTTAGACACAGCCTAACAGAAGAACCTTGCCCTGATGTGCTATATTCAAAATGTACAGCAAAAGACAACAGTTGAATGCCACAGACAGAAAGGAAGCACAAGAAAGCATTGAGAGGACTATGATCCATGTAATATGCAGCATTCCTTGCACTCGTATCCTCTGACTTCATGCCCTTCATCTCTTTATCTCATTAGGGTTTCCTTTTCTCATTTATGTTGCTATATTAGTAAGAAACTCTCTTCCCATTCCCGATGGCCATTTTTCCTCTAATTATTTCATCTTGAATGCCCTCCAGGTTAACACTGGAAATTATGCAGGCTTTGTGTGCTGTGTAGAACACACTTGGAACGTGAGTTCTGAGAGCCCTACTAATTCTGCCTCATAGAGCAAAGAATAAGTCATGTTTCACAGAACTGTTGAGGTAGAAGGAAGTCATCGATTCCCCTGTGCTGAGGCAGAATCAAGTAAATCTAGACTAGTGCTTTTCAACCTTTTCTCATTTGCAAACCCCTGAAAATTTTTTGAGTGGTGATACAGACCCCTGTGAACACTTTAGATAGACTCTATGGATCCCAAGGGTGCTTGTAGCCCACAGGTTGAAAACCACTGTTCTAAATCAGTGGTTTTCAAACATTTTTTTTCTCATGAACCAGATGAAGAGAATTGTCAATGCCTGCGAACCAAATAATTTGACCAGAGTGTGAGCTCTGAGGTGGGGCTGAGGATGAGAACTTTAGCAGGGGCTCCAACTTTGAGGGTGTTGGGACTGGGGCAGAAGGGGCATACTTGGTGCAGCAAGGGTGCTGAGGCAGGCTTCCTGCCTCTCCTGACACCATAGACCATGCTGCACCCCAGAAACAGCCACCAGCAGGTTCTTAGCCAATGGGAGTGCAGACCTACTGCTCAGGGCAAGGGCAATATTTGGAGACCGGTGTGTGCTCTTTCCCCTGCCTCCCTCACTTAGGAGCTGGGTCTGCTTCTGACTGCTTCTGGGGCACAGTCTGTGGTGCCAGGACAGGCAGGTAGCTAGCCTTAACACCCCCACTGGTCACCTGATCACCGTGCAGCAATGAGACGTAGTGCCTGACATTCCTTGACCCACTACTGGGTAATAATCCATAGTCTGAAAACCACTGGCCTTGACCATCCCTAGCAGACATTTTTCCAACCTGTTCTCTAATCCTCCAATGATGGAGATTTCAGAAAGTCTTTTTTCCTAATATTTAACTTTAACCTTCTCTGCTGCAGATTAAGCCCATTACTTCTTGTCCTGCTTCTAGTGGACATGGATAACAACTGTACAGTCTTCTCTCTTAATAACAGTCCTTAACATATTGGAAACTGGGTTAACATGTCCTTCAGTTTTCTTTATCAAGACTAAATAACATGCTCAATTTTTAAAGCCTTTCTTCATAAGTCAGGTTTTCCTAACCTTTTATCGATTTTTGTTGCTCTCCTTGAGACTCTCCAATTTGTCCATATCTTTCCTAAAGTCTGGCACTGAGAACTAAACACAGTACTCCAGCTGAAGCCTTGACCAGGATAATTACCTTCCATATCTTATATACAAAATTTTTGTTGAAACATCCCAATATTTTTTTCAGAGCAAATGTTATTTGTATTGCACTAAATGTCTTACAGTTTATGTTCAAATTTTTCTCCAATTTCTAGCTATATGATGGAGCAGGCCCCTCTGAGTCCTTTCTTAGCTTGAGCGGGATTAAGGGGAAGGAGCTAGCTGGGCAGCTGCCTGGAGCGCCAACCTATGGGGGGCGCCTGATGGCAGCTGTAAGGTGCGCAGCGCGCCGGGGGTGGGACCGCACATGCATCATGCGCCCACTGCCCGGGGCACAGGAATGGCTTGAGCGAGCCGTGCTCGAGCCATATCTTTTAGCACACTGGGGTGTTCAAGGCAGACACATACTCCAGATCAATAACAGTTCTTTTCAAATACTTCTATTTTAATATCTGCATTTGGTGACAATATACTGAAGCTTTAACAGTGAAACATATGTATATATGTATAGGCTACCGGGTAATTCAGAGAAGTTCAACACAACTAATGTTCTTGCTTCAGTATTTTACTTAGTGATTTAATTGGGAAATACAGAGATTTAAATGATCCTGCTAAGTCAAGACAGGCACATCTCCTGAAGTCAGCCAAAATGCAGCACTGCCCTTCCCTACAATTCTGACTAATAAATCCACCATCAGTGAAGGCTAAAACTACAATTATAATAATACAGCACTGTATTTCCCAGCAGGATGACTGGCCCTTGATGTGCAGCAGAACTGAGAGCATTCAGTTCCCAATTCAGAGTAATGAAAATGTCAACATTATTTTAAGCCCTGGACATTTTTATAAATAAAAATGGTTAATTTCACAATTTGTTCAAGCACTGCTAAAATTAATGGAATATTTATGTATGTAAGAACTTCACAGCTACTTTGGCATGCTCTGATTTCCAGTGGTTTCAAGTGGGAGTATCTCAGTCTGCATCCTCACTGTCAAAGCTTCCTTTTGTGTTGTTATTTTTTGTTTGTTATGTTTCAGATACTAAATTTTGTAGTGTTTTAGGACCTGATCCAAAGCCCATTGAAGTCAATGGAAATCATCCCACTGATTTGAATGTGGTTTGGATCAGACCCATGCCCATTTCAATAACAGTGATAAGTATCTTTTTTTATATTATTTTAGAATTTTCCTTAGAAATACTGCAAATGGAACAACTGTAACCACATTCTCTTTTTTTAGAGCATTTCTTTGGCTTTGAGCACATAGCTTTCCTGCATTGCTACAGAAATCACAACAGATACAGTTCATTTCCAGCGTTGGTATGACAAACAAATACCCTTCCCTCCCCCCCCCCCCCCAAGTGCTTGCTAACCCTCAGTTCCACATCTGAAAGAATGGAGGGATGCCTACTCTCAATGAGGATGAGGATTTTCAAACATGGGCCAAGATCCAGATACTTGTTTGTAATAGCACCCAATTCTGCAACCTTTCCATATGTAATTAGCCCTTACTGTCTGAAGTCAATAGAGCTACTCCTTCAGGGCTCAATTTGTCACTGAAGTCTATGGAAATCTTTGCCAAATTCAGTCAGTACTTTTTCAGATCCTCATGGATGCTATGTAGATTTACTAAGAAACATTCACTTATATACAGGGAAATAAATCAATGTAAATTACTACTTGCTGTTCAACATCAACATGGAGTATTCTTCAGCTATAATTCCACATTCCCATCACAGGTTATCGCAAATCTCTATATTCACTCTTGCTCACAGATACTGTACAATTATATAGTTTTCCTAAATTCCTTTATTCATAGTGGAGAATATATCCTTTCAGAAATGTTCTAGGGATGTCAAAAGCAAGCCATAAGAGAGAGATGGTTAAGCCCACCTATCAGAAACCTAGACATAACTGGGTCTAGAAGGCAACATATTAGCATCCTCTATCCACTATTCAATGAGCTCCCTGTGTTTACAGTACTGAGCTCATTGAACTACAGTGACAGCTTGGTCTGACAGCTTCAGCCAATGGAGTCTGGGATTGCAAAGATCAAATTTTTCTTTGTGACCCAGGACCCCTTTCTACAAATTCTTATTGGCCCTGCAAACATTTGTATAGTCTGACAAATGTATCCAGCCTTGGCAGACTGTAAGAGCATTTAAAAATGTATGGCAGTTTATATAACATTCAGTCTTTTTGTTGCTGTTGAATGTTAATGTTGTCAGAATTTATAATTGCCCTGTGAGGCTGTGCGAGTACCATGCTCCTGCTTTCATCTTGCATTGTTCCTGTGTCTGTATTTGAAGAGTTGAAATGGACAGGGGAGGAAGATTTTGAAAGGCAAAAAAAAGAGGAGTTCTCAACTTCATTTGGACCTTTGAAAATCTTCCCCATAGACCAGCAGTTCTCAACCAATGTACCATTGTAGGCCACATATGCAGCTCTGTGTGTGTATGTAGGCCCATCCACCCAATATATGTATATACAACCTGTATGGCCCTGAGGATGTCACGAGCTGTGAATTGACTGGGCCGCAGGCTAGGAATCACTGCCATAGACAAATGGTAGGTGAGTTCTTTACTGTGTCAAGACATCTTCTTTCTGGAGTTCAGGTTTTGGTGCTTTTCCTTTAAGGATCTGTTTTTGTGGCAGAGATAACCAGGACTCTCATTGTATATTTCCCCTACCACCCTTCCATCTCTACACACATACAAACTGCTCAGCTGAGTTTAGTAGTGTGTACAACTACCGGCTCAACTAAAGGTCAAAGCCCAGGTTCTGCTTTCATTCAGGCTGGTAATCAATCCACTTTGCAGTCAAGACTTGAACTAAATCACTCAAGCTTGGATAGTTCTCCAGTGTGTTCCCTCCCCACACCTCTGTACTCGAAAAGAGAGTCAGGTTCTCCCACATTTGTCTGGGAAAGAATCAGAGTAGTTCAAATTATTGCAGCACAACTATAAGTGGGGAATGGCCATGCTATTGTGGGGAATTTCCTGCCTTATACAGTACTCTAGTGGAATTGGCTGATGAAAGGATTAGAGTCTTTGCTCCCATTCCCTTTACCCACAGATCAGCCTGACCTTAATTACTTCCCTACCCTTCTCCTGTATGGCAGAGTCCTCATAACCCTGACAAGGCTGGGCTCAGGATTCCTGGGGGCTTGATCCCCAATCTTGTCATGGTCTTTTATGACAAGGGCTAGCGTGTCCCCACTCCAGGGTGCTCTTTCTGTTCTGGCCATTTCCCTGACCCACTATTGCATATACAGGCAGTCCCCAGGTTACGTACAAGATAGGGACTATAGGTTTGTTCTTAAGTTGAATTTGTATGTAAGTCGGAACTGGCTCCAGATTCAGCCGCTGCTGAAACTGATCAGCGGCTGACTACAGGAAGCCCTAGGCAGAGTTGCTCTGCCCCCAGCCTCCTGGAATCAGCCGCTGATCAGTTTCAACAGCGGCTGAATCTGGACTCCTGGGACAGAACAGCTGGGGCGCTGCCGGGTAGGTCCCCGCAGGACCAACCCGGCAGCACCCCAGCTGCTCTACCCCAGGCGTCCCGCAACAAAAGCCTGGTCTGCTGGGGGGGGGGGGCGCACTAGCTGCGCCCCCTCCCTCCCCAGCAGACCAGGGAGACCCGAGCAAAGCCGCGGAGGCGCAGAGGTCCTGCCGCCTCTGTGGCTTTGCTCCAGGGCAAAGCAGGGAGACAGGAGCAAAGCCGCAGAGGCGGGGGACCCCGCCGCCTGTGCGGCTTTGCTCTGGGGCAAAGAAGCAAAGCCGCACGGGCAGCGGGGTCCCGCCGCCTCTGCGGCTTTGCTCGGGTCTCCCTGCTGTGCTGGGGAGTCCCCCCCCAGCACACCAGGGAGACCCAGAGCAGCTTTTCTCGCCCCGGAGGATGCGGTGGCGGGACCACTGCGCTCTGGGCGGTCCCGCCGCTCGCGAGCTCCGGGGCGAGAAAAGCCCCGTTCGTAAGTGCGGATCCGACGTAAGTCGGGGACTGCCTGTAGTCCAAGCAAATGCAATTTATTAAACAACAATCAATTTAAAAAATGAGGAAAAACGGCAAAAGATTAAAGGAAAATACATAACCTGGCTCAGCCACAGAGGCATCACAAACAGCATCTCTGGAATGTAAGGGAAGTTCACACCCTGTTCCTCAAATGTGCCAGGCTGGGAGTGCCATGGATCAGACTCTTGGTCTGGCGGTGGCCACATGCCCTCAGGCTCTAGGTGGCAGGACCCTCATTCCCATCAGGGTTATGATCCCTGTCCAAGTCTGGCATGCAAGGCCTTCTGGCTGAGGGCATCCCCCTGCACCATGGCTTTTACCCATGGTCCCCCTCCTGCTCTTCAGCTGCTCACTGCAGCTGGTTCCAGACAGCTGCTGCCACAGTTCCAGTGCTCAGCTCTGCCTCCAGTGTAGCTCCCTGGGCTGCATCTTAGCTGCTCTGGTTCTGGTTGCTGCAGATCTGCTCCCAGCACAACTCTCCGGGATGCTTCTCTGTCCCCTCTGCCTGCTGTGGCTCTGCTTAACTGATTTTCCCAGGCTCTGGCCCAAAGAGCTCTGCTTCCCAGCTCAGCTTGGGTGCCGGCTCTCTCCTCAGCTTGGCCTGCTCTTTGCCTCCTGACTCCCTCATTAGCTGGCCTGCCCTGTTAGTCAGGCTCATTTGGAGCATTGGCCTCTCCCCATTGCCCCTGCAGATTGTGTCTCAAGCTATGTCTACCCTGCGTTGTTGGGTGTGTTTTTTTTGTAGAAGAGGATATGCAAATACTGCGCTCATTTGCAGATCTTCTTCCGATTCTTTTTGCGGAAGAGGTTTTGCCGCTAAAAAGCCCTGTGTAGACAGCCCATTTGTCAGGAAAAAAACCCCTTTTTCGCAAGATCCCTTATTCCTCAAAAATCGAGCGTGCCATTTGCATATACTCTTCTGCAAAAAACCACAGTGTAGACATAGCCTCAGAGTCCTGATTTCCCATTGACTTGTCCCCTTTCTTTGGTACTGGGAGTTAGCCTGCCAACCTCCCCCCCCCCCCCACTAAGTTTCAGTAAGGGGCCAATAGTCCCCTTATATTAAGAACCACTGGTTGTGCCTACAGTAACTCTGAGGATGCATTCAGTGAGTTCAGCGTAACTTGAGTAGGACTTTGCAGTGTGGGTGCTCACACAGTGCTACGCTAACCCCAGAGGGCAATCATGTGGGCTAACTGCAATAAAAGCATATTATTAGTTCTCCCTGCAACTTACTATTTTTACCAATAACCTAGTTATCATGTTTATACTCAGGATACTCCACTGTGTATTTGGTTTTAAAACTTTAAATGATTTCACCCTGTCTGCATAGACTGCAAATGTGGGGCTTTCTTTCAACTTCCTTCCTTAATAAGGTGGCCATACTTCCCAAAGGGAAAAGAGGACACTGTGTGGGACTGGCCCAACCCTCCCTGCACCTGCGGCTGTTCCAACCACCCATTGGAGCACCCCCTCAAGTACAGGGGCAGGCAGGCATCAAATGAGCAGCTACACACATTAAAAAGGGTGACTATATTTCCCAAAGGCTGGGGCTGCCATCACAGTGAGCCCTCCCTGCTCCCCATATGAGTCTGGGACTGGCATCGCAGCTTGCTCAAGCCCTGCCTCTCCCCTTCCTCCTCTTGCAGGATAGCAGCACTGGCGGTCTCTATATACATTCCTCCTCACCCCTCTTTTTGGCAAAAGTGGATATTTGTCCTGTTTTCTCTTGATAACTAATCAAGCTGGCAAGAGGAAATGGGACAAATGCTCACTTTTGCGCACACACAGACAAATCAGAATGGCTGGGACAGAGCTTAAAAAAAGGGACTGTCCTGGTCAAAGTGACATAATCCCCCTATCCCTTAAGGTAACTTGTCTCAAAGATAGCAATTTTTTTGGAAGGAAAGCACAACCTATCTCCTTTCTCCCCTCACACCTTTCATTTGCTTGACTGCTTCCCATTTATGTTTGTCTGTAATTCTGTCGTTATTCTTGACTTAGACGACTTTTTCCTCCTACATCTCCTGACTTGGAAACCCCACAACACTTATGCAAGCCATTGATTTACTTGCTTCTGCTGAAATTCTCACCTATTCCTTTGCTTCCAGTGCTGTCACTTCCTAGAAACCTCTCCAAATTTTAGCTATCATGTGCATAGTACCATAACACCAGCTCCATGCTTAGATCCACTAACTTCCTGTTCCATTTAGGATGTTCTCCCTCAGTTTTGCCTACTTACTTGAAGTCTTATCTCCTTCCTGATTTTTTTCCTTTTCTTTCATCTAGTATTGATCACCTTTCTAGCATTCCACACAGCCTTACCACTATTGGATCCAAGATCCTTCTCTTTTGTAGCTCCTGCCATCTGGAACAGGTTTCCCTTGCCGCATTAACTTTCATACTGTTTTTAGAGCTCATCTAAAAAACTAGTGTTTCTTAACTCTTTTTTCTCTCTGCTTTCATGTATGTCTGTAACAATACTACTTAAAGCAAAATTACACATTGTCACATGTAGTTGGTGTTACCTCCAGACATCAGAAAATACTGTACTATGTCTGAGTGTGGTGGGCTTTCCGAAGCATTCCAAGGAGATATCTTTAAACTTAAGAGATTCGAATTGACAATCTTTATATGGAAGGTAATCTCCCATTGGCTTTAGTGGAATTTTCCTTGAAAATGGACAGCAAAATGGGACTCTAAATTAATTTAACTCTGAATACTGCCATGTTCCAGAAAACTGTGAAATACAAACACACACATTGCATTTCTTTTCCTGTCATTTCTGATTACTGTAAGTTTTGGGCATGAAAAATTTGTTTTTTCTAACCAGCTACGCCACCCAAGCTTGGCTGATTCATGCTATGATATAATCAACTGTTTGAGACAGCTTAGTTGCTACCATGGTGATGAACTGTGACATGCCAGAATAACTCAGGTAAGATCAGATTGAATTTGTGCCAAAAGCTCTTCCCTTTTGACAGTTAAAGTGGTGCAGCAGCAATGCATACTGTTTCTTCTTAAAAAGTACTGCCTTAATATTCCCTGACTGCTCCCAGTACCTTTTTAGAACTCCATAGTGTTTTATTTTTTTCTTACTGGTATGCCTACTGGCAGAGAGCAGCAGCCTCTGGGCAGAGCTAATTATTTTATTAGGTCAGATCTGTAGCTAAGACTAGCTAGCTAGCAGAGGTTGTTGTATCAAGTCCTGTAGACAGAGTATCCAGAGAGCTACGTCATGGAAGTTGGAGTCAGGATAACTGTTACAATCTAAAATATATGGCCAAGATTAGCAGATGCTTAATTTAAGCATAAATGATAGTGAGTGTAAACATTTTTGTTCTGAAGCTCTTACTTTCTTTGCTGTCAAAAGCACAATATAGATGCCAACTCTGGTCAAATTTGCTGAACATAGCATACTGTCAGTCCTGAATGATGTGTGGTAGAAAACATGGATGAGTGTGTGCCAGGACTGGCTAATTAGAGGTGAAATGCTATCTGGATTTCAGTACTGCCTGATTTGTGGAGGATATTATAGAATTCCCAATACTGATTTATGGCAGATTTTGGACAGATACTGTTACTCATTAATGGTTCCATAGGGTGTAAGGAACTAGCTAGTTAGTTCAGCCAGTACAGATTAGGGATGTTAAAATGAGGTAAAGTAAACATGTAACTGCAGAAAATGTCAGTGGTTACAGGGTTATATGTGGAGGGTGGAGTAGGGAGCTGATGCACATGGGGAGCCACTTTCAAGTCTCAGAGGGGTAGCCGTGTTAGTCTGAATCAGCAACACCATCACAGGACCTAACCAGATCAGCCATACTGTCACTGGTACATTCTCCTGCACATCTACCAACGTAATATATGCCATCATGTGCCAACAATGCCCCACTGCTATATACATCGGCCAAACTGGACAGTCCCTACGTAAAAGAATCAATGGACACAAATCTGATATTAGGAATGGCAACATACAAAAACCTGTAGGGCAGTGGTCCCCAACCTGTGGTGGTGGCCGGGTGCCAGGGGGCGTGGCCATTCGCCCGCTGGGTGCCAGGGGGCGGGGACGGGGGCACGCCCCCCCCCATAGCTGCGCCCGGGGCCGGCGCCCCCCCCTCCTCCAAGCGCCCGGGGCCGGCGCCCCCTTCCCCCCAAGCTCCGTGCGCCCGGGGCCGGCGCCCCTCCCCCTCCTCCAAGCGGCCGGGGCCGGTGCCCCCCGCCCCAAGCGCCATGCGCCCGGGGCCAGGCCAGCCCCGAGCACGTGGCGGGCGCACACGAATGCCCCCGCGGGCGCCATGGTGCCCACGGGCACCGTGTTGGGGACCACGGCTGTAGGGGAACACTTCAATCTCCCTGGACACACAATTGCAGATCTAAAGGTAGCCATCCTGCAGCAAAAAAACTTCAGGACCAGACTTCAAAGAGAAACTGCTGAGCTACAGTTCATCTTCATGTTTGATACAATCAACTCTGGATTAAACAAAGACTGTGAATGGCTTGCTAACTACAAAAGCAGCTTCTACTCTCTTGGAATTCACACCTCCAGATCAGCTACTAGAAGTGGGCCTCATCCTCCTTGATTGGATCCACCTCGTCATCTCCAGCCTGATTCTGGCCTGCATATTTATACCTGCCTCTGGATATTTCCACTACATGCATCTGACGAAGTGGGTCTTTGCCTACGAAAGCTTATGCTCCTACACTGCAGTTAGTCTATAAGATGCCACAGGACTCCTTGCCACTTTCAAGTCCATTCTCTATGCTCACCGTCTTCCACCTGCCTCCTCACTCCTCCTCCCAAATACAGAGGCAGCAGCGCAGGGGGAGGGCGCATGTGGGGAGCCCGCTTCCCGTGTGTACTGGAGCCTGCATGTAACCGTGAAGGTTAACCGAAGAGCCCAGGCTCCTCGGATAATTGTGTGCATGGTTATACTTTCACATATCTAATACAGATTTCATAAAGTCCTGGTATTGGCTAATTTCTAATGGGTATCCGTACTAGTTAATATGTCAAGAAGATCACATAGTGTTGGCACTGGATGATCAGTAGCTGATACCGCATAGGGTGCCCAGATGTCTTATGCAGACAAAAAAAAAGTGTCCCAATTTTTCATATTTGCTATCTGCTACGTGTTGGTATTGGATGATCAGTGGTACTAGCAGATATTACCTGAGATATTAGTACTAGGTGATTAAGGGCAGATATCAAATAGGGAATCGGCACAGGATGATTAGGGTAGATATGTGGAGTGACAACATTGGGTGATCAATGGTGGGCACCACATGGTATGGATAATCCTGGACAGTTCTGGTTAAATATCATATAGGACATTGGCACTGGCTGATATGGTAGATATCATCCAGGTGTTGATAATGAGGAATTGGGGGTATGTATTACAATGCCTGTCAGTACTAGGAAAGTGAAAGGTTAACTGATAAGCATCAACCTAAATGGGTAATGTTTACCCATTCCAGTCAACTGGTGAGGGTTGGAGTAGCTCCCCACCTACCACAGGCAAGGGGCTGCTCTTCCATCTGGAGCAGCCTCTGCCCACAGAGGGCCTGGGCATCCCCCCCCAGCAGAAGCTGCTCCAGCGGGGGCTAATGGTGGGAGCCCCACACATTATCGGGTGCTGTCACAGCTCGGCAAGAGCAGTCCCCAGTACAGATCCCTTGGCAGTCAGTAAACTGGTTAAATCCCAGGGAGGCCTCACGTTTAACCCATGAACCGAGTGACCGGGATTTTGCATCCCTAGTCAGTACTGGGTGATCAAGGGTGGATATCACAGGGGCTGTCAGCGCTGGATGAGCAGGGGTGGGGATCACCCCAGGGGGGCGATATGGGGTGATGAGGCTGGATACCCAGGAGTGTTGGCACCAGATGCTGAGGGCTGGATCCCACGGGGCGGTAGGGATGGGCGAAGATCCCAGGTTTTCACCGACAACTCAGCGCCCGGGCAGACCGCACCGCGGGAGGGCGCCCCAGGCTATGCCGGAGCTGCCCCTGGCGTGTGGGGCGCTGAGCGCCGGGAGGGCGGAGTCCTGCCTGCCTCTGGGCCGGGCCCTTCCCTCCGCGTTGTAGCTGCAGCCTCGGCACCTTGCAGCAGCCGCCGGAGGTCGGGTCGGCGGCGGAGGCTGAGCCGCGCAGCGCCCGTGGGCAAAGGCGGCGGCAGGTGATGGTGCGCGGCCCCCGCCCGGAGCAGCAGCAGCAGCGGCGACTGGGAAGAAGCCGTGAGGGACCCCCCGGCTCAGCGCCCGCCCCGTCGCCACCTTCCCCCCTCCCGCCACGGGGTGAGTCATTGCCCGCCGCCTCCACACGCCCTGGCTTCTCGCCCCTCCCGCCTGCAGCAGGCTGAGAACGGGGGGCGCTGGGCGGGCGCGTGGGGTTCCCGGGGGGCTGGAGAGCAGGCGCTGGAAGCCGGGGGGCTGGCCGGGACTGGTCCCTGATGCGGCTCCGAGACTCATTCCGGCAGCTGCTGCTGCTGTATTTCGGGGGCTGGTTTGTTTGCCTGCTTTCACCCTGTCCCGTCCACGCCCTGGCTGCGCGCTCTGGGGCGTCGCCCCGGTGCGACCGGCCTGGCCCCATCATTAGTGCCAGCCGCAGGGAGGCCAGGCTGAGGAGTCCGGTTTGTGTTTGTTTGGTAATGTGGAAGCTCGGCTGCCGCACCACTCGGGCGGGGACTTCCGCAAACGTAACTGCATTGCAAACAAAGGCGCTGCGGAGCTGGTCGTCCGGGGGCTGCCATCGCTCCCCCTGACCTGCACCTGTCCGTCCGGGTGCAAGCTCCCAACACAACCCGCTGCTGTCTTTTTACCCATCTGTGCACCGCTGCCAAGCAAGGTCCTTTTGAATGAGTGATACCCAACTGGCTGAATCACATAGCAAAATGGAGTGAGATTTTGTTTTTACATGTCTCTTCGAAGCATAGTGGAAAGCCTGTATCACAAGTGGCCTTTAAAATAACTAGAAATGAGGATACGGCCCTTCAAATGGGTCAGACTGGAAGAAGGAGAAGATCAAGCATAACTTCTAGGTCCAAATGTTTTCATTAGCAGACTTTTCTGTGCTGCTGGGCCACTGTATTATCTGAGTACATAAAAAAACTGTGTGTGAGTCCTTAAAACATCCTGTGAGGTAGGGAGGTAGCGGGGAATTTATTTGTACTTCTTTGTGTTGTCTTATCCCCACAAAGGGTTAGAAGATATGGAAAAATAAATAACAGAAATAGAATTGAGAGAGAATGTGTCTTGCTCAAGGTCACTCAGGATGTCTGTGGCTGAGCTAGCAATCAATCCCTTCTCTCCTGAGAACTAGTTCAGTGTTTTAAACTCCATTCCATTTTTCTTCTCCTTGAGCTAGAATGGTGGGATAAAAGATTCTTGACGTTGGGGAGAATGGGTCAGAGCTTGGATGGAAGAGGGTTTTGAATTTAAGGGAGTAACAGGGTTTTCCCCGATTACTTATTGGGTAAATTAGAGGTTCAGTTGTAGTGTTTTTATTCAATGGTATGTGTACTACATGTGATGATGAGATGGGGAAAATTCTTGTTAATAGTGCAGGAGGATTTGAGAAATACCTTGGGAGTTTTTCCTTCAATCTTAAGTATTAGGAAGGTGATAGTCATCATACTTGCCAAACTTCTTTCCTACTTAGTGCAGTGCTTTTCCTTCCGTCCCTTACACTTACAGTGCCTCTTGTCTAACACTCAGAAAAATGGGAGGAAGAGGAGTATTTGCTTGCTTACATTGTTATTGGGAGATGTTTAGGTATTCCTCAGATTGAATCCTCTCTCATTGTTCTTTCCTGATATCTCTGAGATTGTCAATCAGAAAGGCCAAAAATATTGAAAGAACCAGACATGTTCACATTTAACCTAATTCTCCAGGTCCTTTATGAGAATGTGAATGTTTTAGCACACACGCTTCTTTTTGGGGAACCCGGTCACATCCCATCTTTCCTCTCAGTTCAAATCTTTGGCATCTGCTGTGATTATAACCTCCATATGCTATAACCTCCATAGCATACTAGCCTCAAGAAATGTCTACACTACAGAGAAGGTCGAAGCTGCTGCTGTCGATCTTCCAGGGTTCAAATTAGTGGGGCTAGTTAAGACAGCTAATTTGAACTGAGAGGGGCACTCCAGTCAATGCTGGTAGTCCTGCTTCCATGAGGAGTAAGGAAAGTTGAAGGAGGAGTGTTTTCCCTTCAACTTCCTGCAGTATGGATACCGCCAAAAGGTGAGTTAAGGTACTTTGACTTCACCTATGTAATTTACATAGCTGAAGTTGCGTATCTTAATTTGACCTTATCCTGTAGTGTAGATACACCCTCATTGTCTAGAAATTGCAATAACACAGTATTCAGTGTTGTGGGTGAGGTCTAACTACAGTCTGTGATAACTGAGTCATTTCATGCCAAATTAATGCTTCCCAGTTGACCATCCAGATTTTGATGGAATGTACTGTGCTAATAGTTCACGTTTCATTGGAAGCATTGGCTAAATGCCAAGTTTCCTCTGAAACATCTTCAGAGGAATTGTCACTTCCTATCCCGTGGTAGGGTATCTAGCTAAACATGATGCTCTCGCTTGCAGATTTTCAGGTTTTGTATATATATTTTTTTTAAATTAAAACCTAAATGAACTAACCTCTTGATCAGTGGGAACTTTTTATTTACTACTTTGTTCATACTCTTGCATGTTTCATTTATCAGCATAGCTATGGGCATATATAGTACAGGTTGTATCTCCCTGGTCCAGTACCTTTTGGGACCTGACCAGTTCTGAACCAGGGAATCTTCCAGACCAGAGGAGGTCAGTACTACGGATGTAAAACTGCGGTTAAAAATGTAACCATGTAATCACTAAAAATCATAAAGGTTACACACACTATGAACTCTGAAGAGTACAGCTTATTTAAGCTTTATACTGCAGTGTTTATAGCCCTCCTGGGGAGCCAGCATGTAACCTGTGGGGGGTGGACGGGCAGGCCTGCCATGGACAGAGGCTGCTTCGGTGGGCCCTGCACGGGGCTGCTCGAGCCCCTACTGGTTAACCAGAACCAATAAGCCTCACCTTTTAAGGGTCAGGCTAATCAGCTATCCTTTTACACCCCTAGTCTCTGCTGGCCCATCTGTTGCTGCCGGATATAGGGCTCCACTCTGGCAGCAGCAGAGAGGCTAGCATTGACCAAGAAGGGATTGGGGGGGTGGCACTTAGGGGAAGATGCAGGATGGTTGTGGAGCTCTTCTCCTGTAGGCCAGGAATGAAGCCCTGTGGAAGTGCACCGAGCTCTGCAGCCACTAGGCTGCACTCCTGTCCCCTGCCACTGACTGTGGGACTGTGCTTCTGGCTCCACCACCACCCTGCCTCTTCCTGAGCGTCCCCTCCATCCCACTCCTCTGAGCTATTTACGGTGCCTTGGAAGCTCTGGAAGGGTGGAGGGAGTTGCTGAGCACCCAGGCCCAGCTTGTACCCATGAGTGTTCCAGTCCAGGGGTACTCATGGAGAAACTGGACCACAGAGGTTGCCAGACAAAGGAAGTTCAGACTATGGAGGTCCAACCTGTCAATGAGCTTACCTCACAAACCCAGCAGAAGTTCAATATTTATCTGTGTGAAGTGTTTGCTGCTAGGTATAGAGTTTTTAAGACCTAGTTTTGTGTTAGCCGCATCATAACATGTAACTACTGGTAGTTTTAAAATGTAAATTACATATGTTAAATCCATGTAATTTTCACTATCACATTATATAACCTGTTAAAGATTAGTTCAATTTTGGATTTAAACTTTTTAGCAAAAAATCTTTCCATTCTCAGTTGGGCCAAAACAAGTCTCTTATGAAAGTGAGTGGAGAAAATATTAGCAGTTAAAAATCATTGGTGTTCCAGAGGAACTGATAAAGGCTCTTTGTGATGGCAATGCTAGCCTCTCTTGAACATAGTTTAGTCTAGATGTATAATAAATACAGGATCTTCAGGGGGTAGCTGAGTTAGTCTTACAGAAAAAAACAACAAATGATCTGGTAGCACTTTATAGACTAACAAAACATGTAGATGGTATCATGAGCTTTCGTGGGCACAGTCCACTTCTTCAGATGACTGGAGTATGAGTAGGGGATATGAAAACTCAAAATAAATAGGCGAGGGAAAGGAGAGGGGGGAGAAAAAGAAAGGGGAGTGTGAGACAGGGCATCATTAAGTATCTGAAGAATGGGTACTTACACCTAAGCAGCTCAAAGTAAATAGATAGGGTCTGACTGCCTACTTGCATCTTGTGCAGTCATTTACATGGACAAAGTGAGTGTAAAATGTTACCAAACCAGAAGGGTAGCATGTCACATCCACTTTGCTCAGGTGTAAATAAATATACAGGATGGTAAGCAGTGGAGAATGTATTTTTACGTCTTTGTTGTGTTGTCTTAATCCCCCAAAAGCATTAGAGGATTTAGATAATTAAATAACACCAAAGGCAGCCTCTGATCCAGAAGGCTAGCAATCAAATGATTTCTAAATACTAAAGAGATTAATCAAAAGAAAGGTGGAGCAGAGGAAGAATGAGACAGGGTGTTTGCATGAGTAGTAGTTACAGAGGTCTTGGGAGTTTCAGGTGGTCAACAGTGTAAGCAATGCTAGTGATTTGTAGGGACTCCACATCAAAGGTACCTTTATAAATGGATTGAAAGGAGGATAAAGGGCTGGCTTTTGAATTCTGATATTGGAGAACTGTGAACTTGACTCTGTACTCTATATAGCTGTGCTTGTGGTATGCAAACTGGTGCTGAAGAAATCAAGTTCTGATGGGTATGCTCCTAAAAAGCAATATGAAAGGTCCTGCACATCTGCTTTTGTTTGTAATGTTTAAAGCAGCAAAACATAATACAGATATTATACAGATAATCAGATATACAGAGCATAATCCTAGAAAGATCTTGCATATGTAATTTTGTTAAAGGGCACAATCCCATGGTAGTCAATATAGGACTAAATGTTAGTTGTAGAATCAGCCCTCTTATTCTGGTGTTTCGATGGCAAAATACCCAGCAGCTTTAATAGAAACATGGATTTGGCCAATAATACTGCATTTGCTAATATTCTCTCATTTGCCCGATGTTTGAAACACATTGTATTGTCAGGATTTTGTGAGGTGAAGTTAACGTCATTACCTTTGTAGCTCAACACTAGAAACCACTTCTGAATGCCTTACATAGGTTCATGCACTGTTTTATTGGCCTTGATGGCTCACAGTAAATATTTTAGTATCTGTTATGAGAGAAGTACAAAACTTTAAGCATGACACAGATGCATCTTCAACTGTAGCACTGGGGTATTTCTATAAACCGTGAATAGCAAGATATCGAGTAAATGTTGTGAAGTATTGTTTTAGAAGAATGAGTGACTGAACACTTGAAAATCTTCTAATAGGAAAGTTTCTTGTGAAATTTCTCTTTGATGGCAAACTTGCTTTATTGGCCAAGTTTAATGAAAATTGGAGAGGGCTAAATAGAAACTTGATGCCATATTGATAATTTGACATGGAAGGCCTTACTGAAACTCTTCTGATTTATCAGCCCATGCAGACTGCAATCCAATCTGCTCTTTTTTTACAGCTACATATGGGTTTGAAGGTGTTAGATAAAGCTTCCTGTTTTGGGTACTTCATTCTCAGATTTGTTAGTTTTTAGTGTAAATATCATTTTGTGCAAAGTATTGTTGAAGATACTTAACTGATGAAAGTCCTTCTGTAACTGTCTATACTGAGTATATAACAAATTATGGCTTTTGCATTAGATATGCTTAGCCATTTGCATTTAATTTGCTCATTTCAAAGCTCTCTAGAATTATATTGCTTTTTGATTCTCAAGTACACTCAGTTTCTTGTTAAAATCAAGTATTTATTCTGTACTAGAAGTTCTCCTTAAAGTATCAAATCTAATTTGCTGTTGGTGTTTCGGCTTATAAAAACTTTAAGGATATGTCCACGTTGGTGACCAGTCTGTCAGCTGGTCCATTTCAGTGACTTGGGCTCATGATATTGTAAAATTGCAGTGTAGACATTTGGACTTGGACTGGAGGCTGAGTCCTAGGAAACCCAAAGGGAAAGAGGGTCCCAGATCCTGGACTACAACCCAAGCCTGAATGTTGTACACCGCAATTTTATAGTAATAAAGCCTGAGTCAGCTGACATGGGTCAGTTGCAAGAGTTTAACCCCAAAATGGCCTGAGATCAACCTCTGGGCAGCTGCTGCTGTGCCCCTGCTGTACTACTGCACTTATAATCCATGGAGACATTTGAGTTGTGTATTTCTTGATTTAAATCAGATGGGGCGAATGATAGGACACTTTTTTTGAGGGGGTGCCCTTAAATTTTGGCATTTGCTTTGCTATTAGATTTGTTGTCTTCAGCACATGTTGAAAATGCATATGTTTTCTCAGAGTTTTGGCAGGGATGAGTGCAGAGTGAGAATTGAGCTTTTATATATACTTGATCTTTCCTTTTAATTATAGGGATTGATTTGTGGTGCCAGGTTGGGCTGTCTGGAATAGATTGGCTCTGTGTGTTTTACAATTCGTTGAATGATCGTGTTGTTTCAAATATCAGAATGTCTAATGCCAATGTGAATAAGCACCTTTTATTAAATTAAGAATGAATAGGAGTGTTTTAATAAGATAATGTGAAGAAAAATATTTTGCTTTAAGTGTGTAACTTTCCTTGTGTGTGTTATGAATTTTAAAGCCTGCTATTCTCTGCTTGTCCTTTCCAAATAATTTTGCCTGTTACAGTCTTGTGTAGTTGTATGTCACTGTATTCAATAAAAAAAAAAACTAAACTGTAACAAGACATTAGGATACCTCAAAAATATTTCATGTTTTCTGTGATTTTTCTAGATGCCTTGGAAACAGATCAAATTGTTTTTCTCTTATATTTATAAAAATCTTTGAATTTTCATTTGATTCTCAATCATTCTTTAATGTTAAGTAGTAAAATAATTTAAATAAGGTGTCTAGTTAACAAACAGTGGAAAATATTGTGACAGCTGGCTCTTGCCTGCCAAATTGACTAGAGGTTGAACCTCTCTAGTCCAGAACTCTCTGGTCTGGAAACATCTGTAGTCTGGAATGATTTTAGTTAGCCAGATGTCCACTTTTCATGGGTGTGGCCAAGTTTTCCACAGTCCCATAAAGTTAGTTTACACTTACCAGTCCTAGCTCTCTGTGTCTGTTCTGTGTTATTTAGCTTTAATTTAGCCCTAAATGTCCTCTAATAGTCCAGTAAGCAGTGGAAGTGTTGGTATTGCTGCAAGACAATATTGACCTCCTGTGGTCCGGAAAATTCTCTGGTTCGGAGGCGGTCAGGTCCCAAGGGTGCTGGACTAGAGGTTCAACCTGTATAACAAGACACTGAGTTTTGTTTTCTTTAAGGTAATATTAGAAATTAAAGGTAGCACCAGATGCCCACTTACCAGTATTTAATTCTCAGAGCAAAGGGTTGCTTCCCTTTTTCCTTGTATTTAACAGTTATTGTGGAAGGATCATTATGAAGGCTAGATGGTCCTTCTGATTACTCCTATTGTGGCTGATTTTTCGGCAAGAAATAAATGGTTATAGATTTGAATGTCTGATACAAAAACATAAGTAAATGCAGCAGGGGTGGAAAAATAGGAACAGGCTTACAACAGAAGGAATAATTTATTTTTCAAAGCTTTCTTTTATATAACTGATTGCTAATCCTTAACTAAAAAGAAACAATACACAGTCACAAAAGAGAAAGGAAGGATAGGCTTGTAGTTAAAAGGAAATCAATGTATGCTTACGTAAGTAGTCTCAGAGGAAGGGTGGTCTCATAGACTGAATCTGTACATCTATTCTTGGAACAGACAGACTTCCTGTGTGACTTTTAAGCAGGTGGCTTCTTTTCTCTGCATTTGTAATATGGGAAGAATAACTGAGAAATGGTATTATGGAACTTCATGTCTGGGAGGTGTTCAGATGTTGGGGACCTATTAGGGATGTAATAGTGTAGTTGATTAACCGGTAAGCAAAAGTTTATAGGTTAATGCTATAGACTATATGCATTTCCTCCCCCCCACCAGTACACTTTTTAGCAGGCTGGCCATCAGCTTGGCTCAGTCCTGCCTCGCACCGGGTTTGGGACCTAACCTCACTCTGCATTTAAAATGTATTAAGAGCCTGGGGCACTGGCAGCCTTGTTCAGTTCTGGCTTGTGCTGGTTCCGAGAACTCAGCACCTGATACAGAGGCAGCAGTACAGGGTGACAGGCAGCCAGTCCGTGAGGGGAGCTAGTTTTTAAACTGGCTCCCCTCGTGGACCAGCTCCTGCCTAGCACCCCACACTGCTGCCTCTGTATGAGAGGCAGCAGCGCGGAGTGGTGGGGGGTTCCTTGAGAGTGAGACCAGAGTGCACTGGCTGCCAGCTCCATCCCCGGGAATTACAGAATAGTCGAATAACTGATAAGAATTCATGAGGTTAATCGACTATTCAATTAATCAATATTTAACATCCCTAGGACCTACATAAATAGTTCTCCCCTTGTCTCTGAGAGTGATTTTTGGCATTTCAACTTCTGGAAAGTGTGTTTGCCTTGCATATTAGGGGGCAAGGTCCCCGTTGGTGATGTCTCATGCACCCCCGTCCCACAGGCAATCCTTTAACCACTGCAACCAAATTGGAGCACACATGACCTTTGTTAGAGGCTACTTTTCAATTTAACTTTGACACTTGGGTAAGTTGGTAAAAGCAGCTTTGAAATGTATGTTTGTGGTTTCTAGGATGAGGTCATAACGCAGTGTTCAATAGCTCCTGACTAAAACCCCACGCTCGTATTACTGTGTTCTTCTAAGGCCTTGTCTTTGGTAGAGTTTTTTGGGCTCTACTTGAATGCCAAATAATTCACGATAGCTAATACATTTGTAAGGAATCTAGTCTGGACATGCACAACTTGTCTGTACCTGGCTACAGATGTTTGTAGTTTGCTCAAGCTTATCCTTGAAACTATAGTCCACACAGTGTCCCTTTCAGACTAAAATCGTGTGGATATGGAAAATGTTTTTACAAAGCAGTACCATTTGTAAAATTGCAATGGTTGATGCAGTTAAATTAACCCTGGAATTGGGAAAGGCTAGGCTATTTCTCTCACTTCCAATTACACAATAACTTAAGAACTGTTTTTGCTGATGCTTACTTAGGTTGATTTCACTGTAGAGCTGCCCAATGATCAAGCTTTCTTCTTTTTATTAGATGCTAGAAAGCCGTAGTTGGAACCATTGTTGCAGGAATTCCAATAAACCTATTTGCTGATTTCCATTGCCCACCACCCCTTTTTTTAAAATTAACACCGCATCTAAAAATTGACTCTGCTCAAAACCTGGAAAATAATCCCGTGAAATTTCTACTAATGCAGATACTGTGTCCTAGTACTGGAGGCTATATAGTGCAATACTAATAGCATGCAGTGAAATATTTACTTTAAAATGTTTGTTTCATGAAATAACCTTTTTACTAAGAAGTTTATGGACAAAATATAGTGGCAATACAGGTATGTAACAAATTTAGAAGGAAATGGATGAAACAGCAGATGTAAAAAAATATAGGGAAAATAGCCAATAACTTCGTATTTTTGAATCCCAACAATATTAAGCAATTGTAAAATATTAGTTATCCATAAACCTAATAAAAATTAACATGCTCTAGGAAACCTAACTCTAAAACCTATTCCAGTTGGAAAGTGAAACTGAAAATAAAAACACAAATTAAGAATCATGTCTGTTGTGTTTAAAAATTCTTTGTATGTTGTAGGGATGTTAAATCGCGTGTGACTAATTGCAAAATGCATTGACTATTCGAATAGTGGATAGGGCGTGTCCGCCTTTGAAGTGTAGAAACTAGGGCTGTTGCTACACTTTAAAGGTGAAAGTGCCACATGGAGCCTGGGATCAGCTGGGGACTGCCTGCTGACCCCAGGCTCTGTGCGGCGCTGCGGCTTTGAAATGCCGGTGTGGGAGCCCAGAGTCAGGGTCCTCTTGGCATTTCAAAGTGGCAGCGCCGTACAAAGTCTGGGATCAGCTGGGGATCTGGGCCCTCTCTCCATGAATTTTTGTCATTCTTTTTTAACCCCATTATTTTTTCAGCATCCACAACATCTTTTTGCAATGAGTCCCACACATTGACTTTGTGATTTCTGTGAAGATGTACTTCCTTTTGTTTGTTTCTAAATACGCTGCCTCTTAATTTCATCAGGTGAGCCGGGGTCCTTGTGTAATGTGAAGAAGTAAATAACATTTCCTTATTCACATTTGTCTCACTAATATTTTATAGACCTCTCTCATATCCCCCATTAATCATGTGTTTTCCAAGCTGGAAAAGTCCCAGTCTTTTTAATCTCTCTCCATATGGAAGCTGGTCAGTACATCTAAATAATTTTTGTTGCCCTTCTGTACAATTTCCATTTCTAATAGACATATTCAAGGTATGGGCATTCCAAGGATTTAGATATACTGGTTTTATAATTATTGCCTGTATAAATCTGTCACTTTCCTAATGGTTCCTAACATTGTCTGAGCTTTTTTTTGACTGCTGCTGCACATGGGGCTGATGTTTTCAGAGAACTATCCACATTGACTCCAAAATTTCTCTTGAGTGATAATACCTATTTTAGATTGTTTTCCCTCATGCATTTCTTTGAATTATCAAGATTGACTTTGACCTGCCTTTTGTTGCCCACCAACCCAGTTTTGTGAGATCCTTGGAGTCAGCTTTGGACTGAACTATCTTGACAAATTTTGTCACCTCATAATTTACCCCTTTTCCCAGATCATTTGACTGTTGAAAAACACTAGTCCCAATACAGATCCCTTGGGGACACAAATATTTACCTCACTCCATTTTGAAAGCTGGCCTTTTATTCCTACTCTTTATTTCCTGACAATTAACAGGTTACTGAACTGTCAGAAGACGTTCTTATACCATGAAAGCTAACTTTGCTTAAAAGCCTTTCTGAATGTACAAGTATGTGATCTAATATCTAATACCTCTGTCCAATACATTGGTATTATTTTCCTTGTACGAAAGCCTTCTTGGTTCTTCCCTAGTAAAATCTTTACAATATTTTAAATCAATTTGCCTGGTTCTGAAATTAGGCTTATCAACCTGTAACTGACAGGATTGCTTCTCAAGCCTTTTTTTTTTAAATATCATCATATAATCTATCCTCCAGTCACCTGGTACAGGAGTCGATTTAAATGGTAGGTTACAGATCACATTTAGTAGTTCTGCTGTTCTGTATCTGAGTTCCTTCAGAACTCCTGGATGAATACTGTATGGTCTTGGTTCCTTATTACTGTTTAATTTTTCAATTTGTTCCAGATTTGTCACCCAAAAATAATGGCTTGGATGTGGGAATCTCCCTCACATCCTCTTCAGTAAAGACCTATACAGTGAATGAATTTAGCTTCTCCATAATGGCCTTATATTCCTTGAGTGCTCCTTTTATAACTTGATCATCCGACATTTCCTCTAATTTCTTTGGCAGGCTGTCTGTGTCTGATGCAGGTATTTTTTTTAAATACCTAGTACACGTTGATTTAATATGGAACAGAACTTAATAAATATCACTGAAATAGAAATACCTGTGAATACTATTAGGTTAGAAAGAAATCTTTTAGACTTCATCCACTTTCAGTTATTGTCCTTAATGTTTGGGATGAAAATTCTAAACTACAATCAGATTATTTAAAGGATAATCTCACTTTATCTCCATCAACAATGAATTTGTCAGAAGGCAAGACTAAGCTACCAGTGTGATTTCCCATCTCCTAATATTTTAGAATCTTATGGGGGCTTCAAATAAGAAATTCAATTTCTTAGAAAATATAAAAGGAATCACTGGAGAAACATGTTCCATAATTCACAGTTTAAAAATTATGACTAGGATTGTCAACATGTAGTCGACTGCTGAGACAGCAGGAGGGTCGGTGGCAGGCAGGAGCCAGTGCTCACAGGGGGCCAGTTTAAAAACTGGCCCCTAATGAGCAACTGCTTCTGCCTGGTGTCTTCTCCCCCCCCTCCCCCATGTGTAAACAGCTACATGTTTACATGTAGTGGTTACATGTTTACACAGATACCCAATAGCTAACATTCCTAATTATGACACCAATACATTTCAGTGGAACAATTTATCTGTAACCCAAAAGACATTAAAATATCGAATTAAATGTTAAAAATGTTGCTTTTGAATATAAATTGATCCACAATGAAAAGACAAATAAATATGTATTGCTTCAGGCAAGAGAGTCTCTATTAAATATTTAAGTTAAATTGTGTTGTGGCATGTCTTATTCAGAAATGTGCATTGAAATATTTATTTAGAATGAAACATATTTACATTATATAGTTTGCTAATCTATTTTTCCCCTGGTTAAACTTACAAATATTAATGCCACAAAACCTCAAATTAATGCAATATGTCTCCAACCTGGAAGCCAAGAACTAATAGACCGCACTTCTCCATAAAAAAAATGTTTTTTGTTCAATAAGGACAATTACTAATAGCTAACTGCATTATTAAGATCTTTTATGAGCAACTTGAGTATGAAAGAGTATTAAAATCAAAATCTGTGTCCGGGTAGCTTTTAAAATTGGTTTGTAAATGAATTATTTGTGAAAAGGTACAGGACCGACCTTCCTAAAATCCACTGTTTCTCCACAAAATAAGTATAGGGCCTGCAACGGTAATGTAAGTTTTCTTCCCAGTTTTCCTGTATTTCTGAACCTTGACCCAAAAGGCTAAAAGATTAGCTTAGTCCCATGTCTGTTCAATCCTTACCTCTTGTTAGTGAAGCTTCTAACCTAATTGTGGCAATGATGTTTATGATGTAGATGCTTGTCCACTAGGAACTACGGAGGACCTTACTTTTCTTTTTCCCAGAAGCACTGAGCAACCGCAATCCAACTGACTTCAACTGAAATTGTAGATGCTCAGCATTTCTGAAAATCAGACCACAAATGGAGATGAAATAATTTTGCATAGATGATACCATTGAAGTGGATTGGTGAAGAAAAGCTCCATATCTTCTTTCTTGTCCTCTAAGTCACCTCATTCCCTGTTCTATAGTTAGTTAAGCAATATGGTAAATATTGGAGTTAAATTGTTAGGAAAGCAGGTGATTTGTGGGGCAAGATTTCCAAGGCACAAATGAGATAGTTGCCTTATTTCTGTTTGTGACTTCTGAAAATCTTTCTCCTGTAATGAATGTAAAGGATGGTTATTGCAATGAGTTACAGAACTGCTGCTGGAAGATAAGTTGCTGTAGTTGTGACAGTGTTGGATGCTGACTCCACTTTTTCATGCCTGACAGTATTGTCTAGCAAAGTGAATTGGCAGTTGAATACAATGTGTTTCTCTGCTCAGATCCCATGGTATTTATGGAGTAGAGCATTTAAGTAATTAAAAGAGGCTCTCCCTTTTTCTCTGTGTTGTGCTTTAACTGTAATCTGTTTTATTTGCCCTACAGGATAGCTGCAGTCACTGTGGTCAATAAGTACAGATGCTGGTGGTGAGCTATGGCGGCTGATGATAAAGTTGCCATTTTAACTGATGATGAAGAGGAGCAGAAGAGAAAGTATGTGCTTGCTGATCCTTTCAATGGAATTTCCAAGGAGCAAGATCATCAGCCTCAAAATGAAACTCCTTCAACAGAGACTACCACTATCCCAGACGAGGAGTTAGACTGGTTAGAAAGACACTGTGTCAAAATAAATAATGATCTTCTGATCTCCAAGGTCTTTTATTTTTTCTTTTATTCTGCATATGGCTCTCTTTACCCATTGCTTCCTGTGTATTATAAGCAGCTGGGCATGTCACCTAGTCAGAGTGGACTCTTGGTGGGCATCAGATACTTTATTGAGTTCTGCAGTGCTCCTTTCTGGGGAGTCGTGGCAGATCGCTTTAAAAAAGGGAAAGTTGTCCTTCTCTTCTCTCTTTTATGTTGGATTTTATTTAACCTGGGGATTGGATTTGTTAGACCAGCCACTTTAAGATGTGTACCAAAGGTTCCTCCACCACCTCATCCCTCCAATGCCAGTCACCTTGTAACATCGCTGCCACAAAATGCCTCCATTTCGTCTCTCTTAACTACAGCTAGTGCTACATCACAAAAAAGTCGTGGGAAACGGCGCCTATTAGCTAACAGTCCTCCACCTTTGGAATGGTTTCCATTTTCTGCTCCAATTGGAGATGGAGACCTCGCCTTGGATAACAACAATACACATTTTATTTCAAAGAATAGTACCACTCACCCAGGACTGCCAGGAAATCTGACCCACCCTACAATGCCGCCTGTTGTCACTACAAAGCCAGCATCTTTTGACCATGTCATGCTGATTTATGATCATCAAGAAGTAGAAGCTATCTTTCTACTCATTCTCTTGGTTGTCATCATAGGAGAGTTTTTCAGTGCCTCATCTGTTACCATTGTGGACACTGTGACTCTTCAGTACCTTGGCAAACACAGGGACCGCTATGGCTTGCAGCGGATGTGGGGTTCTCTAGGCTGGGGACTTGCCATGCTTTCAGTGGGCATTGGTATAGACTATACGCATATAGAAGTGATCATTGAAGGTCTGGGGTGTAAAGCTCCTGAATACAAGAACTACAGGATTGTTTTCATAGTGTTTGGTGTACTGATGTCAATGGCATTAATTGTGGCCACCCAGTTCCGATTCCATTATAACCACTACAAAGAAGATGAAAACAAGAGGAAAGAAGTAGAGATCCCACAGGTGGAAGGAAATGCCTCCACTGAATCCTCTGATGATAGTCCCAGCAGCCTAAGCCAGTCTCAGTCAATCAGTTTTTGGGACCTTATAAAGCTCCTTTGCAGTATACAGTATGGATCTGTGCTGTTTGTGGCTTGGTTTATGGGGTTTGGGTATGGGTTTGTATTCACCTTTCTCTACTGGCACTTGGAAGACCTGAATGGCACTACCACCCTCTTTGGAGTCTGTTCCGTCTTGAGCCATGTGTCTGAGCTGACTGCCTACTTCTTTAGCCACAAGTTGATTGAACTGATTGGTCACATCAGGTAAGCAAATGACAAAAATCACTAAAGAACTGTGCATGTGGTATTGGAGCTAAATGTGCAGAGTATTCATGGTTTTTCTATTTTAAAGAGACTCTTCCTGTTTAATCTGCTTTTTGACTATATTTGCGCTGCTTGGAAATGAGACTTCTTGTAAGTTATACTCTTCCTGGCTGAGCTGAATGGTTCTGCTTGGAGCAGATACCCTCTCCCGGTCCTGCAGACAAGCTGGGTATTCAGGCTAGCTCACTTATCTGAACTGTTGGAGACCACCATCAGTGAAGATATCAATATTAGTCAGTACCATCCCTAGAAATATGTCCAGAAGTGACATTTTGTTGGTGCTAGAACACTGTATATCCAGAAATAGTGTAGTCTCTGATACACTAGGCAAGATCAGAGTTCAGTGCAGTAGAAACAGAAGAGGTAATATATAAAGATTCTTGTAGCATATACCCAAAGATCAAAAAATGCTACAAACTGGTGAAAGTTGATCATGGATTTTTTTCTAACAAGTCTTATTTTTAATACAATTCTTTCCTCCTATCTCTTAAATTCCTAATGTGACACTGAGTCTGTAATATATTCCAGTGCTATAACTTTTATATTACAAAAATACCTTGAATATATTATGTAGAGAATGGAACTCGGTTACAATCTTTGAATTACTGTTTATTGTAGATGTAAACAATTAGGCAACAATTCTCCAAAACCACTCTCATCCCCTATTTTAAAGATACCTGTTGTGACCCACATATATTTAGATACATGATTGCCTTGTGATGTCAGTGTTAATTTTAAACATGTATATAATTATAACTTATTCTTCCGGACACCCAAAATGTATTTTCAGCACTTTAGCGATATTTGGCAGTTTACCCTTGAAAGGATTACTTTAAAGTGTATCCTAGATGGTTCTGCTTCACAACTCCAGTTTTCGTTTGAACAACAATCTATACGGGGTTTGTTTATTTTGAAGTGTAATAAAATTGTCACACCTCAGGGTGGACCCCTAAATAGAGACAAAACATATTTTCACAAAACAATATATGTAGTCTTATTCCTATGCCCTCTTCACACACATCTAGATAATAGATCCTTGGGCATCAGTGCATTTTCAACCATTTGGGTTGTGCAGTTGTTTTGCCGTGTCCTGTTTGTTTTCAGTGAGTTGATTCCACTGGTTGTCTCTCTCTTGATGTCAACCAAAGTCTGTTTCAAGTGATCTCTCAGGTTACCGTGCCAGGCATTCGGGATATCAAATTTTATTCCAAGTAGCATCTTTAGGCTTTTAGTTAATTCGGGTCCATTATTGGTGAAGCTGTTATGTTTTCATATAGTTCTTCCACTTAAGTAGGTTGCTTAATAAGGCTAAAATAGTTTCATAACTTCAAATTTTATGCTTAAGTGGCAGGCAAAGGAAAAGGAAGAGTGTAATTTAATAGCAAAGGATAATTTTCTCTCCGACAATGCTGAAACCTTGAGAGTGTCTCCACACCTGCAACATGAAAATGTCTTGTTTGGCATATTAAATTTGCTTTCTTCCTCTCATATTAAATATATTGAATATTAGTTTTATGTGAAAGTTGCTAGATGAATTGCACTCTAAAAATATGTTTTTCCTCTGACATTTATTGTTTCTGTTGAAAAAGAAACATAAATAATCAGCTTGCAGTTATGAAGCACTATGTTTGTTTTGACAAGAGGTCTTGTGCCGGATGTGTAGAAGAGGTATATTACTCTGGATATACTACAGGTTGTACTTCCTTTAACTGGAACTCTCTGGTTCAGCATAAGGATGTTAAGGTCTAGTTGACTATCCAATAAGCAAATGCTTATCGGCTAGTCGAGTCGGCTAGTCAAGTCAACTAGTCATTCTTCCCTCCCCCTTTTGCTGCTTCTGTCAGATAGAGGCAGCAAAGGTGGGGGGGAAGAGGGAGTACTTCAAAGTGGCAGCACCGCACAGAGCCCAGTGCGGTGTTTCAAAGTGGCAGCGCCACATGGAGCTAACCCCGGGCTCTGTGTGGAGCTACCCCTTTGAAACACCATGGCTGTGTTTCAAAGGGGAAGCGCAGCATTTCAAAGCAGCAGCACTGCATGGAGCCCACGGTCAGTGGAGGACTCTGAATCCCCTGCTGACTCTGGGCTCCATGCAGAGGCTTCCACTTTGAAATGCACAAGAGTCCCAGCAGAAGTCCCTATTGGGTAGTGCATTTCACTAGAGCCCTTGGGCTCTTGTGCATTTCAAAGCAGAAACACCCTTGTGGAGCCTGGAGTTAGCAGGAGTTCCTGTCGGCCCCGGGCTACATGTGGAGTTCCGCATTCTTCTTTTGAAATGTACAAAAGCCCCTATGCAGAAGAAGTGCCTATTGACTAGTCAAGTAGTCAATGGAAATTCCATCAACTACTCGACTAGTAAATTGACTGGTATTTAACATCCTTAGTCTGGCAACATCTGTGGTGTGGCAAGCCTTGAAATTTACATTTATATATTGACTTCAAAGGTGTATAAGTGAACAAGAGATAATAATTCTATCCTGTCTGTTTGCATGCATACAGTGCAATTGTGGAGATAACCTGGACCTGGGACACGCTCATGTTAAATACATAATTTTCGTTGAAGGTCACAGTGACATTGAAAAATGTATAATAATCATGAAAAGAACCATCATTAGCAGATTATAATAAAAATGGGTTTATATCTGAACAGGATACTACCAGTTTTGAAATATAGCTCACATATCCAAAATTATTGGATTCGGCAATTCCTTAACTCCTGGCTGCCTACAGTGCCTTTTAAACCATGATTTTTTTCATAAACCTTTGATGTTCCTAATCTTCATATCAATGAGTTAGTTTACACAACAACTAATTATAAAGCTTTATTTTATAATGCTCTTGCGTATGCAACCTTAGGAGTTAAGATCAGTTCTTAACATTTGAGATCTATTTACCCCCCTGAATATTTTTCTTTATATTGAAGTAGAACCCACAATGTGCTAGCTATTGTATGAACATATGGTACATAGAAGAATTTCTGTAATACAGACCCTAAAGTCTCTAAAAATGCATACAGGGGATGAGAAGCTAAAACATTCAAGAAAAGTAGTCAGGACAATCTATCCTATAGCTTCAACAAGTTACTTCAATTTCCTGGAGTTTTCAAATTGTTCTTGATAACAGTACAAAACCATAGGTTTATTCCTTTTCTTTCATGTATAATTTAATCTGGGAAGAGAAATGGCAGGATTGTGGAAGTAAAAGGGTAAAATGTAAAAGCTTATCGGATAAGCCCCAGCAGCCCTGGGACAATGGAGTCCCAGTGGTCCCTGGCCATTGGAGCTACAGCAGCTCTGAGGTGAGCAGAGCCTGATGACCCTGAGGCAGCAGGGACTGTTGGGAGCCAACGGCCTTGGGGGCAAGGGAGCTCCACTTAGGTCTGCTGAGGGACCACAGGGGACCCTGGAGTCCTGACAGCAGAGAGATGGAATTGACCTCCCCATGTCCGGCAAACTCCCTCATTCAGAACCAGTCAGGTCCTGAGGGTGCTGGACCAGGGAGGTCCAACTTGTACACTAATCATTAGTGATGTTTAATGTATTTTAGGTAAAACAGGGATAATCAGATGAGACCAGGGTTGTATATTGTAAGTCTGTATAATTTATTAATGGCCCAAAATCAGAATGGGAACAATTTTGGCATATGCAGAGTTAAGAATTCTGTGTAATAGTGGGAGGGGAAAGCTTCCTTCCACGCTACACCTAGCCCTGAAGACTTTGTAGGTCTGTTGTGAGGGAAATGACTCTGATTTTTGTGTTACGGTGTGGAAAGGTCACACTGAAGTTTGTTTTACCTTCCTTTAACCCATACTGCTAGTGAAGAAGTACACTGATGTCTCTGTGTTCTACCTCTCCTTTCTAAAAGAACAGACACTCTGGCTATAATTTTTCTGATAGCCTAACGCTAATACCTGCACTGTCCCTCCCGCCTAAGTTGCTGGAGACAGGCACAGGCTTGATTCTTTGTAGTCACATGCTCTGACACAGATAAATAGGAAAAATATGCATCAAACTGTAAATGTCAGAGGAGAAACATATTTTTTTAGACTGCAATTCATCTGGCAACTTTCACATAAGACTAATATTCAATATATTTAATATAAGAGGAAGAAAGAAAATTTAATATGCCAAACCAGTCATTTTCTTGTTGCAGGTGTAGAGAGACTCTCAAGGTTTCAGAATTGTCTGTGAGCTGAAATGAAAATTAGTCTTTGCTACTAAATTACTCTTCTTTTTACTTTGTCTGCCACTAATTATGTGTAAAATTTGAAGTTAGGAAAGCTATTTAGCCTTATTAAGCAATCTACTTAAGTGGAAGAACTGTATGAAAACATAACAATTGCTTCCCCAATAATGGACCTGAATTAACTAAAAAACTAAAGACACTATGTTACACTGAAATTCTGCTTACTTTTTTTTGTTTTATTGATTTTTTTAATAAAGAAACAGATATTGAAAAGTACAAGAAGGTAAATGACTTACTGCTAAATTCTGCACTCTTCACAGGCTGGCCAATGGAATTGTGGGGCCTTACAATATAAATCTGCAAGACAAGCCAGAACAAACTCAGACAATGATATATAGACATAACATGTCAGGGTGTGGTTAGAATGGTAAACAAGGAGAAGGTGTACATGAATAGGGAGAAGAGAGGTGGAGGGGAAAAGAGGATAGGTGGAATGAAGACATATGCCATTCTTTGAGCCATCTCAATATTTTATGTCTAAATGTATCTAGAAAAGGGGTCCAAATTTCTTCATTGCCAGAGAGAACAATTACCTCAATTTGAACACTTTTCATTGATTAATAGACTGATCTGAATACCACTGTTCTATTCTGGGCATAAACCTATTCTTCTGGTTGCTTCCTAGTTTTTATATGCTGGCACTTAGCTATTTTGTTTGCATGTCATATGGAGGGTAGGATGTTTAAATCATCAAGGCCGGATTTTCGAAATAGCTCTTATGTACACACCTAAATGAAATAGACAGATTTTCAAAATTGTTTAGTGCCCTTTGTTCTCCTTGGGAACAATAATTAGAGCTGGGCCAAAAATTTCACATGAACAGTTTATTCACTGAAAAATGCAATTGTAGTTCAACTGAAACTATTGGTAAATTTGACAGAATTTACCAAATAGTTTTGATCTCATTATTTTGTTTTCCGTTCACAAACAGCAGGGAGAGGCAGTAGCAGTGTACTATGAATTGACACTGTGAATGACAATGAATAGTTGGGCCAGGGAAAGAGTGTAAGGTTTTTCAGATTTTTCAATTTTGGTTCACTCTAAACTTTTTATTATTTCATAACAGTCATTGAACAGAAAAAAAATCAGTTATTTGCACAGCCCTGCAAGACAGCTGTGTTGTAGGATCTGAGAGAGAACTGGAAAGGTGAGAAACATCAAAGCAGTTGCTCAATGTTTAGGATGAGGGCTCCATAAGTACTTACTGGCTTTTAAACTGAAAGGCTCAACACTTGGAATCAGGCTGCTTCTGATTAGCAGCTTAAACTTTTGACACCCAAATATGATCATCTTGGTCATTTTGGATTCTATTTATAAATATCTAGCTGAATGTCTTGAAAGACTAGCAATTGGATGTGTTAGTGGCCAAAAAATAGTGTCAAGTATCAGAGAGGTAGCCGTGTTAGTCTGAATCTGCAAAAGCGACGAAGAGTCCTGTGGCACCTTATAGACTAACTGAAGCGTAGGAGCATAAGCTTTCGTGGGCAAAGACCCACTTGCATCTGACTAAGTGGGTCTTTGCCCACAAAAGCTTATGCTCCTACGCTTCAGTTAGTCTATAAGGTGCCACAGGACTCCTCGTCGCTTTTGCAAAAAATAGTGGTATATGCAACCAAGCAGGAAACTCTGAACTCAGATTGTATTCCTTATTTAATGTTTACTCCTGTTATGTTTCTGAAGTAATGGAGACTAGCACACAAGAGAAGTGGGTGTGGAGGAGACATGAAAAGTGTGGTTGCTGGTTAGGACATTTTTCTCTTTGGGAGGAAGTTGGCAAGAAATTGTATGTGGAGGAGTCAATCAAGGAAAAAGAAGTTCAAGTTGTTCGAAAGGAAGACGGTAGAGATGAACAGATTAAAGGAATACATTTGTTGTAGTTCTTGTTCACTACAGATTTAATCGCCAACCCCTCTTTGTCCATTAATGTCCAGCCTTGCCATTGCTTCCCATTTTCTGCTCTAAGTGATGCTCCAGTGTATTCTGTCCTGGCAACACACACCAGTTATGGACCGTCCCCTCCTCCCCAACTGCACACATGCACAGCCACGTCTGTGGAAGCAGAAAATCTGGAGCCACCAGCTGGGATGTCAGATAAGATTTCCTGCAAAAATATGTGAACTACTATAATGTATAATATATTAAGAACTTTGCAAATCCAGGCATTATTGCAGAAAGCACAAGCTTGGCTAATCCCAGTGGGCTGGCTCCAATGTAGTTATGTTTGCATACAGATATCGTGAGCATTGTACATGCTGTGGCATTTGTGTTAAGTGGAAGCCACCAAGGCTGAACATCATATGATCTACTTTTTTTTTTTAAGAGAGACTGCATTTGAATTAGCACTTTCCAGCTTAAATTTTTAAAAGTCTCTTAACAAAACATTGATGTAAGCTTCACAATGCTTGTGTGAAATAGAAAAGTATTAGCCCAGTTTCACACATGCTAACTTGAGGTACAGAATGATTAAATGACTTCGCTAAGAGAATGCAGTGAGATTGGGGCTGTGAAAGAAATAAAGCAAGCCCTAATATTCAGACTCTCAAACTTGTGCCTTAACACTTTGGCCAACCATTCCTTCTTAAAAATGTCCTGTGGTTCTATCCTACATGGCCCTTGTGCCCTGGTTATTTAGGAGGTGCAAGGCATCATTCTAAGATTAGGGTGGTTTTTTTATTTTAACATCTGTGTGTCACCTTGAATCTTCTGCACTCGTTCCCTCTTGGAACAGGTCCACTAGAAACCTGCAAATTGAATAACAAGCTGTTTTACAAAACACCTGAGTTCAGAACAGTAAATACCGCAGTGTCCTCTTTGCCCTCCAATGAGGTACAATAAGCAGGATGCTAAAAAGTGGGTGAAAGCAAGAGCCAAAAATAACCTTTTAAAGAGTCAGAAAAGGTTATTGTAAAGTCCAGTGAATCTGTCAAATGCAAACGAGGGAGTGAGTTAGTGGTACCCATTTATGGATGGGGGTGTGTGGGAGCAGGGTGGATGGTAAGGGGTTTTAGTCAACCCCACCTCGTTTTTGATTTTTAGAGATTGCAATTTCCAGCCAGTGATGGACAAAGGCAAATGATTTGTTGCTTATTTAGATTAATTTAGTCTGTTATCCCAGTATGCCTCTTTTCCTGGTCCTGGAAAAGATGGTTCATCACCTCCTACTAAAATGTTTCCTTTTTAGAGCCATAGGAAAGAGGTGATGTATAATAAAGACTGTTTTTTAGTAATGCCAGTTCAGTTTGGTGAGCAAGCGGCAATTGGGTTGAAGCCTGAAGGAAGGAAAAGAGAAAATCTTTGGTTAAATAGTGTCTCAAGAAAATGAACTGTGAAAACTAGACTCAGGCTTTTTGCTTAACAGTTATTTTAAAACTCTTGCTTACAAACTGGACTGTCTTGTTGAAAACTAGACTGGTGACAACTGAATCCTGAGTCATGCCATTGAATACAGAATGTATTGCTTTTTGTGGAAATATGCATATTTCAGGATAGTAGTGAACTGGATGCAACTCCTGGAATGCTAACTCTACATCAGTGTGGATGAAATACATTTCTATAATAATATGGACCTATATTCCTTTTAAATGGTACAGCTTTGTTACTAAGTACAGGACATGAAGAATGAATCACTGAGGCATTTTAAAAGGCTTATGTAAGGTGGAATGGAAACTATATTCTCTCTAAGACAATGTAGTAGGACACTACATAAAACAAGAATAGACACTTTCTAGTCAGGCATTCACAGAATCTATTAATCGTATACAGAAACATGCCTCTATTTAGAATTAATTTTGTTTTCCATTAGTTGGTTGAAAAGAATTCTTCTGGGTTTTGTTTAAATGTAATCAATTACATATTTATTTTTAACTTGGAAGAAATTTAACTGCCTGCCTGTAGAGCAGGGAGAGGTTGCATTTGGGTATGGGATCTTTGTAAAGGAAGATTTTTTATTTTTGAGTAAGAAATTATTGCATGTGAACATACTCCTCTTTGTACTGCAATTCACATTCATATTAAGATTTAGAAACCATTTGTGTGTATTTATGGTACCATACAAGATATGGAAACTTCAAGCCTGTGACTGCTTTTTTCCTTCCTCCCTTTAGAGTGCTCTATATTGGCCTTGCCTGTAATACAGCTCGCTACATTTACATCTCGTATCTGGAAAATGCCTGGACTGTTCTCCCTATGGAAGTACTTCAAGGTAAAATCATGCAGTTATGATTTCATAGTATAAAGCGAGACACTTAAATTATTCATGTTGCCATCTGAGCTGTGATTAAGAGAAAATCCAGTAGCTCTTTGCTTCTGACTATAAATATCCCAAAAGACTTGTGGCCTCATAAATTTTTACAGTGATTGTCATGCAAAAGGTTTGACGTCAGGAGGTTGGTTCTGCAGCTGATATGCCCCACTGTTCTGTGTGTTGATCCAAACAGATCTGCTAGAGATCGACACACCCTGTAACTAAACAAGGAGACAGGAACTTGAGTTGAATACACACCTGCAAATGCTGCTTGATTGCTGGGGTTCTTAAGCTTCTTTATATTTATTAAATGCAAAAAGTCAGCACTTCTGAAAGATGTTAAAAAGGGAGGCTTTATGTTTGTGTTAACTCTTCTTTTAAATGCCCTTGCCACCAAGGAAAATTGTTCTGGAACATCCTGTCTCTGTTAAATTTTTCTGCAATTGTTTTTTCTGTGGTTTATAACTTAGGCTACTGAATGTACTACTGTAACCTGTCAAACTTAGGTTTCATCAAAGCTCTGAATATACACACAAGGCAAAACAAGCCTTATAGTTTTACTTTTTTATTCAAATCAAAGGTGTACAGGGCCATTATTTTAAATTAGAGATATTGATGATATGTGTGTAGTCTGTACAAAAACATAATTTTAGGTCCTACTGTCAGGTGAAAAATCATATTTGTAAAGGACCTCTGAGGTGTACTAAAAGCATATTAGATTACTATAGTTCAGATGGGCTTTCTGCCATTTATATTCACACCCTGCCATATTACCATTTTTTAGATGGTTCTAGTCTAAGACCTAGATTATTTGACTTTCCCACTTAAAGTGAGCAACACGTGATGAGTCACTACAAGCTGTGGTGTTAATGTGCCTTCTGTTTTGATCTAGTGATTCTAGTTTCCAAATATTTGTTTATTTTTTCATTATATACATGACATGAGTACATTTTAATGCAATATTGAAAAAATGTTTAATTTGATAAGTATCTTATCACATATGCTCTAACTAGGGATGTTAAAATGTGGTTAATTAAGTAAACGTGTAACCACTGAAAAAATTCAGTGGTTACATGTGAGGAGCAGTTGGGTCTGCTGCGTGGCTTGTGCACATATGGAGCTGATTTTTAAGCCGGCTCCCTGCATACACTGTCTCCTGTCTCCCCCTTCCTGCACTGCTGCCTCTGATAAAGAGGCAACACTGCCGGGGTAAAAGCCAGCTCCCTGCGAACACCAGTTCCCGCTTGCCCGCTCTCCCCCCATGTGCTGTCTCTGTATCATGCCTTATGTATCAGAGGCAGCACAGGGAGTAGCAGGCAGCTCCCCAGGAGCCGGTACACACAGGGCTCTCTGTGCATACAGGGAGCCTGCATGTAACCATGCACATGGTTACACTTTCACATCCCTAGCTCTAACAGAGTTTTCAATGCCTAATAACTTTCTTGTAGAACTGATACAGGAAAATATGGCAAACTTGTGCTGTTTATTACCTAGAGTGGGTTTTGGAATTTGTTTTTCCTGAAGTTCTTGATATAAACTACTTCATCATTTAATAGCCATTTAATGAAATACTTAGATAGTGATGGATACATTAATTTTAAAGAAGATTAAATGTTTTATTAATATAAAATTATAAATGTATATTGAACGTCAAATTAAGAATTCAGGGCCACCACAGAGTGTGAAGGGCACGGAGAGATTTCTAGAAGAGACTGTGCAAACTACATCTATTGATAGTCGCAAAATTGTAGCAAGGTTAACATTACAATCCGTGTATATAAATTGGTGAGATGCTGAAATACAGCATCTTCCTAAACCAGAAAATGGGAAGATTATTTTACACTTACTTCCTGATGAAAGTGTGGAAATTGTAATCCTTGTTTAGTCACACAAGAACAGTTATATGAAAATAAATGGTTGGATTAACTTGTAAATTGCTGGAAATTTAAAGGCTGCCAGCCATACGAGTGCCAATGGGGTGTAAATACGTTGTACATGTTCATTCTCCAAACATGCAAGGAAATGAGTTCATGTAACATGTCTCCAATTCTTGTCAAAGTTACAGTAGAACATTTAGTAGTCTAATTTATAATCCACAGAACACCACTGAAAAAATTGAGAGACCGGCAATTTTTATTTTTTTTTGGGTGGCTAGGGTGTGTAAAAAAAAGTCAACACAAACCTGCATTTACCCTTCTTAAATGTTGTCTTTCAAGTATGTTGACTTTTTGCATTTAGTAGATATAAAGAAACTTAGTTAAGAGACCCATCAATTTACCATTCTCTTTACAATGACTAGTTTTATCACTACTATACTCTGGTTTCAAATGTTAGTTTCAAAACAATGGGCTGACCTCTATTCTGACAATGAATTTTTCCCAGTATAAAATTACCTCCTCTGTGTGATAGCAGCCATTCTAAATTGTCCTGCTGGATGGTGAGACTAATGACCTGAAAATATCTGTTTTAAAGATATGGAGCTCTTAAAAAGTGGCAAATGGCTAAACTGGTCCAGAAACAAGTGCCAGGGCCAGTACTGCTTTCCATTTGTGCCTGAAGCTCAAGTTAAAGTTAGCAAAGATAGCCATTTCTGTGGAGTATATAACATGGTAGGGAAGGGGGAGAGAGTAGGGACAATTTGTTCACTACAGTTTTATTAGACTATACCCATTTTTTTGATAGGCTAGTATACTGAAATCTTTTCCTTTCACACAATCAGAGTTCATTTGAAAACTCTTGACTATCTGATTATATAAAGATGATGATTTGATTATGAGTCTTTAAGGAAGAAAAATGCAGAGCTATGATAACTGCCAGATTTGTTCCAAGTGGACTAGTTTAACTGATGTAAAATGGAAGAGTGCTCACAAAGACCATCCAGGATAGAACAGGTCCTCCTCTTGCCTGTTCATGTGCCTCTGCAGTAGAGCTTCCTTTGTACTCCAGACTGTGTAACAGTGGAATGGGGGTCACAGAATCAATTTGTGACTATTTTAAATAGCTAGGAGAGTCAGAATTTATGTTTCTGATTTCCCAAGGAAGAGGGAGAGAGGAGGGTAAGGTTGTTACTGGGCTGATAATTGACTAATCATGTAGTTGATAAAAATACTAATGACTATATGATTAGTTGATAAGGGAAGGAGCTCAGTCTTGATTGGGTCTGTCACAGGCAGAGGCTGCTTCGTGGCAGCCTGCCCTGTCCCCACTGCGCTGCTACCTCTGATAGAGGCAGCGGGGGGGGGGGGGGGGGGGGGCGCAGGCGGTACCACAGAAACTGTGCTGGGGGGAATCGGTTTTTAAGCTGGTTCCCCCCAGCACCGGCTCCTGCTCCCTTCCTTGCTGCTTCTGATAAAGTGGCAACAAGCGGGGAGAAAGGAAATGTGAGTAGTTGACTCACCTACCCAATAAGCCTAGGCTTATCAGGTAGTCAACAAAGAACATAAGAACGGCCATACTGGGTCAGACCAATGGTCCATCCAGCCCAGTATCCTGTCTGCCAACAGTGGCCAATACCAGATGCCCCGCGGGGGGGGGGAGACACAACAAGTAATCCTCAAGTGATCCCTCACCTGTCACCAATCTCTGGAGAAACAGAGGCTAGGGAGGGACACCATTCCGACCCATCCTGGCTAATAGCCATTGAATGACTTAACCTCCATGAATCTATCTAGCTCTTTTTTGAACCCTGTTAAAGTCCTAGCCTTCACCACATCCTCTGGCAAGGAGTTCCACAGATTGACTGTGTGCTGAGTGAAGAAAAACTTCCTTGTGTTTGTTTTAAACCTACTGCCTGTTAATTTCATTTGGCGACCCCTAGTTCTTATATTGTGGGAATATGTAAATAACTTTTCATTATTCACTTTTTCCACGCCAGTCATGATTTTATAGACCTCTATCATATCCCCCTTAGTCTCCTCTTCTCCTCCTCCTTGCTTTACATCCCTAGAGAAGGGTGTAATTAATAAAAAAAAATCCTTTTCTGTTTGGATGAATTACATCCTATAAAATATCAATACTCTGAAGCTTAGTTTGCTAGAGGTTGGCATGTGTAGAAAACTTCAGTACAAAGAGAAGCTAGAGCTAAAGCAGGATAAAAAAATCAAAAGTATTATTTTATATTTCACATGTACAGTCTCTCTTGAAACATTTAATTAATTCTAATCCAAACAGGTTTCTCAGTAGGGTTCAGTTTGAAATTGCGAGTGTTATATCGATGCCCATCACAAAAACCAAATGATTTCGTGATACACACACAATAAAAAGCAAATTTGATCCTATTTGACTCTAAAGGGATTAGGTTAATTTTGAAGGGCATTGAAACCATCAGGTGCTTCTCTCAACTTGCTCTACATTTGTGGGCATGTGTTTTTAATTTTTTGGCCTTAGTTTTCCTTACCAAACAAATTAGCATTGAGTCAAATTACTGAAAGTTCACCAGAAATGTTTTGAAATTGCTAGGTTTTTAACTTGATTTTTTTAAATCTAATCATCTGACTATGTTACATAAGCTTTTCAGTGATTTTTCTTAATCCTTTAACATTTGCTTTTCCACATCAAAAGCTATGAAAGGAACACATCCAGCCCACTAAATGAGCTTCATTAACATGGGTCTACAATTGATGGGCAAATGCTTTCTGCTCTTATATATATTTTGGATTCTATTATTTCAATTCCATCTCATCTGATGAAGTGGGTTTCACCCATGAAAGCTCATGATTCTCTACATATATCGTCTACGTATATATTTTGTTAGTCTTTAAGGTGCCACAAAACTATGCATTATTTTTAATCCCCATATGTTACAGTTTTCAAAAAACTGAATCAACCTTGTTAGTTTATACCTTTTTAAATTGGAGATCAAGAAGATAATACAATAGTTTAAGGAAGTCAATCAGGAATCTCATCAGTATGTAACTAGCTTTTTTTTAATTACTACTTTTAAAATTATTTTTTAACTCATATATATGGTATAAAGTGGTCTGAAAATCATTCTGCATGTCTCGCCTAAGTTATCTTTCAACAGACTTGATGTGGATAAGCAAGGGCAAACTCGCAATTTAACACTTACTTCTAGATGAGCCATTAAACATGATGTGTTCTGTAATCTGACTATTCCTCCATTATAAGTATTCTGAAATTCCCAGGTATTTTTGTTGTAAATTCTTTTTGCAGAAAGTAAAGAATTAACATAGAACCTTCTAACATCAAATAGACTCATGGCCAGAAGATCAAATCTAGTATATTGCTGTTCATTAAATGAATACTATGTAAACCTGTATGTCAATATTCCTCCTACAGATTTTTTATGCTGATTTTATTTAATTTAGTTTGTGGCTGTTAGCCTACACTGACCAGCAATTGCAGAGCTGAACTCTTGTCTCCCTGATATTGGTTAATAAATCTGGTATATAAGACAGATATGTTAAATCATCCATACTCACAACCATTTTTATAAGTTACCCATTACTAGCATTTGCACAATTGTCATCAGAATGACCTGTGCCTGTTTTTAATTCCACCCAACTTTGAATAAGTATCTCCAGCAAGTCCCATGAGGGTTTTTAAAGCAGAACCACAGTAAAATAGTTTCAGGTGTGTTCACCCTGTAATTCTCTATAAAATTGTTATTTTATTCTTTCCCCCTGCCCCAAATTCAGAATCTCAAATTAAGGCTGCAGACAGCAACCTTCCCTTCTCTCTGCAAGCTGATAATTATTGGTTCTATTTGCTCTATGACATCTGACTGCTGTTTTCTGCCTTAGGCAAAATTGTCTCTGCATTTTCTGACTTCCAATGGTAAGAAAAAAAAGGCACCCAAAATGTATTATAATTTGATTAGCCTAAAGTGCTTCAAATGAATATGTATTATTTATATCTGAAAGGACCTCTGCCACTGTTAGCAGTGGAAACTTGTGATGTCTGACAACAGGTGTGCAAAACTGATTTGTAATGGCATGTTAGTCAGAGCAGATTTACAGCTGTGGGACAGATTCTGTTGTCTGACTCAAAACAGTATAAGCAAAGCTTACTGTATTTTGCCTAAACTTGAGGAATCTCAGTGGTCTGTCAGTCACCCAAAAGCAGATGCAAAGTGTATCAGTGCCAAGAATTGATTTTGAATTGGTCCTTAGGACATGCTTTTATTTATCTTTTTAAACAGTTTGATTTTTTCCCATAGTGGTATGTCTGTGTACATATAACAATTTAGCCTTTGAACTTCTAGGGCTAACCCTAAGGCTAACTCCTAGGGCTTACTCCTAGGACAAATCCTAAGACTGGCCCTGGTTCATAGCCTATGGGCAATCACAGTATCAATGATTCTTGCAATTCTGAGCCTGTGCTGACGCAGCTGTAGCTGTCAGTGCAGTCTCAAAGTATAGACACAGCATACCCCAACAGGACAAGATGTCCTGCCAGGGAAGGAACGCCAGCCCCTAAATTATGTTAACTATACTGACAGAAGCACTTTTCTGTCGGCATAGCTGCATCTACACTAAGGATACCAGTTAATAGAGGGTGTCATTTTTCTTACTCCTAATGACACAATTGCACTGATGCATGTTTTCAATGTAGAACAGTCCTTAACACTAGTGCCATGCTACTCTCATGAGCAGGGGAGAACTATTGACAGACAGGGCAGCTTGAGTAGCACAGAAAAAAATTAATAGCTTTGTTGTATTATGAAAGACTTCAGAGGAACTTGGCTGCCTTGAGTTTTTTAACAAACACTTCTTCCCCAGGTCAGTTCCATGCTGCTGTCAACTATTAAATGAAAACATATCATGCTGGTGTACTTAGTACTTTCTGAAATGTTTCCTCCCCATAGGTGTGACTCATGCAGCCATATGGGCAGCTTGTATTTCATATCTTAGTGCTGCAGTGCCTCCAGAATTAAGAACTTCAGCTCAGGGGATTTTACAAGGTCTCCACTTAGGTCTGGGCAGAGGATGTGGAGCTATGATCGGAGGAGTTTTGGTCAACTACTTTGGTAAGCAAATATTTTACAGAAGTGTCATTACAGTCATGATTTAAATCACTGGTCAGGAAGACTCGATTTAATCACGGTTTTCTACATAAAAGTGCATTCTTGTTGGTTGTGATAATCTTAATATATATTCTTCACAACTCAGAAACATATGTTTCTTTTTTAAAAGGCACACACTACAGTAATTCTTCATTTAACACTATAGATATGTTTCAGAAAATGATTGTGTTAAGTGAAAACGTGTTATGTGGGGTCAATTTTCCCACTGGAAATAATGGAAAAGGTGGGGGTTGCAGTGGTGTCTGTTGGGACCGGGACATAAGGTTGGAGGAGAAAGGGGACTGGGTTACAGCAGGAAGGAGAGGTGTTTGGCTCTGGGGAAGGAAAGGGGAGGAGAGGGGAGGGGGATTGGGTTGGGAGTATGCCCCTGTGATGGGTCTGCCGGGACCCGCACTGCGTCTGACAAGGGGGGGGGGGTCGCTGGGGAATGGCGCGGTGAGCAACAAACCTTCTGCTGCTTTGCAGGGAGGCAGGGGAAGCCCCGCGCAGCTGCCAGTGATGGGCCAGCTGGGGAAACCCAGTCACTGGCCTTCAAGCAGGGGCGGAAGAGAGGGGGCAAGGTGTCCGGCGAAGGGGAGCCAGAGGGGAACGGCGCAGCGAGTGGTGAACCCTCCGCCCCTTTGCAGGGAGGCGGGGGAAGCCCAGCGCAGCCGCCAGCAATGGGCCAGCTGGGGAAATTGTGTTATTCCAAGGACGATTGTGTAATTCAAAAAATGTTCCCTAAAAAAAATCATGCTATCACAAAAACGTGTTAAGTGGGCAGGTGTTAAATGAGGAATTACTGTATTCATTTCTAAATAGTTATTTCTTTTGAAAAACTTTCCAATTAGTTTTACAGCTATTATCCGAAAATGAATGATTGTTTGGTTATTTCATTTACCAAAGGTAATTGAAACAGATATTTATGAAGTTATTGGGAAGTGAAATATTTCCAATTCAACAGGTTAATCATTAATATTTGGAGGATTTTTGCTATATGAACAAATCCACTCCTAAGCTCTGCCCTGTCCTCAAGCAGGCAGCAGGATACAACTTTTATGAGATGACCAACTGTGGTGATTCACTATTGTGCAGTTGTCATGCAACAGACTCTGTCGAGAAGTGAAAGTATAATTTATTCAGACTCTGGGTAAAATAACCTGCTGCAGAAAGTGCTAGAAGGAAAAAAAATATAACAACCTAATTAAAGTTTGATCTTGGATGGACAATGTGTGGTATCCTGAGTAGATTAAAAGAACTGTTCCTCCACAGGGATTAGCAGATTCATACAGAATGATTAGCAGGGATCATACAGAATGAGCTACCACAGGTGTAAACCTCTGGCAATGGAGATGCCACATAAGAACAAAGAGTTTTACATTTTTACATGGTATATTAAGTGGTGAAGAAGTCATCGTGATGTCTGTCTTTTCCTGTATTATCTATGCAAATAGTCTGAAGAAAGTTCTCATTTCAGGGGCTGCTGCGACATTCAGGGGGATAGGAATGGCCTGTTTAGTGATCCTACTGCTCTTTGCATTAATCCAGTGGCTAGCTGTTCCTGATGAAGAAGAAGGTAAATAGGTCAATGAGACCAAGGCTATTCTTATGTTCTGATGCTAACTCAAGACTGAAATTTGAAAGATGTAGTCATGATACAGGAAAACTAGCCCAGAATCATTCCTCAGGAGCTGAGATTTTTTTTTATTAATCCTATATATTATTATTCTTACAGAAAAAAATAAACCTGTTTCATGGTAGAAATGAAAAATAATAAACATTTAGGGTATTTTACCCAAATATTATTTTTATTCCACTCTAAAACCTAGGTGGATTTGATATTCATGGATTTTTCTTTATTCTAAAGATACAAGGGCTGTCCTTCACTAGTTCTTGAGTTGCTTGTGTGTAAGAATGTTCAAATATTTGTTTAGCCTTAATTTCTTCCACCTATGTTCAAGTGATAATGGCACAAAAGAGAAACTTAGACAGGGTATAATCATTGTTTCTGTTGCATATGGAGTGAATGTGAGAGAGTCCCAAATGGATTCATATTTTTTCCTTGGGTCATAGTTCTCTAGAATTTAATATTGTTTTTCCTTCTGCACCTATATATTTGTTTGAAAATTTTAAACATCAGTCCCACATTTATTTAAGCATAACCCTACCTTGAAACACTGTAATAGCCTCATTGATTTAAATGCAATTACTCACATAAATAAAGATAAACATGTGCTTAAGTGTTTGCCATATCAATTCCTTAAAGATTTTATTTGTTTATATTTTATTTAAGCTTTCTTTTGAAAATGGCTGAGGAAAAATAGTATATTTCATCTCTACACAGGTTGGACCTCCCAGGTCCGGCACCCTTGGGATCTGAGCAATCTTGAACCAGGGAGTTTGCTGGACCAAGAGAGGTCAATGTTCCCCTGTTGGCCACCGGCCCATGCCTGGCTCCTCTCCAGGCTGTGGGATTCCCCGCTATACTACTGGCCACGCTCCCCAGAGCAGTGTCTCTCTCGCCACTGTGGTCATGTTCCTCGTGGCTGCCTAGCTGGGGACAAAGTTCCCCAATCGCCACTGGCCCCTGCTGCTGCTGGGGTTTTCTGGCCAGGGCTGAGGCTTCCCAGCCAGTCCTGCTGCTGCCAGAGGTTCCTGGTTGGGGACAGGGCTCCCCAGCCACCACCAGTTGCATTGTGACTAGGAGCTCCCCGGTCCAGCCCCACTGCTGCTGGGGGTTCTCAGAAGGGGCCAAGGATCCTGTCATCCCTGGGAGCTCACCATGGTGGGGCACTGCTGGTGTTCCCCATGCCTCACAGGACTCACGGATGTCTTCCGCTCCCTGCCCCCGGATGTTGCCAGACTAGAGAGTCCTGGATTTGGGAGGTTTAAGCTGTACTGTTGTAGAGGGCATAGAGCTACTGCGTAAAAAATCTAGCCTGCTTAATATATATATAATAAATATCCTGCAGCTATATAAGGTAGAGTGTATTAGGCAATAAATCATTACATTGATCAAATATTTCTAAGCAATTGTTAAAAACTGTCTTGGTCTGAAAAAACATCATGTCAGAATTCAGGGAAAGGTTGATCATTTTTATCCCATATCAGAAATGGTTGCTTCTAGTCAGAAAATCACCATGATAGATGGTTATGTTTCCTTTGTTGTCACCATATCCCTAATGTCTGTGGAAAGATTTTTCTGTGATCCATTCATACTAGATATGAATGTAGCATGTTATCGACGGAAGAAAAGTAGATGCATTAATATCCAGGGTTTATCTGTACAGCAGATAGTTTCAAAAGTTTACTGGCTTATCCAAAAACAGGATAACTCCTGCTGTTTAAAAGTCTCAGAGGGGTAGCCATGTTAGTCTGTAACTTAAAAAAAAAAAAAACCTTGAAAAATAACAATGGTCCTGTAGCACCTTGGAGACTAACCAAAAATATATAGATGGTATCATTTGTCATCCCAAGAATGAGTTGTGCCCACAAAAACTCATGATACCATCTATATTTTTTTGGGGTAAGCTCTAAGGTGTCCACAGGGCCATTGTTTCTCAAGTTTTCCTGCTGTTTAGTTGTTTTCCTTCAGTCCCTGTGATCTGTTAATTAGCATTTTATTCAGCCTGCAAATGGGCATTTATTGTGAATGATACAATACTCAGATTGCCTGTTGCAGGTCAGAGTAAAATAAGCATTCCTTCCCCACAGCCTGCCAATGGATTACCTTTTGGTGGCCTGTCTTAACTATAAGGCCTAAAGAACATAATTTTTAGTGTATATACATAACTCTTCACATATTTCCATATATACATCTCTCAGTGATTATTATGGTCAGTGTGACCTGGGCTTTCATTGAGTATCTTACAAGACATTCTTTTGGTGAGCCCAGGGGAATCCCTGTACCCTTTGCCAGTTGGCATCATGAGTCCTTGAATCACAGTGAGGGAACAGATTAATTCTTAACGTTGCAAAGCATGATGAGATATGTTCATGTTCTGTGCTTTGAGTCCTAATCTTTTGTAATTATCACTGACTTTGATTATGTTGCCGTACACTCTAGAGAAGACAATGCTGGCAGAAAGGATCCCAGTGCCTTCCAGTCCTGTTCCCATAGCAACCATTGACCTCGTACAGCAACAGTCAGAAGATATCATGCCTCGAACTGAGCCCAGACTTCCTCCCAAGAAAACCAAGCACCAAGAAGAACAGGAAGATGTGAACAAGCCTGCGTGGGCGATCAGTTCTTCTCCTTGGGTTACTCTGGCTTATGCTGTCTATCAAATAAAGGAGATGGTACAACTGTCTAAAAGCAATCTGACGCCTGAGAACCAGCCTTTGCAGGTAACCCGCTCCTAATACACAACATTCATATCACCATTAAAGTTAACTTAAAAGTGTACTGTTGGAGGTTTTATGTAATCTACAGCACCTAAAATTGTTAATATCTGGCAAGCATTCTCTATCTATCTCAGAAACTTAGAGTTGCATGAAGTTGAACAACAGTAACAAATACACATGTATGATACAGTGGGATTGTTCATGGATTCATTTTGACAGATCTTTCTGCTGCTTATAGTCTAGTTTCCACTTTCTTCTCATCCCCTTTGTTATTACAAGCTGGGATATACTGGAATTGCCTGTAAATTGACCACGGTTTTGTTAGTTTAAACACGTTTTTGTAGTTACAGAACTCGTGGTTTGAAAAAGTGAGTGTTAACAAAATTGCATAATTATTAAGGAGTAATATGTCTGTATATCTCTTTTCCATTTTAGATTAATGTTTCCTTTTAGAGATTAGCCTGGAGGCATGGGGAGGGGTTAAGAATTGGCAGACATCCAAAATATGGTGGAAATGGGTGTTCCAGAGAATTAGTAGTGGGATATGGAGCTTTTCACCAATTAGATTTGGGCTAGACTTGTGGTGACTAAAAAGTGACTAGGACTTGGGACCTGGTCTGTGGCCTATGCGAAATGAGCTGTTGTTTTCCAGTGTTCACATTACAGAGTCCCCCAGCACCTATATTAGAAAGCTTGGCAGATGGGCCAAGGATTGGACGGACTTGGAGACTGGATATCATCTGATCTTTTGGGTGCTCCCTCCAGAATGGAGTTGGAGCACAGTGGTTGGTGAGGCAATGTAGGAAAATTTGTGCTGCTGCTGTCAATGCTGGTTTCTAAAACTGTGTGGGTAATAAAGTGCCTGTTTCTCCTATCTGTCTGGGGGAGGAGTGGTGCAGCTTCTCCCTTATAAATTTGCCATTCGTTAAACATACAAATGTCATCATTTTACCAGTCCGACATCAGGAAGGTGATGATTTTGGACATGACACTGCAGATGTGGCAAAGCTGCATTTAAAGAAATCCCAACTTCGCCAGCTGTCTCCCTCCTCCCCCCATTTGCCTGTATTCCTGTAAATATCCCTATGCATATGTTCTCTTTTCAGTATGCATGCTGAGCTTCCATTAGCTTTAATGAGACTACCTTGCATGCGCAGGCAGTGAACATCCATGTTGAAATTACTCTCGAATGTCTGTTTATATAAGAAGAGTTTGACACCCACGTCAGAAAAATCAAATGTCTCCTTTTGGATGATAATGAAATCCTCATTGACACAATGCCATTGTGTTGTGCTTTCTATACATGCTGCTCTCCCAGCTTTCCATCAGTCTACTCTTAAGCAGTTATTAAAATAAGACTAACCCTATTAGTGTCATCAATTGAAAATTTGAGACAGTCACACAGAACAGGCCAAGGAAAATATTTTATTGTTTGTGGTTATCTCGCTCAAAGCTAATCAACAAATTTTCATAGTGATGGGACATACTCTTAGTAAATGACTTGGGCAATTGTGCAATCTTTTGTTGGCTCCTATAACGCTCTGACATTTCTGTTCTCTTAATAACTTCTTCCCCTCTCCCATAGCTTCATGCAGCCATTCATGGAGTCTTTTTATTAACGCTATTGAATTTTGGTATTGCATTATCTACTTCACATATAACTGATAAAATTAAGAGCCATTCTTAAATATGATTGTTAGAATTTGTGGGCTGGGAATAACTAATTTTTGTTGGGAGAAAATTGTTTCCATGGAATAATTCTATTAAGGCACCAATCCTGCAGGTGGGTCTGCAGTGGTTTATCTTTGCATTTATGCAGTGCCTCACAGTCTCTCAGTGGGGCCTGTGTTTTTAGGTTCAAACACCAAAAGCCCTATTTCTGCTCACCCAAATCCAAATGTTGAAGTTAGGTTAAATATGACTCTTAGTGTTTTCTCACTCCCCACTGCCTCCCCAGGGCAGTCAGCTGTTTTTTAACTGGCCAGTTTCAGTGATCTGTCTTTCATTTTGTGAATGAAAGATCTTTAAGTCACCAGTGAGTATTCAACCATAACATAACAAGTAGACACTTGAGCATCTGCAAAGCATAGCTTCTTTCCCCACTATATTAAAAAGTAGTGTAGACCTAGAATGAACTGGGATCCCATGCTCTCCATTTGAAGATGCATTGACAATGCATCTCTGCTCCATGAAGCAAGAAATATATTTCAGCTCCTTGGAGAAAATGTTTGTTTTTACAAAGCACCCCCACATTTCAGTTCTAAATGGAAAAAAAGATCAACACCCCCTCCCCACCGCCATGCATTGCTATTGCTTTATTTCACCTTCTTTTAGCCTGAATTTAACAGAACACTAAACCCAGAAAACGCTGCCTAGATATCTTGTTACAGGTTTTTAATAACATTCTTAAAAGATTTCACATGAAAGTTGGTCATTTGAAGGAAACACTCTAACAGCATAGAAAAAGGGATTAACTAGAGCAACACTCGATTCCTCCTTATTTCCTCCTTGCTTATTATAATCCTTCAAGTAAAGGAGCATGCTTACTGCTCTACTTACTTGATATAAAACACATCTTCTGAGACAAATTGTGAGGTTAGAAAATGATGTACTACTTGTATTGAGCAAAACTTGTTTTGTCTTTGGCCCTCAGGGAATTTGTCTTTAAAATCAGCTCACATGAATCTAGTAAACAGCTTATAAAAATGTGCACTGAGCCATTCAGAAAATTGTTTTTGACTGTCTTCTTCTTGACTGAACTAGAGAATTGCCTGCTTGAATCACTGACCCAGTCATTACTGCTAAGTAAATTGGATGAAATTTGTATCTTTACTGCTGCCACTCAGTGGATCTAACTGAGAAATAGCTTACTTAGGAAAAAAAATATTACGGAAATATGGGTGGATTTGCAGAAGGGAGCATGAAGTATGTTTCAGCAAACTCTATGCAGTCATAGAGATTGTCTGCATAGAGTACAAGTCTAGTTTTTTGTCTTAAAACATAGCTAGTTTGTTTTTTGCATGCTTCTTGTGGAAGTGCAGTTAGGAAAAGAGATGGAAGGTAAGTTGTTTTCTACTTGTTACTAATGTTATCTGCTTCTTATTGCTTTCCTGATTTATATTCACTTGCTGTATTGCATGCATTCAGTGTAAGAATACTTCTCGAATTGTCTGAATGTATTTCCTTTAGGAATAATGCAATGCGAGTAAACACTTATATTTGCATGTGCTTTCTCTCTTTTTAGAAAGCCAGTGAGAATCAAAATGCTCCAGAAGCCAGCCCAGCAGAACAGCCCCCAAATTTGAGAAACACTGAGGAATCTAAAGATGGTTCAACACCTACAACGGTGACTCTCAACTCCCAAAATGACCCAGAGCCCCCTAGTGCTGGATCAGTTTCCCTTGGTCAGTAATACTCAGCCTGCTGCTGCAGGGCACTAAGATGAGTTTATCTTATCAAATCCACTGCATGGAATCCTGCTTCTCTGCTAGGAAATGGTGGCACAAGAGCTCAACAGAGCCTTTCTTCTTCAGTGAGTAGGAACTACAGGTGCTCAGCACATCTTGGAATCAAACAAAACTTAATGCAGCACACGCTTTTAAGTATTTAAGACCATTTATATGACAATATGCAGTTAGAAGGTGCAGGGGAAGGTAAAGGTCTGGAAGGCCTTGCAGAGGAAATGGGACTGAATCTCACTGCCTTATACATTCTTAGTTGGTTTGCTAAAATTTGGTCTCATGTTATGAGATTCTTTGCAATTTATAGAAAAAGGGGAGCTTGTATTGAAAAACTTGTAATTTGAAGAAAAAACACTCAGTCACTTGATACAGTTTTCCCCATTTGATTAATTAATTCAAATTTAATTTTTCCCACAGAGAAACTACACTGGAGAAAACACTACTTTTTTAGGAGAAAAATTGCATTTTCCTGAAAAAGTTAAATACACATAATTAAGAGATACTAGACAAAGTAAATCTATAAATGAAGGCACGCCTTGTTTTTTGCAAAGTCTTTGTCTTATAAATCTTGAATACCTTCAGCAAGAATGTTTGTTTTTATTATGTGGTGATGGATTAAGTGACGCAGAGTGGAATCTTTGAATAGTAACATTGCCTTTAATGCTCTTCCGAGAGGTGGTAGGTTTAGTTTGGCAAGGCATAAAGTTTTTGAAAAAGGCATTTGAGAGAGAACCAAATGGAAGTGAGATTAAATAATCTCAGTAAGTTTACAGCCCTTCATTAAAAAGGGTGGGGGTGTGTGTGTGTGTGTGTGTGTGTGTGTGTGTGTGTGTGTGTGTGTGATAGTGCCCAAGACCAGAGACCTTGATCAAAATTGGGCAGTTTGAGATTTCCAGTAGACACTATTTTTTTTAATTTAATCATATTAAATAGTGTTCAATTGAGTGTTCCTACTGTGGTTATGTATAGAAGATAGTAAAAGTGTAAAGTGCCTGGAGAAGGGATTGCCTATAAATAATAATGATTGGGAGTTTGGGGGTAGGATGAGAATACTGTTAATAGAATGGCCAAATTTCAGTAAGCAAAATCCCTCTGAAAAAAGAAGCATGATTTAAATGACCAAATGTTATAAGACTTGTTTATATAATGTGAGACACTGGAAGATTGGGAGTTCTAGCTAGTCACTCTTTTCAGTGTTAGCTATAGCCATCCCATTTGGTTGGTTCATAACACAGATTGCTACTGAGAGGAAAACTTGGGTTCCAGGTTGAAATCAATGGGAAAGCATGGGGCGTAAGCCAGAACCGTGTTTGGCCCAGCATCTAACATCAATGAACAGATCCTGAAAGGAACTAAGCCATTGAAGTGACTAGGTGCTCAGCATGTCTTGGAATCGGACACATGTCTAGCACAGTTCCTGGCAGAAGGTGCATTCTGCGTCACTCAACTTCAGTGTACTGCCTGTGGCATGATACTGCTGGGTGCAAGGGAGGAAGAGGAGAATGATGGTTTACAGTAAAGTGGTGGGTGGAAATTCCAGACCCTTTGATCCCCAGTTGGATGAACTAAGGGCCCCTCCCCCACTCCTGCGATCCCCACACATGCATTAGCAAGGCCTGTGGGGCTGAGGAAGAATGGACACATTGGTACCTGGGACCAGCATGGTAGAGAATTCAAATAAATGTTAATAACTAGTTACTAGTAACGTTTTGCACTTGAATTTAAATGTACTGTACTGTAAATTCTCATGACTCATTGAAGTGTCCTTTAAAATCAGAAATGTATTTATTGTATGTTTGTATAATGTTTTGGGAATGGAGAACTGAAGCAGGTGACAAGCTAAAGGCATTAAATCTTCTCAGCTAAGCGAAAACATTTGTTCAGAGACTCTCTGCAATATGGTGTTACTTCAGCTTCTATTGAACAGTACCTGTGTCACGAGATAAAGATCTTGCGTATTGCGTTTACACTTCCAAACTGTTTCTTTGAAATGCTTGGTCTCTTGGAACTGTACATTCATTCCCTGTTGCAAAATGAACATGTACACATGGGTTTTGATATTTGTGAAAACTGTAAAATTGCAGTAAGAAAAAATAGAAAATATATATAATGTGTTTAAAAGAGCTTGTCTGGACTTTTTATTAAATTTCCCATTTTGTATAATCATATACTGGCCACATACATGATGATAATCTGAGTTAAAACATCAATCCTAAGCAGCTTTGACATGATTCTCCCATGAAAATTTTTGTGTTGCCTTAATATAGATGGGGTGAAAGGCAAAGCAATGTTTCAAATCAAAATGTGTTCGGGAGGTAGAGCAGAATGTAGAAGCAAATCTCCAAGTCTCATGCTAATGAAAAGCTGTAAGGGATCAATGCATCCCAAACAGCTTGGCCTAAATGTATGAGTGTGGTTTGAGTTGTGCAAATTCTTCTCATTGCAGGCCAAGAGATCAAGTAAACAGTGGACTCAGCAGCCACTTGCAACCACATTTTTTCATACCTTGCTGAATATGTGTATCCTGGCTGCTTAAATGGGTTTATTGGGGCTACTTTCAAAGTCTGGTTCTAGTCTTCTTAACTGCTAATTCCTAACTAAATGAATATATTTGCACCAATGTGTCCAGTAGCAGTGTTTGTTGGCACAATGAAGTTTATCTCAGCAGAACAAATTTAATGTTTTTCCTATGACTGCTTAATTGTGGCGGGACATGGGGGAGCAGTAAAAGGAGGAGGCACTGAGAATCTATAAATCTTCTGTACTCATAAAGGGGAAACCTCATACAAACTCCTCTAACAGAAGCTGGGACTGGATAGTAGCGGATGGATCACTCTCTTGCTTGTTCTGTTTATTCCCTCTGAAACACCTGGCATTGGCTACTGTGAGAAAACAAGACAGTAGGCTAAATGAAACATTGGTCTGACCCAGTAAGTCCCTACTATTGAAGAAGAGGGACATATCTTACAATTACCACATTGTGGTTCTGCTAAGGTTTGACTCTTCTGTGGGCGTGGAGAGGGCTGGGAACATTTCACACTATGCAAACACTCTTCTGGAAGCAGGTGGGAGATGAAGAAACACCTCTTTGAAGCAGCTTGGGTAATGCAGGAGAATTGGACCTTTTAGATGTGTTGTGAGAGAAGACCAAAGGATCTCAATCTCCTTCTAAGGGACAGGCACATCCACCTATCTGTCTGATCTTTCTGATGTGCACTGTTTTCAAATGGGTATGTAAATAACTAAATAGTTAACTGGTTAAACAGATAAAATTATACCATTTTAACAAGTTAACCATTGGCAGGCAGGTGGCTGGCAGCCAGAGTCTGGTTCTTGCCCACCCTCCTGGGCTGTGTAAGAAGTGCCAAGTCCTGCCTGATGGCCCAGTGCAGCCAGGTCTGGGATCCCGCCTGTCCTTCTTTGGCATGACCAGGGTCCTGCGTGGCCATCCAGGATGCTCCGGCATGGCCAGGCCCAGGGTCCCGCCTGGATGCCTGGGCCACTCCAGTGGGTCTTTGGGAGGCCAGTGCAGGCACAGTCCTGCCTGCCTCTCCCACCTGGCTGATGGGACTCCAATGAGTTGCCTGGTAAGCATTCTGATAAGCCTAATGCTTACCCGGTAACAGATTAAACTGTTAACCTTTTACATCCCTATTTTCAGAAAGCGCTTAAAATGAACCAAGCAAATGTTGCTAGCTGAAAAATATTTTTATTTACAAACTTGACACAGCATAGTTTGTCGAATGCACTGTACATTAAATTCAAGTATGTATCCAAAACCTGAAGTTGGGGGGGAGGGTGGAAATGAAGCAGAAGATAGAACAGAGTACAAGCCTTTAAGGGAGGAAGGTAAAAGCACAAGAGATCTGGCTTCTGCTGCCAGCTATCACAAAAACTTACTGTGTGACCTTGGGATGCTGTCACTTCAAACACTCTGTTTCAGTGTCCCTTTTAAATGGGAAATAGTAATAGAGATGTTGCCATGTTAATCTGGTCTTGCTGAAACAAAAGACAGGACTATGCAGCACTTTAAAGACTAACAAGATGGTTTATTAGGTGATGAACTTTCGTGGGCCAGACCCACTTCCTCAGATCAAATTGTGGAAGAAAATTGGCACAACCATATATACCAAAGGGATACAATTAAAAAAAAAAAGTGAACACATCTAAAATCTGATTTGTCAATTTTATAACAGGGTGAGGGGGGGAGGTTAGTGTCTATGAGTTTAGGGGTGATAATTGGGGAAGCAACTTTGTAATGGGTAAGGTAGTTACATCCTCACCCCCCTCTGTTCTAAAATCTGATTTGTCAATTTTGTGTGTTCACTTTTTTTTTTAATTGTATCCCTTTGGTATATATGGTCGTGCCAATTTTCTTCCACAATTTGATCTGAGAAAGTGGCTCTGGCCCACAAAAGTTTATCACTTAATAAACCATCTTGTTAGTCTTTAAAGTGCCGCATAGTCCTGTCTTTCCTTTTAAATGGGGATAGTACTGACTTCTCTCACAGCAGTGCCATGAGGATAAATTTGGTAATTTCTAAAGTACTCAACAACTGTGTGTGTAGTCATAAGTATCTACATAAACATTCATAAATCCACACATTCATGATCTTAGCAATATTTGAAGGCTTTAAAGGTTTGTTTTAATGTTCTTTTTGAGCTAATTATTAAAGCATTCATGTGTATCTCAGGATGCAGTTGGTCTTCTATCCAGGAGAAGGTGTTTGAAGCAGCTATGCTACTTGATCATCAACTGAAAGTATTGAGAAAACAGGTAAAGAGCAGGAAAAATGCAACTGGATTGATTTGTGTGGGTTGTTTTTTCAGTGAGTAATAGTGAGCTATGTGATTCTACCATTCTGCAGGTTCAGGCAGTCTCTGCACATTGCCTTGTGGCTCTAACACCCAGAGGGGAGCTCTCACACTAACAAAACATCGATAACCTCCCCAATAACACCATCCTTGCCACCATGGATGTAGAAGCACTATACACCAACATCCCACATGAAGACGGATTACAAGCTATTAGAAACACTATCCCAGAGGACACCACTGCCAACCTGATAGCAGACCTATGTAACTTCGTTCTCACCCACAATTATTTCCAGTTTGAGAACAACTTATACCTCCAGATCAGCGGCACAGCCATGGGTACACGCATGGCCCCACAATATGCTAATATCTTTATGGCTGACCTAGAACAATGTTTCCTCAACTCCCATCCCCTTTTACCCCTTCTCTACTTACGCTACATCGATGACATCTTTATGATCTGGATGCAAGGCCAAGAAACACTGGAGACATTCCACAGAGATTTCAACAACCTACACCCCACCATTAACCTCAGCCTGGACCATTCCACACGAGAGATCCATTTCCTGGACACCACAGTACAAATCAACAATGGAAAATTAGACACCACCCTCTACAGAAAACCCACCAACTCATACAGTTACCTACATGCTTCCAGCTCCCATCCAGCACACACCATACGATCCATCATCTATAGCCAAGCCCTTTGGTACAACTGCATCTGCTCTAATCCCACTGACAGAGACCAGAAACTTCAGGATCTCTACCAAGCATTTATAAACCTCAACTACCCACCCAGAGAAATAAAAAAGCAAATTGAAAGAGCCAAACGAATACCTAGAAACCATCTACTACAAGACAGACCCAAGAAAACCAACAATAGAACACCACTTGTCATCACCTACAGCTCCCAACTTAAACCTGTCCAACACATTATCAATAAATTACAGCCTATACTGGAACAGGACACTTAACTCCAAGAAGCTCTGGGAGACAGACCCATAGTCTCCTATAGACAACCACCTAACCTCAAGATGATTCTTACCAACAACCACAGGACATACCACACTAATACCAACCCTGGTACTTTCCTTTGCAACAAACCCCGTTGCCAGCTTTGCCCACATATTCATTCTGCTGACACCATTATTGGGCCTAACCAAGTGAGTTATAAGATCAAGAATACATAATCTATGCTATCATGTGCCGAAAGTGTCCGTCTGCTATGTACATTGGACAAACGTCTCAGACACTTCGCCAAAGAATCAATGTCCACAAAACAGACATTAGACAGGATCACAAAGAAAAAACAGTTGCTTGCCATTTCAACCAGAAAGGACACTGTCTCAATGACCTACTCACCTGCATCCTACTTCAGAAGACATTCAAATCTGCACTTGAAAGAGAATCCTCTGAACTGGCATTCATGCTAAAATTCGACACTCTCCGCGGGGGGGCTGAACAAAGACTCCAGCTATCTTACCCATTACAAAGATAGCTTCCCCAATTATCACCTCTTAATACTATTAACTCAGACATCTACCCTTCCCCACCTCTAATATCATTAACTCACAGGCATTCACCTTCCTTCCCCTCTCCCCCCCATCCCCCTTCTGTTCTGAAATGTGATTTGTCCTTTTCATATGTGTTCTTTTTTTTTTTAATTGTATCCTTTGGTATATATAGCTGTGACTATTTTCTTCCACTATTTGATCTGAGGAAGTGGGTCTGGCCCATGAAAGCTCATCATCTAATAAACCATCTTGTTAGTCTTTAAAGTGCTACATAGTCCTGTATTTTGTTTCAGCTACACCAGACTAACACGGCTACATTTCTAACAAAACTAAGTTCTCTCTTACCAAGTCTTCAGGACAGGAGTACTGTAATTCAACTAATCCACCAGTAAGGTCCTTATCTCAGAATCTGCTTTAGCTCCCCAACTTAAATCTATGAACAAAGCCTCGAATTAAGCTCCAGCAGAGGGGCCAATCTGAGAGAAAATAGCGAACACCTGCTGTCGTTTGCACAGTTCTTCCTTCTCTCTTGCTTAGTTTTTCTGTTTATACAGCCCATCCTTAGGGTAGAGCAAGGTCTCTGATTACACTCCAGGCTGTCCCTTAAAGGGATATTACCTCCTTCACAATGATACTATTCTCGTGTGGGACATCATCACCAATCTATTCGCTGTTTTGTTTCAGAAAGCCCAAGAAGGTTGCATAGATTTGGACAAAACATGTCCCTTAAATTTCTTGATTGTGATTCTTCAGCTAATTGTCCACTATGGTTGACAATCATTTACTTGCTTTAGTATAGTGCAGAGAACCTGAAATGTGTCCATATTATGTTGCCTTTCCTTGATTGCCCAGATACTCATGAACCTTTTATGGTTTCAGTTATAACAATACATTTCAAGTACTTAACTTCCACAGTACTGGTGTGACATAAGCCTCTGCCAGCCATGTAAGGCCATTGTGCCAACAGGGAGATCCACTCCTCTGCAAGGCAGCTAAGGACCTTGGGCTTTTATCCACCTCTCCCATGGTTCTGACCATTGTTTTGTGGGTGGCTATGAATCTGAGTCCCCCCTCTGTGTTGTACTGATGACAATTAGATTCTAGGTCAGTAGAGCCCTCTGGCTGCTAACATACTCCTGGTCCCTATTTGATTTATCAACTTGAGATGCAGGGCTCATCTTCTCTCACATGCCCGTTGTATGACTATAGGATGCACTTGTCTACCTGAATGAAAGAGGTGATGTGATGGTGTTTAATAAGTGGTAGGCTTCTCTTTATTGTAAAATGGAAACATTCCCATTTTAAAACTTTAATTTAAACTCTAGAGCATTCTGGAATCCCCCTCTAATTTTCTCTTGGAAGTGCTGGCAGAAAGGCAAGCTCTGATGATGTTTTGGTATAAGAAGGCCCCCATGTGTAATTATGTATTTTAAGCTGTTTCTTTTATGGCACTGTTTTATGTGATTTGGATCCCATCCTGTTCCCTGGAGACTAGCAACTGGAGAATCTCCAGCAAAGGTGAACTTGCCCTTTGGGTACATTGCTGAGTCAGCCTGGCTTCAAACTCAGCACAGCCTGCTCTGCAGAGCGACATGTTTTTTAAATAAGCGGGGGGGTGGGGAGGGGTGCATGTTGGAATGGGACAGTTTCTGGAAGGCATTTGGGGGAGGAATGATGGCCCTCACTCACCTATGAGGAGATAGTGGGGTTAATGGGAAGCAGAGTGTATGTGAAAAGTGAGGGGACATGGACACAATCTGAAGGACAATAGCTAGGGATATCCTATTTGTAAGAATCTTCTATTCTTGTTTGACAGTTGATAATTATTTTCTTGCCATGACTAGATCCCCACCTCCTGAGAGAAATTCTGGAGAAGGACAAGGGGGAGGAGCTCTCTACCACTTCCTCCCTGCCTGTGGTCCTGGGGGTACGGCCCACTGTGAAACTTGGCTGATTCCCAGGACACTTATGGGTGCTCTGAACCACGCAGCTCCAGCTTCTCCCTAGCCGATCTTACTCCAGGTATCCGCACCGAAGAGAAGTCTTTGGAGCATCTAATACAGCCCCAAGCTCTGGAGCCTTCACTGGACACATTTGTAGGGATGGAATAGTGAGTGTTTGTGCTTTTGCCTTGGGACTTTTGTTAGGGGGGAAGATTGAGGCTGAAAGGAAAAGTAAGAATATGCTTGAGAAAACACATGTCCCTCTGTAATTCCCAGAGAGGGAGACATTTGGAGGGGGGAGCTGAAGAACTGGGTCAGGTTGAGGGCTCTTGGCATTAGGGGGTGATAGTAAAGAGGGCAAGTATGGGTAGGAGAGGGAACAAAGATGGTGGTGGATAAGTGTGTGACTTGGCTACACGCTCTGCTTCCCATTAACTCCATTATCTCCTCGCAAAAGAGTGTGGCTCTGAAGGAGAGAGCGAGGAACTTAAAACTGATGTAGCAGATGAGATGAACCCAGGGGAGGTATCAGACCATATCAGAGTAGTAAGCAAGGCAGGTGCCTTATGAAGCACTTGCCTTATACAGCTACAAGAGTTTCTAAAACATTTTATCTCCATGCAGGTCTGCCCAAAAAAGTATGAAAACATAACTGGACGATTAGCCTCTTAGAAAAGGAGTTCAAATGAATGTATTAGCAGATAGAACACTTAGTAAAAGTGGTATCATTAATGACTTCCTCTCCATCTGGTATTCCCAGGACTGAGAGGGCACAGAGAGAACAGACCTCTAGAGAGGAAGTACGTTCAGGGCAGTTGAGGCACAGCGGTGGGGCAAGTTTGCATTGCAGCTGCTTGGTACCTGCCGTAAATACACAGATGAGGTAAAAAATAGCAATTACATGAATGTATCATTGACTTAAAAAACCCAGTAACTTACTACTACTTTCAGCAGTGAAGCAGGAATACATTCTTCAAAGAATCTTTGTTGCCCTCTACAGCCAAGTTAGAAGTAGGGCTCTGAGAGAGTAGATAGCCTTCTTTTCCAACTTGATTTCATTTTCTTACCTTACAAGAAATTTTCCATATGGTTCAAAATAATCCAATACTGTTGGAACGTGAAACATTTTCACTTTCGTTTTGTTCCTGCATTTCATCATCTTCATAATTTTCCTCCTGAATGGTATTGGCTAATGGGTACTGCACTGGCTCTATCTCTGTGCTAAAGAGTTGCTGTTCCAAGAAGGAACCTCCAATGCCATATTGCTCATCGTATGCGCTCACTTCTGCAGGTGACACGTGGGGAGATCCCAAAACAAAGTTTGCAAATCTGTCAGATTTAAAAAGAGGAAAGGATCAGGCAGGAAGAAAACCAAATACCTGCAAATGTACAGAATCCTGTTATTGAACCTGACTTGAGGCAGAGACCTGCACGTTTCGGTTATGCCTACAGACAGCATTCAAAGCAGGAATCATGCCCCTGTGGCATGTTGTAATTAAGCCCGAACTAAGGATTTACACATACAAGAGGGTAAATCAAAGGGCAGCAACCAATACTGAACTTTGTCACCTCAATTAGCAGTTTTCTTTCATCATCCCTCTTTCAAATGTTTCCAGTCTTTTCTTCATGCTTTAATTAATTTTGGTTCCTTAGAGGTTGAATAAGCAGTAGGATATAGCAACTGGGCCAGGCATAACTAACTTCTTGCTCCTGTAGACCTAACTAGGTCACTTGCCTTTTCTCAGATTCTGTTTCTCCACTGGCAAAGTGAGGCTAATAATACTTTTCTCCCAAGAATGTTATGAAGAGTCATTAAAGTCTGTGGAGTACTTGAGAGGTAAAGGGCTACAGGGTTTATCTGAATTCACTCGATTCCTGACACAAACAAGTTCAAGAGTTCAATAAGCAGGAGTTCCTGCATTACAGCATCACTTGCATCCAGGCCTTGTGGACACTGCAGCAGTTCCCTGAGCTCTGAGAGAGGCTGCAATTTCTGCAGCAGCTCCAGGTAAACTCTAAAATGAGGATTCACAGAATACAGAGAAACCTTTGTTATCCAGCACTATGTTAACCAGAAAACTTTAACCAGCATTGCCCCCAGCCACAATACTGTCACATCTTCAGGCACACAGGCCTGGCTTGGTTTACCATAATTGGCTTAACAATTTTTTATTTAAGAAGTACTAATCACCTTTAACTCAAAATAGAAATGTGAGATCAACTACCTCACACTACAAAATTAGCAATATTAAAAACTTGAGTTTTACTATTATTGTCCATTGGTTTTTTTTCCTAGGTTGATGGGACCCTCAGATAACCGGAATTTTTAGATAACCGGAATGCCCTAATCCCCGAGTGTGCTGGATAACACAGGTTTTACTGTACAATGAAAACAAATAGTACAGTAATATTCTGTGTACTGTTTGAGAGCTTATATTCCAGTTATTTGATAACGGCATGTGTGTTTTAACATGCTCCTATTCTTGCTATGACAAAGGGCAGCTGGGCTACAGAAGTCAGAGGCTGATTCTGGAGTTTATTCAAAAGTGGGGATCATTTGATGCTTTTTGGTGCCTGGATGATATTAATGGTGGTAAGAGGCTATAAGAAAAGCATATTAGTGAAACAGCTCTGTTACACTGATCACCAGTTAAATGGTTAATATTCATATCACTGTCATTAGGTTTCAGAGCTAAAATTTCACTGAGATGACTGGGGCTGTTCATTCTTCTTGCAAATGTACTGCAGACTCAGGCAGACAGCATTGCTTTGGTTTCATTTGGTAGGTTTTCTTTGTTGCCATAAGGGAAAAAATATAATTAATCTTTAATGAAAGCATAGACACAGTCAACTTAACAATCAGACTTCTGCCAGAGTCTTATTTTTTTAACAGACTAGTGTTAAAAATATTTCCTGAGAATAACTAAAAGTGACTGGAGAAAAAAAATAACTCTTCTCAGTTTGTTTGTGCATTTCGCAGTGTAAGCATTTAGCAGTTTAGTTTTCCCTCTGGTTGATCTGAATTTTAACACTAACAGGAAAGACAGATATTTTCGAAACCTGAAACCTACCTACAGGAAGTGTCATGGGAGGCCAGGTGCAGCCCAAAATGCCTTTGAACTCAGGTTTGGTAACATTCCAAAGCTGATGGCGCTTTAAATTCTGTAGCACACTTGAGGGGTGAGGGCAAGTTCTGTGGCTGCATAGTACATGGCACCCTGCTGCTAAGACTTCAAGGTTCTAATTTTGGTTTTCAGGGGAAGCACGTTGGAATTCTAATGAGCCTTATGTCCCTAACTCCTCTTGCTGACAGCCCTCTCCTGCTTCACATCCTACCATCATTCTTTTTGTTCACCTGAAGTGTCTCTGAACTGCTCCAGTCTCTCCATCCTCTCTGATTCCCAGAGGCAGAGGATGCTATTTCCACAGTACTCTGAGTCCTACTTCAAGGCATGTCTATGCTAAGGCTGTATTAGGTTGACTTGTAGCCACTGCAGCAATTACTGTGGTGGTCCATGTCCCCCCAACCCTCCTTTGGTTTGTGGTACACATCTTCACCAGGAGTACTTCCACCGACCTGCGAGGGGTGGTGTGAAGAGCCTGATGTCTCAGCTCTGTTTACTGCTCCCCACCAGCTCCCTTCCCCCTCGCCCTCCTCCAGTCCCTGCCTCCCACTAGGAGCCCAACTGCCCCCAGTACCAGCTACCTACCCTCCACTGGGAGCCTGGTGACCTCCCCTCCCCACAGCTCCCACTCTTGGCTCTTTGCTCCCTGCTGGGAGTGGGGCGGCTACTCAGGCTCTCTGGGGATCTGAAGACCAGACAGCAGCTAGGCTCCTAGCCACAAGCCTGGAGAATGACAGCCAACAGCCAGTGCAAGTAATGCAATGTCTACTCTACACGGACACTGTGTGTCCCTAACTACTCTGACATAAGCCCTACTGTGCCTCTCCTGGAGGTGGACTTATATCAGTGTAGTAGGGCACTTACGTTGGTGGGAGCAAGGCTGTGCTGTGCACACTGACACAGATCAACCTAACTGTGTCATGTAGCCCAGTGCTAAGCCTATGGGAAAAGAGACACTGGCTGACGCTCCCAACAATGGGTTTATGTTTGGTAAAGCAGAACCGTATGATTCTAGGACCATATCCTGCCTGCCTTTGGGATGAGATCTTCACTCCCACTCTACCCCTTTACACTGTGGACAAGACTGAGATACAGTGCAGAAGGGCCCCACACCCAGTCAGAGATGAGTCCCACCAAAACAGGCACTTTGGGATCAGCCATGTGGCTTCTTTCTGAGGACCTCTTTGCAAGCCCCAATGTAGAAGGCATACAGGAGCGGGAATGGGAGGATCCTATCAGAGACAGGGCTACAGGCATCACTGCAGAAAATTCTAGGCTACCATAACTTTAGAGAGGCTCCCAGGTCTGTCTAAATTAGCTCAGAGTATTCTGCAGCCTCAGAGCAGTCCAGGACCAGGAGAGCACAGAGGTTCCTTCAAGCCCCTTTAGCCCTCTAGCTAGCAAGATCTGTACCTCTGGACACCAACAGGACTACTCATATGAACAGTTACTTGTTTGAGTCTTGGCAGGATCGGGCCTATATGTTAAGCTGCTTTAAGAAGTATTTGGCTTTTCTATGTAACAGTGCCTTTAAAATGCATTCAGTTTTAAGAGATGAGAGTCTTTCTTACTTTTTAGGGAACTGGAGTTTGGACACAGCTAACCATGATGAGAAATCTGGACTCCTGCAGAATGAGCGTAGCTCCTCCAAGGCTTTCATAGTCTCTGTTTCCCCCTGCTCCCTGTACTCCTCTTCAGTAAGAAGCCGAAACACCAGCTTTTTGGATTTAAAAAAAATCCTGATTTTTCTAAAACAAAAAGAAACACAATTAATATTGTGCATGGAATTCTCATATTACAAATACTGTACACTGCTTCCATGTCACTATGATGACTTCTTTCTTTCTGAACATCTACTGTAAAAGGAACATCATGCCTTCGCATGAGAGAGAGAGACAAATAGATATTTTAAAAGTCCCCCAGAATTAACCTAGTTTTCATTCTCAGGGTCTATGTATATTTGGACCTCATTTGGGTTGGGTCCAAATCACATACGTTAGTGGAAAATCTCAATGACTTTCAAACAGGCTTTGGATCAGGTTCTTTATAGATACACACAAACGTATGGAAACTGATACATGGATATTTATCTAGCCATTTGCAGGTGCAATAGGGATTTGTGCATACAAAATAGGCACACAGGGATGATGGCGCTGAAAATTAAGCCCAATGTGTGCTGAGAACTTTGCAGCTCAGCAAGGTTCTTAAAAATCTGTTGCAAATTGTTCATGTTGTTTACTCTTTATATATATTTCTCTCTCTCTCTAATATATGTATATATACACACTCACACACACATCTCTATATAGATATATAAAAATCTTGCCTTAAAAATTATACAGCTGAATAGTTTGAGGGCAAAATATTTATAATCTGAGGTAGCTGTTATGATGTATAGTAATTTATAACATACTTAGCTATCACTTAGACAGTGTACTGTGTTCTGTTCTTTTCTATTGACTGCTTTCAATTTTTGTTGTTGTGGTAACTTTGGAGTTCAGAGCAACAAGGGGTTTATGCCCAAGAAAAGAGTTGAAACTCCACATATATGTACCTGCAGTAGCCATATCTCTTCCCTGGAGAAAACAGAGAAGGGATTGAGGCTCTTGTTTGTTACAGTTTGTGTGATAAGGGTCAAAACCTGATGCCCCTGAAATTAATGATAAAGCTCCCAGAGGGTTCAATGGGAACAGGTTCTAGAGCAGGGTTGGGGAACTTCAGGCCTGGGGACCCAGGCTCAGGGGCCCCTCCCAGCATTAGGTGGCCTGTGCTGGCACTCCAACCCCCTGATGCCCTACCATGGGGCTGGAAGCACAAAATCTACGAGGCTGGGCCCCCCCTAGGCTCTGGTATACAAGGGGAATGTGGGAAATGTCTTTCTCCTCAGTTGGGGGCTACCTGAGTGAGAAGTTTTTTGTTTTGTTTTGGCTTCTCGCTTGTGTGAAGCCCTAAACTGATTTTTCAGTGTGTCAGCGGCCCCCGACCTGAAAAAGGTTCTCCACCCATTCTAGAGCTTACTAGGGGATCAGATTATCAGCAGTACGTACAGATACCTACTAAACTGAATTGAGCATTTTGCTTCCTCTGTAATCATTTTTATCAAAGCCTCAAGGTTTGGGTTTGTTCTGCAGAATTAAGTAACAAATAACTTTAAAATGTGCTGTTTATAAAACCAATCAAAAACTTCCTTTCTGAGAGATTTTTCCTGTTCTACTGTATGTGCTCATCACTCTCTTGGCTCTGCAGCAGCAGACAAATCAAAAACTGAAATCATGCCAGCAATCAGTATTGAAACAAAGACACTTTAACTTGTCAGAATACCTACTTATTTATCAGGTCAATTTCATGGTCATGAGATTTTTTTAAAGTTATTTTCATGATTTCAGTTATTTAAATCTGAAATTTCACAGTGTTGTAATTTTAGGGGTCATGATCCAAAAGGGAGCTGGAAGGGTTCCAAAGTTATTGAGAGGAGAGAGTTTTGGTACTTCTGGTGGTGTCACTGCCTTCAGCTTTGGGCAGCTGAAAAATGGTGGCTTCTGGCTGGGAGCCCAACTTCGAAGCCACAACTGCCACCAGAAGCAGCAGAGAAATAAAAATGGCCTGATACAGAATTGCAACCAGTACTTCTGTGCTGTGTCTAGCAGGGTGCTACCTTCAGCTCCCAGGCTACAGGACCTGAAGAAAGGTCCGAGGCTACTAAGGCTGCACAGAGGCAGCCAGGCTAGGCAAAGGCAGCAGGTTCACATACCTTTGCCAATGATGAGTGGCCATTTCAGACTGCAGTTTTCCTCATGGCAGAGGCTAGATGAAAAGTGGCAGTGGGTCACTGAGGCAAGGTGGGTATAGGGGTATTGGGGGTTCCCTGGGAGGGGAGGACTCCAGAGAGCAGATATTGATAAACACACACCCCCAAAAGGGGGCTGAGAGAAACTGGAATGGGCACTGTCAGATGACGCTGTGGTCTGGGAGCAACACAGGTCCAGAATATAGTGTGTGGAGTGAGGACATGGGGAGACACCAGCCAGAGGGAGGCGCCTGTGAGCTAAAAGTTAATTCCCAGGGCTACTGGCAGGAGGTCTGCCCCGTGACAGGAGGTCAAAGGAATATTAAAATGATTTTTTAAAACTGAGTGGTGTTAAAGTCCCTGTGGTTTGTGGTAAAGCAAACTTCAGCCTTTGACTAACAGCTCCATAATTCAATGTAAAAGAAAGACAGTGGGACTGCCTTTAGAATAATCATTTGTGTGTTACTATTGATTTGATACAACATACAGTAGACTTCCGATAATCCGGAACCTATGGGACCTAGGTGGTGCCGGATTATCAAATATGCCGGACTATCAGAAGGTACTATAAGATGGTTATATATATACTGTATACATTATATACTGTATATGAAGTGTTCTTAACCCTTTTTATTGTACATACTGTATACAGTATACTGTAATGTTTTAGGTTTTTTAAGCCTTTTTTACCCTTTTTGTTCAGTTCAGCAGCTGCCACTGTTACCTTGTGACTAATTTTTTGCTGAAGCTTACTCACTAGGCTCTTGCCATTTTGATGCCGGACTATCAGGAGTGCCGGACTATTGGAGTTTTACTGTATTTTAAATGCCCAGGTCGATAGCAAACAGAAGCTTGTTCCCATGTGGTTACACAGCATATACTGGACAACCAAAATCAGAATTTAAAAGCGTTACAAATGAAGGCCTCTATCTAGAAGTAGCTGCATATAGGTAGACCCCAGCTCCCAAAACAAGCAAACTCCCAATGACTTCAATAGGGACAGGATGAACAAATAACCTATAATTTTGTCAGAGTATCCTATCCTAATGTCCATATCCCATGTCATCTAGTGATATCTATTTTGTTACAAAGGTATCTGCAGGTACTTTTTGTTAAAAATCAAAGTCCTGCAGTTCTATGAAACCATGATGTTGTCCCTGCAGTCTAACCAGTCAACTGAATTAAAAGCTATCATTTACCCCATACTACAGAAAAGCTGCTCTTGTTGCATTTATGAAATTTGTAATCACAGTTCTCTGTGCAGCAAAATCCATGCTTAAAACTCCTGCACTGAGAATTATTACATTCTTATGTATCCAGCCTTGTCTCTAATGTAAGTTTATGTAAGAATATGTACTAGGATTAGTAAATGGCACATAATTGTCATTTTATGTGGGTTTTATTATTAACCTCTTACTAGAAGATTTACCTGGTGTTGCTCAGGTCCTTAACTTAAATGTTTTGTTTTTCTTCATTTAAATCATTGTTCTGGGGTTGGAGTGGGAATGAGGGGTTCACTATATTGGTTGCTTTGAGGAGAGAGGAATACCCCAGCCCTCTCTCATTGCAGCAGCTTGTAGCAAGGTCACAAGTGCCACTCTATGGCCACTGCAGCTCCAATGGGCACAACCAGGGGAGAAGTGTGTGTCCCCTGGCTGGAGGACAGACACACACATAAACAGGCAAACTTTCTGAAATATATAGTAGATAGCTGTCCTTTCTCCACCTCTACTGGCCCAATGGGGTTATAGCTGTCCTGGTCCCCATCTCTGGCCCTTTGGTCTCCCCCCTGTGGTCATTCTGGAGTACAATTTCCTCCTACCAGAACCCACCCTTGCTAATTTGTAATAAACAATCAAATTTCCGTCACACCCCATTGTCCTGGCAAAACCAAATCCTGGTCCTGCTTTAAGTTTGGAGAAGATGAAGCTGTATACCAAATTTGGTGGTCCTAGCTTTTACTGTTTAGGAAGAGTTCTTGAACAAATGGTCTCACAAATGGACAGATGCACATTTCTAAAATAAATAAATAGATAGATGATGATGATACATGACTTGTATGTTTAGAAAATGGATACCAACCTGCCCACAAAACAGACCATGCCAAGGGGATAGCATAGGCCTTTTGAACAGAGGATGATAGCTATGATTGCATATGCCACCTGGGGGTTGGTGACCCCAAAATAAATCAAGATAAAGGCTATTAATTGTAATGTCCATGTCAAGAGGGTTATGCTTCGCTCATGAGTTAGTGGTCCATGCTTGTAACAAACCACAAAGCTCGTACATCCAACAGTCAGAAAATACCCTGTAAAAGCAGAAAAAAATGCCATGTATAGAATGACACAAAGGATGTACGTTAACTTTAATGGTAGACTGATTGCTTAAAACTGTCGCACAGTAAAGCCTACTGCTGCTTTTTGTGCTGTCTACTATGTATTTTAGGAACATGAAGGGCCTTATATTTAAAATATATAAGCAAAAAAAGCATATGCAGGAGCACTAGGCTTGCACATGTAACTACACTAACTGCATATGTAAACTGTGTATCTGCATGTGCCGCTAGCAAGTTAAAGGCATAACTAGATAACTGGTACCCAAATATCCTGTGTACATTTGTTTAGAGTTAAATCATAACTTAAAATGCTTATGCAAGGCAGTAGGCATTAGAAAACACTAATAGCAATAAGACTACATTTCGGTATTTAATTGTCATTAGAATGATCAGGTTAATTTATCTGTATGTGCAATTTCAACAATGGTGTACAATTGTATTATTGAAAGGTCCTAATTTTACTTCAATACTTGTGTAAACATCTGCATGGATTAGACTCTGTCCTAACATAGGTCAGTATTTATTTTCAAATAAAATGTTTGTAAATTAAGTTGATAGGTTTGCAGATACATGTATTCTATCAGTTTCAATCCTGCTAAAAGCACATTGTCAAACCTTGCTTGCTTTCCTAATTGGTGAAGAGTGAATGCTGAAAGGTTTGGAACTTCAGTTTGAATAAGCATCCAAAGCAGAGTTGATAAAAAATTAATTGAAAAAAATGTAAAAATCTGGTTTTTTAATTTAAATCAGTTTTTATTTAAATAATCATCAAGCACTAAATTTCTCATTTAAAAGTAAGTTACAATTAAATCTCATCATAAACATGCTACACCTACACTTAGGGGTACATCTACACTTGCTCTATAGTTCGAACTAGAGATGCAAATGTAGCTGACCGAAATTGCTAATGAAGCGGGGATTTAAATATCCCGTGCTTCATTAGCATAATCTCGCACATGCACTATTCCGCTCGCCAGCTGATTCGAACCAGGAAGTGTGCTCCGGGACGCGTTAGTTCGAATCAAACCCCTTGAAAAATGAGGAGTAACATTAGTTTGAACCAAGGGGGTTGATTCGAACTAACGCGTCCCGGAGCGCACTTCCTGGTTCGAATCAGCTGGAGAGCAGAATAACGCGCGGGTGAGATTATGCTAATGAAGCGTGGGATATTTATATCCCTGCTTCATTAGCAATTTCGGTCGGCTACATTTGCATCCCTAGTTCAAACTATGGAGCAAGTGTAGATGTACCTTTACTCTCATAAAATGAATTAATGGCTCTAGTTTGTCCAGCCTAACAACCAGTTCTTGCTTCTTGAAAGTCCTGGGCCTTCAATTTCTATTTTTTAACAGACTAAAAAGTAACATGTGCAAAGACATACACAGGCTGGATAGGATTGTTTCTGTTCTGTGCTTGTGGAGGGTGGACCTTGGCCAAGCACGACAGAGGACTTAGTTAAAACTTTGTCTTAATGACAGAGACACAATATATAGGAAAGGACGGAGGCAACATAGAAAGGAATAGTGGAGTGGATTGAAAAGAAAAAGAGAAGACATTATTAAGCACACATAACATTCAGCTTTCTATATTTCCCCACACTTTTGCCACAGAAAAATTGTCATAGCTTTGGGTATAAGAGGGATGCTATCTGGGAATATTTTGAAAAAATTAGTTCCCTGGGTAAAAAAGGAAAATGTGTCAAGTGTAAACAATGCAAGAAGATGATGCGGGGCTTAGTTGCAAGAATGAAATATCATCAGGGGCTGGACCGTGTGGGCTCCCCAATGCTGGGGGGGAAGCCATCAGCCTTAGGGGTCAAATCCAGGCAAGCCAGTGGTCACATCTGGGCCCCGGGCCTTAGGTTCCGCATCCCTGACATAGATGAAGATATGGCCAAGTGGATCAACTGGTTAGAAACTTAAATAATTCACTTTGCAATGCATTACTCTTAGCCAGGATGGGTAGAAATGGTGTCCCTCACCTCTGTCAGTAGCTGGAATGGGTGACAAGGGATGGATCACTTGGGGCACTTCTACACAGCAGGGTAAAAGTTGAATTAAGATACACAACTTGAGCTACGTTAATTGCGTAGCTTACGTCAAAATAGTTCAATTTGACTTTTGGTGCTGTCTACTTAGTGGGAAGTCGAAGGAAGAACACTCTTCCTTTGAATTTCCTTATTCCTCATAAAATGAGGGTGAGTCTGAGTAAGAAGTTCTCCAGCTCCCCATTATTTCAAAATAATGTCTTGAAGTGTAGACCCACTCTTTGTTATTTCAGAATAACGTCAGTATTCTGAAGGCTATGTACAATACATAGCCTTCATGATCACCTGTTTTGTTCATTCCCTCTGAGACACCAGGCATTGGTCATTGTCTAAAGATATTGGCCTAGATGGGCCTTTGGTCTGACCCCGTATGGCTGTTCTTGTGTTCTTATTCTTCAAGACTCTCTTTATGCCTTTCAGTAGAAGTGTGATTTGACAGCATACTTCCTGGGAATTTACTTACGTTGGATGTTGCTAGAAAAAAAAAAGTTTACCTTAGCTAATCCTTATGGCTTGTTTAATTAATTAACTATGTTTAGAAACTATCACTCTAGGATACAATGCAGAAAACTGCAGTAAGAGAAATCAAATTTCAAGTTGCTACTGAGTGTAATTTTCTTATTTTATATTGCATAATAGATGACCGTTACGTTGGAACATCATGGTCACTAACTATAATGGTGATGTCATAAGTGTTATTCCCTATTTTACTTCAGCATCACTCAGCTTTTCCAAAGGAACCCCATTCTATACTTGTTTTCTCAAAAAACAGAAGTGGCAGTGAGTTCAATGGGGTATATTCCAAAATTAAGTGCATTCTAAGCACAGTCTGTCAGATGTTTTGGTAACTTGATTTAAAACAGTTATTTTTTTTTATGACTGAAATCATGATTTAAATCAATCCACCCTGAGCCAAAGGAGTCCATACTTATTTAACTCTCTGCTTCTTGGTTTCAGCCCTGCTGTCAATTCTGCAAGAACAGTTTTTCTCACTATACTTTGCAGCATGCACATCGGGGTGCCACTGCAGCAAAGGTGAGTCAACATAAAAAAATCTGTAAAACAATTTTGTATCAACTGAATTGAAAGCAGTTAGTGAATACTCATGGGCACAAAGCATAAGGGGCTGGCGTAGTGGTCTAAGAGCAGAGTTCTGTGCTGCTAGAGCAAGTGGGGAGAACCAAGTTAAAAGCTTGTGCCCCAGTCTCCCTCCTCCTAGGCTAGCACAGGGCATGGGAATTCCTAATGACTTCTGTATTAGTAAATACTTCGGGAGTAAGTGCACACTAGCTGCACCTCTCCATGCCAGAGATATCTGCTATGTTCAGGGAAGACCCCCATTACAGTGTCTGCTGCAGCTAACACCAGGGAGATGGCTTTAGCTGATAATACAGGCTGTATAGTTGCTTTGCCCAAGGAGGATGCTGAAGAAAAACGCTGAAGCAATAGGTTCTACAGACTCCTTGACCATTCCCTTTTTCCAGGCAGCACAATTCCACTCCTAGCTCTAGACAGGGGAGATTGTGGCTGTCTTCTTTGCTTTCATGGTGGGTGTGAAATGGAAATAGTAAGGTAAGATGGGCAAAAGTTTCCTTTCCTTCATGCCTCTAAACGCCAACATCACTTTCCCTATTTAAGAATCTGATGAGAATAAATGCTCATTTGAATGGATTAGGGATCTTCAGAACCCAGCCATTCCTCACATTGATGAGAGAAGAATATTCATCAAATGTAATTCTTACAAACTGCACATTCTAACCTCTTAACAAAAACCTGTCCACTATAGATTTCTGCTCATTATCTTACCCAGTAAGTAGTTTCTATATTCAGACCACAGCCACTTCATTTCCCCTTTCAAACAGTAAATAAAGTAGAGAGAGGACATCCAGCAGCCACTCATTAAAATCCCAAAGGTGCTGTGCTGGGAGTAAAAGAAAACAGTTAGTCAATCAGCTAGGTTATGGCTTATTATTTATATGACGGTAGCATCCACAGGGTATGAATCAAGATTGGGCCACAGAAGGCTAGGGATTTCACAAACATACAGGTAAATGAACTGTCCGTCTTGAAGAGTTATGAGCTGATTCGCTTGTTACTGTATTATATTCTGAAGTCTCAAGATAAGTGAAGTGGGGTCACTACATGAGATTTCTGTCCAAACTTCTTGAAGCTGTATCATGTCCTGGTGTGGTGACATTCATGTTACCTCCCAATATTAATAATTATTATTAATATATTGTATTTGACTTTGAAATGTTTTATAGAGGCCAAGTCGTTTTGTGGGAAAATGGTTGGATAAGATTTAGCCCTGCCTGTGTAAGATAATTTTGCTATTGGAAATGAACAGTAAAGTCACAACTGCCACAAAAACTATGGTTTCATTTCAGCTCATTTGTTTTCTCACAACATAAGCAAACTGACCTGGGACACACCCTAAAATTATGGTTTCAGCATAAATGCTTAATTATTATTATTATTATTAATAATAATAATTAATAATGTCTTTGAACATCAACAAATGTAACTGTTTATTCAGACTTTGGAAGGCATCTGATTTTAGGTACATTGGTTTTACACTGAAGTCAATAGAGTTTTAATTGTATCCTTTGGTATATATGGTCGTGCCAATTTTCTTCCACTATTTGATCTGAGGAAGTGGGTCTGGCCCAGGAAAGCTCATCATCTAATAAGCCATCTTGTTACTCTTTAAAGTGCTACATAGTCCTGTTTTTTGTTTCAGCTACACCAGACTAACACGGCTAAATTTCTATTACTATTCTCATAACAACAATAAGAGATCAGAATCTGGCCTTAAACTTGCTATGTGCTATTTTGTTTTCCACATGGTACACGTACCTTTGGAATAAATCTTTTAAGTGTCAACAGGAGAAAGACTAGCGTTGCAAGAACACCCAGTGCCACTCCAGCAGAGTAATAGAAAATAGCACTCCTGTTAGGGAACAGCAAGATGGAGGACACTGTAAAAACCTTGTATTGAGGTGCAACTGGTTTGGAACTACCAAGAAGTGTAATGCTGTACTTAATCAGAGACAGAACACCGTGGAAGGTAAACCAGGACAGTGGAAGGTAAACACTTTCAGGTTACCAACCTTGGTCAAATTCTCAGCTCTGGCTTCACCTGCTCTGCATTGCAGAGGCAGAATGAAGCATCCAGAAAACTTCCAGAAAAAGGCAGGTAAAAATTCCCTGAAAGAAAGGAATCTTTGAGTGTCACAGATGGTTATAAGTTGCCTGCTCATCCCCAAGCCTTGTATTGGGGTGGCAAGAGGTACAGGAAGTGGGGGGCAGTGCATGGCACTCTAGTTGGTGCCCAGATGACCTTGTGAGATGGGGGCATCTGGTAGAGCTTAGATTAGGTCACATTAGGTCCCAGTAAGCTCTTCTGCTGGGCTGAGTATGAACTCAAGGGAGCTGAGGACAGAAGTACTTTTAAAAAAAACATTATTTTCTGTATTACAAACAGCATTAGATGACTAGAGTTGTGAGAATTGAAAATAATCCCCTTACCTTTTCCTTAGTTCTACTTTTATTTTATTTTCCATGTGTCAAAATATCAACAGTGAAAACACCACCTCAAGTCCACTCTTGTGTATCATGTTTCTAGTCAATTTCATTTCCTTGTCCAATGCTGTAATTTTTTTATTCCAATAATTTTTTTTACGTTTTAAAAATGTTTTGATGGAAATAAAATTACAGAAACTTTTAGTTTTTGTAATCCTATTTTTACAAAATCCAAAGGCTTGATAAAATTTGACCTAATACTATTTAAAGTTTTGTGTCCCACAAATTTTTTAAAAAGGAGCAGAACTGAAAATTGAGATGTCATAAATTAACTAATTGTACTATGCCAGACTCCAGCATGAAACAAAATGATGGCAAGTATCTTCCTTTTATGCTACAAAAATATGAGTGCTAGCTTATGCTTTTTAATGCTCAGCTATGAGTACAGGGATGAAGTGGAGTGGGGAGCAACAGAGGCAGTTAGGTCCAGGTGACCTCATCTTACATTCAGTTCCTCCTAAGATTCCCACACTGTGGGAATGGGAAATTTGCAACATCCCTTTATACAGCACCCCCCAGGCATGATTGGTTCACTGGAATGGAGGTGATGGCTCTACGTACTCCTTGTCCACCTGCTCATGGGCAGAGTCCTGCATAGATACAAAATTTGTATCCACATTTACACCTGCAAAAATGAGCCGTGGATGTGGATATAAAGTGGGTATCTGAGGATTTGCAGGGCTCTGCTCCAGGGGAGAATCGCAGGTGTAGCCTCAATAGTATCCATAAGTGCTAGGAGCCATGATCTGGAAGCACTAACACAGCCACACAAGTGAAGAATTTTTGCATTACATTTCTCCTCTGCATTACTACATTAGGGCTAAGCACAGAAACTGGGGATGCCTAGTCCTATGTACATAATATATATTACAGACATTTTTTCTTATTTCATTAAACAAAACAATTGCTTATGATCACTGAACTATACAAATAGAGAATGTGAATAGGAATGCACCAATGGCTCTGGAAAGAATACCAAGATAAAGGGACTAATGCTTACCTACTCAAGGCATTTGCAAAATGGAACAGAAAAACACCAGCAACGAACAAAAGGACGAGTTTCCTATCCACCACTGAAAATCCAAAAAACAAGATTTCAGGCTAATTCATCTGGTGATTTTAATTGTCAAACATTATCAGACAAGTCTCAGCTGTTCCATTGAGGTAACTTTCAACTCAGAGTGCACTATTCAGGTAATGTTGGCAATATTATCCAATCCATTCACTGGATGAATGGAAAGCATCACTCTACTTACTATTTTGTTGTACATTCACGGTGTAGGGTACTTCCTTGTAGGGTTGGACTATGAAGCACATATTCTCTCCATATTGGTTTATATTTATGACAATTTCTTTAGATGCCTCTGGTTGCCAAATAATTTGAACAACGCACTTGAAAAATGCAAGAACAGTTTCTGAATTATGACAATTGCTGTCAGCCAAGATAGGCACAAACTTGAACATTTCTGTGCTGTTAATTTTCACCTGAAAACAGAACAAAACCAAACATACATTGTAGGGAGTTGGATCAGTTGGCGTATCTTTCAAAAACATACCCGTTATTTAAACATAACATAAGAAGAAATAACAGAGCAGAAATTTAGGGAATAATAATCACACCGTATGAACAAGAAGATGCCAAGTTGTTCACAATGGTGTCTTGACAGAATCCTTCAGCATACTCTCAGGAGTGCGACAAAGGTGCCTATTGTCACCTTTCCTGTTCTTGATCACAATGGACTGGATTATGATCAGGACAACAGGTGGCCATCAATGGGGCATTCAGTGGACACTTTGCAAACAGCTAGAGGACATTGATTTTGCTGATGATGTCACCCTCTTTTCACACCAACATGAAAGCATGTAAGAAAAGATCACAACGCTAGAAAAAACTGCCTCAATGATTTGGACTGAGCATTAAAAACAAGGGAAAGACCAAGACAATGAGGATCATCCAGTCCAACAACAATACCATCACACTAGGAGGGGATGACTGGAAGATGTGGAGCAGTTCATCTACATGGGGAGAAGTATTATGGGCAGAGACGGAGGAACAGATAAGGATATCAATGCTAGGACAGGGAAAGCAACAGCTGCATTCAAGACTCTTCGTCCCATATGGAGTTCACAAATAATATCTGCGAAGACAAAACTGCGAATCTTCAACACAAATGTGAAACGTGCTCTTGTATGGATGTGAGACCCAGCATACTAAAAAGTCTTCAAATCACAAGTTATAGATGTTCATAAACAGATGCCTGAGTTGCATCCTTCATATCAAATGGCAAGACTTTGTCACAAATTAGGAGCTTTGGAACAGAGCAGGACAAGAATCACTTGACGTTCAAATCAAGAGAAGAAAATGGGGATGGCTAGGCCACACACTCAGAAAACCATCATCCAGCATAGTCCATCAAGCTCTCACATGAACCCGCAAGGAAAATGCAAAAGAGGAAGATCTTGGAGAATATGGAGAAGATCTACTGAGATTGAAGGACAAACACTGAGGTACTTCTGGATTCAGCTAGAAGTTTTGACTCAAGACAGTGTGAAGTGGAGGAGACTTGTAGATGACCTATGCTCCACTCAGAGTACAAGGGGGGTAAGAAGAATCCCACTGAAGTCCCTTAAATCAGGTACCTAGTCCTACTGTACTTAATATTTCACATATAGCTTCTCTAAAATCTGTGGGCCCCCATGTGGATGCATGTTCTAAAGAATCAAATCCTAAGGTTACAATTCCATTAAGTGCTCTGATGCTGCAGGTGTTTGATACACTATTAACACTGACTACCCACTATTCCTCTGGAGGACACCCAGGCTCATTTTATAGGTTATGAACCCACTGGTCCTGAAGCTTCTTGTGGATAAGGATGCTAACTGCATGTTATAGGTGATGGGAGAACAACAATGCAAGTTGTCACAAAGCAGAAGTATGCAGCAAAAACTGGATTAAAAAATCCAGCCCTCTTCTTTTCAAGGACTGAGCTACAATGCTGATCTTCTCTACCATCTGAACAGTAAAAGTCCTCCTGCTATTTAAATTGTAAGACAATCATCCTGGGCATCTTAAATAATGGATGTCCAACTGCAAGAAAAATTATCCTCTGTAACAAGCGAGGCCTCTTTACTGAAATGCAAGAAGAGAGTGATCTACCGAGGAAAATCATAGCTGTCCACTTTTAAGCATTTACATCAAGAAACTTTCCCACTTGCTGCGTGTGATCACTGCCTAAAACTTGCCAGCACTCATAAAACTAAGCATACACATTGTATCTGCCTAGAGAAAAAAAGTCCTGGGCAGAGACGAAGTAAGGAATTGGAGATTCCTCAACTGGGAGCTCATTCCTCTAACAGAGGTGAAGTGAAATGGTTTCTTTTCCCACTCAGCGAGTCCACTTGTCAGAAGAGCCAGGGAGCAGATTCTGAACTTGCTCCTCAGCACAGGGTTTAAAGGGGTGCCCTAAGCTTCCAGTACTTTCCATGGTAATTGAAACTTCTTACTACTTTGCAACCCAAAAAGCCCAATGTGCATATCTTACAAGTTTCACCCTTGGAAATATGCAGCTGATATTATGTAGCCTTGTTCTTTGTTTTTGCTATTAAAAAGTCACCATTCAATATACACAACACAATGAGTTGACATTTCTCTATCCTCTTTGTCTATACAACAAATCAGAGATATCAAACTGCCAAATCAGTCACACTAGAAGTGAAAGCAGTATGCCACTAAAACATGCTTCTTTTTAGGCTCCAACTATGCAACTATCAAACTGTTTTTATACTTAAATGCACCTATAATACTACATCTTATTCAGATGGGAAAACATGTATTAAAAATGTGAAACAAACTCCAAACACAGAATTACCTGAATAGATGACCAAATATTTTTTAAGTGCATTGTTCCATTTTGTATGTAACAGTAACAATCTGAATCTGTTTTTTCAATTATCTCCATTTCCTTCAAATGGATACAGTTTTTATCTGAAGAAAGAAAGAAAGAAACACTACATTAAGTGCATTTCCAAGTGTGGGCACTTCCTATATTCATGCTTTTGTTGTATCTGCAGTTTGATATTCTGAGGGCCATAAGCAATTTTCAGAAATTAAATCCTGCATAAAATTTGCATTAAAAACCTCTGCTACAGGTTAATATTTTCAGAAGCTCTGAAACTGATTAAGAGCCCAAGCTGAAATTTCAAACATGACTTAGGCACTAAGTTCCCATGATCTCCAAGGTGATTTAGGAGCCTACATCTCTTTGACATTTTGGAATATTCTGTATCTAGCCTGTTTTGGCTTTTTATTACATTTGGGAGAGGAGGGGAGAGAACAGCTTTTGTATTTTGATAGCCTTTGTATAAGGCCCATTAGCCCACACGTGATTTAAGTGGGAGTAAATCCAATGTTTAAATCAATGGTGAATTTGATAGAAGTCTAATAAGGAAAATGGGCCTAGATGTTAAAACAGTCATTTACCACACAACATTGCTGCTGATTGAAGAAGTTTTTAACATCAGAACATCTCCAAATTTGAAGCGGAAAAACAGTGTAATTTTGTTATGTTTAAGTAGTATCTTTCTTTAGTAGAATTATTTCTCCTACGTGTTCTGAATTTTAACATAATTTTCAGTGATGACACTGTGTGGTGAAGGTAATTAGCAGTCTCCAGAGGTCTCTAGCTCTCTTAAATGGCATTGGCAAATTGTCTAATCAATCATTTCCACTGTTTCACTTCATGGAAATTTTAGGGACTCCCTACTGTTTTCAGGATTAGATAAGGATAATTATACTGTGTAACTGATTTGTGGGGCAAATTTTCATGAGTGTACCTGTAAATCTGCACACACAAAACTGCCCAACAGTATATCACCTCAAGATACCAGAAAAGAAATTAAAGAGCAGAATAAACAAATATAATACAACTGTTAAGTCAAAGAAGAATTTGTCTACTGAAGAAAAAAATAGGTGTGAATTAGGGATGTGAAAGGTTAACAGGATAACTGGTAAGCATCACCCTAAATAGGTAACTGGTTAACTGGTAACCCATGGGGGAGCTGGAGCATCTCCCCACCTCCCGCAAGCAGGGGGCTGCTCCAGCCCTGCAGAAGGTCCAATGTGGACAGGAACAGCCCCTGTCCATGGCAGCCCAGGTGTCAGGCAGGCAGGGGCTACGGGGTTGGGGACTGTTTCAGCCAGGCTGGAGTGGTCCCCAACCCGGGATCCTACTTTAGCCAATTAACTGGTAAACCTAAAGTTTAACTGGTTAACTGATTAACTGGGATTTTACATCTCTAATGTGAATGTAATAGCTATCTGAGTACTACAGGACAGAATGTTGTCAAACTCTAAGGCCTTATCTACACTGGCAAGCTACAGCACAGTAAATCAGCACCTAGCACTGTAACTTCTGTGGTATCCACACTAGCAAGGCCATTAGTTCACGCTAGCTCCACGGTTATTACACTCTAGGTAAATCACCTTGACAAAAAGCGTAGAGCTACTGTGCAGTGGCTACAGTGCCAGGCTGTGTCTAGACTGATCAGTTTTTCTGGAAAATCAGCCGCTTTTCCGGAAAAACTTGCCAGCTGTCTACACTGGCCGTTTGAATTTCCGCAAAAGCACTGACTTCCTACTGTAAGAAATCAGTGCTTCTTGTGGAAATACTATTCTGCTCCCGTTCAGGCAAAAGTCCCTTTTGCACAAAGTTTTTGCGCAAAAGGGCCAGTGTAGACAGCTCAGACTTGTTTTGCGCAAAATAGCCCCGATCGCGAAAATGGCGATCAGGACTTTTTTGCGGAAAAGCACGTCTAGATTGGCACGGACGCTTTTCTGCAAAAAGTGCTTTTGCGGAAACGCGTCCGTGCCAATCTAGACGCTCTGTTCCGAAAATGCTTTTAACGGAAAACTTTTCCGTTAAAAGCATTTCTGGAAAATCATGGCAATCTAGACACAGCGCCAGTGTGCACCCTTCAGTTGTTTGTTGTGTTGTGACTAGCTTCCAAAAATGGCCCATAATCCCTGCAGTAGCCACTCTGCTAATTGTTTTGAATTTGGCTAACTGCTCTGCAGGTATGTGCATATCCTCTTTCATAGCTCCCTTTTCAACAGCCTGCATGCTATGCTGATCTGCACTGGAACACAGAGCAAACCATTCAGAGAGAACGTCACTGCTATTGAGCTCAGAGGCAGGTGTCTGAGTGTGAGAATGAGAAAGAGAGTGATTGCTGTGCAAAGAGCTATGGAGGGAGGTGGGAGGAAGCTAATGTTGGGGTTTCCCCCTCCTTTTACTTGAGGATAAGTTGTTTCCTGCCACTGTTTGAAGTTACAAGACAGCATGCCCCCATAACACAGTTTCTCCCACCCATGTGTGCGCACACACTCCCTGTCACACCTCTCCTCTCCCTGCACTTCAGTTGAAAAGCAGTTGTCAGTGTAGTAGAATGACCACAGAGCATGGGACTGGGAAACCTGCCTCATGCAGCATTGAAAATCCTTCCCAAAGCACCCTATGGCCAGTTGCCTAATGGGATAACTACAACAATGCACTGTTCTCTGTGAAATTGCTAGAGCTGCTAATGTGGATATGTTCCACCGTCCCAACGATCACAGTGTGGACACACAACAGCTGTTTCCCTGCAGTGCTCTGTGAGCAACACTGTAACTTGCCAATGACGCCATCAACGGGAGCAAATGCTCCTGTCAGCTTCCCTTACTCTTCGCAACGGCAAGGAGTATCAGCGACGACTAGAGCTGCCCCTCAGTGTTTGATTTAGTGGGTCTTAACTAGAATGCCCGAAGATCGATCTCCAGCGTGGCAAGTGAAGACAAGGCCAGTGTAGACATACCCTGAGAATAGCAAAAGGAGCTCTTGTGCAGACTAGACTCAGTCAAGTCAAAGAAATGCTGTTTGTAGGTAAAATCAGTCTTTTCTATATGAGAAAATGTACCAGTTTAATTAAATTATGTTTTAAACTGATTTAGTTAAACCAATGCAAATCCCTGTCTGGGCACACTATCTCAATTTAATAAGCCTCTTTGAGTCATAATAAATCCGGTCTATGCAAAGGTTGGCTCTGGTTTAACTACATCAGTTTACATTCAGACTTTAGGCTAACCTACTGCAACTTTCTTCTGCAGATAAGCCTTTCACTAGTTAAATCTTACCCACATTAAAGCTAATGGTGATAGAAATGTAGCCGTGTTAGCCTGGTGTAGCTGAAACAAAAAACAGGACTATGTAGCACTGTAAAGACTAACAAGATGGTTTATTAGGTGATGAGCTTTCGTGGGCTCATTTTTATGTTCATTTTTTTTAATTGTATCCTTTGGTATATATGGTTGTGACAATTTTCTTCCACTATTTGATCTGAGGAAGTGGGTCTGGCCCACGAAAGCTCATCACCTATTAAACCATCTTGTTAGTCTTTAAAGTGCTACATAGTCCTGTTTTTTGTTAAAGCTAATGGAACCTTGAAACTTTCAGGCCAGGACGGAATACGGTCCACAGATTGAATGGCAATCCTAGTCCTACAGTACAGCAGTTTAGCATCTCCCTCATCATAACAGCACCAGGAATTTGAGATGGAGACAAAGCACAACTTCTTAAGAACACAAGACTGGCCATACTGGATCAGACCAAAAGTCCATCTAGTCTAGTATCCTGTTTTCTAGCAATGGCCAGTGCAAGCTGCCCCAGAAGGAATGAACAAAACAAGTAATCATCAAGTGATCCATCAGAGGCTAGGGCACCACCCCTATCCATTCTGGCTTGATGAATCTATCCTCCATGAGCATATCTAGGTCTTTTTGGAACCCTCTTATAGTCTTGGCCTTCACAACATCCTCTAGCAAGGAATGCTACAGGTTGACAGTGCATTGTGTGAAGAAATGTTTCTTTTTTAATATTTTAAACCTGCTGCCTCTCAATTTCATTTGGTGACGGCTGCTTCTTATTTTACAGTAAAACCTGCACTATCTGGCACTTAACTATCCGGAAAACTTTAGAAACTGGCAAATTTCCTAGGGGCTTGGCGTGGCCACTTTGATCCGGCCAGCGCAAGGCTGAGCGTAGTCTCGCAGCACACAGCTTTGATCCGGCCAGCCAGGAGCTGGGCCGGTCAGCTGGCAGCCTCTGAGGCGCGGGGGTCATAGCTCCAAAAAGCACTTAAGTTGATGGAACCCTCAGATATCTAAAAATTCTGGTCAATCAGAATGTCCTAATCCCCTAGCGTGCTGGATAACTCAGGTTTTACTGTATAAGGAATAAAATAACACTTTCTTATTTATTTTCTCCACACCAGTCATGATTTTAGAGACCTCTATCATATCTCCCTTAATCATCTCTTTTCCAAGCTGAGAAATCCCAGTCTTATTAATCTCTCTTCATACAGAAGCCACTCCATCCCCTAATAATTTTTGTTGTCGTTTTCTGAACCTTTTCCAATTCCAATATATCTTTTTTTGAGATGGGACAACCATGGATTTATACAGAGGCAATATGATATTTTCTGTCTTCTTATCTATCCCTTTCTTGTTGTTTTCTGAACCTTTCCCAATTCCAATACAGGCAGTCCCCGGGTTACGTACAAGATAGGGACTGTAGGTTTGTTCTTAAGTTGAATCTGTATGTAAGTCGGAACTGGCGTCAGCCGCTGCTGAAACTGATCAGTTTCAACCGCGGCTGAATCTGGACGCTAGTTCTGACTTACATACAGATTCAACTTAAGAAATCCAGGCGTCCCCAAGTCAGCTGCTGCTGAAACTGATCAGCGGCTGATTCCAGGAAGCCTGGGGCAGAGCAACTCTGCCTCGGGCTTCCTGTAGTCAGCCGCTGGTCAGTTTCAGCAGTGGCTGACTTGGGGATGCCTGGGGCAGAGCAGCTGGGGTGCTGCTGGGTTGCTCCAGTAGTGCGGCTCCTCGGCGCTACTGGAACAACCCAGCAGCACCCCAGCTGCTCTGCCTCAGGCGTCCTGATTCAGCCGCTGCTGAAACTGACCAGCAGCGGCTGAATCAGGACTCCTGGGGCAGAACAGCTGGGGTGCTGCCTGATCTGCTATGGGGGGGGGCACTAGCTGCACCCCCCCCCCAGCAGACCAGGGAGACGGGGGTGGAGACGCCCAAGTCCTTCACGGCTTTGCTCCGTCTCCCTGGTCTGCTATCCTGGGAGACACAGAGCAAAGCTGCAGAGCACGCGGGCAGCGGGAGAGTCCAGGCGTGCCGCGCTGTCCCACTGCTGGTGTGCCCCGAGGCTTTGCTCCCCATCTCCCTGGTCTGCTGGTCAGACCAGGGAGACGGGGAGCAAAGCCTTGGAGCACGCCCGCAGCGGGACAGCCTGGGCGCGCTTGAGCTGTCCCCCTGCTGGCGTGCTCCGCGGCTTTGCTCCCCGTCTCCCTGGTCTGCAGGGAGACGAGGAGCAAAGCCTTGGAGCACGCCTGCAGCAGGACAGCCCAGGCGTGCCTGGGCTGTCCCGCCGCCGGCATCCCCGGCGGCTTTGCAAAGCCGCGGAGGGGCTGGGGCTGCGGGGCACTTCATCTTAGACTGTCTTCATCTTAGACTGTCTGCAGGTAATTTAACTTCCCTGCCAGCTAACAGGTTCTTAGGGCAGGAAGATTTCTGCCTGCCCAGGCAGAAGGTAGTTTGGATTCCCTCCAGAAGCAAGAGCCAAGGGTGCTGCCCTGTTTAAGTGATTACAGTAACTGTCTATTTAGATTAAAACTGGTTTCTTTGCTAGCTATTCGTGGAGGGCTAGTAGATTTTTTTAACCAGTACCACCCTAAGCATTAATGTATCAATATACATGTTCTCTCTAAAGAAAGCCACCTGATCCAAGCCATCCTCCACTTAGACTACACCAGTGGTCTCCAACCTTTTTACACCCAAGATCACTTTTTAAATGACAGACCAAGCCAAGCTCTACCGTCCCACCCCTTCCTTGAAGCCCCACCCTCTGTATTGTCCTCCTCTCCATCACTTGCTATTCCCAATCCTTATACAGTACTGCTGCTTTTTTCCCCAATTCTTCTGTAGGAAGAGGTTTTTCCAACATTTGACCTGTCTAGACTGGACCAAATAACAGACAAACCCCTTCTTATGGAAGCCCCCTTATTCCTCATGGAAAGAGGAATATAGGGGTGACCGAAAGAGCATGTTTGCTCTTCCACTAAAAAAAGCAGAAAAACAAACGCATCCCTGGATGCAGAAGAGTGTTTCTGGGATATCTCCAGAATCCTGAAAAACTCCTGCAGTCTAGCCGTACCCTTGCTGGATTGAGACAGGATGTATAGGCTCTGGAGTAGGAATGAGGGATTTGGGTGTGGGAAGGGGTAAGAGGTGCAAGCTCTGGGAGGAAATCTGGATGCAGGAGGAGGTGGAGAAGGGGACACTGGCTCAGGGAGGGAGCTCCAGGCCGGGCAGCGTTGGGGTACTAAGCAAGCCACAGGCTTGTGGATGTGAGGGTGCAGGAATTTGGGTTGGGGTATGTGAGGGGCTCACGTCAGGGGGTTCCAGTGTATGACAGACTCAGATCTAGGGTCTGGGGGAAGGAGGAATGCAGGAGTGGTTGTGGCCAGATGGGTGCCTGGCCCCAATTGGGGGTTTGTTGGCCAGGTTTCATTTTTAAATAAAATACTGTGTCAAACACAAAAAGTTTCTGCATTGTCTTTATTTAAGAGAAGGGCAGGAAACCTGACTTGAGTCAGGGGTCACTGACCCACAGAAAAATCAGTTGGGAGCAGGGGACATGGTACTGAGAAAGGGTGCTAGTGCAGGGAACAGGGGCCAGTGGGGGAAGGGGAGAGGGAACAGGGTGCCAGGAGGGCAAGGGACAGGTTTCTGCAGCAGGAGACAGGGTGCCAGGAGGACAGGTTTCTTCAGCAGGGGCCAGAGTGCAAGCAGGGGACAGGTTTCTGCAGCGGGAGACAGGGTGCTGGGGGGGTGACAGGTTTCTTCAGCAGGGGGCAGGGTGCTGAGGGGGCATGTCTCTACAGAGAGGGGACAGGTTTCTGCAGTGGGGGGCAGGGGAACAGGTTTCTGCAGTGGGGGACGGGGTGCCAGGGGGGCAGGGGGACAGAGTTCTGTGGCTGGAGTAGGGGAGAGGGAACAGGGGGGCAGGAGGGCGGGGACAAGGTTCTGAGGCAGGGAACAAGGTTCGGGGGCAGGGGAGAGGGAACAGGGTTCGGGGGCAGGGTACCAGTGGGGGCAGGGAGTCCCCTACACCAGCCTTGGAGGGAAGCCTCCGTTGCGCGCTCCCTCTGGGGCTGACCCCCCACCACGGAGGAAGGAAGCCCCGTCGCGCACCTTCACCGGATCTGACTCCCCCCACCCTCCTCCCGCAGAGCAGGGAAGCCCACGCATGCGACCCCTTGGGGCCAGAAACCTTCCCTTCCCCCCACTCCCCCGCGGAGCAAGGAAGCCTCTGTTGCACACCCCCTCCGGATCTGACTCCCCACTCCTGCAGATAAGGGAAGTCCCAGCGCGTGCCTCTGGGGACTTAACCGGTAAGGGAGCTGGGGCAAGGAAGCAGCTAGCGCCTTTCCGGAACCCCCGGAAGTGATGTGCAGCTGTAGGACTTCCGTCCACCCCGCGGGAAGCTGTCACTACCTCCATTGTTGCTCGAGGTAGGTAGTGGGGCTTCTTGAGGGTGGGGAGAAATAGGGGGCCCAGAATGCCTTGCGATCAACTGGTCGAGGCCTCAGGATCAACCAATCGATCGTGATCAACTGGTTGGTGACCACGGAACTACACCCTCAACTCCATGAGTGATGTCTGGAGTAACTATAAACCAACTGACTTTAAAGAGGAAGATCCCTCTGAACAATTAACTTCACCATCAGGAGAAACAAAATTTAACTTGAGACAAGGATAGAGAGGGAAGGAAATTGTCCAAATATATGAGATTGCAATCTGTGGAGAGAATCAAGATCAGAATCTTAAAACAGAACCAAAGGCAGACACCTTCAATGCAAGAAACAAGCAGGTAAAATGCCTCCTGCAAAATGTATCAGTGCTCCAACTGGAATATCAATAGTCCCTCTGACTTTCATTGTTCTCTTTGATAAAAGATACACGCTGCCTTAGTTATCATGTACCAGGCCTGCCAGCAAGAGGGTGAGGGGAAGAGAAAGGGGGCAGTTGCCACAGGGCCTAGCAATTCAAAGGGGCCTGAGGCTCCCGTCCACCTCTGTTTCTATGCAGCAGCTAGAGCCCTAAGCCCTTTAAACTGCTGCTGGAGTGCAGCGCTGGGTGCTCCATATGGTTCTGAGGGCTAAAGGGGAGGGCCCAGCCTCACAGTCTGGGCAGCGCTGAGAACTGGCTGTCCTGGCCCCATCCCTTCCATCCAATGCCCTGCTGCTTCCAAGAGCTTGGAGTCAGCCCCTCCCCACACTTTGACCAGGGGCCCACAGAAGCTGTTGGCCACAATGAAGGTAACAGGGAAAACTGAAGAGACACCATCACTTTAAAAATTACACTTCTGTGTCAACTGATTTTACAAGACTTTGGATTACTGTAACTGAAAACAAGATGAGGGGGCAAATATTTTTCATTATTTTTTCCTGTGTGTTTACTTTGTGCATTTGATAGCATATGTTTTATAGGAATTTTCATGGTTTTCTCTGTTCAGTTTAACAGTCAGCCTCCCTACTGTGGGTCTCTCAGGGTACATCTACACAGCAGAGTTATTTCGGAATAACTGATGTAATTGTGAAATAACATACTGCATGTCTACACTACAAACCTTTATTTCAAAATAATATCAAGCTGGAGGACTTCTTACTCTGACTCATGGTAATCCTTATATCACAAGGAGTAAGGGATGTCAAAGGAAGAGTGTACTTCCTTCCACTTCCTGTGTAGACAGTGCCAAAAGCCGAATTAAGCTATTTTGACTTAAGCTACGCAATGGACATAGCTGAAGTTGGTAGCTTAATTTAGCCATGCTGTGTAGATGTACCCTGAGACAGCAATAAGGAAGAGAAAATATTGTTACCTGTAGGATACCGTAATTGTAAAAATCACAAAAACAAAATGGGAACTCTGGGACAGGTGTGGTACCTGCAATGGTTTTAATTTTATTTATTTATTTGGCTACATTTCAAGCAGACAGTTTCCTTTGAAATCCTGCCTCAGGAATTGCAGGCTCTTTGATTTGTTCACCATAGGTTCCAATAAGTTCCAGTGTCTTGTGTACGGCAATCTGAGTGTTCAGAAAGAAGGAAACAAACAACAAATGGTCTGGTAGCACTTTATAGACTAGCAAAACATGTAGATGGTATCATGAGGTTTCGTGGGCACAGCCCACTCATCTGAAGAAGTGGGCTGTGCCCACGAAAGCTCATGATACCATCTACATATTTTGTTAGTCTATAAAGTGCTACCAGACCATTTGTTGTTGTTTTTCTGTAACAGACTAACTTGGCTATGCCCTGAAGCTCTAGAAAGGAGCTAGGAATGAGTCAACTAAGAAAGAACTGCATTTTCCTTTTTCTTTCAATGAACTGTCACTATCAGCACCCATTTTATTGTAGCTGTTTTATGAATAGTGGCAGCATACCATGCAGTTCACCTAGGCAGAATCACAGTTTCATAGATTCTCAGGCCAGAAGGCACCACAGTGATCATATAACTTGACCTCCTGTACAACACAAGCCGGAAAATGTCCCCAAAATAATTCCTAGAGCAGATATAATAGTAAAAGCCCCAATCTTGGTTTTCAAATTGTCAGTGATGGAGAGTCCATCATAAGCCTTGGAAAATTGTTCCAAAGGTTAAGTATTTTCACTGTCAAAAATTTACACTTTATGTCAAGTCTGAGTTTGCCTATCTTCAACATCCAGCCACTGGATCATGTTATACTTCTCTCTGCTAGACTGAAGAGCCCATTCTTAAATATTTTCCCCACAGCTCTTATACAACACTTTTATCTCTTGAAGTTCTATAAGACTAAGAATTCCTCAAGAATCACAACAAAGATGTCTGAGTAGGCAGACTGGATATTGTATTTCTTGGTTGTGATTGGAGGAGGTCAAACAAAGAGAATCATGGAGCATGTGTTGTGTTTCATTTCATTAAAAGTTTGGGGATTGGAAAAAGGGAAGGGAGAAATCACCAAAACCCTACATCAAATTGAAACTACTGCTTGTCTCCAGCCACCTGCTCTTCTGGAGGGAGGAAGAGCACACAGGACTCTATGCACTGCCCCTGCCCTGAGCACTAGCTCCATACTCCCATTGGCTGGGAACCTGCAGCTGGCTGCTTCTGGGGGGCAGCATGGTCTGTGATACCAGGAGAGACAGGAAGCCTGCCTTAGCATCCCTGCTGCACTGCTGACTGGGAGCTGCTCAAGGTAAACCAGGCCCATATGTGGGGGGTGGGGTGCGCAGAGGGCAAACATACCCCCATGATCCCCCAAGTCAGCGTGATGGGATTCTGAGGCCACATTCCTGATGGTCTGCAGCTTGAGCTCAGCTCCCCTTTCCCCCCCGCAGTGAGGAGCCTGCGCTGGTGCCACAACCTCCCGTTCCCCTCCTCCCCCCATGGTTGGAGGGCCAGCTCCAGCTTCCCACTGGGGAGGGAGGGAAGAAGAGAAAAAGCCCCAAGCCTTGCTGCGCCCTCTGGCTCTGTTCCTCCTACCCTCTCCCAGCTGGAGCGCTTCTTCCCTGTGATCTACATTGCACAGTGAGGCTTAGGGCTTTCTCTTGTCCCCTCCTCCTCAGCAGGAAGCCAGAGCTGGTGCTTCAACAGAATCCAGCCCATGGAAGCAGCAAGTGGTGATGCCTAGCACCAGGGCAGGGCATGATGGCAAGTAAGTGCCCCACACTCCCTCATGTCCAGACCCCACACTCCCTCAGCCTGCTCCTGCCCCCTCCCCCTGGCCAGACACCTTACCCTCAGCCTGCTCCTGCATCCACCACCCAGCCAGACACCTTACCCTCAGCCTGCTCCTGCCCCCTCCCCCTGGCCAGACACCTTACCCTCAGCCTGCTCCTGCCCCCTCCCCCTGGCCAGACACCTTACCCCCAGCCTGCTCCTGCCCCCTCCCCCTGGCCAGACACCTTACCCTCAGCCTGCTCCTGCCCCCTCCCCCTGGCCAGACACCTTACCCCCAGCCTGCTCCTGCCCCCTCGCCCTGGCCAGACACCTTACCCCCAGCCTGCTCCTGCCCCCTCGCCCTGGCCAGACACCTTACCCTCAGCCTGCTCCTGCCCCCTCCCCCTGGCCAGACACCTTACCCCCAGCCTGCTCCTGCCCCCTCGCCCTGGCCAGACACCTTACCCCCAGCCTGCTCCTGCCCCCTCGCCCTGGCCTGTTTCACACTACAAGGGCCACACGCTGGTTTTCTCCCACCTGCCAGCGCAAAAACCGGGGTGTGAGCGGCACTGCCGGCCGAACAGGCTGCTGGGCCAGGGCACCTCACCCCCTCGGCACGCTGCTCCCCCGGGATCACGCGATCCCAACGGCAAACCAGCGCACACGTGACTCGTGGGAACGACACCCCTGGGTCAGTTGGAGGCGGCCGGTAACGTTGAACCGGCCCAACAGTCAGTTGCCGCCTCCCCCGCGCTCCCCTCAGGGGCCAGGCGAGGGCCCCTCCCCCGCGCGGCGGGCTGGGCTTTCGCTCCGGCTCTCGGGGCGGCCCCCGGGCGTTACCTGCTCCCGCCGCACTGGGCACCAGCAAGAGGAGGACGAGCAGCCACAGCGGGGAGCCCGCCGCCTGCATCGGCCCCGCCGCCGGTTGCAGGGCGCGTGGCAACACGGAGCCGGCCGGGCCGAGGCGATCGGCTGGCTGGGTCTGGAGGGGCGGCCCCACCTCTGGGGCGGGGGAAGGAAGCGCGTGGCCCGAGGCGGGAACCGGCCGGAGCTCCCCCGGCGGGGCGCTGTGCGGCTGCCGGGACTGTCCGCTCCGGCTGCTTCTCGGCGCCCCCGGGAACGACTTGTAGCCGCCGGGGCCGGGAAGCATTTGCGGCCTCGCTGCAGGGGTGGGCCCAGCTGGTGCGTGGGGTCTCGCCAGAGCAGGCTCCCAGGGCGCCAGGTGGGCGGGTGGCTGCGCCGCATTCTCCCTGCTGCTCGGTTCCCCGCCAGCACAACAGACTTGGGTCCTTGGGGCTTCGGATCTGGCTGCGGTCGCCACTCTTGGTTGGCCGTGTTCCTGGAGAATTAATTGCAGGACCGTTCCCAGAGACCTTAAGTAGGGCTGGCTTTGGGGGTTCCAGACCCAGGGCAACGGGGATGTGGAGCGTCAGGCAATCGTGCTCCACTTCTTTCCCCCCCCAACCCCTGCCCCCCTGCTGTGCTCCTAATGCACCCCTGTCCCCTTACTGGAGGGCTTGGTGTGGGGTAGCAGCATGGCTCAGCACCTCCCCGCACTCCCAGCAGGAGCCAAAGTGACCCGTCAGCCTGCTTGCTTGCCCCCAGAGCCCATCTCGCAGACTGCTGCACTCCACTTCCCGCTGCCACAGTGAAGCGGAGCCCCGTGGGCTGGGAGATGGTGGTGGAGTGGTGCAAGCTGCTGGTAGCCCCGCTGCCAAGTTGCACCCTTCTCCCAAGTAACCCCCCAGGCTGCCCTGGGCCCCATGGCTAACATGGAGGACTGTCCTGTCCGTAGTAGGTGTGTTTGTGTGTAAATGACTAACCGTTTAACCAATAATTGGATGCTTATTGGTTATTGGTGTTGTTTACACTTGGTGAAGCCTCCCAAGGAACCAGGCCAGCAGGGGCTGGTAGCCCCTCTCCTGGGGAGGCTTCGCTGTGGGCTCTGCCTAGCCTTATATAATAGAGCCCACAGCATGGGAACTCTGTAACCTCTGAGATTTTTCGGCACTTACACAGTGACCCTACTAGACTATTTTTAATGTCCCTAGACCATAGGACAAGTCTCTAGTGCCTGGGGGGGGGGGGTGAACCTTTTTCGGGTCCGGGGCTGCTGACCCGCAGAAAAATCGGTTGGGTGCCACACACAAGTGAGAGCCAAACAAACCAAACCTTCACTGATGCCCCCAACTGAGAAGGAGAGAGACCACATCTGGCCTCTGGGTCTTAGGTTCCCCACCTCTGGTCTAGCACTTGCAAACCTAGATCTGTCCTGGAGCCACATCCCCAATACCTGAAGGTGTATCTACGTTGGCACGATCTTGTGCCAAAGCGGCTGCTTTTGCACAAAAACATGCTGCCTGTCTACACTGGCAGGCAGTTCTTGCGCAAGAACACTGGCATTCTAATGTGTGAAATCAGTGCTGCTTGTGCAAGAACTATGATGCTCCCGCTCAGGAATAAGCCCTCTTGCGCAAGAGGCCAGTGTAGACAGGCAACATGAATTTCTTGCGCAAGAAAGCCTGATGGCTAAAATGGCCATCGGAGCTTTCTTGCGCAAGAGAGCGTCTACACTGGCATGGATGCTCTTGCGCAAAAGCACATCTCTTGCGCAAAGGCATATGCCAGTGTAGACGCTCTCTTGTGCAAATATTTTAACGCAAGAACTCTTGCGTTAAAGAGTATTTGCACAAGATCATGCCAATGTAGATGTAGCCTTAGAGTAGAAAGGGTTTGATTTTCTGCTCTGTTCACCAGAACATTTTTATGTGTCTGCTGAATTTCCTATTTTGCTCTAGTCCACTGCTCCCTATTTATTTCAAGATCTAGTTTAAAAAAATCTTCCCTTATGTTTATGGTTAAAATAATCTAACAAACTGTTCCTGCCTTTCTCAAACCTGGGCTACATTCAAAAATTAGATGAACCTGGTTACATTGCTCAGGCTGTAAAAAAAAAAAAAAAAAATCTTGTGCCCTGTGTGCTGTAGTTAGGTTGACCTAACTCCTGATGTAGACTGGGATATATCAGTACCATATAGTACCACATGGAGCTTACCTGTCTTCTTCCTTATCTCTTCATTTTTAGCGCTGGCTTCCTCTTTGTCTTTTTGAAAGTCTCATCACTATACACATGAGCCACTTTTTTGCAGCTGCCATAATCTGGAACAAGGTTTGTCTTATCAACTGGATATTTTACTTCAGTCTCATTAAATTATGTATCTTTTCTTGTCTAAGGCTATATCTATACTGGAAGACTGTGTCATCTGCTTTTGCGGAAAAACTTGCCAGCTGTCTACACTGGCCGCTTGAATTTCCGCAAAAGCACTGACGATCTCATGTAAGATTGTCAGTGCTTTTGTGGAAATACTATGCTGCTCCCATTTGGGCAAAAGTCTTTTTCCGAAAGACTTTTGCGCAAAAGGGCCAGTGTAGACAGCAGAGATTTCTTTTCCGCAAAAAAGCCCCGATCGCAAAATGGGCTTTTGCAGAAAAGCATCCTGCCAATCTAGAAGCTCTTTTCTGGAAATGCTTTTAACGGAAAACTTTTCCGTTAAAAGCATTTCTGGAAAATCATGCCAGTGTAGACGTGGCAGAAAGGTTTGGCGACAAAAGTGCTGTCGATATGCAAAAGTCACCAAAACAGCAAACTTGCCAAATCTGTTTTTCTGCCATTCCTTCTCAATGCATGTCCACATTGTTAGCTCCCCGGTCAACAGAAAGAGCAAAGCTATGTGAGTAAACATCTCACAGTGCCTGGCATCACCTTCAGTCACTAAGCACTGTGGGAATGTGCAACAGAGCGCTAGGCATTTTGAGAATGTGAAAAACGTCCCGCCAGCCACCTCTTCACTTCCCAGCCCTTGAATGACAATCCTTGTTGTGAACTCCAGCATCTGCTGTGAGAAATCATGGATCCCAGACTTCTCTGCCATGTTGTGTTCAATGTGCTTAGATCATCGTGTATTGCAGCAGACCTACTTATGCACTAATACAATGGATGAAGACTCAAATGCAGACAACAATGTGAGTGGCAAGGAGAGCAGCGAAGTAGCATTGCATTGGAATGTCACAGAGCAGCTGTACAGAGTAGAGCATCGCTTTTGGGCTAGGGAAACCAGCACTGAGTGATGGGATTGCATTGTCATGCAGGTATGGGATGAAAATCAGTTGCTACAGAACTTTTGGATGTGTAAAGCAATTTTCTTGGAGTTGTGTGTTCTGAACTGCAGTGCACCCGAATAAGAGCTGCTCTCTGTACAAAGCATGTTGCAATTACTTTGTGTAAGCTGGTGACTCCAGATTGCTACCATTCAGTTGCAAATCAGTTTGGAGTGGGGATGTCTACTGTCTGGGCAATAACTTGCATTTTGTTGCATAGGACTGTGAATCTGGGAAATGTGGATGACATAGTAACTGGCTTTGCTGACATGTGCTTTCCAAATTGTGGCAGGGCAGTTGATGGCACACATTCCCATTATAGCACCGCCTCACCTTGCTTCAGAGCACATCAATCGTAAGCGGTATTTCTCCATGGTGTTTCAGGCGTTTTTGGATCGCCATGGGCATTTCACACAGATAAATGGAAGGTGGTCTGGAAAGGTGCATGATGCATGCATCTTCAGGAACAGTGGCCTGTACAGAAAGCTGCAGGCTGGAACTTTCTTTCCAGATCAGAAAATTACAGTGGGAGTGTGGAAATGCCCAGAGTGCCCTTTCAACTCTGGCTCATGAATCCTTACTCAAGGCCCCTGAACAGCAATAAGGAGTGGTTCAACAACAGGCTAAGCCAATGCCACACAGTTGTTGAAGGTGCCTTTGGCAGATTAAAAGGGAAATGGAGGTGTCTCTATGGCAGGATGGACTTTATAGAGAATCATAGCCCCAAGGTGGTGGCCTTATGCTGTTGCTTACATAATTTATGTGAAAGTAAGGGAGAAGTGTTTAACCGTGGGTGAAACAATGAAACACAGCACCTGGACACTCAATTTAAAGAGCCAGACACTCATTCTGTCAGAGGAGCCCATAGGGTGGCCATCAATATCAGGGAGGCTCTGTAATACCGCTTGGACAATGAGGGGCTGTGACAGGACGTGCACACCCTGCACTGAAGCTGGTGAGATTAAAACCCTGTGGGCAGAGGAAGTCCCGCCCTTTGACCAGACTGGGCAAGCTCCAAATGCTGGGGCAGCATAAAAGGCAGCAGAGCAGCTCAGTCTGGGCTGGCCAATGAATGGGAAGGATCTTCAATTGGAGCTTCACCAGTCAGTGACACAGACAGCAAGAGACAGAGCCCAGGAGACCGCTGCCATGCATCCCCAGAGCAACCCCAAGGAGAAGCAGCTTCTGGGGAACTAGAAGACCCAGCCATTACATGGATGCCTACCAGCACTGGTAGGAAGTGACCCGTGTAGGAGTGGCCTCCCCCACCCAGATAAACTTGGTGGCTGTGTCTACACTGGCATCCCTTTCCGGAAAAGGGATGCTAATGTAGACTTTAGAATAGGCAAATCCGCGGGGGATTTAAATATCCCCTGTGGCATTTGCATTAACGTGGCTGCCGCTTTTTTCCGGCTTGGGAAACAAACAATTTAAACAAACAATTAAAACAATTTAAATGGCTGCTGTGCTGAACCGACAAACAGCTGATCAGCTGTTTGTCGGCTCTGCGCACTAGTCTGGACGCTCCCGCGCTGACCTGAAAGCCCTTTATCGACCTCCCTGTTATGCCTCGTAGGATGAGGTTTACCGGGAAGGTCGATAAAGGGCTTTCATTTCGGCTGGGGAGCATCCAGACTGCCCTGATCTGCCGACAAACAGCTGATCGGCAGAGTGGGGCAGCCATTTAAATTTAAATGAAGCCGTGATTATTTAAATTGTGGCTTCATTTCCCTTTGCCGAACAAACAAATCTATATGGTTCCGTCAATGGAGCCGTGTAGTTTAGACGTACCTTTGGTTACCTCCCTCCAGTAAGGGCCCCACAACCTCTCTGATCACCCTCTGGGTGCAAAAGGTTTGGGGTGCTCCAAGCAGGAAAGTATCTTGAACGCTAGCCACCCATTTCTCTGAGAAGATGCCGTGAGAACCATTTCACAATGAGCCAGACATCAGGAAATAGATTTTAAAGTTCCTGGGGTTTGCAGGTGGGGGGAGAAATCTGTTTAAATGGCTGCAGACCAGTGGAATTCAAAGTGCTGGCCGGAGTGGCTAATTGGGCATTGTGGGAAACATGCTGGAGTTCAATAAACTTGATTAAAAAACCTACTGTAGGATGCACTGTGTGACTGTTGACAGAAAAAGGAGGGAGAGAGACAAAGGTCCTTCGCAGAGCTGGAAGTTTTTGTTACCAAAACTGGGTGCTTGTTGCGACTTTTGTCACGTTGCAATGTTGAATGCTGTCAGTGTTTTGTGTGTTGTTTTGGTTTTTTGGTGGGTTTTTTTGGTGACAAACTCTGCCAATGTAGGCAATGCCTTATTCTTTTAATATCCTTGTTCCGCTGTGTATTATTACACTTGAATCTTGTTATTTAACTTTGTTTTGACAAGTTGGGAAACAGTTGGATTTGAATTAGAATAATTTGCAAGAAGTCTCTGAGCTGAATGCATTTTAAATGTTAGATAATTTAGTAGTAAGGAGGTTAAAGAGCAGATGATACTTTAAGGAAAACTTTGATAAACATTCTGTGTTGTAGCCATTCTGTTTTATGTCATATTTTGAGTTTCTTTCTCATTTTTTATCTATGATAGGGACACTTGCATAAAAACAGAATTGTTATTTTTCAGGAGTCGTCTTTGCCTGTTGGCTAATCTTCAGGTAGAGTCTGACGCTGCTCCCAATGAAGTCAATGGCAAAATTCTTACTGACTTCAGTGGAGCCGAATCAGGTGCATAAATGATCCTGTAGTTCAGTGGTTCTCAAACTGTGGTCCATGGCCGCATTCCAGGTGGTCTGTGGCTCGAGTTCAGCTCCTCACTTCCACCCATCCTCCCTCTCTCCACAGCCAGGAGTTTGCGCTGGCACTCCACAACTTCCCCACCCCTTGTGAGGTTGGCGCGCCAGTGTTGGCATCCCTCTGAGGGGGCGAGCTCCAAGCCTCCCTGCCAGATCAGCCTCATGAGGAATAAGCAGAGCCAGAAGCGGCTCCATGCACTGCTGCTCCCCCTGCCCCAGCTGGGGAAACTGCAGCGTGTTGTCGCACTGCCTGGAGGCTTTCCTGCAGCTCTCATTGGCTGGAGTCCTTCCTGGGACACGATGCCTGAGCGGTGTGAGGTGCGAAAGCAAGTAAGTTCCCTCAACCCTCATGCCCAGCCCTCGCACTCCTACTCTCCTCCTGCACCAGCCCCTGCCAAGACCCTGCACCTCCAGCCTGCTCCTGCACCAGTCCCCAAGTTGGACACTCCACCCCCAGCCTGCTCCTGCTTCCTCCCACCCTGGCCAGACACCCTACCCCCACCCTGCTCCTGCACCCTCCTTGCTCCTGCACCCTCCCTTGCTCCTGCACTATAATGGCAAGGAGAAAGGAGGGTCAGGGCACAACAGGGAGGCAAGATCAAATCAGTATCTTAGATGCCTATATACAAATGCGAGAAGTATGGGTAATAAGCAGGAAGAACTGGAATTGCTAACCAATAAATACAACTATGATATCATTGGTATTACAGAAACCTGGTGGGATGGGACGCATGATTGGAATGTTGGTATGGAAGGGTATGGCTTGCTCAGGAAGGACAGACAGGGAAAAAAGGGAGGAGGGGTTGCCTTGTATATTAAAAATGTACACACTTGGACTGAAGTGGAGATGAATGTAGGAGATAGCTGTGTAGAGAGTCTCTGGGTTAAGCTAAAAGGGGTAAAAAACGAGGGTGATATCATGCTAGGAGTCTACTACAGGCCACCTAGCCAGGTGGAAGAGGTGGATGAGGCCTTTTTTAAACAATTAACAAAACTATCCAAAGCCCAAGATTTGGTGGTGATGGGGGACTTCAACTATCCAGACATATGTTGGGAAACTAACACAGCGAGGCACAGGCTATCCAATAAGTTTCTGGACTGCATTGGAGACAACTTTCTGTTTCAGAAGGTTGAAAAAGCTACCAGAGGAGAAGCTGTTCTGGATTTGGTTTTAACAAATAGGGAGGAACTAGTTGAGAACTTGAAAGTGGAAGACAGTATAGGGGACAGTGATCACGAAATAATAGAGTTCATGATCTTAAGGAAAGGTAGAAGGGAGACCAGCACAATTGAGGTAATGGATTTCAGGAAGGCAGATTTTGATAAGCTCAGAGAACTTGTAGGTAAGGTCCCATGGGAAGCAAGACTGAAGGGAAAAACAACTGAGGAGAGTTGGAAGTATTTCAAAGGGACGTTGTTAAGGGCCCAAAAGCAAACAATTCCGCTGTGTAGGAAAGATAGAAAATATGGCAAAAGACCAGCTTGGCTTAACAAGGAGATCTTGCACAATCTCAAAATAAAAAAGGAGTCTCATAAAAAATGGAAACTAGGACAAATAACAAAGGATGAATATAGGCAAGCAACACGGGAATGCAGGGGCAAGATTAGAAAGGCAAAGGCACAAAATGAGATCAAATTAGCTACAGGCATAAAGGGAAACAAGAAGACCTTTTATAAATACATTAAAAGCAAGAGGAAGACCAAGGACAGGGTAGGCCCACTGCTTAGTGAGGAGGGAGAAGCAGTAACAGGAAACTTGGAAATGGCGGAGATGCTCAATGACTTCTTTGTTTCGGTCTTCACCGAGAAGTCTGGAGGTGTGCCTAACGTAGTGAATACAAGCAGAAAGAGGGTAAGTTTAGAAGATAGGATACACAAAGAACAAGTTAAAAATCACTTAGGAAAGTTAGATGTCAGCAAGTCACCAGGTCCTGATGAAATGCATCCCAGGATACTCAAGGAGCTGATAGAGGAGGTATCTGAGCCTTTAGCTATGATCTTTGAAAAATCATGGCAGACAGGGGAGATTCCAGAAGACTGGAAAAGGGCAAATATTGTGCCCATCTATAAAAAGGGGAATAAGAACAACCCAGGAAACTATAGACCGGTCAGTTTAACGTCTGTCCCAGGGAAGATAATGGAGCAGGTAATTAAGGAAATCATATGCAAACACTTGGAAGGTAATAAAGTGATAGGGAATAGCCAGCATGGGTTTGTGAAGAACAAGTCATGCCAAACTAATCTGATAGCTTTCTTTGATAAGATAACGAGCCTTGTGGATAAGGGAGAAGCGGTGGATGTCATATACCTAGACTTTAGTAAGGCATTTGATACGGTCTCGCATGATATTCTTATTGATAAACTAGGCAAATATAACTTAGATAGGGCCACGATAAGGTGGGTGCATAATTGGCTGGATAACCGTAGTCAGAGAGTGGTTGTTAACGGTTCTAAATCCTGCTGGAAAGGGATAACAAGTGGAGTTCCTCAAGGGTCTGTTTTGGGACCCATACTGTTCAATATCTTCATCAATGATGTAGATATTGGGATAGAGAGTACTCTTATTAAGTTTGCAGATGATACCAAACTGGGTGGGGTTGCGACTTCTTTGGAGGATAGGGACATAATTCAGAATGACCTTAGCAAGTTAGAGAAATGGTCGGAGGTAAACAGGATGAGGTTTAATAAAGAGAAATGCAAAGTGCTCCACTTAGGAAGGAACAATCCGTTCCATACATACAAGATGGGAAGCGACTGTCTAGGAAGGAGCATGGCGGAAAGGGATCTAGGGGTCATAGTGGACCACAAGTTGAATATGAGTCAACAGTGTGATGCTGTTGCAAAAAAAGCAAATATGATTCTAGGTTGTATCAACAGGTGTGTTGTAAGCAAAACTCGTGAAGTCATTCTGCCGCTCTACTCTGCACTAGTTAGGCCTCAGCTGGAGTACTGTGTCCAGTTCTGGGCGCCACATTTCAAGAAAGATGTGGAGAAATTGGAAAGGGTACAGAGAAGAGCGACAAGAATGATTAAAGGTTTAGAGAACATGACCTATGAAGCCAGGCTTCATGAACTGGGCTTGTTTAGTTTGGAAAAAAGAAGATTAAGGGGGGACATGATAGCGGCTTTCAAATATCTAAAAGGGTGTCACAAGGAGGAAGGAGAAAATTTGTTCCTCTTGGTTTCTGAGGACAGGACAAGGAGTAATGGGCTTAAAGTGCAGCAGGGGAGGTTTAGATTGGACATTAGGAAAAAATTCCTAACTGTCAGGGTGGTCAAATATTGGAATAAATTGCCAAGGGAGGTGGTGGAATCTCCCTCTCTGGAGATATTTAAGAACAGGTTAGATAGACATCTGTCAGGGATGGTGTAGACGGAGCTTGATCCTGCCTTGAGGGCGGGGGGCTGGACTCGATGACCTCTCGAGGTCCCTTCCAGTCCTATGATTCTATGATTCCCCCCCTCCCCCAGACATCCTTCCCCCCCACTACTCTTGCACCCTCATCCCTATCCCATTCACTGGCAGCCCTGTCCTGCACACTGAACCCCCCCCCATTTTTGTCCCAACCCCAGAACCTGGGGGGGAGGTTCCACAAAATCCACTAACCCCAGAAGTGTAAATCTGACCCATGGGAAGCCCTGAACCTCAGTCCTCCCATCCCCTCTCCTTATCCAGTGGGGCTAGAGTGCCAGAGAAGTGAGGTGTCTCAGCTGGGGGCTACATCTGTGAGTACTGGGGTGGGGGCTAGATGGGTATTTTTTTGCTTCTCACTTGTGTGGTCCCCAACTGATTTTTTTTTTGTGTGGATCAGTGGCTCCCAATTTGAAAAAGGTTCCCACCCCTGTAATAAATAAAGAAAATATGGGAACCTTTTGTGTTGAACATAAACTAATATTTTACTTTATTTAAAATGAAGTTTGATAAACAAACATGAGAAAGTTAAAATGCTTAATCTGTTTAATAATTTACTATTTCCTTTCTTACTGGTTAAATTAAACAATTCTCCCTAGATGCATTAGCAAAATGGCTTGGGTGTAATTAATGGTGATTTTCCAGTAGCACAGGGGTGGGCAATAATTTTTGATGGGTGGGCCACTCCAAAAATTTTGAAAGGTTGGGTGAAGAAGAGAGCTTTCAGTAAGGGCTTGGGGTATAGGAGAGGGTGTAGGATCTGGGAGAGAGGGTGTTTGAGTGAAGGAGGCAATTGTGACCTGGGTTAGGGGTCTAGGGTACAGAGGTTTGGGTTCTGACCTAGGGCAAGAGTGGGTTGTGACCTAGGGCAGGGGACTAGGGTGCAGGAGGGGGTAGAGGGGTTTGGGCTGTGACTTGGGGCAGGGGACTGGAGTGCAGAAGTTTGGTTTGTGACCTGGGGCAGAGGATTGGGTTGCAGAGTCTGGGAGGAAATAGCGGGCAGAGGGTTTGGGTTATGTGGGGTAGGGGCACAGAGTTGGGGTGCCAGAAGCAGGCTCTGCCTGGGAGACTTACTTGCTTGACTCCCAGCCAGCAGGCTTCTCAAGCAGACTTCCTGCTTGCCCTGTCCCCTCACTGGCTGCAGGAGCCTTGTGGTTTTTGAACAGCTACAAGTAGTGTTCCCTCGAACATTTTCTATCCTTGGCAGGGTTGAATTTTCTTTTGGGTGGGTTGAAATTTCTTGTGTGCAACACGAATATTGAGGTAGTGTGTGGATGTGCACTGCCAATACTGTACAAACAAAACACACACAAATGTTTAAGCAGTCCACATGTGTGGAAGAAAATATATTAAACAAGACATCTGTGTCTAGTTGTTGTGAAGTACCCTTAGTGACTACAAAGATGCTGTACAAAGGTAGGGAAATAGCCTTCTTCCACTTGCGGAAGACTAGAAGCTGCAGAACAAATTAACACATGGCTTCAGTTTGTTGACAGATGCATGTTTGAAAGAGTTTGCAAATAAGATTTCATTCTATAAAACTAGCATCACACTTAGTACTTGCTACTTCTGACTCATAAGAACCTGAACTTTACCACATAGTAAAGATTTGGCCTTTATGCAATACAATATACCATGTATTAATTAGTAACACAGGATTTTTAAAAGATCATTAAGTTCAGAGTTTTAGATATCTGCAACATTCCAAAAAAAATCTGTTAAAAGAATATTTTTCTTTCTTAAGCTACTAACACCTATAGGGCATGTCTACATTAGCCCCCTAGTTCGAACTAGGGAGGGTAATGTAAAACAGGACAATGTAGCACTTTAAAGACTAACAAGATGGTTTATTAGGTGATGAGCTTTCGTGGGCCAGACCCACTTCCTCAGATCAAAGAGTGGAAGAAAATTGTCACAACCATATATACCAAAGGATACAATTAAAAAAATGAACACATATGAAAAGGACAAATCACATTTCAGAACAGAAGGAGGATGGGGGGGGGGGAGGTAAATGTCTGTGAGCTAATGATATTAGAGGTGATAATTGGGGAAGCTATCTTAGTAATGAGTAAGATAATTAAAGTCTTTGTTCAAACTTAGGCGTAAAGTGTCGAATTTAAGCATGAATGACAGTTCAGAGGATTCTCTTTCAAGTGTAGTCTTAAAAGGCCTTTGAAGCAAGATGCAGGTAATCAAGTCGTTGAGACAATGTCCTTTCTGGTTGAAATGGCAAGAAACTGTTTTTTCTTTGTGATCCTGTCTAATATCTGTTTTGTGGGCATTGATCCTTTGGCGAAGTGTCTGAGACGTTTGTCCAATGTACATAGCAGATGGACACTTTCGGCACATGATAGCATAAATTATTTTTCTGGATGTGCAGGAATATGTGTTCTTGATCTTATAACTCACTTGGGTAGGTCCAATAATGGTATCAGCAGAGTGAATATGTGGACAAAGCTGGCAACAGGGTTTGTTGCAAGGAAAGGTACGAGGGTTGGTATTAGTGTGGTATGTCCTGTGGTTGTTGGTAAGAATCATCTTGAGGTTAGGTGGTTGTCTATAGGAGACTATGGGTCTGTTTCCCAGAGCCTCTTGGAGTTTAGTGTCCTGTTCCAGTATAGGCTGTAATTTATTGATAATGTGTTGGACAGGTTTAAGTTGGGAGCTGTAGGTGATGACAAGTGGTGTTCTATTGTTGGTTTTCTTGGGTCTGTCTTGTAGTAGATGGTTTCTAGGTATTCGTTTGGCTCTTTCAGTTTGCTTTTTTATTTCTCCGGGTGGGTAGTTGAGGTTTATAAATGCTTGGTAGAGATCCTGAAGTTTCTGGTCTCCGTCAGTGGGATTAGAGCAGATGCGGTTGTATTGAAGGGCTTGGCTATAGATGATGGATCGTACAGTGTGTTCTGGATGGGAGCTGGAAGCATGTAGGTAACTGTATGAGTCAGTGGGTTTTCTATAGAGGGTGGTGTCTAATTTTCCATTGCTGATTTGTACTGTGGTGTCCAGTGTTTCTTGGCCATGCGTCCAGATCATAAAGATGTCATCGATGTAGCATAAGTAGAGAAGAGGTAAAAAGGGATGGGAGTTGAGGAAATGTTGTTCTAAGTCAGATATTAGCATACTGTGAGGCCATGCGTGTACCCATGGCTGTGCCGCTGATCTGGAGGTATAAGTTGTTCTCAAACTGGAAATAATTGTGGGTGGTCCTTAGTTAGAGTTAACTGTTACACCTCGTGGAATGAGGTGTAACAGTTAACTCGAACTAAGGACTTAGTTCAAGTTAACGTTTGACTGCTGCCTGTAGCCGCGGGCAGTTAGTTCGGACTAAGGGGATTTAACAATGGGGCCCGGACGGGAAGATGCAAATAAAGCCCGGGATATTTAAAGCCCGGGCTTCATTTGCAACTTTGAATGCCTACATTAGCCTCCCTAGTTCGAACTAGGGGGCTAGTGTAGACATACCCATGTAAACTTTGTTTTGAAATCATGCACGTTTCCTCCTGGCACACAAACCCCCCACGCAGCCTGCTTTCCCTCCCTCCTCCAGCCCAGACAGAGAACTGCAGCAAGTAAGTCAGACACCCGAAACAAACTGCCCCCCTGCCTCCACCTCACTGCACAGATGCCAGCATCCACCCACTTCTTTTTTGCCCATGTAGTCAGCCCCTTACCTCCCTCTTCCCAGCCCAGAAGGCTTGAAGAAACTGCTGGATTTCTGCCTCTCTCTCTCCCTCCTCAGACAGATGGGACTCTCCAAACTCCCCTCCCCCGCCCCACTCCTCAAACCAATTAATTACTCCCTCTCCCCAGCCACTTATTCCCTGCTTATCTGCTCTGGGAGCTCTTTAGTTCAAGCAGCACAGCTCCATTTAGCTGCTGCTTACAGACGCCCTGCCTCCCGCCAGTCAGTTGAGCTCCCTGTCTGCATGGAAGCTTTGAACCTCTAAGCCTGGCTCAGATAATAGCTGTGTGATAGCACGGCTTAGAGGGAACTTCGGCAGCCAATGGGATTGTGCTGCGGGCAGGAGCAGTGCGTGAAGCATCTCCTATCTCCCCCAGGCTCACGGCTGTTGAGAAGTGATAGAAATGTAGCCGTGTTAGTCTGGGGTAGCTGAAGCAAAATACAGGACTATGTAGCACTTTAAAGACTAACAAGATGGTTTATTTGATTTGTCCTTTTCATATGTGTTCTTTTTTTCAATTGTATCCTTTGGTATATATGGTTGTGACTATTTTCTTCCACTATTTGATCTGAGGAAGTGGGTCTGGCCCACGAAAGTTCATCATCTAATAAACCATCTTGTTAGTCTTTAAAGGGCTTCATAGTCCTGTATTTTGCTTCAGCTGTTGAGAGAGCCCTGTAGCAGCTTCTCTCAGCAGCATGTGAGGGGCAGGCAGGACTCTGCCTGAGGCTCCTCTGGCTCGTAGAGAGTATCTTGCCCAGGCCTGCATTAGCAAGTTGTGGTCCATGGAAAGATTTGCATCAAGTCTTGTGGGCCACAGGCCAAAACGTTTGAGAACCACTGCTGTAGTTAAAGCACGGAGTGGGGCACCAAAGGGCATGCTTCAATCAGCCACTAGGTTGAGACAGCACAGATTAACCAGGCCCTCCACCCCCACCCCCCAAAAAAGCAACCTCCTGAAAGATTTGACAGATACTATGGTATAGACCAGGGGTCGGCAATCCCCAGCACGCATACCACACGCGAGCCGATTTCCCATGGCATCTGGAATGGGAGTTCAGTTCTGCGCCTTCCCTTCTTGCAGCCAGGAACTTGTGCTGCAGTTCCAGCCTCAGCTGCACAGGCTGGGGGTGAGGAGGGGGGGAAGAGGAGAGAAGAGGCACATGCATCCGTGGGGCTGCCCATCCCTGGCCTGGGCATGCAGCTCCTGGGAGCTAAACGGTTAGCCCTCCCCCTTCCTAGCTACAGGCTTCTTGCTTCAGGAGGGGACAGGGTTGGGCCTGCTCTGCAGAGCCAGGGCTGGGTGGCTGGCACGCGTGGCATGCTGGGGCCCAGTATGCTCCCCGTGGGGTCGGGGAGCCCCTTCTCCAGCACCCTGTTGCGCCCAGCCAGGCTGGAGCCAGTCCTGGGCAGCCCCAGGCTCTCCCAGCCCCAGAGCTGCAGGCAAAGGGCTGGGCCGGGCCAGGCATGGAAGAGACTCCCTACCCCTACCTCTCCTCACCCCAGCACTGCTGGCCTGCTGGTGAGTGCACTGGGGGCATAGGGATGTGGGGACAGGAAGGGGGTGAAGGAAGATGCGAGGGCATGATGGGAGGGGGCAGGAGTTGCACTGTGGGGAGGATGGGGCAATGCAGGGGATCAGGATGAGGAGGGGGGATCATGGAGCTGAGAGGAGCAAGGCTGAAGCAGAGGGAAGGTGTGATGGGGGGATACAATTCTAATTTGCAAAAAATGCACTTTGTAGTAACTGCACTTTTCTTTACTCCACACTTCTTTGCCTCTCTCCCCAGCTAGCTATTTGGCTGCATTCTCACCCTCTCAACTTTTCTGCATTACTCCCCCAACCTCCTCCTGCTCTCAAACTCACTCTCGTAGTCCCACCACATCCTCTCCTGCCCCCGCAGACTCCCTTCCAGATCCTGCACTCTTCATGCCATCCTGCATCCCTATCCCACTCGCTGGCTGTCTTCTCCCACACATTGAACTCCTAATTTTTGTTCCCATCCCAGAGCCTAAGGGGGTCCACAAAATCCACTAACTCTGGAACCCTAGAAACGTAAATGTAGCTTATAGGAAGCCCTGAACCTCAGTCCTCCCTTTCCCTTCCCTTCACCCCACGGGGGCTGGAGTGCCTGAAGAATGAGGTGTCTTAGTTGGGGGCCACATCAGTGAGGGTTGGGTGTTTTGGATTAGTGTTTTTGCTTCTCACTTGTGTGGCCCAGGATAGGAGGGTTAAATCTTGGCATGTCATTTCTGAAAGGTTGCTAATCCTTGGTCTAGACAAACTTGTTTGCCTCCTTCACAGCCACAGCACAAGACTTCTGAAAAACCTTTAGTCTGGTCTATCAAAACCTTTGCTAAGTCAGATGTAGCCTGAGTTCACCACCACCAGCATGATTGTCTTCTCTCTTGCTTCACAGGTCATTTGCAAACCAGGCCAAGAAGTGAGGATGTGGCTGCAGAAAAATAAGGATGCCTCAGCATTTGTTTATGTGTCTAGAATATTTTATTATATACTGCAAAAATCAATAAACACAAATGTGTCAAGAGTTTTTGTCATTACCAATGTCTAATTTTATAGCCTATCCTTTATAGGCAGTCCCCGAGTTACGCGGATCCGACTTATGTCGGATCCGCAGATACGAACGGGGATTTTCTTGCCCCGGAGGACTGGAGTGGCGGGACACCTGGTCCCGCCGCCCGCCTCCTCCGGGGCGAGAAAAGCTGCTCCCCGTCTCCCTGGTCTGCTGCGGGAGCCAGCAGACCAGGGAGACGCTGAGCAAAGCGGAGCAGGACCCGGGCCGGACCGCGGCGCTTCCAGCTGATCTGGAAGCGCAGCAGGTCTGGCCCGGGTCCTCCGCTGCTTTGCTCCGCGTCTCTCTGGTCTGTTGGGGAGGACGCAGCTAGTGCCCCCCTCAGCAGACCAGGGAGATGTGGAGCAAAGCCCGGGGCCTGTGGTAGAGCAGGTGGGGCACTGCCGGTTGGTCCCACAGCACCGCTTCTTGGCGCTACTGGACCAACCCGGCAGCACCCCAGCCACTCTGCCCCAGGAGTCCTGATTCAGCCGCTGCTGATCAGTTTCAGCAGTGGCTGAATCAGGACGCCTGGGGCAGAGCAGCTGGGGTGCTGCTAGGTTGGTCCAGTAGCGCTGAGGAGCGGCCGTGCTACTGGACCAACCCAGCAGCACCCGAGCTGCTCTGCCCCAGGCGTCCCCAAGTTAGCCGCTGCTGAAACTGACCAGCGGCTGACTACAGGAAGCCCGAGGCAGAGTTGCTCTGCCCCGGGCTTCCTGGAATCAGCTGCTGATCAGTTTCAGCAGCAGCTGACTTGGGGACGCCTGGGGTTCTTAAGTTGAATCTGTATGTAAGTCAGAACTGGTGTCCAGATTCAGCGGCTGAATCTGGATGCCAGTTCTGACTTACATACAGATTCAACTTAAGAACAAACCTACAGTCCCTATCTTGTACGTAACCCTGGGACTGCCTGTATTTGCCCTTTAAATTCTTCTTTGTCACACTTCATACCCTTTTTTGTAACTGCACAATTAATTATGTGTGCCAGATGGTCTTTTTTTTTAGCATGGATTATTTAGCACCTGATCCAATTCCCAATGGAGTCACTGGAGTGAAGTCCATTACATTTAGTGAGAATTGTATCAGACCTTTTTCCTTCATGGCCACTATTGTTTTTCCACAGGGCTCTCTTTTTTTTAACATGTATGAGGCCTGCCCACTGCCTTGCACCTTGTCTAGTCATTTACACCTGTTCCAAGTGGGTGGTTAAGCACTGTCATTCTGATTTGGTAGCCTTTTACACCCACTTTGCGCTCACTCAGCACAGATATAAATGTGGGTTATATCTTGCAAGCTCCGAGGCAGTGGTGAATGTGGCCCAAAATAGTTTACATCACATACAATGTGCAGTGTCTTAGATTTACTAAGCATGAAATTCAGACTCTAAAGAATGGAGATTTGATTTACTAAGGTTGATTTACTTAGCATGAAATTCAGACTAAAGAAAGGAAAGAAACAGTTTTGTTTCTTCAAGTTATATCCAATTTGGATACTTTACAGCCTCTGTGTCACAACTGTAGTCAGGGCTGAAATGTTGGATATGTTGGTTGTGTTTAATGATGTTATTGAACTAATTCCTAAAAATATGTTACTTCTCAGTTATGTTTATTAACAACTGGTTTGTAAGTAGCAACACTTATTAAAGGAATCATTTCAGGTTTTTGGTTTGAGATCTTCTGTATTAACATTTGATTTTTTTTTTCTGAGATCTCTTCAATTTTCTGCCTTTGCATTTTCATTGCTAGAGCTCTTTGTACTTCACTGCTAATTAACTTTCAATAACTGTCTTACGGTTACAGTCACTCAGTATGAATCAGAAGTAAAATGTAGTTTTAGGGGACCACATTCTGTCAAAAACAATTAGAAACCTTTTCAAGGAGAACACATGCAATCAAGCAACATACAATATCTATTAGAAAGTGTTGTACAACACTAAATATTCCTTGATTAAAAAGGTTATGGTGGTACCTGCTACAGTTTAGAATGTTATATGTCATCATTTCCTATTTGAAATTCTTATGTTCAGAGTGCTTGACCTCAGTTGCAATGTTGCCCCTGGGCTAAAACTTGGTGCTCAAGCTTAAAGGCAAATGATTATTTAAAAATATTTTTCTTTGCAAATATGATATGAAAAAAGAGGGAAGGGAATTATTTACTGGTTTCAGCCATACTAGCTGAAGATGTTCCCTCACCATACTGTATAAATGGGACTGAGCAGGACTAATATATAGTTGGGAGACAGAGAAAATATAAGTGATGCAGGCAATGCTGTTGATGATTCAGTAGTCTTTTGGCCAATACTGAGCCAAATAATGCATCAGTGTAGGAAGACTTTGTGCTCTCTTTTTGATAAGATATGAAATCAGGCTATGGCATCAGGAGTTCATATACCACAGTGATAGGTATGGTAAAAGTAACTAGAAAGTTAGACTACCTGTGACGACAAATTTCTGTTGCACATTTTGTAGTAATCTGAAATCTTGGACACATTCTAGTTTTGGCCATTCTTTTCTGATTGAATATACTCCCTGTATATTTCCAGTTAGATACACTTCCATTCCTTAACTGTTCTGTGGTGTGCTGTGTGTTAATAATAGCAGAAAGCTGCCCTTTCCGTGATGGGTAGAGAGGATTCTAAAGCATGTATAAACCCAGAGCAGTGCTGTTCAGTGAGTCTCCTGTCCTTCCTTGCTTCTCATGGTTTTCCCAAGTTGCAGGTTCACTGCTTCTTTTCAGAATCCTCTTGGCCAGATGAAGATAAGATTGTTACCTTGGACACTGCTGTTATATGATCCTCTGAAGCAATTGGGGGTCCTACAATAGTCCTTGATGGGAAGTGCAACAAACAGTAGGCACACACCCTAGCAAGTGTAGCATCAATTTTAGTATCTGGTTCACTCTCTGTCAGGGATGTGCAGCAGTTGGACACAATGGCTGAGTCTAGACTGGCAAGTTCTTCCGCAAAAGCAATTGCTTTTGCGGAAAAACTTGCCAGCTGTCTACACTGGCCGCTTGAATTTCTGCAAGAACACTGACGATCTCATGTAAGATCGTCACTGTTCTTGCGGAAATACTGTGCTGCTCCCGTTCGGGCAAAAGCCCTCTTGTACAAATCATTTGCGCAAGAGGGCCAGTGTAAACAGCACAGTACTGTTTTCTGCAAAAAAGCCCCGATCGCGAAAATGGCGATCCGGGCTTTTTTGCGGAAAACCGCATCTAGATTGGCCACAGACGCTTTTGCGGAAAAGTGCTTTTGCGGAAAAGCATCATGCCAATCTAGATGTGCTTTTCCGAAAATGCTTTTAATGAAAACTTTTCCGTTAAAAGCATTTTCGGAAAATCATGCCAGTGTAGACGTAGCCAATGAGTTTTTCCCCCACCTATAATATTGTGTTTCATGGCCTCCATGGAATAGAGACTCCTTGGAATAAAATCATCATATGCAATGCTTCCATGCAACTGTTTGAAAAGTTAATACAATTTGTGGTGTAACACTCCATTTTAACGCTCCCTCAAAGATCATAGCCACGCTGCCAGTGTCCCTTCTTGACCTTTTGGATAAGATCCCTAATTTGGGATGTTCAGACTATGTAATATATGCATTTTATGACTTTTTAAACCAAACTTGATACTTTTGGATAATTTAAACACTATACCCAGATGAACAGAAACTTTTTCAATAACATGTTTCAGATAATTTTAATATAAACGTTCATAACATTTAAAAATCTGAAATATTCTCTGTTGTGAGGTTGTTGAAGAGTATAAACTCCCTTTGCAGGATGGTTTCAATAAGTCTGTTCCATTCCCAACTACTGTAATTCAATGATTTATTAAAGTGTATTTTACAGCCTATTGCTTCGTTCTTAAAAGCTATCAGAGGTTTCTATTCTCAACACACAATTGAAATCTCTACTCAGAGTCCAGATGAATAAGGGGTCTTTCTCAGATCTCTTCCTCTTTTCCCCCCCTCTTCCACCTTTTCTCTTTTGACATTAATTAATGGTATAATTTGTTTGCATTTACAGAATGTTTTATCTTTTTGGCTGGAGGTTTGTTAGATCTACACTAATTCTCTTTTTCTCAGGGCTGGCAGGTGGGTGTTGGATTGCGTGTCATTCGTAGGAGGTGAACGTCAAAGGAAATGGGATTGACTATGAGAGGAAATTTGTAACCCAAGTACTTAATATTTGCCTTCCTAGAAAAGCAAGAGAAAATGGCAAAACAAGCAGCCTTTCTGCTTTCAGCTTGCCCCATGTAATAGTAATAGCTCAGTATCTGTATGTACTTAAGCACAATTCTGTCTTTGCCTTAGTTTATTTGGAACTGAGAGCTACTTTATTTCCCTTTAAACAGCATCACATCCTTTGGTGTATTCTGTTGAATGTTTATTCTGACAATACAAATCATTCATGTTCTGTAAGTGCCCTTGCAAATAATACAGTTTATATCCAGGTACACTATGGTGTCTTTTTAGATTTGATCTAAATGAGCTCTCAGAGTTAAAAATAGGCAAAATGAGCCATTTCGCACCATTTTGTGTTAATATCTAACTGCCGTTTCAGAGTGCATTAGTTTGAAATATTTTCAGGCAAAATATAGTGTTATTTTTTTGTGGGAGAAAAATGATCTACATGAAAATAGGTAAAGATACTTATTGTTACAGCAGTTTTTATGCTAATTTCTATGCTTTACTTGACATATATGTGGGGCAGATTTTGTGCTCTTAATAGGAATATTTACTACTTCTAAACTGTAAGTACTTTAGATATCTTTCATAATGCATGTTGAGGTTCAATTTGGAACTGAACAATATAAATTATTTTTGAAAGGTTAATAAAGTGTTGCTTTTTACTGATTAGGCCAATGGACCATGTTATTTGCACTCTTACACTCTGTGTTTTTTCACTTTACTCTTTGCATATTTAACCAGAGTATCAATTACTTACATTCAGGCCATCTTCACATTTGAAAAATATGTCAAATTGTCTGGTTTCCAATTATACCATAGGTAGGAGCTGGGGAGCGTTTGGCTGTCATCTCATAGTATATATCAAGTGAAAGGGGGAAGCAATCTGAAGTTTAAGTAGGCTGATGTGGATGTCCCCTTTACTTTTTGCTTGGCTTCAGATTTGTACAGATCTCCTGGGACCTGATCCCACATTGATAGCAACACCCACATTTTCTTTTTATCTCGAGTATGGGGTAGGCCTCTGCTAATACTGGGAACACTGTGAATCTGATTCTGATCTTCTGTATCCTTATGTCATTCATTGGAATTATTCCTGCTTTAAATAGCAATGAGTAAGGTCAGAATTAGGCCAGTGTTTTCTAAATCATCTTAGTAGTAGTAGACCATTAAAATATACCTGATTTATTCTTACTATGTCAAATTTTAGCTTTTTCTGTGACATACAAGCAATATTCTAAATCTTACTGTATTCCTTCCATGTATCAGATACAGAACTGAGGCAGAATGTTTGGACCCAGAACCTTATTATTTACCATATTCATCTTTCACTGATGAAAATATCATAGTCTTCATTGTGTCAGTCATTAGAGAGAAGCCGTAATGGGACCCAGGTGAATTTCTTAAGATCCCCATCTAAAGGTAAGAGCCAAAGGAGACAAGACAGTCATGACAATCCATCAGCCACTCTACATGAGAAACCTCATGGCAGTTCCACATCATTTATACACAGTACCCTGAAAAGTCATTGATTGCCTCTCAAAAAAATACCTTTCATAGTTTGGTATCCATTTCCCATATGTGCCTACACAAGACAAAGTGTCAGAAGTGCACTGATCTATTGATTAATAGGGGTATGTCTACGCATCAAAGTTAATTTGGAATAACAGCTGTTATTCCAAATTAACTTCCATAGCGTCTACACAAGCAAACTGATATTTCGAATTAAATTCGAAATAGTGGGGCGCTTAATTTGAGTTAAACCTCATTCTACGAGGAATAATGCCTAACTTGAATTAGCTAATTTGGAATAAGCGCTGTGTAGACACTTATTCTGAAATAGGGGGCCTCCAGCCTTCCCAGTTTTCCCTGGTGCCCACTCTGGGCCAAACCAGGAAAACTCTTCTCCCTTCCCCCAGTCCTGGAGCCCTTAAAGGGGCAGACTCTGGCCACAGTGCCTGTGCCAGCGCCAAGCCTGCCAGCTCAGAGCCAGCAGTCACTGCCTCGACCCAGTGGCCCCAAAACATGAGCCAGCAAGCCACTGGCAGCCAACCCTCCACTGCGACTCAGGAGCAGTCTTCCAGCTCCCAGGAGCCTGCCAGGGCCCAGAGAAGGCGGGCGCCTTCCTAGTCTAGGGCAGAGATCAGGGTGGACCGTACTCAGGTTTGGGGGGATGCCCCCAACATCCATGATCTCTGCACTAGACAGAGGAATGTAGTTGTCTATGGAGCAAAGCTGCCAGCCTGGCCACCAAAGGCCACATGCGAATCCAGGAGCAGGTTTGCATGAAAATCAAGTTGGTCCGGCAAGACCCCCAACCCTGAGCTTCTCCTCCCTCTTCCTCCTCTTGCCTCCCCATTCCAGCTCCCTCCTCCCAGGTTTCCCCCTTCCCTCTCCCATCCTCATTCCCACCCCAGTTTCGGTCAGGGGATAAAATGGTGTCAGGGGATAAAATGGTGTCCTTGGCCTCTGTCAGAGGGATGGCAGGAGACCAATCGCTTGATCATTGTCTTCAGTCCATCCTCTCTGGGGCACCTGGTGCTGGCCACTGTCGGCAGACAGGATACTGGGCTAGATGGACCTTTGGTCTGACCCAGTATGGCCATTCTTATGTTCTTAATAAAGAGAGTTTGTTTTTGGCAAGAAATGTGTTTTTATTTGACATCAGGAAGGGGGGTTAGGGAGGGATAAGTGGAAGGAGGGAGGAATGAAGCATAAGCCCCCAGTGGGGCACACCAGGGAGGCTCTTCCAGGGAGGCTGTTAGTGCTCCTCAGAGTGGAAGCTCTCCTGCAGGGCCTCCTGGATACGGACAGCCCCCCGATGGACCTCCGGGATGGCAGCCTGCAGAAAGTACAGCCAGGCTCGCAAAAACACGTCCATGAGAAGCATCAGAGTACCCAGGGGCAGCTCCGGCTCTGTGTTGCAGAGTGCTGTGGTGTCCCGAATGAGAGCAACAAAAGCACGGAGAGTCACAAATGCTTTGCTGTCCCTCATCGAGGCAGGCAAGCAAGCAGAGACACCTGAGAACTGTCTGCCTGGGGGACGGGAAGGGTGTTCCTTTAAGCACAGGCATCAGCCTCAGATAGCAGCCACACACACAGACTCCTGACCTGGTTCTGGCTTGCCTTATTCTGTGTCCAGTCAGTGGGGATGCAGTATTTCAAATTGGCAAAATGCTAATTCGAACTGCATTTTGTGTGTAGACGTGTTAATTCGAATTAGCTTAATTTGGATTAATTATTTCGAATTAAGATAACTCGAATTAACACTGTAGTGTAGACATACCCTAGGTCTGCTATATTAATACAGGCCATTTTAAACTGTAAAAAAACACTTGGAAAAACGTCTGAAAGTCCTTCAAAGTCTCTTTAAACAAGAGTGCACATAAGAAAACTAATTTCTTTCTTTGCACTTTGAATGGATTGATTTATGAAGTGCCCAACCTAGCCACATTATGTGAGGTACTGTGCAATCTTTGAGCAGATGGTTAAATGAGAACTTGGTGCAGTACTTAGGGAAAAAAACATACCCTCCAGTAAAACAAGGCAAGAGAGACAGATCACAGAAAGTGGACTGGATCTCAGAAGAAGCTATGATCCTTCAAAAAGCTAATGAAGCAGTCCTCATATTGATATCCTCTTTCCCTAATGTCACATACTGCAACCACCAGAATGAATCTCTGGGATATTTCCTGGAAAGAGATCCATTTGACCATGACGCTATAGACAGATAGTACTGCACTGGCTGCTGGGATACATATATTCACCACTCCAGGCCAAACCAGCAATTTCTAAAATCTGTTACTATCTGATTGTTTTTGATCGTCTGTGAATTGGTGGTTTCAAGCCAATTGTTAGCTGATAAGTAACCACATCACACTTTGCCACCATGATTGGTCACTCTTCTGAGACTGCCAAGAAGTATGCCAAAGCTTGAATAGGTGTGGGAATAGGTATGGGAATTGAACAGCCTTCACCCTTAGAGGTGTTCCCTCTGGTTTATGATTGAGGCAGAAAAACTAAGCAGTGTCCTGGGAATAAACAGAGGATTTAATCGCCAAACATGAATCTAACAGCTTTCAGAAACACTACATTCACAAGATGTTTATTTTTAAACTAGCCAATTAGCCCATCATAAGACGAGATTTTCAAGTCTCTCCTCCACCTCGGTCTTCTCTTCTGAACCTCCGGTCTCTCGCTCTGTCTCTCACTCTCTCTCTCTCCACTCCTCTTACTGCCTCCCCCTCTCTTTCTCTCTCTCAGCTCTCCTCTGCCTCCTGCCTCTCTCTCTGTCTTTCTCTTTCTCTTCTCCTCTCCCTCCTGCCTCTCACTCTCTCTTTCTCTTCTCCTCCCCCTCCTGCCTCTCACCCAGTGCTGCATGGGGAGCATGGAGCCCAAATGGCCGCTTGCTCCCCTGCGACAGCACGGCTGAGCAGTGCAGAAGTCAGCCGAGCACCACAGTGAGAGGCAAAGGACGTGACTCAGGCAACAGCACCGCCCAGAGGGAACAGCTAGGAAGGCAACAGCACCGCCCAGAGGGAACAGCCAGTATTTCAGCGTTACAGAGTCACAGACATTGGGCTACTATATATATGATATCATCTAAAAAAGAACAAAGAACTAACAGAAAAACTAAACCCACCCTAGCTTCCATTAGAATTCACATCACAAATAGTCTGCCTATGTAAAGAGATTATAAGAACAATGTTTGTCTTGTTTATGGATGTGTGTATATGTCTCTCTAGTTTGCATTTTCAGATTTGCATTCATTTAAACATTTACTTATTATTACACCAATATTCAGTAAAATCTTAGAGTTACAAACACCTCAGGAATGGAAGTTGTTTGTAATTCTGAAATGTTTGCACCTGTGAACAAAATGTTATGATTGGTTTCTTTCAAAAGTTTACAACTGAACATTGACTTAATATAGCTTTGAAACTTTACTATGCAAAAGAAAAAATGCTTTCCCCTTTTTATAATAGTTTATACTTAACATGGTACTATACTGTATTTGGTTTTTTTTTAGGGAGGTGTTTGGTTTTGGTTTCTTTGGCTCTGCTGCTGCCTGATCGTATACTTCTGGTTCCAAATGAGTTATGTGATTGACTGGTCCATTTATAACTTTGTTCATCATTCTAAGGTTCTACTGTAGTAATTTTTATTAATTATTCTGGAGCCTGACATTACACACATGGGGAAATGATTTATTAACAAGATTTAAAAATGTGAAAATAATTAGTGTCTTTCCAAATATCCTTTATTTCTTGGGATTATATTTTAATTCAAGTGTGTTAAGCTACATTAATTATTAATATTTGCATTATCAGAGAATGTTGTCATGCATTTTTAGGACAAAGAAGGTTCTTAGAGTGATGTCCCCATGGATGATCTACTGGAGGTGTTGGGTCATTCTGGTGCCACAGATCAGAGTTTTCCATAGCAGTAGCTGGTTAGGCCGCACATGCATACTAGGTGCCTCATGCCGTTTGTGCCTGGTACCTCATGTGTGCTGCCTGACCCTCCTCAGTTCCTTCTTGGTCACAGACAGAACTCACCTCTCTCCTCAGGGTTTACCTAGTAAATTAAGATAAGATTAGTTAGAGTTCTTGTTCGTTAGCATTTTTCACTATCTCATTTCCCATTAGTTACTCGTTCTTGTTTTCAAAACACACACATATACAAATACACAAAAGTGGAGAGCGGAAGATGTAGGCTGCAGTTAACCACTGCCTCACCTCAACCATCAAAAAAAAAAAAAAAAAAAAAAAGAGAGAGAGAGAGAAAACAAAAAAACAACTTCTGTCATGGTGGGCTTACCAGGCTTCAAAAAGTGTGACAGTTGTCGTGAGCTAATGCCGGCATCACATGGGCACTCTTCATGTATTAGGTGCCTGGGGTAGGCACACATTCCCCACAAATGCCCTCATTGCTGCAAACTAACAGCAAGAGTGCACCGTGACAGGGAGATGTATCTTCACATGCTCCTGCACAACAAAGCACTTCAACCAGTTGACTCCAGAGACTCCTCGTCTCGTTTGGGCCCTCCAAGGGTTGAAAAATGTAGAGCGAGCTCCCTGGTACCGAAAACTTCCACCAAGAAGAGAGTTTCACCAACCCACTCTCTCCCACCTACTTCATCTGCTAGCGTCAGTATGGAGGATAAGCTGGGAACATCTGGCACTGCAAACGCTTGTTCCACCATTAGTATGGAACGGAGGTCTCGGCACGCAGCATCGGCACTGCTGAAGATACAGGAATCGGAGAAACATTCGACCACTCTGGCACCACTGGAGCCAGAAAAACCCTCGGCACCAACTAAGGCACTCTCAAAATTGGCCACGGCACTACCTAGCGCTTCCAGCCCAGAACCATGCACACTGGCACTGATAGAGGATTCTTCAGCGCACACTATACTGGCTCCTAGGATGCAGCAGCAGCATGTATCTCTGCACATTCTGGTGCCGGAGACCAGATAATCTCATGGCGCTGCCGCTTGACAAATCTTCCTATCACCCCCTTCCTCATCAGGCTCAGTTTGGTCTCCCAGACCACCGATACCCCCAGTTTGGAGTGCCTTTGATGACAGCTGTAGGAGTGTCTTTTCAACTGAGCATTCCTCACCTATGAGATCTCATTACAACTGTTACAGACACAGGTTGTCCTATGTCCATCCCCTTTTCTGGATGGTGCAGTGGCATTACCCGCCACCTTACTCTGGTCATTGATTACCCTGGTATGATTTCTCATTGTACAGACATCGATCCACTGTCTCATCCACACCAGCTAAGAGGCATCCCCCACCATCATCACGTGCCCATAGCCTGCTACCCACCAAACTGGCCCAGACCAAGGAGGGCCAAATAGTAGACGAGGATGAGCCTCAGCATTCTGACACATTCCCTACTGAGCAGTCCTCTTCCTCTCCAGACAAGGCGGTCATTCCAGGAGATGTCTCACCAACTGATGATTTGAAACCATTCCAGGAACTGTTCAAAGGGGTAGCACCAGTCAGGAAGTCCAACTCACGGAGGTCCAAGAGAAACAACATCATCTCCTGAAAAATCTCCAGCCTATCCTCCATGCCAAGATTGCACTGCTTATTGATGAGGCAGTCATGGAAGCAGCTGATGAAATATGGCAGACCCCAGCTTCTGCCCCTCCTACTTACAAAAGGGCATGGACATATATGGCAGAAAGGTGTATTCATCATCAACTTTCCAGCTTTGTATTGCCAGTTACTCAGCCCTCCTAGCCAACCACGATTTTGATAACTACTCTAAGCTTCCGGAGCTGATGGACCATCTCCCAGACAATAAAAGACCCATCCTGAAGTCCATAGCGCAGGAGGGCTATACTACGGCTCACACTGCTTTACCGATGGCCCTTGATGTTGCAGATACGAATGCCTGTTCTACTGCAACATCTATAGTCATGCAGAGTGCTTCTTGGCGCCAAGCCACTGGAATCCCTAAAACTGAAGAACAAAGTGGAGGACCTCCCCTTTGAGAAAGATACATTGTTTGCAGCAAAGACCAATGAGGTCTTGCATGGAAGCAAGGATCCTCGCACTACTCTGCATACCCTAGACATGTATACGCCTCCATTCCAATGCAGACGCTATACACCCTACCAGTGGCATTGTGATTTTTTTGTACTCTTGAAATCAACAGAGAGGCTTTGACTAATCTCGCTCTAGACCACGAGCTCAGAGGAAGTGACCACAGAACAACTGCTCCTCCACTAAAGAGTCCAACAACAATTTTGAGACATTGGTCAGAGGTCTGCCCGACCTCTTCCTTGCACATCCGCTTCATGAGCATGTTTGCATATTTCACCACCACTTGCACCCCTTTTACGCTCTTTGGACTGCCATTTCCAAGGACCGCTGGGTCCTCAAGATTGTAACATCTGGGTGCACCATCCCCTAATACCTCTCTTCCTCCAACCTCCTCACCTTCTCCATCCCTCTTCAGGGAGCCCTCTCACACGACACTCCTAAGACAAGAAGTATATCATCTCCTCGCCGTAGGAGCAGTTGAGAGATTGCCCGGCTAATTCAGAGGCAAAGGCTTCTACTCCAACTACTTTCTCATGGAGAAAAGAATGGGAGGCCGGAGACTCATCCTCAATCTTCAGAAGTTCAACAAATATTTACACAAGCAGTGATTCAAAATGGTTACTCTAACATTTATAACCTCAGAGTTGGACAAGGGAGACTGGTTTGCAGCCCTCAGTCTTTCACGTGACCATTCATCCATACCACAGGTGATTTCTTCTTTTCACAATAGTGTCAGAACACTTCCAATATTGGGTTTTGCCCTTTGGCCTCTCATCTGCCCCCAGAGTGTTTTCAAAGACACTGGCAATCATCACAGCATATCTACGTCATCAGGGCATTATGATTTTCCTATATTTTGGCGATTGTGTTATAAAGGGTTCATCCCATGTAGACACACAAGATGTGATGTGTACTGCCAGAAATCTCTGAATAATTGGGACTCATTATCAGCGAGCAAAAATCCCCGTTTCATCCAACACAGACTCTGGACTTTATAGGTGCCAGGCTAGACTCCATCACTGCCCACTAGGGATGTTAAATTTTTATTAATTGACTAATCAAATAATCAACACAATTTGCATTGACTATTCAATTAGTTGATCGGGTGCCTCCACCTTTGAAGTTTAGCAACAGCTGTCAGGATGTTGCTACACTTCAAAGGCAAAAGTACTGAGGGGAGCACAGGGCTAGTGGAGCAGTCCCCCACTGGTCCTGTGCTCCCGACGGTGTTTCAAAATGGCAGCGCCACATGGAGCCCGGGATCAGCTGGGGACTCCCCTGCTGACCCTGGGCTCTGTGCAGCATTGCTGGTTTGAAATGCCATGTGGAGCCCGGCATCAGGCTGCACGCAGTGTTTCAAAGTGGCAACACCGCACAGAGCCCGGGGTCAGCAGGGGAGTCCCTAGCTGATTCCGGGCTTCACGCGGTGTGCTGCTTTGAAATGCCATATGCAACCTGGGGACACTCCAGCTGATCCCGGGCTGCACACGACATTTCAAAGCGGCAGCGCTACGTGAAGCGCTGACACTTTGAAGCTCCTCTTCCCCACTGCCTTGTTCTGATAGAGGCAGGAAGGGGGGAGGAAGCAACTAGTCAACTAGCCTATCGACTATCCGATAAGCATTTGCTTATCGGATAGTCAACTAGTTGTTCCGATCCCTACTGCCTGCGCCTACTTACCTATGCAAAGATTTCAGTCAATACAGGATCTGGTTTCCACGAGCCCAACTGTACATTTTGCTCAGCGTCGATCGTCTGACTGCAAAACAGCTCTTCATATAGACCTTCTGGAACTATAAGCAGTGTCCAACGCGTGCAAACACTTCCATGCACATATCCACAACTGCATGGTCAGAATACTCACTGACAACATGATGCTTGATATAGAATGCTGTTATTAAGGCAAGGCCTGTTCCTGCTTTCTTTGTGCGGAGGCTATTTGGCTATGGAATTGATGCATCCACAACAATGTTACCTTATTGCATCATATTTGCCCAGGATCAACAATACTACAGTGGACACTTTGAGCAGACACTTTGCCATAGACCACGAATGGGAAATCCATCACCAAGTGCTCTGTCATCTTGCCACTATCACCACCTTCCATCCCAGAATAGATAGATGCTCTTTGCACACCCCACTACTAAAAGGTTCCTCAAAGGGCACAACAATCTCAACCTATTCTATAGACCACCACCCTCATTATGGAATCTAGAGATGGAGCTGGACACTCACTCTGCTCCCAATCAAGCCCTTGGTGACCTGTCCTGTCTCTCTGATGACCATTAATGTTGCCTTCCAGCTTGCAATAACATCTGCCCACAGGATGAGTGAACTGAGAGCCCTTACGGTGCTGCTACCTTATCCTGTCTTCACTAAGGACAGTGTAGGGGACTTCTGGGTTACTGGCCTAAAATACCTAAGTGGAAAAGGACACTGCCCAACATACTTGGGGTGCGACTTTTATTCCTGGTTTATGTTTATGAATCTTTTTTGCAGCATTTTCCCAAATTAATGCCACATTAGTTCACTCCTTTTATTAAAAGTTTCTTTTCTACATTAAGACTCTGTGCTTGCAAGTGAGAAAGCACTGGCTCTGAGGCACCTAGAGGCAATGTGTGAATTTCCCAGCTTACTGCGTGGGGGCTCAAGCTGGTTCTGTACTGGATCGATGGAAAGGAACCCATAGATATTGAACCTGGCCCTGGATGCACTTGGCAGAAGGGTTACATTTGTTTAAAAGATCTTAGAAGTTCCACAGACAGCTTGCAGTGCCAGTTCCATAAGCCAAACAGCTCCATACACACACCTGACAGTGGTTGGAAACTATGAGCCTAATCATTATTAATGCAAGTGCTCAGAAGCTCTGCGAACACGCTTGTAGAACGTGTAAAATGTGTAGGGCAGACAGATGTGACTCAGGCAGCTTAGATGCCGAACAAATCTCAGTAATCTCCTAAATTCCTTGACTGAATATCTGCTTATTCTGTACAGACAGTAGAATTTTGATTTCTGTTTTCTCGTGCATGTGTCTTTGTGCCCCTGGTATGAAGAGAACAAAGCAGCAGTGCCAAGGTTCTAGCTGTAGAAGAAACAGGAAGAAGAGCAACTCATGGCCATGCCGATAGGGGAAGATGATTTCAGGCATCAGGCCAGGATCTTCTCAGGTACTTCCCTCGCTCCCGGGTGCAGCTCTTCTAAACAGGTACCCAACTGCCTACAGCATTGATCTCCTCTTCACTTCCTACCTACCTGGCTCTCCAATCAGCGATGATAACTTCCAGTGTCAACAGCCTTAATTTTCCGAAGTAACTAGTGATTCTGGATGTTCATTTTTAGGCATCTTAAAAGAACCTGAGCTTCAGAGGGTCAGTTCTAGGCTTTTTCTGAAGATCAGGCATTTGTAGTGTCATATTTAAACTAGAGCTGTTAACGCCTGCGAATAACACAGGGCAGGATTAGCGTGTTAATTTTTTCAACGCATTAATTGCAGGCATTAAGGCTGCGCTGCCCCTTTGAAGCGCTTCAAAGGGGCAGTGCAACGCAGTGCCTGGGATCAGCTGGGCCCTCCAGATGACCCCGGGCTCCCATGGTGCTGCCCCTTGGAAACACCAGGACGGCCTTTCCAAAGGGCAGTGCTGCACGGAGCCGGGGTCAGCTGGGGATTTCAGCTGATCCCGAGCTCTGTGCAGCACTACCCCTTTGAAACATTGCAGCACTGTTTCAAAGGGGCAGCGCTAGCAGAGCCCATGATCAGCTGAGGACTCCAGCTGATCCTGGGCTTCCACAGTGCTGCCCCTTTGAAACACTGCTGCAACATTTCAAAGGGGCAGTGCACGTGATTAATCACAATGACACTTTTTAATCACTTGACAACCCTAATTTAAACCCAAACTAGAGATGCTTAGGATTACTAGTTGCTGTCACAATAACATACATTTTTCTTTATTCTTCTCCCATTCTGTGTGTGTTCCTTTTAGCTACCAGCATGGTGTTACATTAGTTCTTTCCACCATGAGTCACGGAACCACAACCCTTAGAGAGACCGTTATCAGGTCTGCAGAAAACAGAGGATAGAAGCATCTGAGAGGAAATGAGAGTAGCATGAGGGATTTCCCAGTCATATGCATGGAGAAGAGCTACAGAAGGATAAACAAACTTTTCAGCTTACAGAATGATTTTGTTTTTACAGCTGCAGACACAACACAGCTGAGAGAACCTATGAGGGACCATCTTTGAGAACTGGCATGGCTCTGGTTCTTCAATTAGGGAGAAAAGGTAGAGGCAGAATTGAATCAGGAAGGAGGGAAGCATTTGAAAACTAACTCATATCTAGTAGGTGTCGTGCTCCCCTTTGCTGTGGGAAAGTATGATAAACGGTACTAACATAATGGTGTTCATAGCAGTACAACAGTGATTCTCAAATTTTTTAGCCATAGAAAACTCAACTCAACTGAAACCTTTCCAAGGACCACCAGCCAACCATCCATGATGACAAAATGGGTACAGGAGATGGTGGGGGAACGAGGATTGGATGGGAAGGAGGATGCAGGAGTGGGGTGGGGGATCTGGCTAGGAGGGTGGGTGCAGGAGTGGACCTGGGATCTGGCTAGGAGGTTGGGCACAGGAGTGGGGTAAGGGGGGGGTGTCTGAGCAGAAGGGAGGATGCTGGAGGAGGCTGGGGGTGGGGGTCTGGATGGGAGGGTCTGAAGAGAAGAGTAGCCAGGGGATTGAAATAAGACTGTTGTGGTGGATGCCCCTGTACCTACCTCAGCAGAGTCACAGATCAGATCCTCAGACTGGCTCTGTCCAGAACAATTAGAATAGCCTGGAAATGAGTTGCATATAATGGGTATTTGAGGGAACAAAGCTTTCACAACATCAGTTTCCTGAGCAAATGGCCAACTTACAATGTAGATGCTCAGAAAAGGAATATACACAGTTAAAGTGACAGGTATTTGCACTTGGAAACCATCTACCTCTTCGGGTGCCCACCATTGCACCTTAAATTACTACCAAACTGGGTTGGAACATGCTCTCAATGCGAAATCTACCTCAGACCATCACTCCTCTTTGAGTGTGTGCTAAGTGCTGTAAGCATTCTAAATAAAATCTTACGTCTCATGTGAAATATTTGACTGGTTCTGCAGTCGTTTCCATTTTATTTACTTATTGTGATTTTATTTTAATTGTTCATGTAGAGACTTGTCAAGAAGCAGAGCGGTGGCATTATGAGTAAGAGGCTTTTGTTGTTTGTGGTAGTAGTGTTCATTTTCAGGATCACCTACCGCTAGGTGGGTGCAAGCCTTGCAATGCAATGTTTAATGGCGCACATGAGGCGTGTTTGTGCAGGAAGCGTCATGTTCCCTCCTCTTGCTCCAATACATTGTGCTCTCTGGTGCAAGCACAGTATGAGCCTTGTTACCTGTTTGTTTTATAACGGTTTTTCACTGGGTTGACATACATTTTCAGATCTAGGATGAATAAGTTACACTAGGTGCTCTGTGTATTCAACCCGTGTCCCAGAGTCCTTTCACTTGCATTAACATAAATCCATTAACTTCAGTAGACTTACTCCTGATGTGCACCAATGTCCAAGTCAGAGCAGAATCTGACTCTCTGTTCATAAAGGCTTCACGTATGTATGTGAAAAGACCATGTATAGTCATTAATACTAATCACAAGTTTCTAACACCTCCTTGTGAATTGTAGGGAAGCTAAATACACTGTGAATGAATTTGAATTGATGCAGTACCCCGTCATTTCATATTTAAGAATTATTCAGTTGCAACCTTTTTCTCTGTGGTAGTCATGCTCTGAACATGAATCTCTTGGTGTTGCGACAGTTATAATGTACACCCCCGCAGGAACAATATCATTTGATCTTTGCTATTGCTTCGTTCTGTCCATAATTATAGGAGCATCAGCTTTCATAAACTGAATAAGATGATGCTTATAACAAAGAAAAGCAAGCCTGGATTTGGATGTCTTTATTTGTACAAGTAGGAGTGGTACTGGCGTCAGTAAGGATTCTGGCATATTTTATTCTGCTGTCTTCTAATCCAAGGTGGGGGAAACATTGAATTTCATTTTCTGCTGTTGCCATACTGAGTGTCCCGAGGATGACTGTTTATAGCAAGTGTACCCCTTCATGATCTCTGCCTTAATGCTGACACAATTCATGCAATAGAGACAATAATAACTACTGTAGTTTCACTTTGTAACTAAAATCATGACTGTTAAATTGGATTTGTGTTGAAAGCTTTTGTGTGTGTGAGTGTGTTTCCTATTGTAAGTCAGTTTCCATGTGGCGTGATTGTGTTTAACAAGTATCCAGTGCCGCTGGGATAATGTCAGATTATACTGTATGAGAACACTGCTCTTCAAACATGTTTAATACAATGCATGGTTCTCAGTGTTGGAAGGAAGAGGAGATCTTGGTTTTTACTGAGGAAAGGTTTTCTGCACACCACAACAGAAATCACGTCAAAAAGCCTGTCAGCTTACTGTGAAGAGATAATAGCCTTCTCTACAGAAATTTGGAGCTACATTTCCATTATAAATCCAATTTTGACCCCCTACCCAGCATATCTAACTAGCAAAAAGTAAATCGGTCCATTTGCAATTTTCTATGTTTGATTAGAAGCCAGAGTGCAGTTTTTTATTGTTGAAAGTTTGAGGCAAACTGGAGAAGGCATTTCATAGATTAGTAAACTTTAAAAAAATGAGATTTTTTTCCCCCCTTTTTGAAAGTTTCTTCGTTTTTATTTATTTGGGTTGTTTCCTGACATGATTTGGGCTAGAAGCTCTCTCTGTGTGTGGGGTTTTTTTTCTGCTGTTCTTGATGAGGACATGTTTGATTAGAATAGTCTTGTAGATTAATAATGTTAATCTGGGGGTTGGTGAATCCTCCTCGAAGCTGGTGGGTGTAACAGCATCCCTTTGTTTAAAGTATATGTAAAAAAAAATCACATGCAAAGGAAGAGAGAGAAAGAGTGAGTGTGTGCGGCGCGTGCGCGCGGCGGGGGGGGACTATGGGCATACAGAAATTCATACAAAAAGGCATCTGAAATCGAAGCCAAAAAAGGACTTGTAGAGTGACCCTGAAAAAAAACAACCTGCTTTTGGATAAAGTGTTGACTAGAAAGAGGTTTGGAACTGAGCAAAAAATGTTCTGCTGTGGGTTAGATCCTAGTGTGTTCAGGGATACCAGGCTTTTACATTCTTTGTAAATAAATAGGATTGCATCAAAGAAGTATGCAACTTCCATATCAATTGCTATAATGCACATAGTCTCAAAATTGTTTTAATCTGGCACTAGCTCTACCTTGCCTGCAAATCAATAGTGCTAGCTGGGGGCACAGCAAGTAGTATCGGGTGTGCTACGTTTTGTAAATAGTTAATACAGCATACTCCACACACATCCTGTGAAAAGGTAGGACTGTGAGGGGACAGGAACTCACAGGGGTGCTTCTGAAGTATAGATTTTTTCTGGCACTTCCCCTGCAGCTGTGTGCAAACTTGGAACGCAGGTTCTTTCTGGTTGACACATCCCTATCCAGGTCCACCAATGAGGGCCGGGGGGAAGAAAAGGAGCAGTTGCCCTGGGGCCCAGCAATTCAAAAGAGCCCCGAGCTCCTGGCCACTGCTGCAGTGCTGCGCAATGCACTTGGGGTGGCTCTTAGGGACTCCTGGGGCTGGCATGGCACACTCCGGGCGGTTGTGAGGGCTGGCTGCCCTCCCCATTCTGCCTGAGGCCCTGCCCCTTCTGGGACCATGGAGCTGGCATCCTCCACCTTGCCAAGGGGCTTGGCAAGTGTGTCAGCACCTTTGTCCCCATCAATAAATTTTCTTCAATCAAACTTAATGAACAATGCTCCTGATGATACATGAGCCAGAACAGAATTCTGCTTGCTTACTCTCCCAGAGCTGTATTGGACTTGCACTGCTGACAGGAATAAATATAGTAAAAAATGGCTTTAGCTATTCAGGGAAGAAGGTACGTAACTGAATGCGCATAGGGAACTGTCGAGTTGTGTCCTAAGGTGCCCTTTTTACTGGCTCTTTTTAGGAGAGAATCACGCTTTAATATCAGAGGAATCTAGGGGCACATTCATCCATTATAGTCAGTAAAGTTGCACTGGAGATGAATTAGGCGTATAATATAAACTATCCCATTGGGGTTTTTTAAAGTGACAGTGCGGTTTTCTGTTTGATGGCAGTTCAGATATTAAACATCATGTCAGCCTAATTCTTTCATTCTTAATTGTGACAAGTTTTCCCATCCCTTTTAAAAGAGAATGGAGTCATAATATTCTATTCAGCTGAATGAGATTAAGAAACAAAATTGTTACCCTTTATATTTGTGTTCTGAGTGTCTAAACATCTCCAAAATGAGAAAAGTCAGGGTTTTGGATATTCTAAACTATAGACTATAATTAATTACTCTGAGTTTCACTAGCAGGTTGTTGTTTTTTCTATTCTGCTTTTTCACCTTCAGTATTCCATCTGCTGCTTTGCAGAGGTGACATTGTGAGGTATTGTTTTTAGCAATGCTTAAGAACAGTTTCCAGTGGGCATTCTCTGAGTGGAAGATTATAAGGAGAAAGCTGTTGAATCGTTGTATGGAGCTGGCTATGCAGTAAACAAAACAGTCATCTGAAAGCTACAGAGGACTAACTGGATGTCCTTGTGACCAAGCAGAGATAGGAAAAGAAGTGGGGATGAGCTGCAGATACAGTACTTCAAAGGGCTATATTGTTCTTCAAGCAATATCTCATGTCAATTCCAATTAGGTGTACATGTACCGTGTGCATGGCAGCCAGAAGCTTTTTTCCTTATAGCAGTATCCATAGGGTCAGCTTAGTATCCATAGGATCCCCTGTAGTTGGATCTTCATGGCGCTCAATATAGAGCCCAGTTCTTTCTTATCGCCAAGGACAGTTACCCAGAATGTTCATGTCTCTTGCTTCTGCAAGTGTTTTTTTTTTTTAGCAGTGAACTGTTTTCTTCATTCTTTACACAATTAATTTGTAGTCCTACTTAGCATAGATTAAATGTGTGTAATTTTCATTTGGGGAAACCCCACCACTTTCTTCCCAGTACTGTGACATGCCTCCATCTCTGGGCTTTAAACACTTAAAGGCTTGTGGCAATCATATGCCCAGGAGTACCCCCCACTCACTGGAAGGAGCGCTGCAACACTTGCAGGGGGTTTCATTCCAGAACCCAAAAGGAATGAGACCAGCATCTCTAGATTCTCCTGACCTAATGGAGTCTGTGCGCCATCCACACTCAAACCTCTGTTACGCTGAGCACCTCATCATCGGTGTGGAGTGCGGTGGCCCTGCGGCACAGAAGTCAAGGACTCCTCTCGAAACCCTTGGCACCACCATGGCTCCAATCACAAGGCCCCTGCACACAGTGCACAGGCCACAGGGAGGCTTTGCTCCCAGTCCCCAGTGTTCCAAAAGAAGAGGAGGCCAAACAGAGAGGAACAGAAAATGGGAAAGGGGGTGCTGCTGGGCTGCAGATACAGTGCTTTGAAGGGCTATATTGTGATATGACATGAAAAGAAACCAGAGTGCTTAGGAACCTGTGAACGTTTAGTGACAGTTAGATGGAGCAAGCATCTGTATTACAAAAACTAGCTTGAAAGGCACAAATTACTTAGAAGCTTGCAATTATGCTTATCCTGCCCCTCCCTGTGGAAATCACTGCAAATTACATATCATTTTGATATGAGTACTAAAGATGCAAGGGAGTGAGACAAAGCATCAACACTTCCATCCTCAAACACGTATGCGCAAAAACGCTGTAAGCTAGTCAGTTGCTACAAGTGAATATACTAGTAGATCTCTGGGCAGCAAACTCCGAATGGAGGTAGGCAGATTTACATCAGCAGAGAATCTGGCCAACAGAGTCTCAGCGAGACACACTACAGCTGAAAGCAGAGTAACCAAACACAAGTGTGTCAGATAATTTTGTGGGTACGTCTACACAACATGCATATTTCAAAACGAGCTATTTCGGAATAACTCCTGGAATAGCTATTTCAAAATAGCAAATCTGCACTACAAATGTCCACAGAAACAGTGCAGCTCTCTAGCGAAATAGTGCATCCACCCTGTTGGAGCCTGAATCGCATTTAAAACCATCCTCCTCCCCACCCGCCAAAAAAAGCACTTCCGGTAGGACATCAGGGCAGCACTCACTTCCTGTAGCTGCTGCCTGAGGCTATTTGAGGCTCATGCTTAAAGGGGCCCCCTCTACAACCATGTCGTAGGCTCTTCAGCTTTGCCTATCTCCTTGAGAGACAGCAAACTCGTGCTCTGGTTGCCCTTTGCTGACACCACAGCACTCCAGTACTGGACCTGCTGGAAAGCACTCGCTGGCTCTTTTACCTCATGCCGCACTTCCTGGTGCAGTGTCTGCAGGCTGCCCTCGTGACACTGCAGGAACAGGACCTGCAGCTCAGTGAGGGGCACCTCCTCATCTCTCTCCACATGCTGCTCATGCAGCATAGCCCCTCCTACCCTTCCCTGCACACAGTGCACTGCCGCTTCTGGCGACGGGACACTCGTTCTGACTGGTGGGACCAGATCTTCATGGAGCGGTAGGACGACCAACAGTGGCTCCAGAATTTCCATATATGTAAGGACACCTTCCTGGAGCTGTGCTAGTGGCTTGCTCCTGCCCTCTGGCGAAGCGAGGCCCACATGAGACCTGCCATCCCCCTCCAGAAGCGGGTCACCACCACTATTTGGAAGCTCGCCATGCTGGGCAGCTACCACTCCAATGGGAACCAGTTCAGCATAAGGAGATCAACCATTGGGGCCGTGCTCATGCAGGTATGACCTTCTTGCTGTTGTCCCAGGAGGGTGGTGAACTGCTGGAATGGGATTCCCTAGGAAAGTGGGGGTGAAGGACTCTCCCTCCCTAGGAGGTTGTCCAGTCCTGGCTTCACAAAGCCCTGCTAGGGATGGGGCAAGTTGGGGTTGGTTCTGGTGTGGGGGAAGTGACTTGGGCTTGGGGAATTCCTGAGGGCTCTGGTAACCCTGTGATTCTCTGTTTGTCTCCTTCTATAGGTGGTGAGGGTCATCAACACCATCCTGCTGTGTCCTGCACAATATATGTGAGAGCAAAGGGGGAGATGTTTCTGCCAGGGTGGGGGACAGAGGCTGAGCAGCACGCAAGGGTTTTTCAGCAGCTGTGCACAGCTGCCATCTGGCTGGCCCATCAGGAAGCTGTGCACATCAGGGAGGCCTTGAGGGAGAGTTTCAGCCAGGGCCAGCTGTAACACTCCTCTGGGCCTCCCCACAAGGGGCCTCTACAGTGCCCCTCTGTGCCTTTCGTCTCCCACTCTTTCCCTTCCCTACAGATACAATAAACCAGACTTTATGTTTTGAACCAAGAAACTGTTTTTTTTTTAAATTTGGGGTAAATAAAACTGGGAAGGGATGAGGAAAGAACCTGGGAGGAGGAAGGATGGCGGTGGGAGGGGGAGGAGAGACTCAGGGATAGTAGGACTGGGACAGGTGCCTGCCTTGTATAGTCCCATTGCCTCATGTGTGGGCTGGGGGAGAAACCAGAGAGGCAGGAGCAGGAGTGGCAGCAGGAGCGGAGCAGGTGGCTACTGGACTGCTCAACGGTCAGCAGCCACCAGGAGGTCAATGGCACATGCTCCAGGCCTGCTGCCAGCCTCCGGCCCTGCTGCTCCAGAGACCACTGCAGGGCACGTTGGCAGGCAATGTGCTCCTCCTCGAGGTCTCCCCAGGGTCGCTGGCATCTGTGGGTCTTGCAGAGTCGGGAGGCTGGTGCAGGAGGTGTGGTTCCCACCCTACTCGCAGCTGACCCAGCCGTGAAGAAAAGCAAGAAGGGCAGTCAGCCCAGGAGACAGGGTGCCTGAAGCCTAGCCACTGAAAGGTCTTGGGTCAGACAAAGGCAATGTGCTTCGAGCAAGGCCATCTGTGGCCTAGACATTGGACACTTTCCTGCAGGGGCACAGATGTCCCAGGGAAGCCTTGCTACACCCATGTCCCGGCTTGGCTTGGCTTCCCTCTGTGCCATGCACACACAGGTCCAGCAGTGGCGGCGTCCCACAAGGAGAGGGCTTCTATCTCTGGCTGCTGGAGCAGGGAGGATGTTGGGGGAGGTGTGTGTGAGTGACAGATTCTGTTTGCCAGAGAGGGTGCTATGGGGGTCCCCTCCTTTTCCTCCCTCCCAGCAGGCTCCCCTAACAGGAGCTTGGTGTCCTCTGCCTTGCCATGCTTGACCAGGAGTGGATGCTTCCCCGGGAGTGCAGGCATGAGCCTGTGCCACGTGAAGCACTGCTGTGTGTGTGTGTGTGTGTGTGTGTGTGTGTGTGTGTGTGTGTGTGTGTGTCCGTCCGTCCGTCCGTCTGTCCGTGTTCCCATCTTCCTTAGTGGCGGCTTGTGGTGGTAAGATGTCCCACAACAGGGTCAGAAGGAAGGCAGGCCTCTCCGAAACCATGTGAGCAGGAGCGCAAGGTTCTTTTGTGGCAGCCTCATTGCGGTTGTATGCTCCAGACTGCTGCTTCATGTGCACAGGCTGCAGTCTGATCCCCAGGCTGAGTGAGGAGCTCGCAGCCCCTCACCACCCACCGCGTGTGTCGGGAAAGTAATGGAACTCACCTGATAGGCTTCTCCAGCCTCGTACGAGTCTCGGATGACATCCTGGGAGAGGGGTACCAACTCCAGGGATAGGCTGACCTCCTGGCCGTCAGGCATGTGGCCAGTGCTGGCTCCTCCTCATCCTTGTTCTTGTCCACAGCCCTGCCCTCTGGGAGGCTGATGACAAGTGTCTCCAGCCCAAAGTCCACAACAAGGAGGGTGGGGAACTGACCACTCTCCCAGGATGCAGTGGAGCTACTCAAAATAGGGGCAAGATTGGGGTGCCACCCTGAGCAGGAGCTCTGCTCCCTGGCCTTTGTGTAGGCCTGCCTCAGCTCTTTTTCCTAAGGGTGCCAGCTGTCCGGATTTCTGGGCTCAGGATCATCCTCTGGATTTTTGTACCCTAGATGTGGCAACCTTACCCTGTCTACCTGTGACACCGTATAACCTATGCACCAGGCAGGAAGATAGTAAGGAATTGCTCCGGGATGGAGTGACCCCCCATCCTGCTGCACTTACTAATCATGTCAAGAATAGAGAGGACATCAAGGGCTAGGAGGAAGCTCAACTCCGTAGTGAGCAACTGGGAGGAGGCCTGGGAAAGCAAAGGGTATGCCCTTGCCTAAAAGAAGGTCCAAGCTCCCTGCAGTGAAGAGGCTTGTAATGGAATGCTAAACAGTATGATACTGTTTAGCCACTAGTGGCACTGTGTGTAAAGTACCTTATTTAATAAACCTCATCAACCCATTAAGGATCTTATACTGAACACCTCTGGTGTATATAAACAGGCTCTGTGATCCTTTCCTATCTGGCACATGGTGTCAGGAGTAAACAAAGAACAGAAACGGAAAGCAAACAACAACAAAAATTGCAGGCTCTCAGGGTATGCGGACGAGGAGTAATGGTAGTTCGGACTAGGAAGCCTAGTCCGAACTACCTAGTCCGTGCCGCGTGTAGCCGCGCGGCACGGAGTCTGCACTAGCGGACATTTAAAAATGGCGGCGCCCGGCTTTATGCAAATGAAGCCCGGGAAATTCAAATCCCGGGCTTCATTTGCAACTCCGGTTGCCTACATTACCACCCTAGTTCGAACTAGGGTGGTAGTGTAGACATACCCATATATACTTCATATCCTGGGGTATGTCTACATTACCCCCCTAGTTCGAACTAGGGGGGTAATGTATGCATACCGAACTTGCTAATGAAGCCCGGGATTTGAATTTCCCGGGCTTCATTAGCATAAAGCCGGCGCCGCCATTTTTAAAAGCCGGCTAGTGCGAACCCCGTGCCGCGCGGCTACACGAGGCGTACAGATAGTTCGAATTAGAAGCCTAATCCGAACTATCTAGTCCGTGCCGCGTGTAGCCGCGCGGCACGGGGTTCGCACTAGCCGGCTTTTAAAAATGGCGGCGCCGGCTTTATGCTAATGAAGCCCGGGAAATTCAAATCCCGGGCTTCATTAGCAAGTTCGGTATGCATACATTACCCCCCCTAGTTCGAACTAGGGGGGTAGTGTAGACATACCCTCAGAGAAATGTGATTTATGAAAGAACATGTTTTCATTGGAGAATAGAAGAACCAGAGGAGAATGCTGAATGTCTTATAAGAGTTCTACATACATTGGCTGAAAACTGTGATTTTGGTAATGTAAAACATAAAAATACCAGAGATAGGCTGGTGGTTGGCTTAAGAGATAACAGCCTTTCACAGCAGTGACAACTGAAGAGAGATTTAGCCCTAGCCATAACTACACAGAAAGTAAAGCAATTCCTGCTGGTGAAACAGCAAAATTGAGAGCAATTTGACAAATCAGAAAACCCTGAAGCACGTTTAGAAACTGTAAACAGACACTTGAGAGTTAAAAGTAATTACCATAAAACCCCTAAGGCAAGGAAAGAGAATTGCCAGGATAAGTGGGACAAATTCCAGCTTATGTGCATAAGATGTAGAAAAAGTCATATTCCAAGAGATGATGCATGTTCAGAGGAACTCTGTAATGAATGCAAGAAATATTGGACATTTTGTAGCTGTTTGCAACGCTGAAGTTCTCAGGAGGTTGACTTATATTACAATCAAGGGCCATGTTTGAAATGTCTGTTGCTAAAGTTAATGTGATTTAAATACATTGTTAAATACATTCTTGGAAAAAATCTGTTAATAGCAGGCACAGTATCCTGGATTTTAGCATCACACTTAACTACTTGTGAGCTTGAAGATGACATAAGGTGTATTGTGGATGGTTGTGAACACATACAGACCAGTGTCAGAAAAGACACTCTTCCAGCTACAAAAAACAACATTGACAGACACACAACTTCAGGAAATTGTAAGTTACATTAGGAGTTGCTGGCCCCAGTGCCTATAGCAGCGATCACCAATCCATTGATCACAATCAACTGATAGATCCCAGAGTCTTTACTAATCAATCATGATCCTCAGGCAAACTGTCTCTGCCTGCCTGGCCCCACACTGCTCCTGGAAATAGCCGGCTGGCTGACTGAAGGCATGTCTCTGCAGCCCCTGGAAGTGGGGGATGAGGCTTTTCCATGCTGCTACTGCCCCATATCCCAGCACTGCCCAAGTAGCTCCCATTGTCCAGGAACCGGCCAATGTGGGCATGGGCAACAGTGCAGCACATGGAGACCCTCTTCCCCTCTCTCCTTTCAGGAGCCTCACACTGAGATGTGCCTGCACTTAGCCAGCCATTTCCAGCAGCAGCATGGAGCCAGGCAGACAGACAGATGGCCTGAGCCCCGCTGCAGTGCCAACTGGGAGCAGCTAGTGGTAAGCACCTCCCAAGCACAACTGACACCCCCACCCCTGTGCCAGGCCAGCCCTGAGCCTGCAAGAGGAGGCTCCAGACTGGGGCTGAGTTTTGAGTGCTAGAGTTTGCCCTCCTCATGCTTGCATCCCAGCACTCTGCCCCAGCCTGGAGCCCCCCCTGCACCCAATCTCACTCCCAAAGCCAACTCTCCTCAGCCCCTCCTGCGCTCCAACCCTCCTACCCCAGTCAGATGAAAGTGAGTGATGGTGGGGAAGAGTGAAGGAGGGTAGAGTGAGTGGGGCTTTGGGGAATGGGACATGGACTCAGGGAAGGGGTGGGGTAGATCCGCGGTTGCCTTTACATTCAAAAAAATGACCTTGGGAGTAAAAAGGTTGGAGACCACTGATTTAGAGGACACCATGGAAGCTACAAGATGCTACTTTGCAGTGCCTGGACAATTAAATGAGTCAAATGGACTTATGATTAAGGGCAATTGCTTTCTAATCCCAAAAGAAATGAGAGGAGAAATCCTAAACCACATCCATTAAGGACATTAAAGATTAACTAAATGCTGGGAAGGGCCAATTGTTCAGTGTTGGCTAGGCAGCAGCCAGGACATAAACAATAAAGTCTCTGCATATGAACATTGCAAAACTAACAGACCAACACAACACAAAGAACTTATAGTAAGAACACCTGTACCAGAGGGATCCTGGAAGAAAGCCTAGCTGCAGATTTATGCAAATTGAGAGGACATAATTACCTGATCATCATGAACTATTTTTCCAGGTAGATAGAAATAATGTACTTGAAAGATATAACCTTTGTAGTGTTATTGAGAAAATGAAGTGTACTTTTGCTCACTTTGGTATTCCGGAAAAACTAGTGATAGACAATAGACCACAGAAGTAGAATTTAAGTCATTCCAGACAAAATATAATATTGTTCATATTGCCAGTAGCCCACATTACCTACAAGAGAAAGGAGAGGCTGAAGAGCTGTAAGACAGTCAAGACAAGCCTACAGCAAGTCTAAAGATGGGACTGCAAGGGGCTGCCAACTCTCCTGGACTGGATGGACCAGACTATTTGCTGCAATAGTGTCTTGTCCGGGAGAGTTGGCAACTCTGAAGCAGAGCAAGGAGAGATGCTCTCCTGCAGCCTCAGGCAGCAGGTGGGAGATATGTGTGGCATGAGCATGGGCTGGAAGAGCAGAGGATGGCCACACTCCAGCTAAAGAGAGGTGGCACTTTGAAGAAAAAAGCCTCTTCAGTCCCGCTGGCTGCATAGTCGACCCCTTATAACCTCAAGGTAAGGTAGCAGTTGGATGTTTTAAAGGGACCACAAGGGCACTGCCCATTCCAGCCTCATTCATTGCATCTGAGGTCCCATCAAAGGGGATGATAGGCCAAAATAACAAATTGATCCCTGCTCCATGAAGCCAGCTGAGGAGGAGAGAAAGTGAAGGCCCCAATTCTAAATCCATGAAAGAACAAGAGGAGACAGTGGGTAAAATTGCCAGGAGCCTTTTGAGTTGCCAATGGAGCTGGTGTCTCATTTCAAGTGCCTCGGGGACAGGCATTATGATATGAGGATATGGAATCACCAGAGAAAGAGTGGCTGGATTTTGAGATGTGGCAAGAAAATTGTTGTTGTTGTTAATGGCTGGTATTACTGAAGTTCCTAGTGCTAATTGAGGACAGGATCCCTTTGTCCTAGGTGCTATACAGTTAAATAAAAAAGCTCCTCCCCACATAATTTAGAATCTGTTTGGATAGACAGGGCACTGTTGGTGGATCAGGTGGAAATAGATTGAAAAGATGAGATAAACAAACAAACAGAGTAGTCCTGTGGTACCTTAGGCTATATCTACACTGCGCTATTTTGAAATAAGAGCAGTATTCCGAAATAGCTATTCCTCATCTTTTGAGCGGGGCCGTTATTTCGAAATATATGCTGGGTAGACAGAGACAAATTTTGAAATAAGCTATTTTGAAATTAACTCAAATTGTGTAGCTTATTTCGAGCTCCAGGTGCACTATAGATGCACCCTTAGAGACTAACAAAAGTAAATAGTATTGTGAACTTTCATGGGCAAAACCTACTTCATCAGATGATGAGCTGGAGTAGAAATAAAAGAAACCAGGTATTTTATAACAGAAAAAAAAGGTACCTGTCACTTGTAGGATCAGTGCTAATGAGGCAAATTAAGTGGACTAGAAGTGTCCCATACTTAGCTTTTGATGTAAAAATGCAGTATTAAAGGCAAAGAAGACTGGTTTTATAAAGCAACATCTAGTTAATGTCTTTGTTCAAGCCCAGGGAAACAATGTCAAATTTGCAAATGAATACCAATTCCACACTCTCTCTCTGTAATTGGCTGGTGAAATTCCTTTGTAGAAGAATGGCTACTTTTAAATTGATGATTGAGTGCCCAGGCAGGTTAAAATGTTCCCCTTCAGGTTTTTGGGGGTTACCATTCCTGATGTCTGATTCATGTCCATTTATCCTTTCTCATAGAGATTGTCCAGTCTGTCCAATATACATGGTAGAGGGCCATTGCTGGCACTTGATGACATATATAAAACTCTAATGTGATATCTCACAGAGTTTTACAAAGTCACAACCTGCCATTTGCGTAATGCCAGATGGGAATGATTTGCAGGCATCATGGCAGAGGTAGGTTTTACAGAAGGATTTGAAAGAAGAGAGGGTGGCAACTTTACAAATTTTGACAGAGAGATTTTCCCTTATGAGATGGGGAAAAAATGTTGAGTGTCTCTTTGGAATTTTAGATATGTGTGTTTGTCAGTCTTTGTATGCTGGCTTGTCAGTCACTCATATGCTTGTTTGTCACTGCTGTATTCAATGGAATAAAACCCAAACATTAGAGATCAAAAGGTTTATATATTCGTGAGGCTGAATAGTTTCTTCTTTTCATTGTCTATAAAAAATCTGAATTGGAAGATGAAGATCTGCCCACTACAAATTCATACCCAGATAATTATAGGATCAGACAACAGGAATTCACTTTTTCAAACAGTGGCTAGTAAATGCTTGCTGTAGCCAAACAGGCCTGCTCAGCAAAATCCATGGTGAAAAGAATAAAAGTTATCCAAGAAACAGCTTTGAGGTTATTCTGGATGTGGGAAATAAAATAGTAGACAGACATTAAAAAGAAACATTGATGAAGCAGATTGCTTTATCCAATGTCAAGAAGTGTTTTTGTTTTTTATTCTAATCCTTTTGTCCTCTTCCTAGATATGTTATTAGAAAGAAAATAACTAGTTAAAATACTTTCAAGTGGGGAAAATAACACAAATTATAAGATTCTAGCTGCATATCAATTGTTACAGTAAGTATTGCCCTTCTCACGGTACTTGAGGAGGCTGAAATTGTATTTGTAATAAAAGTGGAGGCATTTTTGAGGTCAGGGTTGATCTGAATTTGAATTCCAATAGGATTGAATAGTTTTTTGTTCATAACAACTGTCACACCTGTTCAGTGGTGAATTTGATAGCTGTTCTGAGACACTGCCAGGCAAATGGAGGTTTAAAATTATAGGTCCATTTGGCAAATGAACTGGAGGGGAAGGGAACCCTGGTGGGACCCAATGTTGGCCTCTTGGAATTGCATAGAATACAAAATACAGATCATCCTGCGGTAAGGGCCTCTGGCTGGCCAGGCTTCTAACTCATCTGAGGATTTTCTTGCTTCTCAGGCCAACACACTTTCAGTCCAGGTCCAAAAGCTGATGCATGGACTTTTGACTTTAACTTTCTATGTGATATCTTATCAAAAGCCCTACAGTAGGTAAATTACAGTCACAACCCTCTCTTTTAATTTTCTGATTCACTTCCTACTAGAACTCTCGAGCAAGCATTCTCCTAACCCCACCCAATCTGTTGGTGAACCACTTGGTCAATTCCTTACCTATCTCTAAATTCAGTACCATCCCCCCCTTTCTCCCCAATAAACAAGATCCTAAATGTATCAGTCAGATACCTGGCTACAACTATATTGCCTGGTCATATAGCTCCTGAGTTATGGCCTTATACTATACAGTCAGAGCATTAATTCTTATTTTTTATCCTTACTCACAATCAGTAATTCAAGGTTTTGCACCACCTCATTTACCCTATTTCCTTACAACTCAGTTTCTGAAAGTGTCTCAGATCCTGCAGCTCCAGAATGATGTCTGCTCCCCAAGTGCCACCTTTGCATAGCTGATATAAGTGAGCACATTATGGCTAAATTATGCACATTATAAATATTTATCAGTGATGTCACTTGGAGCAGAATTTGGAACCCAATCTGTATGCATCTCAGCTTCAATACCTGGAACATAGAGGCTACATCTATACTACACACTTCCTGCTCAAGAAGCTTTTTGTGCAAGAGTTTTTGTGCAAAAACTTCTTGCGCAAGAGAGCGTCCACTCTGCATGGACTCTCTTGCGCAAGAAAGCTCTGATGCCATTCACAGAATGGCCATCAGAGCACCTGTGCTTTTTTTCATAGGAAAAAGCTTCCTCTGGAACATCCACACTTGCCTTTTTGTGCAATAGCTGCTGTGGTGCAGAAGAGTGCTATGCCTCATAAAAGGAGGTTTACCTACACCCGCAAAAGCCCTCTGTTCTGCTGTTTAACTGCTGATATAACCTAGTCTCCACTTAGGAGAAACACAAGGTAATGTGCTCTTTAGAAAGGACCACGGATGAGTCTATCTGAAACAAATATTTGCAAGGAAAGTCTAACTCCTGACATTTATGTATTTAGCAACAGACCTTCCTAGAATTCCAGAATGAGATAGTTGAGACAGAATTTGCAGAGATGGACAATCATTCGAGGTGTGGACGCTCCACATGTTTTTGCGCAAAAACCTTGCAGTGTAGACGTAGCCTAAATGAGAATTAATTAGCACTGTTCAACTTGTCCATCTCTGCAAATTGTGTCTCAACTATCTCGTTCTGGAATTCTAGGAAGGTCTGTTGCTAAATACATAAATGTCAGGAGTTAGACTTTCCTTGTAAATATTTGTTTCAGATAGGACCATAGACAAGTCTTTCTAAAGAACACAGTACCTTGTGTTTCTCCCAAGTGGAGACTAGGTTATAGTACCCCATACAGAGACAGGTGATGTATTAATAATAAATACATAGTGAATCTAGAAGTTCCAGGAATTACTTCAACTATCACTTGTCAATGTGTAGTGTAGACCTGGCCTAAGATGCAGCCCTTGCTGCTAAGTGCACCTCTCAGTCAATGTATTGCAGAGTCTGTTTCTCATAATGAGTAGTGTTGTATTTACAAAGATAAAATATCCCATTAGTAAAAGTCAACAAACCTCCAAAAAAAAGTCAGTGCTTAAACTGGAGCCACTTCTTTCACTATTCCCTCTCACTCTGAGTTGTATTGTTGAATCCTCTGACCTTTGTCACAAGTGAGTATGAGGAGGTTTGTTTTGGCTGGAGTTAGACAGGCACAGGTGGTATCACCAGCTGTAAATTGGAAGAGGCACTTCCTGATTATGACCACTGCCTACACTGAAATCATTGCCAAGGGAGAAGATGCAGGAGACTGTAAAAGCCTTCTCCTTACTCAGAGAAAGAACCTGGAATGGGGTTGTAATTATACTTTGCAAGTTTATAGCTCCTCTCACCTGGGGATTCAAAGTTCTTCCCAAACATTAGGTTTTGCAAAACTCCTGTGAAGTAGATATATATTATCTACAGATGGGCAAACTGAAGTATGACATGATTTGAAACAAAACATTCAAACTGTGTGCCTAAAGTGAGGCACTGTGATGGGGCATCCCTACCCTGCACGGCGCCGCCCGCCGAGCAGGCGCTGCTCAGCACCGCGGCCGGGGCTGTCCGGAGGTGCGCGGCATGTTCTGGGGCCATGCCGTGGCGGACGGGGCCAGCCGAGGTGCGAGCATCGGCCAGACCGCGCCAGACCGAGCGCGGGAGCAGGGCAGACGAGACTACCCCGCCCCCTGTACGTGCAATCGCACGAGGTGCCGGCGAAGAAATGCCGGCCCCGCCCCCTTCTGACGGGGGTTACGCAAAGGCAGCGGGATGGTTTAAAACGCCGCCGCCGTAACTAATGGGGGGGGGAAAGAGGGGTGGAGGAGTGAGCCCCGGACGGACAGCCTGAAGGAGAAGGCTGCCAGAGGACCTCAGACGGCGACCTGCCCCTTTCCACGACCATGGGGGGACTCGGAGAGGGGCGGGCTGTAAAGGAGAAGGTAAGCCTCCCCACAGTGAAGTGCGGGGGCGGGAAAAGGAAGCAGCCCAAGGCGGCCCCTTGCTGGGCGGTGGGCTGACGCGTTACGGCGGAAGCCCCGTCAGCTGGGTCAGTTTAAGTGGCGTGAGGCCGCGAACTGGGGAGACCTGGGGCGTGGGCGGGCGCCGGCAACCCCGATGATGAAAGGGCTGTATGCCTGAGGGGGAGCTGCGCGACGTCACAGGCACCTAAAAACCTCATATAATAGTGGGGGAATAAGAGTTGAGAGTGTTCAGCACAACCAGGCAGTTTTTTAGTGCCTAAATATGGATATAGACGGCTTCCCTATCTTGGGTAAAATCCTGTTCGTGCTGAAGTCAGTAGGAGTTTTGGCACTCCCTTCAAAGGAGCCAGGATTTCACCCTAGTTTTTAGGCAACCAAATTTGAAGTTGGTCTGAGTGACTTGTCTATGGTCACACATCGAGCCAGTCATCTTGGCTTAATAGCTAGGAATCCTGACTTCTCCCTCCTTGCTCTAATCTTCAGGTGACACTGTCAGACACTGTATAGATGCTTCATTTGAAGAAGCTGTTATTTTCAAATACAAGAATACAAAATTGTGTGTAGTTAAGTTTTTTTTATTAATAGGTTAAAGTTTTTAATTAGTTGTTGCTCATTTCCTTGAGCAATCACCTTCCTACAATGAAGGACTGTACTCCTGCCCCTTTCATGCCTTGTCTTTAAGGAACTTTAGGGTTGTGTCTACATTGGCAAGATTTAGTGCAAAAGCGGAAAAAACTCTTGCGTTTAGAGTATTTGCACTAAATCTTGCCAGTCTAGACGTAGCCTAGGTGTCTCACTTTTTATTCAGTGTCGGAAAATAGATGAGACTTGCAGAACTACATACGCCACACATGCGTGAAGCAGAGAGAGAGAGAGAGAGGCTATAGAATATACCCACCAATGAGCTGCTCTCCCACACATAGGGAGAGAGAAAGATTAAAAGATTAAAGTTACAAACTAAAAACCACCTCAGGGTACTGATGGGATCTAAATGACTGGATACTAAGCCAAACACCCACTCCTGCAGTGCAAAGCCACACTCGCTGTCATTCAATCCAGGTTTTTCCTCCCTCCCCCGCTTCACCACCTCTACTATTTTTACAGACCAAAGAATTAAATTTAAAAAAAAAATCTTATCACTGAAAAAAGCTAGTGAGCAACTTGCATGGGGTTTAGAGGGTGGTGTTAATGCAACACACTTGCCTTGTACCTGTGTACCTAATAGCCATTGATGGACCTAAAGTCCATGAATCTATCTAGCTCTTTTTTTAACCCTGTTAAAGTCCTAGTCTTCACCATATCCTCTGGCAAGGAGTTCTACAGGTTGTGTGCTGAGTGAAGAAAAACTTCCTTTTGTTTGTTTTAAACCTGCTACCTATTAATTTCATTTGGTGTCCTCTATTCTTATATTGTGTGAATAAGTAAATAACTTTTCCTTATTCACTCTTTCCATACCAGTCATGATTTTATAGATATCTATCATATCCCCCCTTAGTCTCCTCTTTTCTAAGCTAAAAAGTCCAAGTCTTTTTAATCTCTCTTCATATGGGACCCGTTCCAAACCCCTAATCATTTTTGTTGCCCTTTTCTGAACCTTTTCCACTGCCAATATATCTTTTTTGAGATGAGGCAACCACATCTGTACGCAATATTCAAGATGTGGGTGTATCATAGTTTTATAGAGAGGCAATAAGACATTCTCTGCCTTATTCTCTATCCCTTTTTTAATGACTCCTAACATTCTATTTGCTTTTTTGATTGCTGCTGCACACGGAGTGGATGTTTTCAGAGAACTATCCACAATGACTCCAAGATCTCTCTCTTGAGTAGTTGTAGCTAAATTAGTCCCCATCATATTGTATATAGAGTTGGGATTCTTTTTTCTAATGTGCATTACTTTACATTTATCAACATTAAATTTCATTTGCCATTTTGTTGCCCAATTACTTAGTTTGGTGAGATCTTTTTGAAGCTCTTCAGTCTGCTTTGGTCTTAACTATCTTGAGCAGTTTGGTATCATCTGCAAATTTTGTCACCTCACTGTTTACCCCTTTCTATAGATCATTTATAAATAAGTTAAATAGGATGGGACCCAGGACGGACCCTTGGGGAACCCCACTATTTACCTCTCTGCACTCTGAAAACTTACGATTTATTCCTCCCTTTGTTTCCTATCTTCTAACCAGTTACCAATCCACAAAAGGACCTTCCCTCTTATCCCAAGACAACTTACTTTACTGAAGAGCCTTTGGTGATGGACCTTGTCAAAGGCTTTCTGGAAATCTAAGTATACGATGTCCACATATTTGTTGACCCCCTCAAAGAACATTAGCAGATTAGTAAGGCATGATTTCCCTTTACAGAAACCATGTTGACTCTCCCCCAACAAATTATATTCATCCATGTGTCTGACAATTTTATTCTTTACTATAAAAGCGGCGAGGAGTCCTGGGGCACTTTATAGACTAACTGAAGTGTTAGAGCATAAGCTTTCATGGGCAAAGACCCACTTCGTCAGATGATATGCATCTGACGAAGTGGGTCTTTGCCCACGAAAGCTTATGTTCCAACACTTCAGTTAGTCTATAAGGTGCCACAGGACTCCTCGCCGCTTTTGCAGATTCAGACTAACACGGCTACCCCTCTGATTCTTTACTATAGTTTCAACTAATTTGCTCAGTACTGATGTTAGACTTACCGATCTGTAATTGCCAGGATCACCTCTAGAGCCCTTTTTAAATATTGGCATCATGTTAGCTATCTTCCAATCATTAGTTATGGAAGCTGATTTAAAGGTTAGGTTACAAACCACAGTTAATAGTTCTGCAATTTCCCATTTGAGTTCTTTCACAGCTCTTGGGTGAATGCCATCTGGTCCCGGTGACTTGTTACTGTTAAGTTTATCAGTTTGTACCAAAACCTCTTCTAATGACACCTCAATCTGGGACAATTCCCTAGATTTGTCACCTTAAAAGAATGGCTCAGGTTTAGGAATGTCCCCAATATCCTCATCCATGAAGACTGAAGCAAAGAATTCATTTAGCTTCTCCGCTATGACTTTATCATCTTTGAGTACTCCTTTAGCATCTCGATCAACTGAGGGCCCCACTGGTTGTTTAGCTGGTTTCCTGCTTCTGATGTACTTAAAAAAAAATTTACTATTACTTTTTGAGTTTTTGGCTAGCTGTTCTTCAAATTCATTTTTGGCTTTTCTTATCATATTTTTACACTTAATTTGACAAAGGTTATGGTCCTTTGTATTTTCCTCACTAGGATTTGACTTCCATTTTTAAAAGATATCTTTTTATCTGTCACTGCTTCTTTTACCTCGTTAAGCCACAGTAGCACTTTTTTTGGTTCTCTTATTGTGTTTTTTAATTTGGGGTATACATTTAAGTTGGGCCTCTATTATGGTGTCTTTGAAAAGTTTCCATGCATCTTGCAGAGATTTTACTTTTGTCACTGTACCTTTTAATTTCTATTTAACTAACTTCCTCATTTTTGTGTAGTTCCCCTTTCTGAAATTAAATGCCACAGTGTTGGGCTGCTAAGGTGTTTTTCTTACCACAGGGATGTTAAATTTTATTACATTTCGGTCACTATTTCCAAGTGGACCAGTTATCCTCTTGAACCAGATCCTGCGTTCCACTTAAGACTAAATCAAGAACAGCCTCTCCCCTTGTGGGTTCCAGAGCCAGCTGTTCCAAGAAGCAATCATTTAACGTATCAAGAAATTTTCTCTCTGAATCCCATCCTGAGATGACATGTACCCCGTCAATATGGGGATAATTGAAACCCCCCACTATTATTGAGTTTTTAACTTTGATAGCCTCTCTAATCTCCCATAACATTTCATAGTCACTATCACTGTCCTGATCAAGTGGTCGATACTATATCCCTACAGCAATATTCTTCTTAGTAGAGCACGGAATTACTATCCATAGAGATTCTATGGAGCATTTTGACTCACTTAAGATTTTTACTTCATTTGATTCTACATTTTTTTTCACAGATAGTGTCACTCCCCCACCAGCATGACCTGTTCTGTCCTTCCAGTATATTTTGTACCCTGGTATAACTGTGTCCCATTGATTGTCCTCATTCCACCAAGTTTCCGTGATGCCTAGTATATCAATATCCTCCTTTAAAACTAGGCACTCCAGTTCACCCATTTTACTATTTAGACTTCTAGCATTTGTGTATAAGCGCTTTATCACTATTTATCTATCTGCCATTTCCTGATGTTAGTCTCTTTTTCATTTAATTGTGTCTCATTTGATTTGATCCTACTTCCATCCTCTCCTCCTGACTTTAACATACAACATCTCTTTTAATAGACTCTCCCATAATAGATGGCTCTGTCCAATCCATATGCTCCTCTGCATCTGTCGGCTTTTCCTCAGTCCTTAGTTTAAAAACTGCTCTTCAATCTTTTTAATGTTAAGTGCCAGCAGTCTGGTTCCATTTTGGTTCAGATGGAGCCCATCCTTGCTGTATAAGCTTCCCCTATCCCAAAAGTTTCCCCAGTTCCTAATACATCTAAACCCCTCCTCTCTACACCATTGTCTCATCCATTGAGACTCCAAAGCTCAGCCTGCCTACCTGGCTCTGTGCGTGGAACTGGAAGCATTTCAGAGAACGCTACCAGAGAACATCCTGGATTTCAATCTCTTTCCTAGCAGCCTAAATTTAGCCTCCAGAACCTCTCTTGGCCATCTGTTTCTATGAAGGGGAGGCTCAGGATAGTTACAGTAAAGTTGTTGTAATTCCAGATTGATTTTAATTGGTAGAGTTGCATGGGGGAAGATTGCACAGCCCCTTCCCACATTTTGTGTAGTTCTGACTAGTTCTATTAGGCCAGGGGTCTCCAAACTACGGCCCGGGGGCCGGATGCGGCCCGCGAGGCCCTCTCATCCGGCCCGTGGAGACCTTTTTGGATTCAAAGGCAGAAGAAGTGAGATTGTTTCAAAACCCATTTGAAGCAGATGTGGCCAGTTGCCCAGATGAACTGCAGCTGGAAGTCATTGAGTTGCAAGCAAATGACCTCCTTAGGGACAAGTTCAAAATAGGACTGGTGGGTTTTTACCAGTTTTTGCCCAAGGAAGACTTTCCTAATGTCAAAACTTTTGCATCAAGGTATCTTTCAATCTTTGGAACAACATACCTGTGTGAACAAACATTTTCAAGAATGAAATACGTGAAGAACAATTTGAGAACAAACTTGTCCGATGATAATCTCAGGTCACTGTTGATGTTAGGGACAACAAATCTAAAGCCAGAAATGTCTATTTTGGCATCCAGGAAACAATTTCACCATTCACACTAATACAGGTGTTCATGTGTAGTGTATGAATGTGTTATTAAATAATAACTGAATAAAATAATATTAAATAAATAATTAAAAACAACATCCATGTTTTGATTGTTTTTTATTTGGACCTCAAGTGTGTAGTCGGCCCCCGAACTGCTGTTTGATAGTTAATGCGGCCCTCGGGCTGAAAAGTTTGGAGACCCCTGTATTAGGCCCTCAGAAAATGCATATTAAACTCACTCACAGTTTTGCCTCCCTTTTTGTAACTCTTGGGGGTATATTTTACCTAGCATACGTGCACATTTTCCCTTTTAATGAGATGACATTCAATTGCCAATCTCCCAAGAACACACTTGGAGTCCTTCCTGAGTGACATCAGCACCAGTGCAACCTCCTGTTGGTATGATATGGCAGGCAGGAGTGTGGACTTGGCAGAAATTGTGGTCAAGCATTTGCATTTATGTCTGACTCACAATTGATGACAATGGAATTTTGTGGCTGTAGGCTTGTTCATCTGAGTCCTCCTTACTTCCATATACTTTCCCATATTCTCAACAGTGAAAATACTGCTAGCCCTTGTGGAGTGTTGCTGTTTGTGTTTGAGTGGTGGAGGAGATCATGTGATTGTGGTCACCCGGGTCAAACAACATCTGGAAGTTGCTCATAGTGCCAGTAACATTTGGGTTCTATTTTTAAAGTCTATGAAATTTTAAAGAAGGGAATATATACATATAAGCTAAGTTGCTTTGACTCCCTTCCATTCTCCATGGAAGAAGACCATCCATTTCCCAAGTAATATGCAAAGCCTTTACAGAACAGTTTCTGTTAATTTAAACAGGCCTGGCAAAATACCACACGTGTAGAGCTTCGGAAGGAATGGTGTTGAAGATCATTAAATAACTAATGTTGATAAAGCCCTGTGAGATCCTCAGGTGAACAGTGCCATGCACGAGAAAGTATTATTTTGTTATGAATCACGTACTTGCAGAGTTCTCAGTTTATTTCCCTAAAAGGACTGAAGTGACTCAAAGCCTGATAAAGATCATTATTACTACAAGGTTTGAATTAATCCTTTAACAAATTCTCAATCATAATTAATAATAATAATACTAATTATGCCATTTTATCGACAACCAGATGATAACCAGATTATCGAGGGAAATTCTTTGGCATCTCTTTATACAGGAGGTCACATTACATAGTTGTAGCAGTCTCTTCTGGCTTTATATTCTAGCGATCTATATTTTGAGAATCAATAGGAAAATTCACACTACAATGCTGCTGAGACTTCTTCCTGTCCTGCCATTCTGATCAGACCTCCCTGGCTTCCACCCTCCCATCATGTTAAAACTTCTCTTCATTGTAACTCTCTGCAGAGCTCTGATCTGCCTACATCTCTGCCCTCATCAACTCCTACACACCACTCCATTCTCTAGTCTCCACCCAAGCTTCTCTCATGATTGCTCCTTTTGTCTACTTCACCCACTCCTTATACTTTGCACTTTTGTGTTCACTCCTCTGGTTGGAACAGCCTGCCACTTAATATTCATGATGCACCCTCTTTCATAAACGTTTTTGCTACACACCTGTACAGTGAGGCATTCCAGCTATCAAAACCACACCCTGTTCTGTGTCTGTATCTGTTCTGCACTGTGTTACACTAGCTTATACTTGTGTGTGCCTTTAGAGCAGGGGCAGGCAAGATCTGGCCTGTGGGCCGAATCTGGCCCAACAACCCTCCGGATCCGGTTTGCAGGCCCAGGCTTAGCCAAAGAGTTGGCAGGGCCCACGGTGGCACGCTGTGGTTGGCTGTGCCACACAGCCGAGTGGCTCCTAGCCAGGGCAGCGAGCAAGCGGCCAGGAGGCGGGCAGTGGGCAATGTGGGACCCTGAAGGCACAGGTCGCAAGGCAACCACCTTACTCTCCTCGCCCTAAGGCTGGGCCTGCACAGGCCACCCGGCAGAGACCCTCAGGAAGAGAGCAACCAGGTACTTCAGAGCAGCCCCATGCCACTTTAAGTGTCTGGCTGCTCCCCATGGCTCTGCTCTGAGTACAGGGGGTCATGGGTGGGGAGGAGGAGGCTTCACATGCTGCCCCTGCCTACCAGTAGAATCTCTCTGCTCCTACAGCCTGGGACTGTAGCAGGCAGGGAGCCTGCCCTGGAATCCTGCAGGGCTGCTGGCTGTGAGCCCAGCCAGAGCCTGCCTCTAGCACCCCAGCCCTTCCTTCCCCCCAATTCCCTAGCCCAGGCCACCACCACCTCCTGCCCCAGGTCATCACCCATCCGCTTTGCACCCCGTCCCCCAGGTCACAATTCCCTCCCAGACTCTGCATCCCCTCCTACACTCCTTCCCCCAGACCAGAATCCTTCCCAGCATTCATACGCCCTCCCCAAATTTGCATCTCAAACCTCTGCCCAAACTTCTTTGCCCAAACTTCCTCTCCGACCCCACATCTTCTCCTGCACCCAAGTCCTCTATCATGAGCTCTCTTCTGCACCCAACCTTCATCTCAGACCCTACACCTGCTCCATAGAAAAGTGTGGCCCCTGACCATTACCAAAATCTTGGAGTGTCCCCCATCAAAAATTATTGCCCACCCTGCTTTAAACTGTCAGCTCTCTAGGGCATAAACTCTTAATAGGCACTGTCATCTATTCAGCACATCCCACGCATTGCAGTGTTATGGACACTTGGCACTATATAAATGATAGATAATAAAAACCATAAATGCATATGCAATTAATTTTCTGTCTTCATAATTAAAAGCAAACAGTTTGAGTGTTTTCTTCACACACATTAATAGCATCCCCAAGAAATATGTTTAAAACATACATTTGAAATAATAATTATGTTATGACCACTAGTAGTTGTGACCTACCAGAAATAAACAGACTGTAATGAGGAGGTGAAGTGCCACAAACGCCCTCACATTGTGCTCTTCCTCCTCATCCTCCTCCCCACTTTCTCTCTTCTGGTGGCAGTCAGGGAAGCTGGGAACCAAACCGTGGGAGACATTCTGCTTGAAGCTCTTAAGGGAGCTGTACCAGCTGCTGTGTTGGCAGCCCTGCAGTTTTGCTGTCTCGTCTTCCTGAATATAATTGCTTGCTTGCTTGCTGTTGATTTTTCTTTGATTCTATGGAACTTGTATATGGTTATTAATCTGAGATTCAGATCTTATACCGACTCATGATAAACTCTGAGGTTTGGGAGATGGGGACAGGGTTAGAATAAAAGGAATTAATCCCATACACGTTCTTGTGTATATTACATGCTGCTGCTATATCATGTGTGTATTTAGCCTGTTTTAAGAAATCAGACATAAAATGAAAGACATAGATTATGCTCTCAAGATCTGTGCAATAAATGGGGAAGGAAGGGAAAGCCACCTTGGCAAAAATACTCACTGTTGCTTTCCCAGGGTCTCCCTCCCCATCCAGAGAGCACTTGGTAGGGTTGGGATCCATGCAGAGGGAAGAGAGTGAAGCTGGGCAGGTAGGAGGGGCTGTGTGGGCTGGGGCTATAACTAGGGGGACACAGATCTCCCATTCCGTACACCCACGTACACACCCTGCAGCCATACAGAGCTCAAATTCAGGGTATATTATTTTTTCTGCAGAGCCCCAGTCACACTATTTAAGATTTTGCAGGGGAGGGGAGAGGTTATCTGAGATTCTAGGGGCTATTTAGGCATCTGAAAATTCTATAGTTTTTTGGTTTGTTTGGTTTCTGCAGATAACTTAGAAATTAGCTGACAGGAGCACCATATCTAATTCTTATCTAAAAAAGAGAATTGAATAAATATTAGCAAGGGAGCTGGGCAAGGTGGGGGCAGCCCTGTGCTCCTAGAAAGGGTAGGGTCTTGGGCAGAAGGAGTAGGGCGTGGGCAGCCAGCCCTCAGTGCCACCTGGAGTGCACTGCACTGCTTCCTCCCTCCCCCGGCTCTTAGAGCCACCCAAAGCATGCTTCATGGGGCTCCAATGCAGATTCAAAGAACCCGGGGCTCCAGTTGCTGCTGCTACCATAGTACCTGGAGCAGCCGGGAGCCCCAGGATCTTTAAAATCACTGGGCCCCAGGGCAGTTGTCCCCTTTACCCCATACACACACACATACACACCCATCAACAGTCCTGAATATTAGACCCACTCATCTCTAATAGTAACTTGTTCTCACACTTTGTGGGAAGTCACTTAAGGGAGACTGGTTAGGTTTAAAATTTTAATGTATATTCTGATTTTGTTACTAACTCTTGAATACAACAGTTGAAACAACTAGAAAAATCTAGATTACTTTCTATCACTTTTTTGCAGTTCACCAAGTGTGGAACCAGATCATTTAATGTTTGGAAACATTCTACTAGGGCAAAGCTTTGTGAGTTTATACTGCACCTGCTTGGAGCTGTAGGGACATTATCCCACTGCAAATAACAGACTAGAAACTGACTTAAATGGGTGTGAAACTGAGACTTTCAAGTCACTTTTGCCAACTTCAAATGTTCAGAAATAAATCAGGCTCAACAAAAATTATGAGATTTGCTCTAAAATCATGAGATTATGTAAAATAGTAGTCTGGGAGCTCTTTTTATTTGCCTTCTGCTTTTTAAGTCTTTAGGGTGCATTGGAGGGTTTCATTTTGAAGCTTTGCCACAGCCACAAGGGCTAGAAACGTAATTTTTCTTTAAGATTAAAGGCTGAAATCATCACATGTCTACTAGCCTCCAGGCGCTGGGGCTTTAAAGAAAGCAATAATTATTGCTAAACTTGTAATAAAATGATAATAGTTGGCAACTCTGCTTTCACTTCTGTTGAAAGTCTAGTTACTTTCCAGAAGGCTCTTAAGAACAACACCACAGTGACTGAGTTGCTGTTCTCACAGGAGAATATTTAAAACCAGACTGAAAGAAAATTCCATTTTTTAAAGCTGAGAAAAAAAATCAACGCTTCTGAGGTATCTCAGTACCACTGCACGCAGAAAGGAAAATAAACAAGCACAGCAGCTTTGTAAAGTTCTTTATCTTGAAAGAAAGTTGGAGTGTTAAATCTTCTAGTAAAATCAAATAAAACTTCTATTGCGATCAGCACCTCCAGTATCAGATATTTTAAAAGTGCTCAAACTATACACTTCATACTTAAATGTCTGAACCATCTGCACCATCTTATCCTGGAGAAATAGTCTAGACATTGTGAGGCGTTTGCACACCATGGTGATGGGACCACAAATATCCCTGCTGCAGCTGGAGCCCAAGCCATGCAGTCACATCTGGGCCAGGAGGTCTACCCCAGGAGCATAGAGGCTGGGGACAGATCACGGCAGTCAGCTGGGGGCCAGAGCCGGGCTGTCATGGCCAGATGGAGGTATCTGCCGCTACCAGCCCCAATCACTATCCAAGGTGGGAGTGCACAAGCGTCCCCTACAGTGCGCCTTCAGCCAGCCCTTTAAACAAGCAGAGTGTCCCAGTCAGCTCCTGCTGGAGCCCAGCCAGTTCTGACTGGATCCCACCACTTTACTTTCACCTCTGGTTAAAGGTGAAATAGACAAAGACCATCTTGACGTGAGTAATTATGTATCTGTAAAATTTTGAATTTTTCACGTGAATTTAAAAAGTTGTGTGTATTTTGGGAATGACAAAAGAGCCATAATTGGTTCCATACTGAGCAATAGCTGGCTCAAGAGCCATAGATTTCTGGCCCCTGCCATACACCCTGCAGACGGGTTCCTGTTTTACAGGCAACTACCAACCCTTTCTTATCTTAATCACCCTACCTCTGTTTGTCAACAAAATACTGACTCTTTGCCCCAGAGGCACCTATCTTCTGCATAACTCCCATTCCACACTAATGCCCAAGCTGTAGTTAGGAGTTCTGCCTGGGAGCATACCTCCTGCATGAAAATGGGAGGAAGGAGGAACCTTCAGCTCCCCCCAAATGACATCCCTGCACAGCTCCCCTTTGTGTCTGGGATCCCTGCAGTAGCTACGGCTGAGGGTTGAGGGCTCTTGGTTGCAGAGTGGCATTAAACCTTTGAAACAATACCACAAGGGGTTGGGTTTTTTTTGCAGGTGAATCTGTTTCATTCTTTGAGGGATGCAAGAAACCCAGGCTGTGTCTAGACTACATGGCTCCGTCGATGGAGCCATGTAGATTAGGATTATAGGCAAAGGCAAATGAAGCCGCGATTTAAATGATCGCGGCTTCATTTACATTTACATGGCTGCCACGCTGAGCCGACAAACAGCTGATCAGCTGTTTGTCGGCTCAGCGTGCTAGTCTGGATGCTCCCCTGCCGACATCAAAGCCCTTTGTCGGCAGCCCCGTTATTCCTCGTGGGATGAGGTTTACCGGGGCTGCAGACAAAGGGCTTTGATGTCGTATGGGGAGCGTCCAGACTAGCGCGCTGAGCCGACAAACAGCTGATCAGCTGTTTGTCAGCTCAGCACTGCAGCCATGTAAATGTAAATGAAGCCACGATCATTTAAATCGCGGCTTCATTTGCCTTTGCTAAAACAACAAATCTACATGGCTCCGTCAACGGAGCCATGTAGTTTAGACGTACCCCCAGTGACCTGATAGAACAATCAGGGATTTTAACTTACACCTTCCTGCAGCACTTCAGCATGTAAATTACACCCACCCAGACATCCTTCTGGGTCGGTAGAGCAGGTGTAAGGAAGTTCAAGTCAGTCTGTTTGCATGAAAGTGGTTCTAACACACCCTTTTAGGCATAGTTTCTGAATTTTAACCATAAACTGTCAGGCTGAATGCACAAAGTACTGGCTAAAATTCTATGTCCTGGATTACACAGGAAGTCTGACTAGATAATCATAATAGTCAGAGCCATTCCGACCATAGGGTGATGGGGGGCAGCCGCCTCAGGCCTCAATCTTTGGGGAGCCCTACAGCAGCTGCCGAAACCAGCTTATTGATGGAACCTGCAGGGCCCAGGGTGGCCTGGGTGATTCCCTGAGGAGTCTGGTATAGGGCAGCAGCAGCTGTGGGTCTTCCCCACACTCAGCATGGCAGTGGGATCCGGTGCATCTCAGCAGCTTGCTCTGCTCTACCACTCATCTCCCAAACTGCTGCCCTCCACTTCACTCCGGCAGTGGAAAGTAGAGTGCTATGGCCCTTGCCCCAGCCCACTCCCCCAAGCCTTGCATTGCTCAGAAGAGTGGAGCAGGCAGGGGTGTCTGTTTCCTAGTGCCGCAGTGAAGCGGAATGCAGTGGACTGGGAGAGAGGTGGCAGAGTAGGCTGCTAAGTGACTCTGGCTCCTGCCACTGTTGTGAGTGCGGGGATGGGGGAATCCCGTGGTGCTGTGCCTGGCCCCTCTCCAGTAATCTTGTTGCTTGAGGGAGGGGGCTTTGGAAAAGGGATTTGATAGGAGCGAAAAGGGGACAGAAGAGGGGCAGGACTTGGGGGAAGGAGTGGAGAGATGCAAGGTAGGGCCTAAGATAGGGGTGTTGCCCCAGGCTCTGAACCCTGCTACAGATGGCCCTGATAATGGTCTCTACTAGCCGTAACATCTCTGAAAATTAGCCCACAACTTGTACACACTTTAAGAAGGGAAGTCTGCAACAGATGTGAAGTGCTATTATGCTGCAGGTTAGTATCGTTTGGGCTGAGCTTGTAATAAACAGGGTAGTGGATCTCACTGAATTTTGTTTCCAGTCTTTGACATTTTCTCTGTTGCTCCTTCTGAATGCTTTAGGCATGTTACAACTAGTGAAAATACAAAATGTAAACCAAACAAAACCAAAAAAGAACAGGTCTTCTGATGAAGAGTCCTAAAATCCCAGCGCCAGTTTCCTAAGGAAGAGTCCCAAAACCCCCATCAGGAGGGACAGTAAACAGATCCAGGGCACCCCTGAGATCAGAAAATCCTTTGGTAGGGTCAGCTTTCATCCTGTGTCATTGCATGAGATATGATCAGGACACAATATGGGCTTCTCCCTTAAAGCATTGCAAAAGGCAGTTTTATCCTGCTTTCTGTTGGGAAGTGCTATGGGCCTGGTTGTCATTTCACCTGCTCCAAGCTTTCTCCCTTCTATCCCAAGATCTAATCGTGTTGGAAGGCATGTAAGACAAGCTTACCTCATGCTCATTCTTCCCTCCCCCCAGCTTCCGTATTGAGGGCAACCCAGGAGAAGGTTGTGATTTTACCCACCCAGAAGGTGTGGCTAAGTGTTCTGAGCACCAGATTGAAAAAATAAAACACTGCAATCACTGGTTCAAATGGTCTGGAGGAATTAATTTAGTTATTTTCCCTTCCAGAGTAGATAAAGCCAGTTCCATACAGTTTGATATATGAACATTTTGCATAAATCCTTTGTATGTTAGCACCATGTGGATTTTAAAGAACTGTGCACATTCTTTGTAAGGGTAAAGGTTTATTGCAATGTCTTTGATCAAAATTTCACTCCCCACGTTGTTGTGCAATGTTACTGCCTCTTTCCCCAGAGGTGGCTGCATTTCTCTTGTGCTGTACATATAGTGTTTAAAGCATTTGGGATGAAAGTGCTACTGAAGTTTGATTATCATATTTTACAGCTTTAATTATCATTATTGTAGTGCCTAAGGGCATATGCAAAACCATTTTGAGTGGGAGGAGAGAAGGTAGCACTGTGAACATGTTTGTGGTTTTGCAGGGCAATGCACAATCGCATTTTCTCATGGGAACCATGCAGTATGCCAGAAGAAAAGCTGCATACACCTCTGTGACTAGTCCATTAGTAGACTCATGGCCCAGACCCAACGGTAAAGGGTATTACAACAGCCATTTCCATATGAAATAAGACTTCTTCTACTTCCATCCCCTGCAGCTGTCTTAAATACAGTGATTGTCCATTTCTGTGCATGCACCTCCGGCCTACGCTTGATGCTTTTTCTCTGGCAAAACTGCCTGTTAAGTCAGTGGCAGTTTTGCCTGAGGAATGAGTTCAGGATTGAGCAACCACTAGTTTGTGGCACTTTGTTAGACTGAAAACAGCAACTTCTATAGTAACCTGCCTATTTCTTGATCTCAGTTCATAAAGCAAGTTGAGCTTGCACTCCTTCTGAACTCCTACCCATCCATATTATGTATGTGTGGGTAGAAGGAGAGACAATGAGAAAAACAGAGGGGCCTTGTGTAGCTTGCTGGCATTCAAAGGATCTGGATCATAAACATTCAGGCAGAATTTGCCATAGGAACCTGATTATCACAACAGGGCTTTGAAAATAATTATTAGCACTGACTATATCACAGAATAAAAATAAGACAGTTACTTAGTCTTGCTTTTGCTGAATATTATTTAGAAGGCTTAGAATACTTCGATCTTCAGTCCAGTTGAAGAGGGAAAAGCTACCTTCAGAGAAAAGGGATGAAGACACTTTTAGAGAGTGAGGAAGCACTATCACTAGGCACAAGGAAGTTCACCATGAAAACCACCTGTTCACCCTCTCTCAAGGGAAAGATTATTGTTCCCTCTTTTAACCTGGATTGTTAGTGAATATTTGGGGGTCTTGTGGGTTGTTTCTATTAAGAGAAGTAATTGATGACAGTTTCAGGTGTTTCTTTGATGAAATTCTGTTTATTTACAAAGAAGAATTATATTAAAAAAAGAAATACACACTTTAGTTTTTCTGAATGCAGTAGGAATGAAACAGGAGGCAGTTTCTTTGTTCACAGTTCCAAATCTTTTCAGCTAGCACTCTGCCCAAAAATCTCTCTTGTTGTTTTCTCTCAGGATCATGCTATAAAGTATTTCTTTTGCAGTTTCCTGGATTTCTGCCCCTTTCTCTGGTTGCTTTTGGGTGATTGGACTTACAGACACACACCTCTTGACCAAACATCCTCTTATTGATCCCCTAGTTGCATACAATCCCCAGAAAAATGCCTCTATCCACTTAGCTCAGCTTCTGACTAACATTGCATGTGACCTGTGTTTTGAGCAGTGGCTTATAACGTTTCAGCTATCTTACTCCAAAAAAGAGATTAACAGATTTATCCTGTATGATGGGTATCATCATGCCCATCAGTGTTTCACCGAACTCCATCACAACAGTATTGGTTATTTTGCTAAGGTTGCTGAAATGGGCTTTATCTTTTACAAACTTCTTTACATCACATATTGATTTTCACATGCCCTTAATTTTGTAGTCGGTGCGGTGGATAATCTACCATTGGTTTCCTGAATAAGTCCCTTTAAAAGCTGTCAGACACAACTGTTGAAAAACTGAAAAACTCAGTTTTGTTTGAATGTGGTTATCAAAGGTTTAGCTCATAACTCATATTCTTAGCAGGCAAGCCCATATGCATATGAACAAGTATGAATTTTAGTAGCATACTGATAACCAATGTAGTAATTTTAAGGCAACGGAAAATGCTCTCTAAAAACAAAAGAAAGAGCCAAGTTTCTCCTATTTAAAAAAAATATGTAGCCTACAATTTGCAAGAAAGGAATCTGTATTTGAGGTGAGCACCTAACACCAGTTAAACTTGTTTTATTGAGTTTCTAAATTTTCTGTTTTGCTTTTTCATTCTTTCCACTTTGTCCTTTTTGCACTCTTGTACACGAAACAGGGTTTATAATAATTTCATATGTTCAAACTATTCTTTACTCAATTTCTTGGCCTTGCATTTTGAATATTAGCTATTGTATACTATATCATTTTCTCTCTATACAGTTTACTTGGTTTGAAGATATTTTATATAAAAATCCGTAAAATTAAGAATGAACTTCTAATGAAGCTGTAAAGCAGGAGTACAGTTCTATTCTTGTTATTCAGTGTAGCCCAGTATCACATAAAAGTGGTGAGCCAGGACAAAATGCTTCATCTTGGTATTGAACAAAAAGAAATCCGTTTTCTGTGTTTTGTTTTTGTCAAGTTTTCACAGAAAAGAAAAATCTATAAAAAGGGGAATCAATTCACCATATTCTAATCAAACTAGAACACAAAGAGGCTAGAAACTATTCCTTCAAATAGCATTGCAGCTGTCATGATTAGATGGCATTATTAAAATCAAGGAGACAGTACACAATAGCCTTGCTGAAATATTTTGATACACAAAAAAGGGATTTTTTTTTATTCTCTATGCGCCTAGTTTTTGCTGGTTCCATTAAAAATATTATTTTTATTCATTGCATAGTTAATGTATGTAACAAATTAATCTTTTACATTAATGTATGTCTTGCATCACATACTTTAAGGAAATTATACTTAAATTACCAGTCTGATTCTTTATCTCAACCAGTAAAATTCTCTGTAAAAAAGAGACTGCATTCCATTCACAAATGGAAAGAACAATTTCATATAAAGCACTTTACCATTATCAGTAAAATAATGTTACAATTAACTACAAATACTTGTTACTTTTATAAAACTTTGACTTTTTATTACTGGCATGATTTATTACTAGTTTAGAATAAATGTATATTTACAGTCACTGACATGTGAAAGGAGAAAGAGGACTCAGTCATTGATTGTTGACTTGCTTTCAGATCTAGACAAAAGGAACTATGGCTAAATCTAATATACTGGATGCCAATTGACTCAAGATATGGAGTTTTTCCCCTTCTAAGTCCCCCCCTTTGGATACAACTCCTGTTAGTAAGTGATTGAAGGCCTATGTGTAACTGGTTTGGTTCTTAGTAAGCCTTAGCACCATCACAACTGTAATTAATCATCATCAACAACAACAGAATTATAATCAGCTGCATTTTTGTTGGTAGTCTCAGATAAGAGGGCAGGAACTGGCAATCCAAGTCAAATGAGTTCCATCTCCTAGATGTGGTTCTTGTGTGTTAGGTGTGGAAGATTGATGTAGGAATGCCTGCACTGTGGGTATCTTGAAGCATGCTTTGGATAGGTAATTTCATTCCTAAAGGTTTTGTGTCAGCTACACCAGACTAACACGGCTACATTGCTCTCACATTCCTAAAGGTGACCACAGTGGCACGTATAAGCACTATTTTCACTTGAAAGAGAAGCACAGGCACTTCACTGTCCAGACTGATTTTCAACCACGTGCTAGCAGAGACTCCTGTTCAGCTCTACGCTTTGCTACCTTCACATTTGCTAAATCTTCCAGGGCCCACTGCAGAGACCCCCACGGCAGAACCTGCCATCTTCCCTGTGAACTTGGGAGGAGGAAGATCGGTCAGACACCCCCAACCTGCCCGAGCGGGAACGCTCAGAAGTGCCCAGAATAATGTCTCTTTCCGGCAGCCTGCCTGCCTCGGCCCTTTGGCTAGAAGAATTCACTAAGAAAAAGAGGCAAAAGCGGCAGCTCTGCGGCCGGCCGGGCCGGGCCCGAGTTCTTGGCTGCAGCCGCCGCCCCGGGCAGCGTGAGAGTTTCTGGCTGCCCTGGGAAAGCGGTGACACGGTGTTTCCAGCCGGGGGCAGGGAGCAAAGGCGAATCCTTGCAGGGGGCGGGTTGCAAGAGGCTCCCGGCAGCAGCCGGTTCCCGCGGCTCAGGGGCGCCCGGGAGCTTTTGCTCTGTGCGGGGCGGGGCGGGGCGGGGGCGTCACTTGCCAGCAGAGCAGCGATCGCCCCGCGCAGCTCGGCTCCGCCCCGCCGCCCCCACCCCTCCGCGGCCCACGCCAGGATCTGCGTCACGCGGCCGCGCGTGGGAGGGCGCCGGAGCGCGGCGCATGGAGCAAGAGCGGAATCTCCCCATGTGACCGCGCGGGGAGGGGGCGGCGGGGGCGGGAGGCGGCTCCCTCCGGCCCGCCCTCCCGTGCGCGCAGCCCGCCCGCCCGCCGAGCCCCGGCCAGGGAAGAGGTGGAGGGGCCCGGCTGGCCCACCCGCCCCGTCCATGGGAGAGGAGGAGCCTGGGCTGGCAGCGCGCAGGCAGGGGGGGGCTTTGGCAGTAACTTCGGGGCTGAGTCGGCAGCGGCGGGGCAGGACGGAGGCAGCCCCCAGGCAGCAGCCGGCGGCGGCAGCATCCTCCTCCGGCTGCGAAGTATGTATGGTAACGCGCCCCCGGGCGCGGACACCGCTGGTGCGGGCGCGCCGCGCTCTGCCCGCTGCAAAACTTGGGCTCCGCTGCAAAGTCTGGGCTGGGGGGAGCGCGTGCAGCCGGGCTGGGGGGAGCGCGTGCAGCCCGCCCGCGCGTGGGGCTCGCCCGCCTGGCACTTTCCGAAAGTGCGTGTCGCGTGCGGCGCGGGAGCGTGGCGAGATAGTAGCGCGCGCGCGCGTGAAAATCGGTGTCTGCATGTGCATGTGTAGGGGGGGTCCGAGGGCCTGCCTGAGCTATTGCAAGGGAAGTGGAAAAAGTTACTCCGCCTGGCTTAGGTGCTCTCGGATGCTGGGAGGCGAGAGGAGCTGTATAGTCCCCTGGAGAGTTGCTGTAGAGACATTCAGGACGAGAAGAAGCGGGGGGGGGGGGGGGGGGGGAGAGAAGGCTAAAACGGACTGCAAAAAGGGGGAAAAAAAAAAAAGCTGCTTCTCTGCCCTGTGGGGTGTTTTCGTTGCTGCCGCTGAGTTTATTCCTGCTGCTGCTGCAGATTGCCGGAAGGAGAGGGCGGATTCATGTGTGTGTGGGTGATTCCCAGAGAAATCCAGTGCAAAAGGGATGAGGGAGTAGGCGGAAAGTACAGAAACATCCTTGCATTGTCTGTTCCCTCGGAGTTGGGGGAGGGGGTGCAATCCCAGCCGCACCAGTTGAGTGCCTGGGGTGTGAGGTTGTGGGCTCCGTGCCGCAAAGCTCCGCCTAGTAGAAGGATTTTTGCAGTTGCACAAATAGTTAATGTTTTTACTTATAAAAAGTACTGCAAAGGTTAATTTGCTGCTTCGTGAGTTGTTTTGTCTGGACTGGGCGTGTTGTATCTAATTGCTAAAAAAACCACTAAATCTCTCTCTTGGTATTGTCTCTTCACAAATAGCCTCATCTGATCTGCAGAAACACAATTAGGTAAAAATAAGTGCAATCGTTTTATGCTTGGGTGTCAGTTTTACTTCATATCCAGTATATACACCCACATGAAAAGTAATAGTGTGTGTGTGTGTGTGTGTGTGTGTGTGTGTGTCATTAATAGAAAATCAAACCTGCAAAGGTCATGTGTCATTTTAGAGGTCTCCAGAATTTAAATTAAACTGTTGGGTTACTGGTTCTAGATGTCTTGTTTCTTCCAAATTTAGGGATTGTAAATCTTTTTATACCTATTTAAATATAAAATTGAAAAATATTTTTCTGGTACTTGGTTGGTTTGTTTTTCCTTTCAAGCCATTTGTGTTATGATCTAGCTTTCACCATAGCTGTGCGGAAGAATGGACATCAGAACTGTAAATTTGGTTGTAACTAATATCTTGGCAGCCATAAACAAAATTTGCTGGATTACCTTGGTATAGCCATTTTTTTTCAAGTACCTTGTCTTAAAGTTTCAGAATATCATGTTGATGCACATCTTCCTGTATCTGACTATGGAATTTATATTTAATAGACTGCATTTGAGAATCATCTTAGAATTTTTTTTAATGTTTTGGCACAATCTTGTCTTATCACTTTATAAGTCTGGTTATTGCAACTTGCTTCTCTGATTAAGTCTTTTAGAAAGATTTACTGTAGAAATTATCAGGAGAGCTAGCTGATGTTGCATATTCAAGTCTGAATTGAGTTTGTCTTCAGAGACCTTTCAAAACATCAACAGTTGGTGAGACTGTATTATAGAATAATCACTTTTTTTATATGCAGGACTCTACTTTTGAGGACTGTTGCAATCACTTGAGCCTGGAGTCTAGCTACCCTTGTAAGGAGTGAGATATAAGAACCTAACTAGAGTAGGTCCTTTAACATGCTCTGTCCCATGCCCATGTGAAGCCCTATTTATGTCAATAGAGCTCCATATAAGACCAGATGTCCAGCTGTGCAGAGCAGTTGTGGGGTCAGAAGTTTGGTATGCGAATTTTGTCTCTCTTTAAAGAGATTTAAGATGTTTAGATTATATTTGAAATCTAAAAGATGTAATGAAGATTAATTTTAATCATTAACTGTGTTGAACCTCACAACATGTGTACATACTGGTTTATTGAAGATTGGCCCTTGAGATTCAGTTCATAGCACTTAATTTTCAATAAGCATGAGCTGAGAATTTGGCTGGGGAACAGGAGACTGGCAGAACAGTGATGGGGAAAACAGTAAATTACCACCATCTGATTTTTTTTTCAAAGAGTTTCAAAATTTGTACCCACAAACCTTACAAGTTTCTTTCTTAAACCTAAGATTGTGTTTCACCTTTTGTTCTATTTCAGGGCAGAGCAAACTTGATGTCACAATTCAAAATGCTTCAAATATATGAGCTAGTAACAAACCCAAACTGCTTACTCTTATGTTTTAATGATACAGAAGTACTGTAGTGCTGACATGCTTTAGCTGTAATAATTTCAACCTTTAAAGGTTAAAAAAAAAAGCAGAAACTTGACGTTTCACACCTTTCTTATGCCTACTCTTCTTTTAATTAGTGATGCCTCAATTCTAATACTATCTCTCCTAAACAAAAACTGGTACTAAAAACACTGTTAAATTGCTCAACTGCAGCAAAACAACCATAAAAAGGCAGGGAAATCACTTGCAGTCCACAACCCAGAGTTTTTCTCTGCCTGACCTCCCCACGTCCACTGCATACAGCTAGTATATCTGCTTCCTCCCTCTCCCTGTAAAATGTGCATCTTAGACTCTTATCAGCTAGAATGGCTAGAAATGGTTGCTTTCTGGATGTTGGTGTGGTGTTAAAGTAAATTATGCGTAGAGTAGATTTCCGATTGTATGTTAATGGAGGGAATTGCTTGTAATAAAGCTTTAGCTTTCTGGGCAGTTATTGTTGAAAGTCTGTAATAACACTGTTTTGTTATTCCAGTATAGTATTTAATATTTTTGGTCAGAGTTAAGATGATAGGGTTTTAGAGGGAGAACACACATGGTGGGAGAGTGATGTGAAAGAGGCGACAACAGGAGAATGGATGGCTGTAGGTTACAAAGGATTGGTGAAGCTTTAACTAGTGGCTGTATTGCTGCTATATGCAACCTTAATTGTATTTCTAAGTGTTGTCATATAGGGGAATTTCCTGTACGTTTACAAGTTTACTTTAGCGTTGTTTGTACCTATTCACATGAATGTTCAATCAGGATTCTTCTCATTGTGTCCCCATCCTGCTCTCTTCTGGCCTTCTACATGTTTCTTCCCCCTGTGCCCTTTTTTTGGTCCTCCATGCCCAGTCTGGATTGCCTCTTTAATTATACATACACAACTTAATCCCCTTATGCTGTTCCCTCACTGTGAGTAGGCAGGAAAAGTGACACGTGAAGCTGCTATGGACCCGTTTGCTGGGATAGAGAAAGGGGGAGGAGGAAACAGTGCTCCCCACAGATTGGAGAAGTCTTCACACTCTTCAGCTGTAATGCCGGTGTGCTGGTACAGTATTTCACATCTCCTCCTCACGCCATAACAGGGAAGAACTTGCAGTTGAAAGTGTCTGACAGGCAGAGCTGTCAGCTCTCTCCTGCAGTGTCTGCTTTTTCTTGCCATGTTCCTGTGTGTTACCAGAGGAGAATGACAGTCTGCCAGACCCAAGCCACCATTGCACGGGGACTACGGATTGGAAGGCTGAGATCTCCCAAGAAGGGTGGGGGGAAGGGTACTTATATGGCACCCATGCGTCTTTTGGTAGAAATCCCCAGCTCTTTCCCCTTGGGCATAAATGAGTCCTGGCTGCATGTGCATTGAGATCCTCACTGTTGTCTGTCTTCATATAGCTGTGTCTCAGGCTCTCCTCAGCGCTTCTGCTTGCTGTACTAGGAAGCTGTGGCTCAAGTACCAATGATGCATGCCTCATGGAGAGATGCTGCCTCAAATTCCCTCGCATGGCAAACAGCCATGTCATGAGGTGCCTTGGATGGACAGATTCGTGCCTTGGCAGCACTACCAGGCAACAGTGTTTGGGAGTTCAGCCTGTGAGCTTAGCGCTTATATAGGCTCCCACAGAGAAGCAAGTTCTCTGCACGGGGTCTTTCACAGTCCTCCTTCCTTCCTACTCAAGTTTCATCTCTTTCCCCCATTCTCCTGCTGATGAGCCTGCCTATCCCCTTGGCTTTAGGCCAGGGTTGGGCAAGATGCAGGCCTGGGTCCGAATCTGGCCCGCTTAACACATGGACCTGCCGTGGTCGGCATCTAGCTGTTCTTTATTTATATCCTGCAGCCCAGGCCACTGAAAGTCCAGGCAGTGGTTCAGGCGGTAGGATCCTATTTAAATGACTCATGGCTTCCAGTTGCAACACTACCCCAGCAGAGGCTGGAGCGACGAGCCTTTTAAATAGCCGCAACAACCCTGGGTGGCTGCTAGGCAACTTGGTAGTGGTGGGGCCGGGAGCCATGAGCCCTTTGCTATGTTTTTAATTCAAAGCCTCCAGCCCCAGGTAACTGTGTGGAGTGGCTAGTCTCCAGCCCCACTCCTTCCACCTCTGGCCCTGCCCCTTCCGGAGGATGGAGCTGGCCCATGACCACATACCAAAATTCATTAAGTGGCCTCTGTAAAAATTATTGCCCACTCCTGTTCTAGAGTCTGTGGGCTGATTGGAGCTGGTGAGACAGGTAGTCAGCCTCAGAAAAAGACATTAACTGACTGTGCAAGGTTATACTTGAGCAGGGGGAATGACAGTTTGTTTAATTTTAAAAATTCAGAGGTGGCCTGCATCTGAGATGGTGAGTGTGAAACTGATCTAGAAGATAATTATGCGAGGGGAAGGAGGATAATATTTCAAAACGGAGCATTTGTAAATGTCTCCTCTGCAAAAGTTAGTAATTATCTTTCTTAAAAAATTACACGGACAATTCACTCATCCTCTGAAGAGATGTAATGCTAAATGTGAAGACTAAATTCAGTTTTAAGTGCAAGACAGAAGGATTATGCTCTTACTCTAAATGCAAGTCCAAAGCAGCCTGTTCTGTGGACTTCTTACCATTGCCTCCATAGTATGTATTAATCCAGTTTTATCTGTTATGAGCAGATTTGTTGGTTAGAACTTCTGGGTGAGGGTTGCTGGACTGTGGCCACTCTTCCAGCCTCTAGACAGGAAAGGAAGCTGCATGCCTTGCCTAGAGCTTACTGGCTGGGTGTAATTCCACTGCTGCCTTTCCAAAATTTGAACAAAGTTCATTTGTATATTGGCTTTCTATTAATGCGAGTTAATAAATTGTTGAATTGTGTAGCTTTTAATGAAATATGTCAAATGCATAACTTTTCTTGTGAGGATGATGAGGATCTGTATTTGTATCTACTATGTATTTGAGGGCATTCGTTTGTTTAAGAATTTCTCATAAATGGTAAGAGCGAGACCTGCCGATTTTGGTATACATCTTTCTCTTATCATAATTGAAAGCAACATAAGGGTTTGGTTGTGCCAGGAAAATGTGATGTGCCTGGAATGGGATTGCTTCTCTTAAAACCATAGATAAGAGACAGACTCATCAAGCAGGTGAAAAGGGCTGGCTGGGGGTCCCCCCCCTGTGGGAATGCCACAGCCCTGAGCCTCCTACCCCACAGGCACCCTTTAGACAGGACAGGGGAATTGAAGTTCCCTCCCCTCCCCCCTATTCATATGGGGACATTGCTGGTTGTTCCCCTTCATCAGGGAGCGAGGGAAAAATGCACAGTTTGCTGCATTCCTCACCTTGGCTGAAGACTGCAGAGGGCAGATGAGCGGTGTGTTTTTCTCTGCTCCCCAAAAGGGACGGGAAGGGGAAGAATAAGCACTCCTGGTATGAATCTTGGTATAGAGGGGGCTTTGGACCCCGTGTCCGCTCCCTACACACATACATACACAATCCCCTGCCAGGAGCCTCTCCTCACCCACCAGCCCTGACTCCTACACACCCCTAGCTCCCTGCCCCGATTCCCTCTTTAAGGACCTGAGCAACTCTGGGTAAATGTGCTAGTCTATAATAAGTTAAAAGTATTTTGCAGCAATATTTAGTATTTATACAGTTTTCATACTGCATTTCATAACTTGTTAGATTCTGGTCTAACCAGTTGTGACACTTAAGGTGGCTGCTCAGAACAAAAACAGTTAATGCTATCAAGTGTGATTCATACACACCAGTGAACAAAATTCAATATGACACGTGGAAGTCTTTTTCTTACCTGAATATTTGCACACATCCTGTCACTACTGTAACTAGTTCATACAGTTTATACAGTTCTCTTAGTTTTTAGTTTCTTTGATAATATTTAATCAAATGAAAGCTTTATTTAATAGGTATCTAAAAACTAAACCTTTGTTACCAAAGTTCATCAGTAATATTGTTTCCTGCTTTTTTTTCCTGGGACATTAAGGGCTCTTAATGATAGCAAAAGGTCATACAAATGTAAAAATAATTTCTGCTTAATTTTTTCCTGGCAGTCTCCCTGCACACACACACATTTATTCATTCAGGATTTTGTAGAATGCATCACGTTTTCTAAAATTTCCCCTGTAGGCTACTAATCTGTCCATTTTAAAGTGTTGGGTATCCTGTATCACATTATAGTTCCAGTACTTCCATAGCTGACTGTACATTATGCAGTTTAGCCTTTCCTGAGCAATGATGTAGCTTAAAACAATAATATGGGAAACTACTCTCACTGAATCAGTAAAACTAACCTTTGAGTTGATATTTAAAATTTTTTGAAAATTGAAATCCCCCAGGGCTTTGCTGGTTATTAGCAGTAACATTCACAGGGTTCATGGATTACAAAAGGCTTTGATGTCCCTTTCTCTATACTGAAACAAATACTGTGCCTGCAGATGTGAAAGAAGTCCATGGAGCATGGACTTGTATCACTGTGCTCTATGTGGGGCTGCAGGTTGGGACTATTCAATATCCCTTTTGTTGAGTGGAGCTTCATATCAAGGACATGAAAATTTGTAATATGCAGGGGCTGCCTGTTAGTTACCAGGCGGAGTTCAAAATTTAAAGACCTAAGCAATACATTAAGCACTAAAAGCCCTAAATTCTTCAGGTATTTGCTAGCCAGGAGAGAGTGTCAGTCAGTCAGTCCCCCCTTGTCCCTTGAAGTGATATTTCCATAAGCAGAGACAAGCACTAGGTTTCACTCTACAGGCAGTCCCCGACTTAACGCGGATCCGACTTATGTCGGATCCGCACTTACGAATGGGGCTTTTCTCGCCCCGGAGCTCGCGGGTGGCGGGACCACCCAGAGCGCAGCGGTCCCGCCACCGCCTCCTCCGGGGCGAGAAAAGCTGCTCCGGGTCTCCCTGGTGTGCTGGGGGGGACTCCCCAGCACAGCAGGGAGACAGGAGCAAAGCCGCAGAGGCGGGGGGCCCCGTCGCCTGTGCAGCTTTGCTCGGGTCTCCCTGCTGCCTGGGGTAGAGCAGCTGGGGTGCTGCCAGGTTGGTCCTGCAGGGACCTACCCAGCAGCGCCCCAGCTGTTCTGTCCCAGGAGTCCAGATTCAGCCGCTGTTGAAACTGATCAGCGGCTGATTCCAGGAAGCCTGGGGCAGAGCAACTCTGCCTAGGGCTTCCTGTAGTCAGCCGCTGATCAGTTTCAGCAGCGGCTGAATCTGGAGCCAGTTCCGACTTACATACAAATTCAACTTAAGAACAAACCTATAGTCCCTATCTTGTACGTAACCCGGGGACTGCCTGTATTTGAAAATGGGAGGGTCTTCATGAGGTGTCAGAGGAACTCTTGATACTTCAGCATCTTCCCCATCACAGTCCACCAGAGCACAGATTTGTTAACCTTGCAAATATGCGGTAAAACCTATCTTCCCAGCCTTCCTTCTGTCGCCCCCACTAACCTAGGCATTTGGGGACAGGATGAGTCTAGGGATAAGTCAAGTCAGAGATGGGGAGTTATTTCTTATACAGGTTGGACCTCCGTGGTGCAGCACCCTTGGGACTTGGCTGATCCTGGATGAGGGATTGTGCCAGACCAGGGGAGGGGGTCATCTCTGGTCCCCACCCCCGCCGCCAGCCCTGCCCTCCACCAGACTTCCTGGCTCCCAGCTGAGCCACACACCACCCCCACCAGCCCCCTACATCGTGCTGGGCTCTTGTCTCCTCTTCTCCTCCCTTCCTTCCCCCCAGCGCAGAGGGACTTTCTGATCCTGGAATATCTGTGGTCTTGTTGGACCGTGGATGTTGCTGGACCAGAGAGTTCTGATTTATAGACGTGCAACCTGTATTGTGTAGGCAAGTATTGTTTTACCTTTGAGGTAGTCCGTGACTATTTTAATTCAAAATTGAACAATGAGTTCCACTAAACAGCAGCAAAATAAATATCTGTTGTTGGTATTGGGAACAAATCTGACATGAGAAATTGAAAATAAGCTAGGTCAGGGTGGGCAAGATATGGCTTGCTAAGCCGTTTGTTCTGCCTGCAGTCTGCCCTGCCAAGATGCTGAGGCTGTTCAAAATGGCTGGCGACTTCCACTCCACCCCACCAGGTACATGCAGCACCTAGGGGGAGCTGCCAATGGTTTTGAACAGCAATGTGTTCCCCTGGCAGAGGGCAAGAGACTTCATGCTCACTCCCAGACCTCCATTGGCCTGGGAGCAGGGGAGTGTTTGAAGTCTCCTTCCCCATGTCCCCTGCCAAGGGCCTGAGGTACATAGAGGGAGCTGCAAGCTGTTCAGAAAAGCTGACTGTTTCTCTAGGTACCACGTGACCGTGGTGAAGAGGCGTGAGAGTTTGCGTGTTTCCCCCACCCCCAGGCCTTGCTCTCAGCTGCGATGATTAGCTTGGGGCAGGGGAGCACGCAAAGTCTCTCGCCCCTTAGGGGCATAGAGCCCTGAGCAGCACATGGAGGGAACCTCCTTGAGCAGCTTGGGGCTGCCTTGAGGACCCTGTGGGGCTGCTGGCTGGGAGACGCCTAAGGTAAGTGACTCCTGGCCAGAGCCTGCTTCCAGCACCCCAGCCTCTGACTCTGGCACCCCAGCCCCTTCCACTTCCTAACCCTCTGCCCCAGATTGCCACCCTCCTCTGCCCTAGGTCACCACCCAAATCCTCTGTGCACACTAGGTCACAATTCCCTCCTAGACCCTGCACCTCCTGCTTTACCCTTCCCCCAGGTCAAAATTCACTCTTGGACCTCTACTTCCTCCTGGACCTAGTATCCCAATCCCCTGCCCCGGGTCATAACCCCTTACTCCACCCAAACACCGTCTCAGGCCCCACACCCTTTCCTGCACCCCAGTGCCCTACCCCAGGCTACCTTATGCACCCAACCTCTGTCCCAAACCTCACACCACCTCCATAGAAAAGTGTGGCTCTTGACCACTTTCCAAAATCTTGGCATGCGCCCCCCCCCCCCCGAAAATTATTGCCCACCCCCAAGCTAGGTCCATCCTTGAATCATCCCTTTTTTTCCTTCACAGTTTTACTGAAATTTCAGCATGGGCTCTGTTAAGCTTTATTGAGAAATGTGGCAGCCACAGACTTTTGTCCTTAAGATGAAAGTGCCTTTTTCAATAGCATGCCTATCGGTCCAAGGAAAAAATGCAACACCATTCTTTGTAGCTGTAAAAGATTTTATAAGGAGGAAGAATACTTTCCCCTAAGAGTTAATAACCTGCGGTCTGTGCAGTGTTGCAGTAGCCACATTGGTCCCAGGATATTCGAGAAACAAGGTGGGTGGGTAGTATCTTAGACAGGCAAGCTTTTGAGCTTACACAACAGAAGTTGGTCCAATAAAAGATATTATCTCACCCACCTTGTGTCTCTAACATCCTTAGATACAGGAATATGAAGATTTTGTAGCTTAAAGGCTATTTTGTAATTACAGTTCTTATTCTTTGCAGGTTCTAGCATCTGTGATGGCGTCAGCTTTACCCAGAACCCTTGGGGAGTTGCAACTCTATCGAATATTACAAAAGGCAAATCTCTTATTCTACTTTGATGCCTTCATTCAGCAGGGAGGTGATGATGTGCAGCAGCTGTGCGAAGCAGGTGAAGAGGAGTTCTTGGAGATAATGGCTCTTGTAGGAATGGCTAGCAAGCCTCTTCATGTCCGAAGACTGCAAAAGGCTTTGAGAGACTGGGTCACAAACCCTGGTCTTTTTAATCAGCCTCTTACCTCCTTACCAGTCAGTAGCATTCCAATCTATAAATTACCAGAAGGATCCCCTGCTTGGTTGGGAATATCTTGTCCCAGTTATGAAAGGAATAGTAATACCAGGGAACCTCACTTGAAGATTCCAAAATGTGCTGCCACCACGTGTGTGCAAAGTGTGGGTGCGGGCAAATCTGATGTGGTAGGGAACTTAGCACTGCAGAGCAGCAATGAACCAAGACTCTGGCAAGGACATCACACTACAGAGAGTGAACACAGCCTTTCCCCAGCTGACCTTGGCTCTCCAGCTTCACCAAAGGAAAACACTGAGACCCTGGACGCTGCAGCTGCTTTGTCAGTTGCCGAATGTGTGGAACGTATGGTTCCCTCCCTGCCCAAAAGTGACTTGAATGAAGTAAAGGAATTACTGAAAACAAACAAGAAGCTGGCAAAAATGATTGGTCACATCTTTGAGATGAGTGATGAGGACCCTCGCAAGGAGGAGGAGATTAGGAAATACAGTGCAATATATGGCAGATTTGACTCGAAAAGAAAGGATGGCAAGCATCTCACGCTCCACGAGGTAAAAATAACTGAGTCTGGAATGAGCTTTCCCTGTTACCATCCCCCTTTTTAGATGATAGGATGCTGTTTTCCTATGGACATTTGTTTCACTTCCTATTACATAATGAGAAGCGTATGTGTGTGCAAGTCAGCATTACTACTGAGTTACAGGGTGAAATGGGAAACCTTGCTTGTGCTTGCATATATTTGCAGCAGTGATTTAAAATACACTAACTTCTAAGTCTCTCTGGAATAAATGACAGCAATGAATAAATCAATACTTTAAACAGCAAGTCATCTTTATACAAAGGCTTCTAAACACTGAGCTTTTCTTCACACTAGTCCTGCCTTTCTGTACCTCTTTCTGCTTAGAGAGAGTCAACAAGTCTCCTTTTGTATATATTTGAAACTGCTTGTTTCAGGTGACCTTGTTACTTGACTTGATTAATCTAGCTTAGCTGCCTTCCGTCTGCTCTAGGCCTCACAGTATACTTGGTGTGATGCAGGGAGAGGGACCTACCAGCCCTTGTTATTTTCTGGATTGGGTTTGAGATGAGTTACAAAACCTTTGCATCTCTTTGTGTGCAGTATGAATAATCTCGGGCGATTGCCTGGACTGTAAAAAGTGTGCTTATGTCACCTGCAGAGGTGGTGGATACTGCACTGTAAAATAGGCTCTGACTTGAGAGTTTGTCCTTGGATACCTGAAGAATAGCAGAATTGCTTGCATAACTTGCTCTAAACATAACTACACATGTATTCTTCTTTGATAACCTTCTTTCTTAAAGGTAGTAACTGTATGTTGTAATGCAGTAGGGTTGTCTCTGTTGAGAATTGGTGTCTTAGTGCTGAAGTGTGGTACTACAGAAGAATAAACATAAACAAGAGCAATGTCAGATGTGTGTTGATATAATGAATGTTGCATCACCACTTGACAGTTAAGTCGTTGCAACATTTCAGTCTGATTTGAATTTGTCATATGAGATCTACTTCCCAAAAGGAAAGTATGTTCACATTACAGGCGTCCCAAGGAAGCTTCCTGGTTTTACACTTCTTTTCACTTTTGTAACTTAAAATTACACTTTAAAAGTACGTTTTTAAGTGTCATGCACAATGTAAATTAGACCCTCAGTTAAAATGACTTTACTTTTAAAAGGCAATTGCACATACCCAGTAATAGTTTCTGATATGGATTTTTTGCTACATCTTGGTGATGCATTTGTGGCAATTTGGCCACAGGATTAACATGCCCATTTGTCAATGTAGTTTTCACTCATAGTGTTATAAGGTTCCCCCCCACAGAAATTCCTGCATATGGGCCTGAAACAGATGCATATCTTGTCCTGTTACACTTAGGGATGTTAAAGACTAATCGACTATCTGATAGATAAATGCTTATCGGATAGTCAGTTGATTAGTCGATTCACCCTCCCCCCCCCCCCACTGCCTCTTTCAGAGGCAGCAAAAGAGGGAGAAGGAGGAGTACTTGAAAGCAGCAGCACCAGACAGCTGAGCCCGGGGTGCTGCCACTTTGAAAGCCAAGGTGGCATTCAAAGGGGCGGTGCTGCACAGCTGATCCCTGGCTCAGTTGTGCAGTGCTGCCAGCATGGATCCCGGGGTCAGCTGGGGACTCCTCAGCTGATCCTGGGTTCTGCGGAAATGCCATGCTAGAGCCTGGGATTAGCTAGGGAGTCAACAGCTCACTCCGGCTCCATGTGGCATTTCAAAGTGGCAGCACGGCATGGAGCACGCGGTCAGTGGGGACTCTGAGCCCCCGCTGACCTCAGGCTCCGTGCTGTGCTGCCGCTTTGAAATGCTCAAGAGCCCTTGCTGGGGACTCTTGTGCATTTCAAAGCTGGCATTTGCGTGCAGCCCGGAGTCAGCGGGACTTCCTCCTTTGAATGCCCCGCTGGGGCTCTTGTACATTTCAACAGAGGAATGCGGAAGTGCCTATAGGCTAGTTGAGTAGTGAATGGAAATTCCATGGACACTAGACTAGTCAATTAACCTCTAGTTAACATCCTTAGTTACACTGTGACTGCAGGCCAAGTGCGGTCTCAGTGCATGAGGTATAGAGGAAGAATTTGAAAAGTCCCAGTGAGTCCTGTGCCATCCCCGCAGGCTCTGGGAGATCTGTGTACATTGTTGTACAGTCAGGATTTGGGGCAGGTTGTATCTTCAGTGACTACACACACACACACACTCACTCTCTGTCTCTCTCCGAGCCTCTGTTCTATGAGAGGGAAAAGTATTCTAGCCTTCTGTCTGCAGTTGCAGCTGCAGCGACACAATGAAGCCTGGGAAGGAGATCCTTCCCATGGAGAATTCCCCAGCATTCAGATGAGTTACTTGGGTTGAATCTCAACAAGAGTACTTGTCCTGTACTGAACATTAAGTTATCTTGTGAGTTCATGGCTCTGAAGAAGCTGCTACAGTGAAGGATGTGCTGCATATTAAAAATACAAGCTAAACAGAGTAGGGAAAATTGTGGGAGAGTCAGGATTCGTTACTTTCTGTTTATATATAGTAGTGGGGTAATATCTTTTATTGGACCATCTTCTTTTGGCCAGAGAGACAAGCTTTGAAGCTTATCCAGAGCTTCTCTTCAAACCTCTCATCCCTTACCATGTGAGGTACACACAGATATTCCACTTTTCAAAAGCTCTGAGCAGTCACTAGAAACTGGAGATAGTTGTGGGCGGTAGGCACTCTTTTAAAAAGTCTGATGGATTTTTTTTAATCATAACTATCTACAAAGGAAAAAAATAAAATTAACATTGATGTTAAGGTCTGACCTAAAACCTTCCAAACAAGGCGGTTCTGAGTTAATATTAAAATACTGTCTTTAACCTATTCCATCGTCTCAATTTTGCATACGTTTTCAAACATGGGGTGTTCTTGTGCAGTGAGACTGAGGCACAAAGGACTGAATTAAAGGAAGATTGTTTCGGCCGTACTTTTGAATTTGGGGACTCTTAGGTGTTTGATTTAGCCCCATTTTACATTTGTATTTAATATTTAGGTGTTTATATGACTTCACGTAAAACACAAGAAAATCACGTTTAAGCTAAATGAAGAGAAGAAAACACAGGAGCAGCAAACACAAGTAATTAATGTTGTTAGACTTCACTTTGATTATTTTTGAAGACTGAATTGAGCCGGGGGGAGCCTGGGTATTTAATTTTCTCTGTGTCCATGTGTGGCTGGGGAATCCTCTAACTCTGGTGATGCAAATGTATATTTAATTAGAATTATTGCTGAAAATGGCTTTTACAGTTAGGATGCCCAGGAAGGGAAGGCATAGGGATTCTTACTTTGTAAGGCACAGCACTGAAATTTTCTACCTGCTGGCTGCAGTCTGCTGCCTTTTGAAAAGAGAGGAAGCCATCACAGGTACTTCTGGATCAATAAGGCTGGATTTGCAGTGATCATGGAGAGGCTAAGAGGTAAAGACCCTCCTGAACCCACCCAAAAAACCCACCGGTTGGCTCTCCTTGAGTATTATATGAGAGCAATTACTAGGAGTAAACAAAATAATTTGCACTCTTATTATTGCAACTTTCTAAGACTATATCCAGTTATGAACTTACAAAAATTGTTATGCAAGTGTACTGATGTTGAAGTAGCAAGCATTATGTTTGAAAAATGATCCTCAAAGGAAATTTAAATCATAGTAAAACGAAAAGAACTATACAGAGATTAACACTTGAATACCAGTTTTCATGAGTGTTGTGCTCATAAATCTCTTGCCTTTGTTTTTGTTACCTTTTACAGAGAAATACAGCTATATTTTTAAATCACCCTTTAAGTTTTCTGATGTACTAGGTAACTGTCTTACTCATGATTTTAATGATGTATTTGCACAGTAGACTGTAACTGAATTATAAAATAGCTCTAATACTGTTACTCTAGTGCATCTGACTTCAGAAGCATTTTGATCTTTCAGTGACTGAAGGACCAGAAAATACATGTCTATTAAATATATGTAGTGCAGAAGCTTCTAGTGGGTCTTCAGGTCTATATTGTAAATAGTGTAGTTTTTAGTGTAAATTCACATAGAGCGCATGAAAAACGTATAACAAATTATGAATAGTAGCTACTTCTAGGGTGGATTGATTTAAATCAAGGTGATTTAAATCACAAAAAAACCCTTCACATTTCTTCAAACAATAGTGCAAATCTGAACACTAAAACATGTTAATTTACAGCATTTTACAACATGTAGGATGGTGTATTTTGGTTTTTTTATATACTCATTACCTATCTTTTAAATTAATAAAAATCAACGTATTATGTACTATGTCAAGCTGCAGATGCAGTCACAGTATAGTAGAAATGGTAAGAACTAAATCACATGCACAAATACAATAGCACTCATATTTTATTAAACTAAAACTTAAGTGTTACATAAATACTTCACATTTGCAGTGACAGCAGTCTCCTGAGTTAGTCTGTTGTCTGCCTTAAACTTTTTTTATTTTTCAAATGTTTTTAATTCTAATAGACAAGTCCCCATAATACTAAATGTATGGTGTCCTTAACTTCTACAGCTAGCTCTCATCTTTCCCACTCCCACTTTCATTTTGATGCAGATCTGATTCCATGTTACCAAAAAAGCTAAAACTGACTGTACTTAGAGTGCACTTAATTTTTGGAGTAAGCTAGATGGAAAACAAGTATAGAATGGGGGTTTCTTTGGGGAAGCTGAATTATGCTGAAGTAAAATAGGGAAAGGACTTATGGTATCATCATTATGGTCTGACCATGATATTCCAAAATAAGAGGCTTGTATTATCTCTATATAAAAAAGTTTTTCCTGCTGGGCGACAGAATGATACCATCGTTCTCCGGTGGGTGGGGGAGGAGTTGGTGAGCATAGTAAACACAGAGTGCAGCACGGTAGTGTTATATAAAATAAGAAAATGACACTCAATGGCAACTCTAAATTTCTTTTACTGCAGGGTTCTGTATTGTATACTTGGGTGATTCTAAACCTACTGACCTAATTAAACAAGCCATAAGTATTAGCTAAGCTAAACTTTTTTTTTCTCGCAACATCCAACATAGCAAATAGCTTGAGAATTTACTTGTTAAATCACAGATGTGTTGCATAGTTGATCCACATTGTTCTTCAGACATATCTGCATCATTTGCGCCCATTAAGCAGTTTTCCTTATGATGTTTCATTCTTGCATTTTCTGTTTATACTGATTACAATTGACACATTTTCCTTTTTTACCCAGGCAACTAATGTCTTCAAAATATTCACAGATAGGCTCTTTTACATTCAGAAGCCATGACAATTTTCTGTGGCAAAAGTATGCGCTGAATAACATCTTCCCTTTTTCTTTTCAGTCCATTCCATTGTTCCTTTCTATGTTGCCTCCATCCTTTCCCTGTGTATTGTCTCTCTGTCCTTAAGACAATGTCTTAATTAACTTTGCCATGCTTGGCACAGGTACACCACCACATAAGCGCAGAACAGAAACAATCTTAACTTGCATCTTTCTTTGCACATGTTACTTTAGTCTGTTGTGATACAGAAATTGGATGCCTGGAACTTTCAAGAAGCAAGACCTGGTAGTTAGGCTGGACAGACTAGAGCCATTAATTCATTTTTGTGAGTTTGTAAGCATAGGTGTAGCATGTTTGTGAGGTGATTTAATTGTAACTTTTTTTTAATGAGAAATAATAGTATTTTTTTTAAATAAAAAAACAGATTTAAATAAAAAATCTGGTTTTTTGTTTTTTAATTGTTGGGTTTTTTTTAACCACCTTGGTTACTTCTGAGGTTTCTTCAACCTAAGAGTCTCAGCAATGCTCCTTTATCTCCGCTTCTTACTATTCTTTAAATCCACAAAACAGGTCATGTTGCAGACTCTAATTGAATTGAAGGTAATTTTAAGTTGTATTTCCAGAAAACTTTCAACTCCAAACTAATAAACTTGTTTGGTGAATAAAAAGTTTGTGTGACCAGATTAATCTGTTAGGACCAATTTTTTTAAAAGCCCTGTTTATGAAAGAGATCTTCATGAGAGATGTGGGGAAGGCTTTCTACATATCAAGGTGTAAAGCACTGATTGGAGGGAGGAGAGACGGGAGAGAGGAGTTCATGTTTTTTTCCAATGCGTCAGAGTAATTGCAAGCCTGTTGTTCTGCCCTCAGACTCCTCCACCTCTGTGCTGGTGCAGAAAGCTACTAGATATTGTGTCGCTATATCTGTGTACGCACGCTTTGGCCACCTCTATCCCTATACATTGAACTGCAGTGTGTCTGTTGCCCTTAGAACTTTGTACTCCCACACTATATACGGCAGAGAGCATTAGAACTTGATTCATAAAGACCATCATGACTACATTTGAAAAATATATGTACTGTAGGTTTCCAGTGGCCCGACTGACAGATGCCACAGGAGAATGCTCCAGCAAGAAGCCCAGTACCCTGAAAATCCAGCTCTTGGAAAGCAGGCAGGAGGGGAGACCTCTAATAGGTGGTGTTACTGGTTACTACTTGGAGGATAAATCTGTCCTATCAGCCTCTGGCTGGTATGTATCTGATAAATGCCAAGTGCTAGCTGCCCTCTTGGCTGCTGTAACAAGAGGGAGGAGCTACAACTTCTCTAGCATCTATGTTTTGGGTTATCTGCCTCCATTAATAATTTCAGTGTCTCTCTTCTTTGTTGCTCTTGGTAGGTTTCTCAAATAGCAAAATCATGACACCGAAATAGTTCTTAAAGTTTCACTGCTTCCTACAGAATTCCATAGCAGTAGTGAAACTGTCTTGAGCCTTGTAGATTTTATTTGGCTGTTTTTTTTAAAGCTATGGGCAACCATAGAGGCACTGGGCTGGTGTCCTAGCAGGTTCAGGAAGAATTCATTGCATTTGTTTAGATTTGGTTCATCTTCAGAGTTAATCTTCACAAGTATAAGGGTGAGAAAAGTAAGTTTTTTGAGACAATTTACATTTTGCAGAAACTGATGACTTACACGTCATTCAGTCGGGAAATCTTCCTACGCAGTACTGTCAAGTGGATTTTTCAAGCCTTATGCATGTGCTCCTGCACTGGCATTTATGAAAAACTACAAGATTTACCCAGCATTGCTTGGGACCTTAACTCAATTTTTGTTTTTGGAAAATAAAATGAAAATATTTATGCTTCAGTAAGTCATTGCTTAGGGTGGGGCTTAGGGATGAGGGATTCAGTATGCAGGTTCCCCAGGGTAGAGCATTATCCCAACCCTCTCTCACTGTAGCAGCTTGAGGCCAGATGAGAAGTGCCTGTTCCTGGCAGCTGCAGCTCTCTAGCAGGCACAGCTGGGAGAAGGGTGTATGTCCCTGGCTGCAGCAGGTCCAGACTTGTATGTTCCCTTCTCTCCTTAGCAACCTGTGCACTTTCTCTTCACTCCCTGACAAAGGGGAACAACCAGCAGTGTTCCTGTACAAATGGGGGGTGTCAGCCCTCCCTAATAGGTACCTGGGGTCAGGGCTGGGGCAGTCCCGGACAGGAGGAATGAATCCTCAGCCAGCCCCTTTCACCTGCTGTTGTTTCTGTTTCTTTTCTCTGTGGCTTTATGAGCAGCAATCCCATTCCAGGAAAATCTCATTTTCTTGGCACATTCAAACCCTTACCGTGTTTTAAGTTATAAGAGGAAACTATATATCAAATTTGGTGGTCCTCATTCTTACTGTTTCGGAGGAGTTCTTGAACAGACAGACACATTCTCTCACTAAATGTATCTACCATGTTTGTCTATAATTGAGGCAATCGTCTGGGAAAAGATGAGTATACACAATTAGAGGAAATCCTCCATATTCAATATAAAATAAGTAATGTGACTCAGTGTTAAAATCTGTTATCCTTTCACATGGCTGGATACTTTTACAAGGGTCAGTAGGTGATATTTTGAGGAAGTCAAGAATCTCTTTTTGTGTTTAACTTCCAGCTTACAGTTAATGAAGCAGCCGCTCAGCTGTGTGTAAAAGATAATGCACTGTTAACCAGGAGAGATGAACTCTTTGCTCTGGCTCGGCAGATCTCTCGAGAAGTTACATACAAGTACACTTACAGGACCACCAAGTAAGCTTTTAATGAACTCAAGGGAACTTTATTTTCAATTAAGTAATCCATTTAATAGAATTGAAATGTGAATCATTAGAAAGCTCTTTTAATTCTTCCTCCTCTGCAGCTAACAAAATGTTTACATTAGGCAGGAGGGAGCACATACATATGAAAAATAGAAAATGTTGGTAATACTGTGTAAAGTTTAAACCATGGAACTTTTCATAGTGTTAAAATCACTTTTATTGGCATGTAGTTATTTTAATTCTTTCACCTGCCTTTTGGTTCTCCATATACAGTAACCATATATCTCCTTCGGTATACTATGACTGAGAAGCAAATATTTTAAATTAAGAAATTTATGATTTCAAGGCTAATATAAATCAGCAAGGCTTAAGTAACCTCATTAGAGCATGTATGAAAGACAAGGGTAATTATAAACACTTGTTTTAAAAATAATAATTTGAGATCAAATTTAAGTGCCCCTTTTTAATATAATCAGATCAGTCAATGGAAAACAGGATAGGCTTTACGTCTAATTAATATCTGTGCATGGCAGAATTAATGCATTTTACAAAGCAGACCCATTGAGCTAATGTTTTTCAGTGTATTCTATATAGTACTGTGAAAATCTCTCAGATATTACAATTGTGTTGAAAATACATTTTTCATATATTTTCAGAAATTTTTAAAGATTATTGGCTAATGCACATGTCTGGCTGTGCTAGGGTCTTCCCCCAATCCTGGGTAACAGAGGCTAAAGGGCATTTAGTCATAAAGATCATGCTGAAACTTTCTGCTTTTAGGTGGAATGTATGTGTTCACAACTCCAGCACATAGGCCTATGTACTCTGTGTGTGGGGGGGGAGGGGGTTGTTTGTTTGAGGACTTAGGTGATGAATGGGCCTTGTGCTATTCTTCTGCACAGGACTGACTTTCACCATAATTTAGCTCAATTTATTTGGGTTCCTTTTTTCCCCTCCCATTGCATGATCTTGTCTAGTTTTGCCCTGATTTCATTCCTCTTGTTTTTCCCCTGTAATGCCCTTTCTCTTTAACAGCTGACTAACACACAGTAAGTCTTTCAGCTCTATCACTGTATCCTGTCAACCACATTTTTTTACCCTTAGTTGAATTTCTGCTGCTTTCTGTTTCTGCCCAATTCTGCAAATCCTTGCTTATTGAGTACTCCAGATGCCTTCCACAGTATGAACTGAGTGGTTGAGAGTTTTTCCCCCACTAAGTGGGCCATATTCACCCTTGAAGGGTGTTAAATTAATAATAATAATATGAGTAATAGCAGAGATCTATTTGGTGCTCTATTTTTTTATGTAAAACCAGGATAGTGACATTATTTTTTAATACTATGTTGTTTTTTCCTTCTAGATCTAAATGTGGAGATAGAGATGAACTGTCACCGAAGAGAATTAAGCTAGAGGTATGATAGTGTGATTACTATATGCCAAGTTTTATGTGGGGGGAAAAAAATGATTTGCCCCTAAGTTAGAGAACTTAAGAGAAACAGAACACCTGGTAACTTAGAATTTGCTGACAGCTTACAATTTCGCATAGCAGTATCCATTTTGTCTGTGATGACTTTCTTCATTTTTGGTCCAGGGATCTGTGTGTGGTTCATGAGAAAATACGATGCAGATTAGAGGAAAAGTGGTGGCGGGGTGGGGGAATTACACTGTTGCAGGCAGAGCTGGCATAGACGTATGGCCACTGCTGTACAGTGCACTTGCTGCAGATTCCAAAGGATTGTCAGGCTTTTTCTGCAGTCTCTGTGATTTGGGCTGTGAGATTGGGAGACAAATTGTGTCCACCCTGAGAGACCAATGTGGGGGAAGTTATCAGAGGTTACTTATATAGAGATCTTCCTTCCACTAAACTCTGTTGTCTTGTGTGATTTTTATTTGTTTTTCTGTGGCTTAAGAAACATTTTATAAGGCTCTGACACAGTTCTGTAAACTTAGAGAAAATAATTTTATGTTTAATTAGGCACCACTGTCTCAGTATTAATATTATATTAGGAAAAATAAACATCAAATAGATGATTCAGATGGTTTTTGTTTGTATCCTATTTTTGATTTTAAAAAAAGTTAGATGTGTAGAAAGTGCATGCTGCGCTAGTTTTCTTTAGATTATAAAATACAGGCCAAAATTCTGCCCTGTGATCCCCATAGAACATCTAGTCCAAGTACTATGCTTTCCATGCGTGAGTGGGAGACTTCCCATTGGAAAATGCACTGCAAGTTCTAGGCAATATCCTCCCATGGTGTGGTGTGCTTTTTTTTTTTTTTTGTGAGGGGGTGTTTGGTTTTTTTTGGCGGCGGTGGGGGGAGTGTTTATAAAGCTGAATTTCATTGAAATTGGTGGGAGTCTTTCTGTGGTCTTCAGTGGGCTTTGAATCATCCAAAATTCAGAACTGATTTTTTTTAACTGATTAGCCTCTTCACTGCTGCTCTTTTATCCATCTGATGCATCTATAGTTCTCTTTGTATGAGCTACAAAACTAAAATTAATGATATAGTACATTACGATGTGGGTCTGCATTATAGCAGCATTTAATGGATGTATGTGTTCTGTATGTGTTCTTCATTATGTAACACTAATATAAGAGTTTGCAGTGCAAGGGAATGGCACTTTTTCATATTTAATGCCTTCCGTGAGGAATGATATGGCGCATGTAGTCTCCATTATTTCAATGTAGTACAAGGCTTTGTATTTGTTATCTATACAAAGCCCATTCTCATCTGGCAAATACTCAGTCAAGCACACTTTCCCCTTGAAAATAAGAAATTAGTTTTGAAAACCAGATATAAATAAAGAATTTTAAAAATGTAGTCATTTTGCATCCTGCCCATTTTATTGTGCAACACCGGGATAACAGCACCGGACAGCATTTGCAAATACATAATTTGAATTGTGTGAATGTGTGCTCGGAAGGTTTTTACTCTCAGCCTCCATGCTGGTAATTCTGTCTTGGTTTCTTAGCATTATAACCCCAAAATTTAGAGGTAGAAAAAGCACTATTAAGTCATCTCTGCATCATCACTATCCTTGGACAATACACAGTACTATAGTTCCTTATAGTATATTCTCCAGTGTTTTTTGTCCAGTCTAGTTTAAAATTACTCAAGCAGTGATGCTTCTACAGCTTCTCTTGCTAGACTGTTCCATAGTATGAGATCTCATCATTAGGAATTGTTTTCCTTTCTTCAGTAGTAGTTAATTATTAAGCAACTGAAATAAGCCACAGGGGAGTAATTTTTTTGGTAGGATTTTTTTATAGGTAAAAAATGGAAACATGGGGAAAAACAGTAGGCTTAAGCTGAAACTTTAGGCTGTTGTGTGGAAAAGGAGACTTAAATACCACTAAGAGAAAGCATTGTCATATATACAGAGCAGTGAAGCTTCAGGCTTTTTGTTCACTACTTTCAGGCCATGTTCTCAGTGCAATATATCAGAAGAAATACGTTCACTCTCTTTCTGCTTCTTTTAAGAGTGCGTAGTTTGATTGTGTGATTTCCCCCCCCCCCCCCCCGAAGGATTGAATATCTTTAGTCCACAAAAAAATTTTCTAGATCTTTTTTCTTGTTACACCGATGTACCAAATGAAAATATTGTTTCATTAAAGAGGCTATAGTACTAACTGATGCTGAAGTGATGACACCCAAATGTACCAACATGTTTTTCTGTTTTGAAGTTCTATATTGGAGATACCATTTATGTGGCAAGACCATTATCTCATCGTGTTAATGGTTTGTGGCTCTAATTTATATTTCAGATCCTATTATTTTTTTAAAAATATATAGTTAGACTATTCCATTACATTTGCAGGGTTATTTTCCCAAGAAAACATCTTAGTATTGACTTTTTTTTTCGTTAGCAATATTTTTCTAACAAAAGGATAAGTAGGAGAAAACATTTCAGCAAATCTTGCAGAATTCTCTCTCCATACTGGATGGAAATAGTGTCTATCCATTCTTTGAAAGTTGTACTTGCTGCATCTTCTGTCTGAATATAGAGAGCAAGCACAGTAGGTTAGTGTTCTGGCTTTTCTCTGGTGGAGACATAAGGTCTGATCTTGCCTTTTCTTTTTGAAAGGTCATTTCACTTATCGCTTGAGGCAGGATTGGAACATTGGAGCATGATTTGCCATTGCCTTGCCAATTAGATAGTCATACCTCTTCAGAGTGTGGTGTGAAAGGCTACTGTGCTATTTGGAAATGTTTTGTATTGCACATTGCATGAGTATAAATTACTGCTTTAGGACACAGGCAAACATTATCTGGTATTTTGCAAGCTAGGCTTGATGTAGGTATTCCAGCAGGGCCATATAGGCAAAGTTACACATTGCCTTCCACTCTTGCAAATTCTTCCTCTTCATAAGCACTAAATTCATACAAGCATTACAAAGAAACAGAAGACTACAAATTTATATCAGATTACCTGTAGAGCCTTTCTCTTACCCCTTCCCCCCATGTGCCCTTCCCATTTTGTTGATAGAGGGGGAGGCTGTGGGTAGAGAAAAGAGAGAGATTCTAGCAAAACAGGCTAAGAGAGTAGCGTATACGGGAGACAGAATGGAGTTACTGTACTTGGGGTAGGACTTGGGAGTGAATCAAAAGAAAGCGCTAGGGCTGTTAAATTTCTTCTGGACAAAGAGCAGTAGGGGAGAATAAAGATACAAACAGTATTTCCCTTCTCCCACTAAGCAGCCTTGTTGTTCTGTGAAAGGTGTTGCTGGAAGGGGAAGAGGGGTGCCCCTTATTTTGTCCTCACTGATGAGTCACTGGTAATGCTTTTCAAAGCAATGAGCTGCAGCAGCTCAGAAAACAAAACAAGTCACAGGTACACTGCACAAATGGCATAGAGAGTGTGGCTACTCATCCCACTCATTTCTGCCTTTGTAAATTGTGTGTGAATAGGTTTGCTTTCCACATATAGTATTGACAGCCAGGAGGGGAAAGAAGTGAAGAAGTAGAAAGTTCTTACTCTTCTGTGTGCTGGTAATACAAAGGACTCCTCATCAAGTGAATGGCAATGTTAAAATAGAGGCGGACGAGTGGGAGAACCTGAGACAGTCAAGTTCAAAAAGCTCAGTGGGAGTAAGAGACCCAGAGGGGAATGCGAGACTAAAACATCTGCAGTCAGTGCCCACCTACACCATTGCCAGGCAGGTTGAAAGGAGAACCAAGATCAGAGGTGTGGGATTTCTTTCTCCCTGATTACAAGAACAGAAGCATTACAATCTGCTCTTCGTGCAAGAAAAATGTCATGGGAGATGAGGAAAAGGACACGTGAGACTGAGAACATCTGTTGTAAGAAACCACTTTAGAAAGAACTGAACAGCATGGAAGAAAACATGAGATCTGTGTAATAAGGGTCTTCTCCACACTAGGTAGCAATGGGGAAAGGCTTGCTTAGCTAGGAGTAGGCCATAGATGGATGTCACATGGAATTGCATAACCTTCTGTTACTACTTTCTGAATCATCTATTCCTGTATCATAAGGCTTTTGTGAGCAAAAGACCAGTGTGATAGGGGCACATCTCAGAAAATGATCCAGAATTCAGTTACCTATTGAAGAAAGATATGTGAAGGTAAGACACAGCAACAGAAACCATTTGTATTCTGTGGGCCTGCTTTTGAAAAAAGGACTTCAATTTTACTGGTGCTTGATTACTAGTGTAAATATATGCAAGTACATTTTATAGCAGTATGTCCATATATACTTCCATGTTCAAAATTTCAGCTACATGTATATAGGGATGTCAGGCATTTAAAGGCAAAGAATGAGGCCTCTCCTTAAAAAAACAAAAAAACCCCTCCTAACCAGTAATAAATTTAGGTCTAAGCATAAAAGTAGCCAGTGTCTTGTATTGCACTTTGAGCATTTTTCTGTTTTCAGAAGGTGAGGTTCTATAGAGCATTTGTGCTGTTTTAAAATGGTAAATATTCATTGGGTTGGATTTTTTCTGTTTGACAAATTTGGGTGGGTTGAGCTTCATGAGAATCAGGCCCTTGATGCTTCCTCTCAAGGAAGAAAGCCTTGCTGATGTAAAGGGAGTTTCTCTGTGGGGGGGAAGCAGACCCCCGATACATTCAACGTGATACAAATGTCCCTGTGTCATAGACCACTGACTGCCCAGGCCTCATTATTCACTAATTGTCTTCTGCTGTCCCCTCCTCCCTTCCTTTGTTAGTTAGAGTTGCCAGGGATACAGTATTGGCCCGAACAGTCCAGTATTTGCGGCCTCTGATTGGTAAAAAACCCCAAGAAAATACCGGACATTTAAAATGTTTTTCTTGGACGGAAGGCCACTTAGGACATTCTTCTCCTGCCGCATCTGCCGCATTCTTTTCCCTCGATCCATGTTTGGCATTGTTTGTGAAAGTATCTGGCAACCCTATTGTTAGTTAGAGGCAGTGAATCATTCTACAGGTGTTTGGGTTTTCTGTTCCTTCTAGGGATGCTATTTTTCCCTTTCTTAGATTATAAAATCTTCAGGCAAGCACCATCTTCCTGCATATGAGTACCTAACATGCGATAGGTACTCCCTGCAATCCTCCTAAAAATGTTACTTTGGCACAGATATCACTGGTTTTAGATCCTGCTTCCTTCAGCCTTTTAGCAGGGGGTTGGACTCAATGACCTAGAATCATACGAGGGTTGGAAGAGACCTCAGGAGGACACTGAGTCCAACCCCCTCCCCAAAGCAGGACCAACCCCAACTAAATCATTCCAGCCAGGGTTTTGTCAAGCTGGGGACTTAAGAACCTCTAGGGATGGAGATTCCACCACTTCCCTAGACAACCTAGACCCGTGGTCCCCAACACGGTGCCCGCGGGCACCATGTCGCCCGCGGGGGCATTTCAATGCGCCCGCCAGGTGCTCGGGGCTGGCCTGGCCCCGGGCACATGGCGCCCGGGCGCTTGCGGGGAGAGCGCGCTTGGCTGGGGGAGCGCCGGACGCGCTGCACTCGGCGGGAGGCGGCGGGAGGGAGCGCCGGCCCCGGGCGCGTGGCGCTCGGCTGGGGGAGCGCCAGCCCCGGGCGCGCAGCACTCGGTGGGGGGGGGGGGGGGAGCGCCGGCCCCGGGCGCGCGGCACTCGGCGGGGGGGAGGGGGAGTGCCGGCTCCAGGCGCTCGGCGGGGGGGAGGGGGAGCGCCGGCTCCGGGCGCGTGGGCCTTGGAGGGGGCCCCGCCCCGGGCGCGCGGGCCTTGGAGGGGGCCCCGCCCCTGGGCGCGTGGATGGGGGGGGCGCCCCCGGGCCCCGCCCCCTGGCGCCCGGCGGGCAAGCGGCCACGCCCCCTGGCGCCTGACAACCTAAAAAGGTTGGGGACCACTGACCTAGACCAATGCTTCAGCACGCTTCTAGTAAAGTAACTTTTCCTAATATCCAACCTAGTCCTCCTCCACTGCAACTTGAGACCATTGCTCCTTGTTCTGTCATCTGTCGCCACTGAGAACAGCCTCTTTCCATCCTCTTTGAAATCCCCCTTCAGGTAGTTAAAAGGCTGCTATCAGTCCTCTTTCTCCCTCCCCTCCCTAACCTCCCCCCCCCCCCCCCGACTCTTCTGTAAACTAAATAAGCCCAAATTCCTCCGTCTCTCCTCATAAATCATGTGCTCCAGCCCCCTTATCGTTTTTGTTGCCCTCCGCTGAACTTTCTTCAATGCGTCCACATCCTTTCTGTAATGAGGGCCCCAGAATTGGATGCAATACTCCAGATGCCTCACCAGTGCTGAATAAAGGGGAATAATCATTTCTCTAGATGTGATGGAAATGCTCCTCCCAATCCATCTTAATATGCTGTTAGCCTTGGCTACAAAGGCACACTGTTGAGTCACATCCAGCTTCTCATCCACCATAATCCCCAGGTGTCTTTCTGCCAAACTGCTGCTCAGCCAGTTGGTCCCCAGCCTGTAACAGTGCTTGGGATTCTTCCATCCCCAATGCAGGACCCTGAGGTCTCTTCCAATCCTATAATTCTATGTTGAATTTTGTGTTGATTTGCCCAATTTTCTGAGCTACTAAATTCTTCTACTGTGTTTTCTGTAAAATAGGCAAGTACATGCCTTGCTGTATATCTGAGATCAGTCTCTGCATGTATGGCAAGGCTCATGGACGCTATAGATGCAAATAGTCAAAGGTAGAGCAGTAGTCTACATTTATGGCATTGGTTCCTTTAAAAAAAACAAAAAAACCCTCAAACTTCTAAATCCAAAGGAAAACCATAAAACATTGGGCCTAATTCTGCTCTCTTACACTGGCTTAGTTAATACATATTAACTCGACGAATGTCAATGGCAATTCTCTGGATTTACAAACCTCTGATCTGCACGTCTCCTGCTATGAGCCAGATCACATGTGCTGCAGTATCTCGCATTGCGGAAGCATAATTTGGTTAATTTGCTTCAGAATCTTAATCCTAGTTTTTCCACAGGAGTTAAAGAAGATTCTCTTTTAACTCACATGATACATTGCTTTTTCTTTTAAAAGCAAAACAAAATCATATACCCTGTTTGTTTTTGCTCAACAGGATGGTTTTCCTGATTTCCAGGACACGGTCCAGACACTTTATCAACAAGAGAAAGTACCACTTGCCTTGGCCAAAGGCAAAAGTGAAGAGTTGGCAGCTCTTAATTCGCAGGTAGACAAACTACTCAAAACTATCAGGTTTCTACTGAGATGCTGTCTAGAATAGAAACAGTTGCTTTCTAGGCTACTTTTGGTATTGTATTTTGATGACTAAAATCATTACCTCAAGTTCTCAAATATCACCTGAGCTAGTTGAGATAATATCACTGCTAATATGGCTTTAACTCTTTAGGCTGTTATGACACGCTATATTTTTACCTTCATTCATTGAAAGAAAATAAGAATTTTTACCTAGATGTTACAAAAAAGAAGGAATGCAGTACTGACATTACAATGTATGCATATAAAAGTGAAAAACTTTTATTTTTAAAAGTACTGTTTAAGATCCTAAAACATTACAGAACCCACAGGTAGACCATCAATCCTAATAAACTTGAAAGCTAGCTGTAGTCCTCTGGCACCGTGGAGACTAATAAAAATATATAAAGGATCACGAGTTTTCGTGGGGAAAAAACACTTCTTCAAATGAGCTGAAGTGGGTTTTGCCCATGAAAGTTCATGATACTGTATATATTTTTGTAGTCTCTAAGATGCCAAAAGACCATTCATTGTTTTTAAAGTTACAGACTAACACAGCTACCCTTCTGAGACTTTGAAAGCAAATTGTTAGAAAATTGTTTCTCCTTTTATCTACCCACCAAGACCTAAAGTCAGCATTCTGTGATTCTCGTATAGATCGTGATGATATCTAAAGTAGTCTGAGTAAAAATATAGAACAGGTTCCTTCCCTGCTGTCAATGTTATCACTTTACTAGAGAACCTAGGATGTGGTCTTCTCTTTACACTGGCAGTTAATTTGTAGGGTTGTCTTTTGAGAGCACAAATGTCAATAGGGGAATTGAGGTCATGGCACATCTCCAAAGAGAGGCTCAACCCCTTGCAAGAATCAGCTCTTTTTTAATGGGATTAGTAGTAATGAATACGCTTATAAAATACCTACAAAGAGAAGTCAATGCACTTTACAGTTTGCTAGCATCTATCTCTTGGTGCTAATTCTGCAAATTTTTGCTTCCATTTTTGTTTGTATGCTTCTGTATTCCTCTTTGGAGTCGACATATTTTTTTAACGGGTGATATTTTAAAAAAAATAAGATGTTGAGTCACAGTCTTGAGAACAAGATCATATTGAAAGTTAAAATTCTCTTGGCACTATAGTTGATGACAAACATTTATACATCATTCCCTCCCACGTTGCTCTACATTGTTTAATTTCACTCTCAAGAGGTGTATAGGTCTTGTTCTTCTTCTAGACAGACATTTCACACCTTTATCCCCCACAAACATACTGTCATCCTACACTTTCACAATGGCAGATTTTTAAACTTGTGTACTGCTGTTTCCTAAAATAAAGACTCCAAGATGTCTGGTAAAATCTTGGCATAAGTTTTTAGCAGATGTTGCCATTGCTCTTGGAAAATTTTATAGAACCATTTATTTCAGTAGGACTAAACTTGATCATTAAACTCTTGCATTTGGGAGTTTTAAGTGTAGACTGCAGTTCTAAATTGCAGAAAGTTTGTTCTCCTCCAGTAATAAATATTATGTTGCTGGACTAAAACAGAACATGTGATTTTATGCACTTTGAGAGACACTATGTGCATGTGTGAAATTAATGGGTGCAAAAATATTTTGTTTGCTTGATAGTTTTGAGGTAACTAAAGCCATGTGTACATATGGGACAGGTCTGGGCAAAATACCCTCCACGGGCTGGATGCGGCCCACCAAGCGCCAGATCTGGCCCATGGACGCAGTGTGAAACCTCAGGCAGGCTCCCAGAGAAGGTGCTGCGGGACTCTGTTTGAACAGCTGAGAGGCCAGGGGAGGAAGGGGAGGCTTCACCTGGTGCTCCCACCACCAGCATAATCACAGTGGCCTGTTTCCAGTCAATGGGAGCTGTCTGTTGTCAAAAGGCAGATTGCAAAGCACCCTCCCTCCTCACCTCAGGCTTATAACTGTTCAAAAACCACATGGGCCCCTTCAGCCAGTGTGGGGGTGGGGCAGGCAGGGAGTCTGCTTGAGAAGGCTGCTGGCTGGGAATCAAGCAACTAAGTCTCCTGGCCAGAACCTGTCTTTGGCACCCCAACCCTCTGGCACCCACCACACATACCTCAAACCCTCTTCCCCCCTCCTGCTCAATATCCCCTCCCAAATCCTGCATCGCCCCAGGTCACAATCCTCTCTTGCCCAAGGTCATAACCCAAACCTCTGCACCCTAGTCCTCTAACCCAGGTCACAACTGCCTCCTTCACCCAAACTCCTTTCCTCCCAGACCCCACACCCTCTCCTGCACCCCAATCCCTTATGGTAAGCTCCCTTCTGCACCCAACCGCCATCCCAGAACCCGCACCTCCTCCATTAATATGAAAGCATGTGGCCCTTGACCACTTTCCATTCTTGGAGTGGAGCTCCAGCAAAAAGTATTGCCCACCTCTGGTATGGGCCATCAACAGAACTATATCTATGCTGCTTGCTTTGTTACCTGCTAGTATTATTTTTTTCCTGTACATCAGCATCCATATATATATATATATTTTTTGTTGCTCTATTTGCAGTCTGAAAAGGTGATGGCAAAACAGATGGAGTTTCTTTGTAACCAAGCAGGGTTAGAGAGACTGCAACACTCAGAGAGACGCCTTTCCGCAGGGTACTACAGACAAAGCTCAGAAGAGCACAGCCCCAATGGCATGACATTAGACAGTGCGGATGGACAAGGTATGGTAGGTTCCAAGCATGACATTGCTGCCACCCAATTTGTCTGGTGTTATGCAGTCATTTAGTACTGATGTTATTTATATAGCATCATCAGTGTTGAGGAAGCTAAGCAGACAAATAAAGACAAGGTCCCTGCCTGAAAGACCCTAGTCTGTCAGGGCTTGTCTTCACTGCTGTGGAGATTGACAGTGCAGCATTGATCTTCCAGCATTTGATTTAGTGGGTCTAGTAAAGACCTGCTAAATTAAATGCTGACAAGCGCCCCTGTTGACTGTGGCATTCACAAGGAATAACGGAAGTCACAGGGGTATTTCTCCTGTCGACCTCCCACTGTGGGGATGGTCCCGAAACTCGGCTTAAGGTATGTCAGCTCCAGCTATATTATTTATGACGGTTACGTGCACCTCTGTGGGTAGGCAGAGGTCTTGCAGCAGGTGGGCAACTCATTGAGATCATTGTTTCTCAACCTGGGGGTTGTGACTCCCAGGAGGGTCATGGGATGAGTTTAGAGGGGTCACAAGTGCAGGGCTGGTGCCCACGATCCCATGTCACAGGGAGCCCCGCGAAGCTAAGATACATGCTTCAGTCCCAGGCAGCAGGGCTTGGTCTTCAGCCTCACTGTCTGGGGCTCCAGCTACAGAACACACTCCCAAGTGAGTATCAAACAGAAATGTAAGTACAGTATTTACGTGCCAATCGGTGTATTTTATAATTGTATGGTAAAAATGCAAATGGAAGCAGTTCTTCAGTAATAGTGTGCTGCCATACTTCATAATTTTATGTCTGATTTTGTAAGTAAGTAGTTTTTAAGTGAAGTGAAACTTGGTTGTACACAAGACAAATCAGACTTGTGAAAGGGTACAGTAGTCGAAAGGTTGAGAATCACTGATCTAAATAATACAACCAGATATAGAGCCAGATTCTACTCAGTAACTGGGGATACTCCATTGACTTCAGTGGAGGTGTTCTACATGTAGACTCGTGTACCAGGGACCAGAATTTTGCTTGTGGATTACCTCTCTTTAAAACTTTACAAATAGGCATGAAACCATTGTTCAGTGTATGGCAATGCAGGAGAGCTATACTATAGTCCTGTTCCCTGTCTCTTGCATCTTAGCCAGGGAATGCTACAGGGGCATCAAACCAATGAGTAATTCAGGTGATTTTTAAGGAGGGGCATTTTGTTCGTAAAGAATCCTACTCCTCTGCTTGAACTGTAATAGCTTCAGTGAAATAGTGCCTGGGAGAGAGAAGGGATCCTCTAGGCTTTGGCTGAGATCCAAAGGACCTTTTCCCGGGAAGAAGACTTTTACTCTTTTGCTTACTAATCTTAGAAGGTATAGCTGGTGACTTGTCGGTTACCACTTCTAGTTAAATATCTCGGTGTACAATAGCTGAAGAAAACTTGTGGAGCTATCTATATCAGTCCCAAAGAATTGGAAACATTTATTTACATCTGACAGCTTTTAATGTTCTAAGAGGATCCCATGGTAATCCCTATATCATGTTCAGTGTTTGTTGGAAGAGGGATCAGATTGTATTCTTGTATCTGTGTTTATATTCAGGATGTTAGAAGGTTGGCTTTGCTTTTATTGATAGTGTCTCTTCCATTAAATGAAATATTGTTAGTAGAGGTAACAAAATATAGCCAGAGGTCTTTTTTTTCTTAAGAACAATATAATATTTAAACAGGTAGAGTAGAAAGGGAAGCAAAGGAACTATTTTCTTGAGTGGGCATTACAAATTACAGGGTTTTTTTTGTGAGTTTTGGACAAATAATTTGTAGAAGAATGCCCAATATAGAGAGCACAGTTGTGAAGATTTCAAGAGTCATAGTATCTAAGGCTTGTTGAACCCTTGTGTGATTTCTCTCACGTGTTTGGCTGGTTGGCTGTTACTCATATGCCCACGTGTATCCAAGTGCCATATGTAGGGTCAAGAAGGAATTTTCCCCTCCAGGTTAGCAGCTGCCTTGCTGGATGGCTTTCAGTTCTTCTGCAGCATGTGGGTGAGGATCACTCCAGTAGGATTATCTATCTGGGTTGCATACTCAGGCCAGTCCCAGTGAGTCTCAATTATTTTTCTACCATTGCAGGAGTCTTGGGCACCTTGGTCTCTCCTTTCCTCTGCTGTGGTACATGGTTGTCTAGTCCCCAGTGGTTTGTAATGCTTTGGTCTAACTTTGATTGTTTTAGTGTGTTGTGGCCTGTGATATGTAGGAAGTCAGATTGGTGGTACAGTATCTTCTGGCCTTAAATTCTATGATTAACCCAGACCAGCATGGATGGGAAAGTGAGGATTTTTAGCACATTGAAATGTTTTTGAGCAAAATGATGGATTTGGTATGGCTGAGCATCAATCCATAGCAGCACTGGCAGCCTGGAAAGGAACAGAGGAAATCTCTCCTGCATAGTTGAAATCTAGAATGTGTTTTTTCACTGATTACATTTAGAAGTGGCCTTTCTTGCCTTAATTTTGATTCCTAGCGTTGCTGTGATTCATACTTAGTACTGAATATTTTAGCATTGATCTTTTTCAGGTGAGAGACCCCTGAATCTCCGAATGTCAAATCTGCAAAATAGACAGTTGCAGCACATTTCGCTAGATGGAGAGCAGCACGTAGGAAGGCCTCTAGGCAGCGACCTGATCCGACTTTACTCCAGTGGCGAGGCAAAGTCTCAGCCCTCAGGTAAGTGTTATCTGGTGCAAGCACCACAAGCTGCACCATAACGTCTATTCACAGGAGGCTTTCAGAGAGCTTCTGGAGAGCCATAAACCTAGTTATCCCTTTCAACAAAGAATTTAGTTCCTAGACACCTTCTGCAGATTGATAACATGAAACCAAGATGCAAGTGAAACCTCAGTTTGACTTGCTAATCTGGAAACCTGCTGAACATTTGATGAGAGATTTATGTATTTTTCAGTTATGCTTTAGGCAAGGGATGCAATTCATACATAAGGCAAGAGTCTTAGAATCTGCCTAATAGACACCACAGCCACGCCGAACAATTTCTGTTACAACCATGCTCAGCCACAAGAGAGTTTAACATGATTTGGCTCAGCCTGTGTGAGTGGGATCAAATGATATTACAAATAGACTTTTTTTTTTAAAAAGTGCCTTCAATGCTGTTTATAAAGATTCAGCCTCGTGTATCTGGGTTGGACCAAACTGTTAAAACCTGGTTAAGCTACAGCACAGTTTCTGTTGTTTTGGTTCTATAATCTGAGCTTTCAAGTGCCTCTGCTAGCCTCACTATGCAGTGGCTTGTGGTCACCATTTCTCCTGTTTAACACAGGAAAACTCTTGCATGTTATTAAGAATATTTTTCATCTTCTGCTATGAAGTCTGAATTAGATGCCTGTGCTTTGGCCAAACATTTTACAAACAAACTGGTCCAATGACTTAATATCAAGAGCAACCTTAAGACTCTTCCCCCTCAAAGTTTAGGAATAATAAGATGTCTCATAGGTAGTTATACAGTAGCAGTTCCCCAAGACTATTGTGCCATTTGCGCACTTGGCAGAATGCTGTGTCTGTTTTTTCAATGCCTATCCCTCCCTCTTGCACCCTGCTTGCCTGTTACAAGGGGCTGTGTGACTATCGGCGGACCTTCTATTCTAAAGTCTTCCTACACCCAGGGACATTCCGCATGCTCATGCAGAGAGCAGTATTGCTGAGCACTGCTTTCTGGTAAACAGAGGTCACAGAACAGTGTCTCACTGGCATGCTTCACTTTTTGGTAGCAAAACTGAGGTTCTGCTGTAGTTCAGATCTCATATGCCTTGGAAAATGAGTGGGGCAGAATCTTGTCTTCTAAGAACATTGATATATCATCGGCATTCATGTGGTTCAGTTGGCATTTTTGTAGGCTAAAAATTGAAGACGCTTATTTCAACACAATATTTACCATCTTCTCTTCTCTCTCTCCCTCCACCTCTTTTATTGCAGAAGGCCTTGGCATTTTAAAAGACTTTCCTCACTCAGCTTTTAACAACATAGAAAGGAAAGTCATAAAAACAGAACCTGAAGATACAAGATAGTCATCCTACTCGGGAAAATGCATCAGAATAAATCTTTAGAAGAGAAACAAACAAGCCTTAATAACCAGTGTTGCCTCAATCAAATAAGAGATTTCATAGCCAAAGCCTAAGAACTGGTAAAGTAGTCTGTGGAGACTGAAAAACAAGAGACACTGCATTCTAGAACAGTAATACAGGTGGATACACATTCCTGTAAAGTGGTTTTATAATGTGGAAAGGTTCACAAATTAATATTGTGAGCCTCCTTTATTTAAGAATGTATTATGTATTTGTATAACTTATCAAAGTAAATCTAGATGTTGGGACATGTATTGAGTCCAGTAGATGTGGCTACAGTTCATTTTACTTGAAATTTCAATGTCTACTTTAAATGTATCTAGCATAGATATGATTGTTATACATTTGAGTTAAAAATCCTTGGAGAAGAGTGTAAGAAAACTTAGTGACACAGCTAACAGCAAGTTTTCAATGGAATTTGTAGGAAAATATAGCAAACAAAATATTTCATGGTTCAAAATGTTATGTGGAGATAGCATTTGATAAAGCTGATCCTGTATTATAGCAGACACATTTGACACTTATTAATGTAATGTTATTTTGATGGTTTCAGCAGCCTATATGTAATACATTTACATTATACACCCATCCACTACATGTGAGTAGTGAATAGGAAAATATCAGCCACAAAATGGGAACATCCTACTTATTGGCTTCAATTTCATTAGACAGAACAATCATAAGAGATACTGTGTAGCTAAACCAGTAAAATCTCACTTGGGAGGGAACTCAAAACACTAGACATTAAGGACATGATGGCAAAAGTTGTGCTGCAACCACTTAGACCATTTTGGGGTTCTTTGTGGGTCTTAAAGACAGAATGCATCCTAAGTGTGGCAAGATAGAAAATGATGCAAGATTCTTGCACCAGTATTTAAAAGGTTATATTCGTTCTCCAGAAACAATAAAACAACAAAGAAGGGAGGTAAGGGGATACAATACTGGTAAATGACCCATTATGAGGTGCTTCCCAACTCATGATTCTACAGTATGCCAATATGTTCCCTTGTGTATGTTAGTTAACAACTGTATTTGTTATTTATTTGACTTTCGTATGTTTTTCATTTTTGCTGATGCTATTTTGCCTAAAGTCAAGGAATTAGCGTATAACTTAGGGATTTTGGTATTTAATGTGGGGTGTGTGTGTGTGTACGTGCATCCATTATGTCAATGTAATTCCAATTGTACAGTTGCATCTCTGCAGTAAAAATAGCTATACACCTTAGTTTTTAATATAATCCTTACCCACAGTGCTCTCTGAGGCGGGAAAGTAAGTCACCAAGTAAGGGGTAAACTTCCACAGCGAGGTGTGCACTTCATCTGCAGTTTTGCAGTGTCCTGGATATGTAATGATTATTCAACCACAATGTACGTTGTACTGAAATTGTCAACAAAATGTGAGCTGGAATGTCTACACTGCAGTCTCTGATCACTGTAAACATGTTCAATTATTTTATCAATTTGATTTGTGGAACAAAGCTTTATAGTAGAAACACCAGTAAACAACTTTTTTATACTTATTAAAATGTTTGGTTTATTTAATATTTCTTCAATTGTATGTCTCCCTGCTGAACAAACTTAAGAGTGAAATTTGCAACTTCATTGCTCGAAATAAGAGGTTTGAATGGGTTTGATCTGCTCCATGTTTGTGAGATAATAGAATGGCTAATAAGTAAATGTCTTCAGATTGTAATATTTAGTCACAGCACTGGTTTGTATTTGGGTAGTTTACAAGTTTCCAAACTGTAATGCATGAAAGGCTAGAATTGTACAAATTTAGTAATGGAATTCAAAAAGCAGAGAGCTGAAGATGCAGGAAAAGACTTTTTTTGTGTGTGTGTCTATCTGGCACACCCAAAATCTCTCTGGGTCACAGGAACTTCATAAAAAAGTTTTCTGGTCTAGTTTACAGCAGGGATAGTGGAAAATAGCTCTTTTATTTTGTGTTTGTAAATACAAGTATGATTCAGTTGTCATCAGTGGGTTAGCTTTAGGATGGTATTTTGGCTTATAGTCCAGTGGACATTTCATTCCCAAAATATGTGACATTTTGTGTCATGTTAAATTTGCAGCTGTCTGACTGCTTTGAATCCAGAGGGTGTTGAAACTTTTCAGGGTGTTTCCAGATCTTGCATATGCTTGATAATGGCAAATAGTTTAGCACTCTGTTTTTCTAAGACAGGGAATCTTGGGTGACATTTCCCTCAGAGGAGTATTGGGGAGAGGGCGTTTATGGGTGGGTACCCTACCAGGTTGCTGGTGAAGAAGAGAATCCATTGCAGGTACAAGGGAAAGTTTACTCATCAACCTACTCACTGTGACAAATTGATAGATTCTGGCTCCCAACAGTACTTTTGACCAAAGTCCAGTCTGGAAAATGATGCCTATTATGCATTTTTTTGCCAGGACAGCTTTTTCCCCCATCTCCCCCTCTTGGTTATTTTCCTGTTTTCCTTTTTTTTTACCAAAATGAGGGGTTAATTTTCCTCCAGAAAACTGCAGTGAGTGAGAAGAAGCTTCAAGTTCCACAGTAGCTGGCTAAAGCCTTTCTCCTGTGTAGCTCTACTTATGTACTTTAATCCTCTTCAAAGATTGCCCCATGACTCTGAAAATTAGGAATGCCCTGGATATCTTTAGGACTAGGAATGCAAGAGGTTAACTGGTTACTGGGTAAGCAGGCGGCTTATCGGCCTGCTTACAAGGTAATTGGTTAACAAGCCTGCCTACAAGCGTGACGGGCCCAGTTGGAGCTGCCCCCATGGCCGGGTGGCTAACTGGTTAAACAAATTGTTTAACTAGTTAACCATTGTGGGTGGTTTTTACATCCCTACTTAGAATAGAGTTCTTCCATTTGATGCAAACTCTTGCAGGTCTCAATCACTGGGCAAGTCAAATTGCCAGCAGGCCAGCTGTATCCAAGTGTGGTACAGGGGTCCTGAAAAACGGTTTGCCCTACATTGCCAGCCTGTCCTTCTCTGTCCTCCCTCCGTGCACACGCCCCTCTGCAAGAGACCTCAAGCCAGCTGTCCCATCTGTAGCCAGACTGGAATCGTGGAAATAAAGACTCTTGCCTTGGCTAGCACTTCATTGGGTAAGTCTTCATCCTGCTCTGCTATTCTGCTACTGTCAGCAGGTGCCTGTGCCTGGGGCAGCACCCACACTTCACTCACTTTCTAAAAAAGCAGCCTCCTTCTGGGGGAAGAGGGAGAAGAGACTAAGATGGAAGGCTGGGCAAGATATAGGGCTGACACAGGAAAGGAGGGGGGGGAGTTGGTTAAGGGATGGGAAGGTTGAGAGAAGAGAGACAAGCCAGAGAGAGAGGAGACAAGCATAGGCATATAAGAACAAAGCTGCACCTAAAAAGGGTATAGAATGGTGGTTTTCATCCTGTGGTCCATGGTGGGATGACAGGGTTGCCAGGTGTCCGGTATTGTACCGGACAGCCCAGTATTTGTGCGCTCTGTCCGGTAAAAAAAAATCAGAAAATACCGGACATGTGCGTTGTCTGGTGTGTTCTGATTTTTCTAGCTGTGCCCTGGATGGAAGCCTGGCGTGGGCGGGAAGGAGAGGCTGGGAGGTGGGGCCGCGATTGCTGCTGGGAGCCCTCAATTGGTTGAGTGTGTGGAGGAGAGGAAGCGTCCTCCTTGCTTGTGTGTCGCTGGGAGCCTGCGTGGGACAGGCAGCAAGTGCCCAGGTCAGTCCCACTCCCGCCGGCCAATTTGCTCACCCCCCCCCTTCCCGGCTGGCCAGTTCTCTCTCCACTTCCCCTCCTGATCTTCCCCGGCCAGCCCCCCTGCACCCCCCCACTCTGCTTCCCGCCGACCCATTTCTCTTCCTTGTCTCCCCCGGCCAGCGCCACTGCACCTCTCCCCGCCCCCGCCAGCTCTGCTTCCCCTCCTTCTCCCGGTGTCCCCCCGGCTGCCTCCCCCGCCAGCTCTGCTTCCCATTCCCCCTTCCCCTCCCGATCCTCCCCCCGCCAGCTCTGCTTCCTGCTTCCCCTTCCTCCCGGCCACCCTCGTGGCCCCCGATCTGCCCCAGCTGTGCTTACCGCCCCCCCCTTCCTCCTGGCCAGTCCTGCCTCCTTCCAGCCGGTCCCCAATCCCCCGATATCCAGCCCCGTTCCACCCTCCCCCTCCCCCCATGACCAGCCCTGCTTCCCGATGGCTCCCCATATCCCTCCGGCCAGCCCCGTTGCCACTCCCCTGTTAGCTGTTTCCAGGCCCCCCCCCCCCCCGGGCGCTCCCCCTCCCCCCGCAATGAAGTGTGTTGGTTTGTTTTAAATGATTACCTGGTAACTGCTAGCAGTCATCCAGGTTCTTGGAGTTTTTTTTTTTTTGTCAACAACTTTGGTTTCTCTCCCCCCCCCCCCCCTTTCTTTCCCCCCTTCAACAAATTTTTTTCCCGGTGGGTTGTTTTTTTGGGGGGAGAGGTCGGTATTTTTCTTTCAGCCATCTGGCAACCCTAGTGACAGATTCTTCCTAAAAGTGGGGGGACCATGATGCCCCCACCCCTGCCTCTTGCCTTGCCCCCCAGCCAAGCAGGGCCACGAAGTCCAGGACCTTCCACCAGTGTAGGGTGGGGAGAGCGGCTGAGAGCAGTCCTTAGCCTACATCTCCAAGTAAGATGGAGGGTCTATGACTCCCCACAGTTGTCTGCACAGTTATTACCCATACCTGGCTTCTGGCCTGAGGGCTGGGGCCTCAGAGGTTCAAGAGCTGCAGCCAGGCCAAAATGGTAAGAACTGCCCAGGCAGCTGTGGAGAGCTTCAGGCCCTCCCATCTGCCCTGGTCAGTAGGGGGTGGGGACATGCATTACGGTCTGCTCTCAGGCCCCCTTCCCCCAGACAGATGGAGGGTCTATGGCTCCTTACATCTGTCTGGGCTCCCTGGGCTGGCTGCAGCTGGTGGTTGGGCTGGGGATGAGACATTGGCAGAGAAGAGGCAGGGGACTGGGAAGCAAGGAAGGATGTGGTTACTCTTTCCTCTTCCCATGAATGTGAAAAGCCTGCAAGGAACAGAACACATGCTTCACCATTAATTTAGTACTGCCAGTGTTGCAGGCTCCTTACAGAGGGAGGAAGTCAAGTACCCCCAGCAGCTCAAAATCTAGATGATGGACAAACAAGTGGGAGACTGTTATTAACTTCACTCTGTCCCATACTTTTTGTTAATTAGGCAGGTTACTCATGGAGTTTGCACACAATAATTGGTAGCCTGACCTAATGCCTAAATCCAGATCTAGAAGTCAGAAAATCTGGATTATATTTCCCCTTCTCTCATGAACTGCAGCTGTGACCTCAGGTAGGTCCTTAATCACTTGTTCCTCAGTCTGTAGTAGGATTAATACCATACTTAAATCATCTTGGAGGTGTTGGGAAACTTCACATTGCTTATAAAAGTGCTTCATGACCCTTGACTGGAAGGTATAACATTTAAAAACAAAACATAAAAAAAAAATCTCCAATCACTGTAACCTAGCTGTTAAGTAAACACCAGCAATCAGTATAACTTCCAGGATAAGACTGTTCATTGCAGACAAATAAGTGACTGTAACAAAGTTTGGTTATTGGACATCTGTTTAAAATGACTGTTTCCTTATCTCTAAGGTTCTGAATAGGCAATTTATGTAAGGTGAGGGAAAAGGATCCAATTGCTACTACAATTGTATTTGTAATGATGGCTGTGGACTGTATTTTTTACTGCAAAGCCTCATTCCTTCACCTTTTAAAAATAAACCTTGTAGTAGAAGAGCAGTTCTAGAAATAATTCCCAGCGTTGAGAAGTTTTCTGGTGACCTATGGTTAAAAACCACATATTTGTTAACATCTGGGAATTAGTAAGTATTTTGGCTACACTCTGCTACCTTTACTCACACAAAATAGTATTTTACTCAGACTAATTTAATTGAAGTCAATGAGACTGCTCATGGAGTAAGGTTACTAAACTGGATGATGGGTTTTAGAATTTGACCCTTTCTTTCTTTGTGGTTGATTATTATGGGAGTTTTCAGCATTCAGCTAAATCAGAATTAGAAGATGTCACAGATTACAGTAGCAATTCTTTCTTTTACTCATCTGCCAAATGGCATGATAATGCTTAAAAATTATGCTTTATTGGAAGGGTGGGAATGACATAGATGAAATGGAATCCCTGAGATTCAAATGTTTCTTGTTCCTGATATGAGGATTAAAGCTGATACATTATCAAATCTTGTGAGGGTATTAGGATGGGATAGTTACTGCAACAGCATCTGGCAAGTTTCTGCAGCAGACCTTTGATAAACAAGAATACCTATATTGTATCAACTCCAGCTCATTGGGTCTTGGAGCACCTGTGCATTTCTTAAACTAGCCACAGATGGATTGGTTAGATTAATGTAGCCAATAAGCAGAAAATAGCTGGTAAATTCACTTCCTGACTTAAGCTACTAGAGAAGGATGAACCTTTAATTACTCCTTTAAGTAAGACTCCTTATGTTCATTGGGAGATACTAGTTTTTTCTCCAATATTATCTAGTTAGATTGCACTGCTGCACTAAGTGTATATCTTCATAGCAGGAAAATAAAGAGAGATAATGTCTGCTTCCACTCTGCTCTACAGAAGGGTTGAAAAGATGGCATGCTGCGGTGATTCAGTGAGGAAAGGATAAATCCTTCACATACACCTACGCACTACCATGAAAAAGAACTCTGTGGGAGGAGGAGAAGGAGAAGAATATGAAATATGACTCTCCTCAAGTCCTTTTGGAGAGGGAAGATTGGAATTCCTAATTGCTTCTTTCATCACAAGGTGCGCTCTCAGGGATCCCTCACCTAACCAGTGCAGAAAAAAAGCAAATGAATAGTTAGGGAGTAGAATGACTGTCCTCCAAGGAAAGCTTTCCCATGTAGCCCTGTTTATGAATCTTAACTCTGGCCTGGAAGGGTTTGCTATAGGAAGTCAATGTATGTTCTATGTCCCTTGAATCTTTGTCTGCTGTAATTATTAGCTTCTGTTGGGAGCAATATTTGTGCCCCTTACATTTGCTCATGAAAGGCATCAGAAACTCGTCATACAATAAAAGCTTCCAGTAGTTCCTGCACTAGACTGCATTTGAATCAGGATGAAGAGAGCAGTGACTTAGACCTGAGAGTCTCAAACTGTGGTCATTAGAGCTAGTAAGCTACTGCATCAGCTTCCGTAGGGGTGTTAAGCACTAGTGAATGGCAGTGGCCATGGGATAATCTGTGATCCATGTTCTGGAGCTTGAGAACCCCTGACTGAGACTTGCCAGGATCTTGAGCCATCTAGTATGCAGATAGACAAACCCAACAAAAGCTCCTGTAACCATGCTGGCTTTTTGTATTGGCAGCATCCTGCGTACAGGATGATGATTTCTGAAGAGCTGATGCTTAGATACTGAATTTTTTTTTTTGCCTATCTTATAAAGTCAGTTCAAGGTTCTCCAAAATGTTGGTTTGAAAAGTCCATTATCTACTACAATATGAGGCGCACCGGTTGACGCACATTATGTAGGCCCACAGCAGCCAAGCTGAAGACACAGGCGGAAGTGAAGATAGATTGTGGGCTCTCGTATCTTAGTCTAGACAGATTATTTAAATCACTATAGCAAGTTCTTGTTTAATTATCATGTTTGCATTCCTAAGTATTTATTATCTACTTATTAGCAATTATGAATTTGTACTGTAGCTTTAAAACTGCAATAGGCAGTTAATTTCTCATTACCTCAGGGATACAACATGGCTTTTTTTCTTTGTCATTTAGAAAAATTGGAGAGAATCATCTTGGAAAAACCTATGCAGACAAAATGAGCTTTTGTTTCTTAGTTTTCAACTGTAGCCAAATGCTGCGAGAATACAGCAATGTTAGATCATAAAAATGGACAAGTTTTCAGTGAAAAATCACTGCCAAAAATAATAGGAAAATCCTTTAACTCTTCACAAGCCATATCAAGAATGCAAATGCAGGGAATTTTTTTCATCGTAGGATTTAACCAGGGATTTCCAAGGTTTATGCACAGCCTGGTAAACCAAACAAATTAGCTGGAAGCCACCGGTGATGAGCTGAATTAGAATGTGCATCATAGTTACGCATTTTGAAACCCTGTAATGAGTCATCTTTCTGCCATTAAAAGTTTACACTTCATAAATTTGTGTTTAGCTGCTTAAAAATGCTATGTTAAACACCCACATCATCCTAAGCAAGCTAGCCCTTTCTCCTATTACTGTTACACGCACTGACAGATAGGTCACTCAGGCATGAGCACGTAGGATGATGCTCAGTGGTGAGTACGTAGGTGGAATTCAGAGTTCCTTACATTTGGGATGGATATTTTACAAGACATGCAAAACGGCTATTGAGACAGCTTGGGGGTTGAATACAGTTGCAATTGAAAAAGCACAGATGTGTACACCCTTTTACAAATATTAATGTTGCGGGGGAGTGGAATTATATGAGGTGCTCAAGGTGCTTATAAAATACCCGCTCTTTTTTTTTTTTTTTTTTAAACTGTAAAGCCAAAGAGTATCTGCAAAGGGGAAGATGTACAAATTGTCACAACTACTGAAAAGCAAATGAAATTGAACTGGTTTCATGAACCCCACACAGAGTATTATAGATGTTCTCAAATAATTAGGAAGGAGTCAAGTTCTGTCCTCAGCTACATGGCGAAATAGGGATAAAGCAGCCGTCCCTTATTTGCTAATACTTGGAACATCCCTGTACTCCTCTACCTTGCTTAGTTTTCTACCAGTTCCAGATGTCTTTCCATAAAACTGACCTCTTTTGGTTAGTATTGTGGCTCATCTAAATCTTAGAATTTTGCACATTAATTTAAATTGCATCAACTCTAATCTTTCCGGAACAGTTCTGAATGTCCTGCCAACCTGTGGACCTTACTGACAAAGTCATGAAAGCTCAAACTAATAAGGTTTTAAAAAAAGTTCCTAATTAGGTTTATCAACTTTCAAATTGCACACAGCCAATCACTGTATTCAAAATTAATGTAAAGGGAGTGTTGACCCCTTACTAAAACTTAGTGGGAGTTTTGATTGGCTATTTTCCAGTACCAAAAGAAAGGGGAAGGGCCAATGGGGAAACAAGATCCTGAGACTGACAGTTCCCAGGGCCAATGGGGAGAGGCCAATGCACTAGGTCAGCCTGATTGACAAAGCAGATGAGGGTGTCAGGATCTGGGGTCCCATCCTGTGGATGAGTAGGAGCTGCCTGGCCATAGAGGCTAAGCTAAGGACAGTGCAGAACCGGAGCAGCAGCCCAGTGGCCAGGCAATGCCATGTTGGGAGCAGAGCTATAGAAGTGAAAGCCCGAGGCAGGGAAGCGGCCTAGGGTGCAGAGATGTGCTGGGAGCAGAGCCACAGCCACAGGCGGAAGAGGCAGGGGAGCAGCCCAGGAGGCAGAGCAGCAGAAGTTCTGGGGCTGGAGCTAGAACAATCGAGAGCTGGATGTGGTGAGCAGCAGGGCTGGCAGCCTCAGTGGGCACCTTAGCAAGGCGAGGGGGGGGGGCCTGCTTCTTGCCCCCAAAAGAGGTGGGACCTCAAGCAGAAGGGGCTGGGCTGGGGCGGGGCAGCCCTCGGTGCTACCCGGAGCATGCCGCGCAGCACTCTGGCAGCGATTTCAAGGGTCCAGGGCTCCAACTATGTAGCAGTGGTGGGAGCTCCAGGCCTTTTGTATTCCCAGGGCCCTAGGGCAGTTGCCCACTTGGGCCCCTTGCCCTCCTCTTTGGCAGGCCTGGTGGTGGGCAGCTGGAGAGTGTGATGGGAAACCTGGGCAGAGGGCCCCAGTGCAGGGAGACACCAAGAGGTCTTGCATGCCAGTTTTGGAGGGGGATCATGATCCTGAAGGAGGTTGGGGCAATGCCTGGAATAAGGGCCCTACCGCTCTAGTTGTTGAGGGGATGTGGTCACCACAAGAGCAAGTGTCTAACCGGTTTCAACCCTGCAGCACGGCCAGGGAAAGAGGCCTGGAACACGTGAAGAACAGACTGTGAACTTCCCTTGCCATCCAGACACAGCTGTTGGTGATGAGCCCATTCCACAGAGAGAGGTTAGATGTTTTTCTTTCACTGTTCCCATTTTTTGATTATTTTTAAAAATGATAGCTTTGTAATAAATTGCTTTGGCTTTGAACTGCATGTAATGATCAGTGGGACAGGGAAATGTCCAGTTTGGAGAGAGCATCCCAGAACGGGGACACCCTAGTCTTTGTCCAAGTGACAACTACAAGCTTGAGAGTCGAGCACCTGAGAAGTTCTGGTCCCAACCTTGTTGGGGTTATGAGGACTCTGCCATACATGACAATGGAAAAGGAGTTCATAAGGTGAGGCCAGTTCCAACAGGGTAGCATGTAAACAAGCAAAGTTCCCCACAATAGGACCTTCCCCCTGCTTACATGAAGTCTCCCAAAAAATATAAGATCCTTGGCTACAATTCCCTGTTATATGGGTGTTTGGATTTAAAAACAGTAAGGATATGTCTACACAGCAAAGTTATTTCAAAATAACTTTACTAGCACCTACACAAGCCAACTGCTATTTCAAAATTAATTCGAAATAGCGGAGGGCTTATTTCAAAATTGGCAAACCTCATTCCTTGAGGAATAACGCCAATTTTGAAACTATTTCGAAATAAGTGATGTGTAGATGCTTATTTCAAAATAGAGGGCCTCCAGCCCTTCCCAGGGTGCCCTGCTGGCCACTCTGGCCTCAACAAAGAAAACTCCTCTCCCTCCCCCCCTCCCTGGAGCCCTTAAAGGGGTAGACTCTGGCCACAGTGCCTATGCCAGCTACAAGCCTGCCAGCCCAGAGCCAGCAGTCACTGCCCCTAGCCCAGTGGCACCAAAACATGAGCCAGTGAGCCACTGGCAGCCAGCCCTCCACCGCTCCCTAGGAGCCTGACGGGCCAGAAAAGGTGAGCACCTTCCTGGTCCAGTGAGGAGATCATGGACCTCATTGAGGTTTGGGGGGGAATCCTCCAATGTCCATAATCTCCGCACTAGACAGGAATGTGGCTGTCTATGGCAGGATAGCTGCCAGCATGCCCAGCAAAGGCCACATCCGCACCCAGGAGCAGGTGCGGATGAAAATAAATGAGCTTCATCAGGCATATGCCAGGGCCACAGGGGGCAGCTCCCAACCAGGGGCACACACACCAAGCTGTCCTTATTTCAACACCCTGGACCGCATCCTAGGGGGCGGGACAGTCAGTGACCCCCAGGTGGTTGTCAACCCTGGGGTAGAGGGCCCTGACCAGGGCATCGAGGAGGAGGAGGAGGGCTAAGAGCTTCAGCAGACCAGACGGAGTGTGCTGAGCAGCCAGGACCCCTGAGGCATCCCAGTGGACCTGTCACTGGTGTCATCTGAGGCCAGGGAGGCAACAACAGGTGAGTGCCATCACTGTCCCCTTATGTGGGGGGAGGAGAGGAAGGGACGGAAACCAGGGACTGCGCACGTGGGCCTTGTTGTCCACAGATCACGAAGCAACCTGTGCATGTGTGAGCATGTGCCATGCCACCCCTGGGCATGTGGCCCCAGCTGGCTGCCACACAGGGGCCTTACCCTGTTAGCCACATGCGTGTGTGAAGAGGCATGACATTCTCCTGACTCCGGGGTGGGACACAGCAGGACGCCCTCCCTTCACAAGGCCACTCTACTCAGAGGCAGGGACATCTCTCCCCCACCCCATCCAAACTATATACAGCCCAGGGGCATGGGTGCAGTCTCGAGGCAGCTCCCATTCCCAGGGATAGCAGGACATTCCGAACATGGCCTCTGTGCAAGCACATTGGCTCTGATGGTGCAGGGAATGGTCATCCTCACCTTGCAGAGCGGGGCTGGGCTTCACCCACTGTGTCCCTAGGGATAACTGACCACGTCTCGTGCTTCTCCACAGCTGCACCAGCTGTGCGTGCAAGGTACACCCCACCACCCGGGGCAGGATCCTGCATCCAAGGGCTCCGCAGGACCACTCGTGCAGTGGAGGGGTACCAACAGCAGCATCTGGGGGCACTGCGAGCCCTGCACTGCACCCTCCAACACTGGGTGCAAGAAGACCTGCAGCTTCGGCAGGAGCAGCTTGCCCAGGGCCGTGCCATCTGCCAGCGTCTGCAGACCCTGGTGCAGAGTGTGCTGCCTCCTGCCGCTCCAGTGCCTGCTGCCTCTCCAGCTACTGCTCCTCCTCCCACTCCTTCTCCCCATCCCGCTTCTCTCTCCCCCCCCCATCCCCTCTCCATCCCCCTGGGGATGCTAAGGCCCCCACACCAGCGGTGCTGGGAGACAGTTGGCACAGTGAGACACCCAGCCCTGAGCTTCCCCTTCCCCTTGCTTCCCTCTTCCAGCTCCCTCCTCCCAGGTTTCCCCCTCCCCTCTCCCACCCTCTCTCCTCCCTTCTTCCGCCTCCTTTCCCCAGTCTCACCAGTTTCATTCCTCCCCTCCCCAGTGTTGTTAAATAAAGAGAGTTTTTGTTCATGAATATATGTGTATTTTATTTGACATCAGGGAAGGGGGTTAGGGAGGGGTAAGTGGAAGGATGTGAGGGAGGAATGAGGCACAAGCCCCCAGTGGGGCAGACCAGGGAGACTGTTAGTGCTCCTCAGGGTGAAAGCTCTCCCACAGGGCCTCCTGGATACTGACAGCCCCCTGATGGATCTCCCGGATGGCAGCCCGCAGAAAGTGCAGCCAGGCTCGCAGCAATGCATCCAAGAAAAGCACCAGAGTGCCCAGGGGCAACTCTGGCTCCATGTTGCAGAGTGCTGTGGTGTCCCGAGTGAGGGCAACCAGAGCATACAGAGACAAAAATGCTTTGCTGTCCCTCATCGAGGTAGGCAAGCAAGCAGGGAAACCTGAGAATCTGGGGGGGGGGAGAGGAGGAGGAAGGGGAATGTCCCTTTAAGTACAGGCCTCAGATAGCCTCAGGCAGCAGCCACACAAAGTAACTCCTGACCTGATGCCCTGTGTGAACTGGTTCCGGCCAGCCTTAAACGTGATTCAGCGTCAACTCAAAGTGGACACGCTATTTTGAAATAGCAAAATGCTATTCAAAATGCATTTTGTGTATAGATGTTTTATTTAGAAATATCTAATTTTGAATTAACTATTTTGAAATTAGATATTTCGAAATAACGCTGTAGTGTAGACTTACCCTAACTTAATTGATTTTGGTGGAGTTGTGCTAGACCTATACCAATATTATTAAGAGCAGAAGCTGGCAGCTTTTCATGCAGACTACAAATTCTGGAATACTAGAAACTTTTACATTGATTCATTACAACTTGTAAACTTTGTTTCTTAATAGAAACAGTTTTAGTATATCCCCTTCATGGATCAGTTCCAGTCATTTTTCAAATATATATGGTTATTACTTTAGCATCCAGCATGTTTTACTTCATATTCATTTCTTTTGCACACATCAGCCCACTCACATATTAGATCCAAATCTTTTTCATTTTTGCTTGTTGCTTGATTAAGCAGTGAGACACGACACGCTGCATGTTGTGACAGATACTGACAGGCCTCGGATGCATTATGAGGCATGTGGAGCAGCCAGGATCCTCCAAAGGCCCAGAAGTACAGATACTCACCATGGTGGCTAAATGTGATTGTAACATGTTTATGTATTGGAGATCTTTGTGTATGGCTAAAACAACCTTTTTTTTAAAAGGTGGAAAATCCTTGAATTCTCGGAGATAGTAAAATACTTTGAATCATGATGTTAACTGTCAACTTTTGATATAATTGATAGTAAGCAAAGCATGCCTTACTTATTCTTCTATTCGTTCTGCTTAGTGGCATTTTTATCTGCAGTATTTTCTGGCTCTTCTGACCTAGTTATTGCATATTGCAGTGGTTCTCAACAAGGGGTATGTGTACCCTTGGTACACAGAGGTCTTCCAGGGGGTACATCAATTCATCTAGCTATTTACTTCGTTTTACAACAGGGTACATAATCAGCACTAGCAAAGTCAGTACACACTAAAATTTCACACAGTGAGGCTATGTCTACACTCGCGGCTTCTTGTGTGAGTAATATGCAAATTAGGCTAAGTGTGGAATATCGCCGAGCCTCATTTACATACCTAATGAGCCACCATTTTTTTCAGAAGAGGCTCTTGCGCAAGAAGGAGCGTCCACACTGCCCCTTCTTGCGCAAGAAAAACCCTCTTGTGCAATGCTGTTACACCTATTACTTTTCAGGAAGAACGGCCTTGCGCAAGAGGGTTTTTCTTGCGCAAGATGGGGCAGTGTAGATTCTCCTTCTTGCGCAAGAGCCTCTTCTGGGAAAAACGGTGGCTCATTAGGTATGCAAATGAGGCTAGGCGATATTCCACGCTTAGCCTCATTTGCATATTACTAGCACAAGACGCTGCGAGTGTAGCCATAGCCTGACTGTTTATATTGGTCTATATACTATATGCTGAAATGTAAATACAATATTTATTTTTTTATTTATAATTTTATCATAAAATGAGAAAGTAACTTTTTTGTAATTGTGTGCTGAGACACTTCTATTTTTATGTTTGATTTTCTAAGCAAGTAGTTTTTAAGAGAGGTGAAAATTGGGGTACGTCTGACAAATCAGACTCTTGAAAGATTGAGAGCCACTGTTCTACAGTGATGGCTTTTGGGGGGGAAAATGTCAGTTTAGCCTATGGTAACTAGAGAAGGGCAACTCAGTGTTTCGTGTGCTGGGAAATACCATAAGTATTCCATGTTCCTGAAGCCAAATGGGCTCTTTATTAAGAGAATATATTTACAGAGATGGTGCAGCTACCATTTTAGCTCTAGACACAAAAGGCTGGTACATTCTCCAAATTCTCCCCTTTTGCAACCTGTGCTCTTCCTCCCTAGTTCCATGGGAGAACTTCTCCCATCAATGTAGGTACTACAACTCCCTGAGAACTTGTGGCTGTGTCGACAAGAGAATCCCTCCCTATTGTTGACACAGTGATATCTATACTGGGAGTTAAGTAGTGGGGCTGATAGCCTTGCCAGGCCCCCTGGGCAAGGCAGGGAGACCCTACTCTGCTGCCCAGAAGGGGTGAGGTTGGGGTGGGGATGGGGATAGGCTACCCTCAGAGCTGCCTGGAGAGCACCACACCCATAGGCATTTGGTAGCCTAGGCAGGGAAAGGCTTCGCTTTCCCAAAGTGGCAGGCATGACTCCGCCCCTAGAATGCCTGCTGTAGGCATTCTGGGAGCAGAGTGTTGCTGCCCCCAGCACCTGCTCTCCCAGTGCTCCTGGCCGGGGAGGCTAGAGACATGCACCCTCCCCTCTCCCCTGGTGCTCCAGGGGCGGGGGAGGTGGGAGACATGTTGCATGCCCTCCTCCAGTGCTCCAGGGAGCAGTGAGGTGGGAGACGTGTCATGTGCCCTCCTCTCTCTCCCCCAGTACTCTGGGGGGTATGCATGTGCTTTCCTCCTTCTGTCTCTTCCACTCTCCTTTGGGGGTGGAGCCTCAGCAGAGGAGGCGGGGCTGTAGGTGGGGCTGGGAACCTGACTCCCTCAGCTGTACCAACCGCCCATGGCCCGACCTCCCCCAGGCAGCTCTCAGTGATGCTCTGATTTATCACGCAGAACGCCAGCAGTAATTTAAAGGGCTTGGGTCTCTGGCTGCTGCCACTGCTGCAGTAGCGGTGGCAGTGGCCTGGAGCAGTAGGCCTTTTTGTAATGCTGGGTCCTGGGCCTGTTGCCCCCTTTACTGTCCCTTGTAGTTAAGTACCGTGTATACTTGATCATAAGCTTAATTTTTTTTGTTAAAATGATGCAGGAAAGAATGGGGGTCGGCTTATTGCATTTGTACCTTTTTTTAACTGGGGGGGGTCAGCTTATGAACTAATGGGATTATGATTGAGTATATACAATATAACTGCTTCGCTCAGGAGTGGAAAATCCACACCTCTGAGTGTCATACCGACATGAGCTGTGGCCTATGCTAGAAACTTATTATGCGTACATACCTTGTACATACCAAGATATATAATAGAAAATGCTTTGAATAGTACAAATTCTCAGGTTTTCAAACTGCAAATTCTTTTGTTACATAAGTTGTTTGCCCTTTTATGAATTTGCCTATTGCTATTCTTTGTGCAAAACTATAAAAAGCTTTTAAAATGTTTTCTTTCCTTAAAAAATAATGAATTGTTATTTCATAGAAATAGTAGCTAAAAGATGCAGGGAGAGTTATTTACTCTAAATCTTACTACCAAGAAATTTGGATGATGGTTGAGTCATAGAGCTCTGAGTAAAATATTGAACTCTTTCAAAACCCGCAATAAAAGCTTTAAAGTATACCACACCATTACATTTTATTTATGCTCTTGTGAATAGCAATGTTTCTCTCTCTCCCTCACTCTCTCTCTCTCTCTCTCTCTCCACATTTTTATAATTGTCTTTTCTTTTTCTCCTCTTCAGGTGAGCAACATTCTGTTGTTTGGTAGAATATTTTTTTATTAATATTATTTTTAAATGGGGGTGGGGAAAGAGGGATTGGGAAAAAAAGAACGTGAAAATCTTGGGAAATAGTTCAGTGGCTATTTTGAAACAAGCATCAGTTACAGAAGATCCTTAATATAACTTTTACTAAGTTAGTTAATAGTGAAATTTGGTTTTGAGGAATTTAGCAACCTCTTAAAGTGTAATATACCGTCAGTTCATAACATTTTGTAATGTTTATCCCATGATTTTGACACGTGTTTTTGTGATTGGCTTGCATGGCCATCTATGCAATATGATATGTGTAGTATTGTTCAGTATTATGATATCAATGGGAATGATGTGCAATACTGAATGAAAATGCTACACATCAGGTTGCCCTATAAAAGTAGGGTGGGTGGAATAATTGACATGGTCTGAAAGAGGCCCTAATTTATGTAGCTGGGAGGGAAAAAGTCAAAGTTAATGGTATAAGAATGTGATAGGCTGGACAACAGAAGATGTATCTGGTTGTAGATTTATGTAGGACCAATGAGAATTAATTCAGAAAGTTTCAGAGATGAGGAGGCAACTGATTTTATCCCTCTAACCAGAGAAAAAGTCTAAGGAAAGTGGTAATTCCTAAAAATAGGGACTGGAAGTAATGATAGCAAATAATAGGCGATTTAGACATCTGAAGAAAGTGCACCTACTTTTCAATAAAGTCCATGGAAAACAAGGAGACATTAAGTAAATTCATCCTCAGTTACATAGAGATGAAAACTGGAGCAATAAAGTGGCATTAAATGATTCATCTGATTATCTTCTAAGGGCATCAAAATTGGGAATCAGTGGGTTTGTGGCATGTGATCTAAGTAAGGTCATTCAGATCCTATATGGCTTAGGCCAGTTTCACCTATACTGTACTTATCTGAATTTTATGAAGCCTTTCTGTAGGAATTTTACAGTTTGCACTATGCTGAACAACCTGAGCTCTCACATGGACAAAGACTTAATACACCAGAAATAATAGTGGGCAACTCTCAAGTTACATAAATATTCTCTGAATGAAATGAAAATACATGCCTGACGGTACAAGAAAACTGAAGTTTATTCTGTACTAAGGTGAGCCCCTGTATGATTCTCACTATCTAGATAGGACTCTATCCATGTACATTGTGGGCAGAATTTGTCCCTGGATAAACTGCATTGTCTTGCTTAGAGCACATACTAATAGATGATTGTCTCCTCTGACCTCCTGCATAAGACAGGCCATACACTTTAATTTAGTATTTTTTGCATTGAGCCAAACAACTTGTGTCTGAAAGCTGTTGAATCTCAAAAATTTGAAAGAGTGGACAATTTACCACATCCTTTTCATAATCTGTTCCCATGAAGTGCCTTGGAATGAATGTGAATCTAGGTATGCACACAACTGCTATGAAGGGATCAAGATGATTTGTTGGAAACATAGTGCACAAAAATTTATACTAACTGCATGGCTCTTAGAAGTGTACCATCATGTTGTAACCATTTTGTTGGCTTTCATGGCAGTATTTCATATGGCTTTCCTTAAACCATGTGGCGGTTTTGGCACACACACACACACATACCTGCAGCCTTCCATGTGCATTTTGGGGGAAATCAAAACTATTTGAAGGGAATTATACGTTTGGGAATTAGGGTAATTAGGAATGATATGCTACATTATTTCAGAGCTGAATCCTATGCAACAGATGGCAAAGCTTGTGCTAAGTGCAGATAGAAAAAGCTGCTAACCAAACTATAAGGCTTTTAATTAAAATACAAGATTAGAGCAACAAAATATTACAATAGGTAGTTAAATCCTAGGGCTAAGTAACACTTGCTTTGTTCTCATATTCTGATGTGTGAAAAGAGACTTTTTACAGGGCAAACAAGGAATCCTGAATACATGGTATTAAAATTCTAGTAGCAAATTAAGTGTTAGTGAGCATGTCATGATTGGCATATGCAACTTAACACTTTCAAAGGGATAAAAAGCAGATATAGAAACATTGGATGCAGGTATTTATGTGAAATAAAGGTATATGTGGCTACATTGTGGATTTTTACTAGATAAGAAGTGAAGACATTTTTTGGGAGGAGTCTCAGAATTTAGGCTATCTCTTGGTACTTTCTTGCACCCATTACATTAGAGTGTACAAAAGGGGAGTCATAGTCTCCAGATTCTCTTACCAGTTCCGTCGTTGCTTCATTGTGTGATGTTAGGCTTACTCATGTATTTATCTGTGCCTTGGTTTGATCACTCGTAAAGAAGTATAAAATAATTGCTTATCTCACAGAGGTATTGCGAAGGAAGCTTAATATTTTTAGTACTTCGAAACCCTCACACATCCACATTTGGAGAAGGCTCCTGGGAGGTTCTGCCACCAAATTAAGAGAGACCTATGGAGATTTCCCTTTCTCCGATGGAGCTTTCTCTCCCCCCCCCCCATCTGGATACTGCTAAATCATATCTGTTGGAGATAATGACTGGTCCCTTCTGGACACTTTTGAAGACTGAGGCCCAAGTTTTCAAAAGGGATAGCTATTTTTGGTTCTTCAATTTTTGGATGCCCAACTTGAGACACACAAAAAGAGCCTCATTTTCAGAGCCTGGTGGCACAGCACTTTCTGAAAATCAGGCCCTCTACTGTGTCTCAAGTAAGCACTCCAAATCCCTCGTCACTTTTGGGCAGCTCAGCCCCAAATGTTTTGCACTTATACTGGATTGTATTGCATCAAATGGCAGGTGTGTTGGGTTTTTTTAATATCCATGAAAGGAAAGGTCCCTATTACCACTGTGAGTTTACATTACAGATATTCACTTCCCTTTGCCAACTATTCTGTGAATTGTACAACTGAAGCACTTTGTTATAAGGGTGACCAGATAGAAACTGTGAAAAATTGAAATGGCAGTCAGGGTAATAGGTGCCTATATACAAACTCTCCCTATAAGATCAGGTCATTTAGCCACCCCATTTGCCATACTCCTAATATGCTCAGGGGATTAAATCAATGCCAACATTCCAATTGACTTGAGTGGGGCCAGAATTTCACCCCCCAAATACTTGTCAGGAACAAAAAAAGCATTTTCAGACCATGCACTCGATCCTAAGTTGCCAAGTGGTGCTGCTTCTCCCCTTGTGCTTATGAGAGAGCAGTTTCTTTAGACAAAAAAAGATATACTTAGAGCCTCCATTCCCTCTTGTCTCCTGTCTGTGAGCACACGGATGTCCAGTACAAAGGGCTTTTCACAGGCCAAGAGGGAAAACTTTGGGGATAGACCCTTGTTAAAATAGTGACAGACCATCACTAGCATTATGTAAGGTTAAAGCGCAATGTTTAGTAATTTATTTTGTTTCTACAATCATCCTAACTATAAAGGAATAAAGCCAGCTTTCTTATTGCTAGTGAATTAATGTAAATATGCAATGTTTTATGTAAAAGGTAAGTGAGAGCCAAACAAGTAACTCTCGTAAGGTATCCAAAATAAATGGTTAGTTCTGGATCTATGCTTCTCTCAAACTATGAATAAGTGCAATGTCAGCAAGTCACAGGTGTATTAGAAAATAAGAGGAAAATCATGTAACTGTGCATTCCAATCATTAGTCTCTCTCAAAATAACTGTGTCCCCAAGTTCATTTGTGCATCTGTTACTGTTTACATTTGGGTGTTTGTTAGTTTGTGATTTACAAGCAGGTCCCCAAACTAAGGATGTTAAAATGCAGATAATCAGCTAGTTGAGTAGTCGATGGAATTTCCATCAACTATTCGATTAGTCAATAAGGGGGCGCTTGTTACCCCCGCTGCAGTTCTGCGGTTCCCGGCTGCTGCCCAGCTTCTACTACATTTAAACTGCAGAACCGCAGCAGGGATAGCTCCCCGGGGTGGTGCAAGCTGAGACTAAACAGTCCCCACTTGCACCACCTGGAGAGCTAATCCCACTGCGGCTCTGCAGTTTAAATGTAGTAAAAGCCTCCCATCTCTTACTACATTTAAAAGGAAGAGGCTCAGCAGGGAACCGGGTGCGAGCCGGGAATCAGTGGGGGAAGCAACTAGTCAATATTGACTTGAGTATCCGATAAGCCCAGGCTTATTGGGTAGTCGACTACTCAACTAGCTGCTTACATCCCTAGCCCAAACCTGCATTCATTCCTTTGCTGATATTCTGCCCACCCCATTATAGTCAGTGGAGCACATACAGCGTGAGTAGATATGTAGCTATATGTAGCTAATCTTCCATATATGTGTCTCCTAGTATAATGGCATGGAACTCCCAGAACTTATTTTAGTAAGTGCTTTTTGTGGTAGGTTTCGTAGGACCATGCCCTAAAGGCATTTCCCACACTACTTCATTACCGTGGAATAATTACCATTCATTCCAGAGATGTTTGAGTTTTCACTATTTGTGAAAAATTGTCTTGTGCATGTCACTTATAACTAGAACTGACAAGGAAATTATTCTTTTTCCCGGTGGAAAATTATATTTTAATAAAACTACATTTCAATGAGATTGGAAAAAAAATCTTCAGACTTCTGGGATTTGGTTATGAAGCAAAACCTTTCAGTTTGGGACCAAACATTTCTCTTTTTCAACCTCATCTTTTGATCCCAGATTAAACGGAAGTTATTTGGCCACCTCACCTGTAACTCTTATGGCTCCTTCTATATTCAGTGTCTTTAGATTTCTCAGCATCTACCAGGCTGCCAACAGTAACGCAGAAATGGCATGCCAAGAAACAGAGGGGAGACTCTGCTCTCCCATGAGCTGGATAAAACTAGACTTGATATAGGTCTGCATCTAACAGCATTACTCCAATATGAAAGATTTCTTTTTTCACACTGTAGCCCCTGTTTCCTTGTGCTTTTTGTACTTGCATGAAGCTGTTGAAATAGGAACACTGTAGAATGTGGTGTTTTAGTACAATGTTTTATTCCTGTGTAGGGAAAGAGTACTGTTTGGATCCAAGGGCTCACAGAAAGGATGTTTTCCTGGTTGAAGCACAAGACTGGAAGTCAGAACTATGGATTCTTTTCCTGCTGTGTCACATTTGCTAGATGGTACCCTCTACATCTCTGACCACATCTCTGACCACATCTCTTCCTCCTTCACTCACATGCCCCATCATTTCCAGGCTTTTCACTGAACTCCTTTCATCTTTTTTCACACACTCAGTCCCAAGCCTTTCATGGTCTATCCCTTACACGTATGCCAGACCTCCATTTCTTGTCTACGCATCTCTTCTTCCTGCAAATCACTCATTTAATAGCCCATTTCCCCCTCCCCTCAGAAATGCCTCTGACCCCCTCTGCTTCCCCAGGAATCTCTCCTTAATCATCTCTGCCCTGCATTATGTCTTGGCATCTTGACTATAATAATACATGGGCTCAGCTGAGGAATAAATTCTCCTTGCTGTGCTTTTTGGAGACGACAGTAGTCCTTTTATCGACCAGCAGGTCATCTGCATGGAACATTATTGCTGAGAGGGCTTCATCTTGGGCAGTGTCAGAGAGAAGTGAGAGGGTGTTGAGGATGCTCAGAGCTGGGCTGGATTTAGCCAATGTAGAGAGACAGCCTTGATGGCTTGAACAATGTCAGGAGAGCTCATTCTGACTCCCTGGCCATGATGATCTGCTGAGTTTGCAGGCCGTGAATCTATAAAGGCTTGGTGGGAGAGGGGAAGAAAGGAGGGAAGGTGAGCAACAGCATTGTATGTAACTGTCAGTTGATTATACCGTATTTGTAACTGTGCAAACTGGAAGGTGCAGAAGGGAGACAGATGTTACTCTACTGTCTCTAAAATATGTCTTGGGACTTGGGCATTTGTTTAAATTTTCTGCTGTTTTAAGATTATGCTATTTTGCCTTAATCTACGTTAAGAAGAAAATCCTGCCTGATGAATAAAATTTGGACAAGCCATTTTACTTCTGAAAGATAATCTGTGTGAATTGATGCTAACAAACATTTCCCTAGTGTTCTTAGTAAACCTCTTGCTTTCCATGCTGTATCTAGACTGTAGCTTTCAGTGTCAATTAAGTGGTATCATTTCAATTACATCTACGGAATTTTACAAATCTTATCTGGGGTGGCTTGTCTGTGTCTGTGCTACGGGGTGTTGAATGCACATTAGAATGGGATGAAGGCAAAAAGTCCAGGCTAACCTTGCTGATGTCAGATATTTCAGAAGCATCCCTTGAAGCTATGACCACTGTTTATTACAATTAATAAAGATAATCCGCCAAAACTAACATTTCTCAGATGTAGTGAATCAAACTAGATGTGCTGCTGTTCTAAAGGCGAAGATCCAGACAGGTGGTTCAGAAGTGCGCTATTTCCCAAAGTCACATTAATCTTCACATTTGAATTGTAGATCAAATGCCTGAACACATACATTGTTGCCCCTTTGGCCAGAGTGGTTAGTCAATATTTGCACCCTTTCAGGGCTATTTATGTTTGGATGAGAGATCAGAGTCACTAATTAGGTGTAGTTTTGGTACAATTTTTTTTATTTATAAAAAAAGAGGACAAAATCTCATTTCCCTAGATGCAATAGAAACAAATAGAAGGCACTTACCCTGCTTAGATATTCCCAAATCTGCCATTCCAAGTATCTCCATCTCTTAGCTTCTTTTCAGGGCCCTGTTTGTTCCACTTTCTGTCTCCAATATACAAGCTGTAATATTGGTTGCAGACCAAAGGGGCAATCAGAAGACCCATACTAATTTACCTGGTTTAGCTCTGCTCAGGCCATACTATAGGGATTAATGCCTTCGACAGTAGCCTCTGCTGCCTGCAGCTCTCTTACGAAATGAATTGCTCCTTCCGTTGAGCTTGAAAGGGAATGCTTGGCACACCCATCAACTTTTAAGGCCACTTTTTGTATCTGTATCCAAGATCGCCTTGATGCCAGCCAGTAGCACTTCAGCATAGATATATGAATATCGGCTTTTGTGCACAACATTGCTATCCTAACCTGTTCTCTTTTTAATAGAAAAGAAGTTGGAGCTAAACATCCCCAAGCTGTAGGAAAACTCAGAGCCCAGAAGTGAAGCTTTCAGTATGTATATATCATTTACTGATGGTAAGTGCCATACACAAATCCTATGTAAAGCAGCCAAACACCTCTGAAGAAATATTATTCCAATGTTATAGATGGGAAAGAAAAGCAGGGAGTGATAGTGTTAAGAAATTTGCCTAAGGCCACATAGGATGCTTGGTAGCTCTGGAAACAGAACTTAGCTCTCATGATTCTCAGTCTCTTTCTAAAGGACTATCTTGAAACATCAGTTCTGAATTAACTGGATTCTGAATTAAGCCGGCTCCTCCTGTGTACTGGCTCCCCTGGAGCCACCTCCTCTGCCCCCACTGCTCCCTCTGTATCAGAGACAGCAGTATGGGGGGGAAGCAGCAGTGTGGGGAGACAGGCAGGAGCCCCATGGCCCCCGCCCCCCCACATGTAACCTCTGAAATGTTTTGGCAGCAGATTGCTGCTAAGTACTTCAGCTGCCAGCTATTCCATCTCTAGCTCTAGCCTTCTTCCCTAATTGCTTTTAGGGAACAGCTATAATATTAGGATTAAGCAAGTCACGGTTTAGCACGTGAGTAGCTGAATCTTTCATTTTTTTAGTTACTGTGACATTGGGGTATGCTCAATCTCTGCTTGAGCAGTCCTACAGCATTAGAATTAACTGGTGTGTTGCACAGGATACTTAATAACAAAGAAATACCAGGGGTTACTGAATGTTCTTTTACTGATGCTTTTTCTGCCCTCAGAGCCATGGACTTTTACTTGACAACTGGGGTAATTAAAGTCCACAGCGAAACAAACCACAGTACTACCTAAGAGGGAAAATTACAGCCTGTCTTGGGAAAATAGGCGGGGGCAGGAGAGAGGAGACAGCAGAACTCTCTTCTTCCCCTAGTACAATAAAACAGGAGCAGGGCACGGCATGGAACTAGCACTCCCTCAATATTAGGCGGGGGCTGGCTGTTGTGTCCATTGACTCTGCTGAAGGGGTTAGCTAAGCCCAAAGTTCCCCCCTAAGTGTGTGCTGCTAGAGGAATGCATCCTACCTTTGCTGGTGCCCTGAGCTAGCCTGTTATAGAAGGACTCCTGAATCTTCCACTCAGCCACTAGGAGTTCACTCTCCAGTTGAGAATGCCCCATGTTGAAAGGGGAAGAATTTTGACCTATTAAAAAAAATTCGTCCGTGTGACTGAGGAGAGGTAGAGATGGATTCTGTCCCATGCAATAACCCTACAACTGCAATCAGCAAAGACCCTCTAACCACCAGTCCCCTTGATGTACTGCAGGGGGGGCTGCTGGCATGCTGTTCCTTCCCACACTGGAATGTGATTCGTTTGCCTACCTCTTCCTCCCTCCCCCACTCCTACTCAATGCCCTGGTTTGTTCCAAAAAAGCTTAGCTGTGTTGACCTTTATGCCATTCTGCAAGGCCCACCTGTTTTTCTGAGTAGGGAGGAAGGGTCTGACTTCTGAGAGGGAGGGTCCAAGATGCTGGGTTGCTTGTGGATTTGATTGCAGCTGCATTCTGTGGGGGGTGAGACTGCCTGGGGTTTGGCTGATGCTGTGATGTGTTTTAAATAATGGCAGTGGGCCCAGAGCTTTTGGATGGGTGCCCCTTTGTTATTGTAGAAATCCAAAGAGATAAATAGCAAATAAATAGCTCTAGCGTGCAACCCCCGCTCGTTACTTCTGTTCATGGCTGATTAGTCTTTGTGTATGAACTTTACCCCATAACTGATCATTCATACTCCATTCAGGCAAATCTGTAATGGCAGTCCTTGGCTATGACTCAAACAGTGATCATGCCAACAGATATGCATCTCCACAGATTAGAGGTGCTCTGCCTTGCTTGCACAACCTTTCTGACTTAGCCGGAAGACTCTAATGATTCAGGAAGCTGACAAAACTAAGAAAAACTGAGGGTGGGCTTCCTGGAGTCAGTGCTTAAATTGTGGGCAGATATATTTAGCTAGTGATCTTTCCTCCTCCTTATAGCTACTGATGGTGGTGGGCAGTAGTGGACAGAGGAGGGAGACGAAAGAGGTGCAAAAATTGAGAGTTGGATCACACTATCAGTTTGTTTCCTTAGTCTGGATACTACTTTGAACTGCAAGCCTAAACACATCTGCATCTATCAGATTGCTCAAAGCAGGAATTAATGAGTGTATAATAGTTCCTGAATATTAAGGCTTCAGTGAAGAGCGAGAAATAAAAAACTTGACAAAGTAAAGAATAACTCAACACAGGGACAAATCCTGCCTAAACCAGGTAGCCAGGAGCTTCATTTGCTATTGGACAATAAGAACAGTGCCCCCAACTTTGGTTTGCCCACTGGACTTTTCATAGGTTAATATTCTCTTCCACTTTTCGTGGTTTCCTCTCCCCCTAACTTTGCAGGATTATAATATAATGTTCTCTATGCTTTGCCTTCCTCTCCCCCTCCCTTCTTTTTAAAATGACAACCTGCACATAGCCCTACTCATTTGAGGGGAGGGTACTTTCAGGAATGCAGCAAGACAGATTTGTCCCAGGCATTTGAGAGGGTGCATTTTACAACTTTCTATTTCCTCTTTCTTTAAACAGTTTTCCAGTCTCTGAGCTTGTACAAAGAAACTAGATCAGTTAATTTTGCTGCTCTTAATTATTGGAATATGCAATGTCTATCCTTATACCTAATACTGCAAGGAACGGATTGTAATTTCAAACATGAAAGAGTGGTAGGAGTGGTCTTTTTTTCGGGGGTATTTAAACCCTGTTTGTACTGGAATTAACTTCTTTTTTTTTCTCACACTCAGTAAATGCACACACATGCAATAACCACAGTACTCCTCCCCCACTTTTCTACTGGACTTAATTTCTGTAGTTTTATTTTTTACAAAGCTTAAATATTAAGCCACATATGACTTGACAGTCTCCTTATATTTCACTAGTGTTTAGGATTAAGTGCAAACCAAAAGTCTGATCCTCCAAACTTGTACACATTTACTCATGATGTAAGTGACTGTAGGACCAGTGTAGCAACTAGCACAACATGCTTTTCTAGACATTTTTGCTAAGATCTAACCTGAGCAATGGTATCACAACTTCTCCACTTCAAAAGAAAGAACGCAGAGGGGAAAGCACTGTAAAAATGAACAGATGTGACATGATCAGACTGTGATTTTGGAAGGTGCTGCCCCACTGTTGAGGGTACTATTGATCTCATTGACATAAAACATTTACATTACTGCTCAACAAACAGACTTTTTTATTCATATATTTAAAAACATGAGGGACGAATTCCACCTTGGGATGCTTGTGCAGTTGGGCTTGCTGCTTAGAGTAAGGGAGTGAAAATTGGGAAACCTGGTTTCTAATCCTGACTTTGCTACTGGCTTGCTTGGGTAAAACATTTCATCTCTTTGTTTCCCAGGTTTGTCTTCTGTAAACTGGGGATAATTGAACTGTGGATTTCAACCATCAGGGACGAGCGCTCAGTGTAGCTGCTCCACTGCAAACTCCTGATTTAGACTGACAAAGTCACAGTTTGGATCAGTGCAGTTTACTCCTATTTCCTGAGTTTTTAGCCTAAAGGCTGTCAACAGATGCCAGGCACCTACTTCCCATCATGATTTACCCATCATGACTTATCAGATCTCATGGGCTGGACCACAATCCTGAAACTGGCCACTCCCATGCACTGGAACAATTTACATTTGAATTTTAACTTTCCATGCAGACAGAAAGGGTGGTCTAGGAGGCAGAACTTTGGGCTGGACTTGAGACTTGGCCTCATGTGCTACCTCAGTCATACTTTGGGCAAATCACTTAATCTACTCTATGCCCCAATTACCCACTAGTAAAATAGGAGCAGCCCTTCCCTACTTCATAGGGAAACAATTCCTTTTAATGGTTGGGAAGTGTTTAATGCTACAGTCTGTGATGACGGCCCTATAAGTACTTAATAATCCTGTTTGCTACTGCAGTGCTAATGACTACAGCTTCAGCCCCATTGTGACAGGCACTGTACAAATATATATGGACATGGTCCATGTCTTTATTATGAGATTAAACAATTAATCTCCCCCATTAACCCAGTATACATATATATGTACCTCCCCCGGTCTACAAATTGAAGCTTCAGATAATTTCTTGGTATCTTATTTTTATGACCCAATTAATTTTAATGATTGAAAATAAGGGTTCACACTACTAGAAGCACCAACAGATCTCTGAGCTGGTGCTGTTAAGCTCATGCTATGCCATTGTGTGCAAGGTTGCCAATGCAAACTTTTTTGCTTATTAACGTTTATCGTGGGCTTTGTTAAGGGTAAAAATCCTAGGTTTTAAATGTATTATGGGGCATCCATTTTGAAAAACAAAATGGAAGATCAGTCCCGTGACACTAGATCTGACAGGCAAAGGTTTTCCTGCCTTTTTACAGCTGAGAGATAAACAAGTTCCAGTTAGAACCAGAATTACCTCAGAAGTTCTTACGGGGTTTTCCTGTAGGGGCAGACTCCCTCGCAGGGGTTTCCCGCCATAGACTGCATAAAAGGCTGGCAGCTGAACAGCTCAGCGCTGTCCATCCCACTGGCAGATTGCGAGGGTTTTCCTTTCAGGTCATCTAGACTCCAGACCAGACGGCCGCAGCCATACTGATGACTCCACATACACCCCCAGATAGCCAGTAACCTTGCCAATTACTTTCCAACTGAAGCAGGAAAGACTATGAGGACTCTTTTCAGTGCTCCTCTCTCAAGGCTGTCCAGGAGCCATGAGATCTGAGATCCTGCGCGTCTGTCTTGGGAACTTTCAAGAAGGTTTCTATAAACTTGTTTGTCATCCATACCTTATCATTCATTCTCAGCCAAAGGCTCCTGTGTTCAGTGGGTTCTGGGGACTGGCTACTGTACAGGTTAAATTGTCCTTTTGTTTTTGAACTACTTCTGGTTACCCCTTGAATTTTTGTAAACTTCCCCTAAATACATTTTCTATATGTTCCGTTTACCCACAATGAATTGTCCTCTCTGATTAATTAAGGGACGAGGGAGGCACACCACCAGATGACAGATGCTGGCTGTCACCGAAACGGACAAGGGGTCTAGTTTTGCTAGGGGACTCCCTGCAGCCTTATCTTTCTAAAAGCATTTAGCCATCTAACAGCTTATGTTGTTGGCATAACGTCAAATTGAATAGAAAATCCTCCCGTGGGTGGAGGACTCCCTTGCTTGTTCACTTCCCTTTCTAGTGTGGGTGTTTCTTTAGCAGACTGCCAAAGCCCGACCCTAACACCTCTGATTAGCCATGGAGGGAGGACATCAGAAGGATCAAAGTCTAAATTACTGTACTGAAAAGGGGAGGGAAGAAAACATCTTAGGCTGCCAAGATATTTTTTTTAACTAGACATGTGTAGTATACCATGAAGAACCATGTCAGAGCCTATTAGATACCAGTTGAACATAGTGGTGATCACCACCATCCAGAAGTGCACCAGGCTTCTTACAGAAAGAGCTGGACTTAGTCCAGTGTTGATCATAAGACTGTATAGAATCCTAGAATTTGAAGGGACCTCGCAAGGTCATTGAGTCCAGTCCCCTGCCCTCATGGCAGGGCCAAGCACCATAATTTTGAATTATGACCCTGTCCTCCAAAGCACTTGCAACCCTTCCCAGCTTGGTATCATCTGCAAACTTAACAAGTGTACTCTCTATGCCATCAGCTAAATCCTTGATGAAAATATTGAACAGAACCGGTCCCAAAACAGACCCCTGTGGAACCCCACTTGTTATGCCCTTCCAGCAGGATTGTGAACCCTTAATTACTACTCTCTGAAAACGATTATCCAGGTAGTTATACACCTACCTTATAGTAGCCCCATCTAGGTTGTATTTCCCTAGTTTATTGATTGATTACTGATTGTGGTATCGCACAGTCTGATAACCTTAATGAAGCTAATATTCCTTTGAATAGCAAATTAACTCACTCCATGTACAAGAGGACTATAGTTAGAGAGCTATCAGTACTATCTGAGGAGGACATAAGATTTCTCTGGAGGCTTTCCAGCTTAATATGCATGATGGAAAAATTTATTACTGATTGTTCAGGAATTTCCATGCCCTATCATAGAATACAGAGTTTCTATTTACTTATTTATGTTATGATGTTGACCTTTGACTGCTTCAAGCTGGCAAAACTGGATCTATGGGGAATTTTTGAATTTAAGTAACATCCAGAACATAGGGTCCAGTTCTCCCAATGGAGAAGTCAGGGAAGCTGCACATACCTTCTCTAGGACTGAATTCAGCCCTATGACTTTACTACGTATCTTCTACATACATTCCCTATCATCTTCTGGGTGCTCTGAGGATAAAGAGATGTAGAGATTGTGAGGTACTCAACGCTAGGATGGTAGAGGCCATACAAGTATCAGAGTATTCTCAGGAGTTCAATAAAACGGGTTTCTCTTGCCAGCGAGCTAACCCTCAGAAGTGAGAGGACTTAGAGAATATAGTGCTTGGGGCATTATAGGCTTTCTCTATTATTTAGGTCACTTGGGGTTAGCAAAACTGGGAACACCAGGATTGACAATTATGATGTAAAATCCTGTGTAAATTAAGTTATGGTTAATAGGTTTAACCCACTAACTGCCTGCCCTGCTGCAGGCTAGAGGGTGCTGGAGCAGTCCTCCGCCTATGGCGCAGTGGGCCCGGCTGGGCTGAAGCGGTGCCCAGCACACAGCGGCTAGCTGTGGTATGCTCAGCTGAGCTAGGCAGGGCCTGCTGCTCTCCATCATGGGCGGGGATGCTACTCCAGCTGGTTAACCAATAGCCCGGTAAGCATGCAGGTAAGGCAATGCTTACTAGTTAACCTGTTAAACCTTTACATCACTGTTGACAATCACTAGCTGCCACCTATATTCTAAGCACTGTGTTGGTTAGTCTTGCTCTGCCCAGAATTAGATGGCACCAGCTGCAATTAGAGGAGTACTAGTCCCTCAAAGGGGGTAGTTCCATTAATATGTGATCTATGGACTTCTCTGCATGTAGCTTTACACTGATTTAACTTAAGGGGTGACTTTTTAACAGACTGGGTTGCACTGGTTCAAAGGACACTTTCTTATTTTGGTTTAAACCAGGCTTATTTCAGTTTTGCATAACTTAACTAAGAACAGGTTTGATCAAATTGAAATAAGTGTCTACAGAGGATTTTAAATAAACCAGCTTTTTTAAACTGGTGCCAAGTATGTGTTGTAGACAAAACCTCAGTCCATGTATTGATCAAGTTACTGTAGGTTATGTCCTATAGGATATTCTCCATAATGTTCAAATACATATTTTTCAAATGCTGTATGAAGCTTGAGATGCAATACATTTGGGTGAACAGAACACTAAACAGTTAACAGCTGTAGTTGGCTGATGATGGAGGCTAAAACTGAAGCCCAGAGTACTCAGTCTATGGAGTAGCTGCTCTCCAATTCACTGCCTATTCTGTGCAATGCCATGGTTAACAAGGCCACTGCCATGGAAGCCTGCCTGTTTGTAAAATAGCAGCAGCAGCAGCTTTTATTTCTTATGTTCTGAAAACTGAGAAGTCCCCAGTACTCTGACACCTTGAGACCATGTAGTGGGCACCCTGTAAAATGTATAGTATAGACAGGTACCGTAGTATGCCACTATATTTTCATTCCTTAGAATTGTTAATTCCTAAACTGAGATTTACCAGCTGTACTTGTTTTTATGTATATATAGTATTTTGTATATGTGTGTATATATAGTCTATTTATTTGTGCATGTTTTATCTACATTACTGTATGACATATAGCAAAATCCATGTGTAGTAGAAGTGATGACTACTAAGTGGAAACAAAAACATTCCCTGTTCCAAACACATTGAACACTTGTGAATAGTCGGGTACTTTATTAGAGATCTGAAAAGGCAAAGGAGGGTCTCATGGTGGTGGTTAGAGACTGTAGATGTTGCACTCAGAGAAGTCTTAAAATAAGTGTTCAGTGCCCCAAAAGCTGTGGAAGCTTTCCCTGAAGATAAACAGATACTCCAAACTCTTCTAGTTGTTGGTTCAGTAAAATATGTAGATGTCCAGCTTCCAAAGCTTGACTGAAAAACAATCAATCAATTAATCAATCAATCAAAGAGAATGCAAACAAAATTGTGCAAGACCTTGAGCAAGGCTTTGATTTTTAACATGTATACTTGCTCATGCCAATCCTCTACTCCCACACGCAAACAGGCAGAGGCACAAACACACGCCTACGCACCCGCCTACACTCACAGCCATGCACCCACCCACACACACGGCTGTCACGTTTGTTCTACTTCTTGCATGAAGCAGCTCTAGAGGTGAGAAATGATTGAATATCAGAAGCACGCATGTATCAGATATTACCGTGTACCGGGTGTAGATAGTATTTGTCTTTTATAGCTATTATCAGTTAAACACTTACAGAAATATTGGAATAAACAGGAATATTTTAACTCTCTTCAGCTACTTAAGGATACCCTATTTAAACCAACAGTAATAGGAATGAAAAGGGAAATTGGGCAATTTCTAGATGCTTTTACAATGCATTTATATTTCAGTAAAATACTGAAAAAAGTTTAAGATCTTCACAGAAGAATTTTTCATTTTCATGTTCTGATTGTTCCACTAGATTCTGTTGAAAAGGGAAGGAGGAATCTTTTTTTTTTTTTTTTTTGGCAGAAGGTTGTGCCTCATTCTCAATGCAATAGAGATGCATCCAGTGCTCTAAAAACATTTGAAGTGGGTTTGAACTGCCACAGAAAATCATTTTTTTTATTCATAATATGTACATCATGGTAATGTGAGTATTTTCTGTAGCTGAAGAGGTTTTTACAGTGAAGGGAAGCTACCCCATAGACTAGCCCTCCTTCCTTTTGATCCGGACTTTGGGCTGGCACTGGTGGATTTAAGCAGGCATGAAGAATATGGGTAACCCAGTGTGCTGAAGAACACGGGATAGACTAATGTCCATTATGCAGATCCGACATAAACTACTACATAAGCTACTAAGTGCTTTTAGCTGTAGATTTCAAAGGACCTCATTCAACTCTCATTGAGAGTAATGGAAAGACTCCTATTGGTTTCATGGAAGTTGGATTGAGAGCAATAATATTCTTCAGGCAAGCAAACCATATGCCTCCTTTTGCTTGTATTATGTCTGCCTAATAGCATCAAGCCAAATGAATGTGAGGAAAGGTAACCTAACAAAGTGCAGCCTGCAATAGGTTTCCCTCCCCCCCATTCCCATCCTCCCTCTCCATTTTCCCAAACAAGTAAGAAGATGGGGACAAAGGACTGTTTGTTACAAAAATATTTACTTTCTCAACAAGAGTGTCTAGTGCAGCACTGTCCTCACAATGATCATGAACTGAAAACTTATAGTGGTAGATCGTTTCTCTGATCCATCTGTCTAGCTTAGATGTTACTGATTTGGCTATCAATGTGCTATCTAGATGCCCATGTAATCATTGCCTCTGTTTATCTTTTCAGTGACCAATCTTTACACTGAAAATCAGCAATGGAATGAGTTTCTGTAGACTATATCAAAAGCAAATTGTACAATGGAAATTCATGCCTCGGTACTACAAGATGTTTAAAATAATAATCAGCCCACTCCACTCAGACAGAATTGTTACTGTGACGCAGAGCGAAGTACCCTGCCATGCAGAAACAAAACAGCCTTGCTTTTTAAAGGGCTAGTGTGTCTGCAGCTAACAATATTACCCCTTTCACATGCAAGAAAGAAGACTTTATGTAAGATAAGAGAAATGAAATGTAACTCTTTGAACCGTTGGCATTTTGTTTAAACAATCAGCCACCTCCCAAAAGCTCTCTATTCTTTTACATTTATGTTCTTCTTGGTAGTAGAAGAGCATTGTGCATCATTTTTCCCAGCTCACAGAGACCTTTCAGCTGTTGCCAACATGATAATGATGGGATCTATTACGCAAATAGGAATAAAAAGCTGAGCCACGGCAATGAGGAAACTTGGAACCAAGTTGCGGGATTCTGCTTTCAGTTACAGTTAGAGTGCCCAGATATCCCAGATTTTATAGGGACAGTCCCGCTATTTGGAGCTTTGGTCATCCTAATTACAGTAGTAAAAGTCCATGAAATAAAAAAGGAGTTAGTCTAGATTTAAACTTGTAGGGCCAGATTCTCCCTTCAGTTTCACTGGTCTCTTCTCCACTGATGAGCCTGAAGCACAGACTTTCAGGCCTGCAAAGAAACCTGTGGTAGTTTTGCCACTGCCTTTGGTGAGAGCAAGAGTAGGCCTTAGACATGTACAGCTTTCTAGCTTCTGTTTTTTGTGGTGTGGGTGGTTATTGGTTCTCCTCAGATTGTGTATCCTTAGCATGACACTCAATAATCTTTCGATAACCTGATCTGGCTCCTTTTTATTTTTAACTTCAAAGCTGTATCCACACAGTGCGGCATTTCTATTTGCACATACACTTGGTACTTAACTACACTAAGTGCAAACTCACTGTAAGGTATTGGAAAGCATTTGTTCTGAACCATGCATGTGCATATGAGTCAAGAACACCAAAGCATTTGTTGCTTAGGAAGGCACCCATGATATGCTGGATACTTTCCTGGCATTCAAGAAGAGTGCTCTCTGTCCAATGTGCTTATAGTCAACGAACGATTAGTTAGGCATGCCTGGGTTATGGGAAGGAACACAATAAAATTGGATTTTGTGATACACATCACCTCTAATTGCATACAGATGAAGACATAGAGTTATTTCATTGAATGCTGAATCATGGACATGTTGCAACCCATGGTCTTCATCGGGAAAGTGGCTCAACAAATGATCTGTGTCTGCCGATGGATCATAGACACAATCAGAATATTGCATATGCAGCCATGGATGTCCCTTTACGTCCCAAACCCTATCATGAATGGCATTCACTGGATTACTCAGATGAGGACAAGTGATAACAAGTGACAAAAAAGTAGTCAAAAGACAGCAGGAAGGATGGTCTTGTTGTGGGGCAGACCTAGTTGCCAGGGTTGAGCCTGAGTCCTACTGCATGCCCACAGCTGCCAAAACGTAAGTTCAATAGGGCCTGATCCTCAGGTGATAAGTGCTCTGTATGACCATTGACTTAAAACCAGTACATCAATAGCAATGAAATAGCTAGTTACTTCATTGAAGCGGGCCTTTAATCACATGGTGCTTCCATTCCCCCACTGTCTCCCCAAATGAGGACAATAATACCTAGGGTGTTAAGAGGCTGTATGTTAACACTTTTAAATCACTGGGGGATTTTTTTTATGAAAAGTGTCTATAAGCATTATTATGATTTTTATTTCTGAAGAATGATAATGACCCAGGCATGTTTTCCTGTGATTTCTAGAGCACAAACAATATTTCCTATGGGAGTCATTGCTCATATTTTGGCTAAATCTGCAATTAGTTTATGGTGCGGGTTAGCATGAATTTTCTGATCTTGCATGCCTGAGTACCAAAACATGGTCACCCAAACAGCTCTCAGTACAAGTCAAATGCATGCAAAACACCACACATGTAGGCTCTCGTCTACTGGGTTTAGATCAGACACAGATCAGATGACTCATAGAAATATATGGAAATAGATCAAAGAAGCAGCACAAGAGTGTTTGCGTTAGGCAGGGAGTGGGGTTTTTGACAACCATTCTGAGCATGAGTCAGAGTGTAGGCTTGTGTGGGCGGACATGTGGGTGGGTGCATCTGTGGGTGTCGGAGTGAGACAGACGCAGATAGATGGCTACAATTAAGTAGTTAGTGAAATGACTGTAATAGTAAAATAAATTTAAAGGCACAGTTTCAAATGGAGCACTTTAAAATAGCTCCATTTAGACAGATTTGAAGTCAGTAGAGGTTTCCTACTTGAAATTCTACTTAAGAGTGCCAGTTACCAGTTGTTCTGCACACGGTTACTCCATGTGCTTCTTACTTGCAGCTATCTAGAAATAACTTAAACTAAACACTTCCTTAATGTGTCTGCCAAAGAGGGGCACTGATTAGCAATGACTCAAAATCCTTTTGAGACCTCCACACATGTATTCATGCAAGCACACACACGTACATACACTCTGTCTGTTTCTGGATAAAGAAAACCAAGAAGTAGGTATGAGAGGAGAGTGAAACTGCAAGAATAAGGACCCAAAGGTATGGAAACCAACCCTACTACTTCTGCTCAGGGTCAGTTGCAAAACTCGCACTCACTTTCGCAGGCAAATATCTAATTAAGTTTTAACGTTTGTCACCCAACTATCTAAGCACTGGAACTGGAGCTCTTTCCTGCTGAAGTCAATAGGACTTTTCCCACTGACTTTCATGGGAACAGCACTCAACCCATAATTAGTTGACTCAGGTGAGACCTTCCTGTTTAAAATACCTGAAGAAGAGTTGGTACTAGTCACAGTTAATCTGAAAGATTGGCTCCTTTGCTGTTTATCCTTCACTGCTTCTGTAACAGTGACATCATTGAATTGTGCATTTATAGCTTGTGCTGGCTATCAGGTCCACTGACTGGATCCTCTACATTCACGCTACAGCTTATTGCCATAAGGGCCCTGCTTAGGCTGTAAGGCTTCCTTAAAAGAATCCATGTAAAGAACACCACCTAGTTTCAGTTGGCAAACTTTTTGAGCACGGAATGAAGTGATCAATCCCAGAAAGGGGTTGATGTTCCTCTCCAGTGTTATCCTAGGTTCAAGAGCTGGAGAGAGATAAGGAGTCACTCCTGCTCGCTTCTCCTTTTCATCTTGTTGCATGGTACTTTCCACAGTCAAGTTCCTCTATTGGCACCTTTGAGAACTGTAGAGACACTTTCGCTTGCCATTTTTTTTAGGAAGCGTTTCTTCACACTTGGCCGAACAGAGTGTTTTCTGGTCCTCCCAATAAATTCCTAAAACCAGCTGATCTAGTAAGTGCTGAACAAAATGAGAATGCTGTGGGTATAAACCTGCCCAACCAGGCAGTCTCTCTGCTTGACCTGTACAGGAGATGGACAGTGTTAAGATTCTTGCTTTGGATTGACAGCACCTTTTCTCTTTGACAAATGATAAGTTCAGATATGCAGGAACAATTCCAGCTGACTCAAGCTTGCAAATCTGAAGACAGAATTTACTCTTTTTGCCTATGTCCTCTTCATAAGGAAGCTGGTCTGGAATAAAATGCCTTGTTTTTTTTGGTTTCATCACTGTACTTGCATAACATCTTACTCATTGCACTTTGCTTAATTTTATTTAAGCCTAGCAGTGGAGCTGATGTAATTGGTAACATCACATTTATTTTATTCTAGTTAAATTTGTCTTTAGTGTTTTTCTTGGGGGTGAGAAAGGGGAATATGCCCCTAATAGTCCATCTGAATTGCTGGGGTGGAGGAGAAGAAACTTTCTCCTTGAAATTCTCACTTTTATCCCAATGTCTGTATTATCTGATTTTTTAATTATCCAAAATTCTCTTTTCTCTGTTCATCGGATGGATTAGGGTTCTTCTGATCATCTGCTGCTGGAACTAGTTAATTTCTGTCCATGGCTCTATGTTTCAACAGTAGGATAGTGTATGAGCATGAAACCAGCTCCTAGGATCAAAGATCTGTGGATAAATATTCTAGGCAACCAAAGAACCAAATCCATGGCATCTTGGCAAATTTTTAACAAGAGGTTCCAGCCAAGTCCCCCTTCTTTTCTCATTCAGATTGTTGAACACGTGAAGTGTGCTGGAAGAAGGGAATGATGAGATGTTGGAGAATACTATTCATTCTTTCCCGCCCCCCACATTATCCCTAATTCAGAGATTATAAAGACAGAAGGGATCACTGTGATTAACTCATTGGAAGGGATGGCAGCACCATGTGGCTGGTTGGCAAATGCATTTGCTGGATGTATGGTTTTTATACTTCTCTTCTTAAAAAATACTCTGGAGTGTTTTGATACAAAAGCTCAACACGGTGCTGCGCTATTTTCAAATGAGGGGCGGTGGGTTAGGATCTTGGAGCGAGGTCGCGTTGTTATTTCTCTGAAAATTATTTTCTATATCTGACACTTGACAAATTCCAACTGTAAAAAAAATGTTCTTCAAAGAAGTAACATTATAAGCACCAGAGGTGAATAGTGAAGTTTGAGAGAGGGAGTGAACGCCTCCAATCAATCCACTCCGCCTTCCCTTCAATTTGCTGTTGGAATTTTAACAAAGGGCTTTCAGTGCTTGACTTGGCAACCCTCCCTCCCTCACCAGCTTTTCCTGGTCACAGGGACACACCTTGATGTTCCCCTGCCTTTCAGCAGGAGGCTAGTCTGAAGGGGAAGGTTTTTTAATGTGTTTTTCCTAGAGAAGTTTCATGCAAACAGGGGAGATTTGGATGATTTCAAATGTGGATTAACAAATATAGCACCGTTTTAGAAACAGGAAGGTGTTTATTTTGAAAATATCTTGAATATATGTTAGTTTTTTAAAAGAAATTAATTTTACAATGTATAAGTGCTTCTCCACTATAGTATCGGCTACCAACTTAATTACAACAAATATGTGCTATACTGCCCTCTACTGAAGAAGATCAGAACTGCTCATGTGTATCTTAGGCACTATTGACATACTGGGGGCAGCTAATGAAGCTTATCCTTTAGCCAAAATTAAAGCAAATCTGTGGTTTTTGGATCAGGAGAATCTGACTTATATCCTTGTTGTCTCTGTGAAGGCCTGTGGGAGCATCTGGTTTTTATTTCTGCTATATACTTTGGAGAAATCTTGGTGTGTAGAGATATTGCTTGCTGATTATCATTCAATTTTTTTTTAAAAAAGACATTAAAACGTTGACAAGATTTTTAGATGCATGTTCACATTTCATCCCTGTTTCTCTTTTGGATATGATTACAGTGTATTGGTGCTCAAAGTTTAATTTACTATTTTTGATTGTCATGCAGTCAGATATGCTCTTCTCCCCAACTCTCAGACCTGTAATTTAGCTACTGCTCTTCCATGACACTTGGCTCCATTTTAATTATAATGATCACTCAATCTGGAAAGCTATTTACAGTGCCATGAAGGCTGTGTGTTTCCAGTCCTTTATTTCCTCAAATGATGTCTCCATGGAAAGTTCTGTGTGTAGGGCTTTTGCAAAATTGAAATCCAGTCATCTTTCAAGGTTGTTAATCGTAAATTCTGATGACAGTCTTTGAATTGTTTTTGTAAAGTGTTCTGGATTTGTGTCTCCCCTCACTGTGACATCTGCTGTAGTATTTTACTCAAGCAAAAGGTATGTCTACCCAGGTTAATAGTCCTGGATTAGTCAAACCCATGTGTTACGTTCCATGCTTCTAGACAACACTCAACTCACACCCAGGTAGATCCTCCCACACGGCACTGCAGTAACTCCAGTTAGGCAATAGGAGTGGCTTATCCCATGGTTCTAACTAATGCATTAGATAAAACGGCAGGAAAACCCAGCCCACAAAGAGGAGTAGGAAGGCATTAGAGGACTAATAGCACCTGGGTTCTGTAAACCAAACTACAGCCTGCACACTGCTGAATAGATCAGTACAGGTTGAAACTCTCTAGTCCGACACCCTGGACACCTGACTGGTGCTGAAGCAGAGAATTTGCTGAATCACTGGAGGTCTAGCAGCATTAGCAACACTTCCACTGCTTACTTGGCTCTTAAAAGATATTTTGGGTAAATGAGAGCTAAATAACAGCTTAGAACACGGAGAGCCAGGACTGGTGGCTATAAACAAACTTTATGGGACTGCGGGAAACTTGGCCACACCCACGATAAGTAGACATCCAGCTAACTAAAATCATGGTGGACCACAGATGTTGCTGGACCAGAGAGTGCTGAACTAGAGAGGTTCAACCTGTAGGAGATTGTGTTAAAGTGAAACCTCTAACCTTAATTCACTGTGGGGTAAACAAGTCTGATTTCAAAGCATGCCGAAACCTGCATAAAAAGATATTTTTGCATGAACGGTAGGGGTAGGACTGAAACCCAGGTAAAAAATGGGGGTAACTCTGCAGTGAAGGCATACCCAAAATTTCTATAGATCAGTACCTGAGTAAGGACCACATGGTACCACCCTAGGTTTTTAATGATGAGTATTCTAGTTTGTATCCTTGTATAAAATCAGATTTATTTGTATTGTTTTTTTAAATCAAGGAAGTGTACTTATTTCTGAAAGATGTAAAAGGATAAAATTGTTGCTGTATGACTCCCCCTCCAATAGTCACTGGAATGAAATTTCGCTAATTTGCTCCTCTATGGTGATACTCAGTCATAACCACCCACGTCCATTTGCTCTCAGCCTGTCCTACTCACAGCCCTTACCCTGCTTGGTCACACTGAGTCATCCCCTTCCTGAGCACCCTTATACATTGCTATTTGCTGCCCTGCTAGTGCTCACTTTTTAAAAGGACTTTTGTGGTGTATTTCAGAATTAAAAAATATATATTTTTGCACTGCTTCTGTTAGTCACCTCGGACATTTGAAAGGTATGGTCTTTTTTTGTTTGTGTTTTTTTTTCTGGCTGACTATTGCTTTTCTCCCTTTATGGCATGCTAAGCAGTCAGAGGGAATCTTAGCAGCTTTGAGAGCCTAGATGCCCTTGTTACCATAAATCCAAGCCTTAGCAGGATCAACTCAACTTTGCAATGTTATTTAGTATACTTCTAGTGTTTTTTGATGAACTAAGACTTCCAGGGCAAGCATATTTGACTAAACGTTCCATTGTATGATGGTGACAACCAGATGGTAATCAATCCCCACCAGAGGTGACTGAATTTGAACATTGTGTGGCCTGTATGTACTTCAAATGGTCTTGGCTCTTGAAGGATGAAAGGCATTATACACTTCTTTTAAAAAATTGTAATCGTGCATCACTCTTTGTCACTGCATAGGATCAGAACTGCTCAACTGTGCCCTGAAACCCCATTCTGCTAACAGCTCGTGGAAATTTGAGAGAGGCCTGTGCTTCTGGACCAGGAGGAAATGAGCTTGTTTTGCTATCATCATATACTTATGAGTTACCACCACATGTAACTTATTGATAGCCAAAACATTCCTAAGTAGCCTTTGATATGTTGGAATTCAAGCTGTTTGGAAAATTTTAATTGAAACAGTTTTCTACTGGAAAATGCTGTTTTGACTAATCTCAATGGCTACGTCTACACTGGAATGATTTTCCGAAAATGCTTTTAACGGAAAAGTTTTCCGTTAAAAGCATTTTCAGAAAAGCACATCTAGATTGGCAGGATGCTTTTCCGCAAAAGCACTTTTTGCGGAAAAGTGTCCATACCAATCTAGATGTGGTTTTCTGCAAAAAAGCCCCGATCGCCATTTTCGCGATTGGGGCTTTTTTGCAGAAAACACTACTGTGCTGTTTACACTGGCCCTTTTGTGCAAAAGTCTTTCGGAAAAAAACTTTTGCCCAAACGGGAGCAGCATAGTATTTCTGGAATATCACTGACGATCTTACATGAGATCGTCAGTGCTTTTCCGGAAATTCAAGCGGCCAGTGTAGACAGCTGGCAAGTTTTTCCGCAAAATCAAACGATTTTGCGGAAAAACTTGCCAGTCTAGATACAGCCAATATGTTAGTGAAATCATGTTGATTCTGATTAAAATTTCAGGGAAAATTGTTTCCAGTTTTGAAAATTTATTTTGGAGGCTGCTCTGAGAATTTCAAAATGATGTTTCAAATTTGATTTTATTTCATTTTAATGTTGTATTATTTGTACAATATTTTGTGACTTGTCAGTAGTACTAGTACACCTTATATTATGCACTGTTAGTGAGGTCATAACATGACAATATTAATAGTTGAAATATTTCAATTTCGTGTTTAAAATCCTTAAACTCAGCAGCTATTTTGTAGAGATTAAAACATCTCTTTTCCAGCTCAAGGTGTATCCCATTTGGTTTCTCAGCACTGCCTGCTAAAGTGCTCAAATGAATCCACAAGCCACACCATGTGCAGGCAGTGTATGTGAGAGAAGACCAATAGCACATCTGTGATTCCTCTCCCTTCTGTGCTTCTGCACAGAGATGATGTATGGGCACATTTCTAAGGGACAGTGCAATCTATACTTTGGGATGTACCTGTAAATTAATCTCTAATGGGGTAGGATGGGAGAATCAATATCTTTGTTGTTTGCAACACTTGTAATTCAACAGCAGTGCTGACGTGAACAAGGAAAAAAAAATGCTATGATTAATACACCCCACTTGCAAATCTGAGGCCAAGACATCACATTTATACAGTATGATAATAAATATTCACATAGGCCTGATTTAGTGAAGCAATTAAACGTCACTTCAACAAAGTGTGCACTGAATTGAAGCATATGAATAGTTCCATTGAAGGAATTCATGGGCCTGCTTGTGCTGTGAGTTAAGCCCATGAATAAATTATTTACATCAGGTCAGGGGCCTAGGAAATAGGGGAAGCAGTTTGTTTTCTATACCATGCTCAGGATAAGTGACAAGCTCAGTTTTTTAAATTCCTAGCAGTTCCCATCATGCATCAAAGAGAGATAAGTAGTGACACATAATACTAAGATCATGAGGGTAATTCAGGATTTTAAAGGTTTACAAAAATGTGTCTTAATTCTGTTAATGTTTTCCAATAGGGTATATAAGCATCCTTTAGGGAGAAATAGAGTAGGATGATATGTTAAGCAATTTTTAATTGAGCTGATGGGGCCAAATTTTGACACTTAAAGGTAATAGTAAATGAGTCACACATTCATGCTGAGGAAGCAACGTTCTTGTGCATCTGCAAGAGAGATGGAGAGGTAGGATGAGAGTGAAACACACCTTCTGTTCTCCCAAGCTGTACTGTTTTCAGATTTATATAGGAATTACCAGATCACATCAAAACTGTAGCCAATCTAGAATCTAGTCCATTATCCTGATTGTGACATGCTCTGGCTCCCATAGCTTCTCCTCCACTCCAGGCTATGTCTACAATACAGGCTTCTTGTGCAAGAAGCTTTTTGAGAAAAAGATCTTCTGTAAAACTTCTTTTGCAAAAGCGCCTCCACACTGCAAAAGTGCATTGAAAAAGTGATGCGCTTTTGCGCAAGAGAGCATCCAGACTGCATGGATGCTCTCTCAAAAGGAAATTCTGATTGCTATGCACAGAATTGCCACCAGGACACCCGTGCTTTTTTTGATTGCCTCTTTTTGTGCCAAAAAACTCTGTTCCCCATCCACACCAAATTTTTGTGCAAGAGCTCTTGCACAAAAAGGAGTTATTCCTCATAGAAGGAGGAATACCTACTCCGGAAAAAACCCCTCTATTCTTTCATTTTACTTTTGCAAAAATGCACTTGATGTGTGGATGCTCCGCAAGTTTTTGTGCAAAAACAGCTGTTTTTGCGCAAAAACTCTGTAGTGTAGACCTAGCTCAAGTATTTAAAGGTGGTGGCAGGAGGCCTACACCACCACAGAGCTCCTGCTGCCCCTGTCCATGCCCTGTACCTACTTTCCTTAGCTTGACTCTCTCTGTTAGATAAGCGGAGAGGAGCATCTGGTTCTGCACAATGCATACATTTGGTTACATCTCAGATCTTATTACTATCAATAAAACCATGCTCTAATGTACAGTCATTGTAAAAACATGTCAAAATACAATGGCATAGATACAATGCTGATCTATTTCTCAGCTGAACATTAGCAGCAGTTCAGCACCCATTAAGACAGTTGAATGAGAGAGCCTTTATTACTGATGCCATTGTTATTTCATCTTCCTCTTTCTTTTCTTTCCAATTAACTCTACTTTCACTTTAAGAGAGGTGTCCAGAAATGTAGGCTTCCATTTTCATTTCACAAGGCTCAGTGCTGTAGGACAGATCCTTGTTAAGAGGGCTATGTCAGCTTACACTAGCTGCGGAGCTACCCTATTTTCTTTACCAAAGCAAAATGAAGCCAGTGGGAGTTCTGGATGGGCCCCATACATAATATTTCAAGAGTGATGTTTGGTTTTTAAATTTAAATCCTTACTTTTGCTCCTTCATTTAACACTGTAAGTGTTTGCTTTGGAGGGAAAGGTGGAGAAGGCACTTCAATGTCCAAATGGAGCATTCTATGAGGAAATGTTTTGATTTTTTTTTATTTCAAAGCAATATTTAATAGAATCATAGAACACTAGAACTGGAAGGGACCTCGAGAAGTCATCGAGTCCAATGCCCTGCCTTCACAGCAGGACTTAGTACCATCTAGGCCACCCCTGATAGAGGTCTATCTAACCTGCTCTTAAATATCTCCAGAGATGGAGATTCCACAACTTCCTTATGGGCAACTTATGCCATTGAACATTTTATCTAGCTATATATTTTAGAAATGTGCATCTGTCATCTGCCTGCCTGTGAGTCGGTTTGTTCAAGAACTCCTAAATGGCAAGAGCTAGGATCACCAAATTTGGTATGCAGCTTCCTTTTATCTTAACTTAAAACAAGGTCAGAGTTTGAGTGTACCAGGAAAACAGGACGTTCTAGGAATGGAACTGTTTGCCATAACATGGAAAGGGAGGGGCACAGAGAGGAGGTATGCAATACTGAGAGTGGCCACTGGGGGGGGGGGGCAGTGAGTTTTTAGGAGAGAGCTATATACAGAATAGCCACTGGGGGCAGCTGCATTGCCAAGAGAGTGCTGGGGCTATGCCATCTTGCCTGCCACTAGACTGGGTTAGTAGCCATCCCATCCCAAACCCTTCCCCCTCCCCAGCGCTTAGCCATGGGGCCAAGGACGGGGGGCAGGGGCAAGAGAAGGAGAATGCCCCTGGACGCCAGGGGCTGGGGAGAGAGAGATGGACCCTGGCAGCTGGGGGGGTGTGGGGGTTGGGTGAGAAGAAGAAAGACCCCTGGCAGCAGTGGGGGGGGGGGGGGGGAGGGGAGAGAAAGCCTTGGAGGATGGGTCCCTCCGTGCTGAGTTCCTCCTCATCCCCCAACCCTCACTCTTGCACCCTCCATCCCAAGCCTCTTGCTATACCCCCACCCACATCCCCAAGGCCCTGCTCCAACTCCTGCACCTCCACACTCACCCCACCAGCCCCCTGCCCTGAAGGACCCTGGCAAAGCCGGGGAAGTCTTCTTGTATATTATGCCTATTAAAGTAAAAGTCAGAACAAAACATTTTGATTTTTATGTAAATCATGTTTTATACCTAACTCTGGCAACACTACAGCTAGACTAGCGGGGTTGGTTCAGTATATATGGCATTCTGTTTTATTCATTTGTTCCAAATATTTTTTAGCTTTTGATGTTGCAAGATGCAAATTTTTTCTTTTCCACATAGCACTAAGCCAGTAAGGTGGACAACAAAAGATAGCAAAAGACAGAGAGTCAGCCTTTATAGAGTCTATTTCAGTGCCTTGTCTGGCACAATGAAAAAGAGCAACGATGATCTATCGGAATTGTTGGCTACAGAACTGATTATGAGGCCCTGATTTAACCTAGTCCTTAAGCATGTGTCTAATACCCTGTAAGATACATGTACACTAAGACACAGCTACATTGCTTCAGCCATGCCTCTAGCACAATAGTGTAGATACTTCCTATTTCAATGTTTAAGTGTAGATCATCCTTAAGGTATATCTATGCTGCAATTGGGAAGTGAGTGCAGCAAGTGCAAATGCATATACCCCAGCTGGGCCTGCCAGCCCAAGACTGTGGTTATATACTTGAGTGGTTGCTGTCTGCACTCCCATGGCTTCTCTGCTATTGTTACCCAAGCTTGCTTTGGTCTCACTATACCAAAGGAAGACATCATATGAGACCTCAGCTGTCTACATGTGCTACAATCACACCTCCTGATTCCAATATAGACATACCCTAATTCAATGGGGCTACTCGTATGTATAAGTTAGCCAAATACTTAAGTATTTTGCTGAATCAAGTAAAAAAAGGGGCCCACAAATAAGATTGTATGGGGCTTACTGTGAAATGCATTTTGCTACACACCAGATAGTATTTCTTATTGACAGCAGCACACATGTTAGTTAATGGAGAGGCTGCACACACTCCCAACCTACAGATAATATCCACTGGGACAAGTAGTATATGGTTGAAGGCTGGCTGGTTCTCTCTTTTAGTGCTATATTTGCATGATGGAAGGAAACTGCCATGCTGCTTGTAGGAGGGTTCTCCTTTTCCTGATCCTATCCTGCAAAGTAATGCAGCAGTAGGCACAGTGCGCTCAGCAACAAAGCCAGGAAAATCAAGGTTGTGTTAATAGGGACTAACTGAAACTGTGAAATAAAATAAAGGCGTAAGTATATGACTAAGAAGTAGTGTCAGTCACTTACGTTTCCTTTCATCATCCTTTTCCATCTCCATCAGCTGTAATGGCTAATTAAGATTGTCCTGGGTTTTTTTTAAGCTTTGTCAATCTAATTTCAGCAAGAAACTTCAAGCAAGTGCTTGAAGTTCAAGTGTGGTAGAATCATAGAATCGTAGAGCTGGAAGAGACCTCAGGAGGTCATCAAGTCCAGGTCCCCTACCTGGCACATAGCTATATGTGTGAAAGTTGTCCACAGAAAGATGCTACTTTTCAAAGTACAGAGCTGTTAAGAATTGCTTGGTACTGGGCAATGAAGAATTTGCACCCAACTTCTTCATTCTGAGGACTTGAACAAAAAAGCAGGCTCTACTGATTCTTTATAAGACACAGCATTAAATTCCATTGTACGTACCCATTTCTCCTATGGTATGGCTACAACAAATGCATAGAGTCTGAAAAAACTTAAAGACCTGAAAGGCGATTGTTACTGATATAGCAATGCTCAAGGCGGTTCAACAGAATCTCTTTATTAATAGTAGCAGGCAATAGGGATGTAAGCGACTAGTTGAGTAGTCGACTACCTGATAAGCCTAGGCACTACTAGGCACCTGATAAGTAGTCACTCCTCAACTCCTCACTTCCCCCCTCTTGCTGCCTTCTTTATCAGAGGCAGGAAGGGGTGGGGGAGCAAGAGCCAGTGCTGGGGAGAATCTCTGTGGTATGGGGGAAGGATGGCAGAGGAGGCAGATGTCCCAGGCCTACCCCCACTGCAGCTCTGCAGTTTAAATGTAGTAAGAGCTGCCAGCTGCTCATGCCAGGTCTGGGACCTACCCTCACTTTGGCTTTGCAGTTTAAATCTAGCAGGAGCTGGGCTGCCTGCACGCCCGACTCCTACTACATTTAAACTGCAGCGCTGCAGCGGGGCCCCTTATCGACTAATTGTGTAGTCAATTAGTCGATTACCCACTTCTTAGCATCCTTAGTCTGAGTCTGATGGTGACTGTTAAAATGCTCACTCTGCCCCGCTTCCAGGCTCATGTGATGTTTTAAAGAGGCCCATGTTAAATGGGTGTGTATGATCTGATCATTATCGATATATATTTCTGGTACACTTTGGTCATGAGCGGTGAGTATAAGAGGCCGGGGAAGGCAATGCCTTTCCAGACAGCCTGGCTGGTCCCACCCACATTCTGCCCCAGGCTCCCGCCCTCTTCCCCCCCATTCAGTGTGGTTCCCCTAGTTTCCTGAGGCTGCCTGGGTTTTAGCCTTGTGCTGCCACCCTCCCTGTGCTCTGGGGCTGGGAAAGTTGTGGGGGTCCCCTGCCTGCCTTCCCGCCCCATGTTCTGTTCTTGGGCAACAGGTACAGTACTGGGGACTTGCCTCTTCTAGCCCTAGGTTTACCCGCCAACCATGGCTATGGGGTGCAACACACATTAGTATGGGGCTGTGTCATGGGCTGCCTTGCAACACTGGGTGCCTTCAATACTATGTTGCTGTGGCACACAGTCTTGGCAGCACCAGCCAGCCTCATAAGCATGCAAGATCCACACTATGGCTTCCACTGCCTTGTTACCTTATGCAGGGTGATCTAAACATCTCGCCAGCCCTTAATTTCCCCAGAAACTTCTCCCAGCAGTGAACAGTCTATCCTCAGGCATTCCTAAAGCTATTAAGTTTGCTTCTCTTTTAAAGAGACAGTAAATGGCAGTGCATTAATCTAACTGGGATTTGATAAATGCTTTTATTTCAATCAAAGCACTGAATTCATAGCAAGAGTGAAACATGTTTATTGAACATGTCATAGGTTTTAGTGATAGAAATTGTTACGCACAAACCAAAATAAAAATACACTTCTAAAGACTATAACTTAATTTTGGCAAGTTCATATCTTTTGCATAAGCAGGTTTCTCATTTATATCCACCTACCAGAGACTTCAGCCCTGGTGTTGAAAGATGCCACTTTCTGTGATTCCAAGAGCTCTGGCCCCTTTAGCCCATCAAGTGAAGAATGCTAAAACGGCTTTAGGGCCTTGCTTACACCTTCTGAAGTTCAGTGGCCTTGCTTCAGGAGGGAGGGAATGTTTCTGGAGGCTGAGGTTGCTGTGTCCCTAGGGAGCTGTTGCCATGTTGATTTTTGCAGTCTCCCCCGCCCCCCCCCCCCCCCCCGCCCCGATCATGGCAATTCAAGCTATCTTCCTATACTTTCCAGGAAGGTTGTGAGTTTTGAATGGACATATTCCTAGAGGTTTTGTCACATGATACAATCCTTAATTAAAGATTGGTTTTTAAATTCCTAGAGACTGCAGGATAATCCTGGCAACCCTTCTTGCTAGGTTGAAAGCTTCTTTACCTTTTACCATTGTCTCTACCTGATAATCTAGCTGGCCAGGCAAGTATACATTGCTTTGTCTAGGGAAGAGTGGGCTTTTGCATTGCTTGATAAACATGTTTTAGAAACATAATTCTAACACAAATTTGTACCTCTTTGTACAAATCCTGAATATACATCATACATGAATGTTACTGATCAGTTACTTGTTTTCCAATGATATACTACATCACCACCCTCTGGGTATGTATCAGGACAGCAGCGTGATGGAGAGAGTGAGTATGTCAGGTCTCTCAAGAGTTGCTGACAACAAAGGCCTCTGTTTCACAAACATGTAGTTTCTTCTGCCCAAGGAAATCTGAGTCTTACAGACATTAGTGAATTAACCTGACATCACTCCTCTGGGATTGGGAAGTATTACTACCACCTTCTTATAGACAGGGTGACTTAGGCTGAGTCTTGATGACAGAGATAAGGAAAGAACCCAGATCTGGTGGCTCCCACTCTTGTACCTGAACCACGGGATCATTCTTCCTCTTATCAAAGTCTCTCCAGAACCTTGCTGTCTGCTGTTCATTACACAACACAAGGTGTTAACAACAGATTTTTTCTAAAACATAATTAAGATCTGGCCACTGGAACCTGTCAAAGCAGATTAGAGTCTGAATTAATGAATATGGCCAAAGTCCATGGTGTTGGGTGGGACGTGAGTCAACACAGACTTTGATCCCATGGATTTACATTAACTAAAAGTTGCTGTTGAAAGAGCTCATTAATAGCGAAATGGTGTGGATATCATTAACTTCAAAGAGAGTAAGGCTAAAAATGCAGTTTACTATGTGTTGATCTGATATTGCATACAGAGCTAATTTACAACTTGGAAAGTGCCACTTACTTTGTAAATCTGAGTACCTTCAAATGTGAAAGTGTCATGTTCAAAATCTAAACACTTCAACATACATTAATATTAGCCAGCTACCACAGACCCCAGAGTTACTAACACTTCAGGAATGGAGATTGTTCATAAGCCTGAAATGCGTGTTATTCTGAACAAAGTGTTACAGTTGTTCTTTCAAAATTTACAATTGAATTTTGACTTAATATAACTTTGGAACTTTACTATGCAGGGGGGAAAATGCTGCTTTTAGCCATCTTAATATGAAGGAAACAAGCACAGATACTGTTTCTTTATTTTGTCAAATCAATTTTTTAAATTTGCCCTTTATTTTAGTAGTTCACATTTAACACAGTATTATAATAGTATTATCATGTATTTGCTTTTTTGTGTCCCTGCTGCTGCCAGATTATGTACTTCTAGTTCCAAATGAGATGTGTGCTTGACCTGTCACTTTGTAACTCTGGTATCTGTAACTCTTAGGCTGTGTCTAGACTGGCAAATTTTTCCGCAAAAGCAGCTGCTTTTGTGGAAAATCTTGCCAGCTGTCTACACTGGCCGCTTGAATTTCCTCAAGAACACTGACTTCCTACTATCTGAAATCAGTGCTTCTTGCGGAAATGCTATGCTGCTCCCGTTCGGGCAAAAGTCCTTTTGCGCAAAGCTCAGATTTGTTTTGCGCAAAAAAGCCCTGATTGCGAAAATGGCTTTTTTGCGCAAAAGCGTGTCTAGATTGGCACGGACACTTTTCTGCAAAAAGTGCTTTTGCGGAAAAGCGTCCATGCCAATCTAGACGCTCTTTTCCGCAAATGCTTTTAACGGAAGAGTTTTCCATTAAAAGCATTTGCGGAAAATCATGCCAGACTAGACGTAGCCTTAGGGTTTTAGCGTGTGTGTTTCTATTGCGCTAATCACAGGTAACTGTTATTATATAGATCACTCAATCATATTCTCTTTTAGGCAATATTGTTATGTTATGATAATGCCTGACTTCGTGCACTCTAAACTTCTGTAGGTATTGATGGGAATTTTAGATGTGCAAGGAATTCAGGATCAGGCCTGAAGTGATAGAAAAGGGTCTCACCAGGAATTACTTCCATCAAAGTTGTAAGATAATTTCAATAGCCTGCAATACTCAATCTACTAACAGCTATATTTTTTTAAATGTCCAAAATTTATATGAATGTAAATCAAATATTTATAGTTTTAATATTAGAATAGAGTATGCCAAGTTCTATTTAGAGTATAAATATGGTACTTAAGTGCCGTATCTCTCTGTAGTAGATTCTGGGAGCTTTCTAGCAGCAGAACGTACTCTCTAAAGTAGGTTTGGTATTCTGTGCAAGACTCAAGGACACTGCACTCCGCAAGTCTGAATCTACTTCTTGACTTGCAGCCTTTGCCAAAATATTAGTTTTAAGTGGTTCGAAGGAGGAAGTTTTGGATTAGCGGGGACCTTTGCTGGGAGAGCAAAAGTTACAGAATGATCTTTGCACCTCCTAAGTGAGTAAGGTAGAGGGGGTATTTTCTGCCTTGGTATCCCAAGGGAATTGTCGCCTTTCTCTGCAGCAGCCAGTGAAGCAGAAACTTGACCTTGCAGAAGTATGTTATTCCAAGTCACTTGAGAAGAATCGCCTTCTCTCTGATTTGCCAATCAAACCTGAAAAAATGAGTGTTAGCCCTGAAGAGGAACAGATCCAACAATATCCAGATGTTTTTGACTGGTATTTCACAGTCATAGCAATAGTGAGGTAAGCTTGTCCTCACAATTGTTTGCAGCTCAGTCTGAAGAAGTGGAGCTGAAGTTCAGCAGGAATTACTGATATATAGGGTTAAGTCAGAGCTGTGCCCATTCACATCAGCTGGGGATCTGGTTCATAATGCTTCTGTCGACCTCAGTCTGCATTTTGTGAATGAAATGTGCTGAATTTGTATAAACATCTGTCATGGAAGAGAGAATCTAGAATTTGATAAGGGGGTTGCTATTGGTGCAGGATCTTCATAGAATCATAGAATACTAGGACTGGAAGGGACCTTGAGAGGTTATCGAGTCCAGTCCCCTGCCCTCATGGCAGGACCAAATACTGTCTAGACCATCCCTGATAGACATGTATCTAACCTACTCTTAAATATCTCCACAGATGGAGATTCCACAACCTCCCTGGGCAATTTATTCCAGTGTTTAACTACCCTGATAGTTAGGAACTTTTTCCTAATGTCCAACTTAAACCTCCCTTGCTGCAGTTTAAGCCCATTGCTTCTTGTTCTATCCTCAGAGGCTAAGATGAACAAGTTTTCTCCCTCCTCCTTATGACACCCTTTTAGATACCTGAAAACGGCTATCATGTCCCCCTCAGTTTTTTCTTTTCTAAACTAAACAAACCCAATTCTTTCAGCCTTCCTTCATAGGTCATGTTCTCTAGATCTTTAATCATTCTTGTTGCTCTTCTCTGGAACCTCTCCAATTTCTCCACATCCTTCTTGAAATGCAGTGCCCAAAACTGGACACAATACTCCAATTGAGGCCTAACCGGCGCAGAGTAGAGTGGAAGAATGACTTCTCATGTCTTGCTCACAACACACCTGTTAATGCATCCCAGAATCATGTTTGTTTTTTTGCAACAGCATCACACTGCTGACTCATATTCAGTGTGTGGTTCACTATAACCCCTAGATCCCTTTCTGCTGTACTCCTTCCTAGACAGTCGCTTCCCATTCTGTATGTGTGAAACTGATTGTTCCTTCCTAAGTGGAGCGCTTTACGTTTGTCTTTATTAAGCTTCATCCTGTTTACCTCAGACCATTTCTCCAATTTGTCCAGATCATTTTGAATTGTGACCATATCCTCCAGAGCAGTTACAACCCCTCCCAGCTTGGTATCATCTGCAAACTTAATAAGCGTACTTTCTATGCCAATATCTAAATAGTTGATGAAGATATTGAACAGAGCCGGTCACAAAACAGACCCCTGCGGAACCCCACTCGTTATACTTTTCCAGCAGGATTGTGATAACTACTCTCTGAGTATGGTTATCCAGCCAGTTATGCACCAATCTTATAGTAGCCCCATCTAAGATGTATTTGCCTAGTTTATTGATAAGAATATCATGTGTATCAAACGCCTTACTAAAGTCTATGTATACCACATCCATCGCTTCTCCCTGATCCACAAGACTCGTCATCCTATCAAAGAAAGCTATCAGATTGGTTTGACATGATTTATTCTTTACAAATCCATGCAGGCTGTTCCCTATCACCTTGCCACCTTCTAAGTGTTTACAGATGATTTCCTTAATTACTTGCTCCTTTATCTTCCCTGGCACAGAAGTTAAAATAACTGGTCTGTAGTTTCCTGGGTTGTTCTTATTTCCCTTTTTATAAATGGGCACTATATTTGCCCTTTTCCAGTCTTCTGGAATCTCTCCTGTCTCCCATGATTTTCCAAAGATGATAGCTAGAGGCTCAGATACCTTCTCTATAAGCTCCTCAAGTATTCTAAGGTGCATTTCATCAGGCCCTGGTGACTTGCAGGCATCTAACTTTTCTGAGTGATTTTTAACTTATTCTTTTTTTATTCTATCTTCAAAACCTCCCTCCTTCCCACTAGCATTCACTATGTTAGGCATTCCTTCAGACTTCTTGGTGAAGACCGAAACAAAGAAGTCATTAAGCATTGAAGGTGGAAGACAGTATGGGAGACAGTGATCATGAAATAATAGAGTTCATGATCTTAAGGAAAGGTAGAAGGGAGACCAGCACAATTGAGGTAATGGATTTCAGGAAGGCAGATTTTGATAAGCTCAGAGAACTTGTAGGTAAGGTCCCATGGGAAGCAAGACTGAAGGGAAAAACAACTGAGGAGAGTTGGAAGTATTTCAAAGGGACGTTGTTAAGGGCCCAAAAGCAAACAATTCCGCTGTGTAGGAAAGATAGAAAATACGGCAAAAGACGAGCTTGGCTTAACAAGGAGATCTTGCATGATCTCAAAATAAAAAAGGAGTCCTATAAAAAATGGAAACTAGGACAAATAACAAAGGATGAATATAGGCAAGCAACACGGGAATGCAGGGGCAAGATTAGAAAGGCAAAGGCACAAAATGGGATCAAACTAGCTACAGGCATAAAGGGAAACAAGAAGACCTTGTAGATACTTACATATATATGAACAGACTACTGAATAAGTCCAAACACTGCAATCACTTAACTGTCTTAGAACTTCATTCCACACAATGCCTTACAATCTCAACACTAGCTTGGAATTTTGGAACCCTGCTTTCACTGAAGCAAAGGCCTGAAGTTCTCATAGAATCATTGAATTGGAAGAGACCTCAGGAGGTCATCACCCCCACTAAAAAAAGGACCAATCCCAACTCAGTCATCCAAGCCAGGATTTTGTCAAGCTGGAACTTAAAAAGCCTCTAGGGATGGAGATTCTACCACTTCCCTAGGTGACCCATTCCAGTGCTTCACCACCCTCCTAGTGAAATAGTTTTTTCCTAATATCCAACCTAGAGCTCTCCCACTGCAACTTGAAACTCTTGCTCCTTGTTCTGTCATCTGTCACCACTGAGAACAGCTTCTCTCCATCCTCTTTGGAACCCCCTCCCCCTTCAGGAAGTTGAAAGCTGCTATCAAATCTCTCTCCCCCTGCTTCTCTTCTGTATATTAAATAAGCCAAAATCCCTCAGGCTATCTTTATAAGTCATGTGCTCCAGCCCCTTAATCATTCTTTTGCCCTCCACTGGACTCTCTGCAATGCATCCGCATCTTTTTTGTCAGGGGGGAGGGCAAGGGAATATGTTGTCATTCTGCATTTTTACAGCCCTTTTTATGTAGACACAGTTAAAAACCAGATAAACAATATCCTCATTGCATGTATCTATTTATGTAAATGTATTTGCAACTTAAGTGCCACCCCTCAGACTGCTGACAGGTTGCCATTATAATTCTCAAAGCTGCAAAGGTGGCGAACCACAGCTTTACAGTGATACTGTGTTCTTTTTACTCACTACTTAAGAAGATATCACTCAACAAACAGTAGTTGAATGCATTCATGTCAAGGAAAATCATTCCTTTTAAAAGGTTTCTTTGTCAGGTAGTCATTAAAGTGGGTTCCAAATCAAAATGATAGTCACTAATACAGTGAAAACATCTTGTATACTTTTCAAGTTTTTATATATTAGTACTAGTGTATTCTATAAACATAAATCTCCACTATGGCAAAGATGTCTTTGTGGACATCTTTGCTACATACACAGTTGATGGGAGAATGTATTTTTCATATCCCCTTGAAGTTGAAAAGACTGATATGTGCTGTAAGAGAGATTTGTTGATGCTATTGAAAGTCTTCAGTGTAATGTGATGGACCTATGAATCCCTGTAAATCTGTGTAAAGAGTTCTAACACGTTCCAAAAACTGTTTTCGTCATTGTAATACTCAGAAATTAGATTTCTCTATTGTTATGTTCATAAAGAAGCAATTACAATTCCATGACAGCGTTTTCAAAAACAGGAGGCTAAAGGCAGGGACTAGCCCACATTTTCAGGAGTGACTAGTGATTTTTGGGTGCCCAGTTGGACAGAATAATGTAGTTTTTTCTTTTCTCTTCTTTTTCTGGAAGATGCTGCTGAAAACCCCAAAACTAAGAAATCCTGAATCACTAGATACTTTTGAAAATTTGGCCCTAAAAGGAGACGTTAAAAGTAGCTAGGTGCTTAACACCCTCAACTTTAGTGTAAGGTGAGGTAAATTGGAGCCAGTGGGTGTCTAGTCCATTTAGAGATCAGGCAAATGCCTAAAGATGGACTTAGGAGTCTAACATTAGGTTTACTATTTTTGGAAATCTTGGCCCCATTTTGTGAATTGATGGCATTTCAGCTTCAAAGAGCAGATGGCAGTATGTGAACATCCAGGACAGTGTGGGAGGAGAAAAATCAACCTTTTTTCCCATTAGTGTCAAAAATAGATTAGATTTATTCCCAACTATATTTCTTTTGGGTCAGTGGAGGTGCACTTACAGACAACATGAAGGATACTATAATGCATTGTGACAGTGCTTCAGCACATTGACAACTAAAATCATAACACAGGAAAACCAGATACCCCCATTACGTTTTTAACAGCATCAAGCTGTTCCAAATAGATGTAAACTACCACTCTCGTGTCTTTTGAATGGATCATTTTCTCAGTTCTGTTGTACACCATCCCCGTGGAGAATGAACGACCTGTTTGTAAGCTTACGTAAGTCTCTTTTCCCCTTTGCTAGGAATTGAATGAAGGTCTCTTTCTCTCACTCATAGATTATTATGGAAAAGCAATGGTACAGATAAGAGTCAGAAGATGGCCATATTATGGGCATTTTTAACTCTTGTGGGAGGAAGATTCAATAGGAAAGAAGATTCAGCCACCAGTTGAAAAAATGCCTTCTCTGGCTGCCAATAGTTTCTTTCTCTCTTTCTTTTTACAAAATACAGGACTATGTAGCACTTTAAAGACTAAGAAGATGGTTTATTAGGTGATGAGCTTTCGTGGGCCAGACCCACTTCCTCAGATCAAATAGTGGAAGAAAATAGTCACAACCATATATACCAAAGGATACAATTAAAAAAAATGAACACATATAAAAAGGACAAATCACATTTCAGAACAGAAGGGAGATGCTGGGGGGGGAGGAAGGTAAATGTCTGTGAGTTAATGATATTAGAAGTGGGGAAAGGTCTGTGAGCTAATGGTATTAGAGGTGATAATTGGGGAAGCTATCTTTGTAATGGGTAAAGTAGTTGGTGTCTTTGTTGAGCCCCCCGCGGAGAGTGTCGAATTTTAGCATGAATGACAATTCAGAGGATTCCCTTTCAAGTGCAGATTTGAAAGTCTTCTGGAGTAGGATGCATGTAATTAGGTCGTTGAGACAGTGTCCTTTCTGGTTGAAACGGCAAGAAAGAAACTGTTTTTTCTTTGTGATCCTGTCTCATATCTGTTTTGTGGGCATTGATCCTTTGGCAAAGTGTCTGAGACATTTGTCCAATGTACATAGCAGACGGACACTTTCGGCACATGATAGCATAAATTATATTTCTGGATGCGCAGGAATATGTGTTCTTGATCTTATAACTCACTTGGTTAGGCCCAATAATGATATCAGCAGAGTGAATATGTGGACAAAGCTGGCAACGGGGTTTGTTGCAAGGGAAAGAACCAGGGTTGGTATTAGTGTGGTATGTCCTGTGGTTGTTGGTAAGAATCATCTTGAGGTTAGGTGGTTGTCTATAGGAGACTATGGGTCTGTCTCCCAGAGCTTCTTGGAGTTTAGTGTCCTGTTCCAGTATAGGTGTAATTTATTGATAATGTGTTGGACAGGTTTAAGTTGGGGGCTGTAGGTGATGACAAGTGGTGTTCTATTGTTGGTTTTCTTGGGTCTGTCTTGAAGTAGATGGTTTCTAGGTATTCGTTTGGCTCTTTCAATTTGCTTTTTTATTTCTCCGGGTGGGTAGTTGAGGTTTATAAATGCTTGGTAGAGATCCTGAAGTTTCCGGTATTCGTCAGTGGGATTAGAGCAGATGCGGTTGTACCGAAGGGCTTGGCTATAGATGATGGATCGTATGGTGTGTGCTGAATGGTAGCTGGAATCATGTAGGTAACTGTATGAGTCAGTGGGTTTACTGTAGAGGGTGGTGTCTAAGTTTCCATTGTTGATTTGTACTGTGGTGTCCAGGAAATGGATCTCTCGTGTGGAATGGTCCAGGCTGAGGTTGATGGTGGGGTGTAGGTTGTTGAAATCTCTGTGGAATGTCTCCAGTGTTTCTTGGCCATGCGTCCAGGGACTACACAATTAACTGATCAGCCTGGGTTTATCAGTTAATCTTGTTGACTACAAGACTATCAAATAGGTGTATAACTGATAACATTTCATATGGTTACATGACTATTCAATTATACACTAACATCCCTATCTCTTTTTTTTCTTTTTTGGGACCATTTTTCTGAAGAATCATTGCTGCTGTGGATTATCTTGGCTGCAGAGGGGAAAGGGAGTTTTTGAGGTAAACCGCTGTATCCTGTGTCATCAGAACAGTGGCTTTATGAACTGGTGGCAACTTTTTTCCATGCTACATCACCTATGAAATGTCAGAGTTCAAAACTGGTCATCTCTGAACCTCTGGCTCAATGAGATGGCAGCTTGTAACAAAGACTTAGTTTTACTGGAGGTTAGGGTTGCCAGATGGTTTAACCAAAATTACCGAACCCTCCTCCCCCCCCAAAAAAAACACCAAGGAAAAAATTCTGTTGAGAAAAAAAAGGGGGAGACCAAAGTTGTTGAGAAAAAAAAAGAGGATCCCAAGATTTATTAAGCAAAAAAATAAAATAAAATAAAAAAACCAGCATGGCCCCTTTAAGAAATGCTTTTGAGGCTTTTTGGTCCTAACAGGCTGCTGGCAGCCATCCACCATCTTGTATTCCTACTCCAAGCCAGACAGCTCCCCTGCAGAACCAAGTAAGCACCTGGTATTTTCATCTCCTGTCCGGGAAAAAATCAGAAAATACCGGACATTTTAGGTGTCTGGTACTTTCTGAATTTTTTTGCCGGACAAGAGGCGAAAATACTAGACTGTCCGGGTCAATACAGGACACCTGGCAACCCTGCTGAAGGTGTATGATTGGCTTATGATGCATCAAGAGGTAAAACAGCATGAAGATCAGAACTGGGACCCTACACTGTATCTGATACTTGAGTGGTAGCAAGTGAATTGATTGGTGTACCAGATTGGTGCCCTACCCAATGGGCAGCAGGCAGGCAGGGATCTGTATTTTGTACCTGCTGAGGATTGGGTTCCTACAGAATCTGGCTTCAAGGCTTTAGTCTTCCACATAGGTCACTGTGGTCGAGTCTGAGAGGTCAAGCCAATAATCCTCAGCCCTGATAACTTAATAGACATTTAACTTAATTTTACATTTATTAGAAAAATAGGGACCATTCCAATCCCTCCACCTGCTGCTCATTTTTATCTTGTGAGGGTATAGCCTTGTCTTAATTATAATCCTTTGGAAGGCTCGGGAGTATATCAGTAGTAAAGGTTATGAATTAAACTAGCTGGCTGTGGGGCTTTTTGTTGTAATCACAATTTTAATGACAAAGCAAATTGTAGCACAATTGGCATCACCTAAAAAAGGGAAGTTAAGAGTAGCTATGTATGAGCTAGAAAACTGGTTCACAAGCACAGCCTGGTGGTGTTTTAGTAATAATGCAAAAGTACTTACACATTTGTATACTGACGTAGGGCAATTTCCATCTTATCTTTTCATGGCTTCCGTATTGACTATTTTTCCACATGTATTTCTCTTTTAATTCTTTCCCTTGACAAAACTGTGATAATAGATAGAAGTCACTGTGTAATAAGAGAGGGGAATTCAAGAGTGCTGGGCTCAGAATTAACTTAACTCGCTACTCCTGTAAAATGAATAGGAGTTTTATCATTGACTCTACAGACATCAGACTTAAGCCAAAACACAGTGCTTTTTGAAAACGCATGTTACTTGTGTAATCCTTCTGCTAGGTGGAGCTAGCAGCAGCCAGGTCCAGGCTCAGTATCTAATGGTTTCTTTTCAATGCAGAACTGGCTCCAGCCCCCACACTGTAACCTGGGAAATTTGCACAACACCTCTCTACTGCTGCCTCACTCGGCGTCAGTCTCCATCCATTGCCATCTACCTCTTGATTGGCACCGCTGCACATTAATCTCATAGTAATGTTTAGTTCTTTAGCAGGCTGGACAGAAACACTGCCTTCAACTCAAGTGATTTCAGCTATTGGGCAGAAACATGGTCCCACCACAAACGACTTCAGCTCTGATGGAGCAATTTAACAATAACAAAGGAAGCTCTGAATGCAGCCTAATTAGCTTTATTCTTTGCACAGTGGGGAGAAATAGACTGAACTAGCCTTACAGATGCTTGAGAGCATGCAGCTTGCTTGTTAGGAATCCCTCCCACTCTCTTCTGCTCTTACTTTCGTAGGGCTCTGATATTTGAGCCCTTATCTTACCAAGGTTCTTTAAACTGTGACTCCTTCCTTTTGGACATGTTAAGCACACTCCTCCTTTTCTGTATTCCCATAATAATTACAAACATTGGTAACCATATTGCACTATCCCTGCATTCAGCACTAACATAATTTGTGACCCAACACCAGCCATTCTGATTAAAAAAACAGCTGAATCTCTAGCAGATGTAATCAAAGCAGGAGCAAACTGTATTTACAAAAATACACCCCAGGTTTTCCTCCCCCACTCCCAGCTAGCTATCAGGGAAGTATTCGTTTAGCCCAGTGGTTCCCAAACTTTTTGGCATCACGCCCCCCTTTTGATTTTTGAGAAACCCTCATGCCCCCCCCTCCCAAAAAATAGCAGCAAAACTTGAGGTGGGATTGATGGGTGTGTATGTGGCTGGGTCGCCTCATGCCCCCCCTGAAATTTCTTCACACACCTGCAGGGGGGCACGCCCCGCATTTTGGGAACCCATGATTTAGCCCCTGCTTACATGTGCATAATCATGAAACCGATTTATTGTTTTTTCCATACAGTAGTCGAGATGTGAAAATAATGAATTATTTAAAATAGAACATGTCTCATGCTCTGCCCCTGCAATAATAAAAACCACTGCAAATTTACCCACTTTTATTCTGGAATAGTGTGCATGTACAGGGAACTATTCCATAATAGTTTATTCCGCAATAGCAATTTCAGACAATTTCCCTGCATAGACAAGACTTCAGTAACAAATTGAGTTAACTGAATGAGAAGAATAAGGCTCAATGAGTCTGAAGATATGCAAAGAGCAGGCATTTGGCTCTGCATTTTCAAAAGTGACTAGTAATTTTTGGGTGCCAGCTTGAGACATTCTTTAGATGCCTGATTTTCAGAAATTGCTGTGTATTCCTGAAGACCAGGCCCCTTTTAAGGTGTCAGAATTGAGATAACCCAATTACTAGTTATGCTGAAAATGCAGGCCCCTGAGCACTTGTACCAGGTAGGAGGATCATTGATACCTGAAATCAGAGAGGCTTCATTTTATGTTGTAAAGTAATTGGTGGTTATGGACTGGGATATTTCACTGCTAGGGTGTGTCTAGACTACAGGTTTTTTTTTAAAAAATGGCCTTTTTTCGAAAAAAAACTTCCCCTGTGTCTAGATTGCTGCCACGTTCTTCCAAAAGTAAATCGAAAGAATGCGGCAGTTTTTTCTACAGCAGAAAACTTCGTTTTACAAGGAATAATGCCTTTTTTTTTTCAAAAGTGCTCTTTCGAAAAAAGGCGCTATGTAATGCAAACTGTGCTTTTTCAAAAGAGAGCATCCATACTGCTTGGGTGCTCTCTTTCAAAAAAGCGGCTTGCTTTTTTGAAAGTACTGGTTGTAATCTAGATGCTCTTTTTCGAAAGAGGCTTGTAGTCTAGACGTAACCCTTGAGACTATTCAAGCAGAATTTGACAGTGGAGAGACAATTAGAATGGCTGGAGGCCTAAATACAGATCTGTTAGCTGGAGCTCTTTGGTAACTGTGCTAGATCAGGGACCTAAACTACTTTTTGTACGTGCCATTTACTATCCCTGTTTAACATTATACATATTTGTAGCCTCGTTTTTATTTATTCTTACTGATTTCTCCCCAAACAAATTTTCCTGATCACTTGAAGTCATGATGATATTGCAAAGTATGGCAATGAATTTATTCTGCCAGGAAAAGGACCTAGACATCTGACTATTTCAGTTTACTTGGATACCATCAGAGGAAGAAACATCTGAGGTAAAAGAAAGTTTATTAGTAAATCTAACTAAATCAAAGGTAAATGAAATTTCAGAATGCCCAACAGAGAGGATACAGAACACCCTAGCAAAGTAGGTTAAATCTTGTACTTATAGTCCTAGTAAATCAGAGATTATATTTCTAGCATTCTGTGTCTGTGTCTGCATCTAACATGGGTTCTGCCTTTTTCCTCGACATTCTGATGCTTGATGTCATAACTGTCAGAGGCTCTGCACCAATTCCCCTCTCCTAAGGGTCTGCCTTTTTTTACTTTTGCTTCCTTTGAAGTCTATGAATATGGTAACTGCTAAACTGGTATAGATGGTGTAGTGTCAACTTTGAAGTCAATGTATTGGGAAGAGTATATGTCCTATTTTTTTATAATAACAAACAGGACTCTACTTTCCTGAGCTTTTTATCATCTGTAAAGATACATGACTTCAGAGTAAACCCAGGGATCTTTTACATAGGTAAATTGAGTATAATGTCATCTATTTACATAGCATAGGTGAGGGGCGGGATGAATGACTTTGTCTTTAATTCAAGAAGTGTTTCTGCAAGTATAGAGGCAACTCTCACTTAGGAGTTACTGGCTGCATTAGCCTTGCATCTTAGAAAGCCGCTTCCATTTCATTAGTTGTACTTCTTACTAATGTTTTTCTGTAATCTCAGTTTATACAGTGCATGATTTCCATGGGATGCTGTCCACCACCTCACAATTATTATTTCTTCTTCATTCGACACAAGAAGCAGCAGAAGCAACACATGACGTGGGAGGGTCATGGTCCCCCCACCCCGATTTCCTTCTTGGCTTGAACTGAGAATAGAATGAGCATGCCCAGAAAGATGGCTGAAGCCAGGTTCCTTCACTCTACTCCCCCACCATCAGCAGGGACAGGTCATTTTTGGGGAGCAGTTATTGATTATAATCTGTTATGGTAGCTTCTAGAGGTCTGGACCAAGTTTGGGGAACCCTATCATGTTAGGTACTCTACAAAGATATAGAGACAGTCTCTGACCCCATCAGGGTTATGATCTAATCTTACCATATATTTTGGAAATGTGCATCTGTCTATCTGTTTATTCAAAAACTCCTTCTAAACTGTAAGAGCTAGGACCATCAAATTTAGTATGCAGCTTCCTCTTATAACTTAAAGTGAGGTAAGGTTTTGGTTGTGCCAGGACAATGGGATGTGCCTGGAATTCAATTGTTTCTCATAAAATGGAAAGAGAAGGGTTTGGTAGAAGGGATATTTATACTATAGAGTTACCACAGGGGGCAGCAAGGTATGGGGGCTGGGCATATATAACCCCATTGGGCCAGCAAAGGGCAGAGGTGGAGAAAGGGACAGCTATCTATTATATATTTCAGAGAGTTTGTCTGTCCGTTTATGTGTGTGTGTCTGTCCCCTAGCCAGGGGACATGCACCCTTCCCCCAGCTGTGCCCACTGTAGCAGCCACTTCTCACCTGTCCCCAAGCTGTGATGGTAAGGAAGAGCTGTGGTCCTTCTCTACCTGGGGCAGCCTGCATACTGAACCCCTCATCCGCAGCCCCATCCCAGAAAAACGATTTAAGTGAAGAAAAACAAAATGTGTTTGAGTTAAGGATCCGAACTTCGCCAGGTAAATCTTCTAGTCTAATATAAAGGGATAAGACAGACAAAAAAAAATAGGAGGGGAAGAAGCATGGAAAGATGAAGCTTTGTTTCCGTTCACATTGCAAGGCTGTGTCTAGACTGGCAAGTTTTTCCGCAAAATCATCTGATTTTGCAGAAAAACTTGCCAGCTGTCTACACTGGCCACTTGAATTTCCGCAAGAACACTGACGATCTTAAGTAAGATCATCAGTGTTCTTGCGGAAATACTGTGCTGCTCCCGTTTGGGCAAAAGCCCTCTTGCGCAAATCATTTGCGCAAGAGGGCCAGTGTAAACAGCACAGTACTGTTTTCCACAAAAAAGCCCCGATTGCGAAAATGGTGATCGAGGCTTTTTTGCGGAAAACTGCGTCTAGATTGGCCATGGACGCTTTTCCGCAAAAAGTGCTTTTGCGGAAAAGCGTCCTGCCAATCTAGACACGATTTTTCCAAAAATGCTTTTAACGGAAAACTTTTCCGTTAAAAGCATTTCTGGAAAATCATGCCAGTGTAGACGTAGCCCCCGTGATTGGCAAAGCTGGAAAGAGGTCTCTTTTCTAGTGTCCTATTTCATAATCCATGCTGCCTCCTTAAAAAAAAGTAAAGGTTATTCATTTAAACGAAAGCATCTATAATCACAAATGCATATACTCCTTTAAACACCAGTGCTTGCATTGTGATATCACTATCCACCACTAGATTGTGCCTGTGGACAACTTTTCTAGCTCAGATGCAACTAGCTTTACTAATTTTTCCTATACAGCAGGGATGGAGAACCCACACAACCAGCCCCAACTGATTCCCCCAGCCAGAGCAAAGTCTCTGGGGCTTGCCTAGCTGTAGCCCCTTCCTCCCGTTTCTGGGCACCTCATGCAGGGAAGGGCCTCAGGGGCTTCCCTTCTCTCCCAGTCCTGCAAGTGGCTCTCCCCTCCCTCTCCTTCCAGTCCCCATACCTCCTTAATTGCAGGAGGAGGAGCTGTGAGCAGGCTGCTTGACCTACACTCTGATGCAGCCACCCTATACAGGGAAGGAGTTTGGGGGCTGGCCCAGCTGTGGCCTCCCCTTCCTCCTAAAGCAGTGGTCTCCAACCTTTTTACCACAAGATCACTTTTTGAATTTAAGTGCAATGTAAGATCTACCTCAAACCCAAATACCCGCGCTCCAGTTCCTTTCCGCCCCTTCTGAGGCCCCACTCTTGCTTCATCCCTTCTCCGAGGCCTCACCCTGCTCACTCCATCCCTTTTCTTCCCCCATCCTCACTCACTTTCACCAGGCTGGGGTATGGGATTGGGGTGCAGGCTCTGGTCTTGGGCCACGGGGTTTGGCATGTGAGAGGGGCTCTGGGCTTAGGCCAGGGTGTGGGATTGGGGTCCAGAAGGGGTGTCAGGCTGCAAGCTCTAGGAAGGAGTTTGGGTGCAGGGGGAGGTTCAGGGCTGGGACAGGGATTCAGGAAGCAGGCTCTGGTTGGGCAGAATTTAACTGAAGTGGCTTCTGGATGGTGGAGCAGTGGTGTTAAGGCAGGTCTACTCCTGCCCTGGCCCTGCACCACTCCTGAAAGCAGCTGGCATGTACAGCAATGGCTCCATGTGCTGCCCCTCATCTGAGCCCACAGCTTCTACTGGCCACAGTTCCCTGTTATTGATCTGCAGGAGTGGTGGCACGGACAGCATGTGGAGACTCCCTGCTCTGCCTTTCTCAGGGGCTGCAGGGACATGCCAGCCACTTCCGGGAGCTGCAGTTACCATAGAGACAATTACTCTAGCCAAGACAGGTTCGGCATGTTAGAACTCACTACTCAAAGAATTAAATTTAAGCATAAGAGTGAAATGAAAATTATTGAAATGAAAATGAAAATGTTGACCAGACAAAAACCAAAAATAACCCACTTTGCAAGCAGAAAAACAAGTAACAACCATCCCCCACGTATGTGTTGGGTCGGGAGATGAGGGTGAAGGACGGTGCGTGTTTGTGAGGATGACAGACACACACACAGTGAGAGTGACAGAGATTTGCATTGCCACGCTCCCTGCATCCCCTTCTCACTGTGTGGAGATGGGGTACAGAAGTGGTTGGAGGAAGGACACCCTGACATCAGTGCCCCCCCCCTTTTCCCTCCCACAAGCTGCACAACAAGCAGGTTTCCAAGGGGCAGCTCCAAGGCAGAGGGCAGGAGCAGCATGACATTGGGTGGAGGGGCAACTGAAGTGCCAGCACTTGAGAGCTCCCCAGCCAAACCAGTCAGGATCCCCTGTCACAGGCTCCAAAATCTACCAGTAGATCCCGATCTACTGGTTGGTGACCACTGTCCTAAAGGCACCCCATGCAGGGAAAAGGCTGGTGGGGGATGGAGGACAGGAGGTGAGAGAGACACTGCTCCCCGCCCTGGGCTATAGCACCAGACAAGAGGGGGGCTGGCAGGGCAGACCCTGTCGCCACAGCCCATCAAGGACCTAGGGAGCCACTGCTACTGATCTAGTGTGGTAGCTTCTGCCAGCCCACCCCACCACCCTGCCTTCAGGACTTCCCTTATACTCTGTGTTGGCGGTCCGGTGGGGTTCTAGCCCCACCCCAGGAGCCACCAGACCGCCAACACAGGAGATAAGGGATATCCTGAAGGTTGGGAGGTGGGGTGGGTTGCCACATGGCTTAGGGCTGTGGTCACCAACCTCGACCAGTCGATCACGAGGCATTCTGGGCCCCCCATTTGCCCCCACCCCCAAGAAGCCCCACTACCTACCTCGAGAAACAATGGAGGGAGTGGCAGCTTCCCGCGGGGTGGACGGAAGTCCTACAGCTGCACATCACTTCCGGGGGTTCCGGAAAGGCGCTAGCTGCTTCCTTGCCCCAGCTCCCTGGCATTCCGGGAACTTTCCGGGTAAGTCTCCAGAGGTTTTCCCTTCTCTGCAGGAGGGGGCAGTCGGCCCAGAGGGAGCGCGTGTGGGCGTCCTTGCTCCGCGGGGGGGGGGGGGGGGGTCAGCCCGGAGGGGTCATGTGTGTGGGTGTCCCTGCTCCGTGGAAGGGGGAGTCAGGTCTGGTGGAGGCACACAACGGGGCTTCCTTCCTCCATGGGGGGTGGGGAGTGTCAGCCCCGGAGGGAGTGCACAATGGAGGCTTCCCTCCAAGGCTGGTGTAGGGGACTCCCTGACCCCACTGGCACCCTGCCCCCGAACTCTGTTCCTGCCCCCTGCTGCAGAACCTTGTCCCCCACCCTCCTGCCACCCTGTTCCCTCTCCCCCGCCCTCAGCCACAGAACTGTTCCCCTACCTCCCCCCCCCCACTGCAGAAACCAGTCCCCACTGGCACCCTGCCCTCTACTGCAGAAACCTGTCCTTCCTGACCCCCGCTGCAGAAGTCTTTCCTCCTGGCACCCTGTTTCCTCTCCCCTGCCCTCAGCCACAGAACTCTGTCCCCACTGGCACCCTCTCCCCTGCTGCAGAAACCTATCCCCTGCCCTCCCAGCACCCTGTTCCATCGCCCCTACCCCCAGCTGCAGAACCCTGCCCCCACTGGCACCCTGTTCCCTGCCCCAGCATCCACTAGCACCCTTCCCCAGTACCATGTCCCCTGCTCCCAACTGACTTTTCTGTGGGTCAATGACCCCTGACTCAAGACAGGTTCCCTGCCCTTCTCATAAATAAAGACAATGCAGAAACTTTGTGTTTGACACAGTATTTTATTTAAAAATGAAGCTTGGCCAACAAACCCCCAATTGGAGCCAAGCCCCCATCTGGCCACAGCCACTCCTGTACTTCCCCTTCCCCCAGATCTGAGCTTATCATACACTGGAACCCCCTGCCGTGAGCCCCTCACATATCCCAACCCAAATTCCTGCACCCTCACATCCACAAGCCTATGGCTTGCTTAGCACCCCAACACTGCCCGGCCTGGAGCTCCCTCCCTGAGCCAGTGTCCCCTTCTCCACCTCCTCCTGCATCCAGATTTCCTCCCAGAGCTTGCACCTCTTACCCCTTCCCTCATCCAAATCCCTCATTCCCACCCCAGAGCCTCCACATCCTGTCTCAACCCAGCGAGGGTACGGCTAGACTGCAGGAGTTTTTCAGGATTCTGGAGATATCTCATAAAAACTCTTCTGCTTCCAGGGATGCATTTGTTCTTCCGCTTTTTTTTAAGTGGAAGAGCAAAGATGCTTTTTTGGTCACCCCTACAGTGAACCCTCGCTACTTCGCGGTTCGACCATTGCGGATTCACGACTTCGCGGACTTTTTTCATTACATTATGTATATACGTGAATACGCGATGGTCGAACCGCGAAGTAGCGAGGGTTCACTGTACTGTGAACATAAAATTGATCCTTACCAAAACTTTGTTTTGCGCAAGAGTTATTGTGCAAAAGGTCTTCCACAAGAGCGCATCCACACTGCCATGTGCTTTTGGGCAAGAGCATCCATGACAGTGTGGATGCTCTCTTGTGCAAGAAAGCTCTGATGGCTATTTTAGCCATAGGGATTTCTTGCACAAGAAAAACATGTTGCCTGTCTACACTGCCTTCTTGTGGAAGAGCTCTTGCGCAAGAGGGCTTATTCCTCATGGGGAGAGGAATAACTCTTGTGGAAGAAGCCCTGTTTTCTGATGCTATACTGTAAATTTACTTGAGCAAGAACACACATGCAGTGTAGACACCTGGCAAGTTTTGGCGTGAGAACAGATGTTCTTGCACAAAAAGCCTGCAGTGTAGATGTACCCTCAAGTTTTTCTCCTCCATCACTTCTAACTGATATATCCCCAGCTTGTAGAAAAAAATCTTATTAGTCCTTAAGTGCTTGACTGTGTACTTTGCATTATTAAATCTCATCCCATTTCTATTACTCCATTTTTAAGTTTATTTAGTTTTTCCTGTAAGATATTCTCGTCCTCCTCATATTGGCAATACCTCCCAAATTTGTGTCATTTGCAGATTTCATTAACCCACTCTCACTTTTTAAGACAAGATCATTAATAAAAATATCTAATAAGATTGGTCCCCAGAACTGATCCCTGAAGAACTCCACTAAAAACTTCCCTTCTGTTAATAGTTCAATTTTCACTATGACCTGTTGTAGTCTACCATTTAACAAGCTCTTTATCCATCTTTCACTTCTTATATTCTTCCCCATATTTTCTAATTTAGCTAATACTTTCCCATAGGGAACTGTATCAAATATTGACTCAGATCCAGGTAGATGAGATTCCTACTGCATTTCCTTAGTCTAAAAAAACAAAAAAACAAAGAAACAGATCTGATTGGTCTGGCATGATCTGCTTTTTGTAAAACTATTGGATTACATCTAGACTGGCATGATTTTCCACAAATGCTTTTAATGGAAAACTTTTCCGTTAAAATCATTTGCGGAAAAGAGCATCTAGATTGGCATGGACGCTTTTCCGCAAAAGCACTTTTTGTGGAAAAGCGTCTGTGCCAATCTAGACATGCTTTTGCGCAAAAAGCCCCGATCGCCATTTTCGTGATCGGGGCTTTTTTGCACAAAGCAAATCTGAGCTGTCTACACTGGCCCTTTTGCGCAAAAGATCTTTTGCCCGAATGGGAGCAGCATAGTATTTCCGCAAGAAGCACTGATTTCTTACATGAGATCGTCAGTGTTCTTGCTGAAATTCAAACGGCGAGTGTAGACAGCTGGCAAGTTTTTCCACAAAAAGCAACTGCTTTTGCTGAAAAACTTGCCAGTCTAAATGCAGCCTTGTATTTTATCTCAATTGCTAATAATTCATATGCCCTTATCTACTTTCTCTTTTGAAATACAATTGAGGTAAAACTAACAGGCCTGTAATTTACTGGGTCACATTTTCTCACTAGGTACTATATTAGCAAGTCTCCATTCATAAGGTATGAGTACTATGCAATCCGAGTTTACAGATTAATTAAAAATCTTTGGTATTGGTTTGCAATTTCATGTTCCAGTTCTTTATTCTTGGTTATTATTCAATCCCTCCAATTTAGTTTCAAGAAGTAGTTTGCATATGACTTCTACCTCAGATGTTTTAATTTCTATGTGCATATCTTCATTTCCTTTAATTACCTGCTGCTACCTCTAAGTTCTTTATTAGCCTTATTTAAAACCAAGGCAAAGCATTTGTTCATGTATTAGTTCATGACTAGATTATTTTTATTTATTTGTTTGGTATTATTTATCACCATGAAATTATATTCCATATTCTTTATGAAAATATGTTTATGATATGAATGCCATAACTGAGATAATGTAGCACTTTAAAGACTAACAAGATGGTTTATTAGATGATGAGCTTTAGTGGGCCAGACCCACTTCCTCAGATCAAATAGTGGAAGAAAATAGTCACAACCATATATACCTAAGGGTACGTCTAGACTACCGCGTTTTGTCGACAGAAGTTTTGTTGACAGTATCTGTCGACAAAACTTCTGTCGACAAAGAGCGTCCAGACACACTGAGTTCTATCGACAAAGCAAGCTGCTTTGTCGACAGAACTCCGTAGTCTGGACGCAGTGTTACAGGCAATAACACCTTCTGTCGACAGAGTTCTGTCGACAGAAAGTGTTATGCCTCGTAAAATGAGGTATACCAGCGTCGACAAAACTGCTGAGTTCTGTCGACATTATGTCGACAGAACTCAGCGGTAGTGTAGACGCTGGTATAGTTTTGTCGACAAAAGTCCACTTTTGTCGACAAAACTAGGTAGTCTAGACACACCCAAAGGATACAATTTAAAAAAATGAACACATATGAAAAGGACAAATCAAATTTCAGAACAGAAGGGGGATGGGGGGGATGGAGAGGTGAATGTCTGTGGGTATTAAGATAACTAGTAAGATAACTAGATCCTTTGTTTAGACTCAGCCCACAGACATTCACCTCCCCAGCCCTCCCTCCCCCTTCTGTTCTGAAATTTGATTTGTCCTTTTCATATGTGTTCATTTTTTTAAATTATATCCTTTGGTATATATGGTTGTGACTATTTTCTTCCACTATTTGAGCTGAGGAAGTGGGTCTGGCCCACGAAAGCTCATCATCTAATAAACCATCTTGTTAGTCTTTAAAGTGCTACATAGTCCTGTATTTTGCTTCAGCTACACAGACTAACTCGGATACATTTCTATTACTATAACTGAGATACTTTGTGCAAGGCAACTCATGTAATGTAGCATTGGAAAGGTTATGATTTACTGAATATGATTATCCCGTTCGTGTGCATGTATCATTTTTTTAGATGAAGTGAGGAATAGCTGTATCTTTATTTCATATTTGCTGCTTTGGGTCATCCTCTGACATATCAGAGACTACAATAGAAAAGCCAGACAAGGCTGATGGCCCATCAGCCAGGACAATGGATTGTGAATTGGCTTGGCCTTCCTGGGTACTTTCCATAATGCTACTGATTCTGATACTAACCTGCATCTTAGACTGCTGAACTGCTCCACAGCAGGGTGAGGAAACTCAAACAAAGGATTCCTGCCTTATGGATATAAGGCCAGGGAGAAAAGCAATCATTGTTTTCAGCTTGCATTATTTCTACCTCTCCTCCTCAAAGAGATACTTGAAAAGACCTGGAAACAAAACGATTTTAACTAGGGAGAGAAGAACTGCTGGACCCAGACTAAGTTATCTGACCTGTGAAGTACTCTACATGAAATAATATCTAGGGTGAAATTTCTTTAGTGACTCTAGCTTAGTTTGCTACCTCCTTTGACCACTTAAAATACACCTTTTCATAGTTAATACACTTATTTCTAGTGCATAATATAACCCAGTTTATGTAATTTATAGCTGGGGAGAGAGAGAGAGAGAGAGAGAGACTATGCATACCTTCCATCACTTTGAGAAGGGAGATGACTTGCATATAGCTTTGGATTTGAACCCCAAAACTGAGGGGTGGGGGTGTGTGTGAACATCTGGGTAAATCCCTTAAACTGAGTCCTCCTACAGCTGATCTCAGTGTTTGTATCTGCAGCTGGTTGTGGCCATGCCTGTGTACTTTACTGGAAGAGGTTTGAGAGCTTAGCTCAGCAAGACCAGGTAAAAGGGGACCCGAGAAGGCAGGTTCAAAGATATCTTCTGCATCTCTGTTGGCATCCCAAGGGTCCCAAACTATCATAAATCACATCCAGGAAAATCTAGGCCCTACTATGGTTAAGAGCACTTGTCTTCCAATTTACATCTGGGAAGATAAAGTCGTCCAGAATCACACAATTTCCCAGTAGTATTTATTTATAGAAATATTAAAGAGGTCCCTATCTATATTCAAACTGGATGATCGGGGTCTGTCTGTAGAACATCCTAAATTACTATCCTCTGGGAACCTCTAATAGCTTTGTTTCCCAAAGTGATTTTGACCCAGTCAGACTGTGTTTTATCCATATCTTAACTTTTTATTTCTTTACAGTCTACCTTATCATTTAATATACCAGTCTACTCTAGCACCTTTACCTTTATTTTTGTTTTTCCTTGAGCATCATTTACACTTCAGTACCTGTATTCCAAGCATGACTAGTATTCCATCATGTTTTTTGTTATCTTTATAGTATCTGGTGTCACTTCCTGCACCAATAGTTCCAGTTCCTCTATTTTGTTACCCAGGTTCCTGGCATTGGTGTACAAACATCTTAGATGCTTTGGCCAGGTTCCTCACCCGATTAGGTGCAGTCATTCTACTACTAGTATCACCTACCCGTTAGCTCCATTGGTATTGATACTATCTTTTCTCTTAATATCCATTTTCTTACCCCAGTTTGTCCTCTGCTTAACTTACTCTACTAGGAAAAAAAGATGGAAGCATACTTGTGTGAGTGTTAATTGTACACTTCTAGTCATTGCCATTTCAGAAAGAAAGATTTTTAGGATCACATTGTCATCAAACTACTTCATAAGCAAAATATGATTGGCTTAGAAAGATGGTATATTTCAACATTGCACAATAATATGGTTGCTCCTACTACTTCAGTGGCCTTAGCTCAACTTCCTGGTCTTGGAGGCAAAGGAACCACCTAACACAGTAAAGATGGATGGGAAAGCTGTGTGATTGTGTGCAATAAATCCCCTTAAATGTTTTATGATCTCTAGAACACAAGGTGGATGTGCTCTGTAGCGATAGCAATAGCAGATGTGCTGTGTTCATTCCGTATCTGTACCCATCTGTTGGTTACTTTCACTCTTCACTGTTAGAAATTACAAATAGAGTCCTTCTAATCTTCAGAAGGTATAGTTATCCTTCCTTTTGTAGTTATCCTTCCTTTTAAAGATTAGACTCAGGAAAGGGGGGTGATTTGCTGAACACCTGAGGGAGTTTTGTTTCTAACTCTTCTGCACCTCACAGGAGAGTGCTGTGGGGTTGATGAACCAGGACCCAGACCCACTCCCATTAAAGTCAGTAGTTTTTCCTTTGACTTTAGCCAGAGCTGGATTGAGCCTGGGTCCCTTTCTCCATAAAGCCTTCTGGAACCTCTCCACCAGCGAGGAATTAACCCCTCATCATCAACCCCTGTGTCGGGGGGTAACCCCCGCTTGGGGGGTGCCGGCCATGTCCAGGGCATAGTTTAGAGTTCTCAGGCCTAGTCTAGTAGTATGCTGCCCCTGTATTAGGGGAAATATGGCCCACTGGCCTAGTCCTTTGTACGCAGGCTCTGAGACCTAGTCCTTCAGCCACACACCCCACTCGCCGGGGTCCAGGGCAGGAGGGGTAGGGGGGCCCGGACCCTCCCTCTCCACCAGGCCCCATCAGTGGCGGGGGCTCCCACCACTGGCTCGACGGGGGTTCGTCCCTGCAACGCGCCAAGCCCTCAGGGGCCTTTCCAGCTCCCTGCCCTGGGTCGCTTCCTGCCCCTTCCCCCGGCCTGTCCCACCTGCTGGCGCGAGGGGGTAGCGGCACTTCCCCAGTCAGCATCGGGGTTTGCGGTGCCCGGTCCGGTGCCTGAGTCGCTGGCGGCTCCGCCATTGGGGTCGAGCCCGGCGACTCCCGCTCTGGCAGTCGGGTCTGCGACTCAGGAGGTTGGGCACTAGCTCCAGCTCTGAGAGCAGTCTGCCCCTTCTGAGCAGGCCTGCAGCCTTTTATACTTTGGCTCCCCTCGGAGCATGCCCAGTAGGGCTGCATGGGTGGGGCCCTCTCCACCCCTTGCACTAGGTGGTTTCCCTGGGCTTGAGTGCGGGGCGGAGCCGCTCCGGCACACCCTGCCTAAAACTAACCCTTTCCTTGTTTTTCTCTTCCTTAAGCAGTAGGTTGTATCTGCACTGCAGGCTTTTTGCGCAAGAACAGCTGTTCTTGCGCAAAAACTTGTAGAGCATCTACACTGCACGCACGTTCTTACACAAGTAAATTTACAGGGATTCTTGTGCAAGGGCTCTGACACTCTGAAGAAGAAGCCTTCGTGTGCAAGAGGGCAGCATGGACAGGCGGCGAGGGGTTTTTGCGCAAGAACTGGCCTCCCAGGAAAAAACGCAGGTGGCCATTTGGACGTTCCGTACCCACACTCAGGCTTGCTACTTACTGCTCGCCGGACCCCCAATTAAAGGCACATGCAGCCTGAAGACGTTGCGTGGCAGCAGCAGCACACACAGCAGCTTCACCATGCAGCTCTGCCTTGCTACACCCAGGAGCCCAGATGTCCACTCCAGAGGCAGCCCGAGAGCCTGCACCTTCTTCTCAGCAGCCACCCCAGGGCTCCCAACAGGCCTGGAGAGGCAGCAAGCGGTAAGCCCCAGGCTGGTCTGGGGCTGAGGAGGAGGCCCTCCTAGATCTTTGGGCGTGGGAGGAAGCCTTCCATGACTCCTGGTCCCGGCGCTGCAATGCTGATATCTTCAGACACATGGCCCAGGCGCTCACAGACCAGGGACATCTGGCCTGGACCCTTGAACAGGTCCAGGCCAAAGTCAAGGAGCTGTGCCTGGGCTTTGTCAGGGCCACTGAGGGTGAGCGGGCAGGAGCCGGCTCCAAAGATGAGGGAGACAACTGCAACAGCACCGTCACTCTGCACCTCGAGCCAGTGCCCAGCAGCCGGGACGCCTCCTGGGCCTCGTCCGAGGCCGGTGACGGATCCATCGGTAAGTGTTGCGCTTCTACCTCACAAAGGCAGGGGAGGCGGGTGCCCGGGGGTGGAGAGCGTCAGTCAGGCAGTTCGAGCTGCACGCTGTGCAGCAGTACACAGCACATGCAACCTCGTGCAGCCTGACTGTGAAGCACGTGAATGTGTCAGACAGCTCCAGGGCATGCCTGGGACCCTGCTGCTCTCACACATCCTGCCCAGAGGAGGGGGTGTGCACAGAGCTACGCAGACAAATGCTGCATGCCAAGTGGCTAGGACACAGACAAGGGGTCTGCATTCACAGTGATGTCTCCCAAGGGTTACAAGCCATGGAGGATCACGTCTCTCCTAGGATTTGGAGCTAGTCCTTTTATGTGAACACGTTCAACCGGGGACTGATTGGGCCCAAGCCACAGTTGGGTGGTGTCACATGAGGCTCAGGGAGGAGGGCATGGGGCTCAGGGACACTCTGGGTAGGGCTGACTCTCCGCCTCACTGTTTTCTGTGTTCTCTGCAGCGGGACCATCTGGGATCAAGGGACCCTCCAGCCCTGAAGTGGCAGCACCGACCACCCAGGCACCAGTATGGCGGGCCAGGCAGCGCAGTCAGCTCCTCCGGCGTCATGTCCAGGCCGTTGAGAGACTGGAGCAGGTAGTCACCAGTAAGCTGCAGGATGACCGGGAGTGGTGCCAACAGGTGTGCAGCCAGTTCCTGAAGCGGTGGCGGTGCGACTGCATTTGCGACAGCATCGCTGTGCTGACCTCCCACGTTGGCCATGCCGTGCACTATGGCATGGTCTTGCCCCACCCTGCTGCCCTCCCTGCCATACCCATGCTCCCTCCTGCCACCCCTCCTGCTGCCGTTGCCATGCCCCCTTCTGCTGCACCCCGTGCGCTCTGCCCAACCCGGCCTGAAGGACACCAAGGCCTCCGCACCCACGGAGGCACTGGCAGGAACCACCCCTCCCAGCACTAACTCCCCCTCCCAGTTGAGAGCACCCTCCCACTGCCCACCCTTTGTCCCCCTGTAAATAATACAGGTTTTGGTTTGTTTAACAAAAAGTTGTGTTTATAGGAGGGATATAGAAGGGGGGGAGGGAAGGGTTGGGGATGGGAGGGAGATGTGGATGGGAGACAGACACGACCCTACTGTAGGGCCTGAGAGAACATCTCCTTGAGGGCCTCCCTGATGTGTACCCCGTCGTGGTGCGCCTGCCGGATGGTGGCTGTGCAGGGCTGCTCAAACGCCTGGCCCGTGCCTGCCATCACCCCGGGAGGAAGTCCTCCCCATTCTGCTCCACTATGTTGTGCAGCACGCAACATGCTGCCACAACCTCCGTGATGTTCTGCTCACCCATTTCAAGACGATTGAGCAGACAACGGAATCTCGCACTCCACCTGGTTGCAGGCCCAGTTCAGGTGCTGGTTGAATGTTTCCTGGCCGGGGTCCATGTGTCCAGTGTACGGCTGCATCAACCAGGACATGAGGGGGTAGGCCGCATCCCCCACAATGCACAGAGGCATGCGGCTGTCCTCAACCATCAGTTCCCGCAGGGGGAAGAAAGTGCCCACCTCCATCCTGAGATTCAGGCTGGAGTTTCTGAGGATGCGGGCCCACCCCACATAGATGTCCATGAAGCGGCCACAGTGGTCTACGAGGGCCGGGAGCACCATGGAGAAGTACCCCTTGCGATTGTTGAAGTGGGCCACTCGATGCTCTAATGCGGGATGGGGATGTGGGTTCCATCCACGGCTCCCCCACAGTTGGGGATCCCCAGGGCAGTGAAGCCAGCCACGGTTGTATCCACATCCTGTAGGTGGATGACCCTCTTGAGCAGGATGTCATTGATGGCTTGGACAACCTGCAGAAGGGCACCCAAACACAGGAAATGCATAAAATGAGGCAGGGTGGGTGCATCAGCCCTTGGGGGGGGGTGATGCCCTCTCCCCCCAAAACACACCATGGCCCCCTCGCGCTGGAGCCCCCTCCAGACACACACCAGGCAGGCCTATGTGAGGGACAGATGGCACAAGCCCCTGGTGGTGACATGGCTTCTTCCACCTTCCCATCTCTCTCCAGCCTGAAGTCTTCCCTTCCCCCGGGCATGGAGTGCAGCCCCTCTGAGGGCCTTACCTTCATCAAGATAGCAGCCACTGTGGACCTGCCCACCCCGAACTGGTGTGCCCCCGAGCGGTAGCTGTCCGGGGTGGCCAGCTTCCACAGAATGATGGCGACCCTCTTGCTCACGGGGATGGTGGGCCGCAGCTGGGTGTCATGTCTGAGGACAGGGGTGACCCGTGAGCCTAGGCGAACTAGGCAGTTGCCTGGAGCGCCACTGCCCCCGGGCGCCCCGGGATGACGTCACGGCCATTGACGGCTGAGCAGGCGGGGGCGGCGATCGTGCCACCCGCCTGGGGCGCCAGCTGCCACAGCCGGCCTCAGACCACTCCTGTCTGAGGAGCGCAGGGGCAAGCCAGGCACACAGGTCCAGGAAGTAAAGACACAGGGCTTATGTTTCAGTATCCTCTGAATCAGCATCTTCTGTTCCTTGAATACTTGTGAGGGAATATTGTGTGTAAGACTGCTGTGAAAATAAAGCCTTTTTTGACAGATCCTGTAAACCTCATTTTTTTTGAAGAATACAGGATCTGTCGAAAAGGCTTTATTTTCAACAGATCTGCGTCTAGACTGCTGGTTTTTTTTCTTCAAAAAAACTCAATTTCGAAAAAAGCAGTGGCCGTGTTTATGCTAATGAGGCATGGGCTGTTTAAATCCTGGCTTCATTAGCAATTTCGACGTGCTTGATTTGCATCCCTCTGTCGATAGAGGGATGCAGTCTAGACATAGCCCGGACAGTGTCCCAGGCAGGCAGCATGGCCAGAACAGGAAGAGAAAAGGCTCTGGTCCTGCTCCTTTCCAGCGCTTCCTCTGGCCCCACGTGACCATTTATGCATGCCTCTCTCATGCATTGCTCCAGCCCAAGGATACAGCAGGAGAAACAGCCTGATGCTGGGTCCTGGTGCTTGCATAGCATTTCCTGCACATTGCTGCCTTGTTACTTAAGGGTGTGTGGGGAATTGCAGCTGCTGAGAACTCTCCAGTTCTCTCTGCCTCTTTTTCCTCCCCTGGCTTTGTCTTTTTCTATTTGTGAGCTGGGCTCTGCTGGATCTAATGGCCCATAATAGTAGTTAACATCTCTGCGATCCATTTCTATGGCAGAAGGGAGGAAATTCTTCATTATTTTCTGAAAAACTCTGCACTGAGCAGTGGCACAGAATTCCCCCAGGAGTAAATTATCGAAGTTGTGCCTAGAGATTGCACATCTGGATCAGGGCCCCACTGTGCTAGACCCGAACAAACATGTGGTAAAGAGAAGATCCCTGCTATAAAGAATTTACAGTGTATTGCTGGTGTGCAGAATTGATTGTACAAACATTAAAGCATCCTGTGCTCCTAAAAACTTTGCATTTTCCACATATTTGCATTCTGATGTTGCATTTTCCACATTTATTTTTATATGCCAGGTCTTATCAGTTGTTGAGATAAATGGTTATTTAACAAAATGGCTACGTCTACACTGGCCCCTTTTCCGGAAGGGGCATGTAAATTTCACTAGTCGTCGTAGGGAAATGCGCGGGGGATTTAAATATCCCCCGCGGCATTTAAATAAAAATGTCCGCCGCTTTTTTCCGGCTTTTAGAGAAGCCGGAAAAGAGTGTCTACACTGGCCCCGATCCTCCGGAAAAAGCGCCCTTTTCCGGAGGATCTTATTCCTACTTCAAAGTAGGAATAAGATCCTCTGGAAAAGGGCTTCTTTTCCGGAGGATCGGGGCCAGTGTAGACGCTCTTTTCCGGCTTTTCTAAAAGCCGGAAAAAAGTGGTGGACATTTTTATTTAAATGCCGCGGGGGATATTTAAATCCCCCACGGATTTCCCTATTACGACTCGTGAAATTAACATGCCCCTTCCGGAAAAGGGGCCAGTGTAGACGTAGCCAATATGTTTCTGTTGTTTCCATTTTGACACTGTTACTGGAGATACTGTAGCATAGGTCTATTTTTGTAGCAGAGAAGAAGGAGTGTAGGAATTGCTAAGCAATGCTGTACACAGAGCTTTACCATACGTGGTAACCACTGAAAAATGCAGTTCTTCAGTATGAGTCTCTTCTGCCGGAAAATGCAGGAGATTATGACATAACCTCTATTTTTTGGGCAGCCTGTGTAATCTCGCAAATCTCTCTGCAGGGCTTTCACCTTGTAATCCCTGTCACATACACATAACTGTCCTGTGCTTCCTTCTGGTATGCAGCACACAGGAGAAGCATATTTAAAGGTAATCTAAAAAGCAGCATTAAATCTTGAGTAAGCATGTGAATGCCACAAGCGTTCAACCCCAAAAGGCAGCCTTGTCAAACAACGAGAGCCACACAGTCACAACACACTGCTTACCTGTGGGATGGGGTAGATTATAGAGCAGAGGAGCATTGTTTGGGACAGCAATATGCTTTCCTAGGTGTGTGGCAAGATGTAATTTGTGAATGTTTGCAAAGTGCTTTGTGTTCCTTGGAGGAAGTGCAAAAAGCGCTCCTCAAGTTAGAATTCACTCTTAGCAGCCATAACTTGTGATATCAAAGGAGCACTGGGTGTGATACTTGTGTCTGAAAATATTGTTTAGCATAGAGCTGGAGGCAGGCAGGGGAGGGATGGGATGACATTGCACAGTGTGCCAGGGCTCAGTGATACAGGTGTTTGTTTCTAATAGACAGGGCCAGGGATACTGGGTTTAATTGCAATCCAGGTACAAGATTCTACGGCTTGGGCTAAGGAAGTGTCAGGGCAGACCGGATGAGCTTATGTGGCCCCTTTCAGCTACAAAATCTATGATCAATAATTCTTTCCATATCTATGAGAATGTGCTCTAGACTCTTGGGGGCGTGCTGGTATGGAACATTAAATGGAATTTCCACAAGCTTTTTAACATTCTTTCAGCTGCTGTGACTTCTGCTTTGTGTGTTTGGATAGTGATTGTTCTGAGGGCCTGCTATGGGACATTGTTTTGTGTGTGTGTTTTCATGGTCATTGGCATATCTAGCATGCAGTTATAGGTCCTTTATGCTGGTATGTTCATGGCATGCAACAGAGAAGGTAGATAAAAACAGAATACACTTTCTAGAACAGGGGTCACTGACCCCAAAAATCAGTTGGAGACCGCACAAAAGTGAGAAGCAAATAATAATAATAATAATTATGATTAATAACCCCCCCTAAAACCTTGCTGACATGATCCTGACTAAGAAGCAGAAAGACACTCCCCACACTTCCTTTGCATACCAGAACCTGGGAGGGGGGCAGATTAGGAGATTTTGTGGGCTGCTTGGGCTCCAGGGTGGGGCAAAAAGAGGGGTTCAGTGTGTGGGAGGGGGGCTGCTGAGAAGCGCACTTGGGTGTGAGGTCTAGGCAGGTAGGAGGGTGCAGGAGTAGCTTGGGGATTGGTGGGTCTGGGAGGGTAGTAGGGTACAGGAGCAGGCTAGTGGTAGGGGTTCTGGGTTAGAGGGGGTGTGGGGGTGGGGTGGAGATGTGGGGTCTGGGCAATGAGGGGAGCACTTTCCTGGCATAGCTCCCCAGGAACAGATGGTTCAATGTCCCCCACCACTCCCAGGCACCATCCACTGCTGTTCCTATTAGTCATGATTACAGCCAGTCAGAGTGGTGGGAGAAAAGCCTCTAAGCACTGCCAGCTGTGGGGAGTGGGAGCAACAGTGTATGGAGCTGTGTCCTCCCCATCACAGGCAGAGCCCATGGGTCAGATCTGGCCCCAGTTTGCCTGATTCCAGTCTGTGAAGCTTGGGGTTTCCCCACCCCTGCAGCAGGAAATCAGGGCTCGTGCTCTAGCACCGAGGCTCAGGGACAAGATCCAGGCAAGTCAGCCCAAGCCTTAAGTTCCTCACCCCTGTTCTAGAAGGTTTCACATGGTAAAATTAGGACTGAATAAGGTCTTAGATTGGTTGTCTCACTGGAAAGGCAATTTTACCTCTCTTAGTATTCTAACTTCTGGGAGTGGGACACATCCACACTCACTGAATTGGCTTTGCAAACTCTGGTCTTACACTCAGGGGCGGCCCGTCCATATAGGCGAACTAGGTGGTCACCTAGGGCACCAAGTTAAATAAGCTTATATATACATATATCCCTACCTCTGTGATTTCCACTCCATGCCTCTGACTAATTAGGGTACGTCTACACTTGCTCCCTAGGTCAAACTAGGGATGCAAATGTAGGAGACCAAAATTGCTAATGAAGCAGGGATTTAAATATCCCGTGCTTCATTAGCATGATCTCGCCAGTGCGTTACTCCGCTAAACAGCTGTTTCGAAAGTGAAAGTGCGTGCCGGGACGTGTTAGTTATTACCAAACCCCTTGGTTCGAACTAACCCCCCCTTTTATGAAAAGCTGCGTAAACCTTTTTCGAAAAGCCGCTTTCATAAGTGAGATCGGAAGAATCTTCGAATCTTTCTAATCTTCTGTGTAGTCTAGACGAGCCCTAACTGGAAAAGGGTATTATCCAAGAGTATATCAAGGAGAACTACCGAACAAGGCAATTCAGTGCTGGGGCAAATGGATAAAAAGCCACATTCTGAAGTGTATAAAATAAACCAGGTACATTTGTGAAAGCAGTATTAAAATACTTTCTGTCCAGCACTTGCTGTTACATTTGTACCTTTAAAAAGGACTGTGTTTGCATTCTCACTTAAGTTTCTCCTTTCTGATAAATGGCGCAAGTTCCAGCAATCTGCAAAACTGTCTCCAGTGAATAAAAAGTTTCAAAATGAACAGTGGTGATGCCATTTTTTTATTTGGAAATGTTGCCAGTACAAAGGAGTTGATTACAGTGGGAAAAGCACAATAATTATAACTCAGCATTTTCATCAACTTTGCAGATTCCTAGTGCCTGTTCATGAACTTGACGTCAATGAAAGGTCAGTGTACTGTGCGACATTAAGGTAAACACTTTTAGTAACTCTACTGTGAAATTCAGCAAATAATGCCACATGTTTTGGAGCTAAAGATGGAAGTAATTATGAAAGGGCATCGTCATCCAATCAAGATGACTAAAGTTCAGTGTTGTGAGCTCAGGTTATTAACCATCCAAGTTATTAACCAAGTTACTATTGAACTAAATCCAAATGTATTGCACACACAACCACACTGTGATCTGTACTGAAAATCTTGTTTTTAAAAAAGTATACATTACATGTATATTGTAAATGATAGATGTAATTGCATTTGATTGCAATGTAAATCAATGTACATGGATTTGTTAATGTTCATTATATAGGCTAGAGATGTTAGATATTGTTTACTTGAATAATTGTGTAACTGCACTAAATCTTATCAGTTATACAGTTATTCCAGAGTCCCTGGGGGCTACTCCTGAGCCCCCTGCCACCTTATGATACTGCCTCTGTATCAGATCCGGTGCCTCTAATACAGAGTATATAATCGTTGGGATTAATCTAGGCTTATTGGCTTCAGAGGGATAGCTGAGTTAGTCTATAACTGGAAAAACTTAAAAAACAGCTGTCTAGCACTGTGTTTCTCAACCTTTTTTTTAATAAAGAACCCCTTTTTCAAAAAAAGTACCCCCTTTTTTGTAAAAAAAAAAAAAAAAGTAACCCCAGTACCTACAGTTTTCAGACACGCATTTCTTTTTTTCTACTATTGCAACACATTTGTTTGAACAACTTAATTGTAGCAGGGCGAGGGATGAAATTTTGGGGTGTAAAAAGTACAAAAATAATAAAGCACTGTAAAACTTAAAACAAAAATTCAGTTTTCTCCAAATTTCAGTTGTGTTGATGTACTCCCCAGACTTCTCTCAAGTATCCCTTAGGCTGTGTCTAGACTGGCAAGTTTTTCCGCAAAAGCAAGTGCTTTTGCAGAAAAACTTTCCAGCTGTCTACACTGGCCGCTTGAATTTCCACAAGAACACTGATGATCTCATGTAACAAATCAGTGCTTCTTGTGGAAATACTATGCTGCTCCCGTTCGGGCAAAAGGGCCAGTGTAGACAGCTCAGATTTGTTTTGCGCAAAAAAGCCCTGATCGCGAAAATAGCGATCGGGGCTTTTTTGCACAAACGCGCGTCTAGATTGGCACAGACGCTTTTCCGCAAAAAGTGCTTTTGCGGAAAAGCATCCGTGTCAATCTAGACGCTCTTTTCTGCAAATGCTTTTAATGGAAAACTTTTCCGTTAAAAGCATTTTCGGAAAATCATGCCAGTCTAGACATAGCCTTAGGGTACTCGTACCACTGGTTGAGAAACGCTGGTCTAGCAGCACCTTAAAGAATAAAGAATAAATAAGGGAAGGCAGGGGGAATTTATTCTTGGATCTGGACTTTTAATACTCCAGTCATCTGAAGAAGTGGGTTGTACCCACAAAAGCTCATGATACCATCTACATGTTTTGTTAGTCTTTAAGGTGCTGCTAGACTATTTGTTGTTTTTAAAGTTTTTCTAGGCTTATTGGTTAATCGTTTACATGACTATACGCTAGCATCCCTAATGTAGGCATGTGACTTTGCTGGACTTCAGTGGTTCACTTGTGGTTATAGTTTTTGGAGCATTCAGTGAGTCAAAATTTAATCAAATTGACCCTTAGGCATAAGAAAATATGGCCTCTTCATGTGATCAAGCATTCTTCCAACAGAACAAAATTATGGCAACCTTCCCAACCACAGATTTTAATATACACCCTCTGCTGCTGGAATCACATGCCAAAAAAACCCTGTGGGCAGACAGATAGAGGACTTACAAATTAACACATCCATATGGCAGTTTCTCTGTTCAGTTTAGAAACTGACCACGTGAGTTTCTGTTGTGGTGTTGTTTTTTTTAATGCTAAATATTCAAAAAATGTTATTCCTGCAACTATTGCAGTACATCCTGTTAAAATTAGCTGAAAAATTATAAAAATGGGTTAAACTCTTCCTTTGGAGGGTAGCTTGGCAAATTTCAATTATTTTTTGAGACATGCACTTGTTTTCTTTCCTTATTGTATCGATGTATATATATTTGTAGCATCTCTCCCTGGGCATGCACAAGTAGATGCAGAATACTACAGCACAGAATAGATAGTGACCCTAAGGTTGTGTCTAGACTACGGAGTTTTTTCGAAAAAAGTGGTCTTTTTTTGAAAAAACGTCACCTGCATCTAGAGTGCCGTCATGTTCTTTTGAAATTAAATCAAAAGAACGCGGCGATTTTTTTGAAATTGGTAACCTTCTTTTATCAGGAAGAATGCCTTTTTTCAAAAGAATTCTTTCAAAAAAAGGTGTTCTTGAATGCAAACAGGGCTTTTTTGAAAGACAGCGTCCAGATTGCCTGGGTGCTCTCTTTCGAAAAAGCGGATCACTTTTTTGAAATTCTTGTGCCTGTCTAGACAATCTCTTTCGAAAGAGGCTTGTAGTCTAGACATGCCCTAAATGTATAGAAGGTTTTCAACTTATTTATGTATTTGTTTTTTGGCAGTGGAATGTAGCTTGGTTAAGGTAAATGGAGCAGTAAAAGGCATAGAGTCACGAATCAAAAACAGTAAGACAACTGGTATACTGTGACTACTGCCTATTATGCTAATAGTAATGGTCTCCCTACTAACTTTGCTTTCTCCCCATCTATCTGTTGTTTTCACGTCTAATGCGAAGATTGTAAGTTTTTGGGGATGGAGGTTGTCTTTCCACTTGCTTACAAAATACAAGTGTCACAGAACACTATTGCTGAAAAAAAATTGCTTATTTTCTCATCAGCAATGGACCTGAGTTAGTTCTGTGGTTTGGGATGTAAAGGCTACAAGTTGCTCGCAGGTGGTATCCTTCCTAATATATTTACCTCTGACTTGTCAAGAAATGCAAGGTTTTCTCCCATTTTGTGACTTGGAACTTTGCTCCTCATTTCAAAAGGAACAGATTCAGGTCAGAATATGCCCACAGGAGCATATATAGGTGCTAGCCATTTATCAGACACCTATAGGCTCTAGAACAGTTAAATTTCTTTCATTATTAAAGAAGCACCTCACTCCCCGTAGAGACTGCACTTTTTCAAGCTAAGTACAATTAATAAATGAATCTTTCTGAGACCACATGCAAATTGAGAAGTTAACAGTGACAGATGACATCATCATTTGCTCTCAGCAAAATGGAATTGCTGTGGGAAGATCCTGAAGTGACAAATATGCTATAAATACGAAACCCCTTTCCTGAGCCACGTAATGGCAGAGTATTGTAAAAGCAATCTCTACAAAAGAGAAAATCCAGAATCCTGCCTTTTCATTTCAAGTGTGAAGCACTCATCTTAAAATAGCAACAATCATAGTTGCAAATAATATAAAATACTAAAATAACAAATGTAAACAGAGAACAGTGAAAAATTGTTCACAAAACTGCGTACAAATAAGTCTTTTCCAAATTTAAGACCCTCATCTTGAGAAGACTCAGATGTGCTTATCTTTATACTCTGTGAATAGTCCCACTGACCTTATACATTAAAGTTAAAGCATCGAATTTGCAGGATTTTGGCCTAAAATGTTGTCTATAACATAATGGTTCAAAACATTACATCTCATGTTCTTTCATGTGCAATCTTATATAACCATAACCTTTTCTCTTATCACTAACCTTCATTATTCTTTTTCTATAGCAGTAGTCCCTATCAAACTTAAATTTTGCAGCCAGCGTCCTATCTTCTCATTGGCTTTTTATTCTAGAACATGAACCACCCATATTTGAATAGGGCCTGTTGTAATAACTGAGCCTACGATTTTACTCAATTTTCACAGTTGAGCTCACAAAGTGTCACAATAACCTATAACAACAAATGGTGATGGGGAAAGTTGCAAAAGAGGGAGACACAGAGACTGAATTAGTTCAAACAAAGAAGCCAACTGATGTAACTCAAGGACTGTGTTAACATCACACTTGGTAAACAAGACCGTGTGAGACCCAAAAAAAATCAATGAACTAAAATGTCTGTGACAGAAATTAGGCTTAATTGGAGGACAAAATAGTGAAGGGATGTACTATTCCACCCACTTCCTTTTGGGGTCCTTGAAGAAAAAGACTTTGGGAAGAAAAATTAGCTATTGGAGTCAGCTTCACTATCATGGCTCCCTTGTATCCCCACATCCACTGTCTCCACCTAAATCTTGCATATCTCCTGTGATGTGTGACTTTGTCACATGCACGTTCCTCCTCACTCCCTTTTGTATGCTCTTTTCATTTCCCACTTTACATCTTCTCTTTCCTACCCCTCTCCTTTTTCCCCCATCTAGCAGGACTATCGCGAGACAAGACTATATATTTTGTAACACTTCTGTACAGTGTTACAAAGGTTGGTTGGGTTCTGCAGCGGCCTATGGATTAGGGCATTGGCCGGGGGACCCCACTCATAGAAGAGCATTACCACCAGCTACTCCACTAGGAAGGCTGGATAAGGGACATGCTGAAGGTTGGAGGTGGGGTGGGTTCTGCAGTAACCGAGGGGTTAGGGCATTGGAAAGAGGCAAATAAAAAGAATACCTTAGACAGCACAACTGTGTTACAAGTTTGCTGGGGTTCAAGTAACTGATAAGGCCTAGTACTGTGTTTGTGTTTTTTCCAGCTGTGAGGTTTCAAGAGTCAGACAGAAGAGTCATTTTCTACCTTTGCTGTTCTTTTTTCTCCTCTTTTGTGTGATTGTCTTGGGTTATCTTAAGAAATGGGGCAGAGGTGACTGGTGAGGGGGAACACAGCAGGACACCAGTCACATGACCCCCCCCCCCAGTCTTGGGAAGGGCTGGGATAATCCCCCTTCACCCCAGGTCCTACTCTCCCCTACCCTGCTCCACTCCCTCTCACTGCTGTTCTGTCCTTGCCCCTCCTCTTCCCTGTCCTTGCTCTGCCCCCACCCTGCCTCTTTTCACCCCTGCCCTGAGCGATGTGGTCCAGGGGACTAGTGGGGCCAGGAGTCTGCTTCCGCCCCCTCACTCAGTGGCAGCGGTGGGGGAGGCAGAGCAATGCAGCCCAGCTTCATTGCTCCATTTTCCATTGGTGAATGCAGGGATGGTCCTATCCCTCCCTTGAGCAATGTGCCAGGAGAGCAAAGAGATCTGGGGCTGTGCTGCTTTGCTTCCCCCCCTGCTGCAGGCAGACACCAGCTAGTTCCCCAAGATTCCCAGTGATTCTGGGAAGAACAGTGGCGCAAGAGGGCTTATTCCTGAGCGGGAGCATCATAGTTCTTGCGCAAGAAGCCCTGAGTTCACACATTAGAACATCAGTGTTCTTGCGCAAGAACTCGCAGCCAGTGTAGACAGGCAGAAAGTTTTGGTGCAGAAGCGGCTGCTTTTGTGCAAGATCGCGCCAATGTAGACACGGCCTTGGTGTGGTGGAGTCCCCGCTCAGGCCCCTTGGTCTGGGACACATTCTGGTCACAAATCAGCCAGAGAGCCTTCTGGTACAGTCACCCATGCTTTTCTTGTCAGTTCCCACCACCTTCTATTTACAAAGTTTACACTCAGGTAAATCAGCCAGCTCTTCTGTCTGCCTGGGAGCACACTCAGCCACACCCTGGCTCCTTGCCCCCTTCTGGCTGCCTTCCTTTGCCTTATGTAGCCCCCTCCCAGTGAGGCCCACAGCTGTTTCGAATAGCCCCTCAGGCCTGGGCATGCTCAGCTGTGGTCATCAGCCTGGCTACAGCGGCACAGCTTTGGCTTAGACAGCAGTCTGTCACAGTGACAGGGTCTTGTTAATGCTTTTAACCTTTTGGGCCTAATTAATTCATCTAAATTAATACAACAGTCTAAAACAGCCCCCCCTCCTGAATATAGAAAAAAGAAAAGTGCCCCCTCAAAAGGGTTTAACTTGTGCCCTGCAATTTCTGGCTGATGTTAATCATTTATATCCTTGCCAATATGGTAAGTACTTCAGTAAAAATAACTAAAATAAGTCCCTGCTCAGAAGAGATTAACCTTGGATGGGGCTGAGATATGGAATTGACAAACTGACGAGATTAGAACATAAACTAGAAAGGAAGTTTGGCTTTGGCTTAAGACATTAACATGTTCATTTTACATGGCCCATTCAGGATCCTGCAATTCTTTTAATAAGAATAGAGGTTAATCCAAGTATCATTGAGCAAAATATTTCTGTCTTGTATGTGCCATTTAGTTTTCACCATTCTCCCTCCTGAAATGGTATCCGTATTGTATAATCTATCTTATAAAGTGCTTTGAAATTAAAGGAACTATATAAATAGCTAACCAAATTGTAAGTATGGTATGAACTATTGATTTACAGTTTTGACTGGGCTCATTCTCAGTGAGCTAGCACTCATTCAAGCCCCAAGTTGTGTAAGATGACAGGAATGTTATGCTATTCTTTGAAGTGAGGTAGGATCATAATGTAGACTGCTATCTGTTTCCAAAAACAGGTATCAGCATTTGTCATAGGCTATTCCTATTACTCCTGCTGTGTGTGAAACCAGCATGATTGCATCCCCCATGTAAATAACCACATACCATCGAGGACACCAATTATTTTCATAAGCAATCTCCAACATAGCCATGGTATGCCTCTGGTACAAATTGATTCTATCTCCTAGATCCAGATCATAGTAACATGTGCCAGCAATAGCCCATATGACTGTCTCTGGATCATACAGACTTACTTTCTATAACAAGAACATGTCTGTTACATTGGAAGAGGGGTTGTTCTTATCCATCTAGAAATCTAAACCTAACACATGGCGGGTGCTACTGCAAATAAATAACAGACATAAAACAACCAGCCAGAGTTACTGGCATCTGGTACTAACTTTACACTACAGAAAGGCCTGGAGCTATAAGTGAGGTCTTTGTAATGACAACACCATTGCCACAGGTATCATGTATAAATTATTTGTTTATCTAGCATCAAAAGCAAATAAGGCATATGGCCTGCTTGGCCTCATCTGCTTTAACCAAGCAATTGGATTATAGGTGTGGCATAATAGAAAGATCATAACAACAGCACTTGCAAAGAGTTTTATATGGAGCTATACCTATCTCATAGAGCTGGAAGGGAGCTCATGGCAGGACTAAGTACCATCCCTGACAGATTTGCCCCGGATCCCTAAATGGCCCCACTCAAGGGTTGAGCTCATAACCCTTGGTTTAGTAGGCCAATGCTCAAACCACTGAGCTAAGTACTTAATTAAGTACGTTAATAAAGTATTAATTAAGGTTACAACTCCACAAAACTGCTGGGATATTGACAATCAGTATATGGCACATAACTTAGGAACACATGTAGCACCTATTTCTCAACAGATTGTGAGAGTACTGAATCTGGTATGACTGGAGCTATGCATCATGAAGGTTTGATTTTTATGTGTGTGTAATCCATTTGCTAGTTTGCAGATCTCTATGCATGCCCTATGTATTTAATGTTGATTTTTGCCAAATTTGTTTCTGTTGCAGGAGAAAGATAAGCCAAAAAAGTTAAAAGGTTTTATTTTGTCACTTTTTGGACTAAACATTTTGGCTTTCTTGGTTTGAAATGACTTCATTTTCAAAACAACAACTAGTCTGGTAGCACTTTAAAGACTAACAAAACATGTAGATGGCATCATGAGCTTTCGTGGACACAGAAAGTGGGCTGTGTCCACGAAAGCTCATGATACCATCTACATGTTTTGTTAGTTTTTAAAGTGCTACCAGACTATTCGTTGTTTTTTAAGTTTATCCTGTACAGACTAACTTGGCTATCCCTCTGAAGCTTTCATTTCAAAGTTTCTTTTTATTGGGGTTTTAAAAGTAAAATTACACATTAAAAAAGGGCAGCATTTAAATAAGATGTTTTGATTTTGTTGAAAGAAAAGCTTTTGTTTGACCTAAAACTCGTATTTTCCAACTTTTTGATTCACTGAAAATTTCAAAAAACGTCATTCTTGGTTCAACAGGAACCAAAATTTTAAAAAGATATTGACAGTGAACCAAAAAAAAAAATCCATTATTTATTCTTTCCTATGCAAGTTCCTCTCAGTAGACCTGAGATATTCATGGAGCAGAATACACAATGGAAAATCTTCATTGTGCCACTGCAGAAAATGCTCGGTTTTGCCATATTTTATTTCGCAAAATAATAGTTCATTCTTTCCCTGCCGTACGCAAGCAGTCGGCATCACATTTCTAAACCTCCCCTTAATCTCGGGCATGCAGCCAATGTCCTAGCTCAATGTGAGTGTTGGACACTGATTGGCAACACTGTTAAATGAACCCTGCATGCTCAGTCCACATTCCAGCACAATCAGTCCAATTTATACACCATGGTTTTCTCCTCTTCCACTTGGATGGTAGTTTACCTGCTAAATGCTGGAGTTTATCGTGTATCCAAGAAAAGAATAGGCAAGGAATGCTATGCAGGGTTGCCTGATAGATATGGCTGTTGTCTGGATACAACAACTGAAGCTGAGAGATGTTAGCAAGTGGTGTATGCATGTTTTTTTTTTTTTTTAACAAAATCTATGTTTAAACAAAATTAAGAGAGCAGAGTTAAGCATTCACAATAATTAAGTTTGCCAGTGCAGATGTGGATGCTGGACAGTACAAAGTTAATTGATGTGGGGATTGGTCTAAAATTATATTTCATCCGATAACTTTGTAATAGTAATTTTCTCACACATGAAGGAAGGGTAGGGGGAGTTAAAAAATCAATGAGATTTGGCCAAAAATCATATATTTTCTAGAAAAAAGGATTAAATAATGTTTTTGACTGTCCTGATTTTTGAATTTTTGGCATTGGTAACACAGCATATGTGTGTTGTCTTGGCTGGTATCTATCTCACATCTGATATGGAATTTCTCATGGATACCATACAAACTGGCAATAAGGTCTTACATGAAATAAAAGGCATGGGGCCCCATCTCATGCTCTCCTCTCTGGAGAACGGGTCCCTCCACCACTATGTGAGCACCACTCTGAAGGCTGGCTACCCAAGAAGAAAAAAATCCATTTATTCTTCAGACTAGGCATGCTGTCTCTCTAGTAAAATAGCTGACATCAGAGACTCTGTGTGGTGAAGGTTTACAATCTTAGATGGGGCTACTATAAGGTGGGTGCATAACTGGCTGGATAACCATACTCAGAGAGTAGTTATTAATGGTTCACAATCCTGCTGGAAAGGTATAACTAGTGGGATTCCGCAGGGGTCTGTTTTGGGACCAGCTCTGCTCAGTATCTTCATCAACCATTTAGATATTGGCATTGAAAATACACTTATTAAGTTTGCAGATGATACCAAGTTGGGAGGGGTTGCAACTGCTTTGGAGGACAGGGTCATAATTCAAAATGATCTGGACAAATTGGAGAAATGATCTGAGGTAAACAGGATGAAGTTTAATAAAGACAAATGTAAAGTGCTCCACTTAGGAAGGAACAATCAGTTTCACACATACAGAATGGGAAGCGACTGTCTAGGAAGGAGTACAGCAGAATGTGATCTAGGGGTTCTAGTGGACCACAAGCTAAATAGGAGACAACAGTGTGATGCTGTTGCAAAAAAAACAAACATGATTCTGGGCTGCATTAACAGGTGTGTTGTGAGCAAGACACAAGAAGTCATTCTTCCGCTCTACTCTGTGCTGGTTGGCCTCAGTTGGAGTATTGTGTCCAGTTCTGGGCACCGCATTTCAAGAAAGATGTGGAGAAATTGAAGAGGGTCCAGAGAAGAGCAACAAGAATGATTAAAGGTCTAGAGAACATGACCTATGAAGGAAGGCTGAAAGAATTGGGTTTGTTTAGTTTAGAAAAGAAAAAAACTGAGGGGGGACATGATAGCCGTTTTCAGGTATCTAAAAGGGTGTCATAAGGAGGAGGGAGAAAACGTGTTCATCTTGGTCTCTGAGGATAGAACAAGAAGCAATGGGCTTAAACTGCAGCAAGGGAGGTTTAAGTTGGACATTAGGAAAAAGTTCCTAACTATCAGGGTAGTTAAACACTGGAATAAATTGCCCAGGGAGGTTGTGGAATCTCCATCTGTGGCGATATTTAAGAGTAGGTTAGATACATGTCTATCAGGGATGGTCTAGACAGTATTTGGTCCTGCCATGAGAGCAGGGGACTGGACTCGATAACCTCTCAAGGTCCCTTCCAGTCCTAGTATTCTATGATTCTATGAATCTACAATCCAGGTAGCAACCGGGTAGTCTCTTGGCAATGAGACCAGAGCAGTGTCAAAAATGTTTTTAAGAGTGGGGAAAAGTGACTATTGTCTTAGCCAGGCATGTCCAAAGTCCGGCCCGCGGGCCAATTGCGGCCTGTGTTCCGGTTTAATATGGCCCCCGCTTCCTCCCCCTCTCCCGGCTCCCCGGTGCTCTTTTGAACTGACGTGCCCAGCGCGCCGCTTCCTGCCAAGCATAAGGGCATAAGGATCTGGCAGGAAAAGGGGTTTTTGCGCAAAAATAAAACATCCACACTACTTTTTTTCCTGCAAAAACCCTTTGTGCAAAAATGGCTTGCATAAATTATGCAAACGAGGCATGGTGATATGCTAATCAGAGCCTCATTTGCATACTCACTGTCAGCAAAACCAGCAGTGTAGACATAGTCATTGTGAGCTATAACTGACCTATTGATCTACAGCTTAGCACCAGTTTCCAAACATTCAGCTATACTCACTTGATTGGAAAAGACCATTGCTGCCCTCTCTGTTACTGTCATAGAGCAGGGAACTTCCAGCTCTTGTCTCACTGAATGTCTTGAAGGTGACTCATTTAGCTATCCTTCCCACCACAGAAAGAAGGAAGATGCAATCTCCAGAAAGCAGTGTCACATCCTAAATAGGCAAGTGGTTATTGCAAATGTTCTAGCATGCTTTCTGGGCTCTGGTCATTAATGCCCTGGTTATGAGTCATGGGAGTGACAGTGGCAGCCATCCAGTGCCCAGAGCATAATGGTTGCCTGCTGGGTAAGTGGAGACATAACTGTTGTGACATTACCTAAAAGAAAAGTGACCAAGTTTATACTAATTGCTACTATTGCTCAATTGTGAAATCTTGAACAAAGCAGGTTTATAAGGTATCACTGGAAAAGGTAGCGTCTGCTAATATGATTATCCCATTTCATGTATCATCTTTATACAGAGGTGACTGGTGAGAGGGAACTCAGGAGACCACTGGCCACATGACCTGCCCCCCCTCCTGGGGATGGGCCAGGACAACCCTTCCACTCCTGCTCCACCCTTGATCCATCCTGTCCTGCCTCACTCCTTCCCTGCTCTGCCCCCACCCTACTTCTTTCCTGTCCTCTCCCTGCCTCTTCTGCACTCCTCCTCCAACCTTCCGCCTCTTCTCCCAACCAAGGCAGCCCAGGCGGGAAGAGTAGTGCCAGCAACCGGATCCACTCTCTCCCCACACTCACTTGTAGTGGTGGTGGGAAGCAGAGCAAGGCAACCCTAGCTGCTTTGCTCCGCCATCTGCATTGCTCTGCTCCTACTGGGGAGCATGGGACTGTGTGGCTGGGAGCGCCAAGCAGCTAGGGTCACCTTGTTCCTTGCTCTGCTTCTCCTGCAGCTGCTGTGAGGGCAGGGGCAGAGGGGGTCTGGATACCTGCTGCCAGCACCAGACTTCTCTCTCTACCCCACCTTTGCCTCTCTGTTGGCTGCTGTCTGGCCATTCCCGCCCACAGCTTTTGGGGGGACACTCTGGGTCACCCCTGTCATTAAATACAAAATTATGAAACTTTGCTATGTGTTTGTATGTTAAACCTGCTGTGTGTCTGGGTAGCATCCCCCAAGACAGATTGACATCAAGGCTAGCCAGCCAGTTTGATGACCCATTAAGGACAATCCATTCTCTGAAGTCTCCTCAGGCAGCAGGTAGGAAAAAATTCCTCATGACTCCACAAGGCACATGTCCCAGGACTCCATGCTTGTGTCATAACATTTTATGCTTCTGGAATAAGAGCCTACATTATGGTCTATGATTTTATTCTTGCTCCACTTCTCTGGAAATGATCCCTAACAAAGGACTAATGACGAGCAATTTTTTGGGGGTGATCCAGGGAAACTTGCAACAAACAGGTAGATTTATATCATCGCTGATGTCACAATCTACAAATTCTGAAATCAGCTGTAAGGTATGTGTTTTATTGTAATCTCTTAACTCTCTTCTCTTTTTTTATTGGCCTTTTGTTTTTACTTATCAAAGGAGTGGCTATTGGCATGATTTTGGGGTAAAACCTGCATTGTACGTTGAACTGGGAGAACTTAATATATGCGACTTATTTTTAATAATAATTTATAACAGAACTTTGATTTTGTCTGAGTGGTACATAAGGAGCAATCCTGAAGGGGACTGTCTGTGGCTTTATAATAACTGGTATAGTTGAAAGAAGTGGGTGTATCCTGCTCCTTTTTGTGATGTGCATAGACTAAGGCCAAGTCTACACTGGCACTTCATAGCGCTGAAACTTTCTGGCTCAGGGACACCCTTTTCCCCCAAGTGCAGCAAGTTACAGCGCTGTAAAGTGCTAGTGTGAACCAGGCTACTGTTAGCTACTCACCTCCCAGAGGAGCTTTACATAGAGCTATGTCATAGGCACACTTCCAGTGTAAAGCATTGCACTTGAAACTATTACGTGTAGACAAAGCTTAAGTGTGTAGACACCGATTGGAGTGCACCTACCAGTGGGATTAGGGAGAAGCATCGCACCAATATGTCATGCATGCATGCAGAGAGGTTGTTCCAATAAGTTGCTTATGAGAGAGGCTGCTTTGTAGGGTGGGTAGAGGTCACCAATGAATAAGACAACAGTGCAATACAACCTGCCAAGCTGTTGTGTTTCTATTTATTGCTATATCCTCAGTCTGTGCTACTAAATACAATACTGTCAGGGGATGAGCTCAGGAATCTTTTCCTTTGCTGTGTGATTGGATGGACCATGCGTGAAGGAGTGTGACCATCTCCATAGGTCCGAACCCCTCCTTTCCGCCTTTTTACATATGGCCAAGCCGTGGCCCTTTGGGGAGGGTTGCCATGACTTCTCTGGCCTGCCTCCGCTGCCATCTTTTCCCCTGTCGAGGGGACGGGAGGAGTCGGCCAGCTGCCATCCTCCGTCGGGGCCCGGTTCGGGGTCATGCGGGGTTCCAGCACCCTGTCACACCATGTTACATGATAATCCAAATGCACCATAACTACAGCTTTCATACTTTTAAGTGATATTTAAGCTGCTGAGTGTCTTTCAGGGTAATTCCTGCTAGCAACTGACGATCCCAGCAGACAATTTGGCTACGTCTACACTGGCATGAATTTCCGGAAATGCTTAAAACGGAATACTATTCCGTTTTCAGTTTTTCCGGAAAAGGAGCATCTACATTGGCCGCGGAGTTTTCGTGATAACGATGCGCTTTTCCGGAAAAGCACGTCTACATTGGCGGCGCGCTTTTCCGGAAAAGCAAAAGCCCGGAACCATTTTGAAGAGGGCAAAGGCCACCAGACCTTTCCGTGCTCCCGTGCCTTGGGGCCTCTGCCAGGGACTGGCACCCTTCGCAGGGTCGGTGGTTGCCCTGTGAGTTTTGGGGACACCACCCTTTGGCCCCCCAACAGCTTTTCCCGGCGTTTTGTTTTGTCTGCCCTGCTCTGTCTGCCATGGAGCCGTGGGTGGCCATGTACCTGCTCGGGCCCCTGTTGGAGCTGTGCAGGTGCCTGGAGCTCGTGCTGCAGGCTGGTGCCCTGCTGGTCACATACCAGGAGGCAGAGATCGCCTTGGACTCCCTCACCAGGGAGGTCCTGGCAACCGCATGGCATCAGCACCCCACTGTGGAGAGGCCCATCCGGACTTTGGAGACCAGCACCGACTGGTGGGACCGGGTGGTCCTCGGACGATGGGACGACTACCAGTGGATCCGGAATTTCAGAATGAGAAAGCGGACCTTCTTGACGCTGTGCACCTGGCTCACCCCCGTGCTGCAGAGAACCGCTACCCGGCTGCGGGCACCCATCCCCGTGAACAAGAGGGTTGCCATCGCGCTGTGGAAGCTGGCCACACCGGACAGCTACCGCTCGGTGGCACACCAGTTCGGGGTGGGAAGATCCACTGTCGGAGTGATTGTCATCGTGGTAAGTCCCAGGGGGAGTGGGATTGGGGGAGGGTGCTGCATTCCAGTCCCAGGGACAGCCAAGACTCCCGGCTGGGTTGCCCAGGGGTTTGGGCCGTCCCTCCCTTGTACAGGCCCGCTGGTGGGGGGGGGCGTGGGGCGAGGGGGGCCCTGGTGTGTGTGTGTGTGTGTGAGGACAGAGGGAATCAAGGGGGGGGACCCAAGGGAGCGCACACTTACCCCTGGCTGTATGTGATGTGTTCCCTTGTGTTTCTCTGCACCCTTCTGCAGGTTGTCCACGCCATCAATGATGTCCTGCTCCCGCGAATCATCCGCCTGCACGACGTGGATGATACCATGGCCGGCTTCGCTGCCCTCGGGTTCCCCAACTGTGGGGGAGCCCTGGACGCCACCCACATCGCTATCCGGGCCCCGGAGCATCGAGCAGCCCATTTCATGAACCGAAAGGGGTACTGCTCCATCGTTCTGCAGGCCCTCGTGGATCACCGGGGCCGCTTCATGGACATCTACGGGGGCTGGTCCGGCCGGGCACACGACGCCCGCATCCTCCGGAACTCAGGACTGTTTCGCAGGTTGAAGGCGGGCACCTACTTCCCCCGGCGGGACTTGACTGTCGGGGATGTGCCTATGACCATCTGCGTCATCGGGGACGCGGCCTACCCCCTGATGCCCTGGCTCATGCGGCCCTACACGGGGAAGCCGGACCAGAACCGGGCCCGGTTCAATGACCGCCTCAACCGGGCCCGAAACGCAGTGGAGCTGGCCTTTGGACGCTTAAAAGCCCGCTTCCGTTGTTTGCTCACCCGTCTCGACATGGGTGAGCAGAATGCAACGGAGGTGCTGGCCGCGTGCTGCGTGCTCCACAATATTGTGGAGCGCAGTGGGGAGGCCTTCCTCCCTGCATGGGTGGCAGCCGAGGCACAGACCTTGGACCAGCCCGACAGTTGCCATCCGCCAGGCGCGCCAGGAGGCGGTGCGCATTAGAGACATGCATTCCTGGTGGACATGTTTGCCCAAGCCCCATAGTAGGGTCGCCTGGGTCACCTCAGACTACTCCGTCCCATCTCCTACCCTTCCCCACCTCCTCCGCTTACCTCCCGCCCCCAATAGTAAAGCGTCGGGTCACAGCACATCGGCCATCATCGTGTCTGTTCGTCGGGTGCGTCGGGCGTAGTTAGGGTTTGTCTTTTAAGTTAGGCTAGGGTTTAGGCCACCATCGCCTGTCCTGAAGAACAGCCAACAGGATTTGGGACTTGTGCGGAAGGCTCACGTCAGTGCCATCTTCGACAGATCTCCTGGCTCTTCCTCTCCTGAGGCCCGGAAGGCCCAAAGGATTGACATGGCCTGATTCGCCGTCATCTTCCGTCGAGGGATCTCCTGGCTCTTCCTCTCCTGAGGCCTGGAAAGACCAAAGGATTGAGGTTGCCAGCAACACCACAATCGTCCTCCCTGCGCCTAGACTATGTTTTAGAATCTGTACTGTGCATCTTTTAACCATTTGTGCTTGTTTGTTGCTATGTAAATATAGTTTGTGGTTTACATCTTTACTGAAAAGTCTCAGTATTTCTTTATGCGCCACAAACCAATGACCACTGAAAAAGGCCCCCCCCCCCCCCCCCGGTGATAGAGTCATGAATTTGTTGTCCACAGTTTGTAACCCTGTTAAATTGAAGTAGCTAATTGGCATCTCACATCATTTCTTACAGTTACTAGAGGAACACAATAACCACACAAGATTCAAGTGAAAACAGAACTTTTTATTTACAAAGGGGGGGGGGGACCTTTAACTGGGAGAAGGAGGGGGGGACCTTTAACTGTGAGAGGGAGGGGGGACCTTTAACTGGAAGGGGGGGGACCTTTAACTGGGAGAGGGGGGGACCTTTAACTGGAATGGGGGGGACCTTTAACTGGGAGAGGGAGGGGGGGACCTTTAACTGGAATGGGGGGGGACCTTTAGCTGGGAGAGGGACGGGGGGGACCTTTAACTGGGAGACGGGGGGGCAGTTACTGGGACGGGTGGCCCCTGTGAGCGCCCCTCCGGAGGCGGCCCTGCCCATGCTGGGCAGACCACGTCGGGGCAGGCTGCACGGTGAGGTGGCCACGAGTAGGAGCACGAGTAGGGTCAGGGTCAGGAGTAGGGGCAGGGGCAGGGGCAGGGAGAGGAGCAGGAGCTGGGAGAGGAGCAGGGATAGGAGGGGGCATGGGCTGTGCTCCGGGAGGGATGGCGGGGGCATGCGGTCCGGCCATGCCATAGTGGATGGCATGCACTAAATGTGCCGTCAGGGTGCCCATTGTGGTGCGCATCCCTCGGCATTCCTCCAGGAAGGCAGCCCAGCCCTCCTGCCGCCAGTCCTGGTCCCCCTGCACCCGCTCCGCAATGGAGGTCTGGATCCCCTCCACCGCAGTGACGTGACGGCGGAGCAGCTGGTCCCGGTGTCGGAGCCTCGGCCTCCGGGCTTGGGCAGCTGGGGGTGCCGCTGCTGCTGGAGTCGCGGGTCTGGTGCTGGGTCCCGCTGCAGGGAAGAGAAGAAAGGACGGGTCAGTCAGGCAGGCCGTCCACTGTCCCCACACCTCATGCCCTCCACCCCGGAGCCCAGGTGACCGCACAGTTGTGTGGCTTGGGCCCACTCGGTTCCCCTCCTGCTCCCGTGTTGTATGTTGGCAAGGAGGACCTGGAGTAGGGTCCTCCCTCCAGTATTGTAAGCACCGGTCTGTATCCTGGCCCCGTGGAGGGCGGGAGGGTGCTTGTGCTGTGTTCACCGGTGGAACTCCCTGCCGGTGGAGACTGTGAAAAGCTTGGGGCTAATCACTGGTGTTTGACAGGGAGCGAGATGCATCCCCACGCAGTGCCTGGGAGCACACCTGTCAGTGGCGGTCTGGGCTCTCAGATCCCCTTGCGTGGGATATCTCCTGGATGGAACCAGAAGAGTGACTGGGTAGGGGGATGTCTCATCCTTGCAGCAAAACTCAGGGGCCCTTCTCCCTCCCACTATCCCTCCCACAAGCCCGGTAGCCCAGGGACAGGTGTGGCCACAGTAGGGACTTCCCTCGGGGAACCTGCCAAGGCACCAGGAGCAGGTGAGGGGCTCGGTGGGGGTCCACGGTCACAGGACTGTGACACTGCACTTTTCCCAGGAGCAGCTGGCTGTGCCTCACAGCCAGGCATGGGACAGTGTTGCCGTTCTCTGTGCTGCACCCTTGGTGGAGCTGCGGGCTCTGGGCTGAGTCCCTGGGGCCCTGGCCGGTTCCAGCCGGCATCCACCCTTCCCCCTGGTCCCGCCGAATGTGTGTGAGCAGCACGGTCCCAGGCGTGCCCTGCAGCTGCCTGCCACAGCCACCTGCTGCTCAGTCACCAGGCTGCACGTGGTTGCACGTGCTGCTAACTGCCTCATGCTACGCAGCGTGCAGCTCACGTGGCCTGAGTGACATGCTCTCCCTCTCCCCCCTCCGGGCACCTGGCTCTCCCCCCCCCTCCGCCCCCCGCCTTTTGGGAGTGTAACCTGCAAAGACTCACCAGTGGGTTCCTCCCCAGCCTCAGAGGAGCTGCTGGAGGGGGCCTGCTGGGTGGCAACGCTGGCCTCCTCTCCTGATGTGCCGCCACTGTCCTCTCCCTCCTCCTGCTCGGTGGGATGGTTGATGGGGGGGTGCTGGCAGGTGTCCACAGGGACAGCTGGGGCTTGTGGGGCTGGCTGGCCCAGAAATGAGTTCAGCCGCTCAAAATAGGGGCAGGCATAGGGTCCTGCTCCCCTCCCCTCCGTGGCCCGCACGTACCCCAGCCGCAGCTCCTTCACCTTCGACCGCACCTGCTCGCAGTTGCGGCTGGGGTGTCCTTGCTGGGCCAGGTTCTGTGCCAGACGGCTGTATACGTCTGCGTTCCGGCGGCGGGACTGCAGGTCATGGAGACCCTCTTCTTCCTCCCACAAGTCCAGGAGGGTCTCAGGCTCCCTGGGGGTCCAGGATGGGGCCCTGCATTTGCGGCCCCTGGGGGCTTCCTCCCGTGCCCCGGGTGATGGTGGCTGACCACCCGGAGCTGCCATGCCTGCGCTGTGAGGTGGCTGGGCAGCACAGTTGGCACGTGGCACAGCTGGGAAGGGTGGTCTCCTGCAGGCTCCTGCCACGTGCGGCCAGTAGCGTCCGCGCTCTTTAAGACCTCGGGTTACCCGGAAGTCCGCGGCTTCTACGGGGTCTCCCACCTTCCAAACCGCTTTTTTCTGTTTCTTCTGCTTTTCCGGAAAAGCTGTCTACACTGGCCCTTTTCCGGAAAAGCTTTTCCGGAAAAAGGACTTTTGCCCGAGCGGGAGCAGCATAGCTTTTCCGGAAAAGCGGCTGATTTTGTACAGTACAGCGTCGTTGCTTTTCCGGAAATTCAAGTGGCCAGTGTAGACAGCTCGCAGCTTATTCCGGAAAAGCGGCTGCTTTTCCGGAATAAGTGGCCCAGTGTAGACACACCCAGAGGGTGTGCCCAGACTACAGGGTTTTGTTGACAAAGTGGACTTTTGTCAACAAAACTATACCTGCGTCTACACTACTACTGAGTTCCGTCGACAGAATGCGGCAGTTTTGTCGATGGCGGTAAACCTCATTCTACGAGGAATAACGCCTTTTTTCGACAGAGTTATGTTGAAAAAAGGCACTATTGCATCCACACTGTGCTTTTTCAAAAGAGAGCGTCTAGACTCTCTGTTGAAAAAGCGGCTTGCTTTGTCGACAGAACTGGCTGTAGTCTAGACGCTCTTTTTCGACAGAGACTTTGTCGACAATATCTGTTGACAAAGCCTCTGTTGACAAAAGCCTGTAGTCTAGATGTAATCTGAGTGTCCCTAGCCTCTTTTTGTCAGAAGCTCAGACTGGAGAACAGGGGATGGATCACTTGATCATTGCCAGTTATGTTCATACCCTTTTCCTCTAAAGCATCTGGAACTGGCCACGCTTACAAGTAAGGATACTGGGATAGAGGGACCATTGGTCTGACCTAGTGTGGGCATTCTTATGTAAAAGCATAATAAATCTTAGTGCAAGAACTCTCCAAGATAATGATCTCTCAAGATAGCAAAGATGTGAGAGAACCTTGGCAAATAATGCATTTTAAAAATCTTGGCCTACTAGGAAACATATTTGTTACCCAGTAACAAATCTAGTATTCTGGAGCAGTCACAACAAAGAAATGTTCCTTTAATATGCCCCTCACTTTCCCCTCCACCACACATCATGCACTATTGTCCTTGGTTAGTAGAGACCCAAAGTCCAGAGGAGCTTCGCATGAATTCCACCTGCCAGGACGCTTCTCCAGCCACTCACCACTCACTCTGGTCATTGTTATCCATTGTGCCACTGTTCAACTCCACTACCCTCTTGCCCCTAGCTCTGCACCATCATCTTCTGCTGGCATCTGCCACTGTGACCTCTGAAAGTTGGTCTTTTGAGATTCTAGCTCTCGGTAGCTAGTGCAGGCTGGGCTGTCTCTTCCCCAGAAACACTGAGCCACAGCAGGTGTAAGCACTTAGTCCTGATGATCAGTGATTCTTCTTTGAGAGGACGCCGTGGATGCTCCATGCTTGGTCTTGGTGCCGTCCTGGTGCTTGGATCGGAGATTTCGCAGCAGTCCCTCCCAGGCTGCGCATGTGTGGCGTGAACCAGCGTGTGCTGAGCTAGATGGCACTGTGCACGTATGGCCCGCACCCTCCAGTTCCTTCTCAACCATACTCAGCCTGAGACGGACCTCTGCAGTTTTCTGCCTTATTTACACTTTCATTGTTTATCAGCTATTATCTCTTCATTTAGATAGTGTTGTTAACAGTTTGATAGTTAGTTAGTTACAGTTACAAAAAATTGTTTTCGTCATGCCCGGCTCCCCGGGCTTTAATTGCTTTACCTCCTATAGAGACGCAATAGCTATCTCTGACAGACACTCACAATATGTCAGGTGTCTGGGAGAACACCATTCCTCTGAAGACTGTCCCCCTGCTCCAAACTTAAAGCCAGAGCTCGGAATGACAGGGACCTTATTAATATTAATGGCAGAGCTGGAACAGAATCCAATTACCCTTTGTGGCATTTGCCATTAGACCACACAGTTTCAATGTACACAAGGTAAATTATTTTTTTTTAAAGGTGAAGTACAAACAGTTCTAGACCTTTAACAGTTTCTCCTTTTCGACAGGGATAATTTTTAATGTACAAGAACCCAGTATTATTCAATGGAATTCATCGCGCATGACAGAAAATTGCCTGGAGGAAAGGAGGAATTTGAAAGGAGTGGGGGGAGTGAAGAGTGGTAAATCCTACAGACCCTTACATGGGAGAATAATTCAGAGTTCTCTGAGTAAAGCCTTTTCAGGAATTTTATGATCCAGGCATAAAAAAATAACCCACACTAACACAGTACAACATTCATTATCCCACCAGTCAAGTGATTTGTAGCCCAACACTAGCCAAAATTGATCACTTGGGCAACATAGTGGTGTAACTAGTTGAGTGCTGGGGAGTAGGATTGGGGAAATTGTGTGTGTATGTGCATGGGGGAAGGGGGGAGGAGCAGTATACAGTCAACCTTCCCTAAGGGAGGCCTGGGAAAATCCCTTGTTGCTTCAAATAGGATTAGCTCTGAAAGGTGACTGTAAAAATGGCATAGTAGCTTCCAGGTTTTTTGCCTCAAGGAATTCTAAATCCTATTTGCTCAGTACACAATTAAACGGATAGTTTCCTAATCATTTGCTTTGAAAACTAATCCTGGGCTATTTCTTTCTCACACACAGTCACCAGTAGCAGAATTTAGTCTAGAGAATCTCTTCTGTCATATTTGTGCCATATTCATTGGCTTTATCTTATGCCTTCAGTTACATTTTTGCCATGTATGAGTGTCACAGCAGATTGGCAATAGAATAGGAATTTATCTGCTTACTAACAATTCTGTTAAAGATGTATAAGAATGTATGAAAGCATAGCTGTGCTGAATCGATTCTATGATTAGGACTAAAAAGTACTGCAAACATTATTTTTGTCATCTACAAGAAGCAGAGTCATGATTCTGAATATGCAAGAGGCAAATACGTTGAAGAAGAAGATTTTTTTAAACTAAAAACACACTTAAGCATTTTGAGACTGCTCCTTGGGAAAAGGACAAATCATCTGTGGAAGAATTATAACTTATGCTTTGTTTTAATCAACACAGACTAGGAAAACTGCTTTTACAGCATAATAAAAGCCTAGTTAACCATGTTAATAAATGTTACATGCTCTGTGTCTATCATAACCAGCTGTCTGCATATCTAAATTATTCTCACGGTCTTCATACCGTTATGTCATGGCAGGGCCAGCCTGAGCCCTTTTGGTGCCCCGGGCCTGGGCGTGCAGCGCTGCCCCCGGGGCACACGCCGCATGTGTGGGCCCGCTCCCGGGGCGTGAGCTCACCCCCCCAAGTTGCGCAGGCCCACCCCCAGGGCACACAGCGCATGCGTGGGCAAGCCATGGCCACTTGCACGCAGTCCAGGGCCTGCCCCCAGGGCACATGGTGCATGCGCAGCCCAGCCACGGCCGCTGGCGCGCAGCCCGGGGCCCACCCCCGGGGTGCATGGTGCATGCGCTGCCCAGCCCGGCCCGGCCACTGCTGCTGGCGCGCGCACTAGGCCATGCAGGGCCCTGCGGCCGCGGAGGGAAGGATGCTGCTGGCCGGTGCCGCGGGGGGCCAGTGCTGCGGGAGCCGGGCATGCGGCGCCTGATGGCAGCTGTAAGGGACGCCGCACGCCCCTTACAGCTGCCATCAGGCGCCCCCCATCGGTTGGTGCCCCGGGCAGCTGCCCGGCTTGCCCATTGCTCGGTCAGGCCCTGTGTAATGGTATTGCTCATCCTGAATTCCTGCTGACTTTAATGGGAATTGAATGCTCAGCACCTTACTAAGGATCAAGCCCTTAGGTAAGCAGTCTCTCTCTTCATGCATAGCTCGTCCCCTTTGGAAGATTTGCACCAACATTTGCACAGAAGCAACATATCTGTTTTCTAGAATATTCGTTATGTAATTTAAGGGACAGAGCTTACTATCCATCTGCCCACTCCGATGAGAAAATACAGAACAGGCTGCTGAGTCATTTAAAAAGAATCTACCCATAATCTTTATTTGAAGATCAGGATTGAAACACACTCATAGTTGAAAGTTAAAACTATCCCAGCTGTCATAGACAAGCTGACTTTATAAATGAACTCTGAAGTATGCACTCGAAGGTTACATCTTCAGTTCCTTTGGCACAGCTGTATATTACCTATGTCCTTGAGCAGAGAAAAACATTAGCCAACAAAGGTACAGAGAAACTAGCTTAGTCCTGCTAGAGTCAAGCTCCAGCCAATTTAAAGAGATGTAATTCATTTTGGATCTGTGCCTTACTTCATACAATTAAGAGGACTGATTGTTACTAAAGGTCTAGCAGTGAACTTGGAATTCAGTTTATGGCTGCCTGGGTGGTGACTGCCATCTGTTAGCTAAATGGGTCTACTTGAGCCGATGTATTCAATGCCTGTGTTTCTTTGGGGGTGGGGATGGTTAAGTCTCTGTGTTTGGGCATACTATGTCAAAAACAATAAAAATGCACAGGGAAGAGAATTAACACTATCAACACTAAAGGATGTATCATGTCTTTCCTTCTACAGGTACTGTTCAAGTGCTCGATTTGAATGGAGGGTTTTAAATGATACTGTACAATGTCCCTTAATAAAGACTTCTGATAGAAGGGTGAACCTGCTCTTGTTTATTTTCTCCTTCAAAAATGAATTACTAAATTTGATGTGAGTGTAACTGAAAGCAGAACTGAATCCACTGAGAGTTTAGTGTCCACAGAGAATGCAAAAATTTCAGCAACCATTTCATTTCATTTCATTCAACTGAATTTCAGCAGAAATTTAGTAATTTCTGTAACACTGATCACTCTTGTGTGTTTGCTGAAATACGCTCAGTAGTTAGATTAAGCCTGAGGATATATCAGTTCATTAACTTTAGAAGCTAATTGCTTGTTATGTAAATATTTATATGTAAATATCAGTTAGTTGTCAAAGTAAAGTGCATTATCTCTGTTCTCAGTATAGTTTATAGACTTAGCTCATAGTTAGACTATAATCACTAGCATGAGTGTTTTATCTATTGATTGTTTTCAGTTCTGGTAGTACATAAACTACTGCTTGTTGTTTTTATTTCTAAGAGTGCAACTTAGGTGGCTTTCCTTCAAGGTAAGTTATAAGTAATTACTATTGAAATATCTTATCTTTTGCAAAGATATTACTTTATACCAGAGCAGCATATTAACTTACTCATGCTTTTCCTATTGTGGAAAATGTTGATATATCAGTCAAAATAAGTGACATTTAAAGTTGACCAAAATGAATTACTATCACACCGTGATTCATTTAAGATCTATACTTTTTCCCCTCTAAAGACTAATAATCAGAAGACCCTGAAACTCTAATAAAAATCAGAAGACAGATGATCAAAGTTAAACATGCAGATATATGCAAGTTAAAAGGTCCTAAAAGGAAAAGTGATATTTAAATGAGTACACACATGCACATATGATACAGGTCAAGAAAACAAAACTTTTCCTGATTTTTAAACAAAACAATTGCTTAAGAATTCAATGATTGCTAATTTTTTTCTTTGTCATCTTCATACTCAGAAGTTTCCCAAATGCAATCCTTTCTTTGTGTTTATAATCTAGAATGTTTACCTTCCTAAGAACAAATACTATTGTCTTTTTAATACAGTACTACAGCATAGCTTGATAAATATTATAAATGTTATGACTTTTATTGTTGATATATGTGCGTTATGCCACCTGTCATGTCCAACAAAAAAAGATTGATTTAAAAAAGTCAGACTACTGTACTTTCATCTACAAGGTAGAATTACCTGTGTTAAGACCAGAACAATATATTTTCTCTTCTGATGAGGAAAAGCAGACTCTTCCTTTAAACTGGGGAACCAATGTTGCAATTTGATTAGCAAGCACATACTCTTGCTCATAAATATAGTGTTGACTCTGGTGGGAATCTGCCAGTGACATTCCATGTGTGCAGTTCCTAGTTAAGAATTTGGCCTTAGGCTTATAATCTTGCCTCCACACAGAGGCTAAACTATGCTAATGTTCCCTTGCAGATACTTCAGATTTAACCAAAAATGTGCCTGAAAAATGTTTAAACCTTATTTGTGATGCCAAAGTACTTATTGTCACCAGAATTTCAAATGTAGGCTCCAATATAGATTCCAAAAATATTATCTTCTAAAAAGATTCCAAATAGTCTGTCTGTCAGCCTTTACTAAATGATAACATTCTAAGATTAGGAACCAGAATCTGATTTCACTTACACAGGATAACCACTGAATTTACAGGATTTTTATTCTGAATTACATTTTGTGTAAATAAGGTTAGAACAACGCCCTAGAATTTTGGAGATGTATGCGATTTTGAAAATACATACATAAAATAGAACTTCATTCTTCTCTATTTTTTTCCATTCATTGTCTCTAGTCCCTGTGTAGAGTGTTAATAGCCTCTGTTGAATACTATCCTGTTCTACTCCATTTATAATCAAATGGCAGACAAGATGGAATGAATAAGAGCTAAAAACAATAGTTGAGAAATTTGGAGGATGGATAGATAATGATCAAGTTAAGGATGCATAGTAATATGCAGGTTTCTCTTACTTATATACCTCTTGTTCCAAAATATGGTCCACAATTAATTTTGAATTGATGTTCTCTTAACCTACTAAAAAACACATACAAAGAAAAATATCATCCATAAAGGGCCCTGATTCTGACCTCACTTACTCATATTTAACACCAGAATCATTGTATTGGCCTCAGTGTTAACAGAATCAAAGCCCAGTATATCAATGGAAAATTGAAGTTATAGTAGCCAGTATATTGAGGAGCCTTGAAGATGTAAAGCAGAGCAATTAAATTCCTGATAGACTGTACTAAACCTGAAGCTATATTCAGCCCATGTGTTAGATGACTGTGGCGTATATGATCATTTTTTTCTTTAAGTGACAGAAGAAATTCATAGAAATTTCAGAAGTTGTTTATATTTACTCTTAAAATTAATCTTTTAAATGATTTCATAAGATCAATTTATAAAAGCCACAAGAAAGCTGCTGTGGCTTTTAATTTTGTCACAAGATACTTAATTGTCTGAAGTACTGTTTGCTGAAGTGACTTGATAGAATTATTAAGTGAAACTATATATCCAAACATTCAAAATCTTCTACCACTTTTGGCCATCATTTTAAGTTTACTAGTGAAAAGTGCCAAAAGATCAGACTTCATAATTTTCCCTCCCTCTGGTACAGTACCAAATTCACAGAGAAAAAAATTGTGAAGAACTTTGTTCCTGTTGTCCCTTTGAACCATCCTATACACTTCTACACTTCAAAGCCATTTTGCGTACAATACATCCTTCCCTTAGGAAGAGAATAATTAATATTACAGTATTTGCATAACCACTTCCATTTTAATTCCATTACATGAAATGTTTTTAAAAACTATAGTGGCAGAAACAGTTGTTTTGGGGAGTCCATAGATTGGTGCAATCCAGGATATGTCAGGCCCTGGCATGCAGCAAATAATTATTGCAGCAAGAACAGTAAAAACAATAGAATTTTGGGGTCCCGCTGCTTCTGAATTGGAGTTAGGAGGCAGGGAATCTGTTCCCTTTAAAACATACAAAAAAATAGAGAAGAAGGGGAAGCTTGATACTGCTTGACGGTATTACAAGGTGAGATGGGATCAGCTGTTGGCTCCTGTAGACACCAGATTTGAGGAGGGATGGTAGCTGTGTGCAAAAGAGTCCCAAAGTAGGAATATGGATGGATTAGGGATCTATTAACAGAGGTGGATTCAAGATGGAAGTTGAGTCTTTTTCTCCCCAACGTGGGCCCAGGTTTCAGAAAAGGATTGCCAATGTGGCTGAGTTTCAAGTTGGTAACAAAACCTGAAATCAGGCAAATTACTAACCCCATGTAACTGGAAACCATATTATAATATTGGGAGTGGAAATGTTAACGTGAGCAAGAGCCAGAGTAATGTTAAATTAAAAGGTTGGTACTCTGTCTTGTGCTTTTGCATAACATCTGAAACACTCAAATCCATTGAGTCTTGTGCAAGTTGCTTCACTACAATAAATGTTTGAAAATGTGGTGTAATAAAACACACCTCACTAACTGAGAACATGTAGTTCTTTGCTGGCACTCCCCTTTGGACAAGAGTCATACTTGCGCAATCATAAATTATAAGCATGAAGGTAAGTCTGGTATACACATGCTTAGAGTGCATGCCCAATGTCTAGGTTTGAGAGTTTTGCATCATTAGCAATAAAATATTCATGAGTTCTTGTCAACAAATCAGTGGAATGTTGCCACCTTGATTATTCCTTTCTGTATTTTAACACAGTGTCATAAATATTTAATCCCCATTAGAAGTTATCAATGCTTTGGAAGTGTTCGAAAGATGATAATCTTGTTCAAATAGTAAGTAACCTTGGATTATAATGAAACATTGCATGCCACTGTAGTTGATGATGCTGGTAGCCTGTCCTCAGTCACCAGAATCATAAGGCTAAATGCTCTCTCGTGTTCTTCATGTGCTTTTGTTTTTCAGATTTATTTTATCTCTCTAAAAAATAGATATGCTTAAGAGAGAAACCGGGAACAAATCCCCCCCCCCACACACACACACTCAGGATTACAGCACTATTCTATTGAAGAGACATTGTTCCATTAAGTTGTCAGGGACTTGCTCCTTTTGAAATCAATAGGAATGTTGCCAGTTCTTGCACTGGGAGAATGGAACGCTTAGCTAAACAGCATCAATTCTTCCTCCTTCAGAAATACAACATAAAATATATGGAGGATGGAACACAGTGCTAATTTTTGCTTCCACGTATAACAAAATAAAAAGAATACGACCTGGTGAAATGGATTTTAACTTGCTGTTTTAGGGACCTGTTTATTGTTACTAGTGCTATCCTCTCTACTCAAATAATTCTTCCTCTGTGAAACCCCAAACCTGAATGTCTTTGTGCAGGCTGCTGGCATGCTGACTAAAGGGATTTAAATAAACATGGCCGCCGCTTTTTTTCCGGCTTGGGGAAAAGCCGGAAAAAAGCATCTAGACTGGCGCGATTCTCCAGAATAAAGCCCTTTTCTGGAGGATCTCTTATTCCTACTTTGAATAAGATACCGGAAAAAAAGCGGCAGCCATGTTTTTTAAATCCTGCGGGGGATATTTAAATCCCCCGCGGATTTCCCTATTCCCAAGTTCAAAATTAGCATACCCCTTCCGAAGAAGGGGCCAGTGTAGACGTAGCCTATGTGTTTATTGCATCTTGTCCTAAGTACAATGTAAGCAATTCTAGGCATATCTTATACTTTATTCTGTGTTTGTGTAATACCTAGTACAATGTGATAAAACAATAAACATTTCCTAATATCTATGTAAAGCAAATCCATGGTATCATGAACACAGGCTGAATGTGCCTTTAAAATTTGATGTTTGACGTGTTACAAAGTATTTGTAGCTAGACTGAGTGGTATTTGTAATACTACATTTAGAAGTATGTTTTAGAGCAGATAATTGGGACTGTCTGATACATCAAGAGCGACTTCTGCGTAGGTGAGTCAATTACTTCATGAGATGAGGGTGCTTATGTGTAAAGAATTTCACACATGAAAATAAAATTCCAAGTTTTAGATGCAGCATTGTGCCCTAAGGGTGAGTGTAGTGTCCCCCTAAAGGAGACTCAGATGACAAGCAAAGAATGTACTACACAGAGCTGGTGGCAAATACATTTGATAATTAATGGCATTCCCGATCTGTTCCAAAAGAAGTACCAAATGTTTCATCGTAGTTTGAGGAAAAATGTAGATAAGTCCTGCATATGAATAATAACATGGCACTGGCATTTTATGCCATTACCTTTCTGACATTATAAAATATCTAATTTACTATTATTTCATCTCTCTCTCTCTGCTTTCCAGGAATTTCTTGCTTCTGGGCTCTCAAACTACAGGTTGTACCTCACTTATCCAGGATTCCCTGGTCAGGCAACAGCCATGGTCTGACATGGACCACAGATGTTCCTGGACCACAGAGTCCAGGAAGAAGGAGGTCTGGCAGCGGGGCAAGAGCTCCGTAAGGGGCACCGGCAACTCAGCCGGGAGCCCAGAGTGTGTGGGTGGTGCTGGTGGTGGGGAGTTCAGATGGCATGGCAGAGAGTTCTGGCCCCAGCATTTGGAAAGCTCTAGTCTTGTCATGGCCATGGACCTCTGGCCCTGGTGAGGGAGCTCTGACCCCAGCAGCAGCCAGGGAGCTTTGGTCCTGTCCTTAGCTGTGGAGCCCTGGCCACATTCTGGGGAACTCCATCCCCAGCAGCACTCAGGAAGCTCCGGCCTGGGCTGCGGAGCTCCGGCCCCATCCCTCTGCCCTGGCCACAGAGCTCCAGCCCTGGCTGCAGAGCTCGGCTCCAGCTGGGGAGCTGAGGCCGCAGTGGGAGCAGGCTGAAGCCCTAACCTGGTCCAGCAAATCCCCTTGTACAGGACCAGTCAGGGCTGGAGGATACTGAACCAGGGAGGTCCAGCCTGTACTATGTTTATGTTTTAATCTACATTATTCTAGGTTAAATAACACTTTATTTACTCCTTATATTTCTATCCATGGAGGAGTCTATTGTGTATCACATATTGCACTTGACGAGGGAAATATCATTGGCAAATAAGTGCCTTTTGTTTTAATCAGTGTTCCTGATTCTCCATCCTTTATTCACATGAGTAAATCTTATTGGTACAGATAATGCCACTGGAGTCAGTGGAATTACATGAGTGAATATGGGAGTAAGGGTTTCTGTATCATGTCCTTAGTTCCCTTCTGGATAGTGTTGAGCACAATGACAAATAATATGAAGCTCACACAGATATTTAAATTAGCCAAGTAAACATTTTCATGTCATAGTCATGCTAATCCTTCATTTCTGCTGCTTATCTGAGATCTGTCTTGCAGATCTGATGGGAGGTTTTAGCCCTATGATGGGTGTACGTGCTTGAACTGGGAAAACCTCATTTTTCCTATGGATTTAGTACAGAGAGCACCCGCCACCTTCTTGCAGGAAGGAAAGCAATCTCTGACATATAGATTATTTGCAGGGAAGTATACTGTACATTTTGATACTGTATTTTCCAGTAAAGTACAAGACAGTGAGTCAAATAATAAGTGATAAAAATATATCAAATGAAATCCACTTAAAATATTTGCAGCTGGTGTTTGGACACACAGACTGTGTCTTCCTATATTTCCACAGAGTACAATAGGGGTTAATATTATAATACAAATGTTTATCATGTTTATCATCAGCTGCTTAGGCAACTGTCTCCAGTCTGAAAATAAAAACCACAATGAATTTTAATTTAATATTTTTGCGGCCCATTTGTATATGTTTCCCTTAGGATATTATAATAAACACGTAAGAGCATAGCACATGACCTGAACATAGAGGATGGGGGAGGCTGTGGATGAGATCTTGCTTTTAGTAAGGCTTTTATCAGCCCCACATGACAGTCTCATAAGCAAACTAGGAAAATGTGGCCTATATCAGGGTATGTCTACACTACAAAGTTAGTTCGAACTAAGTTTCATAGGCGCTACACTAGCGCTCCGTTAGTTCGAATTTAATTCGAACTAACGGGGAGCTTAGTTCGAACTAGGTAATCCTCATTCCACGACGATTAAGCCTAGTTCAAACTTACTAGTTCTAATTAAGGGCTGTGTAGACCCTTAATTCGAACTAGTGGGAGGCTAGCCCTCCCCAGGTTTCCCTGGTGGCCACTCTGGCCAACACCAGGGAAACTCGTCTGCCCCCCTCCCGGCCCCGGACTCCTTAAAGGAGCACGGGCTGGCTACGGTGCCCGTGCCAGGTGCAAGCCTGCCAGCACCCAGCCAGCAGACCCTACACCTGGCACGGCTCGAGCCACCCACCCGATGCCCCCCAGCCCTCCCCCTCTTCCCGGGACCAGGCTGGCGGCTCCCCGGAGCTTGCCCGGGACCGCAAGAGGCGGGCACCTGCCTAGGCTAGTGCGGACATCGTGGACCTCGTCCACGAACTCCGCACTAGGCACAGGAAAGTGGCCGTCTACGGCAGGAGAGCTGCCAGCCTGGCCACCCAGGAGCAGGTGTGCAAGAGAATCAAGGGGGTCCACTGAGACCCCCGACCCTGAGCCCTGAGCTTACAATGGCCGTCCTGGGTCAGACCAAAGGTCCATCTAGCCCAGTAGCCTGTCTGCCGACAGCGGCCAACCCTAGGAACCCTGGAGGGGATGGACCGAAGACAGTGACCAAGCCATTTGTCTTGTGCCATCCCTCTCCAGCCTTCCACAAACCTTGGGCAGGGACACCACTCCTACCACCTGGCTAATAGCACTCCATGGACCCAACCTCCATGACTTGATCTCACGTCCCTTTAAACTCTGTTCTAGTTCTAGCCTTCACAGCCTCCTGCAGCAAGGAGTTCCACAGGTTGACTCTTTGCTTTGTGAAGAACAACTTTCTGTTACTAGTTTGAAGCCTGCTACCCATTCCTTTCCTTTGGTGTCCTCTAGTCCTTCTTTATGGGAACTAATGAAGAACTTTTCTTGATGCACCCTCTCCACCCAACTCCTGCTTTTAGAGACCTCTATCCTGTCCCCCCTCCGTCTCCTCTTTTCTAAGCTGAAAAGTCCCAGTCTCTTTAGCCTCTCTTCATATGGGACCTGTTCCCAACCCCTGATCATTGTAGTTGCCCTCCCCTCTCCCAGCCTCTCTCTTCCCCTCTCCCACCTCCTTTTCCCAGTCTCCCCCAGTTTTGTTCAATAAAGACAGATTCCATTTTTGAACACAATTGTCCTTTATTTTGTACATCAAGAAGAGGGGCTAGGGAAGGGTAAGTGGAAGGAGGTGAGGGAGGAATGGGGCACGAGCCCCCGATGGGGAGGACTGGGCTGGCTCTGCGGGCTTCTGGGGGTGGAAGCTCTCCTGCCCCCTCTCCCATGGCAGCCTGCAGCAAGTGCAGCCGGGCTGATGGCCGAGTGGTGTGATGTGCCCAGTGTGGGTAGTCCGGGCACTCTAAGCCAGGACTGCTTTGCAAGCGGGGAACCCCTGAGAACTGTCTGTCCGGGGTGGGGGTCGGGACCCTTTAAGCACAGCCCTCGGCTAGCCTGAGACAGCATCTCCACACTCTAAGTCCTCTTCTGATGCCCTGCCGGCACTGCTTCCGGCCATCCTTAAGCCCGGTTCAGGGTCCACTCAATGTGGACATGCTAGTTTGAATTAGCAAAACGCTAATTCGAACTAGTTTTTTAGTCTGGATCTGTTAGTTCGAATTAGCTTAGTTCGAATTAACTAATTCGAACTAAGTTAGTTTGAATTAACGTTGTAGTGTAGACGTACCCTCAGATTACTATAAAGTGGTTGTGAGGCTTCCTCTGGTACCCAATATTGTGGTTAAGATTGTTAGACTCCCTCATGCTGGAAGTGTGTGGAGGGGGTGTATCAGTAACTCCTGCATACTCTTATCAGGAGTCTGCCAGTTTAGTTTTGCTTTGCAGGTTAACAGTAGGTTCAATCCAATCCCTGAATCCTGTTTGAAGAGCATTCCTCTGTGTAGCATCCAATCCCTGTCACGGGACACTGACAGAAATTACCAGGTAAACTGCCCCTCACAGAGGCAGTATACATTCAACTGGAGGGTTTACAACTCAGGTTTCAGTTCCTTTAGAGCAGCACAGTACTGTAATCTATTAATAAAAAACAAATATGAATTTATTGACAAAAACAGATTCAAGTCAGTATTGAGTGAATAAAGGAATCAAATGGTTACCCACAAAAGAAAAGTAAAACATGCTTTCTAGAGAAAAACTTAATAGACTACAACCATTGTCCAAAACAGTTTCTCACTCTCAAAGTCTTTCTGCAGAGCTGCAGGAGCCATTCTTTCAGCCATCGCTCCTTTTCAACAACATTGTTCCTCAGTGAAATATAAAGGAATTTTACTACCCACTTACAGAGAGACTGCAGAACTGAAATGTATCTACAAATTTGACACTGTTCACCCTGGGCTTGAATAAAGACATTACTGTAGCTGGTTAATGCACTACAAAGCCAATGACCCCTGCCTTAGATATCTGCGTTTTCACATCAATAGCTATAAATGGCACACATTCAGCCCACTTAATTAGCTTCATTAACATGAGTCCTACAATTGACAGGTACTTTTTTTGGATTCTGTTACTGCCACTCTAACTCATCTGATGAAGTGGGTCTTACCCACAAAAACTCATGATCCTATATATTTTTGTTAGTCTAAGGTGCCACATTGTTTTTTAAGTTACAGACTAACACTGCAGCCCCTCTGAGACTGGATAACAGAGTGTTTTCCTTGTGCTTTGAAAGGCACTCCTATTGTTTTGTTCCTAGTGTGCTAACACCATGTTGTCTTCCCATCCCTCAGCAACCTGTTTCAATTTTACCTGCTAATGTAGCTCCTGTTATTCCTGGCTTATACTGCTTAATCTACATGTGACAGGTTGCTTCTGGAAGAAACCTGTTTCTCCTCTTAAAGTCTATAACCAAACAAAGTCTAATTTTAGCACTGGTGAGTTCTTAAGATCATATTGGGTGCACAATATTCAGGGTAGTTAATGATTTGTTGTCAGATGAGGATGTAGTGGCATCCCCAGGCCTGCCAACAGGAGGAGGGAAAGGGGTCAAGTGCCCTGGGGCCTGGTGATACACAAGGGCCCAGAGCTCCTGGCTGCCACTGTTGCTACTGTGGCCTGAGCCCCTGGTCCTTTAAATCACTGCTGGAGTGCCACACTCCAGGCCAGGGGTGGGCACAAGGGCCTCCACAGGCCAGATCCAGCCCGCCAAGTGGGTGGATCAGGCCTGCAGAGGCCCTGCTGCTCCCTTCCCCCCAAGCCCTAATTGGGCTGGGGGCAGGAGAGTGTGTGAAGCCTCCTCCCGCCCTGCCAGGAGCACATGGTGCTTTGAAGCCATGTGCAGCTCTCAGGGTGAGGGGGAGAGTGGAGGAGGCTTCGTGCGCTTCCCTGCCCCCAGACCAATTAGGGCCTGGGGGTAGGGGAGCTGCGTGAAGCTTCCTTCACCCTACCCTGGCCCTGTGAGCAGCGCACTTCAAAGGGTGGGAGGAAGCTCCCTGTGTTCCCCCATCCCCAGACCCTGATTGGCCTGGGGTGAGGGAGCATGCCAAGACTCTTTCATGGCATGGGTGCCTAGTGGGAAGGGGGGGCAAAGGGGCTCCCCCATCCTCAGGCCAATCATGGACTGGGGGTGGGTTAGCCCCGCCACTTCCTGTTTAGGTTCTGCCCCTTCCGGGGCGGCCCGAGGCTACTTCAAAAATTTTTGGAGTGGCTCCTGGGCAAAAATTATTGCCCACCCCTGCTCCAGGCAGTATTGAGGGCTGCCTGGGGGAGACACGGCGCACTCTGGGCAGTGCTGATGGCTGCTTAGTCTCAGGCCTGCCCCTTCCACCTGAGGTTCTGCCCCTTCCTGGGGTACAAAGGAGGCCCCCGCCAGCTTGTCCAGAGCCTGGAGAAGCTGCACTTAAGGAAGAAAACTCAAATGCACAGCTACAAAATGGGGAACAACTTTTCTAGGCAGCAATACTGCTGTAAAACGTCTAGTAGTAATTGTTGATCATAAATGTGTCACCAGTGTATTGCAGCAGGGAAAGAGGCTTATATTCTGGGGTATGTTAGCAGGAGAGCTGTGTGTAAGACATGGGAGGTAACTGTCTTGTGCATCTCAGCAGTTGTTAGGCCTCAGACTGGGCCAAATGTCAGAAACCCCCCTTCTTTTGGAAGCCCCTTCATTCCTCATGGAACGAGGAATATAGGGGCTACCAAAAGAGCGAGTTTGCCGGAAAAACTCCTGGGCTGTGTCTACACTGGCATGAATTTCCGGAAATGCTTAAAACGGAACAGTTTTCCATTATAAGTATTTCCGGAAAAAGAGCGTCTACACTGGTAGGCTGCTTTTCCGGAAAAGCCCTTTTTCCAGAAAAGCGTCTGTGGCCAATGTAGACGCGCTTTTCCGGAAAAAAGCCCCGAACGTCATTTTCGCGATCGGGGCTTTTTTTCCGGAAAAGACAACTGTGCTGTCTACACTGGCCCTTTTCCGGAACAGTTTTCCAGAAAAAGGACTTTTGCCCGAGCAGGAACAGCATAGTTTTTCCGGAAAAGCAGCTGATTTCTTACAGTAAATCGTCACTGTTTTTCCGGTGCAGTCCCAGCCCCCCAGCCCCTCCCCTGCACACAGGAAGGCAGCATGGGAACAAAGTCCCCAGCGCACGACAGACCGGCATTTTAGGTACTGCACCAGCTGTTGGGGGGGGGGGAGCAGCCCGCACACTTCTGGGACCTGGTGCACAGCTGAAGAACTCCCCACCCCCAACCTCACAGGAAGCCTGTGTTAGCCCCGTAGTCCCTGGAGGTAGCATCAGTGCGTTGTTAATCTTGGGGATGGAGGGCAGCGAAGGGGGCCCAAAGCCTCACAATTGACTGGTTGGTGACCACGGTGTTAGATATTTGGCTATTACAATGGTGTTTTGCTTACTGTAATCAACTTAGCTGGTGTTGGGTCACAGATTGTGTTAATACTAATTGCCATGTCTGTAATTATTGGAGAAATACAAATGAAGAAAATGTGTGTTTAACCTAGCACAAAGAAGGGAAACATTCTCAGTTTAAAGAATGAGATTCTGGGCATGTGCATGTAAATACAGTTCATTAGTTTGCATAGGCCTGCTAGATATTCTACTACAATGGTTTTTTGCCCATTTGTGCCAGCGTGAATTCCACCCGCCTGAGCAGGAGGGAGTTAACTCAGCCCTGAGAGCCAAGGAAGCCACACCCACTGTATCTTACTGGGCATGCTTGGGCTACACTACTATAAAAGGGAGCAGCTCAGCTCATTTGGGGCTGGTAGCAGAGGAGCATGCTGAACTAGCTCCCTGCAAGCCCCAGCAACTACCTAAAGGTTGGAATACTGCCACCTAGGCTAGTGACCAGATGCCTGTAGAGACCACGCTGGATTTGGAAATAAGGGGAAGTAGCCAGAATGCAGAGAGCCGTGGTGAAATGGAGACTCACCAGTGAGCCAAGACCGGGGAAGCAGGAAGCAGCCCAGGAGCGGCAATAGCTACCAGTGAGCCACTGTCAGGGAGTCAGTGTGTTGCAGTTAGGATTTCCCTGTTGACTCAGTGGTGAGAGTATGCCACTAACAGGGCCCTGGGCTGGGGTCCAGTGGAGTAGGAGGGCCTGGACCCCCCCTGTAGTGGGAAGTAAACCTTTCCCCAGCTGCTCCCCCACAAATCGACTCTGACCATTGGGTCATGTGTTGACTATTGAACTATGCTGCCCTGCCTATAGGATTCCTATGAGGGGACTAGAGGGAAGGAGCAGACAGACTTTGGGGGTGGGAATAGAGGCACCAGCTGGGGAGAAAAAGGGTGGGGATAAGTGCGATAGGGGCGAGGTGATCCACCCCACCTGAACCATATCATCCCCATAGCCGTGTGACACCATTGTAACCAATTTGACTGTTGTGGGGTCACAAACTGTGTTAACACTACATGCAGGAATTGTGAGGTATGATCACCAGTGCTTGCACGTATTGGGGGAATGCAGAAAAGTCAGACTGTGTTTAACTCAGCTCAGAGGAGAGAAACTGTCAGTGTAAAGAACCTTGGATGGACAAGGGCCTCCATGCCAAAGCTCTGTGAAGTTAACTGGGGAGGGCAGGATTCTGACTGCCCTCCAGGTACGAGCTGTAAGACCGGTTCAACCTGTTTCTCCTCCCTGTTCTAATGATAGAACTAGAACAATTTCTGTAAGGAGTCTCTCTTATTATTTTAAACTTACTCCAGTGGATGCTGGAATCTCTTGTGGCTGGATGGTGCTTTGAGCCAAGCGGAAATCCCTCAGAGCTGAAATCAATAGGTTTGGCCCAGAGCCAAATCCTCCACAAGCCTGCAGAAGATGCGATGAGAAGCTAGCACAGTGGCAGCAGCAGGATGAGCAGCCAGCAGAGTGGCAACAGAGGGATAATGAGCAGCAGCCGAGTGGCAGCAGCAAGGTGAGATGAATGCCAGCAGAGTGGTGCCAGACAGCAGCGAGCAGGTGGATGATGAGTGACCAGCGGAGTGAGTAAAATGCCTCCTACCTCCTCCCGCTCAGGATGGGAAGTGAATTCTGCAGCTGCACCTCTGAACTTTAGATCTGCCCTTGGTCAGGGCAGTGACTGTGAGTGGGGTGAAGAGAAGGTCTGGGCATGTGAAGGGGACATTTACATTGCTGGACTTGAGAGCCTGCGAGGAAAAGGCCATTGCCCAACCTACTTGAGCTGGGATGTTTACTCATGGCTTTGGTTATGAACTCTGTTTGGGGTGTTTTCCCAAAGTAATGCCACGTTACTTCCCTCCCCTTTTAATAAAAGTTTCTCTTTTACACTCAGACTCTGTGTTTGTGAGTGGGGAAGCATTGCCTCCCAGAGGTGCCCAGGGGTGTTGTGTGAATTTCCCAGATTACTGGGTGCGGGCTCGAACCAGTTTTGTGTTGGATGGATGAAGAGAAACCCCTAGATATTGAACCTGGCCCTGGCTGCTGCTGGCATAACCTAGCAGAATGGTTACACACATTTACACTGTGCTAGCACCTATTGTGTTTGACAAGCAAAAACCAGAATCTGCATAGGACATCAGGTTCATTTTTGAGATTTTACATGCAAAACTTCATGTCCTTGCTGGTGTTCTCACTGTAAGAGCCTTTAGTGTGTCTTTGTGTGAACTCTTTTGTACTCAAAATAGTAAGAGCAAGTAGTGATAGCCTGAACAGAAATATGTAGTCTGGGGGTAAGGCACTCAGCATGTCTACACTACATGGAGGATTGTTGATGCTGCAGTTGATCTTCTGGGGTTTGATTTAGCAGGTCAAACCCCTTCTAAACTGAACTCAGTGGGTGCCCCCATTGACGCCAGTACTCCTGCTCCTCATGAGGAATAAGGGATGCCGACAGAAGTTTTTGCTCCCATTGGCCTCCTGCTGTGCGCGGAAACATGATGTTAGATAACATGATGTAGCTGGAGAGGCATATCTTACTTTGACCTTCCAACGTAGTACAGGCAGTCCCCGGGTTACATACAAGATAGGGACTGTAGGTTTGTTCTTAAGTTGAATCTGAATGTAAGTAGGAACTGGCGTCCAGATTCAGCCGCTGCTGAAACTGACCAGCAGCGGCTGAATCAGGACCAGAGCAGCTGGGGTGCTGCTGGGTTGGACCAGTAGCGCCCAGAGTGGCGCTGCGGGACCAACCGGCAGCACCCCAGCTGCTCTGCCACAGGCGTCTGGAGAAAAGCCTAGTCTGCTGGGGGGGGGGGCGTACTAGCTGCGCCCCCCCCACCCCAGCAGACCAGGAAGACACGGGCGGCGCCAAGCTGCGGGGGGGGCTCGGGCAGCGAGGCAGCCCAGGCGCGCCTGGACTGCTCCGCTGCCGGCTTCCCTGCGGCTTTGCAAAGCCGCGAGGGGGAGGGCTGGGGGGGGGCTGCCCTGGGCTGCCCTAGCCCCTCCGGGGCTTTGCTCTGTGTCTTCCTGGTCTGCAGACCAGGGAGACGCAGAGACAGCCCCAGAGTACACTGGCGGCAGGACCGCGAGGTCCTGCAGTCCGTGTACTCTGGGGCAGCCCCGTTCGTAACTGTGGATCCGACATAAGTCGGATCCGCGTACGTTGGGGACTGCCTGTACTTGCATCCTCATTGCAAGAGACACACAAGCCCACCACATGGTCTGAGCACCCACTCCAGAATCTGGCAAACTTGTTCAAGAATTGGGCTGTTTAGGCCACTGCTTTTAATCTGCCTCTCTGGTCACAGGTCACAGCATAGGTGATGATGTTAGTCCTGTCCCTGGACTGGACTGGTCAGGACCGTGAAGTCCTACTGCTGTCACAGTGGGTCGTGATAGACATGCAGCCATGTTAATCTGGTCTAGCTGAAACAAAAGACAGGACTATGCAGCACTTTAAAGACTAACAAGATGATTTATTAGGTGATGAGCTTTTGTGGGCCAGACCCACTTCCTCAGATCAATTTTATGGAAGAAAATTGGCACGACCATAAATACCAAAGTGATACAATAAAAAAAAAAGTGAACACATATAAAATTGACAAATCAGATTTTAGAACAGAGGGGAAATGCGAGGGGGGGAAAGTTAGTGTCTGTGAGGTGATGATATTAGGGGTGATAACAAGCAATTAGAAACACTATGCCAGAGGATACCACTGCCAATCTGTAACTTTGTTCTCACCCGCAATTATTTCCAATTTGGAGACAACTTATACCTCCAGATCAGCGGCACAGCCAAAAAAATCTTTTTACTTAGGCCCATTTACTAAATTCACTAAACTTTAGGACAAAGCAATAGACATTTAACTAAAAGGACTTAATTTAATGAAATATTAAATGTGTATTAACATATACCTTATATTGCTATATTATTGTTACATCATTAAACTACATTACTATATTACTAAACGTAAAATACAAATATAAAAAGAATAAAACTTTCAGTTCCAACAGTGGGGTGTTCTCCAGGGGCCCAAACTGGGACCAATCCTATTCAGGATATTCACAAATGATCTGAGAAAGGACTAAACAGTGAGATGGCAAAATTTGCAAATACAAAACTGCTCAATATAGTTAAGTCCAAAGCAGACTGTAAAGAGTTTCAAAAAGATCCCACAAAACTAGGTGACTGGGCAACAAAGTGGCAGATGAAATTCCATGTTGATAAATGCAAAGTAATGCATACTGGAAACCATAACCCCAATTATACATATAAAACAATAGGGATATGTTTTAGCTGTTACCTCTCAAGAGAGAGATCTTGGAGTCATTGAAGATAGTTTTCTGAAAATATCCACTCAATATGCAGCAGCAGTCAAAAAAGCTAACAATGTTGGAAATCATTAAGATATAGATGAAAGAGAAAATTTTGTATTGCCTCTATAAAGATCCATAGTGTGCCCACATCTGGAATACCATATGCAGATGTGTTCATTCCATCCTCCCAAAAATATACTGGACTTGGAAAATGTTCAGAAAAAAGCAACAAAAATGATTAGGGGTATGAACGGCTTCTGTATGAGGAGAGTAATAAGAATGGGACTTTTTAGCTTGGAAAAGATACTAAGGGGGATATGAGTCAGAGCTATAAAATCATGACAGGTATGGAGAAAATAGGTAAGGAAGTGTTATTTACTTATAACAAAAAAAAAAAAACCTAGGGCTTCACCAAATGAAATTAATAGGCAGCAAATTTAAAACAAAAGGAAGTATTTTAACCAGGGTGGATTTGATTTAAATCACATTTATTTAAATCACTAGTTAAGACTCAATTTAAACATGGTTTTCTACATAAAAGTGCAGTCTTGTTGGTTGTCATAACCTTAATTTTTTCACAACTCAGAGATAGATGTAGGTTTCATTTTTAGAAGGTAGACACTATACATTTTAAATAGTGATTTATTTTGAACACAAAATGAAATGAATGATTGGTTATTTCATTTATCAAAGGTAATGAAGCAGATAGTTATGAAGTCATTGAGAAATGAGCAATCTCCAATTCAACAGATTAATCATTAATATTTGGAGGATTTTCATGATGTATTACAGGTGGTACCTCTAAAAACTGGCATTCTCTGATCTGGAAACATCTGTAGTACAGCATGACCAAGGATGCTCCTGAACCTAGGAGCCCGGGAACCTAAGGGCAGGAGGGACAGCCAGGCTGAGGAAAACAAGGTCAGCTGCAGGCAGTGCAGGACCCGTGCTGGAGCCCCCATAGCAGTGTGGAGCCAGGGCTGGACTTCCCTTGCAGCGTCTGCAACAGCACAGGGCTGGACTCTCCTGACAGTCCCCGGGAGTGTAGAGCCAGAGCCCCCACAGCAGCCCCCTGGAGACTGGGTCTGGGACCAGAGCCCTGCAGCAACCCTGGAAATGTGGGGCCAAGATGGATCCCCATGGCAGCCTGCAGAAGCACGGGTCTGGGGCTGGAGTCCCTGGTGAAAAGGTGAAAGTGCATGCTGTTGCATGAGTATGTCATGAAAACATCTGTATTTTTTTTAAAGCTCAAAATAGCTGATAATGTAAGAAATTGGATGCTGACTGCAATTCCAAGTGGTGATTGAACCTGGTGATATCCAGAATGTAAAAAGCCTGTTACCCATGGTTGTATCTGTTTCCATCTCTTCACACACAATTGACTTCAGTTTATTACTTTTGTATGGCAATCTTGGACTCTTATTTCATAGAATTAATATAAGCAAAATATGTACGTAACTACACTGTTTACATGCTATTTTAGGCACTTGACAACACTTAGTCTAAGGGCAATCAAGTTGTTCTGTTACCAGGATGAGTCTGTAAGAAATGACAAATCATTTTGCCAACTATTTTGTCTTCTCTCCTCCATTAGGGGGCAGTCTGGCTGATCATTCATGAGTCATTTGTACCCATGGTAACGTGTGACGATCCTTAACTCCAGTCTACTTCTAGCCCAGAAGCTTCTGGCTTGGCCTTGGCTCAGATCAAGCAGGGTCCATTTTTAGCACTTTTTTTTTTTTTTTAAAAAGAAACTAGAACACAAAGTACCGCAGTCGGTGCTCTCATGAGTTGCAACGCCTGAAAGCTTATGAGATAATAAAATTGTTAGTCTTTAAAGGTGCCATTGGGCTTTTTTTTCCCCTTTTCTGAAACAGACTAACAGGGCTACCCCTGAAACGTCTCTTCCTGCGCCCTTTCCTAGGCTGAGCTTTTTTTATTTTTTATTTTTTGGAGGGGCGGGGGAAAAGGGCAAAATATTTAGCTCCTCAAGTTTTTGCTACACGCAGCTGGCTGGTCCTCTCCTGCTGCACGTTCCACGCCAGCTCTAACACCTCACGGTCTGCAGGGAGAGCAGTTTTTAACCAGGAATGTGCGCATTGGAGGCACCACTCCCTGCCCGCCCGTAGCCTTCAGACGGCTGGTGCTGCGGCGCTCGGGAAGGGGCGAGCCTGAGCTCATTTCTACGTGGCGAGTTGCACGCACGGGCGCGAGGCCGAGACCCTCCCGCTTCCCTGGCGCAGCTCGTCACCGCCTCGCGCCTCGCCCCTCCCGCGCCATGAGGCACGCTACGCCACACCTCGCGGGTCTCCCCCCCCCCCTCCTCGGGTGGGTGGGGCCGGCGCGCGGCCTCCTTCGCCCGCCCCTCCCTGCCCCGCGGGCTCTGCCGTTGACTTCAACCGCGCAGCCTCTGACGCCAAGTGCGCCACAGCTTCAGTCTGGTCTCCGCGGGGGCGGGGCGGATTGTGAGTGGCGTGCCGCGTGACCAATGGGCGGGCCAAGCGCCTGACAGCTAGGCGGTGCGCGCCCAGCGGGCAGGCGCGGGGCGGGCTGCCCGAGGTGGCTGGCCGGCGCGGCGGCTGGGGCGCAGCACTCGGCGGGAGGAAGCGGAGCGGCAGGATGCGGGTCTGGAGCTCTGTGCTGCTGCGGGAGCTGATGCGGCTCGGCCAGCCGGCGGGGGGCGGAGGCTCAGCGGTGAGGCGGCCGCTGGCCCCGTTCGCTGCGGCCGCCTGGGGCGCTGGCTCGCTCCCCTCCCCCTGCTGGGGGCCGCCGCCCGTCCGCAGCGTCTGCACCCGCTCGGAAGGGGCCCTGCAGGAGCCGGGCAAGGGGCCGCCCCTGTCCGCTAGGGCGCCGCCCGCCGACGGCGGCAACAACAACCACCTCAACGGCGGCCAGGAGCTGGCCGGAGCCGGGGGGGACAAGTGAGTCTGGGGGGGGGGAGCGGCTGAGGCGCTCGCCACGCGGGGAGATGCTGCTGGCGGCGGGCCGTGCCTGCGCTGTACGGATGGTCCCTCCCGCGGCGGCTGGGCGGGGACTCGCGTGTGGGGCGTTGGAGGGCTGCTCGCCGGGCCGGCGGAGGTGCTGGGGGCTCTGGGCCCCCGACCCTCCCCCGGGTCGCACGCTCCCAGTAACCGCAAAGCCGCCACAGCAAGCCGGCGCGTCTGGGGCTGGAGTGGGCGAGGGGTCCCTCGCCGGGCAGGGCAGGCGTGTTGCTATCCTGAGGGGCAGGGTGAGCGCCGCGGAGGGTGGGGAATCCTAGACCCTGCCTTGTGCCTTCTCCTTCACTGTTCTGCTTCTCCCGTCGTAGAGAAAATACTTGACTGCTTTTACCCGCTTGGTGTATTGACTCGTTGTGGGTGTCTCTTCCTCCCTCAAGGGGAAAAGCAGATACATGCTGCAGCTATGCCAAAGGAAATAGTGCCGTGTACGTCAATATCAAGTAAAAAAAAAAAATCTCAAAATAGTTCTGGCACCGGCTTTGTATTCGGACTCTCTGATGTAAATGTATTCTAATATTAAAATAAGCTTTTAAAAATGCTTTCTATAATTAGGTATAGTGCATTATATCTGCGAATTTCAGTAGGATTCAGCACATTATGAACATGCTATTTATGTGTCCTTCAATCAAATGGGAAACAAGGGGGAATACATTTCAGATAAGACAATATGTTCTGGTGCTTTTTTGTTGGAATGATATTTTGTTTGAACAAAAATACTATGTCTGTTATATTATTAAAGGTGAATTCAGTGCACTCTCTCCTGTATTGGCACTCCTGCAATGGTCTTCTCAATTACACTGCTACATCTTGTGATTTTTAGAAGTTAACCTCTAAGTCCCTGATCTCCAACCTATAATTAGTAGAGAGAGAATTAACGATGTTGTGCATTACACGTGTTTACACTAATTCCCATGGAATGTGCCTATGGGACTAACTGGGTGGATTGATCCTAATTTATGTATTGGTCTCAGGGTTGGGTGAGGGCGGGCAGGTGTTGAGGACAGACAGCAGTGAAAAGCTGATTTCATTAAGCTCATTTTAATATTTGAGGGCTTAAAATTCATCATTGGGCTAAATATTAGAAAAAGGTACAAAGCACATGAGAATTCTATTTATTAAGGTCAAGGGAGCAAAACCTTCATTTAAAAATTTGGGTTCCTCACAAATGCTCTGACTCCTGGTAAAGGAAAACATGCTAGAACATCTAGCTCAGTGGTTCCCAAACTTTTTGGCATCAGGCCCCTTATTGATTTTTGGGAAACCTTCCCCCTCCCCCAGCAAAAAACTTGAGCAAAAAAAAAAAGGAACTGACCTGGACCAAAAAACAAAAATAGCAAGGGGATGGGGGCGGAGGGGTTGGGTTGCCTTGCACTCCCCTCCCCCCAGAATTCCTTTACGCCCCCCAGTTTGGGAACCCATGATTCTAGCTGAAGAGCTTCATCTTTCATATCAATCTGTATGTATCCGTCTTGTAAATGTGACATTCTGTCTCTTCAGTCTCCTAGAAGAGAGAAAATATGCTGTCTAGCTCCCTGCTTTCCTCTTTTGCCCTTCAGAGCTTTGTGTCTGTTTCTCTCTCTCTCCCCAAGCTTTGGCTTGTTTGAGGGCAGGTCATCCCCACTATGGAGCTATGAAAGTTGTATTATTAAATTCCTATAATACCCATAATGTGTATGCATAGTATATTTTCTGCATATGTGAAGTTTGGATGTAGTTGTGGATGTAGTTTCATAAATGATCATAAATATAAATTAATAATGAAACTAATTTCCATTATGATTCTAAATGCACGTCATATCATTATTGAACTTTAATGTCAAGGTAATGTCATTTTAGTGAAAGAAACACATACTTGGATGGATACTAATGCAAAAAGGGCAGCATCCTCACTCCCCAATTTGAATTCCTAACCATTCTTGTCTGTAGATTAATTCCAAAGTAGTTATTCAGGCAAAGTCTGTAAAATAATATCTTGTATCAGTGCACTAAGATTTTAGTGCAAATTTTAAATAATGTCTAATCAGTTTATCACTCGAAAAAATACTACTTGATCACCCATGGGGCAAAATGTACATGCTACATTTTAAAAATAACTTTCATTGTTTTCTTTGACACATGGATGCACTTGATAGTCTGTAGTTATTTTGATTTTCAAGCTTTAGTGCCTAATGCACAGAGAGTAGTATCTTACAATTACCAAAACTCAAGACAAATGCACACTACTTTGTGAGTGTTACAGTACAAATGATAGCTGTACTCTATGACAAGAGTACAATTATAAAGAGAAGCACTTTTTCATGCAACACAGCTGGTGGCTCTTACTGGTGCATGCTAACTGAAGTGAATAGCTTAGTGGGGTTCCAACATGGATAATAAGAACCAACTTGGTATAGAGCCCTTTAAAAATAAACTACTGGCCACTGTAGACGGCAGGATACTGGAGTAAATGGACCACTGATTCAGTATAAAAATTTGTGTATCTGTCTTTACTGGTGCTCATGGTTTTGAAATGCTGCAGCATGACATTGACAAGAGTTAATGTTCCTTAGGGCAGGAGTAAAATCCCTAGTTATTCATTGTCACTTAGCTGCTCAAAAATTGTACAAAACTATGAGCAGCAGCTGTCACTGGAGTTGTCTGGAGACTCAAGAAAATAGTACTATATTTTACACTCAGCATGGTATAAAGGGTAATTTTTGCAACTGAAAATTTTACAAAGTTAACTTTTTATGTGAAAAATTATACGGAAATTCATAGATTGTTCAGCTGTTATGTAAGCTGTAGTGAATTTTCAAGCCCTGAATATTGTTCCTGTAATTAAGGATATGACTTTTATAGTTCTTCTTTTGACCTCCTGTCCCCAGATACCATCCCATTTTCCACCAGAAAATCATGTATGTTTTTTTGGGGGAGAACTTTTTTAAGCTCAGTTAACTAGAGAAGCAATCCTTGGTGGCTGATTTTAGAGCTAGCAGTTTTCAAAGTTTTATGGCTCACTAAAATTTGCAACTTAAATTTATCTTGTATGTATCGATGTGTTTTAATCAAAAGGTGTTTTTTTTAAAAGCCTTAAATATAAATTTCCATGCTTAATAACGGTTTCCCTTTGCAGAGAAATCACAGAAATTACTATCAAATTAATGTTCTGGTATACAGGCAGTCCCTGGGTTACGTACAAGGTAGGGACTGTAGGTTTGTTCTTAAGTTGAATCTGTATGTAAGTCGGAACTGGCATCCAGATTCAGCCGCTGCTGAAACTGATCAGTTTCAACAGCGGCTGAATCTGGACACCAGTTCTGACTTACATACAGTTTCAACTTAAGAACCCCAGGCGTCCCCAAGTCAGCTGCTGCTGAAACTGATCAGCAGCTGATTCCAGGAAGCCCGGGGCAGAGCAACTCTGCCTCGGGCTTCCTGTAGTCAGCCGCTGGTCAGTTTCAGCAGCGGCCAACTTGGGGACGCCTGGGGCAGAGCAGCTCGGGTGCTGCTGGGTTGGTCCAGTAGCGTGGCTGCTCCTCGGCGCTACTGGAGCAACCCAGCAGCACCCCAGCTGCTCTGCCCCAGGCGTCCTGATTCAGCCGCTGCTGAAACTGATCAGCAGCGGCTGAATCAGGACTCCTGGGGCAGAGCAGCTGGGGTGCTGCTAGGTTGGTCCAGTAGCGCCAAGGAGTGGTGCTGCGGGACCAACCGGCAGCGCCCCACCTGCTCTACCACAGGCCCCGGGCTTTGCTCCACGTCTCCCTGGTCTGCTGGGGGGGGGGGGGGCACTAGCTGCGTCCCCCCCTCCCCCAGCAGACCAGGGAGACGCAGAGCAAAGCGGCAGAGGACCCGGGCCAGATCAGCTGGAAGCGCCGCGGTTCTGGCCGGGTCCTCCGCGGCTTTGCTCAGCGTCTCCCTGGTCTTCTGGCTCCCCCAACAGACCAGGGAGACGGGGAGCAGCTTTTCTCGCCCCGGAGGAGGCAGGCGGCGGGACCAGGCGTCCCGGCCCTCCAGTCCTCCGGGGCGAGAAAAATCCCCGTTCATAACTGCGGATCCGACATAAGTCGGATCCGCGTAACTCGGGGACTGCCTGTACTTTTTTTTTCCATTTGTCTATCTCTCCTGTTCACTTTGTTTCTATCATTCTGCAGTAAAGGACGTAGGTATTTCAGTGGATGAGAAGCTGGATATGAATCAGTGTGCCCTTGTAGCCAAGAAGGCTAATGGCATATTGGGGTGCATTAGTAGGAGCATTAGCAGCAGATCTAGGGATGTGATTATTCCCCTTTATTCAGCACTGGTGAGGCCACATCTGAAGTCTTGTGTCCGATTTTGAGCACTCCATTACGGAAAGGATGTGAATGATTGGAGGAAGTCCAGTGGAGAGCAGCAAAAGTGATAGGGTATTGGAGCACATGACTTATGAGGAGAAGCTGAGGCATTTGGACTTACTTAGTCTACAGAAGAGAAAAGTGAGGGTAGATTTGATAGTAGTCTTCAACTACTGGAAGCGGGGGGGGGGGGGAGAGGGGGTTCCAAAGAGAATGGAGAGAGGCTGTTCTCAGTGGTGACAGATAAGAGAATGAGGAGCAATGGTCTCAAGTGGCAGTGTGGGAGGTCTAAGTTGACATTAGGAAAAACTATTTTACTAGGAGGGTGATGAAGCGCAGGAATGGGTTATCTAGGAAGCTGAGGGAGTTTAAGTCCTGGCTTGACAAAGCCCTGGCTGGTATGATTTAGTTGGGATTGGTCCTGCCTTTAGTAGGGGGTTGGTCTCTATCACCTTCACAGGTCTCTTCTAACTCCGATTCTATGACTCTGATTTGCATTCAGTCTCTGACAGTTAATAATAGTGCACAAATGCTGCTGCTTCATGTGCCCTCCTTGTTGGGAAGTTGGAGCGGTCTTAGGCCTTCCCCTCCATCTCCCTCCTCTTCAGGGGCACCATATGGATCTAGAGCGCCCCCTATTCCTGGAGGAGAGAGGACTACAGTTCTCCACACCATCCCTGGATATACTGGTGAACTGCCTCCTAGAATAACAGGCAGCTTTAGTCAGATAGAGCAGTGTTTCTCAACGAGTGGTACAAGTACCCCCCAGGAGTACTTGAGAAAAGTCTGGGGGGTACATCAACACAACTGAAATTTGGAGAAAACTGAATTTTTGTTTTAAGTTTTACAGCACTTTATTATACCCGGCTACAATTTAGTTGTTTAAACAGATGTGTTGCAGTGGTAGAATAAAAAACATGTGTCTGAAAACTGTAGGTGCTGGGGGTACTTATAATTTTTTTTTAAAAAAAGGGGGTACTTTATAAAAAAAAAAGGTTGACAAACACTGAGCCTAGCATATTTATTTGTTCTGTAACTCAAGTGGGAACTGTTGGTTGTGCAGTGCTGATGGTTTAGAACAAGTGTGTGTGTGTGTGTGTGTGTGTGTGTGTGTGTGTGTGTGTGTGTGAAACCAACCTAGGAAATGACATATTTAGCCTAAATAACTTATTTTTATTTTTTTAATCACTTGAAAGTTAGAAACGCCAAATTTATGGACTCCTGTTCAACCTTAATTCTTCCCTTTTATGCATATATGTGTTATGGTCGTCTGATTACTCAATAACATTATTGTTTTCCACAGGACTTGTCTCATTCAGATTATGGGATGGATGCACAAGGGGGCAAAATGAACAATAGAGTAGTTGACTTTGCAGTCTTAATAACTTTGCAATTGTATTAATGTACATCATATATAATTTTCAATCAAATATCTTTGTACTCCAGCCCCATTGGAAACTTGTTTTAGAAGAAAATTCTGTCATGTTAGAAAGATACATACCGGTAGTTTTTCTCTCTCCTTGTTAAGTCTTAATTTATTTTACTGTGATAGACTGGGTGATTTTTTTTTTATATAGAAATTCCTACTTATAAAATTATCAAAAAAAAAAAACCCACTTATGGAAGAAATGTAGATTTGAGGCAACTGCGCTATATATGAAGAAGTCAAAAGATTTTTTTTTTCTGTCTGATTTTTTTAGGTTCCAAGAATACACAGAAATTGTAATGGCTGTTCTAGTCATTCATACTACAGCATGTGCCAAAAGCAGCATTTCCAAGACTTCTCTACTTGACTCTATCTAACCTGCATGTGCAAGATACCACTTTTTGAATTCTATTTGCAGCATAATAGCACCTGAATTTTCTACTTCTTGTATTGTAGGGCAGTGGAAAGAGAATCTTATGTTGAGCTAAGACCACTGTGACCATGGTCATTGGAAAGATCACACTGAGAATGCTCAATCATGACAAATGGCAAAGAAAAGGGCAGATCTGCAAAATTAGTAGTTGGTTCTATAATTAGATTTTATCAAGCTAGTACTGTAACCAAACAGCTTGTTTAATACCTTACTAGTTACCAAGAAGCTAAAATACAGTTCTCCTTAAGCAATCCAGCCTTTGGTTCCTATTAAGGATGTGAAGAAGTGGGTAATTGGGTAATTGTGTAGTTGATACAATTTGTATAGACTACATGATTAGTTGATGAGGGAAGGCACTCAGAAGGAGCTACCCCTGCTGCATCTCTGCAGTTTAAATGTTGTAAGAGCTGGGACCCAGTCAGCCCAGCTCCTACTACATTTAAACTGCAGACTCACAGCAGAGTTAGCTCCTGGACCCGGCGCGAGCAAGGACTGAGCCAGGCTTGCTTATTCCCGGCTTGCACCGGGTCTAGCAGCCCCTGTCCATGAGAAGCAGCTTTGTTCTGCTCACAGCCAGAGCAGACTCTGTTCATAGTGTTTGAGGCTAGCCGCAGACAGGGGCTGCTTCTGGAGCAGCCTTTGTCTGCAGGGGGCTCCCAGGACAGAGTTGAGACCTCCCCCATGGACAGGGCGCCTTCGTAGCACCAGCCTCCTGTTGTCCCCCCTGTGTGTGTGGGGGGGGGGGGAGAGGAAGAGCAAGTAGCACCATGGAGACAGTGCTGGGGGAACTGGTTTTTAAGTTGATTCCCCTCAGTGCTGGCAGCTCCAGCTTCCCCCTTCCCCCTCCGCTGCCTCTGATATTTAGGCAGCGAAGGGAGGGGAATATGAGTAGTCGATTCAACTACCTGATAAGCTTAGGCCTAAGCCTAGCCTACTTTTTTACATCCATAGTTACTATTAGGGATGAGAATGGTTATCTGTTGGGGGAAGAGGGGGTGTATCCCTAGCTCCCCCCAGTTCAATTGGCTAACCAATTAGCATAATGTTTAATCGATTGACTGACTAAATGGGATTTTACATCCTTAATTCCCATCCAGATAGCCAAGTCTACTAAGAACATGATAGTGTACATGTTTAAAGGGTTAACTGATGAGCCTGGGCTCATTGCTTATAATTGTGCATATTAGCCAGACCCCCCCCCCCTTGTGCTGCTGCCTCAGTATCAGAGTCAGCAGCGAGGGGGAAAGGCAGGAATGTACCAGTTCACATGGAGCCACCTCCCTCCTCTATCCTGTATGTAACAGTGTAAGCAGTTACATGATTACATAATTAAATGCATTTTAACATCCTTAAAGTCTATTATAGTGAGCGTTATTTAGTCTTATTCACCCTATATGAAATATTACTAACCCCAAGAGATCAGATACTAATTGACCTGATGAGTAATGTATTTCAGATCTGAAGCAAATGCATGCTAACAGCCAATTCTTATTAACGGATTTAAGATTTATTTAAGAAAGAAAGAATTATTACAGTTAAAAGATCATTATACACACAGGTATAAATAAAATTCTTGAGTGAGTTTCATAGCATACATGACATGCTTCCAAATTCTAAAACTACTTCCGGATTCAGTTCATTATGTTATAATCCATTAGGCAATCTACTTATAGAATTTGTTCTAATTCTTCCATGAGAATTTGCATGGGTACTCAGGTTAAAGACCTTCTTTATAGTTCCTAAGCAGGGTGAGAAGCTTCTTGTCACAGCAGAATCTTCCCTTGAAGAATAGGTAACATACATTGTTGCTTTGAAGTTAATCCCTGTTTCCTAGTCTTATGTAGCTAACTAGTTGTATTGATTAGCAAAACGTAATTAACATTAAAACTATTCATTTACAACAAACTTAAAAGAGAAAGATATTACTACACCAAGTTTTATTTAAATATTGATATCACTGTTTGATCTGAGTCAATGTAATTGGGTGGTGAAATACAGGAACAGAAACTTGGCACTGACAAGATAATTAGATCATTGTTAAATTTCTAACAGATGTAGGTAAACACTGACAAAAACAATTTGTATCTATCGCTCATTCTCCAGACCTCTCATCTTTTTAACATGGCTTTGATAATTGTCTATAAGAAATGATCCTATTTACCATGTCAGTATTTCTCTAATAAGTCTTTAAAAGTTGATTTTTGAGTCACTTAGTCAGCTAGTTGACCAACCCTTGATGGTTCAGCCTCACAGCCATTTCATACTTAAGTTATTTAGTGTTTTTTATTTTAAAAATACCAAAACACCCTGAGCAGAGCTGACTTAAAGTTGTAAGTCAATCACAATAGCCCTGACCCAGAACACTCATTTGATTCTGAAATACATTAAAATAGTTATTTAGACTCTTTTAATGGTACAGGCAGTCCCCGGGTTACGTACAAGATAGGGACTATAGGTTTGTTCTTAAGTTGAATCTGTATGTAAGTCGGAACTGGCATCAGCCGCTGCTGAAACTGATCAGTTTCAACAGCCGCTGAATCTGGACACCAGTTCCACTTACATACAGATTCAAGGTAAGAACACCAGGCGTCCCCAAGTCAGCTGCTGCTGAAACTGATCAGCAGCTGATTCCAGGAAACCCAGGGCAGAGCAACTCTGCCTCGGGCTTGCTGGTCAGTTTCAGCAGCGGCTGACTTGGGGACGCCTGGGGCAGAGCAGCTCGGGTGCTGCTGGCTTGGTCCAGTAGCGCGGCCGCTCCTCGGAGCTACTGGAGCAACCCAGCAGCACCCCAGCTGCTCTGCCCCAGGCATCCTGATTCAGCCACTGCTGAAACTGATCAGCAGCTGAATCAGGACGCCTGGGGCAGAGCAGCTGGGGTGCTGCCGGGTTGGTCCAGTAGCGCCAAGGAGCGGTGCTGCGGGACCAACCGGCAGTGCCCCACCTGCTCTACCACAGGACCCCGGCTTTGCTCTACGTCTCCCTGGTCTGCTGGGGGGCACTAGCTGCGTCCCCCCCCAGCAGACCAGGGAAACGTGGAGCAAAGCTGCGGAGGACCCGAGCAGAATCGTGGCGCTTCCAGATCAGTGCCGCAGTCCGGCCCGGGTCCTCCGCGGCTTTGCTCAGCGTCTCCCTGGTCTGCAGACCAGGGAGACGCTGAGCAAAGCCACGGAGGACCCGGGCGGACCCGCGGCTTCCAGATCAGCTGAAAGCGCTGCGGGTCCGGCCCGGGTCCTCCGCCGCTCTGCTCAGCGTCTCCCTGGTCCCAGCGTCTCCCTGGGGCCGGACCCGCGCTGCTTCCAGCTGATCTGGAAGCGGCGCGGGTCCAGCCGGGTGCTCCGCCGCTTTGTTCAGCGTCTCCCTGGTCTGCAGACCAGAGAGACGCTGAACAAAGCGGCGGAGCACCGGGGCCGGACTCGCAGCCGCTTCCAGATCAGCTGGAAGCGGCGCGGGTCCGGCCGGGTGCTCCGCCGCTGTGTTCAGAGTCTCCCTGGTCTGCAGACAAGGGAGACGCTGAACAAAGCGGTGGAGCACCCGGGGCCGGACCCACGCCGCTTCCAGCTGATCTGCAGACCAGGGAGACGCTGAACAGAGCGGCGGAGCACCCGGCCGGACCCGCGCCGCTTCCAGATCAGCTGGAAGCGGCCGCGGGTCCGGCCCCCGGTGCTCCACCGCTTTGCTCCTGTCTCCCTGGTCTGCTGGCTCCGCCAGCAGACCAGGGAGACAGGGAGCAGCCTTTCTCGCCCCGGAGAAGGCGGGCGGCGGGACCAGGCGTCCCGCTGCTCTAGTTCTCCGGGGCGAGAAATCCCCCGGATCCGCGTAACTCGGGGACTGCCTGTACTTTTATAATTTTCAAGACTGGTGTACTGATGGAGTGGATTGTTTTAAAGGTGGCATTAGACTTTGACCATACCATGTATCCTTTCCTAATTGAATTTATTTCCAAATCTAGTCCATCTTGCATAGTAAGTGCCATACAGGTACAGACCAGTGGTGCATTTGATCCAGTATTTAATGCTGGTCAATACTAAAGGTTCAAGAAACCTAGTTACGTAAGTCATTGGATAGGGAAGCTTTCTGCCTAACCCCGATCAGTTAGAAACTGGCTCTTGCTCTCAAGAAACTTTTGAACCCTTCAAAAACTTGTGTTTGTGTGGTTTTTCATGTTTTTTATTACTGGATTTCTCTAAAAGCATGGACATATTTAATTCTTTTGAATCTTGCTAAACTCTTAGTATCTATAATATCTTGAGGCTTCAGGTTCAACTGGTTCAATATACTTTGACAGGAAGAGATGTTTTTATCAATTTAAAATTTTACACCTTTCAATTGCTGTGACCAACTAATTCTTGCATTATGTAAAGGTGAATATAAGTAATCAAGTCATACAAATTTATTTACATTCATTATTTTGTAAAACTTTATCATGCCTCTTATCTACTTTGCCTCCAAAATAGACAGTGCCAGTCTTTTAATATGGAAGTTTCTTCATGGCTTTTATCCTTGTTTGTCTAGTTGCCCTGGTAGTGATAAGAAAGTCACCATTGTATTATGATGGCTGAGCTCCTAATGTGAAATGAATTGATGGTCTTAGTGTGTTTGTTTCCTAGTGAGTGGCTCTGTGAGTAAATCAGTACTACAGTTTTAAAAAAAACCTATGGTTGGCCTGTACCAGTTGACTTGAGCTTGAGTCATAAGGATGTATAGATGTTTGAGCTTCGACTGAAGCATAGCCTAGTGTTCGCAAAAGCCCCTCAAAATGGTATCAGCTGGCACTGGCCAGCTACAATTGTCTAATTGCAGTGTAGTGATACCCCCAAGTAAAAAGATCAATACCACCTTAGTTTTCAGGTTTATTTTAAAATTGACTCTGTGAACAGCCCTGCAGTTCTATGGGTCAGCTCTGTGCTGGGCCAGAGGAAAATACAGGCAAATTACAGGTATTGGGAGCTGGATCCTTGCTTACATGGTCCCTATAATGTAGAATCTTTGTTAAATGGCAATGTGGGACAACCTTCATTATTCCAGCCCATAGAGTAGGATGGTATTTGTAAAATCTAGTTTAATTAACCTCTGTACTTTTTCTGTGTTTTTTCAGAACATGATGTAAACTGCGAAGTAGGGAATAAATTGGAATTTCCACTTGAAGCTAACTATGGCAGTAGCACGTCCTCTTTATTCAGTACTTGGCTTTATGTGGTATATGCTGAATAACACTTTCTTGTTCAGTGTTACTGCTCTAAAACATGGCTTTTAGGTTAAGCAAATGTTATATACTAATAATATTGACGTGATAAAGAGGGCAAAAGCTTATTCTGCAGTTTTAACTGATAAACTTATTGAAAGGTCCATTTGACAAAGCATTTTCTGTAAATATAGAATAGTAGCCTCATTTGCTTTGGCAGCTGGTGCAAATTTATTGTTAAATCAAGCTGACTTGCTCAATATTTAACAGCAACAGATGTGAAAGAGATAATGGGAATTTTTTAAAATCTTTGTTTGTGAAATGCATACAGTGATTTAAGAAAATATAAGTGTAAATGTTATGAAGGGTAGGAGTAAGAAACTTACTGTCCATTCAATTTTTAAGGCCATAAGTCTGCACTGATATAAATAGGATAGATTCATTTTCCTGGGGCATAATTATAAAGCTTGTTATAGAGTAGATTCATAGGTTTCAGCTATTTTTGCAAGTACAGTAAACTTCCGAAAATCTGGCACCTTTAGAACCCAGGGGGTGCCGGATTATCAGATATGCCGGACTATCAGAAGGGGGGGCTATGAGGGGTCTAGAGTGGGGTGGGAGGGGATGCCACCCCAGACCGCTGCTGGTCAGTTTCAGCAGCAGCTGAATCGGGGATGCCTGCAATAGAGCAGCGGGGGTGCTGCCGGGTTGGTCCCGAAGCGCCAATGGGCGGCGCTGCGGGACCAACCCGGCAGGACCCCAGCTGCTCTGCCCCAGGGGTCCCCGATTCAGCTGCTGGTCAGTTTCAGCAGCAGCTGAATGGGGGAAGCCTGGCGGGCTGCCCCAGCACTCCGGGTTCCTGATGGTGCCGGACCATCAGGAGTCCCGGAGCATTGGATGCCGGACTAATGGAGTTTTACTGTATATGCATTGCCCTCTGTAAAATTTTTGCAAGTATATGCATTGCCCGAGTGACAGCAAACATTCAATCTGGATTTCAGATGGCCAGAAATAAATTTTTTGTGTTCATAGAAATACTGCATATAGTTGTACATAATTCAGGAAGTTCACAGGTAAATGTACTGAAACTGCATAAAAAGGTTAAAAGTCGATAGACTTTGGAATGTGTTTTATATTGTAACTCCTAAAATATATGAAATAGAATTTGATACTTTAGATACTTTTAAATTGCAGTATAAAATTACAACTTTAAAAGTGTATAATACTTTTGAAGTCTAAAAATTGTCTGTTTTAGAAGCTAAGTGAATTGGATCTATAAAGATGCAAAATGTGGCATGGAAGACTTTGAAGAAAGTTCTGTAACTTTCCTAGCATAATTGCATGTATTTGTCTTTGAGTTGCCAGCCTGTCTTTAAATGAGGCAATGCTGGCTAGTGTACAGATGATTTTTCTGAAATGAAAAGGAAACAGTAAGAGCTCTGTTAGTTCATAAATTCACATCTGTTCTTAGTGCATTCATACATGATAACTGTACTTAATCATTAAAGATAACTGTTATCTACAGAAAGGGGTGGTATATAGTCTTGTTTTAAACTTACCCATTAAAAATAAGTGTATAAACTTGTAACTTGAAAACAATCTTCAAATTAGTTACTATACCATCATCAATGCAAGTCAAGTTCTTTCCTAGAAACGAAAACCTTCAGATGAAACACAATGACTGTTTGGTTGTGAAAGCGGTCTTTCACAAGATGCTGAAGAATTTGGAGTTGTATCCAAAAATAATTTGTGGGACCTAGCCCTAGGACTGCAGTAAATACTGCTGCAAGTAGTCATGTAAAATAGGAAATCTGTGGTTGTGTGTGTGTGTGTGTGGGGTGGTGGTGGGTGTGGTTTTTTTTTTTTTAAATAAATAAATCACAAATTTTGGGGAAGGATGTAAATTCCTGGTTAGTCAGTTACCTGGTTAAACCTTAGCTTTAACCTGTTAACCGATTAAGCAGGATCCTGCTGTGCCACCTCCCTCCCCATGTACTGGGTTGTTGCTGTGGGTAAACCAGATTCAGTTCCTGGCCCCCCCCCCTTCCCCCCCATGCGTTTGGTGCCCAGCTCCTACTCCTGGGATACACCCTTCCCCTTCCCCCTCAGGGCTTGAGCAGCTCTCTACTTGTGCGCCACACCCAGGTACAGGTTAACCGGTAGTTGGTAAGCATTCCATGATGAGGCTGATGCTTACAAGGTAACTGGTAGGGATGTGGACGACTAGTCGACTGTCCAATGAGCAAATGCTTTTTGGATAGTCAATACGCTTGTCGACTAGTTGCTTTCCCCCCCCCCCCCCCCTTGCTGTCTCTATCTGAAAGGGTCAGTGGGATGGGGAAGATGTGGGGGTGCTTCAAAGCAGCAGCACCACATGGAGTCGGGGTTAGACAGGGGGCTCCATGTGGCGCTGCCATTTTGAAATGCTGCATGAAGCCTGAGCCTGGGCTCCCTGTGGCATTTCAAAGAGGCAGCGCCGCGTGAAGGCCGTTGTCATCTGGGGACTCTAAGCTGATCCCCACTGATCCCGGGCTCCATGCAGCGCTGCCTCTTTGAAGCTCCGCAGGAAGCACTGGGCCAGTGGGGGACTGCCCTGTGCTTCCCACAGCACTTTCGCCTTTGAAGCAACCCTGTAGCTGTTGCTACACTTCAAAGGTGAAGGCGCCCTTATCGACTAATTGAATAGTTGATGCAAATTGCATTGTCTATTTGATTAGTCAATCAAAATTTTACATCCCTAGTAACTGGCTACCTATTGACATCCCTAGTAGAGGGAAGGAGAATTTAATATGAAGCCCATTGTTAATATTAAGGATAGGATTAAATGTATGTAGGTTATTGATTCACTATTAATTTTTGATGAGTAAACTGATCTATCATTGAAATAGTTTCAGCTAATACTGTATTTCTGCAAGTATGAATCTGCAGATGGTCTACATGTTTTACGTGACTACTTGCAGCACTATTTACTGCAATCCTATGACCTGCAAGTTATTTTTGGATATATTTCAGAATTCTTTAGAATGTTGTGAAAGACAGCCTTCACAACCGGACAGTAATTTTGTTTCATCTGAAAGTTTTTGTTTCCAGGAAAGAACTTGACTTACATTGATGACGATATAGTAACTAATTTGAAGATAGTTTTCAAATTACAAGTTTATACACTTATTTTTAATGGTTAAGTTTAAAGCAAGAAGACTACATACCATCCCTTTCTGTTGATGGCAGTTATCTCTATTTATTTAGTATACAAAAACAGAGCATCTGACGAAGTGGGTCTTTGCCCACGAAAGCTTATGCTCCTACACTTCAGTTAGTCTATAAGGTGCCACAGGACTCCTCGCCGCTTTTGCAGATTCAGACTAACACGGCTACCCATCTGATACTCATTACTACCGAGAGTCTCTAAATTTGACGTGTACCAAAGAGCATAGATTTTTTTTAAGTTGACACTAAGTCTAAAAAAAACCTGAAGTGCATATAGGATGAGGAAAAGGGAAAATGATCTGAAGCTCATTGTAACTTTGTTCCTAGTAATACTGAGATATTAGGTCCAATGAGAATATCATCAATCTATTACAGTGCAAGTCTAGAGAGTAGCATTTAAAAAGCTGACTTTAAACCTGAAATTCCTGGCATGCTATTGTGAAGCTTCAAAAAAGATTGTTTTGTTATTTAATATTCATCATCTAATTTGAGAAGGAGCTGGGAGGGGAACACAATTTATTGCTGATCCTGTAGCATTACATTGAGGGTGAAATGCCAGAAATACTACTTTAGCAAGGATAAAAGGTGTGCAAGTGAATTATTTAGAGAAGGTAAATCTGTCTATTCAATTTAAACATTCATAATACAAGAATAAAAGGCTATTGAATAAAATTTCAAAGCCCAGACTTATAACTGTTGAAACATTTTTTTTTTTTTTAAAGTTTTCTTTCTTTAACTGACTTGCAACAACATATAATTGATAGCAGGAGCTGATTAGGAATAAAAAAAACTTCTTAGATGTGTATATGGATAATGAAAGCATCCATAGCTTTATTAGGATATTGTACCTAGGAGGTAGACATTTTTTAAAAAATATATAAACTTGTGCTTACAGGTATGAACCAGCTATTAGCTGATGGGGATAGGGCATAAGCTTCTGTAAAGAAAAATTAATTATCCTACCATGGGATTTTTGCACCTTCCCGTGAAACTTCTGGCACTGGCCATTTCAGGAGACCGTGAGTTAGGTTAACTGGTTAACCACTAATCGTTGCCCTTACCAGGTGAACTTACCGGTTCTCGTTAACTGGTGGGGGCTGGAGCAACTCCCCGTCTGCTACAGGCAGGACATTACTCCAGCCTCACAGGAGGTCTGCTGAGGACAGGGGCTGCTCTAGTTGTCGGGTCCTATAGAGCAGACTTTGTCCATAGGGAGCCCTGACACCCCACAGTCAGGGGCTGTGTGTCCCTCCCCTTACTTGTGCCCCCTTTAATCTGTTAACCAGTTAAAAATAATATTTAACGTATTAACTAATTAAATGTGACTTTACATCCCTACTTTCTAGGAGTTACTTTTTGTTATTTAAACTGTGAGAGGGATGAAATATTTGAAAATTAAGATTAGTCTTGATGTATGTGGTCAGAGAAAATGTGAGGTGAAGAAAAGAATGAAGGCTATAAAACTGTCATGCACATCTGTATTCTCATAGTGAAAACCAGTCTTCTTTACAGTTCAGAGAGCAAGTCTTCATGGTCTCTAGACAAATTGTGCCCTTCCACATGTATAATTCCCCCTTAAGTCAGTGAGAAGCCTGCTTGTGATTTCAAAGGTGGAATTAAGCCTTGTGAACAAAACACAATTTGTGCCTCTTCCTCCTCTTTGCTCCCCCGATATTGGAGTTGAACTTGGTCGTCTAATCAAGTGATGCAACATATTTGTCCACATGTGTTCTTGTGCTATAGAACCTCATAAACAGGAGGATGTGATGTAGCAGTTTCACAAATTGACTTTAGAATAAATATGTACTCTTCATTCATTTGAGTTTATTGCCGTATACAAAACCGATTTTAATACCATTAATGCAAACTGTTGGATATCTTAACTACAGTTAAAAAAAGAATCACACATACAAGCTACTTTATTAACATATCACTATTTTGTGTCAGCTGAATTAAATTTTTGAAATAACTGTCCTGCAAATGCCTTCAAGTTCTCTGCTAGTGGAACTGGTCTGACTCTAGATTCCTTTTTTAGAGTGGATAATCAGTAAATAATGCATGTGTACTAACTCTTCTTTGATTTTCTTTTTATTCCTAGTAAGATGAAACAAGGTCTCTTGCCCAGCTTGGAAGATTTGCTGTTCTATACGATTGCAGAAGGGCAAGAAAAAATTCCAGTTCATAAGTTCATTACTGTAAGTTTCAAAGTGGATAAAAATTGCATGCGCGCACATGTGCACACAGAAAAATACCCTCAGATTTTTTTAGAATTAGAACTAATTCTCCTTTTAAAAAATCAGTTACATTTGCTGTGGTAAAGTAATGCAATGTAAATAACAGCAAAAATGCAGTGCAGATGTGCAGACTTTCTAAGGAAAGTCAAACCATAGGACTGATGGAAGTCTCTGGCTAGATACCTAAAGCCAAAGTACAGGCACTCACCAACTTACAAACATTCGAGTATATGAGCTCCTCAGGTACAAATGCACCTGCAGCCTCAAGGGAGCAAGCAAGAGGTGTAGGTAGTGGTGAGCAGCATGAAAAGGGCTGGTTGCAGTCCTTCAGTCCTCATCTGTGGCTGCCCTCCCCTCACTTGTGTGTTCAGCATGGGCTCTGGCAGCCCACCCCCACCCCCATGCGACCTCAGCTCCCATGGGATCTGGCAGCTCACTTGCTGCAGGCTCAGCACTAGCTTTGGCAGTTCCATCCCCCAGCCACCCCTCCTGCACTTAAGGGCACTGCACCCAGCCCCGTTCACCAGGAGGCAGAGAGCAGCTTGAAGAGAGGGGGTGGCAATGTGATGCTTGTCTCCAGATGGGGCTATCTGAGTGGTTGAATTCTCTCACCCGGTCTGTGCTGTTTGCCCCCTCCCAGTGAGTGAAGGCAAGGTGCAGAGCCTGTGGGCTGGGTGACTGCTGTAGGGCGAGGCTGGAGATGGCTGGAGCCCATGCTGGGGGACGAGGGTAGGGCTGGATTAAGAAAGGGCTTTAGGAGCTATAGCCCATAGCTTTGGGCTAAGTGGGGGGTCTTGTAAAAAGATCTCTAGGCTACCAAAAATGCAGAACTTATTTCCAGGTCTCCTTAGCCCAGGGCTCTGGCCTGCATCCCCTAAAGCCCCTGTGTTCTAGCCCTGCTTGGTGGGGTGAGGATGTGGCTCTGTGCTCTGCCATTCTCTCCCACACCGCCCTCCAGGGTTGGAGCTGCAAACTCCAGGAAGCTCTCCCGCTTCCCTCACCTGCAGGCTCAGTGCCTGAAGCTCCCCTTGGCTGGGAATTGGGGACAATGGGAGTTGCCGAGGGTCATGCTTGAAGGCAAGCAAATGCAGGGCAGCATGCAGAGCCATCTGCTTGCCCTCTCCTCCAGGCCTGTGCCACCGCAAGGGAGCTACCCCAGGTAAGCGTCCTAACACTCTTGCCCCCAGCCCTGACCCCCCTCCACAGTTTAACTCCTGCTCAGATCCTGCAGCCCAGTTCTTCCACTCCTATTCCCACCTCCTTCTCTAAGCCTCTCCTACACTCCAAACCCTTGATCCCCAGCCTGGAGCCCCCTCCTATACCCCAAAGCCCCCACACCAACCCCTGAGCACACATCCCCAATCACAGCCTTCACTCTCTCTGGCACCAACCCCCTGCCTCAAGCCACAGCCTCCTGCTGTATTCTGAACCCCTCACTTTTGGCCCCACACTAGAGCTTAGAAGTTCCCCCAAAATGAAATGGCCCCAGGCACTCAGAAGACTTAATGTAGCCTTGTGGCCAGGGGGTATCCAGAAGCCCCTCAGAATCTGTTCCTACCTTCTCATCTCTTTCTAATTAAGCCTGCTGTTCCTCAAGCACCAACCAGCATTCAGTGTTAAATAAAAAAATATTTCTTAGTCAATGTTGTTGATTTTGTTTTTTGTTTAATTACTAGTATTGCAATTATTTTTCATTGGAAATATACAATATGCCAGCAGCTCTGTTGGCTAAATAGGCCTAGTCACCATTTATAACATTGTTTGTTTCTATGGGAAAATGTATTCCGAGTTCCAAACAACTGACTTACAAATAGGTTGTGTTCCGAACATCCATTTTTAAGTTGTGGACTTCTGTATGTTGAAGTTCCTTTGATAACCGGTAGCTTTTTCCGCAGTTTCAGAGAATATTTTCGTCAATTCTGCTTGTTCATTTCCATTTTATTACTTTAGTTCATGCAAAATTTGGAGTTGAAAACTAGAAAAGCTTGTTTCCTTTATGAAAGAAAATGAGGTGTGAAAGGATGGAATTTATGAGTTCTAAAATATTAAAGGGTGTGGTGACTAGAAACAGTTGCTATCTTCAGTTCATACTTAGATTTGTTCAGTAAATCAGTTTTCAGTGCAAAACACTGTATTTGATACACTTTTTTTTTAACTTGTTAACATATTTAAGCTACTGTTGTTTACCTAACAAATAATTTTAAAGTGGTGTTGTCTTTGTGCATTTTAAGTGAATTCTGAATTTCATTTACAGCTTGATAGAAATCCTGAGTTTAAAAAAAACTCTAGGTAAATGCATTCATCACCATTTTCTAACACAATAAAAACCATGAAAATTAAGAATCTGAATAAATGTATGTTATGTAATTACTTGCATAAATGTGTATACATATGCTGTATTCTCTTGATTAGTAAAAAGAAGTACCAAATTATATGGAGACTGTAGAATCTATCTTTCTTCAGGAAAATTACTTAAAATATAAATGTGCCAAGATTAATACTGATTAAGGGTTTTCTACTTGCTGATTTAAATAATAATTGAGGTTAATGATTTAAATCACCGTATTGGTGTGTGTTCTACTTCCCTAGTTGTATATTATGTTATGCTTTAGCAAGCAGAGATATTCAATTAACTTTTCTGTTACATGATGAGCTACAACTTTGTGATATTCCTTGTTTTCTGGACTTACCGCAGTGATCTCCTAAGGGACTATGAATAGGGTGAGACTTTCCATAGTCATTAGCCTGCACACAATTTGAAAGGAATTACTTGGGCCTTTGTGTCTGTCATCTAAGAATAAATACTATTTTATTTGGGGAAGTCTTTTTGCATACCCACAAATTCCCCAGTAGTATGGTTTCTTCTCAAGTTATGGTCCATCTACTCAATTCACTGATATTGTTAAAACAGCGGAGGTCTTTTGATGCCACTAGTAAAGATACCATAGCAAGAGATCAGGGTATTGAACCTACCTATATAATAATTGGATGAAATTTTGGTAGGCTATTGTGAGAAGAGAACAAATAGGGGTAAGCACTAGAGAATTTAATATTTCAGTAAAGGAATTTTTCATATTTTAATAATTCTAACTTCTCTTTTATTATAATAGGCACTCAAATCTACAGGATTGCGTACGTCTGATCCCCGGTTGAAAGAGTGCATGGATATGTTAAGGCTAACTCTTCAAACGACTTCTGATGGTGTCATGCTGGACAAAGACCTTTTTAAAAAGTAAAATATTTCTGATAATATTGTGACGTGGATGCTATATTATACAGTATGAAGATCATGTGCCTTATTTAAGTCACGTGCTGTCATGAAATACGTATACTATGTGTAAATCTAATAAGTAGTTAATGAAAAGTGAGAGACACCCATATTTAATTTAACTAGCATTATCCTAGTACAGTGTTTCTCAAACTGTGCTCCACAGAGCCCCAGACCTCCGCGAGACATCTCCAGGGGCTCCGCGAGGTTGACAAACTGGAAACATCGATAGGTACAATACATATAATCAGTGGACCGCTGGGGCTCCGCATACATTTTTACACATATAGAGGGCTCCAGAGCCCAGAAAGTTTGAGAACCACTGTCCTAGTATTTGAGAATGCATCACTATCTCATAAAATACTGCATGCTAGGGTCATTGATACTCAAGGAACAAATTCTGTTTCTCTGTATTATGTATTTGTTCACATAGTAGAGGGAGGAAGTTTTTGTTTTAAAATCTGCTACTTTTGTTTACTAATTAGTGATGCAGAAACTAAACTTTTTGAGAAAGGAACACGAGACAGTCTTATGTTAGAGTAATATTAAATGTGCAGTAAGATGCAGCAAAGACACGTAAGTCTACATTTATAAATGAAATCTGTGTGCCTATTCTCATGCAATGTGCTAAAAATTAGACTCTGTAACATTGTCATTGAATTAATTTTTTAAATATCTTTTTATGATACATAGCCTGCTAAATGATTTGGTTCCATATATCCTAAGTATACAAAGTTTAGCTATTGTTGAGTTAATTGTTGGAGGGAAGTTAACAGAAAATGGGAAACTTACAAAAATAGGAAATGGTGCTTTCCCCGTATGTCTCGTGAATCAGCAAAACTAGCTCTCTTGAAAAACAAAAGGAATATGGAAAATTTCAGCTAAAACAATTCTGGAAAGCTGTGAGGAGGGACTCAATGAGACTATGGAATGTGTGACCTGATTTACAGTAACTGGCTGCGGAGTAACAGCTATAAGAGGGTCTAAAATTCTGCTATATCATTAATTCTCTTTCACATAGGTGACTTGGATATTTAGCCTTCATATGTAAGAAGTTTAGTCTTTGTCACAAGGCACTTTGCTACTTTTTACCAGCAGATCAGAGATCTGGCTGACAAGATTGTCACTCAGAGTCAATAAAAGTAGAACAATCAGATTATATTAAGTTGTAAATGTAAACCTAACAATTGGCAATCTGGCCTCCAGTGATCTTCTAATTTTTAAAATTAAATTGACCTTCCTTCAACATACATGAAGATAGCAGATTCCTGAGAAATTTTCCATTAGGCTTCCTGATACTTACCTTTTACTTCTCAAGTTACACAGGTTTTTATTCATTTGGATGGCTTAAAAGGTTCTGCCACAGCAGGTTAATTAAAGTGTTTGGAATTTCATGTTAATATGACAGACTCTCATTTACCAAAAATAATTAAATTTGAATTTTTCTGCAGGAGATTAGAACTGTTGCACACGCTTTCAAATGTAATTACTTCTCTTTTAAGAGCTTTACTAGAAGTAATACTACTAGTTACATGTATAGGCATAGGTTCTCCGACTGCTGTAGACAAACATCTCATTGACATTGATGTTAGTTCAGGTTTATATCTATATAAGGACTGGGACCATATTTTGAATACTTTCCCAGTGGAAAGACTGACAAACAGGGTATGTGCAAACCCAAAAGGGTAGAGAAGAAAATACCTTGGAAGAATTGTTACGATAAAGGACATAATAGGGAGGATGAAAAATAGTTCCGACTTACGCGCTCCAGTATTCTGCCTTCCTAAAACTCAACTCCTGCTTTGTACTGTGGGTGGTGGAAACCCAGTTGCAGCCATATGGTAGAAAATGAAAGAGTTCAAAGGGGATCCTGCTTCTAACAGGTTGGATAATTAAAAAACAAAAACAAATTTTGATTTAAATCAGTTTTATTTTGTTTAAATTTTAAAAATAAACCTATTTAAAATGAAATCTGAATTTAATACAAAATACATTAAAACCTAAAGTTCTTACAATCTTTTAAAACATTTTAAATAAAAATGTGTGCTGAATCTATGAATCTTTATTAAAAACTTAGAATTAAAGGCTGTCTTTGTTTGTGAAGAGACACATTTTTTTCCTTTGATTCAGGGGGTACGTCTAGATTACATCCCTCTTTCGACAGAGGTATGTAAATTAGGCATTCTGAAATTGCAAATGAAGCCGGGATTTGAATTTCCCATGCTTTATTTGCATAATCACGTCATGGCGCTCTTTCAAAAAAGTGCTATTTCGAAAGTAAAACCGCGGTCTAGACGCGGTTCTTTCGAAAAGGGAAGGCTTTTTGGAAAGATCCCTGGCACTGATGGGACTTCAGCATAGGGGCCATTCTCACATACAGTTGCTTCTCCAAAAATACATTGCCTCCACTTTGGAGCTATAGCTGTCCAATATAAGGGATTCTATTCCCACCATTTTTTCACAGAGAAGAAAAATGGGGGATGCTGCTCTATTCTTTATCTCAGAGCTCAGAACAAATACGTAGGATTCAAAATGGTGACCCTATTTTTTTTTTTTTGGGGGGGGGGGCAACCATATGTCAGTACTGGGAGCAGGATGACTGGTTTTCATCCCTCATCCTGCAAGACACACATTCACATGACACTACAGTATATCCAGCTCACATTTTCTCTGGTTTGTCCTAGGTCTAAGATTCTGGCAGTTGTTACTGCTCATCTAAAAAAGAAAGGCATTATTTTCCCATACCTGGATAACTGCTGCTTAAATGCCCTTTTCCTACAGGACTCTTATCAAAGCATCCTTACAACCATTCTTTTTTCCCAATTTCTTGTCCTGCAAATCAACAGAAACAAATCCTCACTTATTCCCACTCAAAGGCTACAGTACATAAGAGGTCAATTAGATGCAACAACAGCTATCACATCTTTTCCACATGACAGATTCAACAACATCAAGTTCCCAGTATGCTAACTGCAGGCCAGCCTGCAGGTTATTGCTCATGACTATCTCAAGCTACTCGGACATGTGGCCTCTTGCAATGTAATTGTGATGAATACGTGCCTCTTCATGCAAGGATTTCAGAGATGGTTATATACTATGTCCAGATCTCTCAACATTTCCTCAATAACCTCCTCTCCATCCTTCCTGTGATCAGGCAATCCCTTACTTGGTGGACAATCCAATACAATCTGTGTTCAGGGGCCCCCTTTACACAAGAAGAACCATGTGCACTATTCCAACAGATGCCTCCTTCACAGGATGGGGAGTGCTCCTTGTGGACCACACCGCTCAGGGTCTGTAGTCTCTTCATAGAAAGCAAACAGGTCAGACTCTACACTGACAACATAGCCTGTATGCTCTACGTAAAGAGGCAAGGGGGAGCTTGATCCCACATGCTTTGCAAGGAATCCATGAAACTGTGGAACTGGTGTCTTTGACGCAACATAAGACTCCATCCATTACCTTCTAGGGGCTCTCAACACCATTGCAGATGCACTAACGAGATCTCTCCATCAAAAATACAAATGGGTGATAAATCCAGAAATCATCAACCCAATCTTTGACCCCTGGGGTTACCCCATAGTTCGCAGTCCCTACAAGAAAATGCCCAAACTTCTGTTTCAGAGCAGGATTAGGCGATGCATTCCTGGTCAGATGGGACTGTGGCCTCCTTTATGTCTTCCTATCAATACCATTACTCAGGGTGGTACAGAAGATTTGCTTGGCCACAGCTACAGTAATACTTGTGGCTCCCTCATGGCCCAGAGAACCATGGTACCCCTTTTTCACCAGGATGTCTTCCTTTTCTCTGATCACCCTACCACTAACATCCAACCTCCTAGCATACCCCACAACACAGGAATAGCATCCCAACTTTCACATGCTGCATCTCAAAGTATACCTCAATGGTTCATGGATCAGGAGTTAGTGCTCAGAACCAGTTCAAAGAGTGTTGTTGCATAGCAGCACAATCCACAGGTAAAACTTACTTTCTCAAATGGACAAGGTTCTCTCACTGGTACTACAGCAGCACGTTTCCTACCTCAGCATCCGTTCCTACAATATTGAACTATCTTCTCCACCTTAAACAATTGGGGTTTTCCCTAAGTTTCATTAAAGTACACCTGACAGTCATCACAACTTTTCATCTCAAAATAGATACAACTTCTGTGTTCGCACACTGGGAGATACCTCAAGGGACTATAGGCATTCTATCCAGATGTTAAACCGCCAACTTAACCATGGGACCTTCACGTTTTCCTTAACTTTCTAATGGGCCAACCCTTTGAACTGACGGCAACCTGCTCCCTCCTGCATTTATATAATAAGACTGCTTTCTTACTAGCCATCACATCAGCCAGAAAAGTAGGAGAAATTGCAGTATTTATAGTAAAACTACCATATACCATGTTCTTTAAGGATAAGGTTTCCCTCCATACTCATTCCAAGTTCCTACCAAAAGTTCATTCTTCTTTTTACTACACCCAAACCATTCATCTGCCTACTTTCTTTTCTAAACTACACGCCAACACTTTTGAATCCATTCTGCACGTGCTTGATGTACGCAGAGCATTGTCCTTTTATCCTGATAGGACTAAGCCTCTCAGATCATCACCAAAACTTTTCATATCCATAGCTGATCATAATAAAGATAAAACCAGTTTCTTCCCAGAGACTTGCACTGGATATTGGACTGTATCTGATTATGTTATGAACAGAACAACATAAATCCTCCTACCTCTCTTCAAGCACACTCCATCAAAGTGTTCTCTGTATCTATATCCTATCTATGGAAGATTCCACTTGTAGACATTTTTAGAGCTGCCAGATGGGCCTCTGAACATACCTTTGGAAAACACTACATAGTGATTCCTAGGATGCAGCAGGATAGAATGAACTGGGTCACATACAATTAAACATGAAGTGCACCCCTGCAGTTGAAACCTTAAATTAGAGCATAACATAATTAAAGAATAAAACCGACTAGTATTCAACTGCTGTAACTAATCAATTTCTCTAATATCTTTTTGGAAAGTTCTTTTTAATAGAGATTATCTTATGCCTATAAGCAGGGTTTGATGAACGGCAGTGAAATTCTCTTGCCAGCCCCATACTACGCATGTGCAAGAGCCGCAATGTGCATGCATACGCTGCGAATGAACAGGGCGTGCGGCTGAAATCTACTCGCCATGGGCTAGTAGATTGTATTGTTTGTTGAGCCCTGCCTATAAGAATAATTAAGGGCTCAGTCATCCAGCCCTCGCTTAAAGCACGTTCTGCTGTTTACTTCAGTGGATTAGTCGTAACCCTGGACTGGATTGTACCTTTTATAGTCCTCTGAGATGAAAGAAAAGGCAGAATATTTACTTAACATGACAATTTTCTTTTATTTTGCAGGTGTGTACAAAGCAACATTGTGTTGCTTACTCAGGCCTTTAGGCGGAAGTTTGTCATTCCAGACTTTATGTCATTTACTTCACACATTGATGAGCTGTATGAAAGTGCTAAAAAACAATCTGGAGGACAGGTAATATCTTTGTAAGGATGGGATTTTTTGGTGTGTGTTCTCCCTTCATACCTGCCCAGCTCAAAAGAGAGCCACAGTTTGTTTGAAAGTGGAGATGTTGCTTTATATTTCATATATTTTAAGACAACTGCTTTAGGAGTACAAGGAGATAAGAATTCAATAGAGATTTTTTTTGAGTTCTTGCAACCTAGTAATTTTTTTATACTTGTTAACTTATTCTAAACTGTATTAAATATAGTATGGTCTCATAATTTGATATGCTTTCAACTTCTGAAGCATTTCCAAGCTTCTAATGATTTTTGGAAATCAACCATACTCTGGATGTAAAAGTCTGTTGCTTTATTATATGTGTTATGATAAGTAAAGTCTGTTCTATTTCTGACTGTAAAGGAGAGTGCTTGGGGGATTGATAAACAGGATGACATTTTTTCATCTAAACTCTGTTACCTGAATGAAATCTCTGTCATCTAAGCTATTCGGAGAAATAGAATATGCTGTATTCCACAGCATAATATACATAAGTATTTATGCCTGTTACAATATATTGCTTAATAGTGAAAATAAACATTTTAATTATAACTAACTGTACGATTTCATTTCATATTTTTGGTAGGTTGCTGACTATATTCCACAATTGGCCAAGTTCAGCCCTGATTTGTGGGGAGTGTCACTTTGCACAGTGGATGGACAAAGGTATATATTTTTTTACTGTGGTAAAGATTTTCACTATTGGTATAATTTCACAGCTAGAGGGATCTGCTCCTGTTGCTGATGTTTTATGTTTCAATTAAGTGTTATTGGTATTTCCCATACAGTAGAGTCCACTTTATTTTATTTGGAGAAGGAGCTACCAGATATTGTCTTTTGATATTTGGCACTACAGCATCCCTGATGGTAGCATTCAGTAGTGATCATCTGAGTGAACTTAATAGCTAAGTGATTTTTCAGTTGCAATTGATGACTGAAGTTGTTGATAGCTACACAGCGACAATTGCCTTCCAAGTAAGTCCTCTTTACAGCCAGTCTTTGATAGTAGATTTCTTTTGAGAAACCCCCTCCACCTCTGAAATTAGAGTATATTTATTCTGACAAAAGAACTTGCCTTCCTGTGAGTGTTAGCATGACAGTTTTCATACATGTAATATGTTGCTAAACTTAAGTTAGTAACCTACTGAAAATTGCTTCAAAAGCAATTGTCTTCCCCTCTCATCCTTAGTAATCAGATTACTATTTTCTTATGGCTTACTTTATACATGGTAGATCTGTCTAGAAAACAAAGAGAAAATCAAAACTCTTGCTCTGTTTTATTTGTTTGTTGAAATCTTTTGATCAGCTCTTATTTAGATCTGAAGTTGGGAATTGTCCTAATGCTCAGAGAGCTTACTGTGAAGAAGACTATATAGATGGGGAATTTTCACAGTTGACCTTTATAGGAAGATATTAGTGTGGGTGTTGACACCACTTGGCCAGCATTAATCTGAAAAACATTAGAGGCTCTTTTTAAGTGTACCCTGGCTTCATAACTGTTGAAACCCCTTCTACAAGAACATATCTGTCCTTAAAAGGAAAGAAATACTCAGGGACTGACATAAATTAACAAGGCCTGTGTTTCCCATTTATGAAATGAAAATGTCTCTTGATCTTACATGGGTCTGGATGTAACTGTTGCCTGGATGATCCCTAGTGATTTGGACTGCCCTTTTCTCCCATAACAAAGTGGTTCAACACTAGCGTTCAGGGATGCTTGAATGTCCCAAAGGAATGGGGTAATTGACTGTAGCATCAGTAGAGGTATGTCTCATGCCAGCTTGCAAAGAGTATTGACTTGAGGCCATTTTAGTATCAACATAAGTATTTAATAATTTTAAAAATACTTTCCTTTTTTCCTTCATATTTATGTAAAGCTGGAAAGCACTTGAGCCATCTAAGTACAGTTATTTTCTTGAAGTTAGAGTGTTAAAAGCATTAAACTCCAGACCAAGAGAAATTCAGTTTGCCACCTCACCTGTGCTTATTGAATAGGAACACAGCACTGCAGTATAAACAGTTTTCTCTTTCAGTTGTGCACTTATTATTAGCTTAAGTGAATATGTACATTACAACAAATCAAAATATCTATTAGGTGTTTATCGTGCAGCATCTGAAATATAAACTCTAAAGCTTTAACTTTTTTCATGAATACATATTGCCAATGGAGCCAAAATGTGTTATGAGTTAATTGCAGCAAATAATAAAAAATAATTTCATGTCTTAAGTTCCCACCCAGCCAAGTGTCTCTTGAGGTACACCGAGACAGCTGTAACATTTTCTATGGCTACAGAATTTCAGGATCAGTTCAGTCAAAGTGGAAAGGATTAGAATGAAAATACTATGCAATTTTTGTGTAAAAGTGATTTTCCAGTGTTCCAGTTCAGAAGCTTCCTTAACTGATACTTGAATTATATATTATTTGCTGTTTGTAGATCAGTTTTAAAATTCATACTCAAAATACATTCCTGTTCTTCAGATTACTTTGGTTAGGATTTTGCTTTATTAGGAATATTATAAAATATATTAATGAAAGGCCATCAAATATATTTTCAAGGCCATCAAAGAGGCTCTGTGAGCACCATTAAAGACCTCTTAAAAGAATATCTTTTTTTGCAACCATATCACAAAAATGTACTCTTAAAACTCAGCTGATGGACAAAGATTTGATAGGGTTGGAGACCAACATTTTAGACAAATTTAGACAAGACTACTTGTGCTAATCCAGCCTTGGTTTTAGAAACAGTCTGAATTTGTTGTTAAAGCATACTAAACAATCAATTTTTATCAAATTTTGTCTTTCATTTTCTCACTCCGGAGGATATTGTAAATCCAGGTGTCTGGAAACTCAAATCCAAGTTGTAATACTTTAATGATCCAGACTTAAAAAGGGGTATCAATTTTGGTTGCGGATGGTAGCTTAGTGACTTGAGCACAGGACTAGGAATCAGAAATACCTGTGTTAGTTTTAGCTCTGATACGGACACCTCTCTGTAGACGTAGCCCATGTCTACACTACCATTAAAAGCAGAATAGCGTAGCTAGAGTTGATGTGCCTTAGGTCTTGTTACCACAGGGTCTAAACTGTGGAGAGGAGAGGTATCAATGGGAGAAATTCTCCTGTTGACTTACTTTACTCTTTTCGTTGGGCGTGAAGTACAGGAATCAGTTGCAGAGTGATCTGCAATTGATTTGGCCATTCTTGCTTAGATACACTAAATCGATTGTTAGTGGACTGATCTCACAGCATCAATTCCTGCCGTAGTATAGATGTAGCCATCACCAGCTCACTATTTCTGTTTTCTTATTTATATGGTGATTACTAGAGTTTGACTTCACTGTTGCCTTTACACACATTGAAAAATAAAACATATTGAATTGAGTACAGATTTCTGTTTTTAAAACAATTTAACAATATTGGTAGTACAAAAACATTCAATAATAATCTGAAGATTTAGTGCAGTAAATCTTGACATAGTAGTCAAAAAAGGAAAATATTAAATTGTATCTGTTTCTTTGTTAGGCATTCTGTTGGAGATACCAAAGTCCCCTTTTGTCTTCAGTCCTGTGTAAAGCCTTTGAAATATGCTGTTGCTGTTAATGATCTAGGCACAGAGTATGTGCACAGATACGTTGGTAAAGAGCCTAGCGGATTAAGATTCAACAAACTGTTCCTGAATGAAGATGGTAAGAATTATATGTTTAATAATGAACATTTTCAACTTCCTGTTTGAAATCAGAATATCATAATGGAAGATACCATGTTTTTGTTCATTTTTTTAAATCAGTATATCAGATTGGTATCCTCTGACAATGCTGATTTATTAGGTTCAGTGCCCCCAAAATATTTTGCCCATGGAATAGTTTCACCCTTTGCTTACAGTAGTTATTAGTTTTGTCTCGCTTCCAGACTCAGCATAATATACTTAATTGGGTTTTTAATGGCCTATATTCATTTTTGCAACTACTAGTTATATTTTTGTAATAATTCATAATGTATGTTTTTATTCAATATTATGGAATTTAACTTTTTTTTTATTTGAGAAAATGGAGGTTGGTAGCTAGTCTGGCCCTTTGCAAAATGGTTTCTTGATCATAGAATCAGATGTTACATTGAAGGAAATATAATTGTCAGTCATCCTTTTCCTTCTCAGAGAGAATTTGGTGCTAGTGCTAGATACAAATGCTGGCTGGATTCCAGATAATAGAAGTGGAAGATGGGACTGTCTCCCCATGATTATCTAACACTGAAAGTGCTCTGCTCCCAATTCAAAGCAAATGTTTGTTTCACAAGGACTTTTTTCTAAAATGATTCTGTGCAAGATTTTATATAGACTGTTTTTGCTGTTTATTGTAGCAAGCCATGAGCATAAAAGCACTGTTTTGAAAAACAAAGTCCTAAAATGTTAAAAGGATGACTCACTTAATCTTGGAGGAAACACTGGCTTTTTGTCTCTGAAACAGATATTTCTAGTGGAGCTTGTTCTGTAAGAGATCAAACATTTCTGTTGCCATGGGACTCCAATTAATATTTAATTAATAGAATTTGATCATGTCAGATGTAACCCTTTTAGAACATTGTCTTTGTGTTGAGGAATATAAATAAATTCTTGCATTTGTCATACTATAATATGAACATGATTTTCTATTACCAGAATGTGGAAATTAGCATTTTGTTCCATCATGCACAATTTTTGTTGTTACTGTCCACAAATGCTGAGGTGCTAAACAAGCATAAAGAAGCAGCAGCGGTTTCTGCCTTTTAAAAAAAATCCCAGTGTAAAAAGTAGGTATATTACTGAAAATCAGTCAGCTTTTAACGGTATCTGTCAATTTAGCATAGTTCTTACTAATATAATGAGGAAAGGCATAAAAGTTATTTCCCATTTTAATACAGGTTTAAAACAAAAAACTAGTTAAATAAGAGAATAAATTACTAGTCAGTTCTTTTTTATAGATAGTGTAAACAAAGAAGAGCTAAATAATTATCATAGAATAAGAGAATTTGGTTTGTTTAAAATACTGTACTGCATTGTTTCAAATTAACTGAAAATGTGTGGCATGCATATTACAGTGTTATTTTTCAGCTGGTTGATACAAAGCTAAGGACAGAGGCAATATAACAGTAAATTACAGAAGTCTGCCTATCTCACTTAAAATGGAAATCCATAGAATAGAAGCTGAAAATCAGGAGCTAAGCAGACAGTATAGTTACATAGAAAGAGGGAATTTTTTTGTACATAATGTTTAGCTATAAATTAATCTGTATGTATTCTTTGGGAGAGCTGAGCACCTGGATCATTTGAATTTTGTTGTTGGTGGTGGTGGTTGTTATTGACACATGCTCATTTAAGATGAGTAGGTTTGTAAGCAGAAGTTATACGTTGTATCCTTCGGGACTTAAGTATTTTGTATTTAACTGTCTACAATGCTAATATTAATAGGCCGTACTGGAAACTAACAGAATTGCAAGTAAAATTAGAATAATAGAATACTAGGACTGGAAGGGACCTCAAGAGGTCATCTAGTCCAGTCCCCGCCCCTCATGGCAGGACCCAGTACTGTTTAGACCATCCCTGATAGCAATTTATCTAACCTACTCTTAAGTTTCTCCACAGATGGAGATTCTACAACCTCCCTGGGCAATTTATTCCAGTGTTTAACCACCCTGACAGTTAAGAACTTTTTCCTAACGTCCAACCTAAACCTCCCTTGCTTCAGTTTAAGCCCATTGCTTCTTGTTTTATCCTAAGAGATCAAGATGAACAATTTTTCTCCCTCCTCCTTATGACATCCTTTTAGATATCTGAAAACAGCTGTCTATTTATGTCCTCCCATCAGTCTTCTCTTTTCTAAATTAAACAAATCGAATTCTTTCAGCCTCCCTTCATAGGTCATGTTCCTCTAGACCTTTAATCATTCTTGTTGCTCTTCTCTGGACTCTCTCCAATTTCTCCACATCTTTCTTGAAATGTGGTGCCCAGAACTGGACACAATACTCCAACTGAGGCCTAACCAGTGTAGAGTAGAGTAGAAGAATGACTTCTCATGTCTTGCTCACAACACACCTGTTAATGCATCCTAGAATCATGTTTGCTTTTTTTGCAAGAGCATCACACTGCTGACTCATATTCAGCTTGTGGTCCACTATAACCTCTAGGTCCCTTTCTGCCATACTCCTTCCTAGACCGTCGCTTCCTATTCTGTATGTGTGAAACTGATTGTTCCTTCCTAAGTGAAGCACTTTGCATTTGTCTTTATTAAACTTCATCCTGTTTACCTCAGACCATTTCTCCAATTTGTCCAGATCATTTTGAATTATGGTCTTATCCTCCAAAGCAGTTGTAACCTCTCCCAGCTTGGTGGTATCTGCAAACTTAATAAGCGTACTTTCAATGCCAGTATCTAAATAGTTGATGAACATATTGAAGAGAGTCGGTCCCAAAACAGACCCTTGCAGAACCCCACTTGTTATACCTTTCCAGCAGGATTGAGAACCATTAATAACTACTCTCTGAGTACGGTTATCCAGCCAGTTATGCACCCACCTTATAGTAGCCCCATCTAAGCTATATTTGCTTAGTTTATTGATAAGAATATCATGCGAGACCATATCAAACACCTTACTAAAGTCTAGGTATACCACATCTACCACTTCTCTCTTATCCACAAGACTCATTATCCTATCAAAGAAAGCTATCAGATTGTTTTGACATGATTTGTTCTTTACAAATCCATGTTGGCTGTTCCCTATCACCTTATCACCTTCCAAGTGTTTGCAGATGATTTCCTTAATTACGTGCTCCATTATCTTCCCTGGCACAAAAGTTAAACTGACTGGTCTGTAGTTTCCTGGGTTGTTCTTATTTCCCTTTTTATAGAGGGGCACTATATTTGCCCTTTTCCAGTCTTCTGGAATCTCTCCTGTCTCCCATAACTTTCCAAAGATAATAGCTAGAGGCTCAGATACCTCCTCTATCAGCTCCTCGAGTATTCTAGGGTGCATTTCATCAGGCCCTGGTGACTTGCAGGCATCTAACTTTTCTGAGTGATTTTTAACTTGTTCTTTTTTTATTTTATCTTCTAAACATATCATTTCCCACTAATATTCACTATGCTAGGCATTCCTTCATCAGACTTCTCAGTGAAGACCGAAACAAAGAAGTCATTAAGCATCTCTGCCATTTCCAAGTTTTCTGTTCCTGTTTCTGACTTCTCACTGAACAGTGGGGCTACCCTGTCCTTAATCTTCCTTTTGCTTCTAATTTATTTATAAAAAAATCTTCTTGTTTCCCTTTATTCCTCATTTTGTGCCTTTGCCTTTCTAATCTTGCTCCTGCATTCCTGTGTTGTTTGCCTATATTCATCCTTTGTAGTTTGTCCTAGTTTCCATTTTTTATAGTACTCCTTTTTTATTTTTAGACCATGCAAGATCTCCTGGTTAAGACAAGGCGGTCTTTTGCCATATTTTCTATGCATCAGAATAGGTTGCTTTTGGGCCCTTAACAACGTCCCTTTGAAAAACTGCCAAATCTCCTCAGTTGTTTTTCCCCTCAGTCTTGCCTCCCATGGGACCTTACTCAGCTCTCTGAGCTTACCAAAATCTGCCTTCCTGAAATCCATTGTCTCTATTTTGCTGTTCTCCCTTCTACTCTTCCTTAGAATTGTGAACTGTATGATTTCATGATCACTTTCACCTAAGCTGGCTTCGCCTTTCAAATTCTCAACCAGTTCCTCCCTATTTGTTAAAATCAAATCTAGAACAGCTTCCTCCCGGTAGCTTTTTCAACATTCTGAAATAAAAAGTGTGACCAATGCAGTCCAAGAACTTATTGGATAGTCTGTACCCTGCTGTGTTATTTTTCCCAACATATATCTAGATAGTTAAAGTCCCCCCATCACCACCAAATCTTGGGCTTTGGATGATTTTGTTAGTAGTTTAAAAAAATAAAGCCTCATTCACCTCTTCCACTTGGGTAGATGGCCTGTAGTAGACTCCTAGCATGAAATCACCCTTGTTTTTTACCCTTTTTAGTCTAACCCAGAGACTCTCAACATTTCCGTCTCCTACGTCCATCTCCACCTCAGTCTAAGTGTGTACATTTTTAATATATACGGCAACACCTCCTCCCTTTTTCCCTGTCTATCCTTCCTGAGCAAGCTGTACCCTTCCATATCAACATTCCAAACAATTTTGTTTTAAAAATAAGCTAAAAATGACATGAACTAATTTTTCTAAGCTCAAAAATATCATTAAATAGAAGGGTGTCTTAGAAACTTCAAGGGCTACAAGCTTGGGTATACCTCTTTTGGAAAACCTGGCAATAGCTGTTCTCCAGAAATATATAACTCTCATTCTAGAATGCTGCAGACTTAAAAATATCCCACAAGTGTTCTCCTAAGTCATAGGAACCAATCCAGAGCAGACTGTGTCTTGGACCACTGTAGTTTTGGAAACATTTATGTAGTTTGTGTGTGTGCTTCATTTTTTAAACAAAGAATGAAGTTAGCTCTTAAAATTTTAAAATTCCTGATCTGCTTCAAGGGTTTATTAAATGACTCAGCAGTTTTGTTGCACTTGTCACTAAGCATATGGATATGTAGGAAATGGACCTATTGAGGCAAGACTCCCAGCAAAATTCAGTCTTTAATTCTACATGCCCTTTGTCAATATAAAGATGACTAATTCTTTGCGAACTTTTGCATGTGACTTGCATATACGTTATTGTATCTTAACTGTATAAGAGAATGGTAAGGGGATGTCCTTAGCTAATCGTTGAATTGTACTGGATACTTTGACATCTTTCATTAATCTTTATAGCAGGTCTGTACATGAAATAGGTTCTAATTTTATGCTTTGCATTAGATTAATAGATTTTAAGGTCATATGGCACATTCGTGATCATCTGGTCATCCTGTGTAGTGCAGGCCACTGCACCTCACCCACCCACTCCTGTAATAGATCCATAAGCTACTGATGTCCTCAAATCCTGATTTAAAGACTTCAAGTTCCAGAGTATGAACCATTTACTCTAATTTAAATCAGCAAGTGACTTTGGTCACATAGTGCAGAGGAAGGCGAAAAACCCTTTTTCCTCTCACCCAGCATTTCAGCCAATCTGACATTCCTGATCACAAATATGATGATCAATTGGACCCTGAGTATGTGAGCAATACCCACCAGTTATACAGCTGGGAAAGAATTCTCTGTAGTAATGCAGAGCTCTCTCCCATCTAGTACCCATTACTGGCCATGTAAAGTATTTTGTTGCTAGAAATTGCGGATCAGCTATATGTCATTGTAGACAGACTCGTCATATCATTCCGTCCGTAAATGTATCCAGCTTAGTCTTGTAGATGGTTAGATACTTTTGTCTCCAATGCTCCTCTTGGAGGATTTTTTCAGAACTCGACTCCTTTGATCGCTAGAAACTTTTGTCTAATTTCAAGGCTAAATTTGTTGATGTCCAACTTATATTCATTGGTTTTTGTGTTCACATGAGCAATTAACTTAAATAACTTTTCTTTTTCCCTGGTATTTCTCCCACTGATATATTTATAAAGAGCAACCATACTTCCCTCAGCCTTTGCTTGGTGGGCTATACCAGTCAGACTCTGACTCTCCTTCCATAAAGTATGTTTTCCATTCCAAGGATCATTCTACTAGTTCTTTTCTGCATCTGGTCCTCTTTCTTAAACACAGAAGACCAAAATTATACACAATATTACAGAGGAGGTCTCACCAGTGCCTTGCTAATGTTGCTAACATTTCCCTCTCTCTACTGGAAATATGCCCCAGATGCATCCTAGGATTGCATTAGCCTTTTTTTATGACCATATCACATTGGCAGTTCATAGTTACCCTGTGATCAACCAGTACACCTGGGTCTTTCTCCTCTTGTCACTTCCAACTCATGTACGCCAAGCTCATAGAAAAAAAATCTTGTTACAGTAAAACCTGCACTATCTGAAACTTAAGCATCCGGAAAACTGTAGAAACCAGCAAATTTCTGACGCCAGGAAAAGCCAAAAAAGGGTAACTGGCCCTTTAAGAGCCGGGCTGTTCCTCAGATGAACGTGCAGCACGTAACTGGGGGGGGGGGGGTGAATGGCAGCCGGAAGCAACCAGGAAGCATCTCTGCTACCCCCATGGCTCCTGGTAGGCCAGCCCCCCTGCAGGTCCCGCCCCCTCCTCCTGACAGGCCACCCCTGCCATCTCTGCCTCCCGCCCCCTGGCTTCCATGCCCCTCACCAGTTCGCATCCTGCCCCCCCTGCAGCTTGTTGCCCCCCCTGCAGCTTGTTGCCCCCCGAGCAGGGGCCAGGATATGGCCTGCATGCTCTCGTGGCCTTCCCTCCCCCAGATAACCAAAATTTTTAGGTTACCGGCATGCCCTAATCCCTGGGCGTGCTGGATAATACATGTTTTATTGTATTAGCCCCTAAGTGCATGCTGTTGAAATTTCTGTACTATTAAAATTTCATCCCATTTCTATTATTCTAATTTACAAAGTCATCCATATCATCTTGTGTGATCTTTGGGTCCTCTTCTGTATTGGCAATATCTCTGAACTTTGTGTCATTTGCAGATTTTGTTCACACTCCCATTTTTTTTGGTGCCAAGGTGTCACACAAAAAATGTAAAGTAAGACTGGTCCCAAAACTGATTTTTGAGAAATTGTGCTAGTAACTTCCCTCCAACCTGATGGTTCGCCTTTCGTTATGATCCAGTGTAGTCTATCTCCCCTTTAACCAGTTTCTTATTTATTTTTCCTATTAATCTTCATCTTCTTCAATTTAACAATTTCCCATGTGGAACTTGTGACAGGGTGTCATCACAGAAGTCCCTTGAGTTTGTTCCCCGGTGTACTAATTATGCCACTGATCCCTGCCTGTCTTGCTCTGTGGGGCTACCGACTACCCTGTCCTGCCAGGCCAGATTCTCTGCTCTCCACCAGACAAGGCATGAAGCTGGAGTTACTACCCCCATGAAGCGCAAAGCAGACACTGAAATAATTCAGCTCTGGGAGAATGCAGTTCTGGGGTACGACACTCAGAAAACCAACCCTCAAAGGAGATCAAAATTCTCAAATCCATCTTTCTCTGAGTAAAAGTTATATACTAAGAAAGCTCATGAGGACATTTGCCCTCTTTATCAATGAAAGAAAGAGATGCAAGCTGGTCATCCCCCTAATTCTCCCCCAGGTAACAATTACACTGGGCCTGATAATAAAAACACTTCTGTTTTCTAAGTACAAACAGTAGGATTTAAGTGGTTGCAAGTGAAAACAGACAGATCAAAGTGACTAAGTTAAAAATGAAAAGAAAATTCATAGCTGTACTTGGTTCTAAGCATAATCTTCAGATCAAAAATGATCTTTTACTCCTACCTGAATCCCCATGCCTTTGTATTCTTCCAGGGATTTCCAGATTAGCCAAAGACGAAGGGCTGATAACTTCCCCTGGCTTAAATAGTCTTTTCCTAGTCTTTTGTTGTACGTTCTCCCTTCCATGAAAAACTACATGGGTCAAAAATGGAATCCCAATATCTGGTGCTATGGTCACATGTCTTACTAGTCTAATCACCGTTGGACTTACAGGACAAACAAGGCTGTTTACAAGTCCTTACGTTGATTACCTGGTTGTAAAGACTGCTGGATACCAATAATGGTTCTCATTAGCAAATTTAAAACTATACTTCATATTTCTAACTTTTCATACAAGAATGATAATACACCAACATAGGATATATAAATCCAGCAGATTCTAATATTAAAATGCCTTCGTTACAAGAGGCATTTTGTTTAAAGCATCTTTGAGTTATGCATATTTATATTCATAAGCCAAACTTCATAAAACATTGGGCAAGGGAACGAGCAATCTCAGATCTGAATCAAATGATACTGCCTTACTTGGATTTCAGTAGATTAGTTCTATATATTTTTTTGTCATATCACAACTTGTTAATATGGTATTTATGTTAATCCATTCTTCAAAAAATCCTATTCATAACACTTAGAAAAGACATTGTAAGTAATACTCTGACAATAAAAAGCCAAAAAACTCCTTAAATGTAAAGTCTGTGAAATGTACCCTTCCCCCCCCCGCCATTTCTGTGGAATGTTCTCTTCCCCCCCACCCCCCATTTCTTCTTCAGATGGTGGCAAGTAGCTTATTTGTGCTTCCTGATTGCACAATTGGCTTCTTCAAAAAGATTTGTGTGTATTAGGCTAATAATTCTCTACACTAACAGAGCTTCTTCCAAAAAAGTATCTTAAATTGCTTTACAAAGATATGTATCATACCTAGTTTACAAATGAACAAATTGTTGCACAGAATGAGTGAGGAGGATGAGTGAGGTTTTTCAAAGATACTGCAGGTTGAACCTTCTAAATCTGGGACTCCTTGGTACAACAGCATCCATGGTCCAGCAGAATCATGGATGTTGCTGGTCCAGAGAGCCCCGGTGCCCGGGAATGCGAGCTTGTTGAGAGTCCAGCAGGCTGAGATCCCCATCATTGGGACTGGGTAAGCCCTGTCCTGGGGAGCCTCATCCTAGCATTCAGCGGTGGCTGGGTAGCTCTGTCCCTGGAGAGCCCAAGCTAGCTGGCAAAAGCAAGCCAGAGCTAAGACCAAGCCTTACCCCTGTAGCAGCAGGGCTAGAGTGGTGTCCTTGGGAGGCCAGTGGTAGGGGACCTCCCCGATTGGGCATATTTCCCTCATTTGGGACCAGACCGGTCCCAAGGATGCAGACCAGGATGGTCCAACCTGTATAAATCATTTAATGAGTTGAGACTAGTGCTTGGGTTTCTTAATTCTCTGCTTCTATGTACTTGCACATAAGTCAATATACAAGTCAATATATTCTAATCTGTCAGTTAATTTGTGCTTGGTTAAATACATGTTGTGCACTTTATGGAAAGCTTCTTTGCAAGATTGAAAATAAAGGCCTGCTTGATGTTGAGAATAGAGCACAGAATGCTTATATGGGTCCTCTTGCGTCCTGAGTGAAAGGAGGGTCTATATGAATAGCCCTTGTGTAGGGGCTACTTCTACTCTTCTTTCCATATCTTTCCATGTGCACCTGTCCCAAAGGGTTAGCATGCCTTATATGTTTTGGGAAGTGTGACACATTTGACCTGAACCATGATATTTTAAAATATATATAGTTAGTGTGTGTGTGTGTGCGCGCGCAGAGGTTGACCTTTTCTTTTTGTACTGAGTTTGCAAGCCAAATAGCTAGGGGGTCACTACAAAAAGGGCATAAAGTCAACAGAGGAAAAGCAGCTAGGAAAACTGGCAGAGAAAAGGTAGTTTACTAGGGGAAAGGTCTGAGTTGGATAGGGAATAACTGTATGGGTGGAGGCTAGCTCAGTTACTCCAGCAATGCAACGGTGATAAACAAAGGGAATACGAATGCCATTGTTGTACAGTGTGGCTCTTACTGAGGCCCTGTTGTGAATACACATTCCTCCAATAAACAAATGACTCTTCCTGTGGACTACTTATTTTCTGTATGGAATGGAGATATTTGATCTGCACAACCATATTAGAGGGAAAGAGAATCTATTCTGAATTGAGAGAAAGAAACATGCTTCTAATATGCTGATGCAGCCTGTATCAGCATTAATATTTGTCACATTTAAATTTGGCCGCTACACCCTGAGTAGTGTATTGAAGGCTATAATGATCGAGGGGACAAATCTGAATGCTGGGCACAAAGACTGCAAACTAGCTAGTGGGGAAGGGATATCAGGGTTTCTTCTTTGGAGTACTGTGCCTTTGGTAGATCTGAGGACATATTTGGTGCTTTTTGGGGTATAAATGTACCCGTAGGTACTTAAGACTACATTAATAATGTAGGAGGGGACTGAAAGGGCCTTGGTAGATTGGGTAAGTTTTTTCTTTCATCTCAGTTAACTTTGGCTACGTTTAATTTATCACATTTAATATTTGCCTGTATGGCATATATTTATTGACATGGTTTATCGGCATTTGGCAATTATTTTTTGTTAATCTGCTCCTTAAACTACATAGAAGAATAGTAATAATTTTGAAAAGCAAGGTGGGTAAGGTAACATCTTTTATTTGACCAATTTCTGTTGGTGAGAGACGAGTGTTTGAGCCACACAGAGCTCTTTTTCAGGTCTGGAAAATGTATTCTGAGCATCACAGCTAAATGCAAAGTAGAACAGATTGGTTAGCAAAAGTAGATAGCACGTATTCTAAGGTACAATTCAAGGATATTAACACCTTTGTAGTCATGTGACAAAAGGACTGTTATAAATCAGAAGTGATTGGTTAGGAAGGCCACAGGATTGGGGGGACAATGGCCATGTGATTCCTCCCTGCACATACCCTAGCCCAGGGGAAGGTCAGGACAGTGTCCCCCATCGCTCCTGCTTTGCCTTTGCCCTGCCTCTTCCTCTGATCTCTCTCCACCTGGCGTAGCACTGCCTTGCTCTGCTCCCCCGTCTCAACAGCATTGCTCCACTTCCCACTGGTGAGTGCTGGGGGTGGTCCTGCCCCTTCCTTGAATGAAGTGGCTGGGAGCCAGGGGAGCAGAGCAGTGTTGCTCCACTTCTCCCCATCACTGTAGATGAGTGTGGGGAGCCTGACCCCCGACTGCAGGCGCCAGGGTCCTCCCCACTAGGCTCTAGACCAGTGGTCTCCAACCTTTTTAAGCACAAGATTACTTTTTGAATTTAAGTGCAATCCAAGATCTTCCTCAAATCCAAATACCCTTGTCCCTTCTCTGAGGCCCTGCCCCTGCTCTTGCCATCATCTCTCCCTCCTCCATTCTTTCTCACTTTCACCAGGAAGGGATGTGGGTTGGGATTGCAGTCTCTGGTCTTGGATTAAGGGATTTAGAGTGTGAGAGGGGCTCCGAGCCGAGCTTGGAGCTGGCAGTTGTGGTGCGGCAGGGGCTCTAGATGCAGGCTCTGGGAGTGTGTTTGGATGCAGGGGTGCTCGGGACTCGGGCAGGGGCTTGGATTGCAGGAGGGGGCTTATGACCTGGGGTAATGTTTCACGATGTGGGCTATAACTGGGCACTGCTTATTTCAAGTGGCTCCTGGGTGGTGGTGCAGTGGGGCTAAGGCAGACTCGCCCCAGCCCTGGCCCTGTACCACTTCCAAAAGCAGCCAGCAAACTCCATTCTGAGTCCTGTTGTGCCCCCTGCCTTGCTCTGTGGACATAGGATACAGGGTGGGAGAAGGGGGTACCTTGACATCATGGCTCCTCTTCTCCCTCCCCTGCCCTACTCAGCAAGCAGGAGGGTCCTGGGAATGAGGGGAGGCAGCTCCAAGACAAAGGGCAGGACATGTGCAGTAGTAAGGGAGAGGGGCAGCTGAAAAGCCAGCACTTCATAGCCTGTTGGCCAAACAAATCATGATCACCTGTCAGAGGCTCCAAGATCTACCAATAGATCCCAATCTACTGATTGGTGACCACCGCTCTAGACCAAACAGAAAATCTGGTTCCTTTCCCTTTTCACTCACATTTCTCTCTCACGTGCATTACAAATTAGAGACAATGGATTTCAGGAAACCTCAAAGAGCTGATAGATAAGGTCCCATGGGAGGCAAGACTGAGAGGAAAAACAACTGAAGAGAGTTGACAGGTTTTTCAAAGGGACATTTTATTAAGGGCCCAAAAGCAACCTATTCTGATGCATAGGAGAGATAGAAAATATGGCAAAAGACCGCCTTGTCTTAACCAGGAGATCTTGCATGCTCTAAAAATAAAAAAGGAGTCCTATAAAAAATGGAAGCTAGGACAAATTACAAAGAATGAATATAGGCAAACAATACAGGAATACAGGGGCAATATTAGAAAAGCAAAGGCACAAAACAAGCTAAAACTAGCTACAGGTATAAAGGGAAACAAGAAAACATTCTATATATTAGAAGCAAGAGGAAGACCAAGGACAGGGTAGCCCACTGGTCAGTGAGGAGGGAGAAACAGTAACAGGAAACTTGGAAATGGCAGAGATACTTAATGACTTCTTGGTGAAGTCCGAAACAAAGAAGTCTGATGAAGGAATGCCTAACATAGTGTATGCTAGTAGTAAGGGGGTACGTTTAGAAGATAAAATCAAAAAAGAAGTTAAAATCACTTAGAAAAGTTAGATGTCTGCAAGTCTCCAGGGCCTGATGACATGCACCCTAAAATACTCGAGGAGGTATCTGAGCCTCTAGCTATCATCTTTGGAAATCATGGAAGACAGGAGAGATTCCAGAAGACTGGAAAAGGGCAAATATAGTGCCCCTCTATAAAAAGGGAAATAAGAACAACCCAGGAAACTACAGACCAGTCAGTTTAACTTCTGTGCCAGGGAAGATAATGCCTTAGCCCCACTGCACCACCACCCAGTAATTAAGGAAATCCTCTGCAAACACTTGGAAGATAAGGTGATAGGGAACAGCCAACATGGATTTGTAAAGAACAAATCAGGTCAAATCAATCTGATAGCTTTCTTTGATAGGATAACAATTCTTGTGGATAAGGGAGCAGTGGTGGATGTGGTATACCTAGACTTTATAAACTAGGCAAATATAACTTAGATGGGGCTACTATAAGGTGGGTGCATAACTGACTGGTTAACTGTTCTCAGAGTAGTTATTAACGGTTCACAATCCTGCTGGAAAGGAGTAACAAGTGGGGTTCTGTAGGGGTCTGTTTTGGGACCAGTTCTGTTCAATATCTTCATCAGCTATTTATATCGGCATAGGGAGTACGCTTATTAAGTTTGCAGATGATATCAAGCTGGGAGGGGTTGCGACTGCTTTGGAGGACAGGGTCATAATTCAAAATGATCTGGACAAATTGGAGAAATGGTCTGAGGTAATCAGGATGAAATTTTAGAAGGACAAATGCAAAGTGCTCCACTTAAGAAGGAACAATCAGTTTCACACATACAGAATGGGAAGCGACGGTCTAGGAAGGAGTATGGTAGAAAGGGATCTCGGGGTTATAGTGGACCACAAGCAAAATGAGTCAACAGTGTGATGCTGTTGCAAAAAAAGCAAACATGATTCTAGGATGCATTAACAGGTATGTTGTGAGCAAGACACGAGAAGTCATTCTTTTACTCTACTCTACACTGGTTAGGCCTCAGTTGGAGTATTGTGTCCAGTTCTGGGCACCACATTTCAAGAAAGATGTGGAGAAATTGGGGAGGGTCCAGAGAAGAGCAACAAGAATGTTTAAAGATCTAGAGAACATGACCTATGAAGGAAGACTGAAAGAATTGGGCTTGTTTAGTTTGGAAAAGAGAAGGTTGAGAGGAAACATGATAGCAGTTTTCAGGTATCTAAAAGGGTGTCACAAGGAGGAGGGAGAAAAATTGTTCTTCCTGGCCTCTGAGGATAGAACAAGAAGCAATGGGCTTAAACTGACGCAAGCGAGGTTTAGGTTGGTCGTTAGGAAAAAGTTCCTAACTGTCAGAGTGGTTAAACACTGGAATAAATTGCCTAGGCAGGTTGTGGAATTCCCATCTGTGGAGCTATTTAAGAATAGGTTAGATACATGTCTATCAGGGATGGTCTAGACAGTACTGGGTCCTGCCATGAAGGCAGGGTACTTGACTCGATGACCTTTCGAGGTCTCTTCCAGTCCTCGTCTTCTATGATTCACAGATTGTTGCAGTAAGCCCTACATCCATTGTCTCTATTTAGTTCATGATTTTTGACTTATGACTAGCAGACTTATGAATTTAAGCTTCCCAGGGTTGTCTTTTTTTGAAAGTGTGCAGGTTTCTTTTGTGTGTCAGGACTGAAAGGTCAGGTATAGAGTGATCACTTTGTAAAAAGTGTTCACCCACAGGTGGTAGACTGTTCTTTGTTTTCCATCATTTTCCTGTGAGAGTGCATTTGAGACTGATTGTCAAGTTTCATTAGTAGCTGTTGGGAGATGTATATATGCACTCAGCAAATATAACTTGTTGTGTTGCATGTGTGTAGGAGCCATAGATCTTGAAAGGTGTGTTGGGGGTGGATGGGCATTCATCATTGCAGCAGTAGAGGTATGTCTTCAGATTTTGTTTTGGAAGGGTCTGGTGCCAGTTGAATTTGGTGTTTGTTGTCTGTAGGGAGCTTGTTCCTGATTAAGTCGGGGGTATGGGAGTTGGAGGCCACAAGAGAGGGTTCAGAAAACAGTTCTTTCAGAATAGGGTCCCCATCAATTATGGTTTATAATTTGATGCCCTGTATGAGTTCCAGTATTGGGTGGCAGGTGACAGGTAATGGGAGGAGGCCAGATCGGGTTTTATTTCTATATACAGATTGAACTTCTCGAACCAATTCACTGCATAACATTTTAATTTGTACTCATGTAGCCAGTTCTTTTTATGTAGACAGTTGTACTGTTAGGCAAATACCTAGATAGGTTGATGACCCCCCACGAGACTCCAGAGTTGAGAATCACTGCATAAAAACATTTTTAGATCAATTTGTAATCTATTTAGTATGGGCTATGCTAGTTTTGTTTAGTGCTAATTTTTTATCAGAACCCCATGGAGTAAGTCAGACATGTTAGTATTTGTTTAATACAAGTCGGAAGCCTAAGTACGCTATGTTCACTTAGTCTGAGGACACTTGGTTTAAAAAATAGGCATTAGTTCTGTCTGTGGTATTAATATACACTCTTGAAACCAGTATCAGTATTACATAATTGCTCTCATTAAATGTGCTAGCTAGAATAAATTTGCGAGCTTTCCCTGTGTAGTTAGTATATAAATAGTAGCAAGTCAATGGCATTTACCTATTACCAATTTTACTTCTCTTACAGCTAACTCAGGGATTCACTAATAAAATCTATTATGTGTGTATATATACAATCTGGGTTTGACAATTGCTTGAAAGATTCTGCGTTCATACATCAATTAATGTGGTGTTTAGCCACGTGTTTCCTAATGTATGGATAATAGATTTGTTATCCAGTAAATGTAACTTAGAACAAGTTAGGGAATAAGCTTTTTCACAGTTTTCAGAGCAGTGTATGTATTAGATCAGTAACAAAAGAAAAAGACATATTCAGAATGTAGAGAGTGCAGTGATACTGATACACCTATTAGCAAAGTGGAAAGGCATGTCACACAAGATTTTTGGCTGTGGTACACCGCAGCTGTCAAGTCATCTAGTGTTGTGATGTGTCTCCCTTCATGAAGAGAAGTATGCTAAAGGTTCTACAGCAATGCTCTTGTAAACTGGAAAAAAAAAAAGCTCTATATGTTGCTCAAGTATATAATGTTGGTTAACAGTATTGTAATTTATGATTACAATAAAATAAAATAGCCATAGCTTCAAAAACATGTCTAACTTTTACTTGGATGTATTGGCCGATTTTAATTTTGTTTGAAACAAGTCTGAACGTCAGCCATTGGGATGTATGTTAATTGAAATTTTTTAATTTCACAGACAAGCCTCACAATCCTATGGTGAATGCTGGAGCAATTGTGATCACTTCTTTAATCAAGGTAAAACAGTCACACTTTGTTTTATTCTGAGTATCCCATTAGAATGTGGAAAATTAGCTTAGCAGTCAGTAGTGCTTGTACATTTAATATATGTGTATAGATAAGTCTAATTGGAAGCATGCAAATCTTGTCTAATTTGCATAATAAGCACTTCAAAACAAGGGTATCATTAAAATTTGTATTGATGATTTCTGAAAGATATCATGATCTGATCCAGATTCAACTGATCCAGATTCAACTGAAACACTGCTACATCTTCTGTATATAATTTTATTTTTATTGTTTTACCCATCTAGTTAGCTTTTTTGTATGCTGGGCAAAGCAGACAGATGGATAAGATTGAAATCGTTTAGTGCAGTTTTGTTACGAGAAATGTCTTTTAGTCATCATCAGAGGCTTAAGAGTTAGGGATGTAAAAAACATTTACTTTTTTAACTTAAAAATCCTACACGTGCTGCAGACTGGCTCCCTGGCTTTATACTGCACAGCTCATAGTGCAGAGTGGAAGCTGACTCTTCCGGGAGCAGAGCTGGGAGCCGACGTGTAACAGAAATCAATACACTGATGCTTATCAGTTACCTTTTTATATCAAGGGTGGGGAACCCTTTTTGGGTTGGGGCCACTGACCCACAGAAAAATCAGTCGGGGGCTGCACACGAGTGAGAAGTAAAAACATCCCCCAGCCTCTCCCTGATGTGGCCCCAGACTGAGAAGGAGAAAGACACTCCACACATTTCCACTTCTACACCAGACCTATGGGGGCCCAGCCTAGTAGTTTATGTGCTCCAGCCCCTCTGTGGCGGCAGGGGGGCTGGAGCACCAGTGTGGACTCCCCAATGCTGAGAGGGCCCTGAGCCTCGGGGACTGGATCCAGGCAAGCTCAGGGCTATATCTGGCCCTCAGACCTGATCCCCACCCCTGATTTAAATGGTTAAACTCTTACATATCAAGAGTACATCCTCAGAAATTCGCTAAATTTTCTCTTGCCTAATGAGAGAGTTTACTCCTGAACTTAGATTTTCTCCTGTCTTGTAGAGAAGTACAATAGGATTATTTTTCCTTTCATGGTAAAATTAGAGTGCTTTACCATCTATATATCCTTTATAGGAGCTGCACAACTAAATTCCATGCTTTTATATTAAATGTGCCTACAATTATCCTCCTATGTATTTAAATCACTTTTTACTATCTATATTATTTGGTATTGCTTTGAACCTAAAATGTCCACTTTCTCAAATAAGTGGTTGGAAACTAACAGCTATGCGTGTTTCCATAAGTAAATATTAGATTATATATCAGATATTGCTGTTGGGCCATGTTCCTACATAAATGCATGTTTGCTTTGAAAGGTGGGGTTCTTCCCTTGGCGTGGGTTTGCAGGTGTAAGTTGTAGATGAGATGGATTGTATGCTGATGTACTCAGACCTTGTCCACATTAGACTTTAAAACAATATAATATTGCTTAGAAGTATGAATAAGCCATGCCCTGAGTGACTTCAGTTATGCCACCTGAGTGCTGTTGTAGACATGACTGTCAGTGGGAGATCTTCTCTTGCCAACATAGCTGCCACTGCTTTTTGGGACTAGCATAATTAAATCAGAGGGAGTGCTCTTTCCCATTGACTTATAGTGCTGCCCGTGTAGATGCTCTAGAGGTTCAGCTGTGCTGCTTTAAGTGTGGTAGTGTAGACAAAACCCCAGTGTAAATCATACCATAGTTTTGATGTAGAAAATTTAACACTAGGTATGTAACTTTTCCAAGCATGACTTCTTAATTTGTTTTACATTGGATTTATTACATTTGGAAACTCATTTAGCCTCTGCCTGCAAAATGCTAGTTATGAAAGATTCCTCCTTATTTTGTATCATGATTTTCTGCTATTTATATTAAACAAGGTGTAAAAATTCTTGCTTAAAGACGTTTATCTTTAATAGCTATAGGTGAAAGAAAATGGCCTTAAGTATAACAGGTAAATGTATTCATGATTTAGTTTTTCTAAAGGTTTCACTGAGCACTGAAATTCATGTTGGCAAAAATTAGTTTTAACATCTACATTTGTAAAAGCTGTTAAAATGTTCCTCCTCCTAGAGTGTGCCTTATTGGTCACTGTTCTGACAAAAGAACAGCATGTAACTATTTGGAATGCACCAATATAGAGTTCTTGATAAATGGTATATTTATGTGGCTACAATAAATCTTAGTTTTTAGTGCATGTAATCGTGATACTTGTTTTAAAAATGCTGTAATATTTTTATAGACCAAATTGCATTACACTGAGAGGTTTGCTTGTAATAATTGCACATCTGAGACACATACCATATTATCACTTCATTTTTTTCAGTGACAATATCTAAATCATTTCATGTACTGCTTCCACTAAGCTGCTATTTAACATTTCAATAATTAATAATAATTTCTTTGAAAATTATATTTGGGATCAACAGGTACAAAACATTAACTGCTTATATTTTGGCAGATAACTTATAGTCTACAATTTAGCTGTCTTGCATATGAATTGTGTTTTTAAAAAAAAAAAAAATTTGGATAATCCACTGACAAACTTAAATTTGGATATAACCTATATACAGTAAAACTCCAGTAGTCCGGCATCCAGTAGTCTGGCACTCCTGATAGTCCGGCATCAAAACGGCAAGAGCCTAGTGAGTGAGCTTCGGCAAAAAATGAGTCACAAGGTAACAGCGGCAGCAGGTGAACTGAGCAAAAAGAGTAAAAAAGACTTAACCTAAAACATTACAGTATACAGTACAATAAAAGAGGTTAAGAACACTTTATATACAGTATATAATGTATACAGTGTATATATATATAACCAGTTTATAGTACCTCCTGATAGTCCGGCATATTTGATAATCCGGCACCACCTAGGTCCCATATATTCCGGATTATTGGAAGTCTACTGTATAAACTTTTCTTAAACACACTGGTAAATAAAAGCCTTATGTTGCCCTCAGTTTACATGCATTCACTATCAGGATCCATAGGAATTGCTAATATTTATTGAGGACCATGCATGGACTTTGAAATCTGGCAGTTAAATGTCTTTTACGTTGTCTTAAATGGCATCAAATATTTGATAAAATTACATGAGATTCATATGCCAGCATATCAGGAGGTATGGAGAGACTGTTGGTGTATTTCAAAATTCTGACCAGCTTTTATCTTTGTGGTGAAACTGTTACTACCTTCACATGTAAGGGCTCCTTGATTTCATGTGTTAATTTTCTAAACTATTAAATTATTCTAAATAATACAGCAAATACAATGCACTGAATGTGTCAGTAAAGAGAAAAAGCTGGGTATTTACCTCAATTCTTGTGCATGATTATCATTAGTATGGGTACCGTATTTCAGCGAATATGCCCCCCCCCCAAATATACCTCATGGTTTTTGCTATTTGAGTTAAAAAACCCCAACCTGTATAGCCCACAGGAGAGATTCCATGGATAAAGCACCTGTAATCACCTGTTAATGAGCTGCAGCTGATGAAGGTAATGCAGAGCACCTGTATTCAACTGTTTATGAGCTGCAGTTGATAACACCAAGCAGTAAGGGGTGTATATAACACCTTTGAACAACACCGCTTTTCAATTCATTTGTTCCTTCATTGGTTTTAACTTCTATTTTAAATTTTTAAACTTTAAACCTTTACACTTTTCAATCTTTTTAAAGCTTTTAGAAATGCCTAAGTGCAAATCATACGTGGCCGATTTTAAATTGTGTGTAGTGGCTTTTCCAAAGGACAATGGAAACAGAGCTGCAGGCAGAAAGTATTCAGTGAACGAAAAGTCTGTTTAGGAGTGGATTTTTTTTAATAAATTTTACCATAACTTTCTCTATTATTAAATTAAAATATGCTGCTTTTCTCAAGGAAGTGTCAGTATTGTTGTCTTTACAGTAAAAAAAACAAAAAACAAAAAACCCTTTATAACTCGTGCATGAGTATAGCCTGTGAGGGAGGTGCGGGGTTTGTAAAAACTAATATAACCCGCAGGTTATATTTGCTAAAATACGGTAGATGCAGATTGAAGAAAATATGTTAAGGTGAATTTTTTACTGGACAAGAATTGTTGCTGACATAAGTAACGCTTTAAGGGAAAAATTCTGCCTTTGGGATCACACGCACAACTCTGACTATAATTGGAATTGTATACGTCTTGGAAAAGAATATAGAGCTGATATGTAGTTGGGGGTTCGCAATTTAGTATATTTCTTATGTACTGTTAACATTAATATGTTTTTCTTACTAAGCATAACGGCATTATGTTTTAAAAGCTTACATAGCAGCCCAGCTGTAGAATACCAGTAGTTATGCTGGTGTCTTTAAAATTTGGTGTATTAACTCGGGCTCTATTCTAACTGTACTTACATTCCACATAACTATTTGAGAGATTTAAACCATATAAAAGTGCTTTAGTTTTGGGGTTCTAAATCTTTCCTGCTGCTGACTGGATCTTAATAAATGGGCTGTTAGACCATATTCCCACCACTTATGATTGGGCAGCCACTTTGCTTTATATGTGTAATCATATAACGTCATAGTGATAATTACAACAGTTGTTCATATGGCAAAGCAATATTAGGAAAGTACTTATTACCAGTTAGCTGTCTTTTGTGAAATAGAGATTTTGAAACATAGAGATGCAGCACCAGTGTAACTAGCAGTTTTCTGCAGACTACCAATGGTTCATTGTTGGAGAGATACATATGTATCTAGTATAAGTGACCTTGGCCTCAGAGGGCAACAGTTCAAATAATTGACATATCCCTGACTGTAAAACTCCTAATATGTGAGTGTTCAGTTACATCGGTGACTGGATCTCCATTTATAACCTAACAAGACAGATAAACTTCTTTGGAAAAACAGAACATGTGGAATCCAGGACAAACCTCATTAGAACTTAAGGAGGAATGGATCTTTTATGGAAGGGGAAGGAAGATAGGATGGCTGTTGAAAGAATTGCCAGAGGAGAAGAAATTGATTGAGAAACTGATCACGGTGTAGGGTTTCCAGGTGTCCTCTTTTTTTTGGAACACCCAGTTGAACACAAACCCTGGAGGCTCTGTTCAGTTCTACTGACTGGAGTGTTAAAAGTCTAGCTGGTGTGGGCCTTAAAGGCTCTCTACCTGGTTCTAAGTGGCTCTCAGGAAGCAGACAGCATGTTTTTCTAGCTCCTGGGGCTATGGCTGGCCATGACAATTCTGTATGCTGCCTACACCCTGAGCACTGGCTCCACAGCTTCCATTGGTCAGGAACCAAGGCCAGAAGGTACTATGGGGGCAGTGTCTTTGGCAGGAGCAGTGCACAGCACTCCTTGGCCACTCCTGTGCCAGGGAAGGGAAAAGAGTTGGATGCTCCATGAAGTCCAGCCTTCTCTTCCAGTTGAAATGGGAAACATTTAGATACTGCAGTAATGGGTGCCATCAAAAGTCCTTGGAACAAAAGTTCCAAAGGATTATCGGCATAGGTATAAAAATGAAGATCAGGATAGAAGTGAATATACATCCTCAGCTAAACTTAAATGACCTGCAGAAAGATAAGATGAGCAAGTAAGCTGCTTCATATACACTTCTTGAAATTAAGCACATAAATTACTGTTATCCCACAGTATTACATGTGTTGTAAGTATTCTGACATTACCTTTGTAGAAAGCTGTGAATCATTAAAGAAATGGGACTGTGGTTAAAGAGAAATATAGCTGATAGTACCATAATCCTGTTAAGTACCACTATACAACTGTTAGATTCATAGAAGTTTTGAAGACACGTTTTCATATTCCATCCTCATACTATGTGATCAGAAAAGTCTCTGCTTTTCCTCTAGTATAGCTAATCGTATAATTACTTCTGATTGTCTGACACATTTAAATAGGTGTATATTTGTGAATTTGAAAACATGTATTCACATGATCATAGAAATGCCCAAGATTTTTGGCTTCTCTTCTACTTGGGTATTTGTTCATGCTGTTACACCTCTCTTCTGTTAAGATTTGTGAATCCTGATGCAATGGTTTGTAAATATTCACATTCTTTTGTCTGTTTTTTATTATGACACATTACAACTAGAGTAAATTTCAAGCTTCATGTTACATTTCAAGTTGAACTTCTCTAGGCTGCTGTCTTTGGTCCGGCAACATCTGGGGGGTCTTGCATGATTTTCAGTTAGCCAGAGATCCACTTACGATAAGGTGGCCAATTTTCCTACAGTCCCATAAAGTTTTACTTCTACTAGTCCTGGCTCTGTGTTCTGTGCTGTTATTAGCTCTTTTTTTTACCTGAAATGTCTTCTAAGAGCCCAGTAAGTAGTGGAAGTGTTGGTATTGCAGCTAGACAATATTGACTACCGGTGAGCCTCAAATTCTCTGGTTTGGCACCAGTTAGGCCCCAAGGGTGCCATACTAAAGAAGATCAACCTATAGTTGGTATAGAATCTGCTCTGTAGTGCTGTGTCCAAAATTATCAGATATATTCAATACTTACATTGAGGACACACAAAAGTTTCTTAAATGTATTTATATATAATATACATGGCAGATCAAATATTATCTGACATTGTACTCCCAAGTATTTCAGAGGTGCAATATTAACACTAAGCAATAAGGCAGAATTTTCAGAACATGCACAGATTAACCAAAAAAGAGTGCAAGTACAGTAAGCTAGAACAAAGCCATTAAAAGGTAAATTGGTGTATTCAAATGCAAAAATTGCTGCTGTACTTAAAATAGTGTCAGTATTTGCGTTTTCTGGGGGCTTTATAAAAACATAATTATAGCATTCTGCTTTGCTGACATTTGTCATGTCAAGTCTTCACTCGAGTACATTTTATCAAGATCTAAAATTGTTAGAAAAACATTTAAACACACCTATGTTTTAACTGCATTAGTTCTTTCACATTAAGAAATGAAGTGACTGGATTAATAAAAACAATAATTTGGCAACGAAATTATATTACATTATGGTCTAATCAACTGCATCTCAAATGTTAATGAAAAGTCATTTTTCATTAGATAAGTTTTATATGGGTTTATTTTTGGATTCTTGAGAAGCATTTTACAACTCTGTTTTGCCATGCCAAGTACATGGGCGCTTATATTCTTATGCTCTGTATTACAGAAACTAAATGCTCTTATTCAATTAGTATTTACTAAGTAGAAGAATTTTTATCTTAAAATAAGAACAAACTTCCACACAATGTTTTTTCTTAAAGCAATTAAATTAATAAGAAGCCCCTGCTCTCCTTCCCATTCCCAACATGTTTATAACCACTAAGGTTCTAACACAAATTGATAAGCAAAAAAATCAAAGTTAGGATTTCCAGCTATAACTCATTCATTGTGTGTTTTGTGTGCTTAAAATATTAAGATGGAAACAGTCTGATAAGGAATTTCAGAGTTGTTACACACAGCTCTTAAAACCCATATATTTCTATTTAAACTGTTTTGTATTCATTTATAAATGTTTGTTCATATGTATATATGCAGTTATATAGAAAATATACACACAGGTATGTATACAATGTGTGTATATGTGTAATACGAATGTTTCTGAAGATGTTGCATGGAACATTTCATTAGCAATCTAGGTAGATGAATTGCTTACGAAGCTTTTAAAAATATAAATTAACTTGATTTTCCAGTGTTAATTAAAGCAAAGTCATGTAAAACAGTAAAGAGGCCTTCCTGTCTTTCACTGTTTAAGTTGTTGAAAATAGCTTCAAAATTCTATAACTAAATTTTAGTATCTGTATTTGAACTTCAATCATATGTATTTTCAATGTGGCCTGTTAATTTAGAAGATGGGTAGTATGCTTCCTTTATCTCTACAAATAAAAACTGAAGTTGTGGTAGTGATCTACTGTAGTCATCAACACACAATGGAAATAAAACATTTTGTTTTTTTCTAAGTTATTGCATATTGTAGGCTCCAATTATGTCACCTGTGCAAATACTTTAAGCATATGAATAGCCTCATTGAATTCAGTTGGGCTGCTTGTGTGCTCAGAGTCAGTAATGCATGTGTGCAGAATCAGAGTCTTAAATGTACATCATCTGGTCAACATGATCATTAATGTACAGAAGATGCTGTGTAAAAGTGATTATCTTCTGCAGTGGTAAATCAGATGGTGCTTATTAAAAACACTATTTTTTTTAAAAATGGTGAAATGAAAATAGTACTGATGTCATATCTGACTTTTGCCCTTCATGTTTATATTTTGTTAGTAAAATTAGTTTATTAAATGTAAAGGATTTTTTTCAGTTGGGCAAAAAAAGAACCAAAATACTGTATATTTGTATTTTTGCACAAAGCATGATCTTTCTCCTTTACCTTTTTTAAACAAAACCATAACTTATTTCAGTTTATTTTAAATGTCTAACCCTATGATTATTGATGCAGCATCTCTTCACTAATGCTGACCCAATTTCCCAAAAAGATGTTCATTGTGCATTTAAAAGGTTGAAAAGGTTTTTGTGGCTTAAATGTTGTTACATATTTTACAGCATTAGGATCTATGGAATATTTTGACAACTGCAACAGTTCAATGAAGTTGGTAATTTCTTCTTTTAATTATTTTTCATTGAACAGATTTGGCATTACTTTTTTAAGGCTTGTATTCTGGTATATTATACAAAACATTTTGATGAAATGTGATTTTTTTTTTAAGTATAACTTACTTATTATTTAGCTAGAGATTATTGGCTCTGAATAAAATTGATTACCTTTTATTTTATATGTGTAAGGGACCATTGACACAATTTTGGCACAGCAGCATGGTATTGCTTTCAACTAGTGATCATTCATACATCTGACTGCACATCCTCTTATATATGAGCTGATACATAGGGCTTCATAGGCTGTGTGCAACATCTTAATCCATTTGTAGAGTGGGAAATTGGCTTTATGCATTTCATTAAGTAAAATAATGGTACATGCAAAACTTACACTTTTTTATTTTTTCTATACTAAATGTAGTGTGAGTAAAGTTTCTTGGGCTGCTCGAGGTAATCTTTTTGGCTAATGTATCTAGGACTATATTTAATACTCAAGTGGTTTATAAAACAAACCTCAGATTTATTGTTTCTGTTAGTTTAGATGAAGCCATTTGATTCAATTTCAGATTTTTAATCCACTGTTTTTATAAACTTAAAATGAAGCTGCTTGGCTTTTTCAAAACAAGTAAAATACATGAGCTTTCCCCTCTCTCCCTCCCCTCCCCCCCCAATACAAAGTTATGGCAGGTCACTTATCAGAAACTGAGATAAGGACCAATACATCTTTCACTGATATTTAGCAAATTTAAGAAAACATGTTTTAAAAAGTCCCCTAAAAACTATTTTAATAAAATTAGTGCAATAAGATTTGACAGTTTTCCTTATGTTGCTTAGGAAAACGTTGATGTAGTTTTAAGTTTCTAAAGTGGTAGCTTTTGAGTAATACCATATTTAGCTAACCAAATAATCAGTTTCTTTATAGGATACTTACCTTAAATCTCAATTTAAGTGCAAATCTGTTTATAGTAAAGGTAACACTTTATTTTAAGTTTTCTGTCTGAATTAAATTTTTAACATGAAACCTAACCATAGGAAACACTTCATGGCCTGAAGTCTGAATTTTTCTGGCCTGAAGTCTGAATTTTTCTGTGCTCAGTGCTAATATAAAATAAAACAAGATCTTTACTCTTTTTTATACGTATAATCCAGTGTTTTGTTCATTGTAGGAACATTGATCACAATGAATTTGTGTCACGTATATTATTATTATTATTATTATTATTATTATTATTATTATACTATTCTTTGTCAATATGTTGTGTTGAATAGAGAGCACTTAAAATAAAGCATACCTTTCTTTTTGTTTAACTCATCCCCTGTATTCAGGGTATTTGATAAAAACATCTTGTAGCTTTCTTTGTATAAATGTTTTCTAAGTTATTTATGCTTACCTTTTAATTAGGGTTTTTCTTGTAATTATATTAATATAGAAAATATTTGTAGTATTTTATATTTAAGTAGCTTTATACATTTACATTTTTATTAATTATATAAAACTAAAAACCCCCTAATATGCTACATGAACTTCTGACTTTTTTTTGTATGTTAACAATTCTTGTAAATATCTCTTCTTTCCTTTCAGCAAGGAGCAAATAATGCAGAAAAATTTGACTATGTAAGTGAATATTAAAACATTCTGTTGCTGTTTAGCATATTTAGATTTGGTGCTACAGTGGCTCACATTGTCCTCATGGAATTTTTGCCTTTAAATTGCAGGTGATACTTAAGCAGTGTAAACAGCTATCTGATTTATAGAGATTTATTTAGAAATTCTAATGCGGTGGTGTCCAACACACTAGCAGCCATTAGACACTTGTGGTTATGTGGCTAGTTAAGTGTGGTTTGTTCGCTGTGGTAGTAACCACTATACTGGCTACTGCTTCAGAAATGGTTGGACACCATTGTTCTAATGGGTTTGAATGTATGCTCCCAAAACAGGTTCAGTTAAGGCCATGTTGAAAATTTGGTCTGAGTTATGATATTTTCAGATCTGAATATTTTTGGGATGCTTTTTATTTTTTATAGATGATGCAGTTTATGAATAATATGGCTGGTAACGAGTATGTTGGATTCAGTAATGCCACGTGAGTATTTTTGTTTTTGTTTGAGGTTTGGTGGTAAAATGTCTAAGGTGAAAGCTGAGCCCATCTTAAGCTCAGTGGAGACAGTTTATCCTTTATTTAAGAAAATATAACTTCATTCCTTATATGGTTTACGTTGTTCTGATCTAAATGTTCATTTTTGTGGTACTTAATGTACAACAGTCTCTTTGATAATAGTTTTGGTTAAATATTATGTACAACAATGGTTACTTCATATGTTTTGGAGAATTTCTCTTGAGTGCTGTTTAGATGAAAGCCTCACATCAAAACTGTGACACCCTGCCATTCATACCAAAAATGAAACTGCTCACTTTAACATCGGTGTACCAAAGGATTATAAACCATCCTTTTACATTTGTTATTCCTTTTGCTTTTTTTAAATTTATGTAATCTTTTAAAGAGCAAACCCCCTTATGGGAATCTTAGAATTGAGGATTCCTGCAAGAAAACAAGGCTTTTCTGTTACAAATTCAGAATTTCCACTGAGGCAGTGCTTCTATGAAAAACATAAGTGTGCTCCGTGGTGTTGGGGAATTGTGAATGCTGATGAGTTTGTGTGGGAGAGGGGAGATTGGTGATTATAATTTCCTGAGCATATTCGATACAGGAATCTTTAGTGTGGCAGCTGATAACTTTCATTTTAACTTCTTTAACTATGAGCTTAAATTTAATGGGAGAAAAGCCTAATTAAAAGTAGTGGATTGTCCACATATTTACCCAGCTCTTGCCTGCCCTGGCACTCTATTCAGATACTCAGACCACCACGTCAGCAACGTGCATCCTTGGGCCTCTGTTTACCTATTGACATGGAATTCAGCCTGATTCCTTTTTTTTCTAACTGTCAGATCCCTCTTCATTGTACTTGTGCATATCACAGGGAACTGTGTATTCATTATATTTAACTGTCATATGCCCTTTTCTGTTCTTTTACTGCCCGGCCTCTTTCAGTGTTACTTTTAAGAAAAGGATCTTTTGCTTTTGTCTCAATCTACTGGCCTACCTATAATTCAGTGTACATTATACTATATATACTTTATTGATAACCAATACATGTATATATTTGACTATTAATTCAGTTCTACACCTTAAATTAGATTTTGCACTGATAAAAGTATAATTAATTACTCTTCTACCAGAGTGAGACTGCTTAATCTAATTCAACTTTAATGAGAACTTAAAATTTATTCACTATACTGTCATTTCATGCAGAATTTTACCTTACATTTTTAAAAAATTGTATGTAAAATTCTGTGGTTACAAGGGTAACCTCTCTGTGTGAACCAAGTGTAAATTAATGTAGAATCTTTCCAACTCTGCAGAGAGAAGGTGCCTACGTCTTATATCTCAGAGTTTTGCTAAGCTGTAATAGTGTGACACAAATTATGCTAGCCATTTTTTACTGTTGATAAATCAAAATATTGTGGGCGGTGGTTAAACAATCAAGAATTATGTCTATTTCCTGTTGATGGGGGAAGCAATGAGCAACATAGGAGTCAGGCTCTGAAATTATTCATGAAGGGTGAGGACCCAGACAAGGGAAATTGAGGAAAAATAGAGTTGTGAAGGTCTCTCTGCCTTCTCCCTGTCAGATGCCAGGAAGCTCTAAAGGGGAGGGGGGGGGGGGAAGGTACATGGAGATTCTCATGCTCATGGGCGAGGACATAAAAATACAGAATGAACTAACTGCCGCCTTTTCCTTTCACCTGTCTCAAGGTATTGAGGCAGAAAGCTTGCTGTCAATACCTGTGTAATCTAGCTAGTACATTTGTTGTTAGCATTAGTTATTTTGGTTGGTTGGTTGGTTGGTTGGTTAGTATTTATGATTAGTCTGTTAGTAAATTAAGAGTAACAAAAAAAACTTTCCCAGGATGGTCTCCTTCAGGTCCCTGGGGTTAAAGTACTGCTCCTTATATTAGGGAGTCATGTTTGCCAGTGACAAGTTTGTAAAGAGTCTCTTCTGTCTTGGAGAATTGCATAATGCCTGAAAATTATGTGGTATGTAAATATTTTACATCCCAGTTCTTCAAGAAAGAGGGCAGACTGGAGATTGATTAGGGTCTGACACCAGGCCCATAAAACAATCAGACTGTTCACCTGCCTTTGTCCCACATAACACATTTCTCTGAAGCATGAGAATGTGAAATTTGCTTTTTTTTAAATGGGTTGTGTCCTGCGGCAACATGTAAATTGGTAAAGCCTGAGCGAAGACAGTCAGCAGACACCTAGAATGTAGGCAATATTAGGGGAAGATTTCTGACTTAGAGCATCTCAGAAAGTTGTTCTTACTCACTGCTTTTCTGAACCGTTGCAGCCTCTTGTTGCTCCCACAGAAGCTTATTCCTTGCACTGAGGACTTGGCACAGTCTCAAAGCCGTGAGACCGTACCTAGGCCTGTTTTCTCCCTGAGGAGGAACAAGAGGGGAGAGGAGCTTCTACTGCCCTTGACCTAGCAGACTCATTCAGCTGTCCCCCATCATTCTTATTGGTATTGCTGCAGGGCCCAGAACACCTTGCCATGGACCAATGCTTCCAAAGGTGAAAGCAGCGCTCCTCCACAGTCCAGCTGTCCCACCATGCTCTTTACACCCTCTCCCTCTCCCGGTTAATAGATGTTTAATATTTTTTCAAGCACTAGTTTTATGATATTTCTCACTTTGCAGTTATTTCAGGATATTGTGATGCTTCATTTTAGAAGCCGCAAGGTTTCCACCTCACTAAGCTGATTTAAAGCCAAGAATTCAGTTTTTGGGTCTTGGTGGTGACAAACGAGGGAATAGTCCAGTTATTACAGGGAACTTTCCTGGTTTATACACAACCACGGTGGAATTAACTAGTGAAAGTATCCAGTTCTTGCTTCCACTCCCTTTACCTAGCAGCCTGCCCGACCTTAAGGACCCCCTTTTACTCTCTTGGGTGGCAGTGTCTTCATAATCCTGACAAGAGTGGGCCAAAGATTCCTGGAAGGCTCGTTCACTTAGTCTGGCTTAGTACATGAGCTAAGCTGTCCCCACTCTGGGGTACTCTTTGCTTTGGATGCTTCCCTGACAAAGTGCTGATTACATTAAGGATGTAAGGGGCTAGTCAACTATCCAGTAAGCAAATGCTTATTGGGTAGTCCAATCGACTAGTCGATTCCCCCCTCCTTGCTGCCTCTATCAGATAGAGGCAGCAAAGCAGGGGGGGGTGGGGGCAGAAGTAGTATTTCAAAGTTGCAGTGCCACGTGGAACCAGAGGTCTGCTGGGGACTCCCCAGCTGATCCCAGGTTACACGGAAATGCCACGCGGAACCCGGAGTCAGTCCCACCTGACCCTGGGCTCTGCATGGCATTTTAAAGCAGCAGCGCCACATGGAGCTCGGGGTCAGTGGGGAACTCTGAGTTCCCCGCTGGCCCCAGGCTTCATGAGGGCGCTTCCGCTTTGAAATGCACAAGAGTTGCCACTGAGGATCCTTGTACATTTCAAAGCTGCCATGCCCATGTACAGCCCGGAGTCAGTGGAACTTCCTACTGTACCTGGGCTGCACACGGAGTTCCACATTCCTGATGGGGCTCTTGTACATTTCAAAGGAGGAATGTGGAACTTGATCGACTGATAGAAACTCCATCGACTACTCGACTAGTAAATTACTCAACAAAGACTGCTTTCAGTCTCAGGCTACTGATTTTCCATCAACATTACCATTTCTTTTGGTACTGGGAGATAACCAACCAAAACCCCTCACTAAGTTTTAGTAAGGGATCAACAGTCTCCTTACATGTAGCCTAAAATCAGAAATGTCCTCCTATTTGTATTGGTTGAATTTAGAAAGCTGTCTTACTTTAATCTCCTTATTTGCACATGATAGACACACTCCTTGTCCTGAGCAACATACAGTCTAATTTTAAGAAAAGATTTGACTTGAATGGGTTTAATGAATAACAGATCTGTTCTTGCATTCTTGAATTCATTAGTAATTTTACCACTAGTTTCAGTCGGGTAAGTTTGGACCAGAAGTTCAGAGGACAAGGGTAACAGTGTTGAAATGGTGTGGTTACAGACAGTAATAATTGCATAACTAGGTGATTCCAGTATATTTATTCTTTTTTAAATGCTTAATTTTTAACAAATGCAAAATTGTTCTTTTCAGAGCTCTCTACCTGTTTCTTTTTTGTTGACATCTGGCTTTGCCCATAAGTTAAAAAATGAAAAAACAAAAAATGCTACATTCCAAGTATTTGAAAACTTGGGTTTTTGTTTTTTTAAGGTTCCAGTCTGAAAGAGAGAGTGGAGATCGAAACTTTGCAATTGGCTATTACCTGAAAGAAAAGAAGGTTTGTCCATCTTTTGTTAGAAGTCATGCAAAAACATCAGCTCGTAATGTTGGTTTCTGAATTTTTGGTGTTTTATTTTATAACCTGTTTTTATTGATATAGTTTAGAATACCTTGTGTGTTGTACAGGAGACCCTCGCTATTTGTGGAATCGTGCTATTTGTGGTTCTGCATTTTTGCGGGGGCAGGAGGGCAACGGTGGTCAGGAGCTGTAGGGAACTTACCGCAGCTCCTGGCAACTGTAGTGAGTTCCCTGTGACTCCCAGTATCCATAGATTTTGCTCTTTGCAGTGTTTCCAGGAACGCATCCCCCATGAATGGTAAGGGTTTAGTTTGCAGAGGATGCAGACCTGTATTTAGGTATTCTTTACAGAACGACCCAAATCTCATTTCTCCATATAAGATTATCGGTTCTATCATATCCTGTAACTTTTTCCAAAGATTCAGTACAAGTGACTATTTAAAAAATTGCATTATATGTTTTAAGTGTTTCTATGCATACTTTAAAAGTGCCTCGATTTAAAGTTGTACATAAAGGTATTTTAGTAGAGTATTAAACTGTATGAGAGTTCCATCTTTAAAAACAGAATGTCATTTAGTTTTCTTAAACATTATAGTGCTCTCTTTAAACATCTGTATACATTTTAATTAAAAAAGACTAGCTAATGTTTTGAACACTGGCAGGAATTTATTTGATTTTAAAATCTATTTAGTTTAAAATTGATGTATTGTCTAATATAATCAATATATTTAAAAAATTCCTTTTACTTCTTTCCCCAGTGTTTTCCAGAAGGCACAGATATGGTTGCTGTGTTAGACTTCTACTTTCAGGTGATTGACTCCTATTTAATCTTGAGTATTTGTTATGGAATTGAAATAACATTTTGAAAAATTTATTAAACTTGGAAATTAAAACTTATTTATGAATCTCTATGGGTTGTGTGGATTAGTAAACTTCTGTGAGAATACGTGGAAGGTTGTATTCATAATTGGATTTGGCAGAATGTTTTGGCTGCTTTGTGTTTATTACACAGAGCGTGGCATTCAACTTTATATTGTAATGGAATACAGTGCATGCTTATCTTTTTAATTTCAAGTTTGAAGGTAGTATTCAAAATGAGGCTACACTTCTGCACCTCTCTTCATTTAATCAGATTGGTTCTTATGAGCAAAACATAAGTACATTTTGTAAATGGTCATAAAGCTTTTTGTGGGTGGGTTTATGTGAGTTTGACTTTTTCCCAAATTAAATGCACTTCTTGTCACATGAAAACTTGGCTAGCAGGAATTTCCCTGAGATAATCCACTGCCTAGTGGAATTATAGAAACTGAGTAGATTTGCCTTTTTGTCACTTCATCTCTGAAACGCTATATCAAGTCAAGAAGCTTGTTTTGGAAAGGAGCATGTTTCTTACTCAGTAATTTGCTTATCTCTAAGCAGCATTTTTCTAAACATTAGCTTTATCTGAACATTCATGGATGGGGAACTGACACTTGACCTATTGACTAGTTCATTCATCTGTGATACAGTACATAAGCACTGAGACCAATTTTGTGTCTTCCTTTATTACCTCAGCTAGACAAGGCCAAATCAACATTCAGATCAAAGAATCATTGTTAGTAAACAGTAAAAGTGAGTGTAGAATTATAGTAACATGTTGTGTTTATTATATTAGCATTTAAGACCTGCAGCATTTATTATGTATTTTGATACAGTTATAGAATCTGTTGGAAAAGACCTTAAAAACCTGTAAGAATGGAGATTTCACCACCTCTTTATGTAATCCATTCCAGTTCACCACCCGTCTAGTGATAGAGGGGAAAAAAAACTATAATATTCTACTTAGATGTCCCCTGCTTCAACTTGAGATGCTCCTTGTTCTATAAATTGCCACCACTGGGAACAACTTAGTGCCATCCTCTTTGGAACCCTCCTTCAGATAGTTGAAGGCTTCTCTAAAATCCTCTCACTCTTCTCTCCTGCAGAATAAATATGACCGATATCTTCAGTCTCTCCATGTATGTCATGTGCTCCCACCCCTAAATCATTTTTATTGCTCTCCTCTGGACTCTTTCTAATTTTCCCACATCTTTTCTGTCATGGAGAGCCCGATTGTGGATGCAGTATTCCAAATGTAGCCTCACCAGTGCCAGAGAAGGGAGAATAATTACTTTCCTCATTCTGCTGGCAGTGTTCCTACTAATGCAGCACAATATGCCATTAGCATAATTAGTTGCCTCGTATCTAACTTCTCATCCACTGCAATCTCCAGGTCATCTTCTGCAGAACTTCTGCTTACCTAGTTGGTCCCTCAACCTGTAGCATGGATTTTTCCATCCTGCATGCAGGACTCTACTTGTCCTTGTTGAACCTCATCAGATTTCTTTTGGCCCAATCCTCCAATTTGTCTAGGTCACTCTGGACCCTATCCCTATCCTCCAGTGTCTCTATCTTGTCCCTTCAGCTTAATGTTATTCACAAACTTGCTGAAGGTGCAGTCCAACTCCTCATCCAGGTCATGTGTGAAGATGTTGATTAAGATTGGTCCCAGGATCTACCCCGGGGTACTCCACTTGATACTGGCTACCAACTAAACATTGAGTTGTTGATCGCTACCCATAGAGCATGATGATCTAGCCAGGTTTCTATGCACTTTATAGTCCATTCATCCAATCCATATTTCTTTAACTTGCCAGCAAGAATACCTAGAAAGACTGTACCAGAGGTTTTGCTGAAGTAAAGATGTATCCTGTCTATCACTTTCCCCATAACACACAGAGCCAATTACCTCATCAGAGAAGGCAATCAGATTGCTTAGGTCCTGGTTTGTTTATGGCTTCTTGTGTTCATATATAGGCACCTAAAATAACTAGACTGTTGCTCTGTTTTCTCAGTATGTATAAGGAGGCTTCCCCTGTTGCACCCTCCTCCTTATTTCCTCCTGGTGTCCCACTTCCCTGAGGGCTTAGGTCTCTATCCATAATGGAATCTAGTTTAAAGCCCTCCTCACAAAGTTAGCAAGCTTGTCTGTGAAGATACTCTTCCGTAAGGTGGATCCCATCGCTTCCTAATAATCCTTCATGGAACAACATTCCCCGGTTGAAGAATCCAAAGCCCCCTCTCCACCATAATCTGTGCAACCATATATTTACTTCCACAATTCAGTGGTCCTTTCCTAGGTATTTTCCTTCAACAGGAAGGATGGACGAGAACATTGCTTGTGCCTCAAATTCCTTTATCTTTCCTAGAGCCACAGAGACTATAGTCACCCACTTAAGGTCATTCTTGGCAGTATCATGTGGGACAAGTAAGAAGGAGTAGCGGTCTCAGGCTTTGATCAGCAGACATTGTCACACCCTGAATTCTAGCTCTGGGCAAACATTTACACTTCTCAAGTCTCCCCCTCTGGATGTGATAATGTAATAATATGAGGATAATAATATCATATTCAGGGGTTTTTTTGTACAGGGCCTAAGTCTCATTCAGTGCACAAAATGGACTATCCTCCCTCAGTGAACAGCTAAATCCATATTTTGTTTTCTCATTGTTCAGTATTTGGTCCCATACCTTATTTACACTATTCAGAACCTGCTCTGAATGTAAAATTTTGTATTTCCTCGTGGGCTTTTCTGTAGTGCTTATTATCTGGGCTTGACGAATGGCGGCGAAAGCCCCTCGCCAGCCCTGAAATGCGCATGCGCAAGACCCGTATTGCACATGAGTGCGCCGCAAACAAACGGGGCACCCAGCTGAAATCTATTCGCCCAGGGCTAAGCAGATACGCTCCTAAGCAGATACGCCTTCAACTCTTGGGCAGAGATGAACAAATTTAGGGAGCTGCTGCCCCTGGACTCCAGGCAGGAGTACAAGACCCTGTTAGAAGAGAAAAAGATTGTGTCCCAAGGGACACTCCAGGCTGCCTTGGATGCCACAGACACAGCGGCCCGCACTATGGTGACCAGCCTTGTCCTGCAGAGGGGCGCTTGGCTTCAAGTGTTTGGTATCTCACCAGAGGTCCAGAACACTATTCAGGACCTGCCATTGGAGGGGGCAGGCCTGTTTTCCAAGTGCACTGACACCAGCCCCCACTGGCTGAAAGACAGTAGTGCAACTCTCAAGTCCCTCGGCATCCACACCCCAGCCCCGCAGACACACTCCCTCTCTAGGGCCTCCTCCGTCCATTCCAGCAAGGAAGAAGGCCAGACCTCTCGAGGTGCAGGGGCCGCAACAATAACAGGAATGACAGGCGGCCATCCCACTCCTCGTCCATCAGGGCCCCAGGCTGAGCCTTTGAAGGTTTGAACAGATACAGCGTACCAGCCACGTGTCAGCAGCCCTTTTCCAGACATTTATCCACTTTCCGCTGTTCCTGGTCCCATTTTACAATGGACCACTTGGTCCTGGGTAAACTGGATACTTCATTCAGTTCTCCTTCTGCCCCACCTCCCTTCCCTGTCCCTTTTCAGGACTCCTCTCATGAGCATCTCCTAAGGTTGGAGGTGAAACAGCTCTCTATCTGGGGGCAGTGGATGAGGTTCCGTTGAATCTCAGGGATAGGGGGTTTTACTCGTGTTATTTCCTGGTCCTGAAGGTCGAGGGGCGATTTTTCGCCCCATCCAAGACTTGAGGGCCATCAATGCCTTTATAGTAAAGTCAAAGTTCAAGATGGTAACGTTGTCCTTGATCAGTCTGTCCCTAGCTGCAGGGGACTAGCACACTGCCCTCAATCTCGAACATGTCTATTTTTCATATTTCAATTGTTCCTCCTCTGAGGCGATTCCTACGATTGACAGTGGGTTAGGATCATTATCGGTTTAAGACCCTCCACTTTGCCCTTTCTGTGGCCCCTAGGGTGCTCACAAAATGTATGGCAGTCGTTGGCATGTTCCTGCTGAAAAGGGGGTCCAGCTTCACCAGTACCTGAAAGACTGGCTCATAGAGGGTTCCTCCTCCTTCCAGGTTTTGGAACGCATATCCCTTGTTGTGGAGACCTATCTCAGGCTGGGTCTCATCTTAAACGAGGCCAAATCTACTCTGACTCCCACCCAAAGGATCGAATTTGGGGGCCTGTCTGGATGTGATGCTGGCCAGAGCCTCCTTGCCCATGGCCTGCTTTCTGGCAATAAAGAAGGCCCGTTCTGAGGCTCCAGTCATTTCCCACCACCATGGCCTGGTGTTGCATGAGGCTGCTGGGGTTCATAGTGGTGTGCACCTATGTGGTGCGTTTTGCCAGGCTCAAGCTACGACTGCTCTAGGTCTGGTTGGCATGAATCCACAACCCATCGTTCCAGCCAATCAGTATGGGGGTGGTGATGCCTGTGGACCTGTTGAGGTCCCTTGACTGGTGGCTGTGCAAGGAGATGGTCTGCGAGGGGGTGCCGTTCCACGGCCCTTCCCCCATCCATCTAATTGATGATGAATGCTTCCAACACGGGCTGGGGAGCCCATCTCGGGAAGCTATAGACTCAAGGTATATGGTCTCCTGTGGACTTTTCTCTCCACTTCAAGGAGCTGAGGACTATTGGCCTTGCATGCAGTGTTTTCCTACCACAGCTCTGAAGTAGGTGCATTTCAATATTGACAGACCGCACCTCAGCAATGTTTTCTATAAACAGACTCGCTCTTATCCTCTGTGCCTACCTTCTGTGGGAGTTCTGTGTAACCCATGACATTCACCGGGTGGTCTCTTACCTTCCCAGGACCCAGAATGCGTTGGCGGATCGCCTCAGTAGGTCCTTTAAGAGGCACATGTGGTCCCTCAGGGTGGATGTGACTCGCTCTGTCCATTTTCTACAAGTGGTATTTTCCCCACATGAACCTGTTCATGACCCACAGGAAGTGCCCTGCTTTTGCTCCCTCTTTAGCCACAGCCCTGGGTGGTGCACTCATGGCCCCTCATCTCAGGGCTTACTGTATGTCTCCCCCCCCCCCCCCCCGTTTTTCCTGATTCATAAGGTGATCCTCAGGATCAGGGAGTTGAGGGCTTCCGTGGTCCGAATAGTCCTTGTGTGGCGTCGCCAGCATTGGTTTTTGGCCCTCCTTGATCTTAGTGGGGCAGCTCCTGAGCCTTTGCCTGGCCCTGGCCCTAATTTCTCAGGAGTTCGGCAGGCTTCAGTACCCGAACCTCTAATTTCTGCACCTCAGGGCATGGAAGCTTCATGACTGACTGCCAGAGAGAAGCAGCGTTCAGACTGAATTCAGGCAATTTTCTTGGGAAGTCATAAACCATCTACAAGGGCGTCTTGCCTGGCGAAGTGGAAGCACTTTGTATGCTCGTCAGAGGGCAAGGGATTCGCCTCCATGGAGGCTCTAGTCCCAGCCATCTTGGATTATCTCCTGGACCTCAGAACGAAGGGCCTGGCCCTTTCCTCAATAAGTGTGCATGTGGCGGCTATCTTGGCCTTCCATTCAGGGTCATGGGGCAGGTCTGTTTTCAGGGACCCCGTGGTGCATCGTTTCCTTAAGGGATTAGATAGGGTTTACCCCCAGATGCGTAAGCCTCTGCCTCTCTGGGACCTAAACCTGGTGCTCTCTAGACTCATGGCCCCTCCCTTTGAGCTGCTGGCAATGTCTTCTCTCTTGCACCTGTCCTGGCAGGTGTCCTTTCTTGTGACCATTACCTCCGCTAGGCAGGTTTTGGAGCTGCAGGCTTTAATGGTGGATCCTCCGTATATGGTTTTCTTCAAGGACAAGGTCAGGCTTCACCCTCACCCCGCTCTCCCGTCCAAAGTGGTGTCCCATTTCATCCTTAATCAGAACATTTTTATACCAATCTTTTACCCAAAACCCCATAGTTCTGGGACAGAACAGGCTTTACACATCTTAGATTATAGACAAGCTTTAGCCTTTTATTTGGGTAAGACTAAACCCTTTCGTAAGTCCCTCCCTCCTTTCCCCCCTCCCCCCAACTATTTGTGTCCATACCTGACAGAAAGAAGGGTTTGCTGGTGTCAGCCAAGCATATTTCATCCTGGATCACTTCCTGTATCAGGGCATGCTGTGAGCTGGTGCAGGTCTATCACAGCCCATTTGCCCATGGCCCATGTGTCTTCTGCCACCTTCGTAGCTCAGGTGCCCATCATAGAGCTCTGCAGGGTGGTCACCTTGTTGTCAGTGCACGCTTTTATGAACGCACACTTATGCCATAGTGCAGCACATCAGTGAGGGCGCAGCAGTGTGTAGGACTCTTGTACATTTCAAAGGAAGAATGAGGAAGTGCTTGTCCCACTAGTTGAGTAGTTGATGGAAATTCCTTCAACTACTCGACTAGTAAACAAATCGATATTTAACATCCTTAGTAGACAAAGGTTTTTTTTTTGTGAATTACATTGCTAAAATCTAAGAGGTTTCTGAGCAAGTACAAACTGCATTTTTCCAAGGCCTTATAATTTGACCTAATTTGGACAGATTTTCATGGGGATGGCAAAACCCACCCTTCTTAAAAAAGCCACTTCTTGCCAAACTTCAGATTCCTACTACAATGTGTGTGGGGGGGGGGGGGGGGGAGGAGAGGGGAGGGGCCTTTCAGAGAAAAGATCACCAGAATTTTTTAAAATGAGCGTCCCCCCCCGACCCCCCCCCCCCCCCCAAAAAAAAATCCCTAACCTTGTGTCTCAGAAAATGGCCCAACTGTTTTGGCTGAAATAAAGATTATTATTCAGTGATAAAGATCAGCTCGTGTAATGCCACTAGCATGCAGACCTCTGATTGTTAACCTTCAGTACACTGTATATATGTAGAGATTATATATACAAATAGCAATTTTCCCCCTCTGTTAGCTGTGTTCAATTGAAGTGACCTGTGAATCGGCTAGTGTGATGGCAGCAACTCTGGCTAATGGTGGCTTTTGCCCAATTACTGGTGAAAGAGTACTGAGCCCTGAAGCAGTCCGGAATACTTTGAGTTTAATGCATTCCTGTGGCATGTATGACTTCTCAGGACAGTTTGCCTTCCACGTGAGTAACTGTTGGATTCTAATTGTTTCTTGCAAGGGATACTAATCCTAGACTGTTGTTTAAAACAAACATTTAGGATTGATCTTTTTGTACTTAAGCTGTTATGTGAATTAATCAGATGTTAAACACAATAGAACTTGAAAATCTGTTACGTAGGGTGGAGGGTACTAAAGCCTGAGGCTGTCGGAGCCCTGCTCCCCCATGGAGAGAGCAAAATACAAGCCCCACTGCCCTGGGCCGGTGTGGAAGGCTAAGCTGCAGCCCAGAGGCATCTGGCCCTTGCTGGTGGGCTTTGAGCTTTGACCCCAGGCCCTCTCAAGATTAATGCTAGTCCTGGTGATCCCATTCAAATAGGGTTCTGGCCCACAGTTTTAAAAAACTGCTGACCTAGTGCATCATGAAATTAATCGTTTCAAGGTATTTCAGACAAGTACTGTTGTGTAACACTAAAGTCAGACTTCATTTTTGGCCTGAAAATGTAAGTTGGACTTCAAAAATATCTCATTCTTTCAGAATGTAATCTCATGGTTTATTCAATTTAGTAATAATTCAAACAAATGTTAACTGGTGAAATCCTGAATTAGGTGCTAAAAAATTGCACTTACTATCTGTGTGTACATTTCACTTCTCTGCTGAGATTATCAGGCCTTGTGTTATAGTTCTTGCTGAACCACTAACATGCTGTCTGACCTTAAGTAAGCAGGGTAATTGCTGATCTGTCTCTCCACTTTCCTTATCTGTCAGGTGAGGATACTAAAGCTTACCATCTTATAAAATTTTCTGAGAATGATCAACTAAAAACATTAGATAATAATACATTTATGTGCAAAGTGTTATGAATCATGTAAGACTAGAATGTTAATGTAGTGTACTAAGTTTTTACCTTCCTGCAGGTTGGTCTTCCTGCAAAATCTGGAGTTGCTGGTGGCATTCTTTTGGTTGTTCCGAATGTTATGGGTTTGATGTGCTGGTCACCTCCTTTGGACAAAATGGGCAACAGCGTTAAAGGGATTCACTTATGTCATGTAAGGAAGGCTTCTTCTTTCAGTATTTTTTCTTTTGCAGTCAACATTTACTTATCTAGCATGGCTAAGGACAAACTGAACTTTGAGGAAATCCTTAAATTTGTTGATGTATGTACTCCCAGTCTGACCTGATCTGAGATCGAAGAGCAGTCTCGTTTTCTAACTTTTGTGGTCGTCATTCAGATAAGATTCATTATTGAACTGTGCAGACATTTAGAAAGTGATAAAACCAACCTTAAAAAGTGTTTGTGAAAAAAAGTTAAAGGAAAAATGTCTTGTGATATTATATATTGATAAATTGGAACACAAGATCTTTTCCACCTTAAGGAGACTCGTCAGAGTCCAAATATTCTTAATAGTGGCATCAAAGAGGGAATTCAGTCTTTTAGCAGTCAAGTATGTGGAAAAAAGGGTGGCTAAGGATGGCTAGTTCGACAGTTGTCTTTTGTATTAAAATACATTTAGTATATGTTATTGACAGACACTGCTATCCCTCTGAGACTATTCACAGAAAGACACTTTCCTAACAAATTAATTGAATTGGAACTGTTGACAGGGACCTTTGGCAGCTAGCAATAAGATGGGGATGGCTGTTTGTTATATTTTGATAAAAATATCATACTTTTGTGTGTGGGAAGATTGGTTGAAAGTCTCTAGAGGGACAACAGTCAGCCAAGTATTCATAACTTTCTCTTTTGTTGCAGATGTGACCTTTTAAATAATTGAAGGGTCCTGTTTGGTGCCAATGTTAAGAATATTTGGACTTTGGCCAGAGATCTTGTACCATACTTAGTTTGCACAGTAATAACACTGCTCTACAGCCAAAATGCTTCTGAAATAAATGTAGTCAAACTTTACTAATTCTGGGTCACTGAGAACGAAAATGATGCTTAAAATTGTTGATCGGCTCTAGTTTTCAAGATATGCTATTGGGTCAGTATATACGACCCTTGACTTGCGAATGGCAGAGGATAAGTGAGTTATAAAGGGAAGGGATCTCAATTTAAACCAGAAATGACTAAAATACACCTTTGACTGGATCTATGAATAAATCTATGACTGGGTTTGGACAGTACTTGCTTTTTAGGCAAAACAATGAATGATGCAATCTGAAGCTGGTATTGTGTCATACATGATATGAATTGCATCATGTTATTCCTAGAAGTCATGGATGATGCAATCATAACAAAGCTTACATTGCTTTGCTGAACAAATTGCCCTATATCAGCTCTAGAAATCATACAGTGTCGTGCTCTCTTATTTGTCAGTGTTTGATTTTTGCAAAGGGACACATTTCTGTTTAGCCAATGTGAGCAGAGATGCCTCGTACTTGTGTGAACAGTGCAGATAACTTCTTCTATGTTTGTGGTGAAGTGACTTTTGCATCACAAAAGCGCAGTAGAACCACTATGGTTAAGAAAGCTTATCACCTTTATTTTGGCTGCAAAATTGGAGATCAGGACAAGAGGTGGTCCCCACACATATGCTGCAACACTTGTGCAACAAATCTTCGCCAGTGGTTGAACAGGAAAAGGAAATCTATGCCTTTTGCAGTGCCAATGATTTGGAGAGAGCCAACTGATCATACCAGTAATTGTTACTTCTTCATGGTGCCTCCAGTTGGGAAAGGTGTATCAAAGAAGAAAAAGTGGACTGTGCATTATCCAAACATTCCATCAGCTATACGCCCACTATCCCACGGAAAAAGACTGCTGGTTCCTGATGCACCAGAATAATTCTCACTTGAGTCAGACGAGGAAGAGGATGAAACTTCTGGTCCTGAACCATCACAAGACCCACATTTTCTCCCATCCTCCTCCTCTGAACCACACCTTATAACACAAGGTGTGAACTGAATGACCTTATCAGGGATTTGGAACTACCCAAGAGTAAGGCAGAGCTGTTGGGCTCCAGACTACAGCAGTGGAATCTCCTGGCAGGTGATGTTAGGGTTTCCATGTTCCGTGACCGTCAAAAGGATCTTGTCCCATTCTTCTTCATGGAAGGTGATCTTGTAGCCTGCAACAATATTGATGGTGTGATGGCAGCCCTCAACATTGTTCACGATCCAGATGAGTGGAGACTGTTAATTGATTCATTGAAGACGAGTCTTAAAGCTGTTTTGCCATCAATTCCAGTTGGTCATGCAGTCCATATGAAGGAAACCTATGACAACATGAAACAACTTTTGAGGTGCATAAGCTATGACCAACATCAGTGTCAGCTTTGTGGCGATTTGAAGGTTGTTGCTCTCTTGCTTGGTCTGCAGACTGGATACGCAAAGTACTGCTGTTTTCTCTGCGAATGGGATAGTCGTGCAAGAGATTCCCACTACATCAAAATAGATTGGCCACTCCAACAGTCATTGGAGCCTAGGAGGAAAGGTGTTCAGCATCCACCACTTGTTGAATCAAGGAAGATTTTGTTACCACCCTTACACATCAAGCTGAGTCTGATGAAGAACTTTGTCAAGGCCATGGACAAAACACAAGCAGCTTTCAAGTACCTCCATGGAAAATTTCCAAGGTTAAGTGAAGCTAAGATAAAGGAAGGTGTTTTTGTTGGTTCTCAGATTCGTGAACTTATTCGAGATGATGCATTTGACCATGCACTGCGTGGCAAGGAAAAGACGGCACGGAAAGCCTTCCAGTTAGTGGCAATACATTTTCTCGGAAACGAGAAGGCAGACAACTACAGGTTGTTGGTGGAAAACCACCTCAAGGCATGCAAAAGCTTTGGTTGCAACATGTCACTAAAGATACATTTTTTTGCGCACTCATCTAGATTTTTTTTCCACCGAACTACGGAGCAGTGAGCGGCGAGCAATTTCACCAGGACATTGCAACAATGGAGAAACGCTATCAGGGCAAATGGAGCCCATCAATGCTTGCAGACTATTGCTGGACAGTGACAAGAGATGCTCCATTTAATTGCTGATTCTTAAAGTGTTACATAAACAGGACAGGTGAAATATTATCATGTAAAGCAACCATAAACACATGAAAAGACCTAGGTTTACAATTTATGATTAAAACTCTATCTACACAATATACATAAAACGTAAAAACTTAAATATCTTGGAAACAGTAGCCAATCAGTTGTTCTAATTGTCATATTTGAATTCAGCACATCAAAATACATAATAAATAGCACATTTTATCTCAGAAGCAGACAACTTCTAAAAAATTGTAGACTAGTGTAATGAATGGTGACACATCATTGGCCTTTCAAAAAGAGAAGAACATGGCAGGGACAAATAGTTTCTGTCTTTCTCTTCTGTCTACAAACTATGGTAGTGTTAATTAGAACAACAAAGAAAGGATATGCCAATGTTTAGAGCACTGTGCAATGTTTAGAGTACTACATTCGCCCAACTCCTATAGGGATGTAAGTGACTAAGTAGTTGACTATCTGATAAGCAAAAGCTTATCAGATAGTCGACACACTAGTCAACTAGCTGCTCCTTCTCCCCGCCTCCCCCCCCCCCCGCTGCTTCTGTCGGAAAGAGCTGGTTCCCCACAGCTGTAGCTCCATGCGGGTGGGAGGGGCAGGAGCATAGCGGTGGCATTCCGCCTTTGAACTGGCCCCAGACTCCATGCAGCATTTCAGTCTTTGAAATGCACAAGAGCCCCTGCTGGCACTTCCGTCTTCAAAATGTAGCAACAGCCAGGTGGGCTCTTGCAACATTTCAAAGCAGAAGCGCCCTTATTGACTAATTGAATAGTTAGTGGAAATTCCATTGACTATTTGATTAGTTAATCTAATTTTAACATCCCTAGATTCGTGTATTAGCTGCATAATAATCTAGTTTGTACCCCATTCTGGGGGTATGAACCAGTAGAGCATCTATTACTCTAGATGAAAATCTATTACTGTTTTTCAGCCTAGATATTTTTGCTTTTTAAATCTTATAATAAACAATAATTTCCAATTAAAAACTATTTTAAGAAATAACTGTCATTAATATAGAGCTGATAAATTGGCAAACTTCACATTGTTGCAAAAAAACTACTTGCCATAATGTTTGTGAATTTAATTTCGTTATGAGAAACTCTTAAATTGAATCCTCTCTGTCCAACTCCCTATCACAAGTGTTGTCTTTTTGTGATATAACACCTTATAAGTGTTTCCAAGTGGTATGATATTTTTACAGTGTGATATTGGTATATGTTAGCTTTCTTTCTAAATACCATCAATAATTCAGTTATTTACAAAATGAACTCTCTTATTGGAACTTGATAAAAATATGCCTTTATCAGTGTATGGAAGAGCGTTTTATGAAGAGACGCAAGGAGCCTCTCATTAAAGTCAGAAAATTAACTAAGTATATCATGTTTATTATGAAGCAAGAACATTTAAAAGTGTGTGTGTTAACCTCAGGTGAAAGAATATTGAAATATACCATTTACACAAGATGATGTAGGTTCTTTTTGACTGATTTCAGGATCTGGTTTCTTTGTGCAATTTCCATAATTATGATAACTTGAGGCATTTTGCAAAGAAGCTTGATCCTCGCAGAGAAGGTGGTGATCAGCGGGTAAGCTAAATATGTTAATGACTATTTTGTATAGTTATCTGATGGAAAATACAGGGTTAATCTGTAAACATAAAACTGCTCAATGACATGTATTGCATCAAAACTTAAAGATAAGCCTATCAATCTAGTCTTACCAGAGCACAGTTGGTATCAACATATGTTATATCTGTGTTGGATCTTAAACAGTAACAAGATTGTGTAAGATTCATAGTTGCTAACAACTTAAGTATTTCTTCTCCCTAGCTAGGCTGGGTGTATAGTATTTTGGTAATATTTAAGATAAATTTCAGTATTCTCCTTGCTGTCTAATAAAAATTTGGTCAGCTGGTAACTTAGTTTTTCCATTCTGCACTGCTATTCATGAGATCTGGGATCAGTATTTTTCACATGGTTCTCAGTGAAATCAGAGGATGGATTTCAGTTTAACTGGAAGATGTAAAATCCAGCTTAAAAAGATGTACACGCTTTCATCAAGCTTATGTGCTAAAAATGGAAGTGTAGCTATGGTGATGGTAGGGGCCAGTGCCTGGTGTCTCATGTGGGGCCATAGTCCAGGAAGCTAGCCCCTCTTGCCTCTCATGCTGCCACACAACTGCTCTCTGTTTTCAGCTCACTAACTCATTCAGAACCAGTGTGGCTAGCTCTGCTGGAGCTACAATTTACATTTCCAACTCAAAGTGTAGACCTCCTCACAGAGGGTATCGAGGCAGTGCACTTGGTGTTTGTCAAGTATCAGAGGGGTAGCCGTGTTAGTCTGAATCTGCAAAAGCGACGAGGAGTCCTGTGGCACCTTATAGACTAACTGAAGTGTTGGAGCATAAGCTTTCATGGGCAAAGACCCACTTCGTCAGATGCATCTGACGAAGTGGGTCTTTGCCCACGAAAGCTTATGCTCCTACACTTCAGTTAGTCTATAAGGTGCCACAGGACTCCTCGTCGCTCTTGGTGTTTGTGTGGCTGCAAAAATGTCATCATTGTACTCTAGCTCATAGGTCTGGATCTGCTGACCCACAGAAAAATCAGTCAGGGGCTTTTAGACACACGAGAAGTGTTAAGGGGGGGGGACACCCCAAACCTCTCAATGACATGGCCCCTGACTGAGAAGCAGAAAGACACCCACCACATTCTCTTTGTACACTGCTGCCTGGGGGCCCAGTCTAGTAGAGTTTGTGTGCTGCAGCCCCATGGGGGAGGCTCGAGTGCTAGCATGGATTCCCCAGTGCTGGGGGGGAGCCATGAGCCTCGGGGACCAGATCCAGGCAAGCCCGGGGGCCTTAGGTTCCCCACCCCTGCTTTAGATTAAGGCCTCCTTTCTGTTTCCAGGCTCTGGAGAGGGTCACTCCGTTCCTTTTGTGCTAAAGGATATTAAATATGTTATGGGTGCTTGAGGTTATGAGGCAAACAATGATATCTTTTCCTGAAGGATTTTACAAGGATTCGATAGTCTCCCAAATGGAAGATAGAGTAGTATGAAAAAGTTACTTTTGTTTTTATTTGCATGTGCATTTAACATTCCATATTAAATAGTTAGAAAGAGAGCTCTATGTATAGCTGGAAAACTTACCTTAACTATTTGTAATAAAATGTCACAAAGTGGAGACAGGTGGAGGTTCAGTCTGTTGGCATTGAGAGCAAATATCTGTAACACACAGATTTGTTTCTTTCTTCAAATACACTAATAAATAATGTATGTTGCTTAAACAACTAGCATTCCTTTGGACCATTGGACTATGAAAGTCTCCAGCAAGAACTTGCTTTGAAAGACACAGTGTGGAAAAAAGTGTCACCTGAGTCAAACGAGGACATCTTCAGAACCATAGTGTATAGAATGGAAGGTCGGGGAGAGCAAAACTAAAGGAATGGGTTCTAGTTTCATAAAGTTCTGCATTTTACAAGCCCTCAAGCATCTCTAGATTAAAGAATGTCAGTTTTGTTTCCTTCATATTTTTGGTTATATATAAACTTTTTTCTTTTATTGTGCAAATACTGTATATGCAATACCAAAAATAGACTATTAACATTTAAAAAAAATCTGCCAAACCACTTTCCTAGTTCCTTAAAGTAAATTTATTGTTAACAGAAAAATCTAAATGTTTTAAAACATAGGTTCTTTGTTATATTTGAGAATTTGTACATGAATTAAAGGTGCTTTTACTAGAGTTCTAAGAAGATTTTGTAATGTGTCCTCTTACTTGCATTTCTCTATGTTCCAGATATGGTATCTAGAACATAAAATAGTACCATATCTAGAACATAAAATAGTACACCAAAATAAAGTAAGATGACAATCCCCAAATAGGTATACATGAAACAATCAATTTGCACCTGTTTCTTTTGTTTCATGTGCACCCACAAAATGTGTTTAGCATAAATAGATCCCTTTCGTACATCATATTAGCAAAAATAAACAGTTAATTACCAAATTGTATTCTTTTTAGCATGTTTTAAATTATGCATGTTAATATTCAATTAATAGAAGAGGAAGTAGCTTTGTATCTTTCAGAGCTGCTTTAATTTCATAGCTAGTTAACTTAGGAAGAGAGAGATTTCTTACTAAAGTGTTCTGAGTGCTCCTCTAGGAGCTGTCCTACCAGCTGCCATTCTAAAAATACTACACTCCACTTTTATTTTAGAGAATGTAAACAATCTTAGTTTTAGAGGGGTAGGTAAAGCGAAAATATATTCCAAGTAAAAAAGAAAAATTGGTAAAGATTTTTAAAACAGTTTTAAAAGTAAGTATTAATGACTGCAAATAAAAGTACTTCAGTTGTTCTACTAGCTGTATTGGTCCCCGGAGAGTTGATGACAAAGAATGGTGAAGTGATCTTTTATTGGACCGCTACCTTTATTGGTGGAAGGAACAAGCTGTTGAGCTCCATAGAGCTCCTTTTCTTTCTTCAGACCTGTAAAACAACTCTGAAGTTTGAAAGCTTGTTCTTTCCACTAACAGATGTTGGCCCAATAAAAAAAAAAAAAATTACATCACCCACCTTGTCTTGCTCTGAATTTTTTAGCAGTTATCTCTCTCTCTCTCTCTCTCTCTCTCTCTCTATCTCGCTATCTCTATCTATCTATCAAAAAATAGAAATGGTCCTACCCTTTGTGTTTTATCTACTTAATATCTCTTTAGTTCTTTCCTAGTGACAAAATTTCTGTCTTTAAGATGTTCATAATCGGCTGTAAATCTCAGATATTGCTCTATTCATACTGTGCAACAGTTTGATCTAGTATGAAATGGTCAATATAAATCTTAGAAGTAGGGCTGTCAAACTTAACATTAATCACAAGATTTTTTAAACTATTAATTGCAGTTTTAATCACACTTAATGAAATACTATTTTAAATATTTTTTAATTTTCTACATTTTCAAAAAGTGAATTACAATATGATATAAAGTTGTACAGTGCTCACATTTACAGGGTAAAAATATAAATATATAAGAAATGGCATTTTTTAGTTCCCCCTCATGCAGATACTGTAGTGCAACTTCTGTATCATGAAAGTGCAGTTTATAAATGTAGATTTTTTTACATAACTGCACTCAAAACCAAAATGATGTAAAACTTTAGAGCCTACAAGTCCATTGAGTCCTACTTTTGTTCAGCCAGTGTCTGCTCATTATTTACAGTGTCACTTGAAAGTGAGAACATGGCAGTGTTGTAGCCAGTATTGCAAGATGCTTAAGTGCCAGATATTCTTATGACCCTCCATGCTTCATCAGCATGGAAGTATGTCCTCTGAAATGGTGGCCAAAGCATGAAGGGACATATGCATGTATATCATAATTGATATGAATATACAGGCAGTCCCCGACTTACGCGGATCCGACTTATGTCGGATCTGCACTTACGAACGGGGCTTTCTCGCCCTGGAGCTCGCAGGCAGCGGTCCGCCACCTTGACCTCCGGGGCGAGAAAAGCTGCTCCCGGTGCCCCTGGTCTGCTGGGGACCATCTCCAGCAGACCAGGGGCACCGCGAGCAAAGCCGCAGCCGCTTTCTTGAAAGTGAGAACATGGCAGTATTCTCAGAACACTGGCAAAGCCTCAGAAGCGTGGGACCCCGCCGCGGCTGCGGCTTTGCTCGCGGTGCCCCTGGTCTGCTGGGGACAGTCTCCAGCAGACCAGGGGCACCGGGAGCAAAGCCGCAGCGGCGGCAGGTCCCGTGCCAGAGCAAAGCCTCAGAGGCGCGGCACCCCGCCGCTGCAGCTTTGCTCCCTGTGTCCCTGGTCTGCTGGGGGGAGGGGGGGCGCAGCTAGTGTGCCCCCCCCAGCAGACCAGGCTTTTGTTGTGGACCCTGGGGCAGAGCAGCTGGGGCGCTGCCAGTTGGTCCCGCAGCGCCGCTCTGGGCACTACTGGACCAACCCGGCAGCACCCCAGCTGCTCTGCCCCAGTCGTCCTGATTCAGCCGCTGATCAGTTTCAGCAGCAGCTGACTTGGGGATTTGGGGTTCTTAAGTTGAATCTGTATGTAAGTCAGAACTGGCGGTCAGTTTCAGCAGTGGCTGAATCTAGACACCAGTTCCGACTTACATACAGATTCAACTTAAGAACAAACCTACAGTCCCTATCTTTTACGTAACCCGGGGACTGCCTGTAATAGAAAATGTAGGGGAAAAAAAATCCACAAATATTTGTAATAAATTTCAGATGAGTATTGTTATTGTTTAGTAGTACAATTAAAACTTTTTAATCGCATCAGATTTTTTAATAAAGTTAATTGCTTGAGTTAATTGACAGCCCTTCTTAAAAGTATTTCAGACAATATAGATAATATAATGGGATCCAGTATTTTCTAAATTCTAGAGGCCAAATGCATAGCTGTTTTATACGGTTTTTACTGATGCTGAGTTTTTTTGGTAAAATTCTTCACTCTCTACATAGCTGACTCTTTATCCTTGTCTTCAGCTGATCATACTATGTTCCATGCCCCCTTCCAATTAACAAAGACCTAGTTTATTGTTAATTCCAAAGCTCAACCCAAATAACCTCTGATCAAGTCTCTTTTAAAAAGTTACTGGTATAGCCTTTACATAAAGGTTCCAAACTATATCCATAATTGGACAGGGAAGTATTTATATACTAAGGCTATGTCTATAGTACAACCACTCAGCCAACACATCATAGGTACAGAGTATTAGTGTAGCTAATGAGTCATAGTTTGGGCTAATAGAGGAAAGACAGGGCTGAGGGGGCCCACTCTACTTACCTAAGCTGTGCCTTGATGCCAAAGACTTTTTCTTCTTCAGGAAAAGACCTCCCTCATTGGGACAAGCTGTGGCAGGGAGGAGATACTGGAAAAGGCTCTTGTCAGTGCCCAGCTGCTGGAGTTTTCTTCTGCCCCAGGGATAGAGTAGCAGTAGGGAAAAGCTGAGCCTTTCCCAACTTTCCCTTTGTCAGGGCATTTCTTCTATATAGTGACAAGCTCTGGCAACTAGAGATGTAAAAGGGTAACTGTTTAAATAGTTATGGTTGCATGTGGTTTCCCTGGGAGTTGGCTTCACTGTAGTATAAAACTTATATATAAGCTTTAACTGAAGAACCCACAGCACATGTAACTGCTAGGATTTTTAGCGGTTACACAGTTACATTTTTAAACAATTTTTTTTATATCCCTACTGACAACAGGGAGAGCAGAATGTACATTTTACTATGGCATGTAGTTTTATATGCTCAATGTTATGTTGAAAGTGTTGTGAAATGTTGACATTGTCTGAATCATTTCAAGGAAAGCATAGATTGTAAAACAACTTGGGCACTTACAAAACAAGAAAATAAGTGAAGCAGGATATGCAATGAATGGTGATGAGGAAGCATTTCTTGACCATAACATTTAAGTATTGATAATAGCTAATGAGTGCAGCTCAGCTAAATCTAGAAGTACTGTTTAGATGTTATATATACAAATACTGTTACAAGTGAGTCTAAATGATCTTCTTGTAGCAATATATAGTTATGTTATGGCTATATGCCTTTTGAAGCGTATGTTAATAGAAAATTACTCAGGCAACCTTTTCAGAAAATTAACGTACTGGGGACTTTGAAATACTAATAAAATAATGTAGTGGGTTCTATTAAATGCCATTCAGAAAAATAGTATAAATTATTGAATGAAAACTCAGCATATAATTTTATCCCAGTTGTGTTGCTACACTTGTCCAGGGTTATAATGAAATAAGAGCAAGGGAAGGTTAGTTAAGCTCTTTAAATATCCTTGAAATCAACAACATTACATGAATAAGAAAGTTGAGGTAAAACAGTAGTCACTGAGACATTGCAAACAAAACTCCGCAGGTGTGTGCCTCAGATATGCCCCGTTGCTGTAATTGGTTAATTTGTTTTGAACATTTAGAAGATTGTAGGATGGCGCATACAGGGTCTATGCCCCCTAGTGAACTCATGTTGCTGAATGTATTTAAAAATGAAGGTGGACCTGTGTGGGCATTCTTTGCCAATTTCACATTATTTGGAACTAATTTTAAAACTAGCTGAAGTTGGAGAAATTGTTTCTGATGGATTCAGATCTGAAAATATAGCCCACAAAGCTTTAAGTATTTAGGTATGTAAATTACACACAGAATTCTGAGAGAGGCAAGTCATAGTAAACGTGACAGGATTTAAAATGTACAGGATTTCAAAAGTGATTAGGCATTTATGTGGCCAACAAGCATGTCCAGAGTGTGTGTTTAAAGTTTTGGTGGCGATATAAGCCAACCTTTAACTGTCGTGGATAAGTTGGAAGCTTTCCTTTGGTCCGATTTATCCCATAACCTGCCTTCTCCAGTTTCTTGCTCCTCCTCTAAAGTTTATGGTACTGGCTGCTGTTTGTAACAGGTTACAAAACTAATTGGTCCATGGCCTGATCCAGTATGGCAATTCCTGTACACTTGTATTTGTATGTTTTGTGAACATTGTCCTAAAGAATGTTGTGGATAGAGGCTAACTATTAAATACGTTTATTGAAGATATTTCTGAGTACATAAAGGATTTAATATTCATCTTCATCTGTGTTATGGCAATACCAGTTCTTGATATTCAAGCATTTGTTCTTTTTCTTTTGTCAGCATCATTAACATTTCATTGGAAATGTAAATGCTTTTGTAAACTTCATTTTGGCATTTGTGTGTTGTACCTCCTGGCTCAGTTCTTTAAGTTACTTGTCGTGTTTTCCATTTTTCTTTTGCATTGTATGTGTATGCATCTTGTCTAGCAGGCTTATTTTTGTATTACATAATAAATTTATTTTAAGCTGATTTTATTGTATGTTTTCTATTGGAGAAAGAGAACTTTCATTCAAGCACATGGACCAAAACAAGATAGTGAACATATTCCAGAAACTTCATTCTGGTTTGAAATAGGTATAGTGAGTGATATGAGTTAAACAGCAATTGAAAATACTTGAAAGAATGTCTTGACTACATTTTGTAATATTCTTATTTTTCCTTTTTGTTAGAAATACCATCTTAGAAGCTTGAAAATAATAAATATTTGTCATGGTTCTTTTCAGCTTCCCACCCTTTTCTAAAAAGCAGAAGCTAATATTATTGTGATTTTATTTTTTCCTATACAGCAGCACTATAGATATCATTCTGCAACTACGTGGCTCTGGGAATAGAATTTAAGTTCAGTATTTGATTTGGCAAAATAATTGGAAGTAAGCATGTTGGTTTTGGTGCCAACCTGCTAATTGTGGCTCAGTAATCATTTTTTTAAAATTAGCAAATATAACTAGTGTTAAATCTTATTTATAATCTAGAAATTATTCTAAACGGCATCTTAACATTTTAAAGGTAGATTGATTTGGGGTATAAACACTTTGGTAGTGATCCTTACATCATTTTGGACATTTTGAATGAGCACTGTGGAATATTCTGCATACTTTTTTTTAACAAAATTAATGTTACCAATGGAAGTGCACTCAGCGTGAAGAGGTCCTTATGTAGAGAAGCTTAATGTGGCTTATTCTGAAACAGAATTAGAGAGAGAGAGAGTGATTTATAAAGTGTAATTAATTATATCATGCTTTTAAAAATATTTGCATAGCATCATGAATACAAGTGTGCAGGACTTTTTCAAAAGACAAAATTAAACCCACGAACAAAAGATTTTAGTCTTATTCAGTTAAGATGAGGAAAATTAAAGAAGGGGGTAGCTGTAGATGAGGAGAAAGTTTACAAATATACTCAACTTTAGAGGTTGCATGTGTCCCTTGTGTTTTGGGCTGGATTTTTTTTTAATATGTGCCTTTTTATCTGTAAAGTGGAAGCTGGAAAAAGGAAATAGTAGAAAAGCCAAAAGAATGGTGAAAGTCATTAAATTACCCAAGTATTTACTCATAAGCAATAATATTTTACAGTGCAGAAGGTCTTGATACATACATGTCATTGATTAGTAATTCACAGTACTTCAAGGATGAGCTTTATCACTTAACTAGCAACAAGCAGATTAAAGTTTAATATCTAGAATGTTATCTTTTTGGAGATGGATTGGTTTTTCAATTTGGTTTTACATTGGGCAAAACAGTGCAAAGTTGTGTCATTGTTGAGTTGAAAAATTGAATGCACAATTTAAAAATGTTAACTGTCATCAGTGAGTTGAACTGTTTATAATTATAATTGAGTTTATTATTGGAACAATTTAACATGTTTTCAGTGCATGTTTTTTTACAGATCCAGGTAGATGTATGACATTCCACATTTATACTAGTTGTTGGAATGGCAAGAGGCTATATAAATCTGTGGGCCTAGCAGTAATAATTATGCAACGCCTAAAGCTTGCTAGGTGCTTTACAAAACAAAACAAAAAAATCTTTTCCCCCAAGGGTCTTGCAATGAAAGATGAAATAACTTACCTAAAGAAGTGTTGTTGAGGCTGGAAATCAAGTAGAAATCTGGTAAAAATCACCTTACAATAAACTAGCTCTTTGAAATGTGTTTTCTACACATTTCACTTTTGGTGCACATGCATCATATGTGCATGAGATCAGATTTTTTTTTTTGAATAGCAATGTCTCTAGGGCCATGTCTGAGCCCCTCTATACCTCTTGATTCCCATAGCAGAGGGGAACGAGGTAGTAGTACATGCTCACTTCATTTTCCAATAGGAAACCTGAGGTTGGGCCTTTACTTAGTAGAAGAAAGGGCTGGATGTAGAATCTGTGTGCTCAACATGTCTTGAACTACATTTACTGTAAGGAAACCATAAGTTCTTTGAGTGATTGTCCACACATGCCAATATTGCTAATAGCAAGCAGTCATTGAAAAGCTAGAGGCATGTGAATGAGAGCCTACTTCAAGAGTGCTTGTAGTACTGCACTGCTGAAGTTTGCATGTGAACTATAGGCTTGCATCAGAAAATAAATGGGAGATAACTGTGGTCTGAATTTCATTTTGAATCCCTTGCCCTCTGCCTCTAGTGAGGAGTTTTGCTTGTGGGCACTGGATATTAGCTCCCTAATACCACCAGCCATTCATGAGCTCTTCTGAGTTAGTTACCCGTGTCTTCATCTAGTACAGGGGTCTCCAAACTTTTCTGCCCGAGGGCCGCATTAACTATCAAACAGCAGTTCGGGGGCCAACTACACACTTGAGGTCCAAATAAAAAACAATCAAAACATGGATGTTGTTTTTAATTATTTATTAAAATAGATCCACTGTTTGAAATTGGGGGTGGTGCTTGTCCTAGTCCTGCAGGAGGGGCTCCAGAACGGGAAAACTGCTGAGAACTCATTTCCACCTGCGCAATGTGATGAAAATTGTAAGCAACATAATCCTGGCAATATGTTCAGCCTAAGACGCTCACACTTGAAGAGATGTGATCGCTCTCCTATCATGCAGGGAATGAGGTGACAATTTGTAACATAGCCCCATGGAACAAGGGGCATGCATTTTAATGGGAAAAGCTGGTTTGAAAGCAGACACGTTATCACTTGGTAAAGGAAGTTGGAAAGCAGTGCCCAACGCTCCCACAGACTGATACCCGGCAGGGCGGTGCTGCTCTGGGTTGTGGATGAGAGAGACCAGACGTGGAAGGGAGAGGGATGTTTCTTCAGGGCGCACTGCAGGGACCAGGGCAGCGCGTTAGGCACGGCACAGCGTCACCCAGAGGCTGTGCCACAGCAACCAGACCGCCTCCTGCAATGGGCACCAGCTCCTCAGGTATCCCCCCCCCCCCCGCGCGCGAAGTACCCACTTCAGCCCCCTCTCGAGCCAAGAGCCCCATAAACCAGCTACTAGCCCCTTCGCTGATTGGGTGGCATAAAGGAGACTACGTCATAGCCCTGTACCAATCCAAGGTCAAGCTGGGCCACGAGCCAATCGAACGCAGATTTAGGCTCGTGCGCTCAACCAATCGAGAGCCCAGCCCACTAGTGACCTCATGAGAGAGCTAGCCAATAGGATAAGAACGCACTGGCCAATAGGGAGCAATTGTCCACGCCAAGTCCCAACCCCTCTCGCTGTGAGGGACGCGCAGAGCCCGGATGTTCACAAGCAATAAAGCGCAACGGCCACCAACAAGCCAAAAAGGTCTCCACGGGCCGGATGAGAGGGCCTCGCGGGCCGCATCCGGCCCGCGGGCCGTAGTTTGGAGACCCCTGATCTAGTAGATAGATGGACAAAGGATACCTCTCAATGTCTGAGTCCCTTGAAATTGTTCTTCTGTGGTATCCAGCCCAATACTGGGTACTTACAGAAATCCCAAAACCTCTGTTCCCAAAAAAGCTGTGTGTCCTACCTTACTGGTTTTATTTTAAATCAGTGCTCTTGAAAATTCCAAATGTTTGTGCGAACTTACAATAAAACAAAAGATGGTGTCCAGGAAAGGAGCCTCTACTATGGACTTGAAGGGAAAGGGGAGAGTAGTTTTTTTTATCTCAAGGAACAAACTCCCCCCAACTAATTGGCATGACTGCAGTGAGTTGGTTTCTGCTATCTTGGATTATATACAGGGGGATATATACCAGAGGAGGGAGTGTGACCTATCCGGAGAGAAATATAGGAAGAGAAGAAATGTTGTTACTATACTAAAAGTAAAAAAGGGGCTTTGGAATGCATTTCAAACATGGAGTCTATGGACAGTCTCTCCAAGAATTATTAATCTCATGCTAAAGATATTGTCCCTGATTAACAGTCGTTGGTTAAAATACATTAACTGATATGTGCAATGTTACATGAATAGGGGATTTATAAAGTATAGAGATTGTGAGCAACTCAGTACCGGAGATATGTCCTCTGTCTAGAAAGTACTCATGCATATTGTGAGGGCAGTTGTTTATATATCCTTTTTGGCTTCTTATAACCTATACATGGATTCTGGTTTATATTTTTCTCAGTCTGGACAGCTCATACAGAATCAAAATATTCTATTTTTAGTTAAATAGGACTTTATCCCCCCTTTGCTAAATTTTTCATACTCCTTGATGCAGACAGGTCACTTGACTCTTTTCAACTCAAAAGTCTATATTTGCCTGGCCTGAACTGCACACTTAGGGTGTGTCTAGACTACAGGGTTTTTTTGAAAAAAGTGGCCTTTAAAAAAAAAAAACAAAAAAAAAAAAACACCCTCCCCTGCATCTAGACTGCTGCATTCTTTTGACAGTAAATTGAAAGAACGCAGCAGTTTTTTTGACCACAGAAAACTTCGTTTTACGAGTAAGTGCCTCTTTTCGAAAGCGCTCTTGAAAAGAGCTATATAATGCAAACTGTGCTTTTTCGAAAGAGAGCATCCAGACTGCCTGGGTGCTCTTTCGAAAAAGCGGCTTGCTTTTTTGAAAGTACTGGTTGTAGTCTAGACGCTTTATTGAAAGTATCTTTCGAAAAAGCCTCTTTCACAAGAGGCTTGCAGTCTAGACGTAGCCATAGTTACACCGTTTTAACTGTATCTGTTGAAAATTTTAGTTAAACCTGTTCATCCTTATGTGGGAAGAGAAGAAATCCAGAGTTCAGAATTTTTAAAATCTTGCAACAAACTCACTCCTGTGAGTCACAACTATATAAATAATTATGAAAATGTTGCTTTGTAGGGTAGTATAAAAACTGTTGGCTACTAGTACTAAATGTGTCACTAGTTAGTGTATGTGGTTCAAGCCAATCTTTGAGGATTGAATATGCTGCTGGAGACATCAGCCGCTTTTCCGGAAAAACTTGCCAGCTGACTACACTGGCCGCTTGAATTTCCGCAAAAGCACTGACTTCCTACTGTAAGAAATCAGTGCTTCTTGCGGAAATACTATTCTGCTCCCATTCAGGCAAAAGTCAAAAGTAGACAGCTCATATTTGTTTTCTGCAAAAAAGCCCCGATCGCGAAAATGGCGATCGGGGCTTTTTTGCGGAAAAGCATATCTAGATTGGCACAGACGCTTTTCTGCAAAAAGTGCTTTTGCGAAAAAGCGTCCGTGTCAATCTAGACGCTCTGTTCCGAAAATGCTTTTTAATGGAAAATTTTTCCGTTAAAAGCATTTCCGGAAAACCATGCCAATCTATACGTAGTCTAAATTAAAAGTTCAGTTAGGTGGTATTCTACTGACAGTCCCTTTCTTTTGTTTGCTTTGCAATTACCTTTATACATTGGTAGAGGGTCAAGTCATAGACATGAATGTGAGCATTTGGACCCTTCCATATAATTAACAGCTAGTTTTTATTTTTTATACTTTTGCTATGCAGGTGTAGAAACACTTGCCGGTTCTGTGGTAATAGTGTCTGTTTTGTAAAGACTTTTTCCTCCTCTTACCTGTTGTTAAGCTACATGGCATAAAATATTCAAGAATATAGTGTTTCCCTGTAGATTCAAGATTCGTCTTGAATATTCATTATGTAGTACCTCTTGTTAATATTTTCTCCAACCTTCTAATCCCCCTTTTCTGATCATCGATGACAAAACTTTTCAAGTTTATAAAAAATGCTACCTGTAAATTACTGGGACGTGTTTGCCAGTACTTCCTTTGTGGTGACCACAGTATATATAATTTTGATTACATGATTTTTCTCACTCTAGGAAAGTAAACTATCCCTACCTTTGGTGAATTGAATTCTGTTAAAGCTTTATAGTTTGTGACATGCTGCACATTCCTGAAATCTGGATTTCCTGCATTTTCCTTAATTTGTTTGGCTCAGAGATTAGTCAAGTGATCTGGAATTGATCCAGGTTTTTCTTATATTTATTTGTTAGAATTTTCGTAAAGTGGCGAAAGTGACCTTGTAAGTCCTGTAGCATTTTCTCTGCACATTTAAATCTCTATATTTACTATATTTATAAAAATTGACAACAGAGCTTTATTTTTCTTTTCATTGATGTAGATTATTATTTATTGGAACCCCAGGTCAACTCTATGCACTTTATATGCAAGCATTCACCTGGATTTCTGTCTTTATACAATATGCTTTCTTAGTTCGGGTAAATCAACTAGTTAAGCAGGGTGTTCCCATAATTTGCTTCGCAAGGAATCAAAGGATTATACTTTATTTGTATTAAAAATATCATTCTGGAGACATGGAACATGGGAGAAAACATGGAACTCTGGCATTCTGACCAGCTGGTTCACAATGGAGCATTGCATGCTGAGATCTGTTGCCCCTAAAAGTTACACTTCTGAGTTAAGGGCTGACTTCAGTCGCCTTTGTACTAAAGCATGATTTTGTTCCTGAAAGTAATTTGTATTTCTGTTTGACCTTAAATTGGATTTTTGAAAAAAAATGTTTGTTTTTTTAATTACATTTTCTGTTAATATATGGGCAGTGAATGAAAATATCAGCTGGAAAAGTACAGTGCCTCTGATCTGGAAATACATTATATAAAGATTAGATCAAGGACCATTTAGAAGCCCTTGTGATTTATTAACCAAGTAGTGTGAACTAAGAACATGGTGCTGAGCTATTAGAGTAATTGTGCTTGCTTCCTGTTGATGTGTTCTGCTAGTCAAATTTTCCTTGAAGTAGACAACTTTTGTTTGTGCAGTTACTCAAATAGCGTGAAAGCTGTTTATTTTACATATTTGTCACTCATAGATTAAATTTTGGTTAAAATATGTACAACATATTGACCTGCTTTTAGGTATAAACAATACAGTAGTACTCAGTGCCTTTTTTATGACAGTATGCTCCTTCTTTTGGGAGCACTCGCCACTTTTCCCCAGCACAGCCCCCAGCCAGCCCTGTGAGCACTTGTGACGGAAGCCAACTCTGGACACGTGGCAATTAAAGGGGCCGTGACCGCATTTCAGCCTGGCATGTGTGGGGGGAGGGGGGGGGGAGGGTTTTTTTTTGTAAACAAAAAAAAGCACTGGTAATACATATGGTCAGCATCTGAACAGGAATTATATAAGGATGTTCACAGTGCTTGTTTATGCTTATTAATATTCCATTTTAAGATCTTCAGAAGATAACTAGCTTAACTGAACCCATAAGTATTTAAAGAGGATATTTATTATTCCGAGATAAATGTTGTTTAATTTATATCAATAGACTTTATATTTCTAAATTTGGTAGAGAAGGGCAAAATCAGTTTTTTTGTTTCTGGACCTAGACAAAAATTAAGCTGCTGTTTGAGTGCATGTCTGTGTTTTGCACTCTGTGCTCATTTCCCTGATTTCACATTCTTTTGGCAGTGTCTGTTGGACCACAACTGCTCCCCAAGCCTCTTGTGTGACCCAGATAGGGGCATGAAGGGTATGGCATCCTCAGCTGTCCTCCTGTTCCTTCTTACTGCCTATTTCTGAGTCAGAAACGTAGTGTCCAATTCTCTCAATGTGATTAACCCTTTTGTAGTGTGAAAAATTGGGAGTGGTGGGATGAAGGTGTTTATCCCTCCCTGGGGCACATGGCCATTTTGCGGGGCCCAGGGCAGCCCAATTTCGCAGGGTCCCCCTTTGCCATGGCGCATGCGCGGTGGAGCCACAGCGCATGCACGGGGCTTTTTGAAGCGCGGGGCCTGGGTCAGCCGCCCCGCTCACCCTGCCCTATATCCGCCCCGATCCCTCCCCTCCTTTTTGAAAACAACCCAAGCCCTTATTTTTTTATTTCTCTGGTAAGATGTGTGGCACTAGGTTCAGCCCTTACAGCAGAGCCAAAGTCTTCTGGATTTAAGAATTGCTCATTGTGATGCAGTGATGGCTTTAAGCGGTGTCACTATTGTGTCCTGGGGAGGGGCATATTACTGACAGACGAAAAACTCTCTCTAAGGGTACGTCAACACAGCAGTGCAGTGTTATTTCAGAATAACTGATGTTATTCTGAAATAACATAGTCTGTCTACACTACAAGCAGTTATTTCCACATAATATCAAAATAAGGTCAAGCTGGAAGACTTCTTAACCTGATTCCTGTAACCCTCATTTTATGAGTAAGGGGAGTTGGAGGAAGAGGGCTCTTCCTCAGACTTCCTGCTGTGCAGACAGTGCCAAAAGCTGAAAAGCTATTTCAATGCGTTACACAGTTGACATAGCTCAAGTTGCTTAGTTTATTTCAGTTTTATCCCTGCTGCCTAGATGTGCCCTAAGAGAGTTTAGGGAAGACTTTCCTGCCTTTTGTGGGGGGTTTTTTGGGAATGTGTCCCCATCTTTGGAATCTCAGGTATCAGTGGCTGAAGAGCCTGAGCAAACCTTTTCAAGTATTCCTGTGAACTTGGGATCTACCCCCAGTTCAGTGTCTTAAGTCTAGAGACTGTCCTTTAAGATCAATAAAACATCTGTCGTCCAGGGGAAGAAGGACCACTTCTCTAGCAAGGGGATCAGATCTCTGTCTCCCTTGCTGGGTTCTAACAATAAAAAGGTGCAGATGGCCTGGGTCTACCTCTTTTTGAAGGTGGTCCAAAATGGCCCCATCTGGCACTTTGTCGGGCACTGGTCACTATGTCTCTGTGTGGACTTACTCAGAGCTTCTAATGTTGCCCAGTACCAGTCTTTCAGCACTGAGGTTCTTGGTGCCCACAACACCAGTTCCTGACATTTTTGATGGCTTCTGTCTGCCTTAGAACCTTTTTCAGTGGTGACAGCTTTTATAGTACTGAGCCATCTAACTGTCCCAGAGCTATGTGAATCACCACTACTTTTAGCTTTGAAGATCACATCTTCAGTTTTGGTCACTTCACCCAGTCTGCTCCAGCTCTGAAAGTAGTCCTTCTCTTCTTCGTTGAATCATAGCAAAGAGGCATCACCAAAATGTTCTTGCAATCCTAACCGTTTTGATTTTGTGACTGAGAGGGAATCGAGAGTACTTTTTTATAACCCTAGATTAGATTTTCCAAGAGAGAGCTCTCCTCAGGGCCCCCTGCCTCATACCCCTCCCATCAGCATTGTCAGTAGTGGGCACCATGAGGCTTGCAGCCAGTCTGAGGCCAGCTTCTGCAGCTGCACCTGGGATAAGGACTCCTCCTTCCACAAGAATGCAGGGATTACTCAAAGACCAATTCCTCCTCAACAGCTACAGGAATACACAATGCGGAACAGGACCTGCAGATTGGTGAACAGTTCATACCAGCACCCATTCTCTCTGCTGTGCCTGTTGAGACAGCGGTGGTATCCTTGTCATCAAGCACAAAGCCTGATTAATAAAACATTTCAAGATTCATTATGCTTATGGTAGATATGCTCAAAATTTCTGGGGTAGCTGTGCAGAAGACATCCCGTATCTTACAATCCACACAGTGATTTATGTGATGCTAATAAAAAAGGGGCCATATAAGGCAAGACAAACTCTTCTGGTTGATTAGCAATATCAACATTTGATAGATTTGAACATTTCTGCATACGTTCTGTTCCAGGTTGCAAGTAGGGGCTGTGGTCAATAAGATCACTAGTCAACTGGGATCACCAAAATTCATGTTCAGAGAAGAAGCCGAAGAGACTTGACCTTATTTGGCAGCAAAAATTGTTCTTCAGGTAGTCTGCAGGCAAGAATCTTTAATTATCAAACTGTATTGGCAAAATGTTCTAAATTGGGACAGCGTCCCTAAATTCATGGACAAACTCACATATGACAGCATGGAGGAATATAATTCTCTTGTCTGAGGCACAGCTTATGACACACACATCTCTCGAAGCTTCTCTCAACATTAGACACAGCAATAAGATCTTAGACCGCCTTCGTTGTCATGAAGAGGCCCGCTTGACTATAGCCACCTGGAATATCAAAAGAAGAGCAAACATTGCCTCCTCTTGTTGCCATTTTCTGGTTCCAACTCCTTTATTATATTTAAAAAAATAGCAAGTGGCCTCACAATCTAAAATTAATAGGTCAGAAATTAATCTCTACAAAGGGCTTTTTGATCTTTGTGCTGTATTGCTGTCTTGCCATGTCTCCCTTCTCCAGATACTATATTAAGGGGGAGTGAGCCACTGGTCACGTGGAGAGCATCAATACTAAGTACCAAGAATGTGGCTGGCTGGGTCTAGTGTATGTTTAATTTTGGAGGGAGTGAGGACAGTTGGTTGCATCCTCCAGAGATGAAAGAACTTGTTTGAACATGGCAGGAACTGTATGAGGCATTTTGACATTTGGCCACATTCTTCTGAATGTTGCCCTCTGCCAAGAGCATGAGGGGTGGTGGTGGAAACATTTTAGAGTTGAGGCTGATTTGTGATGGGGAATAACAGACCATAATACAGTGCAGAAAAAGTTGCATGAGACGTTGTCTTCACTGACCCAAACACATTGTATCTGAAATCTTCCTAAGAATTGTATACCTGTGAGTGAATGCACTTCCTATTGTCTGAGACCGTATTTGAAGAGAAAACATTCTTGGAAGTGTTCCCTTTCTGTAGTCAACCGCAACAACTAGGTGAGGCTTCTTAGAAATAAACATTTCCCTGCCTCTCCCAACAACATGAAAGGTGCTGGAATATTTCTACTCACTTGCTGTGAGTTGTTTATTCATAAAACAGTTATAGCATAGGCTACAGATGTGCAACACTTGTGTATGTCACCCTTTCTAGTGTACCTCAACTGGGATGGGGGAAGGAGGGAAAAGAGCACCTTTCGTGGTGAAAGATAGCTCAGTCTGCATGCAGTCCTCACTTCTTCAGAGATTGTCAGACTGCCTGTGTAAACCTTTTCTAATGTAGCCTCTGTAGCCCATCTTGGTTGTGCATGCTGGGCTTCCCAGCACCCCTCCACAACCCAAGTGGGCCACACACCTGCCTTCCTAGCTCTCCACCTTCCCACATCAGACCAGGCTCCTGGCTCCCCACGTCCTCCTGCAGTACACTGGGCTCTTGGCTACCCCAGCCCACCTGCATGCCCACCTGTATATATTTTTTGCTAACCTCTTAAGGTGCCACAAGATTACTCGTTTTTATTGAAAATTAAGTTTTCTGTTTCTCCTCCACAGTCCTACATATGCAAATTAAACACTAGAGAGACACCCTAGAGTTGATTTCACAATCGTGGCTCCAAAAATAAACTCTCTAGTTGGGTGTTTGAAAGTTAATGCTGCACTAATAGTTTTTAAAGTTAATGGCATTGGGGTGGAGGTGAGTGGAATTCTCTGTAACAAGCTATAAAACTTACCCAAGAGGAAAAAGTTGTAAACTTGTCACACTTAGGGGGAAAAAATATATACTTGTTGCATTATGAAAATGAAATTATTTGAGCTGAATGCACAGACTCCTGATATTACAAGCCAGTTTTTCCTTACTTCTGGATAATGTAGTTAGTTTATCCATGTAGCCTTGTAAATATTTTAAAATTCTGTTGTAGAGGAGATGAATTTCCTTAGGGATTGCTACCCTTTATTATGCTAAATAGTATTCAACATTGCCATAAAAGTGTGTTGCTTGGAAAAAAAAATTGGGTTTGAGAACAAGAAACTATAATAAAGTTTCTGACTGAGTTATTGATATTGATTCATGGAGGGCTGTACCTCCTTGTTCAGCAAGACTGATCATAAAGGTCACTTAGAAACACAATTGCATTTCATTATTGTCATTTAAAATCAGAATTGTAAAGGACTTTCTTGGTTACTATAAATTGCTCAGAGTGATGACTTCTACATGCAGTAAAGCCTGGCCCCTGTTCCTAATGGTGCTGCTTGTCTTGCTGTGTGTCTATGGGTAAGCCGTATAAACATAGGTAAGTCACTTAACTTTACCTATGGCAAAATGAGCTAGAGAGGTTAGTTACAATTTACTCATCTCCTGAGAGACTTGGATGAAGCATACTATATGGCTATGTCTAGACTGGCATGATTTTCCGGAAATGCTTTTAACAGAAAAGTTTTCAGTTAAAAGCATTTTTGGAAAAGAGCGTCTAGATTGGCATGGATGCTTTTCCGCCAAAGCCAATCTAGATGCACTTTTCCACAAAAAAAGCCCCAATCACCATTTTCGCGATCGGGGCTTTTTTGCGCAAAACAAATCTCAATTGTCTACACTGGCCGTCTTGCGCAAAAGAGACTTTTGCCCGAACGGGAGCAGCATAGTATTTCCGCAAAAAGCACTGATTTCTTACAGTAGGAAGTCAGTGCTTTTGCAGAAATTCAAGCGGCCAGTGTAGACAGCTGGCAAATTTTTCCAGAAAAGCGGCTCATTTTCCGGAAAAACTGGCCAGTCTAGACCCAGCCTATATGTATATAACAGTGATAGTGAGAGCCCAAATGTCTTCTTAAACTAGTTTCATCCTTCTGTTATTACGTGTACTGATTTTAAAGTGAGAACTATTTTGTATAATACTGAAAAAACAGTGAAGTTTTTTTTAAAAACTCCCGTTAACTTCAAGGAGAAAATTAGAACACTTCTGAGCTATATTTTTTAAATATATAATGAAAAACAAATGCAGCTAGAGTAAGTTTCCATTTCCTTCTAGCTAATGAATGAGATTTTTATAGACTTTTGGTGAAAGCACAGTATATCCATTTAACAGCTAGTAAGGCCATGTTTGGTAGAAAAGATTCTTCCCAAAATCAGTTTACTTTACTTTACTTTTGAAAATTGCAGCCATACACAAACAATGGTTTCCAATATTAATATGTTCAGTGAACTACAAAGGAACATTCCCATGTAATATATACAGGATGTAGAATAATCTCCATTTCTAAAATAATTTGGTGCTATCCTGTGTTGGAGGCTGAATGTTCTGCAGATTACTCCTCTTGGTGTTGGCATTTCTGACTTTTTTTTGTCCTTTTGACTATTTTATTAATTCAAATTTCTAGATCTAAATCAAGAAAGTAAATTAAAAAAATCCTTAGAATCTGATTATTTGTAATTTCAAAGATGTTTTCTGTGCACTGATTCTGGAAGCATTTCACTTATCAATTATATACAGATTTATAATAATCAGATGCTTCGACCAAAACTTTTAAACATAGGAAGCTAATGCTATGCCCCTAAATCCACATTTGGTTTTGGGTTTAACATTTTTCTCTTCTGGTATAGATGACTGCAGCTGTTAGAGAGCTGACATCAGCATGTTCTGGAATTTAGAACGTATGCATTGCTAAAATTGATATTCTGTATTGATACAATCCCCTCTCCAGGGCTGATTTGAACTTACTTTCTGCAGCAATTTGACCATTCCTACACCCCACTTGTTAAATAGATCCTACTGACAGTCAAGAAGGTAAGGAGACCTTGTAATAATAGACCTCTCCCCTCAGTGTGGAACATTAATCCAGGTTCACAAAACACACTCACCTTCAACTGCTCAATCTATTTTTTTTTCCAGAGTTAATCTAGCTCTGAGCTGGATTAATGATGAAATATCCTGTTAACAATAGTTGCAAAAGCTCAGGAAGACTAACAGGTGTTACAACACTGTGGTGTTGGAAACTTGCCCTTACTACAAAGTATTGATGCATGTAGACATTCATTTGGCAGCCTGTGCACTTGTGTTTAATATGTCAGTTTGCTTATGGCACAGCTGCCAACCAAAAACGTTTTAAATAGCTAGGGCAGGAACACAGAAGAGAGATCACTTTGTACTTTGTTGTATTCGGACAATAAACAGAAGCAGAATGTGGTGTGTCTGCCATCTCCTGCAGCCTTGAAATAACTTGTAGCAGACTTTTAGGGCATGTCTAAACTACATTTTTTTTTCGAAAGAGGATATGCAAATTCCCGTGGAATTTGCATATCCTCTTTTGAAAATTCTCCATAGTGTAGACATAGCCTTATTGTGGATGTATAGAGGAAACAGATTATAGTGGCAATGTCTGCCGCTAAAAGCCTGCCACTGTTCTTCTAAATGCTGCAAGAAGACAGATGTGACAGTTTAATACGACTTCTACTTTATTAATATATCTGCTAAACGTTCAGTGCAGGTCTTCCTCCCTTCTAGTCTGTGCCCATCTGAGGAAGAGTTGCTGTCTTCCTGTGGCCCTCCAGCCTTTTAACTCAGTCCCAGCACCATTGTAACCCTGGTTTACTCCCCTCCTATCAAGGATGTAGCTATGGGGAAGTGGGGTTTGCCGTTTGCTGAACTACCTGACGTTAAGGGTTCTAACCCCTTTCCTTACCCACTGCAGGGGATACTTTCCTATTTACAGTACATTTGCTCAAGCAGTGTGGGCCCTCTATTGAACAAGTAGCTGCATTGCACACGTGCCAAGTTGCAACAACTTGAATTTTACAGTCACTGGTGCGCTGTGCTGAGAAGCAACTAGAAAAATCCTACTTTCTCCAAGCCAGTTTAGTAGTATGAGGAAAAATTCCTTCTCAACCCTGAAAAGTGACAAATATGATACTAATAGACCCTCAAACCCCAGTGTGCCCTAATCCTAAGGGGGGAGAGTTCTGGTTCCTGCATGCAGAAGAGCATCCTGGACAGGGAGAAGGCCTTATAAACCTTCCCTTGGGGGTATAAGGGAGCTAGTGTGCTTTGGCTGCATCTTTTGATTCCAGCCCATCAGCTAAGAAGCACCTTTTCCCCTGCTGCCTTCTCCCTCAAGTCCACATAGAACACTCCCACAAGGCTAAGGGAAAAAGAGGAGTCCCAGGGCTATTTTCCCCCAACGATCCAGAAAAAGCCTTTCCATTTCTGAGTCTTACATAGCATTATTTTCAAACATGTTCCATCAGATCTATATAATCCACTTCTTTCAGTGGGCATGGGAAGGGGATATGTTTCACCCATAATGGTTGGGCTATGGCCATGGTCAAGACAATTGAAATTATTGCAGTTTACTCTCATTTACTAGCCAGCCTTCAAGTACAACTAAATTACATCTCATTAAAGTTCAGATGCAGGCAAGATGCTAAGTGACGGTATTACAGTTAGTTTGGATGTGAGGATCCCAGGGCATGCAGGAAAGACACTCTTAATTTAGGGAAGACTGTTTGAATTTGTGCTAATAAAAACTGTTGTGGTTACAGTACTTTGCAGTGTTTGTAATACTCCTAGATGAGGTTTAGTAAAAGCATCCAGACCTTCTACTTTGAGTGGTGACCCTAAGAGTAGAGTACTCTAGTCTGTATCCCTGTGCCTAAGATCAGAGACTTTTAGGCTGAGACGTTTTATAGTGCTGTGCACCCAAACTTTCCAAAGAGAGCCCCAGCCTGGTTGTGACTAATAATGACTAGCATATGGCTGAGTACCTTCAGTTGGATTCTCTCATACTGTTACTGCTGTTAAGCTGAAGAACTCTGTAGGGTACATCTACACAGTAGGGCAAAAGTTGAATTAAGCTAAGCAACTTCAGCTACATCGATTGAGTAGCTGATGTCAAAATAGCTTAATTCGGCTTTTGGCACTGTCTACACAGCAGGAAGTCGAAGGAGGAACACTCTTCTTTCAACTTCCCTTACTCCAATTCATGGTAACCCTCATTTCATGAGGAGTAAGAAGTTCTCCAGTTCAACATTATTTCAAAATAAAGGCTTGTTGTGAAGACATGCACTATGTTACTTTGAAACAACATCAGTTATTCTGAAATAATGCTGCGGTGTAGATGTACCCTAAGAGGACAGGCTCAGGTCGATATCACTGTTGAGAGAAATGAGCAGTAGAGAGAGGTCCAGCCTTTTCTAAAATAACACCAACTGAACTGCTCACACACGCTACCAAGTAGTTTGGCTCTGCAAAAAATTGCTGTGCCACCTGCTGGACACTTAATAGAGCACAAAGTAGCCTGGACACCAACAACCACTTTACCTGTAGTGCAGGGGTGGGAACCCTAAGGCCAGGCCCTTGGCTTGCCTGGATCTCGCCTCTGAACTTAGGGGTTCCCTCACAGCATTGGGGAGCCCATGGTGGTGCTCCAACCCCCACTGCCATAAAATATACTAGCTTGGGCCCCCTGGGGCTCTGGTGTGTGAGCAGAATGGGGGGGGGGGGAACGTCTTTTTCCTGGGCCATGTTAGTGAGGGTTTGGGTGTTCTTTTGTTTGGTTGTGGGGTTTTTTGTGCTTCTCACCTGTGTGGGGACCCCGACTGATTTTTCTGTGGATCAGTGGCCCCAACCCAAAAAAGCTTCCTCACCTCTCCCGTAGGTGCACCTATACCATCTGCTTCCAGGGTGCTTACTGATGGCCATTATGGCATTGCAGGGATTTAGATGTCCAAAGGACTTACTAATATGGGAGACACCCAAGTCTCCACTTCTTGATACTGGTGTCACAGTGGTGTGCACCTCATCTCTGGATGTGCATCGGAGGCAAAAGTTAGTGCATGCGCCCTGGCCCGCAGCTCCAGCAAGAGCTGGCTGAGCTGTGGCAAAGGCCAGCAGGGAGCTATTTAAAGAACTGGTGGTGACCTGGGTTGCAATAGGACAGCACCTGTAAGAGATTTTAAATTACTTTAGCTGCTGACATGCATTCTACTTCACAACACGGGACTGTTCCTCCTCCTTTAGTGAGGAGAAGGAGGAGGAAGACTTTTTTGGTATTAGCACAGGGCTCCCTGTCACAACATGGAGTTACCAGAATGACCGGTATATTTAGACAAGCTACCACCCATAGCATTGGTAGAAACATCCATGGATACTCCCACCCATGTCCTTTTCATCACAATGGCCCTAGTGGGACCTATTGGCTGCATCAAGACAGCAGTTTTCCAGACCTTCCACCACCCGCAAAGGGAGAGTATAGCATTCCCCATCAGACTTGATAATTAGCCCCTCCCATCTTCTGCTGAACTAGATAAAGTGGCCACTCTTGAAACAAGGGGTGAGAAACCTTTTTTCTACTAGGGGGAGGGGTGTCACTTACCACAGCAGAAATCAGTTGCAGGTCACACAGAGCCCCATGAGGAGAGGAGGTGCAGGAGAACGGGGCTTCCCCTGGGGCAAGTGGGGCAAGAAGTGAAGGGTTCGGGGAGTTGAATGCGGGAGAAGCTCCAGACTGGGGCTGAGTGGTTTGGAGGATAGGAGTGGGCCCATGGCTGAGGCAGAGGGTTGTGGTGCTGGTGAAAGTGCAGAGTCTGGGAGGGAGTTTAGCTCTGGAAGTGAGCTCAGTGCTAGAGTAGGGGCTTGGGTGAAGGAGAGCGGGTTTGTGGCTGGGTTTGGGGTACAGGATCCAGCAGTGAATTAGGGTGCATGAACAGGTTCTGACCTGGACCGGGTTTTGGAGTGCAAGTATGGGCTCTGGGAGGGGTTGAGGGGTGCTGACTGTGGTCAGGTGCTGCTTACCTAGGGTGGTTCTGGAGTAGCTGAGCTAATGCAGACTGTTCCCCCTGCCCTGGCCCTGCATCACTGCCACTGCCACTCCCACTAGCTGCCACGTTATGCGGTGCACACTGTCAGCCCTCAGAGGCACGCCCCCACAGCTCCCACTGGCTACAGTTCCTGGTAAACCTCTCAGCTGTTTGCCTCTCAGGACTTCAGAACAGCACAGAAGACACACTCAACAGGAAGTTCTCCTAAGAACAAAAGTAGGAAATAGATATCACCATCCTACGCAGAAAATTTATACCTGGGGGACTCTTGCAATTAGACGTCTTTGCCGCACCTGTGAATAGCATATGCTCACACTTCTGCTCAAGAGCAGGTCTGGCTCATTGATCTCCTGCCCTCTGCAGTGCAACGCACACCTCTTAAATGTGTTTCATCCAATTCAATTAATACAAAAATAAGATACAAAATAGAGGAAGAAAAGGCCAGAGTTGGGATAGCTCTGAGATAGCCCAGACAGCTGCAGTTCTCTTATTTTTTGCAGATAATGATATGCCCTGCAATCACTCTTCATCCCATTCCACATCTCCTTTCGCAGGATGTGGGCCACATGCACCACGCTAATGGAAATTCTGTGCCTGTGAGTGTGGCTCCTTAGATGGAGGACACTCAGAAAAGTTCTGTTAAATATCAGGGAAAATAATCTCATCAGATTTCATTTAGAAATGGAAGAGATTCTGAGTCTGGTGTTACAGTAGACAAGTTACCACTATAGTCTCTTCTTTTCCAGTGATGCTAGATTCTATAGCCTAGAACTAAAAAAAAAAAAAAAAAATACAAAAAAAATCAGATCTTGTTAAATTCACTGAAAGTACCTCTCTCAGTCATCACAACCTTTCACCAAAAAATAGAAGGTCACTTAGTATTTGTTCATGCCGCAAAAAGATTTCTTAAAGGCACGAGGAACCTTCATCCTCCAATTTGGGACCTTAATTTAGTTTTATGCTGCCTGGCAGGTCTCCACACCCTTTTAGCCGCCCTGTTCACTCCCACATCTAAGAAAACTTTATTTTTATGGCCATCTAGTCTGCCCCTATTGTGGCACAGAGACGCGCTCCCATGGTGTACCCTTCCTTTACCATTTTCTCCAAGGATATGGTCACTTTACAAACACTTGCAAAGTTCCTCCTAGGGATGTGATAGGATACATGTTTAAACTGGTTAACTAATGAGCCTGGGCTCATCAGTTACCCTTCAAGGTTACAAGGCTCCCCTCCCTTTCCCCTGTGCTGCTGCCTCTGTATCAAAGGCAGTGCTGCAGGGGGTGGTGTTTCCCCTCCCTCCGCCCCCGCATGCTGCTGTCTCTAAATACAAAAGGAAAAACTATGCAGCACTTTAAAGACTAACAAGATGGTTTATTAGGTGATGAGCGTTCGTGGGCCAGACCCACTTCCTCAGAGCATATTCTGGAAGAGAATTGGCATGACCATATATACTAAAGGAATACAATGGAAAAAGTGAACACATTATTAAACTGACAAATCAGATTTAGTACAGAAGGTGGGGTGAGAGTTAGGCAGCAGTGCGGGTGGCAGGCAGAAACCAGTCCAGGTGGGGTCCCAGTACGCCTCTTCCCCCCAGTGTGTAAATATGTAACTGCTGAAAATTTCAGCAATTGCATGTTTACCAAAAATCCACATTTTAACATCCCGGCTTCCTACCTTCATCCGTCAACTTGAATCAACTCATCAATCTCTCATCTTATCCTCAGACTGGGGAAGAAAAAAGGAGGCAATGTTTCACACACTCAGCGTCAATAGAGATTATTTGCTATTTAGGAAAGAACCAGGCTTTTCAGAACATTTCCAAGACTGTTCCTTTCCATCACAGATCGATGCAGAAGAGCCTCGCTATGTAAGCAGAAGTTCTTGAAATGGATCTCTGATGACGTGAGCTTTTCATATCATCAGCTTGACTTGCTGTCTATCCTGTGAACTTGACCATAAGACAGTGGCCAGCTGGGAGTGGGGTGACTCTGAATGTTCCTGGCCACAGATAAGGTTCCTGCTGTTCTGGGCAGGGTTTTCCCCTCCCATGCTGGTCCCATGCCCCACAGCATAGGGCCTCTTCCAGCTTCAGCCTGGGGCTTCCGTCCATGCACCCCATGTGCCTCCTGCCAGGGCGCTGGGGCTTCCCCTCTGCATGTTTCTGGCTGGGGGCTCCCCCCCCATAGTCATGCCAGGGACAGGGGCTTCCCTCTCCCCCTTTCCCCCCTCCGTCCGCCATGCAGCTCCTATGAGAGCTCCTCTCCCTGCCCTCACTCCTGCTCCCCTACCTCCTGCTGTAAGTCCCCTACACTTCCAAGCCCCTTGCCCTGCCTCCTACTCCTCCCAGTCCCCTGCCCTAACTCCACCTTGAGCCTCCCCATAAACCCGTCCTGAGCCCCTCATTCCCTCATCATTTAAATAAAGCATGTACATTTTCCTTTTAATTTCAGATTGGGTTACCTGAGGTTCCTGGGTCACCTCCTGAGAGGTACAAGTTGAACCTTTCTTAACCAGGACTCTCAGGTCCGGCAACATCCCTGGTCAGGGAAGTTCTAGGACCAGAGAGTCCCATGGAGGGCTGGTGGCTGGGAGCCCAGCAGTGGGACTGGAGCCCTGAATGGGGATGCCCTGTGGCAGTGAAACTAGGAGCCCAGCAGCACAGGGCCCAGCAGTCCCATTGCTGTCCACCAGAGCTGCCTGGTGAGGCTGGGAGACTGCGGGGCTGCCCAGTAAGGTTGAGGCCTAAATGGGGTGGCTGCCCAGTGGCACACTTGGACCCCAATACGGGAGCTGCCATGCGGGGCTAGGAGCCCGGCAGTTGGGCTGTGGTGTTGGGGCTGCCATAGTGGGGCTGGGAGCCCTGTGCTGAGGGGGCAGTGGCATGGGGGAAGCCGGTGAGGAGGCTGGCAGTGAGGCCATGGCTGGGGAGTGCTGGTGGCAGCAGGGGCCTACAAATGACCCTCCCTGGTCCAGCAAAACCCCTCATCTGGGACCAGTCAGGTCCCAAGGTGCAGGACCAGGGAGATCCAACCTGTAATAGAATTCTGAATGGAGATAACTTGGGATTGACTTTCCATGGAAGTTGTTTGGGGAGTGTTTGATATTCTTTGCTTATAGATCCATTAATTTTCAGTGCATACAAGACAATGCAACAGATTATTTAGATTGCAGTGTCTTGCGCCCTAATATTTCCCTTTAGTCCCGTCCCCATTCAGTTAGCACCTCATCACCTCCATTCCTTTTGTGAGCACTTGTCCCACGTTAGTTATTTCATAACTAGATACTGTGAAGTGTGAATCCTTGTTCTTCATTAATTGCCATTAAATCTGAGGGTGGAGAAGGATTTGAAGCGGAAACACTGATGTGCGTTCCTGGACTAGATCCTGGTAATGTGGATTAGCAGTGATAAAGATTTTATTTTCAAAAACAGGTACAGGCAGAATTACCATATGCCCAATTTTAATACACACACCTTTGGGTCAACACAAAGATTTCAGTCATGGCCTTGTGCTTTGATTGATCATAATGATATTTTTCACGTACTACGTAATATTGGCCACTGCCACCATAAGTCCCACTTTGTGGAGAAGTTACCATGTGTCCATTTTAAGAGGAGGGTGATGACATTTAGTTTTCTAGTTGGTACTCTTCTTTCTGGGCCACACAACAAGGCGTCTACCTCACACATTATGTCTGCAGTACACAGTAATTCCTCATTTAACACTATAGATGCATTTCTGACAATATTCATGCTAAGTGAAAACGTGCTATGTGGGGGCCAATTTTCCCATTCAAAATAATGGCAAAGGAGAGGTTGCATTTCAGGTGGTGGTGGCAAAGTCAATTTTTTGTTGGTGCTGGGTCGTCAACGTCAACATTAGATATCTAGAAATACAAGATAATTAGCAACACAAGTTGCCGCAGTTTGTTAAAAAACAAAGATAAACACGTGAGTGAGTGGAGGAGCGCTGTGACCATGTATATTCACCCGTATTACCACTATTTTCACTAATTTATACCTCCATGCCAAGTAGTCCGCCACTTGATTATTTTTGTGTTATTTTGGGGATGGTTGTGTTATTCTAAAAAAGTTCCTAAAAAAAATCATGCTATTGCAAAAACATGTTAAGCAGGCACGTGTTAAACGAGTAATTACTGAACTAACACTCTTTTTCAGAGCAACAAGCAAAATCTGGAACTTTCCAGATTTGTGTGCCTTAGTGGTAGACCACCAGGGGAAGCACATTCATATGTACCCTAAAGATGTTTTCCAGGTAGCCTCTTCAGTGAATTGCTGCTAACAGACTAAAACCATCTTCATGTGGATTGAACACAAGCAATGAATCTGTGTACAAGGCATATAAACAAAGATTTTGCCGTGATACAGTGTTTAAGTAACAATAGTCATGATCAGTGTGTGGTATCAGTAAATTTGCTAGCAGTAATCCAGAGCAGAGGGCAGTCATGGTTGAGGGCATCCCAGAGGATGATCACCTGGAAAGTACTGAAGCCGATAATACTAACATTTAATAAAAAATGTGTAAAGAGGCAATAATGCTTTCTAGGAGCATGGGAGGACACTTGAAAAAGCAGGACACACAGTAATAGATTATAATCCGGGTTCAGTAACCCTGCTCAGCCAAGAGCTTCTGATGGATTTAATCCAGCTTTGAGCTAAATTAATTTTTTCCAAACTGCTGCTTTTCCTGTATGTGCAGCAGCTAAATTTTCTCTCCTGAACTGCTCAGGGGTTTAAGACAGACCGTTAAGTTAAGCAAATACCCTTGTCCAGCACTTCCAGAAGCCAGAAACAATTGATGGGGTGACCCAGACACTCTTTTGCTGAATTGAACATGATCCACAACATGGCATGACCTGGATCTTCTCGAATAGTGCTCTCCAGTATGTGGCTAAGGGAAGAGTGAGCATGAATAGTGATCATCACAGGCATACCTGATCCCATGCAAGGGAATTATTTAAACAAAATAAATGTGTTTGACATTTCTATGCTAACCGTGGTACATTATTCCTATTGTATCACGTGTGAGCAGATGTATTTGTTTATTCTGAGGTATCAGTCTAATGAAATTGAGGTCCTATTTACTCTGTGAAAACAAACCAGCTACCTTGATAATACGAGGAAGGCCCCCTTACTCCAAACATTGTTACTGCACAGTTCTTCTAGCATTGTGTAGATAGGACTATTCGTTGTTAACTGTTTCTAACCCATGCTAATGTTTTTGAGTTGGTTGGAAACTCAGTTGAAATGTGGTCTTAAGTTTTAGATGTTTTAACAGGGTTGAACTACCAGGGTGAAGGGAGCTCTCCTGTCATGGTAGTTCTTCCAGTGTAGACAGTCTTTCTAGCCTCTTGCCTATGAGCTACAAGCTCTTCTTGCCACTTTCTTAACTGGAAAAATCTGCTTTATGCTATTGAGAAATCTAATATGGGAAGTTTGGAGTTGTAAGAGCTGGAAGGGGGATTCTTTAATAATCTTTCAATACCCTCGAGTAGCAGTTTTTGTCTTTATTTAAATGTAGTGTTATAGCCGTGCTAGTCCCAGGATTTAGAAGACAAGACAGGTGAGGTAAGAATCTTTTATTAGGCTAACTTGTTTCTGTTTTTCACCAATAAAAGTTGATACAGTATCAGATAATTGTTCCATTTTGGATTCTGCACTAGAGCAATCCAGTTCATATATTTAAAGATCACTCCTTTATACTTGAAACAAAATACAGGACTATGTAGCACATTAAAGACTAACAAGATGGTTTATTAGATGATGAGCTTTCGTGGGCCAGACCCACTTCCTCAGATTAAATAGTGGAAGAAAATTGTCACAACCATATATACCAAAGGATACAATTAAAAAAATGAACACATATGTGTTAATCTATTACATATGTGTTCATTTTTTAATTGTATCCTTTGGTATATATGGTTGTGACAATTTTCTTCCACTGTTTGTCCATGAAAGCTCATCACCTATTAAACCATCTTGTTAGTCTTTAAAGTGCTACATAGTCCTGTATTTTGTTTCAGCTACACCAGACTAACACGGCTACATTTCTATCACTATCCTTTATACTTGTCCTTCAAGTGTTTAAATCTCTTGAACTGCAGAGTATGTAGTCAGAACTTGCTGCAGTTGTGGAAAGACTCCCCTAGACTTCAGTTGGCTTGCATCAGGCATAAGGTGAATTTTCTAGTCTTGTCTTTGAAGCTGAACAGAAATATGTTTCTACTAATTTGCGTAAAAAAACAGTCAACTTCTGAACATCAGAAATACCATCCCTAACCATTTTATATGGCCAGAGGCGTGGCGATTGCTACTAATCGGACCCTGACTGGTTTCACAGACATAAAATGTTTCCCTAAGCAGCTATCAGTTTATGAACACATTCTACTTTATCTCTTACTATCTACTGGAGGTTTTGCTTTTATGTATTTTGTGTTCCAATACTTAATTTTGCTTCTCATATTCTCTTGCCTACTCCCAAGAACAACATAAAATATTTGGCTACCTTCTATATCAACATTTTCACTTTTGCAGTTAATGACATTCTTTAGCTGTTTGTTTTCAGTTTTTAAAATTAATAACTACTTTGATCTCTTCTGAGCGAACGTCTATAAATACAAACTCCAACATCTGGCCCTTTCCAAGTTACTATTCACATAATATGTTTTCTTTGTACCCGTATTACAAGGTGCAGAAAGCCTTGCTGAATTAATTAGGAATTGAGAGTGCTCAGCGGCTCACAGTTTTTGGTACAGTTTTTAACTTTCATACTGACAGCTTACTGTTTGGGGGTGGACGGGTTCTTGCAAGCATTGTAGCAGTTTTCATACATCCCTGTGGGAGAGTCACTTCCTGAATTAGGTTCTGATAAAATTAAAAGATAGTTAAACTAATTTCCTTTTGGTGCCTATACTTCTAAACACAAGCTTCAAACAGATACCTAGAGAAGTGCACTTTAACCAAACTGTACTTAAACGGGTCAGTAATGGGGTACAGAACTGTCCAACTCCAGCTGATATTAGTTGTGACCAAGTTACCATCTGGTAGCTGTTCAATAGCTTATCTGAAATGAGTTTGTTGATCTCAGTCTAGTCCCGATAATATGTGACGACAGTACAAGCTATAGCCACCACACTGATTGACACTTTCATTGGTAGTCTCAGGAATTGGATGATCATGGAAGCTGAACTACGTATTCCTCCGTAGCAGTGACTCTTCCGAGAACAAGGCAGGGATACATTAGCAGGATAGTGTGAGGCAGTTGCTCCCGTTTCTTCTGATAAATCAAGATCTCAAATTCCTGATCCGTGTTCCATCCTGCAGCAGTTGAGCAATCTGGCCTGAGAGTCCTGAGGGGGTGTGTCCATTTCTGTTTCCCAAGCTCCACCCTTTCCTGCCAGTGCTGCACCCTTGCTCCCCCCACCATTGCACCCTATCCCCTGAGGATGTGGCTTTGAGGATTACTGGGGGCAGGAGGGGGAGTGGTTGGGTCCTCCCACACATCCCACATGGCAGAAGCTGCAGAGAAGCAGCACAAGTGTGCCTGCTAAATGTGCTTTGCTTCTCCATCTCAATAGGGGGAAGGAGTTTGAGATCTTTGTGATAAACAATGATGTCAGTCTGCCTAACAATCTTGAATATTTAGCTTCAGTGCCACTGTGAGGCAGGGCAGTGCAATTCTCCCCATCTCACTGATGGAGATCTGAGGCACAGAGAGCCTCAATGACTTGTCCCATATCACCCAGGGAGTCTCTAACAGAGTAGAGAACTGAACCCTGGATCTCCCAAGAGTTAGGACAGTGCTCTAATGCACGGTCATTCTTCTTGGTTTGGCATTGTTTGTGCCTGTGGTAAAAGGAAAAAAATTAAGTGTGTTGATTAGAAAATGGGTAAACAAGGCATAGATCAATTACAAAGCATTTTCTGTAAGCTATATATAATAAGCAGTGGATTTACATGCAGCCTGTTCCCTGTGTTTGATCTTTTCGAGAGAGAAAAGGGGAGGCTTTAAAACGTCAGTAGTGCCAGAGTGACATTTTTATATATATATATATATATATATATATATATATATATATATATATATATAGAAATGTAGCCGTGTTAGTCTGGGGTAGCTGAAGCAAAATGCAGGACAATGTAGCACTTTAAAGACTAACAAAATGGTTTATTAGACCTCAACTACCCACCCGGAGAAATAAAAAAGCAAATTGAAAGAGCCAGACGAATACCTAAAAACCATCTACTTCAAGACAGACCCAAGAAAACCAACAATAGAACACCACTTGTCATCACCTACAACCCCCAACTTAAACCTGTCCAACACATTATCAATAAACTACAGCCTATACTGGAACAGGATACCATACTCCAAGAGGCTCTGGGAGACAGATCCATAGTGTCCTATAGACAACCACTTAACCTCAAGATGATTCTTACCAACCACCACAGGACATACCACACTAATACCAACCCTGGTACCTTCCCTTGCAACAAACCCCGTTGCCAGCTTTGCCCACATATTCATTCTGCTGATACCATTATTGGACCTAACCAAGTGAGTTATAAGATCAAGAACACATATTCCTGCGCATCCAGAAATATAATTTATGCTATCATGAGCCAAAAGTGTCCGTCTGCTATGTACATTGGACAAACATCTCAGGCACTTCGCCAAAGGATTAATGCCCACAAAACAGATATCAGACAAGATCACAAAGAAAAAACAGTTTCTTGCCATTTTAACCAGAAAGGACACTCTCTCAATGACTTAACCACCTGCGTTCTGCTACAAAGACCTTTTACATCTGCACTTGAAAGGGAATCCTCTGAACTGTCATTCATGTTAAAATTCGACACTCTCCGGGAAGGAATGAACAAATGCTCAAACTATCTTACCCATTACCATGATAGCTTCCCCAATTATCACCTCTAATACCATTAGCTCACAGACATCCCACTCTCCCCACCTCTAATATCATCAATTCATAGACACTTACCTTCCTTCCTTCCCCACCCCTCCTGCATCCCCCTCATGTTCTGAAATGTGATTTGTCCTTTTCATATGTGTTCATTTTTTTAATTGTATCCTTTGGTATATATGGTTGTGACTATTTTCTTCCACTATTTGATCTGAGGAAGTGTGTCTGGCCCACGAAAGCTCATCATCTAATAAACCATCTTGTTAGTCTTTAAAGTGCTACATTGTCCTGCATTTTGCTTCACACAATATATATATTTGTCTTTCTTCTTTTTTTTTCTTCCTTTCCCTCCCCTTCCTTTATTTATTCTTGGATCTGGACTTTTAATACTCCAGTCATCTGAAGAAGTGGGTTGTGCCCATGAAAGCTCATGATACCATCTACGTGTTTTGTTAGTCTTGAAGGTGCTACTAGATTATTCGTTGTTTTTTAAGTTTTTCCAGTTACAGACTAACTCGGTGACCCCTCTGAATTTTTTATCATGGTAGGCAAGTAAATATAAGTAACAAGCTTGAACTCTTGCCACATGTTGCACATGTTAATGATACAGGTCTGTCTGTGCATGAGTTGCAGCCAAGCACACTACAAGAACAATAACTCACAGCAAGTATATTGGCTAATAGTAGAGAAAAGAATAATGACAAGAATTGAAGGGTGAGTTCTCAGAGCCTTGCCTTGCAAAGTAGCCAGTGCCCTCACCTCCCACAGAAGTCATTGGGAGTCGCAGATTCCTAGCACCTCGCAAGACTAGGCCCTGATTTAATAGGGTTTGGATTTTGTCATTTTCTCCACAAAAAGGCAGCAGGTGACTTAACTCAATGAGCCTATGACTCTAGGGTAACCCCAGGAAATTGGCCGAGTGCTAAAGCTCAGGGCTTGCATCAGTGTCAACACAAGGAGGCAAAGCAGGAGGACAGTAGGTCAGTGAGTCTGTGCTAATGGTGATTCAAGGTAACCCTGCTAGTGTTCATGCTGCTGGACCAAAGATGGTGTCTGTGTCCACCTTAGTCTTTGAGTTTCAAGTTTTGAGGCCATACCCATAAAGATGCTGCAAAGATGTGATTTGTTTATGTCCTTTTGTTTTTTCTGTATAGATTACTGTGCTGCTTTATAACTAATCTTTATTCAATACTGGATAGGGAAATTTATGTGAAAAGATTCCACAGTTCTAGCTTATAAAAGGTGCAAATGATGACAAAACACCCCAATGTCCCATGAACACAGCCACGCTGTTCGGGGAACAGATGGAGAAGGCTGTATGTGGTAGAGAATCCAAGAAGAATTGTGATTCTGAATTTGTTTTAATGATCATCTATAAAGGAGACAGAGTTCAATCCAAACTGAATGGATTAGTTTATGCTTGGGAACCTTACTGATGAAGAATAGTACTGGGCAATGTTGCAAATCCCATTTTAATAGGCTAAGACTTGGTATCTCTAGCTGGCCATAAATGCTTATGAAACTGTGAAATATATATTCAGGACTTGTTATCTAGAGCAGCCTTTCTGAAATGAATCTTTGTTGTCTTTCTTATACTTATTAGTTTGTCTTCTTTTTATTACTTAACACTGTGAAGCATTCTGGGACGTTGTCTGTAGAAAGCCTCCATACTGTATTAGCAAAAGTAATGGAAAATACGAGCAATAACAATATATTGAGAAAGGTGCTGTATGCAGGTTTCCTCAGATAGCTTTTCCTTGGCATACTAGGTGCTGACTGGTAACATCTCGCTAGTCTTCAAGTCCTGGGTCTCTATTCATCCTTAAGCAATCTGTCATGATGAATTATGTAAATCATGCAACGGGTTAGAGATTCGGTAATATATAATGTTATGTTTAAACGAGAAATACAATTTGATCAACAAAGGAAAATATTTCTAAATTTTTTGTAATTATAAAATACAGATTGTGTTGTACAGAAAAACTAAAAAGTGGTATATTCCGAGTTGGACCAAGAAGCATTACATTGCCAGTGATGAAGCTATTTGGAATTTGATCTGAAAGCCTTTTTAGACTGTATTAAAAATATACCCAGATACATTCTTACATAGTTCACATTTGCCAATAGTGCCCTTGCTATAGCTTTGCTTTCTCACCTCAAGAAAAAAAAATAACTTTTTCCTTCTCACTTCACAGGTAAAGTCTGTGATAAATCTGCTCTTTGCTGCTTACACTGGGGATGTATCTGCACTCAGAAGGTAAAATCAATATGCAATTGGGGAAAGGAAATCACTTGTGTTTCAGCTACTATTGCACATGAATTCTGAACATAAGACCATGGTAGAAGACATTATCATGAAATCATAGAATTCACAATTCTAAGGAGGGGTAGAAGGGAGAACAGCAAAATAGAGACAATGGATTTCGGGAAGGCGGATTTTGGTAAGCTCAGAGAACTGATAGGTAAGGTCCCATGGGAATCAAGACTGAGGGGAAAAACAACTGAGGAGAGCTGGCAGTTTTTCAAAGGAACATTGTTAAGGGCCCAAAAGCAAGCTATTCCGCTGTGTCGGAAAGATAGAAAATATGGCAAAAGACCACCTTGGCTTAACCACGAGAAATGCATGATCTAAAAATGAAAAAGGAGTCATATAAAAAATGGAAAGTAGGACAAATTGCAAAGAATGAATATAGGGAAATAACACAGGAATGCAGGGGCAATATTAGAAAGGCAAAGGCACAAAATGAGCTCAAACTAGCTACAGGGAATAAAGGGAAACAAGAAGACTATTTATAAATACTTTAGAAGCAAGGGGAAGACCAAGGACAGGGTAGGCCCATTGGTCAGTGAGGAGGGAGAAACAGGAACAGGAAACTTGGAAATGGCAGAGATGCTTAATGACTTCTTTGTTTCGGTCTTCACCGAGAAGTCTGTAGGAATGCCTAACATAGTGAATGCTAGCGGGAAGTGGGGAAGTTTAGAAGATAAAATAAAAAAACAACAAGTTAAAAATCACTCAGAAAAGTTAGATGCCTGCAAGTCACCAGGGCCTGATGAAATGCACCTTAGAATACTTGAGGCGCTGATAGAGGAGGTATCTGAGCCTCTAGCTATCATCTTTGGAAAATCATGGGAGACAGGAGAGATTCCAGAAGACTGGAAAATGGCAAATATAGTGCCCATTTATAAAAAGGGAAATAAGAACAACCCAGGAAACTACAGCCCAGTTAGTTTAACTTCTGTGCCAGGGGAAGATAATGGAGCAAGTAATGAAGGAAATCATCTGCAAACACTTGGAAGGTGGTAAGGTGATAGGGAACAGCCTGCATGGATTTGTAAAGAATAAATCATGTCAAACCAATCTGATAGCTTTCTTTGATAGGATAACAAGTCTTGTGGATAAGGGAGAAGCGGTGGATGTGGTATACCTAGACTTTAGTAAGGCGTTTGATACGGTCTCCCATTATATTCTTATTAATAAACTAGGCAAGTACAACTTAGATGGGGCTACTATAAGGTGGGTGCATAACTGGCTGGATAACCATACTCAGAGAGTAGTTATTAATGGTTCACAATCCTGCTGGAAAGTTATAACTAGTGGGGTTCCGCAGCGGTCTGTTTTGGGACTGGCTCTGTTCAACATCTTCATCAACGATTTAGATATTGGCATAGAAAGTACGCTTATTAAGTTTGCAGATGATACCAAGCTGGGAGGGGCTGCGACTGCTATGGAGGATAGGGTCGTAATTCAAAATGATCTGGACAAATTGGAGAAATGGTTTGAGGTAAACAGAATGAAGTTTAATAAGGACAAATGGAAAGTGCTCCACTTAGGAAGGCACAATCAGTTTCACACACACAAAATGGGAAACGACTGTCTGAGAAGGAGTATGGCAGAAAGGGATCTAGGGGTTATAGTGGACCACAAGCTGAATATGAGTCAGCAGTGTGATGCAGTTGCAAAAAAAGCAAACATGATTCTGGGATGCATTAACAGGAGTGTTGTGAGCAAGACATGAGAAGTCATTCTTCCGCTCTACTCTGCACTGGTTAGGCCTCAGTTGGAGTATTGTGTCCAGTTCTGGGCACTGCATTTCAAGAAAGATGTGGAGAAATTGCAGAGGGTCCAGAGAAGAGCAACAAGAATGATTAAAGGTCTAGAGAACATGACCTATGAAGGAAGGCTGAAAGAACTTGGTTTGTTTAGTTTAGAAAAGAGAAGACTGAGTGGGGACATGATAGCCGTTTTCAGGTATCATAAGGAGGAGGGAGAAAACTTGTTCATCTTGGCCTCTGAGGAAAGAACAAGAAGCAATGGGCTTAAACTGCAGCAAGGGAGGTTTAGGTTGGATATTAGGAAAAAGTTCCTAACTGTCAGGGTAGTCAAACACTGGAATAAATTGCCCAGGGAGATTGTGGAATCCCCATCTCTGGAGATATTTAAGAGTAGGTTAGATACATTTCTATCAGGGATGGTCTAGACAGTATTTGGTCCTGCCATGAGGGCAGGGGACTGGACTCGGTGACCTCTCGAGGTTCCTTCCAGTCCTAGTATTCTATGAGTCTATGATTCTGTGATTGCTGCTTTAATACTCCAAAGTAGCAGGGCCATTTAAACACACAAGGTGTTAGAAGCAGTGCTAGATCCTATCAAGCTCATTTTTTTAATATCTATTCGTCAGATTCCTGACAGACCAAGGAGTTAAGCTCGTTATATAATCAGTCTCCATATCAAAACTTCATGTTGATAACATGAAAAATAATTTGTACATCTGGTTATAGCCAGAGGTGTAACAATATAAAATGGCATCATGATGCATGGACATAAACTGATTTTTCCCTTTGTGTCCACGTTCTCTTCATCTCAAATCTTTTACAGCAGTGGAAGCTCAAGCTGAGTTCTAGTCTACCTTGTAAATCAATTCCTGAATTATGAGCAGAGGTCAAACGTAGGAATGTTTATTGCTGGTGATGTAGGAGCCGAGAGAACGTTGCTTGATTTTCAGATCCCAAGTACTATAGAGCTGGCAGCATTTAAAAAATCCTTTCCATTTTACACTGAGCAGATTTCACAAGAGTCATTGACAGAGCAGATGAATGTGGAAGGCCTAGTTCTTCACTGTACCATTGCAAAGCTGGGACAAAGCTGGCTGCAGAGCTGCTCTAGGAGCTTTATAGTGGTTTGAGATCCTTCCTGCACAGGGTAGATTCTTCATAAAATGTCTCTGGCTGATGTAAGTTCCGTTTGCAGTTCATATCTCAGTGAACTTAATCAGTAAGGGTATGTCTACACTACAGCGCTATTTCAAATTAACTTAATTCGAAATAGTTAATTTGAATTAAGCTAATTCGAAATAATGTATCTATACACAAAAACTATTTCAAAATAGTGTTTTGCTATTTCAAAATAGCACATCCACACTAAGTGGACCCTGAACCGAAGTTAAGGCTGGCCGGAACCAGTGCCGGCAGGGCATCAGGTTAGGACTTAGCCTCAGGCAGCAGCCCCACGCACTAACTGAGCTCCGTGCTTAAAGGGACCCTACCCCTACCCAGACAGACAGTTCTCAGGGTTCCCCGCTTACTTGTCTACCTCGATGAGGGACAGCAAAGCAGTCCTGTCTTGGAGTGTCCTGAGTGCCAGAACTCGGGACACCACCGCACTCGGCCACATGGAGCCAGAGCTGCCCCTGGGCATGCTGGTGCATCTCGTGGGGTCATTGCCATCAGCCTGGCTGCACTTGCTGCAGGCTGCCATCCGGGGAGTCCATCGGGGGGCTGTTAGGATGCAGGAGGCCCTCAGTGAGAGCGTCCACCCCAAGGAGCCCTCAGAGCCTCCCCAGTCCTCCCCACCGGGGGCTCGTGCCCCATTCCTCCCTCACATCCTTCCACTTAGCCCTCCCTAGCCCCCCTTCCTGATGTCAAATAAAAGATACGTATGTTTAAAAATAGAAACTGGGTGTATTGAAACAAAACTGGAGGGAGTGAGGGGGGGATGAACTTCTGGGGAGACTGGGAAAAGGAGGTGGGAGAGGGGAAGAAAGAGGCTGGGAGAGGGGAAGGGGAAATCTGGGAGGAGGCAGCTGGAAGGGGGAAGCAAGGAGAAGAAGCGGGAGGGGAAGCTCAGTGGTCAGGGGTGGGGATCTCACGAGACCAACTTGATTTTCACGCAAACCTGCTCCTGCGTTTACATGTGGCCTTGGGTGGCCAGGCTGGCAGCTAACCTGCCGTAGACAGCCACGTTCCTCCATCTAGTGCGGAGATCATGGGCTTTGGGGGCATCCCCCCCAAACCTGAATAAGGTCCATGATCTCCACCTTGGACCAGGAAGATGCCCGCCTTCTCTAGCCCCTGGCAGACTCCTGGGAACTGGTAGACTGCTCCTGGGGAGTGGTGGAGGGCTGGCTGCCAGTGGCTCGCTGGCTCATGTCAGGGGCCCCAGTGGCCACTGCTGGCTCTGGACTGGCAGGCTTAGAGCTGGCACAGGCACTGTGGCCAGGGTCTACCCCTTTAATGGCTCCGAGGCTGGGGGAGAAGAAAGTAAGTTTTCCTAGTTGTGCCCAGAGTGGCCTCCAGGGATCCCTGGGAAGGGTTGGAGGCCCCCTATTTTGAATTAAGTGTCTACACAGCACTTAATTCAAAATAACAGTCGTTATTCTGAATTAACTTCAATAGCGTCTATACATGCAAACCGCTATTTCTAATTAAATTTAATTCGAAATAGCGGAGCCCTTAATTCGAATTTGGTAAACCTCATTCTACGAGGAGTAACGCCAAATTCAAAATAGCTATTTTGAATTAAGTGTTACTCCTCGTTGCATGTTACTCCTCATGCAATGAGGAGTAACAGTTAATTCGAGGGAAGGGTTTTAGATCGGAGTACCGCATCTACACGCAGCGCGTTAATTCGGGCTTCCAGCATTTTAAAATGGCGACCGGCCGCAGATATGCTAATCAAACGTGGGATATTTAAATCCTGCGCTTCATTAGCAACTTCGGTATGCTTCATTTGCCTCCCTAGTTCGAACTGGGGGCAAGTGTAGACAATACCCTCTTTTATTAAAGTTCAGATGAAAATATAATGTTCTTTTGCTAGTACTTAAATCCTGCCACAGAGGGCATCTCATTGTTTTACACTAAAAGTGTGATTACGTCTGTATTTCTTTAATTATTTCTGAGAGTGACTTTTTGAATTTGGTCTTTCAGATTTGCTTTGTCAGGTATGGATATGGAGCAAAGAGATTATGATTCACGAACAGCATTGCATGTAGCAGCTGCAGAAGGTAGTGTCTCTTGATAAATAAGATATAAGCTATTAATTTAGTGGTTTTAATTTAAAAAAGTATATTAAATCCTTCTTTTATTTTATAGGTCATGTGGAAGTAATTAAATTTTTGCTGGAAGCCTGCAAAGTGAATCCTTTCCCCAAAGACAGGTGAGTAATTGTGCTGCTGGTGTGAAGGACGGGAGCGTGTGTAGCTAATTATATTAATGAGTCCAGCTTTAGTGCAGTCTGTTGACTAGAGTTCTTGTTTCCTCTGAAATCTCATGTGTTGTTGAAAGTAGGAACAACTGGGACCATCTGATCTAGCCAGCTAATTTGTAGCAGGTGCTAGAGCCCATTTGATCCAACAACACTAATTCTCCCCTCTCCCCTATTCCCATTAAAGAAGCAGGAGTTCCAGACATCAGTAGGGAAAATTGAGAAAATAAAGCAACTGCTGCAGAATTTTCTTTCAAAAGTGGCATGAAGGCAAGAAAAAGGAATGTATAGATTGATGTGCTTGTGTGAATATATCTGCAGAATTTGCACATAAACATCTCTCACACCCCACATTTGTGTGTGTTCTTCTCCAACATGCGCAGTAAATCAACACAACAGACTTCGAGTGCCCCAGAGACCACAAATTAGACAGGGATTGAAAGCACCAGAGTAGATTTATTGCCAAGCGAGGTACAATAATAGTTGTCACCAAATAGACTTGCTGCTGCACCACTATACATATGTATGTCACGACAATGGAATAATACCCAATCAGTACCATTGATTCAGCATTGTCCTCACGGTCAGCTGACGACCACTTTTTGGGGTGCATTTTTGTACATAAAATGCATTCTAAAAGGAACCCATATTGCTACAGAGTTCTTACGCCAAGATTAAACTGTAATCAAGGTTGGTGGGAAGTTTATAATGTATCTACATCTGCTCTAACTACCAGCTTTTCCATTAAAACTCCTCAAGGGACGAGTTTGTCCTATGCCAAACGGATCAAGATCAACATTAGGAAACATACTTCAGTAAAAATAATTTGTTTTTGGGGGTTGATTTACTTGGTGTGAGGAAGTAAAAAATGACTCTGTTGGAATGCTGTATTTTGAGATTTCTTACTCCTGTTTAAAAAGAGGGAATACACAATTGTATGCAATGAGCTTTGCATATTGTTGTTATATTTAGGAAAGTTTGTTGATGACGTGTAGGGATGTGAATGGTTAATCTGGATTTTGGTCACCCTTATCAGGTGATGTTTACCAGTTAAGGTTAACCAGTGCAGGTGGTGAGCAGCCCCCCCATCCACTGCAGGCTAGGGGTTGCTTCAGTCCTGTGGGGCCTGCTGTGGGCAGCTGGAGTAGGCCCAGCTGGAGTAGGCCCTGTCCACAGCAGGCCCAGCCCGGGCGTGCTGCGGACAGGGGAGTTCCACTTGGCTGCAGTGCCCTCCCAGTACCTGTTTAATCGGTTAACCAGTGTGACATAGTGTGGGTACCTTGCTGGTTGCTAGGCTTGGGCTGTGGGTGACCCCCACTGGCTGCTGTCTGTATCACGGCCCAGCCGAGTAGCTGATGAGACAGGGAGGTAACCTGTTCTACCGGTTACCTCCCAGGGAGAGGAACAAAGGAAGGTGGAATGCCACCCCTGGCTGAGGGGCAGGGCTGGAAGGGATAGTTAGTGTCTGTCTGGGATCATGGAGGAGACAGCCTAGGGAAGGGGCTGGCATTTAGGGTCCCAGTCTCCCCCATCTCAAGGGGGGCTGAGGCATCCTAGGCCTGCCCTGTAACCAGATTACACCTGTGCTGTGCTGTATCCTGCAGAAGCAATAAATTCTCTCTATTCTACTGACTGGTGGAGTCTGTTCGTACCACTATGGGGGTGCAGGAGATGGGGAAACCCCAACGCGCCGTCACAACCGGTTAAACACGTTTGACTGGTTAACTAGTTAAATGGGATTTTATATCCCTAATGAGGTGTAAATAGCATCAGCATGTATTTAGCTATTTTTTATGTTTACTGTTTTGTCTAGTTTGATTACCCTAATTCACAAAAGTGCACTCGTGCTATTAACGAGGGCTGGAAAAAACAGTTATTGTCTTTTATGATTTTCAAATCAAATGTGTTGTTTTTCATTTTTCAAGTAAAAAGTTTTGTTTCCAGTGACAAACAGCACAGATGCTTTCAACCTTGGTTTCTTATTTATTACCAGTGGTCATTTTGGAGTCTACATCACTGACAATGTTTATGTTGAGATTGGATTCTAGAAGATATGATCTAGGGATTATTTTGGGGAAGTTTTAGGGCCTGTGTTGCACAAGAAGTCAGAATGGTCCCTTTTGGCCTTGCACTGTTGAGTCCTGGGTAATAAAATGCCATGTTTTGTCTGTGGTGACATCTGTGAAATCACATTGATGTGACAGAGATGTGTGACTGGTTGGGCAGAAATTTATTAAACAATTATACTGAAGCACAAGAATGAATGGAATCCCACTCATTTTGTTAATTACTTTGATGCTGAAGGGATAGAAGAAGAAAAGCATCCGTTGTCAAAAAAAGGTTGGGAGCTATCATCTAATTAATTGAAGGTACTTACATAGTCACTGAGCTTAGTGCATAGTGCACTAGCAATTGTTGACTCAACCATCGGAATTCAGTGGTGGATTTACTTGCTTACTGATTTTAGAAATATTGTGCTCCCTGTTTCAGATGGAATAACACTCCTATGGATGAAGCTTTACATTTTGGACACCACGATGTATTTAAAATTCTTCAAGAATTCCAGATTCAATACACACCTCCAGAGGATTCCAGCAATGGAAAGGAAAATCAAACAGTTCATAAAAATCTAGATGGTTTACTCTAACCATCTTCAGCTAGATCCCAAGAATCAAATATCTTACCTATGTTGTTGTGGAAAATGAGTATGAAGAGCGTGTGTATTTCTGTCTGACAGTGGTGTATATTTTACAGATTATTTATTTCAGTGTTACAGGAATTTTCTTCATGATATGCAGCAGACAAACCCATCGCTCCAAAAAGCAAAAACAACCCTTAAAAATCTCTCTCCATAATGTGAGCAATATTACCTCATGTTACATATAATTGATGTAAAAGAAGTATTAGCTGTTGATATCTTTACTGTGCACTACTTAATTTATTTTTGTGTTCTATGTATATCTTCAACTGTAGTCAGGAATTTTTCTGCTGAATTTGCATTTCTAAACAAATCTCTTACAGTGTGGCCAAAGTGGAACCATGCTGCTGCCATGTGCAAGTGTCACTGTAGTTTTGCTAGATTTCAGCAAGTTGTGGATGCTGGTATAGATTTAGTTTGGGTTTGTGGAACAAGGATCTGCACTTATCTTTTTTTCCCTCATTTTTTTTCCATGCAGCCTTGTTTAACATAGTCACTGTGTCACCTTGATTGATCAGTCCATCAGACTTCACAGAATGCTGACCACAACACACTGTTCATGTTGCTCTAGCTCCTTCAGCCACACACTGACCCAACTGACAGTGGCACCAGACACCCAATTGGCAATAGCGCACCACAGCCCAGAACCCCAGAGCTCAAGTGAGTCACCATCCTCAGCTTCCCAGGTAGCTAGAATTTCAGGTGTATGCCACTACAATCTGTTGTTTATATAATGTAAATCTCAAAATGGTGACATTTGCCAGTGGTCTTGGCTAATTGTTCTTAAAGATTTTTTTTTCGGGGAATCTGTTTTAAGGTTGGTTTGATGACCAAATGACAGGGGAATATAACTTGTGACATTTTTTGAGCTTTTTCTTTCAAATGCCCTCGTCTAGCCTCACTCTCTGTCCATATTCAGACAATGAAGTGCTTTTTCTTTAGTTGGTGCTTCCACAGTATTCATATATATGCATTATGGGGAATCTTGTAGACTGCAAAATAATTTATCTCAATCTTATGCTTTGTCCTTAGCTGCAACTGCACCAAAAACCATTCAGGGGACTAAAAGTATGTGAAAGACAAAATACTTAACCAAATATTCTAAATGAGTTAGGCGCACAATAAAAAAGATGATGGATTGAAATAACTTAGAGAGGCATAGAGCTAATCAAAGCATGAAGCAAGATTGTGATTATGCCAAACTGTGGGTCTAATGTTCTTTTTAGGCTGGCATGAATCTTCACGTTTTGTTGAAACTTCTGAAGTTCTACTGGTATAAAACAGGTCAGAAATCAGAAACATACACAAATCAAGTTGTTCATTTGTATGTAGACTGTTTCATTTACCCTCATCACTGTATAGTCTGTGTCCTACATACATGAGTTACAAGGAATTTAAATCCAAACATTCTATTTTTGGAACCATTATATTGTATCAACTTCTTGCCCAATGCAGCAAGCTGATTACTGACACTTCCATATGAAATCACAGAGTGAAGTCCCTTAAAAAAAAACTGGGTAGGAGAGTGCCCATTTTACAGTACTGAAAGTTGGTGATAGTCAAGCATCAGGCAGTGGAATTGACACCATTTATGGGCACTGCACACATCTCATGCATCTCAAAGATATGGCAGTAATAATTCATCCATATATCTCAAGATGCCCACTGTGCACACGAGAAAACTAAGGCTTGGAGAGGTCACCTAGCAGGTCAGTGGCAGAGTCAAGTTATGGAACCCATGTCTCCTGCAGCCCACTCCAGTGCTCTAGTCACCATGCACATCACCTCCCCATGGAAGAGAAATCAAACAGAGGCACTTGATATTCAGCACAAGCAGTGGCCTATCTAGCTCATAATAAAGATGCTGTCTTCTAGTAATTTGAAAACTTAAGTCCCTAAAATCTGATTAGTGAAAAATGCTTGCCTGGCATAAGTCATGCTTTATTCCCTCTTGATCTGATATTACTGTTCTCAAGCTACTTTTTTGCTTCAAGTCAGTTATTCACCGTAAGGCCTCATGCCTTTTTAAATTAGCCATGCCTTGTGTTGCATCCATCTTCCTTCTTAACCAAGAACTGGATGGGATACCCTTTGAACCCTTCTTGGCCAGAGGGGGACACTGTTGAGAGCACAAGGCCCTGTCTCTGCTGCATTCCTACAGAGGATAAAACCAGGCAAACTAAATCACACATTTTCCTCCATACATTCTTAGATCTACCTTAGGAAGTAAAATTTCTCAGGTGGGGCTTCAGGGGTATGGATTTGGTCTCAATCTACGAGACACTTCTATTTGTCTCTCTCTGGGTTGCTAACAAAATGTATCCTCTGCTGGCTTAAAAAAAAAGTCAGTGATCTATTTTGATGAAATCAGTCAAATTTACTTTGCTCAGACAATAAATTTTCCAGAAGGTAGGTAGGTAGGTATATGCACTGAAAGATAAAGGTATTTTAATTAACTATCAGTGAGCTTATGACTGTCCCTAAACCGAATGCTTTTCTCCCCCATATTAAGAGCTTTTAGCAAGATTTATAGCACCGATGCATTTTTATCAGGACAGTTTTGGTAATATTTTCCTCATTGTACCAGGAGATATTATTTTGCAAAGATTGTGCCCAGTGGAAGCAGTGCATTTATTTATATATGCAATTATTTATAAATGTTGTTCACTTGTTTGGCTGCTCATCATTGCTGGCACTGACACACAGATTTTAATTTAAATGGCTTATCAAATACTGCCATCCTTATGCTCCAAAGAGTTTTCTGTGTTGTCATATATGTGCTTATGTATCACTGCAGCTAGAAATGGTTAAGCTAACTTAATGCTTTGTACAAAGAAATATTGTGCTGATCTTAGCGTTAATTATCCCAGCTTTTTTGTGAAAAATGTGATGTAGTGGACTGATACCTTTTTAGCTACAGAACTGGACAGTCAATGAGTGTTTTCATTGATGCTATACTATCAGCAATTGTGACTGATTGATGTGACATTTTAGATTTCTTACTGTGGGGAATAGACAGTGATGAATGTATTTGCGTTCAGCAATTTCTTGTAAGTGAATCTAAATTTAAAATTACTAGAGCTGTACTGGTTCTGAAAATGAAAGATATTTATTTTAATGAATAAAATCCAGGTATTATTGCTTTTTACAGCACAATTAAACAAGAATACCAAAAATTATTGATGTATGAGAGTTTTTTTTATTGGTTAGTTATATCATTTACCCCCCTCTAATAGAAATAGCCAAAGCGAGTGGAATGTGTGGTGCCTTTCATCTCAGGCGGCTTTGAAGCCTTCTAGTATTGAGGCTACTTTTGTACTGGGAAGGTCTTGTGCCAAGCTTTAATTATAGCATCAATCATCAAGCGTATTGAATATTCTCTCTATATATATTAAAAAAAAATTCTGATGGCAGAGTGATGTCATTGTGTCACTCTGCATCCCACAGCCTCTCCCCCCTCCCTGCTGCTAATCCCATTAGCTCAGAACTAGGCTTCTAGCCCTTCTCTGCAAGCCCAGGCTTGTAGTTGGGGGGGGGGGGGGGGCGGCGCACCAGAGGCCCACACTGATTGCAAGGGGGGAGGTAGAGGCCCTGGCTCCCCTCACCAGCAGCTGGGGGCCGACGGGGCACAAGAGACTGGGGCTGGTTCAGAGGGTGGGGTGGCAAGTGCAGCTAGCAGGGGGCACAGCCTCCTACCAGTTTCAAATCTAAAAGCCTGAAAATGCCAAATAGGCACGCTCAAGCTTTTCTTCACCAGTACAGGTGCCCAGCTGGTGATGGAGAAATGATACTACAAAGGCATAACTAACCTTCTGTGGGTATTCTAATCAGCAGCTGGTCTTAAGGATGTTTCTATTCTTTAGGAATAAAGGTTATTGCTGGGATGAGGAAGATCCCTGAATCTGGTGAATCAGGAATTAGATGGATGCTCTGGCTTTTGAAATAGCTAAGAACCACAAAATGAAATAGGGATATGCAGGCATCATTTTTGCTTCTGAAGTTTCCTTAACAAAGCCCAGCCTCATACTATAGCAGAAAATTGTGGAAGCAATCAAGGGATTCTACTGAAAACCATCACCACTTATCCTAAGTAGATCTCAAATTGGAGCCAGGAGTGGAGACTTTCATGGTTTCAAGATGGGAATGGTCTTCTGGAGCAAAACCCACCTTTATATAATGTAATACAATCAAACAATCTGATAGAGAATGACAATGTCTTCAACGAACACCTTCAATTTCCTCCAGTGATGGTAGACGAGCGCATCCTCACACATGATTTACAAATTAGACATACAGGTTAGACCTCCCTGGTCCAGGGCCTGTCCCATCCCAGATGAGGGATTTTGCAGGACTGGTCATTTCTTGCCCTGATGCCATCAGCCCCCTCTAGCCCTGGCCCAATCACTGCCCTCGCAGCTGGATTCCCCTTCTTGGTGGTCCTGCTGTCCTGTCAACCCCATCTGCTCTACTGGGCAGTGCTGACACCTCTGTGCACTGGGTAGCTGCACTGTCTCTGCTTGCTGGGCTTCCACTGCTGTGTGATACAGCCCCACCACCTGTGTGCGCATTGGGTTCCTGCTGCAGCCCCACTGCCTTTGCATACCAGGCTCTGATGTGCAGCCCCACTGCCGCTATGAGCTGGGTTCCCACAGCTGAGCCTGACACCTGCTGCTGCTCCGGGCAGCCACATATCCACTGCGGCAGATTCCCGCTGACCTGCCAGCTCCCTGGTGTTTGCCCTCCACTGGAACTCACTGGTCCTGGAACATCTGTGATCCTGTTGTACCACAGATGTTGCCGGACCAGAGTCCCTGTTAAGAATGCCAGTTAAGAGAGTTTCAACCTGTAATAAAAAGCAGTTTCAGAGAATTTATCCTGACTGCTTAACTACATTAAAAAGTGAGTGCTACTAGGCATCAGACTAGCCAAGCCCGTGAGGGCCCATTCTAGGCTACTACTATCACCAAGTCACAATACAATGAAAAATTAATTTTGTCTGAAATAAGTTGCCCAGCATTAGTAGGAAGAGAAAGCTGTATTCCTGGTTCTAACAAGTTGGAGAATTTTTAAAAAATAACTTTGCATCTATCTTCAAGTGATTCTGAATATTGTAAAAACAACGACAAGTCCTGTGGCACCTTAGAGACTAACAGATTTATTAGGGCCTAAACTCTTTGCTGTTTTTGCAGATACAGACTACCACAGGTATCCTTCGGAGACTTTTCTGAATAGTGTGTTACTGAAATGAGGCACAATAGCAGCTCAGTGGCTGCAATGAAGATTTTATATACTGCCTCTCTTAAAAGCATCCATGCTGTGTGTCTTGTTCTTTTTACAAGTGTATATGCTAAAAGGGAAGATGTTCAGAATCATTTTCAAGGCTTTTTCCAACTGCTCCCTCCTCTCTTCAGAAAGAAGGCCCTGAGCGTATTTACAAGGCCATTATAGTTTACCTATTCATGCCCCTTCCTCTCACAGAACCAGCTGACTTCCATACAGAGATGAAACTGCCCCAATGGTCTTGCAATCAGATAGAAGCCTTCATGATGTCAAAAATTCAATGAAATTTCATGAGTCCATTGTTTTTTTAAGATTATTGTATCAATCTCATTTATTAATAACCATGTGACACTAAGTGACACTTCAGGGTTTTTTTAACCTGGAAAAGACTATATCTGGTATTATAATGATCATCCATGCAAAAATGGCATAAAGCCATCTATGCCTGGTAAATCTTTGAATTTGTGAGAAAATCTGACTGGCAGATACAATATGAATAGGTATTTGAAAGATATTGTACAGAACACATCACAGGTCTTACATCTACATCACTTTACTTGATAGCTATTAAATATTTATGTACATTTAGCTACTCTAAAAAGAGAACAAAAATAAAATTAAGCTGTTGATATATTTTTCATTTATGATCATTGATTTTTTAGATAGCGGAATCCAAATAAAGCAAACTGGCACGATTTTGCCACCTAAGCAAACATTCCTCACGGATCCTTTCAGGATTTTTCATAGTCAGAAAATCATAGTCCTTTCTTTGTGGGCAGCAGTGATGTAAAACTTTAACCACATGCAAAACTTTAACGATGAGCCTATAGTCATTGGTTAACATTCACAGTAACACACCGGCTCCCAGTATGCATGGGGAGGCAGCTTAAAAGCTGGTTCCTATAGAACCATCTGTTGCTTCATGCCCACTGCTGTCCCCGTGTAACAGCTGAAATTTTCAGCAGTTACATAGTTACTTAATTCTATGAATTTTAACATCCCTAGTAGGTAGCACTTACTGGCACGCTTTACCACTTCCTTTTTACGAAGCAGGCTCCACCTTTTCAACCTATCTGACCAGTTTTCAGAGAAGTAGCTGTCTAAGTCTGCTTCAGCAAAAACAAGGAGTCTGGTAACACTTTAAAGACTAAGAAATGTATTAGGGTAGTAGAGCATAAGCTTTCATAAGCTACAACTCAGTTCCTCAGATGCTGAAGAGAAAAAAAGACATAGGGAAAAAATACAGAGATGGGAGTGTTACAACAGTACTAATTAAATCAGAATGGATGTGGCTAATCTCCAACAGTGGTGAGAAAGTGATTGTTCCTGAATAGTAAATGGAGAACTACGCTGTGTGTTTTAGACCTTGGTTCAGGGTGTTAAATTTGCTTATAATTCCAGCTCAGCAGTGTCTCTCTGCAGTCTGTTTTTCTGCCTGAGAACGGCAACTTGCTAGTTCAAAACTGCTGATTAAAGTGCGCCCCCACTGGCTTTTGAACGTTGCCATTCTTAAAGTCTGATTTCTCTAAGGCTATGTCTACACTACAAAGTTTTTCCGCAAAAACCGACAGAGCGTCCACATCTCAAGTGAGTTTTTGTGGGGAAAAAAAAACCCACAGTAAATCGACAAGATAGAGGATTTTTGCCAGTAGAGTTGGAATATCCTCATGGAATAACTCCTTTCTGCGCTACAGATCTTGCGCAAAAAGGCATGAATGGATGCTCCGCAGGGGTTTCTTGCACAAAAAGAGCCTATCGCAAAAAGCACAGGTGCTCTGATGGTCATTCACAGAATGGCCATCAGAGCTTTCTTGCACAAGAGCATCTGTGCAGTGTGGACGCTCTCTTGCACAAAAGAACATCGCTTTTGGAATGCGCTTTTGAGGTGTGGACATGCTTTTGTGCAAGAAATTTTAAAAGCTTCTCGCACAAAACCCCTGCAGTGTAGACAAATCCAGACAGAGAGAAACTGCTGAGTTGAAAGGCATATGCAAATTTGACTTCCTGAACCAAGGTCTAAACAAACACATGGAGTGGTTCTCATATTACAACAGGTTATTTCCCATTCAGGAACTCTGACCTCACCACTGTTGGAGATTAGCCACATCCATTCTGATTTAATTAGCACTGAAGTCACACTTCCATCTCTGTATTTTTTTCCCCTCTTTCTGTGTTTCTTTTCCCTTTCGGCATCTGAGGAAGTGAGTTGTAGCTCATGAAAGCTTATGCTCTCCTACCCTAATACATTTAATAGTTTTTAAAATGCTACTGCACTCCATGTTGTTGTGGCAATGTAGTTCCATGTCACTTATAAGCTAATTCGCAAAATGTTCCTCAGTGCAGCAAGAGCCAAAGTATTACAGCTATTGAAACTCTGAGGAGAGCAAATTAGTGACTTCCTATTTCATGAGGAATTATGAATGCGTAGTGAGATTTGAAAATCAATGAAATCTGTGTAAGGGACCATCCTCATTAGGTAACCATGACTTAATTAGCTTCCAATCTATTGAGAACAAGTCTTCTCTTCTAGACTGTCTCCTTCCTCCAAGTACCAAAGCTTGTGTGGGCTATAAGCACCTAACACAGTCACTTGTGACTCATCTTGCTTTAACCTGTGGTTATGAATGAAGATGCGCGTCCATGCAGCCCTCTTTCAGATAATCAATATTAAAAATGAGAAGTGTTCTAAAACATGACTTCGTTAATAATGGGATGCCCAGTATGTACAGGAGGGCTACGTCTACACTGGCCCCTTTTCCGGAAGGGGCATGTAAATTTCACGAGTCGTCGTAGGGAAATCCGCGGGGGATTTAAATATCCCCCGCGGCATTTAAATAAAAATGTCCGCCGCTTTTTTCCGGCTTTTAAAAAAGCCGGAAAAGAGCGTCTAGACTGGCCCCGATCCTCCGGAAAAAGTGCCCTTTTCCGGAGGCTCTTATTCTTACTTTGAAGTAAGAATAAGAGCCTCCGGAAAAGGGCACTTTTTCCGGAGGATCGGGGCCAGTCTAGACGCTCTTTTCCGGCTTTTTTAAAAGCCGGAAAAAAGCGGCGGACATTTTTATTTAAATGCCGCGGGGGATATTTAAATCCCCCGCGGATTTCCCTACGACGACTCGTGAAATTTACATGCCCCTTCCGGAAAAGGGGCCAGTGTAGACGTAGCCGAGAAGTGTTACCCTCTCTCTCCCCCCCAAAGAGACTACGGGCAAAATCAGTGTGGTCAGTATAAACATGTAAAGCAGCAGGGACTGTAGTCTGTGAAAATCAGCATAGTACCACTGACTTCAGTGGGGTTGTGCTGCAGTCAAGCCCTTTAGGGTATGTGTGTGCTTCAGTTAACAACCTGCAGCTCACCTGGGCTAAGGGGGCTATTGAATTGCAGTGTAGCTGCTTGGGCTCATCCTAGAGCCCGAGCTCTCAAACCCTGCAAGGTGGGTGGGTCCCAGAGTTCAGGCTGCACCGTGAGCGAGAACAGCTCCACTAACCCCTTAGCCCAAGCCTCAGGAGCACAGGCAGCTGGCACTGGCCTGCCACAGGTTTCTAACTGCAACCTGGGCTAAAACAAATGTGTTATTTTTCAATTAAGGTAACAGTGCTTCTTTCGCTGTGGGGTGGAGATGCTAGGAGTGCTGTTTGTTATTACAAAGAGGAAAGCAAGACACACTTGTCCTCTGAATGGGCTTGCTCATACTCTCAATCAAGTCAACAGAAAAATCTCAGCGATTTAGTGCACATCCATCTTCTTGGCCTGCAGTCTGCCTGGCCAAGAGCTGCCTCTGTCAGTTTGACAAATGTGCATTTCTTGAGGATCTTTCAATTCTCTATTTTTCAGGCTTAATCCCCCCACCAGTATCAATGTTACAATATTTTGTTTGTTGGGATGGCAGCTATGTCACAATGACAGACATCCCCCCTATTCATAATATACTTTGGGTAACAGTTATTTAAAATTAAATTTTAAATTTAAACTTTTATGTGCTTTGTGACTACTTAGTGGACACATGAATTTTCATATTAGACAATAATTAATTCTGTCAATGTCACAGCACTTTAACCCCCACAAGTAACTACCAGCACAGGTGTAGGCTATGACATCTGTGCAGCAAGAGCAAAGACCCGCCGGGGAGAAATCCTTGCAGTTAGTTTGCAATGATGGTTGGAGGGAGGGCAGTGTTTGGATTAAGGACCCTCTGAGGAAACATCTCTCTACTGCCTCTCAAAGATTTTACTGAACTATACTCCACGTAAGTTATTGTGCATAATTCTACAGTGTCTGGCTTTCAATTCCGGTGTGCCATGGCTGAAAACAAAATATGCAGCATGTGTTCAAACACTGTTCTTTGGGGTGACATAACAGCCTTTGGGAATATTCTACATGAAAAAGATTTTGAGAGACGAGACATCCTCTTCCATGGGTATTTCTTTTCTCAATGAGTAGTACAAGTAGTAGATCTGTATTCCACTCTTACCATAACATGCTTTTTTGTAGTAAAACAAAATAAAAAAAGCATATGTCACTGATTTAGCAGAGCAGAAGCAAACAGCCCAGTGCAGTTTGTGGCTGTACCCTTTGAGGAAGTAAGCTTTCATTTTAAAGAAAATATTCTAGATCTCTTCATTGCAAAAGAAAGCCTTCCAAGTGTGAGTCAAAGTGCAAACTGAAGCTGTATTGTTTGTGTATGAGGGCAGTCTGAAACCACTCTCACAGGTGTGAATTACCCTTACTTTAAAACCTGAAGACAACATTATAAATGTCAACATAATTATTTCATTTGAGATACATTTAGAATAATTGGGGGCTTCTCCCATAAACCTACACTGCTCTCCCAATCAAAAGCCTCAACGGTCCATAGACTTCCAGCTTCCCGCCCCAACCTTCTCTCCTGGAGTGTTGCAGTAACAGAAAATTCTCTAGCCCATTGAAAATTACAATTAAACAAATGTAGTATCACAATCAGTACCATACTCTAGTTATTATTCATTTTTATACTTAACTCAGTAAGAAGTTCAATTCCTTAATTGAACTGAAGCATCAGCCTGATGCACTGGTGTGCCACACTATTCAAGGGCTTCCCTCAGAATTTGGAGAAAGCTAGCCACAAACTATACAAAGCCTTGAGTACCTCGGCAGGCTGTGGAACAGGGAAGGAGAAAAATGCAAGCTACCTAAGGATGCACATGTGCAAACGGTATAGGTGAGAGACCGGGACCACTTAAGTTGGATAGGCTGAACACATCTGCAAAGAGAGCACAGGTTAATTAAAAAAAACCTCTTAAAATCTAGCCTAAAACAAACCATAGCAAAGAATGTACTAAAATAGTCTTACACTTAAAGTCTACTGTAAAACGTAAGTGCCATTTACTATTATTTGTCATGGTGTTACATAGTAAGAGCATTAGTACTGTTGTGCTGCTATTTGTTTATGGGGCTTAAACTCTGACAGCAAAATTGTTAAGTAATCCAAAAAATGGATGTGTTACTCAGGGTTTTCAGAACCCACTACACTGGGGCCACTGCTCAAGCTGTCCTGGGACCAGCTGCCCCAGAGCAGCAGTGTGGGAGCAACAGCACTGTTGGCCACCCTCCACCTAAAGCTGCCCCCCCCCGGCCTGGAGCAGCTGTGGGGCCCCAGGCTGCTCCCTTGACTCCAGAGCAACAGTATCTGCCAGAGTACCTCCTCTTGCCCCTGGACATAGAATCAGGTATTTATAGTACAAGACATGGACAAGTCAAGGGTTGTGAATTTTATTTATTACCCATGACCTATCCATGACTTGTATTATAAATACTCAACTGACTTGTACCCTTTAGCTCTAACCTGCAAAGGAATGTGTTTGCATTTCCCGCTAATTGGAGGTGGTCACTTATTCTGGAAGGCTAGTTTGTGTTCAAATCAGAGTCAATTTAAAATACGAAATATTCCATGTCAGGATCAAAAAGGAGCCTTTTAAAAGCAAAATTATGTATCCACTCCCCTCTCCTCCCACTGCTACCACACACAAAAAAACCAAACCAACATACCACAGTATCAATTTCTGCAGGGCTCACCATTCGAGACACCTCATCAAAATCTTCAGGAGACATGGGTAAGAGGTTTTCTGTGGTCTGGAGTCTGGACGGGTGGCTGACATGGAGAGAAGAGATAAACCTTTGGTGTATTAATATTAATTTCAATAAAGTCATTTCATTTAACATTTCAAAATCCTTTTACTTCAGTTGGTTGATTTTTAATAGCGTGTGTCGCTCACCATGGTATCTGGCCCCCTCTCATTCAATTTAAAAAGCAACAAGTAGAGTAGATGTCACTGAGAAGGGTGATTCGATGAAATTATATCTATCTCATTTTGCAGTAATGGTAATTATGCAGTCTGATTAAACTTGAGCTGTCGGAAGATACCACCTTTCACCAAGAGAATCCATTACAAGGGACTCCTTGGCTTTATGCAGAGTGTCATTGAAATCTTAGGACAGCTGCAGACCCCAGTGCCTATGGACCCTCTTGCCACCACATCTACACAGGGATAAAAAAGCCATTGCTACTCTAGGACAGCTGAATCAGGCTGTGTGGATGAAAAATTACTGTGTAGCTCCTGTGAAAATGCAAGATACCAGAGTTCACGCTTCAGCCCTAGCCAAAATGTCAACATAATTTTTAGCCCTGCGAACCCAAGACAGCTGATTTGGGCAAGCCATAGCTGTGCTGTGGATCTTTTAACCCAGTGTAGCTGTATTCTGCAAGATCAACAGCTTTGACTTTAGTAAACCACCAGCAGTAGGAGGTTCCATAAGCAAAAAGCCCAGCCTCCTCTTAACTGCACTGCTGAGACACAGTGTTTCACTCTGCTATGCAAGAGTGGTTTTAATACAAATGGACATGAGAGGTGCATGGCTGGGGATACATACTAATTTACTAAAATCAAGTCAAGCTAGGTCAGGTTAGTCCAAAGAAAACTGAAGTAGCTAATTTTTACGAAAAATCAAGTATGAAAAAACAGCTTTAAATTGCTTAAAGATTTCTACATTTTGTATTTTAACATAGTAGCTTTTGTTCAGATTTGTTAAGTGTATTGTGGTGTCTTTCTACCCACTGGACTTAGCAAAGCAGAGAGCTAATGGCAAATCATGTGTATCTTTAACACTCCTAAAATGTACAAAATTGGTTGTAGTTTCAAATACAATCCAATTTCTAGAAATCCAACTTTTCTGTTGAAACTTACACTTCAGATACAGAGATTAATTCAGTTTTGATGTATCCATTCCCTTTGGGGCCATCTAAATCCATAGGCTCAGAGGCTAAAAAAAAAAAAAAAAAGATACACCTATGGTTACCAAAATTTTCATTGTGGGAAATCTTTTCTATGAATTAAAGCAATAGTGTCAAAAATTACATTTATTTTTGAAAATGTTTTACCAGCTACTGTTACAAATTAAGGCTGCCAGAACTGAAAGAGCAGAGATGAATATTTCACTGTATTTCTATTTGTTTTTCATTAAAGAAGACTGTGTGTCAAATCAGTTTCCACTGTTTGACTTTTGCCACATAGCAAAAAGAAGAGAAAAAAACCCCAAATAAAGGAAAACCTGGTCCTGATACACGCAGGCAGCATTTTCTTCCCACTGATGTCAATGCAATATCATATAAGTGCCAGGGTTCAGTTACAAGGATCTAACTGCTAGTGGGGACATAAGGTTGTAAAACTATACAATGTGGCAAGCAGATTTAGGAGCAGCTGTTTGGCCTGATACCATGTACAGAATTTCCAATCTGACTAGATTTCCCACTGACAATCTTTGTACAGCCACATTTTTTTCCACTTTTTGAACAGTCGTGATACATTTTAGATGGGAAGAATTCAGGTATGATTTAAAAACACTGACCATTCTGATTCAACTACAATCATTTCATTGTATAGCACAGATATAATATGGTATTCCAATACTTCAATGACAAACAGGTACCTCAAAACACTTCTGCAAATGAAATGTTGATATCACTTACTCTCCTTGGGCCTGGAGTAGTATTTCCCAAAGGCATTGTCTTTGGGAATATTTGGATACAGATAGATCAGTGGATTTTCAGGAATATTTTCAGCCGCCATCACTTTGTAGTTGCGAATGATATCAGGGAAAGTAACAGCTGAGAGTTCCTTCTTGGTATAAGGTTCTACGGAATGGAACTGAGGTTCTGGTGAATAAAGAAGGATGTGAATCCTTGAGAGGTGCTCTAAGCGTACAGTATTAAAACTATACAGAAAAACACAGCTGAGCGTTTGTATTCACAGAGGGTCAAGTGAAGGAAGGGCCTTATAGAATGAAATCTAATTTGTACTATGTTACAATTTCAGTTATTTCCAAGCAAGTACCACTCCATGCAGAGGAAAGTATGACCTAACAGTAAGAACAGTTCTTTTCACATGTTTTATTCAGAATGTCAGAGGTGACTTGTGTTCACCCCTGGAAATGGGCTATGATCATACAATATAGTTCAACTAATCCACACTGAAGTTTACAAGACTGGCCCTTTTCAGTCTTTTCTGATAAAATTCAAGGCCACAAAGAAGGAAGAAACAATGGGCAAGGCATCTGCTTTCAGCAGCAGCAGTCAGTGGATTTTCCTAGGCCAGCAGTTTTCAAAGTACAGATCATGACCCAGTACCGGGTAGTGGAATGTCAGGCTCTGGGTCTCATTGCTGCATGGGGGTGCAAAGACAGCCTACCTGCCTGTCCTGGCATCGTAGACTGCGCTGTGCCACAGAAGGGGCCAGCAACAGGATCAGTTCCTAAGGGGAGAGGGCTGTGCACACTGCCCCTGCCCCAAGCACTATCTCCACACTCCCATTGGCTGGGAACCTGCTGCTGGCTGCTTCTGGGGTGCAGCATGGTCTGCGGTGCCAGGAGAGGCAGGAAGCTGCCTTAGCAGCTCTGCTGCACCACTGACTGGAGCCGCTCAAGGTATGCCCCTCTTGCCCTAGCCTAGACCCACCCCCCCCAAAAGCTGAAGCCTCCTCTTACAGCTGAAAGCCCTCATAATCAGCCCCAACCCAGAGCTCACACGCTAGTCAAATTATGTTGAGTCATGGGCATCAACAATTTTCTTCAACGGGGTCATGAGAAAAAAAGTTTGAAAACCACTGTCCTAGGCAGTTTAGTAGTTGGACTCCATTAGCTGGAGCAGCAGCTACAGCCTCTTGCCAGCAGGGGGTGCTATGTCTCTCCTCTACAATCAGCACAGTCTCTGCCCCGCCCAGGTGCCTCCCCAGCTTAGCAGGGAAGGAAGCTCACCAGGGAGGCAGCTGAGCTGCCTGCAGGGGAGTCACAGCTGCCCACTGTGTCGTCCCTCTCCACTCTGGAGGCAGGTGCAAGGGCATTGCTGGTGGGGAGCAGGAAGGGCAGGGGGACCAAGGGCAGTTGGGGGGTGGGGAGGGAATTACAGAGCTAAAGGAAGAGTCTTGGGGGGGAGGGCAGTGCAGCAGCAGCACCACCACCCTGGGCATGGGGAGGCTTGGGAGGTACAAGTGAGAGCAGGGTGCTTGGGGAGGCATGAAGGATATGTACTTGGTCATCCTGGGCTGGAAGAAACCTGGTGTGAGGGAATGATCATGGGGGGAGGGAGGGTTTGGGAATCTGTCCTGCACAATATGAGAGGCCAAACTGACTCCTCAGGAAATGCCTCTTTCCTCACCTGAATTAATCAAAGTGGCCTACCAGATTGCTTATGGAATATTATACTAGTGGTAGTACTATGGCACTTACCAGATAGGATTGTTTATTTTCCAGAGTCTGTGTAAGGGAGACAGTGGTTGCCAAGGATTTTTAACTTTGGTTTTCAAATACAGATATAAACCCAAGTTATTCTCTGTGTTTACTTACCATTTTGAGATCCCTCTACCCAGGTAAAAGTGATGGCTCCTTCTCGGCTACTTTCGCTAAATCTCAGTAAAAATGTCCCTGGCCTTTGGACCTTTAACAAAGCACGTTCTTTCTCCTTACTGATAAAGCCCATGATACAGCTGTAACATTGAAAAGAGAATTGTACATTTTACTTCTGAGCACATCCAAAGCATACTGAGTTACCACATGCAAGTAAAAGCAGAATTTTCCAATTGGTTTATAATGCCCTATGCAACTGTAACACCATCATCAATGCACAAACTGAAATGCACTCTTGCTTCTGGGTGCAGTAGTCCTTGAACAGCAGCTATCTGGAGACTGACAGTACAGTCTTTCCTTTCATTCTATGTGTAACCTACTATAACATGTTTTTTTTCTCAAACCTTTTAAAATCAGAAATTGGTTAGTTATCCAAAACAAAATGTATTCAATTTACACATGTGTTTGCAAGACCTGGGCCTAGAGAGTAGTTTTACCTTAATGAGAACATTAAGTTGTCATTAAAGAAAATTGTTGCTGCTTTTCTTTTTGACATCCTGTGTTGGAATCACAGACAATTATTTGGGTTTCTCAGTATTTGATTTTGTGCTCGCTTCCCAGACAGCATGGGTATCTCTGCCAGATCAGATAATAACAGTCTAGGTTATTTCAATCCCAGTATTTCATTGTATGTTATACCATGTTTTCTTACACTTGGAAACACTCTAATAGTAGCTCACTTTGCTTTCCCTCTTTATGCCAGGGTACTATGAATTGTCCCTTTGGAGAGTTTTATTTTTTGTCAGATGCTTCAGAGTGAGCTGGGATAATTTTTGTGGCCTTAATGGAAAGGAGCTCTTAGGAGAGCAGATGAAGCTGTGTCTAATCTGCTTGCAATGCCTGAATATACCTGAACATGCTAGATGGGCCTGTGTGATATGACAGAGTAACATATGGATATGATGGTGAAGATCTTAGAAAGTGAATACTCATGAAGATGACACAAGAGGCTCTCAAATAGGAACATGAAGGAAGAGAGTGCTCCCTGTACAATGACTTCCATCCATTAGGAATATCTGTATTTTCAAGCTTGGAGATGATGTAGCCCTGATGCATTCAGCTAGCAATATTGTCCAGATTTTCTCCAATAGATCAGAATTTGAGAGAGAGAGACAAGGGGTATTTTTGGCTTTAAAATAATGTTCCTACTTTATTTACCTATGAGTTCAAATGTTATTTGAATCATTGCTCTTCCCTCATTTATGTAGTAAGTAAATTACAATTACTTTAGGTATATATATCTCTGGGTCAGTCCAGTACATCAGGAAATACACCATTTACTCAAAAGAGAACATGAAATGTACATGCTAAATTATATATTGAGAGCTTTTTAAAAAGAACTCAAAGGATTCTTTAGGACTATATATCCCAATCCTTTCTTTGGCAATCTTCAGCTTGATATATGAAAAAGGCACTATGAGGACAATTATGATCCCTATTAGATCAATGCTGATGCCATGTATATGCCATAGATGTTTATATTGACTCCTAACAAGTCTTTTTTTGTATAGTCTGATTCAGGGCCTCTTGTGGTTCCAGTGGTTTATTAGCCCCTCTTAATTAAATTTCTGTTATTTGGCTCTCCTAAAAACACCTAATAAATATTTTAAAACTTACGCCTGATGTAACAAACGTGTTCATCTCTGTTTCTATAGACCTTGTGTTGTGTTACTTGTCTGCAAATCCTTTAGGTTTAATTGAAAATAAAGGTCTTATTATACCTTTTTATTTCTGTTTCTGCTCTTCAGCTAATAAACCGAGGGCTTAACTGTTCAGGATGAAATTTGTTGTTTATAACTCTGTGTATCTGTAAGTTGTTCTTGTAGATGGTACTAACGTTATTATACAGAGACAGAAAGAGCACCCTGGATACTAGTTGCAAAACTCTCATTAACTTTAATAGGGCCAAGATTTCACCCTATTAACTAAAAACAAACAAAAACTTCTTTATGGGTGTGGGTGTGAGAGAGTAGCTCCCATTGTTAAGCCTAATGGGGCTGACAAGGGTGCCTGGAAAATCCGGACTCAACAATGGGCGCTGATCAGTTTCCAAAGAGTAGGACAAAGATTTTCGAAGAGGAGCAGAGATTATAATACAGAAAAAGAGGAGATTTATGAAGGGTGAAGTTTGTTGGGGGTTTTAATGGGAAGCTTTAAGGGGAGAAGTCAGCACAGAGATCTGTAATAGCTAAACAAAAACTCACGGTGAGAACACGGCACACGTTAGTATAGTCACTTCCCTATTAACTTAGTCGTGTAGGTGGGCCCTATTCAGTAAGACACTTTTAGTATTTGCCTTACCTCAAGCACATATGACATTTTGTTAGTCACATGCAAAAACACCTTGTTCATTCAAACCTAATATCCATAATTTTCCTGGTTTAAGTTTTAGTCCTGGATATGAATGTTATTTTGCCAGCACAAATACTCTAAAACTGTCGTTAAAATAGTAAGAGTTTGTCACTGTTTTCATTAATTACTGATTGTCAATATTAATAGATAGCCATTTTTACAGAATTTTTCTGTAAACAGTAGGGATGTCAACAGTAGGGATGTAATAGAGTAGCCTATTAACCAATAAGCAAAAGCTTATTGGTTAATGCTATAGGCTACATGCATTTCCCCTCCCCCCCATTTGCCAGTAAATTTTTAGAGGCTGGCTAGCAGCCCGGATCAGTTCCAGCTTGTGCAAGGTCCAGGACCTACCCCTGCTGTGCCTCTGCATTTAGGGTACGTCTACACTTGCTCCCTAGTTTGAGCTAGAGATGCAAATGTAGCTGACCAAAATTGCTAATGAAGTGGGGATTTAAATATCCCGTGCTTCATTAGCATATTCTCACCCGCGCATTATTCCTGGTTCGAATCAGCTGTTGAGCAGAAGTGCGCTCCGGGAAGCATTCGTTCGAATCAAAACCCTTGGTTCGAGTGAACATTACTCCGAAAAAAATTAGGAGTAACATTAGTTTGAACCAAGGGGTTTGATTCGAACGAACGTGCCCTGGAGCACACTTCCTAGTTTGAACCCGCTGTTGAGTGGAATAACGCGCGGGCGAGATTATGCTAATGAAGCACGGGATATTTAAATCCCCGCTTCATTAGCAATTTTGGTCGGCTAAATTTCATCCCTAGCTTGAACTAGGGAGCAAGTGTAGACATACCCTTAAAACGAATTAGGAGCCAGAAGGGCAGGCATCCTGGCTCAGTTCCAGCTTGAACTGGGTCCAGGAGCTCAGAAACTCCACCGGACAGGGGCTACTGCCACCCAGAGGCAGCAGCGCTGGGCAACAGGCAGCCGATCCGCGAGGGGAGCTGTTTTTTAAACTGGCTCCCCTCACAGACCAGCTCCCACCTAGCAGCCCACGCTACTGCCTCTGTATCAGAGGCAGCAGTGCAGAGTAACAGAGACTGGCTGCCGGCCACATCTCTGGGGAAATATAGAATAGTTTAGTAACTGATAAGAATTCATGAGATTAATCGATTATTCATTTAACCGATATTTAACATCCCATGTCAAGTGTTGTAAAATGAGGTTAAATCTGAACTGACAATTAAAAAGCAGGATTAGAATTAGGGATGCGAACAGTTAACCAGTAAGAGCTGGAACAGCTCCTTGCCTGTTGCAGGAGCCCCATGGGATGCCCGTGGCGTACAGGGGCTGTTCCAACTGGGCTCCAACAATACGTTTAACCAGTTAAGCAATTAAATAGGATTTTACATCCCTAGTTAGAACCTCATTTTGAGCTTATTTCCGGCAGCAGCCATAGCTCATTATTAAAGGGACTATGTTTTTGAGATCAGCAAACTGAAGGTCAAGGTTTTTAAACATTATTAAAGGAGAATGGAGCTAATTTTTCAAATCTGAAAAAGAGCTTTACTATTAACATTTAATCCTTCAATATTTGATCAATAAAAATTAGTTGCTATAGCAGGACTCCTTCACTGTATCAAGGGATTCAGTCAATCCACCTGTTAGCTCACAAATGCACTTTTTAAAACAAGGTTGAACATTGTAGAAGGTTCCCCTGCAGCAGTTTAGTCTTCCCCTCTAAACTCCTGTTCTTGTGAACAAATTCAGTTCTCCCTTAGGATGTGGCAAATGCTCACTACGTTGTAGGTTGGGGCTGATGGCTAATTTCACTTAACTTGACAATGATTTGAATTTTGATCTTTGGCATTAAAAGGCAGTGCAATGGGGTTTCTGCACTAAACTGATGGTGTTTTCCCCACTGCTTCAGCTAAGATGCAGAGGATCTGTCTTGCTCCTTCCAGTGAAGACTCAGAACAAACCTCACTTGCCCTATTTAGCACTCACATTTTATTTTATAACTGTCATTATTAATAGAACTAATTGCTTGCACCATCAGCCACTCATCTTCATGAGCAACACACAAGATTCTTACCCGTCATTCCAGAGGCATAAGAGGTGTTTTTTAATGAGTTCCAGTATGCCCTCAATCCACAGCCAGAAAGGAAAATTTTTCTCATTTATATTTTCCTAAAATTACAGTACATGGGGAGAAAGACACAAATAACTGTTACAAAATGAAATTTGAGTATAATGGACTTAACTTATAATAATATAGTGAAACAACTGCATTGTCTCTCCTTCCTCTCTTCTTCTCCCCTGTTTTTCTTAACACTTTTCCTCTTTCTTTGTTCTTTTTTGCTGCTATTTTTATTTCTTTTTACAGTCTCCTCTCTTCTCTTCTTTCTAGCAAGGAGCGGAAGAACCGGAGCTTTGAGGAAAAGTGCTGCCTTGGGATGAGGTGTATCCATTGACACCATCTCACACTGGTCTGTGTTAGGGATGTAAGAATGATGGACATCGTACCCAAAGGACTGAATGTTTAAATGGGTAATCAATAAGCTCATGGGTTACCCAAATGGTTACATGTCAGCTCCTGCACCAACTTACATTTGATCTGCTACCACTACAGGCATGTATCCTGGGACATGTCTTCGTTGCAGTAAACTTGTGCTTTTCCTTGGGTGTTGCCCCTAATCAGCTCCTATTCACTAGTTAACTACTCTCTTTATTTAAGACCAATGAAGGTCTTTCACTTGATGACCCACAGATAAAATTAAAGTGCTGGAATAGAAGCCAGGAGCAGTAGATTATTTTATTATATTGAAATACTTAAATCTATACATACAAAGAGCTCTGGATGACTTTTACAGAAATGAAGATTCAGTCCCTGAAAAGATGCACACACCTCAGCAATCTAACCTAGTCCCATATAATTTACATGAACTAATCATGACTGAATCCAACTATCCATTCCCCCTAGCCTCCTGAAAAGTGAAAAAGTATAAAGAAAAATATTTGTATAACACTCCAGTAGAAAAACTCTATGCAAAAGAATCCTCAAACAAGGGAAGTCAACACTTTGTTCTCATTATCTAACTTGTTAAATAGACAGTTCCTACCTTGCAGAATCTTGTCCAAGGAATAAGGCCATCAAGAGAGCATCCACCTGTTGGACCTAAACAACAAATCAATAGATGGGTTTCAGATGTGCTTATTTGAAATATCAATTAGACTCAAAACTTAATGAAGGTGAAACCAATATATATTTGCATATTAAATTCTGAGCATTTGTTTTGTTTCAGTTAGGGGTGTAAAAAAAGATGCTACTGATTTAGCTGTTTGAATAGCTGGTGTAGAGATAGCAATGCACTTTTGCATTGTCATCCCTCTAGAAAGTGTACTGAAGAAGCAGAATGTATGCAAATTTCAAAAGTTCGTTCTGACAGACACCAGGTAAGAGCAACTGAGAGCTCTGCTACAGATTTTATATTAATAATTAGGATCAGAACTAACCCTAAAACTGTTGTTATATATGACATTTTCATCTTCAAAATAATTCTAGAAATTTTGTCCCTTCTTACTTATTTATTGGCAGAAGTCATCATACTGAAATTAGGAGTACTAGCCATGTAAGCTGAGAGAGATTTGGTCCATTAACTCATCAATTATTGCAGTATCCTGTGAGATCAAGTTTTATTCCCATTTCAGCTTTAGTGATTTGCCAAAGGGCATGCAGGAAGTTTTTATCATAGCCAGTAATAAACCTCATATCCTCTGACTCTCAAGCCTATCCTTAACCACAAAATCATTCTCTTTCCTGTTAGAATCCAGTAGGGATGTAAGAGTGTAACTGTTGAAATGGTTAACTAATAAACATGGCTCTGTATCAGAGCCTGCATAAGCCGACTGCCGGTCTCACTCCTGCATTGCAGGCTCTGTGGCATAAGCTTTATACCACAAAGTCTGCAGTGTGTAACTGCTAAGATTTTTTTTAATGGTTAAAGAGTTACAATATTAACCAGTTTTTTAAATCCCTAGAATCCAGTAGCGTGTGCACGTTTTGTTTTAAAGGAGTATCTATGGTTTTTCCCTTTAAGAAAACTGTAGCCCAGTTGCCTTCAGCTGTGTCAATAGTAACATGGTCAAAATCCCTCTGAGCATGCAACATCACAAGGAAAGTACAGGTTGGACCTCCCTTATCCCGCACCGTCGGGACCTGACCAGTCCCAAATGAGGGGATTTGCTGGACCAGGGGAGGTCCCTCCCATCATGGCCCATGCTGGCTTGCTGCCCTCGGCTAGAACTCCAGCCCTGCCCTGCTGCTGCCTGCTCAGATGTGGTTGCCCAGACTGGTGCTCCATGATTGCTGCTGGGGTTGGAGCTCTGCAGTTGCTGCTGCTGGCCAGAGCTCCATGTCTGGGGCTGGAGCTCTGTGGCTGCTGCTGCAGGCCCCCCGCTACCACCTGGCTGCAGGGTCAGAACTCCCTGTTGCACCGTTCACCCCTCTGCCCGCCCCCCAATGTTGGGCTCCCAGCTGAGTTGCTGCCTCCCTTCCCCTTTTTCCTCCTGCCTGCTGCTCCTCCTCCTTCATGGTCCGACCTCCCTATTCATGGCCTTTGTGGCCTGGGGGAAGGGAAGCACGTGAAGTCTCCTCTTGTCCTGGAAAGCGCCGCATGCTCCTTGCAGCGTGGGAACAGGAAGTGCATGAAGTCTCCTCCTGCCATGCAAGGAGGCGGGTGCCTAGAGAGAACTATCAGCTGTTCAGAACAGCTGGTAGTTCTCTCTAGAAGGGAGGAGGGAGTGGGCAAAGACTTCACTGTGCTCCCCCACCCCCAGGACAATCAGGGTCTGTGAGAGGGGAAGCATGGAAGTGTCCCAGGCCAGCCTTTCGTCAGAGGCCCCACCCCTTCCAGGGTGGTCTGGGACCACTTCAAAAATTAGTGAAGTGGCTCATCTAAAATTATTGGCCACCCCTGTCCTGTCAACTGCAAGTCTTTGCTTCTCTAATCCTATCCAGTATCCTCCTCCTCCTGATTTGTAATCAATCAAACTACAATCTCCAGGTATAAGGGAGATATCTTTTTTTCCCTATATCCATCTAGAACAAGTATCAGTTCTCAAAATCATCCACAGTATCATAACACAGAAGAAAGTCTCAAATTTATTGCCGCTAATGAAGATTCTCCCATCAATTTTTCCAGAATTGAGATGAAGTTTTATATTTAAAATGTAATGCAATGATAAGATCGAAGGTACCTATTTACAAATTTCCCAAGTTGTGAAATACCAAACTGAGATGTGTCAATGTTCAATCTTCCTCTATCTAACAGCAGGAAGTGAATGTATTTGCCTTTTTTATTAGAGAATTTTAGAAAAAACAAGTGATTAAACTAACAATGGTAAATTATTTAACAAAGAATGCCAAAACTTTTAAAGATTTGATATCTTGAGAACATACCAGGGCTAGAAAAAATGCTTTAAAAACATTGGCCAGCCGGATTTCCAATTTAATTTTTTTTAAATATCGCTTTTAATAAAATTGAAGGCTAACGGAAATGCTTCCTGGGAATTAACAACAAAGGTTTTTGTTTTGGTTTGTTTTTAAATTAAATATTTCTTTCCGAACTCTTATCCAAATGCTTCAGAATGGAATTAGTCAGGGTCTCTGAGAACCAGACAGGAAACTGGCACTTTTTCATTGTTCACTTTTGTTGTGTACATCTCCCTTGAACAGTGAATTGGGGTTTAGCTAAGGACATGGTGGGAGAGGAAGGAAAGGAGGTTTTTATCTTAACACGTACCTTTAAAACTATCACAGATCTCTTCGTCTAGCCCTGTCTTTTATGCAGTCAAGGCTATATATAGCAGGTTTTGGTTAACGGGCAAGCGTAACATGAAAACTCAAGACAAAAATTACAGTTACTGGGGAAAATAACCCATTTCTTGAAGAAATATTGCAGTGCCCTCGCAGAAGCAGTTTTGGGCAATGGTAGATAATGTAATAATGGTACAACAGTAAGAATGTAACAATGGTAGATAATGTAACAATGGTACAACAGTAAGAATGTAACAATGGTAGATAATGTAACAATGGTAGACAATTGGAATAAAAAACATGAAAGTCCAATATGGTAGTAAGTACAGCTGGTCAAAATGTTCAGATTTAAAAATCTGACTTAAAAAAAGGCAGGGGAGAATCAAGCTTCTCATGTTTTCTATGGAAAAGTTCATTTCATTTTTGTTAGGCAATAAATCATTTTCCCTAGTCATCAAAAAGGTCATCTACTTAATATAACCAAGAGAAAGGAACATAAAAGAGCTTATAGATGTAAAAAAGCTTTACAGGCTCCTACCAAGAAGTTTCTCCCCCAGCATGCTCAACTGATCTGCATGAAGTCCCCTTTTAGTTACAGAAGAGAACTGCCAACTCAGTACGTCAGAAAGTTGAGACCATCTTGCACAAGGCGGGTTCAGAAAGAAGGACAAGTTCTAGAGAGAAAACACCATGTCCACAATTTTAAACACACATGAAACTTAGGAGCAAAGGGGTATGGTTAAAAAAAGTAAGTTTACACAAGATGTGATGAAGTTTGATGATAAACGAGGACATCTACAAAGATCAGTGTTTCTCAAAGTGGTCTGCGGACCCACTCTGAGAAAGCTGTTACCCGGCCGCTCTGGTTTACTTACCAGCTCCACAGCCACGGAGCCTAATGGCACCCATTGGCTGCGGTTCACCGTTTGCATCCAAGAGAAGCCGCCGGAAGCCGCAGCCTGGGTCATGCTGCTTCTAGGGTTGTTCAATTTTGATTAATCAACTAACAGAGTATTCTATAGAATGTCCATTAACTAGGTGATAAGGAGTACGCTCACTATCCGCTGCACCTCTTTCTTTGAAACATACAAGAGTCGTGGGTAGTTGGACCCCGGTGAGCTTCTTACTTCGAAATGAACAAAAGCTGCGGACAGCTCTTATACATTTCAAAAAAGAGAAATGCAGCAGTAAGGACACCTCTGCATTCCCTGAGCCCCACGGAGATGGTGGTATGGGGAACCGGCTTTTAAGCCGGCTCTCCCTACTACCAGTTGCTTTGATAGACTCAGCGGGGGAGAGGGGAAGGGGAGAGCAACTAGTTGAATGACTACTTGACTATCCAATAAGCTTATGCTTATCGGGTAGTCAACTAGTCACTTATATCCCTAGCTGCTTCCCACAGCTCACCTTGGCTGCAAACAGTGAACTGCAGGCAACGGGAGCCCTCCGTGACTGTGGAGCTGGTAAATAAACAAACCTGAGCAGTCTGGTAGCAGGTCTCAGAGTGGGTCCATGACCCACTTTGAGAAACACTGACATAGATGGAATGCCTAGCTAACCTGGGGAAACAATTAACAATATTGATGGAATCTTCTCTGAGAAAAAACAAAACTACAGCACTTCTCTTTGGGTATGTCTACACTGCATTCCTCTTTCGAGAAAGGAATGCAAATGCAACCGAGCAAAATTGCAAATGAAGCGCAGATTTACAAATCTCGCGCTTCATTTGCATAATGGTGTCTGGGCGCTTTTTCGAAATACCCTATTTCGAAAAAACCCCGCCATCTAGATGGGGTTACTGCAGAAGAAAAAACCCTTCTTTTGAAATAACCCTTACACCTTAAAAAAATGAAGTTTAAGGGTTATTTCAAAATAAGGTTTTTTTTTAAAATAACCCCATCTAAACGGTGAGTTTTTTTTCCGAAATAGGGTATTTCGAAAAAGTGCCGGGACGCCATTATCAAATGAAGTATGAGATTTGTAAATTTCGCTCAGTTGCATTTGCATTCCTCTCTCGAAAGAGGAATGCAGTGTACATACCCTTTGGTTTGCTGGGTAAGATTAAACCCATGCATGTTACTGAAGAGGAATTAATTACTGAATATATGCAGTATTCCAGGAGAAGCCAAATCAACAGGTGTATAAACTATAATAAAGGATACTACAAACAATACCCCAATCTACGCACATAAAAACACAAACCCCAACCAAACAAAAAAACCCTTATATCCAATAAGAAATGAACTTCAGAATAAAAACAAAAGAATGAATGTCAAATATTATGAATTAACATGGAAAGACAACTCACATCTCCCTTGTAAGTTGTACATAGTTTTCAGGGTACTTTTAATGCTCTATCTATCTTTCACACCAACAATACTTAGAAGTAAGTCTTCTGTAAATACCTTGGGTTCAGAAGTCAGCATATTGTACCACAAAATAGAAGCCCATCCACTTGGAAGTTGGCTCACATTTGAAATCACAACAATGGGAAGGGACGTGGTCTATAAAGGAAAGAGATTTTTGGAATTATCAGGGATACCACTTATACTACTGAATATACTTCAGAGTATATATACTTAAATCAGTTACTATGTAATTATCTTTCATATACAATAAATATATTATCAGTTTGTAATGAACTGGGGCTATGTTTGTACAACTAATTAATTCTGACCAATATGTGAAGTGTTGTAATGAAAAACTGCTGCATTACCAATATCTATATTAAGGGTGGGCAATCATTTTTAATGGGGAGCCACTCTAAGATTTTGGGAAGCGGTCAAGGACTGCATTTCTGTCAAGAGAGTGCAGGATCTGGGTCAGAGGTTGGGTGCAGAAGGGAGCCTCGGGTATTGAACTGGGGTGCAGGAGGGGGTGTGGAGTCAGAGAGGGAGTTTGGGTGAAGGAGGGGGTTGTGATCTAGGGCAGAGACATGGAATGCAGGGTCCAGGTGGAGGCATGGGTGTAGGAGAGGATTCTGGCCTTGGGCAGGGGCTTTACAAGAGACTGCAAGGTCTGGGAGGAATTGTGACCTGGGAGAAGGGCTGGCAGCAGGTTTGGGTGATTACCTGGGGCAGGGGAATGGGGTGCAGGGTCAGGGAGGGGATTTGGGTGCTGGAGAAGATTCTGGCCTGGGGGAGCGTTATTGGAAACTGGCCAATGGGAGCTGAAATTTTGTGGGGGGGCGCGGGGTGGAACAGAGCACAAAGCCTCCCTCCTTGCTCTCCATCATCCAAAGCATAGAGCAGATACATTTAAGGCGGCTGCAGCTGCACTGTGTTGAAGAGTTCCAGGGAGGCAGCTGTGGGCTGGATCTAGTGGCTTGGCAGGCTGGATCCAGCCCACTAGCTGCCTCTTGCCCACCCCTGATCTATATACATGTGGATCCATAATTGCTGACAGGGCCTGGAGTAGGTACATGCCAGACAGGCACAATGTGACATACTTAAGGTTAACAGTGGTATGTAAACCTCATCAAGCTCATACTGAAAAAACAGCTGCCTTTTTAGAAATCTTATTATACATATATATGGGAAACACAGAAAACATATCAAAGATTCACTAGTGAAGGAATGTAATAGCAATCTGTACTAGAACCTATGACTAAGTTTACAAAACAAATTTCCTATTTTCACACGATCATAACTTACCAAACCTTTTAGATTGACGTTTTCTATGTCTGTATACTGAAGGGAGGGAAAGTTGAGTTTTTTTGAGACTGGGAAAGTGTATTGGAATTGGTTGGACATCCCCTCAACCAAGACCTCTGTTTTACATCTCATTCTAAAGCTGGCATCTCCAGCACCACTTCTAATGCTAGGCTGGGACACTAATTGAGTTTTAACGTGAAGGGAAGAGTGCTATGCAAAGAATGGCAGGCACCATTTCATGCAGCACAACATGTTCTTTGTCAGGTTATACAAACTAGATCCAGACTTACTTAGGTGCTGAGACTGAAAGAATCAAAATATAAAGGCCCTATCACTATATGCAGTATCACTGCTAAGTATCATCAATGCACTTGAAAATAACAATGGAGATGGAAAAATGCTGAAAATTCTAATACAGTAAGACCTTAATTTCATGAATACCACTCTTCCCAACTTTCTCCCCAAGAGGACAACAAAAGTCACAACAAAAGTGATGTTGATGAAGAACAATTACACATATTCAGTGCATTCAAGCCTCTGGACTGGTTTGAAGGACAAGAAAGTGATACAATGCACCATGCTGCATCTTACTATGCACTATAGCAGTGGTCTCCAACCTTTTTAAGCACAAGATCACTTTTTGAATTTAAGTGCAATGTATGATCTACCTCAAACCCAAACACCCTTGCCCCACTTCCTTAGTGTTCCTTCTCTGAGGCTCTGCCCCTACTCACTCTATCCTCCCTCCCTTCCCCATCTTCCCTCCCTTTAACCAGGCAGGGACAGAGGGTTGGGGCACAGGCTCTGGTCTTGGGCTAAGGGATCTGGAGTGTGAGAGGGGCTCTGAGCTAAGCCTGGGGCAGGGAGTTGGGTGCAGGAAGGGGTTCAGGGTGCAGGCTTTGGGAGGGAGTTTGGGTTCCAGGGGTCGGGGCTGAGGGTGTATGAGGGGGTTCATGGCTGGGGCAGGGGTTCAGATCCTGCTCCAGCTGGACACTGCTTACCTCAGGTGGCTCCTGGGTGGTGATGCAGTGGGGCTAAGGCAGGCTCACCCCTGCCCTGGCCCTGAACCATTCCCAAAGGCCGCCAGCAAACTCCATCCCAAGCCCTGTTGTGCCCCCCTGCCTCCTTTCTGTGGAGACAGAATACAGGGTGGAAGAGGGGACACCCTGACATCAGTGCCCCCCTCCTCTCCCTTCCCAGCTCTGTACTAAAAGCAAGAGGCTCCTGGAGTGAGGGACAGCTCCAAGGCAAAGAGCAGAAGGTGTGCAGCAGTGGAGGGAGAGGCAGCTGAAGAGCCAGCACTTGATAGCCTCTTGGCCAAACCTGTCAGAATCACTTGTCAGAGGCTCCAAGATCTACCAGTAGATCTGGATCTTCTGGTTGGTGACCGCTGCACTACAGCTAGGGCTCAATGTTTGTCTCAGAGATTACCAAAGTCATAGATTCTGTGACTTTCCAAGACCACCGTGACTTCTGCAGTGGACAGTATGTCTGTCTGCAGGAATGCTCAAGCAGCTGTCTCCAGATCTAGTTGCTCAGGTGGTCCTGGGGCTAGCCACAACGACTGCTGTTTGAGTGGTTCCCAGAGCCAGCTGCCAATGGATTGTCTGAGCAGCTGGCACTTAGGAACACTTCAGCAGAGGTCCCAGGGCAGTGGCCCCCAGCAGTAGTCCTAGGGCAGCCAGAGCAATTGTGCCTTGGTAGCCCTTGCAAGCAGTGGCCCCTGGGGTGTGCCCACCAATAGCTGTCTCGCAAGACTGAGCCTCATGACTACCGTGAAGAAGTGTAAGCTGAAGTGGTGCAGCCATGTAACATGATCATCTAGCCTATCCAAGATCATCCTCCAAGGGACCATACAGGGAAAAGAAGAGACAGACTGGTGGCATAAAAGAGTGGACAGGAATGTACTCCACGGAGACTCAAGCACTGGCACACAATTGTTAGGCTGCAGACAACTGGTTGATTGATCATCAATGGTGGTGCCCCTAGAACCAATGCGGTTAATGGGAGTGGTGGTGATGAAGATGATGTATAATATGAGTCAAGGACAGGTCACGGGTCATCAAATTTTGTTTATTGCCCATGACCATGATACAAATACTATGATTAAATGTAGGCTTGACCATAAATATTCTGAGACATAACTAAAAATTGAACTCAGGTGCCAATTACTTCATAAAATAGGAGTTAAATAACTTAGAATCTTTTAAGTTTTAATTTTACTCAGAATTAATTCCATCCCTATCTAGTCTATGTATTAACCTTACCTCTAAATCTACTACTAGCCCAGGCTGGCACAGCTGAGTTTCAAAGCTGAGGGAATGAAGTTCTTCTGTTACAATGAGAGGACCCTTAAAAAGAAACCAATCATAAATGGTTAAGCTCAAATCCTTAAAACTTTGTAAATAAGATACTTTAGGCTGTTAGGATTTATATGTTGTGTTAAATACTGTTTAACCCATACCAAATTTTGGTAAAGTACCTTTTATTTCCATGCAGTAGATAAACTAACTGTCAATCCAAATAATATGCTGTTTTGTATTCACTGGTTTATGTAAAAGCAAGACCCCCCCCCAAAAGATATTTTTCAAATATTAAAATTAAATGCCTCTAGAGATTAGAACAAGTGTCATTAGGCAGGGATGGAAACAGTTTGATGGTCTCTTGGCTTAGACAGAATGAATTCTCTCCCCCATTATTTCTTTTACTTCCAAACTTGTGTAGAAGGCTTTATATTTTAGAAAGGCAAATCAAATTAAGACAAAGAGCAGTTTCTGGGTAATATCTCAAGATAGCTTTGGACTCTATATGGAAAAACAAACTGTTCATTAGTACCTTATAGTCTGAAACATCTTTGAATCTGTTCCAAAGGCTCTTACTTTACTACATTTAAATGCAGAGGCACGCACTGAGTCCAGCAGCCCCCGTTCACAGTGGACAGTGCTGTTTGCCACACACAGGGGCTGGTGCTGAACCAGCCCCTATTCACAACAGCCAGGGCTGGCCATGGACAGGGGCTGCTGCGTGAGCAGCTCCTGCCCATGGCCAGCCCTGGCCACCATGAACAGGGGCTGCTTGGTAGCAACAGCCCCTGTCCGCAGGGGGCCCAGTTCCCTGTTGGGACACCTGTGGACGGGGACTGCTTCCTAGCAGCACCCTAATCCCCCCTGCTGCCTCTGATAGAGGCACGGGGGGAGGGTGGATAGGCGGCACCCCAGAGATAATGCTGGAGGGAACCAGCTTTTAACATGGCTCCCCCCAGCACTGGCTCCTGTTCCCCCCGCCCCACACACACTTTTTGCCTCTCATAGAGGGACTGGCGCCAGCAGTGGGAACCGGCGCCAGTGGGGAACAAAGCTTGCACCATTTCCCTGCTGTGCCTCTGCTTCCCCTGCCCCCTATGGAGACGGTTCTGGGGGCAACTGGCATAAAGCCGGTTCCTCCCAGCACCAGCTCCTGCTCCTCCCTCACTTCCTGCCTCTCTCTGATAGAGGCAGCAAGGGTGGGGGAAGCGACTAGTTGAGTGGCTACTCAGCTATCTGACAAGCATTTGCTTATCGGATAGCCGACTAATCGCTAGCATCCCTAGTATGGAGGGTACCTTCTAGAGATGTTAAGTACTAGTCAACTATCTGATAAGCAAATGCTTATCTGATAGTCAACAGGATAGTTGACTAGTCGTTTCCTCCTCCCCTTGGTGCGCCGCCCTATCGTGTAATTGAATAACTGATGCAAAAATGCATTGACTATTTGATTAGTTAATTACACAATACTTAAGATCCTTAGTACCTTACATGGCAAATCTCACCCTATCAGACAGTGTCAGCCTTCACCTCTCCTAGAAACTTATAGATACTCCTTCCCTAAGGGTAGCAAACGGTACGAGCCAAGGCACTGGCTGTGGTCCATAGTACTATTCCGTCGAGCAGGAGTGGGCAAGAGGCTGCCAGTGAGCTGGATCCAGCCTGCCAAGCCACTGGATCTGGCTTGCGGCCTCCTCGCCGGAACCCTTACGCAGAAAGCAGCTCACTCATTGGGCAGCGGGCTGCTCTCTACTCTGGACTGCCAGCGAAGGAGGAAGGAGACTGTACATGCTGCTCTAGGTCCCCAGCAAAATCTCTCAGCTCCCATCGGCCAGTTTCCAGCCAATAGGAGCTGAGAAATTTTGCTGAAGCCAGGGACAACGTGTGAAGCCTTCTCCCTCCCTCTTCCCTCTTATGCTCACAGCAGACCCCACATGAAGCAGCCTGCCAACTGAGAGTTCAGCAGAGAGCCTGCCTCAGGTCCTGCAGGGCTTCTGGCTGGGAGCTGCCTAGGTAAGCATCTCCCAGCCAGAGCCTGCCTCTGGCACCCACCCCATTTCCCTCCCCCACCCCCATCTACCAGCCCCAGGCCACAACCCAAACCCTCTGTACCCCTTCCCATCCTTCTCCAAGGTGACAACTCCCCCACAGATCCTGTATCTTCTCCTATACTCCTCCCCCAGGCCAGAATCCTCTCCTGCACCTATACCCCCTCCCTGACCCTGCACCCCATTCTCCTGCCCCTTTTTACCACTCAAACCCTCTGCACCCCCTTCTTCCAGGTCACAGCACCCTCCTATACACTGCATCCCCTGCTAAAGGCCCCCCCTCCACTAGAATCCTCTCCTGCACCCTTACTACCTCCTGGATTCTGCCCTCCAAGCCCGTGCCCCAGATCACAACCCCCTTTCACCCAAACTCCCTCTCAGACCCCATGCCCCCTCCTGTACCCCAATCCACTACCTAAACTCCCTTCTGCACCCAACCTCTGTGCCAGATCCGACAGCCCCTCTATAGAAGTGCAGCCATTGAGCACTTGCCAAAATCTTGGAGTGGCCCCCCACATTCAAAAGTACTGCCCACCCCTGCCCTACAGAGCACGTAGACATTTCAGAAAGAACTTCCTCTGAGTCTCCTCCATGGATGCTGCTCAAGAATCCTAGAAGAGTTCTGCCATTAGCAAAAATTCTTGTTAGAGCCATCCTCATATGGGGAAGAAGGCACAAAGGAAAAGTACTGAGGTATAGGACCTTCTATATAGGACAGCACCTATATAGGACTGAGGTATAGGACCTTCTATATAGGACAGCACCTGTCTGAGTCCAGGACTTGCTTTCCCAGAGATGGTAAATCTTTACCCTCCTCTGCCCATTTTCCTCTTGAGGATTTTTCCATTGGATTGGGAAATTCAGCACATTATCAGGCATTTTATAGTCATCTTACTATTTTACAAATACTGGACCAATGACGACAGAAAGGAGGAGAAAGTCAGTGCTTCTTACCTCATTAGTTCTGCTTCCTGTATTTTTTTGTTCCTTTAATTGCTGCAAACAAGAAGAACCAAAAATAAAATGATAGTCCTGACTGAAAAAGTGACCATTACAAATAACAGTGAGTATTTACATAAATAATGCAGCGTTTGCACAGTCCCTTCTGCAGAACTGATCACAAATGTGCTGTTAGTCTCTGATCCTCTTTAGTTCCCAAATGTGGGAACCAGGGGATTTGACTGTAGATACAGTGGATAACTGTCTATTTACAAAAACATTCTGATGTGAAAACAGATATTGTCACCTGAATTAATATATTTTTATCACGCTGCAATGACTGTATAGAAAAGGCCTTTCTTTGAGGCACAAAAACAGTTATTGATGAGGGTGGGATAGACTGAATAATGATTATCATCAATGAACATCCACCCTAAATTGGTCCAGGAAAATGTCAGCAGATTCTGTACCATTGTTAGTTCCCTATATATAGAGCTAGGCACATAGGGGGAGAAGAATCTCCCATTTGCCTGTGATTCCTCTTCAGATAGGATGGATACTGGCTACCCTTCCTAAATCAGCATGGCAGTGAGATAGTCTGCTAAATTTGTGGGGCTGTGGTCTAAAATCCTCTTCCCTACACAATTTAGCTTTAATTTCTCTCTCTCAATACATATAGAACCTTCCTACTCATTGCTTGCTGTGAAATCCTTCCCAGAAACACTCTCCCTACTGCCCTAGCATCTTAACTTCTACAGGCTTCCTCCTCTTCTCTCTTCCTCATAGAAGCTGATACCTTCACTATAACTCCTCAGGAAATGTTTGTTTCAGGCCATGAGATTTTACCACCCTTGACTTTCCAGTATAGTAAGAGATTATAGAAAGTGTGGCCGCCAGCTCTCCAAAGCCCCAACCTTGCTTTCACTCAAATCAGTGGCATAACTCCTGATGTAGGGAACATCTGGCTATTTGGTACCAGTAGGGCAAAAAGCAGTGGCACTTTAGAGCACAGAGTCAGTTTAAGTCTCTGTTAGCAGACAGCATTCTTTTGACATACTAAACAATGATCTAAAAATGGGAAGACAAGAAAAATGTACCCTACCAGATGCCTGAACTCTGCTGCTAGGCTTCCATTAGTAGATTCCTCCATGTTCATTACTTTCGTATTTGTTCCCAGAATATTAAATTTTCTGAACCTACACGAAGAGGAGGGGAGAGTTATAAGAATTTAATTCCTTTAAAAATTACCCAATATGGCAAAAATAAATGGGAATAACTGCAGGTGTAACATACCCTTTCACTGTGTTCTTCTCACTCACATCCCTGCAAAGGAGATTTGGATCTTTGTAAGTTCCAAAAGCAAACCACACACACAGAACAGCCTTATTTTCTCTTTTATTTGTAATTGATAGAACTGAGTGAAAGCTGGTGGTAATACTTGTGGAAAAAATTCAGTGACATTTCAAAACTCTGATCAGCTCTAGTAATCAAGAAAGCAAAATGTACATTAAATTAAATGTTATTTCACATCACACTGAATGCTTTCCCCCAAAAGTTTGATTATAAAGGCATCTTGGAAAAACCTAAAGACAGTCCTATGCTTCAGTACACTGTTTATAACTTTGCTACTCCACTGCAAAAGATGAGAGTTGATATATTCAAAACCCCTATTTGAAACCCCTCATTCCCAGCACAAAAAGCTACCATTTAATAGTGTTGCCAGTATTCATGATTTTATAATAAATCTCATGATATTTCCTAGTAAACTCCAGATTATGGAGTCAAATGATTATGTGATAATCTGTGTTTATGTTGTTAAAGAAAGTTTCTAATTTCTAATGTGATGTTTTGGAGAAAAGCCTAACTGCACACTAAAGAATAGAAGATAAATAAAAACACAAATTATTTTTAAAAAAATCATGATTTTTCAGCTAATCATAATTCCTGGTGTTTGGATGCCTGGGCTTGGTAATAATACTGAATTATATCTCAAGCACACTGTTGGGTGACAAATGAATTTTGTTTAGAAAGTCTGGAATTTTCTGATTTGAGTATGAATAATCAGAGGTTTTATTATGATTAATACATATCTCAAATGTTTATCTTAATATGCTCTCTTCTGCATGTGGATAACCACAAAAATTATTTTGTCTTAAAAGTTCAATCTTGCCATTTGTATAGTCCCCAATGTGGAATATCTACTCTGCTAACTTAGGGATGGACTAGTTGATAATTAAAGCTGTACACATTTTTGCTTTCAGATATGACTAGTGGAGTATGCGCATGCATGTATACCCACACATACACACAATAGTGTCCATAATTTACTTGCACAATGAGTGACTTTCCTTAGCAAATAAGGCTCCAGTACTACAAAAGAGCTCTGTATAGTGGGACCTGTGTAGTTCCAGTCCTACAGTGAATTCTACATCTGTCCTTGTGGTGCAAAAGTGTACTAGAAATGAAAGAGGACATGGGAAATTGTTCTCTTGCACCTAGTAAAGAAGCAGAATTATAGGAGAAATGGCTCCTGTGATAGCTGATACAACAGGGGCCAAAGACTGTATATTTCATGTGCTTTTTACTGTGGCTGTTTATCATAATTATATACAGGACATACAAAAAATGCAACATACTTGTCAAATAAGACTTTCACTTTTAAATTATAATTCAGTTCCTGTAGCTTCACCAGCAATCTGGAAAGAGAAATAAGTACAGATAACTAACTGCACAAGCTTTACTGCTCTCAGAAACATAGCTCCTCTTTGATTCGATTTCATTATTTAGTTGATGAACAAAATGGCTTCTTGATTTGTCAGTCTCCTTTAAAAGATCAGTGAGTCAGCATGAAATTTCCACCCTGCTTTTGACTTCCTCACCTGAAATTCCTTTCCATTTTTTTGGTCAAATGCTACTCCCCTTTAAATCAACACACATTTTGCCATATGCTTCACTGGGAGTATCCCTGGTCCCTTTTGATTGATTGGACACTGCCCACTGAGAAATCATCTTTGACATATATGTTGATTTTTCTTTCCATTTTGAATAAACAGAGCCTGTATACAGGCTGTGAGCACCAGACCATTTATCTGCAATTACAAAATCAAATGATGCAGTGCAGTAAGCTCACCCCATTTTTCTGAAGCTCATAACTAAATGCTAACACACCATGCACTGACCTACACCTCAATCCACTTACCCCTATTCAAAAGTAAAAATGAAATAAGTGGTCCCTGTAGCATGCCATGGAGAAGCAATTCCACTCTATTTCAGACCAGTGAAGGGGTGCAAACAAGCATCCATGGCACTGAACACCCCACTAGCTTCCCATCCCATTATAGTCAGGGGGGAATCTGGTCTGAATAACTATGCAAAAGACAGGAACTCTGAAAGCTAGGCTTGAAAGGGAATCAACTGTTACCCATTAGGGAAAGACCACTCCTAACCACCTGTATGCAAAGAATTATTCCAATAGTTATAAGAAAGCAAGTGCATTATTAGCTGACTCCTATGCAAACTACAGCAGCTTCTGAAAGGTGAGAAGATATTGGCAAGCCAAGTATAGTCCTAGTCAAGGAACTGTCATTAAATATGGTATAAAGTGGCTATTGCTTAAGGGAAAGGGACAGGTTTGGGATTTTTTATTTCCCTACACACTGAACCTGAACAATCAGTATTTGAATAGATTAAGGGAGGGCAATATTTTGAGGGGGACATGCCAAGATTTTGGAAAGTGGTCAAGGACCACACTTTTCTGTGGAGGGGCAACAGGGTCTAGGATGCAGGATGGGTTGCAGAAGGACGCAGTAGGTGCAGGAGATGGTGTGAGGTCTGAGAGGGCGTTTGGGTGAAGGAGAAGATTGTGATCTGGGTCAGGAGATTAGGGTGTAGGGTCAGGGAGGGAGCATGGATGCAGGACAGGACACTGGCCTGGGGAAGAGGTGTAGGAGGGAATACAGAGTCTGGGAGGGAGTTTTGACTGGAGGGAGGGGAGTGCAGAGGGTTTGGATGGTGACCTGGGGGAGAGAGTCAGGGTGCGGAAGGGGCAGGAGTGACAGAGGCAGGCTCTGGCTGGGAGGCACTTACCTAAACAGCTCCCAGACAGAAGCCCTGCAGCACCCCCAAGGCAGGCTGGGTTTCCTGTCTGAAGCAGTCCAAGACCACTTGAAACTTCAGGCTGTTCCCTCCATCTGGCTCTCAGCTCAGGGAAGGGGGAGAAGCTTTCACTGCCTTCATCCCGCAGGCCAACCTCTCGGTTCCTATTGGCTGGTTGTTTCCGGCCTTTAGGAGCTGAGGGTATGTCTATACTACCCCGCTAGTTCGAACTAGCGGGGTAATGTAGGCATACCGCACTTGCAAATGAAGCCCGGGATTTGAATTTCCCGGGCTTCATTTGCATAAGCCGGGCGCCGCCATTTTTAAATCCCGGCTAGTTCGAACCCCGTGCCGCGTGTAGCCGCGCGGCACGGGGTTCGAACTAGCCGGGATTTAAAAATGGCGCCGCCCGGCTTATGCAAATGAAGCCCGGGAAATTTAAATCCTGGGCTTCATTTGCAAGTGCGGTATGCCTACATTACCCTCCTAGTTCGAATTAGGAGGGTAGTGTAGAAATACCCTGAGAGATTAGCTGCAGTCAGTTCTATTGGCCAGTTGTTTCCGGCCAATAGGAACTGAGGACTGGGCGGGAGGCAGGGAGATCACACAAAACCTTCCCCTCACTCCAGAGCAGACCTGTGCTTAAAATAATGGCTGCTGCATGCCTGAGGGTCCTGGCAGCGCAATCTATGGGCTGGAGACGTATCTTGCCCACCCCTGGAATAGAATCTAACGTTCCATGTCTAGTCTGCTAATAGTGGTTTAACCTTCCTCCCATCAAAGAGCCTGAAGGGTTTACATTGTATGCTTTCAACTCACTTCTGGCCAGGGAGGCAGGACTGTATCACTTCATACTAGGGAAGTTAGTGGCTAGTTGACAAACTGTTTAACTGATAAGTGATATCAGCTAAAGGTCCCAGTTAACCACAACACCATCACCCCATATCTGCTCTCCATTTTAAACTTGGACTGGCAGGCTGGCTTCGTTCCAGTCCACTGGTCCGAGTTCTAAATGAACGTCACACAGGCGAGCCACCCACCACCCCATGCTGCTGACTCTGATACAGAAGCAAAAGCATGGAGCAGCAGTAACCCCTGTTTGTGGGGTGCCTTAGGTGCTTCGCAGAAAGGGACTGTTGCCACAGATCAGCCTCTGTCTGTGGCAGGCTCGGGTATCCTCTTTCTGCAGGGACCCCAGCCCCCAAGAGACTGCAGCTGCCGCCACCCGTGCTGCTGCCTCTTTATCAGAAGCAGTAGCACCGGGCAGCATGCATGAACTGGTCTGTGCAGGGAGTTGATTTTTTTAAACCAGCACTCCTCATGGATTACCTCTGCATGCCACACCGCGCTACTGCCTCTGATACAGAGGAAGCAGCATGGAGTAGCAGGGGGCTCCCCAGGAGTGGGGTTGGAAGTGCACTGGCTGCCTGCCTCACCCCCAGGGGGGAGCATTTTAGTAACCAATGTAATCACTAAAAGTTGCTACATGATTACTAAAATAAATGAATTTTAGCATCCCTACTTGATACTAGGCCTCTGACCAAAGGAATAAAGTCGGAGGGTTCCAAATATAATACTGGTCAGCTCTCAGCTGTAAGGAAGTGAAGAACTGAGTGGGAAGAGGGATGTATTGAGGGAGGAAGAAAAAGAGGGCCCAGGTGAACCTCTCAGAACACTTTCTCTGTCACACTCACTGTATTTTGATCTGGTCATTTAACCAGATGGAAAGTTTTGCATTCCTTTCAGCTACAAGAAATCAATGAGATAACAGACATACCACAAAGAAAAATTACCTCAGTTTTACTGTGAACTGCACTCCAGTCTTCAGGACCAATGGCCTTTGAGGATGAGTTGGCATGCAAGGCTGCCTCTCTACCACAAAAGAACTGCAGAGGAAACACAATCATGGACATTTTGAGATATATCATTACAATACTGTTAAAAAGTGATACTTTCGGCACAAAACAGATGACACTGTCTAATTTTATTTACTATAGTATTTTTTACAATTATCAACAATAAATTTGTATAATGTGCACTTTCAGTGCATATATAATTGTTTATTTCCTCACCTTGTTTTTTTAAAGAGAACTAAAAATTAACAGTTTGAAGAAAAAAAAAGCTGCTTCACATAACTTCAAAAATACCTAAGCTTGCAACTATACCAGCATCACTACAGATCACAAAATTCTTCAAGTGTTCATACTGTGAAATGTGTCAGGGTCTAGGGCAGTATTTCTCCTCCTACTCATGCAAGCACTCTATGGAAGATTTAATTTTAGGCCTTTTTACCTTGTCTGTTTGTACTGTTTTGATGAAGCAGGAGCTGATTTCTGTCCCTTTCACCTGTGAGTTAGGCTAGGGTGCTTGAACTGAACTCAGGAACAGAGTCTATTTCCAGCTTAGACAATAACCTGTTGTGGGATCTTGGACAAATTGCTTTACTCCTTTAGGCCTCTTCTCCCCACAACTCATCTGTCTAGACCAGGGCTACTCAACTTTGGAAGCCCTGGGGGCCACAGTGATACTTAAAGCACATGCCGAGGGTTGCAACTTAAGTATGGTTACAAATACAAATAGCTTCTTTCACACTAATGGGCATGATACAAGATTAAAGCAAGACAACACAACACGCAGGCCCCATTTAAGACCGTTCTGCTGATATTAATAACATGCAATATTTACCCAACTTCCACTCATATGACAGCACTTTTAATGATCAATAACAGTCCAGAAATTAAACTACTAAAAGGCATATCAACAGGAGACCATTATATTAACTACTTTTTTGTTTTGGCTCCCACCCGTAGGCTGTGTGTTGAGCCCTGTGTAAATCCAAACCACACCGCAGGCTGCAAAAAAACGGGCCGCATGTCGAGAAGCCCTCGTCTAGACTGTAACTACTTCAGGGCAGAAACCCTATGTTAATGAATTTGCACAGTGGAACCCTGATCTTGGATGAGGCCTCTAATTGCTACTAGGATATAAGTAACTGCATGGCGAGGCACAGCTATTCTGACTCATCCCGATTGACTCCCACGCAAGGGGATAAGAGATGGACAGTTTCTCCAAGGTATTCATCCTGCATGTCTCTGTCTGTCTGTCTGTGAGCAGACCTCAGGGTGCTCTCACATGGAACAGTTTGCAGGAGTACAGCCTAAAATAAAAAATGAAGTAGGGGGCTAAAGCTTGATTCTGCGTGCACTGAAGACAATAGCAAAACTCCCATGGACTTAAGGATGCAAAATCAGAGACTTACTAGGATTTTCTCTGAAAAATATCCTGTTTATCACCAAGCTCAGTTTGTTTAAGAGTAAAAGAGATCATCAGGCAGGGCACTAACCGCATGCGTGACGTGTTGAACAGGAAGGGTCTCCACCCAGTCACATAGACAGACCAAACAAACATATGCATCTATTACCTCTGAATGAGTTGTTTGAAAAGACTGCATGTCCGGTCTTGCAGGACTTGTTTGTTTTTTGTGATAGGGTCTGGTTCATATGTAAATTTCTGCTCCAATTCTTCAAGCTTTTTAAGCTGCTGACGGACTTGCTGAAGACTCTCAGCAACCATAGTGAACCTTCAATAATAATAATAATAATGATAAATAAAACATGTTACCAAATCCTGGTGCCTAGATACCCTCCACCTTACAGAAGTGCCTAGACACTCTCCAGCTCAGTGATCAAGTAGCAGATTTCTAAGAGTCACTGTCCACAGGAACTTATGAGCCTGTCTCAGTGAAAAAAGACACAACAATGATGTAGGTTTGCCAAGGATTTCTTTTTAATATAGGTAAATATTTAAATCTCCAAAATCTGCCCTCTTTACCTTTCCTTCCCATGTAAGTATGGCAACGTCTTCAAAGTAATAAGGAATGGAAGCATTTCCTCAAATTACTGACATCTATTTCTTGGAGGACATAGTTTTGTGTATTGGAGACAATGCATGCATTATAAAGCTGCTCAAATAAACTGCATTTGGTGCCATAAAAGAGATTTCTATTCTCTCTAGAGTGTATTAGTTCTGCTGCACAGAAAATTATATTTAAGCAATTGTATGTTAACTAGACACATGAAGCTTCAGAGGTAGTTTATATAATATTTAATAAGGAAAACTCTACTTCTCCCCCAATCAGAATCCTCATTCAAATGGCGGCAAATTCAATAGGACTCTCATTATCTTACAGAAGTTACAACAGAACTGACATTATCCAGCTCTGCATATTAACAACTAACCAGCGAACAAAGGTCCAGAAACAAACTCTCTCTCCAACGCCACTAGATGATGATGCAGCCTTACACTCCTCATTCTTTGGATTATCTGGTCTAGCCCCACTCAATTAGATCCGATTCAACAGGGTTCTGCTATAATGCATCCTTGATGGGGAAATGAAGGGTCAATCTACTACATTTATTGGAACAATTACTTCTCAGAGTATTTTAGCATGAACACTGAGGCTCAATTTGGCCCATGGAACATAAAAAAGCAAAGTATACTTCCGGTACAGAAAGTTATATAAGAAAATCAGTCGATGTTTTTTTCAGACTTCCTTGAAAAGAATGATTACAGTACTATACTATATAACTCTTAGGAGCATAGTGAAATGTGCTTGTTGTTTTTCTTGTGGCTAAAAAATGATTTATTCTAATAACAATAAATAGACTGTGCTGGCTCACAATCTCTATGCATGCCCATTTACAAATATATTTGCTCATCAGATATTTCAAATCCCCTGGGGTCAGTTTAGCTGTGATATAGAGACTTACCAGTTTTGTAGCTGGTCAAGGCAGGCATTGGGTGGTCCACCAATACAAGCAATTTGTTGTCTATGTTTCCATTCAACAAGCTCTTCATTAATCAAAGCACTTTGTGTGTGCTCAGATATATTCAACAGATTTATTATTTTCGTCACCACTTCCTAAATGGAATATCAGATTCCTCTGTTTTAATTGTTATATTTTAAGTACATTTAATTGTTTGCTTTATCAATTAATGCTGCATCTCATAAAACTTTGCAAGGAACTCTAAATAACAGAAAATCTACTCTGTTAATATGAACTACTCTTTTTCCTCAACCTGAAGAGTACTTGCTTCACAAAGAGAAGCGAGAAAGGTCTACTAGCCCCACTGTCTTCTCTAAAGGGACTAACCTTGGGTCCCCACTTCTGCAATGACCTCTATGCAAATGGATCCTTGTGCCCACATAGACTCATTGCTAAATTGGGGCTTACAGTATTAAGAGACTTAGGACTAAGAAGGGTTTAAACAAACAAATAAGAACCCCAGCACTTTCTAGCATGACTAATGAAATATGACACATTTCCTTTCCTGTTATTGCACCAGTTTTAGCTGGTTAAATAAGTGTTCAAACTAGGCTCTTTTAGTAAGAAAAATCCTAAAACAGAAGTAGTGCAACTGCTTTAAAGGGCCCCCAATAACAATGCAAAGGGCAAAAGAACATTTAGACTAGTGTTAACAATAAAGGTTCTACTTTGTTTATATACACGGTTCTTTTATGTCCTGTGATAAGCCAATCCACAGAGAACAAATGTGCATATTTTCAAATTGAAGTATTGTGGAGCATCACCTTTCGTTTAAAGTCAAGTGTTAGAAACATCTTCTGGAGGACAAGTTGTTCTTTCTTATATTCATCCTGTGCCACTCCATTGGGCTCATTTTCTGTTAAAAAAAATAGAAATATTTGGGTAGGGATTGGGGGTTTTTTGTTTTTGCTTTTTAAAATTTTGTTACACATTCAGATTCTGCAGAGCTGGCAGCAGAGTCGGTACAAAGTGCTGAGGAGGCTAGTGGCTGGAAGGAAAAGCCCGGCATTCACCTCCTGTTCTGGCTACTTGTGAACTGCTGCCAGATTTCAAGGAGAAAACCACATCCTTTATTCTGTTCAAAGAGATTTGTTTAATTTAAAAGCTCACTAATACTCGATTACATTCACAACCAGATTTCAAGAAGCATTAGACAAGGGCATCACCAAAGTGACTCAACTAATCAGTGTCCAGAATATCCTATGCTGTTTAATATCTAGAAAGATATTCAAAAACTCCCCAGTTCTACTTCTGAACAAATATCCCAGTCCTACAATTCCTTACTCATGCCTATAGAACTAGTCAAGTGTTTCACCATCTTTGATAATGAAAGTTCAATTGAAAAGAATAGCTGCATTCAATTCTCTCTGGATGACTCTCATCGTCAGTTCAACACTTTGCATTTGCTAACACTAACCAACATACAATGCATCATTTGTTAAACAGTAACTTTGTTATTTAGAAGTCAACAGTTTTCAAAACATGCAAGATAACAAATCCTCATTAATGGCTAAAAAAAAAATCTCAGGCCAAGTCTATACTATGTGGAAGATCAATACTATTCTGGTCAATCTTCCGGGATTTGATTTAGTGGGTCTAGTGAAGACTTACTATATCAAACTCGGAGGGTACTCCCTTCTGCAACGGTACTCCTGCTCCTCATGAGGAATAAGGGAAGCCGATGGGAGCATTTGCTCCCGTCGACCTCCTGCTGTGTGGAAGGCAATTTAAGATATAGTGACTCCAGTTATGTAATTAACGTAGCTGGAGTTGCATATCTTAAGTCAACCTTCTGCTCTAGAATAGACCACACTGCAGAGGGGTAGCTGTGTTAGTTAGTAACTTTAAAAACAAGTGGTCCTGTGACACCTTAGAGACTAATCAAAACACATAGAAGCATGAGCTTTTGTGGGCGCGCACCCACGCGCGCATCCCCCTCCAAAGTAGCCATTCTTCTACGAAGGAATTTCACTAACCAATTACAGAGAGAATCTGCAGAACTGGAATTTATCTACAGATTAGACATAATTTCCCTGGGCCTAAACAAAGACATAAACTAGTTAGTTGGTGAATTACCAAGCCAATTTCTCTTGCCATTAACATCTGCATTTCCACATCAAAAGTTACGTATGAGATGCATGCAGTCCACTTAATTAGCCTTATTAACAGAGGTCCTACAATTTACAGGTACTACTTCTGCTGTTACTTCTGCTCTTGGTTTCTGTTATTTCCACTCCAAATCATCTGATGAAGTGGGTTTTGCCCACTAAAGCTCATGATTCTATGTACTAATGACTAAGTCACTTTCCAACTTTGGTCTTGAAAAATGAAGCCTTTTTAGAATCTTTCATGAACAGAACCAACAATATTAATCCCCCTACTCCCAATCGTACTGAAGTTAATGGCAAAACTCCTATTAACTTAAATAGTGCAGGATCAGGGTCTTTTTGGGGGGCAGAAGGAAAGAGGTGAGTTCCTTTAACTCTAAAACAGAAATTTGTATTTTTTCCAAACTTTAACACATTGGGGAGAAACTCCTTAGTAGAGAAAAAGAATATTTATCTCAAAATTAATAAGGTTATAAGGTAATTTCCTAATAAAAATACATTTGTATGTAGCAAATACACAATAGAAGGGAGAAGCCTAAACTTAGAGATTAGGTCTAAAGCTGAAATGTCTCAACATTCATGGGATTTTGGAGTTGGTACTTCTAGTGACAAAGCAAAGGGTAAAAGAACATGTAAACTAGTATTAACAAAGAAGTTTTCCAACTTTACATTACAGTGAGTATTATAAGGTAACCTATTTTCATGAGTTACAGATGAATTTTTGCATCATAAGAAGTCAGAAAAAGCAAAATTCCTCCCACCATTTGCATCATGTCTGAATTCGGCTATTTCATAATCCTGATTTCTGGTACAAAAGAATGCTTTTCTGTACTGTACTTAAGATTTCTTATATGAATGAATCTCACCTCTGTTCTGTAAGGTTTTACATTTAAAGTCATATTCATCTTGTACATCCTCTAGTGTCTTGATGTCTTGTTCTATTTCCTATAAAGCAATAACATAATAAGACGCCATTAGTCAAGCAGCCTTAATCATCTTAAACTTTTACTGATTGGCAATTATGTGGTACCAAGTACTTAGAGACAGCAAAAAGAAGATAGTAAGAAACATCCCCAAACTAATCACTGCCTTCTCTGACAATGGAAAATGCATTTATAACAAAATTGGGCTAAATTCTGATTTTGCATAATCCCTGCCCCCTCCCACTCCAAAATCAATGAGTCAAGGAGAATTTGTACACTACGTGAAAGCAGAATTTGGCCAGTGAATGGCATTTTAAAGATGTTGGGACAAATCTTTGAGCCCTCACTCAGGAAAAAACTCAGGAAAGTCAGAGTGAGGACTATAGGATTTGTCCTACAGAAAACTGTCAATCAAGATTAAGAAGGTATTACGGAAAAAAAAAAGGAAAGCTTTAGAGCCAGATGTGGGCGCTATACAAGCTGATGATCTAGCTTTTATTAGTGGACTATATATGATTTCTCAAAATATCTCCTTTCTTCTAACATGTCACTTAAGATTGTCAGCTATACAGGCATCTCCAACTCCTTTAAAAACTTTTTCTGCTGTGTTTGAAATCTGGGGAACTTTATTGTGGACATCCTGCATCTCACTACTATTGAGCAGTGATTAGGTAAAGTTTTTTAACACCTTCTGGTGGTAAAAAGCTGAAAAACAAACATACTGCTGAATTCATGATTACCCTCTCACAACATTGAAAATATTTTCCTGATATTAGAAACATAAATGTAGATCTCTGAGAAAAGTCTAGTGTCCCAGTTTTGCTTTTACTTACCACAACACTGTTCTTTACACTTCTGACTTTCATATCAAGCTCCTTCTGTTTGTCCAGCATTACAGTATTCTGTATGTTTCCTACCTGCATCTACCGTAGAGAGCAGAACAAAAACAAATATCGTGGTTTTTTTTTGTTGTTGTTTTGACTAACACAAGCTGCCATATATTTGGTGCCTCTAACAAAGCACACTTCATTCTGATAGTTCATGACCCAATTATTTTTTAACTATAGGTATAAAACAATTAGGTTTAAATTACTGAAAATAGAGGAAGGCTGTAATAAGGAAAGGGATTAGAATGTGACACATTGCCTTTTGGGTGACACGTACTTTATATAATTTCTTAATATACTTTACCTGTGATTTGGTTTTGGCAAGCAATAATTTTATCATTTTTGTATGTTTTTCTGACAATATAAAGAAATGTAATATCTAAGAAGGCTGGATTTTTTTAATAAAGAGTTGGTACCAATATTAGACATGTACAGGAAACTGTAAATTAGTGTACAATTTAATTTTTGCACAGCTACAATACAAAGCAAGTTATCTTAGGTGGCTGTAATCCTCTGAAACTGAATCTAATAACATAATTTAAGGAGTTAATATACTTAAAAGCCAGGACATTTAAAAGAAGAGCAGTACACTATTACGTGTATTGCATATAGCGAGATGCTTCAGTGTAGGTGGTTTTTACATAAAATGTGCTCTAAGAACTACTAATTTGTGCAGTTAAACTGTTAAATACCAAGCTTCCAATAAGTGTATGATTCCATAAACTTCTCAAAAAGTCCCTTTTAAGTTAGACCATTAAAGTTACCTAGTTATTGTTTCTGTGATTTGAAATATGGTAAGGGACTTTCCTGTATGCTTGGGATGTTTACAGTTTGGCTTTATGACTTTGAGCTCTTTGTATGTTATCACAATGACTTCCTACCTCTATATAACTTACAGGCCAAAACTGGCCCATTCCACTACGTTGTAATAACAAGTACTTAGTTGTGATGAATCCGTAACCTATTACTATATAATATCTAAGGAGCTACATTTTGCAGTATGCACTTTGCACCAACTGTGTTGAGGTGTGTTTTTAAAAATATTTATTAACAAAATAAGTAGCTAGTCCCAGAAAAAATAGAAATAAAACAAGATCTACTGTAACAGATGAAGAAGGGAATACTCTAGTTCCTTTAAATTGTTTAACTGTTTAGTGGGCAGAGAAGGGCTCCACTGAATAAACAGGATGGTAAAGAAATATTTAGAGAACAAATGGAAAAACAAGACTGTTGCATCAAGATCACAGAGGGAAGCTACAAAAAGTAGGAAGGATCAGATAGTCACCACAAGGCAGGTAAGGGTACACTGCAGAAAGGAAGTAAGCTAAAATCCCGCCAACATTAAAGCACTGAAAATGCAAAGGCAGGTGCTCTACCTGAGTCATAATAAAAACTAATAAGGTTGTTTAAACATTCTCCTTACCATAGCAATCATATAACTCCTACGTTTAACCTAACTGAAATTAAACGTGAGCAGGCTAGTAAAATCCACTTTAGACACGTTAACGTGCTGGTTTCTTTTCATAAGTATCATCTATCTCTGGACTACAAAAGCAGCTAAGGCCTTGAATTCCCTCATAGGGAGAAAGCTGACTTCCTTTTTCTTTAAACTATACCTGGGCAAACAAACAATTTTAAAACAAGCCACAGCTTGTGCGGTGGATGTTTGTGATAGACCAGATCAAGCTTCCTCTTAAATAGGTGAAGGGTGGTTCTGCTTTCAGTCTGTTATTCTGTTTTGGAGGCTATAAACTACTAGAGAGAGAGAAGAAATTACCTGGTCTGACAACTGGGCGCTGCTCAATATTTTCCTTTCCTCCTTCAGACAATTGTAGATTGTCATTGCCATTTGTATTGGGTCTTCTTGAAAATGATCCTGGTTTGATAGCATTAGAAACAGTTCATTAATAGCATGCACCAATCACACCAGTTTTCACATCTGATAAAGCCAACAGGCAAAAAGCTTAGCATGTATCCGCTGTTTGTGAGCCAAGATATGGCGTGAAGATGTATTGCCTCAGCAGGAGCTACTGGGTCACACACAGCATCCCTAGAAGTTCAGGAGACATGTCTGCTGTGTCACCAGGATTGCAGAATCCAAAACCCTTTCATCCTCTTCAAGCGCCACTCACCACCCACTTTCAGGAAGTTTAGTTCAGTTGTAGATTAGGGATATAAAATCCCATTTTAATCTGTTAACCAATTAAATGTGAAGTTTAACTGGTTAATCAATTAAGGGTGGGGCTGGAGTGCCTCTTCCTCCCCCTGCCATGGCCAGTTAACTGGAACTGGTAAGCGTTACCCATTAAGGATGATGTTTACCGGTTAATACAGATGTTAGCGTGTAACTGAACAGTCATGTAACTGCATCAAATTTTAGTAGTTACACAACTATTTGATAGCCTCTGGAGGCAGGGCTGGCAGCCAGTGAGCTCCCAGCCCCACTCCTGGGGAGCCCTGACACTCCACGCTGCTGCCAGCTCCCCACGCAGACTGGCTCTCACCTGCCACTCCCTGCTGCTGCCTCTGATATAGAGGAAGCAGGGCAGGATGGCAGCAGCCCCTGTCCACGGGGAGCTCAGAGGCTTCACGGACAGGGGCTGCTGCTGAGGAGCAGCCTCAGTCCATGGTGGGCCCAGGCCCACTGCACAGAAAGATTGCTTTGTGGCAGCCTCCCATGCCTCATCCCCTGTGCTGCTGCCTCTGATAGAGGCAACCAAGTGCAGAGGGCAGGGCAGGCACCACAGAGCCAATGCTGGGGGAACCAGCTTTAAAGCCACCTCCTCCCAGCATCTGTTCCTCCCCACCCTCTTCCCCCACCCTTGATGCCTCTGTAGGAGGCAGCAAGGGGGGGGGGGGGGGGAGGACAGGCCAGCATGCATGGAGAGCTCCCCGCACATATCGGCTCCCACCTACCCCCCTCATACTCTGCATTGTTGCCACTCTATCAGAGGCAGCAGCGTGGGGGTGGGAAGGGCAGACGGATTCTGTGCTCGTGGGGGACAGGCTTTAAGCCGGCTCCTCACAGGTGCCAGCTTCCACTCCCCCACATCTTGCTGCCTCTGATACAGAGGCACCAAGGGTGAGGGGTGAATGCTTGTAGTCAACAGGATTAACCTTTTATATACCTACTGTAGATGTCTAGGCTTAACCTTTCATATACCTACTGTACATGCTGGTTTTGCAGGGTTCTTGCACCTACACGAAGTGCTAGAAATAAACATTGTAAATTGGAAAAAAGATAATTTCTTTAAACTGTTAAAGGACTCAGGAGTTACATGTACTATTCATAAGTTTTAAGAAAAAAAGCTCAGACAAGTATAACCTTTAACTTGTAATATTTAAGCTAAAAGAATATTTTCTTGAAAAAAATATGATTCTAATACCATGATAGTCACACACATACCTGAAGATTTCGTTTGCTTTTCCTTATGTTGTGTTGCAACAAAAAGTTGTTTTCTATTAAAAACCGACTGAACTGATCATCTAACTGTGACAGGAGGTCATGGAACAGTACTGTAGCAAATGAAACGTTGTTGGCAGCATGCTCCCTAGGATATTTAAGGTATATTTAATATTAAACGCAACTGTTACATTGATTTTTAGCAAGGTAAGTGAATGCAATTTTTTTTTAAGATTCTGGTCTTAGTTTTTAAAAGCATTGAATAGGTGTGTGTAAATTTCATTCAATTCCATTCTTGGTAACTCCTTCATTCTCATCTCAAATGACTAAAATGAGTAATACTTTCTTTTATTTTTCCTAGGATTACTCTTGCAACATTTGTGTGTTTGCATATGTATCTACCATTAATCACCACTGAGGACCTCATACTGAGAATCTGGAAGTGAGATCTATTCCTCTGCACGCTAATGAAGCGCTATAAAAATATTTTCTAGAGATTTTAGCAATACTTCAGTTTGCTAGTGGAGATGAAACTGAAAAGCTGACCCCTAAATCCTTTTATAAATAACCATAAATCTTTCCCTTGTGGACAAAGGAAACAGGGAAACAGTTGTGTACAGCCATAGGTACTGGTGTTGCAGGATTCTTATTAGGGATGTAAAATCCTGGTTCATTAATTAACCAGTTAAACAAAAGGTTAACCTTTTAACTTGGTTACTGACCAGAGGGATCTCACAACTCAAATTGGGGCTGGAGCTGGCTCTGCGCGCTTCCAGCTCCAGCCACACCAGCCCCAGCTGCCAGCAGCATAAGGCACCAGTTAACCATTAACCAGTAAGCATCACCCAGACTGGTAAGTGCAATGGGAAACAGTGACTAGCAGCACATAGGCTCCTCTGTTCCTACCTCCCAGTCGTCACCCTCACAAAAACTTACTGAACAGTTTGCTGCCCTAAGTGGATGCTTGTTTTCATCATACAGCAGAGGTTCTTAGATAAGCACGCATGGTGTTTTGTCAGTGAAAGCCATCTACCTTCACACAAGGTCAGAAGCTAGTATCATATCTTTCAAAGGCATCACTGGCTAAATAATGCAACAACAAACTCCAATATACATTACAGCACTTCGCTCTCACCAGTCTTGATTTTCCAGCCATTGTGCCAGATACTGTCTGATTTCCATAGGAAAGCTGTCATCATACAGCTGATGTACTTGTTCCAAGAATTTGGAATCAAGCTGCTGCAACTGGTACCACTGAGTCATTCTGTGGAATCAAGATGCATAGAATTTAATAAAATCTTAGTCACATCTAAATCTTAGTCACACCTAAATCCCAACATAAGATATTTAAGAAGTAAGCTGAAAATTTCCCATCTAATCACTTTTGATAGAAAATGATTATTTAAAAAAACTAAATTTTGGGGAGAGGGAACTATTTGCATAGAAAATCTTCAGGTTTTTGTCAAAAAAGAGAGAAATGTTTGGTTCTCAAGTTTCCTGAAATTCCCAAAAATGTCAAGAAAATTGGCAATGTAACTAACAATGGGAATAACCATCCTTTCCCAGTCATCTCTGATTAAGGGCTTGATGCAAAGTACAATGTGTGTTAGCAGCCCTAATGAGTTTTGCTAAATTGAATAGTAGCCTACCTTGGCCATGAAGACAAGTCCTAAAATAAAGAAACAGAAAGTGAAGACCTACACTGTTGGAGAGCAGACAGTAGGGGGAGATTATTTTAAATTGCATTTGGATTGCTCAGATGCTGGCTAAAATTTTCAAAGGCACATATGTCCATTTTCAGAAATGTCCAAATCTGAAAAGGACTGAGGTGTCTTGGTAGATAACTAACCAAATATGAGCTTGCAGGGCAATGCATTGCAGCAAATGTGACCCTGTGATGTACAAGGGGCATCTTGAAAAGCAGTACGTAAGTGGTACTGCCTCTGCCCAGGAAATCAGTGAAACTATTGCAGAACTGTGTCCAGTTTCTACGTCCAGAATTTTTAAAAAGTTAAATTGAAAAAGGTTCAGAAAGAGCTGTAAGAATGATCTGAGATCTGGAAAGCCTGTGTCTGTCAGAAACTAAAGAAGCTCAATCTGTTTATCTTGTCCAAGATCACCTCTGTAAGTACAGGTTGAACTTCTCTGGTCCAGAATTCACAGCCCCGCTGGGGGTTGGCAGCATAGCGCAGCCCATCTGGGAACTGGCAGCACATTGCAGCACAGTAGGCAGCTAGCCTGAGTGCCCCTGGTCAGGCAAACTCCCTTGCCTGGGACCATGCAAGTCCCGAGTATGCTGGACCAGGGAGGTCCAACCTATATCTATGTGGGGGAGAGATTTCTCATATTAGAAGGCTCTTCAATTTAGCAAAGACATAACTGGGTCAGGAAGCTGAAGCAAGACAAATTCAGGCTAGAAATAAGGTTTTTAACATTGAGAGCAAACTGAGCAAATTTTTAGCATTGAGAACAGTTAATCACTAGAAGACGTTACCTACAGATGTAGCGGATCCATAATTTAGTCTTTCAAAGAGAAGTCTGGGGGATACGTCAACACAACTAAAATTTGAAGAAAACTGAATTTTTGTTTTAAGTTTTACAGCACTTTATTATTTTTGTACTTTTTACACCCAAAAATGTAATCGCCCTCTTGGCTACGATTAACTCGTTTAAATAAATGTGTTCCAATGGTAGAAAAAACATTTGTATGTCTGAAAACTAGGTACTGGGGATTTTTTTTTTTTTAAAGGGATACTTTATAAAAATGGTTAAGAAACACTGCTCTAGCTCAGTGATTCTTAATAGAATCACAGAACTGAAAGAGACTTTGAGAGGTCTTCTAATCTAGCCTGCACAGCAGGACTAAATATTTAAGCTTTCCCTGACAGATGTTTGTTTAACATGCTTTGTGTAATAACAGTAAAAGCACCCTGACCAGCCTAAATTAATTCTGTGTTTTAATATGTACTGGGAAAAAAAAAACACAGGAAAGACACTGCTGTACTTCAACCAGAAATTATGGGGGTCATGGCAAGAATTACTTAGCAAAACTCTGAAGTTTATACTGCAAGATCAGATGATTACAATGGTCCCGTCTGACTTGGATTTTAAAGTTACTTATTAGTTTCCTAAGTCCCTCTGAAAGTGATTTCTCTAAGGGCACATCTACACTGGGAAGTTATTTTGAAATAACTCCTGAAATAACTATTTCAAAACAGCACTATTCCACTTCACAAGTGGAAGTTATTATTTCAAAATAATAACTTCCACTTATTTTGAAATAAGGGGCTTAGTAACGTGGATGCTCGTCTTTTTAGTTAAAAATACGGAGAGCTATTTCGAAATAATTCCCTAGTGGGCTACGTCTACATTGCCGGCTTTGTGGGCAGTACCTATGCAAATGAAGCACAGATTAGCATTTTGCCACACTTCATTTGCATAATGTATTCAAACTGCTTTTGCACAAGAGGTTTTTGCGCAAAAACAATAAGTGTGGATGGAATTTTTTTGTGCAAAACCTCCATTTTGCACAAGATCCTTACGCCTTGCACACACTGGGGTAGGTAAGAATGCCTCACATAAGGACCTTGTGCAAAACGGGTTTTGCGCAAAAGAAGAGTCCACACTGCTTGTTTTTAAGCAAAAACCCCTTGTGTAAAAATGGCTTGAATAAATTATGCAAACGAAGCATGGCAAAATGCTAATCCACGCTTCATTTGCATAGGCTTTGCAGGCAGTGTAGACAAAGCCGAGATGTAAGCGACTAGTCGAATAGTTGACTACCTGATAAGCCTGGGCTTCTCGGGTAGTTGAGTCACTAGTTTACTAGTTGCTTCTCCCCCCCTTGTTACTTCTATCAGAGGCAGCGGGGAAGAAGGGAGCAGGAGCTGAGGAGAGCAGGCTTAAAAGCCATCGACTACTTGATTAGCTCATTAAACGCAATTTAACATCCTTAGTGCAGACATGCCTTAACTCTGCACGTTCACTTTGAAAAGATGTGCACGTATCTTACATCTTTCCATTACATTTTTCATGCTGCCTTCTTAATCCTATGTTCCTTCATCATTCTGTCCTAAAATACTGTGACCAACTTGTACCTCTCTGTGTGTATTTATTTAGGAAAGAGTTACAATAGGAATGAACCTTGAGTCTCAGAGGAATCAGGTGCCGCAGTTTCGTAATCCTATATATCTAGGGAATTCAAGAGGTGGGAAGGTCAAGTCCTATAAAGGAGTGTCTTTTTGGGGGGGTTTGTTCTGTGCTTCCCTCTGAGGCAGTCAGCATAGTTCCTGTAGGATCTGTGATGCCATTTACACGTCACTTTCCATGTCTAAAATCTCCCTACCTATTTTTAGAAACACGAGCTAAGACATCAGCACTCACTGGGGTAGGCAAGGATGCCATACAGGTCAGCTCTTGTGCGGCTCCTGCTCCCAACACCTGGCTGGGCAAGGGGGTGACTCTGCATTTCTATGTCCTAGGATCAGGGTTTTTCCACTGACTGGAGGAGGGGTTTGGGTCTTAGGACCACTGGCTCGGTGACTGTGAATCCAGCCACGTGGAATCTTTGCGAAGCCAGTGCAGCGAGGCTGTAGTTACAGGAGCGCAGCAGCCATCACCAGGACTTGGCCAGAGCCTGCCTATTCGTGGGGTGTCTGTGGGGAATTAGAAGCGTGTCAATGGCAACAAGGGAACAACATTTCCAGCTGATGCGTCAACTTCCCAGCGGGAGTGTGTCCCGCTTTAACCGGCGAGCTCAGAGGTGGGTGGGGGGAAGGGGGGCTCATCCGGCTTCACTCAGCTGCTGCTGCCCCGCCCGGTGGGGCTCACGCCGCGTCACCGCTACCGCGTGGCCCGTGGCTGTGCGGGAGGCGGGCCCCGGCGGAAGGAAGGGCCCGGGGCAGCGCTGCCCGGCGCTCAGGGCCCCAGCAGGGCGGGCAAAGGGCAGGGCGGGGACGCGGCGCCGGGTCACTCACCCGACTGGCGAGAGGAGGCTCCGGGCCGCCGTCACCGCTTCGCTGCTGCGCCGCCGCCGGCAAACCGAAAGCGAGCGAGGAAACGGCAACAAAACGCCCGTTGCGCGGCCAGCCCCCGGGCCAATCCCGAGCCGCGGGGCGGGCCTGCCGCAGCCACCGCCAATCCGCGCTGCGGCACCGGCTGTTCCTGAAAGCGCGCTACCCTCCCGCTGCTCTGCGCTGCCTCCCAGAGCCCCCCCCAGAGCCCCCCCCCTCCAGCCCCCCAGCCCTCCCCCCCCAGTCCCCCCTCCCCCAACCCCCTCCCCCCCACAGCCCCTCTCCCCCAGCCCCCCACACCCCCCCCCCACCCCGCACCACCCTCCCCCCTCCCCCAGCCCTCCCCCCTCCCCCACCCCAGCCCCCCACAGCCCCGCACCCCACAGCCCTCCCCCCTCACACCCCACAGCCCTCCCCCCTCCCCCAGCCCCCCCAGCCCTCCCCCCCACCCCCGCACCACAGCCCTCCCCCCCCCAGACCCCCCACCAGCCCTCCCCCCTCCCCCCTCAGACACCCCCCACCCCACAGCCCCCCCCCCTCCCCCCCCCACAGCCCTCCCCCCTCCCCCAGACACCCCTGCACCACAGCCCTCACCCCCTCCCCCACCCCCCAGCCCTCCCCCCTCCCCCAGACACCCCACCACAGCCCTCCCCCCTCCCCCAGACACCCCTGCACCACAGCCCTCCCCCCCTCCCCCACCCCCCACAGCCCTCCCCCCTCCCCCAGACACCCCGCACCACAGCCCTCCCCCCCCCCAGCCCCCCCCCCTCCCCCCTCCCTCAGACACCCCTGCACCACAGCCCTCACCCCTCACCCCACAGCCCTCCCCCCTCCCCCAGACACCCCACAGCCCTCCCCCCTCCCCCCACAGCCCTCCCCCCTCCCTCAGACACCCCGCACCACAGCCCTCCCCCCTCCCAGCCCCCCACAGCCCTCACCCCTCCCTCAGACACCCCTGCACCACAGCCCTCCCCCCCCCCCCCCCTCCCCCCTCCCTCCACCCACAGCCCTCACCCCCACCCCACAGCCCTCACCCCTGCACCCCAGCCCTCCCCCCTCCCCCCCTCCCCCACCCCCTCACCCCACAGCCCTCACCCCCATCCCTCAGACACCCTGCACCACAGCCTTCACCCCCTCCCCCAGCCCCCCACAGCCTTCACCCCCTCCCTCAGACACCCCTGCACCACAGCCCTCCCCTCCTCCCCCAGCCCCCCACAGCCCTCCCCCCTCCCTCAGACACCCCTGCACCACAGCCCTCCCCCCTCCCCCAGCCCCCCACAGCCCTCCCCCTCCCTCAGACACCCCGCACCACAGCCCTCACCCCCTCACCCCACAGCCCTCCCTCCATCCCTCAGACACCCCTGCACCACAGCCCTCACCCCCTCACTCCACAGCCCTCCCCCCATCCCTCAGACACTCCTGCACCACAGCCCTCACCCCTTCACCCCACAGCCCTCACCCCTTCCCCCAGCCCCCCACAACCCACCTCACCCCCTCCCTCAGACACCCCTGCACCACAGCCCTCACCCCTCACCCCACAGCCCTCACCCCCTCCCAGAGCTCCCTCACCCCACAGCCCTCACCCCCATCCCTCAGACACCCCTTCACCCCACAGCCCTCACCCCTTCACCCCACAGCCCTCACCCCCCTCCCAGAGCCCCCTCACCCCACAGCCCTCACCCCCTCCCCCAGCCCCCCAGAACCCCTCTCACCACAGAGTCCCAACCACAGCCCTCATCCCCATCCCTCAGACACCCCTGCACCACAGCCCTCACCCCCTCCCCCAGCCCCCTCACCCCACAGACCTCACCCCCTCCCAGAGCCCCCCACAACCCCCTCACCCCCATCCCTCATCCCCTGCCAGAGCCCCCTCACCCCACAGCCCTCACCCCCTCCCAGAGCCCCCTCACCCCCTCCCCCCTCCCCCAGCCCCCCACAACCCTCCTCACCACAGAGTCCCAACCACAGCCCTCATCCCCATCCCTCAGACACCCCTGCACCACAGCCCTCACCCCCTCCCAGAGCCCCCCTCACCCCACAGCCCTCACCCCCTCCCAGAGCCCCCCACAGCCTCCCTCACCCCACAGCCCTCACCCCCTCCCAGAGCCCCCCTCACCCCACAACCCTCACTCCCATCCCTCACACACCCCTGCACCACAGCCCTCACCCCCTCCCAGAGCCCCCCTCACCCCACAGCCTTCATCCCCATCCCTCAGACACCCCTGCACCACAGCCCTCACCCCCTCCCAGAGCCCCCCACAGCTCCCCTCACCACAGAGTCCCAACCACAGCCCTCATCCCCATCCCTCAGACACCCCTGTACCACAGCCCTCACCCCCTCCCAGAGCCCCCCTCACCCCACAGCCCTCACCCCCTCCCAGAGCCCCCCACAGCCTCCCTCACCCCACAGCCCTCACCCCCTCCCAGAGCCCCCCTCACCCTACAACCCTCACTCCCATCCCTCACACACCCCTGCACCACAGCCCTCACCCCCTCCCAGAGCCCCCCACAGCTCCCCTCACCACAGACCCCCTCCCCCCCTCACCCCCACCCCAGAGCCCCCCTCACCCCACAGCCCTCATCCCCATCCCTCAGACACCTCTGCACCACAGCCCTCACCCCCTCCCAGAGCCCCCCTCACCCCACAGCCCTCATCCCCATCCCTCAGACACCTCTGCACCACAGCCCTCACCCCCTCCCAGAGCCCCCCTCACCCCACAGCCCTCATCCCCATCCCTCAGACACCCCTGCACCACAGCCCTCACCCCCTCCCAAAGCCCCCCTCACCCCACAGCCCTCATCCCCATCCCTCAGACACCTCTGCACCACAGCCCTCACCCCCTCCCAGAGCCCCCCTCACCCCACAGCCCTCATCCCCATCCCTCAGACACCTCTGCACCACAGCCCTCACCCCCTCCCAAAGCCCCCCTCACCTCACAGCCCTCACCCCCTCCCAGATCAATACCTCCTCCTTCTCCACACCTGCCTGCTGCAATCAGCTGTTTCACTGAGGCTCTGGGCTGAAGGGGGAGCAGGGATGCTGTGCACTGAGGGAAGGCACGGAACTGGCTGGCAAGAGGTGAGGTAAGTTAGAGCCTTAGGGGAAGGGGCAGAGTGGGAGTGGGAACTGGGGCATAGCTGGGGGTTGAGCACTTTTTTTAAGTCCATGCCTGCAGTGCTGGGGACTGACTTGGTGACCTTTCCAAGTCCCTTTCCACCCTATCATGAGGAAACTTCTAGGAATATATCCAAAACTGGCACTCCTAGGCTACGTCTATCAGGGCCGCATTATGACTTTCGTGGGCCCCTCCCACCATAATAATATCACTATTAAAGATTATTTTTATATAACTTTAAATACTTCAACATTTTATTTTTTTTCTATTTTAGGCAAAATTTAATAGATTTTTGTGGGCCCTAAAAGTTTCTTTTTTTTTTCTGATGTGAGAAAAAAATTAAAACATTTTCTTCGACCTTAAAAGTTCATTTTTTTCTTCTGATTTTAAAAGAAATTAAAACATTTTTGGGGGCCCCTAAAAGTATCGTGGGCCCTAGGCACTGTGCATACTCTGCCTAATAGATAAGTCAGCCCTGACGTCTATACTGCATGCTTATTTTGAAATAACTCATGTTATTTTGAATTAACAGAGTGTGTGTCTGCATAGCAAGCCTATTATTTCAAAATAATTTTGAAATAACAGGCTTCTTACTCCAACTTCTGTAACCCTCATTTCAGGAGGAGTAAGGGAAGTCGAAGGAACCATATTCTTCCTTCAACTTCCTAAGGTTGACAGCACCAAAAGTCGAGTAAAGCTACTTTGACTTAAGCGACACAATTAACCTAGCTGAAGTTGCGTATCTTAATTCGACTTTAGCCCACGGTGTAGACGTACCTCCTACTGTGGAGGCATTGGTCCAAAGGACAAGCTTTACAAGGTCAGCAGGCTGTGCATATAGGCTGTGTCTAGACTACATGCCTCTGTCGTCAGAGGCATGTAGATTAGACACATAGACAAAGGCAAATGAAGCCACGATTTAAATGATCGCGGCTTCATTTACATTTACATGGCTGCCGCGCTGAGCCGACATACAGCTGATCAGCTGTTTGTCCGCTCAGCGCGCTAGTCTGGACGCTCCCCTGCTGACATCAAAGCCCTTTGTCGGCAGCCCCGTTATTACTCGTGGGATGAGGTTTACCGGGGCTGCCGACAAAGGGCTTTGATGTCGGCAGGGGAGCGTCCAGACTAGCGCGCTGAGCGGACAAACAGCTGATCAGCTGTTTGTCGGCTCAGCGCGGCAGCCATGTAAATGTAAATGAAGCCACGATCATTTAAATCGCGGCTTCATTTGCCTTTGCGAAAACAACAAATCTACATGGCTCCGTCGATGGAGCCATGTAGTTTAGACGTACCCATAGTGGCAGGTGCTGGGGTCGAGGAAACATTGGCTGGTCTCTGCTCTGGCTTACTGGGCCAGGGAGGCAGGAGGGGTGAGCTAAACCTGGAACAGCCGAGCCACAGCCGAGACACGTGCTTTCTGAGAAAGGACTCCAGGAGCTAGAAGGAGGTAATTGAGAGGAAAACGAAAGTTAAAACAGCTGGAGGAGGGGAAAGGGACGTCAGCCTAGGAACTGTGACCCTGGCTTTGTGCCTTTGGCTGGGCAACCATCTGATTTCCTCCCACGCACCAGTCTGTTAGTTCAGCATGCCTCCGTGTGACCAACTACCAAAATCCTGTTTGGATCATTTAACCAATGTTCTTCCTGAAACGCTAGACTGCTTGTGATGCAGCTTTAGCATGTGGCTGTGCCTCAGGCTTTTTCCTGTCAACTGAGTGCTTCACTTTTCAACCAGATGTATTCCTTCAAGTTGTGCAGTAATAATATGCATTCTTCACCTGCAGTGCACAGGGTAGAGGATGTGTCCCACTGAATATACAGTATCACCATCCTGCCTTGTGAATGCAATGTAGTGTATTTGTATCTTAAGCCTTCCTAAAGTAATCAATGCAGATTACTATATATTTAATGCACTAAAACAAAGATATTATTTTAAATTGAGTGGTTTAGTGTGTTCATAACAAATTTCATTGCTTGTAGAAAAAGGGAACACAGTATTTTGTGTGCTCTCCATCATAATAGACACAGTATGAAATTTCACCATATGTTTGTTAAAATATGTTTCCAAAGATTTTAGGCATAACAAAGGATTTTATATCATACTAAGGTATGGATTTTGGTGGAGAGTTCTTTTAAAACTAGTTAATCAAATAGCTGGATGAATGAGTTTCCCTTTCTTTTCTTCTATCTGAAAGAAACGGGATGTTTCCTTTTGTCCCTTTAAGGCAGGGTGGGAACCTCAGGTCCCCGACTTGCCTGGATCCAGCCCCAGAGGCTCAGGGCTCCCCCTCCAGCATTGGGGAGCCCATGCCGGCACTCCCAATCCCCATTCCCTCACTGCCCCCTATGGGGCTGGAGCACACAAAATCTACTAGGCTGGGTCCCCCTAGGGTCTTGTGTGGGAGGGAAATGTGGGGAGTGTCTTTCTCCTTCTCAGCCAGGGGCTATGTCAGTGAGGGTTGTTGTTTCTTTGTTTGTTTGTCTCTCACTTGTATGCGGCCCATGAATGATTTTTCTGTGAGTCGGTGGCTCCCAACCAGTGCTTTTTTTGTGATGGTACACACCGGTACGGTGTACTGGTACGGTGTACCGGCACCATTTTTTGTGAGCACTCTTGCCGTGCTGCTTTCCCCGGCACAGCCCCTGGCCCTGGGAGCGCTTGTGCTGCAGTGCGTGGCTCAACTGGGCCAGCAGGGGGTCTGAAAAGCAGCATGTGGTTCCACTGTTGGGGCAGAAAAGTAGCACGTGGCTCAGCTGGGCTGGGGGGTGGAGGAGGGAAAGCGGTGGGTGGCTCAGCTGGGCTGGGGAGGACTCAGTGAACTGAAACTAGAGGCTTAGTGAGGAGGGGGCAGTTGCCCCTGGGCCCAACATTAATTGGGGTGAGACCAGAGTGCACACCGCACAGGCCTATGTGACGCATAGAGCAGTGAGTCAGGAGTTGGGCCACGTGCTGCCTCCCTGTACACACTGCGAGCTGAGGCAGCTGGGCCAGCGACAGGAGCAGCCACTTTATAGGATTACTTTACCCGTCCCATCCCTCAGGTGCCTGGCTCTGTGGGAGGGGAATTTGGTGTGTGTGTCTGTGTGTGGGGGGGAGATGCTGGGGATAGGGGGACTGGGGTGCCGGGCTCTGAGGAAGGGGTAGTTGCATTGAAATGAGGAGGGGGGGTGAGGATGCCTGGCTCTGAGGGAGGGGTCAGTTTTGGTCCTGGCAGTGCTTTTTTTGTGACAGTACACCCCTTTCCCAGCATATTGTAAATGAATGGCATTCACCTCAAGCGTACCGGCACTTTGATTGGGATATGTGGGTATTAAAGGGGCCGTAACCACATTTTGATCCCCTGGTGCAGCTTTTTTTTTTTGCTCAACGACTTTCTCCTGGAGTACTGGCACCTTTTTTCTTACAAAAAAAGCACTGCTCCCGCCCCAAAAAATGTTCCCTACTCCTGTTTTAAGGGCTCTTCAAAGGGGAAGGGAATAAAGGTAGAAAGATTGCAGCAGCAGGGATTGACTGAAAGGACAGGAGGACTTTGGGAGCAAGATTTTATACTACAGTAATTAAAATTTAAATTGTGTATTTTACATAAGGCTAATCTTTTGAAGAATTTATTTAAACTATACGCTGAAGAACCAAAAGAAACTACACTGTCTACTTAAGGAACTCCCTCTACTCAGAACCTCTACTCAGGACCAAATTCACACAGAAACACCTTCTGAACCCTGACCAGGATTGTTCTATTTGCTTCCCAAAATCCATATACCCGGACACCCCAGACGTCCCATCATTTCAGGTATTGGCACACTCACTACCGGATTATCCAGCTATGTAGACCCTCTCCTCAAACCCTATGTAACCAACACTCCCAGCTATCTCCAAGATACCACAGACTTCCTGAGAAAAATACAAAACGTTGATAACCTCCCTGATAACACCATCCTTGCCACCATGGATGTAGCTCTCTACACCAATATTCCACATGAAGATGGATTACAAGTGATTAGAAACACTATTCCAGAGGATACTATAGCCAATCTCGTAGCAGACCTATGTAACTTTGTTCTCACCCACAATTATTTCCAATTTGGGGACAACTTATATCTCCAGATCAGCGGCACAGCCATGGGTACACGCATGGCCCCACAGTATGCTAACATCTTTACGGATGACTTAGAACAACGCTTCCTCAGATTGCATCCCCTTTTACTTCTCCTTTACTTACGCTACATCGATGACATCTTTATGATCTGGACCCATGGCCAAGAAACACTGGACGCATTCCACAGAGACTTTAGCAACCTACATCCCACCATCAATCTCAGCCTGGACCATTCTACACGAGAGATCCATTTCCTGGACACCACAGTACAAATCACTAATGGAAAATTAAATACCACTCTCTACAGAAAACCCACTGACTGCTACACTTACCTACCTGCCTCCAGCTTCCATCCAGGACGTACCATATGATCCATTGTCTATAGTCAGGCCTGTAGGTACAACCGCATCTGCTCTAATCCCATTGACAGAGACCAGAAACTTCAAGATCTCTACCAAGCATTTGTAAATCTCAATTACCCACCGGGGGAAATTAAAACAAATTGAAAGAGTCAGATGAATACTCAGAAACCATCTACTTCAAGATAGGCCCAAGAAAAGCAACAATAGAACACCACTTATCACCTATAGCCCCCAACTTAAACCTCTCCAATGCATTATCAATAGCCTATAACCTATACTGGAACAGGATATTACACTCTGAGAGGCTCTGGGGGACAGACCCATACTCTCCTATAGACAACCACCTAACCTCAGGAAGATTCTTACCAACAACCACAGGACATACCACAATGATACCAACCCTGGAACTTTCCCTTGCAACAAACCCCGTTGTCAACTTTGTCCACATATTTACTCTAGTGACACCATCACTGGACCTAACCATGTCAGTTATACGATCAAGGACACGTATTCTAGAAATAAAATTTATGCCATCATGTGCCAACAGTGTCCTTCTGCTATGTATATTGTACAGACTTCTCAGATACTTCGCCCAAGAATTAATGCCCACAAATCAGACATCAGACATCTTCACAAGGAAAAACCTGTCAGTTTGCATTTCAGCCTTCCTGGACATACTGTAAAATCTCGAGTATAATGCGCACCAATGTATACAGGCAGTCCCCGGGTTACGTACAAGATAGGGACTGTAGGTTTGTTCTTAAGTTGAATCTGTATGTAAGTCGGAACTGGCATCCAGATTCAGCCGCTGCTGAAACTGATCAGTTTCAACAGTGGCTGAATCTGGACGCCAGTTCTGACTTACATACTGATTCAACTTAAGAACCCCAGGCATCCCCAAGTCAGCTGCTGCTGAAACTGATCAGCGGCTGATTCCAGGAAGCCCGGGGCAGGGGCTTCCTGTAGTCAGCCACTGGTCAGTTTCAGCAGCGGCTGACTTGGGGACGCCTGGGGCAGAGCAGCTGGGGTGCTGCTGGGTTGGTCCAGTAGCGCCGCCGCTCCTCGGCGCTACTGGACCAACCCAGCAGCACCCAAGCTGCTCTGCCCCAGGCATCCTGATTCAGCCACTGCTGAAACTGACCAGCAGCAGCTGAATCAGGACGCCTGGGGCAGAGCAGCTGGGGTGCTGCCGGGTTGGTCCAGTAGCGCCCAGAGCGGCGCTACGGGACCAACCGGCAGCGCCCAGCTGCTGTACCACTGGCGTCCGGAGCAAAGCCGCGGAGCATGGGGGCAGCGGGACAACCCAGACGCGCCGTGGCTGTCCTGCTGCCCTCGGGCTCCGTGGCTTTGCTCTGCTTTGCTCCCCGTCCCCCTGGTCTGCAGACCAGGGGGACGGGGAGCAAAGCGCCGGAACACGTGGGCAGCGGACAGCCCAGAAGCGTCTGGGCTGTCAGCTGCCCGTGTGCTCCGCGGCTTTGCTCTGCTTTGCTCCCCGTCCCCCTGGTCTGCAGCCAGGGGGACGGGGAGCAAAGCAGAGCAAAGCAGAGCAAACCCGCAAAGCACGCGGGCAGCGGACAGCCCAGACGCGTCTGGGCTGTCCGCTGCCCGCGTGCTCCGCGGCTTTGCTCTGCTTTGCTCCCCGTCCCCCTGGTCTGCAGACCCGGGGGACGGGGAGCAAAGCGGCGGAACACGTGGGCAGCGGACAGCGGCAGCAGACGCGTCTGGGCTGTCCGCTGCCCACGTGTTCCGCCGCTTTGCTTCCTCTCCCTGGTCTGCTGGAGACCAGGGAGAGGAAGGGCCCCGTTCATAACTGCGGATCCGACATAAGTCGGATCCGCGTAACTCGGGGACTGCCTGTAATACGCACCCTGACTTTGGAATCTTAGCGTAATGAAAAAATCTGAAATTCTATGTATAATGCGCCCCGGGGTTTGAAGCCATCGAGCTTAGCAGCCCCACAACTTCTGCCAACAGGTGGCTGTCCCATAGCCAGGAGCCGACCTGACAGCACCAAGCCCAGCCTTGCCCACTTGCTGGAGGCGGCCCTGGGCTGCAGGAGAAAGGGCGGGAGGGACACACCGCTCCCACCTGCAGGCTTGCCTGGGAGGTTCGGGCTGCACAGCCTCTTCCCTCCCTGATGCTCGCCAAGCTCGCGCCTGCCACAGGAACCCCCGGGCACAGCTTGAAGGAGTACCAGGCAGGCAGTGAGCCAGGGTGTTGCAGCCTGGTGGTGCCACCGGCTCCTCGCCTTGTCCAGGAGCCTTACGGGGCGGCGACCCCCGCGCCACGCCGCAGCAGGAAAGTTTCTGGGCGCAGCCTGAAGGAGCACTAGACAGGCAGCAAGCCAGGGCACTGCCAAAATAAAACTTTAAAAAATAACACCTGTGTATAATGGGCACCCGGACTTTGACCCAAAAAAGTCAGAAAAAAAGCATGCATTATACTCGAGATTTTACGGTAGTCTTAACGACCTTACTACATGCATCTTACTTCAAAGAGACTTTAACACCAGATTACAGAGAGAAACTTCAGAACTTTCATTCATGCTTAAATTTGACACTCTATGAATGGGCCTTAACAAAGATGCTATTTACCGTATACATTATAAAGACAGCTTCCCCACTTATCACCCCGATTAGCCATTCATTGACTTATAAACAGCTATTCCCTCCTTCCCTCTCCCTACCTTTTGTTCTAAATCTGATTTGTCAGTTTAATAATGTGTTCACTTTTTTATTGTATTCCTTTGGTATATACGGTCATGCCATTTCTCTTTGGGTATGTCTACCCTACAGCACTAATTCGAACTAACTTAATTTGAATTAGTTAATTCGAACTAAGCTAATTCGAACTAGTGCATATAGACCTAAAAACTAGTTCGAACTAGCATGTCCACATTGAGTGGACCCTGAACCGAGGTTAAGGCTGGCCAGAAGCAGTACCGGCAGGGCATCAGATTAGGACTTAGAGCGTGGAGCTGCTGCCTCAGGCTAGCCGAGGGCTGTGCTTAAAGGGAACCGACCCCCACCCCAGACAGACAGTTCTCAGGGGTTCCCCGCTCGCTTGTCTAACTAGATGAGGGACAGCAAAGCAGTCCTGTCTTGGAATGCCCTGAATGCCCACACTTGGCACATCACAACACTCGGCCATCAGCCCGGCTGCACTTGCCGCAGGCTGCCATCCGGGGGGGGAGTCAATCGGGGGGCTGCAGGAGAGCTTCCACCCTGAGGAGCCCGCAGAGCCACCCCAGTTCTCCCCATCGGGGGCTCGTACCCCATTCCTCCCTCACCTCCTTCCACTTACCCCTGCCTAGCCCCCCTTCCTGATGTACAAAATAAAGGACACGTGTGTTCAAAAATAGAAACTCTCTTTATTGAACAAAACTCGGGGAGATTGGGAAAAGGAGGTGGGAGAGGGAAAGGGAGAGGGTGGGAGACGGGAGGGCAACTAAAATGATCAGGGGTTTGGAACAGGTCCCATATGAAGAGAGGCTAAAGAGACTGGGACTTTTCAGCTTACAAAAGAGGAGACTGAGGGGGGATATGATAGAGGTCTATAAAAGAATGAGTGGTGTGGAGAGGGTGCATAAAGAAAAGTTCTTCATTAGTTCCCATAATAGAAGGACTAGAGGACACCAAATGAAATGAATGGGTAGCAGGCTTCAAACTAATAAGTGAAAGTTCTTCACAAAGCAAATAGTCAACCTGTGGAACTCCTTGCCACAGGAGGCTGTGAAGGCTAGAACTATAACAGAGTTTAAAGAACGACAAGGAGTCCTGTGGCACCTTATAGACTAACTGAAGTGTAGGAGCATAAGCTTTCGTGGGCAAAGACCCACTTCGTCAGATGCATGTAGTGGAAATTTCCAGAGGCAGGAATAAATATGCAGGCCAGGATCAGGCTGGAGATGACGAGGTGGATCCAATCAAGGAGGATGAGGCCCACTTCTAGCAGCTGATCTGGAGGTGTGAATTCCAAGAGAGCAGAAGCTGCTTTTGTAGTTAGCAAGCCATTCACAGTCTGTTTAATCCAGAGTTGATTGTGTCAAACTTAAAGATGAACTGTAGCTCAGCAGTTTCTCTTTGAAGTCTGGTCCTGAAGTTTTTTTGCTGCAGGATGGCTACTTTTAGATCTGCAATTGTGTGTCCAGGAAGATTGAAGTGTTCCCCTACAGGTTTTTGTATGTTGCCATTCCTAATATCAGATTTGTGTCCGTTGATTCTTTTACGTAGGGACTGTCCTGTTTGGCCGATGTATATAGCAGTGGGGCATTGGCACATGATGGCATATATTACATTGGTGGATGTGCAGGAGAATGTACCAGTGACAGTATGGCTGATCTGGTTAGGTCCTGTGATGGTGTTGCTGGTGTATATATGTGGGCAGAGTTGGCACCGAGGTTTGTTGCAAGGATTGGTTCCTGAGTTCGAGTTATTATGGTGCGGTGTGTAGTTGCTGGTGAGAATATGCTTCAGGTTGGCGGGTTGTCTGTGGGCAAGGACCGGCCTACCTCCCAAGGCCTGTGAAAGCGAGGGATCATTGTCCAGGATGGGTTGAAGATCACTAATGATGCGTTGGAGAGGTTTTAGCTGGGGACTGTAGGTGATGGCCAGTGGTGTTCTGTTGGTTTCTTTCTTGGGCTTGTCCCGTAGCAGGAGGATTCTGGGTACACATCTGGCTCTGTCAATCTGTCTCCTCACTTCCTCGTGTGGGTATCGCAGTTTACAGAATCAGTTTACATACTGTCAACTGGTACATTCTCCTGCACATCCACCAACGTAATATATGCCATCATGTGCCAACAATGCCCCACTGCTATATACATCGGCCAAACAGGACAGTCCCTACGTAAAAGAATCAATGGACACAAATCTGATATTAGGAATGGCAACGTACAAAAACCTGTAGGGGAACACTTCAATCTTCCTGGACACACAATTGCACATCTAAAAGTAGCCATCCTGCAGCAAAAAAACTTCAGGACCAGACTTCAAAGAGAAACTGCTGAGCTACAGTTCATCTTTAAGTTTGACACAATCAACTCTGGATTAAACAAAGACTGTGAATGGCTTGCTAACTACAAAAGCAGCTTCTGTTCTCTTGGAATTCACACCTCCGGATCAGCTGCTAGAAGTGGGCCTCATCCTCCTTGATTGGATCCACCTCGTCATCTCCAGCCTGATCCTGGCCTGCATATTTATTCCTGCCTCTGGAAATTTCCACTACATGCATCTGACGAAGTGGGTCTTTGCCCACGAAAGCTTATGCTCCTACACTTCAGTTAGTCTATAAGGTGCCACAGGACTCCTCGTCACTTTTGCAGATTCAGACTAACACGGCTACCCCTCTGATATTAGAGTTTAAAGAGAAGTTAGATAAATTTATGGAGGTTGGGTCCATGGAGTGGTATTAGCCAGGGGGTAGAAATGGTGTCCCTGGTCTCTGTTTGTGGAAGGCTGGAGATGGATGGTACGAGACAAATGGCTTGGTCATTGTCTTCAGTCCATCCCCTCCAGGGTACCTAGTGTTGGCCGCTGTCGGCAGACAGGCTACTGGGCTAGATGGACCTTTGGTCTGACCCAGTACAGCCGTTCTTATGTTTTTATGTTCTAAGCTCAGAGCTCAGGGTCGGGGGTCTCACTGGACCACCTTGATTTTCATGCAAACCTGCTCCTGGGTGGCCAGGCTGGCAGCTATCCTGCCCTAGATGGCCACTTTCCTGTGCGTAGTGTGGAGGTCGTGGACATTGGAGGCTTCCCCCCAAACCTGGATGAGGTCCACGATGTCCGCACTAGACCAGGCGGGCGCCAGCCTCTTGCGGCCCTGGGCAGGCTCCTGGGAGCCGCCAGCCTGGTCCCGGGAAGAGGCGGAGGGCTGGGTGGCAGCGGGTGGCTGGCTCATGCCATGCCGGGTGCAGGGTCTGCTGGCTGGGTGCTGACAGGCTTGCACCTGGCACGGGCACCGTAGCCAGACCGTGCCCCTTTAAGGGCTCCGGGGCCGGGAAGGGGGCAGACAAGTTTCCCTGGTGGTGCCCAGAGTGGCCACCAGGGCAAGCTGGGGAGGACTAGCCTCCCACTAGTTCGAATTAAGTGGCTACACAGCCCTTAATTCGAACTACTTAATTCGAACTAGGCATTAGTCTTCATAGAATGAGGTTTACCTAGTTCGAATTAAGCGCTCCGTTAGTTCGAATTAAGTTCGAACTAGCGGTTTGTATGTGTAGCGCCTATTAAAGTTAATTCGAACTAACATCTGTTAGTTCAAATTAACTTTGTAGTGTAGACATACTCTTTCAGAGTATGATCTGAGGGTCTGGCCCACGAAAGCTCATCACCTATTAAACCATCTTGTTAGTCTTTAAAGAGCTACATAGTTTTTCCTTTTGTTTTTGCTGAAGAACTAAGCATTTAAGGCTAAAGCTGACTACTCAGATTTTTAGATGCACAATCTATGCAACATTTTTTTAGAGATGTGATTTTATAATCTTCAGCAACGAATGAATTATTTAAATCTAATTTTAAACGAAGATCCCATAGACATATAACAATAATGCACACTATTTTTGTCAATAAATTCCGAAACTGAAACTATATACCCCTCTGGGTTGGCAAATGGCAGTTAAATGGCTGCAATATCACTTAATGGCTTTTTCACAGATACAATGTTGTGTTAATAGGTCTGGCAAGCTGGAACGCTTTTTAAATTACTAGATTATTAAGACTCACCAGGCTTCAACAACCTGCTGTGGGTATCTACAGAAATGGTCAGAATAAGGATGGGCAGAAGGAAAAGGCTGAACACTTAGGCTATGTCTACACTTGCGGCTTCTTGCGCACGTAATATGCAAATGAGGCTAAGCATGGAATATCGCAGAGCCTCATTTGCATACCTAATGAACCACCATTTTTTTCAGAAGAGACTCTTGAGCAAGAAGGAGGGTCTACATAGCCCCTTCTTGCGCAAGAAAAACCCTCTTGTGCAAGGCCGTTCTTCCTGAAAAGTAATAGGTGTAATGGCATTGTGCAAGAGGGTTTTTCTTGTGCAAGAAAAGGCAGTGTAGATGCTTCTTCTTGCACAAGAGCCTCTTCTAAAAAAAATGGTGGCTCATTAGGTATGCAAATGAGGCTCTGCAATATTCCATGCTTAGCCTCATTTGCATGTTACTCATGCAAGAAGCCGCGAGTATAGACATAGCCTTAGGGTATGTCTAGACTGCATCCCGCCGTAGGCAGAGGGATGCGGATTAGGCAGGTCGACATTGCAAATGAAGCAGGGATTTAAATATCCCATGCTTAATTTGCATAAAAATGGTCACTGTTTTTGCTGACTCTGCACTTTGTCGGCAAAAAGCGGCAGTCTAGAGGGGGATTTGTCAAGAAAGAAAGCTTTTTTCAACAGATCTCATGCCTCTTGCAAGTAGGTTTACAGATCTGTCAAAAAAGGCTTTCTTTCTCGACAGATCCCCCTCTAGACTGCCGCTTTTTGCCGACAAAGTGCTGAGTCGGCCTAAACGGAGGCCATTTTTATGCAAATTAAGCACAGGATATTTAAATCCCCACTTCATTTGCAATGTCGACCTGCCTAATCTGCATTCCTGTGTTGACAGAGGGATACAATCTAGACATACCCTAAGACCCAAGGAAGGCATGGCCTCCCCTTGCCTGTTTTACTCGCTGCCCATGACTGTAAAATTGGCCAAAATAGACTGTAAATTTGGTAGGGCCTTATCCATAGAAGTAACCCATCCGTTATGTTTACATAATTAAGCACAGTTTAAAATATTTAGCATTTTTTTTATTTTAAGTGCTTTGCACTAGTGAATCTTCACTAAATGTCCCTGAAGTACAGCATAGAAGTATTATCTCCATTCTATAGTTGAGGGAATTGAGGCTTTGGAGTTGAGTGCTAAGCTCAAAGTTCAGAGGGACAGCCATGTTAGTCTGGATCTGCAAAAGCGACAACGAGTCCCGTGGCACTTTACAGACTAACAAGCTCAAAGTTGCAGACTGAATCAGTGTTAGAGACAAGATCAGGACAAAGCCGGTCCTGGATCTCTGATCTGTGTACAGTCACAATATTTTTACTAAAGCAGGAAAACAAAACAAAAAAAAATTAACATTTTGCCATCTGTTTTAATCCCATGAAAATATTGATGAAACCAATTTCAAACTGCATTTTCTGACTATAGGTGCCAAATGTTTCAATATGAAGGGTTACATAGAGTAAATTTACCATGTCAGGATGAAAAACTTAATCAACTTAGAGAGGGAAATATAATAATCTGTGTTCCCAGAGTGTCTTAATTCTTTCAAAACTGATTTTTTTTAACCATTAGCCTTAGTGATGTGAAAAGTTAACCGAACTGGTTAACTGATAAGCATTAAGGGTGATGCTTACCAGTTCCAGTTAACCAGTGGGGGTTGGGACAGCTCCCTGCCTGCCATGGGCAGGAACTGCTCTGGCCATCCAAAGCAGCCCGTCTGTTGGTGGGCCCAAGTGTGTTGCAGGCATCCAGAGCAGCCCCTTTTGTGGTTGGTCTGGTCAAGTTGCAGGCAGGAGCTGCTCCAGACCAGCCACAGTGGGAAAGGGAGGGGAGCGGCTCCCTTAACTGGTTCATAGTTAACCAATTATATAGGATTTTACATCCCTAATTAGCTCTTTATTTCCAACTACCCAGAACAGAGCTAAGATATGTTACAGAGGTTAATACAGTCTTCTAGGCAGTTTACATGGTCAAGGGTGTTCTGTATGCTGGGTTCTTTTTTTAAGAAGCATTATACATTAAAAAAGCTGTGTGGTGGTGGATGCTGGATGAATGTGATGCTTGTCTCTTTAAATGTCTCAGTTCCCACTGGTTGTTCAGACCCAGAAACAAGTAACGCAAAACAAAATCTATTTTTATTTCTATTGATTATGTATAAATTACAGAGATGATGAGACTATATACATGGTTTAATATCAAATCTATGCCATTGTTATGGTTCTGAAGAATTACTGACGGTAACTGGTTTTCCATAATTTCACTACATCTCCCTAACTTGGTCCAAAGATTTCAGATTAGATAGATAAAAACAGATATTAATTTATTTTAAATATATTCCATTTGTGCAGCAAAGAGATGCCAGGTGAATCAGATCATTGTGGCTCCCCTTCCCTTTGCTTTCTCAAATATTTACAATTGAGGGCAGTACTAGCATGGACGATCTGCTCTCCTTACAGCTTATTCTATTTCTAGCCATCTACTCCTATCTTACATCTTTGCCCCACAATGATTTTTTTCCTATGCTTCTACTTGGAGATGTTCCCAGTGGTTGTATGCAGTGACCGTCACTCCTCCAAAACCGTAAGATTGCAAAAGAGAGCGCTAGAAACAATGTAATGTTATAGCGCTACTAGCTATTCGCCAAGCTCCTAACCCACCAAAGTTAATACAGGTTGAACTTCTCTAATCCAGCACCATCAGGGCCTGACTGGTGCCAAAGAAGTTACCTTGGTGTAGTAAAGATGGTTCTTCAAGTTGTGTATTCCCGTGGGCGTTCCACTGTAGGTGTTAGGCCTGTCCTGGTGCCGCAATTCGGAGACTTTCAATAGCCGTAGTCAGCCATCTGCAGATGAGTGATGAGAATCTTGCTCTGTTCACAGCTTTTGCCTCATGCGTGCAGTCTGGCTCCCGCCAGTTCCTCTCACCGGCTCAAGTATCTGAAATGATACTCCAAACCAAGATTCTGGGTTGGGGAGGAGGGTGGGTAGTGGAGCACCCACAGGGACACACATCTCGAAGAACCATCGTTATTGCACCAAGGTGAGTAACTTCTTCGAGTAGTGTCCCCATGGATGCTCCATTCTAAGTGACTATACAGCAGTATTTGGAAATATCCAGATGGCGGGCTCCAGAATCAAGGATTGTTTGAAGCTGAAAGTGCCGTTGAAGCCAAAGAGGAGTCTGCCGCCAATCGCTGCACAATTGCATAATGGTTTATGAAAGTGACATTGGACAACCATGTGGCAGCTCATCAAATGTCCCGAAGGGGGACTCTCCATAAAAAAAGCTGTGGATGTAGTTATGGCCCGTGTAGAATGTGCTTTCGGTTGTGATGGAAGAGGCTTATTACGAATAGAGTAACAAGTGGTGATGCAGGAAACTATGATCTTGGCAATATGCTGGAAAGACAGTGCCTCACCCTTGGATCAGTCTGCAGGAGAGACTAATGAATGGTCCGATTTATGCCAATCTCGGGTCCTGTCAATGTAAAAGGCGAGCGCCCGACAGACGTCAAAAGTGTGGAGGACTGCCTGCTGTGATTAGGTTTGTGGTAGAAGGAGGAGGAATATGATCAACTTGTCAATATGGAATGTGGAGCAGACTTTAGGGATAAAGTCTGGGTGAGGTCGCAGTTCCACTCTATTCTTGTTGAAGGTTGTGTACAGTGGTCCTGACATCAATGCTGCAAGCTCACTGATCCTGCAGGCTGACATTATAGCAAGCTAGAAAACTAACTTGAGTGTTAACATCTGCAGTGATGTAGTGACCAAAGGCTCTAAGGGTACGTCTAGACTACAGGCTTTTGTCGACAGAAGTTTTGTCGACAGATACTGTGGACAAAGCTTCTGTCGACAAAGAGCGTCTAGACGACTTACAGTTCTGTCGACAAAGCAAGCTGCTTTGTCGACATGAGAGTGTAGACGCAAAGGTCAGCGTAGATGCAATAATGCCTTCTGTCGACAGAACTCTGTCGACAAAAGGCGTTATTCCTCATAGAATGAGGTTTACAGCTGTCGATAAAACTGCTGAGTTCTGTCGACGTCATGTCGACAGAACTCAGTGGCAGTGTAGACGCAGGTATAGTTTTGTCGACAAAAGTCCACTTTTGTTGACAAAACCCTGTAGTCTAGACACAGCCTAAGAGGGGCCGAATAAGAGTGTCCAGCACTAGGTCCAGATTCCAGTATGGGGGTGGGAGTCAGTGAGGAGAGTTAAGGTTCGTTAATCCTTTCAGGAACCTCTTCGTTGTTGGGTGGGCAAACACCGAAGTACTGTCTATCAAATGGCAAAAGGCAGTAATCGCTGCAAGGTGTAACCTCAAGGAAGCAATTGACAGACCCATTTGTTGCAGGTAAAGGGCGTAGTCGAGGATCCGGTGTATAGATGAGGCATGCAGATTGATCCCATTCACAGAACACCACAAAGCAAACCTTCGCCATTTGGACAGTTAAGTAGATTGAGTAGTGTTTCTCCTGCTTTGTATCAGGACATCTTTGACTTGGTCCAAACAAAGATCCTCGGATGGGCAGAACCAGCTAGGAGCCAAGTGGTTAGATGTAGAGTTTGGGGCTGCGAGTGCAAGAGGGAGCTGCAGTTCTGGGACACCACGTCTGGGAGGCTCGGGAGGGTGTATGCTGGCCTCAGAGACATTCGGTGAAGGAATGGAAACCACATTTGGTGTGCTCAGACAGATGCTATGAGAATCAGTTTGGCCCCATCTGTGTTGATCTTGTCTAGAACCCTGAGTATGAGTACAATAGGAAGAAATACATATAGGAGGGAGTCCCCCCAATGGAGGAGGAAGGCATCCCCTAGAGATCCCTGACCTATGCCTGCCCTGGAGCAATAATATCTGCATTTCGCATTCTTCTAGGTACCGCGGCCGATATTTTCTTAGGTCTCGTGGCTGAAACCACCTCATCTTCTGAAACCACCTTTGCATAGGAAAAGGCAGTGCCGGATGTTCCAGGTTTGTCCCGTGCTCACCCTGCTCAGCGGGACCGGTGGCAGAGAATGCGCCGGTGAAGCCCACTTTTCATTGGGGCTACCCCCAGAGAGGAAGCCCTACGTTTTTGTGCCATGGCAGGGCCTGAAGAAGACATAGACAAGGCGTCCGATCGCTGGAATGCCTTGTTGAATAAAATCATTTGAAGGCGCATTTCTGTTGCACCGGGCCCTGGCTGTTAATTTTGAACAGTGGGCACATTTCTGCGACATATGAGCTTCACTCAAACAGCGCATGCAGGACGAATGTCCATCTGAAGCAGACATAGGCTCTCAGCAGAGATCACATTTTTGAAGCTGGGAGAATCCGGCATTGCGAGGTTTTTCATTCTTCTGCCCCCCCCCCCTTTTTTTTTGCAGTGGCCTGAAGGACGGAGAAACGAAGAACAATCGAGTTTTGTGGGGGTCTTTATAAACTAAAACTATAACTACAACTATTAACTATAAACAGATAACCTTAATGACAATAAGTAAATAAAACCTATACATTTTTCCTTTCTGACTAGACAGAGATGAGAGAGAGCTCCGTCTGCGACCGAGGGCGGTTGAGAGGAACTGGAGGGAGCTGGACCACACACGAGGCAAAAGTTGCGAGACACTCACTGTGCAGTCTCCGATCTGCGGCGCCGGGATGGGACTGACACCTACAGTGGAGTACCCATGGGGACACTACTCGAAGAACCAGAGAATTTTCCAAACCACAGGAGGTCAATGTTGTCTAAAAGCATTACCAACACTTCCACTGCTTATTTGGCTCTTAGAAAACAATCAGGGGTAAATTAGAGCTAAATAACAGCATAGAACATGGAGACCCAGGACTGGTGGCTGTAAAAAATTTTTATGAGACCACCAGAAACTTGGCTCACTCATGATGTATACATCCAGCTAACTAAAACTGTGCCAGACCACAGATATTGCTGGACCAGAGGATGCCAGACTAGAGAGGTTCAACCTATTCCAACAAAATAAACACCTACTTTGGCATTTGCACAGCATGTGTGTTTTTAACCGCTCGCATGTACTAATAACCATTTGTTTGTGCAAATGCATATTTTGCTTGCACAATTAAGTATGTTCAGAACTGCATACATTGCAGGCAGAACCTGGATAGCTATATTTTATATATGGTCAGTGTTTGTTATTCTAATGAACAGTTAAGTTGTCATGGGTAATTCTGAGAAAAGACAGACTAATGCTAAGGATGTTAAGTATCGGGTAATTGACTAATCAAATAGTCGATGCATTTTGCATTGACTATTCTATTAGTCAATAGGGCACCTCTGCCTTTGAGGTGTTGCAACAGCCCGTCAAAGGCGAAAACGACGTGGTAGCGTTTAAGTGGCAGTGTCGCACGGAGCCCAGGGTCAGGTGGGGAGTCCCCAGCTGATCCCAGGCTCCATGCGGTACTGCCACTTTGAAATGCCGCATGCAGCCTGGGGACACCCCAGCTGGCTCCAGGCTTCAAGCGGCGCTGACTCTTTGAAGTATCCTCTCTTCTTTCCCCCTCGCCTCTATCTGATAGAAGCAGCAAGGGTGGGGGAAAGTGACTAGTTGACTTTCTTTCGACTATCTGATAAGCATTTGCTTATCGGATAATCAACTAGTCCTTCACGTCCCTAATACAGTAATTCCTCATTTAACACTATAGATGCGTTTCTGAAAACGTTCGTGCTAAGCAAAACCATGCTATGCGGGATCAATTTTCCCATTAAAAATAATGGAAAATGTGGGGGTTGCATTTCAGGTAGTGGTGGCAAAGTCAATTTTTTGTTGGTGCTGGGTTGTCAACATCAACATTAGATATCTAACAACACAAGTTGCCGTGGTTTGTTAAAACACAAAGATAAACACGTGAGTGAGCGGAGGAGCACTGTGACCACGTGTGTTCATCCGCTCATGCGTATTACCGCTGTTTTCATCAACTTATACCACTGCACGAAGTAGTCCGTCACTTGATTATTTTCGTGCTATTTCGGGGACAGTTGTATTATTTGAAAAAGTTCCCCCCAAAAAATCGCACTATTGCGAAAACATATTAAACGGGCACATGTTAAACGAGTAATTACTGTACTAACACGGCTGCTTTAAAAAACACAAATTATCTTTTATTTTAAGAACTGGTTATCATAGTTACCTCTGTATCTGAGGTAATTTAGCTCTTTTTAACTTTGCACTATGACTAAGGTGCATTTTGGACAGTATTTGGCAAAGAAGCAGTTTTTTTGTGATCTTTTTATCATTCAGAGCATGTCCCAAACACATTGATTATAGCGCACCATCTGAACTCTGCACTGAATAAGGACTGTTTTAATTTCTTTTATGTGCTTTTCTGAAGTATTCTACCACAGTGCTTCACAACCATGAGTACATTTACCCTCACAACTGTCCTATAAGAGAGGGAGATTTTATAAACCCTGCTTTACAGATGCAGGATGGAGGCACAGACATTTAGTGACCTTTGAAGTTTAGTGCTGTTAAGTTTCTAGAGAACTCTTCTATTCCCATTATTCCCACCTCTATCTCTTCCGGTTCATGGATTTTACTGCAGGAAGATAAAATCTGTCCCTTTGTATTGAAAGCACTCCATGACAGGAAAAGTTGACTCCTGACACCTATGGTAATGAAGAGATGGATGGGAACTTTTATTTTAAAACAAAACCAAAGAAGTAGACATTATAAAAACAGAACATGAAATATAAATCATGAATCCTGATTTTCCGAACACATCTTAAATCTCTTCAGGTATTCTAAAATCTTGCTTTCAAAATGTTCCATGAACAGTTTAGAACATCTCCATCCTACAGTAAGTCCTATTTACAGCAATACAGCAGTCCTTATTCCCATGAGCAGTCCCATTGCGTTAAATTCATACTTAGTGGAAAGCCACTGAAGTCAATGGAGTTGCACATCAGGGAAGGATCTGGCCAATTGACTTATGAGGTAACATTCCCTTTAGTGAGGACTTCAGTGCCAGGCCCCGAATGATGCCACTGATGCTTGTAACTCCGGTGACTTCACTGCAGAGACTTCTGATTTACATGCAAAGTACAGTTAGGCTCAAGAAGAACATTGCACTGACTTCCAGGAAATACTGATTTACAAAGCTGTAGAAACAACTTTTTTTTTAAACTTTCAATAAAAGTTAAATGTATTCTGGATGCTTTGCTGTTCTTCATGGTGTCTGAATTTCAGTCAGATGAATATGGTGAACTCAGCTAGAAGAGAGGAATGAAAACATCAGTTTTGAAGCAATTATTGCTGCACATTTAAAAATCAAAACTAAACAAGCCACAGTTTATTCAATTATTTCCAGTACCAAATACACAATCACAGTGCAAACTAAGCTCTGACAAACACAACAGCTCCCCAGCTTAGCCTCTTAAAGAGACATTGTCCAGATCCAGCACTATGCAGGAGGTGATGCCCCTATGCACTGATCAACACTCTCTGGGGAAACTAGGGGCTTGTCTATGTCGAGACTCAGAGTGTGGCAAGCCAGGATGTGGATATACAGCATGCTAGCTTGCTGTGCACTAACCTGCTGCATGGACTCAGCTACACACTGAATACTTGTCTACGTATGTAGCACCATAGCTGCAGCTGCACCGCTGTAGTATTTTAGTGAAGATACAACTATGCTGAGGGGAGAGTTTCAAATCACACCAGGTTAGGTTCTGCCCACATATATTTAAAAGAAATGCAAGAACCTGTCCTGCTTTGCGTGCAACTTGTAAGGGGGAGCTGCCTCATCTTCTGCTCAGAGCTCTGAATGCAATTCTTACCAGGCAAGAAAAGGAGAAAATGATTTTAAATATATAAATACATTTTGTAATATAACTTGTAAGCTGGCCTCCTCCCACCTTGCCCAGGATCCTGGCTAGTCTGTCTGCCTGAATATAGTGGTTCTCAAACTTTGGCAACCAGTGGACCCTACTTTTGATTAAAACATTTTCAGATCCCCCAAGTTAGCTTCTAATTTTCCCTGGGTATGCTCAATCTCTGCTCAGTCGCAGGCCCTATCCCCACTCCATCACATCCCCCCAAGGCCTCACTCCTACCCCCATTTTTCCTGCACTCACTCCACCTATACCCTGCCTCTTTCTAGCCCCCCTCTGTTGGGGGAAGTGGTGGAAAGAGGAGGGATAAGGGTAGAATGAAGGCAGGAAGAAGACTTGGCAACTGGTCCATGGTGTGAAGGAGGCTCTAGGACAGAGGTAGAGGAGCTGATTAAAAGGACATGACTTGTAGAGCCCCTAGATTACTCTCTTGTCCACAGACCAGTTCGAGAGCCACTGGTGTAATACTTACATACAGTTTTGGGTGTTGAAGCTTAGAGATCCTCCACTGCAAACTTCTAAGATATAAAGTTCATAGTACAATGGTCACCATGAAAAAGACAACATTTCCTACCATACTGAAGAATTTTATTACAGTTAGAATAGGAAGGAACTGGATTACCTCCCATAGCACTGTATGGGAACTGAAGATAAGTGCTGACTTTTTAATGGTTACAACTGTACTCTCACCCTTTTGCACTGCACAAAAAGCCTTTCTCTCCACTGGCAACTCTTTCTCTCCACAAGCAAAAGTAGACCCCATTTGCTTAGTAGCAAATTATGAATGAAAAAACTTGCAACATACAGCAGTTTCAATTACTGTGGGACTCAGGTGTTCTCTCAGCACAGCATAAACACTTGGAGACATGGGAAGAAGATCTGATGGAGAATGTGGAACTGTGGAATCATATAGGCTTGAAAGAAACACAAATAAAAATCATTATCCTTAAAAATGATTAGGAAATAATGGGAAGAAATCCCTTTGCAGCATAATGTATCAATGAGGGATGCAGACATGGAAATAATCATTCCCTGGTAGATCTGTATTGGGGTAACACTGATCTAGCATCAAGTAGCCTGGGAAAGAGCCAACAGCATGCTAACATCCTGTAGTCAGCCTCGTCCATGAAAGTACTCTTAGAAGATATAGCTATGGACACACAAAATTATGCTGTGCACCTTGTGCTATTCCAGGAGCACTAACATGTCTTAAACCTTGTTTAATTTAAATCTGCTGGCAGAGCGGGATCTGCCTTGTGATCTTGAACAGCACAGGAGCTCTTACATCACCTTCTAGTCACTTGAGCCAGGAGTTTCAGCTGGGAAAAGATGCAACCCAGTTTCCATAACAGTTTCTGGGGAAAAATTAAAAGCTGAAACTCCGGATCAAGAAGAGCTTAATGGCTACTCTAATTTATTTTTCAGTACCTTCCTGATGTCTAACCAGCATTAGGACTGGGCAGAGGGAGAGAGAGGGAGGGGAAGGTAATTTTCAAGCCCTCTTTATTTATTCTTACACTGAACACTCCTTTGCCAGTCCAGAGAACTGGGGTCTGTATCTCTGTGTTGCTATCATTAGGTATTTCTATGGAAAAAACTGGAATAAATGAAACTGCAGGGTGAAGGGAGGTACACAGACTCAGTGAATAACATCCAAAGTGTGAAATAGCTTAGATTACTCACATTTTGGAGATTGGGATAAATACAGCAGGGACATAACCTTTGTCTCCTCCTTCTGTAGGTCTTGAGACTAAAAAAGAATCAACGTTAGGGACATTTTAAAAAATGCCCTAAAGTTTCTATGCTTATTATTTATTGAGACTTAATTCCAAATATTTTAAAAGCAGCAGAACATAATATATTCAAAAGGAAACATAACTAGAGGCCTGCAAATCTGTGGATATCCGGGGCTCATTTTTGTGTATACAGATGCAAAATTTTTTATCTGTGCAGGGCTCTAAACGTAACTGTTTAATCATAAACAAGCAACAAGAAAATAAACAGTTAAGACAAGGCTTCAATCTGCACAGATTTGCACACATAAGTAACTGGACAGAAGAAGCTCTTTTGAAATCATGAGGACAATTTAAGTACATTATAGTTACGTGCTCAAATCTTTGCAGGCCTGAGCCTTTAGAATCCAGTCCTGCAAACATCTGCCTTTAACTGAAACCTTTCGTGAGGGGACAAAATAAGATTGTGTTCATTCATAGCCGATTCTTATTATTCTAGCAATTTTAGTCAACATATATTGCATAGGATCTGATGTTTGTCTCTGGAGTTGTAAGTTACTCTCATTGGTTGTTTGCCAATACTAAGTCCCCTGAATCACAAGTGGGAGGTTCCTGGAATGAAGAGGAAGCAAGTGATACTGCTGTTCTGGTAGCAGACAGGCAAGTGATATATATAAACAGAAATAAAGAGCCAAAACACAATGCAAGACATGTAACTGAAAGACGTATGATTTTTGTGAACAATGAATAATATCCAATAATGTGACTGTTTTCACAGAAATGTTTCTTGGCCTGTGTATACCTAAGTGTCATTGTTATTTATTGTTTGTGTTGCTGCAGCACCTACAGATCATAGACTAGGGCTCAACTATGTTATGTGCTGTTCAGTCACACAACAAAAACACAATCCCTGCCCTAAAGAGCTTGCCATCTAAGTATATGACAAGCAACAACAGGTGGAAACAATAGGTAGGTAGAGAGTGCACAAGGAAACAAGAACAATTCTTATAAAGGCATTATCTAAAATAAGGTAACGTTTACACAAGTAAACATCTTTTTTCCTAAGACAAAAGTTCATTTGTATGTCACCTGAATTTAATGTTACTTTCCAAAAAGCATAATATAGACTGTAGAGCCCAACCTTCATTTGGCTGACAGCTGTAGTATTTGCCAAAGGCTTTATCTTTGGGAATGTCTGGATACAGATACTTCAGTGGATTTTCAGGAACATTGTCTGCCAAAATAACTTTGTAATCCCGCAAAATATCAGCAAATGGCAGTGCTGTTAAACGACCTTTATTATAGGGTTCCACTGAGTGAAACCTTACTTCTCCTGTAAAAACACAAAGGCAATATAATTGTGAATAGGTAAAGAGATCATTGGTCATAATCAGTTACTCACTTCACCTGCCATTCCTAGTTTAGGTTGCCCTGAATTTTACATTTTTAAACTTCACTTACCATTTTCTGACTGGTCCACCCAGGTAAAAGTAATTCCTCCCAGGTTGCTTTCACTAAACCTTAATAAAAATGTTCCAGGCATTTTGTCCTTGAGCAAAACTCGTTCTTTCTCCTTGCTCACAAATCCCATTACATACCTGCAAGTATAACAAAAAATCATGGCTTTACTTACAGGGTAACTACAGCATCCATTCTATGGAATTCCTTTTGCAATTCTTATATTGCAGTGCCAGATATATGCCAAGCAAAGTAAAAGGCTGGTTTAATAATGGGCATTGCTTTAGATCTACTAACTTCATGTGGAGCTTTTGTAAGGAGTTTTATCTGTAAAAGAATACAATGTAGGTCTACCACAGAGTGGAACATGACAAAATGTATTATATTACTTGCCTGTAAACTAACTAAGTCCACAAAGGAGAAATCTAAAATCCACTTTGAATAGTTTCAGTAGAGTTTTCTTCAGGCTATAAATAATTGAAAACAATATGGCATACTTGGCCTAAAAATCCCCTTTGGAAATACTTTTCTGTAATGCTAAGTGTAGACTTAATAAAGAGAAGGGATAGATGAGATAAGCATGTTACATTAATGGGAAAGTTGCCAGTATATTGCTCACCCATCAATCCAAAGAGGAAGAATGTGTTTTTTAATTAAGTCCAGTATTGCTTCAATCCATACCCAAAAGGTAAATGACTTTCCAGGTAAATGTTCCTATTAATAAAATAAACAAATAAAAAGATAATTTCAAACTGCATCTTTATCACAATTTCAATGATGCATATTCCTGTCATTTTCACAGGAATAGTTCTAGTTTCTATTTGTGAGAATGATAGAGAAATGTATTCAAAGCAGCAATTCAAATCTTACTATCTCGTGTAAAAGCAAAATATCTAGATGATTTGCTTTTCAAGATCTTTAGAGGAAGTGCTTCACTTTATATTCTATTTAGAATAATTTGTGTCTATATCATTTCACCCTCACTAGGAAATCACAGCTTGAGAGCACAACACGCAGCTATTTTCTTCCAAAAATATTTAAATATATCTATATATTTTAGAAATGTGCATCTGTCTGTGAGTCTGTTCAAGAACTCCTAAATGGTAAGAGCTAGGTCTACTAAATTTGGTATGCAGCTTCCTCTTATTCTAACTTAAAGCAAGGTCAGGGTTTGGTTGGGCCAGGAAAACAGGAAGTTCAGGGAATGGGACTGTTTTCCATAACATGGAAAGGCAGCGGACCTAGAGAGAAGGGACATGATAATGAGAGTGTCCACTGGGGACAGTGAGCATGGTGGGGGGGAGGGAAGCTATATTGCAGAGTCACCACTGGAGACAGCTGCACCACTAAGAAAGTGGTCACATGACTGCGGCTCGCCATCTTCTCTGCCAGCAGACTGGGTAAGTGCCTTCCTGCTCCAACCTCCCCACCCCAGACCTTGGCCGCAGCACTGGAGTTAGGGAGAGAAGGCCCTTTCTGGATGCATGGGCTGGAGGAAGAGAGAAGGCCCCTGCCAGCTGGGAGGGGGGAGGGGAGAAAGTCCCTGCTGGCTGGAGGAGGGGGGGGGGGGTGAGAGTAGAACAAGAGCCCCACTGGATGGGACTCCCTGTCCTGAGCCCCTCATCACTCTCCCCCCCATTCCCAACCCCCTTGCTCTGAGTGCCTCCTAAACCCCCACCCTGACTAATACACCCCCCTATATGCCCCAGACTCCTGCTCTGCCTCCCACATTTACAAAGTCCTTCCCTGACTCCTGAACCCCCCACAATGCCAGCCCCCTGCCTTGAAGGACCTGGGCAATGCCAGGAAAGTCTTCTAATATTACAAATATATCTTGCAATATATTTTAGAAATGTGTGTCTGTCTGTCTTTCCGTGAGTCCGTTTGTTCAAGAACTCCTAAATGATAAGAGCTAGAACAACCACATTTGGTATGCAGTTTCCTCTAAGCACAACTTAAAGCAAGGTAATAGTTTGGTTGTGCCAGGACAATGGGATGTGCCTGGAATTCAATTGTTTCTCATAAAACAGAAAAGGTAGGGGTCTGGCCGTTATACTGCAGAATGACCATAGGGGGCAGCAACGGGCCAGAGATGGGGACTGGGACAGCTGTAGCCCCACTGGGCCAGCTTGGGGCAGGAGTGGAGAAAGGGACAGCTACTATATATATGAGAGAGTTTATCTGTTTGTGGGTCAGTGTTTGTCTGCCCCCACTTCTCCAGCTGTGTCCACTGTAGAGGCTATGGTCAGGAGTTTCTCACCTGGCCCTAAGCTCTTGTGGTGAGGTAGGGCTGGAGTTGTTCTCTCCCCCCAGGGAAAACTGAACCTCTCATCGCCAGCCCCACCCCAGAACAATGATTTAAATTAAGAAAAACACAACTTATTTGAGTTAAGGACCCTAGCAATTCTGAGTAAATTTTCCAGTTTTAAATAATGCATCTTTAATATGAACATATTGGATTTATTTTCCATACTCAGTATTTGTCTGTTTCTGACCGGAGTATTTAGATGTATTGACTTACAGACAACTAGTTCTGAAATATGTTTGTTTTAATTTACAAATGAGCATTTGGAATAATTTAACTTTTAAAAACAATTTTAGAGTCTGGCTCCCATTAGTGATTATATTTTCTTAAGTCAAGTCATAAGCTAACTGGAATGGTCAAAGAAGAATCAGACAAGACTACTGACTAATGGCCAAACCATTAATTTTCTATGGATGGCATGTATGTGCCAATCTAAATTGCATCACCATTAAAATGTCTTTTATTAAAAAGGAGTTCAATTTCAACAACTTTAGGACAGGTCATTTAGTGAAGTAAATGATAACCAGGTGTGATTTAGTCTGAACTCCTCCCAGCCAGATTTAACCATTAAGGTCCTTGTTGGTACTTTCCAGTAAGTAGCATTTTAGAAATAATTCAGTATGCTAGGCCTGGAAATCCCGACACAGGGAAGCTCAGGATGGGGCCAATCCTGATCTCATATATGTCAAGTGGGAGATTTGTCAGTGATGTCAGTGGAGCTGAATTAGGCCTGCATGCAGGCACTCAAAGGAAAAAGAAGAATATTCTATTTTCATAGTCATACCTTGCAGAACTTTGCCCAGGACAGTTGATAATCACTGTAACTAATTTGTTGCCCTAAAATTTAAAAAGAATGAGTCCATTTTTCAGAAGTTCCTGAAATAGGTTCATTTATGATATTTGATATAAAAGCATTTACACTGTACATTACATTTAACAGAATAAGACTGGTATAAGCACACTTTCTCTCTAGGTAGACCTACAATTTAAATAGCACAGCAATACTCTGAAGAAATGTGGGTCTTCTTCTATATACCTTTACACACGATTTCACTTTTTATCAGAGTTGCTGATCCTAGGCTTCACTCACACTTTTCTGCTCAAATTTCTAATAGGAAAATCTTTTATGATACATACATTCCTACCAATTTACTCTTCTGTAAGTGCTAGAAGAAAATAAATACAGTATCTTTAGAATAACACCACTTAACATGTAGTTATTGTCATATTATTATTTCAAATCTTCAATGTCTAAATAGGAAGTAATGTTTCTCCTGTGAAATAGAATAAATCTCAACCTCATTTTTATTTATTTTTTGTTCTAGTTACTGACATGACATAGAGGAGAGAGACCTTGTTTAGACAGGGAATGGCACCAAGAAATTGTACCAAGTACCATACATTCATCCAGATCACTTGAAATGTTTGGGGTACGAGTGAGAAATGGGATAGGAAATCTTCTAGCCTGCTTGTCTTGCAGGAGTCTAGGGTGTAGGCACAACTCCTGGGGGTAAGCAAACACGTCCCTTTCTCAGTTTTTTTCTGTTGTACATATGCTTTCTCTTGTTGTGGTTGCAGGTCTTTTTAATTTTCACTCCTAGGGATCCAGAGCTAGAGCTACAATCCTATTAATCAAATGTTGCGGCTGAGACCAGGGGTACGTCTACACTTGCACCCTAGTTCGAACTAGGAATGCAAATGTAGGCGACCGAAATTGCTAATAAAGCGGGGATTTAAATATCACACGCTTCATTAGCGAGATCTCACCGATGCATTACTCTGCTCAACAGCTGTTTCGAAAGTGAAACTAAGCGCCGGGACGCGTTAGTTCGAACCAAGAGGTTTGATTCGAACTAACGCGTCCCGGCACGCACTTTCACTTTCGAAACAGCTGTTGAGCGGAGTAACATGCCGGTGAGATCATGCTAATAAAGCGTGAGATATTTAAATCCCCGCTTCATTAGCAATTTCGGTCGCCTACATTTGCATTCCTAGTTCGAACTAGGGTGCAAGTGTAGACGTACCCCTGGTCTCAGCCGCAACATTTGATTCATAGGATTGTAGCTCTAGCTCTGGATCCCAGTCTTAGAAGAAGTTGATTATGTGCACACTGGGCGGCGTGCACAACTTTTCTTTTCTTCAACCTTCACCACCATCGCTTCACTGCAGAAAGTGGCTCTGATAAAAGTTCCCTCCTGTACAAGTTACTACAGAAAGTGGTTTCACTTCTCTAGGCAAATTGCTTTCCCCCTCCCTATCCTCCTGACAGAAGTCCTCCCCCAAACCATTAGCAGCTGCCTTAATCCCCTTTTGCTGCCCCTCAAAAGTGTCTCCCCATTTCAGCCTCCACCAGAAATAAAATCTAGCTAAGGAGTTCCATATGGTCTGTCAACACCTTTTCTTCCCTCCCTCCATCAAAAAGGGCATTCAAACCACTCAACATCCACCTCCTGACTGACATTAGAAAGGACAGCCTCTCCAATTCTTAATCACAAATAATTCTACCAGCTTCCTCCAAAGCCAGAATCTCCTTTCTGGAGGACATGTAGTTGAAACCTTCAAGAGTCCATCATACTGCCAGGAAGCTAATTATACCCACTTCCTGCCCCTAGAGAAGCTTCCTTTTCCTTAATCAGAAGAGAAGGAGTGATCCCCTTTGCCTTGAGGAGACAAGTGACCCAGAAAATAAAAGGTTCTAGAATGCTGTGCTCTCTGCTCGCTATGTTCACCTACCCCTCCCTCTCCCTCTGGCCGCTTTCGCTTTGTTGAGAGAGCCTGTTGACGCTGATGACGTGATGAAGTAATTCTGTCGCTGGGCAGGAAAAAACTTGTACAGGCAGTCCCCAGGTTACATGGATCCGACTTACATCGGATCCCTACTTACAAATGGGGTGAGGCAACCCTGCACTAGCTGCTTCCTCCCAGCAGACCAGGGAGACGCGAAGCTAGCGCCCCCCCAGCAGACCAGGAGGACGCGGAGCGGCTTTTCTCAGCAGACACCTCAGCTTGAGAATAAAGGACTGAGGGAAGTGAGGTGTGGGAGAATAAAACTGAGCTCTGGAAAAATGTTTGGCTAGAGTTTCCCCTACAATATGTACCAGTTCCGACTTACATACAAATTCAACTTAAGAACAAACCTACAGTCCCTATCTTGTACGTAACCCGGGGACTGCCTGTATATACAGATATAGATATAGAGATTAATGTTTTTAAACAAACCAAGACTGCCCTTTCATTTCATAATAAATTATTTTTTTTTAACATAGCTTACCATAGTTTGTTGCAACTATGACACTATTTTGCTTAGCCCAATCATCTGAAAGTTCACAAGCTGAGGTACTTTTTGTTAAGAAACGTATCTTTTTACATAAAAGTATTAACAGACAATTAGCACTGCTGACAGTGCCAGAGATAGCTGTGTTACTGAAAAGTGGTGTGGCAACAGCACATGAAAGCACAAACTACAAGGAGTCCTATGGCACCTTTAAGACTAATTAATTTATTTAGGCATAAACTCTGTGGGCTGGAACCCACTTTGTCAGATTCATGAAGCAGAAACTTGAGTTTGGCAGGGATGTATACACATATGCAAAGATCAGTGTGTTACGTTACCATGCAGAGGGCCAGTGCTAATGAGGTCTATTCACTCCTTGAAGATATGTCTCATTCCCAATAGTTGAAGAGATAGGTTGTAGATCCTTGATGCTATGTAGGAGAGAGTTTAACTGGGGGCTGTGGGTAATGGCCAGTGGTGTTCTATCACTTTCTTTGTTGGTCCTGTCCTATAGTAGGTGACTTCTGGGTACCCACCTAGCTCTGTCAATCTGTTTTTTCACTTCCCCAGGTGGGTACTGTAGTTTTAAGAATGCTAGCTAGAGATCATGTAGGTGTTTGTCTCTGTCTGAGGGACTGGAGTTAATGCGGTTGTATCTTATGGCTTGGCTGTATACAATGGATCATGTAACGTGCTCGGGATCAGTGGTTCCCAACCGTTTTTAACACCAGGGACTGGTAAACACATTCAGAAACTTTTGGCGGACTGGTAACGTTTTATTTGCAGATTTAGATATTCATTATGCAAATGATGAATATGCAAATATGAAAAATAAAACATTACCAGGCTGCCAAAAGCCCAACCCCCTGAACCCTCAGTGCCAGCTGTAACCTCTAGAGCTCTCCACCATGCCAGCCACTGACCCCAGAGTCCCTTGCGCCCAACCCACCCAATGCCAGCTCCCCATCCCAAATGCCTCAGTGACAGCACCCCGCCCCTTGGAATCCCCCCCCACCAGACCCCACAGTATCAGCCTCCTATTTCTAGAGCCACACTGCACCCTATTCCCCCAGAGCCTTCCCCAGTGCCAGCCTCCACTACTAGCTCAGCCTCCAGAGCTCCTCAGCACTAGCCCAGTCCCTGGAGCCCCCACCTGCCCTGCCCCCCTCACCTAGTCCTTGGCTGCTGCCCTTGTCATAGCTGCTCTGGGGGTCAGGCTGGGGTACATCACCATGGCTGTTGGGAGAGGTGTGTCCTGCCCCGCCTCTCAGATAAACAGACAGGAGTGGGGTCTCCTCCAGCCACAGAAGAGTGCTTCCCTGCATGGCACCATGCAGGGAAGCACTCTACCGAGGCTGGGAGGAGACCTCGCTCCTGCCTGGTGCTGGTTGGCTGAGAGGCAGGGCAGGACACACCTCTCCCAACAGCTGTGGTGGGAGAGGAGGTGCTGGGTGCTGTACCCTAGCCCCAACCCCCACACCGCTGTGGCCTGGGAGCCAGGGGTGCGTCTTGACTACAGGGTTCTGTCGACAAAAGCGGACTTTTGTCGACAACACTATACCTGCGTCTACACTGTCGCTGAGTTCTGTCGACATAATGTCGACAGAACTCAGCAGGTTTGTAGACGGCTGTAAACCTCATTCTACAAGGAATAATGCCTTTTGTCGACAGAATTCTATCGACAGAAGGCGTTATTGCATCTACACTGTCCTTTGTGTCTTCACTCTTATGTCAACAAAGCAGCTTGCTTTGTCGACAGAACTGGATGTAGTCTAGACGCTCTTTGTCGACAGAAGCTTTGTCAACAGTGTCTGTCGACAAAAGCCTGTAGTCTATACGTACCCCAGAGGTCTACCGCCCATCGGCAGGCTGCAGCCTGGGAGTTGGGAACCGCTAGTCCAGTGGAAGCTGGAATCTTTTGCCAGCCTAGATGGTGGCCAAAGAGTTGAAATCACTAAGAGCTGAAATCACTGGTTTGGCTGGGAGCCAGACCCATTGCAGCTAGTGGAGTGGCAGGCGGGAATGACCGGCAGGCGGCTGGCGAGAGCGACTAGAGGACTACAGGAGAAGCACAAAGGTGGCCTAGCCTCAGGTTCAAAGAGGGGAGTCATCCGGATGATGTGTCAGGGTCTGCACTGACTGGACAGAGTTGGAAGTGGGGCATCTGAAGTGGGGAAAAGTTTGGGTAAGTGAACTCTGTTGTGGTACTTTCCCAAGATAATGCCATGTGATTTCTCTCTCTTTCATTAAAAGTTTCTTTTCTTTTCTCAGACCCTGTGCTTGGGAGTGGGGAAGCATTGCCTCACAGAGGCGCCCAAGGGTGTGTAAATTTCCCAGGCTACTGGGTAGGGACTCGAGCCAGTTCTGTGTGAGATGGACCCCTAGATATTGAACCCAGCCCTGGTTGCTGCCGGGCCTACCCGGCGGAAGGGTTACACATGTAACAGCAGGGCTGGGTCCTAGAGAGGGCCGAATGAGCTGCCTGCAGCACAGTCTAAGGGAGGGGATTGGCTGCTGGGGTCTCTGGGAAGTGGAGGGGATAAGGGTGGAAGAGCAAGTCAGGCATAGGGTTACCAGTTTAATAATCCCGCCTAGGGCACCATAAATCCTAAGGACAGCCCTGCTGCACAGCTAACGTTATAGGGCAAATAATGCTGCTTGTCCACAATTTCAGCCTGTGCACATCAGCAGACACACACTATGTAGAAGTCTAATCTGTTGTTTTGACCATCAGGAAGAATCCACGCAGAGACTGGGACTGGCTAGCTCACTGAAAAAAGTAATTTCCCCTCTTTCGGTATTTACATCTTTTCATCAACTGTTGGGAGTGGGACATTTTGACCCTGACTGAACTGGCTTCATTAAGACATAGGACAAGAAGCAATGGGCTTAAGTTGCAGCAAGGGAGGTTTAGGCTGGACATTAGGAAAAACTGCCTAATTGTCAGGGTGGTTAAACACTGGAATAAACTGCCTAGGGAAGCTGTGGAATCTCCATCATTAGAGATATTTAAGAGCAGGTTAGATAAACATCAGGGATGATCTAGATGGTGCTTGGTCCTGCTGTGAGGGCAGGGGACTGGATTTGATGACCTCTTGAGGTCCCTTCCAGTTCTACTATTCTATGATTCTAAGATTAGCACTGGTTCTCTGCATAGAAATGTAACACACCTGTCTATCCTGAAAGATGATCCATCGTTCTCACAGACTTTGGGAGGCAGGCCAATCCTCGCTTAGACACCTCCCCAACCTGAAGCAAATACTCACAAGCAACTTACACACCTCACAATAGAAACACTAACACAGGAACCAATCCCTCCAACAAACCCTGTTGGAACACACCCACCTTTGCATGTCTATATATACCTGATAAACTGAAGTATCCACTTCATGCATCTGATGAAGTAGGTTCCAGCCCATGAAATCTTATACTCACATAAATTTGTTAGTCTTTAAGATTTCCCAAAATTATTCAGTTTTTGCTGAAACAGACTAACATGGCTACCCCTCTGCAACTTGTTTATAAACTGATTTAGAACAAGTAAAGAATGTGGGGAAAAGGATGTGGGTGGAGGAGGAGGAGATTTGGGGCACAAATTCTCACCTCTAACCTGCAAGTGGGCAGAGTTTGGCCTCTTGTGTACAATATTTAGAAGTAAATATAAATTGAACAGCTTTCATAATTTCATGGTTCTTACCAATAAGTTTCTCTGCCAGCATATTGAGCTGCTCAGAATTGAGCCCACGACCAACATAAGATGAAAACTGCCAGCTCAGTATTTCCAAAAGTTGACTCAGCGTGGCAGCTGGAGGATTGTTAAAGAATGCCAGGTTCTGCAATATAATTAATACTTTGTTTATTCAAAGTACAAAGTGCAAGAAGCAGGAGTACAAGATTTCCAAGTACCCTCCTGAAATTTGCCCCAGTCCAGTTGCAGAGAAATCATAACAAGAGCGTGAAAGGATAATTAAATATACAAGCCCATTCCATCACTGGTCTCTTTACCAAGACCACAACCAAAGTGCTAATTTTTAATACCAGCTGAGAATGTTTGTGTAGTGATGTTGAGATTTGTCCACTAAGGACAACATATGGTGCCTAGCAGAGCAGGGTCCTGGTCCATGCTTGGGGCTCCTACGTGCTATGATAAAACAAATCAATAATAAATAGATTGGAAACTACCAATAAGCCATTTCACGCCAACCAAAAATCAACAGTCAAAAGGTCAGTACCTTCCTATCTTACACATGAACTGAAAATCTGGAGGTGAAAAAGGCACCATATCTGGATCCAAAGACCCATTAAATCTTCTACTTAAATTTAAACATATTATTATACATGTGATCACAGCTAATTTGTAGTTTATAGAGTGTGTACAGAAAAAAGGTCAATTTTCTTAGAATATCAGATCTGGGGGAAAAATATTTTTCTGATAATATATTTGATTGACAAATAGAGAACTAGAAACTTGAAATACACAGAAAATAAATATTTGGGATTTGAAGACCTACCTGAGGATCCTTTGACGACAAGTTGTACCAAATAATAGAAGCCCAAGCATTAGGCAACTGACTGACATTGGAAATCATCACTACAGGCAAAGAGGTTGTCTGGTGAAGAAGCCACAGTATGGGAATGTTACAAGGCATTCATTGGGAAGGACTTAGTATACCAACATGTTTTTTTTTAATTTGCATAATGGTTGTGTAGTATCAAAAACTGCAATAGTCTTAATATCCCCTCTTCCTCTAACAGCATATTCTTGGGTCAGATATCTGCTAGGGTGCTGTTGCTGGCCAGTGCTCAGGGGATAGGCCCCCAAAGGTTGAGTGAATGCTCTGTATGCCAGACTCCATAGTGACCCAGGTGGCTGGCTGTCGCTCTATGAAAGAGCTGCACAAAACACAGCTGCCCACAGCCTGTCATCCTTTTGGCAGGAAGGGGAATCTGTGGTATCCCTAACAGTGTTGGAGACCATTAGGATCCATGTCAGCCACACTTGGATGCCCACAAGTGGTGAATCAGAAAAACCTGTTGGTCATGTGTTTTATGAAGCCGTAAAACTTTCTCTTGCCATATCCTATCATTCCTCAAAGAGAATGCTATGCTTCTCCTCAGCGCATCCCAATCTTGCTTCTATTAAACTCAATGGCTGTGTCTACACTGGCCACTTATTCTGGAAAATCAGCCGCTTTTCCGGAATAACTTGCCAGCTGTCTACACTGGCCCCTTGAATTCCCGGAAAAGCACTGACGATCTACTGTAAAATCATCAGTGCTTTTCCAGAAAAACTATGCTGCTCCCGTTTGGGCAAAAGTCCTTTTCCAGAAAACTGTTCCGGAAAAGGGCCAGTGTAGACAGCACAGTAGTGTTTTCCGCAAAAAAGCCCCGATCGCGAAAATGAAGATTGGGGCTTTTTGGCGGAAAACTGCGTCTACATTGGCACGGACGCTTTTCCGGAAAAAGTGCTTTTCCGGAAAAGCATCCTGCCAATGTAGACGTGCTTTTTCCGGAAATACTTATAACGGAAAGCTGTTCCGTTTTAAGCATTTCCGGAAAAGGGTGCCAGTGTAGACGTAGCCAATGGGAATTTTGTCTCTGAATTCAATGAGGACAGAACTAGGCACTACATCGTCTGCAAAAACATATTTATACTGTACCGAAGTGAAGCATGCATAACCAATTAGGAAGGCTCATATCCATGTACATAGTCTATTAACAAATTTTCAAGCTCTGGTAAGCAACAGGCATTAATTTGGTTTGAAGAGAAAATTGGTTTCTTACTCTTCCCCACACAAAAACAGTGAAAACACTCACTTCCAAATCTACAGTCAGACCATACAGGGAGACCTGTGTTTCAAAGCTGATGGAGTGCAGCTCTTCAGTTACCATCTGAGGCCCCTGAGGGAGCAAAGACAACATAAAACTGTGAACAATATTGGCATTTAAAATTGGTTTTGGCATTCTGACTACAACCAAATCTTGCAGCGAACACAACATCGAAAGAAAATATGTCCTCTGAATATATAAGCTGAGCCAGTGGAAAATCGTGGGTGTTTAAAAAAATACAGAGCTTCTGACCTTAAACTCTGTCTACAACTTCTGTAGTTTTCTGAAGAAGCTAAGAAAGCACTGTTAAAAGAACCTTTTAAGGGAATTTTTGCACTTTTAAAGATGAGCTATAAAATGAACAAAAGGAACTGTCCTTTTTGTAAATTATTGAGGTGGCCTCACACAGTTTTTTAAAAAGTTTCTTTAACGATTGACAATTTCAATGTAAAACAGATTCTGATTTCCCAGATGACACTATCTTTGGAGGACTGGGAATACATCTTTCCAGGAGGCATAAACTTAAGCAGCAGCTCTCTTAGCTTTCCAACTGCTCAACAACACCTCCTTGTGTAGGACTAGAGCATGCAAATTGCACCAAGAGTGGCAGGGGGGAAGAGGTTGGCCAAAGCCCTGTTTCCTTTTCTACCTTTTCCGGGTGATTTGCTCCCTGGAGGGGTTAAGGTCAAATCCCTGCTTACCGAGAGTATTTATAAGTCTCTGTTTTTGCACAGGCCACATGAAGAAGATTTCCTTCCACGACATCCCTTCCCCTAGCACATGTCTACCAGGGCAGATTATAATATTGCACAGTTGGGGAAATGCAGCTCAGGTTTCCACCTCCTATGAGGTCAAAGTTCCCTTCCTGAAACTACCAAATCCCGCCATTCCTAGCATAATGCTCAGTGAGGGAAAAGCCAGTTTTTGACAACCCAGTAAGACAAAAGCCTAAATGTATGATGTCAAGTTTCATCACAGTTTCACTGGCTTTGCAGTTCAATCTTCTATGTTAAGCTTTGAATAAAAAAGTTGCTTTCCTCCTATGTGGCATACACCACAACTGTGGAAACTTCTGATCTGTAGGCCTTCATAGACACTTACCTGGAATGGAACTAACCAAACAAAGAATTAAGAACTGTGTCTGTTCTGAGCTAGATTTTCAAGTTATTTAGGTACTTAAAGATGCAGCTAGCTGCCTAGGGGGATTTTCAAAAGCACCTCACCCCTCTCAAGAAACATCTTATTTGCCTAATCTAGCTATTATACAACATTGCCTTCCCATTTTCTCAGAACCTGGGACCAGCAGTGGCATTAAACAACATAGCTATAACAACCAAGCCGGATACTTATGCTACCTCATTTATGAATTCATTTCTAGAGCCTCAGCATATTTTTTTCAATTGCAGTTGCAGCATCGATCATTGACAACTGACGTTAACTAAGAATGATTAATTCTCTGTACAGGACTAGAATCCTGACCAAAAATGTTTTGAAGTACAAATCTGCACACCATAACCACCAGACATACTTGGAGAGAAAGTTCTGTGCTTGTAAAAAGGCAGAAGCTGCTAGAAGTTTGGCATCTGCCACTGCAAGCAGGGATCCACAGACAGTTTTGCTTAAGCACTCCAAGCCAGCTGTATTGCCCCGATACTCCTGCTGAAAGTCAGTCTCCCCTTGCCTGCAGCAAATGAAAGTACCAGCAGAAGAGACTGACGTACAAGAAATAGCCACCAATGTGCTTGTACGACCATCTCAGAACGTGCGGGCCAGCAGCAATACAGGGAAAGCTGGTGAATTTATGTGGCATGGCCAGACAAGCCGCAGGAGTAAGAACAAAAGTAAAGAACGGTCAAATCACAAGGATCTTTACAAAGAAACACTCTGAGTTGTTTCTTGCCCTCTTCCGCCAAAAGACATCTGCAGTTTGGCAGCACATCTGGGACTCTCTCTGATGGTGGATAAGAATGATCAGAGGGTATGCAGCTGTTCAGAGCAGCTGTAACTGCATTCTGGATATTATAACATTTCCCAAACAGAATTGTACACAAAGTACAGCCTTTTCCCAGCTCCTCTCTTCTGTCCAACCCAGACACTGGTGACAACTCTCATAATTTTACTGTGAATTTTGTCATATCCTTTTAGCTTAAAGTCCCTGTTCTTGGTGTCCTCAATTTATGTCCCCTTACTTTTTGTGTCTTTTCTTTAAATGAATGTTGCTCACCTTCCTGGATAGAGAGAGACTATGGAAAATGTAAACTGCTAACAAGCTAGAAGGCAAAAAAAGCCCCCCAAACACTAATAATTTAAAATTCATGAAAATTTTAAAAATTCCATATCACTCTTGGGATATGATGCCTACATTTGGAACACTTGGGGTTCCTGATACCACTTCTGAGTGGACACTTTGCACTGAGAAATTCTCAAGGCGGGGTGTGAACTCTTGGAGAAACATATTATTTTATTATCTTGCTAACTGTACCATTTGCATAGGTCTCAACTTTTCTTTATACCACCAGTGCTCTTTTACTTCCCACTGTGCTGCACAAAGTAAGGGGACCGTTTAGCCTTGGATGATTCTGGACTTATCTACAATTGAGATAAGTACATAGTCTCTCTTACTAAATCCTTATACTTAACAAGAGGTACACAAACTGAGGGTAGACAGTAGCATTTTACACCCACTTTGCACTCATTCACTTCACAAGGTGCAAAGCAACAGAGAATCAGGCCCGGAGTTTCAATTTTACTAATCAGCTGGTGAACTGTTCCAGTCAAGAATACAGATGTATGCAAAAATGTGTCCTGCTTTATTTTTGGGCGAGGGTGTGTTTTTTGTTTTGGTTTAAAGCATCCATGCTGATCTTCTCTTACTTTGCACACAAACTCTCTTATTAAAGTCTAGTCTATATGCAGTTTTGTACTCTTATAACTATGTCTTTTAGGGATGTAGGGGTTTTAATCAACACAGATATATTGGTGTAACTGCTAATACAGAGACAGTCAAACTGGCACAAGGGTCCTGTAAACTACTACAGATTTTTCCTCTTCCCAAACAGGAATATTCCATACCATTTTTAAACTGATGTAGTTGCATCCATACTAGAGGGTTATACCACTTTTAAAGCTGTAAAAATATTCATGGCTAGGTTTCTGATTTTTTGTTTCAATCTAATATTAAACAAAACCATAAAGATAAATATTACTAAATTTAATACTCAAAATATTAATTCATACTCTTTACACAAGTTTCCTTTTAAAAGAGACCAAGAAAATGCACATTTTGAGGTTGTGTAAATTTTGGGGGGGTGTATGGGAGTAGCATAAATTTAGACTCTTTTAGGGCAGTCTTACTTATTACTTTTGGGTATGTCTACACTACAGAGTTAGTTCGAACTAACTTTCATAGGCGCTACACTAGCGCTCCGCTAGTTCGAACTCAATTCGAACTAGCGGAGCGCTTAGTTCGAACTAGGTAATCCTCATTTTACGAGGATTAAGCCTAGTTCGAACTAGCTAGTTCGAATTAAGGGGTGTGTAGACCCTTAATTCGAACTAGTGGGAGGCTAGCCCTCCCCAGGTTTCCCTGGTGGCCACTCTAGCCAACACCAGGGAAACTCTATGCCCCCTTCCCGGCCCCGGACCCCTTAAAGGGGCATGGGCTGGCTACGGTGCCTGTGCCAGGTGCAAGCCTGCCAGCACCCAGCCAGCAGACCCTGCACCTGGCACGGCTCGAGCCAGCCACCCGATGCCCCCCAGCCCTCCCCCTCTTCCCGGGACCAGGCTGGCGGCTCCCGGGAGCTTGCCCGGGACCGCAAGAGGCGGGCACCCGCCTGGGCTAGTGCGGACATCGTGGACTTCGTACACGATCTCCGCACTAGGCACAGGAAAGTGGCCGTCTAGGCCAGGAGAGCTGCCAGCCTGGCCACCCAGGAGCAGGTGTGCATGAAAATCAAGGGGGTCCACTGAGACCCCCGACCTGAGCCCTGAGCTTACAATGGCCGTCCTGGGTCAGACCAAAGGTCCATCTAGCCCAGTAGCCTGTCTGCCGACAGCGGCCAACCCTAGGGACCTTGGAGGGGATGGACCGAAGACAGTGACCAAGCCATTTGTCTCGTGCTATCCCTCTCCAGCCTTCCACAAACCTTGGGCAGGGACACCACTCCTACCCCATGGCTAATACCACTCCATGGACCCAACCTCCATGACTTGATCTCACGTCCCTTTAAACTCTGTTATAGTTCTAGCCTTCACAGCCTCCTGCAGCAAGGAGTTCCACAGGTTGACTCTTTGCTTTGTGAAGAACAACTTTCTGTTACTAGTTTGAAGCCTGCTACCCATTCCTTTCCTTTGGTGTCCTCTAGTCCTTCTTTATGGGAACTAATGAAGAACTTTTCTTGATGCACCCTCTCCACCCAACTCCTGCTTTTAGAGACCTCTATCCTGTCCCCCCTCCGTCTCCTCTTTTCTAAGCTGAAAAGTCCCAGTCTCTTTAGCCTCTCTTCATATGGGACCTGTTCCCAACCCCTGATCATTGTAGTTGCCCTCCCCTCTCCCACCCTCTCTCTTCCCCTCTCCCACCTCCTTTTCCCAGTCTCCCCCTGTTTTGTTCAATAAAGACAGATTCCATTTTTGACCACAATTGTCCTTTATTTTGTACATCAAGAAAAGGGGCTAGGGAAGGGTAAGTGGAAGGAGGTGAGGGAGGAATGGGGTATGAACCCCCGATGGGGAGGACTGGGCTGGCTCTGCGGGCTTCTGGGGGTGGAAGCTCTCCTGCAGCCCCCCGATTGCCCCCTCTCCCCAGATGGCAGCCTGCGGCAAGTGCAGCCGGGCTGATGGCCGAGTGCTGTGATGTGCCCAGTGTGGGCACTCCGGGCACTCCAAGCCAGGACTGCTTTGCAAGCGGGGCACCCCTGAGAACTGTCTGTCCGGGGTGGGGGTCGGGACCCTTTAAGCGCAGCCCTCGGCTAGCCTGAGACAGCATCTCCACGCTCTAAGTCCTCCTCTGATGCCCTGCCGGCACTGCTTCCGGCCATCCTTAAGCCTGGTTCAGGGTCCACTTAATGTGGACATGCTAGTTCGAATTATCAAAACGCTAATTCAAACTAGTTTTTAGTTCTAGACGCGTTAGTTTGAATTAGCGCTGTAGTGTAGACATACCCTCTGTTCAGGATACATACCTGAAGTGTACTTACTTCTTCGAGGCTATGTCTAGACTGCCACTTTTTATCGGAAAAAGGTATGCAAATTGCGCTCTGCAATTTGTGTACCTTTTTCCTATAGTTTTGTTGGAGGAAGCTTTTCTGAAATTTGGACCATCTACTTTTGGTCAAATTTCGGAAAAACCTACACTTTCGGAAGAGCCCTTCTTCCTCATGGAACAAGGAAGACAGGGAGTCCGAAAGAGCGTGTCTGCTCTTTCGCAAAAAATGTCGGAAGAGCAGACGCGTTCCCTGGACGTGGCAGAGTTTTTCCGGTATCCCGGAAAAACTCTGTAGTCTCGACATAGCTCCAAATGTCAGAGGGCATCCACTGTTAGTTATTCTGTAAATCTGAAGTCTTATATAGTAACCACAAGGGGGTGTACTAAGACCAGGTTCTGATAAATACTACCAAAGTGGGACAGAACTGCATCTGACAAAGTGAGTTGCAACTCACGAAAGCTTATGCCATAATAACATTTTTAGTCTTTATGGTGCCACTGGATTCTATATTGTTTTTGCTGAAACAGACTACCTCTGAAACCAGTCCTGACTGAGGAAGACAAAACTCTATTGATTTAAATAAAATTACACCCTTATTCCAGTTGTGAACTTAGCCTTCAGTTTACCAGTTTAATTAACTGTTCTAATTGGGTATAAAACAAAATTTGTGGAAACATTTCTCTTATTGTGGTTTTGTTAAAACCTTGTTTTTACAAAATGTAAACGTTGGACCCAATTTAAATTAATTCCCATTAAGAAGAAATACACATTTGGATATGCATATCCTGCTAGAACAACCATTTTTGTTGTATAAAACTAAGGGTTTTAATTCATACTTCTAAGAAATTTATTTCTGAAAATTCTCATGTATTTTTATTATGTTATAAATAACTGTCAACTGTTCAGTTTATCATGACTGTGTTTAAGTCAAAAGGTAACAGGGGAGATTAGCAAATGAGATTACAAATGGTATTAGCTGAAATCCATTCTAAAATACTTTTTATTTAAAAGTCATAAAAAATTTACAAAACTTTATACCTCATTTCCTTTGCTTCCAGCACTTGATTTCATTTCTTTGGGTTGCTGTAAAATAGAAATTAAGACTTATATTCAGGAAATTATAGACCAAAATATTTACAAGCAGTATTCACTATAGTAGTTTTATTAACATAGATGTATAGTAATTGTGTATTTGCGCCGTGTATCCTTCAGAAACTAACACAGGACTTTTTCCAGGATCTCAAAATAGCAAGTAATTGTCTTGTGCCATTACATGGCTTTTGGAATAAAAATTTGCCTTTACATAAATTAACGACACTGCGTAATTCTGTGATAAATACACCATTTACATTGACCATCTATAGTTAAGGCTCTGGTGAATTTCCTTGATAAATCTGTTCAGTGAGTAATTATTCATTTTAAAGAAAAGGTTTTTTAAGCACAATTAGCTCATAACATTTCAATAAAGCTAAATTCATAATAAAAAACTAACTACACAAGAATGCAAAAAGTGAAGACATGCATTCTAATGGCAGACTCCATTGCTGCAGGATTTTTATTATGCCCTACCATGGTTAAGCCACAGAAAGAGACCACAGCACATCATTGGAGATGCAATTCAGTTAGGCAGCAGAACCAATCAGGAGAATGGGGATACGAGAGACCCAGAATTAATGTTGATTTTAACAAAACTATTTTTTTACATTTATTTTTCTTTCAAAATGTTTCAAACATCCCTTTTCCTTTATTTAATTTTCTTCTATTTGGTCAGTTCGTTTGTTCATTCAAGAAAATTCAAAATAATTATCAACTGCAAATGTGGAAACTCAAAAGCTACAAATCATATGAAGTCCAATTAAAAATCTAGAGTTCTAGACACAGATGAGATCTGGTTGGTAGAGTAGAAAGTACATGATACCTAATCTTGTGTAGACTTAATAGTGACATTGTATAGCATATATTTGATAGAGAGCCTAAAACGATTTGTTTTTATTCTGTGTGTGCTGTTTCTTTAAAACTCAGCAAGAAGTGGGGCATGACGGAACTGTAAAAAGTTCTAGGTAGAAGCTTTCCAGAAGGGGTTCTCAAAGCGTGGCCCACAACTATCTTGCAAGTGGGTCATGGGTTTGGGACTTGCTCCCCCAGGCCCTGCAGAGGGGAACCTGTGCTAGCGCTCCAGATCTGTGGCCCCCTGAAGCTGGAGCATCAGTGCCAGCTTTCCACTGCGGGGGGAGAGGGAAGGGGTGGAGCCTCACCAGATTTGGCTTGAGGAGGAAGGAAGTGGCTCCATGTGTTGCCGTTCCCCCACCCCCATCTGCAGGAATGGCAGTGCAGAAAACCACTTGCCTGGAAGCTTTCCCTGCTGCTTCTATTGGCCGGAATCATGGCCAATGGCAGCAGTGAGGGGTGGTACCTAGAAGCAGCAGGAGACATGGAGCCAGGTAAGCATCCCACACCCTCATCCCTCTCTCACATACCCATCTTTCTAAGACTACAGACCTCTACCCTGCTCCTGCACCCAGCCCCCCACACAGACTCCCCCACCTTCAGTCCACTTTTGTACTTTACCTACCACCCGGACTCCCACTCTTGCGCCCAACCTCATGGACAGATTATCCATCTCTAGCCCACTCCTGGACCCATTTTGTCATTATGGGAGGTTGGTTGGTCATCCGCAGAAAGGTCTGTGTTGAGTGGGGTGAGATGCAGGCCAAAAAGTTTGAGAAACACTGCTTTATAGTGAGGCAGAGAGAACGACAGTCGTAGGAATGATAGTTCTCCTTGTTCTAATGAATTTCCTTGTTCAGCTTAAAAAAATTCTGTGATTGCTTTACCAATGTCACATGATAAAAACAGTATGTGGCAAACTTACCAAATGTCGAAATTCTACAGACAGACTTCCATTTGCAGATTCATCCATATTCATAGCTTTGACATGAGTGCCGCATAGAACAAATCTGCGATTACTAGAAAACACAGTACTACAATGTACACAGTGGCAGGAAAATGTGTAAAAAATTAAGAATTCTCATACTTTTAAAGCCTTACCTTACTGTTGACACATTCCTTAAAAAAAGAAAGAGAGAAAATATATCCTTAACAAAGAATATATAGAGTATACACTGAAACTAAATAGCACCTTTTTAAAAAGGAGCAGATTAAATTATACCTGGGCTTTTAAGGGCCTGTCCACATTACAAATAGAGCTGTGACTTCTGTTCTGTAATCACTGAGGGTCTGTCTACACTACCACCCTAGCTCGAACTAGGGTGGCTAATGTAGGCATTCGAACTTGCAAATGAAGCCCGGGATTTAAATATCCCGGGCTTCATTTGCATGTTCCCGGGCACCGCAATTTTTAAATGCCCCGTAGTTCAAACTAGCTGCCCACGGCTACACGCAGCACGGACTAGGTAGTTTGAATTAAAACTCCTAATTCGAACTACCGTTAAACCTCTTAACGGTAGTTCGAATTAGGAGCTTTAATTCGAACTACCTAGTCTGTGCCGCGTGTAGCCACGGGCAGGTAGTTCGAACTACAGGGCATTTAAAAATGGCGGCGCCCGGGAACATGCAAATGAAGCCCGGGATATTTAAATCCCGGGCTTCATTTGCAAGTTCAAATGCCTACATTAGCCATCCTAGTTCGAGCTAGGGTGGCAGTGTAGACATACACTTAGAGACACATGGGTAGTTACAAATAATATGATTTACTATATGCCTACACAGATTTTTTCTCTGCCATCAGAACCATATGTGCATATCCAAAGCTCTCACTTTGCCTAAGTATGTTTTCATCAATGCATTCCGGGAAAATACAGGCATCTGTATACAGGAGGCACAGTATGATGGAGGACATGCGCACACCATCAGCATGTAAGGCAATGTACTCTGAGATATCCTATGGCCTGCAAGGAAGGAAGACTGACCAAATCAGCTTGGATGTTCTGTTCACATTGTAAAAAGAAACATGAAGAATGAGGGAAGACTGCTGAACCACTTGCAGGAAGACATCCATGTGCCAGTTTAAGTCTCTGACAGAGGTGGAACACTCCAAGCTTCCATAGTTATTAATTATAGCACCAGTCCTCCAAGAACATGCTAATCTTTACTACCCTGAATAGTCCAATTGAAATCAATGGAACTGTTCGCAAAAATGAAGTTAAAGAGATATGTAAATGTTAGCAGGATCTGGGATTTTGTGGTGTTATGACAAACTACCTTTTAGAGCTAGTTATGATGTTAAAATCATTCTGTTAGAAGTTGAAATGTGGATAGGTCTAAGTTTCTGTTGAGAACAGCCAGCAGAAACCCTGAAGCTGCCACTCTCTTCAAGGATCTGGGCTATAGTAGTTATTTGTTTTGTGATTACAAATTAATTCAACCTGATTTCATCAAGAATAAAGGGGCAGATGAGCGAAAACAGATGTGAAATAAGTCAAACCTCAACCCAGGTTTAATTGGTTTGAGAACCTTTTAGTGAACCTGAGATAACTTACAGTTTCTACCCAAAAACAGTCAAAATTGTTTTATATTCCCTTTCAAGTTTTTTGGTCTTTGTACACACAGAACTCAGGGGCACAATCCTATTAGACTCAAAGCTGAAAACAGGTAAGCATGACTATGCTGCTGCCGCCAGACAAGACCATTGTGTTTCATACTGCTCCTGTTAAAATTCTTCACTGGAAATGCTGCCACAAATTTTAAAATATCAGATAAAAAAGTAAGCCTTTTTAAACAAAGGAAAATCTTTCATCAGTTATTGACTCGAATAAATCTCTTTAGCACTACAATAAGTCTTGTATTTTAAAAACACTACAACTTTCAAACCAGATAAAGCAACAACACAGACGTTGAGCCTTAGCTATATAATGTGGTTACTTACTTGTCAATAGTTGCTTTCACTCTGATCTGGTAGTTCAGCTCTGGCAATTTAATTAGCAGCCTGGGAAATGAAAAATGTAAAATTGGACAATCAGAACTAGGACTTGTGCCGTTTAGCCCTGGTCTATACTAGGGAATTATTTCAAAATAACTCTCCTTAATTAAAAATAACAAGCGGAGAGTTCACAGTATCAAGCCTGTTATTTCAAAATAAAGGGCTGGTTATTTTAAAATAATAACTCCTGTTTTGCATGAGGAATAACACTTATTTCGAAATTGTTATTTAGAAATAGTGACAGTGTGGATGCTCAGCTGCTGCTATTTTGAAATAATTGGCCTCCAGAGGCCTCTCACAGCGGCACTTGCAAATGCTCTGTCCACAGCCCTGACAACTCCAACGATTCTTCTCCCTTTCTCCTACAGAGTTTAAAGCTGTAGGCAGAAGGGAAAGGGCTTGTGGCATCAGAACAGCCCTGCTAGCCCCGTGCCACACAGCACCCTTCGTGGGAACCATGACCGACCCCAGCGCTCCCTCTGCACACACCTCCCCACGGTTGCCAGCACTCCCTCAGCACCCTCTGATGCTTCTGGCCAGGGATGAAAGAGGGCACTGGCTTGGGCTTGGTACAGAGATCCTGGACTTCAATCTCCAAGAAAAGGAATGCCAACCTGTATGGCCGCCAGCCTGGCAGAAAAAGGACACACATGGACCCTCGACCAGGTCTACATGAAAATCAAAGAACTCTGGCAGGCCTACCCAAAGGCCAGGGAGAAAAGTGCACGCTCTGAGGCGGCTCCTCACGCCTGCCACTTCTATGGGCAGCTGGATGCCATCCTGGGAGGGGAGCCGGTCACACCCCCCTGCAATTATCAACTCCAGCCGGGACATGCTTGACGTCAGCCTCCACAAGGCCTGGCTTGCACGTTTCTATGCCTGCTTGTCTCCAGAATGTGGGTGTAGTGATGCTCCCGTGGGATGTCCATGCCCCTGCAGGAAAGTGCCCACTGTCTAGGCAACAGATGGCCTGCCTAGAAGCACACCGCCATCGTCTGAACCAAGACCTTTGGTGTCAGCGCAGAGATTAAGGCTAGGCTTCATACACAGTGTCTCCTGGTATGACTGCCTTTATAACTTTTCTTCACAGATGGGCCAGCTGTGAGCGTGGCATGTCTACCACCTCTCATGCCATCTACCTGACTCCAGGGGATTCACCACAGAAAGCACACCAGGGAAGACCAGCTGAGGGACCAGATGATCTGCCTCCAGTCCCTCATCCAAGGGTTCAATGAGGAGTGCTGGGAGCAGGCTGCTGACCGCAAGGGGTGCCAGGCTGACCAGAAGCAAAAGAAGGCCCCGTGGGAACATCTGTAGCACCAGCATGTGGCTATGTGTTTCTCCATAACATCTGCATAGAGTGCATGGCTGTGTGCATGGAGTGGACCCTCAGCCACCTCACCTCCACATTCACCCTCCTGGCTTCTCCTCCTAGCCTGCCGAGGAGCCACTGAGACCCCACCCCCAAACACATGGCGGTGTGACCTCTCAGGCAGCCAAAGCCTCCCAAGGTACTTGAGGCAGACGCCTGTCCCAGCCCCACCCTTGAATTCCCCTACTTTTTCCTCCCTCATTCCAGGTTCTTTCCCTAGTCCCTCCCCTGTTGCATATCCCCAAAATAAAATCAAAGAGAGTTGTGTTTTCCAAACAAAAAGGCTTTTTTATTTTTTCTGGAGGGGAGGGAGGAAGGTGGTAAAGGAGAGCAGGGGAAGGGAGAAATGAGGGAGGAAAGGCACACAGGAGCAATGCGAAGGCCCCTTGTGGAGAGGCCCAAGGGAGAGTCTCACAGCCCCCTAATGGCACTGATGTCTGGCTTCTCGTATGCCCTGCCCACCCAATCAGCCGCTGCCCCCAACCCTGGCAGGAAAGTCTCCCCCTTGCTCTCACATATTTTATGAAGCACACAGCAGGCCGCCACCACATAGGGGATGTTTCGCTCTCTGAAGTCCAGGTGGGTGAGGAGACTCCTGAACCTTCCCTTTAGGCAGCCAAGGTCACACTTGACCACCATGCGGCACCTGCTGAGCCTGCCATTAAAGTTCTCCTTAGTGGGGTCCAGGCTGCCGGTGCAGGGCTTCATCAGCCAGGGGAGCAAGGGGTAGGCTGCGTCGCCCAGGATGCAGATGGGCATGTTCACCTCCCCGACCCTGATGGTGTGGTTGAGGAAAAAGTCTTGGCATTTATCCTCTGGAACAGGCTTGAGTGCTGGAAGAAGTGGGTGTCATGCACCTTCCCCAACCAGCTAACATTAATGTCCATGAAGCGGCCCTTGTGGTCCACCTGGCCTGAAGCACTACTGAGATGTACCCTTTTCTGTTTATATCATCTGAGGCACAGTAGTCAGGGACCAGGACGGGGATGTGGCCCCTGTGGCCATCTATGGCCCCTCCGCAGTTGGGGAAGCCCATGATGGCAAAGCAATTCATGATGGGGTTGACATTCCCCAGAGCGATGACTCTCCACAGCAAGATGGCGTTGATGGCCTCGATAACCTGCAGGAGTACGGTCTTGACTGGTGGATTTCTTCACACCGAGCTGGTTTCGCACAGAGCGGTAGCCGTCCAGCGTGGCGAGCTTCCATAGGATGATGGTGATGCGCTTCTGCAGATGGATGCTGGGTCTCATGTGGGTGTTCTGTTGCCTGAGGGACAGAGCTCCAGGAAGGTGGCCTTATACATTCAGAAGTTCTGGAGCCACTGCTGGTCGTCCCATTGCTGCATGATGATGAGATCCCATCAGTTGGAACTGGTCTCCCTCCACTAGAAGCCCTTAAAAAAGGGCCCAGGAGGACTCCCAAGCTGCGTACCAGGGGGAGAGTAACTCCGTCTAGAACAGGTGCCATGCCACATTCATGAACAGATGGCCTCCTGATCCACAGGACCTCAGTCTTATCTGGGTTCAACTTCAGCTTATTTGACTTCATCCAAATCATCAGTGCCTCCAGACACCGATTTAGATCAGTCACTGCCACACCTGGTTCTAATGTCACAGGGAAATAAAGTTTGGTGTCATCTGCATATTGATGGCACCATCCTCCAAAACTCCTTATGACCTCTCTCAGCGGCTTCATGTAGATATTAAACAGCATAGGGGACAAGATAGAACCTTGCGGGACCCATAGCACAATCTCCACGGGGTCGAATAGCAGCCCCCTAGCTCCACCTTCTGAAAGCGTCCTGACAGGTAGGACCGGAACCACTGCAAAACAGTGCTTCCAATACCCAGCTCTGCCAAGCGTCCCAGAAGGATATCATGGTCAATAGTATCAAAAGCCGCTGAGAGATCTAGGAGAATCAACAGGGATTCACTCCCCTTGTCTATCTCCTGGCGTAAATTGTCTACCAGGGCAACCAAGGCTGTTTCAGGTCCAAAACCAGGCCTAAAGCCAGACTGAAATGGATCTAAGTAGTATGTTTCTTCCAAGAAAGCTTGGAGATGCAGCGCCACCGCCCACTCGAGTACCTTGCCCAAGAAGGGAATATTAGCAATTGAGCGATAGTTATTTAAGTCATGTGGGTCCAGGGAAGTCTTCTTGAGTAACGGTTTTATCACTGCCTCTTTCAAGGCAGCAGGAACCATACCAGATCTAAAAGACGCATTAATAATCCCCTGGACTCAGCCAGTCATCCCTTCCCGGCTAGATTTAATAAGCCATGAAGGGCAGGGCACGTGAACACGTGGTCGGTCGCACTCCTCCAAGCACCTTGTCCACATCCTCAGTCTGCAATAGCGGAAATCGATCCAGAGAAAAAAGACTGGGTGGTGCACTCAACACATTGTGTGCCACACTTACATAGCAACCAGAGTCCAAATCCAACTGGATGCAGGTGATCTTATTTGCAAAATGCTTTGCAACCAGACTGCAGCGGGGGGCCAAAGGCTCCTCTATTTCGTCATGCCAGGTTGCAACAGGCCCCGCACTACTCGAAACAATTCTGCTGGACGGCATTGTGTGGATGCGATACGGGTGGAGAAGTAGGTTTTCTTTGCTGTCAACATTGCCACAGAGTAAGCTCGCAGTTCAGCTCTAACCCACAGTCGATCAGATTCAGCTCTAGTTCTCCTCCAGTGGCGTTCTAGCCGTCGCACAGACTATTTTGCTGCCATCAGCTCCCCAGAAAACCTGGGAGCAAACTTGGATCAACTGGTCCGAAGAGGGTGCTTAGGAGCAATCATATCAACTGCCCGAGCTGTTGTAGAGCAGGTTTTTTCTGACCATGGCCTTCACGTATAGCCCATCCTGCCACACTAGGCCCCTCACTGAAACCAGACCGTGAGATACTCAGAGGAGCATGGGAAGCACAATGCAGCTTTCTGTGAACGGAATTTAACTTTACAGGCATCCGGGGACTCTCAGGTGTCGAAAAACAGGGAGGTGAGCATGACTAGATAGTGCCCAGCTGTAATTAACAGATAAGGCTTGTTTGACCGTGGCTTGACTGGTCCTTGAGGCAAGGGAAATAAACATAAGGTTAGAAAGCACAACTGTCTCACACTGACCATGCCCCATCTGGTCCTGTCCACGAGGGGATCACGCATGCATCACGAAAACTCCTATAGGGCAGTATTGTCATACTACCTCATTACCAGCCTATCAGACCCTGCCAAATGCAGACCCTAGCATGGCATTAGACATCGAATTTTTGTATAAAAAACCCTCAACCCCTTTGTTCGACGGAGGTTCCGAGTGTTGAGGGCATGTGTCTTTTTTTTTTGCCTGGCTGAAGGACTGATCACCCTGAGGCTGCCTCTCCAGCCTTCGAGTCAAAGATAGGGGTGCACGAGTCCTGAGCATGCTCCGAGTTCTAGTGTGTCTTTATGTTGTTATCGTTGCTGGATTTGTAAGTATTGCTTAAATATATTAGTTATTGGTTTCGTTAATAGTTGAACTGTTAATTTCACTGTGTAATTCTGTAAAGTGTAACTGAATTCTATTAACCACACTGTGTAAATTGTATAATCTTGTGTTGTGTAGTGGTGTTGTATTTAGGCCAAGTATAAGTGTTAGAAACCCAGAAGTGGTTAAGTTGTAAAGGTAGATTTATGACTAACTCCACCAGCTGCCTAAAATAACCATAGAGGGGCTGGCTATGGACGAAGTTTTTATTATCATTATTTATCATTTTATTATCATTATTTTGTATTTTTGCTTGCATGCTGTGCTGCCTTAAGCGAATTAAAGACAGTGATTTGGTATAGCTGAATTGTAATCAAAGAAGTTTGTAATTAGCTAAGTTTAGGTTTTTCTACCTTGTAAAAGCATTGAGCAATTGCTAGTTTTAAAAAAAGTCATTTGCTAATTGTTGGTTTTGATAAAAGAATCATTCCACTTAATAAAGATCATTTGTTTCACCATCATCCAGTAGTTTTCACTGGGTAGTCGGCTTTAACCCTTGAGGCTCCCACCACATAACCGAACCAAAGTGTAACACGGGCTACCTTGGTGTTCCATGTATCAGCTAGGGTATCTACAGGACCATTTGCGATAATGGCTGAACAATCCCTCAGGGACCTCAGAAAACCCTCCGGATCCATCAGTCTCCGAGGGTGGATCATCTTAATTGGTCCTCTGCCTCTGTGGAGGGGAAGGTCAGGGACTTGACCAGGTAGTGATCAGTCCATGACAAAGGGAGTGTAGCCACATCACTTATCCCAAGAAGTCTATCACCCTTAGTCGAAAAAACCAAATCAAGTGTATGACCTGCAACATGTGTTGAGTCAGTTATTTCTTGGGATAATCCTAGGGTGGTCATGGTATCCATAAAATCGCAGGCCAGACCAGACAGAACAGCCTCGGCATGGATATTAAAGTCCCTCAAGACCAAAAGCCTCGGCATCCTAAATGTCACGTCCAACACCACGTTGGCCAGCTCGAGCAGAGTATCTGCTGTATAGTGAGGTGGGTGGTACACAAGCAGCATACCCAACCTATCCCGGCCACCCAACATCAAGTATAGACACTCGAATCTGACACTTTGTTGGACCACAACCCTAGCCAGTGAGATAGTATCTCCATAGACCAGTGTTTCCCCAACTGGTGCTCCGCGGAACCCTGGGGTTCGCGGAGCAAAACTACGGGTTCCACGAGGAGCCGGCACTCCCCCGCCCCCTCTGAAAAAGAGAGAGAGAGCCAGCTAGCCAGCAGAGGCATGGGCGGCGAGTTGTGTGGGCTCGTGGTGCTCATGCTCCAGCAATATTTGGAGCTGGAGCGGGTCCCGACCTCCCCGCACGTCCTCCCACCCCAGCCCCAGAGCATCTCTCCCCTGTCCCCGTCCCAGTCCCATCCCTGCTGTGTGCAACCTTCTCTGAGCTCCCGCTTGCTGGCTGCTGTTGCCCTGCGCAGCGTGCTCAAACCAGTGGGTGGGGAGATACCCGGACGTGACATAACGTCACAGCCCGGGATTTTAAACCTGTTGGTCCTGTGTTGCGCCGCATGGCTGAGTTGCGGGTTTGGAGTCCGGGGACAGAGCACAGACTCCGTCCCGGCAAAGTGGAAGGCAGAAGGTAAGGGAGAGGGAAAGGGAAAGGGAGGGAAAGGGCTTGCGCAGAGGGAAAAGGGAAGGGCTGGGACAGGAAGGCGCTTGTGCGGAGGGGGGGAGGGGAGAGAGGGAAGAGGAAAGCACCAAGGCACAGGGGTGGAGGAGAGAAAAATAGCAGGGGGCCAAGTGCAGACAATGAGGAAAAGGGCAGGAGGGGAGGTGTCAGTGGGAGGAGGACAGGGTGATGCTGGGAGGGGAGAGGGTAAGGGCATTGGGGGCTAGAGGGGTGAGGGGAGGTGCTGGGAGAAGGCTTGAAAGAAGGGGTGGGCATGAGGAAGGCCGGGATGGAGCAAGTCATGTGTGAGGGCACAGGGGCATGAGGGAAATGGGTGGTGAGAGGTGGGCATCAGGGAAAAAGGGGGCAAAGAGGGCAGGAGAAGTGAGGGAAGGGGGAGGCACCAGGAATGTGCAGGGGTAAGAAAAGGTGCAGGTGCCAAGGGATTCTGGGGGTGAAGCAGAAGGGCAGACACCTGCAGAGGAGGGACCAGCACCAGAGGAGAGACGCAGGGCAGGATTGTAAAGGGAGGTGTTAGGAGAGGGGATGAGGAGGGGTAGCTCACATGATCAGAGTGGGGCTACTGGAACAGAGGGCACAGGGAGGAGAGAAGGGCTGGTGGAGGGGGCCAGATTGCAGGAGGGCTGAGGACAGTGAGAAGGGAAGGAGTCAGGACAGCAGAGGAGGGTGAGGAGTGGGAGGGCAGCAGGCACCAGGAGAGCTGATGGAGCATGGGGAGGAAACATGGAAGCAGAGGGAAAAGGTAGAGGTTTAAAAATATTTATTAATAACTTGGGTGGCACATTCAAACAAGCCACATAAACTCAGTACTGGTGCACAACACAAAATTCATTTTGCTCATGTGAGGAAACTTAGGCAATGTCTACACTGGTTGTTTCTTGCGCAAGAACACATCCACACTGCCATGTGCGAGCTGTGCTTTTTCACAAGAGCATCTATGTCAGTGTGGATGCTCTCTTGCCCAAGAAAGTGCCAATGGCCATTTTAACCATAGGGCTTTCTTGCACAAGAAATTCATGTTGCCTGTCTACACTGGCCTCTTGCGCAGAAGAGCTGCACAAAAGGGCTTATTTCTGAGCGGGAGCATTGTAGTTCTTGCGCAAGAAGCCCTGATTTCATACATGAGAATGCCAGTGTACTTGCGCAAGAACACATAGCCAGTGTAGACAGGCAGCAAATTTTTGCACAAGAGCGGCCGCTTTGGCCCAAGATAGTGCCAGTGTAGACACAGCCAAGGGGAGGAAGGAAGGCGGGGCAGGGAATCAGCACTGGCTCAGCATGTCTACATGGTTTGGGGGAAGGTGCAGGGAAATTGAGCTCAGCTGGGTTGCAGAGTGGGGAGGTCCAGGGAGCTGGGCTGGGCTGTGGGGTGGGGTGTGTGTGTGTGTGTGTGTGTAGCAGCTCAGTTTGGCTGCAGGAGGCGGGAGGTGCCGGGAACCGAGGCTAGACTCAAGGGGAGGGAGGAGCAGGGAATCGGCTCTTGGCTCAGCAGTTTTGCGGGGCTTGGGGGGAGGTGCAGGGAAATGGGGCTCGGCTGTGCTGTAGGGGAGGCATGCAGGGAACCAGTGCAGGGCTCAGCTGGGCTGAGGTGGATGGGGGAGGGCATACAGAACAGACTGGCGGCTCAGCTGGGCTGTGAGGGGCTGCATTGAACTGATGCTGCACTCCCTTAGATTGTGGGGTATGGTTTTGGGGGAGGTGCAGGGAACAAGCAGGGGTGGGCAGCTCAGTTGGGTTGCAGGGGATAGAGGTGCAAAGAAGCCTGGGGGAAAGCGGGGGGGGGGAGAAACCAGGAGCCTTGAAATGACCTCCCCGGTCCAAAAATTCCTCATCTGGGACCAGTCAGGTCCAGAGGGTGCCAGATCAGGGAGGTCCAACTCCTACCCAAGTCCCCTCCTTGCACCCTCCCTCGTAGCCAAACACCCTACCCCCAATCTGGTCCTGCTCCCTCCCCCTGGCCAAACACCCTACATCCAGCCTGCTTCTGCACCCTACATACCACTCAGACCTTGACCCCTTCCGCCTCCCACCTCCTTCCCAGATCCTGCACCCCATCCCTATCCCGCTCCTTGGCAGCCCTGCCATCCACCCTAGCACCGCCCTGGCCCCAGCACCTTGCCTCACACCCCAGGACTCAGCACCGCCCTGGCCCCGGCCCCAGCACCCTGCCATCCACGCTAGCACCCAGCAGCACCCTGTTCCTTGTCCCAGCACCTTGCCAGTCACCCTAGTGCCCAGCAGGACCATGTCCCTGATCCCAGCACCCTGCTACCTGCCTGCCCCAGCACCTTACCCCAGCACCCTGCCACCTGAGCCAGCATCCTTCCACCTAGCAGCACCCTCTCCCCATCCCCAGCACCCACTAGCACTCTGTCTCCTACCCCCACCAGCACATTTGGGACCACATTAGTGAGGCTTGAGGGTTTTTGGAGGAGCAGTTTTTTTTTTTTTGCATCTCACTTGTGTGGTCCCAACTGACTTTTAAGTGGGTCAGTGACCTTTGACTCAAAACAGGTTCCTCACCCCTCTCATATATAAAGACAATGCTAAAACCTTTTGAGTTTGACATAATTTATTTAAAAATGAAGCCTGGCCAACAAGCCCCCAATTGGGACCAAACCCTCATTTCACTGCAGCATCATAACACTCCTGCACCACCTGACCCCAAATCTGAGCCTATCATACACTGGAACCCCCTGTCCTGAGCCTCTTACATCCCCAAACTCCTGCATCCCCACATCCTCAGTCTTCTGCCACATTTCTCCACCATCCACACATCACAAATCTGTGTCCTGAGTCCATCATACTCACAACCTTCTTGCCCTGAGTCCCTCACATATCCAGCTCAAACTCCTGCAGCCTCACAGTCACAAGCCCTGGCTTGCTCAGCACCCCAAGCTTCCACCTGAGCCCAACACTCCCCAGCCTTGAGCCCCCTCCCCGAGCCAACAGCCCCTTCTCCTGCATCCAAATTCCCTCCCAGAGCTTGTACTTCTCACCCCTTCCCACACACAAATCCCTCATTCCCACACCTCACTCTCATTAGGTTGAGACAGGTATAAGGGCTGGGGATAGCAAGTGATGGAGAGGAGGGGAACAGAGTGGATGAGGCCTCATGGAAGGAAGGTGGGGGGGTCCCCCCTTTTTTTTGTTTGCTTGACAAACCTAGGGGTTCCTTGAAATTCTGAAAAGGGTTCCTTGGCCAAATAAAATTGGGAAATACTGCTATAGACAATTGCCACCCCACCTCTCCGAACATTAAGCTGCGGCTGATGCTGTACTGAGAACCCAACTGGCCACAATTGGGAAAAGTCAATGCCTCCCTCCACTCGCAGCCAGGTCTCAGTGATACAAGCCATGTCAGCCCCTTCATTCAGAATTAAACCATGGATGACAGCTGTCTTCTGGGATACTGACCTGGCATTCAGCAACAGCACCCTCAGGGCTGATGGCCAGGTATTAAAGTTCCCAAAATTTTTAATTTTGTTTGCAATGTTATTAAAGCAAGAATCCAATAAAGGACTTTTAAAAAAATGTGAATAGGCAAACGTGAACTCTTTACTCACAGCAAAAAGCTACCACCTTTACTTATGGCGAGCAGTACCATGTAGCTGAGTGGCAGAATTTGGACCAGTGTTACGTCCTCATTCAAGAACATTCTCATTGAAGGCAATAGTATCTCTGCTGGAGTGTAGTTATCAGGATTTGGCCCAATGTGTTAAATGTTGGATCTCCTATGATATAATGTAAAATGGAAATAAAGGAAATAGCACTAATCTTCCTTCACTTACCTTAGTTTAACTGTGAACTGTATTAAGGTTTTAAGTACCATTGGTCTCTGGGGGTGGGTGGGCATGCAGGGCTGCCTTTCGATCACAAATGAACTAGTTTGAAAAGAAATAGCTTAATTAAAATCATGCATAAATATACCGATCTAGTCAAAGGGCTTTCATAGTACGGAGGGTGACTTTTTTTATGCATACTGAAGTGCCAGGTGTACATTCCAGTTCAACACCTCACATTCTATGTACTTCTTGCAAGTTACTCCCATAAGAAATGGACTAAGTGAAAATAGCAGAAGAACACATCATAGCATAGAGATATCATATTCTGCTAAAAGACACAGGAAAAAATCACCACTACAAATGAGACATGAAAACTGGCTGCAAAATTGGTTCCAATAAAATGTATAAAACATAAAATAGAACAGGACTTGAACAGAGTGAAAAAAAAGAACTAGATGGAGGTTAGGTCCATTAATAACTACTTCTTAGATAGGACGGGCAGGAACGGTGTCCCTAGCCTCTATTTGTCAGAGGCTGAAAACGGGTGACAGGAGAGAGATCACTTGATGATTGCCTGCTTTGTTCATTCCCTCTGGGGCACCTGGCATTGGTCACTGTGAAAAGACAGGATACTGGGCTTGATGGACCTTTAGTCTGATCCAGTATCGCCATTCTTACGTTTTTACATTATGTTCTTAACAGTCGTTTCACATTTCTGTCATATTTTAATGACAAATGGCCAAAATTTGCTCTCAGACAGGGCCAGTCCTAGATATCTATTACAAGGGCAATCACATGTGGTGCATCCACAGAACAGGCAAAACACAAGCAATGGAACAGTAACAAAATACCGTTTGCTTAAAAGGAAGAAGTTAAAGGGGACGGGTGAGTGTGGCATACATGGAGGCAAAGAAGAGGCATGGAAGAAACTATCATCTCTTAGACCCACACCAGACACTTTTCACAGAGTCACGTGGATGATTCCTATTGATATCAATAGGAGTCATTCATATTTATCCAAAGGCAGAACTTGACCATGAAACTTTTAAGGGCCTGACCTGCAAAATTCTTATTCCCAGGCTCCTATCACTATCTGTTAGCGTTATAGATGCTCATCACTTTTAAATACCAAGCTCTTATGGATACATTCAGGCTTTTTTTTTTTTTTTTACAATGATAAACTGTGTTGCTGCTGAGGTGTTTTAGATTCCTGCATCTTAAATGACACAAAATGTATAGTAACTGATGTACCTTCGGAAAAGATTGTACAGCAAGAAGTTGACTCTTTCCAGCAGGTGAGGCCTTTGAAGAAGAATAGGATCTCCATCATAAGTCAGCTTAGTCAACAGTTCATCTAATTTTTCCAGTTGTCTTCTCACTTGAAAAAGGCTCTCTGCCAGCAGTGTAAAACTATTACAGAACAAAGTTACATTCTCTCACATTAATTGCTTATTAGAACATAAAAGTTACTGAAGCTCTTTTAAAACAAAAATCATAGAATTAAAATCAATTGGCATTTACTAGCCTTATACAAGCTAAAATCAGTCAGCTAAATTAATATATGTGACTCATTGGCCAGATTGTTCCTATAATATAATTTCAAAGCTGAGCCCTTTCCCAAAAGACCATATTGACAATGACTTGAGTGGCTGTGACTTGCTAGAAATATATCCACAACCACTACTACAGGACTATAATGCTAGAGCTCAGTAGTATCTTTGCAAAACATGGTAAGAGAAGAACATTTATATCTGAGAAAAGTGAGGAGATGACTGTGAAAATCCAGCCCAAGCACACTTGGCTATCAGTTTACTTTAATGGGTTTCATGCAGCTAAAATCCCTTATGAGACTTAGAAAAACAGTCTTCCTCCCCATAGCAGTGTAAAAAACTGAACAAGGATTTCAAGATTTGTCCTGTTACATTGTTGTCACAAATTCACATACAAAAAGATCAGGTAGAACTGGTTGAAAAAAATGTTTATTGAAAAAATATTTTGGTAACAAAAAAAGTGCTTTTAGGCCAAAATACACATTTTCATTTTGCTGGACATTTTTTGATGAAAAACAAATATTTTCAGTTTTCAGCAGTGAAAAAATGGTTCTGTTTTTTATTGTTTCCCTCTCTATCATTCTTTCCATTTTCCCTACGGATTATCAACTACAACTTTTTTCCATTGGGGGCAAAAGCTTCATGAGACATAAAAAACTGTTGGGAAAACACTGAAAGGAGCAACAAAGTTCTCTGGCTCTATTATAATGGTCACATTTAATTATGTTTACATTCCAGCATTGAATCTAGATATGAAAACCTCTTGAGACTTTTGTTAGTTTCAAATACAGGCTATTATATCTCATTAAACTCCTCTTTGTTGTAATGACCTACTGAGGTTTCAAATCTGGTGAAGTGATGCATTAAGTGAGTCAAATCATGAAGTCTTTACCTATTTCTTCCCCAGATAAAACTCCCACTGTCCTCAAGTGACGAGCTTAGTGATCTCAATGTGCCACTATAGTACGCACAGAGAAGTCAGACTTTATGAGATGAGAATGTTGTTTCTCTGTGGGGTTTTTGACTAGATCTGTACATTTATGTGTGGTTTTAATCAAGTTATTTATTTCTTTTTAGCCAAACTCCTTTGAGGAAGCATATATGATATATGGCAAGCTTGTCGCACACAGTTGTTTTGTTTAACCACCTGCAAGTGCTCAGTCTCTGAGTACAGCCTGTTGTTTGGTATTCATTCTCACAGCACATTATACCTATCAAAGCCCATTGCATTTCAGTTACTTATTTCCTTAACTGCTACCATATCAGCAGCAAGCATAATTAATTCATACATACAACAGCAGCTCTGATGGAACCCTGTCTTTTCATATGTGCTGGGCTACTGTGAAGCTGCAGACTTCCTGTGGTTTTCACTGGAAACTTAAAGTAAATGTAAATTTACCAGTTCTGGAGCTGATCAAGCCCATTATGTAGAGGACCTCCAATGCATGCAATTTGCTGGCGCCTTTTCCAGTCCAGAAGCTCTTCAAGTAACATGTTGTTCATTAAGACATCACTTTCATTTATTACTTGTGTCATTTTACTAAGGACTTCCTGCAAGGAACAGGACAAGTGTCACAAACTGATCACAGGGAACACCAACAATAGTTAGAAATGAAGCCAAATATAATGCTGGACAAAAATTTTAATTTCTTAGAGTTAGAAGAAGTCTGCAGTTCTTATGTGCAATAAAATGATTCACCTTGTTTTTAAGCATCCATCTTTGAAACACCATATTCAAATGACTTAAGGATTTAAATTTATAATGTTCTAAAACTTACAGATTAATTTTTATTTCTGAGAAAATGACCATAGTTGTATACTGCTACTGCTTGGGTTCAGATGATTGGATTCCCCATCCACTGTACTAAAAATGGTCCTGAATGTTAATTAATTCTTTTTACATAGAGATTTTTTTTCAAATTCTTTTTTTTAGGGAATTTATTATGGTATAACACCTCCAGGACCTTGACATGTAGAAGCACTGTTAAGGTCACAAACTCCATTCTGTGATTTTGGATTGTATCCCACATAGATTTTTCTTTAACAAAGAAAAGAATATATGGAAATATATCTAGGTTTTTAAGCTATTCCAATATGGACACTATAAAAACAGACTTAGAATGAGTGCCTTCTCCACTACCAAGGAAGAAGGCGAGGTCTTGATCACATTCATCAGTTTGAATTCAAATGCACTCAATAAAAAGATGTCTGGTTTTGTAGTTATGGGATTGCATTGATCTGGAGTGGCTTTCTTTTCTGTTTTTAAATGAAATAATTGCCAATAAAAGAGTTGACTGAAGTAAAGTTCATGTAATGTGATGATGACCCTTACCTGTACACTGAGCAGTTTTTACCCATATGCAGAATATACAATTGTGTAGGGAACCCAAAAATTTGGGGCCTCACTGGGTCTTAATGTTCACCCACCCACTTTTCCTATCCTTGTTCTGTAGGCTCTGCTTCCTCTGAAGAGAATCTAGTTAACTTAAAAGTGAAAAAGCCTGCCAGACCTATTAGCAGAATATCGAACCTGTGAAAGAGCCACTCAAGTGGTAATGAAGCTATTTAACAGGCATTTGCCTACCACAGGTATATACTGTCAGTTTCTGAATTTACTGTATTTAGTCTACAGGACCTTAGGTAAACATTAGTTTAAAAATATTTCATTAGTGTGTTGCTGACAATTATAAAATCGAATCTCTAAAACATCATCATCCCCTCCTGCTACCACAAGGGGCACCAGTTTAACAATACTATATAGGACCCCATAAATCCTAAGGACGACCCTGTTCATGCCCTCAGTTGTACTCTTTAGAATTGTCAGTTATTTAATGGCTGGTCAAAACCCCCATCACCTCTTGGTATTTGTAACACAAAATTATGTTTATCTGCTTTTTTTTTTGTGGGAGAGCTTGTGCAAGTGCCTCCTGAAATGTGATTATTCAGTGTGGGAGCAGGGGGGAGAAAGCAAATGAACCACAAATGATAAAACATGTTACTAACCTTTCTTTTGTAGTCTAAGGTATTAAGCATTTCCTGCAACGTCACCATTTCCTGTTTCATCAGGACGCTGTTTTTGTCACCCTGTTCTACAGGGGGAAGAGAAGAAAAATCATCTTGTAACCTCAGTGTAAGTGTATGTGTTTATAATGGATGGGGGGGAAGCCCTAAACAGGTAATATCATGGCAGCTAGTAAAGAAACGTACTAATGTTTGTAATTAGAGTTTATATAATTTCAGTTGAATAGACTGATTCTAATATGAATTTAAGAATTATTATAGGAGCTGAGTATCTTGGGATTTTTTTCTTGTGTGGAACAGGAGAAATATAGGAAAGAAATGAGTAACAGAAATGATTAGATTCTTATATATCTGTGTATACTCTTATTTTATTATATAATTCTGGTTCAGATGGGATTTATGTATTTGTGGTGAGCCATTATAAAATTGTGCCCAGTGCCATCAATAATCATAGTAAAATTCTTTTGAAGCTAAACATGAGCCATGTGTTGGGTTGAGGAAATGTTTGTAGGTGGGGGATGCATGCAAGAACGTTTGGCATTTGGGAGGGAGATTTTACGGTGCTCATCACCATGAAAATTTTGGAAGTTGTGAGTACTGGTCACTAGGGCTACATTTACACTGCAGAGTTTTTGTACAAAAACAGCCATTTTTTATGCAAAAACTCGCAGAGCGCCCACACCACAAGCGCATTTTTGAGCAAGAAAATTTACAGTACAGGCAGTCCCTGGGTTACGTACAAGATAGGGACTGTAGGTTTGTTCTTAAGTTGAATCTGTATGTAAGTCGGAACCGGCGTCCAGATTCAGCCGCTGTTGAAACTGACCAGCAGCGGCTGAATCGGACACGCCTGGGGCAGAGCAGCTGGGGTGCTGCTGGGTTGGTCCCGCAGCGCCGCTCCTCGGTGCTACTGGACCAACCCGGCAGCACCCCAGCTGCTCTGCCCCAGGTGTTCCCAAGTCAGCCGCTGCTGAAACTGACCAGCGGCTGACTACAGGAAGCCCGAGGCAGAGCTGCTCTGCCCCCGGCTTCCTGGAATCAGCCGCTGATCAGTTTCAACAGCAGCTGAATCTGGACGCCTGGGACAGAGCAGCTGGGGCGCTGCCAGGTAGGTCCCCGCAGCGCCGCACCTCGGCGCTGCGGGGACCAACCCGGAAGCACCCCAGCTGCTCTACCCCAGGCGTCGGCGAGAAAAGCCTGGTCTGCTGGGGGCGGGGGGGGGGGCGCACTAGCAGTCCCGCCGCCCGCGTCCTCCGTGTCGAGAAAAGCCGCTCCGCATCTCCCTGGTCTGCTGGGGGGAAGCGCCCCCCGTGCCGCCAGAGGGGGCGACAGTGTGGGAGGCACCCCGCACTAGCGGGCCCCCCACCCCCGGTTCGTAACTAGGGGTCCGACTTAAGTCGGACTGACATAACCCGGGGACTGCCTGTACATTGTAAGAAGAGAGGGCTTTTTGCACAAGAGTTATTCCTCTTTCTATTAGGAATAAACCTTTTTGCGCAAGAGCTCTTGCGTACAAAGGCGCATGTAGACGGACAATAGGAGTTTCTTGAAACCCCTATCGGAAAAAGCACAAGTGCTCTGATGGCCATTCTGTGAATGCCATCAGAGCCTTCTTTCGTGATAGCGTCCACGGCAGTGTGGACATTCTCTTGCGCAAGAGCACATCTCTTGCGCAAAAGCACGTGGCAGTGTGGAAGCATTCTTGCACAAGAACTTTTTGCGGAAGATCTCTTCTGCAAAAAGTTCTTGCACAAGAAACCTGCAGTGTAGATGTAGCCTCCATGTTTCATCTTGACAGGATCTTGTCTCCAACTGTACACTGGCTTCACTTCTTCCTATCCTGACCATTTCCTTTTCTCTCCATCTGCAACTACCTTCAATGAAAAACTTAATGCCATCTATTTCTATTCTGGGCACTAGCATATGTCTTCCACTGAAATTTGTGCTCTGACATACTAAGTCTCATATGACTGGCATGCTGAAGAAAGTAGGGCACATAGGGCCCCAGATTTCTCTGAATGTTCAAAGGGAGATCTCAGTGCAGACACAGCGTGGCACCAGTTTCATTTCTGAATGAGGGTCATGAAGAACTTGTTGAAGTGTGACAGGATGCAGACCCAAGCTGCTCAAGCCTGCATTTGGAATATTTACCAGATGGTTATCACCACTTTGGTCTAAAAGATCAGAAGTCCTAACTAGTGGTTAATATAATGCTATTCGAAAAGTGGTTTTCAAGCTTCTTTTCTTATGGCCCAGTTGAAGAAAATTGTTGATGCCTACAACCCGACATAATTTAACTACAGTGTTACTGAGGACAAGAGCTTTGGGGGTGTCAGGGCTGGGGCAGGAGGGGCTTACCTTGAGTGGTTCCCAATCAGTGGTGCAGCGGGGCTGCTAAGGCAGGCATCCTGTCTTTCCTGGCACTGCAGACCATGCTGCACCCCAGAAGCAGCCAGCAGCAGGTTCCTAGCCGATGGGAGTGCGGAGCTAGTGCTCAGGGCAGGGGGCAGTGCATGGAGCCCTGTGTGCTCTCTCGCCCCCATCCTCTCCCAGGAGCTGGAGCTGTTGCCAGCTGCTTCTGGGATGCAGCATAGTCTGCGGTGCCAGTACAGGCAGGTAGCTACCTTAGCACCCTCACTGATCACCTGATCCCCCTACAGCAATAAGACCTAGTGCCTGACATTCCACAACCCACTACCGGATCATGACTCATAGTTTGAAAATCACTGTTTAGAAAACTTCACTATGGGGGAAAACATGGGGTTGTACACATCCCACTCTATAAGAGGAAGGGCCATGTTAAACACGAAGAAATTGTTTTGAAGAAAATAATTCCCAAGACTTGATCACACTACTTCCTAGCTCATTTACAGAAAGTAACTGCCTCTAGACACTGAGGATATTATTACCTTTTTAACTCCAGAAGTGTGCATTGTGGCACATAGAGCAGTTTTATGTACACATCATGCATATAGCTCAAAGTATCAGCTTCTGTGCTTCTGTGAGCTTAGAAAGGAACACACAAAACATACCTGACACTGAAATCTAGCTCTATAATCCAACATATTTCTCACAGAATCTTGAAAGATGTATGAACAAGCTTACCTAGGCTCTGTATTGTTTTATATCTGAAGTCAAACTCCTCTTGCAAATCTTCTAAGTACTTAACATCTTGTTCTGTCATCTTTTATAAATTAAAAAAAAATCAGCATTGCACCACATCTGACGGTTTCTAATTTACATTATTTTATTTTTACCTAGTTTGTAGTTCAGTTCTTTCAATATTTACATGTCATTTGAGAATTTCAAAGGTTTGACAGAACTGCTTATATCCTAATCACTAATCCAGGGATGGGCAACAATTTTTGATGAGGGGACACGCCAAGATTTTGATAAGTGATCAAGGGCCACACTTTTCTATGGATGGGGTCTGGCTCTTGTGCATTTCAAAGACTGAAATGCAGCACTGAGCCCAGGGCCAGTGGGGAGTTCCCAGCTGACTTCAGGCTCCATGCAGGCGCTTCTGCTTTGAAATGTACAAAAGCCCTGGCAGGAAATTCCGTCAACTATTCAATTAGTTGATCTAATTTTAACATCCCTATTTCACACACTGTTATCCTTATTGATACAATCAGCTCAATCTTGAATTCTGCTGTGGCCAAACTACCTTGATTCAGTTTTGCCTGCATACCAAGTACCTGTGTGTATCTGGCCATTAAACCAGTCTCCTCAAATAATCATTCAAATTCTTAGGTATTCACTGATTTGTTTGAAAGTAGAAATGATAAAAATTAGTTCAGACTGCTCATTCATAATATAAATCTAATTAAAAAACACATTTATGTAAACTATTGGAATAACTGTCATTTGACACTCAAGCAAGTCTAGGATGTTCTACCTCTCCTCCACCCACTTTTAAAAATGTTGTAGTCTGGTAGTGTAAATTGTCATTCTTTGAAGAATAGTTAATTACACTATGAAAATTATTAATTAAATATAAGCTTATGGATTGGAACACACAGCTCCTCAAATTATGGCATGGGAAGTTTTTAATGTGGATCTTCAATAATTTACCTTTAAAACTATAAGCCCAAGAACAAATTTCAAAAACTAAACAAAACACTTCTACAATGTTGATGTGAACATGTTTGGAGATTATTACCACTGCAGGATAACTTCCCTTTTTTAACTGAGAGCTCTAATTTTTCATTTTTTATAATTTTTGTTTGGCCTATTTGGAGATTTAAAGTTATTCTCAACTATTATGAGATGAAATAAGCTGCAACAAGGCTCCCTCTGCTCTGGGGCTGGGCTGGGTTAGGGTTACAGCCCAATGGTGAGCCTGCGGCCTGCTTGCTCTGCCCACTAGATGCAGGCAGGAGGCGGCCTCAGCTGAGCAAGGACTGGAGTGGCTTGATGAACCTGCTCCTCTTTTCACCCACTGCAGTCACTGGATTTTTGGTGTCCAGACTTTCTGGTTGAAAAGTGGACACTAAGCAACTCTGAAATAAATGTTTAGAGGATTATAAAAATCCAGTCTCCAAATCGAGATGTGTAGACAGACAGCCACATCTATTACTATTTTTTTCTATTTTGGGGACTAACTTTGGAAATGTTAATACAAGGTATGCAGTTGTATGCACAGTTGGCTATTTTCCATGCACAACTCAAGCATACTTTATAAAATTGTAGCTCCTAACCATTATTCTTATTTACTCTTTCCTTTTCAATGAAATTCACCCTCACCACAAAAAGCCCCAGCAACAGATTCTATGCAGCAGTTTGCAATATTGGATCAGCATTATGGGCAGGCTGCTGGGCCTTAGCCACCAGCTGCTTCTCCTCTATGACTATCTGGAACCTAAATACCTAGGGCTACATCTAGACCACAAGCCTCTTTCAAAAGAGGCTTTTTCGAAAGATACTTTTGAAAAAGCCTCTTTCAATAAAGAGCATCTAGACTACAACCAGTACTTTTGAAAAAGCAAGCCGCTTTTTCGAAAGAGAGCACCCAGGCAGTCTGAATACTCGCTTTTGAAAAAGCACAGTTTGTATTACATAGCCCCTTTTTTCAAAAGAGTATTTTCAAAAAAAGGGGTTCTTCCTTGTAAAACAAGGTTTTCCGTGGTCGAAAAAACTGCTGCGTTCTTTCAATTTACTTTTGAAAGAACGCAGCAGCAGTCTAGATGAAGGGTATGTTTTTTCGAAAAAAGACGACTTCTTTCAAAAAAACCCTGTAGTCTAGGCACACCGTAGGTACTGATCCAGTGCCCTGTTCCCTAGATTAGACATCCAAATTCTCCCCATTTTTCCCCCCTTTGTTCTTTTATAAAGAATAACAAAGACAAACCTCAGGCCAAACTTCTTCTTGAGCAAAGTAGTTTCTAATATTATCCCAGCTGCACCTTACTTTTTCTGTCCTTAGTTCCCCCTACTATAGCGAGAGACTTCTGGGATGAAGTGCTAAACCCCAAATTAATAGTATGTGTGACTGAATCTGCAGCAATAAACCTGTGTCTGTGCAGAGTCCTAGAACCTGACACACCATCCCAGACTGTAACAGACACAACTTACCTGGGCACTATTCTTAATGGCTGACACTTTGTGCTCCACATTTCTTTGTCTTTCTGAAACTACAGAATTCTGCAATTGTTTTTCCAGTGGTCCCTAGAACAAAATTAAATATGTAGTGTATAGGCCATCTATGTCTGATATCTTAAACAGCATTCCTATTTTGTGATACATAGAGCATTCCATACAAACAACTCCACTACCACATCTAGCACATAGTATCGGATTTAGGGCTAGATCTTCAGCTGGTATAAATCACTGTAGTTCCACAGACAAATAAACAGTACTGACCAGATCTTGAGATCAGAACGGATAGTTTTGCAAACATTTTAAAATATAATAAATGTTTAAAAAACAGGAAAATCCAAAATTAAAATATATTGTAGGAAGATAGTTATATTGCTGAAAAAATATTTTCAATATCCCAGTAAGTGCGTACATTCTATGCACAAGTTATTAACTTAACAGAACTTACACGAATCTGTCTGAATTTTTCCTTCAATTTTTCACAAAATGTATATTGTATAGCTTTGGATTGTCTTGTGCATTTAAAAAAACATATTAACATTTTAAATAAGTTTATAGAGGAGATAATGTGATGGGACTGCCTACAATGGCATGCAGCCCACTGGCAACTGCCAACAGCAAAAGTCCTTAAGTGTGGGAGACAGGACATTCGCTGGGGAAGGCTCTCGGTTTTACTACAGAGAATTCTTTCCCAGGTGTCTATATGGTAAGTCTTATACTCAGGGTCTAACTGACTGCCATATTTGAGGTCAGGAAGGAATTTTCCCCTGGGCCAGATTGGCCAAAGCTCTAGTATTTTTCTTTTCTTTTTGCTTTCTTCTATAGCAAGGGTGGGCAATAATTTTTTGCTGGGGGCCACTTCAGAAATTTTTGAAGTGGCCCTGGGCCGCACCAGAGGGGGCATGGCCTCAAGCGGAAGGGGCAGGGCCAGGATACTTCCCTGCTTCCCCACCCACAGACCATGATTGGTCTGGGGGTGAGGGAGCGCGTAAAGTCTTTGTCCCCCCTCCCCCCCCGAGGTTCCCCCTGGGCGCCCACGCCCCTGGTGGTGGGAGGAGAATTCATGCGTTCCCCCTTCAATCAGGGCTTGGGGGCAGGGGAGTGTGTGAAATCTCCTTCCCTGCCAGGAGCGAGTGGCGCTTTTAAGCAGAGCGGAGGAAGTTTTGCACACTCCTTCCGCCCCCAGGCCAATCAGGACTTGGAGGTGGAGAGCACATGAAGTCTCCTCCCTCCCTGCCAGGAGCACGTGGCACTTCTAAGCGCCGCAGGCTCCTGGCAGGGTGGAGGAAACTTTGTGCGCTTCCCCCTGCCCCCAGGTCCTAACTGGCCTGGGGGCGAGCGAGGGGCAGGGCCTCCGTGGGTCAGATCAACCCACCTGGTGGGTCGGATCTGGCCTGCGGAGGCCCTTTTGCCCACCCCTACCCTACAGGGTCACTTGCAGGTTTAAACTAGGGTAAATGGTGAATTCTCTGTAACTTGAAGCCTTTCAAACAAGGGTGGACAATAACATGGGCTGGATCCAGTGTGTCAGGTTTAGCTCCTGGCTGGCCACCACCACTATATTTACTGGCACAGCGATAGGTACTGCTGATTGCAGCTCCTGTTGGCCACAGTTTGTTGTTCCCAGCCATGGGTGGCAGATGAAGGCCAAGGTGGGGAAGGCAAGCCCGAGGCCTACCCCTTCCACTCCAGACCCGACCCTGGAGTCAAGCCCCTCTCCCCCCGCCCAGTCCTTCCTGGCCACCTCCAGGGCTGGGGCTGCCATTCTGGAGCCCCAAGCCCAATCCTCCCCAGCAGCCAGGGAGCCAGGCTGCTGTGACACTGCCCCAGCCCTCCCCTGCAACTGAGGAGCCGAGCTGCTGCAATGCGGCCCCTGTCCTCTCTAGAAGCAGTGGAAGCCAGACTGCTGTGCCGCGACCCCACAGACTTCCTCGGTGGCTGGAGGGTGTAGGCAACTTTGGAAAGTCCATGCCTTCCCTTGCCTATATTACTGGCCCATATTCCCAGCCAATGGGAGCACCAGGAAGTGGTGCAGACCAGGACACCACTTCCCGCAGCTCCCATTGGCTAGGAACGGTGATCCATGACTGATGGGAGCTGTGAGCGCAGTTACCTGCAGCTGTGCAGGTGAATATAGCATTGTGGGCCCACCAGAAGCTGACCCTGGCAAACTGGATCTGGCCAACAGGCCAATATTTGCCCTCCCTTGCTTAAAACCATGATTTGAGGACTTCAGTAACTCAGCTAAAGATTAGAGATCTACTTCAGGAGTGGGTGAGGCTTTGTAGCTTGAAATATGCAGAAGGCCAGACTAGATGATCATCGGGGTCCCTTCCAGCCTTAAAGTTTACGTACATTAGCATGACAAATATTACATAATAAATACAACAATGACACTTGTTTTATGCAGCACGAGTTAAAAACTGCTCCATGCTTCAGAAATAACATCTTCTGTCACAAGACATTTCTATAGTTTCCTGCAGTGACCAGTAACATACTGAAGCCACTTAAATTAATATGAAAGGTCAGGTTCTGCAAAAGCTAACTTGCACTTGCTGTTTACATGATTTGGAGACAGAGGGCCAGATCTTGCTCTCCAATCTGGTCCTCAGTACATGTGATCAACAGGACCATATTAGTTCAATAAAATGTAATATGTTACCTGTACAGGCATGCTGGCTGCAGCTAGTATTCTTCTCTCTTCTCTTAAGCAGTTTGAAATGATAACAGCTATGTGCATAGGATTACCATGATATTTTCCCTGCAAACATAAATACATTGTAATGCTAAAATTAAAAGAAATACCAGATTTTCCCTTTGTAAATAATACAAATCTTTATTTTATTATCTACTAACTGTGGCCTTCTATAGGTTTAGGAGATTTCACTAATATTTCCCACTACTGACAACACTGGTTCAGCTATGAACTGGTGTTAACCACAATGGGAGCCCTTATGTAGATGGCCTGCCTGTTAGTGACACTATTTTCAGCCTTGTGTCCTTTAGACTTGTTCTGAGCTGGATCAGAGGACAGGGCTGACTTCCACTGATACTAGTGCTGATTCAGCTGACAAGCTGTTAACGGTGGTTTGGGATTTTCGAGAATATGTGTAGTTTCGACTAAGCTGACTTAAAGCACCTGCACAACTTCTTAAAAGACATGTACTGGATACATTCATATGATATTATTATTTATTCACATCACAGTAGCACCTAAAGGACCCATTCAGAGTCCCATTGTACTAAGTATACACAAGGCACAAATACACAAAGCACGACACAGTCCCTGCTCTGAAGAACTTACATTCTTACAACAGACAAGTCACACAAGTAAGTTTAATGAGGTGGGAGCAAAAGGGGTGGGAGGACAAGGATTACAGTAAAAATCAAAAGGCATCCTAAGTAACTTATTTGTATGTCCAGATAATATGGAGGCTTCTACAGTAGTAGGGGATTTTTCCCCTCTTAAAAACAAATTGTGATTGCATTGCTCACAATAATCTCATAACATATATTACTGAATGTAGATTTGTGCTGCAATGCAGCATCAATTATTGCCATTATTGTAAATATATTACTATAAAGATTATTAAATTATAGCTGTGCGTTATGTAAAACAATGGAACAATTTGACCTTCAAATTAAAACGTATCTAATTTGAGATGGCATTCTTGTCAGCAAATTTTTGATGCACTTTTTATCTGGGTTTCCATTTTCAATCCAGCACATAGCATGCATTTTAGTAAGCAAACTGTATACCACATATCAGCATAATAACTATGTAAGCAGAAAAGTCCCAGTATATAATAGACGTAACTCTTTTCTCATTTTAGCCAACCTTTATGAACAATTTTCCTTCCAGTGATACATAGAACAAGCAGCTTTTCTCCCAAGACAAGGAGTCCAATTTTCCTCTCATTTACACTAATGTAAACCAGAGGCAGAATCACTATATTTAATGGACTTGAGCTAGTTTAGAACGGTTGTGAGATGAGAATAAGGCCAAAGTGGACCAAATATTATTAAAGATTTTGCTTTCTTTGGAAAACTGGAAAGCTAGTTTTCCTAAAGCAGGGCCTTTTGCAGTCATGTTTTTTGTGCTTTTGTCTTTCTTCTGCCATATTTGTTTACTCTGTGTTTTTCATACTTGTATTATAATGTGTTCAGCACCATTTCTCACACTTTTCCTGAATCAAATACTTAAGTCTCTTTTGCAGTATTTTCCCTTCGCCATCTAATTAAGTTTTCACACTCATTCTGCTTTGTTTCAATTACATAATTTTCTTATTCTTGTTTCTTTTGGTGGGGGAGGGGGGTCTGGCACAATAAGCTTCACATTTCTTAAAACATTTCATGATTTCTTAACCCAGCTGTTCCACTGTTTGACAACAGGGTCAGGATGGGTGTGTGATGGAAGAGTGCATAGACTCATCATGTCTGTTCATATAAATGTGATTGCACAATTGAATTCTTAGGAGTAGCACTAAATGCAAATATATATATAGAAAGAAAGAAAGAAAGAAAGAAAGAAAGAAAGAAAGAAAGAAAGAAAGAAAGAAAGAAAGAAAGAAAGAAAGAAAGAAAGAAAGAAAGAAAGAAAGAAAGAAAGAAAGAAAGAAAGAAAGAAAGAAAGAAAGAAAGAAAAGTCCCTTAGTATTTTTGAACGAGTTGTGGATAACTGAAAAGTGTTTTTACTGCATGTGCTGTCTGCAGTTGCAAGGCAGCAGAGTATAACAGAAAGATTGACCTTCAAGAGAAATACAAATAATTTTAATCACTGTGACTGGCTGTTTGATATTACACATTGTGCTGCCCCTAGTGTTGTGTTGCCAGACAGAAACTGAAAGGCACAGGACTTTTGCAGTCAACAGAACAAGGAGTGAAAGGTCACCTATCCTTTGCAGAGAAGCTTTGGCTGTTGTTACACCAGGCAAGTCTCCACTCAAGCACTACACTGGCGCTGCTGCACTGTTGTACAGGGTTGCCAGATGGCTTCAACAAAAATACTGGACACACTTGACATTACATCACAATCTACATTACATCTTATTTAGAAAATACTGGACATTTATATTTTCTCAATTTGTTTCCCAAACAGAAAACTCCAATACTGGACTGTCCTGTTCAAAACCAAACACCTGGCAACCCTAGGCTATGTCTAGACTGTAAGCCTCTTTTGAAAGAGGCTTTTTCTAAAGATACTTTCGAAAAAGCCTCTTTCAATAAAGAGCATCTAGATTACAACTAGTATTTTCGAGAAAGCAAGCCGCTTTTTCCAAGAGAGCACCCAGGCAGTCTGGATGCTCTCTTTTGAAAAAGCAGTTTGCATTACATAGCGCCTTTTTTCAAAAGAGCACTTTCGAAAAAAAGGTGTTCTTCCTGGTAAAACGAGGTTTTCCGTGATCGAAAAAAACTACCGCGTTCTTTCAATTTACTTTTGAAAGAACGCGGCTGCAGTCTAGATGCAGGGTAAGTTTTTTCGAAAAAAAGGCCACTTTAAAAAAAAAAAACCCTGTTGTCTAAGCATACCCCTACTGCTGTAGTGTGTCTAGTGAAGATGCACTATGCAGATGGGAGGGCACTCTCCCATAAGCATAATTACTCCATCCCACAAGAGACAGAAGTTATGTCAGTGGGAGACTGTTTCTGGCCGACACAGCACTAGTGTGAACAGGGCTTAGGTTGATGTAATTCATGATGCTCTGGGAGTGTCTTTTTCACACTTGTGAGTGGTGTAAGTTACATTGAAGTGGTAGTGTAGGCCAGTCTTGAGTGTTGAAACAAGGCTTCAGAATTAACCAGCTGAATGTTAAGTAATGTACGTGCTAAAAGAGGTAAAATAAACTTCCCATAGCTGTGCCTCATGCTGTATCTCCTAATGTCCCTTTGGAGTGTTGCTGAAAAGAATGTGACAAGTTCAAAGAGCTGTACTTACCCTCAGAAGCGAATAAAGGGCAAGAGCAAGATTGTGATTTTAAGCACTAGCTTCAGCAAGCTGGTCGTGAAGAACCAGCACCATTCCAGGAGGCACTGCACCTCAGTCACCCTTCTAAAGCACAGCTCCCTTCCTGCCTCCTCCTTGCTGTGGGATGTGATAGTGCACACGTTTAAATGGTAAACCGATCAGCTTGGGCTCATCAGTTAACCTTCATGGTTACACACAAACTCCCCTTCGCCTCCCTCTCCCCCAGTACTGCTGCCTCTGATAAAGCAGCATGGGAGGGAGCAGGCAGGAGCTGGTGCTCGCAGAGAGCCAGCTTTTAAGCAGGCTCCCTGCAAACACCGGTTTCCAGGGAGCCACTTGCCCTCCAGCAGTTACGTTTACCAAAAAAACCAAAAACTAATTTTAACATCCCCAGTGAAGATATAGGGAAAGTGGGTGGGGAAGGTTGTTGTTGGTAATTTACAGCTCTTTCTTGCATCAGCACAGTTGTGTTGGCCAGTGTGTTACAGTAGCAGAGCCAAAGTTCTGCCCATTCCTCAACCCTCCCTGCCCTCTTCTCACCCATTCGCTCTGTAGGAATTAAGGAGAGTTATCAGGGGCACAGTTCCCTGTTAGCTGAGCAGTTGGGTAGCCACCCAAGAGAGATTCCAACACCGCCTTGCTGATTAGCAGTGTGCTCACAGCATCCCACAGCTGCCAGCATGTGTTTTTATTCATGGTGCACATCTGTCAATGTCTTGGTGCACATAAAATTTATTCTACATGTGGATGGAAAGAGTGAACACTGGGCACACGTGCTGCTTATCACAGCTCAGGTAGATACAAGGGTACAGATATGGTATAAGGAGGATTCTTACTTCCTTGTATGGGCATGTTGTCAATCTAGCCCTCAGTAATTTCTGAATGAAACTGTGCTGCCACCTTCCATTTACACAAAAGAAGATAAGGGGAATGTGGGACTTCATGTGATCAGGCCTGGGATTTGAGGATATTCTTGTGGAGGAATGAAGCCTCATACTGTTTGACTGGAGTAGTACTTCATGAGGCAAGGGATAAAGATTCAGGGAAATATTGTTCTCATCTGGTGAAAATTAGCACCACTCCCAGTGAACTCAATGGCTAATTTATACCATCTGAGGAACCAGCCCTGAAGATTAATCAGTTAATGCTTGTTGATCGCTTAGCTAGTTCTTTATAATTCTTATCGTATTTCTGCTGATATTCTTAATATATTTCTGCTGATAGCCCCAGCTCCTATGCCTGAGTGCTCTGTGTTGGAGAAGGCTGGCTAGAAGGAGTCTTTGCTGCAATCATGATATCTCCACTGGCACTCTGCAGGTGCACAGCCTGAAGAGTGGCTAGTCTGAATTAATCACCCAGCAACAGCATCCCAACAGCCTACAACAAAATCTTAGGCTACGTCTACATTGGCATGATCTTGCGCAAATACTCTTTAACGCAAGAGTTCTTGCATTAAAGTATTTGCGCAAGAGAGTGTCTGCACTGGCACGTGCCTTTGTGCAAGAGATGTGCTTTTGCGCAAGAGATGTGCTTTTGGCGAGCATCTGTGCCAAAGTAGATGCTCTCTTGTGCAAGAAAGCTCCAATGGCCATTTTAACCATCGGGCTTTCTTGCGCAAGAAATTCATGTTGCCTCTCTACACTAGCCTCTTGAGCAAGAACAGTTGCGCAAGAGGGCTTATTCCTGAGCGGGAGCATCATAGTTCTTGCGCAAGAAGCACTGATTTCACACATGAGAATGTCAGTGTTCTTGCGCAAGAACTCCCCGCCAGTGTAGACAGGAAGCATGTTTTTGCGCAAAAGCGGCTGCTTTGGCGCAAGATTGCACCAATGTAGACACAGCCTTAGCGTTTAGGCAGCATATTTAATATACCACAGACTTAATCCTGCAGTCAGATAGTCATGGGCAGACAATGCCCATAAAGAGCCTGAAGATGTAAGGATCTGCCCACACAGATTGCAGAAGAGGATCATAACATAGTGACAGACCTTTCTCAGAGACCTCTCTTTCAATGTAGGTTGAGCCTCTGAGTCCATTTTAAGCCTTAGTTTGGGGGAACGGGGATAAGGTCAGAGGGTCTGCATCCAGCTGGCTGAGGAATGGCCATTCAAAGAACCAAAAAGAGGGCAAAAATGGACTCCCTCAAACTCTGTAGTTTTTTTTTTTTAACCACTGCCCTCGTGAAAGAGAAAGGATTCAAGAAAAAGCTGTTTAACAAAGTCAACAAAAATGAAATTCTGTGTTGGAGTCAGGAAATGTATTTACATAGAAAAGGCGTTTCAAAAGAAACTCTTGTCAGTGGGATGATTTAAAATCCCCACCATACGAACACCAGGTAATGGGGACTTTCCCAGCATTTCTACAGATAGCAGTTGTACACAAAGCTTTTTTCCCCCCTCTTATTTCCACAATGAAAAAAATTAATGACTGAGCTGTTTAAGACATAACAGTGATTAAGGGGGAACTAACTCCCTTTCCTCTCAGGCCTACAAAGCTCAACTTTTGTGTGCAAGGAACTACACACTGGCTGGTGGTGGGTAGAGATTTCTCTGTGTTATATCACCCACTCCCCTTGTCTTTGCTCTCCAGAATAACATATTTAAAGGCTTAACATTTAATGCCCCAATTCATTTTATACAGCTCTCAATGATTATTGTCCTGGGTGCTGAAAATGTATGCAGATTACCACCCAGTTTTCTTCAATTATCAGTTTAAGTTCCCCCATAAAAATTCTCACCTTGATCCAGTTTTGCCCTTAATTGACCAATGTAATTGAAGACAGAATTTGGCTAAGTATGAATTTTGCTATTGAGTGAGAAGCAGAAAATGACCTCCGAAAAAGAGGCACCAAAAAAGACAGTGGTGGGTAGGATATGGAAAAACTTAATGAGCTTGAAGTCAGGGAATGTAATACAATTGTAGGGTATGATATAATGTACCATAGCATGCTGCAGCTAGCCAGCAAAGGAGAATACAGATCCCACAATTAGGCCACATTGTATTGGTTTAAGTTTATATACATATTTAATAAATATGTTACAGCAATTATCTACTGTGAAAAGTTTTAAACCCAGACAATGGGAAATCTTTGCTTTCTTTAATTATTTCTCATAACCTGATTTCAAGGCTCTGAGTTTTCCTTGTAAGTGTTGATGGGCTTATTAATATCTAACATAGGCTAAAGGAAAGCCAACAGAGAAGAGCAGTAGAAAGAGTTGGATGAAATTTCATCTGAAAGTTTTATTTTTAACTTTTAAATTTACTAAATTTGTCTTTTGTCAAAAATATTTTTCTGCTCTTTTCCTTTGTTTTGTACATATACAAACATTTCCTTTCTTAACATAAAAATATTTGCATAGTGAGCTACAATAAATAAATAATTAATATTTGGACAGTTTTTTCTTCTCAGTAACTACCAGGACACTGTTAAATGAAGCAAACAGTTAGTGGAAAATGCTTGCATTCTGAACAGGTGAAAACATTCTCTGAATGCTGATGATATTTACTAAGAAAAAACCCATACATTTCCTACAGAGGATATAGATTCTACAATCCATATAAGACAACAGATGAGATACAAGTACCTTAATAGATCATGAAGAAAAAGAGAAACGGATCATTTCTAAAAGAGTTAACTCATAATAACTTTTAGGGATAGATATTTTTGGCCAAGTTTTCAAACAGCTTGTAGAATTATGTCCAATATTAATAAATATAAAATCTTGCATGTGCAGATGCAGAAAGGCATTTGTGCAGGCTAAATGGGGACTACATATTTAACTGGTTTTAGGCTGTAAGTATTATTTGGTGACTAGAAATTCTTTTCTATGTGCAAATGAGGGATTTTGCTCAGATATACCCAGAAGTCTCCTCCCTCTACCCCCCAGTCTCTTGCCTTCTTAGTTTCCTGCCCAGACCCCTAATCATAGAGCTCCGCTATCTTCCCAGTCAAACTGCAGTCAGACTGCAAATGATGAGATTAAACAACCATATTTACTAGAGGCAGCCTCATTACAAGATATAAATACTGCAGGGAAACTTTGTCACATTGTCATGGACTAATGGGTGATGCCCATTAGTGGCCTGTAGAGTCCCTGGAGGGAACCGCCTGCAGTGCGACAGCCTCTTCTTGGGGAGTCCACTCCAATGTGACAGTCCCTTCTTGGGGAGTATCTTCTCTCTTAGGGGTGAGGCCTTCAGCCTCCTGGAACCACACCTTTCTGAGCCTTCAGCACACCTGTCTCTGCCATGGACTCCCTCACTATGCTGTCTTCCAGGCTATTCTTTTTTTAAGGCAGGAAAAAACCCTGTTTAAAAAAATATAGAAAAAACTCCAGACTTTCTTTATGTATCATAAAGAAGAACTAAAAGCATAACCCACCCTTCTTTTCCTTTGAATTCTTTTCTATTCTACCTTTAAAAGGACACTGAACTCTTCAGAAAGGCAGGCTTTTTTCCCAATACTGTCTGTCTCTGCTTATCCATCCACTGAGTATGGATGATAATACTGACCTGTACCTCTCCCCTCATTTGATGGTTCTTTGTTTTGAAAGTGCTTGAGAATTCTCAAAAGGCAACTTTTCAAGTTTAGAGTATTATTATTTAAGGGATATTCCGACAGCCAATATGTTTCTGTTTTATCTAGGTCAAGAAGGAAGTACCTGTGTCAGTATCTATTTTCTGTACTTATCTTAGATTTATCTTTTTAGATTCCCCTCCCCCCATCCTCAGGATGCTTTAAAGAAGAGATCTCAAAGTCAACCTCCTTCTTTAAGGCAATTCTCATGACATGGGGAAGTCCTAGAACGTACATATACAATTCTGTATTTCCCCTCTTTATTTCAGCATACTGTAAACTGTGTAATTTCCAGGACCTCTTTAAATTCCTTAGGATACCAGTACTAAAAACTTTTATAAATTTTGTGGGCAGATATACAGCAGAGCTTAATTAGCGCAGGACAAGTCAACCATCTCCTACAGATGGTGTAGGAGGAAGGAAACTCAGAAAATGTAATACAATAAAATGTGCTACTAAGCATTCCCACACAGGGGAAGAGATCAGGGCCTACTGGAGTTTGCAGCAGATGAACTTTTCTTTCCACTCAAATCCTGAGATTTTAGGGAAGGGATCGCTTAATCACACACACATGACTGCTGCTCTACTGATTTCCACACAATCTCCTTTCCCTCTGACAGCAAGGAAGGAGCAGGAGTCATGCTGCTATTGGCTGAATCCTCTCTCTCCCCAGCACTAACTTGGCTGCTTAAAGGCAGCTGTAGAGGGAATCCAGAAGACATTTCAAACTATACTAAGACCTAGCCAAATTTTTGCACTGATATCCAGCAGGTGTGCACTGGACAATGTGTGAGCATGCGTGATCCCCTTCCACCAGGTTCTGAAGAGATGAGAGAAATGATCATGTCAAGGCAGCACTTCTCCCTTCTGAGCAAGCAGGCTGTGATTCATTCACAGATAAGTTATTCTAACCCTAGGTTTTCTTGTCACCTGACTACATATCTGTGCTGCTGTGGGAGATGAGAGCCCAGTCAGTCTCTATGAGGATGGGGCATAGTCCAAAAGGAAAATCCACAATCTTCTTGTGATAGGGGTGAGATGGTGGTAAAGGAAGAGGACTGTGTGGTTTATTTTTCTACCATAGTCGCTCTAAACTAGAGCATTAGTAACAGTTAACTAAAAAGACCTGGGGCTGGCAAATGAACAGGACCCTGGTTTGGCAGTGAAGCCCCCAGGCAGTAGCGAGCTAGTGGCCGGGACCCTGGGCACAAAAGTTGTGCAGCACTCCCCACACCGTGCTTCCTGTGCTTATGTTCCTAAAGAACAGAAACAGATGTCTAAGGCTCCTGTTTGCTGAAATTTTACCCATTCATTAGCTGCCAGGTCAGCCCAGGTGCTGTGCTACGCTTCTGTGCCTGAAGGCAGTCTGCTTTTCCATCTAAGCAATATGTGAGTCCTTTAGTGACAATCACTGTCTAGACAACCAAGCTTTCCAGGTGTGTTTCCAACATGATGGGATATATCTCAAAACACACTACTGAGAATTAATTTTTAAGGATGCAGCCATCATATTAATCCTCCTGCCTGCTTCTAGCCAAAAGGATTGTATCTTGGGCCAGTCCCAGCACATGTGAGCCAGTGTGGTTCTGGGGCACGCACATCACCAGAGGCAATCTGTTTTGGCAAGGCCCATGCATTGTCACCTATTCAGGGGTCAGTGTGAATGAAACATAATTTTGTGTTGGGTCAGCCTTAATTGTAGATCAACAGTAGAGTTTTTAACGTTTTGCAAGGTGCTTACCCCTTGGCTAGGGTTCAAAGATACATACAAATCTTTGTTCCATCAGGAGGATGAAACAGGATGAGGCAGCCTCTGTCCATGGCAAGCCAGGGCACCTCACAGGCAGGGGTTGCTTTAACCAGGACACCAGACCAACCTCTGCCTGTGGAGCACCATGGCCTCTGGCAGGGGGGCTGCAGGCAGGAGCTCTCTGGCCAGGCTTCTGCCCTGTAATCGGTTAAACAATCTGTTTAATCGGTTAGCCAAGTCAATGGTATTTTACATCCCTACTTCAAACAGTACAAATCTTCGTCCTAGGCCTGGTGAAGACAATCTAAATTAGGGACGGTCTTTGGGACCTGGAAATACTTACAGGATACATCTGGTTGGGAAAAATTATGGTGTGGATTTTTTCTTAAAAAGAGAATTGTTCTAATTCAGACAAGATTGTAAGAGTGGATGCTGTGAGTTATTAGAGTTTAAATGCATATATAGATGGGAGAAAGAAACTTATAATCTGTTCTCAGTCCTGATCTACTGGGGCCTGATTGGGAATTAATCAAAGGATTCTAAAAAGTCACACAAGAGCTTTCAAATTCTTTTACCCCTTTCCCACCTTGCCCCCTTTCTTCCTTTCCTTTCCCTCCCTTTACCTTTTTGTTCTTCTGCCTTTCTTTTCATTCTTCCTTATTGGGAGGGTGTTCAATAAAATATAAATACATAAAATTTCCCACCAGAGCTAATGCACTCATGGCAGGCTGGTTAGCTCAGTTGATGGGTTTGTGCCTTGTATAGGCCAAGATTTGTAGTGGGGAATTCTAGCAGTTAAAGTAGAATATCTATTGGGGCAGATTGTTAGTAATGAAAATAACAGTTAACTAGCCTAATAGATCAGAACACCTTAAATATACATTTCTTATTGTTTGCTATTTACCCATTCAGATTTAATGTAGGCCAAATTCTGGTACAGGGAATTAACACAGAAAAAGGACGATGTCAGGCCCAAGGGAGACTAGGTAATGAGATATAAATATTGTCCTTCCTAATGTTTCTTTGGACTTAATTCGCATTACAGAGGAAAGAGCTCAAACTGGTATTAATTCACATAGCTAGTGTCACTGTCAGGATAGAGTTACAATGATGGGGAAGTTTTCGCACATGATTCTGACATGGCATCTGCTTTGTGGATAAAAAGTAGAATTCAGTCTGCTGGGTGTTTCATCTGGCATTGTTCAGGAGCACTCAATCTATGTGAAAAGATTAAAAACACAATTCTGCTCTTGCAGATCAAAAGAAAAAAACTACTGAACATAAGATAGACTATAGAAAAGGAGTGAGATTTCAAGTGAGATAATGTGGCACTGAAGTGGGCATTAAAAGACAACACTCTCTCCTGTTTTGAGTGTGTCTATATTCGTTCCATTCTTACCCTGCTATAATCTTTTAACAGGAAATTGCAGCTCACACTTCAATGGCTACTGTTTCCATCTTCTGCGGCAGCTTCTCAGTACAGTCTTTATTAGAAATATTTGTTAAATGCCAATTGGAATAGCCTATTTCACATCATATGTTTTTATCACTTTCTTTTGTTGCTGTGAAACAAAACAACTTTAAGAAATATCTGTCACGCTTTTTTTTTCCTTACTGGAGATGTGACTTTCATAAGCATGTTGAAATAAAAAAATTACTTTCATATACAGATATTGTAATTGTTGGAGGAATGGTGTTTATTTACTGGCAGGGACTGGTATTGTGTCATATGCATGAAATACTGATATAACATCAGTGGCAAATTGTCAAATTTCTACTGTAGTGCATGTAAAGCAGTGATTATTATTTATTACTTGTATTACAAAAGCAGCTAGGAAGGTCAATTTGATCAAAGGTACTAATGTTATCATTACTCTTACAGGTACTACCTGATGAAATTTTTTCAATTTTTTTTTCAATCCACATGAAAAAAGCAAGGTAAAAATCCCAAATGGTTTAGCCAGACAAATATGAGATATTCTAAGGCCAGGTCTATATTGAGGGAGAAATTAGACTTAAGATATGTGACTACAGTTATGTGACTAGTGTAGCTGGAGTTAACATACCTTAAATGGAATTTTTGCCATGGCCTCACTCTCCCATCAACTTCCCTTACTCCTCACGACCCTGTGGAGTACTAGGGCCAACAGGGGAGCCATTACCATTCTTAAGTCAAATCCTGGAAGATTAATCTCCAGAGCATCAATATCCAGGCCTTAGAAACAACAATATTAGCAAAGGACTAGACGTGTATCCAGCATCCTTGTCCCAGTCATAAGAGTCATGCCTGAGGTAAAACATGTCATCTTACTTTTGTAGGACAGCTGCAAAGGAAAAAATATCTAGTGCAGATTTTTCATCTACAGTAACCAATTCGGCAGGGAAGAGGAGTTTTAACCATGTTCCCTTGAGAGACCATCCTCCTTTGTGACTATCATATACATAGTTGGTGCATTAGCCGTTTTCCTTCCCTAGCACATCATGTTAGATTCCTTCCTATCTGCTGAAGGAGACTACAGAGTGGAGAAGAGGCTTCCTAAGCCCTTTTCTCCTTCTAATGCAACTGTGCAATGAGATGTAGGAATTGGCCCACACTTTGGTTTAGCTTAGCCCACATTATAAACCCATGGTGGTTGAGAAGAAAACTTACAATGCAGCAGCACCACATCAAGACTTTTTATCATAAAAATGATACAATACTAAATATACTTCTTTCTTTAAACCTTACCAACCAAAAATAAATATATAAAACAAAATTAAAAAATCTTAACCAACACAAACAAAAGTCTATCCCCAGGACAGATTTGAGCCCTCCAAAATAGGTAAGTGCTAGAATCTTCATAAAGTCCACTAGAGACTTCTCTATTCTTGATTTTACATGGGAGGTGCTCAGATACAAGAAAGATGGGTAGTAAAATAAAACCCTATGATAGATGAATACATATAAATGAAATTCAGTTCATTGTGTGCTTCATCCACAACAACAAAAGGAAAAACTTGAAAAACAACAAATAATCTAGTAGCACCTTAAAGACTAACAAAACATGTAGAAGTATCATGAGCTTTCATGGGCACAACCCACTTCTTCAGATGACAAGTGGGTTGTGCCCACGAAAGCTCATGATACTTCTCCATGTTTTGTTAGTCTTTAAGGTACTACTAGACTATTTGTTGTTTTTAAGTTTTTCTGGCTACAGACTAACTCAGCTACTCTTCTAAAGCTTCTGAACAATAGGAAAGACAACAAGAGTTGGTTAGAAATTTTCTGTCAGTTTTTTTTCCCATGAAAAATTGCTATTTAATCAATACAGAATTTTCCGCAAAAATGTCTGGTTTTGATAACATTTGGTAACATTTTCCTAGGTAACATTTTTTTTCCAGTTTTCAGAAGCAAGAATTTTGATTTTTTTTTTAGTTTTACTTAATTCAATTTTCAATAATATTTGGCAAACATTTCCAACTTTGCTGAACATTTTATATCTTTTTGCATTTTCAGTTTAGGTGAAAACCTGCAAATATTATAAAAACTTTAGATGAATACAAAAAAAAGTTGTTTTTCTCAAAAATTTTCATAGAGCACAAGATATTTTCCTACCAGCTCTAAAGAACAACACACATTTCCCTGTAGTTTATCTGTACTGCGTACGTCACCATGTAGAATACCCATTAAAATGATTTTGAATGTGATTGTGAGAACTAGGTCTGTGCCAAAACACAATGGACATATCCTGTACTCCTCACTCAAATTTTATTCAGTCCTTTTCAATCAAATGCTCAGCAAAGACTGAATAAAAACTGAAGCCCAATCCTGCATTCAGGAGCCCAATCCTGCTTCCATAGAAGCCTACAGTACCCTTCAAGCTTATCACAATCTACATGGAATCCCCCTGATTTCAACAGGGCTCTATCTGGGCACAATAATTCCTTTTATCTACCACATGTCTTTGAAGGAGCCGAGAAACAAGGAGGAGTTTGGTATTCAGTCCCAAAAGAATAAAAATTCCCATATTTGTCAAGTGTTCTCAGGATAGTACCTTGATGCCACATGCAGTGTTTTGTCTTGAATGGATAGTAAAAGAACTTGACTTTGGTCAAGTTAGTCTCGTAACTTTGATATATGTGATTGCAGGATATAAATAGGATAAACCCTGAAATTACCCAGTTTTACTCAAGCAGAGCTTCCAGCGAAGTAAACAAGTCACATACTAACAGGGCCAGGTTCAGGGATTGGGGACCTCCTGAGGTGTGGCACTGGTGAGGGGAGCATGTTGTTAGCAATAAAAGGGAAAATACAATATTTGAAGTAAAATTTTTCAGGTAATTCCATATGTGAATTAATTTTCACGGAACTAGAGTATACTGGACCTTTGCAGAATTCTCGTGAAACCTTCCAGACTTTCTGAGAACTACATTTTCCTTGATCTCCGACCTATCCTAGAATGTAGTCAGCCACACCTTCGCAGGTCCTTTAAAAGATGGGGTGTCACTAGTCAGATGAGAACAAAATGAGTATCCAGCTGTAACATTGTGAATCTTGTTTTATTGTGTAATTGTGAAAATATGTTTGTGTTTTAAGACTCGAAGAGTGTAAGAAGTGACAAATAAAGGAAACATTTAACGAGATGCCATAGATATCTATTGAACCCTATCTATACAACAGTATAAAAGAGACACTGTTATTTCTTTTGCTGTGCTTCACATAAAGTTTGATAACTTTCTAAGACTGCAGAACATAGACTTTTACTCTCCCTAATACTGTCTGTTTTCTCCCATAGAAGATAAAAGATGCCCCCAAATAAATCCTTAGGAGCTCAATAAGGATCACAAAAAGCTTAATGGCAATCTAATTTGCAGGAAGGGGCAAATGTAATAGGAAAATATCTGAGTCAGATCAACATAGGCTGGGTTGTAGGCAGTACCAATCGTAGGAGCAGAGTATATATGACAGAAGTCCTATTACTAAGGAATTAGCAGATTTACCTGATAAGGAATGGAAATGTGAGGAAAGATGGAGAATTGTCCAGTTTTCCTGGCACCGTAAAGGAAAGGGATGATTTAAAAAAAGGTGGTGGTTCATGTGAAAAGGGAGTAATGACAAAGAAAAATCTGGTTTACATGAAAAGGAAAGAAACAATAAAAAAAATCAGCCTTGTGTGATGACAGAACCAGCAGAGACACAAATTGCACACCACAAATCGATACATCAGATCCTGCTTTATGGCTGATGATCCTACACTCCGCTGGTATTGATTTATACAACAACTTTAAACAGGATGAAAAAAAAAATCAAGAATGAGCCATTTCCAGCAAATAAGCAGCAGTGACACTTTTCAAAAGTTGCACTGTCAAAATGTGCAAGAATGGTAAGAAACTGAATTGGCATTGGCTAGCTAATTCAAAATCAACTGACAAAGCTTTCTGTTTTTCTTGCAAAATATTTGCACAAATCATTAATTGCACTTACCTGGTAAAATTATTGGCATAACTTAGCTGATGCTCTGAAACAACATGAAAAGTCACACAGCCATTTTACAGCCTACTCCAAATAGATGGAGGTTGAGTGCAGATTTAAGACAAATAAATGAACAGATGCAGAAAACCAGAACATTTTAAATGCAGAAACCCAGCACTGGAAGAATGTGATTGAGCAGCTGATCTCAATTACATTCTTTATTGCAATGAATAATTTGGCTTTCTGGGGATGGTCGGTAGATTGCCTCAGTTTTTTTTTGTTTACGACCAGGGCAGCTGTATCCAAATGAAGGAACACTATCTGCTTCTGGTCTGTGGATGACTCTACTGGAAAAGGCCCAGCAGAACTGCTTATGAGTGTTCTAAATGAGAATAAAATAAAGCTTTAGGACTGTCATGATCAGTGGCATAAATATAAGGGGAAGAAACAGTGGTGTCCAGGCAAGGATCCTTGAACTTTCTTCATGCCTTCTAGCTGCTATTCCCTCAACCTGGTTGTATCAGATGCAGACTCCATTTTCTTCAGATGTAGTACATCTCTTTGGAGTACTATAAAGGATATAGGCCCTGTTTTCAACATCAACTATCAGGTGGAAGATTCTCACAGACAGCATTATAAATCTGACCATAAAGCCACAAAGTGACACTCACTGGGAGAGCTACACTGACAGCATAATGCCAATGAGTTCTCAAGTAACTGACGTTTATGATATCCTGGTGGAACTGGACCAATTGAGTAAAGCTGAGGATGGAATCTGGCATGAGGCACAAAGCCAGGTAAACCAGATTACTGACTTCAAATTTCTAGTCTCAGTTGTGGTTTGGTATGATATCCTGTTCCAAGTAAATGTTGTAAGAAAGGCAAGACAAACTCAGACGATGTACATCGTGACTGCTACTACTTTGATGAGAAGGAGCCATGCTTTTGTTGTGATCTAGAGAGAAAATGGATCTGAGTAAGACATCACTGCTGCCAAAGAAAAACTCAAGAGTTGAGCTTGCCCTCCAGGAAACTCATTCACTGGAAGAGGAGACTGTTTGGTTACAAGGGCAGAGATGAGGTGATGTAAAACTTGGGAAGAAAAATTTGAGAGAGAAGTTTTTTTCTCATTTGTTGACATGGCTCACATGTTTATCAAAGAAAAGTTTGGACAAATGAAGCACCATAAAAAGACTTGAGGACGTTTTGTATGATTTTAGTAAGCTGCCAGCAGACTGGAAAACATTCTTGAACAACTGTATGGAGCTTCATTGGATGCTGATACCTGGGGAATGTTTGAATGACAATGATAAAGCTCTCTATGTAGAACTGGACAACATCGGTCACATTCTGCAACATAGAAAGCACTTTCCTCCTCAAGTTCTCCAATTCATTCTGGAGACAGAGCAGAAGGAGCTTTTCTTAATATGTGGATAGCTATGAGAATCCATTCATGCTGCTGGTCACAGTCACGCAAGATGAGTAGATATTTTCAAAGCTCAGGATCATTAATACAGGCAGTCCCCGGGTTACGTACAAGATAGGGACTGTAGGTTTGTTCTTAAGTTGAATCTGTATGTAAGTCGAAACTGGCGTCCAGATTCAGCCGCCGCTGAAACTGACCGCCAGTTCTGACTTACATACAGAATCAACTTAAGAACCCCAAGCGTCCCCAAGTCAGCTGCTGCTGAAACTGATCAGCAGCTGATTCCAGGAAGCCTCTGCCCCGGGCTTCCTGTAGTCAGCGCTGGTCAGTTTCAGCAGCAGCTGACTTGGGGATGCCTGGGGCAGAGCAGCTGGGGTGCTGCTGGGTTGCTCCAGTAGCGCCGCTCCTCGGCGCTACTGGACCAACTCAGCAGCACCCCATCTGCTCTGCCCCAGGCATCCTGATTCAGCCGCTGCTGAAACTGACCAGCAGCGGCTGAATCAGGACGCCTGGGGCAGAGCAGCTGGGGTGCTGCCGGGTTGGTCCAGTAGCGCCCAGAGCGGCACTGCGGGACCAACCGGCAGCGCCCCAGCTGCTCTGCCACAGGCGTCTGGAGAAAAGCCTAGTCTGCTGGGGGGAAGGGGTGTACTAGCTGCGCCTCCCCACCCCAGCAGACCAGGAAGACGCAGGCGGCGGACCGAGATGCACCGCGGTCCTCCGCGGCTTTGCTCCCCGTCTCCCTGGTCTGCTGGAGACCAGCAGACCAGGGAGACGGGGAGCAAAGCCTCTGAGGACGCCAGCAGCAGGACAGCCGCGGGGCGTCTGGGCTGTCCCGCTGCCGGCTTCCCTGAGGCTTTGTAAAGCCGCGGAGGGGCTCGGGCAGCAGGGCTGCCCAGGCGTGCCTGGGCTGCCCCGCTGCCCGAGCCCCTCCGCGGCTTTGCTCTGCGTCTTCCTGGTCTGCAGACCAGGGAGACGCGGAGAAAGCCCCGGAGTACACGGGCGGCAGGACCGCGAGGTCCCGCAGTCCGTGTCCTCCGGGGCGAGCCCCGTTCGTAACTGCGGATCCGACATAAGTCGGGGACTGCCTGTATATGTCTTTGATTGATGATGGCAGAGGATAGACTTACACTGCACACTATTTTATCAGTTAAAATGCCATTGAACAGTCTTTTGAACTCTTTGATGCTGTACTTCAGTTCACAAAGGTGAAGGCAAGAAAAGCATCCTTTTAAACTTAAGGACGAGGTTTAATATTCTAAGACTATCATATACTGTAGTACTATTTAATACTGATCCACCCAGTGTTGCTGCACAGTTCAATGTATTGATGTCAGTACAGTTCAAATAGTCTTAAAATTAAAGAGTTTCTATAAGCACAAAGGAAAGGATATTTTATTTGCTTATATATGGCATGAATAAATAGATTTACAGATCAGGCATGCAAATGTATTGACTTATATGACAGGGATAAAATTATGCATGCATATCATGACTATGAAATAGGCTACAAGTGCAATAAAAATAAAATATTGTAAAGTTTAACAAATGTGGGGGTGCCAAACAGCTGGGTCATCATTTGATCTATGGCTAGCCCTGCATACTTAGATTGCTATTCAGAAAAAAATGCCATTACATGTCCCCTCACATCCTGCCCCAGCTGACTAGTGCTTATACTTCCTTTACATTCAATCAAAGTTTTGTATTAACTGGGACATCAAGATTTTGTCCAATAATATACTAAATAACCAAGAGTTTGAATGGTAAATAGGTGGAGTAGCTCTCCTTCCCATTTGCATTCAATTTCTTGAGGTATTACTTTATAACGGCATTACCTTAATTTCCCCATGAAATATCTCCTTTTTGTGGGTTACACCATGACACTGATTTTTAAGCAGAACTCCTCCAGATTTGTTTAAAAATTAGGGCTGTCAATTGACCTGTGCTAACGCCTGAGATTAATACATGACAGGATTAACACATTAAAAAAATTAACATATTAATCGCAGGAGTTAATGCTGCGCTGCCTCTTTGAATTGCCGCTCTGGAACTTCAAAGAAGCTTTGAAACACAGAGCCAGGGATCAGCAGGGGACTCTAGCTGATCCCCAGCTCTGCTTGCGCTGCTGCTTTGAAGTGCCACTCCGGAGCCTTAAAGAGGCAACACTGCATGGAGCCCAGAGTCAGCTGGGTACTCCACCTGACCCCGGGCTCTCCAGCTGACCCCGGGCTCCGCCTTGCACTGCCCTTTGGAAATGCCACTGCAGTGCTTCGAAGGGGTAGTGCTGCCTGGAGCCTGGGGTTAGCACGGTACTCCAGCTGACCCCAGGCTCTATGCAGCGCTGCCCTGTTGAAACGCCACAGTGGCATTTGAAAGGGGAGTTGCATGTGATTAATCATGATTAAATGTTTTTAATCGTGCGATTAAAATTTTTAATAGTTTGACAGCCCTATTAAAAATCATTGACTTTATATCACTCCTTGTTTTTAAATATCAAATCTGAACAGTTCTAATTAAGGACCATGTATCTCAATACCAGAGGGTAAAGTTTGGCTTAGGGAACAAGTAGGAATGATTCTGGGCCTTTCTGAGTGTTCTTCATTTGTTTATATCTCAAAGGCATCATATACTGGGTCAGTCTCTGTTCATTTTTCCCGTGCACCAAATTTAACCACACATTGCTGGTAGGGAGAATAATGTATTTGAAAATACAATGCCAGTTTAAAGTTGAAGGATAAAAAAGGACATGACTCATTTTTCATTTGATTTTCATTTATTTCATTCATTTTTGCAATGTTTTGTGTGGCTCAATAAACCAATGCAAGAAAGGCATGTTCGGCTGCAGTAAGTACAGCTCCATGCTGTAGTAGTGTTAGTTGTTATCATCTGTTCTTTCCTCTTCATTCTTTTCCTGTTCTGGTTTTCTGCCAAAGTCTTGTTGTAGTGCTTTTATCCTTGGTGGAGGTGTTGACGCCAGGTATTTCTATCCATTACCAGGTTTTCCCAACTATGAATGTCTATCCAAAACTTTACAAAAGCAGCTTTGCAGTAGTCCTTGAAACGGAGTTTAGGGCATCCTTTTGGTCTTGTTCCCTCTGCCAATTCTCCGTAAAAAATGTTCTTTGGGATGTGGTTATCGTCCATTCTCTTCACGTGACCCAGCCACCGTAGCCTTCTGTTATGCAGAATGGCTCCCCATGCTTGACATTCCAGTTCTTTATACTACTTTCTCATTCCGAACTTTATCTTGCCATTTGATGTTCAAAAGTTTGCATAAGCAATGGAGATGGAAAGAGCTAAGTTGTTTTTCTTGGCTTGCACAGGTGGTTCATGTTTCTGATCCATAGAGAAGAACGCTCAGCACATATGCCTGGTAGATAAGTATCTTTGTTCTACTTGTGAGATTTGAGTTTACCCATGCACGTTTTTTGTTAGTCTGCTGAAAATAGTAGCCGCTTTTCCAATATGAATGTTAATTTCTGCATCTAATGACAAGTTGCTAATTACGGTTGAACCTAAGTAGCAGAACTTCATAACTACTTCCAGAGGGTTGTTATTTAGCATAATACATGGTGGAGTCGTGTTACCTTGTGCAAGGACCACAGTTTTCTTAACGCTGATGGTAAGAGCAAATTGTTGACAGGTTCTTTACAATTGGGCCATAAGATCCTGGAGTTGTGTTTCATTATGAGCTACAATAGCAGCGTCATCAGCTAAGTGCAGTTCTCTGATAAGCACTTTCTTTATCTCGCTTTTCGCCCGCAGTCTAGTCAGATTGAAAAGTGATCCATCAGATCTTGTGTGGTGGTATATGCTGCCATGTGAGTTCTTGAATGCACAGCTTAGGAGGATTGAGAAGAATATTCTAAATAGGGTTGGGGCAAGAACACAGCCCTGTTTTACTCCTGTGTTCACCTGAAAGCTATCCATCAAACTGGATAGTAGCTCTCATACACTCATGAAAAGCTATGATCAGCTGCAATAGTTTTGGTGGGAAGCCTATTCTCTCAAGTAGAAGGTAAAGTCCTTGTCGACTAACAGTGTCAAACACCTTTGTGAGGTCCAGAAAAGAGATATAAAGTGGCATATTTTGCTCATGGCACTTCTCCTGTAGTTGGCGAAGGGAGAAGATCATGTCGATGGTTGATCTTCCTGTACAAAAACCACACTCTGACTCTGGATATATGCGATTAGCCAACAGTTGGAGGTGCCTTAAGATGTCTCTTGCAAAAGCTTTACCTGCGATGCTAAGGAGAGATATGCCATGATAGTTGTTACAATCTCCCTTGTCTCCTTTGTTCTTATATAAGGTGACAATATTTGCATCTTGCATATCTTGTGGTATTCCCCCTTTTATCCAGCACTTCAGAAGGAGGTCATAAAGAGGAGGAATGAGACAGTTTTTGTTGTACTTGAGTACCTCATCAGGAATGCAATCTGTGCCTGGCGCTTTTCCTCTTGACAGTGCGTCTATAGCATCTATCAGTTCCAGCTTGCTTGGCACGGCATCAAGTTCTTGCTTGCTTGCTTTGTTCCATAGTGGGAATGAAGTCTTCAGTTTCTGACATGATGTTTCATTCCTCTGAATACAGCTTTGAATAGTGCTCAATCCATCTGTCCATTTGCTTGCTCTTATCTGTAATTGAGATACCCTCCTTAGTTTTTAGGGGAGCAATCTTAGTAATGTTGGGACCTAAAGCTTTTCTAAGACTTTCATACATGGCTCTTGCATTTCCTATATCGGAGGTAACCTGGATATTACTGCAAATATCTATCCAGTACTGATTTATGCAGCGCCTGATCTCTCTCTGGAGTAGGCCTTTTGCATGCTGTAGTTTGGCCTTCATGTTGTCGGATGGATTCTTTATGTATTCAAGATATGCTTCATTCTTCTGCTTTATGAAGGTGTGAAAAGGCCTCTCCAGTCTGAGCCTCTAGTCACTGGCCCTGTCAGGCCTTACAGGGCTACTCCTCTATCAGCCGCTAAAAAAGCTGCTTCCGTTACCCAGGATAGTGCTCCTTGGAGGAGGGGAAGGGGGACTCGGGCCTGCCCTCTGAGTCCGGACCCAGGGCCCTAAGGTAGTAGGAGAGTCACGACTCCCTCATGTGACCTGACTGGTGGGGCGTAAACCCTTAACTCACCAGTCCGCGGGCTTACCTCCCTAGTCCTGGCCTGGGCCACTTCCTCCCCGTCTTGGCTCACCCAGCTCCACTTCCGTTTGGCATTCTCCCTCCAGCATCCGGGATTTGCCATGCCCTTTTCTGTCTGGGCTCCCTCTCTCCCCTGACTCTTCTGGTCTCACTCCCTTTGTAAGTCCTCCTTCCCTCCTTCGCCTATTCTCTTCTTCCCCTTCCATGTCTTTGTCTTCTCCCCGTGTCTCCTCCCTTCTCCCTCTTATATTCCCAACCTCCACCTCAGGATGCCCTGTGACGTCCCCACTGACATCACCCAACCCGCAGCCAGCGGGTGATGTCCCGCATCGTCCGCCTACGCCTCCCTTTGTGGCCCCTTGCGTGGTGCCGCCGTCGCCCACATCAGCTGGGGTGGCGTACATTTGCCCAACAACCCCAGGCGAACTGATCCGTTGCGCAGCACCGCCGGGACATGCGCCGTCCAGCCACTTCGGCTCAGCTGCGCGGGGCAACGGCCGGCGCCGCACCATGTCCTGCCACTCATCCCCCAAAAGGAGGGGAGAGCTGTAAGTGCGAGGCTCTGCCGCCCCGTCCCAGAGGGGCATCAATCTGTCAGCATTTTCCTCAAGCCAGTCCTTATTGGATGACTTCTTTTCGCCAAAAGCTTCACGGACTGCTTCATAAATAGCGCTATGAAGAGTTTGCCATGTTTCTTCAACTGATTCTACATGTGCACTCTCTTCCCACTTTTTTGCAAAGTCTTTGGCAAAGTCTTCACATTTAGAACTATTCCTTGTGTTCACACAGTTAATTTTTGGCTTTTTGTTCGGTGTGGTTCAATTGAATCGCTTTTAATTTTGTTTTACTGACAATGAGGGAATGGTCAATGTCACGTCAGCACTATGATAGGTACTTGTGGACTTTATGCAGTTTAGGTCCTTTCTTTGCACTAGGACAAAATCCAGTTGATGCAGTGACCTAACCGTGGGTGGTGCCAAAAAACTTTCTGGCATTCTTTTCCAGGGAAGAAGGTGTTTGTTATGCAGAGTTCATTAATAGAACAAGTAGCCTTTAACCATTCTATTCATTTTTCTGATGCCATGATGTCCCAGGAAAATAGGTCATGATAAAGTATCAATGCCCACTCTCGCATTCAAATCTCCCAGGATGAAAAGTTGTTCACTTGATGAGACAGAATCAACTATTTTCAGCAAGCTCTCATAAAAGTGATCTTTATGTGCACTATTTGTTGTCAGAGTTGCTACACAGGCACTGATGAAGTTGACATAGCCTGATTCAGTGAATAGTCGAAGAGTCATGATGCGTTCGGAATCAGCACTAGGTGTGACTATTGACTTGAGCAGCGAATTGCGAATGGCAAAACCAATTCCATACAGGCATTTTTCATTACTGTTTTCCTTGCCAAAAAAAAAAAGGTGCAGTGGGACTCTCTTATGGATCCAGAATTGGCAAGTCTAGTCTCTTGAAGGGCAGCAATATCGATGTTCAACCTGATGAACTGTTGATCTATTAGCGCAGATTTTCTGATGATTATGGTCATATCATCGGAATCGTTCTGAAGTCCACGACATATGGTTCTTACGTCCCATGTTCCCAGTCTGAAATTTGAGGTTTTTCTATTACTGCTAGGCACATGATTTCATCTGCTTTTTGACTTTTGGTCTAGTCCCATGCACCCAATGAGATGGGCAGACGTGGTGGGTGAGCACCTAACTATCTGGGGACTGCCCGGCTTAAGGCGGGAGGTACCTGACCAGTGGAGTGCGATGACTCCTCCCACCATCAAAAGTGACCCCTGGCATCTTCCTCTTCACCAATTTAGGAAGGCTTATAACCGGTATCTGCCACTTTCCGTGTTATGACCAAGCTTAACAGCAAGGATGGAGTGTCTTCTCCATGTTGTCTTCTGCTGCATTGCCTGGGCAGATAATATAGAGATCGTGCATTGCCCAAGGACACCATCCCCCTCTCGATCCTTCCAGTTAAGTCCAAAAGAAAGACAAAAGGTCCCTGGTAATGGGAGAGCAGAGCTGCCTGCTACCTGGCACATCTCTAGGTGGTGGATAGGAGGCGGCCTCTCTTGTGAGAGGTCTGCTGCAAAATACACGTCTCATCATGCTAATATGCAGCCGCGGACCAGCAGCGGCAATGCTACCAGGGTGTGATGGGACATCAGTTGTCGTCCATCATACTGATATAAAAAAAAAAATCACATGTTCCCAATGATGGCGTTGTGACATGGCGTGCGTAGCCCGCCATTAAATAAGGCTGCCGCCCCCACTGCCTTGTGGGTTAGCCCGGGAGGGTGGAAGGCTAAGGGAAGAAACCCCTGAAAGAAAATCCCTCACTGCTTTTCAAGTAGTTTTGGGAGAATCAAAGGCTACGGGAGTAAACCCAAACAGAAAATCAGGAGCAGAGACCCTAAAGTGATTAGTAGGAAGAATGTGTCAAATCTGTTTTCCAGCATCTCCTACAATCATTATTATTATTTAACTTGAAATAAATAATGAATTAAATGCTTTTTCAGCTGTTTCTTTGAAATCTAATTTCTTCATGGTTTGGAGCATGACCTTAAGATATGACTGATGGTGGTGTATGATGCAAACTGTCCTAAAGGTACTCAGATGTTTTTCTTTTTTACATAAAGTCACATTTGAAAATAATCATTTATACTTTCTGAGCAGAACTTGTTAAAGGTTTACTGGTAACTCTCTGAATGTTCCATCTACAATGTGTATGCTTCAGTTCCCCAAGCCATAAGTTAAATTGAGCATGCTTCCCCACTTCACTTTCATGCCATCTGCACTGAGCATACTCAAAACCTGAGGTCTAGATGGGAATGAGCAGCAGCATCACTTTGGTCAAGGAAAGAGTGCTGGGCTACATGGAGACCATAAGTTCTAGTGTCAGCTCCTCACACTGGTTTTAATAATTTAGTGTGTTTCATAACTTTTTTTTAGTGAGCAAGGTATCACATTGCTAGCTTAGCAGGCATGCATCTCTACATATTAAGCAACTGGGAGGTTGCACAAAGACATTTCAAGAAGAGCTGTAAAGAGAAGTCTGTTTTGAGTATGGGAGACACAGTCTCATTGATAGCCATACCGCCTTTCAGACTGAACGTGCCAAATATATGTATTTGGCTGCACTGTCTGTAACCTTTAGACTCAACTTCTCTCCAGAGCAAGGAACATAACTGGAGAGAAATAGTGGTAGAAACATTATAATTTAGAGATGCTCCCTCATTAGGGACAGTATCATGCCATGGGAATTTAGAGATATGCCTTGATGAGAAGGATTGGGAACACAGTATGGCTGGGTGCAGCAGAGCTCCTCTCCAGTTTGCTAGTTTTAAACCAGTGAATGAGAATGAAATATTATTTAATGAACCACAAGATCATTACAATAACCAAACAATCCTGACTCAATATTTCATTGCCACCTAGAAAACAGTTGTGCAAGGCACTTGTAATGTGTGCGCACTGTGTCCCTAAGGCTGGTCTACAATACGGACATTATAACTTTTTATAACGGAAGATATCAAAACGTGTTTTAAGTATCAATGGAAAATAGCATCTCTAGTAAATAGGGCTCTTCAGACCCAGACTGGTAAATTGAGTTGATTGTTCTGCTCTCTTCCTATGGAACCTCTGTGAACAGGTGCTTCTGTGTGTTCCTGCGGATGAGGCTGACTTTCACAGCTGTGTTTTTGTTCTTGGATATATGTTTCATTTGCTGACAGAAGGCAGTCATGAATATTGGAATATGTGTGTAAGACTCTGAATGGTCACAGCAAGAGTTTTATTGCCACTTGAAATAAGATCATGAGTGTGTTGTCAGGAGAAATACATGCTTTCATGATGGACAGTCACTGCATATGATCAACAATAATCACAGAGCAAAGTTCTGTGGTAGAGGTCACTCAGTATAGATCTAGCAGGAGAATAGGGAGGGGAAAAAATCCATAACATTTTTTGTTTTTCAATATATTTTTGGTGCCTCTAGTTTTTTCCAACTAATTCCACACAGGAGCACAGCGGTAAATGCTATGGACAGACTGCTGAAGCTTTTATACTTGAAGAGAAATTATAGCTTCCTGATCTGTCGAGCTTGACAAAATGTTCTTTAAAGCAGTAACAGAACTGTGCTTAAAATAATAAATAAGCTACACTTTCAGATCATGTGCTGAGGTTGGATAGCTTCTTGTTTGTGTGTGTGTGGTGTAAAGGGGAAGGAAGAGGAGTGAACTGAGAAATTTCAAAGAAATCTTACACTAAAGAAAGCCAAGAGTAAGTGAGGTGGGCAATAACCTTCCGAGATAAACAGACCAACGTTGTTCACATAAACATCAGGAAGGAAAAGACAAATTGCAAATATATTTTTCCTCTTTCAGTAAGAGTACAACCCATCTCCCATTTAAGTCTATAGAAACTCTCCCTACTTCTATTACCTACCCTCCCAATCCCATTTTCCCCTGACACTGGTGGTACGTGGGGACAGGAGGTGTCATGCGTCCCAACACCAGAACATATTGCTGGAATAACAACCTGAGGGGGCCGCTGAAAGTTGGTACAAGTTAGAGGGGTGTTGTCTTTGTTCCTACTTTTGCCCGTGATCAAGGCTGCTAAAGCAAAGGTCTGGTGCACCCAAGGATTTTGGCCCATCTTAGAGCATAAATAGGTCTGAGAAAAGATGCCAAATTTACTCTCCCATATGTGATTTGTATACTTCATTATCTTTGGAGGACAAATTACTTTTATTATATGTCCCACAGAGCTTTCAGTACATTTTCAGTGACTGACAAATAATAGAATATAACAAATGTGTTGGCTGGTGACAGCTGTGGTAGTGGTTGGTCACCTGTCCAACAGAACGAGAGGGATTCGTTTTGATAACTGAAGATCCAGGATCTATATAAAAAACTCTGGACCTTTGGAATTCTGCCCTATGACACGTATTTAGGTTAAACATTTAAGCAGAAATTGTATTATACAAACTATACGACCTGACAGGTAATACTTTAAACAAAATATGTGTTAGTTACAGTTTATCTTTTCAAAAGTGCTACCAGCTATTAGATTTATCTACAGTTAGGAATATTTCAAAGAATTGCTCTGAACCCCTGCCAGCAGTAGTTGGAAATCAGGCTAGACTGTGGGTTTTACTATTAAAGGTCATATAAAAAAATCAGGAAAAAGATCTAATAGCAAAAGTGCTATTGGATGTCTGGTGGTTGACATTTCTATTCTGAAACCATATCAGCAGCTTGTTATCTTAAAAAAATCGGTTCTTTGTTGTCGTGATATAACTGAGAAAGGTCAACATTGTTACTAATAGAGAGAACTTTTGCTCTTTTTCTCAAATGGAAATATTTACCAAAAAGGTTAGGACTGAGATCATTTTAGTAGGCAGAACAGTGTCTTGTCAAGCTTTAGACCCCAATCCTACAAGCTCCTGAAGTCAATGGAGTTCCAAACTTCTATGCAATTTCTATCTGCTCATAGCTGTGGGGCAGGAAAAGGCTGACTCTGGGGTCAATTCTGCATCCTGCTTTGGACCCTATATGCTGTTCCAGTAGCATACAGACATTTCAATATAGCCACAAGAGGCTGCAAGACAATAGAATCCAAACAGGAACATAAGGCTCGTGGGGTTGTTCTAATATATTCTGATCATCACTTCAAACCCTGGGCAGCTCAGAATCCAGGTGGCACAAAAGATGGCTCACAGGCACTTTTGCCTCCCCCAAATAATGTGCCTCTTTGGTATTGCTGCTTCCAAGAGGCACAGTACAGTATCTTTCCCAGAAGCGGTGTCAAGACCTAAGGATATTTGTTCTTCCCTCCATACACACACATGCAAAAGGCTACTATCTAAACATAGAATCATAGAATAATAGGACTGGAAGGGACCTCAAGAGGTCATCGAGTCCAGCCCCCCGCCCTCAAGGCAGGACCAAGCTCCGTCTACACCATCCCTGACAGATGTCTATCTAACCTGTTCTTAAATATCTCCAGAGAGGGAGATTCCACCACCTCCCTTGGCAATTTATTCCAATATTTGACCACCCTGACAGTTAGGAATTTTTTCCTAATGTCCAATCTAAACCTCCCCTGCTGCACTTTAAGCCCATTACTCCTTGTCCTGTCCTCAGAAACCAAGAAGAACAAATCTTCTCTTTCCTCCTTGTGACACCCTTTTAGATATTTGAAAACCGCTATCATGTCCCCCCTTAATCTTCTTTTTTCCAAACTAAACAAGCCCAGTTCATGAAGCCTGGCTTCATAGGTCATGTTCTCTAAACCTTTAATCATTCTTGTCGCTCTTCTCTGTACCCTTTCCAATTTCTCCACATCTTTCTTGAAATGTGGCGCCCAGAACTGGACACAGTACTCCAGCTGAGGCCTAACTAGTGCAGAGTAGAGCGGCAGAATGACTTCACGAGTTTTGCTTACAACACACCTGTTGATACAACCTAGAATCATATTTGCTTTTTTTGCAACAGCATCACACTGTTGACTCATATTCAACTTGTGGTCCACTATGACCCCTAGATCCCTTTCCGCCATGCTCCTTCCTAGACAGTCGCTTCCCATCTTGTATGTATGGAACTGATTGTTCCTTCCTAAGTGGAGCACTTTGCATTTCTCTTTATTAAACCTCATCCTGTTTACCTCTGACCATTTCTCTAACTTGCTAAGGTCATTTTGAATTATGTCCCTATCCTCCAAAGAAGTTGCAACCCCACCCAGTTTGGTAGCATCTGCAAACTTAATAAGCGTACTCTCTATCCCAATATCTACATCATTGATGAAGATATTGAACAGTACGGGTCCCAAAACAGACCCTTGCGGAACTCCACTTGTTATCCCTTTCCAGCAGGATTTAGCAACAACAACTCTCTGACTACGGTTATCCAGCCAATTATGCACCCACCTTATCGTGGCCCTATCTAAGTTATATTTGCCTAGTTTATCAATAAGAATATCATGCGAGACCGTATCAAACACCTTACTAAAGTCTAGGTATATGACATCCACCGCTTCTCCCTTATCCACAAGGCTCGTTATCCTATCAAAGAAAGCTATCAGATTAGTTTGGCATGACTTGTTCTTCACAAACCCATGCTGGCTATTCCCTATCACTTTATTACCTTCCAAGTGTTTGCATATGATTTCCTTAATTACCTGCTCCATTATCTTCCCTGGGACAGACGTTAAACTGACCGGTCTGTAGTTTCCTGGGTTGTTCTTATTCCCCTTTTTATAGATGGGCACAATATTTGCCCTTTTCCAGTTTTCTGGAATCTCCCGTCTGCCATGATTTTTCAAAAATCATAGCTAAAGGCTCAGATACCTCCTCTATCAGCTCCTTGAGTATCCTGGGATGCATTCCATCAGGACCTGGTGACTTGCTGACATCTAACTTTCCTAAGTGATTTTTAACTTGTTCTTTGTGTATCCTATCTTCTAAACTTACCCTCTCTCTGCTTGTATTCACTACGTTAGGCACACCTCCAGACTTCTCCGTGAAGACCGAAACAAAGAAGTCATTGAGCATCTCCGCCATTTCCAAGTTTCCTGTTACTGCTTCTCCCTCCTTACTAAGCAGTGGGCCTACCCTGTCCTTGGTCTTCCTCTTGCTTTTAATGTATTTATAAAAGGTCTTCTTATTTCCCTTTATGCCTGTAGCTAGTTTGATCTCATTTTGTGCCTTTGCCTTTCTAATCTTGCCCCTGCATTCCCATGTTGCTTGCCTATATTCATCCTTTGTTATTTGTCCTAATATACATACATTGAAGAACTGAGTGCCTGTCTTCTATCTTACAGGTTATCTAGACTGTACATTTGTTTAGAGCTGGTTGCCCTTTTAGCATATGGTAATACTCTTTTTATCATATACACAGAAGCAGAGAGAAGAGGGAAACACTTAAAGAGCTAAACCAAATAAAACATAGTCTGAATAAAAGTACAGACAAATCCCTGTACTCAAGTAGCTGGTGCAGGTGACTATTAGGGAGGTGAAAGTGTAACCATGTACACAGTTAGCTGATGAGCCTGGGCTCACAGGTTAACCTTCAGTTACACTCAGGTTCCTGGTATGTATCAGATGCAGCAGCATGGCGGAGGGGGGAGGAGGCGGGAACTTAAAAGCCAGTTCCCCGTGTGCAGCAGCTCCCAGGAGCTGCCTCTCCTCCTCCACGTAAAATTGTGTAATGGCCGAAGTTACATGTTTTCTTTATTAAACACACTTTAACATCTTTAGTGACTATGGGAAATGCATATCTGTGCAGTCTGCAAAATATAGTCAGGACTGTTCACTGCAATGCCATAGGAGGCATGCTTCCTATATACAGGCTCCTGCAGAGAGAGAATGCCTCTGGTGAGTGATGCAGCTATGGCTGTGTGTGTCTTAGGACCAAGAGACAAACAATACATTGTACACAAGCCATTATCTAAACTCATTGTTTTGAATTTACAGATGATGTTGATACAGAAACAAGAAAGAAAACAAAAAGTGACCTTAATTTCAAGTTGCATGAAAATCACATGAGAAAAACAGTGTTTGAATAATGCAAGAGGAAAAGTTAGTAGTAATGGAAATAGTCAAGTTTCTAAGAGACCATCAACATAATGAATAAAGGGAACAAAGTGATTGGCAGTGTCATGGTAAGATTTTCCATTGCAGTACATGTAATAAAGATAAGACTTTGCAAGAGTTATAACAGTCATTGCAGTTCGGTAGGAAACATGCCACTATCAAAGAAGGGAAAGAAACCTTTCATGAACCTGAGCTACATGTCTGTTTTGTATAGAAGGCACAGCTATAACAGGAAATAAATCATTAACTAAACGCTATCTTTTCCCCAGAATTCTTACCATAAATAAACATTATTAGACTATATTTACTAACTTCAACCAATAAAAAGAAATATCATTATGTGCAAAAGCTTGATGGAAAAATCTTTAAGCCTGACAAAAAACAAAGTAATAGATATGCATCAAACTGAGATTTATACGCTATAGTGTTGTTGTTTTCAACCTGGGATCCTCAGACTCCTGGGGATCTGCAGGCTATGTCTAATTATTAAAAGGGTCCACACTTTCATTTGAAATTTTTAGGGGTCTGCAAATGAAAAAAGGTTTAAAACCACAGCTATAAAGCCTCATGTCCAGTGCTGGCTATAGTTTTTCACCTGTAAATCATTATGCCTGCATTTTTGTGTCTGCAATGTCTTGTGTACTACTTCTGGGGGAATTCTGTGACACAGCACAATGTTTTTTGTGCACAATTTCCTCCCCCCTACAGAAATGGACTGCACTGCTGTTGGCAGCCACTAAATGGCCAAGGGAACTGGTAGAGCCCAGCTCCCACATAGAAGACAGTATGGGTACGTCTGCACTTGCTTCCTAGTTCGAACTAGGGATGCAAATGTAGCCGACCAAAATTGCTAATGAAGCAGGGATTTAAATATCCCATGCGACATTAGCATAATTTTGCCTGCGCATTATTCCGCTTGCCAGCTGATTCGAACCAGAAAGTGCGCTCCAGGACGCGATAGTTCAAGTCAAACCCCTTGCATTACTCAGAGGAGTAACGTTAGTTCGAACCAAAGGGGTTTGAATTCTTTGCACACCTTGAGGGAAGGAGATGACAGTGCACAAGAAACAACACACAAGCACGGCTGGGACCCAGCAACATGTTGTTTCTCCTTCTGGATCCCTGGGAAGTATGGGAATGGGTGTTGAGGGCCCCAGTATGTGTACATTGCAGAGCTTTTCCTGGATATATCTGCTGTGTCCAAGGAATGCATCTGCTTTTCCAAAAAAAAAAAAAAAAAAATTCAGAAAACCAGACGCGTTTTTTCAGTATCCCTGTAAACCTCGTTCTACGAGGAAGACGGGATGTTCTAAAAGAGGGGTTTTTTTCCCCAACATTTGGCCCCGTGTAGATGGGCTAAATGATAGAAATGCCTCTTACAGAAGAAAAGCAGAAAAAGATACGCAAATTGCAGTTTGCAATTTGCGTATCTTTTTCCGACTTTTCTTTGTAGTGTAGACATACCCTAGGATGGAGAGGCCATGGCAGGGCTCTGGAAGGGAGGAGTGCACGTATCTGGGTGCGGGGACAGAGAAACAGAATTTACTGAGATGTCACAGGATTTCTTTAACTCTATTTCTGTGGGAATATTTTTGTTTGTACTGTTACTTTAAAAAAAATTACCAAAATAATTGAAACAGGCATGGATGATTGTGTAATGTTATACAAACAACTAAAATTTGCAAAATTTTAAAATATTGTGTGCAGAATTTTCAATTTTTTGCCACAGAATTCTTCCGGGATTAAGTTATTCATAGTTAAATACCTACTTTCATGCCCAACATCAGATAATTAGCCATTTTACTAATATTTGCACTTATAATTAAATTAACTCTGGTTACAAAACTTCTTTTGCAAAAACTGAAATTTGTGTGTATTATCAAGCTTCTGGGTCCCAGTTTCTGGTGCTACACCGGTGCAGTCTCCACTGAAAACATACATTACTCCATAAGTGTAATAGAGAACAGAATTTGTCCATAACAAGTATCAACTTAATCTTGTCTGGAGATAGTAGAGTCTGATCTTTCCATAGTTGCTTAGCTACTACAATAATGAGCAGAGTTTAAAAGATAAACAGAACTGAATTGACTTCAACAGTGTTAGATTTTTGTGGTAGAAACCATACACATTTGTCTAAGGGTAATCTGAGGTTAATTATCTTACCTGAAGAAGTTTCCTGATTCTTTTCAGGTTGTGTATTAATAAGAGATTTTTTTCTTGAGAAACACGATCTAACTGTTCATCCAGTTGTATTAACAAATTCTGTAAGAGGATTGTTGCCATTGGTTCATTGTTGGAAGCAGCCTCCCTATACAACACAAAATTATGGACATGAAATATGCATGTATAGGAACAAAAATGTCATGATAAATGTCAAGTTATTTGATATGCAAGTTATCTGCATCTTGGTGAAAAATTCAGAATTAAAGGAAACAAGTAAAACTTTTTAAAAGTTAATTGGCTTCTTGCACTGAGTTTGGAGCAAAGAGTAGATGGAACGATTTCACACTGCAAACTACAAACAAACAATCCTAAAACTATTTTTCGTGCAAAAAATAATGATGTTAATATGCTAATAACAAATATATTTAGTACAAAGATGAGCCCAAACAAAAATCTCCTGTTCAAACACATCTGAAAATTAGGTTTGAAAGAGAGAGAAATTTAAGCTCTAAAAGATATGACAGCTTGGATGACTGTATTATCTGATTATATTAAGCTTTTTTTATCTTCATTAAAATTGTTTCAGTAAAAGTGTGATAAAATTAGATTCAGCTTTTTTATTTAAAAAGAATTTCAAGAAGCATGTGGTATTTGATGTATTAAAAAAATCATGCAAGAAAGAGATCCCTGAACTCTAATTAGTATTTTTAGTATAAATCTGCCCCAATATAAAATATATACAAATCGAAATTTATGATTCATAAATTAATATAGTGAAAATATTGACACTTTCAATATTTCACTCTCTCTGAATCCCTCATATAGATAAAGGGCAACATGCTATGTGAATAAGATGGCCTTTCACACATAACTAAAGGTACACTTTTCTTGGAAAGCATGTTCCTGCACAGTTCAAAAGCAAAAACACTAAAAATCTACCCATATAAAGAACAACGTTTCCATCAATCAAATCTAAGTAGATAGAAGAACATTTCATCCTACCAATCTTGGCTTTCTATCCACTGGGATAGTAGATGTCGGACTTCCATGGGAAAGTTATCATCATAGAACTGGTCTACCTGTTCCAAAAATTTTATTTCCAACTGCTGGACTTGACTCCACTGAGACATACTATAAAAGAAACGGTGAAATTGTTTTAATATTTAATGTATAATCTTTAATACTACACAAGCACATAACATATGCATCATTTCTCTTTGGCATATGTTTGTCTTTTGTCATAATTTCAGAGTCTCTCTTCCCCCTATCCCCGTTAAATTTTTCTGTTTTCAAATGGCCACTGTCCATCTGACATAGTAAATTATTCAGTTTTTTAAAAAGAGAAAAAGTTGTTTCAGGTGTTATACCTATCTGGGTACCCTGCAGATTTTTGTGGTTTCACACATTTTCCTTTTATTGTAAATGATTTTCTCTCCCTGGTTGCTATGTGAAAGACTCATAAAAGTAGATCATAAAAAGATCAGATAGAAGGGTAATTTTTCTTTTCACAGCATTTCCCTTTTCAGGAAAGTAGTTCACAAAGCCAGATATTATCACTTACAAGAAGACTAGTAAGCTGGTAGGAAGGTGCCCTCATTGGCTTGATTAATTACCAGTGTGATTTTATATTACACTTGTTATTGTATTTTATCTACTTCAGCTGGTTTTAGAACACCATTCTTTTCTCTACTGAGGGTGCTAGATCTTGCTCTAGTACATCTTTAACTGCAATAAACTGTGTGCACACTGGGTCCAAACCCAGGAATGGGAAATCTCCTTAGGAAATAAGGGTACGTCTACACTACAGCGCTAGTTCGAACTAACTTAGTTCGAATTAGTTAATTCGAACTAAGCTAATTCGAACTAACGCGTCTAGAACTAAAAACTAGTTCGAATTAGCGTTTTGCTAATTCGAACTAGCAAGTCCACATTGAGTGGACTCTGAACAGGGCTTAAGGATGGCCGGAAGCAGTGCCGGCAGGGCATCAGAGGAGGACTTAGAGCATGGAGATGCTGTCTCAGGCTAGCCGAGGGCTGCGCTTAAAGGGTCCCGACCCCCACCCCGGACACACAGTTCTAAGGGGTGCCCCGCTTGCAAAGAAGTTCAGGCTTGGAGTGCCCGGAGTACCCACACTGGGCACATCACACCACTCGGACATCAGCCCGGCTGCACTTGCCGCAGGCTGCCATCTGGGGAGAGGGGGCAATCGGGGGGCTGCAGGAGAGCTTCCACCCCCAGAAGCCCGCAGAGCCAGCCCAGTCCTCCCCATCGGGGGCTCGTACCCCATTCCTCCCTCACCTCCTTCCACATACCCTTCCCTAGCCCCCCTTCTTATTGATGTACAAAATAAAGATAACGTTTCTTCCAACATTGACTCTGTCTTTATTGAAAAAAACTGGGGGAAACTGGGAAAAGGAGGTGGGAGAGGGGAAGAGAAAGGCTGGGAGAAAGGAGGGCAACTAACATGATCAGGGGTTGGGAACAGGTCCCAGATGAAGAAAGGCTACAGAGACTGGGACTGTCCATCTTAGAAAAGAGGAGACGGAGGGGGGACAGGATAGAGGTCTCTAAAAGCAGGAGTTGGGTGGAGAGGGTGCATTCAGAAAAGTTCTTCCTGAGTTCCCATAAAGAAGGACTAGAGGACACCAAAGGAAAGGAATGGGTAGCAGGCTTGAAACTAGTAAGAGAAAGTTGTTGTTGACAAAGCAAATAGTTAACCTGCGGAACTCCTTGCTGCAGGAGGCTGTGAAGGCTACAACTAGAACAGAGTTGAAAGGGAAGTGAGATCAAGTCATGGAGGTTGGGTCCATGGAGTGGTATTAGCCAAGGGGTAGGAGTGGTGTCCCTGCCCAAAGTTTGTGGAAGGCTGGAGAGGGATGGCACGAGACAAATGGCTTGGTCATTGTCTTCGGTCCATCCCCTCCAGGGTCCCTAGGGTTGGCCGCTGTCGGCAGACAGGTTACTGGGCTAGATGGACCTTTGGTCTGACCCAGGACGGCCATTGTAAGCTCAGGGCTCAGGGTTGGGGGTCTCAGTGGACCCCCTTGATTTTCATGCACACCTGCTCTAGGGTGGCCAGGCTGGCAGCTCTCCTGCCCTAGACGGCCACTTTCCTGTGCCTAGTGCGGAGATCGTGGACGAGGTCCACGATGTCCGCACTAGCCCAGGAAGGTGCCCGCCTCTTGCGGTCCAGGGCAAGCTCCCGGGAGCCGCCAGCCTGGTCCCGGCAAGAGGGGGTGGGCTGGGGGGCATCGGGTGGGTGGCTCTGTGCCGTGCCAGGTGCAGGGTCTGCTAGCTGGGTGCTGGCAGGCTTGCACCTGGCACGGGCACCGTAGCCAGCCCGTGCCCCTTTAAGAAGTCCGGGGCCGGGAGGGGGGCATAGAGTTTCCCTGGTGTTGGCCAGAGTAGCCACCAGGGAAACCTGGGGAGGGCTAGCCTCCCACTAGTTCGAACTAAAGGGCTATACAGCCCTTTAGTTCGAACTAGCTAGTTCGAACTAGGCGTTAGTCCTCGTAAAATGAGGTTTACCTAGTTCGAACTAAGCGCTCCGCTAGTTCGATTCAAATTCAAACTAGCGGAGCGCTAGTGTAGCGCCTAGGAAAGTTAGTTCGAACTAACGTCCGTTAGTTCGAACTAACTTTGTAGTGTAGACATACCCAGAGAGATGAAAATTTAGGCAGGATCAGGGCATCTAATTCCCTGCTCTGAAATTCATATTTAGACTAAGCACCTCAACCTTTAGATCACCTAGAAGGATCTCAGCCTGTGGAAGATTATATCGTGGGATTGTAGTTATATGTTTAGGTAAATTTAGTACTAGAAAGAAAGCCAAATAAAAATAGACCACCAAACAGGCTTGCATGGGGAGGAGGGAAAGTCATTAGACCTTCATCTCTTTCCCATATTCAGGTAAAACTGACATTGACTACAGTATTTGATTGTAGGATTGTGACAGTCTTTCATGGTTATAAATATTGGGCCAGATTCTCATGCTGCCTCCAACTTCCAATGGGCAGACTAGTGTGGGAGGAGTGGTCATTAGGGATCTGATTATATATTTGATTCTCTGCCTTAACCCTAAGCACACATTAGAGTAGCTTTGAGGCTGCTCTAAAGTACACCAGTTGGAATCATGCCTCAGCCAATGCTCCTGCCTACCCCTCTCTATTCCTCCCTTCCCCTGCCATACACTAGGAGCTACAGAAAAGGATAACAAAGGAACCAGCTATTTTAGCTCAGTATCCTGGTTTCAGTGGTACAAAAGAGGTAGAGTGAGACTGAAAATTTAGGTAATTAGATTTATTTTTTAATGTATATTTCTGTGTTGTAAAACATCATTATCCATCAATGCTGTAGACATTTTGCAAGGGGATTTCACAGGTGAAAATCCAATGTTACTGTGGTAAGTGGAACTGCTCACAACCCATGGTGCTGGTTGCTGCTCAAAAATTACAGCTGGTTGTAGTGTTTTGAGTGGAGAAACTGATTATGGAACTGTCAATCTTAGAGGAAAATGCAGATTAACAGTTTTCACTGTGGAAAAGTAAAAATGAAACATTTTTATTTTTGTTTACTAATGTCAAATTTACTAGATACTAAAAACCAGGGTCTTAAAACACTGGATTTATGGTTCATTACAATAATCTGTAATCCAGATAATCTCCCTTTTTGTCCTATCCCTACAGGATGCTAATGGGCCACTCCATGTCTAATGGCCTCTTAATTCAGTATAAACAGTTAGCATATTTTATTCGATTGGTCTTGTATTTAGCTGATACACAGATATGTCTACACTGCAATTAGATACCTCAGCTTGTTCGTGCCAGCTGATTTGGGCTCACAGGCAGTGTTCACTGTAAGCATTTATGTGACTGCGCAGGAGAGATTCAAATGCCACCCAGCTGATGAGCAGAGTGCCCATAGCTAGGTTTTTTGTTTTTACAATGGTGTACATTTGCACATGCCTCAGTGCACATAAAATTTCTATTCTGCACTAAGTATGTTAAATATCAAGTAATTTACCAGTCGAGTAGTTGATGGAGTTTCCATCGAGAACTCGACTATTGACAGGCACTTCCCCCATGGACTCTTGTACATTTCAAAGGAGGAATGCGGAACTCCGCGTGCAGCCAGGGCCAGCGGGAAGTCCCGCTGACTCTGGGCTGCACATGGTGTGCCAGCTTTGAAATGTACAAGAGTCCTCAATGGAGGTTCTTGTGCATTTCAAAGTGCAAGCGCCCTCATTGAGCCCAGGGTCAGCATGGGACTCCCCAGCTGATCCCAGGCTCTGCGCACATTTTCTCAGAACCTGGGATCATCTGGGGACTCTCCAGCTGACCCTGGGCTCTGCATGCTGTGCTGGAACATGGGATCAGCTGGAGACTCTCCAGCTGACCCCGGGCTCCACACAAACACTGTGTCAGTGTTTCAAAGCGGCAGCACCATACAGAGCTGACCCTGGGTTCCATGCAGCACTGCCCCTTTGGAACACCGAGGCAACATTTTAAAGGGGCAGCTCTGCATAGAGCCTGGGCTCAGCTGTCATGGCCCAGCCAAGGGTGCCTAACTGCAGTGTAGACACATCTTAAATACCCTTCCCAGACCTGAGGAAGCTCAAAACAGGGATGGGCAATAAGATGACAGCAGTTTGCCATAGTCAGCCTCCTGATGGGACCTCACCACTATATTTACCTGCACCTCTGCAGATATGGGTGCTTGCAGCTACTCTATGCTGCGGATTTCTGTTTCCAGCCAATGGGAGCTGCGGGAAGCAGCATGGACTGTGACACCACTTCCTACAGCTCCCATTGGCTGGAAACTGATCTGCAGCCAATGGGATCTGAAATCCTCCGTATCTGGGATGATGTAGGTAAATATAGCAGTGGTGGCCCACCAGGGGCCAACCCTAGCAAACTGGATGTGGCCCACCGGCCAGTATTTGCCCACTGCTGGCTCAAAAGCTTGTCTCTCCCACCAACAGTACTTGGTCCAATAAAAGATAACTCACCCACATTGCGTTTCTAACTTTAAAACAAAATTTTGTGTAAACTTCTTTTCAGGTGACATTGATAATTCAACTTTTTTCAGTCACACTATGTTATTCTGAGTTCTAGATAAAGATGATCATAAAACACAATTTCAATTCTGTGGAAAACCCTTATATTAAAAAAATCAGTTCTGAATTTGCTTTGAAATTAAATCATTTTATTTCAATAAGGTGAAAGCACTGGACACAGTATTTAATATAATTGTGATATACTAAAATATTAATGTTAATCTCTAAATTCATCAAAACTATAAAGAGTTCTTGCCTCAATGAAATGACAGTTCAGTGTCATTCAAATGTATTAAAACATCTTTATAGATGCATTACATTTTATTTAATAAAAGGAAAATTAAAAATACTTTTGAATAAGAATCTCAGCCAATAATCTTTTAGGCTACATCTTCACTGCAAGTTCTTCTGGCAGAAAATATGGTAATGAGACTCATTAGCATAGGTCACAATCTCATTAGCATATTTTCTGCTGTTTCTTTTTACGCAAGGGGCTTTTGCGCAAAAAGAAGCAATGTGGACTTTTTTTCTGCACAAAACCCCCGTTTTGTTCAAGATCCTTATGCCTGTCCCAGAGAGGATCTCCAGAGTGATGTTATCATTACAATTTATAAAAACTCCGTGCAATATCATCTCTTTCAAATCTTCCTCCCTTTTACATTTTGTCTATTTAGTGAAAGATAAAATGTTACCAACTACTTATTTTATTTTCTGGAAATTGTGTACAAAAGCATTTTATTCCCTCGCTGTAGCTGTTTTGCTAACTTAATACAGTTGGCATACAAAGAGCCAAATCCACATATTCTTTCTATACTGCTGACTTTGGGTGTCTCTTGCCTCTGTAAAGACTGGTGACATACATGCACACATCCCACCTACATGGAACTTCTGCGGCCTGAACTACAGACAAAGTCAGACCAGATAATCACAATGGTCCCTTCTGGCTTTAGAGACACAGCTGAATCTATTTTCAGTACGCATTTTGAGCGCAAAATTTTAATAGAATTAAATGGCTTTTGGGAATTCTGAAGTTTTGACTGGAACAAGAACACCTAATCAGGTCCAAATTAAGGACTGTAAAATTTTGTAATTTTATAGCTCAAAAAAGAGCTAGATAAAGTCATAGAAGTTAGATCAATTAATGGCTATTAGCCAGGGTAGGTAGGAATGGTGTCCCTAGCCTCTATTTGTCTGGAGATGGGTGACAGGAAGGCATCACATGATGATTACCTGTTGTGTTTCCTCCCTCTGGGGCATCTTGTATTGGCCAATGTCATCAGACAGGATACTGGGCTAGATGGTCTGACCCAATATGACCATTCTTATGTTCTTATATGGTCTGTCTTATAAACGTTTAGGTTTCTATTTACATTGTCACTTGCCTGCATGACCCTTTGCATCAGTGGTGGGCAACCCATTGGGGTTCAATTTCTGTCCCACAGTGTGTTCTGTTCACTGTTGCCCACATGCAAGGTTGCCAGATTCTGCTGGCTCTGTTCATGTAGTCCTTTTCCTTAAAGTGACAGGCATGTAAAACAAGGGAACGTGAAGTGAGATGCATGCTGATTCCATACAACAGTGACTGTGAAAGCCGTGCACTCCCTCTGAACCATAACAGTGCTTTGACTGGATGCATTCAACAGATCCTGCACACTCTAGGTACACAAGGACAATTAGCAAAACTACACTATCCCAGGAGACCACTGTGAATACAACAACCTACTCTAAGTTTCCCTTTGCTGCTTTGCACAACTGGGACGTGTCTTATAAATGGATTTGCTTTTTTTTATATATATACCATATCCCGATCAACCAAAAACAGTACACATTGTGGCATTCTTTCCATTTCATTTTTAGTCACAGGATATAAAGAGCTTTGCCATGTTCACTTTTTTTCTGTTGTGGGGAAAACAAACCATAAGACAACTTGAAGCACACACTTTAGTCAAATTCATATCCAAAAGCAGTTTCCTTTTTCCAGGAAGGACTGAACATTTTTTAAAATTAAACCCCCAAACCTGAAAATATAGTTAATTTAGATTCTAACTCCAAAGCATTTAGCACAGTATAGTTAAGACTTCATTCTAATAGCCTAGTTCTTAAAGTCGCAACGCAATGATCTCCTTCATATTTCATGTATGGCGCATATAGTATGTGTGCTAAGATCATTAGTGTTTGTGCTACAGACTTTGGATGTTTCTATAATGTTATAGAGTTTGGTGGAATCTCCCTCTCTGGAGACATTTAAGAACAGGTTAGATAGACATCTGTCAGGGATGGTGTAGACGGAGCTTGGTCCTGCCTTGAGGGCGGGGGGCTGGACTCGATGACCTCTCGAGGTCCCTTCCAGTCCTATTATTCTATGATTCTATGATTCTATAACTTTATAAATATATTCTAGAAGAGTTAGGAAAGCACCAGAGCTTCAAAACGCCGATCTTCCGAAACTTTCAAACATTCACACAGGAAGGTAAATACAGAGGTGATGGGACAACTTGTATTGTGGGGGTGGAGGGTGCGGAGAGCTACTGAACTGTAAACCCTGAATATGATGGAAATCCCTTGAAGCCAGAGGTGCCCGCAGCACCTCTGCTTCCAGGGCCTAGGTCTACACAGCCGTTTAACGGGCACGCATGCCGTTTGTACAGCAGTGCCACAGCATCCACTTCTGTTCAGTCTCTTTCAAGAGTTGGGGCCAATTGGTTTTCAACCCCCCACCGGCCTTCACGGTGGGGGTAGAACACGGGGGGCTACACCCCTTTCGGTGCCCATGTCAGGCTGTCGCCCCGCCAGGAAGGGGGCTTCGTTCTGCACTCCCCGCCCGAGCGTCCCGAGCCAGGCTGTGCCCGCGCCCGTCGCCCTCACTGAACCAAGCGCAAAGAACCGCCGGCCACGCGGCGCGGGTGGAAGGGGGCGCCCCTCAGACGAGCTAGCCTCGGTCCCCTCCGCGCCCCCTTTCCCTCAGCTCCCAGCGCCGGAGCCCGCCTACGGGACCTGCCCTTCCCAGCCCGCCGCTGGGGCCCTCGCCCTTCGCGGGTGCGGGGCCGGGGCGGTTCAAGCCGCTTGGGCCACGCTCCCCCTGGGAGCCCCCCGCGCCCGCCCGCCCGCAGCTCTGAGCCGCTGCCGCGGCGCCCGCCTCACTCCCCCGGCGGGGCCGGGGCGAGGGCAGCCCGGCCGGCGAGCAGGCGGCAGCCCCGACTTGCCTGTCCGAGGGACCCCCCAGGCGGGCGGCGAGACGCGCAGGCTGGGCTCCGCCGGGCGGCTGGCTCCTGCCCCCCGCCTGCCGCGCGCTTTATTCCGCCCCGCACGCGGCCTCCCGGCTTTCCTGTGCGTCGAGGGGAGGGGGGACTCCCCAGCCGCCCGCCCGCCCCGGAGAGCGCCGCTCGGCCCGGGCCCGGGATTCCCCCCCGGGTCTCCTCAGCCCGCCTCTCCGCCCACGGCCTAGCCCGCAGCCAGGGCGCCCGTCCTTCCCCCGGCGCGAGAAGAGACCCCGGGGAACGCAGCGTCGTCTCGAGGCTTGACTGGCACCGGGCGAGCCCTCCGCAGGGGGCAGGTGCGGCGCTGGGCTGGCCCGTGGGCTCAGGGGGTCTGTGCCGCTTTTCCCGCTGCACCCCAAGAGGTGGGTTTTGGGGGCCGCTCCCGTACCCATCTGCCTATGCAGCAGTAGGACCAGCAGGGGCCGAGCATGAAGCAGCGTTGACACAGAGGAAGCTTTGAGCGTGATGATAGTAATAGAACATTATTATCGAGCTTTTTTTAAAAAAAAAAACAACGCAGGATTATTTTCTCTTCTGTTTTGCAGGGCTTGAAATGGACCGATTTTCCCCTTTATTGTCCAAGACTCGGTGACATTTTAAATACCATTATCAAGATAATGTTAGATTGTCATGAACAACTTTTGTTTGCCAAAATGCTTGCTTAGACACTTGAATCCAGTTTCAATTTGGGGTTTTTTTTTTAATCAATCTCTTAGCCAATAATGGAAAATTAAATTGTTGACAATTTTGTGGCAAGTTTGGTTTGAGGGAGAGCTTGGACCAGTTTTCATGAGAGAAACAATGCTGACAGGCTAGCCTAGGGCTGTGTCCAGACTCAGGGGTTTTTTCGAAAAAAGTAGCCTTTTTTCGAAAAAACCTCATCTGCGTCCAGACTCAAGCCGCGTTCTTTCGAAATTAAATCGAAAGAACGCGGCTTTTCTTTCGATGGCGGTAAACCTCATTTCACGAGGAAGAACGCCTTCTTTCGAAAGTTCCTCTTTCGAAAGAAGGCGTTCTTCAATGTAAATAGGGCTTCTTCGAAAGAGAGCATCCAGACTCACTGGATGCTTTCTTTCAAAAAAGCAAGCTGCTTTTTCGAAAGTTCAACGTGCAGTCTAGACGCTCTCTTTCGAAAGAGGCTCTTTCGAAAGTATCTTGCAGTGTAGACATAGCCTTATAGTCCTGTAACTACTAAATAAAGCCCTCCAGCTTTCATAAACTGCAATATGTTTATCATGCTGTTTTGTCCAACTTTCATAAACTTCAGTATGTTTACCTCCTTACTAATGCACAGAATGACCATGCGTCCTAATAAGATTCTCATGTATTTCAGAGTCAGTATACATTTTGCCATCTCAGCAGTTCGACAGCCAACCTCTTACGTTTTCACACTGTTTTGTCCAACTTTCATAAAGTAAATACATGGTTAATACGAGTTTAAAAGGCCAGGAACACTTCCTTGTGAAGAATCTGTGCCGCAGATGGGGCTAGAGATGAGAATGTCATCTTTGATGTGTGGAACTTTAGAGTCAGTTATTAGCATGTATTTCTGGCACAATAAGGCACAGTTTAAGGAGTGCACAATTTTAAGGTCAGAAGTCTAAACCGGCAGAAACTTAGAGGTGTGTCAGTACAACACAGAACTGTCTCCGAATATTTTTTTGTTCTGAATAAGCTCTTGATGGGAAAGAATAGCTCTTCACTCATAGCAGTCGTGCTACTAGCACAGTACACTGATATTTAGAAGCTGTATATTGGATTTTTTCCGACATCGCTCTTGGCAAGGTTTGTTTACCCCTGTCCAACATGGATATATAATGCTCCCAAATCAGAATAACAACATTCTACATCCATTTGCACTTGTGTAAATGACTAGACAAGGTTCAAGGCAGCAAGGAATCAGTATCCTAGGACTAAGGCAGTGCTGCCTTCATGGGGATTCCAAGGATTCTTTTGACTTGTTGTTTATTCCTTTATTTTATTAGGACATCTCTATAATTACAGCTAAAAGTGTGACTCCTGGACTGAGTGGACCACACGTGATAGCTCCATTCTAGCTAGTGCACTGAAAATAGTAGTGTAGTGGATTTGTGTCATGGGCAGCAGTTCTGTCTAATCCTTGAGTATAAATGCAGGGAATCATGCAGGTTTGAATGCAGGTGGCCATCCATGCCATGGGAAGTCCACACTTTGCTCATGCTAGTGTGTCTATCTGCCTGTGCTCACAGCTACAATTTCCTGGGGGTCCCAAAAGAGATGGGGAGTCCACTGTCTTCCTATGCACTTAACTCCAGGGATAGAGTAAGAGATTGTCCTGCATGATAACTACCCCATTGGCTAACATACTAAAGATTGAAATGGGACCATCCAGAACTAAAAGCATGAACTGTTGAAGAGGTAAGGGACTATAATTCTGAAGCTGGAGGCTATAACAACTTGTTCTCTGGATTTGCAAGGGAAACGCAACATTCACTTGTGAATTACAGGCAGTCCCCGGGTTACATACAAGACAGGGACTGTAGGTTTGTTCTTAAGTTGAATCTGTATGTAAGTCGGAACTGGCGTCCAGATTCAGCCGCTGCTGAAACTGACCGCCAGTTCCCACTTACATACAGAATCAACTTAAGAACCCCAAGCGTCCCCAAGTCAGCTGCTGCTGAAACTGATCAGCAGCTGATTCCAGGAAGCCCAGGGCAGAGCAACTCTGCCTCAGGCTTCCTGTAGTCAGCGCTGGTCAGTTTCAGCAGCAGCTGACTTGGGGACGCCTGGGGCAGAGCAGCTGGGGTGCTGCCGGGTTGGTCCAGTAGCGCCCAGAGCGGCGCTGCGGGACCAACCGGCAGCGCCCCAGCTGCTCTGCCACAGGCGTCCGGAGAAAAGCCTAGTCTGCTGGGGGAGGGGAGGGGCGTACTAGCTGCGCCCCCCACCCCCACCCCAGCAGACCAGGAAGACGCGGGCGGCGGACCGAGACGCACCGCGGTCCCGCCGCCTGGGTCCTCCGTGGCTTTGCTCCCCGTCTCCCTGGTCTGCTGGAGACCAGCAGACCAGGGAGACGGGGAGCAAAGCCTCTGAGGATGCCAGCAGCGGGATAGCTGCGGGGCGTCTGGGCTGTCCCGCTGCCCGAGCTCCTCCGTGGCTTTGCTCCGTGTCTTCCTGGTCTGCAGACCAGGGAGACACGGAGAAAGCCCCGGAGTACACAGGCGGCAGGACCACGAGGTCCCACAGTCCTTGTCCTCCAGGGCGAGCCCCGTTCGTAACTGCTGATCCGACGTAAGTCGGATCCGCGTAAGTCGGGGACTGCCTGTACAATTGCACAGAATAACAATCCTTGCATTGAAACTAAGAGGAATCTTCAGGCTTCACAAACCTACTGTAGCTGTCTGAGTATGTCCAATTCTTTCCATGAAGGGCCATTCTGGTGGTAGGAAGGGACATGAATCCATGCACAAATTTAAGCAGCCAGACATAGCAAAAGTGGTTATGGCTGCTGAAATGCAATATTTCCAGGAAAGGAGCAAGGAGTGCTGAGAAACTCAGACCCAAGAAGATAGCATATGTCAATTGGGGTGACACTGAGGTAGAGTACGAGAGGGTCACTTACCCCCAAATACCATGGGCAGGCGGGATTGGACAGCAGTTAGGAGGAGGACTAGCAGGGTGGGAGAGGACGGGCTGCTGCCTGCAGCAGGAATTATGATGGATGATCACTCATTGCTGAGTTCAATTATCTTCCATGGGAGTTGTGGACCCTCAGTTGGCTGATAAGGCCAATCATTGAACCACAAGCTCTATTACAATGAGGACAGATTTTTCAAGGTACAGGAGGAGGCTGTTGACCATGACTAGAAGCCAGTCTCCCCTTCCTCATGCACCTCTTCTCTTCATCAACTTGTTGGTGGGCAAGTTCAAAATGCAGGGAGCCATTGTGCAGGACTTCTCTCCATTTGAGCAAACCTCGGTGAGTGTCTCCCAAGTGTCAATGTCAATGCTGTACTTCTTTAAGTTATCCTTTAGCAAGTCCTTGTAACGCTTCTGTTGTCCTCCCACGTTAAGGTATCCTTTCAGCTGAGAAAACAGGGTATTTATCAGGACATCCAATCTTCAAAAGTACAGTCCAAAGGGCATGGAGATTCACTGAGTCAAAGGTTTTAGTTAGATTTATAAAAGCCATGTGCAGTGGTCAGTTTTGCACCTAACACTTTTCTTGACATTCAATGAAGATCATATCCACAGTTCTGCAACATGGTTGGAAACCACTCTGTGACTTTGTGGCGAAGTCAGGCCCCCTTCGCCTATATCCCCCACCCACAGTCTCGGCTTTCCGAGTCCGGCGCCTCTCGCCCGGACCCCGAGTCGGTGGCCGCCCCACTCGGGCTTTCGCCCAGCCCGCGGGTTCGGGCTGGCCCTCAGTCCTGCTTATGATGCTGCGGCGGGGCTTGGTCCTCCGCCGGGCTCGCCCTTCAGTCCGCTCGGGGCACAGGGCGTGTGGCCGTCCGTCGGCGGCCTCAATCCTCCGGGCTCCCGGCTGGGGAGTCTCGCTGCCCAGGGCAAGGGCTATGCGGGTCCAGACTCCTTCCTCCGTCCCGCTGGCTCCTCCGGTTCCGCTCTCCTGGCTGCCTGCCAAGGGAAAGTGAATGCCGGCAGCAGCTTCCTCTCCTTCCGGCCCCTCCCCCTTTTGAGCCGGCACACCAGGGGCGTGCCGCTCACCCTGGCGTCTCCCCCCCGCCTCCTCCTGGGTCCTGCTGCCTGCCTCGCCCGGCGCGCCTGCGGCTGCGCGCCCTCGCTCCTCTCCCCGGGAGCTTTCCCCCGGGCTCTGCTCCGCCGCGCCACCCGGCGCCGCTCCGGGGGAGGGGCTGTCAGTGCGGGGAGCTTCCTCCCCGTCACAGACTTCAGTAAAATTTCTTCTGAAGGGGCAGAAGATGGGTTGCAAGGACCCATGCCAGAACTTTGCATACAACAGGAATGAGAAAGATACTGCAATAGTTTCCACAGTCCACTTTATCCCCTTTCTTAAAGAGGGTAACAATCAAGGTGTCCCTCATTTCACTGGGTATCTCCTCCTTTATCAAGATTTTTTAAATGATAAGTAGGTTGAGCTGCCAGATTAACTCCTGTCCACTTTAAAAATTTCAGCCCATCCGATCTGGACCTGCTGCCCAGTTGTTCTTCATCTGCTTGATGGCACTGTATATCTCATGCAAATTGGGAGTGTCTCTGAGCTCCTTCTTAGAAGATCTTTGGAGGATTTGCTCAAGAACTTCATATGTAACTGTGGAGGTACAAAATAAGAAGATCTTCAAAATGTTCTTTACAGTGAAAATTAATGGCTTTGTTTTCCTTCAAAAGTGTGATTCCATCCTTAGAGCAAAGGGGTTTCATACCGTGACAAGCTGGGCCATAAACAGCCACGTATATTTTTGGTGTCCATGAAATGTCGGAGTTCTTGTGCGTTCTCCCATCCCTGCATTAGTAGTGATGGGGAAGCGAAGCGAGACAGCTGCAGCTCGCTGTGCTCTCCCGGTGGACGGGACCACTCCTGCACCCCTGCCTTCAAGAGTATCGCCTGTGGCTTTAGCTGAGCATCCAATCCAGGGCATTGCCAACTCCTTGATTAAAAACAAGGATTAACATAATCCAGAAGCTACCTGATACATCCTGGGAATATGATGCGCATACATGCTGTTTGAACAAGCACAGATGTTGCCAATGGCCCCAGTTTGATGCCACAGCTCCCACATCAATGTTGTTGACACCATCTCAGGATTGTTAGCTGACCTCTCAAAGCAATGCCACTACCACAGCTTTCAGTTTTGGTAGGTATCATGCTGGCCAACATGAGGTGAGATGCTTCTCTGGTTCAGAAGTACAACATGATCCTGGCTGCACCAGACCTGCCAATACTCCAAGATCTCAGTTCATTGCCACTCCAAATTCAAACCCAAGAAGTCTTTCTGGACGCACTTGTCAATACTACATCCCACAGAAAGATGGATGTTAATGCTCACTGGCTAAAATCACGGGCTGCTTGTGACATCTCACACAAAGACCTGATTCAAAATCCTACAAAAAGTCCTGGGATTCTGCCAAAAGCAGTGGACTGTGCTTAACCACATTCGGACAACACATGGAAGGTGTGGATACTTCCCCCACAACTAGGAAACCAAAGAATCACCAAATTGTGATTGTGGTGAGGTACAAACCATACAATGCATCATGAACAACTGCCTCATTCTTACTTACTGTGGTGGCACAAGGGGTCTACACCTAGCTACCTCAGAAATGTTAGAATGGCTTTTGAATCTCTAGGTTTAGTTATCCTCTGTTGTTTTTCAAAAGCTATGCAAAGGAAGAGTGCAAATAGTCGAACTGTAGCTCACTGGGGCTGATTCTTGGCTCCAGCTGAGCTGCTATTGGCTCAGATATGGGGCTGCAAGAGGCAAAAGCCAAACAATAATTTCTCCATTTGTCCTACTCTGGGAGTGTTCAGGGGCTAGTTTGGCAACCAACACTGAGAACAGTCTTAGAGCTTGCTCCCATTCCCAAGAGGGCTTTCAGCTGTTGGAAATAGCCAGAATGCAGTAGCTCTCCAGCCAGACTCCTATATACCTGCAACCTCCTTGTGACTGGCTGGGGGAATTCCCTGGGGTGTGGGGAAGCACAGCTGGAGACTTGATGGTGCCTTTGCAGTACCAGAGCATTATGATCATAGCACAATGAAGAATCTATCCTATTGACTTCAATGGGTGAAGAATCAGGCCTCTTCCTCTGCGCTAAGTGAATAGAAATTGGTATGTTTGAGTCATAAGGAAATTCTGATCTGGGAATATTTTTACAGCCACTTTGTATATGTATTATTGACTATACAAGGTGCAAAACAGTGGAGAATCATTTCACAAAGATTGTTTTCAAAAAGAAAGAACACTACTTATTCAAAGCCAATTAAGTCCTGTGGTACCTTAAAGACTAACTAATTATTAGTCTAGGTTAGTCTGTTTCAGCAAAAACCAACACAGTCCTGTGGCATCTTTAAAGCCTAACACGGGCTACCCCTTCAGAAATGATACACACATCATCCCAGCTTCAGGTTGTTATGAGGGCAAGATTCCAGAAGAGGGCACTTAATACCATGCTTCTGACAACATGCATGCAATTAAAAAATACCAATGCCAACAGATTTCTTGTTCTTGCACGAATGCATAACTCTTAGTGAGATCTGTCAATAAGTTGTAGCCTCATTTTACAGTTTATATGCCTGTATACAGTTTTTCTTAAATGAATTATACAGAGACTGGTTTAAGACAAAGCTCCAGAAATATTAGGGAAATGTGAAGCCAGATTGGATGTTTCTGGTTTGGACCCAGCTCTTAGGTTATGTAAAATATATTCCAATGAAAAACATGTTAAATTCCTTGTAAAAGCAGGATGAACAAATACTTTGGCAACTGAATTCAAATCCAGTTTATTTCTGATCTGAAAATGCCAACCTTTTATTAGTTCTGCTCTCAATGTATGTATCACTTCACAAATTTCAGGCAAATAGTCTACTTTGGCAACTGAATTCAAATCCAGTTTATTTCTGATCTGAAAATGCCAACCTTTTATTAGTTCTGCTCTCAATGTACGTATCACTTCACAAATTTCAGGCAAATAGTCTACTCTCAGTGTAGCTAGAGGGGGGTATGAATGAGACAGCCATTGGCATCACTAAGAATTCCATACAAAGCATAATATCCAAGGTAGCCACTACAGCTAAGATCTGAGAGCAGGATTTTCCTCTTTGAGGTATAGCAAGAAGCTTTGCACTTAATTTCCTTAGCCTATGCTCCATATCAATATCAGGCAAGGAGGAATAATGATCCTGTTATTCATCAAATGCTCAATAACCACTCTAAGGACTGCAGGAGCAAAGTTCATTTTCTAAATGTGCTGGATTATTGGCTCTTACATCAGGGTTCAGACTTTTGTATGACACTAGGTCTGACTGATAATAGTAATAAGCAGTGTTTCTTCCTTGTAATAAGAGCTAATGTGAGAGAAGTTTCATTTGTCATGCTGTTTGTTAGTTGTTTTTGTTTTTTAAGCTTTGTCCATTTTAATCATAGATAGGAATACTTGCTTATCCTGGACAACTATTCTACCACAGTGATTCTTTATAGTAACTGGGATTCATAAGTCTTTTATATAAATAAATCTTCTACCTAATTAATACAGAATGGACAATGAGCTCTATATTGCAATTATTCCCTTCCATACAGTGTCCGGTGATTACAGCATATGACGTAAAATCAGGATTATTATTGCTATTTATTATTTGTTGGTGGTAGAGACGAAATGCCCTGGACCTGCTGTATTAGGCACTGTACAAAACATGAGAGATGGTTCCTTCCCCAAATTAGTTTCAAAGTTTGAGATCACGTTGACACACCAAACAGAGGAGGAAAATAAAATGCAACAATTAGATAAGAAAGGATCACAGCATGCAAGCCTCCAGCCTGCTTAGGATTTCTGGATTTTCTTCAGGGCTCTGACTCCTGTCTAACTGCAACTTTGAGCAACTCTTAGCATCTCTGTGTCTCACTTTTAAATCTGTAAAATGAGATTGTTCATACTTATTTTGGGTCTCACAGTTATTGGATAAAAGATGCTAGGTAAGGGTATAAGTTTTATTATTATTGCTAACGCTGGCATGTAATTAGTGCTATTCCATCGTCCACTATACTTTTTTTACATGTAAATGATTTGATCACAACCATAACAAAATAAATAGATTAAAACAGCAAACAGTTAAGGAACTTTAGTAAAAGAACACCTATCAGATTAGATCATCTCTGTTTAGGATGATATCTCTCTAGTAACAATGAATAGCAAATTATATGAGTTGCCAGCAAAACCAGCTTCTTTTGAAGTTCTTATGAAGTGGTATATTAGGGTATGTCTACACTACCCCCCTAGTTCGAACTAGGGGGGTAATGTATGCATACCGAACTTGCTAATGAAGCCCGGGATTTGAATTTCCCGGGCTTCATTAGCATAAAGCCGGCGCCGCCATTTTTAAAAGCCGGCTAGTGCGAACCCCGTGCCGCGCGGCTACACGCGGCACGGACTAGATAGTTCGGATTAGGAAGCCTAATCCGAACTATCTAGTCCGTGCCGCATGTAGCCGCGCGGCACGGGGTTCACACTAGCCGGCTTTTAAAAATGGCGGCGCCGGCTTTATGCTAATGAAGCCCGGGAAATTCAAATCCCGGGCTTCATTAGCAAGTTCGGTATGCATACATTACCCCCCTAGTTCGAACTAGGGGGGTAGTGTAGACATACCCTTATAGACTTGGGAGCCCCTGGTCAGACCACACCTACTACAGTTGAATACCGGGTTCAGTTAGGAGCACCTTAATACCAGAAATTTTACTAGTTGTTTAGATAGCTCAACTTTACCATTGGGAAGAAGATTTTCCCATCTTCATAGCTATAGGGGCCAATCATTGTATATGAGGTTTAAGAGTTAAAATCTCTTTGAAGCAATATGCATGTTTTAAGGTCATTGAGGGAATGGTCCGTCTGGGTGAAATGGCAAGCAACAGCTTTCTCTCTGTGAGAGAGTCTTATGTCTGTTTTGTGTACATTGATTCTTTGGCGAAGTGTCTGAGATGTTTGTCCAATGTACATAGCAGACACTTTAGGCACGTGATGGCATAAATTATATTTCTGGATGAACAGGAATATGTGTTCTTGATCTTGTAAGTGGCATGGTTAGGTCCCATAATGGTGTCAGCAGAGTAAATATGTGGACAAAGCTGGCACCGGGGTTTGTTGCAAGGGAAAGTTCCAGGGTTGGTATTAGTGTGGTATGTCCTTTGGTTGTTGGTAAGAATCATCCTGAGGTTAGGTGGTTGTCTAGAGAGAAAGCTGTTGCTTGCCATTTCAGCCAGACAGACCATTCCCTCAATGACCTTAAAACATTCATATTGCTTCAAAGAGACTTTAACTCTAGACTTCAATGAGAAGCTTCAGAATTGTCATTCATGCTTAAATTTGACACTTTATGTATGGATTTAAACAAAGACTCTAATTATCTCACCCATTACAAAGATAGCTTCCTCAATTATCACCCCTAATGTCATTACCTCACAGAAACTTCCCCTATTATCACCCCTGTGTCATTACCTCACAGACACTAACCTTCCCTCCTCACCCCCACTCTGTTCTAAAATTTGATTTGTCAATTTCACATGCGTTCATTTTTTTGATTGTATCACTTTGGTATACAGGCAGTCCCCGGGTTACATGGATCCGACTTACATCGGATCCCTACTTACAAACGGGGTGAGGCAACCCCGCACTAGCTGCTTCCTCCCAGCAGACCAGGGAGACGCGAAGCTAGCGCCCCCACAGAAGACCAGGGAGACGCGGAGCGGCTTTTCTCAGCAGACACCTCAGCTTGAGAATAAAGGACTGAGGGAAGTGAGGTGTGGGAGAATAAAACTGAGCTCTGGAGAAATGTTTGGCTAGAGTTTCCCCTACAATATGTACCAGTTCCGACTTACATACAAATTCAACTTAAGAACAAACCTACAGTCCCTATCTTGTATGTAACCCAGGGACTGCCTGTATATGGTTGTGCCGATTTTCTTCCACATATTGATCTAAGGAAGTGGGTCTGGCCCACGAAAGCTCATCACCTAATAAACCATCTTGTTAGTCTTTAAAGTGCTACATAGTTCTGTCTTTTGTTTCAGCTAGACCAGACTAACATGGCTGCATCTCTATCACTCTTCTTATATCTCCTTTGAGATTAAAATAATCTCTAATTTCTATAATTTTAGGTCACAACTGTTTTCAGAATGCTATCTTGACCACAGTTCATGAGGGTTTTCTAAGCACATGCCTAGTTTTAAGATGTGGGTAGCCCAACTGAAGTCAATGGGACAACTAGCGTGCTTCTAGTTAGGCACATGTTTATACATGTTGCTGAATTGGGGCCATCATAATGGCAATAGGACACTTCACAACAATTTACAATGCTAATTTGTATATTTGATGGGTGCTGCTCTGGAAGAATTAGTTTTCATTTATCATTCTTAACACATCCTAGGTGCACTAATCAATAGGAAACAGTCTGTCTCTTATTGCTTAATTAGTTACAGTATACATATTCAAGTGGTGATGACACATGATGCAGAATTGTATAATGAAATTATTTCACTTTGTCCACCGACCTCCATGACCTGTAAAATAATGTTGAAACAAATTTGCTTTCAATTTAGTAATTCCTGGCATCAGACATAGATACTAGATTTGTATATGATTCTGTATCAGACACCCTTATGACAAAAAGGGTGTGGTATAAATCTACTAGTTTGCATTGAATGAGTTACTTGTAGAAGAGTCACTTGCTTTATTTCTTGGGTGTGATGTAGGTCTTTTTGCAATTGCATCAATCTTTTCTTTAAGAAAAAACTTATAATGCTGACAATACAGTAGGCATGGCTATAGGCAGCATAAAGTCAGAAATAATGACTGCAACATCATGTTGGTTATATAGAAGTTGTAATATTCCATTCAAAAACACATGCTTAAACATGTCATAGTATCACTTGATTATGATTGCCAAATATATGTCAAATTAAAAGATAATTTGAAAGAACTCAATGCTGGGGTTTTTTTTTAAGGAAGATTAGAGAAGGTTAGGCTTCCTCCTATTCATTGTAAGAAGTCCCTATGCTCCCACAAATGGTATCAAACTTCCTGATGGGTATTTCTCTATTGGGCTCTTTTGACAGAGAGGTGAATAGTCAGACAGGTTAAGCCCAGATGCTTAACCTTGTTGCTTCAAGACATGCTGAATCTATCATCCCATTTTTCCTGACCAATATTATTTTTAAAAAGCAAAACACAGTCCATGTACTCCAGCTATCTTGGGGTGCATCTACACTGAAGGGCTTAATTCAAAATAAGCTATGCAAACTGAGCTTCATCAATTGCATAGCTTATTTCAAAATAGGGAGCGTCCACACAGCACTTATTTTGAAATAGAGCACTCTTTCTCTGACATACTTTATTCCTCGTACAATGAGGGTTACAGGAGTTGGAGTAAGAAGTCCTCCAGTTTAACAGTATTTTGACACTATTTCAAAATAACTGCCTGTTGTATAGACGCAGACTAAGTTATTTTGGAAAAGTACTAGTTATTTTGAAATAGTGTTGCAGTGTAGATGTAGCCTTGCTATATACCACAGGATTAGGCATGGGTCTTCTTACTTTAGAAAAGAAAACAAACAAGCAAAAAACAAATCACCAACCATCTTCAAAACTAGAAAGCTGATAAGAGAAACAAGAGGGGTATTGTCTTCTAATATCCAATCAAGTTTATTAATTTTACTATAGTGACTCTGATGGGATCAGAATAACAGCAACAAGAAACAAAAGGATCAATAAAACAACCCAAGTTTGCTTAGTGAGTATAGTTCTTGTTTACAAGGAAAATAAGTAAATAACCCTGGATCCTGTTCCTTCTATAGTCAACTCCAGCTGGAATGGCTGTCACCTGACAAGGCTGTTTGGAACTCTGTCATCTGAACTCTAATGGACCAAAGACACTGTAACCCCACACTGTCAGCAGAGGTCTTAAAGTTCCATACATTGTACTCGTCACTTGACATTTTAAATGTCTGTTTTACGTTTTATGCTGTGACTGCTTTTTGCTGAGTCCCTTGTACAAAGTGGCTCCGAGCAAGGGATGATCATCCTAGTATATGGAGATGATCGAGTAGTGCAGAGCTAACATAACAACTCCTGTCCCACTTCATATCTCTACTGCAGGTGTAGGGGCCATGCCTGGGGGTTAAGGAGAAAATTCCCGAGGGAGAATTTCTCATTCTTAACTATTTGTTTTAGTCTATATCCAGTCTTACACACTTTGTCTTGGTGGGGGGAGGGGGTCTTTAAATTATCTTGTCCTAGAGGAGTGCAGCTGCTTTGTTGGGTTGTAGATAGAGATGTGGCTGCTAATGTAATTGGGGATTTGAATATTAGGACCACAACTTTGGATACAGACTGAAATGGGCATCTAAAGGACTAAACGGGCATCTAAAGGATGAAACATTTGCACCTTTACTACAGTAAAAGGGACATGTCTCCTATACACTATTGATCTCATAAATGGAGACTTTTAAAACAGGGAAGCTCAAACATGAGGATCACTTTCACATGTAACATTTTTTCATTCATATAGATATATGCCTAGGGAGGTTGTAGAATCTTCTCCATCATTGGATATATTCAAGAGCCGGTTAGACAGACATCTGTGAGGGATGATCTAGATAGTGCTTCATCCTGCCATGAGGGTAGTGGACTGGACTTCATGACCTCCTGAGGTCCTTTCCAGTATTCTGTGATTCTATATATGGCTGAAGGAGAGTGAGAACCTGCCAAAAAGTTGTCTGCTTCTTTTTTAAATAGTTTTTAAAAAAATGAACTAATGCTATAATACTAACATGTATATAACTACTTCAGGCAAAAATCCATGTCACTTTTAGTTTATTAACCCTGCTATGTTTTGTCAATGCTAATAATTTTGAAAGTCAGTTTATAAAGTGCAGAGATATATTTGAAAGAACTACAGCAGTTTCTGTTCAATTTTATCTTAGGAGTTCCTACGGCAAAGTGAATCACGACAAACAAGTACTATGTGAAATTCTTGGAAACATGCTGTGAATGGTACAGAATATCTCAACAGGAAAAGGTGGTGTTAGTGCATCACGCACTTGGTATTTTATGCTCTGGGCAAAGGCCACAGAGACAAAAAAAAATCACCTGTAAGTAAAATATTTCTGCTTAGTCACTGAGTCTGACAAAATCAGAATAAGCACATACCTCTGCTTCCATTTATGGACTTTTACAAATGTCTGGTGAAGGCAAAGAACACAGCTTGTTTTGGTCAAAAATATTTGAGAGGTAGCTGAGATGTCATACAGCCAAATACCTTTAGTTTATGTTGGATGATAATGAAAGCTAGAGGCTCAGCCAGTCTGTACTGTTGAGGAGATTTACAGATATTTTTCAGAGCTGAGCACACAATCTTTGTAAATCTGATGTTAATTAATTCTGTAATGTCTTTCCTGACACTACTCTGCTCCACTTTTTCCTTTATTTTTTGATTTTCTATATGCAAGTTAATATATTTCATCCATGCTGAAAAATAATAGCATGATTTGGCTGCAAGGTGCTATAAAAATTAAAATAACATAAATTATTATTTCCTTTAAAAAATAAATTATTATTTCCTCTCACCCTATTGAATAATGTTGACAAATCTTGCAGGACCAGTGTTAGTATCCAATTGGTTTAGTACAGACTCATGCAGGATACTCACCTATCTCTAGCATGCTGCTGAGGTGGACTAGGATGATTGAGGAAATTGTTTTTAGCTATCATTTAAAACTGAGGTTCTATGAATCTAAGCTGCTCTAACCTCATCTGACATATATAATGTGACTGTCACCTTGTTGCTTACCACAGATACTTGGTATCTAAGGTTGTGATGACTTGTGATGATAAAAAACAGGATGGTACTTTGTATTAGTCCTAATGGCTGTAAGATTTCAGAACAGGTGATTATATTCTTCCTACCCCATGTTAGTTCAAGCAGGCTGCCAAACTTGTAGCTGGAGGCAACCCTGGGTCCAACCTTCCCTCCCACCAGAAGCAGGATGTTTATAGTACATATTCTAGAGCCAGATAGTGTGCAACAAAAATTTTTGCTACACTACACATTAAGGGTACATCTACACTGCAACACTATTTCGAAATAACTAGCGCTATTCTGAAATAACTTAGTCTGCATCTACACAGCAGGCAGTTATTTCGAAATAGCATCAAAATACTGTCAAGCTGGAGGACTTCTTACTCTGACTCCTGTAACTCTCATTGTACGAGGAATAAGAAAAGTCAGAGGAAGAGTGCTTGATTTCAAAATAAGTGCTGTGTAAATGCTCCCTATTTCGAAATAAGCTATTTTGAAATAAGATACACAATTGACATAGCTCAGTTTGCATAGCTTATTTCAAGTTAAGCCCTGCAGTGTAGACACACCCTAAATGAGAGTTCTGCTAAACACATTGGTCCAGAAAAAGTTAAGGTGACTCAGAAGGGGCTAAGTAACCTGATAGGCTATACCTGCGGTAGAATTAGGCTTCATAGACAATCCCTCATGGAGGATGGAGCCCAGCTGAGCAGATGGGATTGGTATCTGGCCAAGTGGGGACAAAGGGCTGTAATGTAGAAACCTATAGTTGTCTCTGAGAGCTTGAGGGGGGAAAGGAGGAGAGCAGAAGTCATGGGATGGTGGCCCTCGAGGAAGGGTTTGCAAAGAAGAGTGCTGGACCAGAAGCTCAATATTAGTGGAGTAGGAAAAGGCTCAGGAAAACAGCAGGAAGGTTTGGGAAAACTGCAGATCTCGGTTGCTGATTCAAGGATCCCTGAGCTGAAACTGGGAGTAGTGGGTGGGCCTGGATTCCTCTACCAGCCACTTGGGAAGTGGCATAGCCTTGGACTGGAGGGCTGTCAGAATAATATTGTGTCAACTGGTCCAGTGAGACGTTGATAGCCTGGAAGGGGAAATTGTAATGACCGCCGGCCAGAGAGCCAAACTGTAAAGAGGGAGCATTCACAGCAGTCTCAGCATGAATGAGAGGCCAAAAGGGATATATCGGACTGAATGGAGTCAATCCTCATCTGTAAGCTGTAACCACAAAGAGGCACACTAGTGGTGAGTAAGAACCTTGTGACAAACTCATGCAGACTTTACTCTTAGATCCTTTATATTTTTCCCTTTGCTTCCTCCACTGTCAGCAAGAATGCGCACCTCAGTTAGTAAAGCAGTGCATTTTGGTGCTAGTTGAAAGGAAAAAGCATGTTGCATGCCTGTCCTTGTAGCTGGGCCCCAGTCATATAGCTTTATAGGGATATTTTGATTAATTTGAATAGTTCTTCTTCCTATGTAAATTCCACCTGCAGCATCAATTTGATGTGACATGCTCCTTTGCTGTGCTAAATTCTTCCGTGACTCTTTTGTACACTCTTGAGCATCTGCTCTGTTCTATCCCAGACTGGCTGAAGTTGAATAGTGTATGAAGTGTGGTTATAAGCCAGTCTCTGAGACCCTGCAAAGCTCACAACAGCCCCAACACATCCTAGTAGGATAAGAAAATCAAAAGGAGAATCTCGGTTTAAAAACAAAACCTCCCTTGTTCATAGTTCTTTTCCCTTCAAAAGTGATCGTAAAAATGTGATTGATTGCAGGCTGAGAACTTGTCAGTGATATCTTCCCTTCTCCCTGCCAAAGACTGAGGCATTCATTCACAGTTCCCTCATAGCCATCCAGGGCTGGAAAAAAACCATGGTCCCTTTACAGCAGATCACATCTGTAGGGATTAATGCTGCTCGAACTGCTATTAATGCTACGAGGGCGGTTACAATTGGCAAACTCCCTGTCAGGTCTACTTGTCTGTCAGTAGCAAGACAGCTCCTACACTGAGTGGCTGGTATAACCTCAGGCCAGAAGTACTGGCTCAATAGCATGAGAGGAAATAAGTTCTGTGCAGGGTTTCTTACCCAAGGTTACAACCTACAAGTTATGTTATGAAGGCACAACCACTAGCTCAAAGGAAAATCAGCAAAATCCCTTGATCTCACTAGGACCACCCAGCCCTGCTGGCACTTTGATTCCTCCCACTGCCAAATACCATTGAGGTGAAGCTCTCCCTCTTCCCCTCAGCTGTTCAGCGCTTTGCTCTGTGCCAGGCAGGTCGGCTTATGGTATGCCATCCAGCTAAGCAAAATGCGTAGCTGGATTTGGCTTGCCTTAATCAAGCCGCTGCAGTGTGTATATTGTGGGAGGCCAAAGGAGCACACGCTACCCTCGGCAGGGGCTGCCCTAAGTGTTCAATTTGGGGGTCTATCCTTGACCCATTAAATTGAATGCTAGATTGACTCCAGAGTGTTGATTTTCTCCAAAGTGCAGACATGCTCTTAGAGCAGGAATGGGCAATAATTTTCACAGGGGGACCACATAATGAATTTTGTTTCTGGGCTGGCTCCACACCCCAGAAGGGGTGGAGCTTGAGCATAAGGGATAGGGCGGGGGACTAGCCTCCCCCAAAGTTGTCTGATGCTGGAGGCTTTGAATTAAAAACACAGTAAAGTGCTCCTGGCTCCAGAGGGATCACGGCTCCAGCCACTGCCGGAGTAGCACCCACAACCAGGAGCCGAATGCCATTTAAATAGGATCCTGCTGCCTGAACCACTGCCTGGAAATTCTGTGGCACGAGCAGCAGGATAAAAATAGAAAGTGATCCAAATGGGCCGGATCAAAGTGTTAGAGGGGCTGCATCTTGCCCAGCCCTGCCTTAGAGTCTGGGGAAAGAGATTCACCACCTCTTGAAGCAGCGCAGTGTGGTCTCCATAGCAGAGCACTGTACAGGTTGGGGACCAAGAAGAGAAGCATATTCCTCAATAGAAGCAAGCATCAACCATTTTCCCTAAATAGCTTTTCCAGCACCTCCAGTCCAATACCAACCTCTCACCTGGCTGCCAGTATTCCCACCTATCCCAAGCATCAACTCCTATCCACTGTCTCGCAGCAAGGAGCCCACTAGCCTCCCCCTACTCAAGAAAACACTCTGGTTTCTTACCATGAGAACCACCCCATAATCCTTTGCAGCCAAGCAGAACTGGTGGTTCTGTTTATATCATAGTCAGATCATCTTCAGGCTGAGCTCAGAGTTTATTCTTTATCCCATGAGGGTTCTGAGCCTGTTTTGATGGTTTACCTGTGAACAGTCTAGCCACAGGACTCTGTTTTCATTGATCTATTATAACAATCTCGGGTCCACCATAATCAATTCACTTTCTCCACCTCCTCTCCTCTGCTGCCTACCACAGCTTTGCAGGTCACTGGCTTACAAATGACCTGGGTGTCTGTGTCCACACTGTTACAAAGAGTTTGCACGTTCTTGTCATACTATCCCATTTTCTCAGCACTTATTTTTACAGTTGCCATTCCTGTTGCACTGTAAAGGTAAGATCATCACATTCCATGTGTTATTACTGAAACAAGGAGATGGAATAATAGGAATGTCGGTTGCTAATAACATTTGTCATGCCGTTTGTAGCTTTGCCATGGAAACACACAAGAGAAAGTGAAGAATTAAACAAATGGCTTTCCAGGGAAGAAATTCATGTGATCAGGCCATTCTGCAAATAGCTTCAGACCTAATCCTGTTCTCATTATAATAAAGTTCCTTCTCTAGTGATAGAATAAAGTGACTCTGTGTTTCTTCACCATAACTGCTGAAATGTGACACATCAGATGTTGACTCATTTTGAATAGACATGAGAAAACATGCTCTTGGAATCTGATAAAGCCAAGGAATGGAAGGAACACTTTACCAAACCAAGCTACAATTAATATAGAGAGAGGTGAAGTGCAAGTCAGGTCACTGAGGTATGCAAGAAGCAGTGAAGGTGAACTATGTACAAATCATTTGCCTCTACTGAGTATGGAGCTTGATCGTTATGAGATTGCATCTAACATGTGGGAAGCATTTCATATCACACTGGAATGTAATATGCAAACAGGAGTGCTGTTTGCAAAGGATACAGAAGCCCAGAGAAAGTGTAGAGAAATGTATGTGACTTCAGTATCTGTAAGAAAGAATATACATGAGATTGTCTGTCTAGCAGTTGGGATTTTACAAAAGAAACTTTATGAGACTAAAACCAGTAGCACGCATAAAGCTTTGCCTTTCCTTGTCTGCACAACCAACCATAAAGCTTCTGCTGAAACTTTCCAAAGCTGATTCCTCCTATGGATTTAAAGAAATAATACCCAGGTTTGATGGACTAAAAGATTTTTTGATGATCTATGACACCGAAGCTGTTGATTGGTGTTTTCCACACTCTAATCAGTTCTGTAGACATGAGGCTTTTGAAATGACAGCTAGATGGATAAAAATCATATAAGCTTAAACACATTAAACTATTGATAATGTGACCAGCCCTTCTGCTGCAAGTCACATTATTTTATGAGGCTGTAATGTAACTGAATATCCAGCTTGGGTGATCTATTATATTGTATATCACATTTTAGACACACATTTTCTTTGCTGCATTGTATAAGAGCCTAAGATGTTTTTGGAATTGGCCTGTTTTACAGACGCATTTATGTGCTACAGCCATAATAATATTACAGTATATATTGCTAATGAGACACATCTTGATGTTCTTATATAGACAATGCTTCCATTGTTTGTTTGCAATTTGCCCATGTACAGATTTTGGTATTTGGTTCACTGCTAGGGCCTTATGGTTAGCAGGAGGTATATGCTCTACCTTTATTTCAAGGGGATATGTTTACTTAAGGCATTAAGCAGAAGCACAAAAACCTGCTAAGCAAATGGAGCTCATCTGGCACAAACCATTTTCAGGTCTGATTAACTCTGTGATAAAATTGTTGCAAGTGTTTGGTGAAGCAGAACTCACAGTAGTTGTACTAAGTGATATAGTAGGAGCACAGAGATTATGTGAGTTAGTTCCAGTAAATGGAGTACCTAAATGGAATCCACTTTAAGGGTACTCACAACAGCAGAGAATACTGGGGACGGGGAGGTATGAGCTACATCTTCTTAAAACATGCCCCCCCACGTCCATTAATGTTCCTCTACAGATCCACAGACATACTATCTTATATAACACTTTCAGATGACATTAGTTTTCCAGCCACTTACCTATGTTAAAGCAAACAGTCTTGGATCATTTTGTAGTATTGGAGACAGCTAGTTAATCAGGTGTAACATGAAACTATGACATGATTTACTGCATGCTGGTAGCTTATAATGTAACTGTATTGCCCTGCTGTATGTATTGTATAATAGCTTTAAGCTGCCCTTGGACAAGGCCGCATTGTAAACAAGCTCTCCAACTCAACTGGGATATCCTGTAAAAATATTTTTAAAAAGCAGCAGCTGACATCATTGTGAAGAATAACTACTATTTCTCTCCAAAAGCCTAAATGACCCCCAGTAAAATAATCAGCTATGTCTCCAGATACAACTCTGACTATGCTGATGTCATAGTCTTAACTAGTAATTTTGTACCACCTCTCTCAACATTGAAATAAAATGATCTGATGATTTATCGGGACTGTGTGGCCATGCTGGACCACACACCATCCTCTGTTATATCGTGCAAAATGTGCCATTGGAATAAGAAAATAATTTGGCCTCTTGAAAATAAATTCTTAGCAACTTTTATGACTGTCCCCCCTTGAAAACAGGCCCAGTTTAGTCCATGATATGAGATGACTTATAGGATACTTCTTGAGCTTAATTTAAAAAGTGTTTTAAGCACAGAAAAGGTCTGAGTGTTTGCCTTGCAAGTATTATACCAACTCTTCACATTCGTGAGTTGATAGCCATACTTTCTCTTGTCTTTTGAGATTGCTGTAGTAAGGTCCTCTTCATCTCTGTCATTAAACTCCAATCCTGTAATGTCCCTTTATTTGTTACTAATATTATTTAGGACATGAAGTAGGTCTCCCGGTCATTAGATTGTGGAATTCAGTGTGTCATCTTCTAGTTGGAATTGATAACATCAATAGCATTTCAAAGATGTACTTTTTAACAAATCCCTTCCTATTCTTCACCCCCCTTCCCCCAGCCAGAGAGTTAGAGCATTGGGATTACCTATACATTTTGCCTGCAAATCTGAGAATTTTCATCTAGAAGAGTGTTTCCCAACCTGGGGTCTGCGAGGATATTGCAGGGGTTCCATGGAAAAAATAAAAGATTAATAAAATGATCATAGAAAATAAGTTTAAATAAATTACAAAGTTACGATCAATTATTATTTTTAAATTAAATATCTTCCACTAATTGCTGTCCAAAAATCTATGTTGTGGCACCTTTCCGTGATGGAACAATCATGATGGTTAGAAGCATATAAATGTTAGCCATCCATTCAACATGGCTGAAATCAGGCTTGCTGAAGAGAAAGAAGACAGATGAGCATAGTGAAGCATCCACAAGTGGAACATTTAATCAAACAGACATATGTAAACAAAGTGAAAAAATACTCTGCTGACTGCTAGAATTGGCTTTGATGGGGGTATGCGAACAGGGTGATTGGGGATCCACGAATGGTTCGGGGGAAGCATTTGGGGGTCCACACTAGTGAAAAGATTGGGAACCACTGATCTAAAAGATAACCCAGCCAGACAACAGCGAATTTTGTGTTTTAAAAATCAATGGTGGTACTTAATGGACAACAAAAGAATGAAAATAGCATTATCTTCTAACAGAAGAAGAGCTATGGAAAGAAAGATGGACTACTTTAATTTCTCTACTATAGCATACTTATGAATTTGAAATTGGCCTGCAAAGGATGAAAAACTATTTGTGCTGGCATCTTTTTCTTTATATTGCATTAAAAGGACCTGATGTTACTCTTCTTTATTTTTAAATTTCAACATCTTTTTACCCTAAAAAATTGTCACTGGACACTACTAAAATTATTGGTATATAGAGCTGCAAAATGCTGGTGTGACTGTTTACTGTACCTTTTAAAGCAGGGATGGGGAACCTTTTTTTGGGTCAGGAGCCACTGACTCTCAGAAAAATCCATTGAGGGCTGCACACAAGTGAGAAGCAAAAAGGAAAAAAAAATCTCCTCACTGATGAGGCCCCCTCCAACTAAGAAACAGAAAGATACTCCCCACATTCCCCTCACACCAGAGCCTAGCAGGGGCCCAGGCGAATAGATTTTTGTGGGCTCCTGCCCTGTAGTGGGTCCGCAGCAAGGGGGGAAAGCCCTGAGCCTCAGAGGCCGGATCCAGGCAAACTGGAAGCCACATTCCAGCCTCCCCGCCCCCAGACCTGAGATTCCCCACTTCTGTTTTAAAGTGTGGACTATTCTGTGTGACTGGCAGAGCTGAAGAGCAGTTTGTTGGAAGAGCTTGATCTGGTTGGAGACTGAAGTAAGGCTCAAGATAATGAATTAACAAGCAATTCTTTGGTTTGCAAACTTGATTTTTCTTTTCTTTTCCTTTTTTTTTTTCGTCCTGGATAATCCAATCATTTTACAGTTGCTGTAGTTAAATTTTAAAGGTTTAAAAGGGTGATTGGATTTTGGATACTGGTAACAACAATGATACTAGAGTGAAAGTGGGCTGTCTTATTGCAAAATCCTAGTGGAGACAAGACATGGGCAATTTTTTACCTCAGTATTGCTAGTGGAGGTAAATGCCAGTGAGGGGATATAGTCTTTGATCACAAATAGCTACATTTAGAAAGACAGTTTTTACAGCAGGCTAGCTAACTTGAGTTAAATCTTGCTGTCCAAATCCATTTTTTTGGCAGTGAATATATAGCATGAGATGAGAAGACAATTTTAGTCAGACTGTTGAAATTTTTTTGGATGAAATCCTGGTGCCATTGAATTCAGTGGCAAAACTCCCATTGACTTAAGGGAAGATTAGCATTTTGTCTTTCTGTTAACAGTTGCTTGACTCTAGTGACTAATTAAATAGTTTCTCCAAAATGTTCAGTGTTAAAGTCCCAACATTCTCCATTAATTCCAAGCTTATATCAGTGTTTTAGAAGCTATCATGTAATTACTCAGAACTGGTCTATTCAATAAGAATACGTCTACCCAGCAGTGTTATTTCGGAATGACTAATGTTATTCTGAAATAACATAGATGTGCACTATACTACAAGCCTTTATTTCAAAATAATGTGGAGCTGGAGGACTTCTTACAGTGACTCATGGTAACCCTCATTTCATGAGGAGTAAGGGAAATCAAAGGAAGAGTGTTCTTCTTTTGACTTCCTGCTGTGTAGACAGCACCAAAAGCTGAATTAAGCTATTTTGACTTCAGCTATGTCAATTGCGTAGCTGAAGTTGTGTAGCTTAATTCAACTTTTGCCCTGCTGTGTAGACATACCCTAAGGTGCTGAGAACAAGTGCCAGAGCTAGCAATCCATCCACAGTGACTGTCATCAATGAAACTTGACTAGGGTTAGCAGAGAGGTTGTAGCAGTGCAACCTGCTTATAAAAAGGGCTTGATTGTCAAGAAACATTGCTCATCTCCTGTAGTCTATATGGGTACGTATACACAGCAGGGCAAAACTCGAAGTTATGCAGCTTCAGCTATGTCAACTGCATATCTTAAGTCGAAATAGGTTAATTCAGCTTTTGGTGAGAACACTCTTCCTTCGACTTCCCTTACTCGTGAAATGAGGGTTACCGTGAGTTGCTGTAAGAAGTCCTCCAGCTCACCATTATTTTGAAATAAAGGCCTGTAGTGTAAACACACATTATGTTGTTTTGGAATCAAGTCAATTATTCAGAAATAATGCTGCAGTATAGAAATGGCCTATTAGTTCAACCTAACAGTGTCCCTAACCGACCCATTACTATGACAGAAAGCACGATGCTGGGGGTTAAGGTAGGTGTGAGAATGTACTGTAGCTGTCATGGATAAAGGCAGGCCATTGTTTTAGGGTTATTTATTCACCTAATTAGACTTATTCCAGAGGGTGATTTTTCAGCTGTTTGCTTTAATGTACTGTTCTCCTTGGTTTTGCTTTACTTTCTTTAGAGTGAGTCTCTCTCTAAATTCCTCTAGAGTCCAATTTATGTTTGTTAACATTTCTTGAATGATTCTCTCTGAAAGTGGGGAAAGTATATGGCAAACTCCGATAATAAAACACGGTATTTTCCAAATCTACCAGAACTGCCCACTCCAATGATAAGCAGCCTGCTCTAACATACTTCCATCTATTAAACACTCCTGGGTCCTTATACACAGGGCTGGCCTTACCCAGGCTAGGAGACATGGTCAGGGGCACACTGTGTTGAAACCTCTCCCCATGCACAAAGACACCCCAAGACCTTGAGTGCTAGGCCCAAAGCTGGGGAAAGGCAGGGATGGGAGCTTCAGCTGCTAGTCTTGACCAGGCTGGGGAGGGAGGAGACTTTCTCATCCTCTGCATGGGCCACTCCTGGGGCTGGGTCAGACTCATTTTGGGGAACCTAACCTGGCTGCAGGAAGCTCTGTGCACTCCCCTGACCCACTTCCTGTCCCCATCACTCCCCAGCTATGGGGGAGAGGTCATAGACTAGGAAACTGCTTTCCTCCTCCACCCAACCCCCGTGAATCCAGACTCAAAGAAAGAACCAATATCTCATTTCTCCCAGGGCACTCTTGTCTGTGAAGCTAACCCTGCTCCTAATCTACTGGAGAGCTGCTCTTACTCCCTCTCCACGATTGCAACTTCCCTCCATCATCGCTGTTGGTAAATGACTAACTTTCCACCTGCTGTAGGTGCCAAACTCTCTCACTTCCTGGTCCAGCCCTACCTTGAATTCAGGAATCTTGTAACTTGTTTCTTTTTAGCTCTCTCCAGCACTGCCAAAAGGTCACTGAAAGGCATTGATTATTCAATAAAAGTTACATGATAGTAGAAGCTAGAGTCCCTCATCAAATGTATTCAAAGATATGGCCCCTGCCTCTAAGTACAAATACTGTTGAAAAGACAACTCTTAATTAATAGCAAGCATTTCAAGAGAACACCCAATCCAGTCTGGGAATGGCTCCTGTCTGCAATACCTAAAGTCAGCTCTGTGAAATGTAGCTACCTGGAGTTTTCTAATTAATTCAACTGCATTTTTATTGTGTACCACAAAGGCAAGCAGCATAGGTGCCAACTTCTAGTCAAGCTGGAGGATGCTCAGCCCCCTCCCCTCTGCCCTATGCCCCTGCCCCCAGGCCTCTCCTTCCCATAAACCTCTGCCCCTCCCTGCCTCTTTCCACCTCCTCCACCAAGTGCACGGCCTCCTCCCTCTCCCTCCTGAGGGCTCAGAACACCATAAAACCTCTGTTTTGCACTGGGAAGGAGTTGGTCAGGAGGGCCACAGAGGGGGGAGCTCGGCTGCCAGTGGATGCTGAGCACCCGCTATTTCCCCTTGTATTCTCCAACTCGGGAGCACCCACAGAGCTGGGGGCTTTGGCAAGTGGCACAAATAGAGCTTTGGGGGCAGAAGAACGATGAGCATCTTGCTCTAAAAAAAAAAAAGCGTTAATAAAAATCCAGTGTTCTCTCTTTTTGTTTTTTTGTATTTTTTGTTTATGACAAAATCCAGTTCCACTTACTAATAGGTGCAGTTGTGTGGTAGTTGGGGGCATGCTGGGACTGGCTTCTTATCAGTGAGGGGGGAGTGCAGGAGTAGATACCTCAAGGTCCCTTAGGTCATACTCTAGCTTTGTTTTGCGTATGCAAATTGTTGATATTAGTGGGAGCTTGGTGCAACTATGAAGAGTAGAAATTAGCCATTAGGAATGTTTGCCATATTACTACACTACAGCCTCCCTAATCTGGGTGTCCCCAATCCAGAAACACCCATGGTTTGGACCCTGGCAGTGGAGAGGAGGAAGTAGCTCTGGGTATGTCTACACTACAAAGTTAATTCGAACTAACAGCCGTTAGTTCGAATTAACTTTAATAGCAGCTACACATGCAAACCGCTAGTTCGAATTTAAATCGAACTAGCGGAGCGCTTAATTCGAACTAGGTAAACCTCATTCTACGAGGACTAACACCTAGTTTGAATTAAGCAGTTCGAATTAAGGGCTGTGTAGCCACTTAATTCGAACTAGTTGGAGGCTAGCCCTTCCCAGGTTGCTCTGGTGACCACTCTGGGCCAAACCAGGGAAACTTTTCCGCCTCCCTTCTGGCCCTGGAGCCCTTAAAGGAGCACAATCTGGCTACAATGCGTGTGCCAGTTGCAAGCCTGCCAGCACCCAGCCAGCAGACCCTGCACCTGGCATGGTATGAGCCAGCCACCCACTGCCACCCAGCCCTCCGCCTCTTCCGGGACCAGGCTGGCGGCACCCAGGAGCCTGCCTGGGGCCGCAAGAGGCGGACGCCCGCCTGGTCTAGTGCGGAGATCGTGGACCTCATTGAGTTTTGGGGGGAGGCCTTCAACATCCATGATCTCTGCACTAGGCACAGGAATGCGGCCGTCTATGGCAGGATAGCTGCCAGCCTGGCCACCAAAGGCCACATGCGAACCCAGGAGCAGGTTTGCATGAAAATCAAGTTGGTCCAGTGAGACCCCCGACCCTGAGCCCTGAGTTTAGAACATAAAAACAACAATACTGGGTCTGACCAAAGGTCCATCTAGCCCAGTAGCCTGTCTGCCGACAGTGGCCCACACCAGGTATCCTGGAGGGGATGGACCAAAGGCAATGACCAAGCAATTTGTCTCGTGCCATCCATCTCCAGCCTTTCACAAACAGAGGCCAGGGACACCGTTCCTACCCCCTGGCTAATAGCACTCCATGGACCCAACCTCCATGAATTTATCTAACTTCTCTTTAAACTTTGTTATAGTTCTAGCCTTCACAGCCTCCTGTGGCAAGGAGTTCCACAGGTTGACTATGTGCTATGTGAAGAAGAACTTTCGCTTATTAGTTTTAAACCTGCTGTCCATTCATTTAATTTGGTGTTCTCTAGTCCTTCTATTATGGGAACTAATGAAGAACTTTTCTTTATTCACCCTCTCCACACCTCTCATGCTTTTATAGACCTCTATCATATCCCCCCTCAGTCTCCTCTTTTGTAAGCTGAAAAGTCCCAGTCTCTTTAGCCTCTCTTCATATGGGACCTGTTCCAAACACCTAATCATTTTAGTTGCCCTTTTCTGAACCCTTTCCAAGGCCAAAATATCTTTTTTGAGGTGAGGAGACCACATCTGTACACAGTACTGAAGATATGGTGTACCACAGTTTTATACTGCCCCTCCTCCTTCTTCCCCTGGCTTCCCCCTTCCAGCTCCCTCCTCCCAGGTTTTCCCCTCTCCTCTCCCACCCTCTCTCTTCCTCTCTCCCACCTCCTTTTCCCAGTCTCCCCAGAGGTTAATCTCCCCCCGCCCCCAGCAGTTTTGTTAAATAAAGAGCGTTTCTATTTTTGAACACACGTGTCCTTTATTTTGTACATCAGGAAGGGGGGCTAGGGAGGGGTAAGTGGAAGGAGGTGAGGGAAGAATGGGGCACGAGCGCCCGATGGGGAGGACTGGGGTGGCTCTGTGGGCTCCTCGGGGTGAAAGCTCTCCTGCAGGGCCTCCTGGAGCCTGACAGCCCCCCGATTAACCCCCTCAGATGGCAGCCTGTGGCAAGTGCAGCCGGGCTGATGGCTGAGTGCTGTGATGTGCCGAGTGTGGGCACTCAAGGCACTCCAAGACAGGACTGCTTTGCTGTCCCTCATCGAGGTAGACAAGCAAGCGGGGAACCCTGAGAACTGTCTGTCTGGGGTGGGGGTCGGGTCCCTTTAAGCACAGCCCTCGGCTAGCCTGAGGCAGCAGCTCCACACTCTAAGTCCTAACCTGATGCCCTGCCGGCACTGGTTCTGGCCAGCCTTAACCTCTGTTCAGGGTCCACTCAATGTGGACATGCTAGTTCGAATTAGTTTTTAGGTCTAGATGCACTAATTCGAATTAGCTTAGTTTGAATTAACTAATTCGAACTAAGTTAGTTGGAATTAGTGCTGTAGTGTAGACGTACCCTCTGTCTGCTGCCACTCCCCTGTCCCCCCCCCCAGCTGAGAGAACTGCAGTGAAGTGCTGGTCTGGAGGCTTTTCGCCGGCCACTCCCATAGTAACGTGGGAGGAGGGTGGAGGTACCTGGGAACAGGAGGGAAGTGCGGAGCCACATGGGCCCCAGGGTGCAGGGCTCCCAGATAAAGACCCTATCCCCATCACCCTCATGCCTAGACCCTGCAGCACTCTCCGTAGCCCAGGAAATTCCATATTCTGACATACTTTATTTCCCAGCCTTGCTGGATTAAAGAGGTTAATGTGTAATGGCAAATACAAACCCAGAGGGTGGGTGTAGCTCCAGTTGGCTAGAGATTGCCTGTCCTTGCATTCCAATTATTACTCCTGGAACAAGGAAACATCCTTCCTACTCACCTGCAGACCAACCTTTATCCTTTATAACAACAGCCGGGCTGCAGCCTGATTCTGCAATGGCTTTCATCCTTCTGCAAAGAAAAAAACATTTTTCTAATGAAGTGTTAGTGTTTTGTTATGCTTCTCAAAATCCAAGGCTAGTTTGCCAACCCTGAGGTTTCCCAAGCTGTATCTCCTCCCTGCTTTGGCAATGCTAGTCTGACCAAATAAGATTAGACAGTAATTCATGTACTAATTGGAGATGGGATTGGCTTTCAGAAAAAGGCCTACCCAGATCTAAACAAGAACACTACAGTTGTTGAAGTGAAAACATAGATCTGCTAGACTCCACATCCAGCTTACTTGATGGGTAACTTCCTGTGCATCCCACGTAAGCAGATAAAGTGATCTGAGCAAACGTAACTACGCTATCTGAATAATTTTTTTAAAGAAGGAAATAATGACAGGAGACAAAAGGATGCTAATGCCCTATCTGAAAAGGAGTGAGATGTAATGGCATTACAATCAATCCTGGGCTTTTGCAGTAGTGCTTTTATCACCTGTAGGAACACAATAGAGACTTATGCATTTATTTTAATAACTACCAAATAACACTCCTGTCCTAACAATACCAAAGTATAAGAACAAGATCGAAATATATAAATGCAATATATCAATCCCACTGTCTTTATCAAATGGTGGATCTGATTATGATTCACTTACACTGGTTTTACATTGACTTCGTGGACTTTTCTTATTCACACTACTATATATGGGTACGTCTACACTACAAAGTTAATTCGAACTTACAGACGTTAGTTCGAATTAACTTTGATAGGCGCTACACATACAAACCGCTAGTTCGAACTTAATTCTAACTAGCGGAGTGCTTAATTCAAACTAGGTAAACCTCATTCTACGAGGACTAACGCCTAGTTCGAATTAAGTAGTTCGAATTAATACAGAGTTGCTCTGCCCCCAGCTTCCTGGAATCAGCCTGATCAGTTTCAACACCTGCTGAATCTGGAGCCTGGGACAGAACAGCTGGGGCGCTGCCTGGTAGGTTCCCACAGGACCAACCGGGCAGCACCCCAGCTGCTCTACCCGAGGCGTCCCGCAACAAAAGCCTGGTCTGCTGGGGAGGGGGGGGGGGCGCACTAGCAGACCAGAGAGACCCGAGCAAAGCCGCACAGGCGGAGGGACCCCGCCGCCCGTGTGGCTTTGCTCCTGTCCCCCTGGTCTGCTGGGGGGGTCCAGCAAAGCCACTGCCCAGGCGGCGGCTTTGCTCGGGTGTCCCTGGTCTGCTGGGGGGGGGGATCCAGCGGCTTTGCTGGACCCCCCCAGCAGACCAGGGAGACCGGGAGAAGCTTTTCTCGCCCCGGAGGACACGGGTGGTGACCCGCCGCCCGTGAGCTCCGGGGCGAGAAAAGCCCCGTTCGTAAGTCGGATCCGCGTAAGTCGGGGACTGCCTGTACATACAAATATAAGAAATAAATTATTACAATAATACAGTTGTGGGAATGTTCAAACTTCAAGATGTAGGAAGACAAGGTAGATATATTCAAGTCATAGAAGAAACCTATTAGTCTATGGAATAATCTCTCAAGGGGAAGTATTGGAAGCCCCATCACATAGCACATTTAAAACTGTATTGGAAAAAATTCTAGAAAACGCATAATAGGGGACTTGCCTCATCAGGAAGGAGCTGGACTAGATGACATCATAGGTCTTTTCCATCTCTAAACTATATGAATATTGTTACCATTTTTGACCCAAGGGTCTAACTAGAAATTTGGGGTCTAGTAGGATCTTCCAGTTAGGACAAGAAATTGGTGATAGGAATTTCTTTTGAAGCAGTTTTGTTAATTTATAAAGTTGTAAGAGCATATGAATGGACATCATGGCTTAAACCAGTGGGTCCCTCTAGCCCAGTAGCCTGTCTTCTGACAGTGGACCATGCTAGATGCTTCAGAGGGAATGAACAGAACAGGGAAATTTTGAGTAATCATCTCTGGTAGTCCAATCCAGCTTTTAGTAGTTGAAGATTTAGAGACACAGGGTTGCATCCCAGAGGGCATGTCTACACTATGGGACAAGGTTGAACTAAGATATGCAACATCCACTACATTAATTGCATAACTGAAGTCTAAGTAGCTTAACTCCACTTCTGGTGCTGTCCACACTGTAGGAAGTTGACAGGAGAACACTCTCCCTTCAACTTCCCTTACTCCTCGTGAAATGAGGTTTACAGGCATTGGAGTAAGAAGTCCTCCATCTCAACATTGTCTTGAAATAACGCTGCTGTGTAGACAAAGCCTGATTGTCGTCACTAATAGCTACTGATGGTCTGTGTGTGTCTGAACACAGAAGGAATCAAATAGCAGCATCAAGAATGCTCTTTTTCAGCCTGTTTCCCTGACCCCAAACCTCTTCCTGAGGTTTTTCTAGGGTCAGATTCAGACACCATGCTTTCAGCTGCTCCTTCAAGCTCTTTCTGTTTCTCACCTGGCTATTGTATTTTCTGCCTCTTCCTCTTCCCCACCACTCCATTTAAAACAGTATTCAGCAAAGCTCCTGGGTGAGTGGGTGTGGTGGTGATGGGGGGGAGGGGACGCATTGTCCTTTTGGCTTATCTTCATGTTAACTGAAAGAGGAGTGCACACCAATCAATCTCAATGAAGTTTTAACTTGACCCATAACAAAGTTTCACCCAGCTCATAGCAATATTATAACAACAGGATGCTAAATTCCATATGCAGGCAGAACTTTGGGAAGTTTTCAGTAAAGCAGTTTAATGTTTCATCTGTTCATCAAATTTATAATTCCATCAAAAAGAAAGTTTGCTGGGATCTAGTTTCCATAAACCCATGTTGATTGACATATTACCCTGTTTTAATTCGTCTATTAATCCAATTCCATAACAGCCTCTCCATTATCTTGCTCAGATGTCAGAATGACAGGCCTATAATTTCCCATCTCATTCTGTTAATCCTTTTAAAATATTGGCACAGCATTAACTTTCTTCCAGTCTTCTGGAACCTAATACTGTAGTTTAGTCAGCTCTTCAGCCAGCAACTCTACTGATCTACTGATTTTTAAAAGGTTTAACTTCCATAGCTGCTGTTTAATGTCTTTCTGAGACCCTAGCAGATTCTAGAGTGCTGTACTAGGATATGGTCTGACCACATTGGGTTCTGTCCTCCTGCCACATACAGAACAGAAAGACTTACAAACACTTCTGCATTTTCTGCAGTATTGATAATTCCACCATTTCTGTCTTGTAATGGACCAACACTCTCAAGATTTGTTGTTTCTGTCTAGTTATATATGGGTTCAAGTGTGTCTAGGATCAGGACCAGAGTTCACAATTCTGTAAAGTGAGAGTCACAAAGATTTTCCCTTAAATGATGAACAAGTTTTTTGTGCTCTTCTGTCCCAACTAGCAATGCCTCCCCCGTATAGGAGACTGTGCATGTTATTGCTTCACACCCTTGCCTCTGGATGGCTTCTTCTTAGCATATGTATAATATGCCTCAAGTGGCACATGACCAAGATTCATTATTGGTTCATTAGCTTTCCTGGCCTGAGCTAGGTACTAACAGGGAGCATGAATGCAGATCCATGTCCTCCTCGACAGGGAGTGTAGCATGAATGCAGATCCATGCACTCCTGCCTCCTCCCCTTGCACCTCATTGACTGACTAGAGAAAAGTGGAATTTGTTCATGGGCTCTTGCGCACAGAGCAATGCTACCTGTAGGCAAAGTGGCAAGGAGCCCTGAAGAGGGGTGTTTCTCGTGTGTGTGTGTGTGTGTAGGGACCCATGAAACATGTTTCTTAATTTTTATTGCTGAATTTCATTTAAAAAAACTACAATTTTTTTTAGAAAAAGACACTGCCTTTCCTCAAATCTGTAACCTGTCCCATGTATAGAATGGCAGGCAAATGTTGGATACTTCACAAGAAGCTGAGTCACACAGGGCCTTATATTTTTCAGGTATCTGTTTGGGGGGGTGGGGGTGGGAAGACTTACAGCTCCCACTGGGCTTTCTCAGAATTGTGAATGTTCAACACTGAAAATGAGGCCCCTGGAAAATAGCAAAGAAAACTACCTGCATCTATTTTTGATTATGCCCAGTGTACAGTGTCACCTTCTTGGATTTGACATTAGGGCAGCAAAATCCTGTGAAGTCAAGTCATTATGGGGCAAGAGCCAACCCCTCCTTGCTGAAGACTGCATAGCTGGCACATAGATTCCAAAGGCTCAGGGCTGTAGGACTAAGTTTTGCCACCAACAAGTTTTGTTCAGTTTGAAGCAACTGCCTCCATGAAGAGACAACATTTAATCACAGCAATATACACATAACTCTTTTTAAAGTTTTCCTTATTTCATTTCAAAATATAGAAAATGTTTTTCCTCCCCCTCCTTGGTCTTTGAAGATATTTTTGATTGATAAAACATGTTTCCTATACTTTCTTAAATTAGCCTAGCAAAGCCTCCTTTTATGTCTGCCTTAATTGTACTGAAGCAAACTGTGATTTAGCTGGCTTCAAATTTCCATTCATGGATGCCAGGAGCAGTGTGTTTGGTTGTTCTTTGTGATTCTAGGTCCTGCCAAAATGAGTCCCTCCAGCAGTTAGCTTCTGATTTTCTTGGATGTCAGACATTAAATCAAGAGACACATGATGAAGTGTTAATTCTGAGTGATTGCTGCCTCTCATCTGCCGCTATCAAAGTATGAGGCTGTGTCCAGACTCAGGGGTTTTTTCGGGAAAAGTAGCCTTTTTCCGAAAAAACTTCCCCTGCGTCCAGACTCAAGCCGCGTTCTTTCGAAATTAAATCGAAAGAACGCGGCTTTTCTTTCGATGGCGATAAACCTCATTTCATGAGGAAGAACGCCTTCTTTCGAAAGTTCCTCTTTCGAAAGAAGGCGTTCTTCAATGTAAATAGGGCTTCTTCGAAAGAGAGCATCCAGACTCACTGGATGCTTTCTTTCGAAAAAGCAAGCCGCTTTTTCGAAAGTTCAACGTGCAGTCTAGATGCTCTCTTTCGAAAGAGCCTCTTTCGAAAGTATCTTTCGAAAGAGCCTCTTTCGAAAGAGGCTTGCAGTCTAGACATAGCCAGAGTGAGGGAACGGGAGAGAAATTTGGCATACAAAGACTTCCTCTCTCAGCAGAAATCTGCTTGCCTTAGTAATAACAGCAAAAAATGTCTAGATATACTTTTGTACTGAATATCACTTAGGTTTTTATTAAGCTTTTCAGTTACTGTTTCCAGCTGTGTAGTGGATGTTTTCTTTAATGTTATATTTTCTGCTTTTATGTACAAGTTACACAAAATGACTTTTTTTATGTGCACTGGAGATATGTAAGCTGTCCCCCTCCTGTGGAGCTGGAATATGTAATGTTCTCTTCTTTTACAGCAAGAGAACATTAAAAGAAGAGAACATTACATAGTCTAGTCCGGGGAGAGGGGAGCATCTCTCTCATCCTTTGTGAACATAAAATAAGCTACCATAGATAACCCCTATGTTTGAAATGCAATATTGTGAACTGTTTTGCAGGGACAGCAGTATAATAGTCAGCTGAAGAACCCTTTGTATAGTGAATGGAAAGATAAAAACAGATTAGCAGAATCTCCATCTTTCTAAAATCCTTTTCGTTTTAATTCTTTGGGAGTGACATCTGAGAGATGATGGGGCTGTGTTGCATGTATGCGTGTTTTGTTTTTTATTAAATTTTGAAAGCTGAATGGGATAACTAAGCCCTTGCTACCTAATTAAAGATATTTCAATATTTAAAAAGAGGCACATATGCTCAAAGGACTAGCTCTAGATTCAAACGATCTAACTTTAATGCGCCTCTTGCTATAGTAGCTAGATGCAATGATTCTAAGAAATCATTGGGTCTCAGGCTACAGCGCTGTAGCCTGGTTTATACTGGCATTTTACAGCACTGTAATATACTGTGCTTGGGATGTGTTTTTTCATACCCTTGAGCCAGAAAGTTACAGCACTGTCAAGCCCCTGTGTAGACTGAGCCTTAGTTCAGCCAGGCATGGAAACTGTTAGTAGCAACAGCCATGTAAGAGTCAGCAAAGTGTAGACAGCACCTAAGGGATGACAACTATATTGCCAACACCTTATTTAGAAAGAGGTGACACACTAGGTTTTGGAGAAATGGTTAATAAGAGCCCTGACGGGCATTAGTACAAAACTAACTACTGTTTTAATGAAGGGAAATTAATTCAACTGTACGATCAAACTATGAGATGCCAAATCCTGTCCTGCCTTATATTTGCATCAAAGCAGAATTGAGACTTCTTAAAAGAAAAAAAGAAAAGCTCCAGACCTAAGAGTGGGTCACCAAAACCAGGAGGAGCATGACATTGTCATCTAACACTCATTTGTTGAATACTGACTGGGCTACATTCCCCTCTGGGTTGTGGAGGCTGTCCCGAGTAGCAGAAAGGGAACAAGCATAGGAGGCTGCAGCAATAGGAAGCAACCAGGGGTCAGGGAGGGCACAGTAAGTTAAGTGGGTAGCATGGGCCAGGATGGCACTGATTCAATCCATCTGTTCAGCAGCCTCAGGGTATGTCTACACTGCAGAGTTTTTCTGGAAAAATGGCCGGTTTCCTAGAAAAACTACACTTATGTCCACGCTGCAATTGTGCTCTTTCAACAGATAGTTGAAAGAATGGAGGGGTTTTTCCAACATTGGTAAACCTCTTTCTATGAGGAAGAAGCCTTTTTCTGAAAGAGCTCTTTCAGAAAAAGGTGTGTGTGCACAGGGAAGCAGGGTTTTTTTCGAAAGAAGAGGCCTTCAGGAAAAAACACAGGTGCTCTGGTGGCCACTCTGTCCATAGTAATCACAACTTAAATGCGAGATAGCGTCCAATCAACATGGATGCAAAAAGCTGATTGCTTTTTTTGATGCACTTTGCTGTTTGGATGCTGTCTTTCAAAATAAGTTTTTCTGGAAGATCTCTTCTGGAAAAGCTTCTTCCAAAAGAAGCCTGCAGTCTAGACATAGCCTCAGTTTGTTGTTTTCCTCTAGTCCCCCGATAGAAATCTCCCTGCAGTTTAGTTAAATCTGACCTCTAGAGACTGGGACACCATTGCTGTGAGTGGGTTTAACCCATATGTGAATTCACCACAACATATACTGCTTTCAATTTAGCTTCTCTAAGGAAAAAATAAAGCTAAAAGGTACAGCTGCAGAATTATTAAAAGCTGTAGGTATGCCCCTGCAGAGTGTGGCGGCTGCATAAGCTTGCCCTGTGATAAGTACCTTAATTATATATTTTAAACAATTTGTGGGGTAATATGTTCACATTTTATTTAATTATCTGCAATTAAAAATGATGAATTCTATTTGTGTAACCAAACCTCAAGTAGGTCGATGAAAATGAAGTTTCAGAATCTTAATGACACAGGAATATTTAAATATCACACAGCCTGGCATGTCTCCGTATGTTCAGGACTGGCTCACATTTCACATGTCAATACATCTAAGGCATAGCAAGATTCCCCTAGGAGAACATTGTCCACTCTTATTGAATATTCTAAAGATAATCCTTTAGAGCAACTTGATATTTATTGAGCTTTACAGTACTTTTCTGTGTGGGGGGATAAACTGAATCCCATTACTAGATGGCTTTAAATCCCAGAAGTCAAGAAAATCGGGGTATCAAATGCAGTTTATTAAAAGGATATTGTCAGGATGTTTAGGACAAACAGTTAGGTAAAGTATAAGCCTCCTATCCCATGCCCCTCAAAAGCTTTTATAAAAACCTAATACCAATAGAAACATTTTAATTTTTTTAGTTGAATGAACAATTTTTTGCTTGTAAACATTCTTTTGACTTTGAAAGCCAACATTGCAGCTATGTACTAATGGATGAGGATGAAAAAGTGAAATCAATTAATTCATTTTAATTGACCAAGTTGATTGAAGTATAGGAAGTACACTTCATAAATGGTATTAAGGAGTGGCTGGTCCTTTAAAGCCAGATGGCTTTCAGCCCTATCTGTGTCCTAATTAACTCATCTCCCCCTTGAGCTAGTTGGGGTGAGTGGGAATGGGTCATGACCTACGAGGAGAAGCTGATGGATTTGGGTTTGTTTAGTCTGCAGGAGAGAAGAGTGAGGGGGGATTTGATAGCAGCCTTCAACTTCCTGAAGGGAGGTTCCAAAAAGGATGGAGAGAGACTGTTCTCAGTAGTGACGGATGGCAGAAGAAAGAGCAATGGTCTTAAGTTACAGTGGGGGAGGTCTAGGTTGGAAAATCTATTTCACTAGGTGGGTGGTGAAGCACTGGAATGGGTTATCTAGGGAGGTGGTGGAATCTCCATCCCTAGAGGTTTTTACATCCTGGCTTGACAAAGTCCTGGCTGGGATGAGTTAGTTGAGGTTGGTCCTGCTTTGGGCCAGGGGTTGGACTCAATGACCTCGTGAGGTCTCTTCTAGCCCTAGGACTATGATTCTATAATTCTATGATTCTATATGGGCCAATCAGGCCACTGGGACAAATAATGGAGAGACCTGAGTGGTTGGGGAGAGAAGGAGGCTGGCTCTGGGAACTGCTGTTCACTTGAGAGTAACCCAAAAGAACCCAGAAGGCACTGAGCTAAAAGATACTGGGCTTTAGGAAGTAGGGTTGTGGGACCCTTTACCTAGGGTAACCAGATTTTGCTATGCTGAAGGGACACCTGGTAAAATTATTCATATTCAAGCAAGCTCAACCGCAACCAGTCAGAACTGTGCAGTACAAAAGTTCAAAACATCAAGTACATTGACCCCTCACTAAAAAGAAATACTGCAGTGTTGGATTCTTATTTACCTCCTTATTTTTAAGGCTTTAGGGTTCACATAGCGACGGGTGAAACACCCACACCCTTACCTTCCTTCGCCTACACATAGGGAGGGGTGTCACGCACATGGACACACACGGGGAGGGGGTGACTGATCCAGCCCACCATGCTTGGCTGTCCTCTGTGCCTGGTTGGGCCCCTGGGAAGGACTCACCTCACCTACTACCTGGTGCTCTATCTTCCTGAGGCCACACATGGGTGGGTACATGGGGTTATATCCCCCTTCAGATTGCTGCCAGGGTTCACACTAGAATGTGGCCAACAGCAGCAACACTGTGTAGGAAGGGAGGGATGGGAGCTATTTCCAGTTATAGTAAAGGAGGAAGGAGCAGATGGGATAATCTGGCCTGTGTCTTGGCAGAGCTCATCTCTTCTTCATCCTTGCCCCCGCTCCCATAGCTGGAAGCAGCTTGTTCCTTTCTGCCAATGTCAAAAGGCAGCTAATACCTCCAAGTTGCTGCTGGACACTGACAGAACCCAGATGTCTCCTGTGCCCCCAGCTACTGTGTGGGCAGGAAGGGGTTAAGCCCTAAGGATGCAGTGTGCATCAGGGACCAAGGAGCCTGATTGCAGGGCTTCAGCAAACTGCCCAGACAGGTAGCTCAGCAGGGGAGAGTGCCTAGGGGATGGAGCAGGCCCATGCTCCTGGGGGGCAGAACCCAGGGCAGAGAGCTGGGGGGTGAAGAGGGTTCTAAGTTCCCGCCCTGGGGACTGTGGTGGAGCTTGAAGGTTCAGGGCTGGAAATCGCTACCAACCCCACCACTCTGGAGCTTAGCTGAGGGGCCGAGAGGCTTCCCTGTGCCAGTGCAGGGCTTTGACACATGCAGGGCTTGGCTCTTGCTGGGCAGTGCCTCAGGCTAGAAGGACTTGGGCTTTCCCAGGGCACTGGCCCAGTCAGAGGCACTGGGGGAAGGAGGAGCCTGCTGGCAGCACCTTAACTAGGTATTTTTGACCCAGGGGCAAACTATTAATGATGTACCCCCCTCTCCATAGGTTAGCGCACGTTGTGCTCTTTACTTTTGCAGCTTATTATTTTTACTTATTGCGTCTTTGTGCCCTCGACTGCAATGTGCCCTGAATGTCCCACCCTTGTTATGGCCCTGCCTGCTGGCCAGGCAGCTGTGAGCAGAGTGCTCTGGCCAGGGGCTGGTTCTCTGCACAGCCCTGGGTGTGGGACAAGCCCCGCTGGTGGGGGTGTGGAAGAGCTGCATGGTGAGGGATATGAATGGGCACAGCAGGGAAAGGACAGTGAGAGGGGAAGCATGTAAAGGGTTGATGGATGGACAGCAGAGGAGAAATGTAACTGACTGCTGTCTGGAGCCTGCCTACACTCACCAGCCACGGCTGCTCACAGTACACAGCCAAAGCTGGCTGGAAACAAGATGGAGACCGAGCCCTGCTGGAGGAGAGTGCCGACATGCAGTGGGGGAGCAACAGGGGGTGCAGCCCGCCCTGTGTTCTGTGTCTTCAGCTCATCGCCCCATCACTGGCCACTTGCCACCTCCTCCCTTCACTGCTAGTGGGGAGGGTGGTTGGCGAGCAAAGTTCTGGCCAGCAGCAGGATCCACCAGTACTGATGGGGGGAGGGAGATAGTCCATTTGCCTGATTTTAAGAAAATGTTGGAACATCTGCAGAAAGGCTTAAATATGGGATTGTCCCTTTAAAAATGGGTTATCTGGTCGCGCTATCCTTAACCAATGAGCTGAAGGGTCAAAATCTATGGGGCCAAAGGGTTTGTAATGGGTGAAAGACTGAAATAAATGAGATCCTATGTATTAATTACTGCAAAGAATGTGAGAGGGAATGGACGGCAGGGTGTCTGCACTCTGGGTAGCGGCACTGGAACCGTTTTTTTTAATGGGGGTGCAGAAGGCCAAAACCATGTATTCAGGTTGTTATTACTACTATAAGTCGAGGGTGTGGCAGCAGCACTAGGTCTAGCACATATGGCTCTGGGGTAGCACCTGTTTTAAAAAGATTTACAGGAAAATAAGATTCTTTTGGCTCAGAAGTGTTCCTATTAAAAGAGATAAAGAAATGTATTGTGACTCTTTAAATGCACGATTTTTCCTCTCACAGCATTCCTGCAACACAGAGACAAAATCAGCAAAGCCGTAGCCAGTACTAAGCACATCAAAGATTCAGCCTTTGGCTTTTTAACATTTATTTACAAGACTAAATCAACAGTAACAATCGTGTTCCATGCAGTCACAAGTTATCTCTGTGCTTTCCTGTCAATCTTCCTTAAGCCACTCCAATTCCTAGAAGGTTTTACAGCACAGCGACGGAGATTCAAAGGGGCCCAGAGGTGTCAGCCACAGCTACTGTTACTGCAGCAGCAGTGGCTGCTGGATCCCCAAGATCCTTTGAATTGCTGTGGGAGCACCAGAGCGCTGCTCCATGTGACTCTGAGGGCTAGGAAGGGGGTTGCGCCATGATTTGGGTAGTACCAGGGGCTGACTGTTGTTGGCCCTGGCTCCTTGTTCCTTCAGTTCCACCCCTTCCATGGGCACGGAATGAGCCCCCCCCCCCACCTTGACTCGGGGTCTGCGGTGACTGTTGGCCCCGCAGGCAACAGCTCCATTTTCCTGTTTATAAATGTTATCAAGCAAAATGGCAGCAGAGCCCTATTCCTGTGCTGTCTGGACTGAATGCCTCCAGCTCAGGCTGACACCCTCTCCATCCCCTGTATGTGCAATGATTAGAAAATGAAAACCATAGGCTTTTCTTCTGACTGTGCAGTGTGGTGTATGTTTGGTTCTGATTTTCTTTGAAGCCACCACCAATAAACCTGAAAGTAGGGTACTTAACCAAATCCCACTCTTGTTGTTCAAATAAGTCGAGATTATTCTTTAACAACAATATCCTTAAAAACTTTTTTTAGGCCAGACCTTGATCAATGGCTCGAGTCTTTTACTGGCACTAGGCTGGCAGGAAATTAACAATTGCAGTGTAACAATGATGTTTTGCCTCTGATCTGAGAAAAATGCCTCCCCGCTCAACATCTTTTCTGTCAGACAAACATGGCAGCAGTTAATTACAGAACCTAGTTGGCATTGTGATGAGATGGCTTTTCAAACTAGAAAGATTGTGTTTAAATTAGCAAATAAAATGTACAACAGTGTTAGTGCTAGGTCAGCTGAACTTAGGTTAGGTAAGACTCTGGCATCTTCTGGTGTTTTAACATTGTGTCAGCTACATCTTGTCCACACACAGGCTGTGTCCAGACTCAGGGTTTTTTTCGAAAAAAGTAGCCTTTTTTCGAAAAAACTTCACCTGTGTCTAGATTGCAGCCGCGTTCTTTCGAAATTAAATCGAAAGAACGCGGCTTTTCTTTCTACGGCGGTAAACCTCATTTCACGAGGAAGAATGCCTTTTTTCAAAAGTGCTCTTTCGAAAAAAGGCGTTCTTGAATGCCAACAGGGCTTTTTAGAAAGAGAGCATCCAGACTCACTCGCTGCTTTCTTTCGAAAAAGCGGCTTGCTTTTTCGAAAGTACTGCTTGCAGTCTAGACGCTCTTTTCGAAAGAGGCTTTTTCGAAAGATACTTTCGAAAAAGCCTCTTTCGAAAGAGGCTTGCAGTCTAGACATAGCCTAAGGCTCACAGTGAAGGTAATACCAGTTCAGCTACCTAAAAGGCAGCACAGATGGGAATTTTCTGCTAAGGTTCCCTTGTGTAGTGTTATAGAGGGGAGAGGGCGGTTGTGATGCAGGCATAAAATGTAACCTCTTTTCTCACCATAGGCCACTTATTAATTCTTTTAAAATAAGTCTTTAGCCTGAGAAAATGGAGGAACGGAACACAGAAAATTGTGTACAGCTCTGAACTGCACAGCATCTTCTACAAGTACAGGATTTTTGACTATGACCATTCTCACCTCTTCTTATTGTGCGACAGCTAGAATTTGTAGTGGAAAAAATTATGTTGCTTAAACCACAAAATGTAAATGAAGTTATTTTAGCAAGTTTCCTGCTAACATAGTCTTACACATAGGCACAGACAATTTCTGGATATAAGCCATTCATTGTTCTCTCAACCTAGTCAATGATATTCATGTAGTACACTCCACCACAGCAGGACTGTGTAAATCAACCTTAAGCTGGTGCAACAAAGGTTAACCCTTCTCTTTTAGCTGAAGAGGCTGTGCCCCTCCCCCAGCTCTGCTGGGTATGCTCCAGTTGGAGCCAAGGTATAAAAGCCCACAAATCAACTTAGTCTGGGCTGACCAGTGGAAGGGGAAGGCGGTGTGTTGTTAGTTCCAGGGAGAGGACCACCTACACTCCCAGCCATGGAAGCCAGCTGGACAGGGCCAGACCCTGATGTATAGATGGGGGACATCACAAAAAGGGGAGAAACTGGAAGATATCTCAGATGGAAGACCAGGTAGGAAGTGACCCAGGGGAATTTTATGTAGAGAAAGGTGACAGAACAGGACCAGGGCTCAGTTTGTTTTATTTGGACCCCTGCTGAGCTGCTTGCAGGTGAACCTACCATTGATAGGGCCCTGAGTCAGGACCCAATAGAGTGGGAGAGCCTGGATCCCCCTACCCTGGCCACTGTTTCTCTCCCTCTCCCCCTCTGTTCCCCTGGGGTGGTAGCTCAAACTGCTAATGGTGATGACTCTGGACAGTGGCCTGCCCTGCTCTGACAGGAAAGGCTGCGGTATTGCCTTTAGTTGCACTACCCTTTTACCAAGGGTAGTATTAAAGGATGTGGCCCTCTGAACCATAGAGGCTTGAGATGTGGGGCATCTCCCCACCCTTCAATCTTGGTCTACAAAGAAGAGTCTGATATCTTGTTGGTCAGCCTTATAATTTTTGTGGTCACCAGCCTGATGATACAATTAATGTACCTACTTGTGGTATCCTGACCACTCTGTGTGCATTTTGGGCCTAATTCAAGCCCCCAGGAAGCTTTCCATTAACTGGAATGAGCTGTGGATCAAGCCCATAATATCTATGTTGCCCTTTAGACATCACATTGCTCATTATCCACTTTATGTTTAATATTTGCTGTGTTCTGGGCAGCATACTCACTCCTGTTGCCAAATGGTGCAGTAACTCAGAGCATGCATCCCTTACATAACCTGTTACTGGCATTGCCTCTGTTTACGTAAGTGCTCCATAGAAAAAACCACATGGCAAACAAGTAGACCTGGTCCTAAAGCCAGTTCTGACTCCTTTCATTTTCCTTGCTGTGGCTGAAGCTAATGAAACAAATGAGGTTAGGGAGAGTATCCACATACAGGGCTATACAGTTGCTTTTAGTCACAGCCTTATCAGGGTGAGGGACAAGACACCCTGTTCTGGAGGAACTTGGTAAATGATTATTCCTTGAGAGGCCATTCCTTCCTCTACTTCTCTGCCGTGGAGGGGAAGCACACTTGTCACATCTTGCGGAGGGAAAGGCAGAACCCTTTTCTCAGACATCGGTCACTTCCTGCCCCTTTTGGAAGTCCTGACTAGAGCAGACCATGTGCCCTCCTAAGCATCAGGGCTACAGCTTCACTGATCCCCTTTCTCGCATGTGAGGTGGATTGCATGGGAGAGAAAATTCCCCTTTGTGCCCTCTCTTCTGAATCATCCTTCATGCCACAGGGAACAACCTAACCTTCAGTAGGGAATGCAGCAGAGTTCACCAACTAGGCCTCTGTCATTGATAAAATGAGCTTTTCTATGGCTATGTTGTTTCTCTCCCTCTTCTGATAATACTTCCCTAAGGGAATCCTCACAGAAACCACAGCATCACCTGCTGGCACCCTCTACCTTGGCATTCTAATTATAGGGTAAGCCAATTCACTTCATAAATGCACCTCTTCTGTTTTTAAAGGCGCTCCATCAGCCACATTAGGCCAAAGGTAATACCCACATCTTTAGTTATTTCAGATAAGATCCAGCAGCTTCAATAAACAAACTTGTTTAATACCTATTTAGGGATGGCTAAAATAATCAGCATTTTTAATAAAATATTATTTACATTATATATATGGCCCATTCATCTCGAGAGGCAGTGACAATCTATGGGTCGTGCCTGGATCTGCAACTTCTTTCATGGCTTATGCGTCCAATATTGGATTTGCACAGTCAATTACAATAGCTACATGCCAGTCTACTTCCGTTTTCATGAGTGAGAATTTTTCCCTTTGAGGCGGAGTTCTTTTGCATGATTTACACAGGTCCTATCGAAAAATGATGTGCCCTGATGTAATAATTGTTGCCAGGTGTTGCAATCGGATGACATAGATTCCCAAGAGCTTGGATTGATGTTAAACCTTTTCATAGTGTTTTTACATATGTCCTTGAATCTTAACTTTGGCCTTCCTCTTGCCCTTGTTCCACTTGTTAGTTCACCAAAGAGGATTTCTTTGGGAAGGCGTTTATCACTCATTCTCCTCACATGGCCAAGCCACCGGAGTCTTCTGTTGTTAAGGTTTGCTATAAGACTGGGGCTGTGTCTAGACTACATGCCTCTATCGGCAGAGGCATGTAGATTAGGGTTGTAGGGAAAGGCAAATGAAGCCGCGATTTAAATGATCGCGGCTTCATTTACATTTACATGGCTGCCGCGCTGAGCCGACAAACAGCTGATCAGCTGTTTGTCGGCTCGCCGCTAGTCTGGACGTTCCCCCTGTTGACATCAAAGCCCTTTGTCGGCAGCTCCGTTATTCCTCGTGGAATGAGGTTTACCAGGGCTGCCGACAAAGGGCTTTGATGTCGACAGGGGGAACGTCCAAACTAGCGGCGAGCCGACAAACAGCTGATCAGCTGTTTGTCGGCTCAGCGCGGCAGCCATGTAAATGTAAATGAAGCCGCGATCATTTAAATCGCGGCTTCATTTACCTTTGCTGAATAAACAAATCTACATGCCTCTGCCGACAGAGGCATGTAGTGTAGACGTACCCTGGGTATGCCAGCTCTTGATAGGACATCTGCATTTGAAACTTTGTCTTGCCACTTAATATTCATGATTCTGCAAAGGCAGCGAAGGTGGAAACAGCTCAATTTTTTCTCTTAGCACAAGTAGATAGTCGAGGTCTCAGATCCATAAAGCAAGACACTTAATATGCACGCTTAGTATATCAGTATCTTTGTTTTCAGTGTCAATTTGGGATTGTTCCATGCTCGTTTCATAAGTCTGCCACATGTTGTGGCTGCCTTCCCAATTCTGATGTTCAGTTCTTCATCCATGGAGAGATTTGTGATGACAGTAGACCCATGGTAACAGAATTGTTGAACCACCTCTAATGGACTATCATTCAGAATGACCTTGGGTGGTTGAGATATACCTTGAGCAAACACAACAGTTTTCTTCACACTTATGTCGAGAAGAACAGTTTACTAACTCTGGACAGAGAATCCATCAGTGTCTGTAGCGTGTCTTCATTATGTGCGACAAGCACTGCATCATCTGTGAATAGAAGTTCTCTAATGAGAACTTTCTTGACCTTAGTTTTAGCCTTGAGTCATGTTAGGTTGTAAAGAGAACCGTCTAACTTTGTGTGGAGAAATACATCACTGTGTGAGTTTAGAAATGCACAATTTAATAGGACTGAGAAGAATATACCAAAGAGAGTAGGAGCAAGGACACATCCCTGTTTGACTCCACTCTTCACCACAAAGGGTTCAGATGTAGATTCATCATAGTACACTGTTGCTTTCATATCTTCATGAAAAGATATTATAAGTTTGAGTAGAGTTGGTGGACAGCCAATCTTAGTTAACACTTTGTACAGTCCTGATCTACTGATTGTATCGAACACCTTTGCTAAATGCACAAATGCTATAAACAGCAGCTTTCTTTGCTCTCTGCATTTTTCATGTAGTTGTCGAAGAGAAAAAATCATGTCCATTGTTGACCTGCCAGCCCTGAAGCCACACTGTGTTTCTGAATAGACTCGATCTGCAAGTTTTTGCAGGTGATTAAAAATGACACGGGCAAATGCTTTACCTGTAATGCTTAGCAAAGAGATGCCTCTGTAGTTGTTACAATCCCCTTTATTGCCTTTGTTTTTATAGAAAGTAATGATGTTTACGTCCCTCATATCATGAGGGACCTCTCCCTCTTGCCAACATTTTATAAGTAAGTCATAGAGGAAGGGGATGAAGACAGTCTTGTTAGCCTTCAGGACTTCAGCTGGAATCCCATCATTACATGGTGCTTTTCCACTGGAGAGAACATCAAGTACTTGGGAAAGCTCTTCCACCCTAGGCTCTACATCTAGTTCTAACATTTCTGGAAGAGTTGGAATGAGGTTACCAAGTTCAGGATGTATAGTACGCTCATGGGAGACTTGAGTAATGTTCCACCTGTTGGTTTTTATCTGTGATCACCTGTCCATTTAGATGTTTCAATGGAGCAACTTTTGTAACGTTTGGTCCAAGTGCTTTCTTCAGTCCATCATACATGGTTTTCAGGTCGCCCATATCGAATACTTTTTGAATTCCAGAACATAGATCGGCCCAATGCTTGTTTGCACACTGCCTGGATTCTCTCTGAAGAACAGATCTTGTACGGAGGAGCTGATCTCTTGAACTTTGTGATGAATTCTTTATGTTGTTCAGAAAAGCCTTGTTTTATTCTTCAAGAAGAGGCCTGAGAATGTCAACATTTTCATTAATCCAGCCTTTCTTGGAAAATGTCTGTGTTCCAAAGGCAGATGTGGCACATTCATATATTGCAGCACTCAGCATGGACCATGTCTCATGAACAGACTGCTGGACAGGTTTGTCTTCCATTTTGCGAGTGAATTCTTCCACAAAGACAGAGCATTTCACTGCATCTCTAGTACTGAGGGTGTTAACCTTTGGTTTTCTGCAATCCTTTGACGTATGGAATTTCTTTGGAGCAATTTTCACTCTACTGATCATCAATGAGTGATCAGTGTCACAATCTGCACTGTGATACACACGTATAAATATAACGGAGTTCAGATGTTTTCTGTGGACCAGTACAAGGTCGAGTTGATGCCAGTGACCGGATCTGGGGTGGCGTCATGAGACCTCGTGGCAGTCTTTTAAGTTGAAAAAAGTATTAGTGATGGAGAGATGATTCTGAGAACTGAATTCAAGAAGCCTTTGATCATTTTCATTCACTTTCCCAATGCCGTGATGACCTAGGCAAATGGGCCAGGACTGGTGATCGCGTCCCACTCCTGCATTAAAATCACCAAGGATGTACAGTTGTTCACTAGATGAATAGGAATTGATAACTTTCTGAAGATTACCATAGAAGCGGTCCTTGTCTTCAGTGCACGACATTAGTGTGGGTACATAAGTATTTATGTTGTTAACATATCCTAACTTGGTGCTGAGCTTTAGGGATGTAACGTGTTCTGATTCAGCTATGGGTGTATTGATAAAGTTCATTTGATTGTTTTGAACAGCAAAGCCAACTCCGTAAAGATGGCGTTTCTCTGAACTCAAACCCTTCCAGAAGAAGGTGTAGCTGGTTTCTTTTACTAATCCAGCATCTACCAGTCTGGTCTCCCAGAAAGCAGCAATGCCAACATTCAATTTATGTAACTGTTGGTCTATGATTGCTGTTTTACGTATTGAATCCATTTTTGTAAGATCACGATCAGGTTCAAGTCCAGGACACATTGTCCGCACATTCCAGCTACCAAGCCGGAGGCAAGTTAGTTTATTGTATCAGCTGTAGTAGCTGTGTATAGCTGTCTGTAGGTAAGTGTCTCCTCCTGCGCGCTGCATTGCCTAGGCTAGTGTTTGAGGAAAGTGTGTTGCCCAAGCGGCACTATCCCCCTTTCGGTCACCCCAGTTAGATCCAAAGGAAAGACAAGAGCCAGTATGTTAGGAACTGAGGTGACTGCAGGAGATGTCGGAAAAACAGATTGGATGAAACCTCACTGTTAACTGCCTTAAGGTCTCCACTTCAGATTATCTGTCTGGGTTTACTCCCATAGCCTTTGGATCTCCCGAACCTACCCACAAGGCTTGTTAATTTAAGTAGTTACCTTTTTGCTATTGTGAGGCAACAAACAGCACACCCAGTACTCAGTGTTTCTAACGCTGGGCCTTAACTTTGTAAATGCATATTTTCTTGATGGATTCCAATGGCCACTTCTGTTGAGCAACTACGTATGTACGTATCTTTAAAAAGGAAATTTTAATGACCAATGCTCTAATATAGAAAGGTACAAACATATGCCTAACTTTAAGCATATGAGTGGTACTTAAAGTTAAAAATGGGCTTCAGTTTAGAGGTGGCTGAATCAGAATCTGATTGTGGTGTCACTTTGGAATAGGGTTGCCAGGTATCCGGTTTTCACCCAGACAGTTCGGTACTTTGGCCTTCCGTCCGGTAAAAACCCCCAGAGAATACCTGACATGTAAAATGTCCAGTATTTTCTGTTTTCCTCGGATGGAAGGCCGGTGGCGTCTGTGACAGTGGGGGGAGCGAGGAGTGCAGCAATTTAAAGGCGCAGCGGCTGAAAAAGATGGGGCTTGCCTTTCAGGGGATGGATGTGAGAGCAGAAGCAAAGGGAGATTTGGCTTCCCTGGGGGTGGTGCTGGGTCCCTGGCTCTGCCTCCTGCCCTCTCTGCAGCCCTGCATCGAGTTATGAAGAGAAAAGAAACTCGGGGAGGGGTAAAGAGACTCTCCTGAAATTAAAGTGAAACTGGCTCTGCAAGACTGTGACCAGCCCGGCTGCTCGGAACTCGCCGGCCATGGCCAGGGAGGCACCGTGCCCCTTCCCGGTGTGGGTGGAGGTGGACTGGGGGGGCCTGGGGCTCCCCAAGAGCCTGTGGAAGAAACTCCTGTGTGAAGCAATCCGGAAGGGGGGAGTATGAGATCCAGGAGCAGCCCAGCCAGGTCCTGGTTTGCTTTGCCCAGCAGGAAGGTAGTAGGGGGTGGTCTAGTCACTTGGCTGGGTCTGTAGTTTGAGTCACAAACGCCTGATGGGACACGTGTGTCCGGAACCTGGGGGTGTGACTGTCCTGCAGGGCAAGAGAGTCTCTGGCTCAGGGCCCCTCCCTTGCCCCAGGGAATCCCTCTCAAATGTGCCCCGCCCCCATCTCACCTGGGAGCCAGTGCTGCTGTCCCCGTCTTAGGAGCTGTGCGCTAGCCCGGACTTTGACTGAGGAGATGGGTGTAAGAAAGGCCAGACTGGGTCTATCCCAGTGTCCTGTCTGCCCACAGCAGCCAAACTGGGTTGCCAGGTGTCTGGTTTTTGCCCGGACAATGCGATATTTTGGCCTTCTGTCTGGTAAAAAAAAAATTCTGTTTTCCTCAGACAGAAGGCCGGTGGCATCTGCGAGGGTGGGGAAAGCAAGGAGCGCGGTAATTTAAAGGTGCAATGACCTCTTTTTTTTTTCTCAACCAATTTTTCCCTGCCTGTTCGGGATTTTTTGTGAAGGTATCTGGCAACCCTACTTTGGAAGTCAATAGCCTGTAAAATCTATGCTATCTCCAGTACTCTTCAAGGAAGCTGCTATTCTTGTGGGGGTAAGTGGGACATCACAAGCCAGAAGCTTTGGAGGGAACATAGAATCTGCCATCTGGGAAGCATCTAGGAAAGCACATGATAGATGACAGTACATTTCTATAAACACTGCAAAATATTTGCTCTACTTTTTGCTCTATGCACAACTTTATTTTTAAGTTTTACACTTCCTTATTATCAGAATTGTAGGATCATTACAACAATGGGCTCATATCTCAATACAAGACACCTTAGTGTGATCTGAAATGTTAATAATTTTCATAGATATTAATGGATATATTGTAGATCAGTAAGTGGAAGGGTTGCTGTATCAATTTGTATAGTGGGGATGCTGAGAACCATTGACTCTAACTAAACCCTGTATATAGTGGACTCCATTTCAAGCCAGGAGGTGCAGTAGTATCCCTACTTGATGCACCTATGGTCTGTTGATCTTAAGTCAGAAGAGTTGGTGGATTCTGAGCAGTGGATCTCCATGGCTGCTGGAGCTGAAGCACATGTGTAGGGTAGGGTGGAGATAGTTGCACTGAGGCAGCTCATGCTGTTTCTGTTTTGTGGATAAATAGTTTGGTGTAGTTCCAAAGACTGCAAAAGAACTATTTCTGATTTATTGTTATGTCTGGAAGGTGCTTTTGACAACCCTTTTTAGGAATACACAATTCATTTACAAATGGAAAGAAGGAAGCATTGATATTGATTTGCTGCCATCTTGGAAAAAGTTCACTGTCATAATGAAGCTGGAGAATAAAAATGACTACTCTGCATATAAAACATCCATTATTTCAAGGGGGGTAGTTAACAACCTATTGGGATAGTTTGGGAGACTCCCAAAGCTGGAACATCTACCTGGTGCTGGTATTCACTTCCATTGTAAGTGGGTTACCATTTGCAGTATTTTTCTGCATGGGAGGAGGAAGTACATGTGGAAAAAGTTGTACTTCTGCTGCTTATGCCTTTGTTCCTTTAGTTTTCAGGATGAGTACAAGAATTCTTGCAAAATTTTTAGAAAAAACTTCTGAAAATGGTTATTCCTGAGTGCTCCAGCTATTTTTTCCCATTCTGCTATTTTAATTATGCTGCTGTCATTGTTGCCATCAGTCATAGTATGGCAAATGACCAACAAGGAGCATAATGGCATTTTCCATCTGTCCGTATTCTTGCTTCAGATCAAAACAGTTTTTAGACTGAGTCTTACATAGTCAGATCATGTTTACCTCTTCAAAGAATTATAAAAGTGAGAAGATACTACATGGCTGTGTCTAGACTGGCAAGTTTTTCCGGAAAATCAGCCGCTTTTCTGGAAAAACTTGCCAGCTGTCTATACTGGCCGCTTGAATTTCCAGAAAAGCATTGACGATCTCATGTAAGATTGTCAGTGCTTTTCCGGAAATACTATGCTGCTCCTTTTCGGGCAAAAGTCTTTTTCCGAAAGACTTTTGCGCAAAAGGGCCAGTGTAGACAGCACAGTACTGTTTTCCACAAAAAAGCCCCGATCGCGAAAATGGCAATCGGGGCTTTTTTGTGGAAAAGCGCGTCTAGATTGGCCACGGACGCTTTTCCGCAAAAAGTGCTTTTCCGGAAAAGCGTCCTGCCAATCTAGACGCTCTTTTCCGAAAATGCTTTTAACGGAAAACTTTTCCATTAAAAGCATTTCTGGAAAATCATGCCAGTCTAGATGTAGCCCATAAGTAAAATTATGCACTCTCAGGTGAGGAAGGGAGAGAAATACAATGATAAAGAAAATATTTTAATGACTCTTACCATGTTCAGCTCCATTGCATAAGATGCCCCTGCATCATATCCTTGTTAAGACTCATAAAGGATCTGTTCTTTATGAAGGAGGTCAGTTTGAAACTCCCATTAACTCGAATGTGCAGTATTGTGTTCAAACACCTCATCGGTATGACTATGTCTACACTATGAGTTTTCTCGGCAAAAAATATGCCAATGAGGGGCTCCTTTGCATGAGTCATGATCTCATTTGCATATGTTCTGCTGATCTATTTTTGTGCCAAGGGTTTTTGTGCAAAAACAAGCAGTGTGGATGTTTTCTTTTTGTGCAAAAACAGATCGGCAGAACATATGCAAATGAGATCATGACTCATGCAAATGAGTCCCTCATTAGCATATTTTTTGCTGAGAAAACTCATAGTGTAGATGTAGCCTATGGGTTGATTTCTTGAAGGGAGGCTTTTTAATTTAATCTTTGTGAAAATATTACAAAGGCTTAAATATTTTTCATAGTACTATATAAAGTAGGTAAAGCAAGAAAACCCTAAATATATAATGAACATACCCAGGTTTAGTCTCAGATCTCTTTCATATTTCCCTGACTGTGGCCCACTCCATGTCTGGAAGGTTATGAAATTCATTGGCTGTTAAGAAATTGCCATATTCTAATTTGGTTTTTATCAAAGAAGCTTTTTAATTTTTTTTTTCTCTCTACTAGCTTAGTTATTGAGAGTGGCTGATATCACTGCTCAATCTAACCCCCAAGCTTTACAGGCAGTGCTGAATCTGTTTTATTTATTAAAGTTATTTATACACTAGTCTGAGAGAAATGAAATTAATTTTACTTCCTTTAATTAACATGGCAAGGTATCAGGAAGGATAGGAAATATTTTTTTAAAAATCAATGGGAATGAATAAGGTTAGGGAATCTAAACTGTTCTCTGATTAGTCTCCATACGTCTCCTGAATGGCATCTGCAGAACAGGAAACTCTTTTTAGAAAATGTTTGATGCATGAGAATGTTGCCTATGAAGGTAAATTAATTCATTCAGAAATGATTCAGTCTCCATAATTGATTTTATCTTTTTATATGCATATTCAGTAGAACCTGAGTTACAGATACCAGAGTTACAAACTGATTGGTCAACTGCACATCTCATTTGGAACTGACGTATATAATGAGGCAGCAGAGACAAAAGATTATCTCACCAGGCATACTATACAACACAGTACTAAGTTAAATGTATATTGCTAAAAAAATTAAGGGAAAACTTTAAAAAAAAGGCAAGTTAAGGAAAATCCTTCTGTTCTTGTTTCATTTAAATTAAGTGGCTAAAAGCAGGATTTTTCTTCTGCAGAGCAAAGTTTAAAAAATGTATTAATCAATGTCCAGTTATAAACTTTTCAAAGAACAACCATAACATTCAAGTTAGGAACATTTCTGAGTTTCAAACAACCTTAATCTCCAAGCTGTTTGTACCTCTGAGGTTCTACAATATCAGTCTTCAGCAGATTGGTATTAAATGCGTACTTTTAACAGTAACTGGAAACACATAGTCTCACGGTACCATATGAGGCAAGGATTGACAGAAAGAATGGCTTGAAAGAGGATTCAGAACTCCTACAGTCTACTTTTGACACACATCAAAGGTGACTGCATGTGCTAATGTGTACTACTTCAGTGGAGTCCAGATTAACCGACACCCGGTAATCTGACACTCCGCTTTATCCAACCCTGCAGCTCCCGGGGACTTTGTCCCCGGGAGCTGCAGGGTCAGATATAGCGCAGGCCAGGAGAACGGCCCCGCTTGCTGCCCCGTCGCTCTCTAGGAGCAGCTGCTGCCGCTCCTGCCGAGGATGAAGCGGCCCCAGCAGGAGCGGCAGCAGCTTCTCCTAGAAAGCAAGGGAACAGCTGATACCGCTTCTATGGGGGACGTCCCCGGCAGGAGCAGCATCATCTGTTCCATTGCTCTCTACAGTAGAGTCCGTATCGTCCGACATATTCGGTAATCTGACCATGTGTCGGTCCCATTTAGGTCGGATGATAGGGACTCTACTGTAGTAGAAATAGAGAACCTAGCTGTTGGTGCTCTTCTAATCAGCTGGGTGGCACTTGAGTCTCTTTTGAGCAGCCCCATAGATTATAGTAGGCATGTCAAACTCGAAGCCTACTGAGGGCCACACAAATGTAAACTGATAGCTTTCAGGGCCACGTAGGGTTCCCAGATGGTTTGACCTAAAAAGAAAAAAATTGTTGTCAAGGGGGGGAAAAAAAGGCAGAAGGCACCAATACCGGACACACCTGGCAACCCTAGGGCCACTAAAGAAAATGTACTTTGTTGGAAAGTCATAGTTATTTATTTTATAGATTATGTTTTAGGTATATCTTATAATATTACAATAATTGATTGGTAAAATTGTTGTTTGCTCATATTAAATAAACTTTAAATTAATTTTACATAATTTTAACTTAAATATAAATTTAAGGTACTTTTAAATTTTGTATATGATACATAACTTGTTTTGTTGAAATTAACCATGTTCTATACTTGTTTTTATCAAATAGAACAGGTTTCTGTGAAAATTTCATATACTTTGTAAGGTTGAGATTTTGCATAAAGATATAATTATTCATGCAATTGCAAAAAATTGACATACTTATTGATATAAAATTAATATACATTTTGTGATTTTACTTGGGAATAAATAAATAAAAAACAAAATATTAACAAAATAACCCTTTCCTCTCCCCCAGAGCCAGGCACTCCCAACCTAATACCTCCCTCCTCCCCCAGAGCCAGCACTCCCCCAACCTAATGCCTCCCCCCTCCCCCAGAGCCAGGCCTAGGGTTGCTAGATGGTTGAAACAAAAATACCGACCCCCCCACCCCCTCAAAAAAAACACTAGGAAAAAAATCTGTTGAAGAAAAAAAAGTGGGGGAGACCAAAGCTGTTGAGCAAAAAGAAAAAAAAATTAAATTAAAACAGTATGTCCCCTTTAAGAGTGAGTGCAGGGATAGGAACAGGGGGTCAGCAGCCATTTTGTGCCGGCTGCTTTGGGGAACCAGGTAAGCATGCGGTCTGGGGTCGGTGGGCTGGTGATATTGGGAGCTGGGGGGGGGAGGGAGGCTGGGCGCTGAGTGTTTGTAGGGTTGCCAGATGCCTGGTATTTTGGCCTCCTGGCCAGGGAAAAAATCAGAAAATACCGGACATTTTAGGTGTCTGACATTCTCTGAATTTTTTTACCGGACAGGAAGCAAAAATACCAGACACCTGGCAACCATAGCCAGCCCCCCCAACCTAATACCTGGGTCCCGGAGTCAATGTTGCTGCCTGAGGTGCTGGGGCGGCGTGAGCACAGCAGCTGGCTGTGAGCGCTTGCTGGAGATCCCAGCACAAAGTGCCTAGCCGGCTGTAAGCATGTGCGCAGAGCAGCCTGGTCAGCTGTTAACAGGCACTCAGCCATGTGCTCCGAGCGGCCAGCGGGCTGCACTTCATTCTTTTATAAAAATGTTCTGGCGGGCTGCAAAAAATTTTGATTGGGCCGCATGCAGCCCTCCAAACGCCAGTTTGACATGCCTGGATTACACGAAACACTGGTTGCCAGGTGTCTGGTTTTCAATTAGAACACATGGTTGAAAAGAGATCCTGGCACCTCCACTCAGCACTGCCAACAAGGCTATTAAAGCCCTATACAGCGGGTGCCGGGGGCTAAGGAAGGCTCCTTACCTTAGAGACAGAAGTTGTCTGTTTGGACAGTCTTCTACAATATCAGTCTGAGAATTCACTGTGTGTATTCATCCAGTCATTCAATTCATTTTAGATAAGCCTAAAATAATCTGAAGGATTAATTTAAATACAGCTTCACCAAACTGCTGCTAATCACTGTTCTCTCTTTGGGTGGTGTGTGCACTCATAATATCCAGGGAAACCCGCCATCTTCACTGCCTTATTGTATTTCCTAACATGCCTCTTGGGGTAGAAGCTAAACATGAGGCACACAGCAAGCCAGCCTTTAACTTCATTAGTAAACAGAATGTTACCCAATAACCTCTGATTATAACTAGAAATGTTTGTAGGTGCAGCTCTGTCACTAGTGCCTCATGTTGTATGTAAAGCAGATACAAGGCAACATTTCTGTGTTTAAAAACTGCAGAAAAAGAAAAGACTAAGTAGCTAACTGAAACTTTTCAGATTGTACATCTTTGTTTTGTGAAGCGTTTTGCAATGCAAATATTTTTACAAATGATGTATGGTTTGGCTTGCTGTTTAGTCGAGAAAGACAGAGACTGCTTTGGAGTTCTTCCTTTGTCCTCTTCCTTATTTTCATTTTCTCCCCATCCCATGATATAAACTGTGGCGTTACTCCCCTGCGATGTAACCTGGAGAACTGATTTGATGTGAACTTTGAATTTCATGAGGCAAGGTGACTACCCCCAGCTAAGTTATGTCCCTTAAAATTTGGTCAAGGGTATTTATGAATAAAAGTGTCTAAGTACATCTCCAAAAAGTTTTCCTTATATGATGGGAAGATTAGTTTCATTGTAGCAGGGAAATTGGCCCCTCAACCATCCCATAGCATCAACTATATAGCAATTCCAGAGATGGATAAATTAATTATGGAGTTTGGAATTACAAGTGTTGTCTTTGATCAAACTTATCCTACTATATCATTAAGTCACTTGCAAAATGTGCCATTTGTGGGAGGCTAATTCAAAATATTTTCCTAACTTACCATATTTGGGGATTTTATTTTTCTAATTCCTAGGGGATGCACTGCTCTTGAAATGAAGAGTAAAAGAAATCTGATTACTTGGACACTTCGTTCTTGGAAAGTCTCATAAAGAGAGTTTGTTAGTAGAAAGTCAGAGTTCGATGAATTTCCTTAAAAATATAGGGGAAAAGTCTATTTAGGTACTTCTAGTTTTTTGGCTCACTGATTATTTATGCAGTGCTGGGTATTATAATACCCAATCCTCTGAAGGAACCAAGTTTCTCATTTCTCTCTGTAAAGCTGTACAAGATCCCACATGCTTATGAAGAGTACTTAGAAAATAATCAAATTAATATACAGCAGGTGGGCAATCAGCCTTCTAAAATGCATTTTTATAAACAGCTCATCCAGACATTGGGGGAAGGGCAGTTGTTTTAAAAACAAACAAAACCCATACCAAAAGACCGCTAACAATCTTTCCCATGCAGGCTGCATGGGAAGAAGACAGAAGAATGCACAGGAAAATCCACAAATGGAGCCTAACAGAGCTTCCTGGCCCCCGGCACAGATGCATAGAGATGTAATCAGGCCCTACTTTTTTTTAAGGTCCTCTCCTGCATCTCTAAATACAGTACGTAACTCGGTATATAAGACATAAAGGGTACATTTACACTGCAACACTATTTTGAAATAACTAGTGCTATTCTGAAACAACTTATTTTGAGTTAAGCCTTGCAGTGTAGACACACCCAAAGAGTGTATTTCCAAAATGCCTTCTTTTGAAGAGCTGTGTTTAGATGTACTGTGTGCACCTTATGCTTAGCTAAGGCACTCTGGGTGCCTTTCCCAGACCTGAAGAAGAGCTCTGTGTAGCTCAAAATCTTGGTTCCTTGACCCTAGCAGAAGTTGGTTCAATACAAGATATTACTGGTGAACTATATTTTTTGCACATCACACACTCTATAAGGGACCACTTCAAAACAAGAAACCAACACATACTCCCACACACTAGAAAGGAAAAATAATCAGGAAACATACTTGGAGGAAACCATGCAAGTAACCCAAAACAGGTATCAAAAAAGCCTGATGACAGACATCTAACACAAAGAAGTGGATCCATCCATATCTCCTCCACAACTCACAGAACACCTCCTGGAAAAACCATGTCACCAGGACCATCTACGTGGACACCATGTGACACCCCAACATCATCAGTAGCTCAGCTCAGTGAAGTGTAGTCTTGATGATCAGAACTGTAGGGCAGAAGCTTAGTTTCCACACTGGAATCTAGTATCCTACTAACAAGTGGCAAACCAGAGGAATTCTTTTATCCACTCCACTTCAAAGGATTCTTTCACAACAATGATAGCACTACGCACAACTACTCCATCCCCACTGACAGTCATTAGACACAAGAATCACCTGACTGGACATCCATAGTGGACAAAACCAAATACTTGATTATTACAGTGATTATTTCAGGAAAAAAAAATGACTGTGAAATCATAACAAACATGACTTCCACCAAAGTTTCTCCACCATTGAGAGAATAGCTCCACAGTCCCAGCCACCAGATAGTAGCCAAACCAGCAGATAAAGGAGGTGATGTTGCAACTCCCAGCTCTAATGAGAATCTCAATGAGGACAACTTAGAACCACCCACTATGAACAACTCAAAGAAGACCCCACATCATAATTCACCCAGTAATTTAAGGAATTCCCCAAACTATCCCAAGAGAAATCCTCCACAAACTCAGCCCAGAGACATTTTACATGGTTCCTTGTTTGTGTATTGTAGGGAACACAGGCAGACCTATGACGTGGCTATGGCACTCTGACTAAAGGAATATCAGGACTTAGAATCCACACACAGGGCCAGCTTCTTCAGGACAGTCTATTTTCTCCAGAAGCTCTACAACTTTAACAGCCTCCCTCAGAGTACCATTGTCACCACAGATGTCACTTCCTTATATACCTACATCCCTCTCAGTCATGGAATTGCTGCCTGCCTCAAATATTTACAAGGCAATGAACAACACTTAGATATCTACCCCCAAACTCATCCATTTCATTCTCATCCATAAAAATTTTACTCTCAGTAACAAGCACTTTATCTAAAGCTTGGGTGGAGAACCCTTTTTGGGTTAGGGGCCACTGACCCACAGAAAAATCAGTCGGGGGCTGCACATAAGTGACAAACAAACAGAAAAACCCTCATCAAGAAGGAAAAAGACACTCCCCATGTTCCCTTTGATCACCAGAGCTTAGTAGATCTTATGTGCTCCAGCCCCATGGATCGCTTTGAGTAGTGTTTCTCAACCTTTTTTTTTTTTTTATAAAGTACCCCTTTTTCAAAAAAGTACTCCCAGTACCTACAGTTTTTAGAGACACAATTTTTTTCTAACACAGCAAAACATTTGTTTAAACAGCTTAATCGTAGCCAGGCGGGTGATGAAATTTTTGGGTGTAAAAAGCACTGTAAACTTAAAACAAAAATTGAGTTTTCTCCAAATTTCAGTTGTGTTGATGTACCCTCCAGACTTCTCTCAAGTACCCCTGAGGGAACTCATACCACTGGTTGAGAAACACTGGCTTAGAGGATGAATTTCTGGACAAATCCATAAAACTAATGATATACCTGATTGATATTTTCATACTCTGGACAGATGATTTAACCTTCCTAAGACTTCCGCTACTACTTCAGAAACCACCCCACCCACTCATCCAGCTCTCTCTAGAAAAAACTGCATTCTCATCTACGTCCTAGACACAGCAATCAGCTTCAACAATGGAACCCTACAGACATTTGTAAACAAGAAATCCACGCTTCACCACACCTACCTTCGTAAATCCAGTAACCACCTGAAACACAGCAAAATTGGTTTCTACAGCCAGGCACTCAGATATCACAGAATATGCTCTGAGGGTTCTTTCACAACAGTGAAAGCACTACACACAGCTACTCCATCCCCACTGACAGTCAAAATACTAGGGATGTGAAAGGTTAAATGGTAAGTATCTGCCCCAAATGAGTAATAGTAACCAGTGGGGCCTGGATCAGCTCCATACCTGCCACAGGCAGGGGGCTGCTCCAGCCCCAAAGGGGGCCCTCTGTGGACAGGAGCTGCTCTCGTCTAAAGCCTACTCTGCCTGTGGATCCCGCTTAGTCAGTTAAACCTGATGTTTAACAGTTACCTGATTACTGGGATTTTACATTGGACACTCCTCTAGAAAAACACATCATGGAATGGGCAACTGAAACACCTCAAGAGAACCTGTTTCAATAAGGAAATAATCCCCCTTCTGGCCACACACACCCTACTTGTCAACTGCCTCCCCACATTATAACTTCTATGGGATATATTTAAACAACTGCAACCAAAACTCTAAGGGGCCCACAAACCTGAAAGATCTTTCCTGAGCTCCCTCTTTAGGCCTTCACATAAACTCCAAACTTCACCAAGTTCTTCATCACCAAGTATGCTCCCCACAGAGTAGGACCCACCAACTCAAAGTGGTACCAGACCATGCCATAACATCAGATGCAAAACTCCAGACCTCTTTGCACTGCTATAATGATCACTATCTCCCACACCATGCTTTTTTAAATCCATGGATCCTACTCTGCCTTATCAAGTGCATTAAATGTCCCTATAACAGCCATGTGGGTGAAACTGGACAGTCGCTACCCTTCTGAATAAACTGACTTACCAAAATGATATAAGGGCCATGCGGCCTACGGGTGAATAAATTTCACAAAACGATCACTCCATTTCTGACCTCAGTCCTCATCCTCAAAAGAAACCTGCAAACTCCTTGAAAAGACAAGCTTGTGAGCTTAAATTCATAACTATTTCTTTGCTAGACAGGAAAATCATGTTCTTAATAAAGACATTGGATTCATGGCTTATTACAATAATGTATAATCACTAAATCTCCCTCCTTTTTTCTACCCTATGACTGCAGAAGTATTAAAGGCCACTTCACCTTGAATGTTCTCTTAGCATAGTTAACACACATTCTTCTAAGCAATCCATTGTACCTGGTATTTAGCTGTGACACTGAGGGTGGGTCTTCACTACAGGCTGGATTGTCATGGATATGATAAATCAACCACCAACCACTCTCCTGTTGACTGGTACTCCACCAGAATGAGAAGTAAGCAAAGTTAACAGGAAAGCATCAGCTATTAATTTACCATGGTGAAAACACCATGGCAAGCAGACCTAAGTAGGTTGATTTTAGCTATGCTATTCATGTAGCTGAAATTGCATAATTTGAGTTGACAGCCCCTTGGACTGTAGACAAGGCCTTTCCCAGATATAAAGAGCTCTGTGTAGCTTGAAAGCTTGTCCTCTCACCAGCTGAAGTTGGTCCAATACAAGATATTACCTCACCCACCTTTTCTCTCTGTATGTAGAAAAATACCCTTATCGTACACTGTGGTTTTGAAATAGCTTCAATGTGACGTGTTTGGAAGATCTAAGGAGTTAAATGTTCTGTAGTCTGTTTATGCCAACCTAAGGATCCACACCACGTAGAGCATTTGAACTGCAGCTGCAAAGAGGCTGAAGGTCTGGGTGCATGTTTGGGATATTTCACGGGACTAGGTAAATGTGAGGATAGGAGGTGTGGTTATGCGTCCCTACACCCTGCTACCACAGGTCCTATATGGGTCTGGGGGTAAAATGTACAAAAAGAAGCTTCTAAACGGAGGAGGAGAAAGCTGCCTTCTCTCAATTTTTATATAACCCTTAACACCAGTGCAGGGATGAATTTCCCCTTAGGAGACCTTTTTCTTTCTTTCTTTCTCACTGGGCCTAGATGTCAGTTTGCCTCATCCAGGCCTGGAACACTGGCAGAGGAGAAAAAACAACAGGTTAATTGAAGACACATTGTTGCTCTCTGAAAAATACCCTATTTGGTCAAAAAAAGGAGACTTTTTTTGCGCAAAATGAAAACTTTGCAGTGTTTTGACAGGTGGGAACACAAACCCTATGTAAGATCCAAGGGGGCAGATAATCCTAGCTCAGTGCTGAATTAGCTGATAGATTACCGCACTCTTTTTAAAGAAAAATCCCAGGTTTTGGCTGCATGGAACCACTGTTTTGTTCTTTCTGGTCTGAATAAGGAGTAATGCTCTGCAGGTGAGCATAAGAAGATGACCTGCATTAACATGCTTTTCATGACTCAATGGCTGGACCACCAGCAGTTCTGGAGAACTGTGTGCAGATGCAGCCCAGATGTGAACACCTTATACATTTTTTAGGAAGAAAAAGCTAGAGATTCTTAGCACTTTAATGCCGGTGCTTAATCTTGGATCATGATTTCCTCAAGACTTATACATTCTGTTTTTTTAAATTAATACTCTAGTTCCATAATCCCCCAGTACACACTCAGCCCCTGTAATTTAGAATATAGATTTACTTGCAATATTCCATGAATGCACAGAATTTCCTGTACAAATGCTGCAAAACAGAGTAAACTTGGTTTTATAGCTAACATGTGGGATTGGAATTAAGGACACTTAAATTCTACTTCTAGCTCCAGCAAAGTCTCATTGTGTTTCTTCAGACACATCACTTTGCTGCTGTCTCAGTTTTCCCATCTACAAAACAAGAATATTACTTGAGGCTAAATTCAGTAACACTTGGAAAGCACAGCTCTATAAAAAGGCAATCATTTTATAAACAAGAGAATTCTTGATTGCCTTATCCTTGAGTCTTGAAACACAAGAATTTGGCTTATTCTCAGACTCTTCCTTAATTGGAACAATCGCTCTATTAGGTAGTAATATCAGTTACAAATAACAAATATTTGGGGTTTAGATATATTGATTTGTTTTGTTCAGTTGTTTATATTTTAGAAGTGTGTTAGAAATGTTTCCAAATTAAAGTGCTACACTATGTAACCTCCAAGTATTTATGCGCTTTTGATTGGTTGAGCTCATTCCAGAATTTGGACAGGCTTCAGACTGGGTTGATATTCTTCTCCATTATGCAGACAGACCTGCAGTGGGATATTAAAATTCATGGTAGTTCTGTTTCTATTGTATGAAATGGCTGATTCAGCCTTTCCTCTTCTCCCTTTTCAGTCAGTCTGGCAAAACTATATTTCTAGGAATTAATTAGTATACTTCCAGTTGGCCTAATATTGTCAGAAACAAGTCTGAGGAATGTTAATGTCTAACATTTGTTGGGCATAAAAATAAACTCAGAAGGAAGGGCTACAGTTTTCCACAGGCTTGTACTTACAATATCCACAATTTCTATGTTTATAGTTGTTTGTATTTGACTAGTCTGGTTTATGAGCCTGCAAACTCAAAGGCCATGTCCTCACTATGAGAAGGTTGAATTTATTAAGATTTTTTTAAACCACCCAATTTTGTAAAGTCAAAGATGCATGATCCCACCGCGTACAAGAATTTGACATAGTTTGAAGTAGAGTGTCCCCAAAAGGAGGTATTCTTTTGTCTGCATAGGTAATCCATCTCCCGGAGAGGAAGTAGCCAGGTTGACGCAGGAATTCTTCCATTGACTGAATGCTGACCACACAGGGAATTAGATTTTCCTACATGCTGCTCAGGGCTATAGATTTTTTCACACCCCTGATTGATGTAGATCAACCAACCTTATTTTCTATCATAGACCTGATTTACCATGGCATTTAACTAATGAGCAACACAAGAAAATGTAGTCTCTTATCAATAACCTTCTCCCACAAAGGCAAAGCTCAGTGACAATAAATTTGAATTCACGTCAAGCATGTCATCAACTGATATCTTTGCATTAAAATTGCTTGTGGGAGGAAAAACAAAAAAGAGGGGAAAACTTACACAGACAGATTTTTCATCTCTCTTGAGAGAGTGTATGATCATGTTGAGAGAGAAGTCATCTGGTGATGTATGAGAATGAGACACCTGAGGACTATCTCAGACTTGTTTGGGATGTGTACAAGGAGGCTGTTACCACAAGTAGATGGCCATGTGGAGAAACTGAATAGTGTCTAGTAAGAGTCAGGGTACAGAAAGGGTTGGCACTAAGCTCATTTGTGTTCATGTTGGCACTCAATGCACTTACAGAAAACATCCAGAAAGTGTCACTCTCGTGCACTCCGCTTTGTAAAGTGCAGTAAGGGAGAGCAAAGAGGAAGTGGAAGAAAATTTTAGAGATGTAGGTAAGTAAAAGAAATGCCATGAAAATAAACAGAAAACAAACTATATGGTCTATAGATTCCCTGGTATCTTGCAGGAAGACAATGGAACACTAAGTCTGGTTCAACTGTGTATGTTTGATGGTAGAATGATTAACTCAGTGATAAAATTATTAGCAATCCTAGAAATGCATGAATTAAATGGAGAGGTGAGCAGGGTGATCTGTCCTAGCAGACTGCCTATCAAATTGAAAAGTAAGATCTACAAGATAATCATAGAACCACAGAACACTTGAACTGGAAGGGACCTTGAGAGGTCACCAAGTGCAATCCCCTGTCCTCACAGCAGAACCCAGTACTGTTTAGACCATTCCTGGTCTAACTAAGTTGCTCTTAAACATCTCTAGAGATGGAGATTCCACAACCTCCCTAGGCAATTTATTCCAGTGTTTAATAACCCTGACAGGAAGTTTTTCCTAATGTCCAACCTAAACCTCCCTTGCTGCAGTTTAAGCCCATTGCTTCTTGTCCTGTCCTCAGAGGCCAAGGAGAACAATTCTTCTCCCTCCTTTTTGTAATACTCTTTTAGATTCTTGAAAACTGCTATCATATCCCCTCTCAGTCTTCTCCTTTCGAAACTAAACAAGCCCAACTCTTTTAGTCTTTAATCATTCCTTCAGTCTTTAATCAGACCTTTAATCATTCTTGTTGCTCTTCTCTGGACCTTCTCCAATTTCTCCACATCTTTCTTCAAATGTGGTGCCCAGAACTCCAACTGAGGCCTAATCAAGACAGAATAGAGCGGAAATGATTCTCGTGTCTTTTTCACAACACTCCTTTAATGTATTCCAGAATCATATCTGCTTTTTTTGCAACAGTGTCACACTGTTGGCTCATATTTAGCTTGTGGTCCATTATGACCCCTAGATCCCTTCCTGCAGTACTTCCTCCCCCCTAGGCAGTCATTTCCCATTCTGTATGTGTGAAACTGATTGTTCCTTCCCAAGTGAGGTACTTTCCATTTGTCCTTATTAAACTTCATCCTATTTACTTATTTACCACAGTGAATAGACCTGTTCCTTTATATGACTCTGAATCGTGGGTAGTGAGTAAGAGATTGGAGCAGTTACTGTGTAAAGTAGAAATGAACATGTTAAGAGGATGGACCAGGCTGGGAATGATGAATTAGAGGAAATGTGAAGCTGATACCAGTTATTGAAAAGCTGAGGGAAACCAAGCTTAGATGGTTTGGGCAAGTGAAAAGAAGAATGGAAGAATATATAGGAAACAGGGTGTTGAACTTGCAAATGGAGGGCTAAAAGAAAGGTTTAAAGACTTAAAATAGATATATGGAGGTCATGCAAAAGGATCTGATTAGCTATGGAGTTTCCAAGGAACTGCATCAAGATAAACCGGAATGGAGGACTAGAAGAGCTGACCCCCAGATAGATGGAACTAATGTGATTATTGTTTATCTCCAATAGTTTTGCTTGGGTTGTAATAGCTGAGTCTTCAGCAATCAAACTAAAAAAGGTGAGAACAAAGTTCAAGAAATCCATAGTAAAAACAAAACTATTTAAAACCCATGCTGCAGATGACTCAGCATTAAGAGCCCTCTACTCACCATTTTGTTGTCGTCATCGCTCTTCCTCCCCCTTATATATACAGCATTCTCCAAGCAATTACCACACAATCAGCTTTAAAGCTTGCATATAGGAAGCATTGATCCCACTAACTCCAGTGACCCAGGATCAAAGCCAGGGTTGAGGGCCCATGAGGCCCCACTTCAAGGCCAACTCTTCTAAATATCCAAGGGCAATGATTAATTCTGCAACTCTGAACTATGTAAGATATATTTGAGAATTTTATTTTTATAATCCTCTTTTTGCCATAAGGATGTGACTTGGAGAGCCAAACTATTTCATAATATTTATAACAAATTATTATCCTGTACTTGGATTAAGAGAATTTCAGCGGCCATGGATTTTTCTCTTCCCTGCCACCCAAGAGACTCCATGTAAGTTTTCTTCTAATGCACATGGGTTTATTCTCCAATGACATGCATGGCTGCAGCTCCAAAGGAGTCAAGAGATGCTATGTTATACTAGTAGCAAATGTTAGTCCCATATCTCTTCAGAGAGGCAGTCTCAGCTTGTAGTTCTAGATCTATGAATTCTATGGGAGTTGTTGGTTTGCAAGGCTGAATTGTTCCATCATATTTTTGAGGTTTTAAAACAGGATTCCCAAGTGCTCCAACAATTTAAGAAACTGATACGAAAATACTTTGCGGGGTCATGTCCTTCACTCATGAAACATACTTCCTACCTCTGTGGTGTCACTCCATAGCTGTTTGGCCAGACTGTAAACACCAGAGTTGGAATTTGGCCAGGACACTTGGAAAATGCTGTGAGATCTTTAATGAATGCAAGTAAACAGAGCCTATAATTTGATTTTTCAGCAGAAACAAGGCATTCACAGCAGCACTGTTGATTAGCACTGTGCCGTGGAGCTGGTTCATGATTGACTGAAATAACTGTGCTGCTTTCTGGATCACCAGCTCTTTCTCCTTACGTTCAGGAACTTAAGCATTCCATGCAGGACTCGCTCATTCACCTAGCTCACACCAACAGTATAAGGTGCTTAGGCTGTCGGGGCTATATCTTGTTAGACAGACTTAGGTTTTGTCCACACTTGCAGTGTTCAAGCACTGCTGCAGCAGCACTTTAATACGACCCTGTGGTCACGGTGGCCAATGGGGGAGAGCCTTCCCAGCACTTCAGGAAAACCATCTTGATGAGAGCCAAAGCTCCCAGCACTGAGAGCCTGTCTACACTGGCAAATTACTGCACTGAAACTTGCTTTGCTCAGGGGAATGTTTTTTTTTCCCACTCCTTTGAGTGAGAAAATTTCAGTGCAGTAAACTGCCAGTGTAGAGAAGCCCCTAGTCAGTTTTTTATCTCTTAGGACATGTCTAGACTACAGCCCTAAGTCAACCTATGTAATTACAGCAACAGCAACATGAATTGCCCAATGTGACAGGTCCATCACTGTCAAACATTTATCTAATAGGCTCTGACTTTCCACTGTGCAAGGGAGTGCTCGACCTTGGTTCTGCCCCACTCTGCCCCTGCCCTCAAGGCCACATGCCAGCTCCACTCCACCTCTTTCTGTTTTCACTCTACCCCGTCCTCCCTCTTCTGTCTAGTTCTGCCCCTTCCCCAAAGCACATTGCAACCTTGCTTCTCTCTTCCTATCTCCTGAATGCTGCAAAACATCTACTTGAGGTGGGAGGGAAGTGGAAATGCTGATCAGTGGGGCCTGCCAGCACTCAGGAAACACTGGGTGGTGGGAGAAAGATGATAGAGAGGCTGTTAGTGGGTGCTTACCACCCACCATTTTCCCCCTCAGGATGCTCCAGCCCTGTAGCACCCACAGAGTCAGCATGCATGCATGGCAGTAACTGATGTCCATATTGCCCTTCTTCTATTGTTGGTGTGTGTCCTCACCCAGGAGTGCTTGTGTGGATTTAAGGGGGTAATGTAAGGGGCTGAGAGCCAGGGCTCTCAGCTCCATGCAACTCCCTGTCAGGAGCTCAGTGGCTCCCTGTTCTGGTTAGGAAGAGACGAGGGGGTGTTGCACTGGCTTCTCAGTACACTGAGCCTTCAGGCAGCAGTCTGGCTGTGAGTGGGAACTGGGGGCAGCCAGGCTCTAGTTGCCTGACTGTCTTGTCAATTTCCAAACTGGAGCTGTGAAATGTACATTGATAATGACTAGGGTTGACTGGTAAACTAATTGTTTCATGAAAAAGTTCACGATGTCAAAATGTTTCATTTTGATTCAGAACAAAAACATTTCACAAACTTTATGGAAAAACAGGGATAATGGGGGGCACAGAGTCATGTGTCCCCAAACACCATGGGGAGGAGGAGCAAGGGGCCAACAGCTTGTGGGCAGACCCATCCCATCCTTTGGACAGTCTGTAAAACCACCATGGGGCCCAGAGGACCAGTGAGGGGGACTTGACGTAGGTAGCAGGGACACTGCCGCAGCCTGCTCTGCTCCCCCGGCTCCCAGCAACTTTGCTCAGGAAAGTGGGTTTGGGAGAAGGGGTGTGACTGCCTCCTGCACTCATGGCTGATGGAACTCACCAGTGACGGAAAGTAAAATGACATGACTGGGAGTTGGGTCAGCAGGCCAGGTCGTTTTGCTTTCTCCTGCCATCGCTGACTGTGTGGGACTGACCCCTGGTGCCAGCACCATGCCCCCCCTCCCGCTAATCTCCTGGGCTGTACCACTTGGGCAACAGGTGGACTGAGGGGGATGGTATTTGAACAAGGGCAGGGACTTGAGAAAGGGGTGAAGTGGGAAGAGGGAGGGCCTGGAGTGGTGATGCAGTGTCATGTGTGGGGTAAGGATGTAAAAGAGTAGTTGATTAGTCAACTCCCCGATAAGGGAAACACTTAAGTTTTAGCAAAATGATGTTTTTTAAAGGAAAAAAGTTGAAAATACTTATTTGAAAATTGAAATACTTTTGACTTTTGACTAATAACCTTAGTGCTTTTACAGACATGATCTTTAGGGAAAGTCAGTCTTAGGAACCAAACATCTGTACTGAAAATCTGCAGGTAATAAAAGAGTAAAAGTATGAGCCTGTCAGACTGATACTGGACAAATGAAGAGGAGTTTGTGTGCAGGGCAGCTAGAATTGATGGGTGCTCTAGTATTTGCATACTTCTACTTTATATTTGAAAGACTTGTTCTCATTATATTTTCTAACCTATATTCCATCTATATGCAAGGCAAATGGAAGGACTACATAAGAACCTCTCACACAACTTACATTAATCTTCAAATATGTTGAAAAAGTATATTGTATGAAAGGTAGTGTAGGAGATGAAAGGTATACTAACATGAATAGCTTTTAAAATACTATGTGTGTTTCTTTACTATCTGATTCTAATGGTGTTGAAACCACAGCTAATGTGACATCTTTCCACTCTGAGATGTGAGAGGATTTCTAGAGCACACTCACCAGAAGCTCATGCTTTAATTCTATGTATCTGTAATCTACTCTGTCTTCACCTTATCTAACTGAGACTGGGTAATCATAAAATGGATCCTGGCCTATTTTTAAACTGTTCCACCCAGGAGATAGTTGATAGTTGAACTCTTTTTGATTACCTCAGATCAAAGGCAGCATGTTATAGGTCTAACTAGAAAATACAGCGTCTGATTCACCTTTCACTCTGTTTGTACATTACTGTTACTCCATTGCAGGTAGTACATTACTTGTGGCTTATGCTAGTGGAAATTAGTAGAGAATGAGCCCCACACCCCTTCACTTCCTTTTGCAAGGCTTTTGCAACAATTCTCTTGTACAACTGTTCAACACTTTCCCTTTATTTTGCATATTATTTAGTTAAATTTAAAAGTTTAAGTATATTCATACAGTAAGAGTCCAATACTCATCTATTAATCATTCTTTATGAAAGGGCTTCTGACGTATGAAACTTTGTTTTGGAGTATTCTGTCAGGCAGTCTTGAGTGAGTGCAATACTTAGGCCTCAATACTTCTCCAGTTGCATAACCTGAGAAGTAATCTGTGCATTGCAAGTTTTTCTGGGGCTGAGGATGAGGACAAATGCCTATTTACCTTCCCAAACCACAAGACATGAAGTGGATGTGGCAGTGGTACAAGGTCATTTCTCCAGTCTCGTGTCTGGAGTAGCCTTCAAGCTGTTTGCTCTTCCCATCAGGATATGGTTTTGTTTTTCTTGCAAATATGTTTATCCGAGTCAGAAATGAGCTGTTAAGTGTCAGAATAATCTGGAATTGAGTACAGGCAAATTCATTTCTTTGGGTAAAAGACAGCAGGAATGAGGCCTTGTTTTGGAATAAATGGTCTTTTCCACCAAGCAGTAGGATCTATTCCTGCTATGTGTGACGGAAATTTTGCTCCTGCCATCCAATGGGTGTAGAGTGCGGTCCTTACTTTTTTTTTAGAAACCTGTCATCTATGCTATGTTAACATAAAGGAATCAGAAGTAGGGATGGAAAATCCCATTTCATTACTCAACCAGTTAAATGTTACATTAACCCGGGGTTTCCGAACGCTGGGGCTCTGTGTTATTGGTCCAGGGACTCCATGAGAAAATATTAATGACAGTTGTATGACAGTGTTATTTTGTTATTATTTCTGATAGCTTTCTGGGGGTGGGGGGGAAGTATTCATAAGAACTATACAAGAAATAAAAATAAAATTTCAAAACATTGCTTATTTGGGTACCTATTGAATTAAAAGCACGGATGGGAGGAGGACTGGGTTTGAGTACCCCCCCCCCCTCGCTGCAGGTCCCATGGGGCTGGAGCAGCCCCTGCTGTTAACCATAACTGGTAAGCATCACCCATTAACTATTCACATGCCTAATCAGAAGTTGTAACAATTTCCTTGTTCCTTCAGTTTCTTGTTAGTCTGTTTCTGCAAAACCGATGACGAGTCCTGTGACTAAAAGAGATTAATGGATCTCTCTCTATTAGGGCATAAGCCTTCAATTGGAAGTTAGCGATGTTAAAATGAGGTTTTTTTGGTTTTTTTGCAAATGGGTAACCACTGAACTCTTCATGTGGGGCAGGAGGGAGTGGTGGCTCTGTGGGAGCCAGTGCACACTCGCCCCTCCACCCCCCCATTGCTATATCAGCGACAGCAGCATGGGGTGGGAGCAGGCAGGAGCTGGTGCTTGCAGGGAGCCTGCTCGCCCTCTCCTGCTCTGCCATTGATACATACAGGGTACCCAGGCTCATTGGTTAGCCATTTAACCCTGCCTAATATCATACTCCAAGTGGAAATATCTGGTATTTCATTGTTTTGTATGACAATTGATGACCAGAGGTGAATCTAATGCTGCTGGGAGACCCTGCCCAATGCATTGCACCTAGCAGTGAGAGGCCCCCCAGGCCTTGTATGTCTACCTCACAATGGAAGCCCTCCCAGGGTAGTCTACACTGCAATGTTATTTTGGGATACCGGAGTACCCTGAAATAGCTAACCCTACGTCTTCACAGGAAGCCTGTTATTTCAGGCTTGCTTTTCTGACATCCCTGTAAACCTCATTCTATGAGCAATAAGGGACGTTTCGGAATAAGGCTTTATTGCAAAATGTGGCGCTGTCGAATGACGAAATAAGCTATTTCACAATAGCATTGGCATAAGAGAGGCAATTTGCGAAAGTTACTTAGAGTGACCATGCTGTGTGGATGCAGGTTTTAGCCCTAAGTAGTCTTGGAGCTGGAGGGAAGGAAAGAGAGAAACCCCCCCCCCCCTTTTCTTTTTCAATTTCACAAGGTTTGTGCCTTTATAATGTTACTCCCTCTGGGGCAAAATTCATACAGACAACTGTAAAAAGACCCCCCCGGCTCCCGCAGACTGGCCAGGAGTTGCAGAGACCGGGGGCTCCCCACACTAACTTACTTCCCAGCTACTGCGCCTCAGCCGCTCCCCGGGGCGGCCGGCAGGTGCCGAACGCGAGGCGCCCCAGCTGGAGCGCATGGCCGGCCGGCCGGGCTGCCTGGGGCACTGGCGCGGGGAGACGCAGCAGCTTCGTGCCGCCTGCCCGCGCTCCGCAGCCCGCCTGGGGGCGCTGCCGGGCAGGGCGGTGGCTGAAGGTGCTGGGAGCGTCCCAGCCCCTTTTCCCAATCTCGGCCGCCCGCTGCCTCCGCCCAGTGCCGGGGCGGGGCCGGCGCCCCATTCAGTGGCCGGGCAGAGCGCTGCTGCCGCGCCGGGCTGCGGGAGTGACGGGGACGCCGGGGGAGCGCTCGCGGAGGAGAGAGGTAGGGTCTAGCCCCCGACTCTCGTGCCCAGCCCGGGCCGACCCCCTGCGGGGAAGAACGCGGCCGGGGCTGGGTGGAGCCGTGAAGGGAGCAGAGGGGGACTGGGGCAAGGGGGCAGATGTGGGGGGATGGGTGGGAACTGTGGACCGGGGCAGGGTGGGGGGAGATGCGTGGGAACTGGGGTGAGAACTGGGGGGGGGGGGGGATGGGCTGGAGCAGGGGGGAGCTTTGGGGGCGGGGGCAAGGAAGGGGAAAAGATGGCTTTAGGGTTTGGGCAGCGAGGTCAGAGGTTGTAGCGCCAGCAATGCTGGCTTTGGGGGGGGAGGGGTGTGTGGGGGGTGTGTGTGGGGGGGGGGAGTATTTGTTGCCTTGCTGCCCCATCTCGCTTTCCATGCCCACGAAGACTGGGTAGCGGCTCCCGGCCCCATCGCCCTTACCCGGGCACATGTTTGTGGCGTCTGGGAAGCAAAGTGCTGGGAGGACAAAGCTCCGGGAAAGGAGGGCAGCTGGGCAGGCGGGACTCTTCCAGGTGAAGTGGTGTTTGTGTGGGAGTTGGAGGTTCCCTCTGCCTGGAGCTGCACGGCCCCCTCCCCCCGCCTTCCCTTTGTTTAGTCTTGGTGAGAGGGATTGTGTGTGTCCCGGCTCTTGTTTCCCTGCGCGATGGGATTGATTCAACAGGGATTGAAACCAGATTGAGAACTTCACCAGAGTAGACTTGAATCACAGGGCTCACGTCCCTGGGATGCGCGGTGGAGGTGGGGTTGTGAGTTGTAACAGGTCATCTGTACAAAGCGCTGTGGGTGTCAATACCCTTTAGTGCTTGTTCCTTTGTGAAGAATGTGGCCGAATATTTACTGTTGCAACAAGTTACCTAATCATTGCCATGTTGTTACTGTTCTGCAGTCTGGTGGTGCCTCTTGAGATCAAATCCCACCTGGTACTCACATAGCAGACTGCTTAAGGTTCTGTATTCTTCAAAGAAAGGGAAAGGACAGATATATTTATGGTGAGCTGGGCTGGATGGATAGACACAGCTGTTACAAAAGTGTATCCATAGGGTTAACTTCAACCATAACTCTAGAGCAAAAAACCCATTCCAAGGAATGTCTGGGAAAAACCACTAAAAGAACACTAGATTGCTAAATGCATGAATCACAATATGTAAAGTTGTGTTGGGAACCCCTTTCAGGGATGACTTCTTCAAATAAAAACAGTTAGTTTGAAAGGATCTATGGTTTTCATTAGCAAGTAATGACTGGTTATAGACCTTTAGGAAGCCTAATTTAACCATGGTGTCCATAAGCATAATGATGATCCATATTTTAAAACCAAATTTAAAATCAGAGTATGTGTGCTTTTTTGGTGACATCTGCAGTTTTTAAAGCAACTACCCAGTGTGTAAAGCTTCATTTAATTCAAATGGAGGGCTTAGGCTAATTTTCATACAGATACATTCATGAGGGAGGATTGCCAGAGGAGACTGTCATTATCTGGGAATAGAATTTAAATTCCAAGGACACATACTCTTTAGGAGAGGAGGCTATTATTTGTGAAGGGCTTTCCAAACCTGGACAATTATAGAAATGACCCAAATTTACAGGATGTAATTTAAGTGTAACATGAATCTCGAAGAGCAGACTGGTCATGATAATTGCTGGTACATTTTAAATTGTGATAAAGCAGGAAGCACTGTTGTACATCTGTCATGCTTGTTGTTTTTAAGGAGAGCCTAGTGCTCCTTCCTAAGTGAATAGGACTCCCCCTTCCCCCAAGAAACAATGGTTACTCCCAGAAGGGCCTTCTTATGGTTGGGCAAACACTGTTTGTAATGACTAATAGCTTGAAAAAGGCTTGAATACTGCAATTAAGGTTCTTTCCTTGTTTTACATTTTAAATAATCATTGGTATTTTAGATGTGTACACACATACGTGCTCATTCTTTGCCTGGAGAGCATGCAAGGTACACCACTGTGTAGATAAGGTATGGTCGCTGTCTCAAAGAGCTTATGGAATATTACATAAAATATACTTTAAGAACTGTTAGCCTCTGTATTGGAAATAAATGGTACCCTCAAATAAGGCTAGGCAAGCATCATATGGCCAATAAATTGACTGACTTGGCAATTTTATTGTTGAAATGACTTTACCATATCCTGCTATCCTATTGTTAATTGTGAATTAAGGGTGGCAACAGGCTGCCCATCCTTCCCCGAATGAATCATCCCTTTGTCAAGCTCTGTATCAAAGGCAATGTTTTCTCCAAGTTTTGTTAGGAACTAAAAATAATCTGATACAGTTGTTAAATTGGACTTCAACAGTTGGCCAGTTGTAAGTGTATTAAAACATAATAAAAGTCCTCTGCTTATTTTATTTCCAGTTGTCTCCATCTTCCTTCTGATTATAAAAAAGTGAGTTCATAATAGTGCAGCATACTGTTCTTGGCTTGATTCAGAAGTAAAACTTCTTATTTGTACCATCAGAGTTTTCCCCATAGCAATATACAGTGGTCAAAACTCAAGTCAGAATTTGCCAACAGTTATCACACCATGGTATCTTAGAGAACCACACTTTGTCCAGACTTAGAATAGATGATGTTGCTGGAAACTACATGTTAATTGTTGGTGTGTATGGGATATTTTAATGGCTTCTTCGCTATATGGATACTACAAACAGCATTATTGCTTGTCCCCAGGACTAAGCAGCAGATGAAGGAACTATTATTAAAAATCTTCAAAAGTAAGATCAGAGTCTTACTTGTTTAAGACCTTATTTTTTTCTGAAATAAGAGCCCTACTTCAAATCACATGTATGACGAGGAAATAGGGATGAGAGAAGAGGGCGGAACATGGATCTAAAGTGGTTAAATTTAGTTAGAGAATTAAATTAGCCCCATTAAATTTAGTGTGAAGCGAAATCATTTTAGGAGAGCAAGGATACATCTCTGGACTTTGTGCATTTGTAGGAGGATGATAGAAGAGAGGCAGGCAAATGAGAAGAGGAAGTGGGGGAGAGACACTGGGAACATCAGCAAAGCCATTAACTTTTCCCCCTGCATAGTCTTAAAGGGCTGCTGGCAGTATAGTACTAAAGAAGATGTCAGGGGTCTTTTCACACAGTCCTCTGAGATCATCAAATTTCTGAGCTCTGTGGGAACAGAAATTCTTCATGCTGGTTTCTGATCTCATCTTTCCCCAGCAGCAGTAGTAGCGGAAGTAGGGTAGCTTGGGAATCAGTGAGGAAAGCGGAAGAAAGGCAAAGTGGAATATAGTCTGCAGGATAGCTTTGAGAAACTGTAGAATGGGTTGGGGAACCTTAATTGGGTTGGGGGCCACTGACCCCAGAAAAATCAATTGGGGGACTGCACAAAAGTGAGAAGCAAAAAAGAGAACTGATGTGGCCTCTGGGATAATAGATTTTGTGGGGCCCCTGCATTCTGGGGTGGGGGCAAAAAGGAGGAGTTCATTGTGTGGGAGGAAGTTGGCTTGGGGTATGGGATCAGAGTGGGAGGGAGGGTACAGGTGTGGGTTGAAGGGTTTGGTTCCCTAACACTGGGGAGGGAACCCCCAGGCTTGGGGGCTGGATCCAGGCAAGTTGGAGGCTGCAGGTTCCCCACCCCTGCTGTAGAACAATCTGGTTGGTATAGCACATCTACCTCTTTATTTCACGCTACACGCGCTTAGAAAGGAGACAAATGCTTACACTCTGGGTAAAGTTAAAAAGTCTGATCTTACTTATGCTAGCTCAAATGCCAAATTGTCCTACAAAATATTAACTTGTATGTCATTCATGAAATGAAGAACAACATTTTAGTGACTTGTGTTGTAAGAGTTGGGGAATTTCCGGAATTCTAAAAGGTTACAGGAAAAGCAAAAGCTTTACTGCTTCTTTATAAATATGGAGTCTCAGTATTTCATTCCCTCCATCTTTTTACCTTTTAAAGTAACAGCTACATGAATTTCCTCCCTCTTTGCTGGGGGACAGTGGCACATTAGGACTTGTCTTCACTCTTGGCTGGATTGACTGGGAAGCATTTGATCTAGCTAGGATTGATTTCTTGAGTTTAAATGTGATAAAGTGATCGTCAAATGCTCTGTCAACTCCTGTACTCCACTTCAATGAGAAGTGAAAGTAGGGTCTACAGGAGATGGTCTCCTGTTGGCACACTGCAGTGGAGACTCCACGCTAAGTAGATATGAATACATTGCTATTCACGTAGCTAAAATTGCGTGACTTACATCCACTTCGCACCTTCTACTGTAGTCCTACTCTTAGGAGGGTCACAGTAGTGATGTCCCAGCTCAGAAAGTTGTAACCTGATCTGCTGCTCCTGCTTCCTGGATGCATGGGGGTGGGTACAATGCTGCTTACATCCTTAGAAATGAAGAGGTCAGGCAGAAAAAATTCAAGACTCTTTGTGATAAAGGAGCAGTAAATGGCTACAGTGCTTAATTTGTGTTTCATGTTTCCTAAAGTTAGAAGTGCAGACTTTTCTCTTGTACTGATGCTAGTGGGAATAGGCCATGTAAGTCCTCGCCACAGTCCAGATCCACAGGAGTTAAGGAGAGCATTGGGATTAAGGATGTTAGTGTGTAATGGTTTACACAATTAACCGATAAGAGCAGATTTATCAGTTAATCCTAACACTTACAGGCACTCCCCCTTGCTACTTCTGTATCCGAGGCAGCAGCACAGTGCGAGGGTAGGTGGGGCAGATGGAGCTGGTATGCGTAGGGAGCCCGTTCTTTATAAGCCAGCTCTGTGTGTGTGCGGGCTCCTGCGGAACTGCTCCCCCTGCTGCTGCCTCTGATAGAGAGGCAGCAAGATACGGAGGTAGAAGGGAGGCAGGAGCCAGTACACGAGAAGCTGGCTTCCTAGGCATACTGGCTCCCGGGGAGCTGCCTGCTCCCGACGCTGCTGCCTCTCTATTGGGTGGGGGAGGGACAGTCAGGAGTGGGTGCTCATGGGGAACCAGCTCCCAGCAAGCACCTGTTCCCATCTACCCCTGCGGGTAAATGTGTAAAATTTTAGCAATTACACGTTTACACATATATACAATTCTTAGCATCCCTGTTTGGGATGTCTGCCAAGATTTTGTGCCTGAATTATGCTTTGAGCTCCCATCTTTTGCTTCAGGTTTGGTCAGCTTCTGGTTGCTGGATTGGAATTTTTGCTTTCTGTCCCCACCATAGGATGTAGCTACGTTACATAGTAATCTTATCTCCCAGCCTCCTATTGTTTGCAGGCAGATGTGTGTTTTGGAGGAAGCTCTGTTCTTCTATTTCTGTGGATCTTCAAGGTTTTCTTTGGGTGGATGTAACAGGGTCTCTTCTCAGCTGCAGTAGGTTCCTGCCTCTGCCTCCACCTCCATTCTCCCATTCTTAGGATTCTCACAATTGTCTGAGATAAGGATGTTAAGGACTAATCAACTAGACAATCTCCCCCTCCCTCCCACGCTGCCTCTATTAGATAGGGGGGAAAGAAAGATACTTCAAAGTGGCCACCACGCACAGCTGATCCAGGGATCAGCTGTGGCGCTGCCACTTTGAAACCCCAAGGGGCAGCTGCCAAGCAGCAGATCAAAGCCGTGGACTCCCCAGCTGATCCCGGGCTCTGCACAGCATTTCAGTGGAGTCCCCAGCTGACCCTGGGTTCTGGGGAAATGCTGCATGGAACATGGGATTGGCTGACAAAGGGCTCTGCGCAGCATGGAGCCCAGGGTCGGCAGGGGACTCTGTCCCCCTCTGACCCTGGGCTCCATGGCTTTGAAATGCACAAGAGCTTCCCACTGGCCCTGAGCTGCACTCGGACTTCCTCATTCCTCCTTTGAAATGTGCAAGAGCCCCCGCTGGGGCTCTTGCACATTTCAAAGGAGGAATATGGCGGTGACTGTAGAGTAGTTGATCAAAATTCTATCGACTACTCAACTAATCAATTAACTGCAACTTAAAATCCTTAGTCTGAGATGTTTATGCTGCTGCAAGTAGGACACCATTTCTGCAATAATAATTATTATTTATCAAAAGGATGCAGGTCAACTAAACAGTTGCCTAGTAATCCCTCCCTTTTTGATTAGGAGTGCTCCTCCTGGGCTCCCTTCAGCACCTGTCTTCACTGCCTCACCCATGCTGGTGCTACAGGCCTCCTTATTCCCATTTAAGAATTCCCCAGCAAGGGCTTTATTCCTGCCCTTGCTGCAGGGAGCATTAGCTAATGGGGAGCCCCTTTTCCAGTCCCCTCTGACTTTGGCTTTCCTACAGGTCTGCTTGTCCTATAACCAACTAAGGTGGGAGGACCCCAGAACTCAGGTGTGGACAGTCAACCTGTGGAACTCCTGTCCAGAGGGTGTTAGGAAGACCAGGACTTGAACAGGATTCAAAAAAGTATTAGGTAAATTCATGGACATTAGGTTCATCAATGGTTGCTAGCCAGGATGGGTAGGAATGGTGTCCCTAGTCTCTGTTTCAGAGGCTGGGAATGGGTGACAGGAGAGGGATCACTTGCTAATTGCCAGTTCTGTTTGCTCCCTCTGGGGCATCTGGCATTGGCTGCTGTCAGAAGGCAAGATACTGGGCTAGACGAACCTTTGATCTGACCCAGTCTGGCTGTTCTTATGTTCTTGTGTGGATGGAGCTTGGAATTCTATATTGCAGTTAAACATACTCTTAGCTTGAGCTCTGTGAGCTGGATTCAGCTGACATGGGCTAGCCGTAGATGTCTAATCATGTGTGAACGTACCCTAAGAGGAAATGCCATACACAGGCTATTGGCAAATGTTGCTTGTTCACCTGAGCCAACTGCTAACCCACCCACACCCATTACTAGCAGGCAGATAAAGGGAGTTGGACTCAGCCCCATTTGTTATCTGGTTAAGGGACCAGCCCACCCTTTGACAATGGAGCTCTTCCTTAGATAGGTACACATCCTGTTCTACTTAGTTACCCAAGAAGCAGAATAACATTTGCATGATTCTTGCCACTTCCATGGTTGTCCTCAAGTATTGAAGAGCAGCTGTGAAGCTAACCAGATCAGCTATTGCTTGGAACTGTCTTCAGACTCAAGAAAACAATATTATACCAGTTAAGCATCCAAATGTGCCTCAGATCAAGTCTTTACTCCCACAAGGACAAGAAACACACTTTTCTTTTAGATGAAGGCATACCTCCTGCAGAAACTGGTAGCCTTTGTCTCCTCTACTCACCAGAGAAAGTTTATGATTTGTTCTGGTGACTAAGCTTGCGATTATTTCATGGTATGTTCTGATCATGCTGGTAACCTTGTAGTGGTGAAGAAAAGGATGTCAAAGGATGGATACACTTCTAAACATTTGACAGGATACTTTTAAAGAAAAAACCCTACTAAAAACAAACCTAGTCTATACAGAACAGCAGGAAAGGTGGACTTGGACTAGAGGATAGAGGGGCATTCTTTCTGTCCTAATGAAAAACTTGCAAGGAAATTAACAATTCTGCACTGTGGAATGAAAGCAGTCAACATATGGAGTTGAGCTAGGCAAACAGACAGAAAATTCAGTAAACAAGATCAAGGCTGAAGATAAGGAAGCACATATATTCAGAATTGACCAATGGTGAAGGCAAGAAATGTTTTGAGTGTCAAACTGACCCACACTTATAATATGTCGTCTCTGACTGCTTAGGAATAGGAGTGCTGCTTGCTTTGTTCCTAAACATCTTCATAATCTGTGCCCTGCCCTCTCCCCAGCAGGGAACACTGAAGCAGTGACTATAAGGAGGGGAAGGTGACAATTTGACAATCTGAGTAGGTTTGTCTGAGTAGGTTGGGGGTGCTGGATACAGAAGTATTGAAACAATTCAATGCAAATTTCTCAATATTGAAAGAATAGATAACCAAGAGGTGCTTATTTTTCACTATCCTCATCAGAGAGCTTATTTTTTATTGCTTGCGAAAGGTGCCGGTTTTACAGCACTGATTGTGTTAATCCATCTACAGCATGCTGTGGAATAAGTGCATGCTTCCCTGCACCCACACACAGATATTCTCTGGAAACTGTCATGTTTTCCCTCTCCTTATTTCTACATCTGTACTCTTCCTCTCTCTATCACTTGCACCTTCTACAGTGGTACTGAGAATTGTTCATAGGAAAGATTAAATTGAAGAAATGACCATACGAAGGAAAAACGTGTATCAAACAGAAGTTAATGGATGAGAGAGAAAATTGGCCAGGTTTTGGGCTTTTCTTGTTTGGAGCCTGTATAATGTTATTTCTTCCCCCAGCACGTGAATATAAGTCTGGGCTACTGTTCTGTATTTTTAAAAAGCAGCAGCCTAAGGTAACCAGTGAATGCAGGAAATTGAGGATATATTATCATGTATTTAGATGATCCTGCAAATTACTAACTTGAAACTTAAACAAAATGTGGACACCAGTGTGTGACATTGCTCATAGGTTTTACAGAAGCCTGTTGTGTACAAAATAGAAGGAATTGAATCAGTACTTAATTCACCTGGGATTTGGGGAAAAAAACCCACTTCCTAGAGTTAGTCTTATATAGCTTCTAGATCAGTGGTTGGCAACCTGCAGCCTGACTCATTGGGGCTCCACCTGCAGCCCCATTTTCCCTGCATTCCTCTTGTGCACTGGGGCACTGGACCCCCCCGCACTTCCTCCCTCACCATACTTTCAGAGCAGTTGCTAGTTGCCTGATTCACACTCCATCCCTGCTCCTCCCAGAGCTGGAACACTATGAACAGTTGATTTATGGCATACCAGCTGAGGGAAGGAAGGAGGTGGAGCAGGAAGTGCAGGGCTCTGGTGCCCTAGTATGTGAGGCACATGGAGAAGGAGGGGCAGATGGGGTGGCAGGTGGAATTCCAGGGGGCTGGAGGCTGCCCACCACTGTTCTAGCTGTTGAGAGATTGGGGAGTGGGTTCATGTTCAGCAGATGTCTACTGGTACCAAAACTGGTGCACCTGAGCCTAGTATCCTGCTAGGAATCCCAGCAACTGTTCTCCAGCAGTGGAGATATGTGGGGAGGTTGCCTGTAGACAATAGAGAGCGAGAAGGAGGGATCTCTTTTTAGATTATGGCCTGGCTAGTAGATTCCGCCTCTGCATGCCCCTAGGCAACGGGGTGGTGGCTCCCTGCTCCTGAAGGGGCAGGACTGAGGGTAGCCAGCCCTTTGTGCTTCAGTGCTCCGGCAGCGATTTAAAGGGGCCAGGGCTCTGTCTGCTGCTATTGCAGTAGAGCCAGTGGTCGGAATCCTAGGTCCCCTTCAATCGCCTGGCCTCATTTGTCCTCCCCTATTGGTGGGTGTGAGTAGATTTAACTATGGAGTTGATGAGTGGTAACATTTTGTGGACTAATGTGTGGGGAATAAGTGGATAGTGGGTAGATGGGTTACTGGGGGGGGGGGGGGGGATTCTGCATGTGTTGCATTTGGAGTCATAGTGAAATTGCAGAATTCCCCCAGGAGTGATTGAAAAATCGCAACAGAAATATATGGTATTTGGGAGTGTGACGTTTGTTTGTTTGTTTTGGGTGAAGAGAAATAGCTCAAAACAGGGGGAAGAAAGGTAAGAGGATGAAGGGAGAGAGAATGAAAAGAGGAAATATACATTGTAAGCAATGCAAGAAAGACTAGCTCATGATTTTAGAAAGAGAAATAGATTGAAGGCAGGGAAGGAAAGAAGATAAGAGATAGAAGAGCAGTTTTTACAAGATCAGTTACATAGCAAGTGATCTGGTTGTTAAACAGAGTATGGATAATAACAGTGCCTTCAGATGCTGCTTGGTGTTCCCCACCCTCTTGCTGTCTCTCACACTGAGTTCTGCTTCTTTTCCGGGTGCTGGTTGGGGCTGGAGCACACAACTGGGAGTCTGTCACTCCTCCCTGGTGCATGTGATGTGTTGCAGGGTTGAGTTGGAGGGATGTTTTTACTTTGCAATTTCAGTACTTGGTGGGGGAGATGGCAGCCTGGCATGGTGGTGGTGTGAATCCAAATCTGAACTAAAAAGCCTGCTGTGGAGCAGCAGGGGAGAGCATTTCAGGGACACTCCCAGCTCCTCCCGGGAGTGGGTAGAGCTCTGTCTGCTGCATGTGCCAAGTTAGGAAGAAGCCCCTCCTCACAAAAAACAGCTCTGATTAGCTGCCTTACCATAGCAGGCAGTGGAGTGGAAAGGCAGCCAGTCGGAGGTGATTCCTCACTCATTCACAGAAGGATGAATGACTGTAGGATTTCCAATGTGGAAATCCCCCTATCTAGCAGGGGCAAACTGTGACTGGCTTCCCTGGCATTAACTACCTTTTGTCTCTGGTTACAAACTCTTCCTTGTAGTGATGACAAAGATGCTAAAGGTTACCTCGGCAACCAAAAAAGTGCAAAACTTTCATTTGTAAAAAATCTAATGGTATGAGAAATCTGATATGAGGACTCTCTGAGATTATACCAAATTTCCAAGAGTGCAAGAATTTAGTACACCTGGGTTTCTAGAGTTGATGGTAACTTGAAACACAATTCTAGGTAAGGGGATGCCTGCAGATCATTATGAATTCCTGAAAACTATCAACTGACTTTTGCTTCTGCCGAAACAAAATTTGGAAAAGCTCACTGCCTCTATGAATTCGTGTGCTGTGAAATTGACTCACTCTGCCCCCTCTCCTTCCCAGAAAGGGGTCACCTGTGGCTATTTTAGGAAGGTATCCCACACTAAAATTGTGAAATTTACATTTTAAAAATAAATTTAACCTCCTTTGTTTATTTTATGAGGCTTTAATAGTAATGTGACACTTAGCCACATGTGTGCTTTGACTTCAGTGATCTTTGTGGGTTTGAATTGCCAGTTTTAGAGTTTTCTTTTGTCTGAGACCGTTTGTTGATATAGCAGTAAGGCTGATGGAATACTTGAGTTATTGTATAATTTCTCATGTACCGGTAAAAATGAGAAGAAAATCTAAACTGTAAACCTAATTGAAACACAGAAAGAGAGAAAGATTAGGTAAATCATTTTTAAAGGGACACTTCATTTTATTAGCTCAAAAATTGAAGCTAATTTGTTTGCAAAAATCTTTCCTATCTCACAGCATCCTTGAAAACCCACCCTTTTCCTGCTCTGCTTTTCTGTTTCCAAGGTGATGGCTACACTAGAGATCTTCCAGAGATGAAGGGCTCCCCCGACACAGTGCTGTCCACAGTGGTGCTTAGTTTGATGCAACTTGTTGCTCCAGGGGTGGCTTATTCACACTCGTATGTGACATAAGGTATACCTAAGTGGTATTGTAGTCATAGCCCTAGATTGTCAATCTCCAGGGGAAAGATATCAGTGCACAGCATGAACAATCATGGAAAACTGGGGAAACAGATCTATTCTATCTTTTCATGTTAATGTCTGAATTGGGGGTGACTTCAGAAACATTATTTACTAGGACAGGGGTTTTCAAACTCTGGGTTGCGGCTTGTTATGGCAAGCTGCTAGCTGGCTCTGAGATGCTTTGTCTGTCTGTGCCTCTGCAGGTATGGGTGATCGTAGCTCCCATTGGCTGCGGATTGCTGTTCCTGGCCAATGGGAGATGTGGAAAGTGATGTCTCAGTTTGCACCATGTCCCGTAGCTCCCATTGGTCACTAACAGCATTCTGCAGCTTGCCTTCACAAGATGTGACTCGGAGTTTGACATCCCTGTACTAGGATGGTATGCTCATGTTAAAGGCTGTTCCAACAGTTGGCTTTTTCACTAACAGGCCAATTTTGTCCAGGTGTAAAAATATATTAATAGAATGTTTTGTCTGAGATTTGGGGTCTTCCTTGACAGTTTTATGCACAGCACCTGACTTGCTCGGGCCACGTTGTGTTGATCGTGTGATGAAGACTCGTTGTATGTATATAATAATGTGCAGGGACAGGCTGTTGATCAGTCTTAGAACATGAACTTGGGCCTGCCAGCAGGCCAAAGTTGTGACACCTAAAATAAACACAAGTTTTCTAGCTTAATGTACATGGCCTGTTTTTCAATAGTTTTATGCAAACATAACCTTTGAATCAGGCATGAAACCAAAAATTAACATTAGTCTTTCAAATTGCTCTTTAAATTTAAAGTAGTTAGTTAAAAGAGCATACCTTCTGTATTGTAATATACAGCCAATAGAAATAAACACCAGTATTTGTGTTTTCTTAACTGACTGCCTCCCAGGTATTAAATGCTTTGTACCTGTCTGGTATAAAATTCATGTAGTTCAAAGGGCATTGTCAATTAAATAGCAACACTGTGATTTAAAAAAAACACATTAAGTTTGTTTCAGTTGGACATCTGTCCCTGAATTCCTCTGACAACTTGTAGGGTTTTACAGTCTCATTTTGTTATTCTTTAAAAAGGATTTATCTTTTTCTCTTTAAGTGGAGAGAGCCACATAAACAAATTAACTAAGTGAAGTGGTTATGTTTTTAAAAAAAATGCATTTAGAAAGAAAACAAACTAGAAAACCATTAAAATAATATTTCTGGTTTTTTTTTAATGATAGTAATCTGAGGTATAACTCTAACAATGTAGGATTAAAAATGGACCTTTAAAAAAAAAAAGTCAAGTTTATTTATGGTTGGTGAGCATGTTTAAAAAAAATTCGACAGTTTAAACTAGGTATAAAGGAAGTTTAAAAGTAAATATTTTCTAAGGGATAGCTTTCTGTTTAAGTCAGTGGGAATTTTGCCATGATTCATGGATCAGAAATGAGCCCATTACTAGGAAGCTGTTCATAGCTCTTCAGCAAATTGGAAGACGGGGGGCGGGAGGGAGGAAAAAGTAACCGACATGCTTACCCCAAAAAACAAAAATAACTTAAAATAGAAAAACTATGTTCAAAGTACAGAATAAGCTGTTGCAAAAAAAGGCTATACCACACCTATAATCTTTGAAACCTATTGGTATAATTCAGAACGTAAAAGGAACTTATCCAGAGGGTAAGCGGAGCCTAAAACATCCGATATTTTAAGACTAACTTTTAATAGATGCTAAAAAAGGTGGTTAGGCTGATGTTTCTTCAATAGCAAGTATCCTCCTCAAAATCTACCAAACCAGAGAAACCAGCAGAGAGATCTCTTGTAAAGTAAAGATACAATCCACGAATTAGGAAATAGACCAACAACATAATACAGTAGTTGGTGATAAACTGAATATTGCAAGTAATTTGGAAGATTACACTTACAGGATAATAAAATGGAAGCACTTTATCCATTGGAAATAGACCTAAAACAGTAGTCTTACAATAAGGGATATCTATTTTAATATTGATCAGTAGAATGGACATGAGTGAATCAGAGAAGCTCCGGGCAAATGTAAACAATATTGTTCATTCTTCAGAACTCAGCTAATCTTCAGTCAGTTAGGAAGAAGAGGAAAAAATCCCCTTTGTTCAGGGTATATATAATTTTTAAGACCTTTGCTTTTTGTGGTTAAAAATTATGCTTCAAAAGATATAGACTATCTTGTGACTTTTTTTTTCTAAGCATATTTATATCCTTATGATCCAGGTTTGACAATCTATGTAATTTACTCGCCCGTGGTGAATAGATTATAACCCGAAAGAGCCGGGTTCAGGCGATCTGCGCATGTGCAGATCGCCGGACAGCGCAGCTGGCGAGCGGGGCTTGCCGCGGCTCGGTGAGCCCTGCTTATGATTTAAAAAAAAAAAGATATAAATAAAAGCACCCAAGGGCAATCGCTGAGATCTCTTGGGGATTCTGTCATCATAAGTTAAATGGAATGGGAGATATATAGCCAATGTAGTTTGAATTGTAAATTAAAAAAAACAACACAGTAACATAAGTTAGATGTCTGCAAGTCACCAGGACCTGATGAAATGCATCCTAGAATACTGAAGGAGCTGATAGAGGAGGTATCTGAGCCTTTAGCAATCATCTTTGAAGAGTCATAGAAGTTGGGGGAGATATAGTGCCCATCTATAAAAGGGGAAATAAGAACAACCCAGGAAACTACAGACCAGTCAGTTTAACTTCTGTTCCAGGGAAGATAAAGTAGCAAGTAATTAAGGAATTCATCTGCAAACATCTGGAAGAAAATACAGTTATAAGTAACAGCCAGCATAGATTTGTAAAGAACATATCATATCAAACCAACCTGATAGATTTGTTTGATAGGATATCAAGCCTTTTGGATAAGGGAGAAGCAGTGGACGTGGTATACCTAGACTTTAGTGTAAAGCATTTGATATGGTCTCTCATAACCTTATCAGTAAACTAGGGACATATCATCTAGATGGGGCTACTATAAGGTGGGTGCATAACTAGCTGGATAACCACTCTCAGAATAGTTATTAATGGTTCACAATCCTGCTGGAAGAGCATAACAAGTGGGGTTCTTCAGGGGTCTGTTTTGGGACCGGTTCTGTTCAATATCTTCATCAACGATTTAGATAATGGTATAGAGAGTACGCTTATTAAGTTTGCAGATGATACCAAGCTGGGAGGGGTTGCAAATGGTTTGGAGGATAGGCTCATTATTCAAAATTATCTGGACAAACAGGAGAAATAGTCTGAGGGAAATAGGATGAAGTTTATTAAGGACAAATGCAAAGTGCTCCACTTAGGAAGGAACAATCAGTTTCACACATACAGAATAGGAAGTGATTGTCTAGGAAGAAGTACTGCAGAAAGGGATCTAAGGGTCACTACATACCACAAGCTAAATGAGCCAACAGTGTTGCAAAAAAAGCAAATCTGATTCTGGGATGCATCGTGTTGTAAGCAAGACACGAGAAGTCATTCGTCTGCTCTACTCTGTACTGATTAGGTCTCAATTGGAGTACTGTGTCCAGTTCTGGGCACCACATTTCAGGAAAGATGTGGAGAAATTGGAGACGGTCCAGAGAAGAACAACAAAAATGATTAAAGGTCTAGAAAACATAAGCTATGAGGGAAGACTGAAAGAACTGGGTTTGTTTCTTTTAGAAAAGAGAAGACTGAGAGGGGACGTGATAGCAGTTTTTGAAGTATCTAAAAGGGTGTTACAAGGAGAAAATTGTCCTTCATGGCCTCTGAGGACAGAACAAGAAGCAATGGGCTTAAAGTGCAGGAAAGGAGGTTTAGGTTGGACATTAGGAAAAACTGCCTGTCAGGGTGGCTAAGCACTGGAATGAATTGCCTCTGGAGGTTGTGGAATCTCCATCACTGGGGATATTTAAGAGCAGGTTGCATAGACATCTATCTGGAATGGTCTAGATGTCTCTTGATCCTGCCATGAGGGTAGGGGACTGGACTTGATGATCTCTTGAGATCCCTTCCAGTTCTAGTGTTCTGTGAGTCTATAGTATATTCTGTTTTTAATCCTAATTAACCTCAATGAGTGACCTACCTTTTCAATAAAATAACCAATGTGCTTCCCAATGAAGCCTATTGGTTCTATTGCTAGTTTTTCTAATGTCCTAAATATGTTCAGTTCCTATACAATTTAATGAAAAGTATGATTCAGTTCCTTAGCAACTGGGAAGGTAATATTATTCTTCATAATTGCAGACCTGCTGTCCGTAGTATGTATTTTAATTGACCTCTCTTGTGCTTGTGGTTCATCATATACATGCCAGCCTTCAAATTCCTTAATTAGTTGTTGTATAATATTTAGGGCTATAGAGATTTGGTTTTCAGTTAAAGGGCTATTGTGAATCGTTAGAGGGCCTGTAGAGTAATTTGAACTTGTGTAGCATCACTTTATATCTGGGGTTCTCAATGAATTGTAGTAGAAATAGTCACCACTGATTAAAGTAAAGGTTGCATGGTAATTTTCATTCCAATCCCCTGTTCTTATTTGCTTGGAACTTTCTGAAACGTAGAATATAATTGTTGTGCTATTAATAGCAAGTATATTTTCCCCCTAGGAAAACACTTGCAGTTCTGAATAGTTCTGTGGTTGAAATCTGTTAAAAGTTGAAGATAGATGTAGAAATTACTTCCTCTGAGAAGAAAACTAGTTTCAATTAGACCAAGTTACAAGCCTCTGAAAAATGCATACAATGCAAAATGTACAGCCAGTTTCATTATTCTTGAAAAGGGTTCTTCAAATGCACATAGCGAGTCAATAACTTACATAGTACAGGCAGTCCCCGAGTTACGCGGATCCGACTTATGTCGGATCCGCAGTTACGAACGGGGATTTTCTCGCCGCGGAGGACTGGAGCGGTGGGACGCCTGGTCCCGCCGCCCACCTCCTCCAGGGGAAGAAAAGCTGCTCCCCATCTCCCAGCAGACCAGGGAGACGTGGAGCAAAGCCCGGGGCCTGTGGTAGAGCAGGTGGGGCGCTGCCGGTTGGTCCCGCAGCACCGCTCCTTGGCGCTACTGGACCAACCCGGCAGCACCCCAGCTGCTCTGCCCCAGAAGTCCTGATTCAGCCGCTGCTGATCAGTTTCAGCAGTGGCTGAATCAGGACGCCTGGGGCAGAGCAGCTGGGGTGCTGCTGGGTTGGTCCAGTAGTGCCGAGGAGCGGCCGCGCTACTGGACCAACCCGGCAGCACCCGAGCTGCTCTGCCCCAGGTGTCCCCAAGTCAGCTTCTGCTGAAACTGACCAGCGCTGACTACAGGAAGCCCGAGGCAGAGTTGCTCTGCCCCGGGCTTCCTGGAATCAGCTGCTGATCAGTTTCAGCAGCAGCTGACTTGGGGACGCCTGGGGTTCTTAAGTTGAATCTGTATATAAGTCGGAACTGGTGTCCAGATTCAGCCGTTGTTGAAACTGATCAGTTTCAGCAGCGGCTGAATCTGGATGCCAGTTCCGACTTACATACAAATTCAACTTAAGAACAAACCTACAGTCCCTATCTTGTACGTAACCCGGGGACTGCCTGTACAGCTGTTCCTCATCTTCCATTTACTTTCCTAAATCTGTAGAAGCTACTTGAAATTGGATTTCTGTGTTTTTTGTAACATGTGCAGGATGCAGCCCATTTCTGGTGCACCTTGAGAGCTTTGAAGCCTTCTGAAGGTGGACTAAAGAGGGTCTGTATTCTGCAGGCTACTTCCAGTGCATAGATTAGTGAATTTTAAGGGAAATTAGTCAAATACTTCAAGTTCTGGAATTTACCTGAGCTATTGTGAGTTGAGGCAAATGAAGAGGTCTTAATGAAGCCATGAATTAAAGCACACTCCCTTAATAGGGATGTAAAATCCCATTAAATCAGTTAACTGGTTAAATGCTTCAACGGAGTGGATGTTCTGGAGCAGGATGTTCTGGGGCAGACCCTTCCCACCCCCTCGCTATGGTCAGGGGCTGCTTTGGCCAGGCTGGAATGCTCACATCCATGGTGCACTGTTCTAGGTCAGGCCCGCTGCAGACAAGGGCTGATCTGGCCAGGTACTCACACTCCCCTGCCCGCAGTGGTCAGGGGCTGCTCCAGCCTCTGCTGGCTAACAGTAATTGGTAAGCATCACCTGGTAAGGGTAATGCTTACTGGTTAACCAGTCACATCCCTATTCTTCAATATAACATTGTGTAACTTTTCTACGGCTTGAGATTAGGGATGTAAGCAGCTAATCAACTAGGCGACTATCTGATAAGCAAAAGCTTATTGGATAGTTGACACACTAGTCAACTAGTCGCTCTCCCCCCCCCCCCCTTGCTGCCTCTATCACAGAGGCAGCTGGGGGGGGAACAGAGGGAGGTGCTGGGGGGAGCCGGCTTAAAAGCTGGTTTCCTCCAGCACTGTGGGATGGAGCAGAGGCACAGTGGCAGTGCTTCCTCTTTGAAATGTGCTGAGCCCCCCCCCGCTGACCCCAGGCTCCATCCGTGCTTTCTTTTTGAAATATACAAGCGCTATACTATATATAGCCCTGCTGGGGCTCTTGTACGTTTCAAAATGGAAGCGTTGAATGGAGCCTGGGGTCAGTGGAGGACTCCTCACGGAACATGCCTAGTCCTTATCAACAAATTGAATAGTCGATGGAAATCCCATTGACTATTCGATTAGTTAATTAATCGATATTTAATATCTCTATTTGAGATGCATGTGTAGAATCTCTTAGTACCAGCTGGTCTTGCCATTTCTGTTGTGGCAATATTTTTGGATGAGTGGTTTGAGTGTTTTGTCTGTGTTCTGGCAGAAACACTGCTGAGCAGTAGAAATTGTTGCTGTTTAAGTGACTCTTAAAAACATTCCCTCACTCTTAATATAAATAAATATACCTCACTATCTCTTGTTTAGCTTTCATGATTTACTGAGCTCATTTGAGGCTAACTAGTTGAGGAATCTGTGAAGTAAGCTGCATGCTTGACACTTAATGAAAACTAACAGGATATTGAGCAAAGCTGTACAAGTGTCTCTTTCAATTCTAGATAAGACATCATAACCATTGTTTAACCTTAAAACAAAGCCAAAATTGCAAGTTACTTTAAAATGGCAAATATTGATTGGTTCAGAGTGCAACTGCAGTAAACAAAGGTGGGGGTGGGGAAGGAGGAGAGGTGCTTATAAAATGCTCATTTGTTAGCCAAAGCTTAAGGCAGTGCCCAGAAGCAAAGGAAGTGTTTTATCTGGAGAGCATTTTTAGGACAGTTGCTCATCTATACAGGCTATCTCTGTGTGTGTTGTCTGTCTGTATAAAAATATCCTTGGTCTACATCAGACTAGGGATGTGACCAAGAAACTGGTTACCTGGTGAGAACCATTATCTTAACGGGTGATAAACTGGTGCATGGGACCATCCCCCTGCCCATGGCCCACTGTGGTCGGAGAGCTGCTTCAGCCCCACTGTGCTGTAACTGGGCTGGGCGCAGTTCCCCACCCAGGATCCCGCTTCGTTGGTTAACCAGTTAAACCTAATGCTTAACTGGGTAAGTGATTCAATGGGATTTTATATCCTCCATGGGACCAGTCAGAGGTTTTTAAACACACTTTTGTCTTGGTAGGAAGACATTGGACTGCTTGGCAGTTGTGTCCCCTCCCCTTGCTCTTTTTTTCCTCAGTCCTTTTGTTGCCACGTCTCAGCATCCTGGAACAATCTTGGGAGAAGCAGGAGGCTCTAGGCTCTCCCTGAAGAAGAGTTCAAGGCAACAGAAAGGTCAGCTCTACACTGCAGCTGTTGCACTGTGCTTTGTTCTGCCCCGAAGACTGAGGAGTTGGGGAGTCGGTAGCCCTTGCTAATGTTTTCCTGGGGTCAGAATCAGCTGTTTGTTATATGCTGATGCCGAGGGCACTGGTGTCTGGTGAACAGTGTGACGGGGTGAATCACAGAAGCCCCCTTAGGGTTGTCCCCTGGTGTACAGATCATGTCACTGACACCCACCTTCCTGCTCTCTGGGGCTTCACACCACTCTGTCCTGCTCGGCCAGATCCTTTGGTCTCCTCCAGGCAAGGTACAGAGTTGGGGTAACTGCCTCCCTCCTCAGCACACACCAGCTCCTACCTGTTGCCCCCACTCTCGGTTATCCTATAAAATCCCTACTATATAGCTAGTCATTTTCACTGTTTCCTGTATGAGACTCGACAGTTTAATTTATTTGTGTGTGTCTATTATGCAGTGACAGGGAAATGAAATACATGTGAATGTGATTGCAAAAAGCACAAAAAAGACGGAGGCCGAGGGCCAGGTCGGGCAGCTAAAGTTACTTAAACTCCTAGATCTTAAATTATTAGTGTTGTTGATAACTTTGCCTTTAATTTCACAGATGTTTTCTACGGTGAATAGACTGAAGTGATGGTAAGGGCCACTTCTTTAGCTACCCTGAAATTGCCAGTGTGAACAGGTCCAGAGTTGCATACGCTGTCAGGAGAGCTTTGGGTATGGGACACTAACATGTTCTTTCACTGCGGAGGCAGCAGTGAAGGGGTGGGAGGTGGGGAGGAACTTACATATGTTGCCAATAATAGCTGCTGTGCAATAGGTAGGACCCTACCGAATTTCCAGCCATGAAAAATGTGCCATGGACCATGAAATTTAATCTCCCTACTGAAATCTGGCACCCAGCCAAGAGCTCCTACCCTGCTCGGGGCTCCAGCTGCTAGTCTGCAAGGGGTGAAGAGGAATGAGACTTCCTCTGCCCCTGCTGGGGCCGCTCTTGGGGTGGGTCAGACACACCTCTGGGATATTTCCCAGCTGCAGGAAGCTCTGTGGCTTCAGCTGTCACTCCCCCCCTCACCACAGGGAGACTGCCACTCCAGCTGTTGCATCTTCCCTCCTCCCCTCTCCCTGCCTGTGGGACTGCTGCAGCTTCATAACCTTCCTCTCTGGTTGCCCAGTTCTGAAGGCCATGCCTCTGCCAGCAGCAGGGCAGAAATGAGGGTGACAATCCATAACTCCCCAGCAACAGCCTTGCGGGTCTGACTCCCGCGGTAACAACGCTGTGAAATTTCAGATGTAAACATCTGAAAAAATGAAATGTGCTAATTTTAACCCCCCAGCCCTGAAATGGACTCTGAATTTGGTAGAGTCCTAGCAATAAGTAAGAGGTATATTATCTGATGGTCACCAGCTTCCTGTAGATGTGCAATGCTTGATTATTTGCATCATATTTTGGGGTGTTTGGGTGGCATGGGAAACCTATGATCATGCCCTTAATATGAATGGTATTATACTTCCCCCTTTGAAGAGGGGTGAGTGACTTCTCACCGTACGTGTTTTGCTTGGCTTTTGACTCTCTTGGTGCATTGGCTTCTTTTTATAGTACTGTTTGGTGCTCATTAAAGTATTCAGATTTGCTGCAGGTTCCTTTAGCTGATTCCTAAAAAATGTTTGTGAAATCATAGAACACCAGAACTGGGACCTGAGAGGTCATCAAGTTCAGTCCCCTGCCTTCCCAGCAGGACTAAGCACCATGTAGATCATCCCTGATAGATGTTTGTATTCTATTGATTATTTTAAGACTGTTCACCTTGTGTGTACATTTACTGTAATTTTCATATCCAACCTGACATTTTGTATCTAAGTCTTAATGCACAGTGTTGCCTAGATAAAATAGTCTTCGCTTCAATGAATTTGTATTCATTGCTTATTGGAGATTGCAAAATTATGGTAATCTGTCATACTTAGTCAGAATTTTTGGATGTTAGCATGTGGTCGTTTAAACGATTAACTGATAAGCCTGTTCTCTCTCTCTCTCTCTCACACACACCCCTTGCTGCCTCAGGATCAGAGACAGCAGCGGGAGAGAAGGGGAGGCAGAAGCTGGTGCCCGTTTTTAACCCAGCTCCCCTTGCATACTGGTGTGTCTCCTCCACAAGCTGCTTCCCACAAAGGCAACAGTATGGAGGTAGGGGAAGGAAGGGAAGCCAGTGTTTGGGGAACCAGCTTTTACCCTGAGCACCGGATTCCATGATGCTACCTGCACCACCTCTGATAGAGAGGCAGTAGTGTGGGGAGGGCGGAAGCTGATACGCATGGGGAGCCATCTTTTAAACAATGCATGCCAGATTCTGTGGAGCTGCCTCCTTCCCACACTGTTGCTGCTGTATCAGAGGAAGCAGGGTGGTAGGCGGGAGTCGGCTTAAAAGCCAGCTCTCCGTGAGCTGCCTGCCCTCTTGCGTGTAAACTACGTAACTGCTGAATTTTTTTTTAGCACTTACACATTTACAAAAATAAATGTTCACTTACATCCCTAGAAGTGACATCATTATAGATGTCTGACTTTGGCCTCACTCACCTTACTTCCAATAATAGGAACATTTATTTTGGGTTTTAAAATATCACCCTCCTCAATGTTAAAGATATAAAGGAAAAATGAGGAAACTGACCAGGAAGAGAACAGGGATGGTGGTGTGGGATACAGATAGTGTACTCTCAGGATGATGAGGAAGATTAATAGGGAGGGAACTAGCAAATGGGTGTGGGAGAGTTCAGAAGAGGTTTGGGGGAAAATTTGACTAGCAGAGGGCAAGTGGTTTTTTATTTTCCCCGAGTTAACTTCTTGTTTTACTAAAATTTAAAAATTTACATTGTAAACTTTACAAAACTCTGTTTTCATTTGGTGTCTCCAAGCTAGCTTGATACAGCTGTAAATGGGAGTGTAAGTAAATTTAGAGTTTGCCATTTAAGTCCTAAAGCCTTGAAACTACAAAGTTTCAGTGCCCCTTTGAATCTCTCAGATCAGTAATTTGTTCAGAAAACTAACCAAAGCAAAAGTCAATCTTGCGTTTCTATAAAAAAAGCAAAACATAATTAACACATGTCACTTTTAACCAATTTACTTGTTTTGTTTCTATGAGTACCATACCATGCACAGCATTGGCCAGTGCTGACTAGTAGCAGTGAAGTTTTGTTTTTAAGCTCGGCAACATTAGCTTTACTTAATTCATTCCATAAGAGTACCATTTCTTCATAGCTGAAGGGCAAGAACTTACAAATATAAGACACAGTCTACACTGGCACTCTACAGAGCAGAAAAAATATCTTCCCCTAGTAGCGCAGCAAGTTATGGTGATCTACTCACCTTGTGGGGGTGATTTACATAGAGCGCTGGAAGATATCTTGCCCAGCGCCAGTACTGTGACCACATTTTCAGTTTAAAGTGCTGCTGTGGTTGTGCTTTAAACTTGTAAGTGTAGCTAATGCCTGAATCTCTATTTAAGAAGTTGGCTGACTTGGAGAACACAATAGCTCGGGTCTATGGGAGCTGTTGGGGGGCGCAGCACCTTTAAAACGAGGTAGTTTAACTAAGTACCTAGCATTGATTTGAGCTCCAAAGCTTACAGATACATCTGTGAATGTCTTACCTGAAACTTTTCCTTTATCTGTGCAACATAGGACTTTTTGTTTCTCTACTGATTATATAGCGATGATTCTTCTTAGTATTTCTCCCGAGTTATCTTTCTTTAACAGTAGTAATATGTGGCATTTACAATGCACCGTGAGCTTTTAAACTGCCTTACAAAACCAAATGATTCTATTTTAATGTCCCTTTCCCACTATTCTATTCTTAATTATTCTATTGTTGTAAACCTAATTGCTCAATGTGTGGTTTTAATATTAGTGTTGCTCTTCTTAATAACTGTATAAGGAAAAATCTTTTTTTCCAGTTGCTTCTTCTCAGTCCTCTTTTTAAACTAAACCCATCCTGCAAGCCTGCTTAAATCCTCCATTGTGACAACTGTGCCAGTGTTGGATCCCAGAGAGGTGGCTTAAAACATTTGAATTGTTGAGTATTTTTGGATCATACAATTTCAATACAAGCCAAACTTTCTCAAGGCCAGCATATTGTGTCAGTTTTATTATCCGGATCAGTAATATCTTCCTGTTCTAAAGCTGATAGAAATGACCAATGATAGATACTATCGTGCTAGATTTCTGGAAAAAAAAGTTTAGGACCTCACAAGGTTTATTCAATTCTTTCTCAAATATTGTCAGTGCCGATCTATGTGAGTCATGCACAGTTCCAGCTTTGAATACTGAGGAAAGTGACTTGGTGCATCCCTTTTGTAAGTACCCCTTAGTTGAGCAGTACAGTATATGAATCAGTTACTGGCTTGGGCGCTCTTGGTCTTGAAATTCCATAGCAATGATGCATTTAGCATCTTAGGTGGTTTGTAATTTCAGAGTGGTAAATGGCTAGACTTAAATTTTAGGTGATAGTTGACCATATTAGGGTTTTGTGAGCGCTAAACTTTTTTTGGTCCTGAACCAGTATTTAATACATTCCATATTCGAGGAGGACTCTTTTTTTTTTTTTTAATGGTTCGTACAAAATAGTTGGAGAGAATAATCCCATGGAAAGTAAATATACAATTTAAAGTCAGACCGCTGGTTTCTAAAAGGTAGTTTGATGAGGAGGAGTGGAAAAGATGTACAAATCCAATCATACTTATGGCATGACTCTTGGGGGGAATTTAAATTTTTTTAACTAAATCAGGAGCGGAGGATTTTTTTCTCCAATATACAAGGAAATGCACTCCTGTTTGTATAGCAAGACTGACCTAGCACAGTTGTCTACCATAGTCCAGCATGATTGAGACAGTTTTCACATATCGATGTGACTTTCTGAGATTCCCAGGTTTGGTTACGGTTGGGAATCTGGTAACTATTAACTTTTGTTAACCTGCAGCTCCACTGTAAGTTTTCTTGGTTGAACTTCAAATAACATCAGAAATGCCTTGTGTCTTGGTTGACGACTTGAGGGATATTTGAACCACAGCTCAGAAATAAAATAGTGCAGAATTTATCTCATGGTTCTGTTTGCAAATAAGAAGTAAAAAGATAGTTTGGTCTGAGCAGTTTCAGATTAGTTTTATGGGAAGTAATATACAAGTGATAGTAGTAAACACGCAAACAGTTTCTTTAACACTGACCACATAAACTAGTAATTCCCTAGAGAAACGTATTTAACCCAGGTTTCCTAAGAAAATGAGAACAAAACTAGGATTTGTTGTATATAAGGTGATGATGACAGCCTGGCTACTTAGTAATAAGTGGTCACTTCTCATTAGTATGGCTAGCCTACTATTACAGAGTTACATGGCTGTTACACACAAACAAGTTTTGAGATTATTGTGCATGATGTCATAAGGCTGCTCATCTGTCCATAGTTCAGCATTTACAGTGCTGTCTATGATCCATTTTTTTCATCTTGTAAAAACGTTTACATGTGAGCATGAATTCCTCGGCTTGATCTTGGTCCTCAATTTTCTCCTGTCTGCATTACGGAAGTTTAGAGTCTCTTTGTTCTCCCAAGGTATGTCTGCATAGTAAAGAGAAACCTGTGGCTGTCCTGCCCCAGCTGATTTAGGCTTGTGGGCTCTGACTGAGGGGTAAGATAGTTCCAGAGCTCAGGTTCCAGCCTGAACTTGGATGTCTACACAGCAGTGAAACAGTCCTGCTGCCCAAGCCCGTGAGCCTCGGTGGGCTGGCGTGGGCCAGCCGTGGGTTGTGGTTTTTTTTTTTTCAGTGTAAACGTCTCAATAGTTTCATAGCCGTAATTTTCTGTTTGAATTAAAAAGCTTTGTCTATAGTTTCAGCAAATGCAGTTGGAAGTAAATTATTGTCTGCACTTAAGTTGAAAGGACTTAAGAAAAGAAATGCTTTGACAAAGAGCAGTAAAGGTATAATTCTGCTGTGATTGGACAGTAGGCAATCCAGACTGTAATGCCCTCCCTTCCTCAAAATGGAAAATATAATGTATAGGTAGCTTTGTCTTCTGATTTAAGTCAGTGAAGTAATTTTATGTTTAAAAATCCAAAAAGATTGTTTGGAATAGAGGAGGGAAGGTAAAGATGGGGGAGAAATGAATCAAATTACAATGTGACAGTAAGCCCATAAAAAGCAATGACTTTTTATGAATGATTGAGCCTCCTAAAAATCAATAGAAAGCTGGGTTTTGCATACACTTGAACACATTTTTACTATAATCAAAAAGTCTGGATGCAGACTAGATACCACATCATGGATTGTATGCATAAATTGCAATTTAGATTTTTTTTTCAGTTTTAAAAACAATTGCTTCTTATAAATAAAAGCTCTTCATTAAGTCCCTAAAAACTTCCTTACCTAGGAACTTCTGGATTGGGCCCTGAATTAAAAATATATCTATATGAATTACATTCATATAAAAATTTTTTACTTGTTTCTAGCTCATCTTCCATGAAAACAATAAATAAAGGAATCATGGGTTTTGGCATGTTATAATCTTGTTACTCTGAATTGCCCCTCGATAGCTGATGTATGGCAAACAAGGGCTGTGTCTTAGGACATTAGGGATTATGTTTTGGGTGCCTTTGCTTTATGTCCACATTGCTTTGAATTATTGTTGTGACTTCTGACCTTTCTAGATTTAAAAATACCACATTTTGAAAAATGTTTAATAAAAATGACTCTCTGTGTATTTATGTTCGAGTGTGATATTCAGCCAAACTCCTGGGTGGCTCGTAAAATGTGAATAAATAGAACCTTTTTAAATTACTCGTGCTCATATTGCTTTTTCTCTCCCAACAGAGGAAAATGGCCAAAATGGAGGTGAAGACATCACTTCTAGACAACATGATTGGAGTGGGAGATATGGTCCTTTTAGAGCCTCTTAATGAAGATTCATTCATTAACAACCTCAAAAAACGCTTTGACCACAGTGAAATATATGTAAGTATATTTTGCACAAATACCTCTTTAGAGGGCTATTTAGTCCCCTCTTTTTAAGAGTGGTTAGAATGATGTTGTGTGTAGGGGGTATATGTCAACTGGACACCGTGGTAGGTATGTAAGAGACTAGTCCACTGTCCGATAAGCAGAATCACATTATGTTGTAAGGATGGGATTTGGATCCCATCACTTTTAAAAGAAGACACTGGGGAATCAACAATGTAAATAGTATGGATGTAAAATCCCATTCAATCAGTTAACTGGTTAAATGTTATTGTTAACAGGTTAACCACTTACATGGTGGTGCGCTTCAAGCAATAACCCCTGCAACTTCATGCAATAAAAGAGTTGTGTACCATATCTAGTTACAGTTTATCCTCAAATCCACTTTATATTTAATTGTTCAAAATATTATTTGATGTGTTTCCTGATATGCTGTCAATCCCTCCATGATTTAATTACACTTTCTCCTTTCGATCCTGTGATCATACTTTATCTGCATTGCTTGTGTTATTTCATCTCTTTTCACTGCCTTTGAATCTCTCTATTTCCCTACATTATGTGTTCTCTCTGCTCCATTATATATTTGTGATTTTCAGAATCACTCTTGCACTTTCTTCTCCCACCGATATCCAAACACATACTGTTTCCAATATCTGCTCACTTAAGCCTTACCCTCCCACCCACCCTTTTCACATACAGGCAGTCCCCGGGTTAAGTACAAGATAGGGACTGTAGGTTTGTTCTTAAGTTGAATCTGTATGTAAGTCGGAACTGGCGTCCAGATTCAGCCGCTGCTGAAACTGACCGCCAGTTCTGACTTACATACAGATTCAACTTAAGAACCCCAAGCGTCCCCAAGTCAGCTGCTGCTGAAACTGATCAGCGGCTGATTCCAGGAAGCCTGGGGCAGAGCAACTCTGCCTCGGGCTTCCTGACTTGGGGACGCCTGGGGACAGAGCAGCTGGGGTGCTGCTGGGTTGCTCCAGTAGCGCCTCTCCTCGGCGCTACTGGACCAACCCGGCAGCACCCCAGCTGCTCCGCCCCAGGCGTCCTGATTCAGCCACTGCTGAAACTGACCAGCAGCGGCTGAATCAGGACTCCTGGGGCAGAGCAGCTGGGGTGCTGCCGGGTTGGTCCAGTAGCGCCGAGGAGAGGCGCTGCGGGACCAACCGGCAGCGCCCCAGCTGCTCTGCCCTAGGGTTCACAACAAAAGCCTGGTCTGCTGGGGGAGGGGGGCACACTAGCTGCACGCCCCCCCCCAGCAGACCAGGGGCACCGGGAGCAAAGCCGCAGCCGCGGCAGGGTCCTGCGCCTCTGAGGCTTTGCCTGAGCAAAGCCTCAGAAGTGCGGGAACCTGCCGCTGCTGCGGCTTTGCTCCCGGTGCCCCTGGTCTGCTGGGGACGGTACCCAGCAGACCAGGGGCACCGGGAGCAGCTTTTCTCGCCCCGGAGGTCGAGGTGGCGGGAGGTGGAGGCTGCCTGCGAGCTCCGGGGCGAGAGAGCCCCGTTTGTAAGTGCGGATCCGGCGTAAGTCGGGGACTGCCTGTATAAGGCTTGAAGAAATGACTAGTCACCTGATCGCCAAGGACTAAAGCAAGACAAGTAGCTTTCATTATCACAGGCAGTGTTGAGGGGTGGAGCCAAGTTGTCCTGGAGATGCAGGGAGAAGAGAACAATTCCTTTCAAGGTGCTGTTTGAGGAATTCTCTCCTTCAGGAGCTGTCAGAGACTACAAGTGACCAGGGCTGGTCCTAACCAATTGGCGGCCCCGGACAAATGTCTTTTCGTGGCCCTTACAACAATATGCCATGTTAGCCTGAATATTTGAAAAATGTTCTTTGATCCTTAAGTTTGCATATATGATAATGAAATATTTTAAAGAAGCATTTTCAAATTATTTTTAATTATTAAAGGCAGTTAAGGTTTGGTTTCGCCCTGGGTGACAAAATTCCTTGCTCTGGCATTGCATCTCATTTTCGTTGAAAAGAATTAGAGACCTTTACCTACACTTTTCTGACTGTCGGCCGAGGCGCACTGCTGATATCACTTCTGAAGAATGAGAACTTATCTAGTGTGGTTGGTTGATTTGCTCTTTGAAAAAAGGCAACAAAAAATTGCCACAGTGATTTTTTTTTTTTTAAATGCAACTAATAGGGTTCCTACCTTCCAACCGTGCCTGCTACCTCGTGCCCTGGGCCTGGCTGGGAAATACAGACACTAAGGCCATGGTCACCAACCAGTAGATCGCGATCTACCGGTAGATCTCAGGGGCTCTAAGAGTAGCTCTTGAGCCCTCTCTGAACTGCGTGCCTGTGCAGTACATTTACATTAGATTTCCTCATTTGAGGAGCAGCTACTCACCAAGCAACAACACAGGTGAGTAGCTGCAAGGAATGGTGGGAGCTGGGAGGTCGGGAGGGCTGAAACACCCCAGCCAGCTGACTCTGGCTTTCAGCTGAAAGAGGCTGCCCCGCGCTCCAGCTGATCGGGCTGCTTCCCCTCTGCGCCTGCCCACATGGAACTTGCTGCGCCATGGTCAGCTGGCCGGGCAGCCGCTTCTCTTTGCTCCAACCCGGCTGCCCTGCAGTCAGTCCGGAGGGAGCGCGGGTCGGAGGCTTCCCTCTTTGGCTGGTGTAGGGAGCTCCCTGCCCCCCAACCTTGTTCCCTCTTCTCTGCCCCAAACCTGTCCCCCGCCCTCCTGGCCTCCTGTTCCCCCTCTCTTGTCCCCCCACCCTGTTGCAGAAACCTGCCCCCCCCTGCAGAAACTTGTTCCCCGGCACCCTGCCCCCCCTGCAGAAACCAGTTCCCTCTGGCACCTTGTCTCCTACTGCAGATACCTGTCCCCCTGCCTTCCCCTCTACAGAAACCTGTCCCCCTACTCCCCTCTGCAGAAACCTGTCCCCCCCAGCACCCTGTCCCCTGCTGCAGAAACCTGTCCTGGAACCCTGCCCCCTCTCCCCTGCCCCCACTGGCACCCTGTTCCCTGCCCCAGAACCCACTAGTACCCCTCCCCAGTACTATGTTCCCTGCTCCCAAATGACTTTTCTATCGGTCAGTGACCCCTGACTGAAGGCAGGTTCCCTGCCATTCTCATAAATAAAGACAATGCAGAAACTTTTTGTGTTTAACATAGCATTTTATTTAAAAATGAAGCCTGGCCAACAAACCCCCAATTGGGGCCAAACCCCCATCTGGCCACAACTACTCCTGCATTTCCCCTTCCCCAGATGCTAGATCTGAGCTTATCAAACACCCTGCCCTGAGCCCCTCTCATACCCCAACCCAAATTCCTGCACCCTCACATCCACAAGCCTGTAGCTTGCTTAGTACCCCAACAGTGCCCAGCCTGGAGCCCCCTCCCCGAGCCAGTGTCCCTTTCTCCACCACCTCCTGCATCCAGATTTCCTTCCAGAGCTTGCACCTCTTACCCCTTCCCACACCCAAATCCCCCATTCCCACCCCAGAGACTACACATCCTGTCTCAACACAGCAAGGGTCCAGCTAGACTGCAGGAGTTTTTCAGGATTCTGGAGATATCCCAGAAAAACTCTTCTGCATCCAGGGTTGCGTTTGTTCTTCCGCTTTTTTAGTGGAAGAGCAAACAGGCTCTTTCAGTCACCCCTATATTCCCCTTTCCACAAGGAATAAGGTGGCTTCCAAAAGAAGGGTTTTTTCCTGACATTTGGTCCAGTCTAGACAGGCCAAATGTTGGAAAAAACTCTTCCTACAGAAGAATTAAAAAAAAAAAATCAGCAGTATAAGGATTGGGGATAGCAAGTGATGGAGAGGAAGAGAATAGAGAGGGCGGGGCTTCAAGGAAGGGGCGGGGCGGTAGGTCTTGGCTTGGTCTGTCATTTAAAAAGTGATCTTGGGTGTAAAAAGGTTGGAGACCACTGCACTAAGGGGAGCTGTCTGGAGACGTGAGACTCTCCCAGGAGTGTCTTGTGGGGAGAGATGTGCAGATGCGGGGAACCAGAGGTGGGTTCCTGGCACCAAAGAGTGAAAAGCAGTCTCAGTGCAGGGCAGTATGCTGGGCAGGGCAGGCGGGGCAGTTTTGCTGCAGAGAAAACTTGAAAAATATCTGGCCAAAGCTCATGCAATCTTTTCCATTATATATACAATTTGTTGTGTTACATTTTGGCGGACCCTTGAAAATGACGGCCCCGGGCGACCATCCGGCTCGCCCGCCCCAAGACCAGCTCTGCAAGTGACAATCAGGCATTTAATCACTAAAATGTAGAGCCTCCTTTGGCTCCTCCTAGATAGAGGAGGATGGGTGAGTGTGACTCTAGTAATCTAGCTTTCTCCCAGTCACCCCTCCCTCCCCCCAATGGACCTCCCAATGAATAGCACCCCCACAGTGCTTGCCTTTGCTACTGCTCACAACTTTCCAAGATATAGATAGTACATTGTAATTGACCTGATTCTTATCAGTTTCAGCAGTGACTATGGATTTCCAATAGGAGCTGTGAAAACTAACTAGGCTAATCAGTTCTCAGTCTGTTGCAGCAAGAAAAAACATGGAGACTAGAAGAGGTGCTGTCAGTGTTTGCATGCAGACTTAAGAACATAGTACAGTATTGGCTTATCTTCGGTTCATGTATGGAAGATTGTTTTCTTAACCATAAGGGCTAGAAATTTATTTTGTGAAGAAACCCTAGATTTTGATGCAGACACTTAGGAAAGATGTTTGGTCAGTTTGGTCAGTAGGGAGTAGATTTTTGAAGAATCTCAACATTAGGTGTCATAGAATGGAAAAAAATTGTATTTTAACTTTGGGAGACTGTACAGCAGGGGTGGGATGCTGACACGCAGAAAATTAGTTGGACCCAAACTAGTAGATTGTGTGCTCCAGCCTCATGGGGAGAACAAACTGGGGGAGGCGGGATAGAGGAAGTGGAGCACCAGCATGGACTCCCCAATGTTGAAGGGGAGGCCCCAAGCCTCAGGAGCCAGATCCAGGCAAGCCTTAGGATCCCCACCCCTTCTGTACAGTTTGTTTTGGAGATATGTCAAACTTGTATATCAACTGTCTAATTTTTTTAAAAAGTATACATTAAAAACTAGCTGAATTACACGCTGATTTAAAAAGTGCATTCTTTGAAGCACTTATATCAAGAGATTTCACTTTTCAAAATTCTAATTGTTGACTAAAGTGATGAAAGTATTACTGAAATATAATTAATTGTTTGCTTTGGCAAATAAGGGAAAGTGCCATTTTCTTCAGTAATAGAGGAACATTTGCCTTCCAGGAAAATCCTGACACTTAAATGCATTTTGTTGAAAAGTTGCTGCCAAGGAAAAAGATCTTGAAAACATGTTTAACTCCTGTTTTGGAGGCTGAATAAGAAGGAAATGATATTTCAACCAACTTTATCTACCACTTTATCGTTTAATCTTTAAAAACCACAATTTACTAATTTACCAATTAAAGATGGAACCTTTTAGATGAAAGCAGAGCACTTACTACAGTAAAATTCCAATTATCCAGCATCCAGTGGTCCGGCACTCCCAATAGTCCGGCACCAACTGGAACCCAGACGTGCTCTGGCCAGCCGGACAAATGGAGCTGCTGTGAACCCCATGGGCGCTCGTGGCTGGGAAAGAGAAGGGGAGAAGAGGAGAAGGGGATTTATACCCCTGTAATAGGTCTGCCAGGGCCTGCACTGTGTTCAGGTGGGGGGTGGGCGGGGAATGGAGCAGCGAGGGGCGAACCCTCCACCGTTTTGCAGGAAGGTGGGGGAAGCTCTGCGCTGACGACAGGCCAGCTAGGGAAACCCAGCTGCTGGCCTGCAAACAGCAGCAGTGGAGGAGAGGGGGTGAGAGGTAAGTCCCTGAACTTGCCCCGTTCCAGCTGCGCCCAGCCCCACGCCACCACCAAGAGTTTCCGGGAAGGGAGCAGGCTCCCCACCGCCCAGACTGCAATAGTTATCGCCGAGCAGGAGGGTGAGGGGCGGCATTGCGGGACCAAACTGGCAGCACCCCAGCTGCTCTCCTTTGCCACTTCCCCATGTCCGCTGCTGCCACTGCTGAAACTGACAAGTGGCGTTGGGGAAGCGGCAGAGCAGAGCCTTCCTCCAAAACGGCGGAGGGTTTGCCCCTCGCCGCGCCGTTCCCCGCCCACTCCCTGGGCGCAGTGCAGGTCCCAGCAGACCCGTCACGGCCCCCTGCTGGAGAACCTCCCGATACTCTGGCATATTTGATAATCTGGCACCACCTAGGTCCCAAAGGTGCCGGATTATCGGAAGTCTACTGTATATTAAAATATTTAACTCATAGTCCATAAAAGCAATAGCTGTTTCAAGGAAGTGCCAAGCAGTGTACTGTTGAGTATACTGGTTATCTGGTTTGTGATGTTTCATAATGTAATTCAAGGAATGTTATTCCTGTTCCAGATCAGTTGTATTTTGCTGCAATTTAAATTTCACCCTCACGATTTTGTTTCCTTCAGCTTCCTAAAATTTCATGTGGACATGAGTTTTGTTTATTGCTGAATTTCCTGTTTGTTTTTTAAAAGCAAAGAACCAGCCTCTCCCTTCCTACCACAACACTTAAGCCTGACAAATACATTTTTCACTTACTTATTTAGACTTAAGGTTGAGCACAATGAATCCCTTATTACATCTGGAAGTAATAAATGTATTAACATATAGGACCTCACGTTTTGCATGCTATCACGGGGAGCAAAATGAGACCACTGAAGAGCTACTGTTAGAGATGAACAAAGCCTGTTGAATGAACCTGGAGGCATTAGGAATGGACTTGCTCTTTCCTCATTCATTTGTAGATTCAAGTTCCTCCCTCATTTCAGTATTCAATTGTAGAGATTAAAAAAAAAAAACAACCAACCAAATAGCATTATCCATTCAATTGTTTTTTAATGCCTACAGCCATTAACTAAGGCTTTGTCAACATCCATTTTTAAACGGTTTCTGGTAAATTGACATGGTTTCTCTGAGCTATGTATTTGTTACAGCTTTACAGCCATGTTAAAAATCCTACTTACAACCCTCAAAGGGATTGGCCCGTGGGGAACAGGCTCTCTAACATGAATTATTTATGTATTTATTTTTTAAAGTTAATTTTGCAGTGAGCCAAGCCTGCTGCATAACCATGTTAGCTGGTCTTTCTAGAAAAGTTCATCATTGAAAATATGATGCTAACAAATCCATTGCCAAAGGATAAAGTAAATGGACTTTTTACAAGTTTCTTTCTCTGGAGGAAGGTGAAACACTCTTCTCCCCTGCAAAGCTGTTTTCATGTGGTTGGCTGGCAGATGTGAGGTTTTGTATATTCAGTGGCTATCTCCTTGCACTTCCTTGAAATTCCATCTCCTCACTACTGCAAATGGCACCAGCTAAGAGCTCAATGCTGCAGGACATAACGCGTCTACTATACACTTTGTAGGCACTGTGTAGATTCCAGTAAATTGGAACTTCTTTGGTTACATGCTTCAGGGAAGAGTCAAGATTTAGATCTGAGTGCATGTAGAATGTTTACTTCCAAAGTAAGAAGTGTAAATTACAGAATCATAGAGCTGGAAGAGATCTCAGGAGGTCATTGAGTCCAACCCCCTGCCCAAAGCAGGACCAACCCCAACTAAATCATTCCAGCCAGGACTTTGTCAAGCCGGGACATTAAAAACCTCTAGGGACGGAGATTCCACCACCTCCCTAGGTAGCCCATTCCAGTGCTTCACCACCCTCCTAGTGAAATAGTTTTTCCTAACATCCAACCTCGACCTCTCCCACTGTAACTTAAGTCCATTGCTCCTTGTTCTACCATCCCTCACTACTGAGAACAGCCCCTCTCTATCCTTTTTGGAATCTCCTTTCAGGAAGTTGAAGGCTGCTATGAAATCCCCCCTCACTCTTCTCTTCTGCAGACTAAACAAACCCAAATCCCTCAGTCTCATCTCATAGGTCATGCCCTCCAGCCCCCTAATCATTTTGGTCACCCAATGCAGATGCTTCTTACAGAAATTCAGGATTGGGGTGTGAGAAATGGCTGGATCCTTGGTTTTTCTTTGCTCTTTTAAAACAGCCTTCCACTTGGCAAATTCAAATGTCAGTGTTTGCATACCAGTGAATCCCTCTTTAATAGGTTACCAGTGAATCCCTCTTTAATAGGTTTACCACCAAGCATCCAGGTTCCAACCCAAATGGCTGGTTGAAAAGGGACAGTGGCGGCTTCATTCAGCACTGCTGACCTGGCAGTTAAAAGTCTGGTCAGCGGTACAGCAGAGCTAAGGCAAACTCTCTACCTGCCCTGGCTTCGTGTAGCTCCTGAAAGTGGCCAGCATGTCCCTACGGCCCCTGCATGCAGTAGTGACCAGGGAAGCTCCAGAAACTGCCCTCACTCTGAGCGGTGGCTTTGCAACTTCCGTTGGCTGGGAACCACAGTCAATGGGAGCTGTGGGGGGCTGCTGCTGGGAGCCACACAGAGTCAAGATAGGCAGGGAGCCTGCCTTAAGCCATTGCGTGGCCTGAGGTAAGTTGGTGCGCACACCCCAACCCTTTTCCCCAGCTGTGGGCTCTCTCCTGTACTCCAACCTTCCCTTTCTTGACCCACCGTAGGACAAGGCCTTGGGTCTTGGTTGTCAGATTTCTAATCACACCTACTCTTTAAACACAGTAATAAACATTTGTGTTTTGGTATCGTAGCTCTTACAGCAGAGGTGGGCAAAAAGGCCTCTGTGGGGTGGATCTGGCCTGCCTAGTGAGTTGATCTGGCCTGCAGAGGCCCTGCCATTTCCCCCACCCCCAGGCCGATCAGGGCCTGGGGTGGGCGGAAGCACGCAAAGTCTCCCCCTGCCCTGCTCCCGTCCTGCGAGGAGCGCATGGAACTTAGAAGCACTGTGCGCTCCTGGCGGGGCTGGAAGAGACTTTGTGTGCTCCTCTCTTGCCCTAAAGCCCTGCTTGGCCTGGGGGCCGGGAGGGGCAGCGAATGAAATTTCCTTTTGCCCTACGAGGAGTGAGGTGCTTCTCGGCACTGTACTCTCCTTGCAGTACGGGGGCAGGGTGGGAGGAAACTTTGCATGCTCACCCGACACCCAGGACAATCAGGGCTTGGGGGTGAGGAGAGTGAGTGAAGTTTCCTCCCACCCTGCAAGGGGCTCAGCACTTAAAGTCAACCGCCAACTGCTGCTCAGGTGGCAGTTGACTCTAAGCATGGAGCTCCCTTGCTGGGGCAGGGAGCGAGACACATCACATGCTCCCCTTTGCAGGCCCTGATTGCTCTGGGGGCAACAGGGGGGAGCATGCAAAGTCTTCTCCCACCTCCAGGGGCACGGGTATCTAAAGGGAACCGCCAGCTGTTCAGAACAGCTGGTGGCTCGGGGGGGAGGGAGCAAGGGAATGGCAGGGGGATGGCAAAGACTTTGCGCACTCCTGCATCCTCAGACCAATCAGGATCCGTGGGTGGGGAAACACAGAAGTGTCCTGGCCCTGCCCCTTCTGGATGGCCCTTCAAACATTTCTGAAGTGGCCCTCGGTCAAAAATTTTTGTCCACCCCTGTCTTGGAAAAAAATAGTTCAGCCTTTCAAAAGTAGCATGTTCTTGGGCTCACAGGAGAAAAGAAGAATGCTCAGAATAGAGTAGTGGCTACTGAATTGGTTACATTGTTGTGAATGTTCATGTGTTTTTTGACAGAAAGTTTAATGGAGACTGGTGTTGGGTTGCATTCCAGAATGCAAAGCTGGAGACTGTTTCTATAAAAATAAGCATGAAGGTTAGTTTAATTGGAGTTAGGCCAAATGTTCTAATAATTACCATAGGATTTTGCAGTAATTCTGTGTTGAGTGGTTTTGGGGGCTCAGTGGATAATGTGCATGTGTTCATTGAAAAGGAGAAAAACTGAGTGTGTCTGGAAATGTCTGACATGAGGTATAAGTCCGCAGTTTTTTAAAAATAAAAAGCTCTAATTGTTAGTAAATGGTTTTGGTAGCTTTTAAAGCAAAATTTGCATCCAATAAGTTTGCATCCCTTTTTATTCACGCTTTTGCAAACATCTGGGCAGAATTCAACAGGTACTGATGTTTACAGAAAGCAAATTCCAAACTTGAGATTCTTTTGATCAACCAAATGAATTTAATGGTGAAACTGACTTTTATTTGTTTTAAAAGACAGAAATTTTAAAGGTTAGGCTAGCCAGTCAGCAAACAAACTATAATGTGTAATTTAGTTGGCTAATGACAGTTTCAAAATCTGATCACTAATACAGGCAGTCCCCGGGTTAGTACAAGATAGGGACTGTAGGTTTGTTCTTAAGTTGATTTGTATGTAAGTCGGAATTGGTACATATTGTAGGGGAAACTCTAGCCAAACATTTCTCCAGAGCTCAGTTTTATTCTCCCACACCTCACTTCCCTCCGTCCTTTATTCTCAAGCTGAGGTGTCTGCTGAGAAAAGCCGCTCCGCATCTCCCTGGTCTGCTGGGGGGGGTGGGGCGCGCTAGCTTTGCGTCTCCCTGGTCTGCTGGGGGGAAGCAGCTAGTGCGGGGTTGCCTCACCCCGTTTGTAAGTAGGGATCCGATGTAGTCGGATCCATGTAACCCGGGGACTGCCTGTACTGAGCATTTGGAGATTCCTGTTTACAGGTTGCAAACAACTCAGATGCTAAAGTTGTTCACACAAGATTCATTGAACAATTTCAAACAGAGAACTACTTCATAAAAATCAGTCTGTGGGTAATTTGTGGGGGAGGCAGCTTCATTCCCTAAATATATTATTTGTGAATTGTTCAGCTAGCTCTACCAGTAACTTCCTCTGATATTCTGGCATGATCCACACAAATGGTATATTCCATTAGCAGTTCAATGAATAACAGAGGTGGTTGAGTACATGTTTGCATTCAAAACTGAAGCTTCATTCCTGGGCAAGTTGTGGTTCTCTTCCTCTCTCCCCCATGATTTTTAAATCCAGAAATGTGAAGGGTGAGTGGGAAATCATTGACAGGGGAGCCAGGTATATTTGTGCTTGTGCGATTGCTATAAGCAGGGTTTGATCTTGGCTTGCTTTCCTGACAAGAAAGGGTTCAGCTCTCTGAGTATTCTAGTCTTTCAAAGTCTGTCACCCAGGTGTATCATTTAAATGGCATTTGGGGCCAAATCAGCAGCATACTGCTTTGATCAAGGTTTCCCTGTATCCCTATGCCTTGTCTATTCATTCACAGATTTGCTGAAGGGTCAAAAGCACTTGAGTCCCTACTACTTTGAACAATGTTCTTTTCCTCCTTCAATGAGTAGAAAATGGCGTATACTTAGGAGAAGCATCTTAATACAAGAACGAACCCCTTTTTTACTGTAACTTTCCTTCATATATATTTTGGTGCAAAATACACATGAGACAATAGACCACTGCTATCTCTTGATCTAATTACTGACGTTATACGGCACAGTGAAATGGGGCTTATCAGTTAGCCAGGGTTCAGTGAATGCTGTAATGTTACTGATGCATGAATATACAGGTTTGCAATTCAATGTGCTCTAGTTTGTGTCTTACTTACATAGCTATTTTGTGTTTGTTTCTTAAGAGTCATATAGCTTGTAATATATCATGGTGTAATTAGCTGATGTCTTTTACTAGCCAATCAGATTAGACACTTATATAAACACTGTGCACTTATTCTATAACTCCATGGTGTCCAATGTGCTAGCCACTAGCTACATGTGGCTATTTGACCCGTCGAGTGTGGCTAGGTTGCTGTAGCATTAGCCACTATAGTGGGTATTAGGGATGTAATATAGTGTAATTGAGTAGTTGTGTAACTGCATGAAATCTTATTGGTTACACAATTATTCAGTAGTCCCCAAGGGCGGGACTGGCAGCCAGTGTGCTCTTGGCCCCATTCCTGGGGAGCTCTCCTGCCACCCTGCGCTGCTGCCTCTCTATCACAGGCATGAGTGGAGCCAGTTTAAAAACCAGTTCCCCACGCTGCCTGCTTCCCCGTGCTGCTGCCTCTGATACAGAGGCAGCAAGGGAGGGGAGTGCGTGTAGTTGATAAGGTTAACTGAAAAGCCAAGGTTAGACTACATATTGACATCCCTAGTGGCTACTGGTTGGACACCATGGCTCTAACCATATTGTAAATATACAGGCCTTTCTATTTTACTACTTGAATCCCTTCTGTATTGATTCATTCCTGTACTTGATATTACCAAGCTGTTAATCAGCAACCAAGGTGATGGCTTCACTTTGCTTTTTTGAGTTAAAGTAGCCTCTAAACATTATTGCAGAGAAAGAAACAGTGCCATGGTAGAACTGTAGGGCTGGAAGGGACCTTGAGAGGTCATTTAGTCCTCTCCACTGAGGCAGGATCACGTAAACCTAGACCAATCCTGACGGACGTTTGTCTAATCTTTTCTTCAAAACCTTTGGTGAGGATTCCATATCTTCCCTTGGAAACCTTGTCCAGAGTTTAGCTGTCCAGAGTTTAGCTATCCAATATCTAACCTAGGGATCGGCAACCTTTTCAAACCGAAGAGCCAAACTATATCAAAATTCAGAACAAATGCTCAACAAAGAGTGATATAAGAATGTCCATCTGCATAACTGAAAATATACAACTTAATATTTTTGATAATTGACATAATGATTAATAATAGCATAAATGAAACATCGTGTTCAGACTTTATTTAACGAGACTTCTGCTGCTCCATCTTTTTGCACATTGCTTTGAAGGTTACATAATAACTGGTCAAATCCAGCTTCAAGCACAGATTCAGGCTGTCTTGTGCCAATCTTATGGCAGGGGGCTGTGGATGTGGGGGTGCAAGAGTCTGGGTTGGGGCATATGGGGAGCTCAGGGCACAGAGTTGGGGAGTATGGGGGTGTAAGTGTTATAGCAGAGGGTTTGGAATGTGGGGGTGCAGGAGCTTTGGGTGTATAATGGGCTCACAGGTTGGGGGTTATGGGAGAATGCAGCAGTGTTATGATGCCATGGCCAGATTGGGGCTGGGCCCCAATTGGGGGCTTCTTGGCCAGGCTTCATTTTTAATTACATTCAAATATCTCCAACACACACAAGGTTTCAACATTGTCTTCATTTATGGCAGGGATGGGGAACCTTTTTTAGGCTGGGACCACTGATCTACAGGGTCATGTGTTGTGACCCAAATTACCTACATCTTTCCTAAAGTGTGGTGCCCAGAACAGGACATAGTTCTTTAGCTGAGGTCTCATCAGTGCTGAATAGAGCAGGACAATCATTTCCTGTATCTTGTATATGGCTTTCCAGTTAGTACACCTGAGAATATTAATGTTTTTCAACACTGCAGTATATAATTGATTCGTATTCTATTTGTGATTCGCTACACCCTCCAGATACTTTTCTGCAGTACGACTGCCTAGTCAGTTATTCTTTTTTATAAATGTGCATTTGACTTTTTCCTTGCACTTGTCTTTGTTGAATTTCATTATGTAGATTTTAGACCAAGTCCCCAATTTATCAGATGAATTCTAATCCTGTTTTCCAGAGTTCTTGCAGTCCCTCCCAGATTGGTGTCTTCTGCATATTTTATAAGCACAGTCTTCTCTCCATTATCCAAGTCATTAATGAACGTATTGAATTGTATGAATTGTATGTGGGATGGACCCTTGTGGAACTCCACTATGTGCATCCTCATAGTTTGATAGCAAACAGTTAACTAGAGCATAAGAATGGCCATACTGGGGATCAGACCAAAGGTCCATCTAGCCTAGTATCCTGTCTTCTGACTGTATGCTATGCCAGCTGCCTTTGAGGAAATGAACAGAACAGGTAATCAACTGATCGTAACCTCTGTTGCCCATTCTCAGCTTCTGACAAACTGATGGTAGGGACAAAGCCCCTGCCCATCCTGGCTAATAATTATTTATGGACCTATCCTCCATCTCTCTTTTTTTTTAAACCCCGTTAAAGTCCTGGCCTTCACAATGTCCTCTAGCAAGGAGTTCCACCACAGGTTGACTATTATTCTTTGCGTATGGACTTTTAACCATCTGGCTTGCGAACTGGGGCTGCTAACAGGGTGTTTGGAGAGGGAGTTAGGAAGGGGAGTGGGAAAGGGGCAAGATATACTCGCTATTCTTTAAAATCTTTTCACTACATTCCTGCCCTTCAAGGAGGCATTTTATAACAATTGTGGAATCTCTCAGAAGGAAAGCAGGTATGGATAGTGATAGGTCTGCTGATGTTACTTGCACAGCATGTGCCGTGTTTGTCTTTCTCCTGGAAGAAAGAAGGGATTTCATCTGCACTAAGTGCAAGCTGGTCTCCATTGTGAAAGAAAAAATTAGAGGACTTGAGGCCCAATTATCAACCCGACGTTCCATCAGAGAGGATGAAGACTTCCTTGATAGAAGGCAGCGTTTAATCCTGCAGGCACAGTAGGCTGAAGAGCCAGTCAGGGAAGTACAGGACAAGGAAGAAAACTGGCAGCATGTAACCTCTAGAAGAAGAAGGAGGCCAACTCAGGTATCCTCCATTCATGTAGAGGTAAGGAACTGCTTTCAGGTTCTCTCCACAGGCACTGCAGTGGAGAATGCTTTGGCAGGGGCCTTTCAGGTAAGAAATCAGAAGGGAACACTCTCTACCGGAAGGCATGGGATGCGTATTCCTAGGAATGGGGGTTCCACGACCACCACCCCCAAAAGAAGATGGGTGGTGGTGGTCGGGGACTCCCCCCTAAGAGGGACTGAGTCATCTATTTGCTGTCCAGACTTGCAATCTCAAGAAATGTGTTGCTTATCAGGAGCTCGCATTCAGGATGTGATTGAGTGTCTTCCGAAAGTGATTAAACCTTCGGATCGCTACCCCTTCCTGCTTCTCCATGTAGGAACTAATGATACGGCCAAGAATGACCTTGAGTGTCACAGCAGATTATGTAGCGCTGGGAAGAAGGATCAAGAAATTTGAAGTGCAAGTGGTGTTCTTGTCCATCTTTCCGGTTGAAGGAAAAGGTCCAGGTAGGGATCGTCAAATTGAGGAATTAAATGCGTGGTTGCGCAGGTGGTGTCGGAGAGAGAGCTTTGGTTTCTTCGACCATGAGACTCTGTTCTGGGCACAAGGATTGTTAGGAAGATATGAGATCCACCTTACCAAGAGAGGAAAGAGCATCTTCGCGGGTAGGCTTGCAAACCTAGAGAGGAGGACTTTAAACTAGGTTCGTTGGGGGACAGAGACCAAAGCCCTAAGGTAAGTGAGGAAGTCGGACACCGGGAAGAATCACAAGGAGGAACAAGCAACAAAGAAAAACCCCTGATTCGGATGGAGAAGGTATGGTAATCAACTGGTTATCTAAGGTGTTTGTACACCAATGCAAGAAGCCTGGGAAACAGGAAGAATCGGAAGCCCTGGCTCAGTTGAAGAACTATGATTTGATTGGAATAATGGAGACTTGGTGGGATGACTCACATGACTGGAGAGCTGTCATGGAAGGGTATAAACTGTTCAGGAAGAACAGGCGGGGGAGAAAAGGAGGAGGAGTTTCATTGTGTGTAAGAGCAGTATGATTGCTCGGTGCTCCAGAATTTAGAGGGAGAAAAGACTGTTGAGAGTCTAAGGGTTAAGTTTAGAGGTAGTAGCAACAGGGGTGATGCTGTGGTTGGTGTTTGCTGTAGACCGCTGGATCAGGTGGCTGAGATAGAAGAGGCTTTCTTTGGACAACTGAGAGAAGCTTCCAGATCTCAGACCCTGGGTCTCATGAGCGACTTTAATACCCTGACATCTGTTGGGAGACCAATATAGCACGACACAAACAACCCAGGAAGCTTTTGGAGAATGTTGGGGATAACTTCTTGGTACAAGTGCTGAAGGAACCGACCAGGGGCCATGCGCCGCTTGATCTGCTGCTCACAAACAGGGAGGAGCTAGTAGGGGAAGTAGAGATGGGTGACAACCTGGGAAGCAGTGATCATGAGATGGTAGATTTCAGGATCCTGACCAAAGGAAGAAAGGAGAGTAGCAAAATACACACCCTGGACTTCAGAAGAGCAGACTTTGACTCCCCCAGAGAACTGATGGGCAGGATTCCCTGGGATGCTTACGTGAAGGGGAAAGGAGTCCAGGAGAGCTGGCAGTATTTTAAAGAAGCCTTATTAAAGGCACAGGAAGAAACCATCCTGATGTGCAGCAAGAAAAGCAAATATGGTAGGCGACCAGATTGGCTTACCGGGGACATCCTTCGTGAGCTTAAACACAAAAAGGAAGCTTACAAGAAGTGGAAACTTGGACAGATGACTAGGGAGGTGTATAAATGTATTACTCAAGAATGCAGGGGAGTTATCAGGAAGGCGAAAGAGCATTTGGAATTGCAGCTAGCAAGGGATGTGAAGGATAACAAAGTTTTCTACAGGCATGTTAACAATAAGAGAGTCGTCAAAGAGGTTGTGTGGCCCTTACTGGATGAGGGAGGTAACCTAGTGACAGATGGTGTGGGAAAAGCTGACATACTTAATGCTTTCTTTGCCTCTGTCTTCATGGACAAGGACAGTTCCCATATTAATGCACTAGACAATGCAGTAGGGGAAGCAGGTGGACAGCACTTGGTGGAGAGAGAGCAAGTTAGGAACTATTTAGAAAAGCTAAATCCAGGGGCCCCTATTTAATGCATCCAAGGGTACTGAGGGAGTTGGCAAATGTCATTGTGGAGCCTTTGGCCATTATCTTTGAAAACTCGTGGAGATCAGGAGAGATCCTGGATGACTGGAAAAAGGCAAATATAGTGCCCATCTTTAAAAAAGGGAGGAAGGATAATCCAGGGAACTACAGAACAATCAGCCTTACCTCAGTCCCCGGAAAAATCATGGAGGGAATCCTCAAGGAATCCAGTTTGAAGCACTTGAAAGAGGGGAAAGTGATTAGGAATAGTCAACATGGATTCACGAAGGGCAAGTTGTGCCTGACCAATCTGATTAGCTTCTATGATGAGGTAACTGGCTCTGTTGAATATGTGATCACCATTCACTAAAAAAAGGTGAGACTGAAGCAAAGTAGGCATTAAACACCTCAGCCTTCTGGCTATTAGCTTTCCCTCATTGCTAATTGGATCTGTATTAGGAGCAAGAGAGACAAAATAAATTTTAAAGAACAGCTTATTGTCTTTTATGTCCCTTGCTACGTGTAACTTACTTTGTTCTTTAGCTTTTTTGATTTTGTTCCTACATGCTTATGCTATTCTTTTGTACTGATCCTTAGCAATTTGTGGCTGTTTCCACTTCTTGTATAATTCCTTTTTGATTTTCAGGTTATTACAGAGCTACTGAGGGAGCCATATCGGTCTCTTATTATTCTTTCTATCTTTCCTTTGCATCAAGACAGTTGTTGTTGAGCCTTTCATGATTGTCTCTTGAAGCAGTGGCCAGCTCTCTTGAATATCTTTTCCCCTCAGGTTTTCTTCACCTTACCTATGAGTTCTCTGAGGTTGTTAAATTCTAATTTTTGGAAGTCAGTTATACTTATTCTTCTCTCACTCCTTCCTTTCTTTAAAATCATGAAATCTATCATGTGATTGCTTCCCTTGAATAGAGTTCAACCTTTACATTTGCAACCAATTCCTCCCTGTTATTCAGGTTATTTCCTCCATTACTACCAATTGCTACTTTTTAAAAATATTTGTTTCAAAATCATCATCCACCTGACTTGGTGGTCTGTAGTGGATTCATTCCATAACATCACCCCTATTTTCAATTACCCGCTCTTACCTTTTAACTTCACCCAACAAGTTTTAACTAGTCCACCTCTGACCTTGTGGACTTAAACAAGGTGGGGCCATCGGATTTCTTAGGAGAGGGGTGAATACAATATTCATCCGCCTGTCCTGTTACCTCTCGTTCCCAGTCTCTAGTTCAGTAAAAGAAGCTTTTCTCTCCATAAACTAATACAGTTTGAACATCTCTATTTGGGTGCTATTGGGACGTGACTGATACCACATCAGAGAATTTGCTGAACCATGGGAGGTCAGTATTGTCTAGCAGCATTGCCAACACTTCCACTGCTTACTTGGTTCTTAGAAGCCATTTAGGAGAAAATTAGAGCTAAATAACAGCATAGAACACTTCTGTGGATGAGGCATACCTGGGAGGTTGACAAATACTTTTGATGTCGACCGCGGAACATCTAGACTACTGCGCTGAGCCAACAAACAGCTGATAGGCTCAGCGCAGCAGCCATGTCAATTTAAATGAAGTGGCGATTATTTAAATTGCCGCTTCATTTTCCTATGCTGGGTAGTCTAATGCCTCTGTCACCAGAGGCATGTAGTCTAGACGTACCCTGAGAGCTAGAAGTTGTGGCTATAAACAAACTTTATGGAACAGTGGAACATGGAAACACCCTTGATAAGTGGACATTTGGCTAACTAAAATCATGCCAGATCATGGATGTTGCTGAACTAGAGAGGTTCAACCTGTATATAGGTTTCCTTTGTTTTTCCATTCTAATCCTCTCCCCAGTTCAAATTTGACCTTCAATATAAATCAATATATTACTGTTCTGCAGCAAAGAGTTTTGCTGACCTGTAAGAAGGGGAAAGGTAGAAATGAAACAGAGCCATAAGATTTTCTAAATGATAAACAATTTATATTTTAGCAGTTTGACAGCTCATTTCCTTGGGTTCAAAGGCCAGCTGAAGTCAGCTATAATGTTGTCTCTCTTTTTTGTTTTTAAACTATAAAATAGAATTTCTCTTTAGATTTTTCCAGTGCATTTAGTGTCTGGTTTGGATTGTTTGTGCATGGGATGTGAGTGTTCCTCTGGTTAGGAATTAATCTGTATGTTGCTGATCATGTGTTGCAGTTTTACTTTCTTTTTAAGATTGAATATTTAATGTTTCCGTATAACAACTTGAGGGGGCTTCTTGTCTAAGGCAATAGTGATAACTTCCATTGAATAAGTAGTTATATGCTCCTGGCTTTGGCTTATGGTACAGTTATCTCATAAATTGAGGGCGCTTCTTGTTTTTCATTACTTTTTGCATCAGTCTGTTAGTTCAGTAAAGTTTTACTTTTTCATTCAGCTGTACCTCTGTCTCTGACCTAGACATCTTGAAATGTTCAAGACTTTTCACACATTGCTGTCTAGCACAGCAAGACTGGTTCTCAGTACTCATTCCTGTTGTGTTAGGTATATCATCTGGGGAAAAAAGTGCTGAAGACATAGGGAAGATTGAAACCAATGTTCTTGGTGGATCTGTCTTCTCTCCCTGTGTTTTCCTGATTGCCCTCTGAGTTAGAGCTCAATTGTCTATTGCCACTGTAAAGAATAGAGTTGTATGATTATTAAAGCCTATTATTATTTTCTTAATGAGACCAGTACATTGTAATATGGTACCATGGCAGTGGCTCTTAAGTCTTGGTTGGTTTGCACTCTACAATTGACACTAGTCATAACTACGTCAGAACTGGTAACTTTTATTTGGGGCAGAAGTGGAAATCCTCTAAAATTTGAAGAGATATAAGATGAGAGCTAAAAGCTCAGGCTTTATCTCTTAATAGCTGTAAAAATAGATCTGCTAAACATACACATTCCAAAATTCTTCTCACCTTTGTCCCCATTTGTTAGGAAAAAAGTTCTGATCTAGTTCTCTGGATCAAAATTTTAGTTTAATGTGAAACTGTAAAAACGATTGCTATTTGAGTAATGTTAAGGAATGTGTGCTTAGTGTGTCAAATGACTGCTGAAGATTTTTTTTTTTGTAATGAAAGTTAACATATTTGATTCTCTTTTTTGTACAGATAGACCTGTGTAAGTAGAGCACTAGGCAGGCTTAGTGAAGATAGATGATGAACAGGAAGGCTAAGGACATCCCAAGGGGGCTGTTGAAGTTCCTAAAGCTCACAGTGGACTCCTGGCACTTATAGGAATATGTGCCCTGAATCTGAAAGGTTGTTGGCTGCTTCATACGACTTACCCAGATGGAGCAATGCATCACAAGGCCACCTGCACCACTGTCTCCCTCACGTGTCAGGCCTCCAGTTGGACCTCTTCTGAGGCAGAAGCATGTAGTTTGCCCAGTCTTAACTATGACCTGGGCTACTGAACTTGGCTACAGTATTCACCATGCTTACCCAGAAGCATTGACTGGATTGAGCACCTGAGACTCTTCCTTTTGGGTCAATAGTGTGACCAGACACCGTTCTTGTTTAATCTTAACAACAAGAACACAACATCTAGAGACTGTTTAATGCTAAGGCCTATGGACTCGTCTATTGCTTACCATTCTCTGATGGCAGGTTCAGACACCTCTGCAGGTATTTGTGTCAGTCTGAATTGCTCCTTAGCAACTGCCACAATAGCTATCAACTTAAGGCACGTCTACAAAGCAGGCCTAAGGCCGAAATAAGCTACGCAACTTCAGCTATGTCAATTGTGTAGCTCGAGTCAAAATAGTTAATTTCAGCTTTGGTGCTGTCTACCCAGCAGGAAGTCTGGGAGAGAGCCCTCTTCCTCTGACTTCCCTTACTCCTCGTACAATGAAGGTTGCAGGAGTTGGAGTAAGAAATCCTCCAGCTTGACTGCTTATCGTGTAGACGTGGACCATGTTGTTAATAATGCTGCTGTGTAGACGTATCCTTAGAGACACAGGGAGTTGTTTTTTATCCACTCAGAGATCCTTTACATACTCTGGTTTCCCAGCCTAGGCCCTGCATGGCAAAACAAGTTCTAGAACATGGCTAGAATCAGGACGTAGACTACAGACCATTAATAGCTCGGACACTGTCTCTTTGTATTGCTGAAGTGTTGGAAGGGGAACTCAGAGGTAGTATGTCTTGAGCCACTGTTTTGCTTCTAGCTTGATTTTCTTACAGTGCTCACCTCCCATTAAACTAAACCAACATATTAATTCAGTGACCACACAATAGCTAGTTCACATTTTCGCATGTTGCAGAGCAGATCCACATCCATCATGCTGAAACAAAAAACAGGACTATGTAGCACTTTAAAGACTAACAAGATGGTTTATTAGGTGATGAGCTTTCGTGGGCCAGACCTACTTCCGCAGGTCTGGCCCACGAAAGCTCATCACCTAATAAACCATCTTGTTAGTTGTTAAAGTGCTGCATAGTCCTGTTTTTTGTTTCAGCTACACCAGACTAACACGGCTACATTTCTATCACTATCCATTATGCTGTACTTCTGCGGGCCCTTGTTCTGTGCACACAAGATGAGTTGTATTTTTCAAGGATGGTAGGACGCGCATTAGTGAGGAACTCCTCTTATTTGCACATGCTGTCAGGGAGCAAATGAAACATGTTAGTATTATCAGAGAGGGATTTGGAGAAAGAAAAGTAGGAAATGTCTCCTCAGACATTTCATGAATGTGATAATGTTACTGACATGAGCTAATGATTTGAGTGCATGTTACCAATTAAGAACATTGGGGTAAAAATCCCTCCAAATGTCAGAAACCCAGGAAACAGCGTTAAGATGGAACTTTGTCTTTTGATGCTGTTTTTAATTAGCTAATATACTCTTCTGTAATCCTTCCTACACTGTAGCAGAATGCAGGAAGCAAACAGGTGAGCCTACACTCTGATCACACAGATGTTAATTAGTTTCCCTTCAGAAAGCTGATGGTGATAATTAGATAATCTGGTTGGCTGGGATAAGGAGCCAATTAGGCCGTGGCTGATAAGGAGGCAAGAAGGAAGTCCTGTGAGAGGAGAGATGAAACTACAGGGTTAGTAGTTCTCCGTTACAGGGAGGCTTCAAGGGAGGGAGATTTCTGTTCATTCAAGCCCTGGGAAGAGGACAAAAAGCACCATTGGTTACCATTTCCACAACAATCTCCAGGTAAAGAGAACTTAAAAGGATATAGCGAAGGTGCATCCACTGGAATCCATGCTGTTTCTGCAGGGAGGAGCGATAAAGGACCCATGTCCCGTGACACTTCACATAATTTTCCCTTTCACTAGGGATGTTTAAAAATGGTTTATTTTTGAAAATGTGGAACTGCTGAATTTTTTTAGTGGTTGCACATTTACACGCGGGGGCGGCGAGTGGCGCAGGTGGCTCCATGGCTTGAAATCCACTTCCTGCGTGTAGTAGTCCCACCTGTCCCCTCGCTCTGCTGCCTCTTTATAGGCAGCAGCAGCGGGTGCAGGCAGCTTCATGGGAACTGGTACATGCAGGGAACCAGTTTGAAAGCTGGCTTCCCCCATGTACTGGCTCCCACCTGCCCCTCCCTCCTCCTTCCCTCCCTTCTCCCCCCTCCCACCCTCAGAGACAGCGGAGGGTGGGGGGGTGGCGGCTATGTAGGAGCCTGTATGCACTGGGAGCTGGCTTCCCATGGGCACTAGCTCCAGTCTTCTCCCCCCCCCCCCCACTTGCTGTTACAGAGGCAGCAAGGGGGATGGGGTGCGTGTAACCATTAGGATTAACCCATGAGCCCAGGCTTATTGGTTAATCATGTAAACACGTACAGGCCAATATCTCTACTTTGGACTGTGATATTTTGAGTAGGAGAGAATCCTGCTTAAATTCCTGATGCTTCTTGCTTCAGTCTCATTTCTTTGTGTAAGTTGATATGTGTAAGTTGATATTTCCACAAGTTCTGTTTTTGATCTTTCTCCGCACTCTTCTACACAGTGTACTTGTACAGGCTTCCTCCAGGGTCAGGTTTTATGAGGCTATGTCATGGCCAGCTGTTTTATACATGTATGGGAGTGTATTTAAAACCAGGCAATTTCATCTAATATTTATTTAGCCAGTGACAACACAAGCACTTTGTGTTCTCTATTTTGCTTAGGGCTGAAATACAGTCAGCAGATTAGCAACTTTAGTCAGAATATTTTAATCATGATGGGGGGGGGGAGTGGCGTTTGGTAAAATGTCAAACATCATATTTCTTCGGCTGCATAGTGAAACGAGAACTGTGGCCTCCAATTTTCGGAGGTTATTTTTTGAGGCAGTAGCTCTTCAGACCCAAATTTTCCATCCCCATCCAACTCCATAATATCCTATACTTCTCAAAAATTGACAAACCAGGTAATGATGCTTCCTTGTTTCCTTCTGTTGCCCACATTGATATGACCTTAATTCTTATCACCAAGGCAAATCATAGTGCCTAATACTAGTAAGCTGAACTGGCCACACTGAATGGACCAGAGCTGCTGTTCTCCTGTGCTACCTTCCATGCAACTTGGGGATAAAGGGAAGAGAAGTTTTATCACAGTGTTGCAGATAGCCAGAATAGAATTGTGCTATGATGCTATGACATTGCATTGTGATTGTCAAAAGTGATGTCAGTGACTTAAACCTGGAATTATTTCCATGCAAATCTTGGTCTAGCATTTGTTAATAGAAATTAAAACGGTTAAAATAGATATTTTTTTAGTGGAGTGTCAGGAAAAATTTAGAAAGCTCTTTTTGGCCCTGCTCATGTGCAGAATTCATGTCTCTCTCATGGTGTGTTCCCCCCACCCCTCCTTTCTAGAGACTGGTGGGGAGTATCTTTCATCCCCCGGAGGCTGCTGGCTCAGGGCTGGAGCAACCAGCTATAGAGACGGATGGGGCAATGACTGCCTTCTCACCGTATTCTGCTTATGGAACCAATATTTTGCTTATGGGACCAAATGAGGAGTATGGGCGGGAGGGGGAGAGAAAGCAGTGCTGATGGGTGACACATGGACTGGGGTGGGTGATAGAGCTAGTGGGTGGGGGACAGACAGGGCTTGCATAGAAGCTAATGGGGTAACAGAACTGAACCAGGGTCTGACTAGGAGTGGGGGTGCAGGCCCACAGAGTGATAGGGGTGGCAGGTGGCTGAGCGGACATGCAGGGACACATGGGAACAGACTAGGGAAGTTAAATTGCAAGGAATTGACTAATTGAATAGTTGATACATTTTGCATCAACTATTAGACTAGTTGACAGGGTACCTCCATCTTCGAAGTGTAGACACAGCCCTAGGGCTGTTGAGACACTTCAAAGGTATGGAGACCAGGGTCAGCTGAGGACTCCGCCGACTCTGGGCTCCGTACGGCGCTGCCGCTTTGAAATGCTGCTGGAAGCCCAGCGACAGGCTCCTCATGGCATTTCAAATCAGCAGTGCTGCGTGGAGCCCAGGATCAGCTGGGGACTCCACTGGGGAGGGCTGGGGACTCCCCAGCTGATCCTGGGCTCCACGCTGCCCTGCCTCTTTGAAAGGTGACATGCAGCCTGTGGATACCCCAGCTGGCACCACGCTGTTTCAAAGCGGCAGCGTTGTGTGGAGCCTGGGGTCTGGCTCCAGGCTCCATGTGGCGCTGCCACTTTGAAGTACCTCCTCCTCTCCCCACCCGCCTCTTTCTGATAGAGGCAGCAAAAGTGGGAGAGCAACTAGTTGACAAGCTTGTTGACTATCCAGTAAGCATCTGCTTATCGGATAGTCGACTAGTCTTTTGCATCCCTAGAAGAGGGGCAACTGTACCTGAATGAATGGGAGAGTCTAGTGATCAGACAGGGTCTGCATGGGGGAAGCACTCATCTCCCTCACAATCCCTCTCACCCCTTTTCCCCTCCTGAAAACTCAGCCTGTTTGTACGTCTCCTACCTACATCCAGCAACTTTCCAAATTCAGGCTTATTCTGAGAATTTCCTTCCCCGTCCCTCAGCTGCTCCATTACCTTTGACTCCCAGAAACTTATGCACTTATTCGGAGGGGACAGGAAATGTTTCTGCATTTTTAATTTAAATGAATTATTACTCTTTATAGTTCTTTATTAATATACTTAGTAAAGAGTTGTTTGTCAAATAACATTTCTTAAATCATTTTGTCCCCCTGTCTTGTTATAGATATACTTACTGATGGGTATTTTGAAATAAATTGTCAAAATAATTGAAACTGGCACAATGTATATTATTTTGAGAAATAAAATATGCAGAATTTGAAGATACTGTGCACAAAATTTTTAATTTTTATGGCGTAGAATTCCCCCAAGATTAAGAATCAAAGGAATACTGTGCATTTGGGTTTTGCGTAGTTAAAATCTTAAAATTACTTGTATTCATGTAGGAAATAGTGTCCACACTAGCAGTCTTCCACTTGTATTTCTCTTGCAGACATACACCACAGCATAGTAAAGCCTTGCAAGTAAATAATTCCCTGGGAACGCAGTCCACAATTCCCAGCATAACTGCCGTGTCCTGTACCAAATGGGAATGACCGGTGTCTGGTGTGCTTTAAGGAAATGGTAAAAGAACTAAACAAATTTAGCAGCACTTCTCTTGTCATCTATAAAGTTAGCATAGGCTAAAACAATACATGGATTTTCTGAAGACCTGACTACCTTGAACAATATAAAGATGCGTAGTTGCTTGAGGTTGAGTCTTCATTTTTACTGTGGAAAGGGGAGGCTACCGAGCATGAAATCCTGTGAAGACACAGAATGCAGTCTCATAGCCGGCCAAACTTTGTATCTCCACTTTTCCCTAAACTTAACCCCCCCTTGGCAGTTATGTATCCTCCTGTGCAGATCTCAACTTGGCTATCCTGCCACTCCCCAAATTCTTACCCTGCTGTTCCAGTTCCAAGCCTCTGCTTCCACTTCTTTCCTTGACATTTTCCACTTTGGTAGGGTTCCCTCAACCTGTCCCCCCCTCTGCAGGTATCAGGCCATGATTCAGTCTCTCCCCTCCTCCCAGCCCCCATGTGTCTGGGATAATCACATGACTGGAATTCCAATATAAAATATCCCATTCTGAGGCCTGGCTTATCAATATACTGTACTTCAGTACTTGGACCAGAAACCCTTTGCCATCTGTGCCTCATCCTCAGTCTTTCACAGGCACTGGTACAGCGATGGGCAACCAAGACTCGTGAGTAGACCGTATGAGTGGCCATCCTTTGTCTCACTGGGCCACAGTACTGAGCATCCCCTGGTGCTCTGGGGTTCCACCTGCAGCCCCGTGCACTCCTCTCTTCCTCCTCCTTCCATGTGCCTCTCATGCCTTGGGATACTGGAGCCCTGCCCTTCCTCCACCCAACCTGCGCTTTCGGAGCGCTCCATGCTGGCTCCTCCCGTTGCCTCCCAGAACTTGAACAGCTGCAAACTGCTGACTTGTGGTGTTCAAGCTCTGGATGGGAGGGGGGAGGAGCAGGGACGGAGCGCACATCAGTGGATTCGTGGTGCTGGGAAAGGGGGGGAGAAGTAGGAAGTGTGGGGCTCCAGTGTGTCAGAGCCGTATGGGAAACAGGGGAGGAGGAACCTCAGTTGGTAGCATGCGGTCCACAGGCTTCAGGTTGCCCTCCGCTGCTCTGGTAGGAGGCCTGCTCATTTGTATTCCTTTGCTGTGTATCCGAGTCAATGGCAGTTCTACTGGTAGAGCTCTGCAAACCTGCAGATACTTGCAGATGTGGATATGGATCGCCGTGGCTCTTTCTTGTGGATACAGATATGGGTGTGGGTACAAATTTTGAGTTTGCGCAGCGTTCTATTAGGCCTCAGCAGCAGGAGTCTTCTACAGATCTCCCACTAGGTTCTGTGAAAAGTCCTTTTGACCCTCTTCGCTGCCTATGTCCACAGTAGTTTGCGGCAGTCTCTAAGCTTTCACCAGCTTCTAGCCAAGGCCCCACTCATGTTCCTTCCCTAGACCACTGTATGGAGAAGACTGCACTCCCCTGGGGCTTGTGTGTGTGTCTTTGATAGCAAGAGGGCTGTCTTTTCTTAAAGCAGTTTGGATAGAGGGATGTAAAAGGCATGTGAGCCTGGACCAAGCTCTTAAAGGGCCAGCATGCTGATACTCCCCTACCAAACCTGCCATAGCTTTTCTCTTCCCTTTCATTCCTAGAAAAATAACTAAATTAAATGGATTTAGTTCTTTTGAAAATGAGACTTCCTAGTACTGGCTTTAAACAGGCAGATTAGTTACATTATTTCCTTGCCAATCCGGTATTGAACTGTAAAATTATTTCTACCTTTGTGTGGTGGTTTGGATGATGAGGATATTGGTGAACTAAGCATGACATGTATTAGTATATGACCTGGTTAGAATTTGAATTCCAGTTGCCAGAGGTGAAATGCTTGTGTATTATAATGCTGCTACTCTGGATGACTGATTTTTATTCCATAGCAACTGGAAGCGCAGGTCAGATTGAAAGCCTGATTGTATTAGGTGCTGTGAAACACAAGGGGTAAACTGTTTCCTATTATATCTTAAGACTGCATGAAATAAATGGGTGTAACAAACAGGAGGATTTTCTTAGCTGTAGATGGGGAAACTAAGGTACAAGAGAATTTAAGGCCTTGTCTAAGCTCACAGAAGTTTGTTATAACCAAGAAGAATGAAATCCAGATCTCTTCCCTGGATTCAGTGGTTTAATCATGAAACCAATCCCTTGACTTTTTAATATAACAACACAGGGAAAATTAAGAGTATTTTTAATCGTCTGAATACCACTGTTCTCTCCCACTACTCCAGGAATTCTGATTTCATCACTGGAATTTTAATACACTTCATGCTCAAGGAATTAAGCTTTTTTTAAATCTGGTGGGAATGAAGATATTGTATAGGATTGATTCTGGCTATGTGGAATGTGATTAACCACTACTGGCAACTATTAGCCATCTTGCTTTCTGTACTGGCATTCATTTAAAAGTTTTTTAAAAAGAGATCTTTTTAGCTCATCTAAGCCACTTAGAGTCCAAAAGCAATGATTTCTTGGCATGTTTAGGTTTAAAATAGGCATAATGTGTATGTCCTTGTCTGTATATAGTTGCTTGATCTTTTGAAATATTGGTTATTTTAGGATTATATTGTCTGGTTTTGTACACATGACAATGAACAGCTGACTTATATTCCCAAGACACATGATTTAAGCTATACTTAGCTATGTAAGGCCAGTTCTAAATAAATGTTCTCTACATATCTATTTTCAAAACTTCAAAAAAAAAATCAAATCTTCTACCTGTCTTTCCTTAACTTAGCATCCTAAAGCTTTTAAAAGAGCTCCAGCAGCTAAGCTACATCATAGTATTATAGAGATGAAAACTGTAGCTTAAAAGGCTCCCTCCTTAGTTTCTTCTTTGTTGATAATACAGTGTCTGTCCCTCTGAATTCCTTCAAGTCCCACCTATCCTCTGACCTGTCTTTGTTGCCTTTTGGCAATAGGTTTGCAGTGAGCTCTGTGGGTTCTGTAACCTTCCATAATTCTTCTTAGACATGAGTGGGAAATTATTTAAACTCATCAAAGTAGAATCTTAAACTGGGAATCTGTTGCATTTGTGGATCACTCAGTTACATTCAACAAGGAGCCAGAGAATTTCCAATTGGTGGGTCTCGAAATTTCTGTATAAGCGAGGGGGCAGAGTAGATATTGTAGAAGATAACTGTTTGCCATTTAGTGCAAGGCAGCACAGATTAGAGATGACCAGAAAACATTATCTCAGACCCCCCAAAAAGTTGAAATTTTCCCACTACAAAAAATGGCCCAATATCCTGAATGGGGGAAAGAAAGGGGGTTTTTAAAAAAGTGAAATTTTTTGGGAAGTAGGAAAAGATTGAAAAGATTGTTTTGGGGAATGGAATTTTTTTTACCTGCTCCCTGTCTTCCAAGGAGGGCTGCCATGGAACCTGGAAGCCCATGAGACTAGGCAGCCAATGTGTTCATGGTCCCTAGCATTGGCATTCATATGGGATGCCAGTGTGTGGCGTACTCATGCACTTTAGGTTCACGCTCTGTGTCTTGCTGTGTGGTAATGTCCTGAGACAAGCCCGTTGAAATCAACACTTTTCCCACACGACCCTGATTTTTTTTTTTTTTTTTTTATGAATTGGTATTTTCTGTTGGTGAATAGCTGACCAACTAAAAACAGATGAAGTGCAGATTTATTTAGTCATAGTAAGTCTGGAACACAATTAGTGAGGTATTAAATCTTAGTGCTGTAGTAGCTGTATAATGAATTGTCAACAGCAGTTTCTAAAGATTCATTCTGTAGGCAACAAGAATTGCAAAGATAAACTACTAGATGTAAGTAGTGCCATTTGCAATTCCATTTTAAATGGATGTGAAAGATGCTGGCATCCTTTATTGTGCTTTACAGCTAGGCCAAACAAATTTGGTCTGTGTTGAAACTTGACATTTGAGTTTTCCGCTTAAGAGTGAACTTGTTCTTTGCCAAATGATAAATATTTAATTTTTTTAATGTGAGGGAAAGCATTTACTTGTTTTGGAAGTCTCTGTATAGATGAAAAAAGACAGACTTAAAAAAAACCTAAATTGTGCATAAGAGGACAATTAAGGACATTTTCATCCTGGACACAAAGATCAATATATAAAGTAGGGCCAGAGAGGAATGATGGTTTAGGGCAGTGGTCTCCAACATTTTTACACCCAAGATCATTATTTAAATGTGGTGGAGCAAGCCAGGATCTACTCTATCCCTTCCCCCAAGACCCCACCCCTTTCTTGAGGCCCTGCCCTCTCCAAGCCTTTCAGCGTACTACTGGTTGCTAATGAAAACTCACCGTTAGTTACATAATTACACCCCAGCCATTTTGCTAGTGCTGCAGCTGGGAAGAACGGTTTAATTTAAATTATTAAACAGATTAAGTATTGTAACTTTCTCGTGTTAGTTTGTCAAACTTCATTTTAAATCAAATGTGTAAATATGTCCAACACGAAAGGTTTCAATGTTCTCTTTTTTTATGGCAGGAGTGGGGAACCTTTTTTGGGTTGGAGATCACTGACTCTCAGGGGAAAAAAAATCATTTGGGGACCACACGAGTGAGAAGCAAAAAAACTCCTTCAAATCCCCCCAACCCTCACTGATGTGGCCCCTAACTGATATACCTCACCTTCTGGCACTCCAGCCCCTTCAGGGTGAGAGGAAGGGACAGAGAACTGAGGTTCAGGGCTTCCTATAGGCCAGATTTACTTTTCTGGGGTTCCAGAGTTAGTGGATTCTGTGGTCCCACTTAGGCTCTGGGGTGGGAACAAAAATGAGAGGCTCAATGTGAGGGACAGGATGGACAGCGAGTGGGACAGGGAGGCAGGATCTGGGTGGGAGCTGAGGTGCAGGGTGTGGAAGGGAGTTTAGTGGCAAAAGAGGGTGTGGAGTGGGGACATGAGAGGGAGTTTGGGGGCAGAAGGGGGTTGAGGGAGTAACACAAAACGTGAGAGGGTAAGAATGCAGCCAAATAGCTAGTTGGGGAGGGAGGCAAAAGTGGGGAGTAAAAGAAAGTGCAGCTTCTGCAAAGTAAAATTGTACCCTCTTCATATCTTTTCTCTGTCCAGCTCACTCCCCTCAGCCTCATGATACCCCCCCCCCCCCAGCCTGATCTCCTGCCCCCTCCCATTCTGCCCTTGCATCCTCCTTCACCTGTCCTGGCCCCACATCCCTATGCCTCCAGCACACTCACTGGCAGGGCAGGAGCCCTGGGACTTGTAGCCTTCTGAGAGTAGTGCTGGGCTGAGGAGGGGGTGGGCAGAGTCTCTTTCCTGCCTGGCTCAGCCCTTTGCCTGCAGGCAGAGCCCAGGGCTGAAGGGGCTCCCTTACCCCACACACAGCCTGCAGGGAACAGCACAGAGTAGCCTGGTCCCCAGCATGCCATGTGTGCCGGCCACCCAGCCCTGGCTCTGCGGAGCAGGAGACGAGAGCTGGCTACCTCTTCTTCCACCCCTCCAGCTGGCAAGTTAACAGAGGGGCAGCCACCTGGGCCGCTATCCCTCTTTGCTCCAGCCCAGCTGGCTGTGATGTTCAGCCTGCCAAGGCTGTGCCATGCTCCAGCTGGGCTAGATCAAAGAGAGGCAGCTGCCTGGCCAGCTGGCAGGAGCAATCGACTCCTGGGGTGCTGTGATTGACTAGTTGGTGATCACTGGTCTAGAGATTAGGGTACGATCCTGGGATGGGGGAGACCCAGGTTCCATTCCCTGCTCCACCACAGACTTTCTATGTGACTCTGGGCAAGTCATTAGGGATGTCAATGTGTAGATGACTGCATGGATTAACTGATAAGCCTAGGCCTGTAGAGGCAGCAAGGGAGGGAGTGAGCTGGTGCTTGTCCACTCCCCATGAACATAGGATCTGCCTCTCTCTCCCCTGTAGTCCATGTCTACACAACAGGCAGTTATTTCGAAATACAGGCAGTCCCCGGGTTACATGGATCCGACTTACATCGGATCCCTACTTACAAACGGGGTGAGGCAACCCCGCACTAGCTGCTTCCCCCCAGCAGACCAGGGAGACGCGAAGTTAGCGCCCCTCCCCCAGCAGACCAGGGAGATGCGGAGCGGCTTTTCTCAGCAGACACCTCAGCTTGAGAATAAAGGACGGAGGGAAGTGAGGTGTGGGAGAATAAAACTGAGCTCTGGAGAAATGTTTGGCTAGAGTTTCCCCTACAATATGTACCAGTTCCGACTTACATACAAATTCAACTTAAGAACAAACCTACAGTCCCTATCTTGTACGTAACCCGGGGACTGCCTGTAGTGTCAAAATACTGTCAAGCTGGAGGATTTCTTACTCCAATTCCTGTAACCCTTATTGTATGAGGAGTAAGGGAGGTGGGAGGAAGAGTGCTCTATTTCAAAATAAGTGCTGCGTAGAAGTTCCCTATTTCAAAATAAGCTACACAATTGATAGCTCAATTTGCATGGCTTGTTTCGAGTTAAGCCCTGCAGTGTAGATGCACCCTAGTCTCCTTGTGCCCCAGTACCTATCTGTAAAATGGAGATAATAGTACTTCTTTGTCTCATAGGTTAAACCCATTAAAGTTTGCAAGGCACTCCCAATAAAACAATGATGGGGAGGGTGGGGGTATACAAGTACAACAGATGGAGAGGATATTAAAAAGTGACTGATTTTGGTTGCATCAGCTTTTCAGTATTCACCCGGTGATGCTTTACATTAAAGGAACATTGTTTTCAGATCATGTGTGATCAGCAATTTTTAAAATTAGGCCCATTTTAGTATGTGTAAACACCCAGAACCCATGATCACTCTGCAAAATCTTGGCCTGAAGTCTTTTGCCTCTCTTCTTTATGGCAACAATACTGGCATTTAAAAAGAGTGACACCCACAACCTGGAGTCTGTATATTTTGTGATTCTTCATTTATTAAATTTGCTGTGCAATCCCCCACTTGCTGGAGAATTATGTCCCATAATATAATTTCATTGTTATCTAAATTGTCTAATCCTCATGGCTGTGAAGAATGATATTGGAAACTTGAGTTTCAGTCATTCTGAAGCAGTATGTTCTTTCTGAGTCTGAGATTCATTTTGCAGAATTTTCAGTCTGCCGTGTAAGTAAATAAGAATCCAGTGATCTTGCAGAAGACTTTAGGTGTAGATTGCTATTCTGATGAGAATGGATGGGAGCTTTAACGAGGCAGAAAAATTGTAAGCAAAGGTTGATGTCCCAATCTAGGTGCTGCTGTTGCAATAACAGTGTGAGAGAAGACTTATCTGTCTCTAATTTTCCTCTTAAACTTGGTCTGGATGTCTACAATGACACAGAATTTGCATAATAAAAGCTATACCTCGGGTTTGAAGCGAAAAACTACAGAAGAATTTTGGCTCGTATCCCCATTTATAGCAGTTTCTATGAGGCTACATATACATAATGAGCTAGGGGTGTGATTCTTTTCCTTATGTATGCATATTGCGCTAGCTTTCATTGAACTAGCATGAATATAAATATCAGGGTATTCATGTTAGGGTTACTGGAAGTCTGAGTAAATAATTCAGGGTCCCAGCCTGCCTGAAACCAGTGGGTATTTACTTGGCATGGCTTTTCTATGCCTCTACTACCACTACCTGAGGTACCCTGGTTATATTGCTTGTTGTACTCGTGGTAGCATTGGTGATAACAGGCAGATCACTCCCCTTGGCTTGTAGCATACACAGAGGCTGTGTCTAGACTGGCCAGTTTTTCCGGAAAATCAGCCGCTTTTCTGGAAAAACTTGTCAGCTGTCTACACTGGTCGCTTGAATTTCCACAAAAGCACTGACTTCCTACTGTAAGAAATCAGTGCTTTTTGCGGAAATACTATGCTGCTCCCGTTCGGGCAAAAGTCCCTTTTGCGCAAAACTTTTGCGCAAAAGGGCCAGTGTAGACAGCTCAGATTAGTTTTCCGCAAAAAAGCCCCGATCACAAAAATGGCGATCAGGGCTTTTTTGCGCAAAAGCGCGTCTAGATTGGCCACGGATGCTTTTCCGCAAAAAGTGCTTTTGTGGAAAAGCGTCCTGCCAATCTAGACGCGCTTTTCCGAAAATGCTTTTAACGGAAAACCTTTCCGTTAAAAGCATTTCCGGAAAATCATGCCAGTCTAGACGTAGCCATAGAGTAAGGTTATGTCTGCACTGCTACATTACTGTGATGCAACTTTCTGGCTCAGGAATATGAAAAAACACCTTCTTCTTCCCCAAGCACAGCACGTTACAGCGCTGTAAAGCGCCAGTGCAAACCAGCCTTCAAGCTCTGGGAGCTACACTTCTTGTTTAGGTGACTTACATAGACATCTGGGAGAGCTTTCTCCTAGTACTGGTGCCAGGGCTACATTTTAAAGTGTTACGGTTGGTAGCACTTTGGTGTTTATAAAGACTTAGCCTACATATTGAAGCAAAGCTCTTTCACAGCCACGGTTATGCCACAGGCTGTAGCTCTGCTGGTGCACAGGTTTGTATAGACTTTAGTCCTGAGGAGAGCTTAAAGCTCTTGAGGAGTCTCCCTGTGTTTGGTTAGGTTAAGGTGTCCTCAGGACTGAACTCCCAGAGTTTCTTATCAAAAGTGTCCTTTCTAAAGTGAATTCGTGTCAGCCAACCTGTTGGATTATCTGGCTTCTGCCATGTGCTATGTCATCTAAGCACTATTAACATTGGAAATATAGGTAAGCAGCTGATCTGAAACACTTAGGCTATGTCTACACAGCATCCCTCTTCCATACAATACTATGCAAATGAAGTGTGGATTAGCATATTGCCGTGCTTCATTTGCATAATTAGAAGCCTTTTTTTCCCCAAGAGCCGTTCTTCCTCATGTTTTCAGCAAGAAGGGCTCTTGCGCAAAAATGGCTCAATTATGCAAATGAAGCATGACAATATGCTAATATGCACTTCATTTGCATAGTCTTTTGTGGAAGAGGGACACTGTAGACGTAGCCATAGTAGAAACCTTTTGATACTCTGATCTTTAAATAATGTTTGTGCAGCTTTAGTGTGTGTTTGTTCCATGGATAGAACATCATAAAATATTAATGAACAATGAATAACGTCTGTTTTGTACATTGTGCAACAAAAGTGTTCATTGTTTTATGCCATCTTCACTTTATGTGCAATTGCATTTATAACCGAGAGATTTGCTAACTGGTTCACCTTTATAAGTGAGGCTCTCTTTATATATTAAAATAAAATAAAAAATTACTTTCAGCTTGGCATATTGGTGTGAAAAATTAAATTGTCTTTTTTTTTTAAATATTGAACACTAGTTGGCATTGCGTGACACTATTTAAAAATTAGTTAGGAAAATACATAGAACGGCTTTATTTTGATTTGATATAAACACACCTTTCCCTAATGGAGCACATCAGAGCCTGATAATACTTTCCAAAATTAGACCCCTCTTAATTAAGCTAGGGATGTGAATGTTTAACCTGTTAACCAGTGGGGGCTGGAACAGGCTGCTGCAGGAAGGGGGCTTCTCCAGTCCTACGGGGCCTGCCGTGGGTGAGGGACTCTCCAACCTGGCCAGAGCAGCCCCCCTGCTTGTCCCGTTTAATTGGTAAACTGGTTAATTAATTAAACCGGATTTTACATTCCTAAGTTAAACTGGGAGCAGTCTGCCTATACAATGTAGAAAGATCTGGTTAAAAGTCAACCAGCATTGTTGGTGTTTATTCTTTTTATCTCTGTAGCACCTTTAGAGCCCTTGAGAGAGATTTTAAAAGCCTTTTAGTTTATAAATGCATGTTTCGAATGTATTTGTTGTAAAAACCCACCCTTTTTTTCTCTCATGAAATGTTGAACATTTTCCTGAAATACAGAACTGAAGAATTAAATGCAACAGTAAACATGGATTTTTTTTTTTAAGGACAAGTCCTCATAAAATCTTATATTTGAGTATTAAAACACTGCATTCTGCCTTATTTTTCTCCTACAGACATACATTGGCAGTGTGGTTGTATCAATAAACCCATACAGAGCGCTACCCATTTATTCACCAGAGAAAGTTGAAGAATACAGGAACAGAAACTTTTATGAACTCAGTCCTCACATGTAAGTATGGTGCAAAAGCTTAGTTTCCATTCTGCTTTGAAACAGATGGGGCCAGCTGTCTTCCTTATGTCATAGGGTAGGATGTTTTTATCTACTCTGGGTTTTATACGCTCAAAGTATGCAACATTTAATTGCAGGTTTCTATTTTAAGGGAAAAGTTGAAATTTTTCATGTAGTGCCTATTTTTGCATTTCATATTTAGGTTCTTAAATCCTATATGTGGGTAAGTGGATTTTTTTCCTGGTAATTGTTCAGTGATAATCTCTTACCTCATTGTAAAACTAAATAAACAAACAAAAACCAGCAGCAGAGGCCCCTAAATATTTTCCAGTAATGATGCTATTGATGTACAATGGAAGTACTTAAAGTTCTATTGTGTGGCGAGATTAGCAGTTTTACCAACACTCCCCATTTTGACTGTAAGATGTGTCTCAGAGAGCACAGGGAGCTTTCAGAATGCAAGGAACTTTGTATAACCACTCATGTCAGTAATTCATGTAAACTATATTTACTTCATGATTCTCTACAAGATTGAGCTTGCACTTGGAAAAAGTCACACATCTGAGGCCAGGAAGAGGTGAGGAGAAGAAAAGAGATATCCAAGGCATATTTTCAATTAATTTGATGATTACAGCTTTAACTTAACTTCAGAGAGAAAATTTAAGATTAAAATTCGAGATAAGATTTGGGCTTTTGTGTTTTCTTTTTTTTCCCTTTTATGTATATGTATACATAATATAGAATTAAAATCTTACTAAACTGTTTCAGTTGCCACACATTCTCCTTTTTACATAATTGAAACAATACAGCGTTTGAAGGTAGGAAAATGTATAGTTAGAGGCTTGTTTTTGTTTTGATTTTTCAGTCATTTTTCTTTTTAAATCCCTTGGTGGAAGTTGCAGTAGGGCGGGCAGTGCTTGTCACTATTTTTGAAGTGGCAAAAACTCTTCAATGTGAGAGCCGCACGTCCCTGAGTTTCTGCACTGCTCACTCCACACTTAGTCACTTTCACTGGGCTGTTGGGGTTCAGGAGCAAGTCTGGGCTCTGGGCTGGGGCCGAGAGGTTCGCAGTGTGGGCGGGGCTTTGGGCTCAGCCTGGGGTAGGGGATGCAAGCTCTGAGTTTGGTTGCAGGAGTGGGTTCTGTGCTGGGCAGAGTGCAGACTCTGAGAGAATGTTTGGGTGCAGGAGGCTGGGGCAGAGAGGTGTGGACTCAGGACTGGAGCAGATGCTTGAGGTGCAGGAGGGGGTATGGGTGCTGGCTCCAAGATGGGGTTCACGGGGTGCAGGATGGGGCAGCACTTATTTCGGGAAGTCCTGATCCTGTGACACTCCCAGAAGGAGCCACTGCACACCCTGGAGGGAGGTGGGGGGGGGGACATGGCTTTGCACGTGGGTCCGGCATGAAGCTTGTACTTGGGGTTTATGGCAGGTGCCACTGGCTCATGGGACTTGCAGTATTTTTCACTGCAGTAGGGTTTTAAGGCCTTGTCTGTATTCTATAGTTTATCATGTTCAAATGTGATTATGAAGAAAATAAGTTGTTGGTGCCAGATCTGACTAATCCTTCTCAAATAAGACACTGTGCTTGGCTTCCCACAGTTAAATGTGGTTAAATTCTGCACCCTACTCTTATGTGCTGGGACAAGGATTTAATCCCTGTTAGCGGACATTATATAGAACACAAATTATCATGGCCAGCAAGGTACCAGCAGCTAGCTTGATTCTTAAATGTTAAAACAAGATAAAATATTCTCCAGAGAACAAGGTTAATAACTCAACCTCCCCTTCAGTTCTTGGTAAAAGTGAGGTAGATGTGATTTCTCCCATCCCCCACCTACTGTGATACTGCTACTAGTGCTGATCTATGTGCATTTTGATGCTCAAAGGGAACTGCTGGGTGCATAAATATGAACTTAAGCAAAACTTTAAGCACCTTATTTTTTAGAATGTATTTTAAAACAAGATGGAAAATGTGCTATGTACTGTTCTGTTCTGTTCTGTTCTGATGTGATAAAGACCATACATGTTTGTTTGACATAAAAACTAACCTAAGAACAGAATCAAATATGCTGTTGTCAGTTTGGAACCTCTTTAGACCTGAACTGGTTAACTAAGGACATATCTACACCATGAAGACTACAGTGGCCTAGTTACAGCCCAGAAGTTATGCTGGCATCATTCTGTGGTGTAGACACAGCCTACAGGGATGGAAGGGTGTTTTTTGCCTCTGTTGGTATTCCACCTCCTCAAGCAATGGAAACTAGGTCAACACAAGTATTCGTCTATTGACCGAGCTGTGTCTACACTGGGAATTAAATTGGGATAGCTACGATGCTCAGAAGTGTGAATTTTTATATTCTTCAGTGCCATTGCTATATAGTTTTTATGTCCTGACTGCTATTTCTATGTAAAACTGTAAGTGTAGACGTGTCTAAGTTTACAAACTTCGGGGCATTTGCATGCCAATAGAGCTGCTAACTCTAACCCTTTCAGCTGGGGTGTGGTGGAGGGAATAACTCCTTAAGGTTATTCTGTATTCTGAAAAATAGGGCTAGTTACTACAGGTTGCACCTCCCAAAACTGGAATTCTCTGGTCTAGCAATATCCGTGGTCCTGCTGGACCATGATGCCCCTGGATCAGAGAACCTGGTATCTTAGTGGCAGGAAGGCAATCCCAGGAGGGGCTGGGCTGAAGTAGAGGGTTTAAGCTGGGGCTGGAGCCAGCCCCGAGCAGTGAGTCTGGAATCAGCAGCATCCCCCACAACCCACTAGGATTGGGTTGGGGCAGCCCCGACAGTGCAGGACTGGGCTGATGATAGCCTGTGGTAGTGTGGGGCTGGGGCCAGAGCCCTGGGCAGTCTATGAAAGCAGAGCCAGAGCCTGCAGGCTGCTGTGGGGCGGGAACCAGAGCCCAAACACTTGGCAGCCCCTGAGGGCCAGAGCCAGCCTATAACCGCGCGTACCGCTAGAGCCTGGCAGGCAGCAATCTAGCAGGCAGGCCAGCAGGGGCAGTGCAGGTAGGGTCCCAGAGTTGGCAGCTGGGGGTTGTGGGAGGGAACCTTCTCTGGTACAGCAAATTCCCTGGTTCAGGACCAGTCAGGTCCCGAGGGTGCCAGATCAAGGATGTTCAACCTGTAGTTCCTATTTATAATCCAGGAATATAATGAATCTTATGTTTCCGAACACTTCTGTTCTTGGGAAGTGACTTTATACAATAGACTTTATTTAAAACAAACAATAAAAAGCCCACTACTTCCTGAAAGTCCACTATCTCTGCAGTGTCTAATCAAGTCAATCTCAAATTTATGCAGAAGTTCTACCTTGGTTAGAGAAATGCTCACCTGTCAGGTTTCAAAGGGCAATGAGTTTCAGAATAATAGGGGAGGTTATGAATGGTTTAAAATGGAAAAACACAGATCGGAACAGTAATGAAACTTGAAACTGACAAGAAAATATTGGTAAATTATGTTTGTTAATTGTGAAAAGATATAATCAAATGGGCAATCTGTTGACTCGGCAATAATTTCAGGAATTTAAATGCTTTAAATCCACTCATTCACAATAGATGAGGTGAACGAGCATTGAGTGAGTGAATGCCAGGGGAATCGTGGTTGTGTAATTTTCATTGCCAGTTTTGATGCAGAGCCAACTAATGACAAGCAAAATCATCATTTTCCTTTGGCTGGTGTGTGTCCAAATATTTGCCTTATTTGTTTCCTCTCCTATACAAAAATTACATTTTGCAACTCATGTTAAATAGACAATTTTTAATAGAGTTTCATGGAGGAATACACTGACAATTGTCTATGCTGCATATCAGTTTGAAAAGAAACTGAGGAAACACCAAATATTTTGTTAGATTGCAGACATGTTAGGCAAGCTTTCTGCTTTGTACAGGTAGCCTGTTTTTGTCATGAGAACTGAATACAGTATATGCATCTTATTCAATATGGTCATTCTATTGTAATGAGAACTGTAAAATGGTGGTGTTCAGACCAGCTTTATAGAGTCTGTTTTGGAATTGTAGGCACAAAGAATAAATGTTTAAATGTAAGGTTAACTGTTAATATCTCTCTTGTTCAGGCCAGTATTTGGATCTTTAAAAACTTTTCCTCTTTAATATATTGTCATTTAAATATAGCCTAGGGTTCCAGGGCTCCTAGTTCAAATACAACCATTCACTGTGCATACTTAAATATTGATATACAGTGGGAACTAGATCAGCTGGTAGGATGTTGTGCGCCTATGATTGTGGCAAGGAATAATAAGGATGCCACAGTAGAAACAGGAAGACGACTAACCAGAGAAGAGATTATGGCTCAGTTTACAAATGCTTAATAGTTCAGTAAATTGGATGCATCCTCAGGTTTTTGGCAGCTAAAATAACTGAAGCATAACACTATGCACATTTAATACCTCATTTGAAAGATACAGATTCTAACACTACCATTCAGCATAGGTTCAGCACCTGTAGTGTAGCACAAAACATGAACAAATTAGGGATGTCAACGACTAGTCAACGATCACATAACCTCACATACAAATTGCTTTTCACTTGTGTGTGGCCCACAATTCATTTTTCCCCACCACGGGTCAATGCTCTATGACCAAAGAAAGGTTCCCCCTGCATTAGAGGAAAGAAAATACAAAATGGAAGCATAAAAATTATTTTGACCGACGGGCCCATGATCTCCCATCTCTTAACCAAGGTGATAGTGTGCCGGTGGATCTTTTTTTTACATCTTTGATACTTGTGGTCAAAGAGGTTGCCATTAAAGAACATTGACAGTTGAGATGAACTCTGGCCTCTCCCATCTGGCTGATCCTTTATCATCAATGCACAAAGGAGAAACTATTAAGGAACAAAAACAAAAACTCAAGGTTCTAAATCTTGTTGCACAGGGGAGGGGTCTGAAAAAGACACCCCACTGAGTGATACAAGTCACAGCAACCTAAGCGCTGTCCCCGCCACTGCTATATTGGCACGGGATGCTCTCCTGCGGACACAGTTTTCACTTCTTTGGGTGATTGCTCATGTCCATTCAATGCAGATGTGTGCTCGCCACATGCACTGGTTCTAGAAGACTTTCCATAGGGAGAATCCATAGGGGACCAGCACCAGTGCCCCCTGGAGCACACATGCTGTACTATATAGTATGCCACCAGGCCCCTCCCTCACCAGTTCATTCTTGCTACCAGTGATGGTGCCTGGCACTGTTGCTCCAGCCTTAGCAGCAGCTCCTCTTCGGTTAATTCCCTCCTGTTGACTTGTAAATAGTTTCTATTTTTAATTGTTAGATCTAATTGTTAGTTAGTTTCCCTGCTAGAACACGGCCTGGGTACAGGGCATGCCCCAGTCCCACAGCTTTGTGCATTAACTGCTGCAGGCCTATTCCAATTAGCCAGCTGCATGGCAAATGCTTTCGTTGTCTGGGTGAGTTCCACACCAGTGACAGGTGCCGTATCTGCAGGCCCTTCTGACCTAGGACCATGAAGGACAGAGTTATCCAGCTCAAGGCACTACTTATGGAGTCTGCCTTAGCTCCCCAAGACCAGCCCTCGGACTCAGTCCCAAGTACTAGTGCCTCTGTGCAGAGCACTTTCCTGTCACTGTCGACTAGTTGGCACAAGGCGTCTTCAGAGATCCTGGAGAAGAGGACCAGGAAGGCAGGGAAGGACAATTCCCTCGACCCATGCAAGGAGAAATCCAAACAAACAACGGATAAGGACAAGGTCCTGGACAAGGCACCATCTCAGGTGGAATAGAGCATTCTTCCTTATTCCCCATCACTTCCCCAGGCATCCAGGTTCCCGCCATCCCAGACGTGTTCCACGCAGCACAGGCACTCTTCCGCGTGGTCAATTAGAAAAACACCCAACAGCCCCACATGGTTAGTGAGGGAGAAACAGGGGTTGGATACTATAGCCCACATGTCACTGGAGTCTAAGCGTAGATCTCTGGGGGCAGCCTCAGCAGATTAGAGCAAGTCACTCACCATGCTCAAGTTGATGTTCCAAGGACAGATCTGGATGGCACCATTCCCTGCACTGCCACTGCCTTCTAGCACTGTGCTATTCAGGAGGTGAGCACAGAGCCTCCAGGTCCTGATCCTTCTCCCGGCACTAGGTATTATCTCCCAACAGCTGGTCTCCAATGCCTCAGAGTAGGTCTAAAGACCACTGCCCGTCCCTAGCCTGCTGCCATGGATGCGCTCTATGGTCTCCAAGGTTGCCCTCGTTCAACAGCTCCCAGCGCCAGAGAGCGTAGTGCTGCTCTCCATCCTGGGCATTGGCCAGTGCAAGTCTGGCCCACATCCCTTTAGTACTGTTCTCCCTCGGACCAGTGTAGTCATCGGCACCACACCTGGTGCTTCCTGGTTTGGCATCGCAGACGACCTCTCAGCCTGCACTGTGGCCTTTACAGTGGTGCCCTGTATTCCGTGGGGTTTTCCCATGCAGCCATAGTTTGCATCAGGCCTGGGCAAAATATGGCCCACAGGCTGGACCCAGCCTGTCAAGCCACAGGATCTGGCCTGCAGACACAGTAGGGAGCCCCAGACAGGATCTCTGCTTGCCTTGCCCTATCTCCCTGCAGAGACGGTGCTTGGGGGAACCAGCTTTTAAGCTGGCTCCCCCCCCAGCACTGGATCCTGCTTGCCCTCCCTTTGCTGCCTCTCTCTGATAGAGGCGGCAAGGTAGGGGAGAGATTAGTGGAGTCGCTATTCTCTTACATCCCTATTTGACAATTGTCCACTAGAAACTGCAATTAGATGACAAACATGTTTCCTACAGGGCACCGGAGCTACATCTACATGGCAATTACTGAGTCTCAGAGTCCAGGTCAGTTGACTTAAGCTATTGGGCTAGAGATTGCAGCACAGACGTTCACCATTAGGCTGGAGCCCAAGCCTGAACATGCATGCTGCAGTATTCAGTCCCTGAACCTGAGCTGGACAGGAATGGCAATTTCTGAGTGGCAATTTCTATTTATAAATGACATGGGGAATATTTAAATTAGTGACTTAAGAGTAAACAAAATGGCTCTAACTGTTCACTCTTCCTCCCCCCTCCATGTGTGCTTGTGTAGTCTTCAAGGCCCATCCTGGAGTCTTTGTTTTTTGTTAGGAATGTGCGTGAGGCTAATAATTATGATTAGGATTGAAATTGATCATTGGATTTTTTTCTAATTTGCTAACTCAGCCCTCCTCCTATCGTCTTTGTCTGTACCCTTAATCGTCAGACATGTCCTTAGTTTTGTGGTGCATAATATGCCATTTCAATGAACTCTTGAATGCAGCATGGAAGTACTTGTTTATGCTATTGTCTTTCTATTGGTCTGCTCATTTAGCTCAGGTAATTAACTGGCATTTTGCTCACTTAGGGTGCGTCAACACAGCCAGGCTTAATTTTGAAATAAGCTACACAACTTGAGCTATGTCAATTGCATAGCTTATTTTGAAATGGGGAGTGTCTACACAGCACTTATTTCGAAATAGAGCACTCTTCCTCCGACTTCCCTTACTTCTTGTACAATGAGGGTTTCAGGAGTCAGAGTAAGAAGTCCTCTAATTTGACAGTATTTTGACATTATTTTGAAATAACTGCCTGCTGTGTAGATGCAGGCTAAGTTGTTTCAAAATATCGTTGCTGTGTAGACGTACCCTTAGAAGAACTTAAGTGATACCGTATTTTTCTATGACACTGTTATCTTCCCATAGCGAAAGCTGTAAGAAACAGGTGGCCCAGGGGTCCTTGAGGGGTGAACTTATAGAGTTTCCAATGACTATTTCTTGGTGGGGAGAGATAATGAAGGAGGCAGGGGCTGCAGTCTTTGAGTCCTCGGATTGTGTGGGTAAAGGTGGGTAAAGGTAACAGTTTCCTTAAGGGAGACTATAGAGTAGATTCTTCCCGGTTTCACCTCCTGTCTGAGTCACAACCTCCTGAATATTAATAAAAGCCCATCTGCACTTTCGGAGTGGAGGGAGCAAGGCCAATTTTTATAGTGAGGGTGCTGAGAGTCATTGAATCAAACTGTAAATAGTGTATATAGTGGAAAACACGTTAAGCCAGGGTCACACATCCCCAGCGCCACTGGACATGGCTGGTAGCCTCTGTTTCACTTCCCTCAGATGCTGTGACTGTTGTGCCATGCTGTTCCCCATCTCCAATGAAAAGATTTTTTTCTCTACATTTTAGAAGCATAGGAGTGATTTTTTTTTTTTTTTACATTCCTCCCCCGCAACAACAATAACAAAAGGGACCTATCTGTTTTGCTTAAGAGTGAGTTCCATGAAAGTGGTCCCTTAGTTTTGCTTTCTAGCTATTTATGCATGCTCATTGAGAGTTGCATTTCTTGTCTATATTGTAAGGTGTTCAAAATAAGTTTAAAAACAATGAGTAGTTCTGTGGTACCTTAGAGACTAATTGAGATGTAAGCAAAGATGTGTGATTGTTGGAAAAAAACGGCAGTGTTTTCAAGAGCAGCTTATTATCAGGCCATGTCAGGTTAGAGGAATTGTTTTATCTCCAGATAATTTTTGTACATATTTGAGTAGTGTAATCAAGTTTCCAAACAATTGAAAGTGCAGCTGCCTGTTGAAAATTGTTTTTAAGGAAAATTACAAGTGGGTTTTACTCACGCAAGCTCATGACCTAATAGATTTGTTAGCCTCTTAAGGTGCCACAAGACTGCTCCTTGTTCTTACAGATCCAGACTAACACATCTACCCCTCTGAGACTTATATTCTCAGAGAAAACCATTCAAAATTAGTAACTTGAGCCAAAATGCTTAGACCCTGGTACCTGGAATTAAGCTTCTAAATATGTAAGCGGGTTTCTGTGTAAAATTGGTCTGCTTTTATTTTTTAATGCTGAGCACCCAGCAGCTCCTGTTGCTGTTAGTGAGATTTGTGGGAACTTAGCACTTCTGACTACCCAAGTTTGAAAACATTGGCCCTCAGGTATCTTAGGCTTGTGTGGATGAACAAATGAAGTCCTCTTCCAGTTTGAAGGATCTTCATTCTAATAACTCATTTTATTTGGATGGATGGCCACAATAACATCTACTATTGATAGTTATGACACTTTCAAATCGTAGCTACTGAGAGTCAGTGCAAGCAGTGAATATAAATGGTTTTTTTGCTTCTGTTTTTTGTTGGCATTCTAGGACTGCATGTGTTCAGAAACACCAAGGCTACAGTAACTTTTTTCTTCCTGGATTCAAAGCAAATATTTTTGTCCCAAGGGCATGATAAAAGCCCAGCTGTGAAGGGCAATTGTTGCTTGTACATTTAAAGCTGATGTTCTTGCTATAAAAACCACGCAGTTTAATTTTTTAGGACAAACTGTAATTGCTCTTGTTCCTTGCCAGTGGGGGATGGTATACACCATAGTTTATAGTCTCCTCCTCCCGTGTTCTAGTACAGTTGTCATTGTATCTCCATTTCAATGTCTCTGTTGAATATTTGTCTTTATTTTGTAATCTCTTCCCTTCCTTGCCAATGGGTTACTACACTTTGTGTTGTCTAACTTTTTTGCTTCCTTTTTGTGGATGGTTCTCCCAATTCCCTATCTCCCCAGAAGGCTGGTCTCTGGCCACACTCCAGAGGCTCAGCAGAGTATCACAGCAAAAGAGTTGCTCAGGCCAGCAAGCTGCTTGCCTAAACCTACAGTCCTGTTTTATGTTAGCTGTTTTCATGGCAGCTAATGGCATTAAAGGCAACAGTGGGAGCAGAGCGAGAGAGGGAGTTTGCCCAACAACTCCAGACCACTACTGGCTGGTATCCTTCATGGATTTCCCTTTCAGAGTAACTACATCTTTTTGAGACATGGATGCTGGGTTATAACTTGTTGTCATATGGTATCATGATGAGTGACACATTTAAATAGTAATAGTCTCACCAGGCAGTGAAATTTCTTAACAAACATACCTTAGTTATTTGATCTATAAAGAGCTGTCATCAAAGCCAATTTGCTACACCACATATGATGTGCATATTTGACCTTTTCAAAGCATTTTGATTGCAATTCATAGTTTGAGACTAGCCAGATTCCTTATCCCATTATGACTTTTCTTCCTAAAATCTACTTACCCCTTTTATGACAGGTAATGTCACTTGTAATTATGCGACAAACTTTCTTTTGTTTAATGGAATATAAATGCAGAAGTAAAAAATACATCTAGATCCAGTGTAACCAACATTTGTATTTATGGAATTCCCATTAAAAAAATCTTTACATTGGAGTTAAGGTTGACAGTACATATCTGTAACCACAGAGTTGTTAAATGCGTACTCTTACTGAGAATTGTCACTATCAGAAAACTGATCTTACATTTCTGTCCATTTGGTGGTTTAATGTTAAAGTGAAAAGAAACCCAAATATTTGAAAGTTTGGAAAAGTCATTTTAAAGTGCCCAGAAAAACGTAATTGCTTCATTACTGATGCCTTAATGAAAAACAAACTCTGAAAACCTTTATCCATTTGTTAGGGTAGGGGGGTGTTAGTAAACATATAGACTAGAGTGCCTTAGTCTGAACTGTATTGTGACTGTACCACACCCATCCTTTAGGAACACAGTCCACCGAAGAAAGACTTCTATGAATTTATGAATAAACAATGTATTGAAGGCAGCCATTCCCCGCCCCTTCAAGATTCCACCTGCCTCAAGCTGTCCAAGTGTATTTAGCCACAGAGTTGGTCTATCTATGTGTATTCCTTCTGATAGATGATATAGGCAACAAAAAGGGCCTAGTTCAATTTTCTTTAAAGATTTAACTAACAGAAACTCACACCCCCACCCTGAAACCTGCGAAATGATATGCACCAGTTTGGGCATCGCTGACGGGCAATTTTTCTCCACTCCCAAATGCTGAGTCCAGGGGTTGTGACAGAGAAATTTACCGAGGAGAAGGTGACAGAATGAATTTGGAAAAGCCAACAGTTAACAAATATTGTGCTGTAACACTGCTACCCTGTTGGTGTCTTAATAGTAGTCCCAGCTAGGGATGTAAAAGAATAGTCAGTTAGTCGACTACCCGATAAGCCTATCAGAGACAGCAAGGGAGGGGGAAGCAGGAGCTGGTGCTAGGGGGGAACCGACTTAAAAGTCCCACTGGGACCCCCCGCGGACAAGGGCTTCTGGCCTGGTGTGTCACCTGCGCACCCAGCTCTTACTATATTTAAAGTGACGATCCATAGCAGGGTAGTTCCTTCTGAACACCCTCCCTTCTTGACTAATCATGTAATCGATACAGTTTGTATTGACTGCACAATTACCCAGTTACCTGCCTCTTAACATCCTTAGTCCAGCCTCTTTCTCCTTTGGGAGTGACTTTTCTTCCCAGCTTATCACTCATGGTTGGTTGTTATGGGTTGGAGAAGTCCAAGGATTCTTGCAGGGCACTGCTGCCTGGGGACTTGAGCTTTAAATGTGGGGTAGAAGGGCCCACATCAACATCCTTTGAGTAGCCTGCTACTCTCTCTTGGGCTTCAGCTCATGCTGCTGAGCTCAGCCACTTCTCTGCACCACACTCTCAAAGGTGCTGCTGCTGCCGCTGAGCTGTCCATTGCCTTCAAGAAATGCAGTTGCTACTTTCTGCCATCCATTTCCTTGGTGTTTCTGCCTCTGCTGCTCAGTTTGCTTTGACTGCTGCCCCATGGTCTTAGCTTAGTTCTTGGGGAGGAAGGCGGTTTCTAGGACCTTTGGTCAGAGTCTTCCTGTCAGAAGCTAAAAATTGGAGCCTTTTCCCCCTCTAGCTCTATTCAGGTTGCTTAGTGCTCTGTGGTTTGTTTAGCCATTGATACACCACCTATGAGCTGCATCATTATATTTTGTTTAAATTTAATACATCTGCATCACTAGATGGCAGACTTGCTAAAATCCTTTTGGGGGAAAGGAGAGCTATGGGAAGATGGGAGAGTTATGATGACTTGACAGCTGTATAAGAATAGTGGCTCTTCAGACTGTGTGATGTTAGTACCCATAGATTTTGGACAACTCAAACCTCCTGGAGTAAGTCTGTAATCCAAAGTTAACCCTTGTTACGCAGTAGACAGATGTGAAGGAGAATGGGAGGCTTGGGTACGAAGTTGAAGTTTGGTTGCTGTCACTGCACCTTTGTCCACTTGTAAATATAAAATAGCTGAAATGACACATTTGATTATTTGAAGAGGATTCAAGGAGCGACTCATGGGCTTCTCCAGAACTTGAGACGTACATAAGGATTTCTCTTGCATGTAACAGTAAATTAGCTGTCCATCAAATCTTGAGCAGGATTTGTATTAACTGAATCTTGGGGAGTATAAATGCAACCCTGCCATCACAGCCATCAAAGAGCTATTGGCAATGACTATTGTAATCTTAGTAGATAAAAAATAGTTCCTGATTAATTGTTGGTATTGGAAAGCACACAAGTCAGTGTTTTAAAAATGTAATAACATAGGAATTGCTGTGAAACAGGATGTGCGGTGGTTGAGAGGCAGAGCAAAATATGCATCCGGCATCCAAGGAGTAAGGCAGTCTGGAAGCCAGACATTCAGAATGATGTTCCATTTCAAATGTAAACTTTTAAAAAAAAATGTTCATTTTAAAAATGGTTGCTGAATTGCTTTTATGAAGGTTTTCTTTTTCAGCATAGAAAACTGTAGAGGCTATAGGATTCTGAGCGCTTCATTGTGTTCAGGAGAATAGGACGCTCATCAGGTGCTCCCTAGTTTTGTCTACACTTGTCTTTTCCAGCAGCTGTGGAGTGCATTTATGCTGTCATTGTTTTATAACTGTTTGTGTACACAGGACTTGGCATTTTCAGCACAGCGTCATGTCTCTAGAGATTGTGTTATAACAGTTTGGCCTTGTCTGTGAAGATGGAATATAAACACAATCCCTCAGTGTGCTGCACATGACAAAGTGGTTTTTACCCATGAAAGTTTATGCCCAAATAAATCTGTTAGTCTTTAAGGTTCCATAGGACTCCTACAGGTTGAACATCTTTGGTCTGGGACTCTGTGATCTGGCAACACCATGGTCCAGCAGGATGACATATGTTGCTAGACAAGAGAGCCCTGGTTGCAGAGATTGAGAGCAGCTAGGAATGGAGCCAGTCTGGTGGGTGGCAGCCCACAGAGCCAGTTACCTGGGCATAGAGAGCCCCAGGAGAGACTGCTGACCGTAGGGGATGGAGGCAGGAAGTCCCAGGAGCCTTTGCGGCCCAGTGGGGTCAGGGAGCCCCAGGAGTGGCTGCTGTCTTATCCGGTGCCAGAAGGTCAGGGGCATGGAACCCTGCTTGCAGCTACCATCCTGTGTGGGCAGAGCCCCGTGAATAGGCTGGGGGCAGCAGAAGCAGGCAGGTGAGGTGGAGGAGGTCAGATTCTGGCTTCTCCCAGCGCAGCAGCCAGGAGGGGGAGCCCCAGGAGAGGCTGACCTCCCCTGGTCCGGCAAATTCCCTTGTTCAGGACCACTCAAGTCACAAGGGTGCCAGACCAGGGAGGTTCAACCTGTAGTTGTTTTCATAGAAACAGACTGACACAGCTACCCTTCTGAGACTTGTCAGTGTAGTGGTTATGCATGTACAGAATGCCTGGTAGGTATATACATTTGAAATTCTGGCCTTTATGATGATCAACTTTCAGAAATTTAAATCCTAGAGGTTTTTGTGGTAGAAATGGCTTATACCTGAGATTCTAGATTAGCATTTTGACTTATACTGACAGCAGAGTTAAATATTGGAGGGGAAAAAAGTTTTATTTTTAAAATCATCAGGTTTTTTTTGAATAATTAATTGCTGCTTCAAATTAATTCATGGTCAGGGGAGCCAACAAGATCACCAGGTCCCTGGGCAATGGGAGGCCAGCGCTGTGCTCCTGAAAGGGGGGGGGGCCCTCAGGTAGAAAGGGTGGTCCTGGAGCAGCCAGCGCTGTCCTGACAACCCCATGGGGCTCATCTTCCTACAGCTGGTCCTGAGCTCATGGGTGATTCTAAAAGATCAGGGGCTATAGCTATTGCTATAACTTTGAGTGTTGAGAGCTTATTGGGTAATGTTGGAGTGCAGCAGAATCATGGTGTCTTTTTTTTTTTTTTTTTTTTAAATTGTGTGTACAGGGAATGTTTTAGGAACAACTGACTCCTTGAACACTATAGCATATGTCTGCATTAGCAAAGAGTTAATTAATCTGAGCATGAACATTCTATTTTTAATTACAATTAATATTAGATTCTAATACTATGTCTGAGACTACCCACTAGGGAAGCAAAAGTCTTTCTCCTACATGCAGCATTACTGTTTCTCTTCAAAAGGGGCTAATGCCACAGTGGCACAAATTGTAATGGGTAAAATTTTCAGAAGCGTCTGTCATATTGAGTTACAGTGGGGACTTGAACTCTTAAATCAGTTCAGTACTTTTGAAAATATTTATTATTTGATGTATATGCACTTAACTATTGTGCAGTGAGGTCAGCTTTACACACAACACTTAAAAACATCCTTTCTAACTTTGACAAAAATAGTGCCATAACATACCTGAATCCTTGAAAAGCCACATTTCGCATTTGAAGTGTTTTGTTGCAATTAGACAGAAGGGTGTTATCAGTTGATATTGCCATTGGTGCAAATTCATTTTAGAAGCTGTGTGCTGGGGAAAAAAATCAATGCAAGGGTCAAGTGTATACATGCCATGAAGGATGTTTGACTGTGTTTCTTTGTTAATATGACTATCTTTTGTGGGGATCAATTAAAAAACTGAATATACCCTAACTTAGAAAATGTTTAACTCAACATTCAATCTCTTTTCATGCTTGTGGCATATCTCTAATTGGGTGAGTATCTTTATGTATCAAAAATACCCTCTTGTATTGATTCTTAATAAATGTCTTGAACCATAGATCCCTATCAGAGTAACTTAGTTTCTAGATTATTTTCAGATCGTTACTCATGTCTACTGTATACATTGTTGTGGTTCACTTGACTTCATTGTCACATCTGATTATACATAAAAATATTTAAAATAATTAATTTAACTATGACAACAGTTTCTCTATTCCCTTTACACATCAAGTTGAATGTGGTGGTCTGTATTTAGGAAGAACATGAAGAATTTAGCTTTCAAGCTAGATTTTGTTAAACAACCAAGATTTTCTAAAAATAACTTAATATTGTGGCTATTTGAAGATGTGTTTTGAAGCTCTAGTACTTTAAACTACTAATGGTAGCACTTCTTGCCAGATCCCATTTCCTTGGTTTTCCTGGAACTAGAACATCTGGATAGAGTTATTAACAGCTCTCATGATTTTTAGGAAATAAAACGCTGAGATTTTTTTCATTGAATCACATAGGCACATAAAATAGACTCTCTAATTTTTTAACCTTTGGAAAATTTTGTGAATGAAATGGATAATTGGTTAGAAACAAGGAACAGCAGCACACAAAGTACCTCAACTTTGACAATTTGTAAGGTAATTTTCATAATGTATGAGCAAGTAAATGTTCCACGGTATATTTTAAATAACAAAGCTTTAATAGACTTCCTAATGTGTGTCTGTCATTAAATCTGTGCTAGAAGCAAGACCTACTTGTTTTGTACTGTTATGCAAAGTGAAGCTCTTTTGTGTAGAGAATTGATTGACATTCTGATCAATTTTGCAATTTAAAACAGTGGATTCAGTTTTTCAATATATATTTTATAAAAATATTCTCTAGTAGTTTCCATGGTGACTTTCATGTTGAGCCATTTTATGAACAATGAGCCTTTAAAAACAGTCAGTGAGGAACAGGCGAATTAAAGCAGTGATTTTGTTTGTAGGTGAGTAGCTTATTCGTTTAAAAAAAATATAGACGTACACCTTATCTTGTGCTTAGTTTGTAGACAGGGATCAGTCTTCACATCAAGCCTTTCCTAAACTGGCAATTTGTACTGTTAAGGGCTGGGATCTCCCCTGCAATTAAGAACAGCTGCCATTCATTGAAAATGTCTCTGTTTAATGGTGCCTTTTTTCCCTTGCAATTTATAACACACAAACAGATGCCCATCTGCTATGCTGGGAACCTTTGACATGATTTTAAATAACAATATGGCATAAAGGAAAAGGCAGCAAACCTTTGGAATAACTCCATCTCCACTGCAGCCTTTAAAGGCAAGACTTTCCCCATCAAATCTTATTCTTCATATACAACTGTCTCCACTAGGTTCCATCTGATTTTGGGGTGGGGTTGGGGGACGGGGCAGGATCTCATTTGAGTAATACAATTGTTTGGAGAGAAAAAGCTTGTCCTATGGTATGAAATGAATAAAAAGATGAACAGTCTTCCAACTTACTGTCACAGCAAACTGTGTACTTGTTTGATTTTGTGTTGTTAAAGACACAAATTCATGATGTACAAATAAGGATTTAATATATCAAAAACCATCTAATTAAATTGCAGTGAGATAAGTTATTGTAAAACTGCACTTTCTCTTATACTTTTCTTGCTTTTACACCTTGGAGAGCGGATTTTTAGTTGCTAAGCGCTACAACTATCAGATCATTGCATCTTTAAGTAAAAACCAGGAAGTTTGTGTTTTTTGGGAAGAGAGGAAACAGGATGTGTTTGATCATGAGATAGAATGTTGTCATACAAGGGAAGTCTTGATTTAGAGATGTCTAACTTGTATTTCACTATTTTCATCCACAAAGGGGATATAAAACTGAATTTTTTTATAGAAGTTCTGACAGTCTGAATAAAAATATTAAAACATTTCATTTTGCTATTTATAGATGAAATAATACATTTTGATATTCCTGAAATTAAAATGTTTTCATTTTGTTGAATTCAGTCAAAACGTGTTTTACAGTCAGATCAACATCAAAGCGCATTTTTGTTGCCTTATGGTAATTGTATTTTAGGCCTGCATTGGGGATGTTAAATTGTGGGTAATCGGCTAATCGATTAGTCGATGGAATTTCCATTGACTATTCGTTTAGTCAATAAGGGGAAAACTGCAGAGCTGCAGCAGGGGTAGCTTCTGGGCTGGGAGCTAGCCCCGTTGTGGTGCTGCCTTTTTAAATGTATTAAGAGCCACTGCACTTCTGCCTCTCCCTTGCTGGGCCTCTGGTTTTTAAATGAATTAAGAGCCCAGAAACTCTTAATACATTTACAATGCAGAGGTTCAGTGTTGGGGACCTGGAGCAAGCTGGCAATCAGCCAGGGCTTGTGCCGGTCACTCGCTATGCCTCTGCCTCCCTTGCCACCCAGAAGATGGTGCTGGGGGGAACCAGCTTTTAAGCTGGCTCCTGGTCCTCCTCCCCCTCCCCCCACCATGCTGCTTCTTGGATAGAGGCAGCAATAAGGGGAAGTGAATAGTCGAGTCACTACTCGATTGGGTAGTCAACTAGTTGCTTACATCCCTAGTATGCATTATCTCCCATGGGTGGAGGCTAACTGGAGGACTAAGGCTGCAATATAGAGAAGCTGGAGAGTTTCATGATTCTGGGTGTATTATGGGAGATGTAGTCCAAGTAGGGAGCCTAGCCAATAGGGGATAATGTGAGCAATAATTCAGATGAAATATTCCTGATCCACTCCAGTTCTTGTTGTCCACATCACAAAACTCATCACTATTTGGCATCCATGCTGAGTGTCAGCAGACAAATCAAAGATTGGGTGGGTATAATAATAGCTGTCTTGTTCATAGAAATGGTTCTTGTGGTCAGAGATGAGGTTTACACAGTGCTATATAAATACTTTACCAAAGCCATGTCATACTTTTTCTAATGAGCTGTTTTGCTTTCCTTCCTTTATATTTGGCAAAGTACAAACTTTGAGTAAGTCCAGTGTTTATTTTTAGAGGTTCCAATGGGCAGAACTACAGAAGCTGCATACTAGGAGTTGTTCCTTCTGCATCAGATGATATAGCTGTTATGGATATATTCAGGGTATTGGGACTCACTCATGTTAAATCAGGCTCTGTCCTTTGAGATGAAATCTTTTAAAGTGTAGTTGTATTCTGAAAAGCGACTGTAAAGGCAGTTTATTACTCCGTTTCCCCATGTGTATTAAAGGTTCTGTCTAGTTTCATTAGAGACAAAAATCAGTGTTTAGTTTTTTTGCTCCAGTTAGAAATACCGAGTGAGCTCACCTAAGAGAATGAGCTGGAATGTACAGATACTTGTGCATCCACAGAATTATTGACGAAGTCCTATTCAGTTACAGTTGGGCAGACTCCAGGGGACACTAATGGGGATGTACATTTTGTTGAGAGCAAAATTCGGGCTATAAGATTTCTTGCTAGGGGATGGTGATTAGGAAGAAAGAAGCTACTTCTATTGTCTAATCCCAAGCCTGAATTTGTGGGGCTGGCAACTGAAAGTGTGTGCTTCCCACACATTTCTTTGAAACAGCACATAACATATATAGAAATCACTGCAGCAGTACACGTGGAACCTCGCATTTTTAAGATTTGTCTACATAAAAGTTTTGCTTGTGGCGAGCTGGGATATAAATCTACCCTGCCCCACGCTGTGTCTGTGTGGGCCTTGCTGCTATGCACCAAAAGCTTCCTTGTGTGATTTGATTGACAGCTTTGAAATAGGAGTAGATCATAGCGCACTAGGAATCTTTCAATGCGTGGTAGCAGAGTGTACATGGACACATAGTGCGTGGTGGGCTAGTGCAGAGTAGATTTACAACACCGCTTGCTGTGAACTAAGTGCTTGTGCAAACACCCCCTTGCAAAGTCACTTTGGAGAGAAGAATCACCAGGCAGGCAGCCTTTTCTTTTTGCAAACTACTTGGAGATACTTAACTTATCTACAGTACCCGTGCAGCAATGTTGGGGTTTCTCTTTGTAATAGAAACAGCCTCTGATGGTGCTTTAACAGTATATCTGAACTATGCTAGTGTCTTGGGTGTGCCCATTTAAAAAACATTGTATGATAGTTCCCTCTACAGAGAAAAACCAAGATATTTTATAATGCTCTTCCTCTTCCCTCCCCCTCCCCCCGGGCAGGAGGATTTTGCTTAACTCTGTACTTAAATGGTAACTAATTGCTTTAAAATACATTGTTCTTCTAAAAGAATAAATAAGCTGAACTGCACACATTAAATGAATATCTGATTAGGCTATTGGCATTTAATGCGTCTTAGTCAGTAGAAATTTTGGAGCATTACCAGTCTGAATAATATTTAAAGATGTGCTATTTTCAATACAACACTTCAGCAGAAACCCTGAGTAAGAGTCCAAATACAGATATTCTGAATGTTCATGTTTTGAAATTTCCAGTACAGAAAAGGCTTTATTTCGCTTTAAACTAAATGCAAGATTATTATAATTCAGCAGGTGTTTATTTGGTCTGTCCATTGATACATAGCTGAAACAATGAATTAAACTTTTATTGAAATATAGCAAGGAAAAATCATTTGTTTTTTTTCTTCATTATTATCCTATTCAGCTGTCATACAATAAATACATACATGTTTCTTGATATGTCAGTGAATAATGGAATATGTCAAAGTGAATGTGAAGCTATAAAAGCAAACATTAGAAAGCTCCAAAAGGTTAAATAAAAACACACAACTTCAGCCAATAGTTCTCTTGATAGTATACAAAGTTTTTTTTCTTGGATTGCTATCACTCGTGTTAAGCTCAGTAGAGTAAACAGTAGTGATTTGTTAGCACAAAAATTAGGTAGCTTTCTTAAAGTATCTGTATTTTATTTAAAAAAGCCCAAAATATACTTTTATAATAAAACCAGAGCATAAAGGCAGTAGCTGCTTAGGTGATAACCCAGCACCTAGTGTTAGGGCTCTGCTGGGAAGCAAACTGTTAAATTGCATATAACTTTTAGCTAAGGTCCGGAACAACTTTGCTTCCCCAACTCCCCCCCCCCCCCAATAAAGTATGGCCCAATATATTTCTTAAAACCCACAAACAACTTTTCTTCCTATAGTTTTATGGAAAAAAGGGCATGTGTCTCAAATTCCTGTAGTATCTCACATTGCAAATACTTTTACTAGTGCTCTAACAGGCTTAGCTATGTGTGTTCAAATGGTGAAGTGTCAGTTTGGCTGACACAGCTACTACTACTATATGTTAGATGTGTGAGAGCTTGTTTCCTTGATCAGCAATTAACCTGGATAATGCTGTGCCTCTGCAACTGTCCTTTGAAATGAGTCCTCCTTTACCTCTAGGTAGCGTTAAAGATAGTACTACTGTTTTGAGGGTCTAGCTTGTCAGCCTTGTTTCCAGCAAGAGGACTAAAGATAGAGGAAAACAAAACAAACCGCTTTGCTGAGAAGCTTATTTCATAAAGTTGTTGGCATTTTACACTGGAAATAGAGATTCATTCCAGCTAGGAACAAGGAAGTTGTTTCATATGTAAAACAAAATATATTTAGCTCCTTTGTGACTGCAGCCATGTTAAATGAGTTTGGGATGTACAGAATTACAACCAGAACCAGCCCATGTTGATTCTGTTTAATATATAAAAATGGATGCTTTCATTCATTTCAATCTTGCACATATTGACAGCACAGGCGACTGACCTGTCCTCTTGTTTATCCACAGAACCGGTACAAGAAGAGCAAGCCTAATGCTCTTGGCTCTTGTAATGTGCTTCAACAGTATTTTGAAGGGAATGACATCTCAGTCCCTGTGCCAGTCAGCTCTTTGGCCAGTCTTTTGAAAGTGTCAGTAAGGGAGCTGATTAAAGATGGATTTTTGTCACTTGGGCACCACCAGTATAATTTACAAAGATCTCCAGCTGGGAGACTCATTCCTGGTTTCAAGTTAGAATTTGCCATGGGGTATTTACTAGCCAAAGCTAGGCCTATTTGGCTCTTTTTGATGTCACCTATTTGTATCCACTCCCAGTGGAATAGAGCTATGATCTCCTCTTAATGGAAGGGCAAACCCTTTTCCCTAGGAGTAGAGTCAATGAGTAAGGACAAAGCCGATGAGGAGATAATAGTAAAAGGAAGCTTCTTCTGTAGAGAGAGACTGGCTGGGGAAAGGCAGTTGGTGAAGGAAAAAACAGGGAACTGGGAATTTAGTGGTAGTTTGAAACTATCCTTTCCCTATTCCCAAGATGCTGAGCTGTCTTTTCAGCAGGCATTTGTGCACCTATTGGATGTCTGCATTGCAATTAAACAGCCCCTTAACCTGAGTCAGTTGACATGGGTTACTGCGTGGTTTTATTGTACAGGTTGAAACTCTCTTAACTGGGACTCCAGCAACATGTTCCAGGACCAGAGAATCCCAGTGGCAGGCTAGTGCTAGGCAGCACTGCAAGCTGACAGGGCAGCAAGGCTTCCCGGCAGGGCAGAGGGAGCCCCATGCTTGGCAGCAGGGCTTCCTGGCAGGGCTATGTGAGCCCCATGCTTGGCAGTAGAAGCCCGGTGCAGAGGCTATGGGGCTGCCTGGCGCAGCAGCAGGAGCCAGGCTCTGCAGTGGGAACCCAATGCGCAAAGGCAGCGGGGATGCTGGGTGCTACAGCAGGAACCTGATGTGTACACATGTGTGGAGGCTGCCTGGCTCAGAAATGGGAGTCCAGCAGGCAGAGGGGTTGCCTGGTACAGGAGCTGGGCGTGACAGCAGGAGCCTAATGCACAGAGGTATCAAGGCTGCCTGGTAGGGCAGCGGGACCAGTGAGGGGAGAGCCAGCTGGGAGGGCAGTGATCGGGGGCCAGGGCTAGAGGGGGCTGGTGGTGGTGGGGGGGGGCAGAAATGACCATCCTTGGTCCAGCAAAATCCCTCACCTGTGATGGGTCAGGTCCTGAGGGTGTCGGACCAAAGAGGTCCAACCTGCAGTGCGCACACATACCCAAAGTGTCTTCGACTTACCTTACGTGGAGAGGAACACAGTAGTTCCCGTGGGATTTGAAGGCTTATTTGAGTATATGTAGTGTGCTGGGGAGAGCTGGGTGTTGTGCACTAGTTTGTGTGAAGCACTAGTTTGCCTCCAATCTCCCTTGACAGGAGTTAAAGTTAAAAAAGCATCTCTTGACCCAGAACATGTGTGAACTTCTGCCTTATTCTGGGGAAGATACAGACTCATAGACTTTAAAGTCAGAAGGGACCATTATGATCATCTAGTCTGACCCACTGCACAGTACAGGCCACAGAATCTCACCCACCCGCTCCTAGAATAACCCTCTCACCTATATCTCAGATATTGAAGTCTTCAGATAGTTTAAAGACCCCAAGATGCAGAGAATCCTCTGTGTTATCTGTGCCCCATGCTACAGAGGAAGGCAAAAAACCTCCAGGGCCTCTGCCAATCTACCCTGGAGGAAAATTCCTTCCTGACCCCAAATATGGCGATTAGCTGAACCCTGAGCATGTGGGCAAGACTCACCAGCCAGACACCCAGATATGAAAGGTAGGCTCTCCTTTGGTGGCATGAGTCTAACTAGAACAGGTCTGAATTAACTAGTAACAAGAAAGTCTGTAGTGGAGCGAGGGTATATAAGTGTGAAGCCTTTTACAACACTTGGCTTTCAAAAAAGCTCCTCTGACCCTGAAAGAAGGCTGTGCGTCAAGTGTTTTGCTCTTGAAAGTTAACTCCAGGGCTGGCCCACAACATTTTGGCACCTAAGGCGGGAAGCTCAAATGACGACCACCACCAGCAGACACAATTTTCTATACTCTGGGTCCCAGTGGTGCCTCCCCACAGTCTGGCACCTGAGGCGGCTGCCTCTGTTCGCCTCATGGTAAGGCCAGCCCTGCTTAACTCTCTTTCTGTGACCAGTGAACAGAATTTTTCTGCTGTAAACCAAGGCTACTTTTAAAACACAATAGGTTAGTTATATGCATGATAACATCATACAGTTAGCTGTGTCCAACAAAAACAACAATACTTGGGTAAAATGCTCCTGCTGACGTGTTTATAATCCACACAGCAACAAATTTAGGAGTTTTCCTCAATAAAACTTACAGGTTGGAAGTAGTTGTTGGAACTAGTTGTGATTGTCCCTTGTGCCTCAACATACTTTACAGTTTTCTTAATACTCATGTTTAGACATCAGTTGATTTTATTCTTATTTTGGTTGGCATTTCAGGGCAATTTAGATTAAACACTGTTGCAGTGCATATCAGGTAATACCTTTTTTTAACATGGTGTTAGTATTTTTTTAAACCTGTATAGCTGAATATTTTCATTCCCTTCCCAACAATATTTGAATAGTGTTTTTGAAAAATAAAATTTCAAAACCAATTTGCACAGCACTCTTCTGTAGCCTAGTCTTTAGAGGATCAAGGCACTACAATTCTTGATATCCAGTTGGGTTTTTTTGTTTCCTCCAGCTCCAGAGTGGAAAGGAAGCTCTGATTTGTTTGTGATCCTTGTTTTCTTTGACACTCTTTCCTTCTCTGTTACCTATTCAGATGTTTTGGAATGAACAACATTATTAAGGAAATAATGTTAAAACCTGGTAAATTACAGTTTACTAATTAACACTATTCTATTAACAAAAATATCAAGCACTGTCTCTACATGTGCAAAAATAGTTTACAGTTTATGCTTATTTGTGAACAGAAGGATTATGATGTCTGAGTTTCAAAGAGAGTGACTAAGTGTAAGAAAATTGGAAGGCTCAAATAGGTTTTTTTTTTTTTTTAAAGTAGAGAATGAGTTAAAAGTTACACCCCAAAACAAAGTAATAGGTCTTACTGTGGGATCTGAAAAGAATCAGGGATTCATTGAGGTTGTTCCAGATGGAGGAGGCAGCTTGGAGGGTAGAATCCGCCACCTGCTTTGTAGAGACAAGGAGACAGAAAACACTGCTGTTTGATTAGCTCAGAAACATGCTAAGTAACTGGAAGTGGGGGAGGAGGAGAAAAGCGTGTCAGAGAGAGAGAAGTTATGGAGACAAACATTGAGGACTAAAAAACAAGTGGTCCTGTGGCACCTTACAGACTGATCAAAATTATATAGAATCACGAGCTTTCGTGGGCGAAACCCACATTGAATTGGAGTGGAAATAACAGATCTATAGCAACTGAAGTAGTACCTGTCAATTTCAGGAGCCATGTTAATAAGGCTAATGAAGTGGTCTGAATGTCTCATATACCTAGCTTTTGATGTGGAAATGCAGATGTTAATGGTAGGAGAATTTCCACACCAAAACTTATGTATGGGAGACATCCAGCCCACTTAATTAGCCTCTTTGACATGGGTCCTACAATTGACAGGTACTTCCGTTCTTATTTTTATATATGCTTGGTTTCTGTTATTTCCACTCCAGTTCATGTAATCAGGTGGGGTTTGCTCATGATTCTATATATTCTGGTTAGTCTGTAAGGGTATGTCTACACAGCAGGGCTAAAGTTAGAACAAATTATACAACTTCAGCTTCATCAATTGTGTAGCTGAAACTGAAAGAGCTTATCTCGACTTTTGGTGCTGGCTACGCAGCAGGAAGTCAAAGGAAAAACGCTCTTCCTTTGACTTCCCTTACTCCTCGTAAAATGAGGGTTACCATGAGTTGGAGTAAGAAGTCCTCCAGCTCAACATTATTTTGAAATAAAGGCTTGTCATGTAGAGGAACATTTTAATATTTTGGAATAATGTCAGTAGTTATACTTGTTAGATATACCCCAAGGTGCCACAGGACTACTTGTTGTTTAAAGTTAATCTATAACTTTAACTTGGCTAGAAGGCCGGGCCCAGTGTGTAGTGATCAATGGCTCGATGTCAGGATGGCGGTCAGTTTCTAGCGGAGTGCCCCAAGGTTCGGTTCTAGGACTGGTTTTGTTCAATATCTTTATTAATGACCTGGATGAGGGGATGGATTGCACCCTCAGCAAGTTTGCAGATGACACTAAGCTAGGGGGAGAGGTAGATACTGTTGAGGGCAGAGAGAGGGTCCAGAGTGACTTAGACAAATTGGAGGATTGGGCCACAAGAAATCTGATGAGGTTCAACAAGGACAGAAGAATCCCAAGCATTGTTACAGGCCGGGGACCAACCGGTTAAGTAGTAGTTCTGCAGACAAGGACCTGGGGGTTACAGTGGATGAGAAGCTAGATATGAGTCAACAGTGTGCCCTTGTAGCCAAGAAGGCTGATGGCATATTAGGTTGCATTAAGAGGAGCATTGCCAGCAGATCCAGAGATGTCCTTATTCCCCTTTATTCGGCTCTGGTGTGGCCACATCTGGAGTATTGTGTCCAGTTCTGGGCCCCCTACTACAAAAAGGATGTGGACGCATTGGAGAGGGTCCAGCGGAGGGCAACTAAAATGATTAGGGGGCTGGAGCATATGATCTATGAGGAGAGACTGAGGGAGCTGGGTCTGTTTAGTCTGCAGAAGCAAAGAGTGAGGGGGGATTTGATAGTAGCCTTCAAATTCCTGAAGGGAGCGTCCAAAGAGGCTGGAGAGAGGCTGTTCTCAGTGGTGACAAATGGCAGAACAAGGAGCAATGGTCTCAAGTTGCGGTGGGAGAGGTCGAGGTTGGATGTTAGGAAAAACTAGGAGAGTGGTGAAGCACTGGAATGGGTTACCTAGGGAAGTAGTGGAGTCTCCATCCCTATAGGTGTTTTAAGTCTCAGCTTGACAAAGCCCTGTCTGGGTTGATTTAATTGGGATTGGTCCTGCCTAGAGCAGGGGGCTGGACTTGATGACCTTCTGAGGTCTTTTCCAGCTCTATGTTTCTATGATTAATATAGCTATCCCTCTGAGATTTCTTGACGACTAAGGATAAAGAGAGAAAATCATCAGCTAGTCACTGATTGTTAACGACATGCAGGAGGGTATTTTACTATCGTGAAAGGGATAGAAGCCAGGATAAAAATAAGATTGTTTTGGGAGTGATCTTGAAACAATGACCTTTCTCTCTAGGTTTTACTAAGAAATGGAGGACAAGAAATGAGCGTTTATCTTACGAAAATAAGAGGAAGGGAATTTGCGGGGCGGGGGCGTGTGGTGGCAATCTTTAATACACAAGTATGCGGTGAGAGATTACTGCTGAAAAAGGAGCAGAAGCTTGGAGGCAGGAAGACATACAATGCAGTCATGTAGAATAGTGATAGAAATGTAGCCGTGTTAGTCTGGTGTAGCTGAAACAAAAAACAGGACTGTGTAGCACTTTAAAGACTAACAAGATGGTTTATTAGGTGATGAGCTTTCGTGGGCCATATCTGAGGAAGTGGGTTTGGCCCACGAAAGCTCATCACCTAATAAACCATCTTGTTAGTCTTTAAAGTGCTACAAAATGCAGTCATGGTAGGCCAGATTTGAAAAGATACCTAAAGTGTGCAGAAAGGTGCCTGTTGGGATTTTCAGTCTTGGTCTAAGTGGCCTTTGCTAAAAGGATGATGTCTGAGAGATGTCCTAAAGCTGAGTTGTGGAGTGAAGATTGTCCATGCTTTTTGCTTTCATGGATGTAGTCTCAATGTAATGATTAACTTTCAAATATTTATGTTCTTTCATTTTATTTCTCTGATTTGAAAATCTGCGGTGAACGTGTACTCCATCATAAATGGATGTAAAAAAAGCAAAGCAAAATATTGAGGTGAAAACAAACTTTCAAACTCAGTGATAAATCCAATTATTTAAAAGTACACAGCCTAAAAAATTATTGCTATGAAAAGTACTATGTCTGTGAAAGAGTAACGTTGTGATTGATCTAGATATAGGTACCATTTTAGTATTCAATTGTTCCTATACTTGGATCTCAAGAAAAGGAGAACTTCTTCAGTAAATATTGTATCCTTGATGTGGTAGGAGTATAACATGGTTCACTTTTATATTAAAATTTACAAATGAAAGAGTTTATTATGATGGATGGTAAATGACATTGCTGACACACTCATAATATAATTCAAAACATATGGTTCACAACCGTCTTTTAGCTAAGAAGTACTCTAAAGATTTATTTAGATTCTGTAATTATATGGTGGCTCAAAAGTGGCATGTGGTTTAGGTATATAGTCATAAATGCTGACATCACTGAGTACACGTTAATGTTACCAAAAGAAAAGGAAAAGGATTGTTAAATCATGATAAATTAAATTGAGATAATTTACAGAGCATGAAAACATTTTAATACATGCTCTCTTTGTTAGAGACCATTTTCTGGAAAAGAGGCAGAGATCTAATTTTATTACACTATTATTGTAGATTACTTCACAGACTGTATTATTAAATTAGACATGATGGCTGAATCTGTTACTTTATTTTTTTCAATAATGATCTATGTTCCATACTCTGATATAGATGGCTCTAATTCTGTGTATGCCATGCCACTAATGCTGGCAATTCTAAGGTTTGCTATTAAAACACTTCCTTGACAATGCCTTTTAGAACTAAATTTGTAAAAGGCAAAGCCTGAACCTCCAGGTAAATATTGTAAAACTTGCATAAGGGAAGTTTTTTATTAACTGGGTGTATAAAATTATCAGTTGAAGTGAACTTGATTTGTTCTGTGTATCTGGGAAATAGTCTTTAATATAATATTTTATTAGGCTTTCCAACGTAGTGTAGTGGTGATGTTTTCCTTAAAGAAAGAAAATGATCCAAATAAACACAAAACATGCAAAGCTAGGTGATTTGGATAGAAGTGACTGTTTTCCTTTCTTTTAAATTTCTGTTTATGACCTTAGACTTCAAGTTTCCTTATGGATAAAGACTTAGTTGCTTGTAAATTGTTCTTCCAAGGACATTGATGTTTTGTGTGAAGACATTTACTATTGCTGTATGATTGTAGGGCAAGTGATAGTGGCATTTCAGCACTAGAGAATTCAGTAGCCTTGTTTAGAAATGAATGATTTCTCTCTCTCTCACCCACCCCCATTCATTCCTGCCCTTAGGCACTCATACACTTACACAGACATATGGGTTGCAGAAGGAGCCAAAGCATGTGGATCCTGGAGGGTCTGTCTGCTCATCATGGCTGTAAGGAATGACACTGGAGAGGAGCTTCTCAGGATCAGGGGAAGGAAAAAGAGAGAGTCTCGCATGTGCTCCTTCTTTTTATATACTGTCTGAATGGCTCCTGTGACTCATTCGCCCAGACTTCCCTTTATCCAGCAGAAAGCATGCCCAAACTGTGATGACTCATTGAAATGTGGTCCATTGTTCCTTCAAACACACACTCATACTGGGTCTGGACCAAGAAAGCTCATCACCTAGTAAACCATCTTGTTAGTCTTTAAAGTGCTACATAGTCCTGTTTTTTGTTTCGGCTACACCAGACTAAAACAGCTACATTTCTATCACTCTCTCTCCATTCACTCAGGGGAGAATGCAGTTTAGGGAAAGTTACAAGCAGGGTGGCTGAAAGTTACAAAGATTACAAAATTGCAGTTTACAGTAAATTTCTGAGAGTTACACAGATTACAAAGATTGACAAGGATCACAGTAAATTGCAGTTTGAAACCTTAGACCTTACAGTTTGGTGTCGCTTCAGAAAATCTATGTATATAAATCAAGTAAGCTCAGGCGGAGGCTGTTTTATGTAACAAAGGTGGCCTATTCAATATATGAATTAGGAATGTGTTGACAGTCCTAAAATTGCTAATGAGCTCTCCACATTCCCTGTTCACTGTTTTCTGGTATAGTACTGTCAAGTGAGAACAGGTGTTTTCAAGCATAGTACTTCAGTAGTGGAAATAATCAGCGAACAGGTTAAATATAACGTTTAATTGGTTAACTGATTAAACAGGATTTTACATCCCTAGATGAAAGCAGTTTTCCTGAAACAAGCCTATGGAAACCACAGTTTATGTTATTAATATCCCAGCTCTTCCTGTCCCCCTGACTGAAGACACTTGGCCCAGTTTGCTTTTTTCCCCTCATACATTGCTTTTAAAGGATGTTGCTTAAAATTAACTATTATAAACATATTTGGCCAGATAAGCCTAAGAGGCATGTGTTACACTCAACATTGGCAAGTATATCTGCAGTTCCTTTAAGGAATATTATTCTCTTCCTGAACTCATCCTCCCAGAGAACATTTGTGAAGTGCTGTTGCTAGTGTAGTTTGGAGGCATGACAATAGGTCTGATGCCAGGAATTGCATCATGGTCTCTCAGCAGCGGTGGAGTCTTTCCTTTGCTACTGTTGTAACATGTTGGCTAGATCACAAATCAGCTCTATTTCAATGTTAAAAACATTAGCGCTTTCTACTTTTTTGTACAAAATTTTTCATCTCTTTCTTGAATCATTGCATTTAAATTCTAAAGATGCACGGATCTCAAGAGCAGTTTAAAAAGTTTTAAGAATCTCCTAATCCTAATTCCATGCCAGATGCATCAAGAGGAGTTGGGCATCTTTGGTTTGCTATGATGTTAAAATGACTAGTGCATGGATCTGCTCTTTTGTTTTTGCGTCTTGTTGGGCATGGATGTTTCCAAACCATTTTGAATTGTGATCTTGTCTAAAATTAGAAACAAAACAAAATCAGGCCTAGTTGAACAAGACCGTAAGGGAACAACCAGATGCTGCAGGAAATAATGTTGGCAGTACAGTAGCACTGTGTGATGTGCTATATGCAGTTTCACTGACAGCCAAACATCCAGAGTATCTGACAAACTGTTATGTTTTTGGCTTGAGGCCAGTGTTTATGTTTCAGTGTATTAGGCCTAAAATCTCTGCTAGTGCAGAGAAGATGTCAATTCTTATTATGTTTTTTAGCTTCCAATTATGTGACACCACCTTAAATTTGGTTTCCAAATGTCTGTAATTCAGCTAATCAGAAAACACACAAATATGCACAGGAACAATGAGAAGCCATAGACTGATAGTTAATGTCTTAAACATATTCTGAGTACTTTAACTATTGAAATTATGTTCTTAAGATTTTTATAAGGTTTTTAGGTCCCCCCCCCCTCACTTTTTTTATAAGAAAAATTGTTTTGGAAGGTGTAGTTTTGGGATATAACATGCAGTGGTTTGGAGGAAAGTTGCATGAATGATGGAGTGGGATGCGGAAAGTATAAAATCACAATGGTGGTTTGACTCATTTCCTGATTGAAATAACTTCTTAACAGAAGAGCAATGCACCCCACCTTTTCTTGTATGTTAGTAGTGATATGAAGAAGATAACTATATTTGTGGTTAGAGTTTGAAATAAGTTGATAATATCTCGTTGCAGTGCTTTTATTGAGTTGTAAACTTATTTAATCTAACTCTGACAATACTGGCATCCCTTACATTGGCAGCTACATGAATAATTACATGGACAGATGTATGACTAGGGATGTAATATTGTATTCGATTAACCAAGAAGCAAAAGCTTCTCGGTTAATGCTTTAGACTACACCAGAGGTCAGCAACCTTTCAGAAGTGGCATGCCAAGATTTAACTTATTCACTTCTATTTACGGATATGCATGCCGGGGGGAGAAGGGGACAGTGGCAGGCAGGGTACAGTGACCATATTTTCTGAACCAGCTGCAGCTAAGGAGGACAGTTTAATTTAAATTATTAAGAAGATTAAGCATTTTAATTTTCTCATGTTAGTTTATCAATCTTCATTTTAAATCAAGTAAATATTCATTTATGTCCACCACAAAAGGTTTCAATCTTTTCTTTATTGATGGCATGGGTGGGGCTCTTTTGGGTCGTGGGCCACTGACCCACAGAAAAATCATTTAGAGATGACACAACCCCCCTCCCCCCAATCCTCTCTGATGTGGCTGTCACCTGAGGTGGGATACAGGAGGGGGGAGGAGAGCATGGTCTGGAAGGGAAGGCAGGAAAGGGTGTGGGGTAGGGGTCTGAAAGTGCGTTTGAGGGTGGGAGGGGGTTGAAGGAGTAACATAGAAAAGGTGAGAGGATGAGAATGTAGCCAGACAGCTAGTTGGGGAAGGAGGCAAAGAAGTGGGGAGTAAAGGAAAGTGCAGCTTCTGCAAAGTAAAACTGTATCTGCCCTCTGCTCCAGCCTTGCTCCCCTCAGCCCCATGATTCCCCCCACCTTATCCCCTGCATCACCCCATCCCCCTCTGCAATGCCTGCCCCTCCCATCTTGCCCCTGCATCCTCTTTCACACACCCCATCCCCATATCCCTGTGCCACCAGCATGCACACCGGTAGGACAGCAACGCTGGGGCAAGGAGGAGTCGGGGGAAGGAGACAGTCACTTCCTTGCCCAGTCCAGTTCTTTGCACACACCCTTACACCCCTCATCTGCAGGCTGCTGCTCTGGAGCTGGAATGGGCATAGTCTGGGGCTGCTCTGGGCTGGTTCCAGCTGGGCGCTGCGGAAGGGGCTCCGCCCCCTCCCCCCCACCCTGTGGGATCAGCGCATCTCAGGCTCCAGCATCCCGGAGTGGCAGCAGCTTGTGACCGGCCACTAAGCCCTGAATCTGCAGAGCAGCTACAGCTCTGCCCCCTCCCGGAGCAAGGGGGATGTTAACCCCTTAGCTCCTGGGAGCTGCATGCCCAGGCTGGGTAGGGGCAACCCCAGGGTTGCAGAGCCCAGTGCGGGGTCACTCTGCTTGCTGGGCCACCCTGGCCCCTATGCGCCTATGCTACCCCCACCATCTGCAATTACCCTTCCAGCAGGAAGCCAGACCTGGTTCTCCAGCCTGCAGCTGAGTGATGACCACGAGGCTTCAACCTTGCGTGGGGGAGGGCTGAGCTCCAGCCACACGTTCCACTCAAAATCGGCTTGTGTGCCACTTATGCTACGGGTGCCGTGGGTTGCTGACCTCTGGACTATATGCATTTCCCTTCCCTCCTACCAGTAAATTTTTTAGCAGGCTGGCCAGCAGTCTGGCTCAGTCCTGGCTTGCAACGAGTCCAAGATCTACCCCAGGAGTGGCTCTGCATTAAGGGTATGCCTAAATTAGACATATTGAAATTGCAAATGAAGCCAGGATTTGAATTCCCACGGTGTTTTTCCAAAAAACATTATTTCGAAAGTGAAAAAATGAGGTTTACAGGATCTTTTGAGAAAGGGTTTTCTTTTCGAAAGAACCACGTCTAGACCATGGTTTCACTTTCGAAATAGCGTTTTTCTAAAAAAAGCCGTGATGCAATTATGCAAATGAAGCATGGGAAATTCAAATCCCAACTTCATTTGCAATTTCGATTTTTACATCCCTCTTTCGAAAGAGGGATGTAGTCTAGACATAGCCTTAAAGTGTATTAGAAGCCAAACGGGCAGGCAGCCCAGCTCAGTTCTAGCTCATGCTGAGTCCAGGAGCTCAGACACCTTCCCCTCCTCCCCGCCAAACAGGGACTGCTGCTACCCTGCGCTGATGCGTCTTTATCAGAGGCGGCAGCAGCACAGGGCTACCGGGAGCTGGTCCGCGAGGGGAGTTGGTTTTTAAACTGGCTTCCCTTGAAGACCAGTGCTGAGTGGCAAGGGGCTTCTTGAGAGTGATCTGGAGCGCTCTGGCTACCAGCCCCGCCCCCAGAGATTGTAAAATAGTCCACTAGCTGATGAGAATCTATGTGGTTACTTGATTATTCAATTATCCGTTATTTAACATCCCTATGTATGACTGCAAACTCTGCAAGTTTTAATGAGTCTCTAAAAGAGTGTAGTGGAGGGAAGTAACTTATGTTTCTTTCCCAAGCCCATTCTTTAAGTATAATTATGAAATGAACCCGTCATCACGAACATCCATGCTAGTCTTTATTGGCTTTAGGATTCCAAAGAAGCTTCAGTTCCCCATTTATCTCTTGGTATAGTGTTTGGAAAGATACATAACATTGTTTTAATGCTATCTGACCCACAAGGACATATATACAGCCTTGATGACATTTGCTTATTTCTCTGGTAAATTCGTCATCTTTTACTTTGCAGCTTTGCTCTATCAGATGAAGCATACAGATCCCTCAGGGACCAGGATAAAGATCAGTGTATTCTTATTACTGGGGAGAGTGGTGCTGGAAAAACAGGTAATGTATAGCTTTGTCTTTCTCCATCTCCCCTTTAAAAATACAAGAGAATGTTGGAGCTGTCTCTTTGCATATGCTTCATGCTGTAAACTAATTGCATCATGATATGTACTACAGCTGTGACATTGCATTGAGTGTTGTATAAATGCATTTCCATTGTACTGGGATGTCGTTGTGATATCATTATGCAAAGTTATCCTTTTGGTGATGCTATGTTGCAAAGGTCAAAACAAATTCAGGACTCATTTGCTTTGCAGAGTACACTCCAAGCCTGTGAAAACTTGACCTTTGTTCCCATTTTGGGATGGATTGAAACCTTAGAAAGCATTCAGTATAGGACTTTTTATTTCTTATGCTATTTATACAAAAACACAATGGTGATGATGGCCTTCGAAATAAAATCTCTCATGCGAGGCTCAGTTACACTTAGTACATTGACCAGTGTACAAGGTAACTTCATTTTTCTCAAAAGTTGGAATCATTTTTGAGAAAATTCTCAGTTCATTGAAAAGTATGGAATCGTGGGATATATGTTTTGATCAACTGTGAGGCCGCTGTCCCTTTGAAACTGCTGGGACTGCACGATTCAAAGGGGCAAGGGAACCCACTCTGTCCTCCTGCTAACTCCAGCCTCCATGGCTTTGAAATGCACAAGAACCCCCGCTGGACTTCCCTGGCCTGTACAGGAAGTTCCGCATTCCTCCTTTGAAATGTACAAGAGTCCCCAGTAGGGGCTCTTGTACATTTCAAAGGAGGAATGTGGAAGTGTCTGTCAACTAGTTGATGGAAATTTCGTCGACTAATCAATTAACCACATTTTAACATCCTTAATCTGTACTCCGTATTCAAGATGTGGGTGTACCATGGTTTTATATAGAGGCAATACAGTGTTCTCAGTCTTATTCTATATCCCCTTTTTAATGATTCCTAACATTCTGTGGCTTTTTTGACTGCTGCTGCACACTGAGTGGATATTTTTGGAGAACTATCTACAAAGACTCCAAGATCTCTCTTGAGTAATTATAGCTATATTAGCCCCTATCTTATTGTTTTTTAAAAAGTTCAGTTGCATTATATTTCCCAAGTTTATGGATAAGAATGTTACGTGAGACTGCATCAAATGCATCACTAAAGTCTAGATATTCCACATCTGCCACTTCCCCCTTATCCACAAGAATTGTTATCCTATCAAAGAAAGCTGTCAGATTGGTTTGACATGATTTGTTCTTTACCAATACATGTTGGCTGTTTCCTATCACCTTCTTAACTTCCAGGTGTTAGCATATGAATTCCTTAATTAGTGTTCTTGATGTGCATTCTCAAGTTGAATTTATCTTTATTGCCCCTTTTGTGAAACCTAAATAAGAGGCTTTGAATTCTGTAATTTTTTCCATTGGCAGTTCTGTGACAAGAAGGGGTGGTCTACTTAGAAAATAATCTTAAATTCCCTTAACACAAGTTCAATGCATAACAATTCAACTTCCATAATAGTTGAAAGGAATTCTTTAGTGATATATATTAGCCTCAAATAGTTCCTCAGGGGTTATGAGCAACTTAGCAACTAAATCCACAATTTTTTGTGGATTGCATAAAAGTAGACAGTAGAGGTGACTGAATTACTTGCTTATTTTATACATTGGTGATGATTCTTACTATGTAGAGAAGATTAGGATTCTTACTAAAATTGAGTTTAGTGAATGGATACAGAAACAGCACTGCTGCAAATGCTGACATTTGTTGTTTTTCTTAAAGTAACTGAAATCAGGTTACCAGAGAACTTTAGTTTTTTTTTTTAAATGAAGATTTTTAAATGAAGGCCTTTTTGATTGTGGGGGAAAAGCTTGAAATCATGATCCCTAAAGGTGCTAACTCCAAAAGGCAAATAAATTTATATGATTTTTTTGGTGGACAGGATTTTGACTTCTGAATGTTTTGGGCTGGCAGCTTTGAAACAGTTTGTAATGTGATCTGTTGCTTGGGTTTAGTCTTTAATTTACTTTGACTGTATTATTTCATTTTCTTTTTTGTGCCAGTTACTGCTGGTAGAGTTGTGCAAGGAAATGCTGACAGAAGCAAATATGATGTTAGCATGGGTAAAACCAAGGCTATCCAAGGTGCCGAACTAAACAGTGATTAAATGCAGTGCTTTATTTGCTCAGTTTTGCAGATTAAATCAGAGTGCCAAATAAAAAAACCAAACCAGATGATAATTTTCAAAATGTGTATTATTTTCTTTTTCCTCTGCTCAGGATTTATTGTGATGTCGTTACAAACTGTTGCACATTTACCTAAATTACATTACATTCACTTTTTTGCAGCTTTGGTTCTTTTTTCACTCACTACTGGAGTAGCTCTTTTTAAAGAATTTGAATTCTTCAGTGAGATTTGTCAGATCATCTAGCTGAGCAATACTTAAGCATGAATGTAGTCTCTTATTTCATTGCTGCACATCAGCCTTGTCTCAGCACCATTAGGACCCTTTGATCCATGGTAAAGTGCTTCCATTTCCTCACAACTACTGTCTAGTTGAAAACTATCTGTCATTCTTTAGGGCATGCTGCCAACTAAAAATTATGCGTGTCTTTAAAATTCCTTACCTGCTGTGTCAGTTGGATCCTTGGATTATGGGTAACTGGAGGAGATTAGAGAGACTATTTCTTTATTTTGTGCTTTCAACAGCATTTTGTGTATAGTCAGTTTTGTAGTTTTACTCTGTTCTTTTTGTGAATGTTGTGTAGCCCAACAGGGCAGGAAGAAAAACGGATTGGCCGAGGAGATTTGGGAGGCAAGTGTAAAACTTGAAACAACTTTTAGCTTGTTTTATTTTAATACTGAGCAGTTAAAAAGGGGGACAATCAGTTGTGATGCCCTGCTACTGCCTTCAAATAGTACCGTATGGAATGGGTGCTTTATAGCACTTAACAGAACTTCAGTTCTTTGAGTGCTTGCTTATGTCCGTTCCATATAGGTGTGCGCGCTACATGTGCATGAGTTCTGTAAGCTTTTTACCCTTAGCAGTACCTGTTGGGCCAATTAGGGAGCCCCCGGAATGGCGCCTCTATATTGGCGCATGTATAGTCCTGCTGGCCCCTCACCCCTTCAGTTTCTTCTTGTCACCTGTGACAGCTGCTGGAATGCTTGGCCTGGGATCTTGCAAGTGTGCCCTTAGCATTCTTTCTTCCTCTGAATTACTTGTAAAAAGTTCTTTCAATTCCAAATAGAGGGTGGGTAGTTCTGAAAGTTTCAGTGTTAAACTTAGGTGTTGCATTCCATTCCCTGGAGGGAAGAGAGGGGAATGCCTCAGGGCTTCAAGCCCTGGGCATGGTGCCAGAAGCCTATGCCCTGTGGGGGGGAGGACCCCAACAAGGAATGCCTTGAGTGTCTTTTAAAGGGACATTTGCCTGATGCCTGCAAGATTTGTAGGTCATTTGAGCCTAGGACCAAAAGAGTGCGTGATAATAGGCTGAAATTGCTCTTGGAGTCTGCACGCCAACCTGCGGCACTGGCCTCCGCGCCATCTGTGAGAAATGCATCAGTGTCGGTGCATGAGACAGATGCCACGCCAAGGCATTTTGCAGTGTCAGGCCGCTCCACAGCACCGATCCCAGTCCCCAGTACTGAGGACATCTAAGAAGATAAGGAGAGGTTGTGTCTGTCACGAAGGGAGCATGGGGTGCGTCCGCAGTGGGGACACCCAAAAGCTCTATCCTTGCCCAGGTGCAATGCTGCTTCTGGGCCACAAAAGCAGTGGAGGACGTGTTTGCTGTGGCCTGTGAGCTAACGAAGCTCACTTTCTCCACAAGTCCGGCACCGGGTAGGAACAACTCCTGTGTGCGTTGCCAGGTGGAGAAGCAGCCAGTACCGAAACCTGCAGCATTGAGAGCTTCTCCATCGGCACGGACCACCGTGCCCTGACTCTCCAACAGTTCTGCCTTAGGGGCTGGCACTGGTCCCAATGCACAGGCCTGGCCCAAACTTGAACCATCTCGGTGCCCTCGGCACTGTCTTATCTGATGGAGCCCGCATGGGGGCATGTCAGTATGCTGCTACAGGCACTGGGGAAAACCAATGGCTATGGGGTACCACCACAGTTGGCACAGTTCCCCGTCGTTGCCAGCAGCACCACTGTGGTCAGCATCTGCATATTCATTGGAGTAAGATGGAGACTCGATGGAGTCCAGAGCGCCCTCCTATTGAGTTTTTTGTTCACGGTCTCCACACCGCTTTAGCTCTCAGCACCGGTCATGTTCGGGCCACCGCTACAGGCATTCCAGCCTGCCTGTGGTTCAAACATGGCCACCACAATGGCAACCAGTAGCCGTTTTGGACCCCATGGGTGTGCCATCATGCCCAGGAGAAAGGGGCCTTGAGGTCAGCTTCAGCATCAGCATATTTGGGTCCCGGGGCACCCCTGCTTCCTAGGGCTTCAGCCTTAGAATCTAGGGCCAGCCCTTTGGGAGACTCAGCGGGTCAGCCAGAATGACCCCCCTCAGTCAGTCACGGAGGGTTCTCCTCGGCCTCACCTCCTCAAGCTCCACAGAGGGTGCGCCTCCCCCCCAAGGATCTGTCAGTCCCAAAGGACTCTTCTTCCTCTTCTCTGGATGAGGCACTGGCGGACGCATTCCCGGCTATGCTGGCTATGGACTTGCAGACCCATCAGGAGTTCTGAGGGGGCTCGCCCAAAACCTGGGGGTGCAGGCGGAGGAGGTAGCTGACGAGTCCAACCCTATAGTGGACATCCTGACTGCGGATGCCCCAGCCAGAATCACCCTTCCTTTTAGACAGTGGCTAAGATAACGAAAATACTCTGGCAAACACCTGTGTCCATTCCACCAATGCAGAAAGGGGTTGAGAGATGATATTTTGTGCCTTAGATGGGTCATGAGCACCTGTTCGCCTGGGCTCCATTGCAGTTCAGGCCACATGCCACAAGGAGGGACAAAACCAGCCAGTACCCACCCCTGAGAGTAAAGAGCCCAAGAAGCTTGATCTCGTGGGGAAGAAAGCTTACACGACAGCAGGACTCCAACAGAGGATTGCTAACCAACAAGCAAAGCTCAGTAGATTCGCTTATAATTCCTGGGTGGCTGTTGATAGGTTTAAAGACAAACTCCCCAGGGAGTCGTGGCAAGAGTTTGGAGCTATTACCGAGAAGGGGAGGGTTGAGTCCAGGTGGCATTGGATGCAGCTGATTAGGCAGCCTGCTTAATGGCTATGAGCAGGGCTCAACAAACTATATACAATCTACTCACCCGTGGTGAGTAGATTTCAGCCACGCGCCCCGTTCATTCGCGGCACGTGCATGCACAATGCGGCTCTTGCGCATGTGCAGTACGGGGCTGGCGAGTGGTTTTCACTGCCGTTTGTCAAGCCCTGGCTATGAGTATTGTAGAAACTCATGGCTACAGGTTTCAGGCATTTTCCTTGAGGTACACGACCACCCTACAAGACCTGCCATTTGAAGGCTCTGGTCTATTCTCAGAACAGACTGATAGTAAACTTCATAGCCTTAAGGACTCTAGGGTGATCCTGAAGTCCTTAGGTATCCATATCCCAGCCCTGCAAAGACGCTCCCTGAATCCAAGGCTGCAGAGTCCATATCAGCAGGGCCCTAGGGAGTATGGCAACAGGAGGTGGAATAGGGGCAGCAATGGCAGGGCTAACTGTAGGAGGTCACATTTCTGCCTCAGGTTGGGCCGTGGGCTTGAGACAAGACCCAGGGCCCAAGATCAGGGTTTTGAAGTTGTACCTGAGGGTGAGTTAGCAGCCCCACTCCTAGATGGCCCCTTTATGAATCATCTATCCTTCCCTCAGTGCTTGGCGTACCATCACTATAGACTGGTGGGTCCTCGAGACGGTGATGGTAGAGTATTCTATCCCTTTCCTGTCCTTCCACCTCCTGCTCTGTCCTTCTCCAGAGACCTCTCTTTCGAGTACCTTCTATGTTAGGTACTTACTACTAGGGGCAGTGGAAGAGGTTCTACCTGAGCTTCAGGGGAAGAGGTTCTACTCCCAGTACTTTCTAATCCCAAAGTCCAAGGTTGTGTCTTCACCCCATCCTGGCCCTCGGTGTCTTCGTAAAGAGATTTGGGATGGTGACATTAATCTCCATTATTCCCTCCCTCAATCTAGGGAGCTGGTACGCCACCCTTGACTTAAAGGATGCATACTTCCTCATTTCCATTATCCCCTTCCATGGGAGATTCCTCACTTCACAGTAGGCAAAGGTCCCTATCAGTTTGCGCTCGTCCCTATCAGTTTGCGATCCTCCCTTTTGACCTTTCCACTGTCCATAGGATGTTTATCAAGTGTATGGCAGTGGAGGCTTCCTCCATAAGGCGCATGGGGGTGCAGGTCTTTCCCCCTCTGGCTCATCAGAGGCTGGTCACAGCACCAGGTACTGTGTCCCATAGACCTGGCACGCAACCTCTTCGCCTGGCTGGGGCTTATGCTGAGCAAGGGAAAGTCCACCCTCCTCCCGACACAGCTGATAGAATTTGTGGGGGAGAGGTTAGATGCCACTACAGGGAGGCATCCCTCCCAATCAACAGCTTCATGACCATGTGAGACATAATTCTGAAGCTCTGGGCCTCTCTGTTGCCGATGGCAAGGAGCAGTATGAGACTGGATCACATGCTGGCCTGAACTTGTAAGCTAGCTGGCTTTTAGCTCAGAGGGTAGAGGCTCCTATAGTCAGCTCCTGAGGTCCCAGGTTCAAATCCGCCTTGGTGGTGGTTGCAAGTGGGGGCTCATCTGGGATCTCAACGGGGTCTTGGAAGTTCGGGGCTCGCTTCCTCACCTAGGGGAAGTACGTAACCCACACACCTAGTGTGGTTACTGAGTACTGCAAGTGGCACCTAGACCACTGCAACAGTTAAGATCAACAAACCTTTGCAGCATGGGCTGGGAGCCAGCAGGCTTTTAGCTCAGAGGGTAAAGACTCCTATAGTCAGCTCCCGAGGTCCCAGGTTCAAATCCGCCTTGGTGGTGGTTACACACTTACATGGTGCAATACACCAGGTTACATTTGTGCCCACTGAAAGTGTACAACCCTGCCCACACCCCCATAGACATGGTGGTAACGGTTGGGCCAGAGGTCCTGTCAGCACTGGAATGGTGGCTGCAAGAGGACGTGGTATGTGGAGGAGTTTCCTTCACCCAGCGGTCCCCTTCGATGCAGCTGGTGACGGACGCGTCTGATGTGGGATGGGGAGCCCACCTCACTGACATCAGGACACAAGGTTATGTGGTTGTAGGAGGAGCAGTCACTACATATAAATGTCACAGAGCTGAGGTTTGTCTGGCGTGCCAGGCATTCCTGCCGCAGCTGAGAGGCAGTCATGTCTTGGATCTGACAAACAACGCAACAGCAATGTTTTATATTAATCGACATGGCGGAGCTCGAGCCTCTCCCTTTGTCAGGAAGCTCTAGTCCTGTGGGACCTCTGCATCATGCAGAGAATCCACCGTCAAGCCTATTACCTTCTGGGAGCCCGCAACACCCTGGTGGACCGCCTCAGCAGGTTTTTCATGGCTGACGAGTAGTTCCTTAGGGAGGATGTGGTCCAACATCTCTTCCGCAGGTGGAGAACACCTCATCTAGACCTGTTCTCCTCAGATGCCAACAAGAAATGCAGCCAGTTCTGCTCCTACTTGAACCACTGCCCAGGGTCGGTGGGAGAAGCCATGCTAATTCAGTGGCTCCCCTATACCTCCTGTATGCCTTTCCTCCCTCCCAACTCATACACGAGGTCCTCTTAAGGGCATGGAGGTACAGGGCATCAATGCTTCTGGTGGCCACGGCATGGCCATGGCAGCACTGGTACACCACTCTGGGGGCCCCATCATGCTGCTGCTACCTCTAGACCTATTGACTCAGGAGCTAAATCAGGGTCATCTGTGCCATTTGAACTTGCAGTTCCTCCACGTCACAGCCTGGAAGATCTGTGGCTGAGGGGCGGAGAGTTTCTCAGCTTGGATTCTGTCTGGACGGTGCTTATGGAAAGTGGAGGAAACCCTCCACTGGGGCAACGTATCTAGCCAAGTGGAAGCAATTTATGGCTTGGATGACCCAGAGTGGAGTGGAGCCCTTTCAGGCTTCTGTCCCAATGATCCTAGATTATTTGATCAAGCTGTGGCAATAAGGGTTGACCACCTCGTCAGGGAGGGTGTGCCTCCCTGCTATCTTGGTGTTGCACCCGGGTGATCAGGGTGGTTCGGTGTTTGTGAATACCATAGTTTAGCACTTCCTCAAGGGCATGGACAGACTCTACCCTCATATTAGACAGCCCATCCCCCAGTGGGATATGAACCTTATGCTTCCGGGTCTTATGTGCCCTCCATTTGAGCCTATAGTTCAGCGTTCCCTGTCCCACCTCTCTTGGAAGATAGTCTTCCTCATTGCCATTACCTCAGCCAGAAGGGTCTCAGAATTGAGGGCCCTTACATCTGAGCCCCCATACACTGTTCTTCAAGGACAAGGTGAAGCTGCATCTGCACCCGGCCTTTCTGCCTAAGGTGGTGTCCTCATTGCATTTGTCACAGGACATCTTTTTGCCGGTCTTCTGCCCCAAGCCTTATGCAGACTGGGAGGAACAGGCATTATGGTCACCAGATGTAAGAAGAGCTCTTGTGTTTTATTTAGACAGGACTAAGCCGTTTCGCAGGTCCATGCAGCTCTTCGTCTCCATGGCAGCTAGGATGAAGGGTCTTCCATTGTCGGGCCTGTGTTTGTCCTTCTGGATCGTGATGTGTTAAGACATGCTATGACCAGCCAGGGAAATGGGCCCCCCCATCACTGCCCATTCCACCAGAGCCCAGGCCTCCTCTACAGATTTTCTAGCACAGGTACCAATCATAGTCATCTGTAGAGCAGCTACCTGGTCATCAGCCCATACCTTTACTAACCCCTGTGCAATCACTGAGCAGGCTATAGAGGACGCAGCTATTGGCAGAGCTGTGTTGCAGTCTGTTTCCTCCTCGGTTCCAACCCCTTCTCCGTGGTTACAGGTTGGAAATCATCTAAATGGAATGGACAAAAGCAAGCACTTGGAAAAAAAAACAAACGGTTACTTACCTCGTAACTACTGTTCTTTGAGATGTTATTCATGTCCATTCCAAATCCCACCTGCCTCCCCTTCATCAGAATGTCCGGCAAAAAAGAGCCGAGGGGGTGAGGGTCCAGCAGGGATATATATATAGCGCCGCTGCCGCTCCCCGGGGCTCCCTGACTGCTAAGGATAAAAAACTTCCAGAACTCGTAAACGTGGCGTTGCCACACACCTAAATAGAATGCACATAAGCAACACATCTCAAAGAACAACAGTTATGAGGTAAGTAACTGTTTTTCTCCACAAAGGCCTGACATTTTTCTTGTCTCCATTCCCCTTCCGCTGCTCTACTGAAAATTGTCCCTTCCACACAGAGGGAGCCTTGTTGTGGAGGATGGGCATGAGGCTTCAACTTGAGTGTCCTATCTCATCGTATCACTGGTCCAACTGCCAACAACGCTGCTTTGCCCAGAGAGATTGCAAGCATTCCACTCAGCCAATTCATGTAGGAGCGAAATTGAAGCCTCAGCATAGGACTCATAGGAACTTCCATGTATAAAAAGAACATCATTCAACTTAACACCTGAGCATGTGTCCAGAGTGCGAATGTAGATTTAAAAAAGCATTTATCCTTAGTTAATCATCTCATTATATTCTGTGACTGTCAGATCTATATTACTGCATTAAGTCAACACTTTAAATCCGCTTCTCTTTGGTTTTGTGGAAAAATAATTGTAGTGAAATAGATTGCTTTCACTTCCCATACGGTTACCCTTTTCAGTGCTTCAATGTATTAATATGAAGTTCACATGTAGCATTGAAATGATTTGTTTAACTTTTGCTCAAAAACCCATCACTTGATGCTGATTATCTTTTGGTTAAGATTTGGAGAAGGTTATGGCTAGGCAGCTCTCAGTATATAGATGCCATAGCATCATCTTTTTGACTGTTTTCAATCAGGGTTCTTGTTCAAGATCTGTTTATGGCATAGAAATTGTTGATGCAGTTGATTATCTCCCAGCATAATTATTGCCAGGAGACATTTAAGAGTAAGTTAGATAAATATCTCCTGGTTTAAAACATGATGTGGACATACTCTTGGTTTGTGATTTGTGTTTTCTTGTACAAAGAGAATGTCTTGCTACTGCTATTTTTTTTCTTAATATGTCTAATCTCTCAATATACTTTGAATGCAGAGCCACAGTGGGTATAGCTACAGGGACCTGGCAAGAGCTGGAACCTAGTCAGCCTGATTGTGCCGGCTTCGGAGCTCCTTTCAATGCAGAGTCACAGCTGCTAATCACGTATCCAACATTTTTTGTTGTTGTTGGCTACATGGTTACTGGATTACATGCTTCCTAACATCCCTAATTTTAATTACAAATAGATTGACGTTTGCATTTTTCAATTAAGGCCCACTGTGTGTAGCCTGACATTTTACAGATGAACTTTCATAGTGTTAGCTTGTTTAGTCACTTATATTCAAGCAGAATGGAAAAGCAGCTATATGTGCTTGGTTTGCTAGCATTCCTCATAGTTTTGTTTGGGTACTTAATATTCCAGTAGATCTAAATCTATGCATAATGGTCTGAGTACATGGGCTGGACCAGGGCTTTAGTACAGGCAGTCCCCGGGTTACATGGATCCGACTTACATCGGATCCCTACTTACAAACGGGGTGAGGCAACCCCGCACTAGCTGCTTCCACCCCCTGCAGACCAGGGAGACACGAAACTAGCGCCCCTCCCCCCCTCCCCAGGGAGATGCGGAGCGGCTTTTCTCAGCAGACACCTCAGCTTGAGAATAAAGGACTGAGGGAAGTGAGGTGTGGGAGAATAAAACTAAGCTCTGGAGAAATGTTTGGCTAGAGTTTCCCCTACAATATGTACCAGTTCCGACTTACCTACAAATTCAACTTAAGAACAAACCTACAGTCCCTATCTTGTACGTAACCCGGGGACTGCCTGTATCTAGAAGGTTTGGGGTCTTTAGCTCCTGCAAGAATGTTAAAAATGTCAAAGTATACAAGCCTCCATTATAAATAAACTATTTGCCAGTTTTTGGGATGATTTTTCACTTTAATATTTTTTAAACTCTTATCCAAACCCCACAGAAGCCAGCAAGCTTGTCATGTCGTATGTAGCAGCTGTGTGTGGAAAAGGAGCAGAAGTTAATCAAGTAAAAGAACAACTTTTACAGTCAAATCCAGTGCTTGAAGGTAAGAATCTAGTAATGCAGTGGTATTTTTTTTTTAAGAATAAAATGATTTTACAAAAAACAGGTGTGTAAAACAATAAACCGGCATACATGTTTGCCTGTCTTTTTTTCCTAAGGCTTGCCATTCCCTGGATCTAGGGAAAGATCTAACTCTTTGATTTCTCTGTAGAGCTGTTTATTGTACCCACCCTGTTCCACTGATAGCCTCTGACAATTGACTCTCACATGCTTTTAAATTGTTCAGAGTTCTTTTGCTCTCTGCACTCCTACCATGGCAAAGCAGAACTTTCATGTTCCTTGGAGACAAGAGGGATGGCAGCCTTGATGTTAGTAGTTTCCCTATTGTCTTATAATTGCCCTTCCCAGAGATTTTTGGAGGTTGCTTATCTGGATTCATTGTCTTGTCTCACTGCTAGCCCTTCTGACAACCTCCTTTTAAGATGGAACAGTACATCCATACAAGCCTTATAATGCAATTTACAGTAACTTCACCTGGCTGACCAGATCACAAGCCGTGTTCATGTTATTTCTTCTCAATATTCTTAAATTGTGTTATATGATATAGGGATGTGAACAACTAGTTGATTATCCAATAAGCAAATGCTTATCAGGTAGTCGACACACTAGTTGACTAGTCACTTCCCTCCCTGCTGCCTCTATCAGAAAGAGGCAGTGGGGGCGGGGGGAGGCAAAGAGGGAGTGCTTCAGAGTGGCAGCGCTGTGTGGGGCCTGGGACTGGGGCCTGGGCTTCACATGGTGCTTCTGCTTTGAAACGCCGTGTGGAGCCCAGGGTCTGCCATTTTGAAATGCCATGTGCCCAGCTGGCCCTGGGGTTCATGCGGCGTTTCAAAGAGGCAGCGCCACATGGAGCCTGGGGTTAGCTGGGGACTGCTTGAGTGCCCCACTGGTCCCATGCTCCCCACAGCGCTTTTGCCTTTGAAGTGTAGCAACAGCCCTGTGGAGGCACCCTTATCGACTAATCGAATAGTTGATGTAAATTGTATCGACTATTTGATTAGCCAATTAATCTAAATTTAACATCCCTAGTATGATGACAGTATGTATGGGCATTTAGCACTGCTATTTGTGCTGGCTGTCACTGTGATCAGCTTTTGGTTGCATTCCAGCAGAAGAGAATCTTCCCATGTTTTACAATAATGATGCTATAGCCGTGTACAGCTGCTGTCTATATTCTTTTATGCAAATTAAGCATCTTTGATCATGTTCTGTGCATGGTTATAAATGAAGCTCGTGTGTAGCATTGTCTTTAATGGGGTCATTGCTGAAAAGAAGACTTATTGCATGGCATAACCTCTTTTAAACGATTATTTCACTTACCCCGGCCTTCGAGAGCAGCAAACTCTTTTGGCTCCAGTTCTTTGACCCAGAATAGTCTTTTCATGCAAATTTGTTAAAGCTGAGAAACATGTATTTCTCCATCCAAAGTGTCAGCTTCACTTGAGTACTAGACATATACCTCTGTTTAGTGACAACTAGCTCAAAGTCTTCTGCAATGAGCATGAGCGCTGTATTTCCTAATAGCAAGAGACATTGCTCCCATTTGACAAACACAAATGTACAGTATGAAATCTAATCCTTTCACTTGCCTCACCGTTTATTTGGAATTCATGTTGCATGCGTGTTGCAAGATGGTAGTTCCCAGGCATAGTTCAACACCATGTTGGTCCTAGGGATGTAAATCCCATTTAAAATGTTAACCAGTTAAACTATATGTTTAATCAGTTAACTGGTCCACTGTGTTGTGGTAGTGGTGGGTCACTGGAGCAGGTCCCGCAGCATGGCATGGTGAGCCTAGCTGGACTGCAGCCTTTAGTGCAGGAAGCTATTCTGGTTGGGCTGGGTGCCAGTTAACTAGTTATCCCGGTAAGATGCCAGTAAGGCAATGCTTACCGGTTAACTGGTTATCCCTTCACAGCCCTAGTTGAACCTAGTCCTGGGAGCGTTTTCTCATTACTGGTTCTTCTTGTAAGAAAACTTCAAACTAAACTGATTTTCTAATCTACGATCAACAGTTTTGTTTTTGTTTTTGTTTTTCAAAATAGGCCCAGGTCAGGCTAGGACTATGCCTTTGCTATTGGTACTACAATGGCACAGCTGTGCTGCTTAGCACCATAGTATAGATACTTCCTACAGCGATGGGGAAAGGGTTTCTGTCACTGTGGGAACTCAGCCTCCCCGAGCAATGTAACTCGGTTAACAGAAGCATTCCCCTGCTATACCTCGCTGAGTCTGCACTGGGTTTAGGTCAGCACAGCTGTGGCACCTAGGGGTGTGGATTTATCACAGTAGTGATGCCAACTGAACTTTTAAGCACAGACCAGGCCTAAAGCAGTGTGGAGGTTCACCTCTAAGCCCTCTGTAAACAGAGAAGTTGCACTGATTTAACTGTTACATGTTAAGATGTGACTTTAGCCAAATCAAACTGCTGTTTGGACATTCTTACTAAGCCTGGCTTATTTCTATTTAGTTTAAATTGACTAGGAACTGATTTGAACTAAGCTGAAACAAGCCCCTCTTTAATCCAGTGGTCTCCAACCTTTTTAACCACAAGATCTCTTTTTCAATTTAAGTGCAATGTAGGGATGTGAACAACTAGTTGACTATCTGATAAACAAATGCTTGTCGGATAGTTGACACGAGTCGACTAGGCCCCCCCCCCCCCTTTGCTTCCTCTATCACAAAGAGGCTGCAAATGGGGGTAGAGGGAGGAGGGTGTGCTTTAAAGTGGCAGCGCTGCGTGGAGCCCAGGGCCAACTTGGAGTCCCCAGCTGGCTGTACATGGCGTTCTAAAGCGGCAGTGCCACATGGAGCCAGGGAGTACGGGGCCCTGCAGACTTTCACCTTTGAAGTGTGGCAACAACAGTGTAGCAAATTGCATCGACTCTTCGATTAGCCCATTAATCTAAACTTAACATCCCTAGTGCAATGTAAGATCTTCCTCAAACCCAAACACTTACCCCGCTTCCTTTTTGCCTCTGCTGCACCCCTTCTCTGAGGCCCCCTCCTGCTCACTCCATCCCTCTTGCTCCTCACACCTCATTCACTTTCATCAGGCTGGAGTAGGGGTTGGGGTGCAGACCTTGATCTTTGGCCAAAGGGTTCAGAGTGTGGGAGGGGCTCCGAGGTTAGCCCAGGCCAGGAGATTGGGGCCCAAGAAGGGGGTACAGGGGGCAAGCTCTTGGAAGGAGTTTTGGTGTAGGGGGACTCGTGTCTGGGGCAGGAGGGGGGTTCAGGACTGGGACAGGAATTCAGGATGCAGGCTCTGGCTGGGCACTTTTTAACTGAGACTGCTTCCGGTTGGTGGAGCAATGGAGTTAAGGCAGGTCTACTCCTGGCCTGGCCCTGTACCACTCCTGAAAGCAGCTGGCATGTACAGCAATAGCTCCATTGCACCACATGCTGCCCTGTCATCTACAGGCACTGAGCCCACATCGTCTACTGGCCATGGTTCCCCGTTATTGATCAATGGGAGCTGCAGGAGTGGTGTCTACAGGCAAGGACAGCCTGTGGAGACCCCCTGCCCTGCCTTTCTCAGGGGCTGCAGGGACATGCCAGCCACTTCCAGGAGCAGCAGTTACCACGGGGATAAATTACTCCAGCCATGACAGGTTTGGCATTTTAGAACTCACTACTCAAAGCATTAAATTATGAAATGCAACACACTTTGCAATCAGTACAAGTAGTAACAACAACCCACTACGTACGTGTTGGGTTGGGGGATATGAGTGGAGGACAGTGTGTGTTTGTGAGAGTGACAGACGCACAATGTGTGAGTGTTAGCCGGTGGCCGGGGTAATGAGTGGCCTGTGAGCCCTATCACACCCGAGTCTTTAACTGCTAGGACAAAGTCCCTTCGGAGCGGGCAGCCAGGGAGGCTGACGGGTGCCCCAAGAGTCTGCCCCGCGGAGGTGGCGCGACTCAACGCTCAGCTCTTACTGCGTTTACTCCTGACCGTGGCAAGATAGCCAAACCTGCTATGGTTCCTTTTGATTGTATTTGGTTCTGTTACAGCAACAGGAGGAGTCAGGTTAAAGCTTAAACAGTTACTATTGTATTGTTACAAGGCAAGCTTAGCTGTTAAATGTTACTGCTGTGTTACAGATAACACAGCCACTACAAAGACAAGTCAGAAAAATACAATAAAAGTCACTTAAAGGTACTGTGGAACCCTTTTGGTTCTCTGAGCTCTTATTGAAATGCACGCAAAATAGACACCTCGCAGGTACAGGCAGTCCCCGGGTTACATGGATCCGACTTACATCGGATCCCTACTTACAAACGGGGTGAGACAACCCCGCACTAGCTGCTTCCCCCACAGCAGACCAGGGAGACGCGAAGCTAGCGCCCCTCCCCCCCAGCAAACCAGGGAGATGCGGAGCGGCTTTTCTCAGCAGACACCTCAGCTTGAGAATAAAGGACTGAGGGAAGTGAGGTGTGGGAGAATAAAACTGAGCTCTGGAGAAATGTTTGGCTAGAGTTTCCCCTACAATATGTACCAGTTCCGACTTGCATACAAATTCAACTTAAGAACAAACCTACAGTCCCTATCTTGTACATAACCCAGGGACTCCCTGTATATTCTCACCCCTGCGATCCGAACTCCGGCGAAGCCAGAGTTTCTCTCAATCCCATTGGGAAGCAGTTGGTACGAGACGAAGGTGTCCCTAAAGTCTCGGGGGTCCAAGACCACCTGACCAGCAGGTATATGGGTGGATCTCCAATTAGAGGGGGGCACAGGGCCCCACTTGATACCCCTGTGGTCACATAGACGCTTCTCTTGTGATTAAAATGCCAATTAAGTTGGAACGTCTTTGTGATGCCCATTCCCACAGCGGGTCCAAAGCTTAATTTGCACCTGTGAGGTGGAGGTAACTAAATCATTAGGGCTGGACGTTCTTTTCTGATGGGGCGGCAGATTCTTCTTCGGGACGGTGTGTAGGCGTGTCAATACTGGTACCAGTCAAAGGCAGCCCAAGGCCCCGATCGTCTGCTGGCTCAGTTGCCGCTGTTATCTGGTTCCTGTCTAGCATCCAGGGCCATAGTTATACCAGCACCTCTGGAGGCCCTGGAGCCTTTGAAGACAGAGTTTCGTAGGGAGGGCTGGGGAGGGTGTCTGTCTGGCTACAGTGAGTGACAGAGATTTGCATTGCCAAGTTCCCTCCATCCCCTTCTCCCCCCCACTTCTGTACCCTATCTCCACATGGAGAGAAGGGACACCCTGACATCAGTGTCCCCTCTCTTCTCCCTCCCACACCTTGCACAGCAAGCAGGAGGCTCCTGGGGGGCAGCTTCCCGGCCAAACTAGTCAGGATCACCTGTGAGGCGCCAAGATCTACTGGTTGGTGACCACTGCTTTGATCCGAATAAGTGTGTGTGGTGTATTAGCTAAACCAGTGCAAGTTTCTCATGTAGGCATGGCTTTAATCTCCTTCCATACTCTTGTGTTTGGCCAGTTTCTGGGCGAGCAGCTCTTGCTACCAGAAACTTAGCCTTCAGTTTTGGTAGTTAACAAACTAATGTTTTGCTACTGAACATTTCCAAAAGAAAAGTTATGTTTCCTATTTGCTGAATTTGTAGCTTGTTTGGACAGTAAAATGTTCGTAGAAGATCTGAAATGTCATGATACATTTAGTCTAGATCAAGGGTGGGCAAATACCAGCCCGCAGGTCGGATTCAGTACATGAGGGTTAGCCCCTGGCAGGTTCCCAGACCATCATATTTATTTGTGCCTCCGAAGATATAGGGGACCGCTGCTCCTCTTGGCCACAGATTGCCGTTCCCAATCAATGGGAGCTGCAATTGTCCGTACCGGCGGAGGCACAGGTAAATATGGCTAACCCTTGTGAATAGCTGCTGTTTTATTGTCCACCTGTGGAATAGATGCAATTCTGCCACTACTTAATTTCACTTTATAACACTTTTGTATTTGCCTGGTTTTTTTCCTTTTTTTTAAAACCCCAAATCTATCTTGTTTAGGAGTTCACCCTCATGTCCTAGGTCTTCATTTGTCACATAATAAACCCATCTTCAGCAACTGACAATGATGTGTCAAACACAGGATAATGTTTTGTTTTCCAAAAATGTGCAATTTTGTTTGTTTTTTGCATATAGTTTTGGCTTGTTTTGTAGTCTTTAACCATTTTTACCATGTTTCATTTATTTTTTTTCCTTTTCTTCCAGCTTTTGGAAATGCCAAAACTGTAAGAAATGACAACTCTTCTAGATTTGTAAGTATATGTACAAGGCGCAGAATTATCATGCATGTCATGTAAAGGAAATAATTCCTATCAAAGGTTAGAGTTTGATATGTAATTACAGAAATCTGAGCAGTATCGGGTATATATGGAACAGATGTTCTAAAAGGCATTACTGCTCATCTGCAGTATGTTTTTTTAAGTTTGTGAAGAAAACATTTAAATGGACAGTGTCAACTTGTTCCATACCAAATTTTGCCATGCCTTGAAATGGTTAGACCTTAACCTTAGCATGGAGACCCCATACAATTTCCCCTAGCCAATGTAGATCCTTCCCTCGTTGCTTCACAAAAAGCTTTTAAAACGTAGTCCAGCACCAGCTGGTTCACCAGAATGTAGGGGTTTGTAGCCGTGGACGTTAATCTCTATTGAGGTATAAAAAAGACCATCAGTCACTTACCACAAATTCCTTAGCAATTCTGGAATGTGAGTAATCCACATGGCACTGTCTACTGTTAGTCAAGCTATATGCCAGGAGGAAGAGGATCACTTAAAATCCCACCTGGCGCTTGGGTACATACCTGAGCAGCTAGCCTGAGTGGCTGCATGTGCCACCACGGCCATGTTGCTATTTTTTTTGCAAACTAGCTTAAGCAGAGCCAGTCTGTTTACCTCTACTGGGAGGGACCCCTGTAGCTGCTGTGTAAATATACCCAGACCTCCAAAAAATCCTTTTCCTCCCCGGGATTGGAGGCCTCATCCTAGCATAGTAGGTTTTTGTAAACTCAATCTGCCCTGTGAAGAATGGCATTCAGTTATCATGCTTCCTAATTACTTTATTGTATGCAGGAGAGTCCTTTCCTCCTAAAGCTAAGCTAACTCTTGCTTGATTAGTGGCTTCTATCACTTGGGCCTTGAGTAGCTGAGAAAATAGATACTTTCTTAGGTCAGACCTGTAAACATCAATGATTCTTTTTCAGATGTGTAGTTATTGCTATATTATACTTTGCAGGCATTGATAAGTTTTCATGACATTTTTACAAGGCTGAACTTGAATTCAAAAAGGGGAGAGGGTGTTGAGCCACTCTTCTTTTGTCATCGTACGTGAAAAGCTTTTATTGCAAGAAATGAATGACCATGTCATTTGAAAGGGAAGCATTTTTGTCCTAGCACTCCTTATGATACCAGCCAAAATGCTTGGAAAATCTTTGATGTAAGGTATTTAATGTTTCATTTCACCCAAGAGAACCTCTCGCTTTATGAATAATTGCTTAATTCCATGATTAGTTGTGTCCCTTGTTCTAAAAATGCATTTAGTCTCTTGGTAAAAGATTGTTGCTTTCTGACTTTAACATAAAATTAGACTGAAAACCAAAGTACGCAAGTGAGAGCTAAATTTGAGAGTCGCCACTTATCTGGCTGGACAAAAACATAATTATACCTCAGCTAGACTTGGTGCTATTCCTGACACAGTTGGCTGCCTAAGCAGTCATGTGATAGGGAGCAGTGCGCATGACATCATCTCTCCCCCCCTTTTTGTTTTTAACTTTTCATCTTTAATTCAGATTCATTTTGCTGGTAGGAGGTTTCTACATGTGTTTACTCTTCAGTTCAGGGTCATTTATCATCTTGACTGTTCTGGTTTTCTATTCTGGATTTGTACTCTGCAAGTCAGGGCCGCCTTAACAAAAGATTTCATCCTAAAACCAAATGTGAAACTATAGGAGCTGGCAATTGGCAGTAAATATAATTGCTGCTAATAAGCAGCAACTATATGTTTGGAGATGCAAAAGAATGAGCAGCACCCATCCCCAACTTTCTCATAAGAGCTAACTGTGGAAAGCCACAGAGAAGGGCTCGTCTACACAGCAGTGTTAGTCCAAGGTTCCATCTCAGACTAGAGCCTAATCCTCTTTCCATCTACAGGCAAAATCATGCTAATTTACGGCTTGGGTCCAGGGTCCCAGAACCCCGTGGGATGGAGGGAATGAGCCTAAATTAAGCCATGATACAGGTTTTAAGCCCTATTGCTTTGCAGTGTAGACACGAGTTCTGTCTGGGTGTCTGCTGAAAGTATCCCATAATTCCATGGGTCAACTTTCAATATGGGTTGACATGCATTAGAATATCTTTGCAGCCTTAATGGGGCTCCACATAAATACTGTGGTCCTCCTGGGTAGAATTTAGGGGCGCAGTTCAGCTGGAGAGCTGCTTTTGACAGGGGAAGGTCTCCTCCCAAACTCTAGCCCAATAGCCGGTAGGAGATTGTCCTGCTGCTTCCATATAGCTGAGTCTGATCTGACTGCTCCTCTGATTGACCCTGCTTGTTTTTTTGAATTGGACAGAGTAGGGTGGTTTTATCTCAGACATTGTAGACTGTAGAGCAGAGTCTCAAATGCCCAGCCTTCAGGCCAGTCTTGGCTGGAGTGATTGTATGCTGCTTCCCCTGTGACTCCTGCCGCCATGTGGAGTGTGGGGGCACACAACTGCTGCCAGCTTGTGGTGCCTGGCTTCCCCTCCCTCCTGGAGATCCTCAAAACTGCGTGCTTGGGGCATGAGTTGTCATGGGGAGAAAGGGTGGGGAAGGAGTGGGGTTTGGGGGGCCAGTAACAGTCAGTCACATTTCCCTCCCACTCCCTCCCCCCCACTTGGAATCCTGAGCTGAATTGCATGGCCGGGAGTTTGAGACTCCTGCTCTAGAGTGTCACAAGATGTTTCCAGGGTGATGCAAGGTCCAGGGTTTAGGGGATATTGTAGTATTTGGGGTAGGGAAGGAAATATGCCTGAAATGTGGTGTGGCGAACAAAGCAAGGAGTAGGAGTAAATGGGACCAGGAATGTGGAGGGGGAAATGAAACAGCAAGGAGAAGGTAGTGTGGAGGATTGAATTTGGGAGATCAGGAATATCAAGGGGGAGAGAGTACAACCAGTTGTCTTTCTCTCTTCAGACCTTGCTTTTAAATCCACAGCTAAAATACTCTTTGGGGAGCTAACTGTTGGCCCAGTAATTGGAAAATTGGATCTGTGATAATTCTCTGATTTAATTACTTTAAAAAACAAATAGAATTTTGAGAAAAGCCTGAATTTATTAGCTCCAGATTAATTTTTCAAACCAGAAAATACAAGTACTCTCCTATGTTGTCCATGACATAGCTGCCAACATAGCGAAAAAAACACCTTGTTACTGTTTAACTAGACTATTCATAGGCCAATCCTGACACATTTATCCAGCAAATTAGAATGCATCTTTAGGGTAGTGCTTAAGGAATGTAAGATGACACTCAATGTTATGTTCGTTGATGGAAAGTCATTCTAAGTAAAATAAGTGGAAATGCATAAACACAAAACCTTCCTGTTCAATTCATTGGCTCCATTAAGTAAGCAATGGGGGGAGGTGAAACAGAATAATCCATTATATGGGAATGCATTTGGAGTTTGTTTGAATTATTGCCAAAATGCATCATCCTTGAACAGTTTGCCCATGATCTGTACTGTCATTGACTTCATAAACCATAAGGATCCATTGCTGCTTGTTGCTGTTGAAAGTAACTGTTACTAAATTGAACACCTGTCACCATAAATTAAAATAATGCACAGAATTAAATGATCTTCTGTGATGTGTAAAAGTCAAACAGAAGTCAAGGAGAGGGACTACAGTTGTACTGTACTGCTGACAGTTTTTGAGTTGAGGCTGTGGTAACAGGCTGCTCAAATCTTTGCCCCAAACACCTGAGTGATAAGTCAGACAACTTAGTGGGAACAGGCTGTAGCTTTATTGAGACATGATTTATAAACACATCAGCATCTGCAGCCTCACCTACCCCTCAGTAATCCCAAATTAATTTAATACCCTATGAATGCTCTGATCCACACTCCTGTGTAATTAACCTTGTATAGCCAAAAACAGGTTCCTGAATTCCACAACCTACTAGGTCTGGTAATGCCTTTAAGGCAGTAAGTATTGTTTCTTTAGGCTATGTCTACACTGTTCCGCAGGTGTGAATTACAGAGTGTACCAAAGTATTGCAGTCTTAACTGCCCAGTGTGTATGCTGTTGGAGATAACTAAAAGGAATCTTGTTTGTGTTAATGTAGTCTCATTTGAAAGAGGATTATATTCATACAAACAAGGTACATTTTAGTCAGGCCACCAGTGCTCATGTGATCAGAACACTGCAGTTCGCACACAAATAGTCCTGTCAGTTTTCTAAACTCTATTAAGTATTCCTTTTGGAGGTTATAATCTCACTGCAAACAAGACTGTATAGTAGGGGTGGGCAATAATATGGTGGCGGTTCGCCCCTAGTGGTCCACTGCAACTATATTTACCTGCTCCTCCACAGGTAGTGGTGGTCATGGCTCCTATTGTCCACAGATCACCACTGTTCCTAGACAATGGGAGTGGTGGGAAGAAGTATGGACCAGGACACCGCTTCCTGCACCTCCTGTTGGCCAGGAAAGGCGATCCAAATTCTAAAGGCGCTGCAATCACCTATACCTGTGGAGGGGCAAGTAAATATCACTTAATTCTGCCAGACTGGATCCGGCCTGTGGACTGGTGTTTGCTCTCCCCTGCTGAATAGCAATCTTGGCTCTTAAAAACAATCACAGCTATTTCTACAAACTTAAAATACAAAGCCAATTAATCTGTGTTGGAACACTTCATCCTCTGTTGATTAAAGCTTATTACCATAAAAATCCCCAGTTGGAGTAATAAAATTATTTTAAAAGGTATTGCATATATTTATTAAGTATTTGTTATAACTTAAAATACACCATAAAGAAGCAACTGAATTTCTCTGTAGTACAATAAAATGACTAAGGACATTGAAAAAGGTCTGGAATGGAGTGGTAACATCCTTGAATCCATTGTTTCCACAGGGAAAGTATATGGATATTGAGTTTGATTTCAAAGGTGATCCACTTGGCGGAGTTATAAGTAACTGTGAGTATTACATTTGGTACTGACTTAAAACATTTCATGGCTACTCTTCTTCAAAATGGGCAGTAAAAAGAAGGGAGAGGACTTATGAGGATATATGTATTTTTTATTTAGAACGCCGTGTTATGAAGAGAGAGAAAATACTAGTTGCTTTTTTTGTACTGAATTGTAGATAAAACAAAGGAAAATGCATTTGAGAAAACACACTAGTAAAAGTTTACTGCTTAAAGGGCCCATAATCCTGCATTATAGGACCATAGATTATCCATCATTGGAATTGTTATCTGAAAGGGAGATTTAAGGACAGTTGTTTCCTTTAACTGTGGTTTTGATGTAGCAGATCTAAGTGGTATCGGTGGTGGTCACATTCCAGATATTTCATTTTCTTAATCAGACTAGCACTCTATTGTTGAGAAATTGTTTAAATAAATAAATAAAAAGAAGTCCATTGTTTTGTGATGACAATAAAGGAGCTGTACAAAAAGGGATTTTTGTACAGACCGCAAAAAAGGGGATGGCAAATTCAGTGTCCTTTGCAGATCGCTTTGTAAGGCTTTGCCTGAAAGAGTTTATTGCAAACACAGGAATATGAAACTCAGACCAAGAGCTATTTACAGTGTGGTTACCCATTAACTTTGAAATTTTGCAACTAAAGAAATTCGAGGTCAACAGATGCTATGTTTGTTTAATGTTGAACTCAACACAATTTTTCTTCCAGGGTTTGTGTATTATTTTCCCTCTAATATTCAAAATATTTTGTATGCAAAAAAGAAATTTCTCCAAGTGCAGCATGTGAACTTTCATCTGCTTTGTCCATAAAATGTCAGACTAATTATCACGATAAAAAGGAGGCCAGTATAGTAGTTCTGTAATGCTTTGTTTCCCCTTTTCATGTTCTTTGCATATGTATGTAAAACAGCCTGTAAAAGGTGTAGATTTTAAGTTCTTGTGATCTTGGCCTCATGTCAGTGTTATCAAGGGCTGTGGCATTAATACCTGAAAAAAAATACTTCCATCCTTTGCCCCTTAAAGTTGGATGCTTATTGAACTGTCCATATTTCAATGTTGTTTATGTATATCTGAGAAGCACTCTCTTAGATGCCAATTACTATTTAGTATTAGTTTGTTTTCTTGTCTATTCTTAATAGTGTTCTACATTTTAAAATATGTAGTACTGCAGGTTGGACCTCCCTAATCCAGCACTCTTGGGACCTGGCCGGTCCTGAACAAGGGAGGGTGCTGGACCAAGGATGGTCATTCCAGCTCCTCTCTGATGGCCTCTGAGGTCTCTGCTTCCTGGCCTGGACTGCCCTTATGCCCGCCTACCCTGCTGCTCTGCAGGCCCAAGCCAGGCTTGCTGCCCGTGGCTGCGGGTCTGGCTCTTCTGCTGGCCCCTTGCCTGGGCTCTGGGTCACTGGTTCCCCGGCCACAGGATTGGCTTCACTCCTTGACCCCCAGCTGGGCAGCCAGGCTGCCAGTTCCTGGGCTATGGGACCAGCTCCGCTCCCAGTTTCTTAGCTGTGGGACCGGCTCTGCTCCCAGCCCCCTGGCCTGGCTCCAGACCACCAGCTCTCCACTCCCACCTCCCAGCCACTGGCTCCCCAGCTGCAGGACTGGCTCTACTTCCAGCCTCTCTGTCATATGCCAGGCTCTGGCCACCGCCATCTCCACCCATCAGATTCTCAACTGGCTCGGTGGCTCACTGGTCCAGGGGCTGTCTGGTCCAGCCACATCCATTGGCCAGATGTTGCCAGATGAGAGTCCCAGACCATAGAGGTTTAACCTGTACAAATGTCTTACCTTTAAATCATTCATTTGAATTAACTCTATAATGTAAAATTGAATTTTGTCACCCTGTCACTGATGTCTTCTGATTTGTGGGTACATTTTCACAATTGCACCACGTTTAGTGAGATCTTAAATGCAACTTTCATGAGACATTACCTCCTTCTGAAATCAAGGATTGTTTTAGGGTGCTTGACTTACTGTGTTTTAAGTCAATTTTAGAATCCTTTTTCTGGTCTACTACATCACTGAAAGAGAACCTGGAAAGGCTAAAGAAGGGTCAGGGTATGTCTACACTTGCACCCTCTTTCGAGAGGAATGCAAATGAAGACATTCAAAATTGCAAATGAAGCCGGGATTTAAATACCCCAAACTTCATTTGCATATTTGCGTTATGGTGCTATTTCAAAATAGCGCTATTTCGAAGGAATAGATGCGGTTATTTCGAGAGAAAACCCTTCTCTCAAAATAACTGGTAAACCTCATTGTATGAGGAATAAGGGTTCTTTTGAGAGAAGGGTTTTCTCTTGAAATAACCGCGTCTTAACACCATCTGTTATTTTGAAATAGCGCCAAAAAGCGAATATGCAAATGTAGCATGAGATATTTAAATCCTGGCCTCATTTGCAATTTTGAATGTCTTCATTTGCATCCCTTTCTCAAAAGAGGGTGCAAGTATAAACATACCCTATATTTTGTTAATATAATACTCTTGCTTGTTTTCTGATCATTAGTCCATTGTTACATCCAGTGATACTTACATCACCCCTCTCTAATTTTTATATTCCTTAAATTACAGCAATAAAATATTATGAGTTTGATCCAATTTCCAGTGAAGTCAGAGGTATTTCATTTGGCTTTAGATCAGACCCTATATTGCCAAACTATTTCTCATTTGAATTCTGCAAATATAACAGTGGCGGTTCTGGCTTACTAGGAAGTAGAAACTAAGTGAGGCTCTCTGTCTGGGTAAGTTGAGCGATTATATCAAGTCTTCTACTCTTTGCTTGAAAAATTTGGAAGTACACTAATATATAAGGCTTAGTGGAGTGGAGGACCTCTTTTTATTGATGATAGTCTCTATAGGATGAACTATATTGCAGCTTATATTGCCATTAAATATTATTGCATTCATAATGAGTTCGGAATCATAGTCATAGAACACTAGAATTGGAAGGGATCCCGAGAGGTCATTGAGTCCAGTCTCCTGCCCTCACGGCAGGATCAAGCACCATCTGTATCATCCCTGATAGATGTCTATCTAACCTGCTCTTAAATATCTCCAGAGATGGGAATTCCCTTGGCAATTTATTCTAGTGTTTAACTACCCTGACAGTTAGGAAGTTTTTCCTAATGTCAAACGTAAACGTCCCTTACTAGAGTTTAAGCCCATTGCTTCTTGTCCTCTCAGAGGCCAAGGAGACATTTTTTTTTCTCCCTGCTCCTTGTAACACTCTTTTAGGTACTTGAAAACTGCTATCATGCCCCCTCTGAGTCTTCTCTTTTCTAAACTAAAGCCCATTTTTTCATTCTTCCCTCATAGCTTGTTTTCTAGACCTTTAATCATTTTTGTTGCTCTTCTCTGGACCTTCTCCAATTTTTCAACATCTTTCTTGAAATGTGGTGCCCGAATTGGACAAAATACTCCAATTGAGCCCTAATCAGAGCAGAGTAGAGTGGAAGAATGACTTCTCATGTCTCGCTCACAACACTTTTGTTAATGCGTCCCGGAATCATGTTTGCTTTTTTTGCAACAGCATCACACTGTTGGCTCATATTTAGCTTGTGGCCCACTATGACCCGTAGATCCCTTTCCGCAGTACTCATTCCTAGACAATCGCTTCCCAATTCAGTATGTGTGAAACTGATTGTTCCTTCCTAAGTGGAGTACTTTGCATTTGTCCTTATTAAACTTCATCCTGTTTACCTTAGACTATTTCTCTAGTTTGTCCAGATCATTTTGAATTATGATCCTATCCTCCAAAGCACTCGCAACCTCTCCCAGCTTGGTATCATCTGCAAACTTAATAAGCGTGCTCTTTGTGCCGATATCTAAATAGTTGAAGATATTGAACACAACCGGTCCCAAAATAGACCTCTGCAGAACCCCACTTGTTATGCCCTTCCAGCATGATTGTGAACTGTTAATAACTACTCTCTGAGAACGATTATCCAGCCAGCTATGCACCCACCTTATAGTAGCCCCATCTAAGTTGTATTTGCCTAGTTTAATGATGATAAAATTATGTGCGTCCATGTCAAATGCATTACTAAAGTCTGGGTATACCACATCCACCGCTTCTCCCTTATCCACAAGACTCGTTATCTTATCAAAGAAAGCTATCAGATTGGTTTGACACGATCTGTTCTTTACAAATCCATGCTGGAAGGAAGATCTTTGGTTAAGTAGTGTTCATAGAGCATCCAACACTTGAGAAGCACAAAACTATTAAATGCCAACAAGCATGAAGCATTCTTCTTTGATAATCCCTTTGGTATGGGCCAATATACTACAAAGAGCACTGTTGTAGCCCCCTTCATTGTGGCAACATGAGTGCAAAGGACTGACCACAGAGTATAATTAGCACAGTGATGCATGTAGGTCCCATCCCACCTTCCATTGAAGGGAATTCCAGTGGGAACAGATCAGACCTGCAATATCTTGTGTACCATACGTGGAAAAGCCTTTAAGCGAATCTTGTTAAACGGAATCAACTAAAAAACCTGCTGAGCTAGTCAGGTCAGGCCTGTTTCCAAATTGAGGTCCGCTTAGATTTGATAATTGTAAACTACATATCTGTGGTAAAGCATCTAGCAACACTTTGGCACCTTATTACATTAATGCTATCATGAAAAAGAAATGGTGAGTGGAAAAGTTAATTGTGATGAATAGGCTTTATCAGATCTCCGGGCATGTGTTTCGAAACTATGATCAGCCACTTACAATATACTGGAAAACCTTTTCTGAAGTCCTATGCCATCTTGCTTGATCACAAGCCAAGTGCTATAGAGCCAGGCCAGTGGCCAGGATAGTAAGTGGCATTCTTCTCAGTGACTGCACACAGCCAATGTGCTGACATGGTGCATGAGTGGGGCTGGAATTTCTCATCTTTTGGGTGAAGAGTAAAGCTGAATCATGAAGTAACAACTGTGGGTGAGGTTCTTTGGCTTGCAGTGTGCAGGAGGTCAAACCAGATGGTCATGCTCTTTTCTGACCTTAAATTCAAGTCTGTGATACTGACCACTACATGAGACTGGTGTAGCTGTAACTCCTATTTGTGACCTAGTATGTCTGAATCGGGTCAGGAATTGCTCACTGTAGTCTTAAGAGTCTTCCTCCACCATGTTTGGGTTTTTTTGTGAAGGTATCTGGCAACCCTAGCAGTAGGAGTTTGACTGTCAGGAGAAAAGGACTTGTCTCTTTTACGATTCCCCGCATTGCCTTTGGGTTTGGGGGAAGAAGGGAAGTTAGCTCAATTGAGGTATCTGAAGAGGAGTATTTATACCTTGTACATATTGCACCCTTTTATTATATTGACCATTTGTGCTGAGAGGTACCATGGTCCTTTTTTTTTTTTTTTTTTTTTTTTTTTTGTCAAGAAAGCATACAGACTCCAGTGTCCTGGCCATGTTGTTAGTCTGCACAAAAGACCACCTAAATTTCTTCCTGCAGCTTCAGTTAGATAAAATATTTACCTTCTTTTTCTGTCCTGAATTGTTGGCTTCATTCTGTTAAAAAGCTGCTGTGTACTAGCTCCAGGGTGGGATCAATGCAGTCTTACTGACCACACAGGAGTTGTTGCCAGGTGTAGTTAAGATTTGCAAAAGTTTCAGAGAAGTTGTTCAGTGAATACAACTTGAGTGTTTTATTTGCGGTTAATCAGTTGAATTTTGTGGTTATGAATTGCAGAAATAGTTGACAGTATTCCTAGTTCTCCTTTTCTTGTCACTAGTAACTAGATAGGGGAATAAAGGAACTATATAGATGATGACATTCTTTTTCTTCTGCATATTGCTTGATAACTGAGGGCAGCATGAATTAGTTGACTGCATTCCCTTACGGACCCATAGACCTTAAGGCCAGAAGGGTCCATCATGGATCAGCTAGTCTGACCTCCTGCACGGCACAGGCCACAGAACTTCACTCACCAACTCTCAATTCCTCATAACTTCTGTCTGAGTTACTGAAGTCCTCACGTCTTGAGTTAGACTTCAAGTTACAGAAACTCCATCCCGTTAACTCTAATTCAAATGAGCAAGTGAACTATGTCCCATGCTGCAGAGGAAGAAGAAAGCCCTCAGGCCTTCTGCCAACCTGACCTGGGTCAAAATTCCTTTCTGACCCCACATGTAATAGTTCATTAGCAAGTATAAGGGCAGGATCCACCAGCCAGACTCCTGGCAAAGAATTCTGTGTAGTAACTTAGAGCCTATCTTCAGCCATTCGAAATATCTGCTAACAGTCACAGTTGGGCCATATACTATTTTAGAAAAAGTCTTCATACGACCTCCTTAAATTTGTCAACAATTTGAAACTAAGTTTCCCCCACTTCCTATCCCCAACTGTCACCATGGAGCACTTTGTTCCTCTGATGGTTAGAAACCTTCCTTTAATTTGAAACCGAAACTTACTGATGGTCAATTTATATCCATTTGTTTTTTGTGCAAGCAGTGGCCCTTAATTTAAATAACTTCTCTCCCGCACGGTATTTATGTCTATGATATATTTATGAAGAGCAATCCTATCACCCCTCATCCTTCAGTTTGTTAGGCTAAACTAGTCAAGCTCCTTATGCTTCCTCTCATAAGGTACATTTTCCATTCCTCTTGTTGTCCTAATAGTTCCAGTTTGAATGAATCTTTGTTAAATATAGGAGACCAGAATTCCAAGTGAGTTCTCACGAGTGATGTAATGATAGTAACACTTGCCTATCTAGACTGGAACTACATCGCCTGATTCATCCTAGGACTTAGTTATCCTTTTTCATTGCCTTGTCACATTTGCAGCTCATAGTCATCCTGTAATCGGCCAATAGCTCCAGGTTTTTCTTCTCCCCTGTTACCTTCAAACTGAGACGTCCCCAGCTTAAAGCTAAAGTTCTTGGTACATGAATTTGCACTATTAAATTTCATCCTATTTCTGTTACTCTAGTTTTTGAAGTTTTACAAATCTTTTATGATACTCTGATCCTCCTCTCTACTGGCAATAATTCCAAACATTGTGTCATCTGCAAATTTTGTTAGCGCACTCCTATTCTTTTAAGTAAGATGGATCCCAAGACTGATCCTTGAGAAACTCCACAAGTAACCTCCCTTCAGTCTGATAGCTCAACTTTCAATATGTCCTGTTGTAATGTCCCCTTAACTAGAACCTTACCCACCTTTTTCAATTAACTGCTGCCTTCCCCTTTTAATAATTTCCCATGTGGACCTGTGTCAAATGCTTTACTGAAATCCAGGTTGATTAGATCTACTGTGTTTCCTTTGTCTAGAAAATTGGTTTTTTTCTCAGAGACAGAAATTAGGATGGTCTGGCATGATCTAACTTTTGTAAAATCATATATTTTGTCCCAAATACCACTTTTAGGACAACTTATCATACCATCTAATGAGCCTGTACTTTCTAGGGCCGTTTTTTCTATTTCTTAAGTAAAGTGCTGTATTTAGAATTTCTCAGTCGTAGGGTACAACTGCCAGATTTAAAGTTTCACTAAAAATCTTTGCTCTTGGGTTTGCAGTTTCACGTGGCACTTTTTTAATATTCTTGGCTGGAGATTATCAGGACCACCCAGTTTAGTCCAATTAAATTGTATGAGTTTGGCTTCCACCTTGGATGTGATGATTTCTACTTACATATCCTTCCATCCAGCCAGTGTCCCCAAACTCCTTGTTACTCTTATTAAAAATTAAGTCAATATATTTGTTTAGGTCTTTAAACTCCACTGCATCTGTCGTGCTTAGACGTCCCACTTCTTCTTTCCTTATTTTCTTTTTATTTATATGAATAAAGAACCTTTGACTGTTGGTTTTAATTTCCTTTGCAGTATTCAACTCTGCTTAGCTTTTAGCAGTTCTCACTTTGTACTTCTGGTAGCTTTCCTTGATGATCTATGTCTTCCATTTTTTTTTAGGCTTTCTGCTTTCTTTTAATAATCTCTTTGGAATTCTTGTTCCTCCAATTAGGTTTGCAATTCTTTCTTCCAGTTCTTTTCCCCTTGTTTGGAAAACTGGCAACAGATAGTTCCTGCAACTTTTATTTAAAGTAATTGCGAGTCTTCTTCACATTCTGATCCTTGAGTTCTTTAGTCCAGTTGCTTCCCTAATTAAGTCTTATGGGTTTTTTTTAAGTTTCCCCTTTTGATAGCAAAGGTTCCAAGTTGCAGATCTAATTTTATTTATCTTTCCACTTAGTTTAAATTGAATTAACTCATACTCTCTTGAACCAAGATTGCGTTCTACAACCTGTATTTCTATGAGGTCCTCCCCATTTACCAATATTGAATATAAAATGGCATCACCTCTTGATCATTCGGTGACTATTTAGTGAAGAAATGTCAGTTCTCATGTGCAGGAATGTTTAGGCCCTAGTGCTGCTAATAGTACTTGTCCTCCAATCTGTATCTTGGAAATAAGCCTCCCATAATCACTTAATTCCCAGTATATTTAGTTAATTAAAATATTAAAGAAGTATCTGTCCGTATCCATATTGTTTCCTGTGGATCTGTATCTGATCCCAAGCACTGTTCTAATGGAACCTCTGTTTTCTTTCTATTCCAAAGTAATCTTGACCCAAACCTATTCCGTTTTATGCATTCCTTCACTTACAATTTCTTTACAGTCTACCTTGTCATAAATACACAATGCTGCTACTCCACCTTTGTTGATTTTTGACCTTCCTGAATAGCACATACCCTTTAACATCTGAATTCCTATCATGAATAGTATTCCACCATGTTTCCATTATCCATTTAATCCCTGGTTTTATTTCCTGCACCAGTAATTCTAGTTCCTCCATTTTGTTACCCAGCTTCCTTGCATTGGAGTACAGACATATTAGTTGTTTCTGCTTGGTTTCACCCAGATTCCTTGCCTGATTAGGTACAATGTTACCTGCCCGACTGTTACTATCTGGTAGCTTTGGCACTGTCTTTACTTGTGGTGTTTGGTCTCCTACCCTCCTTTGTCCATTGGTGCATCTCTTTTACTTGATTTTCCTCTTGCTGAACATCAGAATAATATATGCAGATTACATTTGCATCTCCCAACAGTCTCCCCCAGATTGCTAGTTTAAATCTATTTTAACCAATCGTACCAGCATCCATCCCAGAAGTATATTTTGGTCCCTACTCAGTTGGGGTGTGTCTAGACTACATGCCTCCGCCGACGGAGGCATGTAGATTAGACAGATCGGCAGAGGGAAATGAAGCCGCGATTAAAATAATCGCGGCTTCATTTAAATTTAAATGGCTGCCCCGCTCTGCCGATCAGCTGTTTGTCGGCAGATCGGGGCAGTTTGGACGCGCCGCGTCGACAAAGAAGCCTTTCTTGATTGGCACAGGTAAACCTGGTTTCACAAAGCATACCTGTGCCGATCAAGAAAGGCTTCTTTGTCGACGCGGCGCGTCCAGACTGCCCCGATCTGCCGACAAACAGCTGATCGGCAGAGCGGGGCAGCCATTTAAATTTAAATGAAGCCGCGATTATTTTAATCGCGGCTTCATTTTCCCTCTGCCGATCTGTCTAATCTACATGCCTCCGTCGACGGAGGCATGTAGTTTAGACGTACCCCTGGAGTCAATCTCATGAAAACTTGTCGAACGTGCCAAAGTCCTCTTGATAGTACCTTCTCTCTCCTTCTCTAGGGATGGGTAGAATCCCACTGAAGATCACTAGCCTTTATTTCTTATGTGACTTCCCCACCCCTGCCATAGGTTGAGAAACCTAAGGCCAGATGGCTGGATGTGTGGCCCTGTATTCGGCCCCTAAGGCTGGGGGCTCCCCCCACCATTGGGGAGTCCGTGATGGCACTTAAGCCCCCCCTCCCTGACACCTCCCTATAGGGCTGGAACACTCAAAATCTACTGGGCCCCCATGGCACTGATGTGTGAGGGGAATGTGGGAGTCTTTTTCTGTTGGGGGCCACATCAGTGAGGATTTTGTGTGCGCGCAGCCCCCAAACTATTTTCTGTGGGTTAGCGGCTCCCAACCCAAAAAAGGTTCCCTACCCCTGTGGTATAGTCTTCCTGAGGCTTCCCAGCAAGAATCTAGAAGTACAGTTCATTCCCCTGTGAAGGAACATGTGTATTTAGATGGTCAGTCTTTTCATGAAACAAACCAAAGCTATCACTTATTATTTCTCAGTTTAAAAGTATGCCAAAAAAATCTGTGTTAAAAGGGTTCATAGGATGGACTGCTGTTACTTCTTAGGAACAGGTGTAGTCACTTTTCAAATTACTGTTTTCATATACAGTTGCACTTGTAATTACATGATCAACTTGAAAATACATGCCCCCAATTGTCTCCTATTCCAGAGTAGTTTATAAATCTTAAAAATTCACACTTGAGTACAGGCAGTCCCCGACTTACGCGGATCCGACTTGTGTCGGATCCGCAGTTACGAACGGGGCTGCCCCAGAGTACACGGACTGTGGGACCTCGCGGTCCTGCCCCCCGTGTACTCTGGGGCTTTCTCTGCGTCTCCCTGGTCTGCAGACCAGGAAGATGCAGAGCAAAGCCGCGGAGGGGCTCGGGCAGCCCAGGGGCGCCTGGGCTGCTCGAGCCCCCCCCACCCGCTCCCCCCGCGGCTTTGCAAAGCCGAGGGGAAGCCGGCAGCGGAGCCCCGTGGCTGTCCCGCTGCCGGCATCCTCAGAGGCTTTGCTCCCTGTCTCCCTGGTCTGCCACGGAGGACCCAGGCGGCGGGACCGCGGTGCGTCTCGGTCCGCCGCCCGTGTCTTCCTGGTCTGCTGGAGTGGGGGGGGGGCGCAGCTAGTACGCCCCCCCCCCCCCAGCAGACTAGGCTTTTCTCCGGACGCCTGTGGCAGAGCAGCTGGGGTGCTGCCGGCTGGTCCCGCAGCACCGCTCTGGGCGCTACTGGTCCAACCCAGCAGCACCCCAGCTGCTCTGGTCCTGAAACTGACCAGCAGCGGCTGAATCAGGACGCCTGGGGCAGAGCAGATGGGGTGCTACTGGGTTGGTCCAGTAGTTCCGAGGAGCGGCGCCCCAGCTGCTCTGCCCCAGGCGTCCTGATTTAGCTGCTGCTGAAACTGACCAGCGCTGACTACAGGAAGCCCGAGGCAGAGTTGCTCTGCCCCAGGCTTCCTGGAATCAGCTGCTGATCAGTTTCAGCAGCAGCTGACTTGGGGACGCCTGGGGTTCTTAAGTTGATTCTGTATGTAAGTCAGAACTGGCGGTCAGTTTCAGCAGCGGCTGAATCTGGACGCCAGTTCCGACTTACATACAGATTCAACTTAAGAACAAACCTACAGTCCCTATCTTGTACGTAACCCGGGGACTGCCTGTAATGTATTTAGAAAACAGCCCTGAGATGGTAGCTACAATTTTGGCAGTAATTTTTCTGATGAGTCACAGAAATTGTTCGTATTCTTTGTGTTCCATTTAAAAGAAAATAAGCTTAGAGACTGGAAAAATACATGTATTGTTATGCTAGACAACTGCAAAATGTCACAGTTACTAAGTAACATATATTTCTGCCTGATTTTAAAAAGATGGTGGTAGAGCAAATTGCCTGCTGAATGCTTTCACTCTTACCATGATGGTGGCTTTCTCCAACAGATCCTCACCCTGATTTAGTGATACATTAGAAAATAACTATACATATAGTAGATATAATGCCTGGTTTAGAAAAGCATTTTTAATCTGCAAGGATGTACTTCACAATCCAAATGACGGTTTATGACTATAATTAAGAATAAAATCTTATTTTTACATCCTTCAGAAACAATATGGAAGAAAGCTGTGAGTAAACATAGTAACTTTTAGGTTAGAAAACAAAAGGGTATATGTAATTGTGTATATTTACTGAAGAATTAGCAGAAAAGCAATGAACTCTAGTTATATTTTTATGGTCACTGTTGTGGAATTTCTATTGGCCAAGACAATGTTACTGGATTTCTTATGAGTAGATATTTCTTTTTAAATTCTTGTTTTAAAAATCTGAAGGTTTTCTAACGTCATTGTTAGACACATATTTTTTTATTCTTGTTTCTACAGTCATTTTTTGATTCTAGGAAATATGTAGCTTTAAAATTTTTCTAAAATAAGAAAAAGGCTTGAAAGTCTGTTGGCTAAAAAGTTTAAAAAAATCAACACACACCACTTACTATGTGGTGTAAACAGATTTTATCTCCTTTTGAAAGCTTGTACGTTGTGGCTGACTGTAGATACCACCAATAAGTCTCGTGTTTAGGGCTTATTTCACTTGGGGAACATAGTTCCAAATATAGGGTTAACATTAGCAGGCCCTGTTGAAGAGCCATTATTCTGTTCTCTCATGGATGAGAAGGGAACCAAACAGGGAAAATATGGTATGTCAGGAAGCTGCATGTTTTTCTGTAAAAATTATCTGCTGTTTGTTGATTGAAACCTGTCTTGTGACTTGGCCTAGATAGCCAAGGAGAGCCCCTCTGTGTGAAAATGAAGGGACTACAAATTACAGTAAAACTCCAATTGTCTGGCTTCCAGTGGTCTGGCACTCCTGATAGTCCAGCACCAAATGGAACCCAGAAGTGCTCCGGCCAGCCAGACAATTGGACCAGCTGTGAGCCCCATGGGCGCTCATGGCTGGTAAAGGGAAGGGGAGAAGAGAGGAAGGGGATTATACTCCTGTGATGGGTCTGCCGGGACCCGCACTGTGTCCGGCCAGAGGGTGGCAAACTCTCTGCCGTTTTGCAGGAAGGCGGGGAAGCCCGGCACAGCTGCCAAGAGTTTTCGGGAAGGGAGCTGGCTCCCCACCCCCCAGAGAGCAGTAGTTATCACCGAGCAGTGGGGTAAAGGGCGCCCCTGCAGGACCAACCTGGCAACACCCCAGCTGCTCTGTTCCGCCGCTTGTCCGCTGCTCGTCAGTTTCAGCAGCAGCGGACTTGGGGAAGCAGTGGAGCAGAGCAGCTGGAGTGCTGCCGGGTTGGTCCCGCAGCGTTGCCCTTCAACCCCCTGCTCGGCGATAACTATTGCAGTTGGGGGGGGGGGCGTGTTGGGGAGCCCGCTCCCCTTCCGGAAACTCTGGGTGGCTGTGCAGGGCTTCCTCCGCCTTTCTGCAAAATGGCGGAGGGTTCACCCCTCGCCGCATCGTTCCCCGCCCACCCCCCGGATGCAGTGTGGGTCCCGGCAGACCCGTCACAGTCCCCCGCCGGAGTACCTCCCAATACTCCAGCATATCGGACAATCCGGCACCACCTAGGTCCCAGTACCAGCCTCCCGCCCTCAGAGCCCTCCAGTGGCAGTCCTCCACCCCTTAGAGCGTGCGCCCCCCCTTCACCCCCCGCAGCCCAGCCTACTGTTTCCAAAGTCCCACTGCACTCAACTCCCTCCCCCAGCCCAGCCCAGCCCAGCCGATCCCAGCCAGGCTGCACTTCTGAACCTGGCCAGCTGGGGCTCTCTGGTCCAGCTATATCCATGATCCTGTCGGACCACAGATGTTGCTGGACCAGAGAGTCCCAGATTTTAGAGATTTAACCTGTAATTGCTTTTTTTGGGGGGGAGGGGTGTCTTTGCTGCCTGATTGCATACTTCTGGTTCCGAATGAGGTGTGTAGTTGACGAACTAGAGTTATGAGAAGCAGAATTATGAACCAAAGTTTTGCTGCACTTTGCATCCCTGAATAGCAATTGTTTCTTACAAGATTTTGCAAAGCTACTTTTTTGCTGAATATGCTGATGTAATACAGCCCACGTTAGGAAATAGTGAAGACAAACGATAGGATTATTAGATTATAAAATGCATTTTTTGATTACAAATAGACTGAAATAATCCAAACTGAGTCCCCAAGACCTCAGCATTTAGTTAAATTCTCCTTTACCGTGGACTTCAGCCTTAAAAATGCTGTGCTTGCTGTAAGTTTTGCCCACTGCTGTCCAGGTCAGTGTGGTGCTTCCGCAGCGTCAATCTTCCAAGAAGTGAAGATATGGCCTGAGTCCTACTTGAAAATTTTTTCTTTGTTGCTTCCACCTTCTAAACACTTTTAAAGCTCTATTGCCGTGTAAGAATCCCCCCCCCCCCCCCCCCACCTTATTTTTTGTTGTTCTTCCAGTCTTTTATTGGATTTTCTCTCTAGGCTTTTTCACCTGATGCTGCTTATGCCTGTGAATATAGGGCCAGTTTTTAAAAGATCTTTAGGTACCTCCTGGGGTTTTCAAAAGTACCTAGAATCTAAAGCTCATTGATTTCAATGAGTTTTATTAGGCACATCAATATCATTTAAAAACCTGTCCCATCATGACTATTTAGTATGGCTGAAACATCTACAAATCATCAGTTTATGTAGGTTGACTTGGGCAGATAATGAACAAAATTCTTTGCCAATAACTTAGTGAAGGAACATCACAGCTTGTTTAATTCCATAAAATTATTTAATCAACTCTGGTGTTAATAGGAAACAGTTTAAAAAATCTTGTTTAATAGAGAGAAAAGGGGGTAGAAAAAATTGACTGCTATTATTTTTGTCTTTAGATCTATTAGAGAAGTCCCGTGTTGTTAAACAGCCAAGGGGTGAAAGAAATTTTCATATCTTCTATCAGCTATTATCTGGTGCATCAGAAGACCTGCTTAGTAAGTGTTGCGCCTCTGCTGTATATCAGATGTGATGCCTGTTTTTTGTTTTCCTAATAAAACCATCTCAACCAATATTTTCATTTTTGTGTTCTGTGTGAAGAAAGGTATCTTTTCTTAACTTACTATTTATTATTTAACATTAGTAGTAGTAGTAAGTAAATATTTACACTGTGGTAATCAAAGTCATGGGCAGAATTGGGGACTTTTTTGTACTGGATGTTGTATGAACACAGTAAAGAGACCTCCCTTTCTCTAAAGGGTTTTCAATTTAAAGATCACCGAGTCAGTTTAATGTTGACTCTTTGTTAATACCAGTTATTCATAATACTGGCCGTAGGGGTGAAAGAGAGCCACTAACAAAGATACCTGATGATCTTATTTTTGTTCAATTGATTAGACACACTTAAACTTGAACGGGATTTCAGCAGATATAACTACCTGAGTTTGGACTCTGCCCGAGTAAACGGAGTGGATGATGCAGTAAACTTCAGAACAGTTAGGGTAAGATACAGCTCTGTTTGGGTTAATCCAAGACACACACATCAAAATTTCAAGTCCTTATTCCTGCAACTCTGTACTAGAGGGCATCCACCTCTGCTGTCATTTTTAGGACTGGGGCCTTAATGTTATGCACACTTTTCTTACAGACTTGCAGTACACCATGAGTTTGAGATGTAACATTTGTTAACCAATGTCATGATAGAACAGTTTGGTTTTGTATCTCTGTACTTATTAAGAAAAGTTTGAACTCTGGTGATGCTTTTCTCCTATTCTGTTGTTACATTTAAATAATTTCTTCAAAAATCTCAGCATTCTCAAATTTGGTATGAGTCTGCAATTACTCTAATTGAAGTATAGGCAGTTGGAGGAAAAAAATCTTTTTAAAAACATTGATTACTTCAGTGTTCTGGTACGAACACTACAGATTGTAATTCAGTTGGCATAAATGTTTAAACTAAATCCTCACAAACCTCACTTATTATTTTGTGATATAATTATCTAAACCTAGTCATTTTTTCATATTTGCATATCATAATATGTACAGTAAAACTCCAGTTGTTCGGCATCCAGTGGTCCGGCACTCCCGATAGTCTGGCACCAACTGGAACCCGGAAGTGCTCTGGCCAGCCAGACAATTGGAGCTGCTCTGCCCCCGGATTCCCCAAGTCCAACGCTGGCCAGTTCTAGCAGCGGCAAACTTGGGGAAGCCGGGGGCAGAGCAGCTGGAGTGCTGCCCACGGTGCGCAGTCTCCCCCTTCCCCCCCAGGCCCTTAATAGCCCCCTTCTGGTACTCCAGCATATCCAATAATCCGGCACCCCTTGGGTCCCAAAGGTGCCAGATGATTGGAATTTTACTGTATATGTATTTGGAAAATATTTGTATTCTGTGCTGATGTATATAAATGATGGAATTTAATCAAATATAAATATGTTTGATTAAAAATTTACATCTTTATCAAGGTTTATTTCCCTTTTCCAGAATGCCATGCAGATAGTTGGCTTTATGGAACATGAAACACAGTCCATCTTGGAGATTGTAGCAGCAGTTCTAAAACTGGGAAACATTGAATTCAAACCTGAATCTCGAGTAAATGGTTTAGATGAAAGTAAAATCAAAGATAAAAATGGTAAGATGACAATGGGCTTATGAAAAAAGTAATATTTGATTAGTTAATTGCAAACTCTGTAGCTTGTAAATACAAGATTTATTTTTACTCTTATATCTGGATTAAGGTACATTACTTCCTTTTTTATTCTGAACATCATCTCTAAGGAGATTTAGTTAAAATCTCTCATATTTAGTGGTTCGGTTAAAATTTTACTTACAAAAATGTTTTTTTCATTAGCTTTTTTTTTTAAATTAGGGTTTTAGTCTTTCCATTTTATGAAAGCTTTCTTCTAAAATATTAAATGGAAGCAATTGCTTTATGAACTGATGTACTATGTTGTACCACAGTAATTATGCAGTTTAATATTTTTTGGTTTTGTACTGCCAAGGTGTAATTTAAGTCACTTGAAAGGACTTCATTTGTTGTCTTTGGTACAGTTTGAAAATGTGGTGTTTTTGTTTTGTGTGTTTGAAAGTTCTGTTTCAGGAAAAAAGTTTCCACAGAAGATGGGAAAAGAATGACGACTTATTGCAATAGAACGAAATGGAAAATGCTTTCACATTTCAAAAGGATTTTTATGGAATATTTTTTCTATTATTGTTTTCAGCCAACTTTAGAAGGGGTAGAGTGGTAAAACCCAAGGTATAACTATGGGTGGATCTGGGTGGGCTTTGGCCCTCTCAATATCCAGGCCCACCAGCCCCCAGCCTGACTCTGCTCCTGCCAGGGAACAGAGGCTAGCCCCTCTCAAGGGCGTTGGGCTCTTGTTCTGCTCCGCTTGCATGACACTGCTGTCAGGAAGGGGAGTCAGAGACATTCAGGGCAAGCCTCGGCTCCCAGTCTTGCTCTGCAGCTGGAGCACAGGGCAGGCAAAGCAGCACACTGGGAAAAGCAGGACAAGCCCCCTCAGGAGGAATGGGGTAAGCCCTGAACACCTGGCAGAGGAGGCAGAGTGAGGGGGGAGGTGCACATTTTTGTGGGGGGGTCCCCATTTTTACAGCCCCCCCCCCGGCCACCGCATCTATTTCTCCCCCCAATCCCAGAGGCTGGCAGGGGCGGGGAGTTGGCCCCATCGCTCATACTCCACCCTCATTGCAATCCGCCCATCTGACCCATCCACTTGTTACCTATGCCACTGGGTAACAATCAACCAAAACTTTCCACTTCTTCAAAGTTAAAGATAATAATTAGCTTTTTGTTTGATATAGTGTTTTCTAAGTTTAGCCAGTACAAATTACAGTGATATGAAAGTGAATTATAGTTACACTCTCTTGTTTTTTGCTGTCATAGAGCTTAAAGAAATTTGTGAGTTGACGGGGATCGATCAGTCAGTGTTGGAAAGAGCCTTTAGCTTCCGAACAGTTGAAGCCAAACAAGAAAAGGTCTCTACAACCCTAAATGTGGCTCAGGTAAAGGCAGGTTCTTACTGATTTTTCTGTAAGATATATATAAAAGCAGTTTTCTTTTTCAGAAGGATTGTGGCACTCTCTTTTTTTGGAGGGGGGGGCACATATAAGAAGGGCCTGAAAGTGTTGTTTTATTCTGATTTTACATCAGATATATCATAAATGTAATTTCTGGATTGCTTCTTTTGGATCTGAGGATGTACATAAGAACAGCCATCCTGGGTCAGACCAAAGGTCCATCTAGCCCAGTATCCTGTCTTTCAACAGTGGGTAAAGCCAGAAGCCACAGAGGGAGTGTCAGACCAAGTAATCATCATGTGATCTCTCTCCTGTCATCCATTTCCAGCCTCTGTCAAACAGAGGCTAGGGACACCATTCCTACACATCCTGGCTAATAGCCATTGATGGACCTAACCTCCATGAATTTATCTAGTTCTTTTTGAACCCTATTAAAGTCCTGGTCTTCACAACATCCTCTGGCAAGGAGTTCCACAGGTTGACTGTGTGCTGCATGAAGAAAAATTTCCTTTCGTTTGTTTTAAACCTGCTACCTTTAATTTCATTTGGTGACTAGTTCTTTTGTTATGGGAACACGTAAATAATTTTTCATTATTCACTTTTTCCACATCAGTCATGATTTTATAGACCTCTATTATATCCCTCCTCAGTCTCCTCTTTTCTAAGCTTGAAAAGTCCCAGTCTTTTTAATCTCTTCATGTGGGACCCATTCCAAACCCCTAATCATTTTTGCTGCCCTTTTCTGAATTCTTTCCAATGCCAATATATCTTTTTTGAGATGAGGTGACCACATCTGTACATAGAATTCAAGGTGTGGACATACCTAGGTTTTATATAGAGGTAATAAAATGTTCTCTGTCTTATTCTCTATCATTTTTTTAATGATTCCTAACATTGTTTGCTTTTTTGACTGCTGCTGCATATTGAGTGGATGTTTTCAGAGAACTAAACACAATGACTCTAAAATCTCTCTTGAGTAGTTATAGCTAAATTATTCCCCTTGTATTGTATGTATGGTTGGGATTATTTTTTCCAATGTACATTACTTTACATTTATTTCATTTGTCATTTTGTTGCCCAATCACTCAGTTTGGTGAAATCTTTTTGAAGCTCTTCACAGTTTGCTTTGGTCTTAACTATCTTGAGCAGTTTAATATTATCTGCAAATTTCGCCACCTCACTGTTTATCCCTTTCTCCAGATCATTTATAAAAAGGTTGAAAAGGATCAGTCCCATTATGGACTCTTGGGTGACACCATTAGTTACCTCTCTGTATTCTGAAAACTTGCCATTTATTCCTACCCTTTGTTTCCTGTCTTTTAACCAATTATCAGTCCATGAAAGGATCTTTCCCTCTTACCCCATGACAATTTATTTTACTTAAGATCATTTGGTGAAGGACCTTGTTAAAGGATTTGTGGACATCTAATTACACTATATCCACTTGATCCCCCTTGTCCACATGTTTGTTGACCCCCTCAAAGAACTCTGATTTAGTAAGGTATGATTTCCCTCTAAAGAAACCATGTTGACTTTTTCCCCCAACAAACTATGTTCATCTACATGTCTGACAATTTTATTCTTTACTATAGTTTCAACTAATTTGCTTGGTACTGATGTTAGACATATCGGTCTGTAATTGCCAGGATCACCTCCCAAGCCCTTTTAAAATATTGACGTCACATTTTCTGTCTTCCATTTATTAGGTACAGAAGGTGATTTAAAGGATAGGTTACAAACCACAGTTGATAGTTCCACAATTTCACATTTGAGTGCTTTCTAGGGATGTTAAATTTCAGTTAGTTGATAGGACGCCTCTGCCTTTGAAGTGTAGCAACATTACTAGAGCTGTTGCTACACTTGGGCTGTTGGTACACTTCAAAGGTGAAAGCACTGTGGGGAAGATGGGGCCAGCGGGGCCATAGTCCCCATGGTGTTTCGAAGCGGCAGTGCTCTGTGGAGCCTGGGATCAGCTGGGAACTCCCCCGCTGATGTCAGGCTGCATACAGCATTTCAAAGCAGCAGCACCACAGGGAGTCTGGGATCAGCTGGGGGCTTCTCCGCTGACTCCGGGCTCCGTGCAGTGCTGCCACTTTGAAACACTGCAGGAGCCTGGTGTCAGGCTGCACGTAGCATTTCAGAGTGTCAGCGCCCCCATAGAGCCTGGGATCAGCTGGGGACTCCCCATCTGACCCTGGGCTCCACACGGTGTTGCCGCTTTGAAACGCTGTGTGCAGTTTGGAGACACCCCAGCTGGCTCTGGGCTGCACGTGGTGTTTCAAAGCAGCAGCACTGTGTGGAACCCGGGGTCTGGCCCCAAGCTCAACGTGGTGCTGCTGTTTTGAAGTGCCCCTTCCTCTCTGCCCCACCCCACTGCCTCTTTGTCATAGAGGCAGCAAGTGGGGGGAAGTGACTAGTCTACTAGCCTGTCGACTATCCGATAAGCATTTGCTTACCAGATAGTTGACTAGTCGTTCACATCCCTAGTTCTTTCAGAACTCTTAGGTGAATGCCATCTGGTCCCAGTGACTTGTTACTGTTAAGTTTATCAGTTTGTTCCAAAACCTCCTCTAATGACACCGCAATCTGAGACAATTCCTCAGATTTGTCACCTAAAAAGAATGGCTCAGTTTTGAGAATCTCCCTAACATCTTCAGTAGTGAAGTCCAAAGCAAAGAATTCATTTATTTTCTCCGCAATGACTTTATCGTCTTTGAGTGTTCCTTTAGCATCTCGATCATCCAGAGGCCCCACTGGTTTTTTTAGCAGGCTTCCTGCTTCTGATGTACTTAAAAAACATTTTGCTATTATTTTGTGAGTTTTTGGCTAGCTGCTTTTCAAACTCCCTTTTGGTTTTTCTTATATTTTTACACTTAATTTGTGAGAATTTATACCCCTTTCTATTTTCCTCACTAGGATTTCACTTCCTTCCACTTTTTAAAATGCTTTTTTATATATGTATGTAAATTGTTGTCTCTTGAAAATAATGTATAATATCTCTTATTTTCTCCACAATGTTGTTCGGTCATTGAAGTTGAATGGTGCTATTAAAACAAACAAATTAATGATTTTAGACAGTCTGATAAAAATTGCTTCCCCTCTCAACTTTTTAGCTTTAATTCTCTTGGCTCTTGTAACTTTACTAGATCATTAATTCTTGACCTAGGTTTCTCTGTCACTTAGTTGCTTTTGAAATTTTACTCTTAACCAGAAAACAAATTATTTTATGTTACATACTATAAGCAAAATTCTTTAAGGTGAAATTATTTTAAATGCATGCTTTCTGCATAGCTACAAAATAAGGTACTATTCATAAAGCACATCTAAATGAAACATTTCACAGCAAAATTTACCCCTGTTCTCCTTTTCTTTCCTTCAACACACTTTTTGAATGTTCAAACACACTTCATTTTGCTTTTAGATGAGTCATACCCTCAAGAAAAGGGTATAGGAAATTTTTCCTACATCTTGTGCAAAAATGTGGTAAACTTAAAATATCCTGCTGTGGCAGACCATCCTTCATTTTGAACAGCCCATTTGGTTTCATAGGATTGATGTGCTCTGGGCTGTTCTAACATTTTTTCAGATAAAATGAATAAATTCAACTTTCCTTATTGTTACTTTTTCCTGAATTTCCACAACCCTCTTCTTTCCTTCTCCTTCTAATGATATTAGTGGCAAGCCAGCCTGGAGGTTTGTATGTGAACAATATAAGCTATTTTTAGGAAGAGGAAAGACTGTCTGTTTGAATGTGCCACTCCTCATTCTTTGTTTATTTTAATCCAAGGTTCTTGCTTTTTCACCATAACCTTCAGTCCTTCCCCTCCCACAAATCTTAAGTGTTTTGTAAAATCACTTATACTTTTTCAGTTACTTACCTACTAGCTTATTCCATATGCTTATTGCCTTGTTTTGGAGTAGTTCTATTTACAGCCTCCATTTACTCCTTATTTTACATTATCTACCTTTAGAAGCTCAAACAAGTCTCTGTGGGCGTGGACATGGAAGGCTGGGAGGGTGATTTTTAAAAGATATAAAGATAACTTTTTGAATCTTATTTCAAAATCTTCTGCAAAGTCAGCTTTCTTCTTCTAGTAGAATACACTGAACTCCCTAACTTGTTTTCAGAACTTAGATTCAGCAGATCTGGTATGGTCTTTGTTGCCTGATGCTTCACCCTTCCGAAGGCTCTAGTATGCTCGTGGTGGTTCTGTCTGTTTTAGCTCTCAGTATTCTAGACAAGGTCTCACTATCATTTTACAGTGACCATCTCATTTCCTTGTAGTTTTTGTCTGCTAATACAATTGTCATTTTCCTGTCTTGTGTTTTATTGCTACTCATCAGGGAGTTAATGGTTGCAATGTCTTATAAAAAAAAAAAGCCAAACCCTGCTGATTATTGTGCTAGACAGTCTGTTTTTAGCAATACATGTATTTTCCAATTTTGACCTGAGAATTTATCTTAGTCACTTAAGTAATTAAAATTCGGATTTCATCACTCAATTTTCCCCATTTTTTTATGATCAAGGCTGCTTGATGATATGCATTTTTGCTACTCCACTAGAAACTTAACTCATGAAGCCCTGAAAAGTGATCTGAGCAGAGAACATAAGTAGGAACTTGTGAGAAACAGACAGGAGAAGTGAGATGGCAAAATGTTCAATAAACAATAATGCATTAGGGTTTTTTTAATACAAACTGAAGCCTGCTTTTCATTCCTCTCCTATCCTTTTACTGCCTTTGTCCATTGCTCTGCGTTCCTTATTGCCTCCTCTTTCCCTCTGCCATTCCATATTTGTTTTCCTATTTATCTCAATTCTTCTTATTGTTTTTTCAGCATATATTAGTGTGAGGGCTGGCACGTTCCCCACTAATAACCAGTAATAACCAGATTCATGTTTCCTAGGAGCCCAGTGAGAAACCCACTGGGAAGAGATACATATTGTAGAGTTGCTTTATCAAAGTCAGAAATGTGAAGTTTTATTTCACCTGCTGTTTTTCTGGTCTTCTTAGGCATCTCTTACATATGTGACTATTCTATGCAATACCATTAAACACAGGCTCCAGTTCTTTGTTCCTGCAGTGGAGTAAGAGTGGGGGGAGAAAGGGGCATGTAGGGAAAGATGACTACAAACCAGCTTTGCTCCTCTTGAGTTCTTGGTTCTGTTGGGCCTAAGTAAAGTAGCCCTAAGGCACCTCTAGCTACAAGCTCTCTGGAAATATTTACACTGTAGTGTAAACCCAGGGTCTCAGCTCAGCTCCAGACTAACACTTCCATTTACACACACACCATGAGGACCCTGTGGTCCCAGTATGCCATTCGGCTCAAGACCCCATTTGAGCCTATATCAAGCCAGGCCTCGGATACTACTTAAGCCTTATTCCTTTGCAGTGTAGATATGACCCTACTGTACTTGTGCTCTGGGGCTCTGCTGAAAGAATCCCACAATTCCACAGGCCGATTTTCAGCCTGTCGAGAGGACAAGGAAGCTTTCCCACGTAGCACTACAAAGAACGAGCTAGAGCAGCCACATTTTAGGTGGACACTGGGAACCCTGTAAATATGGTGGTTAGACTAAGGCCCACAAGTGTAGAAGCTAGCGTCCCAGGTTGGGATCCAGGGTTCAACTATTCCTAACCTACACATGAGTGTCGACTCTCAATGCCTAGGTTAACAAGACGAGGGTCTGCTAGGCCTGGGCTTATATTGCAGTGTAGGTATGCCCTACAGGAACATCTGTGCTATGTTAAAAACCTTGTGGAACCCAGTCTGAGCCTGCAGTCATCTGACTTGGCCTCGTGAGGCTCAGGCTGCAGGTCTACAAACTGCAATGTAGACATCCTGGCAGTGTAGACATGCTGGGCTCTGAGACTCTTCATTATTGTGGGCTCTCAGAGCCTAGGCTTCAGCCTGAGCCTAAATGTCTACACTGCAGTTTCATATCTCAGCAGCTTGAGCCAGGTCATTTGACTTCAGCCCACTGTGGTAGTGCTGTGGATCTCTTACTGCAGTAAAGACCTGTCCACGTGGAGCTGTTCCCGCAGCCTTACTCTCACCAGGCAGCGTTCTGACATTGAGCACGTTTCTTAGAAGCATTTCCACCCTTTTATAGCACTTTTAAACCTCTGCAATAGCAGACATGATTCAGAAGTAGCCCAATATTTCTAACGTGTTTTCTCTTTCTTTTGACTAGGCATATTATGCCCGTGATGCGCTGGCTAAGAATCTGTACAGCAGGCTGTTTTCCTGGCTTGTTACCAGAATCAATGAGAGCATTAAGGTAATATTCTTACGTGCCCATAAGGAAATCAATTAAAAAAAAATTAAGTGAAGGGGGACAGAAAAACTATTCTCGTCTGTTTTACTTTCTTCTTATGCACCGGTGCAATTTGCAGGACTGCCAATACTAGAGGTGAATATTTGTATTCAGATAAATCTCTTTACTTGTTTTTGTTAAACTTATGGAAATATTTATATTAACCATTTTTGGAAAACCGAACCCAACTTCTTAGCCTAAACAACTTGCATATCAGGTGCATTTAATGTGTCTTGACGGCAAATACTAAATGTGCAGAACGATAACTCAGTCTTTTTCTTAAAAGGCACAAACAAAAGTCAGAAAGAAGGTAATGGGAGTCCTGGACATCTATGGCTTTGAAATTTTTGAGGTAAGTGCTTTAGAATATGCATTTCCATAAAAAAATCTTTACAGCTATTCCTAAAACTAAATCTAGTTCATATGTGTGTAATCATAATTTCTCTTTCTGTAAATGAAGTCTAGTGCATATTTCTAAGTATACGCGATAAATGTAAACTGGAGTTAGATTGTATTCTTAGTATGCTTTGCATTTATAATACAGATTCATGAATGCCAAATTGCATATGTTGTGCTGATAGAGAGAGTACCACTTAAAAGTAAATATTTACTGTGATACTATTCTGTACATAGTAAATATTGTGGTATGTCCATGCTGTTATATAAAATTTGCCTCTAGTGAAGGTACTACTCTTTACGGCCTTGAGGTTTATTGTAGATATCTGTGAACAAGATTAGAAATACTGGTTTATGGTGCTTTTGGGTTGGTCAACTGCTGGATAATTCAGCTTTTATGGTATATGCTTCATTTCAGCTATATAAAGAATCAGAGCAGTCTTAACAGTTTTACAGAAATAAGAGAGAAAGAGAGAGAGCTAATATTTGATTCAGATTTTTACTCAACAAGATAGTTAATTCCCTGATCATATGAAGAAACTTATGAAAATGAATGGTATGGGACCGATCTGGAAATAACTCTTGACTAACAGAGCTATTTGGAGATGATGGTAGTTACTTTCCTTTAGAAAGTTACATAATAGGATGTTAGTGTTATTAGCAGAAATGTGCACTTGATTAAGCGTAGGTGAGTTTAAAAAAACTGGCTAAATAAATCTGAGTTTGTGGGGTGGTTGTGGATTGTTAAATTGAATGCCAGGAAACAAGATATTTATTAAAGCAAGTTGATATTTAAAAAATAAAGCCATAATAATAAGTAGTTAGATATAAGGACAAAATTGGAAGCAAAATGGAGGACTAAATGCTTTCCCCTCTCACATGTATATTGAACTATACTATAATTGAAAGAATGCTCAAAATAGTAAATTTTAAAATGGAGCAAGTTTGTTCATTTAGGCTGTGTCTATAGTGGTGCAGTCTTGCGCCGGAGCTATGCAAAGGAGGCTCAGCATGGAATATCGCCGAGCCTCATTTGCATAACTAATGAGCCGCCATTTTTGCGGAAGAGGCTCTTGCGCAACACGTCGCTGTCTACACTTCCCCTTCTTGCGCAAGAAAAACCCTCTTGCGCAAAGCCGTTGTGCAAAGCTGTTATGCCTGAAAATAATCAGCATAACAGCTTTGCACAAGAGGGTTTTTCTTGCGCAAGAAGGGGAAGTGTAGACAGCGACGTGTTGCGCAAGAGCCTCTTCCGCAAAAATGGCGGCTCATTAGTTATGCAAATGAGGCTCAGCGATATTCCACGCTGAGCCTCATTTGCATAGCTCTGGCACAAGATCGCGCCAGTATAGACACAGCCTTAGTGTCCAATTCTATTGAATGCTGAGCAACCTCAACTTCCACTGTAGGAGATGAGAGAAGAACTCTATGCCTCACAGCATTGAACTCATGGGTGAAAATCACCCAGATACACAGGGCAATCAAGGGTCAAGAAACAAGGATGGTTTGATATTGGAACTAGAGGTTATTGGAAATTTTCAGGTAGAAGGTTGTGCCATTGGAAAATGCTGATTAGTTGACAATGTAATGTTGTGGAAGCTAGTCAATTTTGATGACATTTTATTTTAAAATAATCTTTGAAAAAGGGGAAACATTTTTGGTAAGTTCAAGATGTTCTATTTTTCTTATTTCAAAATAATTTTTGGTTTATTTTGTATTTATATAATATACAAATTTTAAAATTCAAAATTGGTACATAATATTTCAGTGTTGTTCAAACAAAATGTTTGTTGACCTAATACTGATTTTTGCACAGAAGTTCATTTTCTGAGATTCTTCAAATTTTTTTTTGTTTCAAAATTGTGTATTTTCCTACCAAAAGACCAATATATTTCCCAACTAGCTCTAACTGGAACAAAATCCTAGCATTGAAATGATTAAAATTGATTAAAACCTGTTTACCAAACATTGTGCAGGTATAATGGAATTATTGTTATGGTCAGATAACACTGGTCTACAATTTTTTAGAAGTCGTCTGCTTCAGAGATAAAATGTGCTATTTATTATGTATTTTGATGTGCTGAATTCAAATATGACAATTAAAACAACTGATTGGCTACTGTTTCCAAGATATTTAAGTTTTTACATTTTACGTCTATGTATATTGTGTAGATAGTAGAGTTTTAATCATAAATTGTAAACCTAGGTCTTTTCATGTGTTTATGGTTGCTTTACATGATAATATTTCACCTGTCCTGTTTATGTAACTCTTTAAAAATCAGCAAAAGGGTTATATAAATAAAATTTATTATGAAACAAAAGGCAAAAATTTATTATGTACATAGTTTAGTCCTATTCAGTGTCTACTCGGCGCTTCTTGGCTTGTCATTGGTATTCATTAAATGGAGCATCTCTTGTCGCTGTCCAGCAATAGTCTGCAAGCATTGATGGGCTCCATTTGCCCTGATAGCGTTTCTCCATTGTTGCAATGTCCTGGTGAAATCACTTGCCGTGCTCGTTGCTCACTGCTCTGCAGTTCGGTGGAAAAAAATCTAGATGAGTGCAAAAAATGTATCTTTAGTGACATGTTGCAACCAAGGCTTTTGTATGCCTTAAGGAGGTTTTCCACCAACAACCTGTAGTTGTCTGCCTTGTTGTTTCTGAGAAAATGTATTGCCACTAACTGGAAGGCTTTCCATGCCATCTTTTCCTTGCCACGCAGTGCATGGTCAAATGCATCATCTCGAAGAAGTTCACGAATCTGAGGACCAACAAAGACACCTTCCTTTATCTTAGCTTCACTTAACCTTGGAAATTTTCCACGGAGGTACTTGAAAGCTGCTTGTGTTTTGTCCATGGCCTTGAAAAAGTTCTTCATCAGACCCAGCTTGATGTATAAGGGTGATAACAAAATCTTTCTTGATTCAACAAGTGGTGGATGCTGAACACTTTTCCTCCCAGGCTCCAATGACTGTTGGAGTAGCCAATCTATCTTGCTGTAATGGGAATCTTTTGCACGACTATCCCATTCGCAGAGAAAACAGCAGTACTTTGTGTATCCAGTCTGCAGACCAAGCAAAAGAGCAACAATCTTCAAATCGCCACAAAGCTGCCACTGATGTTGGTCATAGTTTATGCACCTCAAAAGTTGTTTCATGTTGTCATAGGTTTCCTTCATATGGACTGCATGACCAACTGGAATTGATGGCAAAACATTGCCATTATGCAGCAAAACATCCATGACTTCTAGGAATAACATGATGCAATTCATATCGTGTATGATGCAATACCAGCTTCAGATTGCATCATTCATTGTTTTGCCTAAAAAGCAAGTACTGTCCAAACCCAGTGTCAGCCGACGGTCAGGGCTGTGTGTGTGTGTGTGTGTGTGTGTGTGTGTGTGTTTCCGAGAAAAGGTTTAACGTCCGTGTCTTTACTGCTAGGACCGGGGTCCCGTCGCAGAGGGTGGCCAGCAGGCCAACAGATGCCCTGTTATATAGGAAGAGCTTATTACACCTTAGATTTTAGCTGCTAGAACACAGGGGTTCCTTCGCAGCGGGCAGCCTAGGAAAGGTGCCCCAACGGATCTTTGACCGGCTGAAGTTCTTTTAAATTGTGCTTGGTTCTATTACAGCAACTGAAGGAGTCAGGTTAAAGCTTAAACAGTTACAGGTTTATTAAAGAAGCTTATAAATCATATGGTTACAATGGCTATTGCTCTATTTCTTAAATGCTAGCAAATATATATATATATAGAGGTCTTAAAAATGATTACAGGAAAAAGGTAAAGATAGAAAATAGAAATAATGGTACTAAGTGACAGCTTAATCTTTAAAGAGCTCTAACACTATGTATATATATACTTAAACAAAGGACCACATCCAGGTACAATTTTTACCCCTTTCTGTGCCTCTTGACTCCAGCGTGTCAGGCCAGGGCCGGTCTCTCAATTCCTAGGAAAGACGAATACGAGGTAGGCGTCCCCTCTGGAACCTCGGGAGATCAAACACCTAACCCGACTGGCAGATAGATGGTAGATTGACACTCAGAGAAAATGCGCTGCTGGACCCATCTATATACCCCTGGGGGCCCGTATCCTCTTTCTTATCTAAGATGCCGAATTGTACTGGTCCGTTTTGTGGAGCCAGTTCTTACAAGCAAGTTTCAAATTAATTTACACTGGCAAGAGAGATAACTAAATTGTGAGTACTAGACATTTTTTTACTGGGCGAGAGATTCCTCCCCCCGTGGACGGCTGTGTGTTCGTATCAATATGGGTTAAGTCAAGGACACTCCTTGGCAGCCTCTTGGTCAGCAATTGGCGTATCTCTGTTTACAGCCATTCACGGTCACACAGCCTGGGCCTTCTGCTCTGTGTGCCCTGCATGCTCCAGGCAAGCAAAAATGGATGTTACAAGGGGGGGGTTCCTGTCTGGCTACACCCAGTCATAGATTTATTCATAGATCCAGTCAAGGATATATTTTAGTCATTTCTGGTTTAAATTGAGATGCCTTCCCTTTATAACTCACTTATCCTCCGCCATTCTCAAGTCAAGGGTCGTATATACTGACCCAATAGCATATCTTGAAAACTAGAGCCAATCAACAATTTTAAGCATATTTTCGTTCTCAGTGACCCAGAATTAGTAAAGTTTGACTACATTTATTTCAGAAGCATTTTGGCTGTAGAGCAGTGTAATTGAATCTGCATTAAGTAAGTTAAATTAAATAAAAGATACATGGCAAAACCAGTATTTATGGAGTATTTATAACTGATGGTACTGGCCATGTGGTGTCAAATACAATTAAAGAAAGGCTTATAAGAAATAGTTGCATAAAAAAGTACCTGCCATCAAACAAATACATATTAGTAAAACTTCTTGTATATCAAAATAGTGAACTAATGTTATGTAATTAAATGAAAGATTATGTAATATATGCCATATGATAAATATATGAAGATGAAGTGAGATAATCATCTGATACATCTACCAGCTTCAATAATAGAGTCATTTTGTTGGACAGGTGTTTTACAAAAGGATTGTTATGCATATAGAATGTTAGCTGACATATAAGCTAATGGCAGTGAATTTACAGAACTAATTATTATTCTTAGTATTTCTAAGAGATGATTTTAAAATCCCCTTAGGAACCAATTACTGCATGTTTTGTTATCTCTTAAACTAGTATGCACTGTCTTGATGGTAAGAACTATGATAGTATACATGATAGGTTTTTCAGAAGAAAAGAGCATTTGGGATGCCATTCCACATGCAAACTTGTAATGCAAATTTGAAACTTGATTCGGTACATCAAAAGTAGAATTGCTTATTTGAAACTAATCTCAAATAGCTTCTGTTGATCTTGGATCCCTTTTAGACCCCCTTGTAAAATTGCAGCATTAATCCAGAACAGGTATTTTCTGCTGCACGTATTCTCCTGTTTATATTCAGTTAATGTACAAAATCTAAATATTTCCCTTCTTAAATTTTTAAGATCAGCTATGTGAGAAATAAGGGCAGAAAAGTGGAGAAGGAAAGAAACATGTTAGAAAATTCAGGATGGATGGTACTTATTTTTCATCTTTTGCCTAGTCTTTGGCAAACTGGTATCTTCTCTATTTACAGAGGAAGGGATGACATCTTAAAACCAGAATAAAATGTTACCATGACATCCTATTATTCTCTTGGTTTCTCCAATTTAGTTAGTATAATTTACCATGCTTTGCACGGGTGTCTTTACAATTGTCATCTGGACACCGTAATAGTAGTTGAATTAAAATCTGGACAAAACAATCAACTCCAGAAAACTTCAGCCATCCACATGGTAAATGATCCATTTGATCAAACATGGTATAAATTTCATAGCCCAAATTTAATATGCATATACTTCAGACCTGATGACAATGTCATGATTAGCAACACATCTTTTCTTTTTAGAGTTCTGATTATGATGATTGCTTTTTAAAAAAAGAAGTACAAATATGAGGGTGAGGCTCCAGAATATCTTGCTGAAGACTTACATTAAGGAAGGGTGGTTTTGTGTTTATAGCAAATAGGTTTCGGAAGGTCTAAGATTTATTCTCAGCTCTATCACAAGCTTTCTAACATCTAGTCTAAGTCTTTTATAACGTCTTTATCTAAGTTTCTCCACCTGTAACATGGGAACAGTAATACCTACCTCTCAGTGGTTGTAGTGGAATGTACTGGCATCTTTAAGAGAAATGGCTGCTAGCCCATAGTAGGGGCATGCTCTTGCATTAAAAAAGAAACCAACAACGTCTGCAAGAAATTTTCCTCACCACCTTGTAGTCCCTTCAGGTCTCTAGACAGGCTTCCTCCAAATCCTACCGCCACTCAAGCTCTCCCTAAATGAGGCCCACAGGTTTTTCTTTTGTGTAACGCTGGCAATGCCTTCTGACAGTCTCTCCTGATCGCAGCACACTTTGCTGCAGTGGGATAGTGATTATTTTAAATCGTCTGACAGCAGATGTAATAGAGGTACACTCCAAAAAACTGCATTAGCTAGTTAATGGAAGTGTTGTATCAACAATTCAGCTGACAGCAGAATGTGTGTTTAAGAGTAGAACTGTCTTAATCTGTTGTTTACTAAGAGCCGGTACATGCAGGGAATCATAGAATCCTAGGGCTGGAAGAGACCTCAGGAGGTCATCAAGTCCAGCTCCCTGCCCAAAGCAGGACCAACCCCAACTCAATCATCCCAGCCAGGGCTTTGTCAAGCTGGGACTTAAAAACCTCTAGGGATGGAGACTCCACCACCTCCCTAGGTAACCCATCCCAGTGCTTTACCACCCTCCTAGGGAAATAGTTTTTCCTAATATCCAACCTAGACCTCTCCCACCACAACTTGAGACCCTTGCTCCTTGTTCTGCCATCCGCCACTGCTGAGAACAGCCTCTCTCCAGCCTCTTTGGAACTTCCCTTCAGGTAGTTAAAAGCTGCTATCAAATCCCCCCTCACTCTTCTCTTCTGCAGACTAAGTAAGCCCAAATCCCTCAGCCTCTCTTAATAGATCTTGTGCTCCAGCCCCCTAATCATTTTGGCTGCCATCCCACTGGGCCCTCTCAATGTGTTCACATCCTTTCTATAATAGGAGGCCCAGAACTGGACGCAATACTCCAGATGTGGCCTCCCCAGTGCCAAGTAAAGGGAAATAATCACTTTTCTAGCTCTGCTGGAAATGCTCTTCCTAATGCACCCTAATATGCCATTAGCCTTCTTGGCTACAAGGGCACACTATTGACTCAAGTTGGTTACCCCTGAGTGCTGGCTCCCACCTGTCCGCAGTGTGTAAACATGTTTATAAAAATAAACATCTTTTAGAGTCACTGGTCAGAGTGGAGATTTTAAAATATATTTTATAAAAATGGATTCATTGATTTTTAACTTCATTTTTGTTAAGAAATAATAGAAGCTCATTCTGTAAACATTCATCAACACTATAAACATTGATTGTGAGCTTTTAAAAATGGATGACATCATTATTTTGAAGATCAAAATATAGACTACACAAAGTCTGAGTGTGCTAAAGGGTTGTCCCCTAAAGCATTGACTTAAATCCATGATGTGTCACTGGACCAACACTATTTAGTAGGTCCTTACTGTCTCCAATTTCTGTAGTTCTAGGATTAATTTGCTAAACTGTGTTTTGATGTGATTATATCTAAGTTTTCTTTGTGTAACCCACACAAGCTATGTTTGTTGAAGCCGAAGTTGATTCTTGCTCCTCCCACTCACCACTTGGGTTTAGTGTGCATGTACCAAAAAATCAGATTGGAGCAAGATGGGTTCAGAAAGATGGGCCTAATTATCTGCCTTTGCCCCGTGAAATCACTGGATGTTTTGTCATTGCATTAATAGGAGAAGGGGTGGGCCTGGTTAACTAACTGTGGAATCTGTGTGATTTGGACGTAATGTTGTTACATTTTCATGTCATTAGTGGGAAGTATATTTTGGAAGTTTTGTGTATATGGGCATCTTAAATACGTACATTTAAATGTCATGCTTCTAGGGTTCTTTGCCTAGAGATGTATCTTTACAGAAATCATGCAATTAATCTGCTTTTCTTGAGCATTTTTTCTTTGATTTGTGTGAATGTTCACGGAGGTGAACACAAAAATGGGACCACAGAGAATTCCTCTTGAAATCGAAGTAAAAATTAGTAGGCTATGTTTTGTTGGATTTGCTGAAGCCTTTATGTTGTGTTTTGTGGTATTTGTTGAGGTCTTCATATTATTATGGTGACGTTTTTCCCTCTCAAAGATAACGTCCATGGTTCTAAAAAAAATTCAACAGTTCTGTCGATGGATGTGTTAAACATACAACTGACTGTGTGAGGCTTCTCTTCAGTGCTCATCGCTACAGTATTTAAGCTCTTTGATCCCTAAAGGACTTCAAGGAATAAATATTAAACAAAAAATACCTGTGGAAACATCACGGAGATGGAAAATTTAGACTCTTCTGACTTGAATTTTTTGTGACTAGGAGAATACCTCTGTGATCTTTCTCTCCTACTTGCATTCTTCTGTCAGCATTTCCACCTTCCAAGCATCTATCTTCTGTAGTTACTCCTTTACAAATCAAGTCCCATTTGCACATCTGTTAAAATCTCCATCCTTCCCCTCCTCCTACCCATGACTTCACATCTGGATATAGGTTAAATCTGCAGGCCTTATGCTCAGTGCATCACATCATTCCTTTCAGTGAACCAAGAATCTAAGCTTTCCTTTATGGTCTCCCTTCTTAGCAATTTTTCCTCTGCAATTGGAAGTAGTCAAAGCTTGGTGCCAGAACTGGTCTGAATTGTCCATCTACCTTGGGCAATGACTTGTACTCACTGTTGTTATCAGTTAACTGTGTTTGATATGCTAAGGCAAAGGGAACAAACCATGAAGAGATAGCACATTGATGTAGATGTAAAAAAAGTAGTTGCCTAATTTACCCACAGACAGCATGATTCTGCAACAGAGAGCAGATTTTAGCCCCGTAGCTCTATATATTCCAAGAATTTACAGTGAAAAATGTCACCAAACGAGACTCTGAAGTCAAATAATTTTACACCTAATAACAAAGAAAAATGTGTACGTTCAAGAGTGTGTATCTGAAACCAGGTGTGGATTTGGTCATGTTGAATCCATGCACTGTCTCAGGACTAGACTGACATGGTTACCATTCACTGTCACAACTGATTAACAATTGAGAGAATGAGCTTTTGGTCGGTTAATCATCTGCATCTACTTTCGATGTGAGTTTGTATCTGTCAGGTGATGTTGCATTTGCTAGCATCTTTCGTTTAACTTGGGAAACAATGTTCTTTAGCCTATGAAGGTGATCTTGCTTTGCTGTGCCTTCCCAGGCACAGCCAGTATAGTACTGCTATACAATGCAATGATTTAATGGATGTTTCCAGCATTAAAAGAGCAGACTACATCATGGAAAAGAAGCATCCCTGGTAAAGTGCAAGGTTTCTGATCATTAAGACTTTTTCCTACACTATTTGAAATTCAACATCTTTTATAGAGAAGCTTTGAATCTAAAAATATTGTTCCTACCCCCCTCCCCCATTTGAGTCCTAATTATCATTAAAGCACTTACTATCTCTAGATCAGAAAAGCAACAAATATTGTATGACACTAGAAAATGTATGTTATTACTTTCTCAAGTGAAGTTTGGTGGGCCGCAGTCACTTTATCTGGATGCTAATCAGTAGTGAGGGAAAAAAACAATTAACCACCCCCCCCCCCCCCCACCACCAATCCCTCTCCTCTCCCCCAAAGCCTCAGTGAGAAGATTATAAAATACTAGGTTTATTTCATGGAAGCAGTGTAGTGAGTTGGCCAGTAGACTTCAAAGTGCATCTAATTGAGAGAGTATGTTATTCAAGGACTTTTATTATATTACTGAATTATGTAAATATACAAAATGCACATAATGTGTTAATGTGATATCTTGATAGTAGCTTTTTTTCAATTCAGTATTTGCCTGGAAGTAAATATTCTAGTTGGAGTAGAATTTCAGAGAGCTGTGAGAAGAAATGTCTTTCCTCAACATTTAACTTAAGTTAAAGTCTTGATGAATGTCTGTAGGTGCAGTTATCCTGTATTAAGGCATTAGTACTTGCGGAAGTTAGAGTACACTTTCTCTTATTGCAATTATATTTTGGCCATCAACACTGTAATTTGTGCAAATGCTAATAATAAAGCTGCACTGTTTAAATGGGTTGCTAGAGAGATAAATTCTAGTATCTTGATGGTTTTAAATCAAATTTAATTTCCTATTTTAGATTGCTTGTAAAGGAAAGAAATATGTAGATTTTTGGTTTTGCTTTTCTTTACAAAGTGTAAGAATGCATCTTTTTAAAACGCAAATTTGAAAAACGTTTCCGTGTGTGAATAATAATATAAACATTTTATTTGTGTAACATATGCATACAAGTCTGTAGAATTTAGTACTAATCACTATTCCATATGGAGGTGCTTACCATATGGAGATGCTTATCCTGTAACAAGGTTTATCGATTAAATAGATGATTTACCTGGCATTGCTTGAGTCCTTAACTCAATTTGTGTTTTTTGGAAAATAAAATGAAAATGTTTGTGCTTCATTTGAATCATTGCTCTGGGGTGGTACTGGGGAAGAGAGGTTCAGTATGCTGGCTGCCTCGGGGGAGAGAGAACTATCCCAGCACACCTCAGCAGGTGGGGGCCAGGTGAGAAGCCCCTCTCCATTGCTGCTGCAGCTCAGTCTCCAAGGAGCAGAGCATGTCCCCTAATTGAGGCATGTCCAGGTTCATCTGTCCCCTGTGCTCGCCAGCCAGAGTGAGGAATGCAGCAAACAGTGCACTTTTCCCTCGCTCCCTGAGGAAGGGGAACAGCCAGCAATGTTCCTGTACCAATCAGGGAGGAAAGGAGAGCTTCAGTCCTTCCTCCCGCCCACCTTAAATAGTGCAACAAGGGTGGGAGGCTCGGGGCTTGAACGGTCCTGGATTGGGATGGGGCGAGGCGTGCCCCCAACCAGCCACTTTCCTGTGCCTTGTGATTCTGTCTCTTTCTGTTTTATGAGAAGCAATCCCATTCCAAGCATGTCCCATTTTCCTGGCACAACCAAGCCCTTAAAGCAACTTAAGTTATAAGAGGAAACTGTATACTAAATCTGGTGGTCTAAGCTCTTACTGTTTAGGAGTTCTTGAACAGACAGACAAACTCTCTCAAATATATGGTCATAGTAAAGTCTCATTTGTGACTGTCCAAGCCACATGCTGCTCACTGGCTAGGGAGAAGAGCAGCATGGGAAAATTCCTGTTTTAGGTCATATTGCCAAATAATGCAGGCACCTCTACATACGGCGTAATTTATATTTATAGTGCATTTTACATCTTCAGTGTGATGTACAAGCTATGGAAATAAAGTTATTATATAAAACTAAATAAAGACTAAAAAATGCAACTGTACAACCATGTATACCAGCATTCATTGTGCAACTTTGTGTGCTGTAATGCTACAGAAATTGTATATGAACTGATTGCAGTTTATGTAATTTTGTCTTTTTGCTACAGAATGCAGTAAGTATGATTTGTTTGCAGTGAGATTTGGTGCATGCTACATTTTATCTTCTTTCTAGAGCTGTGCAAATTTTACCAATCCTGATCTGTAATTAAGCTTTGAAGGAGGGTCACGATCTGAAGGAGCTGCAAAAATTGTTGGGGTGTATTTAGACAGCAACTAGACACCCACAACTGGCATGTGCCAGCTGACTTGGACTTGCAGGGAACAGGGTGTTAGGGCTATTTGATTGTTTTGTAATTATCCTGTTTTGGAGTCCAGACTGTAGGACCCAGTGAGGTGAGCAGAACAGGCAACCATCAAATGATTCATCCACTCCCACTGCTCACTCGCAGCCTCTGACAAACAAAGACTAGGGACACCATTCCTGCCCATCCTGGCTAATTGCCATTGATGGACTTATCCTCCATGAATTTGTCTAGCACTTTCTTGAACCCTGTTCTAGTGTTGGACTTTACGATATCCTCTGACAAGGAGTTCCACAGGTTGATTGCATTGTGTGAAAAAGTACTTGCTTTTGTTTGATTTAAACATGCTATCTATTAATTTCATTTGGTGACCCTAGTTCTTGTTTGTGGAGGAGTAAATAACTCTTTATTCATTTTCCACACCAGTCATGATTTTATAGACCTTTATCATATTCCACTTTAGTTATCTATTCCATGCAAAAAAGACCCAGTGTTATTAATCTCTCCTTGTATGGCAGCCAGTCTGTATTCCTAATAATTTTTGTTGTTCTTTTTCGGAACCTTTTTCAATGCTAAGATACATTTTTGAGATGGGGCGCCCGCATCCGCATACATTAATTATTCAAGATGCGGGCATACCATGGATTTCTATAGAAGTAATAGGATACTCTGTCTTATTCTCTATCCCTTTCTCAATCCTTGCTAACATTTGCTTTTTTCACTGCTGCTGCACATTGAGTGGATATTTTCAGAGTACTATCCACACTGACTCCAAGATACCTCTTTTTAGTGGTAATAGCTAATTTAGTCCCCATCATATTAGATGTATAGTTTGGATTATGTTGTCCAGGTGGGTGGGAGGGCCCCAAGAGTTTGGGCTCCTGCCCAAACCAGGAAGTCTAAACAGCAATAAAACATCCCCACAGCCCAAGTCCATCAAGCTGGGGTTGGTTGGCATTGGCCTGCTACAAGTGTCTAGTTTTTGTGTAGACTAGGCTTTGAGATCTGCTTTGATTTTGCTTTAGCTTAAACCCAAGTTGATCTGGGTACCTGTGCTACTTCAGCTTTTCCTAATCTGTTTGAGTGTGTTCTTAATCGTGGTGTTAGTACCTCCGCAGCTAGTTGATTAAACCTATGTTTATAAAAGTGCAGGTTTTTTATTATCAAGAAATGTCAGTCTGACTTCAGCTTCAAAGGTGCTATGTAGGTAGGGTTGCCAGGAATCCGATTTTCAACCAGAACACCAGGTTGAAAAGGGCTCCTGATGGCTCCTGTCAGTGTCACTAACCAGGCTGCTAAAAGTCTAGCTAGTGGTGCAGCAGAGCAAAGGCAGGCGCCTTTCCTGAGTGGATCCTGGAAGGGGCTGGCATGTCTGGGTGCTATACACGGATGTTAAGAGGTGGGTAATTGACTAATCGTGTAGTCAGTACAATTCCTATCGGCTACACAATTAGTTGATAAGGGAAGGCGCTCTGTCCTGGCTTGCACAGGTCCAGGAGCTACACCTCCCTAGCAACCCCTGCCCGTGGCAGCAGCAGCCTCCCCTGCTCTTTCCATCTCCCTCATCTCTTCCACCTCCCGCCCCCCCCCTCCCGCTGTCTCTGAAAGAGTGGGGAGCAGGCAGCACTGAGGAAACAGTGCTGGGGGAAATCGGCTTTTAAGCAACACTCCTGTTCTCTCCCCGTCCCTCCTTCTGCTTCTGATACCCCAAGCACCAGCTCCACAGCTCCCATTGGCCAGGAACCAGTGAAAGTTGCAGAGGTGACGCCTGTGGGCCTGGGCAGTGCACAGTTCCCGCCCCTTCTTCCCCAGCCTAAGAGCCAGACATGAGGTTGTTTCCAGATGCCACCTAAAATAAACATCACTTGGAGCCTGCACCCTGAACCCCCTCCTATGCCACAACCCCCTCCCACACCGCAAACCCCTCATTCCTACCCGCATCCTAGATCTTGCACACCCAGCCAGAGCCTTACCTCCTCCTGTATCCCAGCCCAATGAAAACAGACATGTGAGGGAGAGAGCAAATGATGTAGAACAGTATTTCCCAAATGGTGTTCCACGGAACCCTGGGGTTCTGCGAAGTGAAAATAAGGGTTCAGTGAGAAAATTCCATTACAATAACATTTTATGACTTAAATATTTTTGTACACATTAAATGTGTTTTTTTTTTTGTTTTTAAATATGTGCAATTAAACTAGATGTTGATCTCATGACCTTGTTTAGCATTTGTTTATTATTGTCCTTACTTATTTGTGGTCTACTTTTTCAGCTCCACATATTAGACTGTTATTAGTGGTTCCACAACATTCTTTTGAGTTTAAAAGGGTTCCGTGGCCAAATAAAATTGGGAAACACTGATGTAGAGAGTGGGGAAGGAGTGAGCAAGGGGTGTTTCTTGGGGAAGGGAGCATATATGTGCATTCAGTTTTTAACTATCAGAAAATTGGCAAGCCTGTATGTAGCAGACTTGTTGCCAGGTATAACTTCATGGTTTAGTTTGTTACACAAATCTCATCAATCCTCCAAAACAACCAAAGACAGCCATACTAGCTAGTAAAAAAGTAAAATGTTGGAATGTCTTTAATGAAGAAGGAAAGAACTGTAGTAATAACTAGACTTACTTTTACATCATTATAATTAAAATCATTCTAATAGATATGCATATTTAAGGTGTTAATGAGTTATGAACACTTACTAATAAAAAAAATAGAGCCTAGGATGTATCCTTTTGTCCATGTTAAGCAAGTATCAGAACATGGGTATCTGGCAGCTAGATGCCTTGATTTTAAGATAACTGAAATAAAAAGTGAAATTCTGGCCCCTTGGAATTTTATGACAGTTACACTAATGGTTTCAGCGGTTTCCTAGAGTTTAGGAACTTGTCCCAACAGTAGTGGCAGAGAGTCTGAAGTTTATTATTTTGGGAGTGTGCTGTGATAATATCCAAATGATGACATTCCATAGTTTGATATGTCCTGCAGTGCTGCTCCGAGTGGCCACAGGCCCAGCTAGTCAGTCCATAGGGAAATGTGATATTTCATTTATGATGGATCTTATAACAGTACTGATAATGGACTTGTTTCGTCTGCTCTGTCAGGCAGAGTTGGTTAATCCATGAATGGAGTATCAGATTTAAAACAACAACAACAAACAACCCACAGTGTTAGAGAGTAGACTGTCATCTGTGTTTGCTATGCAGGGTATAGAGGTTTCATGGTGTATGTCTCAGAACCCGCAGAAACCTCCCTATAGAGGCGCCCCGTGGAACACATGCTCAGGGTCAGGGGGAGTCCCTCTCTACGTGATCTCTTTGCTCTAAAGTTATGGGAAATTACCATGTCAGATTATGGTAGCCCCATTTTAACACCCTGCTATGTGGAAATAATGAAGAAACACCGTAAATCAAATGTGCAGAGTTTCCAGACCCTTAGAGTGGGGAAAATCACATGAGAAGATTTGACCCTCAATTTTGAAATTGTAATCCATTTTTAACAATGCCTACATGGAAATGGCACTTTTAAAACCAGAAAGAGTAGCCAAGAAAGCTGCTTGTAGCCTCAAGTCCTTTGCAGTAACTTTTACTCAGCTGAATTCCAGAGCATGGTGCGTACAACAGATGAACAGAAGATGTTGATTTATTTTGCAGGACAACAGCTTTGAGCAGTTCATTATTAACTATTGTAATGAGAAGCTACAGCAGATCTTCATTGAACTCACCCTCAAAGAAGAGCAGGAGGAATACATACGAGAGGTAATGTTCAAATTCAATTGTTTGTATGCTCACTTCTTACCTGCTTGCCGCTCTTTCTGAACTTGAGCCTGCCAGGGAGAGGAGCTCTGTTTGTTGCCACATAGTTCCCAAGGTACCTGTGCCTATCATCCCCACTTTGGTCTTGAACCTCTGTAACCTTTTTCAGGGCAGAATTCCAAGTCGCACTCCTAGACTGGGGATTTAGATGTCCTGTCATTGGGCCTGTGCCTCTCGTCACAGTTTCATGATAGTTCTGTAAAAGTGTTTGTGTGTGCATATCTGTCAGACATGGGGCCCCTTCATTCCCCCGTGTCAGGCTGGTCACTTCATACAGTTTTCAAGCCTTTGGCTTCTTGAATGAGTCTGTAGTTTTTCCAAGTGGTTTCGCTGAACTTGTTTACCCTGCCTAGGGATTTGTATTAATTACTCCCTAGTGATATTAGTTCTTGCAGGAAACCTGTTAGCTCCAGAAGAAAAAGTTATTTGTGTGTAAAACAGACTGAACTTTCAGATGGATGCATTATTAGTGACACGTGAATGATCATTCTCAGGTCAGTAAGGTAGACGGCATGGGAGAAAATATGGTGGCAGTATTTATGTATAGATTTCTCTGAGGGCATGTCTAAACCTGTAGTTCTCTAACTGGAGTCTGAGGACCACTGGGCAAAGGGGAGCAAGCAGGTTTCAGGAGGGCTCTACTAGAATAGCACAGAGAGCAAGGCCGGCATTAGAATTGCCCAGGGCAAAAGCTGAAAGTAGAGTCTTGTCACCTGGGACTGAAGGGCACAAGCTGGAACTAGAATCTTGTCACCTGGGACTGAAATCTAAGCCAAGCAACTTAGCATCATGGGGTGCCATATGGCACGGACCCCCAGACAGTTGCCCTACTTGCTACCCCCTTATATAGGTCGTGGCTTTTTATCCACTGGATATGCAGAAAAACAGTTGTGGCATAGGCATGGGAATTAAGCATGCAGGGGGTCCTGCAGCACCCCCAGGCTCATGGCTTAGTGCCTGGCATCCCTGCTGCCAGCCTCAGCTTGGGGGGGGGGGGGGGGAATGATAAGACAGGAATCAGGGGTATTGGATTTCATCATCCCCGCTCTTAAAAATGTTCCCACGCCACTGTGTTGTGGCACAGGTGGATGGGGGAGTTTGTATAGCATGTTGGGGAGGCCTCAGAAGATGATTAAGATCTTCTGGTCGAAACAACAACAAACAACCCCCAGCCTGCAGCAGTGAGTCTCAGAGCCTGCCAACTGACTTGGCATTGTGTTCCAAGACTGAAAATAGTCTAGACGTTCATGGTTGGGTTGGAGCCCAGGCTTTGAGACCCTTCTCCCTGACAAAGTTTCAGAGTCTAAGTTCCAACCCAAGCCCAAACATCTACGTGGCTATTTTTAGTCCTGCAGTACCAGCCTTGTACTCCCGAGTCAGTTGGCCTGGACTCTGAAACTTGCTGATGTAGTTCTTTGTTTGCTCTGTAGATATGCCCTTTGTTTTCTGCAATGAGTTCTTACAATAAGCCATGCGTGCTATTCTAAGAACAAACTGTAAAGATGAGTTTTGGAGCCTTAATTACTATACTTTGGTGTACAGTGGCTGTACAATGTTTTTATTGATTGTAGCAATGTGCCCCACTAAAGTATGTACAGGCCATAGGAAATATCCTTCAAAACTTTAGAAACTTGTGTGTGCTGACTGTATTGAGACTGAATGGCACTGTTGTGTAGTGTAAATATTTTTGAAAATTGGGTAGACTCTTCCTGCCTATAATCATTAAGGCAACGTGGCACTTTGGCAAACTTTTTTTCTTTTTTTCCTTCCTTTATTGGTCAAGCAGTTGAAAAGATAATTACTGTAATTTACTTCATGAGTTTGATTTCAAGCTTGTTGAAGAAACTAAGTATGAAACTGAAATAATTGCATTTTTACTTTATAAATTTGACTTTGTTCCTTCAGGTTTGAAGCTGTAATGGTTTTTTCTGTCGTTAATTGTCATCTGGTGTAGGGTTATTCCATACTTGGAAGTTCTACTGTTGATTTTAATATTTTAATTTTTTCAAATATCTGAATAACAGCCAGACTCAACTGCTGTTTCCAGATGATCTCATCTAAATTTAGCTTTTTTTTTTTTTCTTCTGTCATGAACAAAAATTAAGAACAGAAAAACCTTGGTCTTAGATTCTTGTACTGAAATTACGACTTATTTCCTTTATAAACATTATAAGTGTACACACAGCATTACTGACCCAAGGCCTTGCAGTATAAAATTTTGGCTTGTTTCCAATGAAGTGCATGGGAAATTGACATAGATTGAGAAAGGGAATGGAAAGCAAGTCTGGAAGCTATTCAAGGGCGTTCATTTTTGCCAAATAGCGTTAGTGGTAGATTTTATTTTTAAAAATGCAATGTTAGGGTCCAAAAATCTGCATATATAGGGCTGACTTTTAGAAAGAGTTTTTTAATAAATAGGAATGCAGTGAAAACATGCCAATAGAGAGGACTCCTGCAATTGATTCTCTCAGTTCATTTATTATATGTTTTGTTTTTATAGGGCATTGAATGGACTCACATTGAATACTTCAACAATGCCATAATTTGTGACCTAATAGAAAATGTAAGTTACGACTAAAATATTTTGCCTTTGTGAATTCTTGTGCTAAAATTTGAATTAAAATTTGAAAATAGAGATGTATAAAATAGAAGCAATATCATAACTGCATTGAATTAGAATTAGTTTGAGAGCTTTTTAGCATGGATTTCAAAACAAGTGACCTCTGACTATTAAAATAAGTGAACTGTGATTTAGTATACTAAAAATCTAACATACTTCAAAAGTCTGTAATGGACAAAGGTAAAAAGTTTATATGTCATTGAATTTTTTTCTTAGAGATGTGCAGCACTTACTAATGAGATAACAAGAACACATTATCAGTTTCTTCCATGTAATCAATGTTTGATGCATTGCTGTTTTTATTAAAAGCTGTCATGATCAACTACCAGCCATACTGTAAATAACATTTATTTTGAATGGTAACCAAGCAACTCAGTTATTGAGTCATTGTATACTTTGATATAGTATGTACTTGTACTTAACCCCAGTAGTTCCTATTGATTTAACATACATTCTGTTTCACATCTTGCTACTACTTCCTTAACAACAATGCAAACAGAAACGTGGTTTGACCAATAGTACAAAATGCATGCTAGCTTTTGCCCATAAATTGATTACCTTACTTTCTTTTGAGTGGAAGGCTATTGATTAGCCTCTTAAATAAACAGCATAGGAGAAAAATGCAGTTTAAATTAAAAATTAAAAGTACGTCAGAAGACTCAAATCTCAAGAATGTGCATTCAGAAACACAAACCAAATGTCTCTTGAGGACATCAGGTGAGGGAAATGAGAGCTGGACAGATTTTGATTTGCTATGAAGAAGGGCCCACTTTCTAGTTTGCACAATGTAAATGTTGATTAAGATTTTGTGACTAGCTAATGCAGCATCTTCAAAACTTCTTAAGTGTTAATGTGCTGACTGTTCTAATAACCAAGCGAAATAAGTCACTATAGTGGGAGTAGTGGGCTGGCTAGTTCTATCCTTAGGTCTATAGCTGGCCTGTTATGTGACTTTGAACTCTATTTTTCATCTCCAAAATCAGGAGATGGATCTTTCTTTATGAAGTGCTTAAAGCACTATATAGCAGCTCATTAGTATTATCAGTTAATTTAAAAACACTCAATGCTCTCAAACTGAGAGCTGTTCACAGTTGGCTTTTACAGGTCATGCTCCACCAGAATCAATGGAGTTTTGCTGCTTATGCTAAGGATGAATTTAGATGTGGGAGCTGAATTAGTTCTCAGTGAAGAATTAGACCTTAAATTTGAACTTGTGAAAACTGTCCTATTGAAAAACAATGTCAAAACTATTTTTTAAGAGGAAATCTGTTTTTTTTCCCATATGCCCAGGTGTCTTGAAAATGGTTCAAGTTTTCTTCAGTTTCAAAACAAAAATTCATGTTTGATCTGAGATTGAGCTTGTGAACCGTGTGTCCAAAAAGAAGAATTCGGGAAAGTTACAGAATAGGGTTTCAGAATAGAATGGCTTCTTAGCTCTTAATTAGAATGCAGCTATAGTGGGATGGTTGGAAATTTATCAAGCTAACTTCAAAATTCTGAGGACCACTGAACAATAGCAGAAAATGTACGAATATGGCTGATGTTTACTTCTGACTTCATTTCTAAGCATATTTTGATTATGTAAAGTTCCATTTTAGTTGCCATTTGTATAAGGTAGCACTGTTTTATTTATCTCCATACAATGTTTTTGCTTTTAAACTACAGAATCAAACTGGAATTCTGGCTATGCTAGATGAAGAATGCTTGAGGCCAGGCACCGTTACTGATGACACCTTTTTAGAGAAACTGAATCAAGTTTGTGCCACTCATCAGCACTTTGAGAGTCGAATGAGCAAGTGTTCACGTTTCCTGAATGATACATCACTGCCTCACAGCTGCTTCAGAATTCAGCATTATGCTGGCAAGGTACTGTACTGAAAGAACATCCCCATGGCTTGATGTGCATTCCTATTGAGGCCAAAACTGCTCCAGGTGTGGGAAGTGAAATAATGCTTGTACTCTTTTAAATACAAAATGAGGATACAATGAAGAAATGATGTGGAAGCTTGGAATTGCCTTCATGAAATGCAGAATATAAAGTAACATTTCTTCTGTTCGTTAATCTTCCTATTCATAAACCAATGATAAGTTAATTGACAATGAATTTTAATGTTTAAGGATTCATCCTGCACCCACTGTTGTCGATGGCAAAACTCCTGTTGACTTGATCACTGGAAGTGTATAGCTTTTGAAACCAAAAAATGTCCTGTTTAGAGATGCACACATTTGAAGATGAAATATTATTTAAAAAATGGGTTTGCTATCCTAGAAATGGCAAATACGCTGAGAAAGTGGAGCACTTAGAGATTAGAGAATAGCAGAGTTTATTTTGAAATCTTGTGTGTTTAGACAGATGGAAGATTGTATTTTGCTTTTTACTAAGCTAAACAGGAGGATAAATAGAGACCTCAGTTTGAAGTTCTAGCTATTTTTGTGTGTGTGCAGCTATTTAAAAATAAGAAATCATGATAATTAAATTAGCTAGAACAAGACTTGAAAAATGGTTTATTTCAGGTTTGGACAGGTTAAAAAAATCCCACCCATCCTTGTTTAGAACAATGTATTGATCCTTTTCAGATTGAACTTCTCACCTGTTTATGTATCACAAATTTGATATCACAGTTCTGTGTGTCAGCTCATGGCTGTAAAGTTTCTGGGAGCAGGATTTCCCCTCATCAGCATACTAGATAGCCTAATGATATTTTTATTTTGTGATTGATTGCTATCTGTCCTGGACTACTATTTAAGGCATTTTTATTTGTTAATTTGATTGTCAACATTAAAATAAATTGAATGAAGATAATCTTAGATATTCAGAATGGAATTAGGGTAAATGATCTTTCTGTACTAGCAGCCAATGAGTCTCCACTTTTTCTGATATTTACTAACTGGGTAGAATGTTGAGTCAGTGCATACTATTTTTGGCTTTTTTTTCCCGTGAAGTTATGTATGTTTTTCAATAGTAATGCCTGTCAGTGTGTTTCTTATCAGTTAAATTCAGAAATGCATCTTATAAAGGAAAATGAAATATGTTTTCAGTCATTAGATGGATAGTAAAATATGGCTACATCATTAATATGTACTATAGACAAAAACTTAATGAACCTGAAGGTGTCTGTATTATCAGAGAGATCACATGGCAAGACTGAAAAAGAAGCCAACCCAAAAAACTAGTGTGTTCATTTATGGAGAGCTGGGCAAATCTCTGCTGGAGGCTTCCTGTATTAGCAATTGCAGCCCAAGCCTTCCTGTCCATGCATGTTATCAAGCTGTTTTCCATCTAAGGATTATCTTTAAAATGTCAGCCTTCTGGGGAATGTAAGATAGCCAGTACATATCAATTGAGATTTAGGAATTTCCTAGGTTAATTTTGAATATTATTTTGTAACTTTCTGGTTTACGTACATAAATTATATAAATGTGGCTGACTGGCTAGTTATTTTGGGAAGGTTTTTGGTGTCATGATTTTAAAACAGTAGGAAATAATCACTGCTTTTTTCAAAGGGAAAAATTAATAATTTGGCTGAAGTAAGGAAGCTTTGTTGGTATGTTAGTGGGGTGAGGATCTTACCAAGTTCTGTCTTTTACTGAAAAACGAGTTACTTTCTGTTAAATATTTTGAGTTGGCTGAAAATTTACTATTTTTTTGCCAAAACAGGAATGTTCACAGAAAATATCCATTTTATTCAAATTATTTTAGGCTTTTGTTGACAAAATAAAAAACCTGAAAAAAGTCGTTCATCTCTTTCATGAAAAAAAATGTCGAGAGAAATTTAAATGAAAATATTTTGATATTGGGTATTTTTTGGAGGAAAAATATTCATATGATTGCAGGGAGAAGAGGGACTTCCTGACTAGCTTGAATTGTGACCTATCCTGTATCCTATGATATTGGTTAATTAGATTCTCTTGTTTTAGGTTATGTACCAGGTAGAAGGATTTGTTGACAAGAATAATGATCTACTCTACCGTGACCTCTCCCAGGCCATGTGGAAGGCCAACCACTCCCTCATTAAAGCGTTATTCCCAGAAGGTAACCCTGCCAAGATTAACCTAAAGAGACCCCCAACAGCAGGTTCACAATTCAAGGCTTCTGTAGCTACTCTGATGAAGAACTTGCAGACAAAAAACCCAAACTATATTAGGTAAGTTATTCTGTGATAAAGCTTTTAAAAAAATGGATTTGTCTGCCTTAACCAAATTTCATTGTGAAAAAAACAGAGAATGGATGTCTCCAGAGAGTAGTTCAAAAGATGATAAAACCTTTCTCTTGTAGCGCATTGGTAGAAATTTAGTCTAGCGGTGTGTCTAGACTACATGGATCCGTCGACGGAGCCATGTAGATGAGTTTACTCGGCAAAGGGAAATGAAGCGGTGATTTAAATAATCGCCGCTTCATTTACATCAAAATGGCTGCAGCGCTGTGCCGATCAGCTGATTGTCGGCACAGCACGGTGGCCATTTTGATGTAAATGAAGCGGCGATTATTTAAATCGCCGCTTCATTTCCCTTTGCCAAGTAAACTCATCTATACGGCTCCATAGACGGAGCCATGTAGTCTAGACACACACCCCAGGTGAGCAGTGACTGAAAAGTTACTCTTTCCTGCTTGTTCAGTTGTCTCTATGAATTGAGTTGTTGTGGTTTCCTGAACCCTCTACCAGATCTGATTTTCACAGTACTTTTGGCATTCTTGGAGAGTTCATAGGATGAAATGACCAAGAAATACAACTGCTCCCTTACTCTCATAAAGTCAGGGTGAGGTACATTGGTAGGAGCAGTGTAAGGAAACTTGCATTGGTCCTGCTCGTAACACATAATTGTTTGTGGATAAATAGGACTTCATTCCAACATCTTTCAAAAGTAGGCAGTTAAAAAAAATAGAAAAAAAAAATAGAGAAACTGAATAAAATTATGGTTCTGATCTAGCAAAGTGCATAAGTACATGGTTAGGATTTAAGAACTGTAGTAGTGCTATTGACTTCAGGGAGCCTATTTATTCAGTAAGGCTTAAAATTAGTTACATGCTTAAGTGTTTTGCTGGGTCATAGCCTGCCTGCATATAATATTTGGAGATATACCTATCTCATAGAATTAGAAGGGACCTTGAGAGGTTATTGAGTCCAGACCCCTACCCTCTCGGCAGGACCAAGTACCATCCATGGCAGATTTGCCCCAGATCTCTAAATGGCCGGCTCAAGGACTGAACTCTCAATCCTGGGTTGAGCAGGCCAATGCTCAAACCACTGAGCCATCCCTCCGCCCAGCACATCTCACTGGTTTGTACTTGTATATGTGTCAAATGTGATGTGACAGCAGTTAACATGTACGTAGCTAATATTTTAGAATGGCAAGTTTGTTTTCTGTCGATAAGATTTTAGGACTTAAAAATTGAAAGTGGTGTAATGTTCAAATCTGATGCACTTACCCACATTAAACAGTAAGTAACATTTGATAACGTATGCAACTTAAACTAACATAATAGCTTAACACGTACAATACAACAAATGAGTATTCCTACAGAATTCAGAATGTTGTTTCAATTTCCAGGTGCATCAAACCCAATGACAAAAAAGCTGCACATATCTTCAATGAAGCTCTAGTGTGTCATCAGGTCCGATACTTGGGTCTTCTAGAGAATGTCCGGGTTAGAAGGGCAGGCTACGCGTTCAGACAGCCTTATGAGCTTTGTCTAGAAAGGTACAAGATGCTTTGTAAGCAGACCTGGCCTCATTGGAGAGGACCTGCTAGGTAAGAAGAACCCTGGTATTCTTATTCCTTCATAGCTTAATGGATACAATAATTGCTTTCCAGATTTCCTGGAATTTTTTTAATAAATCGGGGATTCTAAAATAAGACTATATAATACCTGATCTGGTATGCCAATTTGGCTTGATTATTTCCTCATTATTTGTATTTCAACCTATCCTTCCTATGCCAGACTCTCTGTGCTCCACATTGTTGGAAAACTGACATTTTCAACTCAAAATCTAAAAATTACTCTCACTTACAAAGGAAATTATTATAGTTCCTTTTAAATCTCCCAATAGAACAAGTTTTTATTCTAGCAAAAAGGGCAAATAGGCCCTCTAACTTTTACTGATTCTCAAGAGAGACCATCTCTCTAAAATAGAATGAAAATGATTAGATAGTCTGGAAAGAAGTGATTTGGGCAAAACTCTTTAAGAAAAACAAAATCTTCTTATAGCAACCTGCTTCTTTGACAACATTGCAAATAGTCTTCCTTCATCTTTTTTTATAATGATTTAAGATAACAATTGCCATAAAGAGTCATGGAGTAGTTACATAGCTAAAAACAACAATATTGAATCTATAACTTGAAATTATACAGAGCCCTGAAAATAGGTATAGCTATTGTCCCAGATACAAGTTTGCTGCTTCCATTCTCAAAGCTTTTACCCATGCTTCTATGTTACGTGGAATTATATTTGGTATAAATTAACACAGTAGTTTTTACTTTGTATCAGTCACTTGAGTAGCATTATAGGAGTTTGAACATCATCAAGATAATGTTAAAAGTGCAATATTTACAATTTCTCCCAAAATAATTTGGACTCTTTTTAGGCATTGTTGTGTTGCTCCTGTAGTTTGACATTTTTTACATTTTTAAAACAGTTCAAATTTCTCTGAGTGGCTAATATTTAGTGATCTGTAGAGTAAACTGCTTGGAGGTGCAGGTGTAGTATTTGACTGAAAAAAATAATGTTTCGACATTCATGTGTGATCCTGTCATATTTTCTTTTCAATGTAAAACCCATAGGACTGTCAAAGCTAGGCCATTGTTGGCACTGCTTTACAGTAATTGTTCTCTTTGCGCACACACATTGCTTCATACCCTTGCAAAATAGAATTCTTCTGTCTATAGCTAAATTAAATAAAGGGTAAATGAGGTACATTTCCATTCTTATGTCAAATGCTAAGGATTTAAAATGTGCTTTAACATGCTGCCTATTATCTAATGTCATGTTTGTGTATCTAAGTAGTCTTTGCTTCTTGTGAAGAGTGTTAAAACATAGCTCAAAAAAATCTCATTTTGTTCTCTTAGGGCTGGTGTGGAGGTACTGTTCAATGAATTGGAAATCCCTGAAGAGGAATATTCCTTTGGCAGATCAAAAATATTCATCCGCAACCCGAGAACGGTGTGTGAACAAACCTCCTTTTCTATAGAATCAAAGATATGTTTATGGGGTGCCAGAGACCTGGCACTGAATAAATAAAATTGAGGGGTGCACTTGAAACTTTCTTTCTAAAGCTGCTGCCTGCTGATTATGGTAGAGTGCCTCCTTTTTCCCCAGCCACTTTAAGCACTAATCAAAGAGCAACTTGCATGAAGATTGTCCATCACTAATGCTGAAGAATTTGCTAGATGACTAGTGCAGGTTCCTGGAAGTATAGTGATAAACATTGTATAGAAATTCAAAGGATTAATTTCAGGCTTAAAAAAAGCATTAAAATAAATCTAAATGAGGCTGGGAAGAGATGAAAAGCCTATGGAAGTAATTGTCTGCAACAGTTCAATGTCTTAATATAAGACTGAATTCACTGAATAACGTCAGGATGTAAGGCATATATTAATCAACACCACATTTGTGGCCATGTTCAGTAGTTATGGTCTACGAGCCAGCTAAAGATTTCTCAAGAGGCGAAGAATGGGACTCGAGGGATTGATATATTTTTGTTATAAAAGTTATGCTTTTGTGTTTTGCTGTCACTTATTTTTAACTCAGCTCTTCAAATTAGAAGATTTGAGAAAACAACGCCTAGAGGACCTGGCCACACTCATTCAGAAGATTTACAGAGGCTGGAAATGTCGTACACGTTTCCTTGTAATGAAAAGGAGCCAGATTGTGATTGCGTCCTGGTACAGGAGATATGCTGTAAGACACAACTTTTATTAAGCAGAAGTTTCTTATTATTTAATAATGATCTTTTTTCTTAGTTATCAGCTTGATGAAAGTATACAATTTTACATCTGTGTTTTGGCACCCAACATAGTCACATAAGAGAACTGAAATAAATAGGCTCAAACTGAAGTACTAGATCTGTGTGAAAAGGATTGTCAGGTTATCCTGGTTGGTTTAACCATTTGGAGACATGATTTTCTAGCAGCATTAGCAAGACCTCTCTAAGCATTGGGTAAAACTTTGTAGCATATATCAACATGCAACCAATGCAGACAAAAGTTTAGTAATGTTTACATTTTACTGTATGTGAAATTCTGTCAATTGTGTTTTGCCTTTTTCATAATTTGAAGCCTTTAAATTTGAGTCAAGACTGGTTGGGAAGGTCCCAATGATTTATCCTATTAGTTTCAGTTCATAGACTTGTTTTTAAATTGTGCTTGCTAATATAGTTCTAAAACCATTTCAGAATTTGTTTGTAGACAGGATTTTCCAGATTATGAACTAAGCTTAAGTAATGTGTTGTTTTCAATCTTTTTTTCCAGAGTTAGGTAAGAGAAGTTTTAAGTTCCTTTTGTATGACTTTTAAAAGCCCAAGTGTCCGTTAGATGAAATAGCATGTCATACTGAAACAGAACTCTTGAAATAGATATTATGATACTGTCAAATTAGTGTATCTGAGAGGATGTACAGTTCCTGATAATATTATATGTAGCTTTGATTTAGTATTCAATTTGATTGAATACGAAGGTCAGTCAAACACGATCTTATCCTGAAAAATTAGAAAATATGTGTCTTTTTTTATGTCTCAGAATAACCCATTTACTGTCTTGTGAACACTGTAAAAATTCATTTTCAATACAAACTTGTCCAGTTTAATTTACTCCCAACATTAAGATTGGATTCCATTGCAGCTATATATCTACATTACTGAGTAACCGGCAGAACTTCAATGGCTTAAAAAGAGTTGTCACTATTGAAATTTGCAGGTCTGTTGATATAAGAAAATGAGAACAAATGAAAAACCAATGCTTGACCTGACCAAATGTATTTCCTAACCAGTAGAGCTGCATTGGCTTCCTGCAAATGTACAGCAATAATTTTATTACAATATAGTCTTTGGACTTCTTCAATCACCCAAGAAAATGCCTGCTCCTTTCTTTGAATATGAGGACTACTCTTGCATCAGAACTAGTGTGTCTGGAGCACAAAGAGGCCAGGATTTGGGAAGCTGTGTAAGGAGTGTGAATTTATATGGCATGTGAGGGAGAACATCTTAACACCTGTACACACCCATCCCTCAGCAGAGCTGATCAGCACAGGTTTCTCAGACTGGATGTTGAGCTGAGTATTCAGCCCTTCATATTGCATTGCAGAACTTTCAGCTTCTTGTTGATCGAGTCTGAGACTAGCCAGTAGCTTTCTAGAAAAATAAGGATTTTATGATCTTGAGAGGAAAATGTTCAACTGCTAAGGAAATTGTCCTCATGGTTTTCATCAAATTGACTTAGGAGGATAGTTTTACCAAGCCATCTTTTAAAAACCATTATTAGTACTGATACTATAATAGAATGGTGCGTATGAAGCACAAAAGTCTTATGGCTGCAAGTGGTGGGCACGGCTGGCAAACTGGAGCAATGAGTTTGTGACAATCTGAACTATTTTATCAACAAAACAATTGCTGTTAGTATTTCATTCACATAACTTTCCTCTGCGCTGGAGGTTAGTCATTCTTTGTCCATAAAGTGTCCTTGTCCATGTACTCTGCTGTCTGTTTCCTCTTGAGTTAGATGTGGAAGCCACACCTTCATTCATGGGATGAGAAATTATCCCACTCTTCTCCATTACTTTTTGGTTCAATTGTAATATGACTATATTTGTCAGATGTTAACAAAGAATGTTTTGACAAAGGCAGTTTTGAAACCATGGCTTTCTCTGCTAAACTGTATTTATTGATTTTTATTTTTTTTTAAATACAGCAACAAAAGAAGTATCAGCAGACAAAGAGTTCGGCTATTGTAGTACAGTCTTACATCCGAGGATGGAAGGTGAGTTGGATATCACTGAGCAGTGGCTGCCTTGGGTTCTGCTAGCCTAGGCTAATAAAGGCTGATCCTCTTGGGATCAGCTGAGAAGCGATGAGTGGTAAGGAGCAGATTAATTATCCAGTTTATAGACTTTCAAATCCTAGACAAAACTGACTACGGTTGTATAAAGTTTATGGGTCAGCCAGGTTCTGGTTCACATGGTTTTGTAGTCAGTCTTCTATGCCTGCTGGGGATACGGGAATGTTCTTGATTCATACATAGCTCATGGATAGAGTGTGTCTCATTACCCTTCCCTATCTTTGCTCCCAACTTGTGTCACCGCCTGTTTTTAGAGAATCCTGCCCACTGCTAGAATTGTGGCCATGACAGAGGTTTCAAGGAGCTAGGTTGTAAAAAAGAGAGAAAAATTAGATTTCCTTTGCGTTCATGTAGCACCGACAGGCAAAACCGAACCTGGGACCTCCGGACCTTAATACATGAGCCTCTACTGCATGAGCTAAAAGCCAGCTGGCTCTCAGCTAAGGCTATAGAAGAAACTGATTGTTTCTCTCTGTATGTGGTCTAAGTGCCACTAAAAGTACACCATACCCAGAAAGTGTATGGGTTACACTCAGACAGGAACTGGAGAACACATAAAACCTAGTTTCAGGAGAGAGGCAAGTCTAATGCTTGCTTGCTTTGTTTTTAAATCTTGTGGGGGAAAAAATCTTGGCATCACAGTACTGTTATATCCGTTGCAAAGTAAACGCTTCATGTGCTACAAGGCTAGAGCCCACTGTTGCAGAACAGGTGCCAACTTACACTATTGTGTATCCCAAAAGAATTGAAAACATGGAATTATTCTCTGTGCAAACTAGGATTAATAAAGGTTTAGTGACCAAGATAAAAACTGAGTTTTTACATAAGCTAATATTTATGATGTAGCTCAGAAAGATTTTGTTTAATTTTGTTCAGTGCCGTTGAAAATGATACTTTCTGCAATTCAGTGCTTTAGAATTGTGGTTCTCACCTTTTTGGGGTCAAGATGCAAATGTTTATAGCCTATTGCAACCCAGTAGTATGGGGATGAAGGCCTGGGGGGCACATTGAGGCCTGTACATCATTCACTCCACAGTGGTTGGCATTGTGCCCTGAGACTGGTGAGAGTGGCTCTCAGCTCTGGCCATTGCAATCTGTAGGGTTTCAGCCCTGTCTCCTTAACTGGACCAGATTTGTGTGAAAGGAGTTGTGAGCTGGCTCTTGGCATTGCAGTGCCACTCTCTCAAATGTATCCTATTCAAACTCCTGTCATTGTGACTGCTGGGCCAAGCCAGAGTGGTGCTGGGAGAGGAGCCACATGAGTTGCCATTGGCCCTTTGAAATGTTCTGAAAACCCAGTTTTGGTTCCCAATCCATGGACTGTCTGATTGGCATTAGCACATTTACGTTCTAAACCAGGACTCCTCAGATCATGAGTTGAGAGCTAAAATTGGGTAGCCAGAACTTCGTAAACTTATCAAGGTGAGCCTCTTGAAACAGGTTAGGGTTTTTCCCCCGCTACTCACCATGGAAAGTTCCAGAACTTCAGTCCTCTGATGATTAGAAAATAATTTTAAACTGATGGCTAGTTTGTATCCATTTGTTCTTGTGCCAAAATTGGCCGTTACCTTAAATAACTCTTTTCCATTGCTGATGTTTATCCTTTTGATGTATTCACAAAAAAGAGAAAACGAAGAACTGAAGGATTTTTCTCAGATGAAGATTTTTTTCAAATCTCATGTATAACTTTGGGGGTGTCAGACTCATTCAGAGAAGAGGGCTTTCTTACTTACAGTGTACGGGCCAGGAAATAGTTTTAGGGCTTCATACACCATGGACCTCTCTCACTCATCTCTCTGGGAGGGTTTGCAGATATCCCAGAGACGACAGCTTGTATGTAGCAACTATATTTATTCAGTACCTGTATTGTCAATATTAGTCAGTGAGAAAACCAGCTGTTTCTACCCTTGGTTTTTCTGATTCCGTACCACTTCTCAGTATTTGCATATCTCCTATGTTCTTGCGGCAATTCCCAGTATCCTTCCTTCAAAGATTTTGATCTCGCCTCCTTTTCCTTTCCATTCACTTTACCTGCTCCGTGGTTGGTCATTGATAAGTTGACACAAGTGTCATTATCTCGCTTTCGAATTGATACTCAGTTGTAACCCACACTGGAGCTCAAACCTGAGAGTCATTGTTTGTGGCTTTCTGTAGGCGTGATATTGGTGTATACTCAGTTCATATTTAAAAGGTTATCTCTGCAATCATGAGGGTTCAAAACTTACTTTTGTAAATTAAAAGCCGAGATGAATGTTATTTTGTAATATATCATGCCCTTGTAAGGACCAGAGTGGGAAAGAGATAGCGAGAATTTTTTTAATATGACCGATGAAGTCCTACCAAGCTACTGATGGAGTTGTCTGTTGAATGAACAGTATTTTTAGTTAGGCACTAAGTATCTCTTCATAGTAATTTGCTTGAGTTACCTACACTTGATTTAATAAAGTTAGTCTAGCTTGTCTGAGAGTAGTCACGTTGCCAAATAACCCTCAAGTAGTACAGAATGTGATGAGCCCTACAGAGTAGCTGCCCCCAATTCTTTGCTATCTTGAACACTAGCAGCATCTGGGCTTCAACTTTCCTTACCACACAATGGTTGAGTTTAAAGGACCACTTAACTACAGCTAGAGATTATTTGTGTATGAGTGGGAGCTGGGTTACCGTATTTTCCGGCGTATAGGGCGACTGGGCGTATAAGACGACACCCTATTTTTTTAATTAAAATATAGGGTTTCATCTTATACCCCAGCGCCCCTCCGCCTCCTTTGCTCCCGGTGTCACTGGTCTGCTGGAGATGGTCCCCAGCAGACCAGAGGCACTGGGAGCAAAGCCGCAGCAGCTTTGAAAGCCTCGGGGGAAGCCGGCGGCGGGGCATCCCAGGCGCGCCTGGGATGTATACCTGGCGTACAAGACGACCCCCGATTTTTGGGGGATTTTTTTTAACATCAGAGGTCGTCTTGTATGCCGGAATATACGGTAGCTTACTCTGATGCTGGAATGAAGACAAGCCCTAAGTGCCAGCCGCCTCTGGGAGCAGACCAAAACAGTCACATTATTTTAGTATTATTTGTCTTACGCTAGTGCCTAGACAGAGATTCTAAGCAAGGCTGAGGCAATATTATGCTAAGCACTGCACAGATGTAAAACAAGACTGCCTTGAAGACAAGGCAGGTGGAGATTTTTCAAGTGTTCAAAATATTCAGGAGTATAGATATCACTGAAAGTGAATGAGCTGATGTTCCTAAATCATTTAGACATTTCTGAAAATCCCGCCCACAATTTAAAATGAGATAAAGTGTGCAAGTGAATATTATCTTGATTCTGCAGAGGGAAATGAGGCTCCAAGAAATCAGTAACCTGTCCCAAGTCACATGAGAAGTCTGTGGCAGAGGCAGAAATTGACCCAAGAATCCCAGTCAAATGCTGTAACCATAAACCCAACCTCTCAGATCTACAGATTAGTCTGCTAGTGGAGCTACAAAATTAGGGGGTGTGTTGGGTTTGGTTTGGTTTTGTTCTCCCTCACCTCCCTCAGATTTGAACTAGAAAGGCATGATTGGTAGGTTATAAATAATTGAAATTAAGGTAGTGTTAGAAGTAAGGGTATTTTTTCTTTTGATAACAGGCTCGAAAACTTCTTCGAGAACTTAAGCATCAGAAGCGCTGTAATGAAGCTGTCACAACTATAGCAGCTTATTGGCATGGTACCCAGGTAAGAGAATGACAGCAAACATTTAGTGTTTCAGAGCCACTGTGTGAAGCAAAGACCCTCTAGAAAAGACAGAAATGTTTTGACCCTGCTTAAACTACTTGCATTTCTCTTTGCTGCACACATTTTAACTATTGCCGTCTGGAAAATCAGGATATGCTTTTATATTTACTGTTTTGTAGTGACTGGTTTCTTTCTTTCTCTCTCTCTCTCCATTGGGAACCTGCAGTAACTTTTCTGCCCTAAACTTTTCTATAACCCATTTTCAAATACACCACAGGCGCGAAGGGAACTGAGACGACTGAAGGAGGAGGCTAGAAATAAACATGCTATTGCTGTTATTTGGGCTTACTGGCTTGGATATAAGGTACTTCATGCACACATTTCATGATCCCTTCATTACCCAACAACACCCAACTTTAATCAGTAGTATATAGTGAGGATTAATAACTAATACAAGTGACCTAGTAGATATTAAAGCATGATCCTTGATTTCTCCCATTTCTATTGATACCTCACTTAATAAACTTGACAGCATCCTAAATGGTAGTCTTGTATACTAGGACATTCTAAGCATGCTTACCCAAATAGTACTGATTGCTTACTAACAAGCCATTAAGATAGATTAAAAATGATTAGTGCAGTAAGGCTAAGATAGAAAACGTATTTGAACTAAACTTAAATGTGCTAAGCATGTGTTTCTCTGTTAAGTGCTTGCAGTGTTACTCTTCTAGGTTTCTTTGAATTGGATTGTATATTCTGTGACCTAAATTAAACAGGCTCCTTTTAAACTGAAAATAGTATGTTTTAAAATCATAAATATCTTTTATTTGTAATTTGTACAAAGTTTGAAATCAGTTTTAATTGTTTCTTTGGTTGTGAGTTAAATTGTTAGAAAAGTACAGTATTGCAAAGTATAATATTATGACAAGGATTTTTAAGAGCAAATGATGTTAGCATGCAGTTCTCAACTTATGGCCCTAGAAAAATCCCAGGAATTCCAGCATCAGCTGTTTGTTTTCAGAAGTGAAGTCCCACTGAAAGATTCTTGCTAATCCCAGGCTGTGATTGTGGGCTATGTGAACATTTGAAATGTTTATGCTAGAGAATAACATTGAAACGATTGTTTTAATTAACAAAAACTCTTTATTAACTTAGAATATTTTATTCAGTTAGTCAATTAACATTGTATTATTTTATAGCCCAGTTATTATTTGGTTCCTGCTTTATGTATGCTATCAGAACACCTAGGAAGTTAAGTGAGGAAAGAAATATCTATGAATCTCATAGCATGCTATCATACAGCCAAAGTGCAATGCTATACTTGATCATAGCCATGCTATTTTGTCTAAGAAATAAATCTCTAAGAATGGAAATATAATCCTGGGAATCAACATGAAAACTCTACAGAATTTAGCTTATGAGATATTTTTTTCATTCTAGTTTGACTTCCAGATGTCACAGTAAATTCTTAAAAAGCTCTTGTTACCAGACACATGTTTTCCCTCATTTATTTTATGTAAATTTGTTCATTTTATATGCATACATACATACACACACGTGTGTGTGTGTGTGTGTGTGTGTGTGTGTATGTATATAAAATGTAGAGAGAGAGAGAGATCAGGTTTATTATTGTCCAACATATAAAACAATTGATGAAATGTTTAATGCCTTAGTGATACATCTGTTGTGCAAATAGCTCAGTAGCAGTAATAGCAAACTAATGTAGAGCTTTTCAAGGAAGATGTATTTTACCATTAAAAAAATGACAAATGAAAATTTATTCTGTATTACAGTACCTGATTAAATATGTTGCACTTTGGTTTTTATTTTATTGCACATTTTAATAGGGCTATTTGTAGGTAAACACGAATCAAACGTATTTAAACAACAATTTGCGTGCCCTCAGACGTAATCTTCATTGTAACCAATCTAATTTGGCTTCTCAGGGTTATTAGAAATTTCCAGTATCTGACAACTTCCTGTCACTTTAGGAAGCTCTCTTTTCCTAAGAGGGAAATTAAAGCAAAGGCTTCAGGATCCATTTATCACCAGTGATTTACATATAGATATATACACACAAAGGGGGCTGTGCCCCCTGCTCACTGTACTCGCCAACCCCCCCATCTCTGGGGGTAGGCAGGCCCTTTTCTTCCCCACAGCTATTGGGGAGGGCCAGGGCTGCCCCAGCCTCTGACACCTGCCCTGCCCCCACCACCTCTGGGGAGGGAAGCCTGGGCCTCTTGTGCCCCCCCCCCCCACCCACCTTCCCCTGTTGCCAGCCTGGGCTTCTCTGCCTCTCTCCAGTCAGTGGAGAAGGGCTGGGGTGGTGAAGCCTCATTCTTTTGGTCCCCTTTGGCTGGTGGAGAAGGGCTGGGGCGACACAGGCCTCGTTCTGAGCTAATGGGGTTAGCAGCAGGGAGGAGGCTGGGTTGTTGAGGGGGGAGGAGCTGTAGGATGCAGAGTGACATGATGTCACATTGTCATCCCACAAGTAAAGTTTTTTTTAATATATTTATAAAAAAATTATTTCCTCTTCAAAACTCAGATATTGACTATGCAGTGCCTTTTAGCATTAATATATCGTATACTGAAAACCTGAATTTGTGTACCATCCTGAATGCTCTAAAATGTATCTTTTATAAAAATCTAAATTAATAGAGTATAGCCTTTATTGTTAAAATGGAAAAGTATCCAAAAGGCAAGTGGCAAAAGTGAAAGTGGATTCATAGTTCCTTCAGCATACTTGACAAGATATGAATACTGCAAGTACATGAAAGCTATAACTACTATTACTGTTGTATCCTATCCAAGCCAATTGAAACTACTTATTTGTTGGTCTTGTGTCTTTAACTGAAAAATTAATCTACTAATACCTTGTGAAATGTAAAAACTATAGCTTAACAGAATCTCACATTTTTATGTAAAATATTTTGGCATTTGCTTTCCTAAATAGATGAAATTCATGTACCTGTCTCCTTGTTGTGCACTGATGAAGTCATGCTTTTTGGTGCTGTGACATTGCCTCTGTCTTCATCGTGTGGAGAATCAGAAAGAGATTGGGGAAGAATATATATTGGAATCTTAACTAAATCCCAGAAATGAAAGTTCTAAATATTGAGTTAAATTGGGGGAGGTTTGTTTTATTTGAAGTTGGGACTGGGACCAAAAATAATTAGTTATTTAAGTTGTTGAGCATACTGTGCTCAGGTACTTGTCACTGGAGGAGTTGTATATATAGTATGACTTTACTTTCCTAAATATCACTTTAATATTGTAACAGGAGGGAAAACTTTGTTAAGTATCACACACTCCTCTTCAATGATTGGCAGACATGCATGGCAGATCTTATACAACTATTCATAGCAAATAATGGAGCCTGTGTAATTCTTACCTTTTCTATTAGTGAAGCAGTGTAGAGGCTTTTATTAACTATATTGATGCCTTAACACCATTTCCACACTGACCCATTGGGTTTTAATGGTTGCTGGTTTTCCATCTTTCTATATCTTATTCATAAATCAGCTGTTCTGTCTGGGAGGATCTTTTGCCTGGTCATTGTGCTATCTGCATTGGGCTGTCTCCTTTATTCACTATCTAAACATTTTAGGCTCGAAGGGAATTGAAACGCTTGAAGGAGGAGGCTAGGCGTAAGCATGCTGTTGCAGTCATTTGGGCTTACTGGCTTGGACTGAAGGTACTTTCAATCACTCCCTTGTGTCAACAATGAACTCAATAAAGCGTGGCATCTACTAACACATAATAAACTATGGATTGGATGGGATCACTAGCAAGCATGATCTTACTTTTGCTTAGTTTTGTCATGGACACTTTTTTGAAAAATCCTTAATCTGAAAATGTCTGTTAAATGGCATTTGTAACCATTTTAAACAATTGTGCTACATTTACAGCTGTCTTTAATATGAAGACATTCCTTGTTTTTAGTAGAAGTTTAAATTTTTTAGTGGAAGATAACTTTTTAAATTAGAGACACAGTCATGGTTGTTGACTTAAAATGTGACCTACTGTGACAAGGATCCCATCATGAAAGATTACAAACAAGTATTTTCTTTTCTTGACTGACCCTTGTTATAGTGGAAAGTAGGGTGTGACCATTTGGCTTTGACTGCTGCTCATTTTAGATCTATTGATGTACGTGGGATGGCCAAAGTATAACCTAGAGTTAAGCATAGTGTCCAGTCATTATTTCTTGAGTTGTTTGGATGATGCAGCATTGCATGCTGTGACATCTCTTCAGTGAATATTAAAATCTGCCAACTCATATATTTTTCTATATCCCTCGACACTGAGGATTGGTTTGCAAAAGAAAACACATTTGCAATTAGTAAAGTATAGTTCTATTCTGTAAATAGAGAATAAAAATGGCATCTTATAGGCTTCCATGTTCGTGTCAAGGTGCTTGTATATCACCTTGGCTTAATTTGCAAGTTAAATGTTTTTAAACTGCTGTCCTTGACCACTGAGTTCTGAGAAACCAACCGAGTGCTGTTTTTTGGCTTGATCATCACCACTGCGAATAAAGATTCTCTAGGCCAAAATGGAGCCATACAACTGTAAATGGGGACAGAATTTGACTTGACAGTTGAAATGTTGACAGTTCTACTGACACTACATAAGCTATATCCCTTCAGGTACGCTTCATTGCTTTTGTGCGAACATGGATAAAATGTAATGAAAACGTATGGTGACTAAATGAAAAATGTGAGTCAGTATACATATGGGAAGGCAAGTAGGGGATATGAAGGTGCCATTTCTTAAGAAGTCACTCTTCAGATTAGAATCATGCTTTACTATTGTCAAAGTAGGTCAGTTTTTATAATTTGAAACCAAGAAAATGTCCCTTCTAAAAACTGCTGCACGTTGAGCATTATTTTTGAAATGAAAGCTAACTTCAGTAAAACCAAAACCTTTAACATATTATATGGCAAGGGTATACCTTTTCTGTATATACTATGGTTTTATTTCTATCAGTAATGGACTTTTCTCACCCCACTTAACACAATTTGTCAGAATATTAATATACATGGAGTTTGAGCGCAAGATCCTAGCTATGCATAATCATTTGTACACCAACACAGTGTGATTTTGGGGGGAGGAAGGAAAGGCTGATTGAATAGCTGTTTTCTTCTAAGATCTTTGTAGAGAGGAGCTTTTGAGTTAGTATCTTTTAAATCAATGCACTTTCACCTATTTCATTCATGATCATTAGCATCTTAAACAGAGATGGATCATTTTTTTCTGAATTTATTTTTTAATTTATTTTTCTGTTTTTATAGGACATTGGATTTTAATAGTATGTGCAGTGCTTTCCAGATTTGGGGTTCTCTAGTACTGGTCTGCCAAGGAATTGAGTTGTTGCTGACTTTCTTACTATGCTGGGTATTTGTGTGTGTTGCAGTATTCTCATTTTTAAAAAAGCTCACAGACTGTTGCTTAAGTAATAACTTGGCTTTTAAGGAATTTCAGTTAGCATTCAGTGAGAGACAGTGGCTGTGTGTACAAGGAAGTAATTTTTTAAATATTTTGCAGTCAATATTGTCAGAGTGGGATTGAAGGTGTTAATCTGATTATAGGTGTGGATAATATCTATTCCTAACATGCCAACAAGGCTGGATTAAGACATGCTGAGGCCCCAGCCATTGTCAAATTTAAGAGGCCCCATAGCATTACCAAAAAATGTGCGTTATTTTAATGGAAAGGACAATGAAAATAGAAATAATAAAGTTTTATGTTTGCATGTAGACCAGTACAGAGACGAGGATGCAACTAAAGACTAGTAGTTTTTTTGTACTTAGAGGCCCCTTGTAATCTGGGGCCCTAAAATGCAATTTACTCAGTCTGTGCATAAATCTGGCACTGCGTGCCAATGGTGGTTGTGTGCTAATTAGAGAAGTCTAAACTTTAATAGCATAAGGAACATACAGGTTTTACTGAAAATATCTGCAGTTCATTAAAAAATTCCCTTGTAGAAGTTAAGATATGAAAACTCAAATGCATATTTTTTTAACTGAAGAGGAAAAGAAAAATTTGAATGGAAAAAATTTGTGAGAATGAAGTACTTTACATGCCGTTAAATCTGTTAATATGTAATGTGTGATTAAAGAGGATTTGAGAGGACCTGTGGCATGTGCTTTGTAACTAAGCTAGGTTTGTATCCCCTGGATTTCACTTTGTTTCTGGTTCACATGAACCCCAGAACACTAACCAAAATTAGCCAAAACTATTAGCTTGCTGTGTAGAAAAGTTTGCATCATCTTTTCTTTCCTGATTTCCACTAAAATCTTTACCAGATTTGTTTTAATTCAGCTTAGGCTTGCAGAAAAGTTCATGAGTTTCAGCTAACTTGTCATGAATTTTGGGCCTTTCATAAAAGTCCAAATACGTGGTGTGTTGTCTCAATTTCTGTTTCGAATGTGTAATAGATGGAGAAGTTAGATACTGTGGTAATGGTCACTAATAGAAGTATCGGAGGCAGAAATTTCTCAGTTTTCTATCTTTAAACTTGCTTTTAAAATGGGTATATAATAGGGATGTTAAATTTAGTTTAATCAACTAATCGACTAGTTGATGGATTTTCCATTGACTAGTCAATAAGTGGGGAGCTGCAGCGGGATTAGCTCCCGGCCCGGGAGCAAGGGTGTGGGGGAAACAACTAGTCAAGGCACTAGTTGACTAACCAGTAAGCTTTTGTTATCGGATAGTCAACCAGTCGCTTACATCCCTAGTATATAAAGTAGTATCAGAAATTTCCTCTGAAAGTGGCTTTTGCTGATCACTCCATGGGGCTTTGTTTGCTAAATTTTTCATATCTCCGATTATAAACAAAATTAATATGTTTTGTCTACTATGATCAGTCACCAGTAACTCATTTTCCTGTTATTTTTCTAAGAGCATTTGTATGAAAAAAGTTGATGTATAGTTCTTTTCTTCTGAATTCACTTCTCCGTTAATGATTATTTAGATTTATAAAATACACACATAAAAATGTACATGTACAAAGAAAAAATCAATTAACAAAATAATTCGCAAATTGGTTTAGTGGCAATTGAGACTCAATAACATCATTATCACTAGAAAAGGTCCATTCTCTTCAACTCATCCTTAGGGCAAGAGATCTGTGAACATATTTTCACTTTGTGATAAACCCAATCATATTTGACAGTTTTAAAAACTATAAAAAGTCCTATGCTTTTTTACTATATATAATTTTTAATATCGTTTTTTGGAGCCTTATGTAACTTTGATCTTTGTCTGTGACCTATTTCCTCCCTCTTGAGTGTGCCTGATTTTTCTGTTGTTTCCATGGGCCACATTTATAACTTCACACTTCACTTTCTTAATGTACGGTGCTTTGTTAAAATCATTTGTGGATAAATGTTAATTGTGCATGTTCACTTTGAAGGCTTGTTTTATTTTTTCAGGTCCGTAGAGAATACAGGAAATTCTTCCGAGCCAATGCTGGAAGAAAAATTTATGAATTCACACTTCAGAAAATTGTAAGTACATATTTACATTATAGGTTAATTTAAAATTTTGTTTTCTAGCATTGCCAGAAGTGTTAGGCACATGAGCGTCTTAATATTTGTAAAGGAGACATCATATTATACACGTGAAGGCATGACCATTTAGTTATTTGTTGTAAAGAAGGGATACTAACATGTTTAAAAGTTAAGGACATGGGCAGCCTGCACTTAGTATCATCAGCATTTCTCAATACATTTAACTTCCCAAACTTGTGAACAGGCTTAAGTGTGATTGCACCACAGTTAAGTGGGAAAAGGGGTTGGCTGGGTTTACTTGATAAGGACACCTATGCCTTATGGCTGGTGGAGGGGGTGAGGTCAGAGACTGCTGCAAAAAGGCAGTTTGCAACACTGACTGACTTCATCAGGAAGGTGGGGTCCAAAAGGGACTAGGTACAAGCATTGGATGGGAGAATTCTCTTTGCAGCAAGCAAAGCCAGAATCCACCTTTTCTCCTCTACTGGAGGTGAACATCAGGTTGGGTTAGGAGCTGCTGTGGGCATTACGCTAGCTTCTCCTTTTTTAGGAGGGCTAGGAAGGAATTTTTCCTGCACCACCAGATTGGCTTTGGTTGAGTTCGGTTTTTTCACATTCCTCACAGCGAGGGTTAGAGAGAGTCTTTTCCAATAAGGAAAGGAGATAGGCTATATGCTGCAACTTATTTAGTAGGTTTGGCTGGATGTTCAGTGCAGGTACTTGATAGGGAAGGCATCTGGGAACCAGATAAATGACTGGATAAAGGAGTTAAAAGGAGGTATTGGATAATGGAACAGAATGGGGAAGGGGGGTTAGGGATTCCTCTGATTGGTATGGCAAGGAGCCAACCCCATTCTTATTACCCTCCTATGAGGGTGGTGGATGGTAGAGCCAAGCCATGGGTTGGCTGGGGGAGCCAGAATAGAAATCAAATGGGGTCTGCGGGAGCTCTGGGTAACGATTTAAAGTAACATGAATTGACCTGCACTGCACATTTTCTCTGACACTAGTCCCAGACATCTGTATAATAAAGTTGTGGCTTGATTAAAACCCATTTCAGATGTCTCCTGTACTACTTCCATTATATCCAGGCAATAGGAGTTTTAATTGAATAACAACACTTATTTATTGGAGAGCAACTGTCATTTCTCACTTTTTTGGTAGCTTTAAAGGTTGAGATTAATGAAGTATCTTGCTTCAAATTTCTCACAGATGCAAAAGTACTTCTTGGAAATGAAGAATAAGATGCCTTCTTTATCACCAATAGACAAAAACTGGCCAGCAAGGCCATACCTATTCTTGGATGCAACTCACAAGGAACTCAAGAGGATTTTCCATTTGTGGAGGGTAGGATGCATTTTGGCTGCAATGATATACAATTTGATCATATGACTTGACTGCCTCACTTTTGCTCATGGAGGGTGTATTTTTAGGAAATATTTGCTACAGTGCCAGTAATTTGTTTGCTTAAACTGTTTCTTTTAATCCTTCTGTTTGACTTTCCAGACATAACCATACATTATCTAGTCCTTTCAGTGGTTGGAAAAGAAGAGTAAAGTGTATTGCTTCTCCTGCTCTATACAATCAGCTCTTAATTTAATATGAAGTGAATATGCATGTTTCCTGTTAATTGGTGGCTTATAATACTTATGTTCACGTCCAGGACTGGAGTTAGCTCTTAGGCTAACCCTGGAAATACTCAGTGGAATATTATGCATGTGAACTGTGGTTAGCTGAAATTTGTTTTGGACCTGTTCATGGAGAAAATGGCGAGAACCTATTTAAGTGCTGACGAGACACTTGGTGAGCACTCATCATCTGTGATGATATCTTTACAGCTATGCCATTTTCTGCAAACTGTCAAGACAAAGATTCTCTTGTCGTAACTTTTTAGCATGGTAAATCAGGAACATGCTGAATTCTGCAAACATCCAAATTATTCAGCCACACTTTGACGGTTCTGTATATCTGTGTATGTGTATTAATCACTATTGGTAATTATTTGATTATGTTTATATTCTAAGTTGTTTGCTTTCAGAAAGTGAAGTTAATGCTGGAAGTAAGGGGCCCCATTCAAAGCAACTCCAGGATGAAACATTTACAAAAATGCTGTTCTGCCAGCTTAAAAGGAACAGTAGAATCCTGATTATTATCAGTTCTGTAAAGGCTGTGTCACAGTACATCATTGCAAAAAACCCACACCTGTGAAGTTTTGTCTTGTGAACCCCCTACAAAGGTCTCAGAGGAGTAGCCATGTTAGTCTGCAAATGTAAAAACAATGAGCTGTGGAACCTTAGAGACTAACACATTTATTAGATCATGAGCTTTTGTGGGTACCCTTGAAAGCTCATGACCTAACAAATGTGTTAGTCTGAAGGGCCATAGGACTGCTCCTGCAAAGGATTACCACTAAGATGCTAGCAGACAGTACAATCAGCTAAACATATACACTTAAACAAAATACTTTTTAAAAAATCATCTCTAATACGTGTAATAAACTGCAGCAGTATATAGAGCAGGCAAAGGCTAATGTGCCCCTGCTAATATTTGCTGTTACAATGGCATGTGGGATGGATTTGAGTCATTTCAGAAATATACTAAGAATATGAATCTTAAGCAATAATGAATAGTCATCTCATCAGTGATGGCTGCTGCTTTAAAGGAAGTTTCCAAGAACGATTTATGGTTCATCTAAAATGTTATGTTTTGTAGTGTAAAACATACAGAGACCAGTTCACAGATCAACAGAAGCTTATATATGAAGAAAAATTGGAAGCCAGTGAACTTTTCAAGGACAAGAAGGCTTTATATCCAGCCAGGTAATGAGTTATTCTGCTACTACTGCTAATGGTGCAAAGGAAAAAAAATATTCTGCACCCATACCTAGATTTAGGAAGTTAAGAGCTAAGCCTTGTTTATTTTAACCAGTGGAAACGGCTAGTTATGGACTTTTTTTATGGACCAGTTTGCTAACTCCTAAATGCCTACATTGAGATTGTGTCTGTGTCTCTGTCTGTCTTTCATGAGTTACTGGCTTGATAAAATTGTTGCCGGCATCGTGGAGGACTCGTGCCTTATTTTGTCAAACTGTTGGCTTTTAACTGTGTTACGTTAGAATTGTATACTCAGAAAATACCACCAATTTTTGTAATTGTAAGCACTGAGAACTGCTATAATGTGCCAAGACCTTAAATATATCAGAAGGGTTGTTTCTGTGCATAATAAACATTTAGTGAACATGACTGGATACCTCCTTCTCTTGCCTTGTGGATGTGGCAGTCAGTGGCCCATAGCCACAGAACAAGGTGAAGGGGTAGTGATAACAGTCCCACTCACTGAGGCAAAAGCCATGCTCTGCACGCAGCTAAGTAGCCAAAATTCCACATGAGAGGGAGCAACCAGTAGAGTCTACTACTCCTTACATTCAGCCCCAGCCATAGCTTGGCTGCTTCAAATCTGAGCATTCAATATGTATTTGAGCTAAGGATACCATTTCACAGGCCTCCAGTAACACAGTGCAAGGGTTCATGAGAGTACTCTGAGGAGGTTCAATGATTTGTGTCCAGGGTCACTGGCCCCAATGATCAACTCCTCCACCTCCCTCCCATGCTTCCTGCACACTGTGGGACCAAGTGTTCAGTGGCATGCAAAAGACACTGGAGAAGGGATGGAAAGAAGTGGGGAAGAGGAGGGGCCAGGATGGAGTGGGAGGAAGAACAGGTGGATGGGGGTAAGGCCTTGGGGAAAGGATGAAATCAGGGTGGGTCTTAGGGCTGGATGGGGCTTGAGCACTCGCAGGCAAAATTAAAAGCTGGTGCCTGTGGGTTTGAATAGGGTTGCCAGATGGTTTATCAAAAAATACCAACCACCCCCCTTCACCACCAAAAAGCACTGGGAAAAAATTCTGTCGGGGGGAGGAAAGGGGAAGACCAAAGTTGTTAAGCAAAAGTTGCACCACTCCCTCCAGTTTGGGACCACACACTAACCACCAATGAACCCACCCCTCCCCCTGAGCCAGGCGCCCCCTAGTGCCCCCATCCCAAAGGCACTCACCCCTGCCTCAGACCCAGGCCCCGCTAGAGTCCCCCCATCCCAGTGCACTCCGCCCCTCTCCCCCCCAAGGCAGGCATCCCCAGTATGCCCCCGCTCCGATCAAATCTCCCCCCTTTCCTCCTGCAGAGCCAGGCACAGAGGAACAATCTGACTTTTAAAGTGGCTGTTCCTGCTGCCCGGCTGCCTGTCTCGGCTCACATTGTAGAAAGAGGGAGGCATCACATAACCAGCTCCCAGTCTCTGCTGGTCAGGTGGGCCAGAGCAACGTGCGCTCCGTTCCCACCCCAGCCCGGTGCTCCCCTGGCGTAGCGCCCGGCAACCAGGGGCGGATATAGGGCAGGGCAAGCGGGCCCTATGCTTCAAGAAGCCCCGCACATGCTCCGTGGCAAAGGGGGGGCCCCACGAGATTAAATGAAAGTTAGGCGATGTTGGGAGTTGGACTGCAGAGTCTCTACCAAGAGCGGGTGTTGGGCATAGGTAAGGGATATCTTGAGGCTGACAAATTAGCAAGAGAAGAGATATCTGGGGAGTGGTGAGGGCAGGACAGGCTTTGCAGGGAGTTACCCCTGCTCTCCAAACTTCCCCCACTGCCCCGTAGTCCTTCCAGTACGTCCCAATGGTTTCCTGCTTCCCCCTGGGGCATTCCACCGCCCTGCATTCTGACTTCTGTTGTTGTTGTAAGAACTGCTGTTCTGATGGTGGGGATACCTTGTGAAGGGCCTTAAAAGTAATGACAGGCTTAGGTCTGAGGCAGCAAAGAAGGGGCTGCAGAGAGGAGCGACAAGGTCAAAGCAACAGGCTAGGAATAAATGATCTTTAGAGCAGCATATAGTCCTTTCTCCTATGTTCAGGATTTGGACAGTAGGAAACAAACAGAAATACTTGCCGCTAGCAGATTTGCCGTGGCCATTATTGTAGCTTGATTGATACCAAAAGTGACCAGTGTTGGAATGTGAGGACTAGGCAATTTTGCAGTTAAGCCTGTTAAGAAATACCTTTAAATAATGAAACTTGTAAAGCTTTTTATCTTCCCAAGGCCATGTTTGTTTGGTAATTATTTCTACACCAGAGACTCTGTCTACTCGGCAGTAGTGTCTGTGCTGCCTAAACTCTTACATATCTCTGCACTCTTATCAGTTTCTGAGACAGGTAGAGGCCTGAAAATATCAGGGAAATTTCTGATGAGTCTTCAGTTGGTTTTATCTACACAGTTACAATCACGGCAATAATTGCAAGAATGTCTACATTTTTCTTTGGGCTGGAGATGTATTTGTGTTGAGTGCAGTCAAGCTGATAAAAATCAGTTCTGGGGATCTTTCAAGAAGCTGGATTGAAATTTAAATCATGACTGGAACTGAGAAACTAGAAGGGTAGATTTCAGGGAAGCAAACCTAATGGTGCGTCTTTTTTGTTTTTAATAAATGTAATAGGGATGTAAATTCCCATTTAATTGGCTAACCAGTTAAACATATGTTTTAACCAGTTAACCAATTAAAGAGGGGCAAGCTAGGAGGAGAGTGGCCCACTTTCTGGTTGGAACCTCCCTTCCCCAGTGCAGGCAGGGGCTGCTCCATCCTGGCCAGATGGGGCGCCCTGACTCACCGCAGACAGAGGCTACTATGGCTGGGATGCTGGAGCAGCCTCGGGATGCTGGGCCTCTGGCCCATCACAGTCAGGGGCTACATTGGAGCAGCCCCTGTCTGCAGTGGGCCCCTGCAGGGCTGGAGCAGTCCCAGGGCAGGCAGGGGAGCTACTCCAGCCCCACCAGTTAACCAGTAAGCCTCACCCATTAGCTATACATAAAAGTAGCCTGTGTTAGTTTTCTCTCCAGACTGCTAGTCAGAATCTGAACGTGGAAAGATTTCTTCTTTGAGCAACAGGGAATTGATTAAATGAAAGCCAATACCCATTGTAATTACATCTTTCTTGTTTCAGCCGTATTCTATATTTTTGACCAAAATGCTTCCTAAAGTCAGAATGAAATGAAACCACACTGATTAAAGACTTACAAAACATTTTCAGCTAATTTGTTAGCGTGGCAGTGGAGAGGGGGGAGGTGCTAGTGTTTCTGGAAAACTTACTCAGCAAAATCTGACAGGCAGCACAGTTGCCTGAAGCAGGGTTTGAAAAAATTACCAGTACTTATTTTCTTAAGATCCTAGACAGATTAAGTTTACTAGCCAGGGTGAGAAAATGTGGTCTTTGAAAGCCCCCAAATTGGCACTGTCTGCATTTTACTGGCATATAACAGTTGTATATTGGAGGGTAATGTTATCAGCAGTCAACAACTTTCTATTTAATACATTTAAAAGTATGTTAATTACAGTATCGCTCTTGCTTTTCTTATGCTTCCTTTCCCTTTCAGGCGTCACTCTTTTCTCCTTTCTTTCAAATAATAGAGCCTGGAAATATGTATGTTTTGATTTTATTTGTCTCTACCTGCTCTCTTCTCTTTCTCTTTATTGTTTTTCCATCACCTCCTCTATAGTTTTTTGGGGTTTTTTTCAACATTCTTTCCCACTGCTGGAAAAAGTGGAGGCTGCTAGATTTCTGTGAGGGTGCTGTCCCTAGCCCCTGCCTGGCACATCCATTTTTTTTTTGTTTTACTTCGGCCTCCAGCCAGTTGGCATAAAATCATAGAATACTAGAACTGGAAGGGACTTTGAGAGATCGTCAAGTCCAGTTCCTTGCCCTCACTAAGCACCATCTAGATCATCCTTGATAGATGCCTATCTAATCTGCTCTTAAATATCTCCAGAGATGGAGATTCCACAACCTCCCTAGTCAATTCATTCCAGTGCTTAACCATCTTGACAGTCGGGAAGTTTTTTCTAGTGTTCAACCTAAACCTCCTTTGCAGCAATTTAAGTCCATTGCTTCTTGTCCTTTCGTCTGCCTGTGGAATTCCTAAATCCGTTTTGTGTTGCAGGAAGGAAGAAGCAGGTTCTCTTTCTCTCTGGTCATGCTGCTGCTCGTGTAGGAACAGTTCTAGACTGAAGAGTGTAATATTCTGCATTAAAATGTACAACTGAGGTTTTTGAAGTCAGAATTCTGTCCTATCAGACCAAGTAGGGGAAAGATCTAAATCTGACACATTCAGGGAGAGATTTGCTAAGACTAAGAGGAATGATAGGCACTGAACTCCCAGCAAAATCAATGGGAGCTGAATGCCTAAAAAATTGCTTTAGGCCCTTTTTGAAAATATCTACCTATGTGCTGAGACTGGGATATTATATATTCTTGTGTTAAACACCATGCAATTAAAAATTCTGTGGTGGGACTGCATACTGAAATAAATACAGTGTCTCGGGGGCTGTCATTGACACCAAACCATCATTGTAAAGCCAGCACCAGAATGTGAGAGTTCTGGGATTTTTGCTTTTGCCCAGAGGTCAGATTTAACTTGAGCATGTTTGTGGTGTTGTGTCCTCCATAGTGTTGGGCAACCCTTCCACGGGGCTTACCTGGAAATCAGCAAGAACCCCAAGTACAAAAAACTCAAAGAAGCCGTGGAAGAAAAGATCATTATTGCTGAAGTTGTGAATAAAATCAATAGAGCTAATGGGAAGGTAAGGCTTGCTATAAATTAACATGCACAGCTATTGTGTCCCCCCCCCCTTTATTCTGAAGGTAAAAACATGCTTATTGATTCAGTTTCCCCTGGCTGTAAAATGGGTATAATGAGGCTGATCTCTTATGTAAAGCACTCTGAGATGTATTGATGAGAAGTCATGTGTAAGAGGTAGGTATTGTTCTTTAACTGATGGAGATTTCTTTGATAACTGTTTTAAATAAACTATCCCTTTTAGAAGGTGGAAGTGTAGGATTCTTTTTGGAGAAATATATAATTTACAAAAGTTGGTATTTAGAAAAATTAGTGCTGTGTGGTGTATTAGGAGAAGATAACAGAGGACAACATAGTATGTAAATACTACATGTACCAAAATGCTTATGTATGTGCGTGCACAAATATATGTACTTGATAATGCATTTATTTGTAACCAAAATTTACAGTGATTTCAGTAGACATTTGCAGTGCACAGGAATGAAGAATCAGGATCATTCTCATTTTTATATATATACTCTGACATTCAATTTTCAGATTGTGTATCTATAAAGTTACAGTTAAAAGCATGGCATTTATACATGTAAGTATGGAGCAAAAAGAACAACGAGGGTGCGTTAGGTTTCTGAATCCATAAGAAGGCAGTTAACTAAAAGTGATCATGTTTTCAGAGATGTTAAACTAACTCTGAGTTCTTAAGATAATCAGGTTTGAAAATGTGAGCCAAGGTTCTTAGCTATACGAACTACTTGTTTTCTTAAAGGTTACTCTGTTGTGGAGACTTCATCTATGTGTATTTGAATAGATGTTTTTCATTTTCTTGTTTTACAGTGTGCATCCAGGATTTTCTTGCTAACAAAAAATAATGTCCTCCTTGCTGATCAAAAATCTGGACATATCAAGTCAGAGGTCCCTCTGGGTGATGTTACTAAAGTGTCCATGAGCTCTCAAAATGATGGCTTTTTTGCTGTGCACCTCAAAGAGGTAGAATTTAAGTTTGTAATCAATTATAAAGCAAATGTATACTATATGAGAAACACAGAGATTATTTTAACATTAATTCTTGTGTTGCTAGCATATAGGGTTAAAACATCTGTGTAAACCTTTCCTACATCTATGAAGTGGTAGGTTTAAGATTGCTAAAGACTAGGTAGTGGGACTGTAAAATAATGGGTGACATTTTGTTTGTGAAAATGAAGTCTAGTGATTTGTTTCAGCCTTTTCAGAACTAGACTTTTGTAAAAGGGTCCGTAGTCTGGTTTTCATTTGTAGTGAAACCTTGTCCTTAGGAAAAAAGCTAGTTTTCCTGGCTCTTTAGCGTAACTGAAGGATAATGAACAGATTAGTAAATGTGTATCTGCTCTTCAAGAGCAGTGGGAAGGTAGATTAAACCCCTTCTTTTTCTTCTGAATAAACCTATTGGCTTCTGTACATATACGCTTCTAAAAATCCTTTGATGTTTTCCCCACATTTTTATTGTTCACTTAATCACACTCTCTCTTGCATTTTTTAATAACTTTACCATTCATCCCCTTGAGGGGAGCTCAAAGAACCATCTTTTTCTTTGTGCTAGTATCAGCAGTTGGTTTTAGTTCCACTGTGATAGTACTGTGAATGGCAGTGATATTGCCCGCAGAGGGAGACTAAAACAGTACATTTCTGTAGGGTTTACAAAATTTAGTGGGCTGCGTGGGGTGGGGGAAGAGACTTCTCTCAATACTTAGAATCCTATAGAACCTTCTCATCAGATTCTAACAGTTTTAAGATTGGGTCATATTCGAAGTCCAGAATTTGAATGGTGTTCCTTTTTAACATAGAAGTCCAAAGGTGATGACAGAAAATTTCGTTGTTACTGTCTTGCTCACTGGTGTGCTTTGCTGGTATTGGATACTTGTGTCCGGGTTTTGGGGAGATGCCATAGGAAGGAGAGGCTCTGCTGTCTGTTTAGCTATATAGAACTCCACAGAGTAGTTGTGAGGATAATAAACTTCTTTCTGTTTCAGGGTTCTGGAGCAGCTGGGAAAGGGGATTTCCTGTTTAGCAGTGATCACCTTATTGAAATGGCCACGAAGCTTTACCGCACCACACTCAGCCAGACCAAACAGAAGCTCAACATCGAGATTTCTGATGAGTATGTTTATTTTTTGCTTGTTTATAAAAGGGCGTTTCTTTCAGTGCAGCACGCTGATGGGTTCAGCAGTCAAAAATCTAACTGTGGATAAGCAAAAGGACATAGTGTAATTGGTATTTTTTTCTGATGACAGAAAAATAACTTTTAATTGGGGATTCCAGTTTTCTATTTCTGTCTATGCCCATTTCTAGTATTCTTTTTTGGCTATTTTACAACCTTGAAAGTTAGTGGAGGTTTTTTTAGGTTTGTTTGAAATGATATTATATATTTGAGCAGAAATCATATTTCATTATCAATGAAATTAAATAAACAGAAATTGAAACCATCTTTTATTTGCTTACATTTAGGTTTTCACACTGTGTTGTAACCCACATACATAGGGCCCTACCAAATTCACGATCCATTTCATGGTCAATTTCATGATCGTAGGATTTTAAAAATTGTAAATGTCATAATTTCAACTATTTAAATCTAAAATTTCACAGTGTTGTAATTCTAGAGGTCCTGACCTAAAAAGGCATTGCAGAAGTGGGGGTTGCAAAGTTATTGTATTAGGGGGGTTGCAGAATTGCTAATCTTACTTCCATGGTGCTGCTGCTGCTGGTGCTGCCTTAAGAGTTGGGCAGCCAGAGAGTGGCAGCTATTGGCTGGGAGCACTGCTTTGAAGGCAGAGCCATGGCTAGCAGCAGTGCAGAAGTAAAGATGTCATGGTATGGTACAGGGATATATGCGAGTAGCTGAGTCGACTACTTGCATTCTCCCCCTCCACATTGCTGCCTCTCTGTCAGATTTCAAAGGGGAGGGAGAGCTGGTTAAAAGCTGGTTTCCCCCCAACACAGTCCCTGTGGTGCTGTCTGCCCCCTCCCTCCCCCCATTACCCCCACCCCTGGCTGCTGCAGCAGGCCCAGGGTTGCCATGGACAGAGGCTGCTCAGCATCCCACGGAGCAGCCCCTGTCTGCTTGGGCTGGCCGCAAACAGGGGCTGCTGGACCTGGCATGAGCTGAGATTGAACAAGCCCAACTCAGTCCTGACTCACACCAGGTCCAGGAGCTACCCCTGCTGCAGCTCTGCAGTTTAAATGTACTAGGAGCCAGGTGCGCAAGCAGCCCAGCTCCTCCTACTTTTAAACTGCAGAGCGGCAGTGGGGGGTAACTCGTGGAGGCTTCTTCCCTTATCGCAGCCTATTTGCATTTATTTATTGTCAGGGGAAGGGGCTAACTGATGAGCAAATCTGAAGCACTGAGGTGGAGCTATCTGTCTTCTGTATTGTCCTTTTCATCAGCAAAACTCTCCCCAGACATGGTGAGCCAGCTGCAGAGGGTTGTTTCAGGTGGTCAGGGCATCAAGGAAAGTGCAGCACTGGTGTCAGCCTGTGGATGTGGTTGCTTAGTGTCGCTTTCTGGTTGCTACGTGGCTGGGAGCTCTGAGCAAGTGATTCCAGCGTGTGGTATTGTAGAGCAGGAAACGTGTACGGACTGGAAGCTCTGCGAAGCACAGGCTGCTTCCTCTCCTGAGCTTTCCAGTCAGTTTGATTGTGTGATTTCTGGCCGAAGGGAAAAATTGTTTGAAGTTGTTGACTTCTATTGGAACGCTTCTTAAAGATGCTGAAAGGAAAATCTGCCTATGACAAAAGACTTATTTTAGGTCAAAGGGATTTGTGGGAGAACCAAACAATGATGTGGCACTATCTTTACTGCTCTTAGCTTCAGATACCCTTTTGCTACATGGGGATGGGGACATGCAGAAAGGCTTGATAAATGTATGTTGACGTTTTTAAGCAAGTGGGTGGTTGCAAGGGAGTTTTTTCCACACTCAGTAGAAAAAGGGGGAGGGGGAGCGGGAGCGGATGTATTGGAAACCAGATTACAAAATTGAATCGATTCTGGACAGCAGCTATCAGAAACTTGCACATGACTGAGAAGGAACTGTGAAAATTGATTGAGAGGAATAAATGAGGGTTATTAGACTCCACAAACACTGTGTGGAAACAATCCAGAATAAATATTCTCCAAGTGGTCATAATTGTGGTGCCTTACCTGTCTGTGCCACAAAGCATAGAAGTAGTCCACTTAATTTCATGTAAACAATAGTCCGTGTGGGGCAACGAAGCAGCCAGATATGATCTTTATTATATTTCTGGTTAGAGCATTAGCCTGGGACTTGGGAAACCTGCATTGAAGGAAAATTGCTTTGCCACAATTTCCTGTATGACACAGGTGACAGTCATTCAGAAGTTTTCTTTTTCCATTCCCCCATCTGTAAAATGGGTATATTAGCAGCTCCCTATTTCGGAGTATGGTGAGGTTAAATCATTAGATTGTGAGACGCTCAGATATTCAGTAATGGTGAATACCTAACTACATAAAAGTACCTAACTACAGGTTGAACTTCCCTAGTCCAGTGCTCTATGGCCTGGCAACATCCATGGCATGTTTTTGGTTAGCCAGATCTCCACTTACTATAGGTGTGGACAAGTTTCCTGTGGTCCCACAAAGTTTGTTTACAGCCACCAGCCCTGGGTCTCAGTGTTCTGTGCTATTTAGCTCTAATTTACCCATAAGTGTCTTCTAAGAATCCAGTAGCAGTAAAGTGATGGCAATGCTGCTAGACCATATTGACTTCCCATGGTCCTGCAAATTCTTTGGTTCGGCACTGACATGTCCTGAGGGTGCTTGACTAGAGAGGTTCAATCTGTTTGTTTACAAGAGTAATTCTCCAGAAATCTTAAGTTCTGCACATCTAGAATGTCTCCCTGTTAGAGTGTTCGTTTGTTTCATTATACTCAGTAAAACCATCTTTTCTTTTAATGTGCAGTAGCTTGATTTATCTTCTATAGGTCACAGAATCAACAGAAGAGTTCTAACACTACATCATGGTATAAACTGAGAGAGATCCTTGTCTGCATTAAATTCAGTCTTAATGGTTACTTGCAATATTGTTAAGCAAAAAGTTTGGAACCCTAAGAGTTTACCAGTATGTGAATTGATTATCTTTATTCCACTTTTCCCCAGACAGTGATCTACTATATAGTTGTTATGTATTGGGTAGTTTTATGCCATACAACATTGAAATATAAGTTTATGGTTATTTATTACGTGAACAACATGATTATCTTTAAAATAGTCTGCAGGCTTTAGGGATTTATAGCAATGTATGTAGTTAAAGTTTTTGAAAAACCAGTAGAAGAGCAAGATCAGTTCCAATGCTGTAGTAAGTGGGGAATAATTGTAAATGTCTCAAATATAAGATCTCTTTGCCCTGCGTACATTGTCACATCAATTTTACCTTGAACTAAAATTTCTCTGTATTAGCCTTATGACCTTGTCTCCGCAAATGGTTAGTGGTGAGTAATTGTACACCCCAAAACTACTAGCAGTGGAGGAGAATAGTGCATATTTGTTTTTGGAAGTTTTCTCAAGGAACAATGTAGACAAATCTTCAAGTAATCCCTTCATATATTTGTATACATCTTGTTTCAATTGTTAAAATATTTGTTTACAAGAGTTGCCTCATCACGGGACCTTTTTCAAATTTGGTGCGTGTAATCTAGACATTAACCTTTGGTAGATGAATATGTGAGTTTGCATCTCTGATGTTATGTTTGGTGTATTTTCAAGCTTTAATCATACTTTTTCAGTCCATTCTGAATGTTCCCTTTCTAAGTTAGTGCTGCAAAAATATACAATTTGAAGGTACTTCAATTATCTTCCACCATCAGTGATTAAACACAATGGAATATAAATGGACAAAAATACCATATAACATAACATTTTCAAGTTTAAGCTTCTAATATTACTATTATAAATGATTTGATGAGGTAATATTGTATACCTTTTTCTTGTTACAGTAGTTTATGAAAGAGAGCCTTGAACAAAGGACTATTTGCTGTACTTGTGGGGGGTTTTTTCCACCCTAAATTAAAACCCATTTTATTCCATTTCCTAGGTTCTTGGTTCAATTCAGACAAGACAAAGTATGTGTGAAGTTTATACAGGGCAACCAGAAAAATGGCAACATCCCAACTTGCAAACGAAAAAACAACCGTCTCCTTGAAGTCGCTGTACCTTAACTACAGGTGGCCCCTCTAACTTTCATGGACTTGTTTTTTTTTTATAGTGCAATTTTTAGTTTTTTGGGCTGCCCCTGTCTAATAGCTTTAGAAACCCTTGGCGAAATATTTGACTAATAAGCTTTTAAATCTTTCTTAATGCAAAGTAGTTTTAACCCTCAAAATACAGATTTTGTCCAGTGGCAGCATTTTATGAACTGGCAAATCTATTACATATGATATGTGCTCATTGTTTAGCCATCACATTTTAGTACAGCATACCGTAAACCCACATATTAATGCAAAAACTATTAATATATTGGAATAAAAATCTGTCTCACAGAAGATATATAGATTGCATCATAAAAACTTTGATGCTTATTGGTAACTTCTGCCCATTACATTTTGATTCTAATCTGTGCTTGTGATCTAAAGGGTTAATTGTTTACTACCATTGTAGTTACTGGCAAAATTATGAGACTGAAAAAGTAAATTTAATTGTAATCAGCTCTAAGAGGTATGTAACTTGATCTTTAACAGAATATAGTGCAGGAAAACCTAATTCTGCAAAGCAGAAGGAATGTATAATTGCCTATGCAGCGTATGCATATGGTTTTTATTTGCAGTAAAGAAGCTGGTATTTTGAAACAGGCTTTCTAATTAGGTCAGATATTTTTAATGACTATACAGTAGGAAGCAGAGTAGAATTGTTAAGGAGGCAACAGCATTTCTTTCATTCACAAAAGCTATGTAATTCAAAGCGTATTTTCTATTCTGTTTTTTTCCTTAAATTACCTGTTAACATTAGATCCTGAAAAATCCAATTGTATAAATAATGAAAATTGCAAGGTATTTAAACTGTTTAGTTATTATCTGAACAGTTAGTCTTTTTTCAGATATGGGCATGTACAATGTGCAATAAAACACTCATGACATTTTGTGAAAAATTATTTATAATACACTTTGTGTGTAAGAGAGAGATGATTGGTACAGCCTGCATAGTTGATGTAGGGATGAAAGTTAGTTTGTGGTTTTAATTTGCAGTTTTTTAGAATGTACGCAGCAGTTGTCAATTTGGGGAAAATACTTAGAATTAAGAAGTTTCATAATTCTTGGGGGGGGAGGTGATGTACATAAATTGATATAATAATAATAAAATTGTCCTAATTCTGAGATGTTTGGTACTCTTATGTTATAACCGTATTTTTGTATTTCAAAACTGTTTTATATAAAAGTTTTTTGTGCCTGATGTAACGTGTACACAGAAACACTTTACAATCAAAAACTGCATTATAAACTTTCATTGTAACTGATTGCAATTAATCTTTTATAAACCAGATGCATTAGCTGAAAGCATGGATTTATGGGGACATTTTTGAGTTTTTAGATAGAGGTAATTACTCAAGTGAAGGGTTTGTTGAATGTTATTGCCTGATTTGTTGATTCAAGGACAGTTGAGAAGTATTGTGTGCTTGCAGTCTGAGATAAGTACCTGCCTTCAAAGACAGGTTAAGACACTAGATATGCAGTGCTGAAAACCCAAGCAAAAATAAAGTGAAGATAAAGCAAAGTTCAGAGTCTCATTACTCTCCTGTTGGTGAAACCATGTAAAATTTATAAAGAGTGTCTTTTGTAATTGTTTTATTGTAATGTAGATTTTCAGTATTAAAACCCCACTTCTTTCAGTAAGAAAATCACCAGTGCTTCAGATTCCTTACATGTCCAGAAAAATGGTGGTTCTACTTTTGAAATGATCTTACTTTGGTGGGTTAAAATCAAAGAGAAGTGTTTAGTTGTGATTGAGGCACAACATGGTTGTTTTTGCTTGTCTCCTTAGTACTTCTAAGGTGGGATTTTTGGGAGGGTAGCCGTTTAATGGTAATTGTGGTGAAATGTTTCTGTTTAACTTCTCTTAAGTGTGACAAAAGTTACCTCTTTCTCATAATCCTTTGGTAATGTCTGAGGGCGCAAAATCAATCTGTTGTCCAATTCATTAGTTGGACGTTTCAAAGAATCCTAGAAATACTATAATTGGAGAAGTTTACAAAGTAAACTATGGTATAAATGCCTAGAGCAATGTTGGGATGCGCTCGGATTGTGAAGTCATTGCTGTAAGAATATAGCATGAAAGTGGTGATGTAGCTGAAGTTTCAAACTCCGTTTGTTTTGGTTTTTTACATACAAAGAATTAAAACTTTCTCTTGGGAAAGTGTAGCCCAGTTAAAGCTACAAGGGCTGGTAAAACTGCTGCAGTTATTTGCATTTGGAAAATTAGAGGTGAAGTTCAGGAGCATTTGAAATCTTGACCCATATACTCAATGGTACCTTTTCACTTTTGCATCAGGTTACTATATAAATTACTTACATTTTATCCTTTGTGTTAATTTAAAACAGGGGTCGGTAACCTATGATTGTAGGCCAAATATGGCTCACTAGGGATCCAGATATGGCTCTTTTGGAGCGTCAGCTCAGCCCCCACTAGCTACTCACATTCACACTCTAGGGTGCTGGCTCTGGCACTATAGCTTATGACTCCCTGCAAGATTGAAATACCACCGGCTTTCTGGGGGGGGAGAGGGGGTAGCCCTGAGCCTCTGAGCCTCCCCACCGGATCTGGCGTGTGGGGAATAAGCAGAGCCAAAAATGACTGTGTGCGCTGCCATTTTCTTTTCCCTTTGCTCCCATTGGCCGGAGTCTCGCGAATGGGAGCAGCAGGAGGCTGTGTTACACAGCACAAAAGCAAGAGGCCCCCCTGTATCCCCAGCCCGCTTCTGCCCCCTCCCCCTGGCCAGAGACGCTGCCCCCAGCCTGCTCCTGCACCCTCCCCCCAGGCCAGACACTTACTCCCAGCCTACTCCTTCACCCTACTTTTCCCCCCCGAACTTGCACCCTCATCCCCTCCTGCACCCCACCTCCTGCCCAGCTCCTGCACCCCCATCCCTATCCCACTCTCTGGCAGCCCTGTCCTGCACACTTAACCCCTCATTTTTGGCCCCACATCAGAGCCTGGGGAGGCGGGGCACAAAATCCCTGAGAAGAGTCAATCTATCATGAAGCCTTGAACCTCAGTCCTACCTACCCTCCCCATGGGGCTGGAGCACCCAGGAAGTGAGGTGTTTCCGTTGGGGGGGTTTGGAAAGATGTGTGGTCGTGGGTTGTGGGGTTTTTTTGTTTGTTTGTTTTTGCTTCTCACTTGTGTGGTCCCTAACTGATTTTTTTTCCTGTGGATCAGTGACCCCAGTCCAAAAAAGGTTCCCCATCCCTGCCGTAAATAAAAACAATGTTGAAACTTTTTGTGTTGTACATAGTATTTTACTTTAATTACAAATTAAACCTGTTCAACAAGCCCCCAATTGGGGTCCAGCCCCCCTCTGGCTACAGAGTCATAACACTCTGGCACCCCCACAAGCCCTAACACCTGAATCCTGAGCCCCTCATACCACCACATCCCCAGACTCCTGCATTCCCCGCAACCCCAACCCTGAGCCTATTATACACCTGAACCCCCTGCACTGAACATCTCATATTCCCACATCCCCAAACTCCTGCACCCTCACATCCCAGTCCCCTCCCATAAGATTGACAGAAGACAGCCTGAATGTTAGCATGAATCTGGGTTTGACCAGTTATGATATAAACTTCAAAGAAATATATGAAAAGATGCAGCAACACAAATCCCATTAATAAAGTCTGAGTACAATGTTTCATTTATGCTATTCTTAATCATGTTAAATATCAATAATATTAAGTTGTGTATTTTCAGTCATGAAAATGGGCATTCTTATACTGCTCTTTGTTGACCACTTGTTCTGAATTTTGATGTAGTTTGGCTCTTTGCTTTGAAAAGGTTGCTGATCCCTGATTTAAAATGATCATACTAAAAGGATAGTAGGGGTATTTGAAGAAAATGAAGGTCTTTTACCTTGATTTCTATTTGTGTTCAAGAACCTTTGAAGTAGTTCATACTTTCCAATATATTGCAATTGGACACCTACGAATTATTGCATTCTAAAGATAGAGATTTTTTTTTTTTGGAACATACATTATTTGGATGTGTGTGTTTAGTCATGATGTTTTGATGTTTAAAATAAACCAGGATGTAGAAAAGAAAATGCAAGGTCACTTGGTCTGTTTCCTTTCACTCCTTTTCCTTTCTTCTCCTACTTATTGTTACTGGTGCACCTGAAAAAAAGGAGCAAAAACTCATTGGCACTGAACTTATGCATCCCTTTAATTGTCATTGAGCTCTTTGTCAAGGATCACTGTTGGATGGAATTCCTTGCATGAGACTTCACAAAACAAAAATCAAATTCAGTTCCTGGACCCATATCCTCCCTAAATCTGTATGCTGCTACTTACACTGCTTCCCAATCCCAGACTGCTAAAACTTTCAAGAAGTTCAGATTTCCTGTTAATTGTATGTCATATCGATTAATGGCTTGGGAAAACATAAGATCTGTATTTTGTGTGGGTTTTTTTTTTGTGTGTGAAGCTACATATCTTTCCAAGTGATTTCACAATAATCTTTTTTTTCTAGTGCAATTCTACTGTATGCAATACGATGTGAATGAGTTTAAACCTTTCTGTAAACATTGCTTTCTTTGACCATTCTGCAAATTCAGCGGTCCTGCGGTCAGAATTTGGATTGGCTTCCCAAAGGAATAGTGTAAATATGCCAGATTAATTTGATTTTCATAAAATGGCATCAGTCCACAAATCTATCACTTTCTCCATGTGGTATGGCTGGAACAGAAGAAAAAAAAATTTATTTTTTTTAACAGTTTTATACTGAATTTTATACTGATTTCATTTTTATTGTATAAGTCATGGCATGAGTAAACTAAAATGTAAAACATAAAGAACAGAATTAGTAATATGCCTGGTTTGTGTTTTGTTTTGCTTTTGCCAGAAGTGAAAGTACAGTTTTTCTATCCTAAACTCAAAGTTTCAGTATAAAATGAGATATTTTGCCCCTTTCCTAACTTTTCATTTTTAACAGTTAAACTTTTGAATAATTAAATCCTTACTTTTGAAAAACAAATTTCCATGTTTTATAAGATATGATATAATTATTTCTGCAAATAGTACTGTAGTAGAATTGCTATTTTAAGAGGCGAGGAAGGGCAACACAACATAAATATTTAAGCTGCTCTGGACACTAAAACTTTAATAAACATGAATGTTTCAAGGACAGAAAGGAAAAACTAAGTTTAGAGATACTATCAATGTAAAATTTACACACATCTGTGTTGCAAGTATCACATATGATTGCTGGAACTAGAAAATACTTTAATTCTTTTAATATTTGCTCCTTTGGCATCTTCATGCCTTTGCATTTGGCAATATTTTTGTTAATTTCACTGTTTCCATTGTATAGTCGGTTTCCTCTGGGATTTGGCATATAACAGTAGGGGAGGAGAGAATGTGATTTGTAAAATCCCCTAAATAAACAAAAATCTCTGGCACAGACTGTAGTACGTGAAAGTACTTTTTAAATAACCTACAGTACTTTTAACTGACTAGATTTCATATTGAAAGTGTTCTTCCGATATCCCAGAATTTTTGTAATTCAGGTTACAGACATGAGGCCTGACACTGAAGCAGATGCATAACTTTATTTGTGTGACTAATGTGGACTTCGTGTGAGTACAGTTACATAAACACCTTAGTTTCTGCAAGATTGGGTCCCACGGGTACCATGCTTCTACAAGAGGAATGATAATATACTATGTGTGACTTCCATTTGTAGAAACCTTATCTATTTTTCCATTTAAATGAGGTAGTTTCTTCCAGAAGTGGTGTGTAAGGCTGTTCAATACATGGGAAAACATTATTGGCAAGAAGTGTGTTTGGAGAAAAGCACTTCCTTCTGCTTGAAACATCAATAGAGATGCTTGTTCTCTATCTACATATATACACACAAGCTGTATTCTCTGATCCAGAGTAATGGTAGAACACAAACTGTGGTATTTAGCTTATGCATCAGATACTAAGGATAATTAAGGTGGGGTCTCTTAGCCCTCTTGGCTTCTTACAAGGAGAACATGGAGGATGAGGATTAGTAGTGATCCTGACCATTTTGAACAGCTGCTAATAACACTGGAAAAATCATCCTTGTACACAGATGGCTTGGGACCAGGAGTTCTGGGAAGATTTAGTGGAATACATTTGGAAGCTGAAAGTAAAGAAGGAAACACACCTTAGTTTTTCCTGTAACAAAACCCATGGATGAGTACTCCGTACGGCTTGCTACCTGTCCCTCGAGTAAAATTGCCCAAACGATGGCTGTGAAGTGAATATCAAACTACATCCCAACTCCGCATCACCTTAGACCAACTCTTACTCCTTCATGGGCTGAAACACTCAACGTTAACACACATGAAAAAATGGTGTTAGAAATGGGTGTTGTGACCCCATTTCCCCATTGCCAGCAGGTGAAGTTTGTGTCTGAGCTTTTTGAAACGCACTCCTCTACCAACTGTTACCAAATGTCAAAGCTTTAAAGTGGCAGGACAAAAATACCCTAAAATACAAAAGAAAAGCTGCACAAAGCAGTTGATGTCAACATAAAAAAAGAAATGTCATTATTTCTAAAAATCGTAATATCTTCATATATTTCCTAGAATGCTACGTGTTTGATAACTTTCATCAATTAATGGCTTAGTCACTTGACACTCAGCTTAAATTCTGAAAGCTAAATCTAAAATAAAATAAACTTGTATTCCAAGAAACACGGGATGACTGAAACAAAGCCGTCAGTCCATCCACTTCAACCACATTCTGCAGCATCTATAATTAGCCTAGATAAGTGTGTACAAATTCTTCTACCTCTAGATGGAAACAAGTAACAAGCAAAACTCTTCTACGATCGCTCATGCTGCAAAGGGGACAGGCTAACCTTGCTAACAAGGGGGACATGGTGGCCACTTGCAGTTGTGTGATCCAATATCCCTTCTAGAAGGTGGCCAATGAACATTTTTAATTTCTTCAATGTTCTCTGTGGAAGAGCTGCGCTGTGGGCATGGGACATCCCTGGCAGAGTTCACTGGGATAAGGTAAGTTCTATAGATGGAGAAGCTGAAACTCACAGGTTAGGTGAGCTTGCCCAAGCTCACGTTCCACTTCACTCTCAGAACCGGGTGTAGAACCTGAGGCTCTGTAGCCAGACACGAACCCCATCTTGTTTCCCCCCCCTCCCCCCCAGAGAGCAAGAGAAAGGCAGTCAGCCTTTGATGCCCTGGGAACGCAGGTGTGGTGCCTGTCCCTGACTCTACCATAAACAGAAACCAGACAGTAAATGGGCTAGCTGCTGACTGGGAGGCCTCCCATCGCCCTGATGGCTAGTATCAGTAATTGACACGCCTGCACTGTCTCAGGAGAGGAATCTTCGCCCAGAGGTGCCCGTTGTCTGCATTTTCCCAGGTGTGAATTATGCTTTGCACCCTTCATGGGAAACTTGGCATTCAAAGCCATTTTTCCTAATTGGCCACTTGAGACCAGGAAGAAGCCCATGTGACCCAAGAGGTATAAAGAGGGGTTGAGTTGCCCACCCCATTTGAGCTCCAATCACCTACACCTGCTGGCAGGTATTGATTGTCTCCCGAGGTCCGTGGGACGCCCAACCTCGCCCTACTTCTTCCCGAGGGATTGAGAGAAAGATGCTGGCCTCGCCAAGTCTGGAACGCAGGGGTGAGAATTGTACCTGCAATGTGTTTTCTTTATGTGTACACTTTAATTGTCACTCTGTTGTAAGTTTTTAGTTACTTTATTATAGTTTTCTTAAGTCAAGCTGCTTCATTTCTATTGTAAACTGCCTTTGGTAAGGTGATTTAGCTATAAACTTTGGGAATAAGTGGGGTGCCCTCATTCACTTATAAATATATATATACTGAACCAAGTTTCTTTATTTCTTTTCTTTCTGTCTCCTATAAATAAGCCAGTGCGTGTCAAGCTTCTGACTTGAACCCGTGCTGCTGTACCCGAACCGAACACAAAAGAACTTCAGCCGGTCAAAAGGGACAGGTATAGGAAGAGCTTGGGCGTTTTGGATCGTGTCGCTTCCAGGGGACAGATCCGTTGGGGCACCTCTCAGCCTCCCCAGGCTGCCCACTGCGAAGGGATTTCTGTATCCTAGCAGCTAAAATCTGAGGTGTAATAAGCTCTTCCTATAAACTCAGGGCATCTGAGAGCCTGTTTGCTGCCCTCTGCAACGGGACCTCGGTCCTAGCAGTAAAGTCACAGACGTTAAACTATTTTTCGGGGCGCTCTCCAGCCTCCTAGGCTGCCCACTGCAACGAGACTTTGCGTCTCAGCAGTTGAAGACTTGGGTGTAACACACACGCACACACTGCCCTGACCATTTCGGCTGACAGGCTCCAAGGCCAATTCCTAAGACTCTAGAACAAAGAAAAATTAGCACCATTAAGCAATCAATTACTATAAAACGTGAGGAGGGAGGTGTGTGAGTATTGCAGGAAAAGAACCCCCTTGCCTCAAGACTTCCTGAAGTCTTATGCCATTCTAACACTTTAAGAAGCTTAATATAATTTAAGTTTCATTTATTTGGTGGCATTTTAAATCACAGGCTGCAACTTGTTGAGGCTAGCTCAGTGGTCGAAATCGCTTAAGGGATCAGTCTGATTAGGTTGTCATTTAATTGGCCATGTAGCTCAGGAGCTCTAGCAACCCCTTCCTGTGCAAAATGTGTGGAGAATGGAGGAGCCATAGAGTCTGTGCATTCAGTGACTCTTCTGCAAATTGCTCGGTGTCTGCGAAATCCTCTGGATTGGGAAATGTAATGGAGAGCCGGGGATCTGTGAAACCTTGGCCCGCAAACTTGTGGACTATGCCCACCTGTGTGATTGGAGTCTCCTCTCGCATAGCAATGCTGCAGGCCTAGTAGCAATGCTCCTCAACCCATTGACTTCAACTCTCTCCTGTTCATCTGCAGAGGCAAAGTAGGAGCTAATGCTTTCTGCAGCAAGAGCTGCTGAGTTTTTCCCATCTGGCAGATTTGAATGTCACTTGTGTTATGCCACCTCTTGCCCCACCTGCATTTTCCAAAGGCCAGAGGAACACAGGGCACCTGCTTAATCCCTGATCCTTCTCTGCAGGCTCATCTCACAGTGGTCACTCCCTCCTCATCACTATTTGCTGTTCTTTGCACAGCTCAGTGATGGTTGGGAGGGTCATATGCACTTTGAGGATAAAGAATAGCATTGCAATCTGTTATATTAGATTTTTGTACATTAGGAAAGATTACTTACAGTACTTTGTCTTATCCTTTTCTGGATTTAATTAGCTTGTGCTGAGTGTTTTCTCTCCCTTTTTATTGTAAATTCAGTTTCTGTAGAGCTAGACTTCTTGAAAGATGCTTTGTTCCTCTTTCCGGGCCAGAGTGCTAACCATATCTACAGTCCAGCGATTTCCCAGAGCTTCAAGGCAAAATTTAAGCACAGTTGAAGAGACATGAAAACATTGTTGTTCTCTATACATGTTATATCAATCTTTCTCATTACCATGAGAAATGTTCACAACCAAGTAAACTGATGCTCTTGTAAATCCTATACTAACTTAATTTCCTTCTCCCAGGACTGCCAAACTCATGTTAGGCTAAAAGAAGGCAAATGGAGAAGTAGGAAAAGTCAACTAACTAGTGTAAAATAAAGTAAATATCACCAATTTTCACTTACCAAATTAGGAACTAATCTTTGTTTTAAACTGATAAACTATGTGCAACATGTGCATTTCCTTCTGACAGTCCATCAATTTAGGCACGAAACTTGACTCTTTGTTACCAAATCAGTGGATTATGTAGTCACAATTTTTTATGTTGGCGAAGTTATGAAGTATTGTCTCTTATGGATAACACAGCAGCCTGGCTGTTGAGCGCCTCAAAATTTATACTAATCCTTAGGAGTGATCTATAGTCAAACCTGACTCTTGTCCCCACCCCTATTTTCTGACCAGGAGAAGATAAGATTCCTGGGAATTTCACTTAGTTTTTATTCTTGGTTCAGTCTGACTGGAAAAAATCATGTAAATCCAATGCTGATATTAGGGAATAAATGTCCAGGGGAGGGGGGGGAGAATGTATTTCTCCATGTCCAAACACACCTGCTCATTTTAAAAGTGTCTCTTTTCCAAGTCATTTCTTCATTATAACTTCTCAAGCAAAAGTGGGTGGCAAAACACCTTGGGTCAGCTCCTCAAGTATAATCCAGTGTTTTTGTGCCACTTACGCTAATTTAGCAGTTGAACTGGAATGATACGCCCGTGCAGTTAGTAAGCACAACTCCATGGCTGCCATAGCTCTTACTGGGGCTGGCACAGCCCAGTGCTTAGAATCAAATCATTGGATCGGTGCTCAGTCCCAGGAGAGTGTCAGCCCCCCAACGTCTGTCTGAGGCTTTTTGCTTTATCTTGTAGTTGATTTTTTGCTTTAAAAACTGTGACCGTCAGATGGCTGCACTAGGGTGGGAAAAGGCAACCCAAGAACGGTAAAAGGCCCACTCACTCCCCTATTTACTAGAAGTGGGTTACTACTGGTCAATCAGGATCAGCTAAAAGAGGTGTGTGTGTTTCAGGTAGATTAGGCTCAGATGAGACAGAGCTAGCTTGGACCAACTAGCTAATTCTATTTCTGCACTACCTGAGGCCTTTTTAAACCTCCCCTTTTGGGGGGGAAGAGGGAAGGAGAGAGAGAGAGGAGACTCTGCCCCAGAAGCTATTGAGTTAGAGACAGCAGGGGAGTGAGCAGCTTCAGGAGGAGAGGCTGGGCTCCCTACCCTAAGGGAAGACCACGAGGCGAAGGGGAAGGCTGACTGCCCCAACATGGCAGATGGGAGGTGCCTTTTCTGAGACCCCTCTCGCCGGAGGGGAGAAGTGCAGAGGCTGGCAAGGGAAAGAAGGGCCCTTGCCATGAAACTTTATTGAGGCGGTGGAACCCCTGTGTGAACTGGAACTCAGTGGTGCCCTTCAGTAAGTGAAACCAGGGCTGGATTAAGGGAATCCAAGCCTCTAGGAACACCATGACACAGGCCCCTGGAAGCGCTGCCTCCACCTTGAGGGTCCTGAGCTGCTCCTCCCCTCACTGATCGGCAGAGGGCAGCAGCTTAGCTCTCCCGAGGGATGGCAGCAGGATCCCAGTATTCCTTGGGAGCAGCAATGGCCCCTTCCCCGGAGAGGTAGGGATTGCAGCAGGGGCTCTCCCTATACTTTCCTTAGCAGGGGAGGGAGGCATGAGGAATATAGTGACCTGTTCGGGGGAGGGGAAGGGTGAGAGGTGTATGGGGCAGTTCACACTGCTGAGAATTGGCTTCAGGCTGTCTCAGCCAGTTGTCACTGTGATTGTCCCTAGTTATGTGCCTGTTGCGTTTTCATGCTCTTTTCCCCTCACAAACATGGGCTAGAATAGGGATGGGCAAAAATTTCTGATGGGAGCCACTTCAAGAATTTGGTAAGCGGTCCAGGGCTGCACTTTTCCCTGATATTAATGGAGGAGGTGCGGGGTCTGGGATGGAGGTTGGGTGCAGAAGGTGGTGTGGGAACTAGAAGGGAGCTAGGGTAAGGAGGGAGTTGTGACCTGGAGCAGGAGACTGGGGTACAGGAGAAGATTCAGGGTTCTGGGTTGTGCTGTTGTGCAGGGGATTGGGATGCAGGGTCTGGGAGGGGGTATCCATGCAGGGAGGGGGCAGAGTTTTTGGGTAAAATGTGGAGTGGGGGGGCAGAGGGTTGGGGAGGGATGCCACAGGCAGACTCTGGCTAGTAGATGCTTACTTGGGTGAGCCTGAGGGGAGGGAAGGAGGGATATTTTGAGTGCTGCCTATTCAAACAGGCAGCTCCTATTGGCTGGAAATGGCCAATGGGGGCTGCAAGATTGTGCTGAACGTGGGAACTGGGGGAAGTGTGCAAGGCTTCTCCCCTCCCTCAGGCTCAATCTGTTCACAGACAAACAGGGCCCTGCTTCCAGCTTTTCTGAGTGTTGTGTGGAGGCAGTTTAGGTAGGGAGCCTGACTGAGGCTCTGGGTGCACCTGTGAACTGGATCCAGTGGCTTGGCGGGCTAGAAAGTATTTTTGTAAATGGAAGTCAAGGTGCCTCCTTTAATACAAGATTCCCAGGAGACCCTGGGCATATGCCTGTACATCCTCTCTGCCTTGATTCAGCCCTGGGTGGCGCAATATCTTCCATAAACTCTGTCTGTCATACTATAGAGGGTGCCCAGTATGTTGTGGTGCAATTGAAAGGTATTCTAAAGACTTCCCTCAGTGCAGTTGTTCTTCCATCTATCTCTGCCTGGCACTAGCTACTAGACGATCCTTGGGTCCCTGTGTGAGCTGCATTCTCATTTTGGTCACTGCGCGAGGCCTGACTCTTTCCTGCTTGCTTCCCTCATGTGGTTTTGCATGGCTCATGCCTCAAACTTGCCTCAAAGCCACGGGGTGGGGTTGTGTGTGTGTGTGTGTGTGTGTGTGTGTGTGTGTGTTGCTCTCCAAGGAGTGGCAGTGAACACTGATATCAGCATTGATTTGAGCATGTGGGGTTTCTGCACTGTAGTATGTTTTTTGCTTTGTATCATGCTCAGCATCTGTCCTATAGCTGAGCCTTCAGGTTCCCCTATCCATGACTGTCCTGCTGTGTGCATTTGTGCTGTAGATTCCTTACCTGAGAAGCATGAAGGAGAGCCAGTCAGGACAATAGAAGCCTGCTTGCAATCTGATGTAAGGCATGAGGGAGTGCTCTGCCGTTGGTTTGCCTGACTCCCTGGTGAAAGGGATTTAATGAGAAGGGGACAAGGAGGATGAAATACTAGGAAAGAAAGAGATGGGGGAAGGTGGGTGGCAAGAGGACATAAGGACAAGTGACAGCAAACCTTGAGGAGATGGGAGCAGAGAAAAAAAAATTGACACACAGCAAACCGATACCAAGGTAGGGCAGTGCAAATGAGGGTTAAACGCAGAGGAAAGGTAAGAGGCACAGTCAAAGGGGCCTGGGGCAGAGAGAAGGTGCAAGGGAAGGATGTCGGAATGAGGAGGAAAATGGCAGGAGGCATTGGTGGCCTGGACCCATTTTTGAAAGGCATGCATACTATGTGACTCTCAAAGGAATTTCCAGACTTCAGCCACTGAATTCACTGTTTAGAGGCTCCATTACTGCTTCATCAGCAGCAAATCTAAATCACAATTAAAGCTTTTATAGACTCCATAGTCACCTTCATTTGGCTAGACTGGATCCCTCACTACTCGGTGGTAAACCAAAGAGCATGGATTTTCTCTTATAAAGGTCATTTTTATATCTGCCTTATACTTGTTTGGCTATGGACATTATATATGTGGATACCACTGGTGAGTAGGTATCACAGGTCTGCCTCTAGTCCTAATTCATGGAGGACACATGTCTGTTATGGCCCCAGCTAGAAAATTTTGCTTATTTAGCTTGATCTGTACCAGCTGATGTTTTTAGCTTAGGTGGTCCCTGGTTCAGTCCTTTCTTTTTTGGCCAAGATGGTGGCTTTCTCATATGGAGGAAATGGGGGACTGTTACTCTTGGGTCTGATGAGGATTGGAATTTGATTGTTTTGGAATTTGTCCAGTCAGTAAGAGATTGGGTGCACTATGCTTTCTTTTAATAAATGGGAGGTGAGTAATCAGAGTTCAGAAGCCATGAGATGAAGGACATAGGAGTGGAGGGGACATCGTGGATCTTCAAGTCCAGCCCTCTGCTAGTGCAACCCAACAATGTTTTCCTTACTGTTCCTTTTGAGACATTAGAATCATAGAACACTAGAACTGGAAGGGACCTCGAGAGGTCAGCGAGTCCAGTCCCCTGCCCTCACAGCCAGGCCAACCACCGTCTAGACCATCCCTGATAGATGTTCTTTCTTTACATTTGAAAAGAAGCCTTTACTGAACATGAATTTTTTTAATTGATCCTATAGAATGCATAAATATCTGAGACAATGACATGCCTTTGTATGTATAATTCCGTTTTAAGTTCTAAGTAATCTCCATGGGTGAAGAATTCAGCAATCATTTTGTTCTGAGAGTTCAGTGCATACTGTTTGAGGACAGGTAACTGTGCTTGCTCATGGAAACTTTAATTTTGTTTTACATTTTGTACTGTTGCATTCATAATCTAACAAAGGCCAGTCACTCAAAAGATCTGCTGGCATTTTATGGGAAAATGTGACTGTTGGCAGAGAGTGGGCATGCAAAGCAAATGTGTCAGGAGAGAAGAGATCCCCTAGTAAAGCTTATTTTTTAAAAAAATCTCACATGGTCACTTAATGGAAATGTGAAATCTTTTAAAGTGTAATGAAAAAAAGGAACAATATGGACTCATATGTACAGAGAAGGAAAGAGTATGTTTAGGCAAATGCTATACAATTCTCTTTCTGAGGCCAGTTGGAAAAATGACAAAGTGAGTATCCTTTCCACAGGTGAAATGGAGTTGAAGGATTTACTAGAATCTTAAAGGGAACTATGTGATTAAATGTAGCTGAAAAAGAAAAATAATCAGAATTACCAGTCTAGTCTTTTCTTTAAATAATACATAAAATAAATGTGGAGCCTAAATTACTTGATGTTGGGTCTTTAAGTGTAGTTTATGGTTTCCTTCTTCTCAAATGTATAAATGTAATATGGCTATAAACAATAATGCACCCATTATTGTATGGTATTGGGTTTGTTATGAACGTGTGCCTTAACACGGGTTTGGGAGAGGAACAGCCAAGCGTGCAGGTAAATTGGCTTTCCAGTATTTAACTTTTTAAATATATTGGATTGCACATGTGCATGCGCTACACAGCTAATAAAGACAAAGCCCTGGTGGTGAAATCCTGGTTCTACTGAATTCAATGTCAGAACTCCTATGGACTTCAATAGGGCCAGGATTTCAACCCCAGTCTCATGCTGTTTACAATCTGCAATACAGACACCAAACAGATTGTTACAGATTCCGGTTGGGATCATAACGTGACTTCCTCTATGACTTCCCTTTCAGCGATCCTGAAAACCAGTTTGAAGAGATCACAAATCACCTTCTATATTCTGTGTGGCAAACACTCCCTCTGCGTATGTGAGAAATCCATATGCTGCCAGTGTGTGCAGCAGGAATATAGCTGGAAGCAGTAGGTACCTCCTTTTTAAGTTTGGTAGATGTGATGTGAGCACTTTGGCATTGATTTTCATGCTGGCATCTTTCCAGGCCAAGAATTTCATAGCCTCTCTTTAGGGAAAATGACGTCTAAATCACGGAAACGTTGCAATGCCTGGAATGTGAGCCAAAATTGGGCGCGCTCAAAAGAACAAAGTGCATGTGCTTCTATTCCATTGGTGCAGAGATGCAATTAGGGAATACTTAACAGCTTTTTAATTTTAGTTTTTGACTTGGCTTTGTGTGGAGACAGTGACAACTGACATGAAGACATATGCAAGGAAACAGCTCTGCAGCCAGCACTGTCCTGGCATGCTTTGAAAGCTTGTTCCTTTGGTCCAGATGTTCTAAATCACATGTGGAGAAGTGTTTGTGGCCGGATTCTGTTTGAAACTGATTGTCGATAGTCTCCTGAGACAGCTTGTGACAAACTGTGTAATAAAAATGCTAAAAATAGTAAGTTATTCCCTGGAAAAGCTGAGTTCTCACAATTCAGTGAGCTGGGAAAATTGTTGAACTTTCTTTGGACACAATGTGCTAGCTCCTTGCTCTTGCAACCTTTCATGGGTCCCCTGCTCTTTGTTTATCATCATTTCTTTTTCTACTAGCTCCAAGGAACGCTGTCCTCAACCTCTTCTGTACAGACATCGGGCGAATTTACCATGGTCTTTTTCTTAAAAAAAAAAAAAAAAAACTCACATGGGGAAATGCACTTTTTAAATTTAAACAACATAGCCATTTGCAATCAGTTTGCAGCTGTTGTAGGGAGCTTCTCTGTGTCTTAGAAAGCTGAACTGTAGGAAATGCATGAGAAATAGACAGAAAAATCTTGCTAAAACAGCATCTTATTACAGGCATTTCATGCTACACAGTAAAAATAAAGTAACAGATTTCTTCTTGTTTTTTCCCCTCCCTCTCTAGAGAGTACACATTATACCTATTACTTCTCAATCCAATGAGGTCTGGAGATGATTATATTTGGCATTTGTACATTATACTCTATATTACTTCTTAAGAAGCCAGAAAGGCAACTACTGCATGAGTTGGATAGTGTCTTTCCCCCCACTACAGTGAAGTGTGAGCACCTAGCTCAATTTTTTGGAAGGAATTTTAGTAGCAGAGAATTTGGTAATAACTATTCATAGGAAGAAAGGAAATCAAAACAGCAGCCTCCCCCAATTATTCTGAGCTTGATGGCAGACATAGTATAGGGAATAAGTAATAATGTGCTATTATGTAGATACATTCACTGAGTTTCAAATTCTGCTCACATTGATAGTGACCAAGAGCATTATAATTGGATAGCCATGTAGTGATGTGTGAAGTGCATGGTGGTTTGAATCCAATCCAGCAAGTAGTGAAGTGTCCACATTACAGAAACCACCTTCTTGGAATACGAGAATCTAAATCTACATTTAACACCCCCGCACACACATTTCTAGCCTGTGTTTGCACTATTAATAGGCAAACTGAGTGAGAGGCATTGTTGTCTGCCTGAATCTGCAGACAGCCCAAAATAATAACTCTGCTGTGTGAATTGTGCAATTCATTTAATCTAGGAGTTAACTCAAACTAAACAATGGCCATTTGTGTCAACATAGTTAACAATTTTTACCGCTAATTATTTTAATAGAAATATTCAGTTCACATTCTTGTCCCACAGTTTTGAGTCACTTCTCATGCTTTTCTAAGTGCCAGCTCCTTAGCTGATGTAAAATAGTGAATCTCAATTCACTTCAGTTGAGCAACACTGATTGATCCTAGATGAGGATCTTTTCTGGGCCCTGTAGTGTGCACTTGTGTATTGACAATATAAAAATCTGAGGTACACTGAAAATTTAGCATAAAAGTAGCAATTGAAAGGAAAAGGACAATGCTGCTAACTTCTAGGCAGATTTTATGATAATGTACAGTTAGATGGACACCAATCCTGTGCAGCACAGTATAAAAATACAACTTACATCATAGATTGATAAAAGTGTCTTTCAGCCTGGTAACGTGACAAGCAGTGTCTCTCGGTTATAGATGTATTGTTTATATCTCATTTGTTTGATATAGAAATGAAGGATATATCACTTTAATACAGGATTCCATGGCCACTAATAAAATTTCTTTCAGTTATTTAACCTCAGTTTCTTCTTTTGTAACATGGATGTTTGACTAATATTGTATTGTTAGGGTTTTGGTTTTTTTTTTTGTAATGTGTGTGTCCTGTTAGTGTTTTCAATAATGCTAATGTACATTTTACATCTACTGACTAAACCAGGCCTAAATCATCCACTTGGGTTTTCTTTCAATACCTCTCTGTCTGTTACTATGCAAATATGCATAATCCCTGTTTCCAGGCAGGCTAATTAACTACCTAACATAGAAAACCCAGTGTAGTGTCCCCAAGCTGTATTCAGTTGTTACAATTCATATAGGTCTGGGAAAGCACATAGTCATAATTCAAAATCTTTTTGTGATTGGGAGAGAAAGATTTGGACAGAATAATGAAAGCATTTCACTATAAAGATTTGTGTATGTGTTGTCAGATCTGTTTTGGATCCATTGAGGAGTTCAAATCTTTTTACTGACAGGAAATAGCAGATAGTAAGGATGTGTACATCTATGTACCAGCTCCCTTTTTTGAGACTCTTGACTCATCTTTTGTTGATGTCAAGCACTGTGCTCGATTTCTGACTGTAGCTTGATTGTATTGTTTATACACTGGCAGTGCAATTACCAATGTGTTTCTTCACTGCAAAGTGTTGTCAGTGCAATGATGTGCTAGGGAAGATTAAAAAACAGTTCTAACAACAGTCATATTTGCATGATGTTTGCAAATCTATTCAGTGATAAATCCAGTACAGAATATTCCATACTTGTTAAACTGACTTCTACACTTACCAAACTTCAGGCTATAGGGAGGAGGGGGGATACATGTTTTATTAATATAAAGTTATGCTGGTATGAAGATCTATTATTGACTAGGTGTTTAATAGCAATTGCACAGCCAATGCTTTGCGGAGAACATGCATCTTCAATATAACAAGGTCAGCATTGCTATGCTGCATGCTGTGGCGGGGTCTCATTACCGGGGCCATGCCTGTCATTCAGACCAATAGAAGAGATGATGATTAAGCGAATGTCACCCTGAGGGTAACTACAGACATGGAAAGGGCTTTTGATGCTCAATGCCCACAGGTACCTTTGACTTCAAAATCAGCCACTAGGAGTTGGGACAAACCGCGTCTGGCAGGATCTGGCCCTTTATAAATGGGTCTCTTCTATTTTCCAACAAAGTGACTTTGCACATCTATTATCATCCATATTGGTCCTAATGTTCACCCTGGAATGTCCCCGACAACATTGACCTTGTTTCATAGTATTATTAAATTGATTTGCTGAGAGGTAGCTTGGTTAATTGGATTTCCCAATTAATCCTGCTCCCAGGAAGAGGAATGGATGGAATTAAAGAAACACCCTGCAAGCCTTGGTTTTCAGAATCACTGTTTCCATTATGTTAATTTAGTACTTTCATCCTACAGAAAACATGGCTGGTAACTGGGCTCTGCCCACTGTGTGAAGTTCTCTGCATCTCTGTTTCCCCAACAGTCTTTGCTTGCCCTCTATTTAGCTCTTTCGGAGCAGGGTTGGTCTCTGGTTTTGTGTGATGCCTTGCACAAGGGGCTTCCAATATTAGCTGGGCTTTCTGGGTGTTACTGCAACATAAATAGTGAACATATGGCCATCCACAACAAATAGCACCAATAAATGTCTTGCAAAGAATCTTTTTTCCATTGCTGTTTACAGGAATGGGTGAGGGGAGAGCACCGTCACTTGCTCCCACTGCTGTATTTTCTATAAACGTGGAATAGTGTCACCCGCTTGTGTTCTCTTTGGGCACTTACACAATGTTCATCACTTTAGGAGGAGAAACTAGATCTCTCAGTGATCAAATTCAGTTGCCAGACCCAGGTTTTAACCAGGGCTGCTGTTCTTTCAGGTATTGAACTCTCACATCTTCAATATGCTTCTGTGGCACTGTTTTCCTCTGGCTGATGTTCTCTAATATAATTTCATTGCATTATTTTCAGAAGCTGGTTAGTAGCAATGGGTTCACTGAAGAAGATGCCTTTCTCCCCTGTGAACATCTCTTAGATTGGCAGGGAAGGCTGCAGAAATCTCCACCCATTCATCAAAAAATACTTTGTTTCTGGGGAAGAAATGCTTTGTAGAGTCTGTGCAAATGGGTTTAGGGCTGGGCAAAATCAATTATTTATGCCCCTTATAATAAATTTCCTTAACAGCAAGGTCTGCTTACTGCCAAAGGATATCGCTATTGTACCTCCAGTGAAAAAGTTTGGGTAAGTTTTACTTCATGGGCAGGGTGTGAGTTTTTTTTTTAAAGTTGTTTACATACTCAAGGGAGATGAGAAACGCGGTATCTTTATCTGCAGAAACTCGTGAAACTCTTTCATGCCTACAAAATTCAACAGGAGCTGGTCATCGACCCTTGAGCATGTTCCCTTTAATTCATGAGCTGAACGGGGTTGAGTTGGGATTTGACTGTGAGCTGAGTGGAAGTAAAGGTACAGATCCTCTCCCTCTTTGGAAGTATTTGATGTACAGTTGCCTCCTACTTTGTTTTATAGCAATAAGAAGTTGCCACACACACACACACACACACACACACACACACACACACACACACACACACACACACACACACAGTTCTGTGGGCCCATGGTACTTGTGCTCCACCAAAATTCAAGGAAGGCAGCCCAGCTGCACCAATGTTTGAACATATCTTTTCAGTCGTCCCTTCCATAGGACAGATTGAGGCAACCACCCTGGGCCTTGCAATTTGGGGAACCCCGTGATTCAGGGGGATGCAGGGTCATGGCAGTTAGATGAGTTAGTGGGGAAGGGGATTTGATGTCAGCAGCAGAGAGCGACCCATCCCCAGCCCACCCCACTCAGCCATGGTCCCATTTCACCCATTTCCTCCAAAAGGCTGCCTCTGCCTCTTCCCACCATCATTCCATACCTTCCCCTAAAACTCCTCCCTGGCCCTGCCTCCTTCTCATTTCTGCCCCGTCTCTGAATGACACCAGGAACTGGTGGGGGTGGAACAGGACAGGCTGGGACTGGGTTGCTCACTGCTTCCAGTGTCAGGCCATCCTGGACCCTGCATCTCTTTGAACTTTGGGTCCTGTTCTTTGGTGAAGGGTGAGGGGGGCAGAGTGGTTACCTCAGTCCATCGGATGGATAATATAACTCTGCTTGGATCTGTTCTGGACACCACCAAAAAACCTAGTGCCCATTCTCACACAGTCTAATTTTTGAGTCTCGGGGGTAGCTGTGTTGGACTGTAAGTTTAAAAACAATGAGTAGTCTTGTGGCACCCTAGGGTGTGTCTAGACTACAGGGTTTTGTCGACAAAAGTGGACTTTTGTCGACAAAACTATACCTGCGTCCACACTGCCTTTGAGTTATGTCGACATAACGTCGACAAAACTCAGCAGTTTTGTCGATGTATGTAAACCTCATTCTACGAGGAACAACGCCTTTTGTCGACAGAGTTCTGTCGATAGAAGGCATTATTGCATCTACACTGTCCTTTGCGTCCACACCGTTATGTCGACAAAGTGGCTTGCTTTGTCGAGAGAACTGGATGTAGTCTAGACGCTCTTTGTTGACAGAAGCTTTGTCGACAGTATCTGTTGACAAAACTTCTGTCGACAAAACCCTGTAGTCTAGACACACCCCTAGAGACTAACTAATACATAGGACCGTGAGCTTTTGTGGGTAAAGCCCACTTCATCAGATGAGTTGAGTTGATCCATTTCAAGAAAGCGATGCGGTCTGCCCACAGGACTGGGAGGCAAGACAGTCCTGAGCAGTAATGTACCAGTGAAGCCTTCTGGTTTGGGTAAGTCAATTAGTCTATCTGCCTCAATCTCTCCCTCTGTAAACTGAGGAGAACAATGGTTACTGCTTGGCAGTGTTGTCAGAATGAACATTTGTAAAGCAGTGTGCAAATGACAAGCATTATTCCCAGGGGACGCTTCCTGCTTGAGATGAAAATCGTGCCCAGAAATATCCCTCCGCTTTCCTCCTACTTGTGCTTGTGTTTCTGCTACTGAGCCTGGTTGAATTGCTGAAGGAGCAGGAAATATTTGCCCTGCCTTTCTACCAGACAGCTAAGACTTAAGAGCCTGAAATGGTCAGTAAAATGGGAGAAATAGTCCAAGTTCAGATTCAGTGTTGCTATATCCTCTCCACAGGTGCAAATGCTTAACCAGATGAAGGGTTAAATTATTACTCTTAAAAAAAAAAAAAAGGCAAGGAACAGCACAATTCAAGACAATCGGGAAATGGCAGGTGGAGTACTGGATGCTAGGTAACTGGCTAAAGGCTGCCAACACTGAAAGCTGTCATTATGAAAAGGTTAATGCATTCAAGCAGAGTGAGGTATATTGGGTTATTTGTTATATTGCCGGTTAAAAGCTTTGCCTGCCAAGCAAGGGCAGGGTCACCCGGGTCCTCCTAATACCAATCTATCCATACAGAATTAGCCAGGGACAAGTGAAACATTTCATTAGCTGCTGTTTTTGCAGCCCATCCTCACTGTAGGCAAATGTGTTCCGTCTGCACCATCCCCTGAGAGTGTCAACTTTGGATCTGATATAGAAGCCCATGAGATATCTGATTACCCAGCCCATGTTTTCCCACAATTCATTACTGTACTTTTGAGCGTGATTTTATAACCCAGACTTTTTAATATTTGAATCTCAGGCTTATCTTTCGCATCAGCAATGACCTAAAATCTTGTAAACAAATGTTATTTCGCTGGGAGGGGAGATTGAATGTCAACATTCAATGTGTTGTTTTCCATTTCCTTTTGTTTGCAGGGCTGGAAAGAAATTAAGACTGTTTCATGTCTGGTGGAAATGAATTCAGACAGAACACAGGAATGGGAGGTAAGTCATACCACAGTGTGGACCGGTTTCTCTGAAACCATTAAGAAAATTCTCTCTGCTGTCAAAGCTGCTTCAGGAAGCACTGGGTACACTGCTTTGGTTTTTGAAGGGTTTGCCCCCAAATGCCTTGAGATTCAGGGAAACTTGTTTACAGATATACACCTTTTAAAACCTGAAAATGCTGGTAGGTGTGTTTTGCATAGCAGGGTGACAGCTGGCAGCTAGTAAGTGACTGGTGGGCCGTTAAGAACAGGTGATATTAAAGACAATTTAGTAAGCTGCAGGGAGCCGATTAGGGGATGCTACACAGCTAAATGTTACTGCTTGTTTTTAAATTTCTTCCCTACTGAGCTGGAAGAGGAGGTAAGTAGCATGTTAATTAAGGGGTTGATCGTCAGAATCCCCTTCCTTTGCAGATGATGCTAAACTAAAATTTTGTGAATACCCTAGGAAAGACAGAACTACAACACAAAAAGAATATGGGCCTGATTCTTATTCCAACACTGGTGTTAATCCATTGATACGAATGTAGCTACTCATGATTTACATAGGTGTATGTTCAGAATTAGGTTCTTCAGGAGGTGATAGATAGGAGATAAGACACCATCTGGCAGGGGGATGAGTGACCTCATCAAACAGTAGGTGCTCAGCACCTCAGAGGATCAGGCCCAAGTTAGACCTTGTTTACATAGAGTTTGTAGCCATACCAGTGTACCAGTGCAAACCGCTACTGTGGATACTGTTGTAAGTGGTACAAATCTCACTGCACTTGTGTAATATGTGTCTCTGCTAGAGATTTGTAGGCATTACAGCCAGTGGCTAGAACCCCAGCGAAGTCAAAACCTCCAGATTGGTTGCTTTCCTTAGGGTGACCATGCAAAACACCTGTCATGTGGGGGGTACGTACAATGATGATACTTGAGGCACTCAAGACTGGGAGTCACCTTGTTGCCCCCAGCCTCCGGCATAAGTGAGTCTTGCCTGTGCCTGTCTGGGTGACAAGTCTCTGACATCGCTAGCTTTCAGCCAATCTCCTTTGGGTTTCACTAGTTCTGTCTTCTCCTTGTGGGTTAACAATAAGTGATCAATGGCTATTGTCCAGGATAGGCAGGGATGGTGTCCCTAGCCTTTGTCAGAAGCTGGGAATAGACAACAGGGATTGGATCACATAATGGTTACTTGTTCTGTTCATTCCCTCTGGGGCATGTGGCATAGCTGCTGTCAGAAGACAGGGCGCTGGGCTATGTGGACCTTTGGTCTGACTCAGTATGGCCATTCTTACATTTTAGGTGCAACCCAATCTCTTTGAATTACTCTCACATGCTATCCAGTTCCTGATGCTGGCTACTCACAGAAATTTCAGATCTTCTGTTTCCAAAAGTGCAGCACGTCCCAATTTTCCTCATAGGTTTAAACGTAAGTAGGCTTATTTAAGAAACAGTCAAGGCTTAACTAGAAACAAAATAAAATGATGGAAACAACTGGTTACAATACAACATAAAATCATAAACCACCCAACCTGGCTTTACACTTATTAGTTACCTTTTCTATTCAGTTAAGTGGGTCTCCCCCCAGAGGTCAGTCTGTTGCAGAATTGACTGGCTTTCACAGGATTCAACTTTTCATGTGGACACCTTGCTCCTCAAGATGTCATCTCTGTGGAAGGATTTAAAGGACTTCTTGCTCCTTTGTGTTATTTTGAAAAAGTCTTTTGTTTTTATGCATAGACATTGGGAATCTATGTTGTAGTAATGTTCCCTTTTTTAAAAAAAACTTTCAAGAAGTTTTGATTGTTTGCCATTGTCTCTGATGGTCTTCCATTGCAAGTCACTGAGCAAGGTGAAACAATTGAGCTTAACAAGTGGGGTGACAATTCCCTGGGCCATCACAGAGACATATTATCCCTGATGATAAACTTTTACTCCAAGTAAAGCATACTTCCAGTATAAATACATTATTCCTTAAAAATCACCCACACCGTGATTTTGAATCAAGGCAAGTTACAAGCTTTCTGTAGATACCTGTTACTCTTTTTGTACCAGGTAAATATCCATATGAGATGTTGGGGGCAGTGAGCTTGTCAGAACTGAGAACTGGGGGCAGAGAAATTTCTGTGGCATATCATCACATGATACCCTTGGGCCGGTGATGGTTTGGTAAAGTAGCAGTTGAACAGACCGAGGAGTTCTGAGAAGCACTTGAATTGTTTTTCTCTTCCTCAAGAGGAAATATGCGCTGTTCTAGAAAAGCTCAAAACATGGCTGAAAATAAAAATCAGACCCAACCTGGGAAAAATACAAGACTATTTTAAAAGGAAGGGGGAGGAGTAGGAGTATATGAAAGATCAACAACTAAGTGATAGCAGTGAATATGCCACAGATTTTGTTGTCTTTTGAGTGTCTCTTTTGAATTTTGTCTGAGTGAGTATTGGACCTGATTTTGATGCCATTCATAACCATTCTCCTGCTAATTTGTGAGATCAGAATCAAGTTCTGATTCTTAAACAGGGATCTTTTAATATCTTTTAAAATCCGTATTATCTAATTTGCAACTGACGATTTTTATGTTCCTAGATAAAGCAAGCTCCTAGATCATGAGCAAGTGATGCTCTGAGATTACCAACTGCATAAAGAAAGAAGAGTGCTGAGAAGTAGCATTACAAGCCCCTGTGCCTCATTTGTATCGGTGTCCTTTTAACCCCAGCTACTTTCCCAAGTTACTCACAGGAGAACATCCTCTTGAATCATTAGTCATGTGTCCCATCTACCCAAAGGCTCAACAGATGCAATTGTTTAGGAGAATTTGTTACTGATGTCAGATGAATAGCTCTGGGTTTTGAACCTTTTATTTTATTAGCTGTGTTCGTGTAAAAAAAAAAAAAAAGTAAGGATGCCATAATGCAAATGGGTCTTACAGAGCCTGACTAGTCCCTTTTGAACTTAACTGCTAATGATCCATGGCAGTAGAGTGAAAATGTGATGCTTTTACTCTGTTCTGCACATGGAAATCTACACAGAATAACAGCATATGGGTAGTAAGGCTTAGGGATGTTTGTTGACCAGCATAAACTGGACTGTTGTCTGCAGTAGTAAAATGCATTTTTTTTACCAGGAAAACAGCATTTGGGCAAACACGTCTGTCAAAGTTCCTTTGTTTCTATAAAGGAAGTAGGCTCCCCACCCTTGCCCCCTGGGAAACGTTGTTTCTGGCCCTGTGAGCTTTGTCTTGACCTAGCATCTCCAGCTGCATAGATTTGCTTTCCACATGTACTAATGTGTGCAACTTTTTAAAATTTTTTTTGCACGGAGAGATTTTCTAGTGCCTTGATATGGCCTCTTTCCCTCACCTCACCCTTGATTTTTGCAGGGCTTCTCTTCTGAAAGGCTTGTGCTTGATCCATAATTTATAAGTGAAAACCCTGTGGCCAAAAGCTCCACAAGGGAAAGAGCTACCTGCTCCCTCCATTGGTGAAAATGAACAGTTTCTACCATAAAGGGCTCATTTGCATAGACCCACAATTCCTCTGTTGGCACCGAGGAGTCACCCTAGCAAACATGGATTTGGGGGATTGTGAGCTCCCAAGGATGCTCTGTGCTGGGGATAGAGCTGTTACTTTGTGGGAAAGAGCTCATTCCAAGAAGCCAAGACTCTGTTCAAGGATCCTAACTGCTCTTGGCTCCTCTCTTGTGGGGACTTCAGTGTGAGAGGCTATGCAGACTGAAGCTGAGGTAAATGAACACAACAGAGGCAGGCAGCCTGCATTTGCTGTCCTGCTGCTCCCAGGGCGAGTGGGACTTGAACCCACCACTCTGCCCTCTATAGGTAAATGCTCTAGTCCCTAGTCCACTCCAGAACCCACCCCAAAACTCTACCTTCAGAGGGTCCCTTATCCTGCTTTTTAGGCGCGGGAGCCAGCTCCATCCCTGGGGCAGCCTGTGTTGGCTGTCTTGCTGCTTGTAGGAGCAAAGGCAGAGGCCAGTCGCTGAGCTGCGTGGACTGAGGTGACACCCTGCCTACCCAACACCTTACCAAAGCTGAACCATTACAGGGCCGGCCATTGCCCCTCTGACCTTTCCCTGGTTGTGTCTGTGCTGCAGTTGGAGGTGTGATTGCAGCAGTGGCTGGCTTTAATCTGCCTAGTGCTACTAAAAACAGCAGTGACGACATGGCAGCATGGGGTGTATGAGCCCACCTAGAATCCTGGGTTAATACTTAGGTAGTAAGCTTGTGCTGCTAGCCTGCATGGGCCCCTGAGCAAAGTGGGGGGGGGGGGGTGCTGGCTCCCTGTGCCCAGAAATGGGTGTGGCTTTGGGCAGAATGGCTGGGGCTGGGAAAAGCCAGCCCCCGTAGCAGCATGGAGCATGCTGTATGGTGCTCTGGGGGTGATTTCAGTGAAGAAGATTTTAAAACAACACAAGGTCCACACACCTCTCTTTTACCTTGCACTATCTCTTAAATTACCCACCAGTCACTGCTACAGAGGCTAACTAAGGTAACATCAGGTTCCAGAGGTGATCCCGGTGATGACAGGCTAGCATGCCTACCTCCAGTAACAGGCAACTTGTTTGAAATGATAGGAAAGGACAGAATTAGCAGAGGCATAGGCCCACACAATGTGGTAGGGAAGAGTCAACGTGGCTCTGGAAAGGGACATCGTGCCTCACCAATCTACTAGAATTCTTTAAGTGGGTCAACAAACATGGACAATCACAAAGCTGGGTTAGGGGGGTGACACCTCCTGGCATGACCATCCAAGCAGTTCCCTTGGGACTTTAACGAAAGAGAGAGACACTTGGACTATTGCTACTAGCTGATCCAAAGTGTAAGTGGGGTTTGGTGGTGGTGGGGGAACTGGCACAGCCAAGGGGCCGTCATAGTCTTACCGGTAGCTGGGAAGGAAATTAGACTGACTACTGCTAAATTCCTGAAGGAAGGAATGTAGTTTATGCCTGATTTGCATATGTATTCAGTGGGTGAGTTGCCCAAATTTGGCTGTTCCCTTTCCACTAATAAGAGTTTCCTTATTTATACATAGTCTGAGTGCTTGTGAGTGGGGAAGTTCGGCCTGCTAAGGACACCTGAGGAGAAGGCATTTAGTTTCCCCAGCTTTCTCGATGGGGCTCAAACCAATTATTTGTCAAGAGGAATCTTGAGTATATTGAACTCAGCCCTCCTTGCTGCCTGGCAAAAGGCTTGCACACAGACATTGTTGCACAGACTGGAGAACATGGCTATTTATTTTGTATGACAGCACTGGATTCAGAGATGAATCACAACAAATAGAAAGACACTGAATGGAATTATAAAGGTCTACCACCCATGTGCTGAAACATGAAGCCTTTTAAAGTATTAGGATTTCCCCATGTATACAAATTACAGCAAATGAACTGAAATCTAGCAGCTTCCAAAGTGAGTTTGGAAGGAATGCAAAAGCACAAGCTCTGTGAATGCTTTTCAAAGTGGAAAACCATCAGCATCTTTCAATAATAAGTAATAGCAATGCTACTGCTTATCATGTCTCATCTCCAAATCACTTTACAAAGTGGCTAATGCTCACAGCTCCTTTGTGAAGGAGGCAAGAGTTATCCTCATTTGATAGATGGGAACCCTGAGTCCGAGAGATTAAAGGAGAAAAAAGGGAAGTCAGTTTAAGTATGGATAGTAATAGAAATGTAGCCGTGTTAGTCTGGTGTAGCTGAAGCAAAATGCAGGACTATGTAGCACTTTAAAGACTAACAAGATGGTTTATTAGATGATGAGCTTTCGTGGGCCAGACCCACTTCCTCAGATCAAATAGTGGAAGAAAATAGTCACAGCCATATATACCAAAGGATACAATTAAAAAAATTAACACATATGAAAAGGACAAATCACATTTCAGAACAAAAGGAGGATGCGGGGGGGGGGGGGGGGGGAAGGAAGGAAGGAAGGTAGGTAAGTGTCTGTGAATTAATGATATTAGAGGTGGGGAAAGTTAGATGTCTGTGAGCTAATGGTATTAGAGGTGATAATTGGGGAAGCTATCCTGGTAATGGGTAAGATAGTTGGGGTCTTTGTTCAATCTGCCGCCCCTCCCCCCGGGAGAGTGTCGAATTTTAACATGAATGACAGTTCAGAGGATTCCCTTTCAAGTGCAGATGTAAAAGGTCTTTGTAGCAGAACGCAGGTGGTAAAGTCGTTGAGACAGTGTCCTTTCTGGTTGAAATGGCAAGAAATAGTTTTTTCTTTGTGATCTTGTCTAATATCTGTTTTGTGGGCATTAATCCTTTGGCGAAGTGTCTGAGACGTTTGTCCAATGTACATAGCAGACGGACACTTGCGGCACATGATAGCATAAATTAAATTTCTGGATGTGCAGGAATGTGTTCTTGATCTTATAACTCACTTGGTTAGGTCCAATAATGGTATCAGCAGAATGAATATGTGGACAAAGCTGGCAACGGGGTTTGTTGCAAGGGAAGGTACCAGGGTTGGTATTAGTATGGTATGTCCTGTGGTTGTTGGTAAGAATCATCTTGAGGTTAGGTGGTTGTCTATAGGAGACTATGGGTCTGTCTCCCAGAGCCTCTTGGAGTATGGTATCCTGTTCCAGTATAGGCTGTAGTTTATTGATAATGTGTTGGACAGGTTTAAGTTGGGGGTTGTAGGTGATGACAAGTGGTGTTCTATTGTTGGTTTTCTTGGGTCTGTCCATGGTGGCAAGGATGGTGTTATTGGGGAGGTTATCGATGTTTTGTAGTTTCCTTAGGAAGTCAATAGTGTCTCAGAGATAGCTGGGGGTGTTGGTTGCGAAGGGTTTGAGAAGAGAGTCTACATAGCTGGATAGACCAGTAGTGAGCGTGCCAATACCAGAGATGATCAAGAACACATATTCCTGCGCATCCAGAAATATAATTTATGCTGTCATGTGCCGAAAACTATTTCTTGCCATTTCAACCAGAAAGGACACTGTCTCAACGACTTCACCACCTGCGTTCTTCTACAAAGACCTTTTACATCTGCACTTGAAAGGGAATCCTCTGAACTGTCATTCATGTTAAAATTCGACACTCTCCGGGCGGGGGGGGGGGGGGGCGGATTGAACAAAGACCCCAACTATCTTACCCATTACCAGGATAGCTTCCCCAATTGTCACCTCTAATACCATTAGCTCACAGACATCTAACTTTCCCCACCTCTAATATCATTAATTCACAGACACTTACCTTCCTTCCTCCCCCCCCCCCCGCATCCCCCTCCTGTTCTGAAATGTGATTTGTCCTTTTCATATGTGTTCATTTTTTTAATTGTATCCTTTGGTATATATGGTTGTGACAATTTTCTTCCACTATTTGATCTGAGGAAGTGGGTCTGGCCCACGAAAGCTCATCATCTAATAAACCATCTTGTTAGTCTTTAAAGTGCTACATAGTCCTGTATTTTGCTTAAGTATGGATGTGAGCACTAAACACCCTCTCACCCGGCCTGAGGGGGCCATTCAGAGAAGTGCCATCAACCTACCCACATCAGTGGGTGAGGGAACTTGTTGGGACTGGCGGTGAAAAGGAGACACCACCAAGGGACAATGAATAGCTCCTCCCCCTAGGAGTCTCTAGCATTCATTGGCCAACTGAGGGGGAAAGGTGCTAATTGGTCAGCATTTCCCAGCTCCAGGATTTAGCCCAGTGCAGGGGACTATCTTTCACCTCCTTTCCAGCAGCTCATCCTACCCACCTGAACCAGGGATGGGAACCTGACCTGATAGATGTTGGTGTTGAGGGAGCCAGGAAGGAATCTTTTTCTCCAATGGGCCAATTGGCAGATGACCCAAAGAGCTTTTTGCCTTCCTCACAGCACCTGCAAGTGACGGTGGACTGAATAGGAGTATCTTTAGTATCTGCCTGAGGAACTGGCTTGGTGTTTATCATCACAACTTGTGACCAATTTCCAGTGTGGTTGGGGGAGTACTGCAATTTCCAGCGGGAAAAGAGCTGAGAGTTTGGTGATGTGCTTTGTGCCAATGTGATAGGTGAGACCTTGTAGCATTTGTGGATTGAGGTCCCCATCTTGCTGTATCCTCTGTGTCCCTTGTGAGGGGGAAGGTGCTAGGACTCAGAGCAGGGTCCAGGTTATGGACAAGTTATCCTCCATTATGGGTTACATGGTAACCCCCGTAGCGCCGGTGCCAATTATGGGCTATATTGTAAGGAGTGCTGTAATCTCTGCACTAGGACCAATTAGTATGAGTGATGGGTGCATAACACCCCTCCCTTGTGTTAAAGCTGAATAGAAGTTGCAGCCTGCCACTTAATTCTCATGCATGTGTCTGTCCTCCTTTTGCTGCTGAGTCCACATCAAACACCTTTGTAAAATGTGTTTAATGATTTACAGAACTATGTGACATCGCACACAACTGTGATATCACAGACCAATGTGTATTGCTACTGCAGTGCATCTGAAATGGGGGCTAGCTTCTTCCCAGAGGTCAGACGTCATCCCTGCCCAGGGTAACTTCCATCTAAACGTTTTCATGTGGCAAAATGAGTGATGTTCAAGCAGCAGGAGAGGGTGCGGAAGGATGAGGGTCACCAATAAAATCACATGGAGCCTCAATACAGAGATGTGCGTGACAGAAGAGGAGGGGCTGGTAGGCTTGCTCAGATCATGGTGCTACGTATTGATCTTAAATAGGTCTCTCTCTCTCTCTCCATCAGCTCACTGACCTTCAGCTCGGTGTGGCCCTTCTGGAAAATTCCCTGTGCTGCTTCCTTCACATGCTTGGAGCCAGGAACCAGAGGTGGGAGTGGGGGTGGGGTAAAGTCTCACGCTCTGGCACATTCTGTTGGCTGGGCTCTGAGCCCCTTGTGCCGGGGGCCTGGCAGTTGGCAGAACTCTCCTATAAAGGAAAATTCTGGGCTCCAGCCAGCAGTAGCCACCAAGGATGCTTGAGCATTCCCTGTCCGAGCACTTCAGCCGGGGCCTGTGGCAGTCTGGCATGGAGGCATAAGGGAAAGTGGCCAAGGAGGCCAACAGCCCTGCAGTCAGTAACCCCTTCCTCACTGGGTGGGCCCTTCTCATGCTTCCCCTCAGCCCAGGAAATCCCCTGTTGGCTTCAAACAGCAGTTCCTGCTGCGGCCCAGCCGCCCGCACCAAGATGATGATCCTCTTTCTTCTTCCTCCAGTGACCCTTTTCCCCGTCCCCAGGGCCTCCCACTGCTCCCTGCTTACCTTTGGAAGAGAAGAGCAGTGCTGCCTGTTTCATCCCTCTGTCTTCTGAAGGCAGCTGACTGGCTTCCTAGCTGCCACTGGGGGTTCCCTTATTCTCTCCCAGTCCTCCAGGAGGCAGATCTTTGGAAGGGCAGCCCTCTTTGTTTCCTCTGCCACTCTCACGTGCTCCCACGCACAGATTGCACTAAGGAGTCTTCCTTGTGCTAGGAAATCCCACCCAGTCGGAATGGAACTGTAGCACAGGGTGGCTGAGCCTCTCTCTGCCTGCAACCTTCCCATGTATTGTGCCTCCCATCCTGCTGGATACCCAATCACCCTTCCTACCTAACTACTCCCTAGGCACCTACCCCACCATCCTGCTTGTGTTTGTCTCTTTCCCTCTCTGCCATGCCATTAGCCTTCCCTCCCTTCTACACACATTACCAGGTTCCCGCCTCAAGACTCAGTGGGACAGAGCTGGAAACATTAGAGGAACGGGAGAGAGGGCAGCGGAGACTTTTTGGAGACCAATGAGGAGATGCATTCGAAGGCAAATACACTTGGAAAATTGAGCTGGAAAGTGAGCCCACAGTGGGACTAGGCAGGGAGCACAGCAGGATTCACTGAGGGATGAGGCCAACTATGGGGAGCACTAGAGTGTCCTATGGACATTGACCCAGCCCCCCTACTTTAGCTCCCAATGATTGTCAGATTGGAGGGAAACCGTAGAGGTCACCAAGGAGAAGGGAGAGAAGGTGAAACTAGAGTCAATACTGAGAAAACAAAAGAGGACTTGCCTACTTGCTCTGTCAGCAATAGGAGGAGATTGACTTTTCTACCTACCCAATGCAGACAGCCGTAAGGGAAGTGGTTTCCTTTAGGAACGGATGGTGTCATGGGGGAGGGGTGGCAGTCATGGGGGAGGGGAGGCAGTTGGAAATTCAGATGAGCACCCACACTTTGGATATTTTATCCAAACCGCAAACCTGAGAATTCACTGGAATGCCCCCTGGACAGCATGTCCCTGTAGAAGTGATTCCTGCTTGATGTGCTTGCATCCATGCTGGGCTTTGCTCCTATGCTGCAGATGCTCAGTATGAACAGCCACCTACAATTTTTCAGATGCACTGCCTTGTGGGGGACTATTTCACCTCAGCAGTGAGAGCTCCATAAGAGATGTTCCCCGGCACTCTTTGCAGAGAATAAAAAAAAGCTGTGGTCCTCACTCTGCGGCTTGCAGGCATGGATGCTCCCGTACATCCATGCCTTCTGGTGCTGAAACGCGAGAGGTTTTATATTACGGTGAGAAGAGGGCAATCATCTCAGCACAGTATGCATTTTCTGTCACACAGCAGAGGCCATTTTCTGTCCCACCCCCCTTTCGGAGTGACATGTGCCCTGCTGGGGGAGGGGGTAGGAAGATAGCTAACCCACTCTTTTTATAAAACTTTGATGCTTGAAACCAAAATTTGTTTCTTCACACAAAATAGTTTCCCTTCCTTCTTGCAAAGCCACATGCGCTGCTGAGAGAAAGATGGCTCATGGCTGCAGTAGTTGATTTCGGCTGGTTTAAACGACAACAACAAAAGCGATTGTCTAACAGGATGTCACAGTGGGATTGTGGGCTTTATGTGTCTGTTGGGGGTGGTGGAGCCTTCCCAGGGGTAGCAGTGACAGTTTGAGTCAGATTCTATTTGAATAAGGGAAACTTCAAAGGTCTTATTAAAACATATTTCAGGCTCTTTTCCCTGCAAGTGAAAGATTCTTTATAGGTGGGTGTTTGGCAATGGAGATCTAGACCAGAGATTGGGGCCTGATTTAAGAATAGTTTCTTACTTTTGGGCACGTCGACACTGCAGGGAAAAAGTCGAATTAAAAGTCGAATTATGTCAATTGCATAGCTGAATTCGGCTTTGGGCACTGACTACACAGCAAGAAGTGGAAGGGAAAACACTCTTCCTTCAACCTCCCTTACTCCTCGTGGAATGAGGGTTACAGGAGTCCAAGTTAGAAGTCCTCCATCTCAACATTATTTGAATATAACGGTTTGCTGTGTAGATGCACCCTATGTTATATTGAAACGTCAGTTATTCCAAAATAACGTTGCAGTGCAGACGTACCCTTTGTGTGCAGAGCTCAGATGCCTTTTGGTGCTGGAAATACAAAATACTCCCATTTTTAGCAAAATATCAACAATTTTCCTGCATTATCCAGCTCTGATTGAGCCCATTACAAAATGTGGGCCCAAGAATCAGCTCTGGATTTTGACCTCACCAAAGTAGAAAGCTCTTCAGATCCAAGGTTCCCAAAGGAGGGACTTGCCATCTGAGTGAGTGATGGGCTAAAGAGAAGTGGGAAAGAGCTTGAAAAGGCCTTCCCAGACCCTACCCCCATCCTCCAAGGTCCTGGCTACAACCCCGTTTATAAACAGTGTTGAGTGATTTGGCCACACACACATTTTGGCAGAAAGTAATCAGGGAGCAGCACAGAAAGGCAGCCACATGGGAACCTCCGCGTTTATTATAGTTCATTCCGGAGCAGGCAACACACAGATCTTTGCTGCTGTTCTTCCCACCATCTCAGCCCCATGCTCCCCCTTTCAGGCTGTGTGGTGAAGTCCAAACCTCCCTGTAGGGGGTGGGGCATCTCTGTCCTCTGCCAGTGGAGAGTGGATGGTGCCAGTGTTCCCCATGGTCAATGTTTCTTTAAGCAGCCCCATTCTTCATTCTTGCTACTAGCTCATTATGGTGCCTGTCCTTTGAAATCCAACCTGCCTCACAGCTTCATAGAGTGGTTGGGCCTTTAACTTGCATCTAGCAATGTATGATCACATCATCACTTGAATCCTACTATATCAGCTCCAGGTGGCTGTTGCACCTTTAAATGACTCCACTTGTGTCCAGCTCCTCATTGTCAGTATCTGTTGAACAGGCAGCTCCACAAGGTTGGTGTCCCAGCGGCCCCTGCACATGTTCTAGGCCTGGAATGTATGGGGGAGCCAATCCTGTTCAGATATCCCCTTTCAGCCAGCAGTTCTTGGCTATTTGTCCCACCCCGGGCCGAGAGGCTGGACTGAACTGGAGCAGCTGGGTGATGAGGGCTTTGCAGGGCTCAGGCAAAGGGGGCAGACCTTCAGGGTAGAGGACTCCCTTCTTCTGGCGGCGGGGCATGCTGTGGATGTGGGTGTCATCGAAGGGCATGCAGCCGGTCACCATCACGTAGAGCACCACACCCAAGCTCCATATGTCGTACTTCTTGGCGTCGTAAGGTATACCCAGCAGCACCTCGGGAGAGGCATAGGCAGCTGATCCGCAGTAGGTGGTGCTCAGGTCTGGGTAGCCACTTGCCTCCTTGCCAAAACCAAAGTCCGTGAGCTTTGCCCGGCGGCCATCGGAAGTGAGCAAGACATTCTCACACTTGAGGTCCCGGTGCACCAGATTCCGGTCATGAAGGTAGCGCACGGCACTCACAATTTGTCCAAAGATGTCCCGGGCTTCGGGGACACAAGGTAGTTTCCCGAGCTGCTGCACCAGCTGGAGCAGATCAGTGGACGCTGCTTCCATTACGATGTAGAGTTTCCCATTGCAGACTTCAATGAACTCAAAGACCCGCACGATATTGGGGTGCCGGATCACCCGCAGGATGGAGAGCTCCCTTGGCAGAAATTTGTGTACAAAGTCGGGGGGTGCCCGTCGCCGATCCACCACCTTGATTGCTAGTGGGCCCTTGTATTTGGCTGAAGTGGCTACCCTCACCTTGGAGTAGCTGCCCTCACCCAGGGTCTGGCCCAGCTTGTAGCCAAGCTCGTTAAGCAGTTTGTCTCCTCCGGAGGTTCTTGACATGGTGCAGTGTGGCTTGGATGGGTTCTGATGGGCTTGATTGGGGCTGGTGTTTTGCTCCAGGGATTGAAAGCTTTAACCCATTGTGTGTGGCAGCTGTTGACCTTCACTCCCCCCCCATGTTCCCACTGGGTACTTGGTCCAGCAGCATCACTGCTCCCTCAGGTATTGTGATGTGCTAGGAGTGTCATGTGCTACTCCCTTTGTGTGTTGCCAAGGATGTCACGTTAGCTCCCTTTCCTCCCTCTCCTCTTCGGGATCTTGGGCATACCGTGTATAAGAGCAAGGGGAAAGCTCCTTGTTAATTGTCTTGAGGTTATTGTCTCTTCCATTTGTGTTGGGGGTTTGGCTTCTTGAAATAATAAGAGCTTAGTCATGAGCATTCTGGAAGGAACAATTAATTTCTGGGTTTTGCCAGTCCGATGCCCATCCTGCACAGAAAACTAGATATTCAAGTGAGGATATACACAAAGTGGCGCAGAAAGAATGACTTTATACTTGCCAAATTGCAAGTTATTTGGGGTGGAGAAGCATATTTACCAGCTGTACTTGTTCCTCCTAAGGGTTTTGAGGAGGACTCTCCTCTTCCAATGAACTCCTGCTAGCCTAAATTCTTGAATCTGGAATCATACTCCTGTGCATTTTTAAAAAATAATTCTGTATTTGGGGCTGCATAAGAGAAATTGCTCCAGACGTCTTTTAGAGATCTATTGAGTTTTAGTGTGTTTTTTTTAATATGGCTGGGGGCAATGTTCATTGTTCTGAGGTCACATTTGAATAAATGTATCATGTATTTTAAATATGTACTCCTGATAGCATATATGTATATAAAATACTTTAACTTCCCTCCTCCTTTTTTTTTTCCTTGAGCACTCATGTAAATGGAGCTTGCCTGGATTCTCGGTGTGTATTTTCTAATTTTTTAATTATCTACTCTAACCACCTAAAGGGGTAATGAGAGCCCTAAGTAACAACGAGAACAGGGGATTTGGACAGTCACACGACGTTCTTGCCCCACATGTGCTATGTCACTGCCTAAAAATGGGCAACAAAGGGACCATCTGATGCCTTCAGCTTCCCAAATGGGCCACTTACTATCAGGCCTGTTGATGAGCCTTGAGAATGGCCACAGGAGCGCTGTGTGGCAAGCTGCAGTGACCCACACCATACTCCGGCCGTCTCTGAAGGCTGGCCAATGCAGGTGTGTGCTGTCATCAGGGTGGTGCTGATGCCCTGCCCCTTCCGCTTCAGACCCTACCCCTTTTGGGCATGTGGAGCTGCCCCCTCACATTGCCAAGGGGCCTGGAAATCCTGTCGGCTCCCCTACTTATTACTAACTCAGTGGGGCAGGGAGGAGGGGAATACAATTCAGCCCCACCGAGGGAAGAGAAGACTACTATAGAGGAGGGAAGGGATTTGGAGAGGCAGGAAGCAATTAACTGAGTTGGGACTTGCTGAGAAACAGATCATTAGCCACAGTTTTTGTGAAGAGTAAAGTGGGATCATTAATGATCTCTGCTTTAGGTCGCATCGGAGAGAGATCCGCAAAAATGCCCCTAAAAGAGCCTGCTGGATTGCAGACCCAGGAAGTGACTCTGAGGACAGAGCACTGCCCACTTTCAGTTCTTAAGCATTGTTGGTTTTTACAAGATGTTCCAAGTTTCTAATCCACATTAGGGAACAGCTGCCTGAAAATTATAATTTATTATTGGTTTCAGTGTATAAAAGACAGTCTGAAACCACAAAACCCTTCCTGGTTCTAATAATACTTTTGCCAATCAGAGCTGAAAGAAAGAAAATCCGCCCCGGCACTGTCTGTCCTTATTCAGTAATTTTAAAAGTCACTGAGTTATATAACCACTTGAACAAATGGTAGTTATTAAAGCAATGCTAGCAAAGCTTTAAAGTGAGGTATTTGATGGCCCATACTGTATTATAAGCCCCATAGTTATGTTTATCTGCTATAATAATTGCTAGCTTTACCAAACCCTCTCTCTAAGAGCCATCTTTTCTTCTCTAAATCCTTTCTCAAATACAAGAATTCCCTATGCCTTGGGCACAGCTTTTAATCAGGCAAGATCCACAGAAGCATCACTCCAGTAATAGCTGGAGGGGCCATCCACCTTTCTCCAGGTACCACGCTGCCAGTATTGCTTTGAGATACAGGAGCAATATAAATGCTGCAACACTCAGTTACAGGGGGGAATATTTGCTTCCTCCAGTGTGTGGACAACTGTGCTTGTTGGTAGGGTGGGAAGTGGTTCCCTTACTCCCATTCCATCCTCATCTTTTTTTGAAGAGTCTGGAGTCAATGAAAGTATTAGGGGATCACATCTGTATGGAGGCATAAAGGAGGAGATTTCCTGTCTCTTCTCTATCTGGATCCACATGCAAACTGGCCCATTGACTCTTTCCATGCAAAGAGGCTAATGAACAAACTAGAATTCCTGCTTCTGAAGTGGTTAAGTCATACGCTTCTTTCTGGGGAAGATTCTGCCCAGTTTCCTGGTTTCACTGAATGCAGCATGGGGCTGGAGAAGGCGAGAATGGCTGAAATACTGGAGAGGATAATTTAAAAAGAGAGAGAAAGAAAAGAAATCCAGGAACAAAAACTAACCATTCAAATTAGGAAAGAACTGCAGCTTGAACCATATGCCACTAAAGCTTTTATTTAAGCAAAGAAAAAACAGCACAGCACTTTGTAGGCCAGAGAGCTATGGAAAGCCATTTATTTCTGTGGGCTACGGATTAATTCCTGGCACATACTGTTAGACTGTGAATCATAACCACAGTGACTTCAGATGAGGTTAAAGCTGTACTTTCAGGAAGAAGTGAGCGTTCCTGGGTGACTAAACACCATGGAGCTGAAGTAGTAGAGTTGAGGAATTTTTATGAGGGAAGATGATGCCCTGTGTTCCCCTTGGTTACATAAGTTCCCTTCTTGTTATCTCAGTGCCACTGAGAAATGCACTTATAATTTCTCTGTGGACAGGTGAGTACCATTGATTGTGTGTAAGCATAGCGATTCTTATGAAGCACAATACTCTGGGAAATAGCAGGACTTGAACTGTAAGCTGTACAGCGGTGGAATATACAGTGATCACAAGAGATCCCTGGCAGAATCGTCTTTTAGGGGAAGATTGTAATGTTACAGAAGACATTTTGCCTAAAGAACTGGGGAGGGGGAGGGGCCGGAGGAGGAGGGAATGGTCTCAAGTTGCAGTGGGGGAGGTCTAGATTAGATTTTAGGAAAATAATATTTCACTAGGAGGGTGATGAAGCACTGGAATGGCTATCTAGGGAGGTGGTGAAATCTCCATCTTTAGAGGTTTTTAAAGCCATTCTTGACAAAGCTCTGACAGGGATGATTTAGTTGCAGTTGACCCTCCTTTGTGTAGGGAGTTGGACTAAATGACCTCCTAAGGTTTCTTCCAACCCTAATCTTCTATTATTTTATCTCATCGGTTGATACCATGGTGATTAGGATGGAATTCTTCCCCAGTTGGGGAATCTTGGAGTATCCATTTCTCATCTTTCCGTTAACCCAGCACTAAACTGATGTTAGCTGTTGTTCATTGGTGCAGATGTACTAGTGCAGCTCTATTCTTAGCCTAGTTCCTAACCCGTAGGCTGCTGCATGACATGCGACTTTCAGAAAAAGCACTGAATGGAGACAGCAAGAGAAAGGAATAAGATTTTTCTTCTTTGAAGGATGACATTAGACAGGAGGAGAAGGAGAAGGAAAGAGATCTGAGCTCATCTCTCTGTGCTGTGCTTGGACTTGTATTTTTTGTTTCGTTAATTTTTTTGGCTCTTTCTTAGCATAAAAATGTACCAAAAATCTATTTTGCTTCCATTCCTCTACCTCACATTGTATGACAGGTATGGCAGTATTTTGGCCCAACTTTATTGGATTAAGTTTAATATCTTTGAAGTTCATTGTATTAAAAATGCAAATGTTTATATACTATTGTGGGATTGTTTGGAACTTCTGTAGAAGAAGAACATGATTAATGCAAGCTCTAGGAAATGAGAAACTTCAGAGAACTGTTTGGGACAATGTGTGTAGAGTGAGTTTCCTATAAAGTACTTGGGAGGAAGGAAATGCAAATTCTCATCTCCAAAGCCAGCCCTTTGAAGCTACGTGCTGGGGAGCGAAACTGAAGCTTTGGCTAAGTCTATACTGTCACTTTAAAGTATTGGAACTTTTTGGCAAACACACAAATGCCCCCAGCATGTTGCAGAGCAGGAAAGTGCTAGTGTGAACTGTATTGAAAGTTTTGCTAAAGTCAAGGTATACCACATCTATTGACTTCCCCATGTCCACAGAGCCAGTTACCTCATCATAGAAGCTAATCAGATTGGTCAGGCATGACTTGCCTTTGGTGAATTCATGTTGTCTATTCCTGATCACTTTCCCCTCTTCCAAGTGCTTCAAAATGGATTCCTTGAGGATCCCCTCCATGATTTTTCCGGGGACTGAGGTGAGGCTGACTGGTCTGTAGTTCCCTGGATTGTCCTCCTTCCCTTTTTAAAAGATGGACACTACATTTGCCTTTTTCCAATCATCCGGGACCTTTCCTGATCTCCATGAGTTTTCTAAGATAATGGCCAAAGGCTCTGCAATGACATTTGCCAACTCACTCAGTACTCCTTGGATGCATTAAATCCAGACCCATGGATCTGTGTATGTCTAGATTCTAAATAGTTCAGGTATTAACCTTTTATAAATCATTGACAAATGGAATCTTCATTATAATGTGTGACTCCAATACATAATGAAATCCTAAAGCTCTCTGGTTTGCAGTGGAATATCACTCAGGATAACTTAAACCAAACTTTTGCAAATAATATTTTTCTCACCAAATAGTAATGAGCCTGTAATACTGTTGTTTTGAGACATGTGGTAAAATTTTCACACACACCTAATGACTTTCTTAAACTCCAAATTTCCATTTTAAAAAGTTCCTAAATACCTGGGTCTTTTTTTTAATATGATTCCTTTGTCAAAGAGGCACTTCTGAAAATGTAACAATCTATAACAGGGACAGAAATAGGCATTAGGAGAGGGACTTGGGACTCTGAGGTCCTGGGTTTGTGTCTGTCTTTTTAGGTAGCTAGAGGTAATTTGCTTAATCTGTCTGATTCATAGTCCTTTTTGCAAATGAGACATCTTCCTACACACTGTAAAGTGCTTTGAGATTCTTGAGAATCCCAGAGCAGAGAAGTTCAACTGTATTATATGTATTCACTAATTTAATGTTATTGTAGGAAGGTGAAATCCAATTCTTCATTCTGGTTTAAATAAAATCCTCATTATGTTGAGGGTTTTTTTATAAAAATGACCAGTAGTATGATTTTAGCTACCATTAAATAAGCTTTTCTCATTGTGTAATACCCCTATGCCCATCTTTTTCCAGCTGGGTAAATTATACTAGCATGGGAGAATCATTACTACAACTTGTACAGTAATTTTGGGACATGGTGACCCACAGCTGTATTACAAATTAGAACACAACAACCTTACTTGAGGTCTGTTGATACTTGAATGACAGAATCGACATAGATACAAGGTATTTTGCAAACCCCAAATCCAAAACTCTTTTCTCTTGATGAGATCATGGCCAATCAGCACATCAGTGCCTCTTATGCCTGTTTGTAAGTTTGACCTTGGAGGAGCATCAGGTTAATGAGAGATAAAGAAGCTGGGGTGTAATTGGGAGGCCCCTGTCACATGGCCAGAGGACTTTTTGACTTTCTGCATTAGGTCATCATAATCTTACCCCAGGGAGGCTGCACAGATGTATATTCCTTTCATTAGGGGCCTTCCCTTGTGAATCGATCACTCCTGGGGTGGAGTTAGTAGCTGGAAATTCAAAAGCAGATTAATCTCAACATTCAGACTAATCAAACATGTCTCTGTGCTGTGTGTTTTGCTGTGGCTAAGCTCCCAGGCTGCGAGATCTATGTCAGTTTCATTACTGGATTTTGAAGTACCAGCTGTCATTCACTACAGCAAATAACTGAGCTAACAAAACAGTCATGAGAATTTGTTTACTTGGGATCATTTGCCCACTTCTGTGCATTCTTAGTTATCCCTGAAGTCTCTAATATGATGGCCCGTGGCTTATTTTAAAGGAGACCTCTCTTTTCCCTTTAGTTCTAAAAAGTCCTAATTTTTTAATCATGAGCATTTGTATGCGCTGTGGGGCAAATCTTGCTACTCTTACTTAGGGGATGATAAAGTACCCTGTGGCTCAGCAGGGAGTGCAGCATTTGGCCCTGTATTTGGAATCAATCATTTTATTAAAATATTTCCTGGCCGTTTCACACACTGCATCAGCTACATAAGTGATTATGCCTACATAAATGATTAGGGTAAGCACCCCATTCACAAGAGGTGTATGTAAAGCACTTTCTCCTTTATTAATGATAGGCGAACCTCAAAAGGCTTGGGGCATCTGGTCAATCAGAGGAGGACACAGCAGGTTGCATATTGACCTAAAGTTTATTTTAATTATCCAACATTTTTAGGACTAAGGGTACTATAAACTACCATGGAAAGTTAGCTTGGGTGTATTCAGTATATGAAGCATGTATATACCATATCTCAGATTGTGTCTCAGTCCTATAATCTGACCCATGAGTGGGGGCCATCCAGAGTCCTACTGAAAATAGGGCTCTGCATGGCCTTGGGGGCTAACTGACATAGATTGTAGAGTCAGGACCGTTGGGTGAGGGAATGTCCTGTGTGAATGAATGCTACATAGTACACCCCTGGCATACAAAAAAATGAATTCTAACCATTCCTATTAATGTAAGAGCTCTAGCACCTAGTTGTGATTATCATGCTATATCTTGGGCCCTGATCCTGCAACTTACGAGTGAATGTACCTACATGGGGCTTCTTTGATTTTTAGTGAGGCTTCAGGTGGGTTGAGGGGGTTGTCCCCAGGTGTTGTAACTAGCAGGATTAGGGCTGTAGATATTTCTAAAGCACCTGCCACGTCTGTTTCTAATCTTTGCCGTGTCTCACTGATCAGTGCATATAAATATATCAGTGAGTATAAATAAACACACGTATAAGAATGAAAGGCACCTGACACTTAATATTCCAACTTACAGACGTTCTGTCAGATTGCAAATGGGCATCATAAATTCTTCCTCTTCATCTGTGTGTGAATAATTGGGATCCTCTTGCTGGCCATATATGCGCTGATTAGCTTTTTAAAAAGACAAGGAGTTTACATTTTTTCTGGTGTTGGTGTTTGCTATTTCCAAATTCATTTAAGTTTTTTTTTTTTTTTTTGGTCATTTGGAAAGAGCACTGGGCTGAAAAGAACACAGTCTCTAGTCTTCATTATTGACAGTCTATATGAAACATTGTGCCTAGCACTAGTGTGCTGGCACTAAGACTTGCATTTGTCTGGCCCTGCAGCCGGAAACACTCTGTATCTTTTTTTAATTCAATAGCACACACTCAGCTTATTACCATATGGAACAAATACAAGTGAGGTTAGGATTGTAATATGGGGCAGACCTGTTTTGACAGGAGATAACAAAGAAATAATGCTGGCCTAGTAGCAGGTATTATTTCTTTCAAAACTTTTATGTTCCTTTATTTAAACTGGAAAAAAATGCCCATTCAGCAACAAACTTCATCACTGTTAAAATAACTGAGCTGCTGGTTTGGTGCAGTTGGAAAGCACAAGCAGACCCTTTAAAAGGGATGCACCAGGTGGTAGCGGATTGACAAATCCAGACCTGTCAGACACTTGATTGCCTGGGTCCTGTTTGTGCAGGGTAACTACCACTCCAAATCTACTGTAACAGTAGCTGTGATTATTCCTGTTTTAGCCCAGTTAATTTTGGAAGTTGGCAGAGCTATTCGTGCGGAGGCAGAAACAAACGTAACTGAGTACAGAACCTTACCTATGAATGTTTTATGAAACTTGTGTGGAGACAGCAGCCCGAGGCATAGTCTTGTATAGTTGGAGGTTCTCTGTTTCCTTTGAGCAGCAACAGCTGTGTTGATCATAGAGAAAGGATTGTGTGGTTTGAAAGTCGTACAGGTAAGATAGCTATGGGAATTTGTATAATTTTATATTCTTATTGCCCAAGAACTGGATGTTGATCAAAATACTCCAAGCTGAACTTTCTCCCCCGATGCAGATCAAAAGATTTTGTAACTTGCTTTTTCTGTTTTTTACTGTTCAGAAATAGATGTGAATTCTCTCCCTTGTTCTCTCCTTTTTGGTGGTCTTTCTCTTTCAGACTTTCTCTAAAAGGGAGTACGATGGTGAGACTGACAGTTGTGAGTGGTGTGACCTTGAGATGCCAGTTAGCATACTGTTATCAAGGTATATACTCCAAAGATAATATGCAATGTCGTTGGAAACCCAGTAACAAAATGGCCATTAATGTTCTTGTGTGATGTATGTAAAATGATTGTACAGATACAGGCAGTCCCCGGGTTACATGGATCCGACTTACATCGGATCCCTACTTACAAATGGGGTGAGGCAACTCACCCTCCAGCAGACCAGGGAGATGGGAAGCTAGCGCCCCCCACCCACAGCAGACCAGGGAGACGCAGAGCGGCTTTTCTCAGCAGACACCTCAGCTTGAGAATAAAGGACTGAGGGAAGTGAGGTGTGAGAGAATAAAACTGAGCTCGGGAGAAATGTTTGGCTAGAGTTTCCCCTACAATATGTACCAGTTCCGACTTACATACAAATTCAACTTAAGAACAAACCTACAGTCCCTATCTTGTACGTAACCCGGGGACTGCCTGTATGTGCTTCAAATGTGTTCTTGAAGTGCATTTGGTGAGCAATGCTGAAGCCACTCTTGTTTCAGATGATGGAATATGGTTCCACTTGGTTGAATGTGTCTCCTATGTAGATTAGGCAAGCCGTGACCAAAGGCAAAGAAAAACACATTGACGTGTAAGATAAATAAACCTATAAAGACAGTAGGCAGGGAAAGCTGACTACTTACTGCATAGAGACTGTACCTCTAGAAGGCCTTGCCTGCCTCTTGAAGCAGTGTCAATGTACTTAGGGAAGACAGCATGGCGTCTGCACCCCAGCAAGGGAGGGGAGAAGCTCTGGCTGCTATTATTTTCCAAATAATATATTTGTAAGGTAGGGGAGATGCATGAGGCCAGGACCTTTACAACTGGGAAATGTATATCTGGAACTCTCTAGGAACTGAATGTAGGTGAGAACTCTGGTGGAACTGGCTGAAGTTAAATTTTAGTCTTAGAAGCATATTTTTACTTTTGTTTGTAACCATTTCTATCCTTACTCCTTGTACTTGATGTGCCTACATGCAGGGATATATAAATTATACCCATCACTTTTTGTTTAATAATTTTTGTTTGTAGTTAAACTAAATCTAGTGCCTGGATGGAAGGGAATGGCACACTATCCCCCGGTTGAGCTAATAGGCTGCAGCACATTGTCTCTTTAAAAGATCAGCAAATGTAAAAGCTTCTGTGATGGTTCAGTAGGGGGCAGGACACCACAGAGCAGATTGTTGGAGGGAAATTTGGGATATGGAGTGTTGGGGATCACTCTGTAAAAAGTAACCGGGCTGTGGAAGTCAAAGTGTATGACCTGCATGCCTGTGGGCTGGCTGTCATTGTCGGAGCTGTGAGCCCCAGCAGCATAGTATTGTAGGACAATACTAGTAAGTGTCACAACTGGTAAATACAACCCTGCTGCAATGTAAATTCTGCGGCATGGAAGCAGTGTTGCTTTTCCAGTGGTCACATTTATTCACAGGACAGCAAATTAAGAGCCTGGTTATTTGTTCCATGTGCATCCAGAATTCCTGGTCACAGAAATAGGATTTGTATGTGTTGCAGGAATATAGAATCAAATAGGCCAGATTTAACAGGCGTTGGGCACTATTCCACACTGCCAGTGCTCTGGTGTCCTGTGATAGCATATACACATCCTACACCAGGCCTGGGTAGTAAGGGGCTGACGATTTGGTCAGCGGACAGATGTTGCAGTTGGCTTCGCCCCACAACGCCTGCCAGAAGTGCCCACACTTGGGGGGATAATCAAGAGAGGAACCGGAGACACATGGGAGGATAGAAGCTTCAGCAGGCTGTCTGCCCTGGAAGGGGGAGGATTTGTCTTATGGTTCTGAAAGGGATCAGAGGCCCTGAGGCCTGAGAGCTACAGGGTGCTTGGAAAAGCGTAGAAGAGAAGCGACATGCTGTCCACCTCTGTGGTGAGTGGGAAGTCAGTCCAGATTCCCCTGAAGTAAGGGGGATGGACCAGTTGTATATGTGGGTTTTTTTTCCCCTTTAGAGTAGAGTGTTCGCAGGTCTGATGAATTGGAGAGGTTCTCTGGGCATTGCTTAGGAAAAAGGAATGGAAGAGGCTTTATTTGTCCCTTAGGAACTGACCCTTTCTCAGTTCCTGACATGGGGAATTGGCCTTTTGCTATTTATTTCACTTAGATGGGGTTCCCCCTTATTTTGTGTGAAGATGTGCTTTCTTTCTGGCTATTGCCATGCTTATTTGGCTCTTCCTAAAGTGACTCCTACTTGGTACTTGAAGTGGGATTTTTTTTTTACCATACTTCCCTGGGGCTAATCCTCATTATTTGGCTGAAAAATGCCAAGACCATTCATGAATTTGGATTGATTTGGGTGATTTTTTTTTCAGTTGAATAAAATGTTTTTTTCCTAACTGAAATGTTCTGACTTTTTGTTTCAGAAAGCTTTATGATTTTGGAATTTCTCTCAATTTCATTTAAAAATGAATTAAAAGGTCCATTAAATATTTCATTTTTGGATTGAACAACAAAATGGTTTACCTGAAACAATTTGGGGGGACTTTTTTATTTCATTTAAAAAAAAAAAAAAAGATTATTTGTGGTAGTTCTGATTCTATTTATTTTCACTTCGGACATTAGACTGAAATATCAATTATTTGCACAGCTTTAGTCCCAGCAGCAAGAATATCACCCAAACCATAGTCATTTCAATGTGCACTCGGCAACTTGGAAAATTTGGTGATAGGTGTTTCTTTAGACACTCCAAAAGGAGAGGACCTGAAATTAATGAAGACTTGAGAATTTTGAAGTACAGCCAATCCCTGAGTTGTGAACAGTCGATTTATGACCGTTTGCATTTACAACCAAAACTCCCATTGAGCGGTCGTAAAGGTGGTCCCCGCGTTACGAATGTGACCCATGCTTACGAACAGCATGGTTGCAATGTAACTCAATGGGGTCTCAGTTACGAACATTTCTAGTTACGTCCAAGTGTTTGGTCCGTAACTCGTTCATAACTGAAGGAGAGGCTGTAAGGGATTCACAGATCAATTACTAGGTTGATGTTGTGAGGTGGGATAAGAATCCAGATCTCCTGATTTCCAGGCCCATGTCCTATTCGCATGAATCTTAGACTCTATGGCTGAGAATTCTAGTCCTAGGTTCTGCTTCTTGCCATCAAACCGCATATCTCTCAAAGGGTTTCTGAAGTGGAGGAGTAAGGGCTTTTACCAATCCACCCTCTGAAGACTTTGAAAATTGACCAGCTGGTCTGCTCCCCCTGTCTCTCATTTCTGATGTATGTGAAGTGGCAGTATGTAGGCCTGCTGTGACTTCTCTCACAGCTAGTATAAAGGGCCTTCAGATGAGTTGGGTTCTTGATGTCCACCCATCTCCCATTTATAGCAACAAGATCAATACTCATTCCTGTGATATCTCCAACAAGCTCTTCTCTCAGTCTCGGGAATCACCACCCTAGAGTGAGATAAGGGCTGCTATTAGAGCCAGCCGCAGGACTTGGAGTAGCATCTTCCAATCTTGCAATTTGAGAGAGGCAGGGTGAGCTGAAAGGCCATTCTTTCAAAGACGCTTCCTGTGAATTGGGGGAGTAGTAGGCATATGTGACTCTACACTCTTGAAAAATATGTCTGATGAGGTGGGCTGGCTGGCTAACCTGAAAAGCTTCAAGAAGTGATTATAGAAAGGCCACCAGTCTCTTCCCACTGCACCATGGGAGAGTACAAAAGGGAATTGCTCAGGCCTGCTAAGTGAAGCATCCAAGTGAGTTGAATCTATTTCTAGTACACTTCTGAGGTTTGTAGGTTTTGGGTCAGTTTCTTTGTGGTTCCCACAAAACCACAATTACCCTCATTAGAAATGTGGTGTCTCAGGGATCCTTACAAAGACCTGTGGCATTTAATAATTCACTAGCAAATGGGGCTGAATAATGAAGTAGTGACATTTCCTGACAGTGCACAATTATGTAGGTTAGCTATTGCAGCCAGTACTATGGACAATTGTAACGCCAGAAAGACCCAATAAAATTAGATAACTGTGCAACATGAAAGCAGACCGACTGAAATTAAAACCTGTCAAGGGCAAAGGAATGCACATCAAGAGTAATAATTTAAAATACTGTATGTAATCCAGGATCACAAATTCATCAAAACATCTCAGAAAAAATATCTAGACAACAATGCAGGCAGTTCAGTGGCAAGTCAAAAAAGCAAATTCAATAAACTTAAACAATATGCAAAATATTTTAGTAGTATTATATAAATGCTAATTCACTGTCTTCTTGCATATTGCACTAGTTTTGGTCACCTTGTTGCAAAAACCATGTAGAAAACAAAAATTAAGATAGGCAGCAAAAATGAATTGAGGCATTTAGAGATTTGTTTTGAAGAATCCAGACTTAGCTGCAAGGATCAGATGTGGAATTTCTACATCGAGAGTGGAAATATTGGGAAAGTCTTGTCAGGGAGGGGCAACGAAAATTGTCATGTGGTTCAGGGAGAAAGACTAAAGAAGAAATTTACTGTATTTGTTATTTATTTGGATTTCAGTAACACCTAGAGCAGGGATGGGCAATAATTTTTGCCGGGGGCCACTTCAGAAATTTTTGAGGTGGCCCTGGGCCACCCTGGAAGGTCATGGGGCCTCAAGTGGAAGGGCGTGGGGCCAGGATACGTCCCTGCTGCCCCACCCACAGGTCGTGATTAGTCTGGGGGTGGAGGAGCACTTCTGCCCCCCCCCAGGAATTTCCCCTAGGCACCCATGCCCCTGGTGACGGGAGGAGACGTCGTGTGCTCCCCCTTCTGTCCCCAGGCCAATCAGGGCCAAGGGGCAGGGGAGCACATGAAGCCTCATCCCGCCCTGCAAGGAGCCCGGATTCTAAGCCTCATTACTGATTTCCTAGCTTTAAAGTAGATTCTTTTTTTCTGTCTGAATAAGCTTGCGATAGATTCACTTGCTATGACTCTCTTAGGCTGTGTCCAGACTCAGGGGTTTTTTCGAAAAAATTTCACCTGCGTCTAGACTGCAGCCGTGTTCTTTCGAAATTAAATCGAAAAAATGCGGCTTTTCTTTCGACGGTGGTAAACCTAATTCCACGAGGAAGAACGCCTTCTTTCGAAAGTGCTCTTTCGAAAGAAGGCGTTCTTGAAAGCAAACAGGCTTTTTAGAAAGAGAGCATCCAGACTCACTGGGTGCTTGCTTTCGAAAAAGCGGCTTGCTTTTTCGAAAGTTCCGCATGCAGTCTAGACGCGCTCTTTCGAAAGAGGCTTGCAGTCTAGACATAGTCTTAGAGCTGTAATCAAAGGAAAAAATAGAAGAGAAAATGTTGATTCAGCTGATTGCATGGGACATGACTCCTTAACTGTTATTCCATTATGTCACTGCTCCTTAATATTTGCTCAATGTAATATTCATGAAATGTGTCCTGTTAACTTAAAAGGAGTATTTCCTCTGGAGCTATAATGAGCTAGCAGGTAATTAGAGACATTTTACATGCAATTATGAATTTACCCAGGTGAGCCATAGCTGCCCCTTCCCGTCCTGGAATGCTTTATACAACATTAACCTTTGACTGAAGGATCTCTGAAGTGCTGTAATGATCTATTGCCTTATGGCAGCTGGTGTTAGTAATGACAGACCCATCCCAATGCATTGTGTATGAAACCCTAAAAGGTTCTGGGAGACTGAAAGGTTATAACTCAGTTTGTTTTCCAAAATCTTCTAAGGGCAAGTCCAACCTTGCTTACATGTGTACACCCCTCTAACTTCCATATAGAGACTGTCTAGTGGTAGAGTTAACACTGTGAGCTTAATGGCATTGACTTCAATGGCCTCATTGCACTGTGTCAACTCCAGTGGAATCGCATGGCTAAAACTGAGGACAGAATTGGGCCTTTTATATTTTTTGGATTATAGGCGAGATTGAGAGTGCTGCTTATTATTAAAGGTTCCTAACATGTTCTATTATAATTAATGCATAAAACAGGTCATAAAAGATGCTGGATTGTTGTCTCCGGAGACTGAAGCACATTCTTTAGGCAGAGATAAGAGACAGTATGGCTGTGTCTACCTTGCGGAAGAAGTGTGCAGTAACAGCTGTTCTTACGCAAGAACTTGCCTGCTGTTTACACTGCACGCGTGTTCTTGCGCAAGTAAATTTACAGTATAGCATCGGAAAACAGGGCTTCTTCCAGAAGAGTTATTCCTCTCCCCACGAGGAATAAGCCCTCTTGCGCAAGAGCTCTTTCACAAGAGGGTAGTGTAGACAGGCAACAAAAATTTCTTGCACAAGAAGCCCATATGGTTAAAATGGCCATCAGAGCTTTCTTGTGGAAGAGAGCGTCCACACTGCCATGGATGCTCTTGCACAAAAGCGCATCTCTTGCGCAAAAGCACATGGCAGTGTAGATGCGCTCTTGTGGAAGATTTTTTGCACAAGAACTCTTCCGCAAAACAGTTCTTGTGCAAGAAGCCTGCAGTGTAGACATAGCCTATGGGTAAAGGGTTCTCCCACACCAGAGGCTGATATGTTTTCATTTTGATTAATTAACTTCTAGAGGTGAGTGTAATTTCCTTTTCATATCCATTTAGCTTTGACCCTTCTGCAGGGAGTCACAGAAAGAGTTGGTATCTCTCCTTTTCCTTTTGTAAGATCAGCCATTGATATAATAAAAATCACATCATCATAAGAAGCAACATAAAGGGTGTATCTAGACTGGCAAGATTTTGCACAAAAGCATCCGCTTTTGCGCAAAAACTTGCCAGCTGTCTACAGTGGCCGCTTGAATTTGCGCAAGAACACTGACGTTCTAAGGTAAGAATTCAGGGCTTCTTGCGCAAATATTCTGATGCTCCCGCTCAGGGATAAGCCCTCTTGCGCAAGAATACTTGCGCAAGAGGGCCAGTGTAGACAGGCACCTTAATTTTTTGCGCAAGAAAGCCCATTGGCTAAAATGGCCATCGGAGCTTTCTTGCTCAAAAGCGCGTCTATACTGGGCACAGATGCTTTTGTGCAAAAGCACTGTTTGCGCAAAAGCATCTGTGCCAATCTAGACACTCTTTTGCGAAAATACTTTTAACGGAAAAACTTTTCCATTAAAAGTATTTCCGCAAAATCATGCCAGTCTAGATGCAGCCAAAAAGAAAAAGAGACATAATTTCAAATGAAGAGTCAAAAACCTATAGCCACCACTGGGTTTTCATGTCTAGAAGCGTATTTTAAATCAAATCAGCATTATTCCCAAATCATTCTAGTCTTCATTTTCTTTCATGTTAATGTGTTGTATCATTCTACATAACTGCTTCCAGGAAGGTGACTGGTAGTAATAGTGAAATAGGATTTGACTTGATACTTTATGCGAACAAATGTCTAAGTAGTATATATCAGTTGCTATGTAATTTTTTTATTCACTCACACACTGTCCTCTGGTGTTCAAATGTCTGCATTGCACATACATTAAAGAAGCACTTTATGAGTGAAATTGTGGTCCCAGTGAAGTCCATTGTAAAACTCCCATAAGAACAGGATTTCATTCCATGAGATGCCATATGTAGGAGAAAGATGTAATTTTTAAAATACATTAACTAAGAAAGAGAACTTGATGGTTAAATGTATTTTTAAGAAATATACATAGCACAGCACATGGCAAAAACGTTCCTGTAATTATTTTTAGAATATACTATACACAGTGAACAGATACTAAGAATTCACTGATTTTTAGTACTGAAATACATTAGGTGACAGATTCTTACTGCAAATTTCACTGGCATTGTATTAGGCAAATTACTGTTTCCTTTGCTTGTGCTGTTCGTATCTCATGTAAATACACAATTCATTAGTTGAAGAACATAGGAACGACCATACTGGGTCAGACCAAAGGTCCAGGTCCATCTAATTCAGTATCCTGTCTTCTGACCCTGATGAATGCCAGGTGCACTAGAGGGAGTGAACAGAACAAGTAACCAACATGTAATCATTACATGATCCATCCCCTGTTGCCCATTCCCAGCTTCTGACAAACAGAGGCTTGGGATACCATTCCTGCTCATCCTGGCTAATAACCATTGATGGACCTATCCTGCATGAATTTATCTAGCTCTTTTTTGAACCTTGTTAAAGACCTAGCCTTCACAATGTCCTCTGGCAAGGAGTTCCGCAGGTTGACTGTGCATGGTGTGAAGAAATACTTCCTTTTGTTTGTTTTAATAACAGCCTATTAATTTACCTGCTATCTATTAAGTTAATTTGGCTCTTGTGTTATAGAAACAAACAAACAAACAACTTTTCCTTCTCCACACAGTCATGATTTTATAGACCTCTATCGTATTCCCCTTAGGGTATGTCTACACTGCACAGGACCTCTGGTATCCTGAAATAGCTACCCCACATCTACCCAAGCTGCCTGTTATTTCAAAATATTTTTCAAAATAACAGGTGCACTATTTCACCATCCCGGTAAAACTCATTGAATGAGGGTTAAGGGATGGCTTGAAATAGTGTGTTATTTTGAAGTTTGGCACTGTGTAGATGCACCAAATTTCAAAATAAATTATTTTGAAATAGTTTTGAAATAAGATACACAATTTGCTTAGCTGTTTAGGGTGCTGTGTAGACGCACCCTACGTCTCCTCTTTTTCTAAGGGTACGTCTAGACTACCGCGTTTTGTCGACGGAAGTTTTGTCAACAGATACTGTCGACAAAACTTCCGTCGACAAAGAGCGTCCAGACACTTTGAGTTCTGTCGACAAAGCAAGCTGCTTTGTCGACAGAACTCCGTAGTCTGGACGCAATGTTACAGGCAATAACACCTTCTGTCGACAGAGTTCTGTCGACAGAAGGTGTTATGCCTCGTAAAATGAGGTATACCAGCGTCGACAAAACTGCTGAGTTCTGGCGACGTTATGTCGACAGAACTCAGCGGTAGTGTAGACGCTGGTATAGTTTTGTCGACAAAAGTCCACTTTTGTCGACAAAACTAGGTAGTCTAGACACACCCTAAGTTGAAAAGTCCCAGTCTTATTAATCTCTCCTCATATGGCAGCTGTTCCATATCCCTAATCATTTTTGTTGCTCTTTTCTGAACTTTTAATGCCAACGTATCTTTTTGGAGATGAGATGACCACATCTGTACATAGTATTCTAGATGTGGGCATACCATGGATTTATATAGAGGCAATAAGCTATTCTCTGTCTTATTCTTTATTCTTTTTTAATTATTCCTAACATTGCTTTTTTGACTGCTGCTGCACATTGAATGGATGTGTTCAGAAAACTTTTTTCAGAGAGCTTTAAAAACATCCAATTAACATGAAATCCCGGAGAGAAATCTAGAAAAATGGACCCAAAGCACAATCCTGCAAACATTTACGCCTGTGCCTTTGCTACCATAAAGGATTTCATTGATTTCAATAGAACATTCATGGTAGTAAAGTTACACACATGAGTATGTGTCTTCAGAATCAAGGTCCACATTTAAAACTTGTGAAGTTTGACATTGGTCCAGCAAAAGCCTCCCTTCATTTCAAACTTTGATAGCACAACTGTGCAATAAAGGATTAAGCTTTACAATGACAGCTATTTTTCTGTAAAGCTTTGTAGATTAGTCCTGTTTTTGTCAGATACAGAGCGGGTTGTGTTTCATTATTTACTAGAGGCAGAGGTGGCAGTGCCGCCTATAATTAAGAAAGCTGACACTTCCCACTATAAAGCCCTGCTTTCACCTGCGTATGACTTTGCCAGACGTTCACTGTTCAGGTGGAAATTTTTCACAGCAGACATTCACCTCAGGCTGTTTTGTTTAGGGAAATTTCAGCTAAAATGTTTGTCAGAATGAGATTAAGAAACAGTTGTTTTGCCATGTTAAAAACAAACCCTTACAACTGTTTCATTAAGAAGATCTAGGGCCTCTGTGCTCTAGAGCAGCAACGTGAAATTTAGCAGGGGTCAGGGAGAGCCTTTTGGCTATTTTGGGGAAAATTTGCCCAAATTTGGCAAAGTTATGAGCCTCGGCAAAATTTCAGGTTGCACATGGTTGGTAGAGACGTTTTAGAGTTTGGCATCTAAATTCTTCAGATTCCATTGGCACTAATTGTGCTCCAGTCCAGTGCGGCAGGGAATTTACCACTTCTGGCCACTGTGTGCGAGGGTGGTGCTGGACACAAGAACTCAGAATGGGGAGATGGTCTCCCCTATGTTGTTACTGCTCATTAATAATCTGGCAGTGCAGGAGAGAAAGATGAATCAAACTGACTTGAATTCTGCGGGGTGATGAATGATTTTTTTGGGGGTGGGGAGAAGTGAGATGAGGAGGCAAGAGCCAGACAGTGGGGGTGTGGAGAAGCAGAAGAAAGGGAAAATTCAATGGGGGAAACAGATGTGGTGGGACCAGGAGCCATTGTCCTGGGGGTAGATGGGATAGGAAGGAGGAGTACAGGGAAAAGGGCCAAGAGCTGGAGTGGGGGTTTGGAGAGGAGCAAATCTAGGAGACAGAATTGGTTAGAAACACAAGAAGGGGACCAGGAGATGAGGGGGGGAAGAGGTATTTGATAGGAGCAGAAAGGGGGCAGGTAGGAGTAGGTGGGATGGGGTTGGAGTTGGAAGGTCAGGGAGATGGGAACAGAGGGGAAGAAGGCAGGAACTGGAGTGTAATTTTGTGGATAGACACAGAGGTGGAAGGAATTGCAAGAAGAGGAATGGAAAACCTGTCTTATGAAAGGAGACTCAAGGAGCTTGGCTTGTTTACCTTAACCAAAAGAAGGCAGAGGGGGGACATGATTGCACTTTTAAATATATTAGAGGGATAAATACCAGGGAGGGAGAGGAATTATTTAAGCTTAATACCAATGTGGACACAAGAACAAATGGATATAAGCTGGCTATTAGGAAGTTTAGACTTGAGATTAGACGAAGGTTTCTAACCATTAGAGGAGTGAGGTTCTGGAACGGCCTTCCAAGGGAAGTAGTGGGGGCAAAAGATCTATCTGGTTTCAAGATTAAACTAGATGGGTTTATGAAGTTTGATGAGATAACATGATCTTGGTAACTAATTGTCCATTCATTATCAGTGGGAATAGGTCAATGGAGGGATGATAGGAGTTACTATAGAGAACTTTCTGGGTGTCTGGCTGATGAGTCTTGCCCACATGCTCAGGGTTTAGCTGATCGCCATATTTGGGGTCGGGAAGGAATTTTCCTCCAGGGTAGATTGGCAGAGGCCCTGGAGGTTTTTCGCCTTCCTCTGTAGCATGGGGTACAGATCACAGCTAGAGGATTCTCTGCATCTTGGGGTCTTCAAAGTATTTGAAGGCTTCAATATCTGAGATATAGGTGAGAGGATTATTCTAGGAGGGCTGGGTGAGATTCTGTGGCTTGCACTGTGCAGGGGGTCAGACTAGATGATCATAATGGTCCCTTCTGACCTTAAAGTCTCTGAGTCTAAGAGAGTGGCAGATTTAATTGTTAAGGAAGTTGAACAGCACCCTGGGGAACTGGATTCTACCCTGCCTCTGCCACAGCCTTCCTGTGCAAAGTCACTTACAAGTGACCCCCTGTGAGAAGTTTGTTTTGTGTTCCTCACTTTCTGGGTGCCCATCCTGAGACACGGAGGCGTGGGGGGTGGTTTGCAGAAGTATTAAGCACTCAAAGGTGCAACTAAAGGTACCGGGAGCTGTGCTTTGCACATATAAAATGCTAAGTACACTGAAAAATCAGGCCCTACGTGTGATGGCTCCTGCTACCATCTACCCTTAGCCTGAGAAACTCTTGTCTGTGCCCACTGGGGTCAGTTCCCTGATTCCACTGGTCCCAGGCAACACAGATGCTCTCCTCTGGGTCTTACAGCCCCCCACCCAATTTAGCATCGGTAACCCTGTGCCACTTGAGCCTTCTGAGCATCTCCCTGAAATATCCAGTCCCTGATTCACTGGACACTCAGAGGAGTCACAGGTTCACTACTTCCGAATAACATGCTCACCCACCGCTTAGCAGTTACATCTCAGGCCACTGCTCTACCTGGCAAACACAGCTCTGAGAGATGTTGATAGTGAAATCGCATATGAGCTTCTTAGACAAAGCACAGAGACATACTGGAACCAAATGGTGACATGCATTGTGACATGTGTTCTAGATTCTTCACTTAACTGACTAGATGCTCTTGTAGTTTGTAACGTGATACTCGCCCAATGTCCTTACGGCATTATCAGGGCCACCAAAGGGGGGGGGGTGTGGCGGGGGGAGGGCAAAAGGCACGTCTGCACTGGGGCCTGGCAATTTAAAAGGGCCTATGGCGGCTGCTGCTGCTTCCAAAGCAGTGGCCAGAGCCCCAAGTGGTGTGGGCTGGGTAACACTCAAGATCTGGCTGGGAGTGTCTAGTCCCCAGTCCTGTTCTTTCCACCTGAGACCCCGCCTCTACTAGGGGGCCTGGAGCCTCCCTCTTGCCCCAGGGGCCTGGCAATTCTCTTGGCAGCCCTGAGCATTTTACAGCCAGGCTTGGCAGTGATTCGGGTTTTATAAGAAAGTATGCTGTCAAGCTTGCCTCCCAGGTGAAGGGCCTGCATGTTTCCCCTAGGCACACCCCAACAATCCTTTATCTTTTGTCATAAACAGGATACCACCTCTTCTAGATCCCATAGTCGCTTCTTATGCCTGTGGCTCTGTATGCAAATGGACCTATATTGTGGAGCATATAATGCACATGCAATTGACCAGACGGGGAGATGTCCCAGACACACCACCACCTAGTAACTTGTCTTAATTCCAAGACTGAATTTTAACGTAGATTCTGTGCATAATATTTTATTTATCTGTACATTTTCAGTGATTGTGACAGGGCTCCAGGTTCTTGGTACATGACACCCTTTGATGAATTATTGTGTTTATCTGACTGTCACAGGATGCTCTACTCTTCTTAGTGCCTCCTCCTGGTCACTCTGATTAGCTTGTGAGGTTGATGCTCCTTCCCCCAGCTTCCTGCCATTACTCCAGCTCTCTCTCTGGTTTGCAGCCTCTCTCTCACTCTAGGAACCACAATGTCATCTTCGTGGCTTGCCCCTCCAGCCAGGTCATTATTTGTGTTTCTCATTTCCAGGGTATAATTCTTCCAAGTCTCTGTCACTCCCACCGTAACCCAGGCAATCTTCCAGTTCTCTGCCCTGCTGGTGCCACTTCCCTAGTGACTGGTAGGGGAACATGGGACCACCCTCTATTCTGGGTATCAGCCCAAAGACCCTGCAACATGTGGCCAATATGTGTTCAGTTCCCAACTTGGCTGCTTACTCTCTCGGTTGCTTCCTAGCCCAGCACTCCACTCCCTCTGGGGTTTGCCAGCCTCTCTATTCAATCTTCCAAGAGAGCAGCTTGTGGGCTACTTGTCTCTAAAGCCCCCAAAGGCACCTCTCACTTCCCAGGGAGTGATTGCAGATTGGCTTCCTGCAGCCTCCTTCCTGCTGTCAGCTCTCAGCTTTATAGAATCTTGCCTGTTCCCCTACAAGTGAGCTCTGCCATCGGCCTAATTGATTCAAGGGCCCATAAGGGCTCCTTTACACCTTTCCACATCAATGTGGGGAGGACACCTATCACACCGATCCTATGCATCCCCTGGGACCTCTGCCAGTTGGCACCAAAAGGTTCTCCAGTCAGGCTATGTTTAGACTGCAGGCTTCTTTCAGAGGAAGCTTTTCTGGAAGAGATCTTCTGGAAAAATTTGTTCCAAAAGACAGCGTCCACATTGAATGGAAGCTATCTCGCATTTCAGCTGTGATTACTATGGATGGAATGGCCACCAGGGTATCTGTGCTGCTTCCTTTTTCCTCTTCTTTCAAAATAACTCCCTCTTCCCCATCCGCACACACCTTTTTCTGAAAGAGCTCTTTCAGAAAAAGGTTGTTTCTTCGCAGAATGAGTGTTACCAACGTCGGAAAAACCCCTCTGTTCTTTCTATTTTCTTTCGGAAGAATGCAATTGCAGTGTGGAAATAATTGAAGGCCGTTTTTCTGGAGAAAAAAAATACCCCTCTGTAGTGTAGACATACTTAGTGTGAGAGTATCTCAAATTGGGCTCCAGAAATTAGTGTCATGTGACAGTGTTAACCATACTCTCCGTGCCTCCATTTCCCAGCTGTAAAATGGGAATAATCTCACCTAATCCACTCAGAAGGAAATAAAACAATTTTGTATTCAGAGCAGTGCTTTGATGGTATATAGTAAATAAGGCCCAGGGCCACATGTTGAATGAGGAGAATAAAAAGAAATATCGAATAACTAATCATTTGTGGCAAAACAGGCTTTTGATGTAGTTAGAATACAGCTGCATCTTATGTAATACTTTTTCATAAGAAGTGTCTCTCAAAGTGTTTTGCAGAACTAAATAATGCATGACAGAAAACAGTCCTGAAAAGACAGATACGGTGAATATTTTAAAGTACCAACGCAGTTCAGGTTTTATCACACCGCAAGGTTCGTTGCTCATTTGCATGAAGGACTATAGAAAAGAAACTTCTGAAAGAAGTGGATTTGAGCAAGAAACCCTGAATGCACATCCAGCTCACTCAATTGTCTGAAATTTGGGGTGTCCTCCTTACCCCACTGGCTAATTAAGGTTATATTTATATCTGTGATGTTGTTTCATAGAGAATATAGAGGTTGAAATAAGCTGACTTTTCTCATTGCTGTGGAGCACATCTGTTTTCCCAGGAGGGTTCAAAAGTCAAATTCCTTGTAAATATACTGCTTGATTTATCAACAGTCACTGCTCAAGCTGTTCATGTCAGGATGCAGGATTCTGTTGGCAGGCCTGCATACCGGATGAAAAAAAATGGTTTGTGATTTTTTTGTTAGTACCCGCAAGTTAAAAATATCCCCTCTGGCCTCTTGGTGGCAGGTGTTCATTACAAATAGAGTTTTGGATACAGAGTGCTACAAATCTTATTGTTTGTTACTTTTATGTCTTTTAGGAGCTAATCTTCTCTTCATTAGTGATGGGCTATTTCCTATCAATAATGACTTTACCGAAGGAAGAGCATAGCATTTTGGCCATGGAAAATGTTTGTTAAAAACCCACTGGCCTGCTAATTTTGGAAACTGTTAAATGCTGCAATGAAACAGCAATGAAGTGGGGGGAGGAGGAGCCGAAAGCTCCAGAATGAAGATGGCAGTCTGCCCTCACAAATGAAATCGGTGTCCTTTTGAAACACTTTCACATGACTCAGGCTCAGCAAGAAACACATTGTTTTAACAATAGACTTAATTAGCTGGTGTTTGTATTCCTTTGCAGTGTGCCCAAATCCCAGCGCACCTGCTGGTAGACCTCACTTGAAGCCCTGCCGTTTCCTGCAAAAGTGTGTGAAGAATGAATGAAGCGTTAAATAAGGACCTCAGTAGGGCTGGCTGCTCCCCGCTGACTCCTAGAAACATCCTTAGAGGAAAGGGGGCATAGCAGGTTTCTGTTTTCCTGGAGCTTTTGCAGCAGACTTTTAAGCACAAAAAGAAATGAAAGTGAAATGAGTAATGCAACTTCCATTGAGTATTTGGGATGATTCCACTTCACTTTGGTGATCTCAAAGAAAATGCGGTTCTGTTTTTTGTATACGCTGACATTTTTCTGATAGTTCTTTATACAGTTCCTTTTATCACTAACCTTATTGTGTTAACACTAAACATAAATATATGCAATGCTTGTTCATATTCAGTTTGTCCTGTTAAAATATGTAAGCAAATACTTTCTCTTCCCCCTATTCCTCTCCCCAATACTTCTATTATAGATACCCAACTGCCAAAATGTCTTATTTTTGCAGACTGTTAGGGGTTACTATGCAATCATTATCTAAGAAAATAACAAGATTTTGAATGTAATTGTTGTTTCTCACATTTAAATACCATAAAGATACCTTTAGCTTTAAATACCATGTAAAGCTTATGGTTCCTTTTTCTAATGGTATCTGTTTATCAGGAAAAAAATCAAATTGTGGCACTGATACAGTTGTAACATATGCACTGAATGAAAAAGGAATGTGTAGTCAAGCCCACAGTGCCCTTGCAGTGTGATTCTACCCTAAAATGTGATTGACTGTACAAATGGCATTGAAAGGTTCTGTGTGTCTTTCTCCATGAGCTAGACCTAGTCTGGTTATTGTCAAACTTTAAAAAACCAAAACCACAAAACGGTAATGCCTGGACTGAAACCTCATTCTAGACTCTGGCTGTCAAGCTGTTCTTTTCCCTTCTCCTGCATTGTTACCAGCAATGAAATACCTGCAGACCAATATTATGCCCTCGGCTGTGAATAGAAAACATAGTGGATATTGCTGAAAGATAATGGGTTTGAGAGCAGAATTTGGTCAGCTGAATCACTTGGGCAGGCATAACACAGGTTAATTAAACTTGGTGTCAGGAAGGTTTACACTGATATTAGATAGTTCAGGATGAATTTCATCCCATTACTTCTAGTTATATGATTATCCAACATCTTGATAGATGAAAGGGATCATGACAAAGTGAGTGGTGCTTCACCGTGGTGTAGGAGAAGATCCTGATGTAGGAGCTGCAAACCTTCCCACAGTGGTTACAGGTCCAGATGGAGATTGAAGAACACTCCTGCTTCCTGTGGGCCTCCTTTTGGGCGTTCTCAGGATCTCCTTGATGGCTACATCCATCATGACCCAGACTGGGTGGTTGTAGGAAGGGTTCTCCCAGCTGTCATTGCCAGTGCTGAATTTCTTGAGACCTTGCTTGACCTTATCACTGTACTGAGGATTTGGCCTTCCTCTGTGCCACAGGTAGTTCTTGAGCTCGCATAAAGCACAGCTTTCTTCATTTGATCTTGAGGCACATACCCCATGCGAACATCCAGATTAGTCTGCACGGACTCTAAGCTGGTCCCAAGTGACTTCCAGGATTTTTCAGAGACAGTGAAAATGGAAGGTGTTCAGCCTCTGCTCCTGCTTGGTGTACGTGACCCAACTTTCACAATTCTAAAACAGAACCTTAAAGATACAAGTTTGATAAATGGACGCTTTGTATTCAGGGTTAGTAGCTTGTTGTTCCAGATACATGAGGTAAGTTTGCCAAAGGTGACAAAGGCTTTGCCAATTCTTGCATTGAGTTCTGTATCAAGGCTAAATTAAGCCAAGACAGCAGAAGTGATTCACATTGTTCAGCGCTTCATTACTGGCATTGATTTTAGGAGGGATATTAGAGCTCTGTGACATGACACTGTATTCTTGATACTAATTATGATGCTGAAAAGGATTAATGCATCAGAGAACCTACCTATCATGATCTGCTATACATGAGATGAGTTAGGGTTAAGGAGTTAACTTCAAGTTAAACATCCTTTTACTATGTTCAATAATCCCTCTCCCTCCTTAATGCTTACCACCTGAAAATAATTGGGACTTCAGTTACCCTTCTTTTTCACTTGGGTTATTGACTATTATTAGTTTCCTTCTGAGTCAATCCTTTCATCTCACTAACCATTTTCAATGCTTTTCTCTGTACTCCCACTAATTAGGCATTATGATTTTGTATTCTTCTCTTGGCTCTTCATTTGCATTAGAGTTGTTGCAAATAGGGATGAATTGCTTCCTCTCTGGTCCATGTCATGTTGCCTTGATTTAGGCTATTATTAGGTTTGCATGACGTTTCCCATTAGAGGACCCTGTTTTGAATTGCTTATAACTTTTTCAAATTTCAGCTGTTTGGGATGAAATGTTCCTTGCTGTTTGTCAGCCTAACACTGAATATTTCTGGAAATTTTCAGCCAAAATAATTCATCTATTTTTAAGAACAAAGCAAGTGATGTGTACGTGATTTTGCCCCTATTACAAAATTTGGATTTCTCAAATTTTCCTTTGAGAAACTCTGGCACCTACCTGCTTTGGAGCAGAGTAACAACATTTGTCAGTGGTGGCCTTTGTGTCGGGATGCATCTTTTGGCACCCCTTGAGAACTTGGAAAAGTTATAAACCTTTGAAAAAATTGTTTGCATGGGTTCCATAGTAACATGCTAGCTTAGGGGTCAGCAACCTTTTCAAACCAAAGAGTCAAATTACATCAGAATTCAAAGCCAGTGGTCAACAAAAGAGCCAATATGAGAAGTATATTTTCAGTCATGAAAATGGGCAAACTTAATATTACCGATAATTTACATAGTGATTAATAGCAGCATAAATGAAACGTACTCACAGACTTTATTTAATGGGACTTCTGCTGCTGCTGGGGGTGCAGTTTGTTGATATGGGGGTGCAGGAGTCAGAGCTGGAGTATATGAGGGGCAGGGGGTTGGGGTGTGTGGAAGAGGTGCAAGAAACAGGGCACGGTGCTGGAGGTTTGTAGAGTATGTGGGGGGCAGGGCCCTGGAGCTGGATTACCTTACCTGGCCAAGGCTGGGCTGCTGCACCCAGGCAGCAGTGGCTGGATGAGGTGCCGGGCCAGGATCACCACAGCCAGATTGTGGCCTCTCCTTTTAACCGTGCTGCAGCAGGAGGGGAGCTGCTGCCAGCTCTTCCTGCAGCCATATGCAGACCAAACCCTGGGGCCTGCCCCAAGACCGGGTCCAGGGACTGGGGGCTGGGCTCCGATTGGAGCCTTTTTGGCCAGGCTGCCCACTGCAGCCAGAGCCCAAGCTGGGCCACCATGGCTGGGCTGTTGCAGCAGACATGGGGCCACCGGTGCTGAGTCACGGGGTCTGCTCCTGGAGCATGTTGGCTGGGGACAGACTGGCAGTCAGATGGGGGCTGAAGCTGGGCTGCTGCGGCCAGATGAAAACATCTGCTGCTGCCAGCCCCTCTCGCTGTCGTAGCTAGAAGTATGCATGAGTCACCTATAGAGTGCCCTCAGCCGGCCCTTTAAACGATCAGAGTGCCCCAGCTGACTTTTGCCTCAGCACAGCTGATTCTTGCCAGGATGCACTGCCTTACTTTACCTCTGGTTAAAGGTGAGACCAAAAAAAAAAAAAAAAAAAAAAAAAGAGGGAGACCATCCTGACATGAGTAATTATGCCTTTTTAAAATTTTGAATTCATTTTTCATTTTAATTTAAATAGTTGTATGTATGTTGGGAATGACAAGAGCCATATTTGGTTCTGTACTGAGCCATATTTGGCTCACAAGCCATAGCTTGCCAACCCCTGTGCTAGAGCTCAGAAGTCAGAAATCCTGAAGAGTCCATGTACACTGGGCATGCTCCAGCAAGTGGCAGAGGTGAATTTTCCCTACAATTGCAGCTCTGTGTTGCTATGGACCATTATCAGGGCTGGATACTGTAACTGAAAGCAGAGAAAGCTGCCTGATGCAATGCACCAAAGACAAAAGTCAGACTGGGGAGCCGGGAACGGCTTAGCATATGTAGATAATAGCAAGGGATACTGGAACTGGGAGTGGTGTTCTTAAAAGTACTGCACAGAATCTTTTCAGGGGGAAAAGGCAAAATGCCACATTTATTAGTAACATATCTAACAATCAACACTTATACGTATATGAGAGATAACACTCATGCACTCTCTCACACACAAACACACGCCGTCTTGTTGTTGTTACCAATAGTTGCTCCCCCTACCTGCACGGGCCAAGTGAGTTAGATGGTTGAGGGGTGGAGCTGGGCTTCTGCAGATCCAGATGGATGCTCCAATGTTGACAAGACCTAGGGTCCCCCTGCAAGATGCCTCAGATTTATAGTAGCTCCCCTCTCATGCAGATCTACACCAATTAATCATGACATGCATATGCATAATTCGTGAGAGTCGTCATGTGCATATGCAGTTAGAAATCTGTGGCACCTTCTTCTGCATGGTGTCTCAGTGCTGCCACATTCACCTTTAAAGAGGGTGCTTTCAAAAGCAGGCACTTTCTGCCTACTCCCTTGATGTCCATATGTTCATTTTTTTTCAATGAGCTCATTTCACAGGTTTCATTCTTCGATCTGGCTTCTATCTCCTCTTCAACTGTTGCAAGTGCCCAGAGGTGCTTGCCTTTCATGCCTTATCCGTTCACACCTCATTCACTCAACAAGGCAATCAATTAAGCAAAAGGGGGTAAAAAGTCTACAAGATACAAAGTTTGTAAAAAGACTTAATACAAAATTTCTCTGTTCAATATGAAAATATACAAGGTTTCTATATACAAAGCTTAAGACTTATTACAAAGCTAAAAGGACTCGATACAAAGTTAAAATAAAAATTAGATCATCTAGTGCAAGGGTCGGAAACCTATGGCTTGCAAGCCAAATATGGCTCACTAGGGAGCCGGATAGGCTCTTCAGTAGCCCGAACTCAGCTCCCCCATTGCTTCCCTGCAGCAGGGAGCCAGCACTGGAACTACAACCTTACGTCCGTCCCCCCACAAGACTGGAATGCCAGTGCCGGCTTCCTGAAGGAGAGAGAAAGCCCTAAGGCTCTGTGCCAGATTCCGGCATGCAAAGAACGAGCAGAGCAAAACATGACTCGGTGTAACAGCATTTTCCTTCCCCCGGCATGGGGGAAATCAGGAACCAAACATGGCTCCCTGTGTGCTGCCAATTCCTTCCTTCAGGCCTCCCCTGCCAACTCTTCCCAGTGGGAGGCGTGTTACACGGTGCCTGCTATGCAGTGTGAAAACAAGTAAGTGCCCCCCCTACCCTCTCATGCCCAGATCCCCCTTTCACTCCTTCCCTCCCCAGCCAGACAGCATGCCCTATGGCCAAAATACCCCCTTCCTCCTGGCCAGACAACCCTCTGCCAGACACCAACTACCCACAGCCCCCTGGCCAATATCCCTCCTGTCCCCAGCCACCTGGCCAACATCCTCCCTGACTTCTTCCCCCTGGCTAGGCAGTCAACCTCCAGCTAGCTTCTGCCCCCTGACTAGACAGCCTGCCCCCTGGCCAGACCCCCCCTCATACATCCCACCTCCTACCCAGATCCTGCACTCCCATGCCTATCCCATTCACTGGTATTTCTATCCTGCACACTTCATGCCTCATTTTTGGGCCCAACCCAGAGCCGAGGGGTGCCCAAGAATTCACTAACCCTGGAACCCCAGAAGAGTAAATCTGGCCTGAGACCTTGAACCTCAGTCCTCCTCCCCTAACTATGGGGCTGGAGCACCAGGGGAGTGAGGTGTTCCAGTTGGGGATCACATCAGTGAGGGTTGGGGGTTTTTGGAGGGCTTTTTTTTTTTTTTTTGCTTCTCACTTTGTCCCCAACTGATTTTTCTGTGGGTCAGTGGCCCCCAACTCAAAAAAGTTTCCCTGCTCCTGTCATAAAGACAATGTTGAAACCCTTTGTGTTGGACATAATATTTTATTTATAAAAAAATGAAGCCTGGCCAACAAGCCCCACATCTGGGCACAGCGTCATAACATTCCAGCATCATAACACCCCCCACATCAACCCTGAACCTGAACCCCTGCCCTGAGCCCCTCATATCCCCAAACTCACTCACCTCTAGTCCCCTGCCATAACGCTCCTACACCCCCCCACAGCCCAAACTTGTGCCCTGAGTCTGTCCATACACCCAATCTCCTGCAGAGCCCCTCCTACATGCCAACCCAGACTCCTGAACCCCCACATCAGCAGCCCCCACCATATGGTTGACAGAAAACAGCCTGAATGTTGGCATGAAGCTGGATTTGAGCAGTCATGATGTAAACCTCAAAGAACTGAGTGAAAAGATGCAGCAGCAGAAGTCCCATTAATAAAGTTGGTGAGTACAATGTTTCATTTATGCTGTTCATGCATCATGTCTCATTTATGCTGTTATGCATCATGTCAATTATCAATAATATTAAGTTGTATATTTTCAGTTGTGCAAATGGGCATTCTTATAGGCTCTTTGTAGACCACTTGTTCTGAATTTTGATGTAGTTTGGCTCTTTGGTTTGAAAAGGTCACTGACCCCAATCTAGTGTGACCTCAGAAGGGACTGGCTAGGTAAAGAGACTTAAACCGGGAGCAGGAAAGAGGGAGGGGACAAGAGACTGAGATCAGGGAAGATTGGAGTTAGCTGGGCAGCAAGGGTATGTCAAAGGCTACATGGCTCAGTTGATGGAGCCATGTAGATGAGTTTACTAGACATAGCAGAATGAAGCGGCGATTTAAATAATCGCCGCTTCATTTACATCAAAATGGCGGCTGTGCTGTGCCGACGATCAGCTGATCGGCACAGTGGGGCAGTCTAGATGCGCCGTGGTCGAAAAGGGAAGCTTTTGTTGACTGCTCCGGTAAACCTTGTTTTACGAGGCATACCGGAGTGGTCGACAAGGGCTTCCCTCGTCGACCGCAGCGAGTCTAGACTGCCCCGCTGTGCCAATCAGCTGACCGTCAGCACAGCGCAGCGGCCATTTTGATGTAAATGAATCAGTGATTATTTAAATCGCTGCTTCATTTTGCTATATCTAGTAAACGCATCTACATGGCTCTGTCGACGGAGCCGTGTAGTCTAGACATACCCCAAGAGTAGAACTAATGGGGTCAGGGACAGGAGGTGAGGGTGAGTCATGTGTATGGGGAGAACTAGAGCTGAGCAAAGGGACCAGGCCAAAGAGCTGGATTTGGAGGGTGGAATGGAACGGGGAGCCAGTGAACATAGGGAACGTAGTTTGTGAGGAGAGGAGTGGGCAACTGAAAGCCAAGAGGTGGGAGAGAGAAAGAAGCCACTCAGAAAAGGGACCAAGAAATGGGAACTAGAACAGACTGAGCAAGTAGGCAGAGGACAAGAAACTGAAGATGAGGGAACTGCTGGGCAAGGACACTGGGGTAGGAGAGAATAGGATTGGGTGTGTTTTGGAGCAGATGATGTCAAGTGGAATGGAATGAAGAGTCTGTGCCAGTAGAGAAATCTCCATTCCATAGACTCAAGGAACCGACGAGCCCCAAGACTCATTTAATGACAGCAGAAGAATGGTGAAACTCCCCAGCAAAGCCTGAGTGTCAGCCTTCTGCAATGCTGGTCCCCATTGAAAAGGATAATCTATTATTGCTATTGGCTACTCTGTTGGCTGTGAGTGGGCAGGTCTGTGTGGTGGATCTGAAACTTCCAGCTCTACTGATGACTCCCGGGGGGTGTCCATACGTTGCCTCCTGATGGAATTTCTGTTTGGGGGATTTTTTTTTCCAGTTTACTTTTTTTAAACTTAGAAACTTAATTTAAAAATGACTGGGGTGGGGGAGGTTTGGCTAAAATATTTTGACAAAACCCAAAGATTTTCCATGAAAACAGCCATCGTTCACAATGTTTTTGGCCAGAAACCCGATTTTCCATTTAAAAAAACCCAACAGCATTTGACAGAACATTTTTGACTAGCCCTAGTTGGCAAGTATTCCCCACCTGTGTGCGAGTGCAGTGGCTAGCTTTCTGCAATGGGGGCTCTGTGGCCATTGCTGTTACATTCATTAGGCCTGATTTAATGCTGCTATCAAACAATAAAAACAATCTGTTTTGCCGTTGATATTTGCACTGAAAGTAGTTTTAGAGAGAAAAATAATCACTTAGGCATTAATATACTGTGCTATTCTAGTGCTTGGTGCACAGAGGGGCTCAGGAGAATAAAGAGGTACATTTTTGTTAGTAACTGTCAAATGGAGAAATAAACAACTTTGAGCAATAAAACTTCACTTGATTTGTATCTTCTTGCTCTGGCCACATCCTGTATTTATAGGGTGCCATGGGAAACTATTTTTAAATGCTAAAGTTTAAATTAACACACGATCCTGCAGGCTAAATCTGTTCCAAATGATAACATTTCCACTGCAGTTTGTTTGCAGCACCTCAAGAAATGCAGCTGATTGGAGTGATTTATTTATTTCCCCCCCAGGAACTAAAATGCCTTACCGCTTCTGTGCAAACAGGCTAGAGAAAAGCAGCCAGTGCAATGAGCACATCATATCTGCAATCATGGAAACGACTGATAAAACCTTTCTCATCTTATCACCTCTAATATAGGCTTTCGGCATCTGTTGTAAAAAGGGAAGACTCTCCAGGGTGCTATCCTACATTAAGACGTTTGCAATCAGGCCAGGCAGTACAGTCTAAAGAAGTTGATCCTTCAGCCCTTACACATGGCCCTCTAGCCAGTAATTTTCCATAAACTGGGGAGAAAAAGGAGAAGGCTTTGGGTCTTGAAAGGTGGAAGAAGGGGGTAGAGGGCGTGGAACAGGGTGTGAGGAGATGCTGGGACATGGGATGGATAGCAGATGGTGTGTGGAGACGAGACGAGACTCATCCGCAAAGTTAAGGAGGGATAAGTCAACAAAAATGAATTAGGGGTTTGGAATGGCTGCTCTAGGTGGAGAGATTGATAAGACTGGGACTTTACAGCTTGGAAGAGACGGCTAAGGGAGGATATCATAGAGGTCTATAAAATCATGACTGATGTGGAAAAAGAGGGAAAAGGAAGAGTTATTTACTCCGTTCCATAACACAAGAATTAGGGGTCACCAAGTGAAATGAATAGGTAGCAAGTTTAAAACAAATAAAAGGAAGTGCTTCACACAATGCACAATCAATCTTGTGGAATTCCATGCCAGAGGATATTGCGAAGGCCAAAACTAGAACAGGGATAAAAAAATGAGCTAGATAAATTCATGGAGGACTAGCCATGGGCAGGGATGGTGTCCCTAGGCTTAGTTTGCCAGAATCTGGCAACGGGGGCCAAGATGGATCACTTGATTGCCTGTTCTGTTCGTTCCCTCTGGGGCATCTGGCATAGGCCACTGTCAGAAGACAGGACACTGGGCCTAGATGAATTGACCGAGGATAGCAGTTCTTCTGTCCATGCCATTGTGTCTAGGCATTGGAAGGCTCAGAGATCGGGATGTCAATGCATTTCAATTAGCATAAATGAGAAGGAAGAAAACTACACCCACAAGAACATGCCATTGGGTAGTCAATAAGAAAGCCATGTTTGGAACAGTGACTAGCTCTCATTGTCAGGGCTGGAAAAGATATATGTATAGTGTGTCTGGACAGTGGTGATTTTCTCTAGGTAGTCACCTGAAATATGGGAAAGTCCATCCAACATGCCCGTCAACAGCATTTTTTCTTTAGCACCCCACGTCTAGTGGTCTTTGAAGCCAAACAGGAAGGTAAAACATTTTTAAATGAGGGCAATAAGGCCTCCTAAGCCCCTGCCAAAATGACCTTTGTATTTCTCCAAAATGTGCCTGATTCACTCTGCCATCTGGGGGAGCAGACGCAACTGTGTTCCGATGGACTCCCCGTCCTCAAGAAGAAGGAGGACAGAAAACTGAACGCACTTCAGATGGTGTTTTCTTATTCATTCTCTGAACATCTGCCCACAGGCATTGCACAGCAGCAGGGTCAGAATCAGATGACTGGAATATGGTTGGATCATTCTGAAACATAAAACATCTATGAAGTCAGCTCTTTTTCATGGACAGGAAATATCTTTAGGAGTAGTGAATAACTAGCGATTAACCAGTGAGTTAAAACCTATCCAAAAGAAATGATCCAACTCACGTAAAGAAATGACGTGAGCTTCTACAACTCAAAGCAGTCAATCATCCAGGTGATCTGACATAAGCATAGAAAACTGTCTTCTGTCCATCACCGGACTTTCCTCCAGCACACACTCATGTCGGTGTGCACAGCATGTGCACTATTCAGGAAGTGGACTCTTTCATATTTTTTTAAATAAAAAGCTGGCTATTTTATAAATGTCTAGTCAATTTTTCATTAGGTACATTTCTAAATACAAAAAAATGACCTCCCCCTGTAGTGACTAGCAGTTCAGTTTGGCCAGTGCTAAATTTACTGACAGCGTTTTGAATAGTCTCTGCTGAGTCATAATTTCCAGTGTTGGTTTTTTTCCCCCCTCTGCCTTTCAAAATGAAATATCAGCACCTCCTGAATTCCCCAGCACCAAAGAGTAAAATTGCATGTGAGAGCAAAGGTAATCTACCAGGCTTTTGCACATTGCTTGGGATATTGCTGGTGGGGCTGGCAGTTGTTTTCTGACAAACAATAGACCTGAAAAGTTCTATGAGAAGAACTGAGAGAGAAAATCTACAGGGCCCAGATAGTTTATTATGGATGTTGTTAATGCTGATCACATCAGGAGGTGTTTCTGCAATAGCTCCAGGGCCCAGTCCAGCTGAAAGATTCCATTCCCTTCAGAAGGCTCTGGCTAATTTGGGGCTTGCCAATCCATGTCCTGAGGAAATAAAAATATCCATAAGAGAGAGCTGCCTGGTGGTGTTCCAGTGCTCCCTAGCCTGTCAGTCCATCTGGGATGTCTTTTCCCTCCTTCTGCTTGAACTGCGTGCTCCATGGGAATTACTGCAGCCTTTGATGTTGCACTTGGCAAGATGAGTGGTTTGGGGGCTGGCTTATGGACCAAAATCATTAAAAAAAATTATACTTGGGAGCTAGAAATTAAAGCTCTTGTTCTCTCTTTTCCCTGATGTCTCTGCTGCCACAGATGAGGGCTCCTTTACAATTACCTTTGTCTTGAGGGTGGGCTACATGCCCTTTTATCATCTTGCTCTTGATGGAGTGCAGCTTGCAATTTGGGAGATCATATTTGTGGGTTGCTCCATTTCCTGTGAAATTCCTCCTGGCTCACTGCGGTACAGCCCAGCCAGTCTGAGAACAACATTGTGACCAGGCATTCCACCCCCACAGGGAGAGCAACCCAGTTACCGGTGAGTTGTCGAAGGACACAGCAGCTGAAGGCACATTTCTTCTTGGAACAAGGAGCAGTTTATGGAGTCAGTTTTGCCCAGGGAAAGGCTCTTGCTTCTATAAGAAACTTAATTGTTCTGCTGCCAAAGCTGGTACATCCATATAGAGTTACAGTTCTAAAAGATGGGTTCTTCCTGTCAGCTGCTCAGGAAAATGCAACAGTTTAAACTACTGTGGTGTTAATGATTTGCACGCAGCGTGTTTGCTACTTGGTTCCCTTGCTGCCAATTTTTTGCTAGCTGTTTTTGTGGAATGTGATTTTTTTTAAGTGCCTCACACTTCATTTTTATAACTTGGGCAAAACTAAAATAGGCAGCTATGTCTAATTATGCTAACTCTTCCTGTATGCATAATTACCAATTTCCTAGCAGAAGGTAAAGGAAGCAATTTTTTGCTTTCTCATCTCCTTATTTAGGATTCAATTAATGAAAGCTGATCGTCCCACCATAATTTTACCTGTTTGCATAATTTACATTCTTTTTCAGCATAAATTAGTATTTTTCCAGCTCCATTAGAGCCTGTCAGCAATGAACAGAGGAGACCCTGACAATCAGACAAAGGCTTCCTGAGTCACTTGTAGACCCGCTGTAGTTTGTGTGAGGCTGATTAAACTCTTTCTCTCCATTGGATGTTTACATTTCTAGTTAGGTTTCACATTTTGCTCACAGGGTTATGGCAGGTCCAGGCACTGCGTGGATACACAAGGGTTGGGATAAGTCTAGAAAGAACCTTCTGCACCATGCTTTGACTTAGATTCTGTGCTTCCCTGATGTCATGGCCAGGAGGTGGTAGGCCTGATAGAGTGGCTGAAATGGGAATCAAGTGCCAGGCCAGATTAGAGGGAGGAGATCAGAGTCTGAGAGATGCCCATGGGCAGATGAAACAAGTGTCAGGAAGCAGGCAGGGTCAGGTTACCAAGGAGATCAGAGCCCTGCAGTAGGAGCAGGCACAGAGTAGTGCATGGGAGGTTGTCTGACGCAGGGGCACCCAGCTAGTTGGACAGCTTCTCGTTCCCATGCTTGGTTTGTATGGAAGCAGGGGACCCAAGCAGGACTTCTCAGGACTGGAGATCTCTGTCAGAGCTGGGCTTCTAGTTCTGGAACCAGTTAGCTGAAGTGGCAGGTGGGAACTTGTCACCTCCGAAGGGCCTTGTAGAGCAGGGTTTGAGACCTGTGTTCCCTGATGCCAGAGTGCAAGGACTGTGAGGGACATCATGCTGTCACCATCAGCCTCTCTAAAATAGGGGCCAGGGCTATGACTCTGCTTTCCCTTGTGCCAGGAGAGGTTGGCACATGAAAGGGGTGAAACAGATACTATCTGCTTTTCAAGTTGCACTGTGACTATGAAGCTCCTGCCTACAGCTCCTTTTCTTCCAGCTGTAGGAAGCTCAGTTCTAGCTTCAGGCACAGTGTCACCCGGGGTGCTTGCTGGCTGGGTGGTAGGTTTTGTAGAGCCTGTGCCCCTCCTTCACCCAAACTTCCTTCCCACCCACCTGCCTCAGGCTCTGGGAGGGAGTTTGGGTGAGGGAGGGGGACAAGCTCCTGGAGGGAGTTTGGGTGCAGAAGGAGTGAGGGGTTGGGCTCTGGGAGGAGATGTCGGAGGGGGTCTGGAATGCATGTTCTGGGACAGAGTCTGGCTCTGGGTAGGGTGAGGGGTGCAGGTTCTTAGAGGGAGTTCAGGGGTGGGAGAGAGAGAGAAAGTGTGTGTGTGTGGGGGTTCATGCTCTGGGAGAGAGTGGGAGGGAATGGGGTTGTGAATGGAGGGGTGCTTACCTAGGGCATCCCCTCTGGCAGTGGCTCCTAGGTAGCGTGGGCCAGGAAGTCTCTCCACATGTTGTTGTCCACAAGCACAGCTCCTGTAGCTCTCATTGGTCCTGGGGTGCTCGGGGCATTGGCCACACATGGAGACACCTACCCCCCCCCAGGGAGGGGGGCTCAGACACATGCCAGCAGCATGTGGAATGAACAGGCAGGAAGCTGCTCTAGCCCTTCTGTGCTGCTACTGGTGGTGGTGGCCGGGACCCACAGACCATTTTAAATTGCCCTGGGAAGGGAGGCAGGGCCCATGGATGTGCAGGGTGGGGGGGAGTATGTGGGGGTGGCAGGCCAGGAATATTTCTGGTGCCCAGGCAACATAGGCCTGTGTAACCTGCCACCCATGCCAACTGGGGAGATGTATGTTTGTATTGCTCACAAAGCAGGGTTTTACCTTAAATGATCCTGCAGTCTGTTTTCTTTTTTGGTTCTCTAGTGCTGATCCCATGCTGATGTGTGACGTGCTGGGGTTTCCAGCCCTGAGAGCCGTAATGGAGAATTAGTGAAAGAAAAGAGGAAAGACCTGTGACTGGTATGTTTTCAGGGTGTTACGTCCAGGTTTTCGCCCAGTTCTGTCCTATAACCATAGTAATTCTCTTTTTCTAATCTGCGATTACTGTGATGCTCAATTAGTTGACAAGATCCCGATTTTTTTTTTCACTTGAAATGCTTAACACTCCTTGCAGATGTATTCCACAGCAGGGATGTTACTTTCTTGGAAACTACAGCTTGCACACAGCGCCTGCTTTATCCTCCCATTTTCTGGTTTCCCCAGAAACAGTCATTAGAGGTCAGAGTCCTTTCGTAAAATCTGTGGAATTTTCTGTCATAAAGACATTACCTGCTCCCCTCCTCTGACCAAACTAGACATGTAATGTCAGTTATGGTAAATTCCATTGTTGTCTGCTCTTCTCTCAAGCCACAGAAACACTGCATCAAGCAAAAAGTGATTGTGCTCAAGTTAAGTGCATGTTCCGCCCTTTGCACAAGCAAACCTCTGCTCCCACGAGCATGGTGCAGTTATTGCTGTTATAGAAAATAGCAGTTAACTTACCCATTAAGGGCATCAGGTGCTGTATGGCTTGAAACTGAAAGCACGTCCCATTCACTGACAGAGATGGGTCCAATGAAAGATATTACCTCATCCACCTTCTGTCTCTAATATCCTGGAACCTATATGTGTCTACAACATTGTGAGCAGTGGATAACATAGGGCTGGGCCTATGTAGGCTTAGGCCTACTGCCTGAGGCCCTACCCCCCACAGGAGCCAAGCCACCCATCACTACAGGGGCAAACCTTCAGCTCCTGATGGGAGCCGTCCCGGAGCACCGTGGGGAGGATAGGCAGTGTGCGGCCTGAGCCTCCCTGGTCCTGGAATGAGGAGAGGGTGCACTATCCTAGCGTCTGCAGCCTCAGCATGGTTGAAGCCCAGGGACCACAATACTCCGCCCTCAGAACGCATACTGCTTCAGCACGGCTCCTGGCGGGTGCTCTGGGGACGGAGTGTGGGTGGGGCCATGCCTGGCCATTTGGGAATGCACTGTCTTCACCCACCTCTTATACCCTACACCCATGTACAACACCAGTGTAATCATCAAGGGCAAGTTGGTGATCAGATTTGCAAAGAACAGGTTTCCATCTGCCAGTCCTGCGGAAGCAGCCATTTCTCTGCAGATAGAAATGGGACAGGAGAGTTGTGCTGAAGATCTATCGCCCAGCTGCAATAGAAAAGAAAATAAGCTGAGCTGAAAGTGGTAAGTGGAGTTAAGATGGAATGGATGAGAAATCAGCAGTTGAGGAAGGACATTTAGAAATCAACTGTCAGAGAAGAATCATTTTGGAGGGCCGATCAGTCAGTTGTTAGGCAGGCTGTGAAATCCACCTCAATGCCCATAATTTATCATACCTTCCTGATGGCTCATCCTCAAAAGAGGCTGAGTACTTATTTCCAGGTCTAGTGGTCTCAACTCCACTATAGAAAGGGACAAGGGAGGGTAAAATTGGAACTCTGGCCAGGGGATGAGTGGAAACAAGTGTCAGCCTCTGGAATTGGAAGCAAGTTTCTGTCCCGTTCCATCCCCATTTTAAATCTAACTTCTGCAGTGATCTCTCTGACAGAGATAAACAAGATAAACATGGGTTTGGGTTTGTTTGGGTTTTTTCAAAACAACTAGCCACAAGATCAGTGTGCTTTTAATTTGCTGAAGTTAGAAGTAGGTCAAGCAGGAAGTAAACATTTCTGAGATACCAATGAGTGACTAGTACCATAGATGCTGGCCTATCTCCAGATTAATGCTCCTTTCTTGACTAAGCCCCTGCAGCTTCCTTTTGATTAAGAAAAAGAAAGTGCATTGTTTGCAGCAGAGAAAAGAAACCACTAAATTTTCCTTTAACAAAGGTGGTGCCGTTTTACTACAATTTTTGCCTAGCCACACACACCCACATTATTACCACACCCTTTATTTTTCATAGCTTTGCACTCTTGTATTTAACAAGATCAACAACTCTAAATTGAGATTATGTTCTGTCAGTGATATGGATTTCTTACTATTACTCGGTAAGTCTGTGTAAGACAGAGTGGTCGCTCTGCTAGTGGAGATGCATTACACTAAATAATACACTTTGGGGAGAGATTGTGGGTGGCTTATTCCATCTCTGGAAATCTGATTCAAGACTATTTTAGGTCACAGGGAATTAAATGGGTCACAGTCAAACAGGGCTCCAATGTGTTCATGGAATTAGGACCCTGTAGATTCTTTTGACCATCCCATTCTCAGGGGTTATTGTTTGCATTAGAAAATTTCTAGATGTACCACTCTTTCTGATCCCAGCCTTTACACCTGGCTGCAAAATGAAGTGGGCAGTACAGCAAAATCCACAGTTGCCCTTTTGAAGAAGCCTGTGGAACTAAAATAAAAGGGATGGACTGGCATTTGCTGTGTAGGAGAGAGCTTATGCAACTCTTTCCCTCCCCTAGTCTATAACTGAGCACTGTAATCAAATGACTTTGATAAACATTCACAAAACACGGGCCAATTAAAAAAGCAACTTTTTGTTGTCTCACTCTGTATACAAGATATAGTGTGAAATCAACCTTTTCAGGCTTGAATAATGCATAAAATCAAGGAGCAAGGCGGGAGAGTATCTCTAGCAAAATTTCGTTAGGGCAGGAAGAAAGGATCACATAATTCTCAGTGCCCCATCCATATGATAGCTTGATACACCAAGCTGCCTTGTTTGCGAGGCTTATTTCAGAGAGCTAAATAAATAGTCAGATCTGGCCTGCTGCCAGAAATGCACGGGCTGAGAATTGCTGAAACATTCCTCTCCCTGTTTTTTTTTATACATGGTCCAGTAAAGTATCGCAAACAATCAGTGGTGCCCCCAGCAAGGTCATAGGAAAGAATTTTAAAAAGCAACCCAGGAAATTATTTTGGAAAATGCAAATGGAAAAACCTGCTTTATCTCAGCATCTGAGCAGGGAACCATTCACACAGGAAACAGCAAAGTAGGCCAAATATGGAAATTTGAGATTCCAAGACCTCACCCTTTTAGATATGTGGCCTTCTCCATCACAGAGAAAGCATTTTTAGACACTGGCTGCTGCAGTGGGTTCCTGGTATTTTGTGCCACTCTAATGGTTCCTGCTCAGAGCACCTCCATGGGGGAGTCAGGATGATCCTACTCCGATTCCGTGAGGATTTCCATCTTCATCATCTCCTTTTTTGATTAGTGCAGACTTGTCTCTGGTCCCCCAAAGGCCACCTCCAATCGATTCAAAATGCACCTGCTTTTTCAAAAACAATTTTCCCTGCCCATGAGTCTGGTCACGTCATTCCACTCCTGCCTTTAAATTTCCATCCTACAAATGTCCAGGCTTCTTGTGCAGACTTTCCCGGCCTTGCATGAACAGATTCTTCCCTACTTCTCTGCTCTGGCCTCTTATTGTGTCACCCTTACCAATGACCCCAGTCTTGAATGCCTTCCTTTCTCCTCCCACAAACACCGTGGCTTTCTTTTATGTTGTGTGCTATGCCAGGAAAGTCCTTTCCCAGCTAATCTGCAAGAACACTGCCCGTTCCTCCTTTAGCCGTTTTTGATGTGTTGCTTACAGCTAATCAGCCAGCCAATGATGGCCAAGTTCCATGCAACTGAGGAGAGTTATTTTTCTTTTTTTAAAATTAATCTCTAAATAATCCAAAGCACGGATGATGTAGAAGCATCACATTATTAATTCAGGGGGCAGGCAGGTTGGATAAAATAACCTTTTAAAAAAAATGATCTGAACTATTTTGATGTGAGGACATGTTTGTGGAGTTCTTAATCCTTTCCCCCAGCTGGTTCTGATTGAAATGGTACATTAGCCCTATAGAGTTTGTTTCAGATTCAGACCCAGTCAGAAAATCACAAAAGTCTTGAAAAAAGGGGCATGGTACCGTGACTTATTTTTCAATCTGAGATTCAAATACACCATTAGCTACTCATCTGGCTTGACTAGAACCTGAGACACTTTTGATCTTCTCCCACAGTATGAAACCAATTGGAAACAATAATCTCTAGCTCTGCTCCCTATGGACTTGGTCCTGCGGTGCGCTGAACACTTCTTGTGAAGGTGCTGACCGCCATCAACTTGCATTAACTTCATTGACAATTGAGGATGGTCAGAGACTCTCAGGAGCACTCAGTACCGTTGACATTTATATCTTTGAGGTGCTGAATGGCTCAACTACCGTCGACTTGAGTAGGAGTTACAGAGCCCTGAACTAACAACAGGTTTGGGCCCTGAAGCATTGAATATACAAGAGCATTTTCACTAGCAATACAGAATTGCACATCTGAAAGCAGCCTGTATTTGCCAAATGAGCTACATTTTTGTATAGTCAGTATAATGCAGTCTTTTTGGTGTTTATTATTGTGTGAGGCAGGTGTTGTGCAATTTATTTACAGTAATGTGCCTTAAACTACTTTACTGATCGTCTATGAGCTCTTTTGGTCCCCAAAACTGTGGGTGTATCCCATAGGGGAGAGAGAGAGCAATTGAGTCAGGAGGGAAAAAAATTACTTCCTCACAAAGCAAAATATGTTTATGGAAGGAAACAAAATGATGTTCCTAAGAAGCCAGTGTGTATGTTAAACGTGCCTGGGTCAGGGTAAATGTACCTTACCACCAATGAGGGTATTCCAACATCCTATAGAAGGTATCTTTTCAGCAGAAGGGCGTCATTGCCAAAAGGGCCTGCAAATGATTTTTTTTTAAAAGTACCTGTGCAATAATGAACTTTGCCACATGCATCCTTGGAGGGTAATGGAGCTTATTATAAATAGCATTTTTATGAGCAAAAAGGCTTCTTTTTTATGAGAGAATATTTTCCCTCAATGACTTTTTTTACTGTATAAACCTGTTCCATTCTGAACTTTTCCCCCTGCATATATTGTGTACGTTTTGGAAGCATGCTGTGTCTCTCCTGCACCCCTGCTGACACTATGCAATATTAAACAACTTTAAAAGCCATATGTTAGAATTAATAAAAACAAAACAAAACTCCTGGAACTAACACATGTCTCTGCCATGAACAATCTCAATAGCTTGAAGTTGTGGTGTTGTCTCCATATTGTTCTATTATAATTTAGGCCTTGTATGATCAAACCCCGTAATCTCTTATAGCATGCCAGTTCATGAGTATTAAAATAACACAAAATGCAAATGACGAGGGAGGAGGAAAATAGATCACAACATTTTATGGATAGGCATCACCAGCTCCTTTTTAAACTCAAAGTTACTCTATCAGCCTTTTCTTCATTTTGTTCCTGTTTGCCGTTGCCATCTGGGTTCACTGTTGTGATTTGATGCCATTCAGGATGTCCTGGTATTTCGTGGGGAAAGGATGAGGATTTAAGGAAAGAATCTGACTTTAAGCCTTTCCTGCTGATTTAGAGGCTGGAAGTGGTGAGATATAAACAGGCAAATCTTAGCAAGGACAGGAGAGATTTCGGAAGGGAGATTGTGAAATATTTAGAAGATTTCAGATCTTCCAAAATTATACTTCTTCTAGGCTTTTTAAAAGTACAAGTATATTGTGATAGTGACTCATGTACTTGCTCAGTTACTGTTGCTGTGATGTTACCTGCTCTTTAAAATGGCATGAGCAAGAATGCTCCAACAAAACAGCTCAGCAGAACAGTTTCTCAGTAGAGTTACATAGGTGCCAAAAAACAAACAAACAAAAAAAAAAAGTGAAAGCCATAAACCGATTGTGCAATGACAACCTCTGTGACAGGGAACCTGGTTACAATGCAATTCTTTCAGAAAATACCAGAGTAATGAAACATTGTTTATCTTCCAGAACACGCATACATGTGTGCACACTCACAAACACACACTCACTCTTACATATGTTTTGATTGTGTGACTCAACCCTCATCTGTCCAAGATATAATTAGTTAAATCTCTTTTACACTGGAAGACTTAATTGTTAGGAGACACTTACATTGCAGCTCAATCTCTCCAGATATTTTATATAGTGTAAATGGGAAGACTCGGACTTCCTTGGCAAGCTTCCTGCACTGAAATCAATGGAAGACCTCAGTGCGCTTCAGAACAAACTCTAGATCGCTAGAGACAAGGCACTGTAGTTAAACACTGAATTTCCAAGCATAGGGCGTGTAGGGCTTGGAATTCTCAGCATTCCCATACAAAGTGATACACAGTAGTTTAAAAGAGAATCTTGTACACATTTGGTGTTGAAATACATACTGATAAGGAGAAAAAGAAAAAAATTCCAAGCATGCATGAACAGAAGCATGGGGAGAGAACCTTTTTCTGTGTCCTTGTGGCCATGGCCGCATGACAAGAAAGACTTCCTTCAAATAACAAGCAAAGATTGCATAACAACTTCAAAATGGGGTACCATTTCCTCCCAAAAAACTATTTTGGCTATAAGCGACTGTGTGTTTCTTGGCTTACTGTTGACTAATAATAATAGCATTTTCAACTTGACTTTGAATTCATATCTCACTTGAAGTGAAAGAGGAAGGTGAGATCTAATTTTTAATACCTGTTCCTTTTGTATTTGTGTGTGGAAACCATTATATGTTTACCTGAATTAGCAGAGCAACAGTAAAAGAAAGAAAACAGTTAATGAAAAACTGTAAGATTTTTTAGAAAACAGAAAACTGGTGAAACACTTACAAGCCAAAGAATCCACAATTTCTCCCATCTGCAGCTTTTCACTTTCTTCTATGTGTAGGTAAGAAACGCATACAAAGTTGTCTGTAACTATAACCTAGTAAACTGAAACTTGTTGAAAATCTTCCCTGAATTTTAGAATGTACTAAAGATGGCTTTTAGAAATATGAAAGAGAAGTTGATGAGCAGACATTTTTAAATTTTGTTTTCGTGAAACCAAATTATTTGATGTAGCAGCTAAATCTGACATACTTTTCTTTCATTAAATAAATCCCTACTTCATTGTGCACTGACTTTTTAAAATAATTTCAACAGTTGCTAGGAACGTAACGAGCAAAAAAATCACATGATTCTGCTTTCATACATTGTAACTTTGAAGAACATCCTTTCTGAGGAAAAGCTTAGATGTTAAAAAGAGCTGCAATTGGATTCCTCTGTGACACGGCCAGAGGTCGAAGGGGTGAAGTGTCTTAATAGATAAGAATTCTGCTTTGAAAATGAGCTTAGGGAAGAGCATTTAAGCATTTTAAATAATGGTTTAAAAGTAAGAGATGAACATTAGAAGGTGCTTAAGTTTGAACAAGTGCCTCAAAGTTCAGAGTGTGGTATTTCTGACTGTGATATAGGGATAGATCTAATTTCCTGCAAACTATATTGAGCCACCCCCACTCCATGACTCTAGCTACAGATTTAAATCACTGCTAAAAAATTTTTAATATCCACTGGCAAGTAATTATTATTGATTATTCTGGTATTTGCAGTGTTCCCTATAAAAAAAAACATGGAAAATACCGTAGCACTGTTAATTAGGCAACAAGCCAAACTGTAAAGGTCTTCACAGTCACATTCAAATACTTGACAACTTTTGAAAGAAACTTTTGAAAACTTTTGAAAAACTTGAGGATGACATGGGTGAAATCCTGGCAAAAACTTGGCTTCAAACCAGCTATCTCTGCTGAGTGTGACAAAGGGGCAGCTCTAGCTGGCCAGTAGATGGAAGTAATAGATAATGGTAAAGCAGAGCCATACATATTCTTAAGAGTCAATTGAACACATGCATGTACTACCATAAGGTGAGCTTGTTAAGGAGTAGCGTAGTTCTGTTCTGGATAGCCTCAGTGAGGGAGCACTGAAAAAAGGTCACTAAATGCAGCTATTAGCTAATTCAGGACAATTATTGTCATTGGTCAGGAAGATAAGTAAGTGGGTCTTTCTGGAGGTAAATTGATAGGAAAATGGCTAGTTGTGCAAGGGATGGAATAACCCAACAAAATGGTACAAATGAATTGGGATGTAGATGAGCAATACTTCCATTTCTGTCTTGTTAATCTTATTTCAGTTCTGCCACAGCCAGAGATACACAGCCAGGCCATTTAAAGACTGCTAATTATCACAATCTGCAATATAAGCCAATAGGGTGTCAGATGTATGTGTCAATACCTAGGCATACGATTTATGCAGGGATTCAAGACATAAATAGCCTAATTCTGCCTGTTTGATAGAGGTGAAACTCAATGTCAGTATGGGAATGGAAGGCACAACTGGGCCAGTGTAACCATACTTAGGGTACGGCTATATAGCAACATTATTTCGAAATAACTGCCTACTCTGTAGACGTGGACTATTTCAAAATAATGTCAAAATACTATCAAGCTGAAGGACTTCTTACTCCAACTCCTGTAACCCTCATTGTACGAGGAGTAAGGGAAGTCAGAGGAAGAGTGCTCTGTTTCGAAATAAGTGCTGTGTAGATGCTCCCAATTTCAAAATAAGCTATTTTGAAATAAGCTACACAATTAATGTAGCTCAATTTGCGTAGCTTATTTTGAGCTAAACCATTCTGTGTAGACGCACCCTTAGTCTGAAAAATCCTTCTTTATAAATTATATGAACTTCCTTAATGCTGTGTGTTTGTTTCTGTACAAATGGTTTGGGGGGGGCCCGGTAATTGGGAATCTTGGCTGAAATCCTGAAGTCCGTGCAAGTTTTACTACCGACTTTAGTGAAGCCAGGAGTTCATTCCCAGTCTTTGTGCTTCTGCTTGTCTCAAGGTACATTAGTACACATTGGCAGGAGACGACTCCTAAATGTGATTAGTCCAAGTTTAAGAATTTTCTTTAGAGTCTAGCCTGTGGTGCAGTACATATCATAAGATTAGATTTGATTACTTTAACGCTGCACCTCAGGATATTCACTTCAGTGATAAAGCACCCACGTAAATGGCTACTGTTATCTGTTGTATAGCAGATAAAAGAACATATCTAAAAAAACATGATGGGGAGAAAATGATGATGGCTTACTGCATTCAGAGGCATTCCTTTCCCTTTGTTTTAATCACCTCTGCTTATGGTTTTGTAAATACAGAAAGAATTTAAATTTGAAAATGTGTAAGTTTAATATAGATCTGGAAAGATTAATTCATAATGGGCAAAATCTTGATCTTAAATGTACATATGTGATTCTCACTGAAGTCAATGAGCCCCATGTGTACAGCCCGTTTGACTCATTGTCTTTCTATCAAGACAGAAGTCACCTGTTAGTAACTTTCACACGTGGTTCTCTAATCTGATCATGTTTTGCCAGACAGTCCAGGAGAGGGTGCACACTTACAGCAGGCCTCAGGTGGACCATTATGAGTAAATGAAGAGGCATGTCTTGGTATTTTGCATTCAAGGAAATCTAAAGACACAAATATTGAAAATCATATAAACATGGCTGCAGTTAGATTCCAGATTTATGTACTTTATAATTTACTAGATCTGCAGCGTGCATGTGTACGCATGTACATGAGTTGAATTTCTAGAAATAGAATGTTTTAATGAAAATTTGGTTGAATTGTCTCTAGAGATGGGCAGGAACCCAAACCCTAAGAGCCAAATGTTTCCAGACTTTGAGGAGTTCAAAATGTGAATTAATATTGTGGCCTGAAGCCATCTCTAATTGTTTCTAAGAGATATTTCTCTTTGATTTCTTTGGGACCAGCAAAAGCCCTACGGTTGACTTTACCTAATTTTGACTTAGAGTTCTCTTAAAATAGTGATAGAAATGTAGCCGTGTTAGTATGGGGTAGCTGAAGCAAAATGCAGGACAATGTAGCACTTTAAAGACTAACAAGATGGTTTATTAGATGATGAGCTTTCGTGGGCCAGACCCACTTCCTCAGATCAAATGGTGTCCTCTTAAACTTATAGAATAAGAGGGGAGGGGTATGCATGTGCCTGTCCATATAGATGCAAGAAACAGTTCAACATCGCGTCTACTAATGGGTCTTCACATGGCTCCAAAGATCAGTTTGGAAAAATGAACATGTACCATCCTGAGCAGCAGAGCCTTTGCCTGGGTTGTGTTGTCTTAGCTGCATGTTATTTCCATACCTGCGGCTGTGCTCTGTGCAGTGTGAGTCTTCTCAAAGCCACGGACACCCACTCTTACTGCATGGCACCACGGAATGCCATTAGTTGCCAATTGCACATCTCCTCTGCAGATTTTGTTTCAGGGGATCTTTGAAGCATTTCTTCAGCCTTCCATGTTTGATTGATGGTGCTTACTTTGGAATATAGTGCAAATCAAATGATCCTCAATTCCAACCAAACCAGCTTTTGACAAAACATTCATATTGGACACCAGGTCCTGCAATATGATGGCCACAAGTTGCTGCAGGTGTTGCAAATGGAAACAGTCAAGCTTTCTAATGTGCCATTGATAAGAAGTCTATCTTTCACACCCATAGAGCAATGGCACGAGGAGAACAGCATTGTATGCTTTGATTTTTGTCTCTAGACAGTGTCCAGGCTGCTTCCAGATTCAGAGGTAACTGTATGCGGTGCTGTCTTTCTTATTTTGCACATCCACTTTGTGATCAATTGTCACATCACTGTTTAACATTCTGCCAAGATAAATAAAGCGTTTGATCATTTGAAGCATGGTATCTTGGAAGCGTATTGAGGGCTCTTGGTAAGGTTGTGGTGGAACTGGCTGTTAGCCTCAGTTCTCATTCAGTGGCTTGTAAGAGCTTGTAGTGTTGCTTCAGTGTGTGTTGCCCAGGCACATTAATTACTAGCATAAAACAATTCCTGGAACAATGTTTCAATCACCTTGGTAGGTGTATGTAGATGAGAGAGATTGAAAAGTTTGCCAGTGCAAAAGCATCTAAAGATACTGTCTGCAGAGCCATGAAAAGATTCCTTCCCCATCATAGCTGAGAATAGACCAAAAACGCTAGGAGCAAGGACCTATCCTGGCTTTTACCCCATTCATGATTGGATATGGGTCTGTTAGATCACCATTAACACTACCTCTTTCAATCATACCTTTGTGGAATCTCCAAACCATGTCGTCCATCAATTTCTTTGGACATCCAAACTTGGCAATTTTCAGAGGGCAGTGTAGAACCAAGGGATATTCTAGCAAAGCAGAAGGTAGCTGGATTGTGCCTTGGCATCTCCCAGGTAGGACCAAGGAAAGAGGGTGGGGACAGCAGAAAATGTGGCTATACAAAACTTCTTTTCAAACTCCCTATGCTGAACATGCAACCTGGACTTTGGATGCTCTTTTGTCAGGCATTAATTTTCAGCCTGACTCCAGACACTCTTGAAAAAGAAGCAGTGTTCAAAGAGTGCAGAAAAATGCATGTCACAGCCCCCATGCTGACGATCTGGCAGAATTGCTGCACGTGGCTTGCATGTTCCTTTAATGTGACCTTCCTTTTCTGTCTATATTTTTACATCAGGTGTGAGCATTTTAAGATTCACATTCAGGAAAGGGGAGTTTCGGTCAAAACAAATCAAAGTGAATTGACTTTCCAAGGATCAGTATAGAAAACTCTACAAAACCCACAGCATTGTCAGGTTGTTTTTTTTAATAATTTCATTTTTCAAAGCTTTACAATAACTATAAACTTGCCTCAAGGCCTCCCACAGTTCTAAACTAAGATGCTTAATTAAAAATCATCATCTTGCATGTCTATAGATTAGATTAGAACTAGAGCTAAGATTCAACAGAGGGATGATGGGTAAAAATGTCAGTCACTGAAGTGATTTAGGCCCTTAAGTTGCACTGAAATTCAATGAGACTTAGATGCCTAAATGTAGGCCCTTTTGAAAACTTTACCCTGTGTGCTTGTGTTTTGCAGGGCTGCTGACATCTTAGGGAAGATAGCTCCCTACAAAAGTTACAAATAGGGTCTAAGATATTTTAGAGTTTGGCAATATAGATAGATGGTGTTATTTCCTTCTGTGTAGGTGATGCAGTTAATTATAGAAATAAAGGGCACACCTGGTTGAGGTAGTAAGGGCCTAATTCTCCCCTCACTTCAATTGGTTTGATACTGGCTTGACTCTACTAACATTAGTGGAGTTACTCTACCATAGTGAGGTCAGATTCCAACCCAAAAAACAGCAGTACAATCAGCCGAGATGTCAAAGCTGCAGTGCTGGTGGAGTACACTGGCGTTCTCTATGAGCACCCCACAGCTGTGGATTCATTCCTCTTCCCTTCTCCCCTCCCTCCCCGCTATTGCCGTATCCGGATCTGTTGAGTTTTAGGGCATGCTGCTAAGTTCAACTTTCTTATACTGTGTTCCAAGCCAGGGGTGGGGAAAGTGTGTTAACAGAGAGTGATCCAAATGTCTGGGGTTGCTGGTAGTGAATGATATTGAATTGTACTGCATTGCATTTATATATGGGTTTTGATTTTGTTGTATTTTAAGGTATAGCAAAGGCATATGAATTAGCTCTTTTTTTATAGGCTTGGTTTCCACTTAAAACTCAGGTCCACATCTCTACAGTGTGCATAGGTGTGAAAAATGCTGCAGCGATGCTGACCTAGGCCCTGGTGTAGACACAGCTAGGTTTATAGAATGCTTCTGCCAAATTTGCTACCATTGCCTAGAGAGGTGAAATTTCTACATCAGTAGTAAAAAAAAAACAAACAAAAAAACCCACCACCACCACCACACCCTTTTGTGGCTGCAGTCTGTGCTTGCATTACAGGGTTCCAATGGCATAAACTATGGTGTTGCCTCTATGCTGTACAGCCTGTTGTGTACACGTGGCCTTAGTCACGTACCTATCTAAATAAACAATTCAAAGTGAGGGGAGCCAGAGGAAGAAAAGATTAGTGAGAAGAGTTTTTAAGGAGCAGGGCTTGAAAATCCAGACAGCCAGTTTACCTCCACATTCACATAGGCAAGAGTGCAGCAGAAAAGTGCTAATCTGATGAATAATAAACATTATTAATATTGAGTCACGGTTCCGGTGCTTTGTGATAGAAAAAAATAATTAGCTTATAGCACAAACAAATGGAAGATCAGAGATGATTAAAATTATAATTAAACTATGGGAATGACACTGATATCGCAGACATCTCTGCAGAGTATTTGAACAGAGCATTAAACAAAGTCAATCATTTCTACATAATAATGGTATTTACAACAACACAATGGGAATGCCAGACATTTAACCGCAGAGAGGCTACAGTCTTGCAATATATTTTATAGCATTAAAATCCAGAGAGAGAATAGATAGGGGCTGTACTAAAAAATGGTTAAAGCTCTGCTTCCATTTCAGATACCGGGCTTTAGCATCATCAGAAAAGGCAGGGAAAATGAAAATTGGGGAGGCTATTGAATAGGCATTTTAAAAAGAGGATTTGTTATAGTGAGTTTAGAATGCGCTGATTTTGATTTCATTGTAATACAAGATTGTGAGAAGTTGGGGAAATCATAATTATACATTTTTATAATCCATAAAAACAATTTAAAGATAAGAGAATGCAGTGTTACTAGCAATGTCAGACAAACATTTCCCATTTGTGGTCGCTGTTAGTTGCATTCTTTGGGCCTTGTAGGAAAAAACAGACATTGTTTAGAAGAAACTGTAGAGGAATTTAGCAGAATTTACAGATTCAGAATAACGAGCCTGTAGCTTGTTAGGAACTGACCATCACTTGCAGGGTGTTAGGTACCCTCAGATCCTATTGACTGTACTGTGTGCTGAGATTCATTTAGCACCATCTGAAGCCATGGAGGTGAATATACTGCAAGAAAGATTATGGAGGGAAACCCACAGAGGGTAAACATTCCTATTCATATGGGGCCAGATGGTAACCCCTTCCTTCCAGTAGTGTGTGTATGTTTACATGATTGTCTCCACTGCTGTTGGTGAAGCTCTGTGGGTCAGCATGCAGTTCACAGTCTGGCTTATAGAAAAAAAAAAGATCAATCCAGGTTTACAAAAATCATATTACTTGACCTAGAAATATGGTGCTTGTTAGACAAAGGTTTATGTATCTGTTGCAATTAAAAACCCGCAGCTGGCCTGTGCCAGCTGATTCAGGCTCATGGGGCTTGGGCTAAGGGGCTGTTTAAATGCAATGCAAATATTTGGCTATGACCCTCCTACCTTACATGGTCCAACCTGAGCCAAAATGTTTACGCTGCAGTTAAACAGCCCTTCTGCCCCAAGCCCTGTGTACCCAGGTCAGTTGGCCTGGGCCAGCAGTGGGTGGTGTAATTGCAGTGTAGATTTACCCAAAGACAGCGACTGAGTTGGGTGTAGAGAGTGTAGCAGATGGGGCCTCTGAATGGGCCACTGCAGAGATCCTCTGGCCATAGCTTCTGGGAGTGGGCTGCTGTTGTCCCAAGGCTTGCTCCAGGCCTCAGCCTGCCATCATGACTGAGGATCAGCCCAGTGGCCTGCAGAGGAGACTTCTTCCCTCTTGCTCCTGGAAAGCAGCATAGTCCTGCTACTTGGATTGGAAATGGAAACAGAATTAAGGGTTTAATGTGGAAAATGTATCCAAGTAACCCATGTATGAGGCACAAGATTTGGGTGTGTTTACCTCCCCTGTAGAATACAAAATGCATGGGGAAGTGGAAAAGAAGAGCCAAAAATTTCACCTCAGCAAGCAGTGTATAAAGCACTCTAGAGTCCCATCTGGGCTAGTGGAACCTCAGAATTGCCTTACTTCACCATCCAGATCAGTGATTCATCTTTTCGACAGTGGCCAAGACTAGGTGCCTTCGATGAGGGGAAAAAAACCAAAACAAATTTACAGTAGGCTGTGGGATAAATTGCCTACGGTGACTATTTCTTCCTAACCTCTATCACTGAGTGGTTGATTTATACATGAGATGAGAGTGCAAGGTGTAGATTGGTCATTAAGTGTGATTTCAGTGGTAACAAAATATCCAGATGAGAAGACAGATATGATATCAACATAAATGAGTTTATAACTTCTGATCACCCAATATGCAGCAGACCCTGCATAACCATTGAAATCTGTACTGATGTGAAGGATAGTTAATATGTCAAGAACAGCAAGAGTATCAGGAAATGGATAATATCAGCACAGGCATACATAGAGATAGTGTGAGGAGAAGGACAGCATGTTTAAAAGAATGCATAGATCTCCGTTACAGGAAAAAGATAATCAAATGTAGTTTTATGTGTTTTAAGAACAAGCCATCTTATATACACAGAAGATCACAACTGTCTCAGGGGTACAGAGTGTGGCGGTATTCAATATATGCTAGAAGACTCTGCCAGTATAAATCTTCTGTCACCAGAGCACTTTGTGAATCTTTAATGTTGCTCATGTGGCATATAACTATGTCTTGAAGGAAGAAAAGAAGGGCATCTTGAGTCTAGAATATGAAAGATAGACTTGCCCTGTGTGCCATAACATCCAGGAAAAGTTTGCTTAATATCAGTTGCCTCAGATTGGTGCATATAAGGAACAATAAGCAAACATATAAAACATGTATTACCCATTATAAAAAAGAATTAAGCAGATGTTTTGAAATTTACAAGATCAAAACTGAACAGTATTAATTCAAAAGCACATACATTCCACTTATCATTATGGAAACAACCACGCCAGCTTACAATGGGAAGGAGAAAAACATGGTGTGTTCCTATCAAATAGCAACTCCCTTCCACTTCAGCAAACAGTTGGATTGTTTTACCAGAAATAAAAGGGGATTGGAGTCAGACAACAAATGTGATTAGATGCATGGGAAAGCTTCCATGTAGAGAAAGAATAAAAAGATTAGGGCTGTTTAGAGGGGAGAATCAAAGCTACCATAATAGAAATATATAAAATTTCTGAATGGTATATAGAAAGGAAATTAGGGGCATGCCCAATGAAATCAGGGGAATGCCCAATGAAATGAAAAGTCAACAGTTAAAATGATGAAAGGAAATATGCATAATTAACTTATTGAACTTGCCACGAGATATATTAGAGACAGCTTAGTGGAAATCAGAAGAGGATTACAGCTTTAATTGTGTTTAGAACATTATTCCAGAAGTTTCTATTACATTTTTTTTTTAAATTTCCTGTAAGCATTTGATACTGGTCACTCTCAGACAAGATGCTGAGTTAGACACACTGTTGATCTGATTTGGTGTGAAAATTCTTATGTTGCTGCCATTTGATTTTTTTTTTTAAGGGGACATAACATATATAGAAGTTTTCATCCTCTTGAAAAGAATCCAGGTGATAGTGGGGAAGGCTGGAGAAGACCCATTTCTCTGTTTCTCCAGTGTTCTATTGAACCTTACAGCCTTTACTTCATTATTTGTTGAGGGATCTTTCTGGGGCTCACCACAAAAATCTCCTGAAAGTGTGAATCTCAGGGCAAAAGTCTGAGATGAAGCGGGTCTGAAACTACATCAGCCTCAGCTACCAGTGTTCTCCCAGGCTGGTTCAGACAGTGTTGGCAAACATGCAGCTGCAGGAGGCCTCACTACCCCAGACATAGGATGAAATGCCAGTGTGTTGCTTCTTGGCCTTTTGGCTAAGATCAAGTGTTTATTCTTCATGTGCAGTTCAAGCTGGTCCGGAGTGACCCATTCCCAGCAGTATCGCTAGCATCCATGTTCACCTGTGCAGAATGGAAAAGGAGCACCTTATTGTTGCATGTGGTGAAAAGATGTCTCCGATTCAGGAGACCATATCTATTTTTCCCACCCCCCAAAAAATTCCCTCTGCTCCAGGCTCATACTAGCAGCAGCAAGATCGCAGTAGTTTTTTATATCTTACACGCCAGCAGAATGAAGAGAGTCTCTTGCTATCTGATAAATACTGTACCTAGGTCTATAATGCCAGTATCACCTATAAATTGTTATCCCAGAATCTCAGTAACAATCAGAATCTTTTGAATTTATTTAGAATTTAGGATAAGGGATCTGATTGATGATGTTAAATGCTCTGGTTACCAGAAGGGAGGCCCCTGACACCGTATCTGATCACTGGTGATTTCTCCCCAAAAGAAACACGCTTGGAGTCCAGATTAAAGTTCACTAATATATTGTAAGAATTTAAATTGACAAGTGCATGAACAAGAACAACCACCAACAAATCCAACCTCCACCCCAAAACCGAAGAGAAGAAAGACAAAAGTTCCCCAGTACAGGTAAGAATCATAGAATCATAGGACTGGAGGAGACCTCGAGAGGTCATCAAGTCCAGCCCCCTGCCCTCAAGGCAGGACCAAGCTCCGTCTACACCATCCCTGACATATGTCTATCTAACCTGTTCTTAAATATCTCCAGAGAGGGAGATTCCGCCACCTCCCTTGGCAATTTATTCCAATATTTGACCACCCTGACAGTTAGGAATTTTTTCCTAATGTCCAATCTAAACCTCCCCTGCTGCACTTTAAGCCCATTACTCCTTGTCCTATCCTCAGAAACCAAGAGGAACAAATTTTCTCCTTCCTCCTTGTGACACCCTTTTAGATATTTGAAAACCGCTATCATGTTCCCCCTTAATCTTCTTTTTTCCAAACTAAACAAGCCCAGTTCATGAAGCCTGGCTTCATAGGTCATGTTCTCTAGGCCTTTAATCATTCTTGTCGCTCTTCTCTGTACCCTTTCCAATTTCTCCACATCTTTCTTGAAATGTGGCGCCCAGAACTGGACACAATACTCCAACTGAGGCCTACCTAGTGCAGAGTAGAGTGGCAGAATGACTTCACGAGTTTTGCTTACAACACACCTGTTGATACAACCTAGAATCATATTTGCTTTTTTTGCAACAGCATCACACTGTTGACTCATATTCAACTTGTGGTCCACTATGACCCCTAGATCCCTTTCTACCATGCTCCTTCCTGGACAGTCGCTTCCCATCTTGTATGTATGGAACTGATTGTTCCTTCCTAAGTGGAGCACTTTGCATTTCTCTTTATTAAACTTCATCCTGTTTACCTCTGACCATTTCTCTAACTTGCTAAGGTCATTTTGAATTATGTCCCTATCCTCCAAAGAAGTTGCAACCCCACCCAGTTTGGTATTATCTGCAAACTTAATAAGCGTACTCTCTATCCCAATATCTACATCATTGATGAAGATATTGAACAGTACGGGTCCCAAAACAGACCCTTGCGGAACTCCACTTGTTATCCCTTTCCAGCAGGATTTAGCACCGTTAACAACAACTCTCTGACTACGGTTATCCAGCCAATTATGCACCCACCTTATCGTGGCCCTATCTAAGTTATATTTGTCTAGTTTATCAATAAGAATATCATGCGAGACCGTATCAAATGCCTTACTAAAGTCTAGGTATATGACATCCACCGCTTCTCCCTTATCCACAAGGCTCATTATCCTATCAAAAAAAGCTATCAGATTAGTTTGGCATGACTTGTTCTTCACAAACCCATGCTGGCTATTCCCTATCACTTTATTGCCTTCTAAGTGTTTGCATATTAATTACCTGCTCCATTATCTTCCCTGGGACAGACGTTAAACTGACCGGTCTGTAGTTTCCTGGGTTGTTCTTATTCCCCTTTTTATAGATGGGCACAATATTTGCCCTTTTCCAGTCTTCTGGAATCTCCCCTGTCTGCCATGATTTTTCAAAGATCATAGCTAAAAGCTCAGATACCTCCTCTATCAGCTCCTTGAGTATCCTGGGATGCATTTCATCAGGACCTGGTGACTTGCTGACATCTAACTTTCCTAAGTGATTTTTAACTTGTTCTTTGTGTATCCTATCTTCTAAACTTACCCTCTCTCTGCTTGTATTCACTACGTTAGGCACACCTCCAGACTTCTCGGTGAAGACCAGAACAAAGAAGTCATTGAACATCTCCGCCATTTCCAAGTTTCCTGTTACTGCTTCTCCCTCCTCACTGAGCAGTGGGCCCACCCTGTCCTTGGTCTTCCTCTTGCTTTTAATGTATTTATAAAAGGTCTTGTTTCCTTTTATGCCTGTAGCTAGTTTGATCTCATTTTGTGCCTTTGCCTTTCTAATCTTGCCCCTGCATTCCCGTGTTGCTTGCCTATATTCATCCTTTGTTATTTGTCCTAGTTTCCATTTTTTATAGGACTCCTTTTTTATTTTGAGATCATGCAAGATCTCCTTGTTAAGCCAAGCTGGTCTTTTGCCATATTTTCTATCTTTCCTACACAGCGGAATTGTTTACTTTTGGGCCCTTAACAACGTCCCTTTGAAATACTTCCAACTCTCCTCAGTTGTTTTTCCCTTCAGTCTTGCTTCCCATGGGACCTTACCTACAAGTTCTCTGAGCTTATCAAAATCTGCCTTCCTGAAATCCATTACCTCAATTGTGCTGGTCTCCCTTCTACCTTTCCTTAAGATCATGAACTCTATTATTTCGTGATCACTGTCCCCCATACTGTCTTCCACTTTCAAGTTCTCAACTAGTTCCTCCCTATTTGTTAAAATCAAATCCAGAACAGCTTCTCCTAGCTTTTTCAACCTTTGTCTCCAATGTAGTCCAGAAACTTATTGGATAGCCTGTGCCCCGCTGTGTTAGTTTCCCAACATATGTCTGGATAGTTGAAGTCCCCCATCACCACCAAATCTTGGGCTTTGGATAGTTTTGTTAATTGTTTAAAAAAGGCCTCATCCACCTCTTCCACCTGGCTAGGTGGCCTGTAGTAGACTCCTAGCATGACAACACCCTCATTTTTTACCCCTTTTAGCTTAACCCAGAGACTCTCTACACAGCTATCTCCTACGTTCATCTCCACTTCAGTCCAAGTGTGTACATTTTTAATATACAAGGCAACCCCTCCTCCCTTTTTTCCCTGTCTGTCCTTCCTGAGCAAGCCGTACCCTTCCATACCAATGTTCCAATCATGCATCCCATCCCACCAGGTTTCTGTAAAACCAATGATATCATAGTTGTATTTATTTGTTAGCAATTCCAGTTCTTCCTGCTTATTACCCATACTTCTCGCATTTGTATATAGGCATGTAAGATACTGATTTGATCTTGCCTCCCTGTTGTGCCCTGACCCTCCTTTCTCCTTGCCATTATAGGCCGTAGTCCCCCCTACGTAAGGTATTTATACATTACAAAAGTCTCTGTCACTGATGGTGGTACTGGTGCTTGCAACCTTCTACCTTTGGGCTCAGGTTAGCCCTCAGGGAGGAACCGCAAGTGATCCCTCGCAGATGGATCAATTGCCCTCGGTGGAATCCTAGGCTGTTGTCACAGGAGCCAAGGCTGATGACGAATGGTGGTACAGTTCTGGTACGATTCTTGTTGGGCCTTCACCACAACGGAGTGTTTCAGGGACAATGAAAATGTTATGGTCCGAGGCGGGTAGAGATCAAACACCTCTTGAAGGGTAACAGTCATTGCATCCTTATCCTCAATGGCGTAGACGCGCCCTCTCTGACACACGCTGTCCACACAGACGGAACACTGATCACACCCTCCCTTGGAGTGCCGTGCTTTTGTAGAACCTTTGGCGGGAAAACTTGTGTAGGGTGGTGTGCACAATTTCGTGCTGGGTGCAAAGGATCTGCGTACCTGGTGCAAACCTCTTTGTGTCTTGTGCACAGCTTTTGTGTGACATGTGCATAAGTTGGTAATGAGCGCAAAGACTTCTGGCAGGAAACAAGTCCAGATCGTTCCACCAGAGTTCTGATGGTAATCTCCATTTTGTTTTCCAGTCTCTGATGACAATCACCATTTTAAGTATGCACCTTACTCAAATTCTGTACACAGCAATTGCACTATAACCATTATGAACAGATCAACATTATAACATTAGAGTCCCTCTAACAAAATGGTTCACTCATGAAGCGGGGAGACAAACTGTTAGATATAAGGAAAGAAAAACAAACTTCAACGGAAGTTCTGATGCTTTTTTGATGCCCTCAGAATCTTTCTTACTTTTCACATCCTTTAGAAACTTGAACAACAGAAAAATAAACACAGGAGCAAAGATAGTGGGGAAATATTTTTTAAGAATGAAAGAGTGGCTAGAACAAGCTTGTTTTCAATTGTATAATAGCTGGTGAAAGAAAATATAGACAGTGAGGAATCTTCCATTTTAGTACTGTAAGAAAGCAAATATTTGAGGGGCTGGTAAATCAAATAGATAACGACAGAATAAATGTGATTCACGGGTCTATTTCTTGCAGTATTGCAGACATTGGAATGGAGGACTGTATTTGATGATGAACTATGCAATCCAGGGTTAGAAAGAGAAGCAGTAGCCTTCAGTAAAGCTCCTTCAATGGTATAGAAATCACAGGGGATACTATATAATTTTATCAGTGGGTTTTTAATAACTGAGCACAATTGTTTCAGGCATACCCAAAATATAAGAAATATCTCCTTCCAAAGGCTGTTATTTTTTTCCAACAAACAGGTTTGCTGTGAAATTCAGATACATAAATATAATAGGCTGGGAAGCTATCTGCTGGGAGGAAGGAAATTGTAATGCTGGTAAAAGTGCCCAATACAGAGAAATAGATCCCAATGGAAGGATTTATCAAGAAGAAAATTAAAGTCATATGGCAATAAAGAATGGATGCTGGGAATACAGTAAGATAGTACTGTCTATATAAACCAGTAGAAAACATTAAGAACAGACATTATAAATTCAGTTAGAAATATTTTTTTCTGTGGATCAGAATTGTGCATAATGGGCTGAGTTCTGTTTTTCTGACTTAATACCAAGTGTTCTTAGGGCCTATGACAGAGTACTGGGCAACAGCAGCTGTACCAGTGCTCTGATATCTGGATCGCCAATTAGAGTAAACCTGAGGGGCAAAGCTGTGCCAAAGAGATAGATTGGGATGGACTGAGGTGAGCCCCCAAAGGCTAATTAGCCTAGAAAAATAGAAAAGCCATAGGAAAGAAGTGCCTGCGGAAGGGTTTGAACTGACTGGCTTTCTGAGAGTCAGAGCCAGGAGAGATCACTTTAGGGCTGTGGTTCTCAAACTTTTTGGCCCATGGACCATCTGGTTCAATGTAAACCTTTCTGCAGACCACCAGTTGCTAATGGAAACTAACCGCTAATTACATAATTATGCCTGAGCCATTTTGCTAGTGCTAGTACTGTACAGGCAGTCCCCGGGTTATGTACAAGATAGGGACTGTAGGTTTGTTCTTAAGTTGAATTTGTATGTAAGTCGGAACTGGTACATATTGTAGGGGAAACTCTAGCCAAACATTTCTCCAGAGCTCAGTTTTATTCTCCCACACCTCACTTCCCTCAGTCCTTTATTCTCAAGCTGAGGTGTCTGCTGAGAAAAGCCGCTCCGCGTCTCCCTGGTCTGCTGGGGGGTGGGCGCTAGCTTTGCCTGTACAGGGACTGCCTGTAAATAAATTGTAAATTGTATACGGTGTTTAACTAGCAGAAGGTCTTTGAGTAGTCGGTGTCTGGAAAAGAGACAGAAGCAAGATGATGCCCTGTCACAGGGCCTTTACTTTCACTGGTGAACACCCACTGCAAGTATATCCGCTGACACTAATGGTGGTCCAGTAGTAAGAGCTTCACAGTCTGAATCTCAGGCAAAATAACCGTTGATTTAAATAAATGATACAAAAGGTCTTTTGCCCAACTAATGAGTACAGAAATAAAGATGGCAAGATTAAAATCATAGGTATATACACAGCAGGTAAAACTAACATCACAAAAGCTAGAGTGTGGTCCTCCAAAAAACCGGAGTGCCTGGGGAATTTTTATAGAATACCCAATGAAAGAGAACATTTATTACTCTCTTAAGGAGAGCAAATGTACAGAAAGGAGGTATAACTTAAGTAAAGAAGAATTAGATACAGAAATTCAAGATGTCACTCTTAAATTCAGAAGGTTAGGGGCAAGGGAGCATAAATCACATTTATAATGTGACACACAAAGCATTCAGGATGACGTGGACCATGCAAGTGAAGTGCAATCTCATTAGTAGTACTGTAGATGGCACTCCTCATCTCTTATTCACCTAGCATACACCATTGCCTAATTGCAAAGTGAAAGTTCAGATTGCATATTGGAACTGAAGTCCTCTGATTTTCCAAGTTTTATGCTGTTGTTGTAGGTCCTTCAGGCCTTTCATTTTTTAAAAGAATAAACTTTTCAGAGCGTGCCCTTTTTAAAAGTATGATTTGGAGTCTTTTGGGTAGATGGGGCCCAACCACTCCTAAAGAAAAGGAACCATGGTAGCACCATGCTATATGTTCTTGCCATGAGCTCCAGTCATTTCAAACACACCTCATAGATAGCACAACTATTCCTTATCTTAGGGGTAGATTGTGGAGCCTTTATTCAGGCAGCTGAACACTGACTCATGTAAGACTAATGCCCAGGAGCCTTAGTAAGGACTCCACAATCTGTCCCTTGGAAAAGAAAGCAACTGTAGTAGCCACATGTATATCTATTGTCAAATACCGATTTATAAAAAGTAACTACTGTAATTTTGCAATATCGTATTGTGACAGGGTAGCCCCACCCTGCACCGTGAGCAATGCCGAACAGGCACTTCTCGGCATTCGGGGGGGGTCAGCCCGATGTTGCGCGGCTTGTACGCAGGCCGCACCAGGGCTGAAAATGCCATCCGTCGCGCCGACTCGCCGCCGGGACGCGGCGGTAGAGGAGGGGCTAGAGCGGGAGGAGTTCCCCCACTCTGACAGGCCCGGATGGCAGCCAACCTGCGGCAAAGATGGGCGGCCGCGTCCCCGCCCAGGCCTGTGCCGTCAGGAGGGACGTCTACGGCGGGACGTTTAAAATGCCGCTGCCATGGCCAGAGTGGGGGGAGTAGATTTACGTCCATTTCTCTCAGTAGAAGCCAAAAGTGGGGGTGAGCAGAGCGCGTCGGCGCCTCCAAGAAAGAGACGGTGAAATGGATCCCGCCCAGGTGCTGGAGTGGATGAAGGAAGCCCAAAGGGAGAGCCAGCAGCAGCAGACCGTGCTGATCCAGCAGCTGTCCACACAGCATCAAGAGCAGCAAAGGCAGCTGATAAAAGAGCTGGCCGAACAATTTAGGGAGCAAGTCCGGATGTCGGTGCCCCTGAGGCTGGGCACGACCACCCAGGAGAAGGACCTAGACGAGGACGGAGGGGCTGTAACGTGCCTGAGTATCAGACTGACGAAGATGGGGGCCGCCGCTGATCCGGAGGCATATTTGACAATGTTTGAGCGGGTGGCCACCGCAGCCAGGTGGCCGGAGACTCACTGGGCCACCATTTTGGCCCCTTACCTTACTGGCCAGGCCCAGCTGGCCTACCGGAGTTTGAGCGACAGAGACGCGCTGCACTACTACAAGCTTGAAATAAGCTATTTTGGACCAGATGAGTATCACGCCTGAAACGTATCGGCAAAAGTTTAGGGGTGAGCATTACAATCCAGGGACTCGGCCCCGGGTTATAGCCCAGCGGTTGAGAGGCCGCTTGGAGATGGCTGGACCCCGAACAACACACCGGACAGCAAGTGGCCGAGTTAGTGGTTCTGGAGCAATTTATCAACATTCTGCCCAGCGGGGGCTCACGCTGGGTACAGCGACACCACCTCTCCACGTTGAGTGAACCGGTCGAATTAATGAATGATTACGAAGCCGCCGAGGGGTGGGAGAGGACGGAGCAGCCACCGCCCCCCCGGAAGGGTGAAGTGGGGAGAAGCCCCCGCTCTAAGGGGAGCCCAGAAAGGAGCGACCAGTGGGGGGCCGGGAGAGGCGTGGCATGACGACCATTGGCACCGGCGTGGTCCCTCCCGCCCAAGGAAGTACCCCGCGAGACGGTCGGTCGTTCGCCTGATGCCGGAGCGAACCCCCCGAGACCCACTGCGCCCAGGGGGCCGTGCTTTCGGTGTGGGCAGGAAGGACACCTCATCAAAGACTGCCCCTTCATGGACTGCTCCTACGCCCAGGCATTAGCGGGGGATGGGACACCTGCCGAAGAAGGTAAGATAATGCGCGTAGTCGTGATCGGGGACAAACGAGTGACCGCCCTCTTGGACTCGGGCTATAGCCAGACTATAGTGCAGGCTGATCTAGTCCACCCAAGAGGTCCACGGGGCCCCCCCGTGCAGGTGCAGTGTGTACACGGGGACGTACACCAGTATGCCACCGTGTGGGTCCAGATCCGGGACGGTAATCAGGATAGTTGGTGTTACGTGGTCCTAGCACCCCAGCTAGCATATCCGGCCTTGCTGGGACACGACTGGCCTGGCTTCCGCAGAGTGGTTGGAGAATGGCAAGCTAGCGGGGCCCCGGCAGGAGGGGGGGACCAACTGGGAGCCCTCGGGGAACCGCCAGGGGACGAAGCCTCGTCTACCCCTCGGTCTGAAGGCCCAAACACCGAGACTATGAACCCCCTTGAACTCGACTACGGTGACTTCCTCCAGGAACAACGGAGAGACCCCACGTTGCGCCATGCCTGGGCCACGGCGCGAGAGGAGACCGAGGAGGAAGGGACAGCGGTGGAAGGACAAGTGGGCCCGCACTTTGAGGTACACGCAGACTGCTTATATAGGGTAGACGGGGGGGAGGGGAGGGGAAGAGCAGACACCCCAGCGGCAACTTCTCATTCCCCGCCGGTACCGGCACCGCCTTATGGAGGTGGCCCACACCAACCCCTGGTCGGGTCACCTGGGACAGGAAAAAACAGTAAAGCAACTATTACAACGCTTCTACTGACCCGGGGTGTATCGCGAGGTATGGGACTTTTTGCAAGTCATGCCCAGAATGTCAGAAGGCGGGACCCCGTAATGTGCCAAAGGCCCCCCTTGTGCCCCTCCCGATAATAGACGTGCCCTTTGAAAGAATAGCTACAGACATAGTAGGGCTCCTAGACAAGTCAAGGACGGGCCATCAATACATCTTGGTCGTATTGGATTACGCCATGCGTTATCCAGAGGCCGTACCCCTCCGGAATACGAACGCCTCCACCCTGGCAATGGAACTGATGAAGTTGTTCGCCCGCGTCAGACTGCCCAAGGAGATACTGACAGACCAAGGTATGAATTTTACATCTCGGTTAATGGCGGAATTATGCCACCTGCTCCAAATTAAAAGTATGTGGACTTCAGTGTACCATCCACAGACCGATGGTCTGGTCGAATGCTTTAATCGGACACTGAAGGGTATGTTACAGAGATTTACAGAACAGGACCCTAGGGACTGGGACACTCTGTTACCCGTGTTATTGTTTGCGGTACGGGAAGCCCCCCAAGTGTCCACAGGGTTCTCACCTTTCGAATTACTGTATGGGCGACAACCGAGGGGTATTCTTGATGTAATCAAGGAAAGGTGGGAGGACCAAGAGACCCGGGTACGAGGGTTGGTACAATATATCCTGAAATTGACAAAAACTGCGGACCCTAGTGGATGTGGCTAGGAATAACTTAGAAAGTGCTCAGGAAACCCAAGCCCTATATTATAACCGGGGAGCACGCCTCGGAGTTTTCGAGCCAGAGCAGCGGGTCTTGCTATTACTCCCGACCCCGGGTTCAAAACTGGTGGCTAAGTGGCAGGGCCCCTTTGAAGTGGTGAGGCGCATCGGGGAGGTCGATTATGAGGTGACGTTAACAGGAAGGTCGGGAGGCACCAAGGTGTACCATGTAAACTTATTAAAGGCCTGGAAAGAGCAAGAGGCCTCATTTATAAACACCCTACCCCCTGACCAGGAGCTGGGCCCAGGGGAGGAGGGCCAGGCCACCCCGGGTCTCTTACAGATGGGAGCCGACCTCACCCCAGAACAACACACAGACCTGGAGGACCTGCTGAACCACTTCCCAGATGTGATGACCGACAAACCAGGTCACACCACTCTGGCCTACCACCACATCGAAACTGAGCCACGAAAGAAGGTACGAGACCCGGTTCGCCCCCTGCCCCGAAAGATGTGGGAACTGGTGAGGGAGGAACTACAGAAGATGATCCAATGGGGTGTGGTGGAAGAGTCGTACAGTGAGTGGCGTAGTCCTATAGTTCTAGTCCCGAAGCCTGACGGGTCGATGAGGTTCTGTATAGATTTCCGCAAAGTGAACGCTCTTTCCCGATTTGACGCTTACCCCATGCCATGGGTGGACGAGCTGCTAAACCGGCTGGGAGGCGCGCACTATATTTCCACCCTCGATTTGACCCGCGGTTACTGGCAGATCCCCTTATCACCCGCATCCCGAGAGAAGACAGCCTTCTCAACCCCTTTCGGTCTGTACCACTTTATTCGGATGCCCTTCGGGCTTCATGGAGCGGCAGCCACCTTTCAGCGGCTTATGGACCGGGTGCTGAAAAGCCACGACCAATACGCTGCGGCATACATCGATAACATAGTCATATACAGTAAGTCCTGGGCCGAGCACCTGCACCACGTTAATGCCACATTGCAGGAGCTCCGCCGGGCCGGCCTAACGGCAAACCCCAGGAAGTGCCACTTTGGCGAGAAGGAAGTTTCATATTTAGGCTACACCGTTGGCCGCGGCCAGCTACGACCCTTGGTGGAGAAAGTGGAAGCGCTACGCACATATCCGCCACCCCGAACCAAGAGGCAGGTCCGTCAGTTTTTGGGGCTGGCCGGCTATTATCGCCGTTTTGTCCCCAATTTTGCAGCAATAGCGGCACCCCTGACGGATCTTACACGGGCTGCCCTGCCCCAAAAAGTACGATGGTCCTCAGAGTGCGAAGAAGCCTTCCAGAGGTTAAAAGACTGCCTAACACGAGCCCCAGTGTTAGCACAGCCCAACTTTAACCATCCCTTCACCCTCTATACTGATGCCTCGGAAAGCGGAATAGGGGCAGTACTGTCACAAGGGGAGGGGGCGGACGAACATCCTGTCGTTTGTCAGCCGTAAGCTGTTTACGCGGGAGCGTAAGTACGCAATGATTGAAAAAGAGGCCTTGGCGGTAAAGTGGGCGATTGACCTATTGAGCTACTATATTTTAGGTAACCATTTCCGGGTGGTAACGGACCATGCCCCCCTGCGATGGCTACAAACTATGAAAGATGCGAACGCTCGGGTGATGCGTTGGTACTTGACCTTACAGCCCTACACATTCGAGGTAACCCACAGGGCCGGCACCAAAACGCAGACTTCTTTTCAAGATGACATGAAGACGAGGAGGACACAGGAACAGGAGTGGTGACTAATTTGAAAAGGGGGTGTGTGACGGGGTAGCCCCGCCCCGCACCGTGAGCAACGCCGAACAGGCACTGCTCAGCATTCGGGTGGGGGGGGCAGCCCGATGTTGCGCGGCTTGTACACAGGCCGCGCCGGGGCTGAAAACGCCGGCCGTCGTGCCGACTCGCTGCTGGGGCGCGGCGGTAGAGGAGGGGCTAGAGCAGGAGGAGTTCCCCCGCCCTGACAGGCCCGGATGGCAGCCAACCTGCGGCAAAGACAGGCAGCCGGGTCCCCGCCTAGGCCTGTGCCGTCAGGAGGGACGTCTACGGCGGGACGTTTAAAATGCCGCCGCCATGGCCAGAGGGGGGGGAGGGAGAGAAGGAGTGGACGTGGAGCCGTGGGAGTGGGAGACCCAGGGGGCAAGGATCCGGGGCGACACGGAAGTCCCGACCGAGGACATAATTAAGCCCCCCCCCCAGCTCGGAGAGGGTTATGCTAGTGCTGGCAACCTGTCGGCCAGGAGTAAGGTAAACACCCCGGCCGGGGAACGCCGGGGGTGGGAAAAGGAAGCAGCCCAAGGCAGAACCCATCTGGGCTGGTGGGCTGGCGCGTTACGGCAGGACGCCCCGTCAGCCGGACCGGAGCGAGGCAGTTCCGTGTCCTTAGGGCCCTGGGTTGGGGCCCGTGAGTGAGGGCGGGACCGGGCCCCTCTTTCCCCCACCCCGCGATTGGAGTAGGAATCGCACCAAGGAAAGGAAAATCCTGAGTGCCCCATAGCGGGGGCTTACAGGCAGCAGTAGCACTGCCTTTTCCCCCCCCTCCCCCCCCGCTGGAGACCGGAGGGGGGGGAGGAACCGAAGGTACCAGCCAAAGAAACTGGTACACGTATCGAGAGAAATGTCTTCCCCACCACAGCTGTTGATCCTTTTAGAGACTGAAGCATGAAAATTAAAAGCCTTTACATATTTTTAAAAATCTTCAATAATGTAACTGTAGATGCTATCCGTAGTCATATCTGATTCTTTTATGAAACTTAATGACTAGACTACTTTGAAGCATTAGTTTTCTCCTTTTAAAAAATTGTATGGGTGATAAAAATGTAATATGCTCATAAGTGATTAAGTGGAGAGATTTACAGAACACAGTTTCTAATTAGCTGGATAATGCATGTCCAGACTCAAAGTGATGGTTTTTTTTTCCAGTCAGTCCATTACCATGTACCTGTGATGTATAGAATTTATTTTTTTCTGAGATGAAAACTGTTACGGCTAACATTCAACCTCATTTGGGAATGGTCACAAAGAATTATTTTAGCAAAGGGACACCAGGATTACAGATACAGATCTTGTATTGCATTTGGTGGCTTTTTTATATTGAAAATAAATCCATGCTTTCCCTGACAATGCCATGTTGAAACTGCCTCTGTAACAGCATAGAGTCAGTGGCGGGTCTCATGGGAGGCAGAGGCTATTAAACACCCTGCACTGAATTTGAATATGGATCCTAGCAAGGAAATGTGATCTTTTTGACTCTTGTGGAACATCAGTGTCTCCTTGTGATGGTAGGTTGGTGATTCTGTTTTAAGATTTTCCTAATGATGCAGGGATTGCAATGTGTGGCTTATGTGTATTGCCTAAAAATGGGGTGTCTACTTGAATCTGATTCTTTGAAACTAAGTCCTTCAATGAATTGTTTTCCCTACTGGAGAACTGACCTAATTTTCTCTAATCACTTGTTACTGAAGACATAATCAGTCAACGTTAAATAACACAATGAATTGGGATAGGCCTGATCCTACAAACACAGGTTCCCCTATTCACCCAATAACCCAGAAGATTTCAATGTGACTATTAATTTAAGTACCAATTGTGTGCTCTGTCCCATACAAAATGAAAACTAGAGACTGTCCTACTATGGAGGCATTTACAATATAAACCTAAGGATCTGCAGGATTGAGCCTAATTGTTGCATGCTGCCTTTCCTAGTGAGAATAATTCTATGACATTATTCTGCATTTATTTCTAAACTGATTTTAGAGAGACTTGATATAATAGTCTTTAGACAGATTGAATTCCAAAATGATAGGCCAAGAAGGAAGGGCTTATGGGTAAAGCATGGACTGGAACTTGGGAGATCTTGATTCTCCTCCTGACTGTGCCACAAACTTTCCTTGTCACCTTAGACAAGATATTTAGGGTCTTGTCCAAATCTTATGAAAAGATCATAGTTTATCTCTTTTATTCTTACACGTTCTCTTTTGACACTTCAGTCTTTGATAGAGCCTCATTATTATAACCTTTATGGAATGCCAGTATAGGTATCTCCTCAACATGATTTGTGGGGAAGACTGATTCAAAGATATTTAGTTTCTTGTCAGTAATGTTCTTCTTGCCGGCTTCTTCCTTTATTTTTTGGTAATGTAACAGACCCGCCAATTCTGTTGTGGATTTTGCTCTTGAGATCTATATACAGAATAGATTATTTATTTTGATTTCTTTAAATCTTCACTTTTCAAATTCCTGGTTAGTCCTTCTGGTTTCCATTTTAGATTTTACTAGTGATTGTGTATGTGCCTTTCTTTTGGTGTTACTTGGGCTGGATTTGCATTTCCTGAAGAAAATATGTGTGGCACTAGCAAATGCTTGAATCTTGCCATTTTAATCATATGTCCCCCACATACACCACTTTTTTTTTGTCTAGAAGTATGCACAGCTTCTGTGACTATCATGGTTGCTTAAATAGCTTCTCTGCTGACTCTAAGGATTTTAATGTTTTCAGTAATGATTGTAGGCTGGGGTCATTTTTTGATTAGCCTCTTTAAAAAAGGAAGATAGGAATTGCTATATCAGTGGTCCACCTAGATCAAAATCATACCATCTACAGTGACCAGTACAGGCAGATCCAAAAATCCTATGTAATAACCTGCCCACAAGGAAAATTGCTTCTTGACTACAATTAATTGGAAGTTGTCTTGGGCTCCAAAGTATGTGGGTTTTACATCCCTTCCAAAATCTTGGTTGTTTCTTTAATCCTTACTATTATGATTAGTTTAGTCCAGTTCCTCCTCTAAAGATACTAAGTGTAATTATATTGTAGTCACTGTAATTTATCAGTTCACCAACTGGTACTTCTTGAACCAACCCCTGAAAATTATCTGGAACTATGTCAAGAATATCTTGAGAGTTTGGTGTTCCAAGATGTTGTCAAAGAGACCTAGTAAGATGAAATGTGATCCGTGAGATTCACTGGGAAAGAGGGGCAGAAGCAAGATAATACATCTGGGAGAGGAAAAAAATCAGAAACTGATATAACTTGTGTCAGGGAGACATCTGCAAATCTGTGCTCCTGAAAAAGATTTAGGAGTGATAAGGACAGCAAAATAATGGAGTATGCAACCTGACATGGCAGCCGATAAACCACTGCAGTTTCAGACTGCACACACAGATGACAGCACATGTTGCTGGAAGGTAACCATCCCTCCCTCTACTGCTGTGGTGTGATTTCCCCTGGAATGCTGTGTTCATTCATTCCCAGACACCCAATCACAGTTTGGTGGGAGCAATGTAAAGGTTTTACAAGGGTTGGAGGAATTAATTTACAAGGAAAGATTAGAAGAGCTGTCAACATATATATGATAAAGTAAAACTGTAAGTTTACAAATATTTGAAGGTTATAAACACCAAGAAAGGATAGAATTATTTAGGATAGTATAAATAGTTCTAATGTTGCCTAATAGGTTATATATAGCTAATGGGATGAAATTAAGAGAATCTATCTTCTCCTTCATGTGTCAGACATTGGATTAACCATGCAAGATCCATGTAACCTAGTATCCTATCTCTAGCACTGGCCAATACATTGGTGCCTTTCTTCCTTACTCCAGTATTGCATGTGATGGGTTCTTTTTGCTGAACATGACAGGAGAGTACATTTCTGACTCTTCCCACAGTGGTCATGTGCTTAGAAATATGACAATTGGTTACATTTGTCACTGTCTTGATTGGTCATAATGTAGCTTTAGAAACCAATGCAGCTTTTAGACCTAAGGCAATGTTCAGGAACTTAATCTAATACCAAGATTTTATGACTGATGCTGGAACTCAGAAAAGGTGCTTAGAAATCACTGTAAAAGTGCAGCTAGACAGGACTGATTAGTTAAAAAAGAAACCCACATCTATTGTTATAATTTAGGCAGTCTACCGAGAAAAAATTCTAATCTCTTCAGAGTTTATCAGCAGATCTGTTTCATTTGCCATTATCAAATGAAACATACTAATCTCTCTGATAACTACATATGCTCTCAGCTTCAATTACACAAACAATTCTGTCTCGGGGTATCCATGTTAGTCTGTAACTTAAAAAACAAAGAGAAGTCCTGTAGCACCTTAAAAACTAACAAAAACACATAAAATCATGAACATTCATGGGTAAAATCCACTTCATGACACTCTATTTTTGTTAGTCTCTAAGGAATCAGAATACTTTGTGTAGCCCTATTGGCACAACAGGAAATATCTGACCAGATGTTCTTTTTTTTTTTTTTTTTTTTTTTTTACTTGTGGTAGGTTCCCAGGAACTGAAAGATACTCTTGCTAGTTGGAATCAAGTCTCTTGAGGCAAAAGACTAGTGCATCAACCCACTGTATTAGACTGTGATAAAAAAAGTCATTTGTTATAATGAAGGTAAGGGAATCAATGTACTGGAACTTTCCACAAAAAAATTACGGTATTTAAGTGACACATGGGTTACATAGCTAGATTTTGGGTTAAAGAAAAAGAGTCCACCTATTTAATGAACATTTAAATATCTATGCAAAATTAAGTTACCTCCAAAACTTTTCTACTGGGACTATTGTGCAAAGCACATCACAATCACTTATTTAAAAAGGAATGAACAAAAATAATGAAATCATGATAAAAAGGATTCCTATTTTAAGCCAGGCAATTTGGGTGAAAGTGATCATGCAATGATAGATTTCATGACCCTAAAGAATGGGAGGAGTGAGATCAGAATAAGGACAATGGACTTCTTTAAAAATAAACTTTAACAAACTCAGAAAACTGGTAAGTAAAGCTCTCAGAATATCTAAGGGAATATCCAGGACAGTTAACAGTTTCTCAAAGAAGCCACCACTGGGCTAATGGCCAAATTATTCTGATGCAAAAGAAAGATGGGAAGAATACTAAGGATATGTCTACACTGCAATTAAAGACCCACACATCGCCCATGCCAGCTGCCTTGGGTCACAGGCTAAGGCAGCAATGAGCAACTTAGGCTAGTGAGCGGACCTCATGAGTGGCCCTCCTTCATCTCCTTTATCTCTGTGGGCTGCAAGATTCTCATAACCACGATGGGCTCCTGGGAAAGGATAGTTTTGCTAAATGCACTTGCACACCTAGAATTTGCGGGGATGCCAACTAACCATAACAGCGCTTTGATTGGATGCAGAGGAAGCACATGGTTGTCACTGTTAATGTTGCCTGCAATCAGCACACACCTCAATTCACATGCCTTGCCCTTGCTTTACATGCATCACTTTAGTAATACAAGTAGAAAAAAACCTACACGGATCGAAACCAGTACAATCCAGCGACCCAGTACATTGTACAATGTCTCGGCCACACAGAGAACTCCAATGGTCCACATGCAGCCCGTGGGTTGCAGGTTGCCTGTCACTGGTCTACAGGGCTGTTTGTTTGTGGTGTAGATGCTCAGGCTCAAAGACAAAGTAAAAGAAGTTTTCAGAGGTACTTAGACCAGTTTAATTACAGCCAATTAGAAAACAACTAATGTCGGATGAGTGGTTGAATGTGTAATTGCTGCCCCAGTTGCTATACGTGGCTCTCTCCTTGGACCTGGGAAAAGTCACTTAGTCACCTTGTGGCTTAGTTTTCCCATCTGTAAAATGAGGATAATAATCTTCCCTTTGCAAAGTATGCTGAGCTCTTGGGGTAAAACTTGCTGTAAATGTTGGGTTGTTATTTTGCCAATAGTGATACAGCTCAGTTCTGGTCAGCTTGGCATTCCGTGGTTGTCCATAGCAAGAAGGCTGCCTTGGAATATCGGCTAGAAAATGTGTGGTTTCAAATAATGCTGCTGTTGAAGCCATCGAAAACAGAGGTGCTCAAAGGTCATTGCACTGCGACCCCCTTCTGCCAACAAAAATCATGACACAACTCCAGAAAGGAGGACAGAAGCCTGAGCCCACCATCCCAGGCTTGGGTGGAGTGGCATGGAGGCAAAGCCAGAAGCTTCAGCCCCAGTCAGGTGGCCTGTAACCTAGCCCTGCCACACAGGGCTGAAACTCTTGGCTCAGGCCCCCAGCAACTCTAAGGTAGCCTTGGCAACCCCATTAAAATGGGGTCCTGACCCACAATTTGAGAACCACTGGTCTAGAAGAATGCACCCTGATTTGTATACATAAATTCCTTATTATCCTCCTGTTTAAAATAACTCCTCCTGGCACAGCAGCTCACACCAAACAGCTGAACTGGTTTAGTAAGACATACAGATTTCACAGGACTGAGGAGAAATTGGAATCAAAGTAGCTTCCAATGGCTAGACAGTCCACAATTCTGCAAAGTCCTTGCTGTAATTGTAGGGGTCCACCCATGCAAAGCTCATTGCAACATTGGGAACTAAAAAAAAGGCCAAGGGGTTAATTGAAACCAGATGCACTATCCAACAGGGGCTTTTATGTGTGAGCTTTGCAACAGTACCTCCTTTTTATTTGATGGCAGGCAGAAATGAGAGAGAGAGAGAGGCCTAAGTCTGATATACATGTTCTCAGAACTACACAATGACTTCAGCTGGGGGAACAAAGAAGACCTCTGCATAGCTCAAAAGCTTGTATCTCTCACCAACAGAAATTGGTCTAATAAAAGATATTTCCCAAGCCTCACCCACCTTGTCTTTCTAATATCCTGAGACCTACATGGCTACAACAACACTGCATTCAGTTATGGACACAACCATAAAAGTCGCTAACTGCTGCTCAGCACAGTTCTGGTGCCCAAAATTCAAGAAGGATGTTTATAAATTGGAGAGGGTTCCAAAAATCACTACGACTATGATCAAAGGATTGGAGAACATGCTTTATATTTTAATAATAATTAAAAATAAATACCACATAATTAATAATAATCCAGCAGAGGAAGGTGCAACATGATCCAAAGGCAAGAAGTTGAAACTAGACAAATTCAGACTGGGAATAAGGAGTACACTTTTACCAGAGAGAGGAATTAATCACTGGGATAATTCACTAAGGGTCACAGTGGATTCTTCATCACTGGCCATTTTAAAATCAAGATTGGGTGTTTTTATCAAGTGTATGCTCTAGAAATTATGCTGGAGAAGTCCTTGTGTGTTATACAAGAGGGCAGACCACATGATTCTAGGGGCCTTATCTGGCCTTAGAATCTCTGAATAAGAAAAGGCGAAAGAGGACATTAATAACTTGTGCTATCATTCTATCTTGAATGGCCGGAGAGACCTCGAGGGTCATCAGTTCCAGCCCCTGGGCAGAGGCAAGACCAAGTAAATTTAGACCATCGGTAGCAGTTGTTTGTCCAATCTGTTTTTAAAAAGCCTCCGATCATGGGGATTTGACAACCTCCCTTCTGCCCTTATAGTTAAAGTTTTTCCTAATATCTGATCTACATCTCATTTTTTGCAGATTAAGTCCATTACCTACCACTTTGTCCTACTGGCAGTGGGGATAGAGAACAATTGATCCCCATTCTCTTTATATAACAACCCTTAATATATTTTGAGCCTGTTATCAAGTCTCCCCTCAGTCGTCTTTTCTCAAGACCAGAGCTGCCACCTGCTGAAAATGAATATTCTGGACAGTATAGAAGAAAACAATGGAGATTCAAACTTTTTTACAGACACATTCTTAAGTAATATAAAGATGTCTCAAATGTGAACAACATTTAGTGGTTTTATTCATACATCACAACTCTTCAGCTGAGCTGACACTGATGGCACCTGTGAAACCCTAGCCCAGCTGGTAAACTGAGCTGGGCAGGTGGCTGGGGAAAGAGGGAGCCCCCTACACAGGCAGCTGGACCTGCAGCACATTGGCTGGGCATGCGGACATAATCTTGTTCCTATTACAGCCTCATCTCCCTGCTGGGTCCTCCTTCCACCCACGCTGCACTTGCCCAAGAACCGTTTGTCTGGCTAGGACTAGGGGTTGCCACCAGTGACCACCCCACTGTGACTTACCAGCAGAGAGCCTGTGGGAGGTTGCTACACCCAGTCCGTAGTAAGCCAGTCTCTCCCCTGCAGATGCGGGGAGCCCAGGAGAGGTGTGTGCTGCGCACGCTCCCACTAAAAGTTGTTGACACTAGTGACATGAAGAGTTCAAAGCCAGAGGCAAAGAAGAGCAGCCCCCACCAGCCAGCATCAGGTTGGAGAGAGCCCCCATCAGGAGAATTCCCCCTCCACTTCTGCCCTGGAAATTGTAGACTTGCTGGCGCTGCCCGACTGCACGGAGTTTGCACCTGTGCCAAAGAGGAGGGACTCCTCAGCTGCACTGCAAAGCTTGATGTTTTTATGGATCTAAATGTTTTTAAGGGTTTTACAGACAGGTCCTATTTTAGCTCTTTTTTTATGGACTGTTCATGAATTTACTGATGGTTGGCAGCCCGGCTCAAGGCCAAATATGCCCAGTTTTTTTTTAACTTTTCCTCATAAGTAAGGTTTTTAAAACCTTTTATCATTTTTTGTTGCTCTCCTCAGGACCTTCTGCAATTTGTCTGTTACCTACAGTGTGGCTCCTCAGAATTTGACGCAGTACTCCAACTGAAGTCTCATAAGAGCTGAATAGAGGTGGGGCAATTACCTCCCATAAGCTACTCCTCTTAATACACTCCAGAATTATACTAGCCTTTTTCAAAGCTGCAACACAGTGTTGACTCATTTTCAGCTTGTGATCCACTCTGACATCAGATTCTCTTCAGTATTCCCCATTTTGTAGTTGTGCATTTGAGCTTCTTTCCTAAGTTGTGTGTGTTAAATTTCATCTTCTTGATCTCATACCAACCCTGCAATTTGTCAAGGTTGTTTTGAATTCTAAGTCTGCACTTTAAAATCAAAATAAGGTCTGCAATTTGCGGTACGCATCCGTTATTTCAAAAATTATTTTGAAATAGTGGACGTGTTCCTTGGATGCGAGGTAACTATTTCGGGATACCTCTGATACCCTGAAATAGCCTTACAGTCTAGACGTACCCTGTTCTCCAAAGATTGGCCTCCTCTTCAGATTTTAGAGGCATGCTCTCCACTTTATTATCCAACTCGTTAATGAAAATATTGTCTGGCTTCCTTATAATTTCCCACAATTGTGATCATTTAAATTGATAAACATTTAAAAAAATGCTTAATAATAAACATTGATATCTGTCAAAAGTATACACAAATTGAATGTTGCCAAACCTAGTTACACTGCTTATTTTAGGGTTTTACGCTGCTGGCAGTTTCTGGACTATCAGAGCACATGCATTCATGAGAGCCAACTATATGAATGACAGATGCTTTTAAAGGTGGTGTGTAAAGGTTTTTAAAGTAAATGAGTGCATACTCTTTTGTTCTTTTTTTTATATAAAAAGGCCTGAAAGGCTGTATTTTTTTTAAAATGCACCATAGAATTATATTATATTTTTAAAAGTGTTATTTAGAGCTTGTTTTGTTAACCTTGAAATATCAGGAATGTCAAGTCTGATTTTTTTTCTCTTTTCCTTTTTGGAGGACCTTCTGGAGTGAGGGTTTATGGACATAATTGTTTGCACCCCCACCTGAACTTAAAGGCCATTCAGAAACAAATCCTTTCTCCAAAGTGTTGATTATTCATTGAAGTTAAACTCCATCCATTTTTTTTAGCATTTAACAGCCTCTGCTTCTTTGCCCAGACTTGAAAAAGAGATCTGTGTAGTTCAAAAGCATGTACCTTTCATCAACAGAAAATTGGTTCAATAAAATATATTGCTTCATCTACCTTGTCTCTCTGAGTAGAGCAGTCATCTAACTAAGCCATCTCTTTCTCTCAGTTGTGCAGCTTGCACTTTTGATGTCACAATTTCTCTAGTTCTCCTCTCCTTGTGTAAAAGCTTTGTACTGTTGGGAGTAGGCGCATAGTTGTGACACTATCAAAGAAGTCCAACTGGCTAATCAGCCACATTCTAGTCATCTTATCTCAGCTAACCATTAGAGATCCATAATACCATAGTAGGTAGTGGTGTAGCACTGAATTTATTTTATTAAATTCACCTGATTGCAGTTTTGCTGTCAAATCTGATTAGAGTATATTTACTATTCAGCTGGTTAGCTTGAGCTGATTAGTTTTGTTCTGGCACCTGTGTGCTCTTACAGACTGTACCTTCCTGCTGTTTTGCCTCCTTCATTCTCTTCTTTGAATAGATAGGTAATAGAAACTTACTAGAAGTCTGTTCTAGAACAACACTGCCACCCGGATAGTTGGACACAGGGCCTGATGTGTTTGTATTCTGTGCTCTGTAATTCAGATTGGAATGTGCTTCTCCATGCTAGTAATAGCAGTCATTATATATTATTTGCCTCATCCTCAGAGCACTCCTCTGGAAAATGTGCTGTTATTCCAATCCTCAGATGGGGAAACAGCGATAGAAAAGTCAAGTGACTTGGATAAGGCCCTTGAGAAAATCGGTGTCGGAACCAGAATTAAAACTCATTTCCTGGCCCTCATTTCTGAGATCAGGCTGCTTAACCACACATATTTACTCCTTTTTTAGAGTTTGCCTCCCCCCCATCTTCTGTTCCCTGAGCCCTTTGGCTCCCCACATTCTTACCTTGCTCCCCATTTATTCAGTAAACTCCTGGTGGCTGTCTTCCATCTCTCTGCCCTTATTAATTACATTTACCACTTTTCAAACATGAAGGAGCCGTCACAGTGGCCCTTATGGTGGTCAGTGCCCATTATCCAATTTCAGAGGAACAGGAAATTAAGGCAGAAAGATTAAATAATATGAATTGTGCCATAGACTTAATGCCAGAATCAAAATGCAGGATTCTCTTGTGCTCAGACCTCACAGCCTCCCTCCTTATGAAGTTGCCCCTCTTTGAAGCCAGAGACCACATTGACTTCACAGCAGAGAAGCCGACTCACAGTTGGAAGATCTTTTCAGTACACTTTGTGCTATTGGAAGAATCCCTGTTGCTGCTTTAATGAATCTGCTTTTTTTCTGAACAAATTTGGAAAAAAAGGGAACAGACCTGCTGCAGCAATAAATTTCAAAGGCCTCAAGGCCAATCTTGGGCACTGTTAGGCAGGACTGAATAATTTGTGATTGTGAAGCACAATCAGTATGTTGTGATTTCAGTTCCAGTGATTTGCTTATATTTTCAAGGCTCATCTTCCAAAGGAAAGGGGCTACAAATTGAAGGCCTTATCCTTTAACCCTTATTCGCATAAGTCGTTCTTGCTTGTGTGAGTAATTCCACCTTCTGCAAGTAGTCCTATTGGTGTCTGTGGAACTACTTGCATTGAAGTGTTACCAGGTGGCTGTTTAAACTGTGTTTTTAATGAAAGCTTTGACATTTGCAAAGTCCCTAAAGCTGGCAAGAACAGGATGCAGAGCAGAGGCTTTATAGACCTCTGTAGCCAGGCAGCTATATGATTTAAAGGTGTCACCAAACTAGATCTGGTGGGTTAATTTGCCTCTCTGACTGCTGAATAAACACCATGCACCTGTATCAATAGGAAAGGAATTACTGGAACTGGAATGAAAAGGGAAGAAAACTCCTTTGTCAAATGCAGAGTTAAATGATGTCTGGCTTATCTGATATCTCTTCATACCAGACACTGCTTTCAGACTTTTTTTTTTTTTTGAAGTTGCGAGATAATGCTTTGAAAGGAAAAACTGAGCTCAAAACAAACTCACAAGTGTTATTCCAGCTCATCATGTCCCCCTATATGCAATTGTGTCCACTGCTAATTTTCCTACAGTGATGGCTTAGCAACTCCTTGCCTGTAATTGCGGTTTGATTCATCTGGGAAATGGTTCTTGGAGCCTAATAAGCACTTAGGTGCACATCCTCTGAGAGTGCCTGCTGCCATGGCAACTGCTGTTTAGAGTACACAAGGAGAAGCCTGTGAAGTCACTCTGGGCAGCTCTGGTCTCCTGCACATTAGCAAGGGAATCAGCCTTTGCTTGTCAGAAGTGCTTTAATGATCAGTCCTGGAAACTCTCATAGTGTTTAGAAACTGTCTCTTTAAATGAGTGATACTGTTCTGTGGGTGGGATTAACCTTTTGAATGCCAAGTTTTCAATGCAGGCAAGTGCTTAATTGACATAAGGGCAGATGGGGCTATGTAGCCACTGACCTACATAGAGGGTGGTAGGAGCCTACGCCTTCCCAGGGGCAATACAGGGAGGGATTGTGCCTCTGTGTGCACAGGGAAGGGATATGAAGGCTTAATTCTACAGGTCCTAGGCAATTGTGGTCCTGGGAGAGCATTCTCTAGGGTAATTATGACAAAGGCCTTGTCGGGGGTTGGCTTTGTTATCCAAAGTTTCCAGCCATCGCTACCACTTCTTCAAATCCGTCCTGGATAGCAAGGGTATAGACAAGGCCTTGGGTGGGGTATTTCAGTGCTTTAATAATCATGCCATGTTGACCTGCTCTGAGCTGAGTGGAATGGCACAAGGCTTAGAGGCAGAGCTAATTGAAAATCAGCATTTCTGTTCCAGGGGAAATGCCAATATTACTGAACTTGTTTTCATATGGAATTGGGGCAAAATGATGATTCGCCCTCCCCCCAGTGGAAAGTTTGGAGATGTTTTGATTTAGATATATCGAAACTATTCGTTTTGGCTCAGTTTGATATTGAACTGCATCTGCCTGAGCTGCCCGCTGGGAGTTGTAGTTCAATACCTTCATGCCCTCATTCGGACATGTGCCGTGGGCTCCCCAGCCAGACTACACCCCCCATGTGCATGATGGCCATGTGATTCCCACGATGCATTGCAAAAGTTTGAAGGCGATCGCAGTACCTCATAAGAAAAGCTAAAGAACATGGGCCAGAATGGAGAAATGAGGGCTCCTGAGCTACCTCTCCTGTTAGGCACTGCAGCAGCTCATGCAGATTCTGAGTAAAGTCAAACAAAAAATTGATTTGGTTCAACAACAAATGTTTTCCTCTAAGCGCAACTGACACAAAATAAAATATTTTGCTTTAATTGGAAAATAGTGATTTTTCAGAAACTGCATTTTTTGTTTTAAAAAATAAAATTTCCCAACTCTGTGTCCTTAAAATGCCAACAGCATGGAGCTTCACCTATCCCACTGCCCCCACCATTGCTACGTGATACCGAAATGGAGGGAGTAGTGTGTCACAAGGAGGGCTCGGTGAGCAGAACTTGTGGTTGGTGCAGGAGTCAAGGTTATGGATCAAAGCCCGAGTCAGGAGCTAAGTCAACTAGGGGTCAGAGCCAGAGCTGGAGTCAAACCCATGGTGACAGCCAGAATCAGACAAGAAACAGGAGTAGAGTCAGAGCTGAGATGGCTTTCAGGAGTCCTAGCCTAGAGCTGGAGCTGGAACAGTCGGAATCATTGTAACAGTGTTCAGGGACCAGAAGAAGCTGAAGGAAAAAACCAGGAGCAGGGTTGGGCCCAAATTCGAGGTCATCCTAGAGCTTCCAATTCTCCAGTGACTGGTAAAGCCATTGAGCAATGGTGTGGTTGAGACAATAGCCTGAGAGCCCATGGCCCCACATACAAGACCCACAGATCACACGGTATTGGGAAATGTGGGGCAAGAAATCCTAGTGTAACATTTCTAAGGGCCAGATGTTGACAAAGGCCTTAATCTGGCCTCTGATTTACATGCCTAATTATGTAATTGTGGGTGCAAAGTTGGACATGGTCAAGGTCAGGCAAAAAATACTATTTAGCTTTGTATCTGGTTGTTTGTGTATGTCTCCATGACTCACTAATGGGGTTATGGGCTGCCCTTGCTGTTGCATTGCCACCCTTAAAAACCATGTCATAGTGGCCCAAGTTCAGGTTCAGTCATATTAAAACTGATGACAAGCAGGGTGTGGCGCTAATGAGAAGCTCCCTAATGATGCTGCAGAAGTAAAGAAACTGGACAAAATGGAAGACTCCCCACACCCATGACCCTGTGCCTGTAGTTGCCTTCTGTGCCGTTGTGTGTTTTTGAGCTTACTTTGGGTTTATAAGATTCTTTGAGTTCCTCAGATAACCCTGCTCAAATCAATAGCAAGATGCCCCTTCAGCTGTGTGGAATCTGGTTTTAAAGATGGGGGTTTTGTGGTTAAGTCACAGGAAAGAGTGTTGTTAGAGATACACATTGGCTACATCTACACTTCAGGCTTTTTGCACAAGAACAACTGTTCTTGCACAAAAACTTGCAGAGCGTCTACACTGCACGCACGTTCTTGCACAAGTAAATTTACAGTACAGTATTGGAAAACAGGCTTCTTCCGGAAGAGTTATTCCTCTCCCCACGAGGAATAAGCCCACTTGTGCAAGAGCTCTTCTACAAGAAGGCAGTGTAGACAGGCAACATGAATTTCTTGAGCAAGAAACCCCTATGGCTAAAATGGCCATCAGAGCTTTCTTGCGCAAGAGAGCGTCCACACTGCCATCGGCGCTCTTGTGCAAAAGCACATGGCAGTGTGGACGCGCTCTTGTGGAAGACCTTTTGCACAAGAACTCTTCCGCAAAACAGTTCTTACGCAAGAAGCCTGCAGTGTAGATGTAGTCCCCCTGTATGACCTTTAGCAAATTATTTAACCTCCTTGTTACCTCATTTCCCCCCCTCATCTTTTAAACAGGAATAATGATGATCTATTTCACAGGTGTGACTGGAGGTTACATTATCATATTTGCTACATACATCAAAGCCTCAAATGGAAGCTGCTAAATACACGTAAAGTACTATTTATGATTATCATTGGTGGTATTATCAGGAGATGGATGCATTGCTACATTGTTTTGATAAGAGTTTTTTTTTTTGTCATTTGCAGTCATCTGAGCACACAGCAAACCAAAGAGGGAGGAAGGAGAGTTTCAAAGAAACAGAGAATCTGCAACTTTTCTGAAAAACTGGTTCTTCATCCTAACAGTATACAAAGGGAAAATAAAACAACCTAGTAAGCTGTGGAAGTGATTGTAGCTCTGATCATGCATAAAATACAGGTAGTAAGTGAATATAGGTGCTGATCTTTCACCACTGACATCCACGGGGACATAATCAGGTCCATATTTACAAATGAGGACTTTGTGTCTGATACCAGTCACATCAAAATCCTTCATCATAGAAAATAAATACACATTGCTGGTGTTATGCTGCGGGCTCACAATCTCTTGGGGTATGTCTACACTGCAAAGTTAATTCGAATACCAGCCATTATTAACAGTTAATAACGAATTAACTTTAATAGCGTCTATACATGCAAACTGCTATTTCAAAATTAATTCGAAATAGTGGAACGCTTAATTCGAATTTGGTAAACCTCATTGTACGAGGAGTAACGCCAAATTTGAAATAGCTATTTCAAATTAAGTGCTGTGTAGACACTTAATTCGAAACAGGGGGCCTCTAGCCCTTCCCAGGGAGCCCTGGTGGCCACTCTGGGCACAACCAGGAAAATTTACACTCTTCTCCCCCAGCCCTGGAGCCATTAAAGGGGTAGACCCTGGCCATAGTGCCTGTGCCAGCTCCAAGCCTGCCAGCCCAGAGCCAGAAGTGGCCACCGGGACCCTTGACCCAGTGGCCCCAAAACATGAGCCAGCGAGCCACTGGGAGCCAGCCCTCATCCGCTCCCCAGGAGCAGTCTGCCAGCTCCCAGGAGCCTGCCAGGGGCTGGAGAAGGTGGGCACCTTCCTGGTCCAGGGTGGAGATCATGGACCTTATTCAGGTTTGGGGGGGATGCCCCCAACGTCCATAATCTCCGCACTAAACGGAGGAACGCGGCCGTCTATGGCAGGATAGCTACCAGCCTGGCCACCAACGGCCACATGCGAACCCAGGAGCAGGTCTTCATGAAAATCAGATTGGTCCGGCGAGACCCCCAACCCTGAGCTTCCCCTCCCCTTGCTTCCCCCTTCCAGCTCCCTCCTCCCAGGTTTCCCCCTCCCCTCTTCCACCCTCTCTCTCTCCTTTTCCCAGTCTCTCCAGAGGTTCATCCTCCACCTCCCCCCAGTTTTGTTCAATAAACCCAGTTTCTATTTTTGAACATATGTGTCTTTTATTTGACATCAGGAAGGAGGGTTAGGGAATGGTAACTGGAAGGATGTGAGGGAGGAATGGGGCATGAGCCCCTGGTGGGGAGGACTGGGGTGGTTCTGAGGGCTCCTCGGGGTTGACGATCTCCCGCAGGGCCTCCTGGATCCTGACAGCCCCCGATGAATCCCCCAGATGGCAGCCTGCAGCAAGTGCAGCCGGACTGATGGCAGCGACCCCACGAGACACACCGGCGTGCCCAGGGGCAGCTCTGGCTCCATGTGGCCAAGTGCTGTGGTGTCCTGAGTACAAGCACTCCAAGACAGCTAATTTGCTGTCCCTCATCGAGGTAAACAAGCAAGCGGGGATCCCTGAGAACTGTCTGTCCGGGGTGGGGATAGGGTCCCTTTAAGCATGGAGCTCAGTTAGCCTCAGGCAGCAGCCCTGCACACTAAGTCCTAATCTAATGCCCTGCCGGCGCTGGTTCCAGCCAGCATTAACTTCGGTTCGGGGTCCACTCAGTGTGGACGCACTATTTCAAAATAGCAAAATGCTATTTCGAAATAGGTTTTGTGTGTAGATGCATTAATTTGAATTAACTTAATTCAAAATAGTTAATTCCAAATTAAGCTAACTCGAATTAACACTGTAGTGTAGATCTACCCTTGCTTAGTAAAACATCTACTAGTCAATCATCACCTCAGGTCTTTAACAAGCCTCTTCTTCACAAAGACTCACTCACCAGGGTAGGGACAGGATGGTTCCCTTTTTTCATTATAATCCTTGCTCTCAGTGAGTGACTTATCTGTGTTCTTGGTTCTTCCAGTGATCTCAGGAATGCAAGTCAACCTTCAGCCTCGACACAGGCTAATTCAAGAGTCTCATTCATTTTCTTTTTTCTCTTCACCTCCAAGCTGTTGGCCTAGCTTGCCCATGGGTTTGCAAAGGTGGCATAGAATTATTAAGAGAGCCTAAAGAATGTAGGTGCAGAATTCCAAACTTTTTTTCAGCTCCTTTGTATAGCTTAATACCATATATATATATATACACACACACACTCCTGTTAATCCAAACCTCTATTCTCCAAACCTCTGCCTTCTCCAGCTTCTCTTCTTCGTCCCCCAGAATGAGATTCATGAGGTGCATGCTGCAGAGGGCATATCTCATCTGCTGGGGATCAAGGAAGGGAGATGTATAATGCAGAGGTTTGGATAATAGAGCAAAGACTGTGAGGTGAAGAAGTCTGTGTTTACATGGCTGCTGTCAAAGAGATAGTGGAGCTACAAAGAGCTTCTGGCATGGTTGTAGGCTGGTGACACCCAATCTGTTCAAGGGGGAGAGATGGTTTCAGTCCTGGTGGGGCACAGCAGCATTCTTGCCGGTGGTCCCTGATCTGCCCCACTAGAACTGCAGCCTCATCCCTGCACCTCCCCTGGTTTCACTAGCTCTGTAGCCAGAGCTGTCCTGTCCATACGATGGTTCGGGACAACCAACCCAGGCCATGCAGCAGCCACTTCAACCATGCTCTGGACAGGATTCATGGGATTACCAGGGGCCTGGGAGGCAGAGCAGAGCAGGCCATTCTGGCTCCCACTGCCATGGTTAGTGTGGGGGAGGGACCCCTGCTGCTGCCTGGCCCCAGTAATCCCTGGTTTGTGTCACTTGGGAGAGGACGAAGGGGATGGAGAAGGGTGGGTAAAGGGTGCGGCAGGGACAGGACTTGAGGGAAAGTCTGGTTTTGGGGGCAGGTTGAGGATGGAGCAGAGGCAGGGTGGGGCAGGGGTGGGACCTGCAGTGGAAAGCATTTAGTTTCTGTGGCAATTGATATGTTAGCCTAACTTGTTTTGCCAACAGCCTGCGTGCTCCGGCCAACCAACAGAACCCAAGGACCCTGGTGGCTGCCATTACAGCTACTCTGCCCAAAATGAAGCTTTAATATAATCAAAACCTTTTATGGGTCAATTGTCAATGGCAGCATAGAAACTGCAGCTATTCATGGTGATGCAGCTTTTACCAATACTAAGAGTTCACCAACGTAACAATTTCCTTCAAGTGAATACAGCAAATGGGCCTGCTATGTTATGGTAACCACCGTTCCCCAGCAATACGAATGGAATAGTTGTTAAACCGGTCCATCTTCACATTTGTAAAATAAGAACTATGCTCCTTTAATAGTTGAGTGTGGTCAAATTTGTTGAATATTCCCATGTACTTTATATTCAAATGCATGTGGTAGGTATGGTGCTTCTTCTAGCCTCCACTGCACTCTATGACCAAACTCCTCTGGGTTTTAGCAGTAACTAAATCAGGCTTGTGCAAGCTGAGATGCAAAATGCCTTGGAGGAGGATGAGCATCCTGGCAGTTTGTTACTGATTACAGTGAAGCTTGCGGCTTGATATTCAGCTACATCGTGGTCTCGAAAGTAAAGGGGTTTTTTGTGTAATCAGGCGGAGTTGAAATGCTCTCTCCTACTAAGTCCAGTTCAATATCTTACTTGCAACATAATCTTATCTGTTTCTCCTGCTCATGTCCAGACTCTTAAATATTATTACTGGAAATCAGTGCTACTCAGACCTCAGTGGTTCAGGTGCCAAATTACCAATGAACCTTATCCAAAAGAGTCACAGTAGTCTGAATTGTTTCACTTACTATAGTACTATAGATGCATTTGTAAACAATATGGCAGGGGCAATATTAAGTTTATATATTTATTAGTATTCTCACAGCGAGATGACTGACTAAGTATAATTATTTTATCAACTACAGTTGATTAATAACCTAGTAAAAGTCTCGTGACTGGTTAGCAACTTAGATTGACTAATAATTAAATCATACAGTGTTTCAATATCACCTGCTGTAAAGAGCCACTTGCGGGTTACGGAGTCTCAGTCTGAGTATCACAGCTCTAAACACAACATGCAGCCAAATCTAGAATGCAGTAAAATGACTTCTAAGACAACTCTATGTAGAGCAATAACAATATTTCAGAAACAATGGCATCCCAACTCATCTTGAGTCATTTGGAACAATGGTTCTATAAACACTGCTGCAGATTTATTAGTAAGTGTTACTTACAGTCAGGGCATGAGAGTCCCTCTTTGTGCCAGCTGGTGGATTTCAGCAGAAACCGCTGCCTAAATTACCATATGTTAGCAGAAATTTTGGTGGTCTATCTAGAGACATCCCCTTCCTATGCCAATAACCTAAGAGTAATGAATACTGGTGCTGCTGCCCCGGGAAATAATGCAACAGCCATTATAGGTGTTAATAACATGAGTGATCTGGGGCTGGAGCTTCCAACCACAGGAAAAAACCTGTGTTCTCAGCACCCACCAGTCAAAACGGTTAGTGGGGCCGCTATTTAGTAGTGCTCCCAGAAGTGAAAGTGAGTGGCTGCACAGCTCCAACAAAAGCAAAAGCCAGCAGGGAGCTATTGAAAGAGCTGGCCGAGACCCGGGTTGCAATAGGACAGTACCTGTCAGAAATTTTAAGTTGCTTTCACTGCTGGGAGCGTGATAGACAGGCAATGCCACTAAACTGATGATAGGCAGCTTGGAGAGGGACATGGGGGAGGGCAGAGAGCAGGAAGCAATGGGCAGGCAGGGAGGGTGTGGAGTGGGGATGAGAAGAGGGTGGAGTGGTGTGAAAGTGGAGCCTGGGTGGAGTGGGGGCAGGGCCTCAGGGTAGAGCAGGGGTGGAGCACCATGGGGGAAAAAATGTTGGTGCCTATGACAGCCATTATGCACTCAGAGTACCTCACACAGAGTCGTGCCCATGAGAACATAGGGGGTCACTAACCCATGTTTTAAATCCAAAGGGTCCATTTCATCAGCTCCCAAAACTAGCCTTACTGACTTCACTAGGGTGTCTTGCAGAAGGGTTAGGCCCAGAGAGAAAAGGCAACAGACTAGGGCTCTACACTGCTGTGTGATTTTTAACTCCCACCTGGAGCATAATGGCTTATCTATAGGGCACTGCCTATGACACTATATGAAAATGAAAGAGTAAAAATGTCACTTTTTTTCCCCTGAGGCCTCACAGCCAAGCTGCACCATCTTAACTTTGCATCAGGGACTTTGTCCTGGGGTGACTCATGTTTTAACAGAGTTTGTCTTGTTGACTCCTCCCTTCCTTTAATGACCCCATGGGCCACTTCCCTTCCCCTCTGCGATCTCTTAGCTCTTTCTAGTACACTAAGCACTGTGTATGGTGGAGGAAGCAGACGGAGAAAGGAAAAGTGCTGTGCACCCACAAGAAATGTAGCTGCCGCTCTCCACTTGAGCAGACACTGCACTTGGTTCATGCTGAATGTGCAGCCTGTGAAGCCCTTTGGGATTAAATGATTTATGCTGATGGTCTAGAAATCTTTAAGACGTAGGTCACGTAAACAACTGAGAAATGGAAGGGAGAAAGTCTTCGAATGTTTGACCCTTCTTTGCCCCATATTAAGGTGTGATGTAGCTTGCAGTTTACTTTGCTGAGCCCACCAAGCAGTCTTCTGTGAACAGCTAGACATATCTCAATTGTATTTTTACCTTAGAAACAAGCCAGCGTCTTTTAAAAAACAAACCCCACACTTTTTCAGGACTCACCCATCACAGAAAAGAGAAGTGGGGTAGAGAGAGAGACGCATAATGTGCTTCCTTAAAAACCAACACGGTAACTCATAGTACATCTGCTTCTTTATGGAATGCAGGAAGGGCAAAATGTCTACGCCCTCCCTCAGGCCAGCATGCAGGCATGCAGTTGGTAGTGACGGAGAAACTGCAAAGGAATGATGATAATTGAGCCTTGTGGTCACAAGCCTATATGCTGCTGTTTTGAGGCTGTCGTAGATAAATACAGGGGATGTCTGCAGGCACTGCTCATAACAGTGGACAACATCTGCTAAGCCTTTGAAAATTGTACTCTTTCAGCTAATGCAGAGAGAAAAGGGATTGTCTCCCTCAGCTTTAAAACGTTTTCTAAGTCACAGTCCTACCACACTATGCTGTACTGGTTTAAGGGTGCGTCAAGACTGCAGGGCTTAACTTGAAATAAGCTACGCAAATTGAGCCACGCTTATTTTATTGAGTAGCTTATATTTATTGAGTAGCTTATTTCGAAATTGGGAGCGTCTACACAGCACTTATTTCAAAACAGAGCACTCTTCCTCCGACTTCTCTTACTCCTCGTACAACGGGGGTTACAGGAGTCGGAGTAAGAAGTCTTCCAGCTTGACAGTATTTCAACAGTATTTCAAAATAGCTGCCTGCCGTGTAGATGCAAACTAAGTTATTTCAAAACAATGCTAGTTAATAATGCTACTTATTTAGAAATAATGTTGCTGTGTAGATGTACCCTAATACACCATACATCTGGAAACCAATGGCTAGTGCAGTGTCAAAGGCGAAACAGAGAGAATATATACAATGTACTCTGTTCTGTGGAAATTTGCTTCTGCTAATTGTAAAGGTTTTTCTTGTGTATTTAGTATGTTAGGCCTTATATGCCCACAAGTTGTATCAGTTTACACCAGTTCAACCCCATACTGTGAGTGCAGTTATACAGATAGAGATGTTTGTACTAGTACAGTTTATTCCTATACAGAAAGGAGGAGAACTACACAAAGATAAGGTACACTTGTACTAGTATAACCACGCTACAGTTTTTATTGCCATAACTACATTAGTTAAAAAAGATCACACCTGTAACTGACCTAGCTATGACATTAAAACCTGTTAAGTGTAGTAAAGGCCTTAGAAATATCAGAAAGGTCAAGTCTGGTTTTCCATGGAAGACCTGTTGGAGGCCTGAAAAATTGGGACTGAGTTTTGTCAGGCCTTGATCAATCAAAGCACTTAAGTGCATGCTTAATTTTAATCATGTGATTAGTTCCATGGAAGGCTTTGAGTTGGACCAGATTTATCTGAAGACTCATGTTAAGAGGCTTATGTGGGGCATGATATAGGATTGCAGGCCCTTTGCATGGGGAAAATTTCACTCTAAATCCCTCTGACTCAATTTCCTATTCAGAGCTGGAAAGGGAAAACATCCTCCTTCACATGTTACAGAAGAAGTACCACAGATGAGACATGAGTAGGTTACCTATTTAAGTGGGACTTTTCATATGAACAAAATAAAGCACTTTAAAGTGTTTTCAGGACTGGAGATGTACATGGTATAAGTATGTTAAAATGCATGGAATGTCCAAAATGTTTCAGTCACTCACCTTTCCTGCTAAACTTTTGTTTTTCAAGGGTCAGTGTCAATTCAAAACTCGTACTTTACATTCTTATGCTACTAAAACATCCTAGAAACCTCAGGGATTTTTTTTCTTTGGTTTCACCCAGTGTTTTCATAGCCAACAGCAAGGCAGAGGAAGGGAATCATCTGATACTTCCTAGAACTTGTTTCCAAGCACTAGGAGGCTGATGTCATCATGCTGGTGCACTCACTGCCCTGGAACAGGATGTGAGAACAGCAAATCTTCCTATCAGAGTATTACGGAGAGGCGAATGCGAGTAAATGTATTGCTAGTTCCCCTCCCCCAACACCCAAAGACAGAGGAAGGCCAGAGCTGCCCCAGACATATAGTCCTTCAGCAGATCCCAGGCCTGTGGCTGTTCTTCTCTGTGTGGCTTCCAATTTCCTGGCCCAAGTGCCCATAGCTAGTGTACTACTCATGAGTCAAGGGGCATTGTGTCATCCTATATTGGTGGTTTCAAGGGTCTTCAAACCACTGGTCTGGGATACCCACCTTCTAAGTAAACATATCAGAGCAAAATAAAAATATAGGCAGGGATCGCATCAATGAGTGTTTTGCCACTAACTTCATAGGGGTCAGGATTTCACTCAGACTGTTTAGAAATCTAACAACTATTTAACCCAAACTCCTACTTGAGTGAAACTATCTTTGGGCCTAATCCTACAAACACTTAGGCTATGTCTACATCTTGTGCAAAAAATATGCAAATCAGGCGAAGCGTGGAATATCACCGTGCCTCATTTGCATAATTAATAAGGCTGTTTTTGCGCAAAAACCTCCTCTTGTGCAAGACCCATTCTTCTGCTTTTTTTCAGGAAGAACAGCTCTTGCGCAAGAGGGGGATTTTAGAGGGGGGGTTTGCACAGAAAGGAGTCATGTAGACAACTCCTTTTTGCACAAAAGCCTCTTGCGCAAAAAGCGGCTGCTAGTTAATCATGCAAATGAGGCGCAGTGATATTCCATGCTTCACCTCATTTGCATTTTTTTTGTGCAAGAGAAGGCCGTGTAAACGTAGCCTTAGAGCTTGTCTATACAGGAAAATTGTATCAATTTAACTAAACTGATTTAGAAATGGATTTAGTTAAATCAGTGCAAGCCCCCTTGTTTAGACTGTCTTATTTTGGGCTGAGGCTGAGTATCTCATTTTGATTAAACTTCAGTTAGTAAGAAATTGAATTAATAAGGGAACAGGCATCCACATCTTAGACAAGCAATTTCTTGCTTATGTTAAGTCATTGGATCTTTGTAAGTTTTCATCCGAGTTCTTTTTCTTCTTTACTTGTGACTTTCTGTAATAAAAGTATTTTCAGCAAGTTTGGAAATCCAAAAATAAAAGTGCCTCCTTGCAAATGAGGGACATACCTCATTATATGCCTTCCCATCTTTCTCTCGCCATGCTATAAATCAGTGCTTGAGACTCAAAGCAAGTCTGTGACCCCTCCACGATTCTTTCCCAAAGAGAAAGAGCTAAGGGCAGGTCTATGTTTTTCCATCCCAGAGTTTATTATTATTTATTAATGTTTTTCATATAGTAGTGCCTAGAAGTCAACTGAGAATGGTGCCTCATTGTGCTAGGCACTCTACAAACAGAAGTTTGCAATCTAAATACACAAGATGGGCAAGGTAGAGGAAACAATACAAAGCCTTAATGCAGGGCTACTCAACACGTGGGCCATATGCAGAACATAACCTGTTTGTTTGCGGCCTGCAGTGCGGTTTGGTTTACGCCGGGCTCAACATGTGGCCCACAGGTGGGATCCTTTGAAGATGGTCTCCACCGGGAACATATTCCACAATGGCAAGGCATCTCCCAGGTGGGGTGAGCATTGAAAGTGGATGGGCTGGCTGGAACAGAAGGGTACAGGGTGTTAGCGTTTTTAGCCCCCGCGGAGGTGGTGCCAGGAGTGCTGGGGGTTGTGGGAAGTGCTTAGTATTCATGGCTGTCCGTGTAAAAGAAGTTATTTGCATATATATGCAATCACACTTAAGCATGTGCTGTGGTATCATGGTGCCCTCCCCTCCCGGGGCTTCCAAGGTTGAGTAGCCCTGCCTTAAAGGAAAATTTTACCCATTATATTGATAAAGCTCTGCTAGCACCATGTGTGCTCTCTTAGTCTAATATAAGAGAAGCTTTTTCTCCTGCCCAATTTAACTTGAGCCCCTTTCCATTATACAGCAAATTAAGTATATATATAAAAAAAAAAGGTCACTCTTATATTGTAATGGAATCCATGTCTTTGTGGGAAGGTTATGCAGGTTTACATGGGTTTAAATTCACGCCTCAGGTTAGACTGCATAGATTTTCCCAAACAAGGCCCCACACCTGCAGAATGAACAAGGCAGTGGCATATGCCATGGCAGTACCAGGGTGTATTTGATTTGAGTTTGTTGTTTACGAGAGGACAGAGTTGAAGGGTTTGGCACCAATAACTAATCTGCAGGTGGGAGGGGCTGGGGTGTGTTCTGGATTGAAATCCAGGGGTTGGAATCAGATAATCTGAGGTGTGAGCAGAGGAAAAAAAAAACCCGCCTCCCAAACACACATCTCCTTTTGCCTCCTAACCTGAAACCCTGACTCTGCAAACACTTACTACATACTTCACTTAAGCACTGTGCCTAGAGCCCAATGTGACGATTTCACAATGAAAAGTTAAAAATGTGCATGAATAGGACTGGGACTCAAGAATGGCAAGAATGCTTCAGAACATGAGTTGAGATAACCACAGCTATAAAGTATCTAAATCTTTTTGAACATGGAAATTAAAAGAGTAGGGCTAATGCTACAGCCCATCCGGCCAAGCTTTGGTTGGCACCAGATGGGGAGCATAGCAAACATGATATGAAATATGGATTTCAGATACACCCAAAGTTCTGACAATCAAGTCCTGGCTTGGGATCCATTTTTTTTAATCTCTCCAAAGCAGGAGGCTATTTGGATCTAGTTTTAGTTCCAAATGAAAGGTGGTTAGACTATAGATAGAATAAGAACTTTGACAGAAGTGTTACAAGATCTAATGTAAGGGGAACCCATTCCTTGCAGTGATCCCTCCAAAAATGCTAATGGAATTCATACCAGACTCTGGCCAAGATGACTGGGCACAAAGCAGGGAGCAGCACTATGAAGCAGCAGCAAAAGACAGAGTTTATTGCACAGTCATGGAGGTTGCAGAGCAAATAGTGTCTCTTTCTGGATATCTGCATCTCTGAGCACAATGGAGTCTGGTGAAATGACCAAGACAGCCAGCTGCAGGGGCTGTACTACACACACATAACTTGTAGTTAGTAGGCAGTACTTCAATGCTCCTTGTGCGCAGACTCCATCCACTGCTGACAACTCTCTGTGATTGCTATCTATTTAATTCCCCCTTTTCAGCAACAGTACGTGTCTATTGCTCATTAACTACCCCCAACAGCTTCATATGGTCAGTTTGTTTCCATAAGCTTCCTGCCAACAGCTCCACATAATCCATGCTGCTATTGCTGGAGTCTGCACTATCAGTGTCCCCAGCCAGTCCATGTGGTGCTAGATGGGAAAATCTGCTTGCTTTTAGACTTCCCCTTTCAGCCAGCTGTTCCTGGCCACCTGATCCACCCCAGGCCGAGAGATTGGACTGAACTGGAGCAGCTGGGCAATGAGGGCTTTGCAGGGCTCAGGCAGAGGAGGAAGACCCTCAGGATAGAGGACTCCCTTCTTCTGGCGGCGGGGCATGCTGTGGACATGGGTGTCATCAAAGGGCATGCAGCCGGTCACCATCACGTAGAGCACCACACCCAAGCTCCATATGTCGTACTTCTTGGCGTCGTAAGGTATACCCAGCAGCACCTCGGGAGAGGCATAGGCAGCTGATCCGCAGTAGGTGGTGCTCAGGTCTGGGTAGCCACGTGCCTCCTTGCCAAAACCAAAGTCTGTGAGCTTTGCCCGGAGGCCATCGGAAGTGAGCAAGACATTCTCACACTTGAGGTCCCGGTGCACCACATTCCGGTCATGAAGGTAACGCACGGCACCCACGATCTGTCCAAAGATGTTCCGGGCCTCAGGGACACAAGATAGTTTCCCAAGCTGCTGCACCAGCTGGAGCAGATCAGTGGACGCTGCTTCCATTACGATGTAGAGTTTCCCATTGCAGACTTCAATGAACTCAAAGATCCGCACAATGTGAGGGTGCCGGATCACCCGAAGAAGAGAGAGCTCCCGTGGCAGAAATTTGTGTACATAGTCGGGGGGTGCTCGGTGTCGGTCTACCATCTTGATGGCTAGTGGGCCCTTGTACTTGGTTGAGGTGGCCACCCTCACCTTGGAGTAGCTGCCCTCACCCAGAGTCTGGCCCAGCTTGTATCCCAGATTACTCAGGAGCTTGTCCTCTTGGGAGCCCCCTGACATGGCGCAGGGTCCTTTGGGGGCTGAACAGGACTGGGTTTAACCTTTTTGGGACTGATGGTTTCAACCCATCATACTTGGCACCTCTACACCTTCATTCCCATATGCCCCCTGCGTGTTTGGCCCCGGATACATCACTGCGCACCTGGCTATTGTGAAGTGTCAAGAGTGTCACACACCACTGGTAACTGCAGGTGTCATATAATCCCATTGCTCTCCCATGCTCCCCTTTGAAAACCCAGGAGTACCACAGAGTTCAGTAGAGAGATTTAAAATCAGACTTCCTATTCTCAGAAAACTAAAGTCATACTCCTTAGCCTATGCTCACAACAAAGGCATTTTCATCAGCTTTTAAAAAATTGTCTCTAATTTAGAAATTCTAGGGAAAAAAAAGTTTTTATTTTAAGCCACCCAGGCAAAAACACAGACCAAGTCCAGTCCCAGCAAATAGAGAAAGAGCATGCTGTCTAGGGCCCCATTTAGTACACAATTCTATAGCTGCAGTTTTCTACAGAATCTCATCCTTTGCTATAGGACTAAGATCCAGGTTGCCCTGCTCTAGAGTACAGGAGTCTTGTGTAAAGAATGTTGGAGTGATTTTCCTGTTTCCAGTAATGTACACACTCTTTGGATTGTCTTTAGCATAGACTAACTATCTCGGAGGTTCATCGAAATATGGCTGAAGAGTAAATATTTACCTTTCAATTAAGATGAAGTTGCCAAAAATCTCCTACTAAATGAGTAACCCCAGACGCTCTTACACTCCCTTCACCGCTCCGGAAATGACACACACTGATCTTGTGCTATACACTTTCAGTTTATTCAATATGGATTATTTTCTCAGTTAAAAGGAACATTGGCAGCGGTCACTTAGCTAATGCTGCTGCCTCCATCTTTGCTTGTGGTTATGAGACAGCATTAAAAAAAAAAAGATGTAAAAAACTGGATCATTTCTTCATTCCCTCACCTCTCTTCTCTGCGGCTCAGACAGCACAGGCTAGCGTGTGTGGCTGTAAAATACTGGCCGCAGATCTCGGGCTTGTGACCCCTCCTTAAGGAGAGAGAGAAAGAGAGAGACACACACACAGAGGATAGGTCTCTGTCACTGCCCTAAGAGCGAATGAAGCTTTTTGATCCCACTCCAAAGGGGCGAGGGAGATACCCAGTAAATGTACGAACGTTCTAGGTCACAGGACAAAAGAAGCCAGCCCAGCCAATCAGCAACTCGCACGGAGCACTTGGTCACATTGAATTCCATTCTGACGGCTCCGCGTTCCACGGCCGCTTCCATTACACGTGCGTCCCCCGCTTCCTCCGTGAATGACCCGGAGAGAGGGTCGGGGGAGCCTGACCGCTGTAGCCCCGAGCAGGTGTCTCGAACTAGGCTAAGGCACCTTGTGATTGGCTCCGTCTTTTCCTCCTCATCCCCATTTCCCTTTTCGTGGCCCCCGCGGCGTGAGGGAGATGGGCCCGCCCGCCTGGCTATAAAAGGGCAAGCGCAGCAGCACATGCTTCATTTGCGTTGCAGTTAAAGAAGGGGTGTATGGTGTGTGGTGTGGTCGGGGCTGCTGTGGTGCCCTCCTGAGCGGGGCCAAGCAAGAGGTTGGGGAGCACTTGGCGAGCTGTTGTAACATATTAGCAGGCGGGGCCCCGGGGAGTTCTGGGGCTCGGTGCAGTGAGAAGGGGGCCGAGAAGCCGGGGCTGTCCCCGGCTTTCACCAGTGGGGGCAGCAGCTGCAGCTGACCAGCCTGCCTGCCTGAAAATCACTGTGCTTAGCCTCATCCCATCGCCTTCATCTTCCAGCTGTAAAAGGCTCCGCGTGCTCCTGCTGCCTGTCAATTTGGGTTGATAGCCGCCCCCAAAGTGTACACACACCTCTAACCCAGGGCTGGTCACCCTGAAACCCCTTCTCTCCTGAGGGATGCTTTGTCTTGCTCAATCTGCCCCAGCAGCACCTGTGTCCTCTTCCTGAGCAGCAGCATGAGCATGGCAAACGACACATACCACTTTATAAAAGACATAAAACCCGGACTGAAAAACTTAAATGTCGTCTTTATTGTGCTGGAAATCGGTAAGTGGGTCCCTCTGAACCATCTCTCTTGCTTTCCTCCTCCTCCTCCTCCCCTCTCTCTTTTCTCCCTCCCTGAATAGGAGAAGGTACATGTGTGCTGGCTCCCGACACGTGCTTACACTTCCAGGGGGTGCAGGAGCAGCCCCTGTGCAGAGCGGGAGCCTTCTTTAACCCCATGTCCTTATTTTATTGTAAAACAAGATCTTATGTTCAGGCACGGGAGAGAATCCCATATTTTTAACTCCATTTATCTCACGCAGGAGATACTTGTCTGTTTATGTTGATTTAAGGATCTTGCTTCTTGATCTTATTGGCATAAAGGGTCCGTTACACTTGGGGAATAACTCAAACATCTAAACTATTTTTTTTTTCATTTTCAGAGCTCATGAATTCTCCTAGTTTGTAATTTTTTTGTATTTTAAATTCCCCCATACAGGACGAGTTACCAAAACCAAAGATGGACATGAGGTGAGATCGTGTAAAGTAGCAGACAAAACTGGCAGCATCACAATTTCAGTGTGGGATGAAATCGGAAGTCTCGTACAGCCAGGGGATATTATTCGATTGACCAAAGGGTATGTATGGGGTGGGGACAGGATAAGGCTTAGCTCATCCTAGCCCCGTTGTTGGATATTTAAATAACGTTGCTCAATGATCTCGTTCTTAACCATTTCTGTACTTTACAGTGGGGGTATCTAAAATCTGAAGGATCAGTGTCTTTACTTTGTAACTGCTATGAATGTGGAAAAATCCTCTCTGTAACTAAAGCAAAGGGTTTGAATTCTAAATAGCCTCTAGCTTATTCAGTGAAAGAAGCAACGTGACACAGCTTGCCTTATTTGGACTTCTTCCTTGTCAGACTAGCAGCAGCCTGTGATCTATCATTAAATTAAAACCTGAAGATCTCTCCTCCCCTCCCTTCCCCCCAATCTCAAACAAATTGATGGGATCTGTAGAGCACACTGTCTGCTCTGCATCTCAGTAACTGTCTTTATTTCACTAGATTCTGTTTAGATTAGAATCTGGGATTTAGGAGCTTTTCAAATTGCTTTTAAATTTCACATTGTTTTTTTTTGGGGGGGCAAAGTTATATCGATCTGCACATTCAAGATAGGAATTTACAATGAAATCAAAACCATGTTTTTTTAAAACACGTTTGTAGCACTGATCTTGGAGAATGCAGGAGATTATTATTTTTAAGTAACACTAAGAATGTGACAACAAATGGTCTGGTAGCACTTTATAAACTAACAAAACATGTAGATGGTATCACGAGGTTTCGTGGGCACAGCCCACTTCTTCAGATGACCGGAGTTATGAGTTTGGGATGTGAACGCTTGAAATAAATAGGCGAGGGGAAGAGGGATGGGGGGGAGAAAAAGGGTGGTCTGCTTCACAGTGGATTTAATGGAAATGCCAGAAAAACTGAGAGTATAAATTAAAATATTATTGGTGCTGTTATAAAATATAGTATTTTGTTCATATGTAATGCATACAATATAATGGGCTACTGCTATATTATGTATTTTTAGGTTTTACAATATGTCTCCATGGTCACTAAATTATAAAACTGGAAGAACTACTTTTATCCTCCTATTCTCTGCACTTCTCTTATCCGATTCCAAGAAACTAGTCACTTTCATTTCTTTTTTTAGTCAATTTCGTTTTCTCATTCAGCAGCCTAACACAAACAAGTATTTTGGTTTCATATGCTCGGGGATTGTTTAAATACATAAAACCCAACTCCTTACTCAGTAGTTATAAAAATTAAGAATGCTTTTAGTGGCATAGAGGTTAAATACAGTTTTTCACTTAATTCCGGTTTTGAGGATGAAAACAAATGAATATCTCCACCAGAATTTTTCAAGTTAATCTTATGCAAATTTGCTTTATGGAAAAGTCAGAAGTTATTAGTTTTGTACTCAGATTACATCTGTTTATAGTTGTGAGGTTTGACATCCAGTGTGTTTTCAAAATACTTAAAGATTTCAGCTATCTTTGTTAAACGTTATGTAGACTTCTCCAAAATTTTCTTTTTATTCTATGTAACACTAAATTACTACTGTTGACTGCAACTGTTAATATCACATTTCTTTGTAAATAATTTATCTACAGTGTTCTCTGGGGGAGAGAATGGGAAGACAGATGGCTCACAAGATAATCTGTATTAATGTGGTCCACACTATGGGAAAACAAGAACCTCTTGCAAGACATGAAGCCATGAAATAGCATTAGGGTTACTTATTAAGGGCCAAATTATGCCTTCATTTGCAACAACACATATTTCATGGAAGACGGTAGATTTACATGACATGTCAAAAAGATCTGACTTTGGTCCTTATTTTATAACATTTTCTTTCACCTTATGCTGGTGTACAAGTTGCACTAAAAACTATTCTCTCATGGTATATTTTCCACTTCTGTATTTAACTTGGGATTAATTTGAGTGTCATTGCTTTTGCAATATAAGTACATTTTACATATATGGGGTAAACTTATTTCTTTGGCTCAGTCTGGTCACTTTACAAATAGTTACCCTTATCTGGGCACTAGCTTTGTGTACAAAAACTCCTCATTTCTTTATTTCTGTGTTGAATTGCAAGTCTAGAAGGATTCCATGGCATTAACAAAGAGTTTCCCATGTGTTCCCTGTTGTTAGTTTTTCATGTGCAGAATGATGTTGCTGCTAATATTTCAAAATTCTAAACACTTAAGTTTCTTTGTTTGGGTTAGCGTTTTATGGCCAACCCACTCATTTTATGAACTGAACATGAAAACTTGTGTCAGTGGAGAGGTGGGGAAACCTGTGGTGCTGGAAATTGTGAAGTTGTTAATCCTTTTCTTCTATATGTCGTGTATTTTTCTTCTATATGTCGTATATGTGAGATTGATATGTCTTCAGGTTATTTAGCACCTCTTTTCCTTCACGTTATAGGACAAAACTGCCCTGCTATTAAATTCAGCATAAAAGGCATCTTGTTCCAAGCGGAATATGAAGTGTAAGGCTCTTCTTTCAAGATGGGAGTAGGGCATTTACATTTTTCGACAAGATCTTATTTAATACGCTGAATACAGGAAAAAGTGAGGTGTTTCTAGTGTATTATATTTGTACTACCATGGGGCCTCGAGTCCCGCGGTTGAGACTGGAGTCCCGCTGTGTAGTGCTGTACATGGAATGGGAATCTAACTGGATCAGACAAAGGGGAGGAGGAAGAATTATTATCCACATTTTACAGTTAGAGAGGTAAAAGCATAGTGAGCTTAAGAAACTTGGCTTCAGTCACAAAGAACCTCTATGGTGGACTGGGGATGGAACCAGTCCCAGTGTGGTGTTTTTGCTAGAAGACCATCATCCTCTTCTGTTAGTACTCCTCTGTGCATGTGTGCCTCTCTTTTGCAAGCCTTGTAAGGTTTTTCTGTCCTGTAGGTTTAGTATAGCTGAACTGTTGATCTTTATTTCTACATCACTTAATTTCAATCCCTGAAGTCAAAGGCTGCTTATAAAAAGCCAAATTGGACTGAGATACCCCCATGCAATGTCCAAGTGTGTATTTCCACTTACTGAAAATGATTGCATTTCATTTCTGTACATTACTTGAATCTCAAGAGTAAATATATTTTGCTGCTACTTTTTATACCAAACTAGAAGACTTACCGGGTGTTGCCTGGTTCTGGCTTGGGCCAGCTCGGAGAGGGGAGAAGAGAGTGCTATGCAGGCCTGCTGGCATGACCACATACCCAGCAGTGTTGGGGGGGGGGGGGGGGGGGGGAAGGGAACCTGTGGATCCGGCGTAGGGATTGCACTGCTCGGCCCTGGTGGTGCTCTGTAGGGGGTCTCCCCCACCCCTCATCTGGTGCTGCGTGGAGGATGGGAGTGGGTGGGAAGGGTTTGAGGTGGGGGGACACTTACCTGAGCAGGTGGCCAGCAAGCTGGTGAGCACTGTCTCCAGCTGACCACTCCCTTCCTGTTGTGGCTCCCCCCATTGGTCACTTCCTCAGCTGTCCCACTCACTGCCTCCAGTGGTGACTGTGCAATATTGCATCCCTTCAATCAGGGCCCTTTCCGTGTTATGGAAAACACTCGAATTCCAGATGCATCCCATATTCCTGCCACGACCAAACCCTGACCTTGCTTTTTAAGTTAGAGTAAGAAGACGCTGCATATCAAATGTGGTTTTAGCTGTTACTGTTTAGAATAATTCTTGGATGGACAGACAGATGCCTCATATGTGTATATATATACTAAGCAGTTGGTTTTTCTGCTTGACCCATTGAATGCTGGTTAGCACACTTGTGCATTGTTTTCTACTTTGCTTTCCCTCTTGCAGAATTTTACACACAAGTATTCTGCAAAAATAGCATCTTATGTCAGTCAGTTGGCTGGGCTGCAAGGTGATGTGGACAGTGGTCCTGGCAAAATGCCTGCCTTCTGCCTGACCGAAAGGATGGCACTTTGAGCAGGTCTTTCTGCTAGCCAAATGGTGTAGGTGTGACAGACTTGATGCTAGTCTCATGTGGCTGTTAGCCGCTTTTGAAGACCCAACCAAGTTAATGGGACTTCCCCCAACTGTTTTGAAGCAGCAGAAAATACATTCGTAACTAGAAACTGGTGGAGTAAAATAATCTTGGGGAATCTGAGAATTTTAGTCTGGGAATTCAGGCCACTCCATTTCTGCCGGCACAGGAAAACATTCACAGATAGATTTAGTTCTTCAATATCTGTTTCACTGTTAATGTTCCCTATTGGGTAACAGAGAACATTCAGTTGCTCATCCTTTTCTAGCACTTGACACGTCATTGGCTCTCTTTTGGCTAGGTATGCATCCCTGTGGAAAGGATGCCTGACGCTTTACACAGGAAGAGGAGGCGAGCTACAGAAAATTGGAGAGTAAGTATCATGCTTTTAATGTGTCTTGTGCTTGGCCAAGTATTGCCCTTGGCGGGGGCTGTGGGACGTGTAAACCAGTGTGGGTCTTATTGGTAGGATTCAATCCCTCCCCCGGGAAGAAAAGAAGCGAAATGGAGATCTGGTGCATTTGCAATTGTCGCTGTAACAGAGACCAGAATGTTGCTTGTTTCTGTGAGTGATCGGTTGTGGCAAAGAGCAGGAAGCCTTGGGCCTGTTTCATTGGAGCGGGTTCATGCAGGGGAAGGGGGCGATCGGCTGGGTTTCAGCCACCGTTCCCTGTTGGTGTACAGTAATTCCTCATTTAACACTATCGATACGTTTCAGACAATGATGGTGTTAAGTGAAAACGTGTTATGCGGGGTCAATTTTCCCATGGAAAATAATGGAAAAGTTGGGGGTTGCATTTCCAGCAGTGGTGTCTATTGGAACTGGGACATAAGTTTGGGGGAGAAAGGGGACTGGGTTACAGCGCAGAGGGGAGGTGTTTGGCTCTGGGGAAGGGGAGGAGAGGGGAGGGGGATTGGGTTCGGAGTATGCCCCTGTGACGGGTCTGCCGGAACCTGCACTGCGTCCGTCAAAGGGGGAGGGGCTCCAGGGAACGGCGCGGAGAGCAGCAAACCCTCCGCCGCTTTGCAGGGAGGCGGGGGAAGCCCCACGCAGACGCTGGCAATGGGCCAGCTGGGGAAATCGTGTTATTCCGGGGACGGTGTGTAATTCAAAAAACGTTCCCTAAAAAAAAAAACCTTACTATCGCAAAAACGTGTTAAGTGGGCACGTGTTAAATGAGGAATTACTGTACTCTGCCTCCCCTTTTACAGCATAGACAAGCCCCAGATATAAAACCTCTCTTCTTAGGCTAGCAAATACTCATGTTCAAGGACTCGCCGCATTGAAAATTTGGAGTCCTCTCTCCACAGGCTTGGTGCATTATAAGCAGCTGCAAGGCGAGTTTACATGCACTGTGGTGATAATGAGTTTCACCCTGGTGTGCTAAAGGGCTCATCCTTCTCTAGGAGTGGAAAGGCAATTCAGCCTCCCTCCTAGCTGTCCTGTGGGTTGTAATGGTAGGAGGATAGTATGTAAAATGAGCTTGGCAATTATTCTGCTCTGCTTCCTTAGCCCGCAGTTTGAATAATCTATTTATTTTGAGGCCTTATTTTAAATCCTGTGTCAAATTGGAGAGAGCTCAGTGAGCAGCATGATGAAGGAAGGTTAAGAAAATGTGATACAGGAGCAGACATCACTCTTTTAGTCTGTTAAAGGATGCTGAGAAGAAGCAAGCGAGCAGCTATTCCTTATTCCACAAAAAACAAATGCAAGTAACAAGCTTAAGACACAGCCAGAGAAAATGGCTTGATGAAGTACCTGTTTCTAATTAGATGAATAATTCTGAAACGTCCTCACTAGAGAGAGATTTATGTGTATTATCAAAATATCTGAGCGCCTCAGTCATAATCCAGAGCCCCGTCATGTTAGGTGTTGTACAAATACAGAATAAAGACAGTCCTGGCCCCAAAAAGCTTATAGGTTTGAGGACTTGACATCCCACCTACTGGCTTGTTTAAGAATAACAAAATCTAGCTAGGAGGATTACACTGGATTTTTCTTTTCAGGTCAAATGATTCAGCTTCTCTGAACAACTTTTGAATGAGTGTTGTTGCTCTGTAACAAGGTTGGATTAAGGTGAAATCCTTATCTTGCCTTTTCTTAGCTCTGTCCCAGTTTAAGTGGTTTGTGACAGTAATTTTACCTTACAGTAGAGGAGGGGTGGGGAACCTAAGGCCTGGGGGCCAGATGCAGCCCCCGAAGTTCAGGGCTTTCACCAGCTTTGGGGAGCTCATGCTGGTGCTCTAGTCTCACCGCCACCCCACTACAGGGCTGGGGCATGCAAAATCTACTAGCCTGGGTCCCCCTAGGCTCTGGAATGCGAGGGGAATATGGGAAGTGTCTTTCTCCTTCAGTCAGGGGCCACCTCAGTGAGGAGTGAGGGGTTTTTTGCGGGGGGGGGGAGAGAAGGGTTGTGGGGTTTTTTTGCTTCTCACTTGTGTGCAACCCCAACTGATTTTTCCAGTGAGTCAGTGGACCCTGACCCGAAAAAGCTCTATGATCCCAGCCTCTCTTCTTTCTCCCCTCCGCACCGTCCGCCCTCATGCAGTAGTCAATGGGTCTTTTCTCCCATTCAGTGCCACTAACTGGAAAAGTATTGTGAATTTTAGTACCCCCCCCCCCCTCGCCCGCAGGTTCTCTTTACTATTAATAGGTGCTAGGTGGGCATATAGGGTGTTTGAGTCTTGTTGAGCTAACTGTTTGACTGAAATAGCCCGAGCAAGGAAACATGACATCGTGGGCTCCAAGCCTTGAAAAGAATCATCTTGGTCCTGTGCTATGGAAGTGTTCTCTTCATAGGACTGGAGTTGGCTTACTTATATTTTAATAGTGCAGAGGTACAAAATGTCTATTCCTTTTGGAAATAATGAAGAACTCGCTCCTAACTCGCTAGGAAAAACTGTTCTGTTGCTTTCCTCATGACCTTGTTTACTTTTTCGAGGTTTTGTATGGTGTACTCGGAACTGCCAAACTTCAGCGAACCCAACTCAGACCACCTTGGGCAGCACAACAAACCGGTATGTTAAACATCCTGTGGTTCTCTTGCATCAATATTCTTTGATCTGAATGCTGCAGGGTTGGCAGTGGTAAGATTTCTAGCTTTAAAATGGTTTCAAATGCACATATAAAAGGCATAGAGAGGAATGGTGATGGTGTGGTAAATAACTGTAGGAGAGTGGTGTGGGGATCTTGTGTGTACAAAAACATATGTAACATTTCATCCCTCTCTGTAACTTTCAGAAGTTTTTGTATCTGACCTTTTTTTTTTTCTCTACATTTTTCTGAAGGCACAGGGTGAACAGAATAATAGTTCTCCATCAAATAATTTGGGTACTTATTCTTTCGGGCCAATGGGTAAGTTTTGTTTTATTTTGTGGAAGTGAAAGAATAAGAAACACTTTAAGATCTTGGGTTCGCTCTTGTTTTTTCTACATTGAAAGAGATTGGATTTTACATTTTAAGGGCAAAATGAGGCGTTCTTGTGTCAAAGTAGGATCAAGCACTTTTGCACATAAGTAACTTTCCTCAAGAAAATATTTCCATTATAAATGATTCAGGCAGGAAGAGTCTAAGTCACAGAAGATGACGCTTTGCACTGATTTCGCTCCTATGTTGCGTACGTACTTCTGAAAATTCCACTCTTGGCTTTCAACCCACTGCTGCTTGTTGGACGTAAAGGGGCAGACCTAAGCTAGACATGGTCTTAGTGTTGCACTTAATACTTAACCAGGAGTATCCTAATTCTGTGCTACTCAACAGCAAGCATTCAGTTGGGTTTAGTGTGGGTGCGGGTGAGGTTGGTGTCCTGCTATGTGGGAGGTCAGACTAGATAATGCCAGTGTCCCATTTCCTGATGGGATCTTAAGAAAGGCGGAGACCAGAACTCTTATGCAATGGAAAGATTAGTGTGTCGATATAGTTTTGTGGCATCACTGTACTGCAAGTAATTATGCTTTAATAAGAAAAAGCTTCAGAGGCTTTGGGGTGGATATAAAGCCCGCTCACTCCTTTTTCCTGGGATTGCATAATAAAATGGATGCCTATGATCAGGGCTCGCCAGCCATGTGGTTCTGAGAGCTGCGCATGCGCAGATCGCGCTGTGCATGCGCAGATCGTGCGGTGCCGGCTTGTAATCTACTCGCCACGAGAGAGTAGATTACATGATTTGTTGAGCCCTGGCTATGATGATCAAAACCTAGTATTGTGCAGCGAAGAATTGTTGCTGGCAATGAATTGTCTGATACGATTGCTCTTTGGGAACAGATTTTCATTTCTCTTATTTCACTTTGAGCCCTTTCCACAAGCTTCAAGTATAAAACTTCTGCTGAGCAAATAAGGGTGGTACTCTGAAGCCAATTTTTTGTCGCCTTAATACTAGGGTGGGGCAAGTCCTCTGTCAGCCTAATTGCTGGGTAGCCACTTACTCATGACCCAGTCATTTTGCATGGTGGACTGTCCTGATTCCATTGTGTTCACGCTTACATTTTGAGACCTCCTTCTCTGATTCCCATTATCCTTCTTCCTGCTTCTGTGCAATCTTTAATTTTCTCCCCTCCTCCCATACTGGTTTTGTCATTTCAGTTTCTGTCCCATCAGCATGGTACTAGCTGTCACTCCTTAGAGTGGATTCACACAAGACTGTTCTTTCTCTCTCTGTGTCCGTGTGTTTGGAGGGGTGGGATGTGATGTACTAGCTTCTTTCCACTCTATCTTTTCTGTCCTGTTCATTACAAACTGTATCTCCTAGTCAGTACTTCCGGGGATCATCTAGTAGGTGCCAGCTATAGGCGAGTGCATGTGAATGGAAGCATCAGAATCCAGCTTTGGCAGTCAGACTGGTAGTATTTTCTTCCCTCCCTTTCTCTAAGAATGCAATGCCAAGTCATAGCAACATAATCTATCTGTGGTGGTCTTGCTTTAGTCATTGCTATGGTGGTGCTTTTGGAGAAAGCTGGCGGTGATACGGTGTTCTGAGGTGCCCCGACTTTGCACCCTATCTTAAAGCTCAGTGTTACTTAGTTACGTATTAGCTGGCAAATGATGAAGGCTTGTTGCAAAGAGGAGCAGTGATTACAAAGTATCGGACTTGTGATAACATTTTACTGTCTTTTTAGGAAACGGTTTACAAACGGGACCTGAATCCAGTGGATTCCCATTGGCATACAGTCATGCCCACTCCTATGCAGGTACTGGGAGAGCCAATGGACGAGGACCTGTAAATCCACCAAACCCAACATCTAACAATGGTCAGCCCCTTCTAACCACAGTAAATAATGGGAGGGACCCACGCAGAGCCTTTAAAAGATGACTGTGCCAAATGTGGCTGTACAACTTGCTTAAACTATACACCCTACTTGAACACTGAATGCACTTTTATTTATGGTTAACTGTGAATGTTTGTCCTTTATTGGTGTTTTTTTTCCCTTTATGGTCTATCGAGCAAAGTGGCTTGATTTTTCTTGAAGAAAGCATGGTGAAGCTGCTTACATCTCAGAAATTGGCGAGGGGTGGATATTTGAGAACATGGGTAAAAGTCTGTTAAAATGGAATGAATTTTTAAACAAATATAAACCAATTTCAGTTAGATTATTAATTTGTTGTTGTTGGTTGCTCTGTTTCTTCTGGTCAGCCATATAGCCTTAAGTGGACTGTAAAGTTCCAGAGGTCCTATCTGTGAGGGTTAAGAAGAATTGCGTGACTGTATTGATGGGCCTAAATGGTCAGGTCTCTTGTTTAAAATTTAAATTGTCGGCTAAAGCAATAAGTGCAAGGAAATCGGTCACTGTCAGCAGCTGGTAGCACTACTTAAATCAAAGGATGGTAACACCAGGAGATTTCAATTGGCTACAGTGACTGAATAATAATAGCTTCACTTTTGTTGCCAAAAAGTGTAAATTATGTCTCCAGCTACAATATCTCTTTAACAAAGAAAGTCATCCAGAATTTGCCAAGCTGTCCTCAAGGCAAGCTTCATCCATTTGGCACTCAACCTAGAGAATAGGAGGGAAAGATTTAAATTAAATAGGGCATTTTTTAGTATCCATGTGGTGGCTTCAGTCTTGATGAAAAGTAATTTTGTGCTTTTCCTGAATTGTGAGAACTCCAAAGTCACTAGTATAGAGCAAGGTGCCAAGGATTCTGCCGTTGGTATATTTAATGCCCCATGTCTAACTTTTCTGCAAGATGGCTACCACCTGGGCTTCTGAATGCCTATTTTTTAACACTTGTTTATGCTCAAACAAAATACTGACTAGATTCAATGATATACGTACAGAAGTACTAGCCAACTGTACAGCAGCACTTCCTGTGCCATAAGGTGTCAATTTATATTTCAGAACAAGTATTTTTCTTCCCTTTTATATAACATATCTTTGTATGAACTTATGACACAACCACCACCTCTAAACAAAACAGGTGTTTTCATCCCAAGTAGGATGAAGATTCTTGGTACTATATCATATAGAAGCAAAGTGTCCACAGAGTAAACTGATCCAATTTCTGTGCTTTGGATCAGATTTGGAAACAAGAAGATGACTTACTGAATTCTCTCTATTTGTTAAACTCTGTTCTTGAAGCTGACTTCTTAAATAAAAGTTGCACTAATCATGTTGACAGACATATTTCTTTTGGTCAAGCCTTACAGATTTCATGAGAGGGTTTAGAAGTGGAAGTTGTCGCTGTGAAGTGACTCTAGTTCATTGAGTTATCAAGTCTATTTTCAACTATTCTTGGCGTTTGAGTCATTTCACCTACTGTCTTTATTTTGTCTCATTTGAATGTCAGTCTTCTGAAACTGCACAGTTTCAGAGCTTGTGACGGTCAAAAGAAGTGGTCTTTTCTTTACTTTGTCAGTAACAGGTGTGTGTAAAGATTTACTGCTTGCTTAGAAACATGAGTTTTTTTTTAAAACTTCTTGAAGTCATTTAGGAAAAGCTCTTACCTCAGATACAACAAAGAATTTCACATGTATGCGTGTATTGGTAAAATAGATATTGCTACTCATACTTTCTGGTTGAAATAGACAAAACTGAGACACTAAATAAAATCTAATCATGTAACTCCCACTGTAGTGATCAGTGGATACTGTTGTCCAGACTGTAGAAGCCTTGTGAAACTACAACATGCGAAGTGAATGTTGAGGACTTTTGTAAGCTGTAAGAGAAGGTGGTATGCTCCCTACAAATAGAAGCTTTCATCCCTCCTCCGTTCTATTTCATTTTCTAAAAAAAAAAATACTTAAAGTAGAATTTCACATGCACTATAAAGCTTTGTGTGGTGTTCCTTCATCCTTATAATAGGGTTAGCATTCATTTTGTGCCCTCTTTCAACACATATTCCTTTAGGTTCCTGAGTCATAAGTACTGTAAATGAGAACCCATTTCAGCTGAGAAGCGGTTATTAAAAAGCACCGTGTTTAAGTGATACTCAAGCTAGAAAACAGGATTTCACAGTATGGGCTTTTGTTTTAAATATTAATATGTATAATATTGCCAGGTGTGCTAGTAAACTCTTATTTGCTGGATTGCTGAATGCGATTCCAACATCTCACATGCAAATTATGTTAGCTTTAGTCAAATAATGTCTTGAAGGAATGGAAAACTAAGAAGGTAAAGCGTGTATTTTTAGTTCATTGGATTTTGAAATAGAAAAGGTAACTCTTAATCATGCTTACATTAACCAGACTGTTAAAATGGAGATGGTTACTGCTAGTAAATTTAACACAGGATGTGGACCCCTGCTTCCAAATCTTCTTGAAAGCAAATGACCTATGATTGAAAGAAATGAAGCAAGAAGATTGGTCTTTGCTTTTTTAAGGTTGGTAGCATTCCTGTCTTCAGTGTCTAATCATTTGTTTTAACATTTGGCTGCATCATTGTATTAATTTAGTTTTACTTCTCTTTAGGGAAATTTCTGCAGTATGAAGCCAGGTGACTTTTGATCTGTTTAACTATATGCACTTCAGGTCTCTGAATTCGGGGCAAGATGTCAAAAGAAGAAGCTACTTTTTTTTCCCCTAGCAAGTTCACATCCCTTATAAGTGGTTCTGATTGTGCAAAGGGATCTGGGCATTTGCTTTATGAAAGATAGTGTTGTGTCTCATTCACCTGAGTGGAACTCTTCAGAGAGCCCTTTGCAGGTGGAATGCCTAAAAGTTATAATGCAATAGTCTTACACCATAAACCGGTTTGTGAGAAGGAATGTTATGAGGGGTGATTATAATGGTGAGTAAGGTAGGTAAGAAACATCTGAAAATGCCTTCCTACAGAGAGTACAATAAAGATGCAAGGGTGCTGTCCTACAGAATGTTCTTTCTATGTAATGAAAATGCTTGGAAGGAAGGATTCTATAAGGATATTATGGAAGATGCACATTGTATACTGTTGCTCCCCTTTTGTCTAGGTAATTCTGAAATACACTTTGAGGATTAGATGTTTGAGGTGTATCCCGTCTTTAAATGTTTGGGTTTTACTTGCTGTGTGGACGGGACGGGCTAATAACACAGATGTGAGCAGGAGGAGTGCTGCATTTGCAAATGTTCCTCGGGCCTAAGTTGCATTCGGACTAGAATATACAATTCTGATTTCTGCTGCTAACCAATTATTTACCTTCAGTTTGTTTTCTATGAAAGATGAGGCAGCTAATAATGTTTTGCCCTCATGTTGTGCATCTTGGGTTCTCAAAAGTGAGGAAGAACTATTAGCCTGATTGTAAAGATGTGATGCCTCGGGCACTGTGCTTTAGTGCATATAACACACGGATTTACCACCTCAGAATTTAGTCTATTCCAGGTTCAGCTACAAATGTCACGTCCAAACTTAAGCTCTATTCCGTTGTCCAATGAGGGCAAGGTTCTTGCACATGTTTCTCCGAATCCAAGGGCTATTTTATATGAGAACACAAGAACGGCCATAAGGGGTCAGACCAAAGGTCTGTTTGTCCCAGTATCCTGTCTTTTCGCAGTGGCCAATGCCAGGTACCCTAGAGGGGATGAACAGAACAGGTAATCAAATGATTCATGTCTTGTCTCCCATTCCCAACGTCCGACAAACAGAGGCGACAAACATCATTCCTGCCTCTCCTGGCTAATAGCCACTGATGGACCTATCTTCCATGAATTTATCTAGGGTTTTTTTGAACTCTGTAAATCCTGGTCCTCCATCTTCCCATAATAGAGACCTAGGCATTCACCACTTAAATTAAAGATCTGCTGTCACTTATTAGGACTTCTTTTATGATGTGCATCTAATCAGTCAACAGAGGGTACCATTCTTAATTGTCCAAATAATTCCCAAATATGATGTTGAATTTAGACCAGTTCTATACTAGACCAGGAGGGTTGCAGGAATCGACAGACCTTAAGCTAAGCTTGGTGCCATCTTCACAGTGGGAGATCTCCCGTTGTCTTCTCTTATTCCTTGCGACTATGAGGTGTACTGGTGCCCTTTACTAGACTTGCTACATCGAACCCCAGAAGATCGATCTCCAGTGTGACAAGGGGAGATGTGGCCTCAGTGTGAGCTGGAGTGGGCCCAAAAGTATTTACATGAAAAAAATCAGTAATTGATTAACTATCCCTCTTTAATATTGTTAACACACAAGCACTCAGTGAACAACTACTACATGGAAGGTTTAAAGAGGCTTTGACAAGCTATTTTTGGGTTAGCGGGAGATAAGCATTGAGCAGAAGTCAATTTCAAATGTGGGTAATGCTTGACCTTTGACTCAGTTGTGATTTTTCCTTAAAGCTTTCTGAAATTATTTAACCTTCGATCTTCAGGCTGAACTTAATTTTCCATGTTAAAGTTGGAGGAGTGGTAAAATGAAGCTCTAAAGGAAGCTGGTTATAATCTGAGCTAGTGAGAGACTATTGCCTTCCCATAATATTTGGAACTGAATTTTCTGCCTTGCACCCTTCTGCTATTGCCTGTTGCATAAAGTGGCAGGATAAGCTTAATAAAGGAGTCTTGAACATTGCTTAATGGGAAGCCTTCTCCAGGAGGCAGATGGGAAAATATTGTACTGAAGGATGATTTTTTCATTCCTTTTCTACTGGGTGACCTTATCTGACAAGTCCTTATTGTCCCAATTCTTTCTTATAGATGTATTTCTTGTAGGTCTTGTCTGTATTGTTTTTTCCCTTTTTTGCAGTGAGGGAGGAACCTACACTGTAAGAACCAGGTAAGTCACACGAACGTAAACTACATTTTACACTAGTGCAGTGTCTACATTAGTGGTTTGTGTTGGTATTGATTACTTTGACCTAGCCTATACTGATGTAGAATAGTGATAGAAATGTAGCCGTGTTAGTCTGGGGTAGTTGAAGCAAAATGCAGGACAATGTAGCACTTTAAAGACTAACAAGATGGTTTATTAGATGATGAGCTTTCGTTCCACTATTTGATCTGAGGAAGTGGGTCTGGCCCACGAAAGCTCATCATCTAATAAACTATACTGATGTAGATATCCTTGATCCAGATGCTCCCCCTACTGGAGTAAACTTGCAAGTAGAAACAAGTCCTTGTCAACTGCCTATTTTGATATTTGCTTCCAGTATTGCAAATATTACCTAAGTGGGAGGAGCTGCTGATACAAGCCTGGGCAGAAACAGTAGAAGGGATTTAAGAAGTGGGAAACAGTGGTAGGGGAAAAAAACGGGCTAGATTATTCACCCTTTATATTGGAGAAAATCCCCTGTATGTGAAGTCACATTGAGTTCAGTAGGGACATAAAAACAGCCATACTAAGTCAGACCAAAACTCCATCTAGCCCTGTCTTCTGACTGGCCAATGACAGGTGTCCTTGAGAATGAACAGAACAGGTAAAATCAAGTGACCCATCCATCTCTCACCTGTTCCTGGCTTCTGACAAATAGAGACTAGGGACACCATCTCTGTCCATTCTGGCTACTAGCCACTGATGAACCTATCCTCCATGAATTTATCTAGCTTTTTTTTGAATGCTGTTATAGTTTTGGGCTTCACAATATCGCCAAGAAAGACTTCCACAGGTTGACTTTGCAGTGTGAAAAATACTTCCTTTATGTTTGTTTTAAAGCCTGCTATCTATTATTTTTTTAGTGACCCCTACTTCTTGGCTTATAAGAAGGAGTGAATCACTCTTCTTTCTTTTCTTTACTTTGCACCAGTCATGATTTTATAGACCTCCCTCATCTCCCCCCTTAGTCATCTCTCTTCCAAGGTGAAAAGTCCCAGTTTTATTAATCTCTCCTCATATGGCAGCCGTTCCATACTGCTAATAATTTTTTGCCCTTTTCTGAACCTTTTCCAATGCCAAGATACCTTTTTTGAAATGAGGTGACCGCATCTGCATGCAGTATTCAAGATGTTGGTACGTCATGGATTTATGAAGAGGCAATGAGAGAGTCTTGCACTCGATCCCTTTCTTAGTATTACCAACATTGTCCCCCTTTTTTTTTTTTTTTTTTTTAAACTACTGCTGCACATTGAGTGGATGTTTTTCAGAGAACAATCCACAATGACTCCAAGGTCTCTCTCTTGAGTGGTAACAGTTAGTGTAGTACCCGTCATTTTATACATATAACTGGGGTTTTTTCATATGCATTGCTTTGCATTTATCAACATTAAAACTCATATCATTTTGTTGCCCAGTCACCTACTTTTGTGAGATCCTTTTAAAGCACTTCACAGTTTGAACTTAAATATCTCGAGCAGTTGTGTATCATCTGAAAATGTTGCCACCTCATTACTTACCCCTTTCTCCAGATCATTTATGAATGTTGCATGGTACTGGTCCCATTATGGACCTCACCAGTTACTTCTCTCCATTATGAAAACACAGGTGCTCACTGATGGTAGGATCACACATGCTTTACCTCGATAATGCTGGAGGGGAAGGTCGGAGATGTCTGAGAGAAGGCATATGGGTTACTGTAGATAGGAGTAGGGGGAGAATTCTAAAAATCTGTAAAGTACAAAGGAGAGGAGATGATAATGAGACGTGAGTTTGTACTGCAATAAGCAAAAGCAACAAAAATGAGCCATTGTGGTTTGGGGCTGCATGTATGGAATCAGCCAGTTACAGACAAGGATCCAATAGTCTGGTCCCAGCAGTGTTTCCTAAAATGTGAATGCCCTTCAGGGGACAGCAGGGAGATTACAAAGGATTTGTTAGGCTGTGTGGGCAGTTCTTTTTCATTCCCTGTTTTCATTTTTAAAGATTGCACTAGCATTTATAGCTTCAGAAAGAACCTTGAAAACAGGAGCCCAGTGTTGTAGTGTTTGCCTGAAATGATAGCTCCCAGGTATGAACTTCCTAGGTGCCAATGATATTGTAAAGGTCCATGTTAACTACTGTACATATGTACAGGAAAGAGGAAGTGTCATTGTAAAGATCTCTAATATGGTGAGGCCAGGCCTTTAACATTATTTGCTGGGGCTCAAAGGGGGAGGGATTTATTCCCTCTTCCTGATGAGATGGGCATAATTTTTAGAAGCTTGAGAAATGGTGATTGAAGCGGGTGGCTAAGGGCTTTGCTTTGCTGTGGAGTTATCTACCATTGAGTTAGGCTAACTCAAGAGGAGTTAACTTCCATGAAAGCAGTCACACTGCAAAGTAACATTGGGGTCGCACCGTGTGGTTGGATTAGTTGCACCCACTCTATTACTAGCTTGAGCATTGGCTGCACTTCAAGCTCCAATCCACCATCTCATGGAACAGTTCAGGGTCAACTTCTTTGGAGGTGAAATGGTGCTTTAATTGGTGCAAGAGATTTGGGTGTCAGGGAGTTGAGGTAGGAGCAATACCTCACACCTGGAGCTAACACTGTAGAAAAGGCAAAAACTAAAGGAGAATACGAATCTACATACAGTGAAACCTTTGTTATCCGGCACTCTGTTAACCAGAAAACTTTAACCGGCATTTCCCCCAGCCACAATATTGTCACATCTTCAGGCACACAGGCCTGGCTTGGTTTACCATGATTGGCTTAACAAATTTTTATTTAAGAAGTACTAATCTTTAAATCAAAATAGAAATGTGAGAGAACTGCCTCACTACAAAACTACCAATATTAAAAACTTGAGTTTTACTATTGTTGTTCATTGGTTTTTCCTAGGTTGATGGGACCCTCAAATAACCGGAATTTTTAGATAACCAGAACACCGTAATCCCCCAGAGTGCTGGATAACACAGGTTTTACTGTATATTTAAAGGAGTATTTTTAGGGCAGCTGATATAATTTGAGAGCAATGTGATGAAGTTAAGCTTTGGAAAATGTAAGATGAATTTCAAGAATATTAGACTAGAATATGCTTACCTGCTAAATGGCTGATAGTTCAATGATTAGCAGCCAAGTTAGTTCTTTCAGGAAAAACCCATAAAGGGCTTGTTGATTTGAAAAAGTTTGGAGTCACCCCTGGAAGATAACGTACCCTCTTAAAACAGGTAACATAAGAACAGCCGTACTGGGACAGACCAAAGGTCCATCTAGCCCAGTATCCTGTTTTCTGACAGTGGCCAATGCCAGATGCCCCAGAGGGAATGAACAGAAACAGGTAATCATCAAGTGATCCGTCTCCTGTCATCCGTTTCCAGCCACAGATAAGAGACAGTTGTCTGAAAACTTAGCTAGCTTGTCTGAATATCAGTTTACCACAGCTTTTAAAATTCATTTTGAAAGATGCACTTCCTGAATTGAGCCTGAAGCTTGTAACTAACCCCTTAACTCTCTGCTCCAGAGTATTTGAAAGGGTAGTGGTTCTCAGTGAGGATTATGCATTTTAATCGTTATATATAAAATACCTATACACACACACATACTGTGTATTATAATTGAGATTAATTTTTAATCCCAAATAAGCTGTTTACTAAACGAACAATGCTCTATTTAAAGGGATCAGAAACTAGAGGAATATTCAAGGACTTAATTCACCTTTTTATTTAAAACAGGCTGATCCTTTTCAATAGCCTGTGTTTAAATTGGCTTAATTAAAAAAAAAAAGGCTTAGAAACAGTTTTTCCCTATTGTCCATTTTATAGTGTAGCAGATTAGGCATGGAATAAAACACCAGGACTTGACTGCGTGTGAAGGCAAAAATCCGTGATTGCATATGGATTTTGCAACAAAGTAAACCTCAGCACTAAAGTCCTTCAGTAATATATAAATGAAAAAGTCCAGCCACTGTCTGTGCATAGTAGAATTGTAGCCCTTGTGTGATGGAGGTCTTCTGTGCATGCTTTTCACTGGATATATCTACAATGTGTCTGCCTTTGGATGCTTGACCAAAATAGTAGCTGCCATCTTCATAAGAGGGTTCATCTGCATCGAAATAAAGGCCCTGATTCCGCCGAGTCTTTTTCTGAATGGCTGGATCCTTGTCCTATGCTGAGCCTGACTGATTTCAGTGGTGCTGTGCATTGATACAGGATGCCTAAGGAGAACAGCTTGCAGGAGTGGGATATAGGAAAGTTGTGTAGGGTATAACCAATCTACTTTTATTACTGCGGAAAAATCCCAGACATTTAAGCATTAGGTTAATTTCTTGCATTTCCTTCTTCCTGGGTTGATTAAAGGAAAACTTGATTTGCTGTAATCATAGCAAGTGCTTAAGCACACATTGGAGAGGAGAGCGTTATGCTGACTGCAGTAAATATCTGTTAATTTGCTTGAGTAAAGCAAAAGTTTTTATTGCTAATTTTATAATATTAGCTGCAGAGGACTGCATGAATACTCAAATGTTAACATAAGTGTTCTGGTCTTTTTTTTCATAACATGGAATGCAAGCTATGCAATATTACTGCAGACTCATCTGCATGTTGTCAATCAAGTTATTAAGAAGGCAGATGAGGCTGTCAACCTCTGTCAGACTTTCATGGCATATGAAAAATATTGAACTGCTAAGAATAAAAGTTGCCAAGAAAACTACAAAATTAGGTGCTCCAATAGAAATCAACATTGTCTTTCCTTTGTAGAATTTGTAAATGCTGAACTATTGGAGGTGGTGCTAAGCAGGGAGAACAGCAAAACAGAGACAATGGATTTCAGGAAGGCAGATTTTAGTAAATGCAGAGATCTGGTAAGTAAGGAAGAAAGACTAAGGGAAAACAACTGAAAGAGTTTCTAGTTATTCAAAGGGACATTATTAAGGGCCCAAAAGCAAACTGTTCCACTGTGTAGGAAAGATAGAAAGCATGGCAGAAGACTACCTTGGCTTAACCAGTAAATCTTGCATGATCTAAAAATAAAAAAGGAGTCATATAAAAAGTGGAAACCAGGGCAAATTACAAAGGATGAATATAAGCAAACAATACATATATGAGGGGGCAAGATTAGAAAGGCAAATGCACAAAACAAGCTCAAACTAGCTAGAGACATAAAGGATAACAAGAAGACATTCCATAAATATATTAGAAGCAAGAGGAAGACCAAGGATGGGGTAGGCCTATTGCTCAGTGAAGAGAGAGAAGCAATAACAGGAAATTTGGAAATGGCAGAAGTGCTTAATGACTTTGTTTTGGTCTCCACCAAGAAGTCTAATGATGAAGGAATGCCTAACAGTGAATGCTTGTAGAAATGGGGTACGTTTAGAAGATAAAATAAAAAAAGAGCAAGTTAAAAATTACTTAGAAAAGTTAGATGTCTGCAAGTCACCAAGGCCTGATGAAATACATCCTAGAATACTCAAGGAGCTGATAGAGGAGGTATCTGAGCCTTTAGCAATCATCTTTGAAAAATCATGAAAGTCAGGAGAGATTCCAAAAGACTGGAAAAGGGCAAAAATATAGTGCCCATCTATAAAAATGGAAATAAGAACAACTCAGGAAACTACAGACCAGTCAGTTTAACTTCCGTGCGAGGAAAGATAATGGAGCATGTAATTAAGGAATTCATCTTTAAATATCTGGAAGAAAATAAGGTGATAAGTAACAGCCAGTATGGATTTCTAAAGAACAAATCATGTCAAACCAATCTGATAGCTTTCTTTGATAGGATAACAAATCTTGTGGATAAGGGAGAAGTGGTGATGTAATATACCTAGACGATAGTAAGGCATTTGATACAGTCTTGCATGATCTTATCAATAAACTAGTAAAATATAACTTAGACGTGGCTACTATAAGGTAGGTTCATTACTGGCTCTGGATAACCTTTCTCAGAGAGTAGTTATTAACGGTTCACAATCATGGTGGAAGGGCATAACAAGAGGGTTTCCTCAGGGGTCTGTTTTGGGACTGGTTCTGCCTCAATACTGTCATAAACGATTATATATCAGGCAGAGAGTACGCTTATTAAGTTTGCAGGTGATACCAAACTGAGAGGGTTTGCAAGTTCTTTGGAGGATAGAGTCATAATTTAAAATGATCTGGACAAATTGGAGAAACGGTCAGGAAAATAGGATGAAGTTTAATAAGGACAAATACAAAGTACTCAACTTGGGAAGGAACAATCAGTTTCACGCATACAGAATGGAAAGCGACTGTCTAGGAGGGAGTACTGCAGGAAGGGATCTAGGGGTCATAATGGACCACAAGCTAAATGTGTCAGCAGTAACACTGTTACAAAAAAAGCAAAAATGCTTCTGGGATGCATTAACAGGAATGTTGTGAGCAAGACACGAGATGTCAGTCTTCTGCTCTACTCTGTGCTGGTTAGGCCTCAGTTAGAGTATTGTGTCCAGTTCTGGGAACTGCATTTCAAGAAAGATGTGGAGAAATTGGAGAAGGTCCACAGAAGAGCAACAAGAATGATTAAAGGTCTAGAGAACATGAGCTGTGAAGGAAGAATGAAAGAACTGGGCTTGTTTAGTTTGGAAAGGAGAAGACTGAGGGGACGTGATAGCGGTTTTCAAGTATGTAAAAGGGTGTCTCAAAGAGAAGGGAGGAAAAATGGTCCTCGACCATTGAGGATAGGACAAGAAGCAATGGGATTAAACTGCATCAAGGGAGGTTTAGGTTGGACATTAGGAAAGAGTTCCTAACTGTCAGGGTGGTTAAACACTGGAAAAAGTTGCCTAGGGAGGTTGTGGAATCTCTCTCTCTGGAGATATTTAAGAGCAGGTTAGACACTTATCTATCAGGGACAGTTTAAATGCTGCTTGGTCCTGCCATGAAGGGAGGGGACTGTACTCAATGACCTGTCAAGGTCCCTTCCAGTTCTACTGTTCTGTGATTCTCTCTCTTAAATGTGCAATAACATGATGTAAATCCATCAAAAAATCTCCCTAAAACAGGCTGGCATCTTCCAGTTACAAACCCCTAAGAGAGCAGACTGACACTGAGGCCTTGTCTTCATTTACCAGGTGATTGATTCTGTGGAGACTGATCTCCCAGGGGCCATTTAGTAAAGACACATTAAATTGACCATTGATTGTGCTCCTGTTGACTCAGGTGCTCTGCTGGGTTGCGAGAAGGGATGTCGATGGGAGAGTTTCTGCAGTCGACCCTGCACAGTAAGGATGCGGCAGTAAGTTGAACTAAGGAATGTCAACTCCAGCTATGTTGGTCACGTAAATGGAGTTGCATATCTTAGTTCAACTTTGCCCCCTAGTGTAGACCTGGCCCAGGCCTGGGCAAAATATGGCCTGCAGGCTGGATTTGGTCCCCGAAGTCACTGGATCCAGCCCGCAGATGCAGCAGGGAGCCCCAGGCGGGCTCCCTGCTTACCTTGCCCCATCTGCTTGCTGTTTAAAGAAGCAGCTGCTAAGCCATTTTTTTTTTATAACTGTGAGCCTGGAGGTAAGTGGGGAAAGGCTTCATAAGCTGCCCCGCCCCCAGCACAATCCCATTGGTCAGTTTCTGGCCAATGAGAACTCCTGATTAAAAACAAGCAGCACACAAAGCACCCACCCCCCCATTCCCTCTGCTTGTAGTTGTTCACACATGCACATGGCCCCTGCAGGGATGGGTCAGGAAAGCTGCCTGAGAACCCTGTTGGGCTGCTGGCCGGGAGTCACCCAGGTAAGTCTCCCAGCCAGAGCCTGCCTTTGGCACTCCAACGCCTCTCTCTGCCTCCCCTCTGCCTCCCCACTCCTGCCCCTGCTACCCTACATGACCCAAACCCTCTGTACCCCTCCTGCACCCATGCTTCTTCCCGGATCTGGGACTCTGATCCTCTGCTCAAGGTCACAATCCCTTCCTGCCCTAGGTCCCAACCCAAATCCCTGCCACCCAGTCCCCTGCCCTACAACCCAACAAGCTCCTTCACCCAAACACCCTCCCAGACCTCACTCTCTGTTCTGCACCCCAATCCTTTACCCCAAGTTCCCTTCTACACCCAACCTCCATCCCAGTCCCCAAACTTTCTCCTTTAATATCATGGAAGAGTGCAGCCCTTGATCATTTTCCAAAATCTTGGAGTGCCCCCCCCCTCAAAAATTATTGCCCACTCCTGACCTGGCCTGAACTATCCTCTAGCACCCAAGACTCCAGAATCTAATTCCCGAGTGGAGATCCTCATGCTGAAATTTCTCTGCTGTAGAGATTTACATTTTGTTCTTGGTTCTCCAGAATGGGCGGTGTTCAAGGGTGGCTTTTTATAGTAAGAGACTTGTGTAAAAGGTTACTGTGGATTGCGCCTCTTAGGCACTTCAAATCTGGCTTCTTTTTGCTCACTGTCTTCCACAGACCTCAGATGTTCTAAAGCTAGAGCTCCATAGAGTGGCCAGTGGCACCAGCAGAGGAGAGAGAGAGAGAGAGAGAGAGAGCTCAGGCAGCCAAACCCCAAGTCAGATGTGCTGGTATGGCTCAAACTCAACACCTTAAAGCCAATAGGAAGGCTGGATAGCATTTGGTGTAATACACTTCCTGAACCTGATGTGGCACAGAGGTTTGCAGAAGCATTTTGCACTACTTACAACTTCCAGATTTTTTACACTGTAGCACCGCCTGTAGGTCTCTCAGACATTCGTGACTGTCGTCAATTTTTCATTCATTACCTTCAAATTGCAAAAGAAAAAGCCATGAGATTTCAGATGCATCTGCACTCCCGTCACACACCTTGATGCAGTGTGTTCCTCAATGACCTATCCTGCTCTACCCTCGAAGGTCCAGGCTTTCTAGTGCTTGCCATCAAAAACTGTAGACAGACTCTCAGAATCCATTATTTCCTGGTGTGACTGCAATCAAGATTTTCAAGAAAGTCCTGAATTTAATGCATATGCAGTCTGTTAAATTCTTCTGAATGGCTCTGAAAATTTGGCCACTTATGCTGCATCCAAATGGAAGCTGAGCTCTTAAAGATCTGTCCCCTATTCAAGCCAACTTTGATTAATCATCATTGTATTATGCCATACATACACACTTTGCCCAGAGAAAGATGGTCTGTTTTAGATGATATCAGCCAGAATTCCTGGCTCTCAGCCTGTTGCTTAGTCCCTATACTATGCTACTCACTGAATAAATACTCATTTTTAACAAGGTAATCAAGTAAACTTTGAGTTACTTGTTGGCAAACTCTTTAAAAGCTTGATCCAAAACCCATTGAGTTAAATGGAAGTCTTTTTATTGGTTTTTATGGGGTTTTGGATTAATCCCGAATAGCAGAGTGCCCTACAGGGAAATCAGAGCGATAACCCAGCTTTTAACTCAGGTCTATTTGTAGAACATAGATGGCTATAACCAAGTTACTGCTGCCTTGGTAGAGATCATTCAACTTGAATACATGCAAAGAACTTGCATTAATACTTGTTAATTCACTGAATGTAAAATGAGCATCAAAAGCTTTTAGGGACCTTAGGTAGATTTGTACTTGACCGGATGTTTTCATGATAATTTTTCTATAGGTTTCTGTTGCATTGTTTTAGTTTGTGGGGCTAAATTCTGATAATTCTGAACTGCTCTGATTACAGCAGAGTAGTAAACTTTCTTTGTCACAGTCATGTACTGCAGGTCATTACAGCTTTACAAATTGAATTAGGAGTGTTTAAATTATAATGCACGATCAAAAGCAGCAGCTTCAGTAAAGGTTTTCTTCCTTTAGTCAGTGCACTTCCTTAGCATTGGGGGAGGAATTTCTTGGACTAAATTTTCAGGCATGCTAGGACAGTTTTCCTGTTTCTCTGGGAACATATGGCTCTCTGGTACAGTGCACATGAACTTTTTTTCATAGTTCTGCTTTCTTCCTGGTACGATTCTGAGTAGAATTAGAGGGCAACAAGGCAAGATCTCTACAGAAAGGCTTTCCCCACCTCAAACTAAAAGCTTAAAACTTGAACCACAAAGCTTAAATGTTGAGCTTCCTCACAGATTAGGGAGCATTCAATACATACATGGGCAAAAACATCTCTAATGAAATTCCAAGAAATTCCATTCTGCTCTGATGCTCCAGAGGGCTTTGAGTTGCATCAGTCAGTCATGAAACTTGCCAGAAGAGTGAACTGTTGCCCATAGTTATGACACATTCTGAGATGGAGCAGGGGTGCTTTCCTTGGATTATTTTTTTAAACTTGTACATATGCTGTGCTTTCCTTACCTTATTCTGTGGACCTGATCGTGAGGAGAGCTGCTCCCTGTTCAACTTCTAGGGTGTGTCTAGACTACCTAGTTTTGTCGACAAAAGTGGACTTTTGTCGACAAAGCTATACCAGCGTCTACACTACCGCTGAGTTCTGTCGACATAACGTCGACAGAACTCAGCAGTTTTGTCGACGCTGGTATACCTCATTTTACGAGGCATAACACCTTCTGTCGACAGAACTCTGTCGACAGAAGGTGTTATTGCCTGTAACATTGCGTCCAGACTACGGAGTTCTGTCGACAAAGCAGCTTGCTTTGTCGACAGAACTCAATGTGTCTGGACGCTCTTTGTCGACGGAAGTTTTGTCGACAGTATCTGTCGATGGAAGTTTTGTCGACAGTGTCTGTCGACAAAACTTCCGTCGACAAAACGCGGTAGTCTAGACGTACCCCTGACTTCAGAGGATTGAGGGTGCTTAGGGCGTGATCGGTGTCTCATCTATACTAGATTCCTAGTTGGGTTAACTTTCTTTACATTGAATTACTTGTGCTATTGCCTATAATAATGCACATTTTCTTTAATGCAATGTTGATTCAACCCTACCCTATCAATGATCATTTTGGTGTCTGTCAATTCTATCTCTGATCATTCCAACCCATCTCTACCACCTTTTTAAACTATAAGTATGACATTGCCAGCCCTTCAGTCTAATCAGCTGAACCTCTTTCAGTCTCATTGATCGAGTCCCCAGACTCAAGACCAAATTTCATGCCTCATTGTAACAAGAAGTTGTTCACAACTGTCTGTAGGGGGGAGGGAGCTCTAAAATCCAGCCTTTCAAAAGGCTTTGATGAAGAAAAATACTATTTCTCTAACTGCAGCAAATGAAAAAGTTTTTCTCTTGGGAGTAGTGGTCATGCTTATGGAAATGCAGAGAGTACTTGAAATATTTATAGTAGGTTCTCTCACTTCTGTACCCATTTTTTATTGATATGTATTTACAAGTCCACTAAGAAAAATCTTAACACATAGTATTTGAAAGAGCTTTATTTAGATTTAGTATTTTGAAGGGTTCAGTAAAATTTTTAGTGCTTCTTTATTAACCTTGGGGCACAAGATTTAATATTTCAAGTAGGAATGGTAAAAGCAGCTTGAGTCTGATTTACTTTTTTTATTTTACATAAAGATAAATGTTGAAAACACACTTTTTCAGAGGTGCCATCTGTTCTGCATTGACCTTAATTTTCTGCACGAGTGCTTTTCTTCAAATGTTTTAAGCCGTGTCTACATTTCATTTGGTTGGGAGTGTTTAGGTTAGTTTGCTGAGCAGGAAATCAAATATTCTGATGGCAAACACACCATTATGTTGCAAATGATTCCCTTTGTGTAATTTAGCCTGTCGCTTTGTAAATATTCAACAGACATGCTGTTAGGTTTGCTTCTCGCTGACACAAGGCAGGTCAGCAACATGTGGAACTGGGTTTCTTTTGAATTACAGTATGCCATATAATGGAGGACTCAGGCACAAAATGCCTACTCCTAGCAATAGATGCCCACACCAAACAACCAGCATGAGTGTGCTTCCCGCGACATGGACATCTAACTAGTTGTGATAATACAATGGTTGAAACAATTTCATGGCCTCATTGGTGTTCAGTATTCATAATGGGACAACAGTGACCTTACAGAGATTCTTCTGTGAAAGGACGTAACTAAGATACTTCTGTTCCTGGCCTGAGCTACTTGGCAGGGGAACTGTCCTTGATAATATCCTTTTCTCCCATAAGATCACCCAGAAACAATGAAATCTGCTTGTAATGGGGTGCAATGACAGAAGTCCCCTTGTGATTGTTCCCCAGTACACTGATCATGCCACTGATGCCTGCTGTCTTCCTCTCTGGGGCTCCCCACCCCTCTGTCCTGCTGGGCCAGGTCCTCTGGTCTCCCCCAGACAAGGCACAGAGTTGGGATTACCACCCCCTGCAAAGCAATACAGACACTGAACCACTTCAGATCTGGGATGACTCCACTCTAGGGCTCAGCATCCAGAAAAACAACCGTCAAAAGGGCTGAAAACTCCAACTAAATCTGTCTGTGTCAAAGTTTTATACAGGAAAAACTCACAAGACAAGCGCTCTTTATCAGTGAAAGAAAGAGATGCACAGAGGTTGCTCCCTTCCTCAGTGCCGGTTATTTACAATTGACCTGATAATAAACAAGAGTTTTTATTAAATACAAACAGTAGGATTTAGTGGTTGAAATGAAAACAGGCAGATCAAAGTAGATTACTAAATTAAAATGAACAGAAAATACGTAGCTTGTTCTAATCCATTAAGAAACGTCTTGCATGCAAATTATTACCCTAAACAGCTGTTCTTATTCCAGGTATGAGCTTCAAATCAGACTTGGTCTTTACTCTGACTTGGGTCTCCAGCCCTCTTCAAAGGTCTTTGTATCTACTTAGGATGTTCCAGGCAATTTTAAAAGCCAGCTTAATACAAATGATTGATCACTTCCCATTGCTTAAGTGGACTGTCCCCCATGGCAGGAATCTTTGTTTGGCATCCCTCTTCCCATGGAAAATTCTACCAAACAGTAACAGGTGGTATGGTTACATGTCTTTCTAGGACCCAGGACCGTTTGGGCTTTCAGGACAAAGAAGGTTTACAGGTCATTGAGTTGATTACTGAGTCATTAAGTTTCCTGGGCTCCAACAATGGCCCTCATTAACACGTTTCGAACTTATAAACAGATTCACACTTCATATTTCTAACTTCTCATACAAGAATGAAAATTGATAGATGACATCAGCTATTTTGTCTAAAACATCTTGGAATTATGCATCTTCAAATTTATATTTTTCATATTCATAAGCCAATTTTCATAAAGCATGAGAGGAGCTGTCACATTGTGCTCATGGTTTCAGCTCCTTTCATGCTTATGCTGACCTGTAGATCTACCCACGGATGTTAGAACGACCTATTCTAAGGCCTGGCTGCACACCCTGACTTGAAGTGATTTCCACCATATGCAGGATTTACAGTTTTGTTTATTGGCTTTTAGCAGTGCCACTATACAAAGTATTGTAGCACCATTCAATCTACCACCTCCTTTTCCTATTCCAACTTGCTTCTGTCCATCCTGTCCTTGGGTTGGCCTGACTGACAACTTCCCCTCTATCTCACCGTTGACTTGGGTAGCCAAAACTGAACTGTTGATCTCTCTTCTCAAACTTCTGCACCAGTCTTCTGTCACTGTTGAAAACACCAATCTCCTCTCCCAAGTTCTTTGACTTCTCTCTTTCCCTTGCCTTATGCTGCTAGGCCATGTCTAACATGTGTGATTGCTCCCTCTTTTATTTCAGATCCATACTTTTCTTTCTGGCCAGACAATCAAAACTCCCATTCAGGACCTAATCATTCCCATCTTGACTAATGCAGCCTTCTTCTCCCATTTCCTTGACAGCATCGTTTCCCTTCTGTTCAGTCCATTCAAACCATTGCTGCTAGGATCCTTTTTGTTTCTAATTGCTTTGATTATGTTAGATTTGATCCTTTTCTTTGACTTTCCCTGTTTAAATTTTGTCTTTTCCTTCAGGGAACTTCACATCTCTCCTTTCCTGACTTCCCATGGGATATGCTGGTGGTAAGCTTGTGAGCCACCTAGTGAAGTCACGGCCTTTACCAGTATGTCTATATGTGGGCTGATAGCAATTGGTGTTGGGAAAGGCCATCAGGTCCAACCTCCTGAGAGTATAAAATAAAATCCCCTCCACAAGTTAAAGGATTTGTGAGATTTGTAAACACACTAAAAGGAGAATTGGTTCCTTATTTTTCTTAAAAAATATGGATCACTCTAGGGCTGTGTCCAGACTCAGGGGTTTTTTCGGGAAAAGTAGCCTTTTTCCGAAAAAACTTCCCCTGCGCCCAGACTCAAGCCGCGTTCTTTCGAAATTAAATCGAAAGAACGCGGCTTTTCTTTCGATGGCGGTAAACCTCATTTCACGAGGAAGAACGCCTTCTTTCGAAAGTTCCTCTTTCGAAAGAAGGCGTTCTTCAATGTAAATAGGGCTTCTTCGAAAGAGAGCATCCAGACTCACTGGATGCTTTCTTTCGAAAAAGCAAGCCGCTTTTTCGAAAGTTCAACGTGCAGTCTAGACGCTCTCTTTCGAAAGAGGCTCTTTCGAAAGTATCTTTCGAAAGAGGCTTGCAGTCTAGACATAGCCTAGTTTCCTCCATGTCTATCTTCAAGCATTTTAGCTCTAACTCACACAATATTTGGCTTGTGTTAAACATCATGCTGTTGGTTTTGAGGCTGAGGCTTAGCAAATGAAGATGCACTTTCTTAAATGGGTTTGATTCATCAAGAAGAGTTCCCAAATCCTACATCAAAAAGGTGCTCAGCAGCTTTTTGAAAAGGCCTGATGTCTGCAGTTGCTCAGCAGCCAGAAGATCAGCTTTAATTAATATTTTAATTAAACTGAAGGAAGCAGGATCTGAAGGATGCATCTCCTACAACTAGCTCGAAGTGGGGAAAGACCTTGGGTGTACCTATATAAATACAGAAGCTTCAGGGGGGAGCCGAGTTAGTCTGTACAGGAAAAAACAACAAATGGTCTCGTGGCACTTTGTAGACTGGCAGGGCGTGTGGATGGTGTCATGGGCTTTCGTGGGCATGGACCACTTCTTCAGATGACCGGAGTTTTCATCTGAAGAAGTGGGCTGTGCCCAAGGAAGTTCATGATACCATCCACATGTTTTGTTAGTCTATAAAGTGTTACCAGTCCATTTGTTATTTTTTATATAAATACAAGTTTGCTTCTGCTTTGCTAGATTGGTTAGATATTCAGCACATGGAGTGATGGGTAAACAGTGCAGTGGCAAAATTTGCAGATGATACCAAACTGCTCAAGACAGTTAAGACCAAAGCAGGCTGGGAAGAGCTTAAAAAAGTTCTCACCAAACTAGAGCATGTCTAGACTGCCTGCAGTTTTAGAAAGAAGATATGCAAATTTGGTGTGAATTTGCTTATCTTCTGATCCCGTTTTAAAAAAAACTCTTCTGAAAAGAAACAAACAGTCTAGATGTGGTTCTTTTGGGGGAAAAAATCCATTTTTGAAAGGGCCAAATTTGCATATCTTCTTTCAAAAGCCACGGGCAGTCTAGACGTGCTCCAAGTGAATGGGCAACGAAATGGCAATTGAAATTTAATGTTGATAAACATAAAGTAATGCACATTGGAAAAAATAATCCCAACTACACATACAAAATGATGGGGCCTAATTTAGCTATAACTACTCAAGAGATATCTTGGCATCATTTTGGATAGTTCTCTGAAAACATCACTCCATGTGCAGCAGCAGTCAAAAAAGCAAATAGAATGTTAGGAATAATTAAAAAAGGGATAAAGAATCAGAGAATATCTTATTTCCTCTATAAAAACCAGGGTGTGCCCACATCTTGAGTACTGTGTACAGATGTGGTCACCTCGTCTCAAAAAAGGTATCTTGGCATTGGAAACGGTCACAAAAATGATTAGGGGTTTTAAGCAGGTCCCATATGAGACTAAAAAGACTTACATAAGAACATAAGAACGGCTGTACTGGGTCAGACCAAAGGTCCTTCTAGCCCAATATCCTGTCTACCGACAGTGGCCAGCACCAGGTGCCCCAGAGAGGGTGGACCGAAGACAATGATCAAGCGATTTGTCTCCTGCCATCTCCAGAGGCCAAGGACACCATTTTATCCCCTGGCTAATAGCCTTTTATGGACCTAACCTCCATGAAATTATCTAGCTTCTCTTTAAACTCTTTTTTAGTCCTAGCCTTCACAGCCTCCTCTGGCAAAGAGTTCCACAGGTTGACTACACGCTGTGTGAAGAAGAACTTTCTTTTATTCGTTTTAAACCTGCTACCCATTAATTTCATTTGGTGTTCTCTAGTTCTTCTATTTAGGGAACTAATAAATAACTTTTCTTTATCGGCCCTCTCCACACCACTCATGATTTTATAGACCTCTATCATATCCCCCCTCAGCCTCCTCTTTTCTAAACTGAAAAGTCCCAGTTGCTTTAACCTCTCCTCATATGGGACCCGCTCCAAACCCCTAATCATTTTAGTTGCCCTTTTCTGAACCCTTTCCAAGGCCAAAATATCTTTTTTGAGGTGAGGAGACACATCTGTACACAGTATTCAAGATGTGGGCGTACCATAGTTTTATACAGAGGCAGTAAGATATTCTGTGTCTTATTTTCTATCCCTTTCCTAATAATTTCTAGCAACCTATTTGCCTTTTTGACTGCCTCTGCACACTGCGTGGAAGTTTTCAGAGAACTGTCCACGATAACTCCAAGATCCCTTTCCTGATTTGTCGTAGCCAAATTAGCCCCCATCATACTGTACATATAGTTGGGGTTATTTTTCCCAATGTGCATTACTTTACACTTATCCACATTAAATTTCATTTGCCATTTTGCTGCCCAATCACTGAGTTTGGTGAGATCTTTTAGGAGTCCCTCACAGTCTGCTTCTGTCTTGACTATCCTAAACAGTTTGGTATCATCCGCAAACTTTACTACCTCACTGCTTAACTCTTTCTCCAGATCATTTATGAATAAGTTGAAAGGATTGGTTCCAGGACTGACCCTTGGGGTACACCACTAGTTACCCCTCTCCAATCTGAAAATTTACCATTTATTCCTACCCTTTGTTTCCTGACTTTTAACCAGTTCTCAATCCAAGAAAGGACCTTCCCTCTTATCCCATGGCCATGTAATTTACACAAGAGCCTTTGGTGAGGGACCTTGTCAAAGGCTTTCTGAAAATCCAAGTATACTATATCTACTGGATCCCCCTTATCCGCATGCTTATTAACCCCTTCAAAGAACTCTAATAGATTAGTAAGACAGGATTTCCCTTTACAGAAACCATGTTGACTTTTGTCCAACAAATTATGTTCTTCTACATGCTTCACAATTTTATTCTTTACTATTGTTTTGACTAATTTGCCCGGTCCTGAAGTTAGACTTACCAGTCTGTAATTGCCAGGATCGTCTCTAGAGCCCTTTTTAAATATTGGTGTCGTGTTGGCTACCTTCCAGTCATTAGGTACGGAAGCCGATTTAAAGGATAGGTTACAAACCACAGATAATAGCTCAGCAATTTCCCATTTGAGTTCTTTTAGAACCCTTGGATGAATGCCATCCGGTCCCGGAGATTTGTTAACATTAAGTTTTTCTATTTGTTCCAAAACCTCCTCTAATGACGCTTCAATCCGGGACAGGTCCTCAGATTCATCGCCCACAAAGGACGGTGCAGATTCGGGAATCTCCCCAATGTCCTCAGCCCTGAAGACTGAAGCAAAAAAATCATTTAGTTTCTCCGCAATGGCTTTATCGTCCTTGATTGCTCCTTTTATAGCTCGATCATTTAGGGGACCCACAGGTTTTTTAGCAGGCTTCCTGCTTCTAATGTACTTAAAAACATTTTGTTATTTCTTTTTGAGTTTTTGGCTAGCTGCTCCTCAAAATCTTTTTTTGCTTTTCTTATTACATTTTTACACTTGATTTGACAGTGTTTATGTTCCTTTCCAATCCTTTCTTTTTATCTCACTAGGATTGGACTTCCAATTCTTAAAAGATACCTTTTTGTCCCTCACTGCTTCTTTTACATGGCGGTTAAGCCACGGTGACACTGTTTTAGGTCTCTTGCTATGTTTTTTAATTTGGGGTATACATTTAAGTTGGGCCTCTATTATGGTGTCTTTAAAAAGTTTCCATGCAGCTTTCAGGGATTTGGCTCTAGTCACTGTGCCTTTTAATTTCTGTTTAACTAACCTCCTCATTTTTGTGTAATTCCCCTTTTTGAAATTAAATGCCAGGGTGCTGGACTGCTGAGGTGTTCTTCCCACCACAGGAATGTTGAATGTTATTATATTATGGTCACTATTCCCAAGCAGTCCTGTAACAGTTATTTCCTGGACCTGATCCTGCACTCCACTCAAGACTAAATCGAGAATTGCCTCTCCCCTTGTGGGTTCCTGCACCAGCTGCTCCAAGAAGCAGTCATTTAAGCCATTGAGAAATTTTATCTCCACTTCTCTTCCTGAGGTGACATGTATCCAGTCAATATGGGGGTAATTAAAATCCCCCATTATTATAGAGTTCTCTGTTTTGGTAGCCTCTCTAATCTCCCTCAGCATTTCAATGTCAGTATCGCTGTCCTGGTCAGGTGATCGGTAATATGTCCTTACTGCTAATTTCTTATTATTGGAGCATGGAATTACTATCCATAGCAATTCTATGGAACGTGTTGATTCATTTAATATTTTTATTTCATTTGATTCTACATTATCTTTCACATACAGTGCTACTCCGCCACCCACCCGGCCTGCTCTATCCTTTCTATATATTTTATATCCCGGTATGATTGTGTCCCACAGATTTTCCTCATTCCACCAGGTTTCAGTGATGCCTATTATGTCAATCTCCTCATTTAATACGAGGTACTCCAGTTCACCCATCTTATTAGTCAGACTCCTAGCATTTGTGTAGAAGCATTTTAAAAAATTTTGAACTTGAACTTTTCAGCTTAGAAAAGAGGAGACTAGGGGGAGATATGATAGAGATCTATAAAATCATGATTGGTGTGGAAAAAGTGAATAAGGAAAAGTTATTTACTTGTTCCACAACATAAGGAATAAGGGGTCACCAAATGAAATTATTAGGCAGCAGGTTTAAAAGAAAAGGAATTTTTTCTTCATGAAGCACACAGTCAACCTGTGGAACTCCTTGCCAGAAGATGTTGTGAAGACCAGGACTTTAACAGGGTTAAAAAAGAACTAGATAAATTCATGGAGGTTACGTTCATCAATTGCTATTATCCAGAATGGGTAGGAATGGTGTCACTAGTATTTGCTTGTCAGAGGCTGGAAGTGGATCCACAGGGGAGGAATCATGTGATGATTACCTGTTCTGTTCACTCCCTCTGGGGCATCTGGCATTGGCCACTGTTGCAAGACAGGATACTGGGCTAGATGGACCTTTGGTCTGACCTAGTATGGCCATTCTTTTGTTAGTATATTGCTCATTGTAATCAACTTAATTTGTGACCCAGCACCAGCTAGGTTTGTATGGGATAGCTATATAGTTACCAGAGTTTGAAATTTCGTATGAATACAGAAAAGTAGAACTGTGCTAAATTGTTCCAAATGAAAGGGCTCACAGTTAGCAGAAAGAAACTTGCTAAGTGGGGGCTGAACTTTCAGGGCTCTATGAGAGAGCAGGGTGAGGGAAGGTTATCCTGGTCAGGAGGCTATATGGCATCCCCTGCCTGGACTGGTGTGACTCTGTCTTGCCTCCTCTCCCCCATTCAAAGACCAGAACTAAATGGGCATCATTAGGTGCCTCTTATGTTAATTGTATCAGGGTTGTGTTTCTTCTACCCTGCTTGTTAAGAGTTGAAATCACTGTGAGCTGAAATCATTGGAGACTGATGGGCAGAAGTCACAGCCAAGAAATGGATGGCAGCAGATAGTGACTGAGCGCATAGGTGTCTAGTAGCCTAGGCGGGGGAAGGCATTCCTTTCCTGCACCACCAGGCACAGCCCTTCCCCAACCCCAGAATGCCTACAGCAGGAGTGTTGTTGCCTCCAGCGTCCCCCATCCCTGTGCTCCTGGTCTAAGAGGCTGGAACCATGCAACCTCCTCCCCTCCCCTGGTGCTCTGGGAGCTGCACTGTGTGCACACGCCTCCTCACTTCTCTTCCTCTCCCTGGTGCTCCGGGGAGGCTGGGGCGCTCTCAGCATGTTGCCCCCTCCTGGGGAGGGCATGCTCGGTGTGTCCTGCCTTCTCCTCTCCCGGGGGTCGGGGCTATAGATGGGGCTGGGGCCTGTCCCCCAAGTTCCAGCTGCACCAACCACCCATGACTGATAGCCAGCAGGGTGGCAGTGGAGAGATGCGGTGAGCAGCCAGCGGAGTGGGCACAACAAGCAGCCAGCAGATTGGCAGCAGAAAGGTGGGACAAATGGCAAGTAGTGAGGGAGGCAGAGGAGAGTGGTGAGCAGTGTCTCTCTACCTCTTCCCCTCAGAATGGGAGGTGAACTGTGTAGATGCACCTCTGAACTTGGTCTGCTCTGACCAAGGGCAGTAACTGTGAGTGGGCTGCAGAGAAGGTTTCAGCATGTGAAGGGGACATTTACTTTGAAGTAGGAATAAGAGATCCTCCAGAAAAGGGCTTTATTCCAGAGGATCGTGCTAGTCTAGACGCTCTTTTCCGGCTTTTCCCCAAGCTGGAAAAAAAGCGGCGGCCATGTTTATTTAAATCCCCCACGGATTTCCCTATTCCAAAGTTGTAAATTAGCATGCCTCTTCCGGAGAAGGGGCCAGTGTAGACGTAGCCTGATTGTTTTTACATGCTCAGTGAAGGAAACAATGACAACTGAAACCAATGCAAAGCATTACCCATTTGGTACTGAACAATATTATGTAATCAGATGAGGACTAAAGACATATCAGTACATTGGATTGACAATGTATAACAAGGTGTCACTGGACCTCCTTTGGGTCTGCCCCTGCTGCACCATAAATCAGAGACCTTTGCATTGGTGCTATCACTCATGCTCTTTATTTGCAGTGTATGGTCCCACCATCACCACCTTGCTACAGACAGCTTCAGCATTACAGAATCATAGACCAATAGCTCCTATACCAAAGATCTCCCACTCTTTCTACTCCCTTGTCCTACCCCTGCCCGCTTTTAGGTAGCCTCTGGCTAATCAGGCTGGCAGCTGTCCCCTGTTTGCCCGTCACCCTGGGCTTACTCAACCAGCTCCAATTTCCCTATTGATTGGAACTGGTGTGACAGGCATGGCTCAGCTTTCCTTTAGCCAGCACCCTGTCACACAAGGGCTTGGCACTGCAGAATGAGCCTGCCCTCCTTTCACTAATCTGGTTAAATCCCTGAAAATCAGGCCTCAGTGGGCTTTATTTTTCAGGCATATTTTAGTGAGCAAATACAGTTTGTATTGGACCTTCAGTGCTAATGAATAATATATAGATCTTATAGATCACTTGATAAAGAAGGTAAGTGTGTCATTATCTCCTCTTTACAGAGGAGGAAACAGCACCAAGAGGTGAAGCGATTTACCACTCAATTGGCCAGTTGCACAGCTGGGAATGTAGTATAACTTGTGCCTCTCACATCTTCGACAGAATGGTCAGCTATGTTCTAGCAGAAGTCAGGGGATCTCCATTTTTTTTTTCATGTGACTCACATCTTAATAGACTCTAGTGCTATTCCATTTCCATTAGCAATTGCATGGCCTACCTCCTCTCCTATTCCTATACATCCCTGTGGGAGGTATAGCAAATGGGCATATGGAAAAGTACAGGAGGAGAGTAGCATTTTAACTGAATTTGCAGGATTAGTGATTAGGAGAATAGTTTGGCTTCTCAGCTGAACAAATTTGATGTAATGTTGATAGAGTAAATGATACCCCACAATGTTAACTACTTCATTACTAAAACTGAACTTTATGCTTAGCCTGTTGTCCTTGAAGAATTAGTGCCAAAGCAGCAGAGTCTACCTTCTTCTTGCTGAAACAAATGTGTGTATGGTTTTTAAATTCAGATATTACATGCACAGTTCAGTGGTCCTGCCCACAGCATCTAAACAATACTAAAGTAGATCCTGAATATTAATAAGAAGCACAGATACTACTATAAAAAGGGATGGATGGACATATCTCTATATAACTACAGGCAGTCCCCGGGTTACATGGATCCGACTTACATCGGATCCCTACTTACAAACGGGGTGAGGCAACCCCACACTAGCTGCTTCCCCCCAGCAGACCAGGGAGACGTGGAGCGGCTTTTCTCAGCAGACACCTCAGCTTGAGAATAAAGGACTGAGGGAAGTGAGGTGTGGGAGAATAAAACTGAGCTCCGGAGAAATGTTTGGCTAGAGTTTCCCCTACAATATGTACCAGTTCCGACTTACATACAAATTCAACTTAAGAACAAACCTACATTCCCTATCTTGTACGTAACCCGGGGACTGCCTGTATATCTATATAGATTAGATAGATATTACTACTTGGTTATTATATTCTCCGAGTAAAGGGGTGACCACACTCCCCTCAATTTCAATGGCAAAACTCTTGTTTCCAGTCAGAGCAGAATTAAACACTAAATTAAGTACATTGCTGCAGTAAATGACCAGAATCTCCATCACTATGACTACTTCATTACTGTGCTTCATTACTATACATTGGTTTTGCTTTCTGCACCATAATACTCTGGTAACTGATTGAGGCAGCTTAATATTATAGCCTGGTTACTTGGTTCAAGGTATCTGTTGAACAAAGGACACACTTCAGGGAACTCTGTTTTAGCGTGATGGTCTCTAATAGCTGTAGCTACAAAGTACAAAAAATAATGAGCACCAAAGCACATTTTCTCAAGCCATGTATAAGGTATGGAAAGGATCTACTGTCAGAGGGTCTTACTAGGAACCTATTTCTGGTAATCTAATTGATGGATTGTTTTGTGACTAAAAGGGACCTGATCTGTAGATGTTAGTGGGAAATTTGTCTGCATGGGTACTATACATCTGTTTCTCTAATCAGCTGTGTAGAAATAACTGTCTATATGTTTATAGAAACCAGTTCAATAATTAATCTTTTAAATGTAGGTGGTTAGGGGCAGTTCAAGAGGTAGTGAATATCTTGGCTTCCATGCCCAGAAATGAAAGAACAAATGAAGTATCACCCCTTGAAATGATTCAGATGAAATTATGTTAAAATATTCAAGTGGGCACTGACTATTTTCCTTGAAGTTAGTACTGTTCTGAGTGATGGTGAATATAGCACAGGCAAAAGGCCATAAGCGAAGTTATAATATTAAAAATCAGCTTACCTCTAATAAAGGGCTTTTAATATAATCAGAACATATCAAAAAATCCTTTGTCACAGCATCTCAAAACACGTTCCTTTTTCTCTGACTTATCTTCTAGGCCCAGGATTTAGATGTCTGATTGTTAAGAGGGCGTCTTAAAACATAAATTTATATTGGCATTTCATCTATTTCTAATGAGCCATCACTGTTGGTTTTGAGAACAAACACAATTCATATAGTCAGAAGAACTATGCCATTTATGCCTCTCATGCACTGTTCTCTTAGGTTATGTCTACACTCGTGGCTTCTTGCACAAGTAATATGCAAATGAGGCTAAGCGTGGAATATCGCCGAGCCTCATTTGCATACCTAATGAGCCACCATTTTTTTCAAAACCCTCTTGCACAATGCTATTACACCTATTACTTCTCAGGAAGAACGGCATTGCGCAAGAGGGTTTTTCTTGCGCAAGAAGGGGCAGTGTAGATGCTCCTTCTTGTGCAAGAGCCTCTTTTGAAAAAAATGGTGGCTCATTAGGCATGCAAATGAGGCTCGGCGATATTCCACGCTTAGCCTCATTTGCATATTACTCGCGCAAGAAGCCGTGAGTGTAGACATAGCCTTAGTGTGGAAGGAGGTTCTGTTTTGGGGCAAAGCACCTCAATGTGCTTTAATAAATGAATTATTTATATTAAAGCTCACATTATTTTAGACACATCTATGATTTAATGAGTTCCAGAACTGAAAGATGTGATTGAACAGAACTTAAGATGAATGGACTTTTAAACAGTTTTCATATTAAGAGTAAAGATTTAAGGTAATAATGTGTTTGTTGTGATGGGGAAAAGTCAGATGGCTATCAGAAAGTAATAAAATAGATATATTCAGCCTCGGCTGAACAAATCACGGTTGCCCTGGCAACCAAATGGCAGTTCTTCAGATTAATTAAGACATCTGGGGTCAATTAAGCACCTCCTAGAACTCAGTTGAGGCAGCTAGGTTAATTAAGAGACATGGAGCCAATTTAGAACCTGCTAGAACCAGTTGAGACAGGTTTGATTAGGACACTAGAGTTAACCAGTTCCAGCGGGTACTTTATTAAAAGCCTCCCCTTTAGTCAGTTCAGCGGTGTTCCAGGAATAATGGAAGGTGGATGTACTATAGGAAAGCAGAAACTGTAGAGATGCTGTTAGGTACCAGGAGAGAACATTGCAGAGACAAAGGCAGAACAGCCCCTTCAGGCCCCAGAAGTCTCATGTAGGTAAATCCTTACTAAAGGGGGCAAGAGAAGAAATCGAATCTGTTGTCACCATGTCTGGAGAGGCCACTAAAGAATAAGAGATGTTTTCCCTTCCCTTTCCCCTACAGCAATGCCAATGATGATATGAGTGGCTAAATCAGACTATGGCTTACCCCTGATGAAAAAGGGTTGTGAGCCACTGAGGTGAGCAATTAGAACAGGAGTTGCCACTTTCCCCAGACTGGGAGCAAGAGGGAGAGGAAATACTCAACCCAGAAGTGTAGGACCTGCTGTGTGAAATTGGAAGCTTCTTTACATTATTTTAAATACATTCTACTGTTTAAGAGAATGTAAGAACATAAGAACAGCCATACTGTGTCAGACCAAAGGTTCATCTAGACCAATATCTTGTCTTTCAAAAGTGGCCAGTGAGAGGTGCTTCAGAAGGAGTGCACAGAACCAGTAACCAAGTGATCCATCCATGAGAGGGCCTTATTGCAAAATTGCATTGTAGTAGTAAAACTAATATTAGAATAGCATGCAAAGATTAATAAACTGGCTCATTAATACAAAGTTTGGTTATATTTATGGGTTTTTAATTTTTTATTTTTGCTACGTAAAAATCCACATAGATATTGTGGATATAGGCCCTGCTCTTCCATTAGAATATTCTGACACAAACCTTATGCCCGTCTACAGTCCCACTGATGTTCAATTCCACATGGACTATTATTGGTAGCAGATCTGTTGCAAGTAGAGGTGCCTATGTGAGGAAGGAATATAGGAAAGATGTCCAAACTAGCATGACTCGGGCAAAAGCCAAATGTGAAACAGTCGTGGAATTTGAGAGAATTAATGTTTGGAATGACACCTGGCCCCCCTTCCTGTTCTGAAGTTGAAGGAGAGTTCAAGACCAAATCTTCATATGTCCAGAATGCTCAAATTATCAAAACATGAAGTTACTGGGAGTAATATGTGTCTTCATTGCCAATAAGGGGCAAAATATCACCTTTCAAATGATACATATGATCGATGACTGGAGTTTAGCGTGATCATATTATAGGTAGTATTTCTTGCATCGATATGATAAATCCAAAAATCAGGGAACTAAGTAATACAAATAATGAAATAAAGAGGAAGGACAAAGGGCTGATAAATCTGCCCTAATAGAGCAATTGGGGATTTCACTAGCATTAAGGAATCTGTGGCTGGCATAGGCTGCTCTATTCCACCTCCATAGCTAGTACCAGCCCAGGGGCATGGCTGTAAGATGGGGCACTCTAACGATTCCCAGCTTTGTCACAGGCCCTTGAGAGGCCATTACAAGCCACCGTAGTCTAAAGTGGCCTTGAGGAGGCTTCAAACTATGCTGGGGATTAGAAGGCTGTAGAACATGCCACAGGCTTGTGAAGCTGCAAATGATTCTTTTCATGGCTCTTCCCCAGAGTGTTCTCTCACTGGGCAAGGTTTATGCATTCACTTCAGGCCAGAAGGAGTTTTTAGCTGATGGTTCGTACATTAAAAATCCTCATCAGTAGGGGTTTTGCAGCTGACATCCTAGAGACCTGGACTTGGCCCAAAAAGTACAGCTTGAAAATTCTGTTTCCCAACTGATGTAAAGTGGCTATTTTTTAAAACTTGTTTGCATCTTTTTCTCTCTGTTTCCTCACTCTCCTTGGGTAATAAGCACAGTTCAGAGCTTCAAGTTCTCTTATCTGTTTGCTCTGTTGCACAGTATTTTTTTTCTGATACAGTCTGGTGTCTGGCTCCTTTTTGCTGTTGGCTTGTGCATCACTGTTGAAGCAAATGTGGCTTTCCTGCAAAGCTCTAGTTTGCCAACGGTGTGTTTCTTACCTCTCTTTCGGGATCAGCTGTCAGCCTCAAACAATCTCATTATTTCCCCTGAATATGAAATTACTTCTATGCTCTGTAATTTGGTTAGGTGGAGTAACAGAGGACATCACTCATCTTGGCAAGAATGGTGAGCGAGAAGGATATAGAAGGTGTATGAATATTTCAATGTGCATCTTATGTTATAACATTAAATGTTCTTTTAAAAAGTCTTAGAGCTATGCCTTTTGTTCTGTGTTGGAGCTGAACGGGAAAAGGTGATCTGGGTTAAAAAGAACAATAGTGCTATGTGGTGTTTAAATTCATTTCTTGGAGTAGAAAGTTAAAATAACTACTTTGCATGAATCCATGGTCCTCTAAAAAATCCACCTCAGCAAGAAAATCACAACCCAACTTGCAAGTTCAGAAGCCAAATATAATATTCCCTTATTAAATGCATCAGTGGTGCTCCAAGTAATCACTGGATTATTACTAATTAGTGTAACTACAGGTAATCATTGGATTAGAGTTCATTAATGTAACTACAGGTAAGCTTGGATTTATTTTAATGAGGATTTAGAGTGATGGAAATGAATTTAGTTCTCAAGATGGTATGTCCTGTGGTCCTGATTTTTTGGGGAGTACTATTCAGTATTGTAGTGCCACACATTGTTCTTTTACACACTGGATAAAGCATAATTTGTGCAACAGCTTGCTTAATGGATTCAGATGCTGATGAACAAGGGGGTTGCTCTATGGTATAGAACTATGTGATAACTGTAGCAGTACTATCTATGCCTTATAAATCAAAGTGACTTTCATATGTTGTTCTGGGAGACCAAGCAAATTGCCCAAGGTAGACTTTTTTGGAACTATTATAGGTATTTACTTGGAACAGGGCATATTTGTGCCTTTTTGGCAGATAGAATGTATTACGGTAAAGAATTGCATTCAAGGCGGGACTGAAAGGAACAATTTCTGTTAAAGTAGTATTCTTACATTTTTGAAACTTTCAGCATAGGTAATAGTGCACAGATCTTGAAGAGAAACTGGCGGTAGTAGTGTGACCCAAACAAATGCTGGTATGCAATACAATCAGTGATTCAAAATCTCTAATGAATTTAGCCAACTAAAAAGATGCACTCTGTCTTCTGTACATTTAATTTAAAAAAATCTTACACAAATGGCTGCCCATCTACTACAGCGTATGACTAGATGGACCAGCTTAGGAGCCCCCTGCTAAGTGGCCTCAGGGTCCAATCATGTCCCATCCCAAAGAGAAGCATAAGAGAAGTCCTCCAAGCAGCTTAGAGCCATTTCAGGGAAGCAGCCAATGACTGAGGCTACAGAGAACAGCCAGTAAGGGCCCAGCAGACACACACAAAAGGAGCTGCAGGTCCAGAGTTGGGCAGTTGCTACTTGGAGCTGGAGGAGAGAGAACTGTGTTCCTGGAGGACTGAAAAATTACCAGGACCATGGACAGCTCAGTGCTGGCAAGAACAGGGGGGAGGTGGGTGGGACAAGAAAGCTTGCTCCTGGACTCCAAGATGACATAATTCCCAGGGAGGAAGCCTTGTGTGTATGGTCCTACACCAGGGCTGGGACAAGTTAAAGACACTATGTCCTGAAAGGGTTTGCCCTGTTTCACATACGGACAGGTTGTGAGACTTAGCTGGAGGACTGAGTCTCTGAAAAACCACTGATGTGATCTCCACAAGCTCAGGTTGTGTCCACATCCACTTGAACAGGAGGCGCTTGTGAGAAGTGGGTGCTGCACCATTACAGAGCCTGAAAGGCTATCAGTTGTTCACTGCACAATTGATACTGAAGTAGAATGGGAAGGTGATTCTATGCCACAAACCATCAGTTTTTTTCCCCAAGTGCAGTCAGTACCCTACTTTGATTAAACAATTCAGTGTGGGAAAGGGAAAGATTTATAGCAACCTTGCATTTGGACATCTTAGTGAGATCAAGGAATAATGCCCTGTAATGGCCTCCCCATGTCATCTGTGTTATAATTTGAAGCCAAAGTTGTCTTATTCCTAAACATTATTTTTCTCAGTTTGCAAGCTTGTAGAAACTAAATCATATCTTTCCCCACATGAGAATGGAAATAATATTGTTTACTTGCCATCTGGTTATTGTACACTATATATTTTTGTTCTTCTGCCAAGATTTTAAAAAAAGCAGGTTTTTGACTAACAACTACAATAAAACAGAACTGATTTATTTGCAGGAGTAGCTATTGGCCAAGGATGCCTCTATAACAGAAGTGTTGTTTGTTATTATGACATTGCACTGAGTCACTTGCTGCTCTTGGGGTGAGAGAGTTTAGTTAAAGGAACAGGATGTTCCCTTTTTTATCAGTGCTGCTTATAATCCTGTAATGACTTTGGAGAAGTACAGTAACTTCACATTTTAGACAGAGTTTCTTTCATATAATTCTGGGGTATTGTAAGAGTGGAAAAATAGCCAAGGTTTGCTTCTTGTGTTGGCTTTAGTTTAGTCTTTTCTCCCCTTGTAAGCTTTTCTCATAACATTGGTTACACTGCATTTGTACGTGCTTTCTGATTAGGTTGGAAAGGTGGTGGAGCTCTTTCTGGTCATGTGGTCTATAGTTAAGCAATGAGTTAACTTCAGGCAGTGTAGACCTTCATGTTCAATGTTCCTACTTCAAAGTTCAGATGTTTACAGTATTGGATTAATAAACCATGGGGTCTGCCACGTTTTACATGTGTAGACTTTGCAGTTTCCTTCTGGTCAAGATTCAGCTATGTTTAGAACCTCTCCTTTTTTTTGGTATTTCTGCACTTCCACTTGGGGAAAATAAGGAGCAGAGAGCCACGGACATGTAAAAATAATGTTGGGGACAGAGGGAAGTTATCTAAACTCTATTGGGCTTCAAACTTTCAGTTTGGATTTTAAGTGACTATTTGGTTCTAATTTTATCCAAGCTGTTAATCTTTAGCAGTAAAATGATTCAGATAACTATATTTAGTCTGAATTCTCTAATATGTATTATTTATTTGTTGTGTCAGTTTAATAATATCTTCCAGTTCTCTAATGTATTTCCTCTTAGGTGCTCAAAGAGCTTTACAGATAATATGCCTGGATCACTGTAGCCCCTCTGGAGGGGAAGGCAGTAAATCTTTAATAGCACTTCTCATTTATGGACAGGAAATGAAGAGTTTTGTCTTGGTTAAATCCCTACTGCAGCTTTATGTAGGAAGACTGTAATTACCAGAGTTGAAAATTGTCCAAGATGCAAGGCAGGATTTTATTCTAGAGGAAAAAATACTATGGGATCTTTAATGATCACCAGAAATTAGGACCAGATTTTTATGTCTCATCTCTAGGAATGCACCACCAGCAGTGCAGTATCGTCAGCACCATGATGGCATAGCAATACATACTTCCTGTGGCATTTCGGTGATATTTCAGGGTCCTGTAACTACTGAACTTGCCTAACCTGCTTAGCTAGTGATTTCTGAAGATACCATAACTTAGGATGGGGAAGCTTTTTTGGGTTGGGGGCCACTGACTCACAGAAAAATCAGTTGAAGGCCGCACACAAAAACCCAGCACTGATGCGGCACCTGACTGAGAAGGAGAAAGACACTCTCCACATTCCCCTCACACACCAGAGCCTATGGGGACCCAGCCTAGTAGATTTTGTGTGCTCCAGCACCGTGGTTGGGCAGCCGGGGGGCAGGGAGAGCAGGAGGGTGAGCACCAGCACAGGCTCCCCAATGCAGGGGGAGGAAGGCTGAGCCTCAGGGGCTGGATCCAGGCAAGCCAGGGGGCTACATCTGGCCCCCATGCCTGAAGTTCTCCACCCTGCCATAGCTCATCATACTGCTGTTGGCTGCTCATCAATTTGCCCTGTTCCATGCATTCTGGCATGACCAAGAGATGTGTGGTCCCATGCAGCTGTTTCTTAGGGAATTTTCTCCAGGTCTAAGGATTCCAGACATTTCCTGTACAAAGCTTGGTGAAATTCTGCTTCTAGATTAGCCGTAGCCAGGTAATGAAATACATTCACTTTCTCTGACACGGTTGTTAATTTATTTGAAAGCTATGTGATTTTCATGAGGCTTTTAAATTCTGTTTTAATTTCAATTTACTGTCAACTCATCTGATGTTTTCTGCAGAGTAGTTTCTCTGAAAACAGGACATTGCATATCAAAGAGCTTGTTTCATTAAATAATTTTTAAAATTAGTAACTATAATAAGGTGAGCATCTGGCCCTCATCACATGAATCAGTAGACATTGTCTATACTGTTCATGTTCTTAGATTGGTATGGAAGTGTGCTCAGTGCAGGAAACAGTCTTGAATAACAATATAAACTTAAAAAACAACAAGTAGTCTGGTAGTGCTTTAAAGACTAACAAAACATGGTATCATGAGCTTTCATGGGCACAGAAGTGGTCTGCGCCCATGAAAGCTCATGATACCGTCTACATGTTTTGCTAGTCTTTGAAACACTACCAGACTATTTATTGTTTTGTAAGTGTATCTTGTATAGACTAATTCAGCTACCCCCTGAAGCTTTTGAATAACAATGTTATTTTCCAGTTTAGCAGAGCATCTAGTAGGTCACTCAAAAATTCACTAGAGGTGTGGGAAATAGGTATGCCTGGGGGTTCCATGGGTATCAGCCATTTCTTTGGATATCAAAAGGAGAAACAGGAGGAAACTGAATGACAATCTCTCTCACTGGCTCATTTTTCACTTTTAAAATTGTAGCGGGAATGCACAGAATGTGGGAAAGGTTAAAAAAAGTGAATGAATGGGGGCAATGTAAATATTCATTTTAATAAACTCGTAACTCATATAGCGATGGACTCAAAGAACTCATTCTATTTAACAGAGACATTTGAGGCGTGACTTCATTATGGTCGGTAAGTGCCTATACAGGGAACAAATACTTGTAATGGGCTTTTCAATTGATCAGCAAAAGGTATAACCCAATCCAAAATCTGAGAGTTGAACAATTTAGACCAGACATGAGGCATAAATATTTAATGTTGAAAGTAATTAAGTGCTGCTTAACATTCTGTCCCACAGCAGATGGCATCTGGAATGTCTGAAACCTGTGCAAAGTAACAGAGTATTTGACCTTTGATGGCAAAGTCTGTGCAGCTACAGCACTAAACTGTAAGAATTTACTCTGCAGGGTGCACAGATTAAATTAGAGGTGAATTTGCTTTGCATTTTTTTAAAAGAAAAAAGAGCTGAAAAGAGGAACCAAGGTTCGTCACAAATCTCAGTGAACGAAATTGTGTGAGACCACCAAAAGACTTAGAATGCAGCTGCACAGAGATAGTTTAGCAAGGACAAGGGCTTTGAGAGGGGTGTGTGAGCAGGGTGGGGTGTAGGACTCTGTTCTTTAACTAACTGTAACAAATGCTTTTTGGACTCTGCTAGAAAACTTTTGTGTAAGGACTAGGACAGGAACTGCACTGGTGTGGTTGAGTGGTTTTCTCTGAATGTTCTATATGCAAAGAGTAACGGCCAGCGGAAACGAGCCTTGTACAGCTCTGCTCCCTACATGATGGAGACAATCCCTTTTGGGTCACCAAACTAGCTGCAGTAGATCCACAGAGTCTGTTAGTTCCTCTTGCAGTAAGACTGTGTGCCTAGACAGAACAGTTACCAGATGGGATGAGTATGCTGTCAGGTTGAAGCCACTCAAGTATCTGACCACTTCTTACCAACACTGAACATGTATAGAGAACGGAAGGAGGATCATCTCCTTGGCTATGTCTAGACTGCAAGCCTCTTTCGAAAGAGAGCGTCTAGACTGCACGGAGAAATTTCGAAAAAGCGGCTTGCTTTTTCGAAAGAAAGCATCCAGTGAGTCTGGATGCTCTCTTTCGAAGAAGCCCTATTTACATTGAAGAACGCCTTCTTTCGAAAGAGGAACTTCCGAAAGAAGGCGTTCTTCCTCGTAAATTGAGGTTTACCGCCATCGAAAGAAAAGCCGCGTTCTTTCAAATTAATTTCGAAAGAACGCGGCTTGAGTCTGGACGCAGGGGAAGTTTCTTCGAAAAAAGGCTACTTTTTTCGAAAAAACCCCTGAGTCTGAACACAGCCCTTTACCAAGTAACAGACCTAAGTAATTAAGTCAATGTCCTAACTCTAAAGTAATGGTTCTGTTATGCACTGAAATGCTAAAGGGCAATTAATCTTTGCTGCAATCTCAGGGAGCCTGGAGTATTTCTTCTAGTTTAGAACAGGTTGAATTTTGGCTAGTTGAAGCGCTGAGTTTCATAAAAAGAGGGAACATTTGCAGAGAGTTGGGTTTTTTTTGCCTGTTAAGAATTAGGGGTGAACTATTACTAAAGTAGCTCTCAACTGTCTGGATAGTGCCAAGGAACACTGGCACCATTGTGTTATGTCTGACGGGTGCATAAGAAGAGGGCGTGGGGATTACATCCCGTAAATGGCATTTAGAACAACTCTTCAAACCAGTAACATTGCACAAAGCAATAGAGGTGCAGAATTCTCCATTTAGGGGTGGGCGGGGGGGGGGGGGGAGGGGACAAGGCCCTCATTCTTCCTGTCCTCTCTTGCTAGGGCACTGGATCCCTCCTGTACCCCCTCCCTTTTCTGCCCCTCTCCCCGGGGTTCTGGATCCCTCCTGCGTGCCTGCTCCCCTTCCTGCCCATTCAGAGCACTGGATCCTTCCTGCCCCTCCAGCATCCTCTCCCCCCCACCTGAAAGCCGGACCCACCCTCTTTTCCTGTCCTAGATATGCCGCCGTGGTATATGGCAGCTGCACACGACTCTTTGTGTGGGAGAGTAACTGAAGATGAGAGGGGGTAGATGTGCTAATGTGTAATGATCTCTGAGAGAAGGGGTGAGGGTGCAAGGACAAGGACAAAACAATTTTGTTCTTAATTGGCATAGGCTGTGCGGCATCAATGCATTAACCAACTAACCAGCAAGCCACTAATTGGCAGAAAGTGGAAATATTGATTAGAGGTGACAAAGTACCTGGACTTGTCATTTTGGTGGTTGGAGCAGCTAAAACTGATGGAAGGATGAAGACCTATACCAATGAAATGTTCAGTTAGTAAGTCCTTGCGGAGCTAAACCGTGATGGCATTCTACTTGCTGATCAAGATGAGGACATTGAATTGTGCCATAGAACTGGATAATCTGGGGAGTAGATCCATGGTGGCTTCCAGAATTTGTAACCAGCGGAAATTCCATGGTGGGAGGAGCGTTGTCACGCTGCTCACTGCGTGATGGTGAATGTGTGATGTCGTGGTGTTCTGCTTGAGTGGGAAAAGACCATTGCCTAGAAACAGTCAATCTAAGTATCTTCCCTTTAGAGATGTTCCCAAACATGAGCCATCTATAGATCAAGGAAACCGATCTGCTTCATGTTCGAAGAAACCTCTCTGCACTCACCCTTCCTCAATATTAAGTAGAGTTTAGGGAACCTGGAAGACAGAAACTTAGAGGTGCATTTCATGCCAGAAACATAGCTCTGAAAGGAGGTATCTACCTTTGGGGGTTGAGATCTATAATTGGGTACAATTTCACTGGAGGTAGCAATAGTATAGACCATTGTGTGTGAGAGGCTCAGGCGTCTGCACAGCTAAATCACCAAGCTCTGGCCTGGGGCAGGGGTTTAGAGTGCAAGAGGGGTGCAGAGTGCAGGAGTGTGTGTGTGGGGGGGAGGGAGGGGCGGAGTGCAGACTCTGGAAGGGAATAGTGGAATGGGGGGTAGGGATGCGGTTCCTACCTGGGACACCTCCCTCTGGCAGTAGCTCTCAGGTGGTGAGGGCATTGCCCCCACAACTTCTCATTGGCCATAAGGGCACTTGGAGCAGGGGCAAGGCACGGAGACACCACCCCAGAGCTACACAGATGTACTTAACAGCCATGTGGGCAGGTACACAGGAAGCTGCTGTGCCCTAACTCCATTGCCAGTAGTGGTTGCGAGGGCTCTCGGGCACTTTTAAATCACCCAGGTGTAGCAGACAGACAAGGGGATGTGCAGGAGGGAGGCAGGTGGGGTTGGGAGGAGAGGGAGACCTGGCCCAAACTTTGCTGGAGCAGGGCCTCCAGGCCAGGAATATTCCTGGTGCCCAGGCAACATGGGCCCATATAACTTGCTGCCCCTGACTAGGAGCTAGCCAACCCCCAAAAAACCCACTGAGTTCAGTAAAACAGCACTCTGAACAGCTCCTCCTCCTCCCCCTGCATACCAGGGAAAATACCTTCAACCTTCCCCCCAACTCCTATTGGATTATTTTTGAATCCCCCCCCCCCTCTGATCACTCTGATCCCTTTTACCATTGCTCAGCCTACTTTGACATTCTTCACTTTCATGATTTCCAGTACACCAATCCCACTGATGTCTGTCTCCCTACTATCTTCTAAAAAACGTATTTCTTGCTGCCTCCTCTCTCCTGGATGCTTCTGTCGTTCCTATCTCTCTGTTAACTCTAAATACTTCTTCCCTCCTACAACTCCTTCCTCTCTGTTTGGGGAAAACTTCCCTTGACTCCTCTGCCTTTGAATCCTGGCGTGTCTCCATTTCCTACTTTGTCTCAAATTCTTGAGTGGGCTGTCTACCCTCCCAGTTTACATTCCATCCAACACGGCTCTTAAAAAGTCTACCAAGGAAACCTCACAGCAGATCACAATGCCTCAGGATGAGCCGCTTGACCTGTTTGAATAAAATCATTGATATTGTTTCCCAAATATGGTAAAAGTTCAGCGTTCACTGTCAGGCATCTGTAGAAAGGATTTTATTGGCCGTGACACCATGCTGATTTCCTTCAGTAAGTACTCTGTAGTAGTTTGCCTCTCCGTAAAAGAGAGTAAACAGTGATTTTTGATACAGAATACCTATCCCAGAGTTTGTGTGCCTTTGTAACAAAACACACTACTTTGCCTAGATGGGGGACCCAAGAAAAAGATACATTAAAAGGGGTATTTTGGTGCTCTTGTACTTCTAATTACAATTTCATGACTTAATCATAAAGTGCCTTTTCCCCAGTTTTACTTGTTACACTTTTCTCCATTTTGCTTGTGACCCATGGGCTTTCTCTTAGATGTAGCAGCTGTTCAGTTCCAATGTGAATGATGGGGCTGAATACACGGAGACAAGAGGAAAATCTTTGTGAAATTTCTTTTGAAAGGCACTAGGAATTGTAGGCTCAGTTCTAAAAAGAACCCCCCAAGGATTTGTATGCCACCCTGAGGAGCAAAACATGCTTTGGTTTGGTATGCAAACACCTGGCAGATACACAGAAAAGCTCTCTAATGAATCATCTTCAGATTTTGCACTGTGTAGCTCCATGTTGCCTGCTCTCATGATTTCACGAGGATTCTCATGATGTTTGTTATTTTTAGCCCCAGCTCCTGGAGTCATGTTATGTGTGAATCTCGGCTTTGATTAAAAAACAAAAAGTTTCCAGCCTTTGCTGTGGAGAAAAGCCTGGCCCCACCTCTAGAACACCCACTGAATTACTGCGAACTGGGGGTTGCTGCCCACCAGTGCCCGCTCTTCCCTATGCTCCATGGCTGGGGCCATGGTGGTGCGGGCTGCGGGGGGAGGTGGCTTGGCTCCAGTAGGGGACGGAGCCTTGGCAGAAGGGCCCATGACTCCAGGTTTAAAACAAACCTCATGAATTTTTAACCAATGTCATGAGTTTTGAGCATTTGAGGTTGACAATACTGTTAATAGCTAATATTTTGCTTAAGATGATCTCTAAAGGAAATAAATACATTGGGCTGTGCTCTTTGTTGCCTGTTTTTGATACATAAAGGTTTGAAAGAGTTTAAAACATTTTCCCCCTTTTGATTCTTTAAAAAATTCTGCATATTTTAAAAAATAATTCAGGTACTATCTAGGTCGGAAGACTGACGGGTTTTTACTCAGACTGTTTTGGTTTTGGTAAAGCTAATTTGCACTTGAAAAACTGATTAGCACTTTGAATACATGTCGTCTTTGGTAGCCATTCAACTCGATTGAGGGGGGGGTAAGGATTTACAGCGAACTCCCTTCTATCTTCCACAAGTTCTTAAAACCAGAGAAGACCAAACTTTGGGCTTGTCTTCACCACATGGTGGATTGATGCTGCAGTGATCGATCCACCCACAGTCAATTTATCATGTCTACTCTGACACAATAAATCGACCTCCATGTGCTCTCCCATCAATCCTGATACTCCACCAGGATGAGAAGAGTAGCCATAGTCGATGGGAGAGCAGTAAGTTTGTCAAGTTCAGCTATGCTATTTGTGTAGCTGAAGTTGTGTGGGTTAGATTGACGGGAGTGGAGGAGAGTGTAGTGGAGACTAAGCCTTTATCTGATATTACTGAGGCAAAAACCAAACCTTAAAAAACCTTTAAGATACCCTCCCTCCCCTCAACACATCTTTCAGATCTTCTATACACATACTAAAAAGAGCTTACACCCAATGGAAAAAAACATGTGCAGGTTACCTTTAATATTAGTGTTATGAAAATTAAACCAAACTTGTGGAACAGGTGAAAGGTTAAGGCCTAGCAGAAACTTGGCAATGAGTTATGGAAAGTGAAAAGCCTGGAGTGCTGTAAATTTGGAAAAATGTCATCCAAGGATGAATTATGTATCGTTGAAGAGCATCTTTATAATAACATTTCTGACACTTCACTGCATGTGATACATGCGCCTCTTTACTGCATATTGTAAATTCACCTGATTCATATTTATTTCCATGTAAATGTTGTTGTGGGAAGGAATTGTTGCAAGTGCTGGTGCCTGCCATCTGGAGAGCTGCCAGGATGTTCACTGACTGCAATGCCAACTCTTTTGAAAGTAAGTATTCTTTCAAATCACAAAATTGCTCCTGATTGAGGGGTAATTATGAATGGCCATACAACATCTGAGATGGGTAAAATAAAGCCTGCTCCTGAAATTGTTGCTCAGTTGTTTCTGATTGACAAACGGCTCTTAACAGCTTAGTTAGGGATTTAGGGCCTGATTCTCCATTGTGTGACTCCAGTTTTATGCCGGTGGCGTTACATTAATGTAAAATGGGAGTAACACAGTGGAGAATTGTGCTCTTTGTGTGTATGTGTGTGTGTGTTTGTTGGTACAAACAAATACACTCTTTCACAGATCCCCTTAGTTGATTCCCATCACTGTGGGGAGAGTAGAAAAATGGATGGACTCTTAGAAATTTCCATATTTCCTTTATTTGTTTCTGCCATTCTTTCTCCAGCCCTATGCTGAAATCCTCTGCTCTGCTCTACTTTTGTTTAGCTACGCTCACTTTGCCCTTCTCTGAGTGATAATGGCAACACCCAGAGTGCGATATAATAACTATACTGAGGTCAATTTGTAGGACACCTCTCTCCTTCACCATTCTGAAGCTGCATAATCTATCTTTTGGCAGAGCTTCTTGCTGGTCATCATCAGCATTCAAGATCAAAGGTGAGGCTTCATATAATTGATTTTTAGGGTAAATATAATAGACACATTATTCCTAATAAGAAAGCATGTGTTACTTTATAGTTGTATTGGAGAACAGAGCATTCACTGATATGAACGAAGCTAAATGGAATAGACAATTCAGTCAACAAAGTCTGTTTTGGGAATGTATTTTCACTCTTTTATTTTTGAGGATTGAAGTAGCTTAGAAATCTGTGAACGGAAACCCCACTGGCAGCTCAATCTTGATCATCAGTAATTACACCTTTTCAGATAAAAGACTTCACAACAACATAATAACAATACAGGGATCCTTTGGAAAGCCTTCGGAATTGTTTCTTACAATATATGTCATTACTTATTCTACTTTTGATTAGAAATTGAATGTTAACTTGAAATAGCAAAACTGCAGACCCAGCTTCGATTGGCTTCCTGTCAGTGGCTACTCTCTGTTCATTAACTTTTAAAATATAAAAACCCAAAATATTTTAAAAATGCTAACCAGGATCAGACAAGGCCAGCAATTGCATGGATTTTTCTGAAGATCATTACATGCTGTAAGAAATGTCGTCTAGTGGCTTAGTAGGGGCCACTCTCCACCTGTGCTAGATGGTTGCCCTAGTATCTTAAGTGGCATATGAGATACTGTGGACCACAATGTGTTCTGACTGCACTGAATAGACTGGTTGATGTGATTTAGAATGGCTCCATTTTCATGTCTGCGGTAATGAGTAATTGCTCTGTAGTTTGGAGGCCCACTCTCTATGGACTGCAGCAGGGGTCAGTTCAGTCGATATGTGATGCTGCTTGAAGGACTGATATAGGGCGATTTGTCCTTCAGTGTAATCTGCATACCCGGATTTAGAGTTCTGTCTCGCCCAGTTCTGCTGATTCCATCTGAGCCCTGGCAGACTTTGCAATAAAGGATCATTTAAAAATGTTTATTTTTTGGGGTGTCTCTGTTAATGGAGGGATTATTCCTCACGTGAGCTGGCAGGGGCCTTAGTTTGGCGATAGGTTGCTATTGTGTTTTTTTTAAATGTAAACAAAATATGCAACCCCAAGTCTTGGCAGTGATTAAGAGCAGGACTTTTTTATCTAAAGTAACAGAAACTACAGCCTTCCTAACTGACAGACATTGGTGCAGTGTTTCTCCTGGCTAGGTTTCCAGGTTGCTGTGTGACTCTCAAATACCAGTTTGAGATGTTTTATCTGTTAAAAGCAAACCAAATAAGAAAATCTTAAAGACAATATTTCAATACATAGATTAGCCAGTCTTAAAAAGACTCAGCTATTAGGGTGTCTTTCAATTTCAAATAATTAATAACAACCTCCCCCATTTAATCCTGGATTTAAATTAATCAGACTGTTGCAGAAAATGATTAGAGTCCAACACCACACCCCTAGCGAAAACTCTTGAATGAAGCAAGTTTGGAGTTGGGGCATGGAAGAAAATCTAGCGTTGGTTCCATGGTTATTGTCATGAATATTTGATGTGTGCTCTATATGGGAAGCTATGGCCTGGTCTGTGATCTTGGGGTTCTTAGTGCATAAAGTTCAGACTCTGGTTACAATGCTTAATGGGGGTGGGTGGAGGTGAGTTGGACACATTTAAAAACAACTTTAAAAATTACTTTGGCCAAATCCCATGATCTGTGGTCCCTGATTCTGAATGTTGACATAATTTTAAATTTCTGGTATTGAGTCTTCAGGTGTTATAATATCTACAGTGGTTATAATTCCATTATTAATGGTGTGGAACAAATAAGGAAAAACATTTGCAAAATGTAAGGGCCAATAATATTCTAAAGATAGGACACAAAGTTACACTGCCAAGGTCCTATTTTGGAGCCTATAAGGATTTTCAAAATTGTTGGTCACCCATCAGCTCTTCTGGACTTTTGTGGGAGCTACTGCACACTTGACACATTTACAAATCAAGTTATTCATTTAAGCTCTTCAACAAAGATTCAGCAGTTTGACTTACGAAGCCCAGTTCTGCAAATCTCGCCCCAGAACTGCATAAACCTCTAGAGCAATGAGTGACAAAGTGTGCGAGGAAATTCTTCTTTACTGTATATTTTAGAAATGTGCATCCCTCTGTGAGTCAATTGTTCAAGAACTCCCCCTATATGGTAAGAGCTAGGACCACCAAATTTGGTAGGCAGCTTCCTCTTCTAACTTGTAGCAAGATAATGGTTTGGTTGTGCCAGTAGAATGGGATGTGCCTGGAATGCGATTATTTTGTATCAGTTGGAAAGGGAGGGGTGTTATACTCACGAATGACCACAGGGAGACAGCCATCACCCCAGGGAGCTGCACTGGGTTGGCCTCAGGGAGCGCTGGCAGGAGGCCTGCATGGGTCCCCCCTGCCCTGGGTTGGCACTGGAGAGAAGCCTGTGGGTGGCATCCCTCCCCCTGCCTGGGCCTGCATCAGGGAGAAGCCCCAGGCTAGCAATGGGGAGAGCGCTGGTGGACAGGCTGCGAGGTCCCCATCCTGCCCCAGGGAGAAGCCTCATCCCCTGCCCTGAGTCCTGCACCCCTGAACTTTGCTCTGAGTCACTTCTTATCCCCCTGCCTTGACTCCTGCATCCTCCACACTGCCAGCCCCATGCCCTGAAGGACCCAAGCAATGCCAGATAATCCTTCTGTGCCTCTTATTGTACCTTGTGTTGCAAATGTCCTGGGACCAACATGGCAACAGCAGCACAGCAAACAAGACCATGAATGGCGTTGACTTTTCCTTGGGGTCAGTCTCGCATTTTAACTCTTGAACTGGAGTGAGAAATCCTACTTTTATCCTGTATTGATTCGCATTGTTCACTGGTTTCATATATCAACAAATACACAGACTGAGTGTAATCTTGAAAAGACGTGAAACATTTTTTTAAAAGCAACCTGAAAGAGGTGACTGCTTCCTCTTACCCTATCATGTCCCCCACATCCCAGTGACTCCTGGATGGAGTCACGAGGGGTGTGTCTGCACAGCCGCTGGGCGTAAGTCTTGCAACCTGAGTTGCCAGACTTGTTAGTGGGGAATCGCCTAGCATGCTAAAAATAGCAGTATGGGATGGTTTGGCTCGGGCTTGGAAGCGCAAGGTAGGTTTTCGAGCCTGGGCTCCAAGCTCAAGTCTGTCAAACAGGGCTGTGGGACTTTCCTCCAGCAGCAGAGGTGACATGGGGGGAAGCATGCAGGGTTATGTGTCACTCCCTGGTTTGCACTGAACATGTTGATATGGACTGAGCATGCTCAGTAACAGTCCTGAAGCCACCTGTTCTTACTCAGTCTCCCTGCCCCCAGCATAGGAGCTTTCTGCCCAGCAGCTGTATAGACAGATCCCTGGAAAAGCTTGCTCCCTCTCCTTTCCCCCCGGACCTCGTGGAAGTCCTTTGGGAGTCTGGTGCTACTGTGGCAAGAGAAGGAACCATTCTGTGGCCTCCCCTGCCCCTGGGGTATTAAGCAGTACTGCAGGCTCTGTTTCCACGTCAGCTCTTCTGAGCTTTCCCAGTGTAACTGCCCCCAGGTAGATTTGAACCTGGGACTTCTGGAGCTTAAGTGTAGGAACCTCTACAGCTTGAGCTATAAAGCCAGCTTGTGCTCAGTCCATGATGTAGAGGTTTCTTGTTCTTAGCTGTTGCTGTGGTGTAGGTTCCACTGCATGGGACAGTGAATCACACTAGGCGTGTGGGTTACATCAGCACTGAGCAAAAGCTCCATATCACAACTGTCCAGTTCATCCATAGTGTACAGTATGTGGTGGCCAACCATGGTGCGAGAGCTAGAGGCAGAGAACGGGAGACATCAGCTAGCTCTGAATTTAGATAGGCCTGAATATACAGACCGGCTGCTTAGCCACATCCCCAAGACTTGCATGTCAATTCATCCTGGGCTCTGGAGCAGGTGGTCTGTTCAATGACAGAGGGGCTCAGCAGGATCAGGGATGGCAGAGAAACAATGGGGGGTCCCCATCCTCTGGGCTGTGAGGTTGGGAGTTTGTGCATCCTACACTTCCCTAACCCTTTCCCCACAGAACCCTGCCTCCTAATTTCAGAGAAACTTCTCATTTCTCCTCTCTTGTTCAGAGACTTCTGTACTCTAATCCCAGTTTGGCCATAGGGACTGAGCGTGGCCTAGGACATCTAAAGAAACAACTGATGTTTGATGGGCATGCAAAGCAACGATACTGCCAGCGTGCAGTTAATTGGAAGAGAAACAAGTAGTTCTGGAGCCTCCACAGTCTTTCCTGTGAGTGGGAGGGTTATGTGCCTCTCCCTGGGAGGGACGAGCCAAGCCCTTGACTGAAAACCTAATTTCCATGTTTGCCTGCCCATCCATGCATCAGTGTTTCACCTGGTAGCTGAGGCAAGGGTTTAATCCCGCACTTTGTCATAACTGATATTAATATCTGCCCCTCACTGCTTCAGGCGACATGCCCTCCTCAATTACTACCCATTACAGATACCCATCTTCTTTGTTTTCCCTCTCTAAGGAAAGGACGAAGACAGGAAAGCACACAGCTACTGCTCCAAGTTAGGAGAGGGAGATGGAGACGGATCCACCACAATTATTTCTGGATATGGAGTGGGTGGGGGAAACTCCCATCTATGCCAGTAATTGTTGCTGCTTCCCCAGCAGGGAGGAGCTAGTGGTTGGATAAAGTACTTGTTCTGTGCACTGCCAGTGGCCTATCTGAGCCTCTTGCAGAGTGTCAGTGCACCATCTCTGTGCGGGACAGAATCATTTTTCAGCCTGAGCAATGGGATGAGATTTGGCTTTGCATGTCGCTCTAGCTGCTTGATGTAGCATGGTAGGAAGCAACAGGAAATAAAAAGGGAAGGGAAATTAAGGAGTGGAAATGAAAGAGGTTTATGTTCATCCAGCAAATGTAGCTAAGTCCCTGGGAAAAGCAAAGCTTTTGATACGCTGTTCCTGCGAACACCTGCTCACTTGCATGACATGTTTGGAGCACCGAGACTGCTCCGGCCTGCACAGATTTGCATTATCAGGACAATTTTGACAGCAGCAGGAAATTAAAAATGTTTCCGTTTTGGTTCTAATTAGGTTGTAATAGCCTTGACAGCAGCAGCCACCATGGAAAGATTGAATGGAATATTCCAGGGCTTCGGTTACCAGAGTAATTTGATTGTCCACCTCCAGCAGATGGTGCTAATGTACTATGGAAAAACCATCAAGCCTGGAGAGGTTCGGGTTTTTAGGTATCTAGGCTACATATGTCAAATATGGTCTGCACATATATCCTGTGGGTTTCGAGTGTTAGCGTGGAATCTGATTTTTTTAGAGCAGTTTTATGGAGATATCATTATTTTTTTACAGCTATAAATTAACTGTCTGCTTCAATATGCCCTGTGCTCTTGGTGCCTTCAGGGGATCTTCCTGTCAGTTATGCAAGTTTCCAGTTTTATGACTCTGGCAGCGTACTAATGAGATAAAAAATGATTCTGTAAAGACACAGCATTACAAGTGACAAGGAAGTGCAATTCCTCGGGTACGCAAACCATTGCAAATGGCTTTGCTATTGATTCCCAGCAGCGATACTAAACTTTTCTCTCTCAACAAATAGCCATCCCCTTAACTAAATGTTTAGCTTCACAGCACTGCACTAAGCTCTTGCAGTTCATCTTTGTGTTGCTTAGCTAATGTTCAGTTATCCAGGTGCAGCAAAATCAACTGGAGTTTTGCTATTCACTTCAGTGGGGCCAGGATGTCACCCTGGGAGTTTATGCCAACTGTGACAACCCAAGAAAATGGACAAAGGAAGGTGGGTGGGAGTGGGAAAAGTGCTCATGAGAAGGAGTTAGAGCAAGTCCCAGTGATGGAGCATAGAGAAATTTCTCTGAAATACATCCTTCCAGAAATCCTCTGAGATATAGCCACGGGTGTCCTCTCACCTTTAATAGAAGCTATGTAGTCAAATCCCGGCAAACCTGAAAACTCATCTGTGGTTTTATAATGTTCCTCAAAGAAGACAGATATCAAATGTCCTTGGAGAGCAACCTGCCTTCTCACTTCTCAAGTTGTCCCCACATTGTACTGTGCTTAAAGGCTTTTAGTCTGGGGGGCTTTCACTAGCACTAAATACACTTCATGTGAAAGCACCCTGACAGCTTTAACATATATGTGTATTACTCCCATGCAGATGACGACCTTGGCAACACCGCCTGCTTAAGTCTGAGTAGCATAGTCTGACTTTTGGTGCATAGTACCTATATGGCCATGGGGAATCCCATGCAACCTGAGGACATTGGCAGCTTCCCCCTGAAGGGAGACATTCTCTAAAGCTTTGCCTTTGTCCTATGCGCAAGGCAATTCTGACTCATGCTTCCTGCAGGGCTAGGATTGCCAACTCACCAAGATTGTCCTAGAGTCTCCAGGAATTAAAGATTATTCTTTAATGAAAGTTTGTCATGCGGTGAAACCTCCAGGAATACATCCAACCAATACTGGTAACCCTATGCTGGGCCAAATGACTTTGAGCAGCCAGAGTAAAAGGCAGCTAAAGATCCGAGTCCATAGCTGATAGGCCAATCCTGTGAAGAAAGCCCTACCTGGCAGTAGAGAATGAAAGTTTGTGGATAAAATTCAATATATATGTGTTTGAGCCATGTAATGTACTATATAAATTACAGCTGTGAATTATTTTTAATTCGCCTCTTATTCTTCACCTATCTACCGGGCAGTCAACACAGCTTTGTTATAGCTCAGCATATCCTAATAGTTCAGTAAGTGTTGCCGAGATAATGAGGAAATAAAGCTGGGAGACAGAAAGGCTTTGTTCTGCTTTCATTTAGAGTTCTAGTGATTGAGAGCACAAAGGACTTGGAGTGTAGCACAGGGACAGGTTTCAGGCCATGAAAATTATTTGCTGCTAATGGAAACCGCTAAGTGTAAATAACATTCCTCTTAGATTACAGTTTTTCCACTAGAGGCTAATGCCTGGCTGCACTTTGCTTCCTAACCTGACACTTCCCCCCCTCTGTATGATATTCACCTTGGGCAGCCTGCTATCTGTCAGCAGTACCTGGAATACAATATCAGTGTTCTGCAACCTACCACGTCTCAGCTGATGTTCGTAAAGCTATGAGTCTTCACAGGGGATCAAAGACACAACTATGAAATAAAAGCACCAGCATATGTCAAGAACACCAACAGGTGGAGAATGCTGATTGTTGAGCTTAGCCTACAAGATGCTATATAACCTTAAACTCAGCTGGGGAGCAACGTTGGTTGCTTCATCTTCTGAGGCTTTTGACTCAGCCACATGCTAGTGTTGTCAGTAGAATTGCAAGTGCAAGACTTGAACTAGCAGCAATAATATATTGTTTCTGGAAGTGGTTCTAAGGGCTTGCTTCCTGAGTTCCTCCTCTTGTGCTTTCATGGTGAGTTAGACAACACTAGAAACCAGAGGTTACTAATAATCAGAATCCCAGGTAAAAATAGCTAGAGAATTTCAATGCTATAGGGTTTTCTATTAACTCTTAATAACATAGGGTATGTCTACACTACCACCCTAGTTCAAACTAGGGTGGTAATGTAGGCAACCGGAGTTGCAAATGAAGCCCGGGATTTGAATTTCCCGGGCTTCATTTGCATCTTGCCGGACGCCGCCATTTTTAAATGTCCGCTAGTGCGGACTCCGTGTCGCGCGGCTACACGCGGCACAGACTAGGTAGTTCGGACTAGGCTTCCTATTCCGAACTACCATTACTCCCCGAGTTCCATGAGGAGTAACGGTAGTTCGGAATAGGAAGCCTAGTCCGAACTACCTAGTCCTTGCTGCGTGTAGCCGCGCGGCACGGAGTCCGCACTAGCGGACATTTAAAAATGGTGGCGCCCGGCAAGATGCAAATGAAGCCCGGGAAATTCAAATCCCGGGCTTCATTTGCAACTCCGGTTGCCTACATTACCACCCTAGTTCGAACTAGGGTGGTAGCGTAGACATACCCATAGCTACTGTTTTTCTTGGTTTTCTTACTGTGTATGCATTGTACTAGTTCCATCAGTACAACATAAGGATGCTTGAGTGGCATTGAGAGAGTGCCAAAAATGGTTAGATATTTGAACGTGTAAAATGGAGCTCCACCTTCTCTTTACATTTTTGGCAATTTTGCTCAAACCCATTTTATGCAGTTTATACTGAAAAAACGAAAGGGTGGGGTGGTGGTGGTGGTGGTGAGGAGGGCATGAAACCTTGCAAGCTCATAATTTCAAACCTTACAAAAGGGTCAATTTTGTAATGTATATTATGTGACTCCGTACACCAGATCACTCTTTGTGCACATTGTTTTGCTGAGCACCCTAAATAAATAATGAGGATTAAACATTTGATTCTGTTCTGATTGGAATCGCTTCAGTTCTGTTGACTGGTGAATCAGGATCACATCTGATTTTTTTTCTATTTGTGCATACCTGTGCTCTTTTCAATAAATACCATTCTTTTTTTAAATGCAGGGCTCAGTCATTTTACCAGCACCTTGGAATATCATGGGTTTGAAGTGGTCTCTTGAAATTGTTTTGTGAAATACCCGTAACGACACTACATTCGTGTCTTTCCAAGGTTTTCCAGCAATATGTCTGCGCTACTTCCTGTGCCCAGGCATTGCTGATTCACCATTTCAAGGAGCTGCAGCTCAAGGACAGAGGCAGAATGACTATACAGTGATACAAAAAGGAGATAAAACATATGGACCCAGCCCTCCAAACTCACCTGAATCACTGTAATTCTTGGTACCAATTTGCAGAGGCATAACAGAGACATAGGAGTTTATGGGATCTCCTAGTCTGAGGTCTACATAATAATGTGCTGAACAGTGGCATGTAAAGCCTCTAACCCGGAGATGGGGAACCTTTTTTGGTTCGGGGGCCCCGATCCACAGAAAAATCAGTCAGGGCCACATGTAAATGAAAAGTGCAAAAAAAACCCAAACCCAACCCTCTCAGATGTGGCCCCAAACCAATAAGCAGAAGAAAAAAGGGAGACACTCACCTCACTCATGGAACTTGGGGTGCCAGGGTTCCCCTCACACTCCAGCCCTGGGGCGTGAGTGCTGAGGGTCAGGGCTTCCCAGGGCCAGATTAACTCTTCTGGGGGCCTGGGAATGGTAGATTTTGTGGGGTTCCCTCATTTTTACCCCATCCAAGAGCCTAGGGGTTCAGTGTGTGGGAGCAGACTGGAGTGGGGGTACTGGGTCTGGGAAGGTGGTAGGGTGCAGGAGCAGGGTAGAGGTGTGGAGGTCTGGGTGGAAGGTAGGGTGCAGAGGTGGGGGAATGGAGTCTGAGCAGGAGGGAGGGTGCAGGAGTAGGGTGGGGTGCGGGGTCTGGGTGGGAGGGAGGGTGTAGGAATGGGTGGGGAGCCTGGGCAGGCAGGAGGGGGCTTGAAGAGGATGGGGGTGCAGGAAGAAGCAGGGCATGAGGGCATGCAGATGGCTCTGCTGTGAGGGGGGGCAGATGTCTCTTCGCTGGCAGGCACTGCCCCTCATCTCCCATTGGCCAGGATTCCCAGCCAATGGGAGTGACGGGGTGGAGCTTGCAAGCCAGTGCAAGGGACGCAGCTTCCCTGCGTTGCTGTTCCAGTCACAGCCACTTCCTCCCCGCACCAGGCAGAGCCCAGGGGCTGGATATGGTGGATGGATCATAGGTTCCTCCCCCCAGCTTTAACCAGACCCATTACTTATTGGTCATCACAATTATTGTGAAATGTGTGTACAGATAATAGTTAAAGAGTCGCGTATCTATACTGAAAACGATGTTCTTAGCATATGTGAATTGACAGGTCATGAGACGGCGATTAACCGGGTTCTGTTCAGGCAGGTGGTAGTATAGACCTTTCACAATATTTGCATTTCTGAGCTTGATGCTAATGAAGAGATTGTGAATTCCCATAAGAAATGATTGGTAGGAAAACCACAGACAAATGAGTGGGGTTCTGTTTCTGAGCAAAGACAATGGATTTCAGGGTACTGAGGTACATCTGGGATCCTTCACCAAAATGAACGGTCAGCGAGTTCTGCTTTAGGAGCGGAGGGTCACAGCCAACCTGCATGGAAAAGGTTGCAAAGACTTTGGGTGAGCTATCTTCATTAAAGAGGAAAGAACCTAGGCTCTAGAATGCAGAGTATGAATCTATTTTATATGTAACTACTAGTTTCCAATACTTAGTTAAATCAACCGTTACTTGTTTTCACTGGGACAATAGCTGAGCGCTGTGTGTGAAATGGAATGGGGCTCTAAGGTGAAGCTGGTGTCTACTGTTCCTCTGGGAACAATGAACATGTCAATTCTGGGAGCCTCCCCTGAGCTAGAGGCGGGAGGATGCTTGGAGGGCTCAGGGGTTAAAGTGGACCCTCCCCCCCATGTGCCTCTCTCTCTCTTTCTCTCACAGACCGAGAGAGAGAAGGCCCTGCATGCATATATATATATATATATATATATATATATACACACACACACACACACACACACACACACACACACACACACACACACACACACACAGAGAAGGGGGTGCTTGTGTTACATGTGGCTACAGGAGCTGGAGAAGTGACCCATGAAAGGCACAGTTTACTCATGCTAAGAGCAAATGGTAGCAAGGTGCCTCATAACTCTGGATACCCCCATGAAGCATCACAGTTACCTCACTGATATAAGTGTGATTTGTTTTATTTCCACCACCATATGATAAATTACTTTTATTTTGCCCCCTCTATCCTACTGATCTGTATCTACCGGGATTTACATTCCGAGCACTTTCCCAGTGGAACACAGAAGACATAGGCTGGTCTTAAGGTACTAGACTTTAAAATTATGATTTTTCAATGTAAATTGCTACAGGATGAACCTCTCTAGTCTGGCATTCTCTGGTCCAACAACATCCGTGGTCCAGCATGATTTTAGTTAGCCAGATGACCATTTATCTTAGGTGTGGCCAAGTTTCCTGCATTCCCATAACATTTGTTTACAGCCACCGGTTCTGGGTCTCAATGCTCTGTGCTTTATTTAGCTCCAGTTTGCTCTTAAATCTCTTCCAAGAGCCCAGGAAGCAGTGCAAGTGTTGGAAATGCTGCGAGACAATATTGACCTCCTGTGGTTCCACAAATTCTCTGGTTTTGCACCAGTCAGGTCCCCAGGGTACCAGACTACAGAGGTTCGACTTGTATTTGAAATTGCTTTTGAGGAAGGATTGACGTCACTACTGATTTTTCTTTCTCTTTGAGACAACCTCATAGATCTGCTCAGTTCCTCCTGAGAGCTGCTGAACAAACTGAATCCCCATTTGCCTGTGGGCATGTAAGGCCCCTTCCTCAGCACCGTGTACTGTGGGATGGCAAAGTAGCCCACTTTCTCCCTTTTTTCATCATCCCCACCCATCCTTCAGCTTCCCAAGCAGCCTTTCCTTAATTCTGCACTGAGTTGTCAGTTTTTCAATTGGTAAAAGGTATCCGCGATGGAGAAAATATACAAAAAAGAACAGAAATCGAGTTTGTTCCATCAAACATCCAAAGAACCCCAGTGGCTGCAGCGATGTATGCTATTCCCTGGGGTAGTAGTATTCTGAATGGTACAGGAGTAAAGTGTGCAACTCTTACTCTAATCACTAACGCAAATAGCCCTCAAATGCTTGACAGTTTGAGTAAGGCTAGCATGATTGGGTTCCTAGGGTTTGAAGGCAACACAAGCAGAAATTCTGTTTCATTGACCTTTTCAGGCCTTGATGTGCTTTCAGTAGGGATAATGTTCAAATCTGATAGGCTTTCCTTATTGATGTTGGAGTATGTGACCTATTGGCAGATCCATTCGAGTCGACTTGTGATTTTTATAATGCTGGAGACAACTGCCAGTCTTGCCCATGTATCTTTCTTATATTTTTACATTGACATTGAAAAACCCCTACTTCGATCCGCAAGGATCTTGGATATAAGTTAGATGCTGCTTTGTCTGTACCAGCTCTCATGAAATGCATATGTCGGATGCGGAATTTTATAAGCCATGCCTCTCTTTGACTCACACTCCTATATTAATAGTTTTTAATTCTGCTGTGACAGTTTTTGTAAAACAAACATACACAACTTTACAAACACAGATATTTGAATAATGCCCTCTGAGCTGTTGGGCAGAATTGGATTTATTTTTACACTCATTCATGCCCTCTAACAGCATGATTGGCAGATGCATCCATGAGCAATGTCAGTTGTCCATGGTTAACAAGCAGAAAAGAAAATCAATGTTTCCAATTCAACCATGTAATGTCCTATTTATTTATATAATACATTTAATGACTTTTAAGTTTGAAACTGTACTTAGCTTTCCTCAGCTCCCTTTGATCTGTTTTGCAGCTGTGCCAGATGGTTCTCTCTGCTGCTGGTGCGACGTCTGTAATCTGCTCTGTGATTTCATAGGCATTTCTTATCTGCTGGTTGTATTCCATTTGACATGCCCAGTTCTTAAAATAAATGCTGATTGTTGAGAATTGGTGATTAAGATAATACTGCTCCTCTGATCCATTATAAAGGAACTTATATTCTTTTTGGTAACTCCCCACATGTGTGCAAAAAACATTAGAGGCTTAAAAATACACACAGATCTTATAAATCCCAAATTATTACAGCTACTCTAACTACATTTAAGACCAAACCCTCAGCTGGTGTAAACAGGTCTAACTCTATTAGTACCAGCAGAGCTATATCCATGTATAACATCTGAGGCTCTGGCCCTTACTGTTTAAATAAAGTATTTAAGCTTTATTATTTTACAGCACCAAACAACAGTCTAGGCCCTTTGCAGAAAACAAACACTCAATCTCAGCCCCAAGGATATTTCTAAGGGACCATGTTTGCCTCTTGTATTCCGGGTGGATTGTACTCTACACCTGAGTAGCCCCACTGGTTTTAAGGTACCGCTTATTTTGAGCAACAATGACAGACTTGGGTTCAAAGTAAAAGCCATGGCAATGAAGGGTAGGGACTAACAGGAGACTTTACGTGAGGAAGGATGAAGGCTACAGTAAGGTAAACACATGGATCAGGAATGTGGATATCCATGCAATACTACAGGCAGTCCCCGGGTTACGTACAAGATAGGGACTATAGGCTTGTTCTTAAGTTGAATTTGTACGTAACTCGGAACTGGCTCCAGATTCAGCCGCTGCTGCTGAAACTGACCAGGGGCTGACTACAGGAAGACCGAGGCACAGTTGCTCTGCCCCCAGCTTCCTGGAATCAGCCACTGATCAGTTTCAACAGCGGCTGAATCTGGAGCCTGGGACAGAACAACTGGGGCGCTGCCGGGTAGGTCCCCCCAGGACCAACCCGGCAGCACCCCAGCTGCTCTACCCCAGGCGTCCACAACAAAAGCCTGGTCTGCTGGGGGGGGGCGGGGCACACTAGCTGTGCTCCCCCACCCCCCAGCAGACCAGGGAGACCCGGAGCAAAGCCGCAGAGGCAGCAGGGTCCCGCGCCTCGAAGGCTTTGCTCCGGGTGTCCCTGGTCTGCTCAGGGTGTCCCTGGTCTGCTGGGAGGGGTCCCCAGCAGACCAGGGACACCCCGAGCAAAGCCTTGGAGGCGCGAGACCCCGCCGCCTCTGCGGCTTTGCTCGGGGTGTCCCTGGTCTGCTGGGGACCCCCCCAGCAGACCAGGGACACCCAGAGCAGCTTTTCTTGCCCTGGAGGATGCGGTGGCGGGACCACTGTGCGTCTGGGTGGTCCCGCCGCCCGCAAGTTCCGGGGCGAGAAAAGCCCCATTCGTAAGTGCGGATCCGACATAAGTCGGATCCGCGTAACTTGGGGACTGCCTGTATTGGCATTGAGGAAGAAAGGAGTTTTCAAGAGGGATTTAAATGAGGGAAAGTTTGGCAAACCACACGGGGGTGAGAGGGAAGGAGCGGGATGGGGCTGCAAAAAGATTTCTGCCCCCCCAAAACTGCAGATCTTTTTGTGGGCTCCTCTTAGTCTGGGGCCACTATGCCCCTAGTGATGCAGCTCCATGTGCTGCCATTCCTCCCCACTGGGTTGGTGCCACATCACCACGAGAGCTGGGGGAAGCTCCTTCCCTGCATTGCCCCTCATCTCTCACAGGGTGTATCTAGACTACAGGGTTTTTTCAAAGAAAGTTACCCTTTCTTGAAAAAGCTTCACCTGCATCTAGACTGCAGCCACGTTCTTTTGAAAGTAAATGGAAAGAACGTGGCAGTTTTTTCAATCGCGGTAAACCTCATTTTATGCGGAATAATGACTTTTTTCGAAAGTACTCAGCGCAATGTGGATGCTCTCTCTTGTGCAAAAGCCCATCTCGCACAAAAGCACTTGCTGGCTGTGTCTACACTGGCATGAATTTCTGGAAATGCTTAAAACAGAACAGTTTTTGTTATAAGTATTTCCGGAAAAAGAGCGTCTACACTGGCAGGCTGCTTTTCCAGAAAAGCCCTTTTTCCAGAAAAGCGTCCATGGCCAATGTAGACGCGCTTTTCCGGAAAAGAGCCCCGATTGTCATTTCCGCGATCGGGGCTTTTTTCCGGAAAAGACTACTGGACTGTCTACACTGGCCGTTTTCCGGAACAGTGTTCCGGAATAAGGACTTATGCCCGAGCGGGAGCAGAATAGTTTTTCCGGAATAGCGGCTGATTTTGCACAGTACAGCGTCGTTGCTTTTCCGGAAATTCAAGGGCCAGTGTAGACAGCTTGCAGCTTATTCCGGAAAAGCGGCTGATTTTCCGGAATAAGTGGCCCACTGTAGACACAGCCGCTGTGTGGACGCTCTCTCGTGCTTTCTTGTGCAAGAACTTTTTGCGCAAAATCTCTTGCACAAAAAGTTCTTGTGCAAGAAGCCTGCGGTGTAGATGTAGCCTTAGAAAGTATTGAGTTAAAACCCAGCATTTGGTTAAATATAAACCTATATTATTATCCTCTGGGGGGAACTTCTTCTGTGTATGTTGGAGTATCTGGTAAGAATTTCTGTGTGAATGTGGAGCAGAAGAAGGAAGTCAGCAGGTGGCTGTGAAAACATTCAACTATCTTCATATCTATTCTCCATAATGACCTTCACTTCCCTTGTTATTGCTCATTGCCAACAGTGTCACCGTAGAGTTTGAATTATCAGAATATTCTCCTTCAGAAATGTGCTTTCTTTTTTTGTGCCATCCTTATTCCTGCTGCATAATATCTTCCTGCATGGGTAGTTCCGTTAATTTCAAGGAACTACATAGTCTGATTAAGGGGAGCAGAAGAGGGTCCATAGTAAAACCAATGTGCTTATGCTTATTTTGGAAAATGTCTTGAGAACGTTGCATTTTACTCCTCTCATTACTGATCCTCAAACCGTTTCTGAACAGTGTCCTGTTGATTTAAAATGAAAAGGGAAATAAAATGCATGCATATTTGTCTTTTTAATTGTCTTCCACCAAATTATCCAAGTTTTATAATGGGAATAATAATTTTACTTTTCAGGTAACTAAGTATTTTATTGTATAAATTAATTAAAAGGTTGTTTCACCACAAAGTTATACTGCTGTAAATCTGGAGTAACACTGATAGAAGGTCTATTTCAGGGGTTCTCAAACTGGAGGTTGTGACTCCTCAGGGGGTCGCAAGTTTTCTCCATGAGAAGGCCGTCAGCCTCCATGCCCAAACCCCAGCATTTATAATAGTGTTACATGTAACATAGTTGATTTAATTGACAAAGGGGGTCACATGCAGAATTGCTGCTATGTGAAAGGGGTCATCGACACAAAAGTTGGAGATCCACAGGCCTACGACTTCTGAGGCAAAGACCAGCAATAAGTTCTCTGAGGATTCTGAAGAATGTGGAGGACGAATGCTGAGCATGTGTTTTATGCTTGTTGGTTGGGAAGATGTCAGGACCAAATGCATCTCTGGTACAACTTCAATAGAGCTGGTGGAGTTACACTCAGGATCAATTAGACCCAAGATCTACAAGATACTTGTACATATTTTTATGGCTCAATGGGGATAGGACAGGAGGCCACTCAAGCCTCTGAAATTTAGATGATTTATGATCAGATTGGAAATATTGTTTCCCCCTCATCCAAAACAGAGTATGAATATTAGTTTCCATGCAGAGTCCTTCTAACTACACAGTGGCTTCTACTACCCTCTTCCTGCAGCAGACTGCTCCAGACCAACTTGACATCAACACAATCTTCATCCATAAACCCCATTTCTATCAGTCAATGGCTACATCAAGTCATACATCTGAGAATCAGGAGACAACCAAACTCCTAGAATGAATTCCCAGTGAACAACAGAGAAGGCAACAAATAAAATCTGGACATAGGAACACCAACCCAAGCCTTCATTTTGAGCAACCAAGTGTTTCAGTCTCTAAAAGTTAAAGGGGTAAGAGAGGAAACACAGAAAGGAAAATTTGCCCTTTGTAACAACTGTTTCTATTTAAAGGGGTTGTGCCTGCTGGGTGGCTGCCAGGCAATGCAGACACCTGGCGGGCGCGAGCCCTTTAAATAGAAGCAGTTGAAAGGGCTTGCAGTTCCTGGCCCTGCCACTAACGTTGTCTGGGAGCCGGGGAGGAAGGTGTGAGTCCTTTAAATAGAAGCAGTTGAAAGGGCTCATGCGTCCCTGGCTCCTACGCAACACGTTACGGGGTGAGGCTGGGAGCTACCGTGCGGGCCGGATGAAAGAGCTAGCCCAGCCCTGTCTTAAAATGAGGCACAGAGGGGTTTTCCCAGGGTCACCCAGCACATTAGTGTTAGAGTTCAGAAGAGAATCCAGCTCTCCTGAATCGAAACCAGTGCTCCATCCACTAGGACACACTGCACTGATCATGGAATTCTCCCTTAAGCAACTGTATTCGGTAGTCCTTTGGATTTCTGAAAAAGATTGCAGCCTATAGAAAACCTGTCAAAGCTACTGAAGACTGAATAGTAGCGGCTAGCTTGTGGAATCCATGCCTGGATAACCTCTTGGAGAATTAGATCTTCTATGATGGCATTATATGTTTTCTTTATTGGTGCCCATTATGAAAAGTTAGTCAAAATAATGTAAAGGAGGTAATGAAGCAATGAGAGAGGGCCATTTAAATTGGATAGTCCCCATAGAGATATTTGGGCTGCTAGCTTCCTGGGCCCAAAACAAAAGGTCTTGTTTAGGTATGTTTTGAGTAGGCAATACATGGTAGAAAGGACCCAGAAGACTTTTTACTCCAACTATCTGGCATGTACTCCCAATTTAAATAATGAAACAGATGGTGATGTTCCTCTATGGAAGACTAATTGTAAACATTTGAAGAAGAATGAAAGTACTATTTATAGTGTGTTCCTTGCCATAGTGCGAGTGCCTTACTGTAAATCCAAACAGGCAGGCTCTTTGTTGATATAACATTCTGTATTCCCTCCCCTTCTTTGTGCGTACAAGAAGGGCGCTTTAAAGCTAGTTTACACAGTGATTGTACTCTGAGACAGGGGTTTGGCACAGAGAAAGAGAGCGTGTGCTCTCATTTTGAGCCTGACCCAAAGCTCACTGAAGTCAACGGGAGTCTTTTCATTGACTTCAAAGGACTTTGGATCAAGCCGTAAGTCCTGAAGGCAGGTGCACTTGTGGTCATTTGTAACTTCTGCAGAAAGGAGTTTTGCCATCTCTAGCAACAAAAGACACTGGACCAAATGTTGCTCTAATTTACTCATTGAACTTAAATGAACTTTTTCCAAATTTATACCTGCATATGAGAGAGCAGAATCTTGTTTTCTCTCTCTGACTCCCACTGATTTGAGCTTTGGTAATAGGAGGAATTTCATTATTTTGAAAAAGGCAGCTCGAGAGTCTTTCAGGAAAAACTAGAGGTATTAGTAAATGATAGAGTGCGTGCCCTTGCTGGCGTAACTTAAACAGCATGGGATGATTCTCTCTGCTGGAACACCAGTCTTGATACATATGAGAGAAGAAAATGGAAGAGATGAATGTGTGATGGAAATGTTTATAAAACCAGTGAAATACAAGTGTATAGGAAGCAGAGTGGTGGTGAAATACATTAGATAATGATACAAGGTATGGGAAAGAAGCAAGAAAAAGCTACAGATACCCAATACTAGAAGAGAAATGTTGTGGTGCATGAAACTACAGCAGGCCTGGGCTAAATACAGCCTGCAGGCCGGATTTGGCCTTGCAAGCCACCAGATCCGGCTTGCAGATGCTGTGGGGAGCCCCAGGCAGGCTCCCCACTTCCCTCGCCTCCACCTGCATGCCGCTCAGAAACACAGCTGTGGGCAGTTTTTCTTTAAAAACTGTGAGTCAGGAGGGGAAGGGGAAAGCTTTAGGAGCTGCTCCTGCCCCCAGCATAATTCCATTGGCTGGTTTCTGGCTAGAAACCAGCCAATGGGAGCTGCCTGTTTCAATAACAGGCATCCACGAAGCACAAGGGGCTCCAGAGCACATGGCTACAGCCTGTGCGGGGGCAGGGCAGGCAGGGAGGCTGATTCAGCAAGGGCTGCTGGCTGGTAAGTCACCTGGCCAGAGCCTGTCTCTGGCACCCTAATCCCTCACTTTCCAAAATCTCTGCCCCCACTCCTGCCCCCTACTCCACATACCCAAATCTTCTGTCCTCCTCCTGTATCCATATCCCCTCCCAGATCACAGTCCCCTCCTTTCCTAACTCACAATCCAGATCCCTGCATCTTCTCCTGTTCCCCAATTCCCTGCCCTAGGTCACAATCCAACCCCTTGCACCCCAGTCCAGTGCTCCATGTCACAATTGCCTCCTTCTCTCAAACTCCCTCACTTACTCCAGGCTCCCTTCTGCACCCAATCTCCATCCCAGACCCCACACCTTCTCCAGTAATATCATGGAAGAGTGCAGCCCTCAAGCAATTTCCAAATTCTTGGAATGCCTCTCCCATCAATAATGATTGCTCACCCCTGAACTACAGAGCATATAGTGGATTTTCACTAAGGGTATGTCTACACTACCCTCCTATTTCGAAATAGGAGGGTAATGTAGGCATACCGCAATTGCAAATGAAGCCCGGGATTTGAATTTCCCGGGCTTCATTTGCATAAGCGGGGCGCCGCCATTTTTAAATCCCCGCTGGTTCGAACCCCGTGCCGCGCGGCTACACGGGGCACAAACTAGGTATTTCGAACTAGGCTTCCTAGTTCGAACTACCGTTACTCCTCATTCCACGAGAAGTAACGGTAGTTCGAACTAGGAAGCCTAGTTCGAACTACCTAGTTTGTGCCCCGTGTAGCCGCGCGGCACGGGGTTCGAACCAGCGGGGATTTAAAAATGGCAGCGCCCCGCTTATGCAAATGAAGCCCGGGAAATTCAAATCCCGGGCTTCATTTGCAAGTGCGGTATGCCTACATTACCCCGCTAGTTCGAACTAGCGGGGTAGTGTAGACATACCCTAACCAACTTTTGATCTACTTCTTACCTATAGGAAACATTTAGTTAGGCATCTGAGAACAATAGGGAAACTTATTGCTTGTGACCATAAGCACTTTAATCAAAGCTCTTTTTTCCTGGATAGCTTTTTGCAGAATCTTGTCTAGCCCACTGTCTACATGAACAGGTCACATTTAATGGTGGGTGTGTTCCAACAGAATATGTCCCTATGGGTACGTCTACACTACATGCCTCTGTCGGCAGAGGCATGTAGATTTGTTTGTTCAGCAAAGGTAAATGAAGCCGCGATTTAAATGATTGCGGCTTCATTTACATTTACACGGCTGCTGCGCTGAGCCGACAAACAGCTGATCAGCTGTTTGTCGGCTCGCCGCTAGTCTGGACGTTCCCCCTGTTGACATCAAAGCCCTTTGTCGGCAGCCCCGGTAAACCTCATTCCACGAGGAATAACGGGGCTGCCGACAAAGGGCTTTGATGTCGACAGGGGGAACGTCCAGACTAGCGGCGAGCCGACAAACAGCTGATCAGCTGTTTGTCGACTCAGCGCGGCAGCCATGTAAATGTAAATGAAGCCGCGATCATTTAAATCGCGGCTTCATTTGCCTTTGCTGATCTGTCTAATCTACATGCCTCTGCCGACAGAGGCATGTAGTCTAGACACAGCCTATGTGACTTGGTTGTTCTACTAAAAACTGTGTTCCATCAGGAAGGCCTAAGGCCCAAATAATTCAGCTTCACTGGAGTGTCCTCAGGGATTAATTTGACTCTTCCTGTAGCCAATGAACTTCTCTTGCTTGAAATCAGATATAATTTAGTGTGCATTGTGTATTTCAAGCTTTTTCTAAATTTTCTCACTTGTTTTGGAGGCTAAAGTGAATTTCCCAGAAGGGGCATAAGGCCTGCCAGAAACAGTTTTTAATTTTCAGGGTTTCTGTTAGATTTAGCAACTCAAGGAGATGACTAGAAAAGCTAAGCAAAGGCAACAGTTTTTGTTTCCCCAGTTTCCCAAGTATTAATTGAAGATAAGAGTTCTCTCCTCTTAAAAATGTGGGTCTGATTCTGGTCTGCTATATTGGGTGTATTAAGAATATTTCTACCCAATGAATGGAATTATATTGATACTAAACCAACATAAAATCCTGCAATCTGGATGCAGGAAAAATTCTCATGGAGGTTAGTATGGAGGACTTGACCCCATATTTTCTGTGAAATTTTCACAACATGAAACACAATTATTTTGCTCAAATATAAGACCTTTTGAAACTAAAGTTATAAGAGAACAGGTTATACATGTAACTAGTCACATATCCAAATCTATATTCACCTTGGCCTAAAGGGGGATGATGATTTAATGCAGTGAGAGCAATTAGAAATCTGTATTCTTTTGATTTTGATAAATGCGTTTCGATTTTGCTGTAGGGGCTACAATCGCCCAGCTGAATATCACCCTGCCAGAATTTGTCTTTTTAACCTCACCAGGAAACAGGTACTGCCTAATGTTTTACTATGCCTGGAAGGATGCTGAGGGACAATGGTGATGTAAGCAGAATAAGAAAAGATACATGCACAGAAATGTTTGTTTTACTTTAGCCAGTAGCAGAGACTGCGAAGCACATTTGAGGAACTTAGTCCTTGTAACACTGAGGATGCACGTGTCCTTAGAGGTCTACAGTGAAGGTCAGCATGTGAGTAAATTTATTTCCTTTCTCTGTGCTCCACCATCGTCTATCTCCTTGCACTTCTCCATTCCTTTCTGTAGTACAACAAGATCCCTCCCCCATAAGTGCTGACAGACTTCCCTCCCATTGGATGGGCTCCATGCCTGCCATCTTTCTCATCAGTTATGGCTTCTGAAGGAATGCTCTTCGGGCTGGTATGCCAGCAATCTCTAGCTCCAATTGCTTTCCCATATAAGGAGGGGCTGGGATTTGACAGCACTGGACAACCCAGAAAGGAGGGGGTTTCCTTTCTAAGAACTGCAATCTAACTTTTCCTCCCAGTGGCTGCAGAATCACCCCCTCCTCTTCATGATATTGCCACTTAGCTCTCCTTTACATAGGAAAAAAATGGCCAGCATGGCATGTGTAATAAAGCCTTATTAGCCAGCATCCTGCAAGCTGATTTTAGAATGAGAGAAATGCACTACCAGCCCTTCATGTTGGGAGAGAGCAATATTGGACCAGAGTGCTTATGGAAAAGCACAGCAAATTCCAGGGATAAACTAGAAAATATTGAAAACTGGAGTGTGTGGGGGGGTGGGGGGAGTGGGAGTGCGGGAGGGGCTGTTTCTGCTTCATGAGCGAGTTTACAAATCAATGGAGCGATGCCAGTGTCAAAGCAAGAGCAGAATCAGGACTACTTTGTCTAAACCAAAGTGTCCTGTGAGTGTCTGAGTAGGGGAAGGAGCAGCTAAAAACAGCAACGGAGAGCAGCCAGAACAAACAGAATGTTTTTCAGCAAATATGTGTGAGTGCAACAGCTCCCAAGGGAAGCCAGGCATTGGAGGGAAATGGCTTTAGCAGGCATGGATGCTTCCTGGTCTCGTAGAGCTGATTTCTTAGAGAAGGTGGATGTCGGAGGTACCAAGAAAGGAAACGTGACTTAAGAGTCTCTAGATTTTTGTGTTTATGTTTTATTTGCAGTTAAATCCCTATGGCCCCATTTCAGTGAACTGCTTCGACTATAGTTCTGCTCCCCCTCCCTCTTCCCCTAGGGCAGTTTCAGGCTATTTTAGGCGTGTTTCCATCTCCCAGGCTTTTTGGGGATCTCACACTTTCCCACTGGCGTTCCAAGGTACTCAGTGTGTGGAATAAGTTTAAATGTTTCAAAAACAGGAAGCCAAATCCTGCTTTTAGCAGCCCCTTTGAGGTAAACATTCTTGAAAACGTAGGTAGCATGGGTATATAACTGAGGGCAGAGTCCTTTTCCGGCCTCTGTGCTTCACGTCAGTTACCCTATGTAGGGGACTTCTCTGTTCTGGGTCATAACAGTACCACGCTCAAATGTTTGGATGCCCTTGTGTAACCCCCAAGGAGATTGCTTGGATTCCCGGGGCCTTGTCTGCTGGCAGCTCAGGGAGAGGCACTCTGAGTTTGCCTTGGCTCCCCCTCCCTACCAGGGCCAGAGTCTGCCTGGCAACCCATAGGGAGTGAGATGCCCCTCCTAGGGGGAAGGGGAGACCATTGTGGAGGGGAGTCTGGAGCCAGCCAGGGCAAGGGGAGGGCTGGCTGTGTGGGAGCTAGTAAGCCCCAGGCCTGCATGCAGGGTTCCCCCTGAGAACTAGCCTCTAGGGACCTGAAGGCAGGATCCCTCAGCTGGGTTTATGTCTCCACTGTTGATTCCCAGTTGTGGAGTTTGCTGGGAGGTTTCCCCAGCCAGGCTGAGTAGGCTCCAGCTCCCTGGGTGAGAGAGTCACTGCATGGTCAGCGGGGCTCTAGCAGCAAGTTCAGGGCTGCTGCCTGCTGGGTGGGTCTGAATGCTGGGCTGGGAGGCTGTAGTTTTGAATTTTGGTGCAGTTGTGTGGTCTGCATCTTGAGCCCTGCACCCCTTCGCGGTGAGGGGAAATCCTGGGACCGAAGCAGCCTGGTTCCTGCTTGGAGAGGACCCCTGTGAGAAGAGAGCAGCCCTTTGCAGAGACTGAGTCATCTCTCAACCTGAGGCTCATTCATAGAGTGTGTGAGTGCATCCATTTTTAGTTAGTAAGTCAGGGAATTTGTTTGGGGATTTTATTACCTGCAGCATATTAAACTGTGGAGGGATTTACTGCCTTCTCTTCATTCCTTGGGTTGTCACACTGGGTGGAAATGTGCCCATCCTCGCCACATCGGTAGCAGAATCTCTTGTTCCTTGGGAGGGTCACCAAGGTTTTCTTTACAGGTTCTCTGTTGGGGTCCCTTCTCCCTAGGTCAAAAGGAGGGTACTTCCTTTCTGTCAAAGGATGCCAATTAGCTACTTCAATTTAACAGGGTTACAAACTGTGGACAACAAATTCATGACTCTATCACCGGGGGGGCCTTTTTCAGTGGTCATTGGTTTGTGGCGCATAAAGAAATACTGAGACTTTTCAGTAAAGATGTAAACCACAAACTATATTTACATAGCAACAAACAAGTACAAATGGTTAAAAGATGCACAGTACAGATTCTAAAACATAGTCTAGGCGCAGGGAGGACGATTGTGGTGTTGCTGGCCACCTCAATCCTTTGGTCCTTCCGGGCCTCAGGAGAGGAAGAGCCAGGAGATCCCTCGACGGAAGATGACGGCGAATCAGGCCACCTCAATCCTTTGGTCCTTCCGGGCCTCAGGAGAGGAAGAGCCAGGAGATCCCTCGACGGAAGATGACGGCGAATCAGGCCATGTCAATCCTTTGGTCCTTCCGGGCCTCAGGAGAGGAAGAGCCAGGAGATCTGTCGAAGATGGCACTGACGTGAGCCTTCCGCACAAGTCCCAAATCCTGTTGGCTGTTCTTCAGGACAGGCGATGGTGGCCTAAACCCTAGCCTAACTTAAAAGAAAAACCCTAACTACGCCCGACGCACCCGACGAACAGACACGATGATGGCCGATGTGCTGTGACCCGACACTTTACTATTGGGGGGGGGGAGGTAAGGGGAGGAGGTGGGGAAGGGTAGGAGATGGGACGGAGTAGTCTGAGGTGACCCAGGCGACCCTACTATGGGGCTTGGGCAAACATGTCCACCAGGGCCTCTCTAATGCACACTGCCTCCTGGCGCGCCTGGCGGATGGCAGCTTTGTCGGGCTGGTCCAAGGTCTGTGCCTCGGCTGCCACCCATGCAGGGAGGAAGGCCTCCCCACTGCGCTCCACAATGTTGTGGAGCACACAGCACGCGGCCAGCACCTCCGTTGCATTCTGCTCACCCATGTCGAGATGGGTGAGCAAACAACGGAAGCGGGCTTTTAAGCGTCCAAAGGCCAGCTCCACTGGGTTTCGGGCCCGATTGAGGCGGTCATTGAACTGGGCCCGGTTCTGGTCCGGCTTCCCCGTGTAGGGCTGCATGAGCCAGGGCATCAGGGGGTAGGCCGCGTCCCCGACGATGCAGATGGGCATAGGCACATCCCCGACAGTCAAGTCCCGCCGGGGGAAGTAGGTGCCCACCTCCAGCCTGTGAAACAGTCCTGAGTTCCGGAGGATGCGGGCGTCGTGTGCCTGGCCGGACCAGCCCCCGTAGATGTCCACGAAGCGGCCCTGGTGATCCACGAGGGCCTGCAGAACGATGGAGCAGTACCCCTTTCGGTTCATGAAATGGGCTGCTCGATGCTCCGGGGCCCGGATAGCGATGTGGGTGGCGTCCAGGGCTCCCCCACAGTTGGGGAACCCGAGGGCAGTGAAGCCGGCCATGGTATCATCCACGTCGCGCAGGCGGATGATTCGCGGGAGCAGGACATCATTGATGGCGTGGACAACCTGCAGAAGGGTGCAGAGAAACACAAGGGAACACATCACATACAGCCAGGGGTGAGTGTGCGCTCCCTTGGGTCCCTCCCTTGATTCCCTCTGTCCACACACACACACACACACACACACACACACACACACACACACACACACACACCCACCAGGGCCCCCCTCGCCCCACGCCTCCCCCCACCAGCAAGGGAGGGACGGCCCAAACCCCTGGGTGACCCAGCCGGGAGTCTTGGCTGTCCCTGGGACTGGAATGCAGCACCCTCCCCCCATCCCACTCCCCCTGGGACTTACCTCGATGACAATCACTCCGCCAGTGGATCTTCCCACCCCGAACTGGTGTGCCACCGAGCGGTAGCTGTCCGGTGTGGCCAGCTTCCAGAGCGCGATGGCAACCCTCTTGTTCACGGGGATGGGTGCCCGCAGCCGGGTGGCGGTTCTCTGCAGCGCGAGGATGAGCCAGGTGCACAGCGTCAAGAAGGTCTGCTTTCTCATTCTGAAATTCCTGATCCACTGGTAGTCGTCCCATCGTCCGAGGACCACCCGGTCCCGCCAGTCGGTGCTGGTCTCCAAAGTCCAGACGGGCCTCTCCACAGTGGGGTGCTGATGCCACATGGTTGCCAGGACCTCCCTGGTGAGGGAGTCCAAGGCGATCTCTGCCTCCTGGTATGTGAACAGCAGGGCACCAGCCTGCAGCACGAGCTCCAGGCACCTGTACAGCTCCAACAGGGGCCCGAGCAGGTACATGGCCACCCACGGCTCCATGGCAGACAGAGCAGGGCAGACAAAACAAAACGCCGGGAAAAGCTGTTGGGGGGCCAAAGGGTGGTGTCCCCAAAACTCACAGGGCAACCACCGACCCTGCTAAGGGTGCCAGTCCCTGGCAGAGGCCCCAAGGCACGGGAGCATGAGACCAACGGCTGCCCGGCGAGACCCGTTTAACCACGCGTCTGGACGGAGCTCCGGCCCCGCCCCCGGAAAGGTCTGGTGGCCTTTGCCCTCTTCAAAATGGTTCCGGGCTTTTGCTTTTCCGGAAAAGCGCGCCGCCAATGTAGACGTGCTTTTCCGGAAAAGCGCATCGTTATCACGAAAACTCCGCGGCCAATGTAGACGCTCCTTTTCCGGAAAAACTGAAAACGGAATAGTATTCCGTTTTAAGCATTTCCGGAAATTCATGCCAGTGTAGATGTAGCCACATCTTGTTTTGTCCTCCATTCCCTATTCAGTGACCTCTGTCTTGTTTCTTTCCCAATCATGCCCTCTGTTCTCTCTCTCTCTCTCATAGGCAGAGATACTTTCATATCTGAGGCACACATCCCCCCTCATATATAGACACACACACACGTCCGGTCTCTTTCTAAGGATGTGTCTGCACAGAAAAGTTATTTTGGAATAATGGCCGTTATTCCCAAATAACTATGTGAGCATCTACACAGCAAAACCGCTATTTCGAAATAATTTCAAAATAGCGGATGGCTTATTCCGGCTTCTGTAAACCTCGTTCTACAAGAAATAGAGCCTATTCTGAAATTGATATTTTGGAATAGGGGCTGTGTAGACAGGGAATAGCTGCTAAATTAAAATAGAAGGCCTCCAGCCCTTCCCAGGATGCCCTGCTGGCTGCTCTGTCCACACTCAGCAAAACTCTAACCCTCCTTCCCCTGCAGAAAGGCTTTGTGGCTTGCAGCTGGCCTGACAGCCCTGAGCCTCCCTGCAGCTGCACCTCACTCGCTGTGCCCCCACAACGAACCAGTCTGATACTTCCACCCTGCCCTCCACTGCTCCCAGGGAGCAGTCCGACAGCTCCTAGGAGGCTGCCAAGGCCCACAAAAGATGTGCGCCTTCCTGGTCTGGTGCAGAGATCTGGGACCTTATTGAGATTTGGGGGGATGAGACCAACCTCCAGGATCTCTGCACCAGATACTTTCCCCTGGTCCACTTCAATGGGGGCTTCTGCTTCACCCCTCACTGCCATCTCTCCACTTATCCCCCTTTACCCTCTTTCCTCCTGAAAAAATACATTTTTTAAGATATATTAAAACGATGACATCGCTCATGTATTTTATTAGTTATTTTAGATATTAACAGCATGAAGATATCCACTAAAACAAAGCTGTGTCTTTTCTCTTCTGTCTCATGTAGCAAGTTTATCTGTTGTGTTAAGGGCATATATAGCAGCATGCATGAGTACTCAACACACACATTCCAAACTTCAGCACAACCATTCTTTGAAAAAGCATGCTGCAGGGCATGAGAACTGAAAATCCTTTCTTTAAAATGTACAGAGGAATACTATGCACAAGGATTTTTGATGCGCTATCCTCTCGCCAGGCTCTGTCAGAAGGGCAACCTACTCTGACTGGTGGCTTTGTATCTCTGTCACTTCACCTGAGTACTGATGTCACCCTCCTATAAAATTAGTTCAAAATGTTCAAATGTACAAGCCTTATGCTTAGGCTCCTAAGTCCAGGTAGTCTGTAGCTACTCAAGTAGAAGGGGGCCCTATCTTCATGAGTTCAGAGCAACCCAAGCTGTTCCTGAACTCTATGGAAGATGCTTAGCATCTCTGGAAATCATGCCATGTCTCTAGGTGCCTTCATGTGGATTTAGAAACCTGGATTTAGGCACCCAACTTTGAAATTTTGGTCTTAAGTGTTCCTTATACCTTGAGAAGTATTTCAGAAACAGCAGGGCTATTAGTTGCACACAACATTACCTTAACTCTGCCCCTGTGGAGATGGAAATGAGCCCTGTGAATAAAGAAGAGTTGTATGTGCTCACCACAAATCCTCTTCACCACCCCTAGTCAGACATTTGTACTATGCCTCACTGTGATACGTTGAGCGGTAATGATTTGGGGAGTCCTTGATATTGGCTACCATAGCCCACATCACCCCAAGAATCATCCCACAAGGGTTCTCAAGAGGGCCAGGCAGAATAGGAATATAGGATGAAACTCTCTAGTTTAGCACTTTCTGGACTTGACCAATGCCGAATCAGAGAATTTGCCAAACCACAGGAGATCAATATTGTCTACCAACACTTCTACTGCTTACTGGGCTCTTAGAAGACATTTAGGGGTAAATTAGAGCTAAATAACAGCACAGAACACTGAGAGCCAGGACTGGTGGCTGTAATACTTTATGGAACCATGGGAAACTTGGTCACATCCATGATAAGTAGACATCCAGCTAACTACAATCATGCTGGACCACAGATGTTGCCAGACTAGAGAGTGCTGGACTAAAAAGGTTCAACCTGTACTTTACCCTGTCCTAACAATCCCTTCCATATTCTTGGTGTGCCCACAACTCCAGATGTGCACTGCTATTCACAGACTCCCACGTACCCTCCTGTCTGTTCTGCATCATTGCTGTGGAAAGAACTAACCATTTGTTTACACATCACTACACCATCAGTGTCATCAAGGGTATGTCTACATTGCATTCCTCCTTCGAGAGGAATGCAAATGTAGACAAATGAAATTGCAAACGAAGCGCGGATTTGAATTTTCCATGCTTCATTTGCATAATGGCTACCACGCTGGTCCCTCAGCACTTCCATAGCACCCCCGGGAGCTGCTGGCCGCAGAGTCCCTCGTGGCGGCTGCAGGCGAGCCCTGGCCTGGCAGCTCCTCTCTCTTGTCTTGCAGGGGAGGGGAGCCCACAGCGCCCTGCTTCCCACTGGAGAAAGGTGTTTACAGCTGCAGAGAAAGGGAAGTAGGGGGACCTGTTCCACTTTCACCCTTCCCCAAGGGCGCTCTATCATTTCCGCACGTGCTGTGGGGAAGGACACGAGGATTTGGAGGGGAGAGGGAAAGGAGACGGCGTTCGGTTAGGTGGGAGAGGGGAGCAGGGGGATCAGGTTTGGCTCGGAGGGAAGAGGGCGCAGGGTGGATTAGGTGGGGGAGAGAAGAGGGAGCGGACTGGGGCCGGTCACTGAGGGGTCGGGTTTGCCTGGGAGGGGAGAGAAGGTGGAAACTGGGTTCTGTGAGTGCGTGCGGGGGTCGGGATGTGTATGGAAGAGAGACAGGACGTAGGCTGGGTTTGGCTGGAGGGCGTGCTGGGAGTCAAAGAGCCACAAGGTGAAAGGGGCGCTTTCCTCCTCAGTGCCTGTCCTGCAGCAGTGGGCCAAGGGAGAGGCCGCCAAAAATGTTTTGCTTGGGGCAGCAAAAAACCTAGAGCCAGCCCTGATTGAGTTATGAGTGGGTGTGGTCCATTTGTGACCGGTCTATGTTAGTGGATGCTTCCATATTCTGGGAAGGCGTGAGGCAAAACTGCGTAATCTTAACTCCATGAAGCTTTTTGGTAGTGAATACATAGTAAATATTGGGGCTAGGATTTTGGTCTGGTAAACTCTGTCTTCAACTCTTTGTCTGAGGTTATGACACTTGTCCAAATTTTTTTCTTTGTTACCAATCTGCTGTTCCACTAGGATCCCAGTCCTGTTGAAGTAAGTGGGTGGACTGCACCACAGGGTGTCTAGATTCCCTCAAAACACAGTCCGATCCCCTCCTCGATACATCCATTCCACAGAGATAGACCAAGGAGTGTTACTCCTTACAGTAGATTGTTTCTAAACCAGCTCCCCACCAATAGTCCTTCTATTTTTTTTCCATCCATGTGTGGAATACATTTTGTTGTGTGTACTGAGGCATGTGTGGCTGTGCACCACCAGTAGAAACATATGTTTCTGGGTGCTCTGCTAATCAGCTAGGTGACACCTGAATCTCCACTGGGTGGCTGCCCAAGTGCATAGTTTACAGGGAATACTGCTCCCTGCTCATGGAAACACAGAGCATTCTACTATTGGCCTGAGGCAGATATAATGGATTTCAGGCTGTATTTTGCCACTGTTAGAGTGAGCTGAAATGTGGGAGAATTTAAAACTCCTTCCTGACAGCATCGCCTACCTACAAGTTAACAACCCTGAAGTATGATACATAGTAGTTTTCAGACAGGATCCAATTCAGCTGTCAGAACCCGATTTGCAAAGCACAGTGAGAGGCATATGATATATGTATTTTTTTTTTTGCAGGAGGGTCAGTATAACTTAAAACTGTTAAAACTGAAGGCAAACTACTATGTTTTTGTTGGAAAACTGAATGACATGAGAGCTTGAAGACCCAGAGAATGTGTGAAATGTATTGTTGTTCCATGTCTATCTCAGTCTTGTCACAATCCCACGGCCAAAAAGAGTAATGGAGACCTCTTCTTTTTGTATGTTCAGATGAAACAGAATCAAAAGCTGGTATGCCAGAGCTATAAATCAGCTAATATATTTAGGAATTACAGAATGATCTAAATTACCAAAAAAAAAAAAAAAAAAGGCTCCTAGAGAGAAATAATGACTCATAGTTTGTTCCCTTTTGTGTTGCTATGGAAAAGGAGCATGGTGCCAAAGGTCATACAGTAGACACTAATCCCTGATTTGAAAGCAAGATAAATAGCCAACTCCAGCAGATTCATTTTGTGTTACAGCAGTGCACATCAGTACGTGGGATGCCCGCACAAGAGACACTGAAGGTAAAATGGATGGTTTAAATCAAAACGTACACAATGAGAACTTAGTGAATTTCGTGTGTACTTCAAACAACAGCGTATGCCAACAGCATGCACTTTTGAGTGGGAAGGAGATGGACAAGATTGAAAAAAGGGCTGAGAAGGCAGACAAAAATGCATAAAGGTCTTACGGATTTTACATATATTCAGATAGATTCCACCTGGTGTTGATGCTGGCATAGGACTCCAGCAAGAGAAACTCCAAAGCAGCAGAAAGAAGCTATGGCTCTTCTTCCACTAGCTTGGGAATGAAGAAGCAGTGTATAGTCTCTGTGTTGATTCAGCATTTGCACTAGCATTTGCTGGCAAGTCTCCTTAGGAGCTACAGCTACAGACATAAGCCAGGCACTAACACAGGTCGGTGGTAATACAACTGCCTGCCCTCCCCCCAGATCAGTCTTCCTACTAGCAAGCAAAGACTCAGGTGGCACAAAGTGCAATTTACACCTGCCTGTATCGAGCCCATCCGATCTCACTCACCTTTAGGGGGAAAATAATTAGAAGGGTTGGGTTTGCAAACCACCGTTGCCTGCCAGCACTTTCAATGATGAGTTATGGTAACAAAATTGGCTGTGAAAATGGCATCTTGACATTTCATGTCCATCCTCCATCAGTGGCTTCTGCCACAAGTTTTCTCAGGTTCAGAACAAAATGTTTTCCAACTGCAATCTCAATTTACTGTTGGTAATTACATACAAAGGAGAGACCACAGCTTGATTTTCAGATAAACACCCTGGAATCAGAACTTAGCTAGAAATTTTGCTAATGATGCACCAGTTAAAGCAGAATAGAGCTTGCTTTTCTGCAGCTGTTGGCTCTGCACTGCTGACAGCAGTAAAACTTTTCATTCTGTCAATGAACTAAGTGTATGGGATTAGGGAGATACAGGCTCATATCATGTCCTCAGTCTACATGCACTGCTTTCTCTTTGACATCAATGGGAATTGTATGTGTGCCTTCGGGGCATAATGCGACTCAGACCCCAGTATAAACTCACTGAAGTCAATGGAGGTCTTGCCACTAACAGTGGCTATTGGATTGGTCCCATTGCCAGCAGGTATATTTGCTAACAAGGTGTAATTTTTGCACTAGCTTTTCAGAGTATAGCCACACTAGAACTTGTATGGCCATGAAGAATACTCGTGCTTTGCATTCTAGAGGTTATCTAGCCAGATTGAAAATTGTATTTTCGTTTCTTCAACGCAGTGTAAAAATACGGTATTTTTGCATATACACTTTTTTTGATCAACAAACTTTTGTAGTGCTCTCCATCAACCTAGCAGTCCTTATTAGATAGTAAAGTGTTAGAGAAGGCCTATTTCACCATGGCTACGTCTAGACTGGCCCCTTCTTCGGAATAGGCATGCTAATTTCGAACTTTGGAATAGGGAAATCCGCGGGGGATTTAAATATCCCCCGCGGGATTTAAATAAACATGGCCGCCGCTTTTTTTCCGGCTTGGGGAAAAGCCGGAAAAGAGCGTCCAGATTGGTGCGATCCTCCAGAATAAAGCCCTATTCCGGAGGATCTCTTATTCCTACTTTAAAGCCCTATTCCGGAGGATCTCTTATTCCTACTTTAAAGCCCTATTCCGGAGGATCTCTTATTCCTACTTTAAAGTAGGAATAAGAGATCCTCCGGAATAGGGCTTTATTCCGGACGATTGCACCAGTGTGGACGCTCTTTTCCAGCTTTTCCCCAAGCCGGAAAAAAAGCGGCGGCCATGTTTATTTAAATCCCGCGGGGGATATTTAAATCCCGCGCGGATTTCCCTATTCCAAAGTTCGAAATTAGCATGCCTATTCCGAAGAAGGGGCCAGTCTAGACGTAGCCCATGTCTTTTCACAGAGGTGTCAGTGTCCACACCAGAGGTAGCTTATGAAAATCAAAGGGATGTTTCTTGCCTTTTCAGCTAGAGGTGGATAGGAATCTGAATCTCAGCAGTTTTTATGGCACTGGAAATAGAAACATTAACAGCTATATTCTGTTACTAATGTTAGTATATGTACCATATGGTCTTTATTGTACTTGATCATTGTGCAAAACTTCTATTGATTGCAGTGGGAGTTCATACTGAACGAGTACAGTAATTCCTCATTTCACATGGTAGATACTTTCAGAAAATGATGGTGTTAAGTGAAAACGTGCTACACAGGGTCAATTTTCCCATTGAAAATAATGGAAAAGGTGGGGGTTGCGTTTCAAGCGGTGGTGTCAAGGCAGTTTTCTGTTGGTGCTGAGTCAGCTCCAGCCTGCACTTGTTAGCAGCTGGCGGCTGAGCACAGGCAGCTGCCTTGGGACCGGGACATAAGGTTGGAGGAGAAAGGGGACTGGGTTACAGCAGGGAGGGGAGGTGTTTGGCTCTGGGGAAGGGTAGGGGATTGGGTTGGGAGTATGCCCCTGTGACTGGTCTGCCGGGACCTGCACTGCGTCCAGCGGGGGGGGGGGGGGGGGGAGGGAGTTCGGCAGGGAACCCTTCGCCGCTTTGAAGGGAGGTGGGGGAAGCTCTGCAGAGACAGGCCGGCTGGGGAAACTCAGCCGCTGGCTTGCAAGCGGGGGCGGAGGGGAGGGGGCAAGGTGCCCAAACAGTTGCACGGGGTTTCCCCCGCCTCCCTGCAAAGCAGTGGAGGGTTCGCCACTCGCCGCGCCGTTCCCTGTCGACCCCCCTCGTCAGACGCAGTGCGGGTCCCAGCAGACCCGTCACAGGGGCATACTCCCAACCCAATCCCCCTCCCCTCTCCTTCCCTTCCCTTCCCCAGAGCCAAACACCTCCCCTCCCTGCTGTAACCCAGTCCTCTTTCTCCCCCAATCTTATGTCCCAGTTCCAATAGACACCACTGCTGGAAACGCAACCCCCACCTTTTCCATTATTTTCAATGGGAAAATTGACCTCGCATAACATGTTTTCACTTAACACCATCATTGTCTGAAACATATTGATAGTGTTAAATGAGGAATTACTGTACACCAACAGGGAACGGTGGCTGAATCCCAGTAGATCACCCCCTTCCCCTGCATGAACCCACTCTAGTGAAACAGGCCCAAGGCTTCCTGCTCTTTGCCACAATCGATTACTGACAGAAACAAGCAACCCATCACAGGGGCATACTCCCAACTCAATCCCCTACCCTTCCCCAGAGCCAAACAACTTCCCTCCCTGCTATATCCCAGTCCCCTTTCTCTCCCAACCTTATGTCCCGGTCCCAAGGCAGCTGCCTGTGCTTAGCGGCCGGCTGCTAGCAAGTGCAGGCTAGAGCCGCGAATGCACATGCAGCCTGTGTTATTTCGGGGCTGGTCGTGTTATTCAAAAAACGTTCCCTAAAAATAAAAAAATTGTGCTATCGTTAAAACGTGTTAAGCGGGCTCATGTTAAACGAGTAATTACTGTACTTGTAATGGATGGGACTGCTGACCAGCACCCAGTGACTAAGGTGTTAAACTCAGGTAGGGTATGTCTACACTACCCTGCTAGTTCGAACTAGTGGGGTAATGTAGGCATACCGTACTTGCAAATGAAGCCCGGGATTTGAATTTCCCGGGCTTCATTTGCATAAGCGGGGAGCCGCCCTTTTTAAAACCCCGCTGGTTCGAACCCTGTGCAGCGCGGCTACACGGGGCATGAACTAGTAGTTCGAACTAGGCTTCCTAGTTCGAACTACCGTTACTCTTCGGCCTAGTTCGAACTAGCGGGGTAATGTAGGCATATCGTACTTGCAAATGAAGCCCGGGATTTGAATTTCCCGGGCTTCATTTGCATAAGCGGAGAGCCGCCCTTTTTAAAACCCCGCTGGTTCGAACCCTGTGCAGCGCGGCTACATGGGGCACGAACTAGGTAGTTCGAACTAGGCTTCCTAGTTCGAACTACCGTTACTCTTCGTGAAATGAGGAGTAATGGTAGTTGAACTAGGAAGCCTAGTTCGAACTACCTAGTTCGTGCCCCGTGTAGCCGCGTTGCACGGGGTTCGAACCAGCGGGGTTTTAAAAATGGCGGCTCCCCGCTCATGCAAATGAAGCCTGGGAAATTCAAATCCCGGGCTTCATTTGCAAGTGCGGTATGCCTACGTTACCCTCCTAGTTCCAACTAGGAGGGTAGTGTAGACATACCCGTAGCTAGCAAAGATTTTGGCAAGGGGCTGGGAGAACCAAGCGAGATAGAGGGTTGAAATTTGAATTGGTTATAGGTTCTCTGCCTGCTTTCTTTGTGTGGGAGAGTTAAATCAGGAGTTGAGACACAGAGTGATTTAAATCCAGGCAGTACTACCATGTCTCAAGGAATTTGGGGCATGAGAGTGGACTGAGCAAACAGAAAATTGGAAGTAAGTACAAGGAAAAGTGAATCTAGTTGTGTTCGGGGTGATTTTTATTTATTTTGTCGTTTGGTTTGAACTGCTCCGTGTGAATCTATGCCTCCCCTCCTCACCTTGAATTGTACCCAGACTTTTCTCTGTGTTTTGTTTTCCTTAGCTGCTCTGTAACCTTTAGCAACCAAGTATGCTTTATCAAGTTTACCTTTTGTTTTGTAATAAAAATCACTTTTTTTAAGGTGATAATTTGATTCGTGTGTCCCAGCAGGTCTGTCTGTCTGTGTATCTGCATGCCTCAGACTGAGGGGTCAGCTACTAGAGACTGCTGCTTGTTTTTCTCTTTTCAAGCTCTTTTGAAGCAAAAGAGCTTGGGATACCCCGGGGACTTGGTTCATGTGTTCACCCCTGGTTTTAGGGATAACATCACTTGATGGCGGCAGCAGTTCCCCAAAATCTCTGTATTGTGATTCTGGGGGGAAGTTTTTTGGTAACCAGTGCCTGTAGAGGCAAGGTTTTTAAGCTCTTTTGCGGTTCCTCACCTTGTGCACTTGGGGTAAATCTACACTACAGAGTTTTGTTGGAAAAACAGCCATTTTTCCGACAAAACTTGAAGAACGTCCACACTGCAACTGCATTCTTCCACAAGAAAATCAAAAGAACAGAGGGTTTTTTTCTGGCATTGGCAATCCTCATTGTATGAGGAAGAAGAGGAATAAGAACAGGTCATGTCCATTCCGTCCATAATAATCACAGCTTATATGCGAGAGCACGTCCATTCACTTTTGCACTTTTGATGCTCTCTTTTGGAAGAACTTTTTTTGGAAGAAAAAAGTTTCTTCTGAAAGAAGCCTGCAGTCTAGACATAGCCTCGGAGTGCCAGTGGGTGGAAATAGCCTTGACACACTAAGTGCTGGCATGCATCATATGAGAGAGACTTTCTACACAGAGCTCTAGATCTTTCACATATCAAGGGTGTCCAGAGAAGTTAATTCACCTTTGTTCAAATAGATCTATATAAATAATACCTGTCATCGCAATAAAAGAATACTTATGCTTGAAATCTGAATGCTGTCGGATTGGCAATAACATACTTTAGTTTTTTAAAAAATATCACGCAGCCACTGCACACATTCTGAGATGGAAGTATATTATAGGGACTAATATTCGTTTTCGGAAGTCAAGGAAAACAAAGATGGAAAGGGATTTTAAGATAGCTTAGAGAAATCCCCCCCACTCCCCAATTTAGGGGATGCAGTAGGCGGATGGCAGACAAATTACACATTTTTTACTAAGAATTTTATATACAGATTACAGACCTCTTAGTCATTGTAAACGTATAAATATACACTCGGGGGAAAAAGTTTAATTCTGGCCCTGCAATTAATCCCTGTGTTCTTTTTTGGAAGTAATTATTTGTACTAATGCTCTATTGGGCTGATTTTTCAAAGGTGCACCTGCAGTTCTTATTCTATGGGTTTTTATATCTCTTTGAACGCTGAACATGTAATTAATTCCGGAGTCTGTAAAACATGACAAAACATGTCTGGCTGCCATTTTTTAGTAGTACTGTTTGAATTAAAGCTAGTACGGAGAAACAAAACAAACAGTGTTAGGTTCCCTGGCTAGCATTTCATGGTTTCAAGAAGTTGACAATTGTTCCATAAAGGTTAAACATGTATGCTTTGACCTGTCAGTAAAATTAAGTCTACTAAGGCTATGTGGCACTCTAGAAGACACAAATTTAGCTGTGTGACTAAACAAAATGTACAGTACGATACAATCATGCTTGTAGAAGTATTTAAAATATTTCAAGTCTAGTACAATGTAATAAAAATGCAGATGGAATGGAACTATCATTTACAAAGCTGTCTGAAGATATTCAGATGTTTTAGCAAGCTAGCAAAGTAATATCTGAAAAGTTAAATTGGAAAAATGGTGTATGGGTTTCTAAATAAGAACAGGGAACACAAATTAAATGTAATTGGGACAAACTCAAAGAGTAAATGTTTAGTCTTTAATTTTGTTTAACCAACCCCTAAAATTGTTTTGTGCAGACAATACATGGTTGTATTAGTTTTTTTTTATTCATCACATCTGAAGTTAGTTACAAGTATTGAATAATTGAGTAACAGTGTAGCTAATACAAAATAATGCAGCTGCATGGATTATGTCATCCTTCGTTTTACAGATCGTAGTTCTTGTATGATATTATATAACAAACATCCTACATTTTAATCCTGCCTGCTTAAAATCAGCTAGAATTATAGACTAATTCCCAGTGTCATTTTACTGGTTCAAGGAACTGTCCCTCCAGAGGGTCATCTCTGATAAGCACTCTGTAATGTGTATTTTTTCTTAGAAAACTTAAATGATTTGTAATTTTAAATACAATTTGAAGAAAGCAACATGTTAGTGCAATGTTATGTAACAAGAATGATCAGTATTCAAAAAAACAAAATAGAAAAACAAAATGTATAAAAAAAGACAAGGATGTAAGGCAACTTCAGGGTTTTTCCTTTTCCCCGTTTATAAAGTAGCTGGAATGAAGAATCAAAGGGAGTGAAATTTCAAAAAACACAACCCCCCCCAGGAATATTTTGTGTGTCTGAAAGTTGTATCAGTGGAAAATCCAACCACACAGCTTGTAGAAATTGGCTTAGTTGACAAACCACAGTACACTTATCTTTCAACATCCTGACCAAAAACACAAAACTCTACCTTTTGCAAATCCTGTCCTTACATCCCTGTAGCTATGTAACTATTCTGTAGGTATAGCACTACATATATGAAAATAAAGATAAGTTATGCTATTTTCAAAATATTCTTAGATACAATCTTGTGCAGGTGCAAAGATGAAAAATATACTGCTCTAAGGAATAAGTAGTAATTTAATGGTTATTTGAGTGTATATTCTTTATGCTGGTAGCATTTTTTCCCCCTTTCTTTCACATTCTCTCCTTCTAATCTTTCACCATATCATCTCCATTTCTATCATATCATCCCTTGTTTCTATATCTGCAACTGCTTTTGCCAACATGCCAAGCATTACCTAAGATATTGCTGTGAGTACTGTAGTTAGTTACGCATTCATCTTGTCACTCATCTATTTCTATAAACTGCTGTAAATTACAAAATCATGTCTCCCTTTGCCATAGAAACACAGTTATTTCTATTAAGTGACTAACAAAAGACTTTGGGTGTACTCCTGGCCCCCTATCTCAATGGCAAGATACTGACTTCAGTGGGGTAGGATTTCACCCTTTGCATATTCTGTTCTTCTAGTCTTATTGTAAAATGGGTCCACACCCAAAATAAAATTATACACGTATATACAATTACTGAATGTTAGCATTTCTATGACATGGCAAGGCAAGCTAAGTTAGAGTGTTTAGTGACATAAGTATATATAAAAAAACCCAACAAAATACTGCAAAAAAGGGAAAAATACTTTGATGACTATCCAAGCAATTCCCTGATCTAACTTAAAAACCAAATTGACCAGCCTGCTTCCACTGGTCTGTTTCGTTTCCTTATATCTCCAATTGCAGCTGACTGCAGCAACTCTATTAACATTACCAGTTGTTTCACCTTGCATAGGGGCGGAACACTTTGTAGTTTGCCTGCATAGTAGACCTGGTTTGCTCTGCATTTCAACGCTATGCAATACTTTAGCACTGCATGGGAAACAATAAGCTTAATCATTGTCACCCGATACATTTTATGTGTAACAGGAATATACACTGCTTCTTTGCTTAACTAAGCCGAAAGGAAAGCTTGGATTTATGATGCAGTTTGATCTATGTGGAGAACAGCTGCTTGGGTTGATTCTTCATCAGACTGTTCTGTTTCCCCATTGGTTGGTTTGTTTCTTTCATCATACAGTCTCTGGGTAGCAACTTCTAGTGCTGTCCCATATTCTTCATCATCTTCAACAATTGAGAGCTCGATGTTGCTGTGTATCATCGCGTCCCCTTCTCTGCTCTCTTTCTCTAGGGAATCAGCTATTGCTTTACTTTCCTCAATTAAAGAAGTTGGAGTTGTGATCTCCGAGAGCCCCTCAGTAAAGGAGGTCTCCTCGTCATTCATGGCCTGCTCACTGCTTGTGGTTTCTGGTGGTTTATCCTCATTTTCAGCCGGGGTCTCTCCTTCATGGACTTTTTTCACGTTGAAGGTGAGGGGAGACACTTTGAAAGAAGAGCTTTTTTGAGAAGATTTCTGGTGATGTGGGGTGAGTGATTTCTTAATTTTCTCCCGTCGTTCCTGAGACACAATTTTTGTGCTGATCTTGTTCATCTTTTTCTCAATATTTTGGCGAGAAAATGCTTTCTTGAGGCTGTCCACTTTCTTGAGGCTTGATCTTTTTATCTTCTCAGCTCTTGACTCTCCCATCTTTTCCTCGACACTGTCATCCAGACCATCTTCATCATGGGGCATTTCATCATCTGATGACAGCTCCACCGTATGCAATGTTTCTTCCAGAGTTTTATTCTCATCCACAGACTCTTCCTTCCCTTCTGTAATGCTGGGAACGGGTTCTTTCACAAACACGTTGGCAGGAATCTCATTTTCCTCCTGAAAGAGTTGACAGTATTTGAATTTCATAGTTCACAGGACACAAATGTGATAAACAAAGCACTGTCCTGAACAATGTTACATTGTTCTTTATAAAAAAAAAAACAAAAAACCAACACAATGAAATGAAGGAAGCTGAGCATTTTTTATTGTTCTGGTATATTTAACCAGCAAGAAGCTACTCAAAGTCTTCTCAACCTTTCTGTTGTACAACATAAGACTAATGAGCTGCCAATTCTGAGATTTCAGTTTGAGGGCTCAGTTTTTTATTATATATATGAGAATAGAAATCCTACTTACTGTCATTTCAATTAGATATGACTAATAAAGGGTTTAACTACAAAGCTGTACATCTAACACTGGAGAAAAAAGCTAGGGGTGTGGGTAAGGAGTGAGACTGGGCACACTGGATTCAATTCTTGGTTCTGTCAGACTCACCACATGACCTCAGGTACGTTGCAGAACCTCTTTGTACCTCAGACTCCCAATCTTAAAATGAGGATATGCTACTGACCTACGACATAGGGACAGCAAGTCTTACTTCATTAAAATATTACATATTTGAACGCCTTAGGTAGAAAGTGCAATATGCAGGCAAAGTTTTGAGAGAGAAATATACATGGTTGCTAAAAATTGGCAAAAGTAGGTGTGTAAAGAATAGACCAAATCCTCAGCTGGTGTAAATTGTTGAAATCTCACTGGTTTCAATAAGTTTTACTGCAGCTGATGATACGGCCCATTTTTTTTTAGTTCTGTTTAACTGGGATTGCAGTAGCTTGAACACTGCTGCAATAGTTTGGAGGAGCCAGATTTTGCCCAGCTTGATAAGATCTCTGGCATTTTGCAATCATCCTGCTCAGGTTCCCACCTCCTCTGTATGGTGCAGAGCTCTGGGAAGAGAGACAGAAGCAGCAGAAGGAGGGAGAGGCTGAGCTGTTGCAACCATGAAGAGTTCAAAGGGGAGAGCTCTAGTAACAAACACTATGTTAAGGTGGCAGATTTTTGCAGGACTGTGTCCTAAGAAAGAAAAGCAAGCAAACCCAGAACTGTTCCTATCATTGTAATATCTACATGTTCTGCATTCATATCACGTTCTCATTTTTAACTTGGCAAAACTTAGGAGATAACCCAATCATCTTGTTCAGAGCTACAGACTGTAGGGAAAAATTCAAAATGTTTATTAAAATATAGAAATGACCATGTACCAGATGTAATCGTCTCAGGTCTGTCCTTAGTGGGCAACAAACTATATTTAAGAGGAAAAAATGCCACACACAATTCAAAACCTCTGTTCATTAGCACAGGATGCGATCTCTAGAGAAAATGGTCTCTTGGTTTCTGGTGAGGCTGCCTAGGAATGACTGCATGAATACAGTGCAAACACCAAACTACACTTTGTATGTGGCATGGTATTTTAAAAATTAAAAAAAAAAAAATTCTTTGCTTCTTGCCCAGTATATAGACTTCCTAGAAACAAATTTTGCATACACATACAAACACATGCTTGTCTAAAATTCTGTTAATATCTTCAAAGTTACAAAAGAAAAAGGATGGAAAATACTTTTGCAAGGTATCTGTACATGTTTTACTATTCTGTTGTTTCTATTGACATTGAACTAACAATAATAAACTTGGACAAACAACACCCCCAAAATGCTCTGTACTTTCTGTACAGTGGAATCCTAATAAAACAATCACTCCTGTCACACATGCTTACATATAAAGATGCTGTTCTAGCACTGAGCACTGTAAATATGTGGGCACAGGCTGTACTCTTATGATTTTAACTTGATTTACTGTGACCAGAAAGCAACTACAGTAAACTTCCGATAATCCGGCACCTTTAGGACCCAGGGGGTGCTGGATTATCAGATATGCCGGACTATCAGAAGGGGGGGGCTATGAGGGGTCTGGAGTGGGGTGGGAGGGGATGCTACCCCAGACCTCTCATAGCCCCCCCTTACGATAGTCCCGCTCTGCACCAGGCGTCCCTGATTCAGCCGCTGCTGGTCAGTTTCAGCAGCAGCTGAATCGGGGATGCCTGCAATAGAACAGCTGGGGTGCTGCTGGGTTGGTCCCGCAGCACCGAGGGGCGGCGCTACAGCACTAACCCAGCAGCACTCCAGCTGCTCTTGGGGACGCCTGGGACAGAGCAGCTGGAGTGCTGCCGGGTTGCTCTGCCCCAGGCTTCCTGGAATCAGCCGCTGATCTGTTTCAGCAGCGGCTGAATCGGGGACTCCTGGGGCAGAGCAGCTGGGGTCCTGCCGGGTTGGTCCCACAGTGCCGTCCGAGGGGTAGCGCTACGAGACCAACCCAACAGCACCCCAGCTGCTCTGCTCCCGGCTTCCCCGATTCAGCTGCTGGTCAGTTTCAGCAGCAGCTGAATGGGGGAAGCCTGTCCGGCTGCCCCAGCACCATCAGGAGTCCCGGAGCATTGGATGCCGGACTAATGGAGTTTTACTGTATTTTTCAAAGGAGTTTTAATTATTCAAAGAGCTCTGACTGCAATTCAAATGTTCATAATGTTCTCCAATTTTATTACTGAAACATGAACTATATGAGTGGATACAACTGCTGATTTGATCCCGAACAGCTATCTGGAGAATCTAGTATGAGATCAAATATAAAAGTTTACTGGCCTAATAGTCCAGATTCTTTCCAAATTTGGACAATTAGTAGCTGTGTACAATTCTGTACAGTAATATTCAGGCATAAGAATATGAATAGAACAGACTACAAGGTTTCAAAGGATCGCTTGTAAATTACATCGATTAGGATTTATTCAAGATTTCCTTTAAAAACTGAACTATATAAAAGTCCCAAGTCCTGCCCTCCTTATTCAGACAGAATTCATTTTGACTTTAATGGGAGTTCTGTCTGGGTAAGGATGAGTGGAATCTTAATATTGCAAAGTTTCACATGAAATTGATCATATTCCGAGTTTGAACCAGAGATGAACCAACACTGTTCAAGTTCAATTCAGTAACATTTCTAAACTGTTTGTTAAATCAAAGTACTGCAAATTCTAAAAACATTGCTATAAAATTGTATTTTAATATTAAAATCATTTGGAGGTCTAGAACCCCTTTCAGTAGAGAGAAAAATCCATAACCTCTTAATGCTCCATCATAACCAACCAATTGTTCATTTAAACTGAAGTAACAAAGGTGGGTTGTGCTTGTGGTTAAAGCACAGGAGTAAGAAATCAGGAAGTCTGGCTTGTATTCTCACCCCAGTCACAGATTTTCTGTGCAAATCAACCGTTCTGCCTCCATTTTTTTCACCTGTAAAATGAAGATACTTTCCTCTCTGTGTGAGCGTGGAGATTTGGCTCATTCATATTTGTAAAGCATAACTGAATCCTTAGATAGCGGATACAATAAAATGCAAATTATAATGGAATACAAATCTCTAGAATGAAATCTGCTTTGCTGCTAAATACTATTGTAAAATCATTACTATGAGCATGTTAATAAATGGGGCATCAATAACTTTGCAGTCTACCTGAAGTCCTCCTGAACTCTTATGCTACATTCAGTTGTGTTAGGTAGGTTATTGGATTGTAGTTCAGAGGGGATGAGAACAAAACCCTTACAATTTCAGCATATAAGCACTATATATTAGTTTTTCCAAATAAAATTTAAGCATCTTATTTTTTAGATTGGAGGAAAAACAGGAGACACGTGAACAAATTCTGAGATGGGATCAAATTAATATTTTTCTTCCATCAACTATCTTCTGAAGGCTAAAATAAGGCTTGCATTTTTCCAGAAGAGTAATTACTATACACAGCTAATAAGTGACCTTTCTGTATTCTGTTCTAATATCCTCAGCTGGGGTACAATCTTGCAAGTGCTCCATGGATGTGGAACTTCCACTGATATCAACAGGAATTTGACCTGAGTAGTCTCTGCAAGATCGAGTCCTTGATTAGCATAGAGGTTTTCCGCAATAAGTTTTGGGGCTCTTGTTTATGGGGATATATATTTCTCCTTTGTAATAAAAGGTATAGAAAGACCTCTCATAACAATGGACTATAAAAACTGAACCACCGGAGTATTTAGAACAGTGATTTTTTTAAAATCACCTACCAGTTATAATCACCACTGCAAGCACTGTGTTGGGGAAGATATGTTAAATAGAGATTAGACTATGTGATAAGAGGACATGTCACATGCAGAAGAGAACTATCAGGCTCCCCTCCCTTTTTACTTTCCAGAGAGTGGTTGGACGCTGACTCATCTAATATTCCAAAGGAATGTTTTACCAAATGCAGAGTAGATTGGTCACAAATAAGTTTGCTGCTGCCTTAATTCCTTCCACTTTTTCTCAGGCCGCACCTGCTCTTTGAGTTTGTAGACGGATGTGTGCAGAGGACAAAGCAGGAGGTTGCGGAGGCAAGTTTTCTAATAAGTTAATAGTTTTCAGCATATCACCTGTGGCTTGCTTATTGTCCCTTTCATTCTTTGCTTTTTTACTGTTGAACATAAAGGTGCTTTTTCAGAAGGCTATTTGTTATGCTGATTGATTCAACAAACTGCAAACACGACGTTAATTTCCTGTGGCTTTCTTCTGCTCACTTTATTTCAGGATAAAATATTCACTAACTGCAGTGACTGAAAGGGGTTTGAATATGAATTTTACTGATGCTTGGCTATAACTTAGCATACTTTTCTGTGCCATCCAACTGTAAATGAGATATTTTATTGAACCACCAGCCTGCATTCCTCTGTATTTTGGATTTTACTATGACACCTTTCACTGTATCTTAGTGCATGTATGACAGCATGAAATTTGTTCTGAAACCACTCAGTCCAAAATCATGCTGGTCATGCGGTTACAACAAAACAGACAGGAACAATGCCAAAGCTTAACAAGGATTTAAAAACAGTCACTCCAGTGTTTTAGACTGTTGCACCATTTATGGTATTTGTAATAATTTTTAAAGCCTTACATGTTTAGATGTAACGTTAAAAATATGACATCAATGGAAAAGGTATACAAACTAGAAACAATAGAGTCTAGTTACAAAATATGCCAATTGATAATTTTCTAAATGTGATTTCATATTGAGTGTATACATTGAAGGAAATCGGATGTTAACAAGTCACAGCCTGTCCTCAGAAAATACAAACCCTGTGATCAATTGTGACTTCCTTACACACCCAATGCTTCTGTTAAAATAACAGGCAGCAAATCCAAATGTTGAATTGAGTCCCAAATCTGTGTTTGTGTTAAACTTGGTTTTAAGTGGTGGAAAACAAAACGTAAACAAAATTATTTTGCTGGGGGGAGAGGGACAGCCTACAGGCCTAATAGGTCTTTTCCTTAGTGAACATCTATTAAAAGAGACCCTGCCACTTGTGTGGAGAGCTACAGACAGGTAACACAGTTGTTTGCAGGCTTATGCAGAAGGAAAAAAGCTGCAACAAAAGCATCATGGCCAACATTGGGATCTGTGCCAGGGTGTGGTCAGTTTGTTCCCTTGAGCTGAATACAAACTGGCAAAGAGAACAGCACAGCCTCTGGGGTGGAAAATCCCAGCCCCTCCCACCTTAACTCCTAAGAGAGAATTCCAACCACCCCAAATAGCTATTTCACATCAGCCTCTCAAATCCTCCTCAGTCCACCAGACTAGGGATGTTAGCGAGTAGTTGATCACCTGGTAGTTGCCTGGACTATCGACTACTTGCTCCCCGCCCCTTTGCAGCCTCTATCAGAGGCAGCCGGGGGTGGCTGCTGCAAAGCAGCCCTTGTCTGTGGTTGCTACCTCTCAGCCCATTTGCAGTGGCCCAGGCTGGCTGCACGCAGGGGCTGCAGCCAGAGTAGCTCGTGGCCACTGCCAGTCCTGGCCACCATGAACAGGGGCTGGTGCCAGAGCAGCCTTTGTTCGTGGTTGACAGGGACGGGGCGGCCAGCCCTGTCTGCTGCCAACAGAGGCTGCTCCAGTCCAGGGGCTGCTGGACTCAGTGTGAACCAGGACCGGCTCATGAACTCCCAGCTCATGCTGGTCTGGGAGGCTGTGCCTCTGCATTTTAAATGTAGTAAGAGCCCGATAGCTCTTACTACATTTAAAATGCACAGCCGCAGCGCAGGTGGCTCTCGGAGCCAGCCCTAGCTGGGACTGCTAAGTCCTGGCTCAAGCCAGCTCCTGGAGCTACCCCCGCTGCAGTTCTGCAGAACAGTCCTTATTGATACAATTTGTATCAACTACACAATTAATCGGCTACACGACCAGCCAGATAACTGCAATTTAACATCCTTACACCAGACAACCATGTTTCTCAGTTTCACAGCTGGTTTGTGTTATTCAGGAAGTATAGCAATATTTTTGTAGCTGTGTTGGTCTCAGGACACAAAAGAGCCAAGGGCTGTGTCTACACTGGGCCACTTATTCCGGAAAATCAGCCGCTTTTCCGGAATAAGCTGCGAGCGGTCTACACTGGTCCTTGAATTTCCGGAAAAGCAACGATGCTCTACTGTACAAAATCAGCCGCTATTCCGGAAAAACTATTCTGCTCCCGCTCGGGCATAAGTCCTTATTCCGGAACACTGTTCCGGAAAAGGGCCAGTATAGACAGCCCAGTAGTCTTTTTCGGAAAAGCGCGTCTACATTGGCCACAGACGCTTTTCTGAAAAAAGGGCTTTTCCGGGAAAGCAGCCTGCCAATATAGACGCTCCTTTTCCGGAAAAACTGAAAACGGAATAGTATTCCGTTTTAAGCATTTCCGGAAATTCATGCCAGTGTAGACACAGCCAAGGTGTGTGTGTGTGGGGGGGGGGGGGGGCGGGGAGAGAGAAATGGGGGAATTTTTATTGCACCAACTTCTGTTGAGCTCTGGGAAGCTTGACCCTTCCTCTTCTTCTGATCTGGGAAACATAGCCAGTGCATGAGCTAATGTCAGGACAGGTTGTGAAGTATCTGAGGTTCACATGGTGTAAAAGACCACTTAAAATAAAGTGGGCAATTAAAGGTGAGCAGGCAGTTGTGTGTGTTACAAGTTACTATAATAAAGCATAAGACCATGGCTTCTGTTAAGTCCATGGTTTTTAGTACTTATCGCAATTTTAGTGTCAATGAATTTCAGTCCTCAAACTCATGTTGTGCTGGTTTCCTTGGATGAGATGGCTTGAGAGGTCAGATGTAGAATGAACTCCTGTGCTTATCAATCTAGCCCTCAATTGCCCTCTTCAATTGAAGTGGTCTCCTTCAGGTCCTATGAGAGTCCCACTTTGTGTTTAGCTTATTCACACTAGTTACTTTCCCAGATCTGAAGAAGTGTTTGTGAAGCTCAAAAGCTTATGCCTTCCACCAGCACAAGGTCTAATATAAAGTATTACCTCACGTCCCTGGTCTCTCTCTTCACTTGGCAATACATTCTGGGTACGTCTACACTAGCCCCCTAGTTCGAACTAGGGAGGCTAATGAGGGCGACCGAAATTGCAAATGAAGCGTGGGATTTAAATATTAGCATGTTCCTGGCCAGTCGCCATTTCGGAAACTGACTAACCCAGAATAACTGCTCACGTCTACACGTGGCAGAGAAGCCTCATGGAATTAACAGTTAAACCTAGCCCTATCAGCTAGGCCACGCCGCAATCTGCCCCATTGCCTTCCTCTCAGGACGTGCTTTATCCTGCCTGACCATGGGGCGGGGCAGGGGACTCAAGACTCAAACCCACCACCCTGCCCTCCCCAGGCAAATGAGGTTTAACTGTTAATTAGAACTAAGGGGTTTATCTCAGAATCGTGCTTCTCTGCCGCATGTAGATGCTGGCAGTTATTCAGGGCTAGTCAGTTTCAAAAAATGGCGACTGGCCAGGAACATGCTAATGAAGTGCAGGATATTTAAATCCCGCGCTTCATTTGCAATTTCGGTCACCCTCATTAGCCTCCTTAGTTTGAGCTAGGGGGCTAGTGTAGACGTACCCTTACTGAAATTAAATGTGATTTTTATTCTTGGCTAAATAAAAGGAGAATTGGGGATATGGCCTTTATTTACACCCGCTTTTCACACTAGTGTCAAACAGGGATTGGCTCATGAAGTTAGAGGAGAACTGGGTCCACTGTATACTTGGACTAGATTAGGATAGAACCTCCTTAGCCCCTTCTGTACAAAGGTGTGTCCAAAGTGACACATGGAATTATAGAAGCCTCCATTGTTTGGTTTGCCTTTGTGACCAATAATGCATTTTGGAACCTGGTATTAAAGAAGGGCCCAGATAAATACCTCCTCTTAAGCTACTGCCTTGTCCTCTTGCAACTCCCCCATGCCTGACCTCTAAGATGGTGCCTACAAAGCACCACCCGTTGTGCAGAGCAAGGTAAGTACTGAACCGAGACTCTCGCTCTCTCCCACCCTTGTCTATTTCTGTCATGTCTTTTCATAATCCTAGAATGCATGCTGTCTGTAGAAAGAGCGGTTTAAAAAACCCCCAACCAATTGCATAGCCTCTAGTATAAAAAGGCCCTGATTCTGATGGCAGTCTCTGAATCCTACTTTAATATAAATAATAAAACATCTGAATCAAATGAACAAACATTAGAGCCAACCCCACCACAGTTTATAGCTTTAAATCTAAATTCCGTAGCGCAATCTCATCTTTTGGTATCTGATACCTGAGAGGACTATTTTAAATTTCAATAAAATATCTTAAGGGTTTTTTTCAGAAAGTCAGATTCTGCATCTCAATACATCTGGTACATAGACAGCTTTTTAATTGCTTTTGAAGTAGAAACAACAATGGACTACAAAAGCCCTATATGTGCCACGATCTCTTCCTCATCTGTCCTTAAAATACTGCTTTGCAGCTTTAATAGAATAAGCAGCAGCAAGTTAGGAATTTGCACAACCTTAGGAAAGACCCCAAGGGAATGGATTAATCAAGACCGCCAAATCTTTAAATCCCGATACATAAAATGTTAAATTATAGAGTCCACTTTTTACCAGGATAAAATGTAAAATTACATCTTTTACTAGCTGAAGTCTAAAGGGATTTTCCGGCAACAAAATTTCAGTACAACAAATAGTTTAGTAGCACTTTAAAGACTAACAAAACATGTAGATGGTATCATGAGCTTTCCTGGGCACAGCCCACTTCTTCAGATGACCATCTACATGTTTTGTTAGTTTAGTAACACTTTAAAAACTATTTGTTGTTTTTTAAGTTTTTCCTGTTACAGACTAACTCGGCTACCCCTCTCAAAATTTCAGTGACACTTTTTAGAAGTAAAAGGCCACATCCCGTACTTGGTTAAAATTCATGATGTGTTCAATCTACATCATTGCTTAAAAAGGAGAACATATGCAAACTGTTCATTCATATTATAAGACTGATAAACACAAAGCTAAGTTTTACAACTCTGTTTTTAATAGATCACTGATCGCTGGGGCAGACCTAAAAATCAAAGTTAGCATTTTGTTGAGGGCAAAAGTGTTCTACTTCTTCAAAATGGACAGGTTACTTTTTCCCAGCAGTGATCTCAAAGAGTTAAACACTGCTCTAAAAGTTTCACAAGTTCCCTGTACACTGCAATGAAAGCATAGCAACCATAATGGATTCCTTTCCTTTCAACATCCTGTGGGGAAGGGAATATGAAGAGGTTGGTGAAACAGAGTTTTCTGTGCGTGATTTATTAAGTGTTGCATGCTTTTGTTACAAACTGTACATGTTAAAACACACAGACTTATTAGCCATGAATGTGTGCACACTCACTGTGTTGGTGCTTGTTATTTTGATATGAAATGCATAATGTAGTGGTATTGCAGAACGGTAATGAATCTGTGACTTGTGCGAGTGTGGCATTAAGATGCAAAATGTATCTATAAAGAGCACTGAACTTTCATGGGTTAGCAAATCAGAGTGTTTTTGCTAGTTAAGCACCAACATTAGTGACAGAGACTATATACTTCTCGGAAGAAATGCATGTGTTGTATCAGGGAAATAAGAACTGTTCAGCACAGCACTTTCTCTGGAAAATATTTGGATCCATGTAAACAGGACATGTGTTCTACACAGATAATGAATCTGAGCACTCCCTGAATGCGGCCTCAGAAAGATAGAAATGAACCAGCGTAGTTCCAGGAGAAAGCCAAGTGTCTTCTGTGGGCCATCACTAGCAGCATTGATCGGGCAAAGGCACGTGACGCCAAGGGGAATCATGCAAGGTGCACAAATTTAATTCAATAGGGTGTGCTCCCTCTTACTTCAGAGCTGCAGGGCGTGGTATTTGGAAAATGCAAGGCTATGGGGAAGCTCATGCAATGCACAAGGGTGAAGAACTGGTCTGTTCGCTAACTGCCCTTCTGGAATGTCCATGCCTGGCATACAAGTGACAACTTTTGTGCAGCTCTGTGCCATTTCTCCCCAGGGAGCGAAGGGAACTAAGCTCCTCTGCATATTGGCCCTGAGCAGTGCAAAGAGGCCCCACCTTGGAGAGCCCTGGCAGGGAGCGACTGTGGGAGAAAAAGAGGCGAGGGGGTGTTGCAGGGGGCCAAGCAGTGGATAGAGGGGGGTCTCCAACCACCTGTGCCTTGCCATGGGTCTGCCCTCAAGGCCAGAGAGGGAGGAAGGAAGAGCTTGGCCCCGTTGAGCAGAGCGGCGAAGGGGAGGGGGATAAAGGGCCCTGGAAGTTAAGGGGCCCAGGCTGCTGCAGGACTGACCTGGAAGATGAGCACCTTGAAGTGGTTACGGCGCAGCAGCTGCGCGTGGTTGCTCTCCAGCCGCTTGACCTGCGCGCACTGGCGCTCCATGCGCTCGCGCACCTCGCGGGTGTGCGCGCTGACCTTGCGCGACTTCTCCAGCAGCTTGCTGACCGTGTTGCTGGTGGAGGTGTGGTGCTTGCACAGCTTGCTCAGGTCGCTCTGGATGCCCTTCACCGAGCCCTCCAGCTCGATCTGCCGCTGCTCCATCTTGTGCTGCTTCTCCTGCACCGCGTCCAGCATGTTCACCAGCTTGTCCAGCAGGGTGAGCACGGTGATGGCGTTCACCTGCGAGCTGTCCCGCAGCGCCTCGCCCGGCTGCGGGCTGGGGCTGGGGCTGTGCTCCTCGGAGCTGGGCAGAGCCTGGGCGCCGCTGCGCTCGGCCTGCACCCCGTCCTCCCCCATGGCGGGGAGCTCCCCCCGGCCTCCTCTGCTGCGCTCCTGCCCGGGTCCCTCCTGGCCACGCTCTGCCCCACGCGCCTCCGCCTCCGCCTCTCTTAAAGGCTCCCGCTCCCCACCCAGTGGGAGGCGAAAGGCGGCCCACTCCGGCCTCGCTCCGCTTCGTGCCACGCGCGCTCCCTAGTCCCCTCCCCAGCGAGGAGACGAGTCCCGGAGCCGGGCGGGGGGGAGGCGCCTTTGCCTGCAGCGGGAGCAGCAGGGACCGGCCCTCCAGATCCCCTCCTGCCGCCGCCGCAGTGGAATGCCATAGCTCAGGCATGACTTCATCCAGGGCGCAGAAAAACAGCCCGCCCGTGGCCCCACTTCTGCAGCCAGCCGTGGGCTGCAGCCTGTCCCCTTTACGCGGCACAGCCTGTGGTTTTCCATCGCCCTCTTCCCTGGATCCCGAGTGATTGGAATGGGAAGGGTTTGCCTTTGCTCTGGGGCGACTGCTGGGTTTTAGCTTGAACTGAAAGAGGGAGGGAAACAAAGTTTAAGGCGCAGTTAGTTGGAGTTTGTGTGTGTGTGTGTGCGCGTGTGTTTAAAAGAGCTTTAACGAACGCTACCCAGGCAGGGGAAGGAAAAATAAGTAAATAAAATCAAACCAACCACACCCAGGGCCTGAAGCTACAGGCGATGAAAGGAGCCACTGTGTGCTTGAAGAATCTGGCCCTTTCACATTACAATTGTTACTGAGTCCTCTGCGGAACAGCTGGTATCAATGAAGCTCTTCTGGGTGGAAAAACTGCTGGTAAATGTGGCCAGCACAAAAATCCCAGTAAGTGCAAGGAGAATAAGAACATAAGAACGGCCGTACTGGGTCAGACCAAGGTCCATCTAGCTCAGTATCCTGTCTGCCGACAGTGGCCAGCACCAGGTGTCCCAGAGAGGATGGACTGAAGACAATGATCAAGCGATTTGTCTCCTGCCATCCCTCTCCAGCCTCTGACAAACAGAGGCCAAGGACACCATTTTATCCCCTGGCTAATAGCCTTTTATGGACCTAACCTCCATGAAATTATCTAGCTTCTCTTTAAACTCTATTATAGTCCTAGCCTTCACAGCCTCCTCTGGCAAGGTGCTTTTCACGCATATGACCCACAACGAAGAGCTTCATTTAGATCTGTTGTAATTCAGAGAACTTAATAGTCTCACTTCTATACTTTTGTAGACAGTCTTAAAAAAAAATTGTGGGTCAGACTTTTAAAGATGCTGCATGTGCATTTTTGTGTCCACACTTGCAGATCAAAGTGGTTAGAGTTAACCATGTAGCTTGTTTGTGCTCACAGGCAAATAGTTAAATAGTTTCGTGTCCAGGGTTAATTGGAAGGGCAAAATGTGAGACCATCTTAAAGGCTTTAAAATACATATTGGAACTTGAGCCGGCAGCCGAATACATGCGGTTAGATCCCTGGGCTGCCCTACAGCCCCACAGAAATCCAAAGAACTCGGCATAAGCTTAGGGGTCCACATATATAGACCAGTAGCTGGGCTGGAGCCTTAGATGCATACAGTACTTAGTTTTAAGCAGGTGAACTCAGTAGGGTTACTCTTGCATGGACGTGTTTTCAGGATTGGGTCTTTGAGTTTTATGTGAATTTAATGTTTATAAAAAGGTGCTGGCTTGACAGCCTTGGAGGTCATCTGTTTATCCCCTGCATCCGTGATGTCCACCATGCTGGCCACGTGTGGCTATCTGGCCTGTTGAGTGTGGCTAGTTCCCTTTAGTGGCTACTGCTTCAGAACTGGTTAGACACCATGGCCCTGCAGAGTCTGGACAGCCAATAATGCAAGCATATTCACACTGCATTCAAATGTATCTCTAGCTTGACCTGGACAGAATGCCTCAGAAGTGTCTCAATTGTCGTGTGCATTTGAAACTGACACGGTGCCCTCTCATTAAATTTAACAGAATTCATTTTTCTATAGTCCTTTAGAGGTCTTTGGAAATGTGTACTGACCTTATGTATACGTTTTCCAACTATGAAAGTCAACAAATTTGTAATCTTCACAATAATTTTTAATATTGCTTGAATGGCATGATGTAGACATATTATAGGCATTTGTTGATTTCATTTGGGATATACTATAATTTTGATTATAGTGGATAGGGATAATTTTGGTTTTAACCTGGTATTCACATAAGATTTTGCAATAACTTAGTAAAATACCTTTTCAAGAACCACTGCACTCACTAATGAAAGAGGCATTTTTACACTGCTTAAAAGGACTTAAACAGATATAATATGTTATGGAAAAAATGTCTTACTATTTTGTCCCTCATTATAAATGTTTATACTAGTGTCAACAGGCAAGAAGATATTAAATAAAAACTATTTTAAGTTAACTAATGGCTAAATTGTGTTTATCTGAAGTTGTGTGAGGCTCTCTAGATTAAAGGCTAAGGGTTGGATTTTAAAAGGTGTCTGAAGGCACCCAACTTCTGTTGAGAGTAAATGAGAATTAGGTGCTTACCTACTTGAAAACCTTTCTCTAAATTCTCATTTTATTTACAAGACATTTTCTAATTTAATGAGGGTACGCTTCTGTATATTATAAAGGCTGGATGTTTGATACTGTATTGCATTCTGTTTTGTTATGTCCGTTCTCTGGATGACTATCCAGTTCTGGGCAGAGTTCTCATATTTTTGTTTCTGGCAAATATTGGACCCTGTCCTACTTCTACTGAGATCTGTGGCAAAACCATGAGCAAGATTTTAGGGTTTGATCTTAGAATCATAGAACTGGAAGAGACCTCAGAAGGTCATCAAGTCCAGCCCCCTGCTCTAGGCAGAACCAATTCCAACTAAATCAACCCGACCAGGGCTTTGTCAAGCTGAGACTTAAACACCTCTAGGGATGGAGACTCCACTACTTCCATAGGTAACCCATTCCAGTGCTTCACCACCCTCCTAGTGAAATAGTTTTTCCTAATATCCAACCTGGACCTCTCCCACCACAACTTGAGACCATTGCTCCTTGTTCTGCCATCTGTCACTACTGAGAACAGCCTCTCTCCATCCTCTTTGGAACCTCCCTTCAGGAAGTTGAAGGCTGCTATCAAATCCCCCCTCACTCTTCATTTCTGCAGACTAAACAGACCCAAGTCCCTCAGCCTCTCCTCATAAGTCATATGCTCCAGCCCCCTAATCATTTTGGTTGCCCTCCGCTGGACCCTCTCCAATGCGTCCACATCCTTTTTGTAGTGGGGGGCCCAGAGCTGGACACAATACTCCAGATGCGGCCTCACCAAAGCCGAATAAAGGGGAATGATGACATCTCTGGATTTGCTGGCAATGCTCCTCTTAATGCAACTTATATGGGTAATGGGTAATATGCCATTAGCCTTCTTGGCTACAAGGGCACACTGTTGACTCATATCTAGCTTCTCATCCACTGTAACCCCCAGGTCCTTTTCTGCAGAACTACTACTTAACCGGTTGGTCCCCAGCTTGTAACTATGCTTGGGATTCTTCCGTCCCAAGTGCAGGACTTTACACTTGTCCTTGTTGAACCTCATCAGATTTCTTGTGGCCCAATCCTCCAATTTGTCTAAGTCATTCTGTACCCTATCTCTGCCCTTAAGCGCATCTACCTCTCCCCCCAGCTTAGTGTCATCCGCAAACTTGCTGAGGGTGCAATCCATCCCCTCATCCAGATCATTAATAAAGATATTGAACAAAACCGGTCCTAGAACCGAACTTTGGGGCACTCCGCTAGAAACCGACCGCCATCCTGACATCGAGCCATTGATCACTACCCGCTGGGCCCGGCCTTCTAGCCATCTTTCTATGCATCTTACCGTCCATTTATCCAATCCACAAGAAACCGACCGCCATCCTGACATCGAGCCATTGATCACTACCCGCTAGGCCCGGCCTTCTAGCCTTCTTTCTATCCATTTTACCGTCCATTTATCCAATCCACAATCCCTTAACTTGCTGGCAAGAATATTGTGGGAGACCGTATCAAAAGCCTTGCTAAAGTCAAGGTATATAACATCCACTGACTTCCCCATGTCCACCGAGCCAGTTACCTCATCAGAGAAGCTAATCAGATTGGTCAGGCACGACTTGCCCTTTGTGAATCCATGCTGACTATTCCTAATCACTTTCCTCTCATCCAAGTGCCTCAATATGGATTCCTTAAGGATCCCTTCCATGATTTTTCCAGGAACTGAGGTAAGACTGACCGGCCTATAGTTCCCTGGATCATCCTTCTTCCCTTTTTTGAAGATGGGCACTACATTCGCCTTTTTCCAGTCATCCGGGATTTCTCCCGATCTCCACGACTTTTCAAAGATAATGGCCAAAGGCTCCACAATGACATTTGCCAACTCCCTCAGTACCCTCGGATGCACTAAGTCCGGACCCATGGATTTATGTACGTTTAGCTTTTCTAAATAGTTCCTAACCTGTTCTTTACCCACCACGGGCTGTCCATCTTCATCCCATCTTGCGTCACTTGGCGCAGAAGTCCAGGAGCCAACCTTGTCTGTGAATACAGAGGCAAAGAAAGCATTGAGTACTTCAGCTTTCCCCACATCATCTGTCACTAGGTTACCTCCTTCATCCATTAAGGCCTGCACACCCTCTCTGATCACCTTCTTGTTAACATGCCTGTAGAAACCTTTCTTGTTATCCTTCACATCCTTAGCCAGTTGCAATTCCATTTGCGCTTTCGCCTTCCTGATAACCCCGCGGCATTCTCGAGCTATACCTTTAAACTGCTCCCTGGTCATTTGTCCAAGTTTCCACTCTTTGTAAGCTTCCTTTTTGTACTTAAGTTCACCAAGGATTTCCCCTGTAAGCCAGTCCGGTCTCCTACCATGTTTGCCTCTCTTGCTACGTGTCAGGATGGTTTCTTTCTGTGCCTTCAATAAGGCTTCTTTAAAATACTGCCAGCTGTTCTGGACTCCTTTTCCTTTCATGTTAACATCCCAGGGGATTCTGCCCATCAGATCTCGGAGGGAGTCAAAATCTGTGTGTATTTTACTACTCTCTTTTCTTCCTTTGGTCAGGATCCTGAAATCTACCATCTCATGATCACTGCTTCCCAGGTTGTCACCCACCTCCACTTCCCCTATTAGTTCCTCCCTGTTTGTGAGCAGAAGGTCAAGCTGCGCACGGCCCCTGGTCGGATCCTTCAGCACTTGTACCAAGAAGTTATCCCCCACATTCTCCAAAAACTTCCTGGATTGTCTGTGTACTGCCGTATTGGTTTCCCAGCAGATGTCAGGGTGATTAAAGTCCCCCACGGGAACCAGGGCCTGCGATCTGGAAGCTTCGCTCAATTGTCCGAAGAAAGCCTCATCTACCTCATCCACCTGATTCGCTGGCCTGTAGCAAACACCAACCACAACATCATTGCTGTTGTTTGCTCCTTTAAACTTAACCCGTAGACTCTCAACAGGTTTTTCTTCCTCTTTATACGGGAGTTCAGAGCAATCGTAGTGCTCTCTTACGTATAGTGCAACTCCTTCTCCTTTTCTCCCCTGCCTGTTGTTCCTGAACAGTCTATACCCTTCCATGACAGCGCTCCAGTCATGCGAGTCATCCCACCAAGTCTTTGTTATCCCAATTAAATCATATTTCTTGGTCTGGGCCAGGGCCTCCAGTTCTTCCTGTTTGTTGCCCAGGCTTCTCGCATTAGTGTACAAACACTTCAGGTTACCAGTCCTATCTTCTCCATTCGAAACATAGGTCCTCCTTTCCTGCCCCTTCCTCTCTGCATTTCTTCCCGATATCAGACTTTCCCACTCCCCTCAGGGTTTTGGTCACCGTCCCCCAACGAACCTAGTTTAAAGCCCTCCTCACTAGGTTTGCAAGCCTGCCCGCGAATATGCTCCTTCCTCTCTTCGTTAGGTGGATCCCATCTCTTCCTAACAATCCTTGCGCCCGGAACAGAGTCCCATGGTCGAAGAAACCAAAGCCCTCTCTGCGACACCATCTGCGCAACCACGCATTTACGTCCTCAATTCGACGATCCCTGCCCAGTCCTTTCCCTTCAACAGGGAGGATGGAGGAGAATACCACTTGCGCTCCAAATTCTTGGATCCTTCTTCCTAGCGCTACATAATCCGCAGTAACACGCTCAAGATCATTCTTGGCCATATCATTAGTTCCCACATGGAGAAGCAGGAAGGGGTAGCGATCCGAAGGTTTGATCAGCTTGGTAAGCCTCTCAGTGACATCCTGAATGCGAGCTCCCGGCTCATCTTGCCAAGGGAGGTGGTGGAATCTCCCTCTCTGGAGATATTTAAGAACAGGTTGGATAGACATCTGTCAGGGATGGTGTAGACGGAGCTTGGTCCTGCCTTGAGGGCGGGGGGCTGGACTCAATGACCTCTTGAGGTCCCTTCCAGTCCTATTATTCTATGATTCTATGATCTTGTGAGGTGCTGAATGCTTTCTAAAAGCATCCCGTGCTGTGTACTCTAAACACATGTTAAAGTTAACGGGACCATCAGCATTGTACAGGACCTGCCCTGTAGCCAGCATTTAACCATATTTGTTGCCATGTGATATTTATGGTGCATTCCTCTGAAAATCCTCGCCATTTTATTAGAGGACATGAAAGACTATAAAAATAGTGTTTGGAAAAAGAAAAAAAGGGCCTAAATCTCTTTTACTCTATGGGCTTACAATTGCACTGGCAATGTAAAAGGACCTTGAAACCAATGTAAATATCTTCCCTTTTCCTATATTACCTCTGACTGTTGAAATCACAGATTCAAAGAGGCCAGCAGCACTAGATGGTCCGGTATACCCTGAACCAACATGGATTGTCCTTTTTTTTTTCCGGTCACGATTGAAGTGGTTGGTGTGGTAATAGTGTGCTTCTTGATGAAGCGGTCACATTCTAACCTGGTGTTTGGATGTAGCATGTCTCCATCTAGAAAACTAGAGCGTGGCTTGTTGGGGAGGGAGGGCGGAGAGAGAGAGAATGTTATGTCACAGAATCTTGGCCTCCTCTCTCAGGTTTTGCATAAACAATTCCATTCACTTTTGTTGTGTAACCCAAAGGGAACTGAAACAAACAAACCAACCTTCATAGAATCATAGAATAATAGGACTGGAAGGGACCTCGAGAGGTCATCGAGTCCAGCCCCCCGCCCTCAAGGCAGGATCAAGCTCCGTCTACACCATCCCTGACAGATGTCTATCTAACCTGTTCTTAAATATCTCCAGAGAGGGAGATTCCACCACCTCCCTTGGCAATTTATTCCAATATTTGATACAATGATGATTATTTCTGTGCAATGTGAGCAACTTTTATTGAAATATTTATGGGCTATGTGAAGATTATTTCCCATGTTGTGTCTTAATGTTCAAACTGCATATGGATAGGAGTACTTGGGACTTGAAAAATGTACTAGACATTCATTAGCAAGAGGAATAACGTGCTGGGTTAGGGCACACGTGAAGGTGGAGTCTCTACCAGTGGGGTTTAGGGACAATGCACTCTTGAGAAGTCCAGCTCTTCTATCTTAATTTCAGAGCGTGGGCTGGAATTTGTATCCTATGTGGGACCTGCCATTTTTGTACCAGCCTCAGACTTGCAGGTGTTCCTTTTAATGTGCCTTCTCCTGACTGAGTGGGAAGATAGCAGAGACTATTTCACGCCTTCTCCAAAAGCCACCCAGCTGCAAGATGTTAGGGGCTGGATTTCCATTACTCGATATCTCCTCGGAAGCCTCTTGACTACTGCCAAGGGGATCAGATTTCTACTATTCTGCTCCTCCTTGTGGGCCTCTTTGTTGCTGTGAAAGGCAATATCGACTGCTCCACCCTTTCCCTGGCAGCTGGTGGTGAGAGAGAAGTTGCTGCTGTGCAACTCGTTATTTCTCCTCGTTTCTTTTTGGATCATGCATCCCCCATCCAGCTGTTTGAAACTGAAATGCCTGAGGCCTGTGTCATTCTTGCTCACAGAGGGCTGAGTAGCACCAGAGACACTGAATTGAGTCAGGATTTGGTTATGGCTCCACAGCTACTTGGAGGGAGATCAGACCCACCTTGGGGGGCTCCTCTGGCTGCAGGAAGCTCTGCAACTGGAGAGAAGCCCTGAAACTTCCTGCGTCACAGAAGTGAGGGGGGCAACCCTGTCCCTCCTCAACAACTTTGCAACCCCCCACATGACTCACTTTTGGGTTAAGACCCCAAACATTAAACCACCATGACATTTCAGCTGTAAACACCTACAAATGTGAAATTGACTAATTTTCAAATCCTATGTTTGTGAAATGTGACTGGAAGGGTCCATGAATTTGGTAGGGCCATACTCATGTACAGTGGATTATACAGCTGCAGAGATTTCATTGACATGGTCTGGTCTAGAGAGCGTATGGAATATAAGTACAAGGTTATTGTCTGTGAAATGGTCTAGTGATTAGAGATGGTCAAAAATATGAATTTATTTTCATGAGATTTAAAAAAAAAATTCTTCTCCATTTCCTTGAAATAAATATTTTCATGACAAATTTCTGATCACTTCTATCATCCATACACTAGTTTTGTGGTGTCATGCTCAAGCAGCTTGTGAATCAGCCTCAAGACACCGCTCACTCCAAAGTAGGGATGCAATAATGTCATTGATTAACTGATAAGCAAAAGCTTATAGGTTAATGCTATAGACTACATGCATTTCCCTGCCCCTCCCCCCAGTAACTTTTTTAGCAGGCTGGCTCAGCCCTGGCTTGTGCCAGATCCATGACCTACCCCTGCTGTGGCTCTGCATTTAAAGTGTATTAGGAGCTAGGTGAGCAGGCAGCCAAGCTCCGTTCCGGCTTGCTCCGGGTCTGGGAGCTCAGCCCTTCCCCAGCCTTGAATAGGGGTTGCTGCCACCGTGCACTACTGCCTCTGTATCAGAGGCAGCAGCGTGGGGTGACAGGCAGATGGTCTCTGAGGAGAGCTGGTTTTTAAACTGGTTCCCCTGGCAGACCAGCTCCTACCTGGCACCCTGCGTTGCTGCCTCTGATACAGAGGCAGAATAGCAGAGTGGGAGGGGGTTCCTCAGGAGAGGGGACGGAGCGCACTGGCTGCCAGCCCCACCCCCGGAGACTATAGAATAGTTGAGTAACCAATAAGAATTCATGAGGTTAATTGACTATTCGATAACTGATATTTAACATCCCTAGTCGAAAGTGCTTTAAATTACTTATTATTGGCCCCTTTAGGCTGTGTCTACACTGGCATGAATTTCCGGAAATGCTTAAAACGGAATACTATTCCGTTTTCAGTTTTTCTGGAAAAGGAGCGTCTATATTGGCAGGCTGCTTTTCCGGAAAAGCCCTTTTTCCGGAAAAGTGTCTGTGGCCAATGTAGACGCGCTTTTCCGGAAAAGAGCCCCGATCGCCATTTTCGCGATCGGAGCTTTTTTCCGGAAAAGACTACTGGGCTGTCTACACTGGCCCTTTTCCGGAACAGCGCGGAATAAGGACTTATGCCCGAGCGGGAGCAGAATAGTTTTTCCGGAATAGCGGCTGATTTTGTACAGTAGAGCATCGTTGCTTTTCCGGAAATTCAAGGGCCAGTGTAGACAGCTCGCAGCTTATTCCAGAAAAGCAGCTGATTTTCCGGAATAAGTGGCCCAGTGTAGACACAGCCTTAGAGTATTAAGATACACCTGTATATTGAAGGGCTATGTCAAGGTGCATTTTGCTTCTTTGTGCAGGGACTGTCTCTTATTTGTCTGGGCAGTGCCTAACACATCATAGCAGCTATTGCAAACAAACAAGTGATTTTGCAATAAAATCCAAATGCAGCATAAACACGTATCTGTATTGGTTACTGAGGAGTTATGTGAAATAGAAAGCAGAGCTTGTGGCTTTTATTTGAAAAAGTGAATGACTCTGGTTTAAACTTCCTTATCATTTTCATGTGCTCATTTGAGAAGAGACATCAGGGTGTGCGAACGGAATGTTTTCTCAACCGTTGGAAAATGAAGGTCAAATATTGGATGTGTTTCAAGTTCTGAAACAATACCCCCGTCAGATTTCAAAGCTGCCTCTGTGTGTGCGTGCGTGTTGGGAAAGCGGGGGAGGGGAGGTCACACAAACTTTGCCTTGAAAGATTCCAAACAGTGGGCCAAATCCTTCAGTCCTTGGCGAAAAGCCCATTGAGCTCATGCCATTTCTCCTCATGACCCAAGGTGAGGATGGGGGAGCCTGATTCTGCAAACACTCAGTCCCCGGAGTAGCCCTTTCTTGAATTAAAAATCATGGCTTGTCCTACATACACACACAGGGCTGGATGGGAGAAAGGTTTCCAACAGTCCCTTATTAGAAAGGCTGGCCCTTATTTTTTCATCTCTGGGCAAGATTGAGAGTTGGTGAGTGCTGCAAAAAACAGCAAGAAATACCCTTGGCGATGGTAGGTAAGTGCTTCATAGTGATGATAATATTGAAATGGGAGGGGGCAGAGCAGGGATGTTAGGAAAACAGTTCCTTAGTTTTCAAATATAAAGTTGGCATCTGTAATGGGGGGGAGTAGCCTGCACTGTGGGCTGCAGCGTGAGGTGGGAGAGTGAAACAGACTCTACAGGAGGATGGAGAGTGGACAGGTAGGAACAGTGAATGGTAGCAGCCATGACTCTGTCTTAGCAACATAGTGGCCAGTGCATCTGTGCTAGTATGAGGGGGAAGTGATCTGTACCCGATACGGGTGGAATTGGGGCCTAGGGGAAAGTGACTCTACGAGTCTTCGTGTTACATTTCTGCCCTGGGTCTAATAGTTATGCATTGCTACTTACTTGAGGCAGACTGTATTTTTGCAGCCCTAGTGAGTACCCTATTGAAGCCATTGGGACCATGTAAGTGAGGGCTACTTTTATGTACAAGGGTAAGCAGGGCAAAAGGTACTACATGATATGGCCCAGTGAGTTTTGAAATCCTATGAAAGATCCCTCTGTTTCAATCACATATAATTGAAATCCGCCTCTTTTAATCAACAAGAAAACCATGGAGGCATGCTTCATTGTATATATGAACTGATTTGGAAGTTTGTCCTGATTCAACTGTGACTTGTTTGTAAACACTGCATTTATAATCATTGCTGTAGGACAGACAAAGAATGAAGGCAGGGCTTGTGATTTGGAGGAACAGAGCATATTTCTACTGCACAGTATGAACTATTAGGATGTACGGGATGTGAGTCATCTCTTACTCTTGGAAACTTGCTTCAACCCGTGCAGAATAGGTCAAATTCCTCCCGGGGCGTGTCTCTAGCCTCTAGTAACTGTAGTAATAGGAACATGTTAAACTGCAAGGAAACAGCTATGTTTATTTTACATCTGTTTTCATCAAAATATTTGATATTTTTAAACCTATATCTAACTTATAAAATAGTTTTCTTGCTTAAAATACTGCAGGATCTTGCAGATGCTATACCCAACTGGGCCCAAAACTGCCATCACAGAAAACTCCAACCTCTTTCAGTCTGTCTGGGACATGATGGAAAGAATGGGACCAACTGATTGATAAAGGCCAGTGTAGGGGCGTGTGACAGGAAGTACAGTGTTGTAGGACGGTTGAAAAATCGCTTGAATTCTATATATCATACCACAGTAATTTTGACTACTTTATTAAAAGGCTGTATTTACATGTAAGAAAAATGAGACATTTACTGGGACCGTAGCAAACAGATCCTAACATCTGTAGCTATAGCAAATACTCATGTATTTCATTCTCTCTAGTGATTTAGCTGGCAGTTGTTCTTCCCCAAGGCTGCAGGCCATACTTAGACTATGCACTATACTGAAACTAAGTAATGTTTAGCAGGCCAGGCTGAGCAATTTTCAAATTAAGGTGAAAAAAATATGTACTATATAAAAAGACAATAATTTGAGAGATCGGATGAAATCCAGCTATGGCTGGGATGAAAAAAGATAAGATGGAAAAACCAAAAATAGATGCTAGTTATTTTAAAAGCGAATGGATTCCAGCTTCAATAGATTATTTATGGCATTTTAGCAAAACCTAATGATCATTGACCGTGTGTTCAACTGACAAATGAATCAGAAAAGAAGCTTCTGCTGTTTTTTTTTTTAAAACTATCAGTAGATGGCAGGAGATACCACAAAATCAAGTTGGCGATAGAAAGGACGCCACATAACTTTCTTCTGCAGGGACTAGATAATATGTGGCTCACAGGGTACCAAAGCCTGGGGAAAGTTATTTATGAATATGGATCTGAGTTAAACTCTTTTCACTGTGTCACGTCCAGCTTAATCTGAAGAGGTTAAATTAAGTATTAAATGTTGGAGTGAATTTCTGCTCCATAGAGGGTGCACCTGGAGATATGATTCATCACCCAAGTTACAAAGATTAATTGGGCATTATAATTGTGCTAATGGATTCTCAGCACCATGCGAGTCTTTATTTCTAGAATAACATCAGGAGGAACAGTGGTATCTCTGCTTGACTGTGGAGATCAGATATTGTCACATTTTCCTTAGATTGTACTGGTGACAGCTACTCTTTAAACAGTACCTTATTTTCTAATGATACTGCTTCATGGGCCTGATCCAGCGCCCACTGAAGTCAATGAAAATAATCCCATAGACTTTAGCTCAGGGCCCATAAAATGACATTTTGCAAGCCCAATAAAATACTTGGTATTTAGCACGATATATTGGTAAAGATGAAACAGTGGAAGATTTTTTTTGTTGAAAAACAGATGTTCCATTTATAAGATACATGTAAATTATTAACTATGTTCTGGAAATAATAATGAAATAGGAGCCAAAGTAGCTGTTACCATTTTTTCTTCATCCGAATTAGTGACATAAATAAGGGTGTGTCTAGACTACCTAGTTTTGTCGACAAAAGTGTACTTTTGTCGACAAAACAATACCAGCGTCTACACTACCACGGAGTTCTGTCGACATAACGTCGACAGAACTCCGCGGTTTTGTCGACGCTGGTATACCTTATTTTACGAGGCATAACACTTTCTGTCGACAAAACTCTGTCGACAGAAGGTGTTATTGCCTGTAACACTGCGTCCAGACTACGGAGTTCTGTCGACAAAGCGGCTTGCTTTGTCGACAGAACTCCACGTGTCTGGACGCAAATTGTCGACGGAAGTTTTGTCGACAGTATCTGTCGACAAAACTTCCGTCGACAAAACGCGGTAGTCTAGACGTACCCTAAGTCTAACACATTTGAGATCTCATCTGAGTTCCAAGTGTCTGTATTTTCTGCAGGGTAACTGATAATATCCACACTTACTGTTACTTTTCTTTTTCTCAGATGAAAACATCCAATACGCAGAGCTGTGAGAACGTGAATAATCTAAAAAATCTGACCAGATCTGCCAAACTTGGCAACTTTTGGAAAATATTTCGAGACTGTAAACTATGCCAACTCAGATGGGAGTAGACATATTTTTAAAAGGAGTGACAAAAATGATATATTTCTGCCTTTGCCCTCTTTCCATGGTTATTAGAAAAATGCTGCCTAATGTCCAATTACTGACATCATAGATACTTAAAAAAATCGTGATGATTCTAGGCTCTCCTTTCTCTTGGGTTCAAGATTCCTCTCTGAGTCTCACTTTAGACAGTTTTCTTTCAAGATAAATTATTTCTCTGGTCTCATTAACTCTCCTGGCCCAATCCTTAGCTGCAGCCTGGAATGTCTCTCTGCAGGTCAGAGTTCAGGGGAGCCACTCCCCCCAAGAACATTAGAGTTTGTTGGGGAGACATGGCTGGAATTCAACACTAATTATCCACCTTTTCCTTCCTGGCTACAGCTTTTCTACATCTCTTTTGACCCCATGTTTCACTGATCTCTCCCTATCATGCATTTTTATCTCTCAGCCACTTTCTGCGAATGATTCCCCGATTGTATCTGCTGTCAAGCCCAGAACCTTCTGCTCTGTTTCCTGTAGGGTTTGTTCATTTAGGTGCCACAGTTCAGGGCAACTGCAGCTATATTTCCTGCAGTGGGCCAACAAGGGCACCAACTCTCCGGATTCCAGGTCCCCAGAATCTGCCTTTCTGAGTGGAGACCAGGGTCTCCTCCCCCCTCTGACCAAGGTATTTCCAGGGTGCACAGTTCCCAGCCTTCACTGTATTATTCCCAGCTCAAACTGGTTGCCCAAGGAGACCTGCTTGCTTTCTCTTCAGAGATGGTTAACAAGTGTCATTGCTATAGTAGTGAGGTACCACGCAGCACTGCAATTCCTTTGCAAGCCTATTTCATTCTTAAGGTAAAAAGTGTTAGAGAGAAAACAATAATTGAATCTACACAAGTGCTATAAGCTTATCCGACATTACCCCAAACCTAGCATGCGTTCTAGCAGGAGAGTTATTCATCACCTTTCCCCTAGGGATCTCTTTGTGGCCTGTCTATGTTCTGGAACAGGGAGAAGGACCTGGTCCAATTTAAAACCGGGCAGTATATCCGGAAATCCTTTCTTTGTCTGTTACTAGGGGTAGTGGGTAACCCCTGGCTTGGGGAGATTAGCCGTCCTTCCCCACACCATCTCCTTCCACCAGCCCAGCCCCGGCCCTGGAGTGCCAGAGGGCTGGATGTCACGGCCCCAGCCTTCACTGGAGCCAGAGAGCCAGGAGAGATGGTCCCAGCCTCCTTGGGCTGCAATGACCATCTCTCCTTTCCCACCCATGAATCCCCCTTCTCCCTCTGCAGCTGATCCTCTAGCCTCACCACTGAGCAGATGATGTGGCTGGAATGGCCCAGCATCAGGGGGACAGGCAGTGTGGTATGGCCCCCAGCCTGCCTGTTCCTGTCTCTGGCATGGGAGCAACAGGTAAGACGGGTCTGGGTTAGAGCATGGGTGTAGGCCTTCCCGTGCCTACAATACAGTAATTCCTCATTTAACACGTGCCCGCTTAACATGTTTTTGCGATAGCACGATTTTTTTTTTAGGGAAAGTTTTTTTAATTATACGACCGTCCCCGGAATTACACGATTTCCCCAGCTGGCCTGTTGCCGGCGGCTGCGCGGGGCTTCCCCCGCCTCCTTGCAAAGCAGCGGAGGGTTCGCCACTCGCTGCGCTGTTCCCTGCTGACTCCTCCTCGCTGGACGCCTTGCTCCCTCTCCTCCAGCCCCGCTTGCAGGCCGCCGACTGGGTTTCCCCAGCTGGCCGGTCGCCAGCGGCTGCGCGGGGCTTCCCCCACCTCCCTGCAAAGCAGCGGAAAGTTCACTGCTCCCTGGCTACCCCCCCTCACTGGACGCAGTGCGGGTCCCAGCAGACCCATCACAGGGGCATACTCCCAACCCAATCCTCCTCCCCTCCCCTCCCCTCCCCTTCCCTTTCCCAGAGCCAAACACCTCCCCTCCCTGCTGTAACCCAGTCCCCTTTTTCCCCCAACCTTATGTCCCGGTCCCAACAGACACCACCACTTGAAACGCAACCCCCACCTTTTCAATTATTTTCAATGGGAAAACTGACCCCGCATAGCACGTTTTCACTTAACACGATCATTTTCTGAAACATATCTATAGTGTTAGATGAGGAATCACTGTACCTGCAAAAAAGAGACAGACTGAGTTCGTACAAAAAAGGCCCACTGATATAATTCAAGGACTGTGTTTTGATCATGCCTGTTAAACAAGAAAAATACCGGACTGGAAATCAATGAAACAAAATGGAAATGCCAGAAATTAGATGTAATGAATGTGTCCTGGGGTGTGGCTCCTCTCCTGCCTACGAGGGCCGTGTCCAGACTCAGGGGTTTTTTCGGGAAAAATTATTTCGAAAGAACGCGGCTTTTCTTTCGATGGCGGTAAACCTCGTTTCACGAGGAAGAACGCCTTCCTTCGAAAGTTCCTCTTTCGAAGGAAGGCGTTCTTCAATGTAAAGAGGCCGTCTTCGAAAGAGAGCATCCAGACTCGCTGGGTGCTCTCTTTCGAAAAAGCGGATTTCTCTTTCGAAAGATCCGCCTGCAGTCTAGGCGCAATCTTTCGAAAGAGCCTCTTTCGAAAAAAGCCTGCAGTCTAGACATAGCCTTAGAATATGCCTGGACTCCAGGGTTTGTGTCTTCCCCGTTTTCTTTAAATTCCTCACACCAATTCTATATTAATCTCCATGCAACAGTCTATTTACTATCTTAACTGCACTTTCTGGCCCTCTCTCCAAGACCTGAAGGGATTCAAGGTGTCCCTCCCTTAAGGCCTCTGTAACTGATCTCACCTCTCCCTGGTCCCCTCTTCCTCCTTCCCCTCCTTTGGCACTTCCTACTGCTTTATCAGCGTTGGTCTGACATGGTAATGGGCACCTTAGACTATCCATGCAGCCAGCTTGGTTGTCTAATTACCCCCATCGGCTTTCTCTAGGGTTCTACTGAGTGATCAGAGTGCAGGCTTGCCTGTTGGTATGCAATACTCTGTAATAGGGTGTGCCAAATAACTAAGGCCTCAGCTAATTTGCAAATCTTAAAAAGAAATGACTTTTTGTTAGGGGGGAGGGAGAATTCGCAGTGGCAAAGTGAAGGGGTACAATTGTTGACAGAAAAAATGGGAAGTAGTGAATTCCACCATCACGGGTGCGGCCCCCCACCTCCACACCATATCCTGGGCCCCGGGACTTATCATAACATCACTGGGCTTTTGCCATTCTCATCCTGAGATGTCCTGATCAGACAAAACCATAGAACAGGACCCAGATGACTAGAGCCCTGCAAATCTGCGTATATTTATTTTATATCTCCATGTATCCATAGATCATTTTTTCAGAGTCAGAGGTGGATACAAATTTTGTATCTGGAATCCTGCAAATTTGCAGCTGTCTGCGGTTCATTTTTGCAGATTCAAATTTTGCTTCCAAACAGGCCTTTACGGATCATGTTGCCACCTCTAGTAGTTTTGTGAGTCCCAAACCCCACCCGGGATGTGACACCTTGTCCCCTTCCCCTTCCTTTGCCTCCCCTTTCTTATTTTTTCTCTTTCCCAGTCATTGGCTTTTTTCCCCTCATCTCTAATAAAGGTCTGGCTTAGCTGGCCAAGTCTGCACATTTTGCAGCATTTATTCATGCCTGTGACCAGAAAGAGGCATTTGAAATCAATGCCAGAAACAGCTTGATGCTGGTATGAGTTTGTCAGGGCGTGGAGGGGATGATGTAACTGTGCACTGTACGTGTGGCTGGTCAGTGATTAGGGCTGCCAGTGAAAGTCAACACCAAAGACAGAAGCTACAATTTCTCTTTTTTGTTGTTTTCTTTACCCTCTTGTGTACACTTATCTTTTGTCTTCTGGGAAATGGAACTGGACTTTAACAACAGCTCCAACCCATCACAGCAAATTTCCCCCCAAAAGACCATTATTACCGTTTAAGTAACTGCCAAACAAGGTAGTTTGTTCCTTCTAAAAATACTCTATAGAGAAAGGGAACAACAGATGTTGTTAAAATTAAAGCCTTACTTAATCAACTATATATTTGAGAGAGTCTGTCTGTCTCTGTGCATCTGTGTGTCTGTCTGTCAGTCCGTCTGTCTGTTCAAGAACTCCTCCTAAACGGTAAGATCTAGAACCACCAAATTTGCTACATAGCTTCCTCTTATAACCTAAAGCAAGATAAGGGCTTGGTTGTGCCAGGAAAATGGGAATGGGATTGCTTGTCATAAAACCATACAGAAAAGAGAATCCCCAGGCAGGTGCAAAGGGCTGGTTGGGGGCCTCCCACCACTCCAGACTGCCCGAGCCTCCCACCATTCCAGGCTCCCTTTATGGAAGGGTGGGGGTGGCTGAAGGTCCAGCGCACCCCGATTTGTACGGAAACACTGCTGGCTGTTCCCCTTTTTCAGGGAGTGAGGGGAAAGTGCATAATTTGCTGCATTCCTCACTTTGGTCCCAAGCTCTCCGTGGAGAGGTACTTCTCACCTGGCCCCAAGCTGCTGCAGTGAGAGAGGAGTGGGATAGTTCTCTCTCCCTGGGGCAGCCTGCATACGGAATCCCTCATCCCCAGCCCCAGAGCAATGATGCGAATGGAGCATGTACACTTTCATTTTTTTAGTTAAAAAAATTTGAGTTAAGAACCCAAGCAATGCAGGATAAATCTCGTCATTTACATTGCAAATGCTTCTATTGTTTTTCCTTCTTTTGCCGAATTTAAAATTTTTTAAGGATGTGTTTGCCATGGCGCTAACCAGGCTGAGGGCTCTATATGTCAACCCGTGAAGCTTGTTTAACACTGTTTAATGTTGGGCAGTGACAGGGTCATGTTAACACCTACGAAGCCATTTATTCTATCAAAATCAATATTAAAGAGTCTAACTCTTCTATGCTGATTTGATTGCAGAATGTGGTCCATTGTTTTAAAAAATAACGTCCTTTATCTTTTCTATTCCATTTCTTTACATGGAGGTATATTGTGCCCGGGTGCTTTTGATTCTGCCACAGATCTGAGAAAAATCCTTGGGCTTTTAAAAACTTCTGGCCTGATTTATACCCCGTGGAATCTATTTGCAGCCCCATTGTAGCTAGTGTAAGATAAAAACTATAATCTCCTTTGCTGTCCTCCAGCATCGTAAAACCCCTGGGAGGGGACAAGGGAAAAGAAGTCTCAGGGAGGAATGAGTTGCAATCTTGGGGAATTCGTTTAGAAATATGCACATCAAAGGATCATCTATTCAGGGGCTTTCTGCTGTTGTGCTGGCTTGGGAACCCCTGCCAACTCATCTTCCACTCTCTGGGAATATGGATCATTGGGCAAAATGGAGGAGGTTCTAGGGGCAAGCCAAAAGAGGTCTGGGTTTACACCAGTGATAAATATGCATCATTGATCTCTTCCCAGAGACACAAACAGCACTTCCTCCAGCTTCAAACCACCCAGGAATAGAAATCCAGTTGATGATTTCCTTTGGCAGCACGTTTCACTATTAACTACGCCATCACTTGGCTGCATTGACTGATATTTTGAGAAGATATTTTGTATGTTGTTGTTTTGTCAGTTTTATTTAGTAATTTTGTTGTATTTTTTTACTAAGTGGCATAACAAGGTTTTAATCAGTGCAAAATTTTGCTTTGGAAAATATTTATTATCTATATTTGAAAATCATTAAACATGTTCAATTTATCAGGGTCACTGCAATATAAGACAAGGGCTGCTTTCATGTGAAATCAATGTGTGTGAATTATATGGGCAGGAATGTGTAGTTACTCATTGGTTACGTGATGCCCAGGGTAATAAATATTTTATGTCCTAGCATGGCTGATAATTTATTAGGTGGGGGCTAATAGGTGAACCAATATTATTATATGGAAGGAAAGAGGGAGCATTTTGTGAGAAAAGAAGAGCTATAGCAACTATAGACTTCACCCTATTTTCAGTAAAGTTAATGATCAAACTTCTGTGACATGTCTACACTGCAATAAAGCCCAGGTTCAAAGATAACCCCACTCTTGTTGTGTCTACATTGCAATTGCACTAACGTAGGACTGGTCCCAAGACCCTGCAGGGATAGCAAGTGTGAGCTCAAGTCAAGGAGGGTATGTCTACACTACCCTCCTATTTCGAAATAGGAGGGTAATGTAGGCATACCGCAATTGCAAATGAAGCCCGGGATTTGAATTTTCCGGGCTTCATTTGCATAAGCGGGGCGCCGCCATTTTTAAATCCCTGCTGGTTCGAACCCTGTGCCGCGCGGCTACATGCGGCACGAACTAGGTAGTTCGAACTAGGCTTCCTAGTCCGAACTACCGTTACTCCTCATTCCACTCAAGGTCTGAGTCCTATTGTTTAGCAGCATAGCCACAGCCCTGCTTGACTCTGGTCCAGGGAGTCATCTGGAAGTATCCCATAATCCCATGGGGCAACTTTTTTAGTTCTCTCTAGGGCAACCACCTACAATCCACTCTATTAAAAACGGAAGCCTCGCCTCGGTTGGCAAAGCCCAGTGTTCCCTAACACAGGTCAGGAGACTCAAACCACTGTCACACTGAAGTGCAGGCATACTCCGCTTGACTTCAATGGTGCAGGTTCTGGGCCTATCTGAACTTACCCAATGGTAGGACATTCAGTGAAAATTGAGGCCTGGAGGTGATCAAAGTGATGTGAAAGAGGCAAAGAGCTCCCAATAGAAAAGGGAGAAAACCACAATGGCTAGTGTCCCCTTCAGCGTGGGCCAGGGGAAAGCTGTGCATGAGCGGTCTTTGCAAGTGCACATCTGGAGAAGAGATTTTGCCCATAGAAATGCAGCAGTTACTGCGAGAACTGTTTGTTAAAATTTCAGGTAGAAGATTAAGAAATAGTCTAAAAGTATTACTTATTTTGTAATGTGCCACATATAGTTGTGGATCAGACCCCCCAAGAGAAATGCATGGTTTGTATGCAGCCCCAATTATAAATAATTAGAAAACTTCATAACAGTTCATGTCTGGGTCAAGAGTTAAGACAGCCAGTAATTGTTCTGAATTAAACAATTATGAGGCGGCCTGTATCAATTAAAGCCCTTTGCTCTCCTCCCTGCCCTGGTTTGGCCCTTACATATGTTTAGAGTATGCACGGCCATACTGCTCGGGGGGAGGAGGGAGATCACCTGAAAAGCTTAGATCTCACCTGTTTGTTTGAAGGCTGGATCTAGCCAGCGCTATCAACCACATGCTTTGAGAAACACAAATTACAAAATGGAAAGGAGTTGATTGTTTTCTTCCTCTTCACATTGCATGTCAGAATTTATTTCGGTTTGTCTCAATTTGGAAGAGGCCTTACGTAAGGCGCAGAAAAATGTCTGAAAGTGGATTTGCCAGTTCCAAAGGCCGCCTTTGATTTTTACAAATTTGAATTTACTTTTTTACTATTGGCCATCCTCACTGGCGTCATGCACTGTTTGCTGTTTAGCTGAAGCAAAGCAGCTGCAAAACCAAGCCTAAACTGGCAGTTAAGTGGTTATACAATAATGTGACTTTGTCAGATTGGCACAAAGCAGCCAAATGTACCGGTGAATCTGGCCTACTGTTGGTCTCCATGAGTAGCTTCCATTCCCATGGTTTGTAAGTCCGAAGATATTTTTGATCTCTGTGAATTCTGCCTGCCACATGATTGCTTATTAGATGTTGTAACATTGTTTGTTGTTATTGGTAGGAGGAATTTTACATCAGCTCAGTGAGACACATTCTGGATCACTGTAGAAGTGGCCTCCAAATGGGCATCTTTTATGTCTGTGTCTGCCACAGCGTGCACAGGTTCTCACATAGATTGTGCCTCAGGCAGACTTCCCAGGCAGATTGGTCCTGCTTGAAACAACTATAATCTGTGAAAGGGGAGCTGTGTAACGTCCATTATCAAGACAAGGCAGAGCATATGTGTACAAATCTCTGCTGTGTTTCCATTGTATTTGGCATAGGCTGAGAAACATCACAGCCGGAATTGGGCCCCAGCTATGTAAACCTTATTGAAAAATGGAGCGTCTATCCTGAAGAACGCAACTTATTCTCAAACAGTGAAGAATCCAACATTAACAACACTTAAAGAGCATATCCAAACAGTGTCTGCATTTGATTGTAGCCCTCTATCCCACCCTTTGGTTGGGGCTTGCTTTTAAAAACATAAGTATTTGTGCCAAAGGCTTTATTTTTGTACAGTGATTAGCACAATTGGAACCCAGTCTTCACTGTGGGTTCTGGGTGCACGTATTAAATAATACTAATGATATTGGGTGGGATTTTTCAGAAGGATTCACCAGTGTCCTAACTCAGTTCTCCTTGGAGTTGGTGTGAGTTTTACTGTTACCATTATCATACGAGCAGAATACCCCTGTTTGGAGAGTGGGAGGAAACTGAGCTACAGGATTCTTCAGGAAGCTTGTTTTTGCTGATTCCATTTGGGTGCATCTGCCATTTGGGGTGCAGTGACAGTTTTAGGTGCCCATAGATTAAAGTCCTGTAGGATTTCAGCACATCACATGTGATCCAATAAATAAAGCCTCTCCTTGAGTGATAAATACTAAAAATTACATTCTTAAAAGAATATCAATGGTTCAAAATCACTCTTGATTTTTCTTCCTGGTGATAGCTCTGTGCTAAAGACTCACAGACCAAAATCTCCCATAGAGTGATAGAGGTGAGGGGAAATTACCAATATGTAGCAGCAGCAGCAAAGAGCATGACCAGATAAACAGCACCCGTAATCCTTAATACATTTGTCTCTGTAACCTGAAAGAGGAGCAGATAGTTGACTTTGTAGAGACAGTTTCACTCAGGGCAATGAAGCACGCAGCAGGGTCAAGTACCCATGGGAGCGATGAGCATGCAAGAAAGAGAGAGAGAAATACCTGAGCTCTGTGTTGCAGACCTCCAGCAAGGAGAAGTAGGATGCAAATAAGACTGAAAGCAGGTCAGGGACAGATCTGTTTGATTACTGCTCCATAATCCGGGGCCATGGGGAACACCAGCATGAAGGGCTGATGCCGTACCATGATGGGATGTCCTGAAGGTGATTTAGGATGCATGTAAAAGGAGCTGGTCAGGCTAAGTCCCACTAACAATGTCATAGCTGTGTGCCATACGGTAGTGTTTGGGCCTGAGTCGCCACTCCATTCCAGCAGGTGTAGTGACCTTGAACACCAGTGAGTTACTCTGCTGAGTGCAGTACCATTCTGCTGTCACTGGGGGATGTCTTGTGGGCAAAGCTTCTCCAGCTCCTGGAGGATCTAGGACAGTGGCATGCTGCCTGTGGGCCACCTGTGTCCCATTGAGGTTCTACGCGTGGTCTGTGAGACATTTCGTTTACCATTGCCCATCCACAGGATCGCCAGTTTCTGATTTTCGTCCGCATGGATTTTTTTCTACTAGTATTACTAAAGTGACATGGACGTGAAGCAAGAGCACGTGAAGCAAGGTGTATGCTGATTGCACACAATGTTGACTGTCAGAACCGTGCGCTCCCTCTGCATCCAATCAAAGTGCTGCTACGGTTCAATCAGCATGCCCTGCGAATTCTTAAGGACGCAAGCGCAGTTAGCAAAACTATTGTATAGGGGAGATCATCTTTGTTACGACCATCTAGGGGCCTCATGCAGCCCGTTCACTAGCCTAGGTTACCTTTCACTGGTCTAGGGAGCTACTGCTCCACTGCAGACAACAGAGGGAGCTGTTACTTAACAGGAATTCCCAACTTGTGTGGGGTTAACCCAGGTCAGCCTCTCAACCACAGGCTATAGGGCTCCTGGGACTGGTGCTGTACTCCCTGTTGCATCTGCACCTACTTTGCCTGTTCTAGCGAGGCAGGGTGAGGCTCTGTGCTGCAGCTATGTCTGAGAATGGGAAGGTCCAGTGGGATGAATGTGCAGAGGTCCTGGGAGAAGGGTTTCAGTGAGGGTTGGTTGGGGGGGTTCAACTAGACGAAGGAAGCCCCTTGAGCCTGAAGATGGATTGTTCTGTGTTAGAGGTGGGTGGGTGTTAGGAGGATCATGTGGGAGCAGAAGGGGCTTGAGTTGAAAGTGGAGGGGATCAGCAACTGAGAGGAAAGGGGCAGTGCTATTCGGACGGGGTAGGAGTTTTTGAGCTGAGGCAGTTCAGCATCTAGTGGTGTTGAGAAGGACCCCGAGAGACTTAGATGGGAGGGAGTCCCCAAGAAGGGGTGGGTGGGAATGAGGAAGATGGGGCACATGAGTAGATCTGAGGTGGAAAGGTTGGTTTGACGGGACTTGAGAGTGGGTAAAAGAGGACATATGTGTGTGAAGGGGATAGATTTAAATAAGGATGCTAGTTGCCCCCCTGCATGGGGAGGTATACAAGTGGGAGAGGTATATGAGTGGGAGGTATACGAGCAGGGTGTACTATTGTAACTACAGCCTGACCCCTCTATTTGGTCACTAGCTGTCAGATCTAATATTTTTCACAAATGTCTGTTTCTCACCAGGCCCAGGAAAATCAGTATAGTGCATGCATCTTGCTCGACATCCTGCACTTCAACAATGGGTATCCATGCAAAATCCATGTTGGCTCCAGGAATCCCTCTCACAGCCACTGACCAGCCTCAGCTCCTTGCAGGTTAGTTCACGTGGATAAATGTTGGGGAAGGGAGGCTGTGTTACTAATAATAACAAGGGCGACTCATTAGGCATGGGCGTGAGCAGAATCTGAACACTTGCAAACCTTGGGTGGGCCAAAATTTGCAGTTCTGATCTATTTTTATGTATAGGCAGAATTAATATTTTACTTGTCTATGATACTTTCATTGAGTATTGAAGCTATTCACTCATGAAACCTCCCAACCCCTTTTGTTATGAGCACACTTGTTTTAGAGACTAGGCACAAAGTGGTAGCATGAATTATACTGAAAAGTCAAGTATCACACACAGGGTAAGATCATGGCCCCAGCAAAATGACTGGCAAAACTTCTGTTGACGTCAGTGGGGCCTGAGTTTTATGAGGAGTATCTGTGGCTGTGTCACAAACAGTAACCAGGGTTGCTGGCCCTGTGTGATAAGCGCTGGACCTTGCTCTCAGTAATTTCAGGCCAGAAGTTCACAGGAAAGCCTCACAATCAAAACAGAACACTTGAAGAATGTCAACATTTAGACAAAAAGCTCTGCTGTATGGACTAGCTGCAGCAAAAATGAACCGTGATTACGGGCTGGATTAAAACAACTTGGAGTCCTAGGCACACCATGACATGGGTTCCTCCCATAGCATTGCCCCCAATGTGGTGTGGCAGGGGGTTTCCGTCCCTCAGAGGCAAGGGCAGTGCTCCTTTCTGTGCTCTCGAAAGTCAGTTGGTGTTCTCCTCTCAGGAGCAGTAGAGGTGGTAGCATGGGTCCTTTCTCCCCACCCCATACTTAGATGATGCTTGCTACACTTCTCCTGCTCTACACATACTCCTCTGTTTGGGTGGCATTGTTAGGGTCCCCACAATTTCTGGCTCTGATTAACACCCCGGTGATACTGTGACCCCCTATTTTTATGGAAATGTGTTTTTAAATATGAATATGCACAAGCTAAATATGTTTTATGTAAAAAGGGGCAATTAACCTATCATTCAAGAGTTTGTAACCCTCTCAATATGCATATTCTATTTGTATGCATGTATCCTTCTTGTATGTGAAGTTAGACATATGAGGTATAAACCTGTTTATTAATCTAGGTCTTTTAGTGAAAGCCATTAATGGTACTTAAAGAACTTAATAGCCTGGTACTCAAGGCAATGATCTGTGAATAGTCTTGTTTTTCTGGTAAACCTGAATAGTGGTTGCTTCGACAAAGATAGGTGACCATGTACTCTTCCATGCAGAGACTGGGGAGAATGAACAAGGACTTCCTACGCTGGGGGAAATTCTATTTAAGCAAATTGTGATTGTCTTCATCTGGCTTCACAGACTGCTTCCCACCAGAAGAGGACACATGAAGAGACCTGGAAATAAAGAACTCTAATGAGGGGAGAAGCTGTTAGACCCAGGTCAGAGAAAAGATCAGTGCTGATTTGAAGAACTTTACATAAACTAAGGACTAGGGTGAGAAATTATGATCTGTAACAATTTTTCTTAGCGTATTAGGCTTAGCTGGTGTGTTTTGTTTATTTTAAGTTAGTAACTTATTTTTGATCTGTCTGTCATCGCTTGCAGCCACTTAAATCCTACTGTTTGTACTTAAAAAACAGAAGTGATTTTATAATCAAACCCAGTATAAATAATTGTTACCTGGGGGGAACAACAGCTTCACATGTCTCTCCTTCATTGACAAAGGGAGCAAACTTTATGAGCTTTCTCTATGTAAAACATTTATAAAGAGTAAGACGGATTTATTTGGGGATTTGGTCCTATTTAGGGTTGTGCTTCTGAGTGCTGTCAAATCCTTGTAATAGAGCTCGCCCAGAGCTGATCTGTGTCTGTGTTACTCTGCTGGGAGGTGGTTACCCCAACTCTTACCTTTGGGGGAGACCAGCACTTCTGGCTCAGCAAGACAGGGTGGTGGGCATACCCCAAAGGGGTTAGTAAGTGAGCTCAATGGTATGATCTTCCTGTTGAACGATAGTCTCAAGGGGATCTCTGTGAATGAACCTGTCACAAACCCAATTGAGAGATCTGGGTGCATTCACAACTCTCAAAGCTATCCCTTCCAGCCCTTTACAGACCCTGGCAACTGGGGTGCAAAGTGTGAGTCTGCAGTGCCCATGCTATAATCCGGCTGTGGCCTGTTTTAGATGAGAGTCCTCATGTAGTGGTTGTGAAGCTAGGTCCTTTTTTGGCTGATGATCACAAGTCAAGACTGTCAGCACTTAGCTGCTTATCTGTCAACTGGATTTCCCACTGTTTAAGATTTGGGATACTGATTATCTAGAAATGTCATAGCTCTAAATTAAACTTTCTATACCAGGTATATATTCTAATGCACTAAACCAGCCCCATATTCAGGTTGTAAATCTGTATTAGCACTGTTATGTTGGGGGCTGAGTAATCATATCACTTTACTGAAGCCCATGGTCACTACAGCTACCTTCTATTCAGTCTAAATGAAGAGACATTTAAAATGTATTTAGTGATAGCTCTGAAACAATGAAATACCCTCCTCCCCCAAGATTAGGTCACATGCTAGCCTGGGCAGGGATTGGGCTACTATGCGATTCAAGACATTCTTAGGGGATCTGATAACACGTGCAGTGGTAGGGGACTGATTGGATTGCAGATGTGTGCTTTTTAACAGAGAGAGGAAAAATATGGGAGAAGCACAGCAGTTCTAGAGTGCCTCTGAGAAAAGCAGAGAGAGAGAGAACTTTTGGGGAAAGCACTGAGTGGAAAGAGGCTTGGGGCTGTGAGCAAAAAAGACTTTCTCGTGTTTTTTAATTCCCGTAGTGTTCAGGAATAAAATACATTGTATGTTCTTTGCCGATAAACAGGATTGCATTAAAGAAATACTTGACTCCATCCTCAGTTTTTCTTAATGGAAACAATCCACAAGACCCCAAATTTGGCTAGAAGTAACAACACTAAGAAAATATTTTAAAAGCTGATGCTTTAGAGTCATTACAGAGTGCAAATTGAAAACCTGGGAAGAAGAAAAAAAAATGACGGGAGTGTCTGACAGAAACTGTGTGACCTTAAAAGAACATCAAGCTGCAATTCCACTCACTGGTGAGATGGAATCAGGTAGAAATTAATATTCAAAGAAGAAATACACTTCCACTTTGTCAGCCAGCTTAAATCCTATTGTGCACTGGTGACTTCCTTTTGCTGTGTGCCAAACAGCTATAATTTTGTGAAGAGTTGTAGCCAAATAAAAAATAACTACATACACGGTAGGCATTACCAGTATATTATCCTCACACACTTGAAGAACACAATAATAAAACTTATTTTTTATGTAAAAACAAATGAAATTTGAATAAGATTTTTTTTAATTAAAAAAGGAAGATATTTGGGCCTCCCAGCTTGGACACAAGCAAGTTCAGGGCAAAAGTAGATACAAATTAAACAACATATGGCTAGAATGCAGGGGTTCCCTAGATTTGGGCAAAGGGTTTTCTGACCAGAAAAATTCCCATTTGCTTTCCTCAACAAAATTGGAACGTTTTTAAGGCAGTGGCAAAGATTTTCATTTTACTTCAAAATTTTCACTTAGTTTTGCATAGAAATATATGTTTAATTTTGCTATTTAAAACTGAAAATATTTATGTATTTTGTTTTTTGCTTTAGATTCCTTTGAAAAAGTGTGTGAGGGAGAGAAATAGAGAACCATTCCCCTCTCCAAAGAGTTCTCTTAAATAAGAAATGGTTTGGATTTTGAAACTGAAAACTTTCTGATTTGAAATTAAATTAAAATTAGAAACATCTGTGGAAACTGCAACAAATACAACAAAATCTTTGGTTTTTTGGGAGTGGGGTAGGAGAAAGGAGAATATTTTCTTGGGAAATACCTTTTTTCGGACTGATTGTAACTGGGATTCCTATGTGGAATGAGCAAGAAAGATGATCTACCATGACAGACTTTTGCGGAATGCTGCAGTGGTATCGTTTTGGGATGCTACTTGATTTGAAGTCTATTTGAACAGACAGAAAGGGTTTTTTTTTTTTTTTTACTGTAATCTAGGGAAATTATTTTCTTTAAAAGCAGTATGCAAGGGAACCTGTCCTGGTTCAGTACATTCCTTAGGATTGTCAGTACTAATAAGATGAATCCCTTTGTGTAGCCTTTTTATCTTGTTACCAAATTTAGAAGAAAATAATCATGAAAAGAGGATTTAATCAACGCAAAGAAAAGAGAGCAAATGTAAAAGATGCATTTTCATTAGGTAATTGAGGAAGACTCTGGCCTCTTCTAGTCTGCATATCCCGTAAGTATCTTACCAGTTATTTCTCTTAAATCCTTTATATTGGATGAGATATAATGGATAGTGGATCTGGATAATGGTTTTCCTTCAGTTTCTGAGGCACCTGTCATGTTGTGTGATGCCACTTTACATTTGTTAAAATAACGTTGCACGACACAACACAATGCAATGCAAAATGAAGCGTTATAAATGTGACATGGCGTGTCTAAAACAATTCTTGCTTTTAGTGGATCAGTTATCCTTTAAAAGCTGGTATTTAGGATTGTCCTTAGATAATTCAATAGCTCCACATCTCTTGCAGGAGTGATGTCAACCTGCGTTACCGTTTCTGCTTAACAGAGATGATGGGAGAAGATGGCATGAAAAGGGATGAAAGAAAAACAGATTCTGAATACATATCCTGAAGCACTTTTTCAAGCAAGTGATCAAGGAAAGTTTTTGGGGCCAAGCTCTGTAGCCCTGTAAGAAACAGTAACCATCATAGAACAGTGGGGCTCTGAGGCTATTCTCCTTCTTGCTTTTTTGTTTTCCTTGACTGTTTAACCCTCCCTCACTGTGAGTGCACTGAAATCATGGAAGAAACATATGTTAACACAGTTTTGCCTGAGAAGGAAATGAAGTGGATTTAGACCAAAAATTGTTCTAAAGCACGGGGAATACAGCGTGGCATTCCAATAAACTCAAAGCACATGATCTTTATTTTTTTCAGATTACAAACAAATACCAAAACAAACTAGATCGAGAAAAGTTTCTCCTTGGAATCAGGAGCCTAAAACCATGGATTTCACAGGTATACAAGACTGACTTTGGTGAGAAGCAGAGTGCTAAATATAAGATTTGACTGCACAGGCATGCTTGGAGAAACAAAAAACTTGGCATGAATAAAATCAGTTACCAGCTCTAGGGAATTCTTAACCTTTAACATTAGCTCTCCTTCATACTGCAAGAAAGTACCATCCTCTTTTCTTATATCATCTCTCTAGCATTAAAGTGTTTTTTTTTACTTTATTATTGCTTTATTTCCAGGAATGCCCACAAGGTACTTTCCAAACAAAAAAGAAGACATGCCCAAAGAGTTTAAACATTCCCTTGTCTAACATGGGATTCTTCATTATTGATTGTGTATTTACCGGCAACCTGTTGATATAGAGTGGAATTTTTTAAGGTGCCTGGAAGTTCGGCATCTAAATCCTTATTCAATTTCAAAATTCCTGTTGTGGTTTCTTTTTATATTACTTACTTTAGTACATAAAGGCTCCCAACTGAGATTAGCATTAGGCCTCGTACAATCACAGAGTAAGGGACAATAGCTACACTGGAAAGCTTGCAATCTACATAGAGTAAGAGACAGAAAATATTTGCACCCCCATTTTATAGATAGGAAGCTGTGGTACAAAGAGCTTAACAACCGTATTTTTTCAAAAGAACCTAAATTATTTAGATTCCCAAGTCCTATTTTTTAAAGACTGCCTTGGGCCCAAATGCTGCAAGGGATGGGAATTAGTGCCTACCTAATGGCGCATAGGCTCCCAAGGCTAGGTTTACACTAGGGGGCAATGTCAAGCTAAGGAACGCAACTCCAGCTATGAGAATAGCATAGCAGGAGTTGATGTACCTTACGTTGAGTTACTGCGGCATCTCCACCATTGGGTGTGTCAATGGCAGAAACTCTCCCATCGACACCCCTTACTCTTTTCAATCTCATAGAGTACTGTAGTCTACAGGATCATGATTAGTGGTCAATTTAGTGGGTCTTTACTAGACCCACTACATCGACTCTTCAGGAGATCGATCCCCATGGTGCCGATCTTCTGATAAGTGTAGATAAGGCCTAAGTGACTTGCCCAGGGTTATATAGGAAGAACGTGACAGAGCCAGGAACTGAACACACATCTCCTGAATCAGATGACAGACTAACCGCAAGACTATCCTTTTTTTTAACAATGGTCAAACCGTTCCATTAGTGTCAAATGTTACCTTCTTTGATTTCCCCAGACGTTTTAGATTTTAGAAGCAGTAACTCTGAGTTCCTCACTCTCCCCCTTGTCGCTTTTTACCCCCACAGGTGTTGAAACAGATATATGTTTTTTTATTTATTTTACAATCAGAATGTGTTTAGAAGTATGTGAATGTAGGTACCCATGACAGTACTTAGTTTTTGCCAGTTTTATGCCAAATCTGGAAAGACGGGCTTCTAACCCTTAAATGGAGGGAAATGTGGTTGACATGTAAGTAACAAAATGCCATTGGGCATTGTTACCCCAAAAATATTCTCACTGGAGACCACCCAGGGTTACACTAGTATGGGTTTATTTCCACTAGGTAAAACTAAAGAGGAGAAAGCAGCCACCAAAGGTTTAAGCTAAAGAAGATAGAACTCTCTCTTGCACACACACAGACAAGCAAGCAAGCACACACCCCTCCATTCATTCACTCATTCACACCCATTCATTCCTGCCCTGAGGCAATCACACACTTACACAGACATATGGGTTGCAGAAGGAGCCAAGACATGTGGATCCTGGAGGGTCTGTCTGCTCATCATGGTTGGGGAAGCTGGTCAGGAGGAGAGCACTGGAGAAGAATTCTCAGGATCAGTGGAAGGAAAAAGAGAGTCTCACATGTGCTCCTTCTCTTTATATAGTGTCTGAATGGCTCCTGTGACTTATTCACCTTGTCATCAGGGAGCATGCCCAGACTTCCCTTTATCCAGCAGAGAGCATGCCCATACTGTGATGACTCATTGCCATGTGGTCCAATGTTCCAAGCCTTCTTCAAACACACTCACACACTCTCTCCATTTACTCAGGGGAGAATGCATCTTAGGGAAAGTTACAAGCAAGGTGGCTGCATGTTACAAAGATTACAAAGTTGCAGTTTACAGTAAGTTTGAGAGTTACACAGATTGCAAAGATTGACAAGAATCACAATAAATTACAGTTTAAAACCTTAGACCTTACAGTTTGGTGTAGCTTTAGAAAATCTATGTATATAAATCTAGTGAGCTCAGGTGGAGGCTTTTTTATGCAACAGGCATGGTTTGCGATAGCTGTTCAATAAGGGGTGCAGCTTGAAATAGTACATGGAGTGTGGTACATCTTCTCTAAGCAGCTCTTAGTGCTGCCTGGAGCATGCGGCATGGCACTCTGGCAGCAATTTGAAAGGCCTGGGGCTCTGGCTCTGGCTACAGTTGAGATGGTGATGACCAGGAGCTCCGGGCCCTGTTGTACCCTCGGGCCTCGGAGCAATTCTCCTCTTTGTCCCCCTGTTGTTGGGTCTGCTTTGCAATATAAATATGAGAAGGTAGAACAAGATGAGTTTGGTCAAGAACTGTAACCAGTGCAGAGTTCTAGTTAGTGCAGCTTCGCTGATGGTGTGTTGCCAGACAGCAAGGGGACCCCAGGGAGGTCCATAGATGGTGCAGCATTGATGCTCCAGGTCTCTCGGGGTTCAACAGATTTGGGGTGGGCCTTTCATCCTTTTGAACCCCAATGGGATAACATGGAGAGTCTCTGGGTGATTCCCCCCCCCCCCAGAAATGTCCTCCTGTTCCTTTTAACATGGATGTGGACGAAAGGTTACTCTCTCTGTAGGACTAATAACTATAATAGTCTAGAGGCATGATAATGTAAATGTGGAAGTTGAATTTCAAGTGTCAGGTCATGGTCATACACAGGCAAAGCATAATTATAGTGGAAATGATCATCTTTCTTTGTCAAAGGAATGCCATAATTGTTGTTTGAACTGATTGTGTATCTTGCCACAAATCTGAGCAAACAGGAATATCATTCATTTGTCATAATTCAAGGAACTAAAATATCTTACCCCGTGGGCTGTCTTTGTTTTTCTTTTCTTAAAAGCCCAGCAGAATATTTGTCAGGAAAAACTGGCTTATAATATTTACTTAAAAGATATAAAAAAGAAGTAAAAACTGCATGTAATAAGCAAATGGCAAAATCATTTGGGGGTAAACTGGTGTAAACCAGCAAAGACCCATTAAGAATATGGCTCTTTTGCTTCCCTAAGTACCTGATGTTCACCCTCAGAAAACAATATGGGCAGTGCCATTGTTTCTGGACTTTCCTTTTTCCTGAGGGTGTGTTTACACCAATGGTCCCCAAACTGTGGGGCACAGAGGGTCATTTGGGGCAGACATGTTGTGGGTCCCACAGCAGGTAGAGAGGGAGTACCACTCAACCCCGTTCTGCCTCCCATCTCCAGCTGCATCCCTGCTGTACCCCCCCTGCTCCATTCCCAGCCCAGCTCTGCCCCCAACTCAGCTCCACTCTGCCCCCAGCCTAGCTCTGCCCTCATTCCCTCTCTTCCTTTAGGCAAGATCCCCCCATCCCCAGCGCCTCTGCTGAGGAAGCTTTGGCTGTGCACTAGCGCAGACACATTCCATTATTGGTCAAGGGGAGTGTGGACCCCCATGGACTACACTGATACTGGCTCTGGGATGCTTTGAGAGGGATAGTTGTCAGGATCCAACCCAAGCCCAAGTGTCTACACTACCATTTTACAGCCGCACTGCCTGAGATCTGCCAGCCTGAGTCAGCATACAAGGCCAGCCATAGGTGTCTAATTACAGTGTAGAAATACCCTTAGTTTCTTTTTCCCACTGAGCCCTCTTTGCCACAGGAATTCTGAAAGCAGATCCCTCCTCTAAAGTCTTCCCTTTTGCTGAAAAGTTTCACAAAGGAAAAAAAGTGAGACACTGTAACCAGCTCATGTTACCTCTGAAGATGTATCAGAAAAACGTGCTGAGGAGAATCCTCAGAAGTGCTGGCACTTGAGACAATGTCGGTGCTCTCTACTTTTGAGCATCCCACCTCTGTGGTGCCCTGTCTGTGCTTGCTCACAGCATGAAAGAAAAAAATGCTACCGTTCAATGCAAGACTGATCCTACCCACAATAACCCCAATTCTGCTTCATATATTGAAAATATTTCCTGCCTTTCACATCTGACAAAGGGAAAGATGTGTATTTTCCAAAGACATGCTCAGGGTTAAAACAAGAGATCAGGTACTGAACAATCCTGTTCTACAATATCATTTTAATATGATCTTATTTCCCACGGCAGAGCCATGCAGTGCTTTTGGTCAATGCTATTGTATAAGCATAGAGCCATCTAGACAGGACACTGCTGACATTTCAAAATGCAAATTATTTTCTGTGAATACAGAGGAGTGTGGGACTATTAATTTAAAAGCAGTCTGCTTTAAGCAAAGTATGTTGAAACCTTATTCAGTTGACACCCTCATATAGGATTAACCCAGTTTTTAAGATGTGCCCAGTACACTGTCAATTATTTGCATGCATTGGCTGCATAATTGAGTCCATTATGCTGTTTAGTGTTTCATTTACTTGGGCTCTTTAGTAGCTCATGAATTTCTTTGGTGATCACTATGTCAGCCTCCTCCAGTGGTTGCTGTTGTAAATCCCAAGACCTTTTGTCCCAGACTCAGGACTGTACCCACCTGAGCAATTTTTGGCACAGTTCAGAAGGGTGTGCTCAGGGCCTTTCTTACCCATATGCAGAGTGTACAGCTACATAGGGCACCCAGAAATGTGGAGCCCCACTGGAGCTATGTCTAGACTATGGAGTTTTTCTGGGATACTGTTGTTATCCCGGAAAAACTCCACCGTGTCCAGGGAACGCATCTGATCTTCCGATATTTTTTGTGGAAGAGCAGACGTGCTCTTTTGTAAGCCTGGAAGAAGGGCCCTTCCAAAAGAGGAAGTTTTTCTGAAATTTGGCCTAGTATAGATGGGACAAATTTCAGAAAATCCACTTCAAAAAAAAAAAAATTGGAAAAAGGTAAGCAAATTGTGGAGTGCAGTTTGCGTACCTTTTTCCAACTGCCCCCTAACCCTGTACTGTAGACATAGCTTGGGTCTTAATATCCACCCACCCACCTCTTCCTATCCCTGGTCTGTGGCTCTGCTTCCTCCAGAGAAGATCTAGTTAACTTAGAAGTGAAAAATCCTGCCAGACCTATTAGCAGAACAGGGAGCCTGTGAAGAACCATGCAAGTTACAGTGAATCCATTTAACAGGCACTTGTCCCGATGAAACCCTGGTATAGCCCAGGTTTCTGAATTTACTACAGGACTTTAGTTTAAAACTTGCTTTAAAACTATTCCATTTGCGTGTTGCTGAAGCTGATAAAATGACATCTCTCAAAAAATCACCCCTCCTACTGCCAAACAGGCACAGTTTAATAGTACTGCCTGAGGCCCCATACTGCCTTAGCATGGCTCAGAGTGTGCTCGGCCAAAGGTGGCTTGAAGTCCTTGATCCTGGACTGGTGAGCACTGCATTGGTCCCCAGGCCCAATGTATAGCAACGAGGCTGGCTCCCAAAAGCTTCTAGGGATTTCTCCAGCAACTTTGAGTTTCTGGCATACAGTCCTGACTCTGACTTCTCTTCTGGTGGATTGGAAAGGGGGTGGCAGTGTGGCTATTATGAAGGTTCTGTGCCACCTAAGGAATCCTTTATTGGCTGGTCACCATGATGAAAAACTTCTTCAAGGCCCCACAGATTATGGGCTCTTGTGTTGTCTTTATGGAAGACTCTGTTATACTGACTGCCGATGTTCAAACTGCAGCGCCAAGCCAGGTTGGTTTTTTGAAAGTGGTTTCAGTGTCTGTGACAGTTGCTGGATTGAAAGCTCTGGAGAACAAAGGCCTCTGCTTTCTTCCAGTGCTAGTGCAGTCCTGAAAGCAGCAATGATCTCTCCCAAATGTTAGCCTGCCAGCGCGACTCAGCTCATCAGGGACGCTCTATGGCGCAGAGGGCTAGGTTCATTTAACCTTGGACTTTCTGCTGCAGTGGCCAACAGGAACGAGACAATGAGGTAACATGTCCAGTATGCACCGGATTGAGACCACCTTGTCAACCATTTGCTAGTAATGACCTTGTCACTACCCCCAAACTCAGCTAGATTTGAAATGGTGGCCTAGATGTGTAAGATCCTATATCTCCTAACCCTCTGAACCATCCAGTCTCCACTGACCTGCTGTCTAAGCTTCTCTCTCATTCTTGTTGCACACCTGCATAATGCTCTTTGTGAGTAATGTCATAAAAATCTCTCTGACGTGGAATATAAATCAATGAAACATGTGCCCATCCCAGTCTGCCTAGCACCAGATGTAGTGTGGTCCCTAGATCCCATGGCTTCCACCGTGAAAAGCCTGCAGTAATGTAGAATTTTATATTCTATGCTTTGTTGGCCACAGTGTAAGAATCCTGCACAGCATGGCAAGTATGGCGCGCATGGGTTTCTTCTGTAACCTATTTTTCTAGCCTTAGGATTTTCTTTGTTTCTTTGTTAAAGGGGAACCGCCACTAGAAAATCACATCTTCCTTTGAAAGTTTTGCACCTACTACTGTTACAAGGCATTGAAATAAAGTTTAAAGAGCAAAAGTCTCTCTGGTTTGATTATTTTGTGCACTTAACAGCTCTTTGTTCAAGATCTTCCCAGGCCAGCGGTGGGGATGGGGTGGGAAAAAAGGGAAGTTGTCGTGGGTCCCCTGTGTGAGAAGGCACTCAAAATTATGGAGACACATTTGGGCCACATTTAAATGAGAGGCTTCAGTTTCAGTTTTTGCTCCAACCTACAAAAACCTCTAGGCATCCCTGCATTAAATCCCAGTAATTTAATTGGGAATACATGCCTACGTACCTTTAAGGGTCTGGGCCTTTGTGTATAGTCAGTTTAACTCTCTTAAATTTCCTCATGTTACATTTGTCAATAACAGCAGCAGCAAATCTGTTGCTGAAAAGGTAGCAGGCAGGACTGTGGACAGAGGGGAACAGAAGAAGAATGTGGGTGAGTACGGTTCTATTGTTCTTGGGCAAGAGACTCTTCTTACATCTCAGAAGGGAGCATGAATCCCTCCCCCCAAAATTGATTTTAATGATGCCTTATTTGACCTTTTAAAAAAATAGTCAATTAAGAAAATCAAGTTGAGCGTATTCTTTTAATATAAGAAAAAAAATATGAATGTGGCACTTTAAATGTTCCTGATTGTTGCACATGTTCAGTTTCAGCAAGCCCAAATCCTCAGAGTTGTCACAGTAACTTTGGTATACAGGATTGATCATAGAAAGTGTAACAATGTTGTTTTATGGTGCATTGCTTTGCTGTGCTACCAATGTCTTTTGCATGGTCTCCGTCTGGAGATAAGCTAGGAGGTTCAAGCAAACTAGATGACTGTTGTTGTTACAGACCTTTGACCATATGTACAATGAAAAGCAAAAAAGGGTGGTTATTGTAAATTATCTAACTGCAACCATAGGAAATAATACTTGGAAAGAAATACCGGCCTGTTCAGCTGACTAAAACTAATGGCTTTCTGTGATTGGAAAAAGGGGGAAGGGGGGACCCACAACACTTTGGCTCCAGAGTGTTTGGATCTAATTCTGGATTCCATTTATTTTTTTAAATGCTGATGAACTATTTCTGTTATCCCTGTAAATCATTGTCCACCTATAGTTTCATGCACCTCAATGGAACATAATTTGAGGTAACGCAATCTAAAGTATCAGCATGTTTTGAAGAGTTGTTTGTTTCAGACTCAACACAGAAATCAGATCATGAGAATCTATCTGATTCAGATTCATTGTGGCACATGATGACCAAGCAAACAAGTAACTGTTCACTCACTACTGCCATGTTATTTGGCAGATCTGTATTAATGAGGTAAACATGCAAAGATCCCCCCAAAACTGTAATGTTCTCATTTTAAGAAGTAAGAGTGTGTTTATTAACATTTCTTAAAATGGAACATGATGGGCCAAGTTGATCTCAGTGGGTTTGCACTGGGGATGAATCTGGCCCAGTGGATTGATTTATATTACAATTTGGGAAGTTAAATATAGGTTTAAAAACAATTCTTCCACAGCAGAGTTTCAGTAGGTATTTTTATATTTTTCTGTATTTGCGAACAGATCCTGATATTTCTAACGTGAAATTTGAACAAAGGAACATATGAAATGGTAGGTGCTAAGGCATAAAGGAACTGATATATTAATGTTCATGGATTATATGGGCCCAAAGTGATAGAATTAACATGACCCTGTAACTAACCAATATTAAATTCCTTCAAACATGGCTCGGTATGCAGAACAAATCCGCCTGCTTAGTAGCATAGAAAACACACTAGGAAATTCATGCCAAATGTTAGATATGTATTGATTGAAACACACACAAAGGGAGAGTTATAACTAGGCAAAAAACATTGAAACTGAAATTGAGTCAATATGCAAAACAGACAATCATTCAATTTCAGTGAGGGTGAATTTTGGTTAATATTCCTTTTTGATAAGGAAGAATAAATAGTTCTGTTTAATTTTCAGTAGTTATCGATAGCCATGTTTTTGTTTTTGACTAAACAAACAGAGGGAGAAAAGAGCTAGACTAGAAGGATGGGGGAAATTCAGTGTTTGTTGACCATTTCAGAATATTGGTGCAGCTGGTCAGTCATGGATAGATATTTTAAGCTGGTAGATTGGCCATGACACTTGTTTCTATGGACCCTAGGTACCGAGCCCTGGTTAGGGACATCATCTGGTTGGTCTTCTCAGGCTCACGAGCTGGATGGGCTGTCTCATCTTCTGCTAGTACCATGTGGTGCAGTTAATATCAAAATCAGGTGAAATGCTGAGAGAGAGAGAGAGAGAGAATGTTGGGGGTGGGACAATAGAACGCGGCACCCGATGGAGGGGAAAGACAAAGCAGGATCTCTCACACGTCAAGCTGAGGACCCAGGGCTGGTCTTACCATAGGGGGAACTGAGGCAGCCACCTCAGGTGCCAGACAGAGGGGGCAGGAAGAGGGGGGCACCACTAGGACCCTGAGTATAGAAATTGTGTCTGCTGCTGGTGCATATGTATTCTCTCTGCTCTAGATGCAGAGAGATGGTGGAGTGCTGTGCTGGAGGAAGGAGGGCACAAGAGACATAACAGGCAGGCAGGAGAAAAGGTGAGAGGGAATAACAGAAAGCAGCAGGAGCTGCAGGGAGAGAGAGGAGGAGGAGCTCTTATGTATCTCTCTAGCACCCCTATGAGCTCCAACTGATTAACACCAGCTTCTCATGTAGCTTCGTGTTTCCTGGTGCTTCCCTGAACCCACTTGAGGAGAACAGGTGGTCAACTGAAGTAGTAGGAGCCAGTTAGGCCCTTAAGATATCTTCCCTCACTCAGGCCCTGCTACCAGCCTGCTTATTTGTCCCCTTCAATTGAGTGTTGAGAGCTGGCACAGAACAGCTGTCATGAGTGAAAGAAGAAAAGGCCCCTCTGGGGCAGCATTCAGAAAAAGAAAGAAAGCAAAGGAAGCTTTTCTATCTAAGCAGGAAGGAGCTCTCCTGAGCTACATAGACACAAATGTTCATGGTGAGCCTTCCGGCTCCATTGAAGATGTGACTGGTGAGAAGATGCCTGATCTTCCAGTTAGTCAGAGTGTAGGTGACCTGGCAGCTACTGCAGCATCCATATCTCCATCTCAAATGGAAGTAACCATGCACATTCCTGAAGAAAAGGGGAGATCAGAGAAGAGTGTGGTGGAGGTGCAAGAAATAGCTGCTGCTGAGTGTAGTTCCTTCAGTCTAGATGATCCAGGACTGTGGACCCACTTGAGCAGTAGCCTGAGGGACTTTCTTGTACTGCATGGGCCATAGCAAGTAAAAAACATCATGTTCCCCAAAGACAATGAAAATAGAAGTTTCCATCCAACACATTACTGGTGTGAAATCCCCAATGGTGACAAAGTAGGGAGGCCATGGCTTATGTACTCAAAAACCCAGAATGCTGTATACTGTTTTTGTTGCAAACTCTTCCAGTCTAATGTTCTAGCTTCATTGGGTTCTACAGGAACAAAGCACTGGAAAAATCTGGCTAGAAGTCTGGCATGCCATGAGAAGGCAGCAAATCACCAGAGAGCATTGCATAGGTGGAAAGAACTTGAGATGAGACTAAGGTTAAAGGCCACCATAGATGATCAGCATCAAGAGGAGATTGTATCAGAGTCTCTTTACTGGCAAAATGTTCTGAAAAGGCTCATTGCCATTGTGAGAATGCTTGCTACCCAAAACCAAGCACTGCGTGGCACTTCAGATCAGCTATATGTACCAAACAATGGAAACTTCCTTAAAATTGTGGAGCTGATGGCTAAGTTTTATTCTGTACTCCAGGAACATCTAAGAAGAGTCTCCATCCAAGAAATTTACACACACCACTACCTTGGAAAAATAATTCAAAATGAGATCATACAGTTTCTGGCAACAAAAGTCAAACAGAAGATTGTGGCAGATCTGAAGTCAGCAAGATATTACTGTTATTCTGGACTGCACACCTGACATCGGCCATATGGAAGAAATGACTTTAATGGTGCATTTTGTAACAACAACAGAACCCAGTGAAAATGTCCCTGCAATGGTGACTGTCAGAGAGCATTTTCTAGAATTTATTGACATTGATGATACTACAGGAGCTGGTATGATGACATGTGCTTCTTAAACAGCTGGAAGATATGAGAATTGTGATAGCTGACATGAGAGGTCACGGCTACGATAATGGTGCCAACGTGAGAGGAAAGAACAGAGGAGTGCAGACACAGATCTGAGAGTTAAACCCTCAAGCTTTTTTTGTCCCATGCAGTTTTCATTCATTGAACTTAGTGGTCAGTGATGCAGCATCAGTGAGGCTGCTGAATTTTTTAGTGTAATTCAAAACATTTATGTATTTTTCTCTGCATCTACTCATCGATGGCAAATTTTGAAGCAACATCTGGGAATATCCTCTCTGACACTGAAACCGCTGAGTGCCATGTGATGGGAAAGTCAAGAGGAGGCGATAAAGCCTATCAAACACCAAATTGGGAAGATAAATGTTGCCATAGTTCCCATTATGGAGGATAATGCTATGACAGGAACTGTTCGTGGGAGAACAGTGGCAAAGGGAAATGGAATCACCAGAAACATACATAACTTCTATCAACGTAATATATGCCATCATGTGCCAACAATGCCCCACTGCTATATACATCGGCCAAACTGGACAGTCCCTACGTAAAAGAATCAATGGACACAAATCTGATATTAGGAATGGCAACATACAAAAACCTGTAGGGCAGTGGTCCCCAACCTTTTGAGGTTGTCGGGCGCCAGGGGGCGGGGACACTTGCGCGACCGGGGGTTCCCCCCCCATAGCCGCATGCCCGGGGGCGGCCCCCCCCCATAGCCACGTGCCCGGGGGCGGGGCCCCCCCCATAGCCACGCGCCCGGGGGCGGGGCCCCCCCATAGCCACATGCCCGGGGGCGGGGCCCCCCATAGCCACATGCCCGGGGGCGGGGACCCCCCATAGCCACGCGCCCGGGGCTGATGCCCCCTCCAAGGGCTGCGCGCCCGGGGCCGGCGCTCCCCCCCCCACCAGCGCCGCGTGCCCGGGGCTGGCACTCCCCCCCCCACAAGCGCCGTGTGCCCGGGGCTGGCACTCCCCCCCCCCGCAAGCGCCACGCACCCGGGGCCAGCACTCCCCCCCGCAAGTGCCGCGCGCCCGGGGCTGGCACTCCCCCCTCCCCCGCAAGCGCCGCGCGTCCGGGGCCGGTGCTCACCATGCGCCATGTGCCTGGGGCCAGGCCAGCCCCGAGCACCTGGCGGGTGCATGCAAATGCCCCCGCGGGCGCCATGGCGCCCGCGGGCACCGTGTTGGGGACCTCGGCTGTAGGGGAACACTTCAATCTTCCTGGACACACAATTGCAGATCTAAAGGTAGCCATCCTGCAGCAAAAAAACTTCAGGACCAGACTTCAAAGAGAAACTGCTGAGCTACAGTTCATCTTTAAGTTTGACACAATCAACTCTGGATTAAACAAGGACTGTGAATGGCTTGCTAACTACAAAAGCAGCTTCTGCTCTCTTGGAATTCACACCTCCAGATCAGCTGCTAGAAGTGGGCCTCATCCTCCTTAATTGGATCTACCTCGTCATCTCCAGCCTGATCCTGGCCTGCATATTTATTCCTGCCTCTGGATATTTCCACTACATGCATCTGACGAAGTGGGTCTTTGCCCACGAAAGCTTATGCTCCTACACTTCAGTTAGTCTATAAGGTGCCACAGGACTCCTCGTCGCTTTTGCAGATTCAGACTAACGTGGCTACCCCTCTGATACATAACTTCAAATAAGTGTGGCTTAGTGTTGTGGCATGACATACTGTTTGAAATAAATGTTGTAAGCAAGAGACTCCAAGGTGTTGATCTTGATATATCTGGAGAAATGGAACACTTGGACAAAGAAAAGTCATACCTACCGTCTTACCAGTCAGATGAGGGATTTCAAAACGTTCTGAAGAGTGCACAGAATTTGGCAGAGGAACTTCACACTGAAGCTATTTTCCCACCCATTCAAGAATACAAGAGGCACTGAAGAAGACATTTTGATTACGAGGCACGGGATAATCCCATAAGAGATCCCAAACCCTCATTTTTTGAGGAGTAACATTAGTTCGGACTAAGGGCTTTAGTCCGAACTAACGCGTCCCGGCGCACACTTCCTGGTTCGAATCAGCTGTGATTCGAACTAGCGCGCCGGCGAGATCATGTTAATGGAGCGCGGGATATTTAAATCCCCGCTTCATTAACTAGTTCGATTGTCTCCATTTGCATCCCTAGTTCGAACTAGGGATGCAGTGTAGACATACCCTTACCTCTCTTTTGAATGGGGTTATGTATGGAGCAAAATGCAGGACAATGTAGCACTTTAAAGACTAACAAGATGGTTTATTAGATGATGAGCTTTCATGGGCCAGACCCACTTCCTCAGATCAAGTTTTGATCTGAGGAAGTGGGTCTGGCCCACGAAAGCTCATCATCTAATAAACCATCTTGTTAGTCTTTAAAGTGCTACATTGTCCTGCATTTTGCTTCAGCTACCCTAGACTAACACGGCTACATCTCTATCACTATTCGTTATGTATGGAATGTTCCATCCTTTCATTATTTTTTCCATCAGTTAGTCCTAATTTCTGAAGCACCGGGTTTGGTTGATTTCCAGTTTTCTACTCCTATTTATTAGGTAGAATCTTAATAAAAGTCTTTGGACTCTTTAAATTAATTCAGCCTTTCTGCCTCCTTTTAAAATATTTTCTGAAACAATTTTATATAACAGGAAATTATGACAATCGTGGCCCTTTACTCCCCAGTCGGGCTCACAAGTAACGTGAGCCTGGTAGGCCTCAGTTGTTATAACAGGATTCCATTGACATATCTCTTCCAACAGTAATTTTCCTCTTGCAAAAATTTGACTCCCTTGCAAAAATGATTTTATTGCTTGTTACTTGTGGCCATTTCTTTCCTATATTACCTAATTTCTGACTAATGAAATCTCACCTTTCATCCTTTACTGCCTTCTTCATCCTCAGCTGAATTTGATGTATCTTATTTGTGACTCATGTGCTATTGTCCTGTCATGCCTCCATCTTACTTACCATCAATTTTCCTTCCTGGTCTCTCCTTTTCCAGAGAATTCAAGATGAATTCAGCTTGTTTGATTAAAGCGATGACGTCTTTTGCCCAGTCTGGGGGCTACCATCACAGGCTTTGTTTCTGTATTATTGTAAGATGGAGCTGGGAACATGTGCAAGTCAGAGCTGCCTACTTTAAGGCACCTTTGCACTCCCTTGACCTGATGGCTCCTACACCTGAAGCCAGCTCCCTGCTTAAAATAGAACAGCATAAGGACATTCTCATTTATGCCAGCTGTCAGTGGCCTCAAAGGGGCCGTTACACAAGCTGGGAACAATTGAGTTGCAAGAAAGCCCTCTGCCAGGCCCCTTTTCACATGTTCGCATTCCGATGGCAGCTTCCTCCTGGGTACCAGAGAAGCCCCTAAACGTGGGGTAGTCTTCCCAGGGACGGAGCCACTTTGCATTAGTGGAGCAGCATCAAGAGGTCAAGTTTCAAGCAATATTTGGGGCCTACGTGCGTGGGCTAGAAGTGTATTAGTGACTCCTTTTTCATTGGTGCTTGCTGTGGTAGCTCATAATGGAGAAATGCCTAGTTCTGTCCTAGCAGGGACAGTCTTTGACTAGGATACTAAATGTATCTTGCTGTCAATCATCAGGTCATTCATATTTAGAACTCCCTGTAAGAGCAATGTGCATTCTCCAGTAGTATTGTGCTGTGTGGTGTTAGTGCAGACGAGCTGTGCTGAAGAAGGTGAGGATGTAGCAAGACTGGCCCAGTGTGCTACAGTTAAGCTTGCAGTCAAAGGGGAAGATTCTCTGCTGCGTCTCCTAGAGGCGCAGGATAAAAACCCAGCCCAGGGAGAGGAGAGCCTAGGGAAGCTTTAGATTAGGTCACCTTTGTGCTCTTAAGATACAGGGTGCAGCTGGTGCCAAAAGGGTCATCAGCATAATTTAGGCAGCCTGGGAGCTTGAATGGGAGTAGTTGTGTATCCCAGAGCCCTGTCCTAACAGTACTCCTATGCAGGGGCTTACCAGGTGCTCTGCTTTGGGCCACGTGTGACATGCCAATGCTCCAGAAGAATTTGTCTGATCTGTTGGTATGCTGGGTCTGGAGCAGAGGGGCAAATCTGACCCAAAGTCCGACCCATTTATACTGCATCCATGCTGGGGATTCAACAGGGACAGAGTCTAGGGGCTCAGCTGAGCAGAAACTGTCACTGATGCCAGATTGTGGTTTGGGGAGCTGTGTAAAAATGTCCAATGGCGTCTGTGGATACGTCTCTCCGTGGCCCTAGTCTTATCCTGGTATAAGCCTGTACACCTCAATTGCATGGCTCCTGTTCAATACCAATGAGGGAGCAGAAGGAGGTGCTGCAATGGAATAGTGCTGCAGGCTCATAAACCCTGAATTGTCACTTGTGTCCAAGATATCAATGGAGCCCAAGTCCCCCGAGAAGAGAGCTGTGTCACCGCTGCTTACCTTGCAGAATGCTAACTCGGTGCCTCAAAGACCAAGTTTTTATATGTTTCCTTTTCATGTTATCCCATTTATGCCTCTTACTTGCTTTGTCTTGGGGGAGAAAAGCACATGTATGCAACAAAATGGTAAATCCTATGAAGTCTGAAACTGCTGCCTTTGTCAGTCCAGCTGCAGAGACCTTGGTCTGAGTTGGTTGTGGTTACCCATGTTCTTGGCTGTTGTGACGGTGCCTATGATTAATTGTACATGGTGGTGTATTTCCAAAGGAAACAATGGCAAGCAGACCCTACCCTAGTGCTGGATGGCTTTGTTGTTATTTAATAATATGCCCAATGTGGTTTATCGATGAAGGATTGCCAATACGCGTGGCACGTTGCTAGACATAGGAAGCTTTGCCTCGAAGAGTTGGCAGATGAAGTAGATGAGGGCTACAAGACACACTGGAAGGTTCTGTCTTGGAGAGCGTTGTACCCAGCACTTGTTCTGTAACAATGCATTATAATATATGTTGAGTGGACGAAGGTATTTTTAATCACCTGGATTAGTGTTTGTGAGCCTCTGGAGAGAGAATTCAGGGTTCCTACGTACTTGGATATACAGACATCTCATGTGCCCGTTAAAATTATCTTTACTGTTCTAATCTCTGCTCTTTAAGGCAAACAAAGCTGCTCCAGTCTGCCATTCATTTGATCTGTAGCAAGATAAGTACAAAGTGAAGAGGTTCTTTCACCATCTGTCTATTTTTGATACAAGAGGGTCAAAAACACTTCAGCTCTGCTGTTTGCCTTTAGGTGGGTTTTGAGGCCATTTAGAATTTAGTGATTTTTTTCTTTGTTGTTTGCCTCCCTTATTAATATAATAATGTATGCTGATTAAACAATACTGTCCACTTTTCATGTGTACACAGACATTCATAATGAGCCTGTGCCAAGCCATGCTGCAGAGCTAATTGAGACAGTTATGCAGATATTCGGAGAGAGAAAAGAGCAATTAAGAGGTATAGGCAAAGGTTGAAAGATGTGTTTGTGCCTGAGATCTGAAATGAGAGGGAGAATTTATTAAGCTGTGAAAAGCAAGAAGACCATTCCTGAGGGGCAGGCGCTGCAGAAGAGAATGCTTTCGGATCAGCAGTAGGCAGATTACATGGTGGAACAGGCTCTAGATGGACACAAGTATTAGGGACAGAATTAGAAAGAACTGGATGTTCAGCCTCATTACATTTGCTTTGTACCAGCATGGAGGAATCCCTGAATGGCCAAGAGCCTCTGGGCCATAAAAGGAAAGTGAATTTGGTAAAAGGCAGCGTGACTTCTGGAATGGTCTTTTGAAACCATACGCAGATGAGCATATACATCAGAGAAGTCCTGAGGTTGTACTACCTAATGGGAGGGTACTGCTCAGTCTTTGGCTGCCCCAAGTTCAGATGGTATAAAACTATCTTTGCCCTTCTCCTCTGAGCCAAGAACTGAAAGGAAACCTGGAACAAATTCATCATCATGAGCATCATCAATCTCCTTTTCTTCCAGTATCCAAGTTGGTTAGAGCCAAGAGAAGAAGCCCATGGAAGATTTACAATACAAGGAGGGCAATATGAAGCTGTATCTTGAAAAAACTGGGCGGCCAGGGGAGTTCTTTGAGAAAGTACGTGATACGAGTCTAGATCTTTCTACACGAGAGATGGTGCAGTATCATTTTGCATGTGTCCATGCAGCCGGAAAAGGGTGCTGGACTTGGCAAGGAGAGAGGAGATGAAAGGAAGCATGGTGGAGATGACATAAGATGTTGGGGCAGTTCCTGAGCTATCTGCATCACACAACCATCTTGGACTCCTTGAGTACACCCCTCCTTCTTAGGCCTTGAGCCATCACTTCAATTGGGGGGAATCCCACAATTCTTCCCTATTAAGTTAGATCTTTGGAAGGTTTTGTGGCCCCAAAAAACTTATATTGCCAGTTGGCATAGCGGTGTAGGGGGGTACAGAAGTCTCTTGGATCTGCCATATACATTCTAGTTCACCCAAAATGCCACGTGGAGTCTCAAATGAAAGTCACTATCACACTGGTCATCAGTATCACCATAAAACAATGCACCGATAGTGTATAAGGAGTTATGCATGTATGCTGCAAATCTGTTCTTAAAGTCTATGTCAAGGTACTGGTCACTGGGAAAGGGGAAAAAACAGGATCGCTGTCAGTCAAGAAGTTTATCCATTATAGTGTTTATGTGTAAATTCAGTTCACAATAGTCTTCCTGTCACCAGTCTGAGCTGAATGCAAAGAAAGATTATCAGAACCTCAGGAAGAAACACAGGAAGAAAAAAAAAAAGAGGTTAGAGAATCTTACCTTGAGGCAAAGGTTTGCTTAACTGTATTTGGGTAGCAGAGAGAACATCTGGACTCCCTTCATGCAGGAAGTAAAAGGACAGAATTTGGCTTCATGAGAATACATTGTTAGGCTTTCTAGAGCTTAATGCTAACTGTTATGATTTGGTTTTATATTGTATCCAATATGCTTTATTCACCATTTCTTACATCTCTGTTCCGTAATAATAAACATATTCTTCTTTTTGAATATATCTAAGTGCAAGAGCATTAAGCAAGTGCAGGTTCTGAACTAAATCTTATAAGCTGGTGTGTACTGTTCCTTTGGAAAAGGATGGCTTGGTATTCAGTGAACATGGGGGGTGCATGGATCACCATTCACCTCAAACTTCCTGTCAGTACCAAGCCCACCCAGTGGACCAAATTCCACGCTGAATCCTGGTCACTTGCCACCTGAGGCATGTTATGCACCCTCGAAGAAGAAGTGGATAAGGGCCTGGAAATGGCAGGGCATGCTCTGAGGACTCAGGGGTTGTTGTGAGCCTATTGCTAGTTGACCAGTGAGTGTGAGGCTTGTTAAGGCCTGGAGTGCTTGTACCACTAGAGGCTGTGGCTCAGCTCCATTGGCTGGACTGCTTCATATTAAGGGCAGGCAGTGGTGAGGAGCCTCCCAAGTGAGCAGCATCACACTCACTATGCAACAACTTTTTACCTCCCAGACCAGATCACACGGAGAATTTGTAAAATTCACACCTTGGCGTTCTTACTTTATTCCATAGCAGTTCCGCAGCTATTCCAGCAGCATGCAGGTAACATTGCAGAGCAGAGAATAGCAGCAGGGGCTAGTGTGGACAGGGGGGGGTAGAAGAATGAAAAAGGGGTCAGGGATGACCTCAAAGTTCTGCCATGCTGCAAACTTCCATGATTTTATTTCAAGTCTAGAAGTGTTTGTTTTTAAATGAGAAGCTCAGTTTTTGTTTGGGGGGAGGGGAGGAAAGCGAAGCATCTGACCTTGATGGCGATAAGAAAGGAATACATCATAGGCCGTGTCCAGACTCAGGGGTTTTTTCGGGAAAAGTAGCCTTTTCCCGAAAAAACTTCCCCTGCGTCCAGACTCAAGCCGCGTTCTTTCGAAATTATTTCGAAAGAACGCAGCTTTTCTTTCGATGGCGGTAAACCTCGTTTCACGAGGAAGAATGCCTTCTTTCGAAAGTTCCTCTTTCGAAAGAAGGCGTTCTACAATGTAAAGAGGCCGTCTTCAAAAGAGAGCATCCAGACTCGCTGGGTGCTCTCTTTCGAAAAAGCGGATTTCTCTATCGAAAGATCCGCCTGCCGTCTAGACGTGATCTTTCGAAAGAGGCTCTTTCGAAAGATGCTTTCGAAAGAGCCTCTTTCGAAAGAAGCCTGCAGTCTAGACATAGCCTTAAAGGCTTATAAAAAGGTAAAGAAAAAAGACCCGGAATGAATTCATTTAAATCCACCTCATGACTTTTGTTGGACAGACTTGGCTCATGCTTTTTGACTGCTTGAGATTGGTAATGTTGGGTGTGGGCCTGGAGGCAAACTGGTATGGATGGTGAAGGGAGGGGAAGAGGTGGAGCTGTCCTTGAGGACTCTGCTTGCAGAGGAGAATGTGGTAAGGACAGCCTAGGTTGCTAACGTTCTGTGTCCTCCTGCAAGAGCAATGTAGGTGGATTTCCTGAAAAACCTTTACTGTTTTGTCAGCAGTTCAAAAATGTATTCCAAAACGGCCTTTATAAAGCACCACACCATACTAAGTTACAGCGCCAAACACTGGAATCCTGTTAGTAAGTATTTGGGGGCTAATAGTGTAATCTATTTTTGTGGTGATTTTCTATGATGTCTCTTAGTTGACAATTATCCAGGCTCCATCTTGCAAGCTGCTGCCTGTACCCACAGAAAGACCCACTGGCTTAATTGGGACTCTGTGTGGGGTTTTACCCATGTCCAGCTGCCTAGGAAAAGAGCCATTATTTGTAGCCATGGCTGCTTTTAATGTATCTCTGCTGCTATGCTTATCTTTCCTCTACTGGTGATTGAATGAGATTTCATTTTTCCACAATATTTTTACTGGCTCTTTCTAGAGCAAACAAACCAGACTCAGCTGAAAGCGATACTACAGCATTCTGGGGGAAATTAGTTTGTTTTTTAACATTTTCTTTTTAATTTATTTTTAGTCAGACTGAAGTCTCTAAAGGCATGAAAAGCAATATAGTTTGCATATACAGTGCAACTGCATTGGAAACTGTTTGCCCTTATTAACTAACATAGACAGACTTTTCCCTAAAAGACATTCCTATTCCTGGCGGAGGAGCATTACAAGGTGCCAGAGAAAATTAGGACTTGGGGGAGGAGGGCAATTTAGGTAGTTTAAAAAAACCCATAAACAAACCCCTCTAACTGTTAGCAATTCCTTTAAGGTTGTTTCCTTTGCCTTCTGAAAGGCTTTTTGCAAAAGTAGATACAGTCAGGGACAGGCTTCTTGTGCTGCTGCTGTCAGCCAGCAAACTGCAGCAAAATGTTTCAGCCTTTAGGAAAATGGGAACATTTTCCTCCTCACTCCTGAGATAAAAAATAAAATTATATATATATATATATATATATATATAAAAAGAACAAACTGCTGACCAATACTGCAGTGCAAGGACTCAAATTATAGTCCTTGTGAGCAAAGGGTCTGATAGGCACTAGAGGATTAGTCTGCTTATCTTTTTTTTCTGGCTTTCAGTTAGTTTGGCTACAATTTCCTACATCTACATCAGCAAGAAGAAATGTACATTCCAGGGATTCGAAAAGGTCAGCAATGGGCCAAGATATTTAAACATACATTTTTGAGTCTTTTTTCATATATTGAAAAGCCACAGACTAGAATCAACGTCTGAAAATAGTTCCCCGGGCTTAGAAAACAAACCAGCAGTGCCATTTTTTAACTAAGATTCCCTTCAGCATTTTTTTCAAAAGCTCAGCAGAATGTATGAATTTTATTTTTTTTGTAGGCTGTTTGGTTCCTCGTCTAAGACTCTCATCTGATGCTGGTCCCTTTGATGCCAATGACAAAGCTCCCACTGACTTCTGTGGTGCCAGGATCAGCCACAAAGATCGTGGATTTTCATGCCTTGTTTCACGATGCCTCTCTCTGCAAAGTAACAGAGTGATTGAGGCAACTGGCTGCCACGTATTTTTACAGCACATGCTGCCCGTCAGTTCATTTGGTGGCTAGAATGGGTTTGAGAGTTGATAGTGGGATTTGAACAGATATATCTGTCTTGCTTGTTTCTCATTTCTAAGAGCAAAGGCAAGGTCACACAAACAGTTTGTCTAGTCTGCCATCCGCTGTCTCCCAAAAGCAGTCAATATACATTGCTTCATAGGAATATGTAACCCCTCTCTCCCTCCAATAATGCGCATAATCTGGCAACATTATACCATTCAGGGAAATTTCTTCCTGATCCCAGCTGGTGATCAACTCGTGCCCTGAAGCATGAGAACTGATTGCCCTTGCAATTTTTTTTATCTTAGCTGGTGTAACAGCAGTCTAACATTAGCCCACCAGAAAGAATCTGATAGCTGACTGTGCTTTGAAATGTTATTCCTCTGCAGGCAGAAAGAGCCCCTCAGATTAATAGTCTGTCTGAACGCTAAAAAGAAAGATAATTTAAGACATCACATTAAAATGCCATTGCACATCTGAAAAATCCATTAAAACTTTTATAGAGCTTTCTACATTTGTTTTCCTTGTTTTACTTTTTGTTCTGTGTGCAGTGTTCTTGTTGCATAATTCTCCTTTGTAATCGTTTAGTTTTAGTTAGAATGCCACTAAACTAGTCTATTTGCTTTTCAGAGGCAACAAACAGCTTTCCCTCTAGAACAGTAGAAAACTTTGCCTTGTGAAAGGACGAGCTCCTCAGTTCTACAAAGGTTGTCTCTGTACTGATTGGAGAAATGTCTGCTTGCTCACCCAGGAGGAATTCAGCCCTGTCCTGTTACCGCTCTGTGCCAATCTACTGTGGGAGCTGCCACTGGTTTCCCAGCTGGACCCCTTCCAAGAGAGGGTTGCAGGCTGAATGTCTCTAAAGTCATCGTTTCTCCACTGAATCATGTGATACCTTTCTAAGGTCAACTGAAGAGCCCATTTCAAATATGTATTTCCCATATAGTTATGTACATGTTGTAATCAAGTCAGCACTTAATCATTTCTTTGTTAAGATCATTCAGTTGAGCTCCTTTAGTCTATTATTATTTTGCACATTTTCTGATCCTTTAGTATCAGAGGGGTAGCTGTGTTAGTCTGAATCTGCAAAAGGGACGAGGAGCCCTGTGGCACCTTATAGACTAACTGAAGTGTAGGAGCATAAGCTTTCGTGGGCAAAGACCCACTTCGTCAGATGCATCTGACGAAGTGGGTCTTTGCCCATGAAAGCTTATGCTCCTACACTTCAGTTAGTCTATAAGGCTATGTCTAGACTGCAAGCCTCTTTTGAAAGAGGCTTTTTCGAAAGATACTTTCGAAAAAGCCTCTTTCGAAAAAGAGCATCTAGACTGCAAGCGGAAATTTCGAAAAAGCAAGCCGCTTTTTCGAAAGAAAGCAGCGAGTGAGTCTGGATGCTCTCTTTCTAAAAAGCCCTGTTGGCATTCAAGAATGCCTTTTTTCGAAAGAGCACTTTCGAAAAAAGGCGTTCTTCCTCGTGAAATGAGGTTTACCGCCGTCGAAAGAAAAGCCGCGTTCTTTCGATTTAATTTCGAAAGAACGCGGCTGTAGTCTAGACGCAGGTGACGTTTTTTCGAAAAAAGGCTACTTTTTTCGAAAAACCCCCTGAGTCTGGACACAGCCTAAGGTGCCACAGGACTCCTCGTCTCTGATCCTTTAATCATTCTTATGGCTCGTCTTAGGACCTTTTCCATCTTTCTGGAATTGTGGACACCAGAACTGGACTCAGTTTCTCACCAGTGTTTGCACCAGTGACAAAGACAGAGGTAGAATAACCGTTCGACTCCTACGTAAGATTCCTGTTTATGCAACCATGGATTGCATTGGCCCTTTTAGCCACAGTATTGCACTGGGAGCTTGTGTTCAGCTGACTGTGCCACAACCTCCACATCCTTTTTGAGTCACTATTTCCCATGATAGAGTCTCACATCCTGTATGTATGGTCAACAGCCGTTGGTTCCTAGATGGGTACATTTGGTCATAACAGAACACCTTTTATTTGCTTGTGCCTAGCTTACCAAGCGAGCCAGATCATTTTGTATCTATGGCTTGTCCTTGTCGTTATTTGTCCCAATTTTGCAAAGATTTTCAGTGATGAATTTGTTTTCTTCCGGCTCATCGATCAATTTGTTTAGTAGCATTGGGCCAAGAACGGATCTCTGTGGGATCCCAGCAGAAGTACATCCAGTTGATGGTAAGTCTCTGTTTCCAGTAACATTTTCTGTTGGGCACATTTTAATCCATGTAAGGTGTGTCAAGTTAATTTTACATCTACTCTTGTTTTTTAATCAAAATGTGGTGGCGCACCAAATCAAATGTCTTACAAAAATCTATGCATGTTATGTCAATCCTGTTACATTTAGCAGCCAAAATAATCTGGCCCCCCATCACTTCTGTCAGTTTGCAGCAGCCAGCCATCTTCTTTCTGCCTTTCCCTAGTGCTGATTCTTTGCCTGGGATTCTGTGACTATAACATTGCTATTGTGGGGGTTGGAGTTGGCTCTCCGGAAAAAAAACAAACCTGTCTATGATGCTTGGGCAAAGCATGCGAAAACAGTGTTACTTCTACCCTGTTAAATTGCAGTTGTTGCTAATGACAGTTTCATCTATTGTCTGGACAGAGTCACAGAAAGAGTGGACCATTGAGGTCAATGGATTTACAACAGCAAACCCAGTGTAATAGACAGAAAAAAACAAGCCTGTTATCTTGCGTGCCCACCCCTTTTGTGGGCTGACAATGCAAAGATCAGTCTTTGGTTTGGGATTTTTGCATGCCCTCTGCTACCACCTAGCCTTCCAGGGTGGTCTTGTCTTGTTCGTCTGTTTCACTGGCTGATATTTTCAGGTGTAATACTTACAAAAAGTATTCCCACAAAAACTAGTCTGTTTTAGCTATTGAGAGCAACACCGCAGGTGGGTGCATGCCTTTTCTTCCTCCACATCTTGCCTAGTTAATCACCTCCAACTCCACGTACAAGTGCTCAAAAGAGCAAGGAGAGGTGTATTCTAGCTGTACTGTTAGCCCTGGGCTTTGTTAAATGAAGCCTGCCAGTCACGCCAGCTTGTTCATGGAGGTCTGGGGATGAGAACTGTTATTACTTCAAAATAATTTCACTTAAGACCTCAAATTGAGACTTGAGTCACAAGTCCCAATAGGGAAATGCCAGAAGCTTAATCACCAGTGTGCCACAGGATTCTGTTTGCTACGTAAGATGGATTCCTTTTATTTCATGTTCTCTGCTTTGTGTGTGTGTGTACTTTAAAGCATGGGAAGAGATGATTGCACTGTGTAAATACATCAGAGGGATAAACACCCAGGAAGGGAGAGCAGTTATTTTAGTTAAGCACAAATGTTGGCACAAAACCAAATGGATAAAAACTGGCCATCAACAATTGTAGGCTTGAAATTAAATGGAGCTTTCTAACTGGTAGAGTGATGTTCTGGAGCAGCCTCACCAAGGGAGCACAGGGATGGGGTGGGGGGGGTACCAACTAGGCATTAAAGCCTGAGCTTGATAAATGTCTGGAAGGGATGGCATGATGTGATTGCCTGCAATGGCATGTTGCCCATTGGTGACTGCTACTAGCCAAGATGTCCAGCAGCTGGTGATGGGGTTCTAAATGGAGCGGACTTTGAGATACTACAGTGAATGCTTTTCCTGGTGTCCAGCTGGTGGGTCATGCCCAGAGTCTAACTGATCACTGTATTTGGGGTTGGGAAGGTCAGAATGGCAGAAGTTTTCCATCTTCAGCAAGGGACCCAAGTCACTTGCAGGTTTAAATTAGTGCAAACGGTGGGTTCTCTGTAACGAGACGTCTACATCGTGATTTGAGGACTCTAGTAACTCAGCCAGAGGCAGTCCCAATGATGTTGGGGGGGAGGAGGGAAGGGGACAGAAGGGTCCGGTTGTGTTGAGGCCTGGCAATTTTAAAGGGCCCAGTAAGCCTGGCTGCTGCCATTAGGATGGCAATGTGTAGCTGACTCCACCATTAATTAATAAGCCTGGGCAGAGGCAGAAGTGGGAGGTGGGGGAGATGGGAGCTGGTTCCCCCCAGCACCGGCTCTGTGGTGCTGCCTGCCCCTCAGGCGCTGCTGCCTCTATCAGCAGGAGGTGGGGAGCAGGGCAGGCTGCCATGAAGCACTCTTCCTAGTGCGCTTCCAGCCCCACTCCCTGGGAGCCTCCTGCTTGGACCCCCACAGACAGGGGCTGCTCACCAACCGACTCCCATCTGCCACTCCACCCTCTGCCCCCGATAGCACGCTACATAGCTCATCCTTTGCGTGTTTCAGTGAAGACACACTCTTCCAGGTCACCACCCAACTAACCCTACACCATGTAAATTCATTTCTTTGGGGGTGAGACCTACGCACGCACAGAACCTTTCTGTAAGCAGCAAGCAAGCCAAAACTGTGCACATCACACAGTCTCTCTCTTTGACTGCTGAAGAAAGCTGGCATCTAGCAGAGCTCTGGAAACAAGATAGGCTTTTCTCCAAAATGATGCCCTGTGCTCTTGCTTCTTTATTTCCAGAAGGTAATCCACGTTCCCGACGTCCCTCCATTAGCTCAGCCTGCTCCCTTTTGCATAGCCTATGTAGGAGCAACGAGCTGGGTTCCGAAATGCAAGTTGTCCCTTATGCATATCCACATCATGTCCCCGAAAATCCTTCTTATTTTTTCTCTTGGTTCCTGGTCGGATAATTACTTCAAAAGGCAACCTTGTTGCTCAGTATTTCAGTTTATCTCATTACCATTGTGTTTGCCAAGCCAACCATTGTTGCCAGAAACTGAATTAAAGTTGCTGGCAGGATTGCCTGTCTCGCCTGTTCAGCCTCTGTGCTGGCTGATATTCTAATGCTGCTTGATTGTAAACCCTGTCACCGGCTTTTATGAATGAATAGTGGCCTACAGATATGGCATGATGTACCGGAATGCTGATGTGGACGCTGTAAGCCGTCAGTCAATGCTGGGGCTAATGAATTTCCGTTAGCATCCTGGCTTGCCATATTTTTGGAAGCAGAAAGTAGTTGGCCACCAAATACAGTTGGCATAGCAAAACCAGTACGATAGCTTCAAATAGTTTCGTAGCACTCAGAGTGTTAGAGGGGGTACAGTTATGTAAATGCACAGACACAGAAACATATGCAAAATCATAAAGGTTATTTGTTACAGTTCAGTCTAGTAATAGGAAGCTATGAGAGATGACATTTTTTTTGGCTGTAGAGACTTCTTTGGGTTTTGGAAGAGCCTTGGGAAGCCCTCAGGGCATTCCTAATATACTCTTATTTTCTCCGTCTAATCTAGCATTTATTGCCACAAAGTAGGTATGCATTTTTAAAAAGTCTGCATCATGAAATGCTGAGGCAGCAGTAAGTTAGCATCGGCCCTCAATATGCATTCATGATAATGACCTTGACTACTTGCATTTGAATTACCATCAACTTCATAACAGGGCACCAAGTGTTTAACTGCTTCTGAAAGGTAGACATTAGTTTATTGGCCAGGTTTTTAAAAAATATTACTATCTCTAAAATTGGACAAAAAATTAAAGAAGTATGAAACCATTAATCAAAGGCAAACAACACTCTAGGACTGGAAGCAGATATAATCATTACTTATTTTACATTTGTGTTTAGAATAAACCAACCATAAGTGGTGGTATGGCCATTGCTAGGCAACAAGTGATGATTTTATATCTACTATTTCGCTCTTAAAGGTAAATTTCTAAAGTGGAAGCTAAGGGAGGTGTGATATTAATTTGCAAACTGTGTGGAGAAACTTTGCTAAAGGTTTTATTGCTCTGGTACAATACAAAAACAGGCTCGAGAAGGTCACACAGACAGTGGCTATTAGAAACATTCTAAAAATAAGAATCTTAGTATTCAAAGTGACAATGTCTTTCTTACTGACAAAAATAAAAGAACAATAAATCTAGTTACTGTATAAATTAACAAATTAAATCAGTTTATTAAAAACTTTTTTGGGGTTTAAAAAAAGCACTCTTCTGAGCTGCTTGCATTGCAAATGTAATTAAAAGGACTAGCACTGGAAGAGATCATTCAAGTTTTTTTAAAAAAATGTAGCTCGGTTGTTGCTCTGTCTAAATGTGATCCCTTTCCCATCTTTCCTGGCAAATGAAACAACACTGTACTTCTTTGGACTATTGTAACACTGAACCTCCCAGGCCACATTCATGCTTGGTGTAAGTTAGGGGAGGGCAAGAGGGCCTCAACGGGCCAGATCTGGCCCACCAAGCGGGTTGATCCAGCCTGCAGAGGTATTTCCGCTCCCCTGTCCCCAGGCCAATTAAGGCCTGGGGGGTGGGAAGAAGCACACAGAATTTCCTCTGCCCTGCCAGTGGCCCCCAGCAAAAAATTATTGCCCACTTCTGGGGTAAGCACACTGGAGTCAATGGTGTTATAGCAAGAATATAGTTGGATTCTTGTTCAATGTCTTTTAAAAAAAATAGTTGTCAAAGATGCATAATAGGAAATAGCATATAATAGGGAAATAGCACTTCTTAGCTTGAGGACATGACAGACCTTTTTAAATTGAACCTGTGTGTTAATTCTGTTTTCTCGTCCCCTCTTAATTAGTTCTTAATTTGTTTGTTATTGTTATGGCAGGAGTCCTCGGAGGGACTGTTACACATACTCCTGCAAGAACTTTTGCTTAGCAGGTGGGCAAAATTTTTGCCTTTGTTGAAATCTTGTTTTCCCCTATCAAGCGGTGCAACAGTTAGCGTTCTGCCTGAATCGCACTCAAGTGAGTCAAACCTTGAGACAGACTTGCTTCTGCAGCCATGAGCACTCGTGTTTGGGCTGAGATTCCCAAGAGAGTGGCTTGCTTGCATGGGGAGGGTGACCATCTCTGTGCAGGAACTGGTGTAAAGGGAAAATAAAACAAGTTATGTTAAGATTAGACACTACCGAACTAATTTCTCTTCTCATGGGACGCTGACCTGCAAGGCCCTGATGGTCTCTACTCTTGGCAGATGGATGCTGTTATTTATTCACCCTGGCTACGTCTACACTGGCCCCTTTTCCGAAAGGGGCATGCTAATTTCACAGGTCGTAATAGGGAAATCCGCGGGGGATTTAAATATCCCCCATGGCATTTAAATAAAAATGTCCACCGCTTTTTTCTGGCTTTTAGAAGTAAGAATAAGAGATCCTTTGAAGAATAAGAGATCTTACTTTGAAGTAAGAATAAGAGATCCTTTGAAGAATAAGAGATCTTACTTTGAAGTAAGAATAAGAGATCCTCCGGAAAAGGGCTTTTTTCCGGAAGATCGGGGCCAGTGTAGACGCTCTTTTCCGGCTTTTCTAAAAGCCGGAAAAAAGCGGCGGACATTTTTATTTAAATGCCGCGGGGGATTTAAATATCTCCCGCGGATTTCCCTGTTACGACCTGTGAAATTAGCATGTCCCTTTCGGAAAAGGGGCCAGTGTAGACGTAGCCACTGTGTGCAGAGGACCAGGGCAAAGCCCTCGATACCACTTGGGCCTCCCATAAGACCTACACTGGGAGTCAGCTGGTAAAGCAGACTCGTGGGCTACCTATGAACTTCAGAAAAAAGGCTTGTAGTCCGGCCCCACACATGGTCTGCCCCAAAGTCCATTGAAGTCAGTGAGTCTTTTCATTGACTTCAATAGGCTTTGAATCAGTGACAATGAGAGCAGGCAGGGGGATGACCCAGAGCGCTTCCTGCTTGTTGTTCCATAATCTCTGCCAACAAGTGAGGCAGCAGGGTGGAGCCGGCTTAGCAGCCCTACACTCTGGTCCTGAACTAGCTAGCTGGCTTTCACTTACACACTGGTCCAATAGTCATGGGGGGGAGGGCGGGGGGAGAGGGGGAGGAGAGGGATGGGATGGGGAGGATGGAGAGAAAGGGCATCTCTCTTCCTGACCATTTCCCTCTGCTCCCAAGATGAGCCCTTCACCATCTGCCATAAGCGTATGAGAGTGGCACACACCAGCCTGAAAAACCTACATGCAGCCAACACTGCGCACTATAAACTTTCCTCTGACCGTCACCCCACCACTCACTCTTTTTTTCTTTGTAAAAATACAGCCAGAAGAACAGGTAGCTGCTGGGGGTGAGTGGGAAAAGGCTCTGTCAGGCATTTTAACTATCTGACTTTCAGGTGGGTCAGTACATGTCTTCTAATTAAAATGAAATCACCATAGAAGGTCTGAAAGGAAGGCTTGGTGGAATAGATGCGGAGCCCGATGGAAATATTTTCATTAAATGGGGAGAGGAGAGACCCTGCCAGGCATGGCATTTTATCTCAGCTCTAATAACATTAATAAACTCTTTAATCTTTGCCACGTTTATGACTTAATAGGAATCCTTAAGGAATGACAGGATAGTAAAAAGTGCCAGGTTCCACTACCCTGTAGTATTCATATTCTTCCCATGCTTTTAATTAAGTGGAAAATGCCCCTATGAAGGGTCTGCCTATTCACCCATGTAAATCAGAGACATTATGTCAGTGTAAGTGACAGGCGAATCTACTCTGTTTGGTATTGACTGAGCCACGGAAGAAGGAGTGTAGCTCCCATAGCCTATGAGGATTCTTGGGCTTCTGTCCCCTGCCCTCCGCATCTCTAAAGGAGAGGCTAATGAGGCCCCATTCCATGTTTGATAGTCTCAGAACCAAGGATCAGCTCAGGAGTGGTAGCCCCAATGTCCCCAGACTTCCTTTTCCTTGCTCTCTGAGCCCCCGGTGAGACTTTACTTCACCATCTGCTATAGCAGAGACCTCGCTTTTTGAACTTCAGTGGCAAGGAGGTTGAATGTGATTTATTTGGCGTCTCGTGTGGGTGAGTGGGTTTTGGGCTTCTCTGGTTTCAAAAAAAAAGTGAATCAACGTCTCCCTTTATAGCCGTTGACTCCATTGTTGGCGCCGCACCTGTCTTGAGGCTACGGAAGATTGCCCATGGGGTGATATAGGACTTACCTTGCCCCAGAATTGTAGTAGAGTTGCTGGTTGTACTATGCTAGCACAGGAGAGTCAAACGCGCCTTCAACCAATATTGCCTCAAGGAGCATGGGTAGGAAACCCAGCATGCCACCTCTGCAAACCTGCCATGGGTTGTCTTCCTGTGTGGGCATCTTTTATGCCTGCATCCTCACAACTGTGGGAAATGCAGGTGTCTGTATTCATCCCAAGAACCAGCTTCTCCTTCCCCGAGTGCTTTCACAAGCCATGAAGTATTTGATATGGTAGGTGTCACCAGTGGGCTCTGAGTTAGTTCCCTTTGAAATGAATGGGGCCTGTCCCACCTCAGAGCTGTTACTCCAGGCTCTCTGCAAACTGAGGCAGCAGTTTCTGCAGTGGCTAGATTTGCTTTAGATGTGGAAGGTTTTTCTGTGCAACCTGAGCAGCTAGAGCTCTGCTTCTTAAAATGAAAGCCAACTGCTGAGAGCAAATTGAGAAGGCCATGTTAGGAAATGCTAGGGCATGGCTCTAAAGGTCGGCTGGCAGAGCCTTCCACTGCCTCATGCTATGGTTTTGGTCAAATTATTGAACCTCCTCATGTCTAAGTTTTCCCATCTGAAGCTTGTAAAAGTCACACTTACCTTTAGAAAATGCTCGGAGAGCTTTAAAAGAAGATTTTTTTTATTGCCTTGTGTCAGGGCTGTTCCCCACTCTGGATGCAGAAGGTAGGGGTCACAAGAGACCTTAAATACCTTGTCTCTGTAAGCTCTGCTTACAAAAACTCCCCTGAGTCACAGATGTACTGACTTTGGGAGGCAGCTGCCACCACCAAGTGAAACAAAAAAACCTGCCTAAGACTGAGAGGTCAGCTACCAGCGACTGCAGTTTGTTTTCTCTTTTTTTTCCAAGCTCTCTTATGGTAAAAGAGCGTGGGGACACCCCTCAGGAAAAAGTCCAAGTGCTTCCTTCCTGGGCTTAAGAAGAAAGGGGTCTCTTTTGTTTCACTTGGTGGCAGCTTCTTCCCCAAGTCAGTAAATCTGTGCCTTTGGGGAGTTTTAGGGTACGTCTAGACTACCGGGTTTTGTCGACAGAAGTTTTGTCGACAGTATCTGTCGACAAAACTTCTGTCGACAAAGAGCGTCCAGACACATTAAGTTCTGTCGACAAAGCAAGCTGCTTTGTCGACAGAACCCTGTAGTCTAGACGCAACCCTACAGGCAATAACACCTTCTGTCGACAGAACTCTGTCGACAGAAGGTGTTATGCCTCGTAAAATGAGGTTTACCAGCGTCGACAAAACTGCTGAGTTCTGTTGACGTTATGTCGACAGAACTCAGCGGTAGTGTAGACGCTGGTATAGTTTTGTCGACAAAAGTCCACTTTTGTCGACAAAACTCAGTAGTCTAGACACACCCTTAGTAAGCAGAGCCTATAGAGGCGAGGTATTTAAGGTCTCTTGTGGGCCCCCCCTTCTGCACCCAGAGTGGGGAACATCCCTGACACCTTGAGATTAGTCCCACTCGAACAGCATGCTCCACCTTTCCTCCTTTGTTTAAAGAACCCCCCCCTCCCTGCCGAACAGAACTGAGCACAACCAATTGCCGGTTGCAGTGTTCCTGATAAGAAGCTCAATGCTGCTGGGTAGCTAAGGAGCTAGGTAAAGACTGAGTATGGCCTGCAAGGGATGACATGCAACTGGAGGGCAGTCCCTTGGCCAAGCACAAGGGGACAGGAGGCCATGTATTTTGGCAGCTGTATGCGAGCCTTCATCCTGGCATCTGTTAATCTGGGTTTTATGTTGAATTACATTTTAAAAAAGCTGGTATGGGAACATTAGTTGGGTTGCAGAGTCAAGCCCCTGAAAGTCAGGCAATGCCAGCTTTACAGTTGTCCCTGCAGCCTTGATTCATCCCCTATGTGCAGCCGTCTTGTGTACTGCTGAGGCCAGAGTCCTGAAGTAATGATCTTATGTGACTGAGTAATTAAAGATGGTGCTAAAATGCATCAAGAGCAGGAAGACACGTTAAGGGTCAAAGAGCCAAACTTCCTAACTTTCAGGTGCTTGCTGTTGTAACCTACATGATGTTATTTTAATGTAGTTTTTGGCATAAAATATTCTAATTAAAAAAAGAAGTAATTTGGCAACACCAAAAGTGCTTAGGTGCAATGGTAACAAATCCAGCTGTCAGCAGGCTTGAACGCCCGTCTACACAGCTTCACTTGAGCTATAAAACCCAAGGCCAGGTCTACACTGGTGGAGAAAATTGATGCAAGATACACAACTCTGGCTACATGCATTGTGTAGCTGGAGTCGACGTACCTTGCACCTATTCTCTAGGGTGGCTCTACAGCAGGAGGTCAATGCTGGTGCTGATGGGGGTGTCCTCGGCATTTGAGTCAGTGAGTCAATCTTCCGTCAAGTGGAGACATGGCCTAACACAACTAACTGGTAGCAAGAGAAGGCTGTTCTCAGTAGTGATGGATGGCAGAAAAAGAAGCAATGGTCTTAAGTTACAGTGGGGAAGGTCTAAATTAGATATTAGGGAAAATCACTAGGAGGGTGGTGAAGCACTGGAATGGGTTACCTAGGGAGGTGGTGGAATCTCCATCGCTAGAGGTTTTTAAGTCCTGGCTTGACAAAGCCCTGGCTGGGATGATTTATTGAGTTTGGTCGTGCTTTGGGCAGGCAGTTGGACTCAATGACTTTCTGAGGTCTCTTCCAGACCTATGATCCTATAGCGGAGGAGTGAGGGACTTCTGGGGCCAGGTACTGGATCATATTATGGGGAGGGGGAGCCCAAACTGATTTGGCTTTCTCTCTGCACCCCCATCTCCAGAAGTTGGGGAGTTCCTGTCCCCTGAGGCACCCCTGAGAGGGTGGGGATGGGCCACTGAGGCCAATGCTGACTTATGCCAGCTTTCTGCACCCTCCAGTCATTCATTACAGATGGTTTTAGTCCAGTGGGAGCTATTGTTGCTGCTGCTTTGGTAGGGGCAGCAGGTTAGCAACATCTTAGATCTGAAAGTGAGAGAAGAGAAATGGCAGTTTTGTAAAGAGTTTCCATCTCAGAAAAAACTAACCATTTCCTGGAACAAAGAAAAGGCACCACTGTAGCCTGAAGGTGTTTCACCTGTTCAATATCAGAGTGCAGTTGCAACTAACAGAAGTGTGACAGTTTCTTAAGTAAAAGGTTGCAAGAATCTTTTATAAAGAACTAAGGTGCTACTAGATCCCTTTATAACAGAATACAAAAAAAAAAAAAAAAAAAAAAAAAGTCAGCCCATGGCTGAATTTTGAAATCACAATGTTTAAAAATCTAGCAAAGTTTGTTCTCCCAATCTTAAGAAATGGCATTTTTTTCTTTCCCTATGAAATTTTTCTCCCGTAAAGGAGTTGAAAAAAAATCTATTGTGCCCATAAGAAAGAAATCAACATAGTACAGATGGTATTTCATACATATTTGTTTATGTGTCATCTGCTCTGAACATAAATATCAGCTCAATAACTTTGCTGTTGTAAGTGATAAGCTGAAACATCTTTAGTTGTTTTTCAGTCAAATGACAGTAACAAAATGAAAAATCACCATTAAACCCCCTTTATTTGCATATTTTTGATGCTGTCAAAGACACCAACACTAATGTAGCATAAGGAGAATTTTTAATCAGAAACATTACATTTCAAAGCCCTAATAAAGATAAAAGCAAAATAAACATTGGCAGTTGATTTAAAAGAAAGAGAAAAGCAAGCAGACTATTTTATGCTGGTGGAGTAATGAAGGTAGTATCTGGTGTCAATTTTTAATAGCACATTAATGTTGAATTACATTGGAATTCCTATAGAGGTAGAGATGACATCCACATAAACACCAAATGAATTTCAAATGATTGGTATTATCTTAATGAACACCAAATTAATTAATAATGATGGAACACTTAAACTAAAATGTTACCTTCTCAAATCTGTTGTCTTTTTATGCACTACTCAATTCATTATTACTGAACTATGACCCTCTCCTTCATTCATCTTTTAATTTTTTTAAAAATATCTCTGAGCAAATGTTCCGCTTACATATTACAGAAGGCAGGAGCAGACTCCGAATAATAGCTTTGCGTTGGCCTTGCAGAGTTTAAAAAATGGAAAGGCAGCTGCATGCTAGATGTAGTGCTATAAAAATGACTATTACTAATAATAACCATCAGAATAACAATTTCTAGTTGATGGCACCACATGCCCACAGACCTCAGGACACCTTCTGCAATGTTTAATAAACTCAATGGCTAAATGTACAACAAGCCCAATGTGTCTGCCCATGCGTCTGGTAAATCCAAATGAGAAACGGAAGCAAGGCCCAAACCAATGAAACAGCAAAAGAACAGGCTGTCACCCAACGCCGAACACCAAGTGAAACAGAAGACGTCTTTGTGCCTGCCTAGGAGGTGTCAGCGCGATGGAACAATCCCACCTACTTTGTCAATATGGCCTAAATCTTTCTTGTGCAAGCAATCACCTGCACATCAATGGGAAAAAGTGCTTGAGGCGGCTAGGAAATTATAGGTGGCAGATTTGTAGATATTTTCATGGTGCCCAGAACTTGCATCCCTCCCCCACCTGCCTAAGAGGGAGTTGGGTGCTGGGTGCAGGCTTTGAGCTAGGGCAGTGGGTTAGGGGTCAGGCTTTAGTAGGGAGTTTGGGTGCTGTCTTGGGGTAGCATTAGGGGGAAGCAGGTGGGGCTGGGGGAGAGACCTGGCCTCAAACTTTGCTGGAGCAAGGCTCCGGGCTAGGAATATTCCGGAGCCCATATAACTATTCCTGGAGCCCTGTAACTCACTGCCCCGATAGGCGGTGTAGCTAAGAGAGTTTCCTCGGACACATCCCCTCAGGTGGAGGTGAAGGGGTTGGGGAGGGTGGGAGGTACAGAGTTTTCAATCGTGAGGCTCTTAAACTCTATGGATACAGGTGAAAGGACTCCCCTGATCCCTGGATGTGGAAGGATCAGCCATTCATTGCTATGCCCCTCCATTTCACAATGTAGCAGGTGGTTCTTCAGCAAAGCTGTTCTTTTAAGTCCTCACGGTTAGTACGAGCCTAAGGGGCCTGTGCTTGCAGATTGGCAGCCAACGCAGTTTAGAGAGCAGGCCAGCTAAACGTCGTTAGTAACAGTATTAAGTATAGAACTGGGTTGGTGCACCATGGCAGCCACTACAGCAAACGCTGGCTCTTGCTGGGTGTGACTAGCAAGTCTGTAAGCTGCATTTATTTCTTAGAAAGCTGTTAGACTTGTAATCCACTACAAAGCGCAGTGTAAAAACCAGCTTTTCCCTCACAGCTAGCGTACAGTGCTGCTAAGAGGCTAACACTGCCCGTTTTCCATGAGCATGCTGGAAAAGTCCAGTATGCTGACAAGCTGTATGTGAAGAAAGGCATCTGAGGCCACGTACTAAGCTAGGCAACTAGCGCATTATAATTCCGGCCAATTAACATGTCTGCCACTAGCATCTCCCACGCTCATTTACAATTAACCATCCAGGCTGCAGAATTTCTATTGTTTAGTTTTTGCCTTGTGCATGCCTTGTGCATACCCAGTCGGTCTCAAGGCCCCATGTAAACACATGGGATGATATGGTCCCTGCGGCCAAGCACTTACAATGTAATTGAAAGCAAGATTCAGCGAATGAATGGCCCAAAGGGTCTGCTGGAGACGGTGGGGAGGGAGAAGGCTGAAGGACCGTATGTCACGCAGTCATGTAAATTAGCTAGGCTCCTAAGCCTGCTCTTGTTGATGGCAGTGTCAGAAACACCCGTTGACATCCGTGAGTCCAGCTCAAGGTCTGATGTGTTTAAAGTAGTTAACAGAACAGTTTTTAAAAGGTAGCTAGAATCAGCTCCCTTCCTCCCTGTGCAACCGAGCCCTGATTGCTTGTAGCCATGTGGGAGCAGTAGGGCAGTGAGGAATGATCAGTTTTACATCTGCTTGCAGACCACCGGTGGATTGACACGACCCCTTTCTGAATACTGTCCCCAATAGCACAGCATTCTGTACTTCACAGAGGGAAACTGCAAACCCACCCTGTCTTGCAGTGCAATTAGGGTGTGATAAGTGTATAAAAATGATGCAGGATACGGTTAGGGCACATCTCATTAGCTCATCAGTGTCAGCAATGCACTGGCATTGTTCTGCAAACGTGGCTGAGCAGGAACAGAAAGCAATAAAAGTGCCCCTATTTTCGCCAAGACGCAGATGACTGCAGTGGGCTCATCTAGAGCTTCCTATCCCATTCCCCCAGCTGCATTTACAGGCCTATTAGAGCAACCTGCTTGCCAAAGCAGTTCATTCAGTTTTTCCTAGCTGCTCGAATCCCCCCAGCCCACATGGTATAGTGACACTGAATCTCCTTGCTCTAACTTGGTTAAGAATGAACTTGCAAACACAGGGATGTAAGCAACAAAAATGGGTTTAATCTTCTGTGATGTCATGTGGAGGTACCAGCTAGCACATTTTTGCATCTGTCAGCCCCTGAATCAGTGCTCTGTGACTGCTAACCCTTTTTATTAACCATTAAACAAATGGCCTTTTTATTTGAAAATGTAAAACTTGCAGCGAGCACTAGCTAGCGCCTTGAATTCAGGTCACATTAAACTGCTGTTGCTCACCTTTCCACACTTCCCTATTCCATTGAAAGTGTCTTGTCATAAAACTCAATGGTTCCACAGCGGAAGGTAATGTTCCATCCTGTCCATTTGCATTTCGAAGCAGGAATTTATACTGAATAATTACACTTCATTTACGACTGACCCAATGTAAAGCAAACCTTTTTCAAAGCTCTTCGTGCAGCAATTTGATGAGGTGTCGCTACATTTTGCTAACACTGGTTCACCTTTTAATTGTGTGTAGTTCATGTTTGGGTGGTGACAGGTTAAAGTGGTTTGACTTGAGAAAAATGAGGCCTCGGGTAGCCTCAGCAATCCTGGTTTCTGTACTGGTTGGGTCTCATCATTTGTTTTAATGAAATGCAGCCCTTGCCCTCCCCCCACTCTGCCTTGGTGTTTCTGGCTTGTCATTTACATAAGTACTTAACCTACCACCCAGAAAAGGTCAGAACTGAGCCAGGTTGGGAGGAGGCAGAGAACAAGCAGTACAGGCTAATGCCAAGGCCTTATAGGGCTTGAGCATCAAAATGTGCATCCGTTCCCTAAGCTGAGCTATGCAGTACTTCCATTTTATTTACCCACTGTGGTTCAAGCCATCTATTTAGCATTATAAAACAGATTCCTCACATGCTTTTTATTATGCAGTTGTGGCTTCTTCTGTGTGAGACTGCAGCATATTTTACTGCTTTGTGGCGCACATTCAGCATAGTAAAAAATCCATTTGAAAAAATTGTTGTCAAATGGCTTTTTGTTTTCAACAGCCCTCCAGCTGTGAGAAAACTGTTAATTAAACTGATTCCACAATAAATGCAACACACCTACTGCAACAAACATTTTATTTCAAAATGTCAGGTTTGCTGCTTTAAGATGCACAGCCCCCCAAGCTTATCGAATTGAAAGGGACCGCCTGTTCTTGAGCATCCTTACCCTTGGCTGGTTTTAAGGCTTGTTAGTGAAAAGAGTCTGTAGGTCATGAGCTAACAGTCAATAGACCCTTCTAATCATCATGATGTCGGATAGCAATGTGTGTGTTACACAAAGAAGGATTTAACAGGCTCTAGCATTTTGGGGCACCTCCTCCATGTTGATCAGCTAAATAGCAAAATTAGCTTTTGGTGCCTGCTTTTCAAAAGGTGCAGAATGCACATCTGGCTGATGGACACCTGCTGCAAGGTTCAATGCTGCTGAACATCTGGTTCTTACCATCTTGAGTTATTTTACCACCCACAGTGACTCGGTGGTAAAATAACTCAAGTGACTATTTTTGGGGTGGGAGGTGCTGAGTCGCATCCCACTCCCTTCAGACCTGTTGAGATTGGGAAGCTAATTCCCCCAGACAGGATTGTGTTGTGGGAAATGGCGTCCAATCTGGACAAGTTGGCAAACCCTCACTGCCCCAGGTGGGGGTCAGAGTTGGGGGCAACTGCAGCGCCCTGGGCTGAGGGTGGGACCCCAAGGTTGGTGGGGCCAGTGGGCTGCGGCAGGACCAATAGGATCCCGAGGGCTGAGAGAGACCACGGGGCTAGCAGGATCATGCAGGCCGGCAGAGCCTGTGAGGCCAGCAGGTGGCGCTACTCCAAGAGCCGGCGGAACCATGTGGCTGGCGGGACCCCATGGTGGAGGCCAGGACCCAAGGCTGGAGGAGCCAGGAGGAGGGCTGCCCCCCCCCGGTGTGGAGAATCTGGGTGCAAAACCTTGGGGTGCCAAAGTACTCCTCCCCCATGGTTCTACAGCCCATGCCTATGTAGTGACTGGGCCCTTCACTTGAGACCCATCTCCTGGATGTGTGCATGGAGTGGTGGTGAGGAACCACGCCCGCCACTGAATGCAAGGCCAATCCATGGCATTCACTTTGATGTGTGGTAGTGAATGTCACTTTTAATGCTATGATTATAATGCTTAATATCAAGCTGCATGTATAATTGGGGGCTGAAAAAATGTGGATGTAGTCGTGTCTGATGTAGGACGAGAGAGACAAGATCGCCTTTAATCATTTTGCTTTCAAAGATGCTTTGGCGAATGCTTTGAAGATGAAATTTTCAGCTCTCCTTCTGGAAAACAGGAGGCAGCAGTATATGCCACGCACCTCTTGCCCGCTCCTCCCCCCCACAGTCCAGGGGTTGAACTCCAGCTGGTACCCCGTATTATGTTTCCAGGTCGTGGTGGCAAGGCACTTCAACGTGGTAACACTGCCAATCTAGCCTTGTGTGATTCAGATAACAGGATTCCTTCCCATAGACACAAGGAGAACGTACCACAAAACTCTCTACAATATGTGTTTATTTTCCATAAAGGAATGATCAGCTATAGTGTGGTAGAGACGCGAAGCAAAAATACTGGCTAAAAGTAGCTGCTCTTGCCTCTCGCTCAGATTCAGATGATTTTAATTAGACTGGCGCAATAATTTTATGTAAATGGTATATGATTATAACTGGGTGCAAGTGTGCATTCATGCATCTCTTAGTTAGAGACATAAATATCTTCCTGGAAAAGGTCCACAGTAAAAATGTCTGGCCTGTGTGTGTGTCGGGGTGGGAGGGGAGTGTCATGAACGGTTTACAAGATTTAAAGCTTAGCCACAGCTTATTTATAAACCCAACTTCCTTTTCTTGTGTTATAATGCACAAGCACATGCCCTAGCTTGTACCATTTCAGGCAGTTGAAGTGAATGATGGGCTGAATATTGGTGCTTACCCATCTATTTCGTTCTTAACTGGAACTTCAAACAAAGGCATTTTCCCACTTGCTACCCATCTTTTCCAACCCAGACAATACATCTGACTAGTCGGCATTGCTAGACAGCTTTAAGCCATAGATCTCCAGGCAAGCCAAGACTGAATTTGTCTTTCTTCAACCCCGGCCAGCAGAGCCCCTATTTTGATAATGCACTTTACCATCATATTGCAAGCCTGTAACACTATCTTTGATACCCTGATTCCATAGCCCATTTACTCAGACCCCATCCCAATTGCTCTTGTAAGAGCAGTATTTGGTTGCCAAAAACGGTATTCGAAGAAGGGTGGAGTGTTCCTTGCAGCCAACAGTCTTCTCTCAAAATAATGGTGCAGTGTAGACACCTGAGACATTGTATAAAATAAATTAATGGAGATTGCCTATCTCCTAGAACTGGAATGGACCTTGAAGGTCATCAAGTCCAGCCCCCTGCCTTCACAGCAGGACCAAGTACCATCCCTGATAAACTTTTGCCCCAAATGGCGTCCATAATGAGTGAACTCACAACCCTGGGTTTAGAAGGCCAATTTTCAAACCACTGAGCTATCCCGCCCCCTAACTAATGTTATTTTAAAATAACAATGTGCTCGTCTACACAGCAATTCCATTATTTCAAAAAAATTTCAAAATAACAGACCACTTATTTTGACTTCTTTAAACATCATTCCACATGAAATAACACCTATTCCAAAATAGCTATTTTGAAATAAAGTATATGTGTAGACACTTCACTGTTGCTATTTCGAAATAGTCCCTCACCAGGACCATTCTAAGTTATTCCTCCTAGGGCTCCAAATCAAGATAGCACGTCTACATTAGGGATGCCTGCCTTGGCCTAATGTTGAGGTTTTCCTGCAGTGTAGACGTGCTATTTCAAAATAAGTTATTCACCGCATCCTCTGGCAAGGAGTTCCGCAGATTGAATGTGCGCCGAGTGAAGAAAACTTCCTTTTGTTTGTTTTAAACTTGCTGCCTATTTGGTGACCCCCCTAGTTCTTATACTGTGGGAATAAGTAAATAACCTTCATTTGGTGACCCCCCTAGTTCTTATACTGTGGGAATAAGTAAATAACTTGTCCTTATTCACTTTTTCCATACCAGTCATAATTGTATAGACCACTATCATATCCCCCTTTAGTCTCCGCTTTTCTAAGATGAATAGTCCAAGTCTTTTTAAGCTCTCTTCATATGGGACCTATCCCTAATCATTTTTGTTGCCCTTTTCTGAAACTTTCCCAATACCAACATGTCTTTTTTGAGATGAGGCAACCACACCTATATGCAGTATTCAAGATGTGGTCGTACCATGGTTTTATAGAGGCAATGAGCTATTTTCAGTCTTATTGTCTCTCCCTTTTTTAACAATCCTTTACTTAATGACTCCTAACAGTCTATTTGCTTTTTTGACTGTCACTGTACACTGAGTGGATGTTGTTAGCGAACTATCCACAATGACCCCAAGATCTCTCTCTTGAGGAGTAGTAGCCAAATTAGTCCCCATCATATTGTGTATCTATAGTCGGGATTATTTTTTCTAATGTGCATTACTTTACATTTATCGCCATTCAATTTCATTTGCCATTTTGTTGCCCAATCACTTAGTTTGGTGAGATCTTTTTGCAGCTCTTCAGAGTCTGCTTTGGTCTTAACTATCTTGAGCAGTTTGGTATCATCTGCAAATTTTGCCACCTCACTATTTATCCCTTTCTCTGGCTCATTTCTAAACAAGTTGAATAGAATGGGTCCCAGGACAGACCTTTGGGAGACACCACTAGTTACCTCTCTCCACTTGGAAAACTGACCATTTATTCCTAGCCTTTGGTTCCTGTCTTTTAGCCAGTTTGCAACACAAACAATAAGGATAATGCCACATGCATGGGATAAGAGGGAAGGTCCTTTCGTGGATTGATGAGGCATGTTGAAGCTTCACCAGGCTCAAGTGTGCTTATCTCTGTACAGCCACATGGCAAGAGATGGTCCCAGCCCCCCAATAGCTTATAATGAAAGAGACAAGAGAACTGGCATGACTATTAGACCTGTTTTACAGATGGAAAACTGAAATGCAGTGAAATTGAATCACTGGCCCAAGGGAGGCCAGTGGCAGGCCTGGGAGTCGAACCCCCTACTGGTGCCTTCACTACAAAATCACCCTGTTGCTCGACAATGAGCATGGAGCCTCTCTTCCTGACAAACAGGTTTCTGTGTTGCCTATGTCCTGCCATGCTTTCTGCATAACAAATATGTCCCGCTAGCCAGCCTCTTTTATTGATGCATCACAGCTGTGTGAAATCACCCTGTGAAAAATGCCAAATGTTGGATTTCAAAATGTAAGCAATGCGTGCTGCACATATTTGCATTCTTAACTTGTGCAGCGTTAGATGGCAGAGACAGTGGGCAAGCTGCAAAATATCAAAAGAGCTCATTTCCATTAGTCCCAGCTCAGGACGGAGCATCACTCACGTGCATGATACAAAAGGCACCAGATGCCAGCACTCCCTTCTCTAATCTCATTAAGTGAAAGCTGCTCAAGAAATTCCCAGTTCTCTGAGCTGAGTATTCAGATAATAAGCTTTATTTGAAAGCAATGCAGGAAAAAAAAAAAGTTGAGCCCTACCAAAACTCAAACCCCACAATTTTTTGAAGCGGATGGTTCCTCGGAGGACCCGTGTTCCCTGTAAGCTGTGCGCTTGTGTGGCCACTCAGGAGAAATTCAAATGCTGCCCATCTGATTATCAGAGCGGCCACAGCTGGGTTTTGCATGTGCACATTCGCACATGCCTCGGTGCACGTAAAAATATATTCCACACATGGATGCAAAAGATCAGACGGGACATTGCAGAGGACAGCAGCTCCACAACAGAGCAAACTGCCAGTCATTTACTCTGAAAAAAAACCTTACTTCAGAATCTGCCCCTCTGATTGTGACAATAACCGAACCGAATACACCCTCCCGCCAGCAGAGACCAGGCAATGTAGATACTCATGGTCAACCTGTTTTATTAACTTTTAAAAAACTAGACACAACACAAAGCCCTTAAATTCACATGCTGAATTTAATTATAAAGCACCATAGATGTGGGTTTTACCCATGAAAGCTCGTAATACTATATATATTATATATATATATATTTTGGTTAGTCTTTAAGGTGCCACAGGACTTCACGCTTTCTTAATGTTACAGATTAACATGCCAACCCTGTTGAGACTTTTAATTATAAAGGTTTAGGAAAAGTGAAAAAAGTAATACAAACTCGTGACTATGCCTAAGTGGCCATAGAAATAATCCAGTCTAATGGTCCGTCCTGAAACCAGTGACCATCAGGTCTGCTGTTAGTGCAAGGCATGCCACTAAAGTAAATGATGTAGTATTGGAGGCCTGCACATTAATAGTCTTAGTGCCTCTAATAAAGTCCAAAACAGGGCCCTTCATGTAAGTCAGTGGAGTTAACAAGGATGAATGTGACTCAATAAGCTCTTTGTTATGGTGAAAGCCTTGTCAGAGTGTTTTCTTCTAGGCCAAGGCTAAATTCATTTGGGCAGGCGTATATGAGGATCCTTGTTTTGCATTTTCTCTAGGGTTTGATTCTTGTACCCTTATTCATAGTGAACTGTACCTTACTCCATTTATAAATGGGAGCGTATTGTAGAGCAAACCATTACTGACCATGAGTAAGATTAGCAGATGCTGACCTTTAAACATAACCTTCTTTGTCTTCACAGTTTGTCAGAACCCAATATGGTTCTGCTTTGTTTTACAAAGTGGGTAATTTTACAACGTAAGTCTCAAAGGTTCTCAGGCTGCCATGGGAATAGCTTAATTTCTTGTCCATCATGTGGCTGTGCAACTGAATGTATTTCCCTATTTTCCTGAGGTATAATCACACTCTGAGTTCCATTACACGTAATGGAGTGGGATCATCTATAAAGTTATTCATGAGATATTTTGTTAGTGGTTTTCACCTTCTCCTTGAAGAAAAATACATTATATCAACATGTTCTCGAGGAACAAACAGCGCTGACTTTCTGCTATGATTATGTTATTAACTTTTTTTAGCTAATAATTTTCAGTCATAAAAAAGAAGCAATTTTTCACTGACCAAGAGTTGAAGATTGCTTCATGCCATGCTAATATGTATGCTTTAAGTTCACCTTGACAGTTACCGTATCCTTTTCACATAGAAACCCTAGCCTCCCCACCTTCTTATAATAGTCATAAAGAATTTCCATTTCCCCATCAGTTATGATTTAATTTTGAGGGCAAAGACTCCTGTGCCTTGGGGCAGTAAAGATGGGGGCAAAGGGAAATAAAGCTACCTTTAAGATCTGAAATATTTTATGCCTAATCAGAATAGAGTAAGCTATTCTTCATCTTTCTCATAATCATCATTTCCCTACATACTGGAGTAACTCAAAACTCTGCCCTCTGAGTTCAGCAGAGGCTAATATTGTGTCACTAGAACTGGAATAGGAAAAGATATTTGTTAGTGTCCACTTATAATATCCCGAGACTGTACACAGCAAATTTAAGAAGGCCAATTTTTTCTCATCACTGAGTATTTATTATATATAACAAATACATGAAAAAGAAAAAAACTATATTGTGTGATATAAATAGTTTATTTACATTACAGAAAAACATCAAGACAATGTATACTATTTCAAATATATCCATACATAATCAAATATAGCTGTAGTACATGTTTTCATTGGTGTAGATTACCACAAATGCAAGGCAACATGTGTAGATCTTGTTTTAATCTTTTGTCTATAATACTGTATTTTGTAGTCCAAGCTCTCTGCAGTTAGTTTTGCCATTGTGGAAACATGCACTCTTTAAATTAACCTGGTCGATGCTCTTGTTGTGTTGTCTGAACTGTAGTGTCCGGTGTTTTGCTTCTGTCTGTGGATTCTGTTGCTCCTGGGACATTTTCTGAAAGAAAGGGAGGAGGGAGGAGGGAAACACAAATCATAGCATGGCATTTGCTTAACAAAAGGGCTTCGGAAATAATGTGACGATGGGAAGCCAAAGAGGAAACGGATCTTCCTCCCAGGCACTAGATTTCCTCCCAAACAATGTGGCAACCAGAACAATTAGACCATGTTAAAGATATTCTGCTTCCCTGTGAAAACTATCATCCTTGATACAAAAAAACAATATTAAGAGAAAACTAAGGTTGCATGTGCAATTTTAACTATGCCCTCTTGTAACAGGCCTGCACTGCACAATACATCTGACCTGTCACCATAGGTGGCCGATAGTCTAGGTGGGGGAGGGCTTTGCCTTCCCAAGCTTCCAGGCACAGCCCCACCCACACATCAATCCCCAGAACGCCTGCTGTAGGCCTTCTGGGGCAGAGTGTTGCTACCCCCAGTGCCTGCCTTCCCGGTGCTCCTCATTGGGGAGGGTGGAGCCCCGTGGACTCCTCCCTCCCTGGTGCTCTGGGGCCGGGGCTGCATTGTGAGCTTTCTTCCCTCTCCTGGTGCTCTGGGGACTGGAGTGGCAGGGAGGCATGCACGTGCTTGCCCCATCCCATCTCTTCCCCTCCCTGTGAGGGGTGGGGGTGCATGCACTCAGTGTGCTGCCCTGCCTCCTCCCCTCTCTGTGGGGGGTGGGGCTTCAGCAGATGGAGTGAGGCAGTAGGTAGGGCTCGGTACCCGCCTCCCACAGCCTCAGCTGCACCAACCACCCATGTCTGTCACATATTATTTCTCGAATAGACTAATTTTTTTTAGGAAGCAGTAGTAGGAGCTAGATTAGGAAAGATCCCACACTCATTCTCTAGACACCTAAATCCCAAAACATTTACAAAGTGGACCTGGAGAGTTTAGAGGAGTAAATATTCTCTGGCCTGAATGGTTTTAAAGGTGCTAAGAACCCACCACTGCTCTCGGTTTCCATGGAAATTGTGGGTTCGCAGACCATTAGAGCGCATCTAGCTTAGCTGTGGATGCCTGCCCAACACAGCAAAAGCCATTTTACTCCCAAATAAGGCTATACACTCAGTAAGGGCTATTTTCATGACACATTTCAGCTTTTAACAGCGAGCTGTTTTTGCTGAAGGCTCTTTTAAAGAATTTGTCACTAAAGATTATAAAGCATTCCCAGCCTCACTCGAGATCAAGCATAGGAAATTTCAGCCCCAAGAGAGAAGATTTCCAATAATTATTAGCAACAGAGTAGGGATTTATAATGGAAACTGTCAGGCAAGTTTAACTATAGGAGGCAGGTGGCCAGCATCTTGTTAAAATATCCTCTTAAAGCGTATCGTCTCTTTTTATGTTGAGTATTTATAGAAAAATAGTGAACTGAAAAGAGAAAACTGGAAATCGAGACACTCCTAAATCCTTAAACAGGGTGAGAGGAGAGCAAAATGGTTTCTCTGCAGAACCTGGGTTCATTCTCTTTGTACACCCTAAATGCAACTAGCATTTCTCCTACAGTACCTGCATTTTCTTTTACATTATAAGCCACTCACTGAATGGCTTCAGAGAGAAGCTCCTCAAATACCAAGAGCCCCTACTGAGATGGAAAAGACCAGCTGTACTGTACACCCTTGCTTTACTGCTTTATGCAGGCTTGGGCCAAATTATGATCTCTATTACAACCCATGAAATCCCACTAACTCTACGGGGGTATGTCTACACTACCCCGCTAGTTCGAACTAGCGGGGTAATGTATGCATACCGAACTTGCTAATGAAGCCCAGGATTTGAATTTCCTGGGCTTCATTAGCATAAAGCCGGCGCCGCCATTTTTAAAAGCCGGCTAGTGCGAACCCCGTGCCGCGCGGCTACACGAGGAGTACAGATAGTTCGGAATGGCTACGTAGTTCGAACTATCTAGCCCGTGCCGCGTGTAGCCGCGCGGCACGGGGTTCGCACTAGCCGGCTTTTAAAAATGGCGGCGCGGCTTTATGCTAATGAAGCCCGGGAAATTCAAATCCCGGGCTTCATTAGCAAGTTCGGTATGCATACATTACCCCGCTAGTTCGAACTAGCGGGGTAGTGTAGACATACCCCATGAGACTTGAACATGTCTCTCTGTCACACACATAGTGACAGCGTAGAATGTTTGCCCTTTTTTCAAGGCTACTTTTTTTTGAAAAACCCCCCCGGTAGTCTAGACACACCCACACGTGGTGGAAGCGATGGTCTATCTGGAAGCAGAGGGTCCAGAAGGGTCACTGCACAGTGAATTCACATAATTACTAGCTGGTCATGAGGGCCAAAGTCAACTGGACTGAGTTGAAACTTCGGCTTACTCTTATGAAACAAATCTCGTATAAGGAAACGTATACACATTGTGCGTCTATAATGCAAAGGGAACTCTAGATGGCTACCAGGTAATGGGAACCAAGTTATTTTAAGAAAGGTGACCGGTACCAAGGAACCTATCATACAAGTACTACTATTATTGCTAAAATTAGTAACGCATGGCACCACATGGGAGCTAAGTGTATGCTACGCATGGCTGACTTCAATGAAGTGTCCTCGGTTGTCTTTAGAAATGAGTCTAGTTCTATAAACACAGTGATAAGCTGAACCACTCGGTCCTTTACTTCATCAGCCACCTGAGCTTTGTGATGCATTCAGCATGAGACCCATGTTTATTTGTGAACATGCCCGTTAAAACAATGTGAACGAGGAGCTAGAACACAGGCCTCCTGCCTTCTAGCCAGCTGAGGCTCACAGGATGGCTTAAGCCAGTCACCATGTAATCCTAGCAGGCAAAGCACACAATCCATTCATATTTAATCAAGTTATTTACTTGCACAAATAAACTGCCATAACTAAGTACTGGAAAGCACAAAGGAAAAGGGCTGAGAGGCAGGACGCTGCTGAGCATAACCTCCCATTTCCAAGCCCTCCTTCGCCTACACTGTTCTTTGTCTTGTCTCTCAAGTTGGAAGATGTTCAGTGAGAAGACCGTGTCTCAGTCCTGACCCATGCTGAGCACTAACATGATTCCTAGATTCAGTAGGGGCCAAAGGCTGTGAGTGCCTCTCAGAAATGCTCAGTTTCGGAACCCTCCACAGGCCTATGCATGATTGGAATAATGACAAATACATGATTAATAATAATAGTGGTTAATGGCTCACTGGTGCAAGTGTTAGACACATAGGGCCAAATTCGGCCCCTGTGCAAATTTGGCCCCTGTGGCCATAAGATAAGCTGATTAGTTCTAGTTTTACGTCTCCCATATAAGGATTTTCAGGCGTATTTTAATTGTTTTTCTTACTTTGAAGAGTTTGTGAATTGAGATGTCCTGGAGTTCAGCTCAATATACCCATGTGTGCTATGCCATACTTATGCAAATCAGCTGTGGAAGTTGCAAGCGGCATGTACTTGTCTTAGGGCACTTACATGTCTGTAGTTGAAATGAAGCCCAAATTGTTATGTGAAGTTTGGGTTTGGCCTCCATAATCATATGCTTTATAGAAAAAAGCCAAAAACTTATAAATTAACCAGATTAGAACATGGAGGGAAGAGCTAATATGTTTTAAAAATATCCATAGATACATTATCTGTAATGCAGGACTGTAGATTCTAATGTAAATCTGTTTAGTAGGAAGGATTCATCTTTTCTCCTCTGCCTCTACTCTGTTACGACTGCCTGAAGGTGAAAAAACTAGTCACTAAAAGAAAATGACATGGTGCATTTTCCCATTTCTTAGTTATTTTTCCATCTCCTTTTTTATGTACACTGTATTTTGGTTATGAATGATCTCCGTGGTCCCCCAAAACACTTTAATATAATTCATTGCCTCTTCTGGCATCTACTGTTAAAGGAAGTAGACGTGATGGACTCAGCTTGGCCAGAAAGCAGCTCAGAGCTTCTGCTGATGATTTTGCTTTATGCATTTCGGCCACGGAAGATTTATAATCTTTGTTTTGTCTATTCCAGGAGCAAATGCTGCACTTGTTGTCTAACCAGACAGTGCAACATGGACCCTGAGACATATTAGAGCTTTTATTTTCTATAGAGCTTTAATACCCCTGTGTTATTTTCCTATCTTTTGTTTAGAAATAAATTCCTTTTCTGTCTGATTTATCGGTGGAGGTAAAGGAGGGCTGAATGAGTTTCACCTTGTGATTTTGACAAAAGCCTGGAGAAATATGACAGCCAGAGCTCTTCCAGAAGCAATGAAACTGGGTCAGTGCGAAAGTGCAGTAGCACCTGTGGATATGAGGGAAAGCAACACACTTCACACTTTAATTCTGAAGTACCTCAAGGCCACAGGCTCCATGCTAATAAGCACGTCTTCATTTACAAAAATGGAACATTACACCTGGATATTTATCTAGGTCCCCATCCAAAGCACACGGTGGCTTATTATTACCGTTGGCTTAAAGTTATGCACATGCCAAAAAGTGCTTTACTGGAATGGTGCTACAACAATGGGTTCTTTAAAAACACAGACACAGCTAGAAAGAATTGTATTTAGTAACTGCTGATCCAGTGGCCTCATTTATATTCCTGTTATTTATACAAACAATATTTTGGCCAAACATCTGACTATAGAATGTGAAACTTCATTTGCTGGATGGTGTGGCCTAAGTCTGATTAAATTGGTACTGAAAATACACTTGTGACTGATAAATCAGCACAGGCGCCAAACAATTCTATCCCCTACTTTGGTGAAATAAGTGGGATTTGTTATCCGAGTGCAAATGTACTAGTCTGTGTAGTGGGATTTGTTATCCGAGTGCAAATGTACTAGTCTGTGTAATTGGAGAATCAAGTGGGTATAAACAATCCCTTTTCTTCTATCCCAGAAACACAGAGGTACTGACCTGGTAATGCAGAGGACTACTACACAGATAATAGCAATCTGGATGGTTCCAATCACAGCTGCTATTAAGACATACTGAAACCGTACTGGCCCCGGAACCACATATAAAACGCTGTAGTCCTTTTTTTCACAGTGTTGTCCAGTGTAGCCTGCATCACACCTGTAATGAAAGATGTTTAGCCTGTTACTTAAACTTCCTGCTTCCCTTTTAGCAGAGAGACAACCAATGCCCCTGATTGAGAGGGAGATTCTGTATATGAACGTACTGCTTGGCAAACACTGTGTGGGCTTTTAAAATAAAATGGGATACAGATCATACTTCCAGACCACACAGGGACTGCTTTATCTCACAAACTCCAAGGCTGCATCTAGATTGGCATGATTTTCCGGAAATGCTTTTAATGGAAAAGTTTTCTGTTAAAAGCATTTTCGGAACAGAGTATCTAGATTGGCACGGACGCTTTTCCGCAAAAGCACTTTTTGCGAAAAAGCGTCCGTGCCAATCTAGACTCGCTTTTCCGCAAAAAAGCCCCATCGCCATTTTCGCAATCGGGCCTTTTTTGCGGAAAACAAATCTGAGCTGTCTACACTGGCCCTTTTGCACAAAAGCTTTGTGCAAAAGGGACTTTTGCCTGAACGGGGGCAGAATAGTATTTCCGCAAGAAGCACTGATTTCTTACAGGAGGAAGTCAGTGCTTTTGCAGAAATTCAAGCGGCCAGTGTAGACAGCTGGCAAGTTTTTCCGGAAAAGCGGCTGATTTTCCGGAAAAATTGGCCAGTCTAGACCCAGCCCAAATGTCGAGGGAAATGAGATACATATGGATCAATGTTCCCTCTAATTTTTCCATCCACATATGGAATACATTTTGTTAGATGCACCAAGGCATCTGTGGATGTGCACCACCACTAAAAACACAGGCTGCCAGATGCTAGCACTGTGGACACCCTGTTCATCAGATGGGCAACCTTTGAATTTCTCCTGGGTGGCCGCCCAACCACTCAGCTTCCAGGGAACCTAGACTTGGATGTTATACATGAGGTGACTATTTGGATGAAGGTAGCATCTAGACCTTATTGTGCTAAGCATTATAAATGAGCACACCGTAAGGGATGGTCTCTGTCCTAAAGATCTTCTAGTCTATGAGACAAAGGGTAGGAGAAATAAATGAGTGTGCTGAACAGCTGAGGACTGTGCAGGGATAGTTGCTTTTCCTTGATTCACAGGTAAATCAGGCATTGGTTTAATTAACATTTTTCATCAATCTATGCAACACATTTGTCTGGAAAAAGATCTGGTTTTGCTGACACTTGTTTGCCTCTAGGGCAGTTTCTTTTACTCTTTGGCTATTTCTTTCCCCACACTATCTATACAGGGCAAAATCCTGCAAATCTCATAGAGCCTGATTGTTTGGACCATGCCCCAGGCCTGTTGCTCAGGTGCTGGGGGAGGGGAACACAGTGACCCCCTGCACCCCTAAGTCCAGTTGCTTTACAGCTGCTATTACAACCCTAGCCCCAAGGCTCAGCTGTCTCCTTAGCTCCTCGACCCCATCTCTGCAGTGGGAATTGCCAATAGATTCACAGAGTTCATGGACAGACAGGTCCATGAGGGGAGCTAATCACAGGCCATTACATTACATTACATTTGGCTAAAGGATAGCTTCCCAAAGGCCACCAGTCTGGATGTGAAGACCTCAAGAGATGGAGAGTCTGCCATTTCCCTTGGTAGCTCATTCCAGTGCTACTCACCCTCACTATGAACTGTCTGGACCTCCTGTGAAAGTTGAATGTATCTGGTTTCACATGGACTGGCTTTTGCGCTCCCCCAACCCTGCACTGCTCTGCACCAGGATGGTCCCCAGGCACAGGGCAGAGCTTCCTGAATGCAGCCATTGGCCAAGCAGGAGTCAGTAGGGTTCAGGGGAACCCCAACCATGCGCGCGTACAGCAATGCACTCCTCTGGCAACGAGAGAGGTGAAGGAGTAGCTGCGGTAGCTCTGTTGTAGGACGTTCCTGTGCAGGAAAGAGCCCTGGGGGCCAGGCCTGCTGAGTCTACATTTCCTTTGTGCCACAGCAATGCAAAGTGGTCGCAGGGGTTGGGAAAATGTTTTATTTGCTAATGTGCGACAAAGTCTGAGAGAGAAGCTTGTTACAAGGGGCTGTAGGGCCAAATCCTGACTCATGCCGAAGGGCTCCTGAGAGGGCCCAAGTGCCCTCAACTCCACTTCCAAGTGCCCTCAATGGAAGGAGACGGTGCTGAGACCCTTCCTGGAGAGCCTCATATCCCAGCGAAGCTAGAACTCCCTGCGCTTTGGGATGCAAATTCTAAAAATAACCCACGCTGGGTATTTTTCCCTTGCTGGAACTTGCTAAAATGTATTCTCCAATCTCCAACTAGCGCTGGACTCTGAGGCAGATGACCCCCTGAAGGAGAAGTGATGTACAATAATAAGGGTGCCATCTGCACTGTGATTGGGTGGCCCCACAAACAAACATATTGTTTACTTATTTGCCCAACAGCCACTAAAATCCCTGTTTATTCCGCCCACCCTGCCACACAACGGCTGCCTCTCTTCTGGGTGTTTCCCCATCCTCCTTCTTCCCTGGCTGAATTCCCACAAAGGGGAATTTAGTTGTTCCCCTGGACTTGCGCCTGTGCTGCTGGCCATGGGAGCAGGGCAGCATCACAAGAAAACCGTTCAGGTCAATGGCAATAGCATCCATAAGAAGCTTGGAGAGTTTGCCTGGACCTTCTCTTAGAGATGATGGTGGTCCTCATTGAGCTTTGTACTCCAGGTTAGGGCAAGAGGCGGCATGTAACCACTTCTCTGTGCCAACCACCTCCAAGCCTGGAAACCAGCTGAAGGAGAGGACACTGTACGGTTGGGTGGAAGAATGGAGAAAAAGGGGCAGCCAAGAGCAAAAAGGACCACAGGATCTAGGGCAGATCTGCAGGAGGAGATATCCTCCATGGAGAGCCTCTAAAGAACTGCCTGATGACCAAGCTCTCAGCCTTGTATGCCTGAAAACTACAGCAGCAAATGTGCATTTCATCTCTGTGCCCCGACCACATTGACTTGGCAGACGTAGGAACTGCTAATGTGCAATTCTAATCACCTCAATGCAACTGTATTTGCTGAAGGGAAGTCTGGGCAATGTTTCCTCCTCCACCCCAAACCTCTTCTTAAGTAACCTTGAACACACAGCTGTTAGGGGAAGTTGTTTTTCACCCAGTTCTTCATTTTTAAAGGGTTGCCCATTGTGGAAATATCAGGGATTACCAGATTCAATGCTACAAGTTAAGGAAAAACTGGTGCATTTTTAAAAAATATTAAAACAGGCTTTAAGGCTATTTCATGTTTTTATAATACATTGACATTGTGGCATAAGTCAGTGCAATTGCCCTGCATAATTTAAGTTGAACGTGCGCCATCAAACAAGAGGTTTTGGCTAATAATGATTAGGGCTGACAAATTAATTCATGCGACTGACTCAAAAATCAATTGTGATTAAAAACTAATCATGATGAATTGCAGTTTTAAATCACACTGTTAAACAATAGAATCTGAATTGAAATTTATTACGTATTTGGGGTTTTTTTTACATGTTGCAAATATATTGACTTCAGTTACAACACAGAATCCAAAATGTACCATGCTCATTTACATGATTATTATTTTTATTGCGAATATTTGCACTGTAAAAATAAACAAAAGTAATAGTATTTTTCAATGCAGCTCACACAAGTACTGTATTGCAATGTCTTTACTGGGAAAGTGAAACTTACAAACATAGATTCCTTTTGTTACATAACTGCAACTCAACACCAAAACAATGTAAAACTTTAGAAACCACAAGTCCCATTCAGTCCTACTTCTTGTTCAGCCAGCTGCTAAGACTGACAAGTTTGTTTACTTTTATGGGAGATGCTGCTGCCTGTTTCTCATTTATAAGTTTTCCTGAAAGTGAGAACAGGAGGGTACATATCACTTTTGTAGCTGGAATTGCAAGGTATTTATATGCCTGTTATGCTAACATTTGCATGCCCCTTCATGCTTCTGCCATCATCCCAGAGGATACCCTTCCGTGCTGATGATGCTCATTAAAAGTAATGCATTAATTAAATTTGTGACTGAATTCATTGAGATAGAATTGTATACGTCTGTCTCTCTTTTATCCACAGTCTGCCATGTATTTCACGTTATAGCAGTCTCAGATTATGACCCAGCATGTTGTTCATTTTAAGATCACTTTCATTACCGACTTGACAAAACGCAAAAAAAAGTGCCCATGTGAGATTTCTAAAGATAGCTACAGCACATGACCCTGGGTTTAAGAATTTGAAGTGCCTTCCAAAAATCTGAGAGAATCAAGGGGTGGAGCATGCTTTCAGAAGTCTTAAAAAAGCAACACTCCGAAGTGGAAATTACAGAGCCCAAACCACCAGAATTAAAATCAATCTTCTGCTGATGGCATCTGACTCAGAAGATAAAAATGAATATGCATCATTATAAAGCAGAACCTGCCATCAGCATGGACACATCCTCAGGAATGGTAGTTGAAATATAAAGGGGCCTATTAAAACTGCAGCACATCTGGAATGTAAATATGTAATGCTGGTTATGACAGTGCCATGCAAACATCTGTATTCACTTTCAGGTGACATGTAAACAAGCAGTGGGGAGCAGTATCTCCTGCAAATGTAAACAAACTTATCTGTCTGGCTGAACAAGAAGTAGGACTGAATGGACTTGTAGATTCTGAAGTTTTACATTGTTTTATTGTTAATGGAATTTTTGGTACATAATTCTATTTTTGTAAGTTCGACTTTAATAATAAAGAGATTGCACTACAGTACTCACAATGGGGAAACTGAAAAAATACCATTTCTTTTGTTTTTTTACAATGCAAATAATTGTAATAAAATACATATAAAGTGAGCATCGTATTCTATGCTGTAACGGAAATCAATATATTTGAAAACATCCCTAATATTCAAATAAATGGTGTTCTATTATTAACAGTGAGATTAATTGCACAATTAATCACGATTATTTTTTAAATTACATGATTAATTGCACTTCATTTTTAGAATCGCTTGATAGCCCTAATAATTATTTTCCACGCTGTAGCTAGATTACACATATTAGCAACTCTACATCTTCAGCTTATCACCACCTGCTCTGGAGAAAAAGTGTTACCTGCAAGATGGTTCCAACATATTAGTTGAGTGTTCACACTTCCCGTGCATGCAGAAGCCATTGTAGTGTTCTGGACAAGGAATATAGATCCCTCTGGCACTTTCTTCCAATTTATTTGCATTCTCTGTGAACACAGGTGAAAAGAACATCAACCTGGAAGTACGTTGTGAGGTGAGGTGAGACAAAACATGGCATTAAGAGCTCAAGGTACAATAAAGGAATAATTCAAAACAGCAAGAGGTGAAAAATTCCTCTTTAGTTGTAAAAGAAAGAAATACTAATGTGATTTTGCAACCCAAAAATCTCTGCTTAAACAGGAATATGACAGAAATCACCTAGCATGGATGCAGAGCTTTATAAGCTATTGCAATTACAATTCTTTTGCTTATCTAATTCCTTTTAGGTTTTTGCACTGTATGGCCAGAAATCCCAGTGTCACTATTTTTTAAAAAAATTATCACAAAATATTCCATGAAAAATGTCTAATATCTGTTATCCTTTCAATAGCTCTCCTTGGAACTTCAACATACAGCATAAGGCTGGAAAGGCTGCCATAAAAGAGATGGCAGATAGCTGTTCTTTCTTGCCATAAAGGGCAGGTCTCGAGACAATGGGTTCAAACTACAGCATAAAAGATTTGGATTAAATCCCAGGAAAAACTCCCTAACAGTAAGAAAAGTAGGACAATAGAACATTTCAAAAGGAGGCTGGATACCCATCTGGCGTGGATGGTTTAGACATAACAAATCTTGTATTTGGGGAGGGAGTAGTGCTAGATCAGTGTTTCTCAACCGGTGCTACAAGTACCCTCAGGGTTACTTGGGGGGAGGGGGAGAGGTACATCAACACAGCTGAAATTTGGAGATAATTAAATTTTTGTTTTAAGTTTTACAGCACTTTATTATTTTTGTATTTTTTACACCCAAAAATTGGCTACGATTAAGTTGTTTAAACAAATGTGTTGCAATGGTAGAAAATTTTTGTGTGTGTCTGAAAACTGTAGGTACTGGGAGTACTCATTTTTTTTAAAAGGATACTTTATATAAAAAAAGGTTGAGACACACTGGACTAGATAACTAACTCTTGTGGTCCCATCTAGCCCTACGTTCAGTAGAATACACTCACAAGACTAAGACTCAAGAATATTGGTTTCTATTTCCAGTTCAGTAACAGACTTCCTGAGTGACACTGGACAGGTTGCTTAAAAACTCTGTGCTTCAAATTCCACATATGTAAAATGGGCTCCCTTCTTAGAATCTAAGAACGGCCGTACTGGGTCAGACCAAGGTCCATCTAGCCCAGTATCCTGTCTGCCAACAGTGGCCTGCACCAGGTGCCCCAGAGAGGGTGGACCGAAGACAATGATCAAGCGATTTGTCTCCTGCCATCCCTCTCCAGCCTCTGACAAACAGAGGCCAGGGACACCATTTCTATCCCCTGGCTAATAGCCTTTTATGGACCTAACCTCCATGAAATTATCTAGCTTCTCTTTAAATGATCTAGCTTCTCTTCACTAATGGGGCTTGTAAGGATACATTCCTTAATAGTCACAGTGTGCTTTGAGATCCTTGGATGAGAAGTACAACATTATTATATAGTCTTTTGCAATATGCACATGTATATCTCCACAAGCATTAGATGGGCACTGAACATGTGAATCAAAGAAAATATTTACCCCAATGTTGTCAGTAAATTGAAAGCTCCAAATATTAATTTAGATTGAAACGGATCTATGTTTAACATTTACATAATGTGGTTAAATGCCTAAGCACCATCTGCAATATACTCACTCTCATTTGGTAGAACATCAAGTTGTTAATTACACTTGATAAATACATTCAAAGCTGTCCTATCTGGATTAGGGATTTTGGAGCATACTTCATAGACATATAGCCGTACTTTTGAAAAAAATATGTAGAATGTCAGATTATCTGTTCCTAGCGTGGGTGTGAAGTGGGAGACTATTCTCCGTCCATGTCCCCTGATGCAAGGCCAGACACAAAGGCAGGACTTACACATGAGGGAGCCCAAGATCTCTTCTGGTCTAGCACCAAGGGATATGTCTAATTGCAACGCATCTACCCCTTCCAGCAGCAAGTCTCAGAGCTTAGCTCAGCTGACCTGGGCTTGCACTACAGTGTAACTATGTCCCCTCATCAGTTTTCAGAGTCCAGGGTGCAGCCAGAGCCTGAACCTCTACACTGCTCTTGTTAGCCCTGCAGCCTGAGCCCAAGCCGGTTGACGTAGGCCCTGACCCTTGCTACCATGGATTTTTTATTGCAATGTAGATGTTCCCCAAAAGGTTAGGAGAGAAAGGGAGACGTCACACTAAAGGGGCATGGAAAACACACAGCCTAATTCCCACCTGCCCACATTTACACATAGGCTGGGGGCACTGGGTTCTGCAGACTGAACAATGCAAAATGATGGATATCCAGGTCTGCCATCAGGAGGTAGCGTTACCAAGAGTCCGGTAAAAAACCCCAGAAAACACTGGACGGAAGGCCACTTGGGACATTCTTCTCCTGCTGTATCTGGCGGGGGAAGGGGGAGTGCGTGGGAATTTGAAGGGGTGGTGACTTTTTTTTTTTTTGGTCAACAACTTTTATTTTTTGCTCAACCAATTTCCCCCCCCTCCCCCGCTGTGTTCGGTATTTTTTTGTGAAACTATCTGGTAATCCTAACAGGAGGGGGCAAAATAGGCAGCGGTCCGGAGGCTTAGTAATTTAAAAGGACCCAGGGTTCCCAGCCACCATTACAATGGCAACAGGTCCTATAAATTGCTGCTGGAAAGTAGGGGAGCACGTGTTGGGCGGCCCTGAAGGAATGGGTGGGGAAGGCTAGCTCCCACCCCCGCCCCTTCTGCCTGAGGCCCTACCCTTTCTGGGGGCCTGAAACTGGCCCTCTTACATTGCCCAGGGCCTGGTGAAATCTGTTGGCTGCCCTGTGCATTCCTACTTCGAAGTGGGAATAAGATCCTCCGGAAAAGGGCTTTTTTTCCGGAGGATCGGGGCCAGTGTAGACGCTCTTTTCCGGCTTTTCTAAAAGCCGGAAAAAAGTGGCGGACATTTTTATTTAAATGCCGCGGGGGATATTTAAATCCCCCGCGCATTTCCCTATTGCGATTTCAAAAATTACCATGCCCCTTCCGGAACAGGGGCCAATGTAGACGTAGCCAGAGTGTGCTCTTAATTGTACTTTCTGATCCTAGTGAAATAGTTACAGCTGATTTTTTCTGCAAATTTACAGTGTTACAACGATAATATTATAGTATGCCAGGGATATTTTAAAATATATTTGAACAAAAATAATAATAATGCTATCCAGAAAACCAAGCGAATAATGGAAGGATAGATCTTATGATAGATACCTGACATTGACAGAAATAAATTTAAGCAATAACAAAGGATTTGCATTTTCCTTGGATTTAATAAAACAATGATAATTTATGTTCAGCTCTGTAGCACAGCTGTGCTTGTATTAGGTATGCTTAAGTATTATCTTGCCTTTGGGAAAAACATGTATAGCAGATCCATGATTCAATTTTTCATAATGCATTTTTTCTCATCACTACTGTCCAAAGAGAATTCTGCTATCTTCACAACTTGCACTAATAAAGTTGAGTATTCTTATCTTAAAAGAGATAATGGCAAACTACACACCCAGAAAACCTCAATGAGTGGAAAAACTAAAGATATTACTAGAACATGCAACCCCCTTTTTCATAGTTAGGATTTTGTAAAGATATATTAGAATACAGGACTAAAAAGAGGTGCTGAAACTAGGGGTGTGGGAGTGCTGAAGCATCCCCTGACTTGAAATGGTTTACCGGTACATTATACACAGGGGGCTCGTCTACACTGGCCCCTTTTCCGGAAGGGGCATGTAAATTTCACCAGTCGTCGTAGGGAAATCCGCGGGGGATTTAAATATCCCCCGCGGCATTTAAATAAAAATGTCCGCCGCTTTTTTCCGGCTTTTTAAAAAGCCGGAAAAGAGCGTCTACACTGGCCCCGATCCTCCGGAAAAAGCGCCCTTTTCCGGAGGGTCTTATTCCTACTTTGAAGTAGGTCTTATTCCTAAGTAGGAATAAGACCCTCCGGAAAAGGGCGCTTTTTCCGGAGGATCGGGGCCAGTGTAGACGCTCTTTTCCGGCTTTTTTAAAAGCCGGAAAAAAGCGGTGGACATTTTTATTTAAATGGATTTCCCTACGACGACTGGTGAAATTTACATGCCCCTTCCGGAAAAGGGGCCAGTGTAGACGTAGCCAGGATTTATAGTTTGGTTCAATGGCTCATAGCACTCCCACTATCAAAAGTGGTCCAGCAACTCTGGGTCTAAATTCTCCCCTTCTGTAGGAAAAGCCACAGCAAGGGGGTAAAAAAATAGGGCAACAAAACGTGCACCAGGCAGAGGATGCAGAAATAGCCTCCTTTCTCTTGACTGAGCAAGGAAACTGCCACAGTGAAGGAAGAGCTAGAAACATGGCCTGCCCACAAAGCCTGGGATTCTGGTACAAACAGTGCAGAGTACCTGCAGTGTCAACATCTTTCAAAGGTTCCTCTCTGCCCAGCAGTACAGTTTACTTGTTATGGTGCCATCATACTCCAGACCATCTTGATGAGAATGATGGAGCTGTAATTAGCACTGAAATAAGCATCACTAGCCTGCCTGGTCATGTAGATTACAGGCAGTTCCTGAGGATATTATGGGGAGAAGCTGCTACATTATTGTCATCACTGTTCACCACAACATACATACATATTTTAATACAAGTCTCTCTCTATTTAGGCCCTAAACTGAGCCCTTCATGGGGTACCATTGTGATAGAGCTATTTTACCCTTGGAAGGGTTGCTGGTGGTGAACCAATGTAGGATATTAGGGATTGCAATGCATAGTTCCCTTGCATGGCCCAGATTTTCCTTTTGAGGAGAACACACACACAATGGGCCTCATGGGAGAAAAAAACGCTCCAAGATTCCCTCTTGAGCCTGGCTACAGTAATAAAATAATACCTGCAAAAATGAGGAGTCTGGGCATAAGGTTTTGTGGGTAAATAACACTTCGTCAGCTGCAACTGACTCCATTAATCTTACAAAGTGGTTTTTTTACTCACAAAATCTTATGCCCAAACAAATCTGATAGTCTTTCAGGGGCCACAGGTCCTTATTTTGCAGACATGAACTAATATGGCTACTCCTCTGAAAAATACCCCTGTTAATAGAAAAAGGTGTCAGCTGTTGTGGTGCTGGACACAAGTATTTCCTGTCTAAAATTGAGACTGAAGCACCCACTGCCAGGAGTGGGGTTTGTGTCCTTGCAAAAAAAGACCAGAGAGCAGTTTTTTTTAAACTCCAAGCTTTGTGGCTATTGGGAAGTTTGTGGATGGTCTAGAATTGTCTCGGGGGGTATGTCTACACTACCCTCCTAGTTCGAACTAGCGGGGTAATGTAGGCATACCGCACTTGCAAATGAAGCCCGGGATTTGAATTTCCCGGGCTTCATTTGCATAAGCGGGGAGCCGCCATTTTTAAATCCCCGCTGCTTCGAACCCCGTGCAGCGCGGCTACACGGGGCTCGAACTAGGTAGTTCGGACTAGGTTCCTATTCCGAACTACCGTTACTCCTCGTGAAATGAGGTGTACCGGTAGTTCGGAATAGGCAGCCTAGTCCGAACTACCTAGTTCGAGCCCCGTGTAGCCGCGCTGCGCGGGGTTCGAACGAGCGGGGTTTTAAAAATGGCGGCGCCCCGCTTATGCAAATGAAGCCCGGGAAATTCAGATCCCGGGCTTCATTTGCAAGTGCAGTATGCCTACATTACCCCGCTACTTCGAACTAGCGGGGTAGTGTAGACATACCCTGGGTGGCCCTGTGAAAGCTTACTAATGCAAGGATCCCTGCTTCTCTCTGATTTATTGGCAGCACTACCATGCTAGGACTTCCTCCACCAGTAGGATACCTTCTGAAGCAGGAAAGGAATTTAGTCTGCATTAGCTTTGGGGAAGATTTCTGGCTGTGTTGGAAGTGGATAAAGGCATACCCCCTGAATCTATGGAGGGTTCTCCATTGTTTCAGGGCACAGCGGACAGCAAACACTTTCCATGTAGAAGAAGGAAGGAATTTTTCCTCCTTGTGTTGTCATGTCTTGTTTGGAAACCAGTACATTTTCGCTCCTCTCTAAAGAAGTGCATCTAGCCCCACGGCACATGAAAAATATAAGCTCGGCCCAATAAACCATAAATCCATATGTGTAATACTGTGATGGGGAGTGTATGACTGGATCAGAAATGGAACAGCCCAGGATTTATGAATGCTCCATATAATGCTTTATCTTTTAATCCAGATAGGAGGAAACCATGAAATTTAGAAATGAATCATCCACAGACTCTTTTGTTGATTAGAGTCTTCTCTAAAGCAGCTAGCTATTGAGCTCTTAAGATTTCCTTTCTTTATCTTATCAAGCATAAAGCAACAGAGTGGTAGAAAACCTCATTTCTTGTTTGATCTGCAGTTTAAGTTATTCAAAAGTCAGAAGAGCATTGCAGACAGGATGAAAGCAGAGTTCATACAATTTAACAAATTCTCTAACAATTGTGAGACATGGGAGCATTGTGTTTCTCAACCAGAATATTTCTTAAACAAAAAACAGGACTATGCAGAACTTTAAAGACTAACAAGATGGTTCATTAGGTGATGAGCATTCGTGGGCCAGACCCACTTCCTCAGATCAAAGAGTGGAAGAAAATTGGCATGATCATATATACCAAAGGATACAATCAAAAAAATGAACACATATGAAAAAGACAAATCAAATTTCAGAACAGAAAGGGGATGAGGGGGGGAGGTAAATGTCTGTGAGCTAATGATATTAGAGGTGATAATTGGGGAAGCTATCTTTGTAATGGGTAAGATAATTAATGTCTTTGTTAAGACCTAGGCGTAAAGTGTCAAATTTAAGCATGAATGACAGTTCAGAGGATTCTCTTTCAAGTCTGGTGTTAAAATGTCTTTGAAGCAGGATGCAGGTAATCAAGTCATTGAGACAATGTCCTTTCTGGTTGAAATGGCAAGAAACTGTTTTTTCTTTGTGATCCTGTCTGATATCTGTTTTGTGGGCATTGATTCTTTGGTGAAGTGTCTGAGACGTTTGTCCAATGTACATAGCAGACGGACACTTTCGGCACATGGTAGCATAAATTATATTTCTGGATGAGCAGGAATATGTGTTCTTGATCTTATAACTCAATTGGTTAGGTCCAATAATGTTATCTGCAGAGTGAATTTGTGGACAAAGCTGGCAACAGGGTTTGTTGCAAGGGAAAGTTCCAGGATTAGTATTAGTGTGGTTTCTTGTGCATGTAACCCCAAACCTTCTCTATGTAGTGCCATCTTTTTCACGGTACAGATAATAAGATTCATTTTTACAGACTCAAGGAGACCCAAATCCAAAAATAAAGTGTTCACTAAAAGCTGTTTCATTACAAATTGACGAGCTGCGAAAATCAGTGCAATTAAAAAAAACCCTCAAAACATTGCAATGTTCTTTTATTTTCAAAATCATTTCTAGACAGTCTAGGTTCCAATACTCATTACCATAGCATGGCTCTACCAGAGCACCTTTCAGAGGTGCATTAAGTAATGAGACTAACATTTGTCATGTGTGGTTCATTCATGGCTCATCATTCAATGATAATTACTGAAATAAGACCCATAAAGCAAAGCCATTTTCTTTAACATTTAGCCCACTGATGAAATAAAGATTTTATGATGCCTGGGGGTAATAACTGAACAAAACAGGTCCCCAGGCATCACAAAAGAAGAAATAATGGGGTTTTCCCCAGCATAATTTGTGATTATTCAAAAAGCAGATACTACAGGCATATATTATGTCTAAACTAATCAGATTATATCACTAAACTGAAGAACTCATCTTCAGCACCAATCTCATATCTACAGAGAGCAAAGCTTACATTTAAACCCATACTTCTTTTTTGCTGGCAGAGAGCAATACTACAGATGCGCTCAAAGTTAATTAAATTGCAGTAACATTAAGTATGATAACTCATCTTCGGCTATCAAACCTTCTATATATCCTTATTAGAAGACAACTATGTGGAAAGGAAAGCTTTATGATCATCAAAATAATGGAATCTATACTTCTGCTGATATGTGCTACGACCAAATTTAGATGGAAATAAAATAGAAATACCAAAGATGAAAAATTCAGCTTGTAGAATCGATAGTTTCTTTCTCTAAGCATGTGACATTCTTGACGCTTCTGGAATTTAGCTCAGTTTTTTAATTTGAAAAGAAATGTCACTTTCCCCCACACTCACAGATCTAGCTTATTAGTAAAGCAGGCTGGAAATTTTTCTTCAGAACAGTTTTTCACCAGAAAATGTCATTTCGACAAAACCAACTTTTTATTGAATTTGTATTGATTTTAATGAAATTTCCCTGAAACAAAATGTTTTATTTCAAACAAATTCACTGTAGAAAAAATTCAAAATTCTGTTTCAGAATAAATTTTCTATTTCAGTATTTATGTTACATGAGTTTTTTTTAACAGCTTTGTATTATTTTGACAATTTTTGTGACATGTTTGTAATAGCAGAGCATAATGCAATGTGTCATACCATGTCAAGTCATGCTGGATTATGCATTACTACTGACAGATCATAAAATGACATAGCATCATAATGGCATAATAGTTAAATATTCTATTGTTTTACCTGTAACATCACTAAAGATAGCTGCTCTGATGTACAGACTGAAAGATGGTATCTTCTTTTCTCCTGTTTGTGTTGGAATGAAGCAGATTGACAAATGACACTTTCTACATGAAAAGAAAGGTAAGTATTCAGTGTACTAATAAGAGGAGCAGCTGTTTTCAATATCCTTGTGTTAGTCTGGAATTATTTTCTTAGGATGCTGAAAACAGCTGCTTGGCTAATTTGTCATGTAGTGCTTCAGTTTTCTTACTGAAACTGTGAAAAGCATCAATCTGTTTTCATTACAACACAAACAGGAGAAAAGACGATACAAAATAAGGTATACCTGTTTCAATCTGTACTCAGTGACAACTACTCAGTGATTTTGAGAATAAAATAATATAAACATAAAAATAAAGAGATCTTTTGACTTGATGTCATATTATGCACTACTGGTACAGGCAGTCCCCGAGTTACGCGGATCCGACTTACGTCGGATCCGCAGTTACGAATGGGGCCCTTCCTCTCCCTGGTCTCCAGCAGACCAGGGAGAGGAAGCAAAGCGGCGGAACATGCGGGCAGCGGACAGCCCAGACGTGTCTGGGCTGTCAGCTGGCCGTGTGCTCCGCGGCTTTGCTCTGCTCTGCTCCCCGTCCCCCTGGTCTGCAGACCAGGGGGACGGGGAGCAGAGCAGAGCAGAGCAGAGCAGAGCAGAGCAGAGCAGAGCAAAGCGGCGGAACACGCGCCGTCTGGGCTGTCAGCTGGCCGTGTGTTCCGCCGCTTTGCTCTGCTCTGCTCCCCCTCCCCTCTGCAGACCAGGGGGAGGGGGAGCAGAGCAGAGTAAAGCCGCGGAGCCCGAGGGCAGCAGGATAGCCACGGCGCGTCTGGGCTGTCCTGCTGTCTGCGTGTTCCACCGCTTTGCTCCCCGTCCCCCTGGTCTTTATACCAGGGGGACGGGGAGCAAAGCAGAGCAAAGCCACGGAGCCCGAGGGCAGCAGGATAGCCACGGCGCGTCTGGGCTGTCCCGCTGCCCCTGTGCTCCGCGGCTTTGCTCCGGATGCCTGTGGTACAGCAGCTGGGGTGCTGCCGGTTGGTCCCATAGCGCCGCTCTGGGCGCCACTGGACCAACCCAGCAGCACCCCAGCTGCTCTGCCCCAGGTGTCCCCAAGTCAGCAGCTGCTGAAAATGACCAGTGGCTGACTACAGGATGCCCCTACCCCGGGCTTCCTGGACTCAGCCGCTGATCAGTTTCAGCAGCAGCTGACTTGGGGATGCCTGGGGTCCTTAAGTTGAAACTGTATGTAAGTCAGAACTGGCGTCCAGATTCAGCCACTGTTGAAACTGATCAGTTTCAGCAGCGGCTGAATCTGGACGCCAGTTCCGACTTACATACAGATTCAACTTAAGAACAAACCTACAGTCCCTATCTTGTACGTAACCCGGGGACTGCCTGTACTATAGAAATCTAATGAAATAATGCAAAATAATAAAACATAAAAAATGCATAAAAGTTCTATAAACCAAAATAAATTTTGAATCATAATTTAGATATGAGCTGAAATTTTGACTTTCCCCCCAAGATAATATTTTAAGAATGATTTAAAAAATAAATTTGATGTGTTATTTAGAACACACTTGTCCTTCCCCCCATTTGGAATTAAGACAAAATGAAAATTCTGACTTTAGCCAGCTCTTCTTATTAGCCATTCAAGATGAATACGCAATAAGAAAGTTGTAATCACTGTATGGATAATAGATTTTGTGGAAAACATTTGTGGAAGGCCCTGTAGGAGACAGAGAATAATTTAGACTTCTAAAGGGTGTGTGTATGTGTGAGTGCATTTGTGTTATAAACACTATATATAAAGCTTTTGCATTCAAATCATACAGTTTCTTCCCCACAATACTGCTGGGAAAACGCAGAACCCATGTCATAGATTTTGGTAAAATATTATAAACTGTTAAATTGCCTAGGAAAAAAATACTTTAATTAACCCAGTGATAAATGTCTTAGTGGTCTGTCCATGGCTATTAATTTTTCATGGATTTTTAAAATATGTTTTCAGCATTTTTTCTCTCTCCTAATCAGACATTTTTATAGATAATAAATCTAATTGACTCTCTAAAGAAGCAAATACTCTTCTCAACTTTGGATGCTTATGAAAATATTTTCAAGTAGAGCCTAAGAAGTAGCTTTGGAAACCAAAGACAAGTATCATGTGTTTTATTAGCCAAATCAACAGGCTCTTGGGGAATGTCAGGGAGACTCTGTGGTAAGAGACACCCCATCCCATGCTCTCACAACTTCAGTCTTATTTGAAGTCACACAGGGTATATCTAGACTACAGGGTTTTTTGTTTTTTTTAAATGGCCTTTTTTTCGAAAAAACTTCACCTGCGTCTAGACTGCCACTGTGTTCTTTCAAAATTAAATTGAAAGAACACGGCGTTTTTTTTTACTGCGATAAACCTCATTTTACAAGGAATAATAGCTTTTTTCGAAAGTGCTCTTTCAAAAAAAGGTGTTCTTGAATGCAAACAGTGATTTTTCGAAAGAGGGCATCCAGACTGCCTGGGTGCTCGCATTCGAAAAAACAGCTCTCTTTTTTGAAAAAAATGGTTGCTGTCTAGATGATCTCTTTCGAAAGACGCTTTTTCAAAAGATTATTCTGAAAAAGCCTCTTTTGAAAGAGGCTTGTAGTCTAGGGCTGTGTCTAGACTGCAGGGTTTTTTCGAAAAAAGTACCCTTTTTTTCAAAAAAACTTCACCTGTGTCTAGACTAAAGCCGTGTTCTTTCGAAATTAAATCGAAAGAACGCGGCTTTTCTTTTGACGGCGGTACTCCTCATTTCACGAGGAAGAACGCCTTTTTTCAAAAGTGCTCTTTCGAAAAAAGGTGTTTTTGAATGCAAACAGGACTTTTTCGAAAGAGAGCATCCAGACTGCTTGGGTGCTCTCTTTTGAAAAAGCGGCTCACTTTTTCGAAAGAAGAGGTAGTATTCTAGATGCTCTTTTTCGAAAGAAGCTTTTTTGAAAGTATGTTTCGAAAAAGCCTCTTTCAAAAGAGGCTTGTGGTCTAGATGTAGCCTAGATGTACCCACAATGTCCTGTTACTCTTAAGATTTCCTCACGCCTATTTTTCTATTTCATCTGTGATGGATATAATGTAAAAAGAAGTGGCTCATCACCTCAAAAAATAGAAAAAATATTATAGCTGCCTAAAGACATAACACATTTCCACATTTGGCCCACATATTGCATTTCCAGTTAGCTAAATCTGCTCAACCATTTCACTGAGAATTTCCCAGAGGATATAGCAGATGTGACTTTCTCGCCACTAGAAAGTGTCACAAATCTCATGAGTTCAGGTCCTTTATAGGCTACTTATGTAGCCTTTCCACAGATCCCCAAAGGTATTTAAGTGCCTAATTCTCATTTAAATATGTGAGCATTAGGTGCCTAAATACCCATGATTCTGGGTTTTAGTTTCCCTGTGCCTCAATGTCCCAGTGGTAAATGGAGATAATAGGGATATAGTGAGGATACATATATGAAAGTCTGTGAGATACTCAGATATTGGGGGCAATCCGGAGCCACTTAAAATAAAAATGTAGGCAGAAGAACTGATGTTTCATAGGAGAGTGAACTCTTCAATCCTGTATTACACCTGTCAGTGCAATGCTGTGCTGAGAGAAAAAAAATCCTTCCTGAGTTCGGAAGCTCTCAGGGTACGTCTAGACTACAGGCTTTTGTCGACAGAAGTTTTGTCGACAGATACTGTTGACAAAGCTTCTGTCGACAAAGAGCGTCTAGACTACATTCAGTTCTGTCGACAAAGCAAGCTGCTTTGTCGACAAAACCCTGTAGTCTAAACACAACCCTAGATGCAATAACACCTTCTGTCGACAGAACTCTGTCGACAAAAGGCATTATGCCTCGTAAAATGAGGTTTACCAGTGTCGACAAAACTGCTGAGTTCTGTCAACGTTATCTCAACAGAACTCAGCGGTAGTGTAGATGCAGGTATAGTTTTGTCGACAAAAGTCCACTTTTGTCAACAAAACTCTGTAGTCTAGACACACCCTTAGACAACACACCTGGGCACAATAACTTGTCACTTGCATATCATCAGTGATCACACAATTAAAGATACATTGAAAGAAAACAAAACTTCACTTTAATACTGTGTCTGAGAAACTTTTGCCTAGAAGTTATTCAAGACTTTTGAAAAAGAAAAAGTCTTAGCATTTGGAATCTAGGTAGCACTTAGCTAAAAGATTATTTATTGTAGCATCTGAAATGGAAGATTATATCATTTTCCTTAGTTATCCCGGACATTAATGGGAATACATGGATAAGAACTTGATTTTTTTCAGGAATAATTGTAAAATAAATCAATTCACTAAGTCGGTGCTTAACAAGGAAATCATACTGCACAACCCCTGTGCCACACCCATTAATAACAATGCTCTTGATTTACTACGATTTATTTCACAGGTAGGCTAATTATATATGCCATTTTCATTGTGTTCACTGGGGCTAGAGTTTCTCTGAGCTTTGTACAGGGTGTGGGGAAAGCCAGGAACGCTTTATTGCAACTGGAGCTGAGCTAGGGCTGCTCCCTCCATGGGCTCCATGATGGACATCAAGCCAAAGTGATTGAAAAGACGTGGACCGTGCTTTCTTTCTACCCCAGGCCGTGTAGTAGGTCAGGTCTACAAGTGCTAGCAGACAATAGGATATTAACGGCGTAATCCTTCCCTGAACCCCTTCTGGGGCAGTGACACAAAGAAGTGACAATAACTATAACAGGACTTTTTTATATTTAAGGATTTAATGCTTCATTCTCCCTCCCCCCACCCTCAATTCCCTTTTGTGTGGGAAGAATTTTGTTTGGTAATAATTTTAACTTCCCCAAGGTGGAAAAAAGGAGACAAGTGCTTCTACACTTTAGACTTCTTGTAAGTCTCCCAAATGACAAAAATGTTTTATAATTGCCCTTTATCTCAGAAATAGTATTAATCGGCAATGTGAATGATTGAGCTCTGAAAAAAAATCAAATAAATTAAAAAGGAAAAAAATGCCATTAACTAGGCCCATCTCTGCAATCTATTAACAGGCTAAAATTAGGGCATGCTCAGAAGAAATCACTGTATAAGCATACAACTAGTCACTAAACAGTTTATTCAGGATCATTACAGTGGAAATTAATTTATGCTATACTAATAGATGTCTGGTCTTAGAGACCTTGCTTCCACTGAAGGAAAATATTAAAGAATTAAATCCATTTACACATATCTGGGCTACATTCTTTAATATGTGTGTTTAAGGACATGTTGATTTAATCACTTTAAAATTATTGCAACTGTATCTATTATTCTTATTACTTTGTTAATATCAGTCTGTCTATACATCTATATACATCTATGCACACATATTCTGAAGTTAATAAATATTGTTATGAACCTCATGTAAAACTCTTAACACAAACTGAGATCTAAAAGAAGAAAGAATATGTCAAAGTACAGGTGCATACTTTATACAGGACAAAGAAAATGCAATCTAACTCCTGATCCTTCAGACCTCACAGTCCCCCAACTTCCTTTGAACTCAATGGGCAGGATTTCAATCTCAGTCACACCAGAGAAAATTTGAAACAACTTCATTCATGTCAAATGAGCTAGTCTGGATGAAACAGAGAACAATCTGGTGCGATGGGAATTGTATATGTTTGAGAATGGTCTAATCCTACACTATATGAATAGCTTCATCTCAGTCAATGAGATTTATTATGTGATTATGAACATGTAAGAACAGCGCCTTAGGTTACATTCCCAAGTCATCATCCCTGTTTCCTGGAGTGCAGTGCAGAGTGTTGGCACGCCAATAATAGGTAATGGCCATGTAAGAAAATGTTCTCTTAGGTGAAAAGATTACGTTTTGTCAGTGACAGGAAATTCCCCAGTAATGGCTTTCATAGGAAGAACATAAGAATGGCCATACTGGGTCAGACCAAAGGTATTTGACCCAATGGCCATACTGGGTCAGACCAAAGGTATCTTGACTGCCGACAGTGGCCAATGCCAGATGCCCCAGAGAGAGGGAACAGAACAGGGAATCAAGTGATCCCTCTCTTGTCATCCATTTCCAGCCCGACAAACAGAAGCTAGGGATACCATTTCCTACCCATCCTAGCTAATAAGTATTAACCTCCATGAATTTATCTAGTTCTTTTTATCTAGTTTTTATCTAGTTTTTTAACTAGGACTGTTAAAGTCCTAGTCTTCACAACATCCTCTGACAAGGAGTTCCACAAGTTGACTATGTGCTGCATGAAGAAAAACTTCCTTTTGTTTTTTTAAACCTGCTACCTATTCATTTCATTTGGTGACCCCTAGTTCATATATTATGGGAACAAGTAAATAACTTTTCCTTTTTGACTTTCTCCATACCTGTCATAATTTTAATAGACCTTTATCATATCTCCCCTTAGTCTCCTCTTTTCTAAGCTGAAAAGACCCAGTCTTCTTAATCTAGTGTTAGGCAATGTTCAAATACAGAACAAGATGGTTCCAGTATCAAAGAGCTTACAATTTAAATATAAAACATGAGACAACTGGGTGATACAGGCAGAATGACAGGAGAACACAAAAAACAATGGGGCAAGTGGATTGGCTGACAGGGTTACACATATCAGTAGCTTAAATTTTTGGTAGACAAGACAAAGGAAAGTTTTAAAGGATGGATCTGAGGGAGAACAATGAAGTGGCATTGCAGATGGTTAGGAGAGATACTTTACAAGCATGAGGGGTGATCATGGGAGAAAGCACGAAGGTTCTTGTTTGAAAATTTAACAAATGGGCAATGGGGACTGGCATCCTGGGTTGTCAGAAGCAGAAGCCAACCTTTCAGTACTGATTCAGGTAAGATAGGTAGGTGGAGAGAGGCTGTTTAGGGTTAGGGAAGTGAAATCAAGCAGCTCATCTTGGATCACATAATGAAGAGGCAGCTAATGGAAGGATGCAACAAAGTTGGTTAGGAAAATGATCTTGCAGCATTGTTCAAAATGGATATGAGAGGAGCCAGCCTGTAATTTTTCGTAGATCGCATAGTTGAGCAAATATAATATGGGATGGTAACAAAAGATAGTTAAAGCTATTTTGATGCCTACATCATTAGACACAATGCGAAGAAGAAGCACTTATATAATAATAACACTACACTTTAAATGCTGTGGAGGTGAGTCAAATTTGCGACAGAGCACTCGTATCGGTACTGAAGTCGCAACTCCTCATAAATCACATTTTCTGGGGATTTAAATACGAGAAAAGGGACTTTGTTTTGCTTTCCTAACGGGGTCAGTTCTAGTGGTTAAACTTTTCTACCCCTTTTGGAAATGTTTCCCTTTTCATACATCTGCCAACTTTCCCAATGCCATGCATCAAAGCCTATGTGGAAGAATTCTAAACTCTTCTTCTCTGAAGGAGAGACATAGTTAAGTAGCGTGGAATTTAAGTTCCACAAGCATCCAAGAGTGTGCATGAGTGTGGTCAAATTATGAAATGCGTAGATATGTTTGTGTGCGCCAAGGGCAGGAAGGCAGAGCAGAGCATCCACATCCACTTGGATATTTATTCTGTAGGAAGAAAGAAAAACTAGCGTGGTGTTGGGCAGCGCACACAAGGAACAATGGTACAGAGCAGTGGGATGAAGTTTCGTCTCAGAGCGTCTGTTGTGAGATGGTGCCAAAATTATGGCATTCAGCTCTGTTAGGAATCTGTCAAAGTGCTGAAAGGAGTTTAAAGGAAGGCAATGGCAATTAGTAGAGTGCTTAAGTTAGACTGTAAGAACAAAGGCCCAGAGCATGCCACCCTGTGGATAAACTCACGGGCTGGTCATAGTTATGTGAAAAGGCTACATGGACTAGTGAAGGGTCAGGGACAACACTTCTGACACATCCACAGGGAAACCCTATCCCTCCCATTCTTTCAGAGTTAGCATTCCTGCCTGTGGCTTTGCCTCTGATAGGGGGAGTAGGGCTATAGTACTTCCCAGCACAGCCCCCTCCTCGCCATGTCCCCAAAACCCAGAGAATTCAAAGGGAACAGAAGGAGTCAGGCAATAATACCACTTAGGCTCAAATCTCCTGACTCTGATCATTCATGATTGTGTTAGTGGGTTTTCTTCTATTTCTTTCTCTCCAGGGAAGAATTTACATGAAGAGCAGTTGAGAGCACCCTGCACCTGGCAGAGCTGGGTCCTTAAATAACTTCACTACAATAGAACCTCAGAGTTGTGAACGCCAGGGTTACAAACTGACCAGTTAGCCACACACCTCATTTGGAACTGGAAGTACAACAGTAGCAGAGAGACATAAAAAGGCAAATACTGTATGTGTTAAATGTAAACTGCTAAAAATATGGGGAAAACAGCATTTTTTCTTCTGCACAGTGCAACTTCAAAGCTGTATTAAGTCAATGGTCACTTGTAAACTTTTAAAAGAATCATAATGTTGTGTTCAGAGTTACAAACATTTCAGAGTTAAGGGCTATCTCCATTCCCAAGGGCTGTGTCTAGACTGCATCCCTTTTCCGTAAAGCGCCAGTCTAGACGGGGATCTTTCGGAAAATAAAGCCCTATTAAAGGAATAAGGGATCTTTCGGAAAGGGCTTTATTTTCCGAAAGATCCCCGTCTAGACTGGCACTTTTTTCTGGCAAAGCTCCGAGCCAGAAAAAAGCGGCAGCCATGTTTATGCAAATGAAGCAGGGGGGGATTTAAATCCCCGCTTCGTTTGCAATTGCGATGTGTCTAATTTGCATCCCTTTTACGGAAAAGGGATGCAGTCTAGACACAGCCACGCTGTTAGTAACTCTCAGGTTCTACTGTGCATGTATGCTTTTCATGGAGAGCTACCCATTAGGACACTGTTCCCCGCAGCCCCTGCTGGCTGGAAATGGCAATCTGCAGTCAATGGGAGCTGTGAGTAGCTATACTCTCAGATGCACAGGTAAACAAAGTGTCTGGTGGCCCACCAGGGGCTAACCCTGGGAAACTGCATCTGGCCTGGGGTCCACTTATTGCCCACGCCTGGTCTCCATAGAGCAACTCAATGGCTTTAGTGGAGTCACTCAAGGTATGCATTTTAGCCTATCATGTCCTCCCATATGTAGCTCCCTGAAGACAGTGCAATAAATGCCACTCAGATATTAATTTCACCAAGCGGGAAAAAAATGGATTCATCTGAATTAAAATGCACTCACACCTTTTCTCGGTCACAAAAGACACTTGCTCAACTCAGTCACTTATTCATTTTAAAGGTTGTCATGCAAATGTCTTCCCTGGATTGAGGATAGCATCCACTTTCCATTTTAAAAATAACTTGTAGTTGAGATGATGGTTTTTAATACCCTGGAAAAAATAGTAGGATCTTTGCCTTTTTTATTTCATAATTACTCTGTCTGCTGCCATAATTAATAGTAGAAAGTTTTCAATAAAGACACACTAATAATCTCCAGATGTTCATAGCAAGCAAAATAATCAGAGCATGTCAGCATATTTGGAAAAATATATTCTAGAAACATTTCTATTTTTAAAACCATCAAAATATATGTACATTTATAAACAGTACTGGTGAAACAGCAGACGAGGTTGAGGTTGTTTGACAAAATTCCAGTTAACATGTTAATCCATTTCCCATAAGCAACCATGTCAGTCCATTCAAAACAAGCAGAGTGGATATTATTTTTAACCCTCCTCATTCATTCATTCATTCATTCATTGTATTCCATCCCCATTCATTCATTCATTCATTCATTCATTCATTGTATTCTCTTTATACTTAGCTTATAAGGAGGCAGGAATTATTTTCCTGTATGTCTATACAGCACCTAGCCTAATGGGGTACCAACCCACCTGGCACCTTTAGGGGCTAATGTAATACAAATAATAACCATTTGCCATGTGCTTGCACCATTCAGGGACACAGTCAGTGAGATTAGCAGGCCTACAAGGGAAAATAACAGGCACTAATTAGACAAATGTGTCTTAAAAACCTTTCTCCCATACTAGCCTATGTGGCTCTTTGTCAGTCTCTAGACTAGAGCACATCTTGAGGTTTAAGAGTTTGCCACTGGCATTGCATTAGCAATCTGGTCATTTAGCGGCTCATGCTTAGTCCCAGGTTCAATCCCCACAGATGTTCTAGGAAGGAACAGTTATATAAAGCTCTGGCTTCATGACCCAGGGCTACCCCTGGGGAAGGAGCAGCATGTAGTTGTACTGCCATAGGAGCAGCCTGGGGACTGAATAGTGACTCAGAGTCCCAATTTAGTCCCGCCTTTCTTATTGTTCCTGGAGTGAACTGTGTGTCTTAGTCCTACACCTGATGTGGATTAAAACCTCCTCCACACTGGCTCAGTTGTGCTGTCTGCTGTCTGGAAGTGGAGACAAGGTATTATCTGCTCTCTGTGCACCACTGAGAGGCACTACAAGACCCATGACAGCTGCTGCACCTCCTATGCAGTTAAATGGAGTTTACCCACTTCCCACTTGGGGAACATGGAGTTTAGGTTTGTTCCCCCACTTTTTAAATACAACCACAGCACCACTGCTCCCAGGCACACACTGCTGAGATACACAGCCCCTCTGAGAGAAATAAGGGGGTACCGTATATTCCCTTAATCCTCTGGCCAGGTGCATGACGCAGCACATGACTGGACCTTTAATGAAGGGGACAATATTATTATTATTATTTTAATTCACTATTTTACAAATCTTGATATGAGTTTAAAAATCCGGAGGGCCAAAGCCCTCTATTGGGATGGACACATGAGAAGGGTTATATTAATCCACAGAACAGGGACAACGTGGATAATGGCTGAATACATTTCTCCACTCTAGAACGAAGTGGTCCCCTCTAGATTAAAGGATAATTCAGCTTCCATGCCCACTCCTTTCTCGGCCTGTAGGTTAGTGGGTAGTTAGTATCAACAGTGATGACTCTTGAAATGTGCACACTAGGCCCTGAACTGAAAACACCAAACTTACATCAGTGTAACCGAAACAAGACAGCTTATTCCCAGAACCAAAGAAACAAAAACTGAACAGAGAAACAAACCCAATCCAACAACACCACACACACAGAAAGGATACGGGAAGTGAAGACCAAAACCACACACACACACACACACACAAAAAGGATGGGAGGAGTGAGGGAGTGAAGACCAAAACTACTTTATAGGCTCTAACCAAAACTACTCTATAGGCCTTAATCCACCTATGATATTACTGCATGGCAGTGAATGAAGGAGACAAAGGGATTGCTGGAGATGGCAGAGATGTATTAGCTGGAACAAATTATATTGAAACCAAACTACCTGCCATGCTCTAGCTTCAATATTGACTTTCTGGGATCCAAACCCCTTCCAATAGGATGATTATCTTATTTTCATTATGTGTTCCTTAGCCCTGGTCCACACTAGGGAGTTATTTCGAATTAACTCCCCTTATTTCAAAATAATAAGTGGAGTGTCCACACTGCCAAAGCCCATTATTTCGAAATAACAGGCTGGTTATTTCAAAATAATAACTCCTGCTTTTCATGAGGAATAACGCTTATTTCGAAATTGTTATTTAGAAATAGCGACAGAGCGGACACTCAGCCTGGCCACGCCTGACAACTCCAATGCTCCCCTTCTTCTGTAGAGCTTAAAGCTGCAGGCAGAAGGGAAAGGGTTTGAGTCACGATGGAAGCTTTGCTAACCCCATGATACACAGCACCCATCCCACAAGTCTTCCCTTTGTGCGTCCCCTGGCTGCCAGCACTCCTGCAGTACTCTTGGCTGCTACTGGCCAGAGGCAAAACATGGCACCAGCCTGGACTGGTGTGGAGATCCAGGACCTCATCGAGGTCTGGGGGGAGGAGACTAACCTCCAGGATTTCTGCACCCAGTCTACATGAAAATAAAAGAGCTCTGGCAGGCCTATACTTAGGCCATGGAGCAAAATGTATACTCTGGGGCGGCTCCTCACACCTGCTGCTACTACAAGAAGCTGGGTGCCATCCTGGGAGGAGGGACGTCAACAGGGTTCCCTCTAAGGTGGGCGCCTGTGTGGGTGTGCACCAAGAATTTGCCTCCCGCCCACCTCCTCAAAAGACCTGCGAAGTGGCTGTTCAGTGGGGCCGCGTAGCAGGTGGCAGCTGCTCCAGCAGCCCCAGTTAGGGTCAGAGCTGGAGGCTGCATGGTGGGCAGTAGTGGCTCCAGTCAGGGTCAGAGCTGAAGGCTGTGTGGCAGGCAGAGGCTGCTCCGGCGGTCCTGGCTGGGGCCAGAGCTGGATGCCGGTGCGGGCGGCAGCTGTCCAGCAACCCTAGCTGGGATGTGGGCTGATCCTGCCAAGCTGGAGTATCCCTCCCTGTGGTGCACCAGGCACCACGGAGCTGGAGCAGCCTGCTGGTTGTTCGTAAGTAGTAAGCATCATACAGGAAGAGTGATGTTAACTAGTCACACCCCTATTTTGAATAGGTGCTTAATAGCTGGGTTTTATTGTTTTATAGAGGTTTTTTTTGTGTGTGTACTAGGTTGGTTATTGGTTTTAAACCACACACCTGGTGGCCTTTTTTGAGCTTTTAAAAGATTTTATGTAAGATATATTATTTTTTGTATTTTATAGGAATACCTTTAATTATTTTCACATTTTTATTTTAATGATAATTTTTTTTGTTTTAGTTGCATTATTATTGACAAAGGGATTTAGGGTGTTTAGTTTGGGTTTCTCTTTTTATTTTCTCTTATTTTATGTTTAATATTAATCACTTAAGGAAAAAAAAGTTAAACTTTGTGAAAGCATCAGGACACTTGAAGCGTTCACTAACAAAAGTTAAGGCTTTCAGTCGATGCCCACTGCCAGATAAAGAGTAGCTGTCAGTTTTGTAACCTTGCATAATATATTTGAATGGATTTTTTAGTGGAATTTTTAAAAAGCTCATTTTATATATAGTATTTTTTTGAAAATTTGAGGTCCCTTGCTATGTTTATTATGACACTAAATGTTTTAAACTTTCTTGGCTTACCTTTTACTAGCAGAAGTTTTGAACTTTTTTGTTTTTAAAATGATTTTGGACTTTCAAAGAGCTTGGGGGGAGGGGGCTGTGTGTAAATTTCAGGTTATGAACAAATGACTCATTTAAGTTGCTTATATTTCTGAACTATTAATTTTTTTATATTTAAGGTGTGACCAAGGCATTTTTTGTTTTGTTTTGTTTTTTCCAGCTGAGATCTTTTTTGGCTTGGCCTTTGATAACTTCTGTATTTTAACAATGTTTAATTCCATGTTTTCCTTCCATGTTTCAGCTATCTGATCTTCAGTACATTTTTAATAGTTAAACAATTTAAATGGGATTGTTCTTATACCTGCTGCAACCATCACAATTCATTATTTACAGGCTCATTTGTTAAGAAGCATCCATTTCTTTCAGAATGACTGGAAGGCCTTCCGTGTTGTGTGTGGTGATCAATCACATAGTGCAGGGGTGGTCAATAAGCAGATTGTGGGACAAATACAGTACATTGGCACTTGGAGTCAGCCATAACGATAAGGATGTTTGGGAGAAAGTGCTGATTTAATAGCGCTTTTTATTTTTTGTGACTGGGAAAGGGCAGTTTAGTATTCTTTTTTCCATAACATTTAAAGCTCCAGCTATTCCCCATGGGTCTCACGCTACTAGCGGATAGTGTTAGCCTCAGAGTCTCACTGACCTTTTTTTTTTTCTAAAGGCAGGAGCCACAGCCTACTGAGCCATACGCATCACAGGGTAGTTCACAAGTTTGGGATAAAATCCCCTCTGGAGTTCTGTTCTCCCTTCTCGAGGGAGGTTGAGAAGTTGTGGGGAGATTGTGGGGAGGGGGAACCCAGGCTCACTCACTACGCTGGGTTACGGCCCAGGGACCCTAAGGCAGCGGCAACAAGCAGGGCTTCTGCCACTCCCAATCTGGCAGCTTTTCCCTGGGCCACTTCTCCAAAACAATCCTTCCCAGGACCTTTTCTTTGGTACCTGCTCATCAGTCCTAAGCTCACACCCACACAGCTCTTCTACACCACTCTTCTTTCTTCTTGTCCTTCCCTCTTTTCCTTCCCCCTTCCTAGTCTGGGGGAAGCCCCTTTAAAGTGGCACCAAAGGCCACTTTGCTGCAGGTGTTTAATTAGGCTGTGGCTTCTAGCAAGTTTCAATTGACCCCAGGTGCCTGCCTGGTCACATGAATCTGATGAAGTGGGTCTTTGCCCACGAAAGCTTCTGCTCCAATAAATCTGTTAGTCTATAAGGTGCCACAGGACTTCTCGTCGTTTATGCAGACTCAGACTAACACGGCTATCCTCTGATACTTGCCTGGTTACGCGGGACTTAGGTTTTGGCCTTTATTTATATTCAGGGAAGAGAAAGCTGTTTACCCAAGCTCCAGCATGTATTCCATCCATGGCATATATAGGTCACCCCCCCCCCCCGCCCCATCATCATCGAGTCTGGCCAGGACACACCCGGTGTCAGTCTCCACGTGGGTGGGGTTGTGGAGGAGGACGACAGTGATGATGATGAGCAGGAGCATGAGCAGGCCAGCTAGGACACCATGCTTGCCAGCCAGGAGTTGCTCCTCACCCTGGAGCCAGTTCCTGAGCCTCCTCTTCAGGCAGCCAAAGGCACACTCCACCACCATATGGCACTTGCTGAGCCTGGCACTGAAGTTCTTCTAGGCGGGGTGCAGGCTACCCATGTAGGGCTTCATGAGCCAGGGGTAGGCTGTGTTGCCCAGGATGCAGCTTGGCGTGTCCACATCCCTGACCCTGGTGGTGCACTTGGGGAAAAAAGTGCCGGCGTGCATCTTCTAGAACAGACTTGAGTTCTGGAAGATGCGGGCATCATGTGCCTTCCCCGGCCAGCCGATGTGAATGTCCAGGAACCGTACCCCACCAGGGCCTGCAGCACCATCAAGAAATACCCCTTCCTGTTGATGTAGTCTGAGGCCTGGTGGTTGGGGGTGGGGCTGTGTGTGTCATCGATGGCCCCCCGGCAGTTGGGGAAGTCCATGGGGGCAAAGCCATACACGATGGGGTTGATGTTGCCCAGAGAGACGACCCTCCGCAGCAGCACAGCGTTGATGGCCTTGACTACCTGGAGGGGTACGGCCCTGACCATTGATTCCCCACGCCGAACTGGTTCCCCACAGAGCAGTAGCTGTCTGGCGTGGCGAGCTTCTACAGGGCAATGGCATTGTGTTTGTGCAAGGGGATGTCTCTCAGAGCACGAGGAAGGTGGCCTTCTGCATGTGGAAGTTGAGGAGCCGTCACTGGTCGTCCCATCACTGCATGATGATGCAGGTCCCACCAGTCCATATTGGTCTCCCTCCACCAGAAGTGGTGTTCCATGGTATGCAGGGATCGAGGGTCATTTGCTGTAGGGGTTAGTGCCAGGGCCTGGGGGAAAGGGTCCTGTGGTTTAGGCTGGTCGTCGTTGTACTGAAGCAGCACATGGGCATTGTGGATGAACTGTGCCATGAGGTGCAGAACAAGGCCCCTGAGCCTGACACTGCTTTGCAGCAACTCTGGCTCTATGTAGGAAGTGCTGTGGTGGCCACAAGGGCAACCAGAGCACACGGTGTGAGTTTGGTGTCTCATGAGGGGGTAGGCAGTGGAGGAGTAGCATGTGAGATGTGGCTGTAGAGAGGAGCCCCTTTAAGCTCGTGTCTCAGCTAGCCTCAGCCAGCAGCCACAGGAAGTGTCCACCCTCCTGGTACCCTTCCCAGACTGTTTCTGGGGGCTTTAAATCTGATGCAGGCGCCAATCAGTGTGGACGCGCTATTTCAAAATTATTATTTTGGGAATTTAAGTAATTAAGTTATTTTGAAATAATTACCTAGTGTAGACGTGCCCTCGATGTCTTTCATGGCTACAGAGTCAAGGATTATTCTTGAGACAGCACGGAAAATAATCTTATTCCTGCTGCATCACATGAAATCAATGAAACCACCAGTGAAGTAAGGAGCAGCATGACCATGTACCTCTTTTCTGGCATATTTGCTTTCACTACACTTCTTAACAAACAAACAAGTACCAGGTCTGTACCCTGTTTCCATTCTGACCTCCGTGGCTACCTGTGCAAAAGGATAGCTAAGTTAGCTTATTAGTTCAGGAAATAACATTCCGAAAGCTTGGCCCAGTGATATCCCACTGGTTTTAATTTGTGTACCATTATCCAATTTCTGTATCAGAACAGCCTTGCCACTGCAGAATTCAGAAAGCAGCTTATTTATATGTAGATGCAGCTATATGACATTTTGAAATGCCATACATTTGCATATGAAGGTTTCACTTTTTTTTTTGGGTAAACAGAATCTGTTGTGACTTCCAAAATAATGTTTAAACTAAAGTAATGCTTTCCAAGCAAGATCATCCTTAAAATTAAAACAAAACAACTCATTATTATAACTTGGGCACTGTAGCTACTGGTGGTGGCTTTAGGCACATCTTTTTGATGTATTGCTATACTTTTGACACCAAACAGAGCACGGAAAGCAAAACTTGCAAGACCTGAGTATTTTATAGGAAATGGTTAGAGGTAATCTGTAATATAAATCAATATTTATAAATAAACCTTAGACACGTGATGAAAGCTTGTGGCCACCCTAAGAAAGGCTATGGGTCAGGTTCATTACAATAACTATGAGGGTAGTATTGATTTTTTGTCACAGATCTTCCACTTGAAAATAAGAGCATGTATTTTGTCAAAGAGCTGTTTGGGGCTCTGGAATTGCAAATCCCTGTCTACCTGAAACTCCAGACAACCCCATGAAAATGGAGTAGATTTTTATCTATTTTGCTTATTATTCAAAGAAGGATGAAGTTGAGGCAAATGGTATGCAGGTAAAGTTTAAACTTGGGCATGTTAATGTTGAAAATCCAGTAGCATTAGGAAAAGCATCTCAATTTCACCATGCAAGCAACTTGTAAAGTTTCTACATGTACATCAGAAGAGAGATGCCCCTTTCCCCATCATGCTTAGAGCTGGACATCAAGCCACATGTTGGGAAGTTAATTCAGATCTCCTCCAGTGATAGTGGAATAGGTGTCATATACAGTAAAACTCCCTTAGTCCGGCATCCAATGCTCCGGGACTCCTGATGGTCCGGCACCATCAGGAACCCGGAAGTGCTGGGGCAGCCGGACAGGCTTCCCCCATTCAGCTGCTGCTGAAACTGACCAGCAGCTGAATCGGGGAAGCCGGGAGCAGAGCAGCTGGGGTGCTGCCGGGTTGGTCTCGTAACGCTGCCCCTCGGGGCTGCAGGACGAACCCGGCAGCACCCCAGCTGCTCTGCCCCAGGGGTCCCCGATTCAGCCGCTGCTGAAACAGATCAGCGGCTGATTCTAGGAAGCCCGGGACAGAGCTGATCTGCCCCGGGCTTCCTGGAATCAGCCGGTGATCTGTTTCAGCAGCGGCTGACTTGGGGACCCCTAGGGCAGAGCAGCTGGGGTGCTGCCAGGTTGGTCCCGCAGCGCTGAGGGGCAGCGCTACGGGACCAACCCGGCAGCACCCCAGCTGCTTTGCCCCAGGCATCAGGATTCAGCCGCTGCTGAAACTGACCAGTGCTGCGGGGTTGGTCTCATAGCGCTGCCCCTCAGCGCTGCGGGACCAACCTGGCAGGACCCCAGCTGCTCTGCCCTAGGGGTCCCCAAGTCAGCAGCTGCTGAAACAGATCAGTGGCTGAATCGGGAACCCCTGGGGCAGAGCAGCTGGGGTCCTGCCGGGTTGGTCCCGCAGCGCCGTCCTTTGGCGCTGCGGGACCAACCCAGCAGCACTCCAGATGCTGTGCCCCAGGCGTCCCCAAGAGCAGCTGGGGTGCCGCCGGGTTGGTCCCGCAGCCCCAAGGGGCAGCGCTACGGGACCAACCCGGCAGCACCCCAGCTGCTCTATTGCAGGCATCCCCGATTCAGCTGCTGCTGAAACTGACCAGCAGCGGCTGAATCAGGGACGCCTGGGGCAGAGCCAGACTATCGTAAGGGGGGGCTATGAGGGGCCTGGGGTGGCATCCCCTCCCACCCCACTCCAGACCCCTCATAGCTCCCCCTTCTGATAGTCCGGCATAGCTGATAATCCGGCACCCCCTGGATCCTAAAGGTGCCGGATTATCGGAAGTTTACTGTATTTTGTTTTTTATTGGATGACATGGGACTCAAAATCCTTTCTGTTGTTACGAATTGTTAATAAAGACATAGCTTGGGATTTGTTTTCATCCACATTCATGCTATCATACATTGTCAAGATGATGACAGAGGATCATGGTTATTTTAAGATGTAGGAATGCTGGTATAATTGAAGGTGACATACTCTTAGTTAATCAGAAATCTGTGGGCCATATCAGCAACTGGTTTAAATCAACACTGCACCATTGATTTGACTACAATTATACCTATTTAAATCTGCTGTGATTCTGGCTCTGTTATTCCATAAGTGGATATCAAAGTAATAAAGAAAACCCATCCCTAAACTTCCTGTTCTGAAGAAGATGGCAAACACTCCCTATCAATTAACAGTAGGGAGGGTTATGCAGCAAAAGTGAGCCCAAAAGTTGTTGCTCTCTGACCAGCATTACAAACATTATTCTCTTCTGTGTCTGATGAAGTCTCAAACATACTCCTACAGAGGCTTTTTTTTTAAAAAAAGAGGTGACCAGCAGTGTTCCCGTGGTGCTTGGACGGCCACCTAAGAGAGATTTAGGTGCCACTCAGCTAACTGGCAGAGCGCCCGTAGCTGTCCATAGCCAGTAGTGTGTTTTCAATTGGTGGTGCACATCCACATATGTCTTGGTGCACATAACAAAATTTATTCCACTGTGGATGGAAAAATTTGGAGGGAACACTGTGACCATTAAGAATGTTGGTAGAAAGCATCAAATGTGACAAATTGGAAGAAGTGACAAAGCTGATGAATACTTTTGATATGACCCTAAAAATAGCAATGAGGTGTTTGCACATTGACACTTTTCTACAGGCAAATGGATATGCATGACCTGAGTTTTAAGACAGGTGTCAAGAATATTGATGTGTGGAGTAAGAAAGATTATTTTGCTGGCACTAGTACAGGAGACAGTTTGCATGATTAATGATGTGTCTCGGTTTTCTTTCTCTCAAGGGAAGTAAGAGGATTACATGTTTGTCACCCCCAAAGAATAAAAGAATCCTGGTTGTGAGGCGAAAAACGGCTTTGCCCCAAAACAAAATATCCCTTTCTTTGCTGGGGTGAAGGAATGGGAACAAAAAAAGATGCAAGCGACCTTAACGGCCAAGAAGAGTCTGGTTGCATGGCTGTGAATATCTTTCATGTTAAGAAAGGTGGAGCTCTATAATAGTGTATGTGATTTGTGTACTGCCTTCAAGCACCATAGAGCTGAAAAACACGGGAAAGAAAAGTGGCTTAGGAAGTTCCAACATACCCATGGGATGAATGTACAGCACTGAATCAAAGAAAATGACAACAAAAACTCATGAGCTATGAACAACACTTAAAGTTCAGATCAGTTCTGAAAAGTGATCAGGGGCTGGGACAGTTGGTACTGTGGGGGTGCTGAGGGCCCCAGAAACAAACTGTAAACCCTGCATATAATGGAAACCACTCTGGATGACTGAATGCAGAAGAACCCCCTCACCTCTGGGTCCAGCACCTACAAAAGGGACTACTAGTAAGAAGAGCATTGCTGTGTCTTATGCCTACTGCCTTTCAGAGCTCGCCGTGCCAGCTGTGCTCACTTTCCAACTATCATTCTTCCTAATGGTCCACTCTACAAACTGAACCTGAGGGCTGAAAGTCAAACCAAGTTTGTTTCTGCTGAGACAACATCAGCAGCAAGAAAGGTTCTGAAGGGCAAACTGTGCTCTTGGTTACACTCCTGCAACCCTGCAGTCCACAAATGATTTCTTCCGTGACTCCGTGTTGAGTCCAGCACAAACATCAATGTTGGTCCAGAGCTGATTGCTCTGATTTGTAATAACTATACTGAGAAGAAATGCATATGAGCACCTTTAACTGTAAGTTAACAAAGGCTTTTTTCCCTGGGAGGGATGAACGTAACATCTATCTGTACCTGTCTATACGCCCATATATATTTGATAAGCGGATTCCTGTACATTCATAATCAGCCTTGGAGCTATCTCCTTAGACTATCTGAGCGGCTGCTTCAGGGATGACTGAGCAGCAGATCAATGAAACAAAACAGGAGTTTCATTCTGAGAAGCGACTACAACTAGGGAATGGTGGAGCAGTGCACCTTAAACCAATTATACTACGCTGTCCCTCTAATTCTCAACTGTCAACCCAGTTCTGAAGAGACTGTTTTATAGTGGAGGCTCACGGGTGGTATAAAGCAGCATTTTAAAAGGTCTTAGCCTTTATTTTAGGACTGCCAGCCTGCTTCTTCATGCATTTAGTAGTTGGTTGAACACATCACACAAAACTTTATAACTGGAAACAAATATAAATGGCAACAATGTCAAACAGTTTTGACCGGTAACAAAGAAATAAAAAGGTTAGCTAAAATCGAAATGTAAAAATAGGCTACAGTTGCCATTTTGGTTATGAGGCTTTTACTTCAATCCTTCTGACAGCCTGATAGCTTTACAGAATCAGTACTGAACCTAACCTTATTTTTAGTTCTGATTATATGAAGCAATCTTTTTTTGTGTTGCTCATGTGCAGCTGAGCTAGTGAGTGACATACTTTCAAATACGTTTTCCCCAGTAACATCTGTATTTATAAACTGTGTTTCCTCAGACAGCAGTTAAAGGGACTTCAAGAGAGAATATGATGGCTCTGGGGTAATAGAAAGAAAGTGGGCAGAGGCAATGAAAGAGAATGTGTCCAACACATAAGCAAACATGCCTGCACATCATGAACTTAATCAGCTCAAGCCATACCAAAAGGGACTGAAAAATGGCAGCGACCCCCCCATTCTAGGAAAAGTTGCATAACTTACATTCAATGTGGGGCACAGGTAGCAGAGGGTGCTAGTGATGTCCAGCTGTACAGCCCCAAGAATGTGGCTGTGACCAAAAGTAAAGAAGGCAGCACCAATGAGAAAAAAAAAAAAAGCAATTCTGTGAAATGCTGGCCCCATACAACACCTGCATTCATACAAGCTGCCAGGAGTGAAAAATGGCTTCAGAGCATGATATTCTGCATGTACTTTATGCCTCCCCAGTAGAGAAGTGGTGAAGGAAGTTCAGGCTGCCGTAAGGGGAAATGTAACAGCAGTTAAAGCGTGGCCTGGTTTCACAGACACCTGATGGAGACAGGGTGTGATGTAGCATCTAAGAAGACCCAGCAACACTGTGCTGGGTGCTAAGCAGGAATGAAAGCCCGAGGAAGATTTACCACCAGGAAGGTGAACTAGTGCTGAGAACAGCCCCCAGAGTATAAGTGCTTATGAAGAAATGGCCCCAGGTGGGACAGCACAGAGAAAGTGGGTTGGTTTGCCAATGTCATGCAGCAATGTTGTTTTTAATGGAAGGAATTCACTGTTTCCCATTCCTGCTCCTATAGGCTGGTGCCATTCTGTGTTGTTTTTCTTGGGTCACCAGCCCTGCACATTCCCTTCTCATCTTCGATTATCTCACTCCGCAGTACTTGTCCCTGACTTTCTTGCGACTGCCCAGACAAGTGTCTAATATCAGCTAACAGCTGTCACTTGCAGCCATGTTTTTCACTACTTTTGTTATATGGGAGGAGAAGGGGAAGAGCTGTGATCCCCATGCCTGTGCACAGGGAAGTAGCTGCACTTTTAAAGGGATGAATCCTATGCTAGTCTCTATTTTTATGCATCTGTTTTCTCCTACATGCTGCATTATCAACAGGGTGATGAGAGTAGGGCTTATGGAATTTACAATCTTACCTTTAATATCTCCCTGTTTTTCTTATTGCATTTTTCTGTTGTGGTTGTTCAGGGGGGAACTGTTTATTGCAATGGACACTGTTTGGAAACTCCAACTGCAGCTCACAATGATGAGAACAGTATATTTCATTTCCCGTAACTGATGCCGAAAAGCCATACCACAGTATCCAATTAAGGGATACTCATATTTATGGCTTCCAACTTTACGTATTACGAGGTAATAATAAAACTAGGTAAAATGCCACAAAAGCAAAATATGCAGTAAGATTTTACATAATACATGTGAAAAATACCTCCCCCCTTTTATTATCCTCAGTGATTAAAAGTGCATGTGATGCAGAACGGCAGTCCTTAACTGTCACCTCTATAACGTTATTAGGAGAGTTTGGCTTCACAGGGGCCAGTTTCACAATAAAAATGTAAGCATTTTAATATTACTCAAGGCTAAAGAAAGAAACATACTACATGAGGCTGTACCAAGCAAGTCTGGCGTACTCACACAGAGACATGGGAAGGTGACCATCCAGTGTTTTATAACTTTAGTTGGCTCTGCCATCACCAGAAGCTACATGCCTCCTAATCCCCGGACTGCCTACCAGAGAAGCAGCACCAGTGCTATGCAGTCTTCACTTTCTTTGGATGATGGCAATATGTTTTCCCAGGAATTTAATAGCCTTTAATTGAATTTTCCCACTATTGATCCATTTCAGACTTTGCTTTCCCCAAAGTAAATCTCTCTCAAATGTACTTCTGAGCAAGCAGGCCTCATTTTTTTTTTAAAGTTTTGTTATGGTCTCTACCCAACAGCAAGATCTGATCATCTGGGCCTCCCTCTCTGTGCATGTTTCAGTGATGTCTGCCATATGAAACCCAGAAATTAGCTTCTTCCTCACTTTCCTGTTCCACAAAAAAATAGGGCTGATAATATTTCCCTACATTGGATGGGCTGAACTTCATTACTATTAGCAAAGTCCATTTTGAACCATGGATGGAAACAGTGCTTTTTTTGTTAAAAAAAAGAACAAAAAGAAAGAAAAAAAAAAGGTGCCGGTACTCCAGGGGAAACGTTCTTGAGCTCTGACTGGAGGTGCTGGTACTGCGTCTGGAGGTGCTGGTACTGCGTACTGAGCAGTACCTTACCATCACAAAAAAAGCACTGCATGGAAAGGGCTATAGAAATAAAATGTATTATTAGTGAAACATGCTCATTATTTATACACTATTTATTTATTTTGCTGTCAGAGAAGTGAAATGTATTTGTGTAAAATAAAAGGATCGCCATTGTGACTTACTTGCTGCTTCTATACACAGTGATATTGTAAATGTACTAAGTGGGGGAAGCTGACAGTGAGGGAGAAAGAATTATTTCTGGAAATGGGGAATTTAGCAAAAATAAAAACTGTCATAAAAACATTCTGGAAAAATCCTGGCTGCACTGAAATCAATCACAACACTTCCACTGATTACAATGGGACCAGTATTTCACCCACCAGTTCTTAAAAGCCTTATTCACTTTTATAAATAATATTTTAAATCACACACTTGACATCCATTTGCCTGGCCATACTCCTTTAAATCACTGAAATACAGAAGGGGGAGCAAAGGTGCAGTTCTAGATGTGTTTAAAATAGTTACAGTTCATGCTGAAGCAATCTGCAAAGGAGAAGTGCTTAAGATGCATTCTGCCTGACAAAATGCTAATAGTTTATCAGTGTAAATAGTATAGATTAATAATATGTCCTTCTCTGGCTACTTCATTTTCAGAACTCAGAGGCCAATGAGATTTATGTCACTTGATTTTAGAATGCTTTTTATTTAATCCTTATCCATTTTAGCTAGATAAAAGTATGTTCCCATTATTAAATAAAATCGCAAATGAAATACCCTTGGGAAGGGGTGTTCTTGATGTACAATACACATAGCTTTAAACGTCAGATAATGTAAAAGAGGGAGATTAAAAAGCCATGGGGAGTAGAAGTCGTCGGGTTTTTTTTTTTAATCAGCCTGAAATATATTTTACTATTATGTAATTCTGTCAAAAATGGATAATGCTTGTCATAATAGCATTGTGCAGAAAGTGCATTCCAATCCAGTGTTGATATAATTAGAAAATGTACTGCCGCTGATTATGTAACTATACATTTAGCTTACACCTATTTTAGAACATGATAATTTAACGCTAACTGTGATACTCATGAGGACATGCTAGACTAGAGGTCTTAAGAGTCATTTTATAAAACAGGAGAACAGCTTTTGAATAATTTCTTAGTAGGTTCTTTGTTATGAACCTGTTTGTTACAAATATCTAATGGACCGATTCTGATTTGCACAGGGGAACACTTGTATGTATCTGGGGTGTATCTTTTCATATAAAAAGGAGGATGGGGATGGGAGCTATGAAATTAACTCATTTGGAAGATTTTTTTTTTAAAATAATGCAGAACTGCTAGTAACATTCTAGTGAAGTTATTTTTCATTACTATATTTATGAATATCTATTGACAATTTTACATGCCTTTGCCATTGGAATTCTCTTATTCTTTTTACAATTGGAGGTGGGAGGGGCAGGGAACAAGCTGCATTACTGACACAGCCCGTGAAAATGTTTTTTTTTTTATAAACTCGGATATGTGAAGGGCAAAAATAAAATATGAGTCCAATTCTTGAGCAGGTGGAAAGTGAAGCCTGTAAAGTTGTGCTGATTTACACCAGCTGAGGATGCAACCCATAGTATTTCTCTGAATTTCTGCCAATGGGGAAAAGGGTTACAGTAAGCAAAAAACAGCATCTCCTTCACTAAACCAAATAGTTGAGACCCTTTGAAAATTAAACAAATAAACCTCTTCTCCCCCCTCCCACTTCCTTGTCCATTCAGAGATCTTTACATCTTTGGCGGAAGAGTAGAGCCCCTACTGGCTTTCTTTTAGTAGGTGGTCTTCCTATAATGGCACTGATATGCAGTAAAGTTACTGCAACTGCCTGAAGCATCAATTAACTTAATTCAGATTTGTGTTTTGTGCTGTTGGGAGCTGCTGTGCATCTATATTATGCCTCCATCTTTGGCAGAGCACTAAGAAGAAAAATGCCACTAACTCACTAGGACTTCTAAAATCTTCAAAAAGGGCCATATGGAACCTAGAATAGTGAAATCCCAGCTCTGGGCTCCAAGCATAGCATATTTTTTCAGGACCAGGTTTAACAAAGTTAACAGGGCCTAAGTCTTGGATAATTTTCTTTGGGCACAGAGAGAAAGATGATGCTGTCAAAGATGTACACCTGTACCCGCCAGTGTTTCTTTCAGTGAATGGAAAAAAGTGTGAATATTTTTTTCTATATCTGTGAATGAAACGCTGTTACATCCCAGGGTGTGTGTACACTGCACCGTTATTTTGAGATAACTAACATTATTTCAAAATAACAATGCAAGCATCTTCACAGCCATTCTGTTAATTCGAAATAATTTCAAAATAACAGATGTCTTATTCTGAAATCTGTAAACCTCAATCTATGAGGAATAACTCCTATTCCGAAATAGCTATTTGGAAATAAGGCGTGTGTAGACTTTCCACCTCTGCTGTTTCGAAATAGCCCCTCACCAAGGCCATTCTAAGGGTATGTCTACACTGCACGCCTATTTCAAGATAAGCTATTCTGGAATAATTATTCCAAAATAGCTTATTTTGAAATAGAGTATCTACACTGCAGGGAAGCCTCAAAATTAGTGTGAGGCAGGCTTCCCTAAGGTAGACGCGCTATCTCGATTTTGAGCCCTAGGAGACACTGGGGAGAAATAACTTAGAATGGCCCTGGTGAGGAGCTATTTAGAAATAGTAGCAGTGGAGTGTCTACACTCGCCTTATTTCGAAATAGCTATTTTGGAACAGGCATTATTCCTTGTAGAATGAGGTTTACAGATTTCAGAATATGCCATCCGTTATTTCAAAATTATTTCGAAATAACAGAATGGCTGTCTAGACACTCACATTGTTATTTTGAAATAATACTATTTATCTCAAAATAACGGTGCAGTGTAGATGCATTTCTCCCCAGTGCCACCTGGGGCTCTAAAGCGAGATAGCACAACTACATTAGGAAAGCTTGCTTCAGACTAATTTTGAGGCTTCCCTGCAGTATTGACATGCTATTTTGAAATAAGCTATTTAGGAATAACTCTTCCGGAATAGCTTATTTCAAAATAAACATGCAGTGTAGATGTACCTCTAGGGTTTAAAACAATGCCATGAGTAGATGAAAATAAAATTAAGGCGACTCATTGAAGATGAATATGAAGCACCTCAAAAATTATTTGTAATGCCTGCTCCCATGCCAGTTGTTTATTAGTATTAAGGAATAAATATTGTAAACTCAAAAATATTTATGCCTACTTCCTGAAAGTAGATTTTTTTTGTCCTTCCTTCCTTCCTTCCTTCCTTCCTTCCTTCCTTCCTTCCTTCCTTTAAAGTTTTTCCGTTAAAAGCATTTGCGGAAAAGAGCATCTAGATTGGCACGGATGCTTTTCCGCAAAAGCACTTTTTGCAGAAAAGCGTCCGTGCCAATCTAGACGCAGTTTTGTGCAAGAAAGCCCCGATCGCCATTTTCGCAATCGGGGCTTTTTTGCGCAAAACATACTGCGTTGTCTACACTGGCCCTCTTGCGCAAAAGCATTTGCCCAAGAGGGCTTTTGCCCGAACAGGAGCAGCATAGTATTTCTGCAAGAACACTGACCATCTTACATAAGATGGTCAGTGTTCTTGCGGAAATTCAAGCGGCCACTATAGACAACTGGCAAGTTTTTCTGCAAAAGCAGCTGCTTTTGTGGAAAAACTTGCCAGTCTAGATGCAGCCAAGATGTATAGAGGGGGAAAAGGGATTAGCATCAACTGACTCTGATTTGCTTAAGTACAGGGATTTCTGCATTTTGAATAAGCAGAAACATATATAAATGATGCATGATGTATTTATGAACTCAGGCATAAATGGAGACATTTGCAGGGAATACTTACGTGAGCTCAGGCTAGCTAGCTGTTCCGTATACAACTCTGATATGTATTGAAAATACAGTTTCTGTGTTTATCCATAACCACTAATATAATAAAATGTTACAGATGACTGACTCCATGATATAATAGGGAAAAAAACAACAACTAAAGTACAGTGGTAGGAAGGAAGTGGAAAAACTGTGAACCAGAGCTGTAGCAAGCCTTATGAATCTTGCACAGCTCTAATGCAAACCCCAGGGGGAAAACTACTTGTATTGCAAAATTTCCCCTCAGAAATCTCAAAGAAGTTTGACACCTTAATTCATTTTCAGGACTTAAATATTTCAGGCAAGCTGGTGACACTATAATAGCCTGGTCCAACCTTTTATTTATTATGCTGCTCATGCCAATATTAGCGCTACAAGCTGCTGCTTACATTTGCTGTTTGTTTATTTCATACAGATCAAATTATTTGCCGAGATGTACTTTGTTTTCAGGCTACATGCTTGTGGACAAACCAAACAGCTTTCATTTTAATGTTTATTCACTACATTACTGAATTCATTCATTATGGAAATGAGGCATAAACCAGCTCTATGTAACTTATTGTCCAAATTCATTAATAAGCACATTCTAGTGGAAATTACTACTTTCCTTGAGCTACAGACTCTGTAAAAAAGAGATGACTAGAAATTCATTTAATGGTCATAAGTCAATTTCAGTTTGAATGCTCATAACTTGAGGATCTATGAGTGTAACAATGGGCAACACTACCTAAAGAAAGAACACTGTATCTCCCATTAAAAACCAACCAACCACATTTAACCGCACATCAGCTTTTCATAAGGCAAGTCAGAGTTACCGGAGAACAGTTATAAAAAATGAGCTATCCTTTCAGGGTTGATGGATTAAATGAGCTGTCAATACTGCTTTCTCTCTATGGTTTTGTATTAAAATCTCCATAAGTGTATCTTCAATCTTATAGGCCTTCAGGAAATAATATTACTGAAAGAAGGAACATGGCCATAAGAAGCATGCCACTGCCTATCTCCTGGCATGGGACTTTGTGTGTGGGGCTTGCATATCACTGTAACCATTTAGCTTCCCCCATCTTTGCCCTCCCCTTATGAAAAAAATGTGTATAGAACTTACTACGTATAGAACCAATAATGTTATTGAGAGTTATATAATATACTGTAGAAATCACATTAAAAAGCTATATAATTTAATCAATGTAGCCAACTTTTGGAATTTTATGACACTACGGGGTCTCAGATTCACACAATTGCATAAGAATCTCATCTTTCATGTTTTTTAAAAGTATGTAGCTCTCATAGTTATGGGGAAAAAGCCTGAAAACATGACCTGAGTGTACTATACAGTTCAAAAATGAGAAGGCAAATAGACACCTATAATTTATTCTAAAGAATCTCATGATTTTGGAACCATAGTCATGATTCTGGAGGTGGGGGTGACAATAGCCTAACCAAACATGATAATCTTCCTGTTGGTTTTTGGAACTATTCTGTTGAATGCTGTGGCAGAAATAGCCATCTCCATTACATTCTATAGGATGATAAAAAAAATCCCCAACCAACCAAAAAGTCTCAGAGGGGTAGCCATGTTACTGTAAAAACAAGGAATCTTGTTGTACCTAAAACAAATAAACCAAACCCAATATTATGTAGATGGGCTCTATTTTTTGTTAGCTTTGATAGGATTTTTCCAGGGGGGGAATTTTATATTGATGGTTAAAACCCCTTGTGGGGAGATGTTTTCTCTGAAGTAGTATCACATGAAACAGCAGCTTTCTATCTATGCAGCTGTTTTAGAAACTGAACCAGCTTCCACTGAATATAATGGAAGCTTGGTCTCATTAGGTGTAACTAACATCTTACAATTCATCCTTCCATTGAGGGACCTCTTACTGGGAAGTAGCATTAAAACAGCAGCCTGCTTTTTAAAAACTCTCTCTTTGATTATGGAGATCTGAAAAATGATGACAGATCTTTAAAAGAATTTTTGTAAATATTAATTAAGATATCTAAGCTACTAGAAAATACCACTATTGCTAAACAGTGTAAAGAATGTGGCTAGACACCAAAAGATGTCTTTTAAAAATTGGAAGTCAGATCCTACTGAGAAAAATAGAAAGGAACATAAACTCTGGCAAGTCAAGTATAAAAGTATAATTAGACAGGCCAAAAAAGTACAAGTACATCAGAAGCAGGAAGCCTGCCAAACCATCAGTGAGGCCACTGGACGATTGTGGTGCTAAAGAAGCACTCAGGGATGACAAAGCCATTGCAGATAAGTGAAATAAATCATCTGCCTTCACTGCACAGGATGCATGGAAAATTCCCACACGCGCTGTACTTTGTAGGTGACAAATTCTGAGGAAGTGTCCCAGACTGAATTGCTGTAGAGGAGCTGTTGGAACGAATTGATAAATTAAACAGTAATAAGTCACCAGGACAAGGTGGCAATCACCCAAGAGTTCTGAGGGAACACAACTATGAAACTGAAGACCTAATAACTGTGGTATGCAGCCTGTTGATTAAATCAGCCTCTGTATCAGATGATTGGCTAATAAAACACTGATTTTTAAAAAAGATTCCAGAGGTGATCCTGGCAATTACAGGCTGGTAAGACACTAAAGAATTCTACCAATTAGTAGAAAGGGCAGAAGTATCAAACACATAGATGAACGAGATAGGATGGTGAAGAATGAACATGGTTTTTGTAAAGGAAAATTATGCCTCACCGATTTATTAGAATTCTTTGAGGGAATCAAAAAACATGGAGACAAGAGTGATTCTGTGCATAAAGTATGCTTGGACTTTCAGAAAACCTTGTTAAGGTCCCACACTACAGATTTTTAAATAAAATAATGAGTTATGGGATAACAGGGTGCATGATCCTCTCATGCAACAGTATCTGGTGAGGAAACTAAGGACAGAATAAACAGTCAGTTTTCAGAGTGGGGAGAGAAAAATAGTGAGGTCCCTAAGGATTTGTACTAGAACCTGGGCTATTCAACATATTCATAAATGATCTGGAAAAAGGGCTAAAAGAGGGAGGTGGCAAAGAATGTGAACAATACAAAATTACTCAAGATACCCAGTCCAAAGCTTACTTTGAAGAGTTACAAAGAGATCTCCCAAAACTGGGTGGCTGTGCAACAAAATGGCAGATGTTGATTCAGTGTTGATAAATGCAATGTTCAACAATGCATACTGGAAAACATAATCCCAACTATACAAAATGATGGCACCAAAATTAGCTGTTACTGCTTCTCAGGACTTAAACAAACAAGCAAACCCACTCACTCCTCAGTGTCACAGATGCACTGTCTCTGGAAAATAGGTTGCCCACAAGTGATTTAAACCCTGAAAAAAACAGGACAGAGCACTTGAATTCCTTCCCCAGGGGTACCCCAAGCTCTTTTGCCACAAGAGAGCTTGAAAAAAGAAACAAAAAGCACAGAAAACAAACTGTATCTCTGATAGGTGATCTCTCAGGCTAGGCAGACACAAACACAGACCTCCTGTTACCTTCCAGGACACAAAAATCAAATCATTGCCTAAAAAAGGGGGATCTTATTAACAAAACAAAAAAGTCATAATGTGACTATATAAGTCCCTGGTATAACCACACCTGGAATTCTGCATGTAGTTGTGGTTGTCTTATCTTAAAAAAGACATCACAACTGGAAAAAGTACAGAAAAGGCCTACAAAGGTCATCAGAGATATGAAACAGCTTCCATGTGAGGAGTGATTAAAAAGACTGGGACTCTTCATCTTAAAGAGATGATGGGGGGGGGGGATACAATACGGGTGTATGAAATCATGGAAAGTGTGGAGAAAGTGTTATATGCCCTTCACATAACACAAGTACACGGAGTCACCCAGGTAGCAGGTTTAAAACAAACATAAGGAAGCATACTTCCTCATCCAACACACAATCAACCTGTGGAACTCATTGCCACTGGATGTTGTGAAGGTCAAAAGTATAACAGGATTCAAAAAAGAATTATATAAATGTATGGATGCCATTAATGCCTATTAACCAAGATGGTCAGGGAAGCAAACCCCTGCTCTTGGTGTCCCTAAACCTCTGACTGCCAAAGGCTGGCACTGGATGAGATTGAATCACTCCATAAATTGCCCTCGTCTGTTCATTCCCTTTGAAGTTTCTGGCATTGGCCACCGTCAGAGATAGGATACTGAGCTAGATGGACAAGTGAATGACCTTTAGCCAGTCTTATGTTCTCATACATATGAAAAAGAGAGGAAGATTGGACTAATGGTTAAGGTGCTGGAGTGAGACTCAGCAGACACGGATTTAGTTTCCAACTCTGCCACAGACTTTGTGTGTCAGGCAAGTGTCTCTCTGTGCTTCTGATGCCAACCTGTAAAACAGAGTTAATACTTCCTTTGCCTGTCTTCTCGATTTAGACTGTATATTCTTTAGGGTGCAGACTCTCACTATGCATATGAGCAGTGGTTCGAATGATGGTGCCCTGATCTCAATTGTGGTTTCTAGGAGCTCCTGTAATACAAATAAACAACAATATAAATAATCGTGACTGGAAAGACTCTGAATTGGGCTACCATCATCAGTTTTATTTGGTCTTCTTCAAGACAAATGACTCACCACTGTGTCTCTAAAAATCCTTTCCTCCTAGATCAAATTTATGATCAAGTTTATGAACTCGTCTTTCCATCATATTTCCTTGTGACCCTTTCTGCACCTGCTATCTATTAGTCTCTATTCCACCATAAGGGAAATACATTTTCCATTGATTCTTCCTGCAACATGCTCAGGCGATTGCCACTTTAGCTGCTTTTCAATCTAAAAAATGCTCTTCTCCTTGCTTTGCTGTCTTATTCATTTGCTTGTTCTTCTGTCTCTCTGTGTGATAAAGATTACATCTGTCTACAAATTTGCTTTCCAGCTGTTATTGGGAGCTCCTACTCCATTTTCCTGGTGGGTAACAATATTTCACAGATGGTTGTGCATTGTTGTCAAAATCCTTCATTAAAAAGTATTTGTTTTTCATGATACTGTTCAAATGTCTAAAAGATCTGCCACTCCCCTCTCCCCCGCGCTTTGTCTCATTTTCCTCTTCTGGAAGGCCCCATGTCAATATGAATTTGGTGAGGGCCAAAACCCACTCCCCCAAAAAAACCCAAACCAAAAACCAACCAACCAACCAACCAACCAACCAACCAACCAAAAAAAAACCCAACCACCAGATTTGAAGCTTCTCCTCCAATCAAAGTTATGTTTTTCCACTTGCACTGAGCTTAGTTGTGGTCTTTTCCAGATATACTTTGTCTTAACATTCTTTAGGCTCAGGTTATTTGTAACTAGCTACCTATCTGAAGGGTCAGACAACTTCACAGTCACTGGGATGGATTAGACATGGTATCTCTAAACAAGGGCACAACCAGAATTTTTCTGAGGGGGCCAGAGGTCTATCTGGCTTCCCCCTGATCCCAGCTCCAAAGATCCCTCCCTTGGCACCCAGCCCAACCCTCTCCTCTGCCGCTGTCCGCTTACCCAGTCCTGTTCTCTCACACACTGCCTCCGCACCCAGCGGTGTGCTCTCCCCAATTAACCCTGCTCCCCATCCACTTCCCTTCTGGCACCCCATGCCCAACTCCCAGATCTCCTCCTGCACCTGGCTCTACAGTCTTTCTGCTGAAGAGCTCCATCCCCAGTGGGGACCAGGCAGTTCTGGGAGCCCTAGATCTCTCCCCTCTCTGAGTCTCCATTTCTGTAGCAAGCCTGAAAATCCTGCATTGAGCCCTCCCACCAGGGCCCTCCGCTCTGCTTCTTCTCAGGGGCTAGGGCTGCTCTGTGCCCAGGAGCACAGGAAGGACTGAACAACGAGGAAGGGCCAAACAGGAACATAGTGTTACCATGCTGCTTAAATCTGGTCTGGCCACATCCCTATTCTGATAGAGGGGCAGCCAGGTCCAATGTGAGTGAAAGGGGGTCATAATACCACTTACACGTGCCCTGTCAGATCCTTAATCATGACAGAAGGATAGCCTGGCTAGGTTTCCAGCTTCCCGCAGGGGCTGGGGAGAAGAGAAGGTTAGGTCTCCAAGTCTCCACCATCTTGCTATTCTTCTGTCTCCAAGTTTCCCCAAGCAAACAATAGTTTTGGAAATGGTTAACATGGAAGTATATATAAAATGTAATTTAAAAAGGGACACAATCAAGTAGTTTAGAATAAAAAATTGCTGTACTTTAAAACAGTTCTAATCTGGTAGGAGAATTACTAGTATGTTATCCCTGAAATTAAGAATAAAATAATAGTGTCTGTTTTATGTAAAAGTTCAATGACATTTTTTCTATGCTCTTGGGGTCCAACCCAAAGCCCACCTAAGTGGGTGAAAAGACGCGCACTGAATTCAGTGGATTTTGTATCAAGCTCCTGAAAAACCAAATACTCAAAACCTGATCAATGTTTATCTGGGGATTTTTGCCTGAGTAAATACTAATTAAGGAATCCTTTTCACATGTGTACTAAAATGATCCATGTCATCATTAATGATTCTAGTGAACCATAACACTGAAAATGATCTAGCCACATTGGGATAGTCTTCACTGTGATCACAGGTGGGTTGAAAAAAAAAGGTGTTTGTCCAATGGTAGAAAAGTTTGTCCAGTGGTAGAACTTCTCTACGCTGATGATGCCCAAGTCAGTGCCACCTCAGAAGATGAGCTCCAAGCAATTGTCAATGTTTTCACCATGACCTACCGCAGTTTGGGACTGACTCTCAATGCATGAAAGACCAGGGTTCTCTTTCAGCAAACACCTGCCATACCGTTATCCAAACCAACCATCATGGCGGACAACCAAGTGTTGGAGAATTCCAGCAGCTTCCCTTATCTCAGAAGCTATGTGTCGAGCAATGCTGACATCAACGATGAAATCCACCATTGAATCTCCAGTGCCAGCGCAGCTTATGGACATTTACGGAGGTGAGTCTTCGATGACCATGACATCAAGACACAGACCAAGATTGACGTCTACAATTCTCTAGTCATCCCAATGTTTCTGTATGGAGCTGAAGCTTGGACTCCCTATAGATGACATATTAAAGATCTGGAGCAATTCCTCCAAAGGGACCTGAGAAGAATATTGGGCATCACGTGGCAGGACAGACGGACCAACGTTAGTGTCCTCGCAGAGGCTGATTCTTGCAGCACTGAGGCAATAATCACCCACAGGCAGCTACGATGGTTTGGTCATGTGGTCAGGATGCCTGACTCATGCTTGCTTAAACAGATTTTCTACACTCAGCTGAGGACCGAGATGAGATCTCGTGGTAGGCAGAGGAAGCGCTCCAGGAATGTTCTTAAGAATACTTTGGTAAAGTGCAGTATTGACACTGACACCTGAGAGAGGCAGGTGAAAGAGCAGGCAACTTGGAGGATTTCCATCAAGAACGGCACCCAACACTTTGAAATCAAGTGATGTCTCCATAAGGGAGATCACAGAGCCAGACATAAGAAGTGTGCCTGGGCCCATATTGGCACCGCTGGTGTTGGCACCTCTGGAGATAAATACTTCACATACAGCCACTGCCAGAGAGTGCTCCCTGCCAAAATTGGCCTAATTTCTCATCTACATACTCATCAATTATAGGCATCCAAGGGGAAATCTTACTTGATTCGAGGGATCCCAGAGAGACAGAGAGAGAGAGAGAGAGAGAAAACCAGTACAGGCATAGTACTTGCTAAGGTGGATGCCTGCGCAGCTGCACAGAAGAAATTCTCTGCCCACCCACCTGCTTTGCAGAGCTGTACAGCAGCACTGTGGCTGCCCCAGGCTGGGGCTGGCTGAGGCGGCATGATGGGGAGCCTCTTAGGCGGGAGGAAGCAGCTAAGGATGCATGGTGGAGGGGCCAGGCCTGCTCTGGCAGCTGGAGCTGCGTCCTGCCATGTGGCGACCAGGTCTGGGCCCTGCCATGTGATGGAGGTGGAGGGGGAACTGGGGCTGGGAATAGATCAGGGGGTTGGGGATGGCTCAGAGGGACTGGGGCTGCTCTGGCAGCTGGGGCTGCATGTTGGAGGGGCTGCTCTGGTGGCTGGGGTCAACTCCAGCCCTTCCCCAGGCTTCCTGACTACTCTCTGGGCTGGCCTCATGGCGGCTGCCCAAAGCCGGAGCCGGGCTGCAGTGCGGCTGCTCGTGGTGCTGGGGCCTCCTGCACCTCTATTCCTCCCTCCTGAGCCTCTCTTTTGCCCCTCAGAGCCCCCTGTCCCCCAATCCTCTGCCCCCCCTTCCCACATGTCACTGGCCCACCCCCAGTACCTTATTCCCTGCACACCCTGGGCACTGGCACTAGCTTCCCCTCTGCCCTAGATGGGGACTCACAGCAGCCCCGTGAGTAGCAGCCTGGGGCAGTCTCGACCCTGCACACAGGCTGCCCAGGTAGCGGGGGGAGGAGGGGCACATCTCACCTTCTCCCCAAGAGGTGGGGGGGCACTACTTAGGAGAGTCTCTTGGGGAGTAGCACCACTGGTGGGTGTCACAGTGGCACACGTCCAAACAAGCACACATGACCTCATTGTTGGCGGCATAAGACAAAACTCACTCCGCTCATGGATGGAAAATCTTAGAGGGAACACTGAGTACAGGCATAATTGCTAATGCCCAGCTCCTGAGAGGTTGTTATAAATAGTGTCGGGAAAAGAAACAACAATTAGATGTTATAAAAAGTGCCTGATAGCCTGAACTTAAAAGGGTACTTGGATATGCAGAAAAATCAATGTACACAAAGAGCAGACTTTCCCTACCTACAAGACGAAATTTCAAGGAAACTGACTGCTGTACCCACGATTTAGAAGCTGTAATTTACTATTCACCAGGAATTATATATATGTATGTGTGCATACATGTGCATACACACACGCAACTCCTTCTGAGTTGTAGGAATAAATGTATTGCCAGTTGGTTTAGGGGGAAAACCCCACCAATCTCTCGATGCAAGTAAACAAATCCCTGAGGCCACGTACACTACAGATAAGATCGAAGCAGCTGCAGTCGATCTTCTGGAGTTCAAATTAGCAGGTCTAGTGAAGACACATTAATTAAACTGAGAGGGCACTCCCGTCGATGCTGGTAGTCCTGCTTCTACAAGGAGTGAGGGGGCTAAGTTACTGAGACTTAAGGCAGTGGTCTCCAACCTTTTTAAGCATGATATCACTTTTTGAATTTAAGTGCAATCCAGGATCTACCTCAAACCCAAATACCCTTGCCCTGCTTCGTTCCCGCACCTTCCCTTGAGACCCCGCCCTGCACACTCCATTCTCCCTCCCCCATCCTCACCCACTTTTATCAGGCTGGGGGCAGACGGCTCGGGTGTGGGAGAGGGAGATGCAGACGCTGGTCTTGCGCTAAAGGATTTGGAGTGTGGGAGGGGTTCTGAGCTGAGCCTGGGGCAGGGAGTTCAGGTGCAGGAGAGGGAGTTTGGGTACAGGGGGATTCGGGGCTAGAGCAGTGGTTTGGGATACAGGAGGGGTTCAGGACAGGGGCTAGGGTTCGGAATGCAGGCTCCAGCTGGGCACCCACTTACCACTGGTGGATTCTGGGTGGTTACCCTTACCCTGGCCCTGCACCACTCCCAATAGCAGCCAGCAAACTCTCTCCATACTTGCCCCCTGCTCTGTGGAGATGGGATACAGGTGGGAGGAGGAACACCCTGACATCAGCATCCCCCCCTTCTCTTCTTCCTGTGCCTTGCACAGCAACCAGGAGACTCCCGAGAGTGAAGGGCACCTCCAAGGCAGAGGGCAGGAGCAGCTCAGCAATGCTGAAAGAGGCAGAGGACAGTGATAGCCTCCTGGCCAAACCTGCCAGGACCACCTGTCAAAAGTTCCAAGACCTACCAGTAGATCCTCGTCTACTAACCAGAGATTGCTGACTTAAGGTATGCAATTCATGTAGCTGAAGCTGCATATCTTAATTCAAACTTATTCCCTAGTGTAGACCAGGAGTCTTATTAAAAATGAGAAGGATGTATGCATGGGCACAAACACATGCACACACAGAATGTAAAGCTGGCAGTGACAGCCCAGTGAAACCTGGGAGTTTTTGGAAGAGCTGAGCGGCTAATGAATTTCAAGTCTGAGTGCAAGCTCCTAGATACTCTCTCCCCTAATGCAAATGTCAGTTTTGGTGAAAATGCTACACCCTGACATCAGTTTATGTTTATCTGAAATTATTCAGCCGTGTCCATTTCTCAGAACAAAGCCTATCTGTGTAGAATGGGCTCCTTGAAAGAAAACAAACAAGAAAAAAAGAAATACAGCAAATCCAAGGGAAGATTAACATTTCAAGGTAAAGTGAACTTTCAGTTTTGTAAACAGAGAAGTACAAAAATGTATTAACAAAAATCGCTGTGGTTTGAAAGAATATTAGGGAGCAAGTGCAATGAATAAATATACAATATTAACAGGGTAGTATGAAAAACACCTTCAAGAGTGTTTGGGTGATCCTTTAAGACCACCCCACTCTGGAAACAGCATGTGTGCATGTGCATGCAAAGGGAACTATCTGCTTCCCTTTAATTGCCAGATCCTTTACAAATAGCATTTAGCAGCATTAAGATCATTATAACAGACAATACCAATTATTCCCTTATTCCCTTTGATCCTTGTCAAGTCAATCCACACGATTCAGAGTTTTTATAAGTGAGCATGAAAGTCTCTCTCAGGGAAGGCTTACAATACAAAGTTTCGTCAGCATAGCTGTGTCATTTATGGGTGTGAATAAATCCCCAGTGCAGATACAACTATATTGACAGAAGACGGCTTCTGTTACCATAATAGAAAATACTGGTAGAAAACTCTTTTTGGGGCATAAGCTATGTCTACAGTGGGAGCAGGGGAGGGGGCTTTGCTGGTATAGCGATGCTGATGTAGCTATATCAGCCAAGCATCTGTCATGTAGACAAAGTTTCAGAGGTATCCAAGGATACCAGGCACAGTAAATGGGCTTCTTTGGAAACCCCTGGATTCATTAACCCGAAGGTATAATTTCAAAGATACTGTGATCAAGGAAGTGCTACTTCTTCACATAGGCTGTGTCTAGACTGCATCCCTTTTCTGTAAAAGGGATGCAAATTAGACACATCGCAATTGCAAATGAAGCGGGGATTTAAATCCCCCCCGCTTCATTTGCATAAACATGGCTGCTGCTTTTTTCCAGCTCGGGGCTTTGCCGGAAAAAAGCGCCAGTCTAGATGGGGATCTTTCGGAAAATAAAGCCTTTTCCGAAAGATCCCTTATTCCTCTTAAAATAAGGAATCTTTCGGAAAAGGCTTTATTTTCCGAAAGATCCCCGTCTAGACTGGTGCTTTTTTCCGGCAAAGCCCCGAGCCGGAAAAAAGCGGCAGCCATGTTTATGCAAATAAAGCGTGGGGGATTTAAATTCCCGCTTCATTTGCAATTGCGATGTGTCTAATTTGCATCCCTTTTATGGAAAAGGGATGCAGTCTAGACACAGCCCTAGTGATGAGCAAAATAAGGAATATGGCCTGTCCCTTCTGCTGAAATACAGTAACACCCATATACCAGAATATCCCTAAAATAATCATTAAACATAGTCAAACAACAACACACATTAGAGTAAAGGGGAAACATATGGGCTGTGTCTACACTGGCATCCCTTTCCGGAAAAGGGATGCTAATGAGACACTTCGGAATTGCAAATCCGCGGGGGATTTAAATATCCCCCGCGGCATTCGCATTTACATGGCTGCTGCTTTTTTCCGGCTCGGGGTTTTTGCCGGAGAAAAGCGCCAGTCTAGACGCGATTTTCCGGAAAATAAACCCTTTTCCGGAGGATCCCTTATTCTTACTTTCAAGGAATGGCTCTGTACTTTCAAGTAGGAATAAGGGCTTATTTTCCGGAAAATCGCGTCTAGACTGGCGCTTTTCTCCGGCAAAAACCCCGAGCCAGAAAAAAGCGGCAGCCATGTAAATGCAAATGTCGCGGGGGATATTTAAATCCCCCGTGGATTTGCAATTCCGAAGTGTCTCAATAGCATCCCTTTTCCGGAAAAGAGGTGCAGTGTAGACAGAGCCTGTGCGAAACTGGAGTCACATGGGTTGCTCAGCATGAGCTTACCAGATTTCGAACCACATGCTTAGCGAACCTCAGTTACCACATATGGAGATAAGCAATGACACAAGAGTAGATTTAAGTGCATAAAAGAGGCCAGGTCTTCAGCTGATGTACGTTGGTGTAGGTCCATTGACGTCAATAGAACTACACCACATTATAGTTGAGGAGGACCTACCCTTACAAGCATGTCATCTTCAGAATCCCAAATGTCCATGATCTGGCCTCAAATGAGAAAAGACATTGCCAGGGATTACTTGTGAATTATATAATGCCTTGTTTAGTTAGATATGCAGTAATGTGTAAGAGGTATGACTCAGGACAGCCCCTCCACTACTACACATTTAGGGGCACAGGTTTAGTGCACGTCTTCTGGGGAGCTGGAACAAAATAGGAGCTACAGCTCTGTGACCTTATTTCTTCTTTGGGATACTACAGAAGATTTGCTCAAGAGAAAAATGACACTTTTAAAATTGATCTTCTCTCCTTCTTTCCACCCAACAGAGCCCAGCGACTTCCATTTCCTGTAACATGGACTCTAGTATCCTCACAGAATTCTCTGCAGTTCTTGATGCTCAGGGACAGTGTTTTTTAAACTGTGTTTCGTGGCACAGAGGCAGTCAGAGGTGTGCCATGGAGAACAACATAGTTCAAAATGGCCACCCTTACTGGGACAGGCAATTCCCCCTCCTCCCCCAATAACTTTCCCCCGACCCTATTTTTTTTTTTTTTTTTTTTTTTTTGCTCAATAACTTTTCCCTGGCCTCTTTTTTTTTTGCTCAACAAAATTCCTTGGTGTTCCTCCCAAAAAAAAATTATTGTTTGGTGTTCCTCTGTCTTAAAAAGTTTAAGAAACACTGCTCAGGGACCTTCTCCAATACACCTTTACTCTTTTTTTGTTTGCCTCAACTCTGCCCTTGCTTCCTGCAAAATAGTCCAGTGTCACCGTCTTCATCGCCTCTCATCTGTCCTCTAATCTCCAGCAACTAGTTGCTGCTATTTATTCTCTTCTCATGGCTACTACCCCTCTCCTGTGCTCCCCCGTAGGAAGTTATCATGACTTTTCTCACCAAGATTTAGCTACTTCCTCCCTTCTGCTTCCGATTCCAAGGCTACGTCTACACTGTTTGTTTTTTGTGGAAAAGGAAATGCAAATGAAGTGCTCATTAGCAAATCTTGCACTCTCATTTGCATATTCCCCTCTGATCCTTTTTGCGAAGAGGTTTTTGTGAAAAAACCCGCAGTGTAGATGGGGCCATTTTTTGGAAAAAAAACCCTTTTGTGCAAGATCCTGTAAATCTCATTTTTTGAGGAATAAGGGATCTTGCACAAAAGGGTTTTTTTTCCGAAAAATGGCCCCATTTAACACAATGCTATTGCTTATCCTTATTTCTAGTTTAAACTAAACCATTTTAACCCAGCTCTGCTGTCTCCTCTTCTCACCCTCCTCCCTGTCATAAGATACAACCATAGCCCCTCCTTGTAGTTTAAGAAAACTGATTGCCAATTTGGAGGGAAAAGCTTGACTCAATCAAAACTTTTGGGGATGACTCTGCAGACTTTTCTTTTTATCCCACACCTCTCTCTCTCAGACTGTTTTTGAAAGACTCCCTGCTAATGGAGACATAGTATGCATGGTGCATGTTGGCTCCCTCTTGACCAAAGTGAACCTATTATGTTTTCCCTTCATGCTGTTTAGTTTCTGCAGTTATTAACCAATTTGCCTTTAGCTTTTTGTGCCATAATATGGCTCTGTACTTTTTAATCTCAATACATCTCTTTTAAATGGGAATGGAATAAATGTTTTCTAAATTTGTGTCCGAGTACGATAACCACCCAGTATATATCCTCATCCTAGATTACCAATGTGATTAATTAATGAATAGTGAGCACTTTCTAACATACAATTAGCTTTGGATCAATTTTCTAAACTCCTGTCGCTGAGGCCCTCTCCCCTGGCTACTTTAATGAATAATAAGAAATATCAAAGGGACTATCTGTTATGGGTAAGAGCTGACATTACACAATTCAGACAGCTGTTCCTAGGTCCAGATCTGAAAAAATACCAAGAGATTTTTAAGAATGTAAATGACATAAAGATCCCATCTTTACAACATTTACAAGTCACATTTTATTGTGAAATCTGGATATGAGACTGCTCCACCTAGACCTTTAACTACTTTTGAGGAGTTCCATGAGTAAGCTGGAACAAAAGATTTAATTTCTAAGATACATTCAGTTTTGACTAAAAAAGATGTCGATAAGAAAACACTGCAGATGAGAAGAGGAAATTGATCTAACGAGTCTGTCTCTGAATGGACTAGGCAATACACATCCTCAGTTTGTATTACTCAAAGAATTTTTTTCCATGAAATACTGCATAGATGGCATTTGACTCCAGTTAAGAGACGTCATATTATTTGCTACTGGGGAGGTGCTGTGTTAGAGAAATGGCAGGGAAAAGTGTATATACATATACATTTGGTGGTGGTTGTGTCCAGGAATTAGATGGTTGTGGGAGAAAATTATTAAAAAGATTCATTTTTTGACAAAATGCCAGCTTCCTAGAGATTCCCCTGACCTGCTTACTTAATGAAGCAGTAAAGGGTCTACATTTTTATCAAACAACTAATGAATGTTTTTTTATTGTTACCTGCTAGACTTTATATTGCAAACAACTGGAAAAATGTCAACCGTCTTGCTATGAAATTATGGTATAGAAACATAATAGACTTTCCTTATGATGGTAAAACTTTCATACTAAATACATACAAAAGAGACGCACCAAAACAAGGGGAAAAAAAGGTTGGAAATGTTAACCCTTTTAAACATTTGTAGAGGAGGGCTTCCCATCCAGTAAGATTCTGGCTATTAATATGATCCTGAATAAGTAATGTATGATGTAGCTTGTTAATGTTTTATTGCAACTATGCCTTAATAAAAGGTTTGAAAAATATTACTAGGAGGAATTATGGTGTGCCAAATGATAAACTGTGTTCCATCTTCACTGCACAGCTTATCGGTGGGGTAAACCTGGAGTTCAAAGCTTTGTAGCTCAACAGTACTCTCTTGTAAAGATCTCTTTTCACAATACAAAAGCAACACAAGCTTAAGCAATTACACATTGCTTGCCACATTTTTAACAGGAACACTCCAAATGCTTCTATTCACAGTTCTAAAGTCAAGCTGTGAATATTTGCACAAAAGCTACTCATAAATTAATCCTCCTCTTAAGAAGATCTGAAAAAGAAAGATGTTCACCCAAAACAAAATTCGATAAACCCTACATAACATTTACATGTTTTTAATTTAAAATGGTATATCATACTATTGTAGCCAATACATTTTACTGGAGCGTCTAAATAAATTAAAGCCATTTATCATTTTAAAAAAACATCTACTGTAAATACCTTCTTAACTTTGCATTCAAACATAGACAAAGTCATAGCAGTGTCTGATGATGTGGTAGCTGTTCTATTCTAGGGAGGTATAACTATATCCAGGTATTCTCATAACAATTTGAAAAATATTGGTTGAAAGTTGTACTGATTTCCACCAATACATTCTGCTTGGCCAAGCAGTTGCAATGTTAACTAATCACTGTCAGTACAGGCACTTTTCCCCCATGAGCACATTTATACATTAGTGTTGATAGGACATTTGATAAAAAGAAAGGCAGTTTTCAACTTAAAAACACAAAATATTTTTCCATAGCAAGGAAACAAGAAAAATTAATGATTATGACACCTACATTTTTGCAAACACAGAGGAAAAGTGTTTTTCCTACAAATTTTGCCAACTGTGTTTCTCATGTTACGGAGAGTATAATGGGAATCTTACCGGCATAATCCGTTCTTGCATAATGTCCATCTTCAGACTTTGTGGTAGTAGTTGTGTTATCTGTGTGAAAAGAAATACAACATGTTGCTTTGATGTTTGCTGGTGCAGTTGTAAAACAGAGGCCAACCGTGCAAGTCAGAGTGTGTAAGCAAGCAGATCCCTGCAGGGAGCTGTGTATTGGAGCAAAAATCTGCCTGGTAGGTGTCAATTGCAAGACTCCAGTCTTTGGACTGATTCAGCTCATGCTGAGGCACAAACCTGACATTCTAGATTTGTCTACCAGGGATCTAGAAAGATCCAGTTACCGTGAGATGTGACTTCCTCATTGTTTGAAATAACCAGGACATGTTGCTAATTTGATCCGAAAATGGTAAACAGGAAAGCAGGGTTCATTTAAAAGAAATATTTTATAGGAATATAAACAGAATATGTTTAATATGAAGGTTTAATAGAGCTTTTCAAATAGGTGTGCTTAGGATTTATAGATCAGAAGCTGGCTGAGGAGGGCAGGGAGAAACGAATAAAGATCCTCAGAGACTAGGGCTATTTTATCGTTAAAAATCTATTTCAAATAATAAAAACTATTAAAAATTTATTTTAAAACTATTAAAATTTTCCCCCTTTTTATTTTGAGCACAATATAGGCTTTTTGAAAATCAACTAAGCAGTTACACAGGCACTCACATGAAATAGTGCCACATGCTTCTGAATCCTAATCTTAAATCTTGCATGCAGCCAGGCGAACAACTACCTCCGAGTTATTTCCTGAAAGTACACATGCCTTTCTGCTGTGAAGAGGAGGGTGGCCATATTCATTAGCCTGGGCTGTGTGACTCTGGCATCACGAAGTTCCAGATTACACAACAATGATGCTCACCACAGATTTTGGGCCAGATCCTCTGATCCACGAAGGCTTTTTTATGCTGTTCCAGTGCAACAAGAGAACTCTCAAGCAAGATTCCTCATGCGCAAAGGAATCCCTATGGGGTTTGGAACTGTCATCGCAGGTGTATGTCTCCCTTCTAACCTCTAGCAAAGAGCATGCGGCCAGGGGAAGAGGGTGTGAGCGGACTGTTCCTTTTGCCACAACAATGCTTAGCCCCTTTTGACTATAGATATCAGCCATGCAAAAGAGCCTTAACATTACACACAATTGTGTTGGGGACTGGCTTAGGGCTGAAGGAACCCAGAATGGGGGGGAAAATTGCTTAAAGCCCCCTTTGTACCTCACCACTAGAGCTGTACCAACCAGAGCTCAGCAACAGCTCATATATTGGCCATTATTTCAAAACCTGTAATCAACAAAATCCCCACTCTACCAGACCACATCCCATACTGCAAATTAGAACAGTCTCTTGAAAAGAAAGTGAGTGTCTACTAACAAGCCAGCCCTGCTTTTATTTCTGCACAAAACCAGAAAACATGATTTGAAATGAATTTTGCTCTGAGCATTACCTTGACATCGACCCAAAGACATGACTTCAATTTTCTCCTGTTTCTGGCATGATGCTTCTTTGATTTGACATGCATTATCATAAGATTTCCCATCGGAAGCACAAAGAGGATTGAAGTTGGTCTGAGAACAGTCAATGTTACATACACACCTGAAAAAGATTTTGAAAAAGGTTAATGTAAAAAAGCTTTCTCGTGACAGCCTCGGTAGAGCACAATAATAATCATCATTATAAAAAAGGCTTGAAGGCTCACAATAAAGATCAATGGAATGAAACTGGAAAATTCTGGGGAAAATTCTGTTTGTGGTTGTGGGTTGGAATGAAATGCCAAGAAAATGGGAAAGAGAAAGAAGGCAAAAGGGAAACATAAAACCATATTAAAGCATGTGCTCCTGTAAAATATCTTAGGGTATGTCTACACTACAGCACTAATTCGAACTAACTTAATTCAAATTAGTTAATTCGAACTAAGCTAATTTGAATTAGTGCATCTAGACCTAAAGACTAGTTCGAATTAGCATTTTGCTGAACCGAAGTTAAGGATGGCCAGAAGCAGTGCCGGCAGGGCATCAGGTTAGGACTTAGAGCGTGGAGCTGCTGTCTCAGGCTAGCTGAGGGCTGTGCTTAAAGGGACCCGACCCCCACCCCGGACAGACAGTTCTCAGGGGTTCCCCGCTTGCAAAGCAGTCCTGGCTTGGAGTGCCCTGAGTGCTCACACTCGGCACATCACAGCACTCGGCCATCAGCCCGGTTGCACTTGCTGCAGGCTGCCATCCGGGGGCAGAGGGGTGCCAATCAGGAGGCTGCAGGAGAGCTTCCACCCCGAGAAGCCCACAGAGCCACCCCAGTCCTCCCCATCAGGGGCTCGTACCCCATTCCTCCCTCACCTCCTTCCACTTACCCCTCCCTAGCCCCCCTTCCTGATGTACAAAATAAAGGACACGTGTTCAAAAATAGAAACTCTCTTTATTGAACAAAACTCGGGGAGACTGGGAAAAGGAGGTGGGAGAGGGGAAGAGAGAGGGTGGCAGAGGGGAGGGCAACTAAAATGATCAGGGGTTTGGAACAGGTCCCATATGAAGAGAGGCTAAAGAGATTGGGACTTCTCAGCTTAGAAAAGAGGAGACTGAGGGGGGATATGATAGAGGTCTATAAAAGCATGAGTGGTGTGGAGAGGGTGCATAAAGAAAAGTTCTTCATTAGTTCCCATAAAGAAGGACTAGAGGACACCAAATGAAAGGAATGGGTAGCAGGCTTCAAACTAATAACAGAAAGTTCTTCTTCACAAAGCAAATAGTAAACCTGTGGAACTCCTTGCTGCAGGAGGCTGTGAAGGCTAGAACTATAACAGAGTTTAAAGAGAAGTTAGATAAAGTCATGGAGGTTGGGTCCAGGGAGTGCTATTAGCCAGGGTGTAGAAACGGTGTCCCTGGCCTCTGTTTGTGGAAGGCTGGAGATGGATGGCACGAGACAAATGGCTTGGTCGTTGTTTCGGTCCATCCCCTCCAGGGTCCCTAGTGTTGGCCACTGTCGGCAGACAGGCTACTGGGATAGATGGACCTTTGGTCTGACCCAGTACGGACATTCTAAGCTCATGGCTCAGGGTCGGGGGTCTCAGTGGACCACCTTGATTTTCATGCAAACCTGTTCCTGGGTGGCCAGGCTGGCAGCTCTCCTGCCCTAGACGGTCACTTTCCTGTGCCTAGTGCGGACGTCATGGATGAGGTCCACGATCTCCGCACTAGACCAGGCGGGTGCCTGCCTCTTGTGGACCCGGGCAGACTCCCGGGAGCCGCCAGCCTGGTCCCAGGAAGAGACGGAGGGCTGGGTGGCAGCGGGTAGCTGGTTCGTGCCGTGCCAGGTGCAGGGTCTGCTGGCTGGGTGCTGGCAGGCTTGCACCTGGCACGGGCACCGTAGCCAGCCCGTGCCCCTTTAAGGGCTCCGGGGCCGGGAGGGGGGCAGACGAGTTTCCCTGGTGGTGCCCAGAGTGGCTACCAGGGAAGGCTGGGGAAGGCTAGCCTCCCACTAGTTCGAATTAAGGGGCTACACAGCCCTTAATTCGAACTGCTTAATTCGAACTAGGCGTTAGTCCTCGTAGAATGAGGTTTACCTAGTTCGAATTAACTTTGTAGTGTAGACATACCCTTACATACAAGCAGATCCTCAGCTGGCAAGAGTTGTCATGGGACCGATAAAATCTGCGGCACTATGATCAACTGAGGAGCTGACCCATAATATATAACACTGCATGTGTATGTATTTATTTCAATTTATGATTATATATAAACATGTATCATATTTATGCCAGACTGTAGGTACCTTTCACATAATTAAAGATAAGATAATGCTACAGCTTCCCTCACCCTGAAGCCAGAAAATAAGTAAATAACCAACCAGAAGCGAAATCATACTCAAACCTAGACATATTATTTTTTTGTTTATAAAAGCATCATGCTGGTATCTCCCGAATCGGTATGTTGCACGACTGATAGGCAATTCTGTGTTAGAATGACCACAAATGGATGTTTTTTAACTCTTCCAGGTTGCATAGACCATGAGCCATCAAGTAAAAGTATCAGACCCTGCCATAATAATAGATGGAAAACCTGCAGACATATCTATTTCCACAACTATGCTGCTCCACCCCACCATGCTTTTCAAGATCCACGGTTCCTACACACTTTTATCACAACATGTGGCGTACCTCATCCATTGCACTCCAAGAACAACTGTGAGGGTAGAACCAGACAATCACTGTGCTCTGCAATGAACTTTCATAGAAAAACGACAGACGACAACGACAACAATAACAACAACAAAAACCTATCACCTATGGGTGAACACTTTCCACAAAAGGATCACTCCATATCTGACCTCTCGGTCCTCACCCTCAAAGGAAGCTTGCATAATACATTCCACATAGGAGTCTGGGAATTTACATTCATAACTCTGCTAGATGCTGAAAACCAAGGTCTTAATAAAGACATTGTATTTATGGTTCTTAACCCCCTAGCTTCCCCATCTCCCAATATCTGCCCTATGGTTGCAGATGGGTTTACTGGCCGGCAGTGTTCCCTTCACAGGTGATTAATCATCCCCGCCCAGTCAGTTGCTCAGGGCTCCTAGCTGATTGACTGGGCAGGGCTGATTAATCACCTGGCACAGCTTAGAAGGAATCACTTTGAATGGCCTTTTGCAATGTGTGTTAACTACGTATGCTAAACAATCTGTTCCACCTTCTAATTAACTGTGACACCAAGTACCTAGGCCCACATAAAAGCTCTCCAAAACTTGCCTTTCATTAGGGAAAGTCAGATAAAAGATACCACCCCACCCACCTTGTCTTTCTAATGTCAGAGGTGGAGTGACAGAGGAGTCAAAAGTCTCATTGGGTGTGTCTAGACTACCTAGTTTTGTCGACAAAAGTGGACTTTTGTCGACAAAACTATACCAGCGTCTACACTACCGCTGAGTTCTGTCGACATAACGTCGACAGAACTCAGCAGTTTTGTCGACGCTGGTATACCTCATTTTACGAGGCATAACACCTTCTGTCGACAGAACTCTGTCGACAGAAGGTGTTATTGCCTGTAAAATTGCGTCCAGACTACGGAGTTCTGTCGACAAAGCAGCTTGCTTTGTCGACAGAACTCAATGTGTCTGGACGCTCTTTGTCGACGGAAGTTTTGTCGACAGTGTCTGTCGACAAAACTTCCGTCGACAAAACGCGGTAGTCTAGACGTACCCATTGACTATCACTTAACTAAGGTTCTTATAGTGCCTATGTCTCTTCTGAAAATGGCACTTAAGAGGCTAAGCGCAGGTCTAAACATAAAACGCGGCACCAATTCAGCAGTGGCGTTGTAGCGCTTTCGTTAAGATGCTCTAGCTGACAAGAAAGAGCTCTCCCATCAGCTCAGTTAATCCCCTTCTCTGAGAAGCTCTCCCGTTGACATAGTGCTATGTACGGGGGCATTTGTTGGTATAGCTACTTCACTCAAGAGTAGGATTTTTCATACCCCTGAGCAAAGCAGTTATACTGATGCAGACCTCAGTTAGTCACTTCTGAAACATATATCCAAAATCTTTTTTCACTAGCTACAGTCATAGAATCATAGAACTAGAAGGAACTTCAAGAGGTCATCAAGTCCAGTCTCCTGCATGCATGGCAGAACCAAGCACCGTCTAGACCATCCAATCTCAGACAACATGTCAGAACTGCTCTTGTAACACATTTTTGAGGCTTGGTTTGGTTTTATCACATGATTTGTCACCCAGTAGCTCCCTGAGTATCCGAACCAGTCATGTGGTTCAGGAGGGTCATAAGGAAATCACTTTTCTGAATGGCAATATCCTTCCTCTGAGCCAATCAAAACACACACTGTCTGCTGATTCCTCATATTTAAGGCTCTACGGCACACACTAATTGCTAGGGCACCTTGAGAAACAACCTTATTAGAATGACTCTCTTGCTTTGTGGTGACAGAGGCCGACTGCCTGTGTGTCTTTATTGAGGTCGCACTTCAACTGCGTAGTGCCTTCCTTAATCCCTTTGTTTATATAGCCTCGGAATTGCCTTCGTTTTCCATTACTTGAGATTCTAACAAGCCTCTCATATTTGTTATTAGGAAACCATGTTAGAAGGGAGACAGCTGCTTGAGAACAATCAGCATCCTCTTCTGATATGACTTCGGTGGGTGTTCTGTGCATTAAAGAGCTGTAGGACTGAGGTCAAAATGGCGACAGTCACGCACATTAATAACAGAGGTGGCTGCACATTGGGAAATGAAATAGATGGTTCTCCAAATAAAGATGCCTTAATCCAGGGTCTGTAGCTAGTCATGTGAGGGACAGCACAGAGCTAGCATTGGTCACTTTCCAACCCAGGCAGTGCTGTCTGCCACCAATGAACCAGACCTGAACAGTAAGAAGAGACACCTAAGGAAGTAACTGTGAGAGACAGAGACTGGGGTGTACTTTGTCCACAGAGGGCAACTGCTGGATTTGAAAGAAAGGGCTCATCTGACATGTCAACCCTGCAACCGGATGAACATATGGATGTGGAACCCCTGAGATATTAATTTGGAGGGGATCAGAAGGGATCAGAGCTGAGTCACCTCAGGAGGAGGTCCACTTCTCTCCTGTATTCTGCCCTAAAGCAAGCATCACCCCTGTTCAGAACACAGAGCAGCAGTGTCACAAGCACGGGACTGCTGCTTTGTTTCCTTGGCATCTCCTGTCTCATGGTCATCCCTGCTGTCATGATGCGTTACAGCAGCAGCCCAGGCCTACCGATGTGACTGCCTATGATGCACAGATCAGCTTCAGTAATGTTTAAGAACACAAGAACGGCCAAAGGTCCATCTAGCCCAGTATTCTGTCTTCCAACAGTGGCCAATGCCAGATGACCCAGAGGGAGGAAACAGAACAGGAAATCATCATGTGATCCCTCTCCTGTCACCCATTTCCAGCCTCTGACAAACAGAGGCTAGGGACACCATTTCTGCCCATTCTGGCTAATAGCCATTGATGGACCTAACCTCGATGAATGTATCTAGTTCTTTCTTGAACCTTGTTAAAGTCCTGGTCTTCACAGCCTCCTCTGGCAAGAAGTTCCATAGGCTGACTGCTCTGTGTGAAGAAAAACTTCCTTTTGTTTGTTTTAAACCTGCTGCTTATTAATTTCCTTTGGTGACCCTTAGTTCTTACGTTATGGGAGCAAGTATATAACTTTTCCTTATTCACTTTTTCCACACCAGTCATGATTTTACAGACTTCTATCATATTCCCCCCCTAGTCTCCTCTTTTCTAAACTGAAAAGTCTCAGGGTACGTCTACACTACAGCGCTAGTTCGAACTAACTTAGTTCGAATTAGTTAATTCGAACTAAGCTAGTTCGAACTAACGCATCTAGAACTAAAAACTAGTTCGAACTAGCGTTTTGCTAGTTCGAACTAGTAAGTCCACATTGAGTGGACTCTGAACAGGGCTTAATGATGGCCGGAAGCAGTGCCGGCAGGGCATAAAAGGAGGACTTAGAGCATGGAGATGCTGTCTCAGGCTAGCCGAGGGCTGCGCTTAAAGGGTCCCGACCCCCACCCCGGACACACAGTTCTAAGGGGTGCCCCGCTTGCAAAGAAGTTCTGGCTTGGAGTGCCCTGAGTGCCCACACTGGGCACATCACACCACTCGGCCATCAGCCCGGCTGCACTTGCCGCAGGCTGCCATCTGGGGAGAGGGAGTAATTGGGGGGCTGCAGGAGAGCTTCCACCCCCAGAAGCCCGCAGAGCCAGCCCAGTCCTCCCCATCGGGGGCTCGTACCCCATTCCTCCCTCACCTCCTTCCACTTGCCCTTCCCTAGCCCCCCTTCTTATTGATGTACAAAATAAAGATAACGTTTCTTCCAACATTGACTCTGTCTTTATTGAACAAAACTGGGGGAGACTGGGAAAAGGAGGTGGGAGAGGGGAAGAGAAAGGCTGGGAGAGGGGAGGGCAACTAACATGATCAGGGGTTGGGAACAGGTCCCAGATGAAGAGAGGCTACAGAGACTGGGACTGTTCAGCTTAGAAAAGAGGAGACGGAGGGGGGACAGGATAGAGGTCTCTAAAAGCAGGGGTTGGGTGGAGAGGGTGCATTCAGAAAAGTTCTTCCTGAGTTCCCATAAAGAAGGACTAGAGGACACCAAAGGAAAGGAATGGGTAGCAGGCTTGAAACTAGTAAGAGAAAGTTGTTGTTCTTGACAAAGCAAATAGTTAACCTGTGGAACTCCTTGCTGCAGGAGGCTGTGAAGGCTAGAACTAGAACAGAGTTGAAAGGGAAGTGAGATAAAGTGATGGAGGTTGGGTCCATGGAGTCCTATTAGCCAGAGGGTAGGAGTGGTATCCCTGCCCAAAGTTTGTGGAAGGCTGGAGAGGGATGGCACGAGACAAATGGCTTGGTCATTGTCTTCGGTCCATCCCCTCCAGGGTCCCTAGGGTTGGCCGCTGTTGGCAGACAGGCTACTGGGCTAGATGGACCTTTGGTCTGACCCAGTACGGCCATTGTAAGCTCAGGGCTCAGTGTCGGGGGTCTCAGTGGACCCCCTTGATTTTCATGCACACCTGGTCCTGGGTGGCCAGGCTGGCAGCTCTCCTGCCCTAGACGGCCACTTTCCTGTGCCTAGTGCGGAGATCGTGGACGAGGTCCACGATGTCCGCACTAGCCCAGGAAGGTGCCCGCCTCTTGCGGTCCAGGGCAAGCTCCTGGGAGCCGCCAGCCTGGTCCCGGCAAGAGGGGGTGGGCTGGGGGGCATCGGGTGGGTGGCTCTGTGCCGTGCCAGGTGCAGGGTCTGCTAGCTGGGTGCTGGCAGGCTTGCACCTGGCACGGGCACCGTAGCCAGCCCGTGCCCCTTTAAGGGGTCCGGGGCCGGGAGGGGGGCATAGAGTTTCCCTGGTGTTGGCCAGAGTGGCCACCAGGGAAACCTGGGGAGGGCTAGCCTCCCACTAGTTCGAACTAAAGGGCTACACAGCCCTTAGTTCGAACTAGCTAGTTCGAACTAGGCGTTAGTCCTCGTAAAATGAGGTTTACCTAGTTCGAACTAAGCGCTCCGCTAGTTCGATTCAAATTCGAACTAGCGGAGCGCTAGTGTAGCGCATAGGAAAGTTAGTTCGAACTAACGTCCGTTAGTTCGAACTAACTTTCTAGTGTAGACATACCCTCAGTCTTTTTTAATTTCTCTTCATACAGGACCCATTCCAAACCCCTAATCATTTTTATTGCCCTTTTTTGAACCTTTTCCAATGCCAAGATATCCTTTTTGAGATGAGGCAATCACATCTGTGCACACTATTCAAGATGTGGGCGGACCATGGTTTTATAGAGAGGCAATAAGATGTTCTCTGTCTTATTCTCTATCCCTTTTTTTAATGATTCCTAATAGTGAGATCCTGCTTGCAGATTATCCTATGTCAGTGGTCAAACTTTGGAGCTGCTGTACTGCCCTCTAAACTCTTCCTGTTGCTTCTGATGCAGAGCGATGCTGCTGATTCTTTATTTCCTGCCTACCAGTTGTGCCTAAATCCCATAATGCCGACCTCACAATCCTCATCTTGCAAAGTTAAGGCCATGACAATGCAGTCCCAATTTACTGGCACTCTCATTCATTGGCTTTTAACCATCATTCCAAATCAATCTGCTTCAGGATCACAACAGAGATGTGGACCAATAAGACTAATTGGTCAGACTAATAAGCGTGTATATGTGGGTGTCCATATAACAGCTTTGGTAGAGGAAGCTTGGACACAGAAAGAGGCTCTGTGTATACTCGACACCTTACAGAAGCGCAGCTGTACAGATGCAGTTGTGCTGTGGTAAGATCTCTCTACTAGTCACTCTGCATTGGCGGGAGAGAGCTCTCCTGTTGACATGATTAACCATGTCAATGAGCGGCAGTAGCTCTGTTGGTGATAGAGCGTCTCCCGCCAACCTAGCACTGTGGACGCAACCACTTACATCTCTGAGCTACATGCGTTTTGCTGGCATACGTGGTACTGGGTGTATCTCCCGTAACCAGGACTCTCTGGTCTGGCAGAGGTAGCAGGGATTGGCAGCAGCCAGGGAGTTCTGGCCCCAGCTGCAGGCAGGGAGCACCTGCCCCGGCCGTGGAGCTTGGGTCCGGCGGCAGCTGAGGAGCTCCAGCCCCAGCCGCGTAGCTTGGGGTCTGGCAGGGGCTGCAGAGCTCCAGCCCCGGCTGTGGAGCTTGGGTCCAGCAGCAGCTGTGGAGCTCCAGCCTTGCCCACAGAGCTCAGGGTCTGGCAGCAGCAGGTAGGGAACTCCAGCCTGGGAAGCCACGGCCAGGCAGATGGCGGTGGTGCCGGGCTGGAGCCCTAGCAGGGGGCAGAAGTTCATCACGAGCCATGTTGGGAGGGACCTCCCCATGTCCAGCAAATCTCCTTGATCAGGGATACTGGATGAGGGAGGTCCAACCTGTAGTGTAGATGTGGCCAGAGAGGGGCAGGAGAGTCAGTATGTCAGCAATTCGTTGAATGCACCCAGTGAACGTGGAGTTTCCAAGGAGAACATATTACATATAATCTGTTGCACAAGCTAAACCGAGGTCACAGAGCAGTGACTAAGCTGCTCCCCGATATTTTCCTTGGTTAGTGGCCTGAAACATCTGTCTAAATAGAAATTTTCGTCTCAAATAAGGTCAAATTTTCTCATTACTCAAATAAGGTCAAAATAGATTTTCCTGACATTTTCCTAAAGTGTACACAATGTGTGGTGTTCTTCAGTCCCAAAGGAGAAAGCAGGGGGAAAATAGTTGTAACCTTAAGTATAAAATTGACTGTTAAGTGAAAAACACAATTAATCTAAAACTCACTATTCATAGTTGACTTTTCTTGATTAAATATTGTACATAAAATTTCTTGAGAAAATATTACCTTAAGTTATATAAATACAGATCTTGATTTCCCTCAGACACTAGTGTAAATCAGGAGTTAAACCAGTGCCAATAAGTGGAAATTCTCTCTTACAGCATAGCTAATCCCAACAGCACTAATGTACAAATAAAATGAAACAAAAAGGGTCAATTTCATAAGAATTTTCTTATCAATATAATAGAAACATTTTACTCCACTAAAATATTTATTTCCCCTCACACATAAATAAATAAATAAATATTAGGAAGGTCTTGCTTATTTTACTAAAGTCTAAGTCATTCTAGGAATTATTTACTGCTGGAGAAATCTGGATTTTTTTCCACATATCTCCTCTATTTTCATGTCATATGGTACACAATAAATCTTAAGTTCCCTTTGGTAGTAAAAATCCAGAAAGAGCATAAATTCTCCAAATTTTACATCAAGTTTAATGAGAAAATGATGAAAAAAGGGATTTACTATAGAAATAGTAGGAAGAACTATCCTACTAGATATAAAATTTTCAAAAATGCCCAAATGACTCAAAAATGCCCAAATGACTAGAAATGAGCATAGTAATTTAGAGGCCAATTTCCGAAGGCATTTAGAGACCTAAAGATATAAATAGGTGGCTGGTGCAGATTTTCAAAAGTTCCTAGACACCTAACTGCCATTAATCGACTGGTATAGCGTTCATCTTACCACGTAAATAGCAAGATTCAGCTACATATTTTTAAGCAGAGAAATATGTACATTCCTAACTATTTCACTGGGACCAAGCCCAAAAATCCAAGAACGATTCAAGAGAATTCTGAAATATGGAGGAAAATGACATTTGTTCCAATACAGATATCTTACCTAATCTATGTGTACACATCCACTCTATTGCATCATGGCATATAGCTAATGTGGCTCAGTAATACTAAAAATGACCACCCCGTCACTTCACATATTCAGGTACAGATTAAAGTATGGGCCCTGTATGGGACTGTAGATGAAGATACTTTAACTTCCTGACGCAACAGACATGCTAAATTGGACCTTGCACGATTAAAGAATATTTCGACAATCCTTAAGTGCTTGGCCAGATGAAAGTCCCAATGTAGTCAATGTGAATTTTGCTTGAGAAATATCTAGAACTCCAGGACTTGAACCACTGTGTGAGGGACACACAACATGTCCTGGGCTGTGGCACTTTACTACTTTATTTAGCCGTATCATGTCATCCTATTTCACATCCTATCCAAATGTGTCTCTTCCCTCCCACTAGATCTATAACATTTTGATTTTTCAAGCTCCAAACTAACTTTTTGGCTCTCTTTCCCAAGTGAAAAATCAAATTGGTCCAACCCATTTCAATGGTGGCTGTATCGGTCACAAGACCTTTTAGCGGGATTCTCAAGGTTTCCCTCTGCTTCCTCTGTTTGAGGCGGAGAGGGATGCTTCCTGCTGTGCCAGGAAGTGATTGAATGGCTGTGTGTCTGACCACAGACCATGCCAATACAGCAGTTTCCCAACCCCCAAGGCACTTCAGGATGTCTCTAATTTTAAGTAATTTGATCATTGACCATTTTATCATCATGGCTATGACTTCCAATTATAGCCATGTCCATAAATCTATTTCATTTCTGTATTACTAAGGATAGCCTTGAAGAAAGAGTGGTAATTTAAAGGCTGACTCTGCTTTCCTTGGGCTCAGGAAGCCATGAGAAGGTCAATGAGATCTCCCAGGGCTCACTGGATGAAACTCTCGCCAGGAGCACACATCAAGTAAACGCGCAATGTTTGAATACGCCTGCTGCAATAAGAAAAACAGCTTTAAAAGCAGCCATGAGAAAGTTACAATTCCAAGATGGCAGCTGATATTCTGTGGCCTTTGTGAAGAAGTAAGAAATCCTCAACTCAATCTATGAATTCACACCACTTTTTAAGAGTTGGTCTTCTACATCAGAAGATTGCTAAATAGAGACACTGTAAACTATTTTTAAACAAGGCTTACTTCATCCCTGTCTAATCTTCTGGGTCAGTGCCATGTTTTCTTTGATAGGCTTATTTTATTTCCCTTCCTATGTCTAGCCATCGCTTGATACCCAGCATTTCATTTCATTTGTTTATTTTAGTTGGGTGGCATAAACTGGGTGATCGCTAAAGCAAAAAACTAACAGGACTAAAGGGTTTTCTGACCAGTCCGTGAGATTTTGGACTAGGCCTCTGAAGCAGTCCAGAGTTTTGATGTTGCTATCACCATATTATAAGGGCATACAATCAGACAAGAGCTAATTTAGGAGGAACTCCCTGATTGCAAGTGATGCTGGCCAATGTAATGGAGAAACCCACTGGATTGCATGTGGGAAACTAGTATGAGTATGAGGTAGGTATGATGCTAGGCTTGATGCAGTTGTACTTATACAGCTTGCTGCTGAGCTGCAAACTTTCAGCTCCATTCCTGAATCTCTGTGGCGCAAACACTAATCATTATATCAAATGGCACAGTGGATAGATCCATTGGATATGGATGAATTTAAGATGCTACCTCCAAACTCATTTTCTACCTATGAAATTTCACACCCCATGAAAAAATGAAAGACTAGTACATTGACAGATCTGATGGCCCCTGACTTCCCCTTTCAAACGTTTGTAGCTACAGCTCTCCTCATTAAACCATACTATTCACTGGGCACTGCAAAGGTCTTTGCCTGGATAGGGAAAAGGTCACAGTGGAAAGGATCAACGGCCGCAGACGACCGTCACTGAAAGGCACTGTGCGTGACGTGTACTTTAAGAAAGGATATGGATAAAGAAAGAGCAATTTGTTCAAAAAGGAACAGGAGATTTGTCTATTTTTATTTCTCCCTTTACTGTAGGGGAGTAGAACATAATCATCACAGTGACACATGGAAGGTGAAATGTGCCTTGCACCTTTGTAAGGAACTGAAATCTGAAGGCAAACGTTTGGACTTTGCTTTCAACAACATATTATTAATGAATAATGAAAATTTGCTGGGCAATTTCTCTGTGTAGCAAAAAGAAGGCTCTTTATGCAGCTTTGATGAGCAGGATGCAGGATAAGGTGAAAAATACTGTTCAAATAGAGTAGGTTCTGGAGTATTTTATTCAGCGTGAGCACACCATGACAACACTTCATGATATACGTTAAATAGCCCTTCTATAGTTCAGAAATCTTGGAGCTTGTGGATGCTACCTCTGAGTATTAATGATTTATATTTAAAATACAGAGATCATTTGCTGTTGGAACCAAAGTATCAGAAAATTCTATTTCAGAAGATACCTGAAAATGGTACTTAATGAAGATGACTAATGTGCTGTGCCTAGCTGATTATGCAATAAATCTGCCACAGAAAGAAGCTGTTGTCAATAAAGAATCAAAGCATAGAACTGAACAGGCAAGGATGCAGCAATGAGAAATATACAAATATAAATGTGTTGTTATTTTGCAAGCAAAAGCTATGGCATTTGATTGCATGTGCTAATTAAAGCAAGGGTAAAATATTGCCATCTCTATCTGTGAACACAGTATTTTACAATGAAAATAGTGATGTTCCATCTTGCAATAGATGTAAAATGTTCATATATTTTCTCTAGGCAAAAAACATTTCATGCAGATAACACTTTTGCCCCCTGAGACATCACAGGCAAAACGTTTATTCCATTTTGCACAAACAGTGCCCCCCCGTACAAAAATGCTTTATTTTTCATAAAATGGCAAAACCGCAATTTTTCCACCAGTGGGCAAAATTCATTTTACAACACTTTAACTGAAACACATTGGCCAGACACTCAGTTTTCTGATTTGAATGCTGGTATTTCCATACAAAAGAGAGCATCTGAACGTGGCCTATAATTTACATCTAAAACTAACCATGACAGTGTATTCTGGCATATAGATACCAGTGATTAAATCAAAATGCCTTTTATTTCATTTTGATTCCTATAAGGCTTTTCTTTTTGGTACGTGGGTCGTCTTCATTAACTGTACTGGCAGGAACATTGAAATACACGTGCTATTATAACTAACACCTGTTTCCTAGTTCAAAAGTGATTGTGTATTCTGCAGTAAGTCAGGATGATGCATGCTTAAATTAGCCCTAGTTAATATTAGACAGAGCATGTCAATTGCTCATTTTGCATTGGCATGTGTCTGTTTTAGGATACAGGTAAAGATGTTCATTTACACAAGCAGCTCAACACCTCCTGACAATGGAATAGGTACAGATGCTCTACCCACTTATAATCTATCTAAGATGGGCTGGCTTTGTCTGCGGCTAATTTGTATTGCTTATTGGAGTTTACATGTACACCACCTTCAGGATTTGTCCCCAAAGCAGCACTGATCTAACACCCGTGATGGAGTTGCTAGCAGGGAACTACAACTCCCGTAAGTGCCCTTTCTACTACACATCTCCTTCCTGCTGAGCAGTAAGAGGAAAAGTCTAAACCAGGAAGTGGCTAGACCCTGTTGAGAAAGCAGCAGCTACATAGCAAGCCAGGGGCTGCAGAGAATCTGGGTACAAGAGTCACATGGAGATAGAGTGACCAGGTGTCTGGTTTTAGACTGGAAGCCCAGTCGAAAAGGGACCCTGGTAGCTTTGGGCAGCACTGGCCAGGGCATTAAAAGTCTGGTTGGTGGTGCTGTGGGGCTTAAACAGGCACGGTGCCCAGGGAGTTGATAGCAGGTCTGGCTCCTAGGCAGGGGTAGGGAGGAGAGGCCCCCACACCCTGTCCCTGTTCTGAGCATTGGCACTGCAATTCCATTGGCTGGGAACCAGTCAATGGGAGATGGGGGGCAGTGCCTGCGGGCAAGAGCAGTGTGCGGAGACTTCTGAGTCCTGGCCTCTCCTACCTTGGCATTGAATCTGCTGCCGGCTTCCGGGGTGCAGTGTAGTGCTAAGACAGGTAGGGACTAGCCTGCGGTAGCTCTGAAGCACTGATTTCTGGGACCAACCCAAGGTAAGACCAAACCCCTCCCCCAGGCCCTCCCTAATCTGGAACCCACTCCTGTACCCCAAATCCCGCACCCTATTCCCACCCCGGAGCCTTCATCCTACAGCTCAATCCCCTGTCTTCACCGACAGCCACCTCCCACACTCCAAATCTCTCTGCCTCCACCTCCCAGCCCAGAGCCTCCTCCTGTACCTCAAATGCTTAATCCTGAACCCTACCCCATAGTCTGCACCCCACCAGAGACTTCACCTCCGTCCTGCATCCCAGCTCCCTGCTGCAGCCCGGAGCCCCCTCCTGCACTCTGAACCCCTCATTTATGGCCAAACCCACAGTTAGAGCCCTCATCCCGTCATGCACCCTAACTCCCTGCCCCAGCCCAGTGAAAGCAAGCGAGGGTGTGGGAGAGCTATCCACTGAGGGAGGGAAAATATAGTGAGCAGAGGGCTTGGGGTTGGGGCATGGTCTTGTGGAAGGGGTGGGGCGAGGGTGTTCAGTTTTGTGTTTAGAAAGTTGGCAACTCTCGAGCAAGGAGCTTCAGTAAAGATTCCCCAGGAGCCATGTGCAGAACAGGCTGAGTCTGTCAAATGTTACATTCTGCTGCAAGCTTGTGTGGGACTTGTGGGGAACCGCAGCAGCTGGGAAGGGGGTCAGTGAAAAGAAGCCTCGGTGGGACATACTAAATGTGCCTGGCCTGGAAACACACAAGCTTCTATTTGCTTGAACAGAGACAGAACTGGAGAGGGCACTCAGGCAATAGGTCTGAAAAGCCCCCACTCTCAGTTGGATGGCCCTCGGGCACCCAAACAAGAACTGCTATTGTTCACTTTGAACCAGACCTGTTTGAGCCACTACATCTATGACACTTGCAACTCTTCCTTTTCCTGCCTGGAAAATGCTTGACTTAGCCCTGTGTCTGAGTGACTCTCCGGACCCACCAGGATTAGGACCTTCGAGGTCCAGCTGCTGAAGCACACACAGTACAGTAAAACTCCATTAGTCTGGCATCCAATGCTCCGGGACTCCTGATGGTCCGGCACCATCAGGAACCCGGAAGTGCTGGACAGGCTTCCCCCATTCAACTGCTGCTGAAACTGACCAGCAGCTGAATCGGGGACGCCGGGAGCAGAGCAGCTGGGGTGCTGCGGGGTTGGTCCCGTAGCGCTGCCCCTCGGCGCTGCGGGACCAACCCGGCAGGACCCCAGCTGCTCTGCCCCAGGTGTCCCCGATTCAGCCGCTGCTGAAACAGATCAGTGGCTGATTCCAGGAAGCCCCGGGCAAAGCAGCTCTGCCCCGGGCTTCCTGGAATCAGCCGCTGATCTGTTTCAGCAGCGGCTGAATCGGGGACCCCTGGGGCAGAGCAGCTGGGGTCCTGCCAGGTTGGTCCCGCAGCGCTGTCCTTTGGCGCTGCGGGACCAAGCCGGCAGCACTCCAGATGCTCTGCCCCAGGCATCCCCAAGAGCAGCTGGGGTGCTGCCGGGTTGGTCCCGCAGCCCCGAGGGGCAGCGCTACGGGACCAACCAGGAAGTACCCTAGCTGCTCTGTCCCAGGCGTCCCCAAGAGCAGCTGGAGTGCTGCTGGGTTGGTGCCATAGCACCGCCCCTTGGCGCTGCGGGACCAACCTGGCAGCACCCCAGCTGCTCTATTGCAGGCATCTCCGATTCAGCTGCTGCTGAAACTGACCAGCAGCAGCTGAATCAGGGGAGCCTGGGGCAGAGCCAGACTATCGTAAGGGGGGCTATGAGGTGTCTGGGGTGGCATCCCCTCCCACCCCACTCCAGACCCCTCATAGCCCCCCCTTCTGATAGTCCCGCATATCTGATAATCCGGCACCCCCTGGGTCCTAAAGGTGCCGGATTATCGGAAGTTTACTGTACTTGTCTCTGAGTCAAAGTATACCTGGCACACTACTACCCTAAGCATTGCTGTTCTTCATTACTGAGCTGGCTCAATATTTATACAGCTTTTATCTAAAGATTTCAGCACATTTAATAAACAGTGAGTTAACTAAGCCTCACTATGTCCCTGAGAGGTCTGTATTATTAATTATCATACCCATTTTAGAGAGACGTAAACTGTGGGTCACAGACATTTGTGGTCTGATCCAAAGCCAATAGAAGTCAACACAGGGTCAGGCATTAAACAATTGCATAATCAGGAATACAATCCAAGAGTCTAACTCAAATGTTGTTCTAGGCACTAGACAATATCGTCTGACAGCTTACATACTCAGGTGACTTTACTTTTTTTTTTTTTGCACTACAGACTGAACCTCTCTACAATCTGCTGAACCACAAGAGATCAATATTGTCTAGCAGCATTACCAACACTTCCACTACTTACTGGGCTCTTAGAAGACATTTAGGGGTAAATCAGAGCTACAGAACAGCACAGAAAACGGAGGCTATGTCTACACTGCAGGCTTTTTGTGCAAGAACAGTTGTTTTTGTGCAAAAACTTCCGGAGTGTCTACACTGCATGTGCGTTCTTGTGCAAGTAACTTTACAGTAAAGCATCGGAAAAGAGGGCTTCTTGTGCAATTGTTATTCCTCTCCCCAAGAGCTCTTGTGCAAGAAGGCAGTGTGGACGGGCAACAAGGGTTTCTTGCGCAAGAAACCCCTATGGCGAATATGGCCATCAGAGTTTTCTTGTGCAAGAAAGCATCCACACTGCCATCCACAACTCTGGCACAAAAGCATATGGCAGTGTGGACATGCTCTTGTGGAAGACCTTTTGCACAAGAACACTTGCACAAAACAGTTCTTGTGCAAGACGTCTGCAGTGTAGACGTAGCCTGAGAGTCAAGACTGGTGGATGTAAAGAAACCTTATGGGATCATGGGAAACTTGTCCACACCTATGATAAGTGGACAGCCGGCTAACTAAAATTGTGTTGGACCATGGATTTTACCAGATCAGAGAGTGCTGGACTAGGAGGTTCAACCTGTATTTTAAGCAATTTTCCAGAATGTGCCTATGCTAAGAAATAGATTGAAATCTCACTGTAGTTTTTTAAGTTGCAGAACTGAGAGACTTAAAAGATGCTCCATATCCAAAGGAGCAAACTTTGCTTTATTCTCCAGGCTAATGAACAACCTTATATGGACTGGAAAACAACATAAACTATGTATTTTTAATGCCAGTGGCATATGGAATTTTTTTCCAGGGTCTACAGAGATTTCTCCTTTTCTGCACTATCATAAGTAAAAACAACAAAATGACTCATTTCCAATGTCTTTTTATTTTTATTTATTTATTTTCTTTGTGTCTTTTAGAGGGCCATGTCTGTGTTAAGCAGTTTAGAACATCTGATTTTTGCAGTGACTTCCCCTGATGTTTACCTATTTTCACTGTTCAAATGTTTGCCTTCACTAACACTAAAAGGAAAAAAGGCTTGATTCCCTAAGGGTGCAGCTACATTTCTGCGTGGCATTTCAAGAGCATGCTGTTATTCAAACAATTAGGAAACACACATACCATGCAAGGAATTTTCAGGACACTGCATTGAGATTGTTATTATTATATAGCACATAATGAAAATGATTTGAAGGACCCTGAAGCATCATAACAGGAAGAAGCAGTGAATAATCAAGTGATTTTTTTGACTGGGCTAGACCAAAATGCTGTTTACTGGACATATGTCAAGCTAAAATGCACTAAAACGGTGAATATAATTATTGCTGCCCTCTCTTGCATACCAAATGCAATGGAACAGAGGAGTGGGACTGGAGTAGAGAGCCAAGAGCTGGAATAATAATTTTAAAGCTGCTGTGCTTCTGCTTTTTAAGAGCAGTAAGTCACTTGCAACATTAAAGAAAAATGTTTGGGTTTTCAAAAATGCATTTATTATGGCAGCCATGCATAGGTTATTTAGAAACTGTCTCTGGCCTGAACTGTGTATACACACAACCTATAATTGGGTGAGTAACTACAGGTTGAACCTCTAAAATCAGGGACTCTGGTCTGGCAACATCTGTAGTCTGGCAGGACCATGGATATTGCTGGACTAGAGAGCTCTGGATAGCCAGGTTCAGAAGCACAGGGTAGGCTGGGCTGGCAGTGGGGAGCGCAGCCCCAGCGGGGCTGGTCTGACAGTAAGAAGTGCAGCCGTGGCCCGGATTGGAGGCAGCAAGGCCAGCAGCCAGGAGTTCAGTCCTGCTGAGGCTGGCACAGCCGGAAACACAGCCTCGGTCAGGGCTCATGCGGTTGCCGAGTCCTGGCCGAGGCTGGCTGCGGAGTGAGGCCTGCAATCAGCAGGGCTGGTCTCTTCCGGATCTGGTGTGGTGGTGGACGCAGCCCCAGTCAGGGCTGGCATGATGGGGGGCTGAAGGCAGCGGCAGGTGGCAAGGAGCGCAGCCCCAGCTGGGAGCAGAGCCTACAGCTGGGTAGGGAGCCTTGACCTCCCCTTGTCCAGCAAACTCCATGATTTGGGACCACTCAGGTCCCAAGGGGGCCAGACAAGGAAGGTTTGACTTGTACAATTAAATTACAAGCTAGCTTCATTAATGGAGCTACACTGTTTTACTAGCTAAGGATGTAGCCCCACAACTTATTAGGGATGTGAATGGGTAACTGGTCAACAGGCAGCCCCGCAAGACCGGGAGCCAGCAGCCAAGATCCAGCTAATATAATGTTTAACTGGTTAAGTGATTAAACAAGATTTTACATTGTTAATACTTACACTTTGACCAGATCAGGCTCTATTGTGAACAGCGAATAAGAACTACATAGGTAATCCACTGTGCAAGACCTGAAAAGTGATCCCTAATTTTAATTTCATTTGTTTCTTAATGTCCTTTTCAAACAAAATAAAACCCCCAAGCTCCAGCATTAAATGTTTGCCTTTGCTTCCTTCTTACAATTCAAAGTACCAATTATAATTCAACCTTCACCTAGCTTGCACATGTCTCCAGTGCTCTCAACGGTATACAGCATTGCATGTTAACGCCTTAAGGGCACAGTAAATGTCTCATTTTATTTTTAAAAATATTGTTCCACCTTAAAGTGAAATGACAAAGGTGTGTAAAACAGCTTGTGCTGAACTGGGGACATACAGTACACACAGAGAAACCAGATCACCACACCGCTCATGACAAGTTTTTGAAAAGGAGTGGCCAAAAAAAAAAATCTGAATACAGGTCGAACCTCCCTGATCCAGCACCTTGGGACCTGTCTGATCTGGGATAAGGGATTTTGGAGGCCCAGAAGAGGTCATTTCTGGTCTCCTTGACACCAGCCCCCTCCAGTTCTAGCCTCAGTGCTGGTCTCCCAGCCGGCTCCCCCACCTAGCTGGCCCATGCTGCCCTGTCAGCTCTCGCTGCAGCGCCTGGTAGTCCTGCCGCCTTCACATGCACTGGGCTCCTGCTGCAGCACCCAGCAGCCATGCTGCTTCTGTGCACCCGGTTCTAGATGCAGCACCTGGCAACCCCATTGCCTTCCCACACCAGGCTCCTGCACCACTACTAGGAAGTCCCACTACTGCACATGGGGCTCCCTCTTCCCTACCGGGAAGACCCACTGCTACATGTCGGTCTCCCGTTGCCTTACCAACCTCCAGAGCTCCCATGAGCTAGCTGTCCACCAGGACTTTTTGGTCCTGGAACATTTATGGTGCTGCTGGACCATGGATGTTGCCAGCCAAGAGAATCCTGGGTAAGAGTTTCAACCTGTACTATTCAGTAACAATCAAATTACATGCATATTCACAATTCCAGAACGAGCAGGTATGTAGTGTCTGAAGCACAGAGAATAAAAAAGGAATGTATACATTTTGCCTACACTTCATGGGTCCTTTGCACCTCTACAGTCTGTATTCAACCAAAGCTCTAGCAACATTCTTCCTGCATAAACATTTAAGACTGTCCTTCATTGCATGGATCCTTTATTGCAGCAAGCCTTGGATGACTAGGATTGCTCACTTGTATTTTGAAACTAATTAAGTAACATGAACCATTGCAATATGTCACCGTGTTTCATATTAATTTGCAACATACGAAAGAGTCAAGAAAAAGGTACCTAATCATTATGAAGTGTCTTGTCTCGTAGGCCTGCAAATGGCTGCCTGCTTTCAAAGGGTAGGTTTGTTCACAGAATGCAGCAGCACTGAAAAGGTGGGAGTCAAAGGTAAAGTTTGTTTTATTCTTTCATGTAATCACTTTGCCAATCAATTAAGGAGTAGAGCATTAGAGCTGTCGGGGGGAGTTTGTACCCTCCCATTAAACTTGTGAGAAGCGGTTAAGTGGAAAGAAATATCCAAGGATCTTTTCATAGAGTTCATCCCCAGTTGCTCTATGTGTGTGAGAACATCCCATACATTAATCTGTGAGGTATGACCTCCTCCTGTGTTCCTCATAGTTCCAAAAGGATTTGCAAGAGGTTGTGAGTGTCACTCTGCCTTAGCTTTCTGGCTGTGCTGGGCACAGCCCTTGAAGTGGGATTTGGGATTGCTGCAGAACAGGCCTCAGTTCTATTATTTTTCCCGTGCAGGGTTGTTGTAATTGTGTTGCTGCCAGGATACCGGAGAGTCAACGTGCTAAGATAACATTTTTATTGGACACTGCATATTGGTGAGAGAGACAAGCTTTTGAGCTTACACCAAGACCTGAAGAAGAACTCGGTGTAAGCTCGGAAAATTAAATATTACCTTGCCCATCTTGTTTCATACTTTTGCCTGGTAATTTCTCTGGAGTGCAGAGTGGAGTGAGGTGCAATGGGGAATGAGATGCCCCAATGGGGAATGAGATGCCCCTTCCCAGGCCACTTGCTTCCAACTTCCAGCCCTTGTTTCCAGCCCTTGTTCCTTGAGCAATTCTCACCTCTGAGAACCACCAGTGGGATTCTAGGAAGTGAAGAAGGCTGTGTGGAAAAGAGGCTGACTCCCCTTTCCAGGTAGGCAATGAAAAATGGAATATTCCTGCCCTGACTCAGGATCAGTCTAAAATCCAGGCTAGTTGTTTATGACTGTGTGTGTGTAGGATTATCTTTACATTCCTCAAGGCCTCGCGTGTCCCCTGCTGTATTTCTGTATTTGCAGTGACTACATTTCACCGCCGACAGAGGCTGGCATAGGTCTGCTGTCTGGAAGAGATCACAAGCTCTAGGAAGGCTGTTGCTAAAAGCTGGAGCTTGGTGAGGTCAGTAGGTTCTCAGCCTGAGAATCAGGAAATCTGGGTTTAATATTTCTACCACTGACTCATTGTGTAATCTTGAGCAAGTCTCTTCACCTCCGTAACATGTGGATAATGACACTGACCTCTTCTGTAAAGTGTTTTAATATCACCTCAGGATCCATCCCCAGCATCAGACGAGGGCCGGGAGATGTCCTGGCTGACAGGCACCGGCTCCAGGGACAGGGTGATGGTCTCCTCCTCCTCCCGCTGGCTGTGGTTCTTCTCCTTTGCTGTGACCTGTGGCTGGGTGATGATGGGGGTCTTGAGGCTGGAGTCCATGATGATGGTTGGGGAAGACACTTCCCTACCTCCCGGGATCTGGTGGAGCTCCTGGTAATAGGAGCAGGTGTGGGGTCCTGCCCCTGAGTGCGATCTGTGTTCTCTGGCCCTGACGTATTCCTGGCAGTGCATGTTTACCTTACTCCTGATCTGTTCCAAGGTCCAGGGTGGGTGTCCGCGCACTTCCAGGGACTCGGCCATGCACTCAAAGATGTCAGCATTGTGGCGCTTGGAGTGGAGATCCTGCAATGTCTCCTCCTTGCCCCACAGCTCGAGGAGGGACAGGATCTCCGCTCCAGACCAGGAGGATGAGCAACTCTTGGTCCCCCTGAGTGGGTCTTGAGACCCCTGGGGCTGCTCCCTGCGAGGGCCAGGGGAGTTCCCAGAGGGCTTGAGGCTCTGCCATGGGTGGCAAGGCCTGTGGCAGGGAAAGCTGCGTGGTCAGAGTCCTGTTCTCAGGCTGGCTTCCTGGCACAAGGCTTGTCTAGGGTGCTTGCAGCTTTAAGAGCTGGCAGGAGATAGGAACTATAGAGTTGTGATTGATATGGACAGAGTGTCCACCAGATCACCTGTGTTATTTCCTGGAGGCCTCTTCTTTCGAAAGAAAACCCTCCTCCCCATCCACACACGCCTATCTCTGAAAAGCTCTTTCAGAAAAAAGCTTCTTCCTCGTAGAATGAGGATTGCCAACACCAGAAAAACCCCTCTGTTCTTTCAATTTACTTTTGAAAGAACATGATTGCAGTGTGGACATAACTCAGGTTTTGTCGGAAAAAATGGCTGTTTTTCCGACAAAACTCTGTAGTGTAGACATGCCCCGAGGAATCCAGAAAAGCAGTAATAAGAGGATAGGAAAAAAGAAAGAGTCATGAATGAATGAGACTTACTGTCTCATGAACAAGTTCATCATGCCAAGCTTAAGAGAGGATAAGAAAATCACATTTCAGGACCACAGAGTGATCAAGTTGAAGTACAAACATAGCTGGGCAGAGTAGGTAAAAGGGATTCATTGTTTCTGTGCATGTGAGGCATTGTCTGCAGGCAATGATGTGCTGGTGACAGGTTAGCCACTGAAATGCTGCTTGAAGAACACTTACAGTTTTGATTCTGGTGAGGATGTACTCAGTTCTCACTAGTGACCGTCAGGAAGCGATAAAAGAGGACACATTGGCTATGTCTAGACTGCATCCCTCTGTCGACAGAGGGATGCAAATCAAGCACATCAAAATTGCTAATGAAGCAGAGATTTAAATATCCCATGCCTCATTAGCATAAACATGGCCACCGCTTTTTTCTAAATAGAGTTCTTTAGAAAAAAATGGCAGACTAGATGAGGATCTGTCAAAAATAAAGCCTTTTTGTGACAGATCCTGCATTCCTCAAAAAATGAGGTTTACAGGATCTGTCGAAAAAGGCTTTATTTTCGACAGATCTGCATCTAGACTGCTGGTTTTTTTCGAAAAAACTCCATTTTGAAAAAAGCGGCGGCCATGTTTATGCTAATGAGGCATGGGATATTTAAATCCCTGTTTCATTATTAATTTCGATGTGCCTAATTCACATCTGTCTGTTGACAGAGAGGTGAAGTCTAGACACACCCAATGGGTCAAGTAAACAGGCATTGGTTAAGTCTGTGGCAGTTATGATCTGACCAGGTGCAGGAATTCTAGAAATGAGCTTTTAGCTATGGTTAGACATTCTTAGGACTGCTCTTGCTCTAGGCATAAGACTTCACCTGGGAAGGAAACAGGGATTGTCTAACATTTTACAGGTGGGCAAAATGACCTTTATGGTACTTCTGTCCAGTAGAAAAGGGGACATGTTAGTCCACACTTACAGTGGTTTGGAAACAGTAGAGGCCAACCATATTTATGAGTCAACAGTGTGATGCTGTTGCAAAAAAAGCAAATATGATTCTAGGTTGTATCAACAGGTGTGTTGTAAGCAAAACTCGTGAAGTCATTCTGCCGCTCTACTCTGCACTAGTTAGGCCTCAGCTGGAGTACTGTGTCCAGTTCTGGGCGCCACATTTGAAGAAAGATGTGGAGAAATTGGAAAGGGTACAGAGAAGAGCGACAAGAATGATTAAAGGTCTAGAGAACATGACCTATGAAGCCAGGCTTCATGAACTGGGCTTGTTTAGTTTGGAAAAAAGAAGATTAAGGGGGGACATGATAGCGGTTTTCAAATATCTAAAAGGGTGTCACAAGGAGGAAGGAGAAAATGTGTTCCTCTTGGTTTCTGAGGACAGGACAAGGAGTAATGGGCTTAAAGTGCAGCAGGGGAGGTTTAGATTGGACATTAGGAAAAAATTCCTAACTGTCAGGGTGGTCAAATATTGGAATAAATTGCCAAGGGAGGTGGTGGAATCTCCCTCTCTGGAGATATTTAAGAACAGGTTAGATAGACATCTGTCAGGGATGGTGTAGGTGGAGCTTGGTCCTGCCTTGAGGGCGGGGGGCTGGACTGGATGACCTCTTGAGGTCCCTTCCAGTCCTATTATTCTATGATTCTATGATTCTATGATATTTCATTGTCCATATTTTTTCTTGTCATGCTTATATTTAATGCATCTTTTTTGTTGGTGTTTTTTTTTAAAGGCTGATTTTGTGAATGAAATCTTCCTGCTTCCTCATGGAGGTGTAAACAAAAGTTCAACCTTCCACCAAGGGTGTAATTTTAAGTCAATAGTTTAACATAAAGAAGGATGGGGGGGGGGGGGGTGCATGCTATTGGGATGTTTGACAGAAAACGGGACAATGCCTTCCCTGATTTTTACAGACATTTATTCTCTGCTTCTCTAGTTAGCCAACACATGTAATTCTGAACGACAAAGTTGCATTCCTGTTTTCTGAAACATGCTTACATAAAACTCAATAACAGCACAATCTATTTATTGCTAAAATGCTAGTAGGAAATTGGAAAAGGTATAAATGTGATTCATTGCTTGTGATCTCCTGCCCCCTGAAGGTACTATGAGGCTCCAAATCCTGCTCAGTTCACAACATCATAAAACTGAAGCAATAACTGTCACTTCTTTCTTGATTGCACATTAGGCCAATCGGCTTTTTATTGCAACTAAATAGGCCGTCATCAAGGCACCAGTCAGTTTACTCTGAGGGCATGACTCTGGCTAAACCTAGTGCACATGGGGTGGGAAGAGCTTTTTTGAAAAATAAAAAATAAGACACGGAAAAGTAGGTGCAAAAATGCATTACTGTCCAAGGTCCCTACACTTGTTCTTTCGTGCTGTTACGCCCCAAAGTACACAGAAGATTGTGTGTCAATGCTCATTAATATTTGATGTGTGTCATCATATTATCCTTTGTCTGCACTTTCATAATCTTGTGAGGCAAGTTTCTCCTCGACACAGAGTTACATAACAAAGGGGTGGCCTTTGCGTTGTACCATCAGCACAGAGCACTGCCCTTTTAAAGCCAGAATGGATCCTTTTGTTTATGTTGTATGAAGAAGCAGATGTCGGCCTGGTCTCTTCAATGCCCTGTGGTACACTGAGAGTGCTAAGCTGACTGCCAAAACAATGTCTTAAAAATGTTAATAAAGGGTAGCAGTGAGCCCTTTAGTAGATATTTTGCTACATAGGATGAAAAAATGTCAGTTAATGTTTGATACCGATCGTTAATAGAGGAGTAAGAAAATATACACTGTGTGCCCAATTTAACAGGCGAACAGACACGCATTCTTCTTGTCGCATAGACTGTCTATGCATTTGGGTGTGAACACTGAATCAGGGCACAGAGAAGCATGCCCATTTCCTTGCAGAAAGCTTGACCACATGTGAACACCATTATAATGAGTGTGGTTCAGCTGCCATTTTGATGCGGTTCAATACCAAGCTCTAAATGCCAGCAGAAATGCTCCCTCAGACCCTATCCAGCTGCCTCTTGTATCATTAATGTCTCAGGCAGCACACTTTGAGACATCAACCTGCAATACACACAAAGTGCAGACACAAAAACAATCTGGTCTCCTCGCTGGCAATGGGGAAAGGACTCCATATTTCTTTCTCCTAGCCCTTGGGGGGTGGGGGAGGAGCTGTCATTTTATCCCTCCCCTCTTGCCACCTCTCCCAACCTCTGGTCTCCTCACATTCTCCTTCCCTGTTGCCTGTTCTGGTTCCCCACTTGCCCCCTAGATTCACCTCTGCCACCCATATTTTTTTTTCCTCCTTGGAATCTATTGAACTTCATATTCTTTTCCTCCTCCCACCACATGAACTTAACTTGAGCACGGAATTCTCCTTGCCTCCTTCCACAAACACACATTTTTTGTTCTTTTACTGTCTCTTGTTTAGCTCACATATGTCAAATAGAAGACAGTGATCTCGGCTGCAGCAGTTGAGTTTGAGTTCCCACTTGAAAGTTATAGGAGACTTTACTTTCTGGACTGATTCAAAATGGCCATTGTGACAAGAAAACCAAATAAAAAACTCTGAATGTTCATGGGCCAATTGAGTTTTAGCTAGTCAGAAATTGATATTTACCTGGAAATAATCCAAGATGATGGCAAGCCAAAATCTAGTCTCAATTTCACCATCACAAAGTAATTCTACTACAATCAGTCTTACAATGGTTCTCTCACTACAAAGGCATTTTTCCTTCTTTTGCTATTCAAATCTCCCCATCATCTGCTGGAAGCAAGCCACATCTGCCCTGACTGAATTGGCCGGGTTAACACTGGTTCTATGCTTAATAAGAAACTCCCTTCTTCTGATATGCTAATACATACATATATCCCTACCTCTGTGATTTCCACTCCATGCATCTGATGAAATGGTTTTTTACTCTTGAATGCTTATGCCCCAATTCATTTGTTAATTTTTAAGGTGCTACAGGACTCCTCATAGTTTATGCAGTCATTTAAGTTGCTCTGGATTTACACTTTGACAAATTCTGCTCCCATTAACACTAGTGTAACTCCACCCTAACTATGATGAAGTTACTCCACATATACAGCAGTATGATAGAATTCTGCCTTCAATGAAGACAATGGAAAAACTCCCTATTGACTTCAGTGGGATCAGATTTCACCCCATAAGGTTGAGAGCAAAGGTGGCACCAGCATCTGAACAATCAAGTAAGCACAACAAATTGTTTAGCTTTACTATCTAACATTATTGTTTTGGATTACATACCAGAACACATATTGAACTCTTACTATAATTTCATGTCATTTTTTGTCACTGTACCAAATGTTACAGAATCTACCTTTTGGAAAAGAGCTTCATGAATCAAATACAGGGTCCCATAATAGACTGCAGTGAATGACACACAAAACAAAATAAGTTTACGATTTATTCAGGAACATTGAAAATTGTGAAATATTGTCTACATAAGAGACCTTCCTGATAGAAAAAATACTGTCAGTTTCTTTGGGCGTAGACTAAATTATTTACTGTGATATTCTAAAGTATATTAACAATAAAACAACATGAAGTATAAGTAATTTCAGAGATTCTTGGCTTCTGTTAAAACCAGATTCATTATTATATGTTTTAAAATAATGTTATTAGGAAAATAAATCTTTTGACTCTGTAAGGGCAGAAGTCTGTGCAAACAAACATATTCTTCTAAAAGGAAAAATATATTTCCCTAAAGGATCATTCTAACTTAAACTTTTAGACTTTTGTGAATTTTGCCTTTCCTATCCATTATGTCCCATTTTCAAAAGAGACTTAGGCCAGGCATACATTTATCCCAAGATCGATGCTCCAGAGATTAATCTTCCAGGGTTTGATTTAGTGGGTCTAGTAAGGACCTGCTAAATCAACAACTGATGGCATCCCATATCGATTCTAGTATTCCATGGGGTTGTGAGGAGTAAGTGAAGTTGACATGAGAGTTTCTCCACTGACCTCTTGCAGTGGGTATGCTGCAGAAATTAGACTTAAGGTATGTTGACTCCAGCTATGCTATTTTTGCAGATGGAACTACGTATCTTAGATTGATTTTCTTGTGTAGTGGAGCCCTGGCCTCAGGTACTTAGGAGCAATGAGACTTAGGATTCAAAGTCATCTAGGTGGTTTTGAGAATTGTATCAGAACTGAGAATCAAATCTTTGTTTTGAACTAAAATGATATAAAATGAAAAACAAACCAATTTTGCAAGAAGATGCACCCAGGGGTCAAAAAGTTATACACCCAGGATTCTGGGCAGAATTGTACAGTGCATGCTGAAGACCATGCTACTGCATTCAAAGTGCTATTTTTAGCTAGATTAAAGCGAACAGAGTATTTTTCCAGGAGTTGCAATACTACCTCTGACTGTAGAGTGGACATGCCTTTTGTGGCTAAGCCACAGATCACCACAAACTTTTGCAGAAGTGAAGTTTCTTCATTGCACTTATTCTCTCTTCCTTAACACCATTCCAGGTATTTCTGACAGTGAATGAATGTCTAATTCCTCTCTCAGGAGCCAAAAAAAAAAGCAGCATGAAGCCCTATAACATCACAGTAGTATACAATGCATAGGATACTGCAGATGCAAAAGTAGCTGGTTTCTTCTGAATCCAGTACAAGTAGGTCACACACAGTTATGACACACACTGCTGAACATGAAGCAGCCAATACCCCTGTAATGTATGTGGGCTTTCAAACTACCTTTTAGAACCTTATACGAAAATCAGCAGTACATCTTATTTTTAGATTTTCTGGTTGAGAGCAACTGATTGAAGAGGGAAGGGACACAGTGCTGACTGACCTAACTGCTGTGTGGATTGGGAATCTGGCAAAATCAAATATTAGTTTCCTTTGTGTTTTTTCTTTACTATAATAAAGATAAATATTGATTTATTGAACAGTATTGATTTTTGGGGCAGTTGCTACTGACAGCTGCATGATTTGTACAAATATCTATCATCTATAATGGGTCGGCAACCTTTTCAAACCGAACAGCCAAACTACATCAAAATTCAGAACAAGTGGTCAAGAAGGAGCCATATAAGAATGCCTGTTTACATGACTGAACTTAATATTATTGATAATTGACATAATGATTAATAATAGCATAAGTGAAATGTACTAACAGACTTTATTTAATGGGAATTCTGCTGCTGCATGTTTTCACACATTTCTTTGAAGTCTGTATCATAACTGGTCAAACCCAGCTTCATGCACACATTCAGGCTCTCTTCTGTCAATCTCAAAGATCTATCTGGTTTCAAGATTAAACTAGATGGGTTTATGAAGGGGATGGTTTGAGATAACATGATCTTGGTAACTAACTGTCCATTCATTATCAGTGGGAATAGGTCAATGGAGGGATGATAGGAGTTACTATAGAGAACTTTCTGGGTGTCTGGCTGATGAGTCTTGCCCACATGCTCAGGGTTTAGCTGATCACCATATTTGGGGTCGGGAAGGAATTTTCCTCCCGGGTAGATTCGCAGAGGCCCTGGAGGTTTTTCACCTTCCTCTGTAGCATGGGGTACAGATCACAGCTGGAGGATTCTCTGCATCTTGGGGTCTTCAAAGTATTTGAAGGCTTCAATATCTGAGATATAGGTGAGAGGATTATTCTAGGAGGGGTGGGTGAGTTTTTGTGGCCTGCACTGTGCAGGGGGTCAGACTAGATGATCATAATGGTCCCTTCTGACCTTAAAGTCTATGAGTCTATGAGTCATGGCAGGAGGCTGGGGATGTGGGGATTCAGGAGTCTGGGATGGGGTAAATGGGGGCTCAGGGCACATAGTTGGAGTATGGGGGGCAGGAGTGTTATGGCAGGAGTCTGAGGATGTGGGCGCGAAAGAGTTTGGAGATGTAGAAGTATGAGGAGCTCAGGGCAGGGTATGTGGGGGGGGGGGGGGTGCAGGAGTGTTATGATGTTGCAGCCAGATGGTTTGACACCACACAACACAAAAGGTTTCAACATTGTCTTTATTTATGGCAGGGGTGGGGAACTTTTTTTGGTCGGGGCCACTGACCCACAGAAAAATCAGTTGGGGACCACACAAGTGAGAAGCAAAAACAAAACCAAAAAACCCCTCCAACCCCCCCGAACTGAAACACCTCACTCCCCTGGTGCTCCAGCCTCATGGTGCAGGGAGGGGCAGGGAGAACTGAGGTTCAAGGCCTCTGGACAGATTTACTCTTCTAGGGTTCCAGGGTTAGTGGATTTTGTGGGGGGTGGCTATACTCTGGGTTGGGGCAAAAAATGAGGGGTTAAGTGTGCGGGACGGGGCTGCAGGATCTGGGCGGGAGGTGGGGTGTAGGAGGGGGTGAAAGGTGCTAGATCTGGGTGGGAAGTAAGATACAGGAGCAGGCTGTGATTAGGGTGTCTGGGCCAGGGGAGGGGCAGAAGTGGGCTGGCCGAGGGAAGGAGGCAAGAGCAGGTTGGGGTGTACGGTCTCAGCGGGGCTGTGAGTGAGGGGGATGGAGATGTAGGGTCTGGGTATGGGGGAGGCCCTTACTTGCTATCGCACCATGTTGCAGGCACCGTGTAACACCACCTCCTGCTGCTCCCATTCGCCAGATTCTGGCCAATGGGAGAAAAGGATAAAGCCTCCAGGAAGCACGTCCCTGCGAGGCTGTTCCCCAGCCAGGCGGAAGATTAACAGCAGCACACATTCAAGCTGGTTTCAGTGTGTATCCTTGGGCCTTTCTCTCCTCCTCTTCCCTCAAGAAGCTGCATGAGCTTCCAGCTATGGGAGAGCGGGGGGTTATCTAGGGGGTCTGCGCTGGAGCTCCAAAAGAGACATATCTGGCTCCCTAGTGAGCTATATTTGTTTCATGATCCATAATGTAGTTTATTTGCTTGAGAATGCAGTTTAAACAGATGATGTGTGTCTTTTGCTAGCTGGTTTGTTCATTTTCCTATAGTAAAAAGTACACAATGTATGTTAGGGATTAAAATGAAATACGAGATAAAGAGTTCTTTTCTTAATACTTTCAGCAGGAGTGTGTAAGTTTTGGGGGAAAGAAGTTTATTCTCTGTTGTATACTTTGTACATGTGCGCAAGTCTTTCTTATACTTTATAAACTGTATCTTATTCTGCACAATCTATGCATTTTGCAGTATCCATACTACTGCTCTTTGATACTGAAATGCAAAAGAAAAGAGTATTACTTAACCCTGATACACCATTTTGACTTTGATTCACTTTACAAATCAGAGCTTTTCAGATTTTAATCCTGATTTAATAAAATACTCCACTTTCCCAATCTCTTTTGCTATGGAAATCCTGTAGATGTATAAGACTTACTTCTATTAGTCACATCACTCCACTTAAACGGACACATCTCAGACCTTGCTTGGTATCTTTCCACACCATGACTTTCACAGTGTAGAAAGAATACCTACTCTCTCAATGGTCTATAAAGCAAGGGTATGTCTACACTAGAAAGTTAGTTCGAACTAACGGACGTTAGTTCGAACTAACTTTCCTATGCGCTACACTAGCGCTCCGCTAGTTCGAATTTGAATCGAACTAGCGGAGCGCTTAGTTCGAACTAGGTAAACCTCATTTTACGAGGACTAACGCCTAGTTCGAACTAGCTAGTTCGAACTAAGGGCTGTGTAGCCCTTTAGTTCGAACTAGTGGGAGGCTAGCCCTCCCCAGGTTTCCCTGGTGGCCACTCTGGCCAACACCAGGGAAACTCTATGCCCCCCTCCCGGCCCCGGACCCCTTAAAGGGGCACGGGCTGGCTACGGTGCCCGTGCCAGGTGCAAGCCTGCCAGCACCCAGCTAGCAGACCCTGCACCTGGCACGGCACAGAGCCACCCACCCGATGCCCCCCAGCCCACCCCCTCTTGCCGGGACCAGGCTGGCGGCTCCCGGGAGCTTGCCCTGGACCGCAAGAGGCGGGCACCTTCCTGGGCTAGTGCGGACATCGTGGACCTCGTCCACGATCTCCGCACTAGGCACAGGAAAGTGGCCGGCTAGGGCAGGAGAGCTGCCAGCCTGGCCACCCAGGACCAGGTGTGCATGAAAATCAAGGGGGTCCACTGAGACCCCCGACCCTGAGCCCTGAGCTTACAATGGCCGTCCTGGGTCAGACCAAAGGTCCATCTAGCCCAGTAGCCTGTCTGCCGACAGCGGCCAACCCTAGGGACCCTGGAGGGGATGGACCGAAGACAATGACCAAGCCATTTGTCTCGTGCCATCCCTCTCCAGCCTTCCACAAACTTTGGGCAGGGACACCACTCCTACCCTCTGGCTAATAGGACTCCATGGACCCAACCTCCATCACTTGATCTCACTTCCCTTTAAACTCTGTTCTAGTTCTAGCCTTCACAACCTCCTGCAGCAAGGAGTTCCACAGGTTAACTATTTGCCTTGTCAAGAACAACTTTCTCTTACTAGTTTGAAGCCTGCTACCCATTCCTTTCCTTTGGTGTCCTCTAGTCCTTCTTTATGGGAACTCATGAAGAACTTTTCTGAATGCACCCTCTCCACCCAACCCCTGCTTTTAGAGACCTCTATCCTGTCCCCCCTCCGTCTCCTCTTTTCTAAGCTGAACAGTCCCAGTCTCTGTAGCCTCTCTTCATCTGGGACCTGTTCCCAACCCCTGATCATGTTAGTTGCCCTCCCCTCTCCCAGCCTTTCTCTTCCCCTCTCCCACCTCCTTTTCCCAGTCTCCCCCAGTTTTTTTCAATAAAGACAGAGTCAATGTTGGAAGAAACGTTATCTTTATTTTGTACATCAATAAGAAGGGGGGCTAGGGAAGGGCAAGTGGAAGGAGGTGAGGGAGGAATGGGGTACGAGCCCCCGATGGGGAGGACTGGGCTGGCTCTGCGGGCTTCTGGGGGTGGAAGCTCTCCTGCAGCCCCCCAATTACTCCCTCTCCCCAGATGGCAGCCTGCGGCAAGTGCAGCCGGGCTGATGGCCGAGTGGTGTGATGTGCCCAGTGTGGGCACTCAGGGCACTCCAAGCCAGAACTTCTTTGCAAGCGGGGCACCCCTTAGAACTGTGTGTCCGGGGTGGGGGTCGGGACCCTTTAAGCACAGCCCTCGGCTAGCCTGAGACAGTATCTCCATGCTCTAAGTCCTCCTTTTATGCCCTGCCGGCACTGCTTCCGGCCATCATTAAGCCCTGTTCAGAGTCCACTCAATGTGGACTTACTAGTTCGAACTAGCAAAACGCTAGTTCGAACTAGTTTTTAGTTCTAGATGCGTTAGTTCGAACTAGCTTAGTTCGAATTAACTAATTCGAACTAAGTTAGTTCGAACTAGCGCTGTAGTGTAGACGTAACCCAAGGGATTAAGACTCTGACATGGTTGCACACTGACACTAAGCCACTTTACCAGATCAAAGGGCACTCCATTTGATATGTAATATTTATACACTGGCTGAGAGTTTAATAATGTCATCAAATGCTTTTTGGACAATATCAAAATACTTTACTCTGTTCAGAACCTTGTGTTGCATTCTCCATTTCCTTTTGTATCCCTCTTGGCATTACACTGAGTAGCCCTGTCTTGCAAAGTCAATTACTCCTTAGCAAGCTCAGAAATAAAAACCCAAAGTAAGCAACACCACATGTCTGATTTACCAACAGACTGCAATCTAGTGCTAAAGAGCACAGCTATTGGCCCCCACTTTAAATATTCATGAAGCCCACTGGTGCAAAGTGCATTAAAAGTGGGAACAGTGCCAGTAATACACGATCCTCTTAGTGACAAGATTTCACAGATTAAAAGAAGCAAGACGTTAAAGACTTCAAGCTGAATAGTCTTTGTTCTTAGCACAGGAAAGATGTTCACTAATGGAATGCCAGATCTCACGCACACTTACAGTTGTAGAATTTAAAATGGGCTAATAATGTATGTGCACTCTCCCCTGCTTCAGGGAACTATTTGGTTATTACAAAAGCTTCTTTTCTCCACATTTTCTAGAAAATGGACACACATATTCTACCAGTTTAAATAATCTGTTACAGGGCAATATGCCTCCTAGCAGAATCCCAGTAGTCTGGCCCTTAATATATCAAATGTCACTAAATCAAACAATTACAGTGACAACACATAGCCCTGCTCAGAGCAGTGGTATTTGGCAATACATGACAAAAAAGAGTTAAAACAGAAACAAGAATCTTAAAAAAGCAGACTGTAGCAATGTAGAATAATGTTAATTGTCCCTTTATATCATTAGCACCCCAGCCACATCTGCTATCACACCTGTGCTCTCTTCTCTGATCTACTCTGCATCCTAGAAGTGTTAGGCAAGCGGCCAGCTTCCTAGCCACATCTCTCTATGATCACCAGTTTTTATCACCAGTCTGACAACCCCAGGGCTTTGGAACAGTCTCTGATTGATAGGACAAATTTAAAGTTCTAGGCTAATTATTTCACAACAACAGTTCCCAATGCTACTAATAACTGTTGTCCTAATTTGGACTCTACAAAGCGAATCAGTGAAGTAAGATAATTTTTAAAAGTTTGTATCTGAAACTAGATAAACAAAAAAAAAAATCAAATAATTAGCCAATGTGTGTCATTCATCCAATCTGAAGCATCTGTTTTTTATACACTAGAGGTGCGTTTGTGTATATGAAGGGAACATGATTGACTTTGGTGCCTGTCAAATTCTGAAATTCAGTTCCAGTGTATTTGAAAGAGATCAAGGCTTTCAATACATAGCCAGCTTCCATTTCAAAAATATAACAAAATAGGCTTACACCCAGAAAACATATTTCTTAGCAAGATGTTCATCCAAAACAAATCAAGGGGCAGGAAAGGGAAAATGGAGCTCTGCTATAGCATGAGAATGAATAACTTCAAAATGACTCTTTAACAAACTTAGTATGATCTTTTTACTTCTGCTTTGAAATCTGGTTTATGCATCTGAACAAGTTTACTAGTAACTTACCTGGGTGGTCGACAAATACCTTTGATGTTGCCACCCATGCGTCCAGACTATTGCGCTGAGCCAACAAACAGCTGATCAGCTGTTTGTCGGCTCGGCGCGGCAGCCATGTAAATTTAAATGAAGCCGCGATTATTTAAATCGCCGCTTCATTTTACTATGTCGGGTAGCCTAATCTACATGCCTCTGGCGACAGAGGCATGTAGTCTAGACGTACCCTAAGTGTCCTGCCTGTCAATAAAGGCAATGCATATCAGTTTCTACATTTGTTATGCTGCTCTTCATATTAATGGTTCAATGGAAGGGAATTAGACAACGGAAACGTTTTCAGTTGTATTGGTGTGACACTCCCTGCTGCAGGCCTTGTCACACCCCTCCCTATGGAGAAAAGTAGAAGAGAGGTCCTCCAAGTAGGATAGAGTGGCTGCCTCTGCTGTTGCCAATCAAGGCCCAGCAGGCTGGTATAGAAGAAGCTGCGAGGACAGGCCTTGGCAGTTTCTTGCTGGAGCTTAACCCAGCCAGATGTAGGCTCTGACTGGGAGGACAGCAGCACCTTGGACAGCTCCGAGTGTGAGCTGAACTTCAGACCTGCTTAAGACCCAGGTCCAGAGGCTGAAAACTAATCACAACTAGCTAAAGAGCTTTGCAGAACCCGGGACAGCCTGCCTCAAAGTCCTGAGAGAGAAAGAGAACTGGTAAAGTGGCCCAAGCAGCAAGGTAGCAGCAGAGAGTAGAGACTCCTAGCAGGAAACTGCTATTTACAGGGTACCTGGGTTGAAACCCAGAGGAGTGGGAGGGCCTGAGTCCACTCCACAGCTCTGTGGCTGCAGCAAGGGGGTAAGAAGACACCCAGTCCCAGGCAATGGACCTGAAATCCTTTGGGGACATCTCCACTCCCGGAGAACAGCCGGTCCGAAAATTGCAGATGCGCCCTCGGCCACAAAGGGGCGCTCCCAGGAGAGTGACCCCTTTATAACTGGGTTTATGATGGGGGTTCATTAGAATTGGCTATTTTATTTATTATATTCCCTCAAAAACAAACAAAAAAAGTAGTAGCATTACATAGCAAATATCATGGTTAATAACATTATCCTGTAGTTGGTTATACGTCTATTGTTCCCTTCTCGTCTACTCTAACTTGAAAGCCTATCAAAATATGAAGCTTCTCAAAATATGATCCAATGGACTGTGAATTCTGATATATTAATTTTAATAAGGCTTTATTTTGACATAGGCATTACCAAAGCATTTCTGAATAACTGGATGAAGATCTTACTGGAAAACAGAAGATCTGTGTAATACTTTTAGACAAAGTCAAAATTAAGCCAATTTTTAACTCAGTTTCATTCCATTATTAGAGACATATCATCATGAAGAATCTTGCTTCTATTTTTCACTGGCACAATTTCTCTTGGTAACTGGATTCAGAGCCAGTTCCCCCGCTCCCCCTTTTAAGCATAAAATTATAGACCTTGGCAAGACCACATCAAAATGAGCACAAATTGATCACATGCTTTCGCCTAGCTCCCTACATCCATAGCCTTCATTACTGAAGAGGAACAATTTTCATAATTTCATGCCTGAGTAGTAGTGCATGATAGAACACTGTGTTTGGATGGGATCAGCTGACTAACACCCTGTCTAATAACCTGCTCTGGTATTACTCCCTCTTTATTCTTTTCTTGATCTGTTCCTTTCTGTCTGTTTTACACTCTCAGTTTACAGTCTTCCATCTGTATCACGTTTGCCCTTTCCAAATAAGTGCCCTCCATCCAACAGAGTGTGTGTTTCAATGCCACTATCGACGTGTATAATTAATGAACTTTGACAAGAGAATGGGTGTACTTTACTTTTTAAATATTATCCTACACAGAGGGTCTCCAAGCTATGGCACTTTTAAATAACAGGACATTCATTAAAGAAGAAATGTGTAAATTACTGTACCAAACATCCTCTGCATCTTCATCACACTCTGCCCCAAACTGACAAATGTCACAAGTGGACGTCTCTTTTTGATTGGTTTCTCCTGAGCCTTCATTGACTGTTTGATACAAAGCAGAAAAAGGCCCATTAGTAAACACAAAACAATAGCAAAGTGAGTCTCGTCTACAGAAAAGCTAAATTTATATATTAATCTTTGGTAATTGAACATAGAGGTCAAGGTGGTGGGCTTGGCTGACAGACAGTATTTCAAACAACAGACTACCACAAACATTTTCCTCTTACCTAGGATAAACACCATACACCAGATGTACATGTGCTTGCTAAGAGAAGATCAGAGGAACTGCGGGAATCAATTTCTGCGCTTTCTCATTTAAACAATATTTTTTTTCTCAAAATCATAATAAGGAAGGAGGCAGCAACATTGAGCAAACAACTCATATTAAGCACCACTGCTTAATTCCTGTAAAAACATTTGGCATTGACTGGTAATACAGCACGGTGGACAACTTGTGTGTAGAGTACTATAAATCTGTGTCTATCCAATTTATATCTGTGGGTACCTGCATCCACAGATGTGGATTTCTTCAGTTCATTTTTGCAGATGTGGATGCGGATACCAATTTTGTATCTAGAACCCCGCAAGTTGGTGGATATCCACTTGTGTGCTTTGCAGTCCGTGTAGGTAAAGATCTGGTGAGGAACCCAGGAGTATGCTTCCCCAAGAAATGCTTGGGAAATATCTGCCTTATGGTGCTATTCCAAAGGCAAAAGATTTGCTTCTTCAGATGTGTTATGAACCCTGAGGAAAAGTCCTCTCTGCCCCACTGATTTAGCACTGATCAGATTGGGGGGGGAGGGGGGAGGAGACTGTCACCAGGTGCAGAGAAATAAACCCACTCATTCTTTCATTTTGCTGGCAGAATTTGATCCTGGGTCCCCTTCAGCACAGGGATAGAAGATAAAATTTCTCAAAATGCCTAGGTGATATAAACATCTAAGTTCCATTGAAATTCAAATAAAAAATGTTACAGGAGGATTTGGATTCAGCTTGTAATGTCCCATAAATTACATGTAGAAACTGAGAGGAGAATATGAATGGCTAAGTTAAGAAGGGTACAAGTTGACTAATGAATAGTTTTAGAGAGCATTGTTTTGAAATGATCCAACAGAATGTTATATATGTTTTTATAAAACTATAAAGTACTGAGAATAGTAGGTAGGTGGATATATCTTTATGTATTATGTCTTTCTAGTAAGACACAATACATAAAGATACATTTCTCATGGTTATGGAATAATTAGCTCACACCAGATTTAAAGTAGCAACTTTGATTGTTATTATTTTGCATAGAAATTCTTTGCTACTTATATTTAATGTCTTTCTTTTACTATTTTTTTCATTCAAATTTACAAGTGTAGTGCAGAATTATTTCAGAATAGAGATGTAGCTCCAATCCAGAGAATCACAGAAGCACCTAGATAGCCTTAAGCATTTAAGGAGATATGGGAGTAATCACTGGAGCTGGTCAGGAATATTCCAGCAAAGCTTCCACCTTTCTGTCCGCCTGCTGCCGTCAACAATACTAATTTATCAAAACCAAAATTTTTCATGGGAATGTTGGTTTCAACAAATGTCTCGACTGAAAAAAACATTTGAAAAGTAAAGATTCTAAATTGTCAAAATATCCTGTTTGTAAAGATACCAGTGTTCTGGTTCAAAATGACTTTTTATTTCAAAATTTAAGTTAATTATAGTACAATTTAAAAGAAATGCTCAGTCGAAACAAAATGTTTAGAAATGACTGAAATGACCTGATTTGATTGACCAGCACCAGTTCTTTTCCTCCCTCTGATATTTGATTTATGAAATTTTGAACAATTTTGTCTTTTTTGTCCCATTTCAGGATGATCAGAATCTCAGAAGTTTTCATGGGACAGGAAAACCATTTTTTGCCCATCTCTACTCATCACATTCAACAATAGTTGAAAGCTGCTGGAAGCAATCTATAGTGCTAGAATTACATGTTTTCAGTTTGCATGGGATGGCACAAATTGTTTTATACTTCTTCCTAATGAGGTGCAGCACAAAACAATAAAAGGTCCCAACTTCTTGCAACACAGTCCTTACGAGGTAGGTTTTCTAACTCTCAAAGACTGAAAGAGTGATTAGAGTACTAGACCTAGGTGCCAGCCTAGCATTTTGGAAACTTTCTACTCTGCCACAAACTTCCTTTGGGGCCACACCATTCAAGCCTAAATTTTCAAAAGGGCTAGTGATTTCTGGGTGCCTACCTTCAGACACATTTAAAATTTGATTCTTAGAAAGGGTTTGGAAAAAAATCAAGCTATTTAAAGTGTTTCAAGTTGAGAAACTGAACATAGAGGCACAGAAAATCAGTTGCTACTAATAAAAATTGAGGCCAAATACTTGTCTTTGCTTCAGTGCCCTGTCTTCTAAAAGGGAGTAAGAGTATATTTTTTACCATGCCCTGGTGCTGTGAAAATAAATTCAGTAAAGGTTGTGAAGCCCTCTGATACTATAACGATAGTAAACTCAAAATACCTGAGAGAGAGAGTCTCATACGTTTTTCCTGTAGGCTTAAACAAGCCAAACCAAACATTCATATTTTTTAGATCTGAGCAACTCTAAAGGAATTGCCCGTCAGATATCTACCTGAATCTAAATTATATTAAAAAGGAAATCTTCACCTAAGGTGACCTTTGGGATAATAAAAAGAAGGATAGCATTATTTTGGGTTCTTTTCTTGCTTGTAAAATTGTCAATCAGTTTATATACTTTACATACACAAAACTTCAGTTTTAAGCAAGCAAGAGAACCTTAAAATAACAAACAACAACAGAAAATCAACCAAATATCTCTGCTCCAATAAGTTGTCACAGTTGGACCAAGGGTCCGGCGTAGTGTTTTGATGTTTTCTTTACAAATGGTGGGAAAGTTAGCTGATTTAACTAACTTTGATATTTAATGGGAATCTATTTCTTGGAAAGGCAGTTTTTGACAACCAGTCTTTGCAATGGTCTTGTGGAGAATGCAGTAGGCTGGCACTTAGGAGATCGGGGCTCAGCTCCCAACTCTCTCTGAGCAGTGACAATTTCTCTGCCTCACAGTTTCACCTGCTGCAAAATGGGGATAGCTATATTTTTCAGGTATGTGGTGAGTAGTGATGAATAAAAATTTGTAAAACCCAGGTGGAAGGCACTACATAAGATCCAACTATCATTTGTAAATGTGCCCATTTGTCCCAGTTTTTGAAGGAAAGAATTTACACTTTCAGGAAAATATCATTTGTTTTTCTATTCTGTTGCTCTAAACCCCATTTTCATTGTATTTCACTGTTGTTAAAAACAATAAAAGGTCTGTTCTTATTTTTCCTCCACATATAGCCAGGGACTTTTCAGACTGTCATAAGCGATTTAATAGCTAGACAAATAATTTTTTAAACAAGTTGTGTCACTGAAAGGTTTGATATTTTGAAAATAAGAGCTATTTTAGAGAGGAACATCTGCATATAAGTATAGCATAGCCATTAATTTCTGCCAGAAATGAACAGGTAGTCCTTTTATCAAAGAAGCCATGTATTTGGTGTTCTCGAGTCAATGTACTGATGCCATGACTGAGACACTAAGCACCCAACCATACACATCCCTGTTTAAATGGCAGTGACTTAGCCTTTTTCTCATTTTTCTGCTTTTGGTGTCTTCAGAGAGGACTGTTCTTACTAGAATTAGGCTAACAGTAGACTTTTCAGTTGGCTGGCAATTCATTTTGAGCCCGACTGGAAACAATTAAAAAAATTTTTTTTTGTTTGACCATTAGCAAAATTCTTCATTGAAGCTTTAAGAATGTTTTTATATTTTTTTAAAAAGTAAGGATATTTCAAAATGAAAAAAAATTGAACATTTTCTTTTGAAAATTTCAAAATTAAACATTTGACTTTGGGGATCTTTTTGCAGGGGCATTTTGACAAAGAATTTGATCAAAATTAGTTGAATATGCAAAATATTTTGATGTTACTGAACCTGCATTTTTCCAGTTTTGGCTAAAAATTTTTGTGTGGGCTTATTGTTCATATTTAACATGATTTTTCTCTCACTCATTCTTTCCTGCTGTGCAAATAAGTGCCTTAAAAAAATCAGACATCTTAGAAAGAGTTATTTTCTCTGTATTTCCTTTTGCTATTTAGCTTTGTGACTGGGAGGTGTTCATTTTCTAAGTGACTGCTTTTTTTCTTTGCTGCACTAGCTAGTTCGCACTTGCCTTCCTACCTCAACTAAAGAAGTCTTTACAGAGGAAAATGAATTAGACATTACAAAAAAAAGTTTACCACAGCACTGGAAAAAAGACTGTCTTGTCTCTTAAAAGTGAATTGCTCCTGCTAAAAATAAAAGGGCTTTTCGCTTTGCCATAACACATACAGTTCTTATCTTATTAGCAACTTTACAGGTTTCATATACTTGAACAATTGCAAGGGACCATGGGATATCAGTGTGGCAGGGCACTTGTCTCAGGGGAGATTTAACAGCCAAAGCCAGTCTCTTATTATTAATGCAATGCAGAACAGCTAAGCTGTGAGTTCCTTTTTGCGTTAGCATGATTAGCAACTTCCAGAATGCCGGTTACTATCATATAAGAAACATGATCACAACGTTCTAACACTATGTGAAAGTCACTTCAGACTCTACCTTGATTTCCTGAGCAATAGGGAGTCTTAGCTAGAGATCCCCCAAACATAATTCAGAGAGTCAATGGCCTGTAATAACCACAACAACCCCTATTTTAAGCATCTGGCCCTCTAATCAGAGGGCCTCGCTGCACTCTGATAAGATAGCTGAGTTATCAACAGGATCTGGATTGCCTGAACATCACACCAGGGAGAAACCAAATTTGGAAAGATTTCACATTGTTTTTGTTGCTAAGGAAACCATTTTGTAAGCATCCACATCTTCAGCATATTTGTCTGACTCTGTGCCTGTCTGGCTTGCAAAATAATGGAAAACTCCAACCCATTAGTAGAAACTTCTACCTTCTTTCCACAGCTCAATTTTATATAAAACTTTCAATTATTTCAGTTTGTGACTACCTCAGGAACCTGCGCATATGGAAAATCGCACTCTGACTTTCAATATCCAACCTGCTACTGTATTTTATGCCATCAGGAGTCCAATGATGTGGCAGGTCTGATATTTAACTAAACAGATACTAAACAGCGATGCTTGAACTGCTAGGTAACTCTTGTTATGTGTTCTTCCAACAGCTAGGTTGGTAGGTAATCCAATATGAGTTTAAATATACCTCTAGGAAGCTTGAATCCATCCATCCCTTCACAGCAGCAACTATAGTGGAATTATTAACACTGAAGAGGGAAGCAGAAAACCTTGACTTAAGATTCAAGGCACCACATATTGGTTAAAGACAAAGGGAACAAACATTTTCCTTTTATGGTTGGTGCACAGGGCAGTCAATGTCAGAGGAGAAGAGGCAAGGTGGGTAACATGAAAGAGAAAGCTATTAAGTAGTAGCATCTCCCCTACCTCCATCACACAGTGTTGTAGCTGTTAAGATAAATGCCATAGATATAACTTTGAAAGCAGTAAGATAACCTCCAAAGGGTGGTTCCAGGTTGCAGAGGCTTATTGAAAGTAATGAACATTATTAGAATGCTGTCCCAAGAATATTTTAAAAAATATATTGTATTAACACAACAAATAGGCATTATGAAATACTGTCACAGTATTTCCAAATGCTTTGCATATGGGTACTGTGTGTTATTATGGTTACGTTCTGACTTGCGTTATGAAATCTGATTTAGATTACTATGCCTCTCACAACCTTAATTTAAGTTTAAGTCCAAAATAATGCAGCTAATTTAATACAAGATAGGCCAGGAGAAATTGCCTTGTCTGTCTTGGATTGGGAACCTCATTATCCTTTTGTGATTACAGAAATCACATGGTGTTTAGGTAATACAGGCATAATTTTTGTTAACAATTTGCTGCTATGCTATGGAATTTTGAATCATGGAAGGCTAATTCCTTTCAGTGGAATTGGTACTATCAAGGAATGTTAATTATTGCCATCCAGTAGGTAAGATTAGGCAGGAAAACAGAAACAAATAGAAAAGTAAGAAAAAGACAGTGGACATGATTGTCCTTCAGCCTTTGCACCAGTGGTGAAAGTAACTTAACATTTCTTACAGGTAGTGTCCTATTGCAACCCGGGTTCCTGCCAGCTCTTTAAATAATTCCTACTGGCTTTTGCCGCAGCTCAGCTAGTTCTTGTAGGAGCTGCACAGCAGGGTGCACCCATTTACTTTCACCTATGCTTTGCACTCATGAAAGATAACCCTTCCTCCCTCCCCTGCCACTTGATGCTACAGCACAGGCTGCTAGGCCTGGATGCATATAGGTAAGTGGGTGCTGATTGTCTGCTGTGGGGAGATGGACTGAGAGTGTGTGGAACCATGGTTTCACCCACTGGTGCACTAGCCAGTGGAGCAGAATTGGCACCGGGGAGGAGGAGGTCATAGTAATTGGCTGCTTTTCTAGACCCACATCAAGTTACTGAATCCTAAGGCAATCAATGGGAGACGTGGAAAAGGGGGAGGGGGAGATGTATGATGCTTCTCAGGTGTTATTATGGACTGTGTTCTTGTTGCATGACGTACCTTGGAAAATATTTTGGGACTGATTCTACTATCTTTCCTCATGATGAATAGCATTGATGTCATGTAGTTTTCTGACTGAACTGTTCCACACCAGCAGAAGATTCAAGTGCTGTGAAGGGGGAAGCAGCAGAAAAAAACTTGGAGCACTGAAAATAGACTTCCTTTAAATTTAGTTCCATTAGGAACTGCAGTAATTGAAGTTACAAAGATTCCCATACAACTTGCTGATAGGGGACTACCATAATCTTTCAAGGCTGGAACAGATCTCTCCCTTAGCTAAACTCCCAAGCTAAATAAAGTCTCTTTCAGGATTGGAACAAATCTTTCAAGATGCTCAGGCTTCTAGCTAAGCCATGTGTCCATGCTAACTACCATCCCAAGGTGACTGTCTTTTTCAAAACTGGGTCAAGCTCCTTAGCCCTGCTGTTCCTGGACTCTAGCCAATCAGCCACCAGCCTCAGTAACAACTGTACTCCAGTGGGTTGGCAGAATCTGCTATGTCAGCAGTAATACTCGGGTCTTTACCTTTCCTCATCTGAAGCAAATGTCTAGCAATAAACCTCACCAATATATAGGATTGAAAATACAGCAGCCATAGTGATGTCTGTTCTTCTGTCAGACTGACTCATGTATAGAACCTGAAAGATGTTTTTAAAAGCTCCCCAAATTTTAGATAACTTTGCTTTTCAACTTTCTGTGATAAAATGGAGGACTACTTTTTACAGAGGACTGAACTAAGCTGAATAATTTTGAACTACAAGTCTGAGGAACAAACTAACATCTTGGTAATGTGTTTAAATCACCACCTAATTAATACTTGCTTATCAGACTTTAAAGAACTACCTCCACTGAATGTCACTGTTCTTTTTTGAAGCAGGTCCACAGTTTTAAGGCAAATCCTTCAGACCTAGACTATGTCTTTGTCTAGTCTCTGTGCTAAATTCCACCTGTAATGCTCATATAGACTTGAATGATAAAACTGTTTACTGTGCATATAAAGGCTTCCAAGCTGTTGTTTTCAAGTTGTATTTATGTTTCCCAACTCCTCTTATTTTCTTGTTAGAAGCCCTTGTTGTAACATAAAGAAGCATTTATTGGCAGGAGAATACTTGTGGCTAACAATGCAATCTAGAAAGTGAGGGGAGGGGGTCACCACGAAGGAACATAACCATTATTCATTCTGGATACAGCAGCTCTGAAAATTGCTAAAGGTCTTCAATAAGTGCTACGGGACTTAAAATTGAGGATTCCCTGACACTTACTTCAACATTCATTCCCCACGTCTCTTTATAATATGAGAATCACACAAAATCTACTGCATTATATAGCAACAGATTACATTGATGGATCCCCTATACATGTGCAGAATTGGCAAACACAAAAATTTTAATGTTTTTTAGAAAAGATTTTGACTTATTCTGCCAACCAAAAGAAGGGAATTGAAGCTAAATCCTCATACTAAGCTCAAAGAACACATTGCAAGCCGCATGTTATGGCAAAACCAAACGTGATCTACAAAAGGTGAAGTATCTGTGAAAAGGATCTTTCCATAATTAAGTTGCTTTTGCTAAAACCTTTTTTTGGCTCAGGATTTATTCATTCTGTTGCCCAATTACTAAAAAAAATAAAATAAAAGGGTTTAATTGCACACAAGAGACCCACAAAGACATGAGAATTGGTGCAGGGCTAAAAATCGCATAAAGTGTAGAGACATTGCTCAAGAATTTATCTCAGCAGCAACCAATATGTGATCTATACTATAGAAATGTAGGCAAATTAGAAGTAAAATGATGTATTATATTGTAGCCTTCTTTTCTACGGTTCAAAGAATAACAATGAAAGCTTGTTTTAGAATCTTAAACGATGCCCCTTGAGTGATGTATGTTATACTAATATAAGTGCTTGCGGCTACGTCTACACTGGCATGATTTTGCGCAAGAACTCTTTTGCGGAAGAGTTCTTGTGCAAAAACTCTTCCAGAAGAGAGCGTCTACACTGGCATGTGCTTTGCACAAGAGATGTGCTTTTGCACAAGAGCATCCTTGCCAGTGTAGACTCTCTCTTTCACAAGAAAGCTCTGTTGGCCATTTTAACCATAGGGCTTTCTTGCGCAAGAAATTCATGTTGCCTGTCTACACTGGCCTCTTGCGCAGGAACAGTTGCACAAAAGGGCTTATTCCTGAGTGGGAGCATCAGAGTTCTTGCACAAGAAGCACTAATTTCATACAATTAGAACGTCAGTGTTCCTGCGCAAGAACTCGCAGCCAGTGTAGACAGGCAGCAAGTTTTGGCACAAAAGCGGACGCTTTTGCACAAGATCGCGCCAATGTAGACACAGCCTGTGTGTTTAACACTATATTGGCAGGAGAACGTCTCCCACCAGCATACCTTCCATTGCTCCGGGAGGCGGTTTTATTATGCCAATGGCAGATCTCTCTCATGTTGTCCTAAAGCACCTGTATCAGATACAATGCATTTGGGCTGTAGCTGCACATATGCCCTTGGTGACCCCACAATGAACTTGAGCATGATCATGACAGACTTGAGTAGGTCAGAAGGGCAGGGGACAAAGTGAGAGCGCTCTGAGGAATGTGTGGAGAGAAGCTAGTGGAATTTGCCCAGTTAGGGTAAAATAGGACAAACACTCTCTACAAAGTAATAGAATAGAATCTCACAGAGTAGACAAATAAAAGCCCAGATGCTGACAATTCCTTCATTCGAATCAATAAGTCTTTCCCTGGAAAGCCCTGGCTCAGTCAAAAGCTGCAAAGCGAGAACGAGGAATGGGTGTGAAACACCTAGTAGGCTCAGGAGTGGCCTTCCTCTTAGAAGCCTAGCAAAGGTTCAAAACAACATTATGAACAAAATAAAAAATTGGTCTCCTTATTGGTAATACGCCTGACACGTCTTGTTCTTTTATCCTCCTAACTCTCTCTAGTAAGAAATTGATTCTCTCTCTCTCCCCCACATACTTGCACCAAGTAAATTAATAATTACATTACAAAACAATTTGCTGTGGCAAATTCAGAACTTGATCCAGAGCCTGTTGATGCCAAATGAAAGATTCCTATTGATGTCAACGGAGATGTCTCAATGAGCAGAATATTACCAAAGGTTTTCAAATACACAGTGGCTACGTCTACACTGGCATGAATTTCCGAAAATGCTTTTAACGGAAACGTTTTCCGTTAAAAGCATTTTCGGAAAAGCGCGTCTAGATTGGCAGGATGCTTTTCCGCAAAAGCACTTTTTGCGGAAAAGCGTCTGTGGCCAATCTAGACGTGGTTTTCCGCAAAAAAGCCCCGATCGCCTTTTTCACGATCGGGGCTTTTTTGCGGAAAACAGTACGATGCTGTCTACACTGGCCCTTTTGCACAAAAGTCTTTCGGAAAAGACTTTTGTCTGAACGGGAGCAGCATAGTTTTTCCGGAAAAGCACTGATGATTTTACATGAGATCGTCAGTGCTTTCCGGAAATTCAAGCGGCCAGTGTAGACAGCTGGCAAGTTTTTCCAGAAAAGCTGCTGATTTTCCGGAAAAACTTGCCAGTCTAGACACAGCCAGTGTGTGCCAAGTTGTAATGCTGAACAACACAGGAGAACTTTACCGTATTAAGTCCTTGGCAGGTCAGACAGGCATGTTAAAGGGCAGAGAGGGAGTCTACAACTGTGGCAAAGTCTCAGCCCAAATTCCTGCAGAAAGGAGCAGGAGATGATCCAAATCCCTTCCTGTTTATGCAGTACACTACCACGCCCCTGGGGACTGTAATTACTTGGGAATGCAAGAAGCACATTGAGGCCTGGGTCAAGAATTGTCCTGTTTGATGTCACTCAAGTTAAATTTTTACAATTGTCTCATCTCTTGTGATTTTTATCATCCGTTGCCTGTTATCTGGTGCTCTTTGAGCCATGTGAATATAAGAGATAAAAATCTTGAAAATGTGACCCAAGTGTACCCAAAAGGTAAATAAAAAAAATCTAAACATGTTGTTGAGGAAGGGAATAGTTGTGTAATGGAGTTTGGGTTCGTTCCCTATCTAATTGCATGGGAGAGAAAAGATACCTTTGTCCTGATGGGGTTTTCAGGCACCAGTTTGTGTTTCCTCAGCTGTCATGCAGACAGGGAGAGATGGAGTCTCTAATGTAAAGTCAAAGGAGGAGGCATCAGTTCCTTCTGATGTATTCCCCAGTGCTATATGCAAGTAGGAACTCCCCCTCACCCGCATCTTGCATATAGCACTGGGGAGTACATCAGAAGGAATTGATGCCTCCTCCTTTGACTTTGCAGCCACAGAATTGCTTCTCTTCTGCCACTGCTTGATATTACGCACTGTGGAGATGGTTTATGGACCTATATGAACACACAGGTCGGCAGTCAGGATGTGAATCTATACACACACACACCGAATGGTCTCTTTTTGTACCGTTATAGCCCATAGGGAATGGCTTTAATTCATAAACAAAAAGCAGTCAAACGAGAGCCTATAAAATGTATTCTAGCATTAATTGCCAGTTTCTGTTACACATTCCTCTCCCCGACTCTATTTAAAGCGCATTTTCCAAAAATTAAAATATAATCAGCCAAGACCAGTCTCTCCTAGCAAATGTAGGTAATGGTGTTTCAAAAGAAATAGCTCATAGAATAAAACCCTATTATAGGCTTTCTGAATGTTGACACGAACCAGCAGTGATTATAGCACCCTGGCGCTATCCCCCCGTACAATTTTATTGTTGCCTTGTGTATCTGGGATGCCAACTTTACAGATTTATGTGAGTGTAAGAGGACTAGAATTGACAGCATTTGCCAGCTTAAGGAAGAGGATCATTTAAATTTGCCAAGAGCTGCCTCTCATAAAATATCTTTGAGCAAAAAACCAAGTAGCATGGGGGGACTATTTATCTGTCTTGTGCATTCATTTTATTTGAAAGAGAAATCTCTTCCTTACAGGAGAATTGTCAATGAAGAAACGCAGCAGATGTAAACAATAACGTGATCCTGCTGAAGCTGGTGATCTGCAAATTAGAATAGTTTTTCCTTGTCCATTTTGATATGACCAGCAGTCCGAGCAGAGGTAGGCACCTACACACTTTCCTTCCCTTACACTCCAATGCAGAGGCTATATACATAATGACCACAGTATAAGTCTGGTTTTTGATGTTTCATACCTGACAAAGCACATGCACTCACTGCAAGAGATTCTCCTTGTATCAAATTTAAAGTATGAAGCTCACATTTATGGCAGACTGTTTTTAAACAAATGCTGTATTAGACATCAGTGCAACAGTAGGAATCAAAATAAACAGGACCTAATTTATCCTGAAGAAATAGTAGTAGTTAACTGGATATACCTTTACTGACCTTAGGCTAAAATTATGTATCTACCTATGACCCAAAAGAAAAGACCTAGCATTTTCCCTTGTTCCTAGAAGACAATTCACACTGCTAAACCAACCCTGAGCTTAGTATGCATCATAACTAAAGAAAGGACAGAATATATGCATGCATGAAGGCTAAAACAGGAAAGGCCCTCACTGATTGGAATGGCTTCTAGATAGTAATTGGCATGCTGGTCAGCTGGCTGCGTGGTCAGATGACTAACAGAAAACTTGAATTTCACCCCCTTTGGACAGTCAACCTTCAAGAAATGGAACACAAAAGGAAAATAACTGAAAGAGCTGTTTAACATGCACTTGGCCAATACTTCAGTTTTAAGATCTTTATCAGTGTGCTACTGATTTAAAATCTGTGTATCCTTTTGAATATAAGTATGCATAGCAAGATAACAACATCATACATAAAAATGTTCTGTTATTCCAGAACAGAGAAACTACAGTGGTAAAGGAAGATTTAGGTATCTCTGAAGATTTCTTATCGCCGTGCAACATAATTCTCTAATGGTTCAGTGCCTTGGAGGGTCATCTGAGATCACTTATCATATAAATCACACAGGTGGCAGGCTATAAGAGAGGAAGCCTATAGCAATTTCACATCTTTGCTCGCAGCCATCAAATCTATCTTTTAGGCTGACTATAGGGAAGATAATATACCACTCCATTTAAACCATCCAAGAAGCCCAAATATGAATACTAAGCAATTTTAAGATGCTGCTACTAGCCTTGATTACACTGTGATTCACTTAGGAAATAACTGCTTTTAAATCTTGAGACTAGGTTGCAAGCATTGGACTTGATTCTAATGTACACCAAGCCCTGTTTATACCACCCCTACAATATTAAAGGGCCTCAGAGTGAGTGTGAGTATAACTTACACCCAGCACTTTAAAGCTCCTTTAAAGTCCAGAGTTAAAAGGTGTAGTAGAAAGGGCTTTCTGCAGTCATGACTGAGGGCTTACATTGGCATAGCTATGCCTCTCAGGGCCATGAAAAATCCACACCCCTGAAAGGTATTGCTAAACCCTGGTGTAAACAACACTAGTTATATGAAAGATTTTTTTAATAGACTGAGGATGGATGGAGTACTAGAATACCCAGGAAATGAGGGGAGGAGGGGACAGACTCTGACTTCACTTCTCAATAGTCAAGAAAATGTGGGAATAGTAGGGAGAGTAAGACTTCACCCAACAAGAGCAGAAGAGTGGAGGTGAGGTGATTCAAATGTACCTGACACCTACAATATTAACCAGATATTGATATGAAAGATGGATTCCTGTGAAGGAAGCCAACATCATCCTGCCCAGAGTCCTAGCTGCAGGGGTGTGAGGCTAGGCAGTCTCTCTCACTGGAGTACCTTGCTTGTACCACCTTTTATACTGGTCTCTGCAAATAAGTTTGGTTCCCTAGCTAGTGGGTGTCAGTTAAAGCTTTCCAGTCATGCATTAGTATATATTTACAATAAGCACAAAACAGATCCCATATCTATCGAAAAATACCTATGTTTAGTATAGTATCCAGCTTCTTGAGAATGTCTTCCATTGTGAATCATCTGATAACCCAAATCAGTCAGTAACTGTTGGTTCTGTATTTCTTCCCAAATATCCACAGACATCCATTTGAATTACAAGTCCATGCACTATGAATGGCCCTATTAACTGTTTATTGTGCTCATCACCACCCGCGTTACATATTTACCGTGTATGCACACATAATGTAGGTGTCCACCATATACAAATCATTATTAAGATCGGCACAATGGTGGCAGTGTGATGGACAGTGTTCACTGGTGGCATGATCTAGTGGTTAGTACTTTATACTTCTGTTTGCCACAGCTCTCATCTTTCCCTGGGCCACCACGATGCTTAGTGGCAGCCTGCCTGTGATGGAGGTTGACCCAAACCTCTGGACAGGTCTTCAAATCAGTCAAATCTCTCTTTGGTGTAACAGGGTTCCAAGGCACATATAGGGTCCATCTGCTGATCTTAGTGGGTGTCCAATTCAAGCCATGGAAGCTCCCTTCCTTTCTGCCTTCATGGAGAATCTACAAATGAGGGTTTTCAAGACCTTCTTAAAGAGGAGGTTGGTATAGGAGAGTAGGGCTGTGTCCAGACTCAGGGGTTTTTTCGGGAAAAGTAGCCTTTTCCCGAAAAAACTTCCCCTGCGTCCAGACTCAAGCCGCGTTCTTTCGAAATAATTTCGAAAGAATGCGGCTTTTCTTTCGATGGCGGTAAACCTCGTTTCACGAGGAAGAACGCCTTCTTTCGAAAGTTCCTCTTTCAAAAGAAGGCGTTCTTCAATGTAAATAGGGCTTCCTCGAAAGAGAGCATCCAGACTCGCTGGGTGCTCTCTTTCGAAAAAGCGGATTGCTCTTTCGAAAGCTCCGCCTGCAGTCTAGACGCGATCTTTCGAAAGAGGCTCTTTCGAAAGATGCTTTCGAAAGAGCCTCTTTCGAAAGAAGCCTGCAGTCTAGACATAGCCTAGGCTTATCTATTCAACTTTGCTGTGACCCATAGCCCCATATAAGAGGCACTTATGTCCAGCACTCAGAAGTTCCACAAGACTGACTCCCTGAGCCACTTCCTGCTAGAGATGTTAATAATCGTGTATTAGTGTAAACATGGAACCATTGAAAAATTTAGCGGTAACACATTTACACACAGGGGGACAGGCAGGAGAGTAAAAGGATTAGAGTTAAAGCTGGCTACTCACATGCACCTGCTCCTGCCTCTCTGTGTGACAGGTCCTGCTCCTGCCTCTCTGTGTGACAGCTCGTGGGGAGCTGGTTTTTAAGTCAGCTATCCCTGAGTGGGCAGCAGTGTGGGGCCGGGGGGTAGAGGTGGCTCTGCAGGAGCCTGCACGCACACGGGGATGGCTTAAAAGCCAGCTCCATATGGGCACTGGCTCCCACCTCCTTGCTGCCTCTCATATAAAGGCAGCAAGGGTGTATTTGTGTGTAACTGTTAGGATTAACTGAGAAGCCTGAGTTTATCGGTTAATTGTGTAAATGACTACACGCTAACATCTCTACTTCCTGCCACCCTTTCTCTTGCCTAACTCTTACAGTTTGCCTCAATGTAGTAAAAAAAAAGAGAAGAAATGAACCATGACCTGGGCATTGCAGGAAGGCTCTTCATCTCCTGGAGGAGGTACTCTACTGCCTTTCTCCAGGAATTCTCATGGGAAGTACTTTTCCCTGTCCTGTCAACGTTCTTCCTAGCTGTCTTAGAATCATAGAATCATAGAATTCTAGGGCTGGAAGAGACCTCAAGAGGTCATCGTGTCCAGCCCCCTGCCCAAAGCAGGACCAACCCCAACTAAATCAACCCAGCCAGGGCTTTGTCAAGCCGGGACTTAAAAACCTCTAGGGATGGAGATTCCATCACCTCCCTAGGTAACCCATTCCAGTGTTTCACCACCCTCCTAGTGAAATATTTTTTTCTAATATCCCTCGCTGTAATTTGAGACCATTGCTCCTTGTTCAGCCATACGTCACTACTGAGAACAGCCTCTTTCCATCCTTTTTGGAACCTCCCTTCAGGAAGTGGAAGGCTGCTATCAAATCCCCCCTCACTCTTCTCTTCTGCAGAATACATAAGCCCAAATCCCTCAGTCTCTCCTTGTAGGTCATGTGCTCCAGCCCACTAATAATTTTGGTTGTGCGCTGCTGGACCCTCTGCAATGTGTCCACATCCTTTCTATAGTGGGGGGCCCAGAACTGGACACAATACTCCAGATGTGGCCTCCCCAGTGCTGAATAAAGGGGAATAATCACTTCTCTGGATCTGCTGGCAATGCTCCTCCTAATGCACCCCAATATGCCATTAGCCTTCTTGGCTACAAGAACACACTTTTGACTTGTTTCTAGTTTCTCATCCACTGTAATCTCCAGGTCCTTTTCTGTTGAACTGCTACTTAGCCAGTTGGACCCCAGTCTGTAACAATGCTTGGGATTCTTCCGTCCCAAGTGCAAGACTCTGCACTTGTCCTTGTTGAACCTCATCAAATTTCTTTTGGCCCAATCCTCTAATCTGTCTAGGTCTCTCTGGACCCTATTCCTCCCCTCCAGCGTAACTACCTTCCTCCCCAGCTTAGTGTCATCCTCAAACTTGCTAAGGATGCATTTCATCCCCTCATCCAGGTCATTAATAAAGATGTTGAACAAAACCAGCCCTAGAACCGATCCTTGGGGCACTGTGCTAGAAACCAACTGTCAGCCCGATATCGAGCCGTTGATCACTACCGGCTGGGCCCAACAATCTTGCCAGCTTCCTGTCTTACAGTCCATTAATCCAATCCATACTTCCTTAACTTGCTGGCAAGAATATTGTGGAAGACAGTATCAAAAGCTTTGCTAAAGTATATCATATCTACTGACTTCCCCATGTCCACAGAGCCAGTTACTTAATCAGAGAAGCTAATCAGATTGATCAGGCATGACTTGCCCTTTGTGAATCCATGTTGACTATTCCTGATCACTTTCCCCTTTTCCAAGTGCTTCAAAATGGATTCTTTGAGGATCCCCCTTCATGATTTTTCCAGGGACTAAGGTAAGGGATTGGTCTGTAGTTCCCTGGATTATCCTTCTTCCCTTTTTTAAAGATGGCCTTACTACCTTGTAAGCTGCACCTTCATTTGGAGTGTGCTCTGCAGGTGCTGCTGGGTGGGGATGTCAGATCCCAGAGTTGCTCTTTAACCCATTCAGTTCCTAGGGAGAGTTTATATACTACATCACAGGGGGTCTTGGCAGAAAGGTAGAGAATTTAGCATCTATAGACACTGAAATAGCCTCTTTCCTAGAAAGGCAGCAGAACTGTAGTGGGAAAGCTTGCACGACTGATACCAGGCTGTTTTGGCTCTCTGGATAACTTTGGAATTTCAGTTTTCTATCGGGAATCACCAACGCTACAGACTTACATAAGAACTCATTGAAAAAACCTGAAATTGCTACCATCAAGATGAGCAGAGTTACTATTCCATGCCAAAGCTAGCACTGGTGGTAAGAATGAAGTTCAAGCCACTTACATCAAGGCTGACATTGGTCCTCGGTGTATAATTTTATAGATTTGTTTGTGGTACACAGGGAGGGACTTTGATAGATTTAGTGCTTTCCACTAGGCCAGGATTAAGTATTACCTTCTAGATAATTCTGAACATGTGTTTTTTAACCTGTTCTTAAAAACTATGAATGATGGGAATTCGATGCCCCCCAGGTAATTTGTTCCAGAGGTTAATATCCTAACCCTCCCCTTTCTACAGTTTAAACCCACTCCTTTTTTTCCTGACCTCAGTACAAAAGGGAAACAATCTATCACCCTTCTCTTTATAACAATGTTTAATGTCCCTGAAGAATATCATGCCCCTGCTCCCATTCTTCTCTCATCCAGAGGAAACAAACCCAGTTTTTTCTATCTTTTCACTTAGATCATGTTTTCTAGATTTTTAAACACTTTTTTTTCTCTTCTGGACCTTCTTGAGAGTGTCCAATCTTTCTCCAGAACTAGATGCAATACTCTGTTGAGGCCTTCGAAAAATTACTTCTCATGTCTTACTTACAACTCTCTCATTAATATAGACAGAAAGCAATGTGCTTTTTTTTGCAACAGTATCACACTGTTGACTACTATAGCCATTATAGCCCCCAGATCTTGTTCTGCAGTATTCCTTCCTAGATTGTCATTTTTCATTTTTGTATTTGTGTGATTGATTATTCCTTCCTAAGTGTAGTAGCTTGCATTTTTCCTTACTGAAGTTCATCCTATTAATTTCATACTATTTCTCCAGTTTGTCAAGATCATTTTGAATAGTAATCCTATACTCCAAAATTCTTGCAAGCCTTCGCAGCTTGGTATCATCTGCTAACTTTGTAAGTGTATTCGCTGTCTTTATGTGTCAAGGCTGTTCTCCACTCTGCAGAAGGTGGGGGCCCACAAGAGACTTTAAAATACCTTTAAAATACCTTTTTAAAATAAAAAGGCTTCTACTTAAAAAACTTCGCAAGGTCACAGATTCCTTGACCTTGGATGGTACACAGCCACCACTCAAATTCAAAAATACTTTGGAGGACCCAGGAAGATATACTTGGGAATTTCTTCCAGTGGGGTATCTTCAAGCTCTTTTGCCCTGCTTCAGGAGAGAGCTTGAAAACAAACACTAATTCCTATTAGATGACCTGGCAGTTTTAGGCACATGCACACAGAACCTCCTGCCTTCTAGATCACAGGAATCAGATCATAGTCTTAAAAAAGTGTTTTTATTAATGAAACAAAGGAGACATACTTGGAAAATCATTACTAGCTTGCTAAGTTTTACAGAGCAACCGGAAAAGGCAAGATTAAAAACCCAGACAATTGCTTCTCTGGGACTCAGTTAAAAAGTTGCAGTGTCTGGGTTGGAGAGGGGGAGGGGATTAAAACATGGGCTTAGCACAGAGGAGTTCAACAAATCCAAAAATAAAGAAAATAACTTTATTGCATCTAGCTAAGCATTCCCTGTTCTACTCATATCTGTTGTTTCAAGGTTTAGTCTTCCCAGGGCATTGATAGCACTGGAAATTCCATGCCTTCCTCCTTGCTCAACTCATACATTCAGCTTAGCACTGGTCACACAAAGACTGCAGCAGGGAGGTCCTGCTTTTCAGTTCAAAAAACCACACTCTGTTTTCATTAGCTCAACTGGATTGCAGCCAGCACTTCCTAGAGACTCTCTAAAACACACTGTCTCTGGGTTGAACCCTTACAAACAATTAAGTTCACTGAATGGCTGGGTTGTCTAGAAAAGGGTGGTACCCCTCCCATTCATCACATTTCCAACTAGCTTATGATGATATTGAATAAAATCAGACCCAGGTCAGATTCCTGCAGTAACCCACTCAATATACCCTTCCAGTTTGACTTTGAAGCATTGATAACTACTTTCTGATTACTCTTTCCCAACCAGTTGTGCACCCACCTTACAGTATGTTTGTCTAAACTGTGTATCTCTAGTTTGCTTAGGAGAAGATCAAGTGAGACAGTATCAAAAGCCCTACTAAATCTGAGCTATACCATGTCTATGGCTTACCCCTATCCAAAAGAAGAACATTAGATTGGTTTGTTCTTGACAAATCTATGTTTATGTTACTTACCACTTTAATTTCTAATTAAGATTGGCACTGATGATAGCCGTGTAATGGGCAGTGTTAACAGGTAGCGTAGCCCGGTGATTACAGATTGATTATTTACTCCGCTATCTTTCTGAATACCAAATTTAAGATAATTGATCTATAATGCTCTGGGTTGTCCTTAGCTCCTTTTTTATAGATACTAAAATTTGCCTTTTTCAGGCCTCTGGGAAAGCTCCCATCCCTCACAAGTTCTTAGAAATAATCACTAATAGCTCAGGGTATGTCTACACTACAAAGTTAGTTCGAACTAACGGACGTTAGTTCGAACTAACTTTGATAGGCGCTACACTAGCGCTCCGTTAGTTCGAATTTAATTCGAACTAAAGGAGCGCTTAGTTCGAACTAGGTAATCCTCATTCCACGAGGATTAAGCCTAGTTCGAACTTACTAGTTCGAATTAAGGGCTGTGTAGACCCTTAATTCGAACTAGTGGGAGACTAGCCCTCCCCAACTTTCCCTGGTGGCCACTCTGGCCAACACCAGGGAAACTCTTCTGTCCCCCTCCCGGCCCCGGACCCCTTAAAGGGGCACGAGCTGGCTACGGTGCCCATGCCAGGTGCAAGCCTGCCAGCACCCAGCCAGCAGACCCTGCACCTGGCATGGATCGAGCCACCCACCTGATGCCCCCCAGCCCTCCCCCTCTTCCCAGGACCAGGCTGCGGCTCCCGGGAGCTTGCCTGAGACCGCAAGAGGCGGGCTCCTGCCTGGGCTAGTGCAGACATCGTGGACCTTGTCCATGATCTCCGCACTAGGCACAGGAACGTGGCCGTCTAGGACAGGAGAGCTGCCAGCCTGGGCACCCAGGAGCAGGTGTGCAAGAGAATCAAGGGGGTCCAGTGAGACCCCTGACCATGAGCCCTGAGCTTACAATGGCCGTCCTGGGTCAGACCATTTACTTTTGAAAGAACACTGCAGCAGTCTAGAAGCAGGGGATGTTTTTTCAAAAAAACTCCTGTAGTCTAGACACACCGTTGGTGACCTCCTTTTGTTATGGAAAGAAGTAATAACTTTTCCTTATTTACTTTCTTCATGTCAATCATGATTTTATAGACCTCCATCATATCCTCCCTTAACTGTCTCTTTTACAAGTGAAAACTCCAAGTCTTATTAATCTCTCCTCAGCTGTTAGCTGTTCCATACACCTAATCATTTTTGTTACCCTTTTCTAAAACTTTTCCAATTCCAATGTATAGTTTTTGAGATGAGATGAGCACATCTGCACACAGTATTAATGATGTGGGCATACTATGGATTTATAAAGAGGCAACAAGGTATTTTCTGCCTTGTTATATATATCCCTTTCTTAATGATTCCCAACATTCTGTTGGCTTTTTGACTGCTGATGTGCATTGAGTGGATGTTTTCAGAGAACTATCCACAATGATTCGAAAATCTCTCTCTTGCATTGTAACAGCTAATTTAGATCCCATCATTTTATATGTATAGCTGGGATTCTGTTTTCCAATACACATCACTTTGAATTCATCAACATTGAATTTCATCTGCCATTTTGTTGTGCAGTCACCCAGTTTTCTGAGATCCTTTAAATCTCTTTCAAGTCTGTTGTGGACTTAATTAGAAGTGTAGCTAAACTAAAAGAGGATATTGTGATTCAGCTCAGTTAGGGTGAATTTCCTCACTCCTCCCCCCCAAAAATAAGAGTAATTCTGGGGTCACTCCTGCATTTTTTAAAAAATGAACTGGATATAATTTTATCAAAATAAACATGCCTTGGATAGGCCATGATATTGAGAAGTAAGGACACATAACTATAGATAATAAACAGTTGCTACATGGATAATAGTTTGCAAATTGAAGGCATATCATGACTGGGGAGCTATGGTGGAAAATGCCAGTTGGAAGCTTTAGCAAATCCACTTAAGAATCTAAATGAGTTTTTCAGACACTTATTACTGATTGATTCGAGGATGCTAGCGTGTACATGGAAAGCATCACATAACTGACCAGCAGCCAGTTAACAATGAAGCAAATGCCTCAAATATTCCCTTATTGTAATGATGAAATAAACTGGCTTTGATAACTGTAATAACTGTAATGACATTCTATGAAAAGGACTCTTATATGCTTGAATAACAGTTGTGATAGGTTCACATCTATGAAATCAACTGTGGAAGTATGCAAAGGTTAATTGCCTGATGAAGTCAACTTATTTCTTCCCCTCCCCTCCAACAAATATCTTTTTAGGTGATCTAATATTATGAGAAACTATAATCATTAAGGATTGATCATGCTAATAAAATTTTCTGGATGCCTTATTAACCAAAACATGTTTTTCTTTATTTCCTTTCATTAGCAACAGCAATAATTAGGTCAGGGCAGAGTAGCAAAATTGATCATAAGATATTGCCAAAAGGGATGGCGAACATACCATGGACATTTAGCATTATGCTCTCCAAACTCTCGATACATTAGTTAACATTTAGTGACACTGCTTTTTTTCCCCTTTCATAAAAGGAATCCATTAACTTAGATAACGTATAACAGAGGCTCATTTTTTTCTATTCCAAAACTGAATTGTTTTTTTTAAAGTTCATTATACAAAATGAATCAAGACAAGAAAACATGATTGTCTCGCGTATCTACTGATAACGTGTCCTTTCTTTATTTCAGTGTCGACTACCAGGCTCCTTATGAAACCAGCATTAACAAAAGAGAATGAATGGCAGGCCCTGGCTATGAATGCGCAAAAGATTGTTATTCCCCATCCTTATGAATTATGACCACAATTCTCTCAGGAAAAAAAATAAACCTCTCCCCTAATTTGAAATAAGAAATCTAAGCAGCTTAGCCAAGTAGGTGAACACCTGCGTAGAATTTCAGATAGCCTTCTTCCCCCATTGAAACAAACCATTGTAGTTTGCAATAAGTATTTTTTGATTGAATAAAAATGACTAAAAGCAGCTGTGGTTTGACTCAATGTTTAGACCCAGTCCTGCTCCCACTAAAATCAGTTGTACAGGAATAGGATCTTCAGTGCTTTGTAACCACACCTATTCGCGATACTTCCCATTACTGACCTGCACTATTTTTATACTCTAGCCAACGCCCTCTGCATGTGCACTGTTATGGATGTATGAAACGATCATATCATCTCCAGGAGATTTCCTTAGGGACGTGTGGATGAACATTCAGGTGGTGTGGTGGGATCTGGGCCAGTCCTGAGAGGAGGGAGTGGCGCCCAGCCCTGCTCTGCCCCCAGACCTGCTCTGGCGGGGGTGGGGGGACTGGCCCTCACTCCAATCCCCCCATATTCCTCACTTCTGATGGGCCCAGAGTGGCGATCGTGGCCCCGTCTCCCAGCAGGGACTCCCTGGGAGTCCCTGCTGGGAGGCGGGGCCACGATCGCCGCTCTGGGCCCATCAGAAGGGGCGGGGGAAGAGGCTGAGAGAGGCAGTACTTATTGTCCTGTGCTCCTTTTTTTTTTTTTGCTTGACAAAAATTTTTAGCCCATGTTGGGGGTTTTTTTTTTTGTTTGACCAAAATACCGCGTGTCCGGTATTTTGTGGGGGACCATCTGGCAACCTTAGTTCCACTTCCAGCCTCCAACCATGGCTCTCGCTTCCAACTAGGGCTCAAGGAGGGGTACTGACAGATTCCATTATTGGTAAGGCAGGGCCACAACAGAAAAACTTTGGGGAGCACTGACCTACCCAGTGAATCCCCATGCAACAATGCTTCCTATATCCAGAAACAAAGAATACCACCTCACAACCTGATGTGGAGTTTCTTTGTATAACTTCTTGTTGTTTATTCCTCCAACACAACACCATATGCATTACCATTTGAAACTAATAGCAACCAACAGCATTTTTGTACCACTACACAACCAGCTAACAAGGGAAGTACAACTAAGCATAAGATAAGCAAAGTCAACACAATGATGATGATTTTCTCCCTCCCTCCAAATTCTAGAGACTGTTTTCCTCTGAGTTCTCTCTACATTTAAGCAGTAGGCAACTTTTGTAGATAAAAGCCTTAAAAAGAGCTGCAAAGTGTTGACATTACCAACTTGGCACTCTTATGTCATGTTGCACAAACAGAAAAAGGGAGGATCAGCCAAAAGAAAAGCCAAACTTAATATGAGAAGCATGAAACCAACACATTGACCATATTTAAGCCCAAACAGCGTAACACATAGGGTATGTCTACACTACCCTCCTAGTTCGAACTAGGAGGGTAATGTAGGCATACCGCACTTGCAAATGAAGCCCGGGATTTGAATTTCCCGAGCTTCATTTGCATAAGCGGGGAGCCGCCATTTTTAAAACCCCGCTGGTTTGAACCCCGTGCAGCGTGGCTACACGGGGCTCGAACTAGGTAGTTTGGACTAGGCTTCCTATTCTGAACTACCGGTACACCTAGGAATAGGAAGCCTAGTCCCAACTACCCAGTTTGAGCCCCATGTAGCTGCGCTGCACGGGGTTCGAACCAGCGGGGTTTTAAAAATGGCGGCTCCCCGCTTATGCAAATGAAGCCCGGGAAATTCAAATCCCAGGCTTTATTTGCAAGTGCGGTATGCCTACATTACCCCGCTAGTTCGAACTAGCAGGGTAGTGTAGACATACCCTAAGATTTTAACAAAAGTTGTAGAAAGCATTCTTTATTCTACACATTGTAAAATGTTAACTTTCAATATTCAATTGAATTTCTATCTGCAAGCTCCCTTTTTCAGTTGCAAAACCCAAAGTAATGATTATATCAAGCACTGATTAATACATTAATCTGGGTCCTTGCTTTTCATGCATCCGTAATAATTTCCATATCAATTCCCATAATGCCTTGCACTTGGGTTTTTATTTTCTAAATAGAGTAATATGTTTAACATTGCCATTTCTAAACAAAATATTGGAAACAAGGGACTTTCATTCCGCATAGTCTTATCTATGCTCTTAGCTGCTAATAGACCAGAATAGTAAATGGGAAAAAAATCTCAATATGCACAACTAGCGTAGTTAGAAAGAAAGATCTTTTAAGAAATGCAATTATGAAGGGATTTTCTGAACACTGGAGACAGATAGATTTGAAGAGAAAGAACCTTAGGATAGAATATACGAATCAGAAGCAAAGCAGTGCATGTAGGACATATTTTGTTTTCTTATCACAAGAACTTATTAGGGGAAATATATGCTCTTCAATGCTGAAACCACTGAAGACATGAGATACAATTGAAAGCCTTTTATGAATAAATTATTTTTTGCAATTAACTTTGCCCACGACAGTGCCCTGGAAGATAGTGAATGAAGAGGCCCTCTCCCCATTCAGTTTTGAAGTAATTTTCTACTGTTTAATTAGAAAGTTTCTCTACAGAAGGGAATGTGATGGAAGATTAATTCTCTATTTTCTCAACCACTGTGTCACTGCACTCAAGTGGACAATATAAACCCCAGCAGAAAAACGATGAGGGTTGATTAAGCACAGAGCTCTTTCCAATCAGCTGACTCTATTGTAAACCTTGTTTCAAAATGACAGAAACAAGTTAGAAAAGGGTATCTCTCAGTAACATCATGCTAGAGAGGAATGATTATATGTTTTCACTGTGTGAGGGTTTATTGCAATAGCTCATGGAACTGAACAGTCTAATCAATGAGAAGGAAAATGTTAGATTTCCACAAACACTCATGTTTTGGTTTCTCTCCCCTTGATCATTAATCATGATTCCCCTACTCTTTTAATAGCTACATTTTATATCTTATGCTACATGTACAACTGTAATTCTTTAAAAATGATTGCAATGTTAACCAGCAGGCAATCTAGGAAACTATCAAATTATTACACAAAGGGCGCAAACTAAATTTGTTTTTAATGAACAATGAAAAGAATACACTTGCCCCTCAGGATACAACATTTCATCAAGGAAGACCTATACCATAAATCATGAGTGAATCTTGGGTCAATATCTCAGTATGAGTTTTTGTTTGTTATTTTTAGAACAAAGGCAAAGAAACCCTACATAGTTAGGGGACTCCTAGGCACAAGCTTTTGTCCTCTGTGCAGAAAAGCAAAGGAGGGTAAGCAATTTCTCAGGAGCCTAATTTATAGTAGAAATACACATCAAAAAGAGAATGTGCTTGACCCATGTAGGGGAGAAACCTTACATAGCTTCACTTTATGTTGACCCAACTCCTTCCTGTCTGCTGGCCATAACCTAAAAACTTTACTCAGTATAACCAGTTTCTATGCATGGAAACTCCAGTTGAAATCCAGGAAAATTTTCCTCAGTAGAAAGTTGGCAAGAACTTCAGAATATGGTTTACTATTTTAAAATATTTTTAGCACAATTGTGAATAGGATATGTTGTGGTAGTCTGTTCATCCAGAGGATCAATATTTCCACAAAAAAATGGTATATCAATTGGCTACCATACTAAGGGTGTGTCTAGATTACCTAGTTTTGTCAACAAAAGTGGACTTTTGTCGACAAAACAATACCAGCGTCTACACTACCGCTGAGTTCTGTCGACATAACGTCGACAGAACTCCGCGGTTTTGTCGACGCTGGTATACCTCATTTTATGAGGCAAAACACCTTCTGTCGACAGAAGGTGTTATTGCCTGTAACGTTGCGTCCAGACTACGGAGTTCTGTCGACAAAGCGGCTTGCTTTGTCAACAGAACTCAATGTGTCTGGACGCTCATTGTCGACGGAAGTTTTGTCGACAGTATCTGTCGACAAAACTTCCGTCAACAAAACGCGGTAGTCTAGACGTACCCTAAGTCTCCTCTAAGTTCAGAGGACTCGCTTGCTACTGGAACTTTTTGGACAAGATGACAGCGCCATCTAAACCTCTTTTTATGATACAAGAGACTAGTGAACCACATCCTCCCCCAGAGTTTTCTTTCCCTCCCATAGATGAAGAAATTTCCTCATTATCTGGGTGCACCTGAAACAAAACCTTGCCCTGATCTACCAATTTCTAGTTGCATTGCAGCAAGATACTGCTTGAGAGAGCTATACTAATGAAAGAAAACTATATTAAATGTCTCTTTTCTAGGACCCGGGCTGCAAAAAGTCACATTCACAGGAAAAAGCAACTTGATTTCCAAAGGGTAAGGGCTGATAATGAGATGTGTCTATAATAGGAGAAATCCAAATGTTACTGGTCCAGGTTTAGCCTCATTGATTATTAAGACTTGTCCTTCTGTGTTCTTTCAAAAGACAAAACTAAGCCAAAGTGAACATTTGGGCTTATTCTGCCCTGATCTCTAGTCTAGAGGCAGACAGGGGCTACTCAGGCACCACATGGGACTGAAGGAGATCTTCTGTGGCAGGAGAGTCATAGAAGGCCATTCCAGTGAACCCTGCAGTATCCTCCTCACAAGCCCCAGCATAGAGGGTGTAGTATAGGCAGGTGCAGTAGAGGGGTAAAATGTGGCCCACTCCATAGGAAGCCACAGGAAGCATATCATACATTGGAACAGGTCCTGACTGCTCACACTGATGTTGAGAGCCACACCAGCTGCAGCAATCTAGACTCTGGGTGGTACAGAGGGCAGTTTAAAGCGATTCTTGTTCCACTTCCCCTTGAGCTCTGATTTCATGTGCTGCACCTTCCTGCGGCACTGCACAGAATCTGTCCCTGGGTTCCCTTTGAAGAATGAACAAACCTTTTATAGTGATGCCAAACTGCCTCTTTGTTCCAAAAAGCCTCCTAGCCCATGGGTTTCTCAGATATTTCACACACTCCACAGCTGTACGGGTACATTAGGGCTTGTTTGTTCTCCTTTCTTTGTGCACTGTTAGTAGGGCCAGGGCAGAGTTAGTTTATTTGAACAGTAAACACATAGCCTCCTAGAAAGGAAATAGTAAATGATGAATAGGAGGTCCAGACACCTCCATCTGTCACATCTGATAAGCACGGCTGCACCACGTGAATGCTTGGTCACTGTTGCAATTAGCTGTTAATATTGAAAAGTGGAATTCCAGCAAGCCCCACCCAAAATGCAACTTATAAAGGCCTTAATGATGTAGTAGGCAATTTAAGATGCAGAGTGCATTGTGTGACTATGGGAATATTATTCTTTATTTAGCATTAAATTGGCCTTTTAAGATGACTCAACCTTTTAACTCTGTTATGGTAAAGTGTGTGTAGGGCGGGGGAGAAGCTGTATTTAGAAAATGGTCAGTTGAATAAATATTAAAATTGCCATCTGTATTCAAGATGTAATTTGTCCTTCCAAAAAGTCACAGGGAATGACAGAAAAAATAGCCTGCTTTCATTCTAATGAAAGTTGCCTGGTAATAAATGTACTTAAGCGGGGTGCTGGGTTTGATCCATGTCCTAGCCAGGTCAGTGGAATTCTTTCCATTGCATTGGATGGAATTAGATCAAGCCCTTAGCATGTTGTTGAACAGTTACAACTACAAGTCAGAATCAAGAGGACATCTGTTCTCAGACAGTAGTTATTAACAGTACACAATCATGCTAGAGAGGCAAAACAAGTGGGGTTCTGCAGGGGTCTATTCTGGAACCGGTTCTGTTCAATATCTTCATCTGTGATTTAGATATTAGCATAGAGAGTATGCTTATTAAGTTTGCAGATGATACCAAGCTGGGTGGGGTTGCACATGCTTTGGAGGAAAAGGTCAAAATTCAAAATGATCTGGACAAACTAGAGAAATGATCTGAGGTAAACAGGATGAAGTTTAATAAAGACAAATGCAAAGTACTCCACTTAGGAAGGAACAATCCATTTCACACATACACAATGGGAAGTGATTTGTTATGTCGTGGGGAGTTTCACAGTATAGGAAGAAATCAGTGGAAATGCAGAGAGCTGGAGTAGTTGCAAGTGTCCATTTTATTGCATAGCACAGAACTAACTAGAATAATCCCAGACTAGCTGGGCTGACCCCACTGACCTACTCAGTTACTATAACAACAAGATCTATATCTACACCCCAATATACAACATATTCCTCCCCCCTTGATAAAAACGTTCCTTTAAGAAAACAAAAACTAACTATGAAATGAGGGTAGACCGCCTCAAGTTCCCAGCTAACCCTGGGTATTATTTTGCCCCATCTGTGATTTAATCTCAACTAAGGGTGCGTCTAAACTACATGGCTCTGTTGATGGAGCCATGTAGATTAGGCTGATCGGCAGAGGGAAATGAAGCTGCGATTTAAATAATTGTGGCTTCATTTAAATTTAAATATCTGCCGCGCTGAGCTGACAAACAGCTGATCAGCTGTTTGTCGGCTCAGTGCACTAGTCTGAACACTCCCCTGTCGACATGAAAGCCCTTTATCAACCTCCCCGGTAAACCTCATCCTACGAGGCATAACGGGGAGGTCGATAAAGGGCTTTCAGGTCGGCGCGGGAGCGTCCAGACTAGCGCGCTGAGCCGACAAACAGCTGATCAGCTGTTTGTCGGCTCAGCGTGGCAGCCATTTAAATTTAAATGAAGCCGCAATTATTTAAATCGCGGCTTCATTTCCCTTTGCTGATCAGCCTAATCTACATGGATCCATCGATGGAGCCATGTAGTTTAGACACACCCTAAAGGTCCAGCCATTGAGGAGGCCTCCTTTCTCTAGGTGGATTACAGCGGACATCTGGCGTTCTCGGACCCGAAGATGTTATGGGTGCAGGCCTGACACAGGGCTGGGAACTTGAAGTGTGAACAGGTGAGGCTGTTGGATCAGCCTGCTCAGGGAGGGGGTTATTGTTCGCCGCTGGTGGTGACGGAGGAAGAGAGTCAGGAGCAGGTGATTCTTGACACGGTAGCTCACCAGCAGTGGGAAGGACGGGCAACTCAACTGGAGATGGCGTTGGGGGCAGGAATAACCTGTCAATAACTGATCTACATGCTGCTGCCAGATGAGATCCTTCACAGTCCGGACAGTATAGGAAACAGGTCCTGTTTGAGCAATAATAGTGGCAGGGACCCATTTAGCTCCAGGAGCATAGTTCCGAGCCAAAACAGGCAGTCCAGGACTAAAGGTTTGATCTTTTGCTCTGGATGCACACCTCATGACTTGACCTTGCTGCTGATGTTGCACAATTTGTCGTGGTTCTGAAGGTTTCAGCAAATCAAAGCACATGCGCAGCTGACGTCCCATCATTAGAAAAGCCAGGGACACTTTGGTTGTAGCATGAGGAGTGTTTCTGTAGGATAGTAAGAAGGTGTCTAGACTCTTTTGTATGAGTGAATGTCCTCTAACCGATTTCAAAGCTTGTTTCATTGTCTGGACAAACCTTTCAGCCAATCCATTTGTGGCTGGGTGACAGGGTGCTGAAGTGATGCGATGGATCCCGTTTGCTTTCATAAAATTTCCAAACTCCTGAGAGATAAACTGTGGACCGTTGTCATTCACAAGTTGTTCAGGAATACTCAAATGACAGAAGATTCCCCGTAATTTTTGGATAGTACTCTCAGCAGTAGTGGAAGGCATTATACAGACTTCTGGCCAATTGGAATGAGCATCTACCACCACCAATAACATGCTACCTGCAAATGGGCCAGCAAAATCAACATGAATACATTGCCATGGTTTTTCAGGCCAGTCCCATGGGTGCAGAGGTGCTAATTGAGGTGCATTCCTCACACCCTGGCAAGAAATACAAGCTCTTGCCTTCTCTTCAATGTCACTGTCCAAGCCAGGCCACCAAAAATAGCTTCGTGCAATTTCTTTCATGCACACCATTCCAGAGTGACCTGAATGCAACTGCTCTAACATCTGTTGTCTCAGTATTTTTGGAATAATGACACGCATTCCCCACAACGAGCACCCTGAATGGGTTGATAACTCCGTTCTCCTGGACATGTAGCGTTAACTCCGTTCACCTGAGAGTTCCGTAGAGATGTTCCACGCACCACTAGTTCCATTACTTGGGACAGTACTGGGTCAATATAAGTTGCTCTCTGAACTTGTGCAGCAGCAATGGACATGTTCTCCACCTGTTCAAAGTAAAAGATTTCCTTCTGGCCACTATCTTGATGTTTGACTGGCAAAAGCAGCCTAGAGAGACCATCTGCATTGCCATGTAGAGTGGCTTTCTGATATCTGATCTTATATGTGTGTCCTGAAAGCCACAATGTCCATCGTTGCATACGACTAGCAACATTGGTGGAATACCTGAGTGTGGACCAAAAATTGCCGTCAGAGGTCGATGATCAGTGAGAAGTGTAAACTTCCATCCTAACAGGTACTGGTGAAATTTCCGAATTCCGAAAACGATTCCCAATGCTTCACGTTCCATTTGCGCATAGTTAGTTTCAGTCTTGCTTAAGACGCGCAAAGCAAAAGCAATTGCTTTCTCCTCTCCTGAAGGCATAACATGTCGACACCAGCTATACTATTCATGTAGCTGGAGTTGCATATCTAATTGGTTCAAATTTCTCCCATAATGTAGACCTGACCTAAAGCAAATAATTCCAATGTCTTCAATGGAACTATTTTCCTATGTACTACTGAGCTTGAATCAGGATTGTAGAGCCTGGTGTACTAGATATATTATCTACACCTCCTACTCTCTCAGGCTTGGTGATCCCTAAAGTCTTTGCATCAAATCCTAATGAACAAAATAAAATTATTCAAAATATAATAAAAGGTGTGATTCCTCCTATCCCACCTCTAGATGGCAGAAGTTTTATTTCAGCCACAGATTGCATTAAAGCTTTTGTCTAGATAGTCAGAGTAACTTAATTCTTGTCTTGCTATGTCCATGTCTCTTTGGTTTTTTATGATCCACGAGAAATATGATTTTGCCTGTTGTAAGCAACTGACTTGAGGGGAAGAGGAGCTACCTTTGTTGGTTAGGGACAGATCCTCAGTTGATGTAAGTCAGATCCCTGTATTGGTTTCAATAGAGTGATGTTGATTTACACTAGCTGAAGATCTTATCCTGTATGTTAATCATGGTCACTTGGAAGAAATCTGAAAAATGTACATTAGAAAATGATGCAAGTAGGTATGTTTCTTTATGGAGCTGCTTTATTTTCAAAGTTGATCATGTATCATTCACATTTCACTTACTATTGCTTTCATTAAAGTTATTTTGTACTGAGCTTTCATAAACCATCCTCTCATTGTTTTGTCGTCTTTTTTTCATATACAGTCTCCCCAATGGTAATTATCTGAGACTCTGCAATATTATTTTCATGTTGTGAAGTATGCATAGGGCACATAACTTGTCACCTCTCTAAACATACAATGAATAGAAGAATACACAGTTGTATAAACACACATAAATCAGCCCTCTGCAAGTTATGCGTGCTCTAGGGTGGCCATAATTTACTGCTTGTGGCTGGTTTCATTCTGTATTGAATTCTGTTTGCAGAGTTTTAAAAACAGACTTTTCCCTGTAAAGAGCGCTTATCCTTTTTGAGCGGTGGACACAGCTGAAGTGTGCAAATGGAAGGTTTAAAAGAGACTATTTACATGCAAAGATTAAGGGAGTTGAGCAACTGAAATTGAGTATACCTTATCCTAAAGCAGACCCAAAACTAGACTGCATAATCTTCCCTGTGTACTGTAAAAAAATTCATGAATTATGTTACATAGAAAGATTTTCAGAATCAGGTGCTAGGCATACAACTGTATTCATTAAGAAGCAAATTGGGAGAACTGATCCATATCACTGGTTTTGGGTAACAAAAGCAAATATTTTAGGGGAAGGCTTCATTGGATCATCGTTCAGAGAGCTTCCTTTTATAATATTTAAGGCTTTTCAGTCTTTCAAGAACCTTTATGCTCCATTTAAGTCCCAGATAAAGCAGGAATATCCCAGAGGAGTAAACATTACTCTCTACCTGTCCAAATAATTTCCTTCCCTGAATTAATATGTGAAAACAGTAAAAACAGAAATATCTTCTTTGTAATATATTATTTGCATTCCTTTTTCTTACGTTTTTGCATGCCAGTTCTCCATTATTAATTTATATACAGAGCAAGTGACTGGAGCACAGCTTTTATTTTGCCTAGCACGTGTGGTTTGGCTTATGTAAATCCCCACAAACAAGACTGTTCATTTTATGACAGTCATACAAGCCCTTAGGTCTACCCCACAGTGCATGCCTAATTTCACAACCCTGGAATGTTTGCATATATGCCTGCAATGAGTGCTTTTAGTGGGAGTTTGCATAGTACTTTATTTAATACAATGGTCCATATGTGTGCATTAGAGCTAAAATAATTAAGGCTACTTTCTGATAAGTATAAACGGAGGGAGGGATTTTTGGAGCATCTTCTGTCACATAGGTGAGGTATCAAAATAGACTCTACAAATAGGGGCAGGGGTAGGGAAGCTTTCAGTAAAGTCTATCTCTGTAAATATATAGTAATCAATCACAAGAAGTAGGACTTAATGGGTCTGGTCCTGAGAAGTGAGTAGTGCCTGCTTAGCGCTTAGGATCAGGCTAAATATTCCCAACCCAAGACTTTTTGGGCAGACAGTCTTTCTCGGAAGACCCTAAAATGATTTAAAACACTGACTATTCCTAAGTCTATTTTACACAAAAAGGACATGAGAGGAGAGTCCTCGTTCCCTTAAATCTGAGTCCTCCACTGTAAACTGATAAGGTTGCCTCTTCTATCACAGTAGTAAGAGAACATAAACAATAACTAGACGAATTTAAACAATGTTGTTTCTTCTCTTCTAGATGCTTCACTTTTGTTCAAAGGTTCCTGCAGGCCATGTTCAAGAACCACTGCCCATCTACTGGGCTGTCTCGAGTCTGGACAGAACACAAACTTCCAGTTGTCTCACTCTAGGCTGGCTGCCCAATTCCAAGATAATGACAGATATAAGAAGATTGCACAGTGTCTTACTTTCATAGAATCATAGAATAATAGGACTGGAAGGGACCTCGAGAGGTCATCGAGTCCAGCCTCCCACCCTCAAGGCAGGACCAAGCTCCACCTACACCATCCCTGACAGATGTCTATCCAACCTGTTCTTAAATATCTCCAGAGAGGGAGATTCCACCACCTCCCTTGGCAATTTATTCCAATATTTGACCACCCTGACAGTTAGGAATTTTTTCCTAATGTCCAATCTAAACCTCCCTTTGTAGTATAGCACTTCCATTACCTTCAGAAACTAGTGTAAGGGCATCTTTAATGATGACATATGCTAAATCAAGTATTTATATGTAGAAACGCTAGGAAAATGCCAGAAGTGTGGAGGAGCAATGCAGCAATGGAGGGCATCAGAGAAAACTAGTTAAACCTGAAGGCTGCACACATCTCCGCCAGATGCTCCTTTCAGTATATAATTAATGCAATACATGTAAGGTAGTCACTTTATTAACAAGTTCAGATGTTTCTCTCCCCATTTCCTTAGCACCACCAGTAGTTAAATAGAGAGCTAATGTAGAAAGTTGAAAAGAGCAAGTACTATGGCCCCTGTGTCTCATTAGCTCTAGACAGGACTGTTACAGGATTAGAATTATCATTACTTTGACAGTTCCTTATTAATCTGCATTTTAAAACCAGCAAGACTTTGCCAATTTCATGGTCCTGTTCTAGCTGCTAAGCTTGCAATGAACTACAGTGCTCTGTTAATGTACCGGACTATGGCATGTAGCAGAGACAAGTACAGCCATCTCTAGTGCTAACAAAAAGTGGATATTTGTTAACCCTCTCCGAACAGCTGAACTGTCTTCACCTCACCTTCTAACTCATCTTCTGGCTTTATGTTAATTGTTTTAATGCACTTAGTCTCACAGCCAGTAGCCGAAGTGGCAGCACACTTGACAAGTGGCTCAGAGCTTCCTTGCAGCCAAAGCATGATGGTCTTTGGAACAGGTTCCCTTGTGCACGGCTGTTTAACGGTTTAGTGGTTCCTCGCAAACACCTATTACTAACTGATTTAAGTTGCAAATCCCAACCCAGGCAATGATAACTTGGATCAAACAGTAGTCTCTGAAGTGCTGTCTGATCTACAGGGGTCTCACAGACAGCAGAGCCATCACACGGTCTTGCACTCTAACTAACTTTGTATGATTACACAACTTGCTAATTCAGCATCTCTGCAGAAAGTGGCTGTTTGTAAGAATAAAACCTATTTTTGTTCCCATCTACTGTACCCATTGCAGAGTAACAGATTTTTTGGAAGGTAAAATTTACAATTGTCCAATTCACCAAGGATAATTTAGTCCCTTCTGTTATACAGACTTTTATATGACTTTTATACAAGGAGAATGCGACAAGGTTGTTCTTTCTGAAATACAGTATGTGATTTCATGCAATCAGGATTAAAGAAACACCTTTCAATATGCTGACTGTATCTGGATGAAAACTAGTAGCCAAGTTAAGTATGTAATAAACAGGCCCATGATTATCTGCAATTGTTACCAGCCACTATACTAATGTCCTGCTTATGTTCCTACTTTGTTCCATATCTGCCTCTAATGTGTCTTATGACAAATCAAAATCAACTTTACTTCCATCAGAAAGCATCTAAATAGGAACTTTCAAAGGGTACATTAGATGCAAGCAAAGGTCTCTCAGAACACGGCAGTACATGGTAATTATCATATATGAATCTAAGGGTGATATATTGCTGTAGTATTAAAATGCTTTCCATGTAAAATGAATAGCAATAAGAATTCCCTGATGCACCTCATAGAATCTCCGGCTCTTCTGTAGCAGAGAGACCAAAAGTAGCAATAGGTATTGCTCCTAAAAGACATTTTATTCAATGTGGCCGTTATACCAAATGGTGCCTTTAGGTGAAAACAAAACAAACACAACGATGGCAAGCTCCAGATTTTTTAAAAGATTTTTTCAGAAGCAAACAAAAGGGATACAAAGTCGATGAGCAGATGATTGCATAATTTTGTACTTAGCCTTGTCTTATTGACTGAAATGCCCCCTTTGTCAAAGATTTGACATCACATCACTTTATTAACCAATATTCCTTATATTTCCTAAGGTTTTATTAGCACACATACAAGTTTCTCAGAATATATAAAGTTTCTACTCTGAAGCACAGATGCATCTTTGTATTGTATGTGGTGTTTGCTTACTGGTAAGGAAAATTCCTGTCATCCTGTCCTTTGCAGCTCTGATTTGAACTATTCAAACAAAAAGCCAAAGAAAACAGGAGTTATACTACAAATACTGAAGGCACAGACATCAGGAGTTCCAGCAATGTGGAAAATGATCAGTGTGTAGATGTGGACACACAGCATCAGAAAATAGCCAAATAACCCCCAAGAGTCAAAATAAAGATACTTTCAAACAAGAACATTCAGAGTGTTTTTTTCCCAACATTCAGATAAATGCAAAAAGCTTAAATATTACCCCATCATACTTAACCATTAGAGAAAGAATTCCAAAAAACCTCAGGTCCAAAATAACCTTCTCAGTGAAAACATCTAGCTAAATGTCAACCTGAAAATCCACTGTTCCTCAGAACTTAAATTTTATTCAACTCTTCAAAGTATTAGAACTTAAAAGTAACAGTGACAATTTCTGAATTTATCTGTCCACAAATATCTTGAATGCATAAAGTTACATATATTTAGAATGAAATAAATAAAAACCTCAGTACAACTCACATTTCTTTCCCACTTTTCCATGTTAGTCAGAAATACTCAGTTCCATGGTTTGCACATTTGCTTCCTTAACTTAATGTCATTCTTTGACTGTCCTGTTCAAAAGGATACCTACCAAGTGAAGTTCCATATGGACATAGGAGGCGAGTTATATGGGCTCGTGGTGCCCATACTCCACCAATATTCAGAGCCGGGGGCCCTGCTCCACTGGTATGGAGTGAGGTGTCTCTCCCCCGGCTCTGCCTGGAGCATGTCCCAGCCCCCACCACTCAGGAGGCTGTGACGAGTGGGGCCAGCTGGCCTCTGCGCTGCGGGGAGGCTCCTTTGCCTCCTGAGGAGGGGGGTCGAGCCGCCCTGTATGTGAGCTGCTTGTAGGCAGGTCCGCCCCAAGCCGCATACCTGCATACCTGCTGCAGGGGAGCACGGTGATGGTAGTGCTGGAGCAGACTGACTTCTGGCCCTGCCATGACCCTAGTGATTTCCCAGCCGCTCAGGGTTATCTGCCGCCTCTCATCTCCAGAAGACGATCAGTTCCCGGTCCTTTCTCCCCCAGAGAGGTTAGTCCCCCCGCCCCCATTGCTGCCTCCTTTTACCCCCCATCTGATCCCCACTGGCTCCTCAGGGGAGATTATTCCTGAGATGCCCCTGCTCAGTGTTCTTCCTTCCCCAAGGAATTATCACCCCTCCCGTCCCTGTTGCAATCCGCATTGAGATGGGGGGGGGGGGTGTTGGTACAAGAGGGTGGGTTGTAATAGCCACAGGGCTATCACCCCACTAGGTTTTATATTCCTACTACAGGCTTGGGGGGGGGGGAGTAGGGGGTAGACATGGGGGGAAGTAGGGGGATATATGGCAGCGTTAGGGCTGCAGTGTGTGTCCCAGGAGGACCCCAATGTATGTGTATGGACTGATGCTGCAGTAACACGATTAAAATAAGTTTGTTTAATAATGTAGGAATAAGGTCAGTCCTGTGTGTGTGGCTTCCACTTGAGTCTGAGCACCCATCTCTATGACCAGTTGCTGCTGTACATGGTGATTTTTGGATGGGAATTCTACTTTCCTCTCAGTTGTGTGGTTTTAGGATCAAGGATTACATCTGTTAAATTTCCCTTGACTTTTCTCTGGGGGGGGGGGGGGGGGAATTGGAGAGGGGCTGATTGGCTATAAATAGATGTCTAGAGAAAGCTTTGAACAAGTCTTGGTGTGTTAGTTATGAACAAAGTGTGTCAAACTGCTTGGTTGTCAGTAGTGTAATAATGTTTCTTTTTATTTCCAATGTAGTGGTTGGCTTTTAACACTGTTACCAAGCTCTGTTTAGAAATGCCATAGAGGAACTTGATATTTTTTGGTACCTGGTTTATGAATACTGTGTGTGTGCCTCAGTTTCCCTATGCACTTCTTAAGTATCTAGGTGCAGGGATAAGGGTGTCTGATTGTTGTAGAGAGAATGGCTCACACTGTCTCCTGGCAACTGATGTCCTGGGCCCCTCTCCTGCAAGGTGCCAACTGAAGGTGTTAGAGAAGAAAGAGGTCAGGTGGCCTCCTTGTCCAGAAAAGAGACAAAGGCCAGAGGAGGGGCTGAAGACAGTGTCAGTTTGGAGCTGGCCAGAGAAACAGGGAGAGGCCCAGAATTTGGGTCTGGGCTTCCCACCCTGAAAGATGGAGTCTGGAGCATGGGCCGGGGTCACTGCAAACTGGAAGGCAGAAGGTGGGTGGTAGAGGAGGAGGCTTGTGCTGAGGCGAGGAGAAGAAAGGGGAAGGCACCAAGGGACCCAGTGCAGGAGAAACAATGAGGGCCGAAGTGGAGACAATGAGGAAAAGGGCAGGAGGGGAGGTGTCAGTGGGCGGGGGACAGGGTGATGCTGGGAAAGGAGGGGGTAAGGGCATTGGGGGCTAGAGGGGGGAGGGGGAGGTGCTGGGAGAAGGTTTGAAAGGAGGGGTGGGCATGAGGAAGGCGGGGATGGAGCAAGTCATGTGAGAGGGCACAGGGGCATGAGGGGAATGGGGGCACAGAGTGGGGAGGGGGTGGATATGGGGGAAAAAGAGAGCAAAGGGGGCAGGGTAGTGAGGGAAGGGGGAAGCACCAGGATGGTGCAGGGGTAAGGGAACGTGCAGGTGCCAGGGGATTCTGGGGGTGAAGCAGAAGGGCAGACACCTACAGGGGAGGGACCAGCACCAGAGGAAAGAGGCAGGGCAGGTGTGTAGAGGGAGGTGTTAGGAGAGGGGATAAGGAGGGGTAGCTCACATGATCAGAGTAGGGCTACTGGAGGAGTGGGCACGGTGGGGGGGAGAGAAGGGCTGGTGGAGGGGGCCAGGTTGCAGGAGGGCCGAGGGCAGTGAGAAGGGCAGGAGTCAGGACAGCAGGGGAGGGTGAGGAGTTGGGGGGCAGCAGGCACCAGGGGAGCTGATGGAGCAAGGGGAGGAGCCATGTCAGCAGAGAGAAAAGGTAGAGGTTTATAAGATATTTCTTAATAACTTGGGTGTCACGGTGGCACATCCAAAAAAGCCACATGAACTCAGTACTGGTGCATAACACAAAATTCATTCTGCTCATGCGAGGAAACTCTTAGGCTATGTCTACATTGGTGGCTTCTTGTGCAAGAACATCTTGCGCAAGAGTTCTTGTGCAAGAAGTCTTGTGCAAGAACACATCCCCACTGCCATGTGCGAGCTGTGCTTTTGCGCAGGAGCATCCATGGCAGTGTGGATGCTCTCTAGAGCAAGAAAGCTCTGATGACCATTTTAGCCATCGGGGTTTCTTGTGCAAGAAATCCCTGCTGAGTGTCCACGCTGCCCTCTTGCGCATGAGCTTACACCTGTTAGAAAAGAGCGTAGCTTTTGAGCAAGACACCCTCTCTTCCCACGCCGTACTGTAAATTTCCTTGCACAAGGAAGGGCAGTGTGGATGCTCTGCAGGTTCTTGTGCAAGAATGGCTGTATTTGTGCAAGAAGACACGAGTGCACACATAGCCTTAGAGGGAACACTTCCCCCAGACTCTCTGCCCCTGAGTTAATGTCACACATTGGGTTAATGCAATTGCAGGATAGTTGCATGAGGGGGATTTGGTGGGGGCCAAACTAATTCCTGTTGGGACGGTGGGAAAAGTCCTTCAAAAGGGGTGACATGACACCTTTTACTTCTGGTCATGTGTCCGTCTTGTCCCAAGTGTGTTACCTCCAGAGGCCTGGCTAACGGGGGTCAGGGGTTATGGCTAACGGGGCACCACCAAAAATTATACAAACCTGCCACCCATGCATCTGGAGTGATAATTGATCCTGGCCTTTACCTTTCCAGAACACATCTGTCATTGGTTTTAATCATTTTGAACTTGAACTGGAAATTTTCTTTCACTTCATTCAAATATTAACTGTTCAAAGCATGAACAGATAAATAGACATTTCTCAGTATCAGAGCATTTCATTTTTGCAGAATGGCTGTGTGTTAGTGTTTGCATATATGTCTTTGAGTCAGGGATCAATGTCTCACCCTGTGTTTTGTAAATTACCATGTACATTTATTTTATTTTATAATTAAAACAAGGTGTCCCTTCAATGGCTTTTTCTCTTGATACTCATTTGCAATAGTTCTTTTACTGTTTTCCCTGAAGGCCATGAACTAAGATGACATTGCTTACAGAAGGAGAACTGGATGGGTCCCCAATCAAACTAAGGCCCCTATTCAGGAAAGTATTTTTGTTTAGGAAAACACATAAGCATTTTTTATTTTAAAAGTCAAACATGCACGTAAGTGTTTTCCTGAAGTGATGATCTTAAGCACATGTGCAAATACTTTTCTGAATTATTTCTACCCGTTGCTTAGCCAAAATGCAATAAAAGAAAATGTGGGCCTGCTTTATAAAATGTGTCTCCAATATTTGGTTCACAATTGAAAAATAAAATAATCAGCAGGGGACATTAAGAAGTCTGAAAGACATTACAATAAACTGCAACGATCCTTGCCAGGTCATAAATACTTTCCTTTCTCAGGCAGTTATTTCTTATGACTACCAATAAGATCTAAATTGCCAAACGAGGCTGAACTTTTGATTACGTCAAGGATATACAAAATACATATGAAAATGATAGGAATCCTTTAAGAAGACATTCAGTTTCCTGTAGCACTCACATATTATCTCTACTATTTTGGCCGGAGAATCCAAGGACTTGATGACAATTCAGTGTTTTATTCTTGAAACACCTTTGATGATATTAAATGTGTTCTTTCTTTCTTGCAACAGACAGTGTGAACATGGCAATGACTATAATTTTGGTAAAAAGTCTCAGAGAGGTAGCCGTGTTAGTTTGAATCTGCAAGTATGAAGAATCTTGTGGCACCTTAACCCTGGTCTACACTAGGGCATTATTTTGAAATAACTCTCCTTAGGTCGAACTGATAAGCGGAGTGTCCACACTACCAAGACCGTTATTTCAAAATAACAGGCTGCCTATTTTGAAATCTGTACTCCTGCTTTTCTCAGGGAATAATGCTAATTTCAAAATAGTTATTTTGAAATAGAGTTAATGTGGATGTTCCAGTGCTGCTATTTCAAAATAACTACTCCCTAGAGTAATTCGAACTAAGTCGAGGTAGTGCATACACATTAACGGAGAGTACTTTGGATTAATTTCGAGGCTTCCCTGCAGTGGGGACATACTATATCAATTTTGTAAAATCAGGTGTTAAGTCAAAATAAGTTAGTTATTTTGAAATAGTTTCCTAGTGTAGACATGGCCTTAGAGACTGATTTATTAAGGCATAAACTTTCATGGGTAAAACCCACTTCATCAAATGAACTGGAGTAGAAGTTACAGAATCAGCAGTATATATGAAAAAGAAGTTGCTTGTGTCAATAAGGCTAATCAAGTCAGTGTGGAAGTAGTTTATTCAGAGCATTTGATATGGAGATGTGAATATCCATAGGGGGAAATTGAGATCCTTATTCAATCCTAAACTAATAGTATCGAATTTGCAAATTAATTCCAGTTCACCTGTCTCCCTTTGTAATCAGGTTTTGAAATCCTTTTGTGAAGGGATGACTACTTTCAAATCCATTACTGAATGTCCAGGGAGGTTAAAGAGTTCCCCTCCAGGTTTCTATGTGTTACCATTCCTGATGTCTAATTTGTGCCCATATTTATATATTGGCCAAACCAAATAGTCTCAACGCCAAAGGATAAATGGACACAAATCAGACATCTTTCTCATATATACCTCTGCTTCTGTAACTTCCACTCCAATTCATCTGATGAAGTGGGTTTTATGAATGAAAGCTTATGTCATAATCAGTAGATATTCTCTACTGTCTATGCAGTATTTCATCATCAGTGTACTTTGAGTAAAAGACCAATCCTTCTTAATAGTTTCCCTTTCTCTGATAGACACATGAATCTCACTGGTTGCAGTTATTCTGTAAGTCCAACAGTATTCTTTAAGCTATAGAGTATCAACATCTGAAATCTTGATAGGGATCAGGCCAGTGTGGCTTTCTCTTTAATTTAGTCAACCACTAAACACCATCTACAGCTCAGATATTCAGCACTAGATATTTCTTTTAGGTTTATTTCTTCAAATCCTCTTAGTTGTACTTATAATTTACATATTCTACACTGTGCCTGAATTGTGCAAGCTGAAAGAGTGAAAAAAGAGTTTCTTTTTTCATGCTATTGCTAATACTCCTCTACACACACATATGCACTCTGGGGTTTTGTTAGTGAGTTTCTCAGCTCATTCGCTTAAATTATAAGTAATTAAGCCATTGTTTAGAAATATTCAGACTGTCAAATGTCAGGCTGACATTTTAAAATATTGAGTCTCTCCATTGACCACCAGGGTTAGCATTTGCCAGAAAGACTCAGACAGAGGAAGAGATATACAGGTTAGTGTCAGCTGCCAGTGGGTGGTGGTACATGAATCTATGCTAGATGACACGATCAAGATGTAAGAGCTTAACATGGTTCTCTCTCTCCAAATAAGTGTCGTAAGTGTTAAATCGGTGGAAAGAGCCTTAAGACATGTGGGATTTCTTGTGCTCTGAGTGCCCATCAGGGCTATGTGAGCGGCATCTAATAAAAATGAGTAGCTCCAGATGAGTGCTGTTCTCCGCCACCCCGTGCTTTTGTAGGCATGCCATCAGCCCTAAATGACAACAACTATCAAAAGCCAAATAGGACATTGGTAATAGCAACATAGAAATGAATGTCCTCATGAAAGCCAGAACACCAACTATCAGCATCAATAAGGCTGTGGCCTTGTCTGAAACTGGATTGCCTCTGACGACAGAGAACAGATGTTGCTGGAGCTTGGATAGCACAATTTTATTAATGGCCTTGTTGTAAAGTGATTGGAAACTGTGCAGTACTTGGTACTAGCTATCAGCATCTTAAGCAATGGCATTCTTAGTGCAGCTAGCAGCTTGTCTCATTTGAAGGAAGCACTGGTGACTGAGTTATCACTGGGGACAATGGGACAGGTCATCCTCTGTAAACTTTATCTACCGTGAGCTTCAAGGGTCAGTTTTCCAGGTAGTGAGTCAGAAGCTGGTCATCTCTAAGGAATGTCTGTTTGGGTGATTAGTTCAAAACCTACACATGTAGATGTGCTGTCTGGTACTCTTCATTGTGGTGGTGTCTAATTTATTGTGCTGGTCTGTGCAAAATGCCAGGAGTTCTTCGCAGAGCTAGGGCTTTGGATAGGGTCTCTAAGTATTCTAGGTCTTTTAGCCTGTTTACCATTTGGGACACTTCTGCTGACTGACCTGACTCACAAAATTGAAGGCAACTAGACATTTCTTTCAGGTTCCTTCATGGATGTGAGCTGGATAGAAAGCTGGGTAGATTGTTGGGCTCGATGGATAGTGATCAATCGTTCAATGTCAGGTTGGCAATCGGTATCAAGTGGTGTGCCCCAAGGGTCGGTTCTGTTCAACATCTTTATTACTGACCTGGATGAGGGGATGTATTGTACCCTTCACGGACGGCTCTCGGCTAGAGGGGAGGTAGATACACTGGAGGGTAGGGATAGGATCCAGAGTGACATAGACAAATTGGAGGATTGGGCCAAAAGAAATCTGATGAGGTTCAACAGGACAAGTGCAGAGTCCTGCACTTGGGATGGAAGAACCCCAAGCACTGCGAGGGTGCATCTATACTGCACTCTTAGCTTGAAATAAGCTACACAATTTGAGCTATGCAAATTGCGTAGCTTATTTCGAGTGTATTTAAAAACAGATTATTTTGAAATTTGGCACTGTCTACAGAACAAGGTTTACAGGAACATCAGAATAATGCACCCATTATTTCAAAAGCTATTTCAAAATAATGGGCACACTGTCAAGATGCAGAAAACGCTATTTTGGGATACTGGAAGTATCCCGAAATAGCGATGCTATCTAGACGCACCCTTACAGGACAGGGACTGACTGGCTAAGCAGCAATTCTGCAGAAAAGGCCCTGGAGATTACAGTGGATGAGAAGCTGGATATGAGTCAGCAGTGTGCCCTTATAGCCTCAAAAGCCAACGGCATATTGAGGTGCATTAGTAGGATTGCCAGCTGATCTATGGAAATGATTATTCCCCTTTATTCGTCACTGTTGAAGCCACATCTGGAGTATTGCATCTAATTCTGAGCCCCTCATTACAGAAAGGATGTGGACGTATTGCAGAAAGTCCAGCAGAGGGCAACAAAAATGATCAGGGGGCTGGGGCACATGACTTACAAGGAGAGGATTTGGGCTTATTTAGGCTACAGAAGAGAAGACTAAGGGGGGATTTGATAGCAGCCTTAATGGGGGTTCCAAAGAGGATGGAGAAAGGTTGTTCTCAGTGGTGACAGATGACAGAATGGTCTCAAATTGCAGTGACTTATTAATGCCTTTGTCTTTTGGGTGGCTACTTTTCCAGTACTTAAATTAACTTTTATTACTATAGTGGTGAAGTCCGGTTTGTTAATGTATTTACACACACACACATACACCTACTATTATCCCCATTTTACAGATGGGAGCTGAGACATAGGGAGGACATAGAGGACGTCTGAGAAAGAGCAAGGAATGGAACCCAAGTCTCTTGCGTGCTAGTCAAATAGATTAAATACTGAAACACCCATGCCCTTTGGACAGGATCTTCATGGTCTCCTGAGAGGTTTTTGGGAGCAAGAGCTTCTGATGATGATATAATTTAGTTTTTTCACTGAATAGGCAAAAAAGGATTCCTCTAAAGCAGGGAACCTATGGCCCTGCAAGCAGGATCTGATCTGCTGCTTAATTTCATCTGGACCACAGCCCCAAGCCTTGGCACTTCATTACAGAGCTGGAGTGATGAATGCCAGCTTATCCTGCTGTGTGTGTGGTGGGGTGGGGGAAGGGGAGTCTGGGTTCCCAGGGTGTTAAAAGTCTAGTTGGTTTTATATAGCTCCTGGAAGCAGCCATCATGTCCCTGCAGCCCCTAGGTGCAAGGATGACCAGGGAATCTCCGTGTACCATCCCGTTCCCCAGCTCCAGCTCTGCATCTTCCATTGGCTGGAAACCATGGCCAACGGGAGCTGAGAGATCAGCAGCTGCAGACATGGACAGTGCATATTGTGCAGAGCGCCCTAGCTCCTCTGCCCAGGTACCGGAAATGCTGTCTTCTTCCAAGAGCAATGAAAAGCCAGAGAAGGCAGGGAGCTTGTTTTAGCCCTACTATGACACTGACAGGGAGCCATCTGAGATAAGCACCACCTGGCAGGAGCCCACACCTTGAACCCTCACTCCAAACACCTTGGCCCCAACACAGAGCCCAATCCTGCACCCCAACCTCCTTATCCACAGCCACCCTAGAAAGCTGGCTTGTCTCTCTGTGGGGAAAGCCCTGCAGGGCTGTGTGTGGCCTAGTATTGATTTTTTCTATGGATGAATGGCCCCTATAGAAAAAAGGTTCTCCACCTCTGCTCTAAGGAGACAATAGTCTGCCTACAAGAGTGGCATGTTGTCTAGAGTATCTTTAGCTGTATAGCTGTGATTGGACACTACCTAGGAAAAGCCTATGGCTGTCATGAATGCCAGCTATTTAGTTATAATGCACGGGTAACAGATTTTCGAAAGGACAAATAATATCAGGGATTACATTATCAGCTCTAGTAAAAGCTCTGTTAGCTATTCTAGAAATTTGACCAGATACTCAACTCCTTCAATGTTTTTCTTAATCTGTTTTAAATCACAAAAACAAAACAAACAAACAACCCCTTCCCCAACCCGCAAAACCCACAACAGGCAACTTCATCTTTTCTAACTACTATATTACTAAGTTAACATCAATGGAAGGTATTCTACAAAATCTCATTTTTACAGTAATCCAGTGCAATGCCAGCAATTTAAAGAGATTATTTATAGCAAATACGTCCAGGCTATTGTTGCAGTGCTGCTAGAATAAGCAGTTTTGAATACTCAGTCCTCTCTCTTGAATACAAGTGGCTACAAAGAGGTCTAAGAGCAAAAGTTAATTGCAATATTTTTAAAAATAACTTTATGATTCAGTCTTCTGTGGTTCAAGAGAATTATGAACATAAGAAAAGAAAGAATTCTGATGTGCTAAATTTTAACAATTTATAGAAATGAGAAGAGCGGAGTCTATATTTTTCCACAGCAGAGTAAGAAAGTCATCTCATTAGTTAATGGGGTTTCAGTTAGAATAAAATCTGACCTGCAACACATATATATTTCAGCATGATCTAAAATAAAATTTGTAGTCAGGCTGTAGTTTGTTGCTTTTGTTTTGAGATGTTAATGGGTTTTTTGCCATCTCTGCTGAGAGTTACCTCTCTTTGCCTGCTTCATTCTTGTGAGCATGCAGGATGTACACAAAAAATGTGCCCCCCCCCCAGATAATTCAGTCCCCCTGATAAATTGCTGGGATGGCCACTCTGCAGAGGTTTTATTCTCTATTCTAGAAGACAAGTAAGATTTTACACTATATGAACAAAGAGGACATAAGAATGGCCATAGTGGGTCAGACCAAAGGTCCACCTAGACCATTATCCTGTATTCCCACAGTGGACAATGCAAGAAGCCCCAGAGTGAGTGAACAGAACAAGTAATCATCACATGATCCCTCTCCCGTCATCTACTTTTAGCCTCTGACAAACAGAAGCTAGGGATTCCATTCCTACCTATCCTGGCTAATAAGTATTGGTGGAACTAACCTCCAAGCATTTATCTAGTTCTTTTTTGAACCCCATTAAAAGTCCTGGTCTTCAAAACATCCTCTGGCAAGGAGTTCCACAGGTTGTAGAACCTGTTCACTGTGTGAAGAAAAACTTCCTTTTGTTTGTTTTAAACCTGTAACCTATTAATTTCATTTGGTAACCCCCTAGTTCCTATGTTATAAGAAGAAATAAATAACATTTCCTTATTAACTTTCTCCATTCTTCTCATGATTTTATAGACATCTATAATACTCCCTCCCACTTTGTCTCCTCTTTTCTAAAATGAAAAGTCCTAAACTTTTTAATCTCTTCATATGGCACTCGTTCCAAACTCCTAATCACACACTCTTCTTCGCATCTCTCTAGGGGCAGCCAGGGGACAAAGTATAAAGACAAAGTAAGGAGGGAGAATGATTGGGATGCACAGTGCTCCAGCAAACCCTGGTACTGGAACACTCCCAGAGGGATTATTCTTGACAGTGCAACTTGGCGTTGCCTGTAGGTTGATCTAAGTTACACTTAGAACCAAGGTATCCCCATTGTCCCAGGATCAGCAAAAAGACAACATTTCTCCCATGCCCTGGATCAAGCACATCTTGGAGCGATCCAGTGATCTTCCTCAATATTTTTTTTAGGACATGTTGATTCCATGCTATGACCACCAGTAGGACGTTTAATTGTTTTCTTAATAAATAAATTAATATAAATAATGGACACCAGTATTCAACCAGGAGGCAAAATCCTAGCCAAGATAAAAAGGGTTCCTAAAGGATCTTCAAAAATAAAAGAATAAATAGAAGACTATATAATAGCCACGAATATATTCTGAAGATATCAACTATGAATGCCCTAGCCATGTTCACAATACTTGTAGACCCAATATCTCTTAAGAAGATTTGCTTATTTGGAGATCTGCGATCTTCTATTATTACAATATTTCTAGAAAGTTAATGTACCCCTTTAGCAGATAAAAGATGTACTAAGTGCCATCTCAGTCTTTTGAAGTTGGAACTTACACATTAGATACAAAATTGAGTTGGTTTACATGAAGAAGGTACATGGAATCAAGGCAAATAGCAAGTAAACTATATGGTGGGACATCATAAATGTCTGAGATTTTTTAAAAGTTCATGTGAGTTTTTCCACTGAATTCAGCCTTGATCAAAGTATAGACTCTATGGAAATTTTACCTGTGAATAATCTTTTATTTATCTGAGGAAACAGCCAATTTTTGACTCTCGCTATAGATAATACCACTTTTAAGAACAATAAATACCTGAACTTTTCCTTCAGCTACTTGAAACTTTCCTTGCTATTTTATTACAAGCACATGTAGGCTTGCAGTGTACACAGCATGACTTGAAAAGAACTATAGGTCGAGGTATCTCACAGCACAATATTACTATGGATTTAGCACTAATTCCAGCTTTATTCCTTTCCTAATTCCTGTTTCACATAGTCTTATCTACTCAGATAAACGACTTTGAAGTGCACATTCTTTGATGTATGGCTTGAGCCGTCCTTACAAAAAATATAGGGTTTACTTGGAAAACAATCACCATTGCATTTAGACTACAATCTACTCAAACTTCCCCTAATTGATTGAAACATTAACAAAAGAAGGTCTTTCCTTGATTGACTATGAAGTTTTGTTTCAGATGAATCAGCAGTCTGCAAGGATGACACATTTTAATTTCATACTTTATATTGCGGGTTCACATAATCTAATTGTGGATCAATAGTAAGCCTTTGAGGGAGACTGGTACAGCGAGTCATGCACAGAATTAGTTATGCAGTGCTGAACCTACAACATTGGTAATGGCATTCTCAGCACTTCATAACTAATTCTGTGTGTGACCCACAGTATCAATCTCCCTCAAAGATCTGCGATAGATCCATACTTAGATTAGGTTAGTCCCTTTGCTTCTGTAGATGTGCATTCTTTATCCAATTTCTTTTAGAATAGGACTCCATTCAATATACACATACCTTAATTTCCAGAGGTCCTGGGCATTAAGTCTAAGTGATATAACTGTGTGTTATAGGCAGGCCCTATCTGGGGAGGCAAAAGGGTCATTTGGCCCAAGCCTCAGAAGACAAAGGAGTCTCACATTTTGACATTTTTCTACCAAGTCATTTCCATTTATTATACACTTTGCAGTTACAACAGAGACAACAAAAGAAGCTCTCTATACCTGCAAAAAATGATTTAAATCATTCTGTGACCTGGGGCCCTCACCAATTTTTTGGTCCCATTCAAGTTTTCACCTGTGTGACTGAAGTAGCTTCTGTGAGTAGTGATTCTACATTATGAAACACTGTTTATAGTCTTTGCATAGTTTAGAGGTTTTGAAAGTAGTAATTAAGTGTTACTGTAAAGCAGTGGTCTCCAACCTTTTTACACCCAAGATCACTTTTTAAGTCTCAGAACAGGTGAAGATCTACCACCCCGCCCCTTCCTTGAAGCCCCGCCCCTTCTTTGAAGCCCCGCCCCTTCTATTCTCCTGTCCATCACTTGCTATCCCAAACCCTTATACACTCTGTTAAACAGTTTATTTTTAAATTATGCAATATATAAAATTAAAATCACATATTTATAGTTATGAAATAAATGGTCTGTTTTTAATTCATGCTATTTAAATGTCAAATGAAGCATTTACAGTTATACATTTTGTTCTCTGCTATTTTGTAAATCTAAAATCAAGTATCGATAATTATATATTTTTCTTCCAATAACAAAGTCTCAGTGTGACACCTGTGACTGAACAGTATCTGCCAGTGTCTTGAAGTCTGGGTTGTAGTCTGAGATTGTTAGTCGTATACAGTCCATCAGATGGGCATCTGTGATCCTGCGCTCAGCCTGGGAAGCTTGCTCCAGCACAACTGGAGCTAGACACAGCCTCCCTGGGCTGAGCGCAGGGCAGCCGGGCTGGAGGGAAGAGAAGTGGCTGCCCGGCCAGCTGGCCATGACGCTCAGCCAGGGTGCACCAAGCTCCACGTGGGCAGGCGCAGAAGAGAAGCCGCCAATCAGCTGGAGCGCGGGGCAGCCTCTTTCAGCTGAAAGCCACAGTCAGCTGGCTGGGGTGTTTCAGCCCTCCCGACCTCCCAGCTCCCACCATTCCTCGCAGCTACTCACCTGTGTTGTTGCTCGGTGAGTAACTGCTGCTCAAATGAGGAAATCTAATGTAAATGTACTGCACAGGCGCGCAGTTCAGAGAGGGCTCAAGAGCTACTCTTAGAGCCCCTGAGTTCTACCGGTAGATCGCAATCTACTGGTTGGTGACAACGGCTGTAAAGTGATTTTGCTTGCTCTAATTGTGAGTTTAATCTCTGCATGGGAGATTTTTGTATTTTGTATTCTTGTTTTTTCTTATGTGTCTTCATACACAATAACAATATCATGCTCAGCTGTAAGCTACCTTTTCATCCAGATTTGGATTCACCTTTAAAGGCTTTTTTGTGACAGACTTTTACTTCTAGTTGTTTACTGAACTTTACATCTAATCTGGCAATCACCCTCTGTTCATGTTCATAGTAACGCACCAGTTAATAGAGGAATTTAATAATGGGAACACGCTAGCAGACAAAATGTTAAGACTTTGAAATAAGACTATAAGGCTATGTCTACACTGCAGGCTTCTTGCGCAAGAACTGTTTTGTGCGAGAGTATTTATGCAAAATGTCTTGTGCAAGAGCGTGTCCACACTGCTACGTGCTTTTGCACAAGAGATGAACTTTCTGGTTGTCTGGCTGATGAGTCTTGCCCACATGCTCAGGGTTTAGCTGATTGCCATATTTGGGGTCGGGAAGGAATTTTCCTCCAGGGTAGATTGGCAGAGGCCCTGGAGGTTTTTTGCCTTCCTCTGTAGCATGGGGTACAGATCACAGCTAGAGGATTCTCTGCATCTTGGGGTCTTCAAAGTATTTGAAGGCTTCAATATCTGAGATATAGGTGAGAGGATTATTCTAGGAGAGGGGGATGAGATTTTGTGGCCTGCACTGTGCAGGGGATCAGACTAGATGATCATAATGGTCCCTTCTGACCTTAAAGTCTATGAGTCTATGAGTATCCATGGCAGTGTGGATGCTCTCTTGTGCAAGAAACCCCTGTTGCCCGTCCACACTGCCTTCTTGCACAAGAGCTCTTGCCCAAGAGGGCTTATTCCTCATGGGGAGAGGAATAACTCTTGTGCAAGAAGCCCTCTTTTCTGATGCTTTACTGTAAATTTACTTGCACATGAACACGCGTGCAGTGCAGAGGCTCCACACGTTTTTGCGCAAGAACAGTTGTTCTTGTGCAAAAAGCTTGCAGTGTAGACGTAGCCTAAGAGCTGTAGTAAATAACACCCCCAAACTGTTTTTTTTATAATATTCATAGTGAAGTGTATATAATTACAATTGTGTATAACCAATAGCCTTTAACGAATTAATTTATTGGGTGTTACTGTGTTTTAAAAGAACCCCTTTATAAAAATGAAGCAAATATTTGAAAGCGGTTCAAGTAATCCACCAATCACAGCCTAGCATCTCAATCTGATGCAGAAAAGCACTGTTGAGTCAATTTTTTTTTGTTATTATTGACTCTGTCAAGTCTGGTCTTACACTTCAATTTAGGTTACTGCAACAAATTTGTATCCTTTTTGGATTCCTTTGGGAGTTCAGAGAACTAAGTGACAAAGATATATATTTAGTGGCTGAACAGTTTCAACAAAGGTATAACAATGAAATTTCAAGAGATCTCTGTGATGAGATCATCTTTCTTGAAAAGTATACATTCCACCAATATTAAATAGTACTGCAAGCCAACAGAACTGCTTCAAGAAATATTCAATCTTAGCCTGTTGACTCTTATTTCCTAATATCACAATTGCATTATGTATTTCTGTCAGTCTCCCTGCATCAGTGGCTTCAGGTGAATGGTCATTCAATGTGTTAAAACAATGTTATCATCATTCTACAATGGGACAAAAGCATTTGAATGGGCTCACAATGCTTAACATTAACTGTGAGGTTGCATGTAAATTAGATTTTTCTTCAGTTGTAAATTAGTTTGCACACAACAAAGCCAGAAAAGCATCCCTAAAATGAAGAGTTTTGCTTGCAGTGGAAACTCAGAATTAAAGTTACGTTTTTAATATACATGCTATTGGTATAATGACTTAATTGTTAATAAAGAAATGTGTCAAGTGTTCATTTTTATATATTCTTTTGGTTTTAGTATGGCCCTGTTTGAGAAGTTAGATATGTTGGGGGTCTGGGGCTGGGCCTGGGCTAGAGCATCTAAACTCAAAGTGGCCTGGGCCTCTGTCATTCTCTGAAAAGGTCTGGTTGTAGGGGCTCTACACCTCTCAAAAATCAGATCAAGATTGTAGCTGATGTAAAGTATTCGTTTCAAATCCTTCCAATTTCTGCACAGATAAACACTTATATTTCTAGTATAGAGCATCTTTAATCCAGAAGAATCAAACAACACCTCCTAAAAAGCCTGAAATGCTGCCTTTCTGGGTTGAAATGTAGCAAAAAGCAACAGCGCTCAACACTTCAGGGTAGGACATAAAGGATACCTCCTCCAGTGGAAATAAGACATGGGAATTTTACTGAGACAGAATGCAATTACACAAGTTGGAATTTGGCCAAGACTCCAAGGTTAACAATCCTACTGTTGTTTAAAAAAAAAAAAAAAAAAAAAGTACCATGGGTTCTTTAATGACCATAAGTTAATGATATTCTCTCTCAAGGTCAATACCTCTGCCTATCTAATGACCTTTAACACCATCCTGGAGCATTAGTTCAATGCTAGATTAGAGGAAAGAGTCCCGAATCACTTACATCACTTAAGATTTTTTTTTCATCGGGTGAGTGAAATAAAATTGCTACTGCACTTTAATGCATAATATGTAGTATGACATTCACATAATCTTGCTATATATTTTCCTGAGTTGATAAGTGTTATTGATTTTGGATCATGTGATTTTCTACAAGATAGTAGGTTTGGTCTCAAGTATATTTTTAGGAAGATAATGTATGAATACATTGATTAGTGACACTGGCATGAGAGTAGGTAGATTATTTACAGCTCAATGAAACAAAGATTGGAATGGTGAAGATGAACCTATAACTCATCAATGAGCAACCTCTTGGAAATCAAACATAGCTATTAAGGAAAGCCCTTTGTGCATGTCTAGAGTCTAACACAGTCCTTACAGCAGCATATCCCATTTGCTCTTTGCACCAATCTATCTCTTCAGACTTGGAATTTTTTCTATAGCTGCTCAGTTGCTGTAAATCAGCCTAATCCTATTGACTTCAATGCAACTTACCAATTTATACTTAGGTTCCAATCCTTTATCTTTATTTGGAGCTAGATTCCATTCTGTAAAAGCCATTCTATTTTTTTTTAATTTTAATTGCCAAGCATTTCTTTGCTTGGATTTATCTTGTCCAATCTTCATGCTGCAGAGTAATCCAACTCTTTTGATCTGCTCTCAAACATGGTGAGTTGTGATTTGTGTTTAATTTGTTTGTTGTTAAAAAAGTAAGTCATTGTTAATAACCTAGCATAATATGGGGTCAAATGGGACTCAAATTACCTTTAGAAGAAAAGGAAACACAAGAGACAATTATAATGCCTTATTAGAAACTTCAGAGTCCTTAAATTAACCTATAAGAGGGTTATTTATCAGAAATTACTACAGGTTGAACCTCTCTAGTCTGGTACCCTTGGGACCTTACTGGTGCCGAACTGGCATATTTGCTGAACCATGGGAGGCCAATATTTTCTAGCAGCATTACCAGCACTTCCACTGTTTATTAGCCTCTTAGAAGACATTTAGGGGTCAATTAGTGCTAAATAACAGCGCAAAACACTGAGAGCCAGGACTGGTGGCTGTAAGCAAACTTTATGGGACTGCGGGAAACTTGGCCACACCAATGAAAAGTAGACATCTGGTTAACTAAAATCATGGTGGACCACAGATGTTGCTAGACAAGAGAGTGGTGGATTAGAGAGGTTCAACCTGTAGTGAATAGTCTTTGCAACCAAAGATACAACTCGTGTTTAGGCAAGCGTTAAAGACATAGAAGCTGCTCCGGAGCCTCCCCCAGTCCATAGGAATCTTTATATTAACTTCAGACTTTGGATCTAACCCTTATTATTTAGTGTGCAAAAAGCAGTTATCACCTGCAATATATACATTTTAACATTTCACTGCATCATCTGCCTAAGTTCAATGTTAATATACTTAAATACATGAGATATTATGATCAATGTTTTAAAAGTTCTGGGTTATGTCTGTGATCTTTAGGAGGTCAGGAAGATCCTGATGGCTCTTTTGATCTAGCATTAAGAAGCTATGAAGTAATATAATGCGAAGTATGACAATCCTAGACATTTTGGGTCAGCTTTTCAGCTCCACTGCCATCAGGAAAGACATCAGCTGATGACAGTGGAATCATACCAATATATACCTGCTGATACTTTGGCCCTTGAGTCCAGCTTCGATTAGTTACTGGATAAATGAAGGTGAATATGAATCATTCATTTCTATACCACTTAGAACAAGTTTCATAGTAACTTCAGAAGTTGGTCCAATAAAAATATATTACTTCACCCACCTTGTCTTTCTAATATCCTGGGATCAACATGGCTACAACAATACTGCATAACTTTACTGTTATTTTAAAGACCCTTAATATAAACCAGTTGCTTTCAACCTGTCACCCTTTCAGAGTCTAAGGCAAATCTTGCCACTATAGAGAGAAATGTGACTTTGAAAGTCTATTACACAAGAGGTTTTCAATAACTTTCAAACCTTGACAGTGAACTAATGTGTTCAGGTTACTGGCAGATAGTTCTTTCCCTTTGACTTGTCACTTGTTTAATTGCTTACAGGTGAAATTTTACACTTGCCCTTTTCTCCTATGCTAATTGCAAATGAGCATACATGTGTGAATATCTGTCAAAAGATTATGATTTGGGAACTCATTTCTCCCAGTTAAAAAAAAAAGAAAGCTATATTTGGCTCTTACTACTCCAATCTTTATTTGATTAAAATGATTCATTCAGGGTTTATTTCATTTCATGTGGTATTGCCTAGTACCATGTCTGTTTCATGGAATCTCTTCAGAGGTATCTTTTCAGTCTCCAGAGCCCTGGGTGGGTGCCCTCCTCTTGTCTGGTTTGCTTATCATTTTGAAATATGCAGAGGTGCTTATGTATGCAGACAATGCAGTCAAGATACATTCAAAGGTCTCTTCTGCAATCTGAACCAAGAGTCTGAAACATGATGTTAATATTAATCAGAAATGGTTCATGAATGTTACTTCTTGTTGAAAACAGGAAGAAGAGCACACTCTTATTGCAGGATGGACCAAACCCCTGACTGAACCTTCCCCCCTCCCCCCCCCCCCCCCAGGAAGGTAAGACCAGGTAAAAAATAAAAAGGAAGTACAAAGGATATGTTGTCTAGCACCATTTCCCCCCTGACAAATTAGGTCTTTTTATACCCAGTTTTGCCCATACAAGAGGTCATTCACTTGCCCAAACCCAGGTGATCTGGCACTCAGCTGTGTGTACAAATGACTGGTGTATTTTCAGACATATAAAAAGCGACCACAAAGTTAATCTGAGTTTTTACTAGAACTTGAGTTCCATCTGCACACAAAAACTCAAGTGTGACAGTGCTTTAAACTGGACTTAGCTGACCCATGAAGGTAAAAGCTAAAGCTTGAGTTAGCACAACACATTAACTGCCAACACAATGATTTCATAGTGAGGCCAGAGGCTAGAGCCGTTTGAATGCCACTAGTCCTTCAGTGCCTTCTGACCATCGCACTCCTATGTGCTCAGAAAGGACAGACAAGTTTTTCCACAATTCACTGAGAAAGAATTGACACATCTGAGTTGTTTACTACTATGCAAAGGGCTATAGGATTTGCCTCCCGAAGTCTTAGTGCTGCACGAGTAAGTACAGCACCCGGGTAGAGCAAACAAAGCAATTTGCAGGACTGTTTTGCAGCATGGCCACTCTCTTTCCAACTAACTTGAATTAACTCTGCAGTGCAGAAAGACAACTAGAGGCCAAAGCTGAAAACACGACTCTCAAAGAATAATGTACAGAAAACTGAAGCACAGACAACTTAACTGACTTGCAAACAATTACACAAGCAAGTTTTTGTCAGAAAGCACTGGCTGTAAAGTTGATTACATTTTTTTTTGCCCAAATTGGAAATCTGAATGGGACATAGCTGAAAAAAATGTAATTTAAAATAGGTTTTGGTTAAAAAAAATACTGGTTTGAATAGTTTGAAGGTTTAATTGCCAAAAATTGAAATTTTGTGTTTTGACCAAAAACAGCTATTACAGTGTGCTCATTATCTTTTGTGTTTTTTTCAGATACAGATGCCATAATATGATATGTTGCTGGAGTCTTATATTTTTATGAAATTGTAAATATATGGGACCCAATTCTGCCCTTTATGCTTGGCTGGTACATGGGAGAGGTGTCTGAGTAGGAGTTGCACCTCAATATCTATAGGCAAATCAACCATTGAAAATGAAAAAATGATTTTGTCTCTTAAAATATAATAGTAAAAAAGGGCAGGAATTTAATAAAATTCAGAATAGCCTAACAATAAGGCATGTTTGTATGTTGAGACATTATAAAGGAAAGAAGACAAAGCTCCTTTTAGATTTGGGCTCAGGATCCACACACTTCCCCAAGTGCCTGAACACTCAGACGTATCACGCATATCAGATATGGGCTTTTGGTGTGGGGTCATCTCAACATTGTACTAGTTGCATGTTGAGATTAAACACAAAACTCAGGGCTAGGCATTTGGGATCTCCACATTTCAGACAAGAAACATTTAATTCCAAGCTCTTCAGTCCAGACTAAGTTCAGAGAATGACAGATATAGCAATTACCTGCAATATCCTTGAAAGACCTTATTGTATTGTGTTTATGCTTTGTGGGCTGGAATTGTATGTAATCTCTCTAGGGTGCAGAAGTGACAGCTCCATTGTTTTAAATGAATGGTTTAAATGAATCTAACTGTGTTCTAGTCCATGGGGAATGGCTATCACAGCTCCTCCAGGAACTAAAAAAAAGTCCATGGTGATGAAGGCAAATCAGCCAGTTTGTAACCCCTGCCACTCTAGAGGTAGCACCTCTTGGGATGGCTTGCTTTCCAAAGGCCAACAGACAAAGAAAGAACTGTTGGATAAATGGCTTGAGTTTAAATTGAGTTAGGGCATCTTTTCTAATCCAAGAGGGAGGGAGAAATCCGTGCAGAGGGGTTGGAAGGATTTGACGTGCTAAGCTCCCATTAGCTTGACATGTGACCTGCAAGATTCCCTGTAAGCTGTGTGGCTGTGCAGCCACCCAACTGTTTAATGAGCTCTACCCAGAGGCTCAGAGTTCCCATGCAGGGAGCTCAGCTGTTGGGCGAGGGAGGCGCCCATTTGCTACACAGCAGCAGCAGCAGCAGCAGCCGCCTGCTACAAATGGAGGAGCTTAGAGACCAGGGAGGGAGGGGAGATAAGGAGGAGGGAATAAGTGGCTGGGTGTGTGTGAGAGAAGACCCCCTTGGGGGTGCTTCCCTGGAGTGCTGACTAAGCCAGTGACATTCACCTCCTTGCTCTCTGGGGCTTCTCGCCACCTGTTGGGGCAGGTCTCCTGGTCTCCCCCAGCCAAAACCCAGAGCTGAGATCACATCCCACCCCTCTCCCAACCCCCTGGATGAGCAATAGAGACACTAAAACTCTTCAGGTCTGAGGAAAATGCAGTTTTGGGACCAGCTTCCAGGGAAACCACTCCCCAAATTGGATCAGAACCCCAAATTAATTATTTTGGTAAGCCCCCGAACACTGCTCTTATTCTAGCTAAGGCTCCAAACCAGAGAAGTTCCTTTTCCCCCTGCAGTCTTTGGTTCATTCTGTTGGGAGTGGCATGCCAGCCAATGACAAAGAACTGAAAAACTTTGCATCTTAAACAGCTTCTCTTTCAGGAGGGAATTCTCTGTTTTACATTCTCCCCTTCCATGGAAAATTACCTGGTTAGCCCCTACCAGATTGGGGGGTGGGAGCGGGCATATCACATGACTTCTCAGACCAACCACTGTTTAGACTTAAAGGACAAAAGAGGCTGTTTACAGGTGATCACCCAGACTCTGATGCAAATACCCTTGATTAGGGATATAAAATGTTGATTATTTGGCTAATCAAATAGTTGATGCAATTTACATTGACTATTTGATTAGTCGATAAGGGCGCTTCCACCTTTGAAATGTAGCAACAGCCCCAGAGACGTTGCTATACTTCAAAGGCAAAAGTGCTGTGGGGAGCAGGGGACAGTGGGGGACTCAAGCCTCATGGTCCCCACAGCAATTCGAACTGGCAGCGTCATGTGAAGCCTGAGGTCAGCTGGAGAGTCCCCAGCTAACCCTGGGTTCCATGCGGCACTGCTGCTTTAAAACGCCATGGAGAGCCTGGCCTCAGGCTCCACTTGGTTTTTCAATGGGGCAGAGCTGCATGGAGCCGCGACCAGCAGAGGAGTCTCCAGCTGACACCGGGTTCCATGCGGTGCTGCCGTTTTGAAATACCACGTGCAGCCGGGGGCCAGCTGGGGACTCTCAGCCATGCGGCATTTCAAAGTAGCAGTGCCGCATGGAGCCTGGGATCTGGCCCCAGGCTCCGCGCAGTGCTGCCACTTGAAGCACCCCTTTCTCTTCTCCGCCCCTAGCCACCTCTTTATGATAAAGGCAGCAAGCGGCGGAGGACTAGTTGACTAGCAGTTGCTTACCAGACAGTTGACTAGTTGCTCACATGTCTATCCTTGTTGGCTTTCATTTGCACATTTAAAACCATAAACCATTCCATATCTCTAACTTTAGTTACAAGAATGATATATACACCAAAATAAGCTATACAGATCCAGAAGACTGAGACATTAAGACTGATAGGTTACATGAGGTGTTTTGTCCAAACCATCTTTGAGTTATTCATATTTGTGTCCATAAATCAATTTCATAAGGCATGGGTGGGTGGGGGGGGAACCATTACAGGGGCTTGTAGGGTAGGGGAGTTGAGGAGGAGGAAGGGAGTAAATGGCTAGGGGAAGCCAGAGGGGAGTGGAGTTTGGGGAGTCACATCTCTCATCTGCAAAAGCGACGAGGAGTCCTGTGGCACCTTATAGACTGAAGTGTAGGAGCATAAGCTTTTGTGGGAAAGACCCACTTCGTCAGATGCATGTCTCAGACTAACACGGCTACCCCTCTGATATCTCTCATCTGGGCAGCCTGGAGAGGAGAAGGGAGGTGAGGCAGAGGTACAAGCAGAAAAACCCAGAACTCTCCTCAAGCCTCCTGGGCTGGAAAGAAGATTGTGAGTGGGGGGAGAGGGGCAGACTGCATGGGGTAGGTGGGGGAAATAGGAGGTGGGTAGGTGCTGGCATTAGGGTGAGGTGGGGATGGAGAGTTTATTTGTGCTGTGTCCTGTCCTGATTCCCAAATCTGAGAAGCAGGATTTTATTTAAGCCCCTAGCTGGGCAAGGGGGAGAAGATTACACAGGAGTAGGTGGGGGAAAGAGGAGGTGAGTGGGTGATGGCATATGTGCAGTGAGATGGAAGCAGGGGGGAGTTTGTTTTGGCTATCCTGACTCACTTGCTGCAGTCCAGGTGGGATAGTGAGACCCTCTCTGCCTGGTTAGGGAGGAGGGGGAGCACGGAAGGTGGCTGCAGAGGATGTGTGTGTGCCAGGACATTTGAATGATTACATTTCAAACAAAGTGCTTACATAGGTGTTAATGGCTTAAGATAAGAGAGAAAAAAAGATTCTTTTAACAGATTTTTTCTGGAGTGTTGCAGATATCTAAAATTCTGATCTTAATGATGTTTTTAAAATCCTATGTTACTAATTAACACATGGGAAACTGTGGTGCATTAAGGCCAGATCTTTGCTTTGTGGTAGAGTTCCGACTCTTATGAGTCAGAAGCAGCAAGTACCAAGTGTGCTGCTAGTTGTTTTGTAGGATGAAACATGGTCCTTGAAACATGGATCTGTCTGCAAATCCTGCTCTGAGGCTTCTACTCTTTGAATTCGTGACACATGCAAGGTGAAAGTTTCAAGCCAGAACTTTTATGTGTTTTTACTGGTCTCTGTTTCACCTTGGATTTGTAGAGCATGAATCTAAAACATTCCCCAGAGAAACTGTATACACTTGAGTCAATGCCTTTTACTCTCCTTTCCAGTGTCAGTAAATATTGTATTAATATTTGCAAGGAGAGCACAACTGTTTCTAGTTGGCTCATAGATTTGTTTAGCATCTTGAAGCTGAGCTATGCGTGGATAATATACATTTTGCTGTTTTACTAGCTTGAATTGTCAGAAAGTATGGTAATATATGTACTCCAAGGACAGTGTTAATTTTCTTTGTATTTGATTTAATATTAAATAAACATCATAAGCATTGCTCCTTGTAAATTATTCCTTTCTAAATACATTTTCTTCCGCACTTATGGACTGTATAAAATATATATTTATATCTAGATTTTTTGATTTTTTGTTTTATGTGGATGTACTCTCTCATTATTGGTATTGCACATGAGACGTTTCAAACCATCCACAAGAAAATTCAACTCACCCAAGAATGGAAAAAAATGTTAGAGAGAACACTGGTGACCTGATAAGCTTTTAGCATGCAACCAGGAACTTTTTAAAATATGTTCTCTCTCATGCTTTTATCTTCAGAAACAATGTACTCACTCAGAAAGAGCTGTATGGCAACTTAACTGTGGGGTACACAACAGTCACTGGCTTTGGCAGAGGATATCACAGTGTAACCTGTGGAACTTTGCAGCTTTTAAACCACAGTGAAGACTAAAATATGGGTTTTGGTCCATGAGAGATGACAACTGGAAGCCTAAAGTGGATGCCCTTGGTAGACCATGAAGAGGACACAGACGTTATCCTATACACAAACTGTAAGAGTGCCTGAAATGTAGCTCAGATTCAGTCTTCTTTAGCATTCACTTGCCCTTCTCAGAACTGCAGATCTAGCAGCAGGATACTAAACAATGTCAGCAGGTTAATGTACCAGCTTTTTTCCTCCCTTGAAAGAATTATAGTCTAGCTGAATACTGTTTGACTGAACCATTGGGAGAATAAAGAAGAGGACGCAATAATAGAAGAAATTACAGTATCAATATGAGAACTAACTTCACATCTAGACAGAAAATAGGGAAGAAAAAAATCTAATTAATGCCTCTCTCCTGTTTCTGGCAACACTGCTGAGCTTTCTAGGACCTACAGATTGTTTTGCTCATAATCTTATCTGAAAAAACAAGGGTTTTATTTTATTTTAATTCTGGCATGACAACAAACAATCCATACACTTCAGTGATGTTGGCAGCACAGTTTTAATCCTCATAGTAAACAACAGATTTTTTTAATCGACTAACATACCTTTTTAGAAATTCTCCTTGCTGGATGGAACTCATTTCATTCTCACATGCCCCAACTCCACTTAGCAGTTATTTCAAAGGATGAAGTGCTAGAGTATGCAATGTATAGGCTCACATGTAAAATGAGAAGAGTATGCGAAAATGTCTACACAGCTTCCATAGGAGCCAAAAGGGGAAAAGAAAATGTCGTGTCCCCTACCAGAGGGACCATCCTTCATGCCACAAGTCATTTTATGAAACAGGGACCAAGTCCCAAACACAATTCTTGTCTCAGGAGCAACGAAACAGCTTCCCCAAGGGCACAACTGATCAGAGCCCCTTTTATCCTGATTTCCAAATCCTGTCATTTCTGCCTCCAGAGGGGAAGTGTCTCTTCTTTCCTGTTCAGAAGATACCTACTACCTTATCGGCATCACCATAAAAATAACTGAATAATCCTGTAACATACTCATCTGACGGGATCTAGGAACTTGGATCTTATCAGAAGCACAGTCAGAGGGGTGTCTTCTTTATCTCTGGGCTGGGGAATATATAGTCAAAGATATTGCCATGCTAGATCAGACCAATGATCCATCTAGTCTGTTTCCAACAGCGGCCAACACCAGCTGCTTTTGAGGAAAAGCACATTCATCCAACGGCCATGGGATAATCTGCCTCCACAGAATGTTTTCTCCCAGTGGGCAACTCCCCAACAGAATCAGAATTTACCAGACGTTTCAACTATGGCTGTAATCAGTTTATACAACAATTACTCATTTTTATTACTGTTTAAAAGATAGGGGGTCATTTCATACACAAACATTATACAGATGGTCGTTTTTTTGTTCATCTGATGTGAACACAGTAAGTTAAAAGATTTGCATTTCAAAAACAAAGATGAAAAACTTTGGCCTACTTTGTCAAGGTTCAGAATCCTATCTAGAGATCAACAATAGTATTGCTCACAAACCATAAAAGGTGTAAGCTGCACTAATTTCATGCTGCTTTAATCTGCTTTCATCAACTATTGTGGATTTTACAAAAGCACTCAAAAATTAAATGTTACCATTTAATAAAGGTATTGAATGATTTCAAAAAGGTTAGCTTGCTGTACTGCTGCAGACATTAGTGGCACAGCAAATAATCCAATAATATGAGCTCCACGACACTATGTGATTTCCATTTTAACAGCGTAAATATTATTGGATGAAAGTGATCCTAGTCTTTTAGTAAGGGGAGAGAGAGACAAGCTTGGCCTTGGTGTTGATCTACTTCAACTGAGGTTATAAATAAACTGATTCACATTTGCAAAGACAGGACAGTTTTGGGTGTATGTGGTATTACATTTATTAACATATACAGTATCTATATGAATGACAATGATAATAAAAATCTAGAGTGGACAAGGCCATTGATTTCAATGTAAGCAGGACTAAAAGTAATTGAGTACCATTAAAGAGCACTATGAGCAATATTGTTTTTAGTAGACTTGTAATCAGTTTTCAATGTGCATTTTCTTCATTTCTATTATCATTGTTACGGTGAATAATTGCTCTAGGAGCACTATTTCATCATATTAACTTAGAACTGTAATAACCCTTACAGCAGATTTTTAATATGAGTTCATATGTATATAAAGGGTGCTGCATTATTAAAAATCTAATACTTAGCACAAAAGAAAACATATAGTCCATAGCTAAATGCCGACACTAGTGTGACATAATTACAAGCCACATTAATGGAGAGCAATATCAGTGCCATAATGGTCATTAAACAGTGTCAGTTTGCTCCCTGAGAAAAAAAACAACAACAAAATCCTGAAGTGTCTTTTAGGTACAACAGCAACAGAACCCACGGAAGCACTCACTCCACACTTCTTATTTAGCATTGTACCTATCAGGAAGCATTACAGTAGAAGTCAGATCCCTTTCCCCTCATGGCTGATGGCTGCAAAGAAACAGTATGGCTGACTCCAAATTTGTGGCTGGATCTCATTGATTTTGCTAGCTGCTGCCTGGTTTCAAATTTTCCTTCTCTTGGGAAGGTCATTAAGAAAGTCACCGCATATAGTAGAAAGCTTTTGACAATATCCTGGAACCTTCTCAGTCAGGTTTCAGACTTGGCTATAGATCTGGGACAGCCATAATTAAGTTGGTGGGATGCCTTCCTCATAGCTATAGACAAAGATATGATTCTACTGGAACTACCAGCTGAGTTCTACAGAGGAAGCCCTTTTAAACCCATCTGTGCAAAACAACAGGATTTATGGAACTGAACTCAGCTGGTTCCTCTCAGACAAAGGTCATGCAGGACAGCTGCTACTCCTGATAGAGACTTTGACCTAGGAAACCCCCCCCAAGACTCCGTTTTTTCCCTTCTCCTTTTCACCTTCTACATTCAACCAATAGACTTGATTGAAAAGCTAAGATTTCTTTAGGCTTTTTGGACCTTCCTCTAGGCTAATAAAAAAACCTGCAGAAAATATTTTTTTGCTAATTTCTATAAATCTTTACAGTAATTCCTATGGAACTGTATTGATTTCACTAAATTTCAAAGAATTTTTCTATAAAAAAATAAGATATCATGGAAGGCTATGGGCTCAAGTGCAAAGGATACAAAGGACATACTTGAACAGATCTCATTTTTATCTGAAGTTAACTGATACCCAACAATTCTAATGTCTAGAAGAAATAAGAACTCAGACAAAAAAATAGCTGGCTTCTATGTAACCCAAGTAAAATAGGAAGAGTCATGTGGGTGGGGGCATTGCTACGGCCTTATCTACAGTATTGGGGTAAGTCAGTCAAAGTTATGCTACTCCAGCTATATGAATAAAAGAGCTGGAGTCAATGTAGCTTAGGTTGACTTACTGAGGTGTCCACATCGTGCTGCATTGACAGGAGAGCATTAATTGGAGACTGCTCTTTGTTCAATTTAATGGGTCTTCACCGGACACGTTAAATCGACTCCCACTGCATTGATCGCTGCAGCTGCAATCCCCAGTAACTGTAGACATGGCCTAAGATCCAGCACACTTACAGCAGTGAAATGGTTGGCTAGCGATTATCAAAGAAGTACACTGCTTGGGAGTCACACACTCTTCAATCTAGCACATGAATGCTCAGGCTGTGATAGTAGATAGAAATGTCCATTTCCCTCTCTAAACAGCAAGATGATTATGCTCATGCCTCATAAATAAAGACTAGGCCCCAAGGGTCTATGGCTTGTTACTCTGATGATTGACTGCTGCAGTCCTCTCTATGTTGGGCTGACATTAAACACTTCATCTGATTCTAAATGCAGCAGCACAATACAGAAAAGAACAAATTACACTGATGATCTTGACACTGTGCTTGTTCCCAATCCAGTTGTGGGTCCAATTCCAAATCCCACCCTATCGCCAAAGCCCCCAGTGGACTAGGACCTGACTATCTGAGGGTACGTCTACACTACAGCGCTAGTTCGAACTAACTTAGTTCGAATTAGTTAATTCGAACTAAGCTAGTTCGAACTAACGCGTCTAGAACTAAAAACTAGTTCGAACTAGCGTTTTGCTAGTTCGAACTAGTAAGTCCACATTGAGTGGACTCTGAACAGGGCTTAAGGATGGCCGGAAGCAGTGCCGGCAGGGCATAAAAGGAGGACTTAGAGCATGGAGATGCTGTCTCAGGCTAGCCGAGGGCTGCGCTTAAAGGGTCCCGACCCCCACCCCGGACACACAGTTCTAAGGGGTGCCCCGCTTCCAAAGAAGTTCTGGCTTGGAGTGCCCTGAGTGCCCACACTGGGCACATCACACCACTCGGCCATCAGCCCGGCTGCACTTGCCGCAGGCTGCCATCTGGGGAGAGGGAGTAATTGGGGGGCTGCAGGAGAGCTTCCACCCCCAGAAGCCCGCAGAGCCAGCCCAGTCCTCCCCATCGGGGGCTCGTACCCCATTCCTCCCTCACCTCCTTCCACTTACCCTTCCCTAGCCCCTCTTCTTATTGATGTACAAAATAAAGATAACGTTTCTTCCAACATTGACTCTGTCTTTATTGAAAAAAACTGGGGGACACTGGGAAAAGGAGGTGGGAGAGGGGAAGAGAAAGGCTGGGAGAGGGGAGGGCAACTAACATGATCAGGGGTTGGGAACAGGTCCCAGATGAAGAAAGGCTACAGAGACTGGGACTGTTCAGCTTAGAAAAGAGGAGATGGAGGGGGGACAGGATAGAGGTCTCTAAAAGCAGGGGTTGGGTGGAGAGGGTGCATTCAGAAAAGTTCTTCCTGAGTTCCCATAAAGAAGGACTAGAGGACACCAAAGGAAAGGAATGGGTAGCAGGCTTGAAACTAGTAAGAGAAAGTTGTTCTTCTTGACAAAGCTAATAGTTAACCTGTGGAACTCCTTGCTGCAGGAGGCTGTGAAGGCTACAACTAGAACAGAGTTTAAAGGGAAGTGAGATAAAGTGATGGAGGTTGGGTCCATGGAGTCCTATTAGCCAGAGGGTAGGAGTGGTGTCCCTGCCCAAAGTTTGTGGAAGGCTGGAGAGGGATGGCACGAGACAAATGGCTTGGTCATTGTCTTCAGTCCATCCCCTCCAGGGTCCCTAGGGTTGGCCGCTGTTGGCAGACAGGCTACTGGGCTAGATGGACCTTTGGTCTGACCCAGGACGGCCATTGTAAGCTCAGGGCTCAGTGTCGGGGGTCTCAGTGGACCCCCTTGATTTTCATGCACACCTGGTCCTGGGTGGCCAGGCTGGCAGCTCTCCTGCCCTAGACAGCCACTTTCCTGTGCCTAGTGCGGAGATCGTGGACGAGGTCCACGATGTCCGCACTAGCCCAGGAAGGTGCCCGCCTCTTGCGGTCCAGGGCAAGCTCCCGGGAGCCGCCAGCCTGGTCCCGGCAGAGGGGGTGGGCTGGGGGGCATCGGGTGGGTGGCTCTGTGCCGTGCCAGGTGCAGGGTCTGCTAGCTGGGTGCTGGCAGGCTTGCACCTGGCACGGGCACCGTAGCCAGCCCGTGCCCCTTTAAGGGGTCCGGGGCCGGGAGGGGGCATAGAGTTTCCCTGGTGTTGGCCAGAGTGGCCACCAGGGAAACCTGGGGAGGGCTAGCCTCCCACTAGTTCGAACTAAAGGGCTACACAGCCCTTAGTTCGAACTAGCTAGTTCGAACTAGGCGTTAGTCCTCGTAAAATGAGGTTTTCCTAGTTCGAACTAAGCGCTCCGCTAGTTCGATTCAAATTCGAACTAGCGGAGCGCTAGTGTAGCGCATAGAAAAGTTAGTTCGAACTAACGTCCGTTAGTTCGAACTAACTTTCTAGTGTAGACATACCCTGAGATATTGCTTCTCACTGTACCATGCCCAAAATATTACAGTCCATGGGGGTAATACTTTCTTGAGAAGACAGATAAGTGTTGAATACTTTTAACTCAAATTACTGCTAGAAGTATGCTTGATTCAATAGCTTCAATAATTCAGTAAAAAGTGGGTTTGGTGATTTCCATTCAACTTCAATGGAATAAAGTTCACCAGGGTGAAGGAGGGGCAATCATACTTTTCGCAATCAAAAATTTGACAATCAAAAATTTTAAAAATCAAAGATTTGAAAAGTATTGTATATGTTATATGTACATTCCCTGTCTATTGTATTTCTGTATTTAAAAACACCTTGAATAGTTCTAAAGTATGTCTATAGAAATAAAAAAATAAAGAACATTCTTTTGAAGTGTCTTTCATAAACTGAAAAGCAGGAAACTGACAAAAGCCCCACATGTCTTTGTTCAAAGTATAATGTATAACTCAGATCTAAGGAAGTATTACTTGATGGTTGGGTCGGAACTATGTAAGGCCAACCTTCTCTATATTGTCTGGAAATCCGTTGTTCATAACCTCAGGCTACTGCCAGCACTGTGATGCTAGTAATAAATGGAGCTATGTGCATATCACTGCTCAATGAACTGAATGAATAAAAATTACATCCCAAAGTGTGATGTTCCTTGTGATCTGTTAAAAGTCTGCAAACCTTTTAAACTAGAGCCTGATCATAATCTCCAATGCACCTAAGTTATCATGAGAAGTGATAATGTTTCCTTTTATTTAGTTTTCTGCCATGTAAAATTTTTCTTCAATCATTTACTATATAAGTGCTTCACTAAAATAGCATCATCTCATATACAGGCTTATCCATGATACAAGTCTTTTATTACTGTTTCTTTTAGGTTCCATTCCTCTTTCTTCTTCATTGTCTATAATAAATATGCTCTCTCTATGTGCTCTCTCTAATAGAAAGCATATTTTGTGATACTGATAAACAGCTACTTCATTATTGGTATAAAGTTGGGGCAACTGCCTTGTATCAAGGAACTAGTACTTCAAGTTTCAGAAAATATACAATATTCTTTTAAGATGATGATTCAAAGCAATTAGAATAGTTGCATTTATGACTAGATCCGCCAATGGGAAGATTTATCAATTGATTTTAGCCGGCACTGGATTGAGTCCTTTAAATTAATCTTGAAAAAATTTAAGACCAGGCTAAATGGCCATGGTTTACAGGCCTTTGTGTAGGTTTTCAGTCTTTGTAATTACCTTGGGTTAACCCACTACAAAACATAAAAAACAACAACGGTCTTTTAAAGAGTACAAAGCATGTTAATTTGATTGGATTTTCAGAAGTGTGAAAGAGAGAGAATAAGAGAAAAAGGGACTTGAAAGCAAAATGTACAGCACAGTGCTGTGATTTGCTTTGAAATCTTGATCTCTTTTTAAAAAAAGATCAAACAAAGCCCAAATGTCTTATTTGCATTCTGGTTTCTGAGCTTTCAGGTGGCTCTTCTGCCTCAGTTTCCCCTCTGTGAAATTAGGATCATGATACTGGCTTCCTTTGTAAGCACTTTGAGATCTACTGATGAAAAACACCATAGAAAAGCTATGTATCTTTACTGGGTCAAATTAAGTTTCTCTCAAGCAAGCCGGAGAGCTAGAAAATTACTTCTAAGATGAAAACTGAACCCTTCCCTAATCACACACAGGGTAGCCCATAGCCTCCATTGGCCCCTGGACCAGGTGTGTGGGTGGTGGAGGGGTCATCTTTGCATTCCTGGAAAGGGCAGGGGCTCAAGCAGAAAGGGAACCTCCCTCCCCGGCCTTCAGAGCCACATGGAACACATGGCGCAGCACACTGGTCATGATTTAAAGGGCCCAAGGCTCTGGCCACTGCTGCAGCAGCAGTGGTGCTGGCTAGGAGCCCCGGGTCTCTTTGAATCATCAGGCCCCAGGACAACTGCCTCCTTCGCCTCCCCTTTCCCCCGTTGGTGGGCCTAATCATACACCTCAAGGAGCAGATCTTTTAGAAAAATCCCAAATATCACAAGATTCATGATAAAGAGAGAGAGAGAATTGGAAGCACTGAAGCTTCTGCTACATATTTAATGTAACCAGTGTTCCCAAAGCAGCTAAGCCTTTATAGCTTTGCCAATATTATATATCTACGTCTCACACCACAGCCACTTAAATCAGCAGCAGTCCTTCCATTGATTTTAATGATCTCTGAATTGGGCCTCTAAAGGATACTGGGAACAATGCCTGACCCATGCAGGAGATAGCCATTTCAGTTCCTATAAAGGTTTATTCAGAATTCCAGAGGGGATGTGGCTGATTATTCCTAAGTAGCTAGACTTTCCTGATGTGGCAGACCCACAAGTAAGCCTGAAGCCAGACCAGACTGATCAGACCAAATTGAAAAAAGCAAGATCTGACCTGATTCTGGTATAAACAAGAATAGACATGATCAGTCCGACAGGGGAATAAGCATAGAAGGATTCCAAACACAGTCATTTGCCTTCTTGGTCTTCTAGAGGCTTCCAAACTGATGCTACCTTGAATACAAATCTAATAAAGAACGTGTCTTAACTGAATAAAGCATTACGATGTCAACTAAAGATTTCTAAGAATCGTTTAACATTTACAAGCACTTAATTATCTAATTTAGGCCTGTGACTAAGTATATTTACCTAATTATATTCACATAGTTAGTCATATTTACATGTGTCTAGTTGTCCATATCATACCAGAGCCACTAGTAAAGTGCTGATTTGCTATCTGTGCAGACACCCACAAAACGTATTTGTGCACTGTTGCAATTGCAATTTGCTAAGCTGTCTTTTGCTGAACTTGTGGTGTGATCTCTTCTTTTGTTTTTTTTTCTCTCTAACTTTGCTCAATAAACTTACATGCACTGTGCTAGACTAATAAAAATCCCGTCTTGTTAAAGAACTCTGGAAAATGGGGCTTTTATAAGTAGGACAAAAAGCCTTTCTTATTCTTTGTCTTTCACTCACTGAACATCATTCCTGCATTTTCTTCTTTTCTATACAGATTACTGTTTTGAGCGGCCACCAGATGGCAGGTTTAGGAATGAACTGGGCACTGAGGGAGAACAAGTACAAGCAGCCCACAAAAGAACCAGAGTCACTCCTTACTTGGGCTATGGGCAGAGAGCAAGGGGACTCACAGATTTTACATAGGAACAATATAACAAAGCCCTAGGGTAAGAAAACCCAGTGTTACTGTTCCTCCCGTTGGTGGTGAATCCAAGCCAAATTAAGACAGGGTAGTTATATTCTATTAGCTTCCTTTTCCCCTGCCAGGCCAACTGCATAGCATAGGTTTCGTCACACTTGCCCTCAATGTGGTATTGCCAGTTTTTGCATTTTTTCATGACTTTTGTAATATTTGATGGTTTTGTGAAATTCTCAAATACCGGAAGCAAGCTTTCTGGAGCTCAGGTTTCATTTTGTTTAAAGCAAATTTGTAGCCTTCATGATGGCAAAGAAAAGCGTGGAAATATGAAGTTTTAACCATAAAGCCTGAGAAAGCAAAAGGCAAATACAAAGAACCCCAAATGTAATATTTTAAAGTCATGGCATAATTTGTGGAGGTCTGACTCCTAGTTTGTGAATATTCAAGTTTGGCAATACCCTAAAGCAGTTGAGTAGAGTTGCTTTATGTTCTTAAATAGCCATCACATTTCACCACTTATGTATTTACATTTCACCTCTCCATGGATCACCGCCTTGTCGCGGTGGAGAGGCTTGCGTGTTCCAATGGCCCCTGAGAGCCTGGAGTCATGTACTCCCTTAGGGTCGCCCATGGAAGAACGGTCAAGAATGAGGTTCCAGAGAAAGTGTGATCCAAGAAGTCCTCAACGGCGGAGCAGACAGAGGATAACTGCACAATGGAGGTGAAACTGTTGTGTAATATTACAGCAGCTATGAAGTCAGATGAAGGCTGAAGCAGACAGACGATCTCCAGTTGTGGTTTCAAGCCCTCTATCTGTCAAGGACAGTGTGGTGACTGTTGTGCACCAATTCCCACACTTGAAAAGAAGTCCTGAACAGGCATCTTCCAGTTTTTGGGAAAACAACACCTACACACATCAAAAGTCCTGTGGTGATCAGCAAGTGATGACGGGAACAGAAGAGTGAGATCTGGAAGTTCCTCGTCACAGACTGGCACGCAGGCAGTGGTTATATGATTCAGTCTTGCTTGAGGACTGAGGCAGTTTGAGCATCTCAACAGCTGCACCCAGGACTGAGCAGTCCTCTTTAGGACCCATTCTGCTCATCCCACATGAGGTGGGGGCTAGAAAAAGTACCGTAAAAATAGTCTTGCCTCTTTTCTTCTTGGCTGAATAGCCGCATCCAGCAGGATCACCACCGCAGCGGTTGAACACGTAAGGAACTTTTCAACTTTGGAACCTGGGACATATGTACCCTGATGAACAACTCAGTGACCATCCAGAGTCACGTACAACTATCATTGCTCGTGAATTGAATCAGTTTAACATCGATATTGCTGCCTTGTCCGAAACTAGAAGAGCTGATGAAGGACAGGTGAGGAAGGAGAAAGGAGGATACATCTATTTCTGGAAGGGAAAATCTTTAGAAGAACCTCGATTGTATGGACTAGGCATTGCTATAAAGAACAAGCTCATAAGATCTCTCGCTGAGCTGCCAGTAGGCATCAATGAGCTGCTTATGACACTCCGATTGAGGCTCACCAAAAATCAATAGGTAAATATTGTGAGTGCCTATACACCAACAATGGATGCCAATGAGGATGTAAAAGAAGATTTCTACTCTCAGCTAGAAACCATTTTATCAGATACCCCTAAAGAAGATAAGATCATTCTTCTGGGGGATTTCAATGCATGTGTTGAATGAGACTCAGACCTGTGGAAAGAAGGAGTTGGCAAAAGCACTCAAATGGAATCCTGCTCCTGACCAACCGCACTGAACAGGAATGTTACAGTGAACACCCTTTTTCGTCAAAAGGACAAGTTCAAAACATCTTGGAGACACCCAGGTTCTAAGCACTGGCATCTTCTTGACTACCTCACAGTTCGTGCTTGAGATCACCGTGATGTTCTTCTCACAACAGCAATGATAAGTGCTGATGATTGCTGGACTGATCTTAATTTTCATTGTGGCTCAACTGAGGTGATGATCTCCCCCAAATGGAGGCTGCAGAAAAAAGCAGATCAGGAGCAAACTGAAGGTTCAAGCTAGGAAGGACCTCATTAAGTGTGACCACTTCCCAGCAGTCTTAGAAGAAAAGCTTCCATCACAGTTTCCGGAAGAAATTGAGGAACATTGGAGCCAGCTGAAAGCAGCAATCATCAATACCTGTGAGGAAATGATAGGCTATCACACCAGGCAGCATCTGGACTGGTTTGATGAGAATGATGTTGAAAGCTCAGCTCATTAATGAGAAGAGAATGGCATTTCATGCTTGGCAGAATTATATAAATTGCAATACAAAGAGAGAAGCCCATGCTAAGGCAAAGGCAGAAGTCCAACATAAAACCAGAGAACTCAAGAACAAATGGAGGACTGAGAAAGCACAGGAACTCGAACATTTCATGGACACCCATAATATACATGGGTTTTTTAGTGCCATTAAGGCTGTTTATGGGGCAGCTTGTCATGGCATGAACCCCCTTCACTCTAAGGATGGAACCACACTTCTGAAGGACAACAAAGCCATTAATTTTTTCTGGAAAGAACACTTTGAAGACCTTCTTAATCGTAACTCCATGGTTGTGGATGAAGTTCTTGAGCAAATCCCCCAACGAGCTTCTAGGGATGAGCCTGGAGACCCTCTCAATTTGCATGAGGTATACAATGCCATCAATCAGATGAAGAACAACAAGGCAGCAGGTCCTGATGGGATCCCTGTTGAAAACTTTAAAGATGGTAGACCAGAGTTAGTTCGGCAGCTTAGCCTGCTTATCCTTGAAATCTGGATAAAGGAGGAGATATCCAGGAAAATGAGGAATGCCTTGATTGTAATTTCTTTAAGAAAGGAGATAAAGCGGACTTTAGAAACTGTTGTGGTATCTCTCTCTTTGTTGTTGCAGGCAAAGTTCTGCACGGGTCCTTGCAACCCGTTTTCTGCCCCGTCAGAAGAAATTTTACCGGTGTCACAGAGTGGCTTCCGACCATGTCACAGAAGTGCAGATATGATCTTCATTGCACAGCAGCTGCAAGAAATGTGTCCGGAGCAAACCTGACAACTGTACATGGCTTGTATTGATTTAGCTAAAGCCTTTGAGTCAGTGAATTTCCATGCCCATTGAACTATACTTTGAAGATTGGATGTCCTGATAAATACTTCAATGTCCTAAAGTTGCTTCATGACAACATGAAAGCAACTGTTCTGAACAGCACTGGCTCCCAGCATGAACCTTTCAAAATACAAACAGAAATTGAACAGGGCTGTATCATCACCCCCAACCATGTTTGCAGTCTTTATTGTAGTCATTTTCAACCTAATTGCTGGGAATCTCCCAGCTGGCACTGAAATAATCTACAGAATGGATGGAAAACTGTTTAAGCTTAGCAGGCTGAAAGTTAAGGGTACGACTTCTACCACATCTATCCTAGAACTTCAGTATGCTGATGACAATGCAGTTATTCCCCACACTGATAAAGATCTACAAACTATCCTGAATGTGTTTGCTGATGCTTATGCAAATCTTGGTCTCACCCTCAACATCAAGACCACCGAAGTGATCCACCATCTTTCTCCAAATCAGGAACCATGCGCCCAATCTATTAAAATTGATGGAGAGGCACTGGAGAATGTTGATTATTTTCTCTACCTTGGAAGTTGTCTTTCATCCAAGCCAGACATTGATGTAGAAATCCAACATCATCTGAGCTGTCCCAGTGCTGTTTTGCTCGTTTATGGCACAGGGTTTTTGAAGATCACATTCAAAGAGACACCAAACTTCTTGTCTATCGAGCCATCATTCTCCCAACACTATCGTATGAGTCTGAAACCTAGACAATCTACAGATATCACTTTAAAGTCCTTGAAAGGTATCACGAATGCTGCCTCCACAAGATCTTGAAGATCAAATGGGAAGTCAGGTGCACTAACATCAGTGACCTGGAAGAGGCAAAGACCACCAGTATTGAGACAGTAATTATCATCCATCAGCAACTTTGCTGGACTGGTCACTTTGCTCAGATGCTAGCCCATCACCTCCCAATATAGCTCCTGTTTTCTCAACTGAAAGAAGGGTTCTGTAATGTGGGAGGACAACGGAAGTATTATAAGGACTTGCTATAAGATAACTTAAAGAAATGCAACACTGACATCGACACTTGGGAGACACTCACCCAGGATCACTCAAAATGGAGAGAAGTCCTACGCAATGGCTCCCTGCATTTTGAACTTATCATAGAATACTAGGACTAGAAGGGACCTCGAGAGGTCATCGAGTCTAGTCCCCTGCCCACATGGCAGGACCAAGTACTGCCTAGACCTCCCCTGATAGACATTTATCTAACCTACTATTAAATATCTCCAGAGATGGAGATTCCACAACCTCCCTGGACAATTTATTCCAGTGTTTAACCACCCTGACAGTTAGGAACTTTTTCCTAATGTCCAATCTAAATCTCCCTTGATGCAGTTTAAACCCATTGCTTCTTGTTCTATCCTCAGAGGCCAAGATGAACAAGTTTTCTCCCTCCTCCTTATGACACCCTTTTAGATACCTGAAAACTGCTATCATGTCCCCCCTCAGTCTTCTCTTTTCTAAACTAAACAAACCCAATTCTTTCAGCCTTCCTTCATAGGTCACGTTCTCTAGACCTTTAATCATTCTCGTTGCTCTTCTCTGGACCCTCTCCAATTTCTCCATATCTTTCTTGAAATGCGGTGCCCAGAACTGGACACAATACTCCAACTGAGGCCTAACCAGCGCAGAGTAGAGTGGAAGAACGACTTCTCGTGTCTTGCTCACAACACTCCTGTTAATGCATCCCAGAATCATGTTTGCTTTTTTTGCAACAGCATCACACTGTTGGCTCATATTTAGCTTGTGGTCACTATAAGCCCTAGATCCCTTTCTGCTGTACTCCTTCCCAGACAGTCGCTTCCCATTCTGTATGTGTGAAACTGATAGTTCCTTCCTAAGTGGAGCACTTTGCATTTGTCTTTATTAAATTTCATCCTATTTACCTCAGACCATTTCTCCAATTTGTCCAGATCAGTTTGAATTATGACCCTATTATCCAAAGCAGTCGCAACCCCTCCCAGCTTGGTATCATCTGCAAACTTAATAAGCGTACTTTCTATGCCAATATCTAAATTGTTGATGAAGATAGTGAACACAGCCAGTCCCAAAACAGACTCCTGCGGAACCCCACTTGTTATATCTTGTCAGCAGGACTGAGAACCATTAATAACTACTCTCTGAGTACAGTTATCCAGCCAGTTATGCACCCACCTTTTGGTAGTCCCATCTAAGTTGTATTTGCCTAGTTTATTGATAAGAATATCATGCAAGACCATATCAAATGCCTTACTAAAGTCTAGGTATATCACATCCAACGCTTCTCCCTTATCCACAAGACTCATTATGCCAGTGGTCCCCAACCTTTTCAGGCTGCTGGGAGCCCGGGGACAGGGGTCACGCATGTGCTGGGCGCCCAGGGCCTGTGGCACAAGAATTGCTCAGGCCGACCCTGGTCACTAGGCAGACGCACATAAATGCTGCCATGGCACCCGCGGGTACTGTGTTGGGGACCACTGAGTTATGCTATCAAAGAAAGCTATCCGATTGGTTTGACATGATTTGTTCTTTACAAATCCATGCTGGCTGTTCCCTATCACCTTACCACTTTCCAAGGGTATGTCTACACAGCAAAGTTATTTTGAAATAACAACCCTTATTTTGAAGTAACTTTCCTAGCATCTACACAGCCAAACCCCTATTTCAAAATAAATTCAAAATAGTGGAGCACTTATTTTGAATTTGGTAAACCTCATTCTACAAGGAATAATCCCAAATTTGAAATAGCTATTTTGAAATAAGTGCTGTGTAGACACTTATTTCAAAATAGGGGGCCTCCAGCCTTTCCAGGGTGCCCTGGTGGCCACTCCAGCCTCAACCAAGAACACTCCTCTCCCTTCCCATTCTCCGGAGCCCTTAAAGGGGTAGACTCTGGATACTGTGCTTGTGCCGGCTCTAAGCCTGCCAGCCGAGAGCCAGTAGTCACTGCTCCATACCCAGTGGCCCCAAAACATGAGCCACCAAGCCACTGACAGCCAGCCCTCCACCACTCCCCAAGAGCAGTCTGCCAGCTCTGAAGAGCCTGTCAGGGCCCAGAGAAGGTGGGTGCCTTCCTGGTCCAGGGCGGAGATCATGAACGTCCATGATCTCCTCACTAGATGGAGGAACGTGGCCGTCTATGGCAGGATAGCTGCCAGCCTGGCCACCAAAGGCCACATGCAAACCCAGGAACAGGTTCGCATGAAAATCAAGTTGGTCCAGCAAGTCCCCCAACCCTGAGCCCTGAGTTTCTCCTCCCCCTTCTTTTCCTTGCTTCCCCCTTCCCTCCTCCCACGTTTTTCCCTTCTCTCCCCTCTCCCACCCTCTCTCCTCCCCTCTCCCACCTCCTTTCCCCCGTCTCACCAGAGTTTCATTCCCCCCCCCCCAGTTTTGTTAAAGACAGTTTGTGTTTATGAAAAAATGTGTATTTTATTTTACATCAGGAAGGATGGTGGGGGAGGGGTAAGTAGAAGGATGTGAGGGAGGAATGAGGCACAAGCCCCCAGTGGGGCAGACCAGGGAGACTGTTAGTGCTCCTCAGGGTGGAAGATCTCCCACAGGGCCTCCTGGATACTGACAGCCCCCCGATGGACCTCCCGGATGGCAGCCTGCAGAAGGTGCAGCCAGGCTCACAGCAACATGTCCAAGAGAAGCACCAGAGTGCCCAGAGGCAGCTCTGGCTCCATGTTGCAGAGTCCTGTGGTGTCCCGAGTGAGGGCAATCAGAGCACGCAGAGACAAAATGTTTTGCTGTCCCTCATTGAGGTAGACAAGCAAGCAGGGAAACCTGAGAACCAGTTGTTCGGGGGGGGGGGGGGAAGGGGGTGTCCCTTTACTTTGTGTGGCTGCTGCCTGAGGTTGTTCAGGCCTCAGATAGCCACAGGCAGCAGCCACGCAAAGTAAATCCTGACCGGATACCCTGCCGGACCTGGTTCCGGCCATCCTTAAATGTGATTCAGCGTCCACTCAGTGTGAACACGCTATTTCGAAATGCATTTTGTGTGTACATGTGTTGTTTCGAAATAACTTATTTCAAATTAACTATTTCGAAATAAGATATTTCAAAATAACGCTGTAGTGTAGACATACCCCAAGTGTTTGCAGATGATTTCCTTAATTACTTGCTCCATTATCTTCCTTGGCACAGAAGTTAAACTAACTGGTCTGTAGTGTCCTGGGTTGTTCTTATTTCCCTTTTTATAGATGGGCACAATATTTGCCCTTTTCTTCTGGAATCTCTCCTGTATCCCATGATTTTCAAAGATGATAGCTAGAGGCTCAGATACCTCCTCTATCAGCTCTTTGAACTTGCCTGTCAACAAGCTGAGGAGGAGAAGAGGCACACGAGGAAGGGGAGACTGGTGTCTAGTCATAGTCAACAGCCTCCTGCTGTACCTAGAAACATCTGTCCTCACTGCAACAGAATTTGTGGTTCAAGGATCAGCCTTGGGTGGGGAGTCCAGCCTTGGAGGACCCCAAGCCCAGGAAGCCCCAGAAGCAGATGGGAGGAATCCCCAGCCCCAGCCAGTAATACTGGTGGCAGTGGGACCAGCATTGGTCATGAGGAATCCCTGGCCCCAGCCAGAGCCCCAGCGAGAGTGGGGATGACTGTGGCCAAGGGGAATCTCCAGCCAGGAACCCTGGAAGGAAGCGGGGCTGGCAGCAGCTGGGGATCCGAACTGGGCCAGGAATCTCCAGAAGCAGCGGGGTAGTGGTGGCTGAAAAGTCCCAGCCCAACCTAGGAGGCTGACCCTGGGAGCCTCAGCATGGGGCCAGCAACAGGCCAGGGAACTAGGCTCCTGGGAGCACCACAACCCAGAGAAAAGCCTTGGCCTTCCCTGGTCTGACAAACTCCCTGGTTCAGGACCGCTCGGGTCCCAAGGGTGCTGGACCATGGCGGTCCAACCTGCAATTAGATCTTTGGACAACAAAATGATGAAAGAGGACAAATGATTTCTCATTCCCATACTGCTAGATTGTTTTTCTGGTTTGTTTTGCTTTCCAAGGATTGTGTGTCTTTTAAATACTGTACTAGGAAGGAAGGAAGCTAAGGTGCTGGACTGGGCCTGAGGAAATCTTTTTGCAGTTCCTACCTTTGTCACAAGTCTTCCTGCATGAGGTGCGTAAAATGGGGATAAAGGCTTAGGCACTGTCCTAGGTCTAAGTACGATGCCTGTGTACCCAACTGAAGTCTCTCAGTGCTACAGTATTAGGAACTGTAATCAATAACTATGGGCCAAATTATTCCCACATGTGTAGCTTAGAACTCCACTGAATTTCTGTTTAACCATTCTCTCAGGAAAGTGCGGTTCTGCTTCCCTCTTTGGCTACTCAATCATAGCCAAGTTTCTTCCCATGCAGGCCTTGTGCCTCATCAGGCTTTCCTGACTACTCCCAGAGTTGTGGTGCTACACCATGACAGCCACTGTCCCCCAAACTTCCTCAGGTGGAGTAGGTTCACCCAGCACTAGGTGAAATGACTTAACCTATCCAACAATCCTTGTGGGACGGGAAGGGGTGGGGGAATACCACAGAGCATGACTTCTTTCCTGGCCTTCCCAGCTTCATTTGCAAAGGAACCTGGAGGTCTCTATAGGTAAATGAGAGAGCAAGCCACACAGCCAACCCTCCCTCTCCTGTAGTTTCCACAGTCTGGATCGCTTGTATTTTGGCTCTCTGTTTGCAAAACCAGAGTGAAGCTTTTGGCCCTATCCAGGAAGGCCAAGAGTAAAAGTATTAATCAGTAAACTCATTTTGGGTCAGGATGGAGAGGAAAACACTGAGGGTGAGCTCCTGTTCCCAATGAAGGCAACAGAGATTTGCTATTGACTTTAATGAGGCAGGGATCTCATCCTGGGGAGTAAAATTAGTGCCTGGACATTTCTAGATGCTGAAGAGGCCTTCAAAGAGTATTTCTCTCGCCTAAGAAATGACCATGTTATTGTAGTGACGTAAAGGGATAACCGGTTTACTGGTCACCCCACCAGGCAGCCCTGTAGGCAGGGGGTACTCCAGTCTGGCTAGGTCACTGGGCCATGCCATGGACAGGGACCTGCTCTAGTGATCCCTCTTCCCGCGGTGAAATGTGGCAGGATGATTCATCCATTAAATATATCGTTAACTGGTTAACATTTTAAATGGGATTTCACATCTTTAGTTGATTTGCTATACAGAGTACCCTCCAAGGCACGAAGTCTGGTCGCTCCCTTGCCTGGTCAATGCAATAATATTCTGTGTAACCCTCATTCCTACGCATTTCTCTGTGTGTATACAATAAAAAGAGAGAGATACACACATGGGCATATACCCATATATCATATTTCATCATAAAGACAAATGTCAGAGTTTGGCTTCACAGCAGAATAAATATCTAACTCAATACATTTTTCATGAGACCTCTGGGAATAGGGTGTAATTATATTTTCTGATGTTGCATTTTGCAAGCCTGCCCGATAGTGCCAGAAGCATTAGGTTCAAGCTGCAGGTTGACTTAATTCTCACCCCCAGCAGTGTCCTGGCAGTGGCAGTTTTGATACAAACTGTGTGCATCAGATCATTAGTACTAAGGAAACCTGCCTCCCTGCTCTGCTTTTGAATCGCATTCTGATGACTGTGAGCCTGCCATCCTACAATCAGCTTAACCAATACCTCAGGAAGTTAAGTCCACATAATGGCACCTAGATTACCTCTGACCATTTCTAAGGTGTACACAATCAGCAGAAACAAACAGAAAAAAACATACCTAACACCCATCAAGGTATAATTTTCAAGGTATAAAGCCATTGATTGACTAACAAGGCAGCAAATTATACAGGGTCCATTAAATAACATAATCACTTTAACATCTACCTGTTATTGGTGGTACATGTGAGTAGGATTTCTTATGTGTTGCAATTCATTCTAAAAAGCCCAATCAATACAGGATTCTTTGAGTGGAGAAAAGCTTGGGAAGCACACAGCGGTGAGTGTTTCCCACCCACAAAAGTTTCTGTGCATGAAGTTGTAATGAGAAGTCCTGACACAGATGATTACTAAATGCTTCTAAATGCTAAACTCATAGCTTTTTTGGCATTTCTAGGAGATGACCTGTAAAGAGGTAACTGTGGACATTATCACAGCTTTTGTAATTTGAGCTGCCTGATTTGTTCCAAAAATAAAATCCTGTCTTAAAAAAAACAACCCTCACAAGAAAGTGACTGGACATAGCACTCTTAGCATAATGGTGTTACTTGTCCACATTTTATACTGTTGTCAAAGTGATATATTTTCCTTGCTATTCTGACCATATCAAGACGTTTTCCTTGATCTCTATGCATTTCCTGACTCTCTTTTAGAAAATCTCAGCGTCAATGTTTCTGTGGCAAAAGCAGTGATTTGGAGGATCTTAGTTTTTCACTACCCAACTAGAAATGCCTGAAAAGGATGCTACATTTCAGAAAATTACTAAGCACCTGCTGTCAGGTCTCCCAAAAACTGAAGGCTTGCCAAGTCAGCACATCACTTTTGAAAATCTCAGTGTAAGTTTCTCCTACAAGGCACTTCATCACCAGGTTCCCTAAAACGCCTCCGCCATCAGCCCCTCTGATCTGCCAGTTGTCACTCCAAATCAATCCCTTTCTCTCATTTATCCCAACTTCTGACCTTCTTCTGTGCCACCCACTAACCCGGAGCTACCTCCAAAAGCATGCATACATAGAAAGACCTCAAATTCTCCCTCTTCACAAAATCACTTCACCAGATGACCCATCACTTACTGTTTTTTGTGATATTATACGAAGTGTTCTGTAGTGTTCTAGCTTGAGCCCTGCAAAGCTCTGTTTTGCCAGGGAGCCTCTAAGTAGTTTGGCACAATTTCCCAACTCTCCAGCATGGTATAATTCTTCGCCCCAATATCAATAAAACAATAAGTCTCTTCAGACTTGCACTCAAGAAACAGTATATTTGCCTCAATGTTATCGTTATTAGAAGAGCTTTATCTGACTATAGTTGTTCTCTCGAGTGAAAAGACAACAAAAACAAGACATGATTTCCTCTGCTACCCCGACATTTATGTATTTCTTCTGTTCATCTTCTATTCTGTGTTCCAAATTCACATGTTGACATAAGCTGGCACCACTCCCATGACTTCCAAACTGCACACACTCACTCCCCACATGCAGATTTTGTAAACTGATTTTTTTTAAATACTTTTTTCTTCTGCATTATCCATTCTGGAATAGAGAAATTGTTTGTATAACAAAGATGATCTTCTCTCTCAGAATCAGCCCCCTGAAGCATATATGAGATTTCTCCTAGCTTGACTTAAATGAATAGCAGACTTACATACAAAATGTCACCTTGAAATTCACTAGTGAAGGAGAGTGTTTAAGGTATGCTAATGAAATCTGAAAAATTCCTCAGTAAAAATTCTAATGATAATACTGTGAATTTAGTTTCAAGGTACACTAATCTTTAAAACAAGGTAATGTGGTACTTTAATTATAGATTTTCTATTTATATATTTTCTTCATGGTGCAAGTCACCTTTAATGAGAACACAGGTTTTGAAGGAGTTTCCTGATCAATATCACTAAAAATTTTTGAATGTGCCAAAAGCTTATCAGCTAATCCACACTAATTTTTCTAATGGGGGTAATGAAATCTGGAGGCTTTGGGGAAGATGCTACTATGATAATGGGTCTGTTTAAAAGGAGAGCTTTAGGAGAGCATTGATTACAGGTTGCTCAAGTAACTTCTGATTTTGAAAGGAACCAGAGTTTGTTCCATAACTCATTTGCTTCAAGTGCTCATAGGAAGCTCATTTTCATACATTTAGTCAATGAGCAGTCACCCTGCTAAGATAAAAGGCCAGTTTCTAATCTGAAAAACACACTAATGAGTTTGCAGGAACTAGTCAGCGTCTGCTCTGAAATCTGAGTGCAGAAGCAGATTTTCCAAATCACAATGTCTCATACATCTCCCATTGGAAACTTCTATCATTATTATGGAGTACTTATTTTGGATAGTGCAAGGCACATTCCAAATGTTCAGGAAGTTTCGTCCCAGCTCCAAGGAGCTCACAGGATAAGGGCAGACATGTAGAAAGATGTACAGGTAAGGGAAACAATAAATAGATAATTTCAATACATATCTTGATCTACTGAAAACCATACAGGGATCTTTAAGACAAGCAAATGTGGAGTTGTTACAGGTCTTTAGGATGAACTGAGGGATGTTTGTACCATAGAATATGTCTACACTACAGAATTTTGCCAGAAAAAAACAGCCGTTTTTCCGACAAAACCTGAGTAATGTCCACACTGCAATTGCGTTCTTTCGAAAGTAAATTGAAAGAACCGAGGGTTTTTTCTGACACTGGTAAACCTATTTTTACAAGGAAGAAGCCTTTTTCCAAAAGAGCTCTTTCGGGAAAAGGTGTGTGTGGATCGGGAAGAGGAAGTTCTTTCACAAGAAGAAGAAAGAGATAAAAGCACAGGTGCCCTGGTGGCCATTCCGCCCATAGTAATCACAGCTTAAATGAGAGATAGCGTCCATTCAGTGCGCCACTGTGCTTTGGCAGTGTGGATGCTCTCTTTTGGAAGAAGTTTTTTTGGAAGATCTATTCTGGAAAGTTTCTTTCAAAAGAAGCCTGCAGTCTAGACCTAGCCATACACAGACTCATGAAGAAGAAAGCACAGAAGAGACGGTGTCAGGAAACTGAAAGGGGTGCAGGCAACACTAGGGAAGCTGGTGGAGCAGAGGCAGAGTTATGTAAGGCTTTGAAGGTTTCCCAATAAGGATGCTTCCTATCTAAACACCTATGCTGCCCTCAGCAAAGACTCTTTATCTCTGTACAACATCTAGCACAAGGACTAGGGCTTTTGTGCCTACAATATTATAAATGCTTGGTAATAATAACACAGAAATTATCCCTTCAGTGTAAAAAGCCTATTACCTTGCTAGGATTCCAGCCCTATTAATCAGTGTGTTTTTCCCCCTTGACACAATCTGATAAGAGTTCCATTGATCCTTTTCATACTAGCCCTAATTAAACAGTGTCACAATATTTAAGTCATTTATTATTCCCACAAGGTCTGGGATAACATTAATGCAATTCTGGTTCTTCCTGGGGAGATTAAGGCCTCTGGACTACAATGATCCCTCTAAACTTTTCCATCCATGTGCAGAATAAATTTTGTGTGTACCAAGGCAGTGCAGATGTGCACCACCAGGATAAACAAAAAACCTACCTGTGGTCACTCTGATAATCATCGCTCCTAAATGGCTGCAGAAACACACAGGTTACAGCAAACAGTGCTGTACTACCTCCCACACACAAACACCTTGTTATATAATTCTTCCTTACATGGGGAATAATAATGATGGTAGGTCCAATGTATGTCATGGTGTGAGGGAAATCACTATCTTCTGGGTCTATAATTCAGCTATATGGCAGAATGGTGTCTACAAAACACTGTTTTCTAACACAGTGAGAGAACTGTTTTCTCATCCACCGTAGCAATAAATACTGTATTCCAACGCAGATGCCCCTGACAACAGCAGAGAACTAAGGGCTTCCTATCACGTGAATGGGAGCAGTGGGTCTTTAATCACAGTTTGGTGCACTAACCCCAACGGCAGATCTCTAGTTCCATCCCAGTAAAAATAAAAAAAAAACTCAAAACCAATTTAAGAGTGTCCGTTTCTGTGGTTTCCAAAGCAGACTGCCAGCCTGTTTTTCTCAGCCAGATTCTGATCTTTTACCCCATTGTTTTCATGTGGCATAACTCCATTAAAGTCGAGATCCTTGTGGTGTACTCTACATCCCAATTCCTGTTCATAGCATGAATATCTATGCCATAACAGACTTAATTACGGCTAAAAATAGTAATGCCAAATTAGCATAATACAAAAATAATATCTTGAACACAGCAGATATGTTCAATATTTGTACTGACTTACAGTTCCACTATAGCCTGTTAAGTAGGATTACAGTTTAGTTTCATTACATGGTGGGACCGATTCTCTGCTGCCTTACGTCTTCTGTAGGTGTTTACACCAGTGCAAAATAGGTGTGTATGGATGTAAAATGCTAACCATCAGAATGGCAGCCTTTTACATCTAGGTAGCCTCACTTGACACAAGAATACGATGTCATCTCTGAGGCTGATAATGCATGAGCATTTCTGTCCAGAGTCCAACTGACTTTTGACTGCATGCTATCAACTGAATGATTGCACCCTAAATGGACTGCTTCCAGTATAAACAGTAGAGAAGCAAGCCGTAAATGTCTCTTTGTTGCATTGCAGGACAAAGAGTATTCTGTGTTTAAGCCAACCTCAAATTATCCAATATGTTAAGCACTATCCAATTCATATTATACACTAGTGAAGATAGATATTTCTCTTCTACCTGATAAAATCTTGACCTCAGATTTCCACTGTAGCTAATCTGATTCGCACACTAGAAATTTCATTGTTGAGAGCATCTGGCCACGTTTTCCAGGTTCACTGGCCTGAAAGCAAACGAGTTTGAATACACATTTCAATGGGTTATGTCAGGACTCCATTTTTACTGATTTTGGAAACAAGGGGTGCTGTAAACACAAAAAGTACTCAGCTCAGTGTCATCTAAATTAACAAGCTGTCCTCTCTTTTTATCATAACAAATAGAAATCAACTAATCAAAGGTGGTATTTTGTGCAGCCGCCATTGCAATACACCTTTCAGTGGATTAACTAGCATTGCAATAACCTAGTTCCCAGAAATCATATGAGGTTAAACACAAGGGCTGTGTCTACACTGGCCAGTTTTTACGGAAAATCAGCTGCCTTTCCGGAAAAACTTGCCAGCTGTCTACACTGGCCGCTTGAATTTCTGCAAAAGCACTGACTTCCTACTGTAAGAAATCAGTGCTTCTTGCGGAAATACTATTCTGCTCCCGCTCAGGCAAAAGTCCCTTTTGCACAAAGCTCTTGTGCAAAAGGGCCAATGTAGACAGCTCAGATTTGCTTCTGCAAAAATGCCCCAAGCACGAAAATGGCGATGGGGGCTTGTTTGCGGAAAAGCGCGTCTAGATAGGCATGGACGCTTTTCCGCAAAAAGTGCTTTTGCGGAAAAGCGTCCGTGCCAATCTAGACACTCTGTTCCGAAAATGCTTTTAATGGAAAACTTTTGCGTTAAAAGCATTTCTGGAAAATCATGCCAACCTAGACACAGCCAAGGGCTATGTCTACACTCGTGTGATCTTGCGTCAGAAAGTATGCAAATGAGGCTAAGCGTGGAATATTGCGGAGACCCATTTGCATACCTAATGAGCCACCATTTTTGCAGAAGAGGCTCTTGCACCAGAAGGAGTTGTCTACACTGCCCCTTCTTACGCAAGATAACCCCTGTTGCGCAATGCCGTTATTCCTGAAAATAACTGGCATAACAGCATTGTGCAAGAAGGGTTTTCTTGTGCAAGAAGGGGCAGTGTAGACAGCTCCTTCTGGCCCAAAAACCTCTTCTGAAAAAATGGCGGCTCATTAGGTATGCAAATGGGTCTCCACAATATTCCACGCTTAGCCTTATTTGCATACTTCTGACGCAAGAAGCCGCAAGTGTAGACATAGCCAAGTAGTTTTTTTTTTTAAAGCTGTGAATCTAAAATAAAGGTGTTAAAAGGCAAGGGATGCTTCAGAGGTTAATTATAAAAGCCTCGCTCTCCAGTTCTCATTGAACTGGCCTTATAGTGTCTCCTAATTTTTGTTTGACAGCAAAACTGTCTTGTATTTAGATTTGTCACACCTGATTAACCCAAAATAGAAACACGCACGGCATTCAGGAGGGTAGTTTGTTAGTATTCATCAGTCCACTAGATTGATGAGAATGAAGAGCAGAGCCTACATTTTCAAGTTCAAAGTTATTTTAGTGGCCCAACTTTAACCATTTAAAGGAGCCTGTTGTTCAGAGTGCTCAGCAGTACTGTTCTGAAAAACAGGACTTCTGAAGATAATTTGTTGTGCTCAGCTTGAGGAATTTATCATACTCTGCCACTAATCACCACATTACTAATGTGTAAGGGCCTGCTGCAGGGTCTTCACTCAGGCCCCTTGCCCTGGGACACCTTCTGGTCCACAAATCAGCCGGAGACCCTTCTGGTGCAGTCACCCGTGCCTTGATTGTTAATTCCCACCACCTTCTATTTACAAAGCTTACCGCAAACTCAGCCAGCTCCTCTGTCTGCCTGGGAACACACCCTAGCTCCTTGCTGCTCCTCCTCCTGGCTCCCTTCCTCTACCTTTTATAGCCCTCTGCTAGTGAAGCCCACAGCTGTTTCTAATAGCCCTTCTGGCCTGGGCTTGCTCAGCTATTTGCCCTCAGCCTCTTCAGCCAGGCTACAATGGCAGAGCTCTGGCTTAACCAGCAGTCTATCACAGGGCCCAATCCTGCCTTACGGGCATCAGTGAAAGTTCTGAAATGAATTTTGGTGGGAGCAGGATTGGACTTTTAGAGAGGCTACTTCATAGCAAGAGCAAATATGGTCCAAATCTGACTCTCACTAGGCCATTTCCTCAGTTTACGTATATCAGCGTTGTTCTGTTGGCCTCATTTGACATCAGCTGAGGATCTGGTGCATTATATTTAGGAAAGGAACTCTCCCTCATGCGGCAAATTATTTTACAGCTTCAGGAGTCATCTATGTTCTCTGCTTATGTTCTGTGATGAAATCAAATGTCATGTTAGTAAGGAATCAAACAAAAAAAGGGGGCGGTGTGTGACCCATGGGGACATCTCACCCTAGATAAATGGAATAAATTTGCTGGAAATACAGGGCTCTCATCCAAGACCTTTCATTCTCAAAATAAAATTGCATGACACATTTGCAGGAGATCTGACACTGCTCTATCTAACACCAGTCACAACTTCACATTTACTACGTGTCATAAAAAATAGCACATTTGAGTCATATGAGCATGTCATGTCACATAAGTGTAACAATGAGCTGAAAGTGATATTTACCACCATGCGTATGAATAATTTCCTGCTCCCTTCCCCCCACTCCTCACTTCTCAACAGGAGTATCAACCAGAGGTTGAGCAATTTGCAGATTAGTTTTGTCAAAACAACCCTAATGGCAGACATTAAGCACAGAAAAAGCTAAGCATAGTTAGCTGAAAAGAGACATTGAACTAAATGCTACTTTTTTTTCCCCAAAATACTACACAAACTCAACATTCACTGAATTCTAGTTTAGGTTTGGATCCCCTTCACCTAAATCAATCCTGCTTTTTTCAAGCTTTCAAGAATCTCTCTCTTTCTCAGCAGTCTTTAATATGCCTCTGACCTTTTCTCAGTTCCCTCCAGCTCCCCATTTTCCTGAATATAGAGCAGCTGTTTGGAATCCCAGTACATTTAAATACTAATTATTTTGCAGAGCATTTAATGCTCATGAAAAGTGTTTGACTGAAAACCTGGGGGGCCTGAAATCCACTGTTTATTCACACAATACACAGCATGAAAGGCACAGATCAGTATACGCTAATGAGCCCTCCCCATTTTCCTTGCTGACGTGAGGGCCAGAGCCAATGCTCACTGAAGAAAACAGGAGTCATTCCATTGAAATCACTGGATGCTGGATCAAGCCCTGGGAGAGACTATGTCTAGGTGAAAGTGAATCCAGTCCCTGTGCCTGTTGCCCTGTGCCCATGGCCTTGCTGCTAAGAAAGCAAGCAAAGGGCCATCTAATGTTAGGAATCATTTAAAGGGGAACAGAGAATAAGACAGGGAATATCTTAATGCTTCTGTAGAAATCCGTGGTATGCACACATATTGAATACCGCGTACAGATGTGGTTGCCTCATCTCAAAAAAGATATCTTAGCAATGAAGAAAGTTTGGAAAAGAGCAACAAAAAATGATTAGGGGTTGGAACAGGTGCCATACGAAGACAGATTAAAAAGTCAGGGACTTTTTGGCTTAGAACTAAGAGGGGATATGATGGAGCTCTATAAAAACATGATTGGAATGGAGAAAATGAATAAGGTAAAGTTATTTATTTGTTCCTATAGCATAAGAACTAAGGGTCACCAAATCAAGTTAATAGTTTGCAGATTTAAAACAAAAATAAAAGGAAGTACTTTTTCATGCAATGCACAGTCAATATGTGGAACTCCTTGCCATAAGATGGTATGAAGGCCAAGACTTTAACAGGGTTCAAAAAAGAGCTAGATAAATTCATGGAGGAGATAGCTCCATCAGTGATTATTAGCCAGGATGGTATCCCTAGCCTCTCGTGTTAGAAGCTTGGAATGAGCAACAGGGGTAGGATCACTTGATGATTACCTATTCTGTTCATTCCCTCTGAGGCCACCTAGCATTGGTCACTGTGGGAAGAAAGGATACCTGGCTAGATGGACCTTTGGTCTGACCCAGTATGGCTGTTCTTACATAATCTGAGCTGTGGTGGTTCTATGATGTGTCACCTTTTCATGAAGAATGGGGGAGCTATATTCAAAGTCATCTTATACAGGATGGTGATAATGTTGACTGTCTCTATATCCCTTTACCAGTCTCAAGGCCCAGGTGTATGATATGCACTTCATAGCCACGTATATAGGATTCAAACTAAGTAAGTACATTTAAAAAAAAAGAAAGTAAAAGTTAAATAGAAATAGGATGGAAAAAGGGTTAAAAACAGAAAGAATTTTGTATAACATATGTGTGTCAGCCTCTTTTTAAGGCTCATTTCTGTACCTAAAGACATGTGTTGTTATTGGATCTGTAATAATAATGCCCAAAATATTAACGATCTCACAGATGCTACATGGCCAACCTCAACTTTGCTTACAAAGTGGATGTTGCTTGGAAATAGAGCTTCTGGTTTGGTGCCCATATGGTAGGCAGATATTAAATACTTCAATATTGTAGTTGAAATTACATGCTTTTTCTTCTAATTTGGAAAGGATAACTCCTTGGACTACTTATACAAACTATAATCAAGGTCTGTGAAATGTGTGAGTTTTAGAACCACCTCTGCATTTTAATGGAAATATTTGTTGACAATTTATTACTAGTTTAAGTTAGTTCCTAGGTTTAGAAGCACTACATAGGATCTTTAAAAAACAACAAATAGTCTGGTAGCCTTTAAAGGCTAACAAAACATGTAGATGGTATCAAGAGCTTTCATGGGCACAGCTAACTTCTTCAGATATGGCCACGAAAGCTCATGATACCATCTACATGTTTTGTTAGTCTTTAAAGTGCTACCAGAGTATTTGGTTTTTTTAAAAAGTTTATCCTGTACAGACTAACTCGGCTACCCCCTGAAGTTTATATAGCATCTATTTGTCTGCATATTTCTGGAGCTATTGGTCCTCCAGAGAGACCAGGTGAAGGAAAGTAACAGAATTTCCTGTGGGGCAAATAGTTTTGTAACAAATATCCCTGACTTAAAACATGCAGAATATTTGGTCCTTATTTCAACCCTATAAGTAAAAGAATAAACTCACATGTTGATAGCCCCTTTCATTCGAAAATACACAAAAGCAGCTAATAAACAATGGCCCCCATCCTACAATAAACTGCCATTGGATTTACACAGAACTCATTAAAGAATCAGGAACAACCTGCAGATGCATCATTCACCCTTTACATGCAGCCACTCCTGTTAAAGCACAGTTGCTATTTAGTAATGCATAAAAATACTACCCAAAAGAAAAGAAAATTGCACCCAATTGAAGCTACCATTCAAAATGTCAAAGAGTAACATAATAGCAGAATCCTAACACTGACACTATGTATTTTGTAACAAAATACCCTTAAAAACCAAATAGACAGAATTTGCCTGTTTGGAAGTGGTTGTTTCTAAACTGTCATATTTTAATTTATCCATCAGTAGAAGCAGAGGAATCAACCAGTTCTATGCCACTTTGTCCTCAGTTCTGGGGAAGGATTAATCCAGCCCGCTCCAGCTTTAGTTTATAGATCATCAATGCAAAGCCTTTTTTTGCCATTATTTGCATGGTTTCCACATAGGAAATTTGAATCCATTCCAGTTATTTAAATAATAATGCATACATACAGTCTTTCTTCCTTCTGTAAACATTCCACACTGAGAACCAATTCATTTAATTTGTTATTTCCTGAGGTATTTTTTCTTCTTTACATGTTGGAATTCCTTTTGAATCCCTATCTCTGCATGACTACCAATGATTCCCTCAGCTTTTGAGTCATCAGAGTCTTTTCCTGTGGATTGTAGAGTACTTTTGTGATTATCTATGTTAATAATACATGTTTTTGTAGGCCATGCTTAGAGTTCATCTCTGGAACAGAATTGCTTTCTATAGAGATTTCAGCATAATAAGGCCAATCATTTGATAACTTCTCCCCGCTCCCACCCTGGCATCTGACTCTAGGCTACGTCTACATTGTGGAAGTTTGTCGGAAAAGGAAATGCAAATAGAGTGCTCATTTGCAAATCTCGAGCTCTCATTTGCATATTCTCTTCCGATCCTTTTTGTGGAAGAGGTTTTTGTGATAAAAAGCCCTGTGTAGATCGGGCCATTTGTTGGAAAAAAGATCCTTTATTTCTCAAAAAAGGAGGTTTACGGGATCTTGCGCAAAATGGGGTTTTTCAGACAAATGGCCCCATTTACGCAAGGTGTTTTTTATCACAAAAACCTCTTCCGCAAAAAGGATCGGAAAAGAATATACAAATGAGAGTGCGAGATTCGCAAATGAGCACTCCATTTGCATTTCCTCTTCCGACAAACTGCCGCAGTGTAGACGTAGCCTCAAATATTCTGTTTACACCAGTGGTGGGCAACTTGCATCCTGGGGGCTGAATGTGGCCTATTGAGATTTGTGTGTGGACTATGAGTCATTTTGTTTACTGTTGCCCATGCCCAGGTTTGCCATCCATTCAAGGGAGCAGCGTGGAAGAAGATTTCATTAAGCACAATCTCTACTGTATTCATCCTATATCAGGGCAGCTCTGCATTACATCTGCTGAGGGCTTGTGACTAAGGGTGGGTCTAGACTACCTAGTTTTGTCGACAAAAGTGGACTTTTGTCGACAAATCTATACCAGCGTCTACACTACCGCTGAGTTCTGTCGACATAACGTCGACAGAACTCAGCAGTTTTGTCGACGCTGGTAAACCTCATTTTACGAGGCATAACACCTTCTGTCGACAGAACTCTGTCGACAGAAGGTGTTGTTGCCTGTAACGTTGCGTCCAGACTATGGAGTTCTGTCGACAAAGCAGCTTGCTTTGTCGACAGAACTCAATGTGTCTGGACGCTCTTTGTCGACGGAAGTTTTGTCGACAGTATCTGTCGACAAAACTTCCGTCGACAAAACGCGGTAGTCTAGACGTACCCTTTGTATCATAATCCAGTTCTTTAGAGGTAAAGAAAGAAACTAGTGTAAGTCAGACACTCGACGGTGCCATAGGTTCAGGAAGGACTAAGCTGGAAGAACACAGAGCAAGCAGCACAATGCTATTTCCCAGTTCATTCCTAGCCTGCATTTTAAGGAAGAACGAAGTGGGAGAGTGCAAGCTGGCACTGAATGTCTCTTCTTTAACATTTTTGGATGACATCGGGGCCATTATTCCCCAGCCCTGGTTAGCCAGTGTAATAGGTCGACTCACCACCGCAGCACCTCCTTCTGGTAGCACTGAGAATTAGCTCTGTTGTCAGCAGAGCACCTCCCTCTGGCTGGTGTCTCACCTATCACTCCACTCTGTCCATGTTTGGACTATGGACTTGTGTCACTCCCGGACCACAGCATCCTCTTTGGGATGCAGCTCTCTGGCAGTGCCCACTAAAGTGGTCTCTTGTCCTCCTTCGGGGGAGAGGGGGGGAGGTGGGTTATCGGCAGTCCTGTGTCATTGCTGCCACTTTGGCTGATTGTGGCCTCCAAGCCTACCCCTCCACCTCAGAGACAAACCACAGTTTGTATGGGCCACGCTTTCCTCCCAGTTCTCAATTTCACCCACCATTGTGGCCAGCTGCCGCCCCAAAGTCTAGCCCCTCACCTCAGGAGCTAGCCACAGGCTGCTTTGGCCATGCCTTGGTGGCAAGGTCTGATGCAAGTGAGAAGAGGGGAACGGGGGACCAAGGAGCACCCACTACTCTGAGTCCCAACCCAGAGGCCCTCTAGTGGCAGCTTTGTCCTGCCCTCCTCCATGCCCCTTTACTACCTCTTGTTCCCTGGACCACTTCCCCTGTGACTCTTTGCACCTTCCTGGCCCTTGTAGCAAGACCAGCAGCCTGGCAGGTCTCAGGCCAGAGCCTCTCTCTCAGTTCCCCTGAGCCTGCCCAGCACCGCTCTCCCAAAGGTGCTTCTCTGGGAACTAGGTCCTGCACCTTTCAAGCTCAGGGCCTAACTGTTCACTCTCTGCTGAGCAGCTCCTTATATAACGTGCTTCCTCAGCAAGCCACTCCCTGGTTGGCTCTTTAAAAGCTCCTCTCCAGTCGGCCAGAGCTCTGTGCAGACTCCCTTCAGCCTGCTTTAACCCCTTCTGGGCATTGGGTGGTAGTTGTCGCACCACACCTTGCTTTAAGCCTCCCAATCCATTTTAAAGCATCTAACTGAGCAGGCTGCTTTCTATCGGTGCTGAGCCTCTGCAGCTTCTACGGATCACTCCAATCTGTTGGTGCTTCGCACTTTTGAAATTCAAACCATTTACCTGTGCGCCAAAAATCGGGTGCCTCTTTGTGATCTCTGGCGCTCACTTTCATTTGGGTGAACTTTTCCTTGCTAACCTAGACTTCTAGGCTTGTTACCTGGTTAGCATAGTCAAGTGCCTAAAAATGCTATAGTGATTGAATAGACAGATTGGATCTAAGTGGTGACAATTGATATAGCCACATTTCAAATAAATCGAACAAATCCTTTGCTGAAAATACAAATATAGGAAGTTCTCTACTCACAACAAAGTCAGCCCTCGGACCCCACCCATCTGCACAGAGTGAAGCAAGTGTTATTTTTGAGCTAGCTTTCCTGTACACTCATTCCAATGGGCAGGATGGCAACCCCATTTTACTTCAGCAGGGTTCCTATGGCTTGTCAGAGGATTTAATGAAGATATTCAAAGCCCAACGAGGATAGCTTCTTACACTACTATGGCCAAAAAGCCCATTACTGCTTCTGAACTGTGTGCTAGCTGTGGGGAGAGGGAGAACCCACTTTCCTGCTCTAATTGTGCAAAGCGTATCGACAATTTAGCTGACTGTGTCAGGGAGCACAAAGGGCTCCTTGCTGCACTAGTGGCCTGGATGCGGAAGGAGAGTGTTCTGTCTCTACCCCATGCAGCTATCCAGCAGGAGAGCCCTTTTCTAACCCTGTGGTAAGAGCTACTGCTCACCAAGCTCCCTGCAGCGCCTGCAGAAGTAATCTGCTCTGTGCACTGACACTTAAGCAATGCATCTCCCCCCATTTCCCCAAGCACAGCAAGGCCATGTATAGGTACATTTGAGCCTTAAAATGCTGCTGTCTCAGAACACAAAACTAAGAATTTCTTCCCTTTTAGTGGCTTGTCCATGACCTTTAAAGGTGAGCAGTGGATATTTTTAAAAACTGATCTTTGTTGCAATGTGAAAATATATAGATCTGAGTTCCCCACTGTGTCTTAGTGTAAATAAAAAGTGCATATGCTGTCAGAACTACAGAGGACCTTAAAGGGTGAAATCGGCAGAGATACTCCAGGGTAGACTGAACTTCGTGAAACCATTGACTGAGTAAGGACTTCAGAATTAAGACCATGGTTATGCTGGTGCCCATAAGCAGACGCAGGGGCAAATGTTGGGATGCAGGTGCAAATGTTGGGAACTGTCAGAGGGCTTGTGTATCCATACAGCATGGTAGCTGTGCCCCTGACATCCTAAAGCTATGTCAGTGAGAGAAACTTTTCCACCAACACAGCACTGTTCACACCCATGCTTATGTTGGTGAACTTATATGTCAGCCAGAAGGTGGCTAACTGACACTTCTGAGTGATAGATGCATTATGCTGACAAAAGCTGTAGTGTAGATATGGCCTCAATGGAGATATTCAAATGCTGGAAGGGCTTTACAAGTGGGGTTCTGCAGGAGTCAGTTTTGGGACAGGTTCTTTTCAATATCTTCATCAATGATTTAGATAATGGCATAGAGAGTACACTTATAAAGTTGGCAGATGATACCAAGGTGGGGGAAGTTATAATAGGAGGATAGCGTCATAATTCAAAATGATCTGGAAAAACTGGAAAAATGATCTGAGGTAAATAGGATGAAGTTTAATAAGGACAAATGCAAAGGACTCCACTTAGGAAGGAACAATCAGTTTCACACATGCAGAATGGGAAGTGATTGTCTAGGAAGGAGTACTGCAGAAACGGTATAGGGGTCACGACGCACCACAAGCGAAATATGAGCCAATAGTGTGACACTGTTGCCAAAAAAAAAAAGCAAACATGATTCTGGGATGCAATTAACCGGAGTGTTGTGAGAAAAACACGAGAAGACATTCTTCTGCTCTACTCTGCACTGATTAGGCCTCAGTTGGTGTATTGCATTCAGTTCTGGGCACCACATTTCAAGAAAGATGTGGAGAAATTGGAGAGGGTCCAGAGAAGATCAGCAAAAATTAGTAAAGGTCTAGAAAACATGACCTATGTGGGAAGGCTGAAAGAACTGGGTTTGTTTAGTTTGGAAAAGAGAAGACTGAGAGGGGACATGATAGCAGCTTTCAAGTACCTAAAAGGTGTTACAAGGAGGAGGGAGAAAACTTATTCTCCTTGCTTCTTATTCTATCATCAGAGGTCAATGGGCTTACAGCAAGGGAGATAGAGGTGGACATTAGGAAAAAACTGCTGTCAGGGTGGTTAAACACTGAAATAAATTGCCTCGGGAGGTTGTGGAATCTCCACCATTGAAGACAGTTAAGAACAGGTTAGAGAAACATCTGTCAGGGATGATCTAGATGGTGTTTGGTCCTGCCTTGAGGGCAGGGGATTGGACTTGATGACTTCCCAAGGTCCCTTCCAGTTCTAGTGTTCTAGGATTAGAACATGTTTGTGCCAGTTTAATCTCATGGTTGTCATTAACTCAAGCATTTGTGTATCAAAGAAAAGATCATGTGTAGCATTGCTTTATTTTTAAACATTAAGTTATGAGGATTAATATATTCAACAGCCCAGCAATCGTTAGTACTACCCTGAAGTATCAAACTGGGAGCAAAGCTGCAACACTGAGTGCAGTACTTTGGGAGTGGCCTAGTGTCTTTGTGAACCCAGAGTGGTATACTGAGGGAAAATGCACCTCGGCTTCCAGGGAAGGGATGATGGCTATCAGCCATGAGTGCCTTCTGCTGTCTTGCCCAGAAGTAGGTCTGGCTTCCACTTCAGAGAAGAGAAGTGAGAGCCCAGAATAAAAAGGATCGGAGTCTTCTGTTAAGTCTTCAGAAATCAGTGAAGGGCAGCACTCCACACAGATGCCCTACACCAAAATACGTAGTTTCTGCGGGAGACAGGCCAGAGTGTCACCTCCACAGTACCTAAGTCTGCCAGCTTCAGGAAACCTCTCCACAGAGCTCCAGATCTACAGAGTTGACACTCTGGGTACGTCTAGACTACCGCGTTTTGTCGACGGAAGTTTTGTCGACAGATACTGTCGACAAAACTTCCGTCGACAAAGAGCGTCCAGACACATTGAGTTCTGTCGACAAAGCAAGCTGCTTTGTCGACAGAACTCCGTAGTCTGGACGCAATGTTACGGGCAATAACACCTTCTGTCAACAGAGTTCTGTCGACAGAAGGTGTTATGCCTCGTAAAATGAGGTTTACCAGCGTCGACAAAACTGCTGAGTTCTGTCGACGTTATGTCGACAGAACTCAACGGTAGTGTAGACGCTGGTATAGTTTTGTCGACAAAAGTCCACTTTTGTCGACAAAACTAGTTAGTCTAGACACACCCTCTGATCTGTTACAACTTGAGCCACTAGAGGTCGATAAAATCTACATTCTAGTACATCTGCTCAAGCCTAACTCCAGCTAATGTACAGTTAAGAGTGAGTGTGACAGGGGCTGCGTCTAGACTGGCATGATTTTGCAGAAATACTTTTAACAGAAAAGTGTTTCCGTTAAAAGTGTTTCCGCAAAAGCACATCTAGATTGGCACGGATGCTTTTGCGCAAAAAGTGCTTTTGCGCAAAAGCATCCGTGGCCAGTCTAGACGTTATTTTATGCAAGAAAGCCCCAATCGCCATTTTAGCCATCGGGGCTTTTTTGCGCAAAACAGTTCTTCCCTGTCTCCACTAGACCTCGTATGCAAGTATTCTTGTGCAAGAGGGCTTTTTCCTGAGCGGGAGCGTGAAAGTATTTGCACAAGAAGCACTGATTTTGTACATTACAAAGTCAGTGTTTTTGCGCAAATTCAAGCGGCCAGTGTAGACAGCTGGCAAGTTTTTGCACAAAAGCGGCCACTTTTCTGCAAAATCTTGCCAGTCTAGATGCACCCAGGGTGTCTGCTCTGCAATGGCCCTTTCAAGGTAAAACCCGGCCAAGAGAGAGGGCTGAGAGCAAAGCCCACAGCTCAGGCAAATACTGCCAATGAGGGCCCAGTGGGGGGCTGTATAAATAAGGGCTCCAGGAGGGAGGGAGGCAGACAGACTCTAGCTCCAGCTGGGGAGCAGGAAGGACCTGGCTGCTAAGGAAGCTTGGCAGTTTCCCAAGACAGAGCAGGGCTGGTTGAAAGGAAGGCAGCCAGGGCTCGGGAGCTCTGGCCTGACCTCACTCCCAGGTGGTGGGGCCTGAAGTAAGGCCTGAGAGTTTTAGGGCTGCAGGGTGGCAGCCAGGGTAGACAAAGGCAGCAGATCCACACCCCCTTGCCAATCATGAGTGGTCATTTCAGACTGCAGTTTGCCCCTGTGGCCCAAGCTAGGTGAAGGCTGGCAGTGGGTCACTGAGGCAAGGTGGTATAAAGGAACTGGGGGTTCCCTGGTAGGGGAGGTCCCCAAAGTGCAGGGACTGATGAGAGACACCGGAGTGGGCACTGCGGGGTAAAGCCTCCTGAAGAGGACACCGCGGTCCGGTAGCAACACGGGTCCAGAACGAGTTAGTGTTCTCCCATTAGTTACAGACTGGACCTGTCTATTTCCCACCAGAGAGCTGACAGCTTCACCGGGCCCCAAGGTAAGGTGGGGCTCCACGGCTCAACACTGCCGGAAGGAGCAGTGCTGGAGCAGAAGGCGTGGGGACAGAGCAGTCAGCTCTCAGCACTGTCCAGACTATGCCCCAGCCCTTAGAGTCACCCAGAGCACCCCGCGCACAGGTCCAACAGTCATTTAAAGGACACAAGGCTCTGGGGACCGATGCCACTGCAGTGGTGGCCGGGTGTCCCAGGCCCTTTTGAATCATAGTTGCCCCCTTTGCCCCTACCCCAGTCAGCAGACCTGTTCTCCAGACTATGTAGCTCCCTGCCAGCTGTTCTCTCATTCTGATGGTCTATAGCTAAACAATTTGGATTTTATAAAGATCATGCCAAGGCCATGCAAAGAACAAAGAGAAAGCTGCTAACTGCTTACTCCATGCAAGAGTAAGGTTATTCCATGTGGAAGATAAGAAGAACCAAATAAATAAAAGTTGAGAGATGTTCCTGAAATGAAACCAACCTCAAGTTTTCATGATCATATCTTCCCAAAACTTATCCAATTTGTTTCAAACTTCTCAGAAAAATTCCACCCGTAGCTAAAACCTGACACGTAAATCCAGGCTGATTGGTTCATTTTTGGTGAAGGCATATAAACACTGGGCTTTTTTTTTTAATTACAATTCTTTGAGTATATTAAAAATAGCAGATGAAGGAGAACACGTGTGGTGGGTAATGAAGGCAAGGTAAGGTATTGCCTTCCCAAAACTACCTGTGGTCTGGCCTCTTGGGAGGGGTGGGGTCCTGGCATGGCTGCTTGGCTCTCTGGTGGCCAAGCACATTGGCTGGCTGGGAAGGGTGGAGCTGTACCACCTACTGGGACAGGGGAAACTGTTTGCAGAAGGGGCGGGGCCTCAGATGGAAAGGGCAGGGCTGATAGTCGCCTTCCCCAGCTGAGCATTCACTCACCGCCCATGAAGGAGAACCAGCTGATAAAAAATATTTGGCCATACAAAAGGTCTCTGATAAAGTTCCTCTAGGTCCAGCAGTGCTCCAACCCCAAAAGTTTTAGGATGCATAAGAAGCAGGATAGAAAACAACACTGTAAATATTATAAGCCATTAAATAAGGAGTAGTATCTCCCACCCCCCTAACCTGGAACACTGTGTCCACTAACTCAGAAAGGATATAGCGGAAAGACACCATTTTGATTCTGGCAATGAAAGTAATCAGACAAGGAATAACTGTCAGAGGAGGTGAGAATGAAGAGATCTGATTCGTTTCTAAAGGAAATTAAACTGAAACTAAGGGTCATGATAAATGTATACACATTTCTGAATGTTACAGTGAAGGTAAATTAAGTATCCTATTTGCCCTCTTTCTTAGTGCTATAAAAAGAGGGAATTCAAATAAATTAAAGGAAATGTATATGACTGGTGAGACGCTTTAAATACAAACATAATGCAAGATGTGGAACTCATTGATGTAGGGTATTGCCTATGCCAAGAGTTTGGTAATACTCAAATTATTAAACATTTATAAGTATAATGAGGCCATGACGGTTACATGAGACAGGCTAAGAAAACTATTGAAAAGGCATAAGCCACACTCTAACTGACAGGATTTAAGACAAAACTTCTCATTTAGGTAGATCATTCTGTAGTGGTCCATAGTGGGGTTTATTGCTTCTTTTTAAGAAGCAGCTGCTACTGGCTATGGTCAGTGATACGATTGTGAACTAAGGCAATTCCTATGTTCCTATACAAATAATATGCATGTACTTAGGCAGAATTCAGTACACAAAATATATACTAGGTCCTCCTTTAATGTTCACTTCTACAAAAGGTTAAGTAGTCCTAGGTGACACGCAGCTATTTAAATGGACCTTTTTATAGTGGCAAACAATAATGGATTCCGGATACCTACCGACATGGCTATCTTCCAGTCAGCATTAAGGAGAATTACTACCGGATTTTAATACATCTTGGTTCAATTTCATGTAGCCTTATTGTCTTCTAATTACCAACACAACAATTTGATCTACACCCACTCTGTGGCATTTCTCTGACTTCTAACACCACAGCAATATACATGGTGTTGTGCTGATTTCTCAAACAGTAAGCAGTTTGCTTTTGTTTCACATCCCCAAGGCCCAAATAAGCAGATGCTGCATTAAAGCTTGTTTTACAAAACTGCTTCTGTTGTGATATACATTTTTAATACAATATACTGACTGCATTACAGTTAAAAAATGCCAGGACCAATGAACTCAGAAAAATTAATTAGCAAGGACTGTTCCTCAATTAAACTGCATTGAAGACTATCTAGTTTTAGAGACTTGCTCAGTTGCAGCTGTAATGAGTGAAAAGCTCAATCACGTCTCCCACAAATCAAGGACAGCTTAGTTTACCATTCAGGTTTCAAAGGAGTATCAGTTCAGGCTGTTTTTCCATCAAGGACAAGTTTTGCTGACCTTTCTATTCTTTTCATCAGTAAGGCTACTTTGGTTTGCTTGAAAGGAAAAAGCTTGATTTTTAAGATTCTATTATTATTCCAAGTGTAAAAGCAGTGGTGCTTTTCAGTAGACAGCATGCATTCTAAATAGAAGACACTAGGATCCACATATTTCAGAGCAACCAGGCCTGTTATAAAAAGGAGGGTCTTCTTTAAAAAAAAATCAAATTATAACTATATTCTCAACAGACAATCCAGAGGGAACTCTCTTTCCATTCTCTTAGGTTATCTGCATTTTATTACTATTCTCTTCTCCCTCAATTGACATTATCCACTGTACTATGATAATTGAAGAGGATTAACTATGGAGTACTCCAGAGATGCTCTTCAGTATGTGTAAACTACATGGTGATTCAGAGATCACAACAGGGGCTCTTAAGAGGCACAAGGTCCACCCTTCTTTAGAACACAGGGGAATCCAATGTTCTGTGTTACACACTTTGAAGAAGTCCAAATTGATAGAGGATTTTTATTTTAACTATATTTGTTTAAAAGCGTTGTAAATTAAAAGCATCCTGAAAATTAATCTGACTAGCAATAGACTGAGGTTTACACAAAGCATCTGCTGGCTGCCTCTGGTAACAACACTACATTTGTCTAGACTTTATTTATTATCCATTTTTGGCATAACTAGTCATTATTGCTGAAAGCCAAAATTACAGCAGCCTTGTGTAACAGATTACCTTAAAGGAAGAGAAATTCTGCTACACAAGGGCTTCCTCCAATGTATTTTTAGAATTGTTGAGCAGATGCAATCCTCAGGCACCAAATCTTTTCAAGCCAACCACAGCACAAGAGATTGAGCTAATAGGAAGGTGGGATTTCTCCCCCTTCTCCACCTGCTCTATTTTTCTGTCCTGCAATGTATTCTTTAACTCCCCACCTCCACTGTTCTGCCAAATCAAAGCATGTTCGGGGAGTTGTGAAGTGGAACTCTTTTGTGGCCTAAGGCATTCTATTGCTACCTACAGCAACAAGCCTGAATGTCACAAACTCACACACACAGCAGATGTGGTCTCTTGCTACATAGGAATGGCATTTTGATCCCAGTTTTTCTCAAGGGGAAGAAGTAGAGGACAGTGCCTGGAACTTTCCTAAATATTTTCTTAAATCTCATTACAAAGTGTCTTTCTTGCATACTGTGAAATGCAAGACTAAGGTGTTTGAGGGTTTACAGTATGCTGCTTTGGGGGTTTACAGTATGCTGCCATGTGTACCAGTGAATAGGGAGGGGCAGCTGCCATCACTATCTCCAGCAGAGCACTGTACAAACAGCTGGACTCCAGCTTCCCCTGGCTTTGTCAACTCCTTTCGTCCTAATGACTTAAGATCCCAGGGCTATTCGCGTTCCTTCAACTCAGAATTCCTGCACATAGCACCTCATGCTTCCCCAGCCAAGGGGATCCTAACAAGACATCCAATGAGTGTACACAAGGCTCCTAGGCTCTACTCATGATGTCATTGCACCTATATGAGAAGAGAAGATATGAACTGGGCACACTGGCCCCACATATACATTCCCCAAAGTGCTAGCTGTATGAATGCGGTGCCTTCTACAAGCTTCAGAAGAACATAGACCTCAAAAGCAAAGCTCTAGACACCCTCACTACTGAGTGTGGTCCAGTCATTTTCCAAATGTAAGAGTTTTTAACAAATCTGACTGAAATCAAGATAGACCCCCCCCCCCCCCCCCCAAGGCAATCCCTACTTATTAACAAAGCTGGAAAGGAACAAAAGAGAAAGGGGCCTGGTTGAGATTCCATCTTATGCAAAAATTGGGTTTTTTTTCCTCTTAGCTCAGAATTTCCTTCATTTCTGTTTCTAGATAAATAAAACTTTCTTCTAAGATTTTTATTTAAAAAATCCACATTACTGATGTGTTTCCTCAGCCTTAACTCTAGTTAAATAGATTTTTTTTTCCTCCTGGTATGAAATGGATGCTACAGCTGTAACCATGTGAAGATCATTTTTACTTCCACTGAACCCAATGGGAACAGGATTAGCTTTGATGAACTTCATCCAATGGCCAGTGAAGTCAATGGGAATCTCTCCCTTTTTGTCCTGATTTTCAGGAGAAGGGGAGGAGCTAACTGAAATCTTAGCAGAAGAGAAACAAAGGCAATCAAAAAGCCATCTGGAAACATTGGCCACATATTAGAAGACAGTGGCTTCTATTTAAAAAATGCCCCTGTTAAAAGCAGCATAAAACTCCCAACTCAACTGAATGCAACTCCACAATGCTTCAATAAAAAATTATGAATTCAAAAATGACCAAGGGGATTATTTTACACAATTTGCAAATAAGTAAACAAATAGCTCTTGGGCTACTATATGGAAAATTTCATCAGAAATGCATATATTTATCATCTAGCTAAAAACCTCTTGAAACAGCAGCAGAACACAACCTCTAAAATATCCTGCAGCCTTTCAGCCATTAGTCATAAGTAACGCTAAACAATCCAGACATGGATTTACTTTGCTAGTTGATAAAGCTTTTCTACATATAAATGAAAATACCATTATTGCTTCTGCTTAGAGGTAGTTATTTGGACATATGGTACCCTTAATTTTAAAAGAGCCCTCAAGTATTGTGGTTTAGGCCATCAGATTTGACTGGAACCTTAGTAATAATATGGTGGAACATGCTCTCTGGTTTTTAAATATTTGATAACACAAAACTGAAACAAAAGTCTCAAACATTTTTCCAGGACCCATCCGAGGGTGCTAAGGGAGCTGACTAATGCAATTGCAGAGCCATTTGCCATTCTCTTTGAAAAACCACAGTGATCGGAGAAGGTCCTATCTTTAAAAATTAAGAAGGACAATCCAGGCAACTACGGACTAGTCAGCCTCACCTCTACCCCTGGAAAAATCATGGAGGGGATCCTAAAGGAATCTATTTTGAAGCACTTGGAAGAGAGGAAAGTGATCAGGAATAGTCAATATGGATTCACCAAAGGCAAGTCAGGGCTGACCAACCTGATTGCCTTCAATGATGATATAACTGGCTCTGTGGATATGGGGAAGGTGGTGGGCGTAATATATCTTGACTTTAGCAAAGCTTTTGATATGGTCTCCCACAGTATTCTTGGCAGCAAAAAGAAGTATGGATTGGATAAATGGACTGTCAGGTGGATAGAAAGCTGGCTAGATCAGTGGTTCCCAATCTTTTGACACTGGGAACCAGTAAACCCATTCACAAGCTTTTGGAGGACTGGTAACATTTATTTGCATATTAATTAAGCAAATGATGACTATGCAAATAAAATGTGTTGCTGGCCCTACCTGTCCAGTGGGTTGTTCTGCCTCCTCTCCTGGCCCCAATCCCAGCCACTTTATCAGCCGGCGCTGGCTCCCCCGGCTGCGTCCGGCACCGGGAGTTCTGTGTCGGTGCACACGGCTCACAGTGGGTTGTTCCACTCCCCCACCCCGGCCGCAATCCCAGCCGCTTTATCAGCTGGTGCCAGCTCCCCCATGTAAGAAAGCTGTTTATGCTATTATATTTGATTTTACATTACACACTGTAATTCTGTATGCTTTTGCTATGTTCCAGGACAGTGCCTCATTGAAGGGATTATAGACCAGCTATTGTACCATATCTTCACCTCTGCATCAATTACAGTGACATCACCTCCTTTTAGCCAAACAGTTAATGAGATGTAAACAGACTTCAAAAGTGTGTACACTAGACAACTAATTTTTCAAAAGTCCAGTCACCTAAATAAAACTTAAGCCCATCAATTTCCTTCACTGCTATTTGCTTAAACACATTACAAATATACGACACAAGGCTATCTATATTATGGTGGCTGATGGCCCTCTTAAAATGGGGTTTAAATGCAATGTAAAGTCATTTAGGAAATTGAACTTTCAATGGTAATGCAATGAAATGGAGAATTAGAGACTTTTTTTCTATTGTGTGAAGTTTTTTAATCTCTTATGCATGTCTTTGGGAAAAATTTAAATTGGGAAAAAATATGTTAATTTATAAGCCACAAGTATGCCAGCATAGTACTATAACTGTGTCTCCTGATCCCATACAATGGAATTTGTACGTAAGAGAAATCTCATTCTATTTTATATATAATTTATAACATATAGCCTATATCTATACTATCATTATCTAACTGGATTCAAACAGGATTACCAACTCCAAGCATTAAACAATCAGAGTTGTGACATTTTCACATGATAATTTGGGGCCCTTTTTATTTGCATTCTAGCATTTTTGCTGTTAGAGTCCATTTTGAAGCTCACTTTCCAACCACGAGGCCTAAAATCTTTTTTTGGGAGACCTTTGTATACTAACACCCACCATCGATCTAATCTATGTGACTTCAGCTATGCAAATAGCGTAGCTGAAGTCAGCGTACTTACCATGGCATTGGTGTCGTATGTGTGGTAAGGTCAGTGGGGGCTGCTTTCCCATTGGCACTGGCTACTCTTCTTATCCTGTTGGAGTACCAGCTTAGACGGGAGAGTGCTCAGAAATCGATTTGTTACATCTAAGCAGACATGATAAATTGACAGCTGGTGGATCGATCACTGCAGCACTGATCCCTGGCATAGCCGTGACAAGCCCTGAGAGTTCTATGTGATAACAGACCTCACAGCCCAGGTCTTTCAGACCAACATCACAAGACTCATGACAAAATTGTGAGACTTGGCAATATAATTTTTAGATTATCTGCACAGCTATGTGACTGCTGTAGTATCTCAGGTCCACAGTACATACATTAAAAACTCTCCATATGTATATTTAAAGAAAATCAGTCGATCCATATCTGTTAAATATTTGGGATACAACTGTACTTTTCCTGAATATGATAATTCCCATTGACTCCAAAACTAGAATCAGAAGAGAAAAAAAAGCCTCTAAGACAAAAGTGAATTTAAATATGCAAAAACCAGACTATATTAAACTATCACTAAATTAGATCTCATTGGAAACTTCTAACCAGTCATATGGCAGAACAGCAAATAATTCGGAGGGAGGGGAAAAAGGGGAAGAGGGGGAGGTGTTATTGTCAATCAGGCACAGCCGGAACTAAGCAACATTTGCTCCCTGCAGATTTCAGGCTCCAGTTCTGTATCTGTATTCAGGATAGTAGTTATGGCCATAAAGTTAATGGGTCTTAAGTACAGGTTGGAGATTATACATAGGATTAAGTGGTTTCCTGAATCAGGTCCTCTTATGGTCCTAAGAATGAGTGTGAAATGTGAAGTTGACATTTTTAACACTTTCGAGAAGCAGTCTCACTCCCTTAGGAAGGTTGCAGGTAGCCAAAATTATGGATTAGATTCTCCTGGTCCTATATGTTACCATTAACTCTACTGTGATCAAGAGACATTAATCCAGGTTTAAGACAATGTAACAGCCAAATGCTGCTCAGTGGTTTTCTCTCCCACTATGTTTATAATGGCACACCAATATGTTTGTTGAATGAGCTAGGATGCTCTCTCTTTGATCTGATTGCTGGAATACTGTAAGATATGTTTGATGTTTTGATGATTTAGAGTGGTTTATGGTCTTTACATATAGCACATCATTAAAACTATATTTTTTACTTTATTTCAGTTTTGGGATGGAAAAGATTTTCTGATTTTGAAACTAAAAATAAGCCATTTGAAATGACAACTATGCACCCTGCAGGGTGTCAAATTCATTTTGATGTGAGAGAATCGTTTCCTAATATGCTCTCCCGATGGTTCAACTGCTTAAGCTAACTACACATAAATATAAGTGACTGAGTGCTGGAGCAGGATGTTCTCACTCTAAGACCCTCATTTTTTAATTCATTTCCACTTCTACCCTGCACGAATGTGTTAAACTTGTGCAAAGTCTGGTCCTTCCCTCCTCCCAACCCCCATAGGCATTTACATGAGTAATTGAAATGGGGTAATAATAATCTTCAACTGCTGAGAATGGCCAACAGTCAGAGAAACACCAGATATTTTAAAGAATATTTGTCAATATCCAAAGACTATGTGATTGGCAATTTTACAAGTTAAAATATAATGGAAGTTACACATTTAAGTCAAGGAGAGACTATGGGCATGCTAAGGTTTTAAATCATGGCATTAGGGGGTTGAAATTAGGAGAGAGACAAATTTAAAATGTACTAAATTATCTCAGGCTATGCCTACATCACAAGAGTTTTTGCGCAAAACCAGCCATTTTTCAACAAAAACTCGTGGAGTGTTCACACTACACGCACGTTTTTGCGCCAGGAAAAGTACAGTAGATCATCAGAAGACAGGGCTTTTTGCACAAGAGTTATTCCTCTTTCTATTGGAAAAAGCACAGGAGCTCTTATGGCCATTATGTGAATGGCATCAGAGCTTTCTTGCCCAAGAGCATATATGGCAATGTGGACGTTCTCCTGAGCAAAAGCACATCCCTTGTGCAAAAGCACATGGCAGTGTGGACGCGCTCTTGCGCAAGAACTTTTTGAGGACGCTCTCTTCCCGCATAAAGTTCTTGCGCAAGAAGCCTGCTGTGTAGATGTTGCCTCAGCGACCTAGCAACCTCAGTTCCATTTTGAAAAGTGATTGAGGCATCTAGGAATTTAAGGCCATGTCTACACTAGCACTTAATTTTGGCAGAACTTGCGTTGCTCAGAGGTGTGAAAAAAAACGCCCCCTCTCAAAGACATGAAGGCGTAAGTGGTAGTGGGCACAACATGTGCACTAACGGTTCTGTAGCAGATCATCTAGCTAAGCGGTTCCCAAACTTTTTGGCCTCATGCCCCCCTTTTTGATTTTTGAAAAACCCTCACACGCCCCCCTCCCCAAATAGCAGCAAAACTTGTTGAGAAAAAAAAGGAAAAAAAGAACTGAACAGGGCAGCAAAACTTGATGGGAGTGGGGGGAAGCTGGGTTGCCTTGCACCCCCCCCTGGAATTTCTTCATGCCCCCCAGTTTGGGAACCCATGAGCTAGCTCAAACTATTCTAAGGGTATGTCTACACTAGCTCGTTAGTTCGAGCTAGACAGGCAAATGAGGGCAACCGGATTTGCAAATGAAGCCTGGGATTTAAATATCCCAGGCTTCATTTGCATGTTCCCGGGCACCACCATTTTTAAATCCCCCTTAGTCCGAACTAATTGCCCGCGGCTAGTTCGAATTAACTGTTACTCCTCATTCCACAAGCTTATTTAAATCCCGGGCTTCATTTGCAACTCCGGTTGCCCTCATTTCCCTACCTAGCTCGAACTAACGAGTGTATGTACCCTAACAAACTGCTAGTGCACATCAGCAGAGTGCACACAGAGGGTTAGGCCCCAGCAGGCTCGGGTAGGATATATTCATACCCCAGCTTGCCCGGGTCTAATTGTTCCTGTAGAAAAGCCTTTATGCTCCTAAATGCCCAAGTCACTTCTTCAGTGTCTCTGATAGTTACACCCTAGGATCATATATTACAAGGAGGTTATCACAGTAAAAAAAAAAAAGTACTAGAGAATGAAAGCATGTAGTTGACCATTCAGATTGGGCACTTAAGATTTAAACATTCCCAGTTACATCAGCAGTCACTTTTGCAATTACACTCGCTACTTTTTCTTATGTTTTGATACTGCCATAAGATACATTCCAAATTAAATTAAGCCACAAAATTTTGGGTTTGATACAGGGATGTTAAATATTGGTTAATTGAATAGTTGAGTAACCTCATGGATTCTTCTCGGTTAGTCGACTCTTCTATAGTCCTTGGGGGCAGGGCCGGCAGCCAGTGTGCTCCGGCCCCACTCCCAAGGAGCCTCCTGCCACTGTATCAGAGACAGCAGTGCAGGGTGCCAGGCAGGACCTGGTCCATGAGAGGAGACAATTTAACCCCCAGCTCCCCTAGCGGACCAGCTGCCTGTCACCATGTTCTGCTGCCTCTGATAAAGAGGCAGCCACTCAGGATGGCAGCAGCCCCTGTCCAGGTGGGATCTGAGCTCCCAGACCTGGCATGAGCTGGAATTGAACTGAGCTGACTGACCACTTGGCTCCTAATACACTTTAAATGCAGAGCTTTAGCAAGGGTAGGTTCCAGACTTGGTGCAAGCCAGGACTGAGCCAGGCTGCTGTCCACCCTCCTGAAAAATTAACTGGCAGGGGGAAGGGGGAAATACATATAGTCTATAGCATTAACCTATAAGCTTTTGCTTATCAGTTAATCGTTTAACCGACTATACTATTACATCCCTAGTTTGATACACTACAGATTTCTATATAAAACAAGATCAGCAAACATTCTCAGGCTGTGAGACAGAGTGCAATATTATCTGCAACTGAGTAACAGAAGGATGGATATTTCAGTCTTAAATCTGAATTCCCTTGCTTCTGTGGTTTAAATGAGCCCACTCACATTGCTTTCACATACAGACTGTGTCCTTTGGTATATATGGTTGTGACTACTTTCTTCCACTATTTGATCTGAGGAAGTGGGTCTGGCCCACGAAAGCTCATCATCTAATAAACCATCTTGTTAGTCTTTAAAGTGCTACATTGTCCTGCATTTTGCTTCAACTACCCCAGACTAACACGGCTACATTTCTATCACAGACTGTGTGTATGTGTTAGTATTACATGTAGACATTCCATTCAATGTACACTCAAGCTTTTATAGAGTATGTGACTCAAATGAGATTTCAAGGAAAGGGTTTACACAACAATATTCATTATATTTTGCATAGCCCCACCTCGCAACCTTCCTTACAAGACAGAAGAATGAATTGGTCTATCAGGGACTGGTCTAGACAATATTTGGTCCTGTCATGAGGGCAGGGGACAGGATTCGATGACCTTTCGAGATCCCTTCCAGTCCTAGTATTCTATGATTCTATGATTCTAGGTTGAGAGTGAGAGGGATCTCTTTAAATTTTTCGAAATTCTGCATATGAAGTTTTACACATCAAAGCAAGATTTTTGTATTGATTAGGCCCCTGCATTTGATTGGTACTGCATCTTCTGGAGTATTTTTTAAAATAATTCCATCCTCTATTCCATGGTTCATGATCAAAATTTAGAAGTGGCATTTGATTCTACATCTTTATGTTTCTCCTTTTAGGGAGTTTTTCTCATAAGGGCAGGAAATGGAGTTTTATCATATGGCGTGTTCCTCATTCCACTGGGTTCTCCAACCCATGAATGCTGAGGGGACTTGGTCCCCTACACTTCAAATAGCCTAAGAATCCCCTGGCTATCAAGACACTGGCAGATGCCCTATTTCTATGCCTCGCTTCCTGTCCCCACTAGTCTTGGCACATTGCAGAAGCTGACATGTTAACATAGCAGGGAATCAGTAGTGGACTAAGGGAATGTTAATGGTGCATGAAGAAGCACTAACTTCCAAATGGGAAATCCACAAAGGTCATTAAAAGACTATGCAGTGGAGAGCTCACTGATTCAGACAGTGAAGGGAGAGTACAGTTTTCTGTTTACCAGGCAGTAACATCTTAGAGGAGGCAGTGATTGTGTCAAGGCTTGTATCTACATTACACACTAGTGCAGGGGTTGGAAAATTTACCATACACCCTAAGAGCTGGACTGAACCTATCAGCCAGAGGTGGATATAAAGGTATAGGTGAACACAAGCAGCAAAGTCCTTGTCAACTGCAGCTGCTGAAAAGAGAGGGTTTGGTTGCTGAGATTTCTGCTAAGTTGTTTTCCCAGAACCCATCTTGGTGGCTCCACCTTTAGTATTAGCCTTTGAGTAGAAGATGTCATAAGTTTAAAGCTCCACATTCCCAATTTGCTATACAGGAACAGGCACTTATCTATTGAGCTCATGCTAGAGCCTCCTAGTTATTGGATGAGGGAGAGATTTCCACTACTCTGCTCACCTTCCAACTTATTTGTAAAAATTCAACCTTTCCATAAGTATTTTCACAACCATCCCCGCTAGCTGCTCACGTACTTCCCCAAGTCACAGGCAGCAGACCCAACACTAACTTAAATTCTGACAGATTTTCTCACATTTAGAGCCTTAAAAGTAGCAGTAGTGAAACTGACTAGCTTTGTTAATTGCATTTTGCTGCTGATTGGCAAGTTTCTGGGTAGCTGGAGAACCACTGGTGCTGTTAGCATGCAGATTTGGGAAGACAATACTACCTCAGTTTCCATTTGGAAGGTTATATTTTATTTTTAAAATTATAAGATAAAAGAGTATAAATGAAATCAAGAAAGCTCAAATTATGCAGAAATTGATGACTAGACTCTCACACTTCCCCAAGGAAAACTTTCTGCTCATCACCACTGAGTGGATTTTTCAAGCCCTACTCTAATGAAATCTAGAAGATGTTGCAGCATTCACAACAGGATACTGTTGAGTAAAGAATGATGTAGTGAGAATTTTACTTTGCTTTGAGAAGCCAAACCTAATCCACATACTTCTGTACTCTGAGAACTGCATTAGCTGCCTTATGTTATAGAAGTCAGCTTTGTAGATCTTAAAATGGATGCTCCAACTTGATCCTGTCTACTTCTCAGATCTACTGCTCTACTACCTGCCTTGCCAATGCCCTGAGATCCTGTTAAGATGCTTTTAAACTAAAATTGTTTTGAATTTATGCTTTTGCTTGTTCTGCTCTTTGAGTCTGATTCTCTGCCTCAGGAGAACAGTGAAGTTTGTTCCCTCTGTATTTTTTTTTATAAACAATCTTCAAATCCTATCTTTTTCTATAGATGGCATTAATTTTATTTGACCCTTTATCTGAAAAATCTCTTACAGATGATCTGCCTGAAAGACCTAACTTAAGTATACATTGTGGCTACGTCTACACTGGCAACCTTTTCCAGAAATGCTTAAAACGGAACAGTTTTTCCGTTATAAATATTTCCGGAAAAGCGCGTCTACATTGGCAGGATGCTTTTCCTCCCCTGGTCCAGCAAAATCCCTAATCTGGGACTGGTCAGGTCCCAAGGGTGCTGGATCAGGGACGTTGAACCTGTACTGAATATACTGTATTAATCAGAAATCCTTCTTGTCTCTGCACTTCTGAAGACTTCATCCACATTTTGTAGCCAGCTGTAAAAAGATAATCCCAAGAGAGAAGTATATAGGCAAACTTTTCAGAAGTGCTTAGAGATTTTGAGGGTATTTTTGGGTGCCCACTCTGAAATCCCTTGAAAAGGGCCTGACTTCTAGAAAATGCTGAGTGTCTACTCTCTGAAAGCCACCTCACTTTATAAGGTGCCTCAAGCTGGCTATGTAAAAAACAGAGGCACCCCAAAATAGGTAGGCACTTTCTAAAACCATGAACATCAGTAGATAAATATAATTAATATACCTTTAAATAAAATGTTAGCTGTCTGAAAACAAAATTAAACTACACTTAAAAATTCAGATCCCTCCTTCCCCCCTTTCCTCCCAGCAGGTGGATAATGGAAGAAGAGAACTTAAGACAACAGTAAAAAAAGTGCCCATTTACTTGTGATTTGTCAATCAATGGTTAAGAAAAAATTAATGAATTCACTCTAAGGCCTTGTCTCCGCTATGCGGTAGATTGACGCTGCAGCCATCGATCCACTAGCAGTCGCTATATTGCACCAACTGTATGCATAATAACCAGATTGTCAAGAGTACTCCTGTTGATCCTGATACTCTATCAAGATGAGAAGTGGAGGTAGTTTGTACAAGAGAGCAGACCCCAAAGACCTTACTGCATGCAAGATGCCATGGTGAATATGTCGACTTCAGCTACACTATTTGCCTCCATGGCTCATTTGGCTTTCTGTAGTTATAGAATACATTTCACACTGTAGGAGCAATAACATGCCAATGGCATGGGTTTATGAAGGGGATGGTTTGATGAGATAACATGATCTTGATAACTAATTGACCATTCATTATCAGAGGTAAATAGGTCAATGGAGGGATGATAGGAGTTACTATAGAGAACTTTCTGGGTGTCTGGCTGGTGAGTCTTGCCCACGGGCTCAGGGTTTAGCTGATCGCCATACTTGGGGTCGGGAAGGAATTTTCCTCCAAGGTAGATTGGCAGAGGCCCTGGAGGTGTCTCGCCTTCCTCTCTAGCATGGGGTACAGATCACAGCTGGAGGGTTCTCTGCATCTTGGGGTCTTCAAAGTATTTGAAGGCTTCAATATCTGAGATATAGGTGAGAGGATTATTCTAGGAGGGGGTGGGTGAGATTCTGTGGCCTGCATTGTGCAGGGCGTCAGACTAGATGATCATAATGGTCCCTTCTGACCTTAAAGTCTATGAGTCTATAAGTCTTATCTACTGTTTACATAAGCATCTCTGAATGAAAAGAAGTGTAAGGGTCTGTTTCTATCTTACTTATCCCTGATTTGCATCAATGTAAGTTCACTGAAGTCAACGAAGTTACAGTATAAAACTGGTGGTGAAAAAGAATCAAAACCTGAAAGTTCAGAGCATTATTATTAAAATTATTTAGGGTGAAATCCTAGCCCTACTGAAATCAATGGGGGGCCTCTAGCTTATTTTTGCCTGAGATGTCCCACTTCGTATTTCACATGGAATAGATAACATAATTAGATTGGTAAATCACAAAGAGATGAATGTTAGCTCACCTCCTCATAAGCCATTTGATAAATTACATAAGAGGCAGCTAAATCCCATCAAGTAACATCTCTACAGTCATGAATGAAGCCTGGTTGGTCCATGAGACCATCTCATTATTAAGTCGTGATCCATATCCTGTAAGATTTAGATTCCTGTAATGGGGCAGCTCCTTCAAGAGCAGAGGTCACTCTTTGGAGCCCCTTAAAAGCTGCACGTCACACATCCAAAGGTACAAAACATTTCCCTCTAGAGTTCATTGGATTTAATCCCAACTAGGGCTGTGAAGCAGTTAAATTAATCATGTGAGTAATCACATTGTTAAACAATTCCAGAATAGCATTTATTTACATATTTTGGATGTTTTCTTCATTTTTAAATATATTGATTTTGATTACAACACACAATGCAAAGTGTATAGTGTTTGCTTCACATTTATTTTTGATGGCAAATATATGTACTGTAAAAAAACAAAGAAATAATATTTTTCAATTCACCTAATACTGGTATTATAGTGCAATCTCTTTATCATGAAAGTTGAGCTTAACAAATGTAGAATTACGAACAAAAATAACTGCATTCAAAAAATATAACAATGTAAAACTTCAGAGCCTACACTCCCACTCAGTCCTACTTCTTGTTCTGCCAATTGCTCAGACAATCAAGTTGGTTTACATTTGCAGGAGCTAATACTACCTGTTTCTTGTTTACAATGTCACCTGAAAGGGTCAGAACAAGTGTTTACATGGCATTGCTGAAGCCAGTGTTGCAAGGTATTTATGTGCCAGATATGCTAAAGTTTCATATGTCCCTTTGTGCTTCAACCAACATTCCAGAGGACATGCATCCACTGCCAGGATGGTTAAACAGTGAAATAAGTTGTCTAGGGAGTTTGTAGAGTCTTCATCACTGGAGATATTTGAGAGCAGGATAGATAAACATCTATCAGGGATGATCTAGATGGTGCTTGGTCCTACCGTGAGGGCAGGGGACTGGCTCCATGACCGCTCAAGGTCCCTTCCAGTTCTAGTATTCTAAGATTCTATTTAATAATGATCCAAAGCAATGTGGACTGATGAATGTTCATTTTCATAATCTGAGTAAGATGGGTTGAGTGCTGTAGCTATCGTTAGACTCTCACATTGGCACCTTTTTGTGTTTTGTCAAATCTTCATTAAAGTGTTCTTAAAATGAACATGTTCTGGGTCATCATGTGAGATTGCTATAACATGAAATATATGGCAAAATGTGGTTAAAACAGAGCAGGAGATATACAATTCTCCCACAGGGAGTTTAGTTGCAAGTATAATTAATGCATTCTTTTTTTTAAATGAGCATCATCAGCATGGACACACGGTCTCTGGAACAGTGTCTGAAGCATGAAGAGGCATATGAACGTTTAGCATATGTGGTATGTAAATTCCTTGCAATGCCCGCTACAAGAGTGACATGAAAATGCCTGTTCAGACTTTCAGGTTACACTGTAAGCAAGAAGTGGGTAGTAGTACTGTAAGAGCATGTCTACACTGGGGAGTTATTTCGAAATAACAAGGTGAGCATCCACACTACCAAGCCTGTTATTTCAAAATAATAACTCCTGCTTGTGAAGATGAATAGGCTTGTTTCAAAATAGTTATTTCAGGAGTTATTATTTCAAAATAACTTATTGGTAGTGTACACATAACCTAAATGTAAACAAGCTTGTTTGTCTTAGCAATTGGCTGAACAAGAAAAAGGACTGAGTGGACTTGTAGACATTGTTTTGTTTTTGAGTGCAGCTACATAACAAAAAAATCTATATTTGTGAGTTTTACTTTCACATAAAGGGATTGCACTATAGACTTGAGGTATATTGAAAGATACTATTTATTTTATCATTTTAGAGGGCAAATATTTGTAATAAAATAATAATATAAAATAAGCACTGTACACCTTGTATTCTGTGTTGTAATTTAAACCAACATGTCAAAAAACACCCCAAACCCTTTAGTCAATTTCAATTGGTATTCTATTATTTAATGGTAAGATTAAAACTGTGATTAATCATGTTTTTAATTGACATCAATTTTTTTGAGTTAACTGCGATTAATCAGCAACCCTAGTCTTGACACAGTCTGGCCCTTCAGGCCCCCACCCCACACTTAGTATCTCTCTTTTCTTAGATAAGAAGTCCCCAGTCCTCCTTCTTGGAGCAGGGTCCCAGTACAACCGTCACTCCCACGTGTTAGGAGGCTGGAACTCAAGTTAATACCCTGGTGCCAGTGTGATACTCCTGCCTTACAGACAACCTCAACTCCTCACTGAAGCAACTCCCCTGGTTCCAGGATATTTCCTACAAGAGCTTTTCCTTATTCTCTGCCACAGCTTCCTGGGCTTTTAACAGCTTCTTGCTACCCTCTGTAGGGAATCTGCTGACCACTAGGCCCCATCAAGGCTGTTAATACAGCACAGGGAGTTCTTTTAGGAAACAAAGTTGGTTGAACCCAGGCCACCAGACGTAAGGGGCAAGCCACTCTGTTACAGCCCCTGTACTAGCACAAGTACAGGGTAAGATTTCCAACACTACAGGGGACTGTTTTAGGGAGAATTTCTGGCTAGCCCCAGGGTGACTATGCAGGGAAATGAAATGAAGGGGAGCAATTGTTTTCTCTCCTTGCATGCTTACACAAAGCCTATTCAGATATTTGCTCTAGATCCTGAAGTGGCTGGCAGTTGGGTGGGAATACAAGGATTTTGTACCTTATGCTCCCTTAGAGACAAATCCATGGCCCCACTTTTCTATGGACCAGCCAATGAGGCTGAGGTCTGAGTAGTCACAATCCGGTCAAGTCATGATCCTGTACTCAGAAAACTTACCTCCCTGCCCTACCACAGCCAGGGAGCTTGGGAGGCATTGTCCTTTTCTCTGTAGGCATGTTTACACTGTAATCCAAGGTAGGAGTACAGCATCCAAAGGCACACCTGGACTAGCTTTGATCTAGCTAGCTCAAAGAATAATAGCAGCAAAGCTATGACAGTCTGGTCCAGTCATTGGAGTATCTACCCAGAATCTAGATCAGGCTTGCAGAGTCTTACTACTTCATTGGTTGCACTGGCCCCACTACCATTGAACCTGAGAGATCAAAGCTAGTGTGGGTATGTCAACATGTGTTGCAGTCACACCTTTGATTGTGACACAAAAAATCCCCTTGGGCAAAATGCGTCCCAGAGCCTCCTTTGCAGCTATGCGCTGCCTCTTGCTTACAATGACTGTGTTCAAGACCTGTGATCTAACTCAAAATGTTTAACTAACAAATCACCATACACAATTTATTTAAAAAAAAATCTGAATTAAAGACACTGTCTGTCTTAAGTAACTAGAGTTCATTGTTTTGTTTTGTTTTGTTTTCTATTAAAGCCACATCTTCATTTTCCTACAAATGACATTTTCTCTTAATAAACTACTACAAGAATGCTCTCTGGTACGGCACATTATTTGGTTTGAATCCTTCAGTGGGAAGACTGACAACACAAGGGGTTTGGTTTGTGTTTTAAAAACAGGAGAAATATTATTTTAAACTTAGAACAAATGAGTGTGCTAGAAACAGCAGATGGAGATAGAGTGCCAGTACAACTCATAAATAATACAAAATCCTCTCAGAAGTAATATGGTTGCTGAATTTCCCTAGAAAACGGCATGTCTTCATCAGAATTCAGCTTGACTAAAATGCAAAATGTCACTTCAGAAAAACCTAAATGAAAGGCAATACATAGTGTTACAGCAAAACTGCAAAAGCACATCACTTACACTATGGAAAGGAGAAAGACCTTGTGGCAGAATAATATTATAAGAAGTTTCTTACCTCCATCCCCAGATCCTGAGCCTGCATCTGAAGAGAGAACACAATGAAATTTATAGTTAGATGCGGCAATCTAAACTATGAATATATAAGGCAACACTGCTCGGTTAAATGTATCATGGTGTATTTTATGTTTAATGTTGTCTCTGAGTAAATTACAGAGATCTAATCTTTACATGATTCTCTCAAGCCAGCTTTCTGATGCCTGAATTTTCTTTTAAAAAGCCTTCATAAAAGACAGAAAAAGCCAAAGCACAGGAGTGCTGTAATGTTCTCCTAAGCGTCTGTTTCATTTGCTGAGAATGATAAACTATCTTCAAGAGCTTTGTGATTAATAGTTTTTCAAAGTTACTTTATGTGCACTTCCATTTCCCCCCTTACACATATCATATTTAAGAAAAATATTTTTCATTAGGTTTTGGAACGTATAGAAATGAATGTCACATATAGTCATTAATATTTAAGAGCTTCATATATGTAAGAATATCCAAAATGTTTGATGACAAACACTGACTCAATATTCCTACCATAAATAGAATGCCTATGCAATAAAGAAAGGAAATATTTATAGTGAATACCTAGCAAGCAAACCCTTTTTTATAAAATGGCTAATCTTCCTTTTCTCGCTCCCCCACATTTTCAGATTAACATTGTAAGTGGAAATAATTAGTTTAATTTTTTAAAGGAAAGATCAGAATTATAGAATCTCATAATGGTTACTTGCTTGCTATATGAAGTGCTTTGTCTTTAAATCCTTCATCGTAGCCTGAAGAAATTTAGCTATACTGTTCATGTTTCCAGTTTTAGGAAGAGCAGCCACATGAAATTGTCAAGCAAAGAACTTCATTAAGAAGCATTCTTAACAAATCAATGTGCAAAAATGCACACAAATGGAGAGGCTTCTGGCTGAAAGAAAATCTAAATTCTGTCTCCATTTTCAGCAGTTTAATATAATAAAGGCACTGATGAAAGCAAAAAAGAAAGTTGCATTGTCAAGAGTTTCTTTTTACTGGCAAGCTCAACTAGCAAACACTGCTCAGTGTCAAAGGCAGTTAGAAAGAGAGAGCAAATGGAGAGCTTGCAAAGACAAGATTGTGATTCTGTTTGTATATCAAGAGTTGAAGCCCAATTTATTTATGGTCAGATCTTGTTAATCTAAGTTGGTTTGTACATTCAGTCATTACTCAGATAAAAAAAAAATCTTCAGATTAGCAAGACTTTTTTTTTTTGGCCACAGCAGTGGGTTACCAATTAAACCTTGCAGCTAGCTAAATAAACAGATGAGCCACATTACTCAGTTGTGCTGGTTTTCTAGCTGGCTAAATCTTGAAACGGTGGGCTTTTTTCACCATATGATCATGAACAGCGGGGGCAAGGAATGCTTAGAAAATGGAATAAAATCTGATAGTGCTCTCCTCTGTGAAACACCCATATTCCTAATCTGGTTCTCCAAACTACTCCCCACCACACACCATCTCCAGGCCAGCTGCTTGGTGAGAGGAAGGTCTCTGTAGTCTAACACAAATAGGCTATGTCTAGACTGCAAGCCTCTTTCGAAAGAGAGCGTCTAGACTGCACGTTGAACTTTCGAAAAAGCGGCTTGCTTTTTCGAAAGAAAGCATCCAGTGAGTCTGGATGCTCTCTTTCGAAGAAGCCCTATTTACATTGAAGAATGCCTTCTTTCAAAAGAGGAACTTTCGAAAGAAGGCGTTCTTCCTCGTGAAATGAGGTTTACCGCCATCGAAAGAAAAGCCGCGTTCTTTCGATTTAATTTCGAAAGAACGCGGCTTGAGTCTGGACGCAGGGGAAGTTTTTTCGGAAAAAGGCTACTTTTCCCGAAAAAAACCCTGAGTCTGGACACAACCATAGTGATGCCTGGAAAGCAGGGACTGCCCACCACCTCTCATGTCCTGCAGCTGGGAAGAAACAAACACAAGCCTTTCTTTCCTTTAGGTACGCTGTACAATTCCCAGCTGTTTGGAGGAAAGAAGCTTCATATTTTCTCCTTCTCCTTCCACACACTCATATCCAGACTCCATCTAGCCATTCTTGAGGATTTTTTTTCTCACCATCCTTTCTTTATTCACCAGGTGTTTTCAGTGACATACCCTCCCATGTAAGATGGGATTGTATTACTCCCTCTCATGCCATCCTCTGAGGGGAATCCAGCAGATTCCAAACCTGCAGATCAGTTGATTCAGCACTCTCCTCTCAGCATGATGGAACAGGGGTATTCTTGTTGTCAACATTCTGCTCTCTCGACTGCCATCTACAGAGAGATCCATTAATTCTCCAGCAGCCCCACCAAAAGCAAAGCGCACTCTCAGATAAAATCTGATCTAAAGCCCCACAAAGTGAATAGAAAGATTCTCATTGACATCAGTGGGCAATAGATCAGGTTCATAAACTCTGCCTTCGGGAGGAGAGAAAAAGCAATCAAATATTCAAGACATCAGGATTCCTAGTTTTCTTTCCTCCCTGAGTATCTTTAACACTGGAGAAGGTATCGCCAAAATAAGTACAAGAAATAATGGGAAATCTTAAGAAATGATGCAGCAAGAAAGCGGAATTAGACTATTAAACTTTTTAATGAAAAAAACCCCCCCAATATCTGTCCTAAAAGAAACTCTTCTGCCAAAATTGACTCTTCCTGACAGAACTCAAGATAACACCAATTTCTAGACAAAGAACATCACAGAATATCTTTTTCCCTTTGAAAACTCTTAGGCTATGTCTAGACTGCAAGCCTCTTTCGAAAGAGCGCGTCTAGACTACACGCGGAACTTTCGAAAAAGCGGCTTGCTTTTTCGAAAGAAAGCAACCAGCGAGTCTGGATGCTCTCTTTCGAGGAAGCCCTATTTACATTCAAGAACGCCTTCTTTCGAAAGAGGAACTTTCGAAAGAAGGCATTCTTCCTCGTAGAATTAGGTTTACCGCCATCGAAAGAAAAGCCGCGTTCTTTCGATTTAATTTCGAAAGAACGCGGCTTGAGTCTGGACGCAGGTGAAGTTTTTTCGAAAAAAGGCTACTTTTTTTGAAAAAACCCCTGAGTCTGGACACAGCCTTAGGTAACAGTTTCAGATAAAGCATAATTTACAGAAAGAAACATTTCTCTTAAGTGCAAGACATACAGATTGCTGCTGTGCATAATATTTTTTCTAATGCACTTTTTACTGACTCTTCTATCCCAATCTGAAAAGTTCTGCTTTATATTTAAAGAGTTCCCTCGAGGACAAAAGCTTGCTTCTTTTCAAGTTCATTTCATTGCCCACCTCTAATGAGTACAGAACACAAAAGGAAAACATTGGGAACTCCGGCAAAGAGCAAGTCAGTTTTCCTGTCAGATTATGCTCATTCATCTTTCTGTATAATTCATATAGGAGGGCTATGAGTATTTCACAGCTCCCAGATTAAGGAAAGGGGCCTAAAGAAATAATACTCATTCACCGCATGTTCTTCAACAAATTCCTCCAAGTAGTACAGAGACCATTCCACAATCTCACTAACTTAACTTAAAGTTAAGGGCCAGAACCTTATCCAGTATAGATCAGTATAGTTCCATGGCAGTCACAGAAGCAGGGCCAGACCGAGCCATTCCGGCGCCCTGGGCAGACAGTTTAATTGCGTCCTGGGTTGGGGAAGGGCGCATGCGCGGCCCCGCCCCCGTGCCGGCACGTGGGAGAGGGCGAGCGGAGCTGGTGGCGGCAGGACGCACATGCCTGGCCCGGCCCAGTATGGCTACTGCTGCTGGCGCGCAGTCCGGGACCGCCCGGGGCGGGCCAAGGTTGGCCGGGCAAGGCCCCGCGGCCACGGGGGAAAGGACGCTGCTGGCTAGTTCTGCTGGGATTAACGTGGCCCCCGCTTCGGGCGGCCGCTACAGGGTGGCCGCTGGGAGCTGCTGCAGCCCGTGATCCAGGAACCGGGTGCGCGGCACCTGATGGCAGCAGTAAGGGGCACCATGCCTTAATCCGGCCCTGCACAGAAGCTCTGCTGGTTTATACCATCTGCGGATCTAGTCCTACATTTATGACAAAATACAGAAGAGTTACCATATGCAGTAACTCTGATATGCTAGCTCCTCCAGATTACAGAGTGCCATGGACACAAACAAAGCATTTAGGTCTCTGATCTGCCGGTTTAATCTCTATTTCCAGTTACTTGTAGACACATTATACAACTCTATGAAATGCACTGTACATGGCAGAATGCAACAGGGGCATACCCATACACTTCACATCCAGGCCCGCTCACTAGCCCCAGCTCTGCTCTGGCCCCACCACTTGCCTTGCTCCACCTGCCTGTGCTTCTGGAAGGGAAAGGGGTCAGTGGCTTGTCCTGATTCATGCCCATCCAGGAAGCAGGGACAGGATACAGAGACTTGCTCTGCTCTGCCTGCCTGCTTGGCACTCCTGCCAGGGCTGGGCAGGTGGAGGGGGCAAGTCCCCACCTTTCAGCCCCTCACCTCCCTGAAGCACTTGTGGGGCATGTGCAGTGGAGCAAGCCTTCCATCCCCGTCACGGGAGTGCCAGAAGGGCAGAGCAGGTGCACCCATTTTTCCAGGGTCCCAGGTTGGCCCAGTGGCTAATCTGCCACTGAGAGGAGAGTGAGTGAGTAGGTGGCTGGAAGCGGTAGAGGATATCTTCAGAAAAGGTAGGTACTCAGCACGGGGGAGCTAGGCCTGGTGCGGGGCAATGGGACCTGGAAGGGAGCGAGGAGCCACGTGTGCCGGAGAGCAGTATCTCCTCCTAGAGCTAAGTGCATGCCCAGGGCCCCAGAGAGCCCATGATCAGACGGTCCATCCATCACCCCCAGCCAGGTGAGCTGCAGGGGGTGGGAAGAGGCTGGCTTCCCATCCCTCCTGTCCTCTCAACTCCCTCTCTCCCCCGTAATTGCCTGCCAACTAGAAGGTAGAGCCACACAAATATTCCATGCTGGCTACTCCACTGATATTAAAACAGAAATAGTATTCTATGCCCTGTTCCTCAAAGCAACATACAGAATCTTTAAAAAAAAAAAAAAAAAAAGAATGGATGGATGGATGGATGCAGTAGCTGCTTAGGTCTATATGGTAAATTATTCATCTGGAGTTAATACGCCTGGAATCCTTATCATGATATGCAAGCTATTTCATCTGGTTTCCAACAAAGTTCTCTACAAACAGAGCATTATACATACCCGTTGCACATGATCCTTCAGACACCACAAGTATTTCACTCTGCTGCTTGCAGGCAGCCTGTCTCAAGTAGCATTCGTTTTGATAGGTATCGCCATTGGAGCCACACACTGGCACATAGTCGCTGTTACACTAATGAATGCAGAAAAGGAAAGAATGTAATTAGTAACAACCACCAAATGGTGCCATGCCAATCCATTCCCCACCCCCCTCAAAAAAATAAAACACCATGAAAACAACAGGAGATTAGAAACTGCCCGATCCTTGCTTACTCTTTATAAATCTATCATTATTAGTAGGACTACAGGAGAAAACCTGAAGGGATATAAACAGTCATGCTTCAGAGCACAACTTGACTTCTAATTGACAGGTGTGAGGAAGAAACTTCCCATATGGTCTAGTTATTTTATAACTGTCCACTATGGACTTTCATATCTTTAAAGTAATTGGTGCTGGCTATTCAAAGACAAAATGCTAGACAAGATGTACTACTGGCCTGCTGCGGTATGGCAATGCATGCACTCCCACTCCATTGGAAGATAATAGGCACGAGTTGTCTCATAATTAAAATTGATTGGGAAACAATCATCATGGATTTTTTAATGAAAATAATCACCAAAGACACGTCCGATTTTTCATTAAAAATGTTGACCTTTGAAAATTTTCAAAAAGCTTTCGTTACAGCATTTCCTTGAGTTCAGAGTTCTCCTTTGCATGTTGAAGGCATCAGGACCAGAACTGCAAAGCATGTCATAAAAAATGCTAAAGATCAGAGAGACTGAATAATATACATGTTATCAGCTCATCTGAAAATTCTGCTCAGTATTGTCAACTATCAGTTTTATTTTTCTCCATTACCATTACCAAAAGAACACGTTTTTTTTACCCCTGCTTTTTCATTTTAATAAAAATAATTCCATTTTATAATGGAAATTAGGCAACCTACAGGGTGTAGTTATCATAAGATAATCACACTCTGAGGTATTAAAGATACTTGGATGTGCCCTGTACCTGATAATTATGCCGGGGATATGATTATCTCATGATTACTATACTCCTGATATGCCTCATTGTTTAATTATAACAAAAGTAATGATCAAGATTATTATTTACAAATGATCACCTCTGTTTAAAAACCACATAAAAATTAAAAAGTCACACTATCAATTTAGCTATCTTATGCCATGAAGTGTTTTATGTTGTGCTAATACACTTGATATCCAGTATGAAACTGATGTCAATATGAATTTGAAATCTGCCTAGATACAAATGGCTACAGAAATGATTAACGCATACAGTTGTGTGAGTTGAATTAATTGTAGGCCTCCACACAGGGATCTAGCCAGGAAATTATTCATACTTGGTCAGAGAGACATTTGGGCTGATTCAAGAGAAGTGACATTTCCCTCTGTATTATATTTTCTTAAAACTCCCAGTCCTGCTATGTTTCCTAAACATACCAGCCAATGCTTTCTTCTTTTAGGTTTCAGCTCATCAATTCACAGATTTAAAACTATTGATTACAATGTTCTGGTTTGCCATTTTGAGGAATGCATTCTAAATCTGACCTGTGTCAAATACAGAAGTGTCAGAATTCATGCAGAAGCTAAAGAGTGATTTAGACAGAGCTGAAGGGTGATTTGGAATAGTTTACCAAGACAATTAACATAAACAAATGAATTTTTTTTAAAGCATGAAGGACTAAGTCTTAATTATTTTACACATACAGTTCCAGTGACACCACAGGGACTATTTATGGTTATGTGAACAGGATGTTCAGTAGTTGGTCCAGAATAATCTAACATTCACCACTATAAATACAAACACAAACTTTGATCCTGCTTCATGGAAAGCAGTTGCAAATTTCCCATTAGTTTCAGTCAGAGCAGGGTTTACCCATAGGCTACGTCTACACTGGCATGATTTTCCGGAAATGCTTAAAACGGAACAGTTTTCCATTATAAGTATTTCTGGAAAAAGAGCGTCTACATTGGCAGGATGCTTTTCCGGAAAAGCCCTTTTTCCGGAAAAGCGTCCGTGGCCAATGTAGACGTGCTTTTCCAGAAAAAAGCCCCGATCGCCATTTTTGCGATCGGGGCTATTTGCGGAAAAGACTACTGTGCTGTCTACACTGGCCCTTTTCCGGAACAGTTTTCTGGAAAAAGGACTTTTGCCCGAGTGGGAGCAGCATAGTTTTTCCGGAAAAGCAGCTGATTTCTTACAGTAGATCGTCAGTGCTTTTCCGGAAATTCAAGGGGCCAGTGTAGTCAGCTCGCAGCTTATTCCGGAAAAGCGGGTGATTTTCCAGAATAAGTGGCCCAGTGTAGACACAGCCATAATGTTTATGCCAACTAGCTTCAAAACAAGTCCTATTTTCCTTACCTATGTGAGTAACCTCATTACCTGAGATGTGGCTATTCATGTGCATAAAATGAGCAAGGTTTGGTGTAACAAGTGAAAAGGTGTCAAGGTTGAAATCCTGGAGCACTGAAGTCAATGGCAAAACTCTGATGGACTAAAATGTTGGGGACAGGATTTCACCCCAAATTCTGTGCATTTAGTAGAACTTCACAAGGTATTTGAGAGACTATTGTGTTCTATGGCGGATGCTTCTATGCCTCTATTATCCATTCTTTATCCCATTATCTATACATTTTGATACACCGACAAAGATAAAAAAAATAAAGCTGCTGCTCAGCAACAGATAACGTGGGCACGTGAAGCTTTCAGAGGGTGCTAACTAGGGTCCTGAGCTCCAGTGACATTGAAGAGCAGGATAAAAATAATCGCAAATAAAGTGGGGGAAAAAAACCCAACATGATTGTCAGAATATCATAATCTACCAGAGCTGGATTCTGATACTTTATAACAATGGAAAACTGGCATTCACAGCTTTCTATTGGTACATGAAGTGTTTCTTTCTGATCCTAGAGGTTGCTGGGATACTGGATTTTGACTATCACCATTCCTTCAATCCATCAGTACATTCTGGGCATTGGCTCAGGACTAAGTACACCAAGTCTTAGACCTTGGGAGGAGTTTCAGCAAGGGCCAGATCATGTCAAAACTCCCATTAGCGAAAATGGCAAACTTCCATATTGTGGAATGCTCCCACTCACTTCTGTACTTTTAACATATATTTGCTTAACCCAAGCAAGGAAGAACAATAAGCATGCCCTAATTTAGCCATGCACTGGTTACTGACTACCTTTCATAGCATTTGGAAATTTGTATACTTATGATCATAGGCACAGGAACATTTTGGCTTCACAGAGTTTATGAAGTTTCTTTAGCACAAGTTTATTTTCCAGAGAAGCTGACATACTTGTGTAAATCCTGCTCATGTTAGCACTACAAAACTGATTACTTCTTACTCTCAAAAGCATGATTTGATTAATACTGTCACCACTCTTCACACATTTTTAGCAAGCAAAGTAATATGAAAATGCATTTCAATAATACACAACTCACAACTCTGTAACTAAGGTCCCGATCCTGAAAACACACAAGCATATGTGAGGAGCCCCACTGAAGAAAATTCAGCTACTCTCATAAGAAAAGTTATTTGTGTGTGTAAATGTTTTCAAGATCAGGATCTAACTGTCGAGAAACAAACCCAGCACCAACTGAAATACCTAACTACCTATTAAGACATTTTTGTGTTATCACAGAGGGAAAAGAATAGGGGCTAAGGCAGTCTAGTTCAAATTATGACATCATAAAATATTTGTTAATTCTGAATGCTTCATCTTATTTCCTATAGCTAACAATGTGGTCCTATGAGAGGGAATGATTAATGGTCTGATACATTAATACCCAATGAACACATAGGGTGTGCTCTAACACAAGAATAAATGAATTTCTGCTCCTATTGAAACAGATGTGGGGAGGATACTCACATGAATACAAGTCCCCCACCAGGTGAAATCAATGGGTGATCTATATTTCTGTAGTGTTAAAAAAGCAAAAATGACTCAATTAGGGGGAAAACCCTGGCCATTTATCTTCTGCTTGGGGACAGAACCACACCCAAGTAATCCAAAACAGTCTGGTTTTAATTTGCCTTTCAAGCAACAAATGTTTATTATGTTAAATCAATTTATTGGACACTGTTTGAACCAGTGTTATAAAAAACAGGTACAAGAGTGGCCAACCAGAAATTTTCAGTAGCATAATAACAACCCACATCTTTGCTTTCCAACTGCAGTAAAAGCCCCTAGCAAGTACCAGAGAAAACATAAAACATGATTAAACTGATGAGCACTCTTTTGTTGATTTGTCCATTGTCACTGTAAACAAGTGTGCATGGAAAGTGCGTCTGAATTCTGACTGAGCAAACTCCCTCACTTGAGCCCTATGGTTTTGTGTCTGTATTCCATACACCCCAAAAGACACTTAATGCAGTACTCAGTCAGTCCCTGATACTGCATTAGAATTCATTCTCTCCTACAGTGGCATATTTTTCATGCCTACCAAACTGCCCTGAGCTGCATGATGAGCCAAGTTACTCCCTACTTTAACTCTAGTAACACACGGGATTTTCAGAAGCACAAGAATTACTTTGACTCTACCAAACCGAGAGCATCAGCTACACAAGTGTTGGCATTGTCTGAATAGCAGCACGCATAGATAGCTTGCATTACAAGCTCACATTCAAAGATGTGACTCCATGAATGGCCAAAACAAAAAGTAAGAGCTCTCAATTCATAAGGGATCTGATCCAAAATCTACTGAAGCTAACAGAGAGTTTCCCACTGACTTCAGAAAACTTTCAATGAGGCCCACAATCACTTGGTCACTTTACTCTCATGCCATGTAAGATTATAAACATTACCAGATGATAAAACCTGGCAAATCTGTATCTCATTTCTCCAATATATTTCAACTGTCCTCTTTCATATGTTTTTCAAGCATCAGTATAGATATTACTGATCTACTAAATCCAAGAGAATGCATCCTACTGAATTTTACTAAGGTTTCTTTATTCTAAGTCACCAAAGACTGGCATGATTCCTTGGGAAAACATAGCCTCCACTGTATTCCCTTCCATTAGCGAAGTCTTGGTTTGCTTCTCCCAAGTGGTACATTGCTTTTAAACCAAGTGCCAATGCTAAATTGTGACGAAACACAATAGCATAGTGTTCTCGATGGACACTGTATAACTTAAATGTCAGTGGCACAGCACAGGTATTAGCACCAGGCAACAGCACAAGTCACAAATGTTGATTGCATTATAGGGTTTCCTGAGGAAAGAAAATGTCTAAATAACTAAACATGTTACAAATGCTGATGTTGCACCACACAACTCTCTACATTAACATTTATTTTAAATATGAAATGTGTGACCATATGTAAACTGGAAATTTAATAAAAGGTACAGGATATATACGTATTATTTCTGTCAATGAGAAAATGCAATCATTTAATGTTAAATACCATAACTTTAGTAAAGCAATTGTTGGTGAGATATTATTTCATTTTTGATATTGCGACTTTTTAATTTTTTCCTCCTCAGATATGATATTTTTGCCTCTGGTAATAAAAATAATACTTGGCATGCTTCAGAGTAAGTAGTCTATCAAAATGCTCAGTAATGAATTAAAATCAGTCATTACAGATGAGTACAATACTGAACCATTCAGTCTGTTGTACTGTAACTATTTTAATGGTTATAAAAGTTTTACATCTTAATAAAGTTGCATTAAAATGCAAAAAGCCACCAAAGCACATTAAGGTGTGTGTGTATATATATATTTAGCATATCCTGGTACATTCTCAAAACTCAATAACTTGTACAATTTTTATCTGGATAATTACGCAAAGCACATCTCTTTTCAGAGTTAGGCAAAACACACTAGAAGAAATACTTTCTGATTAAACAGTATGACCTTTAGACTTAGCTGAATGGAGAGGAAAGAGAGAAAGAAGGTGTTTGTGTGTGGGGGGAAGGGAGAGGACGAGGGAATCAACAATAGCCCACAAAAACTATCTACCACCTAACGGAAGTTTGTGATTTTGGAACAGTGGGGAGGGCTATTTTTTTAAATCTGGCATACAATCAAAAGCATTGCCACTATGCAACTTTACTGCAAAAAACATATAAGCATGTTTCAAAGCCATTTCTGTAACTAGAACAGAACACTGGAGTGTGTAAAGCATGATCAGTATCTTTGTAAATTTGGAAAGAACTTTAAATACTTGTTAAATGGGCACATCAACAAAATCACACATACACAACCTGAAGATGAAGACCCCAAAGGGACATTTATAACTGCAGCATCTGCATTTTCCCAGAGAAACTTATGTCTTTTTGACATCAGTTGGCTCTCCTGCCAGCTCTTTACACTTGCTGCCAGGTTTTCCCTCTAACTTCACTGCATGTAGAGAAATAATTTGCCAAGTGATAGGTTGTAAAGGGAGACCTCTGATTTGTATTCTCATTAGAGAATTAAAGAATGAAACAGCAATCTTCTTACCTTGAACTGACAGACGCAAGTCACGCTGTCTCCAATTCTTAAACACTCCCCATCAAATTTACAGGTATTGGTGTCACAGAGAAAGAGATCATTTTCTCTGTCATCATAACCTCAAATGTAAACAGAAAAATACTGTCAGCTTCAGTGTGGAAGGATATACAATACAGGGTGACTGCTTTTCTAATTTACACAGCACCATAATCTTGTTGATGAAAGAATACAATGTGGATGTTCTGTCCTTCCCTGTTTTCAATTATCCACACTTCATGTTCTTATTCCCCACACTTCCACCCTCTTTATTCTGTTAAGCAAACTCCAGTTCCTCAGAAATGATCCAGTAACTGGTGCATTTTTTTTCTTTGGTTGGTTCAACATTTTCCCATGCAATAGTAGATCTTTGGGTCTAAAGTCCAAATTGAAATTTCTCCAGACTATACTGTAACAAAGCCCCAATAATAAAGATAAACAGGCTGTGTGTTTTCTGTGATGGTCTGTCGGATTCCAATGAAGATTGATCACCTCTAAGTTAACAGGAGAGGTGCCAGGCTCTTCACAAGCTGCTGAGTGAACCTCGCTCTTTCCCTTCAGTTTTGCAGACAAACAAATCTGGCTGAAGATTTAGTTCATGAATGCCAGCGTGAATTTCAGATTTCACTAGTTGCCTTCCCGCTCCAACAGCATGTAGTGAGGCATTAAACAAAACAGCTATACTATACCCCAAATCCATTTAGATTTAATGCCATTGATTTTTAAAGTTCCTAGTGCTTCTAATCACATCACTGGATATTACACATGAAAAGAGTGAAAATTGCTTTATGTCATCCTATTATATAAGACACATATATTATTACCTTGAGGGCTGCTCTTTTATCAGAATCCTACCAAAAGGTCTAATTGCAGAAATACCTGGAATATTAATGGCATCGCCTGCTGACCCAAATATTATACTCCCTGTAAAGTCTGTGACTTGAAGGATGATTAATAATTGGGATCAACATATTTTGAGAGACCAGGGTGGGTTTTTTTCAATCAGTGGATAGACAAGCATTTCTTGTCTCCCAACCTCCAACTCTCTCTCTCTCTCTTACACACTCACACACTTAAATTTACATCACTTTGTCACTGAAAGAGACTGAGTGATTTTGCTTCACCAGAAGCCTGCTAATGGGTTTGGAGACCTCTCTCCCTCTTTCTGCATATAAAAAAGTGCCTCAGAAAGAGGGGTGCTCAGCTAGAAACACATCCACAGGCACTGACAAACAGTGGTTGTATTGAAAATACTGCATAAATGGTAAATAAACTCCATGCAATGCACTGATACTGTATTAAGGGCTATGCTGATCAGACACAAATCCAGCTCCCAGTTGATCTAAAAGGGCAAGAACTCCGATCGGGTCCCTAGCCTCTTCCTTATTCAATTAGTACATTTCACCCGCATTCTGTCTGGCAGGCACTTTCCAGGCGGGCTGAAACTGACCAGATAAAGAGGAAATGCCTGTTTGATAGCAGCCCACAGAAGAAATTGAGGAAAGAGGCGTTACTTCTTGATCACTTGCGGCTAGCTACCCTGCCCTTTGGTCCTGTGAGTAGCCTGTGTGACAGCTGTAAATGGTTCCTGTGCTAACTTGTCTTCAGAAACTAGAAGGTTTACAAATTGAATCCAATATAAACGAAGAGAGAAAAGCAAACCAAACCCCATGCCTACAATAAAATCGAAATGTCTGGAAGCAGCGACAAACGGGGTCTTTGCCTAACAGGATTAGCCTTATTACCAAGAGTTGCTAGCACTGACTCTTGCACTTTCTGCAAAGAATCAGCATTTCTCTGACAGCCACAACGTGATGTATTGCATTGTCTCTCCCAAAACTGTTTCTCTCCCAAACACTGTTCTCACTTCTCCAACGTTTAAAGAAACAACCAGCAAACAACCTCCCGCCCCCCACACCATGGCACTGATGCGTTTTGCGGGATCACATAACGACACTGTGTCCAGCCTAGAACAAACTAGGGGCTGCATTGCTGAACAGCCAACCTCAAGCAGAGTGTAGGGGAGATACTGAACCCTCCAGGCACTTTCTGCCCCGCTGTCCAGTCACTCCTGTGCAAATAAATGCACCCTGGCCAGGCGGGGCTCGCCCTGTCATTTGCAGTCCGCGCCAGGAGCGGCGGGTTTTTGGGACGAGCCCTGCCCTGGATGAGGCTAGCGGGAGGCAGGTGCAGGGGGTCTGGCTCGCAGCTTACCAGAGCAGTTCCAGCCGGTCGGCGTTTGGCAGTCACTTAAGGAGGTAGGGAAAGCGGCAAGTTTCACCGGCCGGGCGATGAGGAGTAACATCACCGGCAGCAGCAGCCAGCAACAGCAATCGCCAAGGGTCCAGCTGCCGCCGCCGCTGCACTGCCGAGGGGGGGAGGTGTCCGCAAACACCATGACTTCGGAACTCGGCGGCAGGCGCGGTCTCGGGGCAGGCTAGCGTCCCGGGGGCTCCGGCCAGCAGCAGCAGCAGCAGCTCCGTCCCGGCATGTCGCTCCCGAGAGTTTCACAGCAGCGGCGCCCGCCGGCCAGGTCCCGCGGCCGGGCTCAGCCCCAGGCGGCGGCCGGGCAGCAGCAGCAGGGCGGCGGCAGCGGCCATAGGGCTCCGGGCGGGCTGGCAGGCGGGCGGGAGGGAGGGAGTCAGCGCGCTCCGCAGCCCAGCGGCCGCCGCCTGCTCTGGCGCTCTGCCGCCCGCATCCCTCTGGCGCGGGGGAAGCAGCAGGTCCCTCAGCCCGCCGGGGTCACGTGGCCGAGGCAGCCCGGCCGCTGATTGGCGGAGCGGGATGCAGGTCCCCCGGCAGGGCGGGGCCGGCGGCGGCGGGCGGAGGGATGCTGAGGCTGCGGCGGCGGCTGCGCGGGCCCCGCTCCGGGCCGGACAGTGAAGGCTCCGCGCTGCACCGCGGAGAACTGGGCTCTGCTGACAGCGCCGCCCGCCGCTAGGGATGCACCGCCCGGGCTGGAGCGGCGCTTCTCCGGACTCCCCGCCGCACCGGGACCCGCGGCAGCGGAGGGAGCCGGGAGGCTCCAGGCAGGGCGCACCCTCCCGAGACTGCACAGGCCCGCGCCCCACGCGTGCACACGGAGGCAGTCCCCGGCTTGGGCTCGCTGCTCCCGCGCCGGTCCACGCGTGACTCGCAGCGGCGCGCCTGCGAGGAGCCCGGGCTCCGATGAAGTTTCTAGCAACTGCCCCCAAAGCGGATCTGTCCGCTCGTGGACGTGTTGGGACGGGGCTGGGGGCGGGGGAACGGGGGTGACGGGTCGGCTTGAAAGCGGACAAGCAGCCACCGCAGGGAAAAGGGTGAAGAGGAGGCGACACTGGTCCTGCCCAGAAGGCAGCAGCCCGCACCAGATCTCGGCTTGAGCAGCGGCGCGGCGAAGCAGAGGGAAGAAAAACGCGCGGTCACGGTGGCATGCAGGGGCTCTCTTAGCCTCACGCATTTAAGTGCTGGACGGGGGAGACCGTGACACTCCGCGGGAGCCTCTGTCTGCCCAGGCCGGCTGCAGGAGCCGCCTGGCGTCCGCTGCTCCTTTCGCAGCTACACCCCCTCGCTGAGCGCCCATGGGGCGATTCCTGCTGCCTCCCTTCCTCTCGCCTCCCCTGTCGCCGCGTCCCACGAGAGAGGCCCGCACCCCAGTGGCGCTCTGCAGGGTTCCCGCCGCGTAGTTTTCTGCCGCGCACAGAACAGGGGTCGGGGAGCGCCCCGCGCACCCAGCGCCTGCCCCTAGCTCCGCGGTGCGGACGCCAGGCCCCCTTGCGCTGCAGACAGCAACAGACAGGGATGCGCCCCGTGCAACCTCCGCACCCCGCCCAGCCAGTCTCCCTCCAGCTCCGAGGCGCGCACAGGAGCAGGGTCCCTCCGCAGGCGGTCTCTGGTGGCCAGGCGTGACGACCCCCATCTCCCCCTCAGCCTCCCAGGTGGAGCGCCCAGGCGCACAGCCACCCCGCCCCAGCAGTGAAAAGCGCAGCTGGGCCCCAGCTTCTCGCTCAGGGAGGCTCCATCCAAGCGCGGATCGGCTGGCCCGGACGGCATCAAAGAATCGGGGTGGGGTTTTTTTTTCCACACGCAGCCGCCGGATCCGTGAAGGAAAAGGCCGAGACATTAGCGAGAAGGGACACCCCGCAACGCAGGGCGCCCGCAGTCCCAGGGCTGCTGCACCGGCTGGCTGCGGCAACAGTCCCAGCCCACGAGGCAAAACACATCAGGGGCGTTGAGATCGCGGGGGACGATTGAGTAACTCGGCTGCAGCCAAGCATCTTTGCTCTCCGCAGCGGAGCCGCTCCGGCAACTCATCAGGCTTCTGAGAATAAACCGTTGCATTACCCTAACTAAAAGGAAAGCCATTACTAAGTGTTTATGCAACATGAAGGAACGGGATCTGGCCGGGCTCCCAAAATAAAAGAGCCTCACTGAGCCCTGCAACCTTTGAACGGTTTAAAACGGAGTGGAAGGCTAAGTAAATGCTCACTGCTCATAAATTCCTTCTTTAGCGTCCCCTTCCCGTACAGTGAAACTCCAGCGGAGTTAATGGTCTTAGAGAATCAGCAGCTACAATTGCATCCATCATCCCCCCCCCCCCCCCCCCACCTCGCTCCCACACTCCTAAATTATTAAGCACAGCAAGAAATGTCACCTTACGTACTGGGGATTTTATGTAGCTTCGTTTAAGCACGTACGGGTTGTAGCACTCGCGGGGAGGGACCTGAAACTGGCAAGCACCACCGTGTGGCAGGAGAACATCAGTCGCTGAATACTGCGGGGTTGAAGCAATAAATAAAATACATCTCACGCACAGGGGGTTTTTCCTCCTTAGCTAGCGGCACCTGGCCTGAAGTGGGGAGAGGAGGAATCATAGAATCATAGAGCTGGAAGAGACCTCAGGAGGTCATCAAGTCCAGCCCCCTGCCCAAGGCAGGACCGATCCCAACTAAATCAACCCAGCCAAGGCTTTGTCAAGCCTAGACTTAAAAACCTCTAGCAGTGGAGAGTCCATCACCTCCCTCGGTAACCCATTACAGTACTTCACCACCCTCCTAGTGAAATAGATTTTCCTAATATCCAACCTAGACCTCTCCCACTGTAACTTGAGACCATTGCTCCTTCTCCATCCTCTTTGGAACCTCCCTTCAGAAAGTTGAAGGCTGCTATCAACTCCCCCCCCCCCCACTCTTCTCTTCTGCAGAATAAACAAACCCACATCCCCCAAGCAGGGATCAGAGCTGCATCAGTTGGCCTGAACCTGAATTTAACCAGGCACCAAAGCTCATGGCTCAGACTTTTAAAAGTGGGTGCTTAGAACAGATTAAATGGTGGTGTGATTTTCAAAAGTCCCCACTACCCACAGACCTACTGCTGCCCCATGCTTCTGACAATCTGGACAAATATTTTGGCACTCAAGTAAGGAGTTTAGGCACCCATTTTGTGAAAACCTCCTGGCCTGCATATTTGAGGAAGCCAGGGCCCTGTTTGAATTAATTAAAATATTTTATTTAGATGATACATCACCACAGAATATCCTCACAGGGGAACACCTGCAGGATGAGGCCAGAAAGGTCCAAGAGGCTGAATACATGGGATTTCCTCCTACCTGTAGTCTTCTGCATAGGGGGAAGGATTTAAGGGTGGCAGCTTCTCAACTCTGTGTATCCAAGGGGAAATCCCCCCCTCCTCCTTCCTGTGCTGGCCCTCTGCTTCTCCAGTTCCCAACCCACCTGCCGTTGCACTCTCAGGGCATGTCTACACTACAAAGATCAACCCCTCTGGAGGTCAATCTTCTAGCATTCAGTTTAGTGAATCTAATATAGACCCCTAAATCAAATGTTGAGGACAGTTACCCCTTCCTCCCACCCCCAGTGCTTGGTACTCCTTGTTCTGCAAGGAGTAAGGGAAACTGGTGAGAATGTGTGTCCCCTTCGGTGTCCCACATTGTGGACACTGCGGTGGCTTGGCTTAAGGTAAATAGCACTTTCCTATGTGCTTTCTTTCTCTTCATGATTTTATAGACCTCTATCGTATTCCCTTATAATCATCTCTTTTCTAAGCTGAACAGTCCTAAGTCTTTTAAAATCTCTCCTTGCAAGGAACCTATTCCAAACCCATACCCATTGTTATTGCCTTCTCTGTACCTTTTCTAATTCTAATGTGTCTTTTTTAAGGTGACCAAAACTGCATGCGATATTCAAGATGTGGGTGTACCATGGATTTATATAGCAGCATTATATTTTCAGTCTTTACCTATCCCTGGCCTTATGGTTCCTAGCATTCTGTTCATTTTTTTTTTGGACTGCTGCTGCACATTAAGCAGTGACAGTCAGACAAACTATCTATGATGACTTCAAGATCTCTTTCTTGAGGGTAACAGTTAATTTAGTTCCCATCATTTTCTCTGTATAATTCAGATGATGTCTTCCAGTATGCATTTCTATGTACTTATCAACATTGAATTTCATCTGTTATTTTGTTGCCTAGTCAGCCAGTTTTGTGAGATCCCTCTGTAAGTCCTCAAAGTCTGCTTTGGACTTAACCGATCTTGAGTAATTTTGTATCATCGCTTAGGAATATGTTGAATGGTATGGTCCCAGCACAGTGCCCCACTATTTACCTCTTTCCATTGTGAAAACTGACCATCTATTCCTATCCTTTGTCTCTTGTCTTTTAACCTGTTATTAATCCATGAGAGGATCTTCCCTCTTATCATAGAATCATAGGACTAGAAGGGATCTCAAAAGATCATCAAGTCCGGACCCACTCCTGTCAGGACCAAGCACCATCTGGACAATCCCTAACAGGAGCCATAGTCTATCTTAAATTGTCGTGATCTGGGGCAGCTAACCCTTTTGCCACTTTTTTCATCAGCCCTGCTGTGGTGGGTTTCTCCCCCCCCCATACTAGGATGTAATGTTTAAATACATTATGGTTGCTACTATTAACCAGTTTAACTATTCACTTCTCTGTGGTCCTATACAACATCTGCATGAAGCCATGGGGTGAACTGGTCAGATGACCCAGGATTGGATGTTTTTCTAAAAAATATGCTCTAGAAATAATTTTGTGGAAGTTCTATGGTCTATGTTAAACAAATGGCCAGAACAGAGCTCATAATGGTCCTTTCGGGTCCTGGAATCTATAAAGGGCTAGCAATATGAAGATGACATATAGCTTTGTTTATATGACCATGTATGATTATAACATCATCAGCAAGATGGCTCAGTGCTTGGACTGAGCTGTCCAACTCATGGATGTAGAAGAGCTGTCTGAAGCTAGACAGAGATGATGAAGAGTTTGCAGCTGTGTAGCAGTCTTCTTTGCTTGAAGAGTCACATCCACCACTGGTCAGCTCAGCTCAGCTAGTAATTTAGGAGTGCTCCTAGGTTCCTTACTACTGTTAATCTCTTACCTAACAGCCTCTCTTTCTGCCATCTCCCAAAGACTACATTCCCTCTCCATGAATAACTACTTGACTTCAGTTTTTCATGCTTTTGTCATCTCTTGGCTGGGCTACAGCAATGCAGTGTACTGGGACAAGAAACCTTCAGCATTTAGGAAACTCCAACGGTATGCTACAGCATAGCCCCTCAGCAACATAGGTGACCACAGGCACATCAAACCTGTTATCTGCTCCCTAGAGACAGAGAATTCTTGTGGAATTCTAGCCCAAGCCTGTGGTCTGAATGCTCAGGGATCTAGGGACCATCATTAAGCTCACCATCTTCTGCCCCAAGTGCAAGGCACAACAAGACATTCCACTGTGCATACTTCCCCCTGTGTACAAACATGTACAGATGTTAGTCTCAATGTTCAATACTTTAGTGGAAGGCACACAAATATGAGATAGGTGGTATCATTATTTCAACTACTACAGTGATGAGTGAAGTGTAAGAGCCTAGATAGAATAAAATAGAATAGAATGGACACTGACTAATCTCAGGATGAAGGGAACATACTGATCATCTAAAGCCAATTTTTTACCCTCCTCTCTTTACCCCAATCCTGCATTGAGCACAGCTGTGATGGAATAAAAAACCCTGCTCTGTGAGGGTGAGAGAGCAACTACAGCTATGAGTTCATATCCTCTCCCTAGCTTCTCTTTTTAATTTGATATAAAATAGTAATTTACACACAACAAAAACGGAAAGCTTGATTTTTAAGGACAGGCCAAAACCTTGCAAATATAATCTATCAATTTGGAATGATAGTAATAGCTTGTACTTTTGATATTTGTCATCTACCACAAATCACATCCAGTTTTCCCAAATTTCAGCCGACTACCCAGATTTACCAAAAGAGTCAGAAGTTTTAGCCCTGCACTTTTGTAAGGCCTACGCTACCATCTTAAGCGTGTTAGAGCACATTTTATGAACACAATATGTGTCATATGCTTGCAGGAATAAGCAATACATATGGTCCTGCTCTGATGCATATCAAAAGGGTACTGTTTGTCCATATCTGATTGCACAGATTTTATACTGCTTTCAGCTAATTCACAGATCTGAATGCAAAATACAACACACTTGGACATCACATGGATTTTTGATGCTCTCAGGGGTTCCTTTGGGTCTTTAAACCAATGAATAGATTACATTCATCTGCATGTTTTCTCTTCTCATTCATGACCAAAACAACATGGATTTTAATCTTCATTTGAACTAGTGAGTAATCCAAGCACATTTCATTGCCAGCTACTCAAATAAATTACAAATATTTTTTCAATATAATTAACTTTCACAGCACAAACTGGGAAAGAATACAAAAGAATGAAAAAAAAGCCTTTTTGTATAAACATGAGAGGGCTCAGCATTTCCTGGCATGTGACATGCCTCTCAGCAGATTGTGTCAGCCTTTGATTTTTGACTGAAACATTCCACAGCTTTGGTGGCAAAAAGCAGTCTTGTGATTTACTTTTCATTTCACCGAGTTTTATGCCACATATTAAGAAATAGGGGAAACTGAAGTGTAAAATATTATAGTAGATACTGGTACAGTATACAGCACAGATTGGGCTATATGAAACTGATAATAGGAACAATCACAAACAGGGCAAGAAAAAAGAGGATGAATGTCATTGTGAGCAGAGGCGCTGTACCCATGTTGGGCCCAGGATATTAGAGAGACAAGGGAGACGGGGTGATAACTTTTCTTGGCTCAACTTCTGTGAATACTCAGATTTTACTTTTTGGTTATATTTAAGTGCACTAAAATGTATGGATTCTGATACTTTATGTAGTGCAACTCTGGAGTTGTAAAATGCCACTTTTTGACAGGGCTTTTTTCATAGGGATTCAATGTTATTCAATGCCGTTCATTCCTGAAGAGCAGGGAAACCTCTTGAAGACAGGTAGAAGTTCACAGTTCTACCTACGAAGGTCAGCCACTCAAAAGCTCTTACTTTCTGATTGTAGTTCCTACAAGCCTCATTAGTAGCAAAATCTCTGATACAATAAACACTGAAAACCACTTGCTTCTCCCCGGGCAGAAAACAGTTCAATGGATTAAATTACATGGCAACTATTGAAAGAGTTATATATAAAAGGGAAAACTTTCCAATTGGTGACATTTGGCTTTTATTGTTAGAGTTGTTTGACTGACAGCTAACTATAGAACGGTGATGTGTATGTGGCACTATATTGCTGAAGGTGGGACAGCTCTGGACGTAGTTATAGAATGACGTCACTGCTATATGATGTCTATAGTCAGGCTCTGCCTGGTGTTGCTTCTGTCTGATAGATTATGTTCTGTGTGTCGTCTTTCCCTTATTTTCTGTTGCCTCCCCTCAGTTCTGCCCTGGCTCCTTTTCTTGGCATTCTCTTGTGCTACAAGAAGAGATGTAAGAATATTATTAGGCAGTATAATGGATATAGCTTTATTTGGTACTTACTTTTGATTGGTATTATTTCATTGGGAGTTTTAGAACTGTTCTCTATCATGCCATCAAAGCATTTCCTCAAGATAGCAGACAAAGTCAAAGGCATTTTCACTGGTGGTGGTGTTAGGGGAATTTGTTTTCAGCTAAAACGCCCATTGGCTTTGGGTTCTACGTAGGTGGAGAATAGGGAGGTGAAATTCACCCTCCCCAACACACACACAACCTGGGCTTCTGTGCAGCCCCCCTCTCCTCTGGTAATACTCCTATCTAGTACTAGAAAGAATCTAAGATTTTGACTTATGAAAACTTAAAGGCCTGGGGACTCACTGGTCTGAAAGGCTACCCTCCTCCCACTATGACAGACTGTCAGAGCTGTGGTCAGCAGAGGTGCCCAAGCCAACGCTCTAGTCATATGACAAAGTGATATTATCTGACAAGGCATTTTCCATGTTAGTGGTCCCTGGTCTTGAATCTTGGTCTGGGAGTCCTCAAGACAGCTGCCATATCTACCCTTCAATACAATGTCTGCTGAAACCTGGAGGGCTAAGAAGCTAGTAGGACAATAGTCTCAGTCAAAGGACCAACTACAGGAACTGGGATTGGTGAATTGCCCAGGTCCACCATTGGTCCAACCATGGCATGCTGGTTAAGCCAGGAGGAGGCACCAGAAGTTTGTCCAAGGAAGAAGGTGATTTCCTATTGTGGCTGCACAACTTGTGCCTTCCATCTGCACCCAAACCTGTTCCTAATTCCTGATCTGTCCTATCTCATTCCAACCTTTCCTCCTGTTCCCACGGTGCTCCTGCTCCTTTCTTGATCCTTGCCTCACCGTCAGTTCTGGCCTTAACACCCCACCTCCAATCATCAGTTACCAGTTCTGGCTCCAGCATTTGTTGTCTGACCTCAGCTCTGATCCTCAGCTTTGATTCCTGACTCTGGCTTGACCCCTGGCTCTAGTAATTAACAGCTGACTCTAGTGATGACCTTAGGCCCCAACTTGGATGCCTGCTCTGCCCACTAGACTTAACTCTTGCTCTGAATATTAGGCCAGACTGCCTATATCCTGGTCCACAACAGAGAGCACCAGAGCTTTGGAACTCATCCTCCATCCTTGCTCTGAAATAGTCTGGTTTATAAATCTCCAGGGCATACTGCAAGGCAGAACTGAGGGAGAGTTCAAAGATTCAGGAAGATCATCCATGCATCAGGTTCTGCACCAGTTTCCAACAGTGTCACTGACAGCAATTCAGACCAAAGAAGCAAACCTAACCAAATCTATTCTCTAAAGACAAAGCAGTACAATAAAAACAGGAGAAATAAGACTTTCCTTCCAGGAATCAAATTCACACAGTATATTTTCACTTTACGGAGCATGTGTACTTCAAAGATAAGCACTTTAGCCAGCAGTATTTATAGTATGGTTTTACAAGTTACAAAACTTTCCACACACGAAAGAACTTACCCTACCTATTTCTCCCAGTTGCTTAATTTGTTGATCTGTATCTTCGTTATCTTTGTTTTGTATACTACCATTCCAGAGACTGCTCAGTGAAGCTACCTCCTCAGCTTCTGGGGGGAGGAGGGCCAGAACATTAATATATTTTTGTCTTTGACAAGTTTCCTATTTACTATACCAACAATGACTATGGCTTTGCAAATGTCGTGAGATACATGGGTGAAAAGAATTGTGGGAAGCGTATCATATATTAAATTAGCCTATGTTCCCCACACTGTACATTATACGCAGATGAACCTGTTAAGAACATAAGAATAATCACACTGGGTCAGACCAAAGGTCCATCTAGCCCGGTATCCTGTCTTGCAACAGTGGCCAATGCCAGGTGCTTCAGAAGGAATGAAGAGAACAGGTAACCATGAAATGATCCATCCCATGTCATCCATTCCCAGCTTCTGGCAAAGAAAGGCCAGCCACACCATCCCTGCCTATCTTGGATAATTGCCACAAAGGGAACATTGTATACTATGCCTAACACCTAGCTAACATCTATTAGCTTCCAGGTAGATTTTAAAGGTGTTGCTTTTAATCTATAAAGCTCTACCTATAACAGCATGAAGCCAGCCTACCTAAGAATATATTTCTCTTCCTTTGAGACACTGCCACTACTTCCGTCAGCTGGGTTGAGAAGAGCCTAGTATCAGCTCATCCTGCTAACAGGAGGGGGTCAATATGGTGTTCTCATAAGGGCTCTTCAGCTCTGGATTGCCTTCCTCCTGCCTCAGGCCTGAGATAAACTGAATTTGCCAACGTGTAGGGCACATTTGTTTCACCTGGCCTTTGAACCGGGTAGATAAAGTAGTTCATTTGTTTAATGCAGAATCTATGGCAAAGGACAGATGGAAGGATGGAATGGATGAAAGTAAATACATTTACTGAAAGTGAATAAAGGAAAACTATCACCGCCTATGCAGACCCTGATCCCTCCCACGTCAAGTGCACAGAATAATGGGGCTACTGACTCTGGGTAAAACCAAATGCAGACTCTCTCTCTTGACCTAGTGCCTTAACTCTGATCCATCCTCAATATCTCCCCTGGAGATCTTTCCTGCAGCAGTCGGGGTGCATGCAGGCACCATTGCCACATAGACTTTGGCATCTGGCATATGTGAGCTTACCTGGAACAGAGGGCATTGTGTCAGCTTTTTGCACTGGAGCAAAGGCAAGGCATTCACAAATGCACTTTTCAGTTCCGCTTAAATCTATTCACGTCAAAATGCATAGTCAGAAAATATTTGCAACATGTCACTGAAAACTGTGGGCCAACCTCCCTCATGCCTGGAACCATTTATAAACAGGAAAGGGCCAACTAAGTCAATTGTGATTGTTATTGGTATTTTATCACCTAAGTATTCATTAAATCAAGAGAAATATCTGGTCTTTGCTTGTAGAGGTGCTAAGACTCTTGATAGTTTGTATGAGAAGGTTTCCTGTAGGGAACAGAAGGCAATATCCTTAGAATATTTATATATATATACACACAACCACCATGCAACACACACAGAAATATAAAGTTCAGCCATGGTTAAACAAAGTTGGACATCACAAAAGAAAGAGGCTTAGAGTTATACCTCTGGCACACTAATTATTCTAATTTTTTAATTAGAACAGGAAAATAATGTTTTATCAATACCAACATCTGACGAAGTGGGTCTTTGCCCACGAAAGCTTATGCTCCAATACATCTGTTAGTCTATAAGGGTATGTCTACACTACCACCGTAGTTTGAACTAGGGTAGTTAATGTAGGCAACCGAAGTTGCAAATGAAGCCCGGGATTTGAATTTCCCGAGCTTCATTCTCCCGTTACTCCTTGTGGAATGAGGTGTAGTTCGGAATAGGAAGCCTAATCCGAACTGCCTACTCCGTGCTGCGTGTAGCCGCGGGCATGGAGTCCGAACTAGCGGGGATTTAAAAATGGCAGCGCCCGGCAAGATGCAAATGAAGCCCGGGAAATTCAAATCCCGGGCTTCATTTACAACTTCGGTTGTCTACATTAACCACCCTAGTTCGAACTAGGGTGGTAGTGTAGACATACCCTAAGGTGCCACAGGACTGCTTGTTGCTTTTGCAGATCCAGACTAACATGGCTACCTCCCTGAACATTGTAAGCAACAGGCTTATTACAAATCACAGAAACATAGCTGATGTTCAAAGGGAAACTGACAAAATGCATGTTTTTCTTTTAACGTACAGCACCTATAGCAACCTGTAATGCAGTTTATTAAGCCTACTAATTTTCTATCTGTTCTGGGAGCTACTGATTTTATTCATACATTATGTACATATTTAGCTTTTGCTCAAAATGAAAAGAAAAGAAACCTTTAGAAAATTGGTAAGAACAGAAAAACATTTCACTCCTTAGCATGTAATTAATTTCTGATTAAAAAATGTCATCATTTGTATGTGATAGGAAAGAATATTTTTTTATGATCAGTCAGGCAATAGTAAGTATTATTTAGGAGTGATTTGAAGGCATGCAAACTGAAAACAGCATTTAAAAAATGCAAAAGAAAAAACTTCACCACCCTAAAGATGAGAATCAAATGATAACTTTGGAAAAATTATTTAACTTGAAGAGTAACTATATTCAAATGAGCACAGAGCTTGAACCACTAATAATAAAATAAAATGAAATGAAAGGGAGGAGGGCAATAATTTATACTTAAGTGCATAAAGTTCGTACTCCTTAGTGCATGCAAATATGTATGGTTATCTTGGGCATCGATTGCACATCCAAAACTAAAGTGACTTTTTCACCCCTACCTACATCCATAGGGCCAAAGCCTAGAAGACTGTGAGTGGAAAGGCCAAGTGCTGGGGAATTCCTGTGGAAGCTAACAAGGAAGGAATCCTCCCCCTCTCAACCAACACGCAACTCATGTGTTTCCCTCGTTTGAGAGAGACTGACCAGCAGAACTGCTTTGCTGATCCACTAGTTCCTCTCCTTCCCCACCTAGCTGTCTACCTAGATTCTCATATGGCTCCCCGTTTCTGCTATCTGGTCATTGTCTGTCTCAACATTTAATCCCTGCACTAGGAATACGTCTAGACTACATGGCTCCGTCGACGGAGCCATGTAAAATAGTTTACTCGGCATGGTCAATGAAGCGGGGATTTAAATAATCCCCGCTTCATTAAAATAAAAGTGGCCGCCGCACTGTGCCGATGATCAGCTGATCCGGCACAGTGCAGCAGTCTAGACGTGGCACGGTTGACAAGGGAAGCCTTTGTTGACCGCTCCGGTAAACCTCATTTCATGAGGCATACAAGAGCGGTCGACAAAGGAAGCCTTTGTCGACTGCACCGCGTCTAGACTGCTGCGCTGTGCCGGATCAGCTGATTGTCGGCACAGCACGGTGGCCATTTTTATTTTAATGAAGCGGGGATTATTTAAATCCCCGCTTCATTGACTATGCCGAGTAAACTATTTTACATGGCTCTGTCGACTGAGCCATGTCGTGTAAAGGTACCCTTGGACACACAGAATTTCCATGCAGGGAATGCACATTTGTTTAGAATACCCAGATCCTGTCCCCTTGTTCACCAGTGGAACTGCACTAACTCAGCTGGATGGGACAGAATGAGACAGGATATGACCTCAGCCTATACTTTTCTGAAAACAGCCATCGCTGCCCTAACTATACCTTTATCATATGCATGTCTGGTCTTTTTGTCACACAATCTATTACACTGTGGGAGCAGGGAAGGGATCAAAACAATATCCATTTCTGAGGCAGATGACTTCCATGCGCACAAATGAAGGCTCTGTCTATACTGAAGATTTATCCTGTTTTGTCAAGTCATTGGCATAGCTTTATCTGCTAAGCCCTGCGTGTACCCAGAGTAAACTGCTATAAATTATGATTTAATTGTTGTTTCCAGTAAGTGTAAGCTACACTACGGCAAATAGCAGCTTTACCTGTGTACACTAGAGGGTTGATCAGTACAGCTACCCTAATAGCTGGTCCCTGATAAATATAATTGGAGCAAATATCCAGTATAAACTATGTGTTTGATACTTCATCTATTAAGTCTATTTTGCATTGCTGAAGTGGTGCAAAGTGGACTTAATTTGGACACTTCATAAGTGATCTAATTTTCCATCCAACCTCCTGAAATAGCCACCACCACCCCCAGCATAAGAGCATAGACAGGCAGGGCACGACAGAATGTAATTCCTCTATGCTTTGTCCTCTACTGGTATAAGACCACTGTGGGACCTTATGCAGATGGCCTAAATTAAATCTGATCTTCAGCAGCTCTGATTTATGCCAGGGCAAGATGGTGCAGGATCTTCAGTTGACTCCTTGCAGCCTCTGAGAGATACTTAACTATCTGTATATAGGTGGGGAGTTAAACAATAAAGTGCCAGTAGATGGTGCTCAAGAATATGTAGCATAGTTGCTGGGTTTTACAGGACAAATACAACGTCTTTTTGTGTACTGCAAATGGTTTATTGTGTGCAACTCTTTGCAGAGAGCTCTCAAATCCTCCCTCTCCACTAGGGAGCTTCCTTCCGCAGGGTGGAGAATTCTTCTCTAAATATTTTTGAAAAGGTAAAGCAGCTATTTGCTTGACAATCTATGTGTAGGGGGGAAATGAGCAGAGAATGGACGTTGTGAATTCAGACTCTCTTTGAAACTCCAAAGTTCCCAACTAGGACATCCCTGATAAGTCAAGGAGAAAATACAAATACGTCCAGTGAAGCATGTTGGAAATTCCCCTACAATTCTCTAAGGGAGACGGACTCTTAGCAGGATGGAAATAGCTTGGTGAAAACTTCAGAAGCTTCTGTTTCTGTGTGAGAAGAGATATAACTAGTTCCAACAGGGTTTAGTAGTGAATAATTTACATTTTCTTAAAAAACTAACATTATAGCTGTCTCTGTTCAGAGCTGACTTTCTCAAGCATATGAGGACATGCTCCTAGGTTTGCACTGAGCAAATCTACTGTGGGTTGAAATGTTTTCAGTGGCATATTAGAGAAATAGACATGGTGCATTGCATTTTTGTCGTATTTTAGCAATAAACAAACTAGTACGTAAATAATAAAAAGTCCTTACTGCCATATCAAAAATCTTAGTGTCGATTTGAGCAGTGATTTATTTTCCAACCCCAGATTCTGTGAACTGAGGAATGATAACAATAGTAAAAGCAATCAAATTCTTCCACCTATTTCATCACTGCTAAGGTATGGGAGAGGATCATTACTGCATTTATTTTTACTCACAGCTGACTACAGAGTATTCACTGGAAATTTTGCTTGAAAATGTATTTGATATTGCATTAAATTTGCCTCTGGAAAGGCATCAAAGTGCCATCAAAAACTCAAAGCACGCCCTGAGGCCTGGGCCTCTGAACTGTGCCATATTTTCCCAATCAGCAACCCAGTCTATATTTATTACATCTCCTTCTGGCTCTTATTTTCATAATAGGAATGCTGAAGTGATTGAGGACTAGATAATTTTCCCGTGTAAGTTTCTGTACTCGTTAGACTTGAGAGAAAATGTAATTGTTATTTTCATAGTCCCTTTCCCTATAGGCACTCTGACACTTTCTGAGAGCAAAGTAGTGAGAAAATGTAATTGCTAAACTCTCACACACTCATCATTAGACTGAGGAGACCCTTTTCTCTCAAATTTGATTATTAAAGGCAGCTATAGAAGTAGAATTGTATAGTTGCTCCTCCTATTGTAATGGCAGAAAAGAGAAAGGCTCATAATCTTAGTGTTGCTACAGCGTGATTAGAGGAGTACATACAATCTCATTGTCTCTATGCTTGCATACAATCTCATTGTTTCTCTAGTTTGCAATACCAAAGTAATGTATTTGACCATGACTACTCTAAAAGCAGTACCAGTAATCTTACAAAGAAGACTATTTTCACAAGGTATGTAGATGAAGTTTTAAGGACCCGAAAGGTGTTGATGTATATTGAGTTTTGAGTGCTGGTCTGACCCAAGAACATTTAGTAAGCTAATTACACACTGTAGAAATTTGTTGAGAGTCAAATTTATTAACACTTTTAATGTTTGCACTGCACTTCAGTTGTGGATTGGTGCTGCAGCTTCATAAACCAGGAAATTCCAGCCCTTCTTTTGAGAACAGCATCCATTAGCCACACTTAACCCAAAGCATTTCTTTTTAATTTAAATGCTAGCTGCCTTAATAGCTTACTGCCTTAAATGTTCTTTGATACTGAGGCATAAAGCTTTCAAACTGTGCACAATCAAACATAAGGGGTCTGTTAATGCTGTGTGCTGGCACGAAACGTTATTTGGAAGATAGAAAGGTGATTAGCACCTTTTAAGCTTTTCAAAACCAGAAAGCTAAACCAGTCTGGATTGAATATTAACACTGCATATAAAGTTCTTTAACATCATATGTCCTTATAGTAAAGGTTAGCACAGTGGTTTTAGCAAATGAAGTACAGCAAGCAGAAGTTCAAGGCTTTGTGATCTATGGAAGATAGTAATATATTGGGTAACAATAATACTGTCCTTCAATCACACAGATGCACTGCCATGACATCTATTTGCTAGAACATTTGACATCGGGTAATTTTTTATGGGCGAGAGAATGAATGACCATTACATAAAGAAATGGATATTTCCCTAATCTATTTTAGTTCATATTTTTGGATTGGTTTGTGTCACAATGGAGCTTAACAAAACAGTCCAGATTCTGGCTTTTGCCAAATATGCTGAAGTTTTCTCATCTTATTCATGGGAGTAATTCCATTGATATCAGTTGAATATGGCATGCAGGATTTGACTAAGACCAACATTAACTGCCACTGGACAATCCTCTATGCCAGGCGTGGGGAACCTAAGGCCTGGGGGCCAGATGCAGCCCTAGTTTGCCTGGATCTGGCTCCCCGGGGGCTCAGGGTTCCCCCCTCCAGCATTAGGGAGCCTGCATTGGTGTTCCACTCCCCACCGCCCCCTGCAGGGCAGGAGCGCACAAAATCTACTAGCCTGTCCCCCTAGGTTCTAGCGTGTGAGGGGAATGCAGAGAGTGTCTTTCTCCTACTCAGTTGGGAGCCATGTCAGTGAGAGGGTTTTTTTTTGGGGAGGGGGCTTCTCACTTGTGTGTGTCCCCTGACTGATCTTTCTGTCCTCCGACCCAAAAAAGGTTCCCCTCACTCCACTCCTGCTCTATGCCAGCCCCCCAACAGAAGTCAGACTGATTCCTCTCAGCACATGAATAGCGTAGCTGGTTGAAATGTTGGGGATTCCTCTCCTACTCCCAGGAAGTTGAAGACAAAACTAACAATTTCATTGTCCCGTGTTTTGAAATGCCTCCTTCCTTTATTTTGAATGGTCAGGGCTTTGATTTTTCTTTGTTTCTCTGACTTTACCTTGGCCCTTTTTTCCAATGGACAAGTTCATTCTAAACAAGTTCTAAACAAGTTTAAAAAATTACAGAAACAATACTATTTAACAGAGGGGTAGCTGTGTTAGTCTGAATCTGCATCGGACAAAGTGGGTCTTTGCCCAAGAAAGCTTATGCTCCGATAAATCTGTTAGTCTACTTCTCATTGTTAATGCTATTTAAAACATTCTTCATGCTTTTATAGTACAAAACAAAATTAAGGGCAAGAAAGTCTCCTCCCCTCCTTCCCCAATTAGTTGTCACTTACAAAGTGTTCATAGAAAAAAGTATCAACTTTTTTCTCCAAAAAAAGTGAAAGTGTTTTTTAACACTCACTTTCTCTAATGGCTGCATACGGATTGTGTGCATAACTATGACGGTTAGAAATTGTATCTATTTTTTTCTGTACAGTTATAATGATATACCATATAGAAGCTTCATAGAATTTATAAATACTAGAACTGGAAGAGACCTCGAGAGGTCATCAAGTAAAGTCCTCTGGCCTCATGGCACCATCTAGCTCAGTGTTTCTTAAACTGAGGCAGTCAGAGGTGTGCCGCAGAGAACAGAATTTAAAATGGCCACCCTTAAAGGGACAAGCAACCCCTTTTTTTCCCCCCTCAATAACTTCCCCCGACCCTTTTTCCCTCTGAACCTTTTTTTTTAAATCCTTTGTGTTCCTCATAAAAAAAAATATTGTTTGGTGTTCCTCGGTCTTAAAAAGTTTAAGAAATGCTGATCTAGATCATCCCTCAAAGGTGTTTGTCTAACCTGCTCTTAAAAATCTGAAATCATGGACATTTCACAATCTCCCTACGCAATTTTAGTCCAGTGCTTAACTGCTCTGACAATTAAGAAGTTTTTCCTAATGTCCAACCCAAACCTCTCTTGCTGCAATTTAAGCCTGTTACTTCTTCTCCTATCATCAGAGGGCAAGGATAATAATTTTCCCCCTTCCTTCTTGTAACACCCTTTTAGGTACTTGAAAGCTGCCATCATGTCCCCTCTTAGTCTTCTCTTTTCCAAACTAAACAAACTCAATTCTTTTAGTCTTCCTTCACGGGCCATGTTTTCTAGACCTCTGACCATTTTTGTTGCTCTTCTCTGGACCCTCTCTAATTTCTCCACATTTTTTTCTGAAACGTGCCCAGAACTGGACACAATACTCCAACTGAAACCTAATCAGTTCAGAGTAAATCAGAAGAATGACTTCTCATGTCTTTCTCACAACACTCCTGTTAATGTATCCCAGAATGATGTTTGCTTTTTTTTGCAATAGTGTCACTGCTGACTCATATTTAGCTTAAGATCCAGTATGGCCCCTAGATATCTTTCTGCCTCATGGCAGGTATGTCTGGAGTCACTTTGCCATCATAACATGAAAGTCCTTTAAAATTAACAGACCCCTTGTTATTCCTTCAGGTGCTTTGTTAAGTAATTCAGCAGTGCTTTGATGGTGGCACCTATTAAAAATGGGCTTAAAAAAGAAAGGCAATACTAGATTCCTAGGTCTCTACATGCCATTTAAGATAAATTTGTGCCCACTGTTGTGGTATTTCATTTTGTTTTGGCGAATGGCTCTGGAATAGCTTTAACATGCTAGAAAATGTCTTCGTAGCTCACCAAAAAAGTTCTTTGGCTCACAATATCTACCTGATCATGCAACATATCCTTACTTGAATCATACCATTGGCTACAGGTGGGACACTCTGATTGGTATCAATGGAAATACTTAAGTGAGTATCAGTTGTGGGCAAGGAACTGCCCCAGGACCAGCATTCTATTAGGGTACATCTACACTAGCCCCCTAGTTTGAACTAGGGAGGCTAATGAGGGCGACCAAAATTGCAAATGAAGCACGGGATTTAAATATCCTGCACTTCACTAGCATGTTCTTGGGCAGTCGCCATTTTGGAAATTGACTAGCCTGGAAGAACTGCCCGCGTCTACACGCGGCAGAGAAGGGTGACTCCGAAATAAACCCCAGTTAAATGGTAATTTGAAGTAAGGGGTTTATTTCAGAATCGCCCTTCTCATAGAGTCATAATTCAAAATGATCTGGACAAACTGGAGAAATGGTCCAAGGTAAATAGGATGAAATTAAATAAGGACAAATGCAAAGTACTCTACTTAGCAAGGAACAATCAGTTTCACACATATAAAATGGGAAGCAACTGTTTAGGAAGGAATGCAGCAGAAAGGTATTGAGGGGTAATAGTGGACCACAAACTAAATATGAGTCAACAGTGTGACGCTATTGCAAAAAAAGCAAACGTCATTCTGGGATGCATTAAGAGGAATGTTGTATAAGCAAGACATCATCATTAATTCTTCCGCTCGACTCTTCACTAAATTAGGCCTCAATTGGAGCATTGTGTCCAGTCCATATTTCAGGAAAGATATGCAGAAATTGGAGAAGGTCCAGAGAAGAGCAACTAAAATGATTAAAGGTCTAGAAAACATGACCTATGAGGGAAGACTGAAAAAATTGAGTTTGTTTAGTTTGGAGAAGAGAAGACAGAGAGGGGGTATGATAACACCTTCAAGAACAGGTTGACTCTTTCTAGTCTGGCACTCTCTGGTCTGGCAACATCTGTGGTCTGGCATGATTTTAGTTAATTGGATGTCCACTTATTACGGGTGAGGCCAAGTGTTTCCTAAAGTTTGTTTACAGCCACCAGTCTTGGCTGTCAGTGTTCTGTGCTGCTATTTAGCTCCAATTGACCCCTAAATGTCTTTTTAAAAGCCCCGTAAACAAACAGAGGTAGTGTCGGTAATGTAGCTTGACAATATTGACATCCCATGGTCCGGCAAATTCTGTGGTTCAGCAAAGGTTTGGTCAGGTCCCAAGGGTGTCAAACTAGAAAAGTTCAACTTGTACCTAAAAGAGTGTTACAGGGAGGATGGAAAAAATATTCTCCTTAACCTCTGATGACAGGACAAGAAGCAATGGGCTTAAATTGCAGCATGGGGCAGGGAGTTAGGTTGGACATTAAGAAAAACTTCCTGTCAGGGTGGTTAAGCCCTGGAATAAATTGCCTAAGGAGCTTGTAGAATCTTTATCATTGGAGATATTTAAGTGGAGGTTAGATAAACATTTGTTAGGGATGATCTAGATGGTGCTTGGTCCTGCTGCGGGGGCAGGGGACTGGACTTGATAACCTCTTGAGGTCCCTTCCAGTTCTAGTATTCTATAGTGGCTTTATGCCAGCTTTACTCCAGGGCTATGTCTAGACTACATCCCTTTTTTGTAAAAGAGATGTAAATTAGATTTAAATCTCCCCCACTTCATTAGCATAAAAATGGCTGACGCTTTTTTCCCGCACGGAGCTTTGTCGGAAAAAAGCGCCGGTCTAGATGCTGATCTTGGTGAAAATAAAGCCTTTTCTGAAAGATCCCTTATCCCTCAATGAAATAAGGGATAAGGGATCTTTTGGAAAAGGCTTTATTTTCCGCAAGATCAGCATCTAGACTGGCTCTTTTTTCCAACAAAGCTCCGTGCGGGAAAAAAGCGGCAGCCATTTTTATGTTAATGAAGCGGGGGAGATTTAAATCCCCGCTTCATTAGCAATTGCGATACGTCTAATTTACATCCCTTTTACGAAAAAGGGATGTAGTCTAGACATAGCCCAGATGGAGATACACACTCTCTCTATATGTTATATATGTGCATATATCAAGGGACACTAGATGAATTTTAGGCTAGGGGGACACTGGCTGAATTTTTCCTCTTCTGGGTGATCAGTTTGTCTCTCTTTTTTCCAACTGTTATAGACTCTAGTTTCCAGATTTAGAAACAGTTTTATTTCTCATATCTTATTTCAGAGGCCTGTTTAGACCACAAAGCTTCTCTCCTCAACTGCTTCCTTCCAGCTAATTGTAACTGTGCTCTCACTATGGGACCTACTAGATGAACAGCTCCTAACCTCAAAGCATATTCCGAAAAATGAGAAAAATTTAAAGAGACAGTAACTCAAGAGATCAATATATTTCCAAAAGCCACCTCTATACTTAATGCAGCAATTCTTCTCTTGCCCTATAATTATAATCTACGTGCTGTTGAAGCAGGATGTTACACCATGCGTATTTGTCTTGGGTCTGACTGACTAAAGAGAAAAAAAATGCAGAATTTCGTCACTTCACACAAATCACCAAACAAAATGTCACGCAGAGGAAAAAACTCTGTGCACAGGCAATCACAAATTAAAAACCACAGGCAGGAGGCTAGAGACCACCAGTTCTGGGAATGCGTGACTGGAGGAGGAGGCACGTTTCATGTTTCCCCTCCCCCGCAGCAGTAAAGCCCTCTCCCAGCCACAGAAACTCAAACATGACTCTCTCTCTCTTTTTTTTCCTATGGTGGGATACGAATGCAGCACAGAAGTGCTGCTGTTGTGAGTAGGATGAGTAGGGTTTTCCTCATCTTTCAAGCAAACACAGATCCACAAACACAAATATGAGATTCTGTGTTGAGTGCTGCCGCTGACATAAGTATTTTGACTCCTGAATTTCTAAAAAGAAAATAAAATTTAAATTTATTAATTAGCACATACAGGCAGTCCCCGGGTTACATGGATCCGACTTACATCGGATCCCTACTTACAAATGGGGTGAGGCAACCCCGCACTAGCTGCTTCCCCCCAGCAGACCAGGGAGACGCGAAGCTAGCGCCCCCGCCAGCAGACCGGGGAGATGCGGAGCAGCTTTTCTCAGCAGACACCTCAGCTTGAGAATAAAGGACTGAGGGAAGTGAGGTGTGGGAGAATAAAACTGAGCTCTGGAGAAATGTTTGGCTAGAGTTTCCCCTACAATATGTACCAGTTCCGACTTACATACAAATTCAACTTAAGCACAAACCTACTGTCCCTATCTTGTACGTAACCCGGGGACTGCCTGTACATTCTGCCTACAGGAGGGATCATCCTTTTATCACCTTTAACCCCCTCACTGTCTCAAATATCTTCTCCCTTCTAAAGAAGCAGCAGTCTTCAATGCCAATCACTTAGCAAGAAGAATTCCACTTAATTTCTATCTTCTGCCTTTCTGTATTTCATATTGATTATTAAATGGATGACTGTATCATTTTATCTTGAGGACATGTGTGGCATCTCTCCAGAGATCCCTTTCAACTCAAACCTCGGACAAACGTACTGTTGTGCAGAGGATCATCAACCATGACGATGGTGCTAGGATATTGCCCAATTAATTCCTCCTCTACTGCTTAAATGTAGATTGTAATCAGATGATTACTCATGATTATTCATAGCTGAGTAGCTGTACTACTGAGTAGGGGAAAAATGAGCTGCCAATCCAGCAGTCCTTACAAGAATAGAATAGTTGGAGGTGGGGGGGACAACCTTATGAACAGAAAGGTAGATTCTTCACTGTGTAGGGTGACCATATTTTCCCAAATGCGAGTGGCCTCCTGCCAGAGGGAGAACTGAGGCTCCTTCCCCCCCAAATGGGGCTGACATAAGCTCCTCCCCTGCCAGATGCCTGAATGGTACTGGCTAGGCCCTACCTACCCTCCTGGGCCTTTCATCTCACACAGGGCTGGCATTGTCACTCATTTCCCTTCCCCCACATTCCTCTATATCCTGCTAATGTTCACACCCCCACTTTCTTGGCAGAACTGCATTGGATGATCAGATGGCAAAAGCAAATGGGAGAAATGCCGAGTTTTGCACCAAAAAAAAAAAAAAAAAAAAAGTTGGGACAACCAGGACAGGGCTTAAAATAGGGACAGTACTGGCCAAAATAAGACATCTGGTCACAGTTACCAGTGTATTATACCACAGACCATTTACATCAGCATCAAATACATCTGCTGTAATGGAGACACTGGCTCACGATCCATCAAAGGATTTTTTGTGTCATGTGGCAAAATCACATAGGTCCACATTCTCCAGGTGTGCTACTAAACTACCAGTTAGCCACTCAGAGTGTGTATGGTTTAATTTGCACTTGTGAACTGTACATTTTGATGTGGTCTAGTGAGCAGTTAAAAAGCTGAATGTATTGATGTACTACAGTTAGAACTAGTGACGTACATCAAAAAGTAAAGAGGTGGCATTTTGCTTAACCCCATCTAATGGCACAGTTTCTCAGATTAAATTCTCTCCTCTGCATATGCTGTACTAATGATACTTTTTTTGTGTGGTCAGCTCTAAACTCTAGCAGACAAACCTATGGCTGCCTATTACAGTTCAAGCAAAATTAAGGCTTTCCCATAAGAACACACTTCAAAGTACCTGGCTGTGGTTGTGCTGAGTGCCTGGCAGCTGCCATTGGCGGTAGCTGTTTTATGTGAGTTAGCTGGAGAGTACCTGCTAGTTACATCCCTCCCCATTGGCCAAAGAGTGCTCACTAGAGGCTCAATTTGGCTTCATTGTACAAGCACGTTTGCAGGAGGGCTGCTGTGCAGTTATAGGTTTCCCATAAGAAATTTCTAGAAGGCCCTTTTCAAGCAGGTGGAATGTGCCATTTGGAGGATATTAATTTCCTAACTTTGGAGGGTGTGATTCAGAAACCTGATGTGAGATTTTGTTCAAAAGCTTCTAGAGCTGGTCAAAAGCCCACTAATATCACCAGGAGTCTTTCCACTGACCTCAGTGCACTTTGGATCAGGCCCCATAATATATGGCAACAAGATCTGTTCCATGGTCTATACTCAGAAAGTCTATGCAGTAGGGGCTTTGCATGGACTCTCTCAAGTTGTGAGTGTATTAAGAGCTGTAAGTCACTTAGGCTATGTCTACACTGTAGCGCTATTCCGACATCCCTCATTACACGAGGAGGAAGGGATGTTTTGGAATAGCAATTTATTTCGAAATAAGAGCTGTGTAAACAGTGCCAAATTATGAAATAAGCTATTTTGAAATAAGATCTAAATAAGATACACAATACGCATAGCTCAAATTGCATATCTTATTTTGAACTACGCATGTATAGACTTAATGAAAATGTAAGCTTCCACTCTTTTTTACGTTAGAGTTATAAGGCTGTTATGGAGATTGAGCAAGACGACATATGAATGTGGGCATCATCAGCAGAGCTATTCACTAGGTTTTCCAGAATCCTTATACTTAGATATGATACACCAGCCTGGAAGAACTCAGATTGGCTTCTAGATCTTGTGAAGCTTGCAACTTTTGTAAGAAGAGCACATGCGATTAGGACAGGCAAAGTTTGCATTTCTGTGGAATAGCAGTTTACGCCACAATAGTTCCAGTGAAGTCAGTGGGCTACTTATGGAGTAAGATACTCAGCGTGAGTATGAATATCAGCATCTGGCCCAAAACATGATGTTGTGATGACACTTTTTTTAGAATTAAACCATGCTCACTCACTCTTAAAATGTTGCTTTATGTGTGTCTACAATATTTTACAAAAATCAGTATACATTATATTTGTTAGTATCTGTGGGTATGTCTACACTACAGTGCTAATTCGAACTAACTTAGTTCGAATTAGTTAATTCGAACTAAGCTAATTCGAACTAATACATCGAGAACTAAAAACTAATTCGAATTAGCGTTTTGCTAATTCGAACTAGCATGTCCACATTAAGTGGACCCTGAACCGGGCTTAAGGATGGCCGGAAGCAGTGCCGGCAGGGCATCAGATGAGGACTTAGAGCGTGGAACTGCTGTCTCAGGCTAGCCGAGAGCTGTGCTTAAAGGGACCCGACCCTCACCCCGGACAGACAGTTCTCGGGGTGCCCCGCTTGCAAAGCAGTCCTGGCTTGGAGTGCCCTGAGTGCCCACACTGGGCACATCACAACACTCAGCCATCAGACCAGCTGCACTTGCCGCAGGCTGCCAGCTGGGAAGAGGGGGCAATTGGGGGGGCTGCAGGAGAGCTTCCACCCCCAGAAGCCCGCAGAGCCAGCCCAGTCCTCCCCATCAGGGGCTCGTACCCCATTCCTCCCTCACCTCCTTCCACTTACCCTTCCCTAGCCCCCCTTCCTGATGTACAAAACAAAGAAAACGTGTGGTCAAAAATAGAATCTCTCTTTATTGAACAAAACTTGGGGAGACTGGGAAAAGGAGGTGGGAGAGGGGAAGAGAGAGGGTGGGAGAGGGGAGGGCAACTAAAATGATCGGAGGTTTGGAACAGGTCCCATATGAAGAGAGGCTAAAGAGACTGGGACTTTTCAGTTTAGAAAAGAGGAGACTGAGGGGGGATAGGGTAGAGGTCTATAAAAGCATGAGTGGGGTGGAGAGGGTGCATCCAAAAAAGTTCTTCATTAGTTCCCATAATAGAAGGACTAGAGGACACCAAAGGAAAGGAATGGGTAGCAGGCTTCAAACTAGTAACAGAAAGTTGTTCTTCACAAAGCAAAGAGTCAACCTGTGGAACTCCTTGCTGCAGGAGGCTGTGAAGGCTAGAACTAGAACAGAGTTTAAAGAGAAGTGAGATAAAGTGATGGAGGTTGGGTCCGTGGAGTGGTATTAGCCAGGGGGTAGAAATGGTGTCCCCGCCCAAAGTTTGTGGAAGGCTGGAGATGGATGGCATGAGACAAATGGCTTGGTCACTGTCATCGGTCCATCCCCTCCAGGGTCCCTAGGGTTGGCCGCTGTCGGCAGACAGGCTACTGGGCTAGATGGACCTTTGGTCTGACCCAGGACGGCCATTGTAAGGTCAGGGCTCAGGGTCGGGGGTCTCAGTGGACCACCTTGATTTTCATGCACACCTGCTCCTGGGTGGCCAGGCTGGCAGCTCTCCTGCCCTAGAAAGCCACTTTCCTGTGCCTAGTGCGGAGGTCATGGACGAGGTCCACGATATCGGCACTAGACCAGGCGGGTGCCCGCCTCTTGCGGTCCCAGGCAAACTCCCGGGAGCCGCCAGCCTGGTCCCGGGAAGAGGGGGAGGGCTGGGGGGCATCGGGTGGCTGGCTCGAGCCATGCCAGGTGCAGGGTCTGCTAGCTGGTTGCTGGCAGGCTTGCACCTGGCACGGGCACCGTAGCCAGCCCGTGCCCCTTTAAGGGGTCCGGGGCCGGGAGGGGGGCAATAGAGTTTCGTTGGTGTTGGCCAGAGTGGCCACCAGGGAAAGCTGGGGAGGGCTAGCCTCCCACTAGTTCAAATTAAGGGGCTACACACTCCTTAATTCAAACTAGTAAGTTCGAACTAGGCTTAGTCCTCGTACAATGTGGTTTACCTAGTTCGAATTAAGCGCTCCGCTAGTTCGAATTAAGTTCTAACTAGCGGTTTGCCTTTGTAGCACCTAGCAAAGTTAATTCGAACTAACGTCTGTTAGTTCGAATTAACTTTGTAGTGTAGACATACCCATAGATAGTTGAAACAAAGCCAGTCTACTGTCTGTGTGTTCTGGCCTTGGACCTGTTTAGGAATAGCCCAGATTATGTATAATCTTTGTACTGAATTTTCTTGGGGCAGAGACAGGAAGAACAATAGGCTGACAGTGTAAATTCAATTCTGTATTTTTTTAGTGGAAACAGGAATCTACACTAGGGTTAATGATAATGTGGTTCTCTTTTGTAAAACACACACACACAACAAAAAACAAAAACAAAAACCCCACCTATTTTTGCTATACAAAGAAAGTTTCTAATCTGCTCCTTCACATACACTGAGTTTTTATTTTAAGGAATGCTTATGACTCAAGCCCAGCTACACAGATTGTCCCTAGAATGAAAACCCATTAGTGGCTATCCTTAGTATTCAAGGCAAGTTGATTCTTCTCCTTTCATTCACATTGATTTAATACCAATATAACTCCATTGATGACAATGGAGTTACTTTTTATTTTATCCTTGTACATAAGTGAGAGCAGAATCCACTGCAGCATTTATCAGTATTGTGTCAAGCCTTTAGAAATACATCTATAACAATAAATATCAAAGACTATCAATAGCAACATTTTCAGGGAAAAATACAGACAACTTTCATCTCTATTGAATTACTGCAAAACAGATGGATTTTTAATGGGTCAGATATTTGCCGAAAACATGGAGTGAAATCCTGGGCCTACTGAAGTCAATGGTAAAACCTCATTGATTTCATGGGTGCCAGGATGTCACCATTGGATATTTCCTGCTACAGAAGGACAACAGACATTTCAGTCAATACTATTTTCAGACCACTAAATGAGCTGCATGAGTTGAACAGACAAATAGCAATTAGATTTATCTGATGGTTAGCGTAGTTATGGTGGGAGCGGGCAAATTAATATGTTTAACTTAACTAAACAAGAAACATGTAATTAAGGGGTATGTCTGTCTTCGCTGTGATCACTGAGCTTGGCAGCACACTATCCCTTTCCTCTAGCCTTCTGTCTTTGTCGTCTGTAAGAATCTGTGTACTGCAGACTACACCTTGATTTTTATAACTTACTGTGGGCTATTCAACAGTATAATTATTATTATGATCACTACTATGGGATCAGAAAATGTGAAAGAATGAAACCAAACCCCCCAAAAGCCTTGCAAAAACATAATCACGCAAGCTATCCAAATCTTCATTATTCCATGGGGAAAGGAAACATTTTAAACTGTTAATTGCATTAAGCTGCAGTACAGTGAAGTCAACACATGTACTGTTTCACAGTCCCACTGTGTTAAGAACTGGGACCAGCAATTAAGATAATATGACAGGAACAGCACATATATATCTGTCACAAACTTCCCGGGGGCAGATCAGCTTCTTCCACGGGAAGATAAACCAACCACACAAAAAACTCTGTGTGAGGAGGAGAGCCAGGTGGGGAAGGAATGTTCTGTGAGGTTTTGCTTGTAGAATTTTCTTCAGGATATTATGGCCCTGTTCAAAACATGGACTGCGAATTAGACCTTATATCAAGAGGTGAGTTTGTAGTCCCTCACAGCAGGGGAAGGCCTTTGACTTCCAGGACTTGAAAATCTTGGGGGAACCATCGATCACAGCCACCCACTCTGAGACAGACTCCTCTTTGGTGCAGGGCCCTCCCCTGTCCTCTGCCATTTCTTCCCCTCCTCCATCTTCCTTTAATGGAGGCACCCTGCAAGATGCTGCTGCATACACTGCCACCCTGGCAGGCAGAAGATATCAATGTGGAGGATTCTGGGTGTTTTCTTGCTGTACACCTACCATGCCACACAGCAGTGATGAGGAAGGCATTCTAACTAGTCATTTAGTCTTTCCTCCATGATGACCAAGAAGTCTATGTGTGGTGGACTGATGAACTGATGTGTGCTAGATGCCTTTGGTTTCAGAAAGAGCTCTCCTTTCAAACTTGTTTTTACCCTTCAGTATATTTTGATTGTATTCTCCACATCCGACACACCTGAGGCTCCACTATCCCACCTTAGCAGGTGTCCTTTTGAGGGGAGGAGACTAGAGAAAGGTCAGGGAAGACACCCTTTGAAGCCAGTCAGACAGAGATGGGACTGGTGATTGGGTTTAAAGCCTCCTTTAAACTGTTACCACACTTGGGCACCTACCTTATATTTGCTCTGATAAAATATGAACCAACAGTCTAAGAATTATTTAATTTTTACCATTATTCTCCTTCTATAATATCAATATTGCAGAAGGGCCTAGAAACCTCTACTGGATCAGGGCCCAACTGGGTGAGGTATTATTCTCATTGGTGATCCCATGAGTGTTGGACAGACCACTGACTTGTTCGATTTACCATGAAATTCCAGATTGTCTCAAGGCTTCACAAGCAGGCAATATCAGTATGAAAGCTTGGTATTTGAGAGGCACATCCAAAGACATGGTCCCTGACTCTCAGGAAAAGGGTTTTCTTTAACTGTTTGAACATAGTTCATTAATCACATTGCTCAATGCAGTACTGGAAGGTGCTCACACTACAGGGAGCAGAGAAGAATAAGAACTTCTATAAGAACACAATGAAGGCCTTCCGTACCATTAGATGAAATGCCTCTAGTCTGAGCCTTATGTGTAAGGTGAACTCCACCTGTAGATTGGGGAGGGGGAAGCTCTTCTGCATCACTTAAGTCCCATGGTGGGGCTACACAGGTGTGGACATAAAAGTGGACCAATTATTCAGACTTTCCTGACCTAGCACATGGAAGATATATGGTCCTTACAAGCTGTGGGAGGAGGGTCTGTGCTGGCTCTGAATGGGTCAGTGTTTTGGGAAGACTTGGAAGCAATGACGTGGACTAAGAACACCTTGCAGTACAGAATGGCTGTCACTGCTACACTAGTGGCTGGATTATTCATTTCTCCTGTACCTTGCTTAGTGCCCTGCAAGAAGCTGAGTTTTGCCCATAGATTTTCTTTCCCCACCCACACCCTGCTTAATGGTAGATGGAAAATAGCTCCAGGAAAGCCTACCAACAGGGGGTGGGCAAAGGGGGCAGTTGTTCTGGACTGGCAATTTAAAGGGGTCTGGGGCTCCCAGCTACCACCGCTGCTACTGTGGTGGCGCCTGGAGCCCCAGGTCCTTTAAATCACTGCCGGAGTGCTGTTTCTGCACAGCTTTGAGAGCTGGTGGTGAGGGCCCAGTGCTGTGCTCTGGGAAGTGTGGAGAGCTAGCTGCCTTGGCCCTACCCTTTCTGCCAGAGGCCCCGCCCCTTCTGGGGGCACAGACCCACTCCACCCCACCCCATGTCTCGTCCGGGGCCCAAGGAAGCTGTTGCCTGGTGCCCGGATTCAAACCAAAGCCATGTAACCCATATCATTATGAGTTTTATATTTATTAGAATGCTAATTTCTAAATGTGCACTCTCTCTCTCCGGAATAAATATACGGTAATGCTATTTAAGGACAACATATACTTCTTCATTGATAGAAAAAACTTGCATGCTATAAAAATAAAACCATTAGATTATCTTTTTATTTTGTCTTACAGTCTCCAAATACGTGCAACATTACGCATGTAATTTCAGCTGCTTTCATGGTAACAAATATATCATTGTGCTGGGCAACCAGATTTTTTTCTACCTGAACAATGGAATGATTGTATTAGTATTATTACTGTCTGTGCTATTACCCTGCTAGCACATTACTGTTCTGTGTGTAAAGTTAAAGGACATGCTTTGTTTGGGACACAGACAAATGAGAGTGCATGCTCCTTCTATTCATCTAGCCATGACAATGCGGATATCAAGAGAAACCTGATCTCCCACCCCTTTTCTTTTCAATTAGTTGTTTATTCCAGATATAGATCAGTCCTGCCTTTCTTATAATATCGCCACATTCACTGTTGTCATGTGCTTCACTGCACTAGACACACCTGGAAAGACACAGAGATCTATGGAGATCAGCACTGGAAAACCTTCCACAGTAGTGCAGACTGGAGTCCCCTCACATATGCCAAGACATCACATCTTTCCTAGAGCTTCTGCTAGACAGAAAAATGCAGCACCCCAGACTACATGATGGCTCAAGATGCAAACAAATTTAATAAAAGTTCGTGATAATAAATATTACTGAGAAACTTCAAGTATTTCTCCTGTTTTCATTGCAACTCTGTTAACTTTAGGTATTTGGGGGGAAATACTATTTTAAGCCTTGCCTAGACTTTTACTGTCAAAGGCTATTTCAGTGTGATACCCTCTCTTGTGTATGTGTAAGAACAGAGAAGGCTCTATATTGCAAAACCGAATCCAGTAGATTTAGGTTTTGTTTAGCCTATCATAGCTATGGAAAGCAGTCACAAAATTCAGTATCACCAATGACAAGCATTCAAAAATCATGAGTAATTCCCCCTCCCTGCAAATTTTTTATTTGTCTCCTGATTTTTTTTTAGTTGCTAGAGAACACTCTGGTCATATTCTCAAGCATCTCTCCACATCATGAGAGACCATGGCAATATACATTTTTTTTCATTAAAGCTGAGACTGTCATGTAACCCTGGGATTCTAGCATTTGTAGCTTTAAAAGAGCAACACATGTAAGTCTCACGATAAAATTGTAAGATCTGGCAACACTGCACCAGGCTCAGACCAAACAATGGCACCAAGGAGAAGACTGAATGACAAAGGCAGAACTTAGGTGATAGGCCTGGAATTTGTCATGCACAGTGTTTAAGCCAAATCATAGTAGGGTGTCCAATGACTTTTTATGTATGGAATCTGTTAGCATCATTCACTTCAGAGATTCTGCCTCATCAGACAAAAAAATCCCAAGCAAGAACATCAACAAAATCTTTCTCTAATCCTCCTCTTTCTTGGCTTCTTCCTGCTTCAGATTTAAAGAAACAATCTGAATAGCTATGAGGAGGAGGAAAAACAAAGACATGGGTTAGCTAGAGTCATGAAAGAGTTGAAATCCTTGTTTGCAGAACATCAAGAAAGATTGATATCGTTCTCAATCAGAGCGGTCAGTTAAGCTGATTCTGAAAAACTTGCCTCTGTCTTCCAATTCTGAAGAATGTAAAGAGTTCCACGCAACACACAGGCGCACCTCCTTGTGGCTTGATCTGGGCATTAGCTCTCATCCCATCTAGCTCCCCTGGCTATTGGTTGCTTGCACTATGCACCCTACACCCATGACTCAGGGGTGACTCCGTCCTCCAGCCAGATCACTATAATCCCACCCCTACTAGAGTAATAAAGTCCCATGGACAAAGTGCCAGCCCAGAGCTTCGCTAATTAACACCCTAGGTCTGCTCAGCTCAGCTCAGACCATTTTGCTATTTCCTGGATTTACTTCTTGTCCCACCTATCTCCTTGCCCACTTCTGGGTTTGCCCATAGAGATTCCTCTGCTACTATGGCTACTTGATTTAGTTGGAATTGGTTCTGCCTAGAGCACGGGGGCTGGACTTAATGACCTTCTGAGGTCTCTTCCAGTTCTATGATTCTGTGATTCTACTTCTCGCTTCTGGGCTTCTTGTAAGACTCCTCAGTCCAGAGCTAATTAACTTCCTGCGTTGTCTCCTTGCCCTTGGCCAACTTTCTTTCTCTCTAGACTAGAGGATGGCTGCAGACCTCCTCCCAGCATCCTCTTCCTGCTTTCACTTTGTTGTGTGATCATAAACCAGCTCTTCTCCAAGCCAGGCTTTGTGTACAATCAGGCCTTATTAATTCTTGGCTTCCCTCCAAAGCGAAGCTTCTAAGGTTAATTGGCCCCTTCTGGCCCCCATAAATCTGCTCAGAGCTTGTGAGGAGAGTTCTTTCTGAAAAATGTTCAACTGACCAAGAATTCTTGTAGGTAAAAAAATAGTACATTTTGAAGAAGGGGTTGGAATGAAGAGAGAAATGTGATTAGGCTTAAGGAGGGTGTTCCATGCATTGTTTGTGGTGGTGGTGGGGAGGGCAGCATGGAAGGATCATGGAGACAGGAATGAGGAAGGAAGCAAAAGGCGCACCAGTGCCAACATCACTGGCAGAGTGAAAAGGGATTGGGTTTGAAGGTGCATGGAGATGAGGTCAGAAACACGGGCTGGTGCTGAGTGAGAGAGTCAATGGGACTACTCAGAAGGAAGTCACTCACCCTTTCACTATCTAGCTCACACACCGATCTAGGCAACATTATTTGGACAGTTTACTTTCTGGAAAATGCCACTTTAGCTTGAGAAATGTGGGTGGATATTGGGGACTAGTTTTGATTGAAAATAAAAGATTTTTTTTCCCTCAGGAAGTTCAAACATTTCATTTGGACTTTTCATTTTCAACTGACGTTTCCTTTGGACATGTAGTTAGATTGATTAAAACACCAAACAAACAAAAAGACAATGCCAATTGGAAACAAAATTAAAATGGGAAAAAAATAATTTTTTGGCCACCAAAGCAGAAAAAAAAAAATCAATTCACTGCTCATGTCCGCAGCATCACAACCTCCCTGAGCACCCTTGTCATTTTCCATGACCTTAACAATCACCTTCACTGCTTACACCAAGTTTAAATTTGGATGGTGAGAACACCAAAACAGTGACTGTGTCTTTACTTTATGCATGTGCGTATGAAGTGCTTGGTGCATTTTTGGGCACTCATATAAAAACAGGAAGCGTCTCCCAATGTTATGGATAGCTGTACTCTAATACCATTGTCCTATAATGGTTACACACTATCCAACGCATCATTTAAGACTGAAGTTTATAAAGGCCCACATAAAAGTAAGGGAATACTCAGAGTTTTGTAGTATTCTGAAGGAATTCTAGGCACACTGCTTGCAGAACAGAGTGCAACTGAAAAGGATTTTACACACAAGTCAGTTATTTTTAAGAGCTAGTAATTCTGTCACTTAATTCTCCACTGTCATTTCTAGATATGCCAACTGGAAAACAACAAGCTAAACAGTTCAATAATTGTCATGAAATTGTCAGCTAGGAACTTTCAGATTTAGACAGCTTCTTTGGAGTTGATAAATTCCATCAGAACAATCCATGTATTGTTAATTCTATGTTCGCTGGATCACATGAAGTCACATGTTAGTTCACATCAAAAAAGGCTGGCAAAGTTACATAGGATTACATCAAAAGCTAACAAAATGAACCAGCAAGATAGCAAATATAGTCATTCTACATGCTCTGACAAATATTTTATACTTCATTCAAAGGTTTCTTTTCAGTCACGAGAAGTACACAAGAACTAAGCTTGTGGGACATGAAAGCATTTGTTTTTAATGTCTTTATTCACTCCACACAGTAAAAGCTATAGTTCATAGTGGACTCTCGGTGGACACAGATAAATTACTTTATTCTGCTTCTACAGAGGGGATGTTGTTTAATTAACAAATATTCTTCAAAGACCGTTCCATTTTGCTACTAGCTGTAAAAACAACAGTGAATTTACTGATAAGAGAAATATGTTTATTACTCAGGAAGTTATGGAAGTTATTGTGTATTATAAAGCTGAGTTTTTGTAAACATATAGCCTGATCCAAAGCTCAGTGAAGTCACTGAAAGTATTGGCTTCAGTGGAGCTATGCAAATTTACACCAGCGGAGAAACTGGCCCGATATTCTTTAGACAACAATGAGATGTTTTATAGTGTGAAATAGTTCCATAGCAAATAAGCACCCTGGAGATTCTAAGTTGTATTATAATCATAATATGCAACATGTTTCTGAGATTTAATTAGAGTTGGGAGTGGCTGGGGGCAAGGAAAAGATGATAAGACAGACCTCTCAGGACACACATACTTGCCAACTGAAATGTAGATGTTAATAATGGGAGCCTGCAATAAATTTCACATAAGATGAAGAACTATTTAAGAACATAGCAAGCTTTCATTTCCCCTACCACTTGCCCAAGGAAAATGGCAAGCCACAGTGCAGACACCTCTCACTTTTAAGAACCAAATAAATAAGGCTATGTCTACACTGCGGTGCTATTTCGGGATACCAGAAGTATCCCAAAATAGCTATTTTGCATCTTTTGAGCAAGCCTGTCACTTCAAAATATAATGGGTTTGCTATTTCGATGTCCCTGTAAACCATATTCTACGAGGAGTAAGGGACATTTCAGAATAGAGCTCTATTTCAAAATTTGGCACTGTAGACAGCACCAAATTTCAAAATAAGCTATTTTGAAATTAACTCAAAATAAGCTACACAATTTGCGTAGCTTATTTCGAGCTATGGGTGCAGTGCAGATGTACCCTAAGTGACCGCCTAACTTCTTTCCTCATTATGTCAGCTTTTAACACGAACTTTAGAATGCCCTCCATTATCAATGTGCTATAAGAAGAATAAAAGCCTAAATACTGACCCCCACAGCTGCATTTTCTACTCCATCACTGATCTGTAAGAGACAATGCTGGTACAGTGCGTATTTTGTTCTCAGATTAAGCTGTTTGTTTTTGAAGCTGAACTACCCAGAAAACCTGGATGAGATGACTTCACTTTTCATTCAACAGAATCCTAGACCCCATCTGTTCAGATTGCATGCTTGAAAAATGCTGCTTACTGATGGCACAAAGCACTTTGAAGGTAAAGTTAGATAAAATTAATTCTTTTATTTATACCTTCCACTGAAGACTCAAGAATAAGGGTACCGTTATTTTGAAACATCTTGGAAGACCCACTCTTTTCATACAGCTTATGAAAGCAAGGAAACTAGACCCAATTCTCTATCTAAATACTGTAAGATTTGTTGTGTGTCTCTTGGCAGAGCAAGAATGTCACATAGCATGTTTTTGCTATAAGACCCTTAAAGCAGAAATGAGTGGCAGCGGTATTCTAAAGGCTATTGAGGTGACACAGAAGAGATGCAGTAGAGAGCAGGAAGATGGATCGTTTAAAAAAGGAAATATTTCAAGTGTGCAATGGTAAATGTGGTTTGAAGAAAGGAAGCAGTAATAGAAAGAGAGGGTGCAATTACCTGAATGTTTAGAGGATGCACACTGAGCACACTAAGACTCAGCCTAATGGACAGAAAAAAGCCTTCAAAATTTCTGCCTCTCCCAACACAGCCTCCTTTCCAGGTTCTTCCCCTAACTCTTCTCTCTTTAGTCCAGCACAGAACACTCCTCCTCAGAGTCTAGGGGTGTGTCTAGACTACCTAGTTTTGTCGACAAAAGTGGACTTTTGTCGACAAAACTATACCAGCGTCTACACTACCGCTGAGTTCTGTCGCCATAACGTCGCCAGAACTCAGCAGTTTAGTCGACGCTGGTATACCTCATTTTACGAGGCGTAACACCTTCTGTCGACAGAACTCTGTCGACAGAAGGTGTTATTGCCTGTAACGTTGCGTTCAGACTACGGAGTTCTGTCGACAAAGCAGCTTGCTTTGTCGACAGAACTCAATGTGTCTGGACGCTCTTTGTCGACGGAAGTTTTGTCGACAGTATCTGTCGACAAAACTTCCGTCGACAAAACCCGGTAGTCAAGACGTACCCTAGATCAATGCTTTTTCCAGGTTTTAGGAGCCCTGCCCCTGTGGCCCTATTCTTCCATCCCACCTCACCTCGTCTGTTCCTCCCTAATTCCTGCTCCATTTGGGGTGGGTAGGCAACACACTTTCCCTTCACGCTTGCCCTCGTGCAAACAGAAAGAGGAGGAGGGAGAAAGCCCGGTGGGCTGGGTGTTTCCCCAGAATGAGCTAGAAGATTGCCACACTCCTCTTTGCTCTGCTAGCTGTGCCTGAGAACAGTCACTATACCCAGACAGGGTTAGCCACAAAGGCCTCCTGTTAAATTTAATTGGTCTGCAAATCCCCCACAATCCCACACACAGAGCTGCAAGAAATATGGGTTCCAAAAGCTAGACCTGTCCATCTTCAGTCCACCTTGCTTCCTATCTCAGCCAGATTTAAAACACCCATGGTATTGCGGGCACCTTGCCTGGCTGGGTTGTGAGCTTCAGTGAAGGTGCTGCGTGGTGCAGGTTCTGATGAAATCTGACTATTTCTTGGGTACTTAACATATGACAATTAGCCACCACTGACTCCTTCCTACTTATGGGGATTTACAAAATAATCCCAAAGGAATCACACCAGGATTTAACAATTGCAGCTCTTGCAGTGAGAACCCCATTGATCAAGGTGGGAAACCTCCTGCCCACGGGCCGCATCTGGCCCTCCAAACCATTTTATCTGGCTCTTTCTGGGGAGAGGGTCCAGTGGTTGCAAAACACCTCAGGAGGGTCCCGGGGGCCACTTTAAAAACTTCCCCCAGCCTCCGCTGCAGTGCAGCTGGATACTTCCATTTCTTCTCCTGCACATGGGAGAGGTGTGCACAGGAGATCGGGCAGGAGGGAGAAGTTCCGCATGGTGGAGCCCTGAGGTGTTTCAGGAGGCGGCAGCAGCTACTTTCCAGCCTCTGGTAGCTGCAGAAGCTGCCAGCAAAACTCCTTTTTCTGGTAAGTAGGCGTGCGGGGCCAGAGGAGAGGAGAGAGGGAGGGACGGAATCCATTCCCAGAGTGGGAGGGAAGGGAAGCCCCCAAGCCTCTTCCATGCATGAGGTACCTTTCAGGAGGAAGGGGAGGCCACAGTAGGCCAGCGTCTCCCCTCTTCCCTGAATAGGCGGGCTGCAGCAAGAAACAGCATCTGGCAGATTGGAACCATACACTGCCAGCAATGCCTCCTTAACAGTGAAGGAGGCATGCCGGACCGGAGAGAGGGGGGATTCCCTTGCAGGAGTGGGAGGGCAGGGAAGCCCCACCCAATCCCTTTCCCTGCAAAGAGCAAATCCAACCATCACATTAAAATTCTAAATAAAAATAAAAAAATAAAAAAAAACCCCATCATACCCCAACAATAAAGTGGTGTGCGTGTGCATGAGTGTGCGCTGTGTTTTTTTGCTTCTCTCTTTTGTGCGGTCCCTGACCGATATCTCTGCAGGTTAGCAGCCCCTGGCCCGAAAAAGGTTCCTCACCCCTGCCATAAAGGAACCTGTGCAAAGCCCCTGTGGGACTCCAATGTGGGTACATCTACATGGTTTCCATTGGAGGATCAGGGCCTGTGATCAATCCCTTACTAGATTAGCAGAATTACCTATTCCAAAAGGTACACAGCTTCCAAAACACACATCTGCAAAAAGCAACAGAAGCTAGAGATCTCACTTTGTGCACCCAGAGGGAGAAATCACAGATTTTGGAATGTACACGGACAGCAATTCATGCACTCAGAGCAAAGGGAAAAATGAATTGTGGAATTAATATTTTTTCTCTTATTCTTTCAGCTCCAGTACTAGAAATACTGGTTTTCTTCTTCCAATTAAATGAGACTAACATTCTATTCCTAGCAGGAGGCACCTTTAGCTTCCTGTAAACCTTAAATTAGTAAAAACAGCCCCCCCCTCCATACCACCTTAAGCAGGCATCATTTTCAGGATTTACTTGTGCCTGTCGTTTAAAAAAAATAATCCTGCAAATCATTTGTACAGCAGAGCAGGCTTGCTGGCTACAAGCAATTAGAAAACCAAATCTCACATCCCTGGATTGGCATTTGGGGTGAGGTCTGACATATGATAAGGTGGAGAGAAGGAAACAAACATGTTGTAAAGAGAGGCGTTCTGTGTATAACAGTCTATCGAAGAGAACTATAGATATGCATGCATGATGCTGAAGGGGGTATGTGTTTGCTTGGTATCTTAGAAATACTATGAAGAAAACTATCTGTCTCTGAAAATTTTCTCTGCAATGCTTTCAGAGCCCATGTCAGTTTAGATTGTCAGCTGCACGAGTACTTGACATGCATGTTGAAGTTACAGATGCCCTGTGCAGCTGTAGGCTCTTTCAGAGTGTTTCTAAATAGCGCTCATGAATCCTCAGTCCTTCCTCATTCCTGCTTCATAACCATGGGCACACTCCACTTCCACTTCCCTTTGGAAAAGGTATCTTGACCTGAAAATAACTGGCTAATAATTATTTCAAGGGCAATTCAGAAAAAATCAAGTGGTTTGAGATTGCCATTTAATACACCTCCCATTTCTGTCTGATTTTCATGAGTATAAATGCAGGCTGTGGCTTTTCATTTGCATGCTAGGGCTATTTTAAATTCATTATTGTTGTTTTAGTGAATTGGGATTTGTGATCTCAGAATGCCTTTAATTTTTTTGGTGGGAGGGGTGACAGGAAGCTTGGTAGGCTTTGTTATGAAGTATTGTTTTGTGCGACAAAGCCAATATAGTGCCCCCTCCCATCATTTTTATCTGTGGAAGGGAATTAAAGGCACCAAACTACTTTTTGGCCCAGATCTGTCAAAGGGAAAGTGTCAAATTTCCCTCCAATATCACAGAAGCCCCTTCAAAATCTACACCAGACTAACACGGCTACATCTCTATCACTATTCCACAGAAGCCCCTGTGTGTGAAGTCCAGGAAGCTAGGCTTGAGTGAATCCGCAACTGCTGAAATTTTCCTCACATAAATGAATTCTGGCCCATCGTTATTAACTTTTGGGAGTCCTTGAATTGTGCCTGCATCTGGGGCTTGATATAGGAGAATTGGATTCTTTAAGAATTCAGAAATTCTGGAATTTTCATCTGACAGGCCCTGGACCTCATCTCAGTGATGCCTCAGAGGGTGATAGTCTACATGCAGCGCTAAATCTCCACCCCAGCCTACCCTCTGGGCTGGAGAAATTCTCAGCTGGCCAGATCCAGATAGTTTCTAGGTCCTTCTGTGCTGCCTGCAGCCACCTCTCTCTTTTCTATAGAACTCTGCTCTAGAAGTCCTAGAGCAGCCAGGAGCATCCTGGTACCATGTCCCCAACCAAACCCGACAGCCATAGATTTGGGGCCATGGGGGCCAGAGCTAAAGCAGAATCATGGGTGTACAGTGGACATGGCTTCCTACAGATCCCTGGAAAACCAACAAATCCAATGGCCCGTTCCAATGCGGAGGCAGCACTCCCTGATGGAACAATGAGGGAGAAACTTCACAGGGGAATCCATGAAGAGATTTCCTCATCCTCAGCCTCTTTGTGTGTGTTTTACTATGAGGCTATGTCTACACTGCAGAGTTTTTGCGCAAGAACAACTGTTGTCACGCAAAAACTTGCTGAGTGTCTACACTGCACGTGTGTTCTTGCGCAAGTAAATTTACAGCAAAGCATCAGAAGAGAGGGCTTCTTGAGCAAGAGTTATTCCTCTCCCCACGAGGAATAAGCCCTCTTGTGCAAGAAGTCAGTGTGGACGGGCAACAGGGGTTTCTTGTGCAAGAAACCCCTATGGCTAAAATGGCCATCAGAACTTTTTTTGTGCAGGAGAGTGTCCACACTGCCATGGACACTCTTGTGCAAAAGCACATGGCAGTGTGGATGCGCTCATGCGCAAGACTTTTTGCGCAAGAACTTTTGTGCAAGACAGTTCTTGCACAAGAAGCCTGAGAGTGTAGACGAAGCCTGAGAGTTTATTGAGATGAGTAAAAGGACCTGGGAGAGCTAATACCTGTTAGATACCCCTGACTGGTTCCTTAGCAGAGAGACAGATTATCACATACAGGTCTATGTAGCACTTTAAAGACTAACAAGATGGTTTATTAGATGATGAGCTTTCGTGGGCCAGACCCACTTCCTCAGATCAAATAATGGATCTGAGGAAGTGGGTCTGGCCCACGAAAGCTCATCATCTAATAAACCATCTTGTTAGTCTTTAAAGTGCTACCTAGACCTGTATTTTGTTTCAGCTACACCAGACTAACACGGCTACATTTCTATCACTAGATTATCACATATTATCTTAATTTAGCTAGTCAATGGCCACCTCATGCTCCCTCCAGGATGGCTCTCAATCAGTGACATAGAAGTGAAAGGTATCAGTCTGCCTATATTAGAGAAGAAAGGTAATGAGGAGCTAAAAGACGGTATGTCAACTCACCACTTTTCCTATTCAAAACAAGCCCTCAGAATGGATGATTCCAGCCACTGCTGTTTTGCTTTTCCTACCCCCTACTGCAAATGCATCTATTTAAAACAGAAGAGCCTCACCTCAGTTCTTGTTTTGGGGAGCATGATTTAATACAAGGCTTTTCAAAGTAAAGAACAGTTTCTTCCTTTCATCCCAACTGCAAGTACTACAGCCCATCTCTTTTTCAGCTAGGACTCATAATCCACAGATGTTTACAGTTGAAATATCTGTCTTGGTTTGGGCTTCCCCTTCTAGCTGCAGATTTGTATCCCTACATCACCGGCAAAGATATTCCTCAATATTTTTACACATAAAATAAACTTCTCTCCTTTGCCCTCCCATGTAGACTGCAAGACATTATTTCAGAGGGAAAGACCAAGTCTCTTTTTGTGAGGATTGTCAAATCTTCTTTACAAATTTAATTGAATATGTCAAAGCTGGATCAGATTAGAGCTCTCCACCTGGGTGGGCATTTGCTGATGATGTCAAACTGTCTCTGTTCACCTCAAGCTAAAGCAATCAGATACTTTCAGTGGAGAGAGGCAGGATGTGATGGATGAGGAGCTAATGGGTGAAAAGTGATGAAACAGCTTCAAAGGACTGGAAGGTTTGGAAGCAGTTTGGTATGGAGAAAGGGCTAGAAATCTCACAAGAAAATCCTCTCTCAATTTTCTGCACTATCATGGTAGAACCATTTCTTGGTCTAAACCAAGCAGTGCAGAAAAACAGGTGATATATATATATATATATATAAAATTGTGAGCTACATCTTTCAAAAGTTTGGGTTCAAGTTTTTCATGAAGGATCAGGTCAGTTCTTACTTGGTTTAAAAAGAGACAGGTGCTTTGAGAGCCTTGAATGTAAGGTGCTCTTGAAATGCAAAATTATTGTATTACTATTTTTAGTATAAGCCCTTAGAAATCAAATGCTGGACACATCTCACAGTAGCTTTAGGACTCAGTTCTGTCTTCAGATGCATTCATATACTTCTAAGAGAAGAATTTAATCCATAGTTCACAGAAATTTCCCATCCCCATATACATTACATTTGCTGTAAATTCATCAGAAATAGCAAAACTGGAGGCTTTTCCGAGGGGGCTTAGGGTTTTCAAGCTATGAACTTTGTCTTAGTCGCTTGAAAAATATTATGGTGTAAGTTACATTAATACAAAGAATATAGACATTTATCTTTCCTTTCCCTATTCCTTTTTAATCTAATGATCAGTTAAAGTATAACACTACATTTTGATTTATTTATTTTCCTAAACATCTTACTTGTTTATTTCTGTACAAGCAGTTTTAGCAAAGGGCAGTGTGTACTGCGAAGAACCCCACTTAAAAGTGTGCCTCTTTGTTTCTTTGAAAAGCAGGTTTTTGATGGAAAGATTGCAGAGAGAATGGCTGTCTGAATCTGAGAACTCGCTCTAGGCTGTTGCACATAAATTCTGAAACTAAATATTGGTGCATATCAGCTCTAGAAGCAGCAGACCATAGACAAACAACATTAAAAGTGCTGTCATGTGAAAGTGCCTGACACTAACTGCAAGCCCACACTGAACAAAGACGACTTTTTTTCAAAAGCAAGATAGCTGAGGAATGTTACTAAGACATCTCAATGGAAGAGGTTATTTTTGTTTTTTTAAAGCATCAGTTTGTTCTAGCTGCCAATGGCAATTTAAAGCTAATTGTTTCTATCTCTTGACCAAAACAGAATTCCCTGCAATTTATTGATAACTCCTATCTCATGCCCATGCCTTAATCAATTCAGAGACTTTACTTGCCATCAGAATTAGTTATTCATGTTTGACAGATATGCTCTTATCTCTGTTTTCCCCAGGAAAATAATCATGTCCACAAAACTTCCATCCTAGATATTCACAAAATAAAATTGAATTATTATTTTTTTTTATAAATGGGAGCAAGACAAGATTTCTTTTTTTTCCTGTGAATTCCCCATCCTCAAAACATCTCATTGTGGCATTTTTGGATTCCAAGTCTGGATGTTCAATTTAATTAATTGATTCCCAAGAGTAATCTACTTATTTAAAAGAAAAAAACTTGCAAAAAATGTCTGTGTGTTTACTGACCATAGTAAGTTCTGGAACATTAGCAACTGCCATGACTAGAGACTGACTTTCATCCCATGACAGTGGCAATGACCTTTGGCAGCTGTGACCATATTCAACAATAGATTCTGATTCGCTCTTGCCATGCACCCTGTGTAACCATGATGGCAGCACAATTGTATTGTAACCGTCAGATTGGTAGGGTTTTATCTCCACCATGCACTATTGGCAAAAGACTGCCCAATATCAGAAAACAGAGCATCAAGGCTAGTTTCTCTAGCCAGCATGCTGCATGTGGCATACTACAGGCACAAGAACAATGTTTGCAACACATCATTAATAATTGTTTCTCCTCAGAATGGGTCTTTTGGTTAAGCCGATGGACAATAACTTGGGAATTGAGGGTTAAATTCCTGGGCCTGCCATAGGATGTCACAGATGATCTTTGGCCAGGACACTTAGGCTATGTCTATACTCACGGCTTCTTGTGTGAGAAGTATGCAAATGAGGCTAAGCGTGGAATATCGCCAAGCTTCATTTGCATACCTAATGAGCCACCATTTTTGCAGAAGAGGCTCTTGAGCCAGAAGGAGCTGGCTACACTGCCCCTTCTTGTTCAAGAAAACCCCTCTTACGCAATGCCGTTACACCGATTATTTTCAGCTCCTTCTGGCGCAAGAGCCTATTCTGCAAAAATGGTGGCTCATTAGGTATGCAAATTAGACTCGGCGATATTCCATGCTTAGCCTCATTTGCATATTTCTCACACAAGAAGCCGCGAGTGTAGACATAGCCTTACTGTATCGGGGCCGTCACTCCCCAACTGTAAAAAGATGAGGTTTCCATGGTAGTGTAATAATGTTTTTAGTTGTCTGTTTCCATGTGTCATGGGACAGACTCACTGTCATGGCACCTTCAGTCGGTGGCCCTGGGAATTAGCTCACCAACTCACTAGACGCCTCCCTCTAGCTGGTGTCCCCCCCTTCTTGCTTCCCTCTCTAGTCCAGATCCATGTCATTCTTGGCCATGGCATCCTCTTCAGGACATTGCCCTCCAGCAGGGCCCACTCCAGTGCCTCTGAGCCCCCTTCCGGGGGTAGGCGTTTATCCAGCTTTGCACTCCAGGGTCTTCCCTTCCCCTAGGGCACCAAGTTCTCCTCCCAGGGAAGAACCCACTGGCCTGTACCCACCTTGCCTCAGTGACCCACTGCCAGCCTTCATCTAGCCCCTGCTTCAGGGGCAAACTGCAGTCTGGAATGGCCACTCATCACGGGCAAAGGGGTGTGGACCTGCTACATTTGCAGCTGCCTCTCTGCAGCCCTAGTAGCCTCAGACCTTGCTTCAGGCCCTGCAACCTGGGAGCTTGCTTGGCCAGAGCTTCCCCAGCCCTGCCTGCCTTTCCCAGCACTGCTCTGCTTCCCTGGCAGCCAGGTCCCTCCAGCTCTCTAGGCAGAGCAGCAATAAGTTCTCTTCTTCCTTCAGGAGCCCTTCTTTATATAGCCCACAGCTGGGCCCTCTTTAGCCAGAACTGCCTCAGCTGGGGCTTCGCTCTCAGCCCTCACTCAGGGTTGGGTTTTTGCCCTTAAAGAGCCAGTGCAGGGCAAGCGCCTTGTCACACCAAGGTACAATGGTACACAGTGTCTGTCTGTGAGTATGTGTTATATGGGAGCTAGCACAGTGGGGCCTCAATCTTTGCTAGAGCCTCTTGGGGCTCCTGTAATATTAATAATAATATAATAAATTAACTAGGCTGATGGCTTGCACAGGTTTTACTCAGTGAACTCATTAGGGTTACTAGCTCCTTCATCAAGGATCTAATTTGTGAGCTGGCTGTAGGGAAAGAACACGACCATTCTGAAACTAATATTTCGGTAGTGCTCCTGTATAATGAAGTTATAGTTATACTAATAATCTACATAGGGAAATATCTACATGGGGGGAAAAAATCAGATGTTGGTACATCGTTCAAATGACTTCACTGTGCATTATTCTGTGTGTAACACATACATACAGCGAAGCTATCGTGAGTATGTACTTATGTCAATGCAGAAGTGACCAAACTCAGCCCTGATATATATTCATGCGCCCCACTGACTGCATGTAGAATGTATTCCACAGGTGAATTTTGATCATATGCTTAAAATGATGGACTTAATTAAAAGTACAATTTGGCACATGCATCTTTAATTATCTTAATGTAGGCCTGATTTGGCACTTACTGAGGTCAATGAGTGGATCAGGCCCTATGAGAAAGAAATTGCCTATCACCACCATTTATTTCCTTTCTCTCATTGTAAGCATGTTCCACTCAGGATTTTCTTTTCCCATGTGCTAGACAAGTTTTAAATCTATTTTTTTCAACATCCTTTCTTTCAAGTAAGTAGCCTTTTGGCAGAATTATAGCATGTTTTAAGGGTCAAGAAAGGCTTGTTAAAATTAAGTTATGACACAGTCATCTTTTAGTGCAGCAAAGGATGAGACTGTGACAAAGCTAATGATTTTGTTGACTTTTGCTTCTAGACAATTGATACCCTATGTTATTTCAGTCCCATGGCAGGGCGTGAGTCATGCCCTACATTCGGATGAGCTGGCGGAACTCCATGTGACATATGTTGTGCAGTGATGCTGTACTTCAGTTGAAAATAGGAAATGTTTTTTGCTCAGCAAAAGATTCTTGTTAGATCCACTTTCTTTAATACAGATTAACAAGCTAAGGAAAATCAACAGAGAAGGTGCAGCAGGGTGGGCTTTTAAAAACTTCAAACACTGAGGCTACGTCTACACTGGCAGCTTCTTGCGCAAGAACTCTTTTGCGGATGAGTTCTTGTGCAAAAACTCTTCCAGAAGAGAGCGTCTAAACTGGCATGTGCTTTTGCGCAAGAGATGTGCTTTTGCGCAAGAGCATCCATGCCAGTGTAGACGCTCTCTTGCTCAAGAAAGCTCTGATGGCCATTTTAACCATAGGGCTTTCTTGCTCAAGAAATTCATGTTGCCTGTCTACACTGGCCTCTTGCACAAGAACAGTTGTGCAAGAGGGCTTATTCCTGAGCGGGAGCATCATAGTTCTTACACAAGAAGCCCTGATTTTATGCAGTAGAACGTCAGCTTACTTGCGCAAGAACACACGGCCAGTGTAGACAGGCAGCAAGTTTTGGCGCAAAAGCAGCCGCTTTGGTGCAAGATCGCGCCAGTGTAGACACAGCCTGAGTGAAGACCTGGGAACTAGTTTTATTTGGGAGAGAGTTTTGGTCCCCCAGCACCATGATAATGCCCCATAAAATGTCCGATCTTGCTACTTCAGAAGTTCATTGTTATTTGTAGATTGTTCAGAATGTCTTTCGTGCTCAATAATAGTCATTGTGCACACTGGTGGAAGGATACGACAGTAAAATTGAGATCTAACAGTAACAGGTGATGCAGAAGGCTACTGCTGCGTTATAAGATCCAACAATAGTTGTTAATGTGGCTTGCAGTTTGAAAGACCCTTCATAACTCTATTTCAATATGCTTCATTTTTCTACAGTTGGCTCAAAATGTGAAATTATCTCTGGTTCCATAACTCTCCCTCTCTGTCCAGCCCAAATGGTCCAGCAGAGGCTGTCCTTCATTTTTTTCTCCTGGAGATCCTTGCCATCTCAGTCCAATTCTGTGGCTCAATAATGATTGTCATCTAATGGACCTAACTTAACCTAATAGTCAAGAGTGCACACACGCAGCTACAGCTAGGTACACAAGAAATAAAAGGGCAGCTTAAATCTAAGAGGTAAGTAAGATGATCTTACTGTTAATATGCAGATCTGGGACTGAGGAGTTATGAGTTCAGTTCCTGTTTCTGCCACATATTAATAGGGTGACCTTAGTCAAGTCACTTAATCTGTTTGCATCTCAGTTCCTCATATGTAAAATGGGTTGATAAGGCTTCCTGTCCCCCACTTCTCAAGCCTCTTGTCTAATTAGATTATAAACTGGGACAATGACTGTCTCCTTCTATGTATATGCAAATCATCTACACCAGCGGTTTTCAAAGTTTTTGGGCTCCAGAATCCTTTACATGCGTAAAAATTTATGCAGAGCCCCAGCAGTCCACTGATTGTATGTGTTGTACCTATCAATGTTTCCAGTGTATCAATGTCGTGGAGCCCCTGGAGATGTCTCGCAGAGCCCTGGGGGTCCGCAGAGCACAGTTTGAGAAACATTGATCTTCATAATGAGCCACTAATATTGGTTCAGGTGTTAATAGAACACAAACAACAAGAATAACAGTGTGCAAGAATTCTGACATGCAGATGCCAACTACTTGCCACTTGTTATACAGGAAGTCTATCTATAAAGAAGATTTCAAATAGTAGCTTTCAAGGATGTGCTGGCTGATCTTTCAGAAAGTAATGTGTCTCCAAAGGGGAAGGGAAAAGTCATACTGAACAGTGATGGAAGCTGTATATTACATTTCTCTCAAACTTGCAGACAATGGCTCTATTTATGCCAGCTCCTGGGTGCCTTGAGTTTACAGATGCTAGAGAAAGAAGACATTAATCTCAAGGATAACATCCATATTACTGCCTCCAAATCTGAGTCCATTGCTGAAAGTCTCTAGGGAGTTCTGTACCATTTAATGAAAATAAAAAGAATATGGCCAAAGAACTATATATGTACATACTATACACAGAGTGCAGCAGCCAGTTCATTGGTAGGAAAGTTAGACAATTTGCAATGATAAATAGGATTTGCAGATAATAATAATAATTAATAAAAAGAAATGCATTCAAAAACAAAAATGTTAAAACACTTCACACTCTCTCTCCCAATCATATCCCCTTTATACCATTACCAAGAGGTCTTAAAATGTTTGCATCTAAACTTGTTTTCCAAGGTAGTCTATTTGTGACATTGAATATTTCATCATGTTATGTGAACCTTCTGTTAAAAACCAAAGGAGTACAATCACCATGTAACAACTCACCAAGCAGAACATCACCCTTACCAATTGACCTCTGCTGGTTCCTTCTGTTAGTCACAGGAGATGTTTAGATCTGCACCACTCCTTTTCTGGTTTCTGGATTCAAGATTGGCCAGCACAACTACTTTCTGAGCTGGACCATCACAAAGAGTACACCCATAGGCCCTTCAGTTTTTTGTGCTCACCTCTCTGTTTATGTACGGTGTGGTTATCAGAGGTACTGAATACTCACAGCTGTGTTCACTTCAACGGGAACTTCAGATGCACTGCACCCCGAATTCTGAGCCCCAATGTAGTATCTCAAAATCAGTGATCAAAGTCATGCAAAGCTCTGAGCTACAATCATTTGGAGTCCCAAAGCTTCCTGATTGGCTATGCAACTCTTTCTCTCCTAAGAATGACACCATGGCTACCGCTGATATTTGCACATTAATCAGCCAGCACCTCCAAGTAGCCTCCTTTAAAATCATGTCCCCGCTCCTCCAGTTTGCTTTGTTATGGCCTTGTGCAACTTTTCTAGAGTGTACTTACTATTCTTCAGCACCGTAACACTAATAAAAATGATAGAAGCTAGAAATAAATGCAAGTAATTGTACTGAGTCTCAGGGACAAGAATCGGTAGGTTTTATGCAACATGGACATGTGAAGCATGGAGAGGTGTCTAGATTTGGGGTCTGACGAGGGAGGGACCAGCTACAATATCTCTGCTCTGGAATTGTTTCTCCCTTCGCTCCTGACTGCTTGCATATTGCAATGTTCAGTGGTAGGAGCAGTTGAAACAGAAGAAGATGGAGGGTTAGGGGAGCAGTTGAGAGGTTTTGTGATTATGACTGATTGCTGCTAGATAATTTTTAGTAGGGGAAGACCATCTGTTTGGGCATTGATCATGGTTATTATGAATGCTAATGTATTGTAAAGCTATCTAGAGAATTATGGAGGACTTATCTAAATAAATGAGATATTATTCAAACAATTTGTGTGCTCTGTGTGTGTGTAAGGATTTCATCTTTTCGGGAAAGATTTTAAAACTCTTTTGTTGCTCAGCTGACCAGCAAAGATGTATGGGATCTTCAAGGAACAGAGTCTTTGTGTAAGTGTCACAGCTTGTGTGTGTATATTCAAACAAGGTAGATTTCTTGCCATAACTAATTTCCTTTCTCTCTCTCTCATGCCATCACACTTTCATTAAGTGACAGTTTGATTTATTATTGTTATTATTTTTGCTAAAGTCAGTTTACAGTTCATCACTGGATCAAAGACAGTGGCATCCAGCAATTTACCTTTCAACTTAATCTCAATTCACAAGTGATTTTTCTTATTAAAAAAAGGCAAACTTCTTGGAGCATTAGTCTATTGTTATGGTATGTGGACCCATTAGTGTTGTAAATGTATCTCTGAATACAGTATAGGAGAGGTATTACCATCCATTAAGACCAGGTAAAACAAAATATTAACAGCCAGTGCTGGATGGCTGTTACACCACAGAATCTTTCCAGTAATGTCTGAACCAAGTTTCCCCCAGTGAATGGTAGCCATTTTGAACAGTCTACAATTAAAAATTGCGCTGCTTTAAAACATAAACCACATGCTAAGGAGCAGCAGCAGCAGCATTTTGTACTATTGCAGAAGTCCAGGCAAGTTAAAATTCTTTACTTATTTGCCTTACAAGAATGCATTGAGCAATTCATACATAAAAAACAGACATCCCTTACATCTCGTCTTGCTCTTTCTTGAATCTTTTGATGAGTCCATTGGATCTGTCCTACGAGGAAGAGAAAGGAAGGCCAGGGAGCCCTACAAGCAAACATGAAGCCCAGGATCTCCATGAGAAGAATCACAGTGTTTAGGAGATTTCATGGGGCCTACCAGCCACCAAATACTTGGCTAATTTTACTGGGGGAAAGACTTGTCTCCTTCCAATGGAAATGCTTGGGAAAAGGTTTGTGAAAGAAATCTCAAAGAAATTGTCCTTCGTCACATTCCTTCTACAGTGCTTTTCATGGGAGTGTGAGAGTGGGCCCCAATATTTTTAGGTGTGGCTGAAATAGTTATAGAAAAATTAGTTGTTCATTGAAACTTCATGTTTTCAAGTTCCCAGTGTTTTTGGAAAAATCAGGAAATTTAATAGATTTATTGTTTTTGCTCTTCAGAAATTGCAGCAATGTTGTGTGCCAATTTTTTTGACAAATCGTAAGATGAGCTGGTAAAAAGTGAGATGATGATAGTTCTTTGGTTACTGTCAGTTTATGTGGAAAGGAAAGTGAGCAAAAATATTTGAAACTCATTTGTATTCCCCAGAATTGATGACCCTTGTGTGATCTCCCTGAGCCAGCCAGGAAAAAGAGAGAGATCAGCCACAGCTGACAGGACTTAGAGATTTTAAGATAGAACTTTTATTCCTACACAGAATCTGTACCCAGATTTATGCTCCCATTGAAATCCATTAGAGTTTTGCCAAATGGACATCATCAGGAGCAGGGATCAGCCTATCATGTGGGCATTCTCAGTCTGAAGCTGTGATGTTCAGACCTCAGTGGTTCAGGAGCCAAATTAGTGATCAACATTACCCAAAAGCACCACATTAGTGTGAATTCATTATTTAATTTACAATCGTAGTAAATGTGCATATTTAAACAATATGTCAGAGAAAATATTTAGTTTATAACATAAGACTATTTATATGTAACCCTTCTGCAAGGTAGCGCTGTCAGCAGCAAGGGCCGGGTTCAATGTCTAGGGGTTCCTTTTCATCCATCCCACACAGAACTGGTTCGAGCCCCCACCCAGTAGCTTGGGAAATTCATACACACCCTTGGGCACCTCTGAGTTGCAATGCTTCCCCACTCGCAAGCACAAAGTCTGAGTGTCGAAAAGAAACTTAATAAAAGGGAAGAGAAGTAATTAATTTGGGAAAACACTAGAGAGTTAATAACCAAACCATGAGTAAATGTCCCAGCTCAAGTGGATTGAGCAATGTCCTTTGCCTCTCAGGCTCACAAGTCCAACAATGTAAATGTCCTATTCACATGCCCAACTTTTCTCTGTACCTCAATCACAGTTGCTGCCCGTGGTCAGGGCAGACCAGAGCTCAGAGGTGATTTTCAGAGCTCACTTCCCACCCTTGGGGGGTGGGGATAGGAGGCATCTCACCCACTCCATTGGCCACTTGCTGATGCTCCTGCCAGCCACATGCTCCTGCCTGCCGCCCTGATGGACGTCTGCTGCCGCTCCCTCTGGCCACCTGCCAGCCACTTGCTTCTGACAGCCACTCTGCTGCTGCTCCTGCCAGCTGCCCTGCTGGCCACCTGCGGCCATTGGGATTGGATCTGGGCCAAACCTAGTGATTTCAGCGCTCTGTGGTTTCAGCTTCTCAGTGATTTCAGCTCTTGACCCACAGTGCAGGCCAGCATAAAATAAAGAGAACCCTTATGGAGTCTGTTTTTAGTTCTATCATTAGAACAGGGGTGAGGGAAGAAAAAAAAGGTTGAACCAGTCTTACAGTTCATGCCTGAGGGGCCTGCTGAGCTGAGATCTGCTCTGTCCCCAATCCAAACCACTTGAGTCTGGAAGGGGAAGGCTTGTCCAGCGGAGATTCTTTACAATGACAGTATCTCTCCTGCAAGCACTGGTGTCATATTTTACAGTTCCTACATTTAGGGTTAACATGGTTTGTGATCCCACAACAGCCAAATTAGTTACAATACACAAAATTCTATTCTAACAGTTGACCATCCATCAGGCCTATAGCACTGACTGAACTGGATTTACATAACCATACCCAGGACTCCTTTTCCCTTTCAGCTGGCTAATTTCTTTCCCATTCCAGCATGAGCTGTATTTACATATGAACACTTGAATACCTTGTACGGCTAAACAACAGAGTGATCATAACCACACCCAGGACTCCTTTTCCCTTCGGCTGGATGCATTGGAAGCAGTGGTTCAGACCCTGCTTACAGCAAAATGACTGCCAAAGTATTATTTTATCAGCTACAGCTGGTAAATAGCACAGTAAAGGCATCCCGATTGGTTAATCATTGAATCCCACAGTTTTTAAAATCATGTGTTTCAAAGAGCTATGGGGCATATATAGCTTGTGGCTCACCAGCCTCAGTCTCACTGGTCTAAATAGTGATTTAGGGCAATGGTACATCTTCCCCAAACCATCAAGTTAGGTATAATTCAAAAACTCAGTAGTTACTCAATTGTACTAGCAAAGAAATCCCGATGCGACTGCGAGTAAACCTCTTCACTTTCCACCAGTTGCTTTGGATATCATGCCACTATTTGTTAGCTTTTTTGACCTTGGTTTGGGAGTAAATAGGGGTATGTCTACACTACCCCGCTAGTTCGAACTAGGAGGGTAATGTAGGCATACCACACTTGCAAATGAAGCCCGGGATTTGAATTTCCCGGGCTTCATTTGCATAAACTGGGCGCCGCCATTTTTAAATCCCTGCTCGTTCGAACCCCGTGCCGGGTGTAGCCGCGCGGCACGGGGTTTGAATGAGCAGGGATTTAAAAATGGCAGCGCCCAGTTTATGCAAATGAAGCCTGGGAAATTCAAATCCCAGGCTTCATTTGCAAGTGCGGTAGGCCTACATTACCCTCCTAATTCGAACTAGCGGGGTAGTGTAGACATACCCTAGGAGATTTAATGTCTCAGATTGCCAGAGGCAAAATGACTCAGAGGTGATGTGAATTGCTTCCTAATTGGAGCTGCTAAGTATTTTGTCCTTCTAGCCACAGACAGTCAACCAATGGAATGGCATTGATGTCTGCTCCACAGGTAACCATGTGACAGATCGGGTGCTGTGACAGGGCATTCAGGAAATTTTTACAGTGAGGAAACCTTTTTGGTTTGCAATCTTTCCAGCTCTGCAAAAGTCAGCGAAGAATTGGCTACCTTCTATGCTGGTGTCACTCTACAATGTTGGGCAATGGCATATGTAGCAGGAGATTTTGTAACCCACACACCTAGGATGTGTCTAGACTACAGGGTTTTGTCGACAAAAGTGGACTTTTTTCAACAAAACTATACCTGCATCTAAACTACTGCCAAGTTCTGTCAACATAACGTTGACAGAACTCAGCAGTTTTGTTGACGGTGGTAAACCTCATTCTACGAGGAATAACGCCTTTTTGTTGACAGAGTTCTGTCGACAGAATGCGTTATTGCATCTACACTGTCCTTTGCGTCTACACTCTCATGTCGACAAAGCGGCTTGCTTTGTCGACAGAACTGGATGTAGTCTAGATGCTCTTTGTCGACAGAAGCTTTGTCAACAAAACCCTGTAGTCTAGACGTACCGCTAGCGTGGTTCACTGTCCCATGTAGTGGCACTTAGACCACTTACAGTGAGAGATACGAACAAAGGAGCTCTACAGCCTAAGCTGAGCTCCAGCTGGCTTTTCACTCAAGCAGTAGAGGCTCCTACACTAAGTGCCAGAGGTCCCAGGGTCAAATCCCCCCTGGGGGCAGTTACAATTTCAAAGGCACTAACTGCAGCTAAGCATAAAAGTCCATGAATGTGGGGTGTCTTTTCTGGAGCAATGGTTCAGGACCCCAAAGAGGATCGCAGTTGTAAGTGCTGACTTTCCAAAGTGCTCAGCCCCAGACCCTGCTCCCACTCTAGGCCCTCCCACAACCTGCCTCTTCCCACTCCACTCCTGCCCCACCTTTTTCTGCCTAGTTCTGCTCCATCACCCAAGCACGCTATGTCCTGGCTCCTCCTGCGCCTTCCCAGTTGCCTGCCTGTGTGCTACAAAACATCTGATTACGATGGACAGGAGGCAGTGGGAGGGAGGGGCAGGTGTTGGTCTGGAGGGAGGTGCTGGAGGTGGTGTGGGGGAGCTGCTGGTGGGTGCTCAGCACTCACTATTTTTCCCCACGGGGGCTCTAGCACCAGATCACCCACAGATGATGGTCGTTGTGGTTAAATCCCTGTAATATTATTATTCTCATATAACTTTGTATTAAGATATTGTCCTTTTAGATATATCTTTGTTAAGGTTCTTATAGAATCTCTATAACATTTCTCCTATAACTTTGTATTAAGAGAAACTTTCCTTTTTATATATATATAGATCTTGTAAGAAAAAATGTCTTTTGAGCTCTTCCCTTTCCTTGACTGTCCTGTTGAAATGAATGAGGTGTGAATGGAGAATGAAAGTTGAGCACCTCCAGCAGCAGTTGCAAAGGTGGAGAAGGTCTGGGAGCCAGAGCCAAGACAATACCTGTAAAGTGAGCTCATTAAGAAGACTGGATATACAGAGGCCATGGGAGTCAAGCAGCTAGTGCCTGCCCTTGGAAGAACTCTCTTTGAAGCAGCATTAAGAAAGGCAAGGTGATGACTAATTGGCTGCATCTGAGGGATAAATATGGAGCATCTTGCAGAGGGATCCCAGGTTTTTGTCTTGTCAACATGGGAGCATTGATCCGGATTGGCAGATGCCTAGCTTCACCCCTCCACATCTAACTCACCTGGCCAGTGCAGTTAGGGGAGCAACTTTTGGTAACAACAAGACGGAGTGTACTTGTGTGTGTGAGAGAGTTCACGAGTGTAATGTATCATATGTATATGATAAGTATTGATTGATCTATGGAAGTTGGTCTGTTGCCAAATGTGGCGTGTTGCCTTATCCCCCTGAAAAAGATCCCGGGTGCTTCTTTTAAGCACAACATCATGACCCTATTTTAAAGAGCTGGCTTAGACTAAGCCCAGGTTCCACTGTGCCAGGGCAGTGTGGCTCACTTTACTGGCCCTCTGGTTGGGGCTGAAGCCCTCGTCATCCAGGCAGTGGGACTCAGGCAGGCTCAGGCTTCAGTCCCTTGTCCTGGGGCCAAGTAGTACTGTTTATTGTCTGTAGGGGTTGCAGTGCAATGAGGTTTGAGATTTCCTGTTCTAGAAAATACCATGCTCTTTGCTAGGTTAGTATACTCACAGGTGCAGACTCCACAGGTGCTCCACTCCTGGAGCACCCATAGGGAAAAATAATGAGTGCTTAGCATTCACTGGTCACCTCCTGATGAGTTCCTCCCACTGCCCTACCAGCACCTCCTACACACTGCTAAACATCTGATCTGTGGTGTGCAGGAGGAGGAGGATGGCAGGTGAGGTGGCAGAACTGGGTGAGATAAGGTGGTGTTGGGGTGGAGGCTAGGAGAAAGGGGTGAAATGGGAACAGGAACTTGGGGAAAGGACAAAGTTGGCACCTATGATCATAGGGTATTGGCTGGCAGAGCAGTCAAATTCCAGTGTTAAATGGCAATATGAATAACAGCAGGACAAGTTATTAGTTTCAATGCATACTGGGAAACATATGCGCCCCCTCCTTCCCCCACCCCCGATACCAGAAAATAATAGAGCTAAAGACTGAAGGCAACTGGCAAACCTCAGTACAATGAACCTCTAAAAAAAGATGAAGGTGGGTGGACTAAAGCAAAAATCCTGATATTCTTGCCATGAATTGTGTAAAGATGTCTAAGATACATATTTGTAGCAACTACCCTTACTTGGGTTATTCAGGTTCAAGCTAGGCTTTGCTTGTACATGGAAAGAAAGTGTCACAATGACATATTAAACTGCTCTGTTTATATTTGCATGTGGCCTATAAAACAGGCACCCATTGGAACAAGGTCTTCATGCAGTCCTATTCTCAAGTTCTCTTTTGTTCCTGTAGATCCCTTAGGGAAAAATAAGTCACTCTTTGTGACACCAATGTCAAGCTTGAACAACCTTGCTAGCTCCTGAAGAAACTTGGGGCTTAAGAAAAAGAAAGAAATCAAGCAACATGCTCTTGTTTGAATAACTGCTAAATATTTACTAGAGACTAGTCCTTTAAGGTCAGTTAGCAGACAGGATTACAAAAGGATTCCTAAGCCATATTACCACGCATTGGCTGTATTTTATGATTGGGTTTATATCTGTGAAGAAGTCATCCCAAGAACTCTGAACTCTCCCTTCATTGGATGATCTATTTCAATCCAGAGAAAATTCAGGATCAGACTGAATCAGAAGAAAAGTTTATTTCTGTTGTCCTATACCTTGTTTAATCTTCTCAATATTCCATTTTTCTAGAAACAAAAAATCCCAAACCAACCAACCAAAAAATCAGGAAGAACTGAGGCCTCACCCCTGCTGTTGATCTAACATAGGAATGACCAGAAGAATTCAAACCCCTATAAATTCTTTGCCTTTGTACCCTGGGGAAAAATTCCTCCTGGGTTTCAATTCAAATCAACATGATTAAGAAATATCATACTTTTAGTACCCCACAATGCCATTGGTGTCCACTTAAATGAAGGACACAGATGGACTGAACTGCATATGAATAACCTCCATACTCTATGGCTGAGTCTAGACTGGCATGATTTTGCGCAAAGTTTTTCCGTTAAAAGTATTTGTGCAAGAGAGCGTCTATACTGGCATGTGCCTTTGCACAAAAGATTTGCTTTTGCACAAAAGCATCCATGCCAGTGTAGATGCTCTCTTGCGCAAGAAAGCTCCGATGGCCATTTTAGCCATCAGGCTGTCTTGCGCAAAAAATTAACGTGGTTGTCTACAGTGGCCCTCTTGTGCAAGAATACTTGCGCAAGAGGGCTTATCCCTGAGCAGGAGCGTTGGAGTATTTGCGCAAGAACCACTGATTTTGTACATTACAAAGTCAGTGTTCTTGCACAAATACTCACGGCCAGTGTAGACAGGCGGCCAGATTTTGTGCAAAAGTGGCTGCTTTGCGCAAAATCATGCTAGTCTAGACGCAGCCTATATGAGGTTAATACACAGCTAGGCTTTTTGAACTATTAGCTTGAAATTTATATAAATCCACATTTTTGTCTTTTTGTGCTAGTAGAAGTTTCTGGAACACAGTATATCAATTTATCTGTAGGCTGACTTGGTCACTTCATGCAATCTGCTATTAATCAATGCAAAGTAATATGGTATAATACTTGGCATATTTTAAGAAACTCCTATTTCTATTGTAAAATAGCTATATAGATTGATAGCATATACATTCTGGAACATGACCACAAGCCCTGGTGGACTCCTGAAACTCAGCTTTCTTGCATTCCATGGCAGTTATAGGTGCGCAGTGAATATTTAATATCAAATTTAATTATTTTGATGGATTGGAAGAGCCTTTCCCAAGTCTGCGTGTTATTGAAAAATATCCATGCAGCTTCTATTGAATCAGTAGACTGTACAAAATTCCAGATTGCCATAGCCTGGCCTCCCTTTCCCAACCCATTTGCATCCCAAGCAGTCTACCCATCACAAAATGACAGACAACAGACAGGCCTTCCAGCACGCTCAGAGCCAAACATATCCGTACTCTGTTGGAACAAAGGAGAAAACTAAGTTCCAGCGATGAGCACTCGTCACTGAAAATACACGATCCCAATGAGAAAGGGGACAGCTTACATGCCTCAGCTTACCACAACTATCAGACAAAGAGATAGGCTCCAAACCACTGTAGAGTGTTAGAGGTCAAAATCAATACTTCAGAGTTGATCTAGATGGAGAACAGTGCAAATTTCGAGGCACAGATACAGAGCTGGTAACAGACTTTGCTGGGCCCTGGGCAGGGTGGGGAAGGAGGCTCAGCTGCTGGTCTCTATGGATGGGAGGGACCTAGGGCAGAAAGGGCTGAGGTGAGGGTAGCTTCCTCCACCCAGCCTTCAGTACTACTTGCATTGCATGGCACAGGGCTCTGGCCACTGTTGCTTCAATGGTAGTAGCAGTGGCAGCCCAGAGCCCTGGGACCATTTAAATCACCAGGCCCTGGAGCAGCTGCCCTCTTTACCCCACCTCATTGATGCATCTGCACAGATATAATTTGCTGCCATGACAGCACGTTCCATGCTAACTAAATATTCCAGGCCAGCAACGCATGGAAACTGGTGTATCACATACAGCTATATCAGTTTGTATCCGTTAAGGTTCTGACCAGTGTTGCCTCTAATTTGTTTCCATCCATGTGTGGAATAAATGTTATGTGCACTAAAGCATGAGCAGACATACACCACCAGTAGAAACACATGCGAATGGCTGTGGGCACTCTGCTGATTAGTTGGGTGGCATTTGAATCTCTCCTGGAAGGCCGTCCAATACTCAGCATACAAGGAACACTGGTGCTGACGCCCCAAACTGTGAACATATAGTCCCAAGAGGAGTACATTGCAACAGTTCTGTCTCAATTTCATAGATAACTATAGTTAGGTCTGGATCTACATATAGCTATATAACCCTGTTGTTTTTCAAGGTCTCTTAATAGACACATTTAACTCACGGTAATGAGTTAAGTACTGGCATTACTATAACAATGTAGTAACTACTATGCAATGAACCATTTGCTGCACATACCTAGTCTTGTACATAAAAATCTTTTTTATTAAGAGAAAGGAATATTGAGTAGGCCAAGACTTTATAGAATCATAGTCATCGAGAGGTCATCGAGTCCAGCCCCCCGCCCTCAAGGCAGGACCAAGCTCCGTCTACACCATACCTGACAGATGTCTATCTAACCTGTTCTTAAATATCTCCAGAGAGGGAGATTCCACCACCTCCCTTGGCAATTTATTCCAATATTTGACCACCCTGACAGTTAGGAATTTTTTCCTAATGTCCAATCTAAACCTCCCCTGCTGCACTTTAAGCCCATTACTCCTTGTCCTGTCCTCAGAAACCAAGAGGAACAAATTTTCTCCTTCCTCCTTGTGACACCCTTTTAGATATTTGAAAACCGCTATCATGTCCTCCCTTAATCTTCTTTTTTCCAAACTAAACAAGCCCAGTTCATGAAGCCTGGCTTCATAGGTCATGTTCTCTAAACCTTTAATCATTCTTGTCGCTCTTCTCTGTACCCTTTCCAATTTCTCCACATCTTTCTTGAAATGTGGCGCCCAGAACTGGACACAGTACTCCAGCTGAGGCCTAACTAGTGCAGAGTAGAGCGGCAGAATGACTTCACGAGTTTTGCTTACAACACACCTGTTGATACAACCTAGAATCATATTTGCTTTTTTTGCAACAGCATCACACTGTTGACTCATATTCAACTTGTGGTCCACTATGACCCCTAGATCCCTTTCCGCCATGCTCCTTCCTAGACAGTCGCTTCCCATCTTGTATGTATGGAACTGATTGTTCCTTCCTAAGTGGAGCACTTTGCATTTCTCTTTATTAAACCTCATCCTGTTTACCTCTGACCATTTCTCTAACTTGCTAAGGTCAGTTTGAATTATGTCCCTATCCTCCAAAGAAGTTGCAACCCCACCCAGTTTGGTATCATCTGCAAACTTAATAAGCGTACTCTCTATCCCAATATCTACATCATTGATGAAGATATTGAACAGTACGGGTCCCAAAACAGACCCTTGCGGAACTCCACTTGTTATCCCTTTTCAGCAGGAATTAGAACCGTTAACAACAACTCTCTGACTATGGTTATCCAGGCAATTATGCACCCACCTTATTGTGGCCCTATCTAAGTTATAGTTGCCTAGTTTATCAATAAGAATATCATGCGAGACCGTATCAAATGCCTTACTAAAGTCTAGGTATATGACATCCACCGCTTCTCCCTTATCCACAAGGCTCGTTATCCTATCAAAGAAAGCGATCAGATTAGTTTGGCATGACTTGTTCTTCACAAACCCATGCTGGCTATTCCCTATCACTTTATTACCTTCCAAGTGTTTGCATATGATTTCCTTAATTACCTGCTCCATTATCTTCCCTGGGACAGACGTTAAACTGACCGGTCTGTAGTTTCCTGGGTTGTTCTTATTCCCCTTTTTATAGATGGGCACAATATTTGCCCTTTTCCAGTCTTCTGGAATCTCCCCTGTCTGCCATGATTTTTCAAAGATCATAGCTAAAGGCTCAGATACCTCCTCTATCAGCTCCTTGAGTATCCTGGGATGCATTTCATCAGGACCTGGTGACTTGCTGACATCTAACTTTCCTAAGTGATTTTTAACTTGTTCTTTGTGTATCCTATCTTCTAAACTTACCCTCTCTCTGCTTGTATTCACTACGTTAGGCACACCTCCAGACTTCTCGGTGAAGACCGAAACAAAGAAGTCATTGAGCATCTCTGCCATTTCCAAGTTTCCTGTTACTGCTTCTCCCTCCTCACTAAGCAGTGGGCCTACCCTGTCCTTGGTCTTCCTCTTGCTTTTAATGTATTTATAAAAGGTCTTCTTGTTTCCCTTTATGCCTGTAGCTAGTTTGATCTCATTTTGTGCCTTTGCCTTTCTAATCTTGCCCCTGCATTCCCATGTTGCTTGCCTATATTCATCCTTTGTTATTTGTCCTAGTTTCCATTTTTTATAGGACTCCTTTTTTATTTTGAGATCATGCAAGATCTCCTTGTTAAGCCAAGCTGGTCTTTTGCCATATTTTCTATCTTTCCTACACAGCGGAATTGCTTGCTTTTGGGCCCTTTGTTTTCCTTATCCTTCCTCTAGACAATCCAAGCCAAGCAAGTGAACTCTAATGTCCAATTCAAAAATATTCCATGGCACTCTCTCCAGAATGCAGAGGGTATGATTTTAGGTCTCCAAGGTTAGAGAGTAAGAATGGCCCAGTGTCTAGGACACCAGATTAGTAGAACTGGGTCGAGAAAGGTAATTCTGATTCACAGAGAGCCGCAATATTTTGAAATTTATACTGATTCAAAAAAAGTGAAAATTTCAAAGTTCTGAGTGAAAGGGAATAGAGCCCCTGCCTTGCAACAGTCAGCCTGATGGGCAGAGCCAAATCCACTGCCCCTAAAAACCCATAGATTTTGGAAGCTCAGACTACCCAGAAGTCCTGTAGGTGTTAATGACAATGTGTTTCTTCCGGCTTTTTCTGGCATTTCAATAGTCAAGGAATTGAGATACCTGGATTCAAGCCCCTGCTATGCCACAGACTTGCAAGATATTTCAAGGTATTTAGGCACCTGTATCTTTTGGTGCCTAAATACCTTTAAAATCCTGCCCCCGGCCTCTTTGTGGTTCAGTTCCCAGGAGAATAATAGTACTTCCCTACAGTACAGAAGTGCTATGAGGACAAATATGTTAAATATTGTGAACTACTCATATATAATGACGATGGGGCACGTACAGGTAAATAGATGCCAGTCCAGGTATGGGAATTGCCACAATGTCTCTTTGACATGGAAGTGAGAAATACCCACTGATGAGTGTTAGATATTGAATGTATTTTCCCTTGTAGCAGGTTGTGATTCACTGCCACTACAATTCTTGCTGGGCAGTTTGGGAATTAGCTCTTCTTCAGCCTTGGAACACCTTCTGTTGGTCTTTACAGGTACATCTAGACTACGTTCTTCTTTTGAAAGGAGATATGCACATTTGACGCAAATTTGAATATCTTCTTCTGATCGGTTTTTTGAAAGCTTTTTTTTGTGTGTTTGTTTTAAAGAAAGCAGTTTAGATGTGGTTCTTTAAAAAGCAAAAAATGAACAAAAAAACAACAACCCTGCACACCTCCTTTTTGGAGGAAGAAGGACTCTTTTGAAAAGGGGTGTTTTTTTCAAAAGAACTGTGTCTAAACTGCTTTCTTTTTTGAAAAAAATGCTTTCGAAAAAGCGATCAGAAGAAAATATGCAAACGAGTGCCTCATTTGCATATCTCATTTCAAAAGAAGAACGTAGTCTAGATGTACCCTTTCTGTCCATTACCTTCCTGTTAGTGTCTCCACTGCTCGTCAGTCAGGCCCTATTTTGCTCCCAACTCACGTTGCTCCTTCTGTCACGGTACTGCCCTGTAGCAGTGCCCTCAAACTCTGGGATCTTTCCTCACAGGGAACCCCAACAATCTTGCATCAGTAACTTACTGCCAGTCACCATCTAGCCCCTGCCTCAAGGGCAAAGTACATTCTGAAATGGCCACTCATTAATGGCAAGGGTGGGTGAACCTGTCTGCCTCCCTGCAACCCTAGTATCCCCACAGGCCTTCAAATAGGGTTGCCAGGTGTCCGGTATTCAACCAGACAGTCCAGTTTTGGGCCCTCTGTGCAGTAAAAAAAAATTCAGAAAATACCGGACATGTGCAATGTCCGGTATTTTCTGGTTTTCCAGCTGGGTGCCCAACAGAAGCCTGGCAGGGGCGGGAGGAATGGCTGGGGGGCAGGGTGCGATCGGCACTGGGAGCCTCTGCTTGTGTCTGATGTAGGAGTGATGCCTTGAGGAGGAGGAGAAGCCCTGCCCATGCTCCTGAGCGCTGTTCAAGTTTGTTGTGGAGCCGTAGCTGGACTTGCTTGTGCTTTGCCGGGACCGTGTGCGGGATGGGTAGTGCCCTGGGATCTGCATGTGCCTGGGTCAGTCCTGATCCCCGCCAGCTGATTCTCCCCCCACCGCTCTTCCCTCCTGGCCAGCCCCGCTCCCTCCGACACCCTCCTGGCAAGCCCTGCTTCCTGCCGGCTGGTTTTCCTCTTCCCGATCTCCCCTGGCCAGCCCTGCTCCCCCAGACCTCCCCACAATCTCCCTCAGCCAGCCCCACTGCCCCCAACCCACTCCCGACCAGCCTTGCTTCCTGCTGGCTGCCTCCCCGATCTCTCCCAGCCAGAGCAGTGCCCTCGACCTCTCCCTGCCATCCCTGCTTCACATCCCGCCCCACCCCACCTCCTCCCAGCCAGACCCCCTCCCCTCCCGGCTGGTCTCTTCCCTCCCCTTCATCAAATGTGTCCGGTATTTTTTCTGAAGCTACCTGGTAACCCTACCTTCAAAACAAGGCCTTAGTCTGGGGTTTTGCCTGGCCAGAGCTGCCCAGCACTGCTCTGTCTCAAGGTACCCCAGTTAGCTTCCCTGGCAACCAGGCTCTTCCTGCTCCACAGCTGGAGCAAGAGTGTGCTCCTCTTTTCAAGGAGCCCTTTTTACAGGACCTAGCCAGGCCCTGATTGGCTGTCTCTAGCCCTCTTCTGATTGGATCTCAGCCCCAGCCTTCACCCAAGTCTGGTTTAATCCCTTATAAACCAGTGTGGGAACTACTACCCCATCACATCTCTGCTCAGTCATGTTTGAACCAGCTCTTCCCCTCCCAGAAGCAGCAGCAGGTATCCCCCACTTCAACAGAGAGGCAGCCCAACATTTAGCAAGATTATTCCCACAATTAGAGCATATAATGTTAATAAGCATGTCATTTGCCAGGTAAGGAACAAAACAACTGTTTTCCTTCTTATAAGGAAAGGAATGGACAAAACCAACACTTGGCACTTTTGATTGTTTTTAGTGGTAAAATTGGTTAATGCTAACAATTCATGATTGTGTCCAGGGGAAGATCACCATTTTGCAGGGCCCAGGACAGCACAATTTCGCGGGGCCCCCCTTTGCCACGGCGCATGCGTGGTGCTGCCACGCGCATGCACGGGGCTTCTTGAAGCGTGGGGCCCGGGGCGGCCGCCCCGCTCGCGCTGCCCTATATCCACCCCTATTGTGTCCATTACAGTCAATTTCAGCAGCTAGTGTTTTCCTTTGTTTGGCCAGGAAAAACTAACTATTGTAACAAGGATTGACCCTGTCAGTACGGCTCAAGGCAGTTAAACATAAGATGCTATCAATGGAAACAAATAGCTAGCCTTTTATTTTTTATAGATGGTGGGACCATTTGTTACTATGGCAATGTCGCTTTTTCGTATTGTGAGGCCATAGTTGAGAGGGGCAGGCAACCTCTAAACTTTACCAATGACACTGTGGGGAGAGAATAAAAGACAAACATCAGCCTTTTTGTTCCATGGCATCTGCAGATTTGTGGAAATATCGTAGCATGTCATGTAAGTGGTTATATGCATTGTTGCATGAAAATAGCTTAGCTCACTGTGAGTAAGGTGGCGAGGGAAGGAGTGTGTTCACCATAAAAGTTCATTACCAAAAATAGTAACTGGGCATAATTAGTAAGCCAGTTCATAAGAAATAATTCAAAAGATATTCATTGATAGATATTTCAAATGTATTAATTGTTCAAATTAAGAACACTGCAGAGAATATTCATGCTGTAACATTTTTACTTGCAATGGTCTGAGAATGTTTCTCTAGATTATAAAGAAAGAGCAACTCTGCTCTGAAGAGTGACTATGTAAAAATGAAAACTGCTTGTTGTTGTCAGTAGGCTTACACATGGGGTATTCATAGATTCATAGACTTTAAGGTCAGAAGGGACCATTATGATCATCTAGTCTGACCCCCTGCACAGTGCAGGCCACAGAATCTCAACCACCCCTCTTAGAATAATCCTCTCACCTATATCAAAGATATTGAAGCATTCAAATACTTTGAAGGACCCAATATGCAGAGAGTCCTCCAGCTGTGATCTGTGCCCAATGCTACAGAGGAAGGCGAAAAACCTCCAGGGCCTCTGCCAATCTACCCTGGAGGAAAATTCCTTCCCGACCCCAAATATGGCGATCAGCTAAACCCTGAGCATGTGGGCAAGACTCACCAGCCAGACACCCATTATGCTTAATCACCCTTTAGGAATAAGGCTCATTTCCCGAATTGGAGACTTACTGAAGAAGATTTGGGAAGCACTGTCGTTCCCCCCAACCAAACAATGGGTTCCATATGGCAGTGCAACAGGTTTCATTTAAAACATGGATCTGCAAGACAGTCTAATGCTACTTTCATGATCTGCCGCACAGGTCAGAACATAATGAATATAATGGAGCCTGGAATTGAAATCCCTTTATAGTGGAAAGAGGGGTTCCATTGTAGGGCCAGTCCCATGGACAAAGAGTTTGAAGCATATTCAAAAAGAGCAGGCTTCATTGGTATGGTTCGGAATACAAGATGTGTCACATTAGGTAGGTTCAGTCATCCATTCAATCCATCATCTTGTTTCAGAGAGTGGGGCCAAAGGAAGAATTCCTGCAGTAAGTAGTTCTGAGATATCCTGCCCCCAGAGCAAGCTTCCTCACAACCCTCCAATAAGTCAGTTTATGCCCCAAAGCTTTATATCCCTTCTAAATCTCCTTGAAAATGTATATTTTTACACACACACACACACACACACACACACACACACACACACACACACACTTTTGTAATTCTAGATATTCTTGTTTGCTCTTTTAATGTCTCATTCTTTACTGAATCCTGCTTAATTCTTAGCCCCAGTGGTATCCTGGGGCAATGTGCACCACTGATTAATTGATTGCCCCGTGGTGAGAAATATTTCCTTTTAATAGTTCTGACTTTGCTATGCTGCAGTTTCCTTGATTGTCCATAGAATTTTTGCCTCAGTTTGTCCCTACTCTCCACAATTTATGGAATGGGAATAAAAACTTTCTGAAAAACAAGACAAGATTTTTTGCAGCCCAAAGAAGCTGGTCCAAGGCAAACAAGACGGCTTATAATGTTGGCCATGAAAACCACTTTCGTTGTGAATTACCCATCTGCAGGCTTGGAACAGGACCAATGCAGACCTCAGGTTTGGACTGATGTTACCATTTAATGTGCTTTCCTCCAAACCATTCATAAAATTCATGGCTGCAGCTGATCCTAGTTACTGTGTTGCTTTTTGCACATTTGTCTTGGAAAGGCTATTTCACAACTTTATGAAACCATGCATGGAAGAATAATGTTTAACCTAAAGCAAACTAAGGACCTTATGTTCCCATCCTTAGCTATATGTGGAGCAATGGTCAAGTAGTCAATTACATGCCACTGACAGCATATTGGGCTGTTTTCCAGTCTTCCCTCTCTAAAACATGTGTCCTCAGAAAACACACAGTTCTGATGCATCAGATCTGCTCCCTTTAAGTAAGTGGGACTTGAGCCATTGCTTTCAATGGGAACAGGGTGAGACACAAAATACTAGATGAGCTAGATGAACTTAGCCAGGGCCTTATTTATGTTAACACTAATTTTTAGCCGTTCCCTCAATCATTATTTGCGTCTCCCATCTACTGTGCATGTGACTGGGAGTTTAGGTACTTAGAATGTCTCCGCTCTTTAATAAAAAGGATGCTTGTTTTATTTTGTGTTAAAAACAAAATGGAGTGGATTTTTATTGCTGACAGAAGGTGACTAATTGACAGCCCTAGAGGCTGCAATCCTCTATATCCTCAGAACAAATACAGTAAAATCACCAGCAGTGCAAATTTTCCCACTGTGCCCTTCACATCCAGCAGCGAGGGCAGCAGCAGGGCAGGGGAGAGGATGTTCTTGTGATTAAAATACAGGACTGGGACTCACAAGATCTGGATTCTGTTCCCAGCTCTGTCCCAGACTCTGTGTCCCTAGACATGTCACTTCACTTCTCTGTGCTTCAGTTTTCTCATTTATTAAACTGGGAAAGTACTTACTCTCCTAGGACCAATGGGAAGCACACACAGTGTTTGCAAATTGCTTTCAGATCCTCGGAGAGAAGGCAACACGCAACTACAAAGTATGATATACATGTACTCCCACATCTATTTAGTACTAGACCTTCTGCTAGGACTGGCAACAAGGCGGCATTTATTGTGCAGATACTTATCCTGAGGTGGACAGCTGTCTACTAGAAACTGCATTGTGCCTAAAATAGTATTTTGAAAAAGACTGATGACCTGAGGAAGGAGCTATGTTGCCAGAAAAGGCTTACCCCCTGCCCAAATCTCTGCCCTGAAGTGCTTGCATTAAATAACACGGTTTATTTAGTAAGGGATGGCATTTATTTCAGCACATTATGCTTTGCACACACAGCAATAATCTGAAGCAAAAGAAGTCCTTAGACTCTGGAATAAATGAGTAGTGTGAGGGATGGAGAAGGATACATGGGTATGGGAAGAAAAAATGTGCTTGCAACACTGTTTCATCTCCTTTTCAAAGACAGATATGCCACAACACATCTACTGCAGAGAGTCAGAGATAAAGGATGCTCTCATAAATAAAGAGGTAGAGGCCTTGCCATTGTCTTCCTACTCAGTACACCTGCTTCTCATCAAATATCAAGTGAAGTTCAGAAAATCTTCTGAGAACACCAGGAAATGCAAAATAGTCCCCTGACTTAAAAACAACAGCCACAATGTCCACAACTGGAAGAACCAACAGCTACCCCGAGTGCACAAGGTTTACATGCCACGTGGAAAGCTCAGACCCTTTCTCACCCTCACCGAGTCTGGCAGGTGGCTCCAGACTAATTCAATTTGGCTCTATGTGTGTGAAAGAATATTTCCATGATGCAAATTCAGATGTCAGGGAGAATTCTTTACTGTATTAGAAAACAAGACAGCTGCTATGGCAAGCTTTTGGCAAGAAGTGACGTTCTGTAATTGAAATATCCAACCTCTAGTGTGTACCTACTCAAAACATATCTTCAGCTGTGGTGAAATTGTTACAGACAGAAGCTTCTTAGTTCTGAGAGCCAGCAGTAGATGCTTTGCTTTTCTATATATGGAAAAAAATTGGCTTTCAAATATACAGTTTACAGAATGAGACCAACCAGGGAGACAGAAAAGACAACTGTTTGTAGTGAAAAAGATGGCTCTCCTTCACCCTTCTCTGAACTATTTTGAGGCAATATGCCTTCCAAATCTAGATTTTGGCTTAATATCTTTGTCAAATACACACTTCAATGCCTGATTTGCAGGTACAGAGTTGTTTGAACTTTGTGAGTCTTGTCATTTTTTTGTTTGTATCTTCCAGACCAGAGGCAGCTTTTAGTTACAGTTACAGTCCTCAAGAGCAGCATTCCCAGTCTTTTAAGGCTGAAGAATGTATTCACAATTTCACTCTGAAAATGTGTCTGTTACTGTTGGCTTGTTGAAAGAAAGATTTAGTTCTGCTTGCACTGAAACACTGGAAATCTTTCAGTCCCTGCTAATCTGTTAAATAATGCCTAGTCAGATATTTAGAGAAAGAACAAAACAAACAAATACTAGGAAGTATTCAAGGCTGTACATTTCATAGACAGCAAACAAACTTTCATCTGACTCAGGCAGGCAACTATAATTGGTCCAATTATAGTACAACTTACTGTGAAAAATCTGGGGAAGATTTCAGGTTTATGCTCCTTGTTTTCTATGTTACCTACGACATTTGCCACTTGAAATAATGTCTTTTCTCTTTCTTTTTACTATATTTTATTCATGGCAGATATTTGGGATACTATGTCAGATGGCATTCTGCTTAGGAGCCTGGTTTGATTAGTTTGCAATTCAGAACCTACATCTAAGAAACTTCTAACCTCCCACCCAGCAAAAAATAAGTCCAGCAAGTAGAGTCTACGAAAAAAGCATAATTCAAATAAGGTATTATAACACCCATCAGTCTTTGTAAAAGGTAAATAAGTACAATTAGACACAAACTTAAAAAAAATGTAATGTTGCTCATGAACACACAGATTTGCATCTTCACTACTCCCAGTTAAATCATTCACACCTTACAGAACACATTTGGCAGACTTCTCACTCAGGGTGTGTCTAGACTACATGCCTCCTTCGACGGAGGCATGTAGATTAGCCAGATCGGAAGAGGGAAATGAAGCCGCGATTAAAATAATCGCGGCTTCATTTAAATTTAAATGGCTGCCCCGATCTGCCGATCAGCTGTTTGTCGGCAGATCGGGGCAGTCTGGACGCGATGCGCCGACAAAGAAGCCTTTCTTCATCGGCACAGGTAAGCCTCGTGAAACCAGGTTTACCTGTGCCGATGAAGAAAGGCTTCTTTGTCGGCGCATCGCGTCCAGACTGCCCCGATCTGCCGACAAACAGCTGATCGGCAGATCGGGGCAGCCATTTAAATTTAAATGAAGCCGCGATTATTTTAATCGCGGCTTCATTTCCCTCTTCCGATCTGGCTAATCTACATGCCTCCGTTGAAGGAGGCATGTAGTCTAGACACACCCTCAGGCTATGTTTAGACTGCAGGCTTCTTCCGGAAGAGATCTTCTGAAAAAGTCTTCCAAAAGAGAGCATCCACACTGGCAAAGCACATCTGCTTTTTTGGAAGATAGCATCCAGACTGAATGGACGCTATCTCACATGTAAGCTGTGATTACTATGGGTGGAATGGCCACTAGGGCACCTGTGCTTTTTCATGTTTCCTCTTCTTGCAAAAGAACTCCCTCTTCCCCGTCCACACCTGCCTTTTTCAGAAAGAGCTCTTTTAGAAAAAGACTTCTTCCTCATAGAAAGAGGTTTACTAATGTCAGAAACCCCCCCCTGTTCTTTTGATTTTTTTTGGAAAGAACATGATTGCAGTCTGGACATATTTGAAGTTTTTTGGAAAAATGTCAAATTTTCAAAAAAAAAAAACCCTCTGTAGTGTTGACATACCCTCACTGAAAACCTGGACTAACTCCTAATTCTAGAAGTAAGGGATCAGATCCATAACAAAGGCTTATAGCAGGTTAATTCCTTGTTAGATCTGGTGTATCAATTTGAATGTCTGGCCAATTTTCTATAGTGTGACTAGATCTAACTTTCTCTGATTTGGGTGAAACAAAATAAGTTCTCTGTAATCTAAATGGGCTCATTTAGATCTATTTTACCTCCAGAGGAGTGAGGCTAAGGGAAGAGGTTATCTTCCATAATAGACTTTTGAAACAAGTAAGATTTTTAAGAGCTAGTCACTTTTCACATACAAATTCACTTTTTCACCCCATGTAAAGAGTCCAACACTTAAATCACATCGTACTTTGTCATCGCTGACATTTCAATATCCTTTTATTTATCTCACATCTCTTTTCCAATGCATTCACCTCATACAGACACACAAGCAGTGAAATGCTGTATAAAAATCTGAGACTATTATTTAAAGCTTTTGCTTTTCTTACAAATGAATAAGAATTTTTTACTGAACATAAACTAAATGACAGATTTTAAGACTACAAGGACCTGTGGCACTCACTATCTTTTCTACTTTTGAATCTATTCCCTCTTATTTAATTCTACTTCTATTATTTCTTCCTCATTGGGAATCATCTCTACAGTCATTTAAACTTAGTTTTACCATTTAATTCACACTTAATCACCTATCAGCTTACGATTAGTAATATCACTGCAGCTTCAGCGGGCACAGCCGGGGGAGGGGTGTATGTACTCTGGCTGGGGCAGGTCTAGCTTCATCTGTCCCCTGCACTCCCCAGCCAGAGTGAGGAATGCAACAACCTGTGCACTTTTCCCCTCACTCCCTGATGAAGAACAGCCAGCAATGCTTGTACAAAATTGGGGGGCGGGGAGGAGCTTTAGCCCCCACTCTTCCCTAGAGGGATTTTTCACAGGGCAGTCCTAAAGGACTCTCCTATCCATCCCCTTTCAGCTACCTGGTGATTCTGTTTCTTTTCTGTACAGTTTTATGAGAAGCAATCCCATTCCAGGCACATCCCATTTTCCTGGTCCAAGCAAACCCTTATCTTACTTTAAGTTATAATAAGAGGAAGCTGTATTCTAAATTTGGTGGTCCTCACTCGTTACTGTTTAGGAAGAATTTTTGAACAGACAGACAAACTCTCAGCTATGTAGTAGATAAAGTCGTGAGACCTCACGGGACCCTATAATCCAGCCTTTAGACTGAACACACCAATCTACACTACAGTGAAATGGCCCCCGTGAGCTTGAGTCAGCTGGCACATGCCAGTGAGGGGCCTCTAACTGAAAAGTAGACATAGCCATAGAGCCTGGAATGGAACTCAAGGTTCCCAAGTCTGATCATGTCTATACTTACTTACCCATCAATATTCCAGAGGTTGATCTTCTGGCGTTAGATTTAGAGTGTTTAGTAAGGGCACACTAAATTACACTGAGGGTGCACCCATTGAGGCGGGTACCTCTACTCCTCAGAAGGAGTAAGGGAAGTTGACAGGAGGGTTTCTCCCATTGACCTCCCGATGGTGCAAAATGTTCAAATTAAGGTACATTGACTCCAGCGACACAATTAACGTAGCTGGAGTTGTGTATCTTAATTCAAACGTATCCCCTCGTGTAGATCTGGCCTCAGCATTACTCTTCTGTCAACAAATAGCTGTGAAACCCAATGGCAGAGTATAACGTAGTGTGGGTACCTTGCTGGTTGCTAGGCTGGGGCTGTGGGTGACCCCCACTGACTGCTGTCTGTATCATGGCCCAGCCGAGTAGCTGATAGGACAGGGAGGTAACCTGTTCAACTGGTTACCTCCCAGGGAGAGAAACAAAGGAAGGAGGGGAGGCCAGCCCTGGCTGGGGGGCAGGGCTGGAAGGGATGTTTTTAGTTTCTCTCTGGTATCATGGAGGAAGCAGCCTAGGAAAGGGTCTGGGATTTAGGGGCCCAGTCTCCCCCATATCAAGGGGGGCTGAGGCATCCTAGGCCTGCCCTGTAACCAGATTACATCTGTGCTGTGCTGTATCCTGGAGAAGCAATAAACTCCCTCTATTCTACTGGCTGGTGGAGTCTGTTCGTGCCACTGCGAGGGTGCAGAAGGCGAGGGAACTCTGACGCACCACCACACAGAGCATGGAAGGGAAAAATGCTATATGATTATATCATGTAAAGACTGTATCATAATGCATTCACATAAGGAGGCTGAGTTAAAGTTGTGCAAAACCACCACAATGCTCGTACTTCCTACCAAAAGTGCCTATTTTGCAAGGGCCTGAGGAAAAATAAGATGTAGAAACCCAGCAGCCGCTATGGATTTAAGTGCCATGCCAACTTCCATGCCGTGTTCTTCCTGAGCTCTCTAGTCCCTACTGGATGCTGTTGCACTGCATGTTTTCAGCCCTCTCTGCAGATGGACATGGGGCCTGGTCTTTCCTGTGCCTCACAGCCTCTGGGATAACATGCTCCCTTGTGAATACTTTGACAGGGTCCATAGCCTCCCACTCCAAGCCAGTCAGCATCTGGTCCTGGTGTGTTTTCCAATTCAAAATCAGCTCCAGTCTTTTGTAAATAACTCACTTAGCTTTGGCTTGGTAATGATTCACATTATTAATATTGTGCTATGGGGGAAGCCTCCCCTCCCCCGCCAGAAGTTAGCGCTCTGACTTATGTTCAGTCATATCATTTCCACCCCATTACTCACCCCATTCTCCAGCTCATTAATAAATGCACTAATCAACTGTCTTGGCACACATCCTTGACTTTATCATAGACTTTTGCCCGTTTCCCCATATCCACTAGTTAGCAGACAGTACAACCCTGTTCCTTCAAATGGTTTGGTGACCATACATATGAGGGTTGAGGAATTTGGTGGGGAAATGACTGAGCCATAAGTCTTCATGTCAAGGAGCAAATGATTTCATACAGAATACATTGAGCTAAAAGGTCACACAACTAAAGGAAGCCCATAGTAACAGGTTTCAGATGGTTTCACAGCTGGGGAAACCACTTCTTTAGTACAGGATACTCTGTGTGCCTTATGCCTTCCCTTTGGACCCAGCTCCCTACCTACCTAAGTAGGTACTAGTGATATAATGGTGTGAAAGGAATGAGTAGAGTGGAAAATGGAATTTTTTTCACACACCCTCTCTCCCCCTTGCACTTAGTTCTTTTTTTCCTGGTCCCTATAAAATTCTGAAAGGTAATAGAAATCAGGGGCTTATTCCTTATATGTTCAATGCCGCAGTGACACCTTGCTCTTTTCCCCAGTCCTGGCACTGGGGCAGATCACTCATATGCTGATGTAGCCACAGTCTGCTCTAACTTCCACCACCTTGTATGGTCATACCAGCCCAGTATCTGTCATCCCAGAATACCTCCTAGACGGAGCTCTTTACACCCCTGGGTGCTCCCATGTTAGGATACTCACTAGCTGCCCATTTAAGGCAGCTTTCAATTCCCTTTGCAGTACTGAGGTGGCATAAAGGGACTTAGTCTATACCAAGAATCTGGCCCCAAGTTTCACCTCTCACCCCATCCCAGATCTACAGAAGCTCACAAAGGGTATGTCTACACTACCCCGCTAGTTCGAACTAGCGGGGTAATGCAGGCATACCGCAATTGCAAATGAAGCCCGGGATTTGAATTTCCTGGGCTTCATTTGCATAAGTGGGGCGCCGCCATTTTTAAATCCCCGCTCGTTCGAACCCCATGCCGCGTGTAGCATATTGCAGCTCACACTTCCTCTCATACTGTGTGAACATGTTTCTTTTACATGTTATATTTCCTCTTCCTCCATCAACCACTCTCTATTGTTTGTTTCCTCCATAGTGTCCAATCCCGCTTGACACTATTGTTTAACATTTATTTTATGATCACATCTTAAGGTCTACCAAGAATGGGATCCCCATTGTGCTGGCCACTGTAGTAGATGGTCCCGGCTCCAAAAAGCTTACAATCTAATTAGGCAAGATAGACACAGTCTGCAGGTATGCCTAAACCACAGAGTTTTGTCAGAAAAACAGCTGTTTTTCCGACAATACTTGAGGAATGTTGACACTGCAATCACATTCTTTTGATAATAAATCAAAAGAACAGAGGGCTTTTTCCAACGTTGGTATTCCTTTTTCTACAAGGAAGAAGCCTTTTTGCGATAGAGCTCTTTTGCAAAAAGGCGTGTGAGGATGGGGAGGAGGGTGTTTTTTTTGAAAGAAGAGGCCTTCAGGAAATATCACAGGTGCCCTGGTGGCCACTCCATACAGAGTAATCATAACTCTATAGTTCCTGTCTCCTGGCCCCTCTTAAAGCTGCAGGCACCCCAGACAAGCCTTGTGATAGGAAGCTGGTCAGAGCTTCCTGTGTGTCTTTCCCTGCCACAAGCCTGCTCAGTGATGGCTGAGCCTTATGCCCCCCACAACCCTCCTGATCCTTGCAGGGAGCAGCCCCAGGAATCCCAGGACCCACCCAGAGGGATGAAGAGGTGTGTCCCGTCCTGGTCCAGCCCGGAGATCCGATCCCTCCTTGAACTGTGGGGTGAGGAGGAAACATTACAGGATCCCTGGGCCAAGTGTAGAAATGCAGACATTTATGGCTGGATGGCCAACTCCCTGGACGCGCACCCTGATCCTTGGAATAGGTCCGGAGAAAGGTCAAGGAGCTCTGCTAGGGATATGTCCGGGCCAGAGAACGCAGCTCGCACTCAGGGGTGGGACCCCATCCCTGCCCCTATTACAAGGCACTACACAAGATCCTGGGGGGTGGAGAAACGTCTTTCCCACCCATTCTCATGGACTCCAGCCTCAAAACCCCAGTGATCACCCAGCTGGAGGTCTCCGCAGAGGAGGAGCAGGAGGGCCAGGGCCAGGGCTATGGGGGAAGAGGAGGAAGAGAAAGAGGAGATGGGCACCATGACCCTCTCCCTTGAGCTGGCGTTTGTGAGTCAGGATGTCTCCCAGGGCTCTTCGGATGCCTGGGAGGAATCTTCAGGTGAGTGGTCTCACTTTGTCACACACATAGGGCAGGGGAGGTGGGCGCACAGGGGCTGCGGGGCGAGTGTAGCTTGGGCAGGACATTGTGCTGCAGTCTGTGCACGTGCAGCCATGTGCTATGTTATTGTGTGGCACGTGGACACAGAAGGCAGCCCCTGAGCATAGGTGGGATCCTGCTCCCAGCTCAGGGGAGGTCACACATGTCCTGCCATGGGGGGCAGGAAACCCGCCACAGCTGGAAGCAGGCTAGCCACACAAAGGCACAGGCACAACCCCACACAGACCAAGGAGTGACACACCTAGCACACAGGCATGCCGGCATGTGCGAGGCAGCAGCCACTCCCACAGACAGAAGTGTGAGCCGCACCTGTGTTTGCAGACCTCAGAGAGGCAAAGGAAGCTCCCAGCTCCTCTGCCACATATGAGGAGATCCCACTGTGGTCGGTCCCTTGGCTGCTTGTCCATGGACTGGGGCTGGTGGGGGGTGGGAAGTGGGCAGCATGGTCCTCTGGGCATGTCGGGGCCCCTGTGAGACACGGTCTCTGCTCAAAGGAGGGCATGGCCTCAGGGACAGTGTCTGCAGGGATGACTGACCACCTCTCCCTCTTGTGTGTTCTCCACAACTGGACCAGCTGGGACTGAGGGCTGAGCTACACCACTGCAGCCACCCGCCAGAGCCTGGGGGAGCCCAAGGCGCACCATGGTCCAAGAAGCCCTGATGCGTCAGCACATCAGTGTCCTTTGCGATACCCACCAGACTCTGGCACTCAAAGTTCGCACGGACTTGGAGTGGCGGGACCGCACCTGAGACCAGTTGATACAGCGGTGTGATAACATGTGGGCCATCATGTCCCACACAATGGCACACCCATCTGATGCTGTGGCTCCTGGCTTCCCTCCTCCTGCCCCCCATGCTATGCCCATTCCACCGCCCACCCTGCTATGCGTCTGCTTCAAGTGATGCCCATGCTCCCTCCCCTAGCAATGCCCATAGCCCTCCCCAAGTGATGCCTAGGGACCCTCCCCCTGCCCATTCTGACCCCGCTCCAGCCTCCTGTCCACCCCCCTCTGCTCCCCGAACCCACACAACCCCGATGAGGTCCCCGCACCTGAGGTGGCACATTGAGCCGCCCGTCTACCCCTCCCAGTTATGAGCACCCTCCTCCTGCCCACCTTTTCTGAATCTGTTATTAATACAGAATGCTATTTTTTGAAAACCAAACAGGTGTGTTTATTGGGAGGTCAGGGAAAGGGTGAAGGGAGGGGCCGTGGTGGGGAAGGCCACAACGTAGATGCCCCTAGGGAGGAGGCCATGGTGAGAGTTACTGGGGTCCTTGAGAGAACCTCTCCCTCAGGGCCTCCTGGATGCACACCCCAGCCTGATGGGCCTGGCGGACGGCAGCTGTCTGCGGCTGCTAGAAGGCTCGTCCCTTGTGGCTGGCGTCTGTCCCTCATCCTGGGAGGAAGGCCTCCCCCTTCCTCTCCACAATGTTGTGGAGGACACAACATGCTGCCACCACCTCAGGGATGTTGTGCTCCCCCACTTCGAGGTGTCTCTGCAAAGCTCTGGCACCAGCACTCGGAAGCAACTGATGACCTAAAGTTCTGCCTGAAGTGGTTCCAGGTGACTTTTCATGTGAGAGAGCATCCAAGGAGTCTGGACACTCTCTTTCGCAAAAGCGCATCACTTTTTCCATGAACTTTGGTGTGTGGATGCGCTCTTTCTCAAGATGTTTTTTTGGAAGATCTCTTCCAAAAAAAGCTTCTTGCGCAGGAAGCCTGCAGTCTAGACGAAGCCTGGGAGAAGGGTGCTGAGAAGCTGCTCTATGACACCTGCTTGTGGCCTCAGAAAGCCTGGATGGTTTCCAAACGTTACAAGACATCGTGAAGACTGAACCACACCCCCTTTTTTACTAGTCCAGAGGGTGAGGTTGGAGAATCCTTTATGCTGACTTCGTGCCTTGAAGTCCTTTTGTGATCAGCTATAAAGATGCTAGTACCATAAAATGCAGGGGGAAAATCTCTGTGGAACAAATCTGAGAGAAACGTTTTTTTAGGCCTCCCATGATTGCATATCAGGGTCAGCAATACAACAAAAGCAAAGAGCCAGTTTGAAATGATGTACGGTTTATGACAGTTTGGAAAAGTAATCTGGATAACACAGCTTCTGTCAAAAGCGGTAGTGACAGCTTGATCTGAAGACATTTTTAAATTTTTGATGGGCTCCGTTTCTTTTTTCATGATGTAATGGGACATGATACAGCAAGTCATATGAGGTTAGCATCACTTCATAATGGGAGACACCAGAAAATGTTCCAAGTTTTTTTAGTGGGAGAAATGTATTAGCATGACTCTGTACAAAGAATTTCAAAAAAAAAATCTCTTTAGCAACTATTTAAATACTTTAAGGGATGGTACTTAGATAAATTCTAATCAATTTGTATGCACTTTTCAGCCTCTGATGAACTACTAAACAAGGGAAGCAAACGGACTTGAAACAATTGTAATGAATTCTGGGGATGAAATCCCAGTTCTACTGAAGTCAATGGGAGTTTTCCATTGACTTCAAAGAGGCCAGTATTTTGTTCTGGATGTGTTTGGGTGCGTAGATATGCACGACACAGATTTCTACTGGATGGACTCACAACTACAAAGATGTTTCTCCTTAAGCAACAAAAAGCTGGCTCCCATGTTTTTGAAGCAAGAGCATGTGATGTTCTAACTTTGCCTTGGTTGTAAAGTTTCAAGTGGCCATGCTATGTTGCATAAGAGACCACCATGGAATCCTGGGTGGCCATATGTGCATTATTTTATAAAGTTTCACTATTAAGAGGTAGTTTTTAAAGTTGCATGTGATCATTGTTAATAAAACCCAACCATTAAAAGTGCAATGTGTCCTGCGGGTAGCTATACATGATTACAGGGAATACTATGCATGAGAACACCTCTGTCCCAGCATGGCTGGAACAGATTCAGATGTGTAAATGGCCCAGACATGTTTTTAATGAAATGGAAACTAATTTCTTTCAGTGGTTTAATTGCATAATAGCTTAACGGTCTTTATGTAGCGTGCAAAGAAAGGGTTGTTAAAGACAAGTTTGGCTGTAGGGAAACTTCCTCTTTTCTGCCTGAATAGTTTAACTAAGAAAAATTACGATGAGTGCTTAGCCATTATTATTGATTGCATTGCTACTTACTGAAATTAAGCATGTGCTTAAGCGGTCTTCTGACGTGGGGCTTTACAGCACATGCTTAAACTGACTGCTATTCAGCAAAGCATTTACGAAAATACTTCGTTTAAGCACATGCTTAAGTGCTTTGCTGAATATAGGTGGCCAACTGAACCTGAGCTGTAATCACAGAATCAGAGAAACATAGGACTAGAAGAGACCTTGAGTGGTCATTCCTTCAATCCTCTTTATAACAGCTCTCAACATATTTGAAGATTGTTAGGCCGCACTATTGTCTTCTCATCTCAAGACTAAACACGCCCAGTTTTTTAACCTTTACTCATAGCTCAGAATAGCTGAATCTTTTATCATTTTGATACTCTCCTCTGGACTCTGTCTAGTTTATCCACAAGTTTCTGAAAGTGTCATGCCCACAACTGGACACAGTGCTCCAGCTGAGGCCTCTCCAGTATGGAGCAGAGCAGAACAGTTTCCTCCTGTGTCTCACATGCTGCACTCCCATTAAGAATACTATTTGCCTTTTCTGCAACTTCATCACATTGTCAGCTCACATTCATTTTGTGATTCACTATAGCTCCCAGATCCTTTTCAAAGTGGTACTACTTCTGAGCTTGATTTTTCGTTGCTCCATGTCCTTGTCTTTATTGAACTTCAGCTGTTCATTTCAGATTCAATCTTTAGCTATATCAAGGACAATTTGAAATCTAATCCTGTCTTCCAGAAGTTCTTGAAACCCCTCCCATCTAATTGCCATCCAGGCCTAGAACAGATCCCAGAAAACTAAGGTTCCATGTAAGCTGAGCACCTGCATGGGTGCACAGCCCTTTTCTCAGCCCTGCACAGGCAGGGAGCTCAGCTGATCGGCTGTGAAAGGGGGAACAGGGCACTTGTCATCTTGGAGGAGAAGAAACTGCTGCTGTTGCCTGCTATAAATGGAGAAGCTGGCTCCAGCTTTCACTCCAGGGCTGGGCAAAAGTTGATCTGTGGGCTGGATCTGGCCACGAGAACGTCAGCTGGCTCCCTGCCTGCCCCGCACCCTCAGCACTCAGGAAAGCCAGATTCAGGGCCACGTGTGTATTTCTGAATGCTGAGAGCTTTGAAGGAGGGGAATCAGGCTTCTCATGCTGCCTCTATCCCCAGTAGTTCTCACTGGCTGGTTTCAGCCAATAGCAGCTGTCTGTTTGCAGGACAGGCAGCATATGAAGTGCCCTCCCCGTCAGTCCCTGGGCTCACAGCATTCAGTTCAGAGTAATAAACATGGGTCCTGCAGCTCCCCTGAGCATGTACAGGGGCTGGAAGACAGAGAGCTTGCTAAGTAACCTTCTGGGCAGCTGGCTGGGAGCCAGGTAAGGTCTCCCAGCCAGAGCTTGTATCTGGCCCCCGCAGCCCCTTCCCCCTCCCTCCACCACCCCTCTTCCTCTTCTGCCCTCCTACCCCATGTAACCCATGTGTTCTGCACCCCCTGACACTGCATCCCCTCTTACACACCTCCACAGGTCACAACCCCCTCTCAGACCTTGCACCCCAATCTGCTATTCCTGGTCACAGCCCAAGATCCCTGCACCCATGCCTCCATTCCTGTCCCAGGTTGCAACCCCATCTCAGACCCTGCACCCTCCTACCTCAGTCAGTTGCCCCAGGTCCCCTACTTTTTTGAAAGATCCCATACTCCTGAAAAAATGAGGAGTATGGGACCTTTCAAAAAAGGAGGGTTTTTTAAAGAACCTTGTCTAGACTGCTGTTTCACTTTCGAAATATCCTTTCTCAAAACAGCAATCAGATGTGACGATGCAAATGAAGCATGGGATATTTAAATCCATGCTTCATTTGCACTTTTGATCTGTCTAATTTAATTTGTCTAGACTAGCCTAAAGGATCATGATACATCTTTTCCTAGGTCTCAGAGGGGTATCCATGTTAGTCTGTAACTAAACAAACTTTAAAAACCACAATGGTCCTGTAGCAACGTAGACTAACAAAAATATTAAATAATATCATGAGCTTTTGTGGGCACAACCCACTTCTGCCAAGGTTATTGTTAATATTCTTTTTATTTGATTTCATATTAACTAATCATAAGCATTGTTCCTTTGTTAGTTATCCCTCATTTTAATATATTCTCTTCCACACCTATGTATTTATATACATTTATTTATATATATATTTTATATATAAATATTTATATCTCCGGTTTTTGTTTGTACTAATGAGTGCACATCCACACACTAAATACTGGGCATGATCCTGGGGCAAATGGTCTGACAACCCTAAATGTGGTAACTGGAAATTCCCAAGTAATCTTAGATCAGGCAACACAGACACCACTGTCCATTTTAAAGTATGACTAGTGATTCATTTCAGTGCAATGCGAGCAGTAAAAATAGTCTCCCAGGGTTTTGTTTGCTTTTTAAAAACACTGTACAGAAGGAAAAAAATACAAAATTCCATTATCTTTCTAAACAACCAGTTACTCAAATAACCTCTTCTGAACATAGAATTGCAAAACATAGAATTGAGCGATATTAGGACCTAAAAATGCCACTTAGCTCATCTGTATTTTATAGCACCTACTCCTCACTCCTTCCCAATAAAAAAAAAAAATCAGGTTGGATATTCCCATTTTTCTCCCTATGGTGCCTGCTGAATACAGCTTTTAATTTTACTTCTTGATCTAAATTGGACAGTCTTAATTTTTCTTGTTCAATGGTACATAAACTGATCAACAGTTCTATATAAACCACAGTCCTTTGTGGTCAGAATTAGAACAGACTCAAAGATGGAACTCTGTTTGAAGACTCTGAAAAACACAAATGAACAAATTGTATATTATATATTTACACACACACACACACAGACACACACAAACAATTGCAGACATCAGGACCAGGCCAAGAACAGAAAAAAGGTCAAATTTGTCAGGTAATTTATTTGTAATGAATAATTTTGACCAGCTCCAGTTTAAGGCATCGCTCTTTAGAAGGACCGTATTTTGATTGATAACTTCTTCTATTCCCTGGGACTCTCTGGTTGCAATCAATAGCTTATCTGACAGTTGATATTCCTGGGACATGCTAGTCATTGTATAGTGGAGAGTCAGGTTCCCTTCTGATCTAGTAGCAGATAAATTATCATTGATTGCACTTACTTGTGTACCTTTTAACAATTATTCTTTTTGCTAAGCTGCTAAGTCTGGATATTTGGGAGATATTTTTGTGATCCCAAATAATAAATATCCTGCTTGGAAAATGACCCCTCACTCTTACAGACCTCAGGAGACAGGCCAATCCTCATCTACAGACAACTGCCCAACCTGAAGCAAATACTTACCAGCAGGCGCACAGCAGATCTCAGATACTCACCCAGGAACCTACCCCTGCAACAAACCCCATTTCCAGCTCTGTCCACATATCTATGCAAGTGACACCATCACAGGATCTAACCAGGTAAGCCACAACATCAGAGGCTCATACAATACATCCTGTAATGTGATATATGCCATCAATTGCCAGCAATGCCCCTCTGCCATGTATATTGGCTAAATTGGAAAGTCTTTGTGACAAAGGATAAATGGACACAAATCAGAGGTCAGGAATGGAACACACATAAACCTGTAGAGGAACATTTTAATCTCCCTGTATATTCTGTAACGGATTTAAAAGTAGCCATTCTTCTGCAAAGGAATTTCATCACCCAATCACAGAGGGACTTCTGAACTGGTATTCATTTGCTTGAATTTCCATAAGCTTGAATTTCCAACTTGGGCTTGAATAAAGATATTAACTGGTTAACCTACTACAAAGGCAATTAACCATGCCTTTGAGATTTGCATTTGTACATCAAAACCTATGAACGGGACACATCCAGCCTGATTCAATTAGCTTCATTAACACTGATCCTACAATTGACAGTAACTGCTTTTGCTAATATGTATACTCTGTATTCTGTAATTTCCACTCCAACTCATCTGATTAAATGTCTTTTACCCATGAAAGTTCATGATGTAATATATTTGCTAGTCTCTAAGGTGCCACAGAACTGCTCATTACTTTTAAAGTTACTGATTAACATGACTACCCCTCTGACACTTTTTGGCTTACATTACTTAGAGATCTTTTATTTTCTCTCAGTTGTTTGCTTAACTTAAATTTATCCTGGGTTTTTTATATGCAGATTTGTGCTGGCATGTAGTTGCAACACCAGCAGTCCTGGTCATCTCTGGGCAGAATCGAACCTGGGACCACTGAAGTGTGCAATAGCCTCTAGTGCAGGGGTGGGGAACCTTTTTTGGGTTGGGCACTGCTGAGCCACAGGAAAATCATTTTAGGGCCGCACACAAGTGAGATGCAAAACATAAAACAAAAAACCCAACCCTCAGGGTATGTCTAGACTGCATCCCTCTGTTGGCAGAGGGATGCAGATTAGGCAGGTCGACATTGCAAATGAAGCAGGGATTTAAATATCCCACGCTTAATTTGCATAAAATGGCCGCCCTTTTTTTCTGACTCAGCACTTTGTTGGCAAAAAGCAGCAGTCTAGAGGGGGATCTGTCGAGAAAGAAAGCCTTTTCAACGGATCCTGTAAACCTCTTTGCGGGAGGCATAAGGGAGCTGTCGAAAAAGGCTTTCTTTCTTGACAGATTCCCCTCTAGACTGCCTCTGAGCCTCAGGGGCCCGATCCAGGCAAGCTGGGAGCTGCATGTGGTCCTCAGGCCAGAGGTTTCCCATCCCTGCTCTAGTGCATGACCCAAAAGCCAGATTGCCATTAGCAATAACTGTACAGCAGAGTCATTCTCTCTCTCTGTAAGTGATCTTATGGCCACTGGATGAGAGACGTCACCACACCCAGAAAGTGTGTGGGTTCCCTCCCCCTTTGGAGGGATCAAGGACAGTTCACTACAAACATTTATCCCTAGATATTCAGACTCAACTTGGTCATTAGTCAGATGGTATCATTTTTATTACCTCGTCGAATAAGCAAAACTCTTATTTGCATGTTTCAAATACAGTGGGCCAGCTTGTTGTTGGCTCATTTAATTGCCTTTGTTTCCTGGCTCCATTAAGGGGCTTCCGAGCTGCCTGCATCAATCAGCATCCCGTCTTACTTAGAAATGTGCCACTTGTGGTGTGAGTGCTCAAGTGTGTCGCTTGGAATTCATGGTAGGCCAGCTTTTCTGAGACGAAAACACTGATCGCTTATGGAAAGCAAACACAAAAGGGCAAATGTGAATTCAGAAGCAAATTTGTTTTACATGTGAGCAAATATAGAGGGATTTCCCACCCTCAGCAGCCGTCATCCAGCCTTAGTATTTGTGTTTTACATCAATATGTAGAAAGGCGACCCCTTCACACACATTTCTGGATGGATTAGCTTCAAAGATAATTAATATATAAGAAACAATCCTGCCATCAATCGTCCATACAGACTCCAGGAGCTGTATGAATACAGAGACTGAAAGACCCTCTTCGGCATGCAGGGAGTTTGCCCTGGGTAAGTAAGGGCTTGCTGCTGCCCACATTATACCAATTCTGTGGGGAGACAGCTTCATTTGCCAATCCTTTTCTGTGCACTATTACTTCTCTTGGCCAAATCTTCAGGAGCTGTAAGTCACTGTAGCTCTGCTGGGTTGGATATTCTAAGCAATTCCTAGTCCCTTTACACCATTCAAGAGGCACGAAGAATTCCCCTGTGAAAAGTTGTTGCCCTGCTGGGGCAGATGTGCGGGCTCTGAACACTGCTCCTGTGACCATTCTCTCCTGTTGTAGGGCACTTATGAAAGGAAAAGGGGTGCGAGTGTGTGTTAGGGTCAGGCATGTGGCTATACTTTGCATGGACTGGCATGGAACCTATTCAACATCTGAAACCCGTTCCATTATTTTAAAAAAAAAAGGTTAGTCCAGAGCTTAGAGTTGAGTCAAGTCTCAAGGAGAGAATCTCACACTGATTTTAGTGGAGCTATGCTAGCTCACAACTGGTGGGATCTGGCTTTAAATTTTTTCTTTAACATTGAATAGTGCCCACAATGAGAAACACGAATTGAAAATAATCTTCTGTATTACAGAATAGCACCAGAGGGTCTAGTCCCTTACTGAGATTACTAGTCTTTACTCACAAGTCACCTGCATTGAAAAATCAATGGGGCACTTCACTTCAGTTAGGGTGTGTCTACGCAGCAAAGTTATTTCGGAATAATGGCCATTATTCCGAAATAGCTATGTGAGTGTCTACACGGCAATTCAGTTATTTCAAAATAATTTTGAAATAACAGATGGCTTATTCTGACTTCTGTAAACCTCATTCAGTGAAGAATAACACTTATTCTGAAGTAGCTATTTTGAAATAAGGCGTGTATAGATGCTCCACTTCTGCTATTTCAAAATAGCCCCTCACCAGGGCCATTCTAAGTTATTCCTCCTGAAGCTCTAAATCAAGACTGTCTACATTAGGGAAGCCTGCCTTGGACTAATTTTGAGGCTTCCTTGCAGTGTGGATGTGCTATTTCGAAATAAGCTATTTCAAAATAACTGCTCCGGAATAGCTTATTCAGAAATAACTGTGCTGTGTAGACGTAGCCTAAGAATTTACAGTATCTCATCCTTAGCTAGTAAAATTAAATTAAAAAATCATGTGTTTTAGTTTTATTTATTCTTTAAAAAGCTATGAAAGCCCATAACAAAGATGCTTATTTTCTCCTAGACAACCACTACAAATCTTTTATGCACTATCTCTTGTTAGACATTTTTTTCTAACCTATAGCATGTCATTTAATTCACTGAATATAATTTTCAAAACAATGATTCTTATCTGTTAGAGAAACTCACTCTGTGCTGTGGCCTTCTGAATTTCCCATTTACTCTTTGTCTAAATAATGACACTTCATCTCAGAAATCCAGATTCTGGGAACGTTAACAAGAATTCCATAAACCCTCACAATATTTTTTATATTCTCTTCATTTGACTCCATTTAATCTACCCATAAAAATGGAAGATTTAAATCAACATATTTGTACCATATCTTTGCACAGACCTGATCTGAAGTATAGACTATTTCTAAAGAGCTTGAAGAAATTTAATTTTTTCAGCTAGTTAAATTTGAAAGGTATCAAATACTTTACTGCTTAGCCTTCATTCTTGTTTAAGCCTGTGTGTTGTCGCCTTCATTTTGAGATGGGTCAGTGGTTTGCAGAACAAATGATTCTATCTCCACTCAGATGAAATTCTTTAAAATTGCTTTTATACTGAGCACATCCAGAGGTCATACAAAGACCACTTTAGGTTTCAAGTTAGTTCTGCGGCTAATCATGAATACCTCAGGCAAATAAACATGAAACAATTAATTAAAACCAGAAGTGGATTATTCCATTTTAATTCAGCAGGACACAATCAGCTGTTTGATTGTCATCCATCCTCACAATCCACCATGGCGGATGTATTTTATTCTTGTATTTGAATATACAGTCTCCATCACTGTGAGCCTATATTTCCCAGAACCTCCAACTGGGTTAGAAGCTGCCCACTGGGGCTGTGTCCAGACTCAGGTTTTTTTTCGGAAAAAGTAGCCTTTTTCCGAAAAAACTTCACCCGCGTCTAGACTGCAGCCGCGTTCTTTCGAAATTAAATCGAAAGAACGCGGCTTTTCTTTCGATGGCAGTAAACCTCATTGCACGAGGAAGAACGCCTTTTTCGACGGAGATCCGTTGAAAATAAGTGAGTGTGGACATGGGGAGGCCATTTTTTCGAAAATAATGGCCTCCAGGAAGAAGCCCTGGTGGACAATCTGGGGCATGGCTTGCACGTCTCTGGTTCCTGTCTGCAGCCATTTCTTAAAGGGACAGGCACCCTCACAGCCACTTGTGGCAGAAAAGCAGCCAGAGCACACGGCTGGTGAAGTGCAGCATGTCCCAGCCCCAAGATCCTCCTGGCCCTTCTAGAGAGCCTTCTGGGGACCCAACCAGGGGCTCCAAATGCCGGGCACCGTCATGGTCTCGACCAGAGCTCAAGACCCTTCTTGAGCTCTGGGGAGAGGAGGAGGCCTTACAATCCCTAAAAAGCCAGCGGCGAAATGCGGACATTTATGGCCGCATGGCAGAGTCCCTGGCCCAGAAAGGACACTACCCCTGCACCCAGGACCAGGTGCGCTCCAAAGTTAAGGAGCTGCGCCAAGGGTATGTGAAGGCCAGGGAGCATAGCTCCCGTTCTGGGGCAACCCTCCACTCCTGCCCTTATTATACTGAGCTGGACCAGATCCTGGGTGGTGGTGAAGCACGCACACCACGGCATCTCGTGCAGTCAGGCTTGGCGGACCCTGTGGTGGACACGCCAGAGCAGGACCGAGAGCAGTCAGGAGACGGGGACATGGTGCCAGAGGAGGACAGTGAGGAGACGGCGACCCTCACCCTGGAGCCAGTCACACAGACCCCAGAGGCCTCCCAGGTGTCATCTGACGCCGGAGATGAAGCAGCAGGTGAGTGCAGTGAGGCTGTGTAACACCCGGGGGAGGGGGAAGTAGGTGGGTGCACAGTGGGTGATGCACAAGGGAAACCTGTCATGCTCAGGCTGATGCCCAGGTCACACACGGTGTTACCTTCAGAATGTCTGATTCCCCTGTCTCAGGGAGAGGGCATGCCCTTTTGGACAGCTGTTGCACACATGACTGATTGTGATAGAAATGTAGCCGTGTTACTCTGATCTGAGGAAGTGGGTCTGGCCCACGAAAGCTCATCCCCTAATAAACCGTCCTGTTAGTATTTTAAGTGCTGCATAGTCCAGTTTTTTAGGACTGGTTGTGTCTTCCTCTTTTCCTCCACAGCTGGACCAGCCGTGCAAGAGGGCCGCAGCACCCCAGCCCCACCTCCACCTCGGGGACATGGGAGCCGCAGACACAGGCGTGTGTATGCGGACATCCTGAGGCAGCATGTGAAGGCCGTGTAGGAGCTCAACACCATCCTGCAAGAGAGGGCGGAGGCAGAGGATCGGTGGCATGACCGGCTGATGGAGGAGCTGGTCCAGCAGCGCACGTCCCTGAGTGCCACTCTCAGGGAGGTCTGCGGCTTGCCTGCTCCTGTGCCTAGTCCTGCTCCTCCACCACCTCATGACCCCGCCCCACCAAACCCCCCTTCCACAGCAGCATCCCTTTCCCCCCTTGGACCTCCCTCTCCCCCAGCCCCCCCAGTTCCCCAGCCCCTCTCTCCCCCTGGCCCTCCTCTCCCAAGAGCACCTACCCGCTGTTATCCAGCCAACCGACAGGTGCACCACCCGATCCCGTGGCCATGGTGGACCCTGAACACGAAGCCTAAGCAGGAGACTGAGATCAGGCAAGCACCGTGCAACCTGATCCCATTCCCCCCTCCAGGTTTCAAGTCCCCTTCCCCCCTCCAGGTTTCAAGCACCCCCATCACCCCAGTTAAATAACAAGGAAAGTGTTCAACAAAATGTTTATTGTACATAGTTTGGCATGAAAGTATATTTTCTACATCAAAAATGAACAAAAGCTTTTTTATGTTTGCAACAGTTATACTATTTTCCAGTGAGTGATATTTAAAAAAATAAAACAGAACTTATTATTTTGAGACAAACCCTGGTGTTTATTATTTCTCCAAACAGGGTCAGGAGATGGGTTGTGGAGGGAAGCTTCTTTTGGGCCAGGGCCCAGTCCCCAGGCAGAAGCCCCTCAGTAGAGTCAGTGGCCTCCAATTGAGAATTGCTCCCGTAGGGCCTCCCGTATGCAAACAGCAGACCGGTGAGCCTGGCAGATGGCAGCTGTCCGGGGCTGGGCAAAGTGCCTCTCCTGACCATCAGCACCTGTACCCCACCCTGGTAGGAAGGCCTCCCCTTTCCTCTCCACCAGGTTATGGAGAACGCAACACGCGGCCACCACCTCAGGGATGTTGCTCTCCCCCATGTCTAGGCGTGTGAGCAAGCACCGGAATCTGCCTTTTAAACGTCCGAATGCACATTCCACCTGGTCGCGAGCCCGGTTAAGGTGAGCATTAAACTGCTCCTTGCTCGCATCCAGGTGGCCGGTGTAGGGCTTCATCAGCCACGGCATCAGGGGGTAGGCGGCATCAGCCACTATGCACACCGGCATGTTCACATCCCCAACCGCAAAGTTGTGATGCGGGAAAAATGTTCCTGCCTGAAACCTCCGGTAGAGGTATGAGTTCCTGAAGATGCGGGCATCATGTGCCCGCCCTGACCACCCAACACAAAGGTCAGAAAACTGGCCACGATGGTCAACCAGGGCCTGGAGGACCATAGAAAAGTAACCCTTTCTGTTAATGAATTGGGCTGCTCGATGGGGCGGTGCACGGATTGGAATGTGTGTCCCATCGAGCACTCCTCCACAATTCGGGAAGCCAAGGGCAGCAAAGCCGGCCATGACGCTGTCCAGATCTGGTAGACAGACGAGCCTGTTGAGCAGCTCCGAATTGATGGCCCTCACCACCTGCAGAAGGAGACAGACAACAAAATGTTAGAAGGGGTGCCTTATCTCTTAGGAGGAGAACCCACCACCCACCTTTCCTCTCAAACACCCCAGGAATCCCCTCCTCAGAACCCCCCCCCCCCAACAATTCAGGGTGAGTGGAGGAGCTCCCTCCCACTCCCACTCCACTTTGCCCTTCCTGACAGTCTCCCTTCCCCCCACCCCAAACTGTGACTGTCCCCAGACAATGACTTACCTCCATCAGGATGTATCCAACAGTAGACCTGCCCACTCCAAATTGGTGTCCCACGGAGCGGTAGCTGTCGGGGGTTGCCAGCTTCCAGAGGGCAATGGCAACCCTCTTTTCCACGGGGATAGCGGGCCGCAGGTGGGTGTCTTGCTGTTGCAGAACAGGGGTGAGCCAGGTACACAGCTCCTGGAAAGTGGTCTTTCTCATGCGGAAGTTGCGTAGCCACTCTTGGTCATCCCAGAGCTGCATAACGAGCCGGTCCCACCAGTCAGAGCTGGTGTCAAGCCTCCAAAAACGCCTGTCCACAAAGAAGTTTGGAGGCAAGGGCAGTGGGGCTGCTTGACGGACGATCCCTTCGTACCTCTGGTCTGGGTCCAGATGGGGAAGTAGCCTCATGACTGTGTCATGCAGATGCAGCAACACTTGCAGTATGATGGCGTGGGGCCATCGCCTGCCCAGGGGCAGCTCTGGCTCCATGCCACAAAAATGGGTCTCAAACAGAAAAACCTCCAGAGAAAAAAGTTGCTGGGGTGTCCCAGGAAGCTGAGCACTCCAAACCAGCACTGCAATGCCTTGCTTACCTCCTCGAGGGACAGCAAAGGCAGCTGCAGGAGCAGAGCAAAGGGTGTTCAGGAGTGTCCCTTTCACCACGCGTCTCTGCAAAGGGCAGGCAGGCAGCAGCACCCGGAAGGAAATGCTGCCCCCATGCCCTGGCAGAAGCAGTTCCGGGTGGCTTTTAATTTCGAAAGAGCGTCCAGCAGTCAGGATGCTCTTTTTCGAAAAAGCGGATCGATTTTCCGATCCGCGTATTGTAGTCTAGACGCGCTTTTTCGAAAGAGGCTTGCAGTCTAGACATAGCCTGGGAGATAATGCTACAATAAGCAGCATTAAGGGTCTGATTCAAAAGCTCACTGACGTCAGTGAAAAGATTCCCATTGAATTCAAGGGGCTTTTGGATCGTTTCCTAATGCCCCAGAGAGATTTCCTGCTGAAAATACACTAAGTAGACGGGGCATCATACTACACAGCATGCCTGCTTCTCTGTACTCCCTCTGCTCAGGGATATCCCTCTATATTGTATTCTTGGGGGTTAGAGAGTAGGTCACAAAGCACATTGCACCTGCTTTCCTGATCCCTTGATCCCATTCTATATTGCAAAGCAGAGGGAAGCATCTGGCTCTAGGACAGCATGTGACATGACAGAAGCCTCATTCTTGCCTTTCTGGCAAGGAAATAAGATTAGGTGCTTCAACATCACATTAAGCAAGATAAAGCAAAGCAGCAAGCAAGCAATTTCTAACAATATATGCCACCCAGGTGCTAGTCTCATTCTAATTTAAACATCAAATAAAAAACAAGTTATCACTAACTAAATTTATTAGCCATTTGCATTTCAGGCTTTTAAAAATAAAGCAGACACAAATCATAATGCATGATGCCCCCAGTGATTTCTATTCCCTAATTACCCTGATAACTTGCTTGATTAGTGCAATGTTTTGTATAGCAGTATTGGATGGAACAGAATGAGCCTTTATTTACTTCAGAAAGGCTCTGGATGTGATTAGCAGGAGTGCATAAATGTACATTAGCACACATTAATGTGGCAACTAATCTAGGCTGTGGACAGACACAATATATATTGTATTTTTCCAGTATGTTTCTATTGGAAAATTTCTTCCACAAGTGCCTTTGAGGTGCTTATTTTAATTTTCCTGTTACAATTTGTAATTACCATCAGATTGATATGTCTGTTATTGTAAATAAATTGCTTTACTGGAAAAAATATGCCCTCTTTGTAAACAGATTATATTACTGCCATGCAGCATGCTATGAAGGAGGTCTTCATAACAAACTAGCAGTTAACTCTTCACCTAAGGTTTGCAGTTTGTTATTTAAGGTGTTTTGTTGTCCATAAAAATTGTTTTTCTTTGCGCCCTGATCCTGAATTTTGCCTATGGCCCGGCTTGAAGCCTTGCTGAAGATAAAGAAGCTGTGCTCAAGCACAGTAATCTGCCCGTATATTCCTGGTTGTGGAATCTCCATCTCTGGAGATATTTAAGAGTAGGGGTATGTCTACACTTGCAGCCTAATTCGAAATAGGGCTGCAAATGTAGGCATTCAGAATTGCAAATCAAGCCCGGGATTTAAATATCCCATGCTTGATTTGCATCGTCCTGGCCGGGTGCCATTTTTGAAATTGACAAACCCAGAATAACTGCCTGTGTCTACATACGGAAGTGAAACGGGCGTTCAAAATAAAGCCCTAGTTTGAACTACCTGTTAAACTTCATTGCAGGAGGAACAACAGGTAGTTCAAAATAGGGCTTTATTTCAAATGCCCGTTTCACTGCTGCGTGTAGACACGGGCAGTTATTCCAGGCTTGTAAATTTCAAAAAATGGCACCTGGCTGGGAAGATGCAAATCAAGCGTGGGATATTTAAATCCCGGGCTTGATTTGCAATTTCGAATGCCTACATTTGCCACCCTATTTCGAATTAAGCTGCAAGCGTAGACATACCCTAGGTTAGATAAATGTCTGTCAGATATGGTCTAGACAGTACTGGGTCCTGCCATGAGGGCAGGGGACTGGACTCGATAACCTCTCGAGATCCCTTCCTATCTTAGTATTCTATGATTCTATAATACATTGACCTCTAAGGTCCTGATCCTGTAAACTCGAGCACAATAAGGCACCTGGAATGGATTGGGGTCTACAGTGGAGGAACCCTTTGTAGTCCAGGCTCTGCAGTGTCTGCATCGCTGCTTCTCAGGGGACATACAAGTCTAATGACTGAAGCAGTCTGTGGAATCCTTCTGTATCTTCACACCTTATAGGGGTGGTTAAAAGTAGAACAACTGCAAAACCTTTGATGGATCTCCTGCTACACGAGAAAGCATGGAAGGGGAATGATAGCATTATACCTATACAGTACAGTCCTTTCATTGCCCCCTTACAGGCTGTAGCCCTCTGTGGAAGAGGCTGGATAGTACCATGACACAGAGTTTACAAGCTCAGGTCCTAATCTTGCAGTATGACCCAGTAAGATGAATGATAGCAACTCATCCATTTTAGAGCCTCATTTCAGGATGCTGGCAGACTCAGGCAGGCATTGCTTGATTGGTTTTCCCTTGCCTCATGTTTGGAAGATTTTCTTTGCAGCCACACAAAGTGGAAGCTTGGCCTCCACGAAGGGTGGGTGCTGTGACAAATTGTGCAGCAATGCACAGGAAACACAATGCACCTAGGGCCCTGGACACTCTTGCTATCAGAACATAAGCATTTGTGAGACCTGATTCGCTATTCTCTTTTTAAGCAAATGCTGGAGTAACATTTGATTTCTGAGGAAGTACAGCTTAGAATTTGCTTATCCCTATTAAGTTCACAGTGCCTTTGAGTCTGCCATGTTCCTAGTGAGAAATCTAGAGAAAGCCACCCATGCCTCATTTTCAGAGGTGCTCTATGGAAGCTGTGAGTCCTCAGCCCTTCTGAAAAATCAGATCACTCATCTCCCTATGTATATGGCAAATATTACTTGCCACCTTTCCTGGCAGGGGTATTGTGAAGATCAATTAGCTAGCCAGTGCTTTGAATATATTAAACACAATACAAGAATTAATTATTCTTATTCGACTTGATAAATAACTTTGTTTTGGTGTTTTTCTATAGTCCTGAAGTGTGTGGCAATGCTATCTTGTAATTTGCTAGTTTATATTTAGCACTGGGAACATGTTTTCCTGTTCACCAGAGTTTCCAGGTATCAAGTCCATGAATTGAACGAGTCTGATCTAAAAAGAAAACAGAAACTAAAGCTCCGAAAAATGAAAGATAAATCTTGACAAAATGACAAGATCTACTGAAGTTTTACTGCTTATACAAATCAGATTGACAAGTTCCTTTTCCTGCCTTACCTCTGTAGTAATAGAACACACATTCTTCTTAATTTAGCTTCAGTGAGACATACTGCATTGTGACTTCTGATTCATTCTCCTCATCTCTTGTTAATCAGGCTTCTTTCCTAGAAGCCAAATGGACGAGGCCCAGAATTTTGAGATTTGAAGGACTGCAAATCCCTCATTTTACAGAGAATTTGACCATGTCAGGATGCTGCCTTGTTTACCCTAACTGCATTGTCATGAAGGAATGCATCAATACTAGGGGTACGTCTAGACTACATGCCTCTGTCGCCAGAGGCATGTAGATTAGGCTACCAGGCATACGAAAATGAAGCGGCAATTTAAATAATCGCCGCTTCATTTAAATTTACAACAGCTGATCGCTGTTTGTTGGCTCAGCGCGGCAGCCATATAAATTTAAATGAAGTGGCGATTATTTAAATCGCCGCTTCATTTTCCTATGCCTGGTAGCCTAATCTACATCCCTCTGGCGACAGAGGCATGTAGTCTAGACGTACCCTAGATTACAGGAAATAATTAGAATTGCTTTGTTTACTTACTGTGTGTTATTTGGCTAAGGCAACACGAAAAAAGGATGCACATGACCAGGAAAGGGCTATGGAAACACAAAACACACAAGATAGACTTGTCTTTTAAAGGGAACAACTGGTTCATTATGTTCAAGATGTTACACACTTTAAATTCCAAGGTATATGCTCATCAAAAGAGCAAGAAATATTTGACATTCCCTTTTATAGTAATAGGATAAAAACATCTCACTTTCTGTCTTTGGGGCTGGATAGAGGCACTAGAGATAGAGTTATGCAATTTCATATTATCAGAGGATGGTGCTCTACAGTATCTATCAGTTTTTTATTCCTTTCCCAGAGTGAAATATCAATGGCTCCAGTTAAGTGTAACCAAGTCCTATAGTGTAGAAACAGTCCCAGAGATATCTTATGATGATTATTGAATTCCATTTTATTTCAGTGCCTTTCATCTAAAAGTAACCCAAAGCAGTTTATATACGTATAAACTATGGGCCTGATCCAAAGCTCCTTGAAGTCAGCAGGGCTAATGCACTATTTTTTATATTATATATATGGGAAGAAGTGCTCGTGCAGAGTTAAGGTTGAAGTGACTTCTGCACAGTTTAAAGCACTCAGAAAACCTTTACTTTGACCATAGTGACATGACAAGGGGAAGGGGAATTAATGTCTCTACAAATGTATTTAACCTAATATAGGAGCACAAACACATACACGATTTAATGAGGATCATATGATTATTGCATGGTGCCAGTGCAGAACAGAGTTAAGATTGTTGTGAGATCTAACTGCATTTCCATATATTAATGTGTATGGTTTTCATTACATTTTAACCTTTTACTCTGACTTTCTGGATTTAACACTCTTAGTTTGGGATAATTGCAACATTCTTGTCATATATTTTACACTAAATCACTTAACATATATAATAAAGATACAGGCTGAAAAATTACTTTGAAGAGTCTAGCATTCTCCCTATTCATAGCCCACAGTGTTACTAGTATTCTAGTACTGAACATTAACATGGCATAATGGTGCACAAGATCAATGAGCAACCTCAAAGAATTCTTGCGGATGAAATCCAGCATTATGCCCTCTCTTTCTGTGTTTTGTGTTCAGCCTCACTTTCTCCAGATCACAGTGAGAAGCTCTTGGCAGATCATGGGTTCATGACCTGCTGACTCCTCTCCTCTCCTGTGGTGTGGACTTGCTGTCTTCAGCAGCACAAGCAGGGAGGGGAGACAGGAAGAACTAAAGTAGGAGTCAGCCGTCCAATTGAAATTTAAGGAAAGAACTGTCAAGGAAAGAACTGTCTTAAATTTGCCACAGAACAGAAAGAAATAGTACCTCAGAATGCAGAAGTACCATATGATCTGTAGGTAGTGCAGACACAATCTGCCCAAAGTGATGGGGTGTGTAAAATGTAACTCTAATCTTTCTCCTAGTAACTACTATTCAAATGTATCTACATTCATTTGGGGAGTATTAGAGTGAATTGTAGTGCTTGTGAAATATGCTGTATTGACAGCCCAGGAGACTAAAGCCCTTTCCAGTATAGATCCACAGAACATATGCAACTTGGTAGAGCAGGTACCTTAATTCAATTATGAGAGAGCTTCTCTTTGAGGAGGAAGAGGATAGTTCACTCCCCATGCCAATTCGTGTCATGTCTGGTCTGACCATTAATGTCAAATGAAAATGTGGTGAAATCTGTCCACTAATTGGATTTAGAACACCAATTTATTTACAGAAACCATCATATTTAACATGAGAGACCTTTAGCCATTTCCAATCTATCCAGAACTGTTGACCTGAAGATGAGACTTTGTACTCAGAGTTCCACTCCGTCGCTGTGAAAATACGAACAGCCATTTCGTTTTTAACTGAATACTGGAGCCTGGGAGCTGTTTCTTCATTAACACAACTCCTTTCCATATCAACCTGCTGGAGGAGAGCTAGAAGACCCTTACACTTCTGGTTTTTTTCCCAGGGACACTTTCTAATTTGCCTCATTTACTGTGTGATCTTACTCCTGTTATCATCCACCATCTTCCCCACTTCCTTCCTTAAATGAGGCCCAGATCTGATGAAGATTTACACACATACTTCACTTGATATTGGGCTAGACTGCTATCTTCAGTGAGAAGGGGCAAAATTAAGCATGTGTTAAGTCTTGTCAGGAACAGCATCTTGAACTCTAATAAGTTTGGGGAAGGAACAACACCTGCTATTTTTTAATGTCAATGTTCTAAGTATGTAAACAGCTCAAACAGAGGGTATGTCTAGACTACAAACCTCTTTCTAAAGAGATTGTCTAGACAGCCACATGACTTTCGAAAAAGCGATCCGCTTTTTCAAAAGAGAGCACCAAGGCAATCTGGATGCTAGCTTTCAAAAAAGCCCTGTTTGCGTTCAAGAACGCCTTTTTTCAAGAGCTCTTTTGAAAAAAGGCATTCTTCCTCACAAAATGAGGTTTAATTTCAAAAGAATGCAGAGGCAGTCTAGAGGTAGGTGAAGTTTTTTTTGAAAAAAGGCCACTTTAAAAAAAAAAAAAACCCTGTAGTCTAGACATACCCTAATAGCAGAAGAAGAGAAGTAGCAGTTAAATATTTTCATGGATAAAAACACAGAAGAACAGCTTCAGGAAATGGATGGGACCAATGAAATAAAACAGCCTTGATGTTTCAGACTATTGTTTTTTCCAATGATAATAAAAGCACCCAGTGGGACTGAGGGTTAAGAAAGGCAGCTGGGAATGGGAAGAGCAAGGGCTTGATGGAGAAAAGTCATTAATTTTAAATTCTCTCCAAGCTGTCGTGTGTGGCTCCTTCTGCCCCTTTAAACTCATTGTTTTGTGGAAAAGATTAAATAGGAGCTGTTCAATAGCCCACATTTGATGTCTCTAAAAGTGTTAAAATAGGGTGCTGGTCAACAAATCACTGGCTTCTGGGGTAAGGGGTGGAGGGCTGTGTAAGTTTTAACCGCAATAACCTCCCCCCTATTGTATTAGGAACTATATTTCAAATGCGACAAGGAGTCCTGTGGCACCTTATAGACTAACAGATGTATTGGAGCAGAAACTTTCGTGTGCAAAGACCCACTTTGTCAGATGCATGTAGTGGCATGTGCCATTACATGCATCTGATGAAGTGGGTCTTTGCTCACGAAAGCTTATGCTCCAATACATCTGTTAGTCTATAAGGTGCTACAGGACTCCTTGTCACTTTTGCAGATCCAGACTAACATGGCTACCCCTCTGATATATTTCAAATGAAATTTAAAATGAACAAGTTACTTTGGTATGTGCATTATGGTATGCAATTTGTACAGTTCTCAAGGTATGTACTAGTAGTCTACTCATGTACTCTCTTTGGTAGCTCATTGTTATATTTTAAATCTTTTAAAAACCCTGTTTGGTAACAACAGCATGCTCTAGTGCAGGGGTTCCCAACCTGGGGTCTGTGTACACCCAGGAGGTACGAGAAGCTTGTCAAGGGTGTATGGGGAATATTTGGTAAATAACTAGATTCTCCTAATTGAAATATTCCAAAAGTAGAAGTGTTAGTGACAAAATGTGTGGATTCTAGAGTCTAGAATTTATTTCCTTTCATATTGAATAGGGGGTATGGGAAGGTTTACTAAAAGCCAAGGGGGTACGGGGACCGAAAAAGGTTGGGAACGCCTGCTCTAGTGTAAGTGTGCTTACTGCACCACCATGTATGCGCGCACATTGTCAGATACACATTCCCAAAGACATCCCTGAGTGCTGTGAGGATAGAATTTTGCCTTGTACCTCACAATGCACCCTCGAGCGTACAGGTATTGCCAGATTAATATTCCTCTTTTGTTGTTTAAAAGCTAAACATGTGAGTGTTTACAGCAGGGCACAGGAGGATTAACATTTCCCTCTGCCTCCTTAAGAAGTCTGATAGACGTGCTGGGTCTATGCGCAAGGTGAGAGGGGGCTGGCTCTGTGCTATCAGAAGGGGCGGGGCCTTGGGCAGAAGGGACAGCCAGGATACAGCAATCTCCAGAGCGCACCATGCTACAGACCACTCCAGCCAGCCTTGAGGCTCGCCCGGAGTGCACCGCCTGGTGCTCTGGCTCCAATTTAAGGCATCTGGCAGCCAGAAGTCCCAGGACCTTTTGAATCACTGGACCTGCAATTATCCCCTTTGTCCCCACCCCCTCCCCCCCCCAATCAGCAGGCATGCCCCCCTCCCACTTCCTAATGGCATTATAGAGACCAGGGTTTCTGACTTGGCAGGATTGTGAACATACAGTACACAAACATTAGCGCTGCTGTTGGCTTGTATCATGCCTAGGATGTCTGATACATACCTAGTCCAAAAGCAAGGAAAACAGCTTTGCTTTTCATACCTGATAATTGTAATACAGACTTGGAAGAGAATAATTATAATTAATACTGATTCTGAAGAACCCTAAAGATCAAGGAGCGGATAAAAGCATAAAATCCTTGCTAATTGGCTCAATTCCCATCCTGAGTCGTTGTCTATTAAGAAGTACGATCACTTGTTTTTTCCTCTTTCATGATGTCTAAAATACCATCATCATATGCCAGCTGCCACCCTTCCCAGTATATAATTTTAATGCAGCCTTGCCTCTGCTATCACTCTTAGGATGTTACGGTTATTAGATCATACTTTACCACCTACTGAACAAAGTCTACTCACGGAAGGAGTCTCAGTCCTTTCATGCAAACGTTTAGAGTTGATAATGACTTTACAGTTACCCACAGTTACCTTCTTTGTTCCATTACAACTTAATAATATGACTAAAGAGCATGCCTCCAATTTTCAGCTAATTAGAACAACTAGGTGTAAAAGCTTTTTAGAAAATGACTGTGCACTGCAGAGTATTTACTTCATAGTGCAGAGGCGTTTTTTTATTTAAAGGAGCTAGTCTACAATATTGTTTTCCTGGTTAACTTTTCAAAGTAACGTTTTTATTCTCTGCCTAATGTAACAAATATATTACTAATATGTACAGAATAAATACGTATCAAGACAAGGAGGACATCTTATTATAGTCAATTATTCAGACAAGCTTAAAAGGTCTATTTGTCAATATTTGAAAAGGTCTGTTTGTCAAAATAAAAATGAACCCCCTAAAACCTCACAAACAACGACAAAACCTGACCAAATTTACAGTTGTCTAAAGAAATACAATCAGGGCAGTGATAACTACTAAATTATAAATACCTACAAGAGCTACATGTCAGAAAATGACAAAGTAGAGGGACACTAACCTTATACTTTCTCCATAATATCACACTACTTTAATAACAATCCCAGTATTTAAAGATCTGCAGATGATCAATAAAGAGATCCTGGTTCAGTATGCTTACCCCCCAAAATGAGTACCTCAATTTTAGAGGTAGGTGCATAGAAAATGGAAGCTGCATAGAAAATAAATCCTGCTGCAACAGATCTAACCAGTCTCTCCTCTTATCCCAAACCCCACTTAAGTGCTCTGCTGAATTGAGGCTATAGTGCTTAGCATGTGGTAGGATGAAATCCACAAAAATGAGTATTGCAGGTCTGAGTCATTTCCACCTTCCCCCAGGGGACTGCTTGGACACAAGAAGGACTGAATTATAGTTCTAGAATGTCCAGATACTGAAAGCTTGGTATTATAATAGGTGCAGTTCCTAGTCAACTTCCAGGTTACCACTCATCATACTGGGGGTACAATATATCACATGACATTTTAAAACAGCAAACGAGATGAAAGAAAAAAAAGATCAAGAGGAATTTGTGTTGCCGTATCTCCAGTGTAATGAAAACTTGGAAAGATACAGCAGGTGTTTTCCTTTGCACTAAATGCCTGCAAGTAATGCAGTCAATTAACTTACAAATTATCTCATTATCAGATATGGTAAGTAATTTCTTTAAATTAAATGGTGATTAATTAGAAGTGCTGGGCAGAATAAGTGAAGAAAAATGGGTCCTCACCTCTGTCAAAAATTTGCCTAAATCAAGTTCCTAAAGCTTTTGAGAACCTGAAATATTTAACTAGTTGTTTTTGAATGTTATGCTTGTATTACTAAATAGGCATTAAAATCTTCTGGGGAAAATTCTACCCCAGTGCATAGTCCCTAAGATAGGATTGCTTGGCATGCAAAATACCTGTTTCAGGATAGCACTTAAATGTTTCCTTATCTTTAACCATCTGCTTAAATGTTTTCCTGAATAGGAATGGACTTATTCACCTGTTTAAATGCTAAATCCTAATTTAGAGGCCACATTATGAGTCTTTTAAATATTTACTAGAAAGTATTATTAGCAAATGAAAATACAGAAAAAATAAAATATACTTGTAAATTACCTACTGAAACGTGATTATTTATGAAAGTTATCTGTATCCGGGTGATGTCTCCTGACAACGACTAATTACATTGAAACTTCCCTGGGTTATACAAATGTATTAAATGTCACCCATATCATTTGAACAAGTAAGATTATCCTGCATCCAGTAGTACAATAGATAAAAACAACAACAACAACAAAACAGAAAAGACAAGAACAAGATAATCAAAATCCTCTAAATCCAGGAAAGAAGATTTAAATAGGATAGTTTAATAATGTATGCCTAAGGGAGGGAAAGAATGGCCAAGCATTATAAATCATTGCAAGTAACTAACACTGGGGCCAGAGACAATTTAGAATAATCCATCAACTGATCAGGAAGTATGTTTGCTTTCCATAAGAAATATTTCCAAAATGAAATATTTTGTGGTGGAAGAGGTCCAGATTGGATATTAGGAAAAACTATTTCACTAGGAGGGTGGTGAAGCACTGGAATGGGTTACCTAGGGAAGTAGTGGAGTCTCCATCCCTAGAGGTGTTTAAGTCTCGGCTTGACAAAGCCCTGGCCGGGTTGATTTAGTTGGAATTGGTCCTGCCTAGAGCAGGGGGCTGGACTTGACGACCTTCTGAGGTCTCTTCCAGTTCTATGATTCTATGAAATCTAACCAAAAATTACACATAAAGTGCTATAAATAACTTTGAGAAGTTGGTGTTGTTTTTCAAAGGAATGTGCCAAACTCACGTCAGATCATTCAGATTAATGCATCTCTCAGTTAAAATTATGTTTTAATTATATGTATTTGCTGTGAACAGAAAATGAATTACATTGGCAATATCAGGAACATACAGAGATGCTATTGTTGATGTACAAGAGGGTATCTAAATGATCACGTGACATGTCCAAAGAAAACTCTCTCTCATTGGTTCATTGCAATGAAACCAATTGGATGCTTTGCCCAAATGTTTCCCTTTGTGACCTGTGACAACAGTCATACATCAGCCCATGAATACTATATTTGAACAATCCATCAATAATATATATGATATAGAGTGGAAGTGTGGAGAAAAGCACTTTGAATCATATGCTTTCCATCTTTAAGATCTCAGAGGCAACCCCCCTCCCCCCCCCCAATGTGAACCATCTGCTATGGCAATACCTTTGAGGAAGGAAAATGTACCTTCAAAAAGGAGGTTAATTATTATTCCAAAATAACAGTCTATTCACAACAGTGAATGATCTGGATAATTGGGGGGTACAAATATATAAAAATTGCCATACTAGGTCAGACCAAAAGTCCATCTAGCCCAGTATCCTGTCTTCCGACAGTGGTCAATGGCAGGTATCCCAGAGGAAATGTACAAACAGGTGATCATCAAGAGATGAATCCCATCACCCATTCACATCTTCTGGCAAACAGAGGTTTGGGACACCATTCCTCCCCATCCTGGCTTTCAGCCATTGATGGATTTATCCTCAATGAATTTATCTAGCTCTTTTTTCAACCCTGTTATGGTCTTGGACTTCACAATATCCTCTGACAAGGAGTTCCACAGGTTGACTGTACATTGTGTGAAGAAATACAGTGAAAGCTTTGTTATCCAGCACTTTGTTAACCGGAAAACGTTGTTAACTGGCATTGCTCCCAGCCACGATACTGGATCTTCCAGTAGAGGGTGGGGGCAGATCAATAAGCTTTGTTATCCAACCCATTTAATTAACCGGCTACCCCCACTTACCATGAGTGCTGGATAAAAATGCTTTCACTGTACTTCCTTTTGAAATATAGGACAAAAGGAAAATAGCTATCATATCAAAAGAAAGGTATTGTGATATCTCCTCTGAAAGGACATCTGCATACATATATTTGCATGAAGATGCTTGATATGGACAGGCTAAGAGCTTAAGTTCCAAAGGGCTACAGGAATGAGGATACGAGACTCTTAAGAGGGGAAAACTTGACGTATGCATTTCTGAACCTTTATGATTTATAAAATAAAAAATAAAATAACAGAATGTATGTTGTTTTTTTTACATTAGAAATTCAGGTCTTGTCTGCTGTGAAACCCTATGACAACTGAAGAACTAGGAAAATGAGAACATCTCAAAAGTCAAAGAAGTGAAAGATGAAAAACTGAGAGCAAAAATATCTTTAGTTAGATCATTTACCACTTGTTTCTAGTTAGCATTTATGCAGTTATAATTGAGATAAAGATTCAACATTGCTTTCCATCGCTTTAGGTATGAAAGCGCAAAACACAGATCCTCTGAGAAGTTCTACAGCAAAAGTAGAAAAGACCAGAGATGATATTCTTGGTATCCTAAAGTTAAAAAACACCTGAAGAAGTGCTCTATGTAAACTCAAAAGCTTATCTTTCTCAGCAATAGAACTTGGTCCAACGAAACATACCTCACCCACCTTTTCTCTCAGATTAAAAACAAAGCAAAATTAAACAGACTCCTTTTCAGGCCCTCTCTTACACATCATAAAGAAACAAAAGAGGCACAGACTTAATTCTTACAAAAACTTAAAAGTCAACGAATAGTCTAGCAGCACCTTAAAGACTAACAAAACATGTAAATGGTATCATGAGCTTTCGTGGGTACAACCAAAGTGGGAGTAGGAAGGACCTGTCCTACAAAACAGAGGCTGTCTCTCTGGTATACTCTCTGCCAACAGGATAAAGAGAATCATAGGAAAGCTGGGAAAAAGAAAACATTATCGGCATAACTGTTTCTTTACTGCAACTAATCCAGAGTAGACCCATCTAATTTTTGATGAGTATAAAAATGGGTAAGGTATGCTACACAGTGTTGTTGTAGCTATATTGGACCAAGTATATAAGTGAGATTGAGGAGTGAGAGAAAATATTTTATTGGACCAGCTTTTGTGGTAAGAGAGGCAAACTTTCAAGTTCACACAGAGCTCTTCTTCAGGTCTAGGATTTTTTTTCTTTTAGGGTAAAGTTTTCAAAAGTGGCTAATAGAGTTTTATTGGTATTTAGGTGCCGATAAATGCAGATAGGTACCTAGTGAAATTTTCAGTGGGAGTTAGGGACCTGGATGCTTTTGAAAATCTCTCAGGGGACTTATCTGCCTCTTTGGGTGGCTAAATACCTTTACAAATCTGGCCCTAAGTCACTGAGGCATTTTCTGAAGTTTCACCCTTTGTCTGATTTTCTCTTGTCTCTAAATACACTTCAAAAAACAGTGCATTTGACTCCTAGATTGTTTCAAGGTAAAGCCACTGCAGTATGTCTTTGAACTAAAGTCTGCTCTCAGACCTCTTGAGAGAAGCAGTTGGAGAGAAAACACTATCTACTTTGGAGCATGTGCTTCTGGAAATTCCCCATGTACCACCCTAATCCTGGCTATGAGTAATAGGGCCATGGGGAAAGTGATCCGGCCATAAGGTGATCCAGGAATAGGAAGTGGAATGTTACAAGACCCACAATTTTAAATCCTACAGGAATATCTATTTTAGAAGAAATGGAACAAACAATATTTCCCAATCCACTATCTAAATCACCAGAATGACAATGAAAATGTATAGTCTAAATATTGATTTCTGCTAATCTAAGGCTGTACCCAGACAAATTGTATCCAGCTGTATGAGTTTAGGGACGTAGGCATCTAAGAATAAAAGGAAGAGTGACACCTGTCAGGTAATGCCACAGAGAGGAAGAACAGGGCATATAGCTGCACATTGTGGGAGGCTTGACAACCCCCCCCCCCCCATGTGGCAGAAATGGCTTCTATTTGGCCCTGGATAGAGTGTGTAGAGAAAACATGTAAAATGCCAAACTGTCATAACTCAGCAGAGCTGATTCATGGTCCTATAGAGGACTATTCAAGTGCCATCTTGATTTCAAAGAAAGAACAGATAAGATCAATTAAAAAGTTGGTCCAGACCTGGTAAGAACTGTTGTGACATATGATGGTGTAAGCAACAAACCAAACCTTCTCCCCAACCAGCTCAGCACACACACATCACAGCAGAACTTCTGGGGTTTCCTTCTACACTTATTATTCACTTCAATACAAAAGCAGAGTGTCCTCAGAAACATTTTATTTTGGAGAACATTTGTCATTGTGCAATGAATCAATTGTCCAAATCTGTCAAGCACAGAACAGCTGGAGTCTATTTATGTTACACTGTGAGAGGAAAAAAACTATTTACACCATCAAAATGGCTGGATAACATAGTCCTGAGGAGAGTTTGTAACAGTGTTTCAAGCAATTAAAAGTCCATTTACATCCATTATCAATACTGCTATATCAGGAGTCAGAACAGCATATCTACAGCCACTGAGTGAGATACTGTAAACTACCAAAATGATCAGCTAAACAGCCTACATTTAACATCTCCCAATCTTTTTAGATTGCACCCCTTTAACAATGTTGGAAGACAAATTGCAGCTTCCTTCCCCAGATGCAGTAAATCATTCCCTCAGGCAGGATATCTTATTGCAAGGAGGCATGGAAGACACTAAATCCTCCCCAACTGTTTCTGAACAGTCTTAGAGGGCCTGATAATTATATTTTAGGAAAAAAATATTCCATTTAAAAATTCCACCAGGTTTTTAAAAGTTAAATCCAGAGATAAATAGGGCACTTATAGTTATTAGAGGCTTTGTCATTAGATGATCTGGACATTGTACTAACTTTCATGTGATTCTAGAGGCTTGCTAAGCTCACTGTTTCAAGTCCAAATGCTTTTAGAGATTGATGTCTTGTGCAAACTTACATCTTTAAATACATTTCAAAGGAAGATTCATTTTGAGAGCCAAACAGATTTAGTGTCCACTTCCCCACCCCTCCCCAACCACAACTTACTTGCAAAGACTGATCTAAAATAAATTACTTGACTTTACCAATGAAAGCCATTTCAAGAAATTCCTAACATGTCTGCCAGTTTAATCAGCTAAATCAGCTATTTCTACTTTATCCTCAGTATAATTTAAAATGATACTAAGTTACTTGGATGTTAGGTAAAGCACAGTGGTAAGTTTATTGACTGACAATTGAAGTAATTATCTGAATACTCTTAGGTTTAGATTCTTCACCAAGAACTAGATTGATTAGTTGTTTAAGTAAATCATCACAGAATCACATCTCAAAAAGACAAAGTTGCAGTCTTGAAAAGGCAACATTATTTACTAAGATTTTCTGGTTTAATTAATACACACAGTTCGGTTCTTTAGAAGTTTTGGTCTGGATCTTTAGGTATGTCAAGGCTGTTGCTCAGTGCATTTGAAAAATTTATGCCGCCATATATTCTCACACTTCCCAGGACTGCTGAGTCCAAATTCAGCCTTTGGAGCAAGTTACAGCAACCTGGAGACTGCTCTAATTCATGCTGGCTTGTAATAGATCCCCTGTGGTCTGTTGAGAAGGTGCAGATTTCGGAAAAGTTTTATGCACAATAGATATATCTTCCTGCCCAGGATTGGACTCTGGGTAGCTAGTCAGGCAAGAAGAACTCAAAGAAATCTAAATTCCAAGCAAGCACAATTCAATATAGAATAAAAAGTAGTACACAGTAGAGAGACCTAGAAATTAACAGCACATCTTTCCATCAAGTTCTATCACATATAGTTTGGTGCCCTTGAGGTGGTGGCAGCAGATGCTCTGGCTGGGATGAAAGATATGTCTTTTAACCCAGTCACTGCCACAACTGGTTAGGGCCCGTAGGAAGCTGCAGCACAAATGGTAAGAAATGAAAAAAGAGATGAATAAACCTTACACTCCTGGCACAGGGAATGTCTATTGGCCCCAGACAATGCCTGGTCTGGCTCTGTAATTTTAAAGATATGGAGTCCATTGATTCAGTGTCATCACGGAAATAATTGTAATCTTGATATGATGGAAACAAACAATACAATGGGTCAAAGTCTGTGATCCTTGGGCATTTGTCTTACTTGAGAATTGCAAAGTTCATGATACCATCTACATATTTTGTTAGTCTTTAAAGTGCTACCAGACTATTTGTTGTTTTTTTAAAGTTTTTCCTGTTGCAGACTAACTTGGCTACCCCTCTGAAGCTAGAGAATTTACCCTGTAATTTATATAGGGTCAGATACATAGTCTATGTAAAGCAGCATAGTTCCCTTGAAATCAAGAAAGCTATGTTTTTCAGCTCCAGAGGAACAGCTGCTCTTTAGCCTCCATGCTACAGACAGATTCACACAGTGGTTAGCAAGAGACAAGGAAAAAAGTTATTTTATGCAAAAGGACGAGGCATGTTTTACACAGGAAGTTGAGTGCAATTTGTCTCATGACTCTTGCTTTCCCCTAGCAATTATTTGGGAAATGCACCAGAATACAAATATCAGCACAGACATGTGACCTTTGTCAATTGCTAGGAGCAGATCATTAAACCACACAAACATGCTGTCTCTCTGGTATGCTTAGGCCAATGAAGAAACAAACCTGACCTCTGAAGGATCAAGTATTCCCATGGATTCCAGAAGACACCAACTTTTAATAACTTCACGTAAAGGGAGATGGATCAATTATTGTCACCCTCACCAGCATCAAGAGGCATTAGGGGCCACGAATTTGCAAGAAGATCTGCATAATCAGGAGGGGCTCATGTGAAGCTTAAGGCAGGATTAAACATCAACCACTTGTCTTCAAAGAGTAGGGGGCAAACACAGGAAGTGGAAACAAACCAAATGAGGATTCCATGATGGTCTAATTAAAAATACATAAGACAGCATTTTGGTGCCATGTCTTTAGACTCCCAGAGAAATATTGTAAATTCAGTTAAACATCTTCTGCAGCATGTGTGTGAAAATACAATTAGTGCTCAGTGCAGCTTACAAGCTTGTGAGAATAAGAGAACGGGACATAATTCTATGTATTTTAATCATCTCCTCAATGAATTAACGTGAAAACAAGAACCTTTTTTTTAATGCTGGGAAGCCAATTTGTAATTAATTAATTCTCAATGTTTTTATGTTAGTTTTTCTGCTTACAGTTTTGCAGTAAGAATAAAATACACCGCTCTAATTAAAAACACAAACCTTTTTATTTAGTGTTGTAATAAGTTAGTATTATGACAAAATGGAATATAATGAAGCTGCAGGCTAAGGTAATATATCCTTGTTGCAGCATTATACTATGGAAACAAAATGAATGATGTATGGCAGGAGAAAAAGATTAGGGATGAAACAAAGGACTTCACAATATGATCATTTTCCACTTGGAATTCATTAGGGATCTCAAATACAGTAGTTGAGCATAAGAATGACTACAACCATAACCAAAGTCCTTGTTCTCCACCGTGCTATCAAAAATATTGTATGGTGTATGTGAGACCTTTTCAACCCTCCGGAAAATATGTACTATTGTTGTTGTTGTTGTTGTTGTTCGTCCATCGTATTCGAAGAGGACCTTGACATCTAACAGGTTATGGACTGTTCATGGTGTGTCCGCAAATGGCTGATAAGGCCGATACGGGCACGGAATGTTCTACCACAGGTCGGGCAGACATGTGTGGGCACCACTGTTGCAGCTTTTGCAACTCTGGCTTTACGGAGTGCTCGCTTCTCTTGTGCTATGGTTGTCCTTCTGGCTTCAGATGTTTGACAGCCTTGGTAGATCAGCGTGTGCCATGTTGATCGGTCTTGTGCCAGAGTCTCCCAGGAGGTGGTGTCAATATCCAGGGACTTGAGAGAGGCTTTAAGCGTATCTTTGTATCGCTTCTTTTGTCCCCCGTGCGATCGCTTCCCTTGAAACAGCTCACCATAGAAGAGCTGTTTAGGGATGCGATGATCTGGCATCCTTGCAACATGGCCTGCCCAGCGTGTCTGAGCTTTCATCAGCAGGGTGTAAACTGACGGCAGACCTGCTCTAGAAAGGACTTCTGTGTCTGGCACCTTATCCTGCCACCGGATCCTCAGAAGTCTGCGGAGGCAAATCGTGTGGAAGTGGTTCAGTTGCCTAGCGTGCCTCCTGTATACAGTCCAAGTCTCACTGGCGTACATCAGGGTAGTTAACACTACTGCTCGATAGACTTTAAGCTTTGTAGCAAGGCTTATTCCACGGCGGTCCCACACTTTGGTCAACAGTCTGCCGAACGCAGAGCTTGCCTTGGCGACTCTGCAGTTGACCTCGATGTCAATTGTCACTGAGCGGGAGAGGGTGCTGCCAAGATATGTAAATTGGTCCACTGCTTGCAGCTTTTGTCCCTTCACTGTGATGGTGGGCACTTGATGCTGAGCTTTTGGAGCTGGCTGGTGCATCACTTCGGTTTTCTTTGTGTTGATGAGAAGGCCGAAGTTGTCGCATGCTGCTGCAAATTTGTCCATGCTGGCTTGCATTTCCTGCTCTGATCCAGCATTCAGGGCGCAGTCATCAGCAAAAAGGAGATCTCGTAACACAGTCTCTTTTATCTTGGTGACAGCCTGGAGTCTTCGCAGGTTAAACAATTTCCCATCGGTCCTGTATCTCAGTCTGATTCCCAAGGAACTGTTCTGAAAGGCGTCTGACAGCATGGCTGAAAACATTATGCTGAACAGGGTCGGTGCCAGCACACACCCTTGCTTGACGCCGTTTGTGACGGGAAAGGTCTCTGAAGCTTCTCCATCATCCAAAACACGAGCCGTCATGCCGTCGTGGAACTGACGTACCATCAAGATGAATCTGTCAGGGCACCCAAACTTCGACATGATGCGCCACAGACCTTCGCGACTGACAGTGTCAAAAGCCTTGGTGAGATCCACGAAGGTGGTGTACAGTTCACGATTCTGCTCTTGACACTTCTCTTGAAGCTGTCGGGCTGCGAAGATCATATCCACCGTGCCACGCTCTTTGCGGAAGCCGCACTGTGTCTCGGGTAATAAACCCTGTTCCAGGTGGTTAATCAGACGATTCAGCAACACTCGTGCAAGGATCTTACCTGCGATGGAAAGCAGTGATATTCCTCTATGATTATCGCAAACTTGTCGATTTCCTTTCCTCTTGTAGAGGTGTACGATAGACGCGTCTTTCAGTTCCTGAGGAATAGATCCTTGATTCCAGAAGGACTGGAACAGCTGAGTGAGTTTGTTGACAAGCACTGCACCACCACCCTTATAGACTTCCGCTGGAATCGCATCAGATCCTGGGGCCTTGCCACTGGACAGCTGGCTGATGGCCTGTAAGGTTTCAGTCTCTGATGGTGAGACATCCAGGCTGTGGTTGATATCCGCCTGGGGCATTCTATCAATCGCCTCGTTATTGATGGAAGATGGGCGGTTCAGTACGGATTGGAAGTGCTCAGCCCAACGCTGTAAAATCAGAGCCTTCTCAGTAATGAGAGTTGCACCATCTGAGTCCAGTAGAGGGGAACTCCCTGAGGGCTGAGGTCCATACAAGGATCTAAGGGCTTCGTAGAACCGTTTGGCATCGTTTCTATCAGAAAACTTCTGGATTTCATCTGCTTTGGCACTCAACCAGGAGTCCTGCATCTTACGAAGCTTGTTCTGTACGATCCTGCGAATGTTGTTGAAGGCATTTTTCTTAGCTGTTGACGATGGGTCATTCTGGTGAGCACGGTGAAGACGATGCTTTTCAGCAAGTATGGCCTTGATCTCTTCATCGTTTTCATCAAACCAGTCCTGCTGTTTCCTGTGTGAGGGTCCAAGAACCTTTAGTGCAGAAGAGTGCACAATATCCCGGAAGCGTTCCCAGTCCTTCTCAGCATTTTCCTCTAATTGCAGCTCTAAAAGTTGGTTGCCAAGATCTTCTGCTAGTAAAGTTGCTGTGTTGGGGTTCCTCAGTCTACTGACATTGATCTTTTTCATCACAGCTTTGTTTCCCTGCGGACGTCTCTTTGGCTTGATGCGAAAGCTTAATTTGGAGCTGATAAGTCTGTGGTCAGTCCAACAGTCAGCACTCGGCATGGCCTTGGTCACCCTTACATCCTGTCTGTCTTTCCTCCGCACAATGACATAATCAATGAGATGCCAGTGCTTAGAGCGTGGGTGCATCCAGGACGTCTTTTTGCGAGTGGGCAGGCGGAAGATGGTATTGGTGATGATCAAATCATGAGCCGCACATGTCTTCAGTAATAGTAGGCCATTGCTGTTACATTTACCGATTCCATTTTTTCCAATGACGCCATCCCAGGCAGTGTGATCAGATCCTACTCTCGCGTTGAAATCGCCAAGTAGAATCAGCCTGTCAGTGCGCTTCACGGATGAGAGTAGGGCATCGAGATCCTCATAAAACTTGTCCTTTACTTCATCCGGATTCGTCATTGTGGGCGCGTAAGCGCTGATCAGTGTGGCTTGCTTTCCTCTCGGTAGTGGAAGATGCAGTGTCATGAGTCGGTCATTCACGCCCTTGGGAAGACTGGCAAGTTTGCGGACAAGATGATTCTTAACCGCAAAGCCAACTCCAGATTCACGACGTTCATCACTGCTGCGTCCACGCCAGAAGAATGTGTAACCACCTCCTGTTTCCATGAGCTGACCTTCATTTGCTAGACGAGTTTCACACAGTGCCGCAATATCGGTGTTAAATCTTGTGAGCTCTCTGGCGACCAGGGCTGTTCTTCTTTCTGGGCGGTCTGCTGAAGGGTTGTCCTGAAAATATGTACTAGTTCCACATAAGCTGGCATGAAGGGATGCACAGGTACTGGCCATGAGGGTTCCTGGAGCCACAGCCCTGCCCAATGCAGGATTTGAGAGAGCTGGGTTCAATTCACAGCCATACCACAAGTCATGTAGAACATCCCTGTCTCACAGGTGTGTTGTGAGGCTAAGAACAACATTGTTGTACTATACTGGAGTACTTCACAGCCTATGAGAACGGGATGCAAGAGTTTTCAGAGAAAGATTTTCTCTCCACCCTCTACACAGGGTATGTGCATAAATGCAATCACTTGCCCTACTCAAAATAGTGTCCTCTACGTGGCTAAAAGTGCTGTTGTACTCTGAAACATGATGGTGAAAATGGCCCCTACTTATTTACAAGATCTGGTTGTGATGTGTATTCAGTTTCATACCTGGGGACTCTAGTGACAGAAATAATTTTCTACTTTTTAATCCTATTAGCTCTGCAAAGTCAACACTACTAAACCTGAACTAGAACTAATTATTTCTTTGAATAATCACGAGAATTGTTGACTAAGTTTTCTTTAGTTACATCCATGCTACCCCACAGAAAAAAAAAAAAAAAACAGAGGCCAAAATTTGGCCCACTGCTGCACGAGAAGGGAAAAAACAGCTTGATTCAGAGCTGAATCTGTAAGTCTGCCAGTCAGAAAAAAAACCATGTTTTACTACTGAACTGAGCACATTTGATCTGGAAATCACTGAAACACAATACACATGGAACCCCCTGATGCCACTTTTACAGTCACTTTTCAGAGGGGAACAGCAATTGATGTAACGAGCATGTATTAAACCCTCAGTAAAAAAAAGTTAATTAAGAAAATGAGAAATGTTCTTTAACTCAAAATAACTATTTCCTCATTTTGAATAGTTCAGTATGTACTGTAAATCTAGCTAGCTAGGGAAAATGAAGTGGTGCACTGGTCAAATGAATGACAGAGTTCTCTACCAGTAGTGCTTAAGGTAAATAAAAAATACTAAATTCAAATAAAAAAATACTATATAAAATGAAAAAAAAAAAAGGCATAAAACACCAGTGGGTCATAAAAAGTGAGCATACAGATGTGGAGGAATGGCACCCAATTCACAAAATAGAGACCTTACAGAGCTATGAGGGAATCCTAAGAAGCTCAGGGATCAGCTCCATGTTCTCACAACACTGCACTATGGGATACTTACCCATGTTGCTTTGCTCTCTCCGTCGACAGGGGGCTAGCAATGTGGCCATGACACGTTGACAATGGGAGGCAGAAAAATTGGTTTGACCAGTTTTCACTTTTGCATGTCAACAGCACTTTCATCATCAAACCTGCCCAGTGTAGACAGAGCCTAGATCTTTCAAGGAAAGGACGGAGGTGAGGAGAAGGCTGTCTCATTGCATCTGATGGCTCCTATGTGCCATTTATAGTTATTCACTATCCCTAGGGATGGCTAGATACTCCCAACACCTTGATCCCCTGCAGGCAGCACCTCAAAGCTTGCTCTGCAGCAGGAAGAATGGCATTCTTCAAACATGGCTGCTGCACACCTCACTAGCATGCCCTTAAGAGAGGCTCCTCATTCATTACCCTCTTTTCAGAGGGGGGAGCACAAACTGTTGCCTCCTTGATGGCTGTGGCTTGGGATTCCCACAGATAGTTTGCTTGCCATCATTCAGGGCAGGGATTACATTGGGTTTGGGATACCGATATATCCCAAAAGCATAGGCAGACAAGGGGGTATGTCAATGAAGACTTTACAGGAACCAGTCTTCGGTATACCTAAGAAAGTGAAGTCCTGTGGGTAACACGTAGAATCCATAGGGTGGCTTGAGCAGAGTCTGAAGCCTCAGGTCTCCCAGAGACATCCCATATGGGTTTACAGCGATATGGGAAGTGGCACTCTAGAGCCTGATTACAGCATCTTTCCCTTGCTGCATAGCAACCAAAATGTTGATGTATGGTGATGTCTGTGCACTTGGATTACTAGATGGGTTATGCCCTGGGCAGTTCTATTCTGAATCGATTATCTTTTCTTGCCAATCAGAGGCCTGAAGAGAGCGCTTCCTCATTTGGAAGATACCTATGGGAAGGAACGACAGCCTGTTTCTGAAAGCTGGACTTTTTCTAGGAGATCCTCTTTGCCTTAATGCCAGCTGTGTTGGAACAAAGAATGAAGAGGAAATTATGCTTTCTTGAGAGGCTAGAGACCTAGGATTTATGGGCCTTGCTGCATGATTTAGATTGTATATACATCTTCTTGGCTTTGCATTTGGGAGAATGGGTTCCTTGCACAAGCATATTCTCTCGGAAAATAATTATGGGCTAATGCAAGGTGGGAGAACACAGTAGCTCTTGAGGGCTGAGCTGCTGATGTGAGAAGATAAGACCCTTATGTGGCCCCCTTCCATTAGATTGGAAGCACTTCTCGTTTACTCTAAGGCAATTCTCTGCATAGGAAGCACTTAGAGTTGTCACTGGCAGCTCAGAACAGGACACAGATGGTGGATAAAATATATTTACTTTTACCTCTTCATTCTATATCACTGAGCAATATTCCTCCTCAGTGTTACCAAGTGAGGTACCATGGCTGACTCTGGGAAGAGAAATCATCATTTCCCACTGCACAAGGAGCCTTAATTTGATGTGTTTCTTTCTTGTTAGCCACCTGAAAGGGAGTGATGGGGTGAATAACAGCTGTTCTCTCCTTTTCCAGCTTGACCCAAAGGGAAAGAGAATGAATCTGTCAGCTCCTTCCTGATAATTGCCTGCCACTAGACCCTAGTCAGCCCACCTGTGGCTGATCTAAGGCAAGGGTTACAGCAATAAGATATCAGCAGGCACTGGGGCAATATGGGTAATTCTGCTCTCAACAGCAAAGCCCTGCAGGCAGAAGTCTGACATTTACTTCAGGCAGAGTAGGGACAGAAAGTCTCCCACATTTTTGGAAAGAAAGTATAAATCTCTCCACCCTTCAGCAGCAGGAGTCAGAGAATCTGGATGCATCATGCAATGTGAGAAAACAGAGCCCTGGTCATTTTGCATTTCCCTATTACTAAATTTGTGTCCATGCATTGCATCTTCACTTGCTCATCTTTTAATTCACACAGCCAGTGAAAGATCAGTATTTACATAACTTGTATTTCCTAGAGGGAACCATTTCTCCCAGACTGGGTTGAAGCATATGAACAGGATACGGCTTTATAGCTAAGTGAATAACGATCAACTTATTGTGCTAAGTGAACTCTTCTATGTGAGAGCCATCGGTGTTTACCAAGGTATTTGCTATTTGCAGTCATTGGGTGAGTGTTCTGTGTAAGCAAATGGGCTGCTTATGAACAGTGTCCTACAATTATTATAGTATGTGATAGTCACAAGTCACAGGAACATAGGAGTTGCCATAAATGATCAAACCAGAGGTTAGCCTAGAACAGTATCTTGTGTCCACCAGACCACACAATCTGGCGCTTTAGTGGACAAAGCCCTGTGGCAGGACTGTTAAAAAAACCCTGTCTGTATGGAAAGCTTTCTTCTAACCCCCAATAGTTGGCCTATATCAATTCAGGCTAGTTGTCTGACTGATTACCCAAGTGATAGGGTGTAATATGTTCCCTGACCGAGTGATCACCCAAGTGATAGGGTGTAATATGTTCCCTGACTGAGTGATCTACACTGGTAGTTCTAGAGCACTCATCACCATCATTAGGAAGTACTGCAAACCCACACAAGGATTCCAGGGTAGCCACATGAGCATTTTGGGTGCAAAGACTTCTGCAAGTATATTCTCGTTTGAATTTCTATTCTACTTTCCCCTTCAGCGAGCACTGCTGCCGGCAAAATGTTGCGTGTGCAAAAAGTTCCTGGAAAGCAGGGCGGGAGTTACAAATGCTTCAACTGTGAATTCACTGATTTTATTTGAAAAAAAAATGTAACAACAAAGTATTGTTCTAGCTCTCTTGTATCGTACACTGCTGCTGGTCATGCCAGACCTGCTTGGGGGACAAAGGAGAATTCACCCCTCTGTGGAGGGCTGACATAACGTTTATGCATATACATATGGACTCACAAAGGGTCCAACTTTTAAGAAACTAGGAAATTATAGAGATAACGCTGTAATCTACAGCACCAGAATTAGGCACCTAACAATAAATGGGGAGTGATAGGAGCCTGGGAATTCAGTCCACAAAACCCAGCATGCCAGGTGGGGAGCTGCTTAAGTTCCTCCGTGGGAGATGCTGACCAGAGGCTGTATCAGAATCCCTGCTCCCAACAAGGGGTTGCAATGGGACCAATCTCTGCCAGTGAGCAAAGCATGGCGGGGGGAGTTAGGTTTTACTCCATCTAAATCACAGGCTGCACCTGTTCCAGGAGACATGCTTGGAAGCCATCTGACTCCATACAATAACTGCGATGGAGGAGGAACCCTTATAACCGTTCGGACACTCATCTGGGATAGCACCCCCTCTGCTGGATGAGATGGGATTTGACTAGGAATCTGCCAATTTCTCAGGGGAGTGTGCCACCTGCTGGGTTACAGGGTGCTACTAACACTCTCTTTGTCTTAATTAATATCTAATGTTAATTTAAGTGGAACAACGTCAAGGAACTTGAGCCAGGGCTTTTATGCACCCCAGGCAAGTATGCCACATACTGGGCTGCAAGTCAGGCAGCGGGACACCTATCTACCCCTGGGTTGTGGCTCACGCTGAGGCACAGGCGGGAGACAGACACCAAAGACATCAGGGTGCATGCCCTGAAGCATGAACAAAGGGGCCTCTGGGACTTTTACTGAAAAACCTGAGTCTGGCCACCTAGAAAGTTAAGCAGCAGCCATGTGGGGGATTTGTGGATTGTGGTGGCACCTTAAAACAGGACGTAGGCACTAAAATCTGGGGTGAAGTGTTTTAAATTTGAGTATGAGCCTCACAGCTTATTTTGAGGGCATAAATGGTGCACGAGGCTAGTGCTGTTCCTGTACTCAGAATTTAGCTCATAAAGAGAGGCATATAGAACCTCTCTCTACCAGTTACCCCAGTGATTTGCAACCTTAATGGATTCGCATGCACCATCTCAGATAGCTTCTCCTTTTGTTATTGAGATGGCAATTGTGCTGGCAATTGTCTCGTTCAGTGCATTAAAATGCATATTACATTAAAAATAAATAAAGGAAACTTCAGCATCCACAGCTGTCAATCTGGCACCTTTTGCCTTTTACTGACATTAGCGCGAGTCTCTCAGCCCTAGGGAGCTGAATTTCTGAGCTGAGATCTGCCATGTGGATCTAAGAGGGGAATTTTTCCTTTAGTCACAGCAAGTGCGTAAGCAAACAGAGAAACATTTCTCTGCAGTTTGTTCTTGGGGATTCTGAAGACAAAGGCGCTTTATTCTCAACAAGAAAAGCTCACCATGTGCTGGGTGGAAAAAATAATTGGAAATAATTAAAAAAAACATCTATTGTCCAAACTTTTGACAGACGTATCTTTCATAAATAATTGATACCAGAAATCATTGAGAGATGGCAAATTCGGCGCCCCTCTTGAGAATGTTTCCTTCTGGGGCAAGCACACAGAGAATAGCCTGGTTGGGGTGCAACTGAGATGAGAATTTTAAGGTATAAGAGAATTTGTAAAGGAAGCTATAAGTTGTTGGTCTCTGCCACCATCATTAAGTATTTGCATACTTGACTGCAGCCTCTATTAAGCCATGTGCCAAGTACCATACTGCTTTACATAATGGATGTGGAGAAAAAAGTCACACACCAAAAGCGATGGAACACATTAATAAGAGTTTGCACAGTGGGTGTCCTTCATGCAGCATGTGGTGACAAATATCCAAACAGTTACAAACTACATGCTATTACAGTGCTTAGTCCTTAGAGATCATCCTGCCAATTTTCTGTCTATCATTTATTATGAGAGTTGGTGATGTGTATGCTTTGAGTGCTCTTAACAGAAGGTCGCAGCCAGTGAAGTCTCCTTACTGAACTATCTGCTGTCTTAGATTTTTAGTGGCTTGCTTTTTAAAGGGTTTGTTGTACAGTATTTCATTTCAGTAGCTGTTCAGTGAGTCTCAGGAAAGGTTCTAAGATGTAGATCTTCTAATATAGTTTTTGTTTGGCTTCTTCCAATAGCTCTGCTCCTATTTCTATTTATACCTACTGGAATTTTTGCAGTAACAATTTGTTGTCTTTAAACTTATCTCATGTTGCTTTTAAGGACCTGGAGCTCTCCTCATCCCTACACAAGCGGTTACCAGTTACAAACTGTTGGCTATTCAAGCACTATCATGCTAGCTCATCTCCTGTGCTTCATAAGTCATCGTGTTCTTTTATTTATTATTTTCTAATATAAAGTTAATTAGCTGATATTTTAACAGAATACCACTCTCTCTCTCATAGCACTTAAGTGATACAGAAAGTCAGGATAAAAACATTTACTTTGTGTATTCTTTCGCTAACATATTTGTTATCGTGAAGAGGGTTTACCCTGTCTGAATAAACTTAATATTAGGGAAAAATACAATGAAAGGACATCGTTGCTTATTTAGCTGTAGTTACATATCAGAACTCATAGGGAACTACAATGTATTGGAAAAAGGAGTATATTAATTATGCCATAGGTCTTTCATTTAAGCTACAGTATAGCAAGTGTGCTATGAGTCAGGGCTTTCATAAGGCCAGGTTTTGATAGTTAAACAATAACAGAACCACTCACAAAGTAAGATGCTACTCCATATGAGCAAAGGTATCAGAATCTGGCCAATTACAAACAACAAAAATATTTGCTAGAATGCTAATCTCTGAGAAATAATGTCGGCTTTTTTTGTGTACTGGCCGATTAATCACATTGTACTTTGGGCTTCTCTTCCACCCAATTGACAAAGATGATTTACTTACATTGATTCTATTGTTTCAGTTCATCAAGGTGTAAGTGCCAGACTATTAAGCTAGCTTGATGACTCCCCTACACAAAAATTGAACAGTCTTCCCACTTCAAGGAACTGGGGAGGAAGAGAAGGGAAATATTTCTACTACTACATTTTTATCACTCTCCCCCACCCCCATTGTTAACAAAGGCTCAAACAGAAGATGTGCTAAAATGAGCCATTATATCTAACTGTGCTACAAAAGTGTGCATCGTGGTGGCAAAGTTTACAAGATTTGATTAGAGCATATTTTGGCTTATCTGATTGGTTGAAAAGAGAGAGCAAGTGGAAAGAAGCAAATCACTCAGATCAAAAGGGAAAATTATGTGCTTGTGTGGTTAGGAAAATAGTGATACTATATTTTAAAGTGCCCTTTAACAAACAGTGTATTCACTTGTATGAAAAGTTTTATCTTCTTCCCTCATTATTTACAAAGACAATACTCCTGAAGGTGTTTGACATCCGAGGAACAACTCTTCAGTGTGAATATGAGGGCCTTAAAAGCTAATCAGATTATTCCTTAAAAGTCTCAGGTGGGTAGCCATGTTAGTCTGTAATTTTAAAAACAATGAGTAGTATTGTGGTACCTTAGAAACTATATATCTATATATAAATCAAGAGCTTTCAGGGGCAAAAGCCATTTCTTTAGATGAGATGATCAAGATCAGCTGGCTTTTGCTCATAAAACCTCATGATACTATACATGTGTTAGTGCCATATTGGTTTTAATATTTTTTAAATATTTTTATTGTTTTTAATATTTGTTGCTTGTTAGCTGAGAGAATAGCAAATATCTGGAAGTTGCACTATGGTGGTTTCCAACACATCAACTCTTGTCTCCCTTCAGTAACTTTCTTTGCTGAATCTTTGGTTAAATTAATTTTGGAGATTCTTGAAGTGTTACTATACAGTAAGCTATTTTTTACTGTTATAATCTCTTTTTGGATTGCATATGCTTCTCCTTATCATTACAAGTCTAAATCAAATATCTATTTTGCTTTATTAAAAGATCACAGTCCAATTTTAATTTGCTTTTACTTATTGGGTAAACCAGTCAATCACTAAGGTTGCATAACACAGAGATCAAAGTCTGCCACAGGCCCCATGGAATAACTACATCATTACCATAAAGTCAAAAATCTCAAATTAAGGTTGATGGAAAATTCAGGCCATATAAAATGCTCAGTAATAATAAGACTTTCACCTAATAATTTATATCAAATTGATTAGGATTTCAGAATACACATTAGAATGTGCAGAATGGAAAAGTGTCCATATTCTTATTAGGCACCATTTTGGTTTTTTGCCACTTGTATTTATAAGTAGGGATGACAAACTAATTTGGATGAATCAGAAACCCATCTGACCTTCACCTACAATTCAGGCTATAACAGAGCCAAACACAATTGCATTTTGCATTGCATTTTAAGAAGTAAGATACATTCTCATTCTACAAGCATCTCAGGGGGATATAACTTGCATCCAAGAGTTCTGAAAGAGATGGCTGAGGAGCTAGCTAGACCATGAATGTTGATTTTCAATAAGTCCTGAAACACTGCTGAAGATTTAGAAGACTGGGAGAAAACTGATGTGTCAAATTTTAAGTGGTAAATGAGATGACCATTATTATTAATTATAGGCCCAGAAATTGATATGAATCCTAGACAAGAAAATTGAGTGGTTGATATGGGACTCTAATCAAAATTAAAAGGAGAGTAATATAATGAATACCAATCAACATGGGTTTATGGAAAATACAACCTGTCAAATTCTCTTGATATCTGTTTTTGGCTTAGATTACGGGTTTGGGTGATGAAGATATTTGAGCTGATGTAATAGACTTAGACTTCTGTAAGGTGTTTCCTTATGCACTACATGACACTGTGATTAAAAAATTAGAATGATGTCAAATGAATGTGGCACACATGACATGGATTAAAAGCTGGCTAACTGATAGATCTCAAAATGCAATTGTAAATGAGAAATCATCAAATGGAGACGTTTCTAGCAAGGTCCACAGTGATTGGCAATTTGATCTATTCTGTTTAGCATTTTTATCCATGTTCTGGAGGAAAACAAAATCATCAGGTGACACAAAAATTGGGAGAGCAGTAAATAATGAAGAGAAAAAAGTCACGGAGTCAGAGCAATCTTGATTCTTGGTAAACTGAGTGCAAGCAAACAATATGCATTTAAATATGGCTAAATATAAATGTGTATATCTAGAAACAATTGGTACTCTCTCATCGACAGCAGTGAAAAAGATTTTGGGGTAATGGTGGATAATCAACTGCATGAGACCCTAGTGTGATGCTACAGCCAAAAGAGCTAATGTGATCGTTAGATGCATAAAAGAGAATCTTGAGCAGGAATAATTAGCTTATTTTACCTCTGTCTGGCATTTGCATGTCTGCTGCTGGGTCCAGTTCTGGTGGCCCCAATTCAACAAAGATGCTAATAAACTGGAGAAGGTTCAGAGAAAAGCCAGGAGAACGATTAAAGGATTACAGAAAACATGCCTTACAGGGACAGACTCTAAAAGCTTAATCCATTGAATGTAAAACATCTCCCCTTAAACTTTTATTTATTACTACAGGCTGGAAGGTACTTGATATTTGATAATGAGTTCCTCAGTCTAACAGAGACAGATATAACTCAATCCAATGGTGGGATGATAGGAGTTACTATAGAGAACTTTCTGGGTGTCTGGCTGGTGAGTCTTGCCCACATGCTCAGGCTTCAGCTGATCGCCATATTTGGGGTCGGGAAGGAATTTTCTTCGAGGGTAGATTGGCAGAGACCCTGGAGGTTTTTCGCCTTCCTCTGTAGCATGGGGCACGGATCACTTGCTGGAGGATTCTCTGCATCTTGGGGTCCTTAAACCATTTGAGGACTTCAATATCTGAGATATAGGTAAGAGGATTATTCTAGGAGAGGGTGGGTGAGATTCTGTGGCCTGTACTGTGCAGGGGGTCAGACTAGATGATCATAATGGTCCCTTCTGACCTTAACGTCTATGAGTCAATTCCTGGAAGTTGAAGCTAGACCAGTGGTGGGCAATAACCAGCCAACAGGCTGTATCCAGTATGCCAGAGTTAGCCTCTGGCAAGCTGCAACCACTCTATTTACCTGTGCCTCCACAAGTATAGGCACTTGCAGCTCTCATTGGCCAAGGATTAGCATTCCTGGCCAGTGTTCAATCTAAACTGCAGGGCAGCACAGCTTCACAGGTGGTTAATCAGGTCCGCTCAATCAGTGAGCTCCATGCATAGAGCCCTGAGCCTCTGACTAGGCAGGGCTGACCACCTATGAAATAGTGCTGCCATGCAGCTTAGAGGGAACACTATTCTTGGCCAATGGGAGCTGCGGGAAGCAGTTTCCCAGTCCACGCCACTTCCCACACCTTTCATTGATCAGGTAATGATGATCTGTGGCTAATGGGAGCTTCACAGGCCCATACGTACAGAAGGGCAGGTAAATAAAGCAGTGGCAGCTTGCTAGGGGCTAACCCTGGCAAGCGGCTTCCATCTTACTGTTCACTCCTGAGCTAAACAAATTCAGGTTGGAAACAAGGTGTAAGCTTTTAACAGTGAGGATAATTAATCATTGGACCAACTTAACAAGTGCTGTAGATTCTCTATCACTAGCAATTTTTAGAGCAAGCCTGACCCCATGATTCTTTTAAATAAATGTCCATAGAAACATAGCGCCAGAAAGGATCTTGAGAAGTCATCTAGTCCAGCTCCCTGCTCTGTGATGGGAGAACATAAACTTTGCTCATCCCTGACAGGTGCTTGTTCAACCTGCTTTTAAAAGATTCCAGTGATGGGGGACTCATGACCTCTGTTGGAAGCCTGTTCAATAGCTTCACTATCCTTATAGTTTTTCCTAATGTCTAACCTAGACAGATTAAGTCCAATACTATTTATATACTCTCAGAATTATTTTAAGTTCAATGGCCTATGTAATACAAGGGGTCAGACTAGATGATCAGTATGGTCACTAGCTTTGGATTCTAGGAATCTATACATATGTACTACCACTTTCTCCCACTCTCTCACTTCCAGGAAACAAAAATAGTTTCTGCAGCTAATGTTCTTTCAGCTCTGGGTGGAACATGCAAATTAGAGTGAAAAATGTCCAATTTATTTAGGCATTTCAAAGAGAAGCAGGAAATACTATATTTGTTTAAAATGAATTAAATTAGAAAAGTCTGTATTCCTTATGATCATTGTGGGAATGCTGTCAGGCACTTTTAAACAGCAGGCAGCTTTGGAGAAAACTGGAATTCTGAATGAAAATTAAATAATTCTGCCAAGAAATGATCTCTTCTGCCCTTGCAAGGGCAGCCCGTAAACTGAAGAGCAGGATATTATGGAAATTATTGTGCAAATAATTGCCAGCTTCAGTAGTTACCATTTTATTACTCCTGCACAATGCGATACAATTTAATTTTATAATGCATCCTTTATACAATAGCTCAGTATGCACAAAAGTTATATTATACCAATGGATTACATTGTAAAATGTTACAATAGGAAGAAGGATGCATGAACAGGGACAGATGATTAAATGAGTAAGACAGAAGGGTTGGCATGTTAATCGCGAGTGGTGGGCTAAAGGGTCCAACTGGCAGCTACTAGTCATAGACAGCATAGGAAAAGAGGGAGATTTTAACTTTTTGTGATGTATATTTAAATTGGATGGTGAATCACAGAGCTAGGTAGACTGTTGCAGATAACTGGAGTAGTGTCAGCAAAGAATAAACTTCAAGCAGAATAGGGAGCTGTTGGCTGGATGGAGGTTAGAGTTGAGGCATCCAAACGGGGGAAATGAACCCATAACAGCCAGCAGGCAGAGAATGAGTATGAAGAGCCTGTTGATTAAAGGAGGGACTTTTATAACAGAAAGTGGAATGTAATCAAGGCGGTAGAGGGTGTGACAAGGTGTGTCTTTCAAGATCCAAGTCATGCACTAACATTTGCTGGGATGTCCTCAAGAGCCCTAGCTCGGATATAAATGACTATAAGGAGGCCACGGAGGAAGTTCTAAGAAGTTGCAATAACCAAGGCATGAAATGAAAAGTCGATGAATGAACAATTCAAAAAAGGGAATGATCTTAACTCATGCAACATTCATGGATCCTCAAAATCACTTCTGGGGAAATTACATCGTAACACTATGTGATGTCATCCATGAATATATTGTGATGCAACACAATACAGTATTACAATGGCTACATTCATCCCTCTGCCACTTTCTGCATTCGACCCAGTCTCAGTTGAAATGACAGTAACAGAATGTAGTGTCAGATAAGGAGAAAATATCATTTGGGGTGGAGGGGTATTCCAATACTATGGGTCTGATATGGGACAGTGAGATCTGTATTGAGAAGGGGGTTACATGAGCCAGAGGTGTGGTTGCAAGTGCCGCTTTTCAACTATACAACAGTGGAATGAAACATTGGGCCATGATGTGAAAGCTTTTAAAAAATTATTGATTTTGGGTGCTGAGTATCCACCTTCTGAAAAATCAGGCTACTTTTAGGGCCTGAAGAATATGACACTTAAAAAGCAAGTATCTAGTACCTCTAGACATTTGAAAATCTTGGCCTGTGCATCTCACTAGGGGTGGAAAAAGAAATATTCAGAATGATGAAAATAAAACATATTAACAATGTAGTGTCCTTACTCAGGTACCTTTTCTATTTACTTCAAGAAGTTTTGCCAGACTAAAAACTGAGAGATTTGACCTAAGACAAATATGTAAAAATCAGAATTCATTCCCCTCAGATGTCTTTGAGAAGCTGAAAAGTACACTTTATATACTAGCTCGTACTTTTTCTTTAAGAAGTTGCATCCATCTAGTATCCAAATTCCAAATGATGTGACAGTTACTGTGGCAACACCACTTTCCCCTTTCAACAGCTAAATGAATAAGAGCATAATATCCATGTACAGTAAAATGTCAGTGTATAAGTTACTATTGTCCTGGGGCCAAAGTAATTTACAAAGTCTCTGTTCTCAAAAAGTTTCTTATTTATATTTCATACATTACTTTCACGTACATATGAGGTGTAAATTTCTGGCTGTCCTTTTGGCAGGCTTTGTTCTCTTATAGTATTATTGATCCCTGTTGGTGAATAAATGAAGAGTAATTACTGACCACTTCAATGCAGGTGAAGGGCAGCAAAAAGAAATGAGTAATAAGTAACATTCTCAAAGCAAATCGGACTTAATGCTTATTGGAATATAAAGATAATTTTAGATGCATTAAGTTGAGCCCATCACTAGTAACAGAGCTTGAAGATTATAAATACATTTAGCATTTTGTGAAACCTTTAAAAAACATCCCTCCCTAAAGAGAACAAAGCCATGAAAATTCTAGAAAGTTCCAGATGATTGCGTTTTAACAGCAGCTCATGTTTAAAGCAGCTAGAAATCTTCACTGAGTAAAAACACATTCTGACTGTTAAGTTTTCTCTGCTCTTTGCAAAGTGACTAAAAATCATCTGGGGAAAGAGAGAGAAAAAAAGAGACTGGTAACTGTATGTATTCTATTTCCATAAGTGTAATCTCCCTCTACAGCAGATGTGACAATTTACTGCCAAAGTAAGTTCATCACAAATTAGCAGAGTGATTGGAAAGCCTATTGTCTGCCATAATGGTTTTCTCACTATTAACAGTCAATAATTAGTGACATCCACTATTCATATGGCCAGACACTGTGCAAAGAGGACTCCATGCAAATCTCTCCCTGCCTGCAAAAAAAAAAAAAAACACTCTGCACAGCACTAAGGAATTCAAATGCAATAAGAACAATGAGCTGTATTGCAAAGAGGAAGCATCTTGTAATGAATTTTGATCAAAGTTATTTTTCATGTGTTTCAGGCAGACAGAAGACTGCTTCTCAGGTGGGGTCCCAGTGCACATATCCATCAGCTGACAATCTCGCCCAGAATGTCTCAATTTGTGTTAGTCTTACTTTTATAAAAGCAGTTGCTTTATTGTTGCAGTAATGACTTCACTATAATTTTTATTGCCCTTTGTACTACAATTTCATGAATATTACTAGCACCATGCTTCCAAGTAAATTCAAGATATTCTATTTAAAAAAATAAAAACATCAGCAATGGCACAAAATCTCCAAACCGTCCCTTAAAATAACAAAATACAGTTTCAAATAATTCTCATTCAAGCGACAAACCTGGGAATACCATTCTTTCTTGTGACAGTTACACACTCTATCCATTAGAAATTTCTCACAGAAGCTGTCTACTATAGTTTCTTCATTCCATAATATTAGAGAGAATCCTCAAGCTTTTTTTTTTCTGAGGGGGAGAGATTGGCATTGCTAATCGTGGAAAGAGTTGCTTTCTTGTGAAACTGGCCAAGGAACCTTATCATCCCTGGGTGGGTATTTTCTTTCTGCTCTCTCTTCAGAGGATTTACGTAGAAGAATGGTGTCCATTTTTTTCCGCCTAAGGGCCAAACATATTTTTTCCAGAAATTAAAAGGGCCACAAGCAATACTTTAAGGCAGAACCCTTCGTGCTACTCAGGTAGTACAAAGGGAGTAAAATGCTCCTGCAAGTCCCCACTAGAAATACTTTGGATGTTGGAGAGTTCACATTTCCTCTATAATTAGTGTATTTGGCTCTTGTACTACCCTTCCATCCATGACTTCTCATGAAGATGATGGGGAGGAAGTCAGAGAAGCTTGGGGATGTTCTAAGTTGCACCTAGTCAGAGAATTAGGGAGTCCTATTTTCTCAGTTGATTCCATCTCAAGGAGCTGCAAGGAGAAAGGGACACCCAGCTGCAGTCGGGAGGGGCCCCCATATGCCTCTCCTATGTGAATTTAGAAATTCCAGGATACTGCTCAGAGAGCATGTTCTTTATTCACAATCAAACACTATTTTTTTCAAATGAAATCTATCTAAGAGGGCCATAAATTGCAGCCTACAGAACAAGTGGTTCATGGGTCAATCACTCCTGGCTCAAACATCAGGTGTAATTTTCAAAAAGATCCTGGCTGAAATTCTCACAATCTAGTGTCATCTTTTTGTGTTCTCAATGCTTCCAAATTCACAGTGCCCCCCTGGGGGCTTTTTAAAAAGCTGCAACACTCCACCCACCTCTCCTCCTGAACTCTCCAGGCTTCGCTAAAAGCATAGATGTTTATGTATTTCATTCCTTTTTGGAGTGAAATGCTCATCAAACATTCAATAACAATGTCATAGTTATTCTTATCTCCTTCAATGGAGACAAATGGTGCCTAAATATTTTCAGACTCACTCTCTGTTGCATAAAACTAACAATGGGACCATCTTGCTGCTCTGGTAAGAGTAACTGTAGTTTAAAATCTGGTGAATTGCTCATTCCACTCCAGTCAATCATGGGGATTATCATTTGAAAAATCTGCTCGGTGATTGAATTTCTGCCGACTTGAGTCCTTCTTATTTACACCACTTCATAATGGGAAGGTAACTGTTAAGAATCAGAGAATTGTCACTTTCTTCCAACACTGAACAAGAAAGTTTATCAGAACAGGGAGTCCAGTATTTGCCCCCTGCCCCAAATATTACTTTATCCCTTTGCTTCAATTCAGAGCCTCTTTCTATAATTTATCCAGTCTCCCATCTGCCTGGCTTCTTATTGAAATTTTAAAGAAACAGTACACATTTCCCCCAGACTCTTAACAATTAATGGTGTATAATGCATTTGTCTGAAACAAAAACTCTTCCTGACATCTCCATAAACATTTCATATTGCTTATAGCAGTAAGTGCTCTAGGAAGTTTGCACGAGCTACTCCCCATAGGCAGAAGTAAGCCTGCCTTGTAGTTTTCAACACTGAAATACCTTGGGACTTAGCGCAGCAGACGTACATTTTAAAGTTACATAAAATTAATTTTTTATGCCATTGAAGCAAATTAGCTTTGTAATTAAATTTATTTGCACTTGCCGAGTAGGAGTCAGGACAAAAATGCTTGTATTTGCATTTTAAACTTTGAAAACAATGTAATATTATACTTGAGAATTATGGTAAAATTATTTCCTGAAGAATTATGTATATAGGTAATTAGGTAAAATATACCTTGACAATGAAAATATTAGGTTTCCTTCCCCTTTACATACTTGCTCAGATTTTAATCTAGTAATAGAGTGGGAATTCATGTAAAATAATACTCATAAGTCAATGGTAGATCTATTTTGATCCCTTTTGAATGCAAGCAGTAGAATATCATACTAATAGAATACTGTATTACAAGAGACAATGTGATGAGAACTTTATGCATGAATCGTGTTTTTTGCTCCTTCAGATTTTGTATGTTACTCCATTATGTTTGCATTTGTCCCACTGCAGGCATCAGAGAGTACAGCTCCCTTGGCAGAAGAGTTGAGTGGGTTAACAATATCAAATGGTGATAATGATGGGGGCGGAGGGGGGGGAATAGGAAGAAAGGCATGCTCTCTGTCACTTTGAAGACATTGTGAGGTGAAAGTTAACCAGTCAAGAGAGAGATCTTGGAGTTATCGTAGTTAGTTCTCTGAAAACATCTTAATGTGCAGCGGCAATTAAAAAAGTAAATTGAATGTTGGGAATGGGCCACAGAGAATGGATCACTTGATTACTTGCTCTGTTCATTCCTTCTGGAATAACTGGCACTTGTCACTGTCGGCAGACAGGACACTGGGCTAGATGGACCTTTGGTCTGACCTAGTATGGCCGTTCTTTTAGACATGGCCTCTGTTATACTCAACTCCTGCGGGGGAACAAACTCCACTCCCTAAAAAAAATCCACAGTGGCAAAACTCAGTAAAAATGCACGTGTGTATACGTGACATACCTTTCATTTCACTGACATGAATGTATTCACCATCACATGCTCCAAAATATTTCAGATAACAAGATTCTATTCCTTTAAATTCACTTGCACCTGCTGTCAAAAAAGACAAAGTCATCTCGATTTTGTGTACTCCAGAAATATGAGATGCGGAGACAATTGCTATATATAAATCGTGATGTTTAGAGGTGCAGCCTATCTTTTGAGATTTGAGAATGTTGTTCTGAAGAGAACAGGTACAGCCTTCCTTGATTTAATAATCTTGGATAGTGCCAGATTACATTAGTAACACACCTCATTGTAGACTGAAAGTTATCTATTCTTAGGTATATAGTTTTCTACATCCATTAAATAAATCAGAGATCCAAATATAAAATTTAGGATCCAAAAGTGCTGTGAATCTGATTTTCTCTTCATTGCAAAATAAATAAATAAATAAAATAAAATAAAATAAAATAAAATAAAATAAAATAAAAAAGGGGGGAGAATGTGGTTTTATTTTGAGATTGCTAACTCAAGAGACCTTTCGCAATGGAAAATCCCAGTTCTTTTAGCTCAAAGCACACCTCAAACATTAAGAAAGAAGTTTATCTTATACAGGTGTGGATACCTAAAATTGTAAGCTATTGTAGCTGGCTTAGGTTGGCAGGAATTTTATGTCTTTCTCTGAAGGTATGACATCACTTAACGCTGTGTGTCATTTCCACACACTTTTAGTAAAAACCTTCTTCTATATAGGTATATCTACACTAGCTCCCTTCTTCGAACTAGGGAGGCTAATGTGGCATTTGAAGTTGCAAATGAAGCCCGGGATTTAAATATCCTGGGCTTTATTTGCATCGTCCCGTCCAGGCACCATTTTTAAATCCCCTTAATCCGAACTAACTGACCGCGGCTACACGCGGCAGTCAAATGTTAACTCTAACTAAAACCTTAGTTCGAGCTAACAGTTACACCTCGTGGAATGAGGTGTAACAGTTAACTCGAACTAAAGACTTAGTTCAAGTTAATGTTTGACTGCCGCATGTAGCAGTCAGTTCGGACTAAGGGGATTTAAATATGGCGCCCGGACGGGAAGATGTAAATAAAGCCTGGGATATTTAAATCCCGGGCTTCATTTGAAACTCTGAATGCCTACATTAGCCTCCCTAGTTCGAACTAGGGGGCTAATGTAGACATACCCTATGGGAGTTTTTCCCACATCAATAAAAGTCACCCTGAAGATACATGAATACAGGAGACCTCCAATGATCGTTGGTTGAGTATGAAGGCTGCTGTCTATACAATGAAGACTATATAACATAATAAACTTTTAGGTATCTACACCTAAGGTTTTGTAGTCTTGTTTATGACATGTTGAAAAAGGTGAATGATACAAGGCAGATGTACAGATTTGTTTATATTACACATTTTTTTAAAACACAAGCCACATTTTTTTAACATTAGCACCCAAGATAAAGTCGCAAAAGGTACATGTATTCATGCATTTGTATATGCAAAGTGAATGATTGCATATGCAAATAATAAGTGAATTTAAATGCAATTTTGAGTAAGCCTGTTTTGCCTACGGAGGCCTCGGGCCAGTTTCTGACAACTTGTTCTTCTACATGCACCTGAGCCAGAATTTGGTAAAAAATTCAAAAAACAACCCACACAGATCTGAGCTCTACTGGTAAACCTATGCTAATTAAAATTCTCTGTCAGGCTACCAAATATACAATGAAATATTGTAGCACTAATTGATTTCTACAGCCCAGCTGTGTCTAACTTTTTTTTTAAACCAATTCAGAAAGAGTGTGGGAATAAATTGTAGAGGAACACAAGAAAAGTGATCTGAAATGATTATCTAAAAATTTTCCTTCTGAAGTCTCTTAGAACAATACTTGCTGTTCAACCCCATATATTATTTACTAAATATTTTTTGTTTGCATAGCCTGGTGTATTACATGTTATATATTAAGATTTTCATAAATGTTCTAGAGCCTTATCCAAAGCCCACTGAAATAAATGGGTCATTGCTCTACAAGTAGCTCCAGAAATAATAGATGGATTGGAGATGATGAGTTTTCCAAACTGTGGAGGGGCCATGTATGGCACTCATCTCCCAGTTGTTTGCCTACCACTGAGGACAAGTGAATATGTGAACCAAAAAGGTTACTATCCCACCACTCTTCATGTCTTAATGGATCACAGAGAAAGACTCATCACTGCAGATGTGGGAAACACTGGGATGCCTTATGATGCCAGGTTGCAAAGTGTTTCAAATGCCCTTACATTTTAAATTAGGGATTTAACACAAGAGCAGGAGAGGATATTGATGGGAAGAAAAGTGGTCCTTTGTAACTTACCAGCCTTTGGCTCTGTTTCCTGCTGCACTGTGGGGTCCTTTTCGGGTTCACACCCTCAAATGGTTCCTCTGGATACTGATGCAGAATCACATGCTCCTTGACCTTCCAATCATCCATGGCATCTTTCATGGTCCCCGTGGCCTCCTCTCCCTGGTCTTTATCAGCATCTTGTCAGATAAGAAGGCTGGCAGTTTTAAGGAAGGGGTCAGAAGCCACTCCAGGGTCTGGACTGGGAGCTGTGACTGAACCCAGTCAAGCTCCTCATAGAAGAGGCGTGTATTCTGAATCCTCTCCTGCCCCCCTCCTCCCGCCTCCAATGACTGTTCAAGTACAGCCTCGAGAGCTTGATAATTATCTGATACTGAGCCAGTCAGCTGAATGTCCACCTTCTCCAGTCTCCGTGACATTTTCTGGCATGGGTGAATGTTATGTTGCTCAGGGTGATGTCATGGAGGATAATGTGCTAGTCCTACACACCCTGCCCTTGCCTTTGGACATATGCTTCTGGTTTAGTTAGGACAATGAGGCTTTGTCCAGACTCAAGGGTTTTTTCGAAAAAAGTAGCCTTTTTTCGAAAAAACTTCACCTGCGTCTAGACTACAGCTGCGTTCTTTCGAAATTAAATCGAAAGAACGTGGCTTTTCTTTCGACGGCAGAAAACCTCATTTCACGAGGAAGAACGCCTTTTTTCGAAAGTGCTCTTTCAAAAAAAGGCGTTCTTGAATGCAAAGCGGCTTGCTTTTTTGAAAGTACTGCTTGCAGTCTAGATACTCTTTTTCGAAAGAGGCTTTTTCGAAAGTATCTTTCGAAAGAGGCTTGCAGTCTAGACATAGCCTAAGGGTCTTATGATATGATCATGCACGTGTATGTGTCACAGTCACCATTGCAGACATATCTTTAATGAATAGTTCACATTGAATAAAGGGTGCAGTACAAAATAAATTCACCACCCTGCACTTCATAAATATTTACTATGAATGACTCTCAGTACAGATCTTAAGATTTCTATGGTTTCTGATGGGAAGCTCTTAATGCTATAGACCAGGTGTCCTAATGACATTATAAATCCATGTAGACAAAAAGTCAGGTGTTCCAGGCTTTTAATCCAATTTAGTTTATAGAATGGGAAAGGTTATGTTTTGTCTAACAACTTGGGGGAAAGAAAATGAATTTTAATTAGGAGAGATGACTATGGTGAAATTAAAATGAAAGAAAAAACAAAAAACAATGGCCTTCCAAAGACTAGCTAAAAAGAATTCCGATAAATTCATTTCTATTCTTTTCATTGCAAATTAATTTAATGAGTCCAGAGTGATAATGACGGATAGATCCTAAAGAAAAATGTTCTCTTGGAGAAGAGCTTTATGAAAGCATCTCATGTGTGTGTACATGTAGAACTTTCCCACTAAAGTGACTGGTATATTTTCCCTCCTTTAGGCTGTCCCTCCATTAGGTATTCTAGCATGGACCAACATCTGCCTTGTACCTTAATCCCCACAAAATGCTTTATGGTCTGCAGCAAACTTCTTGGTGAAACAGCACATGATCTGGCTTGGTTGTCATGCCCTCGTGTAGGTAGTGCACATCAAGTTAGAAGGGGGATCACAGCATTTGGGGTAGCGGTTGTCACAGGTCTTAGTGCTACAGAGTGATGAGATATCAGCCTTGGGGTGAATAGCTGGAGAAAGGAGAGGAGAAAGGAGGAAAGAAAGAGAAATAGTATCTGACAGGAGTTCACGTTCCTAAGCAGGCCTACAGTCAGACAAACAGAATGAGAATGTGTTTGAGTATATTATTTACACGAATGGTGGGCCAAATCAGGCCCAGAGGCAAGATCTGACCTGCCGAGCATTTCTCTCCACCCCGCTCAGCTGATTAGTAGAGGTGCAAACTTACAGCCTGCAGAATGTGCTCGGCTGTTCCTCCCTGACCTGTCTCCGTCTTGCATCCAAGCCACTTCCAGGGTTCTCCTGCTAGCTGTGAGGAGAGGAGAGGGGAGTGCTGAAGTCAGGGTGTTCCTGTACCCCATTTCTGCAGAGCAGGGGTTGGGGAGAGGGAGACACACAGCGGAGCTGCTCCTATCCGAAGCAGGAATGGTAATTGGCTTAGAGCAGTGGCTCCCAATCTTTTTTATACCACAGATTGGCAAACTCATTCAAAAACTTTTGGCGGACTGGCATAGAAACATTTGCATATTCATTATGATAATTAACAAATTTGCATATTAAAGCTTCACCGCCCCGGAGCCAGCACGAACTGGGACTGTTTAGTCCTGGCTTGTGCAGGCCTGGGAGCTAACCCTGCTGCAGCTCTGCATTTTAAAAGGTTGGACTATACGTTGGACCTCCCTTATCCAGCACCCTCAAGACCTGACCTGTACTGAATGCAGGAATTTGCTGGATAAGGGGAAACTCCTGCCACTAGCCTCCCAGGATGCTTGCTTTCCCTGTGGCTGGCTCTGCTCTGGCCTCACTGCCCTGAGCTCCAGCCTGCTCGGCTTGGATTTGGGCTCCGGCCTGGTGAGGCTCCCTGGAGAAGCGTCTCCCCAGCAGCCGTGGCCCTGCTTCTCCATCACCCCACTGGGAGTGCCCGGGGACGGGGCTCACCCCCACTTCTGCCATGTTCTGCCAGGGCTCCCCTGGGGACGGGGCTCACCAGTCCTGCTGCTGCCCTGGGAGCAAACCCCACTGTGGCATTCAGTGGGGGGAGCTCCTGAGGCCAGCACAAGCTGGGACTAAGCATTCCCAGTTCACGCCAGCTCTGCAGCATGCCACGGCTCCACAGCCAGTGGTTCGTGGACTGGCACTGATCCGCAGACCAGAGGTTGGGAATCACTGACTTAGAGGAGTGCCTGTCTTAAGAGGCAGTGCATTGGTTCTAAAATTTCAGTGCCTCTGCTCTCTCTCCCCTACACACACACACTCTTCCCCTCCCCTATACCGCATCTTTGCAGAGAGGGGAAGGGGGCGGACAACAGGAGGACAGCTTTCCTTGGTTTAAACAGACAGTGCGAGGCTTCTCTCAGAAACAGCCAGCAGCAGCAGCCGGCACACACATTCTTAGTGTCACGGTCACATACCACTAGGCCGCATGGCTGGATTAAGACCTTTAGAGGCCCTAAGCACTGAAAGATTATGGTTGCCCCCCCCATATGTAATTCAAAATAAAAACAATACTATACCATAAAATCTCTTTTGTTTGGTGCCCCTGCTTTGCTGGTGCCCTAAGCACGTGCTTAGTCTGCCTACTGGATAATCCAGCCCTGCTAGGCAGTGCCAGGCTGCCTCTGTGCCACAGACTACTACATGCACTCTCCCGTCTCTGTGTTAACACACACTCAATCTGTGTCACAAAGTCTGTCTCACAGAGTGTCTTTCCCACTCACACACTTTCTCTCTGTGGTCTCTGCCCCACCTCTTCTGCCCGAGGCCCCACCCCTTTTAGGAAGCCACAGCTGGCCTGTGCCCATGTACCAAAACATCTGAAGTAGCCCCTCTGTGAAAATTATTACCCATCCCGATTGACACACACACGCTGTGTGTGTGGAACTATGTAAGGGGACGTGCCAGGAGCTCGCCACTCATTCCGACAAAAGCCAGGGCTTAGACCTGACCTGTCTCCGTCTTGTTTTGGTTCTGTTTTGAAATCAGTTCTGTGGCGGGATTGCCTGAATTTTAAAGGATGAAGCGATTTCTAACGAGAGATTAAGAATACACTTTTGTGCGTATTATTAATAGAGGTCTCTTTTCAGGGAGGCGAGGGAACTGGCAGTGGCAAGAGAGAGCTGTGTGTGGGGAGGATGGGGAGAGACAACATATTTTTAAGGAGAAGAGATAAATCCCAACTGGGATTCATTTCCTCCTTCCCTCAGGCGCTGCTGCTGTGACATCTCCTGCCAGAAATAACAGGACCCTAAAAATTCCCTGCTGGGTACCAGATCTTCCTGTTGCTCTGGACTGCCTAAGGAGTTCTCACTTCACCTCTTTTACAAAATGTGTTGTGTGCCTTGTCCATTTGAGAGATACAAAAACGTCCTTCTCCTTAGAGACCATGACACTGCCCTCAATAGGTTCCAGTGTTTAATGGGTCTCTCTACATAGGCATAGGAGGAAGAGAGTCCAACCCCTTGCTTATCCATCACTGATATGCAAAGCCAAAAGACTTGCTCCTGATTTATTAAACAGTGTGGGAAGAGAAAGAACACAACACTCTGTTGAGAGCATATTGATTCAGACAATACATAATTAATACAGATTAAATACAATCATAGAAGAGCACTCATGTTTTGTGCTTCTTGTGCTTGCGACACAATGGCAAACTGAAGACCATCATAACCTGCCCTGTAGCAACATTAACGTTGAGAAAACCTCTGTATACATTTACAGAGTGTAAGATCCATATCCACCAAATATGGATCTAAAGCAGAGCCCTTTGTTAAACCATAAAATTACAGGGTCTCAAATCAGGCGACTGAACAACTAGCTGCCTTTTCAGAGGAGCAGAAATAAAGCAGCAAGGCAGAAATATATCAGGAGTTGCTTGGAGCATGGGCCATTCCTTTCGGGGCTTGGAAACTACTTATCTTGAAATGGGAGGGACTACTGCCAGTGATTGTCCAACAACAAACAGAAATTGTCTTGAAGACTAGTGCCAGCCCATCAAGAATACCAAAATACGCAATTTGGTTTCTTATACATTTTGGTTTTCTTTAGGAGAAAGAGAGAATATATCAATGCCTTTGTTCTCTGACACATGGTCAGGCACATTTTAAATGTATTGAGAAAGACTTCATTACAACCAAGGGGTAAAAATATCAATGCGCATCCTGTCTGAGAGCCCAATCCTGAGAAACAGTCAGTACCCTACATTCTCTTGGACCGTGGTTTTCATGGTGCTATGCTGCTTCACTTCAGCTCGCTGCTACCATAACGGCAGGACTATATGAATAGCCATGGTTATTTTTAAACAAGCTGCTGTCTGAACCTGTGTTCTGTGTGCCCCTGTGCTGCCATCAGCAAGCTCTGGCCAGGAGAGAAGCAGCCACAATTACTTCCGTTAACAGATGTAGTAACTTGCAGAGCAATGCTAGTCTCACCATGATCCTAGTGCCAGATGCGCAGCTGGCAGAATGCTACATAACTTACTGTACTAAACTCCTCCACTAGTGGGTTTTGCCCCAATAGGAACAGTATTTTATGCATTTTCAAGCTGAAATTCACATCAGACAGGCTTCAGTTTCTCTTCCTCTCCCCATAGTTTTAATTAGTTCTGCTCTGCCTTGTCAGTAATCACCAATCCTACAGTTTGTTCAGATTTTCCCTCCCACCTCAGCAAACGTCAGTGGAACAAAACATGCTCTTGAGAACATAAGAACCACATATGACTTTGAAGGAATAAAGGCAATAAAATTATTTTGGTAGCTCTGCAGCAGGTATACCTAGTGAACATAAAATTCAAGTTCAAATTAATTGGCTCCTCAGTTCAACTGACAAATGAAGTCTTCTGCCTGTTAGATACCACTCACGTATATAGCTAGTAACTGCTTAGTTGGGAATCACATGACCTAAGATTCATTCCTAAACTCTGATAAAGTAGGAAACCACTTTTCCCTTGTCTGACAAGTGGCTTTGCTTTGTTGATTTATTTTACTTTCTTGATCACATAGGATCACACCCAGCAATTTCTGCATTTAACCTGTAACTAATCCAATGGGAGCTGCCCCAAAAATTCTCAAGCAGCCATAGAAGGGAATTTTAATTAATACATCAGTGTGTTTTTGCTTGAGTGGAAGTCCATTAGCAGCAGATTAAGAGCCAGACTGAAAGGGAAGTACAGTAATATCACTCTGATTCAGCGCTATGCTCTGACAAATGACAGTGATGAAGTAGCAAAAGACGAATTCTACTTTACATTACAAGCAGAGTTAGTGAGCGTAATACACCTTGACCTAACTATCATCACGAGAGACCCGAATACCAAAGTCGGTAAGAACAACCAACAACAGAGCAGTGGGAAGAGATGGGTGTGGCATCATGAATGAAAACAGAAGCATGTTGATTTCTTCAGTGAGAGACCCCAATGGAACTCTATTCCCACTTTGTGAAATTCACAAACTGACATGCTGTTCTCCAAGGCTGTGTCTACACTGGCAAGATTTTGCACAAAAGCGGCTGCTTTTGCAGAAAATCTTGCCGCCTGTCTACACTGGCCGTGAGTATTTGTGCAAGAACACTGATGTTCTACTGTATTAAAGCAGTGCTTCTTGCGCAAATACTCTGACGCTCCTGCTCAGGGATAAGTCCTCTTGCGCAAGTGTTCTGCTGAGATTTTGTGTGTAAAACTTTTTTTCTTCAGAGCTTGTCTAGTTTCTATGGCATTCCATGTGCTGGGTGTAATCCTCTGCTTCCTTCTCTTCCTCCTGCATCCTAAACAGGCGTCATTGCTCTGTTTAGAAAGTGCTGTTACTTTGTCCCAGGTCTTGTTGATCTCATCTGCATTCCCCTCCTCTTCATCAAGGTTGGCAAATGCCCCCAGTCTGTTCTTTTACTGCGTAATGAAGGGTTTCTATATGTCAGGGGATTTTAGCGTCTCAGTGTTCTTGCGCAAGAGGCCAGTGTAGACAGGTAACATCAATTTCTTGCGCAAGAAAGCCCGATGGCTAAAATGGCCATCAGAGCTTTCTTGAGCAAGAGAGCGTCTACACTAGCAACGGATGCTTTTGTGCAAAAGCCCATCTTTTGCGCAAAGGCACATGCCAGTATAGACGCTCTCTTGCGCAAATACTTTTAACGGAAAAACTTTTCCGTTAAAAGTATTTGCGCAAAATCATGCCAGTGTAGATGCAGCCCAAATGGGAAAGATTAAGAACCAGATTGACCATACAATGGTCAATGGCAAATGGTGATACCCACTGACAGATGTGAAAGTGGGATGGGGAGCAGTTCTTGGCAGCACCCGCCATCTTGTCACAGTTTTGATCAAGGCAGACAAAAGGTGGTTATGACACTGAAACGCTAAAATCCTCTGACATATAGAAACCCTTCATTCTGCAGTATAAGAACAGATTTGGGGCATTTGCCAACACTGATGAAGGGGAGGTGAATGCAGATGAGATCAACAAGACCTGGGACAAAGTAACAGCACTTTCTAAACAGAGCAATGACGCCTGTCGAGGGTACAGGCAGAAGAGAAAGAAGCAGGGGATTACATCCAGCACATGGAATGCCATAGAAACTAGACAATCGCTGAAGAAAAAGTTTTACACACAAAATCTCAGAAGGATACTATACGAAGAGCAGTATAGACTAGTGGTACAAGTACCCTCAGGGGTACTCGAGCGAAGTTTTGGGGGGGAGGAGTATGTCAATACAACTGAAATTTGGAGAAAACAGAATTTTTGTTTTAAGTTTTGCAGCGCTTTATTATTTTTGTATTTTTTATACCCAAAAATTTAATCGCCTGCCCAGCTACGATTAAGTTGTTTAAACAATTGTGTTGCAATAGTAGAAAAAAATTGTGTCTGAAAACTGTAGGTACTGGGGGTATATATATACAGGCAGTCCCCGGGTTACGTACAAGATAGGGACTATAGGTTTGTTCTTAAGTTGAATTTGTATGTAAGTTGGAACTGGCTCCAGATTCAGCCGCTGCTGAAACTGATCAGTGGCTGACTACAGGAAGCCCTAGGCAGAGTCCCCCCCAGCACACCAGGGAGACCCGGAGCAGCTTTTCTCGCCCCGGAGGACGCGGTGGCGGGACCGCTGCGCTCTGGGCGGTCCCGCCGCCCGCGAGCTCCGGGGCGAGAAAAGCCCCGTTCGTAAGTGCAGATCCAACGTAAGTCGGGTCCGCGTAAGTCGGGGACTGCCTGTATATATATTTTAAAAAGGGGTACTTTATAAAAAAAGTTGAGAAACACTGGTATAGACCACTGTGAGATCCAACCCCTTGTGAAAGCAGACAAATGACATTATATTGATAATCTGGGAACTCAAGCAGAGGATGCAACTGCTCAGGGTGAACAATGGGCCATCTACAAAATGACATTGGTAAATGGCAGACGTGAACAAACATTCGGATGAGGGACAAACAAGGCCATCTACTTACAACAGAAAAAGAACAAATAATACACTGGACAGAGCATTTTAAAGAATTGTAGAACAGGGAGCCACCTAAAGAGGAAGCAAATATCCAGGAGGCAGAAAAAAATATTGACAGCAACACAGACGCCCCCACTAAGAAAGAGATCATTCAAGACATCAAATCCTTAAAAAATGGAAGAACTCTTGGCAAAGATAACTTACATGCAGAATAGTTCAAGGTAAATCCTGAATTAGCAGCATCTTTCCTGGCCCCTCTGTTTACATCAGTGCCAAGCAAAATATTGTGTAAAATCATAATCCAGTGGCTATCAGAGGCAGTTGACGGCATTCTCAGAAAAAAGCAAGCCAGTTTTCAGAAAGGGTGTGGATGCACAGACTAAATCTGTATGAAACAGAACAATGCTTAGAATGGCAACAGCAATTCTACATACACTTCATAGACTTTGAGGATGCTTTTGATAGTGTGAAGGAGTCTGCATGGCCTTCTCTGGATTGACATGAGTTCTGGCTAGGAAGCCGGGCCCCGTTAAGTATGTTGCTAGCAAGCATGCAGGCAGGACTCAGGCTGAAGTAAGTATGTGGAAATATAACCTTTTGCCCTCGGTCACGGGGTAAAGGCTTGAATATAAACTGCATAAAGTGCTGAAACTGCTAAATTTATGCCCTCGGTCATTGGGCGAGGCCTACTAAGTTGCTTAAAGTGCTGAAATCATTAAAGTGTATATCATTAAAAAACAAGCATGATCAAAATTTCCAGAATTATTATGACGTGGCTTATAGGAATAGGGGGTAACACAACAGAAATACCCTGTATTTTACAAAAGTGCTAACCGCAAAAGTGGTAAACAACTTAGGATAATGGTGTAAATTAAAGATTGAACAAAATAACGTTAAGTAAAGTGAGTAGCATCTCTAAGGGTGTTGGAATAAAGAAGTGCGAATGGCTGGAATACCACGTGGCAACGAGGTGTGAAGCAACTGAGTCTTGCCTTGAATAAAAGATGCTTCTGCACGCATGTGCTTTGGGAGGGAGGAACAGAGCGGACCCGCAAACTTTGATCACATAGTAGCAGTAAAATGGCCATCTGCAGGTAAGCAAAACCAATGTTGCCTGAAAAGAGCATAAACCAACGTCATGAAGAGCTATGGCAACTGAGTTGAAAATCTTGGGGCACAGCTGGGAAGCCACTGAAAGACTTGACAGAAACAGACAGGAGAGGAGGAGCTTTGTCGCTGTCCTGAGTGCCAAGGGTGCAATGGGAACATGATGATGATGATGATGATGAAGACATATTTTTTAAAGTTTCTCGTTTATGAACATGAAAATTATTCATTAAAATTAATATTAATCCTCTTGTGGTGCAGTTTCCTTGCTAGTTTATATTAAGGAGGGTGTAGGGCAGGGCTACTCAACTTTGGAAGCCCCAGGGGCCACAATGATACTCACAGCACATGCTGAGGGCCACAACTTAAGTGTGGTTGCATTTACACGCAAATATATATGCAAATAACTTCTTTCACACCGACAGGCATGAATACAAAGCACTTCCCACAATGCCCCAGCACTCCTGGCACCTCTTCCCTGGGGGCTAGAAATGCTGACACCCTATACCCATCTGTTCGTGTCAGCACATCCACTTGTGTCTTTCAATGCTCACCCTGCCTGCGAGACGCCTCACCATGGTGGAGCGTGTTCCCAGTGGACGCCATGTTCAAAGGATCCCACCCACGGGCTACGCGTTGAGTCCCATGTAAACCCAAACTGCCCCACGGGCCACAGGTTGAGTAGCCCTGGTCTATGGCAAAGCTTGTTGTAATACTGTTGAATGATATATATGTTGATCACTTGAAGTGTATAGTGGATGTATTGAATTTCACAGCTACATACTGGTTCATAACTTAAAGAGGACATTTTGTGTTTCCTAATAAAACCTGTACTGCAGAAGCAATGAAACAAACATTTAAACTAGGCAATAAACTGAACAGCCAGAATGAGGAAAGAAAAAACAAAACATACAGTATATAACCAGCCAAGTTCTTTTCTTGGTTACTATGGGGCAGATTCATTTACAGCAGTGGAGATGCATCATTTGATCAGAACAATAGCATGCCCCTGTATTTCTTTAATTATGTTCTATTATTTCCTTCTGGAAACAGCACCCTTCTGTTCCCCAAATACTGATTTTATGCAAACTGAGACCTCCATAACGGAGGAGAGTGTGGAAAGAGAGAGAGAGCAAGACTATAAAATTGAATCAGATCAATCAAGACTCAGCTCTCTTTATTGCAGCAAGAGCAAAATGCTTCTGCCTGGAGTTACACCACCCCCCCTTCCCAGAAAAATATAGCACTCAGACAGCTTAACCAAGTCCATCACCACTTCCTGTTGTTTGTTACCACCTTTTAAACTCTCCATTCTATTCCCTGGACCTACCTTATCTATACTCTCCTTCCAGCTAGGATCTTTGTCTAGAATAAATCCATGCAGATCCACTGCAATCAACAAAGCATTGTCAATTTAACCAGCTAAGAATCTGCCTCTTTTCTCTCATCCCATAATCTCCCCACTATTGGAGATAGGAGCTGTAGAGGAGAAGGCTCGATCACTTCCACAAGCTTCCTAGCATTTCTGCCTCACTGACTTCATCTCCCTTCAAATACCTTCAGCCTAGCACTCTTAATTTCTTTTCTACTCTGCTATTCAGTCACTAGCATATAATTCAGTCACAGTATAATTTTGTGATCTATTATCCCTCCCATTTCATTTTAGCCTGCAACTATGTAATTTTGTACAAATATTAACTTTTGTACATACCTCTTTCCAGAAGATAGCTTATAAAATAAGTGTTTTAGTATAACCCTAGTCAGAGTGCTTAAGTACTTTCTTAAATACATGCAAGACTGGAATATAGCACCAATGCAACCTGAAGAGCTGATTCGTAAGAGGCTTGCTTGATCCACTGACCCAACTCACAGATAAACAGTATGTCTCTTCAGCATGTTACTTTATACTGGAGTATCAAATTAAGAAAAAAAGAAATAAAAGGGAAAAAAAGAGTTCTGAGAAAGTCACCACATACAGAGTTAGTGTACCTTTCCCCATCTGTCTGACTGTAGAATACAGACTGTATTCCATTACACAAAGCTGATGCTGCTAGAAAGTCAACATCTCAAATCAGTGTGTTGCAGAAAACATCATGAATTAAATTCAACATGCATAAGCAGGTGCCTCCCCAAGAATCAAGTTGGATTAATTAAAAAAGCATAGTACTTACAATACTTATATTTCCTTTAAATCTGGGGAAATCCAGAAAAAAAAAACCCGACTGCTGGGAAATAGTTGTGCTTTATTTATTTATTTTTGGGGTAAGTGAGTGGGAAGGGGCGGGGCAACAGTTTCAGCAGTACTACTTGTCTGCTGGCAAACATGGATTGCGCATTACTACAGCCTGAAATAGTTTTCAGCCACAGTTAGGAAATACCACGTACCTTCTAAACAGTAGGTACTAGATGAAAGTATTTTAAAGAATTCTTTAAATTTGTTTTTTAAATTGTCCCTGGGGGGTGTCAGCCAATGGTCAGGGCAGTGCGTGGTGTGTTATACACCCGAGTCTTCAACTGCTAGGACAGGGTCCCTTCACAGTGGGCTGCCTATTGGAGGTTGATGGGCACTCCAAGAGTCTGCAGGGAGAGCTTATTACATCTGAGTCTTTGACTCCTAGAACACAAGGTCCCTCTGCAGCGGGCAGCCTAAGGAAGGCTGACGGATGCCCCCAGGGGTCTATCCCGTGGAGGCGACAGAACCCAAATGCCCAGCTCTCACTGTGTCTGCCCCTATGACCAGCTGGAGTTCTTTTAATTGTGTTTGGCTCTGTTACAACAATAGGAGGAGTCAGGTTAAAACTTAAACAGTTACAGATTTATTAAAGAGGTTTCTAAAGCATGTGGTTACACTGGCTATTGCTCTATTTCTTGACTGCTAGCTAATACAGATCTCAAAATGGTTACAAAGGAAAAGGAAGAAAATAACGGTACCAAGTGACAGCTTAATTTTTAAAGAGCTCTATTCTATGCATGCACTAAAACAAAAGGACACATACAGGTACAATTTTTACCCCCTTCCGCGTCCCTCGATTCCAGCCAGGAATCGGTCAGGCCAGGACCGGTCACTCAATTCCCTGGGAAAGATGAATATGAGGCTGGGCATCTCCATGTGGACTTCGGGAGGCAATTACCTAACCCGACCAGCAGGTAGATGGTAGATTGACGCTCAGAGTGAGTGTGCTGCTAGACCCATCTTTATACCCGTGGGGTCACGTATTCTCTTCCTTATCTATGGCGCCAAATGGTGCTGGTTCCTCTTTGTGACGCAGCTCTTACAAGTCGTGAACTTAATTTACACTTGTAAGAGAGAGAACTAAATTGGAAGTACTGGACATTCTTTGCTCAGCGGGCGATTCCCCGCCCCCCAAGGACAGTAGTGTGATCGTATCAATATCAGTGCTAACCAAGGGCAGTTCTTGCAGCCTCTTGAAGGTCAACAATTGGCGTATCTCTGTTTACAGCCATCCAGGGTCACAGCAGCCAGCATATCCCAGCCTTCTGTCAAGGCTTCAAAAACTATGCTAATTTTATTGCTTTCTATGCCCTGTGCACTCTGAGGCACCTAAAAGGGGCAAGCAAGATGGATGTTGCAGGGGGGTTCCTGTCTGGCTACACAGGGGCAGATAGTTTTCCTTTGGAGATGGGGCTTTTCTCCCAACCATCCCATAGATCATCATGAAACTGCACTGGTTATTTTACTGCATTTTGTTTTTTGGACCATACTTAGCAGCATTTGTTATGCACAGCTTTACATTTAACCTACTAGAGAGTTTGGCTGAAATCACAAATTTGTTTTTCCACATAAGGAGCCTTGCAACTATCCTTTCGGAATGATCAATGAATAGCAAAACAAGTTTATTTAGCCAGGATCAGATGAAAACCAGTTTTGTCTTCTCTTCTGCCTGAAGGGATTGAAGACACCTGCTTGTGCAGCCCCAGCACCAAAATCCTTTTTCCTTTCATGTGGTTACTGTGCGTGTTCTCTGAAGTATTAAATGAGAGGAACACATTATAGTTTTAAACTTTGATGCCCCATTAAGATGAATATGCACCTAATGAGCTGAGAAATTACCGTTGCTGCTTTTTGTAGTATTGTGCAGGACTAGCTAATCAGGACGGGAGTATGTTCTTTGTGTTCTTAGCCCACTAGCAATGAAATTTGGAAGAGGATCGTATTCAAACATATGTTTAACACAGCAACAATAAAAGCAATAAGATGCTACTATTAAAGTAGTGCCACAAGGACAGTTTCATCCTTTTAATAATTGTAGTAACCACCCTGAGTAGTTCAGAGAAATCAGCATAAAACTTAATGTGTATTATTTACAGGCCAGCTGTCCTTATCAGAATTGTCAGCATTTTAATGAGCCAAGACAGAAACCAAGCCCACACTCCCCCAAACCACAGAGTATTTTTTTGGGAAAAAACTCCAAGCTGTTTAGCCTTGGTAATAACACTTCAGCTCTATCAAAAACCCTTAATACAGTGATTTAAGCCAACTGGAATTTAAAATACGTCCTTGTTCCTTAGGTCAGACTCTATAAGAATAAAGCAATTTCTGGTGACACACCATGAGATGCTAAAGCCAATTATATTCCAGTGTTATTCACTGTTATTCCCCACCTGCCAACTGGAGTGTGGCAAGTCTTATTCATACTGTGATCTATGAGCATGGATATGAAGTTCAATTTTCCCTTTAGGGAAATTGTGTAACAAACACTTGACAGCCCACAACACAATTTGAAAATAACAAATGAAAAAAAAATCTAATAAATAGGATGCAAATAACAAACATGGGAATTCAGTCTTTTTAATCAAAACATCAGTTTGCCTTCTTTCCATGAACGCATCATAGTGCAAATGTGCTGTTTAGACAATGGGGAATGATGGTGGGCACTCCACTGTGCTGGCCTATTGCCAAATTTCATATCCTGGAGTATCTCGATGTTACAATAAAGTGGCCCTAACCACTTATAAAGGACTTTCCTATAGTCATTTCAGCATGAGAGTAATATATCTAGGTGCTCAAGTGTTTGCAGCTCTGAGCCCATCGTGAGCTCTTGTGTGTTAGAACAGCTCAAGGGCCCTGATTCAGCATTCTGTCCCTATTTAGCAAAACATTTAAGCAAATCCAATTGATATGAAAGTGAATTAAGCACCTGTTGGTAAGTCACTGGGTCTCAGTGAATCAGAATCCGAAGTCATTCAGTGAAAACCTAGCCCTAACGGGAGTTTTGTCATTGACTAGGAGGGTGGTGAAGTACCTGTGAGGACAGACTGAGGGATTTGGGTTTGTTTAGTCTGCAGAAGAGAAGAGTGAGGGGGGGATTTGATAGCAGCCTTCAACTTCCTGAAGGGAGGTTCCAAAGAGGATGGAGAGAGGCTGTTCTCAGTAGTGACAGATGGCAGAACAAGGAGCAATGGTCTCAAGTTACAGTGCAGGAGGTCTAGGTTGGATATTAGGAATAGCTATTTCACTAGAAGGGTGGTAAAGCACTGGAATGGGTCACCTAGAGAGGTGGTGGAATCCCCACTGCTAGAGGTTTTTAAGTCTCAGCTTGACAAAGCCCTGGCTGGATTGATTTAGTTGGGATTGGTCCTGTCTTGGGCAGGGGGCTGGACTTGATGACCTCCTGAGGTCTCTTCCAGCTCTATGATTCTGTGATGACTTCAAAGGAGCCTCGATTTCACCTCTAACATATTTATTTGCAGTATTTACATTTGTGATTCAGGTTGTCATACAGCTCTATCATTGGGCAGATGTTCTGATTCTGCAAGAGGTGGAGAGCCTTTGGGTGTGTCTAGACTACAGAGTTTTGTTGACAAAAGTGGACTGTTGTCGACAAAACTATACCTGCGTCTACACTACCGCTGAGTTCTGTCGACATAACGTCGACAGAACTCAGCAGTTTTGTCGATGCTGGTAAACCTCATTTTACGAGGCATAACGCCTTTTGTCGACAGAGTTCTGTCGACAGAAGGTGTTATTGCATCTAGGGGTACGTCTAGCCTACAGGCTTTTGTCGACAAAGCAGCTTGCTTTGTCGACAGAACTGAATGTAGTCTAGACGCTCTTTGTTGACAGAAGCTTTGTCGACAGTATCTGTCGACAAAACTTCTGTCGACAAAACCCTGTAGTCTAGACGTACCCTTTGAGTCTCATTAACTGCTTTAGAAGGTTGAGTGGTCAGCACTTCTCTGGATCAGGCCATATAGCAAGCCCCCACTGCATTGGCATTAAACACAATCATGAAGAAAAATTGACAGCATATCTTAATTAAAACATATTCTCTTGTAAACTAAAGCTCTTAATATTAAATACCAAAACTTAAGAAAAAATAAGAGCAGCTACTACAAATATTGCTGAGTTAGGGAGGTATCAGTATAGAAGCTGAGCATGTTCCTGAAGCCACAATTTGTTTAGCTATATGGTATTTAAAAATATGTGACACACTCCCAATAACTCTGCCCATTTTCCTCAATGACAAATTGGGGGAGGAAAAGAGGCAAGAAGAAAAGGAAGGGAAATGCGTTAAAAAGGCAAATAGGATCTCTCAGTTTTTTCCAGTTGTTCCAATTTCTCCTAGAATATTGAATGAAACACACATGATACGAGAAAATTCTCCATTTGGCAAATCAGTTCACTTATTTATTTAAATTGAAGCATTTTAATTATTTACTCCCAATGGGCGCTCTCAGAGGGATAAAATTAAGCCAGTCAGGTTTAACAAGAGGGCCAGTAGCATAACGTGGCTCACAGAACTTATCATATTAGAGATAACAGACAAGAATAAACTCAGCTTGCTTTAATCTCAGTTTGCTGGGTTGGCAGCAAGAAAAAAAATCCTTTTATTTGGGAACTGAGCAGATTTTAAATGGAAATCACAATGAAATATAAACATGGAATTTTACAATGCCATTTTCCCAAGAAGACTCACTTTTATTATTAAGTTAAGATCTATTAAAATCATTCACATGTGTGAAACAATCAGATCTTGAAGCCTATGAAAGTCTTTGCAATTCCTCAGGTACGGCGGTCACATACAGCCTTAAAAATGGTAAATTTAATAGCAACACCCACTTTGTGGCTGGTCATTCTAAAGAAGAGCTTTGGATTTCATTTATTGAGCATGGGATGCGATTCAGTAAACCAAAGCAGATCCACCAGGATGGGGATGTTGTACCAGGATGGCTATTGATGAGTCAGAATTCATGATTTCCTAAAGCTGCTTTATAATGGACATTAAATCACAAATGCTGCTGCTGTGCGCATCTGAGTTAACATGTAATGATTCCACTAAGTACCTAGGTGAAAGAGGCCTTAAATGGTCACCAGCACTCTTCACTCCCCAATGGCTAACTACAAATCATCCTGTACACCACAGCACAAGGCTAGAAGCTAAAAAAATGAATACACCAGTAATTTATTTTTGACAATGATTTGACACCCGGCTGATGGCAGAAGCTAACAATGTGACCTCTAGACTAAGTTCTGCTCAAAGAGATTCACTCACAACACCCATGGGGTTATGGATTCCTGCTAATAGCAGCAATAGGATGGATGATAAAATTATGGTAGTGTAGAAATGCGCTCTCAATTAATTTCCCATCATGTTAAGGCCATTATCATTGGATGTCATCTAGTGAAATGGAAAAGAAAAAAAAAAGAATCCTTCAATACCTTTGAAAGTTCCACTCACTTAGCACATGATATAATTGCAGATTATGGCAGACCAGCCTCTTAAAACAGTTTACCTTCAAATGAAATTTTAATGATATTGATCTGAAAGCCCTGACAAGTGAATTTGGGTTGAAAAATATGCACGGGGGAGTAGAATATATATATATGCGCACTAGGGGTGTGGATGGGGGTGGATTCGTTTCTTCAAGGAAATAAGGGACTGATCCAAAGTCCACTGAAGTCAATGGCCATCTTCCCATTGGCTTCAACGGGTTTTGGATCAAGACCTCATATTGTAGATCTTAGAATACATTGGCCAGTGCAATACATCCACTTCCCAAAAGAGCTGTTGTTAACAAGAGGTCCACAAACTTAGTTTGCCATTGGTGGTGGCAAATTTAGAAAGGCAAGGGAGACCAGCATAGCACATGAATTATGCTGGAAGACTTTTTACAAAGCATTATAGTTATTTAAGTGGAACTCTGTTGGAGTCTTCATAAAACCGGGTATCCATCAATTATCATCAAAGTCCACAGGCTTCATTTTCTTTTCTTCATAAACTCATCCTCACTCCCACTCTCTGCCAATTGTCCATGCTCCTTCCCAGTGTGAAACCCTAGATATAATCTGTGGAGTGGGTGATGCTTCTGTGAGCTCAGAAAGGCCAGATGGATGTGGTGATGGTGATTGTAGTGGCATGGAGATAGTTGAGGCTTTACAAAGGAGGAGAGCTTTGTTTGGAAAGTTCTTTGTGTGAGAGTCAGGTGGCATAATCCTTCCACTGTTTTCCATATGGCTCATGTGGAAAATTGGCCAAAGGGAAACTGCACTGGAAATGAAGAAGGGGTGGACCAATGTTTAGAGAACTGACAGAAGAGACCCAGGCTCAAATCCTTTCCTTCCACAGACTTCTTGTGTCCCAAGTGTAAAATGGAGCTAATAGCAGTGCCCTGACAATGGGGATGCTGTGAGGACAAAAGATCACGAAGTGCCTTGAGAGCTACTAATGAGAAATACTATCTAAGAGACGCATTTTTATTAGACACGACTATTCAGAGCCAGTGAAGGATTTCAGAGAAAAAAAAAGAGAAGGGCAGCAAGAGAGCAGAGAGACTTAATATTAATCAAAGAACTTTTCCAAGCATCAAAGGGAAAAAGTACAAATAGGAGGAAAAAAGTTGGTCTGAAAGTGAGGTAGAGGAGATGTAATGCATTTGGCCACATTTTCATCAGTGGCTTCCTGTTTTGCACTCAAAGTGTTATGGGATTAGTGCTGCTGGGAACCCAGCGATCCCATTTTATGGGAAATTTTTTTAAAAAGCCACATTGGAACAAAACCTCATGCTTCAGAGTTTCCCATAGAATGGGGGGAGTCCAACAATGTTTCAACACCCCAAAAGATTCTTTTTCCATTTTCTCAAAGTGAAATTAACAAGTCTCCTCAAGTGACCAGAGGCCCAGCTCCAGCTTGGTGACTACCAAGAAGCAGAGAGGGGGGAAGAGAAATAGACTAGCGGTGCCTCTGGGCATAGGGCTGCCAGATGGTTGAAACAAAAATACCGAACCCTCCCACTCCGCACAAAAACACCTGGAAAAAATTCTGTTGCAGGGGGGAAAAAAAGGGGGAAAGGGGAAGAACAAAGTTGTTGAGCAAAACGGGACTCCAAGACTTAAGCCAAAAAAAAAAAAAAGATTTTAAAATAAAACGGCATTAAAACAGCATGTCCCCTTTAAAAGTTAGTGCAGGGATAGGAACAGGGGAGTAGCTGAGCACTAAGGCCCAGGGGAAGCATTGCTTCCCCTTGGACTTTTGGTCAGCAGCCATTTTGTGCCAGCAGCCTTGCGGAACTAAGTAAGCAGGAGGGGGCTGGAGGAGGCCGGCACTGAGTGTTTGTAGGGTTGCCAGGTGCCCGGCATTTTCACCTCCTGGCTGGGGAAAAATTCAGAAAATACCGGACATCTCAGGTGTCTGGTATTCTCTGAATTTTTTTTAAATCGGACAGGAGGCGAAAATACCGGACTGTCCGGGTGAATACCGGACACCTGGGAACCCTATCTGGGCAAGGAGGGGGGTGACTAGCTCATTGCCACTGGAGCTCTGCCCCTTTCAGGAGCAATTTCAAAGGGCTTAGGGCTCCTTCAACTGTTTCAGTACCATCCAAGAGCCCCAGGCCCTTCTGAATCACTGAGTCCCAGGGCAATTGTCCTTCTTGCCCTTCCTTTCCCTGGCCATGGGCCTGCCAAGAAAGCAGGAGCTTGGAAGTGCTGACAGTCCCATCACAAACCAGGGCTCCCAGATCTGTGACAGGGAGCCTGCGAGCCTTGTATAGGTTGAACCTCCCTTGTCCGGCTCCCTTGGGACCAGAATGGTCCCAGAGAAAAGAATTTGCCAGACCAGGGAAGGTCAGGTATTCAGGCTCTCCTGGGGCTCCCCTCCTGGCATCTGCTCAGGGAGGAGACCTGACCTCCTCTGGCACACCTGTCTGGGTCTGCTGCCCCCAGCCTGCTCGTGGGGCTCTGCTCCTTGCCCCTAGCCTGGCATGGGGCAGCAGGTGCTCCCTCAGTTCTCTGGTTTTGGCCCCACATGCAGCTGTGGTGACTGCTCCCAGGGTTCCCCGGCCCCATTTGTGGTGCTGGCGGGAGCTGCTCCTCCCAGGGTTCCTCAGCCCTAGCCCCACATGCAGTGGGGCAGCTGCTGCTCCCAGCATTCCCCAGAACCCCAGAAGCAACTGGGCAGCAGTGGCTCCCAGGACTTTCTACCCAAAGGTCACTGCCCCTGCAGGCTGCCGATGACCAAACTGGCTCCAGTCCCAGCTGCTCTCAACTGCTGCGGCTGGGCTCTCTGGTCTAGCAACGTCTGTGGTCCTGCCTGACCAAGGATGTTGCCAGACCAGGGAGTCCAGGGCGAGAGAGGTTCAGCCTGTAGTATCTTACTAATGAGCAGACTAAAACCAAGATAAACTCTTTATTATCAATAGAACTAGTCCAGAAATAAAGCAAGCATCACACTACTCTGCGCAGCTTACAACTGCCCTGTCCTGGGTGCCTTTGTATTTGCTCTGCCCCAGCAAGAAATGTGTCACAGGAACCAAAGAGCGTACAGGAAGTGTGGGGTTTCTACACTTCTGAAAGAAGTCAGGAGTCCTGAGTGCCTAGCTCCCAAATCCCAGCGCCCCAGCTTTGCAGCAGCCCACAAGATAGGGAACCAGGCAGGGTTCTCCTTAGAAAATTCAATGATACTGACAAGTTCCCACAAATAGTTTTGATTTGACCAACTGGCATTTCCCCCTGAAAAACCCAAAGGTCTGTCAGAACATTTCTGACCCACTCTGGTATTTTTGTGTGTGCAGTACCTGTATTTGTCCAGACCAACTGGCATTTGTCTCTTAAACAAGGATTGGTAATTTTGTCTGCAACTACCTGAAGTGCACCCCCCACTGCTCATAAAGGGCACGTCCTCACAGCAGCGTTATTTCAGAATAACGGTCATTATTCTGAAACCAGCCAATTAGCCCATCATAAGACAGGATTTTCAGGTCTCTCCTCCATGTTGGTCTTTTCTCCTGAGCCTCCAGTCTCTCACTCCATCTCTCTTTCCTTCTACTGCCTCCCCCCATCTCTCTCAGCTCTCCTCAGCATTCTACCTCCCTCTCCATCTTTCTCTTTCTCTTCTCCCCCTCCTGCCTCTCATTCTCTCTCCGCTCTCCTCTGTCTCCATCAGGGATGCACGCTTGTCCAGGCCCCACCTTGTGGGCGTGTACGTCACCGCCCTGCCCCCCTTCACCTCCCACCGTGGCGCTCGGCTGACTTCTGACTTCTGGGGCGACCCAGCTGAGCGGCGCAGAAGTCAGCCGAGAGCCACAGCATGAGGTGAAGGATGTGATTCAGGCAACAGCGCCACACAGAGGGAACAGCCAGCATTTCAGCGTTACAGACTCTCAGACACTGGGCTACTATATATATGATAACAATGCAAAGTGTTTACACAACCATTCCATTATTTTGAAATAAATTCAATATGATGGCCGGCTTAGTCCAACTTTTGTAAACCTCATTCAATGAGGAATAATGCCTATTCCGAAATAGCTATTTCAAAATAGCTTAGGACACTCCAACTGCTGCTATTTCAAAATAGCTCCTCTCCAGGGCCATTCAAAGTAATTACTTCCCAGTGCCTCCTGGGGCTCTAAATCAAGGTAGTGTGTCCATATTCGGGAAGCCTGCACTGGACTAATTTTATGACTTCCCTGTAGTGTGGTGGCGCTATTTCGAAATAAGCTATTTTGGAGTATTTCTTCCAGAATAGCTTATTTCAAAATAAGCGTGCAGTGTAGACATACCCAAAGTATATGATCCTAAGCTCATTAAAATCAAGGGAAAACTCTCATTAACACCTGGAAAGAGCCAGGGCTGATATTTCTATGTGCACATCTTCAGTGCAGAGTTAATGCACTTCCACTTTGGTGTTATCGCCAACCTCTTCCTAGCTGCACAGAAAACCCTCACTCTGAATTTTGCAGTGCCCTACACCTAGGCCAGATGGTCCGTCTTGGGGTTTATGCTCAAATCCTAGTGCCCCTTCACCCAGGTGGACAAATCACCCATTTGCTGTAATCTCCGAAGCTAACCCACTTGAGTGACAATGGTTTTCCATAAACTTAAAAATCAACAAATGGCACAGCCCACGAAAGCTCATGATCCCATCTACATGTTTTGTTAGTCTGTAAAGTGCTACCAGACCATTTGTTGTTTTTTAAATTTATCCTGTATAGACTAACTTGGCTACCCCATGATGGTTTTCCAATGCCTTCTCAGAAATCCCCATGTCACCAGGCCAGAAACATTCCCCCCCACAGGGCAACTCAGCTTATTACTGCACCAAGAATTATAGAACGTGGCCTCCAAAGTCTCAGCAACACACATGGCTGACCACAGCAACGAGAACACATTTAACTGTGGCTCTGCAGCTAAGTTACCGTATTTTCCGGCGTATAGGGCGACTGGGTGTATAAGACGACCCCCTATCTTTTTAATTAAAAGATAGGGTTTCATCTTATACCCCAGCGCCCCTCCGCCTCCTTTGCTCCCGGTGTCCCTGGTCTGCTGGAGATGGTCCCCAGCAGACCAGAGGCACCGGGAGCAAAGCCGCCAGGAGCGCCTGGGCTGCCCCCCCCCTCCCGCCGGAGCCCCTCCGCGGCTTTGAAAGCCTCGGGGGAAGCCGGCGGGGGGGCATCCCAGGCGCGCATGGGCTGCCCCCCCGCCGGAGCCCCTCCGCGGCTTTGAAAGCCTCGGGGGAAGCCGGCGGGGGGGCATCCCAGGCGCGCATGGGCTGCCCCCCCGCCGGAGCCCCTCCGCGGCTTTGAAAGCCTCGGGGGAAGCCGGCGGGGGGGCATCCCAGGCGCGCATGGGCTGCCCCCCCGCCGGAGCCCCTCCGCGGCTTTGAAAGCCTCGGGGGAAGCCGGCGGGGGGGCATCCCAGGCGCGCATGGGCTGCCCCCCCGCCGGAGCCCCTCCGCGGCTTTGAAAGCCTCGGGGGAAGCCGGCGGCGGGGCATCCCAGGCGCGCATGGGCTGCCCCCCCGCCGGAGCCCCTCCGCGCCGCCGCGGAGGGGCTCCGGCGGGGGGGCAGCCCATGCGCGCCTGGGATGCCCCCCCGCCGGCTTCCCCCGAGGCTTTCAAAGCCGCGGAGGGGCTCCGGCGGCGGGGCATCCGGCGTACAAGACGACCCCCGATTTTTGGGGGATGTTTTTTAACATCAGAGGTCGTCTTGTACGCCGGAATATACGGTAACCTGGATGCTGAATGCCCAAATTAACTCTGCAGTGATCCTTAGGGTACGTCTACCGTGTAATTAAACACCTGCAGCTGGCTTGTGTCGGCTGATTCCAGATCACAGGATGCAGGCTGCATAATTGTGGTGTAGAGGTTTGATCTCAGGCGGGAGCTTGAACTCTGGGGGCCTCTCCCCTTCACAGGGCCTCAGGGCTCAAATTCCAGCCCAAGCCCAGACCTCTACCCTGCTCTTTCACAGTTCTGTAACCCAAGCTAAGCCATTGGACGCAGGCCAGCCTTGGGTGTTAAATGCACAGGCCTGCCAATGAGAGGGTGGGAGGCAAAGAGGGCAACTTCCTCAGGGCCTGGTGATTCTAAAGGGCCCAGGGCTCCCAGCCACTGCCACTACTACATGAGTGGCAGCACCTGGAGACCTGGAGCCTTTAAATTGCCGCCAGAGTGCTGCGCAATGCACTCTGGATGTCTCTCAGGGCTGGGGGAGGCAGCGTGGTGCACTCTGGGTGAGGCTGAGGGCTGGACCTCTGAGGCTCTGCCCCTCCCAAGCACACAGAGCCAGCCCAGCCATCTTTCCTAGGGGCCTGGCACAGCTGTCAGCGCCACCAATTACATCATATACATACACTTAGAGATACTTAAAAAACATTGCCCTTTGACTACTTGATAGTACCTTCCTGAAGCAGGAGATATTTTGGTCCAGTCTAGCAGGCAATAAGAGGAGGAAAAGGTGAATCAGCTTGTGAATTCTATCACTTTGAATGCAAGATGCTGACCCCATGACAAAACAATCATTAGGAACAGTTTCCATTTCCTGTTCAAGGCTCAATCGGGAACCAAGTTTCTCATTAAAGTGAGAGTAGAACTGTGGAGAAAAAAAAAATGTGTTTATATTTGAACTCTGTCCACACTGTTGTTTTTGCAAAGGTTACATGAAGCAGTTCTAAGATTGGCTAGGAATTCATGAAGCTTTTAGGTGGGGAAACAGGAAAAAAAAAATCTCTTCTTGAAATACCTACCTACAATACCTCTCAAAGCCAGCTCTCTTTAGAAGAAAATACCTTTGCTTGTGGAAACATCTGTTTCTCTGCTGGCCCACGCAGTAATTGATGCAGTGATAAAGAGAACTTAGAAATGCAAAAGAATGTGATTTATTTCCTTCCCACCTCAAAAAAAATGCAAAAGGGGCTTGATTGACAGCCCTAGGGACTGAAGCTCTTTACACAGAACAGGTGTAGGTCTGGCACTAGTTCTATCCATTTCCTCTTGACACATCTGCAAGCTGCCCAAAGGGACCATATTTAATCGTGAGATGGCAGGTCAGTCACCAGTCCTAGTCAATGTTCAGCTTCTCTGCTTAGACTGCTAGCAAATGCATTAGGTAAATATCTGTCAGTTTTTGAACTGACTACTCCGCACAATGGAGAGGCTCTGAAGGAGACATTAAGGATTCCTTTCTGAAGAGCACAAAAAAAGAAACGAGTGACTTTGGATGCTGGTGATCTGAAATCAAACCTGTTTGTTTCCTAACCTGTTTGTTTTGACACAAATGAAACCAAATCAAAGGAAACCACCACTATACAGGAAGCACTGGCTCTGAATTAAAAATCACAAGAGTAGAGAAATGCAGGTACAGGGATGCAGATATGGGTCATTAAAAAGGGGAGAAATTGTCATTTGGCCTTTCCTTGATTTATAAAGGCGTCTTTCTTTCTTCCTCTCTCAGGGTCACACGTTTTGCTATGTACAGTAGACATTTAAGACCATTCTTTCAAAGTAGTTCATTACCCAAAGACTCCCCTGGGGAAAAAGAGAGCTGCTGCATACTGAAAACCTGGCTGGCCACTTTGTTTAAGAGCTAAGCTGCTTTGAGAGGAAAGTTGCTTTGAGGTCTAGTCCCAACTGAAAGTGCTTGGCTCTTCCATCTCCTAGACCCTAATTCTCCTGTCCTTATTTTGCTATTAACTATGGGTCAATCCCGATCTCAGTGGAGAATGCTCATGGAGTGAAGATGGCTGAAATGGGCCCTCAGTGATGGCAATTGAGATCCTTATGCAAATAGTCTGAATTTGGCTTGTCAGATTGCTCCAGTAAACGGGCAGGGTACTTTCCCACATGCCATAGCAGCACATGCATCTCTGCATTTGGAAATTCACCCCAGTGTGAAAGTGTTAATGCAAGGCAATGAGAATACAAATGGAGGTCCCATTCAAGTGAGATCTCTTCAGCCTCCATCTTCACAGCCAGCCATACCTATTCTCAATAGCTTAGAGCAAACTACACAGTTGGGGGTAGGCTATCAGTGGCTGGATAGCTCATGTTAGACTAAGGAGAGGCAATGGCTATTGTTCCAACTGAGCCTGGAAGAGAAGCTGTAAAGGATGCCCTGGCTGCAGGGTAGAAGTGGGATGCATTCCCTGGGTCAGACATGTCCCATCTTCTTGGTCAGCAAGGAGACAAGGCACCTGAATGTTACAGCTGGTTGGAAAAATTCCAACCAACTCTTTCCTCAGAATTTGGTGGCTGACTGAAATCAAAATGTTCCACTGAGACTGTTTGATTTTGATGAATTTCCATCCTAAGCCTGCCTGGCTTCATTCCTGTTTGCCAGCACACCTCCTTTTTAGCCTGCCTGAAGCACCCAGGTTTCTAGAGCCCCTGGATCTGGGCTAGCCCACCAGGCAGACTGCCTGGGAGCCAGAGTCCATAAGTAGGGCCTTACCAAATTCACAGTGATACAAAACACATGGATTGTGAAATCTGGTATCCTCCTGGGAGATGGGGCCTATGTGTGCTCCTACCCTAGACTGTACAGATTTCATGAAGGAGACCAGCATTTCTCAAATTGGGGGTCCTCACCCCAAAGGGAGTTGCAGGGGGATAACAAGGTTATTTTAGGAGACTCATGTTATTGCCACTCTTACTCCTGTGCTATCTTCAAAGCTGGGCAACTGGAGAGCAGTGGTTGGAAGGTTGGCCAGCTCTGAAGGCAGCACCCTGCCGGCAGCAGTGCAGAAGAAAGTACCCACGTCACTCTTACTTGTGTCCTGCTGCTTTCAGCCCTGGGCACCTGGAGAGTGGCAGTACCAGCTCTTCAGGTAGCAGTGCTGAAATAAGGGTGGTAGTATATCATATGTGCTGCTGCTGGCGGTAGCTCTACCTTTCGAATTCGACTCCCAGACAGCAGCTACCCCTCTCCAGCTGTCCACTTCCAATAGCAGTGCTGTGACCACCAGCAGCACTGCACTAAGGGTAGCAGTACCACAGTCCCCCCTGCAATAACCATGTGTCCTTTGCACAACTCTTTTTTGGGCCAGGACCCCAACAATTATAACACCACGATATTTCAGATTTAAATACCCCAGATCATGAAATTTACCATTAAAAAAAAACTTATGGCTGTGAAATTGACCAACATGGACCATGAATTTGGTAGGGCCCTATCCATAGGGCTTCCATACTGCATAGCCAACTCCCTAGACTTCCTGATTCCCAAGAACTGGCCAGCCCAGGGAGCCATGTCTCCCAAAACCTCCTCAGTAACTCAGAAGGTAGATTGTGGCAGAGTAAATGCTTCTAGCCTCCTGGTCCTCCTTCAGCCCAATTTGGAGCAGAAACAATTCCCAAAAGCTTGAAAGTTTTCCTAGAACTGAAATTCATTTCCCCAGCCAGTGCTACTAAACTTGCCATATCGCTTACCATTTAACTTTATTGATTTATTGAGAACAAAAAAAATCATACAATGAAATTCTGAAATTCATTACAGCTTAGATTTTCAGTCTAGTCCAGTAAATGCCACACAGTGGAACTGGCAGATTTGTTACAAGTCAGTAATCTGGTGAGATAGAATATGTACTGTACTATACAAATTCCTTCTGGGTTTGACAAGTCTATTACATCGCTGATGTCTTTAACCTTGAAGAAGTTGATTGTACTGAACTTACTGCAAAGAAAGTATTCAGTAATAATTACTTGGTTAAACACTGCTTCTCTAACACTGCTACGGAAAGGATAATAGTACAGTACCTTCCCCAAGCCCCAAATATGAATGGGGGAGTTAGGTCATACTAAGTGAAAGACAGCTCTAACTGTCTCTCCAAATTACACAGAACATTTAAAAGGTTTTAAAAAGTTATTTTTGCCCACAGTTTTTTCCACTTTTTTAAGCCCTCTGTGATTGTGTTTCTGATGGGATCTGGAAATGAAATCTTAAATAGTATGACAAAGGTATCTTGGCTGCACTGCTGCTTCAGATGGAGGCAGAGTTCCAGAAATCTCTCAAAAAAGTAGCATCTCTATATAATGAGAACATTTCCACTCTTCAGTCATGGCTGGTGAGAGGGAAGGTTTACAAAAGTGCTGATGCTTCTCTGGACCTTGTGGGAATAATCCATTGGACTTCATGGTAATAATCCTGGATCTACAAAGCTGAGAGAAGAGCACCATCGAATAAGGAGCTGAGGTAGTGATCATCACACAGTCATATCTACTGTTGCTCTGTACAAGGAACTCCAATACTAAAAGAGAAGCTCTCTGAATGCAGCAGCTGTGCTCTGTGTTTGCATCTACCACAATGGGGTCCAGATCTTGGTTGACTTGTAGACACTATAATACATATAATGAATGGTAATAATAAAGTAGTAAGATCTCTGAATTAGGGGTGAGGTGAGGCGCATAAAGCTTTTTTTCAGAATACCACAGTGAGTTTCTATAAGTTTGATTGTGAGGTGGCCGTTATGGGAATGGTATTTAAAAGTGAGGTATCTGCATATAGGTAGATTATTTGAAGTGGGCCATCTACTGGCATGTAAGAATATGTAGCAGTGTTCATACATTAGTATTATTAGTACAGTTGTTATGCATGGCAAATAGCTTTACAAAGTCCCTTTTGAGCAGAAGTCAGCTTTAGTAATTATAGGTCTGAGATGAGGGAGAGAGTTACCCTGATATAGGCGTTGTGTTTTTCCCTAGCTTCATACATGGGTCAGTGTTTACCATGCTGTATTCAAAATAACCAAACCAGAGGAATTCCACACTAGACTCCACTCATCCTCACCCTCTCGCAGGCACAGAAACAGACCCCCCCACTGACAGATAATCCCCTCACATTACTTGGGAGGTAAGAGGATTATGTGGCCTGCTACTCCTATCTAGACTCTAGTGGATGGCAAATACGCCCAGTATTGATTGCCTATGGCAGGGATGGGCTACTGGAGGCCCAGGGTCAGCATCTTATCTACCAAATCATTTTACTTGGTTTACCACAGCCAAACTCAGAGCAGACAATCTGGTCAGACAGAGGGTGGGCCCCTTCCTGTGTGCAGACACACTGTCTATGGCAAGAGCCAAAGGGAGGAGCCAGCCCCAGCCTTGTAGGACCTGCAGTTGGCTCACCCTCCAACAACCCCCAGTGCCTCCCACCCACTGAGGGCAGGATAGGATTCCCCCATGACATACCCTGTGAGGACAAGACATTAGCCCTTCCCACCAACCCCCAGGCCCAAGGTTTGCAGTGGATTTTATGGACCTCTACTCCCCTCCAGTTGCCCATCTTTGGCCTATGGTATTTCTCTCACTCCTCATTCCCTCATCAGATGAGTACAGAAACATATTATGATAATTAGATATATAGATAAACCAAAATGGTTTCACCTAATCCCACTGATGATAAAAAGTAGACTCATATTCATGATGCTAGAAATACCACATGGCTTCACTCACATATTGAAACCTAATCAACCGGCATCAAACCTGAAAATGCATCACACAGAGCTGAACTGACATTTTATGCCATTCAATTTGAGTGAAAGTTTTATTAGGGCAGGAAACATTATTTTATAAGGAGCAATGAAATTAAGAGGGGCAAATTTTGAGAGCTAATTTCAAGTATTTGTACAGAGCTATTTAATCTTTGTGTGTGTCCATTGTGACTCATCTAAAGATCTCAAAGCTCTGCATGAACACTGATTAACCTTGCTACCTTTCCAGGCAGCAAAATATTACCATTGCCATTCTTACAGAGAGTAAGAACCAGATTTATGTCAATGGCATTAAGAGGACTAATTTTAGGTAGTTTTGAAAAAAATCTGACTGAGCACCCAAATCCTTTTGCAAATCTGGCCCTAAACCACTTGCCCAAGATGGACACAGAGTGCATCTACACAGCAGGACTTAACTTGAAACAAGCTATGCAAATTGAGCTACATCAATTGCATAACTTATTTCAAAATAGCTTATTTCGAAATTGAGAGCATCTACACAGCATTATTTTGAAATAGAGCACTCTTCCTCCGACCTCCCTTGCTCCTTATACAATGAGGGTTACGGGAGTTAGAGTAAGAAAACCTCCAGCTTGACAGTATTTTGACATTATTTTGAAATAATTGCCTGCTGTGTAAATGCGGACTAAGTTATTTCAAAATAATGTTGCTGTGTAGACATACCCCCAGTCCTGCACTTGGACTTCTGAATTATGCTTCTTGAATTTTTTTGCCCACCTTTCCCAACCTTGAAATTACTTTTGCATCATGTCACCCAGTTTGCTAAACTTTGATTTAAAATTAAAAAAAGAAACCAGAAAAAAAATCCACCACAAACTTCCCCTGGATACAAATACTGCATCTAACTATACAACAAGATAGAGAATCTGGCCTTTAGTGTTGTTTTAACATGTAACGTGCGCTTTAATTTCCTGCAGATTGCGCCACTGCTGCATTCAGTTACATCAGAGCCAAAGGCAAACTTCTGGAGCCGCACCTATAAGGCTTGGATCTCTAAAACCTTAAATAATTTAACTGACAATGCTGGAGAAGTGATTAGTGAAAGGATAATGCAGAACAATGAAATATGAAACAAACTGCTGTATTCAAACTTCAAAGTTTGAGGTAACAATGTGTCTCCAAAATTTCTTGGAACAGGGATTCAGGGAGGTGTGTAGCCCCTTAATTCAAACTAGTGGGAGGCTAGCCCTCCCCAGCTTTCCCTGGTGGCCACTCTGGCCAACACCAGGGAAACTCGTCTGCCCCCCTCCCGGCCCCGGACCCCTTCAAGGGGCACGGGCTGGCTACGGTGCCCGTGCCAGGTGCAAGCCTGCCAGCACCCAGCCAGCAGACCCTGCACCTGGCACGGATCGAGCCACCCACCCGATGCTCCCCAGCCCTCCGCCTCTTCCCGGGACCAGGCTGGCGGCTCCCGGGAGCTTGCCCGGGACCGCAAGAGGCAGGCACCCGCCTGGGGTAGTGCAGACATCGTGGACCTTGTCCATGATCTCTGCACTAGGCACAGGACAGTGGCCGTCTAGGCCAGGAGAGCTGCCAGCCTGGCCACCCAGGAGCAGGTGTGCAAGAGAATCAAGGGGGTCCACTGAGACCCCCGACCCTGAGCCCTGAGCTTACAATGGCCGTCCTGGGTCAGACCAAAGGTCCATCTAGCCCAGTAGCCTGTCTGCCAACAGCGGCCAACCCTAGGGACCCTGCAGGGGATGGACCGAAGACAGTGACCAAGCCATTTGTCTCGTGCCATCCCTCTCCTGCCTTCCACAAACCTTGGGCAGGGACACCACTCCTACCCCCTGGCTAATACCACTCCATGGACCCAGCCTCCATGACTTGATCTCACTTCCCTTTAAACTCTGTTCCAGTTCTAGCCTTCACAGCCTCCTGCAGCAAGGAGTTCCACAGGTTGATTCTTTGCTTTGTGAAGAACAACTGTCTGTTACTAGTTTGAAGCCTGTTACCCATTCCTTTCCTTTGGTGTCCTCTAGTCCTTCTTTATGGGAACTAATGAAGAACTTTTCTGTATGCACCCTCTCCACCCCACTCATGCTTTTAGAGACCTCTATCCTGTCCCCCCTCCGTCTCCTCTTTCTAAGCTGAAAAGTCCCAGTCTCTTTAGCCTCTCTTCATATGGAACCTGTACCCAACCCCTGATCATTTTAGTTGCCCTCTCCTCTCCCAGCCTCTCTCTTCCCCTCTCCCACCTCCTTTTCCCAGTCTCCCCCAGTTTTGTTCAATAAAGACAGATTCCATTTTGGAAGACACATTATCTTTATTTTGTACATCAAGAAGAGGGGCTAGGGAAGGGTAAGTGGAAGGAGGTGAGGGAGGAATGGGGCACGAGCCCCGATGGGGAGGACTGGGCTGGCTCTGTGGGCTTCTGGGGGTGGAAGCTCTCCTGCAGCCCCCCAATTGCCTCCTCTCCCCAGATGGCAGCCTGCGGCAAGCACAGCCGGGCTGATGGCCGAATGCCGTGATGTGCCCAGTGTGGGTACTCCGGGCAATCCAAGCCAGGACTGCTTTGCAAGCGGGGCACCCCTTAGAACTGTCCAGGGTGGGGGTCGGGACCCTTTAATCACAGCCCTCGGCTAGCCTGAGACAGCATCTCCACGCTCTAAGTTCTTCTCTGATGCCCTGCCGGCACTGCTTCCGGCCATCCTTAAGCCCGGTTCAGGGTCCACTTAACGTGGACATGCTAGTTCGAATTAGCAAAATGCTAATTTGAACTAGTTTTTTAGTCTGGATCCGTTAGTTCGAATTAGCTTAGTTCGAATTAACTAATTCGAACTAAGTTAGTTCGAATTAACGTTGTAGTGTAGACATACCCTAGGTGAGTAGCCCCTTGAGCACACACTGAGTCCTCATTGGATTTCTGTGGCTTCTACCACACAAAGTCAGGCTTAGCTCAATAAGTGCTTCCCACGTGGAGCTGGTCAGGAATTTCCCAACCAAAGCGGCAGCAGCTGAAAAATACCTATCTGTTGAACCCAAAATGTTTTGCAGAAGTGTATCAGGCATAACAACCCTCCGACAATCCACTGGCAGGGTTTTTGATGGAAGTTTGCCTGATTTCTGCCAGTCCACCTAGATGGTTGCAGGGCTCTCATGGCTTCCAAGGCTCCACTGCTCTGTGTGGGGAGAGGAGGGGGAAGGACAGCTAGCCTGGACAGGGTGGGGCCTTGGTCACAAGGGGTGGGGCGGAGGACAGCTAGCCTTCAGCACCATGGCATTCCTCCCCTCCCCCCAGCCCTCAGAGCCATGCAGAGTGCATGGCACAGTGCTCCAGTGGAGATTTAAAGGGCCTGGGACTCTGGCCACTGCCACTGTCCCATGGGCCACAGACCCCTTTGACTCACAGGGCCCTGGAGCAACTTTCCCCTGTGCCCTCCTGTCGGCGGGCAGCTGCACTACGCAGACTAATGTTAGGGCCAGGCATTCTGGCTTCCAGTCTCTCTGCTGCATGCCAGAAATGTTGTTTTGACCTGCTCTGTTCCAATGGGCACAGAGAGATACAGCAAAGCTGAACTCTCAGGGTTAGTGTGCTCCGTGTTCTATCCCAACACAAACCGCATTTTCATAGACAGGGTTTGTACAGAAAATCTGCTGATTTCAAGCTGCCTGGGATAGCTGGACATCGGGTTCTCACTCATTGGGCTTAGTGTCCTAAGGAGCTTGGGAAATCACAGCCAAATACCCAGAAACCTGTAAATCCACAGATATCCACGGGTATTTGCATCCATGGTCGTGGATATCTGCAGCTTGTTGTTGCAGATATGGATGCAGATGCGGGGTTCTAACTACAAAATGTGTATCCGCATTTGCAACAAGCTGCAGATAGCCACAACTGTGGATGCAGATACTTGCAGATATAAAGTGGCTATCTGCAGGGTTCTAAAAACAAAATTTGTAATAGAAGATTTGTAGGTATCTGCTTTGTATCCGTGGCTATCTGCATCTGATGTGGATATCCATGACTCATTTTTGCGGATACAGATGCAGATTTGTATCCACGCAGGGCTCTACAAATATAATCTCTGAACAACTTTATTGTTCTACAGCTAGCAAACACTGATTTTAGAAAGATAAACAATGGTCCCTCTAATCTTTTCCATCCACGTGTGGATTGTTTTTATGTGCACGTTAGCATGTGTAAATATGCACCACCAACAGAAACAAACAAACAAACAAACAAACTAGCTGTGGGTGCTCTGCTAATCAACTGAGTGGCATTTGAATCTCTCCTGAGTGGCTGCACAAGTATGCAGATTACAGGGTACACTGCTGCTCTGCCAGATTATAGATGCACTCCCTTGTCTCTGTGGGCAAAAGGCTCTCGGTGATTTGACCTCCCCCTCCCTTGCACAAGCATGTAGGGGAAAGGCTGTAACCGTGGAGCCTGGGAGATAGAAGTGAATAATGACTTGGGAAAGTCAGACCGTGCATGCAAGGTGAAATCCTGGCCCCACTGAAATCAATGGGCCATTAGCACCAACGGAGCTAGGATTTCACCCTGCTTAGTCTGCTAGAAAGGAGAGCAAGTTGTTGCAATTTGTTTTAAGCGGTGCGTCTACACGGCACCTGTAGCCGGAAATAAGCTACGCAAATTGCATTGCTTGTTTTTAGGGTATTTCAAAATACAGTGCTATTCCAAAATGTCCCTCAATCCTCATGGAACGAGGTTTACGGGGACATCGGAATAGCATGCCCATTATTTCAAAATATATTTTGAAATAACGGGCGTGCTGTCAAGACGTGGAATATGCTATTTTGGGATACCAGAAGTATCCTGAAATAGCACCGCAGTGTAGACGTGCCTAAGACGTTAATATTTTAGAATGACTCTCCTTGTGAGCTACCCCTTGGCCCAGCTGCAATTAGCCTGTGGAAATACTGCAACTAGACCACCACAGTACAACTATTGTGCCCAGAAGCTGAAAATGCCTGTCAGCCTGGTGCAGGCATGCATGAGCATCAAGCATGTAATACAAGTTGCAGGGGTATTGACAATCTGCCTCTGACAGCTCCCAGGTCTCAACAAGATCAAAATAAACCCAGTTCTATTACTGACATCAGCCTTGTGAAGACAACACCGTATAGATAGGGATTGCAGGAGAAGGTGGAACGGACGTGGCTACTTGCTTTTAACCTCAATTCCAGGATTGAGTGCACAGCAACTTGATATTGCATTGCAGCATTTTGAGAACTCTTTTCCTGAGCAGACCCTCCTCTCTCCATGTCCAAAATTGTACTGTTGGGGCCAGGTTCACAAGTAAACTGAGGTGCATAATGTCCACGTTGGGCACCAGTGACATCAATGTAACCCCGCTCAGCTCCTGCCTAGCTCTGGAGGCACATACATTTCAGCTGTAACAGTCTCCTAGGTGGTAAGTTTCAGCTGCTGAGCATGCACACTGTCTCCTCAGGCAGGCACCTGTCTCCTACCAGTAAGATCCTCAAACTAGGTCTTCCAGTGCCTGTGGGACCTGTTCCTAGAGTCACATAAAACAGCTTTGGGGGCTGGGAGGTACCAGTAGCCTCCTTTTTAATCTTCAGTCCAGACACTAGAGCTACTCCTACAGGACATGGGAGATGCTGCCTGCTGAGGAGAAAGGAACCGAACACAGAGATTACATTTCTCAAGGACGTTCCCATACCACTGGGATGTAGGTCTTTCCCCATCTTTCCTGTCGAAGTTGTGTATAAATGATTACATTTGTTGGACCCGAGAGAGTTTGTAATGCCTAGGTCCTCTTCGTGAACCGAGCTCCTAGACTCCTATCTAGCAAACACACATATATTTATGCACAGACGTAATCCAACTGAAGTTAACGGATGAGTCACTGGTCTGCCAGAGTCACTCTGCACTTCAGCAAACCAGCTGGAGAAAGCCCCTGGAGAGCTCCCCCTGAGGAGAAAGACTCTCCAGCCAGGACAGAGCTGACAGGTGTCTATTCTACTTCCTGCTCTAGCTGTGCTGTGCACCATCTGCTCTGATAAGTGGAATAGAAGAAAAAGGCCCAGATTTCAGGAGGACCCTAGCATGGTGTCACACCTGGGGTTCACAAATGCTAACTGATCAACTTTAGAGCTGTGGAATGTAACAGGGACTTCTGAGAATGTTTAATAGGGATTTGTTTCCTACAACTCTACCTTCCTGCCTCATCACTTATTGCTATTCCCAGCATAAGGGGATGGGGCATGTAAGGGAAGCAGAAAAGAAGGGAGGGTATCTGGCTGAGGGAGGCCCCATTAAACCTAATTCTTTGATGACAGAAGGTCTTTCACCAGCAGTGTAACTCAAAGCTATGTCCCCTTCCTTCCCCCCAAAGCTTTAAGTTATGCCAGAACTGGGGAATGAAGATCAGGGTGTCATGACGGGATCCCTGTCAGGTCTTCCTTCCCCACTTTGCCAGAATAAAGTGGAAAATTGATGTCCTTTAGACAACAGACTTTGGAATTTTGGGACTTGGAACAATGTTCAGAAAGTGAAACTTACTATTTTTCCATTATTTTTTCTCATAACTTTTAATAGTTCCTATAAAGATTTCAGTTCTGCCCAATGCAGAGAGTCCCACAGGCCTAGTTTTAGTTGTAGAGGGTTGTTTCATGAACTCTCACACTCTCTCTATAATAACTCAGTGGTGTAGTTATTGCTATTGTAATTTCGGTGTCGGGTATCGTTGCAACTTTTAAGTAAGATGATATGTGCCTTTGGATCATTAAATTCCAGGAGATGAATAGCTGCTGTCCACAATGCTTATTCATTCCTGGACTTTTATAAAGTCCCCTATGGTTGAAAAAAATGCTGAAGGAATGATATCAACCTCTCAGGGGTCAAAACTAGAACACAATCAAATTTCAGGGAAGGAAGGGCCAGGTTATTCAGATTTACCAAATCTATTTTTAACCCCTCACTTTCAATCTGGAACTGGAAGGGTCCTGTTCCCCTGTAGTATGCAGAGGTCATAGGATTGGGTCCCCGTTGTCTCAACACGGAGACATTAATTCACTGCTGACTCCAAGGGAAGAGTGCCACCTACTGAGTCAGTTTCATCGCTACCTTCAAAAGCAGGGTTTTCCTCAGTGGTCTCCTGTCAAACTGACTTTCATCTGATGCTGCTTCCCATACAAGCCATAAGACTGCAGCTCCGGAATACAGCCCAAGCTGCATTATGTAGAAGTAAAAAAATAATGTGCAAATGCTGCTTGTTAATTTTATCTAAAGTAACATGTGCCACATTGTACATGCAGGGTTGAGCAATAACACTTTGCTCAGAAGTACACCGGGAGCTACTTGTGTTATTACCATATAAGAAGGCATTACCTACTGGAATTAGCAGTCAGTAGTTCTCTCATTTCTGATCTGATATGTTCAGTCTACACTTCTACATCTCTATCCATGGACGTTCTAGCCAGCCAAAATAAATAACCAACACATATTCTGCATTCACTCTGTAGACAAAGATCCATATTTCTGTGGAGATTTAAAAATATATGCACAGCCTGTGGGTGGTTCTGTGATCTCTTAACTCACATTAGTCAATTTATTCTGAGCTAACAGTTTGCTGTTATTACAAATGCAAGTTCAAGGTAAAATTATTGTTATGATATTTGGAGTGCGTGTCTCCCTTTCCATAAACAGCAGACATGTCAGACTTGATTTGTAGCACTACGGCAAGCAACCCAATGCCAAACACTTTCTTGTAATATACATTTTACTTGGTTTAGTAGAAGGGGAAATTTACAGTTAAAATTAAAACAAAAACTACCTGTAACTGGGATGTAATAAACCTGAAATGGAACAATTTTAACCGTTACATTAAACGGAAAGTGTAACATGCAAAAAGAAAGGCAGATGTGAAGGGTCAAGAAACACATTAACTAGTGCTTACAGAGGCCACTTACCTGCTCCGTAGGATACTCACAGCATATTACAAGCTGACAGTAGGCCAGATCCAACAGATCTGGGACACAGACCACGAGTTCTTTTGCAGGAAAACTTAAAAAGCAACAAATAGTCTAGTAGCACCTTAAAGACTAACAAAACATGTAGATAATATCATGAGCTTTTGTGGGCACAACCCACTTCTTCAGATGAGAGGAATATTATAAGTCCAGATCCAAGAATAAATAAGGGAAGGGGAGGAGGGGGAGAAAAAAAAAGGAGGGGGAAAAAGAGAAAAAAATAAAGAGAGAGTCAGTGAGTAGATGGTTCAAATAGTTACAACAGGCTGATAAGAACAATTAACACTTCCGCTGTTTGGTTGGTAGGTTAAGTCATAGGATGTGGAAGATTGTGTGTGAGCCAGCTGATGTTTCTGTTCATTCTATTCTGATAAGAATTAAACTTGTAAATGAAGTTAAGGTCCAGTCCTTCTCTGTGTATTTGGATTGTGGAATTGGCCTGACTTGGAGACCCATTAAGGAGTGTCCAGGTAGATTAAAATGTTCTCCAACAGGTTTTTGTGTATTGCCTTTTCGGATATCTGATTTGTGTCCATTAATTCTTTCCCGGAGAGACTGTGCAGTTTGGCCAATATACGTGGCAGTGGGGCATTGTTGGCATGTGGTGGCATAGATTGCATTAGTGGATGTGCAGTTAAATGAGCCTCTGATTTGGTGGCTGGTGTGGTTGGGTCCAGTGATGAAATCGCTTGCGTAGATATGTGGGCAGAGTTGGCACCAGGGTTGATTGCAGGGATGGGTTCCTGGATAATTATGATGGAGGAGTGTTGCATGGTTATTGGAAAGAATTTGTTTGAGGTTAAGGGGTTATCTGTAAGCAAGAATTGGCCTTTCCCCAAGGCCTCAGAGTGAGGGGTCATTTTCTAGGATAGGTTGTAAATTGTTGATAATGCGTAGGAGGGGTTTAAGTTATGGACTGTAGATGATGACAAGTGGAATTCTGTTGTTTTCTCTTTTTGGCCTGTCTTGAAATAATTCATGTCTGAGTACTTTTTTGGCTCTATCGATCTGTTTTTTCACTTCTCTGGGTGGGTATTTCAGTTTTATGAATGCTCTATATAGATCATGTACGCGTTTGTCTCTGTCTGTGGGAATTTGGTTGTATCTTAGGGCTTAACTGTATACAGATTAAGAAATGTGTCTGGGATGGAAGCTAGAGGCATGAAGGTAAGAGTAGCGGTCAGTAGGTTTCCGGTAGAGGGTGGTAGAAATGAGTCTATCATTTAATTTTACTGTAGTGTCAAGGAAGTGGGTCTCATGTGGACCAATCCAGGCTGAGGTTGATGGTTGGGTGGAAGTTGTTGAAGTCCCGGTGAAATTCTTCAAGGGTCTCTTTCCTGTGGGTCCATATGATGAAGATGTTATCAATGTAGCATAAGTAAAGTAAGGTTGCTAGGGGGCGAGAGCTGAGGAAACGTTGCAGTAGTCTATTATCCCTCCCTAGCTTGCCCCACCTATCTGTGTAATATTGTCTTGGGAAGGGCAGAGAAAGGGATTACTCTTACAAAGAAGGGAGAAGCTTGAAACTTTACCTCCCCTCCCAAAAAAATAACCCAACCAACCAACCAACAAAAAAAACCTACTAGCCAAAGGAGAATATCAAAGAAGGTGGCAGCTGGAATATTCAAACTGAATGAAACGTTAACTGGCCTGCCATCGTCAGCTGCTGGGAAAGAGCTTTCCCTAGCTGCTTCTTTGTGGATTAGGGGAGGTGACGTGACTTCATATTAACAGAAGGCTAGCAAGTATATGAGAAGTTTGAAACTCATTCCCTTTAACTGCTGAAAGGAAGATAACTGTCACCTCCCCATCCTCCACAGATTCCTGGTTTCCTCTTCCATCCCTGAATTCCACCCAGCTGATGCATAGATGGGAAGAGTTCTCTGGCATACCCAGTCCTGGCCTCTCAGTTTTTGCATGATTTCTTCACAAGGCTAATTGCACTGTCTCTGCGCTGCCAACTTTACTGAGCACCAGCTACATAAAATGGACATAGAAGCCTTATGATCACTAATGAAACTGTGAAAAACTAAGTTACGGTAGCACTAGTGAAACTGATGAAAGTATTGTTAATTTCATGCTGCAGAGGCTTAGCTATGCAGTTTGCTTTGAGCAGAAAAAGCACAAAAACTGGATGAAAAATGTGATAGAATTTCATCAGTTCACTCTCCACACCTGAAAGATAATTTAACATATAAAGGCTATGGAATTTGTTTAAAAAAATTAAATCCGAATATCTTTTAAAATACATAGCACAGACCGCCATGGTCACCAGAGAAAACATCCACTCAGCACCTGAAAAGGGAATTTTTCAGGTTCTGCAGTTCTGGGAGACATCCCAAGAAATGCCATGGTGAGTCCCAAACCTGGATGGTACAGAGGATATGGAAGATGTTAAATTACAGGGAAAATTAATTGTTTTAAAATTGTCATCACAATGATCCTTATGTCATTCAAAGCACTTAAGGTTCAGGGTTGACTCCCTGAATCTTCTAGATTCAGCAGCGAATTTGTGGGGAGTATGGCTCTTGCAGCAGCCCAAATGCCTTGAAATATTTCCCCATATACAGGCAGTCCCCGGGTTACGTGGATCTGACTTATGTCGGATCCCTACATACGAACGGGGCTTTTCTCGCCGCGGAGGATGCAGGCGGCGGGACTGCTCAGACGCGCCGCGGTCCCGCCGCCCGCGTCCTCCGCAGTGAGAAAAGCCGCTCCGCGTCTTCCTAGTCTGCTGGGGGGGCCCCCAGCAGACCAGGGAGATGCGGAGCAAAGCTGCGGAGGATGCGGGCGGCGGGACTGCGGCGCGTCTCGGCGGTCCCACTACCCGCATCTCCCTGCTCTGCTGGGGGGGGGGGGCGCGCAGCTAGTGTGCCCCCCCCCCAGCAGACCAGGCTTTTCTCATCGAGCAGCTGGGGGGCTGCCGGGTTGGTCCCACAGCTCCGAGGTGCGGCGCTACTGGACCAACCCGGCAGCACCCCAGCTGCTCTGCCCCAGGTGTCCCCAAGTCAGCTGCTGCTGAAACTGATCAGCGGCTGACTACAGGAAGCCCGAGGCAGAGCTGCTCTGCTTCCTGTAGTCAGCCGCTGATCAGTTTCAGCAGCAGCTGACTTGGGGACACCTGGGGCAGAGCAGCTGGGGTGCTGCCGGGTTGGTCCAGTAGCACCGAGGAGCGGCGCTGCGGGACCAACCCAGCAGCACCCCAGTTGCTGTGCCCCAGGCGTGTCCGATTCAGCCGCTGCTGGTCAGTTTCAACAGCGGCTGAATCTGGACGCCAGTTCCGACTTACATACAAATTCAACTTAAGAACAAACCTACAGTCCCTATCTTGTACGTAACCCGGGGACTGCCTGTATATTCATTTTAGACTCCTTTGAGAACTGCCATTATTTCCTTTCTATCCATTCAGGATACCATGTGAGGAAGGAGGACAGGAAGAGAAGGGTAGATCTACAGAGGCAATATATTTAGGGAACTCCCGTTTCAGCTGAGTAGCCCTCTTGCCTCCAGATATGCCTCCTTAGAACCCTACTCTCGGGGGTATAGCCCCCTGAAGAAACACCCCCAGCTCTTTTTCTCTCCTGAAATGGGCAACACTTTCACTAGACTAAAGCAAAAATCAGTGGGCATTTGGTAAGTTTTAAATTGAAGAAGACATTATTTCATCTGTTGGAGGATGACAGTTTAAAGTTCTTATATCTGAGTTGGTATTAGATAGCTTTTGATTTTTCTCACATTAACACGGACATGGATTTCAGAGGCCAGTGCGTCTTGAATACAAATGGAAAGGTCAAATAAACATCTTCAAAGGTCTTTAAAACTAACCCCATCACTGAATAGCCAGGTATGATGGAAGCTGTAAGAATAAAACCAAAACTACAGTGAAGGTCTTATATCTGGCATGCTTTGTTTCACTTAAGAACAGGGAGAGAATGAACAAGACTGAGAAAGTAATTTTGTTTTGAAGATTTATATACAGCATAACAGATTTGTTTCCTCTCCAGAATTACAGAAAGACAAGAGATTGCACAAATCAGAGTCTTGGCAAGGTCTCTGCATGCAATATTGCCTAGAAAATGTTGGGCCTGTCATTATGCTCAGATAATTAATTCACATCATATGATGAGAAATTAGATTCCAAACTTCATCAGCACTCTAATTTGTATGTTTTTGATCCAAAGCAATTCAAAGCTTTCACCACACTCCTATCCTTCTGGGAATTAGACTTAAGCATGAGGGGGGAAAAATCTATGCAGCAGTTTTAAGGCTAAGAGTAAGGGGAAAATACCTCCTCCCCAATTATTCCCTGGTTATGTATTCTAGTTTGAAGTTGCCATAATTTATCATACTCCATAGACTAGTTTATATTGGACTCCTCAGCACTCATTTAATTAATGTGAGATTATTGTTGCTAGTGCATTTATATTTAGAAATAAATGTTAAGTATGGGGGCTGATAGTAAGTTTTGCTAGTAAAATATTACTTTGGTACTTAGGATGTTTTTAATCTGACTTACCTTTGTATACAGGCAGTCCCCGGGTTACATGGATCCGACTTACATCAGATCCCTACTTACAAACAGGGTGAGGCAACCCCGCACTAGCTGCTTCCCCCCAGCAGACCAGGGAGACGCGAAGCTAGCGCCCCCACAGAAGACCAGGGAGACGCGGAGCGGCTTTTCTCAGCAGACACCTCAGCTTGAGAATAAAGAACTGAGGGAAGTGAGGTGTGGGAGAATAAAACTGAGCTCTGGAGAAATGTTTGGCTAGAGTTTCCCCTACAATATGTACCAGTTCCGACTTACATACAAATTCAACTTAAGAACAAACCTACAGTCCCTATCTTGTACGTAACCCGGGGACTGCCTGTATTGAGAAAAATCTTTGTACTGCAGAATATTTCTAGAACCCACAAAATGTGTCTTTGACCACTGACACATGAAAAGAGTCGTTTTCAGACCTGGGATACATGATATGGAATTGTAACACCAGAACAGAAAAGTGTCATCTTGTCCACCTGCATATGGGAACACACTGAACCAGATCCTGAGCTGGGGAATCAGCATAACTCCACTAAAAGCAGGTGTCCTTAAACCTAGTGATTGAAGCGAGCATAAAACTTTTTTACAATTTTGAGCCAAAGTCTGCCTTACTTTATTCTCACAAGTAATACCATTAACATCAATGGAGCAAGTTCCCTGAAATGAGCAGGATTTGGTCTGTGGTCATCTTATTTGGTTTATGCACAAGTATGTCCTTCTGCACATTTATTAAATAATCTAAATGACAGATGGTAGGTTTTGGGTTTTTTTTTGTAGGATTCATGTACATTATAGCTTGTATTCTTGCATGAACTTTTTATTTTTTAAATTGAAATATTTACATTTTTTTCTTTTCTTGTGGAATAAAGTTCTCTTGGATTCACATCTTTTTCTCTAAGAACACTAGATGTATGCTGACTTTCTTCAGAGATCCAAAGTCTCATTGATTAAGAAGGCTTATATTCTGTATTTCAGGGACAGATTTTGATTGTTGGTCACATTAAAATACTGGTAAAATAAATAGCAAATTACTGCTTATATAGAGATTTTCATCCCAATGTTCAAGTAATCACAATTATATTATGCTGTCTTAAGTCTTCTTCAAAAGCCACATCACCAATGCCCTCTACTTGTATCCAATTTGAATGTGTAATCTCTACTTTTACCCTGTTGCTCTGTTTTGCTCTAGGACTGCTAGTGATGAAGCACTGGTGGGTACATCCTAATTGTCAGTCAAATGAAGCATACCAACAACCTTGAAGTGCCACAACATTACAAAATTATTGTACATTTTTTGATATGGTTTGTTGATCAAGTTGGGGTGGGGTGGAAAAGAGATTTTCCACATAGCAGGAAACCAGGCAGTAGCTGAAACAAAAAAAACCCTACTTTGTAGTGGCAGTCAGAACCCAATTCATATTATCAATGAATTCACATTGGTAAAGCACGTATGTCACATAAGTAATCCCACTGAATTCAGTACTCACCAGTATAAGCATTGTTACTGGCTGGGGACTGACTGGCTAAGTAGCAGTTCTGCAGAAAAGGATCTAGGGATTACAGTGGATGAGAAGTTGGATTTGAGTCAATAGCGTGCCCTTGTAGCCAAGAAGGCTAATGGCATATTAGGTTGCATTAGGAGGAGCACTGCCAGCAGATCTAGAGAAGTGATTATTCCCCTTTATTTGGCTCTAATGAGGCCACATCTGGAGTATTGTGTCTAGTTCTGGGCCCCCCACTAAAAGAATGTGGAAGCATTGGAGAGGGTCCAGCAGAGGGCAACCAAAATGACTAGGGGGCTGGAGCATATGACCTATGAGGAGAGACGGAAGGATTTGGGTTTGTTTAGTCTGCAGAAGAGAAGAGTAAGGGGGGATTTGATAGCAGCCTTCAACTTCCTGAAGGGAGGTTCCAAAGAGGATGGAGAGAGGCTGTTCACAGTAGTGGCGGATGGCAGAACAAGGAGCAATGGTCTCAAGTTACAGTGCGGGAGGTCTAGGTTGGATATTAGGAAAAGCTATTTCACTAGAAGGGTGGTGAAGCACTGGAACGGGTTACCTAGGGAGGTGGTGGAATCTCCACTGCTAGAGGTTTTGAAGTCTCGGCTTGACAAAACCCTGGCTAGGTTGATTCACTTGGGATTGGTCCTGCCTTACGCAGGGGGCTGGGCTTGATGACCTCCTGACGTGTCTTCCAGCTCTATGATTCTATAATACTTTCATACTGAATGTTCTAAGTCCAGATATAGCGTGTCACTTAGGGTGTGTCTAGACTACAGGGTTTTGTCGACAAAAGTGGACTTTTGTCGACAAAACTATACCTGTGTCTACACCACCGCCGAGTTCTGTCAGAATGTTGACAGAACTCAGCAGTTTTGTCAATGGCAGTAAACCTCATTCTATGAGGAATAATGCCTTTTGTTGACAGAGTTCTGTCGACAGAAGGCTTTATTGCATCTGCATTGTCCTTTGCATCTACACTCTCATGTCGACAAAGCAGCTTGATTTGATGACAGAACTGGATGTAGTCTAGATGCTCTTTGTTGACAGAAGCTTTGTCAATAGTATCTGTTGAAAAAGTCTGTCGACAAAAGCTTGTAGTCTAGACATACCCTATATGTTTTTCTCCCCTCTCCACCCATGTTTTATTGTATGGTTGAATTTAAAAAAATATTAAGAATATTTTGTATTAACTTGAATGAGAAGTCATGCCATATGAAGAATTAGTTCCTGGAGTTAAAGTCATAAATTTAAATCTCCTGCCTCATTTTCTTTGAATATGGGTTTTCTCAGATCTTCAAAACAAAAGCAAATCTCCCCAGTTCCCCAGGAAATAAGGCAAACAGAGCCTGGAGAGTGACTCACATGCTACTAGGAGTTCACACAGATCACAAAGATCATACACACAGATTCTTCCTTTAAGAGGAACTAACATTTACAGAGGTTTAGAATCAATACACAGTATTAAAAAAGCCGTCACATCATCTCTTTTTGGATGAGTCTGTCTAAGTCAATGGAAAGATCAGGCCCTCATTCCAAAAATATTTGAAATGGTTAAAAATGACATGCCACAAATGATCAAAATGGGTAATAAGTGTACAAAATTAATTATACATATACTAATGAACAAGTCAGTTTGTCGTACTTATATCAAGAAATGACTCCCACATGATGACTTTCAGGTGTCTTTGGGACAATCATATTTTCCGCATTACAACTTTGACTTTATCAACATGCCATTTCTCACTTTTGTTCGGTGCACAAAGTCTAACCCTTGCTTTATGTATGGACCATAGTGGGGAAGGATTATTCTATTATGAAATGGGAGATTCTGCATCTTCTGCTCACGCAGACAGAATGGCTGTGTCTACACTGGGCCACTTATTCCGGAAAATCAGCCGCTTTTCCGGAATAAGCTGCGAGCTGTCTACACTGGCCCTTGAATTTCCGGAAAAGCAACGGTTCTCTACTGTACAAAATCAGCCGCTATTCCGGAAAAACTATTCTGCTCCCGCTCGGGCATAAGTCCTTATTCCGGAACACTGTTCTGGAAAAGGGCCAGTGTAGACAGCCCAGTAGTCTTTTCCGGAAAAAAGCCCCAATCGGGGAAATGACGATCGGGGCTCTTTTCCGGAAAAGCGCGTCTACATTGGCCACAGACGCTTTTCCAGAAAAAGGGCTTTTCCGGAAAAGCATCCTGCCAATGTAGACGCTCTTTTTCCGAAAATACTTATAACGAAAACTATTCTGTTTTAAGCATTTCCGGAAATTCATGCCAGTGTAGACACAGCCATAGTGTTTTAAGTGCATAATGTTTGATCATGTTATTCTCTTGATTACCTTCTGGAACTGCAATTTTAAATGTTGGAACTAGATGGAAATCCTAGTTTACAGCCAGAGATTTATAATGGACAGCATCATCTATTTTGATTTTAAAATGATTTTTCAAGAGATACTATAATTATGTAAATCCAGATTTATACCATTTCTAAAGAAGAAGGCTGTAACAGTAATAAAACAACAAATGTGACATTTTTAAAAGTAAAGCTAAAGGAGAAAAATAAGCTTGAAATGGAACTTATTTGGAGCTTTACTTTCAAAATCAATTTAAGAAAGGTAGAAATATTTTTATGGTATAACTGTTATCCTCAGTATCTTTACTTACTTACTTAGAGCTGGAGTGGAAAACAAACGAAAACACCCCCATTCTATCACACAGTTATCTCTTTCTTTATTGGACTGGTAGAATTCAGGTGCACACTATACTGGTTGGAACAATAGCCGTAGGTAGCAATATGCTCTTTTTGATAAGTTCTAATTTCTGGCTTTCGATGGCAGTTCCTTGGAGACTGAATTTCTAAAGCTGCTGCTGTTTTCAGATTTATTTTAAGCATAAGGGCTGACAAATCGGTTACACCAATGTAACACCACTGATTTTAAAGAACTATCGCTGTGTTACACCAATGTATATTGGAGGAGATTAAGGATCTATATTTGAGTTGTAAGTAGGGGGTGAAAACTTAAATTTCCTACAGGTATTGTCCTATTGCAACCCACCCCCCAATTGGGGGGGGGGTGGAAGAGGCGGGTTGCGATAGGACAGTACTGCCATGTCACATCAGACAAGAAGTAAAAACTGAAACACCTGACAAGAAGTAAAAATGGAAAACTGAAGAGGATTTGTAACGTAAAATATTGTGAATGTAATATATGTGTATTTAAAGCAATAAAGAATTATCTATTCACTGTCTCTTTTTTTCTTCCTCCCCTCCTTTTTTCCCCTCTTTCCTCCCCTTCTCTCCGCCGCCCCCACCCCCTGCATCCCTTCTTCCCTTGTTTATTCTTGGATCCGGACTTCCAACACTCCTGTCATCAGAAGTGAGTTGTTCCCACGAAAGCTCACGATACCATCTACATGTTTTGTTAGTCTTTAAGGTGCTACTAGATTATTCATTGTTTTTTAAAGTTTTTTTTTCTGATTTTTCTGTTATGAATGCAGTTTCATTCCCATTAGAGGGGGTGTGGGTGTGAGGAGGCTTAGGACAAGGGGCTGTGGGTATGTGGGGGACATTGGAGTCAGGACAGAGGGTGTGGGAGGCACTGGAGTCAGGACAGAGTGTGTATCAGGGGGATGCAGGGTAAGGGGTAGGGATGTGGGCAACTAAGGGCAGGGGGCTGGGTATGGGAAGGGCTCAGGGCAGGGGGTGGAGAGCTCTGAACATGGGATTGGGTGTGGGGAGGCTCCGGGAAGAGGGTTAGGCATGGGGAGGCTCAGGACAGTTATTGGGGGGTGTTTGGGGAAGATGCAGGAGTCAGGGCTGGGGGAGCCTTACTTGTCTAGGCGTACATAAGACAAATAAGACTCCTGAAAGAAGCACAATAATCTGGAAGGATTGAAAGCTTTAAAGAGCATACCCGGTGCTGGCTCTTGCAGAAGCACAGGGGGTTCTTGCTGGAGCAGCATGTGGGGCACACCCCCTTACTTTTACTTCTGATTTTAAGGCCTGGAAATAGACTCTTTTCCCAGCTCTGCCCTCACCTGCTGTGCGATCTTAAGTAAGTTTGTTTCACTTGTCTGTTCTTGTTCCCTCTTTCTCTAATTCGACTGCAAGCTCTTTATGACGGGGACTTTTACTATGGATTTGTACAGTGCCAAACACAATGGTGTCTTCAGGTTTTAATGGAACAAATACAAGCAATGCTCTAAGAACTGTTGTCTCCCCTAGTTTGCTTACAGTATTTCAGAGTTACAGTTCTAGAAGTCAGTCATATGCATTATAGTCTTACAATAAAATACCACGGCTTTATAACTGAGGGAACTACTGGTTCAGAAATAGCATATTGATCATACCATATTGTAAATATAATGCGTCAGAGGGTAGATCAATATGCTGCTGTGTATGCTACTCAACTATAAAGTACAATTGAATCATTCTTAGCTCTGAATGACTCCAGGAATTTGATTTGATTTCTTTTAGAGGAGAAGTTTTGGGGAAATACCTTGTTAGGAGCTGCTACATACTCAAACAGCAATACCCAGAATTACACACTCACAATTCCTATCCACATACCTTCTGTGTGGCACTGGTTACTTTACTTCTCCTTGCCTTAATTTTCCATTTCTCAGATCCTTTGTTTTCCCTCTTACCTATTTAGCTCTTCAGTGTGGGAACAATCTCTTAGGGCACATCTACATAGCAAGGCTAACGCTGAATTTAAATTACGCAATTGATGTAGTTCAAGTTGCGTAGCTAAGTCGAAATAGCTTATTTCAGCTTTTGGTGCTATCTACGCAGCACGAAGTCCGAGAAAGATCACTCTTCCTCCTACTTCCCTTACTCCTTGTAAAATGAGGATTACAGGAGTCGGAGTAACAAGTCCTCCAATGTCAATGTCAAAATAACTGCTTGTGGTGTAGTCACGGACTATGTTATTTCAGAATAGTGTCAGTTATTCTGAAATAAAACTGTTGTGTAGATGTACCCTTTCTGTGTTTGTTTGTATACACTGCCTAGTGCAAGACCCTGATTGCATTAGAGAACCCTTAAAAAGTATTTTTACAAAAATAAGTATATTAACAACATGCCTCTGATCAAGTTGTGTGAGAAAAATAATCTGACAGTAGACCTCCCTGCCCAGGACATGGGAGAGATGTAGTTGCCACTGGGGTTCCATTCCCTTTGGGGATAGAATTAGTGAACTGGGATCCAGTGGTGATGGTTAAGCCATCCTCTCACCTGTCCATAAATCCTTGTGGGAAATCACAGATTGCAGGAGAATGAGGAAGACCTGGGATTTTCAGGAGTGATTATAGTGCACCTCTGGAACATGTAAATTCCTTCTAAGCCAAGCTGAGTCTAAGGTCTCAAGAAACTACTAGTTGGTACCGGTGAGGACATTGAGAAGCAGGGACAACTGAAAGTCTTGTTGAACGGTGGTCTAATAATTTTTGGCCCATCAGCCATTAGAAACATCTCCATTCATCTTTCTGGTACCTGCAAAATTCCTGTTGACATCCTTGGTGCAAGAATGGGCCCTTTCTTAAGAGGAATAAAAGCACAAGGATATACAGATATTTAGCATGATGTGTAATGGCCAAGGTATAAAGGAACCAATCACAGTTTCAAAACCTCTTCTTTGAGGTTTCTACTTCCTTTAACATTAGAAACAGACTAATAGTAGGAAATGGCTATTCTGGATCTTCTAGATTATTTTGATGGGATTTTATTTACCATTTAGTAATCAAAAGAGGATTTTTTTATTGTTTAAATATTTGCTGCTGTTCACAAGTAATTATTTAGAGGAAGTCCAATGGCTAACCTGTGTCATACAGGAGGTCAGACTGAATAATTCCATACTGTGGCAAAGCTCCAGCTATTCCCCGTGGGTCTCCCGCTACTGGCCGATAGTGTGAGATTCGCTGTGGCCCTCCACATAACCTTTTTTTCTTTACTAGAGGCAGGAGCCACAGCCTACTGAGCCATACTCATCACAGGCTAGTTCATAAGTTTGGGGTAAAATCCCTGCTGGAGTCCTGATCTCCCTTCTCGAGGCAGGTTGAGATGTTGTGGGAAACCTGGGTCCGCCCACTACTCTGGGTTCTGGCCCAGGGACCCTAAGGCAGCTCAAACAGGCAGGATTACTGCCACACACAATCTTGCAGCTTCCCCAAACAATCCCTCCCAGCACCTTTGCTTTGGTAACTACAGTAGACTTCCGATAATCTGCAATCTATGGGACCTAGGTGGTGCCGGATTATCAAATATGCCGGACTATCAGGAGGTACTATAAACTGGTTATATATATATACACTGTATACATTATATACTGCATATCAAGTGTTCTTAACCCTTTTTATTGTACTGTATACTGTAATGTTTCAGTTTTTAAGCCTTTTTTACCCTTTTTGCTCAGTTCAGCTGCTGCCGCTGTTACCTTCTGACTCATTTTTTGCCGAAGCTCACTCACTAGGCTCTTGCCGTTTTGATGCCGGACTATTGGGGTACGTCTAAACTACATGCCTCCGTCGACGGAGGCATGTAGATTAGCCAGATCGGCAGAGGGAAATGAAGCCGCGATTAAAACAATCGCGGCTTCATTTAAATTTAAATGGCTGCCCCGCTCTGCCGATCAGCTGTTTGTCGGCAGATCGGGGCAGTCTGGATGCGACGCGCCGACAAAGAAGCCTTTCTTGATCGGCACAGGTAAACCTGGTTTCACGAGGCATACCTGTGCCGATCAAGAAAGGCTTCTTTGTCGGCGCGTCGCGTCCAGACTGCCCCGATCTGCCGACAAACATCTGATCGGCAGAGCGGGGCAGCCATTTAAATTTAAATGAAGCCGCGATTATTTTAATCGCGGCTTCATTTCCCTCTGCCGATCTGGCTAATCTACATGCCTCCGTCGACGGAGGCATGTAGTCTAGACACACCCTTGGAGTTTTACTGTATTTGCCAGTCCTATGCCTACATCACTTCCTCCTTCCTGTCCTCTGCTCTTTTCCTTCCTCACCTGGGGCCCTACTCAGGTGCCCTGGGCACACCTGCCCTTTTCCCTTCCCCAGCAATATCTAGTTGCCCTTCTCCTGCCCTAGCAGCAGACCCTTCCTTGCTGGCTACCCTCCCTCCACTGCCTCCCCCTGCTTTTCTGTGTGCTCACGCTCCCCCATTTTTCTTTTGTTTGATGCTGAGCCTTCCCTTCTTTGCTTAGTCCCCCCCCAATACACACTTTCATTTACCCCATGTTGCGAATATAATAATCTCCCCAGTGTAGCCAGAGGAGCCAGCCTTTCCATCCTGTGCTGGGAGTTGTACCTCTTGTTCCTATATCTTCCTTTCTATATTGCTGCCCGCCCCTCCCTGCTTCCAGCTTAGCAGAGAGCTGGGGGAGTGGTGAACCTTCCTCTTCCCTTTCCTCCCTCCCCTGGCACTTCTTTTCCCTTCTCTCAATTGCTATTCCAATCCTTCCCTCCCCGCCCAGGACAACAATGGAGGGGCTATCATTGATGCCCCTGCTGTCCCTTCCCACCTGTCCTCCCATCTATCTCTGCAAATGCTGTCCCCGCTGAGGCTGCCAGGCTACCCATTGATACAATGGTGGTGGTGGGCATGGATGGGACTCTGGGACCCCTACCACTCCTGCTACAGTGCCTTCTGCCACAGTTACCATTTAGAAGGCCCCCTCCTAAAGGGCAGGAACCCTGGGCAGGGGGCCAAGAAGGGCAAGAACCCCACCCAGAAGGCAAAACCCAACCCTGCTGTCGGCTGCGCCTTCCCCTCTTTCTCATTCCCCATTCCCTCCACCAGCTTTGGGGGCAATGGCATTCCGGCTCCCAAGGCATATGCCCAGGTAGGCGCTACCTCCCTGCATGCCAACTCCCAATCCCCCCAGGCCACCTCTCAGAATTCCATCCCCAACAGCTGGAGCCCCTTTTCCTCCCTGACTAGGAGGAATGGGGTCCATTGCCTCCTGGTGTCAGCCTCATTCCATGTAGAGACCTACGTGACGGTGTTGATGTGAGTGGTAGCTGTGGTGGCAGCCTCTACGATGTTCAGGAAGGTGGTATGCTTCCTAGTGTTCAAGGCTGCCAGGAGGTAGTGGAGAGAGGTTTGGACGTTCCACTTGAGCCTCTGGAGGACCTGGGAGTATGGGTGGTGGTTTCCTCCATTCCTCTCTTGCAATGCTGCTCTTCTGCTGTTCCTCTCCACCCTGGTGAGGCCCTTGTCAGTCCTGAGTGCCATGCCTCTGCTTGCAAAGATCCTGCCCTCCCTCATCTCCTCTCCTGCCACCAGCAGGTCCAAATTCAAGTTCTGCCAGTGTGGCGTGGTGGAGAAGCCCTAGAAGGGTCATTTCTGGTGCCCCATCAAGGATCCCAGTACCAGGTATACTACCCTGTGGGGAAGGCCTGGTGCTTTCTCTGCTAGGTGATGGCTCTGAAGGGACTGCCCCCTGGCCCAGCCTGGAGAGGTACTCAAGACCTCTGAGGCTCAGGAGGGCATCGGCCCTACCATCGCCGATGGCACTGACCATCCAGACCCTGGCATCATCCCTCCTCCAAGCATGACCGTCGTCAATCCCGCTTGGGTTCCACAGGGCCTAGATGCACATATGAGTGCTGCTGCCGCCATGATAAGCAGCAAGGTCAGGCCTGTGGAGGAGAGGGTGGGGTCAGTGATGGGACTCAGACAGGGGGCTTACCCCAAGGGGAGGTTTTCCTTTCCCCTACTCCCACTCCCTATCTTCCCTCACCCTTCCACCACTGCCCTTGTCCCCTAGCCCTTCCTCTTCCTGGAGATTGCATTAGAAGAATGTTCCAGACACACCTTCTCCCATGCTAGCCCCAAAGAAGAGAGATGGGTCAGAAACTGCAATGGCAGTGCTACTCCGCCCTATATAAGCAAGTTCCTTCAGTGGATGTGTAAGCCATGTTCAGAGCAGCTTTGCTTTATCAGGGTACGTCTAAACTACTGGCTCCATCGACGGAGCCATGTAGATTAGTTTACCTGAAAAAGGGAAATGAAGCAGCAATTTAAATAATTGCCACGTCATTTAAATCAAAATGGCCGTCGCACTGTGCCAATCAGCTGATTGTCGGCACAGTGCGGCAGTCTAGACGGGGATCTGCCAACTCCAGAACCCTTCATCGGCAGATCCTGTAAGCCTCGTTTCACGAGGCATAAAGGATCAGACGACGAAGGGTTCTGGGGTCAGCAGATCGCCATCTAGACTGTCGCACTGTGCCGACAATCAGCTAATCGGCACAGCTCGGCAGCCATTTTGATTTAAATGACGTGGCGATTATTTAAATCGCCGCTTCATTTCCCTTTGCTGTCCTGCCTAATCTACATGGCTCTGTCGACACACCCTCAGACAGTGATTTTCAACAATGCCTTATTACGCCGTGTGTCTTTGTGAGTGTTTTCAGAACCCAAAGCAGTGGTAACTTAGCTGTTTCACTGCAGATGTCAGGAGTAAATCCATGGGAACACAGCAATTCTATCTGATTGCAGATTAATATGAGAATAAGAGTGTTCTTATCAAAAAGTGAGCTTTAAGCACACAGAGATAAACAGTATGTTAGAACATCCCAAATAATTATCTAGAGTCCGAGATGGCATTGAGTAATTTACAGTAGATCTGCAAAGGCTGGTTGCTTTCCCTCTACTGAGTAAGGTGTCAGGAAACTATATCTCCAACTGCTTGAAGAGTAGTGCTCCAAAGTGCACACCATTATCTAAAGTTTTTATATAGTGAAACCTTTGTTATCTGGCACTCTGTTAACCAGAAAAAATTGTTAACCAGCATTGCCCCCAGCCACAAAACTGTCACATCTTCAGGTGCACAGGCCTGGCTTGGTTTACCATGATTGGCTTAACAATTTTTTATTTAAGAAATACTAATCATCGTTAACTCAAAATAGAAATGTGAGGCCAAGTGCCTCACACTACAAAACTACCAGTATTAAAAACTTGAGTTTTACTATTATTGTCCATTGGTTTTTCCTACGTTGGTGGGACCCTCACATAACCAGAATTTTTAGATAACCAGAATGCCCTAATCCCCAAGCGTGCTGGATAACACAGGTTTTATTGTAATTAGCTTTCACAAAACACACCACCCAGTAGGGATCACTATGAGCTATCCCTCTCCTAATTTCAACAAATGACTTAACAAAATATTCCTAGCAATCAATCATATGTTTCTACATCAAAGACACCCACATTCAAGGTACTCCTCCACTTTCTTTCGGTCTTTGTTTGTTTGCTTCTTCATCCCTCTTCCCATTCTGATTAGCAGAAACTGCAAAGCCTACAGCTTACCTATGTGGTATTCTATTTCCCTCAGGCCATGTCTCTGCTAACAGTAAAATAAGTCCCACTGTGATCAATGCAGTAGCGTTAATTTAGTGTGTCTGGTGAAGACACACTAAGTCAATGTGTGAGCTTTCTCTTGTCTACGCCTGTACTCCACATCCCCAACAGGTGGAAGTTGTCAATGGGTGAGCATTCCCCAGTCATATAGAGGGGTGTAGAGATCACTGTAAGTCAACCTAAGTTATGTTGACTTCAGTTATGTAACTTACATAATAGAACTAGCATAATTTAGATAGACTTATAATGTTAGTGTAGACCAGTTCCCATTCATGGAGGCTGAGTGCACACAATATGGTTTCAATTAGTGTGTTTGAAGTCTAAGGTATACACACCATAGGCACCACCATAGGCATTTTTGCAAAAGCGCAGAGAATGAGTCTACATGAGTTTGGTTAAATCATGTTTGATGCTAAGTTTTCTAAGACAGTATTGTATACATATTTTAAAAATTGAAGTCCACAGATCTAAAAGCAGACACACACAAAGATGAATTACGGCCCAAATTCAATAACACAGGGAAAATATGTTGTACTCGCTAATGAAGAAGATAGTTTATTTATTTTAAATGTAGCCTTAAGTATCCATCTTTTCCATTTTTTCTAAACACTCATTTCTAGTGCTTGAACTTCATTTCAAGAGTTCTAACTTCAATTATTGCTGCTTTAATCTTCTGCAGCTTCATATGTTATCAGGGCTAGAGAATAAAAAATGTAAATGTAACATTTAGGCCATCAGTAATTTATCCTGGGAGAGTAGTTCAAAGAGAACATCAGCATGAAACTATCGGTTGGGTTGTGAAGTTTGAGGCAGGAGACCTAACTGTCTTCCTACTTCAAGGAACCTTTGTGTGATACTAATTATAAAACAAAGCTATTGGTCTCGTACTGATTAGCTATTTATACTTTTTTGATGAAATTATCAGATGCTCTGTTTTGATCTCTAATTGGAGATGACCGCTAAGCAAGGTTTTGCTTTCTTTTCCACAAAAGCAGCTAAAGAATCATCCAATCACTCAGTTAAAAAAAATACAATGGAAATTTTAGCACTCCCTGGAGTTGGCTCTTAGTTGAAAAGAGAAGAAATCTGATGAAGTTCCCAGAACTGAGTTCACAGAGTTCTTTGAAACAAAACCTCCATTATTTAATGTGTCACACAGGTAGAAAATATTTTCCAGTTGTATCTGCAATAAGTCACGGCATTTTATTTAAAAGCCTTCATAAGCTGTGGCATAAAATTAACAGATGCTTGTTAAAAAAAAAAAGGAACGGAGAGCAAGATTTGATTGATCGTTTTCTGACATGCTGGGGATGGGGAAGAAAGGATTCCATTTTAGTCAATTCAATTGTTGATGGAGGTTGATAGCAGCCTGTCTTCCTATAGCACATGTTTTTCATTGCCTGAATCATATTTTCCTTTTCTCAGCAGAGAATTAGCGGATGCTAAAATAACAAATGCTCATTAGGAAAGTTTTTTCTTCTAGGTGTGGAACACTTGGAAATGGAAAAATGATTTATTTATTGGAATGTAATAAAGCAGCTGTTGGTTTATGCAGAGGTCAGTTTCAGGATCTACTGACGACACAAAAGCTGAGACTTCACCATTACTTAATCCCACCATGAGTGCATGGGACTTGACTGGATAGGTCCCTTGCAGTCCTAAAATGAGTGGACAAATACATACTTTAAACAGCAAAAAAAGGGCTAGATTTGGGTGACTCAACACTATGGCTTTGTAACAGACTATAAAATGTTTTCAACCGCTGCATAGAGGTCTCCTCCATATTATGGTGATAGGTAGCAAGATAAGAAAATTTAACAATATCACTAAGGTAAGAATAGGTGATGGCAAACATACTCTAAAAGGAGGGGCATGTGAAGGGATGTATGTGACAGGAACCCTGTAGTAGCATTAATCATCTCATATAAGAGAGGTCTGCCTCTGGAACAAAGGAAAAAATCATATTTAACAAATTGTAGTATATGGTTTGATGCTCTCATCTATAAAAGCCATCCAATTAGAGTAAAAATGCTGCTGTATTTTCTATCATGTGCCTGATCCCTTGTCACCTCACTGCTTTTATTCATCTTTAGAAATGAGGAAAATATGCCTGCTAGGACGTAGATGAGGTTTAAGATACACTGTGAGCAGAACTCCCAGCAGCATATTATTCAGGGCTTGCAGTCTTTTCTACATGATACTTCTCACTCTCTTGCAGAGATGCTTAGCTATGACAGCACCTCTTCCTGAGTCTCTCTAGAAAGAAGAGTGACCCTCCATAGAGCTCCTACCAGAAAAAAAAAAATCTACAAATGGGTTCATCTCTCTGCTCTTCTCCCTCGGAGAATACTAATGAGGCAGGTCAGACAATCCTCGTTCATTCTGGGGAAAAAGCCTTGTGCGAGGAAAACATGTTAACTGATATGATCTTAAACTGAGTTTGTCCCTTACACCTTGTTTACACACTGTGTGTAGCATATGTGTAGCTACTGGCAAGAGTGAAAAGTAGGTTATGTCCACGCTGAAGCACATAGTAGTGAAAAGCGCCGGTGAAGGGAAGGAATGGGGAAAGGCTTCAACAGCAGGGAGGAAGTAGGACACTACACTGATAAAAATAGCAATGTGGACAGGACAGGCACTGCTTAGGTATGTAGAGCACTTTGTAGGGTATGTAATCTATGGCTGTGGTTTGTCTCTACTCTCCCACTCAATGACTCACCATTTGCACTGCTGTTTACATGGGCTGGGAGGCATGCAGAACATATACTCTATGGGCCACTTTGCATTTATATATAAAATCTCCTTGGTGTGAACAAAATAGTTGTGTTTTAAGCTAGTCATAATTAACCAGGTAGATTTCACTGTATTTAACTTTGGAAGTTTAAATGGGGTTAACTTTATGATCCCCACATAATTAACCATAACCAGCTCATACATTTTTAAAATGTACTATTTTCATCCACATGAAGAACAACTCATCACGTTAGTTAATGTTTTTTAACACAATGCTTTTTCCTAGTAGAAACTATGCCATACTACAAAACCTGTTCATAACTAGTTCATCCCCCTCGACAATTATCTGCAGGAATTGTTTCAAACTTTAGCTCTTTGCAGCCCTCAGTCCGAAGACCTGTATTATTTTCCCCTCAGACACAAACAATAGAAAAATTCTTCAGTTGATGACAGAATACCTTCCCTATCTCATCCCCAATTCACTTGTTATTTTTCAGTGAAATACGAGGGCTATGAGAGAGACAAGGTGAGTGAGAATGATAGGCGATCACTCATTGTCGAGTAGGATCATCTTCCATGGGAGTTATGGACCCTTGTGTGGCTGATAAGGCTGATCCTTGAACCACAAGTTCTGTTGAAGTAAGGACAGAGGTTTCCAGGTACAGCAGGAGGCTGTTGACCATGACTAGAAGCCAGTCTCCCCTTCATCCTGTGCCTCTTCTCTTCTTCAGCATGTCGGTGGGCAAATTCAAAATTCAAGGAGCCATTGTGTAGGACTTCTCTCCATTTTGAGTGATCCTTGGTGAGTGTCTCCCAAGTGTCAACGTCAATGTTGCACTTCTTTAAATTATCCTTTAGCAAGTCCTTATAATGCTTCCGTTATCCTCTCACGGTATCCTTCTTTCAGCTGAGAAAGCAGGACCTGTTTTGGGAGGCGATGGTCTGCCATCCAAACAACATGGCCAGTCCAGGGAAGTTGCTGACAGATGAGCATTATCTCAATACTGCTGGTCTTTGCCTCTTCCAGAACACTGATGTTAGTGCACCTGTCTTCCCATTTGATCTTCAAGTTCTTGCGCAAGCAGCATGGGTGCTGTCTCTCAAGGACTTTCAGGCGATGTCGGTAGGTTGTCCAGATTTCAGACCCATATAATAGTGTTGGGAGAATGATGGCTCGATAGACAAGAAGTTTGGTGTCTGAATGTTGTAATTTTCAAAAATCCTGTGCTGTAAACGGGCAAAGGCAGCACTGGCACAGCTCAGATGGGCATATTGGATTTCTACACCAATATTGCCTTGGATGAAAGAGAACTTCCAAGGTAGAGAAAATGATCAACATTCTCCAGTACCTCTCCAGATCACACTTTGTCTGAAACATCACTCTTGACCGTTCTGCCATGTGTGGCCCCAAGGGAGTACATGACTCCAGGCAGCGTCGCTCTCGGAGGGGGGAAAGGGGGTCATTGGAACACGCAAGTTTTTCCACCACTACAAGGTGATGATCCATGGAGAGGAGTGAGGTAATAGCTTTTATTGGACCAACTTCTGTTGGTGGGAGACAGACAAGTGTGTCTCTCTGACTCCAATAAAAGTGATTACTTCACCCACCTTATCTCTCTAATATCTGGTACAGATACAGCAACAACAGTGTATAGGAGAGCGAAGGCTCCCAATGATTTTTTTAGGAATCCTGAAGTGCAGGCTTGACTACAGGTTTGGCATCAATCTTTACACATTCATCAAATTCTTTTAAAACACCAAGACCCCATTAACAATCCAAAAGTCTTTAAATTAATAAAAACCTCCCATTTTAATTAAGTCTTTTGAGTCTCAGTTATTAGTTTTCTGTATACATTAGGAGGAAAGTGTTTTTTGAATCTCTCGGTGCTTTCTTAACCACAGCCAGGCCGCTTGCAGGGTGGGGCAAAGAGGACAATTGTTCCAGGGCCTGGTGATTCAAAGGACCCTCAGTCTCCAGCAGCACCGGCAGCACTGGAGCCCTGTGCCCTTTAAATTGCTGCTGGAGCACTATTGTGGCACTCCACCTGACTCTTAAGCATGCCTACAGAGGTGGGGGCACTGCATGATGCTCTCCAAGCAGTTCTGGGGAGGGATGTCAAAGTCTGGGTGGCACTGAGGGCCTCTTTCACCTGAGGCCTCACCCTTTCTTGGAGCATGGATCTGGGCTCCCTCCTTGCCCCTGGGCCTGGCGTGGCTGTCAGCTCCCCTGACCATGTCAGCTCTGCACTAGTTAGGCCTCAGCTGGAGTACTGTGTCCAGTTCTGGGCGCCACATTTCAAGAAAGATGTGGAGAAATTGGAAAGGGTACAGAGAAGAGCGACAAGAATGATTAAAGGTCTAGAGAACATGACCTATGAAGCCAGGCTTCATGAACTGGGCTTGTTTAGTTTGGAAAAAAGAAGATTAAGGGGGGACATGAGAGCGGTTTTCAAATATCTAAAAGGGTGTCACAAGGAGGAAGGAGAAAATTTGTTCCTCTTGGTTTCTGAGGACAGGACAAGGAGTAATGGGCTTAAAGTGCAGCAGGGGAGGTTTAGATTGGACATTAGGAAAAAATTCCTGTCGGGGTGGTCAAATATTGGAATAAATTGCCAAGGGAGGTGGTGGAATCTCCCTCTCTAGAGATATTTAAGAACAGGTTAGATAGACATCTGTCAGGGATGGTGTAGACGGAGCTTGGTCCTGCCTTGAGGGTGGGGGGCTGGACTTGATGACCTCTTGAGGTCCCTTCCAGTCCTATTATTCTATGACCACAATGTCTGATGCAGCTGAAGATACTTATAACTAGCAAAGTTGTATTTCCAGGGCTTCCAGTTTTTCCAAGGTAAAGTTAAAAACTCATTGTGATAAGGTCTCACTATTCTTTGTGCTTCTATTTCCCGCTGTCTGATTCTAGACTAAGGAAAGCTACAAAATCCTATCCAGAAAGCTATTTTGTAACAATTAGGGCTAGAAAGAGTTAAAAAAATACTAACTACGGGTTCCATTTTGGAGAATACCTTAAGGACAGCAGATAAGTCTATTTGAGGCCCCATTAATGTTGGAATTTATGTTTTTTCCTGATCTGTGAAATTCTATGACTCTTTAAAAAGCTACATTCTCAGCTTCAGCTAACTAAATGTAATTGATTCATCTTTTTAGTGTGCAAAGTAAGATCAGAGGATTGATTTTCTATTCTGAATTCCTTTGAAAAGCTCATTCCAGTCGTAATATCATAGGCAGCTTGTTCTCCTGTGTGGGGCACTCTCTTAGCAATCTAGTCATTTACCTGAGTCAAAGATCAATTCAATTTTAAAATCACAGACCTTGAAATTTTACAACAAGCCCAATTATCACTTTTAAAAGTCATGATTTAACCATTAAAGAATTCCCAATTAGAAATGCCCAATCTTTCTAGCTTAAATAAATGCTACTTAACTTATGATGAAATCGGCTAGTTTTCAGTATGCTCTGATGTAACATATACTTTATGTTTTCAGATTTGGACTTACACCCTATAATTGTCTCCACATACAGAAAACCCCTCCCAAAGTAACACAGGACTGAGGTGCAAGATAGCCTCCCACCTTTTCTCCACTGTGTCCAGGGAATAGGTCTACTCTTCCGACATTTTTTGCACAAGAGCAGACGCACTATTTTGGAGGCCTGTAAACCTCGTTTCACGAGGAAGAAGGGCTCTTCCAAAGAGAACGTTTTTCCAAAATTCAGTACAGCGTAGACGGGCCAAATTTCAAAAAAGCCTCTTCTGAAAAAAATAATTGGAAAAAGGTATGCAAATTGCAGAGCGCAATTTGCGTACCTTTTTCCGAAAAATAAGTGTAGTGTAGACTTAGCCCTAGTGTGGTTCACTGGTCCATCTAGTGTCCCTTAGGCCACTAGCAGTGAGAGACAGAACAAGGGATTGCTATATCCTAAGCAGAGAACCAGCTGGCTTTATAGCTCAGGCAGTAGAGGCTCCTACACTAAACTCCAGAGATCCCACGTTCAAAGTGCCCTTGTGCAGCCACTCAGGAGAGATTAGCAGAGCACTCACAGCTAAGCTTTTTGTTTCTAGATGTGGTGCTCATTCACATGTGCTTCAGTGCACATGAAAACATTTTATTCTGCACATGAATGGAAAAGATTGGAGAGGACACGGGTCTCCTTCCTGCCTCTTCCCTCAGTGCTGTCTTGTAGAGTGTGAGGTTACATTAACAATGTGTTAACCATTGAGGGCTCAGCTGAGTGCTAATTCATCATTTTGCAGGAAGACTTCCCCTGGGAAATATCCCACCTGATAACATGATTGTTTTAGAGGTTCAGGGAGCGGAGGTCCCTAGATTAAAACTTGTTTAAAACTTATACTGTATAGCAATACAACGACTTGTCTGGTGAAAAAAGAATTCCTTAGAACCTATCCCCCATCAATGATGAATCTACGGTATCCCATTGGAATGCACGACTTCCTCCTGGGGGCAAGCTCAGCTCCAGTACACAAGTGCCAACTTTCAAAAGTCCTGGAAGATGCTCAACTCCACCACCTCAGGCTCCTTCCTCATCCTCTCTCGTCAAGTTGCATTTTTCAAGAAGATAACTACAACATTAAGTGAGGCGTTGCAGTATAAGGACAGCTTTAGATGCTGTAGGTATTGTTCAGCACTGAGACATATTGCATCATTTGATATCATTAAAATAAGATTTATTAAAAATCATGTCTGAAAGCAACTAATGTTTAAGGAACAAAATATTGGATGCTCTCTGCATTGATGATTATAAAATAATATTTCTTCTGCCCTGGGTAAGGATTTTATTCTTTCAAATGATGAGCTGTCATGATTTTCTTTATTAACTCTTTTCATTGAGCAGTTAGGTGGAATCTACTGGATGCCTAGTTTAGGCAGCACCCAAAGACATATTTGATATACAAAATACATCTTATTAGTTTTCAATTTGCCAGTAGCTTAGTTGGAAGATGGACTTAACATTGCTCAGCAGCAGTTAATCAGGGTTCTGAATCCCCAGTATTCTTTTTTATTTTAAAGCACGGTTGTATCATGAGTAATGTGTGAAGGGAAATCATGGTATAAACGTATCCTCATCATCTTGACCCAATGTTGAGAGTTTATTACTCATGAGAGGTGCCAAAATGAAATCCACAAAATGAGCACAGAACAGAACATACCGCAATACTGCAAGTTTCTTTGCCAAGTTGCTTTAAATGTCAGCTGGGGAAGCCAGCTCACTGGGGGGAAAGGTAACTTAATCAAGGTTTCTTAATAAATGGGAACTTTAAGTTGAGCTCCTTGGGCTTTATTTAGGACCCTGTAGTGGGGCTGACAGATTTGCTGGTTTGCAGGGCAAGGTGTGTGTGAGGTCCTGGCTTCAGAAGGGGCAGGTCTGGGAGCAGCCAGTCTGGAGTGCACTGCACTGCTCTTCCCTCCCCGCCTTCTGCTTTAGAGTCACCGGCAGCGTGCCACATTCTGCTTTGGCAGTCATTTAAAGGTCCCATGGCTGCTAGCTGTTGCCACTGCTGTAGAGACAGCAGCACTGGCTGGGAACCTGGGTCAATTTGAATTGCTGCACCCATAGGAAACTGCCAACTTTGCCACTCTCTGGTAGCAGGTCTGGGCATCTGATTAAATGTCTTGATTTCTACAAGTGCAGAGTAAGCGCTGTATTCATAGCCAGGGTATAGTAAGTCTACATAAAACTGATGTCCTTTCATATGGGAGCTGCTGACTGCTCAGCACTTAAAAAAAATCCATCTTTGAGCCTAGGAGTCCAACATAATAAAATTATAAAATATAGTCTTGGTCAAGGAGATATTGGCCTCTCAGCAGTGTCTTGGGGCCATCTAGGCCTCTAATGAGCTAGGTTCTATACCTTCTTCGTAAGAGGCCCTGCCCTAAAGCGCTTATGATCCAATGGACAAGATACAATAAATGGTTATTATTCCTATTTTGTAGATGGGGAAATGCTGCTCAGGGAGATCAAGCGACCTATGCAGTGCAGAGAGTCTGTAGGAGACCTGGAAACTGAACCCAAGACCAGTCCAGGTCCTCAACGACTTTCCTTTTGGTGCCCCTTTGGTCCTCGGTTTCTTCATTAATCCTGCCAGCCAAGGGTGTCAGCTTGCCAGTAACATCCAGTAGTGAATGCAGTTTTTCTCTGAAGTCAATGCTTGTTTCTAATGGCCTGAGAACTCTTTTCATATAGGCTACCAATAGCAATCTGATGGCAATGATTTTCCACACCTGAATTGGTGACCTTGCAACAAAAGCTCTTTGAAAGTGTACTTGGTGTATAGTGAGGTGCTGGAAGTCTGTTTTTAGAAGGGGTATACTAAACAGCCTAACATCACATGCTTATTGCTTAAACAGCTAATTAGGAGAGATGATGCAGCAACTTAATATAAAATGTTCCATCAAGGCAATAGGCTTGAAAATGGGAAAAGTATTACTGTAATAGCTGTAAGGCACACTAACTTTTATTAGTTGTTTACACTTGTGGCAATAACTTTGCCATTCTAGCCAGCAGTCCCAAGCAAGCAACATTTGCCATGTGGAATTTGTATATAAAAGGACTCAACTTCATTAAATATACAACACCACATGACAGTTCAGTAAAATATGGTCTGCACTCTGCAAACGTCACATTTGTCTTTTGATTGACTGTGCTCTCCACCCCTGCTCCCTGCACCTGAACCAGGTCATTTTCTGTGTAGTGTAAGTGCATAATTCTTGCTTTTTATATGCTTCAGCAGAGAGAGAGAAAGCAAAGAATGAATTTATAGCAAGTAAGGGACAGAATAAAGATTACTATCTGATCCCAGTTCACACCTTCAATGTAGTGCAAAGCCAGACACGTTTGATTTTTCTGTTGTTACTCCCAATAGTTTATGTGCAGATTGGCTCTATATATCCTACAGAAACACATCTGAGCTGCTTGCACACAGCCTGAGAATGATCACTTATATAATCCTATGAGGATTTCAAAGTCTTTTTACAAACAGTAACATTGCACTACACCACTGTGACGTAGATACTATTATACCTATTTTATAAATGGGTAAGATGAGATGTAGAGTGGTTAACTGACTTGCTTGAAGTGACAAGTAAGTGACAGAATGAGGAAGAGAATAAAGGAACCCTGATTCCTAGTCCCCAGTTCTAATAATTAAACACTACCACAAAAGGAACATAACCATCATTTTGTGATGCATAATACATATGAAGCAGAGCTGATTAACAAATTCCATCCAGTGGGAAATTCCAGTATTTTGACATTTGTTTTCCTACCAGATCAGGACACTGCACATACCCCCACACATCAAAGAACAATTAAAAACAAATAACTTTTTTCACAATATTAATTTCTATATGCATCTGAGAAACCATTATGCCTCATGGGAGTAATTGAGAGTCCTTCACATCCCCATGTAATTGAGAGTCCTTCGCATCCCCAGTTCACCATGGTCTCTATTCCCTATCACAGAGCCACTGTGATGAATCATGAGAGTCTGATGACTGCCATGCATCATGGGAGATGTAGTTTGGCTGGAGAGAAGTTCCTATTTGGGTGAATGAGGTCATGAGGAAGAGGGGACTACAATTCCCATTGGGCACCATTGCGACTCAGGCAGTAACAGAGATTAATGTGGGCCTGGCCTAACTTTTTGTTTTGATTTTCCTAATGGAAAATCATGCCCTAAAAACCTGACTTTTCTAAAGGAAAGCTTTGATTTTGACAAAACTCCAGCTTCTGCTGGGAAAATGCCTTATTCATTTTTTAGCCAACTTTCCAATGAAGCAAACTGAGTTCTCATGTTTCTAGAGTCCTCTCTGTTAAACATAGATTGGGTTAAGTCTCCAGAATAGCCACGAACATTTAAAATATTGTCAGGGCCCCCAAAATCAAGAGATTGTCTTAGTCATGAGACAATACCCCCCCCCCCCCCCACACACATATTTTGCATCTTTTTATTTACTTTCTGGTTTCTGAGCCTGCAAGGTTCAGATGCGTCACATTTTCAAGCTTTTCTCTGGAACGGTCAGAGATAGAAACGTTCATTTAAAAAGTAAGTTATTAGTCTCTTCTAATCATTTTTCTCCAGAAGTTGAAGCTGTAAGTAAAACAATAGGACACTCACAATAAAAATCACAAGAGTTGATAACATTGATTCCCCTCCTCATATATATATAGAACGAAGCCAAAAAGTTACAATAAGGATGAACGAGACAAGGTGAGTGAGTGAAAGCTTTTATTGGAAACCGGTGGAAAAAAACCAAGGTTTGGCTCTTCACAGGACTTTTCGGAGACCAGGGGAATACACAGATACTACCTCACCCACCTTCTCTCACATATTCTGGGACTAACACAGTTGCAATACCACAAACACCCAGGATATCACAACAAAGTTAATCAAAATCTGTTCACTATCCTTGAACTAATATTGCTAGCCACAGTTTTAGATGGGCTGTCCATCATTATTTGTCATTTAAGCCCTTTAACCTTTTATTAACTTCTTAAATACCAAAGCTCTAGAAGGCATGTAATATAAAATCTGCTATAAAAATCTAGTATAGTAAAACACTAGATTCAAGACGCTATGTTTAAATACTGATTCCCCTTGAAAATTTGGCAGAGGACAATAGGTGTTGGGCAATCATTCTTAATCACTTCATTTATATGCAAAACCATGTGCTTTACCATGTACCCATCAACCTAATGAAAGCCATTTCTTCAGGTTTAAAGTCTTTAAATTACTCCAGATAACAGAATGCTATAGTAAAAGTGATGCCCTCTCAGCTATTAATGTTAAAAATCACTTTGGAACTTCAGTATAAGGTTCCAATGTTCTTCCAACTACTAGGCAATAAAAAAAATTAAATAGTAAAAAGAGCAACAAAAGCTATAACTCTATAGTTGTCTCACTTCCGGGACTTAATGATAAAATACTCTACTTCCAGTAGCAAGGGTAACTTTCTACACTACTCTGAGGATCAACAGTGCAGCAATCAATCCACAGGCTGTCGATTTATTGTGTCTGCTTAGATGTAATAAATTGATCTTCAAGTGTGCTCCCGTCAATGCTGGTACTCCACCAAGGTGAGAAGAATAGCCAGCATCGACAGGGGAGAAGCCCTCATGACCTTACCACATGTAAGATGTCATGGGGAGGATGTCAGCTTCAGCTTGTCTATTTGCATAGCTGATAGAAATATATTGATGGTGCCCATTAGTGTAGACAAGGTGAAGGAGAGGGGAATTCTTGTTACAAAACAGTGGGCCAGATACCCAGCTCCAGCTGAGCTGATTTTAACACATGACTGAGGGTGCGGGGGTAGGGCATCAGGGAGAAGGCATCTCAGAGTACATCTATGCTAGTAACTGTACAAATAGCCATATCTTCCCCTGCCTCCCGTTGTTCCTGCTGAAACCCCTGAAACACAGCTTAAGGTGAACAGAGGGCAAGCTCACATTCCCGGCTGATGCCATCCCAGTGCCAGAACAGATGAAGCACTAGAGGTTCCCAAACAGGAAGGCTAAAGAATCAAATTTAGTTGGGCAATGTGCCCTTCATGAACCTCTCGGGGCTTACTGTCTGATCCAGTCCACAGGACTGGAAAACAACTTCGTTTTTCTGTCCTGGTACTTTGAAAAAATCACTATGTTCTTGAACTATAGGTCATGTTTAAAGAAACTGTAAACACATAATATAGCCCTAGGAAGAAATTCCTAATCTCTCTCCCCCCATCCTGAGACATTATGAACATTTAAAGTTGTTCAAAGCACAACTAAATATTTCTCACTATTATATGCCTCTGCTCCTTCCTCGTGTGATGCAAATGGTTTCTGATAATAAAGCATGTTGGACAATTTACATTTGTGGGAAGTTCAAAAGTGCCAAAAATGAAACCTTCTACTGCAAAGTAATGGGAAGTGTGCGTGTGGGGGGGGGGGGGGGGGAGAAAGATTCTTAGCTTCTTCCAAAGGCATAACATATATTCTCTCTTTAAATTGACACAGGATCTTTGGCTGCCTAGGGGTAAACCCTGCCCTAAGAGGGCAGGAACAGTACCGAGAGGCTAAGGTAGATGAAAAAAAGGCCCTGGAGGACCTGCTTATAGAGGTGGACAGGAGAAGTCAGGAGCAATTTGAGTTCCTCAGGACAAGGGAGGATGAGAGACTCTTAAACCAGTTCCTGGAGTTGGAGACATGGCCTGGAGGACACAAACATTCCTTAATGGAAAAGCTAAGTGGACTGATGGCCGATCCATTTGCTGCATAGGCCCCAGAGCCATCCCATTATCTGCGGATGCTACCACCAATCAGGGTATTCTCTGGTCTGGAGAGCCTCATACATATTATTCTACTGTCCAGTCAGAAGAGAATGTTGAGCCTGCAGGAAATCCATAATGTCCATATGAAAGGACATTTTCCTCACACACCAGAGCCTAGGGGGGCCCAGGCTAGTAGGTTTTATGGATGCCCCAAGTCTCTGGGGTGGGGCCAAAATGAGGAGTTTAGTGTGTGAAATGGGGCTGCTGGAAAGTGGGTTTGGGGTATGAGGGAGGTGCAGGAGTAGAGTGGAGGTGCAGGATCTGGACAGATTAAGGCTGGGGATTTAGGGTGGAGGTTCTGCAGGAGGTAGGGAGCAGAAGCGGAGTGGGGAGTGCAGGAGCAGGCTGGGGATTCAGGGTGGGGGGTCAAGGTGGGAGGTAGGGTGCAGAAGGGAGGTACAGGAGTGAAGTGAGGGTGAGGGGTCAGGGCAGGAGAAAGGGTCCATGAGTAGATTGGGAATGCGGGGTCTGGGCAATGTGGGGGTGCTTATCTGGCACAGCTCCCCAGGGACACACATGGCTCCAGGGACCCCACCACTCCCAGGCTCTGCACCCTGCTCCTCCTATTGCCTGCAATTATGCCCCAAGTGGTGGGGGGAAAGCCTCCAACTAGCACTCTGCTGCGTTGCCATTTCCCCAGCTGTGGGGGGTGGGGGGTGGGAGGGGGGAGAAGCAGCAGCAGCAGCAGCAGCAAGTGGAGTTTGTTCCAGTGCTCCGTAAGGCAGAGCCCATGGGTTGGATCCTGCCCGGCTTGCCTGACTGCAACTTGAGAGTTTCAGGGCTCTCTCTCCCTCGTCTGCCCCTCCCCAAACAGTAGGAAACCAGCACTGTTGCTCCCACCCTGTGGGGAGGACCATGGCAGGAGGGGAAGGCTGCAGGGCTGGAGTGTCAGCACCAGCTCCCTGATGTTTGGGGGGGGGGAAGCCCTGAGCCTCGGCAGCCAGATCCAGACAAGCGAGGGACCGAAGCCAGCTCCCGTTGCATAGGCTGCCCACCACTGTGCTAGGGATACACAGGAGGAGCTGAGGAGAAGAGATTATACGTTTTCTGTGCTGTTGAAAACACTCCTTTTCAGTGACACAGATATCTTACACCTAGGCCACAAAGGGTGGATCAATTTGTTTCTTAATATCTGTAATGAACATGTTGAAATATAACAAACAAATACTGGCAATCACACAGCATCTGCCAATACTCTTCCCAAACTACCCCCACCCACCTTGAGCACTTTCAAATACACCAGGGATTAGTGGGCTCTACAAAGCTGTGAATTGTTCTCGGCAGTGCTGACAATCCGAAATCCCTCCATTAGTATGATGGCTGCATTTCTTCCCTCCCCTTGCAAATCCCTCATAAACATGTTATATTTATGTATTCCCATTGATAGCGGTTTCAAGAGAAGTGAGAATTGTGTCAAGCACTTAAGACCAAAAAAATTATGCAGGCATAATTTTGACAGCATGTCTCCATCATGGGGAAAACTCCATGCAGTGCGAGAGATTCGGTGCAAACTACTCAAACAACTCCCTGAAGGTTTGTTTCCCCATTGAGACACTCTGAAAACATGCTTGGTCATCACAAGTTTCCAAACACGATTCCACCAGATACACTGGTTGTGAAACAGCCCACCTGAAAGCAGACTGCAATGTTAACAGCCACTATGTCTATCCAGTCTGACATGAATTATTTCTGTCCCTCAAGGATGCTTGTTTTCTAGGATTCAGAAAAAAAACCTGCCCAAATTTCACCTAGCACCTTGCCTATCACCCAGTCCTCCACCTAACCAACTCACAATGAGGAGAAGTGGGAAGACATTTTAATCCAATAGATTCATGTTTTCAGCCCAGTTTGGCAGGGAATAAAAGCAAGGGCGGGGGGGGGGGGGGGGGGGGAGGAGGGAAGGGGCAACATTATCAGGACCAGCCATCAGCAAGTGTGTGAAAGCGGGAAACAGCGCTAAAAAACAAACAAAATGTCTGTGTTGCATACACAACCCTGGGATAGCAGCCCAGAAATGGTAGCACTAGCCTTGTGTATTTAGAGCAGCAGTGTGTACACAGGTATGTGTACACAGCATAGCTTCTGTGGACAGGTATAGGGAGCACAAGCGATCGTGAACACAATCGAGTACTCAGGGACATGTGTCAATGCAGACATAGCCCTAGACTCCATTTCACCAGTCAGAAATAACTCTGGTGTTATGTCTTAATGGCATCTTCTCACCCTGTACCTGGAGGTTTTGGAAGAAATAGGAGATATGGAGCAAACTTGATGGCAACAAGGGACTGTCCCTATGCCCTGGCTCATCTGTTAAGGCAGCTCCCCAATTCCTTTGTGAACATCTGGCAGCACAGAAGAATGGAACTCAGGAGGGGCAATTATCTTAGGGTACGTCTAGACTACTGCGTTTTGTCGACGGAAGTTTTGTCGACAGATACTGTCGACAAAACTTCCGTCGACAATTTGCATCCAGACACATGGAGTTCTGTCGACAAAGCAAGCCGCTTTGTCGACAGAACTCCGTAGTCTGGACGCAGTGTTACAGGCAATAACACCTTCTGTCGACAGAGTTCTGTCGACAGAAAGTGTTATGCCTCGTACAATGAGGTATACCAGCGTCGACAAAACCGCGGAGTTCTGTCGACGTTATGTCGACAGAACTCCGCGGTAGTGTAGACGCTGGTATTGTTTTGTCGACAAAAGTCCACTTTTGTCGACAAAACTAGGTAGTCTAGACACACCCTAAAACTACCTGGAGAATTGAGATCAGTTGTCCTGGGCTACTTACTTGTTTATCAAGGGCCCAGCAGACATTTGCTGATATATAAATAATACATTTAGAAGCGGTTTTCAATATTTTAAGCACTATCGGGTCTAGCAATTGCTAGAGCCACCATTTAAAATTGTCACGATACAAGCACAGATTTCAAAATTTAACTGACATTTCAAACCTTCCAATAGCTACTATTGAGAACACTGTTCACCTCTAAGCTGTTGCCGGAGTCTCAAGATTTCTATGTAATTTCTGATTGATAATTACTTTTATTGTCTTTCATATATGGTAAAACATGTAACGATTTTCTCCTCTCTGTGATTAGACGTAGTCCTTTCAATAGCTTTGATAAACACTTCAGTTTTCCTTTAATTGTTAACCCAATGAAATCTCTTGGCATTTATTATTTTTTCCCCCTTGCCAGAAACTTCTAAACGTTTAAAAAGGATGACGTCCATGCAAGTGAATTCCAGAAATGAGAACTCCAGTGTTCATGCTGAAAGTCAATATAAATCACAAAGTTGCATTCCGCTAATGAGATAACTGGGAATATCTTGATGATTTTGGGACGTATTCTCCTGCACATGTGCCACCTGAAATGGCAAGTGAAAACTCCCAATAGCAATAGAAAAATCAGCATTCTAATGAGCATGGAAATAGATATTTAGAGGCATAAAAGACCTGCCTATTCAGAACATGTAAGGGCTTCTTAGTTGTGTAATGGAGTTGAGACTGACTGCCACAGCGCCTCCTGCCAGTCACCTTGGGAATTAGCTCTTCAGCACGACAGCATCTTCTGCTGGCTGGTACTCACCCTCATTTATCTTGTCTTCAGTATTCTGGGGTCCTCCCCTCACAGGGAACCCCAGTCCCCTGCACCTGTTTTGCCTCAGTGACCAGCCAGTTGTCATCTAGCCCTTGCCTGAGGGACAAACTGCAGTCTGAAATGGCCACTCATCATTGGCAAGGGGAAGAGGGTGGGGCCTGTTGTCTTCTGTTGCACTGGCTGCCTCCCTGCAGCCTTAGTACCCTCAGGCCCTGAGAGCAAGGCCTCAGTCTGGGAGTTTGCCTGGCCAGAGCTCCCTAACTCTGTCTGCCTTTCCCTGGCACTTCTCTAGGCTACCTGCTGCCAGGTCCTTCCTGCTCCCCAGCTGGAACAAGAGTGTCGTCCTCTTTTCCTCTTCTCCAGGAGCTCTTATTTATACAAGCCCACCTGAGCCCTAATTATCTGCAGTCCCACCTGTGTCTGCTCCTCAGCCTCCCTAGACTGGTTTTAACCCTTGTAGGGCTAGTGTGGGGGCAGGTACACCCTCACCATTTGAGTTTCCCCAATTTTAATGTTAATTAAGAGATTTAGCCCTTCTGATTGGGAAGATGGCCACTGGAACATTAGGTGCCGGGAGTTGTCTTAAATTAGAACCTGACTGATTGAAACTATATTAAGGGCCAAATCCCACACGTCCCTTTATACTGCCCAAATAAATGGGTTGGGAGATATTTGGAATAGGTGGGATGAGCAGTGGCAGAGACACAGCAAGTCTCATGATGTGGCCCTCCTTGGGTATAGCGCCACCCACAAACACATCCAACTCTTCCCTAGCTTGTTTCAAGCTCAAATCTAAGCCTCTGTTGTGAAGCTCCTTGCTTTGCAAAGTGCCCAACCCACACCAGGGATCTACATTATCCACAAAAACATTGTAGGGAGGTGTGAGACTGTCTTCCATTCATTTCAGTGAGCATTACTCCTGGAAACAAATCACCACAATGCAAACAGCGCTATTAACCACGTCACTTCCAGCACTCACTATGGCTGGTAGGCACTACTGTGCCAATGCCACACCCATATAGGAAGGGGCACAGTCTGGAGTCGATTGGTTTCATCACTACTTTATAGAAGTATGAAAATGACCCCTGCACAATTCCTCAGCCCATCTCCTTGGAGATGAGGATTTGGTTCCTTAATATTTTTGATGGACACTTTTTATGTAATTATACTATCTGATATTGAAATGTACGAGTAGGGGCAGAAAGAATAAAGCAATTTCTACCTCCTGGAATATTCCCACAGATTAAGCATTAGAAAATGGATATACATGTAGGAAAGAATCCCCTCAAAATTTTGCCAACATACCCTCCACATTCCTATAGTTTGTGTAATAATAAGCAACCAAGACAATGTTCCCTTCTTAGCAACCAGTACGCTACTTTTAATAGCTATTAGAATTGACTTCACATGATGAAATTCACTAGAAAATTAAACTGCTCAGCAATCAACTTGTGTTACTTTGTTCAGGTACACATGAATTACTCCCATTTGATTGATAAAATGATTTTATATTTTTCATTTTCACTGTTGTCTCATTCAATTAAAGTGGCATCTTTTCAAGTGGAATTAGGAAGACTGTACTGTAATTCTGTTTCAGCTTCTCATGCTAGTTGACAGACCAGGGAATATTACTCTTCCAAAATTATGTTATATGGATCGTATCATTCCATTTATTTCAGTAGAATGGAACCTGTGGCATTCTTGTTATATCTGAAAGTGGGAAGAAATGACTTTCACATCTCATTCTCTCAACTACAGTTACAAGTGCCTATTTGGCCTGCAAATATGTTGGTTTATCATAGTACAAAAGGCTTCACATCACACACAACAGAAATCTGTTAGCTAGTTTTGTATATGGCTGCAATTTTCATTAGCACAAAATTTGCCATAGCAAGGTGAATTCTGCTCTCATTTACACAGTGTGCCTGTCTGGTCCCTCAGATTTGCATCTATGCAACAAAGCAAGCAGTCTCAAGGGCTACATCTAGACTACAAGCCTCTTTTGAAAGAGGCTTTTTCGAAATAATCTTTCGGAAAAGCTTCTTTCAAAAGACATCATCTAGACAGCAACCACTATTTTTGAAAAAGCAAGCTGCTTTTTTGAAAGAAAGCACCCAGGCAGTCTGGATGCTCTCTTTTGAAAAAGCACTGTTTACATTCAATAACGCTTTTTTTTTTTTTCAAAAGAACACTTTCGGAAAAAGGCGTTATTCCTTGTAAAATGAGGTTTTCCATGAAAAAACTGCTGTGTTCTTTTGATTTAATTTTGAAAGAACATGACAGCAATCTAGACACAGGTGAAGTTTTTTCGAAAAAAACTTAAAAAAAAACCCTGTAGTCTAGGCACACCCAAGATCTCTCATACCAATCTAGAAAAGAGTAGGGTAGAGTCCCTGCAGTGGAAGGACCCAGGAAATGCCAGATGCCATAGGATGCTGGTGAAGTTGTTGAAGCAAATTTTGTATTAACCACATTTGGTAATTCACGTTGAGTGGTTCTGTGAGTTCTCACACAATATTATTCTCCAAAGAATAAGCATTTTCTATAATTAACAGATAAAGCTCAAATTCTTATCCATATCAGTGGCTGCAGCCACGGAGCAATAAGTGTGATTTAAACGTATGGGGGGGTGCAAAGGTGACTTTAAGGCATCTTTGCAGTAACTCAGTCCAGGAGCTGCAGTCCCCAAGAATACATTAGAGCAGCCTATTGTAAATTATGCTCCCTGTCAGTAACCCCAAGAAGATGGGAATTTCTAGAACATAAGGAATCCCATATACTATTTTTTTTCCCTGTCAAGACCCCAAGCAAGTGAATCATCACTGCTAGAGGATTCTTTATGTTGGGAGTTCTTCTTAGGGCCTTCTATACTGTACCCTCAGTGCATTTGAAGAGTACCAGAATAGATTTCAGGCGATGGACAAAACTGCATGAAATGGAACACAGATACAGAAGAACAAAGTTATTTCTATGGCGTTGTTGACAAAAATGCAGAGAAATTTTGCATGCCGGCTTCAAACCAGAGGATGCATTTTTCTTGCAGCTCACTGAAAAATTCAGAGTGGAGCTTTTAAATTTTATTTGATATTGTTTAAATGACCTCTTTGCATCTAACAATAGCAAACAACAAGCTAGCCATAAATCATTTTGGCTTGATTTTCTCTTGATAATTATTTATTGATCTGCCCCCAAATGAAATAGATAAATACTGAGATAGATTAAAAAAAAGTAAATGAATGAATACAATAGCCTATTTAGCTGGAAATCTTAAACATTCAGAATGTCTTTCTCTGGTAGGGCAGCTGTGGTAAGGGATCATAGTTCTGCTTCAGCAAAAATGGTCTTAGCATAACAATGCAATTTCTTTCTTATTTTCTCTCTAAACCTATTCCATCTCCCTTCTAGCCTAGAGAACTAATGGCATTTTATTGGCCAGACAGTACTGCTGTGTAGGGCAACAGATTCAACAGCCTCCCATTCTCTCTTGAGATGGGATAACTGTGATGATAAATGGTAGTTTGAGATTAAGATAGCGTCTGACTTCCAACAGCTAGGTCTACACAATTTATCACTCCTGAGTGTAATGGGCAACACCACATTTAATAAGCAATCCCCAGTCTAAAGTTTGGACAGAAGGCTACAATATAATTTTTGTTGTTGTTTAAACAGAGACACTTCTGTGATACACTAGAGATGAGTTTAGTTCCATGTGTTACAGCATATAGATATAAGGCTTGGTTGAAAGTTTTCCAACAAATTCATTTTCCTAACAAGACATTATTTTTTTTAATCTGATTAAACTGTTTCTGTGAACTACTTTTTTTGCAATTTCACAAGAAAAAAATTTCTCCAAAACCAGAAAGCTTTGTTTTTCAACAACAACTTATTCTTTTTCTGTGAAAAGCTTATTTTTACTTTCATTATTTTGCAGGGAAAAATTTCTACTCAGCCCTAGGAGATTGTCAGTCATTCATAATCTATCTGGATTAAATTATGGGAGTTCCTTAGAGGGCCCATTTCCTCATGCTGCTGAAACAAGGGAGGCTGTTGAATAAGTAGTTCCCAATTGGCTAAATTGTGATCCCGTTTCTACAGCTGTTTTGAATCATCCCACAGTAGATCTATTAGCAAATGGCCCAATAATACTTCTCTATAAATTCTATGGAAAGCCACCCATTTGGACACATTCTGGGTAGACATTTTAGATCTTCAAGGGGTAGCTGAGTTAGTCTGTTACAGGGAAAAAAAGCAAGCAAATGGTCTGGTAGCACTTTATAGACTAACAAAACATGTAGATGGTATCATGAGCTTTCGTGGGCGCAGCCCACTTCTTCAGATGACCGGAGTTATGACTAGGGGATAAGAAAACCCAAAATAAATAGGAGAATGGGGAGGGGGGAAAGAAAGATGCTCTGTCGCCCACCCCACTACCTCTATACATAAAGTATCGGGAGAAAGAGTGATAAACCTGAGTAGATAAAGATCAAAGTCAGTGGATAGATTGCTAAGGCTAACAGCTTTCTGAATGGTATCCTTCCTGCTTTAGCAATCTATCCACTGACTTTGATCTTTATCTACTCAGGTTTAGCACCCTTTCTCCTGATACTTTATGTATAGAGGTAGGGGGCTGGGCAACAAAGCATCTTTCTCTCCTCCCTTCTCCTATGTATTTCGAGTTTTCTTATCCCCTAGTCATAACTCCGGTCATCTGAAGAAGTGGGCTGTGCCCACGAAAGCCCGTGATACCATCTGCATCAGTGGTCCCCAACCATTTGAGGTTGCTGGGCGCCAGGGGACGTGGCCATTCGCCCGCTGGGCACCAGAGGGCAGGGACACTTCGCCCCGCGCCTGGGGCCGGCGCCCCTCTCCCTCCAAGCACCACGCGCCCGGGGCCAGTGCTCCCCGCATGCGCCACGTGCCCAGAACACGGGCGGCCAATCCGCGGTGCTCCCGGGGCCGGTGCTCACCGTGCACCGGCTCCAGCACCATGCATGTGCCATGTGCCCGGGGCCAGGCCAGCCCCGAGCACTTGGTGGGCGCACACAAATGCCCCCACGGGCGCCATGGCACCCACGGGCACCATGTTGGGGACCACTGATCTACATGTTTTGTTAGTCTATAAAGTGCTATCAGACCATTTGCTTGCTATTTTAGATCTTGTTGGTCAAGTATAATTGTCTGCAGAAAAATGCAGAATACAGAGTAGTTAAAGTGCTTTGGAGTTATAGCTGTACAAATGGGATAAGTAGCAAATATCCTCTTTTAACCCCAAAAAGATGAAACTACCTCAGCAGCAAAAAGATTCAGTTAATTCCCTCATTTCCATGCAACAGAGCAAGAAATGGGTACATGACTGTGACCCTGATCCCTTGCACACCAGCAAGTGCCAGGAGGCTGGCACTTGGGGAGTTCCCAATAAACTTTTCCTAGATTTTACTGACACATGTTCTGCCCATAACACTCAGGTGGTGAGATCTTCTCCTGCCTTTTACAGGCTTATTTCCAATCACTGCTTCTTGAGCATCTACCAGCTTCCTCACCCATCTATCCAGATAGAACTCCAAATTGTGAGCCTTGACTGAGTTAATAGTTTCATGGATAACTTACAGAATCATGATATTGATTTAGACAAAAATGAAGAATATGCAGGATAGTCATTAATAACAATAAAAATGTTGGAAGGGATAATAAACATTGTGCTTCAGTGTTTAAGCTAATCTTCAGTTATTAGGGAGCAGGATGAGATTTAATATGGCAGGACATCTGCTACTGCATGTTTTTTATTCCATTCTCTAACAGCGGCTTCTCAATGTCACTATTACTGTACCCCTTTCTGGAATCTGATGTGTCTTGTGTACCCCCAAGTTTTACCTCACTTAAAAACTACTTGCTTACAATATCAAATATCAAAATATGAATGTGTCACAGTGCAAGATCGCTGGCTCTCTTATTTGATAATTATATGGTCAAATAAAACTGAAATATAAATATTATACTTATAGGGTAGTGTAAGTATATGCTGCAGTATAAACAAGTCACTGTCCATACGAAATTTTAGTCTGTACTGACTGGGCAAATGGCTAGATGAGTCAATGTGCCCCCTGGAAGACCTCTGCATACCGCAAGGGTTCTCTAGTTGAGAACCACTGCTCTAAAAGCATCAGGTACTGACCACTGTCAGACAGGATATTGGACTAGATTGACCATGGGTCTGATCCAGCCTGTCCGTTTGTATTATGATGGTTCTTACTCACAAATCCAAAAGGAGGGTGGACCAAAGCTGTTTAAAACAAAACAAAACAAAAATGGGGAAAATGTTAAAAATATCTTTCCTTGGTTTTTAGAAGTTGGCAAGAACACAATAGATCCTTGTTTCTTGCACTCTTTCCAGAGACCAATATCCTGTGGTGTTTTAACTGCACGGTTTTAGAATTCTCTAAATTTTTCCATGCTGATGGGTTTTAATATTCTCTGTCATTGCACCTTCTTCACTTGGGTAAGCATGTTCAGGCTTTATACTATATTACTCCTTGTGTTGCTTCCTTATTTTGTATGCTACAAGGAACAAACAGAGCACTGAATTTAAATTAAAGCCCCTCCTCTTCACTGTTTTTCCTTCAAGGAAAACATTTAAGGCCTGATTAATGGTCCTTTTCCTGTTTTGAACCTAGGATTTTGAATCCATTTCTGCTTAGAGGCTGTTTAATCCAAACACACAGCCCGGAGACCCCCATTGACTCCAAAGCCTGTTGACTCACCCAAAATTACACAGAAAGGGCAGGGAAGTATAGATCTGAACTCAGATCTCTTGAGCCCCAGTCTAGCACCTTAGTGAGCCTTCCTCACTATCTTCTATAAACCCTTAATGCTTTTTATTTCCTATAAGGCCCATAATATTACTGATAGATTGAGGATAGTTTTAATTTACCTTCCTTTTGTGAGTAGCTCAAGGCTGCTTATTTTAGAAGATGAGTGCAATCACACATCTGAGATTCTTATTGCCAGAGGGTTTCAATACAGTAACATGCCCACTAAATAAAACTTAACACACACACAAAAAAACAGGTTCCCTGAAAAATATTAGGTTTGCTATATTTCAATAAATGGCTCTCTTCTGTTAGCTCTGCAAATTATGACTTGTGCAAGGGATAGTCATCAAGCAGAACCCACTTTGGCATGGAATTCTGAAAGACGTGTTTTTAAAAATTTACAACATTTTCAAATGTCACATTTTAAGAGTACATGTACAAACTGAATGCTAACAGACGCCTCACCCGGTGCATGTATTCACATATATTAATGAGACAGGGCCTCAACGGGGGGATCATAATGCTTCAATGGATGCTATTTCTGTTCACCTGTTACAGCTAACTACATATCCTGACCCTACACAGAAAACATTCCTGATATCAGAGATAATTGACTTTATGGAGCAGTGCTGTCCCTGAAAGGGACTTGTACGAGCTCTCTTTCACTGAGTTTGCCAACTGTTGCTTGTCAGCTTCTCTACTATTATTTCATTGTCATTATCCTCATCATGAGTTATAGACCTGTTACAAATAATTTGAATGACCTCTATTTCTCCCCTCCCCCCATTATTCTTTAGAACCTGATGTGTTCATTTCATTTTTTAACATTTTTTTTTTAGCAAAGTATTCATTTAAAATGCGTGCACTGTCTGGAAGCAAATTACTAGGGTAAAAGGGCATTTCAAGATGATTGAAAATGTGCCTCTCAAGCTGTTGCTTTTTCAATTTCCCAACTGGTATTGCTGAAAAGGTGGTTAGGAAATGCTATTTTAAAGGCAAACACTTTTTCCATCTCAGCGTTCTTCTCTTTGTATCCATCTCCTCATTCAGATATCTTGATGAAATAAATAGCTATGCTTATAAGTGAGAGATTCAGGATCTATCTATGGGGAGGTTGCTTATTTGTATTTGAAACAGGTCTTTACAGCAGGTGCACAATGAAGTTCACAACTGGGCACAGAAATAAGTCTACACTGTGTAGCTGCAGTGATAGTAATTACAAAAAGGGGCAGGTTTTGTATGTTTGATTTGAAAGACATACATAGTATTCTCTGTATTTGAAAAAGAACTTGAGCCCTTTAGACACAAATATGTTCAAGGCTGATATGTAAGCTGCCTGATTTGCAGTTCACCAGCTTCCTCCTGAGCAGTAGAGTCAAGGGTGCCCTGCACCATCACCTGGCTGTCTATCCTGGCTCAGTAGCTATTCGGCCTCTGCCCCATCCCCTGGCCACACTCCAGCCCCTGCTCACCAAGAGGTGGTGAAGACTCAGAGGGAGCAGGGAGCAGCAGCACAGCAGACAGCTGGAGAGAAGCAGCTCTTCACTCTTGAACGCATTGCTTCTCTCTGGTGGCTTCCTGCTGTTCCTTCCAAGTCCTCTGTCCCCACGTCTCCCTCCCAGCCATGCTCCAGGTTGCCAACTCTCTCGGCTCACTGCAGTAAATACTGGGTCCCTCTGATCTGGGGGAGTTGGCAAGCCCTTTCCTCCACAGCTTTCCCCATGGGAAGCAGCCAATCCCTCCACCTCTAAGCACCTGCACCTGTTGGCATAAGCATTAATAAGCATAATGCTATGTTGCCAGGAGAGCTTCTCACACTCACATGGCCTCTGCCACTTGTGGCGGTGGATTTTTATGCAGATGGGTGAGCTCTTTCCTGGTAGCAGAGTACTCTGTACCAGTACAGGCATATCACCACAGCTCTGTAAGCATAGATATATTCTAAATTACAGTAATCCTCCTGGAGTGTCTGATGTACTGCCTAGAGTCTTTGCAGGTACGGTGTACCGCAGCCAGCTCGACCACTGATACACTCCTGTCTCTAGCCCATCCTCACACACTGGGTCCTTTGAAAACAGCTATACTAGAGCAACTCTCTCAGGAACAGGGTCTTTTAGGGCCCTTTTATGAACATAAGAATGGCCATACTGGGTCAGACCAAAGGTCCATCCAGCCTAGCAGCCAACCAATGCCACAGAGGGAGTGAACAGAACAGGCAATCACCACATGATCCCTCTCCTGTCATCCATTTCCAGCCTCTAACAAACAGAGGCTAGGGACACCATTTCTACCCATCCTGGCTAATAGCCATTGATGGACCTAACCTCCATGAATCTATCTAGTTCTGTTCTGAACACTGTTCAAGTTCTAGTCTTCACAACATCCTCTGGCAAGGAGTTCCACAGGTTGACTAAGTGCTACGTGAAGAAAAACTTGTGTTTGTTTTAAATCTACTTCCTATTAATTTCATTTGGTGACCCCTAGTTCTTATATTATGGGAACAAGTAAATAATTTTTCCTTATTCACTTTTTCCACATCAGACATGATTGTATAGATCTGTATCATATCCTCCCTTAGTCTCCTCTTTTCTAAGCTGAAAAAGTCCCAGTTTCTTTAATCTCTCTTCATATGGGACCCGTTCCAAACCTCTAATTTTTGTTACCCTTTTCTGAACCTTTTCCAAATGTCAATATATCTTTTTTGAGATGAGGCAACCACATCTGTACGCAGTATTCTAGATGTGGCCGTACCATGGTTTTATATAGAGGCAATAAGATATTCGCAGTCTTATACACTATCCCCTTCAAAAGGATTCCTAGCATTCTGTTAGCTTTTTTGACTGTGCTGCACTCTGAGTGGATGTTTTCAGAGCACTAACTACAATGATTCCAAGAACTCTCTCAAGCAGTTAAATTAGTCCCCATCATATTGTACGTATAGTTGGGATTATTTTTTCCCCAACATGCCTTACTTTACATTTATCAACATTAAATTTCATTTGCCATTTGGTTGCCCAATCACTTAGTTTGGTGAGATCTTTTTGAAGCTCTTCAGTCTGCTTTGGTCTTAACTATCTTGAGCAGTTTGGTATCATCTGCAATGCCAACTCACTGTTTACCTCTTTCTCCAGATCACTTATAAATAAGTTGAATAGGATGGGACCCAGGACAGTCTCTTGGGGGACACCACTAGTTACCTCTTTTCATTCTGAAAACTGTTTATTCCTACCCTTTGGTTCCTGTCTTTTAACCAATTACCTATCCATGAGAGGACCTTCCCTCTTATCCCATGACAACTTACTTAAGAGCCTTATGCCACTCCAGCTCTTTTGGGCAGCATGAAGCTTTGAGAAATTTTAGGACAACTTTTGAATTCTGTTTATATTACGAACTCTGTATGCTTATGGATGTATGGTTTCCTTTCCAACCCTTTACTGATGTAGGAATACAGAAGAGACCAGATTCTGGATGCCCACCCCAAATAACCAGTTAAATCATCAACAATTGAAAGACTTTGCCCTGGTAGAACAACAGGTATGTCTATAGAATGGCTAAGCAGAGGGAAGCTGGTTCTCCCACGTTTGCTTGCAAAGGAATGGAGAATAGGGAAAAGAGAGTAGTGCAGGGGAGACAACGAAGAGCCATGCTGTTAGGGTTGCCAAAAGGACAGAGACGAGGGAATCTTTTGACGCCAGGCCAGCCTGAGGTGAAGGGAACATGCCACAGGAGTTTGACAGGAAACACCATGATCCCAAAGAGACATCTCAGCTAGAGGAGTGAGGTCCTGGATAAGGGACATGTGACCAGAAAGAACACCAATCAAATCTCAGAGCATGCTCAAGGTTGGTGAGGACACGGAAGGAGCAAACTATGGATAGATGTTTCTGATTTTGCCTAGAGCTGGATGCCTCTAGTATTGTGTGAAGGAGAACCTGATTGCTTTTGGGACCTCTCTGCAAAGTCTGTCTTGCTCTCTCATATGTGCCTGAAGGGACAAACTATACACCAGAGTATTCACACTGCAGAGTTCTGGGGAAAAGGGTGCTAGAGAAATTGGACCGTCAGCGTGTTTCTCAGCTGCCTAGAATAGGTACCAGACCCAATCTATGCCTCAGAAGTGAACCAAAAGGCTATGTGTAGCTACACACTGCGGTGACAAGGAAGCTCTCTCCACACTGCAGTGGTGGTTACACAAGTGAGTGAAGGGTTCTAGCCTGGCAGAAGTTACAGAAGCCCCCTCCAGTGGGGAAAGATGCCAGCAGCAGGATACTACTAAATATGGCAGGGTAGATATATAGGGAACACACTGCTTGTGCTCAGAGAACCATGTAGGGCATCTACCTGAGAGGTTCAGGTGTGTCTTCACTCACCCAAGCAGTGCCTCTGTTTACACAGCTATTGATAGTTGTGCTGTTGGGTCATGCACCGTACAGGCCACACTGTAAGGGGTGTGTAGTGTTCACATACCACCAAGGCAGCACGTGGGTCCAAAGAGCTGTCTGCTGAGCATCCAACAGGGGAAGTGTCCTACAATCCAAGGGGAGCCGGTCTGAAGATGTCCTGCCATACAGAGCCCTCTTGAAAACCTATCTCCATCTGCGGGTGCCGAACCTTCTAAAAATTATGACCATGATACACAAGAGTATGGGACTCAGACCATGTAAAAGTAGGATCTGGTAAAGTTGACGTTGCAGGATAGCTCCTAAAGGCCATCTTCTACTGACCAGTCAGTTCCGAATTTCATTGCAAAACTTATTTTGTTCACAATTTATCAGGTCTGCATGGCAATTAAACTAATTAAAATTGGAGTGAAAATCCCAGATCAAGTTTTAGTCATTTCCTGAGCCCCCTCCTTCTATGTCATCAACCACCATTTGGTCTTATTTTTAATAACGTTCATCTGAGATTGTTTTTACTGATTTCTACTACTCATTCCCAGGGCTTTTTATGACGGTACTCAGTGCTGTGAGTTTGTAATTTTATGAATGAATCAATGAAAGCATGTCATCAAGCATACCCTTAGCTCCATCACTACTAGCAGTTCAGCAGCAATATACTATTCTGTCAATAGCACATCTTAAAGGGGGATTTCAGTTGCTGGGGTACAGTCTATAGCCCTACTGCTGCCACAGCAGGGCTAAAGAGCTCCTGCCATTTCCCTCAATTCCATGGTGCCAGAAATAAATGTAAATCCTGGGGTACTGGGATAAGGAGAGGTGGTCGGCACATGTCATTTAAGTAGGCTGTTTTGTCAAAGCATGTCAGTTTCCGCGAAAAACTTTTGCCAGGAGTCCCGACAGCTGGGTGGAGTAGGGAACTGGTCTGGGGTGTGGGAGACTTGGGTTCATGGTCTTGGTTAAAGTGATATGGATTGAAAAACTTCTCTCAGTCAGGAATCAAACCTGGGTCTCCCATACCCTAATCCTAGGGCTGGTGACAGACTTCACCAAGCCCTGGGTAACTTGGTGGGAGCTTGGCTCCAGGCCCTTTGGAAAGGGCAGGGCTGGGGCAGCCAGCCCTCAACACTGCTTGGACCGCACACCACACCTTCTGCAGCCAGCCCTCAGTGCTGCCCAGACTGTACCAGGCAGGGCTCGAATGGTGATTTAAAAAATTTGGGTCTGTGGGTCTAGCTGCTGTTGCTGCTGCCCAGAACCCCAGTTCCCTTTTAATCCACCATGTCCTCGGGAAGCTGCCCCCTTTCCCTTCTCTTCTGACATCGACAGCCTACTCAAGCTTATACCCTAACTCCTAGGCTATAAATGCAGATGCCTGCTCTCATTTTTGCAAAAACATTCAGAAGGTTTTGTTTTCATTCCACTATAGAAAGAAGACAGTTTGCACTAGGTCTGAAGTTGCCCCGGAACAGAATAGCTCTCTCAAGTTGAGCTAGAGCCAAGTCTATTCAACACCCCCAGCATCTCCAGACACGGCAGGAATGCTAACTCCAGATTATAATAATGAGTTTTGTGTGCGTTATATCTTAAAGGACATTCTAATCTAATCGTTTAACTATTGAGACAGTGAGGATTATAATTAAAGTTAAATAACACGATTTCCGCAATTTCTAATTTCCTAATTGCTATTTCACATTTGTAAGTGTACATCAAAATGTCAGTCTGCTGCTACCCAATGCAGAACTCTTCAAATGTCAGTGAGCAGAGGGACGAAGAATTTTATCAAAACAAAATGGTTCGAGATGTCCATGACTAATTTAAAATGTACAGTATCAGATGGTGTGAAATAAAACAGGCTAGAGCTGCATTACATAAAAAGCGTGCGCTTCAACATTGTATACAACAGATTAGAGATGTGCAAACTGTCTAGTTCAGCATCACAACACCCCCGCCCCTGCGGAGATGTCAGATAGACTTGGGTTAAATTAGATAGTGAATGTTCCTGGTCCCGTCTGTCAGACTGTACTATGTTCGGTGAACAGTGCACACAGTGATGAAAACACTGCGTAAACAATGAGATAGCACATTCAAAGGGCAGAAACTAGCTTGTTTCAGCAGCATTTCCACTCAGAGCTGGCTTCAATATTTTCCAAACAGGCCTGCAAAAGAATTTCTCACCCCTGCTATGTCCCCAAAATGTAACTGACTCTTGAATGCTGCACAAAGGGCGTGGTTGAGAAGTGGGGGGAAGGTTAGGATGAGATTCTTTAGGACACACTTGAGATACAACTGATTCATCTGATATTAAAAGTGCAAACGTGTGTTTAAGACTAGAAAGGAAGATATTTAAGTTTGGACTTTCCACATCTGCTGTCCCATTTAAACATCTGCTGGAGCAGTGAGACCTAACTGCTTCTGATGGAGACTGTGAATAACTGATTAAAGTACACACTGAACAGTTTGAGAACGAGCTTCAGTCTTCGTGGGGGTTTGTAAACTGTTCGTATTAGATTATTAACCAGCTATTATTCAATTACAGACTGGTCCGCTCGAGTCACAGCTAATTGTCTCTGTTCCATGATTAGATGACAAACAGAATGAGGGAGTAAGGCAATGACCACACTAAAGGCCTTACAGCCACACAGCTGTACCAGTGCAGCTGCATCACTGTATGCTCTCCCATGTAGCCGCTCTACTGATGGGAGATATCTCCCATTGGCATAATATCCCACTAGATGGGGCCTCTCCCACTGACACAGCACTGCCCACACTGGCACTTTTGTCAGGGAAAAGCTTGTCAGATAAGGGTGTATTCTTTCACACCCCTGACCGACAAGTGCTCATGCGGATACAGCCTAATAGTCAACAATCAGCCAATCCTCATTTGCTCGTGACTATGTATGTATATTATGATCAACCATTTCTTAAAAAACACACCACACCCACACACCACCTAACAGTCTCAAGCTCACATTATGCTGGAGGAAAATTGACGAGCTGTGAGTAAGGGATTAAGACATGAGCTGAATGGAACAGCTGCTAGAAATATTAATACACATGAACTGCCCTAATCTGGGTTGCTGTGGTCTGGGAACAACTGTGGTTTGGACCCTGGCAGGGGGAAGAGGAAGCAGACCCATGCTCCCCCTCACCCTAGCTGAGGAAATGGCAACACAGTGACGTGCTTGTCCACAGGCTTCCCCCGCAGTTTTCCCACAGCAGCGCCCACATGTGCTCTTGGGTGTGGGGCACCCGGTTAGCACCCCACCCCCTCTCCCTCAGCATGCTCCTCCCCCTCAGATCCTGCATGCATTGCTGTCTGTTACACATGAAATAAAAATTCAGTCCTTTGCAAAAAAAAATGTTCACCCTCACAACAAAGAGGACATATGTATACCCGTGACCTGGAAAATTCCATAAATGTGGCATAAGCTGTTTCTCAAGGTTACTGGATTAAAGAGGTTTGGGTGTAAATGTTCACAAACACTATGGGCCAGATTGCCAGCTCTGTTGAATTCCATGAAGCTGTGGAATTTTTTAAAAAAGCTGTGGATCTGAACCCACTTTGGTGATATTAGAGCAGAGTGAGCCTCTTCAGCAGAGAGGCCAGTGAGTCTCTGGGTTAAATGCCCAATATTCTTGCTATTTATACTGTGATGGGCGACATCTCCCATGGTAGGCCACCCTCAAGCAAATATTGATAACCAATACAAGTTATTAAACTAGCCTGGATTTGAACTGAAGTTACACCTACCAAGCAATCTTTCCTGAGCAGTGCTCTGAACTAAAATTTGTTTTCTTATTTGTTTTAGAGCACAACAGAATGCTGCATTTGCTGGGTCCATACCAGTTTTTCTTTCTAGATGTAGGATATGATGTATCCCTAACACTTCAGAGGTTAACCATAATTATTACAAAACTGTCCTTTACGTTACCCAAAGGATAGGACAGAACTGTGAACTGCCAGCTTAGATACAGGAGTTTAAACAGAAATCTGGATAACAGTATTTTATGTTGAAAAACAAGAATAAATACCACAAATCTGTTTTCATCTAGAGTCTTCAGTTGTCATTAGCAATACACTGACTTCTGTATCAGTAATGATCAATGATGCTTAGTGAACTGTCTATTTTATATGATTTAAAGGTCAGACTACAAAGAATTACAGAAATATAAAATAAGAATTCCCTCCTCCCCCTGGCAAAGAGACAAATCAATGTGGATAAAAATCTAATTTTATATTAAAGGACAGGGGTTTGCAGTAAAATAATGAACACAAGTGGTTTCATTTTGTTATCCTTATGTAGGTGACTGTACTTTTCCTTTGCAATACATACTGCAAGTGGCCAAGAGCAATGTTCCCTCTAATTTTTTCAATCCATGTGCAGAATAAATTTTGTATGTGCACTGAGGTTTGTGCAAATGTGCACCACTATGGGTGCTCTAATAAGTGGGGCAGGATTTGACTCTCTCCTGAGGAGCTGCACAAGTGCACATCTTACAGGGAACAGTGGCAGAGGGGGAAACCTAGAAGAACTTTTTGTAACTTCAGGATTACATTTCGTAATTGTTCCCTTTCATCTTCAGTCAGGAAATAAGGTCTTGTTTAGTCCTTTCTTTGTAAAATGGTCTGCTTTCATGGGGGGTGGAGGTGGGTAGGGAATCTCTCACTGTATGAGAACAGGACTTCAGAAATGACAGGTATCTTAGGGTACATGTCTACACTAGCCCCCAAGTTCGAACTAGGGAGGCTAATGAGGGTGACCGAAATTGCTAATGAAGCGCGGGATTTAAATATCCCATGCTTGATTAGCATATTCCTGGCCGGTCGCCATTTTGGAAACTGACTAGCCCGAATTAACTGCCTGTGTCTACACGCATTCCGAGATAAACCCCTTAGTTCGAATTAACTGTTACTCCTCATGGAGTAAATCCCGCACTTCATTAGCAATTTTGGTCACCCTTATTAGCCTATCTAGTTCGAACTAGGAGGCTGGTGTAGACGTACCCTTAGATATGATGATATCAGTGTTCCCTTTTCTCCTCTTTTTCCTTATACAGTAAAATTTATATGGAGAATAAATTACTCTACCACACCAAGTAAGCATCAAAGTCAAGCACCATTTTTTTTTTTTTACTTTCCTATTATGTATTCACTTGAATGAATCATCTTGCTGCTTGAAGGACATCTGCAGTGGATTTCTGGTTACAGTGCTCTCAGTATCAAATATTTCTGTTGGCTACATTGAGGGATAATGCTGTCTGAATTTTTTTTCTAGTAGAAAGTTATTGGCACAAACTATATTGCACCTGAATTGTTGCTACAGGCTATTGAGAAATCCAGATTTTTTTTTTTTGGTAAATGAAGGGGCTATGGATGTCAGCATTTGCAGCTTAAAATACATGTTACGTGCTTTCAGGAGTCTATTCTAAACTGTGTTATCTAAAATGGAAAAAAAATTAAGTCCATTAATAGAAATTAAGTTTTGTGAGGTTCTTGAAATGTCTGCACTATATTGCAAAAATCTCCTGTTAGGCCAATTAAAAGTGCATTTGGGGGAAGAAGGCACTTGTCTCTTTAGCATGGGATCCAAGCCATTATACAGCTGTATGAGTTACAGTGCCCAACAGTACTATATTGGAATAAAAACATCCCATGCTAAGTCATGAAACACATATTAGCAAGTTTCTATTTCAATGGAAAATTTACAGGTGACCACAACAAACAAGATACAGTTCAGAGGTTCTAGGAATCAGCATAAAGAGGCAGTTTGCAGACAGCAGTAATGTCACATGTATCAGTTACACAGTATGTATGTAATAATATATTTTACCCCTGCTAGAAAGAACTTCATCCTAGTTTGGAGGAACCAAACAAAAGGTGATTTGCCTTGCTTAAACCTAAGATCAGCTATTGAAGGATATTGTTCTCCTTGCAAGAGAGCTTGCGAAGGCTCATGGGAGTTCCTTGTAAATTTCCCTATAGTCTTAGCTCCTCTGCATGTGACTGTTGTTACTATGCAAATGATTGTCATGGTAGAAACAAAGAGGGTACAAGCAGGAATATTGCTGCTTTTAAATGTGATGCATTTAAGAGCAAGGAAGAAAGCATCCTATGACTGTTCCCCCTTTTCCCCATGTGCCTGCTCTGTTGCCCACTGAAGTCGAGAGCCTTTCCATTAAAATGAATGGGCATTGGAGCAAGTCCTAGGACTGCTGCCAGTTCTCTTAGCAAACTCCAGTGTCTGCTTCCTGTACACCCAGACTCATTTACTGAGCCATTCATGCCAAAGCAGAAGGGAGGACGATCAGGAAAGATGATGATTGATCAGGGATCAAACACTGAACGGACAAAAGAATTGGGGAAGAGGTATGAATCAATAACAGGGAGCGATGGGGGTGTCTGTAAATACCCACGTAGAAACCCTTTCTGCTTATGACCAAAACAGGAAGTCTTTAGTAGGTCTCTTACAGTTTGTAATTGTAGCATCTGTGATCCAGTTAGCTTAATTCACTGGAATTAAGTTGCTCCACGGCAGGAATGAGGAAGACTCATTAAGTCTAGGAACTAAATGACCGTTCCCTGAACTTTTTCGCTGTTGATTTTTCCTTTCATATTATATTAGGTTTACCAACAGTCCCAAACAAACTGAATCTGAGAGAAGAGTTCTCTTGAAAGAGATTTGAGATAAGATAAGCAATTTGCGTAGCACAAATTGCGTATCTTATTTCAAGTTTAGGGTGCCGTGTAGATACAGCCTTTGATTGCTAGGAAACTCTGATGGAAGCTTTCTGGACAAACCTAAAAACAAGTCTGCCTGCCTAGTAGGTAATAAAAGAGGAAATGGACAAACAGAGATTAGCTTCTGGTCTCAGCTTTTCTGAGTACAGTCAGAATGGCTCTGCGGAAATCAGTAGATTTACTTTGGCATAGTGCAAATCAGAACCAGGTCCAAAATCCTATTGGAATAAAACTAGATAGCTTACCAAAGGAGCTATTTGGGGGAATGTGACAAGATGTACTCACCCCGCACTGGTCAGGAGGAGGAGGCCAAACTCCTTTAGCTTACTTGGCATGCTCAGGCTGCACTACTATAAAAGAGAGCAGCTCAGCTCAGTTGGGGCTGGCAGCCGGGGGGAGAGGATGTGCCAAGCCAGCTCTCCACCAGCCCTAGTGCCTACCTGAAGGCCAGGATGCTACCACTTAGGATGTCTCTGGAGGCCTTGTAGGACACGGGAGAAAGGAGCAGTACCTGGAACACCAAAGGATGAGGTGAAACCGAGACACACCTGTGAGCAGAGAATTGGACAGGCAGGAAGCAGCCCAGGAGCAGCAATGGCTGCTGGAGAGTGTGAGCCACTGTGAGGAGTCAGTGTGTTACAATCAGGATTTCCCCGCTGACTCAGTGGCCTGAGCAAGCCACTAACAGGACCCTGGGCTGCGGTCCAGTTGAGTGGGAGGGCCTGTACCACTCCTTCCGGAGGATGCAAACTTTCCTCTGACTTAGTAACTCTTGAACAGACTACTACCTTAGGGTTATGGCAGGAGTATTGAACTATGCTGCCCTGACCACAGAGGGCAAACTATAGACTTTGACCTGTGGGGTTGCAGTTGGGGGTCTATTGAGCTGGGCTACCTGGAAAAAGGGGGGAAGCTTTGGTGTTCAACTCTTGGGTCACTTTGGGGGACTATTGGGTGGGGCCAACCTGTCCAAAGAGGAGAGACATAGATTGAGCTGGGTGGCTTGAGGGCCAAGGGAGTAAACAGACTCCCAGGTGAAATTAGAGACTCTGACAGTGGAGGAGTAGCATGGGAGTCAGTGCACTAGGGCTGCATTGGGCCAACTCTCCCCCCCCCACCCCACCCCAGAAATACGGTCACACTCAGAGACGTGTGACAGGGAACTAAACCTTTCTGTTTGCTATTAGTCTTGGAAACTTCCCTGGGAAGGACTGCCCAAATCACATATTAACAGATGCTGGCCTGAGATGCAATGGCTGAGCATGTTTAAGGACATAAGAACATAAGACTGGCCATACTGTTGGCAGACAGATGGACCATTGGTCTGACTCAGAGTTTAGTCCCCGATTTCGCATTTCCTCCAGCTCCTGACCAGATCAAGATGCATAAAATGCATTCCTGTGGGGATTTTGAATGAGTCATGTTTCATTTGGTCCCCAAAATGCATACATATCCTTCACAGTAATATACATTGTTTGTATACATCGTTGTCAGAGAATGTGGTGAAGACTCAGACTTTAACAGGGTTCAAAAGAGAGCTAGATGGATGCTTGGAGGTTAGGTCCATCAATGGCTATTAGCCAGGATGGGTAGGAATGGTGTTCCTAGCCTCTGATTGTCTGAAGGTAGGTGACAGGAGAGGGACCAATGGTCCATCTGTCAACAGTGGCCAATACCAGATGCCCCAGAGGGAGAGATCATAGCAGGTCATCCCTGTCCCTCTCATACAGATTTTAGCTTTTGAGGATAAAGGCTGTTTTCAGCAAAAGTAGAGGAAAAATTTCACTTTTTTGTAACCATGCTTTCCATATTATTGGTTTAGATTCATTTACATGGTTTGACTTAAAGCCTTGGTTTATTTTCCATGCATTTGCCACCCCACAAAAATTTATCCTAACAGTAATTTCTCTAATGTTCAGAACTGTTCACTGGGATGGCTAATAGGTAACAAAAAAGGAAATTGACTAATCATGAAATCAACCAGAAGTGTATAATGTCTACAGCAGGAAGTAGGCTGGATTTCTCCTTCCCCAAACAATGCTAGAGAAAGGGTAAGAACTGATCACTCCATCTGACATATTGCTTGTGAAAAGCATTCACTTAGAGGTGATACAGTTTGTGTGTTTTATTTTTCCGTGTACATTCATTCCTTGAACACAACACACTTTTTAAGATCCAAGGTGTACCTCATCCTGTACACTAAATGCCCCAACATGGTGTATCCAGAGAATCAAATGCACTCACACGGGAAAATGACAAAAGAACCCAAAGTACTCTATCACCAGTGGGTGAACACTTTCCACAAAACTATCATTCTGCATCTCACCTATCAGTCCTCATCCTCAAAGGAAAAAGCAGGTCTTTGAAAAATAAGTCTGGGGGCTTAAATTAGGTACTGCAATCCATGGACTGAATGGAACACTGGTAGGGTTGCCAGATGGTTTAACTAAAAATACAAAACACCCTCCCCCCCCCCCCCCCCAAAAAAAAATCCATTGGGGAAAAAATTCTGTTTGAAAAAAAGGGGGGGATGGAGCCAAAAAAAAAGAGCCCAAGAGTTATGGGGGGAAAAAAAGCATGGCCCCTTTAAGAGCAGGTGCTGGGCTCTGCCATTCTTAACAAGATGCGGGTATAGCAGCAGAGTGAGAGCAACAGCAACAGCAGTTCTTACTGAGCATGCTCAGTTCCCTCTAGGTAGGGCTTTGAGAGGCAGCTGTTTGCGACGCTACACCCAGGCAGGCAGCAGCTATCTGCAGATCAGACAGCTCCCCTGCAGAACCAGGTAAGGGTGGGGGAGGGAGGAAGCGGGTGGGCTGGTGTGCCCCGTTGCTTAGGGTTGCCAGGTGTCCGATATTGACCCAGACAGTCCGGTATTTTTGCCCCCGGCTGGGGAAAAAAAAAATCAGAAAATACCGTACATTTTAGGTGTCCGGTATTTTCTGATTTTTTTGTTTTTTACTGGACAGGAGGTGAAAAAAACATTCTGTCCAGGTCAATACCGGACACCTGGCAACCCTAAACACTGGATCTGTGGCTTATTGCAACAATTTCTAACCCACTTCTTTTTTGTCCTATGACTACAGGGGTGTTAACAGGCCTCTGTAACTTGACTGGCCCCTTAGAATACATTCTATCCTTTCCACCTTGTATTTAGATGTGACGCACTGAGTACGTTTCCCAGACCCATTGTTTTTAAGCTTGTTTCTGACCAGCAGAAGTTGATCCGATTAAAAGATTGACCTCACCCACTTTGTTTCTCTAATGAACTGGGATTGATATTGCTACAGTAGCACTGCATAAATCTTTCTACTGAGCCTGACAGGCCCACATTTCCTAAACTGGTAACTGATTTGGGGGCATGTTTAGGTTTCAATTTTTGTGAACTGGAATCAGTGAGAGCTGCAGATGCCCATCACCTCTACAAATAAGGCCTATGTAAATGGACAAATTCAAAAGTTTGGGGGCATATGCCAAGTGTTTCTCAATCCATCTCAATTCCTGAGATCTTTCTATACCAAAGTTTTGCCTTGCTACTTTTTTCAGCAACAAAACATCATTTTCAGTTCCACTAATACAAGTTTTTTCCCCAATATTATTAAGAGTCAAGAAGTGAGCTACAAAGGTGTCTTCTCCTGATTAACTTCAAAACTTGTTGCCTCGTTTAGATTTTGCTCTATTAGCAGTCTCTTCAGCAGTCCTCTTTCCGAAGCTGCAAAGACTTGCAAAATTTGAATTGCCCGGGGAAGGGAGTAGAGGGTGCAGGAACACACATTCCCAATTGGCTTATGCAAACGTCCATCAGACCAGAAATACTTTCCTGGGGGATTGTTTTGAAAATAGATAGCCTTAATACAGCCTTTGTCTGCACTTGCTCTCACAGGAATGTCCAGAACTACAATACTGAGGAGCCCAAGGCCTATATCTAACTCTAGTCTGACCTCCCGTATACCCTGTGTTCTAGAACTTCCCCCAAATAATTCCTGAAACAGCTTTTAGAAAAACATTAATTCACTTCCTTGATCGAAAATGGTCAAAGATAGAGAATCCATACAACCTTTGGTTAATTGGTTAGCTTCCAGCCATTGCTACGTGTGGGGTCACTGCTAGAATGAGGAATCCAGTGGACCTGCAACAGCTAAAATTGCCCCACTGGGAGATCTGTACACTGGGAGAAACTAAAGCATGAGAACTACCGTTTTTAAACCAAAAATAAATGATTGGGCCTTGCAGTGAGTCAGCATGCCCCTCTGCTAACCCAGAGGAAGAAACTCCCACAAAAACCCCTTGTTGGGCAGTGTCAGAACCATCTAGCCCCACCAACAGGAAGTAAGAGCTGGAGGTACAAGAAGGGAAGCTCCTAGATTAGTCTGAGCCCAGCTGCTGAGCAGGGCAGAGGCTCTTCCCCAGCCCCAGCGTAAGAAGGCTCTGCCGCACCGTGCTCCGCTGGATGACTGGGTTGGACCACCTGGGCCGCTACCAGGCCCTGAGCTGAGGCCTAGACTGCCACAGCCACTACTGGACCTGGATCCCAGGACCCACCTGCAGAGGCCACCACCTAGGCCCACAGATCTACCCAGGCCCTCTGGACCTGTGCAAGGCCTAGCCAAGTCTGGATTCTTACCTGCTCCGGACCCCGAGCCTATGGACATGCTGCCAGCATCACCATCCTCAGCCGACACAGAGAAGCAGCACCCGAGCCAGATAGACCCCCAGGAGAATGGGGAAGTGGCCCAGGAACAGTCGACACGAGGGTGGCTGAAGACCTGGAGGTCAGCTGGGCAGCGCTCTGCAGCTTGGAGCCCTGCTGACCCAGTGACCCAGATGGTGCGTTATGGCTTGGAGTCCCGCCGATCCAGTTGCCATGGCGCTGCCACTATTAAGACCCTGGGCTGAGACATGGTGGAGTAGGGAGGGACTGCGTCCAGTCCTGTCACCCCTTCCCTTGGGTGGCAAGTTCCCTCTGTACTTGTCAGCTCTCTGCCACCAAGGAGACCTGACCCCGGCCCCGCCTGCACATAGGCCTTTAAAGCTTATAGACTATTTACCATTTACCTTGTAGATTATTTGCCAGACTGTCTGGTGCCCTGCCCTGACCCAGGTCCAGGGCATATACACTGCCGAGGCTTATTCAGACTGCTTGATTGATTGTTGCCCCACGCTGCACAAGGGCCGGGCCTTTAGAACTGAGATTTGGCTGCAGCCTGGCCTGGGGCTCTGGACTCCGGAGGCCTGTAGTGAATCAGCGTGGCCTCCTGCTGACACAAACTACTACAGGCCTAAACAGATGAACCGCTATATTAGATCAGACCAACAGTCCATGTCACAATCCTGTCGTCTTATTGTGACCAATGCCAGGTGCTTCAAACAAAGAGAACAGAACAATTATTGAAAGATCCACCCTATTTTGTCTACTCAGTTTCTGGTGGCCAGAGCCTAGAGACACCTAGAACATGGGATTTCATGCCTGACCATCTTGGCTAATAGTCATTGATAGACCTACCCTCCATGAATGTGCCTGATCTTTTATGTAACCTTTCTAGAGTTTTGGCCTTCACAATGTCACCAGGTAACAAGTTCTATAGGATGATGTTATATTAATTTAGCTAGAACTAATCAAGAGAAAGATCTTATAGTCATTGTGATTAGTTCTCTAAAAACATCCACTCAATGTGTAGTGTCAGTCAAAAAAGCAAATGGAATGTCAGGAATCATTACAAAAGGGATAGAGAATAAGACCGAGAATATCTTATTACCTCTACATAAAACCATGGTACACCAACATCTTGAATACTGAGTCCAGATATGGTCTCCTCACCTCAAAAAAGATATATTGGCATTGGAAAAGGTTCAGAAAAGGGCAAAAAAAATTATTAGGGGTTTGGAACAGGTCCCATATAAAAAGAGATTAAAAGACTAGAACTTTTCAGCTTTGAAAAGAGGAGACTAAGGGGGGGATATGATAGAGGTCTCTGAAGTCATGGTTGGTTTGGAAAAAGCGAATAAGGAAAAGTTATTTACATATAATTAACTAGGGGTCATCAAATGAAATTAATCGGTAGCAGGTTTAAAATAAACACAAGGAAGTTTTTCTTCATGCAGTGCACAGTCAACCTGTGGAACTCCTTGTCAGAGGATGTGGTGAACACTAGGATTTTAACAGGGTTCAAAAAAGCACTAGATAGCCATTGATGGACCTAACCTCCATGAATCTATTAGCCAGGATAGGTAGTAATGGCGTCCCTAGCCTCCGTTTGTCAGAGGCTGGAAATGGATGACAGGAGAGAGATCACATGATGATTACCTGTTATGTTCTCTTCCTTCTTGGGTACCTGGTATTGGCCACTGTTAGTAGACAGGATACTGGACCGGATAGACCTTTGGACTGACCTAGTATGGCTGTTCTTATGTTCTTACATTGTGTGAAGGAGCATTGCCTTGTTTATTTTATGCTTGCTGCCTATTACTTTCATTGGGTGATTCCTGATTCTGGTGTTATATGAAGGGATAAATAATGCTTCCTTATTCAGTCTCCACACAAATCAATTTTTTAAATCTCTGCCATATCCCCTTTGTCTTTTTTTCCAACTTGTACAGTCCCAGTCTTTCATACCCTTAATCATTCTTATTTCGCCGCTCTGTACCTTTTCCCATTCTAATAAATTGTTTTTGAGATGGGATGAACAGTACTGCACACAGTATTCTAGGTGTGGGTGTATTAGATTTATATATGGTCATTATGATATTTTCAGTTTTATCTCTCCCTTTCCTAATCTAATTGTTCACTTTTTTGACAACTGCTGCACATTGAGCAGATGTTTTCATAGAATTATCCAGAATGACTCCAAGAGTTCTTTCTTGAATGCCAACGGCTAATTTAGATCCCATAATTTTGCATGATTAGTGGCAATTATTTTTTCCAGTGTGCATTGGTTTGCACTTAGACATTAAATTTAATCTGCCATTTTGTTGCTTAGTCATTTTCGCATATTCCTTGTGTAACATTTCACTCTGCTTTGAACGTGACTTATCTTGAATAATTTTTGGCACCTGCAAATTTTGCTACCTCATTGTTTACTCCCTTTTCCAGATCATTTATGAATATGTGGAACATTGGTTCCAGTGCAGATCTTTGGGGGACACCACTATTTACTCCTCTCCATTTTGAAAATTCAACATTGACTTCTATGCTTTTGTTTCCTGTCTTTTTAAACAGTCACTAATCCATGAGAGGACCTTCCCTTTTATGTCATGACAGCTTGCTTTGCTTAAGAGCCTTTGGTTAGGGATCTTGTCAAAAGGCTTTAAAGTCCAAGTACTCTCTATCCACTAGATCCTTCTTGTTGAGCTCCTCAAAAACGCTAATAGATTGGCAAGGCATGATTTCTCTTTCCAAAAGCTATGTTGATGCTTCCTCAACATATGTTTTTTATCTATATAATTCTTTTCTTTATTGTAATTTCAACCAATTTGCCTATTACTTAATTAAGCTTACTGGCCTGTAATTGCCAGGATCACCTCTAGAGCCTTTTTTTTTTAAATTGATGTCCCAGCTGTCCTTCAGGCAGCTGGAACAGAGTCTGATTTAAGTGACTATCACTTGCCATAATTAGTAGTCCTGCAGTTTCAGATTTGAGTTCCTTCCGAACTCTTGGGCAACTAGCATCTAGACCTGGTAACATGTTTAACTTATCAGTTTGTTCCAAAACTTCTGTTATGGTATAGACCCTTCTATCTGGGACAGTTCCTCAGACTTGCCCCCTAAAAAGAACAGCTCAGGTATGGGAAACTCCCTCACATCCTCTGCAGTGAAGACTGAAGCATAGAAGATAGACTGCAAAGGAAAATGAGCCTGTTGTAGCAATACTACATGTAAAATGGGTATACTTTAACTGTGCAGAAAGATGGAAATAAACTTTAATATTTAACATTGGAATACAGATCCTGCAGTCTCACTGCATGCCTCACAGGTAATTCTTCTGAAGCCAGGGAATGTGATATTTCTGTAAATATGCAAGCAACATGTATTATTGATACAGATGGGCAAGAGATAAATTCACTGGTATTTACACCTGGGATGAAAGAACGGCCAATGTGCAGTACATATAGTGAGGGTTGGTAAATTGTGAAGTGCTACTTTGTTGATTCACACAGGAAGAAATATAATCCCTGGCTGTGTCTAGACTGGCAAGTTTTTCCCGCAAAAGCAGCTGCTTTTGCAGAAAAAACTTGCCAGCTGTCTACACTGGCCACTTGAATTTCCACAAGAACACTGACTTTCTACTGTCTGAAATCAGTGCTTCTTGCGGAAATACTATGCTGCTCCCGTTCGGGCAAAAGTCCTTTTGCACAAAGCTTTTACGCAAAAGGGCCAGTATAGACAGCTCAGATTTGTTTTGCGCAAAAGCACCCCGATTGCAAAAATGGTGATCGGGGCTTTTTTGCGCAAAAGCCCGTCTAGATTGGCATGGACGCTTTTCCACAAAAAGTGATTTTGCGGAAAAAAGTGTCCGTGCCAATCTAGACTCTCTTTTCTGCAAATGCTTTTAACAGAAAACTTTTCCAGTTTAGACATAGCCCCTATAATAGAACAATCCTGTAGGTAGAAAGATATGACATGCCATATAGCAATGAACACCTCAGCCCATAACCTTATAAGGTTTATTTTTTTCATTCTGCTGAACAGTCTTTAAGACCAACGTAGGAAGAGAGCTCAAACAAAACTCAAATTCAACACACAAAATAGAGCAGTTGAGTGCGGTGACCTCCCATGACATGTGAGAGCCTAGCTAACACTCAGTCAGCAGACAACCACCACTGGAGCAGTACAGAGACAAAGCCACCGAGAAGATTCCTTACACGGTGCACAGCGGGACTTTTTGTATTTTGTCACCTGAATTTTAAACATTGGAAGTAAGAGCTTAGCGCACAACCGTGCGGTATTACTAGGCGACAAAAGATGATGTGATAGGATGGTGACCGCTAAAAAATGGGGCATTTAGAAACAAAGGGCCCCAGGCAAATGCTGCATTTTTTTGGAAAGCATGCCTATGAGGCTAATCCACAGCAGTGTCAGCCCCATTTCGCACCCCCATCAGCCCTCAGAGCTGCCCAGAACATGCCATGGGGTTCTCTGGTGGTGATTTGAGGAGCTGGTCCTTCTGGCATGGCATTTGCCCCATTTGACCTCCCATCAGTGGGCCTAAGCATTGATAGCCCGCATTTTTTCTTAACAGATGGTCTACTTGAAGGATGATCTCAAAGTGAATTCTGGGATTGTCAGATAGAAAAGCTTTGCAAATCAAAAGAACCTGCCTTCTACAAATTATCCATGGTCCTGAGGAGTCTGTGTTCCATGCACTGGGTAGCAATGTAACATGCTTCAAATCAGAGTAGCTTTCCCTCTAAGATAAAATTGATATACAGTGCTCAAATACATACCTATGTGAACTAGCACATTCTGCCACCATTAAGCATAACTGTTGTAATAAAATGGTCTCACTGCACATTTTTTCCAGTGCAAATCTTAGAAAGGGTCAATGATGTTAGATGTTTGCAGTAATACATCAAAATCAAAGAGAGGCATCGACCCAATAGCCTTACATAAGCAAAATTCCAATTGATTTTAATTGGAAGTTTGTTTTATAATGATTATAGGATTAGCACTAATATTTGTGACTTTAAACTTGGATATGAAAGTCAGAGAATAAAAAAGTTCCAATTAATTTGAGGGTTCTAATATAGAACCTTGCAAATCCACGTATGTCTACACCTACAGATATAGATGCGGATATCTGTGATTCATTTTTATACATATGAAATGTGGATACAAATATTGTATCTTTGCAGGGATCTAATCTAGGGCAATTCAACAAAACATTGTGGCTGAGTCTAGACTGGCAAGTTTTTCCGCAAAAGAAGGCGCTTTTGCGGAAAAACTTGCCAGCTGTCTACACTGGCCGATTGAATTTCCGCAAGAACACTGACGATCTCATATAAGATTATCAGCACTCTTGCAGAAATACTATGCTGCTCCCATTCGGGCAAAAGCCCTCTTGCACAAATGCTTTTGCGCAAGAGGGCCAGTGTAGACAACGCGGTATTGTTTTGTGCAAAAAAGCCTCGATCGCGAAAATGGCGATCGGGGCTTTCTTGCGCAAAACCGCATCTAGATTGGCACGGACGCGTTTCCGCAAAAAGTGCTTTTGCGGAAACGCGTCCGTGCCAATCTAGACGATCTTTTCCGCAAATGCTTTTAACAGAACAACTTTTCCATTAAAAGCATTTGCGGGAAATCATGCCAGTCTAGACATAACCTGTGGGTTTAAGTTATAGGGATAGGGAAGGAAAGGTCCAGTGCTTGGGGTCCTAGCAGGATAAATTCCCTGCTTTGCCACAGACTACCTATGTTAACTTGGGCAAGACACTTAAACAGCTGTGTGTCAGTTCCTCATCTGTGAAATGGGGATAAAAAGCTCTGCCTTGCCTCATACTGGCAGGGAGGTTAATTAATTAAAAATATGAGGTAATAGGATAATGGGTGCCTTTAAGTATCCAATATAGGTAGGCCCAAGTATAATTCGATCAGGCCCTTATTTTTACACAGTGGAGTCTAGGGCTATGTCTACACTCACGGCTTCTTGCGCAAGTAATATGCAAATGAGGCTAAGCGTGGAATATCGCCGAGCCTCATTTGCATACCTAATGAGCCACCATTTTTTTTCAGAAGAGGCTCTTGCGGAAGAAGGAGCATCTACACTGCCCCCTCTCGCGCAAGAAAAACCCTCTTGTGCACTGCTGTTACACCTATTTTCAGGAAGAACGGCTTTGCACAAGAGGGTTTTTCTTGCGCAAGAAGGGGCAGTGTAGATGCTCCTTGCACAAGAGCCTCTTCTGAAAAAAACAGTGGCTCATTCGGTATGCAAATGAGGCTCGGCGATATTCCACGCTTAGCCTCATTTGCATATTACTTGCGCAAGAAGCCGCGAGTGTAGACATAGCCTAACAGTATTGACAAAGCTGCACTAGCTACAAATTTACTTGCATTTGGAAATTGTAATAAGTGGTTTTTTAAAGTCAATTTGTCTTAACTATCCTCACTCATTTGTCACAAAAAAGCTAGGAAAAAAACCCCAAGCATCTGGCTTCATGTTGAAGACAATTTAGTCAAATTAACTGTACTTTATTTCTTTCAGCATGTTTGATCATTTTGTTTAACACACCCAGGAGAATTATGAACATTTGTATACTGGGAAGGGAAAAAGTGCCCTCAGCAAAACATATTACTGCCCTGAAACCAATCTTGGCTCAGACAGAAACCATTTATGCACATGCTTACCTGTCTGCTTATTAGAAATGCCACTGAGCTTACTTACCAGCTAAAATGTTTCTGAAGAAATTATGATTCCTATCCCAACAAACACAGACATGTAATTTATGCATATAAGCACTTAATGAAAGGCATATAACTTCATGAAGGCTACATTTTTGTGGCATCATGGCCAATTGTTTTGTTTACTATATTAAAACTGCAAGGGTATAGATTGTGGCACTATTTCGGGATACATCCGGTATCCCCAAATAGCGTTTTCCATGTCTTTGCATTTCGAAATAATGCACGTACTGTAATTGAAATAATTGGTGTGCTATTACAACATCCCTATAAACCTCATTCCACAAGGATTAAGGGACATGTCAGAATAGTGGTCTATTTCAAAATTTAGTGCTGTGTAAAACGTTGAAATAGACTAGCTCAAAATAAGCTACGCAATTTGTATAGCTCAAATTGCGTAGCTTATGTCAAGCTAGCACCACAGTGCAGATGCACCCTAAATTATAGTTCCACACTACAGTATTTACCATTTTACTCCTAGGCTATGTCTAGACTGGCATGATTTTCCGGAATTGCTTTTAACGGAAAAGTTTTCCGTTAAAAGCATTTTCAGAAAAGCACGTCTAGATTTGCACGGACGCTTTTCCTCAAAAGCACTTTTTGCAGAAAAGCATCCGTGCCACGCTAGACGTGCTTTTCCGCAAAAAAGGAGACCAGGGTCTGAGCAGTTCCAACTGTGCAGGCAACGCACTCTGCCCTGGGACTCATCGCGCCCTCCTGCCCCCCGCAGGACAGCATCGTGGAAAGAAGTTGCTGGAGTGCAAGAGCCCCTGCTGCTCAGGCAGTGTGCACGCCAGCTGTTTGGGGAGGGAAGTGCAGTCGCCTTCCCGTAATCTAGAGGTGCTGCAGGATTGCCAGGTATCAGTCCCAACTGCCCCGACCCCTTTCCAGACCCCCCCACAAGTACCCTGTCCCCAGCACCCATCAGCACCCTGTTCCCAGTCCCAGCATCCTGCTGCCCACTCCAGGACTCTGGCCCTAGCACCCTGCCACCCACCCCAGCATCCAGCACCATCGTGTCCCCAACCCCAGCAGCCTGCCATCCACCCTAGCACCCAGCACCACCCTGTCCCTCGTCCCAGCACCCTGCCACCCACTCCAGTGCCCAGCGGGAACATGTGCTTGTCCCCAGCGTCCTGCCCCAGCACCCCGCCACCTGTGCCGGCATCCTGCCACCTGGCAGCACCCTCTCCCCGACCTCAGCACCCACTACCACCCTGTCCCCTGCCTGCACCAGCACAGTTGGGACCACATTAGTGAGGCTTGGGGCAGGGGAGGGTTTGCATCTCACTTGTGTTGTCCCAACTGACACTTCTGTGGGTCAATGACCCTTGACTCAAAACAGGTTCCTCGACCCTCTCATAAAGACAAGGTTAAAACCTTTTGGTTTGACATAATATTTTATTTAACAAGTGAAGCCTGGCCAACATGCCTCCAATTAGGGCCAAATCCGCAGCTCACTGCAGCATCATAGCATTCCTGCACCACCTGACCCCAAATCTGAGCCTATCATACACTGGAACACCCTGTCCTGAGCCTCTTGCATCCCCACACTCCTGCATCCCCACATCCTCAGTCTTCTGCCACAACACTCCTGCACCATCCACACATGGCAAATGTATGTCCTGAGCCCATCATATTCACAGCCTCCTTGCCCTGAGCCCCTCACATGTCCAACCCAAACTCCTGTACCCTTATATCCACAAACCTGTGACTTGCTCAGCACCCCAACCTTCCACCTGAGCCCAACACTCCCCAGCCTGTAGCCTCCTCCCCGAGCCAGCACCCCTTCTCCTGCATCCAAATTCCCTCCCAGAGCTTGCACTTCTCATCCCTTCCCACACACAAATCCCTCATTCCCACTCCAGAGCCTGCACCTCCGGTCTCAACCCAGTGACAAGGAGTGAGGGCTGGGGATAGCAAGTGATGGAGAGGAGGGGAACAGAGAGGATGGGGCCTCAAAGGGGTGGGAGTCTTGGGGAAGGCATGTGGTTTTCATGCATTGGTTGATTCCTTTTTTTTTTTTTGGCTTGACAAACCTAGGGGGGTTCCTTGAAATTCTGAAAAGGGTTCCATGGCCAAATAAAATTGGGAAACACTGACTTAAAGCTTCAACTAGTCTTTGTGCTAGAGGCCATATGACAACAAAATGACTGACACTCCCTACCTGTAAGTGCTAACTAGGAGCTATAGTAATATAGTCTCGCCCCCCGCCCACCCTTGAAAGTGATTTCTGTGAAATCACATGTAGTTAACTTCCAGCTCTGACTCTTTCTGCATTTCATTTTTAAAATAGGGTGTCCCCACATGGCCAGCAGCCATGTTATCTGAGCTTAGGTTACATGGCTTTGGACCAAGAGGCTTCCAGAAGGTCATGGAGATTCTATCCCTACCAAGAGTTAAAGGAATTATTCGATTTGATGGCTCTGGTGTCTCAAGGAGTCCAATGAGTTTCTACATGTTCTAGAACGCCATAGATAACAAAGCTGGTGTCAATAGGCATTTATTCCTGATTAACTCCGAGGGTGGATGCTTTTATCCCACACTATAAATCCTTTATTCTAAACTAGTTTACTCCGTTAATTCAGAATAAGCCACTATTATCCTGGAATAGGAGCAGCAACACGAACTTAATTGGCATAGTTAATCTGCTTTAAATTCACATACCTTATCCTGGATTAACTCTTATGAGTGGGCAAGCCGTAATTTTTCTGTATATATGTAACAAATATATTATTTTAGAATGTTCTAAAAAAACTACTGGCCTTCTCAGATTTCTTTTATGGTCCAAAAGCTATTTGTATGAGTACACAGTGGTTTAAGTTGTACAGTGTGCACTTCCTACATAATTGCTGTTTTACCCTTCAAAACATGCTAGCTTGATTTTATTTTACATATTAGTCTTCCTCTTTACTGTTGAATCAGTGAAAAGCTGTGGTTCAAACATTTCTCCCAGAAAGAGTTCAAAACCAACTCCTCCCTCCCTTAAATTTCATTTAAAAACTGAAAAGAGGTTCAGGTTGCAAACACCCAACACTTTTTGTTTGTTGATGAAAACAAGAACATCTTAAATGAAAATGGAAATTCACTCATGAAAATGTCTAGCTTGCTGAAAAGTTGTTGACAGAAACACATTTCCCCACAAAGATTTTTAACCAACTCTAATTTCTGTGACTAAAGAGCAGCAGCAAAAATCTCTGGTTTTAAAATGCAAATTCCCAGGAAACACATTATTTTTAAATGTCATCTGCTTTCTATATGATCAAGGATACCTTCTAGCTGGTTGTGCAGTATGTGTAATGCATAGTATATTTGGTTTTTTTTATGTATTCCTCATTATTGCTTGAATATTGTGGGTACATCTGTGCTTTGCTCATTTCTACTGATTAAATTCTGAGCAAGTAAATCTTTGCCTAAAGTCTGCAAGTGCTGTTTGTTTTCATTTTAGAAATGTTTAAATTACATGTTGAGGAAAGGAAAGCTTAAAATAACGTGAACAGTATGAAATTTAATTTCATTTCAGTTATGACATAACCAGTCACACTTTTTGATACCTATAGACCAAGCAACTACAGCTGAAGGGCAATTTTTTTCCCCCCATTTCCCAAATGTCAGTACAAGCAACTTTTTATTGTATATACAAAGCCTGTGAAACACGCATTCCCAAATGGACGTAGAACATGGGTGGTAGGTATGATAGGCAGGGAGAATGCAATGCCTTCTCAAACCGTCTCACCTTGGTCCCACCCATGCTGTACTCGAGTCCCTCCGACCCCTTCCCCCAGGCTGCTGTTGTGATGCTAGGGGCCATGCCATACCACCTGTCCTCCTGGTGCTGGGACTACTCTAGCCATCCAGCACAGAGGTTCATGGCTCAACAACAAGGGGAAGCTTGCTGGTCAGGGGTATAGGTAGCACGGCCTCAACCTCCCAGTGCCATGCCTTCTAGTTGGCTTTCAATGACTTCAGGGCAGGGACAGGCTACAATTGTGCTACTGCCAACTTTTCAGAGTTCTGGGGCTGAGGCAAGCTGGGGCTGTGCAAACCGCTAGTTCTCAGAATTTTTGGGGGGGGGGGGAGATAAGGGAGGCTGCAGCCATGTCTCTTGCCAGGCTGGGGCTGCACTACCCGCTGGCTCTCAAGAGCTTTGAGGCGGGGGGGGGGGCTATCCTCGGGCAGGGAGTAGACAAGAAGCAGTGACCATGTTGGGAGTGGGTCTGTGTGGGGACCAGCAGTGGCCACAGTGCAAGAGGGAGGATGGAGGGAGTCGCCTACCACCTATGGTACACAATTAGTGACAAGTGATCTTCGTGGAAGGGGTACTAAAACCCCCCAGAACCAGACTCTCTCAGCCAAGCTGACTATATGCATAAAAATTCTGACTTAGGAGAAGAACTGAGGAAAGACAACTGAGGAGAGGCACTAAAGCCTTCAAATAAAGGGCTGTGAAGAGAAAGGGGTGATCCACTGTTCTCCATGCTCCTTGATGGCAGTGTAATGCCAGTAAACTCAGGTCATTGGCTGGGGTTGAACCTGGGATCTCAGGGGCTAAAGTCATAAGCCTCTACCATGACCTAAAAGCCAATTACTACTACTTAGCTTAGGCTGTAGAGCAGACTCCACTCTCTCTAATGATCTCTCTGCCTATGGGAAACAGTAGGGCGAGTAGTTATGGGCTTATTCATCAGCAAAGGAAATCTAGGTCAGATATTAGGAAAAGCTTTCTAACTCTAAGGGTAGTTAGGCTCCATCTTTCTAACACTAAGGGTAGTAAGGCATGCTGTGGAATCCTGGTCATTGGAGATTTTGAAAGAAGTTTGGACAATCTCCTGTCAGGCATGGTCTAGACTGTCTTGCCTTGAAGAGCTATACTTGATTTCTTAAGGTCCCTTCCAGCTCTACCTTTCTATGAGTCTGTTAGCTCCCTATATGTACCAAGCCACCTGCAAGGGGGCCTGTGAGCGCACACATTCCAAGGGACACAGTCCATGCCTTGCTTCCACACCAAAGGAGTCTCTGTTTATTGGAAAACCTCACCCATCTTCAACCTGCTAGTTTGAATGTTTATGATGATACTTGCTTTAGTATGTATATGGACCCAGAAGTTGTTTTGCTTTCGTGAATATAAGCTCCCTGTGAAGAAATTGCCAACTAGAAGTAACCGGAAAAGAAAATGTACAGAAATACAAAGAGATGAAATAAGCAGAGATGAATCCAGACCTGACTATAAAAACTGAAGAGATTTTGGGCACTGCTGATATGCTTCCTAATGCTAGCAATAAACTGTGCATGATTGTTGGCAGGTTTGTCCCATCTACTTATTTGGATTTACACAGAGTGGTAAAGAAATTGATCTAGTGTCTTGCTTTCTAGGAAATAGTGCACTGTAATCCATTTATTCTATGAAAGCAACCCTACTTCATTGTCACTTCAATTTGTAGTGCAGCTCTTTAAACACAATTAAGAGGTTTATCATTAGAGAAAGTTAAGAGATTTGAAATACAACTAAAAAACCATCACAGTCATATTAATGTACAGGCATTGCAAGAGTCGGACCTTGTAAGCTTGAAGATTTATCAGTTGTATGAGGCTTTCCTGTTTGATCAGACTCTTGTATTAGTGTGGCAAGAGGGAAGGAGTCATTGAGTCTGCCAAACAGCTTTATGTTTCTTAATCCAACAACAGTGTGTTGAGAATGATTTGAGACCTGGCTTAAGGAATTGTTTATAGAATGAATACGTTATTTTCATTGCAAATAGACAAAAATACTAAGTTTGCTTAGCTTCCTACATACGTAAGGTTTGAGTCAGAAATGACAATTGCAGAGACCTTGTTTTGTGGTGCTCTAGGGAGATGTGTAATGGCAGAAGACATTTTTAAAAAATGGAATGAGGTTATCATAGCCCATGGAATGGAGGAGCAAAATTGCCTTGGAGGGTGCTCTAATGGAGTGTGAACCATTGGAAATTTTGACCGTATCTGGCAAAAATTGAAGACCTGGTGTGTAATGTTAAGTTCACTCAGTGCAGCAATCAAAAGGGCAGCAAGCAGGCTGTCAATTTGAATGTCATTCTGGATCAGCTTGCGAAGCTGGTTGACTTTATTTAAGTGTCAGCACTAAACTTCTGCTTGTTTTCAGTTTTGTGCAATAAAATAGGACGTGATCATCAAAACCTGCTCCTCCCTGCAGAGGGATTATGGCTTTGCGCAAGAAGCTGTTGACTTGTCTGAAGTCTGTTGTGAGCTACAAGATTTCTTTAAGTGATTTTAGTTTGAGTATACTGGTTATTTTATGGATAAATTCTGGCTGTCAAGGCTAGCCTACTTAACTTGTTCACACATCTCAATTCACTGGATACCAGTTTATGGGATTGAAAAACCACCTTTTAATGTTCTTGACAAAATAATAGCTAAAATAAATGGTCATTAGTAATATGAAAAAGAGAGGGAAAATGAAATCACCCATCACTCCCAACCATGCAACATTTCCTCATTGGACACTCATCCTAACTTTACTGGTGACCTAGAAGAACACTGTTAGAAATTATCAAGTTTAATGTAGGTTTTCCTGATCTTGCAAGAAATGAGAATGGTGTCATAGATTCAATAGAAGACACCCTAAGTGATGAAAGAAAAGGAAGAGTTAATTGAACGGTCATGTGATGGATTCAAGTTCAGCAAAGAGCAGTTCAGTGACTAAATGGAGACTACACGAGTTTAGCCCAATATCAGACAGAGCTTTGCATTTCTTGATTCCCTAAAGCACTACATATATTGGCACTTAAAACAGAAAGACCAGTCTCACAGTTAAGAGCACATGTGTTTGACCTATGGCAGAAACTCACCAGTACACCTGACAAAAACTACATTTTTGGTGAAGCACCGATTACACTGTTTTCATTTTAACCAAAATGGAATTTGTTCTTTAAAAAAACCCATTAAATAAAGGCAATGTGATCTTTGGCTCATGTTGAACAGTAATCCATATAGGATTTAGCAGGAAATTTGAATTTAAATTAGACAAATAAAAAAAAATCCAGCCACTGATGTAGTTCAGTGAGCACACCAAAATATAACAAAGACATCATTTATGGCATTTAGTTGTTTCTTGTTGGTTGAGTAACACAAAATACATTCATTATGGCTTCTTGGGTTCCATTTTGATTCATGGTCTAGTAATTAGAAACATTTAAAAAGAATGTTGTAGATCAGACATGTTAGTCTTCCTTAGATATTTGTTTTATTACAAAATGTGAAAATACTCAAGCCTGTTAAGACTTAAAACAATTGTTCACAGAGAAACTCTGATGTTATACTTCCAGCATCAGTCATTCTAAGGTGGTGATGAATGGATGCAAAAAGTTTGGGAACCCCTTCATTAAGCTATATTTCCAATTTCTTATCACTCAAAATTATTTCACTTGTTTCCAGTAAGAATGGTCTCTCTCCAAACCAGATAAGTTATATCACAGTGAACAGCGTACAAGTTTTGTAAAGACCCCACATCCCATTTTCAAAATTGGGAATGTACAATTTTGCATACACTGTCAATTGTGGGCCATGACAGCTATTTTGCACTATAGCTATGTAAAGCAGATAATTGTGCATTCAAATGGATAGTTGGATATGTAACAGTATTTGGGTGTGTAATAGCCCAGCTTGTGCACAAAGTCACAGGAACTGCAAGCCCAAATTAAACTCACAATTGTTTCTCTTGCATCATTTCTCCAGCACCAGTTCAGGAAATGATCCCTATTCAGAAATCTGTCAAGTGCCAGGAGACCTGGGAAGTGAGGCTTTCAAAAACACTATTGCACTGAAATGTGAAAGAGGCATAGTCTCTTATGACTGTAGTTAAATAGTTTTTGGGGTCCTAGCTTGATGATTTGGTTTCCTGAAAAATCCCCCCTGCAATGAGGTTAACACAAATTGCAAAGTCTGGATAGGGAAAAACCCAGTTTTTGAAGCTTCTCTGTCTAAAGAGAGGTCATTAGCTGCTGGTACCTTTGCCAAGGCTGGAGGTCAAAGGCCCAAACCGTGTAAGGTGACAGCTGATCTGTTCCAAGGCTGTTCTCATTCTTAATGTGAAACCAGACATGATCTTGTAACCAAAAGAGTAAACTCAATAAGGTGTCTTGGAAGACACCCACTAGAGCTATATTGGTGATGAAATGACCTCTAGCAAACTTTTGCCATACACATAGGCTGTTTGTTTTCTCTGTAATGCTCTGCCCCAAGAACACTAAACTGTGTTTTGTGAAGGTTGCTTGCTAATTGGAATACACTGTTTGCAACCCTGCAGGGGGGAAGAAAAACTTCACCACCACATGCAGAACCAGTCAGACCTTCTGAGGAAGTCACAGCAAAATGCAGAGGGACAGCAAGCTTAAATTCCCAGACTGGAAAGAGACACCTTGCCTGAGAAAAATGAGTGTGAGGGCTCCTGAACCTCAAACAGCTGTACTTGAGGAGGCCAACAGTGTGTGTATCTTTCCAAGGCGCTGTTAACCCAGAAACTGAGACAGAACTTAATGTTTTTCTGAACTGGGGACCTCAGATGTTATGTAACTACTTTGCATCCGAAGTAAACTTTCAGTGGTGGGTGAAGTAATTTCTTTATTTCACTCTTGTTTGGCAAATGTATTCTGAGACCATTTCCTACATGCTTTGAAAACTAATGAAAGGCAATAGAGAGGAATAAAATGGACTTGGGGTGTTTTACTGACCAGCTTCTGCTCCTCTTTTTTCTCAAAATGAAAGTTAGTGAACAGGAAAGTTAGTCTTTGGGCAGAAACACTGCGAAGAAAGTAGGCATATTAATTATGTTTCTGCTGAAAAAAGTGTCAGCTGTTGAAGAGGTAAAAGAGCACTTTAAAAGTAAGTCTGCCAAAACAGAAGTAGAGTTCAGCTTAGAACAGTGAAAGGAAAATTTCTCCTGGGAAGCAAGTAGGAAAAGGAAAAGACAGGAAAGGCCCAATTAAAAGTGAAGCTCTTGCAGTAAATAAATGATTAAACCTGCTTCAAAAGTGTGTAGAAACATTATTCCCTGAGATGAATACTAAGTTACAGTACAGGGAAAGACCCCTGTAAAATCTGTGGGAGAGAAACTCTGTTTTATACGTGGTAACACTGAATTCCAGCTGCTGTGTAAGCGGAGCATCAAAGCATTTACATACCTGCCTGATCAGTTCTATTAGATTTCTTAGGTATTTCTGGGTCTGTAGGAACTGTTCCTAATAATACACAGAAGTAGAGCAATTGATTTTTTTTTCCACTGAAATTTATTTTTGACAAAAATGACTTTTCCAATAAACATTTTGTTTTGGTCAACAAACTTTAAAGAAAAAAAAAGAAATGTTTAAGTTTCTTCCACTCTTCTCACTTCTTTAATTGAACCTCCCTTTTCAAGTGGGGCAAAAAGGTTGGGGAGAAATTTAATTTTGTTGAATAATTCTGCAGCAAATGTGAACAAAATCATCTTTTTCAAAGGAAATATGTAGATTTTTTAACCAGCTCTACCTACATCTGGCCCATATTAATTAAATGCATCTAAAAAGTTTCATGTCTGATTAGTGGTGTGACTAAGTGAAAAACGGGACTGAATCAGTTCTTGCAATCAGACTTTCTTATTTTGTATTAGTTGGTCCAGCATGTTTTCCCTGGGCTGAAGGGAGAGGATATGTCTTACCTTTTAGAATGCTACCCCCAGTGTACATTAGTACATATAGCACAGTGTTGAGAAGTCAATTCTGATGCTTAGAGATCCATGAATTACATGTTTCTAAAATTCGGAGGGCTATACTTCAACTAAAACGATGACTGAAGCAAAGATGATATTTTCTGAATGTTTGTTATAGCGCGACATCAACAAGACAATATGTGCCAACCCTTAGCGTGCCTTGTCATATACCAGGAAGAACTTAGAGTTATGACAGCCTGATAACATGCTAGCTCACTGATTGATCATCAGAGTGGGTATCTCCCCAGTTCCTGACTAAGAAAAGATTTGTAGCCTATAAATCCAGCTCTCCAGTCCTCTGTAGATACATGGGAAGTAGGAGACCTTCTACTGCTGACTTACAAATCAGCGAAAAGGCCAAAGTGGGTCCCACAGGAGAACGGTGAAGAGTAGGAGTACAAACTCCTCCTGTCCCCTTCCTCTCCATCTCAGCCTCCAGCTTAGAAGAGACACACAATTGCTCCCCACCTCACTCATGAATAGTAACAGTACCCATAGCAACTATTTGGTATATCCAAGTAACCCATATGTGGGTCCACCCACCCACTGCTTTACAATAAGCAGTGAAACTACCATTTATGCCATCATCTGACCTCTAAGGGATAGAAGCAACTTCCTTTTGTCCCCATCCCTCCCACTGGACGCCAGGAATGTGTAATCCTTCCTATTTATTCAAAGGCTTTCAACACATGCAAACACACACACACACACACACACACACACACACACTATGTAACCATATCCTCCCACTTAAATCATGGATCCAGTATGTAGGAGAAAATGGTGTTTTGCAGTTAAACTGCCGGTACATAAAACAGTTCTAATCTATATATTGAAGCCATAATTGTAACTGGGTTGGACACACACACACACCCCCTACCCCTGTGCCCCGACTCAAAGCACATAAGTGCATGAGCAGCCTTTCTGATAGGATTAAAATTTACCATGTGTTTAAGCACTGTGCTGAATCAGGGCCCATGGCTGTGATCTTTTTTCTAGTTCATGAAGCAGATAGAGTTGAGGATAAGTTTAAGAATTGGGGTGCCTTTTCAAACTGAAGGGAATCCCTGAACATTTTGAAGTTTTCTCATTACTAGAGGAGACATCTTAGAGAAGAGGAAAGGGTAAAGAACATATAATGGTAGGAGAACGAAGAAGCAAAAATCATTAAGAGTAGGTGGATACCTAAGGAGAACAGTAAAAGTAGCCAAAGAAAGAAAAGAAGAAATGAAAGAATTAAGTTTTAGTTTTAGAATTCTATGAAAAGTATGATTGGTGCTTAATGAGTTGCTACCAGTTGCATTATTTTAATTAGTTTATGGTGATAAGGATGACTCCAAAGCAGACAGCTGCAAAGATTTGTTATTTTAATTAGCTATGTACACAGACAGGAAAACCAGCATCAGACCTGATTCATTACAGCAGGACCAAGGAGGAACACTTCCACACCATCAAGAAGTCATTACTAAATTGCGGGGTTTGTTGGATATTTGGACTCATGTAGGTAGGTAGTGAAGTTCTATGAGTGCAAAATAGTTCAGTGGGACCAAGGTGAAATATACAACAAACCGCTCTAGGACCAGTATTATGAAAACTGGTATATTAAACTCATGATTATTTTAGAATAGTTCATGGGCATGTGCGATTAGTACAGTATGCATACATTTATTACACCAGAGATGGATATATTATTGATTAAAGTACCCATTAATACATGCTGGGGTTTAGAATGAGACTAGTATGTTTCTGCTAATAGAAACTGATAGCATCTCTTTAGGGTTTGAAGTGTTATGAACAGAATATAAGTAACTACTTGGTGAATCTAAGGAACTCGTGTGTGTCCATCACCAACCCAATTGCTTTAAAGTAAGCAGAAAGACTGCCATTGATGTCACTTGGATTGGGCCTCAACTGCTTCCTTATGACTCATGACACTACCTCTTCTTCCCAGCTAGCCAATTAGCCCGTCATGAAATGGGATTTTCGGGTCTTCTCTCCTGAGCTCTCTCGCTCTCTCTCTCCCCCTACTGCCTCCCCCCTCTCAGCTCTCCTCCGCCTCCTGCCACTCTCTCTCCATCTTTCTCTCTCTTCTCCTCCTCCTGCCTCTCTCCCTCCTCCGTCTCTCCCCACCCCCCTTCCCTTCCACCGTTGCACTTGGCTGAGTGCTGCCTGCTCAGCCAGGCTGCCGTGAGGGAGGGAGGCGGGGCGGGGCAGTGACGTACACGGCCAGGGGGTGGAGCCATGTACATCACCACCCTCCTTTCCCCCCCCACCCTGTGGGGAGCCCAAACTGCTGGCTCCTCCAGTAGAGCAACTGAGGAGCACAGCACTCAGCTGAGTGCCACAGCAGGAGGGGAAGGGGGGCAGTGACGTACACAACCCCACCCCATGGCCGTGTATGTCACCGCCCTGCCCCCTTCCCTCCGTGGCAGCTCGGCTGAGTGTTGTGTGCTCAGCCAGGCTGCTGCAAGGCGGGGGGAGAAGAGAGAGAGAGAGAGAGAGAGGAGTCGGGGCAGTGACATACATGGCCGGGGGTGGGGCTGTCTACATCACTGCCCCCCCTTCCCCTCTCCCATGGTGGCCCGGCTGAGGGGCACACCACTCAGTGCCACAGGGGGAGGAGGAAGGGGGGGAGGCTCAGCTGGGCCCTGAGTGTCAAACGGCCATTTGGGGTCCACGCTCCCTATGTGTGGGGAGCACAGACCCCAAAGGGCTGCTTGCCGCCGCTTGCTCCCCCGCCGGGGCCCAGCTCAGCAGCACAGCGCTTGGCCGAACCACCAGGGAGGGAGGTGAAGGGGGGCGGAGCGCTGATGTACACGGCCAGGGGGCGTGGCTGTGTACATCAGCGTTACAGACTCACAGACAATGGGCTACTATATATAGGATTACACCTTTTTGGGAAAAGGCACTCGCTCTGCTGTTCCAAAATCCAAATATCACCACAGAGATTAAGTTCTGGGCAGTTAGTAACAGTAATATTTCCAGTTTACCCATGGATAGGTAGGGAAGCCCTTGTGCTAAATTCTGCCATTAGATGTACATCCATCATCAACATTTGACCCTGTGCTTTTAAGTAACTGCTTTCAATTCACGTAGATGGTATCATGAGCTTTCATGGGCACAATTCATTTCTTCAGATGAATGGAGTTAAGGGGTCCAAGGTTGCAAAATAAATAGGAGAAAAAGAGGGATCAGAAAGGGAAGAGAAAGGGAGAGAAAGGGGAAAAAATGTCAATTAAAGTGTCCATGCTAAATTTTGACATTCCCCCCCCCCTTTTCATTTTTTCCTTCCTCCTCCTCTCTTTTTCTGCTATTTATTTTGCAACCTGTACCCCTTAACTTCATTCATCTGAAGAAGTGGGCTGTGCCCACAAAAGCTCATGATACCATCTACATGATTTGTTAGTCGAAGGTGCTGCAGGACAATTCATTGTTTTGTTTTTTCAGTTACAGACTAACATAGCTATCCCAGTGAAACTTTTGTTTTCAGTTCAGTTCACTCCCTCCTTTTAGCCATAATCATATTCAGTCCCACTTTAAGGTAAGTTATTACTATATACAAGTTACAACATGTAGACTTATGACTTAATAATTTACTTGTCTAGCTGGGGAAATTTCCTTTTAGTGCATTATATATGAACCACAGACAAATTCAGTCCTTTCTTGAATTAAGATCATCTAGCCAATCTAATTCTGAATATATCACACAATGCTAAGAGAAAGAATGTCACAAGTGTGCTAAGATTGAATGGAATTCCATAATGGATGACAGCACTGTTGCTAGTACAGTTAGGGTTGTTAATCTCTATATTTCTAGACCAAACAAACACCTTTCTACAAAAAAAGGTCACTTTTCCTTTATATGTGTGAAGAAAAGATTCTATGGTGTGAAAAGACTAATATGGGGTTCAACTAAGAGAGATGTACTGCAAGACATTCTTTTCCATACCAAGACCTTCACTAATAGGCGTGTGCATGACAGATTGGCAACAGTATATAAATGGTATTCTTTATGTCACTGGTTAAAAGCCAGCGTTAGGACATAATCCAAAACTCACTGAGGTAAATGGGAATCTTCCAATGAACTTTGGACCAGGCAGTAGGTTGTAGCAAACATGAGTTGTAACTATTCGGTATTTAGCAGCCACTCTTAACTCTGATCAGGCAAAATGTAACATTTGAGAGGTGACACCTTAACATGCTAAGTTACATCTATGGGGAGAGCATGGAACAAAATCTAGGACTATCTGTAGATAGCATCTGGAAAAGTTGTTGGTTCAGATCCTCACTGGTGTAATTCAGTGCAAAACTATTAGTCTCAGTGCAGCTTTATGTGAGTTTACACATACAGTTGACCCATGTCATGTAGCCCTAGGAAAAAGTTTCTGGAAAAAAAGTCAAATTTCCCATTGGCAACAGGACAAATTCTCCCCTCTGCTCCATCAACATATATCCAGAATAATTCCACTGAGGTCAGGCACCAGCAAAGTAACTGAATGCAGGACTTCATTATCTGCACTGTAGTATTAGTTAGAATTAAATTCCCAAAGTTGGGGGGGGAGGGGGGAAGAGGGAAATCACAAAATTTCTGATTTAGCTGTTTATAGCTAATTGTGGAGCTAGTATTAAAATAACTGTTTTGTCAGTTTGTTTTTAATTATGATTTTATAATTCTCGACAAGGCTTTTAGATGCTGCTGTTCCTTGTTAGTGGTATTATTAGAGCATCAGTTAAATTATGCTCACTTATTGCAAAATCTTACACGATCCACAAAGCAAAAGCCACAAAAAGCACTTAATTTATGGAGTGACTCAAATTTAATCGCATTCCCCGTTTTAATGATAAATCTGGTTAACTGACAGTTTCAAAAACAAAAGCAAGATATTCAGAGTGTGCGTAATATCCCCCAAATAAAGTTTTTACCGCATTTGTACTCTGGAATGATGAAAATAACAAAATTCAGAAATGTACCATAACACATATAATGTCTTACTAAAAAGCATCACAGAATTATGTAAATGTGATATAGGAAAATATTGAAACGTACAATATATGCAATACAAAAACATAGTATCTGCATCTTTTGAGTACAGTACATTATTAGAAATAGCGCATTTTATAAGAACTGCAAAGGGATCTGAATCACAGTTGCCCTGCACGTTTGGTTCTAGTTTGCACCAGTGTGAACTAAAGGTCAAATTCTACCACTTATATTTTGTTATGCTCTGTAGTGGTGCTTACTGCTCAAGAAGAGGAGGGGTTAAAGATGACCAGAGGGAGCGCTCTCATCCAGGAAGAGCCAATTAGAAGATGGCTTGCTGGAGCAGCCCACATATAAAGGGCTGCTCAGCAGAGCAGAGGGCAGTCTGTTCCTGAAGGGAAAGGGAACAGGACCGGCTGCAGACACACACTAGATAGAAAAGTACTGGGCAGGATCAGGCGACCAACAGGGAACTCAGCCTGAGCATGCCATACTGAGGCCCTGATACAAAGGGTAGGAAGGTGCTAGGACCATCAGGGAAGCAGCTCAGCGGGAAAAGGCAGCAGAGGAGCTGGAGGAGGGGCAATGAGTGGCTGCCAACTGTAGAGTCCCTAGGCTCTCCCCTAGCCTCCCCTTGCCACTGAGGGAAGTGGCCAGTGAAGGCTGCAGTCTGCCACTGAACCAGGTAGCTCCATCCAGAGACTGCAGTTTGTCACCAAGGCAAGGGGCTGGATGATAGACTGCCAGCTCCCCCAGAAGAGGTGGGTGAGAGCAGGGAACAGCATAGAAGAGGACGCTACCATCTGGGAAGCGACGCAGGTCACAGTGGAGGAAACAAAGTAGGAGTAAAGGTGAGGGAGACACCACTGGATGAGGGCACCCTGCTGATGGATGCGAGTTAATTCCAGAACGACCAGCGGGAGGTGCCACTGCAGTGGTGAGGAGCCTGTCACGTGCCTGTTTTACTTTGGAGATGATCACACATGGTACCTCAGTCCCTAATTCTCATTTCAATTCCCAGACTTGATAATTCTCACCAAACCGTGGTGGATTCACTCCATGGATCAACCTTATGATGTATGCTGATGGGACAGACCCTTAGTGGTAAATGCCACAAGACACTTTGGAATTAAGATGACTGGGTGACAATTAAAATAACTGTTTCTGCCCAATGCATGCTGTGTTATTACCTATTGAAATGATCTAGTCACATCACTCAACAAAAGATGGCTGTGTACTTTGAAAAGCAAGTTAGTTTACTTTTCATCAAACAAAATTTTACTTTTGTGCACACTAAATATATACAACATATATTTTATAAGAGAAGTAATCTCTGAATATTTGAAGGCATCCTTCCTATAGCCATCAAAGAGAACACAGGGACATGAAACAAAATTCATATCCAGATATGATTTTTCCCATGATTTGGTTGTAATTCAGTTCCAGTTCTGGACGAATCCTTTCACCAACTTCTAAAGCTTGAGAACAGATTCTGTTCTCAAACTAGTATAACTTCTGCAGTGTTTCCCAAATGGTGTTCCGTGGAACCCCAGGGTTCCGCAAAGTGAAACTAAGGGTTCCGTGAGAAAATTCCATCACAACAACATTTTATGATTAAATAAAATAATATTATGTGATTTTTGTTTTTAAATATGTGCAATTAAACTACATATTGCTCTCATGACCTTGTTTAGCATTTGTTTATTATTATCCTTATTAGTGGTTTACTTTTTCAGCTCCACATATTAGACTTATTAGGGTTCCGCAGAATTCTTTTGCGTTTAAAAGGGTTCCGTGGCCAACTAAAATTGGGAAACACTCTTGGAGTGTTCCCACTTAAGTCAATGGAGTTGCATTGCTATAAAGAAATGGTGTCAGAATAGAATCAGATCTTTGGCATTTAATTAGGCAGGCGGGATGTGGAAACAGGTGCTGCCCATTTCTCCCAGCTGGCTTTGAAAAATAATGCATTGTTTTGACAGGTAATCTTGACCTCACTCATTACTTTCAAAAACCAGTGTTAATTGCATGATACTGGAAACATTTTTCAGTGACAGTTTATGACAGGGTCTGTCAGAAATAAATAGCCAAGAAACTGGAAAACATTATGGAAAGTGTAATATGAGTGAGAGAATAGATTCAATGTGCACTATTACAGGATTTGTTAAGAGGGGGAACAAGTGTTATAGCAAGAAAACTTTTATATAAAAGTATTTCATCAGAGACTATTTTTCACCATTAGATCTCCAATTCACTGCCATCATTAATAGGCAAGATACCAGAGCTTAAAATTTCCTCCTAAATACACAGTGTGAATAGCTGTTGATGCAGTTTATATATTATGCGGGCAGCAAGATTTTGGAAGCACACAGGAACGTACACGCAGCACTAAATTTAATCAAAGGTGCCATTAATTCTACCCTTTTCTGGTTCACTTACTTTTGGCCTTCTCTAAGAATGGGAAAATGATATGGCTTTTAAATAGTAAGTCAATGTGGACTGAGTGTAATTAGGCAGCGTTCAGGAATCAGTATTGGGGAACAGCTGGTTGGTTCTGAAAGTATTTGCATTGCAGTATCAATGAAATCCTAATCTTCATAGGTCATTCATGAGATATCAGACCTTACAGACACATGAGGATCATTATCCCCCTTCAGTTGTAGCATTGCTCAAACAGCCAAATGCCTTGCAAACTGTTACAGATGAATGATTTATACCACTGGAAAGCTACGCTTCTTAGAAGAATAAAGCATTCCATTATAGTACTGGGTCATGAGAAAATGGACCTTAAAATTGTCACTTCTTCCATGATCTTGCTGAGCTTTCTTAATGGACTGAGTATAACAAATCCCAGGCTTTGGTCCAATATCATTTTTCCAATCCCTGATTTAAAAATGTACTTTTAGAATAATTATGACAAGATTATTGTAAAACATCTAGGATTCTTTGTTCAGGAGCCATACTTTATTCAGTATTAAATGAAAATTCGAAGTGAGTAATGGATACAGTATATGATTCTCAGACTCATAATGAAGAAACTTCCAATTATATAGAGAATGTTGAAAAAAAAAAAGTTTTTTTCCTGGATTGCATTGTTTGGACACCAACATTAGAGAACATCCTAAATTTGCATAGTGCAGAAGTGCTCTGAAAGATGTTTGCTCTTCCAGAGGATAGCTAATATTTGTGACTAGCAAAGAAAGTTGGATGCAACTGGTTTGGGTTAACACTGACACCATTTTCCCTTTTGCACTGATCAAGCCTTTAAGTGGTGGCTAATACTTAATCAAGAAAAGGTAATTGAGTCTTTTGACTTATTTGCCTACATGCAAGAACATTGCCCTTGGAAAGGAGTTTGTTAAAGTCCTTTGCCTATAAGAGTTCTAGAAAGGTCAGGGATAGCTAGAAAGATAAAGGTCCCATGTGAAGAGAAATGACTGCCCAGTGGAGGAGCCAAGATGGAGGAAATTATGGCAGTATCTATGACTAAAACATTTCAGTGTTCATTCTTGTGATTATATATTTCTATATCCATATACACAAACTGTTCAGTTGATTTCAGTGTTTAAAATGATGCTGCAAGTGAAAGACTATAAAAAGAAATGGCATAATTTGAAAACATTGGCCACATGTTGCATAGAGTACATTTACAAACTGGATAGAAAAAGTTAAATGATTAGTTGTTGAATATATGACTAATTGTTGTAGATTAGGATCTAGTCAAGAGGCTGCTTATCACCATGATTTATAGATAACACCTTCTGCTGAGGTTCTCATCCCATACGAATGCTTATTACCGCTATTAAACATGTATTACCCCTTTATAAACTATTTATAAATTTTCCTGGGGGCTGGTGCACTGACTTCCCAGCCTACAAAATGAAACTTTGAGGCAGTCTCCAGTCAGCCATAGCCCTCTCTTCCCAGGCCCACTTTTATGAGAACTATAAAGAGTCTACAGAACCAAAACATGGGTAGGAGAACAAAAACAGCAATCACAATCGTCTCCACCTAGGGGCTCCAGTTCACACCCATCCTCCATGTCTTCTGTTCCACTGAGTAGGTCAGGGTTAACCAGCTCTTACGTTAACACTAGAGAGTATGAGCTAGGGAGTAACCTTGTAACATGTAGTATCCTTAATATTAAGAGTGACCTAATCACTTCAGTCGTTAAAAATAATAGCCTTTGCATGGACAGCAGGAAGAATTAACGAATCAGGAAAATGCAGCATTACAACCAGCCTTTCCTTTTTAGTTTCAATGAGACTACAGACATGCTTAACATTAAGCACATTTTAAGCCATTTGTTGGATCAAGACAAGAACACTCAGTGACTCATAGGAGTGAGCCATAGCTTCCTTTTTAAACAAATAGAAAGCTTAATAAAGAAAAATAGTTATTTTTAAGAACGGAATGAATGCCATTACAGTAATGTTTTGGTATCCTTGAAAGAAACTTTGAAATCTAGGATCCAAACCTTAGCAGTTGCAAAATGCTCCAGAGATCTCTATGTAGAAAGATCAATCTATATGGCTGGGCATTGATTCATTCTTTAGTGGTCTGGGGTATTGGCTATTTTGATTCAATCTTAATTGGTTTACCTCTCCTTTATGCCAGTTTTAGTTCATGCAGCTAATACCTCTTCATTTGAAGTGGCCATGAACCAGTTTTATGTTTGCTTTGACTTTTACTTTTTAAATACCTGAGCAGTATTACTTTAATTTAATCTTTTAAGAGCTATTAGCCTTTCCTTCTAGACAGCTGATCTGGATGAACTGCAAAGCTTAAGATTGTCTTGTCTGCATTTTACTGGTTATTTTAGTAAACCTCATCCCTGTAATATCAGCTCAAGATCACACATGGGACCTTTATTTCTCTAAGGACAGATGCCCCACCACTACCTCAAAACAAACTCAAAGATCCTTCTCTCAGGTAATTGACTGGAATTTTATGAAGTGTCAGGTCCTATGGCCCTGACCTGTCAGTTTTACGTGGGCACTACAAAGGTTCATATTTCTTCTACTTCAAGGGAACAGTGACAGACATAGGGACCTGCCTTTAAGGTTCTGACTGGCATATACTCGTCTTTCATATATGATCTGAAGAGGCCCCCCCAAAAAAAAGCTGATGGAAAGGAACAGATCTGCAATTTTAAAAAGGCATTTTCCCCAATATAGTTGCTTACAGCAATATGGAAGTACGTTTATTTAGATGTGGAGTATTCCCTTTTCCCCTGGTTCATGCACATACAGATGTACCAGATGTGATCAATGGATAGACAGACAATGTCAATAGTGAGAAATAAACTTCCAGATGATACCCAGAGGAACCTCTTTTGTAAATCGTTTGCCCAGGGTAACTGAATTCTGATGCGTAATTCTAGTTTTACCAATTTGTTTATATTTAAAGATAACCTTTTTATCTGGATTGATTAAAGTAAATACAAGCTGATGATGAGTTAAGAGCCTAAACGTGAATCCTGGTTTTCCATGGGTCCCAGCTTCTTTCTGTCATCAGTAAATTGTTCCGTCTTTGTGCAAGAAAAGTAAATTGTTTAGAACAAAGTCATACACATTATTGTGTTCAATATCAGTTCTCACTGCATGAACATGTGTATTCAGTCTTGTGTTGGTCATTAAAGAAAATTCAGGCAGCCATATAGTCCATCAGGCACTTCTCTAGAAGCTAAGACCATTGGCTGATGGTTTGCCTGTACATGTCCGGAGCATCCAAGTAGTCCCTTCAGTGTTTCTGCTCATTCCTCAAATCTTCCATTTTCTTCTATTTACTGTCCCTCTCTCCCCCCTTTACCAACAGCAGAGCAGAAGAAGGGACAGAGACAGGACATCCACGTTTCAAAAAGCATAGATACTTTGTTGATCCATCCTGTCTCCCTTTTCCAAACCACTAAGGAGCAGGAAACATCTTTGTAAAATAATTTTATGACCATCTTGGAAGTGTGTGTGTGTGTGTGTATGTGTGTGTGTGTGTGTGTGTGTGTGAAACATTTTTGAAAGAGGCCATATTTGAGCATGTCAGTTCTTGAGGTTCAAATGTGAGGCTAATATAGCTCAGATTTTTAGACTGAACAGTTTCAATTCCAGTCACATTAACGGAAGCACCTCTAAATGATCACACTCAAAGAGGTATCTCACTTCAGGCACCATTATCTCTATCATACGTGGATTTAAAACTTTGATCTATACCACCACTAGCGTGTAAAGTGCTGTCATGCAAACAGTTTGATGGGATTTTCACTTGAGTTGATGGAAAACATTTAGCAAGATTGTGGCAGAGAGAGCTTTCATGATTTCCTGTATGGTGTATCAAAACAGTAGATGTGAAATTAATCAGTGAAAGCTCTCCCAGCTAATGATCAATTACTTTGGAAGTAATGCTTGGGAATGCATTTTATTGTTATTTGAGAAAGAGACAGAGATTAAGCTGATGCTAAGGGCTAGAATGTAATTGATGCACCTGCGACACTGCTTTGACATAGTGTTATTCTTTTGACAGAGGAGAGTATTATGGACTCATTTAGTCCTTGGTCATCTTTTGTACCCCTGTTCCTCTTTTGGCAGACCTCCATCAGCCACATAATTGCAATGCAATCCAATTTGTAAAAAAACCATCTGGACAAGAAAATTCTGGTTCAAGCACACAGAACTAAATGCAAAATTTAAAGAAGCATTCTACTTTTCAGCAGGGGTTGAAGGGCAAAACAAAATCCATAGCTCAGTCTTCAACTCACCATTTTTTTTATTTTAAACATGAAGTGAGTCTTTTGTTTCCCCCATTGCCTTAAATAGATGACGATAAAGAGGAATTTATACAGCTTCACTGCATGATCAGTATGGAAATCATCTTTACTGAATCTTTTAAGTTAAGTAGGATATGAAGGCTCTTACAGAAACATTCCAACTCATCCCAAGGTTTAAGTATAAATTACAAAATATAAAAATGCTGTACTTTTCAATAAAATAACTATGCTTGTGTGTGATAGTGGCTTTTCATCATGCCCTCAAAGTTTGCCAGGTTAGGACCTCATCTTGAAAATTGTCCTGCATACTCCCAAGTTTCACCTTAAAAATATTTGCTTGGAGAAATCAGAGAGGTGCTCACAACACACTATTAATAAAAAAATGCTTATTCTCTCATTTACTACAATTATAAAAAAACCGGTCAGACTCCAAATATTTTACTTATTTTTCAGAAAATGATAGAGAACAGTATAAACAACTCGCTGTAGAAATTTTAGTTTGTACTTATTTTGCTAGTGCTATTTATTGTAACCTATTGTAAAACTAGACAAGCATCTAGATGAGGGAGATGACATATCCCGGTTATAGTCCACAGCAATAGAGGACTTGTACATCCAGAACTAGATGCACTTCATATATTGTATATTTTGTAAAATTGGTACAATTGAAATGTTTTTATAGCTCATCTTTGAAGCAATATTTCAATGCATTAGGATATACTGTACTGCAATATTTATTTTTTGCATCAGTATTAATGCTGGATAATTATGATTGGTAGAGAAAGACATTTCAGTGCTTTTAAAATAATTTTTTCAATCCTAAACACAGATAACCAGTCCTAGTAATTTACTAATGTTACAAGATGCCTCTTGCAAATTCTGTTAGCATAATTCTCAATTATATATGTAAAGTAACTGCTTTCTAAGAATCCAGATTGTTAAATAAGTATTAGGTTAAAGAAGCCAGAAATCCTACTGTGATAGCACATTGCAATTTTTCTTGTAGCAGAGAAAAACTACAACGCCAACACCTTTTTTTTTTTTCTTCCAGTGAATACCATTCATTTTCTGGCTGTTTGTCAGTGTCATTAGTTCCTCTCAGAAATGCCAGGCCTATAAAAGCTGCAATGAAAATTCCACATCATTCAGAGGAAGTTTCAGAGTGTCACCTTTGGTTTGCTAATTTAAACAGGATCGTTGTTTCCTTTTGACAGGAGCAGCATCTGGGGGAGAAACCGTCAGCTTCCCAACTGCTAACTAAACAAGCAAACATGCCCTAGTGCAAATATTTGAAGAATGAGCCTGAACTTCTGCTGTCTCAACTCACTACCGTGCTGAAGTCGTGTCAGGTAGCTTTCAGTTCTATTCTCTAGATCAACGGAAACCTAGTTAAGAGATGACTGATGTTATGTTGGTCAGGCTGCCTGATACCACTGCTCAAGAGGCATTTGGCCCTGTTGCTCCAAAGTGCTATGACTCCACTGCTGTATTGAGGCCTTAGCCATCAACGTATGGTATCATCTCGCTGCAATGTATGCAAACCTTCCTTCTGCGCAACTGTGGTTTTCATTGCCCAGCATGTGTCTAGCTCAAATGTTGGACACTGAGTGCCCTGTGGGCCTTTATTTCTTTTTCCTAAGCCCCAGGCTAGATTTTGTTTTGGTGTGATGGACTCTATTAAATATAGTAACAGGTTTTTTTAAACAGTTGATACCTCGAAATCCATAAGAGATGCTTTCCAATCCTCTCATCAAGCTCTTCCATGCCCCATGCTCCTAGTGCAGCCTCACCATGCTACCATAAGGAATTCTAGAATGGGGAGGCAATAAAAGTCAGGTTCTCCCCACTCCAGTAGTTCTCCCTCCCCAACAGGAGCCTTCCAATTTCACTGGAACAGCAGCACCACAATAAGGACTCCTGGTCCATCAGTAACCCGTTCCCACCCTTGGAGGAGCAACAGGCTACCCTCACTCTGCTACAGATTGACTGGTCTGCTGTTCAGACATCTTGGGTGAGGGAACATTCATAGTCAAGTCTGACATCACCTTAATATTGTTTAGTTCCTTCTTACAATATCACCTCTAGCTATCTTGGAACTATGAGGAAAGGACAGAAGTTAGTAATCACTACAGGCATGACCATACTTTCAGTATTTGGTCCAGGATCCAACTAAGGTCTCATCCCAGGAACAGACTATTTCAAATGTCCCTCCAGAGTGAGATCTTGGTACAAAGCCAGTGTAGGAATTTAGATGGTGTTCAGGTGACTTAACCCCACTGCTTTCCAGTCTAGTATTAGCATTATCAGGACACATCATAAGAGACTTCCCTGACCATAGATGCATCTTCTGGACATGACATTTAGTCAAGGAACATGATTCCAACTGTGGGTTCTTCTAGATTTTGTAGGCCTATTCTCACAGCTGGACACAGCAGTGAAATAAAAACATGTGACATGGTCTTGCCTCCTCCAAACAGGGAGCAAGACTTTCCAGCTCTCCCATTGGGCTGTTTTCTCTTCCTTCAGAGACCTATGGATCTCCTAGCTTTTCATATATGTCTGATTCAAACAGGACTGGCTCAAGCCATTCCTGTGCCCTGGAAAGCGGGCGTGCAATGCATGCGCGGCTCCACTCCTGGGCACACAGCAGATGTGCGGCCCCGTCCCCCGGCATGCTGCACACCTTACAGCTGCAATCGGGCAGCTCCAAGGGGGCACAGCGCAGCCCTTGACCCCAGGCATGCAGTGCCCCTTACAGCTGCCATCAAGCACCCCCCCCAATAGGTTGGCGCCCCGGGCAGCTGCGCAGATAGCCCCCCCCACACACACTTAGTCTCGCCCTGGATGCAAATGCTGCTCAGCTACCATACTAGTGCAATGAAAGGAATGTAGAAGGTTACAGCCACTTGCTGTCCTTGGCTCACAACACCATCAAGTCACAGGTCATCATGGTTAAATGCTGCAGGACATGAACCTGGGATACCTAAGACTGGAGGAAAATTGGTTGTGAATCTAGTTGAATGTGGCCAAAGAAGTTGATCAGCTTGTCCTCTGAGCTAGTCAAATGTATTTTCTCTTGTCATCTATTTCATCTTACTTACTTCTGCTGGGCTATTGTGTGTGTTGAATGCCCCATCAAGTGCCACTTTGATTTGCAAAGCTAACACTGTGCAAGTCTCTGCCAAGACCATCTAGTCCAGTGTTTCTTAAACTGTTCCATGGCACAACGGTGTGCCATGGAGAACAGAATTCAAAATGGCTGCCCTTAAAGGGGCAGGTGACTTCCCCCCCAATAATTCCCCCCCCCAACCCTTCTTTCTCCCCCTCCGACCTTTTTTTTGTTTGCTCAACAAAAAATCCTTAGTGTTCCTCAAAAAAAAAATTGTTTGGTGTTCCTCGGTCTTAAAAAGTTAAAGAACACGGATCTAGTCAGATGCTAAATGCAGAGTTATTGACCATTAGATAATGCCTTCTTCCCGGGTAATTAGTCTCACATGTGAAGGGAATTGTTTAGTCTTTTACTCCATGAAGAAACTACACAGGTTCTTTTAAGTAAATAAAAGATTCTCATATTTAATCATAAGGAGTGACCCTTGACTCAAGTAGTACACAATTACAGGTTGAACCTCTCTAGACCGGCACTCTGTTCTGGCAACATCTGTGGTCCAGCATGGTTTTAGTTACCCAGATGTCCCCTTATCATGGTTGTGACCATGTTTCCTGCGGTCCCATAAAATTGGTTCATAGCCAGCAGTCCCGGCTCTCAGTGTTTTGTGCTATTATTTAGCTATAGTTTACCTCTAGAGGTCTTAAAAGCTTAGTAAAGCAGCAGAAATATTGGTAGTGCTACTAGACAATACTGACCAACAAACATTTCTGCTCACTCTTAAGGAAAATTTTATGCTCTGAAATGCAGGGAATTATATTTCCTAGCAATTTATGAAAGAGCCAATGCCACCTCCCCCTCTAAACACAGTTTTCATTGTTTAGAAGTCGGGAGAGGTTCCCCCCCCCCCCCCGCCATCCTGATTAAGTCTAAATCGGTGACTTATAGGAACGGGAGTGGAGAACACGGTGAGAACAGTTATATTTTTCTGGTCATGGCCCACCTGTGGAACTCCTTCCACATACTTTAACTTTTTTTCCTTCCTTCCTCTTTGCTGCATTTCTTTACTGCCAGCTTGTATCAAGTCATTCTCCCCTTAATATGGACCCCTATGACAACAATATTAACAGCCAACAGAAATGGCTTTAACTACATGAGCTACATTCACCACCGGTTTCAAAACCAGTCTTTCCTGAGATCTCACTGGCATGTGGCTAATGTACAAGATCACTGCAAATATTTCAATAGTTGTCCGTAAGTTTAAAAATCACAGCAAAAGCCATACCAAAGAACACTTTTGGCTCAGAGACCAAATCACGCAGCTAAATACCAACCCAAAGTAAAAGCTGTGGGATTACTTAGCATTTTAAGGCTGGGAGCTCTCAGTATGTTGACACTGACTGTATAGTGACCTATGTTTGATCACACAGTGGTCTAATGAATCCATCAAAATCAACCTTTCAGTTCAGCTGTTTGAGAGCATAATAATCAGAATTGTGACAGAGAACTGTTCTATTGATCTTTGGTTAATCTAATCTCCCCCTTAGCACCAACCTATCATTAGACTTTTACCCCTGCAGAACTCCTACCCTACAGCAATGACAGCTGGGGCTGCTGTCATATTGACTATGTTCTCATTAAACATTACCATCCATTATCAAAAGACAGTCTTCAAAAACCATGACAGCAAACACTTTTCATGACTTTTAACAATTATATAACCATGACATGACTGCCTTTCCAATTCTGCTGGAACAACAATATACGAAGCTCTGCATGTACAAGGAGATACAGATTGACTTTTTTTTTTTTACACTATCCACTATATGCTACTTTAAATATTGGAGGTTGTTACATTTTAGCAGTGCAGCATGTTGGCAGGGAGAGGAGTTTTATACACACTATTTGATTGCATCTAAAGAAAGAAAATTGTATTTCTCAAGGCTGCCTCTTAGGAACAGCATATCCAGCAGAAAAACCATGTAATGTTCATGAAGTCTAGTTCTACTCAATTCATGACAGTGGAGTTGCAAAAGAGGCAGATTGGAAAAATCTAATATTTGAAAGGAAGAGGTAGGGTAGGGACAAAATTTTAGCTCTGTTGGGCAGCTTTGGAAGATCTAAGGGGATGGAAAGTGTGTTAGACTTCTAGCTGGGGATTGCTGAAGCTGGCAAACAGTAGACATCCTGAAGCTCCTCTAATTTACTCTGAACTGGTCTTTCAATCCTAGTATTAGCCAAGGTAATGCAATGCCACCTCCTCAGATCCTGTACTAAAACACAGCTCAGCCAAACTTAAAAAAAAAAAAAAAAAACCTCTTTACATGATGAAAAGAATACCACTTACCAGTTTTCTTCTCCACAAATGGTATTATGACTAAAACCAGGTTAAAAATGTCATTGAGTATAATTCACTGGCCTAAATTACGATCTACTGCACTTCTCTTACATAGCTGCCTTATTTGTCTTCTTGACCTGATAAAAGGATGTGTGAAACCAAAGGCCCTCCAGGAACAGTGTTAACAAAAGGACTGCCCCTATAATGAGGCAGAACAGGACAGATTCCAGCATGGATTCATTTAGGGGGAAAAACAGTGTGGTCACCTTGTTTATTGGAATAGAAAGTCTACTGTAAGCATGTGGTCTTTTGTTTGATCATGCTACATATTACATGGATTCTTAGGAATGGAGCTCTGGCTGTTCTCCAGAACTGATCAGAATTCTGAAAATCAACCCACCCACCCACTGGTGACTTCACCAAAATATATTTTGACAAAATATCCTATTTTGTCCAACTCAAAATGTTTTGTCTCTATAAATCTGTTGCCACAATAATATTTAGGAAGGTTTTTCAGTCTGGAGTGGCTGGCCTGTTATGTGGGAAATCCTCCTTTCTTTGCATCAGCTGAAGTTATCTAAGACATAGAACTATGTCCTGAATCAGCCAGACCAAGGACTTGAAATTTAGATCTCCCACCTTCTAGCATAGGTGCTGGAACTAGTGTTGTGGAGGGTGTTGCAGCATCCCCTCGCTTGACGTGAAATGGTTTCCATTCTATTCAGAGTTTACAGTTTGGTTCAATGGCTCTCAGTACCCCACTGTATAAATTGTACCAGCAACTCTGTCTTCCAGGTCAGTAACCTCACCATCAAATCAAGGACACACAGTTTTCCAGAAAGCGTTCAAAGGATTTTGTTTTCATTGCAGTGCAGTTTGAAAACACATTTAAAAAACTCAAAATTGCTGTGAAACAGAATTGTCCTCCTCTGGTCAGTTTTATATAATATCCTGTATTATGACTCCTAGTGTCCTACGGACGCCTGCTTTTCAAACAGTTACATTTCAGATCTAAAGAGAGCTAACATATACCTAAGAGATTGACTCCTTTTGCAAGCTTTGCCTGACAAGCAGAATATTTTGAATAGTAGAGAATATTTAAGGACTCTTCTCCCCCTTTGTGGTCAGAAATAAAGAGTGTAATAAGTAAGTTAAAAAGGGCTAATGAGTCCCAAGCAGCAAGATCCTCATCTTTGGAAGACTTTTATGGAACGTAATTAGATAATTATGGCTAATTGGTACATTGGGAAGAGGGAATATGATGGAAGTATGAGAGTAAAGTAAGAGCTAGCACTGTGCTGAATGCTTGGCACTTATTCAGACACCACTGGGAACAATATATTACTTGCTTTGTGATGCTCATTGCTTGCTTGCAAAGTTCTTGTATTTTAGGTTGCAGTTTTCAGTACTTCATTCCTTTCCATTGCTCGTGTTATTTTCCAACTGATAAGCTAAAAGGACTGAGCCCCTTCTGTATTGCTCACATCTAGCACACTACGCTGCATTTAAGAATTTTGACTGCTTTCCACTCAACAAGTTACTTCTGCGTAAACCTAAAACTAAGTATGCTGAGCAAAGTATATACACATGCCATTGAAAAATAGAACAATCTGCCGCATGTCTATACCCAAGATAGATTAGTTCCTGGCTATTCTGGCCAGCGCATTGGAAGACAGGGTCAAGGTTCAATGCATAGTGGGGAACTATTATCTACGTCTCATGTAATGTAATGAAGAGGTAGTTGGAAACGAGACACTGAATGAAGCAGATCTCTGTTGAGTACCTTGTCTGAGGCTATGTCTAGATTGCAGGCTTCTTTCAGAAGAAGCTTTTCCAGAAGAGATCTTCCAAAAGACAGTGTCCAGACTGAACAGACGATCTCCAGTGTAAGTGTAGTAACAATAGGGCCTGACAATGGAGGCCTGGTGTGAGACCCTAGGTCTGAACAACAGTCAATGCTTTGCTAACATAAAGCAAAGCAAAGATAAGCGGTGAGTAAAAGGCAGGTCCTGCTCACAGAAACTTGGCAAGAACAGGGCTGCTGACATTACAGAAACATACATACCGAGGAGGTAGTAGGCACAAGCCATGCACGTAAACATTCCAGGATGGTAACAGAACATCTCACTGCAGGAACAGCTTGGGACCAATACACTCACCATAATTAACAGGGGCATACTGACCCAGGTTCAGTACTGGGTCGGGACAACAGCATGATGGATAGTGATGTTTTGCTCGAACCACCATAAACAAGGTAATGGGAGGTATCTAGGTACATCAGGGGGTGTCGACCTAATACATTTAAAAGTGGCACTTTGATATGCAAGAAGTGATGCATAACTTGTTTGCGTGTGTGTATAAAAGTATATCTCAGAGGTGCTGTCTTGTCCAGCCTAGGGGACAGTGTTTTGTCCAGCCTAGGGGACAGCTCACTGAGCTGAGTCCATTGCCAGGGCTTGTGTGTGTACTAGCGTAAACTGTTGACATCTGGTCTAGACGCCCAGGGTGCTAGAGACCGTAAGTCATTTGACAAACCTGGTTCCAGTGCCTTCGCGCGTTGTCTGATTTGTGGTCATTGGGGGCTCTTAGAAGTCTGCGGTGTTAGCTCTCTGCGCAGAGCCTGCACAGCATTTGGAGAGAGCACAAGTATTCAGAGAGCACATGCACCACATGCAGCTGAATGGTTATCAACACTGAAGGGAGCAGAACAGATGCCAGAGCACCACATCAGTGGTGGTGTCTGAATACAGTAAGCTGTGATTATTATGGGTGGAATGGCCACCAAAGCACCTGTGCTTTTTCCTTCTTCCAAAAACTCCCCCTTCCCTGTCCACACATGCCTTTTTGCAAAAGAGCTCTTTTGGAAAAAGGCTTCTTTCTCGTAGAAAAGAGATTTACCAAAGGTCAGAACCCCCCACCCCCTGTTCTTTCAAAAGAATGCGATTGCAGTGTGGATGTAATTGCAGTGTGGATGTAATTGAAGTTTTTTAGGAAAAAAGGCTGTTTTTCTGAAAAAAAAACCCCTCTGTAGTGTAGACATACCCCTAAGTGATTATTGTACATTACATACTCCAGGCGTCTGCCCACCAGGGGAGACAACCCCTGAGGTGGCTAGCCACACAAGAAAGTGAGGGGTCAGCTCTTGGGCAGACACACAAGGCTCACAGCTAAGTCCATGTGCACAGTCACAGAATGCAAGGAAGAGGGAGTTTTCACAAGAAGAGAAAAAAAGCATTCTGATATAAAACATAGGCCCATTCTGTTTTATACCAGGTTTCCTGGATTCCTCACTGTTACGCACAGCAGACTGCAAATTCAGCAGTAGTTTCATTTACATTGTAAACTGAAGTTTTTACTCAATATGTGAGCTTGAGTAGCACAGCCAGTATCACAGGGCCATTACGCATACATGTGGTAAGTGCACAAGGCTGGAATTTGGGACACTAACCTGGGTTCACTTCCCAACTCTGCCACAGGTTTTGCATCTGATTTAGAAAATTCCCTTAGGCTTTGTGCCTCATACTCTTATGGGAACTAGGGATAATGGCACTTCCCTACCACAGAGGTGTTGCAAGGACAAATGTATTAACCATCTGATGTGCAGGTAATGTGGGGAAAATTATGTCATTTGCCCTGTGCAAAGTGGGTATTAAAAAAAAATCTACCCTGATCTAGATGAAACACATACACACACACACACCCCCAAAGAGACAGATGGGGGAGAATCAGGCTTTAAGAACAGGAGTATGGCCATACTGAATCACACTAATGGTCCAATTAGACTTGAATCTGTCTTCTGACGGGCTAGTGCCAGAAGCTTCAGAAGGAATGAAAAGAAAAGGGCAATTATTGAGTGATCCATCCCCAGTCATCCAGTCCCAGCTTCTGGCTATCAGTGGCTTTGGAACACTTAGACCAGTGTTTCTCAACTTTTTTTTTTTAATATAAAGTACCCCTTTTAAAAACAAACACACACACACACACACGGCTTGACGAAGTATACAGTCTACTCACCTGTGGTGAGTAGATTGTAACCCGGAAGAGCTGTGTTCCAGCGATCTGAGCATGCTCAGATCGCCAGACAGCGCAACTGGCAAGCAGGACTTGCCGCGGTTCGGCGAGCCCTGTATATATAAGTACCCCCAGTATCTACACTTTAGACAATTGTTTTTTCTACCTTTGCAACGTATTTGTTTAAAAATTTACTTATAGCCAGGTGGGCAATGAAATTTTTGGGTGTAAAAAGTACAATAAAAAACTCTGTAAAACGTACACGAAAAATTCAGTTCTCTCCACATTTCAGTTGTGTTGACGAACCCCTAAGGAAACTCATACCACTGGTTGAGAAACACTGACCTAGACCATGGAGTTGTATCCATGACTATGTTGACCAACAGCTATGGATGGATCTATCCTCTAGAACATATTGTCAAAGTCAGACACAGAACTCAGATTTGTCTGACCATTCTGTTTATTAGCAAAGCCACTATGCTAATACACCCAGAAAATGTGAGTACCATACAAGGTTCAAACCCCTTGATTTATACAGTCAAAAGAAAGCCAGATTAACAAGATTAAAAGGTGGCAAAACTTCACATAATTAGTATGAGGCTAGTCAAGTATCTTCATTTCCACATCAAGCACACAGCAATCTCCTTTCCATATCTCTCTGGCTACCTCAATTACTTTCTACCTAACACCTAATGTTCCTTTTCCGGTTATCCCAGGCACACCTGGCTTCATTCTCATCTGCATACCTACAAACAATCATCTCTTTCCTTTTCAAAGACTAACAGTATTCTTTCAACTTAGTATAATTCATCTTTCTCTTACAATGTAATTCTTTCTAGTTTCACCATATCTAATTCCTTTTTTAATCCAGTTGTTATCCACAACTGCACACAGTATCAAAGGTATGGGTGTACCATGGATTTATCTAGTGGCATTATGATTTTTTTTGTCTTATTCTTTCTCTTTTCTAATAGTTCTAAAAAAATTGTGAGCTTTGACTGCTGTTGCATATTGAGCAGATGTTTTCAAAGAACTGTCCCCAATGACCCCAGCAAAGCTGCAACTAAACATGCTAGTGCCTGGGGTGAGCTAGCATATTTACACATGTGAGAGATGCATTTGGAAACGCCTGTCCTGGCAGGAGATCATGGATTGGAAGCTGCTGGGAGGTGCCCAGCCTGCTCAGGCCCTAAGCTTTCTGAAGTGTAGGTGCTAGGAGGCTGGCCCCAGGTAGCCCTCACTGCTCTGCTTACTGAATCTGGGCACCTGTGCGGGGCCAGGACCTCTCGCCTTGCTGTATTCTTGTCTCTTCCCCAAAGGAACCTGGCACCAGCCAGCAATGCCCCATCAAGCCAGCCCCTCCTTGAAGAACCTAACTGCTAAGAGGGTCTGGCGCTACGGCTGGAAAACCTCTTTGCCAAATGAAAAGCAGAAATCCTGTTAGGTGTGATGTGATCCTGTGCATCCCCCACCTTGCCTTGTTTTTCTGCTGTTGTGTCTGTCTGGGGTGACTACGTTACTCAAATTGCCTTGTTCTAGACCTGGACCCCTAGATGCTTTTTTTTTTTTTAATTCAAAACAGCTAATTTAGACCTCCTCATTATGAGGCATACAGCCCAAACAATACATACAACGTACATGACTTTGCATTTATCAGCATTAAATTGAATCTACTATTGTGTTGCCTAGTCACCCAGTTTTGTAACATTTCTATATAACTTTTCACATTCATAGAGAATGTTGTATTACCTGCATACGTTGCCACTGCACAACTTAGCTCTTTCTTCATGACACTTATGAATGCATTGCAAAGCACTGATCCCAGTACAGATCCTTGAAGACTATTTATCTCTGTTGTGAAAACTGACCATTTATTCTGTTTTTTAAACCAGTTACTGATCCATGTGAGGAACTTTCCTTTTACCCCATAACTCCTTGTTTTGCTTAAGAGTCTTAAAACAGGGATCTTGTAAAAGACTTTCCGAAAGTCCAGATGTACTATATCCTTGTCTATGTTTTTTTACCCTTTAATGAATTCTAGTAGGTTGACAAGGCCTGATTTCCCTTTACCAAAGCTGTGTTGACTCTTTCCAACAAATTATGTTAATCTGTACATGTGCAATTCTATTTTTTTGCTATAATGTCAAACTGTTTGCTGTTACTGTAGTGTGGCTTGTTGACCTGTAATTTACAGAATCACTTCTAGATCCTTTTAAAAAATTGGTATCACATTAGCTAATCTCCAGTCATCTGGTACGAAGATGGATTTAAACAGGTTACATACCAGTTAATAGTTCTGTAATTTCATATTTGAGTTCTTTTAGAGCTTTTGGGTGAATGCCAACTGGTCCCGGTGATGTATTACGGTTTAATTTATCAATGTGCTCCAAAACCACCTATATGGACACATCAATCCAGGGCAGTTCTTTAGACTTGTCCCCTGAAAAGAAAGGCTCGAATACAGGAACCTCACATCTTCTGCAGTGAAGACCAATAGAAAGAATTAATTTTGTTTCTTCATATTCTATAGAAGATTGAGTGGCTGTGTCACTTATAAAAAAAATCTCCACTGTAAGAGAATTTTCAAATTTCAGATGCATTAGGAAAACAAATGGAAGTGCCAGTGTCCTGTATGCATCATTACCTGCTTACCTGGCCAGGCAAGGCACAAAATGCTCCTAATAACCCTTCTTTGTCTTCTAAAATGCAGTCCAGACCTCTAAGCATTGTTTACAGGCTGGCAATCCATGTTTAATAGAACTGCTGCTGCACTTATTAACACCTACTGTACTGACAATTACACCATGGCAATACATTTAAACTACATTGTAAGGTGACGGACATGGGACACTAACCAGATGTCTCAGAATTTGAGGAAAAAGCTATCCCAGTGGAGTCAGGAAAGGACCGGAGAGCCAATTCATCATTTGGATCATTTGCTTTCCATTCTCCCTGTCTTGAGCAAACAAGGTGGAATAGTGTTACTTCTGAAGAACTATCATTTACTTTGTGTCAGCAGTGATACCTCTGCCCAATTAATGGAACAGATTGGCAGTCCTCCTTTGTTGGAAAGAGTAATGGGTTTTTAAGGGTGGAGAAAGAAAAGTGGCACAAAGGAAAAGGGAGATGTGAAGGACATCTTGAAGGGGAAGGAGGAAGAAAGCTCACTTGATTAATATTGTTGCATTCTTGGAGATTCCCATAGGTCACAGCCTCATTTTGAGAGACCCGCTATCTAGCTTTAACACAGCTGTCCATGCAGAGTAACTTCAGCTTGGAAAGTTTTACTTTGCTTTCTTCTTTGCATGGAAATAACCAAATTTCAGAGAGTCTCACAAAGGGATCCAGGGTGGCTGTATCCTCAAACTTGGTGTGGGTCCTGCTGAACCTAATGGGAGACAGACTAGATGTGTGGGGATAAAAGTTCAGACACATCTAGTTTGAGTCTAAAAAAGACAGAAAGGGCAGCACAGCTGTTAGCAACAGGAGAGGGGAAAAGAAAAGAGGGATGAGGAGGTAACATTAAAATATTCAGTTTTGAAGTGATTGGTCTTTAGAGGCCAGTGAAACATAAGGCAATGTCGGAGGCAGATGGAGGTTTGAGCCTGGACCGAATGGGAGCGGGGTAGTTTTGAGACTCATATACATAGAAGGGATACTGTAGTTGGAGTCCTGGGTGAAAGCTAGTTTACTGAGGTTATTAGAAGATGTGTGTGAGTAGGACTGATGACAGATCTTGAAAGCCCCGGGGAGTGGGGGGGTAATAGCAAGAGCAAGGCACTAGAGAAGGCAATTCTGTTTAAATACTACTTCGCAGTGAACACAGAGTAAGAGTTTCATTTAATTAGAGAAAAAGTATAACATTGAATTGCTCTCAAGTAAATGAGAAGGCTTACTTTTGAGTCCTTCTCTAAAACTGAATCCAGCCCTAAAGTGGCTGACCCAGCTTCAGGGTGTGACGCTATATATTTTCTGCAATTTTGTACTATAAGACTGGAGATTACAAGATTGATTTTTGGGGAGGGGGGTGGAATTAATCACCGTTTTTAAAGCTCTTATGACAGAAGCGTTTAGATGTGTCTGGAAACTGAGAAAAAGGTTGATAAAAATGTGAATTCAAATACTGTTGTAGCATTGTATGGATTGGAAAATTCCTCTATCACAAAGACAAATCCTCTTTAAACTTAGAAACATTCCCTGGAAAACATGTCTATTGTGAACACTTAAACAGCTTATGCCTCATTAACAGCCTTTTACTGTAAAACATGGCCAAATATGTATTCGGGAAAGGAAATAAACAGCTGGAAAGCAGCCTGTGGCATTTGGTGATATGGAAGTCCTGTCAAGTGGAATAGGAGTAAGGAGGAACTCAGATTCTGAGCTTTAAAAAGTATTTGGTGCAATCTCAAAGGTTGGAGGAAGATTTTTTTTTATTATAGGGGGCTGGCCACAGACCTATCCAGCCTGGATGTAAGGTACAACAGTCCAAAGGCCACTTAACCTAACCGCACCACTGCTGGGATGGGGAAATTAAGGGGTTTGGGGACATTCAGGGTCTGGGGCAGAGCTTGGCTCCCCAGGGGTGTTGTGGGGCATTAGGCAGAAGGGGTGGGTTGGGGCTTGTCTTCCACAGCTGGATGTTCACCCATAGCCCATGCCACTAGGCCATTTCCTGTTTTGTAAGGCAGAAAAGTGTCACTTCTAGGAAAATCTGAAACGTCTCAGAAGGTGCACCATATATAGCCAATCTAACTGAAATTTCAACTAGTAGGTCTCTTTCAATCTCTGTGTCATCTTCCAGATAGTTATACCATGCTCATCATCATGGTATGAGCACCGATGATTAATTTAGTCCCCAATCCCATTAGGCCATCCACAAGATGCTTTATTTATTCTATAATTCAATCATCCATCACCCTCAGTTCCTTCAGAAAAGTTATAATTTAGCAGTGTGAATTAACATGATCTTGAATTAATTTCTCTCAGCATCAGATGGCCTAATTATTGGGCACAACAGCATCAGTGTAAGTGTTCTTGTAACAGGTGCCAAAGACCAGCATACAGAGTCCCTTAAACTTGGCTTCTCTATTCTCTGAGAGGTCCAGAGTGTTCTTAGAAGCCTTAGCAACAATGTCTGCCAACAAAGCTAACAAATATTTGATTTATTCTTTCCTATGCTTTTCTCCAATTTGTTGCATTTATTTGCATTAATACAAAAATCAGTTTGGTACATTAGCTGATTATTTTCCCCCAAACAAATGCAATGGAACAGTATAACAATTTTCTCCGTGGAAATTGCAAATAGACAACTAGAGAGAAAATGATGCGAGTATCAAACTCATCGAGTACCGCCCATCTGTGAGGCTATGTCTAAATTGCAAGCCTCTTTTGAAAGAGGCTTTTTCGAAAGTATCTTTCGAAAAGCCTCTTTCGAAAAAGAGCGTCTAGGCGGCAAGCAGTACTTTCGAAAAAGCAAGCCACTTTTTCGAAAGAAAGCAGCGAGTGCGTCTGGATGCTCTTTCTAAAAAGCCCTGTTGGCATTCAAGAACACCTTTTTTCGAAAGAGCACTTTCGAAAAAAGGAGTTCTTCCTCGTGAAATGAGGTTTACCGCCGTTGAAAGAAAAGCCGCGTTCTTTCGATTTAATTTCGAAAGAACGTGGCTACAGTCTAGACGCAGGTGAAGTTTTTTCAAAAAAGGCTACTTTTTTCAAAAAAAAACCCCTGAGTCCGGACATAGCCTGACTAACTGTTTTGCAAACCTTTATAAATTTAGCCTTAGCACTCTGGCAAGCTGGTAGGTATTCTCCCCATTTTACAGCAGAAGATGAAGATAAAGGTTGTAACTTAACTCGCTCAAAGACATCCAGGAAGTTTACAAATAGCTAGGAATTTGAATAGATAAAGCAGCATGGAGACAGTTGTGGCAGAAAGAGGAGGGCAGGATATGAAAGTTTGGGATCGTTGACAAGGTGGGCTGTTGGGGTTGTGCCACAGTAAGAAATTAGGTCAGTTACATGCTGAAACCTTGAAGACAGGATCTAAAATATTAAATTTAGAGTTCAGTGGAAGAGGGGAAATAGATTAGAGATAAAAAGAAGGGATTCTAGTGGGCATATCAGCTTAGGAAGAAAGTTTTGTTGGCTGAATTTTTGCTAGATTGCACTGCGAAATGGGGATGAGAAGAACTTGCCACATAGTTGAGATGAAAGTTTTAGCTCTTGGCATAGAGCAGTGTTTCTCAGCCAGTGGTATGAGTACCCTTAGGGGTACTATAAAGCAGTCTGGAGGGGTATGTCAACACAACTGAAATTTGGAGAAAACTGAATTTGTTTTACAAACCGTTATTTTTGTACTTTTTAATACTCAAAAATGTCATCACCTGCCCATCTACAATTAAATTGTTTAAACAAATGTATTGCAATGGTAGAAAAAATTGTGTCTCTGAAAACTGTAGGTACTGGGGGTACTTTTTTTTTTAAAGGGGTACTTACTTAAAAAAAGGTTGAGAAACATTGGCATAGAGATCAGTCAGATCCACAGGTGTTAACTCCATGGGCACTTTGGGGCTGGAGAGCCCATGAAAAAAAAGTCAGCACCCACTGGCAGTCCTAGGGTCAGTGCCTTTCTCTTCCTCTAGCGTGTGGTTGGTTGGATCTTTCTTCTCCCCTCCCCCTTACCTCATCTACTGTGATCAGCTCCTCTGTGGGAGAGGAGGAGGAGTAGCAGGAAGAGATGGGAGAAGGGATGGAAAGAGGGACATGGGCTTGGCAAAAAGGTTCAAGTGGGGGTGGGGTCTGGGTAGAGCAGAGGTTAAGGAACTCCCAGTGAGTGCTTAGTTCAGATTTTCAAAATGTTGAAGTGGGAGCAAAACTTGTATGCTGCCTTGTTGACCAGGAGCTTGAATCAGTCAGTTCCTGCCGTACTAATGATTTGGGTCTGAGGAAAAAGAATGGGGGTTTCAGCACTAAGAGATTTTTGTGGGGGAGGGGAGGAAGGGGAAGGATCATGTTAGTGATAACCATCCATCAGCTGGAAAATTATTTCAAAATTGGTCCAGAGACGGTATCTTTCTTTTACTTTATACACTTTTGAATTATGAGGGAACACTGAGAGGCCTTCAGCCATATTGATGCTGGTACAGCTACCAATGACAACTTTATACAGTGTAAAATATTGTTGGTGTCATATTTAAATAAGTACAGAATACATGTTCTCATGGTCCACTAGATTTGCCTCAGTAAGCACTACATCTCAAAAGTAATTCAACAGGGATAGCTGAGTTGAGTTTGACCAATGAAGCAGTTATTTAAGTAATTGAAAAGATTCCCCTTAGCTTTGGATCATACCTAGAATACACTACAGAACAACTGTAATGAAAGTTTTTCCAAAGTTAAGTATGGTATTGAATGGGGGAGGAGGGAAGCTATAATTATGGGTCCTCGAACCTGTGAGATAAATTATGAGAAGAAATTTCAGGAATAAGTTACAAGCCAAAGGAAAAGTTCAAATTGGAAGTCTATGCAGATATTCCTCTGACCACCCCACATCCCGTTGATTGCACGTGATGTAAATATACAACTGTCTAAGACTAGCACCAAAACATTTTTCCGAGAGCGGCAATGCAAGAACACCTCTTCAATTGAGTCAATAAATCTTTAACATTACAGATGGCACATAAGTAACTACCACTGATTTTGATTGCTTTAAACTTGAACATTTGAGTTTTCTGCTTTATGCTTTTAAAGGTGAGTTATGCCCATAGAAGTAACACAGCATAGATAACAATTACCTAGTTTTCTCCACTTTAAAATAGTCTGAATTTGAAAGAATAGGAGAAATTTAAGTACCTACCTTCTTTCACCTCATCCTGGTTGTCACTTTTTATAGCTCTGGATTCCCTAAGATGGCACTCAGTGATGGGTATTATGTTCAATAGGCCTTGTCTATCCTGGCACACTGTTGCAAAAATGCAACTTATAGGGAAAAACACCAAGTTTTGGCAACAAACTTCCAACCCTGTGAGAGACTTTTGTCTCCCCCCCCCTCCCTGCCAACTATCAACAAGGAAGTAGTGTGGACTCTGCTGTTTGTTTTGTCAACAGAACTGGCTTCTGCCAGTAACCCACAATGCCTGCCTTGATGGCTCTGCTCAGTGTTTTGTGATCTCTGCTGTCCTGCACCCCTCCCCTTTCAAAGCTCCAGGAAACGTATGACAGCTGAGCGAGCTGCTCCATTTGGGTAACAAAACATTGGAATGCTCCTGTTTTGCCCTAGGCAGGACCACAGCAGCAGGCAGACTGCTACTGCAGGGAGAGGGCTGGAGAGACTGCTGTGCTGCTAAGACAAATTTTTGTCAGTTTGCTCACAGAGCTAAGAAGGAATCCCAGGAAGTGCAAGGATCAACTCTGCCTTCCCTCAACACTGCATTGTGAGATGCTTACCCACATTGCTTTGCTCCATCTGTTGACAGGGTGCTAGCAATGTGGCAATGAAATGTCGACAATGGGATGCAGAAAAAAGAGTTTGATCAATTTTAATTTTGGCAACTTTTGCTTGACAGCACTTGTGTCACCATACTTTTCCAGTGTAGACATAGCCATAGTGTGCACACTTACCTATTGAGCATATTGTAAGTACTTAATGAGGGAAGACTATCTAGTGACTCAAGCAGAGAGCTGGGACCTAAACTAATCACTGTGGGCACATTTACACATCAGTGTTATTTTGGAATAACTGACGTTATTTTGAAACAACATAGTGCACCTATACGCAGCAAGCATTTATTTCAAAATAATGTCAAGCTGGAGGACTTCTTACTCAGACTCATGGTAACCCTCATTTTATGAGTAGTAAGGGAAGCCCAACAAAGAGTGTTCTTCCTTTGACTTCCTGCTGTGTAGACAGTGCCAAGAGCTGAGTTAAGCTATTTCAACTTAAGCTGCTCAATTGATGTAGCTGAAGTTGCCTAGCTTATTCTGACTTTAGCCCTGGTGTGTAGATGTGCCCTGTGTGATTGGAGGCAAAAACATTCTGCCTTAGTTTCACCACCTGTTAATGGGGGCAATGCAGCTTCCATCTCACAAGGTTTTGTGTTTAATGGTTAATGCCTTTGGGGCCCCCCTAATGAAATCAGCTATAGAAGTGTGATGCACTTTTAGGATAACATTAGAACTGCTCAGAGGGTTTGACTGAAAATAGATTGTACTTGAAAGACTCATTGGCCACACTGGGCTTTATATGAAGCCCAGAGTGAGCAAAAGTAACTCATTAGTATAATTATTCATCCCCTCTCCACCTCCTACTCATATTAATGCAGCTCATATTGATACTCCTTTCTTGACACTCCCTATTGTAGGAGCATCCACTCACAATATCATCATTTGTGCTGTCACTTTCCCAAGTAGCAGCATCCAAAAAAGATTGCCATTTATGGACGTAATGATTGAGCATATCTAGTGTTCTGAGGTAATTTGCTGTAGGATTCAGCCCTAAACCTCAGATGAATCAGTGCTTACAAGGCTAAATGCAATTTTCACATTATGAAATGTGCTCTGCCGTGCTGTACCTTGCAGTGTGGGGATTTATCCTATTCAGAAATATCATAAAGTGTCTACATGTTGCAAAACGATAGAAATAATCTAAGAAATATTCTACAATTTATACAATCTGAAGCACAGATAAAATCTTTTCCTTAGATCCCAAGGGTGCAGGGTTGATATTTGGGATTGTGCTGAATGTTTCTTTCTACCAGCATTTTCTGTGTTTGGTTTTTTACCACTGATCCAACAGCATGGTAGAAAGGGGAACACTTGCTTGGTTTTGCTTTCCATTCCGGTATGATTAATATTCCAGAAAGGAGAATACTTAGAAGATTAAATCAACAGCATCAATAATGTATTTTAATCACTAGAAAATATTAAACAGTTTCTGCCTATCATGGAAGAAATTGCAAGGTTAGAGAGATTCTCCATATCATCTATACCCTTCACTGTTTTTATTACTGGATCATGCTACTTTATGCAATTTTACCATGTAGAGAAACAGACCATCATCATCTATTGATTGCATATAAATGAAGGATTTAAAAAAAAAAAGAAAGAAAGAAACATGCCCCCTTTTCCTTCTATTCTAGTATCTTCCTGGCTACAATAATATTGTTTCTCCACTCGTCTGCATGTCCACAAGTCCAATAAATATTCATTCCCAGATTGATCTTCAATCCTTCACTTCCTTGTTTCAAAATCTTGCTAATTTTTTTTCCAGAGATGGCCTGTGTGTGTGCAGATTTATTTTTGCACTGAGATCTGAGGTAGCGGTCAGTGAGGCAATGGATTATCAATAATTTGCTCTTCACTTCTTAACTCTAGAGCTCATCTAAAAAAGAAAGTAGAAACATAATTTGGTAGAATCCATTTATAATGGTCAGATTTTATGCCAAAAGTTAGTTTCAAATGGAGATTTGTTTAAATCACCGCATCATCAAGTTGTTTTACAATACTGGATATGGATCAGTTTCTCTCAAAAATCAGGTTTTTGGGTTATTTTTTGAAACATTTTATTATGTTCCTGAATTTTTAATCTTTACTTGTTTTTTCCCCCCCCTCTCTTTTTTGTTTGCTTTTGGTTTTGTTCTCAGTCATTTTCAGAAGTGACTGATGGACCAAGTGGAAAGAAAAAAAAAGGAACGCTCAAAAAAGGACCCATTTGCAAAATATTTCAGATATTTCCAGTTTAAAAAAAGGTAATATTTCAACAAAAATCAGTTGGTCAAAAAATGTTTAGACTGTCAACTGTGTATGTGTGTTTTTAAAAAGGTCCAGTTCCACGTGGAACACCAGGGTAGACAGGCAGAGCTTCAGAGTCTCAATGTGTGGATGAGACGATGGCTTAGAGAGGAGGGATTTAGATCTATTAGGAACTGGAGAATCTTTTGGGATAGAGGGAGCCTAACAGGAAGGATGGGCTCTGCCTAAACCAAAATGGAACCGGACTGCTGGCACTTAACAATAAAAAGGTCGTAGAGCAGTTTTTAAACTAAGAGCTGGGGAAAAGCAGACAGCATAATAGAGGCCCAACAGTCTTCACGGCTGTGGATATTGGGGAGATTCCCAAACCAGAGCCATTCTTTTTAGATGACAAATCTGAGGAATTGTCCCAGATTGAGGTTTCATTAGAGGAGGTTTTGGAACAAATTGATAACACTTAACAGTAATAAGTCACCAGGACCAGATGGCATTCACCCAAGAGTTCTAAAAGAACTCAAATGGGAAATTGCGGAACTATTAACTGTGATTTGTAACCTATCCTTTAAATCAGCTTCTGTCCCTAATGACTGGAAGATAGGTAACGTGACACCAATATTTAAGAAGGGCTCTACAGGTGATCCTGGCTATTACAGACCAATAAGTCTAAAGTCAGTACCAGGCAAATTAATTGAAACTATGGTAAAGAAAAAAATTCTCAGACGCATAGTTGAACATAATTTGTTGGGGAAAGTCTACATGGTTTCTGTAAAGGGAAATCAGGCCTTACTAATCTGCTAGGGTTCTTTGAGGGGGGTCAACGAACATGTGGACAAGTGGGATCCCCTGGATATAGTATACTTAGATTCTAGCAAGCCTTTGACAAGGTCCCTCACCAAAGGCTCTTAAGTAATTTGTCACAGGATAAGAGGGAAGGTCCTTTTGTGGATTGGTAACTGGTTAAAAGACAGAAAACAAAGGGTAGGAATAAATGGTAAGTTTTCTGATTGGAGAGAGGTAGCTAATGAGGTCCCCCAAGGGTCTGTCCTGGGATCATTTCTGTTCAACTTATTTATAAATGATCTAGAGAAAGGGGTAAACAGTGAGGTGGCAAAATTTGCAGATGACAAACTGCTCAAGATAGTAACAACCAAAGCAGCCTGTGAAGAGCTTCAAAAAGATCCCACCAAACTAAGTGATTGGGCAACCAAATGGCAAATGAAATTTAATGTTGATAAATGTAAAGTAATGCACTTTTGAAAAAATAATCCCAACTATACATATAATATGATAGGAACTAATTTGGCTACAACTACTCAAGAGAGATCTTGGAGTCATTGTGGATAGTTCTCTGTGCAGTGGCAGCCAAAACACAAATAGAATGTTAGGAATCATTAAAAAAAGAGATAGAGAAAAAGACTGAGAATATCTTAGCACCTCTAAGATAAAACCACCGCACGCCCACATCTTGAACACTGCATACACATGTGGTTGTCATCTCAAAAAAAGAGATTGCCATTGGAAAAAGTTCAGAAAAGGGCAATAAACATTAGGGATTTGGAACAGGTCCCACAGAAAGATAGATTAAAAAGGACTTAGTCTTCTCTTTTCTAAGCTGAAAAGGCCAAGAGGGGATACGATAGAGGTCAATAAAATCATGACTAATGTGGAAAGAGAATAAGGAAAAGTTATTTACTTATTCCCACAATATAAGAACTAGGGGTCACAAAATGAAATTAATAGGTAGTAGGTTTAAAACAAACAAAAGGAAGTTTTATCCCTCAGCCCCCAGTCAACCTCTGGAGCTCCTCGCCAGAGGATGTGGTGAAAGCCAGGACTTTAACAAGGTTCAAAAAAGCACTAGATATATTCATGGAGGTTAGGTCTCATCAATGGCTATTAGCCAGGAGGTGCAGGAATGGTGTCCCTCACTTCTGTTTCTCTGGAGGTGGGTGACAGGGCAGGGATAAATTGAGCTTTACCTGTTGTGAGCCCTCCCTCTGGGGCATTTGGTATTGGCCACTGTCGGCAGACTGGACACTGGGCTGGATGGACCATTGGTCTGACCCAGTATGACCGTTATGATGTCTTTTCAGGAGGAAATGTATCTAATGTATTTTGAAGTCAGGAAGTTGTGGTTCATAGCCACAAGAGAAACCAATTTTGTGAATACAATTGAGACAAATCAAGATACAATTCTAAGTTTCCAGTTATCTGTGACAATTAAATCATTTCTATGGAATATTTAATTTTCCCCATGTTGAAGTGTGCATCATTAATTTTTACCATAATTGTATTTGTGCTACAAGTGGGAGTTCTAGGTGTAGAATCCTTTAAGGATCAGATCATGTAGGATTTAACTTTCCTCCTGACTCCTAATTCGAACTAGCGTTACTCCTAATTCGAACTACCGTTACTCCTCCTGTAATGAGGAGTAATGATAGTTCGAATTAGGATCTTTAATTCGAACTACCTAGCCCATGCCACGTGTAGCCGCGGGCAGGTAGTTCGAACTATGGGGCATTTAAGAGTGGAGGCGCCTGGGAACATGCAAATAAAACCCGGGATATTTAAATCCCGGGCTTCATTTGCAAGTTCTTATGACTACATTAGCCACCCTAGTTCGAACTAGGGTGGCAGTGTAGACACATCCTTTTAGACTAAAAAGAAATAGAAAGTTCCAGAGCCTGAGCTTTCATAGAGAACATCCTACAGCTGCCCCCTCTCAATGTGAGGAGGAATCAGCTTAAGTGCCACCACCAGTCACTGTTGTGGCAGTATAGCTCAGGGAGAAAAATGGCCTCTCATAGACCAATCCCAGGCCATTTAAGGTCTTATAGTGCATAACCACCACCTGAACTCCACTCAGAGATCTGTGAGCAGTTAGGGAAGAGCTATGATACGGTGCCAGCAATCGTATGTTCAGTGAGATGCCACACTGCACCAGCAATAATCTCTGATTACAACAATCTCACAAAAGAGTTTAACAGCAAAGCTCTCCCAAGATTTATATGTTGATTCCCAAAGCTTCTAACAAAGCTATAGGAGACTCTGGACACAGGGAATCAATACTTCATTTATTTTCCTTGTAAATAGAAAAAAAAATAGAAATTTACTTGTTTTACAATATAACACAAAATTGAAAGTATTTTCCCAGTTGTCTTTAGAGAGCAGAAAATTACTAATATTTAGCAAGTACAGAGCACTGTAGTCACAAACCACCCTAAAAATAGATGATTAGTATATTTCTGAGGCGGTAAATATCATGTTATCCTAGTATCTGAATAGGAAAATAAGAGATTATGTGACTCACCCAGAAAGCTTGCAGTCCATTTACACAGCTCAAAACCCTGCAAAGCAGCTCATCTCAGAGACTGGGTCAACTGACTGGAGCTTTGGGGGTTAGTATAGCCTGCTAAAACCAACAATGTAGATTTTGGGGTTTGGGCTGAAGTCTGGGCTTCTTTGAGCTTGAACGTCTGCACAGCTATTTTTAGCCTGATAGTGTGAGAAGTCAGTTGGCTCAGCCTGAGAGGCTTGATGCTCCTGTGGGTCTCTCTTTGACATAGCCCCAAAGTTAAGTTAAGAACCAAATGGTTTCGTTCATAGGAGATATTTATTGGACTATTCTCCATGGCTACATTTTCCTAAGAGCATTATCTAAAGCCAAGAGCATTCTGGATGCACTGATGGGATTTTTTTATCTGTTGTTTCTTGACATTAAAAGATTCAGACATTAAATGGAATGCTACAAGGAATTTAATACCAGCAACTTGAGCTTCCGGCATAGTTAACTCCAATTCACCCTTATTCGTACTCCAGATAAGTGCGTTCTACTTTAAGGCTAATCTTACAGCACTAGTGACCCTTGTGAATACTGAATGGATATGGAATGATCTTACATTTTTAATGGAAAAGTTTTCCCACTGCTCTCCCCCTTCCTCCCATCTCAAAGAAGCTGATGCTGTTTCATGGCCACATTGTAACTTATTTTATACAAGTGAGAAGTACCACTAAAAATTTGCTAGAAGTGTCAGAAGTATAAATTTTAGCATGACTTGTCCTCAGGTAGAAAATAAAATCTTTAACTATGCTAGTTTTAAAAGCAGTTTGATGGGTTAATAATTACAAGTAATTGAAGGAAGCGAAAGAACCTATTTCTGCACTTCTTTATTGTAAGAGGTATTTGTACAAACATGTCGTAGAGAAAATTTAAGGGAAACTTTTCTTTAATCATTAGACTTAAAATAACTTTGTGCATAAGCAGCTCAGCAAACATGTTAAGTTTATTTTCTTGTTTACTGACTAGTAAGTCTATAACAAGAGTTTTCAAATAGTGCAACTTCCAACTTTTGATGAAAGTCCCTTGTTTCTGGTTTTTAGTAAAAGCACTATTGCATCTGTCTTGCAACCATGCATCATCATGCTCTATTGTATGGAAACATATAGATAATAGAGGCATAATACATTCTTAGAGATTCCAGCAAGAGGGACTTTATTGGCAATAGATGATGTTTCCAGAACACTGCTCCACAACATTTATCTATCATTTGTGTTACCAGAACAGATAGACGATCTATTCATGCACTAGGACCGTATCAAGTTAGGCTTCCTCCAGAGTGTTGACATTAACAAAATATCAAGAGCAGGGCCCGATTAAGAGAGGGACGTTAGGGCTGGAGCCCATGGTCCTTGCCTATGGGGGCCCCACAAAAAGATCTCTGGGCCACCAAAAATGCAGAACTTGTTGCAGGGCCCCTAGAACCCTGAATTTGGCCCTGCCTGGTGGAAGGGTGGGGGGAGGATGCAGCTTCTCACCCTGCAGTTTCTCCTACCTGGAATGGAGCTGCATGTGCAAGTGCCAAGAAGATCCATTTGCATGATTTCCCACCTGCAGGCTCCATCCCAGCAGCTTGCAGCTCCCATTGGTCAAGATTCCTGGCCAACAGGAGCTGTGGAGGACAGTGCCTGCAGGCAAATGCAGGGCATTGCCCAGAGCCATATGCCCCACCCACTCTGAGGCCTCAAAGGGGAGCTACCCCAGGTAAACATCCTGCCCTACTCTTAAGCTCCCTGCAACACCCTAACTCCTGCCCTCCCACAATCCAAACCTCTGGGCCCCAGCTGGAAGCCCCCTTGTGAACTCCAAATCCCTCTACCCTTGATCCACCCCAGACCCCACATTGCCATCTGGAGCCCTCATCCCCTCTCCCACCCCAATTTTCTGTCCCAGCCAGGAGACCCCTCCTGACTTCTGAAGTCTTATTTTTGGCCCCACCACAGATTTTGGGATACTACTAAGCTCAAATAGCCATAGGCCCCCAGAAGAGCTAATCTTGAGCCATACCATCTGCAATGGCATCTCTTGTAACTTCCAGTAATGTTGGAAAGGAAAGCAGAGACCAATTTCATAGAGAAAAGATTCAGGATCAAAGTATGCGATTCGTTGTATATTTTCCCATTTAAGAACGGCATTAGAGAATCGCTCTTAACACAGTGGACAGTAGTTAAGTCTCAATTCTGTGATTCTTACTCAGATAAAAGCCAATCAAATTGAGATCTGAGAGATTTCAGGATCAAGCTAATTTCTCAACCAGGGCTAGAGAAAGGGGTAGATCCTCAGCTGGTCTGAATTGTCCTAAAGCCACTGAAGTCAAATGATTTAGTGTCTCTTCTCCTCCCTGATCCCCAAAACAATAAAAATAATCAAAGTTGTGGATGAGGTACTCTATGAGCTGTCACTCTGCAGGAGCTCAACAGTCTTACTAGCTCTGCCAATGTCACACAGGTGACAGAGGAACCAGTTCTACTTAGAGGTGCTATTCCCATTACACCAGAAGAACCAATTACACTAGGAGAAGAGGAAATTACTTTTTCTTGCCAATGACCATGACAAGAAAAGTCACACATTTTACAGATAAATGTCACACTTCAGTTTTGCAACTCTAATAACTTAGAAATGTAAATCAGCACGTTATGCAACCCCTGGGGAGAAACCTTGTGCATCATGAAAAAGCCATGCCTCATTTGAGCTCCCCAACTGTTTCTCTCTACATGCTTTCACAGCATTCATGGACTTTCCAGCCTAATATCACTTATTAGAAACCCTCATGCAGCATTTCCTTTACAAGGGTTCTTAAAGAGCATGGAGCAGACCCCCTGCTAAGCAGAGCAGACCAAGGAGAACAAATCCTGCCAATGTTTCAGGCAGGCTTTTCTGCACAAAGTCCAAATCAAGATTCCTGTCCCTCCTGTACTATATACATCCATCTTAGATCTCAAAGCATCTGCGTTTAGTATGGACATGCCAGCTGACCAAAGGGTCAGACCCAAATGAAGAGCAAAGCTGATGGAAGACTTGTGCCTCTGAAACTTGTCAGAGATCAGGCAAAATCCTGGTTTCAGAAGACCCAGTGCATCCATGAGAACTAAACCAAATCAAAGAAGAAAAACCAAAGATATTCCCTTTTCTGGGCCTTCCTGGTCATCCCAGCTTTTCCAGTTCTGTGTATTAGATTGAAAGCACTTAGGGACATGATCTGTCTTCATTTTGAGTCACATGTAGAGCATTTCATCAGGATCTAGATAATTAACTTTAACGATATGACATTTCAGGGGAATAGTGCAAGACCAATCTTTGTGCAAATCTTGCTTGGGGTTCCCCTGCAGTTACTAGACATCTTGTCCTTCATATAAAAGGTTTGAAGGGAGAACAACTATGTTCCTTGTGAATGAAAGGTGATGTGAAGAGCACCAGATACCACAGATACATGATCTCTGTAGATGCACATAATGTTATACGTGAATGACAGGTTTTGCATTAACACACAGCAGGTACATTCAATAAAGTCCTCATCTAATGTTCACTGACTTCAACAGGAAGTTTAAAAAAAAACACCTATGTCCAAGATTTTTTCCTGCGGTAACAATACATAGCAAAGCCATAAGAGTTACAAGACCTAGATTTTGTGGCTGATACTCACTGTTTGAAAGGAAAGCTCTAAATATTTTTCTATAGAGTCAGTTATGGCCAAGCAATGTTCTCGGTGCTCATAGAAAATTGACAATGGGCACAATGTTACAGTCCACAGCAGTCAATGGAGCTACACCAATAAAAAACCAGCATCAACAAGTGAAGTGTCAGACCCCTTATGTTCAGCTGCTAGTATTGTAGAAGCCACAGTTTGTTATCCCATGAGTGTTCTGCAATATCTTCCACCCTGTATCCTCCTTCTGCATCCACAACTCCCGACTAATCAGTTATCCCTAATATTATGCTCTAGCTTTCTTTTCTTTAAATGTGACAGCTACCTGACCCCAGAAGAAAGTAAGAGTTAAATAGGAGTTGGTGGTGTCTTTGGAATAAGTAGACTATGTGCGGAATCTGGGTACAACGTAAATCAATGGAATTTTCATAGATTACATCAATGGCTGCACAAGAAGGCCTAATAGGAGGGGGAAGAGAATGGCAAAGTATTTAGCCCAGACCCAGTGAACTGACTGGTAAATCATAGCAAACTTTTCCACAAACCTGGGCCAAATCTTGGTTAACAGTAAACATGAAGCCACTAAGGTTTTACCTATGATTGCCTGCTTCCCATAAGCACAAATATGATAATACAAGTGCATCATTATTGCATATCAATACAGTTGCACCCAAATGTAAAGCCAGTCCCACACTTACTGTGGTTCTCTAATATCTAACGCATGCTTTACATTTTGGATTTCAACTAAATTAACATTGGTCTTAAAAATGAAGATTAATACTTCAATAAGGCTGTTACTGTTTTCTGGTTGTTTTATAGGAACTGTTTTCTGGTTGTTTTACAGGATTCAGAATCAGTGTAAGTCTTCATTTGGAAGTGCCAAAATATGTTGTACAGTAAAACTCCAATACTCCAGCATCCAATAGTCCGGCACTTCTGATTGTCCGGCATCAAAATGGCAAGAGCCTAGTGAGTGAGCTTCCACAAAAAATGAGTTACAAGGTAACAGCGGAAGCAGCTAAACTGAGCAAAAAGTGTAAAAAAGGCTTAAACTAAAACATTACAGTATACCGTATACAGTATGTACAATAAAAAGGGTTAAGAACACTTTATATACCGTATATAATGTATACCGTATATATATTGTGTGTGTGTGTGTGTGTGTTTGTGTGTGTTTGTGTATAAAAAACCATCTTATAGTACCTCCTGATAGTCCAGCATATCTGATAATCTGGCACCACCTAGGTCCCATAGGTTCCGGATTATCAGAAGTCTACTGATTTCATATTTCCATGAACAGAAGGATGCACAAAAATAATCAATTGTCAAATCTTTGGAGAGACTGAAAAAAAAGCTAAACATTGCTTACTTCCTATAGAAGTTTCAGATACATAACTCCGGTGCAGTTTTATACAGGTACCAAATGTACTTAACATAGTATTATCACTATATTGTTCCCCATTCATGTTAGATTTAATCAGTGCAATATTCTCTTTGTAAGCCGTTTATGATACCCAATCCTTTATATTAACATGGACATTTTGTAAAATCTTGAATTTTACTTGATATTCTCCTTATGGTTGAGTTATATATCACAATAGAGCTGATGCCATCAAAATGCTTTTATACAAAATAAATTTTATGTAAGTAGACTTTTATAAATGACACCAGGTTGGGGAGAGAAGAAAAATAACTTGATATGTCTTTAAAAATCAGTTAATAGTAATTTGAAAGCACAAATATTGTATTTATTGCTTGGTGTCACCACAGGACAGAGTTAAAATTGTTGCAGCATTAACAGTGGCTTTCATAACTTAATGTATTTGAATTTCTTTAAAGTATAACCTTTACTAAATTTCTTGTGTGTCTATGTAATAGTGCCTGATTTGGGGATAATGACAATATGCCACACATTCCCCCAACTAATATATGCTGTAAACCTTAATAATCTTAAAATAGAATATATTTACCAACCAAATCTTATTTATGACTGAAAAGGTATTATTGGAATTTGATATAAAAGGAAGACCCTCAAAGTTATCAGACTGATTGTCAGTTTTATATAGAGCTTGATTCTGGTACATCATGTCTTTTGGGTCAGACAGATGGCAATACTATTTTGCTGCACTAATGAAAAAAATATTGCTGCTCACCTTTCAGTCCTGAGTTTTTTGAGGAGCATTTTGCCTGCTTCACTTGTTTGTTCCCAATAGTTACATTTTATGTTGTTAACTTAATTTTGGCTTGGCTCGATAGGCAGTTTTTCTCTCTTCCCCTATGGAGGTTTGGAGCATTAACAGCTTCCATTGACTTTAGTGAGAGTATATTGAACCAGCTACATGTCTAGTGTAAGCATCACAGTAGTCCTGCTAAAATTAAAGGAACTGCTTACATGCTTAAAGTTGGTTTTTGGTACCTTGCTGGACCGAGGCCTTAACCATGAGAAGGGAGGAGAGACAATTAAAGTAGAAAATATAAGAGATAGAATTGGGGAACGTGTGTGTAGATGTACAGTGCCTTCAATAATGTTTAATTCACTTTGCCACTGACTTGATTTCAGATTGACAGTCAAATTGACAGCATCTTTTAATTGCAAGCCACACTTCCCAGTTCATAAGGCCATTATGACTAAATGATTCAGCTACAAAATAACTAATTTTAAACTTGAAATATTTGTACTGTCTGACTTGTCCCCCATATTATTGTATTAATAAAAAAATAGTACATACTGTATTATAAACCACTCTACTGCATTTCAATGGGTTATTTTTCTCCAGCACACTTTAATTGAGAAAACTTGAAATGGTATAAAAGTGAGAAAATGTAAGAGACAGGCCAGGAAATACTGGGATATCCTTTGACTGCACCATGAAGTAATGACAAATATTCACTTCTGGAAGATAATTGGTTTCATAGTTTATACTGCTGACTATTTATTTGGGATTATTTAAGGCTAGAAATACGATACTCACTTTAAAAATAATTGTTTAAGTGAACAAATGTTCACCATATTTTAAATTATACATCCACATCTAGATCTAATGAGATAACCATCACATTGTTTAGAAAAAAAAATAATTTTGCCTAAATTAAAGGGAAAACTAGTTAGTAACTGCAGCACAGGGGGAAATATTTGATGTTGTTAATATTAAGAAAAATTTATTTTAAAGAGGATAAATCAAAGCTTTATTCAAATATGCAGGAGGAAGGAATTTAATAACTCACTAAATAAAAAGAGAGCAGATAAGGTGTTAGAAAAATAAGAAGCCTTATCCAGATTGAGGATTTTCACAGTGGGTTGTGCAACGAGTTGCTTTTGTTTTGGCTTGAGCTCTGAAATGGAAGTCTACTTATTTAAAAACATATCTGACTGGAGAAGATGTGTGAAAATTACAGTTCCAGCTATTTGTATCTTACACACAATATGACATTTGCATTTCTTATTACAGTGTATTGTACTTGAAATGTTATGGTAATCATAGAAAATATGTTAATCTTACTTAACTCAATCAAAACTAAAAAAATTTAGGCAATTTTTAAGAGTTATCAAACATTCCCATAAACATGAGAGGCAGAGTTATCTAGTAGACTAAGCAGGGAGCAAGGGATTTGGCATTTCAAATACCATCACTGCATCTGATTTACAGTGTGACTTTAAACTCCCTTTTGTTGATGAATTTTCATCGTGAGGCATGTCTAGTTCCTGGTACAAGTTAGAAAAATCCCCAAATTCCTGTAATTTAGAGTAGTTGGCACAGTGCTCAGGGAATATCTGCCAGGTACAAATATCCTGAATGTGCTCATCTTTGATCATGTCCTTTTCCATTTCTCTGGGTGGCAGGGAGACAGGGGGATAGCTATTTTGATAGCTGTCTGTTAGCTGGGGAACCCTCTCAGAGATACTAGTTCCCCAGGGCAATTTCTGCCTCCTCTGTGAAGGCCTGTTAATGGTCATGTAGCTCATTTGACAGAGCTGTCTAGTATTCCAGAGGAGATATAAACTCAAGACATCCCTCCCCCTCTCAAATTGGTATTTGAGGGAAATGTTCACTCAGTTGCAAGGCAGAAAAAAAGTTTATTTTTAGCTCTTCCACCACCATCTGCTATTTGTTAGAAGGGTTGTGGTAGGCACAAAATTAGACAACGACTTATCTTTCTGTAGAGTAGACCCATCGTTCACCCATTTTAGAGATAACTCTGAGATTGCATAATTTCACTTCAGACAAAGCCAGGAGCAAGAACCTTAATCTCCCATAAAACAAATCCATCTGTCTTTTGGAAGAAAGATGTATGGTACTGTTATACAGTAATTACTCGTTTAACACGTGCCCACTTAACACGTTTTTGCAATAGCACGATTTTATTTTTAGGGAATATTTTTCACACACAGCCGTCCCCAAAATAACACGAAAATAATGAAGTGGTGGACTACTTCACATGGCGATAGAAGTTGGTGAAAACAGTGGTAATACACATGCACGTTCCTCCGCTCACTCACATGCTTAACAAACCACAGCGACATGTGTTGCTAGATATCTTGTGTTGCTAGGTATCTAATGCTGACGGTGACGACCCATCACCAACAAAAAATTGACTGCCACCACTATCTGAAATGCAACCCCCACCTTTTCCATTATTTGTAATGGGAAAATTAACACCGTGTAGCATGTTTTCGCTTAGCACGAACATTTTCAGAAACACATCTATAGTATTAACTGAGGAATGACTGTATTTAGGCATTACTTTGTCACCAAAACAGGAATAGAACCCAGCAGTCCTGATATCCAGTGTTGCAACGGTTCGTGTATGATTACAGAATCAACTGACCAAGTGAGAATTGTCTTTCAATATGTGGTCTGACCTATACAGGGTATAGCAGCTTGCTTGCACCTGTTACTCTTATACAGGCAGTCCCCGAGTTACGCGGATCCAACTTATGTCGGATCCGCAGTTACGAACGGGGTTTGCGCTGCGTCTCCCTGGTCTGCTGGAGACCAGCAGACCAGGGAGATGGGGAGCAAAGCCTCTGAGGATGCTGGCAGCAGACCAGGGAGACGGGGAGCACGCGCCGTGGCTGTCCCGCTGCTGGCTTTCTCAGAGGCTTTGCTCCCTGTCTCCCTGGTCTGCTGGTCTCCAGCAGACCAGGGAGACGCGGAACAAAGCCACGGAGGACCCGGGCGGTGGGACCGCGGTGCGTCTCAGTCCGCCACCCGCGTCTCCCTGGTCTGCTGGGGGGGGGGGCGCAGCTAGTACGCCCCGCCCCCCCCCCCCCCCAGCAGACCAGGCTTTTCTCCGGACCCCTGTGGTAGAGAAGCTGGGGTGCTGCCGGTTGATCCCACAGCGCCGCTCTGGGCGCTACTGGACCAACCCGGCAGCACCCCAGCTTCTCTGCCCCAGGCGCCCTGATTCAGCCGCTGCTGGTCAGTTTCAGCAGTGGCTAAATGAGGACGCCTGGGGCAGAGCAGCTGGGGTGCTGCTGGGTTGGTCCAGTAGCGCCGAGGATCGGCACTACTGGAGCAACCCAGCAGCACCCCAACTGCTCTGCCCCAGGTGTCCCCAAGTCAGCCGCTGCTGAAACTGACCAGCGCTGACTACAGGAAGCCAGAAGCAGAGTTGCTCTGCCCCGGGCTTCCTGGAATCAGCCGCTGATCAGTTTCAGCAGCGGCTGAATCTGGACGCCAGTTCCGACTTACATACAGATTCAACTTAAGAACAAACCTACAGTCCCTATCTTGTACGTAACCCGGGGACTGTCTGTAGTTAAGGATCTATTTTGAGGGTTTTGGTTGTCAACAATTCAAATTAACTGACTAGCAATTAATTCCCGATAGCCTTTTTAAATATCAATCTAAATGGCTCAGGCAAACATCTGTTCCAGGATACAGCCACATTTTTACCCAAAGCTGAGCTATGGGGTATTCAATAGCTTATGGTATCCATATATAACCCCTCCTGTTCAGTAGCTTAGCATGTGGTTATTCAGCATAGGGGAAGCCTTGTGACTTTACACAACTCTGGGAGACTGGGTCTGAGGCTCCTGTGTGTGCTCGGCATCGTGTATTCGTGTGTGTGCACTTTAGACCTGAGCCACTCAGACAAACCACCAGGATCAGGCTTTATTCTATAAAAAAACATAGAACAGTATCACAGTTCAGAAGTCCCTTCTCTCTGTATGCAGTCTGCATGATGATTCCAGCTCAGTCTGTGCTGAGACTCTGCTGGGAAGTTCTCCCAAAATGCCAGTTAGTAGTCCACAACTTCTTGTTCCCGGAGCTACTGCTGAAGCAGACTGGTCCTTGGGCTACATATAGAAGCCAGATCCACTTAAAGTCCTTATGCTTCCAAAGTGAATAATACTTTTGATGGCTTTGCATCACACTCCACTGCCATTCAAGTCAGTGAAGGTTCTCTTTGCCAATCAGAGCTATGAAGCTCCTCCTGGAAAGAGTCCTAGCTACTCCCAGTGGAAATGTGGGATTGTTTCAGTCTGTGAACAACCATCTCCATGAAACCACTATCACATCGGCTTCACTCAACAGCCTGCAGACAGAATCATCTTTACTTGCTGCCAGTCTGGGCTGTTTAGTAACCCCAGCCCCCCGCCTTGGAAAATACCTGTGATATCCAGCTCTCTATATAGCTAGTTTGGAACTGGACCAAGTGACTAGACCAAGACCCCACAGCATCCTCAAACATGAGAGCAGACCATGAGGTGTCCAAACTCTGGTGATTGGCTTTGTTAGACAACATTACAACATAAAACTCAGCCTATGCTTCCTCTGAGCTTGGCAGTCCCTAAGGCATATGTACTAATTGCTTCTCAGACAGCCTCTCTCCTCTCCCCTATATCCAGCAAATAAGTCATACATTACAAGTAGTGAGCAGAACTTCTGTAGCTTTTTGTAGGCTTATAACACAACCTCCATTTTTTGGTGGGTAGGGCCAATGGAGAAACCGTCACTTTCTGTTACAGTAATGCTTACTGCTTGCTTACCTACTCTCTTTGGAGCAAATCCAGCGAAGTTTACTTATGCAAGTAGGCCTACTGAGAAATGAAAAAGGGGGGTAACATACTGATCACTGGAATCTTCTAGGTAATTACCGTCAAGTTATTCAGAGTGCTAATTACACAAAACCTAACCTTTTATAAAAGAAACCATCAGTTTCCCTGCCCATGTATTCAACTGAAATATATTTTTGTGTTTTGTTTTTTTTAAAAAAAGAAGTTATTTACATGATTCAGAGAGGCAGATGTGTCATGCTCTTGCATCTCACTTTGAAAGTGTTCCAAAATGAAATTGACATCTATCAAATAAAACTGACTAATACTAAATAATACCTGGATAAGTTCCAAAGATAATAGGTATTGTATTTAATAGTGACTCTCTGTATAGCCCATGAAGCATACAGTAATTACAGCTTCAACTGGCAACAACCGAAGGATGATTTTTGATAATCTGCAACATCTATTCCTGCAAACACCTACCACCATCCAAATCCATCGCCTTTTACTCATGCAAGAGATTGCATTGAAAGTAATCAAACTCAGCTAAGTAAAGCAAATAGAATTGTTCTGTTGCATATATTCTGAAGTCCTTTGTTTTCCCTGTCAAATGTTTTTCAGTAATTTCAGTGCACAAGATTTGTTATGGAGTCTTTCAACTGAAACTTTCAGTATTATTGTCATCAGAGATTAATAAAGTGGGAAGAAGGGTTGGCCAATAAAGGAGTCAGGGGTCCAGTCAGTGGATTAATGATTATCCTGAAATGGTACCCATCATGAAAGTGTTGTATCCATAGGATAATGTCATATTCTCTTCCCCACAAGAACATTACACTCACCACACCATCCCGATAGCTTCATTATAAATGACTCTCTCTAAACCATGACAAGAGTCTCCTTTCAAGCCCCAAAATTCTTCAGCAGAGTGGGTGATTCTTACCTACATACCTATAGCTTCCATCCAGGACACATCACACATTGATGTGCGAAGGGCGAAGATACAACCATATCTGCTCCAGTCCCTTAGGCTGTGTCCAGACTCAGGGGTTTTTTCGGGAAAAGTAGCCTTTTCCCGAAAAAACTTCCCCTGCGTCCAGACTCAAGCTGCGTTCTTTCGAAATTATTTCGAAAGAACGCGGCTTTTCTTTCGATGGCGGTAAACCTCGTTTCACGAGGAAGAATGCCTTCTTTCGAAAGTTCCTCTTTCGAAAGAAGGCGTTCTTCAATGTAAATAGGGCTTCTTCAAAAGAGAGCATCCAGACTCGCTGGGTGCTCTCTTTCGAAAAAGCGGATTGCTCTTTCGAAAGATCCGCCTGCAGTCTAGATGCGATCTTTCGAAAGAGGCTCTTTCGAAAGAAGCCTGCAGTCTAGACATAGCCTTAGAGACAAACACCTACACACTCTTCATCAAACATTCTTAAAACTACAATACCCATCTGGGAAAGTGAAGAAACAGATTGACAGAGCCCAGGTAAGTACCCAGAAGTCACCTACTTTAGGAAAGGCCCACCAAAGAAAACAAACACCATGGTTATCACCTACAGCCCTCAGCTAAGCCCCTCTAGCCTGTCATTGACAGCTTACAACCTATCCTGGAAAACAATCCCTCATTCTCAGACCTTGGGAGAATCCCTCATTCTCAGTCCTTACCTACAGACCCCACCTCCCTCCCATGTGAAAAATACTCACCAGCTGCCACGCAACACACCACAGAAACACTTGAAAACCTATCCCTGCAACAAACCCCATTGCCAGTTCTGGCCACATATCTATACAAGTGACACCATAACAGAACCTACCTTCATAAACCACCCTATCAGGGGCTCATCCACCTGCATGTCCACTAACATGATATATGCCATCACGTACCAGCAATCTTGTGGTCAGCTGATGGTCAGGGCAGTGCATGTGCATGTGTGTGTGTGTGTGTGTGTGTGTGTGTGTGTGTGTGTGTGTGAGTGAGAGAGAGATACACCTGAGTCTTCAACTGCTAGAACACTAGATCCTGTCACAGGGAGCGGCCTTAGGGGAAGCTGACAGGTGCCCCGAGAAGTTTTACGTCCATGTCTTTGACCACTAGGTCTGGGGTCCCTCTGCAGCAGACAGCCTATGGAAGGCTGATGGATGCCCCTACAGATCTGCCCCCTGGAGGCGACACGATCCAAACGCCAGCTCTGCTTGCGTATTACCGGCTGAAGTTCTTTTAAATTGTGCTAGGTTCTGTTACAGCAACTGAAGGAGTCAGGTTAAAGCTTAAACAGTTACAGGTTTACTAAAGAAACTTATACATCATATGGTTACAATGGCTATTGCTCTATTTCTTAACTGCTAGCAAATATAGATCTTAAAAATGGTTACAAAGAAAATAAAGATAAAAAATAGAAATAACGGTTCCAAGCGACAGCTTCATCTTTAAAGAGCTCTAAGTCAATGTGTACACTTAAGACAAAGGACACATCCAGGTACAATTTTTACCGCCTTCTGTGCCTCTCGACTCCAGTGTGTCAGGCCAGGGCCGGTCCCTCAATTCCTAGGAAAGACGAATACGAGGTGGGCATCCCCATGGAATCTCGGGAGGCCACTCACCTAACCCGACCAGCAGATAGATGGTAGATTTGCTCTGAGTGTCAGTGTGCTGCTGGGCCCGTCTTTATACCCATAGGGGCCCATATCCTCTTTCTTATCTAAAAATGCCAAATTGTGTTGGTCCGTCTTTGTGACACCAGTTCTTACCAGGGAGTTTCAACTTAATTTACACTTGCAAGAGAGAACTAAATTGTGAGTACTGGACATTTTTTAATGGGCAGGAGATTCCCGCCCCCCACGGATGGCTGTGTGTTAGTATCAATATGGGTTTCAGTCAAGGGCACTCCTCGGCAGCCTCTTGGTCAGCGATTAGCTCGATCACCCTCATATCTCTGTTTACAGCCATCCAGGGTCACTGTGAGCTAGCATATCTGGACCACCTGTCAAGGCTTCAAAGACTATGCTGATTTTACTGCTCTGTGTGTGCCCTGTACGCTCCTGGCAAGCAAGACGGATATTACAGGTGGGGGTTCCTGTCTGGTTACACTCCCTCTGCTACGTATATTAGCCCAACTGGATAGACTCTACTCCAAAGGACAAGTGGACACAAATCAGACATCAGGAAGTGTAACAACCTGTAGGGCAGGTGTAAGGAACTTTTTTGGGTTGGGGCTGCTGACCCACAGAAAAATCAGTTGGGAGCGAGTAGCTTCAAGGAGGCAGGAAGTGGGCTGGTGTGCCAGAGTGGGCTCCCCAATGCTGGGGAGGCCCTCAGCCTCAGGGAGCCAGACTCAGGCAATGCGTCCAGCTTCTGGGCCATAGATTCTCCACCCCTGCTGTAGAGGAACACTAAACTCCCTAGACATTCAGCAATAGATTTGAAAGTAGCCATCCCTCTACAAAAGCATTTCAAAACCCACTTAAAGGGAGACAGCTGAACTGGAACACATTTGCAAATTCAATGCAATCAGCTTGAATTGAATGAACATCTTACCTGGCTAACAAGCTACAAGGCAATTTTCCCCTCTTGATATTCACATCTCCCCATCAACTGCTCTGAATGAGCCACTTCCACCCTGACTTGATTAGTTTCATTAACACAATATGTACATCCCAACCTCTAACTTCTACTTCAATTCATGTGATGGTGTGGGTTTTACCCAGGAGAGCTTATGCCTAAATTGGATAGTCTATATGGTGCCACAGGACTCCTTGTTTTTGCACTAACATGGCTACCCCTATGAGACTTAATTGAAAAATGCATTTTTCAGGACACAAAGCTTTTGTGAATTTGTCAAATTCTGTGAATAGTTGTCTGATTTTTTTCTCTGTATGTTGAAGTGATGTGGTTCAAAGTTCAGCTCAAATTTGTGTTTCAAAACTAACACTGTTCATTTTCAAAATATTGTTTGAAGCCTTTCATTTGACCTGAAAGAAATTTAGCTTTTTGTTTTGATAAGAAAAACTGAAAAGATTGTTTTGATTTGAAAGGAACCAATTCTCCTCTGCCCCCAATTCAACTGCTTAATCAAAAAAGGAATAAGGAAAAAAAGCTGCTTCTCAGCTCTACTCTTGAATAATCCACACTTGCTAAAAGTTATTGGTGTATCCATTTTATCTAGTCAATCAACTTACTGTGTAATCGAGTTCTGTTCATCAGTTGTTTTAGTTGTACATAAGGCTGAGGGTTTGGTAGTAGGCAGGAAATACATAGTGACAGTGCTGTAAGTGACATGTAGCACTTGGAAGGTGCACCACCTTCCTATGCCCCTCAAAGTTTTAGGGTACGTCTAGACTACCGTGTTTTGTCGACGGAAATTTTGTCGACAGATACTGTCGACAAAACTTCCGTTGACAATTTGCGTCCAGACACATGGAGTTCTGTCGACAAAGCAAGCCGCTTTGTCGACAGAATTCCGTAGTCTGGACGCAACGTTACAGGCAATAACACCTTCTGTCGACAGAACTCTGTCGACAGAAGGTGTTTTGCCTCGTAAAATGAGGTATACCAGCGTCGACAAAACCGCGGAGTTCTGTCTACGTTATGTCGACAGAACTCCGCGGTAGTGTAGACGCTGGTATTGTTTTGTCGACAAAAGTCCACTTTTGTCGAGAAAACTAGGTAGTCTAGACACACCCTTAATTGCTGAATGGGTTGCCCCCACCTGCCTGCTCCTTAGCCCTCAGGGTGGCTGGATAGTGCAGTCTAAATCTCATAGTATCCATTGTGATTACACTGAGAATTTTTCAAGTTGGATTATAATATAATAGAGTATAAAAGTAACAGTGTTTACAATAAAACTGTAAAACATGAACCATTTACTCTTCATCCTGCAGGCACCCAAACTTTATTTTTCCCCATCTAATTCACCCATGACATAGGAAAAAATTCCTTTCAACAGGGAACACAAAGTCCTGACCGCAATGAAAACCTGGATATATATGTCACACTTCTCACCAAATACATATGTGCGTGTATGTGCGTGCACGTTCAAGCACCCTACTTAGGATGGAGAAGAGTGGAAAAATCTAAGGTGAAGATGGAAACCCCATCAGAACTGAACACTAACAGAGAGGATCAGTAGGAGAAAGCAGCAGTGAGGAACAGATGAATATGTATTATATTCGTGTAAGGAATTTTTTGTGCTACTCTAGTTCTTGGGAAAAGTAAGCCACCACATTCTCAGGGATTTGGTTTTTGACATGTTTATTTGCAGAGAATATAAACACAATTATTAGTACTACTGTTTCTTTATACTTATCTGCCAATAAAGTCAAGCTGTCTTAGCACTCTGAGTCCAGATGTGCATGCATCAGTGATACAAATATTAGCGGTAAGAACAGTGAATTAGGATATAGCCTTTTTCATTTCAATGTACAAGAATGTCTTAATTTTAAGATCTACAAGTGTAGATACCTTATTTTGCACACACAGAAGTCAAAAGGTCCTATGCCGGGCATGACATTTTACATTTGATCCTAGAATTTAGCCTGAATTTTGAACATTCAGGTCCCATACATATAGAACTTGCTACTGTGTGTGTTGTGGTATTAAGTAAAATATCATAAAATCTTCTGACAGCATTACTACTGTGGTTATATATTGTGAGATTTCTAGCACACTCTTCCCACCCCTCCATTCTATCTGCACTAACAGTGCCAAAAAACATCTATGCTCTCCATTTTGGAAAACAAATTGCATTCCAACTACCAGATTAATAACACTTATAAATAAATAAAAATCTTCAATTTACTGTTAATAGAAGACCAGCTGGCAGCCTCCTGTGGAGCTGGAGGTGCTGTATGTGCTGACAGAGATTGGTGGTAGGTCGCTGACTCATTTTTCATTTACTTTATGGATTTTTTTTTTAGCATAAAGAACTCACAGGCAATGATGCAGATGCCTCCTTCTGAATGTTATCTCACTCTTATAACAGAAATCTGTAATTAAAGTTTAGTATGCAACACAGACTATCTACATCTCTCAGGAGACCACTAGAAGGAAACTGGCAAATAATGATGTGAGTTTTCTTGAAATATTTGAAGCCAGTTCTATCAACTTTATATGGGAAATTGGAGATGTACCTCTAGGGGTACCAGCCATGTGTTTCCTCTAGGTTTTACATTTAATAAAACAGTACACATAGAAAACTGTGAACTTGCCCAGCAGAAACTCCACATTTCCATTGATTTGATTTGCCTTGAAGCTATCGTCTTGTTCACACAGATATAGGGAAAGTTTTAGCCTCAGCATGTCATGTAAACCTGAAGCCGCACAGTTTACAACTAGTGAGCAAATGACAGCTTTGTCTAGATTTGCTTGCTGACTAGGTGTTTAGAAAGTGTGCAAAGTTAAGTAACAGTAGGATATATCAGTTAATGAAACAGTGGAAGTTGAGACATGGGTCATCTCGTAGTACACTGGCTTTCAAAGAAGAGCTGGTAATGTTACTTTCCATGGCAGGCCTCTTGAGGAGCAGCATTGCTGCTCTCCTGTGTCTCTACTGGTGCAGCTCTTTCTATGCATGTATAATTTAGGCATTAAATCTGGTTACTGTCTTTAGCTTTCAGATGGTGGTTTTTTTTTTTTTAAAAAAAAGGTCCCTCCTCCCCCTTTACAGACTAACACGGCTACTCCTCTGAAACTTTAGTAGCTTTTAGGTCACTTACAAGATTTCAGCAGGCTCTTTGTTGAAGTTTGCTGTTTACTTTCTTTTTTCTTTCTATTTCTACCTCCACCGCAAATCTTTTCTTGTTCTCTTAGGCTGTGTCCAGACTCGGGGTTTTTTTTCGAAAAAAGTAGCCTTTTTTCGAAAAGACTTCACCTGTGTCTAGACTGCAGCCGCCTTCTTTCGAAATTAAATTGAAAGAACGCGGCTTTTCTTTCGACGGTGGTAAACCTCATTTCACGAGGAAGAACGCCTTCTTTCGAAAGTGCTCTTTCGAAAGAAGGCGTTCTTGAATGTAAATAGGGCTTCTTCAAAAGAGAGCATCCAGACTCACTGGGTGCTTTCTTTCGAAAAAGCAGCTTGCTTTTTCGAAAGTTCCGCGTGCAGTCTAGACGCTCTCTTTCGAAAGAGGCTTGTAGTCTAGACATAGCCTTAGGCTGTCTACACACTGGCATGAATTTCCGGAACTGCTTAAAACGGAATACTATTCCGTTTTCAGTTTTTCCAGAAAAAGAGCGTCTACATTGGCAGGCTGCTTTTCCGGAAAAGCCCTTTTTCTGGAAAAGCGTCTGTGGCCAACGTAGATGCGCTTTTCCGGAAAAGAGCCCCGATCGCCATTTTCGCGATCGGGGCTTTTTTTCCCGGAAAAGACTACTGGGCTGTCTACGCTGGCCCTTTTCTGGAACAGTGTTCCGGAATAAGGACTTATGCCCGAGCGGGAGCAGAATAGTTTTTCCGGAATAGCGGCTGATTTTGTACAGTACAGCGTCGTTGCTTTTCTGGAAATTCAAGGGCCAGTGTAGACAGCTCGCAGCTTATTCCGGAAAAGTGGCTGATGTTCCGGAATAAGTGGCCCAGTATAGACACAGCCTTAATGTCTTCATTCTCGATTTATTACATAGGCCCTTTTTCTACACCATGAAGTGATGACGTGTATGCATTGCTCCATATTTTTTGTTTTTTTGCAGAGGAGTGGGAGAGAGAGAAAAAGGGTTTTACATTGGTTTTACACTGCTGGGAGTGGTTTAGCTGTTGGAATTAGAACCAAATAGAATTTTTCAGCCACTGCTTTTTTGCACTAAAAGGCAGAGTCAGGTCTACTGCAACAATTCAAACCTTCATGTTAATTTCACCAAACTGTTTTGCTTAAAAAAAAAAAAAAAAAAAACTCAAAATGGCTTGTGAAAAAATTATTTAATTTAATTAATAGCCATTTACAGAGTTTGGAATCAAAACAATGTTTTTTCAGGTTGAACAAAATGTTTTGCTTGACTCAAAATGAAGTTTGCTTAAATTGTTCTTTGCTAAAAACTATTTGCACAGTTCTACCTGGCATAAACGAAGTAGAGCTGTTCTGATTTTGAAGTTGACACTGTGGTCATGCCCTTTTTGCTGTGATGTGGTAACTGCAATACTAGCATGGAGTAGAGCTTCTACTCGTGGAACGAGGTGTAACGGTAGTTCGAATTAGAAAGCCTAATTCGAACTACCTACTCCGTGCCACGTGTAGCCGCAGGCACGGAGTCCAAACTACTGGGGATTTAAAAATGGCGGCGCCCGGCAAGATGCAAATGAAGCCCGGGATATTTAAATCCCAGGCTTCATTTGCAACTTCGATTGACTACATTTACCACCCTTGTTTGAACTAGGGTGGTAGTGTAGACATAACCTTTTACTTTATTCTACAATTTGGACCCAAATGTTGGTTTGTTGTGAATATTATTTGTTGTTTGATTTTTTTAGCCTTATCATTGAATTAATGCTGTCTGCACATTGAACCCCTCCTCTGTTACGCTTATAAGAAGCGCACAGGATATTCTTTCAGTGGGAAAAGGTAATATGTCACCTTTATTGCCAAGGCAGCATAGAAATCAACATAAGTATTCATTCATTCCCACACACATACTGCATCTGGTATCACAGGCTATGTCTACACTACCAGGTTATTTCAAAAGAAGTTATTTTGAAAACTTTTGAAATAAGCTTATTCCTCTTGTTATTTCAAAATAAGGGGAGTTATTTTAAAATAACTCCCCAGTGTAGACATGCCCATGTAGTGGCCAGTCAAGTCTGGGCACAAGAAAGGAGAAGTGTTCTGTCAGTTCTGAGCCAATGCTCCAAAGTTGTTTTCACAGGATGAAGCTTCATGGCTAACCACACCACTTTTATGGTTGTAAATCCTCATATAAATCTATGGGTTTTGCAGTGTTATGCTGGAGTCGTCTAATTATTAATTGATGTTTACCACAAGCTGCTTCCGTTGCCATGCTTTATCCATACTGTGATGAATAGCCTGGGAGTGGCTGCAGCTGGTTTACCTGGTTTACCCTATTCACAATCTCATTCGCAGGTTTATGCCTTTGGTTTAGGGTCCTCAATTCTACCCCTTTTCAGCCATCCTGAATTTGACCAATGCCTGAGTTCACCCCCTTGTTAACCATCTCTTGTCTTCCCACATTCCTCATTTACAAAAAGGACAGTTTATTTCTCTTACAAAGGAAGAGACAGGATTTCCTATAGACTTAGGATATTAAAAAACAATTTATTCTATAAACATTCTCTTACTACTAATGATACTCGATACAAAATATGCTTAGTACCTAGCAGCTGCTATAAAACAAAGCTTATGAAACAAAATCTATAACACTACATAAAACAGAGCTATAAAATGAAGTTTGTATAACTACTTTTGTGTGTGAGGCCTTCACCTTCTTATATCAATTCTGTGATACCCTCCTTTGGATGTCTTATTGAGGTGCACTAATAGCTGTTTTTGCAGGTGGTGGGATTTCAAGCACACGTTTCCTCTTATTTTACATGATCAGGTCTCATTCTTGACCTCATCAACATCTTTTTGCTCATCAGAGCTGTGTCTACATTGGCATGATTTCGCGCAAAATAACCATGCTGCCTGTCTACACTGGTGGGGAGTTCTTGCGCAAGAACACTGATGTTCTAATGTGTGAAATCAGTGCTTCTTGAGCAAGAACTATGATGCTCCCACTCAGGAATAAGCCCTCTTGTGCAACTGTTCTTGCACAAGAGGCCAGTGTAGACAGGCAACATGAATTTCTTGCGCAAGAAAGCCCGATGGCTAAAATGGCCATCAGAGCTTTCTTGCGCAAGAGAGCATCTACACTGGCCCGGATGCTTTTGCGCAAAAGCACATGCCAGTGTAGACGCTTTCTTGAGCAAATACTTTAACGCAAAAACTCTTGCGTTAAAAATATTTGCACAAAATCTTGCCAATGTAGACGTAACCCAATAGTATGCCTACAGTAAGGAAGAGGAATAGAGGCTTCAGTGACCCCTACAATATATGATATGTACATATGTGTTCTCAACTCTTAGTCTGTCAGTTGGAGGACTCATCATGGAAAAAAGTTTTAACTAAGTTTTCAGATTTGTTTTCAACTTCACAATACCCTTGAGCAATCACTTTTCACAAGGCAATCATTCCTCATCTCATCTTTCCATTCTCAAAGGAGACCAGACCACCAAAAAGACAAGCTTAGGAACTTAAATTCGAAACTCTGCTGGACACTAAAAGCCAGGGACTTAGCAGAGAGACTGAGACGCTTTACAACAATTTTAACATACCCTGCTGCCTGCTAACTGTTGCATTCCCATTTCTCTGCAACTGGCCTCCAACAGCATGTGACCCTCTTATGATTAATCTGTTCCACCATGTTTCTAGCTTGGACACTGGTTACCTTCTCCAGAACTGAGGAAGAGCTTTGAGAAGTTCAAAAACAGTTGGAAGGATGGTATATGGTGACCAGATGTGGCAATCCATTCTTTACACAGAAACCACAAACGGTCATAATTATGAATGGTGGGGCTTGAAAGTACTTTCTGGACTGTGTAGTTCAACTCAACAATTGAGACAGAGGACCTTCTACTCCTGTACATGATTTCACTGATCGTCCTTCTTACAACACTACTAGGATATTGGAGTATTCTGAACATCAAGCCAGTGCAGCTGTACAACTTTATTAGGTGGTCATTTAGTAGGAAGAGAACATAAATAGGAAACAAAGGGTGATGTATTGGGGAGTTTGTGGATTGAAGAAAATTACAAATGATAGATTTTAAATCTGAAATAGAAAAATCAATTTTTCTCGCTGCATTGCATTGCATGTTATTTCCATAAATAGTATTACTATGTAGGACAAGAAGCAATGGGCTTAAACTGCAGCAAGGGAGGTTTAGGTTGGACATTAGGAAAAACTTCCTAACTATCAGGATGGTTAAACACTGGAATAAATTGCCCAGGGAGGTTATGGAATCTCCATCTCTGGAGATATTTAAGAACAGATTAGATAAACATCTATCAGGGATGGTCCAGATGGTGCTTGGTCCTGGCTGTAAGGGCAGGGGACTGGACTCGAACTCTCGAGGTCCCTTCCAGTGTTCTAAGATTATAACACTCACCCTTTGCTCACCAATGACCTGGTTCAGATTCGGACCTGTAATCTCCTATACAAATAAAGTATTGCAGAAACATTCAGTCCCACCCGTCTCATCTACTTGAAAGAACTGATCTTTCAGCTTACACTTATGTGCCAAGGTATTAAAAATGACTACAGAGATTAATTCAGGGTGGGTAACTTCTATTATCTTTATATGAAAATGTGTACTCCCCTGATCCCCCTCCCCCCCCAAAAAACCTAGCAAGATGCCAATTCAAATTTAAATAAGTGTATGAAATGTGCACGGTTGTATTATGCAGATACTGTACACTGACCACTTGATTGGGATAGATTTGCAAAAAGGAAATACTAGAGAAGACAGAGCATTTGCCTGGTATTTTTTCCTTCATCCCAAAGTCTTACGATCCTATTTTTCTGTTTCAGTAATAATACTGCTGAACACTGATGAATCAATACTTGGTGCAACCTTAGAATGCCGACGATGTTACCAGAATATCTTACTACCTGTAAGTGTGTGGGGCAATCACAGACACACAGGTGGTTAGGAAGTTCTATGCCTCTGCATCATACATTTTGATGCAAAAAGAAAAAGTTATTCACATGGGAAAACATAATATTTTAAAATAGTTATTGTGCCAGAATTGATCTTTACTTTGTGCTGGCATTACCAAAAGAGAGATTTTAAGAGTATTAGCTGATATCATATCTCCTTGTTTCATTGTTCTTTCTAACTCCAGGAGCCTCACTAATCACTACCCAGATTAATTTACACTGTGAGCCTTCAAGATGGTGTAATTATCTCATTCTTCAAATTTGTGTAAGGGCACCACTGAAAGCATTGAAAGGTCACAGGAACCTGCAATATGTGGTATTTTTCCATGACATTTTTTGGTGATTCTTACATCGTCACCTAGCAATATTATTGCTGAAAAAAATAACAGCTTCCCTATTGCCTGCTTTTCAAGGACAGGATTACCAAGAAATGTGTTTCCAGAAGGAAATACTGTGGATATAAGGGGGGGGGGGGAGGAGAAACAGAAGAAAAAAATATTTTCACAAACAACTATCATTCATAACTTGTTTCTCATGTTAGTCTAGTTTTATTGCCCAACTTTCAGTAAAGATTGGACTAGAACAGACATGGCCAATCCACAGATCTTCTCCCCTTAAAGTGCAGCTCGCAAAGCCTCCCTTGCAGTTCATGAAGCTGCACCTGCGCCCATAGAAATGGACCCCAGTTTACTGAGTTCACTGGCAAAGCAAAATGGTGCTGGCAAGATGGCACTGACCAATGGGAGCCTGATGTGCACCCCTCCCCCCTCAAAAAAAAAATCAACCTGAGGCTTTTTTTAAAGGGTCTAGGGCTTTTTTTTTTTTTTTTTTTTTTTTTTTTTTTAAAGTGTGACAACTCTTCCCCTCTCTTTACGCTATATGCGCAACTATTTTGGCTCTTTGCTTGTAGTGGGTTGGCCACCCCAGACTAGGACATTAACATTGTGGGGTTTTTAGACATACTGATCAAAATGGATTAGCAGAGCAACAGGTTGGACTTCCTTGATCTGGCACCCTCGTGACCTGACCGATCCTGGATGAGGGATTTTGCCAGGTCATTTTTGGACCCCTGCCACTGGCCCCACCGCTGGCCTCCCAGTTGGCTCCCCATCTTCTGTTTTCCTGCTGTCCTGCCAACCCACAGGGGAGCGTAGTTCTAGGGCTCCAGGCAGCCGCGTGCACTGCACACTGGGGATCCAGACATCTGTGAACTCCAGGGCTCCCTGGGCAGCGCCGTGCACTGGTGCTTCCTGAGTAGCCGCACTGGGGCTCTGAGCAACCCCGCGCATGCGCCAGCCCCTGTGGGTAGCCACATGCCAGGTCTCCCAGCTTCACTGGGCAGCCTCACTACCATGTGCTAGGCAGCCCTACCATCAGCTCCCTGCAGACATTCCACCTCCCTTCCAGCCCTGCAGGGTTTAGGTCTATGGCAGAGAATCCTAGGTGCTACAGCAGTACAAAATAATTAACTCAATCCATGTTGCATTTCTAATCAAGCGAAGTTTTCCTAGGAAAATTAGAAGGCAGTATTTCAATTACTAGATTTCCCCTCATTTATATAGCAGCTGGAGCAGGTCATTTTTTTTTTTTTAATATGAATGCTTTTCTGTCAGAGAAACTCACACTTGAAGTCTCAATGTCCTGCAGGAATGAGCCAATTTCCACACATTTTTTGACTGAAGGCAGTGGAAAAGACATTTCAACATCTTTGGAACATGGATGCTTTTGTTTCAAAATTAGTTTCAGTATTTTATAGTATATTATGAAAAAGAAATCAAAGCTGAACTAAAAGATGGACCTGGAATAGCTTTCCTTTTATCTGAGGTGTTTTGTAGGAAATTTCACGTGTTTTGATTTTTGGAAGAAACCAGATTTCAAAAATCACAGAAGCCTCCTGTATCTGCACAGCTCTAGTCCCGGTCCTGGAAAGACAGTGTGCATGCTTAACTTATGTGAGTAGTTTTAAAAGTTAGGTCTTTTCTAAGATAATACCAATGGTAAAATCTCCTCTGCAACTGGAATTCCCATAGGACTAAATCTGTCCCCTTTATTACAAGTCCACACTACAAAGGGGGCAGCTCATACTAGAGCATCTGGTTCATTATCTTTGACATTTTGTTGATAGTTTAGATATATCTATAGCACAGTCCTTATGCTAGCTTGTCTAAGCACCCTACTCAGTATGCTAAATAAACACTTTGGAACATCAGTTAGTGCTGTTTGCAAAGGAGGACAGTAGATTTGTACACACAAATGAAAGTCAAGAATATTGTTTACAAGAAAAAAAAATAGTTCTCATGCTGAGAGAAAGCATTTCCTGTATAAATTGAAACAACACTTGTGAGCCTCCTACTAGAAGGCTCTATTTTGTGGAGACGGATGCATCTAAGGGACTGCAATTGTGGGAGACTGGCAAACAGTCTGCCTATGAGTTACCGTACTGTGGGTGTCAGGAATGATGTCACTTCTGCAAAACAACATTCTCCAGCTGGAGGCTCCTAAATGCCAATTTTAATTATGAATTTTATTTTCAAATAGAGTTCACAGTTTACACAGAATGAGATGTGTTTTGTGCCATGATAGAGTTTTAGCGTTGTACAGAACAAGTTGGTTGCACACTTTTCTTTAGAAAAATTATAAAATCAAATTACAGCTTTTCTCTTCCTCTTATTAACAGGTATTTCCATTAGCCTTTTATATGCAACTTATATCAAGCTCTTCAAAGAGTGGTTTCCCTCCATTCAGACAGTGGATGAAACACTGTGGTTTGTGTTATACAGAAGGTCACACAGAAACGAGCAACCCTTTCTGATCTAACATCTGCAAAGCTATTGTCCTCTGTTATTTGTTTTTAACATTGGGACTGGTTAAATTCTTTAACTTGATAATAGCTACAACATTGAATAGGAATGATTTTGTCATTGAAACATCAATGTAATCATTTATTTCATACTTTGCCAGATCATGAGGTCCTTTTGCTCTTTCACATCCCGTACTTTGCTGGCATTATGAATTCTTTGATTCAGAAGGTAGAGAGGGTACTGACAGAACAAGAACTGACTAAGCATTTTAGGATTTGGTCCATTATTTTATGTTGATACTTCACAGAAGCCTATCTTGTCATCTTTCTCTATTTTTACCCTAATCCTCCTCTTACTCCTCTGCTCCTCCCCTTCTGTCTTTTCCCTCCTTCGCCCAGTCCCTGGTTGTACTACATTTAATTGAGGACCTGATTCCTCAAGATGTCAATACCCTCAATTTCTACTGCTCAATTCTCAGGGAATTGAATCAGCACCTCACAGGATTGAGTTCTTAGATTATAAGATTCTCTTGGCAGGGAGCTGTCTTTTAAAATGTGTCTGAAGTGCCAGGTACACCGATGTACATCGATGGCGATGCAGAAATAATAAATAAGCGCTTACAAGGGATTATTCTTTCCTGATGCTTTTCAGTTACTCATAATTCATCAGAAAGTATCTGTCTTCAAGTTGCTATTTTAAATTAAATCAATTTCTTCTTGTTACTGTAGGTTGGCGTGACATTGCATATAAAGCAGGCTATAGGTAGGGACCATTTTAGACATGTAAGCACTTTCTAGTACTTTTATAATTTGAACATAGAAAAATATTTTTCTGATTATTTCTACACTGTACTTCTCCCCTTAAAATTATCGAATGAGTGTTTCTCACCCACAGATAATTTGAATTCATTAACTATTTAAAAAATGTTGTCCTTTAAGTGAACATAGAGTAATGTAGTCAAAGAGGAGACTCGACCCATTACAAAGTAAACCAAATGGTTGAATTATATGGGGACTTAATCTCACATCTGCATTAAACAGTGGAGAAATCTGAATGAAAGAACAGAGATGTATGCAATAATATGCTGTCAAAAATGTCCCTAGAACTTGCTTCATTTAATTCTTTTACAACACACTGGCAGGAATGATGTATCATTTAGTACTTTAAAAGATTCTTCAACAAGGCAGAAAAGGGATAAACAGTTCTTTTGACCCTGACACCCAGAATAATTATGGTTATCTGCACTATTTAACCCAAAAAGAATCGGACACTGTTCACAGTCTGTTACTTTAGCTTTGGTGTCTGATAATCTATATGTACAAGTCATTGAAGGTCATTCAGCCTTAGAGCACTTAGTTAGCCTTTACTGAATATTCAAGTGCAAGTCCCTTAGTTTTATTGGCACCAGTCTCTTGAAAGAGTACTCATCTGCTGAAGGATGAAAAATCATTTTACTTTATATCTACTGTGGATAAAGATTTGAATAAATCCAGTTGTTTGGCTTGGACTGTAAATATGAAATACCTACTTGGCTGTCAGTGGTTTGAAGATTATTCTAGGGGAGCTAGAAACTGAAGTAAATACTTTGATTGAGCAAACCAATTTTCCCACCTCTACTAGACATACTTATGACTTATTGTGAAACAATTTATCTTGAAAAATAACTAAACTACTATATTTGTGCTTCTGCTAAATATTTAAGGTGAATTTAAATCAGACTAAAAATCAACTAATTTTTATACAATGGTAGTCCAGTCCTCCTTTGGATTTCACTATTCATACTCGATTTTCTTTATACTATTGTTATAACATTAGTTTTCATATATCAAATCCCTTGAAAAAGTAAAGAGCATCAAGAATTAGATTCTTAAAAAAAAAATCGATATCAAGGTAACAGATCAAAGTCATGTACGTCATTATTATAACTGAACAACAAAGTTGTACATTCTCCAGTTTAGCACGCACAAATCTTCCAACAGTAAAGCGTGATAAAAAGAACTCTCAGATGGGGATGTGGGCTTTTCCTCCATTTTAGTCTAATTTTTTTTAAGTGGTAAATTTTAGGCCCATGGTATGTATTTTCTGGATTGGATACCTATACTCAGTGGAAGATATGAAACTCACCAAAACACACACATTGAACTTCAAACATTTCCCCCAGTACGAGATTTTCAAGAATGTTCAGACTTGGCTGAATTCTGCTCCCTCTGGGAGCTTTGTCATTGGCTTCAATGGGAGCAGAATTAATGTACACCAAGTGCTTTTGAAAATTCCATGCTGAATGTTTCATCAGTGATCGGTGATCTTCTAGGGTATGTCTACACAGCAAAGTTATTTCAATATAACAGCCCTTATTTTGAAATAACTTTCTAGCGTCTACACAGCCAAACCGCTATTTTGAAATAAGCGCTTCACTATTTCGAATTTGGTAAACCTCATTTTAAGAGGAATAATGCCAAATTCAAAATAGCTATTTCGAAATAAGTGCTGTGTAGACAGTTATTTCAAAATATGGCGCTCCAGTCTTTCCAGGGTGCCCTGGTGGCCACTCCAGCCTCAATCAAGAACACTTCTCTCCTGCTCCCTCCACCCCAGAGCCCTTAAAGGGGTAAACTCTGGCCACAGTGCCTGTGCCAGCTCCAATCCTGCCAGCCCAGAACCAGCAGTCACTACCCCTGACCCAGTGGCCCCAAAACATGAGCCAGCAAGCCACTGGCAGCTAGCCCTCCATCGCTCTCCAGAAGCAGTCTGCTAGCTCCCAGGAGAAGGTGGGCACTTTCCTGGTTCAAGGTGGAGATCATGGACCTTATTCAGGTTTGTGGGGGATGCCCCCAATGTCCATGATCTCTGCACTAGATGGAGGAATGCGGCCGTCTATGGCAGGATAGCTGCCAGCCTGGCCACCAAAGGCCATGTGCAAACCCAGGAACAGGTCTGCATGACAATCAAGTTGCTTCGGCAAGACCCCCCAACCCTGAGCTTCTCCTCCCCCCTTCTTTCTCTTGCTTCCCCCTTCCAGGTTTTCCCCTCCCCTATTCTACCCTCTCTTCTCCCCTCTCCCATCTCCTGGTTATGCATGGAAATTTGGGAGCAAGGGCAAACAGTGGGACTTAGACCCTAGTAATTCTCCATCCCTCATTTAATAAATCATCTAGTTGCCACAAATTCTTGACCCTTCTTCAAGAGCAGAGGGGAAATTTCTTAGCCAACCACTACTATGTCTTTACGCCATCCATTCTCAGTCCAGTAGAACACACCCTGCCTACATTTCTTTAGCTGAGGACTTGCAGACTTCAGAATTATTGCAGATTCAGCTTGCTCAGGGAAAAGTTAGTGCAACCTCTGCTACAATCTAGCCATGAGATAGTTTGAAGTACCAATAGGATAGCCCTTCCCAATACTCAATATTTTCACACTTCAGGATCCGGTCAATTCCGGTAAATCAAGAGTAGAGGTTTTTTTTGGGGGGGGAGGGGGGGAGAGAAATGGAGAACCTTCAGAAAGAACATTTAATTTTAAGAGTGAGAAAAGGTACTGTGCCGATGAAGAGGTTTGTAATTTATCTAACAGATCCTGCAACCATTAATACTTATCCAAATCTTTGGTTCTTTCTGCTCCTTCGATCTCTCATCCCTGCATATCTAAACCCATTCTCTAGATTACAACCCCCTCTTCCTTAATTCTTTGTTCCCCAACACCTACTCTCTAATATTAATCCTTTGTGACTCAACATTTTTGGTTATTACATCTCAGGAGATTAATTCAGCTCTCACTTGCAGCAGCCTAAATTTTAAACAGTTTTAATGATTTCAGTGCAATTCCTCTTTCCCTAATTTTATCGTGGTGAAAACTGTTTAGAGAAAATAGGCATTTGGCCTTATATTTTTCCACTATCTGAAACACTTTTCCATTTCTGCCTGTTCATGCTGTACTTACAGATTACCATCCTCTGACACATTAGAATCATAAAGTCATGGGGCTGGAAAAGACCTTGAGAGGCCATCTTATCCATTCCATTGCACTCATGGCAGGACTAGATATTATCTAGACCATTCCTGACAGATGTTTGTCTAACCAACTCTTAAAAATCTCTAATGATATTCCATAGACTTCATAGGAAATTTATTCCAGGGATCAATTGTGATATTCCTTTTATAACAGCAGAGACCCGAGAACTATCATGAGCTAGAACTTTCACTGATGTGTTTTCTCTCTTCTCCCATCTCCCATGCACCCACCTATCTTCACTGGGTTGGATGGAATAGTACAGAGTGTTTAAGTGAAGGTACAATTTCACCTTCTGTGGTAGTAAACCTCAGTCAGAAATAAGAAAATTCTATTTCAATTAATCTGCTATTGTAAGGGAAGAAGAGAACTGCAAGTAGTTCAAGGGAAACAATCTATGTTTTTATAAGGGTAGCAGCATCAGTCTTCACCAGTTAAAACTCATTCAACAAGTAAAATATACTTTTAATACTAAACAACTAAGCTATTGTTTTAGTGCGATAGCCCTAACTAATGGACTAAAGGTCTAAAACCATTTTGTAGGGAACCTATGAAAAACTTTGGAAAAGAATTAAATGGAGATGAAAGGTGGGTCTACACTTTCACTCGCCATGTGCATGCTTAGCAGGTGTGAACTAAAGAGTTACTAAAAAAAGCGGCAACGAGTCCCCTCTGCTATATACATCGGTCAAACTGGACAGTCCCTACATAAAAGAATAAATGGACACAAATCAGATATTAGAAATGGCAACATACAAAAACCTGTAGGGGAACACTTCAATCTCCCTGGACACAATTGCAGATCTAAAGGTAGCCATCCTGCAGCAAAAAAAAACTTCAGACTTCAAAGAGGAACTGCTGAGCTACAGTTCATCTTCAAGTTTGACACAATCAACTCTGGATTAAACAAAGACTGTGAATAGCTAGCTAACTACAAAAGCAGCTTCTCCTCTCTTGGTAGTCACACCTCCAGATCAGCTACTAGAAGTGGGCCTCATCCTCCCTGATTGGATCCACCTCGTCATCTCTAGCCTGCATATTTATACCCGCCTCTGGAAATTTCCACTATATGCATCTGATGAAGTGGGTCTTTGCCCACGAAAGCTTTTGCTCCAACACTTCGGTTAGTCTATAAGGTGCCACAGGACTCCTCGCCGCTTTTTTCAGATTCAGACTAACACGGCGACCCCTCTGATACTTGACACCAAAAAGTTACTAATTCTCCATAACAGTCCTCTTCAAACATAACAACATTAAATGCAAATTGAAACTTGTTTTATTTCCACAGCATCCACGTAGGTTTTTTTAATGCAGCAGTTTGTTGTGTACTTTTATTCTCCCCCCAATAGTCCATACTGCAGGTCAATATAGCTTACGAGAAACATTGGGAATGGAATCAATATAAGTTATTGAAAATGTTGAGGCCAATCAGAGAAATAGAACAGCGCCCAATAAAGGTGAGTGGCACAAGGAAAATCCATTCATTCAAAAGAAGCACTAGTTTCGTAATCAATGGAAGCCACTGTACAAAAATAACCAAGAGACCTAGTACTATGGAGACATTTACTATTTTCAGATTAGAATGAACTGTTACACAACTTAAATGAAAAACAAATAACCAATGTGACTAGACACACAGAACAAATTTTTGTTGTTAAAACTTCTAGGTCTCATGGCAATCTAGCCTACCAGAATGGAGTGGGATTTCTTTGCCTTATTATTGCGAGAAAGTTCTACTTTTCCTCCCCAAACTGTCCCACACAAGGCTCCCTAAGAAGAGAAGAGCAAATGGATTTTCATAAATTCTACAACACACTCTTGTATCCTGACCACTCTACTTACTGAGGATACAAACCCTAATGTCTCCAGCGTGTTCCACATCTCCTCATGTAATATTACCTACAATAAACATGTCAACTCCTGGAAATATTTTCCCAATAAAAATGGTATTTAATAAAAAAAGGTATGGCAAGGAGAATTGATGAAGTTTTGCAGTAAGAAAATTCAGAATAAAAAAATACTGTGCTGAATTGAAGTTTGTTTTGGTTTTCAAAAAAGGCAAAATTTCCAGAATCTCAGATATATTTCCATCTTTTATTCTAATTTTGCCATGGAATGCAACACAAGGATTGGTGTTAAGCTCCCAGACCTCTCCTTTTTCATTCCCCTTTCCTTTCTCTCCTACCTTGTGCAACTGTAAACTTTTCCAAGTATGCTCAAGCTGGGAAACACTTGAATTGAAAAAGAGATTTTTGCTACAAGAATGTCTCATGAGAAGTTTCAAATCCAAGGTTTTGCTCAAAATTCCTCCCACTGCCACGCTGATAAAAATCCAACACCTAACCTAGGGTAAAATCCTTGAAGCATTGAAATCAGTGACTAAGTCTCCTATTGACTTCAGTGGAGTCAAGATTTTGCCCTGATTTTTTTCCCCCCAACAATATTTATACAATATTACAAGATCATTCCTCAAAAAAATTCTAACAGTTCAATTCTGCCCCAATTAATAAAGGTAAACAGTGGTACTCTGTACTTTATATAAGATGAGCACAAATTGCAATGATCCTTCTAAACAGAACATTGAGTGCAAATCTTGTGTTTATGCTGTCTGGATCTATATATTTTTTTAGAAAATGTGGCTAGTAATTTAGAAAATGTAGATTGTCAGAAAATATATAAACAATTTCACCATTTCTATTTTTTTCCTCCAGAAAAAAAACTTAAATCTTTTCTGGGGTGTGGCTGTGCAACCATTATAAGCATTGTGCAAACAATCATAGCTTTAGGATCTTCTCTTCACACTAATTGTCATTTTACCAGTAACTTCATAGACAGCAAGCCACAATGCGTTTGTAGAACGTTGCATAGCCAAGCTTCAATTGTCGTCTGCCACAAACTTCATTCTGACAATCTGGTCCACAACTATTTTTTTAACCCATTTCCCTCTCAGCCATAAAAATCTAGAACTGCAGCTAGTCTGACAGAAGACTCCTTTGACTTACTGTCTCAACCTGACATTTTCTCTACCTTGGATGCCGCAAGGCATTAAGGTGTACTCAAAATCATGATCCACTCCGATTCTGACAGTCCTGAAGAGGTTTCTGGCTCTTTGACAGCAGAGGGTAAATATGCACATTGTACTATTTTGCAGGTAAAGCTGCTTTATTTCTTGGTGTGCTCTATAGCACTTTGTTAAACTAAGAGACACAACCTGTGATTTAGAATCAAGAAACCTACTGATGGGAGGCAAGGCTACAAGAAGGCAGTTCTCGATATGCTGTATCACTCATAAGGTTTGTTCGCATCGAGTTTCTGAAATATTAACTTCAGACCCTTGTCAACAACAGTCTGGTTACTGCTAGCAACACAGACACACAGGCCCTCCATTCTACTGTGAGAATTGCCACATATGAGGTAGTGATGTGTTCTTTTGAAAATGTTAATGGGAATGATACAAAATCACACTAATAGCCTGCAAATGATCTATCATTAGATTTTCTGCAAAGAATACGGACCATACTTTTTATCCATCACAAATTAGGAAACATCATTCTAATTCTGACAAGCTAGGCATTGATTTACGGACCCAGACTTTCCTAGAATGGGTCACAATGGCATATGTTGTCCCTGAGTTCTAGGGATAGCCTTTGGCTTATTAGGAGGAAAACATATCTGCTTATTGACACTATAGGAGGATGCTTGTGGAGGGACTATCTATTTCAGCAGGGTCATTGAACACACTGCAATCATGAAATGTGCTCTTGACCATATCCTAGCTCCAAAGGGAAATCTGAGCCTGATGCAAAATATGATGGAGATAAGAGGTGCCTTTTCCCTGACTTTGGAACAAGCCCTTTGTGAAAAACTGCTGCATGGTTATCAGGTTGGTCAGTGAAATCATTGCCTTTGAGCATACTAGACACACATGTGAGGTCTTTTGGAAATTAGCTCTTTGGACAGGCACCTTCCCTCCTCAGATTGAACGCGGTCAATATCTCAGTTTCCCTATAGCATATACATAATCTGAAAAAAAAAAAGAGTCCCAGAAGACTACAAAGTTTCACAAAAATAGGAACACTTAGGGACTTTCTAAAGCCCAGTCCAAAAAATAAAGGGTTGGGGGCAGGAAAGAAATAGAAGCAGGTAACTTTCTTTCAGTCTCCCTCTACATAAACAAAACCAATTGTCTGTAAAAGCAGGCTAACCCACCAAGCACCCGGATGAGTTACTCACCAGATTCTGCATCTTGACAGCCTTGAGCCCTTTTGCTAGCCCCTTCAGAAACAGAAATGCTTTCTCTCTCTCCCAGCAAACAGTACTAATGGCAAAAGCAGCTTCTTTATAATAGCTCACAATTGCCCCCAGCTGGTCCTCTTCCTGATGAAGTGAAGTCCTACTAACCTCCAGCTGCATAGAGTTTTAGCACTCCATCCCAGGCTCTTCATAGTGCTATAGCACTGGCACATAACTCTCAAATACATAAACAATTCCACCTTTTAGTTTACACGTGCTTCCTTCCACCCAAAATGAACCCTTGCCACTTATACTTTACCCCTCCACTTCAGAATCCAGACAACCCCTTTGAATGCAGCTTAAGTGACCAGTAATAAGCTAGTAATTGTACCAGACAGTGCCCTGAAACTAGGTGACTTCAATATGGCAATGTTTTTTCAGGAGTGGCAGACTGAATACATTCTGATATTCCTGAGGCCCTTCTCAAAAATCTCCAAACTAACTTTTAAAATCTTCAAAAACAGTTTGGCTGGTTTATTTATGAGCTTTTCCAATAGCACTCATCATGGCAGTTCCTAGTCATCTTACATACAGAAATAGACTCTCGCAATAGCCACATGATGTAGAGAATAGAATTGAGAGCCTGGCAGATTTTTTTTTTGTTGTTGTTCACTGGGGCTGTGTCTACACTGGCATGAATTTCCGGAACTGCTTAAAATGGAATACTATTCCGTTTTCAGTTTTTCTGGAAAAGGAGTGTCTACATTGGCAGGCTGCTTTTCCAGAAAAGCCCTTTTCCCGGAAAAGCGTCTGTGGCCAATGTAGACGCGCTTTTCCAGAAAAGACTACTGGGTTGTCTACACTGGCCCTTTTCCGGAACAGTGTTCTGGAATAAGGACTTATGCCCGAGTGGGAGCAGAATAGTTTTTCCGGAATAGCGGCTGATTTTGTACAGTAGAGCATCGTTGCTTTTCCGGAAATTCAAGGGCCAGTGTAGACAGCTCGCAGCTTATTCCGGAAAAGCGGCTGATTTTCCGGAATAAGTGGTCCAGTGTAGACACAGCCTGGCAGTTTAACTCATTGGTTAGGGCATTCAACTGGGATAGAGAAGAGCAGGAATCACTTCTCCCCTTTATCTGATGTAGAACAAAGCTTTGAACTTGGCCTTCCTATATTTCAGGGCAGTGCCTTGGATATCATGGGGAAGGTATTTATCAATCTTCCTTGTTAAGCTGTTCCAATGCATATACATATAATTATATAATCATGGGCCAGATAGGAGAGCCTGTGAATGACACTGAAGTTTGGTGGTTAGAATACTCCTCTAGGAGACATCAAATGTAGGTTTTATGTTCCTTTCCCAATGACTAATTTATGCAAAGTAAAACAGCTTCTACTAGAAAAATCTGCAGCAGCCTTTGCTATAGCTTGTAGCAGAAGCTTTGGCCTATAATGTAGGAAAATCCAGTTCAAAGGATTTTGTCATAGCAGTGAAACATGAAGTTGGGTTTTTGCTATCCCATGTTAGGATAATTGGCTAAATGTTATAGGAATAGCTCCTCCTTCTTCATCATCACTCCAAATTAATGTCACCCACTGCCACTGCAAACTTAGCCCAAAACTATCTGGCAAATTAAGCAATAGTTTTGGGTTGGCCAGAATTTTATTTTTTTCACCAAGTAATTACTCTTCTGATTGAACAGAGAATCTAACTCAGGGGTGGACGAGAATCTAATGCAGGGTGGGAGGAAGATTCAGCGCTTCCTCCACTCCCAGGCCAATCAGGGTTTGGGGGCAGGGGAGCCCATGGCATCTTCTCCCACCTGGCGAGCAGCACATGGCACTTCAAAGTGCCACCTGCTCCTGGCAGGGCAGGAGGAAGCGTCATGTGCTTCTCCGCCCCAAGGCCCTAATTGGCTTGGAGGCAGGGGAGCAGCCAGGCCTCCACGGACTAGATCAACCTGCTTGGCAAGCCTGCGGAAGCCCTTTTGCCCACCCCTGATCTAACTAAATAAACACTGTAGCAAGGTCACTAACCCCAAGGCTGTGTCTAGACTGGCAAGTTTTTCCGCAAAATCATCTGCTTTTGTGGAAAAACTTGCCAGCTGTCTACACTGGCGGCTTGAATTTCCGCAAGAACACTGACAATCTCAGGTAAGATCGTCAGTGTTCTTGCGGAAATACTGTGCTGCTCCCGTTCGGGCAAAAGCCCTCTTGTGCAAATCATTTGCGCAAGAGGGCCAGTATAGACAGCACAGTGCTGTTTTGTGCAAAAAAGCCCCGATGGCAAAAATGGTGATCGGGGCTTTTTTGCGCAAAAGCGTGTCTAGATTGGCCATGGACGCTTTTCCACAAAAAGTACTTTTGCGGAAAAGCGTCCGTGCCAATCTAGATGCTCTTTTCCGAAAATGCTTTTAATGGAAAACTTTTCAGTTAAAAGCATTTCCAGAAAATCATGCCAGTGTAGACGTAGCCCAAGGGTGCTAGCCATCGGCTAGAGAGTCATTCTTTCACTCTTTCCGGCCCAATGATTTTTTAAGTAAGTATTCAGAACAGAACAGTTTCAAGGGGAAAGACTAAGGCTATGTCTACACTCGTGGCTTCTTGCGCGAGTAATATGAGCCTTATTTGCATGCCTAATGAGCCACCATTTTTTTCAGAAGAGCCTCTTGCGCAAGAAGGAGCGTCTACACTGCCCCTTCTTGGCAAGAAAAACCCTCTTGCGCAATGCCGTTCTTCCTCTCAAGTAATAGGTGTAACGGAATTGGGCAAGAGGGTTTTTCTTGTGCAAGAAGGGGCAGTGTAGACACTCCTTGTGCAAGAGCCTCTTCTGAAAAAAATGGTGGCTCAATAGGCATGCAAATGAGGCTCAGCGATAGTCTATGCTTAGCCTCATTTGCATGTTACTCGCACAAGAAGCCACGAGTGTAGACATTGCCCACTAGGTACTCACCTGAAACTGGTAGATGCCTAGTCAAATTCCTTCTCCCCCCTCTTCCAACAGGTCTCTTAACTCCAACGTGTGTACCTTAACTACTGGACTAAACATCATGCTGAAGCTGCAGCTCTATTAAATGTCTATAGTTGAAAATCCAAAGCAGATAGGCTACGTCTACACTGGCGTGATCTTGCACAAAAACTCTTTAGCACAAGAGTTCTTGTGCAAAAACTCTTCCAGAAGAGAGCATCTACACTGGCATGTGCTTTTGCGCAAGAGATGTGCTTTTGTGCAAAAGCCTCCATGCCAGTGTAGATGCTTTCTTGCACAAGAAAGCTCTGATGACCATTTTAACCATAGGGGCTTCTTGCGCAAGAAATTAATGTTGCCTGTCTACACTGTCCTCTTGCACAAGAACAGTTGCGCAAAAGGGCTTATTCCTGTGGGGAGCATCAGAGTTCTGGTGCAAGAAGCCCTGATTTCATACATTAGAACATCAGTTTACTTGTGGAAGAACACGCGGCCAGTGTAGACAGGCAGCAAGTTTTTGCGCAAGAGCAACTGCTTTTGCGCAAGATCATACCAGTGTAGACATAGCCATAGAGTGACCTCCTTCCAGTCCAGCTCCCTGAGAGGGGGTCAGGATTAGGACATCCTCCTTTCCTTGGCACTTATCTTAAATTAGCTTAGGCAAGAAGCTGCCTAATGTGCAGATTGAATCTAGTTCTTAGGAACCTTCCCTATATCTCCCCATTCATTGTGTTGGAAGGTGAGTGCCTAATTCAGCCTTTGTGAATCTTTCTTGAAGTTAATTCTTCTATATCTGCATGCACTAAGTCATCAGTTTTGTCCTTGGGTACATCAGTGTGGCTCAAAGCCACATTGTTGGTAAATGCCATATTTTAATATGATGTGGAGCGCTGAGTCTATGCAATACTCATTTGCCAGTGTCACCAAAATAATTTTAATCAGCTTCATCAAACAGATGACATTTGGTTTGGCTGAGTGAATTGAGATATTTCTGAACTGTCTTCCATGAGCTTTCTGTAAAGCTAACAGTTGGCTTGCAACTGATAAATCTGAGAAAGCAGTCAGCTGTGGTTAAACTTGGAACCATATGCTGGAAGTACATTTCAACTTGTCTTTCATTTATGTTTGGAGCTGTTCTGGGAACTTTTGATTGAATACTGGAGATTGCAAAATCAATTACTTTGAAGTAGATCTACTTATGATGATACTCCTTTTCCCAAATTTTGATAGCTGGGTTCACCGGCCTCCATATTTTCTTAGGAACATTTTTCTTCCTTGGATGCTCATGGATTTTAAAATTCTCTGTACATGAATAGGCTGTAGTTGTCATCTGATCAGATAGACTGAACTGAATTGTTTCATTTTCATAAGAAAGTGGCCTTCATATACTGGAACATTTGCTTGTGGAGTGCTGGAGAGATTATCTGCCATGTTTAAGACTATCTATCAATACCAATATCAAAAGAGGTGTGATATCACTAGTTTGAGTTCTTATTTGAGGATCCTTGGTTGCATCCATCAAAATCCTCCAAGTTGCACAAATTGTGAATAGGTCTCGGAAAATGAAAGCAATGTTTCCAAGTACAAAGTATGTCGATGGCAATGAGTCTGAGAATTGAGGAGAATCTGTAGATTGGAATTCTTCCTATAGACAATTTGAAATCTAAGGATCAGATGCAACCAGCAAACAAAGGAACTGAATAAAGTTGCAGTCAGACTCTGAACTTAAGGGCATATTCTAGCACTGTCAGTCAATGCTTCAGTGCAAGTATTTGTCTGACAAGATAAAACATATTCCTAAACATTTGCATTAGAATTTTCCTTTCTTCTTTCTTCTAAGAATATGGAGCATGTCATAATGTCTGTGGTCTTTTGATGACAATCAAGTGGTTTATGATGCCACAAAGAAGGTTGGCACCTCTTGAATTTGTCTCAAACCTTTTTCCAGTTAAAGAAAACAGACTTCATCTGCATAATTAGTCCAAAGTAGTTTGTGCTTCAAAGCTGCACAACAACAAACTAGCTTCACAATGACGGAGCTCTTAAAAATCATCAAACTAACATGAACAGAAATAATGGCTTTCCCCCCACAGGTAGGCCGTGTCCAGACTCAGGGGTTTTTTCGGGAAAAGTAGCCTTTTCCCGAAAAAATTCCCCTGTGTCCAGACTCAAGCCGCGTTCTTTCGAAATTATTTCGAAAGAACGCGGCTTTTCTTTCGATGGCGGTAAACCTCAATTTACGAGGAAGAACGCCTTCTTTCGAAAGTTCCTCTTTCGAAAGAAGGCATTCTTCAATGTAAATAGGCCGTCTTCGAAAGAGAGCATCCAGACTCGCTGGGTGCTCTCTTTCGAAAAAGCGGATTTCTCTTTCAAAAGATCCGCCTGCAGTCTAGACGCGATCTTTCGAAAGAGGCTCTTTCGAAACATGCTTTCGAAAGAGCGTCTTTCGAAAGAAGCCTGCAGTCTAGACATAGCCTTATGCACACACACAGAAACTTCCATCACGGTTGCTAAGATGTCTCACAAATGTTAACAGTATCAGACAACTGGTATTTGGTGTCTGTTGCAAGTGATGTAGGAAACAACCCAGTACTCCAACTAGCAGAAGTTGCTCCACTTGTTGGATGTCTAGGGTTCTCTTTTTAATTAGCCATGTTTTAAGTTAATTCATTTTAGCACCTTGAAAACATACACTTTGGTTTTGCGCTTCAGTCTGTCACTACTCCCGCTAGTGAGAAGGACCCAGGGTGGCAGCATTTTAAAAATGCACAGCACTCTGGAATATTGAAACCTTTAACTGTTTTCACTTGATTTTTATAGAGTCACTATGATTTTTACAGAACTATCTAGAATGTGGCAGAATGACGAACAGGACAACTGACCTCTGATCTTTTGATTACATGTGAAAATATTGGCTTTAATATTTTGCCTGTGTAATCCCTTGGATTATTCTCACCCAAGTGTCTGACAAGGAAAGAACGTTAATATGGCAGCTATAGGCCCTTTGGCTCCTCTCCCCATCCCAGCCCTGATGGAACTAAAGTCAGAGGCTGCAAAAGGATATCCAAAGAATGATGGGCTCATAACATCTGGCCTTGGACAGTCTCTTTGTGAAAAGAGCACATGGAGCTTGCACAGGTGCTGGACAGCAGGAGGACAAAAAGGTTCATTAGGAGACTCTAGACCCTGGTCTACACCCCTTATTTTGAAATAACAAGCAGAGCATCCACACTCCCAAGCCTGTTATTTCAAAATAAGGGTCTGGTTATTTTGGAATAATAACTCAAGCTTTCCATGAGGAATAACACTTATTTTGTAATAGTTATTTTGAAATAGCGGTAGCGTGGATGCTCCACTGCTGCTATTTTGAAATAACTACTCCCCAGAGTCATTCAAAGTAATTACTTCCCAGTGCTTCTTGGGGCTCTAAGTCGAGGTAGTGGGTATTTCAAAATAATAATGAGGTCCATCCCAGGTCTCCCTGCAGATATGGAATCAGAAGTTCTCTTGCACACAGTGAGGCTACTTCTAGACTGCAGAGTTTTATCTGAAAAAGATACACAAATTGCGAACTGCAATTTGTGTATCTTTTTCTGCATTATTTTTTTGGAAGAGGCTTTTCCAAATTTCAGAAAAACCTCCTCTTTCAGGACATCCCTTATTTCGCTCACCGAGAGGAATACAGGAATGCCGAAAGAACGTGCCCGCTTTTTTGAAAACTTCTGAAAAAGCAGATGCACTCCCTGGACACGCAGAGCTTTTCTGGTATCCCAGAAAAACTCTGCAGTCTAGACATAGCCTGAGAGAAGATGGACCAGTGCTTATCACAACAGAAGGAAGAAAACAGCCAGTCAGGCTACGGAGCTGAAAAAAGTGGGAACAACACAGATTGGTGAGCTGCATCCAGGCTCACAGAAATCTCCTTCATCAGAGAAGGAGATTTGCTGAATAATTTCCTAGTGAGAGAACAAAGAAGCCAAAGGCTGGTAGCTGGAGGAAAAGAAAAGGACTTAAAGCAGCTGAGACCACTGGCAGATTATATTCCTCATGTCCTGAAGAGAACAAACTGTGAGTTTGCTGTGAGTCCTTGCTACAATAATTAGATTAGTTTGGAACGAACAAACCCTCTCCACATTTTGAGTTTCACCCATCACTAACTGCTTTGTGACTTATGACACATGGGCAGTTGAAACCCATTCGTACTGACAGGCAGCTGACAATGGGGACAACAAGCCCAGCAAGGCGAAAAGGCACATACGTTTCTTCAATGGCAGTCGCTCATCTGTGCTGTTCTCTCTGGAGATTGCAGTGCAGGCCTGTAATTTTTTAAACTCCAACAAGTTACAGACGGTCTGCACTTTCCCTGCTTGTTGTGGCAGAAATAATAAGACCTTTAAGAATGGGCAATAGCTTGAGAAATGCTCCATATATTTCTGGGATGATTAATCAATACTTAATTATTTAGAAGCTCTAAGCGGCTATCTTTGGCTGCCACACACACAAAATGTGTTATCATCTGTCAATGAAGGCCAGCAAATACGATCTCCAGTATGAAGCAGGGTGTTACAGTGTGGTAAAAGAGCTTACCTCATTTGCAGCACTTCACCGTTTCGTTTCATCAAAGGTATTTATGTCACCGTTACCGTGATAAGGGACAGCAGAGACCTCAACTGCAGGTACAGACAGCACAGTCTGATAACTATAGCAAACAGAGAATAAGCAGTGCTTTCCAGAAACCGTTTTGGAAAGCACTAATAAAATAATGGTAGGCCTTTGCAGAAATTAGTTAATTGGTTCAAACCTACTTTACTTCAGGGATAAAATGTGGATTCCCATTGTTTATGCAATAGAATTTGTTTTGTTACAGTTAATGTGAAATAATTTAGAACTGAAGCACTTCTACATTTAGATGGCCACTTTGCATTCTCTAAAAGCAGTTATATAAAAAACCCTCAAGGCTTTAGGTCTATTTTGCAAACATCCCATGAAAATTTGGTTGTCTTTGGATGTGACAAAGGTCCTATTCATTCAAGCTGTGGCCCTTGGGACATCAGTTAGGGTATGTCTACACTACCCTCCTAGTTCGAACTAGGAGGGTAATGTATGCATACCGCACTTGCTAATGAAGCCCGGGATTTGAATTTCCCGGGCTTCATTAGCATAAGCGGGAAGCCGCCATTTTTAAATCCCCGCTGCTTCGAACCCCGTGCAGCGCGGCTACACGGGGCTCGAACTAGGTAGTTCGGACTAGGGTGCATATTCCGAACTACCGGTACACCACGTTTCATGAGGAGTAACGGTAGTTCGGAATAGGAACCTAGTCCAAACTACCTAGTTCGAGCCCCATGAAGCCGCGCTGCACGGGGTTCGAAGCAGCGGGGATTTAAAAATGGCGGCTCCCCGCTTATGCTAATGAAGCCCGGGAAATTCAAATCCCGGGCTTCATTAGCAAGTGCGGTATGCATACATTACCCCGCTAGTTCGAACTAGCGGGGTAGTGTAGACATACCCAGAGTGACTTTTCCATGGAGCTGTGAACATGGGATGTTCTTGGTCAAGTTCATGTCATCCCTGGACAACTATCTGTTCTGTGACACTAGGATATCTCTGATATGTCAGGTTGAAGCCCCTTTTCCAGTTCCTCAGAACCTACTGCTGAGGTTTTGACTACATTTTGCTGTAGAGCTATATATACACCCTGTCCATGGCAGAACGAAGTTGTGAGACTGCCTCTTCAATCTCCCCCGAGCACTGGCCAAAATGTTCATCTAACAGTCCAGGAGGAAGAGGAGGCTTGATGGACAGGTCCTATGTGACAGGGAGGGCTAATTCCATGTTGTGGTCATTTCACAACTTTGGGCAGAATTCCTCCCAGCAGTGTCCACTGACTCCCACGACTCTCTGCTCGATTCCCATCCACTTTTCTTGTTTTATGACTGTGACCTCACTCCTGTTTCTGTTTTCTCATTGGTTATTCCCTGTGTTTAGTTGATACCTGTCTCTGCTCCCTACCCCCAATTTCAGGGATGGACCTTTTGTTGTGGTGGGCTCAGTCTACCTTATGGGATTTGAAATAAACTAATCTGAGGAGAGTCTGGACAATGAGCATATTTGTACCAGTTTAATTTAGGGACACAAATACAAGATGTCTATATGCTGGTCGGATATATGTATATGTATACAAGCAGTTAGCTACTTAACTGATTTAATCCATGCTCAGGTACCTGACTTGAATGCATGCAGTTGGTTTCTGAGGCATGCTAAGCACACTCACAAATGTATGCATGTAATTAATTCTGATTTAGGGATAGAAATAAAAGAACATGTATAGACTTCTTAAAACATGAATCATAATACCTCTTTTAGAAAATACTTTGGTGATAATAATACCTTCTTTTGTGCTTTGAGATCTAGGAATGAAAAGGACTTATAACAACTAAGTATAATTGTTAGTTTTATCACAGCATTATCTCGATGAGATAGGATTCCCAATGAATAGCATAAAAATGCTGGAAGAAATATCCCTTGTCCTAAGAATATGGTCTTCACGACTGCATCATAAAGAAAGAGATGCCTCTAAATAAAAAATGTAAAAGTAGACTCTATGAAATTTTTTGCTGTGCCTATTTCAGTTCTGATTCTCTCATGTGTTATCATAAAAAACATAAATCTTGACCCCTATAATGGGGTATTTCTAGACGACAGAGCTTTTCCAGGATACCAGACGCATTTTTTATGAGGTAGAAGGGATGTTCCAAAAGAGGTTTTCTTCCCGACATTTGGCCCCTATGTAGATGGGCCAAATGTTGGAAAAACCTCTTTTGGAAGAAAAGCGGAAAAGGATACTCAAATCTTTTCTTGACTTTTCTATGTGGCATAGATACAGCCATGGAGTGGGGAAATGAGAACAACTATTAATAGCCTTCAGTATGATTTTAACTGCAGCAGCCTGTTTGGATTTGTAGACAGTACAGAATATATTAAGGGTAATCTATTATATGTTTGAGAGAGTTTGTCTCTTGGTTTGTCTGTTTGTTCAAGAACTCCTCTTAAATGGTATGAATGAGGACCACCAAATTTGGTCTAGGGCTTCCTCTTATCATTACTTAAAGCAAGATCAGGGTTTGGTTGTGGCAGAAAAATGGGATGTGCCTAGTATGGGATTGCTTCTCAGAAAACCCTACAAAAAAGAGACAGAATCACCAGGCAGGCGAAAAGGGCTGGGTTGGGGGCAGGCCTGTCCTCTGGTACTGCCCTAGCTCCGAGCCTCCCACCCCTCAGGTGACATTTAGGGAAGGCAGGGGGTAGGAGGACTGACGCTTCTCCCCCTCCCAGATTCATATGGGAATATTGCTGCCTGTTCCCCTTCATCAGGGAGCAAGGGGGAAGTGCACAGTTTGCTGCATTCCTTCCTCTGGCTGGGGAGCACAGAGGACAGACAAACTGTGCGCTATGCTCTCATTCCCTGACAGGAAGGGGAAGAGCAAGCAGACTGGTCCGAAGCTTGGGGGTGAGGGGTGTGGTGTCTTTGCTCCCCCACCTTCGCCACACCACTCCTACAAACACACACACAGAGTCCTGTGTCCAGAGCCCCCCTCAATCCCCAAACCTGATTCCTGTACCCCCCACACTCCCAGGCCCCTGCCCTGAGCCCCTCCTTAAGGACCTGAGCAACACCAGGTAAATGTGCTAGTACTCTGAATAAAGAATGAAGTTTTCCCTTTGAAGACTTGTACTGTGACCCAGAAAACTTCACACTTCTGTGTTCTCATTAAGATAGACTGTAATAATTAAAAGAGTTCATGGGTTTGAATGATGCATTTAAGTAATAGTGCACTGGGATTTCCTGTGACGTCATCAAGTGGGGTTAGCCAGTCATTAATTCAGGTAACACAATTTATTATAGTAATCTTTTGTTTATGCTATTGTTGGGCAGACAATTTATCCACATTTGCATATGCAGATTGAGATGCCATTATTTCATTCATTTTAATACTGGTCCTTAATCCCGGCCAGATTAACACTTTTCTTCAAATTTCGGAACAATGTATATTTGTAACTGTCTATTAATGAATTATCATAATATGAGCAAGAGTGAAGTATAATGAATAGAAATTATTAATTTAAATGTGCAAGTTATGAACTAGTAACAAATTAATGGATAATACTGAGTGCATACAAGTTTAATTCCTATAACTGCTGAGGTGGATGAAATCATTCCAGTCAGCACATTGTTCTAGAACAAAGGTTCTCAAATGTTTTGGCCCATAGACCACCTGGCTCAATGCAAAGCTTTCTGTGGACCACCAGTTGCTAAAGGAAACTCATCATTAATTACATAATTACGCCTGAGCCATTCTGGTAGTGCTGCAGCTGGGGAGAACGGTTTGATTTAAATTATGAAACAGATTAAGCTTTTTAACTTTCTCATGTTCATTTATCAAACTTCATTTAAAATATAATAAAATATTAATTTATGCCCAACACAAAAGGTTGCTAGGTTTCTGTATTTATGGCAGGGGTGGGGAACTTTTTTTGGTCTGGGGCCACTGTCCCACAGAAAAATCAGTTGGGGACCACACAAGTGAGAAGCAAAAAAACATCAAAACCCCCCAGCCCTCACTGATGTGACTCCCAACTGAGACCCCTCAGTCCTCTAGTGCTCCAGCCCCAAAGACAAGGGGAAGGGACAGGGAGAACGTCGTGGCTTCCCATAGGCCAGATTTACTTTTCTAGGGTTCTGGAGTTAATGGATTTTGTGGACCCCCTTAGAATTTGGGGTGGCAACAAGAAGGAAGGGTTGCCAGTGAGTTGGATAGGGATGGGAGGTAGGGTACGAGAGGGGGTGAGGGTATGAGGTCTGGTGGGAGGTAGGGTGCAGATGGAGGCTGGGAATAGACTGGCTTGGAGGGAGGGAGCAAGAGCAAGGGAGGGTGCAGGAGGGAGGTTGAAGGAGCAGGGTAGGGGTAGGTGTCTAGGCCAGGGGGGAGAGTGAAGAGTGTGAGAGTGAAGGAAGGAGGATGAAGGAGAAAGGGAGGATGTAGGAAAAAACTGGGGGTGTGGTGTCTTTATGGGGGGGAGGAGAATGAGTGAGGGGGATTGGAGGGTGGAGGACTGGGCATGAGGGGGGATGCTTATCTGGCTTTGCACACCACTGCAGTGGGGAAAGCCTCCAGACAGTGCATTATTATGCTGCCACTCCCCTAGTGGGGGCAGGGGAAAGAACCCAGTTCCCCTCCTCCCCCATGCAGCAGGGAGCCCACACAGCCATGAGGCTGGAACATTAGCTCCAGTGGGGGCGGGGGAGAGGTGAAGAAATCCCCAACCTTCCCAGAACACTCTGACTCTCTCTGAGAGCTGGGTCTGGCAGGGAAGGTTGGGGCTTTCTTCACCTCCTCCCCACCTGCGCATCCCCTGAGCTGGAAGTCGGAGCTGGTGCTCCAGTCTCACGGTTGTACGGATTCCCTGCTGCATGGGGGAGAAGACAATGGCGGGATGCTGAGGCAGCTGCTGGCTCTGTCAGGGGGATGTGGACAAGTCCCCATGACAGCAATCCATGTCCCATGTTCCTCCATGGACACACCCCCACAGCTCGGGTCCTGGCTTTCTCCAGGCTCTATGGACGGTAGCTAGAGTCCCCAGCAAACTGGGTGGTGGTTCCCACTTCTCCCCCTCACCCTCATGCACAGCAAGGTGGTTCCATGTAAGTACAAGGGTCCTGCAGGGCAGTGCCCCCTTCCCAGCTGCACCTTGCCAAAGCACACTGCCCAATGAATGGGCAGCCAGCCATAGGAGTCCCCGATGGCCAGATCACAATAGGGTGCTCCCTGCAGCTGTGCACACAGGTCAGGCAGCTCCCCATCACGGCAGGTGCAGTGCCGGGGGAATCATGGGATCAGCAGCTCCTTGCTCGAGAACCCCACCTCTGGGCCGACTCCCAGCGACATGGTGACTCGTAGACTCTGAGCACAAAGAACAAGGTGGGGTGGGCAGCCAAGTCCCCGTGAGAGCCCACCGCATCCCACATTGTGTAGTGGGGATGGGGGAGGGGGGCTGAGCTCGGGCCGCCTGGGAGGCAGCTGCAGACCACTAGTGATCTGCAAACCGCACTTTGAGAACCAATGTTCTAGAATTCACAACATTGCATTGTGCGGTGGAGAGGAGCAGGAACTATGAAAACGTTTTAGAGGCTTTGTCTTGCATCTTTAATTAGGGTACTGCATTGGAACTGTATTTCTACTGTCCAAGGGCTAGTATGAAGGAGTTTCAAAGGTCGTCCTTTCCCTTCATTTGGAAGAGTCTTTAAAGGAAGAGAAATAAATGGAGACAAACTGAGAGGATAAAATTCATTGTAAAAGCTTGCGAACCTCTAATAATAGTTTAGTGTCTTATAAATTGCCAGCAAAGTATTTAAGAGTCATATATTTGCAACGAGATATGTAGAGGAAACCATTCATTAATACTGCAAAAATAATGGAATCACGGAAATGGAAGAACATTGTAACCTGCTTTGTTGTATTATTAGATGAGGTTTAAGATCATATTGATCACAGTCATTCAAACACTGCATTGCACCACTTCATCATCTTGAGTTCTAGTGCTGATATTGACTCAGTTAAGTGCACTTTTCACCTTATGTATGTTGGATATAGGTGGTTATAGAGGAACAAATCTTATTTTAGTGGTAGAATTTAGATTCCAAAGTAGGAATTAAGTATTCGGACTAGAGTATGTTAACTTACTAAAATGGTAGAACAGAAGATACATAGTAGCCTCAGCCACACAAATTGTAATATTATTAATTAAAGGATTATTGCCTAGATTGATGTGAGAAGGTGTAGCTCCAATGGAGTCTGCAAAGTCACACCTGGAAACGTTGCCTTCTAACTGTTCATCAGAGGACGGCAAGTAGTCAAACAGTTTAGTGTTAGCCTAACAGGAATTTTCTATTGATTTGAACTTCCACATCAGAAAATATGAAGAGCCCATTTTAATTGAATTATGCTACCAGGAAAATGTGTGTGAGCCCGGTCTGTCATCCCTTGTAAGTCACTAAAATCAGTAAGGCTTTTGCGCAAAAACTTGCCAGCTGTCTACACTGGCTGCTTGATTTTGCGCAAAAGCACTGATGTTCTACTGTCCAAAATCAGTGCTTCTTGTGCAAATGCTTTGACGTTCCCGTTCGGACAAAAGCCCTTTTCCGGAAATGTTTTTGCGCAAGAGGGCCAGTGTAGACAGCTAAAAACTGTTTTGCGCAAAAAAGCTCTGTTGGCGAAAATGGCGATCGGGGCTTTCTTGTGCAAAACCACGTCTTTATTGGCATTGACGCTTTTCCACAAAAAGTGCTTTTGCGGAAAAGCGTCCGTGCCAATCTAGACGCTCTTTTCCACAAATACTTTTAACGGAAAAACTTTTCCGGTTAAAAGCATTTGCGGAAAATCATGCTAGTCTAGACGTAGCCTAACTGTATTCTGGATTTACACTGGTATAAGAGTGTATTTGACTTAACCAGATATTTAGCAGACACCAATTTGGCTCACAGTGCTAGTCATCTGAATGAATCAATTTAAGTGGATGTATAATTGAGGAGTTGGTTTTATGCATAGTGTATATCCCATGTCTATAGCCCTTGGAAACCTGAATAAAATTGGAAAAGTTTAAGGTAGTAGATTTAGACCTTCTTTGTTACTTATTTAAATCCTGTGTTGTTTTTCCTGTGGGAAATAGTGTTCTAAGTTTGAGTAATTACTATGATGTTCTGACCTGCCTTTTTCTGCTATTAACCATCTGCGAAGTAGTGCAGGTTTTTTAATATTAACAGCACTGAATTTTGCTCAAGATTTCCCTGCTTTAAAATAATTTCTTCTGATCTCCGTGTTTCCTTCCAGACCATTTCTCAAACCTGTCAACTCTTCTATCAACGGTTGATCAGAATATGACTCAATACTGGAAATGAGGATTTGTAGAACATTTCTGACTTGGAGACAGGCACTAGCTTCTGTGACCCTAATCTGAGTATGCTCTTGTTAGATTTCATTTTCACTTTGACTTCTTTTTATCAAGGATGTTCATTCTTCATTCTATGTTAGCAGTATCCCAGCAAATTTAAAATCGACTGTCATTGTTCATTCACTTGGAAAAAAAATCTTTATCACCTTGTGCTGATTTGGTCAGCTATCAGCCACTTCATACGGTCTACTTATCTGTAAGGCCCTGGAGGAATATGTGGTGACTAACTAGTTCTCTGAATGTGTCTAAATAGTTATCTTTATTTTTCTCTTCGTGTATAAAAATATGTAGACATCAAAAGAGAAACGTGAATTTATGAATATATAGAGTGTGGAAGCATGGAACTGTGTGGGTAGCTTTGAATCTTGGTGCATGGCATACAAGCTCCCAGTGTAGCAAGAACAAGAATAGTAGAATTATGTTCTGATGCGTATTCGTAGAACAGCTCTCCTTAAAATAACATTTAAGGAATTAATCTAACAAGGTTTATTGGATCTTTGTTGCTTTGTTATTTAATAGCAAAAGAATTTGAATCATACTACAACAGGCATACACTGTAGCTATGTTTACACTGCAGGCTTCTTGTGCAAGAACTGAGTTCTTGTGCAAAAGGTCTTCCAGAAGAGTGCATCCACACTACCATGTGCTTTTGTGAAAGAGATGTGCTTTTGTGCAAGAGCATCCATGGCAGCGTGGATGCTCTCTTGTGCAAGAAAGCTTTGATAGCCATTTTAGCCATAGGGGCTTTCTTGCGCAAGAAAACCCCTGTTGCCTGTCTACATTGCCTTCTTGTGGAAGAGCTCTTGCGCAAGAGGGCTTATTCCTCGTGGGGAGAGGAATAACTCTTGCACAAGAAGCCCACGCACAAAAAAGCCTGCAGTGTAGACATAGCTTCAAGGTGCTTTAATCACAGGTTTAAATGGTTTTGTTGGCAGAGAAAGAAGTCTGATATGAAACTTCCAGAATAGGCTCAAATCACCCCACAGAGCTACTACTTTCATTTTCCTCCTCCCTTTCCTTTCCTTGAGTCTCTACCCTTTTCATTTGCAAGGGTGGGAAATCATTCTAAATGGGTAAAGGCAAGAATCAGCTAAGAGGCTCAGTGCCTCCATGCTTAGCACAGTCTCCAACACATTCTTAAATTCTTATTCTCCTAATTAGCTTTTGCTAATTCAGTCATGAGTTCACTTGGGCAAGAGAAGAACCATTAGAAAAGGTTAAATGAGCTCCTGGTGTTGTTTAAATGACAAATTTCAGGTTTGCATCCAGCACTGTTGATGGCCCTCAGTTGTCTTATAGTGGATAATGAGAACAGTCAGAATCTGGAAGTCTCCCTGGTAAAAGAGTGGAACAGAGATGTCATGAAAGTTTTGTCAGGACAATCTCTGTTCCTTATCTTCAGGGCCAGACTCATTTGCTTAAAGAGAACAAAGAGGGGGAAATGCATGGAAAAAACTATACGGGACATACCATCCCAAATATAATGCCTCAACAAATGAGTCCGTGAAAATTATATGTCATTTATTTTGCTGCTGTTGTTCTGGCGTTATGATGTTCTGTGTTGCTTTTATTTATATCTTATTTCTTTAAACCAGACAACACTCCTGCAATAAAGGAATATTGCAGGTAAGAGGAAAAATGATTCATTAGTGAGCCAAGATAGCCCTAGTGTTCTGAGAGCTATTTTAGATATTACTTTCCACATGATTGGAGCACCTCAGCTGTCTGAATACAGACCAATGGATAAGGGTGCAAGCTGGAGGCAGTAGGACACAACTGGTCTGAGGGGATATCATTATCTTGGGTGCATTTAAGTGAAGCTCAGTAAACTTGTTCAGGAGGAAGGATAAGAACCAGTTTAAGCTTCACTACTTTTTTCAATGAAACTTCCCTCTCTTGATTTTTCTGGCTGCATCTCGGAGAGGGGATGGAGTGAGCAGGGGTGGGTCCTCAGAAAAAGTAGGATGGGGCATGGTCTCAGGGAATGGGCAGGGTGGGGGTCCAGGAAAGAGTTTTTGGGCTTGCATGATTAGCCAAGTGGCAACCCTATTAGGTAGGCATGTGCAGGGTCTGACTGTACTCCGAGCTCACTTGGCGTCAACCAACTCAGGGATAGCACTCAAATGTCAGGCAGGTTGCATCCACAGCTTGTGCTGCAAGGGGAGGCCACATTGACTTTCCTGCGCTGGGCCCTGGAATTGCTGTAAACATGTTAATGCAGCCACATTTTAAAAACTTTTCAAGAATGGGTTGTTTGTGTTTTTTTTTAATTGCTTATGCTTCTGGTTTAGAGGTTTAATTAAAGAGGTGCTAATCCATCTGCCAATAATTTGGGTAGTGATAAACTTCAGGTGTTAATTGCTTATGTGAATACTTAACATGTACACTCTTTCAATTCTGCAAAGCAAATACAGGAGAAAGTACACAATATCCGGTTGCCTTTGCAACACTTGGAGGATAAAGGAGAAAACTGCATACAGACACACACAAAATTACTTTTCAAGTGGTTCTCATGGCTTCTCTCATCATTTTCTCTGCCCATGATGGGAGCCCATGTCTGAAATCATGCTGTATTTATTATAATATTTTTATCTGGCACAATAGCCTTATGAGAAGCATCATCACTTTTTATTTTCATGAGTGACTTTTTGCAGGCCTATAAACATCAAACCACACACAAATAAAAAGACACTTGAATGCTATTAAATACTATTAAAGTGAAAAAGAACAAATAGGTTTGTCCAGATATAGTATATTGTCCAGATATAGTATTCTAGGGTGTGACTTCCTCATGCACTTAATCCTTCCCACCATGTTCCGCATCAGACTCGTATATTTGTGCAAATGCTTGCTTGAACTCTTGTTCTCCTTATAGCCTTTGGTTTCAAAGGGGGCAGGATTTCACCCCCCAGAGAAACATTTTCTCTGGAGGTACTGATGGCTCAGAGGCTAGATGAGGGCAAATAGAACCTTTGATATCTTGTTCAAGCAATTCAAACCTAGGTCAGATGGCTAGGTGGCAGAAAGCTGATCTAGTCAGATGGCCATTTCATAGATCTCAAGTAAATTGAGTGCTCTTGTAGTGTGGATAGGGGGAACCAAACCTGAGACTCCGGAACTTAGTGCATAAGTTTCTACAGCAAGAATGGAGATCCTTTTATGGGTGGGGTGCCACTGACCGAAAGAAAAATCAGTTGGGGGGCTCCATGCAAGTGAGAGGCAAAAAACAAACAAACAAAAAAACCCAATTCACTGACGTGGCCCCTGATGAGAAGCAGAAAGACTCTGCACATTCCCCTCACATACTAGAGTCCAGTGGGGCCTCAGCTAGTAGATTTTGTGTGCTTCAGCCCCATGATGGGGTAGCAGGGGGCTGAAATGCTAGCGTGGGCTCCCCAATGCTGGGGGGGAGCCCTGACTCTCAGGGGCCAGATCCAGGCATGTCGGGGGCTGAATCTGGCCCCCGAGCCTGAGGTTTCCCACCCCTGCTCTACAGCATGAGCTAAAAGTCAACTGGCTATTAGGTAAGGCTGTAGATCAAACTCATTTTTCTCTCTGTAGGTGGTCTCAGATGGGACAGTACACCACACCCAGAAGCTGTGTGGTTTACACTCTCATTTCCATTAGTATCACATAAGGAACACCCCAGTCCTTGTCAATACTTCTGTTAGCAGTCAGAGAACTGGAACAGGGGGCATGGAGGTTTTTCAGGGCTATTCTCACCACCCCATGTAGAGACCTGTTGAGATAGTTGGAGGGATGACTCAAAGTCAGCAACCAGATGCTTTCCAATTTCCCTTTTAACTCTGGGGACTATAAATGACAAAGAGAAGAAGAAAAGATGCTTACAAATGAGCACAAATATTGTAACAAGAGAACGGATGACATTTTTGCCCATTTGGTTTGTGCTTTGGCATAATCTGGGACATGACATTCAATGGAATGAGAAATCCATGGGTGTGTTTAGACTGGCAAGTTTTTCCACAAAAGCAGCTGCTTTTGCGCAAAAACTAGCCAGCTGTCTACACTGGCCGCTTGATTTTGCACAAAAGCACTGACGTTCTACCGTCCGAAATCAGTGCTTCTTGCGCAAATGCTTTGATGTTCCCTTTTGGGCAAAAGACCTTTTCTGGAAATGTTTTTGAGCAAGAGGGCCAGTGTAGAGAGCTAAAAACTGTTTTGTGCAAAAAGCCCTAATGGCGAAAATGGTGATTGGGGCTTTCTTGCACAAAACCGTGTCTAGATTGGCATGGACGCTTTTCCGCAAAAAGTGCTTTTGCGGAAAAGCGTCCATGCCAATCTAGACGCTCTTTTCCGCAAATGCGTTAAAAGCATTTGCGGAAAATCATGCCAGTCTAGACACAGCCCATAAAAACGATGCATCACATAGGTATATTACTGATGTAATCTCATTCATCCTTCATTAAAAATGCACAGAAAGTCTTGTTCCCCTGAACAGGTTAGAAACAAACCACGGCAGGCCTTTTTGCTGCTTAGACATCCTCAAGTAAGCAACTGTGTACTCAAGGAGTTCTCTCTGCTTCCTTCCTGGGGCATGCTCACCACTCCTTTTGCTGGTTTGCCCCTCCAGCATACAACATGTGGAATAAATATCCGAGGCCTCTGCATTTGCAACCATGGAAGACACAGTTAATCCACCTGGTTCAGCTTTGGTTTATCATGCAATTATTCCCTGATTTGGTCAAATCCATGGTCTGTAGCTATTTACATATAGAAAGCAGAGAGATATAATCTTCTGTAGTACCTAGAAGAAAGTGCTTGGTGCACCTATTTACTTTAATGATTTATGTGACTGTCTTTAGATCCAACATGTACACTTGGAGATCAGGCATGAATCTTTAAAGATAGCAGCCTATTTTTTAACATGGTGCATCTACATGTAGGATAATTCAAACACTTCTATGGGATATGTTGATATGAATGAGGGGAAGGATCCTCACTCTAGTACAGAGGAGATTAATAAGCTCCTCTGGGCTCCTTCTGCGCTAACCAGGTGCTCTGCATGGAGGGGGAAGTTAAAAAGGGGGAAAAGCTGGCACAGGAAGAGGTAGTGAGCCTTAGACCGTTGATCACAGAGAAAATCGGCCAAGAAGAGAGACAGTCTTGGGTCTTGTTGCCCTAAAACTGCATAGACCATCTATGAAGGAAATTTCTCTGAGAGAAGGGGCAAGAAACTTGCTCACCAACCTCCACAGGGAAAGAAGAGGTAAGCTGCCAAGACTGGAAGTTCTCCTACAGGGTGGGAATTTTGTGCAAGAACCATGCAGTTGAGAGGGGAGGCGTTGCTGTGCTGATCCATGCAAATGGATAATGAACCTCCATAAATCATAAAATCATAGACTACTAGGACTGGAAGAGACCTCGAGAGGTCATCGAGTCCAGTCCCCTGCCCTCATGGCAGGACCAAATACCGTCTAGACCATCCCTGGTAGACATTTATCAAAACCTACTGGGCAATTTATTCCAGTGTTTGACTACCGTGACAGTTAGGAACTTTTTCCTAATGTCCAACCTAAACCTCCCTTACTGCAGTTTAAGCCCATTGCTTCTTGTTCTATCCTCAGAGGCCAAGATGAACAAGTTTTCTCCCTCCTCCTTATGACACCCTTTTAGATATCTGAAAACTGCTATCATGTTCCCCCTCAATCTTCTCTTTTCTAAACTAAATAAACCCAATTCTTTCAGCCTTCCTTCATAGGTCATGTTCTCTAAACCTTTAATCATTCTTGTTGCTCTTCTCTGGACTCTCTCCAATTTCTCCACATCTTCCTGTGGAGAGGAACATGGGGAGGTAACATCTTCCTCAGGATGATCTGTATTTACTTAGGTCTCAAGAAATAACATCTGTATCAAATCAAAAGAGATCAATAAATCAGGGTGGTGAAGGTCCAATTTCTGGTGCCATACAGGTATGGTCAGATAGTGCTGTAGTTCTCACATGACATTCTATTCACTGAACACTTGGGAAGAGAGAAGACATCGTCATGGGTACTAGGCTAATTCTACAGGCCAGGTGTACATCAAGATGTGAGAGAACACTGTTCTTACTGCCCAGAGTACCAGCTAGCTAGTAACAAAGAGATTTCTAAAGCATCCTTAAGTTTTTCTGCCTGGCTGTGTCTAGACTGGCCAGTTTTTCCGGAAAATCAGCCACTTTTCTGGAAAAACTTGCCAGCTATCTACACTGGCTGCTTGAATTTCTGCAAAAGCACTGACTTCCTCCTGTAAGAAATCAGTGCTTCTTGCGGAAATACTATTCTGCTCCCATTCAGGCAAAAGTCCCTTTTGCGCAAAGCTTTTGCGCAAAAGGGCCAGTGTAGACAGCTCAGATTTGTTTTCCGCAAAAAAGCCCCGTTTGTGAAAATGGTGATTGGGGCTTTTTTGCGGAAAAGCGCATCTAGATTGGCACGGACGCTTTTCCACAAAAGTACTTTTTGCGGAAAAGCGTCCGTGCCAATCTAGATGCTCTTTGCCGAAAATGCTTTTAACAGAAAAACTTTTCCGTTAAAAGCATTTCCGGAAAATCATGCCAATCCAGACGCAGCCCCTGTGATTGAGATACCTTCAAGAAAGCAGCTACGGCCACCCCGGACTAATTGCGCAGACTGCTGATGGGGCAGTTTCATCCTCCTCTACCCCCGATATAGCAGCAACAGGGTTTTTTTGAGGGGGTTCAGGAATGGAGGTGTTCCCTGGAAGGATGACAGAAACACCCCTGCCTTAGCTCATAGCTCCAAATACTATCTCTGTCCACAAGCACTGCTCCCATAGCTCCCATTGGCCATAGCTCCCAGCCAATGGGAGCTACAAAACTGGGGCTTAGCGTAGAGCAGAGGCAGCATGTGGAGCTAGGAATTAGAAGTTTCCACTTCCCAGGAGCCAAGTACAAAGTCTAACTTAGCACCCATGGCAAACAACACCCCCCATCCGCCAGCACTACCCTCAAGTTGCCTGCCCTAATTATAGTCAGGGACATGATAAAATTGTGAACAGGTCACATACCATGAATTTTTGTTTACTGCCCATGACCTGGTCATGATTTTTACTAAAAATACCCATGACTAAATCAGCCTTAATCATGGACTATGCAACCAGGTACTTGGAGACTGTTCCTCATTATTTTGCAAAAGCGTCACCAATACCACCCTCAGAGCTCTTGAAGCTCTTCACATGTGGAGGGAAACACAAAACACTAACAGACCAAGGGACTAATTTCATTTCCCTTGTGGACAAATTATACTGACTTGTGAAGGCCAAGTCCCTAAAAGCATATTCAGTGGAATGAGAAATGCAAGGAAGCTTTTCATGAACTGAAAAGCAGGACTATGCTAGGAGCCAGCCCAGATTTTTCCTATGAATTCATACTGCTCACAGACACCTCAGATATTTGACTGAGCACCGGGTGCCCATGACATCAGAGGCGAAAAAAATCCAATCCTTTATCTGAGTAGTATGCTAGTCCCTAAAGAAGAGGCCTACTCAAGGACTGAAATGGAGCCACTAGCAATCAAAGTGTCCATGGATTCCCTCATAGCCCCTTCTCCTTGATTACAGATTATACCTCCTATACTGGAGTCAAATAATGAAAGACACCAGGAGGAAAAGATGGCAGTGGAAATAGCCTGCCTCAAGGTTGACTTTCCAATTTGAGGGGAACAGTATTTGAAGAGACACGTTGGCTAAATCTACACTGGCAGCTTCTTGTGCAAGAACTCTTCCACAAAAGAGCGTCTACACTGGTATGTGCTTTTGTGCAAGACCATACATGCCAGCGTAGACGCTCTCTTCTGCAAGAAATCTCTGATGGCCATTTTCACCAGAGGGACTTCTTGCGCAAGAAATACGTGTTGCCTGTCTACACTGCCCTCTTGTGGAAGAGCTCTTGTGCAAGAGGGCTTATTCCTTGTGGGGAGAGGAATAACTCTTCTGGAAGAAGCCCTGTATTACAACGCTCTACTGTAAATTTACTTCTGGAAGAACGCTCGTGCAGTGTAGACAGCCGGCAAGATTTTGCGGAAGAACGGCTGTTCTTCCACAAGAAGCTGCCAGTGTAGACATAGCCAATATTCACTCTGGGTACGTCTAAACTACATGCCTCTGTCGGCAGAGGCATGTAGATTTGTTTTTTTGGCAAAGGCAAATGAAGCCGTGATTTAAATGATCGCAGCTTCATTTACATTTACATGGCTGCCGCGCTGAGCTGACAAACAGCTGATCAGCTGTTTGTCAGCTCACACGCTAGTCTGGATGTTCCCAGCCTGTCGACATCAAAGCCCTTTGTCGGCAGCCCCGGTAAACCTCATTCCATGAGGAATAACGGGGCTGCCAACAAAGGGCTTTGATGTCGACAGGGGGAACGTCCAGACTAGCGCGCGAGCCGACAAACAGCTGATCAGCTGTTTGTCGGCTCAGGCGCGGCAGCCATGTAAATGTAAATGAAGCCGCGATCATTTAAATCGCAGCTTCATTTGCCTTTGCCTATGTGTCTAATCTACATGCCTCTGCCGACAGAGGCATGTAGTCTAGACACAGCCTCTGAGAGGAGACTACTAAGCTCTTCAGATGCACTTGTAAGATTTGTCCTGATGAAAGGAGAGGAATCTTTGAAGAGAAAAATCTGCCAGAGGAAGGGATGGTGAGAAGGAAGAAGGGAGCTGTATTTCAGAGACTGCTGACCACAGAGATAGATCAGCCAAGAGGTAGTCACAGGCCTCTCTGTCCCTATAAGTGCACAGACTAGTTATAAAGCAGGGTGCTCCAAGAATATGGAAGTAGGTCTTAATTAGAGACAACAGCTGGTAAGCCAAGCCCCAATGCGGTGACCCCAAAAGGCTGCCTAGAAACAGACAAACTTTGTTATTTTATTTTCCCATCATAACCTGTGTTGTTTTGATTTGCACTCTCTCTTCAGGGAGAGAGAGAAAAGAATCTTTAAACAAAACAAACGAGAGGCCACCACTTGTGCTACAACCAGGGGAAGGACTTGATAAGTAACTTGAAATTGAATCTGGTGAGGACTCAGAAGAGTTGCAACCCTCCCACATTATGTTCAGAAATTACAAGAAGAGACATTGGCTTTCTGCAGCAGAGTGTCACTTTGGAACTAGTGTAACTGAGCAGAATTGAGAGAAGAATGTTTAATTAAATTTTAAAAACCATACTTAATTTACTTTTATTATTCTAGCTTATTAAAAAGACAGTGGGCAACTTTACAACAGGTTATACCAGCATGAAGGATTCTACTAGTTGTTGAATTGGAACAGGGAAATTCATTAGAACTAATACCAAGGTTCAAGCTGGTCCAACTTAAGGGTGCACATTAAATTGTAATTACGCAAAATATAATGTTGTTCTCTTAATAACTAACATGTTACTTTCTCAGTTTTACATTTCAATGGGTGAGAAGGATCCAGCCTTTTCTTCAGTTTTCTCAGTCTTTGAGGTGCGAATTCTTGTTCTCTAAAGCACACACAATCATCATCTGACTGGACGGTGCTACTCTGCAGTCTTGAGGGACTTTTCCCTTTCTAGTGGTGAACCTTCTTGTCTGTATATGAGAACAAAAAAAATCTTTGGTTTGCCTCCAGAATTGTTTTTCCTTTGTCAGATGGGCTGCATCTAGATTGACAAGTTTTTCCGCTTTTGCGCAAAAACTTGCCAGCTGTCTACACTGGCCACTTTGAATTTGCGCAAGAACACTGATGATCTAATGTAAGATTGTCAGTGTTCTTCCACAAATACAATGATGCTCCCATTTTGGAAAAAGCCCTCTTGTGCAAATGCTTTTGCTCAAGACGGCCAGTGTAGACAACTGAGAACCGTTTTGCGCAAAAAACCCCCGATGGCGAAAATGGCGATTGGGGCTTTCTTGCGCAAAACCGCGTCTAGATTGGCACGGACGCTTTTCCGCAAAAAGTGCTTTTGCGCAAAACTGTCCGTGCCAATCTAGACCATTAAAAGCATTTGCAGAAAATCATGCCAGTCTAGATATAGCCATGGTGTATAGTTACATTCTCTTATCCTTGCACCTTGGAAGAATGCCTGATAGCAATATCCGTTGAGTGAGGCCTCATCTACACAACACAGATTTCTGCCAGCACAGCTATGTTGGTCTCAGATGTGTAGAGGCAGGATTCCTGACCAACTGTTGTGGCAGAGCTTCTAGTGTGTATACATTTATCCTAGCAAAATTGTCCATTTTACCAGTATTATTTGTTTCATTCATTCGGTGCTGTTTTACTCTATGGTAGAAAGGGAAGAGTTGCCACTAGGAGCTATGGCCAGTACGTTATACTAGTATTCCTGTGCCTAAAAAGTAGTCCTAGACCTGTTATTTAATAAATGATTAAATTCCTTTCCATTTTTGAATCTTTGCAATTGTTGTTCTTGGAACAATTTTCCAAGGTTACGTGCTAGACATATAGATTTAAAGGTTAGAACCAAAGTTTTGAAGATTCATATCTGGGAGTACCCAGTAATAGGTCACACAATACAGGTTATCATTTCCTTAACAAAATCCACATAATCCCTAATCTGATCTCAGCCCTTCTTTAGAAAAAAAAAAACCCATTTCAAAAGAACCTGTACTCCTGAAAAAAATGAGTACGGGTTCTTTCAAAAGTTTTTTTTTTCCCAAAAGAACCCCATCTAGACTGCAGTTTCACTTTCGAAAAACCCTTTTTCGAAACACCAATCGGACACAAATATGCAAATGAAGTGTGGGATATTTAAATCTCTGCTTCATTTGCACTTTCGATTTTCTTCATTTGCATTCCTCTTTCGACAGAGGAATGTAGTCTAGACATAGCCTTACTATGCTGCAATATTATAACCCTCTTCTGCTACCCCCACATGTCCAAGACCCACTGTGGGGAAGGCAAAAAAAAAACCCCAAAAACAAAAAATAACCAACCCAAGCCAAATAAAAACAAAATAAAAAATCTCCAAAACAAAACCACCCCCCTCCCCCAAAAAACAAACAAACACAAAACCACTACCTTAGAACAATGTGGCAATACAGGGAAAAAATCCTTCCTTCCCAGCTGTCCAAGGAAAGTGCAACTCGTGTAATGCCCCCAGTAGGTCCTAAGGGAACCCAGGACTGTGTGAAGTCCTCAACTTCACCAATATACAGAATGTTTCCATGCACTTCTGGAAGACATTCACTGTTAGCTCCTTTATTGCCTGAAGAATAATTCAAGTTCAGAGAAATATTCAAAAGTGCAAAATGTTATTTTTTTCCTGAAGACTTAGTGTCACCAGGAGGCAAAGTAAAGAAGAGCAAAGTTAGCTGCAGAACTGTGAAAGTAAAGACCTTTAGCATTTTGGTAACTGTGATCTGAGGAACAGAACAAAATGTTTTCACAGATAATGGTTGGCTCCTAAGCATAAGAAGAAGAGCAGATGTATTGGTCATTGGGGTTAACCTGAGAGTCTTGGAAATTATTATTTTTTATTATTTGTATTGTGATGGTACTCCAAAGAGGCCAACAACAGATGAGGGCCCCATTGTGTTCGAAACTATAGAAATGTAGGGCAAAAAATTGTCTCTGTCCCTGAAAGTTTACAATCTAGGTAATGTAGCAATGCATATTAACAGAGTATATTTTAAAATACAGTGATTTTTATATTCTGATTTGCCACCACTCCATTTGTTGAGCACTTCCTTGCTCCATGAACAGGGGAACTACAGATGCTGTCATGTTCTATTCCACCTGATTAGGGATGGCAGAACTGGGTCCATAGTTACCAAGGAAACTCCTAAAGAAACGTCTATAATGTAGGGTATGTCTACACTAGCCCCCTAGTTCGATCTAGGGAGGCTAATGAGGGCATCTGAAATTGCAAATGAAGTGCGGGATTTAAATATCCCGCATTTCATTAGCATGTTCCCGGCCGGTTGCCATTTTGGAAATTGACTAGCCCGAAGTAACTGCCCACGTCTACATGTGGCAGTGAAACGGGATTCTGAATTAAAGCCCTAAATCGAATTAGCTGGTAAACCTCATTGCAGGAGGAATAACAGCTAATTTGATTTAGGGCTTTAATTCGGAATCCCGTTTCACTGCCGCGTGTAGACGTGGGCGTAGTGAACAAGAGTGGCCAAACATGGCAACAAAAAACTAGATGCAGAGCAAAGTTATCTGAAATCCGGTACATTTTTTTCTCCAGGAGAAGCTTGAAGTTATATAGTCAGCAAGCATAATGAGGTTCAGATGGAGGATACGACTGCTCTTTTGAAGAGCAGATAAATGTTTTTATGAAAATGTGTTCAAAATGGTACATTTGACTCTATAAGCACTGTGTGATATATTCCTGAATATAATAACTTGTCTTAACAGTGTCTTATGTGCTATTGAACATAAGCTGGTGCAGTATAATCTCTGGTTTTACAGTATGTGTATGTCATCTACCACTTAGCTTTGCAATGTCTGTCAGATTCATTGTTTAAGATTGACTGTTAATAATTCAGGAGAGTATGTCATTGGCATACCAGTTACGAAGCGGAGGAGAGATTTTTTTAGGATGCACTCTGGTGCAGAGCCATGGAACGGACAGGCCATCATATCTTCCCTGAGGGGTTTCACCTCAGGAAAGTTTAGAAATAATTGTGGTCCATTTGTTAGCAGCTCAAGCTTGCACACTTGATTTGGTGAACTGCCAGATAAAGAAGACATGGAGTAAAACACGGTATATATTACAGATAACAAGTACAGCTTTTACGGTGGCCATATTCTGAACCTACTCTACACAGCGTAAGACCATTCGCTTCAACAGAGATGCTCTTAATTTACTTTTGTGTGAGAGAGAAGAATCAAGGGCTTAGTTGACTATGTTGTGGCTTTGAGGGGGGTGTCCAGAGTAACACATCCCAGAGAGGGTCAAATCACATTTGAAAGCATAATCCAGAGTGTTTACTAGTTTGTTTATGAAAACATCATTTAGGACTGGGTCAAAAGCAGATATATCCCTTTTACTGCTTCCATGCTATCCTCCAGGTCAGTACCCTGTCTAAGAAGGAAATTAGTTTGGTTTAACATGATTTGTTCTTGACCATCCATGCTGACTGTTCCTTATCACATTATTTTCTTGATGCTTACAAATTGTTTCATTATTTGTTCCAGTATCTTTCCAGATGTCAGAATTAGGCTGACTTGCCTATAATGCCTTGTGTCCTCTTTGTTCTCCTTTTTAAACCCAAGGTACTGGAACTTTTTTCACTCCTCCGGATCTTCACCTGTCCTCCATAAATTCTCAAAGATAATTGCTAATCATTCAGCCCATCCTCCTTTGAAACCTTGTGTGCAATCTTTTCTTCTGAGCGATGGGAATTGTTATCTGTAAACTGGGTTCTGCTGAAGTTCATCTGACTAGTCCTATGAGAGAAAGAGTTCTTTATCATGGGCCAATTGTTTACATATGGCGGCAGATTATTTTTGCTTGGATTCTTGATCACTGGTTTCTGTCTGGTTTGCAGAAATTAATAATTAAATTGAAGCACACCGCTGTGAAAGTTTTGAAAAACAAAAAAGCAAAAATGGTGGAGAAAAAAGCTGGGGAAATGAGCTGTATGTTAAACATGCCAAACATAACTGCCGGCTCTTAATTTAGCAGATGACCTTGAAATTTATTTTCTATGGTCATTGCACTGAGCAATAAGTAGTCTGTTCTGTGGCAGGTCTTATTTTGTTTGCACATACTTTTTCCATGTTAGGTACAGATGGATTTGCTGTGATATGATTCATATTACTACTCAAGGTATGGTTGATTATAATAATTAATTTATCACAGACAAAAAAATAGCGATTACAGAAGTAGCATTTACAGTAGTACAAAAATAGCGATTAATCACCCACTGCTACTTACAGATTCAAAATGTTTCATGATCCACTTGGACATCTAAAAGGAGAAAACAAGATTTTGACACCACATTAACAGTTATTTATAAGCAGCAGATTAATTACAGTATTGCCCAATTGAATGGTAATTTATGGAGAATAAGTGATCCGCATTTCCAGTTCTTAGAATTGGGACATACACACTACATGGCTTTGTCTAGATTGCAGGCTTCTTTTGGAAGAAGCTTTTCTAGAAGACATCTTCCAGAAAAACTTCTTCCAAAAGAGAGAGTCCACACTGTAAAAGTGCATCGAAAAAGCAATCTGCTTTTTTGAAAGATAGCGTCCACACTGAATAGATGCTCTCTCACATTTCAGCTGTGATTAGTATGGACGGAATGGCCACCAGGGCACCTGTGCTTTTTCCTCTTTCCTCTTCTTTTGAAAGAATTCCCACTTCCCCATCCACGCATACCTTTTTCTGAAAGAGCTCTTTTGGGGTACGTCTAGACTATGCTATATTTGCGAAAGAGGCTATGCAAATTCTTCGTCCGATCTCACTTTAGAAAGTGGGTCTTTTGAAAGTGAAAGTAGTCAGGATGCATTTTTTTCAGAACCCCCTACCTTTTTCGAAAAACCAAGTAAACCTCATTTTTTAAGGAAGAGCAGTTTTCAAAAAACGGGGGGTTCTGGAAAAAAATGCGTTCAGACTACTTTCACGCTCAAAAGATCCGTTTTCGAAAGTGAGATACACAGGAATTTGCATAGCCTCTTTCGAAAATACAGTTTAGTCTAGACATAGCCTTGGAAAAAGGCTTCTTCCTCATAGAATGAGGATTACCAATGTTGGAAACACCCCTCTGTTCTTTCGATTTTCTTTCGGAAGAAAACGATTGTAGTGTGAATGTAATTGAATTATTTACAGAAAAACTGTGTTTTTTCTGTAAACTCTATAGTGTAGACTTACCTTATATAGATATATATTAGCCTGTCTGCAAGATTTCGAGAGCTTAAATGTGTTTGTATTTCCAAAGGCTTTGCTGAGACTGTACTAGATGCCTTTGGTGGGATCTAAGTAGTAGCACTTGCAGTGCTATGATAGCAGTTCTGTTTCACAGAAAGCAGTAGTAAAACTGCAAATGACATAAGACTAAGTGGGTGGAACTTGTGCTCTGCTTCTAAAATACTGTGGCCAATGCATGGGAAGGAAATAATCTGTTCCAGATAAAGGCTGTAGAAAACCAGAGAGTCTCAATCTCATTCAAGATCTTCTTACTAGGTATTAATATAGAGGGTACAGGCTCAGGCTGTAGAGTAGGTAGCAGACCTTATACTAGACACAATTTAGTAAAAAGGATTAAGCAAAATAAGAATGGAACTGCCCATCAACAGCAAAAGCAGAGATACTTCCCATTGCCATTCCGTGTATAGCAAGGGTGGGGGGCATTTTGTATCTTGCAGCCATTTTAGAGAGTATTGGCAACTCCCAGAGTAGGACTGGCAGCCAATCTGCAAGTTCTCTTTTTTGTATTGGATTAATTCACACATTCAGTTTGAAGGATACCATAGCTTTATTTCTAATTGAGTGCTTCATACTTCACTTTTTAATATAGAAACTAAAATTTTAGTAACTAATAATGGATTTGCTGTATCCATACTAATCTGTGTTCTATATGTTAATTAAAATGGGTCCCTAAACATAACTATAATTTTACATTGACTAGCTGGCAAAGGCACGGAAAGATGAAAATACTCTCTCTTCTGAAGGTTTCCTGAAGGTCAGGTGTTCAAGAGTGGTAGTGATGAGACAATTTGAGATAGAATTGTTATTTTTAATATTACCAATTTTTGTTCTCTGTAGCACAGAAGAAATTTACTCATCTTGGATGTTAATGATATCTATTCTTCATTTGGTGAGATATAATATGATTTCACAATATCTAATATATACCGGAGACACTTCAAGTAAATCAGTATCTGGTATCATTGTGAGCCACAACAATATGCTTCAGTGAAACTTTCCTCTTGACCTCCCTCAGCAAAACTCTGTTTATAACACTCTTTCTATATGCTGAATTGGTGGTGAATTTCAAGAAGATGTGTCTGTTGTCAAAATAAACAATAAATCACAGGGCTAGAAATGTGACCGAGTATAGCTGTATGGTTAAGGCTTAGGAGATCTGGGTTCAATTTCTAGCTTTGTTACAGACTTCCTGTAGGAATCTGGCCAAGTGAGTAAACCTCTGTAGCTCAATCCTCTGGTTGTACAGCAAGTACAACACTGCCTCCTTTGTTTGTCCTGTCTCTCTGGATCGTAATTATCTCTGATGGTCTGAGCAAGGCTCAGAAGCTAATTGCGCTACTCAAGCACAGACCAAGCACCAGAATTTTATTCAATGCATTAACCTCCTGTTCCAAGGGAAAAAGCATTCTTTGGTGGTATTGTCACTGTAACAGTTTAATTCTCTGCAATGACTTATCAGCTCTTGACAGCAACCTTGAGGAGGATAGAACCTTGACTTTACCGGTATCCCATCCACCCGCATTGGCGAGGAAGTAGCATTCTAGTGCAGGCTTCTACCAGCCTGCACTGTGGCCATCAATAGGGGCACCTTAGACAGTTTTGCACAAAGATGGTGTGTGTATACTCTTTTGATAACTCAACTTTTTCATGTGGCAAATGGAGGAGCTAATTTATAATACTGAAATCAAATCCGTTGTTTAAAGCTCTCCTTTATGTTTCCTGCAGCAAACCCCAAGGACTGATGCACCTGAGGGTCATTCTGAAGAAACATAGGTCTGAAAACTGTGTGCCTCAGTTATCTGTAGTAAATTAAAATTAGTGATTGTTTTGTCTGTCCTGAAAAAAAGTTTTTATTGGCTTGTCACCTGAAACTGATCACACTCACACTGCTCATTTTCATACAGGACAATTTCAGTCTCTAACGAGTCAATAGACTGTGCATATCTGTTTCCTTATGCATCCTAATTGATTTTCTTATCAGGGAGGCTGAGACTTATTTTCTTCAAGATCTAGAAATGAATCACTAGGCTTTTAAAAGTTCTGATAAGCCAGCTGTGCTTTCATCCTGGGCCACATAAGAGCAGCCTACAGTCTTTGACCACAGATAATATTCTAATTCAGATGGGACTGTACGCAGGGACTCAAGATTCAATGAGAGCATGAGATCACAAACTAATTAATTGGTGAGCTCTTCTGAACTCAAATGCCAGAAATGCTGCAGCCATTCATTAGTCTTACACTAAACCAGTTTGAAAGAATTATATCATTGCTGTTTACCACACTGTGGTCAAGTGTTTTACATTATTTCTATTAAGATCACTTTTTTTTGTAAGTTGATAACTAGAACTGTGTACAACTGAGGCTCAGATTTGCAAGCTACTAGGGAAACCTCTTAGGTTTCCATAAAATGGGCTTGCACCTCTTCAGTTTCATGTTCAAGCAAATCCCAAAATCAAAAGTGACACTGAGCATCAAAATGTCACCTACTATCTCGTCACGTTTTGAGCACCATGGATTGAGTTTCAAGACTGCAGTCAAATGTACTTAGAGGGCTATTAAATTTCATATGTAAAACTGTACAAAACTTGTAAGTAGGTAACATTTAAAAACAAACAAATAAATCTAACACCATCCTCCTAAGAGTGCAATTTGATATTCAAAAAGTCCCTGACACACACATTTTCTCCCCAATTAAAGAAAATTACTGGCTTAAGAGGTTGATCCCTTTCAAGATTTTTCAAAAGGGATGCTGTTTGTTACACCAGTTTTTTTTAATTACTTGACTAGAGCATGATGGACTACTATTATCTAAGAGACTACTTTGGGGTTCCAGGTGGCTCAAGATTTGTTACAATATAAAGAAGCTAGAGCTGGATGAATGTTTTGACAAATATACCTAATGTGAAATTGGATTGTTCACATCTCACTGGGATTGTGATCCACAGATCAGTAGAGGATTTACCATTCTTTGTGACCAACTCCAGAACCTGACATTCCCAGAGTTCTCCTCCTCTTAGAACAAATCTTGCAGAGATAGCTCACAAAAACTGGGTGACTGGGTAACAAACTGGTAGTTGACATTCACTGTTGATAAAATGCAAAGTAATGTATCTTGTAAAATATAATGCCAACTACACTTACAAAATGATGGGGTTTAAGTTAGCTGTTACCACCTAAGAAAGAGATGTTGGTGGCACTGTGGAGAGTTCTGAAAGCATCTGCTCAATTGTGCAGTGGCAGTCAAAAAAGTGAACAGAATGTTAGGAATCTTTATGAAGGGGAGAGATAAGATGGCAGAAAATATTATAATACTGCTATATAAATCCATGGTACACCCAAATCTTGAATAGTGCATGCTGTTCTAGTCACTCCATCAAAAATATATTTCAGTATTGGAAAAGTGTACAGAGAAAGGCAAAAATGATTAAGAATATGAAATAAGTTTCATATGAAGAGAGATTTAAAAGGCTGGGACTTTTCATCTTGAAAATGAGAGGATATGATAGAGGTCTATAAAGTCATAATGGGAGGAGAAACTGAATACGGAAGCATTATTTACTCCAGCACATAACACAAAAACTGGTTTGTATGTGGGTGGGAGGAGTCACCAATAAAATAAATAGGCAGTAGGTTTAAAATAAGTAAGTGGATCTGTTTTTTCACACAATGCATCATCAGACTATGAAACTCATTGATAGGGGATGTTGTGAAGGTCAAAATTTTAACAAGGTTTAAAAAAAGACCCTTCCATTTTTGGTTATTAGCGAAGACACGTCCATTTTTGGTTATTAGCGAAGATGGGCAGGGATGCAACTTCATTTTGGGTGTCCTTAGCCTCTGAGTGCCAGAAGCTGGATTATTCAATGGAACAAGAGATGGATCATTCTATGAATGATCATTCTCTTCATTCTCCCTGAAACAATTAACATTGGCAATAGTCAGAAGAAAAGCTACTGGGTTAGATTGACCTTTGTTCTGACTTGGCACAGCTGTTCTTATGATCAAAGACATTAAACAGAATGACCAAAACATTTAATTTGGATAACATTACCTGCACATGTGCAATCCGGATTTAATTTGGAAGTGTGTAAATGGGGTAGCGGGAGCGGGGGGAGGGACAGTAAGGGAAGAATCTATGGAGATTCTAAGCCAGGTCTACATGGGCAGAGAAAATCAATTCAAGATTCACAACTCCAGATATGTAGATTGAGTAGCTAGAGTTGACATACCCTGCATCCATTTTCTGGGGTGGCCCCACAGTGGGAGGTTGATGGAAAAAACATTCCGATCAACTTCCCTTAATCCTCACAGCACTGACAGGGGCACCCACAGTGTTTGATTTAGAGGGTCTTTACTAGCCCTGCTAAATCAAACCCTGGAAGATTGATCACCAGACTGTTAATCCTCTGGTAAGTGGAGACGTGGTCTAAGTTTTTGCAGTTTCTGAAGGGATTTGGAGAGGAAGACGTTACAGAACCCTCTCTTGTTTTTATTATGGTAATATTTATAGGCTTAACAGGATTGTGGACTCATTTTGAGGGTCACTTTATATATGTAATATGAAAGACAGTCTTTGCCTTAGGTTATAGCTGTTCCAGTGTTCTAAGATGCTTTCACATGTCATTTCTTTATCAGATTTCACCCCTATCTTCGTTGACCAAATAATACAGCTAATAGCTAATGTCTTTCATGCATTTAGGGCCAATATGTGGTTTTAGCTAAACTATGCAGTCTATTGAGTCTATCTCTATGCATTGACATCAGTTAATTTATATGGTGTAAAGCCAATGTATCCACATCCATAGATTCTTGGAGTGACACGTGTCTGGGCGTTTTGACAGAGATGCTAGAACCTGCAGTTGGATTGCCAGAGATGATTTGGACAAAGAGGCCCCATTTGCACATTCTTCTCTTTGTTCCAAAGTTATGCAGTTTTTGACTCAAGTTGAGAAGCAAGTTAAGGCTGTTATACCCCCTGTCCTGGGAACTGTATAGAAATTCCCTATCCATCACCATGATGGACTTGCTTATAATTCTTTTGGGGAGGATGAAAACACAGCCTCAGTTTGGGTTAATCAAATGCACAAAGTGGCAGTGCTTGTGAGTTTTACTGAATCACGTCAGGACAAATAAGGTAGGGATTACTTTGGCTTGACGTAGCTTTTCTTCTGGGTAAAATTTAGGTTTTGTCAGGATATTATATTCTCTGATGTAAATCATTTGTCATGATGTAAAAGTTGCATTTTTCCCTACTGACTTTACATTTGTAGTGAGAGAAATCATGTGGATTTCATATTATGAAGCATCATTAATTTAAGTCTCTATGTTAAAACTCCTAAATAATTGCTGGCTTCCTGCTTATAGAGTGTAACAAAAACTTCTGATTGCATAACATTTTATAGAACATTTCATTGATTCATAATAAAATGATTTAAAAATAAGATTTTATTGGAGGAAAAATTAGTTACATTTTACCTGATATTAAAGGGATGAATGTGAGAACTATATATCTCTTTTAATCGTTCTGGTTCTTTACAAATTTATTTGTAGGGTTAGATTGTCACTTTTCCTCATATTGAGCATTAACTTACAATATGAGTTGTCCTGCCCCATAATGATACAGGACCATGGTGTGCATTTACTTGTTACCTATTCACCCCCTACTGTGTATATGCTCTCATGGAACAGGTATTAGAGAGCAATACTATGTAACCCACTATACTGTAATAGGAAATTAACATAACGCAGTGCATCTGTACACCACTCCAGGAGTGCAATGTATAGGAACCATGTCTTATAGTGTGAAAGGTAAGTATGTACCACTGGCTAATACCAGTAACAGATTTACAACTGCCTGTGCCTGCTTCGCATCTCTGCTAATTTACATGTCAAGAGCTAAGTACTAGGTGCTCTATCTATCTCTAATTTCTCCCACCCACTTCTGTAGCAGAGTTGTGGGGACTGTCTGTGAATGGGCATCAAGGATGATTTATTATCCCTTTATGAGCTTTTCTGTCGACGTAGGTCACATTAAGATCTAGCTCTTACATGGGATTCCTTGTTGAATCATTGTAAGTAAGAGTCACAGAACCCAGCACCAAGTAACTAATCCGTACTGTCATCATGTGCAATAGGTGGAATACTTATTGGCTCTACAAGTACGTGAACCACTCTAGTGCTGCCATGCTCCTTCAGCCGGTGTCATGGGGGTACTGATCATTAAACTGACAAACATTGGATACAGTGCAACCACCATCTGCTAACTTGATATGGCGAGTTATACTGTTAAAAACATGACAACCCCTCTGAAGAAGGAAGGATCACACACACACACGTTCATACACACACGTATACAAACACAGCTATAGAACTAACAAGAAATAATGAGACAAATTCATGAGTTTGGCTAAGGTTATAGAGTGCTTTGATGCCCGTGAAACTTGCACTACAAAGCAGTGCTAAATAACTGTCAATTCATGGATTCGAAGGCCAGAAGACACCATTGTAGTCATCTAGTCTGACCTGTGTAAGACAGACCATGAAACATACCCCAATACTTCTGTAAAGGAGTTCTTACTCGCCACTTGGGCACCTATTTGTGCAGAAGTTTGGGGAATAGCACCACTTGGTCAGACACCCCTCTCTGTCAATTGCTCTGCAGCCCTGCAGCCCTTGATATATGTGAGAAGTTACAGTGTTTCCTCTTTATGACACAGTAGCTAGAGCTTTGTGGCTTAGTCTTTTGACCAGATCACTATCATTTTCCCCTTCTGCAGTATCAAGTGTCACTTGCATAATTTGTCTTGGTCAGTCCTCCAGTCCTAGGGGCTGGTAGGGGAACCTATGTCCACCCACAACTCTAGCTCCAGCCCAAGAACACTACAGCTAGCCGTCAAAGTCTGTTCCAGCCCAAACCACCCATGGTCTGCTTTCCACCCTGTCACTATCAGGTTTCTGCTCCATCACTCATCTAGGTGTATCCTTTCTTCAGGGCCAGAACCCCATGGCTTCTATTCTCCTCCTGTGCCTCCTTTCCCTCTCAAAGCCCAAAGAATGAGAGCAGGGTTTCACTGAGCAGCCCCTTTGCCTCTCACTTCCTGGTTTTATACAAGTTCCCTACCTCCTCCTACTCAGCTGGGTCCTGTCCTTCCTCAGTGCATGCTGATCAAACTAACTCTCCCTCAGCTAGGGTCTCTCAGGTTACTGAACCCCTCCCAGCCCTGTTAACTATTTCCAGGCAAATGCCTAGGACTTCCCTTAGCCAAAACATCCTATCTTAATTTTAAAACGTGTCAGTGATGGAGAATCTACCACAACCCTCAGTAAATTGTTTCAGTGGTTAACTACTGTTAAATTTTTGTGCCTTATTTCCAGTCTGACAGAAAGCAGAGGACAGAGACTAGGTTACAGAAATTCTCTTTACTGTAGTCATTCTGAATAGGAATTTACAAGTAGCTCCTTTGAAATAAACGGTATTATCTGTGGAATAAGAGGTAAATTTTTGTAGAGGACTAAAGGATTTAGGAATAAAAATTCTAGGGTATGTTTCCACTGCAGGACAACGTCAAATTAAGATATGCAACTTCTTCTACATTAATTGTGTAACTAAAGTCAAAGTAGCTTAACTCGGCTTTTGGCTTATTGTGCTTTTTGGAAGCACTCTTCCTTCGACTTCCCTTATTCCTCATGAAAGCAGGGTTACCAACATTGACCAGAGTGCCCCTCTCACTTTGAATTAGCTGTCTTAATTAGACAGCTAATTTGAACCCTGGAAGATCAACAGCGGAAGCTTTGATCTTCCCTCTGTGGTGTAGATGTACCCCTACTGAATCACATGAATAACGGATGTTGAATCTGGTCTACTAGAATGTGATGCATTCAGTTTTGTAAGGCATAAGTAGTTAAGTGACAGGGGCATACAAATTTCTGTAAACCTTTTTATACATTTTTCAGTGGATCGACACTGCAGGAATTGATCCACCAGCCTTCGATTTATTGTGTTTGCTGTAGACGTGATAAATCCAAGTGCTCCTGTTGATGCTGGCACTTCATCAGCCTTACAGTAACAGTCCACTTCTCTGGACATATATGTTTGCATTTTTAAATGTGATTATTCGAGAAGAAGAGCAGCCCCTATCAACCTTACAGCATGTAAGACATTGCAGTGACTATGTCAACTTCAGCTATTCTATTTGCGTAGCTAAAGTTGATCGACTATGCAGGTAAGTGTAGACAAAGCGTAAGTGCAGCGTTTGCTACTTTGCTATGTCTACACAGCAGCATTATTTTGGAATAATTGACATTATTCTGAAATAACAAAGTATGTTTACACAGTGATCCTATTATTTCAAAATAATTGTAAAATAACGGGATTTTTTCTCGGATTCCTGTAACTCTCATTTTACAAGGAGTAAGGAGAGTGGAAGGAAAAGTGTCTTCCTTCCACTTCCTGCTGTGTGAACAGCACAAAACGCCAAATTAAGCTATATCAACTCAAGCTATACAATTGACGTAGCCCAAGTTGCATAGCTTAATTTGACTTTCGCCCTGCTATGTAGATGTGCCCACAGTGTCCAACTGCAGTCTCAGTAACAGTGCAAGTCCTGTATCCTCCAAAATGTACACCCAGGTCTCTACCCTTGACTGAAAATTAGAGAGAGAAATTTGGGAGAAGCATTTTCAACATTCCATTCTATGAAGACTGTTTTAAAATAACAAAAAAGAAAAGGAAAAGAAGTGTTTTGTTGATCCATCACAATGGCCACCAGTGGTGGAAACAACTAATAAACTGAGGCTATGTCTACACTGAAGCCTTCTTCCGCAAAAGCTTATGCAAATGAAGAACAGAGTGGAATATCACCACGCTTCATTTGCATAATTAATTAGCAGCCACTTTTGTGCAAGAGGCTTTTGCACAAAAAGGAGATGTGTAGATGGCTCCTTTTTGTGCAAAACCCCTCTTTTGTGCAAGAGCTGGTTTTCCTCATTTTTTTCAGTTCTACATATCTCCTTTTAGCGCAAAAGCCTCTTGCGCAAAAGTGGCTGCTAATTAATTATGCAAATGAAGCGTGGTGATATTCCACTTTGCCCTTCATTTGCATAAGCTTTTGCGGAAGAAGGCTACAGTGTAGATATAGCCTGAGAGAAGAAAATAGAAAGTCAATGGTTGATATTTTAGTGCCATCTAAGGTAATATAAATCCCATTAATTTGAAGGAAATTATGTAATATGAGCCTAACTGTCATTGACGGATTTGAAAATTTCAGTCAATATCATTGTCTGCTATATAGATAATAATCAGTTCAACGAAGGTGTATATTTATGAAGACTTTGCAGAATCACTGAATGACATTTTAATATAATACATTAATTTAGACAAGAGCTCTCTTGTTTGAAATTATTTTTCATGGGTGGTTAGCACAAGAATACAATCAATGAATGCTATAGGTACATTAATGAAAACTTTTACCCCATTTTACTACCCAAACTTTCTCTTTTCCTCTACCAGGTAGCTACTTCAGTAATAACAACATAAAAAGCTATTACCAGTCCAATACTGGTGCTGTATTCTAGAATAATTACGTTTAAAAATGTGAACATATATTTCCAGAGATGTGGACTGCTACAGTTTCTCTAAAATACATCACTTTGAGAATACAGAAAAAGCAAACATTTTCAGAAGTGACTATTGATGGGGTTTTTTTTAATATCACAATCGAGACATCTTAAAAATTCCTTAATTTTCATAAAGTACTGAGCATTCACCTTATGAAAAGCAAATGCCTTAAAGCTGTTTCAAAACTCACACTCCAAAGTTGAGGCACTACAAATCACTAATCATTTTCTGACGATATTAGCCAGTCCAGCTGCAGTAAAATTCAGATGTGGTAGGCAGAATATTTTACCCTATTTTTGGTAGCATCTGAATTACTACTGTGTAATTTACCACTTAAAAATAGTTCAACCTTTCTGCCCAACAGTATACTACATGCACATAAAAACAAAATGTAAGTGAGCAAAACATGTGTCTGGAGTTGTCGGGGATTGTTTGAAAATTGAACCTGACAGATACGTTTGGAACTGGGAGAATATCCTTTTTCCTCCTTTATAGTACATTTGTGGCTGAACACTATTGTATGAACAAAATATGTTCTCTGCTTATCAATTTCCTAAGGGTGAGTGAAATGGTAACATGAGCATATATAGGCTGGTGCTACTAGAAATCTTGATGTAACAGAGTCAACTTTAAATTCTATATGGATTGGTACCAGGCGATCAATAACAAGTGATTGGATGTTGAGACAAAGTGACTCATATTCCAAGAATAAGGTAGGGCTGAATGAGAGATTTAGCCTCCTTTCACTGATGTGGTTGTGATTATACAGTGTCATCTAAAATACAGCCAGCAAAAGTTTGACTGTGAATACTTAACCAATGAAGTTTGACTGGGAATACTTAACCAATGAGCACAGCTGTATTTCCATTTGACAGGCAGCTGAATGTGCCAATGAGGGATTTGCAGGCACCCTGAGGTCTGAGATGTGACATGGAATCTGACACAAGAATTGGGAGCATTGCTGAAGATACACACTATCAAATGCAATCTACATGAGTCTGTTAGGTTTTTATCATTGGGAGATGCCACCAGATTCAAGTCAGGAATGAAAATTTGTAAGAAGCAGAAATAAAAAAGGAATCACTGAAGAGCAGTCACACCAGAGGCGTAATTAGACGTTCTGGTCCCCTCCACTTTTAACTAGTAGATACCCAAAAGAAGGCAGGGTGGGGAGTTAACTTTTCAAGCATATCCAATAATATTGTAACCATGGACATGGCCTAAAAAGATTGATCCTTGAAGGCTCTCTGACGTTCGGTATGCATCATAGTTGCTTCATTTCTAGCCTGTACAATAAATTATACTGTCCAATTATTCCGTGTTTGTTCTTTTAATTAGTTCTGTGCTGCTGTGCCCTTGATTGCATAATTCAATACACTCTGATATTGAAGGGAGTAATGCCATATAGACCATTCACACTGGAAAGTTCAATAAAGACTATCATGGAAAAAATTATTCGGCATCGTTCTTCAGGGTTGAAGAGCAGAGCTAGAACAGACTGATTTTCAACAAGCTCCTATTAAAGCAAGGTTAAAAAAGTTACAGGATTGGCTGGCTCTAAAGTATTTCACTTGGTAAATATTTTCCTAAACTGAAGAGTTATAATAATCACAATCAGAACAGGGTTCTGATTATAATAAATGCACGAATTTAATACTTCTCATGTAAATAGAGGTGAAAGAGAACTAGGGTTTGTCTACACAGGGATATCCAGAAAAATAAATCCAAATTAACAAAAGGAGTGAATTTTAAGTGGATTAGTTAAACCACATTTTTATATGGACAATGTTATTCAAAGTTAAAGCAAGTAAATTAAATTAAACCCAACACGCTTCTAATTCTGAATGAGCGTTTTCATATAGGGGATAAATGTGGTTTAATTAAGTAATTTCATAGTCACACCTTTTGTTAATTTGGATTAATTTCCCTGGATGTCCCCACACAGACAAGCTCTGAGGAACAGATTTTTCAGTTAGAGAGAAACTAGAATGAATAATGCAATCCTCAAGGAACAAGGAAGAGCCTAAATTCAGGGACTGAGGCCTGGTGTACTAGCCTACTACAACATTACAAATTTTGGTCAGTGGATGCCACCTTATATCAACCTAATCGTGTATGCGTCTATACTACCAGGTCCCTTCCACTGATGTAAGTAGCCTCTGATATGAGCTTAATTACTTCACCCCCAAGAGAGGTGGAGGGATTAATTTGATGCTGACAGGTTGTCAGAGAGTCAGTGTAGATACAGCATTATTTAAGTTGTCCGCATTAGCTTCCAGGAGATGTCCCACAATGCTGTACTGTGACCACTCTGGGGATCATTTTCAACTCCACTGCACAGTAGCCAGGTACACAAGAAACAGTCCCTTCCCTGTTAAAACCATGGGAACTTTTGAATTCCCATTTCCTGTTTGATCAGCATAGAGAGCTCACCAGCTTGGCTGATCATGGTGACTTTATGCCACAAATTTGCTCCAGCTTGAAGTACACAGGAGATGGTGGATCTTGTTGGCCTGTGGAGAGAAGAGTCTGGGCAAGCACAGCTCTGAGCAAGCAGGGGAAAACTCAGACACCCACAAAATGATCACGCAGAGCATAGGGGAAAAGGGCTACACCAGGGACACACTGCGGTGTTATGTGAAAATCAAAGAACTTCAGAAGGCGTACCATAAGGCAAGAGAAGCAAACAGTGGCCCTGCTCCATGGACATGCCAATTCTATGATGAGCTGCAAGTGATTCTCACTGACCCAAGCAGGATGGACATCTTGAGGGGCCACCTCAGGCAACAATGAAGAGGAGGCTTTGAACCAGGAAGAGGAGGAGGAGAATGGGAGACAAGCAAGTGGGGGATGCATTTCTCCTTGTGAGCCAGGAGCTTTTTTAATCTCATAGCGGTCCAGCCAGCAGCAGGATAGCACTGTGGTCAAGCAGGAAGCCAAGGAAGGCACCGTTGATGAGTATGAAAGGCCAATCAAACTGTAGGTTACATGCTCTTCTATTTTCTGTTTACTAGGAAGAAATTCTGATTCCCAGTGGCCCCTCCAACCATGCAAAGGATGCCCCCCAGAAAAATCTTATGTGCACAAGAATGACCTTTTGAGATCACCATGGAACACTCCAGGAAGTTTTAATGGAGGTATTGTGCAATCCTTTGCAGAGGGTTCCTGGGGCAGGTTGCCACAGTAAGGGTGCGTCTAAACAGCACAGTTATTTTGAAATAACAATGTGAGCATCTACACAGGAATCTGTTACTTCAAAATAATTTCAAAATAACTGGACAGCCTATATTGAAATCTGTAAACCTCATTCCACGAGGAATAACGCCTATTCTGAAATAGCTATTTCGGAATAGCAGCAGTGTGGACGCTTCACTGCAGCTATTTCGAAATATCTCCACCCCTGGGCCATACAGAATAATTACTCCCCAGTGCCTCCTGGGGCTCTAAATCGGGGTAATGTGTCTACATTAGGGGAAGCCTGCCTCTGACTAATTTTGAGGCTTCTCTGTAGTGTAGACGTGCTATTTCAAAATAAGCTATTTCAGAAAAAAATTCTGACATAGCTTATTTTGAAATAAGTGTGCTTTGCAGAAGTACCCTCAGATACTTTCCCATGCAATTCTAACATTAATTCTACTGGCATTGTTGTGGTAAATAGCATAGCAGCATCAGGACCACATCTGTACCAACGTACTTGCAGCATCTGCTCCCTTAATGCCACTGGATACTGTTACCACTTAGGGTCACCTAGGGGAGAGGTGGCAATTTTCATTACAAGTGTTCATACTGCAAACAATTGAACAGATGACCCCTCTACCCATGGTGACTTCATGGTCCCTCAAACTCAGTTTCCCCCACATGATTGTGTGGCAGGGATTGGGTAGCAGGGATTGCTGTTGACCTAAGAACCTGCAAGCACATAGCAACAGGTACCATTAGCATTAAGGGAAATTGGGGAGTTTCTACTGTTCTCTTGCAGCCTCATAACAACAGCCCTCCTGGAGCCACCTGTGACAAAGACCGCACTTTGGGAGGCTCAGTGCTGGTCCCCAGTCTCTGTGCACTATCCCATATTGCTATGGGAAGGAGGCATTACTCACCTGCCCACCTGTGCTATCAATATGGTTTGCCCACAAATTGTAGAATAAAGTCCATTGTTGATGTTCTTATGCCAGGGGTGGGCAAAATTTTTTGCAGTGGTCCACTTCACGAATTGGGGGTAATGGTCCTGGGTCAACTCTGCCACAGAAGGGGTGGGACCTCAGGCAGAAGATGCAGGGTTTTGGTCAGAAGGAGTGGTTCCCTCTAGACGCTACATGCCCTGGGTAAGAGAAGGAGGCTTTGCACATTCCCCAACCCCCAGGCCAATCAAGATCCAGGGACAGGGAAGTGCGCAAAGCCATTTGCTGTTCAAAACAGCTGGCCGCTCCCTCTAGGTGTCAGGAGGAGGGCCACTTTGAACAGCAGTTGACTTTGTACACTCCCCCACCCTGGGTCTTACTTGACTAAGGGCAAAAGCATGGCAGGGTGGCCCTGGGCCAGATTAAACAGCTTAACATGACGGATTTGGCCAGATCTTGCCCACCCATGTCCTAGGCTATACTCACTGTAGCTGGAACAGCAAACTAGTTCATTTAATAGCTAAAGATACTGATTATGATTATGAGTGATATTTAAGTACAACTTGTATTAGACCTTGAGTGTACACTGACAAGAGCTTTACATGTCTTAGAATGGGAAGTTTGGCTTTCAGCTCATCCTCCCTATCGATGAAGAGGCATTCCTGTATTAGAACAGAGAAAAAAAGAACAGCGATGACATGTTCAATGGGAAAATGAATGCCCCTGGGAGAGTGGACATGTGTCTTTAACATATGGACAGTGGAAGAGCAGCTCAGGAGAATGAGACACTGTGAGATATCTGGTTGAGCTTTAGGGGAAACAGCTTTAGGATACACTTTCTTGTACAGCCCATGCAGAATGGCCTGCAAATATCATCATATTCCCTTGGCCTTCCCCAAAAAGTCCCAAAAGGCAGGAGATGGGGGGAATACAATATCAGTGTGTGTGTGGGGGGGGGGAGGGTGGATACAATATCCCTTGTACTCAAAACCAGCGGAGGGTGCTAAGAACAAAAGATGGCCATTCAAAGACCTTGAGTGGGCAAAACTACCGTGCTTTTACAGACAAGCTGACTTGCTTTTCCTCCTCCCAATTTTATCACACCATATGTCTTTCCCTGGCCTTTCAGTGTCTTTGTGTTTGTGGAATAAAAGTCAGTGTTTTGAGAAGGAAATACTCTATATTCCAAAATGGAAGTTGGCGACAAGAGGAGGTATAAGGAAATTGATGTGATGGTATGGGAAGGCACAATGCAGATAAGCCTTGCATATTGCTGCCTGCCATTACTGAAATCGATTTTCAAAGCCTCCCGGTTACTCAGTGCTCCTTGCTGGTCTTTTCTTATTGCCCTGGTATCTGGCTGCTCAAAATTAGCAGAAAGCTTATCTAACTTCAATCCCCACCCCTGGAAACTTCTCTCCCTTTGCCTCTCAGATAAAATGGAGCAGGCAGCCAAAACAATGGAGATATTGTTTCCACTGAGATCTAACCTAATAAGTAACCTATGCCGGTGACCTTTCAAATGCCCAAAGGCACATTTCACCACCATTCTGTACTTGCTTAGCCTATTGTTGAACTACTCTTGCCTACTGTCCACCTTCAGAATCCATGGGACCAATGAGTAGGCTGGGTCCCAGGAACACTATTAGCATTTCATCATCAATGGGTATTCTGGGATTGGGAAAGAAAGCCCTTGCTTGAAGTTTTCTGAAATACTTGTGTTTTTAAGCCATTCTTCCATTCTCCCATGTGACAATGCTTTGGTTCCAGAAGGTATTGCAAGCTCTCCTGAAAACTTCCTGCAGCTAGTTGCTCTCTGAGATAGTTACCCAAAGTGCATTGCTCTCTGCATCAGTGCAAATGCTGCTAATGAGAACATACTCCATCCACACAATGAGCATGGTATGGACACGTCCAACCAACTTAATTGTTGTGATGGCAAGTTGTCAACTTAAATTAAGTCAACTTCACTTTCTAGTGCAGATATGTCCTTCAACTGACATGGGACTCTGATAAGGGAGATTAGAATTTGAGAAGTCTGTTACATGTGAAAGGAGAATTTAGTTAGTTAATACCTGAGGGTATGTCTACACTAGAAAGTTAGTTCGAACTAACGGACGTTAGTTCGAACTAACTTTCCTATGCGCTACACTAGCGCTCCGTTAGTTCGAACTTAATTCGAACTAACGGAGCGCTTAGTTCGAACTAGGTAAACCTCATTTTACGAGGACTAACGCCTAGTTCGAACTAGCTAGTTCGAACTAAGGGCTGTGTAGCCCTTTAGTTCGAACTAGTGGGAGGCTAGCCCTCCCCAGGTTTCCCTGGTGGCCACTCTGGCCAACACCAGGGAAACTCTATGCCCCCCTCCCGGCCCCGGACCCCTTAAAGGGGCACGGGCTGGCTACGGTGCCCGTGCCAGGTGCAAGCCTGCCAGCACCCAGCTAGCAGACCCTGCACCTGGCACGGCACAGAGCCACCCACCCGATGCCCCCCAGCCCACCCCCTCTTGCCGGGACCAGGCTGGCGGCTCCCAGGAGCTTGCCCTGGACCGCAAGAGGCGGGCACCTTCCTGGGCTAGTGCGGACATCGTGGACCTCGTCCACGATCTCCGCACTAGGCACAGGAAAGTGGCCGTCTAGGGCAGGAGAGCTGCCAGCCTGGCCACCCAGGACCAGGTGTGCATGAAAATCAAGGGGGTCCACTGAGACCCCCGACACTGAGCCCTGAGCTTACAATGGCCGTACTGGGTCAGACCAAAGGTCCATCTAGCCCAGTAGCCTGTCTGCCAACAGCGGCCAACCCTAGGGACCCTGGAGGGGATGGACCGAAGACAATGACCAAGCCATTTGTCTCGTGCCATCCCTCTCCAGCCTTCCACAAACTTTGGGCAGGGATACCACTCCTACCCTCTGGCTAATAGGACTCCATGGACCCAACCTCCATCACTTTATCTCACTTCCCTTTCAACTCTGTTCTAGTTCTAGCCTTCACAGCCTCCTGCAGCAAGGAGTTCCACAGGTTAACTATTTGCTTTGTCAAGAACAACAACTTTCTCTTACTAGTTTGAAGCCTGCTACCCATTCCTTTCCTTTGGTGTCCTCTAGTCCTTCTTTATGGGAACTCAGGAAGAACTTTTCTGAATGCACCCTCTCCACCCAACCCCTGCTTTTAGAGACCTCTATCCTGTCCCCCCTCCGTCTCCTCTTTTCTAAGCTGAACAGTCCCAGTCTCTGTAGCCTCTCTTCATCTGGGACCTGTTCCCAACCCCTGATCATGTTAGTTGCCCTCCCCTCTCCCAGCCTTTCTCTTCCCCTCTCCCACCTCCTTTTCCCAGTCTCCCCCAGTTTTGTTCAATAAAGACAGAGTCAATGTTGGAAGAAACGTTATCTTTATTTTGTACATCAATAAGAAGGGGGGCTAGGGAAGGGCAAGTGGAAGGAGGTGAGGGAGGAATGGGGTACGAGCCCCCGATGGGGAGGACTGGGCTGGCTCTGCGGGCTTCTGGGGGTGGAAGCTCTCCTGCAGCCCCCCAATTACTCCCTCTCCCCAGATGGCAGCCTGCGGCAAGTGCAGCCGGGCTGATGGCCGAGTGGTGTGATGTGCCCAGTGTGGGCACTCAGGGCACTCCAAGCCAGAACTTCTTTGCAAGCGGGGCACCCCTTAGAACTGTGTGTCCGGGGTGGGGGTCGGGACCCTTTAAGCGCAGCCCTCGGCTAGCCTGAGACAGCATCTCCATGCTCTAAGTCCTCCTTTTATGCCCTGCCGGCACTGCTTCCGGCCATCATTAAGCCCTGTTCAGAGTCCACTCAATGTGGACTTACTAGTTCGAACTAGCAAAACGCTAGTTCGAACTAGTTTTTAGTTCTAGATGCGTTAGTTCGAACTAGCTAGTTCGAATTAACTAATTCGAACTAAGTTAGTTCGAACTAGCGCTGTAGTGTAGACGTACCCTGAGAGAGGGGATTAGGCTGCATAATCTACCAATCAGAGTTTATTAACTAAGGATCCATCCTACCTGGATTTTCAAATGGTGTGATTCATTAGACAAACAAACAATGTCACATGAGTTAAGCTTTTTGAAAGTCAGGCAAACAGTAATCCTTGAGTAAATATATTGTCTTCCTCTTAATTGTGTAATTAAAATTGGAGAAATAAGTTATTTTAGCACTGTTATTGCAATGAATTAGTATACACACACATACCTGTATTTCTTTCAGTTCTTCAGTGTCTTTCTCGAGAGTTATTTAACTCTTACAATAGAAAAATAATACAAAAGAATTTAAATGTACGTGGTCCTTTTGTCAACAAAATCATTACAAGGAAGGCAGGAAGGCACTGAAAAATTACAGGGAGTAACAGATTAATGAATTAAGATACAAATCTACGGCTCTTAGGAAATTTTGAATAAAGTGTTCCTCCCGTCCCCCCCAAAAAACTTTTTGTTTAAGAAAATTCCATTTGGATGAATTTATCAAAATGTCCTGTTGTGTTCCCTCCCTCTGGGGCATCTGGTATTGGCCATTGTCAGCAGACAGGATACTGGGCTAGGTGGACCGTTGGTCTGACTCAGTATGGCATTTCTTATGTGAGGATTACCTTATGTTCTTATGCCCTATTTCAAGATTTTCTAAGTGAAAAATCTGATTAGTCTAGTTTGAAGCAAATTTTCATTCTGAAACTTAATATAGAATAAAAATAACATGGTCAACATGAAATGAAAAAGTCGCAAATGATCAAAATGAAACATTTTGATCAATGAGAACCATTTTTTTAAAATTGCTTAACGCACATTTTCAAGATTTCAATGTTTTCTCCCAATCTGGGGCAGGAAAATTTAGGACAGGTCAATCATTTTCTCGTGATGGGGGTGGGGCTTTAGTGGTGGTACCCCCTTAAGAGAGCCCTTTTTATCCCTGGGCTTTGAGCTGTAGTTCCTAAAGCTCTTTTCATAATTCATCCCTGCCTATTACAAACTATTTATAAATGTACTCTTTATAGAAAGTATCTGAGGGTGTGTCTAGACTACAGGGTTTGTCAACAAAAGTGGACTTTTGTTGACAAAACTATACCTGCATCTACACTGCCACTGAGTTCTGTCAACATAACATCAACAGAACTCAGCAGTTTTGTCGACGGCGTTAAACCTCATTCTACAAGGAAGAATGCCTTTTGTCGACAGAGTTCTGTCGACAGAAGGCATTATTGCATCTACGCTGTCCTTTGCGTCTACAATGTCATGTCGACAAAGCGGCTTGCTTTGTCGACAGAACTGGATGTAGTCTAGACGCTCTTTATCGACAGAAGCTTTGTCAACAGTATCAGTCGACAAAACTTCTGTCAACAAAAGCCTGTAGTCTAGACCTATCCTGAGTGACTTGTCTAAATAAAAACACAAAGGTGATTCTTAAAAAAAAAAAAAAATCCCTTCCTGTAAGAAGCACGAAAAAAAAAGTCTTTTACACACTTGAATGGGCTCTGCCATTTGGTTTGTATTGGAACCCAGCATACTAATGGTAAACTACTTTGCCATTCAGGTGGAACTTAAGCATTAGTTGTAAGGCCATCTGAACATGGAGTAGGCTTCTAATATATCATCATTTAAATTACAGAAACACCTGTGCTAAAAATCTTTGTGCAGATCCACTATGAAAACTCATAATGTTTAGCGGTCTGCAACATTCTCCCTTCATTACCTAAGATGAACCATCAAAGGGTTGCACAGAAACTCTGTTCCAGATACTGTTTTAAGGCCAAAAATTAACTATTACCATGTACAAAGGATGATAGACATTCTGCACCTATATTCTTTATTTAGCAGCATTTCACTGAGCACACAAGGCAGTTTTTATTACATGCCAGTGAAATAATTACGCAGACAAATCTGGTTTTTAATCTGAAAATCATCCCTACTGCAGCCAAGAGCAGTGCAAGCATAAGACAGGTGTACATTAAATGAGCAGGTGAAAAATAAATATGAGGGTGAAGAGCTGGAGGTTGTTTGTCTCATTGCGAGGCATGTGCATACAAGCATCTGCCTCATACTGGTTTTGTTTTTACAAGCATTTTTATGTGGATTAGATATGCAAGGAAAAAACTCCCAAGGAGAATGTGAGATGACACATGGAAGATCTGAGTTCTTGGAAATTCACAAATTAACAGCCAGTCACCTAGTAGGACTGTCTCTTCCTTCTGAATCTAAAGTAGCTCATTAGGGTAGTGACAAGAAGGGAGTCTAAAAATAAAGTTTAAAAATTGTGCCCTCCAGCTGGTGAGAACAAATGAAGTTAGTGAAATAATGGAGAGAGAAGGTGAGTGAGGTAATATATTTTATTGAACTAACTTCTGTTGGTGAGAGAGACAAGCTTTTGAGCTTACCTACAGAGCTCTTCTTCAAGTGAAATAATGTCAGGTAATTCTGAAAAGAGGCTGCTTGTCCAGACTTCATTCTCAAAAATGATCTGAGCTGGTGAAGGATCAGAGTGACAGAATTTAAGCCACAAAACAGTCCCATGAAAGGCTTGGGGTTTTGCTACAGATTTAATTTGTTTTACAGTGCAATACTTCCAAGATGAATAGGGACGATAACATTTCGCATAGAGAGAATGGGTGGACACATTTCTTAAATGCGTCTCCAAACATGTAACCTTATATCAGTAATGAAAGATCAGCTCTCTGCAAAGCAAAATGTGGTCTCATCTGCAATGGCTGCCTTGGGTAGCATCTGACATTCCTAACAGCACTGGGAAAAGCTGTGATACATCCATAAACACAACATTATAGAAAGGAAACTTAAAAGGCCAAAAAGAAAAACCAAGTGTAAAACAGGAAAACAAAACTCCACTGATGGCAAAGGCATATATATTTAGTATTCTCAAAAGGGGGATTTTTAAAATTACTTTGATGTAATACATTTACTAAGGTGTCAAAAATAGTGATGTGTCTTTTTTTTTGTACTGATTCAGGATAGACATTCTATGAGATGGTCACAAAAACTGTTACAGACAATAAGTCCCTTTATAATGGGCGGGAGAATCTTTTATTAAGTGAGAAACAATCTGTTATTTTCAGCAAGAGCGATGGCCTAAACTTAATGTTTCTCTGAGTGCCAGATATTTCCTCCAGTGAAGTCAATGGTTATTTGATCAGGTTCTGATTACAAAGGTTGTTTCCCTTAAGTCTAGCCCCTTAAGACTCCTGTGATCCCAAGTGTCTAAAAGTAAGACAGCTGTTAATTTTCCACAAACATCTAAGACCTAAATGTAATATAGCTTCCCCCCATCATGACATTCCAGATTACATCAGTAGTGCCATAAATCCATCCATGAAAGATTCATTAAAGAAACAATAGTTAATTTACTGACTATAGCGCTATATCCAGTGGAGATTGGCCATGAATCGGAAGGTTATAATCATCTTAAAAATAAGAGTTATAAAGCAATTTTCATATTGATAGCACTTTTGAAACATTAGCTACCTAATTAGTAACTTCACCTCTCTGCTTTGCTAAATGTTGCATCCATAGATGACAAATTATGGCTGCCCCACAGCAGATTAACAACAGGAAAATAAAAGGGCGAGGAAAAGCTCCCTACACATTTTGTGTACAGGCAGTCCCTGACTTACACGGATCCGACTTATGTCGGATCCGCACTTACGAACTGGGCTTTTCTCACCCCGGAGCTCACGGGCGGCAGGTCGCCACCCGTGTCCTCTGGGGTGAGAAAAGCTTCTCCCGGTCTCCCTGGTCTGCTGGGGGGATGGTCCAGCAAAGCCGCTGCACCCCCCCCCCCCCAGCAGACCAGGGACACCCGAGCAAAGCCGCCACCTGGGCGGCTTTGCTCGTTTGCCCGGGAGCAAAGCTGCCCAGGCAGCAGGACGGGTTGTACGTAACCCGAGGACTGCCTGTACTTTTAGCCTAGCACTTTTTCTCTGACGGTGCATCTATAATGCACTGTTATTTCAAAGTAACTAGCGTTATTCCAAAAGAACAATGTAAGCATCTACACAGCCACTCTGTTATTTTCAAATAATTTCAAAATGACAGAAGGCTTATTCCGAAATCTGTAAACCTGATTCTAGGAGGAATAACATCGATTCCAAAATATCTATTTGAAATAAGGTGTGTGTAGATGCTCCACTACTGCTATTTCAAAATAGCCCCTCCCTAGAACAATTCTAATGTTCCTCCCCAATGCCTCCTGGGGTTCTAAATCAAGATAGCACATCTACATTAGGGAATCCTCCTTGGACTAATTTTGAGGTTTCCCTTCAGTATAGATATGTTATTTTGAAATAAACTATTTTGGAATAACTATTCCGGAATATCTTATTTAGAAATAAGTGTGTAGTGTAGGCATACCCTGAGTCTTCACTGACTTGAATCTTGTGCAGTTAATGGCAACTGTGCAAAATATGTATAAAATGGGCCAATCATATGTTCAGATAAAGGTGAAGGGATACCTCTCGGTGTGAGAGCTTCATTCCTTGGCCTCTGAAGAATCTTCCAAATGGATTCCAATATTCAAAGACAAATTATCTATGGAAACTTGAAGCACCAGGATCTAAGTCAGGAGTGGGCAAATACTTCCTGGATTTGGTCCACCAGGTTTAGCTTCTGGCGGGCCTCCGGACAGTCGTAATTACCTGTACTTCCGTGGGTACGAGGCATCACAGCTCCCATTGGCCACAGATCACCATTTCCAGTCAATGGGAGCTATGATGGTCTGTACCCATGGAAGCACAGATAAATATATTGGCAGCAACCCATCAAGGGCTAACCCTGGTGAACCACTGCCGTTCTATTACCCACCTGTGATCTGGGTTGTGAATTCAGTTATTGATTTAAGAAACATTGGATGTCAAGGATCCACTCTTTGTTTCTGCCAAAGACAAGACTAATAAGAAGTCTGTCTTGACAGTTAACCCTAATCCAAATTACAGAAGATCTTAAATTAATTGTCTATGGTTGGGAATCAGGAATTTTCAAGAACTGCGCTAATGCTAGTGTGGCAAGTCATCACTAGCTTAGGCTTTCAGTCTTGTGTCCTTTACAAATGTCACCAGCTTATTTTCCTTAAAGTTTTTTGCTCATGTTTAGATAAAAATAATTAAGAAGTTGTTCTCCCCATTTTACAAGAAAAATTGCTTTCTGGGTTAAGAGCACTTTTGCTGGCTTCCAGCCTTATCATTATAGGCTTGATCCAAAGCTTTCAATGTTAAAGTGAAGTCTCCCATTCATTGCTGTGTTCAGAAGTTATAGATTCTTGAAAATGGGACTTAATGTTCATTAGAATTATTTAACACCCTTAATTGTAGCATCTGGACACCAATGCATTTAATGCATTAACTTGCAGTTAATGGTTGGAAATTCTGACATTAAAACTTGTTATACATGTTAAATGATTTAATCTTAATGAATCATCATGAAGGTTATTTAATTTTTTCTGTTATTTCACTAATTGCTGATTATTTGTTTTAAATCTTGAATGATTTTGTAAACTTACTGGTGTTTATTTATTTATTCACTTATTTTGTTTTGCTGAAGAACACAGATTTTTAGAAGACACGGGAAAGGATGTCAAAGATGCAGACGAACTACATGATTGCAGAAAGCAGTCAGAAATGTTAGACAACACACAAACATACAAACAGACAATGGGTGATAGCAAAGAAAAGGGAGAGTGATCCACTGTATCAAAGGTAGCAAGAAGATAAGGGAGGATCAAAACTAGGCTATCACATATAATCAGGAATTGATTCTTCAAGCCATCAGTGAGAGTGGTTTCAATGGAATGGAGACAGTTAAATGCAGATAGGAAGGACTACCTGGTGACTGGATAGGAGAGAACTAATGCAACCATTTGTAGACTTTAAATGTGGAGGCAGAGAGAGGGAGAGCTAGATAGACTCAAGGGCAAGGTTTTTTTTAAGGATGGGGGATTCAGAGGCAGTTTGCATGCAGTAGGTATTGAACCAGAGGAAAAAGGAAATGTTCCTGGTGAGGGTGAGCAATGGGGGAGGGGAGGAGGCAGGAGAGGTCGAGGTCCGTTAGTATGGTGGACAGCAAGTATTACAATTGAGGAGATGAATGGAGAGATTGGCAAAGGCCTGGAAAGAAGAGAAGGACTAGAGTCAAAAATACTAAACAGGCAACAGGGAATTTTGGGAATCTGACTCAGTGAAAGTGCTGAATTTCCATGGTGTTTTGAGATTTCCTCCAGAGACATACAGCAGCAGAGGAAGTGAATGTGAGGTGTGACTGTCTACTCCTGCATATGCTTAATTCTAGTAAAAAAATGGAATTCAATGTTTGCAGGATTTAGCCCTTGTGTCACTCTGGGATGATTATCTATTAATATATATTGGCTGTAATTGACATTACGGTCTTTATAGAAAGTTCCATTAACTTCTTTACTGGTTTGACTTTGGCTTTCTACCTATTACAAGCAAACTTTTGTTTAGATTCTTAATGAATTGCCCTTGTTTGACCCTGATTTGTCTGTCTTCATGGCTGAAATATCACAGAATATGTTTTTGTAAGGAAAAATAGTTACCATACCATGATTTAAAATATTTAGTGGGATTTAAGATCAATATAAGAAGCTCTGATATGTTCTTTACAGAAAGTCAAGTGGATGAAATCCATGTCTTAATTGCTCACCAGAGTTGAAACTCTGGCGGAAAAGTCACAACCACTTTAACTTGAAGTCCATTTTCATAAGTCACCATTTCAAAATTTTATATCCAAATATGAAAATCAAACATTTGTGCTGCCTAGTGGCAGCTTTTTTTTTTTTTTTTTTTTTTTTAAATATAGGTCAGTGAATGACTGGGCTTCATAGGGCCTCACTTGGAATCTAGGTTCTGCTCATGTCTAGGTTCTGTTACTGAAAGTGCTATTTCTCAAAAATACGTTACTGAGGTCCCTCAAACAATTATAGAGTGATGCGATTTGCTTGTCCTTACAAATATATTAAATAAATGTATTACACATCTACCAGATTCCTAACTTTCCTAACTGTATTTGATCATTAACTTTGAGCATCTTAACATAGTGCTAAAACCCACCCACAAACAAGACATGACAAATATTCCCAAAACCTTTGTGAATAAACATAATTCCATGATAATGTGTTTTAGGCAAATTTCATTCATTTTGATTTTTCTAAACCCTAAGCTTTGCAAATCTTGTAGCTAAAATAAGAAAAATCCATGACTGTAAGACAATCAGCAGCCAAATGTGTTAGATGTCTTCCATTTATTATTAATGTGACAACATTCTATGTAACAGCAACAGTGCAGGCAAGTAAGGGGTTGCCATGGAGATAAGTTACTCAAGATGCAGCTAAAAATACTCCCCCTCCTCTCTGACTGTAATAAATATTGCATTATATGAAAGCTAACAATGATGATATCAAATGCTATCTCTCAACACATTTCCAGCTGTGAGCATTATGGCTATCTAATGGATTGCCGGATGGTCACATTGAATTTGTCATTTGTGTATTTGCAACTTTTTTTTTTTCTCTCCAAAAGGGTTCATCATTACATGGTGAAATTTTAGAAGACAGCTGTTGATATTATTAGGACAAAATATTACTCTGAACTCCCAGGTAAATTTCATACACAATTATGGGTTTGTGGATCGAAGCTGGTGTCACAAGGGGAAACTATAGCTAAATTGAAAAACAAACATATGGAAACATTATAATAACTTCTGAACAAGGTAACTGGGACTTCTTAGGCCCTGGCTCCAATATTTCTGGTTGTGTATTGGGTCCTATGTTCATTACACACCAGGCACTTTAAGATTAGGGAGGAAATTAAACATTGGCTGTTAGTGTCAGAAATATTATTAAATGTTCTTATGTACTTTTTTTTAATAATCTCTTGGGTTTCAAGTAGGTAGGCCTTTATGTGAGTTGTTCAAATAGGAATAGACTTTACAACATATGTAATAAACAAAACAAATATGATCATGTTCATTGACCTCAACAGAAAATGTTGAAAGCCTGATACTTTATGTGAAGTAGAACTTCTTCATTAGACTCAAACAATCTAGGAAGGAGAAAATAACCTTTTTTTAATAAAGATTATTCAATCAACTTTAAGATGCTCTAAAAATAAAATATTTACTTGAGTAAGGAACACAAACCATCCCCACCTTTGTCTTGAAATTGACAAAAGTTACTTTTCTCTTATCATGTCTCAAAGGGTACATCTAGACTGCTTTGTTCTTTCGGGATACAAGAAGTATTCCAAAATAGCAATGCCATGTCTTTAAAAGCGCCCGCTATTTCCGGAAATAGCAGGCATATATTCTGACATCCCTGTAACCCTTGTTCCACGAGGGTTAAAGGATTTTTCAGATTAGTGCCTTATTTTGAAACTTGGTGCTGTATAAACAGCACCAAATTTCAAAATAAGCTCTTTTGATTTAGACTCGGAAAAAGCTACGCAATTTGCATAGCACAAATTGCATAGCTTATTCCAACAGAAGGGTGCTGTCTAGACACACCCAAAAATACTCTTGATGCTAACCTCTTAATTTATCTTCTTTGTGAATAAAAGTATTTTATAGACTCATCAGTGTTAAAGATGGAAAAATCTAGTAAGTTTTCCTATTTATTGCCTTGAATCGAGGATTGATCTCTAACAGACATTTGCTAGTGAGTCCTTCAAAATTACAATTTCAGTGACAATGTTTTTGACTATAGTCTCCCATTCCAATCACCTGTACTGAAAACTCTTTCTCACATATAACATGGCTTTGGGGTGCTTTTGTTGTTTGTATTTTTCCAGCTGAATAATAAATCTCTTAGATAATGAATATGTGCAAAACCAAAGAAATGTTCCTCAACAATCAAGGAGGAAGTACCTTGACCTTTCTTGAACTACAGGATGATCTCAATTTGTTGAATATTGCTTGGCAAAATGCTGCCAGAAGACTAGCCCAATGTCACATAACATTTTGCAATGGGTGACAGATGTATTGACCGCCATATGTCATTGCTACTTCCCTCTCTACAATTGTTTTTAGACTTACCCATGTGTATAACATTTCCTTTGCTGTTTAAACTAGAAGAGTGACTAGTTTAATGAGTCTCTTTGTTCTGTTCATGTAGCATGGCTAACTGTTTATTTTTATTTTTGTGTCTCATCACCACATCGTCGTCTTCTTTGTGCTCAGACCCATTCTGCTAATGATTTTATCACCAAAAATTATATGCTAAGCTCCATTGCTTAGTCAGGCCTTAATTCAGGAAAAGAACCTAAGCACATGATTAACTATTTCTATATGGAGCAGCCTAGAAGAATGTGTCTAAAGTTAGATTTGTGCCTAAATGCTTTCCTGACTATGACCTCTTGATTTATGGCCTAGCTAAAACTCATTTTGTCTCTATGCATTTACATGAGGGCAAAAGTCTACTTGGGTGGAGTCTACTTGGGTAGTTGCAGGATTCATGCTCAGGACACAAGCTTTTGATGCACCACATTTGATGAAACCACATTCTTATGTATCACCAAGAACTGAACATACTTTTGGTGTCATATAAATATTACTAATAGTAATAATTAACAGATAATTTAGCTCATGTAATATGTGCTTCAAGTTCAGGAAATCCTGAATTTATCTGTCCACCATATGTATGCAGCTTATATTCACAACAAACCTGCGGCCTATGCATGAAGCCAAAGCATGAACCATGTAATACAGTGAATGAATAGTTTCTCAGCAATTTCATGCTTCGTCCTGTATATATCATTGTCTATTTCAGCATTTGAAGCTATAACTGTTCTTATGTTGTTATTTCTCCATTGACTTTATGTAAGTTCACTGCAGGCTATTCAGTTCTTACTTCTTTTCAAATGAAAGTGATTGTGCTTGCTGTATGGATTTTTACAGGCACCACTAAGAGTCTATAGCTTTTTCAGAACATCGTACTTTAAGTGGTTCTAAACTTGTCACACCCCTTTGTACATAGAATTGTAGTGGTCTTATATGATACTGCAGCTGGAGAAACCTCAAGAGGAATGCTTCTAAAGTAGGACTCCCTTTCAGATGTTGTTTAACAATAGCCATGTGTAACACGGGCTTTTCTTTGCGTAGAAAAAAAAAATCACCCCTTCATTGTTCACACCTATTAAAAATCATAATCACATTATAATTTGGCTTAAATATATGAAAATAAAAGTTTCTTTTGCTGTCAGTCATTTTTCTAGTTTGCATATAAGCTATTCTATAGTTACTTATGTAATAAATTGGGGGGGGAATAAGGGCAAAATAAATATGTTTAGTTTTAGTTTTGTTCATGACTACATTAGGATAATCTTTTTAAAAACAAAATGAAACCAAAACCCCAAACAAACCACAAACACTGAGACTGAATGATTGTTATAAATAGTTATTCATTTAGTATGTGTCTGTACAGCAAAGTTATTTCGGAGTAACAGCTGTTATTTCGAAATAGCTCTGTGAGCCTCTACACATCTTTTTGAAATAATTGCAAAAATAAAAGATGGCTTATTCTGACTTCTGTAAACCTCATTAAAACAAAGATGATGCTTATTCTGAAATAGCTATTTTGAAATAAGGCATGTGTAGATGCTCCACTTCTGCTATTTCGAAATAGCCATTCTAAGTTATTCTTCTTGGGACTTTAAATCAAGATAGCTTGTCTATATTAGAGAAGCCTGCATCGGACTAATTTTGAGACTTCCCTGATGTGCTATTTCGAAATAAGTCACATTTTAATTTGGACCTATTACCCTTGCTTTTCCTACCCTTTACTGGAGCAATCCCCACTGACAGTGATCTGAAACAAAGATGAAGCACTGGTGAGTAGATACTGGAATGTGGTGTACAGTTTTAGTACTCACAGTGTAAAGAACACTGAAATTTTGGAGAGGGCTGAATCTCTCTAGTCCGACACCCTTGGGACTTGACTGGTGACAAACCAGAGAATGTACCGGACCATGGGAGGTCAATATTGTTTAGCTTCATTACCAACATTTCCAGTGCTCATTGGCCTATTAGATGTTTAGGGGTAAATTAGAGCTAAATAACAGCCCAGATCACTAAGAGCCAGGACCGGTAGCTGTAAAGAAACCTTATGGGACCACAGGAAACTTGGTCACAGCCATAACAAGTGGACATCCAGCTAACAAAAATCATGCCAGACCACAGATGTTGCTGGACTGAAGAATGCTGGACTAGAGAGGGCCAACCTGCAAAATGGTTTGGTGGCTGCAAAAAAGAAAACAGGCCTGGCAGTTTGAGACTTAAAGAGGTCACTCTATTTAGCTTGAGAGGTGAGTTGATTACATTCTTCGTGAGGAGAAAATAAAAGATATGAAACTGTGCTTTAGTTTAAAGTGAGAAAAGTATAACCAGGACCTGAAGGACCTGAAAGCTGGAGCCAGACTGATTTAAATTAGGCATTAGTTACAACATTCTCGACTGTGAATGAGTTGGAGCTACCTACGAAGGGAAATACTGGATATTGCCTTTCTTAATGTCTTCAGATCTGGACTCAAGGCCTATTTAGAACAGAAAGGTTTGTACTTAAACCAAAAATAAATCATGATTTAGTCAAATGCAAGTTATTGGGGTCAATACAGAAGTAAAGTTTAGGCACTAAAATAATATCAAACTTTATTTCATTGACTAGACACACACAGTATTTAGAATTACTGTTTAACTTAACTATTTAGCAGATACTCTGGTCTGAGTGTTAACCTCTTTCTAATTGCTAGGTAACAGTGTCCTGCCCTAATGGTATTTGGGCCCATAAGCATGTTCTAATAATCAGTGTTTCTGTCTCATATCTGGATTATATCTTATATCTGGAGTGTATTGGCAAAAGAACATATTGGTGGGAAGGCATAACATTGTTTGTGAGAACTACAGGAAACTCCATTTTGCAATTTTGCCCTTTTCAGACTCTCCTCAAACCATTTTCTTCAATTCTCATAATTTAAAGAAATAATTAATAATTGTCTTTTCCCCCGTTAAATCATATTTAATCATTAGAAAAAGTAAGACTACATAGCAAAAACAGTTTAATTCCTTATACTACGGTGTATTAATTGAATTATATAATATTCCTTTAAAGCAAATGCATAGAATAATTAGAGGCTGTTCTTGAAACCAAATGACTAATTGAACTGATATGAGCCAGATATACAAGTTTCACCAGGAATAAGCACCATCTTAGACAATCGCTGACAGTAATTTCTCTAAACTGCTCTTAAAAATCTTCAATGATGGAGATTTCATAACCTCCTTAGGGAATTTATTCCTGTGCTTAATCACCCTGAAAAGTTTTTCCTCTTGTCCAATATAAACCTCATTTCCTGAAATTTAAGTCCATTGCTTCTTATCCTATAATCAGAGGATAAGGAATATATTTTTTCTCCCTCCTCCATGTACCAACCTTTTATTTACCTGAAAGCTGTTATCATGTCCCCTCTTAGTCTTCTCTTTTCCAGACTAAAGAAAGAAACCTAATTCTTTCAATCTTCCCTCATAGGTCATATTTTCAAGACCTTCGATCATTTTTGTTGTTCTTCTCTGGACCTTCTCCAATTTTTCCACATCTTTCCTGAAGTAGGATGCCCAGGACTGGACACAATACTCCAAGTGAGGCCTAATTAGTGCAGAGTAGAGGGGAAGAAATACTTCTCATGTCTTGCTTCCCACACGCTTGTTAATATATTCCAGAATTATATTTGCTTTTTTGCAACAGTACCCATTCCATTTAATGACCAAGTGGATCTTGACCTTCCAGCAAATGGATACCAGTGATGTATATCGGTAAAGTCAAATACACAGGATTTGTGAAGCTCTTTCTTGTATTTCGGACAGTGACTGCATAGTAAATATAATTAATTTGGGGTGTGACTTTAATCTGAGCTATTAGTACTTTAAAAAACTCCTCTTGCTTGAACCTTTTACATGAGTACTCTGCTTTTTGCATGACACTTTGCAACAGCTGATTTTGATTTCACAAATACACACCGAGTGAAAGCAGATGTGCCATCACTAAGAGGATGTATAATGCTAGTGCCCCTGCAGTCCACTGCCAGTCAGCCTGGCTGCAGCATGAGTCTCATTTCATGGTTGGACTAAACTTCTGTTATTACTACTTGTCAAAAGTAGTTATCACTGTGATTCCCTGAGGAGACATTCTTCCTGATCTAAAATGTCTTTACAGAGTGCAACATAATCATCCAGTCTGAAAAAGAACATACAAATCTATTTGCCTTAGGACATTACATGCTTGCTAAGTTGTCACTGTTGCATCTAATGGCATTACCTAAAATGGTATACAGGTGTACTTGTCACTAACAGTTTCTATTAAGTTAGCAGTGACTCAAAACACGAAAGAATATGTAAATACGTTTTGGAAAAATTCTTTCAGGAGTAAACTGCTGTAGAAACAAAAACATTATGTATGGGTCACAACCAAAGAAAGGAAGTTCGAGGGAAAACATGCTTACATACCATATCTGAAGGTGTAGTTATGCTAATTTTGGGATTGTTAGCATAACATGACATTTCACTGGAAATACCTATTATATATTTTGAAGAGTATATTTTGCACAAAATCACAAAGTCATACTTCATGCTTACCTACAGATACCAAATTTTGCATAAACACTCCTGCAATAAATTAGCTGAATGCACTACTTTTTACACCAGAATATGCTGGGTGAAAGGTTGACATAATTATTTTTGGCTTTCATTGGGAAAAAGTCACGACTATTTTGATTAGAGTTCATAAAAATATTTGCTCACAAAATTAAAATTGAGTCACTTATTCAACTGTCAGTTTTTTACTTTTACAAATCACAAAATAATTCAAATCAGTTACAGAAAGAGTAATGGAAGCTTTACAAGTTTCTGGTTCCAATGTACAATGAATGGCATTTATTCAATAAAATGAATTATGTTTGAAGTTGAAATCCTACACATTTAAATCTGTTCTTTTTCTTCCCTTTTGCAAGCACATTAATAAAAAAAAATCTATTACGTATACAGGCAGTCCCCGAGTTACGCGGATCCGACTTATGTCGGTTCCGCAGTTACGAACGGGGCTTTTTTCGCCCCTGAGGACGGGAGTGGCGGGATGCCCAGATGCGCCGTGGTCCTGCCACCCACGTCCTGTGGGGCGAGGAAAGCTGCTCCGCATCTCCCTGGTCTGCTGGGGGGGTAGCCGTGACGCGGAGCAAAGCCGTGGAGCACGCGGGCAGCGGGACAGGGTGATGGGGGGGGGGCACCCCCCCCAGCAGATCAGTGCACCCCCCCCCCCAGCAGATCAGGCTTTTCTCCGGACGCCTGTGGTAGAGCAGCTGGGGTGCTGCCGGTTGGTCCCGCAGCGCCGCTCTGGGCACTATTGGACCAACCCGGCAGCACCCCAGCTGCTCTGCCCCAGGCGTCCCCAAGTCAGCTGCTGCTGAAACTGACCAGCAGCTGACTACAGGAAGCCCGAGGCAGAGTTGCTCTGCCCCGGGCTTCCTGGAATCAGCCGCTGATCAGTTTCAGCAGCAGCTGACTTGGGGACGCCTGGGGTTCTTAAGTTGAATCTGTATGTAAGTTGGAACTGGCGTCCAGATTCAGCCTGTTGAAACTGATCAGCAGCTGATTCCAGGAAGCCGGGGGCAGAGCAACTCTGCCTCGGGCTTCCTGTATTCAGCCGCTGGTCAGTTTCAGCAGTGGCTGAATCTGGACGCCAGTTCCGACTTACATACAGATTCAACTTAATAACAAACCTACAGTCCCTATCTTGTACATAACCCGGGGACTGCCTGTATTTAATTTCTTGAACTTTCCTATAAGTGTAATCAATGCAAAATGGCTTTGTCTGGTCAATGATGGGCTACACTTGCTAATTAAGCATATTTAAAACAGGCGAGAACCTGGCTCTATTGAAAATAAAGGCAATCCCCTTCAATCACTTCAATAGAGCCAAGATTTCACCCTTTGTGTGAGTGAACCAGTTCACAATAACTATAATCTGATTCAGCAAAACACGTCCTCCTTCAGGAAAGGCCCATGTTAACCAGACAGTTCCCTCCATATTTTCTACTTAGAGTAGGGTTTTTACCCTTTAAGGGAAGAGGCACTTTGGGTTTCAGACCTTGCAAAATCCTTAACATCCACAGGTGACATTGGGCCAACTGTTCAGAACTCATGTCCATTCTAGGGGTGAAACTGCTTTGCTATCCTTCTGGCTCCCTAAAAGTATGACTGTAATCAAGGAGCACAGCTGGATCTTCTACCATTGATGGGGGGAATCTCTGAAAGGTAGGGATTCTCAGCAAGTAGTGGGATCACAGACAGGGGCTGATGCATCAGGCTATGTCTAGACTGCAGGCTTCTTTCGAAAGAGGCTCTTTCGAAAGCATCTTTCGAAAGAGCCTCTTTCAAAAGATCGCGTCTAGACTGCAGGCGGATCTTTCGAAAGAGAAATCCGCTTTTTCGAAAGAGCACCCAGCGAGTCTGGATGCTCTCTTTCGAAGACGGCCTCTTTACATTGAAGAACGTCTTCTTTCGAAAGAGGAACTTTCGAAAGAAGGCGTTCTTCCTCGTGAAACGAGGTTTACCGCCATCGAAAGAAAAGCCGCGTTCTTTCGAAATAATTTCGAAAGAACGCGGCTTGAGTCTGGACGCAGGGGAAATTCTTTCGGGAAAAGGCTACTTTTCCCGAAAAAAACCCTGAGTCTGGACACGGCCTCAGTGACTGAGCATAGAAATTAAGAACTGTCTCTTTAATACCACGTCTGTTGGGTAGGGACTTTTCCCATGCTTCTGGCATACTGTGTTGACTTTTCTTTAAAGGAGATGACTAGTTTTTCTACAATGGAGGTGTGGGTAGGTGCGGAATGTTTCTCACTTTCTGTCATATACTCTTCAAGTACGCAAAACTGTTCTGAAACATGCTTGAGGAAACAGTGCAAGAGAAAAGAACAGAGACTTTAAGAAGAGGATGAAACACAGAAACCTGAATTTTAGTGGGAGTTCTGCACTCAGAATGCACCTCAGGATCTAGCCCTTTATTTACAAACTAGACTAAATAGCCAGATACTGTTCTAGCAGTCATATTTCTCCTTTGCATCTGTTTTATATTTTCCTCTGTGCACATGATATAACACGAGGAGCTATTGCATGCACTGTTCCTTGTACAAATATGAATAAAATAATAAAAGAGATGCAGTTAGACTAGAATTAAGGTCTTTTACATTTGGACAGCAGGAAAAAGTGTACAGTTTGTTCATAATTCCTGCCCTATATTCTTGGTAAGGCTCCAGTTCACAAAAGCAATTACACATGTGCCTAACTTTAAGCACATTAGTAGTGCCACTGAACTCCATGTGCTAAGAGTACTTGAGTGCTTTTCTGAACCGGGATGGGATTAAGTCATGTGTTTTACAGAGTGAATGAATCTCAAACTTCTTCCCTAATCTCAACCAAAAAGAAACACGACTCAAAGAGCTTCATGTTACCTCATATGGTGAAGTTTCCTCCTCTCCCCACCCCCACAATCATTTACTAGTAGCTGGACATTTCGGCTGACATTGTGCCTAATACAACACCTGCTCAAATTATCTGGAGATGTTATGTCTATTTCAGTGAGATTTGGATCAGATCCCTGAAGTTGGATTTTTAAATGATCATGTTTTTATTCTAATTAAAATTATTAAACAAATTTTTGAATTAGTGTGGTAGAATCTCAGCATCTTGTGGAATAAGGCCCTATATTAGTATAATGCCACCAAAATCAGGCGTACCATGTAAACATTTCTTTCATAGGCTATGTCTAGACTGCAGGCTTCTTTCGAAAGAGGCTCTTTCGAAAGCATCTTTCGAAAGAGCCTCTTTCGAAAGATCGCGTCTAGACTGCAGGCGGATCTTTCGAAAGAGAAATCCGCTTTTTCGAAAGAGAGCACCCAGCGAGTCTGGATGCTCTCTTTCGAAGACGGCCTCTTTACATTGAAGAACGCCTTCTTTCGAAAGAGGAACTTTCGAAAGAAGGCGTTCTTCCTCGTGAAATGAGGTTTACCGCCATCGAAAGAAAAGCCGCGTTCTTTCGAAATAATTTCGAAAGAACGCGGCTTGAGTCTGGACGCAGGGGAAGTTTTTACCCAGAATTGCTCAGATCCTTAACTCATATAAGTTTTATTTTTCTTCATTTAAAACATTGTTCTGGGGTGGGGCAGGAGATAAAAGATTCAATGGGCAGGCTGCCCCAAGACAACCACAGCCCTCCCTCACCTCCAGAGTTTAGAGCCGGGTGAGAAGCACCTCACTCCATGACTGTAGCAGCAAGTGCATACAGGGAAGTGGTGCATATACTCTGGCTATGGGACTAACAGACATATAGACAATCTCTCTGAAATATATAGTAGATAGCTGACCCTTTCTCCACCCTTATGCCCTGCTGGTCCCATTTCTCTTCTATAGGCTGGCTTTCTGGACAACTACATCTCCCATAATTGAATGCCAACTCCCCGCTGAGCAAGCTAGGTGATGCATCATGGGAGACACAGTCCTCCGAGGACTCAGTCCATACACGGTATGGTAGGGAGGAGAATTAAGAATTAATTACTTGAAGTACAGCTCTCATGGGGAAATGTAGATTAAAGTTGAACTGTCTCAAATGAAGCATTTCAAGTTAATTCAACAAACTGAAGGGAGTAATTTCTATTTGCAATGTTGAAATACATTGTTTTGATTCCAAAATGTCAAAACCTTTTGTTTTGACACATTCAATCAGAATTGTACAAAAAGTTCATTCTATGAAAAATTAAAATATTCCACTGTTTCATCTCTGACTGGGCTGAAAAGAAATGTTCAGCATTGAGAATTTGCCATGGAACAGAAATTTTGACATTTCTCAATACTCTAAATCCAAGATACGTTCCAAAAAACTTGGACTTATAGTGAAACAACATAAAGTGGGGAATTTTTTTCCTGTCGCTGATTTCCATTTGCGCAAATCGGGTTGTTTTTGGTGCATGACTTAAAAGCGGGGAATGGGAGGACTTATAACGCATCAGTTCCTATAAGCGCCAATGACTTTAGTGAGGAATGGATGTATACTGGGGCAACTTATAGCAGGGACGCCCTGTACATAGTAAATAGAATATAATGAAAGAAATGGTTGTTCGTGAGCCTTTCTTGAAAAATTGGTATCAGTTTTGGGTAGGAAAGATTAAGAACTAGATTGTATGTCACATGTTTAGATTCTGCAATGTATAAAGAGATTTCCCTGGTCAAATGAGAAACGGGTTCTTTACAGCAAGCATGTTAATAAACCAAAGAGCCAGAAATGTCTACCTAATTTTTTTTTCTGTGTATGACATGATCCAATTGAAAGAGATAGAAATAGACATAGCAGGACATAGCCACCAAGAACAAGTCACTGTTTCCGAGAAAGCTGGAAAGAGAGAGGACTGTTCATTCTGTTTTGTTGTCTCTCCGGCTTCTAGCTGGAGGCTAGAAAGATCCCTAGGGCCCCACCCACACAAAACGCTCATGAAACTCTATCACAGTTGGCATTTTAAATAATGCAAGTCTAACTCTGTTTTTGTATCTTACAGTAATTAGTGCACAAGTTCCACTGAAGCCAGTAAAGTGCAATATTGTAAAAGTGAGTTTCTGGAACTTGAGACCCAAATTCAATCCCACAATAGGCAGATAAACTACACACTGTAGTCAGTGAGAGCTGTACTTTCTTAGGGTATGTCTACACTACAGCACTAATTCGAACTAACTTAATTCGAATTAGTTATTTCGAACTAAGCTAATTCAAACTAGTGCATCTAGACCTAAAACTAGTTCGAATTAGCGTTTTGCTAATTCGAACTAGCATGTCCACATTGAGTGGATCCTGAACCAAGGTTAAGGATGGCCGGAAGTAGTGCCGGCAGGGCATCAGATTAGGACTTAGAGCGTGGAGCTGCTGTCTCAGGCTAGCCGAGGGCTGTGCTTAAAGGGTCCCGACCTCCACCCCGGACAGACAGTTCTCAGGGGTTCCCCGCTCGCTTGTCTAACTCGATGAGGGACAGCAAAGCAGTCCTGTCTTGGAGTGCCCTGAATGCCCACTTGCCGCAGGCTGCCATCCGGGGAGGATGTCAATTGGGGGGCTGCAGGAGAGAAGCCCGCAGAGCCACTCCAGTCCTCCTCATTGGGGACTCGTACCCCATTCCTCCCTCACCTCCTTCCACTTACCCCTCCCTAGCCCCCCTTCCTGATGTACAAAATAAAGGACACGTGTGTTCAAAAATAGAAACTCTCTTTATTTAACAAAACTCGGGGAGACTGGGAAAAGGAGGTGGGAGAGGGGAAGAGAGAGGGTGGGAGAGGGGAGGGCAACTAAAATGATCAGGGGTTTGGAACAGGTCCCATATGAAGAGAGGCTAAAGAGATTGGGACTTCTCAGCTTAGAAAAGAGAAGACTGAGGGGGGAGATGATAGAGGTCTATAAAAGCATGAGTGGTGTGGAGAGGGTGCATAAAGAAAAGTTCTTCATTAGTTCCCATAATAGAAGGACTAGAGGACACCAAATGAAATGAATGGGTAGCAGGCTTCAAACTAATAACAGAAAGTTCTTCTTCACAAAGCAAATAATCAACCTGTGGAACTCCTTGCTGCAGGAGGCTGTGAAGGCTAGAACTATAACAGAGTTTAAAGAGAAGTGAGATCAAGTCATGGAGGCTGGGTCCATGGAGTGCTATTAGCCAGGGGATAGAAATGGTGTCCCTGGCCTCTGTTTTGGAAGGCTGGAGATGGATGGCATGAGACAAATGGCTTGGTCATTGTCTTCGGTCCATCCCCTCCGGGGTAGCTGGTGTTGGCCGCTGTCGGCAGACAGGCTACTGGGCTAGATGGACCTTTGGTCTGACCCAGTACGGCCGTTCTAAGCTCAGGGTCAGAGGTCTCAGTGGACCACCTTGATTTTCATGCACACCTGCTCCTGGGTGGCCAGGCTGGCAGCTATCCTGCCCTAGATGGCCACTTTCCTGTGCCTAGTGTGGAGGTCGTGGATGAGGTCCACGATGTTCGCACTAGACCAGGCGGGCGCCCACCTCTTGTGGCCCCGGGCAGGCTCCTGGGAGCCACCAGCCTGGTCCCGGGAAGAGGCGGAGGTCTGGGTGGCAGCGGGTTGTTGGCTCGTGCTGTGCCAGGTGTAGGGTCTGCTGGCTGGGTGCTGGCAGGCTTGCACCTGGCACGGGCACCATAGCCAGACCATGCTCCTTTAAGGGCTCCGGGGCTGGGAGGGGGGCAGAAGAGTTTCACTGGCGGTGCCCAGAGTGGCCACCAGGGAAAGTTGGGGAGGGCTAGCCTCCCACTAGTTTGAATTAAGTGGCTACACAGCCCTTAATTCGAACTACTTAATTCGAACTAGGCGTTAGTCCTCGTAGAAAGAGGTTTACCTAGTTCGAATTAAGCGCTCCGCTAGTTCGAATTAAGTTCGAACTAGCGGTTTGCCTGTGTAGCGCCTATCAAAGTTAATTCGAACTAACGCTTGTTAGTTCGAATTAACTTTGTAGTGTAGACATACCCTTACAGAAATTATTAACCTGGTGCTAGATGCATGAAAATAATATATTCATGACATGCAAATCCTCTCTTACCCACTGAAATATAATTGGAAGTGCTGCAAGTAATGCATGACAATTGTGCATCTGCACCTGTGTTTTACCCTGGAAGCGATCTGGAGTCCTGTGTATGTTTAGAATATTTGTATATAAATACAAGCACAGGTAGGCAAATCAGGTGATCTGATTGGCCTTGCCTCAGAGCTCGTGTCTAATCCTTCATCTTCACATAGCCTAATCTCTGCCTATGTCTCTGCCCAGTGGGCTGGGGTTAGGAACATTGCTGGACCAGGAAAGAGCGGAAACCCCACGGGCCGGGAGCCAGCTGTGGAGCCCCTGTGGACCAGAGGAGCAGAGCTATAGCATCCTGTAGACCTGCAGTGGGGGAGAGGCAGTGTGCCAGGGGAACAGAGCCCCAACTGCTGGGGGTCCAGCAGCAGAGCCCTGGTGGGCCAAGGGAGTGGAGACCTAGTGGGACAGGGGCTGACTGAAGAGCACCATCAGCCAGGAGCAAAGGGCACAGCGTTGCTCTCCCCTGGTCCAGCAAATTAACTGGTTCAGGACTGGTCTGGTCTCAAGATTACTGGACCAAGGAGGCTCAGCCTGTACCTCAAAAGCATTAATGAATCCTCACAACCTCCCTTTGAAGCAGGAAAGTATTATTGTCACTTTATACAGGCATGCAGAGTTATGGGGCAGTAAAGAGCTATTCACAGTGAGAAGCACTTGATTCCTTGACTAGCCCATTGCCCTCAGTGAGACTGTATCTGCACTAAGGCACTAAGAAGCTTGAGCAAATGTAACAGACATTGTTCCTAAATGACAATGCTCGGGGTTATATAGGAAATTCATGGAGTTTATGGTCAGAAGGGATTATTAAATCATCTAGTCTGACCTCCTCTATATCACAGGCTGCTAAATTTCACCCAGATTGATGAAAGCATAACTTGTATCTTGCAGCATATTTGAAGACATGAAGAGATGGAAAAATCAACCACTTCCCCTGGTAGATAGTTCCACTGGTTAATCACCTTACTGTTAAGAATTTGTGGCTTGCTTCCAATTTATATTTTTGAGGCTTCAGGTTCTAGCCATTGGCTTCTTGTTACACTTTTTTTCTGCTATTTTAAAGAGCCCTTTCGTCTCCCTGCAAATCTGCAACATTATATCAGCGGGTTGGCAGAGTCAGAAACACAAAGTCCTGGGCACCGTTGGACAACTCACTTCAACTATCTGAGCCTCACTTTCCTTATCTGTAAACTAGGGATAACAACAACAACAAATCACCTCTTTGTAAAGTGCTTTGAGAGTCTCAGATTACAAAATGCTACACAAGAGCAAAGTAGTATTATTTATTACACAGATTGTAGAGTATATTTATGTTATTGAATATATTAGATTGTGATAAAATTGATTATCTCTTGTGAAATATACATGTTAAAGATGTAAGTTTCTCTTTGCATATACTTTCTAAATTCACTTTAAATGCTGTAGAACTGTATCCTCCATTTTTTTTGGAAATTACTGTATGTTTAATATTGTCAATTTATACATCTCATAGCAATCTAGTAACACATGAAAATATTGAAAATTATTAGTCTGAGAGCACTACATTAGAACTGCAATATTGGGATGCCACAGAGGAATATATAAGGTTTAAATCCTAGGCTTATGCTAGCTTTCTAAGACCACAGTCCTTTGAAGTGTTGAAGTCATAGGTATAGAGTTTGCTTGTGTGCATCTTACTGAAGATTTGAAACTTAGCGTAACTTAGCACTCTGGTTCAGGTCTCAGGGGGTTTGGTAGCAGCCAGTGCTGGACCTTTGACTAGTTGGCTGGGCAACACACACACACACACACACACACACACACACACACGATCAGTCCTACAAAAAAAATGGACTTTTTTTCCTAGTGTTTTCGCCACCCCTGAGTAATGGCTCTTTCACCAGCTACAGAATGTGGAGTAGGCTAAATCTGTATTTCACAATACAGTGTTATACTTCTCCTAGCTAATGCAAACGGAGCTATTCATGGGCTATGAAGAGAATGTCAAGCGAAGAAAGAGGTGAAGTGGCTACTGTGAGATGTCATAAGTGATAAGTCAATGAGTATCACTTTACCTACCCATAAACAATTTCAGTAGCTCCCAGAAGCACTCTCAGGTATGTCTACACTACAGAGTTTTGTTGGAAAAAAGGCCGTTTTTCTGACAAAACCTGAGGAATGTCCACACTGCAATTGTATTCTTCCACAAGAAAATTGAAACAAAGGTTTTTTTTCCTGGCATTGGTAATCCTCATTCGACGAGGAAGAAGCCTTTTGGTGACAGAGCTCTTTCGCAAAAAGATGTGATTGGAGGGGGAAGAAGAGGGAAAAAGGAAAAAGCACAGGTGCCCTGGTGGTCATTCCGTCCATAGCAATCAGTTGACATGCGAGAGAGCATCCATTCAGTCTGGACGCTCTCTTTCAAAAAAGCAGCTTGGTTTTTCAATGCACTTTTACAGTGTGGACACTCTCTTTTGGAAGAAGTTTTTTCAGAAGAATCTCTTCTGAAAAAAGCTTCTTCTGAAAGAAGCCTGCAGTCTAGACATAGCCTCAGTAGATTATGCAGGAAAGCCAGAGCTAACATACTTCAGTTTCCAACCTGCCCTTGCCTTTTGTCAAAAAAAGAACTGGGCAAATGATGACCCATGCTACCAAAGAGCATGATGGCTATGTCTCGGGCTGACACAATGAGCTCTTATTCTGCTCTCTCTGTGCCAAACAGTGCCCCACCATGCTGAGGGCTGTGGGTACCTTTCCAGCAGTTTTATCTCTTAAATGTCTTTTACTAGAGGATTTACCTGGTACTGCTGAGGGTGAGGCTGGCCCAAGGCAGTGGGGGTAGCACAGGTCTCCTGCTGGTTTCTCCCTGGGGCCATCCTGAGCTATGCAGGCTGCCCTCTAGCTTCTCCCCAGGATCAGCCTGGGGGTGGGAGTGGAGTGCAGGCTTGGTCAGTGCCTGCTTCTCAGGGGCAGCTCGGGGCAGTGGGGACCATGCTGCTAGCCAGCAACTGCTTCCCAGAGCTGGGGTGTTTGCTGCCCCCTGTGGTCATTCATCAGTATAATTGTCCCTGCTATCACACCCTTCCCTTTCCATTTGATGTGAAACAATCACATTCCACATACATCCCATTTTCCTAGCACAGTCAAACCCTGACCTTACTTTAAGATACGAGGAGAGAAAGCTGCATACCAAATTTGGTGATCCTAGCTATTGCTATTTCGGAGGAATTCTTGAACAAACGGACTAACAGATAGATGGATGGACACACAGAGTTTCTAAAATATAGAGTCAATTTTAAAAGTTGGAGGATATTAATCCTTAGCTTGCCACTAAAAGCAATATTTTCATTGCTATGCGCATAAATGTAACCACTCAATTCCACAGAGCATCGAGGAAGTGGGGCAGCTAAATCCAGTATATTGCATGGAACATTTGTCACTAAGTACTGTATGCAATTCCCTTTGCATTTAGGCTTACACATTTTTAAGTATTTACAACAATGCAATTATGTCAGAATTCCCAGTTCCAAAGACTTCATGAATAAATTGCTTGACTGCTGCCAAACATATTATATCTGGTATGTCCAGCCAGTATGCGGAATGCGCCTTTGGGAGGTTGAATGTACCAGAACCAAGTCCATAATAGTGTTGTGATGCCTAGATTTCAATGAAAAGTTAGTGGAATAAATCCCCGTTGAAGTGGGACTTGAGAAACAGCAAAGAAGGTGGCCACAGTTAACACATCACAGTATGAGACACCACAAGTGTTTCCTTTTCCAAATTATGGAAAATTGTGGTGAAACAGAAAACCATTGTGAGGTAGCTGTTGACAGATGTTGCATTCTTAATGACAACCTTTGTAATAAGAACTTATCTTCCAGTTTAATTAACAGAACAGGTTAAAAAATACCATTTGTCACAAATCTAAACTACCGTCTCCCTCAAAAACACTTCCTGGGAACAATCCATACTGGAAGGATGGAAGGCAATGAATCAGTGTCTCTCTCGGAGTCAGTTATCATCAGGCATACCAAAACTTATCTTTCTGTTCTCTTTCCTGGTAGGGGAGCAGAGAAGTTCAGGCTGCAATCCAGATTTCTCACTATGCAGGAAACTTCTACGAAAAGCATAATGGAGGCAGGATGAGTTGAAGGTGATCAGAAAATGCCTCTACTGACACATCTTCTCATAAAACTGTTCTCCCAAGTCCCCATGTGTTAATGCAATAATGTTTTTGAAATGCCCCTACAGACTCACATCTTCTTCTAAAAGCCTCCTCTAAAACAGCCAACCTCTCACTTAAGAAAAATATTCTGAACCTCACCTCACATCTAGGTCTCCTACCACAGCTCAGAAAATCCCTCCCATATGAGTTTCCTATTATCGCTGGTGCCATCATTAGAAAGGCATCCAGACTTTGAGGTTGTGGCAGCCTTATAAATCACCATTCTGAAAGCAAAGGGAAGTTTTAAAGAGTAAATCTGACAGAGTGAGCTATAACAACCCATTCATGTACCTTCCAGAAGGCAATTCATATATATGAAATTGAGATATTAGAAGTACATGAAAATTTGTGGTTAAAATATAGAGAAAAAACAATGGAGCCTCTACATAAATGGAGCCTCTACATAAATCAAGAGGATTTGCATTTTACAGTGGGTTGTAGGTTTAACAGTACTAAATATGTTGAGAGAACCAAGAACTAAATATGTTATTAAAATAAAAGGCCTATTTTAAAAAATGAGTTTTCAAAAAAGTCTCAATTTTAAGCAAAGTTAAATCTTGAAAATATAAAAGGGAATGAGAGTGAGAATTTTGAATTAGTTCTTGGACATGGCAATGATAGCGTTGGCTGATTATCCAGTGCCAAAAAATGAAGCCTTTTCACATCATTTTCAATTTCTTCCTGCATGTCTATGCTGATAGGTCTATCAGATGGTCATTAGTTTACGTACAGATGCCTGTGAGCCTAAAAGTAAGTAGTCATTCTTTTCTCTTAGGCTATGTCTACACTACACTTCTTTTTCAGAAAACAAGTACACAAATTGCATTTCGCAATTTGTGTACATTTTTCTGATTCTTTTTTTGGAAGAGGCTTTTCCAAAATGTGGCCCATCTACACTCTCAGAAGAGGTTTTCTCTCTCATGAAACAAGGTTTACAGGCCTCCTGAAAGAGCATGTCTGCTCTTCCAAAAAAAATTTCGGAAGAGCAGATGAGTTCCCTGAATGTGGTGGAGTTTTTCCAGGATACCTCCTGTATCCCAGAAAAAACTGTAGTATAGACTCTATACTCACTCACTTAGGGTATGTCTACACTAGCTTGTTAATTCGAGCTAGGTAGGCAAATGAGGCAACCGGAGTTGCAAATGAAGCCCGGAATGTAAATATCCCAGGCTTTATTTGCATGTTCCCGTCCGGTCGCCATTTTGAAATTTCACTAGCCCGAACTCAGTGCCGCGTGGCTACACGCGGCAGTGAAACATTCATTCGAACTAAGTCCTTAGTTCGAATTAACTGTTACTCCTTAACTTGTGGAAGTTAATTGGAACTAAGAATTATTTAAATCCCGGGCTTCATTAGCAACTCCAGTTGCCTCATTTGCCTACCTAGCGCGAATTAACGAGCTAGTGTAGACATACCCTTAGAGAGAAACCCTAGGATAACTGTCTCTCTTTTCCACTTTAGGACTCTCATGTATACCACATTACATGCCACCTGGGGATTTTGGAAAGGTTAACAGAATGGGCTGAAGTCTTTCCAGTGTGTTCACAACACTCAGCATTCTCCACTTAGAGTCTGAGTTGAGCAGTGACTTGATGGAAGAGTGCAAATTGTACCTAAATTCCAAGAAGATTGACAGTATGTTGGTATACTGCTTCCTCCAATCAGGATAACAACCTTCTGACTTGTCCATCATTTGTTAGCTGAGTTTATATTTTAGGTGCCTTGTAAAAATTCGGCTGCTGCTAGATGATCCTAGGGCAGTAGTGGTCATACTGATTCTTTCTCTAATAATCAGTTTTATTACAATAGTCTATGCCTTTGTCACTACTACTACCATGCTGAGTGTTGCACCTAAATCAGCCTGGAAACAAGGGGATACAGACCACAGTGATCCCCATGTTGAGATATGTCTTGTCATGGGCATATAATGCTAGCGCTCGGGAATCTACACTGCCACTACGATTCCAGATGGAGTTCTATGATACTTCTGAACTTCATAACATTCTAAATGGTTTGGAAGCTGCCTGTCTGAGAGACCACCTTTATCATGGGTGTTAATGCAACAAATGCAATCAGCAGAGATGATCAAACCAGACATGTGTATGAGAGAGAGGGTGAGCTGTTGAAAAGTCTTTCTTCAGATGACTTCCAATGGTGGAATGTACTCCATCTCTTCATCTACAGTATCCAGAGTGTTTTGACCTTTGGGTCAGACCACAATCCCCAAGTGTTTGAGATTTATTTGGGGATATCTGAGGTTTGGATTTGGGATAGTTGTGACATTTTTATAGGGAAGGATTAGCAATTTCAAGGAACATGCATGTGAAATTTAATTTTTGAGGATGTGTTGATTTGTGTAGCTCCAAGCTTTTGGCTTTCTAACACTTCTCTATGCACTCCTGACAAGACTTTTGTTGCATTTTAAGTATCTAGCCTGTGGAGAAATGTGATCCCAAGATACCTTAAAGGCTTAAAGAGCATAAGGCAAATAAATATCTCGTTTGACATAATTTCATTATTTTTAAGTCAATGTCATGATTTTTGGTGAGCCTGACTCATGATTTTTGGACATATGGGATGAGCACTACTGACTGCAGACATTTTGCTTTTGAACAAAGCACATTAGAATGTTATAAATCTTGTCAAAATAAAAAAAAAAATCTGAAGGCAGTGCCCTGGTCCATTCCATACCTTACTGTGCATCCTGGATTTAGTAAGTACTCTTAGGCTATACAGACTTTTCTTGCCATTCTGGCCTCGTCTTCTGGCATGTGCCAGTGGTCATTCCCCTTCCTGAGAGAAGCACCCATTTTTCAAAACTGCCTCTGTCCCAGTTAGTCACTGCCCCCCATCATCTTCCCTCCAACCACCATTTGCTTCTGTGTAGGAAAGCCATTCATAAGTAAATGGACCTATCGGTAAACACACACACACACACACACACACACACACACACACACACACACAGATTAATTACTGAATGTGCTCTTAGTGCAGGGCTACTCTACTTTGTGCCACAATGAAACTCACAGCACATGCCGAGGGCCGCAAATTAAACAAATAGCTACTTTCACACTGACGGGCATGAATACAAAGATTGAGACAAGACTACACAACACACAGGCCCCATTTAAGTCAGTTCTGATGCTATTAATAAAATACAATAGTTACTCAATTTCCACCCATATGACAGCACTTTCAATAAGCAATGGCAGTCCAGGAATTTAACTACTAAAACGCATAGCAACAGAAGGCCATTATATTGTCTACGTTTTTGTTTTGGCTCCCACCCGCGGGCCATGTGCAGAGCCCCGCGTGAACCCAACCTGCACCGCGGGCCACAAACAAAGAGGCCGCGGGCTGCATGTTGAGTAGTCCTGCCATAGTGTCTGATGATGAATGAGGGACAGATTGGCAACTCTGAAGTTAGAAGCAAGCATTCCCAATGTGTGAAGATAACAAATCCCATCCAGGGAGGGGAAACACCCAGAAAAGTCATCAGCAGACTGATATTAAACACCAAGAAAAACAACCTTCAAATAGAGAAATATTTCAATATGATGCTGCAAAATCCAGAAATTTGCATGATAATGGACTGCGATAAAACAGAGGTAGGGAACCTACTGTCCAGGGGCTGCATCGAGAAGCCTGGCAGTGGGAGGAAGCGGATCTGTTCACTCCCCCTCTCCTTTCCCCTCTGGCTGGGGAAATGGCAGTGTAGCAAAGTGCTTTCCCCCTGCAACTTAGATTGATTGTAATCATGGGCTTTAGGAGCAGCGGGGTGCAGTGCCTGGGAGCAGTGGGGGACATGTGCATCCCCAAGGAGTTGAGTCAGTCTGATCCAGCACCCCTCCCATCCAAACCATATACCCCCATGCTGCTCCTACACCCTCCCTCTCATCCAACTTGCCCCTGCACCCTACCAGACCCACCAATCCCCAACCCTCCTGCCCAGACCCCACACCTCAAACCTGCTTTTTGGCAACCCCCTCCCACACCCTAAACCCCTCATTTTAGGTCCCACTCCAGAGCCTAGGGGAACCGACAAAATCTGCGAGCCTTTGGTGTGCAAAGGGAATGTGTGGAGTGTCGTTTTTGCTTCTTATTTGGGGCCATGTCAGTGAGGTGGTTTGGGGGCTTGGGGGTTTTTGGGGGGAGGGGGTTGCTTCTCACTTTTGAGTGTCCCCTGGCTGTTTATTTCTGTGGGCCAGTGGTACCCAACCCAAAAAAGGTTCCCCCACCCCTGCTGTAAAAGATGGGGCATTTTGCATGGTTCTCCAGGTTCCGTCCTGCCATTATCCTGGAGCATCAGTCCAGATTGACAGAAGCTCAGCTCCCTCTCACACTCAGCCTAATTGGCCACTAGACTGATGCAAACAACAGACTGGTGACTATAATAACAACAGGCCGGTGTGTGTGTGTGTGTGCGCGCGCGCGCACACATGCCTTTTACTTTGTATTTTCAATAAACACAGCATATTCCCCTCAAAAGATCCTGTGTGCTTATTTTAATCAAACCCCTTATAAACACCTCTCCACATGCCCCAGCTTTCAGATCTTTCATAAACACTGGTATTGTTTCATCACCCTTACTACTCTGATGTGGTATGTCATTTCTGTGTGCCTGGGCAAACACCCCTAGTGGCCGATATTCAGAAGTCTGAAACATCTACAGCTCCATCTGAAATAAATGGGATCCGTTCTTGATGCCTCTGGTGTTCAGCCCTAGTAATAACCATTATAGTCATGGGAAAGGATAACAGTGGCAGTTGGTAAACTACACAAATCATTGGCATTATTATAAGTAATACCAGATGTGTCTGTGCCAAATCTTGTACCTTAACAAACATTAGCTTGTGAATTCTAAAATCAGAAAGGACTAATTTATGGCATTCATCTCTTCTGAAATCAAGCTTGGCCGTTAGTTCTTTATGGAATCCTCATTGTGCATAGTATGCCTATTTATACTTAGGATTGTCCACTGCTTTTTCAGAGAATCTGGAAGAGGACGTTGGCTACCAATTTAACAAATACTTGGAAACAAGCTTAGCTGGCCTGAAAGTATTCAAGGTTTTGAAGGAAATACGCTGAATCTCATGAGAATGCAATTATAAAGAGCTAAACAGAATGCAAGTAGTTGTATGTGAGACCAAACAATTAAATCCAACAGCATCTTTTAGAGTTCTCAGTTTTTGGTTATACATTTAGGCAAGGGTGCTTGCCCTTCAGTGTCACAAGTCAAATCTTCACATTTTTTTTCTGTCAAATTACCAGTCATGCTACATTCCCCTATGCCAAGTTGTTATTTTCTACAAATTACTTTCAAACATCAGAAAAATCTTATAGTTAGAGCTGCATGGAGAAGATCAAATTGCTTTTAGAAGGTGAGAAAGAGCAACTCTTTAGCAAGCTAGAATGACTTTTAAGCCAAAAGGTGAGATCATGCTTGCATGAGTTTGCAAGAGAGCTTAGCTTCAGAGCTGGAAAAGAGATACAGAAACGAGGAGTCAGGTGCCCCCATTGCTTTTCGGCCCCATCTTATTTTACATCTTCAGTTCACTACTTGGTGCTTTTCAAGCCAGATTAGACATAATGGAAGGACGGTTGGGTCTTAAGAACATGTGGCTAAATTGTGGCTATGCCATGAAGCCTGAAGAAAGGATAGTGCATGAGCTGCTCCTGAAGCTGACCAGAAGGCAGATTGTAACTGTCCAATCCTGAGTTCTGGGTTCCCATTGAATCCTGTGGTAGCAGGCAAGGATATGTCCCTTGTTGTGCTGGCAATTATAAGGGGGAAGAGGGACCAAGTTCTGCCCAATCCCACCTCTGTGCATAGTGTTTGGGATGGGGAGATGCATAATAGTTCTGTGATGGCTATACTTCCCTTGTGCTCTTACCTACTGTATGGTTAGCGTATGAAGTCATATGGGTGGTGCCTTGGGTCTACACTGTGGTGTAAGCCTAGGGTTAGTAGAACTCAAAGTCAGAGACCCTGGAGTAGAGAACCCAGGGCTTGAACATTTACACAGTGGGGGAGGTCTAGGTTGGATATTAGGAAAAACTGTTTCATTAGGAGGGTGGTGAAGCCCTGGAACGGGTTATCTATGGAGGTGGTGGAATCTCCACTGCTAGAGGTTTTTCAGTCCTAACTTGACAAAGTCCTGGCTGGGATGAGTTGGTTGGGATTGGTCCTGCTTTGGGCAGAGGATTGGACTTGATGACCTCCCAAGGTGTCTTCCAGCCCTAGGATTCTATGACATTGTCAACCCTGGGTTAAGAATTGTTTAACCTGGGTGTTAGCCCAGGCCTCCAGTTCCCACATGGCTCCTGAATCCAACCAACCATTTCCCAGATTTCTTAACGCCCTTCTGAAATGTGGCTGCTTTGACCCTTTGTTTCTGCTGTAGTGTGGCAAAGACTTAACTATCCACAGGTCAAAGAAAATCAGCACATAGGACTGTGGGGTACATTCGGCAAATTCCTGGAGCATGTATCCAGTGGGGGTGCATCTATGTCACAAAGCAGTAGGTCTTGAGCCCTGGGTCTCAGTCTAACACAGGCTTTCATCCTCTACTCCTGTGGGATTCCAGGACCCTGACTTGGTGTGATTTGTATGTAGATTGGAGACTTGAGCATCAACCTTGAGTTTACACTGTAGTGTAAGTAACCCCTTAATAACATGTTAATTATCAGTGATAGAAATGTAGCCGTGTTAGTCTGGGATAGTTGAAGCAAAATGCAGGACAATGTAGCACTTTAAAGACTAACATGTTAATTATCAGACTGACTAAGGGCTAGCTAAGAGTGAGGCCCTATTGCACCAGGTGCAGTGCAAACACAGTATAGACCCAAAGAAACCAGAATAAATATCACCTCATGCACAAGCATGAAAGCACACTTAACCAGGACCCATAAGCTGGATGCAGCTAATATGCATCCAGCTAATACCTGCAACTTTTCCCTCCTCGCACACAGGAGTTTCAGATAGTCAGATACAATGTCAAGCTATGTCTATTTGTCTTTTCATATATACCAACTGCTATCTAATATATACCAAATGCCTCTTGCCTTACTAATATCAGTGGAGTTATTTGTGTGAGTAAGGCATTAGAGATTTGGCCTAATAGATTTAAGACACGTAAGATTACAATGAATGCACAAAAGATCTAGATGTTTTAGAAAATGTAGCCCTATGAATCTGTATTTTTTCTCCTGGCTTTAAGATTTATTTCTGTTGTTGTATTGGAAAACCACCTAGAGCTATTTTTGTATACCTTACAGCAAACGTCTAGTGAGTTCAAAGAACAATTTCTGCACCAATCCATGATGAAAGAAGATATGATAGCATTACACAAATCAATGGAATGCTCATGCCAGGAATACTGTGTTCAGTTCTAACTTCATGAAGAATTTATATGTATGTAAAACTGAAGACATAAACTAAGAACCTTGGAATTGGGGCATCTCATCTGTGCATTCAATGACTATTAATGGGTCTAATAGCTAGGTAAGTCAACTCCTATTCATCCTCCAGGGCCATTGTGACTAAAAAATGAACTTTACCAAGGGTCTTGATTCTGAAATGGGAGAAAAGTGGGCTGTGGCCCAGCCAGACCATGCACAAGAACACCCAGCAGCCTTAAGTTGCCCCAAATGTGTGTGATATTGGCTCAGGGCCATATGTTTCTGTTGGCCTCCCTGCTGCCACTGGAACCAGTGCTGCTGCTGCTTTTACTCTATTATTCAATCTGTCTTCATTGTCCTTCCCGCCTTGATGTAATGGGTAAGGTATGTGAACATACTAGTTCTAGAACCAAATCCTAAAACTGACTAGGATTCTTTTGGGCTGGGGTTATTTATTTCAAGCAACTAACAAAAGCAAAATAAAGCCTGACTCTGTGAGGTTTTCATATACAAAGGGAAAGAAATCCAGACTTACCTCAGCTTAGGCCTTGCTCCAGCTCAGGGTACTAACTCCAGGAGTATCCCTAAATTTCTCCTGAGCCTGTCTCTCTGCTCCATTTTTAAGAGAACTCAAAAGAGTCAGTGATCACAGACATTACTCTGTGGCATTCCCTTAAAGGTCCCTGCAGTGAGGGCAGGTGCACATAGTCAGTCCTTTTATAGAGAAAAAAAAAGGATAACTTTCCTCCCATTTATCTGGGTCTGGGCCATGCTTATGCCAATTCATGACAGGTGCTACCCATGTAGTTTAAGTCACCTTTGAATGTTCTATTTTCTGGATACTATAATAAGCTAACACAGTCAGAATTTGGTTCCTTGGATCTTGTCTGGGTTCTGGCAACACAGAATAATTAAAGTATAATGTGTTTTGGCTTCACACTTTTTTCTATAGTTTTGAGGATGCAGACCCTAACCCTAACCCTTCCCACATCACTCGAGGTTTTCCACCCCCTTTGAGGCCATTTTATGCTGTGAGAATAGCATAAAATTGGCCTTGTTGAATAGGAATCTATGAGACACTGCAATGACTCAGCCAGAAGGGGAGAGCAATACAGGAGATGTACTTTAGCTGTAGTAGGACATAGCCCACGGGAGGTAATTCAGATGTGAAAGACACAGAATGGCAACTCTAAGGAGGCATTATGGGGAGCTCAGAAGAACAAAGGTTAGTGTTTGCTCAAAAAGGAACAAAAACAAACAAGCCCCCAGAACCCACAACATGTTTCAAGTAAACACAACATTTCGACTCAGGTCAAACTAAATATTTTGTTTCAGTTTCCTGACCAAAAATTCCACTGAAATTGATCTCTTCCCAAGGAAAATTTTGATTGACCACAGCCCATTTCCCAGTAGAACAAATGTTGTATGCAAATGTTTTTGATCAGTCCTAATTAGTTGATTATTAATCATAACTCAAAAGAAACAGCCACGCGTCTTTAAATATTCAATAGCTCATAGTTTTCTAAATTAAAAGGGCACATGCAGAGAACATTTGAAGCGTCACAAGGCTAGGCTATGATGCTCAAGACTGCATCTGTGCTGCAGTCTATAAAGCTCTGAAACAATCTCTTTACATTGTCATCAAAGCTAGGCTAAAAAGTTTTATATGAACCTCAGGGGAGAAATACTACAAAGCAGATTGCTTCTACCTTTAGCCTTTCTAAGAAATGCTGTAAATTGATCCATTTCTAAGGTGTAAGTATTACTTATTTGGAATTTCATTTGGTATGATGGGAGACAAAAGTAAAAACTGAGTTCTATGATCCAATAGTTTTTATATAAAAAGCAAAAAATTAATGCTTCTTTCAGTTGAAAGATGAGGGGAAATGTGAGTATTTTTGCACTGTGATATGTTTATTTCCACACTGAAGAAACATAGAGAAAATCAATCAAAGGGTAAAGAGAAAGAATAGCAGGAGTCTCAGATATCCAGTCTGATTTGGAGATCTCTAGAGCTTTTCGAACAGAATTATCCACATCACCTCATCATTCTTCTATTTTATTCATATCCACAGCTGGTTGTGGTCTATAAATACACCTGGGAAAATGTATTCCAGTTCCAGAAGAGGAAAATTTCCTATTTATTTATGTATAGGAGAGCTGGCAACGAATTTTTCCAATGCAACTTTTTAATCAGCAAATGTCAATTTTTTGCAAGTGAAGTAGTTCACAAGAAATGGATGATTATATGAATCTCCAGATTTTTTGTGAAGAAAAAAGTTTCAAAACTGTCAACATAAAAAGTCTTCCTTCCTCCCCCCCAATTCAATCCAACTTCTCTTTTTAAAATTTTTGTTCATTGATGCTAAAAGAGGTAATTCTCCTGGGAGGTTGGAATTACAAACAAAACATTTTGAAATTAATGTTACAAAATTTTCTATTGATCTAACCTAAAAATATTTTTCAAACTCTTTGTCCATAATCATTTTTGAAAGTTTGATTTTCCAGTCTAATTTAAGGCAAAAAATGTCAAAATCTTCAAAAAACAACTTTTTACCCAGCTCTAAAATCTAGCATCATTGGTGTTCATAATACTGTACTGTCTAGTTGAGTTATGAACCCTACCTTAAGGAGTCTGCAGTCTAGATTCATCTTTTTTTGTGCATATTGTTATTAAAAAGTAGCCTCAGAATTATCATTTAGTGAACTCTAGGAAACAATTTTCATTACTTTCTTTCTTGACTCACTACAGGATCTCGGGGTAAGGTGTACCATAATATTTCAGAAAAGTGACTCATCAACAATAATCTAGCAATTCCAAATTGTCCTCTTCATTATCAGAGTGATTTTCCCTCCATTCCTTGATCAATAGTTTCTAGGAAAGCCTCCCATTAAATTACAGTACATGCCTTATCTCATCCACTTTTACTGCCTACCTGCAGTGTGAAAATTATCACCCTCCACCTTACTTTCCCCTCAATCACTGCAGTTGCAGTTTCAGTCGGGAGGATATATTTGTCTGTGTCTCTCCAAAGGAAGGCTTTAGGAGGGATAGCTGGAATTTTTCCACCAAAAAGAGGAATAAAGGGAAAAAATACTAAAAGGGGAAAAATAATTTCCATTGCATTTGATTTGAAGCAGAAGAATTTTTTCACTTTCCATTGATTTTGAAACAGATTCTTTTAAATTTCAGAGAGGTAGCCATGTTAATCTGTTTTAGCAAAAACAGCACAGAGTCCTATGGCACTGTGTAAGGAGTCTAGACCAGCAACATGGCCTCCTTCTGACCTGAGGAAGGGCCCTCTAAGACCTCTTGGTGGGTGGGTCAAGCCTCACCCAGCCCCGCCCACAGGAAGCAGGGAGATGAGGCCCAAGATATAAGAGCTCAGCGCTCAATTGGAGCCCCATGGCTGAACAGGCCAGATGCTCGGCCTTAGTTCCCTCAGCGAAGGGCCTAGCCGTGCTGTACATGAAGGGAGGACTGGGTTGGGCCACCAGGACCCCTACCAGCCCCTGCCAATTGGCCCGGACCACTAAGACCACTGCCATGGCCTGAAGACCCGCCACGGCCTCCAGGACCACCACCAGGACCCGATGACTGGACTGGTCCCCCCAGACTCCTGCTGGCATTAGAACTGATGAACACACTGCCAGCGCCTCCATCCCCAGCTGACCCCAAGGAGTAGTGTTCAAGGCAGGTAGGCCCCCGGGGGAACTGGTAAGCAGCCCAGGGACAGCCGACCCAGGGGCAGCTGAAGAGATGGAGGTCGGGTGGGCAGTACATTGTTGCTGGGATCCTCACTGACCCATAGATCTGGCTCAGCGTGTTGCAGTCTGGATCTCTGCCGACCCAGTGGCTGCTGCGCTGCCACTATCAGGGCCCTGGGCTGGGATGCAGTGGAGTGGGTGGGTCTGTGTCCCCCCTGCCACCTCTTCCCTTGGGTGGCAGGCTTCCCCCTTTGGGGACAAAACCCCAGTGTTTGTCGACTCTCCTCCAGCTAGGATACCCGGCTGGAGCCTTAAACTGTTATCAAACCACCCCTGGTAAACTTTTGTTTTTTTGCCCCGCCCTGACCCAGAGCTGGGCCTTATAAACTGCCTGTTTATAGACTGTGACATTGCAATTGCCCTTTAATAGAGGGAATCAGCGCTGCCTCCCGCTGACATGGACTCTGACACACTGACAGATTTTTTTCAAGTTATTACACACGTACACACGCAATCAGAAACATTGTGAATATGTTTTAATTTCACACAGAAAGTTTGAAATTTTTCATAAAAAAAAGAATTATTGGGGTTTTGATCAACCCTAGATTTCAGCAAGCCATTGTAGCCAGCTATGATGGATAAGTCAATTGAGGCTTTTCCTTAACTACACTGTTTCAACTCTGGTGCAGTTTCCTCATAATACAAAGAAGATACCTTCTGACGTGTTATAAGCCAGGGATGAAATTCTGGCTCCACAGAAGTCAATGGGAGGTTTTCCAGTGATTTCAACAGGGCTACATTTCACCTATATATCTTAATGGAAAAGCAGATGCATTTTTGCTTTTCCTTCTTAGCCAGGGTAGTAAACAAAAAATCCACTAAAGCTGACGTCTTCTTCCATATCGCCTTTTGCATGTGTGTATAACTGGGTTTGCTGCTCACTGCCGGAATGCCTCCTAGTGGTTAATTTGAGGATTAGGTCACTACTGCTCAGATGTCCTTCCTGCAGTTGTAACCACCACCTGGTAGATTTGCACATGGATCTCTGGCGTTTAGTATAGGAGCCTTTACAGCTTGTGCTATAAAGCCAACTGGCTCTCAGCTTAGGTTGTGGAGGTCTCTTGTTCTTATCTGTTGCTGTGGTCTGGGTGTCATTGCATGAGACCGTGAACCACACTAGGGCTATATCTACACTGCAGAGTTTTTGCACAAAAATAATTGTTTTTGCACAAAAGCTCATGGAGTGTCCACACTACAAGCATGTTTTTGTGCAAGAAAAAATACAGTAGATCGTCAGAAGACAGGGATTTTTGCACAAGAGTTATTCCTCTTTCTACAAGGAATAAGCCTTTTTGTGGAAGAGCTCTTGCACAAATAGGCATGTGTGGTCAGACAACAGGGGTCTGAAAGTTCTCTGGATGGCCATCAGAGCTTTCTTGCACAAGAGTGTTCATGGCAGTGTGAACGCTTTCTTGCACAAAAGCACACGGCAGAGTGGACATGGTCTTATGCAAAGTTTTTGTGGAAAATTTCTTCCGCAAAAAGTTCTTGTTCAAAAAGCCTGCAATGGAGACGTAGCCTAGGTGTGTGGGTTACACAATCACATCTTCTTTGTGATTTTTATTTCAGTTTCCTACCTTCTGCAGGTCTGTCAATGTATCTCTGGGCAAGCCATCCATCTGCCATTCCAGGAAGCCTTCTATTCTACATCCACGGCTGTGCCACTTCCCCAGTGCCTAATAGCAAGTGTGAAAAATTGTGGGAGGGGTTGGTGTGTAATAGGCACCTGTATACTGGGACTGTTCTTATAAAATTATGGCATCTGGTTACCCTAGAGCCCAGACCCAAACTCTTCTCTGTTTCATCCCAGAGACTGTAAACACCATAACTATGGGACACTTAATCCAAGTTGCTACTTCCTTGGGCTCTGTTCCACTTCCTCCTCTTCCTGTCTTTTGGAACCGCTGGGTTTATAACCTGTCTCAGCTTTTCCACTGCTCATGTTTACTACTCCTATTGACTTTGATAGATCCTGTAATGTCTAACAAATGCCCCTCACTCCATGCAGGAGCGATTGAAGACTATTTGCCTCTGCAGACCCTTCTGTTCTCAGCTTCTTGCTTTATACAAGTCATGCATGTGTCTATAGGTGAGCTTCATCCTTAATTAAACCTTACTAGACTCTGGTTCTCCAGCTGCAGCCCAGCAGTTAATTGGCTCATGTCACTTACGTTAACTTCTTCCGGAATTGTATGGGGGTGAACACATCATCACAATGCCTGTTCCTTGCTTGTTCTGTATCCCAATGCTTTCCTAGAGTTTGCCATTTTTAAGACATGTAAAAATGTCTAAAGCAACGGCTGTGTCATGAGATTATGGCATTTGAACTGCTGTGGTCCTGATTTTTCTGAATACACCATGCAGTGCAGAAACACTTCTCAGTGCTGATCAGAGTAAATAACAGTGTCAGAGCGAATGAGGAGGAACCAACAGCAGCGGACAGAAACTCCAGAAATTACCTCAGCGTATTCATTATACTTTCAAGTCACATTTCCAGCCAGCTACACTTCTATTTAGCATTGGTTGGAGTTGCATTTTTTCACATTCCTGATGGAATCTGGTTTATTATAGCACTTGACCTCCCTTCCCTTCTCAGGAGATGCTCACTTCTTGATATAAGGCTAGAAATGCTTAGCCACTTGGGACACATGAAACTGACTACAAGCACAAGCCGAGATTCATAATATGAGATTTCCTGTTAAGTGGTTTTTCTGATGCAGGGAAACTCTTAAAACAATGTCAATGACAAAATGCCATTTGAACAGCCCTGAGTGAGGAACAAACAGATTCTGTGATCGTTTACTGAGTAATTGCAATTGTTCATGAATGCCTTGGCATGTGTACTTCTGCTGTGAAATCACTATGAAACACACTTGAGCAGCATGTTTTATGTGCCCTAACAAATGGTTTTCTAAATTAGTTTTTTTATTTTTCTTCAATTTTCTAAGATGGCATCTAATTATACTAAATGTCCCCGTTTATTTACAAAATGCTCATAACAGTGACTGGATTTCATACTGATCCCCAGCCAGCAGTTCATTTAAATCATCAAGGGCCAGATTCTGTCTGGCACTTATGCAGTGATGGGGGAAGAGGCTAATGCATAAGAATCCTTCCTGTCTTTATTCTTCTGGGAGAACAGAGTTCCTGAAAGATTGTGGGGAAGAAACAGGGCTTTGGCTCTGCTTGGGAGAGGTAGTGTGAAAACCTCAGATCATAGAAATAGCTGTCTATGCAGGAGCAATAATTGGCTCACCACTCAGATAGCAGTAGTAATGGGACCACAAAAACTGCACCAGAGAAACATGCTGTGTTCTTGCTTTGGCACTGTCCAGCTCTGAGCACTGTACAATTTGCTGCAAGAAAACATATGGGATGGTTACCTATTGGAAGGCCCATGTGAAATGAGAAAGTAAGAAGAGTGTACTACTACTGTAATTTCTATTGAATAGAGGTAGTGTGAAAACCCCAATACTTATACCAGTTTACACTAGCCAAGAATCAGGCTCTTTGGTTTCAAAAAGACACACACGTTGCTTAGAGGAAACACTAAGAATAAATAGTTTATTAAAACATTCCTTATATGTAATATGCTTTTGGCTATGATATTGGAAATAACATTAAGCATCAATTCACTTTATACCATTCATGCTGATTGCTTCTTTTTTGCACGGCACAAAGCTTGTAGAATTCAGCTAGATTGATTATCTCCGTTTCAATTTTTAGTAAGTTCCTACTATCCAGTTCTAACACAAAAGCATGGTACAGTAAACAATTAGAGCCATTAGAACAAAAGTCAGATACCACTTTGAAAATGATCTTTGCAAGATATGTAACATCCCATAAATATTACTAGCCAATTAGCCCGTCATAAGACTGGATTTTCAGGTCTCTCGTCCACGACGGTCTTCTCTCCTGAGCCTCCGGTCTCTTGCTCCGTCTCTCTCTCTTTCTCTTGCCTCCTCCTACTGCCTCCCTCCCTCCCTCTCTCTCTCTCTCTCTCTCAACTCTCCTCGTTCTCTGTCGGGGATGCACGCTCATCCAGGCCCTGTCCCCTGGACGTGTACGTCACTTCCCCGCCACCCTTCGCCTCCTGATGTGGCGCTCAGTAAGGGGGTGGGGGCGGGTCGGTGACGTTCACAGCCAGGAGGCAGGGCCTGGAGCCACTGTCAGGCTGCACATCACTGCTCCACCCCCCCTTTGCCTTCCGCCATGTGCTCAGCTGAGTTCTGTGCCACTCAGTCGGGCGGCCATGGGGGAGCAAGCGGCTGTTTGGGCTTCCCCACAGTGGCCTGGCTGAGCCCTGCAGAACTCGGCCGAGTGCCATGGTGGGAGGTGAAGGGAGGTGGGGCAGTGACATATAGGGTTGCCAGGTGTCCAGTTTTCTACCAGACAGTCTGGTTTTTGGGCCCTCTGTCCAGTAAAAAATACTGGACATGTGTAATGTCCGGTATTTTCTAGTTCTCTGGCTGGGCACCAGATGGAAGCCTGGCGGAGGCGGGAGAGTAGCTGGGCAAGGGGGGGGGAGAGGGGCGTTATTGGTGCTGGGAGCCTCTAGTTGCCTCTGGGAAGCAGGGGAAGCTCTGTCCCTGCTCCTGAGCGCTGTTCCAGTGCGTGCTGGAGCCACAGCTGGACTTGAATCAATGGGACCATGAGCAGGGCGGGCAGCACCCTGGGATCTGCATGTGCCCGGGTGAGTCTAGCTCCCCACCGGCCGATTCCCTCTCCCTGCCCTCCGCCAGCCAATTCCTCCTCCCGATTTTCCCATGGCCAGCCTCGCTGCCCCTGACTCCCATCCCAAACCAGCATTGCTTTCTGCCGGCCAGCCCTGCCGCCTCCAACCACCACCCCAACCAGCTTTGCTTGACACCGGCTGCCCCTCCCCCATTCTCCCGTGGCCAGCTACACTGCCTCTGACCACCCCCCAGCTGTACTTCCCGCCCCCCACTCCTCCTCCCAGCCAGTCCGTCCCCCCTTCCACCCCTGATCAAGTGTGTCCAGGTTTTTTTTACCCTACCTGGTAATCCTAATGATGTACATGGCCAGGGGGCAGGGTCTTGTACGTCACTGCCCCACTCCTCTTCCCCTCCTGCCATGGCAATCGGTTGATTTATGCGCTGCTCAGCCGGGCCACCACGGGGGAGCAAATGGAGCAAGTGGCCGTTTGGGCCTCACACTCCCCATGTAGCACAGAGGTGCTGCATGGGGACCATGGCGCCCAAACGGCTGCTTGTGCCGCTTTCTGTCCTGCGGCAACCCAGCTGAGTGGCGCAGAGGTTAGCTGAGTGCCACGGCGGGAGGGGAAGGGGGGCAAGGCGGTGATGTATATGGCTGGGCCCCGCCTCCTGGCCATGTACGTCACCACCCCACTTACCTTCCTCTCCCGCCATGGTGCTCAGGTGACTTCTGCGCTGCTCAGCCGGGCCGCTTCGTGGGAGCAAACAGAGCAAGCGGACGTTTGGGCCCCGCACTCTCCACGCAGCACACTTGGCATTAGCCTAACTAAAATCATGCCAGACCATGGATATTTCCAGACTAGAGTGTGCTGGACTAGGAGGTCCAACTTGTAGCCAGCTGAGTCAAGTCAGTGACTGACATCACATCTGTTGGATTAAGAGACAGACAAGAGATGGATTTGCCATAAACAAACATTAATGAGGAACTTGCTTACTATTACCTTCATTAGGCTTCCAACGATTATTAAGCTACCAAATTTGCACAGAAATATTTATGTACAGGAATTCACACAACACCAGCTTCTCTACATTAAATTCTTATGGTTTAATTTTCTTGTATTCTCTCTCCTGGAGTATATGAAGTTGGCACTTGGAAATAGTGGTTTCATTTAGGAGGCGGCAAGTTCTGTATTAGGGATGTAAAACCCAATTAAAATAGTTAACTGGTTAAATAATTTGTTTAACTGGTTAACCAACGGTGTGTGGAGGGGCTGCTCCCGGCCGCCATACCATGGAGGCTTCCCCAGCCTGCCGCAGCCGGGGTCCAGCCACCATGGTCTGCCGCAGGAGGGGGAATGCTCTGTCCTGGCCCATCTTGGTCACGGGCCTGCTCCATCCAGTCCTGCCATGGTCATGAGGGGGCTGCTCCAGCCAGGCCAGTTAACTGCTTAGTGGGTAAGCAGACTGAAGACCCTGCTGCTTAGTGGGTAACCAGATGTAAGAGATTAACCATACTCTCTATAAACTGATGTATATAGTTGTAAATCTCGAGCAACTTTATAGAATTTGGCCTCATATAATTGCCATGGACACACTTGTGTCCTCATATTGCAAACTACATTAGACATGGCTACAAATTTGTTCATAGTCCCTCCAGGTTATAAAGATATTTAAAGACTAGGGATGTTAAATATCAGATAATTGAATAGTCAATTAACCTCATGAATTCTTATCGGTTATTCAACTAGTCTATAGTCTCCGGGGGTGGGGCTGGCAGCCGGTGTGCTCCAGCCTCACCCCTGAGAAGCCTCCTGCCACTCCACACTGCTGTATCAGAAGCAGCAGCGTGGGGTGCCGGGCAACAGCTAGTCTGTGAGGGGAGCCAGTTTAAAAACCAGCTCCCCTCATGGACCAGTTTTCTATAGCATCACACCGCTGCCTCTGATACAGAGGCAGCAGCGGGAGGTGGCAGGAGCTCCTGTCGGGGAGGTGGAGGGGGGAGGACGGAGGCGGTCTGAGCTCCTGGACCTGGCATGAGCCAGAACTGAGCCGGGTTGTCTGCTCACCTGGCTCCTAATACTCCTAACAAACCCAGGGTCTAACTTAAGTTCTACTAACCCTGGGCTTACATTGCAATGTATTAGGAGCCCCAGTAGGGGTAGGTCCTAGATCCAGCACAAGCTAGGACTGAGCTGGGCTGCTGGACTAGCCTGCTAAAAATGTACTGGAAAGGAGGGATAGCGGGGGAACGGGGGGAATGTATGGAGTCTATAACATTAACCGATAAGCAAAAGCTTATAGGTTAATCGACTATACTATTACATCCCTATTAAAGACCCTGAAGGGCAGAATCAGTACATTGAAATCAGGACCTGCTATCTTCCCAGAAGGAAAAGGCTACATTTTAGCTGCCCTTAATGGTCTTATGGAACAACTCTGCACTTCTCCTGCTGGTTGTATGTTCACTTGCAATAATAATAATAGTTCCTATTCAAGGTGGGAAAACTAACAATGATGGGTGTGTCTAGACCAGTGTTTCTCAACCTTTTTTTGCTCATGGCCTCCTTCTGAGTCTCATTCATCATACGCCTGGCAGTTAAGTTTGGGTGGCTCCCTCAGAAACTTACTGTAGCCCCCTAATGTTCTGGTTTTTCCCCTAGAAGTAAGACGTGGCCCTTCGAAAGATCCTGTAAACCTGAGGCTTAGAAAAAGGCTTCTGTTTTCTAAAGAACCACATCTAGACTGCAGTTTCACTTTCAAAACAGCATTTTTTTCGAAAAAGCACCATGACGTGATTATGCAAATGAAGCACGGGAAATTCTAATCCTGGCTTCATTTGCAATTTTGAAGTGTCTAATTTACATCCCTCTGTCAAAAGAGGGATGTAGTCTCGACGTACCTGATGAGAACGGCTGTGTTTTAGTTAATGAACTGTCTGAACATGAATAGTACCTTGTTCCATCTTCTCTACTTCATGCTTAGTAGAGAAGATGGGAGCAAGACATCATGATCCTCTGGCTCTGGCCCATTAGCTCTGAGCTATGCCAGCTGGCAATTCTTTCCAGGGCAAAGTCCATCAGCTGAAAACCAACAGAGCACAGCAGCACTGTGGCTATGTCTTTTTCCACCCATTCACGTGCTGCAATGGCAGAGCTGGAGAAGGGGAGTGGGATACAGCAGATGGGGAGAATTCTCATCTAAGCCAGGTGCACCCCGTATTCCTCCCCTTTGTGCATCCTGAAAAGCACAATGGTGTTAGGGTGGGGGAGAGAATTTTCTCCAAGGTATGAAGAAAGCAGGGGTAGAATTATGAGAATCGCTGAGTGAGTGCAGGTCTGGGTAGCTCAAACACCCATAGAGAGGGGAAGGGAGAATGAAACCATGCCAAGAAACCCCAAACAAACCTCCACAAATCAAAAAGTCTTTAGCACAGACACGCTGAAAAAGCCCTGAAGGGGGGAAAGGCAGCAATTATGAGAATAGTTCTTTTGTTATAAATTTGCAGTAGAATGCCATGGTGAATATTCAGAATGCAAGGCATTGTGCTCAGTTCTAAGGATCAGAACATGAACCCATATAGTTAACTGACTGAGCCTTCAAATGACAAACCTGCTATTACAGAAATGTCATTTCTTTCCTTATAAGGGCAGTGAAAATGTGAGTGGAAATGGCATGCTTTCCCTAGATGAGAAACTTTCCCAGAACTTCTCATCCAAAATATATTGTGTATTATGATGATTAAAGACTGATTTGAAAAAAGACAAAGACAAGTGGAAACATATGTTTAAATATGCCAGACAAGTATATAATACTCCCTGAGAATCCTGTTTTTCACATACATCATATATGCTGTTTCATTTTAAGAAAAGATAATTAACATACTAATGCTCCCAAAACACTAGTCACACAGGATGAAACAGTATCAAACTCAACACTAGCATAACACAACTTACTTCAGAGAAAGGTGAATTTGGCTCCTCATAAGCTAAAAACATCTATGCAAGGAATGGCCGACTGAGAATTGAAAGGGAAATTGCCCAGTAAAAACAAGCGAAGGTTCTGTCTGCCCCATGCCACACATCCTGCCTCCCCAGGAAACCAAGTTTGTGTGTCCCTGGCTACCTAGATGTTTTAAGCTAAGAACCTGAATGGAGTCCAGCCACTTCCCCAGCCTTGGACTCCTTCAGCACATGCTCGGGGTTCAGACCTTCTATATGGCAATTCCTTCTGAAAGCTAGAATCCACTAGCCAGGTACCTAGACCCTAGCTGCAGGACTGACCCTTCAAAACACACTCCTCTCACAAAATACCCACCCCAAAAGTGTGAAGCTTCTTGTTTAACTCCAGTAGTTACACTTCAGTTGACATGCATAGAGTGTTCAACATAGTTGCTCTTTTACTTAATTACATAGAGCACAAAAAAGTACAGAACACACAAATCAGTAAACACCAAACTGCCTTGTCCTACATTAGCTCAACCTTGTCAGGCCTTGGATGAACATTTGTGTTGCTCTGCCTACTTAGCCCTGCCTTGCGTGCAGGGGACTGGACTAGAAGACTTCTTGAGGCCCCTTGCAATCTTATGATTCTATGCTATAGTCCTTCAATACTGAATGAAGAAGAAGACTATCTCACCTTCCTGTCCCAGGAGGTCCGCTACTTGAGCTTTAAATAAATAGTCCAGAAAGTCCAAGGTCAAGCTCTCAGTTTCTGATCCTCAAGGAAATATTTTCCCTTTTCCGCTTCTATTGCTAATTTCCCCAGTAATTATGAGAGAGGCCATTTTAAATGGGGCCACTATTCTCCCCTTTTTGATGCTGAAGGTCAAAGGAAGCCAGAGCTGCAGGTTCCAGTCTTTAGCCCAAGAACATTTCAGGAAGGAAAATTATGGGGTTGCTTAGAATTAAAGATTCCTTCCTTTCACAAAGGCTGCTTCCTCTCCCATGAAGGCAGCAATACCTTTGTGCTATCTGTCAGAATAAGGTACCTTATAGATGCATTGAAGCAACATCACATTAGGAGGTTACTCACTGAAACAAGCGACTAAAAAATGTAACATTGAAGAATAAACTAATCACACACCTGTGTCACAAGCAGAGATGTGCTCAAGAGATTTGAACCTGTATCAAATACTCAGACTCAGGGAAAGGAGGCTGATTCAGATTTATCTGCAACAACAACATAGACTGGATTTCCAAAATATAAGCACTTACATTCTGAAGATATGGTTTTTCAGAAAGGTATAATTTCCTTCCACAACTGCTTTGTCTTATGTTTTGCATATTTCCAGTGAATCGATGGAATCAGATCATTATGACCAAAGCTCTCTTCAGTTGCCGCTCACATCTGTCAGATCAATCCATGTCTTTTCTCTGAAATTCATGTTGTCTTTAAATCAATACAGCAAGATAAAGAGCCTTTTTCTCCCAGCCAGCATTAGATACTAAACTCGATTTACATATTTTTTCCAATTGAATAAAATTAGGTCTTGACATTTTTCTCTACTCAGTAGGTCTTGAACATCATACAGACCTGGAGAACGCCAACAGAAGGTGCTGTAGTGTAGCTGACGGTGAATGCAGGTAAATCCATTTCTGATCTGGGGAATATTGAGATTAATTTGGTTAGTTTACCCAAGGCTTTTTTTTATCAATACACAACTGATGCAGTCTCCATATTGGAAAGCAGTTCCAAGGCAAAGTAATATAGAGCTTTAACTGGGAAAAATAGCTCTCTATTGAAATTGCTCTAGACAATAGACTAGCTCCTATCCAAGGGAACTGGATTGTCAGGGGAGAGGCTGGATTTGTAATGAAGTAATCTGCAAGGAGTATGGGCTCACATAAGAAATTTCCAAAGGTACCAGCTGACAAAGGGAGATAAAAATTATAGATAGGGAGAAGCAGATTTTTCTGGATCTTTGGTAATTTTCTTCGGTCTATGAGAGCGAAGCAATGTATCATGTAGAACCTCCTGAGGCAAGGGAGCCTTTCTTCCCAGCTCATGCACACTCTAAACCAGTGGCTTGCAACTTTTCCGGAGTACTGTACCCTTTCAGGAATTTGATCTCATCTGTGTACAGAGTTTCACCTCACATTAACAAACAAGCTTGCATACACAGTCATAAAAATACAGCACACTATTACTGCACATTGCTAACTTTCTCATTTTATTACATAACTAGGGGACTGTGTGCTATACTTACATGCTATACTTACCAACCACCCTGCATGCTATACTTACCAACCACCCTCCTATTTGGGCATAGGTGTCTGACCAGAAGGGAGGGGGAAGGAGTGGGCTAGGGGTAGGTGTCTGGCAAGGGGGAAGATGCAGGAGTAAGCTGGAGGTGTGAGGTCTCAGTGGAAGGGGTAAGTCAGGGGGCTGGGGGTGCAGGGTCTTAGTGGAAGGTGTGTGTGTGGGAGAGTGGGGGTGCAGGGTCTTGGCAGGAGAGTCAGTGAGTGGGCAGGGGGGTGGGGTCAAAGTGGAGGAGGTGTGTGGGGTCTCAGCAAGATGACAATTGAGGGGGTGGAGGTGTGGGGTCTCAGCAGAGAAGTGAGTGAGTGGGCTGGGGGTACAGAGTCTCGGAGGGCACTCCAACCTCACTCCCCAAGCTGAGACCCTGGAGCCCCACCACCCTCACTCACTGCCTTGCTGAGACCCCTCACCCCCAGCCCTTTCACTCATCAGCTCCAGCTTAGCCTCTCTGCTCCTGGCACAGACAGGAGCCCATACTAGCACTCCAGCCTTGTCCCCACCCTTCCTCCCCTGTGAGGTTGAAGCACCAGCACTGGTTTCCTGTGTGGGGGGGAGGAGGGAAAAAGCCCCGTGGCTCCCTGATTACTGTCACTTCCCTTCCCCCTTCCTAGACTGGGGGAACAGTGGGACAAAGCACCCTTGAAGCATATCCCTGCACTGCTGAACCCCAGCCAGGGGAGGAGGAAGGGCAGCAGCAGTGCACAGGGAGACTTAGAACTTTCTCCAACCTCCTACCCCACAGGAAGCCTGTGCTGGCACTTCAAACTCGTGGGGGGATGAGGCAATAGAACTCATCTAGGCAGTGAGTGAGGGGGCTGGGGATGTACAGTCTCAGCAGGGCAGTGACTGAGCAGTCTGGGTGTGGTATCGGCTTGAGAGGGCTGAGTGAGGGAGCTGAGAGTGGTTCAAGGAGAGCTGTGGGGGAAAAGGCCTGTCAATGGGAAAGGCAACTGGGGTCAGGGGCAGGCCCAGACAGCCAGCAGTAAGAGTAGCATTGCAGGAGGAGGAGCTGCAGCTGGTAGGGCTACAGGGAAAGAGGCCAGTTAGCTGGAAAGGTGGGAATGCGTGTTCTGGTCTTGGTCAATCCGGTGATGATAGTAGTGTGGCACAAGGAGGGTCTGCAGGCTGCAGAGGAAAAGGCCAGTTAGTGCAGAAGGCGGCTGGGGCCAGGAGGTTGGGGCAGGAACTGTTGGTGGTAGCCTAAGATGACTTCCCCTATGGGAGCTGGTGGTGGGGTGATGTCAGTGATGTGATGATGTCACTCTGTTGTCCAGCAGGAAACCTTTTTATGTATATATAGAGCGATTATAAAATAAATCAATTGGACTATAAGTAATGTACAAAATTGAAGCTCTTTAATTCAGCACCTTCCAGGACCTGACTGGTCCCAAACCTGAGAATTTGCTAAACCACACGAGGTCCATATTGTCTAGCAGCATTCCAACACTTCCATGGCTTACTGGGCTCTTACAAGTCACTTAGAGGTAAATTTGAGTTAAATAACAACACAGAACAGAGAGCCAGCACTGGGGACTGTAAATGAACTTTTGGGGACCATGGAAAGTTTGGCTAGTCCCATAAGTGGACATCTCACTAATTAAGGGTATGTCTACACAGCAAAGTTACTTCAAAATAACTTTTCTAGCATCTACACAGCCAAACTGCTATTTTGAAATAAATTTGAAATAGCACATCGCTTATTTCGAATTTTGTAAACCTTATTCTACGAGGAATAACACCAAATTTGAAATAGCTATTTCGAAATAAGTGCTGCGTAGACTCTTATTTTGAAATAGGGGGCCTCCAGCCTTCCCAGGATGCCCTAGTGTCCACTCCAGCCTCAACCAAGAACACTCCTCTCCCTCCCCCACTCCACGGAGCCCTTAAAGGGGTAGACTCTGGCCACATGCTTGTGCCAGCTCCAAGCCTGCCAGCCCAGAGCCAGCAGTCACTGCCCCTGACCCAGTGGCCTCAAAACATGAGTCAGCAAGCCACTGGCAGCCAGCCCTCCACCGCTCCCCAAGAGCAGTCTGCCAGCTCCCATAGCCTGTCAGGGCCCGGAGAAGGTCCATGCCTTCCTAGTGCAGGGTGGAGATCATGGACCTTATTCAGGTTTGGGAGGGATGCCCCCAACATCCATGATCTCCACACTAGACAGAGGAACACAGCCGTGTATGGCAGGATATCTGCCAGCCTGGCCACCGAAGGCTACATGTGAACCAGGAGCAGGTTTGCATGACAATCAAGTTGGTCCGGCGAGACCCCCAACCCCTTTTTTCCCCTTTGCTTCCCCCTTCCAGCTCCCTCCTCCCAGTTCCCCCCCCCCACACACTCTCTTTTCCCCAGTCTCGCCAGAGTTTCATTCCCTCCCACCCCCGGTTTTGTTAAATAAAGAGAGTTTGTGTTCATGAAAATACGTCTATTTTATTTGACATTAGGAAGTAGGGTTAGGGAGGGTTAAGTGGTAGGACGTTAGGGAGGAATGAGGCACAAGCCCCCAGTGGGGCAGACCAGAGAGGCTCTTAGTGCTCCTCAGGGTGGAAGCTCTAACGCAGGGCCTCCTGGATATTGACAGCCCCTTGATGGGCCTCCAGGATGGCAGCCTGCAGAAAGTGCAGCCAGGATCACAGCAACACATCCAAGAGAAGCACTAGAGTGGCCAGGACTTGCTCTGACTCCATGTTGCAGAGTGCTGTGGTGTCCTGAGCGAGGGCAATCAGAGCACGCAGAGACAAAATGCTTTGCTGTCCCTCATCGAGGTAGGCAAGCAAGCAAGGAAACCTGAGAACTGGCTGTCCAGGGGGGTCCCTTTAAGCACAGGCCTCAGATAGCCTCAGGCAGCAGCCCCACACAGTAAGTCCTGACCTGGTGCCCTTCTGGAACTGGTTCTGGCCAGCCTTAAATGCGATTCAGAGTCCACTCAGTGTGGATGCACTATTTTGAAATAGCAAAAGGGCCAGTTTAGACAGCTGAGATTTGTTTTCTGCAAAAAAGCCACGTTCGCGAAAATGGCGATCGGGGCTTTTTTGCGCAAAAGCGCATCTAGATTGGCCATGGACGCTTTTCTGCAAAAAGTGCTTTTGCGGAAAAACATCTGTGCCAATCTAGATGCGCTTTTCAGAAAATGCTTTCAACAGAAAACTTTTCCGTTAAAAGCATTTCCAGAAAATCCTGCCAGTCTAGACGTAGCCTATTTGTTTTAGGATTGTCTTGGTTACTTTTGTAGGAATCAAACTCTGTACAGCATGCTATGTGCTTGCACTGTCCATGTTTCACGTATTCTTTACCTCATATGTATGTACCCAGCTTGTTTTGCCTGTTGTTATCTTGTTTATAAATGGTTCCCTCCTCTTATCTGAGGAAGTTCAGATATTTGGTCATTTAGTTCACTGATCCTAGTGCCTATCTTAGAATCATAGGGTTGTAAGAGACCTCAGGAGGTCATCAAGTTCAGCCCCCTGCCCAAAGCAGGACCAACCCCAACTAAATCATCCCAGCCAGGGGTTTGTCAAGCTGGGATGTAAAAACCTCTAGGGATGGAGATTCCACCACCTCCCTAGGTAACCCATTCCAGTGCTTCACCCTCCTAATGAAATACTTTTTGCTAATATCCAACCTAGACCTCCTCCTCTGCAACTTGAGACCATTGCTCCTTGTTCTATCATTTGTCACCACCGAGAACAGCCTCTCTCCATCTTCTTTAGAACCCCTCTTCAAGTAGTTAAATGCTGCTATCAAAGCCCCCCACTCTTCTCTTCTGGAGAAAAAATATGCCCCAAATCGCTCAGCCTTGCCTCGTAAGTCATATGCTCTAACCCCATAATCATTTTCATTGCCCTCTGCTGGACTTTTTCTAATTCATCCACATCCTTTCTGTAATGGGGGTCCCAGAATTGTATGCAATAGTCCAGATGTGGCCTCACCACTGCCAAATAAAGGGGAATAATCACTTCTCTAGATCTTCTTGGCTACAAGGGCACCCTGTTGACTCATATCCAGCTTCTCATCTACTGTAATCCCCAGATCTCTACATTGTATATTCATGTTTTAAGGATACTTTTGTTTATTAATGGATAGCAATCATAATTGGCACTGACTTGCAAATGCTTCAGCAGCCTGCATTACAGTGGACCACTTTGTGGTATACTGAAAACTCTTAAAATTGTGATCAATTACTTCACATGCTGAGGGAATTTCCTGTTTCTGCTTGCAGTCGGGGGCTCTGTAGAGAAGTGTGCATGCAGAATCAGTCTGCAGCCAGCTCTGGTTCTGGGACTCACCCTGTGTTCTCTGTGTACGTTTGGGTTCTTCTCTGTTGTTTATTCTCATAGTGCAATGTACCGTGAGTTACATCACAATGAACACAGTACATGGGAGGAATCTTTCCCTTTTTTGTGGTGTTCACATAGCCTAGAGAAGCATGCCCCACCACATTCAATTCAGATGCATCACTGAAATGCACAAGCTCCTAACCCTAGCAGTTGGGGCTAGTATTTGCAAAACTCATTTCAACACTCTTGTTCTGCTTATCTGCCACAATCACCCCACAAGCTCAAGTTCTCCTCCTCCAATCATCTGGATGGTATCGAGTATCACTCTGATTATGTTGAAAATTGGGGTGAATACCTCATTTTTAGTCATGTGCTAGGTATAGCTAAACACAGCAATTGGCCAGCTCATTTCAATTAAAAGGCAGAAATCCTCTTGAGGGATATTATTCTCAATATGAAGAAATAAAGTATTAGTATGTTGCAACGTTCTCGAAAGAATATTTTAGTTTTTATCTAACTTCTGTGGTGCTGTGAAGCATCAAACAAGATGATTTTTGTCATTTCTAAAAAGTCTATAGAAGTCTTTGTTAGTTTGGCATGTATTCCACTATTTACTGGAGGATATAAATACATTTAAGTTCAAGGAAGTTCTCTGTATCTGGAAACTTTAGTTCTTTTCGGTCTTACTTTGCCAAGGAACCAGGATTTCAAACATGGTTGATGCAATGTCATGACTTAAAGAAAAAAATTGAAACTTCAGGTCCAAAGCCAAATCCCCCTTTTCTGCTATAGATTGAATTGAAATCTAAATGAGCAACCTCTGATGGAGATATTAACAATAAATGTAACTGCACCAAGTTGTTCATCAGAGATTCAGATTCCCATAGAGCAGAAAATCACTCTCTCACTGCACCATCCATTCATTAGCCTCTCTTTCAATTTGTTATACATTACTATTATTCTGCACTGCACTGGCTCTCTCCCTGACACTGCAACTAGCCTTAGATCCCACATCAATGCTGTGCTGAATGATTTTGCTTTCTTCAAAAACAGATTCAGAGACTTAGATGAACATGCTCAGCCTGAATCCAGTGCTGCTTAATACATTCTCCATGTACTTCCTCTTTATAAACTACTGTATAAAGCAACTTAGATTAGCTAATTCCTTTGATTCAGGTGGTAGCAATGCTGTAAAACTGATCCAAGTTCAGATTGGAATTTGTACCCACAGGAATTGGCATAAGAAGATCCAAGATTTTGTTTGATCCCACTTCTGTGAACCTGATCCAAAGCACGCTGAAAGACTCCCATTGTATTCACTGGGCTTTGGGTTAAATCCTTAAAACTGACACTCTCAAAAATAATTTAACATATTTAAGGGCCCGATTCACATCCCATTAACATCTCTAGGCTCTGGATTAGTCCCTTCATTCTGGAGAGCAATTTCAGAGAGCATATTAGTTACTACCTTTGCGTGTATCATCCTCCTAATGTCAGCATCACCCAAATGACTTTATAAACTGCTTTGCAAGTCCACAAGGATGAAAGCTGATCTACAAAACCAAATTATGTTCCAAATGTCCAGCCAGAAAATCATTCAGATAAAACATATGAATGATAATCTGAGCATTTCATCTGTTTATTTTTTTTACAAAGCCGCTCAATTTAGCTGATGGCAATTTAAAATCTGGTTCAGTACGCAAGATTCTACACACATACTTGCCATTTTTATTATACCCATCAAGGCTGCGAGCATACATAGACATAAATATGGTGGTAGAAAAAAATCTGCCGATACAAATAAGGTATATTTCTAAAAAGATATGTATCTATGACTTGAAAAGATTTGATTTCTCCCCTCCCCTTCACCTCCAAAAGGGACAAAAAATTATGCTAAAACACTAGCTAGTGCTTAACGTATCTGATTAGATTAAATATAGTGTACTATTCCAAGGCTGAAAGAATCAGAAATCAATTTAATAATTTCTAATTTTACAAATCTTTTCAACTAAACTTTTTTTTTTTTTTTCAGAGTGCAATCTGCTATCCTAATTAATGGACATCTGAGGTAAACAATAATTCTGTCCTTTAACTAACTTGCTCTTACAGATTGTGATGACAAAGTAATACTTCTGTCGGAGAGCCAAGTAACTAGTGAGGCTGGCAAATCCATTATAATGCATTTGATTTGAATCACCTGTATGAAGACAGTACATCTAGCATATGGAGGCAATACATTTTATTGAAGTATGGCTGAATATGAAACAGATTGAATGCTTTTCTTGCATCATTGTTTTCCTGTGCACTTTAGAATAGAATGTTTTTCTTTTACCCTGCACATTATGTGCGGTATTTATATATAATTCAATTAGCAGCTGTAAACCTACTTCATCCTAACTGTTACAGTGACTAAATACAAATAATGAAATAAAATGAGATTCAGATTTAATCTTTCTGTTGAATTTTAATCTGTTCTGGCACATATCACTGGCATATTAGAAAATTCTCTGGTATATTAGAAAAACTCATGTCTGTGTTTATGATTAATATAAGCAAAATATCTGATAGTCCTTGCCATACTGACACGGGAATCCTCACACCTAAAATTAAACCTTCTTGCTAGAAGGCAACTGCTATTCCCACCACTGTTCAGAGTTGTACACAGTTTGAATGTACAGCTGACGTTTCAAAGCATTCAATTATTATTACACAGTTAGTAGCACAATAATCTAACAACTGATCTTAGATTGGATTAACTGGAGTTGTGCTAAAATTTGGTCAGAATTATATTTTGCTTTAAAATACGTCTGCTCTAGGTCTTTTGTTTTCATTTGTAATCTTTAATATTTCATCTCAATGCTTTCCACTCTCCAAACTTGGGTCTGCATTAAGACATTTGAGCTTTCTGAAATGTGCTTGTGGCAAGTAAATGTGATACATCTAGAGAACAATGTTTCAGATTTAAGAATAAAATACCGTAAGAACAGCCATACTGGGCCATAGCAAAGGTCCATCTAGCCTTGTATCCTGTCGTCCAATGTCAGATGCCCAGAAGGAGGGAACACAACAGGTAATCATCACATGATCCCTTTCCTGGCATCCATTTCCAGCCTCTGACAAACAGAGGCTAGGGACATCATTCCTACAGATCCTGGCTAATAGCCATTGATGGACTTAACCTCCAAGAATTTATCTAGTTCTTTTTTAACCCTGTTAAAGTCCTGGTCTTCACAACATCCTCTGGCAAGGAGTTCTAGAGGTTGATTGCGCTGCGTGAAGAAAAACTTCCTTTCGTTTATTTTAAACCTGTTGCCTATTCATTTCATTTGGTGACCCCGAGTTCTTATACTGTGGGAATAAGTAAATAACTTTTCCTTATTTACTTTTTCCACATCAGTCATGATTTTAAGGACCTCTATCATATCTCCTCCTTTAGTCTCCTCTTTTCTAAGCTGAAAAGTCCAAGTCTTTTCAGTCTTTTTTTATTTGGAACCCTCTCTAAACCCCTAATCATTTTTGTTGCCCGTTTCTGAACCTTTTCAGAAAAGGGCCAATGTATCTTTTTCAAGAGAAGGCAACCACATCTGTACGCATGAACAAGAAAGGAAATGGAAAAGTCAGACAAATTTTACCATTTTAGTTTTACAGATCATTGATGTGATGTTTCTTAAGACTAATGTTATGTTGTTCTATAGCTCTTTGCATAAATGAAAAGGTCTGATTTCCAAAGGCACTAAAGTACCTTCTATACCATTGGCTTTACTGGGAATGAGGAGTGCTAAGAAACTCTGTTCATCAGGCCTCGTTCATTTTCTTGCCTAGAAATAGATTTAGATGCCTGTTTTCAATCCCCTGGATGGGATTTTGAAAGTCACTTTTCATTGCCTTAATTCTGCTCCTGAGGAATACAAAGGGAAATTTACTATTTATGTCAATAGGGCCAGTTAGGCAAACAAATAGTGCTATTAAGAACATAAGAACAGCCATACTGGGTCAGATCAACGGTCCATCTAGCCTTGTATCCTGCCTTCTGACAGTGGCCAATCCCAGATGCCCTAGAGGGAGGGAACACAACAGGTAATCCTCACATGATCCCTTCCTTGTCACCCACCTCCAGAAAAACAGAAGCTAGGGACACCATTCCTACCCATCCTGGCTAATAGCCACTGATGGACCTAACCTCTATAAATCTAGCTAGCTCTTTTTTTTAACCCTGTTAAAGTCCTACTATTCACTACATCCTCTGGCAAGGAGTTCCAGAGGTTGACTATGCTCTGAGTTTAAACCTGCTGCCTATTAATTTCATTTGGTGACCCCTAGTTCTTATATTGTGGGAATAAGTGAATAACTTTTCCCTATTCACTTTTTTCTACACCAGTTATGATTTTATAGACCTCTATCATATCCCCCCCCCCCTTAATCTCCTCTTTTCTAAGGTGAGAAGTCCAAGTCTTTTTCATCTCTCTTCCTATGGGACCTGTTCCAACCCCCTAGTCATTTTTGTTGCCCTTTTCTGAACCTTTTTGAGATGAGGCAACCACATCTCGAGGCAGTGTTCAAGACGTGGGCGTACCATGGTTTTATATAGAGGGAATAAGATATTCTCAGTCTTGTTTTCTATCCCCTTTTTAATGATTCCTAACATTCTATTTGCTTTTTTGACCGCTGCTGCACACTGAGTGGATGTTTTCAGAGAACTATTCACAGAAACGCCAAGATCTCTCTCTTGAGTAGTTGTAGCCAAATTAGTCCCCATCATATTATATGTTTAGTTGGGATTATTTTTTTCCAATGTGCATTACTTTACATTTATCAACATTAAATTTTATTTGCCACTTGGTTGCCCAAACACTTAGTTTGGTGAGATCTTTTTGAAGCTCTCCACAGGCTGCTTTGGTCTTAACTATCTTGAGCAGTTTGGGATCATCTGCAAATTTTGATACCTCACTACTTACCCCTATCTCTCAATCATTCATAAATAAGTTGAAGGGCTGGTCCCAGGACAGACCCTTGGGGGACCCTGCTAGTTAACCTTCTCCATTCTGAAAACTTACTATTTATTCCTACCCTTTGTGTCCTGTCTTTTAACCAGTTATCAATTCATGCAAGGAGCTTCCCTCTTATCCCATGACAACTTACTTTACTTAAGAGCCTTTGGTGAGAGACCTTGTCAAAAGCTTTCTGGAAATCAAAGTATACTATATCCACTGGATCCCGCTTGTCCACATGTTTGTTTCCCCCTCAAAGAACTCTGATTAGCAAGTTATGATTTCCCTTTACAGAAACCATGTTCACTTTCCCCCGACAAATTATGTTATCTGTGTGTCTGACAATTTTATTCTTTATTATAGTTTCAACTAATATGCCTGGTATTGATGTTAGACTTACCGGTCTGTAAATGCCAGCATCACCTCTACAGCCCTTTTTAAATATTGGTGTTATGTTAGCTATCTACCAGTCATTAGGTATGGCTGATTTAAAGGATAGGTTATAAACCACAGTTTATAGTTTCACAATTTCACATTTGCCTTTTCAGAACTCTTGAGTGAGAACCATCTGGTTCTGGCGACTTGTTACTGTTAAGTTTATCAATTTGTTCCAAAACCTCCTCTAAAGACAGCTGAATCTGGGACAATTCCTCAAATTTGTCACCTAAAAAGAACGGCTCAGATTTGAGAATCTCCCCTATATCCTCAGCCGTGAAGACGGAAGCAAAGAATTCATTTAGCTTCTCTGTAATGACTATAGTTTTTGAGTGCTTCTTTAGCATCTTGATCATCCAAGGGCCCCACTGGTTGTTTAGCCAGCTTCCTGCTTCTGGTGTACTTAAAAAAAATTTGCTATTACTTTTGGAGGTTTTGGCTAGTTGTTCTTCAGGCTCCTTTTTGGCTTTTCTTATATTTTTACACTTACTTTTATGCTCCTTTCTATTTTCCTCACTAGGATTCAACGTCCACTTTTTAAAAGATGTCTTTTTATCTGTCTCTGCTTCTTTTACTTGGTGAAGCCACGAGGGAACTTTTTTGTTCTCTTACTGTATTTTTAATTTGGGATATACATTTAAGTTGGGCCTCTATTAAAGAAGATTCAACTCCTAAACCTGAGCATTTTGGGATAAGTTAATTGTCTAAAATCCAGTTCCTCAAAGGTATTTAAGTGCCTAGCTGTCAGACTTTTATGAGCATTAGTCATCTAAATGTTTTTGCATATCTGGGCCTGGTATCTGATCTAAGGAGATCCAGGAATAATTTAAATCTATTGACTCTATGTCCTATGCTTTATCTAACTACATCATCATCCTTTGTCTCCTTGACTTGATTATTTATTGCCAAATCTGTCCATTGAAGTTGACTGGCTAAAATAATCACTACCAACTTTGGTGGATTTGCACAAAGAGTAAATTTAGGTTAATGATCTCAGTTGGCTAGTTCCAGTGGAACAGAGGGCATAATTTGGCTCATCGGCTGTGATCGTTTGAGAAACAAAAGTTTCTGAACATAAACTATTGCCCTTTTGTATAATTGTATATAAATGTTTTATGTTAGCAAAAAAAGGGATTAAAAAAAAAATCTCTTCCCGGAAGTCTATACGTTGTTCAGCCAAATTTTAAAGAGAAGATGAATGAGACAGATGATGTGAAATCTATAAGAGCAAATGAGATATCACCTGGAAAACATTAAGCTATTTGATACTGCAGAGCCAAAGCAAACACTATGTATATTTTTTATTTTGACAGAGAGAATTGGCCAGGATTACAAAGTCTAATGAAAATAACAGAAAGGATAGTGGATAAGCCTACTTATTTCCCCTAGACAGCTGGAAAATTTCTGAGTACTTACTAGGTAAAAACAGCTGTATTAAAGCTTGAATTAAAATTTGTATCAAACGTAAAATGTAATGACAATACTAAATATTACAATCTGATGACATTTGGGGTCAGCTAATTGTAATATTCATGGTCGTCTATACTGAAAGGAATTCAATGAGAGTTTTGACATTGACTTCAGTGGGACCCAGATTTTACCCCGAAACTCTAAAAATGAAAATTACTGTAACATTATAAAACCTTTGATAAGTTTCCCTGGGTCAGCAGGGATGGGTGTTTATCCATAGTAGGCAGTATTGAGCTTTTCATTCAATTTCATCCATTCTTGAGACCTATTAAGATGTATTCTACCCATGTTTATGAAAAACAATATTTTCTCCATTTAAGGTTTGATTAAAAGGACAAAGTCTGATCCAGAATTCTCATAAGTTTAATGGAAATATCACTGTTGACTTCAGTTGATGTTGGATTAGGCCCACTATACACAATTAGAAAAAAAAATTGCCGTTGCAGTAGGCAATTCAACTCATTATATTCAGATACCAGACACCCAGACACATTTAGTACCAGAAAGGGGTGTGGGTACAATATTCTCTGGGGCTACGTCTACATTAGCCCCTTTTCCGGAAGGGGCATGTTAATTTCAGAGGTCGTAATAGGGAACTCCGCGGGGGATTTAAATATCCCCCGCGGCATTTAAATAAAAATGTCCGCCGCTTTTTTCCAGCTTTTAGAAAAGCCGGAAAAGAGCGTCTACACTGGCCCCGATCCTCCGGAAAAAAAGCCCTTTTCCTTCAAAGTAGGAATAAGATCCTCCGTAAAAGGGCTTTTTTTCCGGAGGATCGGGGCCAGTGTAGACGCTCTTTTCTAAAAGCCGGAAAAAGGCGGCGGACATTTTTATTTAAATGCCGCGGGGGATATTTAAATCCCCCGCGGATTTCCCTATTACGACCTCTGAAATTAACATGCCCCTTCCGGAAAAGGGGCCAATGTAGACGAGCCCTGGCTGTGTCTAGACTGGCCAGTTTTTCCAGAAAATCAGCCGCTTTTCCGGAAAAACTTGCCAGCTGTCTATACTGGCCGCTTGAATTTCCACAAAAGCACTGACTTCCTACTGTAAGAAATCAGTGCTTCTTGCGGAAATACTATTCTGCTTAGGTTCAGGCAAAAGTCCCTTTTGTGCAAAGCTTTTGTGCAAAAGGGCCAGTGTAGACAGCTAAGATTTGTTTTCCGCAAAAAAGCCCCGATCGCGAAAATGGCGATCGGGACTTTTTTGCAGAAAAGCGCATGTAGATTGGCACGGATGCAATTCCGCAAAAAGTGCTTTTGCGGAAAAGCGTCCGTGCCAATCTAGACGCTTTGTTCTGAAAATGCTTTTAATGGAAAACTTTTCCGTTTAAAGCATTTCCGGAAAATCATGCCAATCTAGACGCAGCCTCTGTTTCCAAATGGCTGCTGTATGCAATAGCACACCTTGGGAATGATTCTCGTCTCAGAGATAAAACACCCCTGTATCTCCTTTGATTTCAGTGAATGGCACCTGGTGTAAAGCAGCATCAGTAAGAGAAGGAACAGACTTCTGTTAGTATTATTCTTAATATTATTGCTGCCATGATATAAAAAAAAAACACCCACAGTAAAGCGATGGATATGAGATGCTATTAATGAGAGGTAAAATAATAACAGTCCTATTTTCTATGTTGTTTTTCATTTCCTACCTTCTGTCTTTTACTTGATTAAATCCAATCAGCTTATTAATATGGCTAGTCACACACATATCAGCAAAGCACATTTTGTAAACAGGAAATACAGGAAAAGCAGCGAGGCAATTTATTCTCTGCTGCAAGCTTTTGGTGCTAGAGTTAGATAGAGCATTTCTGGGCCATTATTTGTGCACGTGTTGTATGGGGTAAGTTTTCATCTAGGTCACATATGGCTACACCTTCCAGTGTTGTGGCCTCTCTTTTTCTGGTCTTTTTCCTGAAATAAATAATAGCTATTTCAAGGAAGGATGAGGTTTGTAGAGTATTTGTGTAGACTCAAAATTTGACTTGACTATAGAATGCAACTGATATGTTTGGGTGCTTACACCCAATTTCTGGCTGGTTATCCTAGCTGTTCCTCTGAACGAGGAATGATTGAATATTGCCACATAGTGTTTGTAAACGTTCTTTTGCATTTTGAACAGCTGTTCAGTTCATTCATGTTTTGCTGCTTCTTTTTATTTACTATTCGTGCACATCTGGACTATCATCATTCTGTTTGCATGACTGTTTGGGGTATTGCTGTAGTATATCCAAATTCCTATATGCACTTGCTAAAGAGATGTACATTTGTAAACAAAATTTGTTATTTGTTCTCTAGTTTGAAATGTTTTATTTATCCAATCAGAAATAACATGTAATTTGGATAAAGAACACACAATTTTTTTCAAATTACAGGCAGTCCCCGGGTTACGTACAAGATAGGGACTGTAGGTTTGTTCTTAAGTTGAATTTGTATGTAAGTCGGAATTGGTACATATTGTACCCCAGGTGTCCCCGATTCAGCCGCTGCTGAAACTGACCAGCAGCTGACTACAGGAAGCCCGAGGCAGAGCTGCTTTGCCCCAGGCTTCCTGGAATCAGCCGCTGATCAGTTTCAGCAGCAGCTGACTTGGGGACACCTGAGGTAGAGCAGCCGGGGTGCTGCCAGGTTGGTCCCTGCAGTGCCGAGGTGCGGCGCTGAGGGGACCAACCCAGCAGTGCCCCAGCTGCTCTGTCCCAGGCGTCCAGATTCAGCCGCTGTTGAAACTGACCAGCAGCGGCTGAATCAGACATACCTGGGGCAGAGCAGCTGGAGTGCTGCTGGGTTGGTCTGGTAGCGCCGACCCTTGGCGCGGCGGGACCAACCCAGCAGCACCCCGGCTGCTCTTCCCCAGGTGTCCCCAAGTCATCTGCTGCTGAAACTGACCAGCGGCTGACTACAGGAAGCTCGAGGCAGAGCTGCTCTGTCCCGGGCTTCCTGGAATCAGCCGCTGATCAGTTTCAACAGCGGCTGAATCTGGACGCCTGGGACAGAGCAGCTGGGGCGCTGCCGGGTAGGTCCCCGCAGCTCCGCACCTCAGCGCTGCGGGGACCAACCCGGCAGGACCCCAGCTGCTCTGCCCCAGGTGTCCCCAAGTCAGCCGCTGCTGAAACTGACCAGCAGCTGATTCCAGGAAGCCTGGGGCAGAGCTCTACCCCAGGCGTCCTGATTCAGCCGCTGCTGAAACTGACCAGCGGCGAGAAAAGCCTGGTCTGCTGGGGGGGGGGGGGGGGGGGCGCGCACTAGCTGTGCCCCCCCCCCCCCCAGCAGACCAGGCTTTTCTCGCCGCGGAGGACGCGGGCGGCAGGACCACCGAGACGCGTCTCGGTGGTCTGCTGGGGGGGGCACAGCTAGTTCGGGGTTCCCTCACCCCGTTCTTAAGTAGGGATCCGATGTAAGTCAGATCCACGTAACCTGGAGACTGCCTGTAAAAGGCTCAGGAGTGACTCACAGGCTAAATATATTTGCATAAATTTTTCACCAAAATATATTTTTACGAATGTATTCTCTGACAGAAAAGAATGGGACTAAATTATTGGATAATTATTCTCACAAAATAATTCTAATATTTCTACTCTGAAACTTATGAAGGGCTGCCTTCCACTATCTAAAAATATGAACTTTGGGTCTCTTTGAAGTGCTGGGTATCTTCTCCCAGGATTTATTTAATTTTATTTTAAATGTCTTGCCAAGGTTTATGTCCTGGCTGGTGGCAGATGACAAACTCCTCCGCATATGGTAGGTACTTTGAGAATCTGTTGTCTCTTACTACTTCCTCCTTTATTTTCTATTCCAATCATCATTTTTCATCCCTAGTTCTAAGCAGCTGTCACATTTCGCAAATAGTAAGCTTGAATGTGGGTGATTTTATCATAACGTTCAGGTTCTCCCACTAACACCTGCAATTTCCTAGTACTTTTTAAACTTTCCTTTGACAACAGCTTTTGCACTTTCTCCAGGTTGTAGGAAGAAGGGGAACAAAAATAGATTTTAGGTGTAGGACTTTCAGTTTGAAATTATGCATGCTCTGTGTCGGAAACTCCTACTATATTCAGTGCAAGCTTATCTAGGTTTCAAGGAAAAAAGGTGGTCGGACTCCAAGTACTGAAAAAGAGTACCAAAAGGAAACCTACATCAAGTTCAGTTATTTCCCTACTGAAATTTGTTTGCCTGGTCTGTGGTCTACATGGGGCCCTTTCTTCCATCTTGCTGCTGCAACTAACTGAGTCAGACATTGATACTTTCAGTGTTTCCATCTTTGATGCTTTTATCATGAATAACATAGTATTTGGTATTGTACTTTAATGATCGGCTGCCGGAATTCTGTGATTATAGGAGAATTTCAAATTTTATTTTGAGTTTTGTGATTGCAAAGAAAAACTTGAGAGTGTGAACCTGAAAGGCTAAAACCCCAGAAGATACAGAAAAATAACCCAACTATTATTAAAGATAACTTTTTAGGTCAACATTATTTTCTTGTGCTTGGAGTTAACAATATTGCCATATCATAGGACAAAGAGTTACAACCATAGGCCTTTCTGTGGTAGGAGTGGGCACATGGAATTCTCCCCTCACACACGAACACACTTAACCCCACTGGCCTGAATAAATCTGCCCCCGTCCTCCTAAATATAGAAGTCAAATACAGTGCAGGGTCTTGATCTGTAGAATAACTGAGTGAATTTGACGGATCTCTAGGGGTATGTCTATACAGCAAAGTTATTTGCAAATAACAGCCCTTATTTTGAAATAACTTTCCTAGGGTCTACGCAGCCAAACGTCTATTTTGAAATAGCGGAACACTTATTTTGAATTTGGTAAACCTCATTCTACGAGGAATAACACCAAATTTGAAATAGCTATTTCGAAATAAGTGCTGTGTAGAGACTTATTTCAAAATAGGGGGCCTCCAGCCTTCCCAGGGTGCCCTGGTGACCACTCCAGCCTCAACCAAGAACACTCCTCTCCCTCCCCATTCCCCGGAGCCCTTAAAGGGGTAAACTCTGGCCACAGTGCCTGTGCCAGCTCCAAGCCTGCCAGCCCAGAACCAGCAGTCACTACCCCTGACCCAGTGACCCCAAAACATGGGCCAGCAAACCACTGGCAGCCAGTCCTCCACTGCTCCCCAGGCGCAGTCTGCCAGCTCCCAGGAGCCTGCCAGGGCCCCGAGAAGGCAGGCACCTTCCTGGTCCAGGGTGGAGATCATGGACCTTATTAAGGTTTGGGGGGGATGCCCTCAACATCCATGATCTCCACACTAGAAGGAGGAATGTGGCCGTCTATAGCAGGATAGCTGGCAGCCTGGCCACTGAAGGCCACATGCGAACCCAGGAGCAGCTTTGCATGACATTCAAGTTGGTCCAGAGATACTCCCAACCCTGAGCCCTGAGATTCCCCTCCCCCTTCTTCCCCATGCTTCCCCCTTCCAGATCCCTCCTCCCAGGTTTCCCCCTCTCTTCTCCCACCCTCTATCCTCCCCTCTTCTACTTCTTTCCCCAGTCTTACCAGAGTTTCATTTCCTCCCCCCCAGTTTTGTTAAATAGAGAGAGTTTGTGTTCATGAAAATACATGTATTTTATTTGACATCAGGAAGGGGGGTTAGGGAGGGGTAAGTGGAAGGACGTGAGGGAGGAATGAGGCACAAGCCCCCAGTGGGGCAGACCAGGGAGGCTTTTAGTGCTCCTCAGGGTGGAAGGTCTCCTGCAGGGCCTCCTGGATACTGACAGCCCCCCGATGGACCTCCCAGATGGCAGGTGCAGAAAGTGCAGCCAGGCTTGCAGCAACGCGTCCAAGAGAAGCACCAGAGTGTCCAGGGGCAGCTCTGATTCCATGCTGCAGAGTGCTATGGTGTCCTGAGTGAGGGCAATCAGAACATGCAGAGACAAAATGTTTTGCTATCCCTCATCAAGGTAGGCAAGCAAGCAGGGAAACCTGAGAACTGACTTTCCCTTTAAGCACAGACCTCAGTTAGCTTCAGGCAGCAGCCCCACACAGTAAGTCCTGCTGGAACTGGTTCCAGACAGCCTTAAATGTGATTCAAAGTCCATTCAGTGTGGACGTGCTATTTCAAAATAGCAAAATGCTATTTTGAAATGTATTGTGTGTAGATGCGTTATTTCAAAATAAGCTATTTTGAAATAACTATTTCAAAATAAGATATTTTTAAATAACACTGTAGTGTAGACATACACTAGGAGATCACAATAGGACCTTCCGTTGAACTTTCACATATTGGCTACATCTAAATTACAGGCTTTTTGTGCAAGAACTGTTTTACATAAGAGTTCTTATGCAAAAGGTCTTGCACAAGGGCGTGTCCACACTGCCATGTGCTTTTGCACAAGAGATGTGCTTTTGTGCAAGAGCGTCCATGGCAGTGTGGACACTCTCTTGCGCTAAAAAGCTCTGATGGCCATTTTAGCCATAGGGGTTTCTTGTGCAAGAAACTCCTGTTGCCTGTCCACACTATCTTCTTGCGCAAGAGCTCTTATTCCTCATGGGGAAAGGAATAACTCTTGCACAAGAAGCCCCCTATTCCGATGCCTTGCTATAAATATATTTGCATAAGAATGCACGCGCAGTGTAGATGATCCGCAAGTTTTTGCGCAACAGCCTGCAGCGTAGATGTAGCCTTAGGGTGCATCAATACAGCGGCGCTATTTTGGGAGACTTCCAGTATCCCGAAATAGCATTTTCCACATCTTGACAGTGCACTGGTATTTTGAAATAGCTTTCAAAATAAGGGGTGCACTATTCCAATGTCCTTGTAAACCTCTTTCCATGAGGATGAAGGGATGTTTCGGAATAGCGCTCTATTTTGAAATACACTCATAGCTCAAATACATGCGTAGTTCAAATTGCATAGCTTAGTTCAAGCTACAGGTGCAGTGTAGATGCATCCTTATTGTCTCATATGCTGAAGTTGTACTTGGGTATCCAGGGAGGCTAAACCAAAACTGGTGTTTGTACAGTCTGCCAATTCCACATATAGGATACCTTCTGATAAGTCATATTCTCTTGCAGAAATAGATCCAGGAGGCATTTACAGCTCCAGAACTTCCTGATAATATCTGCACATACAGACCATCCAGGCTAAAAGCAGCACAAGAAATTAGGGCTAGTGTTTTTTGCTGTTGTGTTAGTTACCAAGGTTAAAAATGTAATGAAGATATTGCTAGAATCATTTCCAATATAATACATAGCATTAGAGCTGGTTGTATCGGTAGAGACTGATGCTATTTTTGCAGTTTGGATTCTGTCTGGAGCTCAGTGATGTGCCATATCATTTGAACTAATTACTCTGAAAAACATGTAGGTGCTGAGCTGTAGATAATAATAGTAATGATAAAAATAAAGAAATGTTAAGTATGTATTTTAATACTCTAATCTTCTAAGAGCCTGGTAAATTATAAGTTTTTTACGCCAAAAAATGCAAAGTCCTTAGAACTTTTTAAACCTTCTTTTGACATTTTCTCTGAGCTGAAATTATTAACACATTGTGTTGGCTTATATATTTATTTTATCTGGTTACTGTATTGCAATCTCTACAAGAAATTAACACATATTTACATAGGTGAGATACTGTAGAAAAACACTGAGTCAAAGCATTCAGTATAGATTGGGTCTAAATAGCTAATATTCAGTTGTTTTGAGACTTATTTTCAGTAGAATATATATCTTAGAAGGAAGAGCTGAGAGTTATCATGGATAAAAAGTAATTGGTGGTGTGATAAAACTTAAATAGTTGCCACAATGCAAGCTAAAACATCTTCATTTCAAAAATCTAACAAGTCACTTTTAAAACCTATTAATTACATCATTATACGTATTTGTCACTTCACTTGCAGCATTTGCTTTGAAATGAGTTGTAGGTATGTGACAGAGGCTAGAAAATATCTTACTGATCTGTTTTATTCCACCTGTCTGCTAAATAAATATATATTAATTGCCTAACATGACATTTCTTACACTTTCCTTATACTTAAATATAGTTCTTTCAAGACTGTTCAATGTGTTTCAAAAGACTCTAACAAGATATGTTATCGTGTTGTCTAATTAGTCCTGTTTTGTTATTGAGAAACATGAAATAGGCCAAAGAGACAGAAATAACTAATACTTTTATTTTCATCTAATGTGTGTCAGCTCTTTTGTAATTAAAATGCTTCTTGTTATTTTTACTATGTTAGCTTGCAAGATAAAGTTTAAACTCATTGTTGGCATTATTTTGCTGTCTATTCAAAGCTAATGAAATTGCTAATCAAATCCATTTCTAAACATGCATCATTAATATTTATAATGCTAGTGAGTTTAGAAAGCAAATACTGTCTTCAGAAGAGGGCCTACCTGCAATGCACAACAGTAAAAACAAAGATGAAAGAAACTTGTAATCCAGGATATCATTTTTAAAAGTACGGTGCACATTTTACATGCTTAGTGTACTGTGTACACTGAAATACAAGTTGAATTCAGCAACTGAGCACTGTGGGGGGAAAAAAACACTAAGGGTACGTCTAGACTACCGCGTTTTGTCGACGGAAGTTTTGTCGACAGATACTGTCGACAAAACTTCAGTCGATAATTTGCGTCCAGACACATGGAGTTCTGTCGACAAAGCAAGCCGCTTTGTCAACAGAACTCCGTAGTCTGGACGCAGTGTTACAGGCAATAACACCTGTCGACAGAGTTCTGTCGACAGAAAGTGTTATGCCTCGTAAAATGAGGTATACCAGCGTCGACAAAACCGCGGAGTTCTGTCGACATGTCGACAGAACTCCGCGGTAGTGTAGACGCTGGTATTGTCCACTTTTGTCGACAAAACTAGGTAGTCTAGACACACCCTAAGACAGAGAACCCTGGTCTACACTAGGGAGTTATTTCAAAACAATAAGAAGAGCATCCACATTGCCAAGCCTGTTATTTTGAAATAAAGGGCTGGTGATTTCGATATAACCTCTGCTTTTCATGAAGAAAAATGCTTATTTCAAAATTGGTATTTTGAAATAGCGTGAGTGTGGACATTTGGCTGCTGCTATTACAAAATAATTGGCCTCCAGAGGCCTCTTACAGTTACACTTGTGGCCACTCTGACCACACTCCATCAACTCCACTGCTCCCTTTTCCCCGTTCTGCCTCCTTCCACATTTCAGTTTCTTCCCTCAGTCACTCCCCTGTTGTATATCCCCCAAATTAAAAATCAGAGTGGTTTGTACAAACAGAAAGGCTTCTGTAGGGAGATGGTGGGCCGTGTGTGGGTGTCCTATCACCTGAAGGCAGGGGCAAGCCATTCGCAGAGCTCCAGGAAGGTGTCCTTCCACATGCAGAATTCTGGAGCCACTTCTGGTCATTCTATCACTACAGGAAAATGTGCTCCCACCAGTCGGAATTGGTCTCCCTCCACTAGAACTGGTGTTCCATAGTGTGCAGGGGATTGAGGGTCATTTGCTGCAGCAGGAGCACCAGGGCCTAGGAGAAGATGTCCCCCAGTCCAGGCCGGTCATTATCATCCTGAAGCAGCATGTGGGCAGTGTGGATAAACTACACTATGAGGAGCAGCATGAGGCCCATGAGCCTGGCACTGCTTTGCAGAAGTTCTGGCTCCATGTCGGAAGTGCTGTGGTGGCTGCCAGAGCAACCACAGCATATGGCGGGAGCTTGGTATCCTGCAAGGGGGGAGCCAGTGGAGAAGTGACGTGTGAGACATGGCTGTAGAGAGGAGCCCCTTGAAGCACATGTCCAAGCTAGCTTCAGCAAGCAGCCACAGGAAATCTCTGCATTCTTATCACCCTTCCCAGAGTGCTTCTGGGGACTTTAAATGCGATTCAGGCTCCAATCAGTGTGGACACGCTATTTTAAAATAATTCTGTGCTATTTTGATGCTGCCTTGTGGAGAGGGCGTGCTATTCCAAAATAGTTATTTGTGGAGTTAGTATTTTGAAATAAGTTATTTCAAAAGAATTTCCTAGTGTAGATGTGCCTTAAGTGACCAAATAGAGAAGACTCATGGGATTATGAGAACCGGGGAGCTGCATCACACTAGATGAAGAAACAGTTTGAAACCCCTTTGTCTGAGCATAGTATATTTTCCAGTTTTGTTAAAGCTCAAAACTTCTGCCACATAAGTCAATGGCAAAATTCCCATTGACCTGATGAGGGAAAAATCTTTCTACAGCATTAGAACGGCATTCTTCATTAAGGCTATGTCCCAAGGCTCTTACTCAGGTTGTTCATTCTCTACTCAGGCAACTCCCATTAAAGCCATTAGAGCAAAAATGTCTGCAGATGTAAGGCAGTTCTGTTTAATTTCATTTCTGAAGTAGTGGAAGAAACATTCTGTAATACTATCCATGTGCCATAATTTGCGACTCCATTAGCTTCAATGTGATTTCACAAGAATAAGCGAGGAGAAAATCTGGTTTCATGCCTTTCCTTTTATCCCCAGTATCTTCTAACGTTATCAAGTCTAAAATCAAAAGTGTGTGTGTGTGTGTGTGTGTGTGTGTGTGTGTGTGTGTGTGTGTGTGTGTGTGTGTGTGTGTGTGTGTGTGGGTGGAGGGGCGATACTCCTCTAACTAGAAATATTTCTCTTAAGAACATTTGTGTTTTGAATTATTTGTTTTTGGCCATGCAATGCTATGCTATGATCCCACACACTAAACATACATTTACAGAAACTAGAGATGGAAAAGAGCTATCATGTGTCACATATCCATCTGCCCCCTAATGCAGGATTATTCCTTGTAATGCACTTGCTATGACTTTACCCAGACTATTTTTAAAGAGGAAAACAGCCATTTAAATATCTTCTGTTACTTGATTTGCAAGATTCTTTCAGAGTCTAATAGCTTCCATGGTTAGAAAGTTTTTTCTGCTACCCACACTAGATTTCACTTTCTTAATTCCATCCAATTCACCATCAGCAGCATTTCAAATCTCAAAGAGGTGCAGATGAAACACCACCTACATCATATTCTCCATTTGCGTTCTTAAGAGGGTCAGGTAATTTTGGGTGCATTTACACTGCACCGTTATTTCAAGATAACTAGCATTATTTCGAAATAACCATGCAAGTGTCTACACAGTTTTGAATTACGGTTGAATTTGAAATAATTTTGACATAACAGATGGCTTATTCCAAAATCTGTAAACCTCATTCTATGAGGAATAACATCTATTCTGAAATAGCTATTTTGAAATAAGGCATATGTCGATGCTCCATTGCTGCTATTTCGAAATATCCCCTCACCAAGGCCATTCTAAGTGCCTCCTCTCCAGTGCCTCTTGGGGCTCTAAATTGAGATAGCACATCTGCATTAGGGAAACCTGCCTCGGACTAATTTGAGGCTTCCCTGCAGTGTAGAGGCCACATCTGGAGTATTGTGTCCAGTTCTGGGCTCCCCACTACAAAAAGGATGCGGACGCATTGGAGAGGGTCCAGCGGAGGGCAACCAAAATGATTAGGGGGCTGGAGCATATGACCTACGAGGAGAGGCTGAGGGACTTGGGTCTGTTTAGTCTGCAGAAGCGAAGAGTGAGGGGGGATTTGATAGCAGCCTTCAACTTCCTGAAGGGAGGTTCCAAAGAGGATGGGGAAGGCTGTTCTCAGTAGTGACAGATGGCAGAACAAGGAGCAATGGTCTCAAGTTGTGGTGGAAGAGGTCCAGATTGGATATTAGGAAAAACTATTTTACTAGGAGGGTAGTGAAGCATTGGAATGGGTTAACTGGGGAAGTAGTGGAGTCTCCATCCCTAGAGGTATTTAAATCTCGGCTTGACAAGGCCCTGGCCAGGTTGATTTAGATGGGATTGGTCCTGCCTAGAGGGGGGGCTGGACTTGATGACCTTCTGGGGTCTCTTCCAGTTCTATGATTCTATGATAAGGGGATGGTTGGATGAAATAACATGATCTTGGTAACTAATTGACCATTCATTATCAGTTGGAAATAGGTCAATGGAGGGATGATAGGAGTTGCTATAGGGAACTTTCTGGGTGTCTGGCTGGTGAGTCTTGCCCACATGCTCAGGATTTAGCTGATTGCCATATTTGGGGTCGGGAAGGAATTTTCCTCCAGGGTAGATTGGCAGAGGCCCTGGAGGTTTTTCGCCTTCCTCTGTAGCATTGGGCACAGATCACAGCTGGAGGACTCTCTGCATGTTGGGGCCTTCGAAGTATTTGAAGGCTTCAATATCTGAGATATAGGTGAGAGGATTATTCTAGGAGGGGTGGGTGAGATTCTGTGGCCTGCACTGTGCAGGGGGTCAGACTAGATGATCATAATGGTCCCTTCTGACCTTAAAAGTCTATGAGTCTATGAGTAGACATGCTATTTCGAACTAATCATGCAGTGTAGATGTATCTTCTGTGTCATAAGTGATTACATCACACCATGAAACTTCTGGTCACACCACATAGTCACTGACCATGCAATAGCATTCTTTAGTAAGTACAATTTGTAATTTGTTTGTTATCTTTTATGCCGTTCAGGCTTTATTTTAGCATGAACCTCAGAATTTGGCCCACTGCCTTTTTTAGAAATGACCAAGAAGAAAAAATGTGAGTGCAGTTAAAATGTCCATATAAACAGAATTTCATTCAGAGTAAGATTTGGTTAGAGTTTAGAATTATTCTTTGTTCCTATCTGTGTCTTACCTGACTATAGCATGTTTGATTCACAGGTATATCTATATTTCAAATATATCCAAACCATATGTGTTTATTAGAAGCCCTGTTTTACCCTAATAAAGGTAGATAACGGGGGGGGGGGGGGATTCTGAAATTTGCAAATTCCTTCTTCAACTGAGTTGAATTTGGATAACAAAATCAGATTAAATTTCTCTTACCCCTCATTCATTAAATACTTCTCTACTGTTGGTTAATAAAACTAGAGCTTGGCAAGGACCAGGTGACTAATTGGTTCTACAGTCTCATTGGCTTAAAAACAGAAGAAAACTAATGATGCACTCAGTAGACACTTCTCAGTTTGCACATGTTCACCCAAGGCAGTGGACATCTGTTTATGACAGATCATGCTGAGAAATAGCCTAGATAGTGTCATCTTTCATCTTAACAAGTATTGGAAATAGTCATTAACAATCTTGATTTATGAATTTTGTCCTTGCTTTTCTTTGAATATTTTGTCAGCTATTATTTACTTTATTTGTTAAATAGAATTAATGTCATTTATCTGTTTATTATTGTGCTTTTAAGACATACCCATTTTCCACAGAAAAAGCAATGAGTAGGGAATGTAACAATCACTTTAGTAGGTCCTTTTGCAGGGCTGGCTGAAACTGATGAACACTTTTCTGCACAATTTTCCTGTAACATTCTTCTCTTTGGTTCTCTCTCACACTTCCACTTTAAAAGCCTTAATATTTCTCCAGAAATTGGCTTGTGGAATCCACTAATGTTTGAGTTTCACAAATGTGAAATTTCTTTGGTAATTATAGCTGGACGTGAGAGAATAGGAGTGATAGAGCAAAACGCTGAGGCTACGTCTAAACTGCAGGCTGCTTGTGCAAGAAGCTTTTTGCAGAAGAGATCCTCCATAAAAACTTCTTGCGCAAGAGCACGTCCGCACTGCAAAAGTACATTAGATGCTCTCTTGCAAGAAAGCTCTACTTGCTATTAACAGAATGGGCACCAGGACACTTGTGCTTCTTCCGATAGGCTGTAATGTAGACGTAGCCTGAGAGTTCTATTGTTGGAAACTGTGTGTTCTATTGTTGGGAATTGTGTGTTTGTTGAAGTAGAAGCAGTAACACTTTTCAAGCTGCTAGGAAGCCCTCATTGGCATTTTCTTGATGATTCATTGACCAGCATCATTCCTCCTTTTAAAGATGGACAAACAATTGTCATTAAACAACATATATACGGTATCCTGCCCTGGTCCAGTCCTGGAATCAGCCATGATCAAACTGCAATTGTCATGAATGTGTTCAATTTGTAAGATGTTATTTTGGTGAAGATATTTCAGACTGAGTGGCTCATGAACTGTTTACTGCTTTTCCTTTGAACACATGATATCAGATCTGTGTGACCAGTCACCTAAGCAACAAGGGATTGCTTCTATTCCTTGAAGTGATAGAATCACATTTATAAACTACACAATTCTGAAGGGACTTGTTTCCTTCACAAAGGAAACTTTGGAGATTAAAGTAACTATATCAATGGGACCCAAATTCACCATCCACCATCGTTATAATACAAAGTTTGCTGTCATGTATGTTCATAAAAATTAATAAAAGGGGGTGTGAATACATTCAAAATGGCTAAAAATTTTATTTTTGTACTATTCTTCTTGCTTGAGCCCTCCCTAACTTTCTGCAGCTTCCCTTATTTCCATGAGCTTTCCCTTAGGAGTAAATAGCACATGACTTTAATGGCTAAAGTAACGATGAAAAAAATCATGTTTTGTGTCAAAAGTCATCCTAACTATCCTGGATATATGACATTGCTATCAAACATTTTTGGTGAATGAAAAGAAAATGATCGTTTTAGTATGAAATGTTATGTACGACTAAACTGAAGATGCATTATTTGTTTTGATTTCCTTTTTATACATGAGTATAGCCAAGTAGAAGACAGTCTGTATGCAAAATGCCACACACTGTGTACTGAGGATTTGACTCTATACAACTGTAGTAGCTCAATTACTTCAGTAGAAAACTAAGTTATTAATGTTATTCACTAAACTTAGTTCAAGAGCCAAAATTTATTATTATTATTATTGATATCCTGTCTTCTTTTTTGGAATTAGTGAATGAAAAACTTTCTATTTACTCTCAAGAGTCTTTGGTTAATCACTATGAAATCTCACAAGAAGTGACATTAAGAACAGGAACTGAAGTACCTATGGAAGCCTAGTATACTTGCAAATTGACATAATGAAGAAAACTCATAGAATTAGGTCTATATGTTCATAGGGAAGGTACTCTGGGTGAAATCCTAGCCGCATTCAATTTAACAGCAAAACTGTCACTACCTTGAATAGATCCAGGATTCCACCTTTTGTTTGCTTAGTTGCATCACAATTCATCTTTTTTGTTCACTCTTCTTTATATTGTCAATGAAGATGTACAACAGAACTGAAAATAATTTAAATAATAAAAATCAGAGGCTGCAAGTGCTAGAGTTTCAACAACATCAACAAACAGATCCCATTTTCATTAAGAAAAATATTTTACATTTCCCATGTAAAGTGACAAATTCTCTTTGGAGAATTGAGCGAGTCTAGAAAAATCAAGGATGGTGACACATGGGAAAGAGTGCTCAGCTAAGGGTACGTCTAGACTACCGCGTTTTGTCGACGGAAGTTTTGTCGACAGATACTGTCGACAAAACTTCCGTCGACAATTTGCGTCCAGACACATGGAGTTCTGTCGACAAAGCAAGCCGCTTTGTCGACAGAACTCCGTAGTCTGGATGCAACGTTACAGGCAATAACACCTTTTGTCGACAGAAGTCTGTCGACAGAAGGTGTTTTGCCTCGTAAAATGAGGTATACCAGCGTCGACAAAACCGCGGAATTCTGTCAACGTTATGTCGACAGAACTCCGCGGTAGTGTAGACGCTGGTATTGTTTTGTCGGCAAAAGTCCACTTTTGTCGATAAAACTAGGTAGTCTAGACACACCCTAATATACAGTGTATCAGGTTCATAATCTAAAAAGGTCAAAACACCTTACTGCTAACTTTAGCTATGTAGGTTTTTTTTTAATGGTTAGATATCAAACATTTATTTTAAATATTAGAATTTGAATAATTGAAGTTTGGCACATTACAAACATGATTACACTTTACCTTGAGTACAAAACTATAACTATTTACATGTGGCAATGAGATTTTTCAAATGTGTGAAGGTGCTGATTTGGGGCTCTCTGTAGTTTCACAATCATAAGAAAAACGTTAAAAATGAGGTTACATTGTTTTTTTCCCCACATACATACTTTTGGAAGCATATGTTTCCAGTAAATCTTATATGTATGCAATATCCTCTTAGTAAAAAGACTACACATCCAAACCTTAAAGGTTGTATTTGAAAGGATTACAGTGATTCTGAATATTGCCACAGATTCCTACGTGGTATGGAAAGCACTGGGCATTGGCAGCATGCCAATGAACACTTGAGCAAAAAGCCATGTGAAGCTTTCTTTCCCCCCTCCCGCACACATATATATAGAAGCAGAACCATAGTTAATATAATTTTGATTTTACTGGGCAAGTTTACAAGATCAATGCTGTTGACACATGGGAAAGAGTTTTTAGAGGCAGGCTGACAAAACTCTTGCAATGGAATGATTTTCAACTGAAACACAGGATTTTTATGCTGGACTGAATTCCGCTAACAAGCACTTATGGACTCTGGCTCTGACAGCTGTGTAACCCTCCATGCCAATACATTTTTGTTCTGTGATGGCTGTGCCTAAGAGAGATATGAACATTCTTCTGTGTTCTTATCTTTGCTTATGCACTGCTCAGTGAGAGGTGGTATACAGACAGATATATTATTTTCACAGTCTATTTCTTTTGCCTTTTTTCCATGAGAAAAAGACATTGCACACCCCATAGTGGTCCAGGTGTGCTTCCGCTCCATTGGCACGTTGTTACCTAACTTTGGGCAAAGCTTAATCATTGTCTGAGGAGGAATTGTCTTCACACAGGCTGTGTCCAGACTCAGGGGTTTTTTCGAAAAAAGTAGCTTTTCGAAAAAACCTCACCTGCGTCTAGACTGCAGCCGCGTTCTTTCGAAATTAAATCGAAAGAACGCGGCTTTTCTTTCGATGGCGGTAAACCTCAATTTACGAGGAAGAACGCCTTCTTTCGAAAGTTCCTCTTTCGAAAGAAGGCGTTCTTGAATGTAAATAGGGCTTCTTCGAAAGAGAGCATCCAGACTCACTGGATGCTTTCTTTCGAAAAAGCAAGCCGCTTTTTCGAAAGTTCAACGTGCAGTCTAGACGCTCTCTTTCGAAAGAGGCTTGCAGTCTAGACATAGCCTCAGAGTACCCCCGTAGGCAGCTCTTTCCCTTAAGACATAGTTCAACATCCTTGTGTCCAGGATACCTGCTGGAATAAAACCTGTCTTGCTCGAAAGCAGAATTCATGTAGAAAAAAACAGATACAAAACAGGCGTTCTTGTGACACAAGCCACGGCTCTTCATTGAGAGCACTTATAGCTGCTCTGCTTCATCACCCAAGCTTATTACCACTTCTCCCAACTACCTGTAACCTTTTCCCCAAGACAAAGGATGTTTTCACGCTGGTAGATAAAAACAGAAAACCCAGATAGATTTTAAGAAGTGAACCACAAAGCATGTGCTATGGGACTCCCTGTACATATTTATTTCACAAATACAAAGGAGCACGCATGGTCCTGCATTTTGGTTTGTAAAACTTAACAAATGAGTCCCCAGGCTGCTAACCAGTTAGGATCACACACTTTTATATATACTTTTAGGTACTACAGTGCCTCGCCTCTTACAGCATTCCAACCCAGCTGATCCAAAAGCGTAAATCTCCATTTGGCAGGGGCTGAGTTACCTGGACAGAAGCGAAGTCTCATAAAATGGCAGAATTCCAGTGTCAACCATTTGGTCTTCCAAGAGTTCACTTTTGTCCACTATTCCTCTACTTCGTTCCATTTTTATCTCTTTTGGAGCTACCCTGATTGATCCAGTTGACAATCAGATGCTTGGTCTTTAAACATAAATTATTTCCAAATAAACTTAAAATTGAAATTTGAGGCTATGACCCTGTAGTATAATACTACGGTTTCTCCATTACTTTAGTGCTACACAATGGAAACCTTTCTATGTGATTGAATAATTACACTGCACCTGTGGGCATCAATCTGGAAAGCATTGACACGTAGCAGCACTGAACTTAATGAGATTACTCATGTGCCTAAGTATTTGCAGAAGCCTGAAAGACTTCAGTTGAAAGCAGAAAAGTAGTGTGTGTTAGCTAAAGTGTCTATGGTACAGAAGGAAATTATACCAAATCACTAAACTTTTGCAACATGAAGCCCAAATACAATATCTGAATTCAAAAGCAGCGTAAATAGAAAGACACTCGTGTGTTCCTGAAAGCGGAGTATATAAACCTACCAATATTTGGAGGATATTTTTTCAAAGTCTTATGGCAGATATTGTAGAAATTTAAAATGATCTTCAAAATTTGAGTTTATCATTCCTTTAAGATGCTAAATGTTCCACAGCGATTGAGAATGAAAATGCCTTCTAGCATCAACAACTTCAAAAGAAGCAAAACTACCCAGGATGGAAGGTTAAAAATAGAAAATTTTGTAAAGACTTATATTAAAGAGAGTCTAGTTTAGGCTTTCAATTTGCTGTTAAATGGTGGGCTTCCAACTAAATATTTTAATTTTGCAGCTTTTTCTAAACAGCTGTGATTACAAATCACTGTGTCCAATTTCATTTGTTAATCATGTTTATGTAAATGTGGTTAAAGATATAAAAAAATGAAGAAAGTAACATTACATGGGATAAATCCAGCTGAAACAGACACTTTTGCTTTGAGGTATTTAAGCATTATATAAAATCATGGTTCTTGGATAAATCAAGAAAACTCTATGTTGGCCAAACATTGATTTCAATGGGAGCTGTGTTGGGAGCATGTTAAGAGATTTTGAAAATCTCATGCCTCAGGTGTGAGGGCCAAATCCTGCCACATGTAAACAGCGCTCCTCACACAAATTGGTGTTGGGATTGATCCTGACATGGGCTGGGGCTGGACTTGATGACCTCCTGAGGGCTCTTCCAGCTCTATGATTCTAAATGGAACCATTGGGTTCAAGGTGACAGCTCTTTACAACATATTTAGTGTATTGGTCTTGAAGATAATTTTTTGTAAAATTTGATCTATATACAATAATATGATGTTAATATATTGACTATGGAGCACTAGGCTTGAAGAAGTGAGGGCTGATCAGGTGACATACCTGTCAGGGGGTATGTCTACACTACCACCCTAGTTCAAAATAGGGTGGTTAATGTAGGCAACCGGAGTTGCAACCGGGATTTGAATTTGCATGTTCCACGAGGAGTAACAGTTGTTCGGAATAGGAAGCCTAATCCAAACTACCTAGTTCATGCCGCGTGTAGCCATGGGCACGGAGTCCGAACTAGCGGACATTTAAAAATGGCGGCGCCCGGCAACATGCAAATGAAGCCCGGGAAATTCAAATCCCGGGCTTCATTTGCAACTCTGGTTGCCTACATTAACCACCCTAGTTCGAACTAGGGTGGTAGTGTAGACATACCCAGGTATATTTGTCACTTAATATCAATATATAAAAGATATTACCACGTTCTCTTAGACCCCCCCCAACAATGTACATACATATGCATGAGCACAACTTTACTCACGTGAATAGTCCTGCTGAATTTAGGATCCAGACAGGTTAATAGATTCCAAAACCAAAAGGGACCACAGCAATTATTTAATCTGCTCGCCTGCATAACACAGGTCATAGAAATCGCTCCATCCCTCCAAAAAGTTGTTTTACAATTATATATATATTTGTCGGATTGCAACCTCCATTTGAAGTAGATATTCTCTCATCATTTGCAAGTATCTCTGATCAAATTGAATATAATGTTTCCTTTTACCCTGATTTGTATGCGCCACTATAATTGCAGAACTGGTGGACACTTCTTCCAAAAGTAGACAGCGTTGCCTCCATTCCTCTTTATTTCTCTACTGTCCCAGCACCATTCCCCCTACCCCTGCCACAAAAAAGTGGTGGTGGTGGGGATCTTGTGCTTGCAAATACCTGCACATTTCTCTGTGGGCTCTGGCTCAGGAATTTTGCTGTGGCAGGACTAATTAAACATAGACCAAACATTTTTTTGTCCAACCTGTTCTGAAAAGCAACTAAAGATTCCACCACCTCCGTTGGAAATCTATTACCTATACTTATAGTGAGAAAGTTTTTCCTAATATCTCACCAAAATCCCTTGCTGTAGATTAAACCCATTACTTCTTGACAGGGGCAATGGGTATGTGCAGGGGAAGGGAGGGAACAAAAGGGCACATGCCCCCCAAATACCATGGCGGGGGGCTAATGCTGGCCATAGGAATCCTCCCTCCCCCATGCACTCACTGGCAGCAGCAAGAGGAAGTGTAGTGATGTGGCCCTAGCTTGCCCAGTTCTCCAGGTGTGTCACTCAGGGAATGAATTGGCTGGAAGAGGCCCTTGTTTCTTGACCTGCCTTCAGTGGCCCTGGAGAACAGTTGATTAGTATCTTTTATAAAACACATTTAACATATTTGAAAACTTATTAGATCCTCCCTCAGTCTTATTTTCTTCAGTCTAAACAGTACGTGGTTTCTTTTAAACCTTATGAAGTTTTCTAAACCTGTTATCATTTTTGAGGATGACCTCTAGACTCGCTCCAGTATGTCCATATCATGGGCCATACAGAATTGGACACAGTACTCTTGCTGAGGCTCAGTCAGTACTAAGCAGTGTGGAATAATTACCTTCCATGTCTAACATGCAATACTCCTGTTAATATACTATAGAATAGTATCTTTTTTTCACAACTCCACCACTTCTATTTTTTGATGCCCGTTCAGCTTCTGTTCCAACTTATTTTCCCCATTTTCAGCAGTTCTATCACCTAGGCAGATACACCCTATTTTGAAGTTGTGCATTTAATTTTTTCTTCCTAAGGGAAGTATTTTGCATTGGCCTTCACTGAATTTCATGTTGTTGATTTCAAATCAGTTCTCCAATTGGTCACGGTCATTTGGAATTGTAATTCTGTCCTCCAGAGTACTTGCAACCCCTCCCAACCAGCTGGGTGTCATTTGCAAATTTTATAATCATACTCTCCTCACCATTATTTAAGTTGTTTCATGAGATAATGAAGATAATGAAGAGTGTCCTAACCGGGACACAGTTTGACAGTGAACCATTGATAACTATATTTTGAGTAGGGCCTTTCAAGCAGTTTGCACTGATCATATAGTACAGTACTTTCACCTAATTTACATTTCCCTAGTTTTCTTATGAGAAAGCCATATGGGACTCTCATCAAAAGATTTACTAAAATCAAGATATATACCATATATGGCTTCTCCTTCATCCATTAGGCCAGTGACCCTGTCAAAGAAGGACATTATGTTGGTTCGGCATGATTTGTTTTATATAATCCTATTATTCTCTGGGTGATTACAGACTGATTGTTTAACAGTTTGTATAGTATCTTTGCAGGTCTTGGAGTTAGAGTAGCTGGTCTGTAATTCCTCAGATTTTCTTTGTTTCCCTTTTAAAGATAGATATTGTTTGTCTTTCTCCAGTCCTTTGCTACCTCACCTCTCCTTCATGAGTTCTTAAATATAATTACTAATGGTTCCAGCTTTGCTTCAGCTAGTTCTTTAAGTACTCTACGGGTATGTCTAGACTACCGCGTTTTGTCGACGGAAGTTTTGTCGACAGATACTGTCGACAAAACTTCCATAGACAAAGAGCGTCCAGACACATTGAGTTCTGTCGACAAAACAAGCTGCTTTGTCGACAGAACTCCGTAGTCTGGACGCAGTGTTACAGGCAATAACACCTTCTGTCAACGGAGTTCTGTCGACAGAAGGTGTTATGCCTCGTAAAATGAGGTATACCAGCGTCGACAAAACTGCTGAGTTCTGTTGACGTTATGTCGACAGAACTCAGCGGTAGTGTAGACGCTGATGTAGTTTTGTCGACAAAAGTCCACTTTTGTCAACAAAACTAGGTAGTCTAGACACACCCTAAGATAATTTTTGCAGGTCCCATACACATGGATACATTTAAATAATCTTTACTTTGTTCTTTCCCTATTTCTGCTTGCATCTCTTCCTCATTGTTAATATTAATTGTGTTGAATATCTGTTCACTATTACACTTTTTAAGAGAAGTCTGAAGCAAAATAAGCATTAAAACCTTCAGCCTTGTTGATGACATCAGTTATTAGCTCTCCTTCCTCTCCAAGAACAGGACCTACACTTTCCTTTATCTTTCTCTTGCACCTAATATATTTAAAGAACCTCTTTTTAATGCCATATATGTCCTGTGCTAAGTACAACTTATTTCATGCCTTAGCTAGTTTGATTTTGTTCCTACATGCCTGTGCTATTCTTTTCAACTCTTCCTTAGAAATCAGTCCATGTTTCCACTTTTTGTAGGATTCCTCTTCGATTTTCAGGTCTTTAAATAAGAATTTGTATCAGCCTTGTACTATTCTTCCTATCTTTCCTTTGCACTGTGACAGTTTGCTGTTGTGTCTTCAGTATTGAGTCATGGAGAAACTGCCAGCTCTCCTGAACTCTTTTTTTCCCTTAGATTTTCTCCCCAGGGGATCTTACCTCTCAGTTCTCTGAGTTTGTTAAAGTCAGATTTCTGCTTCTTACTCCTTACTTTCCTTAAATCTATCATTTCATGATCATTTTCACACAAATTGCCTTCTACCTTCAGATTCGCTACCAATTCCATAGAATCAAAATAACTGCCTCTCTGGGTATTTCCATTACTTTCTGAAACAAAAAAAGTGCTCTCAACTCCTTCTATGAATACAACGAACATTTTGCATTTCTTATGTTATTTTCCAAAAAGATAACTGGGTAGTTAATGTCCCCCATGGCCACAAGGTCTTGTATTTTAGATACTTATTATGTGTTCTAATACTTCATCTACCTCCTGGACCCCACCATCATGTCACCCTTATTTTCACCCAGAGTCTTTCACCTCGTCTCTCATCTCCTTCTGAATCACAGAACAAATGTAAATATTCTTGATGTAGAGTGCAGCATCTCTTCTTTTTTCACCTGGTCTTTGATGAACAAGTTATACTAAGCTATACCATCTTTACCAATAGTCTAGTTATGAGAATCTGTGATGCCAATTAGTTTATCACCCAGTGATTTCCTTCACGTTGCTCCTATGACCCTATTGTAATTTCCCATGTCCTCGACAAATATCTATCTCTAAATATCACTTTTTTAATGCTGACCTTCGGACTTTTTTCACTTGATCCCCTTGAATGTATAGAAGCATAGAACAATAGAACTGGAAGGGACCTCGAGAGGCCATCGAGTCGAGTCCCCTGCCCTCAATGGCAGGACCCATTACTGTCTACCATCCCTGATAGATGTCTATCTAACCTGCTCCTAAATATCTCCAAGGGGATGTCTACACTACCACCCTAGTTCGAACTAGGGTGGTTAATATAGGCAACCGGAGTTGCAAATGAAGCCCGGGATTTGAAATTCCCGGACTTCATTTGCATATTGCCGGGCGCCGCCATTTTTAAATGTCCACTAGTTGACTCCGTGCCCGTGGCTACACGCGGCACGAACTAGGTAGATCGGATGAGGCTTCCTATTCTGAACTACCGTTACTCCTCGTGGAACGAGGTGTACCGGTAGTTCGGAATAGGAAGCCTAATCCAAACTACCTAGTTCATGCCGCGTGTAGCCGCGGGCATGGAGTCCGAACTAGCCGGCATTTAAAAATGGCGGCGCCCGGCAATATGCAAATGAAGCCCGGGAAATTCAAATCCCGGGCTTCATTTGCAACTCCGGTTGCCTACATTAACCACCCTAGTTCAAACTAGGGTGGTAGTGTAGACATACCCCAAGAGATGTAGATTCCATAGCCTCCCTAGGCAACTTATTCCAGTGTTTAACCACTCTGACAGGAAGTTTTTTCCTATTGTCCAATCTAAACCTCCCTTGCTGCAGTTTAAGCCCATTCCTCCTTGTCCTATCCTCGGAGGCCAAGGAGAACCATTTTTCTCCCTCCTCCTTGAGACACCCTTTTAGATACCTGACAACTGCTATCATATCCCCTCTCAGTCTTCTCCTTTCCAAACTAAACAAACCCAATTCTTTCAGTCTTCCCTTATAGGTCATATTCTCTAGACCTTTAATCATTCTTGTTGTTCTTCTCTGGACCTTCTCCAGTTTCTCCACATCTTCCTTGAAATGTGGCGCCCAGAATTGGATAAAATACTCCAATTGAGGCCTACCTAGCACAGAATAGAGTAGAAGAATGACTTCTCATGTCTTGCTCACAACACTCCTGTTAATGCATCCCAGAATCATGTTTGTTTTTTTTGCAACAGCGTCACACTGTTGACTCATACTTAACTTGTGGTCCACTATGACCTCTAGATCCCTTTCTGCAGTACTCCTTCCTAAACAGTCACTTCCCATTGTGTATGTGTGAGACTGATTTTTCCTTTGCAAGTGGAGCACTTTGCATTTGTCCTTATTAAACTTCATCCTATTTACCTCAGATCATTTCTCCAGTTTGTAATCTAAAGCCTTTCTCACTGGACTGGCAATCTGGTGCATGAAGATGCTCTTCCCATTCTAGATCAGGTGCCCCATCTCTTCTGAGCAGAACTATTTTCTAAGACAGCATCCCACAGCCCAAGAAAAGAAAGCCCTCCTGTCATACCAATTGTTCAGCCACACAGGATTCACATGCCTCTGCCTGAGCCCTGAACATGGATGAGAACAGAATGTATGCCCTCTCTCCTTGACCCTCTGGACCTTTCTGTCAGAGATACTGTCAGGTAATATATCCAGACTGTGCCCTTATTTCACTGGTGATGTGGATTTGTCCAGAGAAATTTTGGACAAGTCCAGCTTATTATTTTAGGACACCATGTCCCAGTTTCAGAACTTTGAACAGGAAACAACAAGTATTTCAGATTGTGTGGTGTAGTAATAATAGTTCTATATTTTCTGTTGTATTAGTCACCTAAGCTCTGACTTCTCAGATACCAATAACCTATTGGGAGATAACAACTACCTTTGACACCATTTGGACTTTAAAGGAATTTGAGTGTCTCCAGTATCTTGCAAAAGGCTAATTTAGAATCTCATAGGACTTCCTCTGTGCTGATCATATCTGCTCAAAGTCTTTTACAGTCTCATTTAAACCCAAAGCTGCTTCCCCTCCGAAAACTTACTAGCTCTCAACACAATTTACTATTCTGTCTTATAGCCAAGTCCAATTTTTAGTATAATGCTTTTACTATTTGCAGTGCCTCCCAAAAGGATTTTCCCCACAGTGCTCTGTTTAAGTTTACAAGAGCCTTCATATCCCCCAATATTAGACTTTTTTGCCTCCTTAAGTATGTCGGAGGCCACAGGGGTCATCTTTAATTTATTTGATATTTCTCCCCAAATGGAATACATGTTAGGGTCATGGCCATAACACAGAATTTATTTTCCACTTCCTTTCACGTAAGCCCAGCATGTCTTATTGTGTATTTCGGTTTTCTGCAATGTAGCAAAAATCCAGTAAGCATTAAAGAGTTCTCCTGCTGCATATGTATAGTTAACCTTTCATCTCACTTTGATGTACTTCATATTTTGTGCTATCCCTTTCACTTGCTGTGATGTCCCTATAATTAAAACCCTGGCTACAAAGCTTTCTTTAGTTAGAACTTGATACTGTAGGGTAGAGATGAGGAACATCAGGCCCAGGGGCCAGATACAGCCCCCGGCTTGCCTAGATCCGACCCCCAAGACTCAGCATCCTCCCAGCATTGGGGAGCCCACACTGTTGCTCCAGCCTCCTCCCCTCCCCCTCCCATTGTCCCCTGTGGGACTGGAGCACACAAAATTTACTAGCCCGTGGCAGCCTAGGCTCCAGTATGCCAGGGGAATGTGGGGAGCATCATTCTCCTTCTTCAGTCAGGGGCCACGTCAGTGAAGTTTTTTTTGTAACAAAAAAAAAAAAAACCCACTTCTCCTTTGTGTGCAGCCCCTGACTGACTTTTTTGTTGGTCAGTGGCCCCTGATCCAAAAAGGTCCGCTACCCCTGCTGTAGGTTACAGAATGATTTTCTGGCCCAGGGAATCTCGGGGAACCTTAACTATGTTGCATATGTTGTATATCAATATAGAAAGATACAGAACATAACATCCAAAGATAATACATTTTGTATAGAATCATAGAATCATAGGACTGGAAGGGACCTCGAGAGGTCATCGAGTCCAGCCCCCCGCCCTCAAGGCAGGACCAAGCTCTGTCTACACCATCCCTGACAGATGTCTATCTAACCTGTTCTTAAATATCTCCAGAGAGGGAGATTCCACCACCTCCCTTGGCAATTTATTCCAATATTTGACCACTCTGACAGTTAGGATTTTTTTCCCAATGTCCAATCTAAACCTCCCCTGCTGCACTTTAAGCACTCCTTGTCCTGTCCTCAGAAACCAAGAGGAACAAATTTTCTCCTTCCTCCTTGTGACACCCTTTTAGATATTTGAAAACCGCTATCATGTCCCCCCTTAATCTTCTTTTTAACAAACTAAACAAGCCCAGTTCATGAAGCCTGGCTTCATAGGTCATGTTCTCTAGACCTTTAATCATTCTTGTTGCTCTTCTCTGTACCCTTTCCAATTTCTCCACACCTTTCTTGAAATGTGGCGCTCAGAACAGGACACAGTACTCCAGCTGAGGCCTAACTAGTGCAGAGTAGAGCGGCAGAATGACTTCACGAGTTTTGCTTACAACACACCTGTTGATACAACCTAGAATCATATTTGCTTTTTTTGCAACAGCATCACACTGTTGACTCATATTCAACTTGGGGTCCACTATGACCCCTAGATCCCTTTCCGCCATGCTCCTTCCTAGACAGTCGCTTCCCATCTTGTATGTATGGAACTGATTGTTCCTTCCTAAGTGGAGCACTTTGCATTTCTCTTTATTAAACTTCATCCTGTTTACCTCTGACCATTTCTCTAACTTGCTAAGGTCAGTTTGAATTATGTCCCTATCCTCCAAAGAAGTTGCAACCCCACCCAGTTTGGAATCATCTGCAAACTTAATAAGCGTACTCTCTATCCCAATATCTACATCATTGATGAAGATATTGAACAGTACGGGTCCCAAAACAGACCCTTGCGGAACTCCACTTGTTATCCCTTTCCAGCAGGAATTAGCACCGTTAACAACAACTCTCTGACTACGGTTATCCAGCCAATTATGCACCCACCTTATCATGGCCCTATCTAAGTTATATTTGCCTAGTTTATCAATAAGAATATCATGCGAGACCGTATCAAATGCCTTACTAAAGTCTAGGTATATGACATCCACCACTTCTCCCTTATCCACAAGGCTCGTTATCCTATCAAAGAAAGCTATCAGATTAGTTTGGCATGACTTGTTCTTCACAAACCCATGCTGGCTATTTCCTATCGCTTTATTACCTTCCAGGTGTTTGCATATGATTTCCTTAATTACCTGCTCCATTATCTTCCCTGGGACAGACGTTAAACTGACCGGTCTGTAGTTTCCTGGGTTGTTCTTATTCCCCTTTTTATAGATGGGCACAATATTTGCCCTTTTCCAGTCTTCTGGAATCTCCCGTCTTCCATGATTTTTCAAAGATCATAGCTAAAGGCTCAGATACCTCCTCTATCAGCTCCTTGAGTATCCTGGGATGCATTTCATCAGGACCTGGTGACTTGCTGACATCTAACTTTCCTAAGTGATTTTTAACTTGTTCTTTGTGTATCCTATCTTCTAAACTTACCCTCTCTCTGCTTGTATTCACTACGTTAGGCACACCTCCAGACTTCTCGGTGAAGACCGAAACAAAGAAGTCATTGAGCATCTCTGCCATTTCCAAGTTTCCTGTTACTGCTTCTCCCTCCTCACTGAGCAGTGGGCCTACCCTGTCCTTGGTCTTCCTCTTGCTTCTAATGTATTTATAAAAGGTCTTCTTGTTTCCCTTTATGCCTGTAGCTAGTTTGATCTCATTTTGTGCCTTTGCCTTTCTAATCTTGCCCCTGCATTCCCGTGTTGCTTGCCTATATTCTTCCTTTGTTATTTGTCCTAGTTTCCATTTTTTATAGGACTCCTTTTTTATTTTGAGATCATGCAAGATCTCCTTGTTAAGCCAAGCTGGTCTTTTGCCATATTTTCTATCTTTCCTACACAGCGGAATTGTTTGCTTTTGGGCCCTTAACAACGTCCCTTTGAAATACTTCCAACTCTCCTCAGTTGTTTTTCCCTTCAGTCTTGCTTCCCATGGGACCTTACCTACAAGTTCTTTGAGCTAATCAAAATCTGCCTTCCTGAAATCCATTACCTCAATTGTGCTGGTCTCCCTTCTACCTTTCCTTAAGATCATGAGCTCTATTATTTCATGATCACTGTCCCCCATACTGTCTTCCACTTTCAAGTTCTCAACTAGTTCCTCCCTATTTGTTAAAATCAAATCCAGAACAGCTTCTCCTCTGGTAGCTTTTTCAACCTTCTGAAACAGAAAGTTGTCTCCAATGCAGTCCAGAAACTTATTGGATAGCCTGTGCCCTGCTGTGTTAGTTTCCCAACATATGTCTGGATAGTTGAAGTCCCCCATCACCAAGTATGATAATACTCTTTTTAAGTATGATAATACTTAAAAAGATCTAGTACTGAGGACTAGGAGAGAGGACTGTACTTATCTTCAAAAACAGCAAGGAGACCTGTTCCACCTTAAAACAGATCGATTTGGGCATTAGCTTTCGTAAGCAAAAATCCACTTTGTCAGATGCATCCTGCATTTACATTGCCATTGTATATTGAACTCACAATAAAGGCCATTTGGGTGTGGATTAATGGATAAATCCAGGCTGCCATTGGTGCCATAGGCTTTCTTGCTCCCCTATTAATTGTGGGGGGGAGGTAAAAAAGGGGAGTAATTGGCAATACCCTTTTACAGAGAACACATTATTAGGTTCTTTACAGACCCAGCAGCTTAATTTTGACCCCTGTTTAACAAGCTAGGTTGTCTGAAGTGACTGCGTTCTCTAAAGAATGAGTTGATTAGAATAGTTTGGACATAGAACTGTTCAAATGTTCCTAGCATACCCATGTCTGAAGTGGAGGGTATTGGTATTATTAATTATTAGTATTATTATTGCTATGCTGACTGTTCAGTTTTGGCAGAGAAAGAGGATTAACTTAATATTGGTCATTCTTCACTTTATATTTCAGTTTGTGTTTCACACTAATTTTGTGACAATAATCCAGATACCAGTTTAGGAGAAGAGGAAAAATACACACTCCCACCCCCTCTGATTATTATCATACTATCAAGGTCATGACTGAGATCTGGTTATATCTGAAGCTTATCCAGCTGTTTCTTGATTTAGTCTGCCAGGTTCTTTTCCTTCATGCAACCCTTTATATATTTATTACTTTGTCTCAATCTGTTCTATATGTCTATGACTTTTTCTTTCCTTGGTTCTCTTTTTTTGGCATATTTATTTTATGCTATTTTATCATCTTCCTGATGTTTATCCTCCAAATTTCCTTTCCTGCTCTGGTTATTCTTACATTACATTTTTTTAGCTGCTTGAAATACTGGTTATAAATAAGTTTTCGGGGCGTAGGGGAAAGGAGTCCTATTTTCCCTATTTGTGAATAATCATCCTTGATTTCCATGAACATATCCATTCCTTCTAAGTATTCACAAAGTAAAGCATGTGAACAAATTTCAGACTGTGGATTACTTTAATTCAGTGAGAATTAAGCATATGTTGAAGAGTCTTGCTGAATAGGAACAGATTAAATGCATGCAGAAAGTTAATTGTGTGCTTAATTGCTTTTATATTGAGTAAGAGCCAGTTTTAGCATTTCTGCTCTGTAATGTGTCAGTAAAGCCACAGAGAGAAAATTGCTAGTGGTATCACAGAGGGCCTACTAACCGAAAATCCTTCTTCCAGTGATACAGCTCACCAAACTGTAGCAAAATCTGCAGAGTGCCATATACCTATCCATTAAAATCTAAGGCATATTTAGAAATAAAAATAGCCAACCAATCAAACCCAATAGGTTTACATTACTCAACAGTGGGAGACCTGAATTCACTTCAGAATTCAAAAGGGCTCATTTGATACCAGACAGAATAAATTATACTCAATTATTTAGTTGTACTAAACATCAATAATTACTAAATATATATTTTAGATTAACTTTTGTTATATACTTATATCATCTCTCCTGCCTCATTCACTCTTTCTCTAGAATTTGAAAATGTTGTCACAAGCTGTATGGGTAATATCAATAGTTTATATGAAACAGCAAGTGAAAGCTCTTTACCAGTAAAAAGACAGGCAAGGGAGCCCTTATGTATATAATGAAACAGATATGAAGATACTGAATTAGCAATAGCAAGATCTGGTTGGAAGCTTTGTCTGTGTATGTGCATGCACACAGACTCTTTAAAATCCTCTCCCTTATGTAAACAGCAGCAGAGACCTTTCCTCATTAGTGGCAAGAGAGGAGAAGGAAGGAGTTGTATGGTTTTCTTTGGATTAAATAGGACAAGGATTATGTATAAAATGGAGGCTGTAGTCCTTTAGCAAGTTAGGATATCCAAGAGTTTCTCTTCTGTCCCTGGTGTATGTGTGAGTGATCTATGCAGCTAATGACATTTAGTTTGGGATGGATTAAAACTCTGTGACTGGCTCATTTCAACCCTTATTAAAGTCCATGAAAAGATTCAGTGGGAGTCAGAGCTGGCCCTATTGCAGAAAGCCTTCTTTAACTCGTAGGCCCATTTCTTCCCAGGAACTGTTCTTAGCTCTTGGGATAATAAAAGCCAATAGGCATCACATTCCAGACAAATAATATACCTATATCTCTCTGGTTCCACACACAATTAAATACCCTATGTTTATCATTGCATGGTGAAAGAAACAGGGAAGAATTCAGGCTGGCATGGAAAGCAGAGAGGTACTACTGATGGCTAATTAGATTGAATCCAAGGATTTATGGGAAACTCCATTTCTCAAGGAATCAGTTCAAGGGCCCTGATTTTGAAATAATGTACTGCTCTGCATTCCTCTCTGGCAGCATTGACCCCTTGGTCCACAGCTGTGCCTTACATACTCCAAGACAATCAAAACCGTGGAACCTTCAGTGGTCCAAAGAACATTATCAAGACACAATATTTTCTGCCCTAATATACACATATTTGGTATAGAAGTAAACATCCTAGACTGGTTGTTTGCCCAACTTCCCTATGCATGGCTTACCCCCAGAAATGGACCAGGCCACCAATTGTATATATTTCACACGGCAGGGCTACCAGTGATTCAGATGACAGGCAAGTTTGCTTCTTAACTGCTTCCCACTCATCTCCCATTTTAGATTTAAAAGGGAAAAAGGTAGGTGACATTTGGCCATTGGTTTAATGTAATAATTATGAGAAAATTCCCAGATTGAAGCAGAAAGAATTTGAATGGGGTTCCAGGGTGACTTTTTTGAAGCTCAGCACATTGTGATACCTTTACCCACAAACCAAATATTTCATATACACATTCTATTAACTCATCCTAGGAGGAAAGTATTGTTTGAGTTGCCATCCTGCTTGTCAAGAGGCACTGCAATTCTCACAATGCATTTAATGAATTCTCCAGTGCTGCACATCCAATTTCCATTCTCTGTGTTTAAGCTACAGTGATTCTACCAGAATGTCCGGGGAACCATTTGGGTACAAAAACTCTAATGAGGAAAAAGCACTCTTTTTAGTAGGGTGATGTTTAATTAACAGTAGTTAAATAGCCAAATCCTGGCTATTTATGAAACAGCTCAGAATGGAAATAAGTCGAGGACAATTAGATATATTTCCTTGGCTAAAAACTAAACACATTTGCAGCATACTAAAAACAAACAAAAATGTGCTATTCCTTAATAAAAATAAATATTTTCATACATGTAAAAATGACTTTAAGATCTTAAACAGCTCCCATTTATATTTTTAGAATATCTATACTCATAGAAATGAGAGATGGAAAAGACCAATATTAAGTCCACCAGTCCCTGGAAATTCATGAATTTTCCTTCTAACTGTATATTTGTAGTTTCTGGCCCAGTTTAATTTTATGAACCTGCCTGAAAGTATGATGGTCACAAATGGTAAAGATGAAGCATGAATGCTTTATTGCTTTTAATTTTTCCTCCCTGTTGTTTACTACTTTTAACATTCTACTACATAAAAGAGGTAATACATCCTCTAGTTTAATCTCAGCCTCTGAATCTTTACATTTTTTTAGCTCTGTAAAGCTACATCTACACTGCACAGTTATTTCAGAAAAAGCTATTCTGGAATAGTTATTTCAAAATGGCTTATTCCAAAATAGCACAACTATACTCCAGGGAAGTTTCAAAATTAGCAGGTCTACATTAGAGAAGCCTACATTAGAGAAGACTATCTCGATTTAGAGCCCCAAGAAACTCTGGGGAGGAGTGGCTCTGGTGAGGGGCTATTTCGAAATAGCAGAGGTGGAGCATTTACACACACCTTATTTCAAAATAGATATTTCGGAATAGGTGTTATTCTTTGTAGAATGAGGTTTACAGAAGTCTGAATAAGACATCCATTATTTTGAAATTATTTTGACATAACAGAATTTCTGTGTAGACACTTGCATAGTTATTTTGGAATAATGTCCATTATTCCAAAATAACTTTGCTGTGTAAACACACTCTTGTTGAGCACTAACTGAATTTAAGTTCAACTTATTGTAAATTATGATAAAACCGTAATAAAAACATGACATGTGTGGAACTATAAGAATAGTAACAAATGATGTTAATTGCAGTTTAATATGTATATTAAGTTCTTATAAGACAAAATTTACAAAGAATTATACGCGGAATCTATTCATGCCAAATTGCTTGTTGGATATATTCTGGTAAATCAGATTATTCAGTTGCCCTTGAGTGTGCTTGAAACACATGACTGTGCAGAGAGACAATGGATGACATGGTGGTCCATTCTTATTACATTCCATGTGTACTTAAAAACACACTCACACACAGAGGCTTTCTAGGCAGTTGCTTCAGGTGCTGGGAGAAGAGCACACTCTCGGAGTCACTGTTGCTCCATGCACGTGATGTGAGAGTGGCTGAACACAATTGATCTAGGCCAGGTCTACACTGGGGGGAGGCATCTGTCATCATAGTTGGCAGATACGTAACTCAAACTATGAGACTAGCATAGTTGAAGTCAACATACCTTAAATTGAATTTTGCAGCAGCCCCACTGTGGGAGGGCATTGTGAAAAACTCCTTACTCATGACCACGTGGAGTACTAGGCTTTACGGGGGCACTATCAACTTTCAGTTGACAAGGGTGCTATCAACTTTTGATTTAGCAGCTTCTTACTAGACCTGCTTAATCAAACCCCAGAAGATCAATCTCTGGAGCACTGATCTCTAGGTAAGTAAAGACAAGGCCTCAGGATGGGAAAGAATTTGCTACTACAGCCGGTCCCCGAGTTGCGAATGGTCGAGTTACGACTGAAGCAGTTGTAAATGCGGTCCCCAAGTTAAGAACGTGATCTGCACTTCTGAGCAGCGCAGTCGCCATGTAACTCAATGGGGTCCGAGTTACGAACACTTTGAGTTACGGCCAAGTGTTTGGTCTGTAACTCATTCGTAACTCAGGGAGAGGCTGTAGTAAGAAGCTGCATCAGATTACAGTGATGTGCTGGTTTCCTCCTGAGGAGAGACAGTTATGTGCTATGCTTCCATGGGCCTGTGCTAAAAACTCAATCGAGCCCTAAATAAGAGAACTTATAAATTGTTTAACCATGATTCTCTGTAAGGTAACGTATGGCCTCATTCAAATCCCACTGAAATCAATGGGAATTTCCGCTGTCTTCAATAGATTTTGTATTAGAGTCATTGAGAAGGCATCCCGTTGCTACTGTTTTGACAGTTTTCTCATAAAGGTACATTTTAAAAAATGTCTAGGGTAATCATCCATTGTTTAATATAATGATACAATATTTGGGTTATTTCTGTGAAAGGCCTCTGCTTTTCTAATAAATCCAGTAAAAATAATCAGATATGCTGCAAAATGTTTGTCTTCAACTAACACAATTTTAAATGTGGAGTAGTCTCAGTCTGAAATCAGAATGTTTTTCATATTGTGCTCAATACGACTCTCAACAGAAATATTTATTTGAAAAATAGTGGAATTGCAAATGCTCAGAGAAGTTCACAAATGAGTTTTTGAAATTAATTAATAACATTTTATTTATGTAACATCTTTCATCCTGAAAGAAGCATTTTACAATTTGATGTATAAACTACTGTATATTCACAAAATTCTATTAAATAGATTTGAGATGTAAAATGTTTTCTTTCCAATTAAACCATATAGCAGTTTGGTAGAAATTTTCTAAAGACTATATTCGATAACTGGAGCACATTCTAGAGTATCATCAAAATTCTTTTTATACCTACAGTAAATCACAATGTTTAAATTTTAGTACTGATTTTCTTAGTCTATTTTGAAATTCCAAAGGGTTTCCATTCTTCTGGACCAATAAATTGGAAGGAGCAATGATCTTAATTATCATTAAATAATTTGCTCCCGTTTCATACCTAATGTACACTAGTTAAAATGAATGGAGTAAACCATGTCATGCAATGTGGCTGTTTGTTTTACTCTGGCCCACAGATTTAGGCAATTTTATTAAATCCCTTATTTAAGAATGAGATTGGGCTGCTATATTTAACCTGGAACTTAATGGTAGTCATGTATTGCTATCCATTTCTGTGCAAAAACCTGCAATGGAATTAGAACCCTGACATCCCTATTGTTGCTGTCCATAATAATCAGTGTTTTAAAGTCAGAATCCAAAATCACTGCTTTTTTAAAAGAATCTTAAGTCACCCATATCTAATTCAGGCTTTTGAGAGAAATAAGTATTAACCCGCTTCTTCTGAATTACCAATCACTAAGTAACTGAATACCATTTAGGAACTACATCTCTTGGGCCCATCAAAGCGTTCAAAATTCCTTTGATGGTTTCTTTAACTGACACCTTATTAGCAAAGTTTTCATTGGGCATAAAGTCTAATATAGTGTCAAATGTATTAGCCCACTGCTACATTCTTAACCAGTTAATTACATTGGCTTAAGGCAACCTCTGAGTTATCCTATCTGAGCTAAATTTAGTAAACTTCGGGATGTGAATATATTTTAGTTTTGTTCTGTTTATCTGACTAACTCTGAGTGATCCCTTAGAGACTTAACCGAGAAACTTTCCATCCTTCCCTTTGCCTTTGATCTAAGACTGTCAGAATTGCACTTCATTTACATTTCAGACCCACTGATTAAAACCACGTCCTTTGGGTTATGAAGTAATGTTAGATGACAGAACTAAGACACACTGCTCTGTCTTCCTAATTCTATTGTATTACCACAAGAACCATATAAATACTTTTTTATACTGTTTGCGGGACTGTTGGGAAGGTGATTTCTTGCTACAGAAGTACTCAAAACTTCTGTTTTGGGATAAAAAAATGTCAGGTTGTAGGAATATCATTATAATTAAATATATATGCCTAGGGTTGAAAGTGTCCTGCTAGCTGCTGGGAGTGCTATTCTTCTTCAAATGTTCTTCTGTATGTAGACAGCACATGTTTTTGTGAAAGCCTGTGTGAAGTACAGTCACTCCTGACAATGTTGTCGTGGTGAACGTTGTTTCATTGTTAATCTTTCAGAGAATGTGTTCATTTAAAGTTGTGCAGCGCTCCCTTCTAACATCATTTCGCCTCCTGCTTTTTCCACTACTTGTAGGATATTACGGACAAGCAGCCTTTCCTCATGGAGGCTTGGAACCAGGGGCCAGCACATCAGCTCCCCTAAGTTCCATGTGAAGCACTGTATGCTGCCCCCAACCCGCTATGCTCATAGACCACTACCTTAGAGCTGTTCCCAGCAGCCCCTGCTTGCTATGCAGGGACTGGTGGAATGTAGTGGGAGAGGGAAGATGATGTCAGTATGTCTTCTTTACCCCCCTGTTGAGCCCCCTACTCTGTACCCCATCTCCACAAATCTGGTCTATTTTGTTTCCTCCCTCCTACCTCAGTCTATGCTGCCTTGTAGACTGAGGCTACATTAATAAGGGGTTAACCCAAAAGAGCTGCGCTGAGTGCTAGTTCATCATCTAGTAATATTCTACCCTCAGATGCCACGACCTCACCTAAGCTTCACAATTGTCGTAAAATATGAAAATTGTTTAAAATTATTTAAAAAATATACTGTCTATGAATATACTGTCTTTTGTCCACTGAAAAAATTACCCGGGTACCTAACGCTTCCCATTTGCATTAATTCTTATGGGGAAATTGGATTCGTTTAACATCGTTTTGCTTAAATTAGCATTTTTCAGGAATGTAACTACAATGTTAAGAGAGGAGTTATTGTCTGTGACATTCATGCATGCTTTAATTCAGAAAAAGGCAGCTCGCTTCAGCTGCTACAGACAACCTTTTCCCTTCTCAATAAAACTGGATAGTGAAGAGAGTTTATTTATTTTTCCTGATGATGAGGCTCATTAGCCGAGTGTGTTAGCAGTTGATACCCTCTTGAAATTCTGCTTGAAGCCCAGAATTTCCTTTCCTCTTGTGGAGTTCGGTCTTGTCAAACTTATCTAACATCTCTTTAATTCACTTCTGGATTATTACACAGGCAAAAACACAATGGGCTGTCTTTGGCTTTGTTGGTTTTGTTTTTTTCTTGTAATGGAACAAGAGTTTTTCCACAAGAATCTTACAATTTCTCCAGCTTTGACAACAGATGCAGCTAAGTGATAAGCACTAAGATGGATAAAACACATAACTGCAGTTGTTCTGGCAGATCAATTGTATAGGCAGGTTGTTGAACAACATTTAATAGAATTGCTTAAAGCTTTTTCTGCCATTACCTATATGATATGCATTGTGATTTTGCTTTTAAAACTATTACACCTTTTAGAGGTCACTGAAACCTATGTACATAAATCCTGTTTTCCTTCTGCTCTCTATCACTTTTAGAGCTATTGCTACCAGTAAAACTACATATTCTCTCTCAACTTTCATGAAAATCTGATCAAGGGTAAAAGTTTTCTGAAACCAAATGAAAAAATCAGACATCACTAGTATTACAGTACTTGGTGGTTCTCCTTTTGTTTGGACCGATCAATAGATTTCTTTTAAATTTCTCAGTAAAATTTGCTATCTTCTTGCTAGTTTTTCTATAACGATATCCAACATGATGCAATTGAAATGTGATTTTCACTTAGGTCTTAGGAAACAAGTATTATAGCTGTATCAGGTATATTTGAAATATTTCTGATTATATATTTTCACTTTAACATTCCAGACATGATGGTGGATAATTCTAAAACTTTTATTGGTTTAAGGTTTCTGATTTTTGCATGTGATGGCCATTATTTAGAGGTAGAATAATAAGGCTTCCTAGAATACACAGGAATTACTTAACTTCATAATCTTAAAAAGTCTCAGAGGGGTAGCCATGTCAGTCTGTAACTTTAAAACCAACCAAACAGTCCTGTAGCATCTTAGTGCACATCTACACTGTAGCATTATTTCAAAATAATTTTGACATGGCGGACTTCTTACTCCAACTCCTGTAACTCTCATTTCACAAGGAGTTCACAAGCATTCTTCCTTTGACTTCCTGCTGTGTAGACAGCGCCAAAAGCCGAATTAAGCTATTTCAACTTCAGCAACACAATTGACATAGCTGAAGCTGCGAATCTTAATTAGACCTTTGCTCTGCTGTATAGATGTGCCCTAAGAGAGACTATATATATATATATATATATATATATAAATAAATAAATAAATTAAATAAATAAAATCATGCGCTTTCATGGGCAAAAGCAACTTCTTCAGATGAGCTAAAGGGGAATAACTGAAACCCAGAATTTTACAACAGAAAAAAAAGTACATGTCAATTGTAGGAGTAGTGCTAATGAGACTAATTAAGTGAGCTGGAACTGTCCCATAATTAGCTTTTGATGTAAAAATGAGGTGTTAAATGCAGGGATGGTTGGCTTTATAATGTGACATCCAGTTAATGTGTTTGTAATCATAATCTTAGTTATTCTTTGCATTACAGTCAATAAATCTTTCCTATGCCATTGTCTTTGGGAATACTTGGGGTACTGATGATAGATTTCCCTCTTATTTTATAAGTGGAATTATTATCAACTTAAATACTTTTGTTTATTTGTCCTGGGCCAAGTAAAAGAAATTGAACTTGCATGAGCTGGAAGTTTTCAGTACTTCTTGAGAGAGAAATTCATGCATCACCCCTCAGCCAGAATGGGCCTTGGTTTAGGCTCAATCCAGGGAACAGCTACTGAGCAGTAAAGAGAGACAAAGAACCAGATCATAGGTCCTGGTCACTGTAAAGCTGGAGGATTTTCCCCCTTTGAGGTTTCTTTGGTACAGACAGATGGGGTAGAGCTACCATAGGGTTCCTGCTTCACCCTCTTTCTTTGCCTCTGTTTAGGGGACACAGCTAAGAAAACTGACTATGGCATAGGCATCCCTGGCTACTAGTAATCAACTGAGAATGCATTAGACTGCTTTAATTTACACCAGAGATCAGCCCAAACCCTAGCAATCTCCAGAATTGGGGGGAGTAGAATAGTAGTTTAAGAGACATTTTCCTCTCCTCCTCCTCCACTTCTATCAGTCTCACAGTAAGCACTGCTCAGCTGGACTAGAGTATCTTTCACAGCAGATGCTCCTTCAGAAGCTTCAAAGCTCTTCTCAGCCCCAGGAGTGTTGATGGACGGATAGCAGCAGCTTTCAGAAATTTACAGTTATGCCTCATACTTGACGCAGAAAACAATTATGCAGAAAATAATAATTGCAGATACATCACAATACACCAAGCATTTGAAAAGGAGGTAAGGACACTTTTTCTAGGGCAATGGACAGAGAACAAAAATGCATGTGCTGAGATTACATTGAGCCACCAATTTTCTAAAATGTGCACATGCAACTAGTTATACATATACTGAAGTCTCATTTGTGGACACAGTTACCATTATGACATATTCCATTACTGTGCCAGCAAGGTGAGGAAATTTGGTGCCTGGGTACAATGGTATGGTTCAATAATTCAGGCTTCAAACAGGTAATTTTGTTCCTAAACTACTCTGCAGTGAAGCCAAGGATTGAATATGCTTGAAGGCTGTCCACTCACTCTGCCCTAACCCTCGAGGGCTGTCTCTACACTAGGAAATTATTTCAAAATGACTAAATTCGAGTTATGAACTCCCAATTTAACAAAATCAAACTTACACATCCTCACTACGGGGAAGCATCAAAGTTAGTCCAAAATTGTGCATCCACATTTAATGAAGCCTGCCTCAGACCTAGTGCTCCCACAAGCACTCTGGGGAGAGTGCCAGGAGGGTGGATACTTCCTGTGGTTACTTGGTCCTGCAAACCATGACAGGTGCTTACGGGATCCTCTCAATGCCTGTCTCTCACAAAGCATGCCTCCAGTCCCTTCACCCTTGCAGGACAGAAAAGGGACAAAAGGGGCACACACCTTCTCATGCTCTGGTTGCCCGCACAGATGCCATAGCACTGTCACCATGGAGTCAGAGCTGCTGCAAAGTAGTGCCATGCTCATGGTTCTCATGCTGTGCCTCGTGGTGCAGTGCATCAATAGTGCTTGCATGTTGCTCCAGCAGGAACAGGAGGAAGACATGGAGCACAAACCCTGGCATGGCCCATAGGCCCTGCTCAGCCAAATCCCAGCACTCCTGCTGCTGCAGAACTTCCACATGTGCAACACCACCTTCCTCAAACTCTGCGAGTGGCTCACCCCTACCCTCAGGCAACAGGACACCTGACTGAGACCTGCCACCCTCATGCAGAAGCAGTAAATGCCACTTGTTGGAGAGAATGCTAATGGGTTCCCTTTCCTCTTCCTCCTCCCAGCAGGTTCCTATGAACAGGATCAGTCTCGTCTGATCAAGCGTGGTGATGCAGGAGCGAATGCTAAACGAGTGTGGGCATGACTCTGGACCATATGCAGCACTGCTGTGTAATTCCATGACCCCAGATTACTTAGTGGTGGCTTGTCATCGGAAGGTGTCCCACCACAGAGGCCAAAATAAGGCAGACCTCTCCAGGAACCTTGCGAGATGGAGCGAGGGGTTCCTGTGGGAGAACATCACGAAGCTGAGTGCCCTAGCCTGGTGCTCCATTGCAGACACATGAACAAGCTGTTGTGCAACCCCTCCCCAAGCCAAGTAGGCCAAAAGAGGAGCATGCAGCCTCTGGCAGCTGATTGCCTGACCCCACTTGTAGATAGAGAAATGTCAAGAACTCAACACAAGTGCCCTTCCCGGGGTCCTCAGAAGCCTAGGAGACATCCTTGGATGGGCGGGACCAGTTCCAAAGTAATGAGCAGCTCCTGACTCTTGAGCATCATTGCCTGGCTGGTCTCCTCCTACTCACTGTAGGGGAGGTTATTGCCCCTCCTCCCCCGCCCCCAACAGCATTCAGCTGTTCATATTAGGGGCAAATGTGGGGTGTCATCACAGAGGGTCTGCTCTTCTCCCTGGCCTTCTGGTAGGTCTGGTGCAGCTCTTATTTTGAGCCTGCACTGCTCCAGGTTCCTGCTGGGGCCTCTCTCTCTGCCAGGCTGATGGAGATCTTGCCATAGATGTTGGCATTTCTCATCTTGGTGCAGAGATTCTGGAGGTTGAACTCCTTCGCCACACACCTCAATGAGTTCTAGGATTTCTGTAGAAGTTGAGGCCGGAGCTCTCCTGAGTCTCTGGGTAGTGGAGGCCATGGGAGGAGCAGAAGTGCTGGCAGCTATTGGAGGGTCTGAAGAAGTATGGAGGGTATTCATGTCTCATGGGGTGCTTGTTCACACAGGGCTCATGAAGCTGATCACATGAAGCTGACCACATGGGACCACATAGCCCTTCTCCTTTCCCCTGGACTTTTACAGTGCGGTGGGAGGAGGAGAGCACTGAAGATGCCAAGTGTGGTCAAAGTGGTCAGAGATGACAGCTGCAGAAGGCCTCTGGAGGCCAATTAAATTCAAATTAGCAGCACTGGAGCATCCACACTAATGTAAGTCTGAAATAAGTTCAGAATTAACATTATTCCTGATGAAAACCAGGAGTACAGTTATTCCTTTGCCCGTTATTTTGAAATAATCGGCTTAATACTGTGGACGTGCTGCTTACAAATTCAAACTTGGGGTTTTTATTTTCTACTAAGGTCCTAGTGTAGACCTGACCTGGGTGCCCTAGAACTATATGGAAGGAAGGTACTGCCCTCTCTATGTGATACAGTTATGTTGCTCCATAAACTATGTTCATGACAGAGTTTTGAGTCTGACACTTTTGAATGTTAACTTCATATTAAATATATTTAAAGTCTTATTTAGCACCCCTTAATTATCATTAAGAGTTGTTTGGTTTTAATTGTTGTAAGAGGCATATATTAGGTAGGAAAGGTGATTCATTACCTCTATGGCTGCAGAACAGTGAATTTATTCACAGAGTGCTACAATACATGGAAGCTGTTAAGTACTGTACTGCACTGAGAAACTTTATTCATTGGAATGTATGAATTAGACCCTTACATGAATCTGAAGTAAATATTTCTCCATTAGGCGCTTGCATTGTGTTGTGATATTTACAAACCTAGAGTAGGTGCAACACTTCTTTGGCCAATTACAATTAAAATGTGTTACACCCATGAATGCATATTGCAATTAATACACTAATGTTATGAGTTGCTATGCTGTACAATGATGTAGATATTGGGATAGAGAGTACGCTTATTAAGTTTGCAGATGATACCAAACTGGGTGGGGTTGCAACTTCTTTGGAGAATAGGGACATAATTCAAAATGACCTTAGCAAGTTAGAGAAATGGTCAGAGGTAAACAGGATGAAGTTTAATAAAGAGAAATGCAAAGTGCTCCACTTAGGAAGGAACAATCAGTTCCATACATACAAGATGGGAAGCGACTGTCTACGAAGGAGCATGGCGGAAAGGGATCTAGGGGTCATAGTGGACCACAAGTTGAATATGAGTCAACAGTGTGATGCTGTTGCAAAAAAAGCAAATATGATTCTAGGTTGTATCAACAGGTGTGTTGTAAGCAAAACTCGTGAAGTCCTTCTGCCGCTCTACTCTGCACTAGTTAGGCCTCAGCTGGAGTACTGTGTCCAGTTCTGGGCGCCACATTTCAAGAAAGATGTGGAGAAATTGGAAAGGGTACAGAGAAGAGCAACAAGAATGATTAAAGGTCTAGAGAACATGACCTATGAAGCCAGGCTTCATGAACTGGGCTTGTTTAGTTTGTTAAAAAGAAGATTAAGGGGGGACATGATAGCGGTTTTCAAATATCTAAAAGGGTGTCACAAGGAGGAAGGAGAAAATGTGTTCCTCTTGGTTTCTGAGGACAGGACAAGGAGTAATGGGCTTAAAGTGCAGCAGGGGAGGTTTAGATTGGACATTAGGAAAAAATTCCTAACTGTCAGGGTGGTCAAATATTGGAATAAATTGCCAAGGGAGGTGGTGGAATCTCCCTCTCTGGAGATATTTAAGAACAGGTTAGATAGACATCTGTCAGGGATGGTGTAGACAGAGCTTAGTCCTGCCTTGAGGGCGGGGGGCTGGACTCGATGACCTCTCGAGGTTCCTTCCAGTCCTATGATTCTATGATTCTATGTTACTCTGCTTCACTTCTGACCCTTGTTTTGCTTTTCTAAGATATCATTTCAAGAGTAGAACCATTGAAATCTAGAGGAAGTCAGCTGAAGCCACTTATTTGGCAATACAGATGTAAAAGGTAGCAGTTGAAAAGGGCAATGGACCCCTAAGACATACTGGAAAAATCCCTTAGTACATACTTTTTAAAAGAATGAACTTCCGAAGCTTTTGATGCTGTACAAGTTTTATTTTTGCTTCAAAATATTCAATTTAAGGTACCAGATGAACAGTAAAAGTCTCAGGTAGTCTCAGTACAAATGTTATTAATGGCAGACTATGGTCACATAGGCTTTTCCACACTGAACCATAACTTTTATGGTTTTAAAGGTACTTGAAAGGAATTAGTATACTCAGCCATCCTTTATTCCCTATATCTGAGAAAAATGCCCATTTTTCTTTTTCAATTCTTAAAATTTCATTTTACTATCATTTCAAAGGTCGATCTCTGCAGTAATTAAACTACAAAACACATTATAAAACAATAGAAAAACTTTGGAATGAACTCAAACCATTTTTCCATACTCTCAGTTATGTTTTTATTCGATACAGTAACCATAGGCAGAATAATCGTCTCTCACATTTGGACATTTTACGTGTTGTTACTGATTGCAGAAAATGTGAACAGACCTCAAGACAATGGTTTAAGACAACTATTGATCAATGAAGCAAATTCTTTAACTTCTGGTTTCCTTACTCTATAGCAATGTGTCACACTTTACATGGAAGTTTGTGACTTTAATAGTCTCTGCTTTCATTGGCAACATCTGAGGAGTTTGGGTCTATTTAATCTTCAAGGAATGGGTTGGGTAGATTATATATCACAAACAAATATGGTTGTTGGTTGATCTTTATGTAATTCTATATAATTGGTTTGTCTTACTTTCTTGATTGGTCTTTTGTGTTCAAGAATAAATTGCCTTGTTATGGCAGCACTATAAACTACAATGAAGAAAATATAATGTTGCCACATATCTACATTGTTTGGTGTAAAACTGTGGGATTTCAAAATAACATTTAAACTCCAGGCAAGTTGCAATGAAAATTAATGGATAACTCATTTTGAAGATGCTGTTGTAAAGTTTATGAATATAAAACTACATATTAGCATTTGAAAACATATTTAGGTATTTTAATAAGACCTGAATTTTTAAATTTTGCAAAAGTCACATTCCATTGTATTATCTATTTTTTTTGTTCTTTGTTTTCCGCTGTAATTCTGTCTTTATGAAGAGACTGTGATTTTTACATAAGTCTCCACCAGTAATGAGGAAATAAATAAAATGATATTTTATTTACTGAGCCTAGCAAAAAAAATAAATAAAGCAGCAGCTTGAAATAGCTTTAAAGATGAACAGTAATGCAAGAGCTACCATTTATTTACAAATACAGGAATACAATATCACCCTGACTTTTCCTGAGGGAATATGAAAATGCGACCCCTCTCTAGCCGATTCAATTTACTACACAGCTTGCCCTGCTTTTTGCTCTGTGGGATAGAAACATAACCCTGTTAGGATAGGTACTCAGCTCTTCAGTCTACTGATTAGAGAAGTTTGGGATTTTGCTTTTGCACTCAGCAAATCTAAGTTTAACCTCTTTCTCATTCATTCTCCTCCAGAGAGCTCCTAGAAACTGAATCTGAAGTTTCCAGTTTCCTTGGTAACAAGCAGGATCATGTTCAATGGCACCTATTCCTTTAATTTTACTAAAGTAAAGAGAATGAACGATACCACAATTGAAAATGGGAAATTAAAAAAAATATGTATTATGGATACATCAAGTCAGTCTTTTCTGGGCATAAACTAATGCTTTGTTACATGACGGTGATGGTTCACCTCTCCATGCTTTATGAAATGGACTTATGGACATAAATGTCCATAACTCAACGGCGCTTTGAGCAAATTACTTCACGTAACCTATCAATCTTCATGTCTCAATCTGCTGATTCTGTTTATCTTATTTTGGTGTATGTATCATTCTTGTGTGTAAAATTAGACATATGAAGTAGGGAATGCTTTATGGGTTTTTAATGTGTGAATGAAAGTCATCAAGGGAGGCCTCAGTGTCTGGGCAATGGTATGCCAATAGCCTTTTGTCCTTGGCTGTGTCTAGACTGGCAAGTTTTTCCGCAAAAGCACTTGAATTTCCGCAAAAGCACTGACGATCTCATGTAAGAGTGTCAGTGCTTTTGCGGAAATACTATGCTGCTCCCGTTCGGGCAAAAGTCTTTTTCCGAAAGACTTTTGTGCAAAAGGGCCAGTGTAGATAGCACAGTACTGTTTTCTGCAAAAAAGCCCCGATTGCGAAAATGGCGATCAGGGCTTTTTCGCGGAAAACTGCGTCTAGATTGGCCACGGACGCTTTTCCGCAAAAAGTGCTTTTGCGGAAAAGCATCCTGCCAATCTAGACGTGCTTTTCCGAAAATGCTTTTAATGGAAAACTTTTCCGTTAAAAGCATTTCCGGAAAATCCTGCCAGTGTAGACGTAGTCCCCAAGTCTTAGCAGTGGTTGGTAGGGATGGGCCAGGTGACTCCCCATGCAATAAGGGAATCTTTAAAAACAATAGGAAAGTAGGAGTCTGGTCAGCACACCCAGAAGAGGGAACCAGAGATCCCAGGGGAAGTGGAGATTTCCTTGGTTTGAAGGTGCAGCTGGACCAGAAACAGTTTTAAGGTGAGTTTGTAATAAGTTTGTACTAAGGATTTAGTGTTAAAATTAGCTAAGTGTTTTCTGTTACTTTTAATTTGTAATCTTGTTTCCTCTGCATGTACTCACTTAAATCCTATTGCTTGTACTAAATAAAGTCACTTGTATTTACTATCAAGCCCAATGTAAATAATTATTACCAGGAGGAGCAACGAGGATGTACATTCCCCCTTTCATTGCTAACGGGGGCTTACCCAAATAATTCATTGGGGGATTTGATCCCATTTGGGGAGTGGTATCCCAGGAAGCTGGGTCCAAAACTGCACTCTCCTTGAACCTGAAGAGGTTCAGTGTCTGTACAACTTCTGAAGGGGGACAGGGGGCAGTGATCTCAGATTGTTGCTTTGGCCAGGGGAAACCAGGGAGCTGGGCCAGCAGGACCGAGTGGTGAGAAGTCCCAGGGAGCAGGAAGGCAAGTGACAGTGGTTGTGTCAGCACCCCAGGAATCACCCCCCTCATCCCCATAGGTCATCTGTGACCTCACCTTGATAACATGTAAATACTTCACTAATAAACTTCAATATAGAACACGATTAATATGGAATGGAAACAGCTAATACAGGACTACTCAACACATGGCCCACAGCCCATTTGTTTGCAGTCCAGAGTGTAGTTTGGGTTTACATGGGGCTCAACGTGCGGCCTGCGGGTGGGATCCTTTGAACATAGCCTCCACTGGGAACATGCTCCACAATGGCAGGTCAATATAATGGTCATCTGTTGCTATGCATTTTAGTAGATAAATTCCTAGACTGTCATTGCTCATGAAAAGTGCCCTTATATGGGTGGATATCGGGTAAATATTGCATTTTATTAATATCAGCAGAACTGACTTAATGGAGCCTGTGTGTTGTGTAGTCTTGCCTTAATCTTTGCATTCATGCTCCTATTTCCATTTAGATTTGCATGTACATCCAACCACACTTAAGTTGCAGCCCTCAGCATGTTCTGCGAGTATCATTATGGCCCCTGGGGCTTCCAAAGTTGAGTAGCCCTGACCTAATAGTTTGGTGAGATAAAAGTTAATATAACAGTTACACGCAGGTCTGTGGGTGGGGTGGGGTGGGGAGAAAAGGAAGGAGGGACACAGAAGGTAACTGCCCTGAGGACTGGTGGGTCAAAGGGGCCTGAGGCTCTGGCAGTATTGTTGGCCGGAGTCCTGGGCTCTTAAAATCATTGCTGCAGCCCCGCAGAACAGGTTCTAGGAGGCACTGAAGGGCCGGCGAGGGAAGGCTAGCCCCAACCCCTCCCCTTCTGCACAAGATACCACCCCTTCTAGGAATGCAGAGCAACCGCCTCTTCTCCCCCGCCTGGCCCAGAGATCCAGCAAGTCTGTTGGTCTCCTGGTTGTACTTCTCTTCTCTCTGCACAAATAACTGATGCTTGTTTATAGAAAGTTGAGTCAAATGAAAGTCTAGGATGAGAAAAGCTAGGACTTCTAAAATCTGTCTTAGCAAATTCTTTGACCAGCAAAGAGTGTTTACATAGTGAAAGACAATGAAACAAACAGGGATAAAAGGATTGTTTCCAACTCTGTTTATGAAGGGTTTCATATTACTGATTATTCTTATTAAGTATTTGTATTGTGGTAGATTTCAGAAATTCTAGTGAGGACTGGGTGCTGCAAAAATAAGTCTTAGAAAATGAGAATCTTACCCTGCTAACTTCAAAATCCCAAAGCAGAGTCCCTATTTATTGCAATGGTTTAGTTTGTGACTGCTTCATTCACTTCAAATTGGACTAGATCAGTGTAACAAGGATTCATGACCTGATATCAGAGACAGCAGTTGGTAGAAAATGGAAATTGCTTCGCTTCAAGTGAAGGAGGTCATGATCTACCATTCTGAGAAGAACTAGAAAAGTATTTATAGCTTCCATGGATATCTGAAAATTGTATAAATGTGTTTAATATTAATGTTTTCATCCTACCTTTAGCATTCACCAGAGTGCTTAATAATAGAAGTTAGCTTCTTTGGCTTCCTAATGAAACATGGTCTTGTTAAATGTTCTGTAAAACTAAAGGGTTTTGTTTTATTTTTGCTTCCATTCCTGCAGTAAGAAAGCAGCACACAGCTTATCTTGGAGAACTGAACAAACCTCATCTGACCCTAATTCTCTGAGATTCTTTTTTTAAAATCAAGCACACGAAAAAATAAACACACCACCTAAAAACAAAGCAGGGTGTGTCTCCATACTTTTATCAGGCAGCCTGTACTAAAGTTCAAAGGGATTAGTTTACTGCTAATTAGTTTGAGTGTTAAGGACTGAATTATTTGCTGGTGCAAATGAGTGCATGTTCAGGTTCTAATTCAGAATATTCTAAAGATTTAGGCCCTTAACCTGAAATGAGATACCAATAGGCAGATGCCTGTACTTTCCCAAAGCCATAATGAAGTCAAATTACATGCATTATTGCAGGGCTGAGACCTTAAATATTGCAAGAAAGTTGATTCACATTAAATAAATCTTTATATTCCCATTTATTTACAAAGTTGAAAAAGTATGTTAGGAAATAAATCCCTGACATTTTTGCCAAGTAGGAAGAAAGTGATCATCAGTAAGAAATTTATTGTTAAAGCAGACTGTCTTATTTGAGAGATGTCAATTGCTACTCTTCAATTTGTGCCACTGTCATATTTAAATGCTCAGATATCTATGAGCAAATCTGATTTTCTGCAGAATTTAATCTTTTTTTTAAACACATTCATAACTCATGGTATGGCCCATGATATATTCAGCTTTGAACAACCAACAGCAATTTTTCTTCATTACTGACCCCGTTTTCCTTTCCCATGCAGTTTCTGAAGATACAGAATAACATTACTTTCCTTTCAATGCCATTCTTAACTATGAAGACTGAATGCATAAACTGATTAATGCCAGGATACTTCCTTCAAGAATGAATTTTTCCCAAAATATATAAATACAGCATGTATGCCCCAAAAGTAATTAGAAAGCAAAACGACATGAGGTACTCAGGTTACATTGGCACAGTAAGCCTTATGATCTATTCATACAAATAATATTCGTATTACAATGATATTCTTCATACAAAAATGAGCTTATAAATTGTGTCCTTTTTGCATGATACATACAAGTAGAATTTACTGACCAAACACCCAATACAAATTCTTTACAGGTTACAAAAATATATTGGTGAGTACACTGCAGGTGAGGTTCTAAAAGTGCACACTTTTCTGTGAGCATGATTCTGAATAGCACGGAACACTGACAAGTTAAGGGGAATATTCATGTGCTTAATGTGAAGCATGTTATTTAAGTGCCTGGCTGACCTGGGGCTATAATTACATGTGCTGTCATTGTAGCCATTTGATGAAGTAGCTTTTATCACACCATCCTCACTATGTTCACTAATCCATGACTCCGGGGACTTTCTAATATTCCAAAGCTCACAGCAGCTTCAAATAAACCTTCTTATTCCCTCCTCTTGGTTATCATTCTTTGTATTACAGTAACAATTAGAGGGACCAGCATAGATCAAGCCTCAGTGTGCTAACTACATTACAAATACAACTGCTGCAACTCCACCCTTCCCTTGCACCTTCTGGTCTGGTTGGTCACACTCATGCTTCTATTGATACACCCTATTCATTTTTCCCCCTGTGTTGTAGATATATACTTTCATTTTCAAATGGAACATAGTAAATGAAAAGTTTTAGTCTAAATTTGATTTAAATTACTTGATTTAATCTGGGCAGAAATAGGAAATCAGTATTGATTATTACAGTCCAATACATAGTTTGCAAAGATTGGTATTTTATGTTCTCCTGTACTATATTTTTCAAAGTTGTGTGTAAGAATGGTGTCTGTATAAAGGTTTTTACTGTGTTGATATCTACACATGAGCTACCGTATTTTCCGGCGTATAAGACGACTTTTGATGCTAAAAACATCCCCCAAAAATCGGGGGTCGTCTTATACGCCGGGTATACAGGTGGCGGGGCAGCCCAGGCGCACCTGGACTGCCCCGCCGCCCGAGCCCCTCCGCGGCTTTGCAAAGACGGTCCCCAGCAGACCAGAGGCACCGGGAGCAAAGCCTCTGAGGACGCCCTGGCAGCAGGACAGCCCCGGCGCGCCTGGGCTGCCCCGCCGCCAGAGCCCCTCCGCGGCTTTGCAAAGCCTCGGGGGAAGCCAGCAAAGCTTTGCTCCTGGTGCCTCTGGTCTGCTGGGGACCATCTCCAGCAGACCATGGACACCGAGAGCAAAGCCGGGGAGGCGGAGGGGTGCTGGGGTATAACTAAAAAATTAGGGGGTCGTCTTATACACCCAGTATCCTTATACGCCGGAAAATACGGTAGTTAATGACTGATACTCCTGCTTATCACCAATATACTGGAAGGCTATTGCTCTTCCCTTCACCCTGTTATTGTAAAATATAAAATGAAAAACCCAGAAATCAATGCATGTCCTGTTGCAAATGTCTTAGATTCAGATTTTTTCCTCTAAGTGCCACAGGTTCAAACCAAACCTTAAATATTGCATTAACTTTAGTTACTTTGTATACTTATATTTTATAAATCTCTGGAATAGTTATATATTTTAATGTCTTATTTCATGGGCATACGAGTAAAAGAGTTGTTTTATACAATAAGCTCAAAAAGTGCACTAAAAATAAAAAACCTCACCAGAACAGAGAAACACATGTAAGTCACTATATTATGTTAGTTAAAACCCCAGTCATGGTACTGTTTATTAAACAGATTACATATGTTCCCTATCCCAAATGAGAAAATCAGTTGTTTAAGAATTCAGTATATTCTAAATCTAGGTTTGTTTTATACATTTAGAAATCATGATCAGAATCATTAGTTTTGTCAAATGTTTGCTTTATATCACCTTATAAATTTCATCATTTACATAGGTTCTTGGTGATTTTTAAAATGATAAGTAAAACAGTGAGGGGCTTATTTCGTGTACTATAAATGACAGTCCATTTCTGATAACTTGCAGTGATAGGATAAGGTAACTTCACAAAGATAACGTATTTTATCTCTTCAGCTGAACTAATTACTAACTTCTAGATCTCATTTACTTAACGTTGTTCAGTTAAAAGCAGCTTTGATAACCCCTCCAGTCCTTCAACTCTGACATCAAGATGTAGTATACTAGCAACAACAACAACAACAACAACAAAAATCAAACCTTCTGCACATGAAAATACTTATTACTTATCTCAATGTCTGATTATACCATTCACCATAGTATTTGACTCAGAAATATGCAAATAAGTGAGAATACAATAAGAAAAAATATGAATCTTTCCCTAAGACTAACTGAATAAAACAAAAGGTATACACAACATCTGAGATTCAATAAGACACACGCCACATCTTGCTCCATATCATTATTCATTTTCACATGCTTCGTTATGCTTGGACTGGAAAAAGAAGCAGCACCAAAATATTACAAAGGGTGTTTTCATCAACTCAAACAAAAGTTTGAAAATATTAGAACTTGAGATACTCTCAATAAGATTCAGATAATGCCTCCCAATATAGTCTGCTTTTGAGACAAAAATGACTGATTCTGAGGTTTGCCCACTGTAAATGTGAACTCTTGCAATATGGAACAGTTGAGAACTATCGCTATCTCTAACATTTGTTGGTCCTGCGATGGTACATTGGAACATTCGTATATCTGTTTTGTGAATACACAGCTGTCCATAACTTCTGAACTGAAATAGAGTCATGTTTTATGCATATCTGTAGCACTGTGTGATGGGGTACACAACCCTCTTGAGAGTGAGCTCCTCTTTGCTGGATGCAATCCTGTACTAGATTGGCTCCCAGTGCCCGCAGACAGCTGTTGCTATCATTAGGTGGGTCTTCTGTGGTTCAGTGGCTGAGTCATATATCCTCTAAATTGGATGAATGGGGGAACCCCTTCCAAACTGACAAATGTCCAGCAAGGACTATGACCCTGCCCTTGTTATCTGTAGCTCTTCCTCTGGGCTCAGTTCTCAGCACTTTCTGTACTAGCTTCAAGTCTCTCCCTGGCCTGTTAGGACATGTCTACCCTGGGGAGTTATTTCAAAATAACAAGGCGAGCATCCACACTACCAAGCCTGCTATTTTGAAATAATGGGCTTGTTATTTCGAAATAACAGCTCTTGCTTGTGAAGAGGGATACGCTTATTTTGGTATTTGGTATTCTATGAAATAGTAATTTTGGGAGTTATTATTTCAAAATAACCGGGTAGTGTAGACATAGCCTAGGAAGCACTGTCCTCAGGTTTTTCCTCCCTGGAAACCATTTGTCCTCAACAGTTCTCTGTGTTCCAGGTCTCCAACATGGTTATTCCTTAACTTTAATCCCCTTTTGGGGGCAACACATTCTAGCAAATGACTGGCCCTTCCCAGGATCTTCAGCCCTAAGGGCCTATATAAATTCCATCTCTTTGCTTGGGCTCCAAATCTTAACTTGCCCTTTTCTCAGGACATTGGCCACTTCATCAGTGACAAGTAGGCCTCCCAGCTCATCAATTACTGCTTCCATTGACAGCTGCTGCTGCATTCCATGGGCTGCTCCCCATATAGCCACTTGGTCTTCACTGTTAACACCGGGCTAAAATTCTGAACCCCTCTTCTACTTTACTGAATCCCTTTGCCACCAGAATCCATCTTTTGGTGCTCCCTTGAGCTCCAGTGTCCAAAGAGTGACCTATCTTTCTCCTCTGGTCCCAGCCAGGAACTGAACATTCCAGATAAAAAGAATTTCACAGCCCCAGTGCCTGGGCACAGATTGGTTGTTTCCTTGAAGCCTTTCTAGTCAGGCCTGAAGGACCACCGTCACTGCTCCGTTCCTGAAGTGAGGTGTGGTAGGACCATGAGGCCTCCAGCAAGACCTCCATCACTCACAAGGTTGCCCACCCTCCAGGATTGTCATGGAATCTTCTAGAATTAAAGATTAATCTTTCATTCAACATCACATGAGGAGCTATCCAGGAATACATCCAACCAAAACCGGCAACCCTAATCGCACAACACCTTTAAAGGGATCATACATCCATTTCATTAGGGACATCTGAAGTATACCTTCATTTCATTTCTCCAGTGGGGGAAAAAAATGTAATAACATCAACATTTCCATTGAAATGGAAATGAACCTTCAAATGAACATGTAAAGTATTTTCTTAGATTAGTGAGTTTGCAGGAACCATGCCTTTAGCACAGACGTGGGCAAAAGGGCTTCCATTGGCCAGCTCCAGCCCACCAAGTAGGTTGATATGGCCCACTGAGGCCTTGCTGCTCCCTTCCCCCCAGGCCAATCAGGGCCTAGGGAGCTCATGGTGCTTAGTCAACCTTGGTGGTTAACTTTAAGTGCCATGTGCCCAAGAGGGGGAGCACACGAAGTCTCTTGCTCCCTGCGGTCCCCAGGCCAGTCTGGGATTGGGGGTGGAGAACGTGTGCAAAGTCTCCTCCCGTGCTGCTCTTGTCCTGTGCGCTGTGCACTTAGATGCGCTGTGCACTCCTTGCAGGAAGGGGGCAGGGTGGGTGGAGACTTTGCATGCTCCCCCCTACCCCAAGCCCTGATTTGCCAGGGGACAGGTCAAGTCTCCTTTCACCCCAGGGTCATGGTCACCTAGAGGGAACTGCCAGCTGTTCAGAGCAGCTACTGATTGCCTCTGGGAGGGGAGGGGGCAAAGATTTCACACATTCCCCCACCCCCAGACCAATCAGGGTCTGTGGGTGGGGAAACATGGAAGTGCCCTGGCCCTACCCCTTCTGCCTGAGGCCCCCAGCCTATCTGGGGCCCTTTCAGACATTTCTGAAGTGGCCCAGGGTCAAAAATTATTGCCCACTCCTGCTTTAGCACAATGTTGAGATGACAACCTGAGTGATTTCCCTGTCTCTGTTTTTCCCCATAAAACGTATTTCTCTTGTTTACTTTTTCTATAGTTAATTATGTGTTAATGAAATTGTACTACTAATCTTTCATACATGCAAATGTATTGTACATCAATTATTTGTTTTTCTTATGTATTTTCTATTTTATTGGGATCTTTTAATCAACAAACATCTTAAAATATTAAGATTTTTTTAAATTCTATATAGAGAAAATTTCATTAGTAGCCACTGGGCATTTGGGGACTGATACGGCTACTATTTAACAGTAGTGCAATTCCATTGACTTAGTGAAGCTATTCTTAATGCCTAGTAGTGTGACAGGAAAAAAATCAGACCCTTTCTCCATTATCTCAGTGCCTCTGATTTAACATTCAGGTTAGATACATAAAGTGTTTAATGTATTGCAACACATCCCTTTTATTTCATTGACTATAAAGCCCATGCAATACAGAAGTTCATGGGCTATGAAATAAAGGCCTATAAAATTGCCATGAAAAGGGTAATTATCTATCATGGTGGCCTTCCAAACATCCCCAGGGTGAACAGAACTGGGATATTTTGTCAATTTCCAATGAAATCAAAAGTCTTCACAGATCATATTGATGGTGCATAAAGATGAAAAGACACATGCCCCGCAGAAATCTTTGAATTTAGCAAAACAACCAATTGCTCATAAAATACCATGCAACTAGTCTGAGAAAAGTAGCTGTCTTAGAGCTTTCTAATGGCTGAGTGCCAATGACTCCATAAACAATAGGTTTAATTAAGAAGAATTACTGCCACCAAACATCTGATAATGGATACTCGTCACTTCTCGCACTCATTTTTTCTCTCCAAAACCCAATGAAAATATTGTTTGGAAAATGTGAATAGATCACACAGTGAACTATAAGATGAGTCCCCCGCAACACAGATTTATTATCAGTGCACTCAAAGGTGGGAGGGGAGTAATTTGCTTATTTCATGCCACCCATCCATCTAATTTTAAGAGTGTGTGTAGGGGGGGAGGGTTGGCATTACCATTTAATTACAAGTTGGACAGAACCTAGCGAAGTGGTAGTTTAATGACTTCAGCTTTTGAACAAAATTTCTCTTTCTTATACTCTGCTCACTTGCATGTACTTATAACTCCCTCTGCCTTAACTGTCAATTGACTATTTCCCTGAAGATATAACCGTCTGGAAGTACATCTTCTTTTATCTATCACTGTAGAGCTGTCTGTCAGCATCTGTCTTCACACTTCGCTGGTTTCTACATTTCTTTTAAAAAATATGGTCTAGCCAAATTTCTCTGGCATTGTGTTCTTCTCTTAACATTTCACCTGACTCTGTGCCGTCTTGCATCAAGGAAATTTGCAATTCAGCCAACAGCAGTAGATGAATGTTTCATGGATTTTTAACAAAGTTTTCATCTTTCATCGTAGTTTCACAGCTTTACGTTCAGCTTCATTTAATTATATTAATATAAAATAGTACTGATAAAAAGTTTGTCGCACAATTTGAATTATATTTGACTGGTAGTAGTCAAAAGGCTGTTCCACGGATCAAATGAGATTTTTTTCAGATGAATAAGTCATTTTTCTTTGACTGAAAGGGGCTTTAGAAGGCTAAAAGACATTGCTAGAAACTGTTTCAAATGAACACAAAAGTGTTCTTAATTTTAGAGGTGAGCAACAGTAAAGTGTATCAGTAAGGAAATGTTTAGATTTTGGAAGCATTACTCACATTGGTAAATACTAAATTATAAGAATAGTGTTGCAAATTAATACTACCATTCAGGTAAGTGCTCATCCTCTTAAAGTTTGCACAATCAAGTCCAAAATCTTCAGCATTTTGTGCATATAGATATAGTGTAATTCACAATATATATATATTTAAAATAATTGTTTAATGATGCAAATGTCAGCTTTGGTAGCTAGCCTCAATATTGTTTAACTCATCAGCAAGCTTTATTAGCTTTATTTTAAAGCAAGAGATAGTAGATTGAGATAAAACATCATTAGTGTCCTGTTCCAAAGCCTATTATAATTATCGGAAATTTTCCATTGATTCTTAGGGTAATTGCATTACAAAGTCGTGTCCTATCAAGAATCCCTTGCCTCTAACATTAAAATTTCACCCCAATGTGATGAAATGGAAGGAACTGGAATCCAAAAGCAGCCGGCATTGCACAAAGGTTAAATTGTACAGGGGAGTGGACATGAGGTAATCAGCTCCCAGCGCTGCCTGGTTAGCACAGCCTCCCTCCCACCCGCGCGCCGCGCCCCCCCAACAGCCCTCACAACCAGTGGGAGTGTGGTGCTCCAGCTGCAATTCTAAAAGGGCCCAGGGCTCCACCATTGTCTCAGTAGGTGGTGGCGGCAACTGGGAGCCCCCGGCCTGCTAAAAATCATTGGGCCCCAGAACAGTGACTCCCTGTCGGTGAGCGGGACATTGTACAGTGCTGATATTTAGATTCATGCTGGTTCCCTAGTGAAAACTCTGCTAGATAACTGTAGAGCTCTATTTTAACACGCACATGTGATGCATACATGCATAGAAACAAATAATCTCAGCCTAACTCCTTCCTCTGGCAAGCAAAAGCATACTCTTGATTAGTGGCAGTCATGGTTTTAGAGTAAGATAACCTTGCACATCACGTAGTTTCAATTCTATTGAATGGGTTTGCCATATGATTTGCATTATTTTAAACTACATCCTGATTGGATTACCAACAAAGGCTGGCAAAATAGAGGAGTTTACCAACAGCTAAAGGTTTCAGTGAACCATCTGGGCAGCTTTACATTGTAGTTGTAAAATATATTTACAGCAAAACATCTACTACAAATATGGGCCAGGTGGTTCCACAGATCCTGGAAAATGGAAGTTGCATTCACTAATCATCTAAGAAACCAGAAAACTTTCAGTCGATGGTGCAGTCTTATTTTTTTTTTTAAGTATAAAGTTCTATTTTGTTTATTTTAACTACACTTTTTGGCATAGCCTATTTATATTTTTAGTGTGATGCATAATTTTAGAACATTAGAGAGATTTGTATCTGACACATTGGTGATAGTCTATAATATTCAAAGCTGAATAGTTACCAAATAAATAGTATTAATTTCCTGCTAACAAACAGAATTGGATATTTGTTATCCAGAGAACATTTACAGCAGAGTGACATGCTGTTATAGAGAAACATCTCTTTAGTCTCTAGAATAAGTTTAGATTCTCCCCCATAACTCATACTTCATGACTGGAACAAGGCTGAGAATAGAACATGCTTAGGACTTCACGCTACCCTCACAATATCCCAAATGAATATAGAAAATGTCTTGGACTGCTCACTAACCTTTCTCTGGAAGTATCTAACTGCTATAAACTCCCCTCAGAATATACTTCCCTAATCTTTTTCCGCAGCATCTTTTTTTATTTAAATGTCTGAGTTCAGATTTAATGTTTTTATTTTCTTTATTAGAATTTTTCTGTTTGTATTCTCCTTTACCTCATCACTTTTGGCATTTATCTTTATTTTTGCAGGACAGTCATTGCTTTCTTTGTAATACTCTTAAATATTCATGGTTAAACAAGTTCCTGCTCCACCTGGGTTTAAGAAACTCTCTGTCATGCAAAGCTGTATTATAAGGGCAGTAAGGAAAAAGAGTACAGATGGGAGAAGGCTTTAGTTATTGAACCTGTGAGGAACTCAGCTTGGGGACTCAGAGCTGAGGTGAAGGATGGACTCCTACGGGAATGCAGAGTTCTCAGTCATCTAGATCAGAGTGTTATGCTAGAGCAGTGAGCACATCTTTCACAATGAGTACAACTACCAGACTCCTGTATCCCTGCTAACGACTCAGAGGGGTAGCTGTGTTAGTCTGAATCTACATAAACAATGAGAAGTCCTGTGGCACCTTATAGACTAACAGATTTATTGGAGCTAAAGCTTTTGGGGACAAAGATCTGCTTCGTCAGATGCACGTAGTGGAAATTCCAGAGGCAGGTATAAATATACAGGCACATGAAAAGAAAGGAGCACCAATCAAGAGGGAGGCAAGAGATAATGATGTCAATTCAGTCAGGGAGGATGTGGCCCACTTCTAGCAGCTGATGTGGAGGTGTGAACACCAAGGCTATGTCTACACTCGCGGCTTCTTGCGCAAGAACATCTTGCACAAGGGTTCTTGTGCAAGAAGTCTTGCGCAAAAAAAGTCCACGCTGCCATGTGCGCACTGTGCTTTTACACAAGAGCTCCCATGGCAGCATGGACTCTCTCTTCCACAAGAAAGCTCCGATGGACATTTTAGCCATAGGGCTTTCTTGCGCAAGAAATCCCTGCCGAGTGTCCACACTGCCCTCTTGCACAAGAGCTCCTACACAAGAGGGCTTACACCTGTTAAAAAAGAGCGTAGCTCTTGCACAAGAAGCCTTCTCTTACCACACCGTACTTCTCTTACCCACCTTCCTTGTGCAAGAGTGGGCGGGCAGTGTAGACCCTCTGTGGATTCTTGCGCAAGAACGGCCATACGTGCACAAGAAGCCGCGAGTGTAGACATAGCCCAAGAGAGGAGAAACAGCTTCTGTAGTTAGCTAGCCATTCGGTGTTTGTTTAACCCTTAAGTTATAATGCCAAATTTGCAAATGAATTGTAGCTCTGCAGTTTCTCTTTGAAGTCTGTTTTTGAAGATTTTTTTGTTGCAGGATGGCTACTTTTAAAACTGCTACTGTGTGTCCAGTGAGATTGAAGTGTTCTCCTACAGGTTTTTGTATGTTACCATTCCTGATATCTGATTTGTGTCCATTGATTCTTTTTACATAGGGACTGTCCAGTTTGGCCAATATATATGGCACAGAGGCATTGATGGCACATGATGGCATATATTACATTGGTAGATGTGCAGGTGAATGAGCCCACCTTTCTTTTCATATACCTGCCTCTTGAATTTCCACTACATTCATCTGACAAAGCGGGTCTTTGCCCATGAAAGCTTATGCTCCAATAAATCTGTTAGTTTATAAGGTACCACAAGACTTCTCATTTCTGATAAAGACTATTTAACCTATATTCAGACCACTAGGGCTTATTGTTTTTATATACACTATATGGAATGCATATTTACACTTTTCATTTGGATCACACTTCTGAGCTGATGTGTGTCTGGAATTTTTTTCCCCCAATTTTTTTTTTTTACTTTTATTTCCCCTCCTTTTTCCAAGTTGCTTTCCAGCAGTGAGTTGTTCTCTCCCTTCAGGTGTCCTGACATCTCAGCTCAAGATTTTCTACTTGAAATACACAGCATACAAAGAGGGCTAAATAGGATACAGATGTTGCATCCTCATCAGAGCTGGGTGAGGACTGGAAAACACACTCCAGAGAATCTATTTTCATTTTGAAACTAATTCAGACTTATTGTAGGTTCCCTTTGTGTTGTCCTTCCATTAATATCCCAGCAAATGAATTTACTAGCAGGCATGTCTGCTTATAAATATTTAAAATCTGTGAGCACAGGTAATGAAAAACTGATTATTTGTGTTACAGCCACTTTCTGCCATGCAAATGATACACAGCATGGTAAACCAGTTCCAAATGCTGAAATATAGAATTTACCCATTAAGTGGTACTCACAATTTGTGAATCTGCATCATAGTGAGACCTTGAGCAAAGGGGGAGATCTAACTTCATGTATTAAACCAAAACAAATTCTAATTTCACACTGAAAATACATAATACCAATACTTGCATCAAACAGTTTGAAAAATAAAATCTGTGAAACAAGTTTGTGTAACCCATTGATTCAGTGGATGCTGTGCGCCCCAATCTAGTGGCTGGCTCACCTCAAAGGATGAGAGCCTACTACTGCTACTATCTAATAACATTACTCCTTTACCTCAAGTTGTGGAGGCTCCTAATTGAATACTAAATTATATTAATTCAAACCCATTTAGCTCCCAGCCTCCATCGTTTATATCAGAAATACACACAAATTCCAATGAACCATCAAACATCTTCATGAAAGAGCAGTGTGTAAAAAGGACAGTCGCATGACTTGAGCACTTTAATACAGTATCTTTAGTTTACAGTAGAGTGGCGACAGACTCAAACAAGGAGGTTCCAACAAACAGACCCTTACCGCAGCTCTCTGATCACTCTGCATGTATCACATTGGAATGCAGTTAACTTCCTGTGATGGGCCACAATTGTGTCTCAAAATCAAAAATGTCTATAATCAGATTCTTACATTTGCAGATTCTTACATTTATTAGAAATCCTTCCTTTCTACCATACACTCACCTCCTTAATTCACATCTGCAAGAACAGACCAGGGACTCTAACTTGGAATATTACACAAGGGCTATCCAGTAGCATACTGAATGCCACTAACAGGAATTTCATAAGCTTAAGGGGGGTAGCCAAGTTAGTCTGTACAGAAAACAACAACAAATGGTCTGGTAGCACTTTAGACTAACAAAACATGTAGATGGTATCATGGTGCCCACAAAAGCTCATGATAGCATCTATATTTTGTTAATCTATAAAGTGCTACCAGACCGTTTGTTGTTTTTTTACTAACAGGAATGATTCTCCTCACTAGAGAAATATTTTAATTTATTAAAATGACCACCTCCAAGATAGAAGAGCTCAATAAGTACTGAATGGCTGAGTGTTATGTAAAAGGTTTGCAACAAACCTGGATAAGCTTGGTTCAAGCCTATTGAAAGATAGAAAAGCTGCCCAAAGTCATTCTTAGCAAGACTCTCTTGTCACTGATTTTAATTAAAGTGGCCCTGTCTGTTGGGCTCACATGTTCTTTACCTCAGAAAAAGGGATGGCTTTCAAACTGAAAAATACCTGAATACAACTTCCATTTAAACCAAGGGGCATTCTACCTTTAACTCTGGGCAAAAGTGAATCTGCTGTATATGTTTGCATGAACTGTTTATTTAAATTAGTAATAAGACAAATTTATAATTCATACACATATAGATATATTATTCAAATGAGGATTGGCCTACAGGAGTGTGCTATGATAAGCATAATCATTCAAATTTCAATAAAATAGACGCTTTTTTCTCCTAATTAGCCCATTTAATCATTGTTGGGTACATAACAAATGTCTCTTATTTTAAAGTAAAATCTTATTCATTGAAATTCAAAGGGAAATGAGCAGGAAACATTATCTGCTGTGATTTCTCTCATAATTAATACACTTATTCATTGCTGAAGTGCCGTTATACTACCCATTATTTTTCCCATTATTTTTAAGTGAAGTTTAATAGATTGGAATTTAAAGACATTGGATTACTACTCAGAACAAAATATTTTTTAGGGAAAAAGAGGCATTGCCAGTTGCATGCTTAGGAAAAAAAACCCCACACATTTTGGATAAAATACAAATTGTTCAGGAACAGAAAAAAAATGTTTCATATGCTACAATCCCCAAGCTTTTCTCCTCAGTGCACACAGGTAAAGGAGTGATTGAATACAAAGACAAGAATAATCCATCTTAACATGATGGTTTCAAGCATAATTAAATCTTGCCACTTGTTTTAGCACTGTAGTTGTCATCTTTTTATGATGACATCTTTACGTAGTTGACAGTACTTGTCATCTTTACATGCATCTGATGAAGTGGGTCTTTGCCCACGAAAGCTTATGCTCCAATACATCTGTTAGTCTATAAGGTGCTACAGGACTCCTTGTTGTTTTTGCAGATTCAGACTAACACGGCTACCCCCCTGATACTTTACACCTTTTTATGGTTAGAATCCTTGATTTGTAATGGGCCAACATGTTGGGCCTCTAACAAACCTGGTTTAGTGCCCAGATATTGTTACAGCATCTTGCATCTTCCTCGTTCTTTTTTCTATCCTGTTTCTCATAATTTTTCTGTATCGAGTTTTCTGGTTTTGCTTTCCATATGTCACTCTTTCCTTTGAGGTATTCCTTTCTCCTCTCAGCTTTCTCTTTTCAGTCAGCCCCCTCTTCTTCCCCAGTCTCTATTGCTAGCTTTCCCATCTCAATTCTTATCATTTAACCTTATGGCTTTTGCTTTTCCTGCTCCCACCACACTACTGTATCCTTCCTCCTCTGTCCTGCATCTCTTTCTCCAGCTTGGTTCCTTTCCCCTCAAGTATTTTCTATACCAACTCAGCCACTTCAGGGACCAGAGTGGATGACATTTGCATTTATAATTTATGATGAAATCAGCCCTTTTTCTGTTCATGAATTATCCACCAACAGGTCACAACTTCTATGAATTCATGCCCTTTCATAGAATCATAGACCTGGAAGAGACTTCAGGAGGTCCTCAAGTCCAGCCCCCTGCCCAAAGCAGGACCAATCCCAACTAAATCAACCCAGCCAGGGCTTTGTCAACCCAAGACTTAAAAACCTCTAGGGATGAAGATTCTACCACCTCCCTACGTAACCCATTCCAGTGCTTCACCACCCTACCAATGAAATAGTTTTTCCTAATATCCAACCTAGACTTCCCCCACTGTAACTGGAGACCACTGCTCCTTGTTCTGCCGTCCATCACTACTGAGACCAGCCTCTCTCCATCCCTTTGGAACCTCCCCTCAGGAAGTTGAAGGCTGCTATCAAATCTCCCCTCACTCATCTCTTCTGCAGACTAAACAAACCCAAATCGCTCAGCCTCTCCTCATAGGTTATGTGCTCCAGGCCCCTAATCATTGGTTGCCCTCCGCTGGACCCTCTCCAATGTGTCCACATCCTTTCTATAGTGGGGGCCCAGAACTGTACAATACTCCAGATGTGGCCTCACCAGAGCCAAACAAGTGGGAATAATCACTTCTCTGGATCTGCTGGCAGTGCTCCTCCTAATGCACCCTAATATGCCATTCGCCTTCTTGGCTACAAGGGCACACTGTTGACAGTGGATGAGAAGCTGGATATGAGACATCACCAGGTCCTTTTCTGCAGAACTGATACTTAGCCATTCTGTCCCCAGCCTGTAACAGTTCTTGGGATTCTTCCATCCCCAGAGCAGGACTCTGCACTTGTCCTTGTTGAACCTCATCAGATTTCTTTTGGCCCAATCCTCTAATCTGTCTAGGTCACTCTGGATCCTATCCCTGCTCTGCAGCGTATCTACCTCTCCCCCTATCTTAGTGTCATCCACAAATTTGCTGAGGGTGCAATCCATCTCCTCATCCAGATCATTAATAAAGATGTTGAACGAAACCAGCCCTAGAACTGATCCTTGGGGCACTCCACTAAAAAACGACCACCAACTAGACATTGAGCCATTGATGACTACGCGTTGGGCCCAACAGTCTAGCCAGCTTTCTATCCATCATACAGTCCATTTATACAATCCATACTTGCTGGCAAGAATATTGTGGGAGACTGTGTAAAAAGCTTTGCTAAAGTCAAGGGATATCGCATTCACTTACTGACTTTCCCATATCCATGGAGCCAGTTACCTCATCGTAGAAGCTAATCAGATTTGTCAGGCATAACTTGCCCTTGGTGAATCCATGTTGATCATTCCTGATTACTTTCCCCTCTTGCAAGTGCTGTGCTAAGGCTGAGTTCAGGAATTGGCTGCTGTTCACCATTCCTGCCATACAATTGATCAGCTACATTTAGTGTCATTTCAACACCCTATTTAATATGCTTTTTAAAAAGTGTAGGTTGCCCTCTTGTATGTAGAGTATCTGTAATTGTATATTTATGTTAACATCCATAACACTTATGAATGTTGTGTGTGGGGAGTGGCTTGTTCACCAGCATCCACTAACAAGGGAATGAAAGTTGTCATGAGTCCTAGGATACTTAGCTGGCAGGTGTTCACAAGATGTTCCTGAATACCTTTTACTTAGAATCAGTCAGGCCAGCTTGGAGTGGCTTTCCTTAGGCTCCCTCTTAGATAATATGGAGATATACCTCTCTCAGAAAGCTGGAATGGACCTTGAAAGATCATCAAGTCCAGTCCCCTGCCTTCACAGCAAGGACCAAGTACCATCTCTGACAGATTTGCCCTAGATCTCTAAATGGCCCCCTCAGCCCCCTCAAGGATTGAACTCACCACCCTGGGTTTAACAGGCCAATGCTCAAACCACTGAGCTATTGCTCCCCCCCTCAAGCACTCTACTGTTAGATAATAGGCAGCATTAATGGCACATCAGGTATTCCCTAGAATGGCAAAAAAGGAGGGAACTAAACATTTCATTTTTTTCTATTTTGTCAAAATCTTAATTTTTTGTGAAAATGTGTCCACTACTCTAGAGCAAACAGCAGCATTAATTCTTCTGTAAACCTGTAATTCTTTCCTATCCTGGATTAAGTACTTTTTAAAATATTTTAATTAGGAGATCACAAGGTTGACCTTATCCTTATTCCAATGTAAAACAGGGCCAGAATTTAGCTCTGTGTCATATGCATTTTCATCAACTTATATGGCCTGCTGTGTATCCTAGAGCCAGTTATGGGGCTATGACCTTGGGGTCCTGCCCTGTTCTTGACACACAAGAGCTGCTTCTGCCTCTGATATGGTACACTTATTGGCACAGGAGTCTTATGGACTCCTGTGTCAATAAAGGACACATTATAGAGGCCCATAATGCTGTCTCAGACCTGGCGGGCTCATCTACATTTTTTGAAAGTAGGAATAAGATCCTCCGGAAAAGGGCTTTTTTTCCGGAGGATCAGGGCCAGTGTAGACGCTCTTTTCCGGCTTTTCTAAAAGCCGGAAAAAAGCGGCGGACATTTTTATTTAAATGCCGCGGGGGATATTTAAATCCCCCGCGGATTTCCCTATTACGACTCGTGAAATTAACATGCCCGTTCCGGAAAAGGGGCCAATTTAGACGTAGCCATCATGTCCCTACATTAGAGGAAAGGGAGGATAGTAGTGTGTATATTCTAATTGTAGGGAGGAGAGAAGGAAATGTGAAGCATTTGCAGCAAGATTATAGCCATTTTGTACCACCACTGTGGTGGTAAGAACCAAGTCTCAGAGACTCTGGCCCCCAGTTTTAAATATCTTAGTCTGGAAACTAGCATTCTCTTTGAAGAGGAAAATGTTTGATCCTCTCAATTTTTCAGTGGTTGCTGAAAAATACCATTTAATGCAAAGAAAATCCCCCCAGTCAACATGACAGCTTAAATGTGCAGGAAAGATATGTGTGTAAGAAGAATTCACTGTATGCTGGAATCTGGTATTCTATGCAATTTCCAGAGAAGTTGTTGAGGCAAGGTTAGGGAACAAAGTTTAAATTCTGCTTTAGCAACTAATTAGTCCCTACAGCTACAAAATGTCTGTTTCCATATTAGTATCAATTCCACATGATTGTTAATGAAGACAGTCATTGAAGTTTATACTTACAGAGCCCCCAGCCCCTCATCTTGCCATGAGTCCATAGCAACAGTTGAAGAATACATGAGTAGCTAAAGAAGTTATAAATAGAGCTCTCTCTTCCTGACATTTATAAGTTCAGCAGGCATTTCATCCACCAGCACTTTTTCTTAAGATATTCTATTTGATCTCCAACTCAAGCATTGCTAATATACAGCAGTACCATTCATGCACTGACTGCTAGGAGGGCCACATATTCTAATTAACTGCATTTTTCCAGTTAAACCCAGAGTATCATTGACCTGTGATTTCTCATTGTTATGTAGGGAAAAAAAGGAAAGAACCATAACATGGACTGTTTCCATACAACATCCTGTGCTACGTTCTTTGGGCATCAGCTATGAAATGAGAATGTAGTGGTCAGACTAGCTGTGAATGTAGATAAAGATGTTAATAATGGGAGATAATGCTGTCATTTTTATGTCACTCAAACATATCCCAGGACACTGGTCACCAGCATTTGCCGCTGTCAGCTGGCTGACCTGACATTGGTGGACTCAATTGAGTCCTTAGTGATATTCCTACAAAAATCAGTTAGCACCACTGTCTGTCATTTTAGCAGAAAGGTCAACATTAGGATAAGCATGGAGACTGAGTGACTTCCTTATGCATAAAAAAAGTCTATGTCACAGAGGGGAGAAAAAAGGGAATGCAATCCTTGGCCTTGAGTGGAGAATATTTAGTGCAAAGGAAGTAGATAGAGCACCTTAAGAGCTTTTGAGTATCAGCAGTGGTAGGCAGCTAGCAGCCCATGGCCAGATTTGGTTTGCCAGGCTGCCACCCCTATAGTTATTTGTACCTCTGCAGGTATGGGTGCTTGCAGCTCTCACTGGCCATGGATCGCCATGCCCGGACAATGAAAGCTGCAGGGAGTGGTGTGAACTGGGACACTGCTTCCTGCAGCTTTCATTGTCCAGGAATGGCATGGCAACTTGCAGCCAATGGGAGCAGCAGGCACCCATTCCTGTGGCAGTGAAGGTAAATATAATGGCAGTGGCTTGCCAGGGATCTTACCCTGGTGAACCACTGTCATCTTATTGCCCACCCGTGTCAATGATTCCCTTGGATAGTTATAATAGCTGGGGAAAACTGGAGGCCACATATCCATTACTCACCCAGCACCCTCTCTTCTGGAAGGTGCAAGGGCACCACCTATTCAAGGACAGTAACTGTCCTCCAGAAGACAGTTACACTCTGACTTTGAACCTCTTGAGCAACGAACAGCTGACATAATGCACAAGATAGGGCGTTATTATGGGGAAAGAGAACTGCCACAGACCAGACTAGACCTGTGTTGTAGATCAACAGAGAACTGGAGATTTCAGAACTATCAATCCAGCACCGTCCATGGGAAAGGAACTTGCAAATTACTAATCTGGCAGAAGGGTGTGAGTAATACAGTATCAGCCACTAACCTCTATGTATTTGTACCTGAGGCAGAAGAATCAATATGACATGAAGTATGGTGCTGTCTTTCTACAATTAAGGAGTAGTTTGGGAAATATCCACATTTCTGCCAAATATTACCTTTACGACAGATACACAGATCTTTACAATCTGGGGATTCACTTATGACTGTTAAAAAGGCAAAGCATCAAGCAATGAATTATTTGAAGTGATTTAAGAGACAGATGGAAGCTGGGGAGACTTGAAAAAGTAGCCCATCATTATTAATTCATAGGATATTCATTAGTACACTGTTAAATAATGGTGGAGTCAATTTGGCATTATTTGGTGTAGAACGCAATTCTATAATCAAAAAGTAGACTGCAGCTACACTGGTCCCCTGATCCAAGGACGTTCCCAACTGCTACATCACAAGCTTAAGATATGATACATAAAACTTTGGGAAGGAAACACCCCTTCTGTTCCAGGCCATAAAGTTCTTGGATGGTGACATTTAACATGTCAACAAAATTCCATAGCAAGCAAAAGGCAATCCTATGAGAATCCTCAACCTGCAGATGTCTACAATAAAGGCACTGTTAGCATATTGCACAAAACACTGTCAGCATTAACTCCACATCCCAGGCCTTTATGGGATTATTATATATCCTTGACATTTTATTAGCCATTCTGACAATTCATTTATTCCATGGTCTCACAAACATATGTTTGCTATATAAGCTTCATTCCCCTATCACTCTTCTATAGTATTTTTTGGTTAATAAAGTTGAACTGTAGAACTTAATATACTAACTAATACAAAACAGGTTTTTCTTTAACCTTAGGAGACTACACAGCGCACTGTTCTGTATATAATTAAACATCACAAGCAAATAGAAGTATATATTAAAATGAAAGCTGAAACAATACCCTGATCTGGGGCCTGATCTGGTGAACTGCTCAGCTGGAATCAGAGTTGAGGGCACTCAGCACCTGGAAGGATTGGGCCCTTATTGATACTTGCCTATCAACATCTATTGTATTTGCTCTCCTCTTGCCATCCTTGGGGGAGAGACAAATAACTTAGGCTTGGAATGTGAAAAGCTTTGAGTCCTAAAAGTAATAACTCAGATTCACATCTTTGCAAATGGATCCATAGAGAGGAAAATTAAATGAAATGATGAGGACAACCTCACAATCTCTTTGGTCAGAGGCAGACTTTGCAACCTCATATGAAATACACAAGTGGCTCAGCTTTTAAGGCCCTCTTATGGATACTCTGAAATCCATCCTCAGTATTGTTACAGGGGGCCTACCTATCTGTGTCAGCTCTGAGGTCGCCTGCATCACTTTGGCTTCTCAGGCACATAGCTGAAACTGCCAGAAAGTTCAATCTATAGCTCCCCTTACAGTCTTCCCATCTTTATGCACAAAGGAATTTTTTACAATGCAAAAGGGTTCTGCTGGTCAGGCAATACAGCTCTCTGCAGCTTTAGTCTTCTCCATAGATTCCTTACAACTGCAACAACCCTGTGACAAAGTAAATTTCACAGCTGGGACAGATGAGCATCTGGAAGATTGCCTTTCTGCATGGTTCATCAGCACAAATTTCAGAATGTTGTCCATCTATGTCAGGCCACCAGACACTTTGTTTACCTCAGTGTTTGTGGACACGGCTGCTTACAACTCCTGTTGGCTGTGATTCACCGTTCCCAGCCAATGGGATCTGTGAAAAATGATATAGTCTGGGCCACTGCTTCCTGAAGCCCCTACTGGCTATGAATGGTAAACCACGGCCAAGTGGAGCTGTGAGCAGCCGTATGTGAGGATACACAAGTAAATAAAGCATCTGGTGGCCAAAAAATGGCAGCTGGCTCATGGGCCGGAGATTTCCCACCCTAATTTATGTAATAGGGTATTTGTCTTTACATAAAATGGGGGGTAGGGGAAAGGAACAGAGATACAATCACATATTAAATATCTTTATTTTATCCCAGATCTGCATGGCTGCAATCATAAGCTGTGCAAAGCAACTAAAATGATCTCTGGGAGCTGGGAAGAAGGTTTGCTAATGAAATTCAGTTAATAGAGGGAGGAAAAAAACCTCATTTTAAATAGAGCTCGGTGGTAAATGAACCTTAAAATACATGAAATACTGCTACCATTTAAAATTCAGCGTAGACATTTTTAATCAAGTTGTTTTAATTTTTATTAGAATGAGGTTTTTCCAATTTCTTCTTTTGTCTCCACTGGAGAGATGATGACAACTGGAGGGGGAAAAAATGTAGGTTCTGAGGCAGATGATGTATGGCTTAAACTATAGATGCCAACTCTCATCTTCACCCAAAATTTCAACCGAATAGGAAATGGACCTACAAAACAGAGCTGGGCAAAAATTATGGTGCAAAACTTGTTGATTAACTAATTTGCTTCATGTTTTTATAGTGAATTTGCTAAATTGTTTCATACGGGAGGGAGAAAAACTTGATATTTTGGAACCATTTTCAAAATGAAATGTTTTAATGTTACTTTTTGTTTTGAAATTTGCTTAAACTAAAAATTAAAACATTTAGAAAGAGTTCAAACAAAATTGTTTCAGGTTAAATAAAATGTTTCTTTCAATCTTAAACTTCACTTTTTCGTTCCTTTTTTAACAGACTATTTGGCTAACTGAAAAGTCAGTTCTTTGCCCAACTCTGCCTATTGCATAACTTAAGCCTAAGTTTGCTAGATTTCTAGTATGAGCACATGTGTGGAATTAATTTGAAATGAAACTATAGTGCAAAATTCAGATCTGGATCCAATTCATGCCATATAGTATGTGACCAATTGAAGATAAATACAAGGCAACCTAACCTATAATGTTTTGTATCTATAATGAACTTAGATTTCCAGAAACCCTTTGACAACATACCTCACCAAAGGCTCTTAAGCAAGTAAGCCAGCATGGGAAAAGAGGGAAGGGCCTCTCATGGATGATAATTAGTTAAAAGACAGGAAACAAAGGATAGGAATAAATGGTCAGCTTCATAATGGAGAGAGGTAACTAGTGGTTTCCTGCAGAGGTCTGTACTAGAACCAATCCTTTTCAGCATATCCATAAATGATCTGGAGAAAGGGGTAAACAGTGAAGTGGCAAAATATGCAGAGGATACTAGACCGCTCAGGATAGGGGTAGACAGGTCTAGTCTGGTCTGTGGCATTATGTCAGCTGTTTGTTGCTCAAGAGGTTCAAAGTCAAAGTGATTGTAACTGTCTGCTAGAGGACAATTACTGTTCTTGAATAGGTGGTGCCCTGGTACCTTCCAGCAGAGAGGGTGCTGGATGAGTAATGGGTAAGTGGCCTTTAGTAAATCCTAGCTACTCTAACTTTCCAAGGGAATCATTAACACAAGGGTGGGTAATACGATGACATGGTTAGCTCCTGGCATGCTGCTGCCAGTATATTTACCTGCACCGCCACAGAAACAGAAGCCTGCAGCTTCCATTGGCTGCAGGCTGCCTCCCTGGGTAATGGGAACTACAGGGGTTGCTGTGGGGAGTAATATACATGAGGATGGTAACTGTAAAATGAGAGAAATGTGTGAAGATTATCAAATAGCCTCAGGAAGAGTATATAAATCAAGTTCATACCTATAGAAATTTTGCCATTGACTTCAATGGAATTAGGATTTCACCCTGAAATGTCTTGGTTGGTTAGCCCAGCAAAACCAGTTAATACTTTGAAATCCACCAAAAGTCATAATTGCTTAGGTATAGTAGATCAGGGGAGGAGGAACTTTTAAATTATTTCAGTAATATGGGTTGAATTTTCATTAATTTTTTTCATCAGTGTGTCTCAATGTAAGTTTTCTGAACAGTTCAACCTGTATATGAAAATTGCATATATAATATTCTTGAAGCATAAACAGACAAGAAAGTATACTGAAAGTAGCATTGGGACATCTATTCTAAATCAGCATTATTGTTTCTTTCTATTGAAACTTCTTCAGAGAAATGTGTCCCTTGCCTACATTGTGCATATTTATTGTGTCGCTCCCTACTATCACGCAACTAACATTTAAAGATGTAGGGCCAGGTTCACAATAAAACTCTCCTAGGTTAGAGTAGCACAAGAGTGTTTTCAGATATAATTAATATGAAAGATACTATGGGAAGACAATGCCCATTCCAGCAAGCCCCCATCTGTGGAGTTCCTAGAAATAAATGGGAAAGTTGTTGAAATTAGCACAACAAATAAGGGACCAGGTTCTCACCTGGTGACTTGAGGAAATTCTTAGCTGGCAATCTCACTATATTGTATTTGGCCAGCAATTTCTGGATGATCTTGCAGTGAGGGGAGAAACACAAAATGTGAAGCAAGGACATATCTGGACAACAGGGGTGATGGCAGACATTTTTAACCAGATTAAAAAATGTGTACAGTAGTTTTCAACAGGGAAAGTGGGAAGACTTTGTATACAGCCTTAAAGTTATACCAGGTTTACTTTAAAATGTTTACATGTAACTCAAGGCATCACTGTCGCTCTGAGATCTTTAATTCTTTGCATTTTTAAGCTCTTTTGGAAGGCATGCTCCATATTTTACTCCTTGCTTTTAAACACACTTTGGGCTACCTTAGAATAAAATGTCCTTCTAATGTCTATTCTACTTAGAACCCGCCAAATCTCTTCAGAGAAACCAGTTGCAACAGGCAATGGAGCAGCAATACAGGTCAGGATTCCAGAGTATGATTATTTTCACTGATTTAACACTCAGAATTCTTGGGGTCAAAGAGGCAATATAATTCCACCCTCTCAAATTACATCTACATGTTTGAAAATGAGATGTTACAGGACCCCAACAGATGAAGAGGTCAGGTAGGTTTAGGCTAATGAGAAATAAATTGTTCTAATAAGTTACCCAATGTTGCCTAAAGGATTTAGTGCTCCTTTAATGGATTCACACCTTCAAATGGGATCTAATGTTGCCGGTTACAGGAAGCTTTTGGCATTTCAGTACTCTTCTCGGGGTTGATTGCATCTTTCACAAGTTAATTCCTTACTAAGTGATGCCTGGAGTGATTTAATTTTAATGTTTCCTGAATGTCCACCTAAAGTGTTCTCTGTATATAATGACCATATTTTTCCAGTTGACTCCTTTGCAACATTCTGGGTAGTATGTTCCCTGCCTCCTCCTTCTGATGCATCCCTTTGTGATTGTCAAATGTGCTAATTATTTGTGCAGGGGCCCTATTATTCAGTGATTCCTGGGTCATGGTGACCAGTCTTAATGTTCAAATGGGCCACATGATTGGCTCACTGCATATTTTTCATGGTGTTTGTTCCTTATTTATGTACTAGAAGATTCACCTGGTATTGCTTAGGTCCTTAACTCCATTTTTGGCTTTTGGAAAATAAAATGAAAATGTACATGTTTCATTTGAATCAGTGCTCTGGGGTGGAGCTGGGATGAAGGGTTCAGTATATAGGCTGCCCTGGGGAGAGAGAGGGCTACTCTACCTCTCTGTCATTGCAGCAGCTTGAGAAGCACCTCTCCATGGCTTCTGCAGCTCCGGCAGGCACAGCTGCGGGACAGGTGCATGTGCCCTGCCTGAGGCAGGTCCAGGTTCATCTGCCGCTTGTGCTTCCCAGACAGAGTGAGGAATGCAGCAAATAGTTACCCCTTATCCCTGACAAAGGGGAAAAGCCAGCAATGTTCCCATACAAATTGTGGGGGATGCAGGGGGAAGGAGGGAATGGATTGAGGCCCTGGCCTGACCTCAGAGGGCACCTGAAGGTGGGACATTCATGCAGTGCCAGACGTAGAGTCCCTTTCACCTGCCTGGTGATTCTATCTCTTTTCTGTATAGTTTTATCAGATACAGTGGAGTCCGGATTAACCGACACCCGGTAATCCGACACTCAGCTTTATCCCGACTTTGTCCCCGGGAGCTGCAGGGTCAGATACAGCATGGGCTGGGAGAACGGCCCCACTTGCTGCCCCCATCGCTCTCTAGGAGCAGCTGCTGCAGCTCCAGCTGGGAACGAAGCAGCCCTGGCAGGACCGGCAGCAGCTACTCCAAGAGAGCAAGGGAACAGCTGATATCGCTCCTGCAGGCAACATCCCCGGCAGGAGCGGCATCAGCTGTTCCCTTGCTCTCTTGGAGCAGCTGCTGCCACGCCTGCCTGAAAGCATCCCGGCAGCAGCAGCTTCTCCTAGAGAGCAAGGAAACAGCTGCTGCTGGTCCTGCGGGGGATGTCCCCAGCAGGAGTAGCATCAGCTGTTCCCTTGCTCTCTAGGAGAAGCTGCTGCTGCTCCTGCCTGGAAGCATCCTGGCAGGAGCGGCAGCAGCTGCTCCTAGAGAGCAACGGAACAGCTGATGCTACTCTGCCGGGGGCGCTTCGTCCCGGCAGGAGCGTCATCAGCTGTTCCATTGCTCTCTACAGTAGAGTCCGTATCGTCTGACATATTTGGTAATCCGACAATGTGTCGGTCCCATTTAGATCGGATGATAGGGACTCTACTGTAATCCCACTCTGGACACAGGCAGACAAACTTTTTCAAATATATAGTAGATAGCTGTCCTGTTCTCCATCCCTGCCACTCCAATAGGGTTATAGATGTTCCAGTCCACATCTCTGATCCCATGGTGCTCCCTTGTGGTCATTATACACTTTAACCATCCCTGCTATCAGAGCCCCTCCTCCCCTTTCCATTTTAGGAGAAATAATCACATTCCAGACACATCCCATTTTCCTGGCACAACCACTTCCTTATTCTGCTTTTAAGTTATAAGAGGAAGGTGAATACTAAATTAAGAGATCTTAGCTCTTACCATTGGGGAGAAGTGCTTGAACAGATTGATATAGAGAGACACTCTCTCAAATATATAGTAGATTGGTGATGAGGAGTATTGTGCTGTTTATTAAGTACTTCTACTGAAGTCTGGAAAACATATCTTGGAAAGACTTTCAAGTCACTGTGAAATTATTAGTATGGACAGCACCACCACCAATAGGTGATGCTATATCCTTATCCTAGTGTTTTGTGACCTGAGAGGGTGGTGGAAAAAACAAAAAGTTCCACCTGTATGTGCTGGAGATGTGATGTCTCACTAAGTCTCTGGGGTTCCATCAGAAACTGAGACCCCAGACCAGTCAAATACAACAGGTGTGCTAAACCATACTGAAGATAAGAAATGGGATGAGGAGGAGTCTGGGACAAGAAAGATAAGGAGCTAGAACAATAAGTAGCCTGAAAGAGAGTCTGACTTGTGAATGAGAAATAAAATCTCTTGGTCTTAAGTTAGAGGAGATGACAGATTACATCCTGGGGCCTAAAGGAAAGAACAAACATAGTTGTGGGCCTCATTGTATAGTAAGGCCTTAAGCAGAGAATAAAGTGGAAACAGCATTTAGAAAATACTACTGACCACTTTACTAGTATAATGACAGTGAAATGCTCAGGGTGATTAGAGAGGCTACAAAAACAAATACAAAATAAATGGGGGATTTCAAATATCTCTGTATTGACTAGAATGTTTCACCTCAGGTTTAGAAGCAGAGATACAATTTCTAGATGCCATTAATGACTGCTTCTTGGAGTAGCTAATCCTGGAACCCACACAGATGCAATTCTTTATTTGCTCCTTAGTGAATGTACCTCAATTGATTTGTAATAATTTGTAATGTAATTAAATTTGACATCCTTCCAAGGGTGAGGAAATTTTAAAAAACAACTCTCTAAAGCAGCACTTACCTCAGAAAGGGGAACTACACAAAAATAAGGAGACTAGTTAAATGGAAATGAAAAGGCATGTGTCTACAAGCTACATGTAAACTTAAAAAAAAAGAGGCTCAAACTATTTGTATATACCAAATTAAACAAAACAAAAAAACAGTAAGAGGACAAAAGAAAGTGTCACTGTGAGTAAATACAATAAAAAGTAGGTAAAAACAAAGTGCTTGTTCTAAAAATTAGATGTCAAATTCTACTGAGGAAAATGGAAAGGAACAAACAAAAAGTAACCAACAAGTCAAGTGTGAAAGTGTCATTTACTCAGGCCAAAATAGAAATTTGAACAGCAACTAGCAAAACACAAAAACTAACAGCAAATTTCTTACATAGGACCACTGAACATTTGAAGTGCTAAATTAGCATTCAGGGATGACAAAAGTTGAGGAAAAGTTGAATGATTTTTTACATGACTGCAGAGGACATGAGGGAGATTCCCACACTTTTGCCACCAAAAAAGAATAGCTAATGTGAGGAATTGTCCCAGACTGATATCAATAATGAGCATTTAGAATAATTTAAATAGTAATAAAACTTAACAGGACTGGATGGTATTTACCCAAGAGCTCTAAAATAAGCTTAATATTAAATGGCTGAACTAACTGCAACCTATCACTTGAATCAGCCTGGAGAGCTACTGTGATGCCATCTTTTTGAAGAAAGTCTCCAGATGTGATTCTGGCCATTATAGGCCAGTAAACCTAACTTCTGTACTAGTCAAATTCTTGATATTATTGAACACACATGAACACAATTTGTTGGGGAAAGAGGGAACATAACATTTGTAGAGGAAAATCAGGACTCACCAATCTATTAGAATTCTTTGAGGGGGTCAACATGTGAATAAAGGTGATTAAGTGGACACTGTATACTTGGACTTTCAGAAAAACTTTGACAAGTTTCCTCATCTAAGGCTCCTAACAAAATAAGTCATATCATAAGAGTGAAGATTCTCTCATAACAGTAACTGATTAAAAGATAGGAAATGAAAAGTAGAAATGAATGGTCAGTTTCAACAGTGCCAAGAAGTAAACAGCATAATCGCCAAAGGATATATACTGGGACCAGAGCTATTTGACATTCACAGATCATCTGGAAAAAGGGATAAATAGTCAAGTGGCAAAGTTGGCAGACAATACACAGTTACTCAAGATACTAAAGTCAGAAGCAGACTGTGAAGAGTTACAGAAGGATTACATAAAACTGAGTAACAAAATGGAAGATGAAATTTAATATTCATAAAAGCAAAATACTGCCCACTGAAAAACCAGTCTCAACAGACTGATGGGAGTATAAATTAGCTATTACCACTAAAGAAAAATCTTGGTGGCATTGTGAATGGTTATCTGAAAACATCCATTTAATGTGCAACAACAGTCAAAGAAAGCAAACAATGTTAGGAACCATTAAGAAAGGTATAGATAAGATGACAAAAGATCAATCTTTTGTGTTACTATATCAATCCACTGTTTACCAACACATTTAATACTGCATGAAGTTTTATTTGCACCATCTCAAAAACTTAGATTTGGAAAAAGTACAGAGAAGGGAAACCAAAATGAACCAGGCAGGTTTCATATAAGGAGAGATTAAAAAGACGGGGACTTTTCAGCTTGGAAAAAAGATGACCATGGGAGATATGACAGAGGTCTATAAAATCATGAATGAGGAAAGAAAAAAGATGGTTCATGAAACAAGAATTAGGGGGCAACCAATTAAATGAATAGGCAGTAGGTTTAAAACAAATAAATACTTCACACAAAACACTGACCTGTGAACCTCATTGCAAGGGGATTTTGTGGAGACTAATAGTGTAACTGGATTCAGAAAAGTCTTAGGTAAACTCATGGAGGATAGGTCCATCAGTGGCTATTAACCAAGATGGTCAGGGATGCAACCCCATGCACCAGGTATCCCTAAAATTCTAACTACTAGAAAGTAGGAGCTGATGAAAGGGAATGGATCACTTAATACATTTCTGTTTTGTTCATTTCCTCTGAAATACCTGGTATCCACCAGAGTCAGAAGATGGGATACTGAGCTAGATGGACCATAGATCTGACCTAATACAGACATTCTTATGTTCTTAAAAACTCCTGGGAAGAAGAAACTTTGCAAAAATTATAGACCTAAGAGACTCAAGTAAAAGGGGCTTAAGACTATGAGCTCCTCCCATATTTGAGAGGCACAGGAGTTTAGGGATACAATGATAATTTATTCACTTTGATTGTGGGTAGGTTCAGGAGGCTACTTTTTACTTCACAGATGGCACAAGACTTAAAAAATGTTCTCCCACATCTGTTACTAGTTGTGTTTATTTGCCTTGTTTTTTTCTCTTGCTCACTATGCCAAGTTCAGTGTACTTGCAAAGTGGCATTTTTGACAAGACGAAATGCCACTTTTTCCTTTGCTAGTAAATCAGGGTTTGGTTTGATAGACTCCCAAGCCTTTTGTTTTTTCCTCCCCATTTTTTTGGCAAGAAATACTTGTCTATGGGGACAAAACTTAGTGTAAGTACCTGACATTTACATTGTTATATTTTACAAATTTGATGGGTTATTTTTTTACTTTTTTTGAGAGAGAGAGACACTCAAGATGAAGTAGATACTGAACTTGACAGTTTCAAAAACATTGCTGGAAGCATTTTTCTTGTTATACACTCAGATCCTTCTGTAGATCAGAATTCATATGTAAAACAGTTAATGCAAACAATGGGAGTACTTGAAGGCATTTCAAAGGATATTTAATACATTCTGACAGGAGCACTAGGAAATTTCTAATCACTACTGTGGGTGTTACTTCAACCGAAGGACTTCATCAGGATTAATTTAAAGCAATTTTATTAATATTTTGTATGGATTTTCAAAATGGGATTATGGTATTTAAAATACTTAATTTTCACACGAGAGGTATTTTGGGGTTTTATATATATATATATATATATTTTCATATTCATCAATTTAATTCTCTACAAGATATTAGGAATGACATTCCTGGGGAAAGTAGTTATCCATTTACTCAAAGCGGAGTATAGTCCACATGAATTATGAAACTCACTTAGGTTGAGGAACTGGTTTACCCAGCACATGGAACACATCTGATAGTGATGGGAGTGTAATCTGTGAATATTCACCCAGTTCTAGAAGTGGAAATGGATGGGGTTCTGTTTACACAATAGTAAGTCAAATCTCCACCATTATTTCATGAAGGATTAAGGGCCCCACTCCCACACACACATGCTGCAGAGGAAAGGAAAACATCCCAAGATCACTTCCAATCTGACCTAGGATAAATTCTTTTTCAGCTCCATTTGTAGCCATGGGAGCATGTAAGCAAAATCTAGCCAGACACACACCTGAGAAAGAGAGAATGTTTGGCATCAAGTCAGAGTCCTTGCTCTCCAATGTTCCCTCTCCAGTTGCAGCCATCCTTGATGCTTAGAGGAAGGCAGGGGTATTGACCGCCTCTGTTGGTCCCTGGACAAGGTGTGTGTGTGTGGTTGATCCATGCTCCCAAAAAAGGCAGGGCTTCAGCAGAAGGGGTGGAGTTGTGGGCAGCCAGCTCTCTGTACCACCCGAAGCAAGGCGTGAATCCCCAGCTCTTGGAGCCAGTTGGAGTATGTGGTACAACATGCCAGGAGGTGATTCATATAAGCCCCGTGCTCCTAGCCACGACTACTCCATAGGAGTAGTAACAGCGGCTGGGAGCCCCAGGCCTCTTTGAAACACCAGACCCTGGGACAACCGCCTCCTATGTGGCCACTTGCCTCTCCTCCCCATCAAAACTCAATTGCAGGAAGAAGACCAAACCTTCCAGAATACCCACAAAGGACGGGTGAGGATCCTTTCTTGATGCCTGCAGGTGGTCAGCTGAATCCTGAATCATGAGCTTTTGGGGAATACAAGACAAACCTGAAATGAGCCCTGTCCACTACCACCACAAACAACTCTTTCATACAATTGTAATCTACACACCTACTGGGTGTGGTTCACTGTCCCATGTAGTGGCACTTCAACCACTTACAGCAAGAAAGAAGAATGAGTGAGCGCTACAGCCTAACTTGAGCTATAAAATAAAGCAAGCATGATCTCAAGCTGTAGAGGCTCCTACTCTAAGCTCCAGAGATCCTAGGTTCAAATCCACCTGCTGGCAGCTATACAATCACACTCTCAAATTTGTCTGACTCTCTCAAAACTCCTATTGTGTTGCTATTCCAGACTCTCACCCATCTGATGGTTTGACACCATCTTCTAATTTGCAGTATGAAATTCTTCATAGACAGCTTCAGTTTATTTATTCTTGTACCCACACTAAACTAAAGTGACAAATATCTCTACAAATATTCACACACACTCCCTCCAATGTGGATAACTACATGCAATATAGATTGGGAATGATATTCTACTCCATAAAAGTAGGGTTACCAGCTTCTAAAGAAATTAAATACAGTAGGGGGAAGTGATGTTTACCAATGTTCACTCTAACATTTTTCCATCCTTGCACAGAAAACATTTTGTTATGTGCACAAAAGCATATGTGGATGTGCACCACCCATAGAAACACATGCTGCCGGCTATGGACGCTCTGCTAATAAACTGGCTGACACCTGAATCTCTTCTGGGGGCCACCTGAGCACACTGCTTACAGAAACACTGGTGATTATAGCATGTCAGTGAGACTGTAAACTGCTCCAGTTTAAAGATGGTTTGAATACACTTTTTTAGATCGATTAATCTGGGAGGCCCAGGAAACAAAGAAAGGGATTTGGGTATAAAACCCTGAGTTTAAATAGTCTTTGTTCCGAACCAGTACATGAACATTACCTTATGTACAGTGGGTGTGTTTGGGGTGGGGGGGAGAGAAGGAGGAGTATTGAGGAGTTCTCCTAGACTTTGCTGAACTATTCAAAAAATCTGAGTCTACCCTGGTGCCATCGGACTGTTGAGCTATTGCTGGTATCTTCAGTATGCAAGTAGATCTCTATTTTTACTACGTTTGCTTTGTGTGTGTGTTTATCTTTAAATAAACTTTCTTATTTTGCAATAGTTGTTCAGCCATTGGTAAAGACCCTGTTGGGACAGCCTCATGGGAGATGAATCAATCCCAGGCTAAGGCAGAGTGTAATGTCACCTATGACCTCCACAGCTATACTGGGTGCATCCTAGGCACAACTGAGACTCTGATTTCTTACACTGACTCTGCCAATACTGAAGGAAATTTAATTGGAATAGCTTATACTGTCCCACTTCTCTGTGTGTAGGTTATATCCACTTGGACACACTTACACTTTGGCAGAGTGTATGTGAGGCAAGGGGAGTTGGTCTAGGAGAATATCCAGGAAACTAAGGGAGCCCATTCTGTTAAACTTAGTTTCCTGTTTTTATGTAAGGCACCAGTTGTAAATTATCTGGTGCATAATAAGAAAAGCAGTAGGAGTTGAATACATTCCAACTCAGAGTGCATGACTGAAAAAGCATGACTTTATCCTATAAGCTCTCCATAACTGATTCCCAAGTCAACAGGACTATTCAGACACTGAATCTGGACATATATGAAGCCAGTTATAGGATTAGGGTTCTGAGATTAGATAAAAGTATAGATCAGAGACCAAATTCAGAAGTGATAAGGTGAAATGTAAATCCTTTAGTTTCTTGGATCTTCTCCTATACTTATTCCCTCCAACACTCTGCCAAAGTACCCATATGCCCTGGGCAAATTACATATCAGTCATTTAACTATTAACCAACCTATTCGAGGACATTGTAGTTCATTGTCTTCTTTCTTGTTACATGCAGTCAGATAGTAAGCCAATTCAGAGCTAAATGCCGTTTGTCATAATTGTTTTTATTCAAACATGTTAAGTCTTATTGCTGATATTAGATACTGTGCAGCAATAGTAAAAGAAATATTAAATTAAGTTGCCATTTTCTTTAATCTTAGTAGAAATACATTTCTTTCCCAGTCCTCCTTTGTTCTCATTTCAGTCACCTGTGACCTAGTTACCAACTCATGGGCCAGGCTAAATTATTGACCCTATTCAAAGAGATTCTGCTTTGGGTTGGAGAATAATATTCTTGGCCAAGGTCACGAGAAAACACCACAAGACATTGTGTAAAAACTGTACTTAAAATAAGTGAACTAATTTTCATGACATGTTTCCAAAATACACTAAGGAATATGTACATATTACTGTAAGTCAAAGTGCCATACCTATTTTGTGAGCTATTATTCTCCTTCCTACCATATTTTCCAGGGTTCCACTCAACAATGAGAATTTATTAGGTATAGTATAACCTGATGGATGGAAGGCTTTGGTAAACATAATTTTGCTTCTGTTAAGGGAATAAATAATGCATTATAAATTATTCCATTTATGGTACTGAAGTTCAAGGTGCCCTCATATTTTAACAATAATTCTAGGAATGTATAGTTGAAGTCATACAGTCCTGTCAAGACACCCTGTCTATAAACTGCCCATATGAAAGGTCCGGTTGCTAGTGTGCCAAAACCACTCCCTATCATGACCACCATCATTATCTATTGTACTCCCCCAGTCAGTCAGTCAATACACATCTCTTGTCTCATGCTTAAATTGTAACCTCTCTGGGGCAGGGAGAGCTTTTCGTTCTGTGTTTGTACAAGGCCTAGCACAATGGGGTCCTTGTAATAGGGCTGCTAGGCACCACAATAATACCAGTACTAATACAAAACTGTGTCTACATATGCTTTAAAATCTCTACAAAGTGCCCCCATTTGGTTCTGTAGTTAAACTGAAAGACTCAAGATGAGACATTAAGTACAGAAGGTGATCTGTATCCACTACCATAGCTTTCAAAAAACAACAAGTTGTCCTGTGGCACCTTAGAGATTAACAACATATACATAGCATCATGAGCTTTTGTGGGCAAGTGGGTTTTGACCACACAAGTTCATGGTCAGATATATATATATTTTTCTTGGTCTATACCGTGCCATAGGACAACTCTGTTTTTAACGTTACAGTCTTTAAGAGAAGAGAAACAAGTGGACACAATTACACATAGTAGTCTATTTTTAACAATATGAAATCATATTAACTGTTAGAGAGCTGAACCCTCAGCTGGTGTCAAATCAGCTTGAATTCAATGGAACCACACTAATTTATCCCAGCAGAGAACTAGAACTGCAGCTTTAAGAAGTCAATAATTAACATGTAGAACTGCACCAATCCTTATACCTACAGACACAAATCTTCAAATTTTAAGGCAACCTGCCCTCATTTCCTTCCACTCTTGTCCCCCTTAATTAACTGCATCGAAACGTCTTGCATGCATTTTATCTTCTCACTTTCAGCTCTACACTTATGCCAGTCCCCACTATTCCCACGTCCCAAGGACCCTCTCACTTGCCCTTTAAATTCCTCCTCAAAACCTGCAACATTTGCTAAACTTTCTTCTAGGTTCGATTGCTATCCTGTTTATTCGTCAAAAAAAAAAATCACACTAAAAACATCTTGCAGTATGGACTCCTCTTTTGATGTTTGTTTACCATACTAAACACTTGCTTTGCACTCTAAAAATAAAACTATATTGCCTCTCCCCTGGCAATAATGAATGGTAGCTGCACCAGACTGTTATGACACCCATATCAAAATATAGTTTCAGAGAAATACCCAGATAAAAAGAAATGTACTTTTAGCAGTGTATTGGTGATAGTATCAAAGCAGTGCTGAATAGAATTTTCTCCTGTGCATAGCACCCCAAATTAGTAGTAATTGAACTACTCAGGTGAGTAAGTGCTGCTTAGTGTAAGGGTAACAGAATTATGCCCTCTATGAAAGTTGGATTTCTAGGGCTATCAGGAATTCCCAGTACTAGTCTGAGGTTGGGAGGGTAACTTGGTATCCTGAATCTCAGAACTAGTTCAACCCATCTGCTTTCATAAACCCGCTTTATGCAATTTGGTATTTAGAAAGTAACAATTTTATGGCTTCATCTTGCATGTTTAAATCTCAGACTATGTCTATACTACAAGATTTTTATGCAAAAACACTCATTTTTGCGCAAAACCCAGCGAAGTGTCCATACCTCAAGCATATTTTTGTGCAAAAAAAATACAGTAAATAGACAGGACAGAGGGCTTTTGCTGGTGGAATTATTCCTCTCCCAACAAGAAACAACTCCTTTTTGCGCAAGAGCTGTAGGCATGTGTGGACGCTCTGCAGGGGTTTCTTGTGCAAAAAGAGCCTATCACGAAAAGCACAGGTGCTCTGATGGCCATTCTGTTAATGGCCATCAGAGCTTTCTTGTGCAAGAGCATCCATGCAGCGTGGATGCTTTCTTGTGCAAAAGCACATGACTTCTGTGATGCACTTTTGAGGTGTAGACGCGCTTTTTCCGCAAAAACTTCTTGCACAAGATCTCTTCCACAAAAACCCTGCAGTATAGACAAGGCCTCCTTGAAATCAAGATAGGGATTTTATTCTCTGTCTCTCAATTCCCCTTCTGTAAAATGAAGCGATATATTTTTCCTTCCACCTCCCTGCCCTCTTCTTCTAGATTCAATTCGCTTTGGGTAGAGACCATGGCTTACTATTTCTGAACAGCGCCAGGTGCAATGGGACCCTATTCTCAAGGGGGACCTTACTTAATAATAACTCTTGATGATCAGGGAAGAGATAACCAGTGGTGCTACAAGATCAGAACCTTGCTCAGTGGGGCTATGTCTACACTGGTGGGTTCTTGCACAAGAACCCGCAGAGCGTCCACACTGCCCACCTGCTCTTACGCAAGGAAATTTACAGTACAGCGTTCTAAGAGAGGGTGTCTTGCGCAAAAGATATGCTCTTTCCTAACAGGTGTAAGCTCTCTTGCACAGGTGCACTTGCGCAAGAGGGCAGTGTGGACGCACGGCAAAGGCTTCTTGCACAAGAACTGGCCTCCAGGGAAAAAAAGACACAGGTGGCCTCACCGACACTCAATACGCACAATCAACATTCGGTGGTTCCCCCCAGCCGGCCTCCCCTTAAAGGCACAGGCACCCAGCAGAGCAGTGTGCCACGTGCATTCCTGGGAGCTGCCAGAGGGAGCGATGGCAGCCACTCAGCCACAGCCAGGTCCCTCAAGCCCCACCTGGAAGCCACCCCAGATCACCCAGCAGGCCCACAGGACACCAAGTGAAGGGCTCCATGCTGGGGCACCACCGAGGTCCAGGCCCTTCCAGACCTCTGGGGCCAGGAGGAGGCCCTCCGGAACCCCAGGTCCAGGAGGAGAAATGCCGACATCTTTGCCCAGATGGCCCAGACGCTGACCACACAAGGGACACCCAGCTCAGACCCTGGAACAGGTCCGGGACAAGGTGAAAGTCCTGAGGCTCACCTGCGTGCGGGCCAGTGAGAGTGTGGGTGGCGGAGCCACTGCTTGCCCCCACTCCACCGCCTGCATAGGATCCTGGGTGACATGGGGGCCAAGGCCCTGCAGGCCATGGTGGACTCAGCCGTGGCCACCCCAGTGGTCCGGCCAACGGACCCAGAGGAGGAGGAGGGCGACCGGTCCACTGAGGAGGAGGAAGAGGACGGCAGCCAGAGCCCACCAGCCCAGACATGTCCCAGGCCTCCTCGGAGGCTGGTGAGGGATCATCTGATGAGTGTCACAGCTGCCACTCACAAGTGTGCAGAGGGGCCATTCGGAGGGGGAGAGGGTGCAGCACAAGGCACAGCCTGGCTGGATGCTGCGCAGTGGCATACAGCATGTGCAACCTCGTGCAGCCAGACCGAGTGGCACACGAACATGGCAGCCAGCCCCAGCACACGCCTGGGACCTCAGGGGTCATGCACACTCAGCCCTGGGGCATGGGGTCCAGCCAGGAGCAGCCCAGCCCCAAGGGCACAAGCAAGACCCCACGCAGCCCAAGGGTGCTGCACACAGCATTCATCTGCTCCAGCATGTGTTGCCCAGTCTCCAGTTCCTGCTGGAGCAGTGTGGGTCCCTGCTGGAGGAGCTCCACAGCCTCAATGGTGGCCATGAGGGGACATTGCTGGGTAGTGTCCTCCGACTCGATGGCTCTAACGAGGGCAGCGACAGTGCCCAGAGGCTGAAGTGGAGGGCATGGCTGTGGCTCTCGATGCCTCAGCACGCAGCTGCAGGGAAACAGCCATCCAGGGGTCCCTTTAAGAGTGTTTCTCAGTGGGGGTCTGACATGCCCACAGACTCTACTGGTGATCTCTTGACATGGCCTAAGTGGTTCAGGGGCCAAGGTCTTGTGCAAGGGCGTCCTGCCAGTGTGGACATTTTCTTGCGCAAGAGCTCAGCTTTTTTGTACTGCGCTTATGGCCAGTGTGGATGCTCTCTTGCACAAGAACGCGCCAGTGTAGACATAGCCTGGGAGTAATAAATGGCTTAATTTCTAAAAGGAGGCTTTCTTCTTGCACTTGTGTTTTGTGATCACAAATAATAGCACTTGGGCATCTAACGTTTTGAATTCAGGTGCAGTTCAGTCATTGCTTAAATGCTAATATTTAGTCCTACACTAAGTTGTGAATGAAATTTTATTACCACAATTAGTGGTGGGCACAATATGGCCAAAAAGAGAGAAATTAATTGAAAGAAAAAGTTGGGTTGAAATGTTCCCTTTGGGCTGGAAAACCTGTTTTCCCTTTTTTGGGTGGGGGAAAGGAGGAAGTACATGAATATCGAATGATGAAGTTTCAAGGTAAAAGTCCCTTATCCTCAGATTCACATAGCTCTTCTGGCTCATGTGACTATGTGCATGGAAGTAGAGCAGACTGTGCGAATTGATATGTGCCTTGCAGGTCTGAGGATAATTTTCTCTTTAACATGATGTAGCTGACCCTTACCCTTCTTCCCAAATAGTCCACTGTTAAAATCTCTTGTGTATACAGTTAATAGAGTTCAGCATTATTATCTGGTGGTGTTGACCTTAGTGCAGCTGACTGTTGTAACCAGGCTTAGAGAGCTTGCATAAATGAGGTGAGTAATAGAAGGCATGCGGTAAGCTTATGCCTTAACAAATTCTATGAATTTTCAATGTGCTAAATGTTGTACAATTTATATGTGCACAGACCAAAGCAAAGCATTGAAACAGCAAGGTATTGGTACCATTTATGCTTGAAATAAGGCGGCACAGTCAAAACAGACAACTTGCTTTTAAACATAACTACTTACAAGAGCAGTCACGTACAATCAAAGTCACTAGGCTTCATTTCTAACACAATATTATGTCGTTCCATACTAGTCACTTAGACACTTTGCTATTTTTAGAATGTAAATGCAGTTTCTATTTCCGCAGGGCTCTCTTCCTGAAAGCTGAATGTTATTCTGCCATTAAACACTCTTCTGACTTTTGGGCATAGTCTCACCTTTGTGTCTGTTGCCCCATCTGTAAAATGGGACTAAATAACTTCTAACGAGCTTTGAGATCTATAGATGAAAACTGATAAAAGCTATATCGGACTCATTTTTCATAACTACGTATTTCCTTCATCGCATTACTTGAATTATACTGACAAATATTTCATATGCAACACCTGAGCTTTTTTTTTTTTTTTTTTTTACACAAGAAACCCCTGCGGTGTGTCCACACATGCCTTTTTGTGCAACAGCTCTTGCGCAAAAAGGAGCTATTCCTCATGGGGAGAGGAATAACTCTGCTGGCAAAAGCCCTCTGTCCTATCTATTTACTGTATTTTTTTGCACAAAAACGTGCTTGAGGTATAGACGCTCTGCCAGTCTTTGTGCAAAAACAGCTGTTTTTTCACAAAAACCTTGGGCTATGTCTAGACTGCAAGCCTCTTTCAAAAGAGGCTTTTTCGAAAGATACTTTCGAAAAAGCCTCTTTCGAAAAAGAGCGTCTAGACTGCAAGCGGAACTTTCAAAAAAGCAAGCCGCTTTTTTGAAAGGCAGTCTGGATGCTCTCTTTTGAAAAACCCCTGTTTGCATTCAAGAACGCCTTTTTTCGAAAGAGCACTTTCGAAAAAAGGCGTTCTTCCTCGTAAAATGAGGTTTACCGCCGTCAAAAGAAAAGCCGCGTTCTTTCGATTTAATTTCGAAAGAACGCAGCTGCAGTCTAGACGCAGGTGAAGTTTTTTCGGAAAAAGGCTACTTTTTCCAAAAAAATCCCTGAGTCTGGACACAGCCTTGTAGTGTAGACATAGCCTGAGAGTTTTACCATTCTTACAATGAAACAAAGATTTCAATCAGAGAGAGTAAATAACTCACCCAGCATCACACAATGGTATTCCTAGGAATCTGACCCAGATTTCCCAAGTCCCAGGTCAGTGCCCCAATTGCAAGATCATCATGCTTCCTCTCGGAGCAACTTATATGTACATAGGCAACACGTGTGGCTTAGTATAAAGGGAAATATAGACTATGCCTGTAATTTTATTTACATGGATATTTTCATTTCATCATTGGGAACTGAGCATGACACTTTTTTCATAATTATTTCTCAGCAGGTTTAATGTGTGCTTAAAAAACAGAGGTGGGGAGCGGGGGACACCTAGCTCAGAGTGGCTGACTCATCATCCCAGGAGACACTCCCGGAGGAATGTGAGAAACAGATGTGTTCCATCTTCGCCTGCTTCTGGAGTGTTAACGCCTTCACCATTCACAGGCTGCAACGTGGGATCATGCCTTTCCTTTTTCAATTCTGGATAGAGAAGTTAGCATCCCAGCAGATTGCAGGGTTGAACATCAGCTCTTAGGGCCAGTTCACACACGGTGCTTGAACCTGCATACCTTGTGCCCATCAAATGCTTTGGGAAGCCAGTGTGAATTGAGTGAGTAAAAAATAAACACTAGGTAAAAGTGGTGATAAATTGTCTGGGAGAATGTGTTTGTCAAAAATGCAGCTGAATAGAATTGAAACATTCTGCAGGAATGGGCCAATTCTACCAGTGTTTTCTGTGGAAACCAGACAGGCAAGCATGCCAGAGAGCTTGCTTGCCTTTTTCTCTGACATTCAGACATGTTAGCTGGCTGCCAGGAGGATGCAAGCAAGAAGAGGCAGCTGTCTAGGTATCCAGAAGCAATCCAATAATTTCTGTTTCAGGTCTCCTGCAATGAATGTTCCAGAATTTTTGTTCCCATTAAAATTATCATCCCAAATTGGGAAGAAATTTTTAATGGGAAGAAAAATCCATTCTGACCATAATAATAGGTTCTTTAGGATCTAGGAATGTAAAAAGGAGAATATGGGTTGTACGTTAATGCAGTCTTATAAAGAGAGGCAACAAGATGTTCACCTTGCATAATGGATGTGGGAAGAGCAAAGTAACAGACCACCCTGTAGTGTTTGAACAACCGAAGGTCTTCAAATATTCTTTATGGACTATGAGTAGGCAATATGATTCACCAGGGTTAGCCGCGGGCAGGCTGCCAAATGCTTTACTTACCTATGTGTCCGCAGCTATGACTACTCACAGCTCCTGTTGGCTGCAGTTTGCCATGCCCAGCCAATGGGAGCTGTGGAAAACAGTGCAGGCCACCACTTCTCATAGATCGCATTGGCTGGGAACAGCGAACCTTGACCAGTGGGTGCTGTGAGCAGCTATACCTGTAGATGTTCAGTTAAACAAAGCATGAGGGGTGCGTCTAGAATGGCAAGATTTTGCGCAAAAGCAAAAACTTGCCAGCTGTCTACACTGGCCGTTTGATTTTGTGCAAGAGCACTGACTTTGTAATGTACAAAAATCAGTGCTTCTGGAGCAGATACTTTCATGCTCCCGCTTGGTAAAAAGCCCTCTTGCACAAGAATACTTGCGCAAGAGGGCCAGTGTAGACAGGGAAGAACCGTTTTGCGCAAAAAAGCCCCGATGGCTAAAATGGCGATCGGGGCTTTCTTGCGCAAAATCGCATCTAGACTGGCCACGGATGCTTTTGCGCAAAAGCACTTTTTGCAGAAAAGCATCCGTACCAATCTAGACACGCTTTTGCGGAAATACTTTTAACGGAAAAACTTTTCCGTTAAAAATATTTCCGCAAAATCATGCCATTCTAGAAGCAGCCATGATGTTCTGCCAGGGTCTAAATCCTGGTGAGCTATATTTAGCCACTTATAGCTCACCTCTGGTATAAAGAAAACAGAAGTCACAGTATGCTATTAATTGAACCCTCTTTTGAAAGTCAGGTCCAATACGGTACTGTGGCTGGGTCTCTCTGGTGGTGGTGGTGCCTAGTGGTTAGGTCACAAAGTTAGCTAGCAGAAAAGGTGTGCAGAACCCTGCTGTTGGTGTCCCAGGCACAGGAACTCCAGCCCACTATATTAGTACAGTCTTTGAGTTTGGGACGTGGCCCCAAAAGTCCAGATCCCTCCCCCCCTTAGTTAGGGCTTATAGTTGGTTCCGGTGGGATTGGAGGCTTACTTGCTTCTGTGGCTGCCCAAATGGACAGGCTTTGGTTAGTGTACTGCAGAAGCCAACTGAGCCAAGCTCCTTCCTTTTATCCTCCCTCAAGGCCTGGTATTGGCTACAGGTAAAGCGGGGTGTGCCTAGCTCTGCTAAAAAGCTTTGTTTAATCTCTGTGATGCCAGGCCCTCTTCTTTTCACTCCCCCACATGTACCAATTTAGGAATGCACAAAGTTTACAAAGTTCACAAAGTCAAATACCTTGAAAGGATGTTTCTATAGATTGGATCAAATCGAATGATTAAGGATGCTCTCAAAGAATAATCATTTATCACTGATATTTTCCCATTCTAAAGAGGATACCATTCAGTATGATCTAATTTTGTTGCTGTAATGCAGGGGTCATGCGTGCTACAAGTGGCATGTGAGTCGATTTCCTGTGGCACCTCCTGTGGCACATTACTCAGCCTCGCCCCCTTCCCCCCTGCAGGAGGGAGCCAGTTCTGTGGCTCCAGCCTCAGCAACACAGCTGCAGGCTGGAGTACCACCTGCTGCTTCCTGCTGGGAGTGGGGGCGGGAGAAGCGCGTGCACATGCCTGGGACTGCTTCTGCCCAGCCTGGGCCTGCAGCTCCTGGGAGCTAAGGGGTTAAACCCCTCTCCCTTCCTGGCTACAGGCTTTTTGCTTCAGGAGGGGGCAGGGCTGGGCCTGCTTCACAGAGCTGGGGCTGGCTGGCTGGCACACATGGCATTGCGTGCCAGGGCCCAGGCTGCTACCTGAGGGCTGTATGGGGGGGCTCTGTCTACCACAGACTGCAGGCAAAGAGACTCTCCTGCCTCTCCTCGCCCCAGTACTGATGCCCTGCTGGTTAGTGCATTGGGGACACAGGGATGAGGGGGCAGGAGCAGGGAGGGTGAAGGTGAATTCGAGGGCAGGATGGTAAGGGGCAAGGGTTGCACTGAGGGGCATGGGGCAATGCAAGGGATTAGGCTGGGGGGGGCGTGGATCACGGGGCTGAGGAGATCAAGGTTGGAGCAGAGGGAAGATGTGAGAGGGGGATACAATTTTACTCTGCAGAAGCTGCATTTTATCTCCCTCCCCAGCTAGCTACTTGGCTACATTCTCACCCCCTCACCATTTCTTCATTACTCCCCCAACTCCCTCCCACCCCCAAACTCCCTCTCATACATCCCTCTACACCCTCTCCTGCCACCAATCTCCCTTCCAGACCCTGCCCTTCTCACCCCATTCTGCATCCCTATCCCACTTGCCAGCAATCCTGTCCCCACAGTGAGCCCACCCCAGAGCCTAAGGGGGTCCACAAAATCCAGTCCGGAACCCTGGGAAAGTAAATCTGGCCTATGGAAAACCCTGAACCTCAGTCCTCCCTGCCCCTTCCCCTCACCCCTTGGGAGCTGGAGTGCCAGGAGTATGAGATGTCTCAGTTGGAGGCTTTGAAGGACTCTTTTTGCTTCTCACTGGTGTGGTCCCCAACTGATTTTTCAGTGGACCAATGAACCCCAACCCAGAAAAGGTTCCCCACACCTGCCATAAAGAAAACATTGAAACCTTGTGTTGGACATAATATTTTACTTTATTTAAAATGAAATGTGATAAACATGAGAAAGTTATAATGCTTAATCTGTTGAATTTAAATTAAACCATGCTTCTCAGCTGCAGCATTAGCAAAATGGCTCGGGAGTAAATATGTAGCAGTGAATTTCCATTAGCAACTGGTAGTCCAGAAAAAGGTTTGCATTGACACAGGTGGTCCACAGGCTGCACAGTGGAGAAAGCCTCTCCCCCTCCCGGGAGAGTGACACGGAGGGTTAAATCTTGGCACACCGCTTCAGAAAGGTTGCTGACCCCTGCTGTAATGTGTGAAATATCAAGGCCAATTTAATATTTTATGATGGAGATGTTCCATTTTTACTCAGTCTACTGTTTATTTGTAGACATGAAAATGAAACTGCTATACCCCATTTTATTTTGCTTACCTTCTGATTTCTATTGCCATTTCACCTATTTATTTTTTCCTTTGCTCATATATTAAATACTTCTTTCCAGAGAAGAGAATAATCAGGAAAACATCCTCTTTCTAGCCTTACATGGGTAGAATATAATGCGAGATAATGTGGTTACAAGAATACATTGACCTGGCTATATGAATTAAAAAAAATAAAACTGCCTTTTCTGCAAGATTCAAGTTTCCTAGTGAGGACCCCAAACTCTCTCAGGGTGTGTCTAGACTACCTAGTTTTGTCGACAAAAGTGGACTTTTTTCGACAAAACTATACCAGCGTCTACACTACCGCTGAGTTCTGTCGACATAACGTCGACAGAACTCAGCAGTTTTGTCGACGCTGGTATACCTCATTTTACGAGGCATAACACCTTCTGTCGACAGAACTCTGTCGACAGAAGGTGTTATTGCCTGTAACGTTGCGTCCAGACTACGGAGTTCTGTCGACAAAGCAGCTTGCTTTGTCGACAGAACTCAATGTGTCTGGACGCTCTTTGTCGACAGAAGTTTTGTCGACAGTATCTGTCGACAAAACTTCCGTCGACAAAACGTGGTAGTCTAGACGTACCCTCAGTGACCAGTTTTCAAAGCCCAAACTTCAGCAATGAAAGTCCTAAGCATATTCAGCCTTATCTTCAGCCACTGTGGAAGCAAGTGTCTGTTTACACTATGACAACACATTTTCAGTCCTCTAAACTAGAATCTTTAGTTCTCAGTCTCTGATCAGATGTCCTGGCTTCTAGCAATCAAGTAGAACTTTCTCACAGCAATTTTCTACATCTAGTTCCCCTGAGCTCCATCAAAAAATAAACGAACATTTCTTGTGTCTAGGCTCTTTATACACAATATTAGCAATATAAATTACTCAAGGCTATCTTGCCAAAGGCTATCTTGCCAAAACTGATCAGCACATTCTTCTCTCTTCAAGTCACTCTATCGTGAGGAACTGAGGTTTATACAATTGTCTGTCTTTCCCAGCATGCTTTGTGTCAGTTTACAATGTCCAGGCATCCTTTTGAATGACAAGTTCTAAGGTACCTTATCACCAAGGGCAGGAAAAGGCCAGCAGAAGCCTGCTTTAAAGGTATTCTGACGTCATATTGGAATACTGTAGCACTATCCTATTAGGATGCACACTAGCAAGTTACTGGTTATTACTGTCAACTTTGGCACTTATGACTAAAGATGCTAACTATAAAAACCTTTGGCAATGTAACTTGTGACTGAATGAAATAGAAACATAGGACCGAAACCTGCAAATAATAATGTATAGTTTGCTTTACACAGAGGAGTCATCTCATCAAGTTTAAAACTTCTCATGCGCACATGTTTTTGGAGGATTAGCTAGTGATGATTGCAACAGATACCTAGATGGACTCTTTGCTTTTGCTGAAACAGACTAACAGGGCTATCCCTCTGAAACCTAGATTATACAGTGAAGCTTGCATGCATCTCAGAATTAATAAGCCATCCAGGTTCACTAGAAAGTTTGCTGAGGTTCCTGAACTGTTTGGCAAACCTGAATGAATTTACAAGCCTTAGCAGAATGTTTTGAGATCCTAATTCACACAAGATTGAAGGAATGAGGATTCATATACCGTATTTTCCGGCGTATAGGGCGACTGGGCGTATAAGACGACCCCCTAATTTTTTAATTAAAAGATAGGGTTTCATCTTATACCCCAGCGCCCCTCCGCCTCCTTTGCTCCCGGTGTCCCTGGTCTGCTGGAGACGGTCCCCAGCAGACCAGAGGCACCGGGAGCAAAGCCGCAGCAGTTTTGCAAAGCCTCGGGGGAAGCCGGCGGGGGGGGGGGGGGCAGCCCAGGCGCGCCTGGGATGTATACCCGGCGTACAAGACGACCCCCGATTTTTGGGGGATGTTTTTTAACATCAAAAGTCATCTTGTACGCCGGAATATACGGTATTTTGGGCTGCAAATCAGGGAGATGGGGGAAGTTCAGACTTGGCTTTGGTCTGTGCAGGAGTTTGTTTGAAATGGAATTACAGAGCAATACACAACTCTCAAACCAAGACCTAAGGAGAGAATCCTTGAGAACCATCCTGGAAAAGGTTCATACAACATAAACACTGCTCTAGTGGTCCAGGAGAAAAATTAGACAGTGTTGGAATTTATTCAACAACATGAAATGTGATATCTTGTACTTCTGCAATGCTGAATCATATACAATTACTGCCTAGAAGGTGGTTTTACTACTAAAACAGCTCTATCGGACCCATTAAAGAATAAAGGGAAAAGTTGCTTGGCAATGTTTTTTCACAGTTGGCTCCCCAGTCATTCCCTGCCTTTATATTTCCAGTACATTTAGAAGTCTGTTAGCCTGCTACATATTTTCTTTTCATTTTAAGGTCAGGATTTGAAGGCTAGTCTTTAGGCTCCCACATTTAAATGGTTCCACTGGTATTCTACACGCAGGGTGTTTTATTTGGAAATGCTTGATTTAGTTTTTGAAAGGCAGTCTCTCAAGGATTTGGTTCTTTTATTCCATTTTGCTTTTAATCTCTGCCAGATTTTCCTTGCTGCATAGAAAGGGGGCATCTGTAGGCTCCAGCTGCAAAGGCTCAACACTAGGTTAATTCTAGTATGGAAATGAAGTTGTGTCATTATGTGTGTATTGGTTATTACAGAAGGCTTTTGAAGTGGTGAATACCACAGGTATTACCAGAATATTTATGACTCTATAGGAGCCAGCTGACACCTGAAAATCTGTAGTTGGGCATCCATATCCAAACATGATTAGATTAGAAATTTGCCTATAAGATCTTTTGGATAAAAACTTTGTGTTCTTGGATTAGTCTGCAAAGAGTCACAGACACTATGGTGAATCAGGAATAAAAAACTAAACTGTGTGGATAAAACCCTTCACATTTACCAGATTAAACTAATAAAGTAGGTGAGGAGAAGGTTGTGATCAACTTTGCTCCATCCTGCATAATCTTTTGCATTTATATATGCAACGTGACTCAAATGTGTTAAGTGTGTGCAGGATTTTTGATTTAAACAAGATACTACACTGGAGAATCAGATAGCCAAGAAGAGGACAAGAGGTGTTGTGAATGGTCATGGAGTCAGCTGTGCACATTTTGTATTACAGAGGTACACCACCATCCATAATTAAAGCAGATGTGATTTGTACTTAAATCAGGATTAAAGTCCTCCTGTTTCACAGTTAAATGATGGATTTAATCTTCAAATTTAACATACTCTTCATAGGCCAATTGATTTCCCATAATACTTTCTTGGTCAATGATAACAACTTTGCCAGAAGAAACATTTAAAAACAATCCCTTTCCTACATGCCCCTTTTAAAAATTTTGCCTAATACTACCACGTTTTTCCCCTGACTCCTGCAGTTTAGCCTCCCAATACACTTTGGAGGGTTATGAATACATATACACACTTGCATCAGATAGACGGTAGTTTTTAGAGATTACTCTTGAACAAAACTAGTTACTTATTCTTCACACACCAGCTCTGCTACAAAGAGAAGCAGAGTGAATAATCACATTCCAGCATCCATTCTCTCTCTTCACACTTAGCTCCTCTCACACACACACCGTCTCTGAAAACCCAGGGAGGCCCGCTGGGCATCAGGTAGCATAGGGCGAGAATGAGGTGACAAGGCTGTGGGTGAGCAAGAGGAGAAGCTGACATATAGGGAAGTGGAAATAAGGGGCTGCAGGAACTGACTGTATATACACTAAGGCATCCAATAATAAGAAATTAGCAGTAGGGATATATTACCGACCACCTGACCAAGACAGCGATATTGACATTGAAATGCTGAGGGAGATTAGAGAAGCTACCAAAATAAAGAACTCTATAATAATGGGGGATTTTAATTATCCCCATATTGACTGGGTACATGTCACCTCAGGAAGAGAAGCGGAGATAAAATTTCTCAATGGCTTAAACGACTGCTTTTTGGAGCAGCTAGTACAGGAACCCACAAGGGGAAAGGCAATTCTCGATTTAGTCCTGAGTGGAGCGAAGGATCAGGTCCAGGAGATAACCGTTATGGGACCGCTTGGGAATAGTGACCATAATATAACAACATTTAACATTTGTGTAGTGGGAAGAACACATCAGCAGTCTAGCACCCTGGCATTTAATTTCAAAAAGGGGAATTATACAAAAATGAGGAGGTTAGTTAAACGGAATCTGAGGAACTGTCCCGGATTGAAGTGTCATTAGAGGACGTTTTGGAACAAATAGAAAAACTTAATGTTAACAAATCTCCGGGACCGGATGGCATTCATCCAAGGGCTCTAAAAGAACTCAAATGGGAAATTACTGAATTATTATCTGTGGTTTGTAACCTATCCTTTAAATTGGCTTCCGTACCTAATGACTGGAAGGTAGCCAACGTGACACCGATATTTAAAAAGGGCTCTAGAGGCGATCCTGGCAATTACAGACCGGTAAGTCTAACTTCAGTACCAGGCAAATTAGTCGAAACAATAGTAAAGAATAAAATTGTGAGGCATGTATAAGAACATAGTTTGTTGGACAAAAGTCAGCATGGTTTCTGTAAAGGGAAATCATGTCTTACTAATCTATTATCTTTGAAGGGGTTAACAAACATACGGACAAGGGGGATCCAGGAGATATAGTATACTTAGATTTTCAGAAAGCCTTTGACAAGGTCCCTCACCAAAGGCTCTTGTGTAAATTACATGGCCATGGGATAAGAGGGAAGGCCCTTTCTTGGATTGAGAACTGGTTAAAAGACAGGAAACAAAGGGTAGGAATAAATGGTAAATTTTCAGAATGGAGAGGGGTAACTAGTGGTGTCCCCCAAGGGTCAGTCCTGGGACCAATCCTTTTCAACTTATTCATAAATGATATGGAGAAAGGGGGAAACAGTGAGGTGGTAACGTTTGTGGATGATACCAAACTGTTTAGGATAGTCAAGACAGAAGCAGACTGTGAGGGACTCCTAAAAGATCTCACCAAACTGAGCAATTGGGCAACAAAGTGGCAAATGAAATTTAATGTGGATAAGTGTAAAGTAATGCACATCGGGAAAAATAACCCCAACTATACGTACAGTATGATGGGAGCTAATTTGGCTACGACAAATCAGGAAAGAGACCTTGGAGTTATCGTGGATAGTTCTCTGAAAACTTCCACACAGTGTGCAGCGGCAGTCAAAAGGGCATATAGGATGCTAGAAATTATTAAGAAAGGGATAGAAAATAATACACAGAATATCTTACTGCCCCTGTATAAAATGATGGTACGCCCACATCTTGAATACTGTGCACAGATATGGCCTCCTCACCTCAAAAAAGATATTTTGGCCTTGGAAAGGGTTCAGAAAAGGGCAACTAAAATGATTAGGGGTTTGGAACGGGTCCCATATGAAGAGAGGTTAAAGCGACTGGAACTTTTCAGTTCAGAAAAGAGGAGACTGAGGGGGGATATGATAGAGGTCTATAAAATCATGAGTGGTGTGGAGAGGGCGAATAAAGAAAAAATATTTATTAGTTCTCATAAAAAAAGAACTAGAGGACACCAAATGAAATTAATGGGTAGCAGGTTTAAAATTAATAAAAGAAAGTTCTTCTTTACACGGCTTGTAGTCAACCTGTGGAACTCCTTGCCAGAGGAGGCTGTGAAGGCTAGGATGATAACAGAGTTTAAAGAGAAGCTAGATAATTTCATGGAGGTTAGGTCCATAAAAGGCTATTAGCCAGGGGATAGAAATAGTGTCCCTGGCCTCTGTTTGTCAGAGGCTGGAGAAGGATGGCAGGAGACAAATCACTTGATCATTGTCTTCGGTCCACCCTCTCTGGGGCACCTGGTGCTGGCCACTGTCGGCAGACAGGATACTGGGCTAGATGGACCTTTGGTCTGACCCAGTACGGCTGTTCTTATGTTCTTATCCACCCACACACTGGGTAGTGCGTCATGTACTGATGGTTCCAAAGAGCAGCTCCCCATAGTTCAACTGTTGGCAGTGCTGAGGATCTAACTCTGCATGTGCTGAATCATTGGATATGCACGAATATTCAAGAAAGGCTGTTAAATAGGGCATCTATAGTTGGGAGAGGCATGGCCATGATTAGGAGACTGAGAGGACTCAGTGCTGACCAGGACAATCTTAAGGGGGAAGAGACTACTGTCTCTCTGCCAAGGCATCAGGGAGAACACTATACCATTGATACCAATGTCTCCTCACACAAAAATGAATGCCGCTGCTTAATTTACCAGGAAGCTGGAACACAGGCACTACAGGGAGCTATTTATGCCCTGATGCTTTGGTGCACACAGTCAATTCCCCATGGCACTGTTGCCTTTGCTTCTTGGTGCACCAAGAAGAATCATCAGCAGAGCTCCAGTCTCTATATAATTAGATATCAGTGCAGTGCCTGGTTTCTCCCTTCTCCCAGGTTCTCTCACAATTTTCATCCTCACAGGTCCGATTTGAGCCCCTTCTCTTACATCAGGAAGGGCCCAGCACCTCAGATATAAACCATCACCACATTACAGATTTTCCCCACTACTCAAAGGATGTAAAATGGAACAAGGTCGATAGCGTTGAGAACATTTTGTGACTATTTGGTAATGTAAATATGAAGTGCTGGTTTCTAGTATTTGAAGTGTACATATTCATATGAATGGAATATGCTGAACAGGACAAAATTCCTATGGTCACCAAACTATGTTTGTTTTGAGAGTGAGGGTGGAGAAGCATCCAACACCATGTGGCATTCAGAAAGAAGTCAGTTGTGAAAAAAGTTGATGAGACTAGTCAGGAAAGTGACAGTTTGCCAACATTTTCAAGAAAATGAGAGGTTTGCCAAGAAGTGAATAGTTTCAGAGATATCAACATTTGTTTGCAAATAGACAAGACGCCAGATTTTGCTGATATCATTATTGGCTTCAAGCAGTTCATCCCGTTCTTGTGGCACGTAGATAGGTTCCCGATTAACTTACAGATGACAATGAAGTTCAGATCTATAGTACTGGAGCTGGTCATCAGCCACTCTGACCCCCATTGAAATCGATGACAAAGCTCCTGTTGGCTTCACTGAAAACTGGCCAAGCCCTTTTCTTTGATTCCCACTTTATATATGCATTATTTATTAAAATGACTAGTAAATAAATTATAAGCCAGAGCCTCAGTGGATGTTAGTCAGCATAGGTCCACTGATTCAAAGGAGTCATGCCAGTTGCATCAGCTAAAGATCTAGGCTCAGATTTTCAAAATGTTTTTTACCCTTTCAAAATATGCCAAAAGAAGGTAGAAGTAGTACACTTCTTGAACATTACCAAGCACACACAAGAGACATTTATTCTGGCATGCTTTTGAACCCTGTTGCTACTGTTTTTTTTAAAAGGTCTTTAGGTAGTATTCTCACCTAGACAGTGTTCCTCCCATAACAAAACATGTCATGAATTCTGGCTGCTTTGGCATGTAGAGAGCATGTTCCACAAATCTTACTGCAGTACTACTTTGATGAAGGCCCTGCACCCCCAAGGTGCAGCAGCCCTCTAAGGGTGTGTCTAGACTACACCTGTCTGTCAACAGAGGGATGCAAATCAAGCACATCAAAATTGATAATGAAGCAGGGATATAAATAACCCACTCATTAGCATAAACATGGCCACTTTTTTCAAAACAGAGTTTTTTCGAAAAACGGCAGTCTAGACGTGGATCTGTTGAAAATAAACCCTTTTTCGACAGATCCTGTACAACTCATTTTTGAGGAAGACAAGATCTGTCGAAAAAGGGTTATTTTCTACAGATCCGTGTCTAGACTGCCTTTTTTTCAAAAAAACTCCATTTCAAAAAAAGATGGTGGCCATGTTTATGCTAATGAGGTGTGGGATATTTAAATCCCTGCTTCATTAGCTATTTCGATGTGCTAGATAGACATAGCCTAAGAGACACACTGACCATGATACCATACAAAGAGAGCCTTATTACAAGATCTCTTACAAACACTTGCCCACATTAACTGACTTAGTACATTACGAGTGGGATGTCTACCTAACATGAGAGGGTGAGTAACCCAATAATTAGCCAGATCAATGCACCTTTAGACCATATTTGAGTCCACAATCTAGAACAGCAGTAGGAATGTGAAAATAAGGGGAGGAAAGAGGGAAGGAGCTGAACCAGTACTTTTGAATGTACTCTCTGGTTCAGAGCTAGAATTTTAAGCAGCAGTGCTTAATTATTGTATTCCTGCTAATTATACAGGGAAAGTGGCAAAATGTCCTTGCTAATAAAAAGTTATTGAAAAATCAAGAAAGATGTATGTTTCTTATTCATCAACTCAAAAGCTAGAGGACTCTCTGATACAGACATCTGGGAATTAAATCTTCTTGAGTATAACTCAAGTGTTTATCTACTCTATCCTATAAAAGGAAAGTTTGCTCAGAATGCCAGTTTATCTACTAATCAGAAAGGAAATCTGCCAAATAGAATGCTTGCCTATCTTCCCCATGTATTTGCAAGGAATAGACATGATCATCACAGGCACTTGGAACAAGCACAAATAATCAACGTTCTGCTACTGTAATTATTCAGGTAAAAAGATTGCCATTTAAATACCCATGATGTGTATTAATATGCTATTTATGCCTTTAGTAATCAGTAGTATACCCACCCACTTTTACTCCATTTTGCATTTTAGATAGCTGATACTGGCCTTAAATGTAATACCCTCTCAATGTGATAAATAGAATAGCAAAGAAAACAACAATCAAAATGACAAAACTTTATGAAAAAGCAAAATGAAATTGACAAGCAGAGCATTGCCAGGAAAACCACACATGGGATTCAGAATACTAGCCCCATTTCTGATCTGTATTTAGTAAACCACGAGTGGGGGTGAATGCAAAGCTGTATTTGTGCCTTCCCAATCCTGCTTGCAGACCAGTCCTCAATATATTTGAAGCTGCCAGAGAAGTAATCTATTTGATATCAGTTGACTATGGCAATAAGGACCAATCTGGTAGCCAGAGATTGCTGGTCTTGAAGTACTGTCTGGCCATATCCTCATTTCCCCAGTCCTGACTCCTGTGGCAGTATATGGCATGGGAGCCATTCTGATAAGTCTAGGCAATAGGCAGAGGATATTCTCACATAGCCCATTAAGGTAATGTTAGTACTTTGGGTTGCCAAAGAAGATTGAGAACAAGCATATTAGAGGACTGGACCAATTTAACCTAACAAAAACATATACAAAAATGTATTCACACCGTGCAGATAACTGGGACAGCTAGAGTGAGCAGCACTGGGCAAATGGGTGATAGAAATATTCAGGGTATAGAAAATTGTAAAAAAACTATTTATTGAAGCATGTTAGGTAGCCAACATACCTTGTGACCCAATGCAACTACTCATGTGCTTAAGATAAAAAGGACTTGGTCTTTTGCATTGCTCCACTGTTACAATATTTGGCTGCATATCTTACTCAAGAAAGCCAGGTGTCCTTTCATACAACATTAGAGAAACAGTCAACAGTTTATTGGCGTGGTCAGCATCAGATTTTCAAAATCTTGCTTTCAATGTGAATAACCCTAGTAACATTAACAGGTCTAGTTAGATGAGGAAGGCAATAGAATTTGGACAAATATGAAAGTGCTGTTTCAATACAATTCTAATCAAATGAATGGACAAATGTACCATGAGTATCTCTGTTTCTCTTTGTTGTAGCCATATGTTTATGGGACTGAGGGCTTTTCATGTGTCCTTGAACAATTTGTCATTGGTCACTGCTTTAGCCATACACTATTTTATGATCTTATATATCACTGCCAGCATCAGAATCAGAGCTGGAAGATCTCAGGAGGTCATCAAGTCCAGCCCCCTGCCCAAGACAGGACCCATCCTAACTTACAGCAACCTTATAAATAAGGTATTTCCAGAACATTAACTCAGATTGCTTGCTTTATTTTAGTGTGAACTATAATGCATTACAGAATACATAAGGGCAATAAGACTAACTTAAGTTGAAAGGAAGCATATTTTATGGATGTGGTCACTAGCTTTAAAAAACAACCACATTTGTGGGGACTATCACATCAAAGGAGACACTTTACACATTTGTCTGTAGGCTGCTGGCCTGTGTCTCCAGCCCAGAAAGAATTAGATAGCAAGCACACAATCTGTTCAAGCTCTTTTTTTCAGTCAACATTCATTAGCTTCACTGAGAATGTAGAGCAAACCCCAAAATAGAAAAAAAAATTAAACAACTACCTTTCTCCAGGGCCTTCCTTGCTTCTAGCAGCGTCCCCTCATCCTGCTATTTATCACCTTCCTGAGCAACCTCCTACTTCAAACCCTCACCTCCTTCCTAAAGCTCTACTCCTCAAACTGCACTCATCCAGCCTTTATAGGAATCAAGTGCTCATCATGCGCTCTTCCCTACCAAGCACAAACACCTGTTCTTGAAGTGGGTTCTGCATTAAAGCCAGGCTGGCTGCCTCTTAAGGGGCAGGTGACTGTGTTACAAAATCAGCCAGTTACAGCATGCTGTATGTTATGACCTACACCTGGACTGCACAATACTGAAATTTTTGATCGACATAAGCAGGACTCAGTGCTGCATTGCTTTTACAAATCAGAGAAGTTACTTAAATTCACAATGTACTTTTGTTAAAGTAGTCTTAAAACTATATTTACTTGGGGCAAATTCTTGCTTTGACTATCACATTCTACAGATGTCAGTCATCAAAACATTTAGTGAACTAAGAACAAAGACCATTACAATACTAATAACTGATTACTTCGTGGAGCCTTTACAATAATGTCTTAAATGGAAATTAGAACTGGGAAAAAATCCCAGATCATGTAATCAACTCTCACTACCACATGGCTATGGATCAAGGCATACAAGATATTCTGAGGGCTAGCCAGTTCAGTTCTTAATCCAAATAAGAGCCTGCAGTTGATTATAATTAAAATGAGGCCTGATATTAGTGCTGGGCAACTAGTTAACTATCTAGTTTGAGGGCAATTTTGGGGAAAAAATGGTTTGGGTCAAATTGAATTTGTAAATTCTCCCCGCCCCCCAAATTGGTGAATTGAAAAACTTCATTCAATTTCCAGTCAAACTAAACATTGTGTTCTATCCAAAACATTTTCTTTTCTGGACATATAGGCTACATTCACAAAATGGAAGCTAGGCCCTACTTCCTTTATAAGCTTTAGTCCACTACATAGGTCTGGTGCTAACAGTCATGTAATTCTTCCAGACCAGAGAAAGGGATGTCCTAACAGACTATAAGATATTCTTCCATTGTGTATAGCTGAACAGTCATTGTGGGAGGGATTTGAATTTGGGTCTCCCTGGGGATACTGAAGAGTCCGCAGTTGATTTTCAGTCTCTTTTGATGATGCTCTTCCACTTGGTGCAAATGGCATAATATTAAATTAAACTTTTTTAAAAAAGAGGATGATCTTATAGTCTAGCGATTAGGGCACTTACCTCAGAAATGGTAAGCCCCAAGTCTGTGTCACTGTTTCAATGATTATTTAATTACTTATCCACTATGGGAAAGCTTCAATGGGAGATACAGGGTGAAATCATGAGTGGTGGGTGTAGCCCCTTCCCCTGGCAGAAAAGGCCAATCCCTGGCTCTGCTCCTTCTGCCTGTGGCCCCAGCCAGAGCCCTGAGCTCCTCCCCTCACATAGCCACTATCTGAAACCCAATGCCACCCTCCCCTTAGCTGTGCTTCCCCATGCCTCAAGTCACCCAACAGGAAAATCTCTTGTCTTTTCTGGAAGAAGAACCTGAGCTTTTGGTATGCACCATGCAGCTTCCAGGGAGCTGAGGGGATGGTATGTGTTACTCAGCTTCCTGGGTTTATCAGTAATCTCTATCAAGTCCAGGGAGATTATTGAGGAATCCAGGAAGCTGAAGAGCAGATACTAGCTCCTCAATTGCCCAGAACATGCTTGGGGTATAATGATAATCAAAACATCACCTGCCAAACTAGCAACCAGTGGCAGCAGCTGTGCCAGGGCAGACAGAATCCCCCCTGGCATACTATATCCACTGCCCATGGGTGAAAATCACATCAGACCCTTACCCCAGTGGTAGGGGGTATGATCCGGCAATAGGGAAACTGAAGCACAAATCCCTCCTCTTTATCTCAAGTAAGATTATGGAACCTGGGTTTCTCCCTTTTCAAGTAAGCCCCTCACTCCTTGGCCAAAGCATCTTGGAAAGGCAGCACCTCCTGTCTCCATTTTGTGAATGGTGCCTCGATCCTGGGAGAAAATGGCTGAAATCATTTGATGAAGTCATGTTACGTTCATATGTAGTTTCAATTGGCTGGAAAAAATGCATTTGTCAGCAAACGTATATTCACACACACAAAAAAATCACTCACTCCTTTCACAAGATAAAAAAGTCAGAGCTAAATGCATAGTTTATCCCACCATTCAGCTTGTGAAGCTGAATGGAAAGTTTTGGTACAGTTCATTACAGCAAGCCAGTTGTCAATAGTGGAAGTGAAACAGGATTCAAATTTTACAATCCTCCCACAAACCTCAAGAATCATTTAGAAAGTTTTGGATTTGGCTTCTTGCAGACTTTATTCAGCCAAGAATAATACATACTTAGTTTTTTCTCAGTAGCAAACTTTCAGACTAGTTTTATTTGGGCCTCTATTTTGTCATTTCAAGATTTTGCAGATGTAAGTAATTGCAAGCACCACTGGACACAGACCTCCCTCATCATGCCCCTCTAATCTAGGATTCAGATGTCCAAGCTATATTAGTTGTGTCTGCCAATAACTGAAGGTTCAAGATAAGGCCTGCAAAAATTTAGTCAGTTTCTTTTAAAAAAAAAAATCTGAACTTTGGTCTTTCATTCCTTTTATGTACAACAGTCCCTTTGGCCTCGTCATAATTTTTAACTCCTCTCACATTTAGTCCAAAGTGTTGATTTCCTTATGATATCTGAGCTGACCAGTAGCAAATATCGTATGATATTCTTATCAATAAACTAGCAAATACAACTCACAAGGGGGCTACAATAAGGTGGGTGCCTAACTGGCTGGATAACCGGCTCTCTTCAATATCTTCAACAAAGATTTAGATATTGGCATAGAAAGTACACTTATTAGGTTTGCAGATGATACCAAGCTGGGAGGGGTTGCGACTGCTCTGGAGGATAGGGTCATAATTCAAAATGATCTGGACAAATTAGAGAAATGGCCTGAGGTAAACAGAATGAAGTTTAATAAAGACAAATGTTCCACTTAAGAAGGAATAATCAGTTTCACACTTACAGAATGGGAAGCGACTGTCTAGGAAGGAGTATGGCAGAAAGGGATCTAGGGGTTATAGTGGACCACAAGTTGAATATGAGTCAACAGTGTGATGCTGTGGCAAAAAAAGCAAACATGATTCTGGGATGCATTAACAGGTGTGTTGTGAGCAAGACACGAGAAGTCATTCTTCCGTTCTACTCTGCGCTGGTTAGGCCTCAGTTGGAGTATTGTGTCCAGTTCTGGGCACTGCATTTCAAAAAGGATGTGGAGAAATTGGAGAGGGTCCAGAGAAGAGCAACAGGAATGATTAAAGGTCTAGAGAACATGACTTATGAAAGAAGACTGAAAGAATTGGGTCTGTTTAGTTTAGAAAAGAGAAGTCTGAGGGGGGACATGATAGCAGTTTTAAGGTATCTAAAAGGGTGTCATAAGGAGGAGGGTGAAAACTTGTTCATCTTGGCCTCCGAGGATAGAACAAGAAGCAATGGGCTTAAACTGCAGCAAGGGAGGTTTAGGTTGGACATTAGGAAAAAGTTATTAACTGTCAGGGTAGTTTAACACTGGAATAAATTGCCCAAGAAGGTTGTGGAATCCCCGGCTACGTCTAGACTGGCCCCTTCTCCGGAAGAGGCATGCAAAGCAGGCAAGTCAGAATAGGGAAATCCGTGGGGGATTTAAATATCCCCCGCGGGATTTAAATAAACATGGCCACCGCTTTTTTTCCGGCTTGGGGAAAAGCCGGAAGAGAGCATCTAGACTGGCCCGATCCTCCGGAATAAAGCCCTTTTCCGGAGGATCTCTTATTCCTACTTGCAAGAGATCCTCCGGAAAAGGGCTTTATTCCGGAGGATCGCGCCTGTCTAGACGCTCTTTTCCGGCTTTTCCCCAAGCCGGAAAAAAAGCGGCGGCCATGTTTATTTAAATCCCGCGGGGGATATTTAAATCCCCCGCGGATTTCCCTATTCTGACTTGCCTGCTTTGCATGCCTCTTCCAGAGAAGGGGCCAGTCTAGACGTAGCCCCCATCTCTGGAGATATTTAAGAGTAGGTTAGATAAATGTCTATCAGGGATGGTCTAGACAGTATTTGGTCCTGCCATGGGGGCAGGGGACTGGACTCAATGACCTCTTAAGGTCCCTTCCAGTCCTAGTATTCTATGATTCTGTGGTCATAGTTAATGTCTACTGAAAGCTCACGGATAAACATTTCAAGGATGCCTAAGGGTCATATTTAAAGGTCTAATTAGGCTCCCAAAAATGTGCATGGATGCAGAGTCTGATTTTCAAACCCGCTATAGAAATCTAAGGAGTTTGTTAACTATGCTGATTTTAAAATCCAACTAGGCACTTGACTACACTTTTTAGGCACTTGAATTGGTAATACTGAAGCCTGTTTGCTCACCTGGAATACAATCTGAGGTTTGATTTTTGATACTCTTATATCCTTACTAAATATATGTGAATAAAGAACTGTGTTGTTTCTGTCCAGCCAGAAGGGTTTGTTACTATAATGAATAAATCAAGGAATAGAGCTAACGTGTTCCTGGGAGTGTCATATACAAGCATAGCCTGGAAGGTTGCCTGGCTTCTCACTTAAGCTAAGGTTAAGCAGCCAGTTGGAAGAAGCAAGCAGGATGGGGAGGAAGGCATAAGAAACACTAAAAAATAAGTAGATGTTTGCCCCAGACTGAGGCATAGCCTCATGCCTTCCCTGTTCTGTGGGATGTAAAAGAGATGGTACCAGACTCATGACGCTCCAAAACAGAAAGGCTGTGTCTACACTGCACTCCTTTCCCGGAAAAGGGATGCAGATGAGACAAATCGGAATTGCAAACGAAGCGGGGGATTTAAATATCCCCCGCTTCATTTGTATAAACATGGCTGCCGCTTTTTTCCGGCTCGGGGCTTTGCCGGAGAAAAGCGCCAGTCTAGATGGGATCTTTCGGAAAATAAAGCCTTTTCCGAAAGATCCCTTATTCCTCTAAAAAGGGATCTTTCAGAAAAGGCTTTATTTTCCAAAAGATCCCGTCTAGACTGGCGCTTTTCTCCGGCAAAGCCCTGAGCCGGAAAAAAGCGGCAGCCATGTTTATACAAATGAAGCGGGGGATATTTGAATCCCCCGCTTCATTTGCAATTCCGACTTGTCTCATCTGCATCCCTTTTCCGGAAAAGGGGTGCAGTGTAGACACAGCCCAAATGACCATAAATTGTAATGGAAAACTGGAACACTGGGAAAAAACTCCATGCTGTCAGAGCCATGGATATGCACAAATACCTGTAAAAATCTGGACATAGGTGAATTAGAAGTGTTAGTCTAATTTTAAAAAATGGTTTAGGACTTTTTGAAAATGGGACATTGTTGTTTTTGAATTTTTTATTGCATAAATTATTTGCTGATTGCCAATACCCCAGTTCTTCTGTGGGATTTTTCCTCTAGAGTATCAGCCTTCCATTGAATATCTGTGCTTTAATTTAGTTTGCATTTTCTAGGTTAACTCTCATTTTATTATTTCCTGCAGATAATTCCTTTAACCTTGATCTCCTATATCCTTCCTGTGATTTGCATCATTTCCCACTGTAGCCCATTCAAATGTTTTGATTATTACAGAAGTTTGTCCTTCAGAAAGTAAGATGTATTGGGTAATGTTTGTTTTAATAAGTGTTGCCAAATCCCTTGTCTTTGAGCTTGACTTGTTCAAGAGACAAAGTAATGACGTTGAAAATTATTCTAGTGTGTCAGCTGAGTAGTATTCTTATTAATCTTTAAAGCGTGCTCAGATTGTTAAAATCTGGTAATACTTTGTCTGTAATTAACACTACTGATTGGGTTTATATTTTCCCTTCAAAGCAAAATAACCATTCACAATCATTCTAATTGTGGAAGCTTTTTAAAGTTTACCAAACAATGATTAAAAAAAACCCAACCATATCGCCAAAATTTATGTCCTTTTTATTCATTTAATCATATGAATTTTAGGGTTCTTAAAAAGAAGATAAAAACTTAAGTAAATAGTATTATTTGTTGTTATAACGAGGAAGCAAGCGGCATGTTTACTACCTGTTTCAAAATCTTTCTGTTGTTTTGGTAAGTTTTAGATCAGTCCTCTGACATATATCCTAGATAAAAACTACATTAGTAAAATGAGGTAAGGATGTGAACATATAACAGAAACTTAGAGTGTGTTACAGTACATGCTATTGAAATTAGAGATGGACAAAGCTTGGAATTTCTGTGTCAAGGACAATCCGACTTTTCAAAACAGCCTGGCAGGGCTACTGTCCCCATAAGCTCAGGCCTCCCAAGGAAAGGATCGATTACAACTTTTTGTGTGTTTTGGGATGGAGATCTTTGATTTTGGCTGCCTTAGAACACAACAATGTGAGAATCTTAACATATCTCAGATACTCTCCCATCACCGTCAAGGGATACAAACCTTGGAAGGCCAGGCCCCATAGACAATAATATCAGGACATAGAACACAGAAGGCCTGGGCACCTGATTACCTCACACCTACTACTTAAACCAGCTAGCATGCTAGATGGGTTATCCGGGCAACTGGGATGACTCTCCATATTGGACCCTGATCTTTTTTTGTCTTCTCTGATCAACATCCAAGCTGGTTCCTGCCTTACTTGGGTTTTATGCCTTTGCTTCCTGCCCCATGCCTTGCTTCTGACTCTCAGCTTATTTCCTGATACCAAATCCTGCTCTACCAGGCTAGACTGCCTATATCCTGGTTTCTAACTACAGACTGAAATGAAACTGAAATGTTTTGCCCAATGTTTTGGCTTAAGTGAATCAGCATTGAGAAAAAAATTGTCAGAAAATGTCTGTAATTATCCCTAAGACAAACATATAGTCCCAGGGAATTCAATGTTAAAAGACAAAGAATTCCAACATAGCAAAGTACCGATATATGCAGTTAGGCCAGCTGACCAACCTAACTCTGTCCCTGTATTGATACCCTACAATAACCATATGGTTAGATCATTTTAGTTAGTGTGGTTACAGGTTAGTTTTAATTATTTTAATGGTGTGTTTGATTGTCCCCTTCATGGTGTAGGGTGTGAGTACACTGTATTCCCCTCAACTGCCATGGAGCTGAGACCATGGTTAATCCCAACCAAACTTCCACTGCAGCTTGCAGGCTGTATGTTGCTGAAAAGTGAAGTGATTCTGCTGCATTTTGGTTATAAAGATTGGGAGGACCTAGCCCTCTTAAAATGTGTTTAAATCCCTCAAGCACAAGTCTATTTATCAAACTCTGCCCTCAAAGAAGTAAGTTCAGGGCTGAATTAACATTGGGAGTATGAAGTTACCAACATTCACTGGAAAAAAAATGGCACCCTAATGGTAATTTTTTTAAAGGCCAGTCCCTCTCTCTTTGCATTCTCTTTGCATTCAAACTTAGGCCCGCTTTCATACAGGTTGGACCACCCTTGGACCTTCCTGAATGAGGGAATTTGCCGGGTCAGGGGAGGTCCTCTGCCACCAACCTCCCAAGACACTTTCCCTCCCTGCGGCTGGCTCTGTTCTGGCCCCACTGCCATGGGGCTCTAGGTTTCAGGGCTTGGATTTAATTAAAGGGAAACATTTTCAACAGGAGAGATGGAAGAAGTTGCTCATCAGAATATTCTGCAGCCCCGGTCTGTGGACAATTCACATAAGAGGTGACTCAGTCCTGGTCAAATCCCTTTTACACCTCAAAATTTGGAACAGGCACCAGAACCTGTGGACTAAAGATTATAAGGGAAGTCCTCTTCCTGGACTCTCCTCACCCCAACAGCTTTATATGAATCCTGTGGAGGCGCCCGATACAGTAGGTGCCTCTGGGAATGCCTATTGGATCAGGCATCCATATGCAACTTAGGCAACCAAATGCTTATTTTCCCTAGGTTATAAATTCCTCTGAGACTCAGGCAGGTGACAAGTATCCGGGTGCCCAGACTGAGGCTCCAGTGCTCAGGGAGAGAAAAAAGATTCTTACAGAGTTCAGTGATAGCCAAGAAGGAGTTATTTGGATCATAGTGGTAACTAAAATCAGTTCTTAGACACCCAAAGGCTACGTCTACACTGCCCCTTCTTGCGCAAGAAAAACCTTCTTGTGCAAGAAGGGGCAGTGTAGATGCTCCTTCTTGCTCAAGAGCCTCTTCTGAAAAAAATGGTGGCTCATTAGGTATGGAAATTAGGCTTGCCGACATTCCACGCTGAGCCTCATTTGCATATTACTCGCACAAGAAGCCGCGAGTGTAGACATAGCCAAAGAGTTTCATTGATTGTATCCTATGTATCTGTCTTTGGATTTCTGTAAGGATTATGTAAGGATTTCTGTATTCTTTCTTTTAGAAGCATCCTGGGGAACACCATCTGATAAGCAGTCACATATATAGTCGTTTCTACATAAATACATCATCTATCATAAACATTTAAAATTCATTCATTAATCATAACAGCAGTATGTTCATTCCTAGTGATCAACTATTAATGACTTCAATACTCAGAAAGCGAGGGCTTTTTCTATTGCTCAGGAAAGAATATTCCATGCTATATTTTAACACCTTCAGGAATGAGGCTTGCTATCTGGAAAAGAAAGTGTATGAAACAGAGCTTGAAAAGACAGGGTCCTCCACAAATTTTGGAAATACAGTCAAGATTCTGTCATCCACCAGTTTGAGATTTCTGAAACTCAGCCACTACTGACTATGTTCTTAGACTACTCGCAATAATGAAATAAACAGTAAAAATATAATAAACTAACAATATTGAAAATTCACATCTAAATACATGCATTTGAATACTTACTTTTTATTTCATGGTCTTCATATTATTGAGGATGACCATCCAAATGTAAAGATAAAATATTTAAGTCAGAGAATAAAGTTCTTTAAATGAAAACCTTAATGATTCGCACTCAAGGAAGAATATTAATTATTCCACCAAGTCTTTAATATGATAATGGAGAATCAGTTTATACTTGTGCAATGAAAAAGCACGCAAATCTACGGGTGTTTCCTCATTAAGAATGGGAAAAACCCAAAATGTCCATGCAAATCTAGGAAAATTGACATATTTGAAAAAAATTCACAATTTCTGCTGATGAATGTAGTATTTCATTGTGGACAAAGATGAATATCATAAGTAGTAATATTTTCAAAATGTGTCCAATTAATTTTTGCTTTTTTGCAGCAAAGGAACAAAAAATATCAATAAAAAATCTTCCAGAAGTTACATTTTTGTGTAAAATTATTTACTATTATTGGTGGTTTCGCTTGTTCTGAAGATTCCTTCCATAGTCAGTGATATATAGAAGAAGTGTTAATGATGCTATCTTAGGAAATTATAATGGAGCTGTAGAAGGATCATAGGAGGAGTTGAACTGCTGGTTCTAGAGTGCTGAGGCATGGGAATCAGAGACCCCTTGTGGTGGGACTCTCCAGTAGACCTGGGCAAGTAACTGATTTTTTAGTTCCCTGGAAATTCCATTCAAATTTCAGTTTGAATTGAAACTGAAAATTCTGTCAGCTAATAAAAAAGGGCCATGAATACATTATTTTGGTCACAAAACAGCAGATGTCCGCAACAGCTGCCTTATAACTTTTAGACCAGTGTAAAAATGCATCCAGGGTTGGGGAGAGGTGGTACAATTTCTTTAACTTCCCACACTGCCTGTTGTGGAGAAGGGATTTAAACTTGGGCTTTCCCTTCATCAGTGAGGGTAGTTTGGGGCTGGGTTTCCCTCAGTCTTTCCTGTTGAAACTGTTCCACTATGTATAAATGAATATTGGGCCTGAGAGAGAATTAAAATAATTATTTAGCCTAGTGGGCAAGGCACTCTTTTGAAAGACACTGGTTCCTCTACTGCTGGTCCAAAAGCTACTTTTATACAAATTGGTTAGGGCACTCTCTTGCAATTTTGGACACGCAGATTCAAATTCCTCTCCCCTTTAACAGAGGGAGGAATTTAAACGCTGCCTCCTGTATACACTGTTACCACAGGGCTAATAACTATAAGGCAGGAGATGTATTTACCTTCCCCAGCCATTTTGCAAATGACACCTGATGCCTTGTAAAAAAAATGACCAAAGCTATTTAGAGAATTCAGGTTAAATTCATTATTCATTTTGGGATAACAAAAATTGTGCTTTTGGCAAATAAACGTTATCCACAAAATTCATCTAGCCCCATTCAGGCACACATGCACCCTGGTCATTGAACCACATGGAAAGGCTGTAAGTAGGAGATGGAATAATGTATGTGTGGCCTATGAGTTTAAAGGGCTTGATCCCAGCACACTGAAGTCACAGGGAGTAGTCACTGATATCAGTGAGTGAAATAGGTGGTTTCAATGACCACAATCTCTAATCAGAAAGTGAATCGCAGCAGATCTTGTCAGTTAAAGTGCAGAGACCACCTATTCTGCTGTCCTTGTATCCTGCCTCTGGGATCCTCCTTATTCCTTGTGTTGCCCAGGTTTACACCCAACCTCTCATGGTGAGAAGAAAATCAGCTCAGAGTAAAATCTAAAAAGCAATCATGATTTTGAAAAACAGGTACCTGCCATGCCTAGGTGATGCTACCCACTGGCTGAGTCATTTGAGGTGGGCGATTCAACGTAATTTCCAAAAGATTAATTATGTTGTGGGTTAACCATGAATATCTTTATACTTTTCAGTTTTCTTATTTTTATGGAATTAAAAGACATATTCCAGTGACAAAACATTTTATCTGATCTAGAAAAAAAGAAACAAAAATGCCTGATTCTGATTCTGGGAGAGGAAATTTGTAATAACAAAAAATTGCTATTTGCAAAGAAAAACATCCCTTCAGGAAATAACATAATGATGGTTATTATGGGCGTTTACAGAAACGGCAACATTGCCTGAAACAAGAGAGTGAGTTCCTGAACATCCCCTCTTCTACTCAGAGAGAAAACTAGAAAATCCCTGGTGAAATCTATTAAAAGAATTATTACTGTTTCATTTACCTAGTACTTTGGTTTAACTGAGAGAGAACTTTACACAGTCTGTTAAGACAGTTCTACATTTTTGTGCATGTGTCTGTGTGTATTCCCATTCAAAGCATTTGGGAAAAAATGTTTGAAATAAATAGTTATCAGCACTGATTTAGAGAACTTAGTTATTCATTGGCAAAAAGTATCTGCTTTGCATGAAATATTTTAACTTTTTCCTTCAGAACCCAAAGGGTTTCAGCTGGAAATTTGATTTAGAAGTGCTGCCATGGTCTCCTGTGGGAGCTATAGTTTGAGTGCTTCCAGACACCATTCTCCTCTGTGACTTCACATTGGAATACATCTTCCATGATGTACCATGAGAACTCAGCAAAAGGAGAGGCCATTGTGCATCATGGTAGAGTTTTCAGAAAAGGTTTTCATTTCAAATTAGAAGTTTTTGGTTTTCAACTTTTCAACAAACATCAAAACTTTCAGTGGAGGAAAGCATTTCCAGCAAGCTCCAATGGACACACAAATGATGTTTGTGTAATGGGTTTGTTGAGACATATTCTGGGGCTGTTCGGAGAAATTCCTGGCATATCTTCAGCACTCCCAGCCCCACATGACTCTACCATTGACATCAGTGGATCTAGGATTTCACTACATGTCTTGAAAACGTAGGTATAAAGACCATATATGGTGTTAATTACATAAAATAACATTGGAAACTACTATAATTATCCATGTATATTACACAAATTCTAGAATAAGCAAAATAGTTTACAGAAACACAAAAGTTAGTGGCCATTTCTTGAACTAGATGTGAACTAGGAAAATAGTTTCAGAGTAGTTAGCTATACTGTAGTTCAACAGGAAGTAGTAATGGGCTTCAATCCAAACTCCTAAACTTTTTAGGGACAGATTGAATATGTAATATAAATTGAATATAAAATGTCCTATCTGTCTGTGAAATGGACTCAATCAAACTTCCTGACAGAAAAATGGAGCACATCTCTACCAGACAGAAGTTACTTAAAAATTAATTCATGAAAGCCATGTTCTTTTTCCACTTATTTCCCTCCTGCTTACCAGTGCGTGTCTCCACTACTACTTAAGTTGATGTAAGTTATCTCACTCAATGGTGTGACCCGCCCCCCCAAGCAACATGTCCATACCTCACCATCAACTTAGCACATCTTTACTCGTCGTATTAAATAAATGCCACTTCATTGATTCAACAGCAGCCACTTTAATGTGATAGTGAAGACAAGCCCAGAGTATATCTCATAAATCATAATTTGTCCAAGACTTGGAAGAGGATAGAAACAAATGTACAGATACTTGCCTTTATCCTAGAACTTCTGTACCTACAAAAATATTAGATAGACATGTAAAATAGAGTTCTTCACATGGATAGCATTATGGTTTTGTTTTTAATTGATATACTGATGTAGCTTATTTGTTTAGAAATATTTAGCATTTGTAGAAAATCTTATGCTGGTCTGTTGGTCCTTGACATAACTACTGAGTATGGAAGTGCTGCATACTTGTCATGCCAAACTTGTATCTGTATTAACACTTGGTACTGTAAAATACAGACAATATTTGTCTATATTGGCTATATTATCCCCTTCCTTTTAAAAAAATACTAAAAGGAAAAACAGTCCATGAAATGCACTGGTTACAATCCATGAAACTAAATAGGAGAATTAATACTTACATACAGGGCGGTATTTTCTTCCATAATTCAAAATTATTATACATTTGCATGGAAAACAGTATACAAAAATATCTAGATAGCATCTCAGAGGTCAACAATGGGGTTGAGACTGTAAGTGGAGAATAGCCACTAGATCTGCTGACATCCCTAACACTAATATAGATATTTCCGCATATAAGTTATTTTGATCATATTCATTACCGTACCGCTTACCTCACCCATCCTATTTTGAACATTTTGAAAAAGGTAGTTTGCATTTCAGAAAAGAATGTAATTAATTCTCTACAAGAACATTCAACAGTAGAGATTGACATTCAAACACAATTAGGAACTTTTTCACCAGGGAAAACATCATATTTACAGACTATTTGACATAGTAAAGTAAAAAATAAATTTACTTCTACCAGATGTGGGTGTTTGATTGATGCACTGTACAAGAGTATGAAAAATTCTCAAGCTTTAGGGTCAGTTCTTTTAATTTCCAGAGTAAGCTAATGGTGAATTCTATCACATTGCCATTCTGCAAGCATATTGAATCTGTCAGACTGATTTTGTTGAACATAATGGGCGACCCGATGTCTTTGCTTGTGTATGATGCCCTTTCTCTAAGAGATGAGAGCCAGTATCAGTATTGGGTCTGTTAGAAATGACTGAGTTGCCTTGACTTTTATAAGCTTCCCAACTCCTACAACTTATAGTTGCTTAGCAAATAGTTTTCTGGGAAGAGATATTCCTGTGGCTGAATCTCATCCATCTATGAACCTTCCTTTGACAGACCTTATAATTTATATCCATATGGTGTCCTTCAAAATTAATGAAGACTGATCACGTAATATGGAACACTTTTTAACCATCATTGTTTTACATGTTTTGCCTTTAAGAGTAACTTGTGGCCCTGATCCTAATTAGGAAAAAATACATTTCACAATCTCTTAGCACTAATGTTTTGTAGGTACTCATGAGCCACCAGCTTGACTTATGAATTTTGTATTAGGCTTGGTGATAAAATAATATTGAGGACTAGGAGTGGCCTATGTGCAGCTTACGCTTTAAGTATAACCTGCTATCCCGTTAATCTAAACCTTCTGTTTGATAAATCTGGTGAATATTTTTTAAAAAAGTTTCTAACTATATTGATCTGAAATCCAATAACTATAACTGGGAGGCTAACGTGACATACAATAAACATAACTTAGGTCAAAGGCTGCTGTTAGATGCTCTGATGCAAATTAGGAGTAGATATACACTAGTAAATGAAATAAGAAGTGAGGTGCCTTTTTTCTTGATATTTTAAATTGCTTTTTTTCCAGCCACATCTTGCATGAAGTCTTTACGATTCCCACATTTTTTTATTTTTATATCAGCTTTCACATTGTCTTGCATTACAGCCTCACCCCTTCAGCTAGATTCAAGAGAATATTTTGGGGTTAATCTATAAAATGTCCTCAGAAATATCCTGTGAAAGTACTGCCTTCTCTTACTACTGCCTTTCAATATCAATCTATCTAGTTATTTATAGGCCCTTTATCACTGTAGCATATTATGTAGTATAATTTATTACTAACACCCCTATGCAAATTAGAGGAGCATAATTCTCATTTTGGGGATAGGTCAATGAAACATATTGAGTGATTTTCCTCAAAATATGTATATCACACTTGGGCTCTGTGGCAAAATCGTAAATTGAAGCAAATATGTTGATGTCCCCATCCACTTCTTTAATCTCTCTCATCCATCCTTCCAGTGGAGCGAGAGTGAGATATTTTGCTCCGGGGTGTCACAAAACTGTCTTCTCTTCATCAGACTCAAAATGATATGGCTTCTTTCCTTCCTAACACCTTGCCCGAGAGACTGGGACATTCATAAAAGTCAAGTTTAAGCCAAGAGAAATGAAGGTAGTGAATGTAAAGCACAGAAAGATCCTAAAGTAATGGTGCAGCTCAACTTTTTTCCGTATGGTTAAATGTCTTGATCAAGAAGTTTGCAATTTGGGAGTATTTTAAGGCTTCAACTGCCTCGGCGCTCTCAGGTGTTACTGGTGCTCATGAGTGCTTTTTCTGTACTTGCTTAGATAGATATTTACAGCTCTTTCTTTCAAAGCAGGCTTCCACTACTAAGTATTCTGTGTTTGGCATCTTCAGAATGGACTCATGAAATATGAACTACATGGAGGTGTCCTGAAGGTTCAGCTAGTGCATTGCACAACTGGCTATCTACCACTAATTCTACTGGCAGGAAACCTTTTATACCACTTCTTCATTACCAGTGTCACTGGCTTTCTATTACTTACTGGTATGATTCAAAGTGTTGACACTCTAGGGCTATGTCTACACTGGGCCACTTATTCCGGAAAATCAGCCGCTTTTCCGGAATAAACTGCGAGCTGTCTACACTGGCCCTTGAATTTCTGGAAAAGCAACGATGCTCTACTGTACAAAATCAGCCACTATTCCGGAAAAACTATTCTGCTCCCGCTCGGGTATAAGTCCTTATTCCGGAACACTGTTCCGGAAAAGGGCCAGTGTAGACAGCCCAGTAGTCTTTTCTGGAAAAAAGCCCCGATCGCGAAAATGGCGATCGGGGCTCTTTTCCGGAAAAGTGCGTCTACATTGGCCACAGACGCTTTTCTGGAAAAAGGGCTTTTCCGGAAAAGCAGCTGGCCAATGTAGACGCTCCTTTTCCGGAAAAACTGAAAACGGAATAGTATTCCGTTTTAAGCATTTCCGGAAATTCATGCCAGTGTAGACGTAGCTTTTGTATATACACAATTCAGAATGTAGAGAACTCCCACTAATTCCCTGTAAAGCTTGGTTCAAGCTTGGGTCGACGACTGAGATTAAATGAAGCACTTCAGCTAACAGTCCCAGGTATAACTATCAGGCTCCAGAATGAGCAATATTATCAGAGAGCTCTTGAGTCCAGAACTCACTCACCCTGCTGCTTCCACCAAGCCTGAACTTTTTCTAGGTTTAGGGAACGATTCAAGGTCCATTTGTGTTTGCAGGCTTTTGTCAGAGAGGTGAGAGAATGATGTATGACTCGGCTAGAATTATTGGGTAGGTTTTGGTTTGTAAGTCATTTACTGAACATTTACCCAGAGATAATGGGTACATTTCATTAACTAGAAAATTGAACAAACAATTAATTAGATGGAGCCTACAATTATAATTTTATACATTTTTCACAGTTATTGATGAACATATCTATACAGCCTGGTGTTCTGGCATTGTTATTGGGTACACCAACCTAATTCTCATCAGATAACTGGAAATGGGGAAATGAAGCTGCTATTGGATTTGTTGGCCTCCGGAAAAATTGCTGCTTGCACAGTTCAGGTTTGCGGAGAAACAGTTGTTTCAGAATTACCTGCAGAAAAGCAAATTTAGTGTTAAGAAGATAACTGGCTATAATGTATATTTGTTTTCTTAAAAGGGGATTTCAGTTGGGAAAATTTGATTCAGTCGTCCTGCAAGATAATTATATCCTTCCTCCCCCATTGTTTCCCCTCAGTCCTGAAAAAATAATGACAGTATGATATGCACTGGTCTATACATTTTTGCTAAACAGAAATGTGGTAGCTCTAAGCAGCGTTCCTAGGCACTGCATGTCAAAGCGGTGACTCTGTGGAAGGCCTCACTGGAAAATGTAACAGATACCAGTGGAAATTCAGCTCATTGCCCTCTAGATTTGGCATTGGTCTGGTCACAAGCTGATGTGTCTGAGGTTGTGTCTAGACTACAGGGCTTTTTTCAAAAAAGTGGCCTTTTTTTGAAAAATCTTTACCTGCCTCTAGACTGCAGCTGCGTTCTTTTGACAGTCAATTGAAAGAATATGGTAGTTTTCTCAACCGTGGAAAACCTCATTTTATGAGGAGTAACGCCTGTTTTCGAAAGTGCTCTTTCAAAAAAAAGTGCTATCTAATGCACACTGTGCTTTTTCGAAAGAGAGCATCCAGACTGCCTGGGTGCTCTCTTTCGAAAAAGCAAGCTGCTTTTTCAAAAGTACTGGTTGTAGTCGAGATGCTCTTTTTCAAAAAAGGCTTCTTTCAAAAGATACTTTCAAAAAAGCCTCTTTCGAAAGAGGCTTGCAGTCTCGACGTAGCCTGAGTGGTAAACAGATGCAGTCCAGCAGTGCTTGTGAGAGACACAGAGGTTTAGATTTGTACTTGCTCTATGCTACAGGTTGGACCTTCCTGGTCTGGCACCCTCGGGACCTGAGTGGTTCCGAAGCATGGAATTTTCTGGACTAGGGAAGGTCGAGGTTACTCTCTGGGCTGTGGACATCCCCGGAGCCTGGGCTTCTCTCCCTGCTGCTGGCCCCATGCTGGGGCTCCCAGGGATAGCCTCCTTGGGCCGGAATTTCCCCCAGCCACCACCGGCCTCTCTCTGCTGAGGTTCCTGACCTGGCCGGGGCTTCCCGCTGGCCCAGAACCCCAATGGCAGCTTGCATATTGGCCCCTCTTTGCCCCCCTTCCCCAAGTATGGTGTCCCCATCCCCATTTCCCTTGGAAACTGCTTCCTCCCCTGCTCCCTGGAGTGCAGGGCTATTGTCTCTCCCCCTTGCAAAGGGAGTGGTCACAGTCCTTCTTGGCCAAGCCCTTCCTTTAAGAGCTACATGGGGAATGGATTATTTTGGGGGAAATATTTAATCAAGATATGACACACAGATGGCAGCTGCTGTTTGTGAATGGCATCAGATTGTGAAATCCTGAGTGGATCACTCGCCCTTCACTGGATTCTTCCTCCATAGTTTGAGCTGCTTACCAAAAGCCCCCGCAGGTCCCTTACTGCAGCAACGCTTGCCCCTTATACCTGGTGTTTGGCCTGCAGCTCATAGTGAGCTCCATGCTGTCAGGTGGGGGCTGCATCTTGCACATGGCCCTCCTGGAGCCCTCTGGCCACTGCTGACTCACCATGGATGCCAGTTCAGATTGTGGTAAGACTGAGGAAGACAACTTTAACTGTGATTCCAGAGGATACTTAGGCACTGAAATATCTAGGGTATGTTTCTTTATTTGCAACTGACTTAGAAAGTAGCTGATTTCACAGTACACAGAAATCTTGAAAAATGTCCATCAGTAATAATTAAATTATTTACAGGTAGAGAAAGCAAGAAAAATGCTGTTTGAGAACTTGTTAGAGTTAAAATTCGGTGAGTTAAACTTCTGAACTGGCCTTGTTACAAATGGACGAGTGAATGAATAAATAGTTACATCAGCAAATCATGTCTGGTATTAGGATACTTACTTTGCCTATCTTGACATGTGGTATAGTGATTTTTGCTGTTTTGTTGTAGTCATGTTGGTGCCTGGATGAGAGCCACAAGGTAAGTGAAGTAATATCTTTAATTGGACCAAATATGGTTGGCGACAGAGACTTCGGAACTCCTCTGAGCTCTTCTCCAGGTCTGTGAAGCTCAAAAGGGCTAATCTCGCACCTACCAAAGCTGTTCCAATCAGAATAATAAATAAATAATAATAATTAATATGAAGATATTACCTTATCCACCTTGTCTCTGTTTGTGTTTTAACAGCTTTAAAGCTTGCACTCTTTGCATCTCAACTTTGCCTACCATTAAAAAATTATCAGACTTCCCTCCGTAATTTCCCACAACTGTGAAAATTATAAAAAGACAAAAAGATTAAAACATATATTACACAAAGTTATAAAAGTTAAAAAGTGCATTCTACCAAGCCTTTTTATAAGCCAGAGCAGCAGGAGTGAAGCATTTCAGAGGGGATGGGGGATGGGGTAGAGCCTGTGTTCACACTGAGTTCACACTCAGGCCCACACTGAGATTAGGGGCCTGATTGAAACGGCAAATCACAACAATCACACCTTATCTTCACATTCTCACAGTAGGAACCTGAGTGACTTCCAGAGCAGGAAGAAGGTTTGCAGGTTAAGATGGGAGCAAAGAAAATTTCCTTATTCTTAATCTTGATGCAAGAACAACACTGTGCCTAACAGCAGCTTTGACAGGGCCTAAGAAAATTTCCCTGCCCTGAGAAATTTCTGCATACTGGTAAGTACAACTTTTAGTGAAGTCACAAACAAAACCTGAGGTTGAGGTGATCAAGAGTTGAATGAAAGGTATGTGTTTCAGCCAGCCAGTGAGACACCACCGCTGTGATTCATTTCCCTCTCTTGTGAGTAGGGGGGCACATGGGAGAGCTGATTTCAGTAACACTCACTTATCTCTTTTGCACCCACCCACCCACCTCACACTGGCGGAGCAGCAGCAGCAGCCTCTTCATATACCCCTCAAAAAAGTGAGCGAAACTTCTGGGCTAGCCAGAGAAGCAGGACGATGCATAAGAACATAAGAATGGCTGTACTGGGTCAGACCAAAGGTCCTTCTAGCCCAGTATCCTGTCTGCCAACAGTGGCCAGCACCAGGTGCCCCAGAGAGGGTTGACCGAAGACACGATCAAGCTATTTGTCTCCTGCCATCCCTCTCCAGCCTCTGACAAACAGAGGCCAGGGACACCATTTTATCTCCTGGCTAATAGCCTTTTATGGACCTAACCTCCATGAAATTATCTAGCTTCTCTTTAAACTCTGTTATAGTCCTAGCCTTCACAGCCTCCTCTGGCAAGGAATTCCACAGGTTGACAACACGCTGTGTGAAGAAGAACTTTCTTTTATTAGTTTTAAACCTGCTACCCATTAATTTCATTTGATGTCCTCTAGCTCTTCTATTTAGGGAACTAATAAATAACTTTTCTTTATCGGCCCTCTCCACACCACTCATGCTTTTATAGACCTCTATCATATCCCCCCTCAGTCTCCTCTTTTCTAAACTGAAAAGTCCCAGTCATTTTAACCTCTCCTCATATGGGACCTGTTCCAAACTCCTAATCATTTTAGTTGCCTTTTTCTGAACCCTTTCCAAGGCCAAAGTATCTTTTTTGAGGTGAGGAGACCACATCTGTACACAGCATTCAAGATGTGGGCGTACCATAGTTTTATACAGGGGCAGTAAAATATTCTGGGTCTTATTTTCTATCCCTTTCCTAATAATTCCTAACATCCTATTTGCCTTTTTGACTGCCGCTGCACACTGCATGGAAGTTTTCAGAGAACTGTTCACGATAACTCCAAGATCTCTTTCCTGATTTGTCGTAGCCAAATTAGCTCCCGTCATACTGTACGTATAGTTCGGGTTATTTTTCCCGATGTGCATTACTTACACTTATCCACATTAAATTTCATTTGCCATTTTGTTGCCCAATCACTCAGTTTGGTGAGATCTTTTTGGAGTCCCTCACAGTTTGCTTCTGTCTTGACTATCCTAAACAGTTTGGTATCATCCGCATTTCAATGCGCCCGCCAGGTGCTCGGGGCTGGCCTGGCCCCGGGCACATGGCGCACAGGCGCTTGCGGGGAGAGCGCGCTTGGCGGGGGGAGCGCTGGGCGCGCGGCACTCGGCGGGAGGCGGCGGGGGGGAGCGCCGGCTCCGGGCGCTCGGCACTCGGCGGGAGGGGGAGGGGGGGGGGGGGAGCACCGGCTCCGGGCGCTCGGCACTCGGCGGGAGGGGGGGGGGCGGGGAGCGCCAGCCCCGGGCGTGCGGCCCTTGGAGGGGGCCCTGCCCCCGGGCGCGCAGCTATGGGGGGGCCCCGCCCCCGGGCGCGCGGCTAGGTGGGGCTCCGCCCCCAGGCGCGTGGATGGGGGGGCTCCCCCGGTCCCCGCCCCCTGGCGCCCGGCGGGCAAACGGCCACGCCCCCTGGCGCCCGACAACATAAAAAGGTTGGGGACCACTGGTTTAGTTTATATCTAGGGACCAAGACACTTAGCCACTGTCACAGTGGCTTCCATCTCATAGACTCATAGACTTTAAGGTCAGAAGGGACCATTAGGATCATCTAGTCTGACCCCCTGCACAGTGCAGACCACAGAATCTCACCCACCCCCTCCTAGAATAATCCTCTCACCTATATCTCAGATATAGAAGCTTTCAAATACTTTGAAGACCCCAAGATGCAGAGAATCCTCCAGCTGTGATCTGTACCCCATGCTACAGAGGAAGGCGAAAAACCTCCAGGGCATCTGCCAATCTACCCTGGAGGAAAATTCCTTCCGGACCCCAAATATGGCGATCAGCTAAACCCTGAGCATGTGGGCAAGATTCACCAGCCAGACACCCAGAAAGTTCCCTATAGCAACTCCTATCATCCCTCCATTGACCTATTTCCCACTGATAATGAATGGTCAATTAGTTACCAAGATCATGTTATCTCATCAAACCATCCCCTTCATAAACCCATCTAGTTTAATCTTGAAGCCAGATAGATCTTTTGCCCCCACTACTTCCCTTGGAAGGCCTCAAACACCTCAAAAACATTTCTTACGCTGTTTCTTATTTCACCAGCACCAAGTGAAGACAAGTGCAATTGCTTTGGCTTCCATGGTGCTATTGCTGATTTGCACTGGTGCACATTGAGAAACAGGCTGTAAGTGAACAGCAGCCTTCAAAAAACCCTTATGCAGTAAGTAGTTACTCTGAGTATTATCTCACCTACAACACAGCAGGAAAATTGGTGCACTTAAGTGACTTTCCCAGTGTCACACCACAAGATACGGGAATTAAGAATGCCTAATGCTCTAATAACTACAGCTTGCTGGATGTTAAGTACCAGCTTTTAACTAATCAGATTAACAGCTAGTTAGCTATAATTTTTAGGACAGCCACTCTCTTGATCTAACTCATTTATTTGAACTCCTGAAACAATGTTCAAGTTCTTTAGAGGCAGGGAGCATTTTTTTCTGTTTGTACTGTGCCTAATACGTTATGGTTCTTGCGTAGGACAGAATGCTTTTGTAATACAAATAATAAATGTCTTTGGACTATGAGGCAGTCAGCATAGAAAAAAATCATATGCCATGTGAAGACAATTAAAAATGATCACGCCTCCATTATATGATGATGTTTTGGAGGTGCTGGATTTAAAAGGGTCCCTTTCCTTCTGAATTAGGATGTATCTAACCTAATAATCTCGGACATGATCCTGTGGGATTTTGAGCCCCCTCAATTTTTATTTACATCATTACAAGTTGAAGGTCCTTACAGGTGTTGCTCAGCTCCCAGGTGGTCCATATTGTAGTAAACTGGCTAGATCACAAATTCAGTCTTCCCTTATTTTTCTTCTATTAGATGTTATATCTGTATCAGAAAGTGGGGCTGAAAGAATGCTCAAATATCTTATGTGTCACTATGCAATGTTTTCTTTGGCAACATGCAATTTCCCTATCACAGAGAATGAAAATCCTTGCTCCTTTTGTTGAAAACTTTATAATAAAATCTTATTTGACATGTATTGTTCTCTAAGCTGGCAATGACTGCTGCTTAAGCTACCTAAAAAGATCAAAAGAAATATGCAATACCTATTAGCCTCACGTAAATAGTAATCCTGATCTCAGTGACACACACAAATGTTGAAGTGGGGAAAACTGTTATTTATATATTTATTTCCTGGCCCCTTTCATGTTCCATTCACACTGAAACTTCATATATAGTTCTAATAGAGGGCATAGGGCATTCGTGACAAATTTGGATTTCATGCACGTTATTCTTTCTTTTTGAGCAATGGATTAACCAAAGTGTAGTTCTTAATGATCAATGAGCATTCGGAGATTATGAAAAGCAACAGAGTTCAAGGATAAACAAATTCTGTATAGGGCAATCTCTTGAGAGACACCCATATATTTTATACAATACTCCATCACTCATTCTGTTAAATATCTACCTAGTTTAAGAAACACTGTAACATATGACATGACATCACAAGGATTCAAACACCTTTTAAATAGCCCCATAGTAACCCCAATAATAGGCCGAGAGTGTCTTTGGATTAAAGTTTTTTAAATGATCCCTAATTTAGCATCTGCAATTTGGTGGGTGAAATCACAATGGGCAAAAACCATAGAGCTTCTATGCTTCTCTGAGATTGATAGGCAGGGTGTCTAAATTCTGTAATTTGTATCTATTGTTGATTGTGTCTGCAAAATTTCACCTTCTATTGATTTCACCACCAACATTGATTCCACAAATGATTACACGTACAAAGCTGTGCTTAGAAAATCAGAGACACATTTGACTTTATAATTGTAGAATTAAAACTGAGGCAATATATTCAAAGTTGAATAGATTAATGATTTTGTACAAGAAAACAATCATCAAAACTTTGCCAAGGGACTGATTTAATAGATATGTTATTGACATTAAAACAAACTGTAAGAACATTGTAAAAAGTTATGAGGCAAAACCACAACAGCCTTTTTGGATATAAACATCTTGTAGAACATTAACCTGACAATAATCATAATAAAAAAACCCTATAACACGCTTGTGAAATATGCAATTGCAATTAAAATAGTTTTCAAAATCCACTTTTACTGATGGTCAATTTTACTTTCCCACTAAAATATTAACTGCCCATCAGGCAAATAATTTCTGCCATCTTCTCGCTCTGTAAAAAACAGATTATACATTTCCTAAGGAGATTTTTCTCCCAGGTCAAGAGTATATCAGCAAGAGTTTCAAAGGATGTGACTTTGAAGCAGACTCTCAAGTGCAGGAAGTGGTTGGAGAAAGCCAAAGGAGGTATTAAAATAATTTAAAAATAGTAATAAATGAGGACAGCAAGCAAAATGCCAAGTTAGTCACCACCAAGTAGGTCTGCCTGTAGCTGTGAGATATTAATGTAAAAATAATTTTGTTTCTCTAGAGATGCTGAGAATACTTATATTCTTCACCTTCACTGCTTCTGCTGCTTTTTAAAAACCCTGTTAGGTACTTATATGGCCCCATTATCATAGTACCACAATCTTTGATGTACTTACTTTCACTTCATCCCCAAAAGTAGAAAATGCTATCATCCCCACTTTACAGAGGGATCAGGGGACTTGCTGAAGGTCGCATGGGAAGTCTGGTGGCACAGCACAGAATCTTCTTATTATTACTAGTTTTACACTCTTGATATACTCAGGGACAGCAGGCAGGGTGGGAAATAGTGAAAAAAGGAGAAATGAAAAGCAAATTGTAGTAGAGTTGACTGTGTGAAAAACAATGAAAACACTTTAACTCTGATCTCTGGGCGGATTCCAAGACAGCACTTTACTCAAGCACCAGAGCTAACAGATATTGGCAGGAGGTACAAAAGTTTACGGCCTATCAGCATTTGCTAGGTTGATCAGACCCTAGAGGAAAAGGTGCTTAACCTGTGAATCAGCCATTCTGTCTCACATATCTCATGTTCTTCTTATGTGTACTTAAGGCTTCTTTTACCAGTGACCCACACTCTCTTCACTACCAGCTGCAGCCCTTCTTTCTGGAATTCTTTCAACTTTCTCAGTGTTGAATCTGTGATATCAATACTATGTATGAACAGTCTTAGTAAATCTTCTTAGGTAGGACCTAACTTCTGCTGCAGGGAGGGATTCTACCATTAACATATCACACATATGCTTGGCAATCCATACTTCTTGTGCTGCTTAATGTACATGGTACCACATTGCAATGTTCTGACTATGGGCACGTCTACACAGCAGGGCTAAAGTTGAAATAAGCTATGCGACTTGAGCTACGTCAATTGGCGCTGCCTACACAGCAAGAAGTCTGAGAAAGAGCACTCTTCCTCCGACTTCCCTTACTCCTCGCAAAATACGGGGTTACAGGAGTCAGAGTAAGAAGTCCTCCAGCTCAACATTATTTTGACATTATGTTGAAATAACTACTTGAAGTGTAGACAGGGACCATGTTATTTCAGAATAACATCAATTATTCTGAAATAACGCTGCTGTGTAGACATAGCATATGGCTCTGATGCAACTCCTTTTGCAGCCAGTGCTTGTGGTGGAAGATGGGCCAGGACTTTTACCACTAGTGGCAACTCAGTTAATTCTCCTCTAGGTCAAGGGTGAGAGAGCTGTAGTTTTGGAGCCAAAGCATCAGGGTTTTAATCTTGGCTGGTTTGTGTGGAGTTTGTACAGCAGATGAGTCAATGAGCAGCACATGGCATAATTACAACATGTTCAACATTCTCTGTACATTAGTGGAAAAGTAATTAATATAACACCCCTGACATGACTATACTGTGCCCCATTACATGAAGCTGACAAATGCCTTTATTTTTAAACTTTTTATCAACAGAGTATAATCAAAATTACAATTATGTAGCTAGAGCTTATTCTTTAATAAACTGATGGCACCAAAGATGAAGAAATAAAAACCTCACTCACCCAGCACATCTCATGACACTGCTCCAGCCATCAGCTCCCATTTGCAACCTCCGCCCCGTCATCCTGGAGCTGCCAAGAAACATCTCCTCATTTGTATCTACTTTACTCTGCCCAGCAATCGGGCCCCCGCCATAAACAGCCTCGCACTCACAGCACCATGCGGCCCCAGCTACACTTCCCCATCCCATCCCCAACACCTTCTCCAGGAATCACTCAGCTTGTTTTACAATGTATCCTAACAGCAGCTGCAATTCTGAACTAAAAAGGAAATGATTTGAAATTTCTGAATTTTGGAGAGACTAAATACACTTGCTTTACTGTGCACAGAAAAAAGTCTTTGCTTGAACATTACAGCTGAATTCAGCATCCCATTTTAGAAGATAACAACATCCAACATCACACGAAAAGTCATTTACCAGCTGTGCCACTGCATTTTATTTTTCCACACAGCTCACTAGACAGTTTCCGCAAAAGCATCATCGTATCTCATTTTATCTTACACTCTCCTTTTAGTTGTTTTTCTTGCTACACTCCCTTCTGTCCCAGCAGCATGTAAATTAGTTATTTTGCTAATGCACTGAATAGCAAATTCTCTCTTCTCTAACTCTACAGGGTGCTCCAGGGTTCAATTCTCTTTCTACAACCTCTTTTCGGGTAATTCATCTACTCACACAGTTTCAGTTACCAAGTTTATGGTGACAAGGCATAAAATTCCTTCTCCATTCCTGATGTGGTTCCCTCAAATCCTATATCTTGGCCTATCTCTGGCATCTGCACTGTGATGTTTCATAGTCAGTTTAAGTGTAACGTGGCTGACCCAGAACTTATCAGACATACCGCACCTTTCCTGGTCTTTATTAGTGCAGACAACACCACAACCCTCCCCACCCCACCAATTCAAGTTCATAATTTTGGAGTAATCATAAACTTCATTTTTAGACTTGCCTCACACAAGTAGACCATCTTGAAATCTTCCCACTTCTTCCTCCAGAGTATGTGTAAATTCCAGACCGCTTTCTATCCACTCTATTTAGGCCTGCCAGATCTCTCATCTCGGTAATTGCACCATGTTATGGCCAGCATAACATCCCCTCCCCCACATCTTTGCAATTCAGGAGTCAAATCATCTGTCTTATGCGTTGCTTTCATCCCCTGTGATGGCATGCTAAACGGCATTATACTGTTCTGTCACTAGGTGATGCTGTGTTTAAAATTCCTTATTTATGCTAACCTCTGTCATACCCTGCAGTGTATTAAGGATGATGGTGAACCATGGTGAACCGCATCCAGCTCTCGAGTTGCTTATTGCCTACCGCGGTACGATTGTAATCATCAATCCTAGGCCTGCTGGGAGTTTGTTTGGCGCACAAAGTGTTAACCTGTGGGAACGCACTGCTGGAGTTCTGCATGAACAACATTATCCCTGTGTGTTTGCCTGAACGTTATCCCTGTGTGTTTGCCCAAAAAAACTTATTTTCCCCCATACACATTGTTTCTCCCTTGTGTTCTTTGGTGCTCAGATATGTTCAGATACTGCCAATACACTGTGTGTGCTACTACACTGCTACTATTAGAAAATGCTACCAAATCACACTATATTATAATCTTACCCCCATGTTCTACCCAATTTACACCTGACATTGAATTACCATTTACATCACGGCAGAATTTAATTAATCTTTCTATCGTCTGGGCTACTCTATTATCCATGAGGGAAAATGTTAAGCAATAGGATATATTAAAATTCAGTTTTAAATTGATGTCTATTTTAATATACAAATGTGCATGTGATAGTAAATGTTAAAGGGATAATAAATCACACAAAAGCTGTAAAATGTAGAGTTAATTCAGACACTGGTCAGATCCTCAAAGCCAGTTGGTGCCTTGCTCCCAGGGAAAGCAACTGGAGTTAGGGAAACTGAATACTTTGTGGCTGTGTCTAAACTTGCCAGTTTTTCCGGAAAATCAGCCGCTTTTCTGAAAAAACTTGACAGCTTGCTACACTGGCCGCTTGAATTTCCGCAAAAGCACTGACTTTCTACTGAAAGAAATCAGTGCTTTTTGCGGAAATACTATGCTGCTCCCGTTTGGGCAAAAGTCCCTTTTGTGCAAAACTTTTGCACAAAAGGGCCAGTGTAGACAGCTGAGATTTGTTTTACGCAAAAAAGCCCCGATTGCGAAAATGATGATCGGGGCTTTTTTGCGCAAAAGCGCATCTAGATTGGCCACGGATGCTTTTCTGCAAAAAGTGCTTTTGCAGAAAAGCATCCACGCCAATCTAGACGCTCTGTCCCCCAAAAATGCTTTTAACGGAAAACTTTTCTGTTAAAAGCATTTCTGGAAAATCATGTCAGTCTAGACGTAGCCTGTGGCTATGTCTACACTACGAGTTTTCTCAGCAAAAAATATGCTAATGAGGGACTCAGTTGCATGAGTCGCTATCTCATTTGCTTAGTTTCTGCCAATCCGTTTTTGCACTAGGAGTTTTTGCACAAAAACAATCAGTGTAGACATTTTCTTTTTGCGCAAAACCCCCTTTTTCCGCAAGATCAGTATACGTCCCTTTTTGGGGCATAAGGATCTTGTGGAAAAAGGTGTTTTTGTGCAAAAAGAAAATATTCACAATGCTTGTTTTTGCGCAAAAACCCTTAGCGCAAAAACAGATCGGCAGAAAATATGCAAATGAGATTGACTCATGCAAATGAGTTCCTCATTAGCATACTTTTTGCCGAGAAAAATCATAGAATAGACATAAGCCTGTGGGTATAGGTCTCCCTCCTTAATTCAGACTTTTCAATTACAAAAGAAAAAAACCCAAGATAACAGTATGCCTTAAGCAGGCAGCCAAAAGGGTTATTAAATTAGCATAGTGTCGCTTCTATCAGTTTATGCCGTGACTTAACATTATTTCAATATAGGTGTTTGTGAGAAAAAAACAAACTTCGCTTTCTTTTCTATTTATCTTATTATTAATAAAACTAGAATTGTTCCTTTAATCTGAACTTCTGGGGAAATATGTAAGACGGCCATTTCCAAAAGGTGTAATGTACCCAGTAGATCTGAAAGGCTTCTAACCCGTGGGTACGATCTATACATATTTCTTAAAATATACATATTAATTCCAGTCTATCCAAAAATAGCTATGTTCAGTATTCCCTTTCATTTTCCCCACCCCTTGATGGAATGAATTTTCTTATGGGCACCAAGGTGGAGATGATGTGCAACATGGAGGAGATGAGACACGTTACCTTCAATCATATTGGTGCACATAACAAAATTCATGTGGCAGGGTGGACAAAGGAGTTCTGAGTGTGGGAGAAGACTCAGGGAGGGGGCCAAGCATAGCGGTGCAGGAGACTGAGAGCTCTGGCTAGGGGGCAGGCTCTAGGGCAGGGTTTGGATTGTGGGGCTCAGGGCTGGGTCAGAAGATTAAGGTACAAGGGCTTGGCGTGTAGGCTCAGATGTGGGGCTGGATATGAGGGGTTTGAGGTGAGGAGGGGGCTCTAGGTTTGAGGAGGGGGGCTCCAGTTTTGGGGAGGGGTTCAGAACTGGGGGTTGGCACACAGGAGGAGTACAGACTCTAGGCTGGGGGCTGAGGTAAAGGAGTGGGTATAGACTTTGGGCTCGGGCCAGAAATGAGGTTTTTGGGGTACAGGAAAGTCTCAAGGCTGGGGTGGGCTCAAGGTGGGGGAATAGTGGAGTTTTTAGTATTTGTCTGTTTCCCATACCATTTCCTGCTATTAATTCCCACCTTTACCTTTACTTCCTCTCTAGGCAATAAAGCTCTGCAAGCATATACACATATTGCAGTGAAGGCCTTGGGCTGAGTGTTCTAAAATTGGTATATATTGATCCCTGTGATGCAGAGATAACTTCTGTGATGCACTACAAAGAGACTCAGATGCTATTCAACCTTCGTCTGCTACATGTCAAAGAAATAGGCTGTTGTAAAAAAGTAATCCTTACTTGAATCCCCCTGTTTCAGCACTATAAAATTCAAGCAGCTATGTTCGGGCTATTTTTTGGAGAGTCGGTGAATTGTCCCTGAAATTCTAAGATTGAGTGATTTTACTATGGAGCCTCTATATTATATTTCTGAACTCTTTACGATTGAACTTCAAAGAGTGTTGGAACACTTCTAATCTTAAATATGCCCTCTAGAGCCTGAACAGTTGTCCAGCAGTAACTTTAGGCCATGCTACTGTGGTTGTCTACACTTAGGCCCATTAAAAAGAAAGGCTGATAAAAAGTGTTTTTTAATTACGTTGAAAACCTATTTGAAATTCTGAGTAAATGCTTGATTAAGCATTGTGTTTCTTTGTCTTTGTTACTTTCAAAGAAGACCAATATTCTGTCTAAAGTACGTCAGTTCCAGAAGCAATGTCCCCAGAACCCTTGCTTGTAAAAGCACCTGACATCTTGGAAAGGTACTATGGGAGATAAAATTCGATACTGGGTTGTAAAACCATTTTAGCTCTTGCTAATGAGTACATTTATTTTTTGCAACCACAGCACTAAGATTAGTGTGTTTAAATAACATTAAAACACCCATAATTTTTATAGACTTTGAATAGCAAAGACATCAGGCACCAGAAATTAAACAGTCCAGAGAATGACTTGCAGGCTGTTCTTTTACAACTCATCACTTGACAGCTTTTTTCAAGGTTGTGCCATTGTTCAAAACTTCCAGCACTTGCTAACATTACTTACAGAGCTATAACCACCTGCATAAGGGCTTCAGCCATCTCCTATTGAAGACAACAAACAGACTTCCCTTACAATTAGCGGGTACTTCATTGGACTCTGAGGTCCAGTTAAACTTTTTAAGCATGGTCTTAAATCTGTCTCTATTCAGCAAAGCAATTAAGCACATGATTGACTCCCATTTTCTTCCAAAAAAGAATTTACTGAACTGGGGCTTACATGCATTTTCTCAGTCATACAAGGGTCAAGATTTGTAAAAATGCCAATTGAGGAAAACAGCAGGTACAGAGAAGTTCAAAAAACATTCTCGATGTCACAATTTGTAAATTAGGAAAATTGTGACTTGTTACACCCATTCCATTACTTCCTTTCTTCAGACTTACAGGGTGCTGAAGGGTAAAATGAGGTACAAACATTCTATGTCTGGGAGCAAACGTTTTAGCCAAATTGCTTTGTAAAAATGATTCAGGTTTTAAGTACTGAAGCATTAACAAGTTTCAAAACAGATTTCTGTGTGACTTTAAAAATAGCTGCATTTAACTTTAAAAGACATTGGCAAACAGTCCTAAGAAAAGGTTTCAGTGGATTTTTAATATGCATTGGGGACAATAATCTCTAGGCACGCAGGAAGAGTAGGATAGTAGTGGCACTGGGAACACAGATCAAAGGGTGCTGGAACAACTGGCATAGTGGGTATGCTGAGAACCATTGAACCAAATTGTAAACAGTGTATATAATGGAAACCACTTCAAGCCAAGGTTTACTGTAGCACCTCCCACACTTCTAGTTTCAGCACCCATCTAGGTAGAGACCTAGCACAGAGCCTGATGATGCTCGGTTCCAGCTGGACTTAGGGCCTGGACCTGTGGCTTGTTCTATTGAGGGCATATCATAGATAGAACAATTCTGAAAACATTTTCCCCCATTAGCCCCCTCCCATAGTTCCCTACCCTGACTGAAAAGCATGAACAGGCCCATGTGTTCTAAAAGGGCTACTACGCTGTTTTGCAGCTTAAACAAAATATAAATGTTAACTACGACTACTACAAAACATTTAAACAAGGCCTGGCGCATTGTTGGAAGTCACAAAAAATCTATTTAATCTGAGCGTTTGCTAGAATATCAAAAATAATTGTGCTGTCCCTTTGCTAAGTGACTCCACGAATTACACAACAGAACGGGACACACACCACAGGAAGATACAACAGAATCTCTGATGAAGCATATTGCTTTGGGTAGCAGTAATTTTTCTAACCCCAGAAGGCACAATGCAGCAGCTCCAGGGCTGGCCTTACCAGGAGGTGAACTGAGGTGGCCGCCTCAGCTGCCAGACTGTGTGTGGGGGGGGGAAGGGGGGCGGAAGAAATGCCTCTAGGACCCAGAGTGTAGAAAATTGTGTCTGCTGCTGGTACATATGCATTCTCTCTGCAGTACCATGAGAGGAGTAGAACAGGAAGAAGGCAGAATTGATACCTTTCAAAGTTTTGGCCCAAGCAAGGAGGCATGGAGGCGTCATTTGAGCTCCCCGCCAAAGGTGCCAAAATGTGGGCCGGCCCTGACCAGCTCTGCAGAAAAACTGGTGGTAAAAGACTCCACTTTCCTATACTACCCAATATTTGAGGCTGCAGCTGTGTCTGCTCTTTGTAGTCTCTCTTCTGGACAGTTTTGGTAAACAACTAATCCCAGGAAGTAATTAAATACCAGATACTTTAAATAAATATAAATATATATTAAATATACCAGGTGTTTTATATATAAACATGTCTTATGTATACAAAAGCACAAAAATGTTTGCTTTATATAGTGGCTATGCATATACCCCGAGACCAAATCTTTTTTTAGTGTCAGATCACATTTCAAGGAAAATGGAAAACCTCAGGAGATACAAAACTCTATAAATGTCATGCATTCAAAAGGCACAAAATTTATATTTAGAGGAGACAATACACTCTTAATTCGTGCCATTGTGAACAACCTCCAGCACAGCATCATGCAATATTTAATTACTGCTCCCTTTTATAAAAAGAACATTTCAATATTCTTTGTGATACATATAAATTTTAGACTGCCAAGATTAGTTTCTTTTACAGAAAAAAAAACATAATAGAAACCTCTGCGCATCAAATGGTACAACATACAACTCATAATTAGTTTATACAATCATGTCCCCTCCAGAAGACTACCTACATTTTATTATGCAAATGAAGTCTGGGGGGAAGATTTTCAAACCTTGCTCCCTGCAAAGGAAATGAACAGCCACTTGGCTAAACCACAAAGAAAAATGATTCTATTATCCTATTTTGCACAGACAAACAAGCACAGATCATCTCCTCTGGGGACTGAATACATGCCTATAATATGTTTGCCCTGAAGACTGCTTCAGTATAGTCCTTGTGAACAGCTGGTCACAGGAAGTAGTTAAATGGCAGTTATGTCTCATTTCATTCATAGGTATAATATTTACAAATAGCAACTACTTTTTATTATATAGACATTTTCTTCCTTAGCAAAGCCCTAGGGGTCAGAGTACCAGACTTGCAAAATTAAGCAAACTAAAACACCATGAACGTTTTATTGGCTTAACAAATTCTGCCTCAGCTGTGAGAAAGCTGAACAAAAATTCCTTGAATATTCAGACAATCTAAAAAAGGATTTGCCTGGGATGTGCTTGTACCCTTTTGTCTTGCATGAATTCTCATGGAAAATAAAATATTAAACATTATCATTCAAGTGTTTGTAGCAGAGAGGGCATGTGTTTTATGGGAATGTACCCTGCTTGATATGGCCATGGAGACTAATTTTCCCCACTTCAGGGTTATGACAAATCAAACGAGATGAACATCTGATCAGCTTTGAAATTAGGATGGCATGCAGGAATTTATGCTTTGCAAATGGAAGAAGAAAAGCCCCAGATTCTAAAGACACATGATCCTTTTATCATCACTACAGAACTAATTCAGGACTATACTTCCAATGGGAGCAGCAATTACCCATACCTGCAGTTTGCAGCTCCCTGCCACTAGGAGCTGTGGGAAGTGGTGGGGCGGGGCTACAACATCCCAAAGCTCCCATTGGCTGGAAATAGTGATCTGCGGTCACTGGGAGCTGCGAGTGGCCATACCTGGAAACGCACAGATAAACAAAGTGTCTGGCAGCCCGCCTGGGGCTATTCCTGCTTAATCATGTCTGGCCTGTGGGCTCCTTATTGCCCACCCCTCGCCAATACCCACTGAAACTGGCTCCTCTGAGAGTCTCAATCCAAGCAAACGGCAGGATTGAGATCCCATAAAATCTCCTTAAAGGCTATACTGTGGCAGGTAGTGCGTTTGGTTATGGCTCATTGCAACAACTTGTAACACATGCTGCTGCTTACTAACCCTGCATTGTCCGATAGCTGCAGAGAAATTAATTTCCCACTTCATTAAAAGTTGTCTCCCACTATTTGTGTAAACCTCCCACCACTTAATGGGTCCCCTCTCCTATTTAGCTTGGACACACCATAGTTCCCTTCCCCAGATTGAAGAAGGGCTATGTGAAGCTGGAAAGATCATCTCTTCTGTCAGAAGTTGGTCCAATAAAAGAGATTACCTCACCCACCTTGTTTCTCTCATATCCTAGGAACAACTCAGCTACAATAACCCTGCAAACGGTGATATTTAATTCAATTCATGGGCCAGGCACTTGCTGAAGACAGTATTTGTTGGGCGCCAGCAGGAAACAAGTCACCCTTAGTAGACTCTCATTAGGAAGGGTGGCATGGTATCTCAGGTATTCAGAAATAGCAGAATCATCATGGAGATACCATAAGAATCATGATAGGCCAAATCATGAATGGCTTTTATGTACAGGTTGCACCTCTGAAATCTGGGACCCTCTGGGCTTGCAAAATTTGTGGTCCAGCAGATGTTGCTGGCCAGAGAGTCCCAGCAGTTGGGAACAGGGAATGGCAGGTCAGCTGCAGTGGGGCCAATGACAGGGAGGCTGATGGTGAGTTGGAAACCCTGACCCAGACTAGTGGCACGAGGGCTGGAAATGGCTGGGAAACTAGTCCCGAGGGTGCTGGATGAGGGAGGTCCAACCTGTAGGAGCATGTGTAAAAGGATGTGTATCAATGGCACATAAAGACCCTCATCTCCCTTGCACACCCCACAGAAAGGACCCATCACACCTGGACCCATCATACCCATCACAGGAAATTGAAACCAAAAAGGCAGCTGACTAGGCATGCAGTGCTATTTTTACAAGGGCTCCTTCCAATGTGGAGTCATACAATCAAAACAAATTAATCCCAAATCTCTTCTTCGAAGATTATATGCCCACAGAATTACAAGGACACTTGCTTAGAATCAGCCTCAAAGATCTCCATTGATCTATACACTGTCAAGAATTCACAAAATGGAATCAACACAATAAATTAAGCTTAGCAAGAGAGCCGTGATTTGACTAGTTAGAGAAAATATTTGTATTGATCTCCTTATCAGGAGCAAATCAGCAGCTCGGACTAACTTTAATTATACTTTTCTTTACTGGCAATTATTTATATTCTGTTCCATGGTCATTTTCCCCATCGGTGAGAAGAAATTTATCTGTCTCTATGACTGATTCAGAGGCGCTTGAAAAGATGACAATGTCATACAATCTCTAGGGAGAAAGTGTTATGGCAAAGCCAATAGAGATGACATATTACATCTGCTTTTGTTTGTCTTTTATTTTACTATTAGAGAAGACTTTTCTAATCACATCAACAGTTGGAAAACGTCCAGTTCATTATTTGATATGCTGTTGTTCTTACTGTAGCTGAATATACAGTAACTTAAAAATGATAATATTAAGTATATGCTGTTAGTTAATACAATGAAGCTAAAGGAGTTGATAGACAAACTTGTAAGTAATTCAGAAATAATAGTATATGCAGTTTTAAATCTATACACAGTACTTTTGCTTGAATGGTGCTAGAACTACTGTTTATAAGTGTAATCTAAGTAGTGCCATGAAATTGCAGACTCAACACTTCACAAACATAAATGGGAGGAGTAGCACACACCCCAGATAGATGTCAGTCTAGTTGGTGGATTTCTAAGATGAAATTTTATTTTAAAGATTTATACAGTTATAAAATATTGTATCTATATATTTATATAATTTGAGATTATACAAATAAATTAATTTTTCACTCTGTTCACATGAGAACACACATCTCCCTGTAAAATTTAAAATGGAAAGCACGATTCCATATTTATAAATTGGACTGTACCCTACAGAGTTGGGATTCATTTAACAAAAAGAGGAAAATAATGCCATCCTTACTCCATGGTTTTGACATTTGGAATTCAGATCTGGTTCTAAGATGATCTTACTCTTTTTCACGCAAAATCTCCAAGCCTTCATCTCCTCATGTAATTAAATTAGGTATCTTCTGTATTGAAGACAGATGGGTGAAATAGTTAAGATAAACTAAGAAACTCTTGTACTCATTACTCAAAACTCAAACTTGTCCTGAATCACACATTTTGGAGGAGTAAAAAAGCTTGCTTTACTTCCCCATGAATTTTAAAACATTATTTTGTTATGTATGCCCTCTTCACCTCTTCTCTTTTAAGCCTTCAACAAAACCAGATTGTAAAGTGCTCAAAGGCCAAGATTGTCTATTTTGATAGTATTTCCATCCCAGTAAAAGGGAACAGTTATCTTAGTATCAGAGATGTTTCTAAATTTATTACAGTTGAAGATCAGATATCATATGCCAAAAATCAAGTGCCCTAATTTATATATTTGACCATGATTGTCCTAATTTACATAAATGACAGAAGGTGACCAGACATAGCACACTAGGGTCCAGAACCCACCACCCTCTTTCTTGGTCTCTTACCACCTGAACGATAAACTCTCTGTAATATTTTCTTGTAAGAGGAGGAGACCATTGGAGTGACTTGAAAATGGAGAAGAACTAGCTGGAGGGCACTTGGGACATTATTGGTACTGGAATCATGGCTTGAGCAAATTGTAACATATCTGAATCAAATGTTTGTGTATGATACAAAACAAATAAAAATGCTTGTTTTTGTTCTGATGAAACATAAAACCAGGGTGGCACGTGGGAAGTTAAAGGTCTCATGAGGCTTTTGATGACTTCTGTCCAAGAAGTAGGGTATGATTCTAGATGTTCTGGTCAACTAGGAAAATTCAACCTTCACTTAAAATTACCTGCCTAAAGTTCAAAGGTAATTTCATCCTGTCTCCTCACAAACTATGCTTCTGGTTTGTCATGTCTCCTGTACCTCAATGAATCCCCTTTGTCCTCTTATTCCCCATCACACTCAGCATTCCCTGCTACCCAACTGATCCTGCTTGAATTTACTGAGCTAACACAACACATTCTCAGCATCTTTCTCCCTGGAGGTCTCTGGTTTGTATTGCAGGGACCACATGGAGGCTGCTTTCTCCATAACTTTTTCCTATTTTTCTTTTTTTGGCTAAGTCCACATTCTGTTGCATAGGCTCTGCTTTTGCATAAAATCCAAAGGGCTTCTATGAGAGAGTGCTCAAAATTGGAAGTGGCTTAGGGAAACGGGAAAGGTTTAACAGATCTGACTTTCCATAATCAAGGGCAGCGTTTTGGGAGGGTGGTGGGGGGTTCAGCAGACATGCACTCCAGGATGTGGCTTGCTTTTCATCCTGTTCCCCAGACACTAAGGCTGTGTCCAGACTCAGGGGATTTTTCGAAAAAAGTAGCCTTTTTTCGAAAAACTTCACCTGCTTCTAGACTGCAGCCGCGTTCTTTCGAAATTAAATCGAAAGAACGCGGCTTTTCTTTCGACGGCGGTAAACCTCATTTCACGAGGAAGAATGCCTTTTTTAGAAAGTGCTCTTTCGAAAAAAGGCGTTCTTGAATGCCAACAGGGCTTTTTAGAAAGAGAGCATCCAGACTCACTCGCTGCTTTCTTTCGAAAAATGACTTGATTTTTCGAAAGTACTGCTTGCAGTCTAGACGCTCTTTTTCGAAAGAGGGTTTTTCGAAAGATACTTCCGAAAAAGCCTCTTTCGAAAGAGGCTTGCAGTCTAGACATAGCCTAAGGGAGTGAGGGGAAAGTACTTGCATTCCGTGCATGCCCCTCACTCCTGGTATGCAAATACTTTCCCCTCACTTCCTGAGAGTCCGGGGAACGGGATGAAAAGCTAGATACATCCTAGTGCACATGGCTGCTGCCCCCTCCCCGCCCCACACTCACTGTCCTGAAACTCTGCTCTTGCCCATAAAGCTTCCATCCCAATTTGGCAGATTCAATGGGTTTAGTACTTAGATTCTGAATCCCATCTTTTAATTCAACACTGCTGCTTGGAACAGTCATTCCCAGTGTTTTGTAAGGTGACTCATCATCTGCATTTTGCCTTTTTTGCAACTCACCAAGGATCCAGAGAGAAGCCCAAAACCAAAAGCCAACATTCTTCTCCCGGCCACACCAAGGAAGCACTGATCACCTGCAGCACCTTCCTACACATTGCACTGGGCCAGAATTATGGTTCTGGTACCAGATGGGAGACACGGGGTGAGGGAGGCACAGGATGGAGAGCTAAGTGGTCCCACAATCACCTCACAATGGTGGCTGATGTCCTCCCAGGTTGCATCCAGCTCTCCCCTTTGGGCATTATAACCTACACATGGGTCTCATCCCGTGTCAGATTTGACCCTGAGTGGCACTATGACCCCATAAACCAGGACATGATGCCGAGAGTGGGGAGCTTTGACCAGCCCTGCAGGACAAGACAATCTACTGAGGGTAGGATGGGCTCACTCTCCAGCCTCCATTCCCACTGCCACCTCTCCACATGGGTACACAATCCATCAATAGTCTCCTGTTTGGGAAACATGACTTTAGAAGATAATTACAGACATTTACATTACAAAAGTATTTTTCTAACATATCAGATGTGCCTGTCACTTTGTGCATAGAATTATTTTTGTTTAAGATAAATGTGAGTCACCACCACTTGATAAGCAGGCACCACTACTGTGTGATGATGTTTTTGCAGAAAAACAAACACACACACACACATTCAGCCTCCTTTCAATATGTTGAAAAAAACACTGCACCACCCTCTCCTTGGTTAATCTCCAGGTCCTACACCCAACAAGAAAAAACTTATTAAAACACCTTCTCTCTGCCCTTTTATTTTTAGCTATACATTCAAATTCCAAGAATTCTTGCAATTGTAGTTTCTATTCAGAAATAAAAATTCCTTATGGAGCATTCTATTTTATTGAGTAAAGTGATCATCTCCTGGGTGATCTTCAATTTCATTGGAAGCCAAAGACCCTTTTCAGATATATACAATCAGTTTAAAAAAACCAAACAAAGCAGCAATCAATGCTCAGCTACCATCCCAACCATACATATTAACCATAATATGCTCTTCTATTCCAGCTGCTTTGCACAACATATAAGCCCTCAGTGATTATTTCCCAGTCTTATCTACAGATAGTTTAAGACCCTAAATTGCCCCACCCACCATGCACTTTGGGCTAGATTCAGAAAGTAACTTGGGCATTGTGACAATGAGCATTATGGCACCTATATTTATAAAAATCACTAGGATTCATAAACCAAGGTTAGGCATTATATATAATGAACACAGAGAAATGGGCATCCCTAAATGGGATTCACAAAAGCCAGAATGATGGATAGCTCCCTAGCTAAACTAGCCCATGGGAGATGCCAAGGTAAGAAGCATGGGTTGAGCCTCAGCTGTTGTCAGAGATAGGCAAGTCAATCTAGTTGACAGGGAGGTACATTTCTCTGTTTGTGATTGTCACCTGCATGCCCTCTCTTGGTGTTAAGCACCTATACCATTAGGCAAGAAGCTGAATGGGGAAGAAGAGAGCAAGGAGGACTTCATAGCTTTTAGTCCAGTTGTCAAGGTACTCACTTGGGGTAATTACAGTTAGAGCCCTGTGTGGATACAAATGTCTATCTGTGGATGAGGATAGGCGCAGAGAGATATCAGCATCCGCTGATCTGCAATGTTCTCTTCCCAAGAGATACTGCTGCTTCTGGGAGCCAGCAACCCACATTGGCAGCTCCTCCCAGCAGCGCTCCTGATCAGTATTTGCAACCATATCTTATGTGCATTTAAACGATCAGTCAGTGATTACAGCGTTCTTGCACATCTCCTTTATGCTAGAAGACATGGACCGGAATGTTATTCAACCACTTGCTGGGAAGTTTTCCACTACAGAGAATTAAATTGAAAATGTTTGTCATCATCACCACTCCTTCATCACCATCTGCTGCCATTGCCTTTCCACCTTTCATCATCTTTAGGATTGTCAGGATCTTCTCCTTGGTGATGGCTTGTGAGAATGTTTGTACATCCTCCCTCAATGATTGCTTTGCACTCTTTTCATTGAGCAGTTTCTCATAAATCTGCAGACACCTCCAAATTTCACCAGTATGCTTCTGATTTCATCTTTGACGCACCTCAGAGCGTCTTTGTCTAATCTTGTTAGTTTACATAGGGGAAAAATTTGGGGTTCTGAGGGCCATTGAACCAAGCTGTAAATCCTGTATATGATGGAAATCTCTTACAGGATGACAGGGTTTCATTATAAGAGATGAAGGCAGAAGACTTAACATGAGAAGGGGATTCACTCAGGGAGACCAGAAAAGGGTACAGAGGTTCAGGGAGCCTTGTAACTGTGACATTCCTGTTGAAACATTGTTAATCATTTAAAACTATTTCTTCACAACAGCTGCTGGGAACAAAATAGCTCTGAAACAATACAATAAATAAATAAATGATAAAGTACTTCTTCCTTGTGGCTGAGAGATCTGAAGTAATAACTGAAAGATATCTACTCATGCCTGAGATTTGCTTATTCCATTAAAATTTAAACCTGATTAGATTGAACCAGTCTGGATTTATAACCCATCAGCAAGACAAGAGGGACTTTGACATATTTCTCTTCAACACGTTATTGGGATTTACATTTCACACTATTCAATTACATCTGTATTAAAATGATTGAGCACATCATAAATGGAAAAAGTGATTAATAATAATGGTAATGAAACCAATACAGAATTAAGAACATCACAAAGAAAGAGTCAGAAAATCAAGAAGGCTATCTATGAACTAGTTTAAAGGGGAAAATATCTTTTTGTTCTTGTCTACTTAATCATTGCACTAAGTAACAAGATGTATACGACAGACCTCTTTACTTTAAGAGTGCATTCAAATTAAAAAACACCTGGAAATAGTTTTGAAGTTTATACTCATATTGTACTCTCCTGCTAGAATGATTTTCTGATGATACATAGCTCTCAGAATCAGTGTTTTAAGTAGAATTAAGCAAGAAGCAGTATTTCCATCCCACAAATAACATCTTCACAAATCAGAAGGAAAAATTTAAATATCAGTTTCTCATTAACTGAAAATTTGGGGGAAAAAAGGTTCAGATCGATCAAAAGGTTTTGTTTTGATTTGAAATTTGATTTGATTTGTCTTAAATTTCAAAACAAAAAGTCATTTCAAATCAGAATTTTAAAAATGTGTAAAAATGTAACAATTTTGAAATTTGAAATCAATATTTAGTCAATAAAATTGTCAAAACTAACCTTGTCCCACAAAAAAAAGAGTTTGATTTTGACAAAACAACATTTGTCAACCAGAACTTTTTGTTGACGAATTTCCAGCCAGCTCTCATTTTAGTAGTGGATGAGTTTACAAAATGATTTGTGAGAAGTAAAAACTGAAGCTGACGCTTAGACTTTTTCAAGTATATTGCAAAACTAAATTAAAAAGGAAAAGTATGATATAAATTGACACCCACAGCTCTGACTGAGTTCTACGCACCATACCTATGCTAATTTATACTCACTGAGAACTTGTCCTTCTATGTTTAATCTGTATTGGTACAAAAACAACACTATTAGATTTTACTTATTAAATTGTGTAATACTAATACATCTTTGAACTTTGGGGTTTTGTTTCTCTGTAACCTTTGACATGATTCCTTATATTTGCTTCAAGATCCAGATAAAAAAAAAGGTGTATATTTCTTTAGGAAAAAAGCTAATGTTACTGGAAGTGAATTGTAATGATAATTAGTTATTTCCTAACCATTTTATTTATGAGACATTTAAAAAATGACATGATAACCTTTTCATAAATTAAATATTTGAGGATGGCTGACAGCATATAGCCTAAAAGCTAGGTCCAAGAGTTAAAATAGCATGTGGACAGGACAACCAAAGGGAAGAAATATTTCCTAAATCCCAACAAAGTGAAGGGAGCTATAAATAAGACTGCAAAGCTCTCATCTGCCGTTACAATGTTGCTGCTTGTTGTACATCATTTTGTTCTTAGGTGTCTGTTGCTGGGTTAGAGTTTCTAAAATTAACATTGTGGTAGCCTACATAGGAAACAAAATGAATACCAGAAAATACTGTTGAACTTCTTATTTTTAATACCAACATATGTTTGTTATTTTTACACTATATTTCTGTTCCATGAAAATATTTTATCAGGGAAAATTTTTAAACAGATTTTAATTTCAGTGTGAAAATAGTCAGGCACAGATGTGCAGTCTTCAGTGAAACAACTGAAATTAGTAATAAACAGTGACACATTCAGCAGTTTTACAGAATTTTTGTGTGTCACTTCGTTTATGGTTGTTATGATCAGCATCACTGAAAACAGAAGAAAATCTTGATTATTGAGTATACAGCCAATAATAACAGAAATAAGGGATGCAAGTGAATGTGTTAAATTGATTGTGGCAATACATAACTTTATATAAAAAAAATGAATGTGCCTTTACAATAAATACAATTATGAAAATAATGGTTGACTATAATAACTTCAGAAAAAATTACCCCCTTAAATGTGTGTGTTTGTTGGGGTCTGATTTGTCATTCTATAGCACTAATGTAATGTGAATATGAACACCCATCAATTTCAATATAGTTGCACCAGGAAAAAAATGATGTAAGGAATGGAGAATCAGGCACAGTGACTTTTGATGTCTTCTAAATTCTAGTCTCCTGTGTAGCAATCAGATCTGCATGTGAAATCAGAAGAATGTGCCCTGATGCTCAGTAGGTTCAGAGGAAGGAGAAAGGGACATTAAAATCCATGACAGCACAAGAATAAGATGAAAACATGAGCAAAAATTAGGATTGTTTCATGGAGCAGAAGCACCTGCTACCCTTAGGCTAGAATATGGCAGTGTGAACTGTAAAACAATCCCCCTCCTATTGCTAGACAGCTCTTTACTGAACTCACTTCAGAGACACCTCCATAATACATCGTGTAGTCACGAGAGAAGCCCAAGGATTTTATTAACCTTGGTCTAAAGTTTATGAGAGTCACAAAATCTGAAGGTAGACTGGTTTCCGGTGGATTCTGACTTGTGTGAAACCTTGTCATACAGCAATGAGTACACCCATTCCAGTGTAAAAAAATAGATTGACTGGACATGCAAAAGCATTAAGTTCCAATTTTTGTTTTTTTGGGTGCCTCTGCAAATCAATAGATGGCTCTGATTTTTTGGGGGGAATTCGGTGATTCCCACATACTCCACAAGTCACAAATCAGTAAGAAGGTTGAGGAGGAAAATAGTCTCTGCACAGCTTTTCCTCCACTTTTGAAATGATTTACTTTGTTTCTTGATGCTACAATTTTGCCACAAGCTTTAAGCACCTAGTAAAACCCCTGGAGAATTTGGTGTTGTCACTAGTGTCAAACCAAGAAGGAGAATATCACATTTCATCAGTGGGTTTTTAACCTATTGCCCTTATATAAAAAAGCCTTTTCTCTGCTCTTCAGACTCCGTTGTATTTTTACAGGAAAGAAGAACATTAAAAAAAAGAACATAGACACTAATGCAGTGACTTAGTAAAAAAGGCTATAAATAAAAATGTATGAATTTGCAAAGATGGTACATTGGGAATGAATGTATTTTGTGCCTCTGGTGCAGCACAGAATGCTCAATGCAATCAATAATTATTCATGTGCTTTATGGACATTTTTCAAATTATTGTGGAACTGAAAACTGATGAAATCACTTCACATTTGCCTTTTTCTTTAAAAAAATAACATGAAAATACGTTCACATGAAAGGTTTCCAGCATCACATAGGATCATTTGATAGTGATTTCCCAATCTACACACTACTAAAATTTGGCACTGAAGTTCCATATCCTTAAATGTTGAGATCTACATTTTTTGCATAAAGATTTCCAAGATAGATGTGCAATCTATTGGCCCCTAGACTTGGATTTTGAAAGACTGAGTTCATGGTAGATAATCTCAAAGTAAGAACAAGACCTAATTAAGTCTGGAAGCTCACCCCAATTTGCTGTTGTTGGGACTGTCCTGTCAGCTATAGAAATTCTACAATGAAGGGCTCGGTGTCTTTAACTGTTATGAAGCACAAATGCATCAAAATGCATCAAAACATGGGCATCACAAGAAAGAGTACTGGAGATCACATAAATGTGACTAATCTCAGTCTAAGATGAGCCTGTGAAAATTTGATCCAGTATGTCAATAAAGGCAGTTAGTTTTGTTTAGAACATGATGTACTGTTTAGACATAAGTCTAGGATTCATGATACGAGGGTTCTGCTCCTGGCGCTGCCTGTGACCTTGATCTCTGCCATGACCTACTCATGTGATCTTGAGCAAGTCATAACACATTTCTGAGCCTTTGCCTCTCCTCCCAGCATTAGTCTGTCGTGTCTATTTAGATGCTAGTCCCTTTGAAGTTGGAACTTCACTATGTGCACTGCCTGACACACTGGGGCTACGTCTAGACTGGCATGATTTTGCGGAAATACTTTTAACGGAAAAGTTTTTCTGTTAAAAGTATTTCCACAAAAGAGCGTCTAGATTGGCATGGATGCTTTTGCGCAAAAAGTGCTTTTGCGCAAAAGCATCCGTGCCAATCTAGACGCACTTTTGCGCAAGAAAGCTCCAATGGCCATTTTAGCCATTGGGCTTTCTTGAGCAAAAAATTAAGGTGCCTGTCTACTCTGGCCCTCTTGCACAAGTATTCTTGCACAAGAGGGCTTATCCCTGAGCGGGAGCACAAAAGTATTTGTGCAAGAAGCACTGATTTTGTACATTACAAAGTCAGTCCTCTTGCACAAATTCAAGCGGCCAGTGTAGACAACTGGCAAATTTTTGCACAAAAGCAGCCACTTTTGTGCAAAATCTTGCCAGTCTAGACACACCCTGAGGGTCTGACAACAGATGGGACCTAGGCGCTACTGGAAGTCATGTAATAACATAAACACATTGAGAGATAGGCCTAATGCTGATGTTGCTTATTTTATAAATTGTTTAATGGGGCCTGTTTGTAAAGTAGGTTCAGCTACAGAACTGTGAAGAACAATAAATGTGTAAGCTGCTGATTTAAAGTGGCTTTTCTCAGTTCACCAAGAAAACCTAAATATTTGGCTGGAGAACCATAAACCTTCATCCAAACGCTATGGCTGCTGGCAGTTGATTTTCTGGCAACCAGAAAAGGCATTATTATTTATTATTATTATTAGGAAAATGGGCATGTACCCTCCGCCTCAGAATTTGAGACCTGGATTTAGTCCAATTTGTAAGTGTCATGCTGTGCATGATAAAAATGGATAAATGGAAGGATGGAAAAACAGCTCTCAGGTTTTATTGTTCCAGATTCTAGGGTCATAAAGAGATCCAAAACATGGAAAGAAAAAGTATGGGAAAATAGCAATGTCAATGTACCATAATTTAACATGCATTTTATATCACTTCATACTGGAATATTTTTCTTCACATAGCTCTCCCTAAGTAAAGAAGCATTTCAAATTCTCCAGTATACTTTTTTTTAAGTTGGTTATTCAACAGCTATATAACAACAAATAAGAGCAAAACACTTGCAGCTGGTCAGGAGCTCAGTATGTTAATATCAGAACACCATCACAGTTTGTCAACAAGCTATTGAGAAGTCTGAAAAGGCAACATTTTATGTTTGCTAGATACTACTGTAGCTGGAATTGAGATCAAGGCAATCTCGTGTGAAGCACATACATCTACACCGCACTCCAAACTCGAAATAAGACATGCAATTTGCGCTATGCAAATTGCATATCTTATCTTGAATCTATTTTGAAATAGGTTATTTTGAGATTTGGTGAATCTTCACAGCACCAAATTTCAAAATAATGTGCTATTTTGAGCCATCCCTTAATCCTTGTGCAACAAGGTTTACCGGGATGGTGAAATAGTGCACCTGTTATTTCAAAAAATATTTTGAAATAACTAGTGGCTTGTGTAGATGTGGGGTAGCTATTTTGGGATACCTTTGGTATCCCAAAATAGCTGTTCAGTGTAGACATAACCACAGTAAGGGTGCATCTACACTGCAGGGCTTAATTCAAAATAAGCTACGCAAATTGAGCTACATCAATTGCGTATCTTATTTCAAAATAGGGAGTGTCTACACAGCACTTATTTTGAAGTAGAGTACTCTTCCTCCAACTTCCCTTACTCTTTGTACAATGAGAGTTACAGTAATCGGAGCGAGAAGTCCTCCAGCTTGACAATATTTTGACACTATTTCGAAATAACTGCCTGCTGTGTAGATGTGGACTAAGTTATTTTGGAATAGCACTAGTTATTTCAAAATAGTGTTGCAATGTAGACAGGCCTTACCCTGAAGTCCTTACAATCCACATAGTGAAGACATGAAGACAACGTCAATATCCCCATTTTACATGTGGGGAAAAGAGGCACTGAGGAATTCCTGTCCTCATTCTCAAAAGATCTTTGAGTTCTTATCTGTCTCTTCAGGGGCAACTGACATTTTCAAAACTCTTGCCCTTTCCTAAAATCAAACACCCTGAAGCAGGATTCCCAAACTAGGCAGGGTAATGCCTGTCTAAAAATGGGGCCTAATCTTGTAAGTATGCTCAGGTCTGATACTTGAAAGATTATTACATATGCCTAAGACCTGATAGAAGGAGTGTCAGGGACATCTGTGGGCACATGGAAATATAAGGTGAACATGAGACAGCGATCAAGGGCGGAGGAGGAATGGATAGTTTTGGCTGCTAGAGTATGGAATTTATAAAGAGCTGACGTGATTTGGATGCCTAATCCAAGGAGAGGGCTCATGGCTAAGGATTCTCTGCTCTCCCTGCCCCTTACTCAACATTTCATTTCCAGGTAGCTGAGGGTGAACCTCTACTCAGCTTGCTGGCTTCTGAGGATCCCTATCTTAGGCTCCTCACTCTCCACACACTGTGTATGAGGAGCTTAGGCAGTGGGTGCTGCTGGGTTCACTATTTCAATGATAAGTGAAGCAAAGCCAAAGTACTGAGGAACTGATCTGAAATGATTTACCCCCAGGGTTTCCAAATCTGAGCCTAGAGCCTTGCTCCTTTCTCTTCATTACTTTTGGAGCTATAAAATCAAATAGAATGGAAAAAAGCAAGTCCAGGTAGAATTACAGTAGTTATATTTGATTCTGTGAACATTACATCAGGAGCATTCTGTGGAATATTATTAACAGAATGCCACTATGCTTGCTGAGAATTTCTCATGAGGTCAATACTCCTGAGAATACCAGAACTAATCTACCTTCCCCCTGAAGATAAAGATAGATAGGAATTTAAGTTGACTGTACCACATATTGCTATTCATTATGAGTGAATGGGGACTGCAATTCTAATCTTTCCAAGTTCACATTCCATAAAAAGCTAGCAAAGCACTTACTGATTTGTTTAGAAAACAGATGTGGAACTGAGAGATCATTTGTTTAGGTAACCAGTGGGAAAAGAGGAATGTTTGGCTACGTCTACACTGCACAGTTATTTTGGAATAGTTATTCTTAAATAGCTTATTTATAGCATGTCTACACTGCAGGGAAGCCTCACAATCAGTCTGATGCAGGCTTTCCTAATGTAGATGTGCTATCTGGATTTAGAGCCCTTAAATCGGAGGAATAACTTAGAATGGCCCTGGTAAGGGGTCATTTCGAAATAGCAGCAGTGGAGCATCTACATATGTCATATTTCGAAATAGCTATTTTGGAATAAGATTTATTCTTTGTAGAATGAGGTTTACAGAAGTTGGAATAAGCTGGCCGTCATTTCAAAATTATTTCGAAATAACACAATTGCTGTGCAGATGCTCCATAGTTATTTTGGAATAATGGATGTTATTCTGAAATAACTTTGCTGTGTAGACACACCCAATTTATAATTTTACTCTACTCCAGAAGGTGATGTGGAGTCTTTTCCACATTCTGTTTTAATTATTAATCTGTCAAAACACTGAGCTAGACCAGCCCACAAAGTACCTTAGTGGCACAAAACTCATCTCACCTTTAAATATTAGGTTCAGACACTGATATTTTTTCAAGGGAACATGCCAATCACGGTCCACCATCATTCCTTTAAATGGTATAATATTATGTGGTGCATGATGCACATACACACACACAAACACCATTTGAGAAAAAAAATGTTTGACTGCAGAGGCATGTGATAGATTAGGATTTCATATCGTATGTGTCAGACATAGTGTCAGATTGTGTGCAACAATAACAAGATTATATTTGGCCTGGTACAGTATCTCAGCATAATCTCTCCCACAACTCAAAAGATTTCAGTCTGATAATGCAGCACATGCATTCTCAAAAAATAATGCACATTGCTCTCCTCTTTATACCTAAATGGACCTTGTTCTATACTAGTTCTTTGCAGTCTGAGTGGCGGTTGAATCAGATTTCATGATTTCCTACAGAACCCTCTAGCTTGTAAGCACGATCAGGAAAACTCTTGGGCTGTGGCTAAACTGGCCAGTTTTTCCGGAAAATCAGCTGCTTTTCTGGAAAAACTTGCCAGCTGTCTACGCTGGCCACTTGAATTTCCGCAAAAGCACTGACTTCCTACTGTAAGAAATCAGTGCTTCTTGCAGAAATACTATTCTGCTCTTGTTCAGGCAAAAGTCCCTTTTGCGCAAAGCTTTTGCGCAAAAGGGCCAGTATAGACAGCTCAGATTTGTTTTCCGCAAAAAAGCCCCGATTGCGAAAGTGGCGATTGGGGCTTTTTTGCGGAAAAGCGCGTCTAGATTGGCATGGACGCTTTTCCGCAAAAGTGCTTTTGCGGAAAAGCGTCTGTGCCAATCTAGACGCTCTGTTCCGAAAATGTTTTTAACGGAAAACTTTTCTGTTAAAAGCATTTCCGGAAAATCATGCCAATCTAGACGCAGCCTTGCAAATTTCAAATGACAGCCTACAATTAAACACAGTTTTCAACACACCACAGTGCATCCACCATATGAACAGCACAAAACCATCATGAGCCCTGGTTCAGCAAAGTACACTAGCATGTTCCTAACTTCAAGCTCATAAATAGTTTCACTGGCTTCAGCAGAACAACTCTCATCCTTGAAATTGGCACATGCTTCAGCACGTTGCTGAAGCAGGACCATAATGTTCAGCCTCACTGATACCAAACATGCAGCTCAATTCATATTAGCATCCAAAAGCTTGGAGAAAGCATCTGCATTTATCTGAACCTTTCTCATTTTTAAATATCACTATATAAAACTTTCCCCATTATGTTCTATGTTGGGCTGTTGTAGGAAAGTTGTAAGAATTCCTCTCTTCTCTTATCTTAGTATTTCCTATTTATTATGGCTACAGCCAGGAAATACAGAAATACACATAAATAGAATAAAAAATAACTTTTTCCAAACCTCGAAATAGATTCTCTTTAGACTGGCTTTGTATCACTTCTTGTCTTTTATGTTTTGAAAGCTTAATTTTCCCATGGTTTATGACTGTTGAGTTCTCTCATAATTATTTCACTAGCATACAAGATGTGAATTCTAATTTACTTCTCTAAAATGTGCTTAAAATAAATATAGACCCAATGTTTTCTCATGGAAGATATTTTAATGTTTATAATTCTTTTTGCAAGGGTAGTAAGGCTTAAATGATATATGTCTAAAAAGGTTTATAGGTTAATATAATACCCTTTAACTCCAGAGATGTAACTAAGCTTAATAATTTTAATATATCATACCTCATTTATGGTCGATATTTCTTTTGCAACATATCAACTTGCCCAGGATGAAATTCATTCATGACATAGAAGAAAAGCACCAGTGAAGTCCTGCTAAGGAGCTATGATCAGGGTGTTCCGGTGGATATATGCTAACTATCACTTACTGAGGAGTTGCTCTCATGGCAGATTCAAAAAGCTCTTAGTAAAATGCCGTACCAAATATGGAAAATGTCATCCTTGGATGTATAAGCATGGCATTTTAACACACACAAAAGCAGGAAGGTAGTATTACCTTTGTATTTGGCATCAGTGAAACCATTGCCAGAATACTATGCCCAATTCTTGTGTTCTCAGTTTTCAAAGGATGTTGAAAAATTGGAAGGGGGGAGAAATGATCAAAAAGAGTGATCGGAGGTGATCAGTTTCTAGAAAATAGTAGGGATGTCAACATGTAATCGACTACACGATTAATGAATAAACCTGGGCTTATTGGTTGATCCAGTTGACCACACACACACCCTCCCCCCTTGCTGCCTCTGCTACAGAGGCAGTAAAAGGGAATGACGGAGGAGCCAGTGAGGAGCCACTTGGCTCCCCCTGCACTGCTGCCTCTCTATGGGTATGTCTACTCTACCACCCTCGTTCGAAGTAGGGTGGTAATGTAGGCAACCAGAGTTGCAAATGAAGCCTGGGATTTGAATTTCCCGGGCTTCATTTGCATCTTGCCGGGCGCCATCATTTTTAAATGTCCACTAGTGCGGACTCCGTGCGGACTCGAGGAGTAACAGTAGTTTGGAATAGGAAGCCTAGTCCGAACTACCTAGTCCATGCCGCATGTAGCCGCATGGCACGGAGTCCGCACTAGCGCACATTTAAAAATGGTGGCGCCCAGCAAGATGCAATAAAAGCTCACAACCATGGAAATGAACTTTTTGAGAATGTGAAAAAACCTAAACCACCCCATTCCACCAATGAGTTTTAGGAAATCCCTTTAGAAAAATAGAATTAGAAGTGATATTTAAACATTACATTCAATTGCTTCACTCCCTTCCACTCTCCCCTCCCCACAATTAGTTTTGTTGACACGAAAAATAAAGAAGAAATTCAGTTTTGGTTCCAAATGAAACAATTTTTTCATCCCAGATTTTTTGTTGATTCCCTGAATAAGTCCCTACCCACCCCTCCAACCAAACAAAAATAAGACCCAAAAAACAATTACTTACTCTGCTCTAATAAAGAGAGCCAATTGTCAGAAGCTGTAGTTAAACCAATGCAGACTAAAAATACTTTTTTAAACTGAATGGGTAACTATCTTTTGTAACAATGTGAGGATTATCGTAACAGTCCTTTGTGGCCTTAAAATCTATTATTTAGGAGAAAAGTTTCAGATGGTTAGCCATGTGGGTCTGTATCTGCAAAAACGAAGAGGAGTCCTGAGGCACCTTAGAGACATCGAGTGCATCTACACAGCAGGGCTTAACTTGAAATAAACTATGCAAAATGAGCTGCATCAATTGAGTAGTTTTTTCGAAATAGCTTATTTCAAATTTGGGAGCATCTACACAGCACTTATTTCAAAATAGAGCACTCTTTCTCCAACTTCCTTTACTCCTCGTGTAGGAGTTGGAGTAAGAAGTCCTCCAACTTGACAGTATTTTGATATTATTTCAAAATAACTGCCTGCTGTGTAGATGCGGACTAAGTTATTTTGAAATAATTTGCTGTGTTGACGTACCCTTACAGATTTATTTGGGCATATGCTTTATTTAGGAGTAGTTAGTGTTGAGAAGTGTTATGATGTATGATTACCCAAAACTCTTTATTAATATTTACCTTATACCACTTAGGTGAGATCACATTTATAACCCTTTGGTGATGGTGACATTTACATCACAAGCTGGGCATGCAATTTCACTGCTCAGCTACACATGCTGGTGCTAGTTGCAATCGAGTAGCATGGGCAACATTGGTGGAGGCGTGGTTTAGCCATTCTGAGTACAAACCTGCTTGAAACTAGTTGGCACATACTTGACAGGGCTAAGTCATAGCTCCATTGTACCTCACTGTGCTGCTGTGGCAGTTTACACTCGTGCTAGTTTGAAGAGAGTTATTAGAGGAGTATGTGTATGCGAACAGGGGGATCATGCCACTAGCTCACGTGCAGATGTAGTTTAACATGTCCCCTATGTATCATGCTGACTGCAGCTTTGGCGGTGAACTTCTTGTGAGACAGACACTCTCATCTGCTCAACATTCTGTTCATCAAAACCAGACAGTCACTTTCATTACCACATCTTAGAGGCCAAAGGTTTGCTTGCCTCTGTTGAAATAGTCTGCATGTATTTCCCAAACAATATGGTCACATAGATATAAGTATTCAAAAAAACAGCATGAAAGCATAGCTAAACTCATCTCAACAAAAGTCAGTCTATATAGATCCAGGTATATAGGCAAGAAATAAAAAATTAAATTCTTGTACTTTTGTGTGCTGTCTCAGCCTCTCATGGCTTGTAAATGCCTTAGCCAAACATCTGTTCCCCTCTCTGAGCTTTCCAAAATAGTAACACAGAGCCTCTGAAACCAAAAGGAGGGACTTCCCTTGATTTTTCATTCCAACACAGAAAGTGTTCTCTCATATTTAAGGTTTTAAAACTTAGAAGTACTACAGGAGAAGAATAAATGGAAAACAAGAACCAATGGGACATCCATATCAGCCCAATTCAATAGTAAAATGAAAAATAGATCACTTCTCTAAGCTACAAAATCCTGATAAGTCTTCATATACAATCTCTCCAAGACCATCTCCATCCCAATTTCTAGTGCTAAAACTCTGGTCCAATATTTTCTCTCTCCACATATCAACTGCAGTATCCTTCTGCTCCCTGTCTTCAGTAAGAGCAGGCCTACACTATCGGGGAAGGTGCACATTTCCAGCTACATAAATAACATAGATAAAGTCAACATAGCTTAAGCCGAGCTAGGGCACCGTCCTCACTGCAGAAGGTCAATGGGAGAAGCACTGTACTGGTGCTGATAGAGGTGCCCTCAGTGTTTGATTTAGCGTGTCCCCACTAGACCCCTACACTGGAAGATCAAACACTGGAAGATTGACTGCTGCAGCAGCAGCCTTCCTGGCGACGTAGAAGTACCCACATATAACTTCCCTTCCCATCCATTCATAATCAGATATAGGAATATTTTTTTCACTTCTGATGACATCAATCCCCTTTTTCAAATCCTCTGAGATTTGGTAACTGCTGTACCATATGGAATATTCTGGGTATTTATTAAACAGTGTGACTATGTCTAGACTGGCATGATTTTCCGCAAATGCTTTTAATGGAAAAGTTTTTCCATTAAAAGCATTTGCGGAAAAGAGCATCTAGATTGGCACGGCTGCTTTTCCACAAAAGCACTTTTTGTGGAAAAGCGTCTGTGCCAATTTAGACGCGGTTTTGCGCAAGAAAGCCCCGATCTCCATTTTCGCGATTGGGGCTTTTTTACGCAAAACAATACCGTGTTGTCTACACTGGCCCTCTTGCGCAAAAGAATTTGCGCAAGAGGGCTTTTGGCCGAACGGGAGCAGCATAGTATTTCCGCAAGAACACTGACAATCTTACTTGAGATCGTCAGTGTTCTTCCGGAAATTCAAGCGGCCAGTGTAGACAGCTGACAAGTTTTTCCGCAAAAGCAACTTGCCAGTCTAGATGCAGCCTGTATGTTTACCACTAAAATTCTAAGAAAAGTATTGGCTTTGGTGAATGATAATGGTAACTACACACTTGAAGAATAGCGTAGCAATCTGCATGGAACTAGGAAGGAGAGAAAAATTTGTAGATGGCATTAGCATAAACCATTCTATGTGCACATGATTAGAAACCTGGCTGCAGCACCCTAATAAGTAGTTCTCTTAATAATGATCTAGTTTAGTTTTAGAAACATGGAGTCATTATGTGATTACTTGCATTATGATACATGAAACAACAAACAATAAAAGATGTAGTTTGAAGACGTATTTCCATCAGGAAAGGCTAGAGGATTTTTCCCCCTCTTCCGTAGCATATTTTGTTTGCCATAGACGAACCAATGAGACTTATAAGCCAATCAATAGATTCAGGTTCCCTTGCATAATTTAGTGTGAAATATGTACGTTATTTTCAGACAAAGGCTAAAATGGCTACTTGAAATATTTGACAATGTCCTTTATACTCTAAAGAATGTCTGAAAGCCAACAAAAGCAAATAAAGAAAATTGTTGTGAAAATTCATTCATATTTCAAAAGCAAATTAACAGTTTTATTTCTAAAATGAGACATATTGGATCTGCCGGACCCTTTTCCATATCACAAATCAGGTGAACATAAGTATTCGAAACTGGAATGCATTTAGGGGTTTTAACCACAATTAGACAGCTGTAGCTTTAAATGTAGAAAATAACTTAACTTGTACTGCTATATTAATACTCTGAAAATCTTTATGAAAAAAAGGGATTTACTTAGAAATAACATTTCTTCCAGGCAGAAATGTCTAACCCATCTCTTGCTCAGTATTCCTTTGGCTGCCCAAATGGCATTAATGGAGGCATGATTTTAATAAAGTTAATAAGAATACACACGGACTAGCTTGCCAATGCTGTAAAATGTAAATGCTTTCAGCCCTCATACCTGAATCCCTTCATGTTTATGTACCTTTACCAGCTGGTGGCACTTTATGCTTATTTAGTTCCTGTAAGTGGCCCCCTAATTACCAAATGGTTTTGACATCTCAGCTGTAAAATGAGACAAGGAGCAAGTATTTTTAATGAATTTATGCTAGAAAATGGCACTCCACAAGGGAATGTTATAAGCCCGTTATTATTCAATAGCATGATTGATGAACCTGTAAATAGACATTTGAATCATTCCAAAATAATGAAGAAGTTATTTATAGACATAGTTGTCATCAGAATAAGCTGTGGGTAGTGGGGGCAGTGAGGGGAAAGGAGAAGCTTTGATAGACATTGAGAGAAAAGATGCACTGGCATTAGTCCAAACTGAGGACACATTACATGTATAGTAGCTCTTGTTTTGGGTTTAGGGATGAACCACCAAACAGTTTATCACAAATAAAATCAATGTCAACTTTACTTACAAGACTGATGAACTGAGGTAGCTATTATTAATTTGGTTCCCTATACCAGATCATTCAAGTTACCGTGCAAGTTTCAATGTTTAGCCAGACAGTTTAATTATAAATTATAACTGAAAAGACACAAATAGCTAAGCAAATGGGGCTGAAGCCATGATCTTTCTTGCTATATAGATGGATCAGGGTCACTTTCCTTGCCTATGAAACTTCCAGGTCTTGGTTGCTTGCTCACCCGCAGTACAGTGGGATTGCATTTTGATCTGAGCAGCAGGATGCTGGCCAGTACTTTTTTAGCACTCTCTTCCAGCTAAGTCATGGACAGTGGATTTGGAAGTGCACATGATTCCCACCTTTTTGGGCAGAGAACATGCAATACGATAAGCGGCCAACTATATATAATTTTTGTAATATGATGAAAATAAAAAGGTTACTGGCACCAAGGAGTATGCACAATGTGAAAAGAATGTTTGCTGGTTTTGGCATTTTTATATGAGGGAGGATGAGCATATCAGATAAATATTCAATTTGAGGCTGTAGTTGCAGATCTGTAGTCCATACAGATCTTCTCATCCTTACCATCTGCTCTTCCAGCCTCTCCATCTGCCTGGTTTGCACTCCTAACTACTCCCTTGACTATCTGCTGGGGTTATCAGACCTCATCACCTTCTCTGGCCCTCTCCACTTTGAATAAACTGTCAAGGCTTTTTACAATAGCTCTCAGCTACTAGATTGGATTTCTCCAGTGTGCCATTGTTTTTTCCACATGCCTTCAGTATTCCAGGCCTTTTCCTAGATTTTTCTCAATCTTTTCCAGAGTTCTATATCTCTCCTCCACTTTCCTCCAATGCTCTTCAAATTGTCTTACCTAGCCTACCATTTCCTCACTGGATAACGTTTTAGCCTTCTCTCTGGTGAATTATCTTGTCTCATCAATCCTTGGACCTGCTGGTCCTTTCTGATATTTGCAATCCCTCCTTTTAACTACCGATGTGACTTTCTACATTCTCTTCCATAGTCCCTGGGTCTTATCAATTGCACCCTCGACTCCACTTTTGCTAGAATTCTCAGCATATCAACCTTCCCTAGCAATATACACAGTCACAGTTTGGTGACAATCTCTGAAGGGATTTTGAACTTGACATTTCACTTTTGAAGGGATGCTGCAACTGAAGTCACAATATTCCTTCCTAGAGACACATGCCCCCTCTACTGTTTTGTTACCACTTTCTCAACAAGAGACATTACTTTAACCTAACATATGTTATTGCTATCTTGTGTGTGCTGTTGATTAGAAGATGTATTCTGCAATGATACAGAGATATAATGTTTATTCTGTGAAGTCATTTACCAAAATAGAAGAGCCTGCTGCATCATTGCAGAAAATTTCAAGTCAGACCTTACACAAGTTACAGAATATTCTTGCCATTACTGAGATTAGTATATTGTTAATCGGCTGCTTTTCTGACGCATCATAACAGTGCTGGGAAACGGGCAGCCCACGGGCTGCATGCAGTTTTTTGTGACCTGTGAGACATTTTGTTCACCATTGCCCATGCACGGGATTGCCAGATTCAACAGGTTTCTGTCTATGTAGTTTTTTCCAACCAGTATTACTAAAGTGACATGTATGTAGAGCAAGAGCATGTGAAGTGAGCTGCATACTGATTCCATACAACATTGACTGCAGAGCCGTGCGATCCTTCTGCATCCAATCAAAGTGCTGCTACGGTTCAATCGGCGCACACCACAAATTCTAGGTATGCAAGTGCAATTACTAAAACTACCATATCCCGGGAGACTATCTTGGTCACAAGGCTATGTTGCCCATCGCTGCATCATACATTGAGACAATCCATTCCCTTTTACCATGCGTCATGACAAGCATCTGATGAAGTGGGTCTTTGCCCATGAAAGCTTATGCTCCAATAAATCTGTTAGTCTATAAGGTGCCACAGGACTCCTTGTTGCTTTCATAGGGAAAGCATTTCCCCAAATGATATAACATGTTTTCCAAGCTCTGCAGTTTATTTAAAAAACAAGTCCATAAGGTTCTCATTCTTAATCAGGCATATCTATGCATAGTTTACTGTATACACTGACTTTTTTTTCTAAGAAGCTCTCTAATTGAGCCATAAATTAAAAATCCCACCATCATTTTTGCACTAGATCAAGAAGAACTTGATCTAAAGCTCTCTCCCAACTAATTCCAAACAACCTCCAGTCTGTTTAATATAGAGATGTAATTAAAAAAAAATCTTTAGAGACAATCCAAAGCCCACTAAAGTCAGTGGCCATTTTACTTTAATAGGCTTTGGATCAAGCTCTTCTAGAAAAACCATCTCTCTCTCTCCAGACCCCTTCTCCCCCTTAACAGTATATCAACTATACAAAAATAATCAAGCAACATGAAACTGTAATATTGGTAAATATCCTTGCAGTCAGGCAGTGATTATTTCACTAATGTGAATTGCTCTTTTGGCATATGCATCTCTTTATGTTATCTTTCTATATAACTACATTTGTGGAGTTTATGGTATTGCTGAGTTGCCTGTGTACAGCATGAATGGCTGCTTTGAGTCCATCGATACAGTGAAACACATAATTTAAAACAATCCATATTTATATACACAGACACACACACAAACACACACTTTTATATATAAATAGGGCTGTAATGCTCAGAGCAGAACATATGAACATTCTGGGAACTGAAGGAAGTGGTTTTAGCAATCTAAGTATCAACAAATTGTTTATTCCCTTGCAAGTTGGACTGCTGGAGAACATATTTAACTTACATCATTCCTACTGTTTCCCTCCCCATCAAAGAGATGATTATTTATGCAACAAGCTGTAACTGGGGAAGCAGTTTTCTCTGAAATAATCACACCCTTGAGACATTACGAGGCACTGAGTTCATTACTCAGAAAGAAAAGTATCTTTTGCTCTGGAGAAGATGGAGCTGGAGTTCAGAATACTGACTGCAGTTTCTGCTGAACTGTGTGGTTCACTTAGATAGATTAATATTATTCTTTAGATCACTCACCTCAACCATTCAGAATGTTCTACTAGCTCAAGTAACTTTATTAACCTCCTGAGTTCCTCTACGTTTGCACAAAGTCACTCTTTTTGAAAGTCAGGCCCATTCATTTAATTTTAATAGCACTGGACCAGCGGTATATATCCGAAAGGTGTGTTGTTATTAATACAGAAGGAAAAGAATCTTCAGGAAGTCCCAAAGCAGTGAGAAGTTAAGAATATGACCAGTCAAGAGATGTTATTCAATTATCTAATGAGAACAACATAGGTCGGATGATGAGAGGATACACAATAGTCCCACTACAGTGCAAATGCCTAATGCTAATTACCTGAGAAATCTTTACTTTGTAATTCACAATGAAATCTATAAGTGGTACTTTTGGTTCACATTCCCATTGCACCTTCTTTATGCTAAAGACACATCAGAACATGATGGATCGTGACACATACACCACAATGTATTGCAAATTTAATTACAGTTAGAAATGTTTTGGGGCTGGCAAGAGTTGATTGTAACAGAGTTTTGAGAGGCTGTTTGGAAAAGGGAGCGGGAGCTAGAAGTGTAAATGGGCCTCTTAAGCACAAGGGAGATTATTTCACATTTCGGTGGAGGAGTGATGGATGGAAACTCCCACTGATTTCATCATCACGCCATTAGCTTCATTATGCAACCAAGTTTTTGGGATGTGTGTTCCATATCAGCTACTCTTTCCTACTTCAAAAACACAAGTAGCTATGAAGTTGTCTTAACTGTTTATCTCAGGATTCCCCCGGTTTCCTCAATGGCACAATGCTGCTGAAGTGACTATTAAGGCCCATTCTAGTGGCGACAGCATTCATGCCTATAGGTTTTCTTTATACACCATTGATTATAAGATACCCAGCAGGAATACAGCATGTCCTGATTCACTTCTAAGCATGCAGAACGCATAGAACGAGTCAAGCGGACAAAATACACATTCGCATCAACAAAGTGGTAATGCAGCTACAGGGTAGCTCAAGAACCCCTGGGAATATCCACATGTGCAAAACCATCTACTATGTGTATGTAAGTACCTAAAATAGATACTGTGGCATTTGCTTTCCAGTAAAAGTAGTAAGAGTTCACTCAACTGAATACAGTGAGTGGGAAAATCAAATAACATTTCCTTTATTGCAGTGTCTCTGCATAAGTAGATTAATCTGAAATGGTGAACCTACAGTCATATTAGGACACGGGCCCTATTTCTACCCTTTAAAATAGATCATGACACTTTGATAGGCATTATAATAGAAAGAGACTCGCAATCACTAGTGGTAGGAGAGAGAGACAAAGACAACAGATTTTGGGGGTCAATAAAGTACAGGTTGAACCTCTATGAACTAGGACTCTCTGGTCTGGCAACATCCATGGTCTGCAATGAGCATGGATGTTTTCAGACCAGATAATCCTGGTGGAGCGCTGGTGCCTAAGAGCCCTGCAGACTGAGGCCTGCAGAGTGAACTGCAAGCAGGGCCAGGAGCCTAGATTGCCACAGCTGAGAAGCTAGACATGCCCCAGGGGGGCTGCCTGGCAGGGATGGCAGCCTTGCACACCGCAGCGGGGCTGCTCAGCTGGGCTGCCCAGAGTGCCCCAGCTGGAGTGCCCAGAAGGGCTAGAAGCCTAGTGTCCCTCAGCAGAGCTGTCTGGAGGAGCCAGGAGTGGTGTACTGCGGTGGGGTTGCTCGGTGGAAGGTGGGAGAAAGGCACACTGCAAGCCGGGTTGCCCGGCATGGCAGACAAGAGGGGAGGGGGAACCGGGAGGGCAGCAGGGCATGTGGCAAGTCTAGCGCTGGGTGGTGGGGTTTGGTAGCAGGGGAACCAGATATGACCTAACCTGGTCTGGCAAAATTCCTCATCTGGGACTGGTCAGGTCCCGAGGGTGCTGGACCAGGGAGGTCCAACCTGTAATACAACTCTTCCCTTATTTGTTTGAGTGGAAAGTGAAATAAATATAATCAATTGTCTATGTGCACGATGATGCTACCATAAGAACAGCCATACTGGGTCAGAGCAATTGGTCATCTAACCAATTATTCTGTTTTCTGACAGCAGCCAATGCCAGGTATTTCAGAAAGAAAGAACAGAACAGGTTATCAAATGATCTATACGCTTTTGCCCATTCCCGACTTCTAGCAAACAGAGACTAGTGATGTTGTCCCTGCCCATCCTGGCTATAATAATTGATGGGCCTATCCTTCAATAAGATCTCTTTCTGGATAAGTGACCAACAATAGCCAAAAAATCACACCTGACTTACTTTTCAGTAGACCAACTGCCCAAGTTATCGTTTAGTTACACATCTTGCTTCCTTTCTCCGGAGGATTTGCACAGTGGCTATAATTAAATAAAATAGCCACAAATCATTTTAAGCACATAGAGTAGATGGAAACATTCTTCATCTGTAATTTTTGTGGCAAATAAATAGGTCTAAATAATGCTGACCCTTGTTTTCCTTTTTATACATCGTGTTTTCCTTCTGGTTTCAATGAAGCAGAGCACCAGTAGAATTTCTCATTCTTTAGATTGACATGTTTTCTTTTAATATTACTTTTTAAAATGTAGCTTCAGATTCATTAACTTTGTCCTTTTCATTTTCTCTCTATTCTTTCATGTGTACCTAGCTCTTCTAATATAACTGTGGAAGGTTGTTTCCCCCTACCATGATTTCACAAATACGCGACTGAAGGCTTCCCATGACATTTCTTATGGAGAAGTCTTCAGAAATGATTAATAAGAAGTTTAATTTCCTAATATTACAACTCTCATAAGCCAGTTTTAAGTATCTGCCTTCCAACACTCCCATAATTAACATTCTACTTCAAAGACATACATGGGGCAAATGATCTTTAAAAACTCGACTGTTCCAGTAGGATCGCTCATATCCTGAAAACTAAATATATTACTTCTGGGAATAAAGCAACCGTCTGTTCTTGAAAAATTGTCACGGACAGAAGAGCAGAATGAATATTCTTTAACATTAACATGCTGTGCTCTTCATGTCTCTGAGAGCACATTCATTTATTGTGCCAATTAATGCATTTATTGCCTTTGAAACAAATTTAGATCTATAGGACAATCTATCTAGCTCAACATTTAGTAAATTGTCAGATTACTTCCCCAAATTGCTGTATTATTTACGTGTTCCGTGCATTTTAACCATCACTTCCGAGGGGGAAAAAAAGACCTGCGGTTTATCAAGGAACAATCATTGTTATTGGAAATAAGGATGAAAACGCACCTTGCAGTCTTTGTACAAGACATCTCTTAGTGATGGCATTAGCAGAATGGCTGATTGGATCTCTTCAGAACACAAAGCAAGAATACCTCACTTATATACCCAACAAATGATGAATAGGCTTTTGGCTGGAATGGATGTTCTGGGGGACTCTTGAATATATACACAAGGTCATTGGAAATACTTAAGATAAAATTAATCTATCTCCAAAGCAGATATAGATTTCAAAGTGCTAAAAATGCCATCTCCCATGCACAAGAAATATTGTGTAGAATGTGCTACTGGAACAATTTATTGATATGGAAATCCCATACTCATGAGTAGTAAATGAAGAATAATCTGGAATCTACACCTCCAGTTTAAAACAGATGTATCATTTCTTCTCTGCAGTGCCTATTGCAATAGGGATGCTGTTTATAACTAGGACTACTAATCCTCCTTCTAAGAAGAGTAATTTCTCCTAAATACTATTTATTATATATCCATTTATTATGTATTTTAAAACTAGCTCTATCCAATTAACATGTTACTAGCAGTTTCTGATGAGGTATAAGACTAAAACCACCTCAATAAATGATTAAGAAAAATCTCCAAAATAAAAATAATTTGAGATAATAAATATTAAATATACCTTTCCTTCACCCGTGAATCTGCCATATAAAAAAGGCTTTCTGCTTTAGCAGTCTGCACTGCTTGCTGTCATCTGATTTTTAAAGTTCTACTTCCCTACTGCTCTACTAAATAATCAATATATTTCTTTTCTTCTGTAATAGTTGATCTCTTCTTTGCCCTGGCTGTAATATCATGATGAACTCTTCCTTGTTGGACTTGGCTTTCATTTAATTCCACCTAATCAAACCAAATGATGCTAACTCACGCTGAGCCTACCAAAGGGATTCTAGTCAATCATAGATCATTCCAAACACAGGAGATAGACTTAATCCAGGTTCAAACTGCTGTTCTCAATCCTTGTGCCCTGAAAAGCAAGAATTTGTAACATGCACCATTCCAAAATTCTCTCAGCACATGCCCTTTAATAAGAGACACGTTAACAATATTAAGAGTTATACAACTGTTACATATTAATAAGAAATCCTTATAATTTATTTTTCAATATTTGGAATTGTGTCTTTAAGACATCAGTAATGACAAGCATTAAGCCTAAATCTAACATTGTCCAGAGTAAAATCTATGACAGATGTCCACTATAGTAACTGCATAGTTTAGAGAGTTTTGCCGTTTTAATTAATTTTATAATTTCTGCAGTCAAATCCACTGCTGTTCTCCTCCTATGTGAAGAATTTTTACTTTTGCCACGAAATAGAAGCAATGTTACTTCTTGGTTACACAAGCTGATGGATGACAAACACTCTAGTTGTTCAAGGAAAATTAGTAAGCTTTACTGTCTTTTCTGTCTTTATGCAGGCAAATTAATTCCCTTTGTCTTTAATATAAAAAGGTATTTTTTAACTAGAAATCCAATACAGTCAGTTTGGTTCAGAAATAAGTCAGGCCAAATGCCACTTAGGCAGTCCCATTGAAACTAGTATGAGTTTACTAAATACATCTAAGGAGCAGCATGTGCTGGTGAATGGAGCATTACAATGGAGTTTGGGACACCTGTGTTCTATTCCTAAGACTGCTATGGACCTGCATTGGAAACATTTTTAATATAAGCAGTCTCTACCCTGCAAAAAAAAGTGTGCTTTTGTACAATCTTACTGCAGACCCAGCTCCACTGTTGCTTTTAGCTCAATTTATCTTGTTGAGGTAAACTTCAGGTGACAGTTTAAGGTTGACTTGGTGTAGCTATACTCACATATAGATAATGTTATGGTGAACATTAGCATGATGCCTTGTTTTCACAAGGGTTTTATGTCAAGCTGGGTATTTCATGGTACATGCTTTCATTTGGAGTGAAGACACAGACTGTGTACATGCACACAAATTATTGTATTACCCCTTTAATGCAAGGAGGCCCTGGTCTCAGAGCTCTTGTAACAGAGAATAATAAATGAATTATTTTATTGTATCTTTTCCCCCAACAAAATTGTATAAATCAGTAACACTAACACATGATGTTAGAAAAGTACTAACACTAAAAAAAAATAAAGCTATGAATCCTCTAGGATTTAAATGTTAATAATCAATGTAGCAAAGTATGGGAGAGAATAGAAAGATGTTTATCTCTATGATATTACAAGCGGAGCCACACTAACGAAGAAAGGCTGAGGTCAGCATTATTTCTACCTTGGCAGGTGAAACATCAAGAGATTTTGAGTCTGATGCAGAAGCAAATAATAAAAGAAAATATGGATGGGGCTGTTTATTTGAAATCATGCTGTATAACCAAGCAAGAATGCACATGAAAGTTTTTTTGTTTTAAAGTAAAGATCAAAGTTAGGATCCACAGCTGAATTAACAGGATTCCAAGTCATATGCACGTAGGGAGTTATGAAAATCACTTAGAAAAGACAGACTAGTATACAGCATTATGAATCACAATGCAGGAATATATATGAGCCTAAGATGCCATTGGTATTTTCAGGATGAAAGTAAAATGAATAGAGATGTATATGAAAAGGATTGAGATAGATTGATGCAAACATGTTCTGGTGCTTTGTGTAACAAAAGTGCACCAGATCTAGATGGAATGCGTCTCAGAGTATTGAAAGACAACCTGCAGCTACAGAATTAAGTATGTGCTGAGAAAATTCATTTTAAACAGAAACAGTCTAGAAGCTGGATCTGAAGGCCATTCATGTCAATGATTGAGAGTTTTTCCATTTACCTCAACGATTAGGACCAAGGAATAAAAACTTACTGTGAACTACAGGTGGCATAGATTACAAGTCTGATGAATATGAAAATGTCATTTTGTATAGTTGTTCTCAGTGCAGAACCACACTTTATATCGCCAGCAGGCATTGGCTAATACTCTATTCCATAGTGCAAAAAAAAAATCTTTCTCTTGGGAAATTTTAGGATATTAAAGTTCTAGCACTTTTCATAGGAAAATATATAGCAAAAAGGACAATTGTGACCACCCCTTTGAGATAAGCTTTTACAGGAGGAAAGAGAAGGCACTTGGGTGCCAGAGCATGAAATAACATGTGAGAAATGGTTAGCACTAATAACTCAAGGTCTTAAACACTTTAATGCAAGGAACAATGCCTATGAATGCATATTTCACTCTATTACAAAATTTACTGCTGAAAAGGGGATAGGAAAGATTGGGATCTGGGCAAGATTTGTACCTACTGCATAGCTTCCAATGGCAGTACCCACATGGAAAACAAAATGCTTGCAGTTTAATTAGAGGATAGCTATTGCTACATATTTAAGAGCCTCATTGTGTCTAGTCTCTTAGCATGAAATCATAATCCATCTAGAAGAATTCAGTCTGTGCAATGGCAGCCATTAGATTGTGACCTAATCTAAAAAGGGGGCATGAAGACTGAAATCACCTGGGCAACAGGTGATTCCACCACTGAACTGTGCTTCAGCTTGTTTGCCTTTGATTTCCTTGGTTGAGCTACTGTCAGGCACCTCTTTTCCCATTTTACTCCTATCCAAGGATTCTCATACCAGGGGCACACTTAAATAAGTCCATCATTGGAGTAGAAAACCTGTATCAAAGGCACGAAGATAACAGTGGAGCCAACTAAAAGGAAAATATATAAATGAAATAGAAAAGATCTGCTAGATCAGATCATTCACACGGCCTCAAAAGTGATGGAACTTGGGGAATGCAGATCCCAGAATGCATGAAAAACATCAAACTACTATAAAGACCCTAAGTGAAATACAAAAGCTACCAGAGGGAAAGAGCCCAGATGACAGGTCTTATGAATACCAGAGAATGTAATGAATTAGGAGACCAGAGCGATGATAGAAAAAAGTGCAATAAAGGAGGGGAAAGAAGGGACTTTTGAAAGGATTTGATTTAACGGGATTTGATTTAACAGGAGCTGAGAAAGTTTAGAACAAAACTAAAAAGTTGATAAGTTTAAAAGTTGAGCTACTGCACAAAGTTTTATTATTTATTTTTAAAGAGTAGAAATACATGTTATCCAGAATTTTATAACAGGAACTAAAATTTGTGAAAAGATAACTAGGAGAATATGAATGTTAAGAAGGAAACCAATCAGCACATGAAATAGAATTTAAGCACTGACTAAGCCTTGTGTTATCTAGTCACATGAGTAAGTTACGTCCTAAAATGAATCGGGAGGATACAGGATCTACTATCAAAAACAAGTATACCTGCAGAATATGTTAATGCAACTCCATATACAATCAGTATATGGAACAAAAGGCACCGTGGAACAGCTGGAAATGTTGCTGTGGGCAGGGTACCAAGGTGTCTGAAGTTGCACGCTTCAAAGAGCCATGAATTAGTCTTCTACACAGAGTGCTTATCATGGGGGGATGGTTCCTTGGCCCATTATTGGCAGACCATATTCCCCTAGCATATATACTATACATATATTCCTCTTCATACTATAACAAATTATTTTCAGTGTTATTTTAGGTATTGCTGAAGTTATTTTGGCATTTGCATGCTGTCATTCTCACTGGAGCTTTGCCAGTGATCTGCGAAGCAACTGATTGCACCTGCCAGTTTACTGAACAGATTCAGCAAAAATGAACACTCGAGAAACTGAACTCAAGCACTGCTAGCTTCTCTTTTCTTTATTTTTTACCCAGATGATTCATTTCTTCTTGCTCTGACATCAGCTGGAAGGCAGTAGGGTACGTTTCGGGCTCAAGAGGAAACTCACATTTTTTGTGTTTATATTGCTCAAAGAACCAGGCGTGCTGCTACATTACAGTGACATGATAGATGCTTTCCAAAATGTGCTTCAGACAAAAATAAAAGAAAAAAGAAAAAAATTGGTGTTTGATTTGTCTTCACACTAGTGAAAGAAAATGAGATAAGAGTGAGTGGAATATAAGTAGAACTAACAACATACCCTTTTCCTTAATAATTAAAATTAAATTAAAGTTAAATAGTTTCTTGTTAAGTTTAATTGGAAGTCTTGAAGGATTGTCAATTGATATAACATGCATTTTAGATTTTTTTTAAATCAAAAGAGCCCTTTTTTTTATTTTCCCCTCTGCCAATGCATGGCTCAGTTACTACAATGTGTATTACAATTAGTTAAAGTAATTATTTTCAGGTACAAGCAAAAGCATTATAGGTACTTATAAATTCAATTTTGAAAAGTAAATCATAATTGAAGAAAGCATTCTTTATTCAACCTCTTCATCACCAAAAGGTGATACAAATTTGCACACACAGTCAGTGCCATCAAACAAATCAAAGAGATCTTCTATCCAGATTTGTTACACTATGACATTTAAGGTACAGCAATTACTTCCTAATCTAAATATAGGGAGATTGTCTGTTTTCACATATGATACCTAGTGCTAATCATGGATAAATGTTTACTTCTTAATCGTAAATCACCATTCAAACAGGTAATTTCACAGGGTAATGTGTCAATGATGTGCCCAAAAAGGTGTTGGAATGCAAATACTTGAGTTCTGTGTGCAAATTTGTATTTGCATACAAGAAAAGAAAATTTGGGCACATACGATGGATGCATCATCCTCTGAAAATGTGGTGCTCTCTCTATCAGGAGAGGGGACTTAGCATGTAATCAACAGTTAAAAGTACCATATGAGGAGAGAAATGTGGGTTGATCACAGGATTAATAAGATCCACCAAAAGGTAGAACATCTTTTAGGTGGGAGCGCTGAGTTATGCCCCCCCACACACACATGTTTGTGCCTCACCCACGGTTGGCAACTCTAGCGGGCCCAGACTGATTGGATGCCATGCCTGAGAATGGTGTCCAGTCTGTCAGGTCTCAGAGAGATGGCAAATATAACCTCTCATTACCATCTACGTGACTGGGGACTCTTTATTGAGAAGAATAGATAAACCTGTAACCAGAGCTGATCCAGAGAATAGAAGGGTGTGCTGACTGCCAGGTGCTAAGATACAGGATGTGGAACTGAGGTTGAAGAGGATTATTAAGGGAGCAGGAAGGAATCCATTGATCATCCTTCATGTAGGAACAAATGATATGGCTAGATTCTCGCTGGAACGAATTAAGGGAGACTATGCTAGGTTGGGGAGGACGCTCAAGGAAATTGAGGCTCAGGTGATCTTTAGTGGGATTCTGCCTGTACCTAGAGAAGGGCAACTAAGATGTGACAGGATTATGATGATCAATAGATGGCTTAGGCAGTGGTGCTATAAGGAGGGCTTTGGGATGTATGGTCACTGGGAGGCATTTATGGACAGAGGACTGTTCTCTCGGGATGGACTTCACCTAAGTAGGGAGGGAAATAGATTTCTAGGGTGGAGGCTTGCTCAACTGATTAAGAGAGCTTTAAACTAGGAATTTGGGGGAAGACGGTTAGGAGATGTCCAGGTAATCTCTACACCGAATTTTAACACTGAGAGGGAGGAAAACGAAGTAAGAAAGGATATAGCTGGGGGTAGGAGAATGTACATGAGGAAGGGTAGGGTGGATACTAGTCTAATAGCTCATATTGGAAGTACAACGTCCGTGCCAAATTGGGTAAAGCATGTGAGTGAGGCCGAACAGCAAAAATTAAGATGTTTGTACACCAATGCGAGAAGCCTACGTAACAAAATGGAGGAACTAGAGCTATTGGTCCAGGAAGTGAAACCAGATATTATAGGAATAACAGAAACATGGTGGAATATTAGGCATGACTGGAGGACATGAAGGCATTGAAGGGTATGTGCTATTTAGGAAAGACAGAAATAAGGGTAAAGGTGGCATAGTTGTATTGTATATCAAAGATGAGGTTGATTGTAAAGAAATAAAAAGTGATGGAATGGAGAAGACAGAGTCTGTTTGGGCAAAAATCACATTGGGGAAGAAAACTATCAGATCCTCCCCTGGGATAGTGCTTGGGGTGTGTTATAGACCACCAGGATCCAATTTGGATATGGATAGAGACCTCTTTAATGTTTTTAATGAAGTAAATACTCATGGAAACTGCATAATCATGGGAGATTTCAACTTTCCAGATATAGACTGGAGAACAAGGCTCAGATTTTCCTAGATGTGATAGCTGATGAATTCCTTCATCAAGTAGTTGCTGAACCAACAAGGGGGGGATGCTATTTTAGATTTGGTTTTGATGAGTAGTGAGGAATTCATAGATGAAATGGTTGTAGGGGACAACCTTGGCTCGAGTGATCATGAGCTAATTCAGTTCAAATTAAATGGAAGGATAAACAAAAATAAATCTGAGAGTAGGGTTTTTTATTTCAAAAGGGCTAACTTTAATAAATTAAGGAAATTAGTTAGGGAAGTTGATTGGACTAAAGAAATTATGGATCTTGAGGTGGAGGAGGCCTGGGATTATTTTAAGTTAAAGTTGCAGAAGCTGTCAGAAGCCTGTATCCCAAGAAAAGGGAAAAAATTATAGGCAGGTGTGTTAGACCAAGCTGGATGAGCAAGCATCTCAGAGAGGTGATTAAGAAAAAGCAGAAAGCATATAAGGAGTGGAAAATGGGAGGGATCAGTAAAGAAAGCTACCTTATTGAGGTTAGAGCATGTAGGGACAAAGTGAGAGAGGCTAAAAGTCAGGTAGAGTTGGACCTTCCCAAGGGAATTAACCAATAGTAAAGGGTTTTATAGACATATAAATAGGAAAAAAACAGAAAAAAGAAGTAGGACCTCTAATTACTAAGGATGGAGTGGAGGTTAAGGATAATCTAGGAATGGCCCAATATCTAAACCAATACTTTGCTTCAGTGTTTAATAAGGCTAATGAAGAGCTTAGGGATAATGGTAATATAACAAATGGGACTAAGGATATGGCGGTAGATATTACCATATGCGAGGTAAAAGCCAAACTTGAACAGCTTAATGGGAATAAATCGGGGGGCCCAGATAATCTTCATCCAAGAATATTAAAGGAACTGGCACATGAACTTGCAAGTCCATTAGCAAAATTTTTAATAAATCTCTAAACTCAGGGGTTGTACCATTTGACTGGAGAATTGCTAATATAGTTCCTATTTTTAAGAAAGGGAAAAGAAGTGACCCGGGTAACTATAGGCCTGTTAGTTTGACATCTGTAGTATGTAAGATCTTGGAAAAAATTTGGAAGGAGAAAGTAGTTAGAGACATTGAGGCTAATGGCCATTGGGACAAATTACAACATGGTTTTACAAAAGGTAGATCATGCCAAACCAACCTGATCTCCTTTTTTGAGAAAGTAAAAGATTTTTTAGATAAAGGAAATGCAGTGGATCTAATCTACTTTGACTTTAGTAAGGCATTTGATACAGCACCACATGGGGAATTATTGGTTAAATTGGAAAAGATAGGGATTACTGTAATATGAAAGTTGAGAGGTGGATAAGCAACTGGTTAAAGGGGAGACTACAGCGAGTCATACTGAAAGGTGAACTGTCAGGTTGGAGGAAGGTTACTAGCGGAGTTCCTCAGGGATCAGTTTTGGGGCCAATTTTATTAAATCTTTTTATTGCTGGCCTTAACACCAAAAGTGGAAGTGTCCTGATAAAATTTGCGGATGACTCAAAGTTGGGAGGTATTGCCAATTCAAAAAAGGATCGGGATATCATACAGGAAGATCTGGATGACCTTGTAAATTGGAGTGATAGCAGTAGGTTGAAATTTAACAGTGAGAAGTATAAGGTTATGCATTTAGGGATTAATAACAAGAATTTTAGTTATAAGCTGGGGACACATCAGTTGGAAATAATGGAGGAGGAGAAGGACCTCGGAGTCCTGGTTGATCTCAGGATGACTATGAGCCGCCATTGTGACATGGCTGTAAAAAAGGCTAATATGGTCTTGGGATGCTTTAGGCGAGGTATTTCCAGTAGGGATAAGGAGGTGTTAGTGCTGTTATACAAGGCATTGGTGAGACCCCATTTGGAATACTGTGTGCAGTTCTGGTCTCCCATCTTTAAGAAGGATGAATTCAAACTGGAACAGGTACAAAGAAGGGCCACTAGGATGATCCGAGGAATGGAAAACCTGTCTTATGAAAGGAGACTCAAGGAACTTGGCTTGTTTACCTTAACCAAAAGAAGGCTCAGGGGAGACATGATTGCACTCTTTAAATATATTAGTGGGATAAATACCAGGAAGGGAGAGGAATTATTTAAGCTTAATACCAATGTGGACACAAGAACAAATGGATATAAGCTGGCTAGTAGGAAGTTTAGACTTGAGATTAGACAAAGGTTTCTAACCATTAGAGGAGTGAGGTTCTGGAACGGCCTTCCAAGGGAAGTAGTGGGGGCAAAAGATCTAACTGGCTTCAAGATTAAACTAGATGGGTTTATGAAGGGGATGGTTTGATGAGATAACATGAACTTGGTAACTAATTGACCATTCATTATCAGTGGGAAATAGGTCAATGGAGGGATGATAGGAGTTACTATAGAGAACTTTCTGGGTGTCTGGCTGGTGAGTCTTGCCCACATGCTCAGGGTTTAACTGATCACCATATTTGGGGTCGGGAAGGAATTTTCCTCCAGGGTAGATTGGCAGAGACCCTGGAGGTTTTTCGCCTTCCTCTGTAGCATGGGGCACAGATCACAGCTGGAGAATTCTCTGCATCTTGGGGTCTTCAAACTATTTGAAGGCTTCAATATCTGAGATATAGGTGAGAGGATTATTCTAGGAGGGGGTGGGTGAGATTCTGTGGCCTGCACTGTGCAGGGCGTCAGACTAGATAATCATAATGGTCCCTTCTGACCTTAAAGTCTATGAGTCCCCAAGTGGCAGCAGATTTACCTCTTTCACAGCCACAGGGCAGCTGACAGACTTACCATGACCCTGGCAAGGTTTGTGTGTGTGAGGGAGGGTGGCTGGTCCATGCTCCTGGAAGGGCCTCAGGTGGAAGGAACAGGGTGGAGCTAGACTTCCCCCACCAGCCCTTCAGTGCCACCCGCAGATCCACTGAGCAGGGGAGGGGAGGCAAAGAGGGCAGCTGCCCTGGCGTCTGGTGATTGAAAAGGATCTGGGGCTTCTGACCACTGCTTCTGTGATAGTGGCAGCAGTGGCCAGAGCCTTGAGCCCTTTAAATTACTGCCAGATCCCCTGGTGGTGCTGAAGGGCTGGTGGAGGAAGGCTAGATCCACCCTGTGCCTTCCACTTCAGATCCTGCCATTTCTGGGAGCATTGAGGCAGACACCCCCTCCCCCAACCCCACCGGCGACCTGGCAAGTCTGTCAGCTTCCTTGCAGCTGTGAAAGAGGGAAATGTGATGTGCTTCCAAGAGAGAGAGGTCAGCACCGACAAGACCTCTTTTGTGGAACAGTGTGTACAATGCTTGTCATCCTTGTTCAAGAAAGACAAAGAGAGCCACTAGGATGTCATGGGAATGAGGGAGAGTGGGCTCTCTTATGAGAGGAGACTGGAAGAGCTTAGATTGTTTAGTTTAACAAACAGTAAGACTGGAAGGGGATATGATTGACCTCTATAAATTCATTCCAAGCATAATTATCAGGAAGACTGAAGAACTGTTTAAGTTAAAGGACACTGTTGGCACAAGAATAAACGCAACCAGGTGAGGAAGAAATACAGAAATTAAAAGGTTTCTATTCATTAGAGGGGTAGGAGCTGGAACAATTTTGTAATAACTGTGGGAAACTACTGAATTAGTTTTGTGAGAGAGTCAGAGAAATGCTTGATGGGGTTGTTGTGGTGGTGAGGACCAGGCCTCAGCAACCTTGGACTAAGGTTGTTAAGTATCGTGTAACTGACTAATCGAATAGCTCAAGGTTGGCCAACCCACAGCTCGCGAGCCGCATGTGGCTCCCGAAGAAAAAAATTGTGGCTCCTGACATAACCAGGTAGGAACCTGGAACCGCTCAGGTCAGCCGCTTTCACGGCCAAGCCACTATGAGCCGCATGTGCGCTCACGGCCCACACTGTTCCACTCAAGGCCCCAGGCACACTACGTCATATCCTGCATGTGCAGGTCGGGTCACACACAACGTCCCAGCCTGCACATGCTAGCAGCCGGCTGCTGAGCACAGGCAGCGGCAGCAGCTCTGGGTGCAGTGGTGCCGGGACCTGGGCATAAGGGTGGTGGGGGAAGGGAATTGGGTTGTGGGGTGGGGAGATGCCTGGCTCTGGAGAAGGGGAGGGGAGAGGAGAGGAGAGGGATCAGGTGGGGAGTGCACATGAAGTCCCGGATGTGCATGGCAGTAGCGGCGGCGGCGACATGGCTCTGGGACCCAAGCATATGGTTGGCGGGGCGAGAGGGTGCACACGTAGTTCCAGCTGCTCAGAGCACTCGCATCACCTAGAGAAAGACGTGCATCTGTAGCAGCGGCTCCATGACCCAAGAATTAGGTTAGAGCGGGGCGGGGGTGGGGGATGCCTGGCTCTAGTCTGGTGGAAAGGGAGGGAAGAGGAGGGTAGGGAGGGGAGGGGGATTCAGTTGGGTGGGGTTCACACGGCGTCCCAGGCAGCATGTCTCAAGGCCGGCCACGATGGCTCCACAACCCCGAGAATTAGGTTGGGGAGGGGAATTGGGTTGGGGGGGTGGTGCTTGGCTTTGGGGAAGGGGATTGGGTGGGGAGTGTGTGTGCCTGACTCTGGGGAAGGGGAGGGTGAATGGGTTAGAGTGGGGGGTGCCTGGGGGACGAGAGGGGAAGAGCAGCCAATGCGCTTTCTGAGACCTGGGATCCCCAGGTACTGCCTCTGTCCCCACTGTGTCTGTCCCCTCCCCCTGGCCAGAGGCCCCCCACCACAAGTACCCTGCCCCAGCACCCTGTCCCCTATAGCACAGCTGGGGCCACATTAGTGAGGCTTGGAGTTTTTTGGGGGGATTTTTTGCATCTCACTTGTCTGGCCCCTGCTGACTTTTCTGTGGATCAGTGACCCCGACTCAAAACATGGTCCCCGCCCCTCTCATAAATAAAGACAATGCGAAACATTTTGTGTTTGACATAATATTTTATTTTAAAATGAATCCTGGCCAAGCAGCCCTCAATTGGGGCCAAGCCCACATCTGGCCGCAGCATCATAACACTCCTGCAGCCCCGCCCACCCCAAACCGGAGCCCATAATACACTGGAACCTCCTGTCCTGAGCCTCTCACATCCCCAAACTCCTGCACCCCCACATCCCCAGTCTTCTGCCACAACAATCCTTCACCATTCACACACCGCAAATCTGTATCCTGAGCCCATCATACTCCCAGCCTCCCCCTCATGCATCCCAGCCCAAACTCCTGCATCCTCACAGCCACAAGCCTGTGGCTTGCTCAGCGCCCCAGCCCCCCCGCCAACCCCCACACTCTCCAGCCTGGAGCCCCCTCCTGAGCCAGCTTCCTCTTTTTTACTCCTGCACCCAAATTCCCTCCCAGAGCTTGCACATCTCACCCCTTCCCAGTGCTTTTTTTGTGAGCCACAATAGCAGTGGAGACAGTGTGAAGAGCTGGGGCAAAGTTGTTGAGCCCCTCCACCCCCCCCAAAAAAGCCATGCCCTGGGACAGATGTACCAGCACCTATTTTCGCCGAGCACTGATTTTTTATTTTATTTTTTTTGCTCCAGCTCTTCATGCTGTCTCCACTGCTATTGTGACTCTTCACCTGGAATGAGTTGGCCACCCCTGGAATAGTTGATGCATTTTTTTTCACTAACTATTCAATTAGTCTATAGGGTGGCGCTGCCCCTTTGAAACGCCGCAGCTGTGTTTCAAAGCAGCAGCACCACATGGAACCTGGGGTCAGCTGGGGAGTCCCCAACTGACCCCAGGCTCCAAGTAGCACTGCTGCTTTGAAATGCTGCCATTCAAAGCAGCAGCCCTGCATGGAGCAGCTGACCCTGGGCTCCGTGCAGCACTACCACTTTGAAGTACCCCCTTTTCTCCCCCCGCTTGCTGCCTTTATGTGATAGAGGCAGTAAGGGGGGGGGGCAACTAGTCGACTATTCTGTCAACTATCCGATGAGCATTTGAGGTCCTTAACACTCTTTAATAGTCCTTAGCAGTCCGTAGCACCCCTACCCTAGACCTCTTATATTGCTAAAACTCATGTTTCAGGATTTCAGCCAGCCAGCTAAAGTGGCCAGGAAGGGATTCCCCACCTGTATCATATTCTACAGGCTTCTTTTTTAGCTTCTTTTTCTGAAGCATCAGAAATTACCATCGATGGAGATGAGATGTGTCATGGGAAGGGCCTTCCTCTACTAAATCCATTTTCCTGAGGGACCTTGAGTCCCTCCTCCTCTCTTCCGGCAGTACATCACAGTTGAGTCTCCTCTGTAAGTCTGCCAACTCTGACACTATTCTGGGAGGTCCTCCCCCTCCCCATTTTCTTCAAATATCATATTAAAATCTCAAGGATTGCTTTTAATAGTCACCTAGAGATTGAAGCTGATTTTGGGGGACTCTATGCCAGTCATGGAAGGTCGGCAACCTTGCTCCTGTGGGATTTAATACATTGCTTTGATTTAATTTGTTGGGTTTAGTATGCAATTGCAGAGTGATGTTGGTGGCTTGTGATGCAGAGGAGCTCAGATCACATGATCTGGCTAACTCTTCTGTCCTCAAGCTCTGAGACACTTTTATCAGAGATTTCTAAAATGCCTATTGCTGTTACATGGAGTTGCTATTAACAGATTAGTATTGATAATTATGATAGTCAAATCTCTATCCTGATCTGTGGCTTAGTTGCTGGATTACTTTCTTGCTCCATTATTTGGGAAAGGCTATACTGAAGAGTCCTGCAGCCTGACATAAAATGGTAAGTTTTTGCTTTTCCTCATTTCCTTATGAAAGGAGCTCCTGCCCCATCATAGCATGAAGGATAAGAAGATACCAGAGGAACTATGAACTCCATTTGTACCTGTTAACTTCACATAGCAGAATGAGAAGAAACATTTAATCCATTGAGCCAAGTCCTGTACCGAGTTACATAAATTCAACACCACTAACATGGGCAGATTACATGAGTGTGAAAGAGGGAACAATTAGACCCATTCTATTTACACAATCTATGATTCTTGAAACAGGCATGTTTTTCATAGAAAAAGTTTGTATGCCCCAAAGTCAATGGTAAGTGTAAACTGGTAGGAGATAAGTTCTTTAAAGCGTTCATGGTACTGAAAAGGAAAACACTTTATAAGACCTTACAAGTTTCCAGGTGTTTGCAGCACATAAAAAGGATGCTTCCAGAAAACTTGAGAAACAATTATTTTCATATATATTGACAACCGAAGCATTTGTTTTCAAGCATCAAGAAGAGAATCTTGGAGAAATGACAATTATCTTAGGTCAAGAGAAATAGACTGTTAGAAGTGGAGGGAGTTCGGAAAAGCTGCAAGGCAAACAAGTCCTATTTCTTTTTGAACTGTTTCTGTTTTTCAAAAATTCTCTATTAGCTTTCATGCACTTAGGCAAATGTTATGAAAGGCAACAGAGAAATCGAGGGAGAGAAATTCAGTCAACGAAAATGAAATAGTATTTGTAAAATCTCAGATCCATTGAAGTCAATGACAAAATTTACATTGATTAAAACAGGCAAAGATTTCAACCTAGATATCACAACTAAAAGTAACTGAATAATGAAAGAAGTAGTAAAACCATTATGAAATTAAATGAAGAATCATTCTATTGATGATTCACATCACTTTCCTCTGATACCCTCAAATAACATTACTAAAGTTGTTTTTTTTCTGGGTGTATTTTTTCACTAGCGTTCAGATTTGGTTTTCATCCCTATTTTTAAGGAGAGAAGCACACTAAGGTCACCAAGACCTTTTTAAACTTTACCTACAAATTTAAAAGGTCTTGATCAACAAAAGTTTAAATTAAATCTGTGGCATTCAACTGCAACAATAGATCACGTCTATGTTAGGTACTCATTAAAAGCATTATGTCTATGTTGGTATGCACAATTCTGGAAAAATCCTAGAGCATTTCTGGAAGAAAATAAGCAAAAGAGCAGAAGGGAGGAGATTTAAAGCAACTTTTGGCCTTTATGTTATGCAAATTGCATATCTTATTTCGATTGAATTTTGAAATAGTGTATTTTGAAATTTGGTGCGTTTACACAGCACCAAATTTTGAAATAACACGCTATTTCGAAACATCCCTTAGCAAGGGTTACAGGGATGCCAAAATAGTGCGTTCGCTATTTCAAGACTGAACTCAAAATAACAGGCGTGTTCAAAAGACGGGGGGTAGTTATTTCAGGAAACCTCGGTATCCCAAAATAGCCCCACTGTGTAGATGTACCCTAACTCTATACTTATGTGGTGTTTCCTATAATTATTTGTTTAAAAATATCATGTTGGTATTCTGGGAACCATATATTGCTGGTTATTGTAATAGAATTTAGGTCACATACTAGAAATTTTCTGTTAGTAAATAAACAGTAGTAAACAAGACGAGTGTTTTTAACATTCCTATATTGCTTTAAATATGGTATATTCATGTAGCATTGTGTCAACATGTTTGACAGAGTATGTAACTGCATCCTATACTATTAAAGTTGTCACTAATAATGTCTTGGCAGGATGCCCTAATATGAAGGAACAATTTCTGCTCTGACTTTCATGCTGTGCAACCCCACCGAAACCAATTATGTTGTAGAGCATATAACTCAGGGCAAAATTTGGTTCTAAATGCGTTAGACTAATAAACATTCAATTTATTTAAGGAGACTGTTTTAGTAAAATTACAATACAGCATGTAAACACACAACTATTCAGTATCAAAAGAAAATTTAAAATTCACATATATGCATTGTGAAGCACTAAAAACAAGAAAAACCCTGTAGCTTTATTTATAGCTCCCAGAAAGGCCCTGATGGCTATAGCTTCACAATTCATGATCCATCAAATTGCTCTCTCATTCAGCTGGCTGCTCTGATAAGTTCCACCTCTTCCTCCTTGACATTTTTTGTAGGGACAGAGGGCTTGTCAGAAGAGAGAAGCAAGTTTGGCAGCACCTCACTGTAACATAACTCTCAGACTCCCACAAGCACTGGTTGAGGAATATAACTAGATAAAACACTTCATTTGAACAGAAAAAGTACTTAAATCAGCCTAAGTTAAATATTTACATAGTTCCACACAAATTGCACTGAATAATATCTTTGTTTGCAGTCTGAGCAGAGGCAGCAAGGACTGAATGGAGCCCACATGCTCTCACACCTGGACACAAATAAAGAATATTGGAGGAAAAGTGTTGAGGAGTCTAAAATGTTTGTGCTCATAAAACGTGTAGTATGTGGATAAACACTGGACTTCAGTCTTCCGGGTTTAGCATCTTACATTAGTAATGAATCCAGGTAAGAGTAGAAAAACTAATAAAATTCCAATACTTGAAGCAATGAATATCTCAAAGCTGACATATGTATCAAAGCAAAATATGATGGACTTTTCTGATAGGTAGCGCTCAGGCAGGTCAGTTAAATCATCATTGGTTCTCATTAGTATTCTGACAATCTCAAAAAGAGTCTTTACCTGAAGCTGATTGGCATTCAGCTAGGTGAAACATTCCTTCCTGAAAACATAAAAGAAAAATCAAAGAGATTCCTTTTAGCCACATCATTATAACTGATCCGTATAAGCACAGACAAATACAGAATTTCCAATAAGGAAATGGCTTTTGGAAAGGAAAGTGTTGAGCATTTAGCCAAATTGTCACTTCAAACAGCAATTGGTAATATCAAATTCTACTGTAATTTATTCGGGGATCAGTCCTGTCAGGTGCTGAGCATCTGCAAAAGCCCATTGAAGTCAACAGCAGAGAGAGGAGAACAGAACCCTTGATTAATAAAATAATATATGCAAATTGTGTGTGTCTGTGTCTGTGTGTGTTTGTTTCTCAATCCAGGATCTTTTCTTAGCACCTATCACTGTAATTCTGAGTTATTCAAAGAAGCTTTGAATGTTTGGGTGCTATAAAAAACCTAACCTAAACATTGAAAGACCTTAAAAGACTGGTAAGTCTCAGAATGAATCTAGAATGTTGTAAAATGACAACGGTCTTTCTTTTCTGAGGCAGTGAAATTGACCATTATTTTCCCCATTTTACAGCACGCTAACACTAGGGGTATATCTACACAGCAAAGTTATTTCAGAATAACTATGCGCACGTCTACACAGCAATTCCGTTATTTCAAAATAACATGGCTTATTCCGACTTCTGTAAATCTCATTCTATGAAGTATAACGCCTATTCTGAAATAGCTATTTTGAAATAAGGTGCATGTAGATGCTCCACTTCTGCTGTTTCAAAATAAACCCTCACCAGGACCATTCTAAGTTATTCCTCCTGGGGCTTTAAATCGAGATAGCATGTCTACATAGGGAAGCCTGCCTCGGACTAATTCTGAGGCTTCCCTGCAGTCTAGACGTTCTATTTCAAAATAAGATATTCCGAAATAACTGTGCAGTGTAGACGTAGCGCTAGGTGAGGACACCCACATTGCCAGAAAGCACTGTGGTAAAAGCAGATGAGAAAAGGCCACGGCTCTGTGGATAACAAGCAATACGGATTTATACATGTGGGCCTGAGGAGAAAAGAAGCTTCTATGAGAGATTTTTCACCCTGTTTTGCCCTTGAAAATAGTTTGATAACATGTTTCCACCAGGTCTAGAGGCTCAGGAGATTTGAAACCTTGTTGCCATCTTGATGGTGAGTGGTTGAATGCACTTAAGCAAATCATGGCTCATCTGGGAACGGTCACACAGTGGGCTGAAAGGCTTCCTTTTACTATCTTGCGTGATCTATCCATACCATGGGGAGAATGGCTTCCACGTGAGGAAAGAAGGGATTTGGCTGTCTCTATCAATGTTGTGCAGCCCCTACCATTCTCTTGAAGTGCTCAGGACAGCACAACTGCACTGACATGTCTGTGGGTTTTCCACATATAAGGAGGAAACAGGCGTTATGCTCCTGGGGAAGCGCATCACCACTCCCTTATTTAGGCCCAGGTCAAAGCCACACTTCACTCCATTTTTCTGTGCTTCCATTTCATGTTATTTCGTGCAATTATTCTGCTCTTGATTTCTATCTCACAGGGCAGTTGGGTTGTGGGGAATTAGCTAATGTATTTACAGAATTTTGAGAACATGTGCCAATGCTGCTAGGTGCCCCTTGGAGACTGGGGGTCCGGAGAGCAGCACTTGATAGGAAGAACAAATATGCCTTTGTATGCAATAGCTCTCCAACCTAAATCTGCCTATCCTGGCCTATGCATGCTTGATTTTCAAACCATTACATTAAGGCAAGTTTTTTGTTTTCATGTAGAATTAACTAACTGAATGCCACTCTAAGGTATGCAGGGGTGTCCAAACTTTTTTCAAAGAGGGCCAGATTTGAAGAAGTGAACATGCGTGAGGGCCGTCCCCGCACTCTCAGCCCCAAGGCGGAGGGTCCGCGGGGTCGGAGGCGGGCGGAGAGCGCAGGGCACGCCGGCCTCACAGCGGCCCGGGGGCAGGGCGAACCCGCAGCCGAGCGGGGGAGCGGGGCTGCGGACGTGCCCTACAGGGCAGGCTCTAGGACCGCGGAGGCCATGGGCGGCGGCGGTGCGGCCGGAAGCGGCGCACTGGGCGCGCCAGTTCAAAAGAGCACCGGGGAGCCAGGAGAGGGGGAGGAAGCGGGGGCCGTATTAAACCGGAACACGGGCCGCAATTGGCCCGCGGGCCGGACTTTGGACATGCCTGGTATATAGTTAACAACCCAGGCCCTTGAAGTCAATGGAAGTCTTTCCACTGAATTTAATAGGCATTAGTTTTGACTCAGGGACTGTATGTAATCTTGGTTTCACTTGTTAATAAGATGGGTGGAAAGTGACATGATTTAAGAAATTAAGTAGGTGAAAGGAGCTTAATTGAACCTGGGGAAAAATTATGAGTAATTATTATCAAAATTAATGCTGCCTCCATGAAAGTGACTAAAATAAATTACCAATAACACTAGAGATATATGAGATGCAAGGAATGTAAATTGATTAAAACAGGTGCTATTTATAGCCATGCTTTTTCTTAATTGCACTTTTTTTTTTCAAGATAGATGCATAGTGGTGTCTGTCAATATGTGAACAACAGTATAAAATTAAGTACCTCAGTAATGACAGTAACTAGGATGCAGGCTTCTACTGAAAGTCAGAATGTAACACTAGGAAATGGTACTTCAATAAAATAAGATACAGACAAGAAACAGGACTCAGTGCTCCCACAGACATTGAAATCGCAGCTGGCATTAATAAGCACAGCTTTATTAATAATAATCAGTGTAAATTTAAACATGAATGTGTGAATTAAATTAAACACAGCTAGACAACTATAAGAAATATACACATGCACCCTCAAAATTTGCTCCTAGATGACCTATCTATGGCATTCCATAAAAGACCTTTTTAATTTCATATTCTAACACGTGGTATTAGGAGCTATATAATACTGAGGGATAAAGTCATCTAAGCCCAAACCCAACATATCATTATTATAATGTCCCTGTCGACAAAACTTTTGAAGACTTCAGGTTTTGTAATGAATTATGACTCAGTGACACAGGCTTGAAGTTTTATACCAAGAATCTGATTAGTATAAAAATAAGGCACAAATAAAATCCTTTCCATGATGCTCCACAGAATAAAACCTTATAATGAAATCCTGTTTTCTTGACTAGTTCTAGTCATGAAGAAATAACTATTTTCATCTCTCTTCTCTCTGAAGTTTGAAAGCATCCTTCCATGACAAAGCGTCCTTCCCCTCTCCTCCCAGGGGACTCTTGATGTCTGCTAACATAGGATCAGGAAAGCTATGCTTTTCCTCACCGGATTTTTGTTTAGAAACCCCCCATAATAACAGCTAAGTGACCTCATGTGTGCTTTCTGATTTACCTATTAAAAAAAAAAGAAAAAAAGAAAACACCCTCCAATTAAAAAAAATTACTAATTTTGTTAATGCTTGCCATATTCCTATGGTCAACATAATACACAACAATTTAATTCACACTGAAGTTGAATAGTTCAATAACACTGTAATCAATGACTTAGGTCTTAGGGACTTAATACAAGTTTTGTATGCCTGGAGAGTTTTATCAACAGGTAATTTTTTAGACAGATATTATGGGCCTTCCTTTTCTATCTAGGTTCCTAAACAAAACCCATCACAATAGAATCATAGAATCATAGGACTGGAAGGGACCTCAAGAGGTCATCGAGTCCAGCCCCCCGCCCTCAAGGCAGGATCAAGCTCCGTCTACACCATCCCTGACAGATGTCTATCCAACCTGTTCTTAAATATCTCCAGAGAGGGAGATTCCACCACCTCCCTTGGCAATTTATTCCAATATTTGACCACCCTGACAGTTAGGAATTTTTTCCTAATGTCCAATCTAAACCTCCCCTGCTGCACTTTAAGCCCATTACTCCTTGTCCTGTCCTCAGAAACCAAGCGGAACAAATTTTCTCCTTCCTCCTTGTGACACCCTTTTAGATATTTGGAAACCGCTATCATGTCCCCCCTTAAGCTTCTTTTTTCCAAACTAAACAAGCCCAGTTCATGAAGCCTGGCTTCATAGGTCATGTTCTCTAGACTTTTAATCATTCTTGTCGCTCTTCTCTGTACCCTTTCCAATTTCTCCACATCTTTCTTGAAATGTGGCGCCCACAACTGGACACAGTACTCTAGCTGAGGCCTAACTAGTGCAGAGTAGAGCGGCAGAATGACTTCACGAGTTTTGCTTACAACACACCTGTTGATACAACCTAGAATCATATTTGCTTTTTTTGCAACAGCATCACACTGTTGACTCATATTCAACTTGTGGTCCACTATGACCCCTAGATCCCTTTCTGCCATGCTCCTTCCTAGACAGTCGCTTCCCATCTTGTATGTATGGAACTGATTGTTCCTTCCTAAGTGGAACACTTTGCATTTCTCTTTATTAAACCTCATCCTGTTTACCTCTGACCATTTCTCTAACTTGCTAAGGTCATTTTGAATTATGTCCCTATCCTCCAAAGAAGTCGCAACCCCACCCAGTTTGGTATAATCTGCAAACTTAATAAGCGTACTCTCTATCCCAATATCTACATCATTGATGAAGATATTGAACAGTACGGGTCCCAAAACAGACCCTTGAGGAACTCCACTTGTTATCCCTTTCCAGCAGGATTTAGAACCGTTAACAACAACTCTCTGACTACGGTTATCCAGCCAATTATGCACCCACCTTATCGTGGCCCTATCTAAGTTATATTCACCTAGTTTATCAATACTTATATCTTATATTAAGAAAGTTCCCCTGTCTGGCACCTATAGATAGATATTAATGTACTTGATAAACTCTCTCATATATTATAATTAAAACCTCCTACCTCCCAATTGTGCTTTATGGAACAAGAAGGGAATGGGTGACCCAAGAGAATGGAAATGAATACAGGCTTTTGTACCAGTATCTGTAGTGACCAGAAGTGATAAGTTATATACTTATTTCTAAAAATTCCACCACTGAAGATGCTGAGCACTCACCATCTAATCCCTGCTGGATGCCATATGTGAAATGATGTGTTGGTTTCAGTGCAGTAGCCAATGGGTACATATATTCCCAGCAGACAAGGAAGAGGACTAAGGTAGATAAGGATATTTAGAGAGAGTGAGGATATGTCTACACTAGCTTGTAGGCAAATGAAGGCAACCGGAGTTGCAAATGAAGCCCGGGATTTAAATATCCTGGGCTTCATTTGCATGTTCCCGGACACTGCCATTTTTAAATCCCCCTTAGTCTGAACTCCGTGCCCACGGCTACACGCGGCACGGAGTAGGTAGTTCGAATTAGAGATCCTAATTCGAACTACCGTTACTCCTTCTTCCATTAGGATCTCTAATTCGAACTACCTACTCTGTGCCACATGTAGCCGCAGGCACGGAGTTCGGACTAAGGGGGGATTTAAAAATGGCGGCGCCCGGGAACATGCAAATGAAGCCTGGGATATTTAAATCCCAGGCTTCATTTGCAACTCTGGTTGCCCTCATTTGCATACCTAGCTCGAACTAACGAGCTAGTGTAGACATACCTCGAGTGACCATGTTTCTCGGCCCTGTAGTATGTCTCCAAATCAAATTTAAGTGCAGTTATATGGTATACTGCACTTTTCTCACGCTCTTTGTATTGCTAATTTTACCACTACCATAGTATTGATATGCCAGTCCCTTGCCAATAAAGAGAAAACTTTGTTCTCAAGTGACTTCAGTCAATTCTTCTCATAATTATCAGACCCGCTGCAAAAAAAAAAAAAAAAAATAAATCTAAAGCTTGATTTACAAACCTATGAAACAAAGTTGAATTGTTAATTGTCAATATACAATTAATTCTCTTCAGCATTTGAGTAGGATACTATCAATACCTGACTCCTTCATAAAGCCTATACAGTAAATAGGCACCATATAAAATAGCAGATAATATAGTAACACAGTGTCTTGATTTACTATAGGGTTGGGGTTTTTTGAGAACTATAAATTGGCACTATTCTTTTTCAAAAGCCTTGACTTTAAAATGCTCTATTGTACTGATACTGTAGAAAAGCTGAACTTACACTAAAGAAGAATGCATGCACAATCAAGAGTTCTCTTAATTAGACACTTGAGTTAAAAAACTCAGATATATTTCTGGTAAATGAAATGCTTCAGATTAAATGTCAAGGTATAGTGAATAACTGACACTTAAAATGATGGTAGAAAAAAAAGGCAACTGAAGGCATTCACGATAGTGTTCATTAGCCAAGGATATTTTTGAATAAAACAATTCTTCTGCACAGTTTTCTGTGAACTAGTTTCAACTTGTTTGGGTATGGTGGGTGTCAGAAAGTCAGGAACATAGAGGAGGGCTAACAATGAGACAGAGAAAGAAGATGAAGGAAATTTCTAAGGAAACACTACAGAGAACTGTCAGTATGTAATATGAAGGATCAGATGTTCAGCATGATTTGGACAAGCTACCCGAGATGTGAATCATTATTTTTCTTCCTGGTTTGGTCAGACTAGAATGCTAGAAACTGAATGAAAACTAATGAAAATGAGAGGAGGAAAGCAAAGGGGAGAAAGAGAATTGAATTGTTCCTCGAGGACCCGATGGAGTTTCTCACTAGGAATATAAAATTTCAATTAATTAACTAATCGAATAGTGAATGGGATTTCCATCGACTATTCGATTAGTCAATAAAGACTAGCGCATTCTGCCTTTGAAATGTACATTTCAGAGATTGAAACACACATGGAGCCTGGGGCGAGTGAGGGGAATCCCTGCTGGCCCTGGATCCCATGCGGAGTTCCAACTTTGAAATGTACAAGAGCCCCAGCTGATCCCAGGCTCCATGAGGGCGCTTCCTCTTTAAAATGTACCAAGAGCCCCCGTTGGGCAGAATTTCAAATGCAGCATACACTAGTCCTTATCGACTAATCGAAGAGTCAATGGAAATCCCAGCCACTATTTGATTAGTTACTCTTTGTACATTTCAAAGTTGGAATGCCGCCACTGGAGCTGGAGGGAGGAACTGGCTTTTATGTCTGCTCAGAGGGGGCTCTAGCCTGAAACGTGCTGACCTTGGGGCCTTTAACAGCCCCCGCTAACCTCTGGGCCACTTCCTTTCTCCCCCTCAGCCGGTACCTGGGTTTCTGGCGGCATAGGCAGGGAGTCCAGTGTGGTCTTGTCCCACTGGGGTCCTGGTGGTCTGGTCCAGTCCTCCACTGCTTGCAGGTCGATAGGGCTCAGCCGGTCCCCTTGTGCAGGCAGGGTCAAGCATCCGGGCCCATCCTCAGGGCCAGGCTCCATCAGGGTTTCGGGACAAGGCTCCGGCCTTAGCAGCTGCAGTAGTTTCTCCCAGTTCCCAGGCACGGGATGGGGCACAGAAACAATCCGGTCCTCTGGGTCCTCTGTGGGATCTGCTAGGATAGGCAATCCAGACCAGGCCTCGGCCTCCCAGACAGGTAGCAAGTAGTCTGTCTCTGGCTCCAGGAAGGTTGGAGGCCCAGCCTCCCAGGCCGGGAGCCCTGAGCAAGCCTCTGGCCCCTCTGCAGGCTTGGCTACCACTGTGTCTACTGGCTGGGCTTTTATAGCTCTGGCCCCACCCTCTGGCTTTTGGTCAGGTGGCTGGGCGGGGTCAGCCACAGCCCATCATGGTGGCCACAAGGGTTCCTCCTCCTCCGGGTTAGTGGGCAGCCACTCTGCCCCACTACACCCTCCCCTCTTCTCCCTCCCGCTGCCTCTTTGTGATAATGTATCAACTATCCGATAAGCTGTTGCTTATCGGATAGTCAACTAGTCGATTAGTCACTTACAACACCCATGTAAAGGCCAGAAACAACCACTGTGATCATGTATTCTGACCTCCTGTATAACCTCCTGGTAATTCATTGCTGCTTCATTGGAGGGCAGCTCTTTGAGCTCTCGGTTATTACTAAAGTGCACTTGTGTGGGTTTGCCTCACAATATCAGTGTTAAACCATCAAACTAAGTAGCTATATCCAGTGCAGTTCCTTAGGGGTCAGTCCTGAGTCTGGTACTATTCAATATTTTCATTAATGACTTGTATAACAGAATGGGAAACATGTTTATAAAATTGGTAGAGGACATGATGCTGGGAGAGGTTACAAGTACTTTGAAGGAGAAGAGTAGAATTCAGAATGAGTTTGTCAAATGGGAGAATTGGTCTGAAATCAACAAGATGAAATTCAATAAACGCAAGTGCAGAGTTTTTCACTTGAAAAGGAAAAAATATCAAATGTACAACTACAAAATGGGGAATAACTGGCAAGATGGCAGAATTTCTAAAAAAGATGTTGGGGCCAAAGTAGATCACACATTAAATGTACATAAGCAATCTGATGCAGTTTCTGAAAAGGCTAACATAATATTGAAGTATATTAACAGGCATGCCACGTGTCAAATAGAGTGGCTGATTGTCCTGCTTTACTTGACACAGGTGATGTCTCAGTTGAAGTATTATATCCAATTCTGGGCACTACATTTGAGAAAAGATGTGAAGAAATTGGAGTCCAGAGGAGAGCAATAAAAACAATGAATGGTTTAGAAAATTTACAGCTATAAAGAAAGCTTAAAAAAACAGGACGGTTTAGGCTGGAGAAAAAAAGATTGAGGAGGGGGCTTATGGCAATCTTCAAATATAAGAATAGCTCTTCAGAGAGCAGTGATCAATTATTTCCCATAGGCCAAGAAATAATGGTCTTATTATGCAGCATGGGAGATTTAGGCTACATATTAAGAAAAGCTTTCTAATGGTAAGGAGATTAAAGTGCTGGACAAGGCTTCCAAAGGAGGATGTGGAATTTCCATCAGTGGAGGTTTTTAAGAACAGGTTAGAGAAACACGTGTCAGGGATGATCTAGATTAACCTGGTCCTGCACAAGGGGCTGGACTTCCCTCCCTACATTTCTGTGATTCTATTAAGGATGTCTAGCACCAATCATATATGCTGGAGCTTAGGATGCTGGCTGTACCCTTGGTCTGAAACAGGTTCGATTATAGACAGGGTTTACAGTTTGTTTCAGTGGCACTCAGAACCCCATTACAATAATTGTTTCCACATCCTTGGCACCAATTCGTTTTCCATCCTCTTCTTCCAACCGTGTTTTTATTTTGCCAGGGATTTGAAAACAAAAAGAATGAATAAACATGACATTTTCTTCAATTCACAGTAATCAATTAGTCTAAATATTTTTACATTCAGTTTATTTGTATATAATGTCATCTTTTTTTCTGTAAAGCATTTTATTTGACAATGTACTATGTTAAGATTGGAATTAACTATCGCCAATCAAAAACTGTATTTTACTTAGGCAAAACACAACATTGTTGTTATAGTTCATTCAAAAAACTGAAATACTATTTCATTGTAGACAATTGATGCCATGAAACAAAATATTAAGAGATATATGTTATGTTCAAGATTTTACAAGGAAAATAACTAATTGAAGAGATTTTTAAGCCAATGTATTTTTGGAGCATTTATTAAAATTGTTAAACTTAACTTGTAGGTTCCTTCTCAAAAGAATTTCACTTGCAGATTCTAAACTTATAATACAGAATTATCTTTTTCACATTTACATCTCTACAGAGCCAGATTCAGCATTACTGTAAATGGGCATCTACACCCTTCGTCTTAGTAGTACCATATCTGGGTTAAATGTAATCCTTTGCATTTCTTGTCATTGGACTCATCTGATGTCTGTTTTTTCTGTTGATTGCTGATATATGTTGCTTTAATGCCCGTGTTTCATTCGCACACCTTTCCCAACATATTTGATGGAATTCATCCCTTTGTATGAGGTCAAACACAAAATATGATTCTCACTATTATATAAGGGCTTAATAGATGCATACTTTTCGTGATAATTCTCTAAATAAGAAGTTATCCTACGGACGGGATTTTAAAAAGCACTCAGTGTTGGTCTACTTCTGCTACTGCTGATGTCAATAAGTTTTACCAATACCTTGGCTCCAATGGGACCAGAATTAAACCAATGTGCAACGTTTTTGGTCTTACTTCCCTTAACTAATACAATAGAATATAAATGGATAAATAATTGATGCTACTGGTCAACATAGTTAACAAAATCCTGCATGGCTTACACAAATATACTTTCTTGGCAAAGAGTACCATATGGACATAAAGCATGCATATTGTAATAACACCTATGCAATTAATACAGTTAACACACAAGAAATACAAATATGGCCAGTAGACATAGCCATTTCACACACAAAGCAGAATGACACACAAACAATTTTAAAAACACGTGGGCAAATTTTTCTAGCGCTACTCATGGACTTCAAGGCCAGGAAAGATTATCATGAACTTCTAATCTCACATTCTTCATATTGCAGGCCACAGAACCTTCTTGCCTAGACACTCCAGAAGCTCTTGATGAGTTATTGAAGGCCTTAACAACTTCAAGTTACAGAAAATCCAGAATTTCCTTGACTTCAGACTAGCAAGGGACTCTTCCTCACGTTGCAGAGGGAGACACCCCTCTGCTCACACAGGTTCTCTGCTAAGCTGACTCAGAAAAAATATTTCCCATGCCACAATCTGGCAATAGAGTAAATGCTTAGCATGGGGTCAAGACCTACCAGATAGTCACTCAGAAAAGAATTTTATGTGGTAATTCAGAGCCCTCCCAGTCAAAGGGGCTATCAATGGCATTGCTAGCAGTCACAGTTCAGCTACATGCCATTCATTGTAGGAAGTCTGACAAACCATCCCCTCAAAATATCAAACTCACTCTTTAAGCCTTTTAGGTTTTTTACCTCTCCTGCCATGCTCCATTTGGAAGGCTCACTCAGAACATCACTCCTCTGATGGTTAAAAACCTTAATCTAATTTCAAATCTTTAATTTGTTGAGGACTAATTTATATCCATTTGTGCACATTGGTGCTTAACTTAAATAACTCTTCTGGTATTTATCCTTCTGATGTGTTTTTGGGAAGCTATCATACCTTCCCTCAGCCTTTTTTGATTAGGGTAAACAGTCTCCTTTCGTAAATTAGATTTTTCATAGAATCGTAGAACACTAGAACAGGAAGGGACCTTGAAAAGTCATCAAGTCCAGTCCCTCACCCTCACTGCAAGACCAAGCACTATCTAGATCATCCCTGACAGATGTCTATCTAACTAGCTCTCCTCTGAACTCATGGCAAGAACAAGCATCATTTAGGCCAAGGGGTTGGAGTGCTAAGGCAGCTAGCTACCTGTCTGTCCTGGCACCAGAGGCATCAGCTCCTAAGAGCTGGGGGGAGAGGGGAAGAGAGTGCACAGGCCTCTGGACACTGCTCCTGTCCTGAGCATTAGCTTCACACTCCCATTGACTGAGAACCTAATGCCGGCTACTTCTGGGGTGCAGCATGGTCTACAGCGGCAGGAGAGACAGGAAGCCTGCCTTAGCACCTCCGCTGCCTCACTGACTGGGAGCTGCTCAAGGAAAACCCCGCCTGCCCCCCTGACCTCCACAGCCCCTGAAAGCCAGAGCTCCTCCTACACCCAAAGTTCTCATCCTCATCCCCATGCCAGAGCCCACACTCTAGTCAACTTATGTTGGGTAATGGACATCAACAATTTTCTTCAACTGGGTGATGAGGAAAAAAAGTTTGAAAACTGCTGTTCTATGCCATTGTCTAATTCTTTGAGGTAGATATTGAACAAAACTGGTACCAAAACTGATCCTTGTGGAACTGCACTCATTATGCCCTTCAAACATGACTGTGAGCCACTAATACATGGGAATGATTATTCAACCAGTTACGTATCCACCTCACAGTAATTCCATGTATGTTGTATTTCCTTATTTTATTCATAAAACAATCATGCAAAACTGTATCAAATGCCTTTCTAAAGTCTAGATGTACCACATCTAACACTTCCCCCTTATCCACAAGCCTTATTAACCTATCAAAGAAAGCTATCAGGTTACTGTGACATAATTTGTTCTTTCATTCCTCTAATCTTTCTAATGGCCTTCCTTTGCACCTTTTCCAGATTGAATTCATCTTTCTTAAACAGGAAAGAGCAGAATAACGCATAGTATTTCATATGAGGTCTCACCAGAGCCTTGTATAATGGTGCAGTAAAACCTGTGTTATCCGGCATGCCTGGGGATTAGGAAGTGCTGGTAACCTAAAAATTCTGGTTATCAGAGGAGGGGCAGGAGCCGTGCAGGGCCTACGGGGGGGGGGGGGAGGGGACTACGGGAGCTGTGCGGGGGCCAGGATGTGGCCTGCTGGGGGTGCGCCACAAGCCGCAGAGAGGCGGAGGGTGATGGAAGCCGTGGAATGGGATGCAGAGATGGCAGGGGTGGTCTGTCGTGGGGGGAGGGTGTAGCTGCGAGGGGGCTGGTGTGCCGGGGGTGCCAGGAGCTGCAGGGGAAGCCGAGATGCTTACTGCTTGCTTCTGGCTGCCGTTCGCCCCTCCCCCAGGTATGTGCTGCACTGTTGTCTGAGGAGCACTTAAAGGGCCAGTTTCCTTTTACTGTTTAGCTTTTCCCTGCGCCAGAAATTTGCCAGTTCCTACAGTTTTACAGATGCTTAAGTTCCAGATAGCGCAGGTTTTACTGAACTAACGTTTCCCTCTCTCTACTGGAAGTACCTCACCTGATGCATACTAGGACTGCATTAGACTTTCTCAGAGATGTATCACATTGGTGGTTCAGTCACACTCTTATAAATCAATAAACTCAGGTTTTTCTCCTCTTTTGTTGCTTCCAACAGATAAATCCCAGCTTAAAGCTAATAATAATAATGTCGTTAGTCTCTAAATACATTACCGTGGCATTTTGCACTTTTGAATTACATCCCATTTCTATTACTCCAGTTTTCCAGGTTGTCCATATCTTCTTGTATGATATTCTGGTCCTCTCCTTATTGGCAAGACCTCCATACTTTGTTTTAGAGGGGTAGTCATGTTAGTCTGTAACTTTAAAAACAATGAGTAGTCCTGTGGCACCTTAGGGCATGTCTATACTAGGAAATTATTTTGAAATAACTTGTTTCAAAATAATAACTTCAGAAATAATTATTTCAAAATAGCGTGTCCTCACTACTGGAAAGCCTCAAAATTAGTCCGAGGCAGGCTCCATTCATGTGGATGTGCTACCTCAATTTAGAGCACTGGGAATTAATTACTTGTAATGACTCTGGGAAGTAGTTGTTTCGGAATAGCAGCAGTGGAGTGTCCATACAACCACTATTTCAAAAGAATTATTACAAAATAAGCATTATTCCTCTTGGCAAGCAGGGGTTATTATTTCAAAATAACCAGACCATTATTTCAAAACAGTTTTGGTAGTGTGGACGCTCTGCTTGGTATTTCGAAATAAGGGGAGTTATTTCAAAATAACTCCCTGGTGTACAGAGCTTAAAGACTAACAAAAATATATACAGCATCATGAGCTTTTGTGGGCAAAACCCACTTCAGCATATGATTGAGCACATACTTTGTGTCATTGAAGATTTTATTATCACACTCCTACTTTTTGTGCCAAGGTAATTAATAACAATGTTAAATAACATAATTCCCAAAACTGATCCCTGAGAAGCTCCACTAGTAACCTCCCTCCAGCCTGACAGTTCATCTTTCAGTATGACTGGTTGTAGTCTCTCTCCTCTTAAACCATTTGTCGAACTTTCAAATCTGATATTAATTTCATCTTCTCTAATTGAACTGATAATTTCCCATGTGTTATTGTATCAAATGCCTTACTGAAATCCAGGTAGATTCGATCATCTGCATTTCCTTTGTCTAAAAAAAATCAGGTATCCTCTTAAAGAAATGGATCAGGTTAGTTTTCATGGCATACCTTTTGTATTTTATCCCAATTATCATTTACCTCTGTGTCCTTAACTAATTTCTCTTCCAAAATTTGTTCCAAGACCTTGCATAAAAAGTCTACTGTCTCACTACAGTATGTATACTTCCATCTTCCAAACCTAAATGTCTATTACTTAACAAGTTCATGTATATCCAGAAAGTAAATCATAAGTAATTTATAATGTGTAATCGATAGATTTTTACTCAAATACAACAAAAAAGTTTTTGCATGCAGCTAAAGGATACATACACGGTACCTGTGGACCTGCAAGTGATCATCATTAAAACAAAACAAAACAAAAACAAAACAACCTCTTGTTTTATTAACCTCTTTTATGCTAACATTCTGCCACTCAGCAGTTCAAATCACATTGGATTCTAAGACTCATTCTTCCAGTGATACATGTATCTGTGCTTTAGAACCAGTCACTTCATGTTTCTGTCTCATTTTGTTCTTGTTTGGCTGATAGGGATATTATGAAACTTAATTAGATAATAAATGTAGTGTTTTGAGCATATATACATTGCATAAATGTTAAGCTGTAATTAACCATAAATCATGCAGTATATGCACAGCAGTACATGTCACTGAAATACAGAGATATTTAGCATATTACCATAATCTGTACAAAAATAAAACATATTCCATCAGGCATGTGCTACTGGTTTCATCTTTCAGATCTTATTTAGGAAAGACGTTTATTGTCTCTGATGCAAATTATATCTGAGTAGGGACAACAGTATATGTCTATGTGGTACAAAAGCATTAATTTACATCTCACACTAACACAGAATTCAGTGCAGTAAGAATTTTTTCTACTTTTTTAAATGGCTTCCACATATAGCATGAGTATTACAAATAAAAATTCAAAAAGACAAGAATTAGTTTTGTTTGCACTCCAGTTCAAAGAAAAGTTACTTGTATATTTGAATAAATAACACTTCATGAGTTATGAAATTATACAGTGGCAGAATGATGAAAAATATTGATTTCTGTCCTTGCCTAAGGGCAGAGAGAAAGCACAAAAGAGAGATTTACCATGTAATAGGAATACTTAAAATGATACAGATATTTTATTTGTGGGATCATCTCAACATTAGGCTAATTTATTTATTGTTTAAGTGAATGACAGCCTAGCTTTCTATAAAGAGAGAGAGTATGTATTAAAGGGCAAAGAATACATTTCTCAATAAAGTAAAATGTTTATTTAAATGATAAATTTGGGGGGACACAAACCATGATCTTACCCAGGGCCATGAGTGGCACCATAATAATGAATAATAATAATGGAAACCTGCTAGTTTATTTTTTCTACAAAAATGGAACCAAACTAAAAAAAAAACCACCTTGTTTTGAGCTAAATAAAAAATCCGTGAGAAGACACTAAAATAAGGCAGTGGTATTTCCACAATCCATAAGGTTTTGTCCACACTGCATTTGGGAGCAAGCAGGACTTATGATAGTGGGGCTCATACTAGTGCTGTTACTCTGAAGTCACAACTGGGGCTGGAGTTCCATTCTGTACACCTATGTCACAGCATTAGCTCAAGTCCTGCCCTATCAACCCAACCCTTTGATCCAAAATGTCTATAGATGTACCCACAGATGTAACTATTGTTATTCAGAAATTTTACTGTAATTCCTGTAGGCAAGATGTGACATTTTCATAGTGCAGCCAATAAAGCAAAAGCTATTTTATTCCAAGCACGATACAATGTGATGACACATTTACTGGAACACAGATATATTTCAGGGTTTATATTCAGTGTAACAATACAGCAAAGCATTTGTAAATAGCTTTGGAGAAAAAAATATCAAGCTTGGTTTACATGTTCCTTCTCAACTTATATACTATATGATCTTGGGGCATATCATTTGGATCAGGTGCTAGAACGATTTCCTTGACAGGTATTCCAACTATAAACTAACGACTCTTTCCAGAATCATGTCCTGATTTAATTTTTTTCTAATATATATATTAATGCCATTGCAGGTTGAACATCTCTGGTCCAGGACTCTCTGGTCTGGCAGGACCATGGATGTTGCTGGATCAGAAAGCCGCAGGCACAGTGGTTGCAGGCTAGGAGCAGAGCCAGTCTGGAAGCAGCAGACCACAGGGCCAGCAGCCAGGAGCAGAGCCCAGCCACTGGGCCAGCAGTCGAGTTCCACCAGCCGGCGTCAGGGAGCTCTAAGATGGTGAGAACTAAGAGACACACAAACACAATAGCACTTATATTTTATTAAACTACATCTTAAATGTTACATAAATGTTTCATATTTGCAGTTGCAGCAGTCTCCTGAGTTGCCAGCTGATGGTTGTCCTTAAATTATTTTTTTTTTAATTTCCAAATTTTATTAACTAACAGATATCCTCAGAATACTGAATTTATGGTGTCTTTAAAACTTTAAAACGTCTACAGCTAGCTCTCATCTTCCCCATTCCCTCCATAATACTGATGCGGCTCTTATTCCAAATTTCCAAAAAAGCTAAGACTGTGCTTAGAGTGCACTTAATTTTGAAAAACTGAGGAGTCCTGTGGCACCTTAGAGACTGACAGATTTATTTGGGCATAAGCTTTCATGGGTAAAAACCACTAAAAGGAAGAGAGAGAGAGAGTCTTGAAGAATGATGCATTGCAAAATTGATCCACATGGTTCTTCAGATATATCCATATCTTCATCCACATCATTTTGTCCCAAAAGCAGTTTTTCTTAAGATGTTTCTTTCTTGCAGCTAGGCCCTGCATTTTCTTCTTGCACTTGATAGGTTTTCTTTTTTCCAGAGAATGAATTTCTTCAAAATATTCCCAGATAGAGTCTCCTTTACACTCAGGAGCTTTGACAGTTTTTCCATGACAAAAATGTAGGGGAATATAGGAAGCTGGGTGTGTCATTAACAATGTCTCTCCTTTTTCTTTCCACTCCATTCCGCTGTTCTTTTCTGTTCTACCTCCGTCCCTTCTTATATATTGTCTCTGTCTTTAGACAACATATTAGCTAACTTTTCTATGGTTGGCTCAGGTCCACCATCCCATAAACACAGAATAAAAAAAAATCCCATCCAGCCTGTGTCTGTCTTTGCACGTGTTAGTCGGTCAGGAAACAGAAATTGAAAGCCCAGAAATTTCAAGTAGCAAGAGCTGATAGATAGCCTGGACAGACTACAGCCACACATTCATTAATTTTATGAGACTGTAAGTATAGGTGTAGGATATTTGTGATAAGATTTAATAGTAACTTATTTTTAAATGATAATTTTATTATTTTACTAATGATTTTTAAAAAATAAAAAAAAATGATTTAATAAAAAAATCCAAGTTTTTTAATAAAAAAAAATCACTGATTTTTATCCAGCCTTTTCAATGCCCATTAATTTCAAGGAATTCTTCTGAAGTGCTAGCAACTGTTGAGTTCTTCAGAAATGGGCGGAGTTCCACAAACAAAAGGGTTGTCAGAGTACTCTGTAATATTGTCTCATGGATAGATGGAAAAGGTTTCTTGTGTACATTGAAGCTTTAATTTTGGATTATTTCAGTGTTAATATTTAGGAAGAAAATGTAACATCAACAAATGAATTATATGTCTCCATTCCATCTTCAGCATTACCAATTGTTTCTCCAAAAAAAGAAAGGTGGTTAAAACTTATAATTAAAAGGAATGACTGTCATTAATAGGAATATGAGTAGCTTCAGCCCTAATTATTCAGTTTTTAAATGTCAATTTATTATTGAATTACCCCCAAAAAACTGATAATAAACAAAATTCAGCTGCACAGAAGACAGTTACCAACCGCCCACTGACTTCAGTAGGAGAAAGATCAGATTCAACTGCTTAGCTTTAAATATAAAAGCAAACTATTCCTTTTCCTGGAACTTTTGAGATCTGCATTGTGTTCCAAATTACATTTTTAAAATGCATGTCAGCACTTTGGTTACTTCCGCAAGATTGAAATTTTAACTTAGCAGAAGAACAAAGACTAAGTCTTCACAAATCCTTATCCTGATCACAAGAGATGAAGGAAAGAAAAGAATCTCTGCACTTTCATGTTTAAAGTTTCATCAGACATTGCAGAAGTAGAAAATAATACTTTTCAACAAATTGAACGCACTGGAAATTCTGTCATTCATTTCAATAGGGGGAGTGACAGATTCAGTGGGTAAATCTACACAGCAGGGCTAAAGTCAAATTAAGCTATACAACCACAGCTACATTAGTTGAATAACTTAAGTCAAAATAGCTTAATTCTTCCTTCAACTTCCCTTACTCCTCGTAAAATGAGAGTCACAGGAGTCAGAATAAGAAGTCCTCCAGCTCAACATTATTTCAAAATAAAGACTTGTAGTGTAGAAGCACACTACAGTAATTTAGCGAATATAACCCACGGGTTATATTCGTTTTTACAAACCCCACACCCCACCCCACCCCACTCCGCAGGGTATATAGGGTTTTTTTTAACTCACCAGCTGGTTTTTTTTACTCACCAGAGGTTGATGGTTCCTGTGGCTGTGCATGAATGGGGGGGAGGGAGGGGTGAGTGCTCCCCTGCCCGGAGGATGGTGGTTCCTGTGGCTGCGCAGGAACCGGATGGTGAGTGCTCCCCAGCCCAGAGGCTGGTGGTTCCTGCAGCTGCGCAGAAATGGGGGGATGGAGGGGTGAGTGCTCCCCTGCCCAGAGGCTGGTGGTTCCTGCTCCCCCGCCCCTTCCTGCAGCTGCGGAGGAACCAGAGGGATAAGTGCTTCCCCGCCGGGAGGCTGGAGGCTACGCAGGAACCAGGGCGGTGAGTGGCTGGCTAATTCCCCCCACCCCCTGCACCATAAATTAGCAAATATACCCCCGGAAAATATACCCTGGCACAGAAAATTCTTGTATACCCTGCGGGTTATACTCGTGCGTGGGGCATACAAGATTTTTTTACTGAAATAGAAAAATACGCAGGTATATTCGGGTGTAGGTTATATTTGGGTGCAGGGAATATTTGCCAAAATATAGTATGTTGTTTCTGAATAATGTCAGTTATTCCGAAATAACGCTACTGTGTAGACGAACCATGTGTGATCAAGAGGACTAATAAAAATGCTGAAATTACAACTATTCAGATTAGAATAGAAATCACATACTTATGAGAGAGATTAAAATTTACATATTAGAATATTGGCATTCACACTCTAAAGTTAGCACAAAAATGTTAGCCAAAGGAATAGACTGAGCAATGGGTTAGCCATGAATAGTTAGCTTGTCACAGAGACTTCTATGAAATATTGTTGGAAACCTATACATGCAATACAGTAGGGCATAAGTCACCAACCTCGATTATATTTTAGACATATAGGCTGTAAAGAATAATTGGGAATCAGTGTTCACATGGTATGAAAAACAATTTTCATATTTTCTAAATATTATTTCTGATAATGTTTTTTCCAGAACTGATATAGTATGTGCTATATTTTCTCATCTGGAAGTTAAACAGCTGAAGCTGTACAGGGATAAGAATAATACATTAGCAAGGCACATGTGCTAGATTAATATTTGTCTATGAGTCTCTATGCACTGTAGTTGTAGCCATACTTAAAATATAACTGAGTGCAAAAAAAAGAAGTTCACGGAGGATTGATCCATCAGTGGCTATTAGATCCACAGCTTCTGACTGCCAGCTGCTGAAACTGGAGCACAGGGGTTGGATCATTTGAAGATTGTTGTGTTCTGTTCATTCCCTTTGAAGTATCTGACAGTGTTCGTTATTGGGCTAGAAGGACCTATAGTTCCAACAGGAATTATTTTCCTTTGTTACTGACACAAAAAGGAAAGTAATCCTTAGGGTGACAAAGATTGTACTGAATTCAGTTGAATTACACCAAGAAATAGCTTGGCCCTGTAGCCTTTATCTAAAATTGACCTGACAGCTTCTGTAATAAACTGTAGTGTTTCTAGGGATTGGACTCAGCTCCCGTGGCAATACAGTTTTCAGATGAATAGGGTGAAAGTTACCACTCTGAGATTGGGAGACTTTTAGGAGCCCATGAAAAATTAATAGAGTGGCTACAAATACAGTTACAAGGACAAACTAGGTTTGTGTTATAAGTTATACTAAGCAGATGATTAATGTTACAGTCACTATCAGTATATGAAACCTGAGAGAATCTGTGAAATAGATACTGCTGTATTCACATTCCCATTCCAAAAGACTTTCAGGGATCTCTTAACAGGTTGCTACTGACTGAGGATTTGGTCCTTCAGGGATCTTTCCACCCTACCTTATCTTATTAAGGTAGCCCTCATATTCCTATTCTGACCATGCCTAACATTATGTGTGTAAGTATTCCAACCTCCTTTTCTGTAACTGTCCTTCCACAAGCCATAATATTGGGAGTACCACTCTGCTTGTCATAGGTTGTTTTCTTAGTTCCCCTGATTTTCCTTAGCATATATGTAAACATGGTAACTTGTGCTCAGAGCAGACACTTCTCTCATGTTACAGTATGGTGTCATGAGGTCTGGAAAAGTAAATTGTGACATATTTTCTGAGAACATCACCTGCTGACACACACTTTACTGTAATCTTGTAACTTTACTGGTATAGGATCATTCCTGGGCCACCCACTAATACCCAAGCCTGAAGCCTAATGTGGCTAAATTGAAATGTTAGAGGCCTTAGCCTTTAGTCCTGACATTACAGCCTTGCTTTACATATACACACACAATACACACTTCACTCCTAAATTCTTATCTGTTTATACTCTTATAATCTTACAATTTAAATCTGTACATCACATTGATTACATATAAAATAACATGAGTAAAACCAGGACAATAACCCAATTAAATGATAAAATGAACTAAATTATTATAGTACCCTGGATGTACTTGTCCAGTTTAATGATTTTAGAAATGCTGATGATAGATCATCATGTGATCTGATGGACCAACAGTAATAACAATTAGGTGTAGTTAACACCTTGCAGACATCAGCAGTAGTGGCAGAACAGCTAACAATTACACCCAGCACATTGTTTCTGAGGCTTGTTTGATGGCTCTGCAATCTGAGGAAGAAAGTGGTTTAAATGTGAGAGCAAGGAATCTCAGTGAATCTCTTATTGGGTGACTAATGTGCCTTTTTAATTGTTGTTGTATGAAAATCCACAGGGAGTTTAGGGATAGTTTTTTTGAAGAAACCTATCAGGTTTTATTGGCCTTCAAGCCTGATTAGTAATAGATAGTTTCTCATTGCTCCTTTTTGTTCAGTATCTATGTACCTTTCCTTGAGCTCCAGTGAGGTTTATGATGCTAAATCTTATTGTGGAAGGAAAGTGTAGAATGGCTTCTATGTCACAAACAATTGCATAAAGGGTCCTTAACAACAACAACAATAGAAATGGCTATAAAGAGTTTTTCATTTCAGTTCATAAATGTTATTGATTTTCATTAAATATAAAATATAGCATTACATTTAGAGAGCAGATGGATATTATAAACCTTGCAGAGAAAAAACTACTCAGACTTTTTGTGCTGCCATACTGTTGACAAGCTGCTGTAGCTGGCCATGGGAAATTCAAGGGAGTTTCCCTGGTGGTGTACCACTAGCCTAAAGGCATATTCAAAAGGAGGAGTGATTGGAGCTTCCTTATGTCTTAGCAATTTCTAACTGCTGCAGTGACCCCCTTAGAGCCCCTGAGTACTGCCATAATTTAGAGGAGCCCTCAAGCTGTTCTAACTCTTGGCAGGAGACTGTCCCAACTCACGGCCAGTCAGAAATGATGGCTCCTTGGCTACAGCTGAAGATCTTGGTGAAGTTATTCTGGTTGCAAAGTAAATAAATAAGTAAGAGGAGTTCAGGGGGGGAAAAAAGTCATAGAACAGTATTTGTGAAGAATTTAGATCAATTAAAAAAAGAGATGACTCAAACCAACCTACCCCAATCTCCCTAATCTCTGGAAAAGTTTATATCTACAATGAAGGTTTGCAGCTAGTCTCTCTAAGCTGTAACAAAATTCATGAATTACCTAAATGATTACATCTCTGTACATTGGGGAGGGGCTAGATCTTCATCTGTAGCCAAATTTTGAGGCTCAGACTCCCCTCCAGTTAAAAGCTCTAATGTTAATCACAAATGTTGCCTTCTAGTAACTTGCATTTTTATCCTCTTCCTCCACATTCAATGCAATAAAAAATGAACCTTTTTTGGACATTTATTTCTTTCAGCCACACCTTCTTCAAATGCAGAAAGAACATATAAAATTAATCCGGACGTTAACATTCCGTAATGTCTAAAAAGTCCTTCCTATATCTCAAGATTAATTCAAAAGTATTAAGAATTAGAATGTCAATGCATTCTTGAAGATGGTCTTACTACTTCCTTTGTGAATCACTCCATCATTCAGTAACTACCAGACAGAAAACAACTGAAATAGTAAGCAGTTTATAAAATGCTATTTGTGATTCACTTATTCTGTATTTTTCTTTTGTCCCTAATTAGAGCAATACATAGAAAAGAATAAATTCATTTTTCCTCTCTCTTTTGTTTCAATGTGGAACCTAAGAATAAGTTTTGCCCTGTAATTTTTCAGATTTATCCATCCCAAAGGATATCTTGGGTTGTTTTGCTTAAACACAAACTATGGCCCAATTTCTGTCATGATTTATAAATACTTCAGCCATGCTGAATTTATTAGGACAGCACAAAGTTTTTAAGGTAGGACAGTACTCTGACCTATATACGTGGTGTACAAGACTTACACTGCCACATATGGGATGTACAAGGATCTCATAGAATTTGACACAAAGTTCATCGAAGCCAATTACTTGTCATTAACTCCAATAGGCACTGGACAGACACTATACTGCATCACAGGTTGGGAACAGGAATTTTTTGTCCTGGTAACTGGGGCAAGCCACTCCTTTAATGCCAATGCAAAGCAGAGAGCATCTTGATTTATGAAGCAGAGAAATTCGAAGAGCCATATTTGTAGACCGCTTTTGGGTTGGATTTTGAATATTCCAGTTCTTAGGAGGACTGTGTTTTGATTTCAAGCTCTTTTTTCTGCCCATTACAATGATAGTCTCTCATCCAGTGTTGAAGTAGCTTTACGGTGATCTACAGTTTACCATCCCAGAATCTCCATGAGAAGATTCAGAGTAAAGTGCTTATACAAGGTTTGGAGCACTTCACTAATTTCAAATCAATTTGCACCGTCAAGAGCAATTCACAATTGTTGGAGTGCTTTAATATTTTTGTTATCAGTGTTTCAATTTGGAAATACGTCAGGCTGCAGGCTCTTAGGGATCTCTTCCAGGGATACTAAACTCATTTAAAAATGTTAACATCCAATATAGAACATAAAAATATAGGCAAGCATAGTTAGCAGAGGAAAAACATAGCACCCCCAAAATGAAATAAATCCATTTTGGTGGCATAAGACACAGACAATCAGAATAAAAGCTTTTTCTGGTTAGCTGTAGTAATTGAGGTGAGAAAGTAAAGTGTGACTTGCCTGTTTTAGGAGCACAAGATAGAAGCCACAAACTTATAAAGCCTAAGCAACAGGTAGAGATGTCTTCTTATGGCTGTTACCCCACTTTCTCCTGGCTGATTTTTCTAGGATAATTACTTTCACAGACTCCTTACTTAGTAGCACTATAGACATAGTCCATAAATCTCTACAGATTACATCATCTATAATGTGAGCAACCTAAGTACTGTATTTTCATTATTTCGAACCTCAACATGTAACGTCTGCATCTCCCCATATACTTTGTTTGTTTTACTAAATCAGAAACAAAAGCTTCTGATTCTCTTTATGTGAGCTCCCTTTTTGTATGTCATTGGATTGTATTACTGTATTGTAATACCATGACCTATACATATGATGGGATAAGTGCATATCCTTCCAAATGTCTTGCCTGGGCCTGATGAAAGCAAAAATGCTTTGTTTTTATTCCTGTGTCTAGCATTGGTCAAATTACCTTTATAGGGTTGTGCCTCCTTCCCTGCTCTTAATATCACCCAGACTAGCTTTCAAAACCTACACTGCTAGGTCCAGAAGGCTTTAGGTAAGTTCATTAAAAAAGGCAAAAACTAAAACAAAAAATATTAAATTCTTCATCCACACAGAGGTGGTTTTCTCGTGGGCTGTGTCTACATTGACATCCCTTTCTGGAAAAGGGATGCTAATGAGACACTTCGGAATTGCAAATCCACGGGGGATGCAAGTAGGAATAAGAGATCCTCCGGAATAGGGCTTTATTCCGGAGGATCGCGCCAGTCTGGACGCTTTTCTCCGGCTTATCTCCAAGCCGGAAAAAAGCGGCGGCCATAAAAATGCAAATGCCGCGGGGGATATTTAAATCCCCCGCGGATTTGCCTCTTCCAAAGTGCTACATTTGCATGCCTATTCCGTAATAGGGGCCAATGTAGACGTAGCCCTATTGTTTTTGTCCTGTTGCTGATCTCATGAGAAAACATGAAATAACCAACAAAGAAAAATGAAACTTCAAGATATATTGTCCGTTTCCTGTTCCCCCAGGTGAAATACACTCCTGTGTAAAGCACCAGCACAAGGCTTATGCATCACTTATATCCCAAACCATGTAAACCTCCTTTTGAGGTCTCAGATGAGAATTAATGGGGCATAGCCTATGTTGGCCGTCACAAAAGGATGAACTTCACCCCACTAAGAGACAGTACATTAGACACCTTACATTCTGCACAAGTGACACTCCTGTATTGTTTCATGCTGTCTTGATATTGCACCTTTATAAGAATTTAAAACGTCAAATTATTGGAAAATCACAGAAGTGCAGCAATTTTCCCTGCATGTGAATTTGCGATTTATCACTATATTATGCAATCGATTTCTGGAGCTGTGTTTTGGTTACCTAAGAAACAGTCACAGGGTAATATTTGACTGATTGTGTTGTCAGAATGACTGTCAGAAACGTGGGTAGCATTTTGTGGGGTAGATGTATGTGTGGGATGCACAACATTAAAATAAATACTTGACAATGTTGTTTTATTTTATTTGTATCATGAAATGAAGTATATCGACATTGGAGTTTTTAAGAGTTGATTGGTTATTGAATTATAAACTAAAGTTAATTTAGAAACAAGAAGAAAAATACTTGAAGTCTACGTTCTGAAAAGAGTGATATATTTAAAATGTGATCTGTGGGGCAGATTCGGTCATAGTAGAATTGAATTTATAGTGACAGTTGAAAATAAAGGCATGTATGCGTTGAACTTAACAACTGTAGTAGAACTATCTCCTTTATCATTGCTTTACACAAGATAGATGAAACATTACAATATTTAGTGAATATTTAACATCTGAATATATGGTATCTTACTAACTTTGGATGCTGGGGCTGAATACAACTTCTTTCAGAGCAGGTAAAGAACTTGCTGTACCAAATCAAAATTACTGGAAGCACTGATGAAAAGTGGATTTTATTTTTTACCATTAGGATGCCTGTAAATAATGTTATCCTAAACTGTAGGAAAGAAAAAGTTCAGTTCACGCAAATATTGGGGAGAAAGACAATGCATGTGCATTATGATCAGGCTGTGCTTTATAGACCTAGCAATCCAGAATCTTGTCTGCTTTATATCTTTATAGAACCAAGCCTGTTGCCCACTGTGGAATGGGGAGCAATACAATCACTTTAAATACTATGGATCAAATTTTACTCAATCACAGGTCTAAACTGAGAAGAAATCCATTGAAGTAAATGGAGCTATGTTGTGTTTTCCTGTGTGTAGTTGAGAGCATAATTTGACACTGTATTTTTTAGTAAAATGGGACCAACTATCTTACAAAGGAATAAAGAGAGCTAGCTGGACATTTCTCATTGAAATGTTCTTTCCATAAAACCCGATGTTTCCCATGGGAAAAATTTAGTTTTATAAACAAAGACCATTTTCTGTTATGATAATCAAAATAATGGCTCCCAGTTTGCCCCTCCAGAAGACTCTCCAGTGTTGAGCACTCGGCTCTGTAGGGAGGAGGCAGGAATTCTGAACATCCTGACTTTCTGCTTTTTCAGCCCTAGAGCTGGTGAGATAGGGAAAAGAGAAAGGAAGTGATGATGCGTGGCTGGGCTCTCTACCTCTCTGGCTGCAGCAATTAAGGGGAGACTGAGTGGCCACATTCTATTTCCTCTGGCAACCAGTTTTCCGGAAAGCCAAAAAAAAAAACCCATGTTGGTTTCCAAAGTGGAATTATTCTTATCATCCCTTCCAGTACTAAAGGTTGTGGTTCTGCTGTTTTGTCCCAGTTTGGGATCATTTCTTCCCATTCAAAAATGCAGATTTCTCCCCCCCCCCCATTTTCTGGCTCTCTCTTCAAGTAAATACCCAAACTGTGGTAAAAGTAAACTATGTAGAATGGATTTTTTTTGTGCAATCTAAAGCCATTTCCTTTAATTATTATAACATTTCATAGCACTTTTATAGCTATTTCTTTTCACCTGTTATTTCATTCACCTGAGTTTAGTTATCCCTATAATAGTAGATTGCTTAAATTAAGCAGATTTATGACATTACCATTTTCAGCTGTTTTCCCTAAGACTGCTGGCACTTTATCAGAAAATGCCAGTATGCTGACAGCAAAAACATTCCTTTTTTTTTGCTCCCTCCCAGAAAGATGAATTGTGTTTGAGCACTTTAGTGGCAGAGCTCTTAAAATGGATGGTGAATATTTCAAGTGAGAGTGAAGTTTTCTTCATTTGAAACAGAATTTTCTTTGGGCAAAAGTAGTTACAGATGATCATGTAGCAATGGCAAGGAAATTCCGAGTCTCTTGTTCTCTCACCCTGAGCATGACACATTTGCTCATAAAATGTTCCAGTGTTTGGCTAGAAGCCAGAGGTTTCTAGGTTCAAGACTCAACAAGATCAATTATTTTTGTCTCATTAAAAAAAACAGATTACTATTGTAGAATGGTGCCTCAACAGTCTAATGCAGTCTTTTTTGTACACTGGCCTTCTGCTCTCAAGTACCAGAGGGGAATCTAAATGCATAGTGAATGACTAGGTCTGGGGCACTGGAATACAGGAGGGTATGAGACACATCTTTAGTTTTCAGCAGTAAGAAGATGGTGAGCCTTTAGGAAGGTAAACAGACCATACATCTGAAGAGACAATTGACTCGTGCCAGGGTTTGAAAGAGCACAGATCTATTTTGCTGATAATTTGTAAAATGAGGCTAGAGTGGGAAAGCATATTAGAAAAAAAAAACCCCCAGTGTTCTGGCAAAGCTATTAGATGATGCCTCTGTAGCCAACAAGTCAGTGTGTTGCAATATATCTTAGATTATTTTGCTGTTTGTGTGTGTATTAACAATAGGGCTGGCCAGAGAACAAGAATTCCATGTTGTGAACAAAAATTAAGATTTCATGTTGGGATGTAAAATCCCATTTAATTAGTTAATTTGTTCAATGTTAAATTCAATCAGTTAACCAATTGTGGGAGAGGCACAGATAAGGGCTGCTTATCCAGGCCGGAGCTCCCATGCCTGCCTGGACCAGACCCATCACAGACTGGGACTGCTCAGGCTGGGCTGGAGCACCTCCTTCTAACGACAGTGGTCCTTGAGGGGCTGAAGGAACCCATTGCCCAGGGTGGGTGGGGAGCTATTCCAGCCCCCACCAGTTAACCATAACCATAACTGGTAAGGGTGAGGCTTACCAGTTAACAAATTAAACATTCACATTCCTGATTTCAGCATTCATTTTTGTTCTGCTTGAAATGCAAATGAGACTTTCTTTTGGCAAAAAATGAGATTTTCACCTAAGCACAGCCTCCCACATGTATGATAACCTCAGCCCCCACATGTATGAGTGCCTTAACCACTAGGCTATAGAGTTAGCACTCTCTTTTTGGCTCACTGAATATTTAGTTTATAGAAAAGGAAACAGCTCCCACAGGAGAAACTGAGATAAATTACTCTGCAGCCCAGAAACAGGGCATCTGTGGGATATGCAGGGTCAAGTCTCTGTTCCAAATCAGAAGAAGCAAGACTGTGGCCCTGGGTTGATGGAGCCCATGTGAGTGGCCTAAAGCTATCGACTATTCAGGGTTGTGGATTAGGTGGTCTACCTCTTCCTCTTGCTCTAAAAGTACATTATGGGCCTGAAGAATCTCCAGTGATACAATGTTTTCTCAAAAAATTCTGACCACTGCTATATTTTAGAGTCTATAATTCATATGTGAATTTGTGTTCTTGGATCAAACGCGGTATAGAAGTAACAGTTGAGAAGTCAGGCTTGATCTTCTGCTGTCTTACAAAGTAAGGGCTTGCCAATGACCTAGTCTACACTGGAAGATTAGGTCAAACTTAGCCACATTATGTTAAATTTCTAAACAATGTATCCACACCAACAAGCCCGTTTCATTGCTTTTAAAGACCATTAAAGTCAATTGCTGTACTCCTGCTTGTCACAAAGAATAACGCTAAATTCTACTTTGAATGATCAACTTTATGGTAGTGCAGATGCAGTGCTGTGAAAGTCGACACACAATTCCCTGTTGTGACTACCCTGACCAGGACTTTCAACTCTACTGCTTGAGGTGAACAGGAAAAGCACTGGAAAAAATTGAATTTAATTTCCTGTGGCCTCTGCATGGGGAGAATACCTTAGAGCAAGCAGCACATCTCAGCAGCACACCTGACCATGAATTTTCTGGGTTGCAGTTGAACACCAGCATGTAGCACGCAAGATATCCTGAACCTCATTGCTGTATAGAGAAAGGAATCTAATCTTGAAGAAATATGAACCAGCAAAAGAAATGCAGATATCCATGCCAAGATTGCAAAGGGCATAGAAGATGAAGAGTACACCAGAGATGTCTACCAGTGTCATGTGAAAATAAAGGAACTAATACAGTCAGACCAGAAGACAAAGGAGGCAAACAGACAGCCTGGATCATTGATGCAAATGGGCCACTTCTATGAGCAGCTGCACATGATGGGAACAATTAAAGACAGGTGATGCTGAAAAATATTTAATTCTGACCTCCTGGGAGACTGGGCAAGAAATAGGTAACAGCTTGAGGAATTCTTGTTCTCTGGCCAGCCCTATTGTTAATACACACACAAACAGCAAAATGATCTAAGATATATTGCAACGCACTGGCTTGTTGGCTATAGAGGCATCATCTAATAGCTTTGCCAGAACACTGGGGTTTTTTTTTTCTAATATGCTTTCCCACTCTAGCCTCATTTTACAAATTATCAGCAAAACAGATCTGTGCTCTTTCAAACCCTGGCACGAGTCAGTTGTCTCTTCAGATGTATGGTCTGTTTACCTTCCTAAAGATACTAAAGGAGGCCACATATTAAAGATACTAAAGGAGGCCACGGTGTTCCATCCTCAGTCATAGCAATGACCAGTCTACTCTTTACAAGCACAAAATATAATATGTACATATAATCTGTATATTTAATTCAGTAACTAAATAATAAATTATTCCAGTGCATTTGTTAGTACCTATTGTTTTCTCATTGACCATAAATTACCTTTGGACCAAAGATGATACATTGTTGCAATTGGATCACCTTTATATTTCATTTGGAGTGAAAAAAATATATAGAAACTTAACTTGGAAATGTCTTCTTCGAGGCTTGAATGGCTTGATTAGACTTCTGTCTAGATGTATCACTTTGTGGATGTTTTTTCTCCATTAAAAGAAAATAAAACATTCTGTTAAGAATATCTTAGGACGTGTAAAGTGACTAGTCAGTAGGACTACGTAGGATAACCTTACATCATCATCCATACAATCATGGAGGTGGTGTGTATGGGAGATGGTGAAACTTTTTCGGCAGAATTTAGCAAGAAATCATCTGCCAATATCCTGTGACTGTGTTATACATTTAATGTCCTGTGATAGCACAGGTGGCATGTCCATCTTCTATTGCTGTTCTGTTTTTATAATTAGTGATTACATAATCACACCATTAGATTACTTTATAGTAGTCAGTACACGATTTAAATACTTCCCACATAGAGTTAATTAAGCATTAACATTTCCTAGTTAATTTTCTAGTCATTAGGTCTGTAAGATTCTCAGGGAATATAAAATTATCATTGGGTTCTATTCTCCAACCTACTCCAGAATGTACTGCATTTTCTCATATTTAAAACATTGTGAATACAACCACTGGACGAGATAACATACTTGTATTTTTTCCCATACAAATATTCAGGGCTGAATTCAGTTCCACACACATGTTCCCTGTATAGTGAGGGCAAAAATAAACTGTTAGGCTACTACTGCATCTCCCCCATAAGAGTACAAATGACCTTTTCTTCAGTTCTATCTAGGCTGCTTTTAAGGCAATAATGCAGAGTCACATATTAAATTACATCACTTATGCTGTGGGGGGGGGGGGGCGCGGGGAAATGGCACAATGAAAAATCCAAGTTAAACATAATTGACACAAGATTCAAACATGAAGAAGTATTCAGACAGGTGCTAATAATACCCTTTAATCTTTGCCTATATTCGGTAAAATGAACTTACATAAGAGTTGTGCCCTCACGTGAATGGTCCCTATGAAATCAAGGGAGTACTACCTGCACCTGTAATGGATGTCCAATTATGCCCTAAAGCAATCCTTGGTGAAGGATTTTGGAGTTGTCTATATGGTCTGCACCAGTGGTGATGATGTCACTTGTATGGATGTGTGGACAGAATTGGCACTGGAGTTGATTGCAGGAGTGGGTTCCTGGGTGAGTATGATGGAGGGGTGTTGTGTGCTTGCTGGAAAGAATTTGTGTGAGCTTAGGGGGTTGTCCCTAGATGAGGATTGGCCTATCCTCCAAGGCCTGTGAGAGTGAGGGGTCATTTTCCAGTATAACTTGTAGATTGTTGGTAATGCATTAGAGGGGTTTAAGTTGGGGGCTGTAGGTGATGACAAGTAGGGTCCTGTAGTTTCTTTGTAGAGCCTATCTTGAAGAAGCTGATGTCTGAGTACTCATTTGGCTTTGTTAATCAGTTTTTTCACTTCTCTGGATGGGTATTTTAGTTTTAAGAATGCTCTATATAGATCCTGTAGGTGTTTATCTTTGTCTGTTGTACTGGAGCAAATCCAGTCGTATCTTAGGGCCTGGTGGTAAACAATTGATTAAGAAATGCATCTTGGATGGAAACTAGAGACATGTAGGTAAGTGTAACAGTCAGTAGGTTTCTGGTAAAAGGTGGTGGAAATGTGGTCATCATGTAATTGTACCGTAGTGTCAAGAAGTGGATCTCTTGTGTCGACTGGTCCAGGCTAAGGTTGATGGTGGAGTGGAAGTTGTTGAAAACCCTGTGGAATTCTTCCAGGGTCTCCTTCTTGTGAGTCCATATGATGAAAATGTCGTCAATGTAGTGTAAGTAGAGTTAAAGGGTGCAGGGGAGGGGGGGGGGAGACCTCAGGAAACATTGTTCAAGGTCAGCCATGAAGATGTTGGCATATTGTGGGGCCATGCGAGTGGCCACAGCTGTGCCACTGACTTGAAGATATAAATTGTCCCCAAACTGGAAATAGTTGTGGGTGAGGAGAAAGTCTCAGAGCTCTGTAACCAGGTGTTCAGGGGTGTCATCAGGGACAGCGTTCCTGACAGCCAGTAATCCATTACTGTGTGGAATGTTGGTGTAAAGAGCTTCTATATCCATGGTCGCCAGGATGGCATTTTCACTAACATTACTGATGTTCTGTAGTTTCCTCAGGAAGTCATTGGTATCTTGAAGATAGCTAGGAGTACTGGTACCATAGGGTCTGAGGAGATAATCCTGCTGTAAGCATTCCAATTCCTGAGATGATGGGTCGTTCGGGATTTTCAGGTTTGTGGATCTTGTATAGCATATAGAAAACTCCTGGTCCGGGGTTTAGGGGTTTGTTAGTGTAGATTTGGTCCTGAGTTGTAGCAGGAAGTTTTGATTCTGAAATTGTGGCAGAAACAAGAAGTCAGAATGTATGGGTGACCAGCAGAGCAGCTCTTGAGTTGCTAAAGTTGGGAGAAGTGAAGATCTCTTTTATATCCGGAGCCAAAGCCCACAGAGCTCTATTTATTTATTTATTTTACTTCCCCTTTGCCCTTCCCCTCCCCTTCATGGAGTGTGTGCTGTGATTGGCAGGTGGAAACTGTTGGCTTCTAATTAAAGTTTGAATTCTAGAAGCCTCTGCTGATTGGTTGAGCCTTGGTAGGGGGAGGGACTTTCAGGCACTCCAGGGCTTTATAAGGCAGTGGGCAAGCGACCAAGGAGCTTGTGAACAGGTGAGTGCTAACAGGAAGTTTAGAGAGGGAGTTGGGAAGGGGAGAGGAAAGGGCGTGAGGTTCTCTTGCCTTTCTTTTACATCCCTTGTCCAGGACAGCAGCAAGGGATGGTGATAGGTGTGCTGTTGTTACCTGCACGGCGTGTGCCATGTTTGTCTTCCTCCTGGAAGAAAGAACGGATTTCATCTGCACGAAGTGCAAGCTGGTCGACATTTTGGAAGAAAAAATTAGAGGACTGGAGGCCCAAGTGTCGACCCTACGCTCGATCAGAGAGGATGAAGACTTCCTCGATAGAAGGCAGAGTTTAATCCTTCAAGCACGGCAGGTGGAAGAGCCGGAGAGGGCAGTACGTGACCAGGAAGAGAACTGACAGCATGTAATTTCTAGAAGGGGAAAAAGGCCAGCATGGGAATCCCCCAATGCTATAGAGGTAAGTAATTGCTTCCAGGCTCTCTCCACAGGCTCTGCAGTGCTGAATGCTTTGGAAGGGACCTCACAAGGAAGAAACCGGAAGGGAACACCATGGGATGCCTAGTCCTAGGGATGGGGGTTCCATGGCCACCACCCCCAAAAGAAAATGACGGGTGGTGGTGGTCGGGGACTCCCTCATAAAAGGGACTGAGCCATCCATCTGCCCTCCGGACCTGGAATCTCGAGAGGTGTGCTGCTTACCGCGAGCTCGCATTCAGGATGTGACTGAGAGGCTTACCAAACTGATCAAACCTTCAGATCGCTACCCCTTCCTGCTTCTCCACCTGGGAACTAATGAAACAGCCAAGAATGACCTTGAGAGTGTTACTGCGGATTATGTAGCGCTGGGCAGGGATTGTCGAATTGAGGATGTAAATGCGTGGTTGCGCAGGTGGTGTCGCAGAGAGGGCTTTGGTTTCTTTGACCATGGGTCTCTGTTCCAGGCACAAGGATTGTTAGAAAGAGATGGGATTCATCTAACCAAGAGAGGAAGGAGCATCTTCACGGGCAGGCTTGCAAACCTAGTGAGGAGGGCTTTAAACTAGGTTCGTCGGGGGACGGTGACCAAGACCCTAATGGGAGTGGGAAAGACAGATACCGGGAAGAAATGTAGAGAGGAATGAGCAAGAAAGGAGAACCCCTGATTCGAATGGAGAAGATAGGGTGATCAACTGGTTACCTGAGGTGTTTGTACACTAATGCGAGAATCCTGGGCAACAAACAAGGCCCTGGCCCAGTCCAAGAAATATGATTTAATTGGGATAACAGAGACTTGGTGGGATGACTCGTACAACTGGAGCGCTGTCATGGAAGGGTATAGACTGTTCAGGAAGAACAGACTGGGGAGAAAAGGAGGAGGAGTTGCACTGTATGTAAGAGAGCACTATGATTGCTCTGAACTCCAGTATAAAGAGGGAGAAAAACCTGTTGAGAGTCTATGAGTTAAGTTTAAAGGAGCAAACAAGAGCAGTGATGTTGTGGTTGGTGTCTGCTACAGGCCACTAAATCATGTGGATGAGGTAGATGAGGCTTTCTTCGCACAACTCAGAGAAGCTTCCAGATCGCAGGCCCTCGTTCTCGTGGGAGACTTTAATCACCCTGACATCTGTTGGGAAACCAATACGGCAGTACACAGGCAATCCAGGAAGTTTTTGGAGAATGTTGCGGATAAGTTCTTGACACAAGTGCTGAAGGATCCAAACAGGGGCCATGCGCAGCTTGACTTTCTGCTCACAAACAGGAGGAACTAAGGCTATGTCTAGACTGCAAGCCTCTTTCGAAAGAGAGCGTCTAGACTGCACGTTGAACTTTCCAAAAAGCGGCTTGCTTTTTCGAAAGAAAGCATCCAGTGAGTCTGGATGCTCTCTTTTGAAGAAGCCCTATTTACATTGAAGAACGCCTTCTTTCGAAAGAGGAACTTTCGAAAGAAGGCATTCTTCCTCGTGAAATGAGGTTTACCGCCATCGAAAGAAAAGCCGCGTTCTTTCGATTTAATTTCGAAAGAACGCGGCTTGAGTCTGGACGCAGGGGAAGTTTTTTCGGAAAAAGGCTACTTTTCCCGAAAAAACACCTGAGTCTGGACACAGCCTAATAGGGGAAGAGGAGGTGGGTGACAACCTGGGAAGCAGTGATCATGCGATGGTAGATTTCAGGATCCTGACCAAAGGAAGAAAAGAGAGTAGTAAAATACACACCTTGGACTTCAAAAAAGCAGATTTTGACTCCCTCAGAGACCTGATGGGCAGAATCCCCTGGGATGCTAACATGAAGGAGAAAGGAGTCCAGGACAGCTGGCAGTATTTTAAAGAAGCCTTATTGAAGGCACAGAAAGTAACCATCCCGACGCGTAGCAAGAGAGGCAAACATGGGAGGAGACCGGATGGCTTACAAGGGAAATCCTTGGTGAACTTAAGCACAAAAAGGAAGCTTACAAAGAGTGGAAACATGCACCAATGACCAGGGAGGGGTTTAAATGTATAGCTTGAGAATGCCGGGGGGTTATTAGGAAGGCAAAAGTGCAAATGGAATTGCGACTGGCTAAGGATGTGAAGGATAACAAGAAAGGTTTCTACAGGCATGTTAACAAGAAGAAGGTGATCAGAGAGGGTGTGCAGCCCCTGCTGGATGAAGGAGGTAACCTAGGGACAGATGATGTGGGGAAAGTTGAAGTACTCAATGCTTTCTTTGCCTCTGTATTCACAGACAAGGTGGGCTCCTGGACTAATGCACTTAAGTGACATAAGATGGAATGAAGATGGACAGCCCTTGGTGGATAAAGAACAGGTTAGGAACTATTTAGAAAAGCTAAACGTACACAAATCCATGGGTCCGGACTTAATGCATCCGAGGGTACTGAGGGAGTTGGCAAATGTCATTGAGGAGCCTTTGGCCATTATCTTTGAAAAGTCGTGGAGATCAGGAGAAATCCCAGATGATTGGGAAAAAGCAAATGTAGTGCCCATCTTCAAAAAAGGAAAGGACGACGATCCAGAGAACTATAGGCCGGTCAGTCTTACCTCGGTTCCTGGAAAAATCATGGAAGGGATCCTTAAGGAATCCATTTTGAGGCACTTGGAAGAGAGGAAAGTGATTAGGAATAGTCAGCATGGATTCACAAATGGAAAGTCGTGCCTGACCAATCTGATTAGCTTCTATGATGAGGTAACTGGCTCGGTGGACATGGGAAAGTCAGTGGATGTGATATACCCTGACTTTAGCAAGGCTTTTGATATGGTCTCCCACCATATTCTTGCCAGCAAGTTAAGGGAATGTGGATTGGATAAATGGACGGTAAGATGGATAGAAAGATGGCTAGAAGGCCGGGCCCAGCTGGTAGTGATCAATGGCTCGATGTCAGGATGGCAGTCGGTTTCTAGCGGAGTGCCCCAAGGCTCCGTTCTAGGACCGGTTTTGTTTGATATCTTTATTAATGACCTAGATGAGGGGATGGATTGCACCTCAGCAAGTTCGCGGATGATACTGAGCTATGGGGAGAGGTAGATTTGCTTGAGGGCAGAGATAGGGTCCAGAGTGACTTAGACAAATTGGAGGATTGGGCCACAAGAAAACTGATGAGGTTCAAAAAGGACAAGTGCAGAGTCCTGCACTTGGGACGGAAGAATCCCAAGCATAGTTACAAGCTGGAGACCAACCAGTTAAGTAGCAGTTCTACAGAAAAGGACCTGGGGGTTAAAGTGGATGAAAAGCTGGATATGAGTCAACAGGGTGCCCTTGTAGCCAAGAAGGCTGATGGCATATTAGGTTGCATTAAGAGGAGCATTGCCAGCAGATCCAGAGATGTCATTATTCTCCTTTATTCGGCTTTGGTGAGGCCACGTCTGGAGTATTGTGTCCAGTTCTGGGCCCCCCACTACAAAAAGGATGTGGACGCATTGGAGAGGGTCCAGCAGAGGGCAACCAAAATGATGAGGGGGCTGGAGCATATGACTTATGAGGAGAGGCTGAGGGAGTTGGGTCTGTTTATTCTGCAGAAGCAAACAGTGAAGGGGGATTTGATAGCAGCCTTCAAACTCCTGAAGGGAGGTTCCAAAGAGGATGGCGAGAGGCTGTTCTCAGTAGTGACAGATGGCAGAAAAAGGAGCAATGGTCTCAAGTTGTGGTGGGAGAGGTCCAGGTTGGATATTAGGAAAACTATTTCACTAGGAGGGTAGTGAAGCACTGGAACGGGTTACCTAGGGAAGTAGTGGAGTCTCCATCCCTAGAGGTGTTTAAGTCTCGGCTTGACAAAGCCCTGGCCAGGTTGATTTAGTTGGGATTGGTCCTGCCTAGAGCAGGGGGCTGGATTTGAAGACCTTCTGAGGTCTCTTCCAGCTCTATGGTTCTATGATTCTATGACTGAAAGATTACCACTGATTTCAATGGACTGTGTGTCATGCCCCTCGTATGTACATAAAGTAGGAAGGAAGGTAGAACAGAAGTGGGAAAAGAGACAGCACTTGCGGGTACATAAGTGTTCAGTCTCAGTACCTAAGTGTGGAATAAGGAGAACAAACATTTTCCATACTGTGTTCTTAATGTTTACGTAGCTCAAGTAATTGAGGGACATGGCAAACAACTCTATCAGACTGCCGTTGTCTCATCTTCTTTCTTCAGATGGAAACACAAAGAAGTGTAAGCTGCAGTGTCAGTGCTGTGTGTGAACAAAATCTGAATGACAGTAATGTCAAGCAAAACACTGTGTAAATAAAATCTGAGAATGCTTGTGGCAATAAAATGGTCACCACTAAATTTGATATGGTGGGTGAGATATCATCTTACTAACATATGCACAAGATCTTGAAGGAGATTTAATTACGATTATTGCTTACCCTACCTTTACCCAGACATTAGGGAACTGGACAGCTTCACAAGGCAATTGTGTAGAAGAATAAGCCTACATAAATAATACAAATTATTTTTGTCAATAAGGAAAAAAGCCCATGCCTTTTGTGTTGTTAATTTTCCTGTCAGTTCTATCATTACTTGTTCCTTTGGAGATAAGAATCTACAGTATTGGATATGCTTCTAATCTTGTTTGGAAACCAAGCTAGCTAGCAATTGAGGAATCACTTGTCTCTCCTCATCAGATAACTACTCTACCATCAATGATGTATCCTAATCTCTTAATCAACACCGATTTTTCAAAGCCACCCAGCTTGTCTTCATAAATATGGATACATTTGCTGAAGTCAAATTCTCTTTCAGAGACAGCACAAGCAAGGTCTTTAAAACCGATCACAAAAGTTATAACTCTTCACTAACAGATGGTTTGTTAGAAAAAGTCAACCTTTCATCTTCCAATGAACTACCGCTAATGCAGACTAGCCCAAATATTCATGCATTCAAATGCAGATGAGTATCTGTATAAGAAATTAGCAGAATCATGTAAAAATATGAGAGGAGACAGAAAGAGTTCCTTTTAAAAATGAAAATAACTGATGTGTCTAGTCTATGCAGTGCATTCTGGAAAAAGAAAAAAATAGAAAGGCAGTAATTAAGGAATGCTGAACCCGTGGGATCTGACTTTTGAATTAATTTAGAAAAATCCAGTGACTGGAAATGGATCTGACTTTGCCAGTCCTCAGCCTGAATAAAAGTAGCTTGTTTCATGCTACATAAAACCACCCCAAATATCTGCTGGAAAGTGTTAGGAATATATGATAGGTGAAATGCTTAGTCCCAGCAATGTACTGCAGAATAAGAATGTAACTACATAGTTTTGTAAGTTTTGGAAACAAGGTTATTCATTCTGGCATCTATTTTCAAAGTGGATCTTTCTAGGCAATTAGTTTTTTGTTTTCCAGAATGGTTCTATGTAACAATTCCATCCGCGGCAGTAGTGGTTGCATTACTAACGTTAGGTTCAGAAAGTATTAGAGAACTCGACCTTGTCCAAAACTAAAGGAAAACAAAAAGCAAAACTGCTATATTTTTTTTGTGAGTATTATTCTCCAGACTCTTCCTGACCCCGAAACAAGTCTGAAAGGGGGAGGGAACAGGAATGATCACCCTCCTCATGCCCCTTTTGCTCTTCTGTTGTCTTCACAAGGGTGCAGGTCAGGGCCTGCAATAGACCAAAGGGAAGGATAAAGTGGATACGGTTGAAAAATTGTGCACTGGAAGCCATTTGCAATGCAGAACAAACTTCTGTTAGTTTTTTTTAATTTATGAACAATGTTATATACTCCTGAGTGCCACCTACTATTAACAAATTACAGACAGACCTCTCTCAGAGAACATTGTCAGAACAACCAAATAGCATACTCAACTCCGTGGAGGATATAAGCACTGGTTTCTCTGCCTATCAGTGCCAGGAAGAGCTTGGGAGAAATTTTTTCCCAAGCAAACTCATCCAACTGGGACAAGTGAGTCCTCTTTTAATATGTTTATTTCCATTCCAAAAATCATCTCTCGTGCCCATAGCTGAGATGCTGACAAGAACATATGTAGTATTTTGTTTTCAGTCACTAACTGTAATTGGTGATGGCTGTGCTGCAAAATGATCTTTTTTGCAGTATCTCTCAGGTTTATGTCATTGTATTCCTGCCTCTTCTATCCCTTTTATGTTCTTTTGTGAGGAGAACAACAGGATATGCAAACGTAAATTAGAAGAGTGCATTCTCATTAGCTACTCTGCTGTAAGAAAACAGAGTGAACAGTACTGTTAAATGTTGACTAATGACAATACGGTAGTTTACAAAAAAAAAAGACTCCGATTATCTGTTGCATGAAGTAACCATACAGCCAATCAATTGGACAATGTGGATTCATTTTCATTTTGATTTATTGAGTCCCAAAACATCTTATGAATTGTGTCCCTCTTATTACTGTGAGTTTTTTCTTTCCTATATTTCACCCTTAAGTGCATTTTCTTTTTTCCATTTAAGTGCATGTTTTGCTTGTGAGAATTACAAGTGAGACATCCCTGGAGACTGAAGTGTTCTGTAAAGTGATCGCATAAAAAGATGGTGCTTTACCCCACACCTCTATGCAGTGAATATATATGCACTAGGAATGTTTGAACTTGTTGTCCAGCACTGGTGTAGTTCCATTTAACCACCATGTTGTTTAATCCTGCAGACTCAGGCATACAAAACACCTTTGGAATATTATTGGTATTAAATGTTGTAAAAAGTCCTTATGCAAAGTAGGTCAGGATCTCTCAACAAGGTCTTGAGAGAAAACTGCTGAGGTTGAAAGCATACATCAGTATTGATGCAAAAACAATTCTTGGCCATTCTGCTGCAACTGCCAGTGTTTCTACCTATAGCGGCTGTGGTTGGTTTTTATCTTTTTTAAAAAAAAAATATGGGAGGCTATTCATGACTGGACAGACTTTTTTTACATATGCATAAAATCAGATATCAGAAGACAATGACTTAATTATTGCTAGGGACTGGATTTAAATTTGTGACCTGAAGGTGAAAGAAACTGTATTTAAGTTCCCAGTACAGGCAGCCCCCGGGTTACGTACAAGATAGGGACTGTAGGTTTGTTCTTAAGTTGAATTTGTATGTAAGTCGGAACTGGTACATATTGTAGGGGAAACTCTAGCCAAACATTTCTCCAGAGCTCAGTTTTATTCTCCCACACCTCACTTCCCTCAGTCCTTTATTCTCAAGCTGAGGAGTCTGCTGAGAAAAGCTGCTCCGCGTCTCCCTGGTCTGCTGGCGGGGGCGCTAGCTTCGCGTCTCCCTGGTCTGCTGGGGGGAAGCAGCTAGTGTGGGGTTGCCTCACCCCGTTTGTAAGTAGGGATCCGATGTAAGTCGGATCCATGTAACCCGGGGACTGCCTGTACACAGCATCAACTAGTCCCACAAATCATTGAAAAATTTCTAAGGCCCTGAGCTGATCAAAGCTTTACATTTTTAAAGATTTGTTTGCAGATTTACTTATGCTTTGCCATAAACAATCATGTCTGGGTCTCTGCAATCTGCTATCAGTGAAATGCTTAGCTAATCTGCATATGTAAATGGCAAGCAATTCAAAGTTAAGTGTCTATTTCCATAAACATTACAATATCCTTCTTGATAATATATGCATATATTTGAAATACTATGCCTAATTAGACCTCAAGAGTATATATAAATAACTTTTATTGTTATGGTGGTTTGAACCTAAGTTATCAGCACTAGGACACCCACAGCAAGTTGTGTGAGTGGTTTGGTTTTTTGTGTGTTTTTTTTAATATAGTCAGATATAGTCTCTCTGATCTTTTAACATTAGGAGTTTCTCTGCTGTAATAACCTCTGCCTCTTGTTCATAATTATTCTAATTGCAACTAATTCAAAAAATGAAGTAATTTCTCAAGAGTTCCCTTCTCCACAGGTTATTTTGTTATTCAGGAATGAGTGAGAATAATTTGTCCTATCATATACAGTTTCTGCTAGTGGAATCAAAGGTAGAATGTAATGATTGTGGTTCATGTTTAATATGAATTAAATATATATGTTTGCTGCTCAGCATTTGGTTAGATGCTGATTGTGAGAAGTAGTTGGGAACTCCACCCCTGCAATCCCAGAGAGTCTAGTGCACCTCAAATAGCTCATTTGTGGTGTTCAAGCTCAGGGAGGGAAGGGAGGAATAGGGATAGGCAGGGAGAAACCCAAGGGAAGAGGCAGGGCATCTGAGGAACATTGCCATCATGTGCCATTATCACAGCCCCGTGGTTGGGACTGGGCTCCACCATTGTCTGTGGGGCTCCACAGCCAACCTGCCTCTTTCCTTGAGTGCCTCTCCCCCAGTCCCTGCTCCCTCAATGGTGGGCCCTCTGACAGCCTTGGTAGGGCTGACTTTGACCTCCCCTGGTCCACCAAATTTCCTCATTAGGGATTAGTCAAGTCCCAAAGGTGCTGGACCAGAGGGGTTCATCCTTACAAATTTTTCCTACTAGATTTCAGGACAAGAGAAAGAATTAAGCTTCCTAGGGGACCCTGGAAATTGACTGTACTCTTATGATTGAACATGACCCTGGTAATGTATTCTGGGAAGAGAGGGCTATGGAGAAGGGAATCGACCAAGGTGATAAAGTGATAGACTGAAACCTGGGGGGAGGGGAGAGGTCACTGGAGAACAAACGGGTACAGAGAAGAAATAGAGGGTGTGAATTAGTGGAAAATTGGGTGTGTAGGAAGTCAGAGGAAAATGACAGAAATTGGAAATGAGATTTATAGGATGTGGGAGAAATTGAAGGAATGTAGTGAAAGATGAAAGAACACCTCTGAAAGTGATAGTAGCTACCACTTAAGAAATTTAGAAACCTCTTGACTGATTTCCAGAAAAATTGCTTTCTTAGTCATGTGTTCAATATGAACCTTAATATAAAACACCTACTATCTTTGGGTTGTCATGTATCACCATTTGGAGGACATCCCTAAAGCATGTGTTTCCAGCTACATCAGTGTTCAGTTCACCTCATAAAAGTTTGAAATAGTACAGATTTTAAAATAGCTGCAAATCTGACCTGTAATTTCCCCCTCTAACTTGCCTGGCCTAATCACTCCACTTTGATCTCTTTGTCATCTGGTAAACTCGACATTGCACATTACAGCCATGTTGGTTTTACCTTTCCTCTGCTAGTGATTTAGGGTACAACAATCGTACGTAAAAGAGGAGTCTGCATGCACTCCATGAAAACCATGCCCTGGTAGTGGTTTCGCATGCTGGGCACCCAAAAACTGAAGCAAACAAAATAACCAGTCATCGTTAAAAAATTAAGCCCAAATGTGCTTTATGTCTTGGAAGCAACACTGTAAGAGATGTATAGTATTTGGGGTACTTAAGTAGTGGAGTTAAGTGAGCTGGCATTGTTGAAGTTCAGCAGATTCTGTGCTCTTAAAAGTTATAAGTAGGATAGAAGAAGAGGGATATTCCCCCCAACCCATGGATCCTCATGAAGCTACATATGAATTTGAACACTTCTCATTACTCATGTATCAAATACCAAACATGAACATTTTTAAAGTAATAAAAAAGGATAAAGTGGGTGTCAGACCATTAAATAATATGAATGTGAGACAAGTCTAAGAACTGCATACAAATTAAGTGTCCAAAGCAAAGAGTGAAACAGAGATATAGAAGAGCTAAACTAACCTTGGGAACTGCAAATATCTACAGAGTGCAGACTACTAAAAATTACTCTCATTAACACTGCTAGTGATATAGAATGCCACACTGCACTTTACAGTGTCAGTCTGAAAACGTTTTTTGAATGTTACCATCTCTTGTCCTGGTTGCATACGCTGTATACAATGAATCAAGTCTACAGTATATACAAACAGGAGATAACAGCAAAAGACCAAATCTCTTTGCTGAAATGTTAGGACCTAAGATGTTGCATCCACTGGGAGTTGAGGGTGCCTAGCACCACCCAGAAGGCACTTCTGTAGTATCAAAAACTATTTTCTAACCTGCTGAAAAACACCATGTTTATGGAAATAAATTATCCAAAATGCTTTTGTTTCTTTTCAGAATTTCCAGCAAGAAATCTGATAACCTTTCAAGGCACAGTTGTATCAATACTGAAAAGGAAAAAAATGGAAAATAATATTTTCAAACTATCACATTAATTCCTATTTAAAATAGAGCACATCTTTTGGAGAAATACTCGATCTTGATTTAAATACAGACAGTGTCGACAATCTTGCTGTGCGTGCGCGCATGTATATGTGTTTGTTGTTGATTTATTAGGAATGTTTCAAGCAAAACATTTTGGGAGAACCAGAAACTAGAACTACTAGTAGCATGAAAAGCCAATGGAAAATGGAGTGGGGGTTACTGAGCTTTTCACTGTGAAATTAAATTTGAAACAAATTTGGTGTTCAATTCTTAATATATTTAGATATAGTTTCAAATATTAAGTTCAATTATGCATAATTTGTGATTGGATTGCCTCCTTGTTATTACTTTGAAAGTTCCTTTTGTCTTTCATGATTTGTGATCACAAGGCAGAAAAAAGCAATCTTTATGTGCAAGTAATCAGATACTTTCTCTTCTAACTCAAAGTCGTAATTATGTTTTTTATTAATGCAGAACAAACAATAAAACAGATTAGTTATCAGTGTGTGACATTCTATGGAATAAAATTTATATCTGCAAAGTTTTAACTTCACTAATATGGGATATTCTTAGCACATCAAGATAAGACTACAAGGTGCAAAATGCAATTTATGCTCAGTAGCCTACATAGATGTATACAATTCTGACAGTTTGTTTGGAAAAGAAGTAAGCCCACAACAAACAATTCCTGCAAACTGTAGCTGTTTTTTATTTATTTAAACAGCAACTTCTATACCAGTGATATTTTCTTCATCTTTTTGGATAAACAAAACCATCAAGCCAAGCTTTTCAAAAGTGACTGATGATTTTGAGCATCTCAGTTTTTCAGTGCCTAGGATGGAAAGGCACAAAGGACCCTGATTTTCAGAGGACAGGTGTTCAGTTCAAAATACACACCTAAACACATTAATAACATTTCAAAATCTTGGCATTGGCCACACAGAGAATTTGTAGATGACTCTGAGGTTAAAATGCTGAGGTTTTTGTGTATAGCCAAAGTGCCTATGTTTATTTAAGGGGCAGTTAATCATTTAAGGCCACCTTAGGAATCGAGCCCATAGAGCCTTTCCTGTCTATTAGTTGCAAAAAGACAAGCTGTTTTCTCTTCTCTAATATGCTGTAACGTTATTTACCACTTTTTATCTGTCTCCCTCCATCCACCCTCTTCATTTCCCATATCAAGAGCTGTTGAGCTCTCTTTAGGCCAGAAGCTTTGTAAAGAAAAGAATTTTTGGCCGTTTCTGTGTTGTGGGTCAGCAGCAGAAAGGGTTTTATAATGTATATACCCCAGCACAACAGGAAAAGCTAACAGCATCAGGCAGGCAGAAAGATTTCATCTAGGAAGGTGGCTGTGGTTAGAACTGAAGTCCTGGCACTTGGACGTCCTTAGGATTTATGGGGCCCTATGCAGTATTATTAAACTGGTATTCTTGTGTCCAATGGCAGCTGGGGATGGATGATGATTATTTTCAGAGATGTGATTTTATAATCTTCAGCAACACACTAATTAAATAGTTTTAAAGCAAGTTTTTAACTAAGTCCTGGAGACTAACACTGTACATTCGGAAATGGACAGTGTATATCTGGGGGCAAATGCCTGTTTAATGGCTTCATTACTGTTTGAATGGCTCTTTCACGGGCTCAGTGTTCTGCTAATAGGTCTGGCAGGCTTTTCCACTTGTAATTAATTAGATCTTCTCCAGAGGAAGCAGAGCCATAGACCAAGCACAGAAAGTGCAGGTGAGTGAACATTACGACCCAGTGGTGCCCCAAATTTTCAGGTGTCCAATACAGCCACATATGGCCCTTAGTGGTGGGCTCAGCAATAAAAAAGTAGCTCACACTTAGTTTATAAATTTTAAATCAGCTTTTCACTACTCTTTCTACCTTAGCTCCTAAAACTCTATTTACACAGATCCCCACTCTCATATATCTTTCCTGGCTCTATCCAGTGTTCAAACTACCCCTTCCCCCATGCCATTTAATTAGGCTACAATTCCATACCTCTAAAAACACAAATTGTCGTTATTTTGTAGCACCCCCAAATGCTACGCTCTTAACAGAATGGACACATTAGATAGTTCCTTCAGGCATTTACAATCTGTAATGAGAGAGAGGCCGGCATGTTCATTTTCTTTGAAACAGCCCCAAATCTGTAATAGCTTACAATGTTTTATAAATTTAAAGTATGCTAAGAACAATTTGCCCCTCTCACTAACAGTAGGATTAATCCTGTAAAATCTGGTTAATGTAGTTATCTCCAATGATAGACTTTAAAAATAAAGAAACCTCATTATAGGAAAATCCAGAATTTGAGAATGTTCCCAACTGCCTATCTATTCCTCTTTTGCAAAGTCTTCGTCTGATGGGAATTTTATCTGCCTGAATAATATATTAATGCACCTCGTGGTGTTATGCAAGTAGTTGAGGGCTTATGGGTTTTTGCAATGAAATCCTGAGACTGCCTGCATAGAAAGAATAAGGTCACCTGTGTCCACTTTTGTCAGACACAACATAAAAAGGGACTGCAAAGCAGGGCCTGTCCCCCTGGGAGCATAATTTTGGGGCAGAGGGTCTTTTGTGCTCGGTTCATAACCCCCAAGGATGAAATTTGGTCTTTAGATATTTGCTGCACTAGCAGTAGCAACATGTGTTTCATAGGGCATGACTTGCTTTTAGGATTGTAAGAAGCCAGACTGCATATTCAGATTGCCATTTGCCATTTCAGAGAGATAGGAGAACGCAGTGAGTTAGCAGGCACAGTGGGTCACACTGTGACCACTTTTGTGCTACCTACATAAATAATGTGATGGCAAAGCATCTGTACAATGTCCCTGGGGAATGACTCTGCTGCAGAGGGAGTTTCTTGCCAGGTATATAGTCATAGAATCATAGGATTGCAAGAGACCTCGGGAGGTCATTGAATCCAATCCCTTGCTAAAATCAGGAACAAAATTATCCCAACCAGAGCTTTATCAAACCAGAATTAAAAACTTCTAGGGATGAAGATTCCACCACCTCCTTAGGTAACCCATTAGAGTACTTCACCACCCTCCTAGAGAAATAGTTTCTCCTAATATCCAACCTAGACCTCCCCCACTGTAACTTGAGACCATTGCTCCCTGTTCTGTCATCCATCACTAATGAGAACAGCCTCTCTACATCCTCTTTGGAACCACCTTTAGGTGTTTGAAGCCTGCTATCAAATCCCCCCTAGCTCCTTTCTGCAGACTAAATAAATCTAATTCTGTCTGCTTCTCTTCATAAGTCATGTGCTCCAGCCTCCTAATCATTTTTGTTGCCCTCTGCTGGACTCTGTCCAATGTGTCCACCTTCCTGAAATGGAAGGCCCAGAATTGGACACAATACCCCAGATATGGCTTCATCAGTGCTGAATAAACGGGAATAATCAGTTCCCTGGATCTGCTGGCAGTGCTTCTACTAATGAATCCCAATATGTTATTAGCCTTCTTGGCTACAAGGGCACACTGTTGACTCATATCCAGGGGAAGTGAGAATCCTTGGTACATCATTAGCATTCAAGGGATATTTGGGGAGCTAGTGTGGAGAGTGCTATTTTCCATATGGCGAGGGCGTCTTTGAGCATGCCTATGTTGTAAATGTGATATAATTGTTCAGTCTTGAGCTGAAGCTCAGATTCCAGGATCCAGGTCCCAGATCTCAAGCTTCTGTCCAAACTCAAATGTCTACACTGCAGTTAAACAGACCCTTAGACTGATCTCCATGAGCCCAAGTCAGCTGGCGTGGGCAGCTGCTGGTGTGTAGTTTTAGTATACACACATCCCAAGAGGCCCTGAACACTGGGGTACAAGTTAGGACAAGCATCATGGGTTCCTTAATGAGCCCTGACTACCTCCTCCCTATAGTTTCTGTTCTGGACTCTGTACCAGCACAGGTTGGAACTGCAGTATGAATGCTCTCAGTGTATACAAGAGCAGAATGTGCTCCTGTGGATGAAAAAAAAATCCTAAATCTGTACCACAGAACACATTTGGGAAACCAGAATTATTGTATCATTCAGTTCAAGGAGCATTCTATTTAGGCTGTTTCCATACCATCACCTCCAAAGGACTTCTGTATATAGCAGAACTTCTGAGATTCCTTTGCCTCACAGTGTGGTCAAATTTGCCAAGTAATTCCTTTCACAGAATTATCATTTACATTAATCTAAACACTGAGATCCTATTGCACAAGGAATGAATTATCCCAATCTAAGATTTCCAGGGGAGAAGAGGAACCTGCCCTCGATATATCAATAAAGCACCATTATTCTAAACCAGAGAAAAATGTATTTTCACAAAACATGTAAATGCCAGTCTCTCTCTCTTTGTATAGGGGAACTGGTAGCATTCAGAGCAAGATGATGAATATTTTCAATGTTAATTGTGTCAATGAAAGACAAAGACAAATCTGTCCTTAAATCATGACCTCTTTATGAACATAAATGATTCTGTTGTATAATAAAAGGCTGTGAATGGAGTCCAATAGGTATTATTATTATTATCATCATCGTTTTAGCCTTTCTTATAATGTGCAAAAATGAAAGTCAACACAAGACTTAAAGATAAATTTATACATACACCATCAAAATACATTTGTTTTGGTTTCTTTGTATGAGGGCAATGCATCAAACCAGACTAAAAGCACAGTACAGGCAGTCCCCGGGTTACATGGATCCGACTTACATCGGATCCCTACTTACAAATGGGGTGAGGCAACCCCACACTAGCTGCTTCCCCCCAGCAGACCAGGGAGACGCGAAGCTAGCGCCCCCGCCAGCAGACCAGGGAGACGCTGTGACATAGTGGGAGTACTTGCTGGGCTGTGGTGACCCCTGCTGTCTGGAGCAAGACCCAGCAGGGAAAACCTCGCTAGGCAGAGGTAATGCCAAACTTGTTGAACCAGTGGCCAGACACCCCCCATGGAGAGTAACAAAGGAAGGTGGAATGCTGCCCTGACTGGGGGGCAGGGCTGCAAGGGAATTTAGTTAGTTACTGTGGGAGAGCATGGAGGAGAGCCTAGGAGAAGGGGCTGGAGTTTAGGGGCCCAGTCTCCCCCATCTCAAGGGGGCCTGAGGCATCCTAGCCCAGCTCTGTGACCAGACTACATCTGTGCTGTGCTGTATCCTGGAGAGGCAAGAAACTTCCTCTATTCCACCGGCTGGTGAAGTCTGTTGGTGCCATTTCGGGGTGCAGGAGACGGGGAACCCCCAACGCACCGTCACAGACGCATAGCGGCTTTTCTCAGCAGACACCTCAGCTTGAGAATAAAGGACTGAGGGAAGTGAGATATGGGAGAATAAAACTGAGCTCCGGAGAAATGTTTGGCTAGAGTTTCCCCTACAATATGTACCAGTTCTGACTTACATACAAATTCAACTTAACAACAAACCTACAGTCCCTATCTTGTACGTAACCCGGGGACTGCCTGTCTATTAAAGGAATGAGATTGTCCCAAGATTTGCTTGCAGCCTTTCAGCCTTCCACCCGGAAGATTGACACTGTTTTCAAAAAAATATTTATATTGTTTTAGTGACATGAAATTTAAATGGAGCAAACAGGAAGTTTATGTCACATTGGGAAATTAAAGACCTACAACTACTACTAATTGGAGCTGCACAGGTTATTGAAAATTCAGCTAGATAAGAGAAAGTTTTTCATCTTGTTTCAGCTTTAACAGAACAGAGTGACTAACCATTTGAATAACAATGGAGGTTATTTTAGTGCCACAGGGAAGGATGAAAAATAATAGGAAAGGATAATTAACATGTAGCTTAGTTCTAAAATTTGAGAATTAGAAGCATGCAGAGGAGTGCTAGAAATATAGACAAATATCCTACAGTGTTCCAATTCAGCCACCGTCTCTATGCCTGTACATTGTGGATTATCTCACAAAGAATTACAAAACATTAGGGCATTCAAACTGAACTATAAGAGGCTGAATGCAGGAATGGGCTTTGAGAGAGTAACAAAATTATTCTATTAGAGAAAACACAGCCCAAGCATTTTAGTTTACAAAGCAAATAAAAATTATAGGTCAACCTGAATCAAGATATATATCCAAATAAATCTGACGTTTGGAATTCTTTGGAACGTTAAAACCCAAAGCAGGGTTTTGTGGTATGGGCCATCTCTAAACTTGTTAATTTTCATTTCTGTTACATTTAACCTATAAGCCTGTCAAATCTTTTTACACCGAGAGCTTGATTAACAGACTCACATAATTACATGGAATAGGTAAGAGAGATTTAACAATTAATTCAGCTACTGCTGAAATTCAGCCTCTCCTCTCCTGGGGAGGACGGCATTTTAGATTTCAATTCACAAATGAAAGCCAGAGTTTACTTTTCAGGGAATGGAAGCAAATCAGAACTGCAGAGGTTTAAACTGGACGAACTTGAGCTTGGTGGAGAGGCCACATGCATGGCCAATCCCACTAGTATTTTTCTTGCCTTGTAACCTCATGCTAAACCATAAACCATGCCAAAAGATGTATTGCAGAAGGTGCACACAATGACAGAGCAACACTCAGCATCTTACAATTACCTTGGGATGATATTAGCCTAGCTTTCACGCATGTTGAATCAGATCCAAGGCTAGGAGCAAGTTATGTGAATTGTTATGTGTACAGCTGACAGTCATTTTATTTACTTCCTTTGGATCTGAACAAGCTTTGTTTGATTTTCAACAATCTTAGGATCAGGCCATTAATACAGGTAGGCCTTACAGGACAAACATATTATAGTACTTTATGGAAGAATCATTATTGTAGTCATTGGGTGGGATTTTCAAGAGAGTGACTAAGTGAAAGTCAGCAATATGCTACTGTCATTTTGGCATTTTAAAAATCGGACCATTCTGGTAAAGAATATTCTGGTAAAGAATATTTAAATCCTACCAAAATTACCAGTATCTCTCACTTATAAGTTACTAAAAAGAAAAACGTGGATTAAAACATAAGTGATCTATGTGAAGGTCATCCTAAAAACAATACATCGTTAATGTAAACTATTGCTCTGAGTTGTCAATATATCGGGAATTCTTTTCAGAGAATCTGCTAAAAATTAATTGCTCTTCTTCGGTAACTAACGTCTTGTGACAGGTATGCATTACCCATCATTTCTTTTTAAAATATATGGTTATTTTACATATTAAATAACACAGAAGAATCCTGTGGCTGTAAACTGGATGTTGTCATCAATTAGTATTCTTTTGTTATGTTGTCAAATGCGAAAAGAAACAAAACACATGTTACAATGTAGTCTTTTTAGCTGGCAATGAAATTAAGGGAATGTGAAAGTCAACATCAATTTCTGTAATATAGGAGACAGGAGAAAGTTTCTCTTCTTAAAAATCCAGTGTAATTTTGAAATTCTCAGTGAACATAGTCATCTTCTACAGCAGGGGAAGGCAATAATTTTTGCAGTGGGGCCACGTAGCAAATTCTGATACATAGCCATGGGCCAGATCTGGGGCTCCCCGTAAGGGACGGGGCCTTGGGTGGATAGGGTGGGGCTGGGGCAACAGAGAAAAAGTGTGTGTGAGTGAAAGACACTGTGTGCGAGAGACTTTGTGATGCAGAGTGTGGGGTGCTGTGATTGGGTGTGCCTGACAGTGACACAGAGTGTGTGCAGGCTAAGTTTGAGAGTAGTCACACTTTGTGTCTAAAGGAAAACTGTCCTACTCTGTTGTCTTCCCTCCCTCCCCAGAACTCCAAGTCGCATGGTTCAGATTGGAGTATCTCTGCTAATTGTCTCTCTCCCTCTATGACCCCTGCTCTGCAGTGATTGGATACAGGGGCAGGAGGACACCCTGACTTCAGCACTCCCCTCTATCCCCCTTCATAGTTAGCAGGAGAATTCCTGAAGCAGCTCATCAGATGGATGAAGCAAGGCTGGGGGGGCAGCTGAACACACACCACTGGCTGTAAATTTGCACCTCTGCTAATCAGCTGGGCAGGCCAGAGAGAAACACTTGGTGGGTCAGATCCAGCCTCTGGGCCTGAGTTTGCCCACCCCTGTTCACCAGTGATAATGGTAGAGTCTGTCTAGCTAAAACTCCTCTTATTATGGCAGTCTGCAAAGTTATTTCTTGTCATATAAAGTGTTGAGGTTTTTTTGTATTGACGTATCATGTTAAACAGTTGCCATGTTTTCCCCTGCATGCAGTAGGCAGGCTTTAAACTTCAGTCTGACCTGCAAACATGATCCCCTTACTCCCATGAAGAATATTACTAAATTTGAAAGTTGTCACTTAAAAGTTAAGCCTATTTTTCTATTGTGCCTTTCTATTGACTATTTTGACGTATTCATAAGAATCGCATTGTCATATTTTACCAAAAATATCTTTAAGTATTTGTTTTACACTTTGAACTATGAGTGCCATGCAGTTTTGTGTGTATACAGATTTACTACTATTTTTAAATTATTCATCAGAATCCCTCAAGAAAAATGAACATTTTTGTTTTACAGTAGGGAAAGGTAGATTTTATTTTCTCGCATCTCACAAAGGTGAATGGAGTTTGCGCACTTACAACAAAATGCAACTTCTTGCAGATATGAACCAGAAATAATGTTAGTAAAAGAAAAAGAGTGTGAGAAGACTTGGGAGTACTTTGCAAACATTATTGCGCCCAGAACTGCCATTCTTGGTGATCACTTTTATAAAATAAATGATGGTCAATAGTTTTAAGGGTCAACAGATTTCAAAGAGATCTGTGTAATAATTTGGACATGAAAAAAAGCCCATCGTTATTGCTGGATAAAGGCACACGCCACCCCCTGGTACTTCAACATTTTGCAGCATTAGGCTCTTGGGACCCAACTAACTTACATTTAAATCAACAGAAAGACCTTCTTTAGCATGGTCAGTGAGTGAATTCTAGAAATGTGCTTCCCTGCCTCAAGTCCTTTGGGGATTCTAGTAAACAGTCTGGGCTCGTCTACATTGGCCCCTTTTCCGAAAGGGGCATGTTAATTTCAGAGACCGTAATAGGGAAATCCGCGGGATTTAAATATCCCCCGCGGCTTTTAAATAAAAATGTCCGCCGCTTTTTTCCGGCTTTTAGAAAAGCCGGAAAAGAGCGTCTACACTGGCCCCAATCCTCCGGAGGATCTTATTCCTACTTTGAAGTAATTTTGAAGGGGCCAGTGTAGACGTAGCCTCTATGTTCTTATTCAATAAAATGATTCAAATGACATGGGCAGTTTTGACTCTTTGCATAAATAATTTGTTTGAGTATAGGGGTTATCTGTAGGCGAGGATTGGCCTTTCTCCTAAGGCCTCAGAGTGAGGGATCTTTTTCCAGGATAGGTTGCAGATTGTTGATAATGCGTTGGAGGGGTTTAAGTTTTGGACTCTAGGTGATGACAAGTGGAATTCTGTTGTTTTCTATTTTGGGTCTGTCTTGAAGTAGTACATGTCCGGGTACTCTTTTGGCTCTGTCAATCGGTTTTTTCACTTCTCCGGGTGGGTATTTCAGTTTTAAGAATGCTCTATATAGATCCTGTAGGTGTTTGTCTCTGTCTGTGGGATTGGAGCGAATTCGGTTGTATCTTAGGGCTTGGCTGTATACAATAGAAAGAATACCAAAAAATCCTGAAACAACTGCTCATGAATCTCCCTGATGCTACTCAGGACCAAATTTACACCAACATCCCCCCTAATCCCCAACCAGGAGTTTTCTGCTACTCAAGATACACAAATCTGGAAATCCTGGATGACCTATCATCTCAAACATTGGCACACTTACAACAGACAGAGACAAACACCTACGGGATCTATATAGAGCATTCTTAAAACTGAAAACCTCAACAAATTCTTTTCAGTAACCACGCAACACACCTCCCTCATAATCATGCAGGAACCCACCCCTGCAGTCAGCCTCAGTGCCAACTCTGCCCACACATCTATACTAGCGATTTCATCACTGGACCCAACTATATCAGCCACCAAATCAGAGGCTCATTTAACTGCACATCCACTAATGTGATCAATGCCATCAAATGCCAACAATGCCCCACTGCCATGTATATTGGTCAAACTGGACAGTCTATACAGAAAAGAACGAATGGACACAAATCAGATATCTGAAAAGGCAACACACAGAAACCTGTTGGAGAACATTTTAATTAGCCTGAACACTCATTAATGGATCTCCAAGTCACCATTTTGTTTCAGACCAATTTCACAAGCCAAATACACAGAGAAGGATTGGAACTTAACTTCATTTACAAGTTTAATTCTTAGGCAAATGGTATGAACAAGGACATTGGCTGGCTTGCACACCACCTTCCACATCCTAATGACTTAACCAACCAACCCAAAAATGGAGGAGCTAATTGTTCTTATCAGCCTCTTGTAATTATTTGAACCTCCTCCTGCCCCTAAACACTCCTTCCCCGTCCCTTATTTATTCCTGGATCTGGACTTCTAATACTCCAGTCATCTGAAGAAGTGGGTTGAGCTTCTGAAAGCTCATGATACCATCTACATGTTTTGTTAGTCTTTAAAATGCTACTAGACTATTTGTTGTTCTTTTAAGTTTTTCCTAAAATACTAGAGTGGACAAATGAAAGGATATTACTTGCAAATGTGTAAACATATTTTAGTTATTGTATCAATAATATTTTGAACATTTTTTAGCAGAAATGTCAGGAAGAGTTTGGTTTAGTGATACCCAGAGCATGCAGTTACATCTTTAACCATCTTGGCTAATAGCAATTGATGGACCTGCCCTCCATGAACTTATTTCTTTTTTGGATTCACTTCTACTTTTATGCTCTCTTCATGAAGGTATTTTAATGAGTACTATACAATAAATATTTTTATAGAGCTAGGCAAAGTTTTTTAGCCTTATTTTTATCTAAAGAGATAAGGAATAGGTCTGAGGAGGGAAGAAAGGAGGTAGGGATGCATCACCTATGAGTGGAGAGAGGAATGTTGCTAACTGGAGAAAGTTAGCAAGATGTTTTACATAGGAATATGGGTGCATTCTTAGAGTGTAGCTTGAGTGAAAGCTTATATTTTAATAAAAAAACAACTGATTCTGAATTTCTGATATGAAAATGTAATAGTCCACATTTTTAAGAATGATTTAGAATAAAACTATGTCATGCTAGGAGTCTACTACAGGCCTCCTATCCAGGTGGAAGAAGTGGATGAGTCTTTTTTAAACAACTAACAAAATCATCCAAAGCCCAAGATTTGGTGGTGATGGGGGACTTCAACTATCCAGATATATGTTGGGAAAATAACACAGCGTAGCACAGACAATCCAATAAGTTCTTGGACTGCATTGGTGACAACTTTTTATTTCAGAAGGTTGAAAAAGCTACCGGGGGGGAGCTGTTCTAGATTTGATGATAACAAATAGGGAGGAACTAGTTAAGAATTTGAAAGTGGAAGGCAGCTTGGGTGAAAGTGATCATAAAATCATAGAGTTCACAATTCTAAGGAAGAGTAGAAGGGAGAACAGCAAAATAGAGACAATGGATTTCAGGAAGGTGGATTTTGGTAAGCTCAGAGAGCTGATAGGTAAGGTCCCGTGGGAATTGAGACTGAAGGGAAAAACAACTGAGGAGAGTTGGCAGTTTTTCAAAGGGACATTGTTAAGGGCCCAAAATGAAGCTATTCCGATGTGTCAGAAAGATAAAAAATATTGCAAAAGACCACGTTGGCTTAACCACGAGCTCATGCATGATCTAAAAATAAAAAAGGAGTCTCATAAAAAATGGAAAGTAGGACAAATTACAAGGATGAATATAGGCAAACAGCACAGGAATGCAGGAGCAAGATTAGAAAGGCAAAGGCACAGAATGAGCTCAAACTAGCTACCGGAATAAAGGGAAACAAGAAGACTTTTTATAAATACATTAGAAGCAAGAGGAAGACCAAGGAGAGGGTAGGCCCACTGGTCAGTGAGGAGGGAGAAACAGTAACAGGAAACTTGGAAATGGCAGAGATGCTCAATGACTTCTTTGTTTCGGTCTTCACCGAGAAGTCTGAAGGAACGCCTAACAAAGTGAATGCTAGTGGGAAGGGGGTAGTTTTAGAAGGTAAAATAAAAATAAGAACAAGTTAAAAATCACCTAGAAAAGTTAGATGCCTGCAACTCACCAGGGCCTGATGAAATGCATCCTAGAATACTCAAGGAGCTGATAGAGGACCTATCTGAGCCTCTAGCTATCATCTTTGGAAAATCATGGGAGACAGGAGAGATTCCAGAAGACTGGAAAAAGGCAAATATAGTGCCCATCTATAAAAAGGGAAATAAAAACAACCCAGGAAACTACAGACCAGTTAGTTTAACTTCTGTGCCAGGGAAGTTAAAGGAGCAAGTAATTAAGGAAATCATCTGTAAACACTTGGAAACTGGCAAGGTGATAGGGAACAGCCAGCATGGATTTGTAAAGAACAAATCATGTCAAACTAATCTGATAGCTTTCCTTAATAGGATAACGAGTATTGTGGATAAGGGAGAAGTGGTGGATGCGGTATACCTAGACTTTAGTAAGGCATTTGATATGGTCTCGCATGATATTCTTATCAATAAACTAGGTAAATACAACTTAGATGGGGCTACTATAAGGTGGGTGCATAACTGGCCATACTCAGAGAGTAGTTATTAATGATTCACAATCCTGCTGAAAAGGTATAACAAGTGGGGTTCCACAGGGGTCTGTTTTGGGACTGGCTCTGTTCAATATCTTCATCAACGATTTAGATATTGGTATAGAAAGTACGCTTATTAAGTTTGCAAATGATACCAAGCTGGGAGGGATGGCGACAATCTGTAGGCTAAGGTCATAATTCAAAATGACCTGGACAAATTGGAGAAATGGTCCGAGGTATATAGGATGAAATTTAATAAAGACAAATGCAAAGTGCTCCACTTAGGAAGGAACAATCAGTTTCATACATACAGAATGGGAAGCGACTGTCTGGGAAGGAGTATGGCAGAAAGGGATCTAGAGATTATAGTGGACTACAAGTTGAATATGAGTCAGCAGTGTGATGATGTGGCAAAAAAAGCAAACATGATTCTGGGCTGCATTAAGAGGTGTGTTGTGAGCAAGGCACGAGAAGTCATTCTTCCGCTCTACTCTGCGCTTGTTAGGCCTCAATTGGAATGTTGTGTTCAGTTCTGGGCACCACATTCAAGAAAGATGTGGAGAAATTGGGGAGGGTCCAGAGAAGAGCAATGAGAATGATTAAAGGTCTAGAGAACATGACCTATGAGGGAAGGCTGAAGGAATTAGGTTTGTTTAGTTTAGAAAAGAGAAGACTGAGGGGGGACATGATAGCAGTTTTCAGGAATCTGAAAGGGTGTCATAAGGAGGAGGGAGAAAACTTGTTCATCTTGGCCTCTGGGGATAGGACAAGAAGCAATGGGCTTAAACTGCAGCAAGGGAGATTTAGGTTGAACAATAGGAAAAAGTTCCTAACTGTCAGGGTAGTCAAACACTGGAATAAATTGCCCAGGGATGTTGTGGAATCTCCATCTCTGGAGATATTTAAGAGTAGGTTAGATAAATGTCTATCAGGGATGGTCTAGACAGTATTTGGTCCTGCCATGAGGGCAAGGGACTGGACTCGAGGTCCCTTCCAGTCCTAGTATTCTATGATTCTATGAAAAGGCATTTGATATAGTTTAGAAGCACCTGTAGACTGTAGCAATGATTGGAGCAATGTAAAAACAAGCAAACAAACAAACAAAGAAAACAACGTGCTGGTTCAAAATGGAGAACAATATTTCAATTATTCAAATAAAAAAATGCAGTTTGAGCTGTTCAATAGACGTACAAGTTATCATATTTAATTCAAGAGTTTACAAAGAGTTCACCCTTACTCTAGGCAGAACTTCAGGGAAAGTAAATTTAATTAATTGTGAAATCCAATGAACAAAAATGAAAAATTTCCTTATGGAAGTAGGATGAATAGAGAAAAAAGAGAATGAATGGTCTGGGAAAGGACAGATAAGGAACCCTTAATTTACTGACCTTTGGGTGTGTGTGTCATGCTTGATTATGCCCTTTCTGCTTAATTTCCCATCATTTATTCTGTCTCCTGTCTGTCAGCTGCATTTCTCATCATTTATTCTATAGAAATTATGCATTAATTTTCCATATTGCATGAAGTTACACTTATCTGTATTTCTACCATTGTCGTTTCCATACTAGACATTCAACCATGGCAGAATCTTCAAAGTACAATTTAGCTTCATTTTAAGTACTGTGATTCTAAACATATCTATCATATGCTTATTATAACTCATGCATCACTTGTCTAAGGCATTTCCCAACACTTATTAACTCTAACTGGGATTTAGCCCCTCCTGCTTCTGAGACTTCTTTGTAATTAATTAATTATTTTCACGAGGCTCCATTTTTCTCTCATGTTTAAATTCCCCAGTGATTTTAATTAAGCTACTGTAAGGCTCACAGCTTGGCAGGCTTTTATATTATATAATGAAAAATAGGAAGAAAAAAATCCCATGTGTGTTCCTCAGGCATTCTCCCTAAATCACAGGTTCATATATAACTTCTCTTCACAGTACTACAGAAGAATCTACTTTTTGCTTCACTGGAATTGATGACTTGGAATTAATAGGAACATGAATCCAGACAGGGTGGCTGGATAAGGAATGGGGAAGAATAAAGAATTTTTAAAGATCACATTAAAATTTCAAAGCCTCGACCTATTCAAGAGTTCTTTAAGATAATCTTCAATTTTACCACCCATTTGAATAGGCACCTACAGTATAAAATTGAGGCTTGTGATTGTGATTAACTAATTTTTGGTGCAGTAGCTAAACTGAATTTTGGTTGTTAGGGAGTAATTGTTTTGGATAGGCTTCAAACTTTCTTTTTTAATGTATTGTCCAATTGAAAATTGGAAGCACTATATTTCAAAACTAAGAAAACATTTTGTTTGATCCCAGACTAAATATTTCACTTCCTTTTTGTTGTTAACATTTTTAATAAAACAATTTTTAAACAAGCGGCAAGTGTGAATAAAAAGGAAATGTTGCATGCTGAAAACAACAAAACATTCTGATATTTTTCAGAATATCTTTTGCTGATTTTGTTGACTAAACAAATTAACAAACTTGACATGAATTTGAAGAGTGCTTTGGTTGACATGCATCTGCATTCACGGGAAAGGTAGCGAGGGGTCAGTGAGGAAATGAAAGGAGTAAATAGCCAGATGGAGGATAAAGGGGTGATTCAGTAAATGGAGACATTGTAGAGGGAAGATGGTTGTGGAAGAAGAATAGGTGCAGAGCATATCAGAGAGAGAGAGAGAGGACATTTTAAATTTTTTCTCTGGAAAAAGATGGTAAAAAATTTACACACACATAAAATCCATTTGTGAAGAATTATTGGGCCAAATAAAGTGAAAATTTCAACTCAAGTTTCAACTGTTAACCTCCTGCCAATCTCTCCAAAGTTCATAGATATACAAAGAGAAAATAATTGGCTAAAGGCTATATAGATTTAATCTTTATAAACTGACCATTACTGGAAACAAGATTCCAAAAAGTTTCTGCCCTTGGAGGAAGTTTTTCACATATTCAGTGTGGTGAGATTGTCTCAAGGGAGATAGTTAGCTGAATCAAGGAGAGTCTTTTCTCGAGATTTTCAGCATTCTTAGGAAGCTTCTAAAGTTCACCAGTGCTTTTAGAAAAGCTTCCTCTGCAAATTCCAGGCTGCCTGTGATAAGTAAGGACTTCAGAACTCTTGGAAAGCAATGAAATATGTGGGAGGAACCAATAAAATTGAAGGTTTGAGCTTGGCTGCCATCTGATGATCTGATTCTTACTGCAAATACCTTCATGTAGTCCAGTCAAACTGGTAGCTAGGAGGATACTATCTTAGCACATTTGAATATGTGACTAAGTTATACATGACTTACTTCTCTGCATAATCTTTGATAAAATTAGGGCAACTTTAAACTTTATAATATTTGTTTGTATTTATACATTGTACTAAATAGAAACTATTGACCAGTGTTTCTCAACCAGTGGTACTTGAGAAGAGTCTGGGGGATTCGTCAACACAACTGAAATTTGGAGAGAACTGAATTTTTGTTTTATGTTTTACAGTGCTTCATTATTTTTGTACTTTTTACACCCAAAAATGTCATTGCTCGCCCGGCTATGATTAAGTTGTTTAAACAAATGTGTTGCAATGGTAGAAAAAAATTGTGTATCTGAAAACTGTAGGTACTGGGGAGACTTTTTTTAAGGGGTACTTTATAAAAAAAAAGGTTGAGAAACATTGGTATAGACCAACACAGTATTTTAAAAACACAAACAGTTGTCAATTGCACAAATACTGTAGTTATGTCTGAAATACCACCCTTCTTAGCCTCCAAATCTGTGGATTTCCCCTGGAGTAACAAAGTTTTAAGGCAGGTCTATACTATGAGTTCAATAAGCTACACAAATTTGAGTTATAATAGTAGTGTAACTCAAATCAGCATAGCATGCTCAAACCCAGCATAGCTACACAAATCACTGCAGCTATCACTAAGCTATTTCCACACATCATGCTGGGTCAATGGGAGAAACTCTCTCATCAATTTGCCTTACTCATCTTGTTCCAGTGGAGTACTGGAGTTGACATCTGAGTCATCAGTGCTTGACTTAACAGGTCTTCCTGTATACAAAATAGAATGGATATGTTACCTACATACCTAAGGAAAGAGGCCCTTTCTTTAAAAAAAAAAAAAAGTATCTACCACAGTAGCATGGTCTAGGGCAAACACAGGAAATCTGAGTTTACTCATATCTCATCTGATGGCTAAGTAGGCAACTTTTTTTTTTAAGTTTATAAAACTATTTACATTATTAAATAATGATTAATGCACATTGTGAAAGTGTGTGCCAGAAATGCATTTTGATGGAAGTTCTGGTTTACCCATGTGATGTCATTCTAGCCTAAAACAAATTCAGGATAAGACCTAAATGGTGCCTGATGTTTAAATCCCTCCCCATGTCTGTGTTTCCTTCATGTGTGCCTCGATTGATTAATCTTTCAAACTTCTCTTTACTACTCTAATGGTCATGTAACTCAGAATACGTCCCCTGTTTTCAAATTGATTCATTTCACTTGTGAAAACTGTATGTCTGCAGGTTATTAGTTCACTAGCTGTTTTTATTGCCAAAGAACAATTGATTTAGCACACCTACAATAAATTGTTTAGAATAGAGGATTTTACAGAGAAAACACTATTGGTCACTACTCTTTTCTTGTCAAGAGTTCTTATCCCTTTTATGGGTTCCCATTACAGGCATTTAAATAATTCTATGGATATACATCGTTATACAATTATTGCTTACATTATATTCAATTATTTCTATCGCCACTCGTTAGCTAGTTGTATCATAGTTTGTCAATAAAACAGGTTGATTTGGTAAAAAATCCGTGATTAATACTAAGATCTCTCCAGCTGGAATGGAGAATTAAACAAAACCAGACACCTACCAATCTGATTCTATATCAACTTATTTGGAAGAGCAGCTCTCTTCCTTTTCATTTACAAACCTATTAGTTTTACATGCTGGTTCAAACTGCATATGGAGTCTACAGTCTCACAGTAAAATAGGTTTTATGTACAATCTACCTATGTAAACCAGTGGGAATTTCAGAGTAATGTAACATTACAGAAGTGTTATGTTTGTTCATATGAAACTGAACTTCAACCCTACTGAGAAATCCAGAGGTAGAAATATTGGATTTCAATTATTTATTTCAGTGATTTAAAAAAAATCAATTTTATGTACATCACTGGAAAGTGAACAAACTATCCAGAGTGCTAACACCTATACTATGTCTTCTTTTAAAGAAGAAAAAAAATGTTGAAACCATTTCTATTGACTTTTCCTATTAAATGGGACAAAGACAAACACAAAAAGTACATTAATGTTCCACTGCTACCGAATACAAAATAAAAAGCCTCTGATTGTATCTCTTCTCCCCCATACCTAGTACAAACACAAAACTCTTGGGATGAAATCCAAACTGTTAGTAGGTATAGTGTTATAAACTCATGTAAATGAGATACATGTCAGATTAATTGTTTGGGGAGAAGAAGGAGGAAACTTCTTTCACTCAGTTTTGTCAAACTTCTTCAATCCTAACTTGGGCTACGTCTATACTACAGAGTTTTTGAGGAAAAACAGCCATTTTTTCTTCAAAAACCCACAGAGTGGCCGCACCTCAAGTGTGTTTTTGTGCTAGAGAATCGAAAGAACAGAGGGGGTTTTGCGCAATTGGTATTCCTCTTTCTACGAGGAAGAATGCCTTTTTGCAAAAGAGTTCTTTTGCACAAAGGTGTGTGTGGATGAGAAAAAGGGGAGGGGGAGCTGCGCAAAAAGAGGAAAAAGAGGAGAAAGCACAGGTGCCATGGTGGTCATTCTGTGCATGCCAATCAATGCTTACTTTCGAGAGAGCATCCATGTAGTCTGGATGCTCTCTTTTGCAAAAACGCATCGCTTTTTCTATGCTCTTTTACAATGGGGAGGTGCTCTTGCACAAGAAGTTTTTGCAGAAGATCTCTTCTGACAAAACCTTCTTGCGTAAAAAGCCTGCAGTCTAGACGTAGCCTCGGAGACCCTGGGAAAAAAAAGGAATAATTGAGTCACTATGCATGCATAACCTGAGGCTTCTTGATAGGGCCTGCTAATTAGGGTGACAATTTGATGGCGATTTATCATGTGGACACTGGACTTATTTCATTTTTGTTAGTTTTGTAAATGTCTCAGATTCTTGAACATAGCCCCAAATTTAGCCACTTTCAGAAGTGGAAATGTTAGAGTGATTCTTTTATGAGGAATTAAAAAGAATTTCACATATTCCTGTTTTAATCCTATTTGAAGATAAATTGGCAAGTTAGCTCCATCACTAAGGCTACGTCTACACTGGCCCCTTTTCCGGAAGGGGCATGTTAATTTCAGCTATCGTAGTAGGGAAATCCGCGGGGGATTTAAATATCCCCCGCGGCATTTAAATAAAAATGTCCGCCGCTTTTTTCCGGCTTTTAGAAAAGCCGGAAAAGAGCATCTACACTGGCCCCGATCCTCCGGAAAAAGCGCCCTTTTCCGGAGGCTCTTATTCCTACTTTGAAGAGCCTCTGGAAAAGGGCGCTTTTTCCGGAGGATCGGGGCCAGTGTAGACGCTCTTTTCCGGCTTTTCTAAAAGCCGGAAAAAAGCGGCGGACATTTTTATTTAAATGCCGCGGGGGATATTTAAATCCCCCGCGGATTTCCCTACTACGATAGCTGAAATTAACATGCCCCTTCCAGAAAAGGGGCCAGTGTAGACGAGCCCCAACAGTAAAAATAAACTTCTTTTTATTACTTTGGTTTCTGATTGCAAAGGCCATCGACTGCCTAAATGAATAGAGACCATTAGTATACACAGCACTACATCTACGTGGTGTCAGTAAGCAAAAATAGGAGGATCTATGGTTGTGAATCACAGCAGCCAGTTCTATATTGGATATTTTTACCAATATCACAACATAGGCTACTGTATGGGTTCCCCCCTGCGAAAAAGCCCTAGTGTAGATGTAGTTATATTGTAATAACAGCGTTCTTGCTAACATAACTTAAGTTAGGCTAACCAAACAAGTTATGCCGAAGAAGCATTGTTTTTTCTTCTGGTATAAACAGACTACACTTGGAGGAATAGTGTTAAGGGTTTCCTGGTAAAGCTATATCAGGAAACCTTTTCTAGTGCAGGACTAGCCTTAGACACCATGATGCTGGAAATGATATTAGAAACCAAAGTCATTGAGCAAGAGTACATTGATTAATTAGGAATTATGTGCACAAAACCTTTTTTGTTTGTTTGTTTTTGGAAGTCTGTTCTGTTACATGCCCTCTGGGAAAAATCTGTTCTTTATTATGAATCAACATCTTTCTTGTGCTGTCCGAAAGTTGGCTAACGGGCAGCACCTTGATACAATGGGAAGGATTGTGTTCCCGTGACCCTGAGAACTAAGCTAGCTAGACTTTTAATTTTTGTGAGGACTATCAAAGTCATAGAGATCAAAGGGTATGGCTTATGTAAAAAGTCCCTTAAAAGGCTGGGGTAAAAAGGTAAGTCAACAACCTATACTCAGTTATCAGGAGGTAGGAGGAGGGATGGCTCAGTGGTTTGAGCATTGACCTGCTAAACCCAGGGTTTTGAGGCCATTTAGGGATTTGGGGCAAAAATTGTCAGGGATGGTACTTGGTCCTGCTGTGAAGGCAGGGGACTGGACTCAATGACCTTTCAAGGTCCCTTCCAGTTCTAGGAGTTAGGCAATCTCCATTAATTTCTGCTTAAATCATGTGATCTCCATAGACTTCATGGAATGATTCCAAACTTTAAACCTGAATCTGGCCCAAGCTTTCATTTCTAGTTGCACAAGATCTTTCTTTGTTCCATTTCTTCCCTTGCTCTCAAGTGAACTCTGGAAGCCCGATTCTTCTGCCACAAATTATAGCCACAAAACTCAGGCTATGTCTACACTATACTTCTTTTTCAGAAAAAGGTAAGCACATTGCGCTCCGCAATTTGCGTACTTTTTCCCAATTCTTTTTTTTGGAAGAGGCTTTTCCGAAATTTGGCCTTTATCCACTGGGCCACATTTTGGAAAAAATCCCTCCCTTTTCAGAAAAGCCCTTCTTCCTCATGAAACGAGGTTTCCAGAGCTTCCAAAAGAGCGTGTCTGCTCTTCTGAAAACTTTTTTGGAAGAGCAGATGTGTTCCCTGGACACAGCAAAGTTTTTCCAGAATACCTCTGCTATCTCAGAAAAACTCTGTAGTGTAGACATAGTCCCAGTGACTTCAATAAGAAGCTCATACCCTTTGGCTGGAGAAAATGGGTCTCCACCCAGCCAAACGACCTCCTGAGGTTCTCCATATCAGAAAGGGTAAAAAGCAATCTCTGATTAGTGTTCAATCATACTGCATTATGTTATTTGGCCACAACAGAAACTACTCTTGAAGACCTGTCTAAATAGGGAAATGTACCTGCATTAACATACCGCACTAGTGATACTAACATAACACCTGCTATCCTTAGTCCAGAATAGCAATGCCTTTTCCTCGTTTAGATTTCAAAGAGGTATACACTCAACTAGAAAACGATACTCTCATTCCAGAATAAGAGAGTCCATACAGTTGTACCAGCTAATTATAGCCAGTGGCAGATTAACCACTGGGCCAATGGGCTTATGCCAAGGGCTAACCCTAACCCTGACCCACTCCATCTGCCTGGAGTCCCGGCATGGGGGTTTGCCCCACTCTAGCTATCTAGACCTCCTGCTAGGGAGAAGAGTTGGGATATGGGGTTTTGCCCTGCTCTGCCAGGAAGCAAGACAAGATGCCATATCCAAACCGCACTCCCAAGCACAAGTGCCAAGTGAGTTGAATGGGGCACTGTTGTGGTATGTTAATGCAAGTACATTTCCCTCATCACATTTAAACTCTACCATGTTTCTCTGGCTTTTTCATGTGAGTAGGAATCAGGTATCTAAAACAGTGGATTTCTGGCTAACTCGATATGGTCTTTCTATAATTTTACTAGAAAAGTTAATAGTAGCTTTTGTGCTGTCGTGTATCTGTGTGCTAAATGCAGGATGATTATAATTGGATTTTGGAAATGTGACAGCCAAGATAAAATAGCTTTCTTTCAGTGGTAGCGGTATAAGAAATGCAATTGCAATTAAGGGTTTACTGCTCATGTATGATATTAAGTTTTCTTAAATTGCTCTGTCTTATTTTTTTAAACATTTTGTTCATACAAAGCTGTTATGCCCTGGGGAATATTGTAAATGAGGTGTGGGGCTTTTTTGTTTGTTTTTACCTCAATAATTATTAATATTAAATGTATTTAATAATCAACACATTCAGTTTCGAAGAATCAGTTTAAAAGAAAGGCCACCTTTTCCCATGTATGTACTTTTTTCACTGAATCAGGAGGTCTGCTTTTCCTAACTTCTTAATGCTTTTACTATTTTTTAGAGTGAGTCTTAGCCTTCTAATCAAATCAGAAGAAAGCAACTAGCCTTCAGAGACAATCTTCTCAAGAGTGATATTCCAGCCAGATTTGGTTGAAAAAGGACTTTTCCCAAATGCAAGTTTATTTGTTTTTGTACCAGAAACTTTCTACTAGCCTGATCACACAAGTCAGCATTTTTTTGTTTTGAATTGTAAACAAACATCACAATTTGAAATAAGACTTTTGCATAAAAAAAACACACAATGTGGCCAAATAGTAGTAATTGTGTGTGCAGCAGATTGTGTGAGTGTCTTCTGCCCCCACCCTCCGTAGCCAGACAGAGCCCCCCCATCACATCCATCTTGCTTGCCCCTCCAAGATGCCTCAGAGCACAAAGGACACACAGAACAATAAAATCAGCATAGTCTTTGATGCCTTAACAGAGGCCTGGATATGCTGGCTCATGGTGGACAACTGTAAACATAGATAAGAGGGTGACCAAGCTATCTGCTGACCTAGAAGCTGCAAGAACTGCCCTTGGCTGGCACCTATATTGATACAATCACACAACCATCCTGGGAGAGGAATCTCCTGCTGAGTAAAGAATGTCCAGTGCTCCCAATTTAGTTCTCTCTCTCTTACAAGTGTAAATTACATTGGAACTCCCTTGTAAGAACTGGCATCTCAAAGATGAACCAGCACAATTTGGCACCATAGATAAGAAAGAGAATACATGACCCCACGGGTATAAAGATGGGCCCAGCAGCACACTCACTCTGAGCGTCAATCTTCCATCTACCTGCTGGTCGGGTTATGTGATTGCCTTCTGAGGTCCACATGGGGACACCCACCTCGTATTCGTCTTTCCCAGGGAATTGAGTGACCGGTCCTGGCCTGACACGCTGGAATCGAGAGACACAGAAGGGGGTAAAAATTGTACCTGTATGTGTCCTTTTGGTTTTAGTGCATGCATAGAATAGAGCTCGTTAAAGATTAAGCTGTCACTTGGTACCGTTATTTTCTATCTTCCTTTTTCCTTTGCAACCATTTTTAAGACCTGTATTTGCTAGCAGTTAAGAAGTAGAACAATAGCCATTGTAACCATATGCTTTATAAGTCTCTTTAATAAACTTGTAACTTTTTAAGCTTTTAACCTGACTCCTCCTGTTGCTGTAGCAGAATCAGACACAATTAAAAGAACTCCAGCCGGTCAAAGGGACAGACACAGGCAGAGCTGGGCGTTTGGGTCCTGTCGCCTCCATGGGACAGACCCTTGGGGCACCCATCAGCTTTTTCCAGGCTGCCCGCTGCAAAGGGGCCTTGTGTCCTAGCAGTCAAAGACTCGGGTATATTACACACAAACACTACCCTGGCCACCGGCTGACACCCACCCCCCCCGTTTCTGTACTGTGCCTAATAGAAAAATGTACAGACAAATAGGACACTCAAATCAGGAGTAACTTCTATTACCTTCATTTAGTTACGTGTGTGTGTGTGTGTGTGTGTGTGTGTGTGTGTGTGTCCCCTCCCCTGCTTTCACTTCCTATGGTTTATTCATAGATGTTAAGGCCAGTAGTGACCACTGTGATCATATAGTCTGACTCCTGTATAACAGAAGCCATAGGACTTTCCTGGATTAATTCCTATTAGAACTGGCATACTTTAAAAAAAATATCTTGATTTGAAAATAGCCAGGAGTTGAGAATCCACTGCAATGCATGGTCATTTGTTCAAATGACTACACTCATCTTACCTTCAGTATAATTTTGTCAAGCTCCCACTTCCAGCCACTGGATCTTGCTATACCTTTAGACTGAAGTGCCCTCTGTCAAAATTTTGTTCTCCATGCATGTTCAGAATGTAAGATGTCACTCTTGAACCTTCCCTTTGTGAAGCTAAATTGGTGACTCCTGGAGTCTCCCCATGTGGTAGTCCCATTTATACATCTCTGAACTACATTAATCCTTTAGGTCATGTGATCAGCTTGAAAGTGAATGTTGATGAGTCTCAAGTCTTTCTCAGAGTCATTTCTTTTCCAGAATAGAGGCCTCCATCCTGTAATAATGGCCTAAATTCTTTGTTCCATCTTCTGCTATGATATACATGAGCATAAAGACTGAATTTACTGCTGTTCCCAGGACGCATCCCTTTTTCAGGCCCAGTTCCCTCGGCAAAAATTTATTATCCTCACACAAATAGATGAGGTTCAATTTCCCTAAGAACCACAGACTGGGGCACTGAAAACTGGCCAGTTAGAGCAGACGCCTGCCAACAGGCCCAGACAGCATCCATCCATCAATCATCATCAGCTATTCCAGGGCAAAGCACAACCCAACCATTATTTTGTGCTAGCTTTGGACATCACCAATAGGCTTTTACAGTCTCTCATTCCTCTTTTTCTAGAAACGGGATGTCTGCAGCTGTGTGTGGAGTGGGCCTAACTGTAAACCCAATGTAGTGCCGATTAGCAGGCACCAAGATGGGCTCATTGAGACATCAAGTGATGAATGAGCTGGTCTTGCCAAAGCCAGACGTAAAGGACAGCTTCCCAGTGATGCAGATATGGCAGTATTTGAGCACAACAGAATGTTATCCCCAGTTCATAGCAAGACAGAAAGTTTCTCTAGTCTGGAATAACCATTGATTTTGCATTTCTAGGTCCAAGTCCTAAAGTACTTTTCAGTTCTATATAATCATCCATTTAAGGTTCTAAAACAGGGGTAGACAATTTTTGATGGGGGACCACTCCAAAATTATGGTAAGTAATAAGGGACACACTCGTCTATGTTATTAGTGGAGCAGGTAGAGGGTATTGGAGGGAGTATGGGTGCAGGAGTGGATTCTGACTTGGAGGGATGGTGTTGGAGGGAGTGTAGGTTCTAGGATAGGGTTGGGTGAAGGAAGGATTTGTGACCGGGGCAGGGGATTGGGTACAAGAGGGGGTGCAGGGTCTGGGGGGATGGGTGCAGGAGAGGATTCTGACTTAGAGGGGGTGGAAGAAGTGGTGTAGGGTCTAGGAAGGAGTTGTACTTGGGGCAGGATTTCAGGAGGAGATGTAGAGATTTGGGTAGTGATCTAGGGTAGGGTATTAGGGTGCAAGGCCTTGGAGTGGATATGGGTGCAGGAATTGGGGCGCAAAGGGTTTGGTTTATGACCTGGAGCATGGTGTGGGAGAGGTGTATAGTGCCGATGGCAGTGTGACGTAGTGGGGGTACCTGGCTGGTTTCTATGCTGCTGGCTCTGGGGTAACCCCCACTAGCTGCCGTGGGTACCACGACCCAGCAAAACAGGATGAGTCACTATGCAAACCAGTGGCCAGACACCCCCCATGGAGAGGAACAAAGGAAGGTGGAAGGCTGCCCTGGCTGGGGGGCAGGGCTGGAAGTGAGTTGGTGGGTTGCTGGCTGTCTGAGAGCATGGAGGAGACAGCCTAGGGAGAGGAGCTGGAGTTTAGGGGCCCAGTCTCCCCCCAACTCAAGGGGGCCTGAGGCATCCTAGCCCAGCTCTGTGACCAGACTACATCTGTGCTGTGCTGTATCCTGGAGAGGCAATAAACTTCCTCTATTCCACCGGCTGGTGCAGTCTGTTTGTGCCATTTCGGGGTGCAGGAGACGGGGGAACCCCAACGCGCCGTCACAGGCAGGCGCTTCTCTTAGGCAGTTCCTGGCAGGCTCCTGACTGCTAGGCTTCCACATGGTGCTCAATGCAGCCAGCTGCAGGGGCCATGTGCTTTATCCCCCTAGATTGTGCTGGAGACAGGGGCAGTATACAAAACCCCTTCCCCCAGGTGTGCAGAATGCAGAAATGTGCATGGACCTCGCAGCTGGACTCTGTGGCATAAGCAGTCTGCCCAAGATACCCGCTGGTCTGCCAGATGCTGTATTTTGCTCACCCCTATTCTCAAAGGATTTTTAAACATTAACACACTAAGCTTCATCTAAATACACCATCACTTTTAGTCTGACATACCATCTACCTCCCTTCCCTGTTTTACAGCTCAGACACTGGTAACACAGTTGCGTATACTGGGAGCTGCCTGATTGCAGAACATGCAAAACACAAAGTACCTCTCCCCTGCCAGGTTCACAGTGTTCAGATCTGCACATAGTGCCTGCAGCCCATGCAGGGGCAAGGCAGGCAGGGACCCTGGCTGAGGAACCTGCTGGGCTGCTGGCTGTGGGTCACCTAGGTAAGTGCCTCCTGTCTCTGGCACTCCAGGCCCTACCTCTCTGCAACTCTCTGCCCCCCACCAGCACTCCTATCCTCTCCCAGACCCAGTAACCCAATCTTCTGCACCTTGCCCCAGATCACAACCTCCCAGACCCTACAGTCTCTCGTGCACAACAGTCTCCTGCCCCAGGTCGCAACCCCCTCCTTCACGCAAACTTCCTCCCAGATCCCACACCCCATCCTGTAACCCAATTCCTTACCCCAACCAACCTTCTGCACCCAACCTTCATCACATACCCCATACTTCCTCCATCAATATGGAAGTGTGTGGCCCTTTACCACTATCAAATTCTTGGAATGCCCCCCCCCCCCACATCAAAAGATTATTGCACACCCCTAGCCACTGGCACAATGAACATGTCATTCCAAGCCCAATCGTGTGAGGTTACGCTACTACTCAGGGATCTCACTACATTAGGTTCCTCATTTTTTTTATTGACATTTTCTTATTTTCTTAGGGGAGACCTTAGAAATATTTGAGTTGGGACTAATGCTAAAGTATCTAATGTTGACTAAACCAACCTTTCTTTTCATTAAAAGCAATGGTCTGTTTAATTTAAAAGGCATTACATACTGTGATATTTAACTGTTCTCTCTTTTGGGAAATGCCCTTCTTCAGCTATATTTCAACCTAATGCACATCCCTTTAGTAAATATCGCCTCTGGCATTAAAGTGTTAGTATTGTCTCATTAATTTTGTATTATATTTAAATTTCCATCATCTGAAATATACTTTGTAGCTTTTCCCTCACAACAAAAATTATAATTCACACTCCATTTAAATACTGTAATCAGAAATACTATTATTTGAAAAGATCATAGTTAATCGGTTTAGAAAATTTCAGTTTAGGCCTCAGCTTATTCATTCAGGCAGAGTTAGAAATCTAGAGAATGATCAGCAATGGATGACTTTTCAAATGTGATGAGCCAAACGCACTGGAATAAAACACCTTTTATCTTCTAAGGTGTCTAATCGGTACTACATTATAAGTTACTGTCAGTTTATTATCTGTATTTGTTAAAGTTTTGAAATTCACTGAAAAAGGTTTCTAACATAGGCTGTGTCTATACTGCCTTTTTTTGGCCACAGAAGATATGCAAATTGTGCTCTCATTTGCATATCTTCTGCCGATCCCTTTTGCGGAAGAGGTATTGCCACTAAAAAGCCCCTTTTAGACAAGACCACTTGTCAAAAAAGCAAAACTTTTCGCACAAGATTGTGTAAACTTTATTTTTTGAAGAATAAGGGATCTTATGCAAAACAGATTTTTTTCCAACTAATGGCCCCATCTACATGGGGCTTTTTTGAGCAAAAACCTTTTCCCTAAAAAGGATCGGCAGAAGATATGCAAATGAGAGAACGATTTGCATAGCTTCTGCTGTAAAAAAATAGCAGTGTAGACGTAACCATATATGTGGCCAATTAAAATTGATTATATTAGTTTTTCATAAATGTATATGGCATTTCCTTTCATTTAGAAGTTTCCTTCTCATAGTTTCATAAGATTTTTTTACATGTAAACTGCCCAGTTCAAGGGAGAACTTAATTTGGAAAAGAGAATATTTACTTATATCTAAAATTTTAAGAGTTTTATATTCAGTAAACAAATTCTGTAAATATTCAAATTTTGCAAAGTCTCCCAAAATGTTCTAATTTCTTCACACTGGAATATTTAGCATCCTGACCAACTCTCCCAATCAAAATTGCATCCATAGCAAATGGACTGTATACTTTAAAATTGCATCTTAATTTTAAAGTGTGATCTATTAAAAATAGTAATTAGAATCTCTATAAAACAGTATGTTTATAATTTAATAAGGAAAATAATACTAGTTTTCAATGAGATCAAAGATCAGATCCTGCTGTCATACAATTGCAAGCCACATTGTTACTATCTTCTTTTAACAAAGAAAGTGAGAGAGCTCATATTTTAGTACACATTCTGTAAGTGAAGGCAAAATCTTGCCCTCTTCCATAGAAACTTCTACACATAGTCATGTCATAATGACTGAGTTGAAACCTAGCGTGATGACTTGCTGCCTGCATCTCACCAAGATTTATACTATAATGTTCTCCCCATCAGCTCTATCCTGTAAGGTGCTGAGTACTTGGGCCTGAAGGTAGCAAAGCATCTAACACATACATTATTCCATGGATTTGAGTAAGTTCCAGTGGACAGCATTACAAGACCGAGAGCCAGGAAACATGGTTTGTATTCCCAGCTCCAATTATCTGTGACGCTCTTGAGATGCCATTTCACTTCTGTATTTTTTTCCCCTCCTCTCTTTGAATTTTCTGTTAAGACTGAAAATTGTCCCAGGGTAGGGTCCATCCCTTACAATGTGCTTATACAGCACCTGCCACAAGTGGGCCCTGATCTCAGCATTTCATGACCTAACAAAGAGCTCTGTGCACACACACACACACGCCCCCTCCATTCATTCCCTCATTCACACCCATTCATTCCTGCCCTCAGGCACTCATACGGACGTATAGGTTGCAGAAGAAGCCAAGGTAGGTGGATCCTGGAGGGTCTGTCTGCTCATCATGGCTGGAGAAGCTGGTCAGGAGGAGAGACACTGGAGAGGAGCTTCTCAAGAGCAGGGGAAGGAAAAAGAGGACATCTCACATGTGCTCCTTCTCTTTATATAGTGTCTGAATGGCTCCTGTGACTCATTCACCTCGTCATCAGGGAGCATGCCCAGACTTCCTTTTATCCAGCAGACAGCATGCCCATGCTGTGATGACTCACTGAAATGTGTTCCATTGTTCCAAGCCTTCTTCAAACACACTCTCATACTCTTTCTCCATTCACTCAGGGGACAATGCATTTTAGGGAAAATTACAAGCAAGGTGCCTGAGAGTTACAAAAAATTACAAAGTTGCAGTTAACAGTAAATTTGAGAGTTACACAGATTACAAAGTTTGATACAGATTACCAAGTGTTGTAGTTTAAAACCTTAGACCTTACAGTTTGGTGTAGCTTTAGAAAATCCATGTGTAAAGCAAGCTCAGACGGAGGCTTTTTTATGCAACAATCCTTACCTCTATAACACTGCTTCTCAAACACTGATCTCAACTTTGAGGAACCTTGCAGCTCCTATTGGTTCCAGTTCACCGTTTGCAGCCAAAGGGAGCCGCGGGAACCAACAGCTCAGCCCGTGCCGCTTCCCACAGCTCCCCTTGGCTGCAAATGGCAAACTGGAGCCAATGGGAGCCATGAGGCTCCATGGCTGTGGAGCCCATAAACAAACACAGAGAGACCAGTTAGCAAGTTTATCAAAATGGTTTCATGGACCACTTTGAAAAACACGGCTCTATGAAAAAGGTCACATACTACTACATCTAACAAACTTTAGAGATGGCAGAGAAACTGTTTTCCGTCCAAAAACATGTCAATGTTCATAGAAGTCAATGGAAAGACTTCTAGTAATTTCAGTCAGACCCCCAAAATACCTGGGAAGTATTCTTTACCCCGCCCCTTAAGAACAAAGCCAATTTATTGGAGCTTTGGAATCATGCCAAGCCCAAGCCTTCTAAAATTATTAGTCTTCCAAACTTGTCTTAAAATATGATACACTGAGTTATTTTTATTTCTCTTTTAGTTTCTGAACCATTAGGGTGCACCAGGGCCATATTCTCAGGCTCTCTCTACAACCAGAAAGTGGATAAACATACTTTTTGTAAATGAAAACTAAGATCATTAGGTGACCACTTGCCTTCTGAAATTTAGGCTTTAAGAAAAGCAGTAAAATATCTCAAGATTCCTGATAAAAATTGTAAAAGTTGACAGCGCCAGCTTTGCATGAGTGCTGGATCAGCATTTGGCCTGAGGAAAAATTCTAATGTAAGTTCCTAAGGGACCTATTATCTAGAACTATTTTTACAAACCAATCCTCTAGAATGGTGTTTCTGAAACACCATAGAGCAGTACTCTGGGAGCTCACAGAAGACAAGCAGAGGAGAGGTGAGGCATTGAAAATTTTATTACAATGTAAAGCACAGAAAATCTCTCCCTTACTCCTCAAGATTAAGTATTATCTACCGACTTGTGAGAGGTCATGAAAATGTTTTGACTGAGAAGTTTGAGAAACACTGATTCTTTATCAGATGATAACCATCAAACAACACACAACCTTTAAAAGACAGGGTGAATGAGGCAATTTCTTTTACTAGACCAATTTCTGCTAGGAGAGAGACAAGCTTGGCGCTTACTTAGAGCATGGTTTTAAGGTTGCTTGTTGTTCATTGCTTTTGTATCAATGCCAAAATCTCTTTAATCAACTGAAGTATTAGTATTACCCTCAAACACAAGGAACCCCTTTTGGAAGTTTTAAAGAAACTTGTCACACACAATCATATGGATTAATAGGAAACCTGTTTTTTTTCCCAGATACAATACGTATCTTCCATGTACCTGAAAACATATAACATACTGATTTGTACCATCCAGAAGACTTCTTCTAAATTATGCCAACATTTCCAAAGACACAGCATAGAAAAAGAAATTAACCTGTGTTCATGATGATGATCTGAACTTTTAGTAACTCAGGTCCCCTGTATTCAATTACAAATTTTCCTTTTTAGTCTTAATTACTGTATGGCTCAGGGAGGCTATGTCTAGACTTCACAGGCTTCTTTTGGAAGAAGCTTTTCCAGAAGACATCTTCCAGAAAAACTTCTTATGAAAGTGCATCCACACTGCAAAAGCACATTGAAAAAGCGTTCTGCTTTTTCGAAAGATAGCATCCACACTGAATGGATGCTATATCGCATTTCAGCTGTGATCGCTAGGGAGTGGCCACTAGGGCACTTGTGCTTTTTCCTCTTTCCTCTTGTTTTTGAAAGAACTCCCTCTTCCCCAGATGCACTTGCCTTTTACTGAAAGAGCTCTTTCAGAAGTAGGTTTCTTCCTTTTAAAATGAGGATTACCAATATCAGAAAAAAATATCCCTCTGTTCTTTCGATTTTCTTTCAGAAGAACATTACTGCTGTATGGACATCATAGAAGCTTTTTCAGAAAAACGACCGTAATAGAGACATATACTACATGGAAACAAAATCCAGCATGACACGAAAAATCATTTTAATTTCTGATGAAAATGAAGTAAATCTGTGGTCTTTAGCAGAAGTAGCTTAGCTTTCTCGTAAGTGAAAGCTGAGCAGTAATTTACGTTTATTCATTTCAAAAACTGTTTTTACGATTTTAGTGTATTTATAAAAATTATGCATCTGAGCAAGAAAGATGCCTTCTTGCTGAAGGTGAAAAGATTTTTTTAAAAACTTGCCTTTCATACATACATTGCATACAATTTTAGTGCAACTAAAGGTTCAATTTGTTTATTGTTCAATTTACACATTCAATTAGTATAAGTCCCTATCAACACATTATTAATATTAAATTGACTAATAAAGGCCAGACTTTTTTTTCCTCTGCTAGTTGCTGACATATTTCTTGAACTAAAATTTAACAAACCATTTTCAAAAGGTGTGTTATTGGAAGATCACCAACACACCATGGACAAAAGAGGCCAGTTGATAACATTTCATTGGACCTGTTATACTAATAATGCCATCTGACATATAGATTTCTATCCTTAATCAGAAAGATTTTACTGTAAATAATAACTAGCAGCTTTTGGACTTGATTCTCCAGTTTGTTACTCCAGTTTTATGGCAGAGTAAGTGCATTGACTTCAATGGATTTCAACACACGTTTTTTCTTCGTTTGCTCCCTTGTAATACCACTATCAAGTGCTTAATTTGTAAACACATGAAAATAAAAAGAGATGCAAGTATTATCATATTCTCAATGTAGTCTTAATTCATAGTTAGATTCTCTCTAGCCACAATAAGGCTCACACACTCTCCTGTGGAACTGCTCCAGAAGGAGGATTCAACCTTCTTTGTGACCTTGGTAAACTGAGTCACCTGCACCTGCCTCAGCATAGGTCACAGTTCTCTTTCCTTAGAGAACACCAGCTAGTGATTTCCTCTGATTTAACAGAGCACAGTGACCCAGTTTGGATTAGTTTAGGTAATTCTTAATTTGCAATTTGCAGCATAAAGAGAAAAAACAAATCAAAGAGGACTGCAGGCTGATAACTTTCCTAAACGGATGGCATGAAAGCACTTTTAAGCAGACTCTAATCTTTAAATTACAGAATAATGATATAAGATGACTTCATGTCACAACACTATAGAAATCTGTCTGCCTCTAACACCTTCCACTTAACTCAGCAGAGAATATGTTATTAATCTAAACCACCAGCCAAGTTTATACTCCATTTTAGCACTTATGGAAAAGTGGCAGAGACTGATAATGTACATTTAGCATTTGATTACCTCACCCTATGGTCATTAAGGAAACCACAGTTGCATCTTCCTGTTACAGCCTATCCGATTAAGTTATATGATATATCCCCTAGCATTATTCACTTCCATATACAAAAGGTAATTTCCTTTGTTGTACGTTACCCAACTTCTACTAATGCTTCCTTTCAAAATGTATTTTGGGAGGATTTTTTTTTTAAATTTTCTCTCATGTATCACTAGTCTTTGTTTTTATATTTTATTATAAATATGAACATTATGCTTCGGACATAGCCCCTTCCTTGTTAATTATAAAGTCACATTAAGAGCTCTAGAGAACACAATTTTGGGTTTCAGATTAAATTCAGATCACCATTATTTTTTAAATGATATGCAAATAGTGCATTTAAAATTAAAATTGATCAGATTGCACATTTAAAACAGGAAATGGCAGCATTCATTCTTTCAATTGGGTGCCTAACTCCTTTGTAACTGTTTACATAGTAAGGGGTGCAATGAACATCTGTCTCTGAAGAAAGGTATCAGAGGTAGCCATGTAAGTTTTTAACTTTAAAAATAATGAGTAATTCTGTGGTACCTGACAGACTAAAAAAGCATATAGTATCAAGTTTGTAACACTAAAATAAATATAGGAAAAGTGCTGCTCAATACTTATTAAAAATAATCATTCTGTTTCTCTTTTTTTCCAATTTAAATATTAAGCCTTGAATATTATTTGAAAAATTATCACTCTTGAACTGCTGTCGTACTCTTGAAATAGGTCACACTAAGTAAAAAAAAAAAAAAAATTTACCGTGACCAAATTTACCTCAGATACCCACTAGAGATTGACCTGAATCTGAACCAGAACCCCAGATCAGACGACCCCCGACTTTGGATAGAACCAGGACTAGATTCTAACTTTGTATCTTGGGCCATCTTTAATTCTCAACTTGAATGGCAAACTGACTCCAAGGTATTTGGATTGCCCTGTCTTGGGGAACAAATATTCTGTCTCTGCACTGTGACTTATCATAGAATCATAGAATAATAGGACTGGAAGGGACCTCAAGAGGTCATCGAGTCCAGCCCCCCGCCCTCAAGGCAGGACCAAGCTCCATCTACACCATCCCTGACAGATGTCTATCTAACCTGTTCTTAAATATCTCCAGAGAGGGAGAGTCCACCACCTCCCTTGGCAATTTATTCCAATATTTGACCACCCTGACAGTTAGGAATTTTTTCCTAATGTCCAATCTAAACCTCCCCTGCTGCACTTTAAGCCCATTACTCCTTGTCCTGTCCTCAGAAACCAAGAGGAACAAATTTTCTCCTTCCTCCTTGTGACACCCTTTTAGATATTTGAAAACCGCTATCATGTCCCCCCTTAATCTTCTTGTTTCCAAACTAAACAAGCCCAGTTCATGAAGCCTGGCTTCATAGGTCATGTTCTCTAAACCTTTAATCATTCTTGTCGCTCTTCTCTGTACCTTTTCCAATTTCTCCACATCTTTCTTGAAATGTGGCGCCCAGAACTGGACACAGTACTCCAGCTGAGGCCTAACTAGTGCAGAGTAGAGCGGCAGAATGACTTCACGAGTTTTGCTTACAACACACCTGTTGATACAACCTAGAATCATATTTGCTTTTTTTGCAACAGCATCACACTGTCGACTCATATTCAACTTGTGGTCCACTATGACCCCTAGATCCCTTTCCGCCATGCTCCTTCCTAGACAGTCGCTTCCCATCTTGTATGTATGGAACTGATTGTTCCTTCCTAAGTGGAACACTTTGCATTTCTCTTTATTAAACCTCATCCTGTTTACCTCAGACCATTTCTCCAATTTGTCCAGGTCATTTTGAATTATGACCTTAGCCTACAGATTGTCACCATCCCTCCCAGCTTGGTATCATTTGCAAACTTAAGCGTACTCTCTATCCCAATATCTACATCATTGATGAAGATATTGAATAGTACGGGTCCCAAAACAGACCCTTGAGGAACTCCACTTGTTATCCCTTTCCAGCAGGATTTAGAACCGTTAACAACAACTCTCTGACTACAGTTGTCCAGCCAATTATGCACCCACCTTATCGTGGCCCTATCTAATCCAGAAATCTAACGCACTCCAACCATAAAGACATAGCAGTTGCTACCTAAAGTAGAGAAAAACAACTCTACTAATCTTAATCCAGATTGACTTTTGTGGGCTGCCTAAAAATAACCACACAGCGCCCCCAACTCCCCTTTATAATTTAAAGCCATTTAAACAGTTTTCAATACATCATACCAGCATGTGTATGTATCTAAAAAAACAAGTTTAAACACGTTCCAGGATGGAAATCTAACTTTTCAGACTGGTTCTAGTTAAAGCCTGGCTACTAGAACAAATAAAAGCAATTATAATATGTATGTGGCTGTGCAGCCATGCACACATTCATAGCCTCTTTCATTTCATAGCCTCTTTAAAACTTTCTCTATTTTCTCTCCTCTGAACTCATCTTTGATATTTACTTTACAGTTGACTCTCTCCAGCTCATAATCAGAAACAAACTTCCCACAGACCAAGATTCATCAACTGAAAGCAGCACCAGATCATGCTAGAACACGATGATCTCAGCATTTCACATGTAACACACTTTTCAAGATCCCTGGGTCCTACACACTCTCAAGTGAACACACAATAAAGTTTATTATATTACTTGTGAGTGAATACTTTTCACAGAGGCTATGTCTAGACTGCAGGCTTCTTTCGAAAGAGGCTCTTTCGAAAGCGCCTCTTTCGAAAGAGAGCGTCTAGACTGCACGGAGAAATTTCGAAAAAGCGGCTTGCTTTTTCGAAAGAAAGCATCCAGTGAGTCTGGATGCTCTCTTTTGAAGAAGCCCTATTTACATTGAAGAACGCCTTCTTTCGAAAGAGGAACTTTCGAAAGAAGGCGTTCTTCCTCGTGAAATGAGGTTTACCGCCATCGAAAGAAAAGCCGCGTTCTTTCGAATTAATTTCGAAAGAACGCGGCTTGAGTCTGGACGCAGGGGAAGTTTTTTCGAAAAAAGGCTACTTTTTTCGAAAAACCCCCTGAGTCTGGACACAGCCAGAGTGATTACTGTGCTACTGATTTCTCAGTCCTGGTCCTCAAAATAAACCTGCACATTTTCAAAAGATTATTCTGGGAGCTCCCATTTGTAGCTTTTCTAGAGAATCTCAAGAAAGCTGAAGATAAAGGCCTTTGCTATATCTAAATATCTGCATGCATTTGGAGGATGTTGCTCACTTTGGATCTGAGCAATGTTTATTTCCAATTTTGACAAGAAAATACAGCCAACTCCCAAATGACACTGAACAGTAGAAGAGAGGGACAATAAATGAAATGCAAGATTCAAGGTTTTGGGGACTTCTGGAACTTTCTAACTTTTGGGGGGAGGGTCAGTAAAAGTTACAAATGTGTGATATATACAACCCCGCTTCTTACAATTTTCCCAGCAGAAAGATCCATTCCAACACTAAATACTGCAGCATTCTCTCTAATAATATGTTTAGCATGGGAAAGAATAGGAAACTTGTGCAGAGTATCACAATGTTGACCTTCACCAAATACAATGAATGGCAGCATTGCAAAAAAATCTAGAAAAATGCTACTCAATTTGGAACTTTTTTCATGTCAGATGGGCCTATCCCAAGCATTCAAAATGGAATCAAACATTCCAAAAATAATAATCAGAAATAATGCATTTGAGCTTGTTTTTATTTGCCTTCAGTTTTATTAAGCCTTTAGCAGTCATGTTTTCAAGCTTTTCTTCACAGCCATTAAGATAAAAAACTTTTTTTTAAAATAAGAGCTGATTCACTCACATAATAACTGGGCTTGCCTATCTGAGGCTGAAAGACGAAATGCCATGAGATACAATATAAAACTCTGTACTGAATAACTGCATACTGAACCCTTTAAAGCTTCTTTCTACAGGGAAGGCAGCCACATTATTTAGTTGAGTACAAATAGTTAAACAAGGCACGGTGGGGCGCATGTGTGCATCTCTCACACGTTTATTTCCGGTCTTGTTTTCGGTCTAAATTCAGACTATTGAAAGTCTGCTCTGTTTAATGAAGAAACAGCACAAAAAGCAGCTGAGTCCTGAGCCTAAATCCATAGAAATCAATAGAAACCATTGGGTTGACAAAGGTAAGAGAGCTAAAATGACACACATAACATCACTCTCACTTGTCTGCTACACGCAATTTTATTCTAAACTCCTTTCATATTCCATTGTACACCCTATTAGACTAAGGGCTTATAGCAGAAAGTGGCCCACTTAAATTTCTGGATGCTGTTGCACTGTATCTAATCAGCAGGGGGAAAATATTCTTGGTAAGATATACTTGACATTGTCACTTTAATAAAATGAAAAGAAATTGAGAGGAAGGTGGCCATAGTCTGGATTCAAACCAACCACAGTGAGATGGCCAAAGATATTCTGAACACACTATGGTGAGAGGGAAGCATTTAAATAATTTTCAAATGAGTTGCCCTTTAAGTGGGATATGACAAAATAGGCTTATGGAAACATTCCCATATTTCATTGCTGTATAGGGAGCCAACTCCCTGCTCCCTAGCAGTGCTGGAGTTTTCTACTGAGCCAACCCCTGGGCAGGTGGAGCAGGGTATGAAGAAAAATTCTCCATGTTGCAACACTCTGCTCAGTGGTGGCATTTTACCACAACACCACAGGAGAGAAGAGTAGTGTTATTCTTGATGACAGCCTGTAACTTCCTATATTCCAGGCCCTGCCCGGCAAAACGGAGTATGAGCTTTGGTCTTGTTCAGCTTCTGTGCTACATCATGTCACCTTTAAATATATGTGTTGGCTCAGTTGATTATGCAACATCTCCTAATAAATAACCCAGTAATGACATTTTTGAGATATCATATGGCCTTTTGATTTGGATTAAGTAAAATACAGAAGCTTGCAGTACAGCTTCAGCCAACACTCCCGTATCTTTCTCTGCAGAGGCAGATGAACCACCACAAATGCTCTGTTTAAGCATAAATATTTAACAAGTGGCCCTTCACAGTGTTGTAGGAGTCAGTTATTTTAGGGAGGTTTTGCTCTCTTGTGAATTATTTGGTATCATTTTACAGGATTTATACAGCCACAGTACAATGATGCTAGAAAACAATCTCCCTCCTAGAAGCCCAGACCCTCGGATATGGCAGGAGCGCATCTGAAAACTGCAGATGAGAAATGTCCTATGCACTACTCCAACCCTCAACTCTCTGGGCAATGTGCCGGGCCTTTGCCCTGGTGTGTCTGGAGGCTGTTCTAACACACCAACAGTCAGATGAAATAAGTGGAATGTAAAATATGACACTTTTCCAGTATCTTCTGCATCCGTAGTGCGAAGAGGTATGAGTGTGCATGCATGGGTCGCACATCAACGCGCCCCCTTAAACAGAGAGGATCTCTCTGGGGCTATCTTCATGGTTATGTTGTGGCAGTGTTGTGTAAAGTGACCACAGCACAGGTGAGAATCTGAGCTACCAAGGGCCTTTTTGTTTGTTTTCCACTGTGCAAATAATACAGAATAAAATTTTATCTGTCAGCTTGTTCCTATGTAGCTTTCTCTCCTTCCTTTCCTTCTGGTGCTTTTATCACCTTCCCCTAGCACAGGCTGTGTTTTTCTCTTGGGATGTCCTTCTGGGCTGATTTTTAAACTTCTGAAGATTTGCTGCTTTAGAACATGTGATAGCAGCACTATAGTGGGGCACGCTTAAGACATTCGGTGCTGCCTTCAGACTTAGAAGTCTAAAATGAAAGACTGTCATTTCCATTCGTCTCAAACCACAGGTCAGCTTTTCTCTGGGGCAGGTTTTCCAGGATCAACACCTTCCTGCCACTGGCCAGTCAAAGCCTTTACAAAGATTCGCTTTTGATGTGTAACCAATTGATAGCGCGGCTCTAAGTTCAGTAAAGCTCATGCTAAACATTAGTGGTTTTATCTACAGAAAGAAAAGAAGAGTGATAGCACATAAATCAAAATCTCATTTTGAAGAGTTGCTGGAAGAAAGATCGTGAGACCAGGAAGCAGGAGGTGTTTTGAGAATTTTTAAAAGCAAATGTTGATGCTTGTGAAAGGCACTGCAGTTGTTAGTCCTGATTATGGGTAGAATAGATCCTAGTAGCATAAGATTCCCAGCAGTGTCCACCAATTTGCCCCTCCCATACCGTGAAGCCAAGAGGTTAGTTCACTTTTTATGGCCTTTTAGTTGCTAAAACTAAATCCACCATAGAGCTGCATCAACAAAGCTTTGGATTTCATCGGGAATAGTGATCTTTGGTAGAGTGTGTCTGTCCGTCTGGTTTACCAAATTCCATGGTCTATAATCTACAGACAAATTCATTTCAGCAGAGGTTTAGAAGCACACACTGTTACTATTTTCACAAGCCTTAATTTTGTAAGTACAGGAATGCAGCACTGAATCGGAAGCACTCAGGGGTGGCCCTAGACTAGCTTCCATCAACTGGTGCCCTAGGTGAACCATGCAATCGGCGCCCCCACCTCCAAACCTCTTAATAGTGCAAAACCATTTGGTGCCCCATTTCACTTGGTGCCCTAGGCGACTGCCTAGTTCACCTATCTGGATGGGCCGCCCCTGGAAGCACTATCCTTATTCCACAACGGTGCACAAATAGCTTGTGCAACTACATGCTAGTGAAGGAACTGCTTTTAATCTGATTAGAGTCTGGCAGCACAAATTAACTCTACAACACTGCCTACCTCAGTTCATCATACAAGTGAACCAAGTGACAGATTCTACACGACCCCTTGTCAGCTTCCTCCTGCACCGTTTCAAAGAATGCTCTTGAAAAACCTTTGCAAGTTGATCAGCCTCCTTGAGATTCCTTGGTCTTCCCCTGGAAGTTGTCCCCCAAGATTTCTGAGCCAAATCCAACAAGACATGAAGGAGACACCGGAGGAATTTCCTGCTTCCACAGCAGTAGCAGCAACTGAAGACCCTTTCCTGAGATCTGTGACTCCATGAATTTAACAGTCCTATTTTACAAAGCAAACTCAGCTGGGCATCACTGCTTTCTCAAACCACACTGCATAGCTACACATCTCTTCCCATGTTCAGTTCATTGCCTTGTATTACAATCGTCTGTGTTTCCATTTGTGCAGTCAGTTCCTAGTCAATATGAGCTTGCATAGGGCAAGCCTTGTATAAATCAGTTTTTTCCAGTAGTATTTTTGAAGCAGTAATTCAGATGCTTTAATTAAATTCCAGACACAATATATCTTCTGCTTTCCTTTCAGCCAATAATTATACAATTGTGTGTGTACGGGGGGGTGGGGGGAGGGGGAAATCTGTTAAATTTGCCAGACATAATTTGCTTTCTGTGAACTTACGTTGTTCATTTACAATGCAGATAAGTCTCTGAACTTTTTTACAGTCAATGTGATGATCTTTATATTCAGACACTTTCATTGTACAAAAAATGTTGTTATTGTTGTTGATGTTGAGTTTTTTGGCCGGAATGTATGACAGAGGATATGTCTAAAAGGAAAACATGCATTAACAGTGCTTGAATTGGGGTGTACATCTCTGTATTGCCTCAACCCCAGGTCTCAAAGCTGGCAGTATTAGTAAGGAAAAAAGGAAGCCCATATATCAGAAGATAAATGGGAAGACAAAAATTTAATTCCTCCTCCTCCCCCACCCCGTTTTGGACATTCCACCACACCTTCCTCCTCCACAATCTAAGCATAGTATTTAAGCTTCAAAGAGTATCTTTTACTTAGGAGCTTTATGGCTATTTGATTTTGGTAGCTTGGATTTTCTCATAATGAGCATGTTCACAAAGTATGGTTTTCCACTTTATCTCAGCTCTAATGTGAATGAAGCAATTTAATTTCCAAAACACAGTTTATATAATCATACTTATCTTTCCCCCTCTCAGCCCCTATTCACAATGTTTGGCAACAATCCCAGCTCCATTACAAACTTGGGATGACAGAGAAATACAGAATTAAGCCTTCTGTCAATAGAAGGACTCAACAAAACTTTTGGAAAGATATATTTGAAGTACAATTATATTTTTAAAGCTTGCTTTTTTTTAAACTTCGGTGGGGAAAAGTGTCATGATACAATAGAACAATACATTGTGTTACTGCAGAGGCAGGTTTTGTACAAATTTTTTTTTGTACAAATGATTTTTTTCATTTTAATTATTAATATTTTTAAATAGTGGTATAAAATTATATTACTTCGGTGATTAAACTATTAATCAAACAAATAATTCTCTCAGATTTTGAAAACAATGCAAAATGGATGCCAGAAATATTTGACCTTTGCTTTTTAAAAAAAAATTAAACCACTGTGAATGGATTACCTTTTTCCGAGGCTCACATAGAATCCCCAAATTAAGACTCTGATCCTGCTCACATTGCACGAGTAGTTTTACGCAAGGATTCTCCTGGAAATTAGCACAACATTACTCATGTGCACATATTTATTCACATGCCTAAGTAACTGAAGGATCAATACCTAAAAGGATCATAATTCTACACTGCTTACTTAGGCAAAACTCCCATTGAATTGGGACTTCTGGCTTAGTTAGGGATACAGGATTGACATTCTAAGATTGAGTAATGACTGAACAATGGCTATAGTTATTAAAGTGTATTTGGCATCAATGCATTCCAAGCAGGTACCTCTAAATAGTTAACAGACAAAAACCCCCAGAAGATAACTAACTATAACAAAGATTATGCAATGAAAGTATTTTCCACAACACTTGGGATATAATGATTATGTTTTTGTGGTTTTACTGAATTTGAATGGCACACTTTGGATATAAAACAGTAACATGCATCCCAGGAAAGCAACATTAAGTGTGCATACGTGTTGAATGTCAATGAGACTACCCTCACGGGTAAAGTTCAGTATGTGCCTAAATGTTTCCAGGATTATAGTATATACATGCATATACATGCATATTACCTTCATTTGGGAGGGGTTAAATATAGATGGGAAAGGTCCTGGAAGACATCTCAGGTTAAGTGACTTAAAAAAGTGGTCTAGGGATATAAGATGTCAATGATTAGCATTATTAGTAGTGGTTACAGCAGCTTCCAAATACTCCAATGGCAATAAGGATCCCATTTTGCTAGGGATTGTATAGTCATAGTGAGATACAGCATAAATCTAAACAAAGGCTGGAAGGGGAAACATACATATAGGCTATGTCTAGACTGCAAGCCTCTTTCAAAAGAGAGCGTCTAGACTGCACGTTGAACTTTCGAAAAAGCGGCTTGCTTTTTCGAAAGAAAGCATCCAGTGAGTCTGGATGCTCTCTTTTGAAGAAGCCCTATTTACATTGAAGAACGCCTTCTTTCGAAAGAGGAACTTTCGAAAGAAGGCGTTCTTCCCCGTGAAATGAGGTTTACCGCCATCGAAAGAAAAGCCGCGTTCTTTCGATTTAATTTCGAAAGAACGCGGCTTGAGTCTGGACGCAGGGGAAGTTTTTTCGGAAAAAGGCTACTTTTCCCCAAAAAAACCCTGAGTCTGGACACAGCCATAGTGGAAATGACTTGTCCGGTATCACATAAGAAGTCAATGGCAAAGATTGGAATAGACTCTAGGAGTGAAATTGTGTTTCCACTGAAGTCAATGGAAATTTGTCATTGATTTAAGTGGAAACAGGATTTCCCCCATATCTTTCTGAGTCCATCCAGGGCCCTTTCCCCTGGACCACGCTATCTCAAAGATCAGTAATTTTACAGATAATTATTAAAAGAAACAATAAAAATTTCTTCTTGGAAAATAAGTGTACAAAATAAGTCTGTAAAGTTCTAGGAACTCTTCCTTCTCCTATCTTCCTCTGTGTTTTCAATAGTGACCTCAGTACAAATCAGTGCTACAGACAAACTGTGGGCTTCTGAAAGAGAAAGCTGATGCAATGTGTGACATGAGAACACAGGGAAAATTCTGAAAAGGTGGGTTGCCTTAGTATTGATAGGTTTAATCAATTGGTCTCATCCAAAATATAGCTTTTAAAAGCATAAGGACAGATAATCAGCAAATTTAGGCTCTGATCTTGTTATTTGACCTACATAAGAATATGCCAGTGCCCTCACAATAGGTACACTGATGCAGAATGTGTTTGCAAAGCCTCATGAGTCACACAGGGGAAGGCTGACCAGATGCAATCAAGAGAGCAATTAAGGGAACAAAAGGTCAGGCACTCAGACCCAACTGCCACAGCAGCTGAAACTGAAACTGCAGTCACCTGAAATCAGAATCAGAATTCAACAAACAAAATTCAAACAGTGGAGCAAACTCACTCACACCAAAAGAGAGTACTCTCACTCTCCCCAGGTAGCCTGTTCAGCGGCAGGATCTCTTGTGGTCCCTCTCAAACTCCCCTGTCTGCTGTCTGCTTTCTCTGTCCGCTATCCTAACATTGTGCTTCATGGAAGGCTAATGTGGACCATTTTCACTCAGGATGCAAAACAAAACAAAATAAGCCTCACACACACACGTCACCTCAGGTATCTCCACATTAGAGCCATCTTTGAATGGATGGCCACTTACAAAGAAAGTGGGGGTATATTACCAAGACAGGGATTTCTGTATGATGGCATCTTGGTTTGGAAATCAGCCATATGTGATTAAGATGGGCTAACAGGCAACATACTCTTCTAAACTAAGAAAAGAAATTATGAACATAAACCCCCCCCGAATTTTCTCTTCCTCCCCCCTAAGACAATCCTATAGGCACCTCTCTTGCCACAGACAGCTAGGTAATACAAGTTTTCATAGGCAGTAAAAGAAAACAGAAAAGTGTCTTTCAGGTAGGGTCAGTCGTCAGAGGGAATTATATGATTTATTGGAGCTTTCATAGTTGGGGCAGGTGGCACAGAGATATTTATGCTCTCTACACAGCAGTACAGGTGGGCCTGATGAATTAAGCTAATTTCACACAAATAATTAAGTAGCTTTTCAGGGACAGCAGAAATAGAAGGGAAATGCCCATAGAAATAAGGGTTGAGTAACTGTTGCAATATACTTGTGTGTAGTTAGGAGGTGTACTGACTCTAGAAGGCCTTGATTTATCAAAGCATTTAGACATGTACTTAAGTGCTTTCTTGAGGCATAAAAAACCATTATAAAGGGGTTTATGATATTTCAATTATTGTTTTTAATTGTAAAATAACTTAATTTTAATGCTTCAAGTGCCCACATTAGTTAAGAAAGGGGAACAGGTAGCTCTATAAATAAACAAAGCCTTAACATAGAATGAGATAACCAATATTTTAGGAACCAGACATTTTTATGTAACCACTTTATATTTTATTTAAAGCCACAACTCCTTTATTCCCGCTCACTTTATTAACTTCTTTTAGAGGACATTTCCTTATTAGAGAACAGTTGAATATAGTAATAAAAGCTAGTCAAATGAAAGATAATGAGAGATGTACTATCATGCAATGTTTATTTCCATAAGATTTTCATGGATATTATTTTATACATTATCATTAAAGTTCAAGGAACAAACCTGTAAACTTTAATGCATGTTTTTTGTAATTAAGAAACGGCTCAGTAGAAGAACAGAGAGCAACTGCTTTTGAGCCCAAGAGCATATTAGAGTTCCCTTGAATTTCCTTGCTAAAATGCTGAATTGTGGCATGCCACAGTTGATGGCATCAGCCGCCCTAGATTACAGTACGTTGTATACATCTGCAAGAACACTGGAATATAAATTGATTCCATAGCAGCAAAATCTATTTTGTTTATCGAAAGCAAATTAAGAGGTGAGCTGATTGAGGTCTAAGTACCATCATGGGGAAAAGATTTCTGATAGTGGATGTAGCTTTAAGCTAGTAAACAAAAGCATAACAAGATACATTGGTTTGAAGCTAGAAATAGAAATAGTTACTTTAAAAAACCGGTAAAGATAATCAATCATTGGAGCACTGGCTGTAGAACCGGGCTGGGATGAGGGTATCTGGCCAGGCCAAAATTGAATTGCCCTGCAACCTCATGTGATTAGGGTATATCACTTCTCAAATGTGGCCCTGCCTCCTCTTTGCACACTCCAGTCTGGTATGCAAGGCTCACTCAAGTTTGGCTCAGCTGTTTCCTATCATGACAGAGAAATGACTGTGCCAAATTTGTCTGAGAGTTATTGTAGCATGAATCAGGTTTAAACTTGAGTGATGCTGTGACCCAGGGCATTAAGTCTCCAGTGCCATTCATTTAAATTTGGATTGGCTGTGTGTAGGGGCTCATGCACTGGGAAGGAGCAAGCTGTTTCTGGAAGGGAACGCCTCAGAGAAGAGTAGGCTTGAGGTCATTAAATTACCTCTCCCCCTTTAAACGTCCCTTTATTGAAGAACCTTTATGAGGGTTGTATCATTCTCTGTTATTTGAAGTCTTTAATCAGGTGTGAATGTCTCGCTAGTTACATATGTTCTGGCTAAACCAAAAAGTCCATATTTTATGAAAGAATCATTGAGTAAAATTATATGGCCTACAGCATCTGGTGTTGTCTTTTGGTCTTAATCTGTGAATCCAGCAGTGAAAGATGTCTGAAAGAGACTTAGAATTCCCCCTCATAATTTTCACAGTGGGGATAACGGTTCTACACCAACTCCCAGTCATGGCATGAGGACAGATTAAAGGCATAAGAGGAGCCAGTGAAGCAGAATTAGAGAAGCCTTACGTCAGGGACCAGACAGGACCCTCTGCTAACCCACAGTATTGAGACTGCAAAATGTGGTTCAATCTTCTCTCCACTGCCTCAAGTGCATGAAAGGAGTGACTGACAATCAAGCCTTCCCTTTTTGCTAATAAAATGTTGTGTGTCAATGTTGGAACTACACTGTGTAACAGCATTTTGACTCCAGGGATATAGAACTGCTCAGTGGTATTCTATAGTCTATCAAGGTGTCATGAGAGTTGCCAAGAAGGAACATTGTTGGATATAGAGGGAACCCAAACAACCTTTCAAAACAAAAGTATCAAAATAAATATACATTTTAAAGAGGTGGTTTTTTTTAAAATCTCTTTACAATGTTTTTTTTTTAATTAAGACATTTTTTAAGTTACCTGAGCTGATAGTATGCTTTTCAATTTCTTCTGTCTTTCAGGCAATATAAAAGGATAAGAGGAAACTGAGGCTACATCGATACTACTGTGATAATTTGACTTAAGCAATGCAACTCCAGCTATGTGAATAGCATAACTGGAATTGACGTACCTTAGGTTGCGTTACCACAGAGTCTACATGCCAGGGAGTCAACAGGAGAAACTCTCTGATCGACTTACCTTACGCTTCCTGTCCAGAGAGATCAGCAGTTGATTTGCTAGATCTTAACTAGACCCACTAAATCGGCCTCTGGTGGATTGATCTCAAAGCATTGATCTAGGCTGTGATGTGGAGGTAGGCTCAGTCATCTCCTTTCCTCCCTCCCCAGAGTATTTTCCCCTACAGACTGAACATATAGCAATTCTGACCATTTCCTAATTTATGCTCATTTCAACATGTGGATGGCTGGTATTATAAAACATCTCTAATTAGAAGTCCCCTCTGACATTATTCTGAATTCTTTGTGCAGCTTCTCAGAGAACGGAATCTACCATTTAGAAGCCTTTGCTACATTTTACAGCAGAGCAAGCTAGCTCTGAATTATAACCATCACAAATCTATCATTATTCATTCAGGTGCATTTTTTAGATAAATGTTAAGTTTGCTCTTATATCTTATACCAGTCATTACTATCGTATGAGTATACTCCTGGGGTGGCCAACCCGTTCTGGATGAAGAGCCAGGATATTAGTGGATCCAGCGCAAAGATCCAGAGGAAAGAAAAAAAAAAAGCCCTGCCCCTTTAAGAAGCACGAAAAGCATGTTTCTATGCTTTTTGGCCTCAGGCAGGTTCCCACCAGCTGCCGCCATACTGAAAGCGCCATATTGGATGCACCGGATGGCTCCCCTCCCCAGTGAGCACAGGGGAGCCAGGAGGCGGGGGCTGTTCTCAGGGGTGTGGGGGTGGCTTTGCAAGCCATGGGGGCAGCTTCATGAGCTGCATTGTTTGTGGAAGAGAGGGAAGAGCCTCATATGGCTCACGAGCTGCAGGTTGGCCACAGCTGGATACTCGATCCATATCTACCTGTCCTAAGAAATGCTACAGTTAAAAAATAATAGCAAATACTATCGGTGAATCTCTACAGAGACATAAGTTTTGCTTTTTGTAAAGAAAATTCTTACCATAGTATTCATTTTTGAGCTGTGTCCTGTTTCCCCTAGTCACACCAACTAGCACCCTATTTCATCAGTAATCATTATGAGGGTTTTTTTTTATAATACTCTTTTATTCAGAGATATCAAGGAAACATTTTCCTCAACTGTAAAATGGGGACACTAAGGCACAGAGAGTTGAACTGACTGGCACAAAGAGACAGAAAGTATGATATCCAGGTGTTGTATATATTTAATCACACTGTCTCCCAGTTTTAGTGATGCATTAAATTTAATTGGGATGGTCTAATGAAAGCCTCTCCTTAAGCTAATTAAGGTTGGCAGGACTGGCTTTGAGAGATTATTGTAAGTGTTATAATTATGTCTGTGGATTAGATCCAAATGTTGGATAAACATTTGAAAACTTTCAATATGATTGAAATCTGCTTTTAAAAAATGTCAGAGCTGTCATGGATATGTTCAGACATTTATACAGGCTTGTGGGAATATTTATGCGCCCTGGTCTAGGCCTATCTCTTCACAAAATTAAGCCATATGGCCCTGGGGTCTGAGACTAGGCCATTAGGCTCACAGTGTGTTCTACTGCAAGTCCATATAAGTTCAGTTACCTCGTGAGTATTTGTAGTGACACAGTAAGTCTTTTCAAAACAAGGCAATATTTATTGGTCAACTAGCATGTATTGTCTGAGGATCCTTAGATTAGTATGGTAAAGCTAAGCTTATAATGGAGTCTATAGAGGTCGGAACAACTGCCCCAAAATTCCATACTCTCCTGGAATCCATCTTAGCTCTGGAACTGGGTATCTGCAGCTGCACAAATTTAGTCTCCTCACACATGCTCCCTTTGTTCTCAGGACTTTGCACTCTGCTTCCCTGCAGAGAGGTGGCAGATGATAGCTTGCTCTGGGCTGCCAGTCAGAACAAGTTCATACTCAGTTATAGGGTCTCCAAACATAAATGACTCATTTTGATGGAGTCATATAGTTTAGACATACCCAAATGCTCAATCGATGGAGCCATGTAAACTAGTTTACCCGGCATAGGCAAAGAAGCGGGGATTTAAATAATCCTCGCTTCATTAAAATAAACATGGCCACCACGCTGTGCCAACGATCAGCTGATCCGGCACAGCGCGGCAGTCTAAACGCGGATCTGTTGGCTGGGGAAGCCTTTGCCGACCAATTCTGTAAACCTTGTTTCACAAGGCATAAGGGATCGGTCGGGAAAGGCTTCCCCAGCCGACAGATCCACGTCCAGACTGCTGCACTGTGCCGGATCAGCTGATCGTCAGCACAGCACGGCGGCTATGTTTATTTTAATGAAGCGGGGATTTAAATATGCTGGGTAAACTAGTTTACATGGCTCCGTTTATGTAACCATGTAGTCTAGACATACTCTTTGGGTTTATCCCATGCAGACCTATTGTGTGCATGACCACTAGCACTCCCCCTTTTTGCAGAATAGGAAATCAATCTCTTCTTAGCATGTAGGCAAATTAAATCACGCATACTCTTCACAAATATATCACAATTCACACATTCTAGAGAAGGACAAAATTGGCCACATGTTAGATTAAATTCATGGTCAATTAAAGCAAGGTACTGTGCATTGGGTTTGAGTTACATACACGTATTGTAGGGTTCTAAATTAATTGCAACCTCTCATGAAAGAAGGACAGAGCACAAAGTAAAGTAAATGTTAGGATGCAAGCAAATGGAAGAGAAAATATAGTGCCATTACTTTCATACAGCTCAATGATATGCTCTTCCTTAGAATACCATATTCATTTCCATTCATCCCAGGTCATCACCACAAAACAGCAGAAACAGAATTGAAAATATGGACTTGAGTGTCATTTTGGAGGATCCAACAATGAGTCTCCAGCATTCACTGTGCAACTAGGCTTCCAGTTCCCATTGAGTTTATATTAACAATCAAATATGTGCTTATCCTGAAACAGGCCAAAAAGGAAAAGGGTCTGAAGTGGAAAAAGTTCTTAAATCTATTTTAAAGTATGTATTCATTATTCCATTTCCATCACATATCACATGCCTGAGCCAGACACTCTAGATTGGAGAAAAGCAGATTACTAAGACTTTATTCCCTATTTTCCAAATTGACTACTGACTAGTTTGTAAACTTTTAAATACCTCAAGCCCAGCTTACTGAAGTCCAATACTTCCTGGTTGTGATCATCTCCATCTAGCATGGATGGTTGACCTTTTAATGATGTTGAATCCATCATCAGTAACTTTCAGTCCATATTACCAATCATAGTTCATAAAAAAGGCATGGCTAGCTCACTGGTGGGGACTACCAAGAGTAGGTAGAGATGGGTTGAAATGCTTAATCTTTCCTCAGGTTATCCTAAAGACTGCTCATGAGCAATCACTTTTCCTTCCCACTCTGAAGCACCTCAAAACTTGGTTCTTTCATTGACCTTGTTTAATGTCTATGTGCTATGCAAAATGAAAAAATGGCACCGTCTACAATATCATCAATATGGTAATGGCTCATAGCTCTACATCTCCATTTATTCCAGGCACGTCATTTATCCAATTGTATGTAAGAACTGGGGCTTTAGCAATATATCTAGTAAAAATAATAATGCGCATCAAGAGAATGATTGAGAACAAGGATGGTGGGTCATCCACGTTGATCCTTCACCCACCTCTCCACCCATTATTTTTTTTCTTCATCCTCTATCTCCCTCTCCTTTCTCACTCCCTCCGAGTTTAATCAGTACTGACTCAAAAATGTGCACCCAGTGACTGTTTTCCTCTCCTGTCACTGCAAATAGGCCAACATAACCATGACTGCCATTTGCCAGATGTGTGAGAGTCACTCTGCAGAACCAACTGACTTATTTCACATTTCATGTATTCTAGGACTTCTCCTGTGTCAAAAGAATCCCAGAATGCACTGCATATTTCTAACACCAGAGAATCCCTTGAGATATAAAGATTATTTTCAGAACAGGTCTGCAGATGCTGTCAGATTTGTCAATAGCCTATTCTGCAGAGCATGACATGTTGGAGGCAATGCAGACCTTGAATGTGATATACTAACTGGATCTGAAATATTTCAAACCATCACATAGGACCAAGTTTGGGGCCAGCACTTTTTTTACTTGCAAAAAGAAAAAAAAATAGCAGAAAAAATTGGATAGTGAGTAAGAAAAAATATTTCAATAGCTTTTAATTGAGTGTCAGGTAGACCAATAAAATAAGGTTTGTTTTCACATAACTACAGTAGCAAAGCTGCTAAAATGATGTGTTTCTAGATCAACTGGATAAAATCTCAGCTAGTTCACATGTAAACTCACCATTGGAGTGCTTCCTTGTAACCAGGCATAGGGTAGCAGCTCTCATCCTATCTGCTTCTCTATTTCTGTGACACAGTTCTCTGGCCCAGTCATGATTTAAGTCCACCCCATCTGAGGTAATCAGGATGTCCAAAGTAACATCTAAGACCTTATACCAGGCCTTTGGCTCCAACTCTTGTTTCCAGTGGCCCCACTCTCTTTTCTCAAGGCTCACCACTGTCCTTGAGACTTTTTCCATCTTCATCCCTCCATACCCATAGCGGATGGTGAAACCTGGGTCCCCTTACTACATGGCCTTCCAGCCTAGTGAGACTATAACCAGAAGCCATAGTCTGCTCAGTCTACCTCCCTGCTGCTGTTTCCCTTCTTACTACAGACTCTCTCAGCCCCTCCTCACCATAACATCTCTACATTAACACTTTTTTCTGGTCTGGGCACTGAAGTCTGTCTCCTGGATTTGCCTGACAAACTCCTCCCATACTAAACATATAACATAAACCAACCTCTGCCTTTCCTTGGGCTTGCATCTCATGCCCCTTCTAGTGTCTCTCTCTTTTGTTTTTTTAATTGCCAGGGTTGTATGTGCAGACATCCAGAAGCTGCCTTTCTTTCACAACACACAACCAAAGTCTGTTTCACCCCAGTGGCTGCTATGTCCTATATGAGGGGTCAACAGATTCACCAAGGCCTTGACCAAGGTGTGTGTGTAGGGGGGACGGGGGTTCCTTGCACCCTGAAGAGGCAGGTCCTTGGGTGGAAAGCCTCCCCTAGGCAGCTCTCAGCATTGCCCAGACCACACTGCATGGGGCTTCAGCAGTGATTTAAAGGACCTGGAGCTCTGTTCGCCGCTGCAGTAGCCAGGTGCCAGGATGGTTGCCCCCCACTTTAATTCTCCTTCCTCCCCATTGGCAGGTGTGAACCTGTAACTGTTTATCATTCCTGTGATAGCTTTACAGCCTTCTTCATCCAGGCTAATTTCCCAGGGCTTATTGTCCTCTGGGCTTCTGGCTCTCCTTCTCCCTAAGTCCCAGAAAATGATGATAAAGCTCCTTATTCTCTGCTTATAAACTCCCCCCCCTCCCTTCTGCTCAAGACTTTTTTTTTATTTTAACAACCGAGCCATCTGTAGCTGGGTTTCATCATCAGTTAAGCCTGGGCCATTTTTCAGGGCAACAAGGTAGCATAATTGGCCTCTTAGCTCTATGTTAACTCATTGAGAATCTTCAGGTCATAAATCATGAAACAAACCTTTTTATTGCTTTGTTTCTTAATTTAAACCTTTAATGACAAAATGTGTCTGAAGAAATCATATTTCTTGCAGCAATGTAGAGTTGTTTGGGAAAAACGACCACATTTAACTACTAAAAATGCTTTTTCACTCTTTTCCAAAGTAGACAAAAAAAATCCATTTCCATCTAAGGCTTTTTAGTTATTGCCATCAAAAGGGAGTTTCTGGCAATGAAAAATACTTTCCCCTATCGAAAGCAGGTGTTTTCATTCAGTCTGCAGATAGTCCAAGTTAAAATGCATCTTGCTGTGTGATGAAGACATAATAAAAATGTAGAGTCATAAAAGACAAAGTGAATGATTGCAAGCACTATAATGAAGGTCCTGTTTAGTCTACAAATAGCATTATACCTCAGAAAGCTAAGTTAGAGGGACATGCCATCGTTGCCTACTTTAGACAATGGTTCTGCTGGATCCTGCATGCTACAGTCTAAGAAAATAGCTTTTGATACGAGCAATCTGGTGTCAGAGCCATTTGCTGACCCTGAAAAAGGCACTACAGGTTGAAACGCTCTAGTCTAGCACTCTCTGGTCCAGGAACATCCATGGTCCAGCATTATTTTAATTAGCTGGATGTTCGCTCATCATGGATGTAGCCAAGTTTCCTATAGTCACAAAGTATGTTTACAGCCACCAGTCCTAATTCTCAGTGTTCTGTGTAATTAAGCTCTAATTGACCCTCAAATGTCCTGTAAGAGCCCAGTAAGCAGTGGAAGACTTGGTAATGCTGTTAAGCACAAGCATGTTTTTTATGATTTATCTACTGATTTTCTTGTGCCAATTCAGTAGAATTGTGTAACACCACTGAGGCTATGTCTACACTGCAACATTGTTTTGAAATAACATAGTCCGCATCTACTCAGCAGGCACTTATCGCAAAATAATGTCGAAACACAGTCAAGCTGGAGGACTTCTTACTCTGACTCCTGTAACCCTCATTGTACGAGGAATAAGGAAAGTTGGGGGAAGAGTGCTCTGTTTCAAAATAAGTGCTGAGTAGTCACTCCCAATTTTGAAATAAGTGACACAATTGACATAGCTCAATTTGCATAGCTTATTTCAAGTTAAGACCTGCTGTGTAGATGCACCCTAACACTTTATGAAGAGAGCTGATAAGCTTTGACTAGGTGTATGGTATATCAGAACAGTTGTATATTATTAAGCAACATTGCAAGCACTGTTCCATTTATTCTCCTCAGTGAAATAAAAATAGAGAGACCCACTCACCACAATATTGACCTCCCGTAGTTTAGCAAATTCTCTGGTTCAGCATGAGTCAGGTCCCAAGGGTGCTGGACTAGAGAGGTTCAACTTTTAGTGTTAAACACAAAAGGCTCATTCTACCTTCCTTTACCAACACACAGAAAAATCTGATGAAAACAAATCCCTTATTGCAAACATACACACATACTAAGCTTTTCAAATGTCTCTTCCTGCTTACTAACAGCAAATGACAGACACATTCATCTCCATTGCAGAGGATTGAATAAGAACTCAGAATGGAGGAAAGAGCAATGGTGAAGCTGGTCATTTAAAACAAGGTGCAATGGCAGGTAAAGGATTTGGAATTTATTAATAGGCCAGGGCCAGACTGTGTTGTCCTTGTGTGGGTGCACAGAACAGTATACCAAATGTCCCTATTTGTATAGCCTATGCAAAAATTGATCAGAGTCTTGGAGCCTCTCCTTAAAGGGTTGCAAGGAAAGATTCCAAGCAACACCTTTAAGAGGGTAGGGGAAAGATTAGGCCATGACGTTGACGTTGCTATATCCTTCCACTTACCCAAAGAGTTAGCCCTCTGGGTGTAAGCTACATCATTTGAGATATGACACAACCCATACATTTCTCCTGTGCATGAAGCTGTGTGGGGAAGGATGTTGCCACAGGAAGGGTTGTTCTGAATGGCTCTATCAGCACCAGTGGATAGACCTGTGCGGGGTTTTTCTTCCCTGGTAACTAACAATGCCAGCAATCTTTAACTTTTAGTCATTGTTCAGCCTAGATGTTCCAGCAAAGCAACTTTGTCAGGGTTGTCTACAGACATTCATGAAAGAAATATTCTACTTCAGGTAAAAGAGGTTTATTCAACTTGATTTCATGTTTCTCCTGTGCAGTACGTTCCCTTTTTCTCAATAATTAAACCAGCCTTTTAAAGAAAATTTATTTTCTTCTGCAAGTTGTTTTATTGCCACCTCTAGAAACAGCAAGAAAAGCTCTGTTTCATAATATCCTGTAGGTAGGACCAAGTAGATCTTTCAGGCTCTTGCGTCCACGTTATACAGACCAGATTCTGCAGTCACAGAATTTGCCAGTGGTCCAATCCTTATTTATCCAATTAAAAGTTTTTACAACAGACTCCATGAAAAGGTTTTGTGCCTCAGGTCCTACACATGCTATTGGTACTGCTTTAGCATCAGGATTCCCCAGAGTCTCAGAAGTGCTGAAGCAGACTTTTCCTTTTTTTAAAAAAAAATAAAGCAGAGAGCGAGGAAGAAAGAATTGTGCATCACAGAGACCATTAATTCCCCCCACCATTTTATCTCAGTCCAAAGACATTCATCTGTCCTAGAAGCAACAGAGGACCGTTAGATAAGGGTCATGCGTCAGCCATGGTAAAAAAAAAATCCTTTAAAAAGTCAGTCATGGGAAAGGGAAGCTGTATCCTTATCACAGAACATGGATTTAGAAAGAGCATCCTTGCTGTCTGCTAAACCATTTAAGTAGCAGAACAGCAATCTTCCTCAGTCTCCCTCAGTCTTAGATTCATTTGCCTTCTCATTTTTATGGCCTATCATCAGTCAGGATAAATGTAATTATAGAAAGCATAAAAACCTGGAGAAGGTATGTGAAGAAAAAAATAGTTTTTTTCTAGACTCCTTCTCTGGGAATTAACTTCTAGAGGAGGAAAATTCAAGGCAGAAGATTCCAGTGATAATTTTTTCCACCCAGAATATTTTGAGCAGATAGCTGCATAAACAAGCCATCTATCTTTAAAGATAGTCCCATGCAACTAAAACAACAACCTTGACAGAATAATTTAATCGGACCTAAAATCTACTCCTTAGATCAAGTTAGATTATATGTCCTCATGTGTTTGGATTTACCAGACTATTTCTAATATGGATTTAAGATACACTTACACAATATGACTCCTTTGTTAGAGCAAGTCCCAGTTCAATAAAGGATACTGACTCCTTTAAAGGGGGATTTTTTTCCCCAAAGACCCAGGTGGCAACTTTTATGAAAAAGTCTTAAGAATTCACCTGCTTTACTGTTAACACCTTTCTGGATAGTGTGCAGGTCTGGAATAAAGTTAGCACATCTTCAAAGTATTACCATTACTAATTAGATTACGTTGTATAAAATGCCAAATATAAAGCAAAGGACATTTCTATTCTGGATTATACTGTGCTTCATTTTATTAGGTACATACTAACTTCCTCAGGGGAAAGAATAAGCACATCTGGTGAAAGAATTTGAGAGGCAGCATAGGAAGGAAGTCTTCATATCTTGATGAGGGGGTGTTTTTCTGGGAGGAGGGAGGGGAGAGAAGGGATTCACAGCCTGTCTTCCTCTGGCATACTTTGGTAGACAAATTCCTTCTTTAATCAAGGCACTTGTAAATCTCGAGGCGCACACATTTACACAGACACCTCATTTATCTGATTTTTGTTTCTCACCTTCTCTTTATCGATTTCTGCACAGATGCTCCCATCCCACTGCTTTTAGTTGCTGTCCAGATTCTTGACAGAAAGCAACAACATTTCCTTTTTCATTTCCTGACAAAATATATAGGCATAGGCAGTAATCTGATCCATCCTTTTCTTGGATTCACTTAGGAAGACTTACCTTTTTTTTTAAAAATAAAAAAGTGAGTTTGGTCCATAATACTGTATCAGTGAAGGAATTTCTGGATTAAGTTGTATTGTGTTATCAGATTGGATATCATATTGGTTCTCTTAGATCTTCACATTTATGAACCATTAGGGTTGACTGGAATGGTTTTCAGGAGATTATTCACCTAATTTTTCTCATTTTCATGGCCATGGTGTAGCACACCTTTCTGATTGCAGGAAACGCCTCTTTATACTCAAACTGGATTGCCCGTGTCATACGTCTATTATTGTGATTGATTCAAATATTTATAATCATTCATTCGTGTAAATGCATATTTGAGAGAGCTTGTTTGCCTGAGTGGGCAAGTTTCTCTGTCCGACTGTTTGCTCAAGAGCTACTCCTAAACGGTAAGAGCTAGGACCACCAAGTCTGGTATGCAGCTTCCTCTGAGTGTGTAAAGCAAGGTAAGGGTTTGGTTGTGCGGGAGAAAGGAGGCTGAAGCTTGTCTCGCTTCCCCCCCCCCCGCCATTCATATGGGGACACATGAAACCATACAGAAAGGAGACAACCACCAGACAGGTGAAAGGGGCTGGCAGGGAGCACTGCCTCCTCTCTCCCTTCTGGGACTCACCCAGCCCTGAGCCTCATTCCCCAGACACCCTTTAGGGAAGAGGAGGGGAGAGTGGTGCTGCTCCCCACCCCATTTGCATGGGAACATTGTTGGCTGTTCCCCTCCATTAGGGAATGAGGGGAAAGTGCACAGTTTGCTCCATTTCTCAGTCTGGCTGGGAAGCACAGGGGGCGGAAGAACTTGGACCTGTTCCAGCCAGAAGACACGTACCCCTCCTCTGGCTGTGCCTGCTAGAGCTGCAGCGGTCAAGGAGAAGCACTTCCTCTCCTTGAGAGAGGACTGGGGTACTCCTTTCTCCCCAAGGAAGCCTGCATATTGAACATCTTATCCCCAGCTCCCCCCTAAATGAACACAAACAAAAATTAATTGAGTTAAGGACCTGAGCAACTCTAGGTAAATCTTCTCGTACACACATAGCAGGTAATTACAGCTGCTTGTCTTGTAAGAGATGTCAAGTTACTAGCACTCTGGCTCCTTTTGTTTTTCAGTGTGGTTATTGCCTCTATCTCCTGGTGCAGGGAAGAAATCCGATCAGTTAGTCTTTTGTTTTCAATTAATGATCCAGATTGGACCATGCTACTTTAAAAGATGCCTACCAGGTAATGGTCAAGCAGAGTAGCAATTCATAATAGTTTCCTAAATTACATTGGTGTAAATTCATAAAAAAACTCCAACTCCATCGAGCACAAATTACTCTAGATTTACACAAATAAATCTGTAGTATAACCAATATAAAATATCTGTAATCATCAAAAGAAACAAAGAGAATACAGACCGGGGAGGAAATTTATACACAAACTCATTATGAATATCAATTATGAAAGGTTCACTAGCCATATTTATTTAACCTCTAAACATTTATTGAGTACAATTTCCATCTATATAATCAATTTCTTTCTGCTTTAACAACCAAAATATTGTTAGGATGTGAGATACTTTAACTCTGTGTCCTAATTTTAATTATTTCCAGGAGCATAGCTCCAATATAGAACCATTATGGATTGACAACGAGTGGGTAAAATGTATGAGTGGGGAGGAGGGGGAAAGGAAGAAAACTGTACTAAAATGTTCGTATTATGGGATGGCAAGGAGAAAAATGCCAGATGAAGGCATATGGTTTTTTTTTGCTTCTGAACTGCCTATAGGAGATCTAAGCAATTTAAGGGATAATTTATTCTGGATCAAAGCCATCCTACTTGAAGTCTCTCTGCTGGCAGATCTGTTTTTACACTAACAAATTATTTCTTTTTTCTGAGATATTCTGGGGAGATGTGTATCATTATATATACTCTAGCTGAGTTTTATGCTCCACAGAGGAGCTTCAAATGCAGTAGGTGATTACTTAAAGACCATGGAAACATTTTGACGGTGTGAGCCAGTTCAGAAAAGTCTCTGATTCTCTGAACATCGATAAAGCTACAATCATTATTTGCATAGATTTTAAAAATAAGTTACACCTTCTCTCGTTAATAAAGTAGAGGATGGTATGTTCTCAATTAACTGACACTAGAACTGAACAAATGCTGAAAAATATTTTTTTGACTATTCATTTGGATTTTTAAAGAAATTTGCTTGGAATTCAGTTCCACACACTTTTGTGTTTGCTCTTGGCACACATTTTTGTAAATTAATTATCAGCAGGAATGTTTGCTAAAGCTGTGAATTTTAGGCAAATTCTGCTGAATATTAACCAAAAATGACCTTTGAATTCGTATTTGTGATTATGGTCCCAAGCAGTGTAATTCTCAGGGTTGCTCCCAACAAATCAATTAACAGAAACATGCCATCTGAATCATTGCTTGAATTCCCAATATAAAAATCTCCTAAGAAATTGTTAATGAGCCAGCCATAAACCATGACTCAGCTTCCCAGTCATTTTTCATAATAAATATATCTGGAATAAATACAGTCTGTTCCTGGACTGTTTGTGAATAGACTAAGGCTGTGTCTACACTGGCATGAATTTCCGGAAATGCTTAAAACGGAATACTATTCCGTTTTCAGTTTTTCCGGAAAAGGAGCGTCTACATTGGCAGGCTGCTTTTCTGGAAAAGCCCTTTTTCCGGAAAAGTGTCTGTGGCCAATGTAGACGCACTTTTCCGGAAAAGAGCCCTGATCGCCATTTTCGCGATCGGGGCTTTTTTCCGGAAAAGACTACTGGGCTGTCTACACTGGCCCTTTTCCGGAACAGTGTTCCGGAATAAGGACTTATGCCCGAGCGGGAGCAGAATAGTTTTTCCGGAATAGTAGCTGATTTTGTACAGTAGAGCATCGTTGCTTTTCCGGAAATTCAAGGGCCAGTGTAGACAGCTCGCAGCTTATTCCGGAAAAGCGGCTGATTTTCTGGAATAAGTGGCCCAGTGTAGACACAGCCTAAGAGATTAAATTCATATCTGAAGTATATACCCAGCCTTAATTTCCAGGCATGGTGGGTTAGGGTAGGAATGGTAGTAGGAAATGCTCAGCCTAGCATTTCCTGAAGGGATCCCACAATGTTCCAATAAAACTGGAGCAGCTTTCCATCACCTTTACATTTTAAATGGGAATTTATAAAATGGATAATTACTAAAGTGTCTTAAGACTGATTTCAAAGTTCCCATTCCATCAATTTCAGAGATAAGCGTTTCATTAAATTTCTGCATACATTCAGTCCTTTGCTCCTCTGAAGAAGTTTCAAACAACGCTAGGTGCCACTGAGTTGAAGGTACTCAATACGGTGCAGGACTGGATCCAGAAGAAGCAAATATACACAGCAGTATAATTCTGATTATCTTCATGCTTTCTGTTGTACATAGGATTGCTTTGTATGCAACTGTACAGTCTGACTGCCGTATTTAAGAGTTTGCTCTCTGAACATAAAGGCTACTAAAGCATCAAAAGTATCAAATGCTACATGCAGACTGTACCCACACCCTCTGCAGACATAGGGCAGGTTCCTCTGCACAGCTACCTATATTCTAAATAGTATCTAGTGACTGGTGCATGTAGCAGGACTTGCCACATGGAAGATCTGATTTATAAAAGTTGGTAGGTATAGGCTCTCCGTAATTGGTTGAAACCATTGGCTTACAAATAAGAAAATAGGAGAGTTTGGTCTGGAGCTTCCCTGGCACAACTATTTGCTAATATGGACAAACACTGATTAGACACACTTGTTGAGACGCACATGAGAAGGTTTGAAGATATGCCACACTCATCAACCAAATCACAAGTTTCTAAATTAACGTCCAATGATTAACAGGAAAAAAAAAACATTGTTCACTCTCTAAAAGCATTTAGTGCCAGGTCATACTCCATCCCCGCACGACTGCACAAGGTGAAAATGTCACAAATAGACTACTTCCCTTGTGTCCTATGCATCAGCCAGGTACATGGGGTTGATTTGGTGTAGCTAAGACCCTGTCATTTTTTCTGCATTGGTTAACAGAGCCAGCATCAAGTGTTGGTGCAGAGAATGAACTCTCTAGATTTCAGGAACTATTGCCTACACAAGACTTTAAATTTCATACAACATCTAAAGTGGTCATAGGCCTTCAAAGACTCCAGTACAAATATGAATTCCATCTTAAATTCATACCATACAATTGAGTGCAACACTGGACAAGTGGATACAATCTCATCTCCATATAGCTAGACAGACAACTGCTTACTTTCGTGCATTAAAAAAAAACTAAGATTTGCACATAGTAGTCAATTAGCACATGTGCAAAGTAGGTTTCTCCCTTTGTGACCACTGACTTTGTTAACTATGTTCCATTCCTGTACAAACATGTCACTGAACAGAGGCATCACAATCTCATGCACCAGAACTTTCACAAGAGCTGAATGTAGACTATGAAACTCCTCCCCTCAAAAAGCAAAACAAAAACACATTGCCACATTGAGAACAAAATGCAAAACTCATCTTGGATGTGGCTTTTTCCTCAATATAAGTCTCCCATAAAAGCCTCCATATTGGCCAAAACCCAAACAAAGCAACTAGTCCAAAACTAGATGAAGAAATAGTCCCCTACAGGCTCTGAAGGGGGAAAAGGAGACTTATTTTCTTTTTTAAATAATAGGGAGAGCAGGTACTAATGTTGTTCATGAGCATACAAATACCTAGATAGAGGCTATCAGCATAGGTGAAACAGGCAGGCTACGTCTACACTGGCCACAATTTCCCGAAAAGGAATGCAAATCAGGTAAGTCAGGATAGGGAAATCCGCGGGGGATTCAAATATCCCCCGCGGATTTAAATAAACATGTCCGCCGCTTTTTTTCCGGCTTGGGGAAAAGCCGGAAAAAAAGCGTCTAGACTGGCGCGATCCTCCAGAATAAAGCCCTTTTCCGGAGGATCTCTTATTCCTACTTCGAAGTAGGAATAAGAGATCCTCCGGAAAAGGGCTTTATTCTGGAGGATCGCGCCAGTCTAGACGCTTTTTTTCCGGCTTTTCCCCAAGCCGGAAAAAAAGCGGCGGACATGTTTATTTAAATCCGCGGGGGATATTTGAATCCCCCGCGGATTTCCCTATCCTGACTTACCTGATTTGCATCCCTTTTCCAGAAATTGTGGCCAGTGTAGACGTAGCCGTACAGTATGGAGGAAGAGTGGGAATAAAGGGAGATCAGATTGGTTGAGCAGAGGCATGCATGATGTAGTCCTTGAAAGCAAGGACAAGAAAGGTCAATTTGAGGCAAATCATGTTCCAAAGAATTCCTTTTTCTATTGTTTTTACTCTGTCTATTTAGATGTCAAATTCTTTGGAAAGGAGATTATTGTCATCCTTCACTAGCGTGGTGTTGATTATTTATAAATAATAACAATAATAATAATAAACAGCTATTAGTGTGAAGTGCTTCCATTTTCTCTGTTGGATTACCAGCACAAGATTTCAAAATACATTTATTAATTGCTACACATCCTATTATAGTGCAGTATAAATAGTAAACAGTCAATTCTTACAGTTAAATGTGCGCACACTTTGGTAGGGTCACCTAGGGGATCAGTCAGGGCAGAATTTGACTCAGTAAATTGTGCATAAAGTAAACATGGAATATGTTTTGATTTGTTATTTTTATATTGTTCATTTTTATTCATCCAAAATATTAAACAATAAATATTGAAAGTGATTCATTTGAAAAAGGGTTTTAAAAATATGTAAGGCCTATTCAAATATAGTTTTGCACATAAAGCAAAACTTTAGTTTCTTATTTATTTCAGAACAGGGTATAAAACATTTGTTTGACTTGAGCTTTGTCTGGACCAGCAGGGGAAAGGTCAGACTTGTCCCATGAAGAATATGCTCATCTTCCATTCTTGTGGGCATTCTTCTTCACATAATCTTGAAGACAGGAGGTCTCAGCTGATTGGTAGGGCACTAGAATGTTGCAATTCTTGGCTCCCGCATTATTAATGAGGACAAAAGGGTTTGTGGCCTAATTGTTGTCATCTAATGTGTCACCTTGTTGGTCTGGGAAGGAATTCTTTCTCCCCCTTCTTCTCAACATCCCAAATATCAGCTATGTAGATTAGATTGTAAAATTTATTGTGTTGCAAGCTAGCATGTGGCTAGTTCAGTACCTCCTTAAACTGTGGGGAAGAGATTCACAAGTAGGGGTTAAGGAAGTTCCTTAGCCCACGGTTTTCTGACACATTAGATCACAATTATTGCTGACCACAGCTTGCTTACTTACCACATCAGGGGTCAAGATCATCAGTGTGATCAGATGTTTAGCTGTGTCTGTATGCACACTCCTTGTGCTGCTCTGGTTCTGACCAAATAGCCCAATAAGACCACATGAATTGGTTTAGTTGCAAAGGCGCCCATCCAGGTTATTCTGGATGAATATCACCTGGCAGACTCGATGATGATACTAAATCATGCAATGCCTAGAACAATGGATGGAACTTTCCATTGCTCCCTAGGCTGCCCAAAGACACTTCCTCTGAGACAACTTACATTTCCCCCTGACATATTAGGCTGCCACTTTCTGTTGTATCATGGTACCACCTTCTATGTATGGGTTTGATAAAAAAAAATTGTATGTATTATGCTGTCATCCTCACCTCATCTTTAGGCTGGATCAGTGAGCTCAAGTTATTGTGGGGGATGTGCTATTATTGAGGTGTTTGGTATCACTCTTCTGGAATATGCTTTTATGAGTGGTCTATTCTTAGCCCCTCTTAGGAATGTTTTTTGCAATACTAGCTCCGTGCTTGCCAAATTCTGTGAGCAGGGTCTGCCTCTTGCTCACAATTTAACTTTTCTTGAGATTAGCAAAGTTTTGACCACTTTAGCCTAGGCCTCTCATAGATGGGCTTATGTTTGAGGCTTTCTTCCTACTTCACATATTCACTCACTGGGGAGTCTGGTTTTCAAATAAACTGGAATGGGAAGTGGGCTCCTAATGATTGGAACAGCAAAGGAGAGAACAGAGGATTCATATGTACGAATCCATGTTTTCATTTTGCCTGAAGTTTCACTCCTTTAAAATCTTGACTAAATCAAGAAAAACAAAAGAAAAAATAGGGGAAGAAATAAACTTGCAGCTACAGAAAACAAAAAGATAAAGGTGCAACTTGTGGGTTTCTAAACACATGGGACAGTGCTGTAAATAAGCTATGAAAATGTACCAGCCCGGCTAGAACCTACTTTTTAACACAATGATGGATGATGAAAAAGATTGATGTTCTACTCACTTGCTATGAAGTGCAGCATGTGGAGGCAAAATTTTGCAAAGTGCATCTAACACTGTTCAAAAGGGCAAGAAATAGATTCTGTAGTTGTTTGTGGGTCTATGAAATTCCTGCAGCTTTTTTCTTGGTAGCAATAGCGCTAGAATAGCAGTTTTCAGATTGAGGGGTCAGACCCCAAAGTGGATCAGATATCTATTTTAATTGAATCAATCAGGACGGCATTAGACTTTGTAGTATTTGAGGCAAAGCTGAACCCTGAGTCTTACCACATGGAGCTAAAGCTTGAGGACATCATCCTTGAGTTACAGTTTCTCCCACATGTGGGCCTGAACCCCTAGGTGTTTGGTCTCCCTACCTGGGGGACAGGGCTTAGAGAGGCTCAAGCTTCATTCCTCCCTTCTCAAATTGTGTAGTAATGTTTGTTGTCAGAAAGGGACTGCAAAGAAGTTTAAGAACCCCTGCTTTAGATAATTGATTGCTAATTACAATTCCTGACAGAACAGCATGTAACAATTAGGTGATGCAGTTGGTCATTCAAAACAGTACATATCAAAGGTTGGAACCGGGAAGGGGCAAGTTGATCTGGATGAAATAAGGACATTTGTTTCCCATAAAACTAAACCAACAAAGACAGAAAATGCAATCAGTCCACACAATTCAATGGTGTGACAAATAGCAAGCAGAATAAGAAATGATATCAGAGCAAATGCTTTACAACATAACACCATACAATAAGGCAATAATTATGTGCATCTCCCCAGCCACTTTGTGAGTACAGGCATTCCCCGGGTTACGTACAAGATAGGGACTGTAGGTTTGTTCTTAAGTTGAATTTGTATGTAAGTCGGAACTGGTACATATTGTAGGGGAAACTCTAGCCAAACATTTCTCCAGAGCTCAGTTTTATTCTCCCACACCTCACTTCCCTCAGTCCTTTATTCTCAAGCTGAGGTGTCCGCTGAGAAAAGCCGCTCCGCATCTCCCTGGTCTGCTGGGGGCGGCGCTAGCTTTGCGTCTTCCTGGTCTGCTGGGGGGAAGCAGCTAATGCGGGGTTGCCTCACCCCGTTTGTAAGTAGGGATCTGATGTAAGTCGGATCCATGTAACCCGGGGACTGCCTGTATTTTTAATTACTAATCTATTTGTCATAAAGTTACAGTCTCATAGCCTTTGCTTGGTCACACAGGAGATTTTCCCTTCTTTGTCAGATTGTGACTCTAGCCACAGGGAAAGCAGACACTGCTTGCCCGATGTTACCTCATGGGATGAGTAAGAGGTAGCTCTGTCTCTTACCCCATGTGCAGCCGCCTGAGGATACTGGGAGCAGCGAGCTGCTTCATGAAAAAGATGTGAAATAACTTCCTCTCTCCCCAGAGCAGGGTAGGAGCAGGATCTGCCCCAGGGTAGTGCATTTATCTATCGGGATGGATTGCAAATTACTGTTTAGCCCATACAGCTTTCCTGTTTCTTTCAATCAGAAAACATACTGCAGCATTTGTACCTGGGTTTTCTGGCTAGACTTATTTACATAAAAATTAACACTTACAGTAAATTATAGATAGAGAAAGGTCTAGAAAGGATAGAACTTAGCAATGCAAGAAGCATTTAAGTCTCTGCCTGAAGGAAAAAAGGGACATAGGAAAATTAATTTTTGACTGGGCTAGAGTGTTAGAATACTATTGCAGCTAACAGAAGCTCATTGATGGGACAGGGTGGGGGGCTGGGTGTCCTTGCAGGTGATTTCTATTAATATGTATTTGAATCTATATAGCCAGGTTTTGTTTCATCCCCAGAATTGGCATTGAATTCAAAACCTATTGAGGTAATAAGTCCATCAACTTCAATGAGCTTTTCATTTGATCCTTCTTCCCTAAGGAGTTTATAAGCGCAGTCTTTTTCCTTAGTAAAGAATATGATTGTCATTGTGCTTAATTGAGGCAGTATTACCAAGAAAGGAGTCAATACTGCATGAATTGACAGCTGGATTTTGGTGTTAGAGAAAATTATACTCAAACCACGGGCCAAGATCTAAACGGATTTGAGTGCATAGAAATCAATGGTGAGTAAGTCAACATAGAATCTGGCTTCGGAGAGTAAAGGACAGACACAGTGGGCTAACTAAGAATCAACATGATCATCCCACAACCCCTTGCCAATCATAAAATCAAAGCATCTCTCGTTCTATTCAAAGTTCACTTTTGTTATTCTATTTGTCACATTAAAAGAATAAATGATGTTTTGAGAGGACTAAATGTTCATTAATCTGCTACTTCACCCACATTTAAGAAAGAATTATTTGGAAAAAGAGGAAGGTGAATACTCAGAAAATGCATTTGTAATTTAAATGGACTAAAATGGGTTTTATATTTTGAAATTTTATGTGGCACAGCTCAAATGATAATTGGAACTTTATGTACATATGCATTTCCTGAGATATCTGCTCTAAGAGGAAACTCAGGTTATGTTCCCCCAGGGTCAATTTAGATATTAAGATACCTGCAGACTTTGTCATTACACTAAGGCTGTGTCTGGGCTACAGGGGTTTTTTTTGAAAAAAAGTGGCCTTTTTTGAAAAAAACTTCACCTGTGTCTAGACTGCCATCGTGTTCTTTCAAAATTAAATCGAAAGAATGCGGCTTTTTTTTTTTGACAGAGGTAAACCCACTTTTACAAGGAAGAATGCCTTTTTTTGAAAGAGCTCTTTCAAAAAAAGGCATTCTTGAATGCAAATAGGGCTTTTTTGAAAGAGAGCGTCCAGCTTGCATGGGTGCTCTCTTTTCAAAAAGCGGATTGTTTTTCAAAAGTCTTGTGGCTGTCCAGATGATCTCTTTCGCAAGAGGCTTGTAAGTCTAGACATACCCTAAGGGTGTGTCTAGACTACAGAGTTTTGTCGACAAAAGTGGACTTTTGTCGACAAAACTATACCTGCGTCCACACTACCGCTGAGTTCTGTCGACATAACGTCGACAGAACTCAGCAGTTTTGTCGATGCTGGTAAACCTCATTTTACGAGGCATAACACCTTCTGTCGACAGAGTTTCTGTTGACAGAAGGTGTTATTGAATGTAAACTGTCCTTTGCGTCTACACTACCATGTCGACAAAGCAGCTTGCTTTGTCGACAGAACTCAATGTAGTCTAGACGCTCTTTGTCGACAGAAGTTCTGTCGACAGTATCTGTCGACAAAACTTCTGTCAACAGAAGCCTGTAGTCTAGACGTACCCTAAGAGTAAATAATATCAGTTTATTTGTTGTATGCTACCCAAGAAAATGCTTGTGATTTGCAAATATAATTTTATGAATTGCTTTGGAGATTGAAGCGCCTGTCAAAAGTCAAGACTTAAAAACAAAAAATACTATTCTCTTATTTAAAATGGTTTTTAAATTTTACCTTAGAGGAAAACAGTGAGCGATGGAATCAAATTGAGTCATAGTGGAAAAAAAATCAACTGTAAATAGCAGTGAAATACTTAAAAAAAAATGGCAGAGCTAATATGTTAGAAAACTTTTATAAGGCTATTGCTTAATCTCTAGCAGCACTAGATACTAAGATAAAAGGGGAAATAAATAATATTGCATCTTGCCTGAAATCATCAACGTCTAAAATGGAAAGATGTCTAAAATATAGGAAGAAATAAATCGATTCCAACACAGAAAGGGAAACAAGTACAAATTACTGAAAAACAGCTCTGGTAAGGATGAGATTTTCAGTCTCTGAGTAAACTCCAATTTAGGGTAATTTTTCTCTCCTTTTTTGCCCAGAGATTCTTTGAAATTACAGTTGCTTGTTTTCAAAATGTTGTTCAATGAAAAGTACATTTACAGATTAGGATGAAGGAGGAGATATTTGAGAGAGATTAATAATCCTCAAAGATTTAGGATTACAAATCCCAGGAACAATTAAAGGCCCTTGTTTCTCCAAATGCCTTTGGAAAAATCTCTCATAATAAAATGGGCTACACACATTGTATGTGGTGCTTTAACTTGTTCCTTAATTCCATTCAATCTACTCCCAGAATTTGGGCATTGTGAAATTACCATGTACTCTAGTCCCATGCTTAGTTTAGTTTAATTAGATTGAAAGATCACTTCATATACAAGGGTATGTCTACACTAGCTCATTAGTTCGACCTAGGTAGGCAAATGAGGGCAACCGGAGTTGCAAATGAAGCCCGAAATTTAAATATCCCAGCTTCATTCGCATGTTTCCGGGCGCCGCCATTTTTAAATCCCCCTTAATTAGGATTTTTAATTTGAACTACCGGTACACCTCGTTCCATGTGCCGCATGTAGCCGCGGGCACAGAGTTCGGACTAAGGGGGATTTAAAAATGGTGGCGCCCGGAAAGATGCAAATGAAGCCCGGGATATTTAAATCCCGGGCTTCATTTGCAACTCTGGTTGCCCTCATTTGCCTACCTAGCTCGAACTAACGAGCTAGTGTAGACATACCCCAACTGAATAGGATAATTGTATATGCAGTTCTGATGCTAAAACTATTGGGGTGTATTAGTAGCTGTAAATGATATTGTTCCATTGACTTCAGAAGTGAGGTCATTTATGCTCTCTCAAAAACTGTCCCCCTACTGTTTGCTTATTGATAGCATTATTGCTAGTGTATTACCACAGTATGCGGTCTTGTGCTTTAATCAATGGTGTACTTTAAAATGTGTAATATTTTGAGAGAGTCTAACCTTCCCTACAACAACTCATTTTTATAAAGAAGGATTCAGCCAGAATCTTGCAATTAAATATTAAAGAAGCCAAAGCAAGCCAACCAGTTCTACACCTATTTCTTTAACTAACTCAACTGAATATCAAGAAATAAAATTTTGTGTGCGTATGCACACACATAGATAATCCTCCATTTCAAGCTATTGTCTGGCTTCCTCAGACAATTGCTTATAACTGAAAGTTGAATTCAAGTCATTAGGACTTGAACTTGTGGCCTATAGACAAAAAGTTCTCTATATTGTTGTTAATTACCTGAGCCATCTATTCCTCCTTTTAGTGTTCCAGGAAGATTTTTAATTAACCAATACCTCCTGGTTTTCACAGTTTAATAAAAAGGAATTTTGTAAGGTATCTTGCTACCTATTCAGTGTGTCAAAACCAGTATGGAAATTGTGATGAGCAAGAAATCTTCCTTCAGTACAGAATACTAAACCACTATCAGTACAAGGGGTTGGGTGTTTTTTTTTTTTTTTTTTTTTTTTTAAGAAACCGCTCATACGGTGAGGCCCTAAAATGTAGATTAGTTAATCCAGCACTGGCTTTGGAATTCTTTGAAAAACAAACTAAAAATCAAATAAATATATTTGCTTTCATATTTGAAAGTTGCTCATTTTAGTCTTTGGATGGATGGATGAGGAAACTAAAGATCCCTCATCCCATTTGCTGATATCTTAATTAACTATTGCAATTATTGCTACTAATATTAGCTGTCTTTCCTGTTTACCATAATACCATTTTATGCTGCTCTCTCAGAAGTCACGGTATTTGGATCATTTGTTGCTGCAGCAGATGTTTTGCCATTGCTGACCATTTTCCTGCAACTACTATTCAGCTGCTTCCTTTATCCTGTGTTGATGTGCTATTTATCCTCTTTGCTTGATATGAGGTGGCAGTTTAGGTCATTTAGAAGTCTGACTACCTGATTTGTGGGAACACTCAGACTCTTTTAGACATCTAAGGAAGTAAAATTATGCCCATAAATAACTGTTGACACAAATAGGTTTAGGGCCAATAGGTTAAACAATGTTCCTTTAAAAAAAAACAAAACAAAAAAAATAATCTAAGCTTATTTGTTAACTTCTGCCCATTTCTCTTTTGCTAAGTGGTAGCTCTTGAAAGTCTGAGTTCAGACTTGACTTAATTTTTTTTTATTCTTCACAGGGTCCCAAATGCAATGGACATTTAGGAATTAAAGGATATAAATAAAATGTTAAAATGATCTGTCATGCAGAATGACTATACAAAAAAGCAGAAAGGTTAACATGAATGCTGATATGTTGATAAATATAACTAATAAAGTACATTAGATGGGTTGTTTATAATGTAAGCTTTTTCAATCTTCGTTCTTGTTACAGACTAAACAAAAATTCCAGGCGCTCACATATAGGACAGATGTTGAACTATTATCAGAAAAGACCAAGATATGTATACAGTGCCTCAATTCCCAGATAGTAACCATATTATTCTTAGCAAACAGTTATGATGGCCCTAGTAAAAATTAAAGAAATCAAAGTTAAGTAAAAAGTTGGAGAGGGAGAAAAGAAGATAAAAGTAGATAGGAAGAAGTTTTGTGGATTTGTCTCCCACTAGAATATTTAGTTAACCAATTCTGTTGTACTATTCAAAATGGACTCAAAATATCCAAATAAAATAGACAAGCTCTGGAAATATTAAGTTTTAAGTCACTCAGCTGGGGCCTCAAAGCCATCATGAAAATGCTGGGGGTATTGCAAAGTGCTCCAATATTATGTCAGTCACATAAAAGATGGTAAGATTATTTGAGAAATCCATTTTCTATTGGGAAATACAGATTCATCAAAATCAAAACTTGTCATAGAAAAACACAGCAGTTCTACTAAATTTTTGTTGGAAATTTTTATCATTTGGGATGGGATTTCTGGTCAAACTGATACAGTGTTGTGGAAAATGGGAGAAGAAAGACACCCATTTCAGAATAGCCAATAGTCTAGCAGTCAGGGCACTCATATAGTGTGTAGGAAATCCAATTTCAAGTTCTGCCTATCTCTTTTTGTCATTTTTTGGGGAAAAAAAGTTCATGCTAATGTGGAACAAAACTTTGATTTTTAGTAAAAATGGAATTTGTATTTTTGGTCATGCCTAATTCACACTTTTATTTTTGGATTCATATTGAAAAATCATTGCATCATGGGAAGGAACAGAGAAATGTTAATGACCAGTATAAATGAAGAGAATCTAAACCTACTTTGCTTAACAGTGTTCAGTTGGAATACACAACATATTGCTAATACTGAGAAACTGAATGTATTGTAGTGCTTCTGTGAATCAGCGAATGTAATAAGCCCAAAATGATGGTGGAGACAACTCTAAAAAAAACTTTTTTTTCCTGACAGTTTTTTTTTTATTTGGAAAGCACTGGTGGTACGTCATGGAAGTTGTGGTTGGATACCTTATGCTCCCATTCTCCTCCTAGGGCTGGGCTCCTCAGCTATACTATATCTCCCATGATACACCATGGAGTCCCTTCTTGCTGATATTCCACAGGGCAGCATGGGAGATCAAGTCCAGCCCCTAAAAGAGAGAAGAGGCCCTTTTTTGAGGGAGGAAACATATTAGAATTTCCTGTAGAATGTAGATACTTCTCATTAATGCATTTTGTTCATTTGACAACTCTGTTTTCTGTCAAGCCAATCTAGAAAGGACTTGGGGACTTCTGGAAAGTGTGAGCTGGCTTTCCACTTCTAACACAGGGCTGCAGCAATGGAGCTACATTTAAAGTTTCTTTATTTAATAAGGCAATTTCTTCATCTGAATATTTAAGTGGATGAAATTCCTTGTGAAGTCAAACCCAAGTAATGATATATAGTGACCAAGTATAAGTTACGATGTTTCTACCTATACTATTTGGTAGTATTGTGCTAGCAGGTATCTGAAGACTGCAGATTCTGAAAAACATGAGCTCTCATATGAGCATTGCAATGTTCATTTACTTCAATCAAATATTTTTGGTTAGTTCACTCTCACTGTGAGAACATTCATAGGATTTATCCTGTCAATATCCAAAAAGGTTATTGATTCCCCGCTACAGGCAAGTAGTATTGATTGTCAATTCAATATAAAAAAAAGTCAATATTACATAGCCCAACTCCAAAACAGTCTAAAGTTGCTAAGTGCATAGTAGTAAAGTAGGTGGCAACCCACCTAGACAATATTTGGTCCTGCCATGAGGGCAGGGGACTAGACTCGATGACCTCTCTAGGTCCCTTCCAGTCCTAGTATTCTATGATTCTATGGTCAGTAAACATTTTGTCTTAAATCCTTGGTAAACTAATCATTTTGGAATTTGAGATGACGACCAAATTTCAGGTATTTTTGACACTCTCGGCTACATAATAGGATTGTACCATAATATAATTTACTATAAAATGGTTAACAACAAATAACAAGTTAAAATCCTTGTAACCCTTTTTATCAATAGTTAATTGTAAATGAGGGTCAACTCCTGACCCCATTAGAACCTATCACTAAACTTATCATGACCTCCCACATTTTATTTTGAGGGCAAAATCCCATTGCCACTGAAGTGAAATCCTGCTTTAAAAACACCAAAGGGGATTCAGAAGTGTTTTGAACTAAAGCTTTTATTTCTGTGGGAACTCTATATCTTTTCATTCAGAATCAAAGGTCTGTCATAGAATTCTAACTGGAAAAGCTCTTATATGCCACTCAAACGTAACACTCATCCAAGTTCATTATGCAGTAAAAATAAATTAGCATGCACTATACAGCATTTATAGTAAGGCACTGATTTACATCACAGACTATTCATTTCATGCTGAATTTCTACTTGTCACACCGAATGGTTCTTTTACATGGTCACCACATTTAATCTTTCACATCATGATAGGCTGTGGCATAGGCTTTACTTCAGTGTAGGAACATTGCTTAAAACAGAAGTTCTCAATGTTCTCTATACTAGGTCATACTTCTTTATTCTAGGATCTGGTGTATATATGAAGATTTGTACAGCTTTGAATTACTCAGGAAGCTATTTTTTCTTCTAAACACTCTGTTGATCATGTCATACATCTTTTATGGTCCATCAACTTATATAAATGGCATTATAGTTGCTGTATAATTTTCTAATTTTTAGTAAAAGCGAAAATCTTATTTGCACTTTCCTCTTACACCTAACAAGGTTTTCAAAATGTACATAAAACATGTTATGTTAATTCAGTGAGAACACAGATGCTTATTATTTTGATGTCCTTCATATGGAAAAAGTAAGATCAGAATAAAGTCCTGAATGATCAAGGTTTTGCCATAAGTTATTATATAAATACAATGTTAGGTACTGAAGAAAATAGTTCTCCATGCCAATTTACCATGTAAATTATAAGGCTTAAATCATTGGCCTGAATCTTTTCCACAAACACAAGAATCTAAACCCCAATATTTTGGTTGGTTCTTGGGACCAAAAAAAATAACATAATTAGTGTTAAATAGTGTAAAACTATAACAGAACTATTATTCCAAAATTAATAAAGTGCTTGAGAGATTTGAACGTATGATTGCTTTAAACAGAATAAGATAATCAATGTCATTAGGTTTGTGAGCAGTGTCAAGTGATTTTCACATGTTCCACTTCAGAAAAAGAAAAGCCTTTAGAAAAACACTATTTTAGACATGCTGTAGAACACAAACACAAATTAGGATGTTATACACAAAGAAAGTATATCTTTATCAATTTCTATAGGCTAGATTATGCAGTTCTTACCCACATTGAGACAGTGTGCATAAAGGCTACTTGGCATCAGTAAGAGTTATTCAAAAAACCCAAACTTGTCCTTTATGCTGCTCACCACTAATGAAGAGTCAGTTTTCTTATAGCTCGCAAAATTAAGATGTAGCCGCTATTATAATGAAGGCAGAATGAGATCTCCCACAGTGGTTAAACATAAGAAAGCCATCTGGAAATGGATCAGTTTAAATTTCACATTTTCGTTCAAAAATACTGTAGCATTAGGTTAGCTAAAGGAAGGAGGCAAAAAAATCACATTATCTAAAAATATCCACCTAATTGATACAGGCAGAGCTCTTCACAGCAGAGCCTGCTTTCTTTTGAGTTGATCATAACTGACCTCCACCCACCATTAAAACACTCTTTAGAATTTCTATTTTATTGTTACACACAGTAACCACAGCCACTTGCATTTGGGGATAGAAAGACCAGCACACTTTCTTGTTAATTGGTGAGCAAGATGTAGGGAGATAAATAAGCCTTTAGTGCAAAACAAAACATTTTCCCTCCTCTATTTGTTTTCTCTCATCAAAAATGAATGAAAAAAAGTCATAGATAATGGGTTGATTGATATTATTAGGGTTCAACCACATCATTCATGATCCATTTGGTCAATTTCAGAGTCATAGGAATTTAAAAGTAATACATTTCCATGATTTCAACTATTTAAATCTGATATTTCACAGCACTGTAATTGTAGGGGCCCCTGCTACCCTTATTTTGTGCACTTCTGTTGGCAGTGGTATTGCCTTCTGAACTGGGCAGCTAGACAATGTACGGTATTGCCACCTTTATTTCTGTGCTTCTGCCTGCAGAGATGGGCCCTCAGTCACCTGCTACCACTATCTTGCTGCTCAATGCTGAAGGCAGCAGCACAGAATGGTAATATGGTAGCAGGGCACTACCTTCAGAACTGACACACAGCCAATGGCTGCTGCTTTGAAGTCAGTGCAGAAGTAAAGGTGCTAATACTGTAAGCCCCCTAAATTAATCTTGTGACCTCCATTGCAACTCCCTTTTGCATCAAGAACCCCAATTGTGAAAGTCTCCCCTGTGAAATCTATAGAGTACAGGGGGAAAGCACACACAAGGCCAGATTTCATGAGAGTGGAGGAGACCAGATTTCATCATTGTGACAGGCCCCATATATTGTGCATTTAACTCAAAGAATTGTATACAGAGAGTTCCTCGTTGTCTATTGATTAAGTAATAACTAAATCCTTTGTTAGGTCTTAAATGTACAAAACATTTCATAAATCTAGAGCTGCTTTTTTGATTTCCTCTCTAATACTTAAATAATGCTTTACTTTACATGCTTTACTTTACAGTATTACATGTGTAATACTGTTGACTTCATGAGGACTGTTCATATGATTGATGTCTAAGCACATGCCTAAAAGCATTGCTCAATATGGGCTTAAATTGGGAATAGGAAGTGTTATTCTGAAACATGATCAGGATAAAACTAAACTTTATTTTATGACAATATATTCTTCCCGTAAACTGTTATCTGATAAAGATATAGGGTGAAATCGTGGGCCCACTGAAATGGATTTGAGTTATGCTATTGATGTCAATAGAACCAGGATTTCACTTATTGTATTTACTAAGAACTACATTGTAATTTGGATTTAGTGATGGACAAAGAGGAATTAAGAACATCCATGCCAACTTGGGTCTACTGCAACATTTCTGAAAGTGGTCAGCAAAACCACTTCGAGAAACCTGCTAACTGGCTGCTTCGTTGTGTTTATTTACTGGCTCTGCAGCCACAGAGTCTCACAGCTCCCATTGGCTCTGTTTCACCATTTGCCACCAAGGGGAGCCACAGGAAGTGGCGTGGATCAATCCATCACTTCTCACGAATCCCTTTGGTGCAAATGAAATAACCTTGTAGTGTAGCTCTCAGGTCCCAGACAGAGTTTCTGGTCAAAACTATTTGGAACAATCACTCCCTCAATGATTAGAGAAGTCACCTGGGATTTAAGACACCATTTCCCCTCCCCCCCCAGAGCATTTCAGATACTTGAATTTCAAGAATCTCCATCATCCCTGCTCACCAAGTTATTAGGTCTCTCTCTACCCAGACAAAGTTTTAAAAGGTCTCCGTTTTATCCTGCTGTAGAACAAGAAACAAAATTGAAATCTTGGGAAAAAAACCTCCTGCTCAACTTTCCCAATTGCGTCCTCTTCATGGCTGAAGATTATTAGCGCCTCTCTTTTCTTTCTCTTCCTCACCCACAAATATCCTTCTATGCCTTCCTTTTCTTTCATCTGTAAGAATTTTACACACAAAACTATGGACTCTGAAATTAAGTTACCTCTTCTAAGCATGCATTTAAAATCTTGGGAGAACCTATTTATGTGATTACATCACAAGATGCTGCCGCATCAAGGTACTATCATTTTGAGGGAGCACGAAAGATTAAACTTTTTTTTTTAAAGTTGTAGCTACCCATTCTCTGGAACTTTGAAAATGAAATAATAAACTATTATTATTGACAATTAAAATGAGCACCATGTAGCCAAGATATGCAGCTTTTCATTACTAACATGGAGTGATGGCCAGCCCTTCTGTAGCGATTGCACGTATTTTTCCACACCGTGTTTAGAAAATCCAACAATCTCAGGAAATAAGAGCAGGAAGAATACTACTTTGCCTTTATAATGCAATTTTCATTTTCAAGGATCCTGAAATGCTTTACAGACTTTTACAGGTAAAATGAGTAATTATCTGAAAGATAAGAACCAATGGACTCATCAAAATGCAAATGACAAATGAGAGGAAGGTACAAAGTAAGGCAGCTCTGTTTCCACATTTCTTGAAGCTGTACCAGATGGCCTAGCACTTTCCTTTCATTAAGTAGTGTGCTGGGATAAAGCTGTGTTAATTAAATCTCTAAACTACTACTAATTTGCTGTTATTTACTAATTCAACTAATTTAATTTTTTTTGTTTATCTCACTACAGTACATTTTAATTAAGTCTTACAAAGCTGAAAGGATCTGTTATTAAATGAAATAGAGGAATAAGGATATGCAATTGTGTAAGTTGGAATATTCACAAAGCAAAAGAAAAGAACAAGGTTCAAGGCATCATGATGGTGCAACTTATGTCTTAAACAGAATAAAAAGTAAATAATGTGTGTGCTTGCTTCTGCACTGGCAACCCAAACATTGGCAACCCAAAATATTTCAGAACTGTCACATGCCAAAAATAAAACGTGAATGTCATTGGTCTGTAGATTTTGGCCCTGAATTACTACTGTGTTCTAACAGTTTTATATGGCTAGATCTACATAGGCCCCAAGCCTATAAACTACTCAGTATGGGCAAGCCACTGTGCAGAACCTCTGTGCTTTTCCTCTATCCACCCAAGTCTCTCTCTCTCTATTCTGCTATTGATATCTATGTGGGGGACTGCAGTGTATGTACTCTCCATATGGCTGTAGATATAGCCATAGTTTAAGGCTTATCTAAAAGTAAAATGCTACCGCGATGCAGTTGCACTACTTCAGTGCAGACTCTACATATGTGGACAGAAGGGGATCTCCTGTCAGTGTAGGTAATCCAGCTCCCTGAGGGATGGTAGCTAGGTTAAAGGGATAATTCTTCCTGGACATAATGCTATCTACACTGACATTTAGGCTGGCTTTAGTATGTCAATCGGGGTGTAGATTCTGAGAAGGGTAATACCTTTACATAACATAAGCCCTGCCAGTGGAAGTAAGAAAGCCAGAAATACTCCAGGACCCGAATGAGTTTAACAAATAGTATAACAAGAGAGTCTTATATGAGGAGTTGTCTGATACTAATTTAAGAACGCCATGTAGTCACCCATTGATCTCCAAGACTCTGGAGATGGTGGACTCTACAGAGTAAAATTCTGCAGGCTATTGTGATAGCTCTGGCTCAATTTTTAAGCCTATTATAGAAGACACAGATTACTGGCAGCAAAAAAGAGTGGGTAGCTCACATTCCCTTTTCCCTATGTATGTAACAGCTGTGGTGCTAATGTCATCACAAATCTGACTAACAAGCCTCCATCAGACACTTGTGTGCCAAATGCTCAGCTATGTACAGGATAGGTGCGACCAGCTGATCCAATTTTTTATCCTTTTCATATTTGTGTGTGTGATTAATTGGGTAGCCTCTAATACACTCACCCTGAACTATGTCTGTGGTAAAGAGCTAGAACCAGGACTTGTTCATTTGCATATTGATGTCCTGATCTATTCATTTACATGCAAAAAGTTCCATAAAATGTACTGCTCCATGATTTTTCTTTACACATATCAAACACGTTAGCACTTTTTTGCCATAGAAGTACCAGAGGACACTGCCACAGTCAAAAAACTGGACTAGATGGATCAGCAGTCCATTCTCCTTCTAATTTGCATCAAGGTCATGTGACATTAGGAAAGCTTCAGAATGTTGAGACTGTTCATTGGGGTTGTTAGGCCACTTTGCCCCCAGATGCAGCGCAACTACCACCACCCCCAGGAGGCGCAGCTAGAGATGTGGCTTTACTACCCCAGTGAAATCCCATCTGGTGATTGACACTGATTCCAGCTCGGCATCCTGCTGTCAGAACCTGATGCGGGAAGGTATTAAATCACTGTCCTTATCAACTCTGACTACTTGGTGAGAACACTATCCAGATTCTTGACCCCCTCCTCCCAAAGTAAGCATTGCAGGCAGTGTGCATCAGGGCAGCCAACTCCTCTCCAAGCAGATTGCCTGTAAAGTCCAGGGTGCAGGCACAGTCAATCCAGCACCCTGTGAACAAGCCCAACTCAAGCATTTACACTTTTTTTATTATTGCTGAACACTGTGCAAATATAAAGGTTGAAGAGCATCTGTTCTTGCTGTTGACACAGAAAATTCTTCTAACACAGATTCCCTGGGAAAGATTAAGCGGCAAACACGTCAGGGCTTTACATTTTGTGACAACTATCATACTGGCTTCAACTGAAAAAAAAAAAAAAAACCCTAAGAATTGTAGCCAATTTTAGACATAAAAGGCTGACATCCTCGGGGATTTTGCCTCTATTTAATTTTAACCTAACAATTAAACTTCACATCTGCCTCAATTTCACCTAATCCCACTCCTCCCGGGACTTTTAATTAAATGTTTATATTAGGAAGAAGTTTCTTTCATTTATATATTTCTCCTACTTATTGCATAAATGTCAAACTTTTAATTATTTTTTTCAATAACTTTTTGCCTTTTCTTTTTACTATCTCATTCTAAAACATCATCTTAAAGTAATAGGATGAGAGGAAATTAGGAGTTCATTGGCCAAATACCATTTCATTTGACAGAAGACTGTTAAAATAATTTTAGATAAAGCCCCTCTGCAAAGTTTAGTTTTGGAGCTGAAAGTATCCAAAGTTATGGGCACTTTACCTCTGTGCACAAATGTTCAGATGGGCTACAACTACATTGCAGAATCCCAGAAAAGCTATGCCGCATCCAAGGAATGCGTCGGCTTTTCAAAAAAAAAAAAAAAATTGAGAAAAGCGGATGCGTTCTTTCATATCCTTGTAAACCTCATTGTACAAGGAAGAAGGGATATGCCAAAAGAGAGGTTTTTCTGAAATTTGGCGCTGTGTAGATGCACCAAATTTTGGAAAAGCATCTTCTGAAAGAAAAGCCAACAAAGATACGGAAATTGCGGTTTGCAATTTGTATATCTTTTGCCAACTTTTCTTTGTAGTGTAGACACAGCCATTGTGTAGAGGTGGTGACTTCAATGGAGCAGGAGAGGATCTGGTCTGTGGTGTGTTCATTCAGATCTACCTCTGGATATAATGGCTAAGATTACCGACCGTCATTGCCTGGATTCATGGGGGAGAAGCAACAACACGAGTTGAAGAGAGGAAGGAGGATAAGTCTAAAGTCCTTTCTAATCACGAGGAGTGTGTCTGGTGCTCAAGAATGTGGATTTCACTATTCTAAATTCTGTATCTATGTACAGCAGAGATTCAGGATAAGAACACATTTTTAGAGAATTGGTGTCTATGAAGTTTTGCAACTCTGCACCCATGCATGAGAAAATGATCTAGCACCAAAAAACACACCTTTTTTTGTGGAAGGAGGAGGAGAAGACTCTGGACCAAAATATAACTGTTTACTTGTTCTTACATATTTGGAATAGCTCAAAAGTTGACTCAAATGACAGAATTCCCAATTTGTCAACTTTAGCTAAAAACAGGCAAACTGCAACTACCTTGTCTGTCACAGAGAAAACCACCGACTAAACAAACCACAAATACTTCCGAAGTTTGATCACCACATCAGCTTGACATACACCTTAAATTTACTTCATAAGAAGTGGATATGAGTACAAAGCAGGAGGACAACAGAAATCCAGAAGAGGAACAAGAGAGTCTGCCTTGTAATGAAAACATGCAAAAAAATCTAACCTGGGACCATGATCACTCAAAAAGCTTTAATGCACTAATATGGTAAACACATGGGAATTGCACAGTGTCACTGCAAGGCAGAGTTAAGGGTGTCTGACTGCCTAAACCAGGCTCTCTCTCCTAGGCTGTGTCCAGACTCAAGGGTTTTTTCGGGAAAAGTAGCCTTTTCCCGAAAAAACTTCCCCTGCGTCCAGACTCAAGCCGCGGAACGCGGCTTTTCTTTCGATGGCGGTAAACCTCGTTTCACGAGGAAGAACGCCTTCTTTCAAAAGTTCCTCTTTCGAAAGAAGGCGTTCTTCAATGTAAATAGGGCTTCCTCGAAAGAGAGCATCCAGACTCGCTGGGTGCTCTCTTTCGAAAAAGCGGATTGCTCTTTCGAAAGATCCGCCTGCAGTCTAGACGCGATCTTTCGAAAGAGGCTCTTTCGAAAGATGCTTTCGAAAGAGCCTCTTTCGAAAGAAGCCTGCAGTCTAGACATAGCTCTAGGGTGGTAGAAGATGGAAACAAAGGTAGCAATTTAAAAAGGTCCAGGTTCCAGGACACTATACTGGCAATGGCAGCAGCCAGAGCACTGGGCAATGCTTAGGGCAGGCTAAGGGGTTTGGGCACCATGTAGTCTGAGTGGTACTGAGAGCTGGATGCCCCCAGCCCTACCCATTCTGCCCTAGGCTCTGCCATTTTTGGGTGCACAGGTCCACCTAACTCCCAACCTTGCCAAGGACCAGGAAATTCTGTTACCCCTCCCATTCCTAACTTCAAGCGATCATTTCTTATTACATATGGATTTCTTTAAATTGAACCTAAAATCTGACTTTCTTGTATTTATAAATGCTTGCTTTGGAGACCCTTACAAAATGGCATTGCACTCTAAATTACTGACTCAATTTTAACCTTTACTTCTTGCCAGTGCAGTTTTTTGTTTCAGATTATATTTGCGTATTAAGAGAGAGGAAGTTTACAAGACACGCAAGAAGTATCAGGCATGAAATTGTTCATGTTTTTTGGCATGTTAAGAAGTGACCAGACATGACGTGTGCACAGTTGTGATGAGACAATCGTTCACAGACATTGAACAGGTAAAAGAAAGAAGGGAATATTTCTCTGTGTTCCTTGCCACCAACAGAGAATCTTGGCTTATGCTATTGTAGGAAAGAAATCTCATTTTTACCCAGAGAAGTTTGCTATTATTCATTTCTCCCATATTCTTAGTACTTACACTTTGCCGGCTCATCAGTAGTAAAGAAATTAGAGAACTAACTAAATTATTTAAATCATATAATTTGAATGTCTGAAACCTCAGGGACTGAAGATCTTTAACTGTGATAATGAATAAATCTGTCTTCTTCAGAAAGAGGTCCACTTTGTCTCCATTTAACTTTTTTTTGCTTTCATTCTACCATAGCATTTCTGTAAAAAAGTAATTACACTTTTTCGCTTTTATCAGTGAATTGATCATATTTAAAGCCCTACTACTTAGTATTATGGTTAGTTGCCTGTTTCATGGAGAGTCATGGGCAGTGTCTCTGGCAATCTACAAATCAAGTCTGCTTCAAGTTCCAATCTACCCAGTATTCCCTAATAGAAATACAAATTATAATTAAAAACAATTCTCATCCCTGCTGTTTTTGATTGCATTGCAGCCACTTCATTTATTACTCTCTGATCCCATACCCCAAAATGTCACTTGCTAAATTAGCTGTCTGCAATATCCTGTTTATCAGATTATTTTATTCAGATACTTGCTTTTATTTTGATTTTGATTAGAAATAGATATTTCACAATTACACTGAAGATTAAGGAAAAAAATAACGTAATGAAAAGCTGAACTCTTAATTGCATTCATGGAGCGTATGTCAAAAATGATGTGTGATGCAACTATTCTTTCATGTCATAAGCAATTAAATATCTTATGTATTTCTAAATAGGCTTTTGGAAATACACATCATCAATAAACTGAAAATGGTGTAAAGCCATGATAAAAACATGCATTACATATCTTGTTATTTTGTAGACAATGTGAAGAGGAAGATATGGTCTTGCATGACCTTCTTCTCAATGAACTAAGGAAATACAACCCAGATGGGGCCACTAGGTGGGTGTACAAGTGGCTGGATAACTGTTCTCAGAGTAGTTATTAGCAGTTCACAATCATGCTGGATGGGCATAACAAGTGGGATTCCTCAGAGGTCTGGTTTTGGGACTGATTCTATTCAATATTTTCATCAACAATTTAGATCGGGGTGGACAACAATTTTTGGCTCCAAGATTTTGGAAAGTGGTCAAGGGCTGCATTTTTCTGCGAGATATAGGATGGAGGTTGGGTGCAGAAGGGTGCAATGGGTAAGGGACTGCGGTGCAGGAGACAGTGTGAGGTCTGAGGGAGTTTGGGCAAAGGAGGGTGTTGTGACCCGGGTCAGGGAAAGTGGGTGTAGGGTCTGAGAGGGTGTTTGTGTGCAGGAGAGGATTCTGGCCTGGGGAAGAGGTGTAGGAGGGGGCACAGGATCTGGGAGGGAATTATGACCTGCGACAGGGGGGTGCACAGGATTTGGATGATGACTTGGGGGAGGGAATTGGGATGCAGGAGGGACTAGGGTGCCAGAGGCAGACTTTGGCGGGGAGGCACTTACCTAAGCCAGCAGCCCTGCAGCATCCCAAGGTAGGGGGTTCCCTGCCTGCTGCAGCCCTGCTTGAAACTGCTTGGCTCTCAGCTTGAGGAGAGGAAAGAGATTTGCACTGCTCCCGTACCCCAGGCCAATCTCTATTGGTTGATTCCAGCCAATAGAAGCTGAGAGATTGGCTGGGGTCAGTTCTTATTGGCTAGTTGTTTCTGGCCAATGGAAGCAGAGGACTGAGCTGGGGGCGGGGAGATTACACAAAGCTTCACCCTTCCTCCAGAGCAGAGAAAGCCACATGGACTGTGCTTTAAACTTCTCAGTTGCATGCCTGGGGGTCCAGGCAGGGTAGTCCATGGGCTGGATCTGGTGGCATGGTGGACCGGATCCAGCCCCTGGGCCATATTTTGCCCCGCCCTAATTTAGATAATGGCATAGAGAGTATGATTATTAAGTTTGCAGATGATACCAAACTGGGAGGGATTGTAAGTGCTTTGGAGGATAGTGTCACAATTCAAAATGATCGGAAAAGCTAGAAAAATGGCCTGACATAAAAAGGATGAAATCTAAAAAGGAGAAATGCAAAGTACTCCCCTTAAGAAGAAACAATCAGTTTCACACATACAGAATGAGAAGTGACTGCCTAGGAAGGAGTACTGCAGAAAGGGATTTAGGGATAATAGTGGACCACAAGCTAAATATGAGTCATTGCAAGCATGATTCTGGAATTCATGTTGTGAGTAAGACATGAGAGGTAATTCTTCTGCTCTACTTTGTTCTGATTAGGCCTCAGTTGGAGTATTGTGTCCATTTCTGCGCACCACATTTCAAGGAAGATGTGGAAAAATTAGAAAAGATCCAGAGAAGAGAAACAAAAATGATTAAAGGTCTAGAAAACACGAGCTATGAGGGAAGATTAAAAGAATTGGGCTTGTTTAGTTTGGAAAAGAGAAGACAGAGGGGACATGATAGAAGTTTTCAAGTACCCAAAAGGGTATCAAGGAGGAGAGAGAAAAATTGTTCTCCTTGACCTCTGACGATAGGACGAGAAGCAGTGTGCATAAATTATAGAAAGGGACATCAGGAAAAACTTTCTAACTGTCAGGATGGTTAAACACTGGAATAACTTTCTTAGGGAGGTTATGGAATCTCCATCACTGGAGATATTTAAGAGAAGGATGGATAGACATCTATCAAGGATATAAGATAGGGCAGAGAACTGGACTGCATGGTTTCTCGAGTTCCCTTCTAGTTCTAGTAGTCTATGATTCTAAGACTGGTATTCGTGATTAGCAAACTGCTAAAAACAGAAGCTCAATTACTAATCTCTATAACCCATAGTCACTATTCCATGCATGCACTAGGCTCCAGTTCCAGTCATCTATCATACCCTTCCTTAAAATATCAATACTCCTACATTTTTTCATTTCATATTATGTTTCTCTCAGTTCACCAACACGCTTACACTGAATGCAATATGAGCCATATCTGGGTACAATCTGAAATCTGCTTTGCACCTCCCCAGCAGCACAGAAGAGATTTAAAGCTGCCCTAAAAGGCAGCTGTGGTTTCATCTGGCAAGAGATAGCCAAGAGTATACTTCTTCATACCAGTTCTGGAACATTTGCAAGATTAGCATAGTTTTAGGAAGCTGCTTCTCGGTCCTTGTAGGACTGATGATGATGATGGGTGATCGCTCGTTGTGGAGTATGATCATCTTCCATGGGAGTTGTGGACCCTCAGGTGGCTGATAAGGCCGATCCTTGAACCACAAGTTCTGCTGCAGTGAGGACAGAGGTTTCCAGGTACAGCAGGAGGCTGTTGACCATGACTAGAAGCCAGTCTCCCCTTCCTCTTGACTTCTTCATCTTGTCAGTGGGCAAAGTCAAAATGTAGGGAGCCATTGCGTAGGACTGGTCTCCATTTTGAACCATACTGGGCGAGTGTCTCACAAGTGTCAATGTCAATGCTGCACTTCTTTAAGTTATCCTTTAGCAAGTCCTTATAATGCTTCCATTGTCCTCCCAAGTTAGAGTATCTTCCTTTCAGCTGAGAAACATCACCTGTTTTGGGAGGCAATGATCCGAACAACGAGACCAGTCCAGCGAAGTTCCTGATGCATGATCATTGTCTCAGTACTGATGGTCTTAGCCTCTTCCAGAACACTGAAGTTAGTGCATCTGTCTTCCCATTTGATCTTCAAGATCTTGTGGAGGCTGCATTGGTGAGACTGCTCAAGGATTCCAAGTAAGGTCAGTAGGTTGTCCAGGTTTCAGGCCCATACAATAGTGCTGGGAGAATGACAGCTTGGTGTCTGTTTGAATGTCGTGATCATCAAAAACTCTGTCAAACGAACAAAGACTGCACTGGCACAACTCAAACCAATTTGGATTTCTACATCAGTATTAAGGATGTTAAATTGAAGTTGATTGAGTAGTCAATAGAATTTGATGTTGATAGGCAATTCTGCATTCCTCCTTTGAATACTGGGGCTCTTCTACATTTCAAAGGAGGAATGCGGAACTCCGCGTACAGCCCAGAGCCAGCGGGATGTCCTGCTGATTCTGGGCTGCGTGCAGGTGCCTACTTTGAAATATACAAGAGTCTCCAGTGGGGGCTCTTGTGCATTTCAAAGCCATGGAGCCCAGGGTCAGCAGGGGACTCTCCTGCAAAACCCAGGATCAGCTGGGGACTCCACAACTGACCAAGTTCTGGGGAAATGCCACGCAGAGCTGGGAGTCCTCAGCTGACCCTGGGTTCCATGGCTGCCCCTTTCGAAATGTTGGGGCGGCGTTTTAGAGGGGTAGCCAGCATACAGCTGATTCTGGGCTCAGCTGTGTGGAGCTGCCCCTTTGAAACATCAAGGAGGCAATTTAAAGGGGCAACGCTGCACAGCTGAGCTGGGGATCAGCTGTGTGGTGGCTGCCTCTTTGAATGCCACCTCCGTGTTTCAAAGGGCAGCACCATGAAGCCTGGGGTCACCTGGGGACTCCCCAGCTGATCCCAGGCTCCACACAGCATTTGAGATGACTCTGGGTTCTGGGGAAATGCTGTGCGGAATGTGGGGTTAGCTGGGGAGTCTGCAGCTGACCCCGGGCTCCATAGCGCTTTGGTATTTTAAAGGGACAGCACTGCACAGCTGAGCCATGGATCAGCTGTGCGGCAGCTGCCCCTTTGAAGTACTCCTCCCCACCTCCCTTTACTGCCTCTCAAAGGCAGCAAGGGCGGGGGGGGGGGGGAGGGAATTGGATATGTTGACTAGTCAACATATCCGATAAGCAGATACTTATTGGATAGTCGACTAGTCCTTAGCATCCTTAATCTATATCTGCCTTGGATGAAAGATAATTTACAAGGTAGAGAAAATGATTGACATTCTCCAGTGCCTCGCCATCAATTTAATAGATGGGATACATGGTACCTCATTTGGAGAGGGCTGATGGAGCACTTTGGTTTTCTTAATGTTGATGTGAGACCAAGACACTCATAAGCATCAGCGCAAACAGTCAGGATAGCCTGAAGATCTCTTCCTCAGTGGGCAAAAACTGCATCTTCATTAGCATACTAAAGTGCCATTAAAAATGTGCTGGAAATCTTACTCTTAGCTTTCAGCCTACTAAGCCTAACCAACTTTTCACCCATTCTATAGATGTCAATGCCAGCTGGGAGCTTTCCAGCAATTAGGTTGAAAAAGTCTGTAGTAAAGACTGCAAACATGGTTGAGGTGATGATACAGCCCTGGTCAACTTCTGTTTGTACTTTGAAAGGTTCATGCTGGGAGCCAGTGCTGTTCAGAACAGTCGCTTTCATGTTGTCATGAAGCATCTTTAGAACTTTGTACTGTCCTTTTGAAGATGAGATGTCCTGATAAAGACATCAAAGGGCACAGCGATTCAGAATCAAAGGCTTTAGTTGGATCGATAAAAGCCATGTACAGTGGTCACTTTTGCGCCCAACACTTCTCTTGCAGCTGCTGTGCAATGAAGATCATATCTGCAGTTCCATGACTGTCAGAAGCCACTCTGTGACTCTGGTAAAATTTCTTCTGACAAGTGGCAGAAGTTTGGTTGCAAGGACCCGTGCCAGAACTTTGCCTGCAACAACAAAGAGAGATACCATGATCGTTTCCACAGTCCGATATATCCCCCTTTTTAAAGAGAGTTACAATCAAGGCATCCCTCATTTCACTGAGTATCTCCTCGATTATCAAGATTTTAAGGATAAGCAGGCTGAGCTGCCTAATTAACTCTGGTGCACAGTCTTTAAAGTTTTCAACAGAGATCCCATCAGGATCTGCTGCCTTGTTGTTCTTAATCTGTTTGATGCAAATTGGGAGGGTCTCCAACCTCATCCCTAGAAGCTCGTTGAGGGATTTGCTTAAAAGCCTTCATCTGCCATCCATGGAATTATGATTAAGAAGATCTTCAAAATGTTCTTTCCAGCAAAAAGAAGGATCAGGCCCAAGTTGGGAGACTGTCTCACTTGTGAGGAAAGATTTAGAACTACTTTTAGTGTGAAAAATTGCATGTAACAAGTTTCTTTGAGTACTAGGCTTAACATCTACAGGAATAACAAGATTATTTATTCTACTACATTAGAGTTTGTGCATCTGTCTGTGCGTATGTCCATCTGTGAGTCTGTGTGTTCAAGGACTCCTCCTAAACCGGAAGAGCTAGGACCACCACATTTGGAATGCAGCTTCCTTTTGTCCTAACTTAAATCAAGGTCAGGGTTTGGTTGTGCCAGGAAAATGGAATGTGTGTGGAATGCAATTGTTTCTCCAACAGAAAGGGAGGGGTGTGCTACTGAATAACCACTGGGCGAAAGCAAGCACCCCAGCCTCAGGCAGCAGCCGGAAGTTTGGGAACGCAGCCAGCAGTTAGGCAGCATGGTCTTCATCACCCCCAGGGAGTGGCCAGTGGCCAACGCCACTCTTTCCCATGAGCCCCTACTCCCTCCTCTGAGCTCTGCCCCACGCCTCCCAAATCCCTGCCCTGTCTCCTGCAGCCCCTTTACCCCCAATCCCCTGCCCCGAAGGACCCAACCAGTGCCAGTTAAACCTTCTAGTATATCCATATAGATATGCTCTAGTTCCAATAGGAAATATTCTAGGGAAGTTATAAGGCTTGTGATAGTGGAAAAGGCTGGATTACACAATTATAGTTGCTCATTCTTCTGTGAATCGCTTGAAGCTTTCCTGACTCCTGTGTGTTAAACTTCTATCATGATACGTTTTGGTGGTGGGTTAAATATACATTGTCATTGTTAAAATGCAAGGGAGTGTGCCATTGGAACAAAACAACAGGTAACATTAACTTCTCTCAAAGTTCCCAGTGCCCACAACTGCATTGACTAGACGTAATTCATATTCCATTTGTGCAATTCCAACTTTACAACTTTTTCTGAAATCGGCAAGCACTTTTTTATTAAAATGGTAAGCCCCGAATATACATATTTGAGAAGTATTCATGTTTTATTGTCTTTAATGTAAGCTTGGTAATGAAAATAGTCCTTTAAAAGACTAGTTAATCTGCTTGATACCCCAGGTGTTTCAACATTTTTGGGGGTGGTTCTTCAAAATTTCTGAAAACTACTTGAAAGACAACTCCCTGAAATTTGGTCCTAAGCCCTCATTCTTCCATGTAATAAAAACTGGAGTTCACAATGGTTTGGGAAATACAGATAAGGCAGAGTCAGATCAAATATTTTCCACTGAAACCTGTTTTACTATATTTTAAGATCTAATGAGGAAGAGTCACCATCTCCAGAGAAAAAAATATTTCAAAAAAGACTGAGACTAAGAAAAGAATAGCATTGAATAAACAAAAATACTTTTAAAATCAAGTGAGACTGGCAACATTTGATCATAGTAATGGGCAGCTCATTTGTGATAGTTGCTTTCTCTTTGGCAGAAATACAGATGATGAAGCAGCTGCTTTCCTATGGATCTACATTATGAAAACAAAGTTTATTTTTCTCATTGATTTACATTTAAAAAAAGATTTTAAACACCTGTCCTTTTCTCAGAAAAAGCAATTCTATACGAAACAAACCTGCTTTCCTAGAGGCGGAGATTAATGTTACTAATTGATTGCTGTCACTGCTCCAAGACGTGCCCATTCAGGCTAGATAGAAATAAGTAAAACAGTGAGTGGCTAAGGGGACATTAACAATAGCTTTTTCCTAATTTTAAACTAATTGCAATGGTTTGGGCTTCCAGTTACTACCTTCATCAGACTTTAAATTATCCAGCAGCCATGGCTAATGTTACCATCTGGTTGGCAAATGCATACAAATATCAACCTTCACCTAATCTGAGAGACTTTTTAAAACATTAAACATAGAAAAGTACTTCTGGTACCTACCCGTCCTATATGATCCTTTTGCAACATGAGAGTAAACATGGTGCCAAGATCTGCCTGTAAATCTCCTACCACAATACGTAATCAATCCTCTATATTTATAGTTTCCATTAGATCTATACAATATATACATGATACTATGCATCTTCTTGTTGTAAAGAACGAACATGGGATCTATCACACTGATATTATAATGAGTTTATAAAGAAGTCAAAGTAGTCCATATAAGCAGAGAAATTGACAGAAAAGGATCATATGGTCAATTGAGTCCTGTTCTTCTCGACTATGAACTCTGCCCCTCACTACTTTACAATGGCTTTATGTTATTGCACAAATATGCATTGTAGATCTCCAAAACCCGAGCTAATGACTATGAGTTCTGTCCCCCATACAGCCACTTCCAGCCTTAAGCTAAGTGGTTGCTGATGTGTGCATCAACAGCAAATTATTTTGAAGTGTCAGTTATAATTTTGTATCGTCCTCTCAACTGCCTTCCTCGTTGTACCTTTGGAGAAGCACAGAATTTCTGCTTCTATCTGAAATAGTTTGCACTGAAACACTTTGATAGACCTAGAGACAGATTTACTGACTGCAGCTAAACTGGAGAGTATTAAAATGCAAAACATGAATCCTTTTGATTCAACAATGGTTGTAGAATAAAACAAATAGATACCTGGTTTAAAAAAAAATGATATACAGCGTATGGATTCCTTACACAGAAAGTGCCCTGAAAAATCATTAAAGCACCCATTTAAACCCAGGAGAGAGCCAAGTGAACCTACCTTCATTCTGCATAAGCAATGCCACTAGCAAAAGATACAAGATTAACTACCTTGCCAAAATTAATCTGTAAAAGGAAAATATCTTGCATACTAAATAGGCACAATGTGCAAACACACTTAAAATGCTAAATTTATCATTTTTCTTTAACATGAAGACCTACTTAAAGTTTAAAGAAAAAGTGTGTCTGAGTGCACATTTTCACTCAGCAAACAGTCTAGCTCTTTTCAAAGCAAAGCAGCATATGGGTCATGCACTAATGCATCACCAGCAGAACAATTCCATTACAATTCAAAGAGGCCTCAATAGTTGTCATCAAGAAACGGTTAATCTTGTGAACACATGAAATATTAAGAATTTTATTAATACATGAGAATCAGGATATATTTATTGGCTATGAGGTCAAGTGACAGTGTTCACATTACAGAGTTTCAGGAATAAAATAGGGAGATTAAGATAGATATAAATCAAACAGTTGGGGGGAACGAAAGAAAGATCCTAGTATTGGGAACTATACACACAAACACCTCCCTCCCCGTTTTAAATACAGTCTTCCTAAATGCTCTATTTCATTATTAACAATGAGCTATTCATTCCAAATGGTCATGGTCTAACTCTTACTAATATTTCTCTCCTTTGCTCAGTATGAAAAGTCGCACAGTGGAGGCAATCCCATGGGCGCTGTTATGAATAACAGAACAGATTCAAACTCTTTAGGCCAGACTTCTATCATCTGGCAACATCTGTGATCCAGCATCCCTGTGGGTGCTCCTGGGCTGGAGCACTCCTGGGAAAAACCAGGCCCTGCACTCAGCAATTTCTCCCCCACCCTCCCAGAGCTTCCTGAGCAGCAAAAAATAGCTCATTTGTGGTGCTCAAGCTCAGGGAGGAAGGAAGAGGAAGAGCGGGGTTGGGGGATGCTCAGAGGAAGAAGCAGGGTGGCTGTGGAGCCCAGGGCCCATGGATATTGGGGTGCTCCCACAGGCCTGAGCTCCTAGCCCCCAGCTGTAGAGCTCTGCCCGCACTCTGCCTCTCTCTCTGAAGGCCCTCCCCAGTCTTCGCTCAATCAATGCCAGCCACTCCACTGACACAGATGTGGAGCCCCGTAGCTGGCAGCAGCCGAGGAGCCAGCACTGACGTCTCATGATCTGGAAGATTCTCTGGCACAGGACTGGTTGCCAATTGATTCAGAGAGTTACAACCTGTAGCACAGACCTCATTTTCTCTGGATCAATAGAAATTTGAGACAATTAGAGTTCACCAAACATTAACTCCATGAATGTCTTAATTACAGAATGCATAACCAAAAGTTCCATTATGTGTAAGAAAATGGAGTTAGATTTTACAAAAAACTGCAATGTAATAGCGCTAATTGAGCAAGATACATAAATCTCTCTTAATTACACACATAATTTAATTGACTTCAATTGGACCGTGTATGTATTTACAGTAATGCAAGCATTTAAATACTTAAATGAATCACATCCCATATACAAAACCAATACTTAGTATTTGAATATACATAGTATGGTATCAGCCATTCTTTCCAGATACCCTAGGTATAGATGCTATACTTCCATAGGTAAATGTTTACTTAAAACATATCTATTTACCTGGAAATACCAGATAATTTTTTTAGATGAAGAATAGTTTTTCCTGCTGCTGTATTTGAAACTGCAGTATTTTGTTGGCTCTGAAAAAAAGTACCAGTTGCAAAATGTCAATCCATTTATTCAAAATGGGCAAAAAAAAAAGTTACTGCTTGGCAGGATTTTCGCTTAGAATGTTAAGTTCAGAAAACAAAACTACAAAAATGTTTTGTTCCCTAATACAATTAATCATTTTTATATATTAATGGTGTCTATACTTTGTCTACTGGGAATTGCATAATGGTACAATTTATTACTGGCCTACATGCTATCCTAAAACATATTTGGTGGGACCCTTAATTTTAATCAGAAGGTTTTAAAGAGTGAACATCTGTTAGAAGTACAATCTACTAAGCCAGAACCCTGTTGGTTACTGGAATATCTTAGGCTATGTCTAGACTGCAAGCCTCTTTCGAAAGAGGCTCTTTCGAAGATACTTTCGAAAGAGCCTCTTTCGAAAGAGAGCGTCTAGACTGCACGTTGAACTTTCGAAAAAGCGGCTTGCTTTTTCGAAAGAAAGCATCCAGTGAGTCTGGATGCTCTCTTTCGAAGAAGCCCTATTTACATTCAAGAACGCCTTCTTTCGAAAGAGGAACTTTCGAAAGAAGGCGTTCTTCCTCGTGAAATGAGGTTTACCGCCATCGAAAGAAAAGCCGCGTTCTTTCGATTTAATTTTGAAAGAACGTGGCTGCAGTCTAGACGCAGGTGAGGTTTTTTCGAAAAAAGGCTACTTTTTTCGAAAAAACCCCTGAGTCTGGACACAGCCTTAGAGATTCCATTTTTGGAACCATCATTAGAATAATACACCAACTATAAGTCTGGGGAGGAGGGGGAGAAGTATCTCAGAAGATCATGATGATTTAAGTACTAAAAAACTGATCATAAGAACAGAGCAGTACAATATTTTCATCTGTGTTTCCAGCAACAAAAATGGGCTGAATGGATCCACAGACAGTAGATTAGGATCAGAGAATGTCTCACTTGCTGCCAATCCTGCAGAACTTCCAGATATAAATGTCTTCATTAATAGAACCCTGGACGGATTCACAAATGTGGATCCACATCTGCCAGATGCAACTCATCCAATTCACAAACCATCAGGAGGGGATGAGGGAGGGAGCACAGATGAGCGAGTAAGGCGCAGAGTCATACAGGGAAGAGGCAGGCAGCATGAAAGCAGAGACTGGGGGTAAGGGACTATGCAGGTCAGAGCTCACCAGGTAGTGGGGAGGGGAGCTAGTCAGGCTGACACTCTGCTCCTCATGCAGGGAGATTTAGGAAGGAGCTTGTTGAATTCTGTCCCTGCCGGCAGTGCAGAGGCCTGCCCTGGTGCCTTCCCCCACTACCTGGAGATGGGGTGGGATGGAGTGGGGTGGGATGTGGGGGGTAAAGCCTTGTGCTGGTATCCACTCCACTATTTGTGGATCTGAAACATATATCCCCGGACATGCAAGGCTCTGTTCATTACTGTGAGTAGCCCCAGTGAATCCCCCCTCCCCCTTTGACTCAGCTTATTGTTAATAACTGACATGATTAAGTCTTTTCAACTTGTAACCCTTCTGCCACATAGTGCCGGCAGCAGTCAAGGCCGGGTTCAATATCTAGGAGTACCTTTTCATCCATGGCATGACCATGACCATGCCAATTTTCTTCCACAATTTGATCTGAGGAAGTGGGTCTGGCCCACGAAAGCTCATCACCTAATAAACCACCTTGTTAGTCTTTAAAGTGCTGCATTGTCCTGTCTTTTGTTTCAGCAAGATCAGACTAACATGGCTACCTCTCTATTACTATTCCACAATTAGAGGTAGCATTGTTTGCGACCCCACAACAACTCAAATTAGTTACAATACATCACATTCCACTCTAACAATGGATCCTCCATCAGCCCTGGCTGAATTGGATTTACATAACCATACCCTGTATTCCTTCCCCATCCCAACATGAGTTGTATTTACATATCAACAGTTAATTATCTTACAGGGCTAAACAACTTCAGCTGGCTGCATTGCAAGCAGTCCTTCAGACCCCTGGTTTACAAACTTTTAACAACTGGTCCTTTTATATTCTCTTTGGTATTATATCCCCAGTAAGTCAATGGAAAGATTCCCTTTGGCATCAGAGGTGCTACACTGGATAATGTAGCCCTACTCTTTGGAGGAATTAGCTACAAAAGAAATACAAAACCACCAACACTACAGTATATGTGAAAAAAGAGTTAGAAAATCAGCCCTATGAGGAAAGGTTAAAAAAAAAGGATTATGTTGAATCTTGAGAAAAGAAGTGTGGAGATGGAGCAAACTTTTATTCAAATGTGCTAATGGCTGTTCAAAGACAACAGTTATCAAATACCGACTGAAGGTAGGACAAGACATTAATGGGCTTAATCTGCAATGATGGAGATTTCAATTAGATATTAGGAAAAATATTCTAAGGATATTTAAACTTGGAAACAGTTTTTGAACTTTGGAGGCTGTGGAATCTGTTATTGAGGGTGGGTTTTTCCCCCCTCCAGAAAAGGTGGAAAAATCAAGTTATGAATAGTATGGGGTTACTGTGATCCTACCTCAGCCCCAGGCTGAGCAAGATTATTTTCTATGGTCCATTCTATCCTATTATCTATTATTACCATAATGTATACAGAAGGCAAAACTTTCTATCATGTGCTTCTATGGAGTCAGTAGATGGCTTGGTTAAATGCATTTGGTAATTCCCATCTTCCAAGCATGAGTATCACATTTAATTATGTACGTAAAATAACTTCCAGTATTGAGAGTTTCAGGAGCCAAATTTAGGTCTCAGTTACATGAGTGCAAATTCAGAATATCCACTGAGTTCAGAAGCAGGTCTTTAGTTTTGCACGGATGTAACAGATTGCAGAAATTAGCTTAGTTTTTCTGATATGGTGCACTTGAGACTAATCGAGCAGTGCCCACTGCTTGGTTGCATAAACAGGAACAACAGCCTATATAGCACTCCTACTTAGAGACACTGCCCTTGACAATACCTATATTGCTCACTTTTTTGTAAGAGTGCATGGGTTTAAATCGTGTATAATTGGTTTCTATTTTCTACTTAGCCTTGCCCTTTTGTATTTTACTTTTCCACACTTTTTATATTAAAGTTTGCAGGGCATAAATGTAATTCCTTGCCTCTGCGGGCATAAAGATAATCCATATTTATACCAGTTACCAGTGTAATGATAACTCTAATAAGGCAAAAAGTCTGAAATGCAAATTGGTTAGAAGAAGGGATTATCTTTCAGCCTGTTCTCCACTTAGAAAAGAAAGAAGTTTTGAAAAGCAATCCTGTGACATCCAGATTCAAGTTAACCTGCACTCAATTTCATTTGTTGTGTGTTCATGGGGCGGGGGGGGGCGAGGGGGGGAGAGAATCTAAACAAAGGTTAACACTTGACATATAATATATGCAACTACCAGAGAATGAGTCAGAGAAAAATGAGGAAAGAAGTGGCAACAATGTATAAAAAGAAAGCCTGGACAATGAATATGGGTCAAATGGTTCCCTTGAACATGTGTAAGTGATCCCCATAGCCTACAGATGGTTTCATTTATTTAGGATGAATATATTCACGAATTTGGGAAGGCACTAATGAAAATACAAAATACATATATCAGAACCTCCAAAGAAAAAAATCCACGACTTTATGCACCACTGTCAGCTTTTCACCAATGTCAGCTTTTCACCACTGTCAGCTTTTCAGTCATTACTACAGGATTAATGTTAGGGGGAAAATTCACTTATAACATTTATATATGTGTCATAAATGGCTAAGGCTATCCCTCCCAAAGAAATATAGAAGAAAAGCATTTATCCTGACTAAATGTACTGAGCTTCATTTACAGACCCTTCCCTCCACACACACACACCCAAAAAACCCCACCAAAAAACAAACAGCTCTTTCAAGAGCAGTTGAAGGGGAGAGAGGTGCCAGAATTCGGGCGGTGTTCCTTTAAACTCTAACCATAGAAAAGTAGGAAGACCATAGAGAAAAGATCTAGATTAGTTCAACAGTGAAAAAAAAATAGAGGCAGAATCAGTTTGTGGGGATTATTTTTTAAGGGATTTTCTTTTTTGCTATATGAAGAAAGGGACACTCATCACAAAGATAACAAGAAGGGAGAATGAGACTCCAGAATCAATGAGTCCTTGAAGGGGAGCCTGGACAGCCCTGCCTTGACAATACTGTCTGCTTTGACTACAGTGCAGCTCTCTAACAAGCAAAACCCAGGCCTGTCTCAAGTCTGGTGTACATAAGCACATAGGCAAGGCTTGGGGGGAGCTTTGAGAGGCAGGAATGTTTTTTCACAATCATGCAGATACAGCATGGTACAGCGAGACCATGTCAAGAACACACAACAAGCAGCCTTGTACTGGTACTTCTATTTCTGATAAGCAAAAATACAAGATACAGCCATAAAACTGTTAACCATGCACATAGTTTTTGCAACATCCTGAGTAGCAGGATGTACCCTCAAAATGGGCAGAATAGGCACCTTACACAATACGTAATTGATTGGTAGATATGATTAGAACAACCAAGTTGAGTATAAATGTTGGTGTAGAATACAATCAGTGGAAGGGACTGGGTAAGTGGTCCCCACACTCTTGGGCTACGTCTATACTGCAAGGCTTTTTCACAAGGCTCATTTACATATGTTGCACTTGCATTTGCAAAAAAAGGAGGAAGAATTGCTCTTGCGCAAAAAGGAGCCATCTACACAGCGCGTTTTTGTACAAAAACCCTCTTGAGCAAAAGGGATCTGAAGAGGAAATGCAAATACGAGTGCGACACATGTTAATGAGCGCTCCATTTGCATTTCGTCTTGTGGAAAAGCCTTGCAGTATAGACGTAGCCTTACTCACTGCAGTTTGAAGTTTGTGCCTGTTGCTACTGGCAAGTGCATTGTGGAAGCCGCTGTGCATGGGGAAAGAAGAAAGCCATGACCTTCCATACAACACCTGTAAGTTGCTACCGGTGGAACTGCATGTGAATAATAGAAATAAGTACATGTATGGTTATATCCATATAGTTAAATATCTTGTGTATTGTTGTAGGTGGCTGTAGGTATTATATTGCCTGTGCTGATCCTATTTATTGCATCCTATTTATTGGAATGGATTTATGTAACTCTAGATTGTTTTCCTTTACTATTCTGTCTATAAAGTTAGAGATGCAGTTTATCCTTGGTGCTTACTGGCTCCTTTCATATCTAAAATCCTGACCATATGACAGTCCTCTGATAATTAAGAGTGAAAGCATAGACAATGAAAAAAGTTTATATCTGTCAAGGACACAATGGCACTCATCTTTTAGTCTATATCTGTTCAAAACCTCACAATCTGTTTCCTTATAAAAGTGCAAATTGGACACAGACAGTGGATCAATTGTTAGGTATAATGCAAGAATATAGGACCTGACAGATGGGACCACACCTATTGTCCATCTAGTCCAATCCAGAGCAGCAAAAACAAGATCTTTTAGAGAAAGGTACACATTTAGTCACTTCACTTTGTCACCCTCAGGAACTGACCAATCCTGAATGAGGGAAGGTGGTCAATCCTCCCCTCCTGCTTGGGTCACCATTTACCCTCTAACAAATGCTCCCTGTGCAAGCATCCAATCACTTTCCCCCAAGCTCCGTGCAGGACAGAAATGGAACGAATACATTATCCTGAAGAAAATGCTCGCTAATAATATAGCTATTTAATAATGATATGTGATCAAGTCATTGAGGAGATATTCCCCAGTGAAATCAATATAGTATAGAGTAAAAAGCACACAAAAGGCCAGATTTCATAGTCCATGTGTTTTTCATCAATTTGGCAGGGCCCAACTAATGAAGTAATGTTAGATATGTATGTGTCAAGCAAGGAGCTCCTGGAGGAAGCCAGTAACTCCAAAAGCAACAAGGCAATGGGAGTCGATATACATGAAAGAGTTCTGAATGGTACACGGAAGAGTAGTCAGATGATGCCAGTTGCCCTCTCATAAAGCAAGAGCTAAGAGACAATGACATTGAAATGCAACAAATTTAAAAAGTGGTACCAATCCACCCTTTCTGCACGCGCGCAGAGATAACCTGCCGTATGTTATAACTGAGGAAAATAACCTAATAGGATTCAATATTAATAGAGGGGGAAAAAAAAGAGCATCTAGTTACATTAAAAAAAGTTTCCTCCCTATCTAAAGTCACAGACCATCATACTTGAAAGCTTATCTTTTCTTCATGAGGCCAGGAAGAGGGCTGGTTACTCATTAATTGCTCATGACAGTTATCTTTCCACTTCTCATTGAAATATCTGGTACTTGCCCCAGTCTGAGAGATCTGATAAAGCAAGAAGTATCTGGTCAAGATGCATAGTTTTTCGCTTGAGGCAATCACAAAATATGTGAGAGATGCAAACACTAGAGGAAATTGTCCCCTCCAGATATCAACAGAATCCCATTTTCCTTCTAAAATTCAGGTAACAAGAGGAAAAAGGAAAAACAAAACAATGAAGTCTGGTCTATTGGAGCAGGGGTTTGGGAAGAAGGAACTCCTGAATTGTTTTCTCTCTACCATATGTTGTGTGACCTGAGAAATGTCACATCCATTATATTAGTATCTCTATCAGTAAATCAATAAATGGCACTCACATATTTCTCCAACAGATCCGTAGGGCTTGTCTTTGCTATGTATTGGATAGATGCTGCAGTGAGCGATTTACTGGCAGTTGATTTATCACATCTGCTTAGATGCAATAAATCGATCTCAGAGTACATTCCTGCTGACTCCGAGAAGTGTATCTAGAGTCTTTGAGAGAGCAGCCCCATGACCTTACCGCACAGAAGACACCACAGTAAGTTCATTGTCTTCAGCAATGCTATATGCCTTGCTGAAGTTGCATAGATTACATAAACCAGGGAGTGGGAGTTAGGGTAGACAAGATCCTAGTAAGAGCAGTTAATGACTTTTTTACTATATCAAAAGTATAATTGTTAGAGAAGGTCCTTAATCAAAACTTTAGATACAAAGACATCCCAACTTTGGGAAACATGTGTTGTCCCCACATCTTAACTTTTCAAGTTACACTCAGCTATAATTTAGACTGAATACATAAAGATTCTTAGGAGACTAACTTCTGTTAAAATCATTTGTGAGTTAGTTACCAAAGTATTTTTGTGAATCTCACCCTGTCTTACTAGGGATCTCAAATCCTATTAAGGAGCTTGAGAAAGTTTACATTTCATCTCAAATTTTATTTTGTCACATTCTTATATAACAGAGACTTTTGGTTGTGTCTAAACTTCACACTAAGCCCAGGGTCTGACTCAGATTTGAACCCAAGCTCCTTTCTATCTCCACACACATCAGAATGATTCAGGTCAAATATTCGAGACCCAGGGCCCTATGATCTTGATGAGAGTGGGGGGCGGGGCAGAGCCAGTGTTCTGCTGAGACTCGTGCTCAAGCACTGTCATGTTGCACTGTGAGTATAGGTCAAGCTACAGATTTGAACCAGGAGGTCTGCACAGTGCACTTGACTTTGGAGGAGAGGCTGAAGGATTTGGACTTATGTAGTCTACAGGGAGAGAAGAGTGAGGGGATTTGAAAATATTCTTTAGCTCCCTGAAAGGGGGAAGGGTTCCAAATAGGATGGATCGAGGCTATTCTCAGTTGTGACAGAACAAGGAGCGATGGCTTCAAGTTGCAGTGGGGGAGGTCCACATTGGATATTAGGAAAAACTATTTCACTAATATCTAGGAGGAAAGGCGTGGACATTGCATTTTTCCCATACTACCTCAGTGCTGAAACATCATAATATCAAAGACAGTGTTCCATTTATATCAGCTACATTCAGTTACATTAATATTCACTGATATTACTGTATATTTCACATATCATGATATGCTGGACTAAGACACTCAACTTCATGTTGGAAAGATGTACTTTGCCAAACTTTTTGCTTAAAGAAATCGGTTACTTCTCAAACAGGTTCATATTTATGCAAAATGCTACTTAAGTGTTTGTATAATATTTTCAGCATTAGGAATCAAAAAGTATGTAGAAATAGATAAAACAGATCAAGTAAGAGTGATGGGTATTGCCTTTTGAACTAGAATCCTCAGATTGCATTTCCACCTACAATACTAATGACATTTTTGGAATTTGGATAATAGAGTTGTGTGTGGTACATATTGTTTTCTGAAACAGAGACACAACAGCTGCACCATATTAATGAGCTTTCACAAAGTCAGTTGTCCCCATGACTGCTGCTTCAAGCCTTTATTTTATCAGCTGTGGCTGTCTTTATTTGGCACCTTTCAATGATCTAAAGAAAAATTAGGGTTTAGAAAGAAATCTTAATTGTCCTTATGAAGCTTTGCTATAGCTTACTAAATGCCTTGGTCAGGGATTTGGCCTTCTGAAGTAGTTCTCTAAAGAAGTGAAAATGGCACAATAAAAAGATCCCATTCTCTACATAAGTCACTGTAATCACACACAAATGAACTAAAAAAGTTACCATCCTAGCAATCAAGTGTTAAATAATCCACAATGTGAAATATCCATTGATAGCACTTTAAAACAACACTGTTTTCAACAGCTGTTACTGGGATTCCCTGAACTGAGTCTAGCCCCTTAATCATCAGACTCATGCCTGCTAATTATTTATTATTTTTATTCCAGTAGAAATCACAATGGGCTAGGAAGACACTCTCCCTGCCTTCAAAAGTTTACAATCGGAGGACCTGAATCTGGACTTTGATTTGGAAAGACCACGCTTGCACCCATATGGCGCTCAGTGGAAATATATCTTTATCCCTGACATAGTATTTTTTTTCTTCAGCTTTTGGAGATCCAATTGTGGGACAATTACCAGGCAAACTGCAGGCAGTAGAGTTCTATAAAATGTGTTTAAAAAAACTAGTAACATTTGATAAATATGAAAAGGCACTTAAGCACATAGTCAATATTAATTGGGTAGTTTTCATAGGCATTATGAAAGGAAAGGGTTTTAAGGAGATGATTTTATAAAACAGCTTGGAGAGGATACTCAGCATATGGAAGACGTTTTATCAACTTGTATGGATTTCTAAGGAACCAACAGAAGTTATGGATATTTGGGGTGAGACAGATACTGCTAGATATTTGTGTGCCTAGAATGAGTTTCCAATGGGAAGTTACACAAGTAAGATTCAGCTGCTCTAATGTTTGTGGACAGCAAATACTTAAATAGAAATATAGCCAAAGAAAATTCATTCTTAAAACTGAATGAATACCTTGCAGTGTTTGTGATAATATCCATCAGAGTTAGATGGACTAATTGTTAGTCAGTCACTCTGACTTAGTTTTCAAAGATCCAGCTCTTCATACAGTTTGAATTGAATTTCACAGAGCTATGACAATGGATTTTAAACAGCTGAGGCTTTGACCCAGTTTAGCTCAGTTTTACTTGGTTTTTAAATTGGTTTTACAGGTATGCAAACAAAATAAGTGTTGTGGGGAGGAGTATGGTTGGTAAATACATTAAATGTCGGAAATGCATTTAAAATCATTTACTCTGTTTATAATACCGGGATCAAAATAGATATTTAATATTAGCCTTTATTTAACTTTTGTAATAGATATTCTAAGGGCGTGTTTAGAGAAGGTGTTATACAAAAGCAGGGAGATCTCTCCCCCAACCACAGGTCCAACAGCTCTTCAGAAGTGTACAGGGATTTCTTTCCATTTCTAAGATATTTCCTCTAATTTGTTGGGGGAAGCTGGAATGTAAAATGATTCCTAAGGTGGGCCTTGTACATTAAGGGAAGGCATGCCTGTTCTGTATGGACAAACAAGCATATGCTTAATTCTTTAACTGCTTTCCTGAATTGTTGGCTTACGGACCAATACTGGATTTTTTCCATATTTAGGCAGGAGAAAGAAGCTTCATTCTTTACAGAAGAAAATAATCCAAGAAAAGTTAATTTAAAATAAAAAGAGATTCTAGTGCCATTGGGATACAGTGCTTTAATATAGTATGACCTCTCTCAAAGTTCTTGCAGTGAATAATTAGTTTACACCATAAAAAACTGCAGCTGTTAAATTACATCTGACTTCACAGCACTGAGAAATAAATTCAAAACCCACTCCTTTGTTCTACCTTTCCTGCTATACAGTCTTTGCCCACGTCAATACTCCCACCCTTTGTGAAATAATTATTAAGATGACTAAGCCCACCTGTTGCTTACAAGGGAAGAAGAGAGATCATTGTTTACTGACTCTTGGTTGACACGATGAAACAAAACCGAGGGGGATGTAGATTTTAAAATATAAAAAAAAAGACATTTTTTAAAGCTTCATTTTATAATATGGAACTTTGAATGTACGATATGGAACTTTATAGTTCATGAAAAAAACTAGATAAACTCATGCAGGTTAGGCCCATTAATGACTATTAGCCAGGATGCGTAGGCATGGTGTCCCTAGCCTCTATTTATCAAAGGCTGGAAATGGATTACAGGAGAGGGATCACTTGCTGATTACCTATTCTGTTCATTCCCTCTGGGGCATCCGGCATTGGCCATTGTTAGAAGACAGGATACTGGGTTAGATAGATCTTTGGTATGACCTCATTCTTATCTTATGAGGAGAGGTTTTTTTAAGAGAGATTTTGGAGAATTCCATAATTCTCTCCCTTATGAGTTTCAAATTGAATGTGCAGTGCTTTTGTTTCTAGGCAGATTGATATCCCTGAAAGGCTGACTGGTGATTAGAATTCAAATGAAGAAATCGGAGGCGTGTATCCGTAGCACTGCAATATTTTTTGGGTCATGTGAGAATAACTGCCCCGAAGAAAAACCATACCAGGAAAGCATGTTAGTAAGTTCACACACAAAGATGGGATGACAGAGGGGGCAGGATGAGCAGGGAAAAACAGGAAATAAAGGAAGGGATTTGCAGCTGAGTAAGGAGAATAGGACTATTGAGGGTAATTTGACTGTTACGCATAGCCTTCGTACCTGCTATCATTCTGGTAAGAGAAGCCAGAAAGTGCTTGGTCTAATCATTTTAAGAATAAGAATTCATAATCTATCTTCAGGACTGGATGTTTTAATGGCCTACTGAATGTATCTGAATACATGAAACAGAAGCCTTAAAGGAAATGAAGTACTTGGAAAAATATGACCTAATTAAAAAGACTGCAAACATGTTTCTGAAATGAGAGCGTGTTTTTAATTTATTCAAGTACTTTGTCAGTAACAACCTCAAAGAGACATGTGTAACTCAATAGCCTGATAGATTTTCAGCATGCTCTTGACAACATTTCAAACTAGAGATTAGTTGCTGTGGCTCAGTGTTATACCACAGTGTAAAATTTGGACTGTTAGATGGAGAAGGTAATATTTTGAAAATAAAATTATTTCGGCTGAAAAAACCCAACAAACCATGATTGATATCTACAGCAGGGCTGGGAGCCTCTCTTTCCATTATTAACTTTAAGGATTTTGATTCTGATAAAAAAATAAAACACAAGATTACTAACGGCTAAAAGTGAGATTTAGACTTTAAGCCCAAGCATGGTGATATGGACACTATATTACAACCCTATGTAGGTGACTTGGCCCCGAGTACAGGAGCTCTTTCACCACACCAACTGGTAAGGATGTATAATAAAGGGACAGTCCTGCCGCCATTGCACTGTCCAGTTCACTAGACAGAGGGAGTTTTACTGTGCTTCTGGGTTAGCTCAGCAAAGTAGTAATTGTGCCTCAGTGGTCTAGCTAAGCTAAGGAAAGGTTTGCTGAAAAGAAAGAGGTTTCAACTGAGTTGGGGTTAAGCAATGTAGGAACTAGGTACCAGGTTCAAATGACCTGTCTAAACAAGGGCACATCTAAACCACATTCCTCTTTCGAAAGAGGAATGTAAATGAGGCAAATCAAAAGTTCAAATGAAGCACAGACTTAAATATCCCACGCTTCATTTGCATATTCACGTCTGAATGCTTTTTCGAAAGTGAAAGCACAGTCTAGACAGGGATTTTTGGAATAAACATTTTTTGAAAGAACTCGTATTCCTGAAAAAAATGAGCATGGGTTCTTTGAAAAAAAAAGGGTGGAGTTTTTTTTTTTTTGAAAGAACCCCATCTAGACTGCACTTTCACTTTTGAAAAACCCTTTTTCAAAAAAAAGCACTCAGACACGAATATGCAAATGAAGCATGGGATATTTAAATCCATGCTTCATTTGCACTCTTGATTTGCCTCATTTACATTCCTCTTTCAAAAGAGCAATGTAGTCTAGACATAGCCTTGGTATTTTTGCCCATTTTCCCATCCACCATTTTGGGGAAATTGGCCATTGAAATTTAGTTCCAGTGTACATAAAGCAACATCCCAGGGGCACAGATATTTATATGATAATAGCAGATCGATCTCCCGCTCTGCTTCAGTAGACTATTAGCATGCTTTGAGTACTGGAGTGGCTGTGTACTAGTCCAGTTCTCAGGGCCCACAAAGGCTCATAAGTAACCATCTGCAGTTCACTCTCCACACGTTATGTAGATTCATTGGCCACAGCTGAAAACTGGAGCTAAAATCCATACGTGCACCTGTCTTTTCAGGCTTAATTTTCAGTCCACCTTATAGAATTAAAATAAATACTTTGCCATGGCGGCAGACAAAGCATATGCCCGCCTTAACCACTACATGAATGCCATTTATTCTTTGACCTTAAATGTGACCTTAAATGCCTGCTGAATTCTACCTTATTTATTTTAAAGTAAGAATTATCTTTTTTAGTTTTACCTAGTGGTAACTCATACAGGGATGCTTATACCTGCTTACATTTACTATAAAACATTTTTTTCTGTTCTCTTTTAAGGTAATTTTTCCATTAATTTAAAAGAACAGTTTATGCTTTGAGGGAAAAGGAGAAGTCTAAGGATACATCTACACAGCAGGGCTTAACTTGAAGTAAGCAGCATGAATTGAGCTGTGTCAATTGCGTAGCTTATTTTGAAGTTGGGAGCATCTACACAGCACTTATTTCAAAATAGAGCCCTTTCTCTCTGCCTTTCCTTACTCCTAGTACAAGAAGGGTTACTGGAGTAAGTAGTCCTCCAGCTTGACAGCATTTTGACATTATTTCAAAATAACTGCCTGGTGTGTAGACACTAAGTTATTTTGAAATAATGCTAGTTATTTTGAGATAATGATGCTGTGTAGATGTGCCCTTCATTCTATAGTCTTTCTTGATCAAGTTGGAAGCCAGGAGACATTCTCTCTCTCTCAAAAGAACAATTCCTTTAAGCTGATTAGAACTGCACTTTTCCCCTTTCGAGTACTGTCTTTGGAATCATGAATAGCAATAGGATACAGAGCCTTCTCATGTCTGAAGTTGCTAGTTCAAACCCAGAGAAGTTTACTAGTAATGAAGATTTATGTGGCAGCCTCCATCTATGCTCTTCAGGTTGCAGTGCAATTTCTATGCTAGTGAACAAATACATATATACAGGCCGTCCCCAGGTTACGTACAAGATAGGGACTGTAGGTTTGTTCTTAAGTTGAATTTGTATGTAAGTCGGAACTGGTACATTTGTAGGGGAAACTCTAGCCAAACATTTCTCCAGAGCTCAGTTTTATTCTCCCACACCTCACTTCCCTCAGTCTTTTATTCTCAAGCTGAGGTGTCTGCTGAGAAAAGCCGCTCCGCGTCCCCCTGGTCTGCTGGCGGGGGCGCTAGCTTCGCATCTCCCTGGTCTGCTGGGGGGAAGCAGCTAGTGCGGGGTTGCCTCACCTTGTTTGTAAGTAGGGATCCGACGTAAGTCGGATCCATGTAACCCGGGGACTGCCTGTACATCATACAACATACATTTTGGAAACACCTTTTTTTTTAGCAATCCTATCCAAGCAGTCCTGAAGAGGCCATGGAAAGCACCCTATCTTCCACCCACAGAATGAGTTTCTTCTGGTCAAGCCTGAAGAACATGGAGGATGCTGCATGATGAAGTTTACATTAACACACTGGGTACATTGACAGCCTCGGAGCGGTCAGTCTGCCATTATGGAGCATTAAACCAACATTTAGTCAAACAAAGTTCACCTGGAATTAAACAAAACAAATATATTTATTACATTTCCCACTTGACAAATTCTACTGATACCCTATAGAAGCCTGGAAATAAAGCTTCAGATGGGTATAGCACTGATAGATGAATGTATGGACATCTGTTCCAACTGTTGTCTTATTTGAAACATACTGTAGATTCCAAACTGCAGCACAGATTTCGACTGAGCCTTTTAAAATCCACTCCCAACCTTATGTAGTGGCTTATGATATAAAAATATTCGCATGCTCTTGGTGCTTTTTAATTGAATCTCAAAGAATTATGTTTAATAAGAAAATATTGATTTGTAGGGTTTTTTTTACAGCTTAAATAGATATTCAGTGGGTAACATATTATTGTATTTTATCTCATTCTGTACAGCAATTTTACAAGCTTAAATATATTAGCTCGTGGCATATGGCATGTTCACGCTCATGTTGTGGGAGTAATGCTTACAATTTTTCCACCAATAGCTGGCAGTGTTCAGTCAACTGCTTAAAGGCATGGCAAAGATTCATAAAACTATAGCCAGGCATGTCACACTCCTCTCAATGTGCAACACTGTTAGAGCCAGTTCCATTAAGGCATTCTATGAAAAATATTAGCTTAAAAACCTATCAAATGTACAATAGGCCTATGCTCCCTCCTCCTCATTATGCCCTCTTTTGATCACCCAGTATTTCTGAATTTCATATTAGCCATGCTCAACTTCAACCCCATGGGTTTTCATTTTGCAGTTCCACTTCATTATTTGCTATCCTTCCTAATTCGAGTCCTTCAAAATTTTGATGTGCTTCTTATCTCCCTCCCCCCCATTTTTTTTTGGTTTAAATAATATGCCCCATGCAAATCACTGAAGTACTTCAGAATAGTTTGAAAATGCATCTTTAATGGAATTGTGATAACCTAGGGAGGGAGACTATGTTTTTTTACTCTCAGAGACCCAATTTAAAAGAAAGGTTCTTACTCAGACTTCATTGAAATCATTAGGAGGTTTACCAAAGATGCTAATGAGTGCAGAGAATAGACTGATTCACCTTAAATATAGTATGGGTGCACAGTTCCCTTTAATCACATTCTTTATGAAGTAATTGTAAACCCTGGACTTATGCTCTCCTTGCTCCTATGCATTTATATATTCACATTCCCGTTTTTTCATCCTGGCTGAGTCCCTCATTTAATCTTTTCCCCTTTCCTTATTTACTTCTCCAAGTTTTAGCAGATGACAAGCAATCATTTCCCCAATATTTTCATTTCTGTATCTCTCAGAATCCTTCAGGCCTGATTCTGTATCTGGTCTGTCCACAGAACTATCATTATAATCACCTACCTTCTGATAAAAGTGTTGGACTCTAGTAAATGCAAGAATCAAGGCAGCTCAGGTTATTTCTAAGAACCTCCATGCAACACAAGGACACTGAATCCATACTCCCTTCAGATCAGAGTAATGTTTGTTTTGTGGCCAAAGGGACAGTACTTTTAAAGCTCCTCAGTTTGAAATACAGGCAGTCCCTGGGTTACGTACAAGATAGGGACTGTAGGTTTGTTCTTAAGTTGAATCTGTATGTAAGCCGGAACTGGCGTCCAGATTCAGCCGCTGCTGAAAATGACCAGCAGCTGACTACAGGAAGCCCGAGGCAGAGTTGCTTTGCCCCGGGCTTCCTGGAATCAGCCGCTGATCAGTTTCAACAGCGGCTGACTCTGGACGCCTGGGACAGAACAGCTGGGGCGCTGCCGGGTAGGTCCCCGCAGCGCTGCACCTCGGCGCTGCGGGGACCAACCCAGCAGCACCCCAGCTGCTCTACCCTAGGCGTCCACAAGTCAGCTGCTGCTGAAACTGATCAGCAGCTGATTCCAGGAAGCCTGGGGCAGAGCAACTCTGCCTCGGGCTTCCTGTAATTAGCCGCTGGTCAGTTTCAGCAGCAGCTGATTTGGGGATGCCTGGGGCAGAGCAGCTGGGGTGCTGCTGGGTTGCTCCAGTAGCACTGCTCTTGGCGCTACTGGACCAACCTGGCAGCACCCCAGCTCCTCTGCCCCAGGTATCCTGATTCATCCACTGCTGAAACTGACCAGCAGCGGCTGAATCAGGACGCCTGGGGCAGAGCAGCTGGGGTGCTGCCGGGTTGGTCCAGTAGCGCCGAGAGCAGCGCTGCGGGACCAACCAGCAGCGCCCCAGCTACTCTACCACAGGCGTCCTTGAGAAAAGCCTGATCTGCTGGAGGGGGGGGCGCACTAGCTGAGCCACCCCCCCCCAGCAGACCAGGGAGACGCGGGCGGCAGGACTGAGACCCACCGCAATCCCACCACCTGGGTCCTCCGCGTCTCCCTGGTCTGCTGGGGGCCCCCCCCCAAGCAGACCAGGGAGACATGGAGCAAAGCTGCAGAGGACCCGGGTGGCGGGACCACCCAGATACGCCGCGGTCCCCCCGCTCGGGTCCTCCGCGGCTTTGCTCCGCGTCTCCCTGGTCTGCTGGGGGGCAACAGACCAGGGAGATGCGGAGCAGCTTTTCTCGCCCCGGAGGACACTGCACTGCAGTCCCGCCACCCGTGTCCTCCGGGGCGAGAAAAGCCGGGTTCGTAAGTACGGATCCAACATAAGTCGGATCCGCGTAACCCGGGGACTGCCTGTATTGTATTTTTAGCATCATATACTTGGGGCAGAAAGTACTTGGATGTCTTTACTCTGTTTTCTCTCAGCATCTAGGTCACACAGCAGAATGCTTTAGTTCAGCACTGAGAGTGAAGATTCCTCAATGTTTGTTTAGGAATGCTAGTATCGAGCATGGAAAGTAAACAGGCTGTTCTAGAGATGGTGTCACACAAAGGAGAATGCGTTCCCCATAGAAATATGGTGGGATGTGTTGCATGGCATAAAAGTTAGAAGATTATATCATTTGGTGTTAAGAACTGACAGAGTGAATTGAAAAACTGCTAGTGACACTACAAACTTTTACAAGATATAGCGTAAGTGCCAGCACCATTCTTGTTACTTGTTCATTAACCAGCATATTTAATAAGGATGTTTTAAAGCATCTTATCATTGTATGGCCCTTTCTTCGAAGAATGTAATTCAACAAATAAAATAAGATGGATGAAGGAAGGGAAACCTTTAAAACCAAAACATGAGCAATCATGTAACTTGTCCCCACCATGTTGACTGTCATAGCTGGGCATCTCATAGCACTATGTGTAATTTTGCCTTTACTTGTTTGCTCATCTCAAAGGTTTTAGTTTATTTTCACTGTTTTTGAAAGTGTTTATACAGACAATAACCCAGAGCATGTTGCTTCCCTGACATATGACCCTCCAGGAGTGATCAACATGAGGACAGTCCTATTCTTTCCCCTCTTTGTAGTTATAAATACAAGCGTTTTAATTGGGATTTAGCTTTACTAAATACTGGATGCCAAGGATAGCTGAACACTTGCTTTGGACAGAACCTGGAGGCAGGATAGGCCGGAGAAAGGAAATAGCTCATTGTGTACCAAATTTTAGCTGCTAAACTGCACCTGAAGCATGAGATAGCTGAAGCACAGTCCTTTCTATCCAAGTCCCTGACAGGCCTCTTATGCCAGCCAGAGAGGCAGGGAAAGGGCACAGACAGCTGCTCTAAGTGGGCTAGTAAGGATCTCTTTGGCATGGAGAATACTAGAATGAGCCCCTTGTATTGCCGAAGTGGTGCAAAAGACAAACATAGGTGATGCAAAGACTGACCCGGCTGCCCTACAAGTGAAAAAATGTTAGACAATTTTACGTAACTCCCTGTCAGCATAGGATTGCTCACTTAGGCTATGTCTACACTGGCAGCTTCTAGCGCAAGAACAGCTATTCTCGCACAAAAACTTGCCGGGTGTTTACACTGCACGCACGTTCTTATGCAAGTAAATTTACAGTCTAGCATCAGAAAACAGGGCTTCTTCTAGAAAAGTTATTCCTCTCCCCACGGGGAATAAGCCTTCTTGCGCAAGAAAGCAGTGTATACAGACAACATGAATTTCTTGAGCAAGAAACCTCTATGGCTAAAATGGCCATTAGAGGTTCCTTGTGCAAGAGAGCATCCACACTGCCATAAATGCTCTTGCGCAAAAGCACATCTCTTGCACAAAAACACATGCCAGTGTAGACACACTCTTGTGGAAGACTTTTTGTGCAAGGACTCTTTCGCAAAACAGTTCTTGCGCAAGAAGCTGCCAGTGGAGACGTAGCCCCAGTGTTTTTCTCTGCACTAGCTTTATATGAGAAAGCTACCAGGGTACAGAATTAAGATCACATTTGTCACTACTATAACAAGTGATGTGTACAAGCTACAAAATACATGAAGATGTAACCAAAGCCTTGTTTTTCTTCCTACCATACTGAACACTCGGTTTTCCTTTCACATTACATCATCCTGATCTGACAATTACTAAATATTTGTGTCTTCAAAACTGATATTTAGAGGTAAGTCATTTTAAAGCTCATAGTGTAAATTGAAGAAAGAGTCCTGAAGTGGTTGTATTTTACTATCAAATGTTCTGTAAATTAATTATAAGTGTACCTATAGACATGCCATAAGCAATCAGAGGAACAACAGCTGAGGCATATTGTATCTGTAAAAGAAATAATTCAAGGGCCACGATGCCATAAATAACTAGCAGTGACAATGAGCTTTCATCTATGACAACTTGCATTACAATTTAAGTGAAGCTGTAATGAGATATTTCATTTTATTAGAAAAAAACGCGACACACAGAGCATTATTTTGTATCCATGGATGTGTGCAGGGATTTTTCTCCAGCTGGGCTGTGTCTACACTGGCATGAATTTCCGGGACTGCTTAAAACGGAATAGTATTCCGTTTTAAGTTTTTCCGGAAAAGCCCTTTTTCCGGAAAAGCGTCCGTGGCCAATGTAGACGCGCTTTTCCGGAAAAGAGCCCCAAGCGTCATTTTTGCGATCGGGGCTTTTTTCCAGAAAAGACTACTGGTCTGTCTACACTGGCCCTTTTCTGGAACAGTGTTCCGGAATAAGGATTTATGCCCGTGCGGGAGCAGAATAGTTTTTCCGGAATAGCAGCTGATTTTGTACAGTAGAGCATGGTTGCTTTTCCGGAATTCAAGAGCCAGTGTAGACAGCTCGCAGCTTATTCTGGAAAAGCGGCTGATTTTCCGGAATAAGTGGCCCAGTGTAGACACAGCCCAGATGTTTACTGTGTCACTTCATTAAGACCAAATCTTGACTGGTGTGAAAATCCACTATACTTACATTTAATTTAATAATCTCTTCTTTGTGAACTTTTCAGATAATCTATATCATGTGTCATTCCTTTTCTTCTGCTTTCTACCCTGTAACTCTGCAGTGGTGCATTGGGATCAATAGCATGTTTTAACCACCACACAATATTTCCAAAGTGATGATTCTAGAACAGCAAGGCAGTTTGTACAAGGATATGAATGAGTTACTTGATCCCACTAGGGCTGACACATGCAAGTAAGTTAACACAGGCGCCATTGCAATTAATTCAGTGGACAAGAGTTGGCAGGATTAAGGTTCAGCTTCGCAAATGTAGGAGTGAATGACTAGGCTTTGCAGTAGTCCTGTTTAAATGGAAATAAGGGCTTAGGAGCACTAGACAAAACTAGTTCAAAAAATCATTCTACATAAAGACAAGGAATTTATTGTTTGGATATTTCTCTTGTGGAAGTCTAATTAAATAGTTTTATTCATATTCCCTTTCAGTAGACTTTGATGTGCTTCATCTAAAGCTTTTCAGTGAAAAATGATGGCCCATTCCCCACACACAGGCAGTGCATGTAAATGCCCACAAAGCTTAAAGAACGCCTGCAAGTGTCAAGTCCAAATCAGACATTTTAAGTTCCAGAAGCTGCAGGTGCAGAATCATATTAAATACACCACTTTACCGTATAGTTTGTTACATTGCCTTTACTTCACTGAAACAGTCATTTGTAAGGTTGAGCCCAACAGCTATTTAACTGCCGTTATATGGAAATGCACTTCATTGAACGGAGGCTAGGTCTACACTACAAGGTTTTTGCACAAAAATCGGTAGAGTGTCCACACCTCAAGCGCATTTTTGTACACAAAAAAAATACAGTAAATCGACAGGACAGAGGGCTTTTGCTGGTAGAGTTATTCCTCTCCCACGAGGAACAACAACTTTTTGCTCTACAGCTCTTGTGCAAAAAGGCATGTGTGGATGCTCCACAGGGGTTTCTTGCTCAAAAAGAGTCCATCAGAAAAAGCATAGGTGCTCTGACGGCCATTCTGTGAATCAGGGATGGATGAGAGTGCTGTGGGGCCCTGAGCAGTGAAATTTCACGGAGCCCCCCCCTTTGACAAAGTGCATGTGCTGTGGTGCCACGGCGCATGCGTGGGGCCTTGGGAAACGCGGGGCCTGGGGCAGCCACTCTGCTCACCCTGCCCTAAATCCACCGCTGCGGTGAATGGCCATCAGAGCTTTCTTGCGCAAGAGCATCCATGCAGTGTGGATCCTCTCTTGAGCAAAAACACAAACACTTTTGGAGGTGTGGATGCGCTTTCTGCAAAAAGCTTCTTGCGCAAAAACCCTGCGGTGTAGACAAAGCCTAAGTGAATGTCATCCTGTTTTGGAAACCCTGAATTAAAGAGAATCATGTTGGCAGAGGGGTCTACTACAGCTAAGTTTTTGGTGGGAGAAAGAGGACAGAGCAGGAAGGCAGGATTAAAGCCCTAAAATACTCTTTAAAAAAAACAAAACCAAAAACAAAACAACAAAAAAACCACACAGCTAGGTCTGCACACTCAATGTGGGCTTCAGGAATCAAGATGAGATCAACCCTTTTTGTGCATCAGCACCAGTGACCAAGATTTTACAAGTCCAATTTTGTCCTCATTTACCTGTTACAGTAAAACTCCGATGGTCCGGCATCTGACGGTCCGGCACTCCTGATGGTCGGGCACCATCAGGAACCCGGAAGTGCTCCGGGCAGCCAGACCATTGGAGCTGCTCTGCCCCCAGCTTCCCCGATTCAGCCGCTGCTAAAATTGACCAGCGGCTGATACCAGGAAGCCCTAGACAGAGCTGCTCTGCCCCAGCTTCCTGGAATCAGCCGCTGGTCAGTTTCAGCAGCAGCTGACTTGGGTACACCTGGGACAGAGCAGCTGGGGTGCTGCTGGGTTGGTCCCTGCAGCGCCAAGGTTTGGCGCTACCAGACCAACCCAGCAGCGCCCCAGCTACTCTGTCCCAGGCGTCCCGATTCAGCCGCTGCTGAAACTGACCAGGGCTGACTCCAGGAAACCCGGGGCAGAGCAGCTCTGCCTCTGGCTTTCTGGAGTCAGCCGCTGATCAGTATCAGCAGCGGCAGACTTGGGGACACCTGGGGCAGAGCAGCTGGGGTGCTGCCGGGTTGGTCCAGTAGCGCCGAGGAGCAGCACTGCGGGACCAACCCGACAGCACCACAGCTGCTCTGCTTCAGGCGTCCCCAAGAGCAGCTGGGGTGCTGAGGAGTTGGTATCGCGGAGCCAAGGGTCGGCGCTACCGGACCAACCCAGCAGCACCCCAGCTGCTCTGCTGCAGGCGCCCCCGATTCAGCCGCTGCTGAAACTGACCAGCAGTAGCTGAATCGGGGACTCCTGGGGCAGAGCCGGACTATCAGTAGGGAGGGCTATGAGGGGGTCTGGGGTAGCATCCCCCCACCCCAGACCCCTCATAGCTCCCCCTTCTGATAGTCTGGCATATCTGATAATCTGGCACCCCCTGGGTCCTAAAGGTGCCGGATTATTGGAAGTTTACTGTACTAAGTTATACCTGGACACATGTGCAATCTGATTGCCTGCTGTGTGTTTCTTGATATGTATCTCATTAAGAGCTGAAAATAAGAGTTACACAAGGTGATATTTATATGGATGACTCAGATGAACAGAAACCAGCTCGCTTCTCTCATACTGTTATTGTATTCGGTCAACAGTAGTTAACACTTATTTTTGTCACCAGAGACAAAAACTATGATTCTGAATGCACAGAAGCTTCAGAGTCGTTGAGTAAGATAGTTCTAGTTTGAAGAGTCAACACGAGATGTGACTTTTTCCTCAGAAATGAATCATTAAACACCTCAGCAGAGTGTCAGGCAACACTGTTCGACCGGGGCGTGGGGGGGGGGGGGGCATGTGGTGTACTGTGTAAGAAATGAAGATATGAACTACATATATTCAGACAAAATACTGGAACTTCAGAGTCGTTTTATATTTTCACTGGGTGGAGTTATGCCTCAGTTTCTCCTCACTGCTTTACTCTGTTGGTCAGGTAGCTTGGCCTTCCAACTAAACTGAGAAATCTTCTACCCCCAAGATTCACAAAAAAGTCCAAAAAGAAAGCAGTAGCCAAATCTTCCCCCTTTGATACCAGAACTTTCCAAATACTCTCTCCTCCCTCATTAGGAGTAGTAGCCACTCCCCACCCACTCCCATCAAGTGTCACCCTGGTGTATCTCCTCCCATTTACTGTGAGCTCCAGCTCTAGCTAACAGAACAGCCTTCTATTTCAATAATCAAACACCCGCTTCATTCTTCCTTCAAAGCTAGTTTCTCCAGAGGTTGGAGAAAGCCTGAGAGACAGGGTCTGCCACTGCTCCTTCTCAGTCTTGGGAAATGCTCAGCTTTCATAACTCCCCCCACTGCAGGGAAGGCTGGGGAGGGGAGAAGAGACAAGACAGATCCTGATTTTCCCTAAGCAAAAGCTGTTTTCACTTTAAGTACAAATACACTTGACTTCCTGTCCAGGTGAAAACTGCTTCCTTATTGGCACACAGAGCTGATGGAGCAAGCCTGTGTTCTTTTGCAAGAAATTAATCCTTTCCCTGCCAAAGCCAGCATGGAGTTTATTTACCCAGTGTCAAGTATCTTATTCAAGTGAGTTAGCCTTGATGACTTTGCCTACCTACTTTTACCCCTGAAATTTTATGTGGCTTCTTTACTTTGTACTAAAGTGTTGTGTAGATTTACAGTGATGGATAAAATTAGAAGGGAAAAGGATACCTACTGTTGTAATTTGACAGTCAGCAAAACTTTACTGAACTGGATAGGCACACTCCTTTTGTGCGCACCTCTCTGGCTGAATGAGTCCACAGCCTTTAACCCAATCCACCTCTGCCAGTGGGCTGTACTCAGAACTTTTTCCCTGGAGACTAAGGTTTTGCCATCTTACTCTGGTTTTATGTCAGCTGTGCTTTGTGCCAGTTGACCAGTTGTAGGTCTTTACCCGGTAAAGACAGCAGGCAGGTGTCAGTAGGCAACTTGTCTTTGCTAAAAAAATGCACAGTGAAAGTAGGGAACCATGCAGCATTATAAACACCCTCCTCAGAAGGGAAAGATTCTAGTCTCCATCCAGAAAGGCAATACCTGAAGAAACAGAAGTTAATAGTCAGTACCCTGACTGACCCAATTGAGGGGAAATACAGGTGCAGTTTCCCTGAACTGTGACAGCATCCAACTGTCCATGGTTCACTCAAAAACAAAAAAGCAACTAAAAAACTCTTATGATCTACATAAAGTGGCAAAACATACTGAAGAGATTAAAAAAAGTCTGAGGCAACAATATGAACTGCATTACTCCAGAACCAGAGATTTGTAGTTGCTACCCGCTAATTTATCCATGGAGGTAGATGACGTATCTTCACTGACTCTGGCCAGAAATGAAGAGGCACCTGGTGAACAGGGCCTGTTACTGGAACCTGGTTTAAAAGAAGGGAGGGGAAGGGGTCTTTACAACAGTGATCTTTAAGTTTCCATCCTACTCAAGTCCAGTTGTGTGGCCATCCATAGGTGTGGGGAATTTTTTTCCTGTGATGGGTGTCTTTAAAAAAGTCCCACTAATCGGCTATGTCTAGACTGCAAGCCTCTTTTGAAAGAGGCTCTTTCGAAAAAGAGCATCTAGACTGCAAGCGGAACTTTCGAAAAAGCAAGCCGCTTTTTCGAAAGGCAGTCTGGATGCTCTCTTTTGAAAAACCCCTGTTTGCATTCAAGAACGCCTTTTTTCGAAAGAGCACTTTCGAAAAAAGGCGTTCTTCCTCGTAAAATGAGGTTTACCACCGTCGAAAGAAAAGCTGCGTTCTTTCGATTTAATTTCGAAAGAACGCGGCTGCAGTTTAGACACAGGTGAAGTTTTTTCGGAAAAAGGCTACTTTTTCAGAAAAAAACCCTGAGTCTGGACACAGCCATCATGATTGCAAAAAGGTTCAGTCTACTTTTTCTCTTTGTAGAGGGAAAAACAAAAACTGGATCTCATTCTTAAAAAGGTACAGAAGAGAGAAGAGAACAAATGTCAGTGTCATAGAATCAAATCATTAAAAAAGCAAAGGTTCTTGGTGAATGCTCTGCTCTTATGTGTTAGGATATATTAAATAGCTAATAATTGGTTTATGTAATGCCACAATATTTTTCTTCCAGGCAATAATTTTTTCCTTGACTATTTAAATGCCTTATGAGGTGTTCATAGAAGTGCTTGAGGAAAAAAATATCATTTTTCATCAACATGCATTATACTGCAGTTCATTGTTCCAGTAAATGAGGTATGCACTTGCTCCTTTTACTGTTTGTGTACAACATTAGTCTTTGCACGTGAGTGCTGTTGAAATTCAAATAACCAAATGTATTGAACTCCACGGTACCTCTGACAGTCATCATTCAGAATCTGTTAAAGCCCCAGGGGAAAACAAAACAAAACAAAAAAAAGACACAAACAATTCCCAGTTCAGTTCAAAATTCATGAGAGTGAAAGAAATAAACAATACTTACACTGCTTGCTTTTAACCTCCTATATAGTAAGCATTGTCCTTTGGGATCCACCGTTAAACACCATTTTTATAATGCCATTGCAACACTGAGTGAGTGAAGTATTCTAGATCAAGTATACTAATATTTTCCCAGGTTGATAATTTTGAAGAGTTTAGCACCTCTGTGGAAAGCATTATTATTTGAAAGTTCTTGTATTGTTTTTAAAATGCATCAGAAAGACAGGACTGAATTATTTTAAGCAGAACTCTGATTTGCTACAGTAATTTTTTCCTGTTATATAACTTTGCACAAAACCCCAAACAAAGATTCTCAAATCCATTCTCATCAGTGAAGTTTTTGCCTATTTCTTCAGTACAGTGGCTGGGATGAATTGGCAATATTTGTGGCATTTCATACATCCCCACACGAACACCAGTTACCAAAAATAGAAATCAGTTCTCCTTAGTTCAGATCTGGAAGATCCATGGGAACTGCAGGCTAATAAGCAGAACACACACTAAGCTGATTATACCATGTGTGCATCAACATAAGAAACATCCTCACCTACACTGGACTAACCATCTCTTCCAAATAAAGGATCAAACACATTCCAGCTTCAAGAAAAAGCTACCAGAATGGTTCACTCCAGGTAACGTGTGGTCCAGGTCCAATTCTAGTAGATCTTGACATGAAACCCCCATCTCAACAAAAGGCCATAGAGTGGCAGCCCTAATGAGATGTTATGGCTACTAATTAACCACCACCTTTGACCAAAGAGTCCATTCACTTTCCATTGCATGCCCTCCTCAATGTTTTCTGGCAGTATTGCATACTTATGCGTAATATCTACCTGATGTGAGCACTTTTATAGTATGAGTATTCCCATGGGTACCAGTTGAAACTTTTGGGTGTGCGTGGGGAGGGGGATGAGGGAGCTAGGGTTGCAAATGCACCAATGTCAATAAAAATCACATTAAAAGTTATTTTCCCTTATATTTCCTTTCTCTGTATTGTCACTGAAGCTATTAACCAAAGTGAAAGATGTTTCATTTGAATTCTCCACTTCATTGTGGTGCTTTGGACAGCAATGGTTATTTCACAACTCTCTTCATTATCAAGAGCCCCTTAAAAAAAATCTCAAATTCACAGGCACTGGCTGGGACAGTTTATGGGAGGGATGGAGTTGTTTGCACTTTCATGGCACATGCATTTCTCATAAAAATGATAGTGAATTCTGCTACTTCATCCCAAATCTGACAAATATCACATCATTCACACTCAGAAAACAGAATGTGCACACAAGTGAAATGAACAATAACTTATTTACATATCAACACAGATAAAACCAAGAACACGTAAACAAACAGATCCCAGTGAAGTGGGTAACCATTATAGTGTCTGTGGAAATATCTTCTTGCTCTTCTTCTTGCATACTTACTGTCAGGGTAAGGGGGAAGAATTTTGGGTGATGGTGGAATATTTTATGCTGGAGGCCCAGCACACTTCTGACCACTTTGCAAGCAGCAGCCTGGGCTGAAGCTGGAGGAGGAGTGGAAGCAGGAAGGGGGAGGATCCTCTATGTGATGCAGGACGGGAGCAGAGGTGGTGCGCAAGCCTTGAAAGCATTCAGCCACCTGTTGGACTAGTGCTTATGTAACCTTTCCACTGGGTAGGCCCGGCAGCAACCAGGGCCAGGTTCAATATCTAGGGGTCCATCTCACACAGAACCGGCTCGAGCCCCCACCCAGTAGCCTGGGAAATTCACACACCCCTGGGTGCCTCTGAGGGGCAATGCTTCCCCACTCACAAGCAAAGAGTCTGAGCGTAGAAATGAAACTTTTAAGGAAAGAAAGTCACATGGCATTATCTTGGGAAAATACCACAAACAGAGTTCATAGCCCCCTCCCCCACAAGTAATTGTCCCAGATCAAAAGGATTGAGCAATGTCTTTTGCCTCTCAGGCTCACCAGTCCAACAACGTAAGGGTTCCGTTCACTTACCCAAATTTTCTCCATACCCCATGTCAAATGCCCCCTTTACAGCTCTGTCCAGTCAGTGCAGACCCTGACACATCATCCTGATGACTCTACTCCTTGAGCCTGAGGCTAGGCCACCTTTGTGCTGCTCCTACCGGTCGCCTGCTGGTCATTCCCACCAGCCACACCACTGGCCGCCAGCCACCACTCCTACCGGCTGCCCACCTGTCGTTCCCACTAGCCACTCCGCTGGCTGCCCTCTGCTGGCCACCTGCTGTTGCTCCTACTGGTTGCCTGCCGGTCACTCCTGCCAGCCGCTTCGCTGGCTGCCTGCTGCCACTCCTACTGGCCGCCTGCTAGTCGTTCCCGCCAGCCACTCAACTGGATGCAGTGGGTCTGGCTCCCAGCCAAACCAGGGATTTCAGCTCTTAGGGTATGTCTACACTACCACCCTAGTTCGAACTAGGAAGCCTAGTCCGAACTACCTAGTCCGTGCCACGTGTAGCCACGCGGCACGGAGTCTGCACTAGCGGAAATTTAAAAATGGCGGCGCCCGGCTTTATGCAAATGTAGCCTGGGAAATTCAAATCCCTGGCTTCATTTGCAACTCCAGATGCCTACATTACCACCCTAGTTCAAACTAGGGTGGTAGTTTAGACATACCCTTAGTGATTTCAACTCTTTAGCCACTACCTAGGCTGGCCAAAGATTCCAGCTTCCACTGGACTAGCAAAAAGTCTCCTCATGGTGTCTGCTTTAGGTCTGTCCTTAAAACCAGGGGGAAATGGGCAGGTTGAGCCAGTCTTACAGCTCACACCTGGTAGGCATGAAGCAGGCTGACTCAAGCCCTCCTCCCACCCCAACTCAGTTCACTCAACTCTGGCAGGGGGGAGGCTTGTTCCTCTGAGACCTCTTACAATGAGGGTCTCTCTCCTGCAAGCACTGGTGTCCTATTTTACAGTTCCTACATTTAGGGGTAGCATGATTTGTGACCCCCCACAACAGCCCCAAATTATTTACAATACGCCCATTCCATTCCAACACTGATCCTCCATCAGCCCTGGCTGAATTGGATTTACATAGCCACACCTTGTATTCCTTCCCCCTCCTGGCATGAGCTGTGTTTACATATCGACAGTTACTTATCTTGCAGAGCTAAACAATTGGAGTGAGCACATCCACCCCCAGGGCAGTTCTCTCCTTTTAGTTGGCTGATAGCAAGCAGTAATTCAGCCCTAGCTTACACTTATATGAACACATGCTCCCACGACTTGTGAGGTCAATGGAATGGAAAAGAGAAGTGGCTTTCTGGAAAGCAGAAAAATTTTTGCTCCTCTGCATATTGCTGAGTTAAGGATTTGTTGAACTACGAAGATAGGCCAATCACATTTTCCCTGACCTTAAACCCAAAGAATCAGTTTGAATGGCACTACAGCAAGAGTTTGCTGAAGCTTGCTCATTGGACTAGCTGGCAATTCAAAAGGAAATTAATTATATTCTCAGCTAGCAGATGGAGTACCCATGGAAGAGGAACTGACTCTACAGAGAACACCCACCAACACCTTCTTCATCTCCAGAAACTTCATCTCCTGAGTGCAGCTATCAGCAGGCTGCTACAATTGTGGTGGGCATGCTCTGAAAGCAGCCAGCCATCTGTTGGACTAGCGACCAAAGAGGAGGAACCACCATTTTAGAAGTGTTTTTCTTCCCTGAACTTTTGGAGTAACTCTAGAAGTCAATTGCCTCTGCACTACCCCAAGGCTCTGTTTGTGCAAATGCCAGAGTGGATGCTTCATCCACACCTCATTCTTCAGGCTTCTAAGCCCTGGTGTATGCGGTGGGAGTCTTCAAAAAACCTCCCCTTATTTCATAAACACCAAGCAGAGCGTCTACAGTACCAAGCCCATTATTTCGAAATTGCCACTTCCCTGTACTTTCCTGGACTTAGAGAGGCCCCACACGAAAGCCACTGATCACCTCCTCCCAACTTCTGTCCATAAGGGGAAGGAAAGATAGAGGGCTTTTGGAGGTGAAAGAAAGAGAGAAGAGGTATGTCTACAACTTTATTTCCCCATCTAGGTCCTTTTCCACTTTGTACCTTCCTTCGCTCTCTGTCTCTCTGCTAGTTCATGCAGCCCAGGGACTATCGTTTCAGTTCTGCCCAAAAAATGCACAGACACAGGGGCTTGATAATCATCTGTTATAGCTGATGCTAAGTACTTTTCAGCGGTTCATGGGAGTTCAACAACATTGTCTTGCTCGGGCACCATGTCAGGACAAAGTGTAACTGAGTTGTCATGAAGAGTAAGGGGAGTATGTCACAAAATGGCACATGCAAGACATGAGCTCACCTTTGCACTTTGTGCCAAAGAAAAACTTCAGAATGATCCATGAGTCAGAGCTGCTTCAGTCTCCCCCATGTCACCCACTTTATTGCCATCTTCCATGTCAAGTTTAGACTGCTCATCTCAACCCTGCTAATATCTGTCCACATTAGTCTTACATTTCCTCTAACTTCTCCAAAACAACCTTCCTCCGAATTACAACCCTTTGACCCTTGACTTCATCCCTCCTTTCATGGCTGAAATCCTTGCTCATGGAAGCACTGCAAGAGAAGTCAACTATCTTCTTCACACAGGTTCTGGGACCCCCAAATCCACAGAAATCAGTGGAAAGACTCCCATTGATTTCAGTTGGCTTTGTACCAGGCCATAGTTGAATAGTCACAAGTTGATAATCATAAGTTGAACATGTACAGCAACATAAGGAACACACACTCAACCATCTTTTTGTAAATTAATAAAATCAGTAATTTTTTGTATTCATTTGATCACCATGATATTATGATTTATATAATGGGATTCCAGGTAAATATTCACTGCACCAAACTTATACTTGCACGATAGAATGTGATATGTGTGTGTGTGCGCGCGCGCGCGCCTTTAATTATTTGTTTCCTTTTTTGACCACTCACTCATTTCTATTATTTCTCTGCTGATTCCTCTAAGACTCACATTTCTATAACATTACCACAAAGTGCCTTTTCGGAAGTCTCATTGTTCAGCCACTTTCATTTTTTGATCCTATAAACTAAATTATCTCCTCCCTTATATTCTCACTGCAGGTTGTTCTCTTGCCCGCTAGTCTGTTTAATGCCATTTCAGTTCAGAAACTGCAGCAGTGTAAAGATGCTCCCGTCCTACACAGTTGTTTTTCAGTGTTAATGAATCTTTTTCCTTTCCCCGTCACAGCCTTTTCATCAGCCACTTTTGAATTTCACTTATAACAGGGAAACTACAAAAGTTTTATGCACTCATTTGTGCTATTACTATATACCCTTAAGTTAAATTGGTACTGTGCTTGAGTCACCCACAGACATAGCAGGTAAATTACATCCATTGCTTCATTTACATTAATCACTATCATTGTCACAAACACACCTAGAATGAGGTGAAGGATCAACTGACAGTATGAAGTTATAGAATAGGGAATGTGTGAAAGTGACATTTTTTAAAAAGAATTTAATAAAGTGTTCCATTCCACAAGCTCTTAATATACAGGCAGTCCCCGGGTTACGTACAAGATAGGGACTGTAGGTTTGTTCTTAAGTTGAATTTGTATGTAAGTCGGAACTGGTACATATTGTAGGGGAAACTCTAGCCAAACATTTTTCCAGAGCTCAGTTTTATTCTCCACACCTCACTTCCCTCAGTCTTTTATTCTCAAGCTGAGGTGTCTGCTGAGAAAAGCCGCTCCGCGTCTCCCTGGTCTGCTGGAGGGGGACGCTAGCTTTGCGTCTCCCTGGTCTGCTGGGGGGAAGCAGCTAGTGCAGGGTTGCCTCACCCCGTTTGTAAGTAGGGATCCGATGTAAGTCGGATCCATGTAACCCGGGGACTGCCTGTACTATCGATAGCTAACAATCACAGAAATCCTAGATAGCAAGGACCTGTTTGGTCATCTTGTTCATCCCTCTTACTTGAAAATTCAGTGCAGAATGGTTCTGTATAATGTGTTTTGTCTAGTACATTACTAAATGACTAGCAATCCCGCAGATGTGATGAGCTCCAGGAGGTACTAATCACCTTGAGCTCCCATTGTCTGGGTATGTTCTTATATGGCCTTCAATACCATGATATCTGCATTCCTAACTTCTGAGTGGATTTTCAACAGGGACTAACGACAGTATGTTTATACTCAACTGCTCCCAAGAGCTGTTGTTCTGCAGAAGCAGCTGATTGCCCCCACTCTACCAAGATTGGGGGTGGGGGAGAAGATCCATATATGGGGAACCCTCTTGCCTTTCCAATCCGCCCTCCCCCCCAAAAAAGTCCCATCATAAACCAGAGCCGACATACTTCTACAACACAATGCTACAAGGAAAAGGGTACCTATGGTTAAAAAAAGCCACTCAAGTCTTTCTGGGGATGTTTTACATTGAAGTCTTAAAAAAAAAAATCTGTACAGGATAACAAAAAAAAGTTTCATTTACGCTGTAGTTTGCCTGTCTGTTCCCAAAACCCATGTTGCTATTATTCTAAATAACATATTCCTGCACAGAAGAGTTACCAATCTAAGTCAATGATCCAGCAAACAGGTGTTTGTAAGTTTTTGCTAGATAGGAGCTAAAGATCTTAATGTAGGATTTCTATTTTTGAGAGAAATGTTCCCAAAGTTCAGTTGTGTTGACATTCCCCCAGATTTCTTGAGTACCTCTAAGGGTACTACCCTAGGCTACCCCAGGGTCCACCCCCTGTCTTCTGGGGGTCCCTTATCCTGCCTTCCTAATGCAGGAGCCTGGTCCATCCGTGGGGCAGCCTGTATTGGCTGTCCAGCTGCTCCCAGGGCAGCCAGGACTTAAGCCCACTATCCTGTACTCTCCAGGTGAATTCCTTATCCCCTAGGCCACTCCAGAGCTGAGTCCACCCCCACCTCTGGTGGGTTCTGTATCCTGTGTTGGCTGTCTGGTTGATCCCAGGGTGGGTGGGGCTTTGACTGCTGGGGGGAGGGGGGAGGAGAGGGGAAGGGAGACTCCAACCCACAACCCTGTCCTCTTCAGGCAAGTGATCTACCTCCTGGTCCACTCCAGAGCCCACCCCAATATCACTGATACCTAATAATTTCATAGGTTAAGCACTCCTGAGAAACCAGTAGTCTCATTACTCCAGGACAAGGAGTAATGGGCTTAATGTGCAGCAGGGGAGGTTTAGATTGGACATTAGGAAAAAATTCCTAACTGTCAGGGTGGTCAAATTTTGGAATAAATTGCCAAGGGAGGTGGTGGAATCTCCCTCTCTGGAGATATTTAAGAACAGGTTAGATAGACATCTGTCAGGGATGGTGTAGACGGAGCTTGGTCCTGCCTTGAGGGCGGGGGGCTGGACTCGACGACCTCTCGAGGTCCCTTCCAGTCCTATTATTATATGATTCTATGATTGAGGTGGATAGGTGTACTGATGTCTGTTGGACCACATTGTCAAAGGTTCATTTCCTAAGAGCAAAAGCTTCAAAATCTCCTCCATCATCAGAACGAGACCACAGAAACACACGAGAAACAACTGCAATTCATCACAAGCCCCTTTATGAACAAATCAACTAAAAGTAAATCCCACACACACTGACATAACAGGAGAGGAGACAGCGGGAGGATGTGCAGAAAGTGTTTAGCTCTATAACTAGCATCATTCACATCTCATAGCCCTTGCTGAGGGTCCCTGGAGTGTCAGTCACTTTTTTGCCGTTGTAATCACCAGCACCACCAGTAGTCGTTGTCCTAGTGATTCTGTGTGTGTTCCCTCCACAGCATACAGGCATATCCTGAGTTCTGTCCACGAAGAATCACACATACGAATAAGCATTGCAATCCTTTTTTCCTTATCCATACTTCCACACCCCACTGATTTAGGGGCATCTCATTTTCATAGCATATCATTAGCTGTTTCACTCATTGTTTCCACAACAACTTTCAGTCAAGCTAAAATTTCCCAAGATGTTTCTACTAGTTATTTGCAGTATTCATTGGGACCTATTTTCCTGTCTAATTTTTTAACTGAAAACTACGCAGTAATAAACATCTTTTACTATCAAATTACATTTTTCTGATAGAGGTTCTCTTGGTCTACCATGCCAATCTGTTTCAGGCCTGAGACCTTCTATAGCCAAGCTACATCTTACAGGCCTAAAGCCTATAGGACTTGAGGTACACAATCATCTCTCACACAGATTATACATACACACAGATACAAACTTTTATTTTGCCACTTAACTCTACAGCTCATCTCTCATTATAAATAGCTTATGAGCTCCCTTATGTCCAATATACTATGTCTTAGAGAGTTTGTCTGTTATATCAAGAATTGCTCCTAAATGGTAAGAGCTAGAACCACCAAGTTCAGTATATAGCTTCCTCTTACATCCTAAATCAACATAAATGTTTGGTTGTGCCTGGAAAATTGGATGTACCTGCTTCTCAAAGCCAACCAAAAAAAGGACAGTCACCAAATCAAAATACAGTCTTCAAAATTGACATAAACTGAGCAAAGTTGAAAGACATTTAAAAAAAAAGGGAGAAATTTGAGAGCAGTGCTCTATTTTGCCACAGCTAAAACATACTTAAGGTTTGAACACTAAAAGGAAATGTTATTGGAAGCCCAATTTACTATAGCCTTTTTTTTTTGTTAAAGTGATATAAGAGTTAAATAGGGATACAAAAAAAAAAAACCCACCAAACTACACATACTTGATGGAATTCCCATAAAAATACTAAAAGTAATGGAAAATATTTTCCAATTCCTTTAAAAATTCAAAATAAACATGAATGTCATAAAACATCTTTCAAAAATACAATCATTTAAATAACGCATATACATTTCCCCTCTCCCCCGGCCCAAAAAACAACCCTCAAACTTGAATTGAGCTAAGGATCTGAGCAACACTGGGTCAATCTGCTATGTGAATAAAGCATAGAAAAGCAGAACAAGCTGTGGCAATCCAATGGAGTAGAATTCAAATACACACTTTGAATATTTCAATGAAATACACTGGGTTCCTTCTGAGAGAGCTCACAGGATTGAAAGGAGAAAAAAGACTAAGAGCAAGGGAAAGGAAAACAGCTCCTGTGTAGACCTACGTATTAAAAGAGATTTGGGTAGGTGACAGCAGCCTTAATGAAATGCCTTTCTACCACACTTCTCAGTCATAGAGGAGAAAGTTAGCACTACTATAGAATGTGCAAGAAGTTCAGCATTCTGAACCTTACACAGGATGGTAGGATATTCTCCAAGCCTACTCTTAGCCCATGGGGTTCTCTCCCCATAACTTTTATCATAGTTCAAAGGGAACCATACTGACAGAGCTTCTCCTACAAGCCCAGAGGAGGTTCCCCAGTTCAGATATACTGAAGTACATGTAGCCTGTAGCTTTATAGCTGCTTATCAGTCTCCAGAGTGAAGATCAATGCATATAGCCCCTCTTTTCCCTTAAGCCACATCCTTTGCCCCATGGCCTGAAGTCCATGGAGAGCCTTCCTCATGATCTAGATACAAGGGATATGATGCTGTAGGGATGGCCCCAGCATTCTGAAGAGTTATATCTACCCTGCAGGACCACAACCAGATTTTGGAGGAGAGTACGCTAGCCTTGGCTGGGGGCCACAACATTTACAAAGTAAAACCTTTTTTTTCAAACACAGAAAAAAAGTAGAATTGCTGGAATGTTTTGGGGAGAATGAAAATGCTTAAAAAAAGATTAAAGGCAATACTTTTCTTTAAAAATGAGTGTTTTCATAATGACCCAACACATTGTTTAACATGGGATTGAGCAAAGTGTTGAGTAGATAAAGAAAAAAAAAATAGAGAATGGAAACAAACAAATCAAACTTTTATGCTCTCATACAGGATTCTATCCTGTTCCAGTAGAAGAATGCTGGAGGCCCAAACTGACCAAAGAACTATTTGAATAGTTTCCTAGAGGATTTATATGAGGTGTAATGCCCTAGAGGTTGGAGCAAATGATTCTGAGGTGTCACAGCTATTGTTTTAACTTGGGTGAAGATTTTGCACATGACTGTAAAAGCAGCATGTTAAATACCTGCTTTAGTTTAGGGATAAGTACGAATTGTCCTAGGTCCATTCCCTTTCACTGACTGCTGTAGTAGTCGTGAGATTACAGTTTAAAAAAAAACCAAACACCTAACTTCCTGGTACTATGGAAGTCATGAATGTCACACCCGTTATCAGCAATTCCATAGAAAGCAGATTTCTCCTTCCCCTCCCCCCCCCCCCAAAAAAATGCCTATAACCATCTTTAATCCTTACATAGCACTGAAGTGATGATGGTGATGTGACTGGATTAATTTTCCTGCTAACATACAAATATCCAACAGGTATTGTTAATGCCTCTGCCATTTCCCTAGATGACCAAAACAAAAAACACTTCCTTTATAGCCATAAATATACAAGTGCTGATGATTGCAGTTCAAAATAATAAGAGGGGAACAAAGGATGATTTTATGTTTATTTTACTTTGTAACGGTCAAATGTTTCTCTCTATATGAAAAAAAAACTTTAACTTTTACATCAGCTTGCAGCAGAAAAGCTAATAGTGACCTCATAATGCAGGCCTCGTTTGGCTTGTGCATGTCCTACTGCCATCTCTTCCATGGCTCAGTGGAAGAAGTGTAGTCATTTTCAACAACTGAATCCATGTATATTCCGTTAGCTATCACACTAGCTTTTAAAGTGCTGACATCTTATGAGAATTATTTGAATAATTTTCACTATGCTTTTTATTCTAAGCTTCTGTTCCTTGGATGTGTGCCTTGAAGAGTCTAGATTATAAACTGTATTTTATTCCTTTGGATCTTGATGTACACAGTTCATAAATGTCTTTGGCTTTCAGTGTAACTCTGAATTCCTTTAAGATGGAAATTACTAGACCTTGGATCATAACGTTTGCTGGTTTTCTTAATGATTATCCTACTATGATTTATACCTTGCAGTTCCAAGCTAAGTTCCTTCAAATGGCTGAAAGTGAACAGATCCGAGTTAATTTATACAATATATTCAGTGAAATGAAAATAATATAGCACACGCACATTCTAGCAAGCATTTAGTTCAGGAACTTGACCTGAAATTGCACTTGGTAAAATTTTCAAAATGACAATTCTTTTGACTGATTGGAAAGATGTCTTTTCATTGTTAGTTCTCGATGAGTTTATAATGTTTGATATCAGAAAATGAGAGGTTACTGGATTCATCTGACCATTGTTTGAGAACATACTGAGAACTGACCATGCTTTTGATCTTGTCTTCCGGAAAGTTTACTTAGTATTTGTGTCCCCTTTGACTACATACTAGGCACATTCCTTTTCTTGCTACAGAGGCAGTTTTCATTTCTGCCTCAATTTTTCCTTTGACCTGCTGTGAGGCTCCATTACTCTACTTGTCCTTGTCTTCTGTTTTGACGCTTTACTTGAAAGTAGGAATAAGGGATCTTCTGGAAAAGGGCTTATTTTCCGCAAGATCCCATCTAGACTGGCGCTTTTCTCCGGCAAAACCCCGAGCCGGAAAAAAGCAGCAGCCATGTTCATGCAAATGCTGCGGGGGATATTTAAATCTCCCGCGGCATTTGCAATTCCAACTGATCTCATTAGCATCCCTTTTCCAGAAAAGGGGAGCCAATGTAGACATAGCCTTAGTGTCTAACAGGGTTTTACAATGGAATAGCTTAAAATAGAGGTTGTAGGTGATGATTGGTGGTGTTCTGTTATCTTCCTTGCTGGGCCTGCCTTGAAGAAACAGACTCCTGGGTACTCGTCTGGCTGGTGTCAATCTGTTTCTTCACTGCCCCACATGAGTATTACAGTTTTAGGAATACCTGATAGAGATTTTGTAGGTGGTAGAGGACCACTCAAGGATGAGAAGGGGATTGTGGTGAAACAAGATGAATTATTTACATCAGCCTTTCTGGCTGAGGATATGAGAGAGACTCCCAAACGTGAGCCTCTCTCTTTAGGGGACAAATCTGAGGACCTGTCCCAGATTGGGGTGTCATTAGAGAAGGTTTTGGAGCAAATTACTAAATTAAACAGTAATAAGTCACTAGAACCAGATGGTATACATTCAATAGTTCTAAAACAACTCAAATGTGAAATTGCAGAATTGCTAAATTGTTCTATGTAACCTCTCCTTTAAATCAGCTTCTGCACCACAAGACTAGAGAATGGCTATGTGAGACCTACTCTTAAAAAGGGCTCTAGAGGTGGCCCTGGCAATTACAGGTCAGAAAGTCTTACTTCAGTACTAGACAAACCAGTTGAAATCACAGTAAAGAACACAATGTGTTGGAGACTGGTAAAACACTGGGTTTGTAAATGGAAATCATGCCTCACCACCCTTCTAGAACTCTTTGTCCAGAAGTACATAGGCAAAGGGAATCCAGTGAATCTGGTGCCAGGTCTTTGGAAGGGGGAAGATAAGCCAAGAGGGCAACTGCCTCAGGCCCACCGATTCAAAACGGTCCAGAGCTCCCAATTGTCACTATTGCTTCATCAGCAGACACTGCTTGAACCCCATTCACTTTAAATCACTGCCGGAATCCTGTATAGTGCACTCTAGACAGCATTGAGGGTTGCCTGGGTGAGAGTGCATTTTCTGAACAGCTTGGGGGAGACTAATACCAGCCCTGTCCTTTGGGTTCAAGACTCTGCCCCTTCCACAGAGCAAGGGCCCACCTCCAAACTTTACCCAGGGGCCCAGAGAGTCTGACAGCCCCACTGGATAGTATACTTAGATTTTCAGAAATCCTTTGACTAGGTCCCTCAAAGGCTTTTACGCAAAGTAAGCTATCCGGGGATAAGAAGGAAGGTCCCCTCAAGGACTGGGGTAACTGGTTAGAACATAGAAAACAAGGGTAGGAATAAATTGTCAGTTTTCAAATTGGAGAGAAGTAACTAGTGGTGTCCCGCAGGGGTCCGTACTGGGACCAGTCCTAGTCAAAACCATTTATAAATGATCTGGAAAAAATTATTTGAGAGATGGCAAAATTTGCAGATATCAAACTGCTCAAAATAGTTAAGTGCACAAGCACACTGCTAAGAGCTACAAAATGATCTCAAACTTGGTAACAAAGTGGTAGATGAAATTGAATGTTTGTAAGTGTAGTGTCATGTATACTGGAGGGCATTCCCAACTTTATTTGCAAGGGCCTGGAATGTATCATTTGATTACGTGTTCTGTTCACTTCCTCTGGGGCCACTGGCATTGGTCACCATCAGAAGACAGAATATTGAGCTAGGCAGATCTTTGGCCACACTAGGTCAGACCATTTTTGTGTACAAAATTTTCCAATGCTACTAGTTAAGATAAATCATAGAAAAATGTTCATTTGTTTCTTTAGCAGTAGGCTGCACTTGCCTGAATAGTGTTTTTAGTTTATGGTCTGAACTAGTATCAGTTTACATATAAATTTAAATTTGAATAGAGATCCATGAAATTCTCTTTTCCTGAATTGAAACCCAATTTTTTAATTCCTGATGAAATACTCCATATGCTATACCACTGATAACATAGCTGATGGGGGAGAAGAGAGGAGTTGGAAAATATTATGTACATTGAGAGAGCCATTTCTTTAGTGGCAATGTTTTAAAAAGCATCATCATTAGGAGGGAATGGAACTAGAGATGTGGTAAGCATTCTACACATCAAAGTATAACTCGAGTTCCAAATCCTCATGATTATGACAGAAATTGTTTCTGGCCTTGAAGAAGTTAGTCTGTGTGTTTGCCCCACTAATCAATTCCTTGATTGCGGTTTTGATATCCAGAAACAAGGCTCTTGCCCTTGAGAGCCACTGAATCCAGCCTCATACCTCACATTAGTCTGACAAAGTCCTCTTTTATGGACCATCAGGACATGGGGAAAGCTTGTGTTAGTCAGGCTTCTTCCTGCAAGGTTGGCTGAAGCAGCAAATGAAAGACTGGTGAGTTCTTTTAGAAGACAAATAAGGTCAATTTTATATATTAGTCCATGTACATACATTCAGAGCATATGACAAGCACATTTTATACAATGAAAAAATATTCTACTCATGTGCTATTTACCTTTGACTAAAGAACAAAAGTAGATCCCACTGTGGGAAATGCCATTAAAAGATATATAAAACCAAAGAAAACTAGGTAGGCAAAATTTTAAAAAGCAGTAGCATTTCAGAGAACATTGTTTTCTATATAGATTGTCTTAGGACTCTAGGCTAGTTTAAAATTTTTATTTCATAATATGAAATTGTCACCACTGTGACTCATTCTGCTGGCTAATGCGTTGAAACTGTGAGGGTCGTGAGTAAATCCAATGTTGGGTTATGCCTTCTTGAAATGGATTCAAATAGTCACCGTGTGGGGAAGATTTTGTGGAACAAGACACTAAATGAAAGCATAAAGTGACTAAATCATGGTTTTATACAGATCTTGTGCTGAGTGCAATATAAGTCAACTGGAAAGAAGTGAGTGTGGATTATTTTATTTAACAAGACTTTTCTTCCTGTGTTAATTTGACTTGTTGCTTTTGCCAAATCAAGGTTATGACGTAGAGGTGGCACATGTCTTTTAAAACAAAAGACATTCTTTTAAGGAACAAATATTAGGTGTTCTTAAGTGTACATACAGATTTTGTACCATTTCCTGCAGCTATGAAAAGATGTAGGCTTTAGTCTTTGAACATGGCCATGAAGTACCCAGTGCAACTCAAGAATGGATGCCAAGGCGACCAAGCAATTTTTGCCTTAACCTGAATCCACAACACTTAACTGGCCCAGCCCAAATTAGAGCAGCCAGTGAATACAGTCCAAATAGCACTATCTACCAATGATGTCAAAGGTTGTTCCAGGGATCAGGGAAAATCCAAGCCATAATTTCTTCCTCCTCTCTGTCATTTTCCTGACGCGGTCACCAAAGAAGGGGCAATAACGGGTTCAATCTCCCATGGAGATCTATACCAGCGTTAGCAGTGTTCACATTTGACGAAGAGGCCACACTACAACTGAGGATTTGCCCAAAACCACTCCACATACTAAGAATCTTCAGGAACAAGAAAACCTGTGGCTGGAAAATGCAGAGTCATTAGCTTAGAAAGGTCCATGTAACACACATGCCCTAATCAGTGTGGTAGTGAATTTACCATTGACATTACTACAAGAAAGAATTCTATATAGGGCAACTTGCAGGATATGGTCCTAACAAAGAAACAACACCTGCCAACTCTTAGAGTTGGCTGGATAATGTGGGACAGGACTTTGCCATGAGAGTGCTATGTGGCATGCTACAATCAGAAGCCCCAGGCCTTTTACAATTGCCCTAGGCAATTGCCTCTTTTACTCCCTCCCCTTGTTGGTGCACCTGACTACAAGTGTAAGGTTAATTAGCTAGGGCAAGTTTGTAAGCATTACAGCTGTGAGCATAAAAAGCTCAGATATTTAATATTAAAAGGTTAGTATGAAAGTAAAGTCAAACAAAAAGTTTCATAGATAGCTTGAGGAAGGGGAAGCATGGATCTATACTGAACTGGTAGTCATAAGTGCTGGGGTGAAATCCTAGCTCCTATAAGAAAAAAAAATAAAATTGGGGTTGTGTTTATCCCAAATGTCAAGGTGTGAAATGGGGACAATACTTACCTTCCATTAAGTTCATATATAGTATATTTGAATCACTTTAATTACCCGAAGTATCCTTTATGAAAATTACCATCAGCAAAATGGATTTAAAATGGACTGTCAGTTCTGCAGAACACTTCCAAAAGTGTCAAAAAAAATTACGCTGTCTATGAAAGCTGCATTCAGTGTTTCATGTATAAACCAGATCCTGAGTGCAACGTTCACTTTACCAAGGAAAACCTTGACGCTATTATGAAAGTTCTTCTACTGACTATTAATATCAGAGCTGTGAGCTTTTTCTGTCATTGCCTATTTTATTTATTCTAGTTGGTGATAATTCTGTCCAAAAATCCCCTAAATGCTGGAAGTGATTATATTACACCAGACAGGATGGTTGGCAGAGGGAGGGAGAAGAAGAGTAGAGAAGGGGGAAGGGAAGCTGTTTTTCCTTCAGAGGTTTAAGCACTTTATGTTCCTAAACTGCCTACTTGTTTATCACAAGACCACTTTTCTGTCTGAGCTGGGGATGTGATACCACACATGACAGATGGTTCTTCCAAACCTATCACGTTTACTTCAGTTATTTATGCAAGACCGAGGAAAAAGAGAACTATGATAATAACTGTGCAAATTATTTAGTCAGGTATTAGGTCTGAGTGATAGTCCCTCATCCTTATTTGGGAAGTTTGATGGTTTATTTTAAGGGGGAAAAAAGATGACTAAATGTAATTTTTTTAAGCTAACAAGCCATGTAACTGCCTCATTCACATCACACTATTTAGAGTCTTTTACATTCTACACAAAATATAGGCATACAAGCATCACTTTGCCTCATGTGTGCAATAATATTTAATTGCCTTTATCTGTTTATTTATAGGGAACATATGCCAAACCACCACTAGCATATCCAATAATAATTAATAATCCAAAATGTTATACTGTAGTCTGTCAGGAATTTAGTATTGAGGTGAAGGTATCAGGTGACAAAGGGACATATCTAATCTCCTTTATGTGTAGAATGGAGATACTGAAGACAAAGAATGTTGGAGTGGGTAGAGATCATCATTCCACCCCTCTTCCACTGGGATTCCCCACTGACAGATCTCAAAGTAGCCCTCAGTTAGGAAGTTTATGGGATGGCCAGGAGTCTTAGTTTTAACCAGCAGGCCTGGTCAAAAAGAGATCCTGGCACCTCCACTCAGCACTACAGACTAAACCTTTAGAAGTCTGTTTGGTGGCACAACCGGGCTGATGCAGTCTCCCTTCCTGCCTTGGCTCTGGGAAACAATGGCATGTCCCCCTTCCAACTCCTATGCACAGGGGAAGCAAGGGGGCTCTGCATGCTTCCCCTGTCCAAAGTATTAGTTCTGCTTTGTCATTGGCCAGAAACAGGCGATGATAGGAGCGATGGAGACAGTTTGTGGACAGGGCAACATGCAGAACTGCTTGGGCACATCTCTGCCTAGGGACTGGAGGCGGGACACATCACATGTAGAAGCTGTTTGAGGTAAACACTGCCCAGAGCCTGCTCCCTGATCCCTCTCATGCCCCAACATTCTGCTCCAGCCCAGCAACACTCATGTACAGCATAGCCCTCATTCTCAGCCCCATCCCAGAAACTGCACCCGCAGCTGGACCAATCAACCTCCCCTTACTCCAACCTGGGAAAAATAAGCAAGTAAGGGTAAGGCTAGCAAGTGATAGTGTTATGCTTAAACAAAGCACACAAGATCTTTTATAGGGCAAAAAGCATTACGGGCATTTATTGAGAATACAACAGTTGCATATGCTTTTCAATCACACACACAGTCCCGTCAGACAATGTTATAGTTACCAGTCCAGAATCTGTATCAGAATCTGTATCAATCTAGTGGCCAGTTAGATTGATCACAAAGGGAGAGCGGGGCCTTTCGTTGGTTCTGATCCGATGCTCATCTGGAGTCGGTGACAAGACGAACCCAAAGTTCCATAGCAAGGCACCCTGCTTTTAGAATCCTTTTCTTTGTTGAAATATATGGATTCCGCTGCATCAGTCTGCGACCAGCGTGTTATCTTGTTGATGTCAATCATTCCCAAAACATTTCTAAAGCTCATCCTGTAATCAATCATCTTTTAAGGGTTCTTGCTTCACTTTAAAGTGGTCAATCTGCCAACCTGATCACTCCGTGGCAACGGGTACGCACTGGTGGGGACTGATGATTCTTCTGACGCCAAACAGTCTGTTTTCACCCACGCTCAGTCCTCCTTCTTTGGCCATCTGGTCCTGAGCAATAACCTTTGCACCTTTATCTCGAAGCACACATACCACTTCCACACAAATAATCTTTTACAAGGCCTTTCTAAGAAAAGCATAACTTTAGTACCTCATATTGGGCAAAGCAAGAGGCATTGTAAGTCACACAATTAAAACTACAGCCTTCAACATCCCTCTAGTCTCATTAACAGACAATACCAAAACTATTTCCTTCCTTACTAAAGTCACTAAACCTTCCTTCAAAAAGGCTTAGTTTAAATGTAATATGTTACCTTACATTGCTACATCATTAAACCTAAAAATACAAATACAAAAAAGCATAAAACTTTCAATCCTAACAGGATGAGTGGGAGGCATAGCACCAAGGAGAAGATGCAGGGTAAGGATGCTCAGTTTTGTGCAAGTTGGCAACCCTGCCTATTTACGATGTGCTCTCTATTGATGTTTAGAGGTTCTTTGATTTGTGGGGGAAGAAGTGTGATGTGGTACTAGGTCAGACATCTTACAAAAAACTAAAGATACATCTATGATTCCAACTGGAAAGCATCCACTAGTTGGATGGCTACTCTTTAGTATGTTAGCTCCTATCAACTGGTCCCATAACAGCATTTTCACTATTTTGCCCAGGATTGATGTCAGGTTACCTAGCCTATTTAGTGCCTGGGTCATCTCACTTGGCCTTTTTTGACTACGGCTACCACAAAATAACTGGAGTATTAATGAATTTCTATATTTCACCTCAGGCTAAATACACAGCATAGAATGTGGTCCTGAAAACAAATAACTTCAGGAGGATCTTTTCCTTAGATAATACTCAGAATCAGTATTTGAAGACAGTGGAAAGTATTCATAAAGTTTTAGGTGAAAATTCTTCACTAGTGGGAACATACCTTAGGAAAAATCTCAAAAATGGTATGGAAGTCCGTTATTTTGACCCTATTTCTTTAGGCATTTGTAGACTTGCGGCTTACAGAGAAGAGCTAAACCCTGCTACAGTTTACTATTGTTTAGGGGGCAATTACACAGGCAATTGTCCTTTATTTCAGTTCTTTAAAAACAGTTCTTTAAAAAGAATTCTAATGTGGTGGTGTTGTCAGTAATGATATATAGTAATGAGTTTCCTTTCGTGTACAGATTTTACTGAATTGCTCCTTTCATAAAGTTACATGACAAGGAAGCATGATCGAAGAGACATAGTGGTTTTTGCAGACTAAGACTTCTAAGGGAGTCTGCACCACCACCTGAAGTTTTTGGAGGGCCACAAAGAAAGAAAAAAAGTGAAAACTATTCATTTAAGAAATAGCACAGTATGGGTGTTTGTTTGGGGGAGGGAGGTATTGACATCTAAATCAAATAAACCTTGAAAATGAAGTTCAGAGAGTTCTGTATACTAGATATAACTCCTTATAAAAAAGCATATTTTAAGGAGTCACAATGGTAATGTTTCCCAATGTATTTTAATGTGATATTACTACAATTAAGTATGCTGACAAACATTTAGTATATACTAGCAAGGTCTTCATGAATTAATTAATGCTCAACATATTAATGTGCTTTAGGAATCACATCCTGATAGTCCACAATAGTGCTGTGTAGATAAGTTCTTATGCAATGATTTTTTTTTTAAACTGGGAGTGTTTTATCATTTAAAGCCTAATAGTCAGAAGCCTGACATACAATTCCAGCATTCACAGTGACTAAAGTTTTCAAAAGCCTGGAGTACGCCTCTTCAATCTGAAAGAATTTTAATGAATAGCCCAGTATTTAAAGGTGTCCAGCATATCCATCAGTTCCTATTAACTTGCATTTTTCATGCAAGTTGAACCACTCTGGTCTGGCAACATCCATGGTCTGCCATGATTTTAGTTAGTCAGATGGCCACACCCATGATAAATGGTTAAGTTTCCTGCCATCTCAAAGTTTGTGTACAGCCACCAGCCCTGGTTCTCAGAGTTTTATGCTGTTACTTAACTCTAATTTACTCGTAAGCGTCTAAGAGCCCAGCAAGCAATGGAAGTGTTGGTAATGTGGCTAGGTAATATGGACATCCCATAGTTTGGCTAATTTTCTGGTTTGGCACCTGTTAGGTCCCAAGGGTGCTGGGCAAGGGAGGCTCAACCTGTAGTATTAAGTTTGCTACCTACTGCACACAGGTTTTATATTTCTTGAAGCAAGAAATACTGGAAATTTGAACCTTCATGCTACTAATGTGAATTACCATGTGGCACAGAAAGTGTGGGATCGGATTTCATCTTCTATTGCCTGTCTTTTCATTCTAAAATGTGATTGTTCCCTGAATGTCCTTCCATGGCATTATTATTTAAACATTACTTAATAGCAAGCTGCTATTGCTGTTCTAAGCTTCATAAGCACTAGCAATGCTATCTTCGTATAGAAAAATATTTGCTTCACTTGACAGCTAAGTGATTTGAATGGGAGTTAGGTACCTGGATGGATACCCAACACTACCTTGTATTTATGAGTTCAAAAGGTGGGAAAACAGCTAGAGTCCTGTGTGTAGAAAAGTAGAATGTGTGAAGAGTCTACATGCCTTGTGCAGATTTCCGTGCCGTGTGCACATAATTGGTGCCATGTGCACAACCACAGTGCTGTGAATTTTGGTGTTCAAGTGCTCAGATATTTAGATTGAAAGTAACTTGTCTAAGATCATAGAGGAAGGCTTTTGCACACATGAAGATGAATAGAAACATTTATTCTTTTATTCTGATTTCTCGAAGAAGGTTGGTGGCAATTAGATGTTGTTAAGACATAGTTGGTAAAAAAAAAAAAATCAAAATGGAGTCAGGGTTTTGAAAGGGAATTCAGAATGGAACCCATCATGAGTGACAGATTTTGCCACCAAAACAGCTTTGCACACAGCACGGAAATCTGTACAAGGCATGTAGACTTTGTAGACATTCTACTTTTCTGCACACAGGACTCTAGCTGTTTTCCTGCCTTTGAACTCATAAATACACTGATTCCTGAGAGGATTGGGTTGGCAGTTCTTCATTACACTGTGGAAGAGATCGCTTGCTGTACCTGGGAGCCATGGTGAAGGCCGGGACCATCTCAAGTTACAGACCAGGCCTCATCCCACAGCCACCACCAGGGTGTTTGGACCCACTGTTGTGGCAATTGTCCAACACAGGGAGTCCATAGCTACCTGTGTCACATGTCATTGGCAAAGGCCCTCAGCAGTACCAGAACAGCTTCATGAATACTGAGCAGCTTTGTAATCCATCGCGAAGGCAAAGATTAAGCAAAGACAGAACTGTTCATTTACCTTGCCAACTCACCAGCTCTAACATTGTTGAGGTTTATACGCCTAAGGACTCCTCAGAGTTCCTCCCCTACAGCTGTCCATAGCCACAGGGTAGAAGGTCCTGAGCACCTGTTCCGTCAGACCGCTGACTGAGTACAGTATTCTACTGTTAGCAAAGATCACCATTATATTATAACAGAGGGAGATGGGCTGGAATTGTTCAGTATTGATTTATTGTTATTGATTGTAATCTTTCACCTGTTGTGTTATACAATATATTTGTTAAATTTGAAAGTGAGTCTGTGTTTATTTGAAGCTGTAAAATCTGCCGGTGATTAGATACGGCAGATTCCAGAGCGAACCCTCTTCTGAAACAAAGGCATTATACCACCATTCCACATCAGGCCCTATCTATTCTGTTAGTGTGACTTTGCTAACAATGTCTAACTGTGAATGCTAGTTAAAATAAAGTAGGATGAGAGGTTAAAAATAAGGAAAGAACAAGTTAAATTTCAACATGGATTTGAGAAGAACAAAGCATGTCAAAAAATGCTATCAGGTTGGTTTGAGAGGTTAACAACCCTCGTGGATAATGCAGAAGCAGTAGCTGTTGCATATATTTATGTTAGTAAAGCTTTTGATACAATGTTGCATGACCAAAAACACAAAAACTAGGGAAATGCAACAGAGATGGAGTAACTATAAGGTGAGTGCAAAACTGATTTGAAAACTACTTTCATAGAGTAGTTATCAATGGTTCAGTATCATGCTGGAAGGGCATAATAAGTGGGATTCCCCTCTGATCAGTTCTAGGTGTGGTTCTGTATAAAACCTTCAGTGATTTTTAAATAATGGCATAAAGTGTCCTCATACAAAGCTTGTGTGCAGTACCAAGCTACCAAGATGGGAAGGCTTCAAAGTGCTTTGGAGGATAGGATTACAATTCAAAATTATCTGGAAATAAGTCTAACAAAATAAGATGAAACTGAACAACAACAAATTCAATGTACTAGGAAGGAACAATCAGTTGAACTAATACAAAAGGGACATGTTTCAGAGAGGTAACTGTGTTGGTCTGTTTCAGCAAACAAGGAGTCTGATGGCACTTTAATAAACATATCATATTAGGGCATAAGATTTTGTGGGCTAAAACTCACTTCCTCCTGGCTGTGTCTAGACTGGCAAGTTTTTCTGGAAAAGCTTGCCAGCTGTCTACATTGGCCACTTGAATTTCCGCAAGAACACTGACGATCTCATGTAAGAAATCAGTGCTTCTTGCAGAAATACTATGCTGCTCCCGTTTGGGCAAAAGTCCTATCCTCCAAAGCTTTTGCGCAAAAGGGCCAGTGTAGACAGCTCAGATTTGTTTTGCTCAAAAAAGCCCCGATTGCGAAAATGGCGATGGGGCTTTTTTGCACAAAAGCACGTCTAGATTGGCATGGACGCTTTTCTGCAAAAAGCGTCCGTGCCAATCTAGACGCTCTTTTCCGCAAATGCTTTTAACGGAAAACTTTCCCGTTAAAAGCATTTGCGGAAAATCATGCCAGTCTAGACGTAGCCCAGATGAAGAGAAAAAAGGATACAGAGATCACACTATCACAATAGCAACAATTAAATCAGAATGGCTGGGGCTCATCTCCAATGTGGTGAGCAAGTGATTATATTTGTACTTGAATGGGAAATTACCTACTGTAATGCAAGAACCACTCCATATGTCTATTTAGACCTCAATTCATGGTGTCACGTTTTCATATGAATTCCATCTCAGTGGTTTGTTGCAAGCTGACATTCAGGGAAAAAACACATACACAAAAAAACCCACTGACTACAAGTCCAAAACCGTATGTCCAGGGAGGTTAAAGTGCTCCCCCACTGTCTTTATGTTGCCATTCTTAATGTCTGATTTGCATCCATTTATTTTGTGTGGAGAGAAAAATATGGGCTGTCCAATATAGATTGCAGCAGACATTGTTGGCACATGATTCCATATATTACATTAATAAATGTGCATGTGAATAAGCCTTTTATGGTACAGGCTGGACCTCTCTGGTCCAGCATCATCAGGGACCAGGCCTGGCCCTAGGGCAAAGCAAGCAGGGCAAACGCCTTGGGCCCCATGCTTTTAGGTCCCCATGCTGCTGAGTACTCACTAGCCGGGCATGGGGCCTCGCTCCCAGTGTCCTGCCATGGGCCCCGCAAACCCTTTGGCCGGGCCTGTTCCTGAACAAGAGAATTTGCTGGACCAGAGGAGGTCTCCTGCCACTGGTCCCCAATCCCATCACCCGCTGCTGGCAGGCTTCCCTAGCAGACAACCCTTCTTTCCCTCCTCACCCCCACCAGGCTGGCCTGGACCAGAGACTCCTGGATTTTGGAGGTACAATCTGTATAACAGATTGATTAGATCCTGGGATGGCATCACTAGGAGTATGTCTACACTAGCCCCCTAGTTCAAACTAGAGTGGCTAATTTAGGCATTCAAACTTGCAAATGAAGCCCAGGATTTAAATATCCTGGGATTCATTTGCATGTTCCCAGGCGGGTGCCATTTTTAAATCCCTAGTTCAAACTGACTGCCAAGGGCTACACCTGGCAGTCAGTTAATCCAAACTAAAGACGTAGTTCGGATTAACTTCTGACTGCCACGTGCAGTCAGTTCGAACTAAGGGGATTTAAAAATGGCACCCGCTCAGGAACATGCAAATGAAGCCTGGGATGTTTAAAATAAAGTGTAGACATACCCTAGGATGGATGTGTGGACAGAGCTGGCAATGGGGTTTGTTGCAGGATAGGTTTCTAGGTTAGTGTTTCTGTTGAAGGATGTAGAGTTGGTGGTGAATATTTCTCAGATTGGGAGCAGTCAGTAAGTGAGGACTAGCCTTCCTGCCAAGGTCTGAGAGAGTGAGGGATCATCATCTATGATAGGGTGTAGATCCTGGATGATGTGTAGGAGAGGTTTTACCTGGGGACTGTAGGTAAAGGCTAATGGTATCTGCTGCTGGGTATGTCCTGTAGTAGGCGACTTCTAGCTATCTGCCTGACTTTATTAATCCATTATTTTACGTCTCCAGGTGGCTTTTGTAGTTTTAACAATGCTTGATAGGTTGTGAAATTTCTACCTTTGAAGATTAAGAGCAAGTTACACAAACACCTGTCAAGGATCATCTAAATGGTTCTTAATCCTACCATGAGTGCGTGGGACTGGACTAGTTGCTCTCTTCATATCCCTCCTAGTCCTATGATTCTATGAGGAATAGACTAGTTTCTTAACACCAATATTTGTCCATAAGAGTCCTTTCATTGTCCATAAAGGATTTCCAAGGTTAAGTTAACATTTCCATAGTTATGAATGGCCTCATGTTGCATTGTCTTCACTAAGCTATTCAGTCTTCTGTTCAAGTCTTTGACCTAACACTGTCTCACTATTCTTGAGCCTCAATCTTGATCTGTTGTTGGCAAATAGAATGTTTGTCAATAGGTGTCTGTATTTATAGGTCACTGTTGTCATAATAAGCAGAACTTCAAAGAATGTTACTAGAGTATGGTAAGGTGACGTTCTATAAAATGAAAACATCTTATGAAGTCCAAGTATTCACTGTATTGATTGCAAAGTAGAGGGCATTTTTATACTTTTGTTCCCTTTTGTGAGCTATGTATTAGTGTTTTAAAGTTGCTGTATGATTTCTCTTGTAGATGTCTGAGAGCTTGAAAAAGCCTTTTTTGTATGTCAAAGCTTACCACAGTAGTGCTTTCTTTAAAGCAATTCAATAATTCCAAATTGAATGGTACCAGCAGCAAACCATTGTGTAATTCCAATCCATCATTTTTATGAAAACACTGACTTTCTACACAATGGGAAACTTGTAGATTCTGAATATATTCAGGATTTAGGTCTGAAGTCAATTATTTAAGCAAAGAAGCCAGCCCTAGCAAAAGGATTAAGCATGCTAGGAGAAACTGAGGTTTTCCCTATGGGTTAGAGATTAAAATAAGGACAGGATGAGGGCAGGTAAGAAAGGGAGAAAAAAATGTATACATAAGTGCTAATTACTCCAAATGGAAAGAGGACGAGGCATTTACAAGTGGGAACGATAGAGGAAAGATGTGCACTTTTAAATACTGACTAAAGGCTGTTCTGGAACAGAGAGGAACAGCTAGAATAGGAAAAATAAAAATGGTTACATCTTTAACTGATATGACTAAAGGTAGACCTAGATTGTCAAGTGTTTGTTCAGAATCCAAAATTGGGGCCTGATTGTCAAGACAGCTTTGCTCCCATTTAAGCATTCGAATGAAGGCCAGGTGTTCAAATCTCTTCTTCACCAAGTAGCAATGTTAAGTATGGTCAAATTTTCTTTTGAAACACAAGCATGCATTTGGGTGCCTGAACAGGACTTGAACTCTTCTGAAAGAGGGAAAAAAAAAAATCACTGAAGGAGCTAGTCACAAACAAGGTCAACTGCTTTTCAGGAGACCTTTGTGGCCAGTAGTGGCTTTGCAGCTCTTTCCCTGGATTCCCTTCTTAGACATCACCAATACACGGGAGATGGTCACAAGTCCAATAAGAACAACTCTATGTGATCTGGTTTGTTAACATGAAATTCAGTGCAATTTCCTCCTCCAGTCATAAGCTTGCCACTGCCCCAACTTCAAGTGTTTTCTTACTCTTCTGAACCAACTGGAAAGAGACACAACCTCAGACTATCCACTTTGCCTTCTCCATCAAAAAGGAAAAAGTTCTACATGGGATTTTTTCCTTGGCCATGATGGTCTTCCTCTGGGACCATGGTAGGAGTCTGTTCCTAGTGCTGTGCTCTGCAGGTCCCCTCTTGGCTGTAACAGGCCTTTGTGGGAGCAGAGGTAGCAGTATACCTACCCAGATACATAACTGTTTTGCCTCCCCACATGGAGAGAATTAAGTTACATGAGAAGGTTGTGTCACAAACTGAGACCCATGTCCCTTCACAAAAGCCACCTGCCCTATGGCATGAAATCTTAGGCTAGAAATTACACATGTTAATGGAGACTCACAATAGATATCCACACTAGAATTCCATTGGGCAGGGGTGGGAATGTGGAGGAAGGGGAAAAAAGAAAGTGCTAGAATAAATTATGGAACTTTGAAATAAATCACTTTGCAGTGATATCCCATTATGGCTCAGATACAGGATCAAGGCATCAAAAGAATAGGGCTAAGTTTTTTGCTGGTCTAACAGACAAAACTCCATTTAAGCTGTGCATAATTACATCACCCTAGAGAATTTAGGCTTACGGATTAATATCTTGTAGAGGGGTGTTAAAGCAACAGCAAACAATGGGCCTGATGCACATACAGGCCCAATTCTGTATTGAATTATGGTATGGACAACCTGATAACGGGCTCGGGTAGCCTGAGAAAACTTCTGGTGTACACCTTTTGGTTCAGTTAACAAGCTGCTGGGAGCTGTTCCAGTGGGAGTCTCAGAACTAAGGAGACGGCCATTGGGCTGCCTATTTTTATTTAATTGGACCCTCTTTTACCTATACAGGAACCTGCAGCTCCTTCTGTTGCACTGCTTAGAAAGAGCCCATGGCAGTTAATCTCCCTCCAGAGTAGCGTTCATGTTAACCTCTGCACTTGACCAAATTAAGTAAAAAATACCATGAGTTCTCCTTTGCTGGTCTGTGTAAAAAACCCCTATTTCTTTAAAGCCACATGGGTTAAATCTAGCCTTTAAGGCAGCTTGCTCATGTTCCATTTGATACAAAGCCATTTTTAAAGCTAGCACTCGCAGAAAAGGATTCCCAATGCATAGGGTGATCCTGTGTGTGCATAAAGTAGCTGCTGCAACAGCTACTACACTGTCACCTCTCATAACCCAGGAGTAAGCCCGGGAAAAAGGTTTGTGGTCAAAACCAACAGTCCCATGCCCAATTCAGTAGTTGTCAGATGGTATAACACTGAGCATCATTCATGTTAGAATATTTCATTCCAGGGATTTGGTCAGCCAGCAACACCTAAAGAACGGGAGAGTATAGCAGAGACTAAGTCACATTTAGCTCCTTCCACTTAACCATTTATACTTGTGTCGAGTCAGTCTGGACCACTTGAGCCAGGAGATAACCTAGGCATAAGCAGCCAGGGCACCTTTGAATTGCCAGAACAATTTCCTCTTCCTCACCCCTGTGGATGGGCCTGGAGAAGAGTATTCAAAATATGTATCCTATCAGCTAAGTAGCTGTATTTTAAAATACAGCTGCCGTCTTTCAAGGCATTCACAGTACTCACTCAATTCATCGTTCTACATTTCTAATTACATCAAGTTTTAGATCAAGTAGTGGTATTTTTTATTCTTCTATAGAGCTGGCTGAAATACTGCAAGTATTTTTTTGTACTTCAAAGTAATTATGTAATTAGTATCAAAATGTTTAGAAATTGACCAATTTAGCAATTAAATGCAATTTAAACTGAAAAAGTAACTCTTTCCCAAGATTGCTAGCACTCTGAAACCTATAGACTCTCACTCAAAAGGCATGCTCCCACCTTTCTGAAAAGAGGGGTTCGGCTTTTTTTGTTTAGATCAGGCTATAAAGAGAAACACACACAAACATGTTTCAGAATCTTGGAAAATTCAGTAGTGACTCCATACATTTTTCAAATAGACTAAAACCCCCAGCAGTGCCCAATATTTTAGTGCTTCATAGAATTGCATATTTTCAATTTAAACAGTGCATAAACAATATTGAGGAAGTAGACCCAATGATTAATTTAGTGTTGATTACAATCTCTTGGAGATAGTGACTATGACTTGACAAAAAAATCCACACAAAATCCACACAAACAGAACAAGCATCATGATCTACTCTAGGGCAATCAATAAATAAATTCCATTATTTTCTTCAAACACAAGAGTAAGGAGTTTCCACTGTATGTGTTTAAAAAAAAAAAAAAAAAAGCTCATGTTTATGAGTAACTAAGTAGTTTGAATACAGCTGTTCAAGTTTTAGAAAGGCTTCTTCCCTCCCACCTGTAAATTACCTCCCACAGCTTCCAAACTTTAACAATAATTATTCTGACATTTAGTGTTTGTAAAAGACTGATCATTTCAGTTATTTAATCTCTGCTGAAGCTATGTCCTTTTACTTAAAGACATGGATGGCAATATAGATGGACAAAGTGGCTAGAATGAAATGAAACCCAAGATTCCATTACCAATTTATAGGGCTCACTAAGCCCAATAAAAATAAAAAACAACAACCTCCCCCATACTTAAGTCAGAGGTTTGGGCTATTTTGTGACAGCTTTAAAACAGTGTGGTTGTTGCCAGGGTCAGAAGGAGTGGTGCTCAAGTGTCATACCACAAGAATAATTGTTCTTAGAGTTTCTGACTCAGCTGAAGCCATGTGGGACCAAAAGGAAAATAAATAAATGCAAGCAAGGCTATTTGTGAGATTTCTCACAGCCCAGTGGTGTAAGGTAAGACTTGGTAGATCTGAATAAACCTGCACAGCTTTTTTTTGGGTGGGAGGAGGGGGGCGCATTTGGCCTTCACTTGTGCACTTTCAATAACATACATTGATAATATTTTAATACAATAATTATCCATTTAAGGAAGGATCTCCATCTCTGAAGAGTCTCTGTGAGGAAGTACTATAACCAGGAACTATATCTTTGGCAGAATAGCATGTGCCCAGCAAGGAAAAGGTAACATAGCAAACTCACCAGATTGAGTCTTCTTACAGATGGATGGAGCATTGGAGCAACTCGTCCTCAGGCCTCCCCAACAGATGGTTTGCTGTGGGACAATCAAGCTCTTCTCAACTCCCATTTCTAACCAGCCTATTCATAATCTTACCTTTTCCAGAGAGATGTAGAGAGTCACAGACATGAAGTATTATGATCTACATCAGGCCATACTCAAGCCCCCAGGGTCTGTGTTTTAATAGCTGACATGCTCCATGCAAACCCTTAATACTTCTTACCTCCACCTGTCCACTAGCACTTTTCCTAGGACCACAACCTACAGCATGCACACTCAGAAGTCCCACTCCTTTCTGGGACTTCTTGACACTTTGTTGCTGATGAGCTTCCTCATTATCAAAATAGTTCACAGCCACCTAGACACTTTTCTTCCTGAAACCCCTTCACCCCCCAGGCTAGATGAATCCTAATTCAACTTTTTTCCCCTCCTTTCAAGTCTCCTTAGTGGTCCCTCAGTCCTTTTATTACCAGTAGCTATACCTCTCAACCATTCCACACTGTTGTATTGCTTTCTCTTGTATACCCCTAAGTTTCACCTCACCTGTTTACAAAATAGACATAAAAAGACAAAGCACAGTTACTGAAAAAGTGCTTCCTATCTCATGTTTATCATATAATTATAAATCAATTCAAATATAAAAACTGTATTGACAGTTCAGTTTATAGATCAGTATGAGCAAATCCATGACTCTAGAAAATTTCAGTTTGTACTGATTTGCTATTGCTTTTCCTGTAATCTGCTTTTTAAAAAATAAGTAAATTTCTAGATGAGTTGATTACATGCCTAGTTGAGAACCACTGCTTTATATGAAACACTCAGCCTGGTTCTCTTCAGCTGGGTCTAATAATTAATTACCTGTCTCCCTTACAGGTGCCACAAAATGGGCTACTTGGGCTTTCCAAAATTCTGACACTGCTAATATAGTGTTTATTCGCCCCCATAACAAGAGGGAGGGAGAGGGAGAGGGAGAGAGAGCGAGCAAGAGAGGATCAATTCATTCCTATACATAAAGTCCTCACAAAGTATATGTACTAAATGAGGCAGGAGTCCCATAGAACAAATAGTATGTGATCATGTAATTTAAGGGGGACAAATGAAAATTACATGGGGAACCTTAACACTTGCATTTCCTAATTTTGAGCCTTTGATTTTCCCTCCTCAAGAATATTAATTTAATCTAGGATTTTGTTGTATATATCAGTGTGTGTGTGTGTGTGGTGGGGTCTATAATCATATGTTGCCTATTAACTTCATAGGGTTTTAGAAAAATAAATGTTATTTTCAACCTTGATACTAATCAGTTTCTATACCAGCAATTTACATTTTCATTGTGGAACAAAAAGTATACACATAAAGAAGAAAGTGTTATTGACAATTATATGCTCTGAGATGTGAAAGAGAACTCCCTGATACAGGGCTTTCAAGATATGACAACTTAAATAAGTGAGATTTCAGACACCTAGTGGATTTTAACTGTCATATTGAAACACATCATAAAACCCTTCATTACAGGAATAAAATGTTTTAAAAACCTTCCTGAGAATTAATTCAAATGAGTGATATGTGGCAGGCCTCTTGATTACTCATGGTTATTAAAAATCCTCAGGCGCTTTCTGTAAGATCAAGGATGCTAACCCTTTGTGTCCTGGCTAAGTTCCAGCTTCGGTAAATAAATTTTGCCTGCTGTTCTTAAATTCCCTGTGTAGTTTGATAAGCTGTTCTTCTCATCTCTCCAAAATACAACATTTCCACCTCAGAGATGAATGTGTTTCAGTGGCAAAATTAATAATAATAATAAATAATAATTAATATAATCATCTCTCAGTATTACATGATTGGCATTAGCTGTAAAACACACAGTTATCTGAGTATGGAAAGAAGAAAGCTATCATCTAAAATTTATTCCCCACAAGCCACTAATAAATCCTGGTCACAAACTAACTCTGTAGTTTTGAGTAGTCAGGAGTTTTTTTAACCTTTTTTTAACCTTTCTACAGAAGTCCTGCATTTTAGGAGTTCAAATGCACTTGTTCTTCCTTGACTTTCCTTATAATTCTTGTAGGGATGATAAACTCTGTCTCCTGGAGGTAACATATTCTTGAGCTGTACATTCAAAATTTTAAGGATTGCTCTAAGACAGGGATGGTCAATAAAATGGTAGTGGTTCACCAGGGTTAGCCCCTGACAGGCCACTGTCAATATGGGCGTACCTGATGTGTCTGCAGGTATGGGCGATTGTATCTCCCAGTGGCCACAGCTCACCATTCCAGGCCAATTGGAGCTGCAGAAAACTGTGTGGACCAGGACACCTCTTATCTCCCTGGTATCATCCAAAGTCACCTCTGAATTTGGCCCATCCTGTTAACAAAGAGACATTGCTTAAGAAAGAAAGTGGAACTTGAGGCTTGTCAGCACTCTACAAGTATTGCACTGTATGACTGCCAAGGTTTCTCTTCTTTCAGTTTGCGGCATAGGCAGCTGGCACTGATGTGCAGTTCTCCTGTGCTGAGGAGAGCAGATGGAATGAATTACATATTTCAGCAGTCCTTGACATCACATCAAACACCTTGGCTTTTTAGTTTAAGATCTCCTGGGACTCTTGGTTTTTTTTTCCAGCATTCACCATCCAAATAAAAGTCATATGCAGTTATTTCCTTCTTTATTGGCCAATATAGCAGAGCCATATGCTGTAGATTTGCAAGTCTTACATAGCCAACGAGTGCAACAGCAGCAAAGAGAAATATACTGCATTATACCCTCCAGCTCAGAAAAGGCAGAAATCACAGAGCAAAGTACTATATGTTACCTCTGAAATAGGAGTGCACCCTATATGGGATAGGATCATCTATTTTGCCTTTTCCTTAGCAGGAATGATGTTTTAAACACTGTTCAAATCATTCCTAAATAAAAAGCTTCGTGTTGAACCACAAGCAAGTATTTAATATTGCTTACATGGACTGCAAAATTATAATTGTTTTAGATAAGTTTGTTTTCAGGCAGAAAACTGATTTTTGACATTTTTTTTTCTGTGGCATAATTCTGGTGATCTATCCATTTACTTAGATTTCTTTTTAGAGGGTGTCTTTCCCGGAGTGCATGCACATACATTAATTCCAGGCTTTTAAAAAGAGACCCTTCCAATGTTTCCTTTCAGCTGCTCATTTCTCACTCCCCTTTTACTCACGACCAAGAAGAACAGATGATCTTTAAAGACCATCTTCTGAGGGTCAACACGTAGAGGTTCTGTCAAACTGCAGCAAGAAGTGGTTTCTAATGGAAAATAATTATTACTGACAAAAAACCCTTCTAGCCTTCTCTTAATGAGAGGGATGTCAACTCATGAGCTTCAGCTCCACTGAGATTATGTCTAGGCAAACAGGACTTTTGGTGAGTTTGCTCGTGGTTCAGGCTGGAGAAATAATATTTTAACCCAATCCCCTGAAAGAATGCCAAATTAAATTGGGTGCCTGGCCTTCCCATTTTCAGTTTTTGGGCCCTTTGTCATTCTCAAGGGACAATAAGTTGTCAAATAATGAGTCTGCTTTCACATTTTTATGGGATCTCTTTTTCTCTGAGTTTCGGTGGATCAAGCATAACTACTTTGTCGTAACCTTGATTTCCTCTTCTTTTTTCAGAGGTCTGATCAATGTTTGCTGTTTTGCTATTTTGAGATAATGAATACCTTCTGAAATGTGTTAATCTATATCAGTTCTATTTTCTCATATAGTTTTCAGCTGGAAATTCTGCATGTGAAAGTAACTTTGATCTTGGCCAGTTCAATATTCTTTTGAAAAGCATCACCCAGCAGATACTCATCACTGATGCCATCTCTTAAATGATCATGTTTAATTTTAGCTCTGTTTCTTTTAAATGTATTCATGACAGCTAATTATTCCTCCTTCTTTAAGGCTACTTTCTTACATTTAATTAGCAATTCTTTTTCTCAATTATCTCCAGTTTTGTTCATCAGCCTACTTTGCCTTTTTGTGTTATTTCATTCCAGATTTACAAAAGGACATTGGTCACATTTTAGGTGTAGTTGTTTTCCCTTCTCTGGGAGTGCTTTTTTTTGCTCTCCCCAAAACAATTATTTGCATTCCCCTTAATAAGAAGAATATTTAAAATGGTTTGACTCATTTTACCTCTTCTTATCTTTGTCCATCTCACATTAAAGTAAAGATAATGATCAACAAATTTCCAGTATCTATTTCTTGGCATGTGTGCTCATTGTTGAATGAGTTTCCCCAACTTCTGGGTACACTGTGCACTTTAAAGACTTCCTAGTGAATTGGGTAGCTATTTTGTCTCCTACAAGTCATTTATAATTGCTTCTCAGTTTTTATTTTTAGCAGCCTGTTACATGTGTGGTTATTCTATAGCACCCCTGCTAGGCCACGAGTGACACTCACTGAAAACTGAATGTGATCTTGGAATACATAAACAGGGGAAACTTAAGTAGGAACAGAGAGGTAATTTTACCTCTGTATTTGGTACTGATGAAACTGCTACTGGAATACTATATGCACTTCTGGCACTCACAGTTCAAGAAGAATGTTGATAAAACTAGATATGTTTCAGAGGTGAGCTATGAGAATGATTAAATGATTATAAAACACGCTTTACAGTGATAGTAGCAAGGAGCTCAATCTATTTAGATTAACAAAGAGAAGGTTATGGGATGACTTGGCTACTGTCTAAATATCTACATGGGGAATAAATATTTAATGATGGTCTCTTCAATCTAGCAGAGGTGGAAGTTGTAGCTAGATGAATTCAGACTTGATATTAAACTTTTACCAGCATAAATTGTTAAGGGTGAAAGTAATTAAAGTAATTAACCGAACAGTTAACCAAAGGTTAGGGTGGATTTTTTTACCAACAATTTTTAAATCAAGATTAGATGTTTTGCTAAAACATATGCTCTAGGAACTATACTACTTCAATAGTTCCATTATTAAAAGAGATTGGAGTGGCGGGCGGACCCGATCCTAAGTTTTGCAGCTTTGTTATTGACCATGAAACAGGTAAGCTGATGTTGGCCGACATTTGTTGGAGTGCTTTTTGGGGGCATCTCTATTAGAAGAACAGTATTATCACCACAGTCAAGATCTGAGAGCAAGAGATCACAAATATTAATGCCTATGAACCTGATGGAATGCTGAATTATGAAATCTGTTGCCCGACAAAAGAGTGGAAGGGTCAAGAGATAGTCCTACCTGACTCCAAATACTGATTTAATAAGTGCTGACATCCAATTACCCATATGTACATGGGCAATGGTTCTATTGTATAGCTCACTAATCATGTCCCAGCAGAGTTGTTGGGACACCTACACCCTTTAAGGCTTTCTACGGTACAACTTAGTCAACTGAATGACATATACGCTTAAGAATGACATATGCTATACACAGAGACTTCCTGAACTTGTGGTGTATCTCTGACAACAAGCTAATGTTGGCCTGTTCCTTGTATAGCCTGACTGTTGGGGGCAAAGCTTCCAATGTAGCATGGACTCCAAATGTACCAGCAAAACATGAGCAAACACCTTCCCTGAAATGGACAAGATGATTGGTTTGTAGCTCCTAGATTTGCTTCATGGTCCCTTCCCCTTATAAAGTGAGATTACAATACCACCCTTCCAGGTGGTAGAGAAGATTCCCGTTCTCCATACTAGGTGAAAGATGGCCTGGTTGAAGTGGTCCCTAGCTTTTCCTATTTGTGTTATGTATATTTCCTCCAAATCTCTCATGGAGGTTCTTCACCAGACTGGCCTGGCAGCATCTGCCATGGGTTATTTATGACACACATGGAATCAACATCATCTCAGCATGACAAAGACATTCAGGATCTATTTCAACTCTTCATATTGCTGTATAGTTGTGGACGCCATATCATTCAGACTGGGTAAAGCTGCAGGCTTTTCACACACAATTCCAGCATTGTATATGAACCAACATCAGTCATAATGCAAATATTTAGGGTTCCTACAGCCTACTGAAGCCATTGTCCACAGGAAGCATCTTATACTTTTTGGTTATGCTGCAAGCTGTTCTGGTGAATCCCATTCTCCAGGTGGCTTGTAACATCCGGAACAAAATTCTACCAAGAGAAGAGTAGAAGCAACTAAGAGGCAGATCCTCTATTACATGAGTGCACAAAGTCTGGACTGACAATCCTTTATGATACTACAGAGACAAACCAAATGGCGAAGAACATAAATGGTTATTCACCTAAGTGTTGATGAAGAAGATGGAATTTTCTGAGTTCAGACTAAGTGATAACAATGATCCTTTCTGAGCTTAGAATCTATTAATCCTTTGCCTCAGCTCATAAATTGTGGCACCAGTTCAAAGCAGGACAGTCTGAATCTCTTTTTGCTCCACTTCAAACCATGAAACTTCTGCTAGATTCTGTAGGCACCCAAACTCGTACAACATGTACATTTTCAGCTAATAAAAGAGAGATTTTATTTTTTCCCCAGTGGTGTGGTCCAGTCCTCCTTCTCCAACCATCCTTTCATTATGTATCCACAGTAGAACAGCTTCAATGAGAGGAATTTAAAGAACCCTGAAGCATATTCAGAAAGAGAAGGGACTTAGCATGCACCCCTCTTGTCAGCAGTACCCTGCCCACCATACTGGCTTCATGGATTGCATTCTTAAGATCCTGTTTTATTCCATTCATTCTACAGGGAATGTAAGCGCATAATTCAGCCTTATAGATCATAGTGCCATCCCTATGTCTTTCTAGGTGCCAAAAAGATACACACTGTAACATTGAGCCTCACAGCGCCCAAGTCCCTCTGTGTGTCCCACTTCTAAAGCTTAGATTTAGGTAAGGCTCAGAATCCTATTGCTTACATATTTTGTCCACTCTCTAAATTCAACTTTTTGCATTTGAGAATTATTATTTGCCCTTTTGTTTGTTATTGATATTGTCCTGCTGATATTCCTGTTACCTGACACTTGTGTTAAGCACATGCTAAGTCATTTGAAAGTGCTGTATCTTAACTATAATGTTTCATGCTCTGTTATTAGGCATATAAACCCATGGTATTTACTTTATTATTCCTTTCCCCACGTGCAATATTAAATAGAAAACTCTACAGTTCCTTTTTGGAGTTTCTTGGGGAATACTTAATGAAGTTTCACTTACTACTTTTTCAGTTTTAGCATGCCTTGAGGGCCACACTGAAGGCTTTCAGATGTGGAAAAAATGTCAAAATCTACAGGCCTTGTCTGTTACAGAACCTTCGAAGGGACTGCTATCAACACACATATGTTATTGTTATGTAATAATCAAACAACTTGCATCACCCCTTATATATTTTTATGACCAAAATAGTTGTATGCATTTTCACCTGGATATAAGCTTCAGAGCTAAAGCACTCATATGCCATAGAAGCATAGCTTCCACTAACTTTCAATACAGTTTAGGCTCCTAAGTCACTTAGGGTACATCTACACTGCATGGCTCTTTTGGAATAACAGAGGTATCCCAAAATAGCTACCCTGCGTCTACAGAAGATGCCCGTTATTTTTCAAAATAACGGGTGTGCTATTTTGGCATCCAAGTAATCCTTGTTCCATGGGGGTTAAAGGATGTCTGTGTAGATGTGCCAAATTTCAAAATAGCCTATTTCAAAATAGATTTGAAAGAAGAAACACAATTTACATAGAGAAAATTGAATATCTTATTTAGATTTTAGGGTGCTGTGTTGACTCACCCTTAAGCTATGGCTACACTAGCCACCCTAGTTCGAACTAGGGTGGCTAATGTAATCATTCGAACTTGCAAATGTTACTCCTACTGCAACGAGGAGTAACGGTAGTTCAAATTAAGAGTGTTAATTCGAACTACCTAGCCCGTGCCGCGTGTAGCTGCGGGCAGGTAGTTCGAGCTACCGGGCATTTAAAAATGGCAGTGCCTGGGAACATGTAAATGAAGCCTGGGATATTTAAATCCCAGGCTTCATTTGCAAGTTCGAATGACTACATTAGCCACCCTAGTTCGAACTAGCGTGGCTAGTGTAGCCATACCTTTAGATACCTGTTGAGTATTCTTATTGTAAAAATCTGTGAAATCTACTTTGTAGTACAAATGTGTTTCAACTTAAAATACTGAAGGAAAGATATTGTGAAATGTTATTAATTGGATTTTTCATATTCCACTATGATAATGGGTTTGTGGCTAAAGTAATATAAGTATTTTTGAGAATTTGGCCATGTTATTTAGATGCCTAAATGGGAGTTTGAGTCTTTTGAAAATCAGGCTCTTAATTTGTTGCAGTTTACATATGTTAACAAACTGATTTTCATTAACATACGTCAGAAATGTGTTCTGTAGTCTACAAATCTTTCTATAATTAAAATATTATATTTATAATTGCTCCTTTGGAAGGAGAGAGGAAGAAATGGGGTGGAGAGAGGAGAAAATACACATGCAAAAGGAAGAGCAGATATATAATCTGTCTTTTTTCAGTGCTGGTTAGACTCATGAAGTCTGACATAGACTTCAGCTGAGCCACATCAATTTCAAAGATTCCCTTTCTCGCAGATCTCAGAAGATGTGGCAGTGGAACAGCAGCTTTTGGAAAGGCAGAAAAGCTAGGCAAAGCTTGTTAAATTCCATATCCCTCTCCCATCCCCACACTTATTAGCCACTGATTGGGGCCTCACACAAAGTCCGATTCTTCCGGGGACTGTGAGTGGCAGAAAGATATATAACATATCTAAAAACAACAAGAGGGAACTATATGCCAGAAATATTGACCTCTCAGGATAGTGATGGAAAACAGACAACAATGGTCAAATCAAAATGAGACATTTTAAGGACATTCTCTAAAATAATTTGCAGTTATAATAGCGATGGTGCATTGGGAAATTATAGCTGTCAAATAAACTAATTGGTGATGATCACCGTATGACGGAGTGTAACTGTTAGACAATACTTGTCAGTGTGATCACAAACAACATCTGCAACAGTCACTTCCAGAGTTGGGAAAAGTACTGCAAAAATTGTTCCGTAAAATTAAGGTCAGAGTCTATCACAATGTACACAAATGGAATATCTGAAATAGGTTAAGACTTTTGGAATAAGGTCCATTTTCTTGTGGCAGTCCCAAACTGCTCTAGGGTCTCTTACACATACGAAATGCACTATGTTCAAATTTTGCTCCTGAGAAGGTGACAGCACTTGCAGGGGACCTTCATTTCACATCAAGGAGGAAAATAGCTTCCATCAATACAGGTATAAAATTTTGTAATTAGACCCAAAAGTCCTTCACTGAAATTCAGTGTAATGGATTCAGTCAAATCTATTCAACCCCAAAATTCCCACTGTGTTTCCTATAATCCTGATAAATTGCTTTGAAGTTCAGTATCCAGAGACAATACAGAACTTCTAACAGCTGTTGGAAAAATACTGCAGCCTCTTTGACATTTTTATTATAGTTGCTGCAGCCAAGGGTTACTGAAAATTGATGAGTTAGCTGGATTAGATGCTAATATGTGACTTGATATATTATTCATGAGAATGAGTCACAGACCTAATTAGAAACATGACATGAAAAGCTTTCGCGCCCACACTCTGGATTTTCCCTGACATGAAAGATTTGACATGTGAATAAATTTTCACTTACTGTGAGATAAAAGATAAATGACCTTTTACATTTAAATGTAGAGTATCATGTTAGAAATTCATGTCCTGACTTTTTCAAAGTTTGGAGAAGCCGCATAAGAACTAAATTTGATACGACCCTAAAAGATGGGGGGAAAGAACTTTACTTTTCTGAAGGACTTCTATCTCCTTCATAGTTCCTATCTAATGGAAGTAGTTGAAGACTGACAGGGGAGGTCAAAAAGGGCAGTTGCCCAGGTGCCCAGCAATTCAAAGGAATCTGGAGCTCCAAGCCACTGCTGCTGTACTGCAGCAGTCTCCAGAGCCCTGGGCCCTTTAAATTGCCACCGAAGTGCCATGACACATGCTCCAGGTGGCTCTGAGAGCTGGGGGAGGGTGCACTGCTGTCCAGACAACACTGAAGTCTGAATGCCCCCCGCCTCTCCCTTCTGCCAGGAGTGAAAAGCTGGACCCTCCCCCCCTCCTCACACACACACACCTTGCCCCGTAAAGTCTGTCAGCTGCCTTGATAGACCGACATGCACATTCATCACCTTTTCAGATTTCAATATGTATGTCAAGTTTCAAGAAGAAGGCATCTGAGATTAATCAATATGACTCACAGATTCCAAGACCACAAAGGACCAAGTGATCATTTATTCTGATCTTTTGTATAACACAAGCCATAGAACATCCCAAAATAATTCCTAGAGTAGAGTTTCTAGAAAAATAAAAACATCCAATCTTGATTTAAAAATGGTCAGTGATGGAGGATCCAACACACAGCACGAGGTAAGTTGTTCCAATGGTTACTTTCACTGACAAATTTACACTTGCTTTCCCATCTGAATTTATCTAGCCTTCAACTTTTGGGATTGTGTTATTCCTTTCTCTGCTAGATTGAAGATCCCATTATAAATATTTGTTTCTCATGTAGTTACTTATAGAAAGTAATCAAATCACCCCATAACCATTTCCAGCCATTGGTTTACATTGCAGCTTTCTCTACTTTATTAAAATTTGGTCTTTACATTGTCACTTACAGACTGTAAGCAAATCATCCCGTAACCTTCTTTGTTAAACTTAATACTAAAAACTCAGTAGCACCTGAATTTGTTGCCAACAGATGTAATAGACACAATAAAATTGTGATCATATTGTAAGGCAATAATTTGCGAACATTATGCATTGTGCCCAGCTGTTTTAAGTAGAATAACATTAAGTTTATGCATCATTTAGTGATACCCACACAAAGTGGTAAGTAGCCCCATTTTTGCATATGAATGAAGAGACTTGTCCTTGAACTATATGAAACCTGAGATAATCACTTTCAACCATAAGTATCTGCATGACTATCTGTAAGATGTTTCAATTTTCTAAACTTAATTGATGATTAAACTAGTTTTAGTGCATCGTTCGTTAACAGTTTGGCCAGAAGTACTGTTTTAGGAAAATTAGCAACATTAGGTTCAGACAACAGCAGAAAGGAGCTTCCATTCACTTAATGATAATGACTAAATAATAGTAGTGGTCAATATATTAAACTGTGAAAGCATTAGCAATGCCTTCTATGAAGGGACTGCTTGGTACAGTAGGTTAATGCACTAGTCCAGAATTTCTTCAGGCATAGGTCTAAAAATATATCCTATTATAGATCCCAAATGACATATGGTGATATAAGCCTTAAGTGTATATTAGCCCACATTACAACTCCATCACTTAACCCAGGAATAGAAGCCAGGTTTTCTGGTTTCCTGTCTTTAATTGACGTCTAGTAAATATTTGTGTAACTTGCTGGCCAAGTGTGTCATGTCTGGCATGTTACCCACCAGAAGTTGATCCAGAGCAACTCTTTTGGCTCAAATGATAGAGATCTGTGGTCAGAGAAGGGGTTCTGCATTCAAACCCCGGCCAGTGACATATATGAGATGCCTTTAAATGGCATTTGATGGAGCTTATGATGTCCAGTTTTCTTTTTAAAAAAAGAAAAGGGTGTAGTTATTTAGGTCTTAAAAAGGATGTTTATGATTAAAACTGATTTGTCATACATGGCGTGTAACAAAACAGGTGCTCCCACATTGTGAATGCGTGTGATACAGTTTTAGCTTCGTATGTGGGCTGTTAGCAGATGTGAAGGTTGAGAGGCTTTTCTCAAGAAGCAGCATGAGATCCTCTACCCTCTAGTCTTTTCACTAGGTTTGGGAGAAAAGAAAATTTGAAGTTTAAATCTCAGTATTATCATAGTCAAATAAGGTATCTGTAAAAGCAAACTGTAAACTAGCAAATCAAGTTGATAAAACAGTGCTTACTTAGGACTAAATGACATAATCCCTTCAAGGACTAGGCACAATTGCAGTTGGTTTGCACCTTTTTGTTGATGCTCCAACCAATACAAAGTATTGGTACTTACTACCTAAGGGTATGTCTACACTACCCTCCTAATTCGAACTAGGAGGGTAATGTAGGCATACCAAAATTGCAAATGAAGCCCGGGATTTGAATTTCCCGGACTTCATTTGCATAAGCGGGGAGCCGCCATTTTTAAATCCCCGCTAGTTTGAACTAGGAAGCCTAGTTCGAACTAGCAGGGATTTAAAAATGGCGGCTCCCCGCTTATGCAAATGAAGCCCAGGAAATTCAAATCCCGGGCTTCATTTGCAATTTCGGTATGCCTACATTACCCTCCTAGTTCGAATTAGGAGGGTAGTGTAGACATACCCCCTGAGTGGTCTTGATCTATTGAAGTTAATGGGAAATTTTGCCCCAAAAGTAAGCCTTGCTTTTGCAAGTTATCCTACGTGGGTGAACACCTGTACCCACATGGCATTCCAATGAATCAAGGTACCGAAAGAGAAAGCATGCTGGCAGGTTTAGCACATTAGGCCTTGTGAACACTTACTGGAAGATCAGAATTGAAGGGATCAGTCCTCAGGGGGGTCAATATAGCAATCTAGTAAAGGACTACTACATCAACTGCTGATCAGGGTTTCATTGATTCCAGTGCTCCACCAGACTGAGAAGTGTAAGGTGAGTTGACAAGTTACATCGACCCTCTGCAGTGGAGATACTGCAAGAGCTTGATCTAAGGTTCATCGATTCAAGCTATGCTATTTATGTCGCTGGAGTTGCATAGCTGGAGTTGCATAATTTGACATTGCCCCCTAGTGTAGACCCGGTCTTAGTCTGTATATGGGGTTTACTGTAGCTACCCTGTTACTTCTCTTTGATAGTGCATTTTGTCATCATCTAAACTGTGCCTGTGTGATTTTATCTATTTGATGAGCTATGGAACATGTTGTTATAAATTATCTTAAAAATGGCCTTATCTATGCAGAAAAAAATGATTAATTTAATGTTGTTGGCTTTTTTAAAATCCCATGGTTTCATTATAAAAATCATCACAAACAAAAATGAGCAAATCACAATGTCAGGGAAAACTTTTCTACTGTATATTTCAGTCCAAGTGGTTAGGGAAAAATAAAATCAATACGGCAAAAAAAGGAGGCCTCTTTCACTTGCAAAGAATAAAATGTAGTGTAAAGCAAGTAGGACAGAACAAAGTGTCTTTGGGCAGATTTGCAAGGAGATGGCCTCCCACACAATGAAAACGATTATGATAAACAACATATGTTCTTAGTTTACACAAAAAAAAAAAAAATCCATGGTGTACTAATTGGCTGTCAGGCTGAAAGAAATATTTTAAAGAGCAACTTTACAGAGTAAACAGGAATTAGTGTCTGAAAATAAGCTTACAATGGGAAAAAATAAAGAAATAGCTCCTTATAGATTGTATCTATCTGATCATAGTGAAATCTGTCACTAAGAGTTCAAAAAGAGGGGTAATAGCAAATCGGAGATCAGTATATGATATAAAATAGAAACAGGAACAATTGAATTTTCTCAGATGACAAATGAATTTTCTCACCTCTCCATTCCTGCCTGCAGGCTCCTGGCCTGGCCAGCACCTTCCCATGTCTACTGTCCCCAGGATGTGGGGATATCAAGGCTCCCTTGGACCATCCACACCCCTGCAGGAAAGTGCCCACTGTCTAGGCAACAGATAGACTTGCTCAAATATCACCATCAGCTGAACTGAGACCTTTGGTGTTTTGGTGTCAGTGTAGAGATTAGGGCTAGGATTTATGTACAGTGTCTCCTGGGGGGAAGGCAGGAAGGGAGGACATAGGAATGAAGGGTTGGGCAGGAAAGACACACAAAGGGAATGCAGGGGCCCCTTGGGAAGAGGAATGGGGGAGAGTCTCACAGCTGGCCATGGCTGAAATTCTCCCTCAATGTGCTTTTCAAATGGCACTGATCTCCAGCTGCTCATAAGCCCTGCCCAGACATTACATCTTTGACCCCACCCTGGCAGAGAAGTCTCCCTTACTCTTACATAGGTTGTGGAACACACAGCAGGCTGCCCACCATATAGGGGGTGTTGTGCTCGCTCATGTCCAGACAGGTGAGGAGACTCCTGAACCTCCCCTTCAGGCAGCTGAAGGCATGCTCCACAACCATGCGGCACTTGCTTACCTGGCATTGAAATTCACCTTGGTGGAGTCCAGGATGCCTGGATAGGGCTTCATGAGCCAAGGGAGCAAGGGGTAGGCTGCATCACCCAGGATGCAGATGGACATATCCACTTCCCCGACCTTGATGGTGTGGTTAGGGAAAAAAGTGCCAGTATGCATCTTCTGGAGTGGGCAGGAGTTCCAGAAGATGTAGGTTATCATGCACCTTCCCTGACCAGCCAACATTAATCTCCGTGAATTGTCCCTTGTTGTCTACCAGGGCCAGCACCACCTAGAGAACTACCCCTTTCTGTTGATATAGTCCGAGGCACGGTGGTCGGGGCCAGAATGGGGATATGAGTGCCATGTATGCCCTCTCTCAGCATTGGGGAAATCCATAGTGGCAAAGTCATCCACAATGGTATTGACATGCCCCAGAGGGACAACCCTCTGCAGGAAGAGGTTATTGATGGCCTTGACTACCTGCATGGTCCCAGCCATGGATTTCACCACATTGAACTGGTTCTTCAAGGAGCGGTAGCTGTTCAGCATGGTGAGCTTCCAGGGTGCAATGGCTACACTCTTCTGCAGGGGGATGGCAGGTTGCAGTCAGGTGTCCTATCACCTGAGGGCAGGGGTGAACCACTTGCAGCACTCCAGAGAGGGGGACTTCTGCATGCAGAAGTTCTAGAGCCACTGTTGGTCATCCCATCACTGCAGGACGATGCGGTCCCATCAGTTGGAACTGGTCTCCCTCTGCCGGAAGCGGCCTTAGACAGTATGCAGAGATTGAGGACCATTTGCTCCAGCAGGAGTGCCTCTAGTTCGGGCTAGTTGTCCTCGTGTTGGAGCAGCATATGGGGAGTCAGGATGAACTGCACCATGAGGGATGTGAGTGCGGTGGCATCTGCAAGGGCAACCAGAGCACACGGCATTAGTTTGGTGTCACACGAGGAGGTAGGCAGTGGAGGAGTGGTGTGTGAGACGCGACTGTAGAGAGGAGCCCCTGTAAGCATATATCTCAGCAAGCAGCCACAGAGAGTGCTTTTGGGGGCTTTAAAACGGATGCAGGCTCCATTCAGTGTGGATGTGCTATTTCAAAATTATTATTTCGGGAGTTATTTCAAAATTAGTTATTTTGAAATAATTTCCTTGTGTAGACAGACCCATGGAGTCAAAAGTGTTAGTTGCATATAGAGAATAGCTGGAAAAGAAGAGACCAAAATACATGCTTGCATTTTTGTTGCAGCAATATGCCAGCTGCTGTCAGTTTGGGGGCTATTTTCAGAAAGTGATGTTGAAAAATTAAATGATTTGTTTATAAAAGCTACCGTGGAAAACATTCAAGACTTGATTCTTTTCCCATAAATGTCAATGACACTTCTCAACCTCATTTTAGGAGGCTTAACTCCTAAGTGTTTTTTGGCTCCCCCTCCCCCAAATAAACCCCCATTCAGTTCAGATTGTTCTGCTTTTGTTTCCTGCAAACTGGAAAACCATTATATCTCTCAGAAGTGGAAGAATCTGTTTTGTTATAGCTGTTAATAAAAGGCATTATGTTTTAGAGCTCCCATCCACTGGCAATGCCATTATTTTCACTCTGTGATTGCATAGAAGAATAAGTAAGTGCTAACTAGGTAATAGCTTCTATTCATATAAACACAGATTACAACTTCACTTTTTGGCCTTCTAACACTTGCTTTGGGCTGTTATAAAAGACTGTTTTTACTGTTACGTTAGTCATGCCTTTCAGTCATATATTTATTTTTTCCTGTACTGAAGCCTGACTAAAGAAGTGCACATAAACAGCGTAGTAGACTATAGAAAGAAGACCCAGATAGGGTCAGAGACAGAGCTCACTTAATTTCAATAATAAAAGCCTTGGAGTTGCTAAGACTTAACAACTGTGCTAGGAGATGGTTGATGTCTTAGGAAATAAATCTTTTCACAGTCCAGAAGAAGAGTTCGATGATCAAAAGATATATCTAGATAGATAGACGGATAGATAGATAGATACTTATGGGGACCGTGGCATAAACACACACACAATTAATACAAAACATATTGAATCTTAACCTTTGAGCTTTGGTGTGGAAGTTCTCCTACATGTTCTTAAAGTATTTTGACTGGCATACAGCTCCTAATCAAGTTCCCAAACCAGCCGATGCATGCACAGAGGCTTAACGTTAGGTATGTCCCATTGACATCAGTTGGGCCACTCACAAGGGTAATGTTAAGCATGTTTGTAAATATCATCAGTCTAAGGATCCAAGTTTATATTAGTAATAACTTCATATTGGCAAGCTACAGACAAAGCACCTCTTAGTGAAACTATATACATTCCATTACGTATACAGCCCCAAAAGCTTCCCTGAATTCTGTTCTTAAAAAAGGGAACTGGGAAGAGTCATATAATCCCATGTGTTTGCAAGAACCTTCCTAGGATATAGATTAGTATCTGAAGAAGTACATAAAGCAGAGAAATTGCCCCATTCAGGTCAGTGAGGACTGCACATCTCCTCGTTTGTTCTAGTTTGTATAGATCAGCAACCGATTATCTATTTTTATTATAGTATTCACTTCAGTGATTCCCCAGTTAAGCTTTCTGAAATGGCCCATAATCTGGTCAGAGGTAGTGTGAGTATCAGTTTCATTTGATATGGACCTACTCTGTGCAAGAGAAAGACAGGAACCTCCAGGAAACCATTGTGACTCCCAGGTCCTGATAACTGCTCTTTGCTGGCCTTTGGCCCTAAGAATGCTTTTAATACCTATCAGACTGCTGCAAAATAAGCTATCAGTATAGGCCCTACCACAGGGAGTATTGGCTGGGCAGATGTAGATTCCTTTTCATTTCCCAGACATGCTCTATACTAACTTTACCCTAGGCAGAGGATGTGTTAGGGTGGCAAGTGGAGGATTAGGGAAGGGTGAGGGTCTTGCCCATCTCTAGAAGCAGAGAATTCCTCTCCACCAGCTCTATACTCTCATGGAAACTTGCAGCCACTTCTTCACTGCTCGGATGAGATAAATGGGTATGAAGAGCCAAATATCAAACAATCTGAGCTTTAATGTGTATAAAAAACTATCCCTACATAGAAATCCAAACCATACTTGACTTATTCACATGAGTATTTACACTGACAAATGTAAATTGAGCACTTACTGAAGCAAAATACTTAATTTTATTATATGAAAATTATTAACAAGCGCACAATTTTTAGTTGGGCTCCCGCTTACCTAAAATTCTCTTGTGTGTCTCCATCATTGAACATCATACCATCTGGTAGTCAATATTTCAGGAGTGTACATATTGCATACTGTATATTTGTTATTCTAGATTTTGATTGTTCCTAGGGGAGGAAGATCCAAGTTGCTTTTCCTTCTTTTTTGAAACAAAAGCATAACAGTTGAGGGTAGTTTAAAGTAGAAATACTGCTCTGTATTTTTCAGCAGATTATTCTTGAACGTGAAGTAATGTATATTATGAAAAACACAATGTACATCTATTTTTAACAAGTGTGAACCCTGTAATTTTGCTCTTAGATTCCTAAAGTATGTAGGTGAAGAAACAAATCAGAGAGAAAAAGACAAGTAGTTTCTAGGGACTGTAACTACAGTTTATTGTTTTAGATCCATCAATCATTTAAATCCAAAGTTGGGGGCAGTATTTAATGTTATGACAATCCAATGTGATTGCTGCCTGCAGAAAAGGAAACTTTTGATAATGGAGGACACCCTTTCACAGCTGCATAAAGTAAAACAATTAAGGTGCTGGATAAAATGAAGAGCAGAGTTTCCTATAGCCTGTGTGTTGGCAGGAAGTACTAATGTTATGCTCATCCTCAATGGACTTTAGGCATGTGAGTAATCCTATTTACTACAATTTCACCTGCTTTGTAGCTGTGAGCCAGCAAAGCATTGAATAATCCTATTTAAGTTACATTTTCCTTCTCTTTCTTTTCTCATTTGTCTCCACAAATCTTGCCAGGTTCTAAGACTTTGTCTACATCGGACAGTTTTTGCACAAGAAGCCTTTTGTGGAACGTATTGCACAAAAGTGCGTCGAGACCTCAAAGCGCATGGCTTTTGCAATGTGCTTTTGTGCAAGAGAACGTCCACACTATTGGACGCTCTCCAGCACATAAAGCCCCCTGGAACCAGTTCTAGCAGGACTAGAGGTCACCAGTCGCTCCTGAGTGCTGTTGCTGGAGCCTCCAGAGACGCTTGCTTAAAGGGAGTCCCCTGGACAGCCACTTCTCTGTTTCTGCTGCCTGCTTGTTAGCCTCTTTGGGAAAGCAAAGCTTCAGCAGTGCCTCCTGTGTTTGCCTTGTGCTTTTTTGGGGATGAGACAGCTTTTGCCTCCTCTGCCCTGTGCTATGGAGCTGCCCCATGACATGCAATGGACCCCCAGGGCCATGCTGAACTCCTGCAGCGCCTGCTTAAAGCAGCGGTCCTGTTCCAGCTGGAGCTGCACCCTGAGATCCTGATGATCAGCCTCTGTCTGGCTGAGGGTGCTCCACTCTGGCTGCCCTGCCCACCATACCCAGAAGATTTTGGAGGCTGGAGACCAGCTCGGACTGGTGGGACTGGCTGGTCCTGGAGCAGTGGGACAACCAGCAATGGGTGCAGAACTTCCACATATGGAAGGCTACCTTCCAGGAGCTTTGTGCCTGGCTCGTCCCTGTCCTCCAGTGACACAACACCCAGCTGTGGCCCACTCCAGAAGCGGGTAGCCATCGTTCTCTGGAAGCTGGCTGCCCCAGACAGCTACCGCTCAGTGGCTAACCAGTTTGGGGTGGGGACGTCCACCATTGGGGACGTCCTGATGCAGGTAAGGAGATCACAGGCTACAGCCACTGCATGGGGGGGAAAGGGATGTTGCATAAGGGGGAACCTCAGGACGGGGCACTGGAGACTGTACACGATGGACTGGGGGTGGGGGGAAAAGCCTGGTCCCGGGGGCTGGTACCTTCTTGCCCTCGTACTGGCCTGGAGACGGGGGAGGGAGGGGAGGATTAGGCACGGGGTCAAGGGTGGGGCTCCTGCGGGGGGAGGGGAGCAGGAGGGGAGGTGTCCAGGTCTCACTGGGAGCACACAACCCCGCTCTCATTCTGTTTTGTGTGTTTCTTTCTCTTCTTCTGCAGGTCGTCCGGGCCATCGACTCCCCGCTGCTGCGCAGAGTCATCTGGATCCATGACCTGGATGCCACCATGAGTGTCTTTACTGTCCTGGGGTTCCCCAGCTGCGTGGGAGCAATCGGCGGCACTCAGATCCCCATCCGGGCCCCGGAACATCGAGCGGCCCAGTTTGTGAACCGCAAAGGCTACTACTCTGTAATCCTCCAGGCCCTGGTGGACCACTTCACAGACATCTACGTGGGATGCACATACGGGAGGCTGTGAGGGAGAGGTTCTCTCAGATACACAGTAACTCGCCCCAGGACTTCCACAACAGGGGCTTTACCCTTCCTTCTCTCTCCCTTCCCCCTCTCACACCCTCCCCTTGCCCCTACCTTGATTTTCCAATAAGCACACCTGCTTGGTTTTACTACAAAATGACTCTTTCTTTATTAAACATAAATGAGGGTGGGCAGAGGGAGGGGGGTGCGGTCTGAACAGAGAGGGGGATAAGGACTGGGAGGAGTGGTGGGGCAGCTTGCTGAGCCACCGCCGGTGTGGGGACATCATCAGGGTTAGGCGTGAATGAGGACCCCATGGCGTGGGCAGGAGGGGCAGCTAAAGCAGGCCCAGGGTCGGCAGCGGGGGGGGGGCATGAGGAGGGGCCCTAGTCATCACTGAGGGAGGAGTCATGGCCATGGGGAAGGGAGGGACCAGAGGCATGGCAGAGTGGGCAGATGGGTGGGCCATGGGTATAGGAGGAGGGGAGGAGGGTGAAAAGCGGGAGCAGTGGCAGCAGGTGGTTTTTTCCCCATGTGGGACAGGATGCCACACACGGTGTCTCAGAGCACCATGAGATCCGTCCAGGATTTCTGCCTCCACTCCAGGTTGGTGTTCAGCCGGCGCAATAGGGTGGCATGGATGTCGCGCATCACCCTTATGTGCTGGCGCATCAGCTCCTCCCCAAACCTGGCTCATCCGCGGCTTCCTGTTTGCTCTGCCATTTTTGCTGACAAAGAGCCGCATGGCCAAGGTACCTGCAGGGCAAGCTTCCTGCCACAATGGCTGTGCAGGGTGCCTGCAGCTTTAAGAGGGGCCAGCAGACAGGAACAAGAGAGTTGTGATTGCCTGCTACGGAGTGTCCAAGAGGCCACCTGTTTTTTTTCCTGGAGGCCAGTTCTTGTGCAAAAACCCCTCCAGAGCATCCCCACTTGCCTTTTTACGCAAGAGCTATAGCGCAAAAAGGAGTTATTCCTTATGGGGAGAGGAATAATTCCACCACGAAAAGCCCTCTGTTATACCATATTCTGTTAAGTTACTTGCGCAAAAATGCACTTGAGGTATGGACACTACAGCCGTTTTTGCCCAAAAACCTTGTAGTGTAGACATAGCCTAAGAAACTGATAGGTACGTGAAATCATTGGGACCAGTGACATTTACTTACAGAAATTTAAATTCTTGGTAAAGTGCTCTGTTGGGCTGAGGCTTTTAAAGTAGGGAAAAATTGGGTAAAATTTTCAGCTCACTATTAGATTAGCTTCTAGAAGTCATCAACAGTCCGCCTTTCCTTTGTTAATTTTAGTTATGTGATAATGCTTGAGTTAATTTATTTAAATGAAAATATAATTCACCTACAAAGTACACATAACAGCAACTAGGCTAAATGCTTGACTTACAGAATTAATCAGAACATCTTTGACTTAAATCATTTCCTCCTTTTCTGTTGGAATGGTAAGAATAATGTTAATGTATGTTGAGTCTTACTACAGGTTTTTCTAGTTTTCTTTTCTGATAGCCATTGAGCGATGATCAATATTCTTCTTAATAATAATTGAGTTAATCATTAGGAAGTGTCTTTCAGCTGTGAAAACAATCAGTGTCTTGATTGGCCCAATTTAGTCAACTTTTATCTCCTCTAACAATAAAGTAAAATCAGCCCTATGTAGAACTTAGCACAGCAACCAAAGAAACATTTCAGCCTCAGACAACTTTGGAAATCAAGTTTATTTCATAAAAATCCAGGTTTGCATATTATAAGGTTTTTCAGAGTGCACATGGACTTTTTTTAGTTAGAGTAGTTTTAATGTCATGCAGTTGTCACAATAACAATAACATTTTCTAACCCAGGTGGAATGACCGCCCAGCACATGAATAGACTGATTTAATTTTTAGCTATTTTGTTTGGGTCACACTGTCAAATTAATTGTTAACAGCCCCATTAAATTGCTTACTGAGATATACATCTATGATTTTTTTGTTATCTTGTTACTGTATAATTTTAACCCCCCCTTGCTGACATGAATTTAGTCCACATAGCTACTTTTCTATTTAAACATACAATTCGCTCTGCTATCAGATGGAGGTAAGGTTCCCCACAGGATTGAAATTAATCTACAAATGTTTACTGAAAGTATTAGAACAGCAATATACTATCTGTCGCAGACTGCACAGTGTATGCATCTGTAATGCATTGTGACTGAAATAAGTATGATATGCATTTGTGGACCATCTACTGCTGTTTATGCATAAGGATTTACTGCCAATGGTGATGTTAGGCATGATGTTGATGCACAGTACATGCTTGTAACTGCATTTGTGATCATTTTTCTTTTATGGTGAAATTCCTTTCAGTACACGGTGGCATTTAATTATGCCCCATTTCCCATGGAATGGAGCTTGGAAAAAGCTGATTGTACAGTAATGCAGCCAAGAGCCAACTGTCTGTAAAATTGGCAGTGGGTAACAATAAACAATATTGTTTGAAAACAATAGCCAACAATAAAAAAATCATTTTTCTGTCTATTGATGTTTGAAGAAAACAACTAATCCTGATGACATTGGATTTTTGGTTGGAATGCTCAGTTTTGGATCCATTACCATTCATATGTCCAGTGCCATCTACCAGCCTGGTTAAATGTTTTTTAGTACTTGCCACTATGCTATAGATGAATGACTGCTGGAGTTTGGGCCTAGTTTGGAGGTTTGATCAGTTCTTATCTGGACTATCCAGACCTTATGAATCTGCAAAATTGGATTGGAAATCTCATACTGTTTAATGATATTTTCAGGAATTACCAACTCCCCTCCCCCCCCACAAAGAAAGCCGAAAATATATATGATGACCATTCAAAGTGTGGCTATGGTGAAAATTTAGTATAAATAGTGAGATCAGATAGAAATAGATTTGTTTATGCTATTCTGGACAATGGGGAAAGGTTAGAATAGATGCCAGTAACTGAATGGCAATAACTGAATTCTTTTATTTAAATTGGTTAGTCCTTGGCTACCATAGATTATAGCTAAGAGTTTATTAGGGTTTCCAGTCTAAATCAATATGTGTAACTGTCAGTCCAAGTACAAATCCATATTTTAACATAGTTGTTTCTGGCTGGAAGCTTGAATCTGTGTAAGTTCTTAAACCACAATAGCATTTTCCCCCAAAATGTGTTAAAATACCATCTTGATTATTTGAAATGGCAGCAGTTCAAATAAGTATATGTTACAGTATATTTTTAGCAAACAGTGGGGTTTTTTTATATCTTAAGAAAAACCTGTAAGAGAATTTGCCAGCTTGTTACATTCTGAATGTATTTTTTGTTTGCTTTCAAGACTATTCCTGTCATATTTAATATTTCATCATTAGTTATTATATAACTTTACTGTACCATGTAATAATTGGATAGCATTGCAAATAACTAATGTCATTGCATGCTCGGATGATTAAATATAGTTTTCATGTATTCTTCATCCTTTGTATATGAAGTAAATAGTTATTAAGATTCGGCAGTTAATCATAGTCATGTAGTCCAGTGCCCTGCACTCATGGCAGGACTAAGTAGTATTTAAATTAATGGAAATTAGATATTTGTCTTTCATGTTAAGAGAAGTTACCCAAAGAAAATGGAAACTTTTCTAAATATCACAAATCACAGCTCAGATAGGCTGCTAATTATTACAACACATTCAAAGAATGGACCATAAGAAGAAACATTGTATTAGATAAACTCTTGTTGGTTTATCATATCCTGAGAGTAGGGCATTCTTGCAAGGTGCTGATTAACTGATTAACTCTTTCTTGACTGTCACCTGAACAACCAATACCACAAAAACTACTCAACATAAGTGTTGCCAGAGGAAAGCAACAGTGAATGCGCTTGTGAGTTATAATGTTCTTTCTTCTTTTAGACTCCTACCCCACTTCTACAGCACAGTATGATTTGGGAAGATAATAGCATATTTCCCACCATTGTGGGGAAACTGCAAAGCTATTCAAAGTGCATGGAAACAGGACAGGGGAGTTTAAGAGGGAGATCAAGAGATTCCACCGCTGAACAGGCTGCCAGGTGAGTGGGAGAGCTACCAGAGGAAGTGGCTAGGCTGAGGAGTATCTGAATCCATGAGCAATTCCTGGACAGTATTCATGTGGAGACAGCTGAGGTAACTGACCCACTACACAAAACTGATGGCTCATCCATGTGGGCACTAATGATACTGCACGGTGTGACACTGAGCAGATCAAGAGTGATTACAGGGTTCTGGGACTATGGGTGAAGGAATCTGGAGTGTGGATGGGTGGTATTCTTCTCAGTCCTTCCTGTCAAAGGTCAGGGTGCAGCCAGAGACAGGTGCATCCTGGAGGTGAAGATGGTGTCACCAGTACGACGTTGGCTTCCTCGACCACGGGATGCTATTCCAAGAAGGACTGCCAAGCAGGGATGGGGTTCACCTTTGGAGGAAGGGGAAGACCATATTTGGAGGACAACTGGCTAACCTAGTGAGGAGGGCTTTAAACTAGGTTTGACAGGGGCAGGTGACCAAAGCCCACAGGTAAGTGAAGAACATGGAGACCTGGGGGATGGGTTGGAAATGGGAGGGATCGTGGGCTATAATAGCAGAGATAAAGAAGGGACAAGGTAGAACTGGGAGGCAAGGTCAAATTGGTATCTTAGATGCCTATATGCAAATGCAAGAAGCATGCGTAATAAGCAGGAAGAACTAGAAGTGCTAATAAATAAACAAAACTATGATATTGCTGGTCTCACAGAGACTTGGGTGGGATAATACATATGATCGGAATATTGCTATAGAAGGGTACAGCTTACTTAGGAAAGATAGGCGGGGCTAAAAGGGAGAAGGCGTTGCCTTATATATTAAAAATGTACATACGCAGACTGAGGTGGAGATGGATGTAGGGACCAGATGAGTTGAGAGTCTCTAGATTAAGTTAAAAGGGATAAAAAACTAGAGTGATGTCAGCTAGGGATCTGCTACAGACCACCTTCCCAGGTAGAAGAGGTGGAAGAGGCTATTTTTAAACAACTAACAAAATCACCAAAAGCACAGAATTTAGTGGTGATAGGGGACTTCAACTATCCAGACATCTGGAAAAATAACACAGCAGGACACAGACAATCCAATAAGTTCTTGGACTACATTGGAGACAACTTTTTATTTCAGAAGGTTGAAAAAGCAACTGGGGGAAGCTGTTCTTGATTTGATCTTAACAAATAGGGAGGAGGTGGCTGAGAATTTGAAAGTGGAAGGCAGCTTGGGTGAAAGTGATCATGAAATCATAGAGTTCATGATTCTAAGGAATGGTAGAAGGGAGAACAGCAAAATAGAGACAATGGATTTCAGGAAGGCAGATTTTGTTAAGCGCAGAGAGTTGGTAGGTAAGATCCCATGGGAAGCAAGTCTAAGGGGAAAAACAACTGAAGAGAGTTGGCAGTTTTTCAAAGGGACACTATTAAGGGCCCAAAAGCAAGCTATTCTACTGCATAGGAAAGATAGAAAGTATGGCAAAAGACTGTCTTGGCTTATCCAGGAGATCTTGCATGATCTAAAAATAAAAAAGGAGTCATATAGGGTATGTCTATACTTGCACCCTATTTCAAACTAGGGATGCAAATGCAGGCATTCAAAATAGTCAATAAAGCGGGGATTTAAATATCCTGTGCTTCATTAGCAGGATCTCACCGTCGCGCTAGTTTGAGTCACAGTTGATTCGAACAAGGAAGTACGTGCCGGGACGTGTTAGTTTGAACCAAACCCCTTGACTCCTCAATGATTTAAATATCAGCATAGAGAGTGCGCTTATTAAGTTTGCAGATATACCAGGCTGGGAGGGGTTGCAATTGCTTTGGAGGACAGGGTCATAATTCAAAATGATCTGGACAAATTGGAGAAACGGTCTGAGGTAAACAGGATGAAGCTTAATAAGGACAAATGGAAAGTGCTCCACTTAGGAAGGAGCAATCAGTTTCACACATACAGAATGGGAAGCAACTGAGCACAGCAGAAAGAGATCTAGGGCTTATAGTGGACCACAAGCTAAATATGAGTCAACAGTGTGATGCTATTGCAAAAAAGCAAATATGATTCTGGGATGAATTAACAGGAGTGTTGTGAACAAGACATGAGAAGTCATTCTTCCACTCTACTCTGCGCTGATCAGGCCTCAATTGGAGTATTGTGTCCAGTTCTGGGCACCACATTTCGAGAAAAATGTGGAGAAATTGGAGAAGGTCCAGAGAAGAGCAACAAGAATGATTAAAGGTCTAGAGAACGTGACCTATGAAGGAAGACTGAAAGAACTGAGCTTGTTTAATTTGGAAAAGAGAAGATTGAGAGGGGACATGATAGCGGTTTTCAGGTATCTAAAAGGGTGTCACAAGGAGAAGGAAGAAAATTGTTCTTCCTGGCCTCTGAGGGTAGGACAAGATGCAATGGGCTTAAACTGAAGCAAGGGAGGCTTAGGCTGGATATTAGGAAAAACTTCCTAACAGTCAGGGTGGTTAAACACTGGAATAAATTGCCCAGGGCAGTCGTGGAATCTCCATCTCTGGAGATATATAAGAATAGGTTAGATAGACATCTATCTGGGATGATCTAGACCAGTGTTTCTGAAAGGGTACCGCTGAAACACTTTCAGAAGCACTTTAACTGGCCATCTCGGTTTGTTTATGTACCGGAGCAGTGGCCATGGAGCCTTGTAGCTCCCATTGGCTCTGTTTCATTCTTTGCATTCAAGGGGAGCTGCGGGGAGCAGAGTGGGCTGGACAACCACTTCCCGTAGCTCCCCTTGATTGCAAAGAATGAAATGGAGCCAACGGGAGCCACAGGGTTCCGTGGCCATGACGCCGATACATAAACAAACCAGGGCAGCCAGTGAAGGTGTTTCTGCAGTACACTTTTAGAAACACTGGTTTAGATGGTACTGGGTCCTGCCATGAGGGCAGGGGACTGGACTTGGTGACCTCTCAAGGTCCCTTCCAGTTCTAGTGTTCTATGATTCTATTCTATGATTCTATTCACTAGTCATAACTTGTATTTCAACATAAATGATCCCTAACTTGGAAACAAATTGATACTTGTTTCTTTTTCTGGGTGTTTTCTGGATTGTTTTGTTTTGTGAAACAAGTTGTTTGTTTGATTTAAGGATGAAAATGGTTGACGGGTTTTTTTTTGTACATCTCTTCTTCCAACAAAGAGGAGAATACATGCCTTCATCTAATTGTCTATAATTCTAGGAGCACATGCATACCATGATAATTGATACATTAAAAATTACTAGATATAAATATAGCCCAAATTTGCTGACCTTGAGGACGTGGATCAATACTTACCCAAACAATTGTTGAAGACTATTTAATTCTCTCGTTTTAATCTGTCAAGCAAGGATGGTTGATAGGATAATCTATTATTGCTATCCAAAGTACGCAACTCTAGTAACTAGTTAGGTGAACTCCTCTAGAAGACACTGCAGTGAGCATAAACCCTGTAGGAAATGTAGTGCAACAGTATGTATGGTGTGCAACAGTAAATTAACGGAGGCAACATCATCTTCTGACCATAATGCCTAAAGATATTGTATACAATTATTTACTATTTTGACTCACTGCTTCTGCTTCCCACTCACAATAGCAGTGATGGCTATGAAGGCAAACGTTAATGCAATAAAAATGGAGCTCGTGTAATAGGCACATACAAATCCAAGACCTAAATCTAAAAATAGTTGCATTATCTGTATTTTCTAACTCCAGCTGCACCTTCACTACCAGTGTCCTCTCCAGTCAATGGGCAAGCAAAAGGATTTAACACTTTTTCAAGCCCAAATAGTGGGGTAGCAATTTGAGATCCACTCAAGAACATAAAAGTAACATCAAGACTTCTTTTCTGAAGGGTGAGTTCAAACTGTGAGGTGAGAGCCATTAGAGGGTTTTTTTTAAATCACATTTTAGAGAGAAGTTATTCGTGACTCTCAAACGCTGGAGAAGATACTTGTTGCCAATATATACTCTTAATGTGTGTGTCTTTACAGGAGAAAGCAACATTAGTCTCTCAGAACCACCCCTGGAGAGGACACTTCCTAACCAATAGGATCTGTGTGTGTGTGTTTGTGTTTTTAAAGGAAAAAGACAAATTAGCTACTTGAAGAGCAACGGGGCCATTTCTTTGACATCTCTGTGTGTTTTTGAGTAAGATGCATTAGCCATTGTAAAAACCCTTGGTGGCTTTTGTGTGAGTTTGTAAAAAGACAGAAACACATTAATGTGTGTTATATCCAAAGACGACAATTGTTAGTGAAAGTGTCAAGTACCTACACATATGCTCAGCATATATAAAAACATGTGAGATTACTGGACACATTATTGCCTTCTAATAAAGAACTCTACATATGGCAATTTGACACTACTTCTGATTTTTTCATTAAAAGAAAAATATTTTAGCTGTAGAACAACAGCCCTTCTTTTCCAAATGTGACAATTACCTAGGGGAAGAAATATTTAACCTGTATTAATGTTTGGACATATTTTCTAAAGAAAATCAATTTAGTTCTGAAAGTCATTCAGCACTCAGGATAAAATCTTAGCTCCCTTGAATCGATGGCAGTTTTAATATTCATTTCATTGGACCCAGGATTTTGTCCTACTGCTTAAAATCAAAACCACTGATTTATTGGCAAAAGTCATGCTACTCATGGTAGTAAGACAACCTTCTTTGGGATGGACTTTTACTTATGGTTTATGCCTATGGACCCTGTTTGTGGCATTTTTCCAAATGAATGCTGACTTACTTCCCTCCTTTTTATTAGATGTTTTTCCTCTATGCTCAGACTCTGTGCTTGTGAGGGGGTAAGTATTGCTCCTCAGAGGCAACCAGAGGTAGTATGTGAATTTCCCATGTTACTGGATGGAGGCTCAAGTCAGTTCTGTGTTGGGGATGGAGAAGAACCCCTAGATAGTGAACCCAGTTCTGGCTGCTGCTGGCTCTACCTGGCAAAAGGGTTACATTGAAAATGTACCATACAAAAATGCACACTTGGGGCAGTAAATATAAGGTGGATTTCCTTGGGAATATCTAGGGAGAGGTTAATACAAATTCCCTTCCTCAAGTTACACCCTTCGAATCATAAGTTATGTCTCAGGCTGTGTCCAGACTCAGGGGTTTTTTCGGGAAAAGTAGCCTTTTTCCGAAAAAACTTCACCTGCGTCTAGACTGCAGCCGCGTTCTTTCGAAATTAAATCGAAAGAATGCGGCTTTTCTTTCGACGGCGGTAAACCTCATTTCACAAGGAAGAACGCCTTCTTTCGAAAGTGCTTCTTTCGAAAGAAGGCGTTCTTGAATGTAAATAGGGCTTCTTCAAAAGAGAGCATCCAGACTCACTGGGTGCTTTCTTTCGAAAAAGCGGCTTGCTCTTTCGAAAGTTCCGCGTGCAGTCTAGACGCTCTCTTTCAAAAGAGGCTTGCAGTCTAGACATAGCCTCAGTGAGGCCTTTCTTCCAGGCATGTTTTTATTAACTGTTCTGAGAGACTAAAGGTCAAAGGCTCATGCTGTATAAAGAAATGGCTGAACGGTTCAGCTGGGGTTCTGAATCTGAGACAATTATGAATATGTAAGCCTAGAGAAAACCCACTTATGCATTTTGAAGGACTGATGCCTGCCATAGCCCAGGGCTGGAGTTGTGGTGACCTTTGAGAGGCTTGTTCGCATGTATTATTGGCCTTCATATATCTCCTTTGTAATTCTTACATCTTAATAATAAATGTGCATGCTTAGAGAGAGAGATGTGGCAGCCCATAACTGCAAGCAATTAAAGAATTCATAGCTACGGGAAAGAAAGATAAGCAAGATGCTGATTTTTAGGTAGTCTGGCATGCTGGGGATATTGCACTGTAGGTAGGAATTGGGTAGTTTTCTCAGTGAGGAAGCAGTGAGACATGAGTCTCTCTCCAAGATAAATTACTGCTGGAAGCTAGAAATTTTAGATGGGTTCCCTTGGGTGCCCACAAGAGGAGAACTACAGGTGCAGTTGTTTTGAAACTCTGACACCTCCTCCCCCTCATAACTTTTAGCTCAATTCTTTGAGCACTCACTTGACACCTTGGAGGCCTGAAACCTGTGTCTCCATCTTTGATGGGAGGGAGAGGGGGGAGACAAGAGGTGACCAAGTAGTCTTCTATCTATACAGAATATGCCCTAATCACTGAGCTATGGTATATTCTGATGTGGAATACCTGTCATTCTCTCCTGTTGAAGCTGTTCCAATATGACTTAATAAGGAAAGACTGGTTGACTCAGAGGTACGAGACACAGGGTCTCCCATATATGAGGTATGGTATTCCCTCCCTCTGGCCCAATGCCTGTTTCACTGTGAATAAATACTTAAACTGTCATTGGGCTAGAGAGACAGAGACAGAGACAGAGACAGAGAGAGAATGTTTCTTTAGTCCAATAGTTCTAGTCCTCAGTTTTAGCCCAGCATGGCATTGTATGGTAGACACCAATGGAATTCCAGTCAGCAGCCTCTGAGCCGAGCAACAGCCTCTGAGCTGGATTAATTACAGCATACAATTTAGGCTGACAAACACTTGTCTTCCCTGGGTTTGCCAATCATTCTGGAGTTTAGGAGGGAGTGAAATTTCTGGGTTCCTAGAGTGAGACAGCAGTGAACAGGCCCAGAGGCTGAAACATAGGCACCTATGTCTGGATACCTAGAGGGCACAGTGGAAGTTCAGAGTATCTCAGAGATTATAAAACTGAGATTTAGCCATCTAGGTCCCAGCTGTAAAGTTTAACTGCTTCAGGTCAAAAAGTCTAGTCTCTACAGGTCAAATCTAAACATGCCACATCAGTATCCTGTGTGGACATGGAGATCTCAAGAGGGAATGTCTTGAACTGATGGCACATCTATAACAGCTGAAGCATTTCTATAAGATGGGGGAGGGAAGTATTTGGCAAAATGATATTCAAAGGCCATGGATGTAAATGCCACCCCAGAGTGTTTTAGCTCCCAGGACAAGGGTAGGAGAAGTGCATCATTTTATTTACTTTCCATGACTGAAACCCTGAGAAAGGAACATCAGCACCAACAATTGATAGATCAAGGAAAATTATACCTATTCCAGTGCCTGATAATTCATATATCTAGGTTCCTGGCTAAGATGGAGACTTACTGTGCCAGCTTCCATGATTCAAACTTCACTCTTTCCCCCCTTCACCCGCCAGCAGTTCCATAAATGACAGATCCAGCTGCATCAGGCTGCTTCTCTAGTCATGAGCCTCAAACACAGCTGCATGCTCTCAGGATGAAGCAGCCAAAAATGCCCAGGAAAAGTACATTCTTTAGGGATACTTGACTTTGTACTGAGCCACCAGAGAACATAAAACTAAGCCATGCTACTCTGGACCCACAATTTTGAAAAAAAGTGCCTTCTCCCCCAAAAATACAGAAGACAAAGAAACACGTGGGTGTAAAAATAGCTCCCCCCCCCCCCACCTCCTGCAACTGAGGAAAAGAGAACAGGAAATTTTATTATAAATCAGCCAGAGACACTCAGAAATCACCTGAAAGTTACTGATAACTGCCAGTCTCAGATAGATGGAGGTAAACCAAACCAGCTTTCCAAGCCACTCAGATATCAGAGATTTCATCAGTACACTTAAGCTTTTAACCCACTCTGCACTGGAGTACCATATATCTAACTCTTCCTTCCCCTACATCTTTGGAACAGAAATACAGGTTGAATCTCTCTAAGCCAGCACCCTCGGGATCTGACTAATGCTGAACCAGAGAATTTGCCAGACCACAAGTCAATATTGTCTAGCAGCATTAACAACACTTCTACAGCTTACTGGTAAATTAGAGCTAAATAACAGCACAGAATACAGATCCAGGACTGGTGGCTGTAAACAAACTTTCTGGGACTACAGGAAACTTAGCTGGATGGTCACTTATCACGGGTGTGGCTAAGTAAAATCATGCCAGATTACTGACATTGCCATACCAGACAGTGCTGGAGTAACGAGGTTCAACATGTGTGAAACTTCATCTCCCAAACAAAAAATCTTCATTAGAAGATGTTGCTGAAGTGCTGCCTCTAACCACACTCATCTAGACCTCTTGTTAGCCAGAAGACTTTGTCTATTCACAGCACATTGAGTTACTGACATATCCGATACATATTTAACAAATGGAAATTAAGCATGCCTGATACAAGAGTCTGGAGGAACTTGATACAGATGGCTTATGTCACAGTATTGGCTTCTGGATTTTATTGGCTTCTGGATACTGTTTCCAGCACAAAAGAGGCACCATAAGATGTGTGGTTGATGCATATTTGCTGACATGCCTAGGCATTGATGTGGATTTTGAAGCAGTCAATGTAGAAAATAAAAACATAAAATCTCTCATTTTGTGTGGCTAAAAACTTTAGCCCTGCAAAGTATACTACTACTAAATGGAGGGCAAAAACTCTGTATACTCTGTATTTGCAGTGTTGCAATGAGGTAGAACTCCTAATCAGATCTCAAAAGAAGAACATTCTGAACAGTACTGGCTAAGAGAGGTTTTAATTACACCATCACCTTTGGACAATTTTGAAATGTTGCATTGAAATCCTGCAGGCCCCTGAAGAAGTAGCTAGGAAAATAAGGACAAATACAGGCACCTTGAGTTGCTTATTAAGATTTATAGAGTTGAACCAAAGACTGAGTGAGTTCACAGGAAAACTCCTCTGCCGTGAACAATGCCAATCCAAATCAAAAGAGACATTGACAAAAATGATCAGCAAAGTCAGAATGGAAGAGAGATTTTGCACTGTAATGAAGGCCATTTGAAATCAGTCACACTCTATGGCAAAGAAAGATAATTCTTTCACATTTAGAGAAGTCTTGGCTTTTCATACACTAGAAACCATTTATTGAGTTCCCCTTAGATTACTCGCTACAGCATTTTGCACTAGATTTTTAGCTGTCCCCAGCATCTGCTGGATGCTTCAGACTGAGAGGGGTGCCTAGTCCAAAAAACTGCTTTTCTCTTCCTGATCCTGAGGCCAATGCAACAACTGTCTGTGCCCTCAGCATAGTTTAGAACAACCTTGTGGTTGCTCGGAACTACACCATATGCCTATGTCCTCAAGTCAATAAGTTAAAAGTAAATACAGACTGAATTCTTCTTCCTTTACTCCCATAGGGTATGTCTATGCTACAGCTTTATTTCGAAATAGTTTTTTTGAAATAATGCGTCTAGACGCAATGCATTTCAAAATAGCGTTTTTCTATTTTGAAATAGCGCATCCACACTGATAGGACACTGAATTGCATTTAAGGCTGGCCGGAACCGGTTCTGGCAGGGCTTCAGGTCAGAAGTTAGCCTCAGGCAGCAGCCACACAAGGTATCTGAGACCTGTGCTTAAAGGGACCCCTCCCTAGACAGCCGGTTCTAAGGCTCATGTTGGGGCCACTGGGTGAGGTGCAGTGACTGCTGGCTCTGGGCTGTCAGGCTTGGAGATGGCACAGGCACTATGGCCAGAGTCTACCCCTTTAGGGGCTCTGGGGAGGGGGGGAGGGAGAGGAGTTTTCTTGGTTGTGCCCAGAGTGGCCACCAGGGCATCCTGGGAAGGGCTGAAGGCCCCCTATTTTGAAGTAAGCATCTACACACCGCTTATTTCGAAGTGGCAATTTTGAAATTGGCGCTATTCCTCCTGGAATGAGGTTTACTAATTTCGGAAGAAGCACACTGCTATTTCGATTTAATTTTGAAATGGCGGTTTGGCTGTGTAGACAATAGTAAAGTTATTTCAAAATAACTTTGGTGTGTAGACATAGCCATAAAGAAACACCCTGCTTTTTAATAAGTCCCATTGCTTTCAAGGGGAGTTCTTGCAGTATAATGCAATAATCAATGAAAGGGCAGCAAAATTCACTCTGGCTAATTCATTCCCATTGACACCATAGTTGCTTATCAAAATAGAAGGGGAAAAACAGAACACATATACAATCACCAATAAAACAACTAATGAAAGAAATGTTGCAATCCTTTGCCCCTTTTCCTCGCTTCTAAATCTTGAGTCAACAATGATAATTTTGGGCTCAATTACCTGCTGCCACAACTAGAATTGTTGCTGTTCTTTCTACTTATTAATATGTATTACCATATGGTCTAGCTGGTTTTACTCTTCTGCAAATACTCAGGTAAAAAAATATTCAGTGGCCTATTCTGAGGTTTTTAAGTCCCGGCTTAACAAAGCTCTGGCTGGGGTGATTTAGTTGAGATTGGTCCTGCTTTTATCAGGGGGTTGGACTCAGTGACCTCTTGAGGTCTCTTCCAACCCCATGAGTCTATGAAGAACCTTAAAGTACTAAACAGAATACACTTCTTTGGCTTGCTCATTTTCAGGCGGCTTTAAAATATGTCACATATCCCACACAGATGGCCTGAATCTGCCGCCACTATTTAACAGTGAAACACTGAATCAAGGTTGTTATCTGAATGATAAACACGGATACAAACCCGATCCTGATCCTATTTAACTATAGTTATGGTGAGAGTCACATTTTTGTTTTTGCAATGCAAAAAGGAAAAGAAACAAGAGGAGAGTACGACAACTACAAAACAACCAGCAACTTCTACCAGCAGTGTAAGGAAAGCACATGGAAAAAATAAAGTGATAGACAAGCAGTAGATAATGTGGTTTAGTGATAGGGGTATCTTCCAAGTATCTACAGTTCTGGGTTCTAGTCCCAGCTGTGCTCTCCACCCTAATCTGGGAAATAAAAGGTTCCTATTTTCTCACATTTGAATGAGCAGGTTTATTCAGTTTTTGAATGCTAAGGAAATACAGAATAGTATCTGAACTCATTTTTTTAATTCTTTGCTGTTTCTCTGTCACTACTGCGTATGGCTTGTAGGATGAGCATGTAGACTCCGCACACTGGCCATTAGTGCCTGCCACCAGCCCTCTGTGTGCCCATGGAACATACTCACTGTTTTGCAAGAAGGGGCTACAATTGATTCACAAAACCCTCATGAAGCTTGCTCAGAGGAAACAGTTCTTGGATGCTCATTATTTCTGTCAGTTAGAAGAAAATGGAAGTACTGATTAAGTTTATCCTACTTGATGAATTCTGCCACTGTACACTCACTGCATGTTTTATTACAACTGTCTACAAGTATGCATTCATTACTCCACTAAAATTGCAGCTATGTGCAAATAAGCTTCCTTTTGTGCTGGAGGAGACAATGAATTAAACACTGGAAGGATTTTATTCTCTGATAGTATAAATAAACAAATCACAGGGAAAATAAACCTAAGCACATTTCCATTGAGAGAATGTGACTGACTAGGTATTTGAATGCTGTGTGCATAAGAATCCCTAACCAAACACTGGATTCTAATTGACTTTTGTAAGTCAATTCATATTGGATTTTACCATGGCAGTTGTCAATGCTCTACAGTTGAACAGCTCATTGAGTTAAGAGCTAGTAAGTCACTCACATTCTGGGCAGAGATTACATTCTGCAAGTACCAGTGAAACAGCAAAAATAATCCATCAAAATGATGTGTAGCCAGGAAAGGATTTCTATAAATGCTAATGTAAATAGTGGCATATTGTTCTGGTTATACTTCCATTGTTATGTCAGGTTAGGGTGATTTTTAGAAGGAGAAACTCAAAAAATAAGACTGGCATATGGTTCTCTCAATTCTTTACAAATGATTATGCAGAATAAATAAATTAGTATATTTCTAAAATTAATAGTCTGTGTTTTGGGAAAGTCATTGCATTTTGCTTCACATGACAAAACTGGGTAAATTTCATTTTCATATGATGCTGTTAATATTGGTAAACCTGCTTTGCAATCATTAACCCCTGTATGGCAAGAGTGGCAAAAGTACAGCCCTGGAGAAGCCTCAAGACAACAAACAGGTTAACCAGGATCTTTATCTCCATGTTGAACTGAAGTGGAACTTGGTTTAGTTAAGTAGTTGGAGTAAAGTACTGGGCAAAAGGTCATTCTTGTGGTAGTTTTGGCTCAACCAGAAACAGCAATTACCCTACAATTAATTTGTTCTCCTTTGTTTTCCCCATCCCAATTTTGCAAACTTGGAAGAATCTGAGATTTTGGGTAGGACTCAGTGAGCATAACATTTTTGGTGTCTTTTCCCATGCAAGAGAACCAACTCAATGGCAAAAAATATAGAAGGTTGAAAAAGCTACTGGGGGGAAGCTGTTCTAGATTTGATTTTAACAAATAGAGAGGAACTGCTTGAGAATTTGAAAGTGGAAGGCATCTTGGGTGAAAGTGATCATGAAATCATAGAGTTCGTGATTCTAAGGATTGGTAGAAGGGAGAACAGCAAATTAGAGATGCTGGATTTAAGGATGGCAGATTTTGTTAAGCTCAGAGAACTGGTAGGTAAGATCCCAATGGAGGCAAGACTGAGGGGAAAAACAACTGAAGACAGTCGGCAGTTTTTCAAAGGGACATTATTAAGGGCCCAAAAGCAAGCTATTCTACTGTGCAGAAAAGATAGAAAATATGGCAAAAGACCGCCGAGGCTTAACCACGAGATCTTGCATGATCTAAAAATAAAAAGGAGTCAAATAAAACATGGAAACGAGGACAAATTACAAAGCATGAATTTAGGCAAACAATACAGGAATGCAGGGGCAAGATTAGAAAGACAAAGGCACAAAACGAGCTCAAACTAGCTACAGGCATAAAGGGAAACAAGAAGACATTCTATAAATACATTAGAAGCAAGAGGAAGACCAAAGACAGGGTAGGCACATTGCTCAGTGAGGAGGGAGAAACAATAACAGGAACCTTGGAAATGGCAGAGATGCTCAATGACTTTTGTTTCAGTCTTCACCAAGAAGTCTAATGAAGGAATGCCTAACATAGTGAATGCTAGTGGGAAGGGGGTAGGTTTAGACGATAACATAAAAAAAGAAAAAGTTAAAAATCACTTAGAAAAGTTAGATGTCTGCAAGTCATCAGGGTCTGATGAAATGCATCCTAGAATACTCCAGGAGCTGATAGAGGAGGTATCTGAGCCTCTAACTATCATCTTTGTAAAATCATGGGAGACAGTAGAGATTCCAGAAGACTGGAAAAGGGTAAATATAGTGCCCATCTATAAAAAGGGAAATAAGAACAACTGAGGAAACTACTGACCAGTCAGTTCCACTTCTGTGCCAGGAAAGATAATGGAGCAAATAATTAAGGAAATCATCCGCAAACTCTTGGAAGATAATAAAGTGATAGGGAGCAGCCAGCATGGATTTGTAAAGAACAAATGATGTCAAACCAATCTGATAGCTTTCTTTGATAGGGTAACGAATCTTATGGATAAGGGAGAAGCGGTGGATGTGGTATATCTAGAATTAGTAAGGCATTTGATACGGTCTTGCATAATATACTTATCAATAAACTAGGCAAATACAACATAGATGGGGCTACTATAAGGTGGGTGCAAAACTGGCTGGATAACCATTCTCAGAGAGCAGTTATTAATGGTTCACAATCCTGCTGGAAAGGCATAACAAGCGGGGTTCGTAGGGGACTGTTTTGGGACCGGTTCTGTTCCCAAAACATCAACTATTTAAATATTGGCATAGAGAGTACGCATATTAAGTTTGCAGCGGATACCAAGCTGGGAGGGATTGCAATTGCTTTGGAGGACAGGGTCATAATTCAAAATGATCTGGACAAATTGGAGAAATGGTCTGAGGTAAACAGGATGAAGTTTAATAAGAACAAATGCAAAGTGCTCCACTTAGGAAGGAACAATCAGTTTCACACATACAGAATGGGAAGGAACTGTCTAGGAAGGAGTATGGCAGAAAGGGATCTAGGGGTTATATTGGATCACAAGGTAAATATGAGTCAACAGTGTGATGCTGTTGCAAAAAAAGCAAACATGATTCTGGGATGCATTAAGAGGAGTGTTGTGAGGAAGACACAAGAAGTCATTCTTCCACTCTACTCTGTGCTGATTTGGCCTCATTTGGAGTATTGTGTCCAGTTCTGGGCACCACATTTCAAGAAAGATGTGGAGAAATTGAAGAAGGTCCAGAGAAGATCAACAAGAATGATTAAAGGTCTAGAGAACATGACCTATGAAGGAAGACTGAAAGAATTGGTTTTGTTTAGTTTAAAAAAGAGAAGACGGAGGGGGGACATGATAGCAGTTTTCAGGTATCTAAAAGGGTGTCATAAGGAGGAGGGAGAAAACTTGTTCATCTTGGCCTCTGAGGATAGGACAAGAAGCAATGGACTTAAACCCCCCAAGGGAGGTTTAGGTTGGACGTTAGGAAAAAGTTCCTAACTGTCGGGGTAGTTAAACACTGCAATAAATTGCCTAGGGAGGTTGTGGAATCTCCATATATGGAGATATTTAGGAGTAAGTTAGATAAATGTCTATCAAGGATGGTCTAGACAGTACTGGGTCCTGCCATGAGAGCAGGGGACTGGACTCGATGACCTCTCGAGGTCCCTTCCGGCCCTAGTATTCTATGATTCTATGAAAAGAATGGGCTAAGATGGGCCTAAGTAGGAGGCAAAATGTGTGGCTGTGAGTGTGATATGAGAGGAAGGGGGCTGACATCTTCCTTGGGCCCTCTGGCAAGCTGTGCTGGCGGACCGGCTCCATGTCCTCAGAAGGGGTGGGGCCGGGTAGCAGTGTTGGGCTCCTCCTTCCAGCCTCAGAGCTGCATGGAGCTCCACCGGTGATTTAAAGAACTCAGGAGTCCATCCACCTCTACAGCAACACAAGCAGCTGCCGGGAGTCCTGGTCCCCTTTGAATCATGGGCCCCAAGGAAATTGCCCTCTTTGTCTCCCTCCCCAGCAATGGGCCTGTGTGGGAGATGAGAGACCAACGATCCAGCCAAGCACAGTCACAGAGGATTGAATAAATTCCTTGGGGAATAGAATTACTTCAATAGACACCTTGCGAGACCTCATCACAGAGACCAAAGAGCTACACTTGACGGGTAGAAAGCCCTTACACTGTGCTTCATTTATACATATGTTTCGCACATTTTCTGCTTCCTACCAGTGGTTATTTCATAAGCTGGTGGGAGTGTTATAAATCCGTTCTTCTTTGCTTGGATATATATATATAAATGTGCCACCTAGTGACTTGTGTTTGAACTGAAGTTTCTATGCTATTGGGCTCTATACAGAGATAACAGGGTGAAACGTAATGGCCTGTGTTATGCAGGAGGTTAGAGTAGATGACCTAACGATCCCTTCTGACCTTTAACTCTATGAATCTATTAATGGACTGAAAAGAAAAAAAAATCATTTGTGGAGCAGATACAGATGGCACAAAGGAAGGATTAATGCAGAGCAATACAAGCTTACTTCATCCCTCCTCCCCAAACCAGAGTTGAGTCACTTTCCCTATTACCCAACAGATGCTCTTGTGCGTGCTTTTTTACTAACTCAGCTACAGTACATGGAGATCCTGTGTAGCTTACATCAACTAATCCCTGAGGCTTTGTATTTCTGCAGAAAATGATACACATCACAGACTCCTTTATCTTTTCATGATATACATCTTTGATATGTATTATGGCATAGAACAAGTCTAACTATGGTGTAGTCATGCATATAAAACACATGTCATCAGTAGCTGAAAAGTAGGCCTGGGGGTATTTAAAGCTGAGTGGGTGGGTATTCTATTTTATTTGACATTAATGTGACAACTCCCTTAATCTAAAAAATGAAGCCAGTAAATGCTTTTCTACAGCTAATGAAGTATAAACTGCTATTGAATACATCCCCAAAAGGAGCAGTTTTCTTGTTTATCAAAACAGTTCTACCTTCCTTGCTATGAAACATAACATTTCCTGCAAACCAGGATGACTTTTGTAGATGTTTTTCTTTTACAGAGGGATCATATAAGACAAACCATTTTCACAGCCTAAGAAACCGCGCTGGGTTCTGCATTCCATTCTGATTTCTTTCATTTTCATCAGATAGCAACTGAGTATCTGGCAAGCCAATCTCATTCCATGCTGTTTTTTGGCTAGCTAGAAGAAGAAGTGCAGAAGGAGACAAGGAAATATAATTTTTGGTCTCTGGTCCCCACTCCTTTGTGCTAATTCAGAAGTGCTACGGGACAGTAAGCTGATGTAACATAGTTGCGGGGGATTTTCGCAACATCAATGTATAGAAAGCATGTATCACCCTTTCTGGCCCCCTCACTCTGGTAGTCTTTCAAAGGATGTGGCTACTGTGCTGTGTGATCCACTGATCATGGGGCAGTAGAGGAGTTTCTAGATAGCTGTTTCAGCTAGTGCTGGTCAGAGCAACTCTGCCCCATCAAGAGCAATAGACTATAGGATACCTCCTGGGTCAGCAATGAGGTGGGTAGAGTGGGGGTGCAGAAGTACACATAGAAAGCCACCTGTGATCCCTTCTGTCCTCAGGTAGGCATCCACCTCTGTAGATCAGTTGAGGTATGTCTAGACTGCATTGCAATTTTGGGATACCAGAAGTATCCTGAAATAACAATGTCATGTCCAAGGAACGCATCCACTATTTTGAAAAAAAATTAGAAATAATGCATGTGCTCTTTTACCAACCCTGTAAACCTCATTCTGCAAGGAATGAGGGATGGCTCGAAAGAGCACTTTATTTCAAAATTTGGCACCGTGTAGACGCACCAAATTTCAAAATAGCCTTTTTCTAAATTAAATCGAAAAAAGACATGCAACTTTGATAGTGCACATTGAGTACCTTTTTTCAGTTTTAGAGTGCAGTCTAGATGTAGCCTTTGAGGACCATATTCAGTATGGTTTCAGTTCACATTCTGTATAACTAGACACTGTTCTAGAACTATGCTGTAAGGGTGAGTGGCTTGTAACAAAGCCCCATCAAAACCCTGAACATGTGAGTTCCAGTAGCATTTGCTGTTGTAGAGAACAGTTGTGCTTTAATATGACTGAGAAACTTTCACATAGACGTGTAAATAGCACAACTTTGTATATCATTGTTATTGTGAGATACGATACTGGCACTCAACAGCATTTTGCAGGAGAACTGAAATGGCCAAGTGTCATCACTACAGTTGCAAGCAAGATAGGTATAGAAAGGCCTGGCATGGTGGGGGGGGGGGGCACCATTAGCATTGTACAGTAAAACTCCAATGGTTCAGCACTCCTGATGATCCGGCACCATCTGGACCTGGAAGTGCTCCGGGCAGCCGGACAATTGGAGCTGCTCTGCCCCCGGCTTCCCCGAGTCAGCCACTGGTCAGTTTCAGCAGCGGCTAACTTGGGGAAGTCTGGGGCAGAGCAGCTGTGGTGCTGCTGGGTTGGACCCACAGCACCGAGGGGCGCATGCCCCCCACCTCACCCCAGACCTCTCATATCCCCCCCTTCCGATAGTCCGGCATATCTGGTAATCTGGCACCCCCTTGGTCCTAAAGGTGCTGGATTATCGGAAGTTTCCTGTATATTATTTTCTTAAAATATAATCCAAAGAAAGGTAAATAGAGTGCTGCTCGCAGTATATGTTCCCAATGCTCTGCAGGTCTTCCTTTTATTCAAACAGCTGTCAGTTGGAAAGGTTCTCAACTGAAGTGGTGGTAACTTTGAAACAGTAGTCCAAAATCAGATCTGAATGTGCAGTCCACAAACCATGTCCGAATCTCACCCAAATGTCTTTGGTATTCTAAGGAAGCATTTTATGATGCAGAGTAAAAATACTATTGTGATATCTCCTTGGAAATGTCATTTGTGTTGTTACAATGTTGCTGAACATAGCACAAGCTGGACAGATAAACTGGAGTCCAGAAGAGGGTGAGAAAACAAGTTCATATTGTTCATGTTTATTCTAAGGGTACATCTACACTGCATGGCTATTTTGAAATAAGCTCTTCCAGAATAGTTATTCTGAAAGTTTATTTTGAAATAGCATGTCTACACTGCAGGGACGTCTCAAAATTAGTCCGAGGCAAGCTTCCCTAATGTAGATATGCTATCTCGATTTAGAGCCCCTGGAGGCACTGGGGAGGAATAACTTAGAATGGCTCTGATGAGGAGTTCTTTTGAAAGAGCAGCAGTGGAGTGTCTACAAACACCTTATTTAGAAGTAGCTATTTCAGAATAGACATTATTCCTCATAGAATGAGGTTTACAGATTTCAGAATAAGCTGTCCACTATTTCAAAATTATTTTGAAATGATGGAATGGCTGTAGATGCTCACATTGTTATTTTGAAGTAACACTTGTTATCTCGGAATAACAGTTCAGTGTAGATGCACCCCAAAGAAGCTAAATATGGGTATGTCTACACTACCCCCCTAGTTCGAACTAGGAGGGGTAATGTAATCATACGGAGTTGAAAATGAAGCCCGGGATTTGAATTTTCCGGATTTCATTTGCATAAAGCCGGCCGGCGCCATTTTTAAATGCCGGCTAGGTCGGACCCCGTGCCGCGCGGCTACACGCAGCACGAACTAGCTAGTTCGGATTAGGCTTCCTAATCCGAACTAGCTGTACGCCTTGTGGAAGCCTAATCTGAACTAGCTAATCCGTGCCACTTGTAGCCGCGCGGCACGGGGTCCGACCTAGCTTGCATTTAAAAATGGCGCCGGCCGGCTTTATGCAAATGAAACCCAGGAAATTCAAATCCCAGGTTTCATTTGCAACTCCATATGACTACATTACCCCCCCTAGTTTGAACTAGGGGGGTAGTGTAAACATACCCTAAATTCCTGACAGGTCCTTTGTACAGTATATCCATAGCAAGACCCAACTTTTCTCTCATTCGCGGCACTGTAACCCATTCATGTCCTATTAAAAAACATTACATGTAGAAAGCCATTTTATTATACATTGCTGCTTTACTGTGCTGTAGTTTAAAACTTTAGCTTTCATTTAGTTTTAATTTTATTTTGCTATTAAATGAGTTTTCAGATAGCAAGTGAACAACTATGACAGGCTTTTACTGTTGGAAATTAAGGTTAATAGACTGTCAAAAAACACAGAAAACCTGACTATAATTGTGCCATTCCTTCTCCCATTGCAAATAGGGTAGAGCATTTTTATATACCACAGAAACAGTGTTCTTTTCTTCCCCACTATAACGATTCCAGAAAGTCTTTAAAAAGTAAAATGAAGATGCCTGAGTATCTCTCGGCTTTGAAACACCACCTCAAAACTGGAGTTGTCTTTTCATTGTCACACACAGAAAGAAGTAAGAAAAGAAAGGTTGAAGGGGTGGGAGAAAGAGGAATCTGGAATTTGAAACACTTTGCATTTATCTGTGTGATCTTATATTCATTATATGCAGATATGCTAGCAGTCCATCAGTTCTCAAAGATATGTGCACATTTGAACCATGACAGCTTTAATTTCCCTGTTATACATTCAAAATATCTTCCCAAATGCAGCTCATGTCCATAAGATATCAAGAAAGGGGCATTTTAAAATGAAATGACATTATTCATAAACTAGTATAATTTTCCAGACCTGAAATAAAATTTCCTGGAATAAATAAGAACTACAGCTATAGCTAATAGTTTGAAGTGAGTCAAACTCTGGAGAATACTCTTTACTTTCTATGCCCCCTCCCACCGTTTAGCTTGGCTTTCAGCTATAACAGGCAAACATGCAACTAGCTACTTGATACCGACAGGGAAACTATATTTTCACGGTCACGTAGAAATTGCTGGGATCATGTACATTCCTGAATATGATCCAGTTCTGTGGGTGTTCCCTGAGGTCTAAGTGGGGCATATGTGTCTACACAGATAATCTACCCGTCTATCCTATTTTTCATTTGCTGCGTTTTTCCTTCTGCTTGCCTCCTCAAGAGGAGCAGCCAAGCAAAGCTTTCTGTACATGCTGGCGGCGGGGTGGGGGGGTATCTCCCCATCTACAATAGCCAGTACATGAAGTATATGAAGTTCACAGAGGGAAAAGAACCACCCTTTCACAACAGACAGCCTTCCGGCATTCCCTCCCAGACCCCAAACTTCAAGGCCTACTGAGGCAGGAGCTATGGGCAGCCAAAACAGAATTTGCCACACAGCTTCAGCTCCCCAGCAGGCTTACATAAAGTGTATGTCTACACTGCAGTCTGTTTTTCCGAAAAAACTACACTTATGTTCACACTGCAATTGCATTCTTTTGACAGAAAGTTGAAAGAACAGAGAGGTTTTTCCGACAGCAGTAAACCTCTTTCTATGAAGAAGGTTTTTTCCGAAAGAGCTCTTTCAGAAAAAGGCATGTGTGGATGGGGAAGAAGGATTGTTTTTGAAAGAGGCAGCCTCCAGAAAAAAGCACAGGTGCCCTCGTGGCCACTCCATCCATAGTAATCACAACGTAAATGTGAGATAGCGTCCAGGTAATGTGGACTCTATCTTTCGAAAAAGCAGATCACTTTTTTTGATGTGCTTTTGCTGTTTGGATGCTCTTTTTTGAGAGAAGTTTTTCCGGAAAAACTTCTTCTGAAAGAAGCGTGCAGTCTAGACATAGCCAAAGTGAAAGCAGAGCTGATTAATCGATGCAAGGTTTGTACTTTCTATCATGATCATGTTCTCCATTTCCCTGTGCTTCAGCTTCTGCTGCATGCACCATGAGACAAAAGTCACCAGCCAAGGGGGAGAAGAGAATTCCCACTCCGCTCTTGGCTCGACTGTAGCTTGCACTAAAACAGGAGCAGCTGTTTTAAAGTAGGAACTGGAATATCCTGCCATCTTACCCAACTTTCCCATCTTAGTGAGAGGCTCTGGGATCTCCTTTTGCACCAGGCCTCCTTCCTTCAGGACTCTAAAGGATGCAGACCAACTACCCTCATCTCTGAAAGGCAAAGCCAGTATCTTCACAAGTCTTTCCATAATATCTGCTCCACCTATACTTGCCTAGCAAGGAAACAGGACCACTTCTCCCACCTCTCATACTAGCTGGAATGCTCCCTGCCCCACCATCTTTCTTACTCCAAAAGAAAGAAAAAAAGCAGGCTGACATTACTTCTCTCTCTGTGAAAGGAGCAATGGCATCTCTTGCCCCTGAATGATGTGTACATGAGGTCCTGGCTTTCCAGCAATAAGACAGAGCCATCATTCAAGTGAAAGGTCCCTTCATACAAACCACACAACACTCCCAGTGCTCCTTGAAGCACCATTTGGTTTGGAGTAAAATGTTTTCATTGCCTGAAATAAGCGTCCATTAAATGCTAGAAAGCTCTTAGATTTCTAACTCCAAACAAGAGTGAAAAACTCCAGTCATCTCTAAATTACTGCTTCTCAGGATCAACACAGGCTAGCTTGCCATTCTACAATATTGCCTCTTTGCACTCTCTCTCTCTCTTACATAAAATATTTCATGCATCATACTGCATCCCTTTACCTCTCCCTTCCTCCTCCACCTCCCCCGGTTTGGTGAAAGATACTCCTAGTGCTTAGAGTGACTTCATATAGAGATACTGGCAATAACGTTTGAGTTGTGTCTCCTGTTTGCAAAGCTCGGGTTTCCATGTTAAGCTCTAATTTCCATCCTATCTTCTACTAACTCCTATGTGATTTCAGTTGGACATCTGGGGGACATTGGCAATGCAGCCATGACTGAAGAGTGTGTTCACTGAGGGAATAAGTGGAGGGAAGATTTCTTTTAAGCAGGAAGATGAGCAACACTGTTCGAAAGAGGCCCGGATTCAGGAGAAAGAAGGGAGAGGCAAATTTATTATTGCAAAGAGTACTCTGTCATCTCAACTCAAAGATGGCACAGCTTCACACCAGAGCATGAGCATCAGCATCCGGAGTGAGTTCTCAAAATGAGGGGTCTGTCTGCAATTGCAGATCTGGTAGCATCATCTGTGGTAGCAAGCTCCGTGACTGTATTGAAACTACAGACCTTGTTTGTGTTTGCAACCATTAAGGAGCTTGGTAAATTATATCCACAAGTGGCAAGTGTTTTGGCTAATAATAAATTGTGTAAAATTATCCATAGTCAGCAAGACCTGAGTATCTCTGAATATGAGTTACTTCCTATGGCACAAATCTTGAGTAATTTGATTTTGTCTGCACCACTGTTGACACATTAGATTGACGTTATCTTTCTCTGTCATTATTCTTTCAGGTACGGACTTCAAAAGACAATACATCTGGGAACAATGTGATAAGCTCAGCACTAAAAATGCTGATCTGCAAGAGTTGTAAAAATCACTCCTTTTAATATAATATTCCAGGGATAGTGGGTTGTCTGCAGCCCAGATAGAATGACTTAAGTTAAACAGAAGGAGCTGTAAATTATGTATTGCACAGTCACTTGGCCCACAGTGACTTTTTAAACTATTGAGTTTCAGAGAGAGAAAGTGATGCAAGAGAGTAGGCTAATTAGAGCACTAATGTTGTTTATTGTACAGTTAAGCAGAGCTCATTTGTTTGCTTGGGAAGAGGGGTCTAAAAGTCTGCTATAGCAGCAGAGAATTTTGGGACACTTTAAAAGTCAAAGGTAATCTCTTTTCTCGTCCTCCAATGTGGAGTAAAATTTGAGCCTTTTGTTGTGGCTCACTGTCAACATTTGAGGTAAAATATTTGTCACTGGGATTTCAATTAAAAATTCAGAGGTCATTCACATTTTCACATTAGCCAGAATTGTCATCTGGTTTGAATTAGCCCATGGTTTTAGATTCCCTGAGTTTTAGATCCTACGTCACAGTGCTTGGGCTTGACGGGCAATACAGAGGCCTTTGTGACTTTGTCTACACTGCAGGATTTTTGCTCAAGAAGCTTTTTGCGGAAGAGATATTCTGCAAAAACGTCCTGGTCAAAAGCGCGTCCACACCTCAAAAGCGCATCGCAAAAGTGATGTGCTTTTGTGCAAGAGAGCGTCCAAACTGCATGGATGATCTTGTGCAAGAAAGCTATGACTGCCATTAACAGAATGGCTATAAGAGGACCTGTGCTTTTTCTGATAGGCTCTTTTTGCACAAGAAACCCCTGCGGAGCATCCACACATGCCTTTTGTGCAAGCGCTGTAGCACAAAAAGGAGTTATTCCTTGTGGGGGGAGGAATAACTCTACCAGCAAAACCCCACTGTCCTGTCAATTTACTGTATTTTTTGTGTGCAAACATGCACTTGATGTGTTGATGCTCTGCTGGTTTTTGTGCAAAAATGATTGCTTTCGCGCAAAAACCTTGTAGTGTAGACGTGGCCTGTGTGTTGGCTCCCAGCTGGATTCTTGTAACCCAGAAAACCTGTGGCAGATGCAAGACCCAGATCCCAAATGATTTGGAGAACTGTCCCTCTGGATATGTTTTTCCAACAAAACTTGACGAATGCCCACACTGCAATTGCATTCTTCTGCAAGAAAATCTAAAGAACGGTTTCCTCCAACATTGGTAATCCTCATTCTACAAGGAAGAAACCTTTTTGCAAAAGAGCTCTTTCACAAAAAGGCATGTGTGGACAGGGAAGAAGGAGTTCTTTCAGAAGAAGAGGAAAGAGGAAAAAGAATAGGTGCCCTGGTGGCCATTCTGTCCATAGCAATCACAGTTTACATGCAAGATGGCATCCATTCAGTCTGGACACTCTCTTTTGAAAAAGCAGATCCCTTTTTCGATGCATTTTTGCAGTGTGGATCTCTCTTTCGGAAGAAGTTTTTTCGGAAGCTCTTTCTCCGAAAAAACTCTTCCAAAAGAAGCCTGTAGTCTAGATGTAGCCTTAGTGAAATTTTCAGATGTTGGCAACTGTACACACAGTCCCCATTTCACCAGCAGTAAAGGAGGTTGGTCATTTTGACCTAAAGATCCCCCTCAGTGATTTTTAAAGACTTTCCAATATTTTGAAGCCAACAGTTAATGCATTTGGTTTTTTCAATTCCTAAAGCCGGCTGTACATATAAAAGAATTTCATGTGTATTTTTATTATTTTGGTCTCTATTGGTTGGCTAAGAAATTTCAGGAGATGATGGATAAACATGAACAAATTTGGGATCTGATGCTTATTTATGGTCATGCTCTCAATGCTTAATCTGGACAGAAAATGGTTTTCCCATCCTGTCAATGTTTGTAAGATTTTTCCTATCTTGAATAGGAGCGAAAAGTTGAATTTTCTAAAGTTTATCTGAACCTTTTTCTTCTCCCAAGTTAAGTTAATTGAAATGGTTTGATTTTTTTCTTCTTTCAATGTTTGTACTATAATTAGCTTGGCATTTAAAATAAAGTTGTTCCAAGCTGAAACAGAAATTATCTTAGCATCAAAATGTTATGTTCCAACCCATTCAAAGCTTATTTTTCTAATTTTATTTTTTGAGTTGAGATATTCATTGCAATCAACCTTTCCCTCGCAAAACTCAGTTTGGATGAATCTGCAATTTTCATCAAAAACATTTTAATGGAAAATTTCCACTCATCTCTACTCTTTCCAGTTGGAGGGTGGGATAACGGGGAGGACATTGCTCACTGTGTTCCTCCAGGCCCCAGCATTAATGAGAGAAGCCAGAGGGCTGCCAATAGTCCAAATGTGCTATTATATCTGCTAGGGTATGTCTACACAGCAAAGTTATTTCAGAATAATGACCATTCACAGCAATTCCGTTATTCTGAAATGTATCACTTATTCCGACTACTGTAAAACTTGTTCTATGCAGAATAACGCATATTCCAAAATAGCTATTTCAAAATAAGGCGTGTGTAGACGCTCCACTTCTGCTATTTCAAAATAGCCCCTCACCAGTGCCATTCTAAGTTTCCTCCTAGGGCTCTATATCAAGATAGCATGTCTACATTAGAGAAGCCTGCCTCGGACTAATTTTGAGGCTTCCCTGCAGTGTAGATGAGCTCATTTCAAAATAAGCTATTTTGGAATAACTATTCTGGAATAGCTTATTCCAAACTAACTGTGCAATGTCGACATAGCCCTATGGATCAGCAGTGCCCCTGAATGCTCTAGAAATTGTTCTGTTATTGCCAACTACACTCCATAAGGCTGACGTAATATAAAAGCTGCTAGAACTCTTCACTACCTGATGATCAGCCTAGACAGGGAGAATTCTACATTGGCCAGCTACCTTGGGTTTTGGTCTTTTTTTACTTTTATTCTATACTCTTCAGATTGCAGAATTTGGCTGGCAATTTTGTTTTATGTTTTCAGATTTCTGGTGCTTCTTGCTTAGAGTCAGGTGGAAAATATCACACCAGAAGGCTCATTTGCCCTTTCTGGTCTCAGTTCTGGACAGACTTGAAGAGCAGAGGCATGCTATTATTAAAAATAATTGGGTAATGGGGTGAAGGGAGCATGGAAAAGATTAATTTCAGGGCCTTTTAAAACAAATTAGCAGGGGGTTTAAGGAAACACTTTTCTCCAACTGATTTGTCTATCCTTAACCACGGGGATATAAATGAATAGAAGTGAATTGTATAATAGGTCTCCATATATATATATACAGGATTTCTTAATGCTGGCATATCGCTAATATCCACTGGCCAGAAGAGAAAGATAGAGTAGAAAGATCTGGGAAAAGGAAACTGCTGAGAAATTCAACACTTCTATAGAATCATAGAATAATAGAAGTGGACAGAACCTCAAGAGTCCAGTCCCCTGCACTCATGACTTTTTATGTGTAAGCATTTATAGTTGAAAGGTAAAGGGTACATAAGGTATTTTTATATAGCATTTCTGCAGTGTATTCACAATAGGTTAATGTTCAAAATGTGGCAACAGAGCATCAAATTCTTGTTCAAATCTTTTGGGGTGTGACATTTGCTCAAAAGCGGAAGGGCTAGAGAATCCTAGCCAAACAATCCTTCCTTTATAGGCAACAAGGTCTTGTAATTACCAAGCATTCTACAAGCTAAAGTACTATGGGGAAAACTTTAGTTCAAAAACATGTTAAAGTGCTACATACATACTGTAGAAAGGTTACACATTACAATGCTTTGGGGGATGTGCCAGTTTTTAGACAGTTCACTATCATGGAATCACCTTCATCCATTACAAAAGCAGCTAGGACAACAGTCACACTAGGCCCCTGGACAAGGTTGGAGGCTGAGACTGAGCTCCCGATGAACTCCCGGAAGGGGCGGGGTTGTGGGAAGAAGGGGCACCCTCTCAGTGCTGTCCAGAGTGTGCCACACCATTACCCACCCCCAGCCCTTAGAGCTGTAGGGAGTGTGCTCCAGCAGCAATATAAAGGGCCCAATGCTCCGGGAATTGGCACTTCCACAGGAGGTCTGGGCCCTTTTGAATTGTTGTGCCCTATGGCAGTTGCCCTCTTTGACCTCCTCCCATCTGTGGGCCTGTGCAAAGGTTAAAAGAATATAGCTGTGAAGGGTACAATGTAACCTTTGTTTGGTTCATTACAAGCCATTAGGCCAGGTTTTCTGGAAAGTGTTTTTGGGAAACTCGGATCTCTGTTGTATCTTGCAATATTTTGTTCCAAATACAATATCCTACATGCTATGCAATGCTCAAGTACATGACACCTGTAAATTTGCTTTCTGCTAGCATTGGGGTGAGTAAAACTATTCACTTTTAGATATGAGCAAACTCTTTCAGAAAATATTTACAGTTTGTTCATCTCCGGTCTTAAATATTCTGTAGCCTTCTACTATGGAGTTAAACTACAGGGCATAATATGTGTCACCCTGGAGAGATAACCAGATAATATAAATTGGTGTAAGCCTTTGACTTCAGGGAATACATTTAGGAGGTGTAGGTGGTAACCAGGATTAAATAGCCGGTTGTCAAAAGACAAAATGATCTGGGAGAAGCAATAGATAAACAGTGACTATGTGGAAATAAAGCAATTTACACTGAGGATATGGGGCTCCTTTTCTGGGGTCTGAAGACGGGCTTCAGGTTTCTGGCTCCTCAGGAGAGTTGGGCAATTTGTCTGGCTTTTTTAAATGTAGATGAAAAAAGTTTGAAGGGAAGTATTTTCCCGAATGACGTAACTTCTTTGGAATGCTACAAAAGAAATGTCCAGTTGTATTACTAACACCTGTTAACTGCCTATACAGGCAGTCCCCGGGTTACGTACAAGATAGGGACTGTAGGTTTGTTCTTAAGCTGAATTTGTATGTAAGTCGGAACTGGTACATATTGTAGGGGAAACTCTAGCCAAACATTTCTCCAGAGCTCAGTTTTATTCTCCCACACCTCACTTCCCTCAGTCCTTTATTCTCAAGCTGAGGTGTCTGCTGAGAAAAGCCACTCCGCGTCTCCCTGGTCTGCTGGGGGGGGGCGCTAGCTTCGCGTCTCCCTGGTCTGTTGGGGGGAAGCAGCTAGTGCCGGGTTGCCTCACCCCATTTGTAAGTAGGGATCCGATGTAAGTCGGATCCATGTAACCCGGGGACTGCCTGTATAACTGTAATTTGAATGTATCAAATAATTCCACAAACATGCTAGTTTTCTTACTCTAATGCTGAATGAATATTGGAGGAAAGCAAAACAAAATCAAACCGTCCTCGGTATTTGCTTACCTTTAAAACTAAATTTGTTTTTGCTGTGTTTGAACCTTCTTTGCTGTTCGCCTTCCATAAACAATAAAGAGGGCATAACATACTTAGAAAATGGACCTGGGAAATGAATTCTAAGCTTGTACACTTGAGGAGTCCTAGTAGGAAATGTTAAAGTGCCATATATGATATGTTTTTATAAAGAATGGGGCACAAATTGACACTGCAAAGAGGGATATCACCTCATCAGAATGCTGCACAGAGGCAATTGATTTACCAGTCTATGCTCTGCCCACATTCTTTGTAGCTAGAGCTCTATACGCTCTATTAGATGCTGTCACCGATTGCAGGGATGATTGAAAATTACAGAACTATACATGCAAACTTAACTTAGTATGCTGTCTATGCCAGGAAACGTTGCTTGACACAGCATAAGGGACAAGGTTTGTAGGATCTTCTCTCAGAGCCATAGCAAAGAGGCAATAAATCAGGTCAGATAAGGATTGTGGTCTCATCCTTAACAAGGGGAATCACACATGAAGACAGCATTACATTGTGTGATTGTATTAAGAAAAAACTATCCAATTAATATTTTCAGGAATGATACAGTATCTCAGACAGTCCTATATGGAACAGAAAGAAGGTTCAAAGTTTGTTAGCTTTCCCCAATCATACATATATCCTTTTTTTTCTCTATGACATTCAAAGATCTAGTGGTATTTTCAAGCTCCACATCCTGAGCATAAGAATTATGCACACCTAATCAGGAATCAGAAACAATACCATATGACTCCAGCTGATGGATTTTTAACTAAAAACTGGCTATTTTGCCAAATCAGAAATTTACAAGGGAAATATTTGTTTTCAATTATATTTTGGAAGATTTTGTTGAATTTACCATTGAATTGAATTGTTTAATAGCAAATATTACAGGGTGAACTTCTTGGCTACATCTAGACTGGCATGATTTTCCGCAAATGCTTTTAACGGAAAATTTTCCGTTAAAAGCATTTGCAGAAAAGAGCGTCTAGATTGGCACGGACGCTTTTCCGCAAAAGCACTTTTTGCGGAAAAGCATCCATGCCAATCTAGACACGCTTTTGCTCAAAAAAGCCCCAATCGCCATTTTTGCGATTGGGGCTTTTTTGCGCAAAACAAAACTGAGCTGTCTACACTGGCCCTTTTGCGCGAAAGCTTTTGCGCAAAAGGACTTTTGCCCGAATGGGAGCAGCATAGTATTTCCGCAGGAAGCACTGATTTCAGACAGTAGGAAGTCAGTGTTCTTGCGGAAATTCAAGCGGCCAGTGTAGACAGCTGGCAAGTTTTTCCGCAAAAGCAGGTGCTTTTGCAGAAAAACTTGCCAGTCTAGACACAGCCCTTTAGTCCATAACTCTCTGGTTCAGTAACATCCAGCTATTCGTCCTCTGCCCCTCGCCCTGGCAGGAAAGTCTCACTGACGTTGTGGAGCACAATGCAGCCCACCACCACCAAAGTGGATGTTGTTCTCACTGAGGCCCAGACAGGTGAGGAGATTCCAGAACCTCCCCTTTAGGTGCCTGAACACACATTCCACCGCTATGAGGCACCTGCTCAACCTGCTGTTGAAATTCCCCTTTATGGAGTCCAGGCTGTCCGTGTAGGACTTCAGCAGCGAGGGGACCAAGGGGAAGGCCGCATCACTCAGAATGCAGATGGGCATGTCCACCTCCCCAACCCTGATGGTACGGTCAGGGAAAAAGTGCTGGCATACGTCTTCAGGAACAGATAGGAGTTCCGGAAGATGTGGGCATCATGCGGCTTCCCCCCAAAAAACAGCCAAGGTTGATGTCGGTGAAGTGTCTCTTGTGGCCCATCAGGGATTGCAGCACCTAGAGAAGCACCCCTTTCTGTGTATATAGTTCAAGGCATGGCAGTCAGGAGCCAGGATGGGGATCTGCGTGCCGTGCATGGCCCCTCTGCAGTTGGGGAAGCCCATTACGGCAAAGCCATCCACAATGCTGTCGATGTTGCCCAGAATGACGACCCTCTGCAGCAAAATGTTATTGATGACCTTGGCTACCTGTAGGAATACAGTCCTGACTGTGAATTTCCCCAAGCTGAACTGGTTCCCAATGGAGCTGTAGCGGTCCAACGTGGTGAGCTTCCACAGGGCGATGGTGATGCACTCCTGCAGGGTGATGGCGGGTCGCAGTCAGGTGCCCTGTTGCCTGAGGGCAGGTTTGAGCCACTCACATCGCTCCAGGAAGGTGGCCTTCTGCATGCAGAACTGATGAAGCCACTGCTGGATGATGATGTGGTCCCAGCATTCAGAACTGATCTCAGGGTATGTCTACACTGCCCCGCTAGTTCGAACTAGCGGGGTAATGTAGGCATACCGCACTTGCAAATGAAGCCCGGGATTTGAATTTCCCGGGCTTCATTTGCATAAGCGGGGAGCCGCCATTTTTAAATCCCCACTGCTTCGAACCCCATGCAGCGCGGCTACACGGGGCTCGAACTAGGTAGTTCGGACTAGGTTCCTATTCCGAACTACCGTTACTCCTCGTGAAATGAGGTGTACCGGTAGTTCGGAATAGGCACCCTAGTCCGAACTACCTAGTTCGAGCCCCGTGTAGCCGCGCTGCACGGGGTTTGAAGCAGCGGGGATTTAAAAATGGCGGCTCCCCGCTTCTGCAAATGAAGCCCGGGAAATTCAAATCCCGGGCTTCATTTGCAAGTGCGGTATGCCTACATTACCCTCCTAGTTCGAACTAGGAGGGTAGTGTAGACATACCCTCACTCTGCCAGAAGCAGGGTTTGATAGCGTGCAGGGGATTGAGGGCTATTTGCAGCAGCAGGATCGCCAGAAGCTGGGTGAACAGGTCCTCTGGTTCAGGTTGGTCATCATCGTGCTGGAGCAACATGTGGGCAGTCTGGACAAACTGCACCATGAGGCACAACATGAGGCCCGTGAGCCTGGCACTGTTTTTCAATCACTCCAGCTCCTTGATGTCAGTGCTGTGGCATCTGCCAGGAGAACCAGAGCACATTGTGTCCCTTTTGTGTCTCAAAGGAGGTAGGCAGTGTAGGAGTGTCATGTGAGACACGGCTGTAGAGAGGAGCCCTTGAAAGCATGTGTCTCAGCTTGCCTGGCGAAGCAACCAGAGGAAGTGTCTGCCCTCCTTGCATTCTCCCTAGAGTGCTTCCGGGGGCTCTAAATCTGAGGCAGGCTCCAGTCAGTGTGGACATGCTATTTCAAAATAATTCTGAGCTATTTTGATGCTCCCCCATAGTGGGGATATACTATTTTGGTTTTTTATTTCAGGAATTATTTTGATTTTACTTATTTTGAAATTATTTCCTAGTGTGAATATGCCCTAAGGTAGGTTCTTACTCTTTCATTACCTTGCATGAAAGCATAGTTCCATAGTCTTTCTACCTGATAGACACCATCTAGAAAGCTCATCATTTGCACAGAGAATTAATTCTTGGCGGTTTTGATGTTAATGAGAGTATTTCCATTGACTTCAGTATTGGCAAGGTTTATATATAGCGATGGACAATATTTTTCCCGAATAGGTTCTTCACCCAGCATGTTCTAAATAAATAGCTAACTATTAAACTGCATGGAGCCACTTGGGTTATTCTACGCTTCTCAAGTGGAAACACTTCTCTGCCATACTTGCAAGCCTACTTTGAGATTCCCCTGCATACTCTACATTCTTCTCATTTCAGTTCCAAAGAACATGTTTATAAACAATCTTGAAAGACAGATGCAATCACAGTTAACAGAGTTATAGGAACATGACTCACTTTGAAAGGAAGCAAAAAAAAAAAAAATCAAGTAAGCTTGAGTGAGTGCATTTTTGAACTTGCCAAATACAAATTAGTAGAAGTTAATGGAACAATTTAAGGTCTTTAAAAAAGAAGAAACATGTTTTTCCTTTGTACAGTAATTTTGCAAAACCTTTTAAATAAATAATGCTATGACATTTGATATAATTAAGTTCAAAACCCATCATGAAATGCCATCCATTTAAGGGTCTGCATTTAACAAACTACCAGGGCTTTAGAAGAAGCAGGGTGCGGGGGGAGCCCATGGTGAACAATTATAACAAATGTCATCTTTTACTTAATTCGCTTATTTATTTAGCAGAGAAAACATTAACAGAAATTCAGCTACATTAGGACATTAGGATAATCTAGTGCATTATTAATGCAAATGGCATAAGAAGGTTAATTACTTCTAAAAAGAACAGTTATTGTTCATAATGTTCTTCCATTACAGAATACATCCAGTCATTCCCAGATAAAAGCAATTCTTGCTATTATTGTTGTAAAAAAATATAGACCATTGTCATATACTTAAATCTAACACCCAAGGCTCTGGAAAATATTGTCAGAGAAAAACTCTGACCTTGACATGAAGCCAAAAATTGACAGAATAATTTGTGTGGGAAGGGGTCAGGTGATTGCTAAAAGGCCCAAAGGACCAACAGCCAAATTCATCTCTGAGATAAATTATACGTGACTGCTGTTAAAGCCAATAAAAGTTTGACAGGATGTACATGGAGATATCCAGGATGGAGAATGATAGCTAATTACAGATTACTACAGCAGCACCACAGGAGGAAGCTGCTGGTGATATCTTGGACAGTAGATAATGCTTCACCCGCCCTTCCCCACCCTCGACACATGCCTTGTCCAGAGACGGCAAGCATTGGTATGCTGTTCTGGCAACAGACGGAGAGACCCCAGTGGCTGAGGAGGAGGAGGAAGAATCACTTGCTCTTAGGGTTGCACGGATTCTCTTCAGAGGAGGATGGAGGCATCCATCTGTCAACATGACTTGATGTCCTAGCAAGTGTGCTACTTGCCTGGACCCTGCATACTTTACAGAAAGATTGCCCCTCAGACCACTGTCCCCTGAAACTCTTCCACATGGGCACTAATGATATTTCCATGCTAACCCTGAACAGATCAACAATTTTCATAGGCATCTGGGAGCAAGTGTGAGGGAGTCTGAGGTGGAAATAGTGTTCCCGTCCGTTATCTCAGCTGCAGGTAACAGCCTAAACAGGGACACTTATCTGGAGATAAGTGCACAGCAGTACAGATGGTGTAGACAGGAGGGCTTCAACTTCCTTGACCAGGGGTTACTGTGGCAGGAATAAGACTGGTGGGAAGAGATGGACAAGAATGGGAAGAGTTTCTTTGCACAACAACTCCTCAGCCTGGTGATCAGTGTTTTAAACTAGGTTCAAAAGAAGGCAAGTGACAAAAGCCCACATACAGATATAAAAATAGGTGACCCTAACTAGAGCTAGATTTTAGATGGGAGGGAGATATGGAAAATTACAACGGGGTCACAGGAGCAATGAAAAAGAAATCAGTTGGAGAATCTGCTTAACCTCTCCATGTCTATATATAAATGTAAGGCCTATAAAGAACAAACAGGAAGAGCAAGAAATTAGTTTATAAGCTAAATTATTACTCAAATGACATCAGAGACTTGGTGTGATAAATCTCATGACTGGATTATTAGTACAATGGGCTATAGCTTGCTCAGGAAAGACAGAGAAGAGGAAAACGTGAGCCGGTGTTACATTAAATATCTAGAATATATGCACTTGTTCTGAGCTAAAAAAACCCGATGAAAATCTTTACGGGGTACAGTTACACTGTGTTTTATTTTTTGGAAGAGGTATGCAAATAGTGCTTGCATTTGCATACCTTCTTCCATTTTTTTTCCGGAAGAGGCTTTTCCACCATTTGGCCCTGTCTACACAGGGCAAAATGTCGGCACCCCCCGCCCCTTTTGAAAGCCTCCTTCTTCCTCGTAAAACAAGGTTTAAAAGGTCTTTTGAAAAAAGAGGGGGGGTGTTTCCCAACATTTTGCCCCATGTTGACAGGGCCAAATGGCAGAAAAGCCTCTTCTGGGGAAAAAAAAAGGAAGAAGGTATGCATATGCAAGCACTATTTGCATACCTCTTCTGAAAAATAAAACACAGTGTAGCCATACCCTAGGGTATACTTGAAAGTAGGAATAAGAAATCCTCCGGAAAAGGGCTTATTTTCCGGAGAATCGCGTCTAGATTGGCGCTTTTCTCCGGCTTATCCCCAAGCTGGAAAAAAGCGGTAGCCATGTAAATGCAAATGCCGCGGGGGATATTTAAATCCCCCGCGGATTTGCAATTCCGACTGGTCTAATCTGCATCCCTTTTCCGGAAAAGGGGTGCAGTGTAGACACAGCCTAGGTGAAGATAAAAGGGGGGAAAAGACAAAAGGGGTGATTGACAGTCTATATCCCTGCATCTACACCCTATTGTACAAACATTATTCCAAAGTATGCCCTGTAAGTGTTCTCCTGTCACCAGAGAGCAGCTACATAGGATACCTTATAGTGACACAACTAGAGTGGTGCTACTGCACTGTTCTTAGGCTACGTCTACACTGGCAAGTTTTTGTGCAAATACTTTTAACGTAAGAGTGTTTGCGTTAAAGTATTTGCACAAGAGAGCGTCTACACTGGTATGTGCTTTTGAGCAAGAGATGTGCTTTTGCGCAAAAGCATCCGTGCCAGTGTAGATGTTCTCTTGCACAGGAAAGCTTTGATGGCCATTTTAGCCATCAGGCTTTCTTGCGCAAGAAATTCATGTTGCCTGTCTACACTGGCCTCTTGCGCAAGAACAGTTGCACAAGAGGGCTTATCCCTGAGCGGGCGCATCAGAGTATTTGCACAAGAAGCCCTGATTTTATACATTAGAACGTCAGTGTTCTTGCACAAGTACTCGTGGCCAGTATAGACAGGTGGCAAGATTTTGTGCAAAAGCAGATGCCAATGTAGACACAGCGTTAGTGTACATGTGGCTTTAGCAAAGGAAGAGCATGGATTTTCCTTTCTTTACTAATCTTCCTCATACTTTGGTCCCAGTTGTAAATGCTTCTCGAAGGAGGGGAACAGGACTATAAAAAGAAGGTAAAGACCCTGCAAGCCATTCTATTTCTTGCCATCTGTCTCTGGCATTGTACTTAGGACAACAAAGGACAATTTTCATTGGTCTCTGGTGGCAGTTGGGAGAGGGCAGTCCTACCTCTACAATTTGATCAGTAATCTGGATGTGGTGATAATTTTGCTTGACTCTAATATCGTTTAAGTTAGGCAATAGCAAACGTTTCATCATTCTATAAACGTGTGTTGTCTAGGAGTGGGTTGGGCTACAAAGCACATACATTTCTGGGGTAAGATCTGGGACATAACTGAGGATGGTAAGAGGCAAGGCTTCAGTTTCACAGAGACATGTCTGGGACTGACTTTCATGCTGGAAGCTTTTTGTGAGCAGTTCAGGTTGGAGGCTACAGCAGCCAGGAATTGTAAATGACATCTCAGATTACAAAAAGGCTTGACACTGCTTCTCAGTCTGGATTGTGCCCCAGTATAGTACAGAGGCATCGTAGTAGAGGGGTCTACTATAGATCACCAAATCAATTTGTTTGCCAAATTCCAAAATATCTCGCCACCTTCAATGGATTTTTCTTTTTTTCACAGATCTTTTTTCATTCTTTTATCTACATTGAAAGATTTAAGTTTATTATTACATTAATTTCTACATCACCCATTTCTGCGGTATTTCTTCTCTTTGGCTTCTGATGATAGGGCAAGAAGGTCCTTAAATTGCAGCAAGGGAAGTTTAGGCTGGACGTTATGAAAAACTTCCTAACTGTCAGGATGGTTAAACACTGGAATAACTTGCCTAGGGAGGTTGTGGAATCTCCATCACTGGAGATATTTAAGAGCAGGTTCAATAGATAAATATGAGATGATCTAGATGGTGCTTGGTCCTTCCATGAAGGCAGGGGGCTGGACTTGATGCTCTCTCAAGGTCCCTTCAAGTTCTTGTCTTCTATGATTCTATGAAGTCATTTGTCAATTACAGTGGTCACTTTAGCTATGTTACATTTAAGGGGAAAAAAGTATAGGATCTGTCTCCCTCAGGTTCCTGTCATTGTAGGTAACAAAACACTGCATAGGATAGAAAGGAAATAATGGTGATTTATTAGATTTTACTCTGTAGTAACTGTGGCTAGAAGATGTCCTTTCAGTGGTGATAGTATTTATGTGAATCCTTCAAGGATATTCACAGCTGTCTTGTTACCTTTCAAGCTCAAGAGCATTCTCTCAAGGAATCTGTTCAAAGGTTTATGATTTATTACTAGAAGTTTTGACAGTGACTTCAGTGGAAACAGGATTTTAGCCATAGTGCCTATGAAGGATTCTGCAGGGAAAGGAAGTTAATGGGAAAGATTTTTTTGTTTGTTTTTTCCTTTCACGTGGATAGAGTGCTATTATATGTCTAAGTAAAAAAACCCTCTATGGTTAAGAAAAGATTCTGTAAATACCTTAGGAGAAAGAAAAAGACACGAGAAAATGTAGGTCCACTATTTGCAGGGATGGACCTAGTCAATATTGACTTTAAGAAAGCTCTAGTATTGAATGCCTATTTTGCTGCAGTCTTCACTAAAAAGGCAATTTGTTGAGAATGGCTGAGGTCCTAGAGGATCCAAGAAGAGTAAATATAGTTCCTATTTTTAGAAAGTAAACAAAGAAGACCCGAGGGATTATAGACCAGTCCATCAAATTTTTATCTGAGAAGATACTGCAACAAATTATTAAACAATCAATTTGTAAGTACCTACAGCATAGAGGCTATGTCTACACTGCCATTTTTTTCAGCAGAAGATATGCAAATCATGCTGTCATTTGCATATCTTCTGCCAAACCATTTTGTGGAAGAGGTTTTTCTGCTACAAAGCCCCTTTTGCACAAAATCCTGTAAACCTCATTTTTTTAGGAATAAGGGATCTTTTGCATATCTTCTGCCCCCAAAAAACCGGCACTGTAGACGTAGCCACATAGGTTAATAAGTAAAAGCCAACATGAATTTGTCAAGAAGAAATCATGCCAAACCAACCTGATTTCCTTCTTTGACTTGTTTGCTAGCTTACTAGATGGTGGGGAATCTGTAAATGTAATATTTCTAGATTTTAACTTTGAACAGTTGCACATCACTCTCTGATAAGGGGAGTAGGACAATGTAGTGAAGATGAAATTACTATAAGGTAAGAACGTAACTAGTTAAAAGACCATGAACAAAGAGTAGTTATCAATGGTTCACTGTCAAACTGGGGATGTACCTAATGAGTCCAACAGGACAAAAGAGGATAAAAGATTTGGAAAACCTGAATGCATGGAAAGGCTAAAAGAACTGGGCATGTTTAGTCTTCAGAAAAATGAACTGAGGAGGGGCACAATAACAATTTTATATCTACTAAGTAATGCTGAAAAGAGTATGATGATCAAATGTTCTCAGTGTCCACCTATGATAGGACAAGATTACTGGTTTAATCTTCAGCAAGAGAGGGTTTTTTTTAGGTATTAGGCAAAAATAATTATAAGAATAATGAAGCAAAGGAAGTTGTAGAATACTCACCACTGAAGGTTTTTACGAACAGCTTAGACTGACCCCTGTCCGGGATGGTGTAGGTACACTTGGTCCTGCTTTAGTACAGGGAATTAGACTAGATGATTTCAGGGGATCCATTCCAGCCCAGCATGTCTATTAATCTGTGAAGTTGGATCACTGTTGAGGAAATGAACAGTAGACTGATACTCTTGAATTTTGTATTAAAATCATGGAAGAAATATACACTGAAAATCTAAACTCTCTGCCTAACTCTGTACATTAAATCCACCCAGACAATTACATAAAGCTGACTTCATGTAGTTTAGGTTTTAACTAGATTTGGTCAGTATCCAGAATTTCTGTTCCAAGGACATTTCCAACATTAGAATAAAATTCCACATTAGAATGAACATTGAACTTTTTAAAATTGTCCTCAAAACAAAAATTCCAAAAACCTTAATTCAGAGTACATCTACACAGCAGCGTTCTTTTTGAAGAACGGTCGTTATTCCGAAATAACAATGTGAGCATCTACACAGTAATTCCATTATTTCAAAATAAATTGGAAACAACGGATGGCTTATTCTGACTTTTGTAGCTCTTTCCACGAGGAATAACACCTATTCTGAAATAGCTATTTCAAAATAGCAGTAGTAGGGATGCTTCACTGCTGCTACTTTGAAATAGCTCCTCCCCAGGGTCATTAAAAGTAATTATTCCCCAGTGCCTCTTGGGGCTCTAAATTGAGGTAACATGTCCACATTAGGGAAGTCTGCTAATTTTGAGGCTTTCCTACAGTGTAGATGTGCTATTTTGAAATAAGAGTGTAGTGTAGACATACCCTCAGCCTCATCAAAACAATCCATTTTGATTTTGTTGAAACAGTTTGATTTAGGTATTATTTAACTTCATTTTGTTTAACTTTTTACATTGAAATATTAAATATAGGCACATTAGATATTACAACATTGATATTTTAATACAATATAATTCAAAGTGAAATGTATTGAAACATGTTTAATTTGTTCTTCAAAAATTAACGCAACCCCACCACGTTTCAATTTTGACAAAGCTGCATTTTTGAAGGATTTTTTTAAAATCAGCTCTAGTAATGACTAAGAAAGAGGCAGAGTTTCAGGGTGAAATTCCATAATATAATCCAAACACTGCTACATTGTTGGAGGTTTCAGATTTTTGGAACTGATTTAGGCCTGAAATGCAAAGTTTGTCGGTAAATTTCAGCCTGAGAGCTAATGGTACAGAGGAATAGAGTATGGTACATGGAAATTGTGTATATGTATAAAAAAGGACCTATGAAATGAGTTTAAAAACACACTCCATCAATCCAAAGAGCTGGACTGCTTATTTTCATTCAAGAGCCCTCAGCGCTTTTCTCCTCAGCACTTTTCTCTTAGTAACAATTCTCTTGACAAACTACAGCCTGAGTTATTGCATTCTATCTACATACAGTTCTAGAGCTGGTTGTTTGTGGTTGAAAAGCCACTTTACACACAAATGAAAATTTTCACCACTGGGTGGTTTGAGATGGGGCTTGAGAGCCCAATATTTCATCTGTTATCTGCCCAGTAGAACAGTCCTTAAAAAACTACTGACTGAACAGTTTAAAGTGGCTCTTAAGCTGCTCTTAAGCTGCAATATTTTGGGAGGTTGATTTGACAGACTGGGTTGTGCCAAAGTTTGGAGGAAATTAACATGTCTTACAGGTACCATGTCAATGAGTGGCCAATAAAGAACAAGTGATGTGCAGCTAGGGGTATATAATGCTTTTTGTCATAGTTTGCGATGAAAGGTCCAATATAAATATAGGCAGTATTATGAAAAGCATTTATGTGATGATATATCAAGGAAATTGAAGTTATATGAATACACAGAAACATAGTTACAAACTCTTGTAAGGTTATAAAAATAATGGAGCTAATTGCTGAGTAAGGTGCTACTGAAGCTATGTCTAGACTACAATGATCTTTCGGAAAAAGGTATGCAAATTGCACCTTTTTCCAATTTTTTTTGGAAGAGGCATCTACATTGGGCCAAATTTCGGAAAAGCCTCCTCTTTTGAAAGAGCCCTTCTTCTTCATGGAAGCAGGAAGACAGGGCTTCCGAAAGAGCGCATTTGCTCTTCCACACAAAAAAAAACCGAAACAGCAGACGTGTTCCCTGGATGCGGTAGAGTTTCTCTGGGATACCAGAGTTATCCCAGAAAAATCCCATAGAGTAGACATAGCCTCAGTGTAAGTGTGGCTGAATAAAACCCCATATGGTTTATTTAGAACATGGAAATTGCTCATCAGAATTTCTGATTAGGTATTTTCAGTGAAATTGTTTGAAAAAGATAGAACATTTATATATAGCTAAAATTTAAAATTATGCAGATCAACGTGGGCAAATAATTATAAAAAAAAGAGGTACTCCTAAAAAATAAATGTAAATAGCCTATATAAATAGTAAATTTAACAAACACATTATACAATACAGTAATTCCACTAAAGGGTTCTGATGACTTCATAATTCATGTTACCATTTCTTGAGAGAGGTATATAGAAAACTTAATGATAGAATTTTCCTGTATTTCATAGGTATTCTGCAATTAAGTACTTTCTAGCAAAACCTTATAGTTGGTGAACACATCTTGCTTTTGGATAATCAGTAGTACATAGGAAGAAGGAAAAAGCAATGAGGTAATATAAACTGGAAATTGCCCACCAAAAGAAAATTAAGGGTTTAGCTTAAATAAAAATGTGTGCTTTTTATGATAATTTCAAATGTCATAATCAGTCTATAAATCTTAAAAGCATAAAAATTGTTTCATTTTTCTTTTCAACAAAATGGCAACATTTTCCACAAGGAAAAAAAACAACAATCAATCAGCTCTATGATGAGCAGACAATATAGGGACATCTGATCCTACATTAGTAAAAGGATGCTTGAAACCTAATGCTGATTAGTACATTGCACTGCAAGACATGCTTCAGTCCATAGTAGCACCTGAAATAAGCTTTTCACAGCTCCTTCTAGCTCATTCGATAAATGTTCCCTTTGAGCTTACATTACAGATGTGCTGTCTAATGATTATTAGGGATCTGCTTCATGTTCAGCTCTGGTAATAAAAATCTGTAATATCTCTGGGCCCTCAGGTTGGCCAGTGATTAAGAGGTATCAGCATGACGTTAAAATATGAAGGAAGCAAGGACCATTTTATACATTATGCATCTCAAAAGAATTTAGCTTCAGAATATTCAAGAGCTTGGTTGATCTATTATCTTTTTATGCTTGCTTTCTTCATTTCCTTAATTGTTACCACTAAGAAAAGAATTTGTATTCTCTCTCTCCTTTACTAAATCTAATGCATTCTGAAGCTAATGTTGTTACTGGTAGTGGGACTACTATTGTGTATTTCATATACTGAAGATCTCTTATATAGAAGTGGTTACAATGGCCTCTTAATTTTTCCTGTGTGAGGAAAAATTAGTGCACCCACTTCCCTCCACCCCAAGTAATTTAGATTAAATGGTGGAAGAGCAAAGGAACTGTGTGATAGCTGCATTTAAACAAACGTGTCCCCCACTCCTATAGGTGCTAGAACAAGGGAGGCTGGAGCACAGCAACTCTTGAAGTGGTTTCTATAATATACAGATAGTGTGACCCAATTTTACGGGGACAATCTGATTTTTGGAGCTTTTTCTTATATAGGTGCCTTTACTTCCCACCGCCATCCTGATTTTTCACATTTTCTAGCTGGTCTTCCTGCATTCAGGGCCTACAGTGTGGTTAGGGCCACCAACAGGATAGGCTCAAAGGAGGCAGTTGCCTCTGAACTTGGTGATTCAAAGGGGCCCAGAGCGCTCAGATACCTCCACTGCTATTGTGGCAGTGGTGGTGGCTGGAGCCCCAGGCCCCTTTGAATTGCTGCTGGAGCACCAGCCCTCATGGTTCTGAGGCCTGAGAGGGACCCCATTGCAGTTTGGGAAGCACGAAGGGCTTATTGCCCTAGGCCCTGCTCCTTCCGCTTGAGCGGGGAGCAGAGCCAGGCCCCCTCACACCTTGCTCCAGGGCATGAGGTGGCTGTCAACCCCTCTGAGTTTGGTTCAATATCTCTCAGCAGCCCAGCGTACCCACTCCTGCGAAAGGATCTGTGTTGGCAATTTCTTTGTCTTATTTTCCTAGTGACTTTAGGGGGACTTTCCCCATGCAGCTCTCTTTACAAGTTCAAGGACTTTGCTTTCCTATTTCCCTTATTCATTGAGGTCAATCAGTAAGATGATGTACCATGACGGATACCATCTCTTGTCAGCATCTGCCATAATACTTGATGGAATGAATCTATTTCCCAAGGATAGCAAACTGTCAGAATTATGATTTACTCACAGGTGTGTAACCACTGTTTTGTTTCTTGATGGTGTGATGTATTCCAAGGCAAGACAGGGCTAGCAAAGCGGCCAATCATTCAAATGAGAGACAATCTCACTTCTACTCAAGGTCCTAATGTGACCCTTGGCAGTGCTAGTGTGCAGACAGTACTTTCTTTAATTCTACCTGCAGGAAGGAGGACACCATTAAGTGGTATCATCAAAGTCTGCTTAGCTCCATATTTCCCCTCCATTCTAATACAGCTCATTCTTTCTCCACCCGGCCCATTCCTCTTTTATAGGGGACAGCAGTCGTGCAGTTTATTGGATTGCTAGAGTAATTGTTACCAGACTTCTCAATTATTTTCTTTCTCTGAAATTAATTGCCGTATTGGGCCTTAGTTCAGCACATTACTTGAAACCACGAACAATTTAAGCATATGAGCACTCAAATTGAAGTGCTGTGCACAAGTACCTTTGCTGGATCTTGCAAAAGCGACGAGGAGTCCTGTGGCACCTTATAGACTAACTGAAGTGTAGGAGCATAAGCTTTTGTGGGCAAAGACCCACTTCATCAGATGCATGGGATCTTGACCATCTTGACCATCTTGTAAGTAGCTGATAAGAGGTGGTGTTTTTATTGTGCAAATGTCTTTCACATCTTTCCTGTAAACAAAAGTGAACATCTAAATTCTTGCACAAAGTCTCTGCTGATGTATCTGGTAAAGCACATTGCACGTGAAAGAGGCTTTACACTGAAAGAGAATTAGGCCTTGTGTATTTGCAATTAACAATTAACCACAACATGTGCTTTTTCTCTACATACGAATTCTCCATCAATGTTCATTACTGCTATGGTCAGGATCATTCCAAGGTGTTCATTCAGGACCTGGCACAAGATCACTTCAGGACCTGGCACAAGATCCCACTGTCTTATGGGATCACTTCAGAATTAAATACATACTTATTCCTTGGTACTATATTTTTTCTGAACGTCTCACAACAAAATATGTTTCTCATTTATTTCTTATCGTTCTTAGACATTATGTATCAGTCAATTCTGTATTACCAGTTTGCATATCTCTCATGATGGTGATACTTTAGCAATTTAAACTAAGTTGCTGTGACACAAACATTAAAAGAAAAATCAGTATTTTATATTGAGAACTAAATAGGCTAAACTAGTATTCAAAAAGACTCTTAAAATATTTTCTTTTCCCCTCCCATCTTCCATATGTGATAGAAGTCTTACAGATTGGTGAGTTTCTATAGATGCTCAAATTGTATCAAAATACAGTTAGAGTATGTCAAGACTACACTTTTTTTCGGAAAAAGGTACGCAAAATGCACTCCGCGTTTTGTGTACCTTTTTCTGCTTTTTTTTTTCTAAGAGGCTTTTCTGAAATTTGGCCCATCTATTTTGCAATAATGTTGAAATACTGTCAAGCTGGAGGACTTCTTACTCCGACTCCTGTAACCATTGTATGAGGAGTAAGGGAAGTTGGAGGAAGAGTGCTCTAATTCAAAATAAGTGCTGTGTAGATGCTCCCAATTTCTAAATACGCTACGCAATTGACGTAGCTCAATTTGCATAGCTTATTTCGAGTTAAGTCCTGCTGTGTAGCCACACCCCTGTTTTGTGACCTAAAGCAAGCCATTTCACCCTTCTGTGCTCCCAACTTTTACCAGTATGGTCTATCTGGACAACAAGGTCATTGGGGGCAGGAACACCCTCATTCTATTTATATTTGTTTTTGTGTGCTACTATAATACAAATTCATAATAATAATTAATCTGTGTCAAGGAATTGGCACCAAGTTTCTAGAAAGAAATTAAAAAATGAAGAAATACATTTTTTAAACTAAGTTCTCTGGTATACAGCTCTGCTTTGTATGTAAAAGTCATGGGCAATTCTCTGTTTTTTAGCCTGAAAGAATGCTGCATTTCAGTCTTAAATGCAGAAACCCAAATACTAGGATATTCTTAAGCAGATATAATGATGTTGTAGGCCTGAGACCTAATCAACCCCCCACCAGTCTCTGAGAGTTCACCACTAAAACTGAAAAAAATAATAATTTGGCTACCAATAAAGCATCCCTACATCAGGAATGTCCTATGAGAATTATCACCACCAAGGTTGTAAAGACAATGGCAAATTATGGAGGATTCGAAGAGAGAGAGACTGATAAATGGTAAGATAAGTTCTGATCAGCATTTTTATGCCAACCATCTGCATAAACAGAGACCATCACAGCTAAGTTTAGGCATGAACCATACAATGTACAAACTTGGGTAGGTGTCACGTATAGATGCCAGTGGATAACTGGATAATATTTAGTTGTTTAGGAGTGTGGGACAGTGTTCCCTGTAAACTGGAAACTTGTGCAGCCATTCAGGAGAGATTCAAATGCCACCCAGCTGATTAGCAGAGCGCCCACAACTAAGTTGTTTTTTTTTACTGGTGGTGCACATTCACATACTTTGGTGCACGTAAATTAATCTGCACATGGGTGGAAAAGATTAGCAGGAATATTGGGGTGGGATAATGTGATAGGTTTAAAAAATTGGAAGGAGGTAGTTAGTTTTTCCTCTATAATGTAAATGAAAAGCAATGTTCTTTGGGAGCCATTTCCAGGCTGCTGTTCAATATCAAGCTGCTGAAACTTGGACTCCTTCGCACGACTTTGACATTCAAGGGCATCAATAAGAACCCCCAGATGAGTGGATTTTTGACTGGCCATGAGTCAAATTTGGAATTTGTCTATATATTGGGGGTGATGACCACAAGACATTTGCTCGGTATAGCTATTCACTGCATGTTGCTAATAAATGGATATTTAGAACACAGCTGTAAATCTCATTTTTTTAGAAAGATCGGTTCTTTCGAAAAAGGGTTTTTTTTCTCGAAAGAACCGTGTGTAGACTACTTTCTTTTTCAAAAGAACCTCTTTTGAAAAAGCGATCGGAAGAAGATATGCAAATTCATGCCAAATTTACATATCTTCTTTCGAAAGTGAAAGCAAGTCTAGACATGCCCCTCAAGGCTCATTCACTGGGAAGAGTTTTCACAGACCCATAGAGCCCAGAGGAAAAGGACAGGTACTTACACTGACCAGGTTCCTTCCTGAACCCTATAGGTAAGGATAGGTGTCTTACATCCTGAGCCCATGGTAGGATATAGGAAGGGTACTTTACATTGACTAGGTCTTGCCTAGAGCCCTCAGTTCTGTGTACATAAGGTATAATAGATTTTTGTGGGTAATACCATGACTAGCATTTTTTAGCTCAACTCACTTTTTAAAGAATGTTCTAATTGTAGCCAAGGAGGTATAAAGTAAGAAAACATCATGATGAGACTCAAATATCTCTTATCAACTGAAATTAATATTGTGGTAAAATACACTATTTTAGGCTATAACTGCAATGTCAGTTTTCATATGAATAAGATTCTGATAGTTTTTGTGGTTTTTAAATATTAAATTGAAGAAAGATGGTAATGATTAATATGACAGGTTGGCAAGAAAATGAGTTCATATAATATTTGTGTTACTTGGTTATAGTATTTCATTCTTATTCCCTATGGAAGTTGTATTAATATTAAACGTAATTTTAAAGCCACAGACAGTATGCAACAGACAAAAAGATGCGATGCTATAAAATGCTGCATGGAGATTCAGTATATCATCTTGATTTATCTTGACCATTTATGTAATGCTGCTTACCGATTACTGTAAGCAAGGGCAGTTAGTATGGCCTTACTGGAACTTCATATTATAGATTAGCCTAACTCACTGGATAGCGAGAACTTAGTTGCATTTTTTATATACATTATTTAATTTATTGCTACTGAATGAATCTAAAAAAAAATGTTTCAAGCGCTAAAGTTTTATCCCTCCCATATTTATGTGTGTACACACATGCCAGCAGAATTTTAAAAAAATGCTTTTGGGCAGTTGTATTATTATGTACTATAATTGCATTATCATGAAGAATTTGTTTTTTCTCCTCTTCAGTGAATTTTTCATTACTGAACAAATTATTTTGAATCAAACATAGTTGACAAGCACAGTCTTTTCTCTTCATGATTTTTTTCCCCACAAACACCATTAAGCTTTATAGATATATTCTTTATTTTAAACTATTCAATAAATGGTTTGTGTAAACATTTCAATTTATGGACTACTCATAAACTGCTGGTTGCCACAACCATTGCCTTCAGCAATTTCCGTAAGAACTAGCTATTCATGCTCTTTAATTTGCCACACAGTATTTCAGTTCCCTGACTAAAGGACTCTCAAAGTTCCACAGAAGTTTCTGGATCGCTATGTGGTTCTGGAGTGAAAACATACTTCCTTCATACACATATTTCTGACTTTTTTCTCGGAGTAAACTCTGTGGGACTTGATCCAAAGCCCATTCAATTTAATTGGAAATGTTCCCACTGCCTTTGGATCAACTTGAAAGTAAAAAAAAAAAAAGAAGTAAATTCACAGAAAGCAAATAAAAGAGATCACAAATACTAGTTTAGCAAAGCTACAGTCTTTTAAAAAATACTTGAACCAATATTTACCATGTCATCTAATTTTAATCTTTACCCCGTATACAATTTTGTATGCAATACTTAGACCACTGTTTGCACAAATATGGCCTTTGGTTCTCAAACATTCCAACCCACTCCTCACATCCTAATATGTAGGAACTTTTATATATATTCTTAGGACATATATATTTGGTAGGAGCAGAACTGAACTCAATGCAAGCATGGCTGAATTGGAAATTCCAAAACTATGGGGTTTACATTCTAAAGAATGTGTTATTATGATCTTATACACACAGCTTGTAATTAAGGGCCAATTAGTATGTCTATTATACAAAATACTACTGAAAATTCATTGTGGGATAAAATTTATCAAAGGCTCTAGCATAAAGTACTGCTACATTGTCATCAGTGCAGAAAAAAATAACTCCAGATCTCATGTGCTATTGCAATGGGGAACTGCAAAAAGTGTTCAAATCCACAAAAAATCTGGCTTTTACAGCATTTGGCTCCGTTACAAAGATTTCCACAATAAGCAAAAACAGTATTAGCCTTCCAGACAGCTTCTAGACAAATAGTAAATAGATCATATCTCTAATCTTCAAAGTGGAAGGACTATTCCATTCCTTCTCTCTACCTTAGTGAAATGTAGTAAAATTAATAAAACCTTGAGGATCAATATTATCAATAAAAGCAGCTGAATTAAGTACCCACAAAGATAATCAAGATAGTTGCATGAAAAATGAGGAATTTAAAAGATTTCTGGGAATGGGACTCTGGCAAGTACTGAAAAAACCTTAAAGACTAACCACAGGAGAGTGCGTATAATTCAATATATTCTTGGCAGAACACACATAAGAGAATAGTCAGATGTGATTATAAAAGATACCATCTCTTGTGAATCACAATCTGCAAAATTCTTCTGTAAATGCTCCCAAGATTTTTGCTTCTTTTTTCCCCCCTCGCGTTCACAAAGTCCATGATCTTAGGTGGCATCAACACATAAATATTAAAAAATCCAGGAAAGATTGACAGCTATGGAATCAGGGTGACATTTCACATTTAAAATGTCCACATCAACTGTGCATTTGTTCACTGACACTTGGATTTCTATATAGGGCTCTAGGATGAATTTGGACTTTGCCACAAGCCTGAGCCAGGGGACAATCTGTATTGATGCTGCCCCATGAACTGACCTGTGATTACGATCCGGCTCCAGATTCCACAGTACTCTAGGGGAAGTACTCTCTATTGGCCATATGGTACAGTTATCTTCCTACGCATGCGGGGTCTGCTGCAGTCAGGGTTGGTGACAAACTTTGCCAGATGCTGGGCAATGTGAAAGAGGCCCTCGGCTCCGGGCCTCCCAGAAGGGGCGGAGCTTCAGATAGAAGGGTGGGGCCAGTGGCTCGCCTCCCCTCGCCAGCCTTCAATGCCATCCAAATCTCACTGACCAGGACTCTGGCAGCAATTTAAAGGACACAGGCCTCCAGCTGCTGCAATAATGGCAATGACAGTTCAGAGCTGTAGGCCCTTTTAAATTGCCAGGCCTCAGGACAACAACCCACTTCCCCCACCACCGCTCTATCAGCAGCCCTGTGCAGAGCCAGCCTAAGATCTTCCCCTTTCCTACCCCATATACAGAAGAGGGAAAGAATCCCTGTGCAGACTGCTGTCCCTACTGTGCTGCTGCCCATGATGCAGGTAGCCCTTGCAAGGGTATTATTAAGTGCTTTAGGCCCTCTCCTCTTTCTCCTTTGTGTGAACATACAAGGCAGTTCACAACTGATCTCTTGGCCAATGAAACTTATTTTTAAACAAGCAAATGTGCATATCAATTCTTTATTTTTTCTTTAATATATATGATTCCCCAGGCCTCTCTTGCATTGAAACAAGGAACACGTTAGTTTTTTCCTCCTGTGTCTTTATACTGACATCCCGACCTGATCAGACTGAGGGTTGTCTGGACCTGGTGCAGAGAGGTTCAAGTATAAAGTCATGCACCTCTGGCTAATGTAGTCTCTACTTCCACGGTGAGCAGACATCTGATCCTGTGGACCTTGGGGGTCATTGTAGTGGTTGGCATCAGTAAAAAATCAAGTGGAATAAGGAGTGAGCAGGGATGGAGGACTCTATACAATTTAAAAATAAAGAATATTTAGGGAGTTTAAAAAATACTAAAAGATGCTAGCGTAATGCCACCCCCCACCACAACTGTAACCTCCTAGAGCATCTTCATATTGCTAGCCTTCAACTTTCTCCCTACATCAACCAGCAAGTGTCTTTGGTCTTATATTTATTAGTGGATAAATGTTAAAGATATGAGAGCAGATTATATTATTAGCCAGTCTACTTCCTACGTTCTGACATGGTTGCTATACAGGCAGTCCCCGGGTTACGTACAAGATAGGGACTGTAGGTTTGTTCTTAAGTTGAATTTGTATGTAAGTCGGAACTGGTACATATTGTAGGGGAAACTCTAGCCAAACATTTCTCCAGAGCTCAGTTTTATTCTCCCACACCTCACTTCCCTCAGTCCTTTATTCTCAAGCTGAGGTGTCTGCTGAGAAAAGCCGCTCCACGTCTCCCTGGTCTGCTGGGGGGGCGCTAGCTTCGCGTCTCCCTGGTCTGCTGGGGGGAAGCAGCTAGTGCGGGGTTGCCTCACCCCGTTTGTAAGTAGGGATCCGATGTAAGTCGGATCCATGTAACCCGGGGACTGCCTGTAGTTCTGGCAAAAGCAAGGTAGAGTAATTAATAGAAACTCTGTGTACCTTTTTGCAGGGAAAAACCCAATAGTGGTTTTCCATAACTACAAAGTTTGTTCTGACTGCTTTTTAGCCTTTTGATGGAAAATGAACTGTGTGGCTTCTGTTTTGTTCTGTAGAGAAATGTCATGGTGTACAGTGACACAGCACATTTTCACATATAATCCATTTTATGCAATTAAGTCCAATATAATTGATAGCAAACTACTTAAGACTTTTCATTCTGATAGAGATAAAGTGACAGAGGCAACCCCAGAATAATAGAATAATAGAATCATAGAAATGAGATAGAGATTTATTAGATAATACAACCTTGCTTCTTCCCTACAAGAAGTCACGTGATGGGCTTATAAGAAGATGTCTCATTCAAAAACATATAAAGAATGTTGCTATTTTTTTATTTTAGAGTTTTCCATTTTAGATTAATTTTTAAGCAGTGATTAAGAAAACAGTGTTAAGCGATCCTGTGCTCATTAGGAATGAGTGCTGGGGCCAGTTAAATTATTATAGACTAATTAGAAATCTAATCATAAGGCTTCTAGAACAGAGCATGAGCGTTATGATTTCATCACTCTGATTCTCATTAAGCTTCTCACATGACTATGTGATTAGAGATGGCTGAATTGATTTGGATTTTTAAAGTGCCCTTAAATTCAGCAGGAAGGCCATGGACTAAAGAGACAGAGATGGAATCCCTTCTGAACAAGAAAGCCAGCAATGTCCTTCCCTATGAAGTACATCCTCTGTGCATAGAAGATTTTAAGGTGGTACATTTCATATGTTCTGTATATTCTCTCTTTCACTCACACACACAAATGAAATTAAATAAAACCAGCTCATATCTTTTACCAAAGTATTTTAATTTTTGAATAAAACCAATAACTGGATAACATGACTTTCATAATATTTATTTTCATGTGTGTACAGGTTGTTTTATGTAGCAGCCAAACAGGTGTTTTTGTACTATCCCCCCAAAAACACCCCACAAACAGGATTTTTCAGTATCCATATAACAAACAATGTAAGATAATTTAAATCAAAAAGCTCAATGCACATTTCATTCCTTTCTATCCACTTAGGCTGTGTCCAGACTCAGGGGTTTTTTCGAAAAAAGTAGCCTTTTTTCGAAAAAACTTCACCTGCGTCTAGACTGCAGCCGCATTCTTTCGAAATTGAATCGAAAGAATGCAGCTTTTCTTTCGACGGCGGTAAACCTAATTCCACGAGGAAGAACGCCTTTTTTCGAAAGTGCTCTTTCAAAAAAAGGCATTCTTGAAAGCAAACAGGCTTTTTAGAAAGAGAGCATCCAGACTCACTGGGTGCTTTCTTTCGAAAAAGCGGCTTGCTTTTTCGAAAGTTCCGCATGCAGTCTAGACGCTCTCTTTCGAAAGAGGCTCTTTCGAAAGTATCTTTCGAAAGAGCCTCTTTCGAAAGAGGTTTGCAGTCTAGACATAGCCTTAGAGTTTACTGAATCAAGGACTTTTGGAGCACTATTTTGAGCACTATTTTGAGCTTTTAAAACTAGCGTACTGTATATATCATTTGCATACTTCCTGAAAATAATTAATGTTTAATTATTTACATAATTTAGAGATTGAAATTCTTGTTAGGTCAGCTAGTCATTCCTCTATTCAGTGCAGTATTGCTCCCTACTGTATATATGCTTTGAAACAGCTTACTTGTCAAGTTTGTCGTAACATATCTGTGAAGCAGGCCAATTATTATTACTTCACCCACCCACTTTATTTACCTGTGAAAGAAGTTGATCAGTAAATCATGCCAAAGACTAGAACAAAAATCTAGTTTCTAGAAAATGTAAAGAGCTGAAATTAATGGCCAGATCCATAGCTGTTAATGTCAGTGAGTGTAGTACTGAGCATCTGGTTCAATACTACTGGAAATTCAGAGCTTTTTACCTCATGCAAAAATAGAGCTTAGGAACTGTACTGTGACAGGGCGAACCTGCCCCGCACTGAGCAGGAGGAAGGGGAGCCCATTTATTGGGCAGAACACGACCCTCCCCCACAGCCCTACTGGGCATGCTCGGAGTGCAGCCTCGCTATAAAAGACTGCTGGGCTGCTCAGTTGAGGCAGACCGCTGGGGAGACAGGAGCTCCGGCCCCAGCTGCAGGCCCGCCGCCGGACCTGCTGCCAGATCCAGAGCCGGAGGAGGCACCGCTGCGGCTACCACCAGCCCTGGGGCGAGCACGCCCCCAACACCGACGCCCGGTGGCCACCCGCCCCGCTGCAGAAGACGCCCCTGTGCCACTGCCCCAGGGACAAGACCGTCGGACGAGGCTGCTGCCGGCAACCCAGCATCGCCAGGTGGGACCTCCGTCGGCCGCCAGATTGGGGGTAGGAAGTAACCCAGGGCAAGGGGCCGGGAAACCCCCCCCCCAGTGGGCTTAGCATGTTTTGGGGGAGGACCCCCCGCTGAGCCAGTGGTGGGAACCACCCACCACTATCAGGGCCCTGGGTTGGGGTCCGGTGGAGAGGGAGGGCCCGGACCCCCCTACCCCACCCCGCAGTGCTGGACTAGGCCGCTGGGCCTGCTGCGAGTGCTGGACTAGGCCGCTGGGCCTGCTGCGAGTGCTGGACTAGGCCGCTGGGCCTGCTGCGAGTGCGGACTAGGCCTCCGGGCAGGGGGTTAACGCTTTGTTACCCAGGGGAAAGGGAGCGGAGGCGGGTGGTACCCCGCCACATGTACCTTACAGTACAGGCTGGGAGCATAGCATACAGTTGACAGTGGAGAGCCATATTAACAGTGATGGGGTCTGGAAGCTGAGAGGTGCCTGAAGCATTATCATCTCTGTATGCATGTAAAATGAGGTATACAGGAGGCTTCCGAAAGAGGGCTTTTTTCCGACATTTGGCCCCATGTAGATGGGCCAAATATTGGAAAATCCTCTTCTGGAAAATTAATAGGAAGAAGATATGCAAATGTGAGTGCAATTTGCATACCTTTTTCAATAAAAAACACAGTGTAGCCGTACCCTAGGTATTTCTGGGATTGGGTCTAGAACTTCCAGCAGATCCCTGGCCTTCATTGCCTTTGTAAGCCTTCCTATTTAGCCTCTTCACGTCTCTATTACCCACATGCTGAAGAGAGGTAAATGATCAGTTTTCATTCATTTATGTGCAGGAAACAAATAAGATGCCAAGGATTTCTGTTAAAAGTTGAAGAAAAGCTTTTCAAATTCTCTGAGAAGAGAAGTTATGGATGAGTTCAATTAAAATGAGTGCAGGAACTTAAAAGTCCTGTATTTAGGCTTTTCTTTCTCTTTTTCTGTCAAACACACAGGTAATTAATGAACAACATTTAAAAGCTATGTTTGGGGTGCTCAGCTCACTCCCCTCTGAAGCTATAATTTAAAGGTACCATTATCAGCGGTGCAGCTAAGTTGGTGTTTCTTCAGTCAGTTTTCTTGACACTTCAAGGGGTGGAAGGTCAGTGAAAAACTTACGTGTTCTTAACAGAAATATGCAGACTCTCTAATTGCATATAAGCCATGGCAATGAAGAAGCGGAAGGGATCTCAAAAAAGTCACGAAGTCCAGCTCCACCTGCTTGAGACAAATCCAAGCAAACCTACACCAAGGGTGGAGAACTTCAACTGCACCAACTGTCAATAGGATTAGGCACTGGCACGCCACAAGATGATTTGTTTCTGTGAACATCTACAAACATGGACTCCCACAGCATCCAGCCATGTGGTGTCCTGTTCCCAGCCAATGGGAGATCTGGGAAGTGGTGCTGGTCAGGATACTGCTTCCTGCAGATCCTATTAATTGGGAATGGGGAACCATGGCCATCTTGTGCTAACCCTGATGAACTACCCTGTGAGCTGGAGGTTTATACCCTTGGTATAAACTATCCTTGATAGAAAGTTTTTCCTAAGTTATGAAGTAGGCTTCCAAGGTCTATCAGTGGACATTTTTATAAAGGAAAACTTGTTCTAGTATGAACATCTAACTACAAAGTTAACTAATATCTAACGTAAAAATCTTCCTTACTATAAATTAAGCTCTTTACTTTTTGTCCTACCTTCAGTGGACATGGGAATCAATCACATATTTGAAAAATATCATCAGCTCCTCTCTCAATCTTCTTTTCTCATGATTAAAGAGGCCCAGCTTTTTAACCTCTCTCATAAGTCAGGTTTTCTGAACCTGAAGTTTTGGATGGTCAGTTCACACACAAGAATTGGTAAAGGTGAAATGTCAGTATTCTGATAAGTTTTTCTCCTTTTTCTTGGGATAAAAAGCATTTATACCTTTACTATAGATAAAAATGTCCATTTTTGAATAGGGATGGACTTAATGATTTGCTTGAAATGCCAATTAAAATGTCATTTATGCTCTCTGTCGAATGCATTTCAGTCATTTTGGACAAGGAAGCCATTCTGGGAAAGTTCATCTTCTTTGCTAATGGGGTGGGATTGGACTATCAGTGGCGAACCTCTTCAAACTTTGGGAAAATCTTGATTCTAATCCAGGAGAAGGTTGTGATGCAGCTCATCTCTGTTTTATGTTCATAGTCACTTGCACTTGCGCTGATATTTGTGTGGGTTTCTATAATGGCATAATCATCATATTATCTTATCAGTTTTCATATGCTGGCACACTGCTATTTGGATTTAAAACACTGCAGTGTTCCTTTATTCTGAAAATATCGATGGTACAGCATATAAAAGTTTGTTCTTTGGCAATTTGCATAACATGTGTCTGGGTAGACAAAGATTCCATTTGTGGTTTTCCTGCTACTTTGATCTTAGGGGAATAAGTTATTCACATTAAAATATTATCAGAAAGAAAGAGAAGGAAATTACACTGCATATACCGAAAACCTTGAAATTAAAAGTCAAGAACAAAGAGAACATGCCAATAAAAACTTGCCCTATTGTCTCTACTAACTAATCAATACACAATATCTTTGTAGATCTAATTAATAGGCATAAAAAGCCTACTTCATTAATCAACAATGCAATGATTTCCTATTAAAAATTTATTGAATTGTAACAAAAAAATTGTTCTTAACCTTGATATGCTTTTAACAGTAACTTTCACAGTACCGCATAAACCGTTTGTTATTTTTGTAAACTTTTGGAGAAACATATATTAGATGTGTGGAGATATGCTGAAATTTATTGAAGATGTGCCACAGGACATTACAGACATGCAAGTTGTGAAGGAAGCTCATTGGGTTTATATTCTAGACATTTTCCTGATGGAAAAACAATCTGGATTGGATGGCTCCTTTTCTTGGAATAAAATTAAGTTCAAGGGTCTGTGAGAGGACAACAGTGGGGAGTGCTTTTCTGAAAAGTTCACTTGCCCCTAGCAGAGGGTAAACACAATGTTTGGTTGTGGGTTTGAGATTCTAGCGATATTCCAGGAGTCGCATCTCCAAGTCTTTAGATAGTCAAAAGGTAAGATCAACCTCTCCTATGATTTTAGATAAGGTATACTCTACCTTGGTATTGCTGTCTCGATTTAACTGTTTTTACATTCCTGCCCATCCTTGCTAATAACCACTAATGGATCTATTCTCCATTAACTTATTTTTGAACCATATTTGCCTTCACAATATCCTCTAGTAAATTGCTCACAGGTTGACTGTGCCTTGTGTCAAGAAATATTTCCTTTTGTTTGTTTTAAATCTGCTACCTATTAATTTTGTTTAGTGACCTCAATCACTCATGGAGTTGAAAATTTTTCTTTTGTTATGAGACATAAACACTTTGTATGTACTTTTTGCACACCAGTCATAACATCAACCACTTTAGACATTTCTTTTTCAAGTTGAAAAGTCCCAAGCTTATGTGGCCAAATGATTTATAAGTACTTTTAAAAATGTTTTCCTGCATATCTACCTCACGGAGCCTGCTTTATTTGAATTGCCTTTAGTAATATACAAATCAGTGGGTTGAGCTGGTTGAGAAATTTTGAAAGGATAGTTTTTTGTAGGAAAATGCAGTTTCATCAAAATAAAACCATCTCATGGAAATGCCTCTGTTCTGATGGAATTTTCAAGAGACGATTCTCAAAACTTTCAACTCTTCTCTTTTTGACATTGAAATAATATTTTGAAATTAAGGTAAAACATTCTTTCTAATTTACCATTTTAATTCATTTTGACTGTTTTATTACATACCATTATGTCTGTGGCGAACTACAATGGATTCCGAGAAAAAATGTTGATTTGGGGGCAATGAAAACATAAGCCATTGGTGAATGAAATAGGAAGGAGGAGACCACCATCAGTCCTCTTCAATCCCTGAACATCACCTATATGTTTGTATCATGAAAACGTGAGTCATTGAGTAAAATAAAGTCCCCTAACATATTTGTGTTTTCAGAAAATAAGAAATCTCCACATTAAAGATTCATATGCTCTCCAAAAGCCCCTTCTAATAGATTAAGGGAAAGAGTAATGTACATATACTAATCTATAAAATTGAAATGAAGGATTGCTGATGATGAGATTAAAAGCTTTGCTAGCTATATTTTTAATAATTGTAATTGTGGCCAGTAAGTAAGTATATAGATCAGATGACACACTGACCCAAGGCTTTGCCTGCTATAAGTGCATTTTTGTTAATTTCTGTGATATAATTGCTGATTTGATTAAAATGATATTGTTAGAAAGATAAATATAGTGTTGTGCTGGAAGCTGAAAGTAGGAGGTACACATATGCAATGATAAAAAAAAAAACCCCTTCCATATTTGGAAAACTGAGGAAAAAAAGGTGATTCACGGCAACCCAACCCATAAACTACAAATTCAGCCGGAAAATGTAGCCATTAAATGAATAAAGTTTGTTCATGTTAAGATTGTATATATATAAAAAAGAAAAGAAATCAATGGGTTGTATGGTTAATCCTGACTGGAGGAAAATTGGGTAATGGAAAATGAATTTGAATACATGTGACAAATGGAACTGGAACTAGAGAAATGCCAAACCAGAATCTGAAGCATCAGGAAGAAGGAAGGGCTATCAAGGATGTAGGAAAAAAATGTTGGCACCTTGCAATGTTATAATTGGGGTCCAATTTACCCATTTTGTAGTGTCTGTTATTACATATCTGGCATATAGGTATAGGTATGAAATTTTGTTGAATTGATTAAGCCTAAATTGAGTAGATGTGACACTCAATTTCCTACTCTTCAGTCCCCCTCCCGCCCACCCCCTCCCAGACTGTGTGACACAGTCTACCCAAACCATAACTGCAGCGCCTCTCTCACTGTGGGATCTTTAGTATGCGTATTTTTTTGGCTGTCATGTCTACCACATCAGTGTGAAGTGATTGAGTTTGGGTGATACCTCAATCACTCGTGGAGTTGAAAACAGTAGAAGCAATTTTGTATAATATCAGATACATGCTTTGTTATTAAAGACAGCAAGAAATTCAAAGATATCCCCAAGGGAAGCAGTGGGAAGGTAACTCCTATCATGGGATTGACAACCACATATGAAGGCAGGGGAGAAATAACTCCTGCTATACACAAAACAGTAAATTTAGACCCCTTACAGCTGAAGAAAGATCTAGGGTGCCAGGAGAAAATGAGGCGTAAACTACAACATCCATGAAGTAATGTGATGTGAGGGTATGTCTACACTACAACGCTAGTTCGAACTAACGGACGTTAGTTCGTACTAACTTTCAAAGGCGCTACACTAGCGCTCCGTTAGTTTGAATTTAATTCGAACTAACGTAGCGCTTAGTTCGAACTAGGAAAACCTCATTTTACAAGGATTAAGCCTAGTTCGAACTAGCTAGTTCGAATTAAGGGCTGTGTAGCCCCTTAATTCGAACTAGTGGGAGGCTAGCCCTCCCCAGCTTTCCCTGGTGGCCACTCTGGCCAACACCAGGGAAACTCGGCTGCCCCCTCCCGGCCCCGGACCCCTTAAAGGGGCACGGGCTGGCTACGGTGCCCGTGCCAGGTGCAAGCCTGCCAGCACCCACCCAGCAGACCCTACACCTGGCACGGATCGAGCCACCCACCCGAGGCCCCCCATCCCTCCCTCTCTTCCCGGGACCAGGCTGGCGGCTCCCGGGAGCTTGCCCGGGACTGCAAGAGGTGGGCACCCGCCTGGGCTAGTGCAGATATCATGGACCTCGTCCACGACCTCCGCACTAGGCACAGGAAAGTGGCCGTCTAGGGCAGGAGAGCTGCCAGCCTGGCCACCCAGGAGCAGGTGTGCATGAAAATCAAGGTGGTCCACTGAGACCCCCGACCCTGAGCCCTGAGCTTACAATGGCCGTCCTGGGTCAGACCAAAGGTCCATCTAGCCAAGTAGCCTGTCTGCCGACAGCGGCCAACCCTAGAGACCCTGGAGGGGATGGACCGAAGACAGCGACCAAGCCATTTGTCTCGTGCCATCCCTCTCCAGCCTTCCACAAACCTTGGGCAGGGACACCACTCCTACCCCCTGGCTAATACCACTCCATGGACCCAACCTCCATTACTTGATCTCACTTCCCCTTTAAACTCTGTTCTAGTTGTAGCCTTTACAGCCTCCTGCAGCAAGGAGTTCCACAGGTTGACTCTTTGCTTTGTGAAGAACAACTTTCTGTTACTAGTTTGAAGCCTGCTACCCATTCCTTTCCTTTGGTGTCCTCTAGTCCTTCTTTATGGGAACTAATGAAGAACTTTTCTGTATGCACCCTCTCCACCCAACTCCTGCTTTTAGAGACCTCTATCCTCCCCTCCGTCTCCTCTTTTCTAAGCTGAGAAGTCCCAGTCTCTGTAGCCTCTCTTCATATGGGACCTGTTCCAAACCCCTGATCATTTTAGTTGCCCTCCCCTCTCCCAGCCTCTCTCTTCCCCTCTCCCACCTCCTTTTCCCAGTCTCCCCCAGTTTTGTTCAATAAAGACAGATTCCATTTTTGAACACAATTGTCCTTTATTTTGTACATCAAGAAAAGGGGCTAGGGAAGGGTAAGTGGAAAGAGGTGAGGGAGGAATGGGGTACGGACCCCCGATGGGGAGGACTGGGATGGCTCTGCGGGCTTTTGGGGTGGAACCTCTCCTGCAGCCCCCCGATTGTCCCCTCTCCCCAGATGGCAGCCTGCGGCAAGTGCAGCCGGTCTGATGGCCGAGTGCTGTGATGTGCCCAGTGTGGGTGCTCCGGGCACTCCAAGCCAGGACTGCTTTGCAAGCGGGGCACGCCTGAGAACTGTCTGTCCAGGGTGGGGGTCGGGACCCTTTAAGCACAGCCCTCGGCTAGCCTGAGACAGCATCTCCACACTTTAAATCCTCCTCTGATGCCCTGCCGGCACTGCTTCCAGCCATCCTTAAGCCTGGTTCAGGGTCCACTTAATGTGAACATGCTAGTTTGAATTAGCAAAACGCTAATTCAAACTAGTTTTTTAGTCTAGATCCATTAGTTCGAATTAGCTTAGTTCGAATTAACTAATTTGAACTAAGTTAGTTCGAATTAACGTTGTAGTGTAGACATACCCTTAGAGAAATGTAGCTGAATGTTTTGTAAACTGATTTGAAATGAAACATTTTGGATCAGTTCAAGGAAAGAAATAGTCTAATCTGAGTCAAACTGGCCATTAAACACTTCAGTGTTTCTACAATGGAAAATCCAAGTTATCTCACAGAAAGTTTCAGTTTTGCAGAAACTGTATTTTCCAGTGTAGTGGGGTGATTACCCTAGTCCAAACATAAAAAGGGTAAAAACAGTCCTTGAAGAGAGCTGTATCTTGGGGGCCAATCATAAGAGTCCTTGCAGCAGCCAATCAGAGTCCCAGAGGGCTGTATAAAAGAGAAGGCTGGCTAGGTTCAGCACACTCATTCTTGCTCCAGCAGTGGATTAGGAGGGATACAGCTTCCAGGGAAGCTACAGAGGCTGAGACAGAGCAGGGCTGGGGAAAGGCAGGAGGAGCTGGGGAGCTCTGGCCAGGCAAACTCCCAGGCTGAGGTCTTGCTCTCAAGGCCTGAGATCATTAATGCTGCAGGGAGGCAGCCAGGGCAGTAGAAGACAGCAGGTCCACATCCATTAAAAAAAAATCATTCGGCTGGAAAATTCCTGACCAGCTCTAACAAGCATACTCTGCATTCTTTCAATAATGACAATAGAATTGACAGTGGAAGAGACCTCAGGAAGTCATCAAATCCAGCCCCCTGCCCAAAGCAGGACCAAGTCTAACTAATTCATCCCAACTAGGGCTTTGTCAAGATGGCACTTAAAAACCTCTAGGGATGGAGATTCCACCACCTCCCTAGGGAACCCATCCTACTGCTTCATCACCCTCATAGTCAAATAGTTTTTCCTAATATCCAACCTAGACTTCTGTCACTGTAATTTGAGACCATTGCTCCTTGTTCTGCCATCTGTCACTGCTGAGAATAGCCTCTCTCCATCCCCTTTGGAACCTCCCTTCAGGAAGTTGAAGACTGCTATCAAATCCCCCCTCACTCTTCTCTTCTGCAGACTAAATAAGCCCAGATCTGTCAATTTCTGCTCTTAGGTCATGTGCTCCAGCCTCCTTATCATTTTGGGCGCCTTCCACGGGATCTTCTCCAATGCATCCACATTTTTTCTATAGCTGGGATGGGGGGAGTGCAGAATTGGGCTATGTCTAGACTGCAGGCTTCTTTCGAAAGAGGCTCTTTCGAAAGCATCTTTCAAAAGAGCCTCTTTCGAAAGAGAGCGTCTAGACTGCACGGAGAAATTTCGAAAAAGCGGCTTGCTTTTTCGAAAGAAAGCATCCAGTGAGTCTGGATGCTCTCTTTCGAAGAAGCCCTATTTACTTTGAAGAACGCCTTCTTTCGAAAGAGGAACTTTCGAAAGAAGGCGTTCTTCCTCGTAAATTGAGGTTTACCGCCATCGAAAGAAAAGCCGCGTTCTTTCAAATTAATTTCGAAAGAACGCGGCTTGAGTCTGGACGCAGGGGAAGTTTTTTCAAAAAAAGGCTACTTTTTTCGAAAAAACCCCTGAGTCTGGACACAGCCTTGGATGCAATACTCCAGATCTGGCCTTACCAATGCCGAATAAAGACCAATCGCTGCACTGGGCTAAAAATGGCAGAGAGCTCTGAGTATCCCCATGGGACCATCACATACAAAGTTTACCACAATGACAGTCAACTTGTTAGGCTCAAAGGTTTGTAATTTTCATCCAGATGATAATTAGACAACTCACTCATAAGCTCTTTTGAACTCTAAAATGAGATTAAATCCAAAAATCAAGTTTTGAAGCTTACATTAAGTACTTACTTAAGAAAATAGCTAGACTTAAATGTGTCAGAGTAATTGAGTTAGGCCCTCAGTATTTGACCTGTGAGAAAAAATAGCAGCTGATTCACAAAGAGAATGCAGATAGGAATACCCTCCTACCCCATTTCCAATTTGCCACTCTCAGTAGTTTTAATTACTCTAAGGACAAACGATTCAGGAATCTGCTCTCCAATAAGTTTCTATTCTGGGCAAGATGACAATACTGTATCAAAAAGGTTATGTGTTTTACTCTGCTTAAGTACTTGGCATTCCCACTGTGCAACTTGTGAGTTCTGCTATAGAGCTTCCTCAGAAACTAATTTTTAAAAATAATTATTTTAAAAAAACTCTTTGTCTTCCTGAAGTTAGTATCTGATGACAAAGGATTTCCTTTAAATCTTGGCTACGTCTACACTGGCATGATTTTCCGGAAATGCTTTTAACGGAAAAGTTTTCCGTTAAAAGCATTTTCGGAAAAGAGCGTCTAGATTGGTAGGATGCTTTTCCACAAAAGCACTTATTGCGGAAAAGCGTCCGTGGTCAATCTAGATGCGCTTTTCCGCAAAAAAAGCCCCGATCGCCATTTTCGCACTGAGATCTGAATGGATAATTCAAATTTAGATCATTCGGGGGGTTCCAATTGCTTTAATAAACTCATCGAGCTCAATGCCCCTCTTATGCTGATGTAAATCAAGAATGAAGAAGTGGAGGTTTACTTGTTACCGCTGAAAAGGTGTGTTGGTACAGGACACGCAAATTCCTTGAAGTTGCAGAGAACCAAATCAAACCCTGATGTAATTTATGACTAGCTGTAGTGGTTTCAAAGATGTTGTACAGCTGAGATTCCAGCCCCGAAATACCGCTTGTACAGGAGAGGAACGGTGCAGAGCTAGTTCTATCCCATTTGCCATGTTAGAGCAGCCTGATTGGATGTCAGGTCCTAATCCAATCAGGTTACAGAAAAGTGGAATTGCTGTAAGTGAGGTCAGAATTAGGCCTTTCAACTCCGCTTGTGTCTTAGGTACCAAAGTAAATAAATACATGAGAACCTTATCCTTTAATAAATGAAATGCTTATGGTATCTATAATTCACATCTCATTCAGGCCAATTACATTTATGCTAGCAGCATGCTTTCATTTATGTCTCACTATAGAAAAAGGTACTGCTCCCCAAAAGCCAGTTAACTTAGGGGGAAAAACCTGCAGCTTGTCAATGTGACACTGTTTAATTTGTGACAAACTATATAAAAGGAGTATACAAAATGGAAACTCTGATAGGGACAGTCAGTAGCAAAAATCATATTTTTTGTCATCAGGCAAATAGGTGTCACATGAAAAGAATGGTAAACATTTGCATATGCCAATGTGATATAATGTTAACCTAATTGCAGATGAGTGTAATAGAATGTATGAACCTAGTAATAAATAAATGTGAGTGTAATTAATTCCAGTCAAGATTCTAGTCAATGTACTTATGAAATATGCAAATTGAAAGCCTGTATGAATAAGTCAGACAACATGTTCATTTGCTTTAATGCCCAGTAATGGAGTGCTGTTAGTAAATATTGCTTACAATAAACAAATATTCAGAAAAGCTGTAAGTATGTTTCAACTCTATTTCGATATGGAAAGCTATTGTTACTTTTTAGGATCAGATAGACAGGCTACAGCAATTTATGCCAACTGATAATCTGACCATGATTTTTTTAACTATGCTAAGAAATCTACAATTGTTATTCTTAGCTTATTCATCATAAAATGTATTATGGCATCCAGTTCTTTCCAATTATGGTGTATCAAATGACTTGTTAACCAAACTTAGCCAAAAGGGAAATGACCCACCTGTATTTCCTCAGGCAAGCAGTTTGCTACATGATGAGTGTTCTTATTCATCCTAAAGTCTTTAAAACAGACGGAAATATCAGAACATTAGCGTTCTGTGTTCTGGGTTACTTTGACATGTATATTCTATGTATGTAAATGGTGTGAATACTATGCTTGAGGCCATTGAAAGACTGTTCTCTTGGAACATTTCATATTACCAAAATTATTCTGCTAAAGTGGTTACTAATCATGAATACAAATAAGTCATCACAACTCCCCAGGCAATGGTATGTAAAATTTATATGTAAAAATTAAATTATTCAAATTCAAACTATTCTGAATGACTGTATGCAGCTATGGTTAGTTATAAGGTAATTTAAGAAAGTGGATGTAGGTCTGCTTTGTCCTCAGCATTAACAAAGCGGCAGTCTTGGAATGGCTATTTAGCATGATGATGATGCATTACAAATATTTAAAGAGTTAGCTAAACGGACAAGAAATAAAATATGGCCAGATGACATCAGCCCCTAGTTAGGACCTGATCCAAAGCTTATGGAAGTGAATGAGATATATATAAAAATATTAACATGTAATATATGTCTCACGAGTAAAGCTTATGGTGGTCCTGGACTTACACTGTGAACCACTGCCAGGCCTGCTACCAGAGGGGAAGAAAGGACAATTGTCCCAAGGCTGGTGATACAAAAGGGCCCAGAGTTCCCAGCTAGTAAGGTGTGCTCCTGGCGGCAGAGAGGGCTGCCTGAGAGAGATGTGGGCTACCTAGGTCCCACCCCGCTCTTTCTTCACAAGGCCCTGCCCTTTTCCAGGGGGCAGAGTAGGGCCCCCTGATTTGCCAGGGGTCTAGTGAGACTGTTGGCCCCACTGGCCTCTGCTTTTTGCTTTTTTCTCTCTCTTATGACCCATTTGACTGACACACATGATGGGTGTTCTGAGCTTCATTCCTATCGCTTTCTACTAGGAGTTGTCCACTCATCTCCTCTGTTATTTACATTCTTCAGTCTTAGATGGCCACTGTGTCTGAAATTTAGCTACGTTTTATCTGTCCTCTGCCCCTTCCAGAAAACCCTCTGCTTGTATTAACAAATATCCTCATTCCTTAAAAGTGTGTGTTCCCATATATAAACTTGATGACTCTAACAGGATTTGGCTCATTATACCCTATGGCAAGGTTAGTCCCAGGCCCCAGTTCAGTCCTCAATCTTGCAATCTAGGTACTGCAGCACTACTTGCCCTTGCTGGGATTTGAAATTCTGTTTATTTTCTAAAAAAGGTATTGGTGCCTGGTCAGCCTGGACTAGATAAACAGTTCTCTCCAGCAGCTGGCGGGACTCTCTGGCTACTGGGGGGCAGGGGAGCCCAAACACTCTTTGTTGGAGCTTCTCACCCCCCCCATCCCTTGCTATTTCTGGTAATGTTGTCATTCCCCTTCTCAGTTTTTCTGGCTCTCTTCTTATCTGTTAGGGTACATCTACACTGCATCCCTAGTTCGGACTAGGGATGCAAATGGAGACGACCGAAGTAGTTAATGAAGTGGGGATTTAAATATCCCGTGCTTCATTAACATGATCTGGCCGGCACGCTAGTTTGAATCACAGCTGATTCGAACCAGGGAGTGCGCGCCGGGACGCGTTAGTTCAGACTAAAGCCCTTAGTCCGAACTAACATTACTCCTCAAAAAATGCGCAAGGCGGCAAAAAATGAGGAGTAATGTTAGTTCAGACTAAGGGCTTTAGTCTGAACTAACACGTCCCGGCGCGCACTTCCTGGTTCGAATCAGCTGTGATTCGAACAAGCGCGCAGGCGAGATAATGTTAATGAAGCGCAGGATATTTAAATCCCTGCTTCATTAAGTACTTCGGTCATCTCCATTTGCATCCCTAGTCCGAACTAGGGATGCAGTGTAGACATACCCTTAGACACTTTGGCTACGTCTACACTGAAGGCTTTTTTCACAAGAACTGTTTTCTGCAAGAGATCTTGTGCAAAAGGTCTTTCACAAGAGCGTGACCACATTGCCATGTGCTTTTGCGGAATGGATGTGCTTTTGCACAAGAGCGTCTATGTCGGTGTGGACACTCTCTTGCACAAGAAAGCTCTGATGTCCATTTTAGCGATAGGGGTTTCTTGTGCAAGAAACCCTGTTGCCCATCCACACTGCCTTCTTGCGCAAGAGCTCTTGCACAAGAGGGATTATTCCTCCTGGGGAGAGGAACAAATCTTGCACAAGAAGCTCACTGTTCTAACACTTGACTGTAAATTTACTTGCTCAAGAATGCACATGCAGTGTAGATGCACCACAAGTTTTTGCACAAGAACAGCCATTCTTGAGCAGAAAGCCTGCACTGTAGATGTAGCCTCTGTCTCACTCCAACTTCCTCTACTACTCTCTCCTCCTTCCCCTAGCAGGGAAGGCTTTTTAAAAGTCCCTGTGGCAGCCTCAAGTGAGATCAGCTGGCTCTAATTGATTTCTAGTGGCCTGTCTCTGCTACTCCCACTCCCAACCTGGTAACTCCTGGGTCAGCTGCTCCTGACTGCCCTGAAGTAACCCTTTCCTAACTAGCCAGAGCTGTTGCTGCTTTTTAGAGCTGCCCTTCTTTCTCTCTAATCTAGGTCTCTGGCCTGACCCTGTCACAACCCCCAATTTAGAAAGGAATATCATCATGTGTATATGCCTAACATCAGTCATGTGAGTGTCCCATTGATTGATTGCCAGTAGCGTTGACTATTTGCATGCTTAGAGTTATGCATGAACATTTCTTGAGGCCATAAAGAATATATAATAAAAAATAGGAAAGAGAAGAGAGAAAAGGAAGCAAGAAAAGCTGTGAAGAGATGTGAATGTCACTATAAACAGTTGTACATTGAAAATAGAATAAGCAGCCAATTCTCAGTTTTAGAGATAGATAGTGATTCTGAAGCAAAGAGTCAAGTAAACATGTGCATTGAGGAAAAAAACAAAATAGGGCTAAGTACATAAAGGAGGTAGGCTGTAAAGAATCAAACTGAAAACAGATGTGAAAGATGCAATGTAGAATTAAAATCAAATTATACTTTTATAATTATAGTCAGTTTTTACTTAATCCAACCAATTATCTAAAATTAAATTCAAGCATACTTGACTTCAGCGAGCTACATTCTATTATAATTTTTCATGCATCATTCTGAAAAGTCAAGTATGAATTGATTGCATTTTAGAAAATTGGTTACATTTTTCAAGGGAGTTAAATAGGAGTGAATTCTCAAGTTAAATGTCCTTCATAAAGAACATCTCACTGATAGCTTCTCCTTAAGCCTAATGGGTTGGCGCTCAAGAGCCTCCATCGCTAGTGTTTATGTGGGTCATAAACACAAGAAGTGGATAAGATATTCAAAAAGGCAATATAAATGTGAAACTCAGTAATTGCATTTTAGAAAATTTGTTACATTTTTTTTCTGACTGGGAAGAGAAAAAATATTTAAAAGGTCTATGGACCAGTTAAATGCAAAGGGGACATGTTTCTCATAGACTTTGCTTTCAAAATACTGAAGACTCAGGTTACTAGTAGGGATGTTAAGGGTGATGTTTACCAGACAATGGTTAACCAGTACCAAGGAGTGGTCTGATGTGGGCAGAGGGCTGCTCCATCACCTCCAGGCTGGAAGCCAGCACCCCACAGTGGACCTTGCAGGTCTGCCTATTCTGGCCCCATGCAGGCTGGGAGCCAGCAGCTCTGCATGGGGCTGGAAGCAGATGGGCAGAAGCAGCCCCTGCCTGTTGGAGGTGAAGGGGGAGTTCCAGCCCAGGACTGGGGCAGCCCACCACCTATTCCCAGTTAACCAGTTAAATGTAACATTTAACCAGTTAACTAATTAAAAGGGACTTTACATCCCTAATTACCTGTGCAGTGCTTTTTTGTGATGGTACTGCCCAGTATGCAGTACCAGCACCTCCAGTCAGAGCTCCACAACTTTTTCCCTGGAGTAACAACACCTTTTTTTTTTAACAAAAAAAGTACTGCTTGTATGGTACATGTTATTAAGAGTACACACTGGATAGGGATATGGGGCAGGAGAAGTTTAATGAACAGAGCTATGCAAATCATTCACCTAAAACCCAGGAGAGACATGAAATGGAGGTGGGTACATTGGAAGATAGGTCCACAAAGTTGTAATGGTTCTAGGTTGAAACATGTTCACAGACTCTTATTCCCATGACTCTAAGATAATTTGTTTCAGTCTGTACCACAAACCCCAAACCTTATAGCAGGTATCTTCTGGGTGCTAGCAGCTTGAGCACCCCACATTATTTTTTTCTCTTTTTGCTCTTCTCTCCTCTCTGGGGAGTTTGGGATGTTTAGGTAGCTACCCACTCATATTGTACAGCAGCTCTGGGAGATCACCAGATCAGGGATTCCATTACTTTCAATGGGTTATCGGAGCTTTAGTCATATCCACCTAGTTCTTGGATTTGCACAAAATCTGTGTATCTTTGGGGTTTCAGCATCTTGAGGGGATGTTTATATCACTCCAGACCGACACACCCAGATTTCTTTTTATTTTAACCTCCCTCCCCAATTAAACAGCTTACAACGTACTTCTATTTCACTCTTGCAAAACCTACATATTGAGCTTTAGACAAAAGAATTGCTATCAAGCAGTTTAACTATAGAAAGCATCTCAGATGTGTTACTGCTTTAGTGATTATCTTCTTGCTTTCCCCTTACTTTAACATTCACCTATAATATTCCCCCGTGTCTTACTTTAACATTGTCATTGATTATCATGGAGCACTGACAATAAAACTGCTTTTAATGGGAGAGTCTCTTCCTTCTGGTTTGCTTTTTGTTATTTTAAACAAAACAAACTCAGCATAATACAATGCAGTATGATACATTGTTTCATACTTCTGCAACCCATAGCCTATTATATTGGTTGCTATCATTCTTCGATTTTCATTTAAAACCACAAAGGCATCATTTGAAACCTACCTAGGTAATTGCTTTGATATTGACCCTGTCTCATGAGGGTAAGTTGGGAAATGTTAACTCCTAATGTGTTTTTCTGTATTCAAGCAAATAATTTTCTGCTGTGACATCCAAGAGATAATGAAGACAAAGACTTTAATAATTACAAAAGCAACAAAAATATTAGCATCCAATTTCAATTATACTTATTTTAGGGGACTAAGATCATCTTTTGTTAGGACCAATTTTGCCTGTCTTTTTTTTCCATCTGCAAGGTAGCATTGTTTATTAATTGGCATTTATCACTAACCAGAAAATATGACTTTAATATATACTGTTGGCTTTTAAATATAGTGATTGGTATCAACATACTAAGAACAAAACTAAAAATCTTCACATCTCTAATCACTTCCTCTAGGTTACCTTCCAAGTACCCCATGTCAAAGTTCCTGCCTAATACTGCCAAAAAATTCCGGGTCTCACACACTTCTGTCCCTTTGCTTAAGATTGGGATAGATTTGGACCTTGATATCACAGCTGCAAAAAACATCTGTTATTTTAAACATGTGACTGAGGGTATGTCTACACTGCTGAGTTTTTCTGAAAAAGTCAGTTTTTCCGGAAAAACTACATTTACATCCACACTGCAATTGTGTTCTTTCGACAGAAAGTTGAAAGAATGGAGGGGTTTTTGTGACAGTGGTAAACCTCTTTCTAAGGGTACGTCTACACTACATGCCTCTGTCGGCAGAGGCATGTAGATTTGTTTATTCAGCAAAGGTAAATGAAGCCGCGATTTAAATGATCGCGGCTTCATTTATATTTACATGGCTGCTGCGCTGAGCCGACAAACAGCTGATCAGCTGTTTGTCGGCTCTCCGCTAGTCTGGACGTTCCCCCTGTCGACATCAAAGCCCTTTGTCGGCAGTCCTGGTAAACCTCATTCCACGAGGAATAACGGGGCTGCCGACAAAGGGCTTTGATGTCGACAAGGGGAACGTCCAGACTAGCGGCGAGCCGACAAACAGCTGATCAGCTGTTTGTCGGCTCAGCGCGGCAGCCATGTAAATGTAAATGAAGCTGCGATCATTTAAATCGCGGCTTCATTTGCCTTTGCCTACAACCCTAATCTACATGCCTCTGCCAACAGAGGCATGTAGTCTAGACACAGCCTTAGAGATGAAGCCTTTTTCCAAAAGAGCTCTTTTTAAAAAAGATGTATGTGGATGGGGAAGAGGGGTTTTCTTCAAAAGAAAAGACCTTGAGGAAAAAGAACAGATGTCCAAGTGGCCACTCTGTCCATACTAATCCCAACTTAAATGTGAGATAGCGTCCAATCAATGTGGACATTATCTTTTGAAAAAGCAGATCATTTTTTTGATGTGCTTTTGCTGTATGGACGCTCTCTTTCAAAAGACATTTTTCCAGCAGATCGCTTCCGGAAAAGTTACTATTGAAAAAAGCCTGCAGTGTAGACATAGCCTGAGTGTGAACCATGAATGGAACTCACATGCTTTAAATCAAGGCCAAGGCATATAATGGGGAGCTATATATTTTATTTTCTCTCCTGCTGCATGGCCTGCTAAAATGCCATGCCACTAAAGCAAGGAATTAATTACTTTAAAATTTAGCTCTAACAACCTATTTCAGATCGCTTATCTCTAGTAACAGTATGCTTCACAGTGGCAAACACTATCCTTCAAACTCTTGGTTATTAACTCCGCTGTTTAGCTGATATCACTTACTTTTATTTTTGTGAATGAACAGACTAAAATTTTACCTCACTCTTGACCCAACAATTGTCACTTGATGAGGCAATAGCTATAGAAATGCCATCAGTTCAAACAGTGCACCGAAAACTGGGGTCAAAGACATGCAGGCAGCAGTTCATTTTTGAAAACACAGTTCTAGCACTAGGTTCAAGATAAATTTCATTTTCAAATGAATTCCTTCCTCTCAGAGTCAAAGGTCAGAAAACTGGCAGTCGTTAAAGAGGTCCCAGCTGCATCAGGGTTGAATAACAAGTGAAAGTCATCCAGGGCAGTGTCTCTGTAATCCACAGATGTGTCTCTGGAGGCCAGTGAACAGAGAAGAGAACAGAAAATTGTTAAAGGAACCAACAGGAAATGCTGTGATCAGCAAGTGATCAGGCCCACTGCTGTGGATAAGGTATTTTTTGTTCTCTATGTCCAAAGAAAGCAAGAAAGTTTGATTTTACCATTGGAATCCCTTTGTAGCAAATGTACATTAACCTTGATCACCTGTATGGCTAAACAAGTGGGCAATTATTTATTTTTTATATTTAAGGACAAGTGCAACTTTGCAGGTAATAGCAAGACAATTGCTATTATTATTATTATTTTATTTTAAGCAAGAGTAATGTTGCCAGCTAATATTCAAGATAATGCACAGATTGCCTCCAGGAGAGGGAAAAGTGAAAGCCTTGCTGTGAAAAGCTTTTCCATCCTGTTGAAAACATCAATACCACATGCGGTGGTTGGCACTTTCAGAGAAATAAATATTGATTTTCCTCCTCTCTCCTCTTTACCAATGGCAGAGAACTGCCTTTCTAGCACTGATTTTTTTTTCATTGTTTTACAGTTGATTGATTCTGTTAGCATTGAATTTTTATTGTTTCATTGTTCGTTCTCTCTTTCTTTCTTTCTCTTTTTTCTCTTCTCTCAAACATTTATAATGTTTGCTGTAATGGACAAGCCAGCAAAGCAGTAGTTGAAATTAATGTACGATTCCCTACACTGTAATTCCCTTGTCAGGTCTGATGTATCTAATTGTGGTATTACTTTCAGGAACTTTGTAACAACTTCTTGGGAACATGTGATGTTAATGATGATAAAGCATCACTATTAAAGAAAAATTTGCAAGTTGCATCATAGTTCATATATGAGTTGTTTTATATTGTAAGATAGACAACTTACCGCATTCAGTTCAATTAATAATACTGTCCATCTTCTTTCTAATACAGTGAAACCAGTCACATTTTCTAGTTCTCCAAGACAGCAATACGTACAGCAAAAGCAAGCTGCAGAAATGAAACATGATATCAATGGGATATGCCAAACTTTCCTGAAATATTTCATACGAAGGAAGTTTTTTTGACAGGGGGGAGGGGAGTAGGGTTAGAGGCAAAGCGTGCTCATAATGTTTTGTCAGAATACCCACCATTTTTCAAAATAATATGTATGTCACGCAAAGCTTACAGAGTAGTTCTTCATTTCCTTAGGTCACCCTGATAGCACAAGTTCATGTCATTTTCTTGATAACCATTCTACTTTTGTTATACAGTTTCTGAAAGATGAGAAGTAGTTGTTCCTCCAATCCATTCATGCAAATGGGATTTTTAACCTCCAGATAACAAGTAAATATGTATTTTACCATGTCCACAGCTTTAGCACTGCTTGTCTAAGCCCCTGAAGAAGGATGGTGTTGTGGCTAGAATGTGAGATAGGAATGGGGACTATGCTAGTAGGTCACCCATTCAATGTAAGCTCTACCAAAGAGCTGACAAGGTGACGTGGCAAGTAGAATAGATGGATAAGGGGCAAAAGAGAATTGTATGGTAGACTATTTAGAGTAGGCTATTTTCAGTGGGCAAAAAAGGAAGATCTGAGTCCCATTAAAACTAGTGGGAGTTAAGGATGCTCAGTACTTTGCAGAATCAAACCCACAGTGACCAGAAGGACTTCAGTCTATCATATAGGGTGGAACAGGCAAAAGAGCTGACAGCCTCCGTGAGCATCTGGGCAAGGTGGAGAGGGCCAGTCTTCACTCTCCTTAAAGGGGTGGGACCTCGGGCAGACAGGGTGTGACAAGAGGCAGACAGCCATATATATCATCTGGACTGTGCAACATGGAGCTCTGACGGTGATTTAAAGGGCCCAGGGTTCTGACTGCCACTGCTGCCACAGTAGCAGTGACAGCCAAGAGTCCTGGGCCCCTTGAATTGCTGGGTCCCAGGACAACTGCCCCTTTACCCCTCCATTCCCATTGGTGGACCTAGGCATAGGAGACACAAAAGTGCTGTACCGATGGGCCAAAGAAGAGAATTCCTTTCCCCAACTCAAACAAAAACAGTTATTTAAGCTGTATTTGAGTAGGGGAGAATGTCACCCTGTATGAGATGCCTTATTTTGCTCTCTGGTTTTAGTATGTCTATCCTTTCATCAAGAAAATTTAGCCAATCTGTAGACACAAGACTTTTAGGTAAGCATTTATGACCATCGAGAAGAAAGAAAAGAAGTCAGAGAATATCTTACTAGTACACTTAATATTATCAATACATATTGCTACATTAATGCTATAGTATGGTTGAAGTTTTAAATGAGAAAAAATGTAGGCATCTAAACTAATGATTCTCAAAGCGACTAACATTGATGCTGCTACAATATGTAACATTTTATATTAATGAACATTGAATTTTTGTTATCACTTAATCCTATCAACCAACAGGGGAAGTAATCTAGCTGGGTATGTCTACACTGCCACCCTAGTTCGAACTAGGGTGGCAAACGTAGGCATTCGAACTTGCAAATGAAGCCTGGGATTTAAATATCCCGGGCTTTATTTGCATGTTCCCGGGCGCCGCCATTTTTAAATGCCCCGCAGTTGGAACTACTTGCCCGTGGCTACACGCGGCATGGACTAGGTAGTTCGAATTAAAGCTCCTAATTCAAACTATTGTTACTCCTCATTGCGGGAGGAGTAACGGTAGTTCGAATTAGGAGCTTTAATTCAAACTACCTAGCCCGTGCCGCATATAGCCGGGGGCAGGCTGTTCCAACTATGGGGCATTTAAAAATGGCAGCACCCGGGAACATACAAATAAAGCCCGGGATATTTAAATCCCAGGCTTCATTTTCAAGTTCGAATGCCTACTTCAGCTACCCTAGTGCGAACTAGGGTGGCAGTGGTGACATACCCACTTTGATTCCACGGTTGAAAAGTCTGCTGTGGTAAGAGCACTTGAGAGAAAAAAGCTTCATACATACCTGTAAAGTAACCAAGTTACGGATGCAGCAAAAACAAGCTTTCAGAAAATTCATTTAATATTTAAGCTTTAATCTTTGGCATGTATTACTCATTTGGTAAAGAAAACAATTAAAAGAAAAAATGGTAGGTACTCCATTCAAATTTGTATTGCCTGACTTCAAATAATTGTGGTGTTGAACATAAAGAGCATGTAGAGCTGACCAAAATATGTCCTGAAAAATGACTTTTCATCCAATTGTTCTTGTTGTTTCAATTCTTTTTTTCTGGTTTTTCAATAAGATATTCTGTGGTTGCCTGGGTTTGTTTTATTTTAAATAAAAAGTGAACATTCTGTAGTCAAAAATACATAAAACTGTTGTTTTTCTTGGTTTACTTTTTGCTAAACTCTTCACTTTCCGATTATTAAAACCCAATGCATATAACTGAAAATGTTTCTCAAAAATCAGTTAGGGTATGTCTACACTACAAAGTTAATTCGAACTAACGGACGTTAGTTCGAATTAACTTTGATAGGCGCTACACTAGCGCTCCACTAGTTTGAACTTAATTCGAACTAGCGGAGCGCTTAGTTTGAACTACGTAAACCTCATTCTACGAGGACTAAGCCTAATTCGAACTTACTAGTTCAAATTAAGGGGTGTGTAGCCCCTTAATTCAAACTAGTGGGAGGCTAGCCCTCCCCAGCTTTCCCTGGTGGCCACTCTGGCCAACACCAGGGAAACTCTATTGCCCACCTCCGGGTCCCGGACCCCTTAAAGGGGCACGGGCTGGCTATGGTGCCCGTGCCAGGTGCAAGCCTGCCAGCACCCAGCTAGCAGACCCTGCACCTGGCATGGCTCGAGCCAGCCACCCGATTCCCCCCAGCCCTCCCACTCTTCCCGGGACCAGGCTGGAGGCTCCTGGGAGCTTGCCCGGGACCGCAAGAGGTGGGCACCCGCCTGGTCTAGTGCGTACATCGTGGACCTCATCCACGACCTCCACACTAGGCACAGGAAAGTGGCCGTCTAGGGCAGGAGAGCTGCCAGCCTGGCCACCCAGGAGCAGGTGTGCATGAAAATCAAGGTGGTCTACTGAGACCCCCGACCCTGAGCCCTGAGCTTACAATGGCCGTACTGGGTCAGACCAAAGGTCCATCTAGCCCAGTAGCCTGTCTGCCAACAGTGGCCAACCCTAGGGACCCTGGAGGGGATGGACAGAAGACAGTGACCAAGCCATTTGTCTTGTGCCATCCCTCTACAGCCTTCTACAAACTTTGGGCAGAGACACCACTCCTACCCTCTGGCTAATACCAATCCATGGACCCAACCTCCATCACTTTATCTCACTTCTCTTTAAACTCTGTTCTAGTTCTAGCCTTCACAGTCTCCTGCAGCAAGGAGTTCCACAGGTTGACTCTTTGCTTTGTGAAGAACAACTTTCTGTTACTAGTTTGAAGCCTGCTACCCATTCCTTTCCTTTGGTGTCCTCTAGTCCTTCTATTATGGAACTAATGAAGAACTTTTCTTGATGCACCCTCTCCACCCCACTCATGCTTTTATAGACCTCTATCCTATCCCCCCTCAGTCTCCTCTTTTCTAAACTGAAAAGTCCCAGTCTCTTTAGCCTCTCTTCATATGGGACCTGTTCCAAACCTCTGATCATTTTAGTTGCCCTCCCCTCTCCCACCCTCTCTCTTCCCCTCTCCCACCTCCTTTTCCCAGTCTCCCCGAGTTTTGTTCAATAAAGAGAGATTCTATTTTTGACCACACGTTTTCTTTATTTTGTACATCAGGAAGGGGTCTAGGGAAGGGTAAGTGGAAGGAGGTGAGGGAGGAATGGGGTACGAGCCCCCGATGGGGAGGACTGGGCTGGCTCTGCAGGCTTCTGGGGGTGGAAGCTCTCCTGCAGCCCCCCCAATTGCCACTCTCCCCAGATGGCAGCCTGCAGCAAGTGCAGCCGGGCTGATGGCCGAGTGCTGTGATGTGCCCAGTGTGGGCACTCAGGGCACTCCAAGCCAGGACTGCTTTGCAAGCGGGGCACCCCTGAGAACTGTCTGTCCGGGGGGGTGGGTCGGGTCCCTTTAAGCACAGCCCTCGGCTAGCCTGAGACAGCAGCTCTACGCTCTAAGTCCTCATCTGATGCCCTGCCGGCACTGCTTCCGGTTCAGGGTCCACTTAATGTGGACATGCTAGTTCGAATTAGCAAAATGCTAATTCGAACTAGTTTTTTAGTCTGGATCCGTTAGTTCAAATTAGCGCTGTAGTGTAGACATACCTTTACTGTTTTTCCAGTTTCTGTTTTCATTTTAAAATGATTGTTTTTTTCCATTACAAAGATTGGGAGTTGAAATGGACTGTTCTAACATTCATACATAAAGTTACGGTAAGAAATGAAAAAGGGACTTGCATAACAGTTGCAATCTTAAATATCTTTTTTATTGTTGGTTTGCACCTTACCTTACAGTTTGTAAAGTACCTTATACAATGTCTATGACTAGGCACTATGATAATATTAATAAATAATAATACATTTCAATGAAGATCCAATTTTCATTAAGAGTGAAAAGACATTCGCTTTACAAGCTCATTTAAACCTTGATTTCTTGGCAGGGATTAGCAATATGGTAACCAATTAATACCAATTGAAGCTCCAGGTTTGTTTGTTTTTTAGTGAACTCTAATTCCACTAAGCACTGGACTGAGATCATAAATTATAATGAAGGGCAATGAACAGTTAACAGATGGCAACAACTTTCAATCTCTCCCAAACTATGCTGAATTTCTAAAGTCTCAGATTTTTTTTCTTTCACACAAAGCTGGGTTTGAGTTATGGAAGTGTAAACAGAATGAAAGTAACTCAAACCTCCACAACAATAAAAGCATCACCTCCAAGTAAAGAACAAACTTTGCTGACTGTATACACGGCTCAAAATTGAACAGAGATGGGCTTCAGACACAAAGGTTGGATCCAGATCTAAACATTCTTCAGATCTGAAAATGTTCAGATCTGGGGTTTCAATTAATAGTCTGCTCTATGCTTACTTAATAGTCATCTTTCTCCTTTAATAGGATACTGTGGACCAGCTCGTCAACATAACTTCACAGAAATCATCAGACCCTTTTATCACTACAAAATTGGGTTTCTGAAATCAGTACTTAATACACTATCGACCATAGCCAGAAACATCTGATTGAGGAAACCTTTCTTTCCCTAGGTACGTCTGCCACCCAGCAGGAAATTGGAATTTGGCTAATATCTCCTGTATTGTTTGCCAGTTTCATAACAACTTACTGTATATTACGTCATTTTGTTGCAATTTATATTGGCACATAAATTATATTGATACACCATTAACATGGGGAAATATTGTAAATAATTGATTTCTCTAGAGAAACATAAACTATAGTATAATAACTCAGTTCCGCAGTGTACATGAGAGAGTCACAATTCGGAACATATGTATTTCTATTGAATTTTGTAACTACATCAATTTTAAAACAAAGTTTATATTTATGCAAATAAGTTTCAAAGTTAAATTAAATTCCCTTTGAAAAGCTATAAAGCACCCTTTGGGGGGGGGGGGTATTATTCCCATAATTTTAATAATAATTATAGTATAATAGATGTCTAGTGAATGGAACCATAAGGCAATCAGGGAAAGTTTACAATATGAAGTTGAATGTTCACACTGCTTTATATGGAAAATTTGAGGATTTTGTTTATTTATTTTGTGCACAAGTTTTATCTCCAGTACAAAAGGCTGTTTGAACTGGCTTTGTAAAAGCATTGTCAGAGGCTGAGGGAAATGGAAAAAAAGGAAGCCAGGATTCAAAGAAGCTACTCTGTGGTCACTGTGGGTAAGTCTAGACTACAGGCTTTTGTCGACAGAAGTTTTGTCGACAGATACTGTCGACAAAGCTTCTGTTGACAAAGAGCGTCTACACTACATTCAGTTCTGTCGACAAAGCAAGCTGCTTTGTCGACATGGTAGTGTAGACGCAAAGGACAGTTTACATGCAATAACACCTTCTGTCGACATAACTCTGTCGACAGAAGGCGTTATGCCTCGTAAAATGAGGTTTACCAGAGTCGACAAAACTGCTGAGTTCTGTCGACATAACGTCGACAGAACTCAGTGGTAGTGTAGACGCAGGTATAGTTTTGTCAACAAAAGTGGACTTTTGTCGACAAAACCCTGTAGTCTAGACACACCCTGTGATAACAGGCCTGGAACACTTACACATCTACTCCAAGATTTGGGCAAGCAGTGGGCATGCTAATTGTGGAGCTGCAAGTGCACTCTTGAAGAATAATCATGCAACTGGAGAGATTCCTGAGGCAGCAGACTCCAGCTCAGAGCTGCTGCTGCTACATGCACTCAGCAGGTCTCCTTCAGAAGCCAAGGAGCACCTCAATTGCAGTTCCTTCTTCTGCATCACTTTGCAGCTCCATGGGACAGTCCCTTTAAACAAAAACAGTCAAAGGCTGACAAGAGACAGAGGAAAGTAAGCAGAGGCCAGAGGAACAGGAGCTAGGTCTGGGTGGCAGAATGGTCCTAGGGGTTTAGAGGAGCAAGAGGCAAGTGTGGGGAGATACCGAGGACGTGGAAGGAGTAGGAGTTATGTGAGGGTGGGATTTGGATGGGATTGTGTATGCATGGGAGTTCAGCATGAAACCTTTGGTTACACAAAGTGTTTTGAGGTGAAAGAGGGAAGCTGAGTGGGAGTTAGGGTGACTGAAATGAGTGAGAGTTGGGGGAGATGACTGGATGAATGAGGCACTGAAATTACAGACTCTATGCACTTTGCCAAGGAAACTGAATCCTGTAGGCATTTTTGGCTTTCAGAATTAGTAGGGTCCCTTTGTGACAGGAGTTCAGCTTACAGACCTACTGTGTCTCCATGGCACGTCTGCATATATAGCACAGAAACAACTACCATGAACCCTGCCCCATCTTTACTTTTGTTTTGGCCACACCTAGCTCTGTTGCATGGCTTTGATCTGTTCAGTTGAAACACAATTACCTCTTAATTAAATATTGCTAATTAACTAAGAATCTGTATGTAGTTGGGCTGGCATCATTAACTGGAGAGTAAAACTACATAGAAATGAAGAAATTCCGAGGCATATTTATTTTCTGCAGAAACTGTGAGCACTTAGTTTTCATTCTCTCAATGTGATGAAGACAGGTGGCCACAGGCATTTGGCCAAATACAATAGAGGTTGAATTCCTGAGACAACCCTTCATAGTGATCTCTCTTTTGAGACATCTGAGTAATCTTTCCTGTCTCAAGAGGCGGCTCTACACTGGTTAATGTATTATAATCAGAACAATGTCCATATTGCCAAGTAGGCCACTCAATATATAGGGTTTTCTTTGTTAGAACGAGTCTCTGTTTGAATCAGCTGAAAGCTCTATTGTAACAGTTACATATATCAGTATTACCTAAAGCATTGTCTTATAGTAAGCTATTATATACGGTTATGGATTTTTGGGTTGCCTAGAACTGTTATGTATTTTTTCATGTTCTTTTTATTATCGGCATATTTTTCACACTGATCGGAATAGTGAGGCATAAAATTAAAGTCCAAAGATCTAGAGAAAGGGAAAGATTTCCCTCAAATGGTTGCAATTTTAAATTATTGGCTGTGAAACTCAAATAGTTCAAAAGCAAGACCCAGTATGGCCCACATCTAATAACAAAACAAGGGAAGAACAATGGACTGATCCTTCAATGTGCTGGCTCTGTCACCGACATGCTGAGACTCTTTGCTCAAGCGATTTCCCATCTATGCAGATTGCTAGCTCTTTGGGGGCAGTGGCTGTCTCTCACAGTGTGTGTGTATGTGTGTGTGCACCAGTAGGTACTACTTTAAAACACATAGCACAGTTTCTGTTGATTATAAGACTGTGGCTATGTCTACACTACAGGTTTTTTTTCCAGGATACCAGAAGCATCCAGGAAAAACTCCACCGCATCCAGGGACTGCGTTTGCTCTTCTGCTTTTTTTTTTGCAGAAGAGCAGATGCTATATTTTGGAAGCCCTGTTTTCTTCCTCCTAGGAGGAAGAAAAGCTCTTCCGAAAGAGAAGGCTTTTCTGAAATTTGGTCCAGATTAGACGGACCAAATTTCAGAAAAGCCTCTTCCAAAAAAACTATCAGAAAAAGGTACGCAAATTGCAGAACATATTTCCACACCTTTTTCTGATAGATCATTGTAGTGTAGACATAGCCTGTTAGTTTATTCTGCAATATCTTCTGCACAGGTCTTTACATAGAGATCTTAACAATGTCTAACACAGTGAAATTCTGATCTCAGCTGTGCCCCTAAGTTTTACTGTAATTCTAGTAACTTAGGGCATGTCTACAATATAGAGATCGACCCTCCAGGGGTTGATCTTCTAGGATTCGATTTAGCAGCTCTAGTATAGACCCCCAAATCGAATGCTGAATGCAGCCCCTGCTGGCATCCTGTACTCCTCATTCTGTGAGGAGTAAGGGAAACTGTCAGGAGCATGTGCTTCCATCGACTTTCCACAATGGATGCTGTGGCAGCTCGGCTTAAGGTAAGCCAAATCCAGCTACACATTTTGCATAGTTGAATGGAGTACCTTAAACCAACCTACCTGGTTCAGCGTAGACCAGGCCTTCATGTCAGACTGGGATTAATGTTCTATGTGCTATGTAGAGTAAACACAACCCAAATTTAGACCTTGTGTGCCCTGCATATGGTAAGAGAAGCAGATTAGGAGTTTTAAATAACTGAGGGTTTCAAACACAGTTATCTTTGACAATGAGGTTGAGAGACAAGAAAAACTTAATTTGGAAGTGACTTTCCCCATACAAAAGGCATCATGTCACATCATTTGTGTCAATCAACAGACTGTGATAATGGATCAATACGGAATAGTGTTTATATTTCTGGGAAGTTATCTGATATAGTTTTGAAGGAGATAGTGTAAAGAGATCTAGCGATTTTTTTGTATTGACTAAAGAAATAGATATTTCCAGAAGTTACAGCTGCACAAATAAACTCCTGACAAGTCTGGATGTTACCAGGGGTCTTAGTTTTTTTCCCATTATTTTATTTTAATTACATAATTTCTAAGGCAAAAACTGAACCTTGTACCTGTGTAATGCCTCAGGACTAAGTGTCTTGGACTCCCTGAAGAAAACAACATTTTGCAATTTGGAAGTTCTGATATATTTCATATACGTACATAATATGTGATGATGGTTAAGTTAGGTAACACGTCAGAGAACAATGCAATTAATTACCTTAGTGAAATAGAAAAAAATGCAGATATTGAAATTAAAAGAATAGCTTATTTCAAAATAATTTTTCAGTGTAGACATACCCTTGGATGTCTGGTCTATTCTGCCAACAAGAAGTGAAGTGACAAGAGCCATCCAGACAAGCAGCCAGCAAGCTGAAGCATAATGTGTCCGTGGTTTTTTTCTGGAAATCCTGTACAAGAAGAAACATGAGTGAATTTCACTCAGTCTGTACAGTTCCATATTATTGGGGCAAGCAATACCCATTTAGCATGCAAGCAACTTCATGTTGAACATGTTAAAAAATCAGGAAATTGGTGTTATTAAATTTTAAATCTTTTCATTAAAATGGATGGCAATTGGGAAAGGGTTAGCTCTGGGGGCTTAGAGCAGCACATGAAGACAGCCTAGCTTATTGGCATCAGAATCATCTTCATGTTTACCGCATTTCTCCCCCTAACCTTTTTGTTTATGGTCCCAGCAATTGTTTTTTTCTGCTAGCATGTCCCTGAATCTGCATGGAGCCCCCTTGACTGTAGTGGAGCTCTATGGAGGTGTTAAGACAATCATTTTTAGGTTCTAGGCATACCTAATAATATCGTATTTTACATGTTCTTATTCTGCATTTTACTTACATATAGCTCATTTTTACAGTTGTATTCTGTATGTACATTTTAATTTGATCACAAAATAAGCACTTAAGAACTGAGAGAGGTGGTTGGAATATGTAACCTTTTATGCTTTTATTTATTTTTTTAAATATTCAACGTTATACTGTGAAATATTCTTGTCAATATTTTTGCATCTAATGAAACATTTATGGATAATTTAACGATTAATTACTGACTGCACTTTTGGGTCTTTAGGTTTGCAACTTTAAATGTTAATATCTATAAAGAAGAAGAAAGACATGGTAGTTATGTATATGTGCAAGGAAAAGCAGAACGATTTAATAAAACTTTAGGGTAGTGTACAAAGTATAAAAATCTTATATGTAGATTGCTACTAGCCAAACCACACCAAGTGTAACTAAATGCATTAGAAATCAGTGTGTTTTAAAACATGATTGACCATAAGATGAATAATGTGCAAAGTTATGCCCTGGACTATATCTTGGTTCACTGAGCTGAATCCTGCTTTTTTTTTAATCAAATGCAAAAAGCCTCACGAGAAAAGGTTTTAAAACACTATGTTTTAAGAGGTAGGTGTGAATCAGTTTTTTTCTTCCATAAATTTAATTGCATATTTGAACATAACTCAGGATACATCAGTTCCTAAGCCAATCCCAGAATATTCAGTATATATTTGCCCTCCACTTGTCTGATTTCAGTCAACCCTAGCTCTCTCTTTATAGTTACTTTTGTTCTGCTAATATGTTGTAGAACCTTTTCTCCTTATTATATTTCTGGGGAACGTGAAAAGCCTTTAGGGGAGCTGAAAATGTATTTCCAATAAAACAAACTCTCCAGGTCTATGGATCCAACAATTGTGAAATTGTACTGGTGGTGGTCAGGCATAAGGTATAAAATCATAGCCATATAACACGTTTTTCATATAAGATAGAGCCAAGTGTTCCTGTTTCAGAATAATTTCTTTTAGTCTTATGGGAATGCACAAAAAGTCCCCAAAGCTTCAGTAGACTTTTCACTACAAGCTAAATGAGCTGAAAAAAGTGTCTTTAAATTAAAAAAAAAAGGGAGGCATTTGTATGGCAGAGGGGCTTGATATTGGAATATGGAGAATTTTAGTTCCAGCCTCTTGTTCAAACCTTCATAAGGTTAAGGGTAAGTAGTTACTTGACAGCTACTTAGTGCCACATCACAAAACTTATCTTCCAAAAGGTGTTGTGCCCGAGAATCTTAGCTAAAAGGCCAAGAACCGAATAGGGAGGTGTTAGGCAAGGACTTGTAGGCTGGGGCATCTGCATCAGAAGGGCTGAAGCTCAGGCTCTCCAACTCAACTGAGTCTCCATCACCTGTGATTAGTCAAGTATGGAGAACATGACAGGGTGGCTGGTCCAACGAACTGCTTTATTTAGCACAATACCAAACCTAACTAACAGGACACGCTAGACTAGTGAACAAAACACAAAATCAAATCAAACAACCAACCAACCAGTGGCTTGAAGCCAGAACCCAACAAACAAATAACAAAACTATACATTAAGGAGGAGATCATACCACTATGCTCTTGATGATCGGAGGTGAGGTAGGAAGATGTCTCAGGAACAGGAGACAGCACAGAAAGGGAACTTAGGATAGCCGGTCACTGTTGTAGGCATTCAGACAGATGAGAGGTCTTCCCTCTTCTTTTTCTTCAGTTCGTCCCTTCTTGATTTATCATTGAGTGTGCAGTGTGTGAATGAGGAGGCAAGTGACAGGTGTGGGGGCATGAGTACGCCTGAAGAATCTGACTGCCTTAGCCCTACCACTGGCCTAGAACACATATGCTCTGTGCCAGCAACCTCTACTGGGTGTGAGGAAACGGGGTTGCTCCTCCACAGGGGACTGTAACAGACTCAGGCTTGAGATTCCCAGTCTCTCTGTGGTAGGCAAGCAACCGGACTCTTGCGTTTGGTGGCCCTATTGAGCCAACAGCCTGCCCCAGCTACTTGAAGGAGTTACAGTCGAGATGCCGCTCCAGCACTGCAGTCACAGAAAGCACATAGAAAGTCCTAAAGGTGAGTGAACATCCTTTATAAGCCCCGCCCTCACATTGCTGGGCAGATTACAATCAGGCAACCTCACTTTTCCCAGCTTTTCTTGGACATAGGTTAGGGACAGGGAAGCTGACAGCAGCCTCAAAGGAAATATCAAAATAGTGGGCACAAAATCACTGATGCCTTTTCCCCAACAGAGGGGAGATACCAACAAGGCGGTCCTTAGTTAGGCTGGGACACAGTGGCAGAACAATGAGGAATGCTTGCATACCTGCGGCCAAAACCGAATCCATTTTGTGAATCAAAAGATTTCAGTTTTCAGTGTTTCTGAAAAACATCATTTTGTGGTATGATAGGAGAAACACTGACCTCAGGAGGTCATTACGTCCAACCTCCTGCCCAAAACAGGACCAATCCCAACTAAATCATCCCAACCAAGACCTCCCACACTGCAACTTGAGACTATTGATCCTCATTCTGTCACTACTCAGAACAGCTTCTCACCATCCTCTTTGGAACCTCCCTTCATGTAGCTAAAGGCTGCTATCAATCCGCCCTCCTTCTTCTCTTCTCTACATTAAGCAAGCCCAAATCCCTCAGCCTTGCTTTGTAAGTCAAGTGCTCCAGCCCCCAAATCATTTTGGTTGCCCTCCGCTGGACTTTCTCCAGTGTGTCCACAACCTTTTTGTAATGGGGAGTCAATGAGGGGTAATACATTTATGTGTACACAGCAATCTGTTCTTGGAGAATTTGAATATGGAAATGATAGTTTTCTGCTTGCTTACACTGCCTTTTGTGTAGGGGAGGGGAAGGGAAGCACAAAGAAGTTTAAATTTCTCACAGATTTATCCATGTTTCTTTTGGTATTAATACAGAGTAAAAACTTACAAGATCAAATTCTGTTGGGCCAGAAAACTCTTTGAAGTATTTTGGTTCTGTCTTCACCAGTCCCAATTTAAATCACAGAGTGGTTGCAGTTCAGTGGAGTCGAGTGGGCCTGGGTCCCCTTACCAGGGCTACCACTCCAACCCTTCCATCTAGCGACAATCCCATAGACTCTAGCCACTAGGCCACACTGCCTGCAACCAAAGGGCTATTCTATAGACTCTGGCCATTCGGCAGCACTGCCCTATGACCAATGGGCTATTCCATAGACTCTGAGCATTAGGCTGCACTGCCTGCAACCAAGGGGCTATTCCATAGACTCTGAACACTAGGCCACACTTCCCTGTAATTGAGGGGCTTTGTTAGAGGATCTGTCCATTAGGCAACGCTGTCCTGTAATCCAAGACTGCTCCATAAACTCTAGCTATTAGACTGCATTGCCCTGTGGTGAAAGACGGAGTTAGATTTCTGACAGACCTTCAACAGTAATAACGATGTCCCTACATCCCTGTGACCCAACCTCAGATATGGTGTCCATATATCACCACAGGGATAAAAGAAAAAAATAAACAGGAAAAAATGGGCAGATATTCGAAAGGTACTGTATTAAGTAATCACACATAGGATATTTTCATTTTCTTTCAAATATGATGTTCAACTATTAGAATCCAAGTCTGTTCTTTCACTGAGTTCTTCATCTTTGGTTGAAAATGTACTCACAGCAACAGAATGAGGTGGGTCTTTGGCTGGCTGGAGTTGTTACTCCTTTAAGGACCTTCCTTGAAATTGGGTAGCACACAGATGAGGAATTGACCTAGATGGAAGAGGGAGAAACAAGAAGTTGCCAGACAAAATGAAGAACATATCCACTCCAGGTGTCCAGGGAAGGAAATTATTTTAACCCTGGGCAGTCCTGGAGAATCTCTCTCCCACAGCTAAAGGGACCAGATAGCAAGTGTGAAAAATCAAGAAAGGGGGATCTCAGCATTTGAACACCCAAAACATTAAAATTAAAATGAAATAGAGAAACAGTAAAGGAGGAAAGAATGCACCACTTTACTTTGCAATAATCGAAATCCACTCCTTCCACTGGAAAATGCCTGCCCCAGCTGTGACGACATCTATGGATTCTGTGACGACATCATCAATAATAAGATCCACCACGAAAGATAATCACCTTCTAACTTTGAGGAATCACCAAATATGGTTTGTTATGCTTCTGTCTAATTTTCCCCATAATCTTTTGTGGATTAAACAATTCTAATCCCAAAATTCTCTTGGTTAGATGAGTTGTACACTGACAGATGGTGTACAAGGGTGGCCCCATGTGGTTTCTTTAGTAGCATTTAATTCCTGGGAAATTGGGACATACCTGTTCTGCTGCTTACACCCCTTTGTCCAAAGCAGAAGTTTATCTTCCATGAACCAAATACATGAGCTCTATAGCTGCTTTGCCCTAGTAGAGTGGCACAAAGGAGCTAATGCAAAATGCAAGGCTCTAGGTCTTTTTCATGTCTTATCCCATACTCATCTCTTTATGAGTATGTCTACACTTGCACCCTCTTTCAAGAGAGGGATGCAAATGAAGACATTTGAAATTGCAAATGAAGCCGGGATTTAAATATCCCACGCTTCATTTGCATAATCATGTTATGGCGCTATTTTGAAATAACGCTATTTCGAAATAACAGACACTGTTAAGACTGATTATTTCGAGAGAAAACCCTTCTCTTGAAATAACTGGTAAACCTCGTTGTATGAGGAATAAGGGTTATTTCGAGAGATTTTCTCTTGAAATAACTGTGTCTCAACAGCATCTGTTATTTCAAAATAGCGCTATTTCAAAATAGTACCATAATGCCATTATACAAATGAAGTGCGGGATATTTAAATCCTGGCATCATTTTCAATTTCAAGTGTCTTCATTTGCATCCCTCTCTCGAAAGAGGGTGCAAGAGTAAACATATCCTATATATGAGAACCGTCTCTAATTCTTTACTAATGTTCTATCTTCATTGGAATTTGCAAAATATGAAAAATACAATTTTAAAGCCTCATATTTTGTGCTAGAAATCATGGCAACATTTTAGCCACTTTATAAATATAATAATGAGGAGGACTTTAAATTATGTTTTATGGGGGCAGGTGAACAAAACCCACAGGTAAGTCATAAACATGGAGACCTTGGATATGGGTCAGAAATTGGGGGATATCATGGTCTGTAATAGCAGGGATAAAAGAGAGACCAGACAGAACTGGGGGGCAAAATCAAATTACTGTCTTAGCTGTCTGTATACTAATGCAAGAAGTATGGAAAATAATCAGGAAGAACTTGAAATGCTAGTAAATAAACACAACTATACATGATTGGGATATTGGCATAAAGGGATACAGTTTGCTCGGGAAGCATAAGCAGAGGAAAAGGGAGGAGGTGTTGCCTTATATACTAAACATGTATACACTTCAAATGAGATGGACATAGGAGAAAAAGGTGTTGAGACTCTCTGGGCAAGGATAAAAGGAGTAAATATCAAAGGTGGTAGGGATCTACTACAGACAACGTAACCAGGAAAAACATGTGAATGATTTTGTTTAATAACTCACACAATCCGCCGTAGCACAGGAGTTGGTGGTGATGGGGGACTTCAACGATCTAGACAGTATTGAGATCGTCAAGCTTAGACCATCACTGAGCACGAACTTTATAGTATCATGCACCACACACTGACTTCTTGTTGACTTTTTCTTGCCTTCTGTTTTTCGTAAAGACTTGGATTTAATGAGGATTTGAATGATGATCTTGTAATGTGATACCTCAGTTCATTAACTACCACACACCTACACAAATCTCTTGCTCTTGAATTGTACTGTGGTGAATTGCATTAAAGCACACATTACAGTGAGTTACTGCCAAGTAAGATAGGGGAGTTTGTCTAGAACTCTCTTGTGCAGTCCACATCATGTTCACATAGGGCTTTTCAGAGACTTCCTCTGAAATAAACATGAGAGCTCCTCCCATAAAAAAGACTGATTTTATTTTTTAAGAACATAGATCAAGGTTTAGTGAGCCAGTACACTGAAGCATGTGAGCAGGGCATTCATCACCATGCTCTCAGCTTTTTTCATCTTTACACAAATAAGAGAACAATGAAATCTATTTTATTTGTGTCAATATTGTTGTCTCCCATGTGATGTTTCTACAGTCCAACCAACAGAATTATGATCACAGAATGAGAGAAAGAATGAGAGGCTAGGAAGAGAGAGACGCCATAAAATCCAAGGAGAGAAATGTGTATGAGAGTTGAGCCAGATACTGAAGAATACAGCATCTTTGCAAATGCCCCCTTGTTCATATAAATTATGACCTGTTCATTGCCAGTTATGAATTTGTTATTGAAAATCATTCAGCACTTTATTTTTTAAGCACATTGAAGCTATGGATTGCTCAGGAACTGTTCAGATGATTATTTGATATGTCATGTTCACTTTTTGGGGCTTTCTGACTGGTCCTCTAACTTGCATGGTATTATATGTGGGACTACTTGTTACTTGTCTGTATAACCTAGTTTTGATAAGCCTCTTGTGCTTCCAACCAAGACAGATTTGAAGGAAACATTGCTTGAAAATTTTACACCAGATTTTTCCAATGCAAAATTAGGTTTTCCATTATATGAATATTTTTGTAGCAAGTGTGTTTTCTTTGAAAAATATGTGATGTTTTACTGGGAAAAAATCAAAAAGCTCAAAACTCAAAATTGTTAGCTAATGACAGGATTTGACTACATCTTTTCCAGTTTTCAGCAGGCGTGGGCAAAATTTTTCAGACCCAGCAAAACAAGAGCTTTGAAGAGGTCTAAAGCTTGTATCTTTCACAATCAGAAGCTGGACCTCTAAAGACATTACCTCACCCATCTTATCACATTTTTAAGGAAGAAAGTCATGAACACTAACCTTTGGAACCCAGCAAACTGTGATGGTGACCATTTCTGATTAAGTTAAATGATAAACTATCGGGGAGAAATGAATTTTTCATTGTACTTTGCGTAAAAAGAATTTATCTGACAATAAATGACTAATTTATTCCTGGATTTTTTCATCATATCTGAATAATATACATGATGAAGTGTGAGAAAGAGACTTGATTAAATGAGGTCCCCAGAGTGTATAAATGAGATTTAGGTTTGAAAACAGCAGCTGCTTTAGTCTTCTACCATGCCATTGTCAGTTCTGCACTGTTTCCACTTTACAGTATATTACCCTTTTATTATTAACAAAATGGGACCATGCATTATGTAGAATTATTTAGATTTTGTGTAGTGTCTCTCAATGTGCTATTGCCTAAAATATTATTGAACACTTGGTTTCTTTCTTTTTCTTGGCTGCAATTAATAATAATTAATTATCAAATATATTGATCCAAATTATCAGATTTTCCTAACCAGTCTTAGCTGATAAGGCCGGTGATGTCTAATATAATCATGTCAGTAAACTTGATTGACCTGGTTTCTCTCAAAGTATTTTTTTCCTGCATGTCTTCCTTATTAATTAAAGTTCATGACCTCCAATGATATAAATCAGTATTGTTCCACTGAACAGAATAAAGCTATGTACATTTATTCCAGCTGGGAATCTGGCCCTGTGTATCCTCTTGCTTGAACCTGTGTTTACTTCAGTGCATTTATAATGCTGTTGCAATGTGATGGTGAACTGAGTTGGTGGCATAAAACTGAAAAAATACAACTCAGTGGTGAAGCTGGTCCTGTATTTAATATATATTTTTTATAATTTTAAATGCTTCCACGGGGAAAAAGACAAATGGAGAACTCTTTGAATTTATTGTTGAGGGGAGAAATAACCAAACCAGATAACTCTGGAGGCAAGCTGAATCTAGTTCAGAGTAAGCTTGACACTTCTTACTGTTGACGACATTTTCAAAAATTCACATTACCATCATCAAAGATGTGCAAAGAGGCCCACCCTTTAGAGAAAAACAAAACACATCAAAATATACAATAGCAGCCAAAAAGGAAGATGAAAAAGAAGTGCACTGAGGGATGCTTAGCTGATTGCTCAATGAGCAGCTGGTGGCCGCAGAGACATTGGCAGCTGGAGTCAGCGTGAGGTAGGCTGCCACTAGAGAAGAGCAGCAAGAGCAGGTTGTCCCATAGCTGCTAGATCTCTTGCCTCTCTCCCTTATGCCGCTTCCTTGTTGTGTATCTTTGCATCATGAAATATATCCTATCCCACCTCACCTGTTTCTATCTTCTTCCCCCTTCTTCTATTCATGATCATTACTGTTACTTAAAACATACATGGCATTTCACGACACTGGCAAAGATGTTGCCCGTATTTCACCACTTCTTTCCTTTCCCCTTTTCTGATCTCACTCACTCGCGTTCCTCCTTATCACTACTGCCACTTCCTTCTTATTCACCCTGTTCCTCTTTTGTGCTCTCTTCTCTTTTGGTCTCTTCCTCTCCAGTTCAAGAAGATTAAATCCATGGCCTTCTGTTACCTAATTTAGATCCTTTTATTTCCATCCTCACTGGCAGCTAGAGAAGCAGAGTGGGAGGTAAACCTACCTGCACTCGGAGTGCAGTCTCTACTCTTTCTTTGCTGCTATAAAACCCTGTGTGTGTTTCCAATTCTCTTTCTCCCCATATTCTCACTATCTGGCTGACATTCAGAATGCTGTGGGAACATACCTCTGATGAAAATACCATGGAGGCAGAGGGAAGCTATCATCATGGTATTTTTTGCAGCAGCAAAAATTAATGTTGTAAACTGATTGGCATGGGGAGGGGTTTGAACACTGGGTTTAACGCTTGTTTCTTATTCACAAAAGAGTAAAATTGATCATCCATTCCAATGGTACACTGGTTAATTTACTGGTAAACCTTCTCTCATGACTGGACAGTCACATTTGATTAGAGAGACAACCATTTTTATGAGAAAATTGTATGCCAATATTCAGTAGTAACAAAGATAATATCAAAGATAAAACTGCTAGAGTTATTACAAGGCTGTAATTTACTGGAGCATTCTTATGAAATTATAAAATGGGATAGCACATCTATATCTTATTATGAACTGTAGCATAATCCCTATGAGTTAATAATTACAGCCTTGTTTTCATGTGTTGACAATCTATGACTAATTACCATCTGAAGAGAATTTAAACAAATCAATTCAACATCAGCTATCTAAAGAAAAGCAATGAGGTAAACCTGATATTTTATTCTGTGAATTTTCCAAATTTTATTTTAATTTTATATATATACTTAGATAAATTAAAAGCAACCATATTTTTTGTTACAAGTTGTCTTTAGCCTATTTTAAATATTCTTAATTTTTGTGTTGCACTTTTTGATAGACCCATGTTTTGGAAGTTACTTGCCTCCTAAACTCAACTTTGTCTACACTATGCGCTTATTTCGAAATAAGCTATTTCAAAATAATAACGCCCGAAATAACTATTTTGGCATGGCGTGTCCACACTACAAATCCCCATTCAAATAGTGCAGATTTATATTGAAATAGCATGTCTATGCTGATCGAAGCTTGAATCTCATTTAAAGCCCCCAGGCAGAGCATTGGAACAGCGGTCACCTCCTGTACCTGCTTCCTGAAGCTATCTGAGGCTTGTGCTTAAAGGGGCTCCCCTCTACAGCCATGTCTCAGAGTTTTCTCCACTGAATGCCTCCTTGAGGGAGAGCAAACTCAAACTGCGTGCTCTGGTTGCCCTTGTGGATGCTACAGCACTTCCACCATCGAGCCAGACCTGCTGCAAAGCAGTCACCAGTTCTTAGATCTCCTGATGGGCCTCCTGACATAGTTAATGCAGGCTTCTCTCAAGGCACTGCAGGACCACGATGAACAGCTCAGAATGGGACATCTCACCCTAGCCAGGGCACTCCTCATGTCCCACAGTCCCTTCAATCCTCCCCTCAACACTACGTACCACAGCTTCTGGAGTCAGGAGACCGGTTCTAACTGGTTGGACCAGATCATCATGGAATAGTGAGACGACCATCAGTGGGTCCAGAATTTCCGCATGTGGAAGGACACCTTCCTGGAGCTCTGTGAATCTCCGGTGAGGGGACACACACATACAATGTGCTATCCCCCTCCAGGAGTGTGTTACCATTGCACTTTGGAAGCTCACTATGCCAGACATCTACCACTCTGTTGGGAACCAGTTCAGTTCGACCTTTGGGCTCATGCTCATGAAGGTTTGACTCTCTTGGTATTTTACTAGAAGGGTAGTGAAGCACTGGAAGGGGTTACCTAGGGAGGGGGGTGGAATCTCCCTCCCTGGAGGTTTTTCAGTTCCAGCTTCACAAACCCCTGCCGGGGGATGTGTGTGTGAGAGGGAGGGTGGGGGGTTAGCTGAGGTTGCTCCTGCTTTGGGAAGGGGCTTGGACGTGGGGAATCTCCTGAGGGCTCTGGCAACCTTGTGATTCTATGTTTCTATGATTCTACAGGTGGTGAAGGCCATCAATGCCATCGTGCTGTGCAGGGTCATCACTTTGGGCAACATAGAGACCATCATCGCAGACTTTGCTGCCACGGGCTTCCCCAGCTGTTCCCACATCCCCATCCTGGCCCCCGACCACTGGGCCTCAGACTTCATCAATAGAAAGGGATACTTTTCAAAGGTGCTGCAGGTCCTCATGAACCACAGGGGCCAGTTCACGGATGTGTTCATTGGTTGATTGGGAAGGCACATGACACTTGTGAATTCAGGAACTCCATCACATTTTTCCCTGTCTGCACCATCAGGGTTGGGGAGCTGGACATGCCCATGTGCATCGTAGGCAACGCAGCCTATCCCGTACTTCCCTGGCTAATGCATCCCTACACGAGATGCCTGGACCTCACCATAGAACATTTCAATACCATGCTAAGCAGGTGCCACATTTTGGAGGGTCCCTTTGGCAGCCTCAAGGGGAGGTTCCGGTGTCTCCTCAACAACCTGGACCTCGGTGTCCAGAACATCCCCCAGGTGGTGACGGCCTGCTGTGTACTCCACAATTTTTGTGAGAACAAGGGGATGACTTTTCTGCCACAGGGGGGAGAGAGGGAGAGTGGGCAGAGGCTGCGCAACTCACCAGGGAAGTTGAACAGCCACACACACTTCCCATCAAGTAAGCCCATCATATGATTGTGCGCATCCAGGAGGCCCTGAGGGAAAGTTTCAGCCAAGGCCAGCTGTGAGACTCTCCCCCAGGCTTCCCCACAAGGGTTGTCTGCATAATCCTTGTGTGCCTTTCTGCCCCCATCCTTCTCTTCTCCTGCCTTCCCTTCTTCCCTCCCCTGAAGATACAATAAACTAGACTTTTTGTTTGAAACAATAAACTCCCTAATTTTTATTTGGGGGGTATATAACTGGGAAGGGACTGCTGAAAGAACCTGGGAGGGGGAAAGAGGGAAAAGATCTTGGTTCCGATGATGGCGATGTGCTTCGAGCAAGGCCATCTGTGGTCTAGACAGAGGGCACTTTCCTGCAGGGGCATGGACATTCCAGAGGAGCCTCACTTCCCCCACATGATAGGGACAAGCAGGAAGAGGAAGGTGCCAGCCAAGCCAGGAGCCTGTATGTGGGAGGGGGGATCAGGCAGTTCACTTTCCCTCTGTGCGACACACATACACCTAGCTTGGCAGTGGCAGCATCCTGCAGAGAGAGAACTTCTATCTGCCTGCTGGATGAGGGGTGTGTGTGTTGGGGGAGGTGTGTATGACTGGCAGATACCGCTTACCGGGGAGGGAGGCTTTGAGGTCCCCTCCTCTTCTTTCCCCCAGCAGACTGCCATGCAGGGATCTGTGTCCTCCACATCACTGTGTTTGATCCAGAGCAGATGCTGCCACAGAGTGTGGACATGACTGTGTGCCTTGTGTGGCACTGCTGTGTGTTTCCAAAACCCCAGCCTCCTTAGTGGTATCTTGTTGTGGGAAAGTGTCCCACCATGGAGTCTAGAGAAATGAAGGCCTCTCTGGAAACCTTGTGAGAAGTAGCAATGGGTTCCTCTGTGACAGCCTCAAGAGGCTGGGTGCTCCGGACTGGCACATCCATGTTGACAGGCTGTTGTGCAATCCCCAGGCCAAAAAGGCCAAGAGAAGAGTATGCAGCCCCTTTCAGCCTGCTGCCTCCCCACCCCCCCCCCCCATCCCCCCAAACCTCCGCATGTAGGGGGAAAGTTTTGGAACTCACCTGAAGTGCCTTCCTCAGCCTTGTGAGAGCCCTGGGAGACATCCTGGCAGGGGGACATCAGCTCCAGGGAGATGACTACTTCCTGGGTGGTGGGCATGGTGTCGTTGCTGGCCTCCTCCTCCTTATCATTGTCTTGGTCCACAGCCCCACCCTCCTGGAGGCTGAAAATGGGAGTGTCCACGCTGGAGTCTACCATTGAGGAGGGGGAAGGCAACTGAACCTCCCAGCTAGTGTGCCATCCAACTGCTAGTAATAGTGGCAGGTGTGTGGCGCCACTCCAGAGTGGGAAATTTGTTCCCTGGCCTTGATACAGTCATGCCTCAGTTCTCTGATTTTCATTCACACCTGGTCCAGCATGCTGGTAGGCCCCTTCTGAGCCAAGCTTGTAGTCATCCAGCTATAGACATCGGCATCGTCATGCCTGGTGTGGAGATCCCGGAGGTTAGAATCCTCTCCCCATACCTCTATGAGATTCAGGATCTCTGTAGCAGTCCAGGATGGTGCCCTCTTTTGACCCTGGCCCGGGGCAACCGAGCTGGCTGCTGGCATGCTTGCGGCCATGGGGGCGTTCAGTGGGAGTGCTGGAGTCTGCAGGGAGGCAGCAGGGAGGCAGAGCAGGGCGCTAGAAGGGCTTGCATCATGCCACGAGCCCTTTCCCTTCTGCTTACAGCTTTAAGCCCTGCAGGAGAAGGGAACTATAGAGTTTTGAGGACTGTGGACAGAGTGGCCACCAGGGCAGCTGTGAGAAGACCTGGAGGCCATTTATTTTGAAATAAGCACAGCTATGCCACCCACACTCATCCAATTTCAAAATAGCAATTTCAAAATAGGTATTATTCCTCATAGAATGAGGGGTTATTATTTCGCAATAGCAAGACTGTTATTTTGAAATAATAAAATCATGTACTTGCCAAGTGATGCTCGCCTTTTTATTTCAAAATAATGTGAGTTATTTCAAAATAACTCTGTAGGATAGATATGTCCCTCCTGTTACATTTCTAGTTTTAGCTCTGTCACTGAATTAGCCCAACTAACTTTGATTCTGTCTGAATTGGCCCAAAGCTAGACTCTGCCACTGTGTGCTCTGAAAACAGGGATTTTTCAGTTCACAAACAATTTCAAAAAGTTGAAAACAAGATTCAGAAAACATAAATCTTCATTATTTTGGAGACTTCAAAGAGAAAAAATTTTTTTGCCTAGAATTAAACATTTCATATTGTCAGAAAAAAATGTTTTGACCTAGAATGAAACATGTTATTTTAATTGTGGCCAACTTAAAATTTATACTTATTTTAAAATTTAAATTACATGAAAAGAAATGTCTAAACAAAATTGCTTTGAGTTGACAAATCAAAACATTTCCCCCTGAAATGAATAATTTAGTAAAATGATATGAACTCCTGTCATATTTTGATATTGCTGAATCCCAAAATAGTTTTGACTGAATAATTTCACTCAGCATTAGTCATGAGTACTATATAAATGGTATTTTAGAAATGAATTTGGCTAATCACTGAGTAATAATAGAGATTCTGATCCTTAACCTCTTTCTTGCCTCGCACCAAGAGTACTGTGCATCAAAATTAATTATTTTCATAAAGTGCTTGGAGACTGATCCTTTGAGGCAAGTTACTTCTGAGGTTGTTCTCACATTTTCACTTTAACATTTTTATACAGTAGTTACTTCTTTGTTCTTATTAAAATACTTCATTCCAATATACCACTTTGTGAAACACTTCAATAATTCATGAATAAAATGAGAACTTCATAGAATAATAGGACAGGAAGCAAACTCGAGAGCTCATCAAGTCTAGTCCTCTTCACTCATGGCAGCACAAAACACCATTTCAACTATCCCTGTCAGGTGTTTATCTAATCTGCTCTTTAAAATCTCCAGTGACGGAGATTCCATAACCTTCCTAGGCAATTTATTCTTGTGCTTAACCACCCTGACATTTAGGAAGTTTTTCATAATGTCCAACCTAAACCTCCCTTGCTGCAATTTAAATACATTGCTTCTTGTCTTGTCATCAAAGGTTTTCTCTCTCCTTATAACTACCTTTTAGGAACTTGAAAGCTCTTATCATGTGCCCTCTTGGTCTTCTCTTTTCCAAGCTAAACAAAACCACTTCTTTCAATGTTTCCTCATAGACCATGTTTTCTAGATCTTTAATCGTTTTTTGTTGCTCTTCTCTGGACTTTTTCCAATTTGTACACATATTTTCTGAAATGTGGTGACCAGAACTGGATACAATATTCCAGCTGAGGACTAACTAGTGTAGAGTAGAGTGGAAGAATGACTTCTCACGTCTTGCTTACAACACTCCTGTTAATACATCTCAGAATGGTGCTTGCTTTTTTTGTAACCGTTTCACACTGTTCTCTCATAGTAAGCTTGTGGTCCACTTCTGCAGTACTCTTTCACAGGCAGTCATTTCCAATTTTGTATGTGTGCAACTGATTGTTCCTTCTGTCGTGGGTTACTATGCATTTGTCCTTACTGAATAGTTATCTCTCTCTATAAAAAAACATTCTCCTGCAGGATGACAGAATGACATTATCAAGTCATCAGCATCCACATGCTGCCACCTGCACCCGCCTCCACCTCCATCCTCAGTCGCTTGCTGTGGCGAGCCTCAGTGACATCCCCTCCAAATATGGGCTTTTTCAGCTCCAGCTCCCGCTTCACCCCTGGGGGGGGCTGTGATGCTGGGGGCAGGGAGGGGCTGGTGCCTGGGTCCCTTCCGCCATCCAAACCTGACCTGTCACCCACTAGGCCATGCTGGGTCCTCTCCACCATCTGACACTGAGCCACCACCCTCTTCATCCGCGCTGGGTCCTCACCACTATCTGAGCCCAACCCCTTCCTCCTCTGAGTTGCACCAGGTCCCCTCCACCATCTGAGCCCAATCACCCTCCCCTAAACTGCCCCATATTCCCTCTGCCATCTGAGCCCAATCCCCTTCCTCTAACCCTCTCATCCCTTCCACAGAGACCCTGCACCTCCAGCTCACTCCTGCCCCCTCCCCGGGGCCAGATACCTACCCCCAGAGAGAGGGGTGGTGGTGAGCATAGTTATTAAAAGCAAAGATACCTGATCTCTTATGAGCCCATATTTTCATCTGTTATATTGATATCTGAATTGCATTATGTATGTCTCTTTTTTATGTGAAAATTTTTGCAGAGGGAGGGAATAATGGTTTTCTTTATATTTGCACAATGCTATGGACACTACTAAGCCATAAATAAAATGACAATCACCATTTAAATTAATCTACAAAGTAATGTGTGTGTGGTGTAATGATCACAGGATACAGGTTCATACCTGTGAGGAAAGAAAGAAGTATCTACTACTTTGATCTCTCAGTGCTGCAAATCCATTGAATAAATTATAGTTTGGTATTATTCATTTTGAATAGACACTCTAGGATCGTAGAATCCCAAATGTAACACTGTGTTGAGGCATTACATTTCTGAATCTTTTGATTGTAGCATCACAGGGTTAAATACCATAGATAAAAGGGCTCAAAATATGAGCCCTTTCTCTTAGTATTATCATATTAATGTATTGGTTGTCAATGAATTACTGAAATTGGTTGATTTTAATGCTTCCTATGGGGCAACATTTTAGAAATATTTAAATCTTTCTTGTTTTAAGCCCTTATTGTTCATCTGCAGAGTTGGGAATCTGGAAATTTTTAGTAGCTGAGAATTTGCAGTCATGTTAATTTAACAGTGGCTCATTGAACTACTAGCAACAAGTAATCTAACTGATGAATATGGCTCATTAACAGGAAATGATTTGTAGGAATGTGTTTGCTATTTGCATTTGTTCAATGAATAAATTTTAGTCTACAAACTTCTCATGAACTTCAGTTATTGTAGTAAGTATTTTCTACTTGCTATTCAAGATCTGTGATGAGGTACTGACAATCCATGTAATCTTTCTGCTTCTTCACTGGAGCATTGCAATGTCAATAGTCTTGCTTGAACAGATGTACTGACAGGAGAATAGCGTAGGCACATAAAACCCAACTACGCCACTAAATACAGTCTCCTACAAAACTCACGAACAAGCCCTCGCTCATTTGAGTATTACAAGCAGGAAATGGAAAAGATCATAACTCTCAAATATTCATTTCCTGATATTACTTGCATAATTTTGCACCCACTTTCCAATTGTATATGTAACTATCTTCTATGGAATTATACTAGGGATGAATTTGGCCCAATATGCAAAATGTTAATTTAGTTCATTTGCTATCCTACACATTTTCTTTCTTCTTTCTTCTCCTCTATTTACATTATTCTTAATGAAAGCATGAGAAAATTGAAATTAATGTGACCTTGAAATGGATTATAATTCAAACAAAAAACGGAAGTATGTAGAGGTATTGAAATTTTAGAAACCATGATTATTCATCAAAAGAATGTCAACTCCACAACATAAATATAATCACCTAATTAATCCTCATAATCGGTATTGTTTGTTATCCAGTTTACAGTGGATTTTTTTTTCCAAACAAGAAGCCCCATGAAAACTGCTTAAACATTTCCATTCTAATCAGATCCATTCCCTATACCTAGATATATGAAAAGATTGTAAACTTGTATTTTTCTTGAAATCCCTTGAGATATGTGCTATTTTTTTAGAGCTACTGTACATTTAGAGGTCATATTTAGTACACATAAATCATTTCCAAGAAGAACATGAAAGATGACAAAATACCATTATTGCTAGCAAAGACATAAATATTGTCACTGGACAGCATTGTTTTAGTAGCTTTAAACAGAAGAGTTAATAGTATAATTGTGGTTCAAAATTTTGGTAGTATGTTCTTTGGTCAACATGCACACACATAATAGCTGTTGATCTTAATCAATGGATATTGCTGCCTTTGAATATTAAGATTTAATTGCTCAAAGGGGAAAAAATATATTAACTAAGGCAAAGATGAGGCCAATATTTACTTTGAAGGAAAATATGTCTTAATCTTCACCAAAAATATAAGCCAATAGGTCAAATTTTCATCTCAGTTACACAGGTGGGTTCCTTTATTTCTGCCTCTGGATTTTATTCGTGTTTTAACTGAGCACAAAATTTGTTCCTTTGCATAGTATATATAATCTCTGCATGTGCAATTGAAAAGAAGTCTCTGTGTTATGGCCATGAATTTCATTTTCATCTAGAGTGGGGGACTGGCTCATAGAAGGAATCTCACATAGGTACTCCCATCCTCCCTCCAGAGATTCAGTGACTGGGAATATTTCCTCAGTCTTGGCATATATACCATTATTGCTCTCCTGGGGCCAGTGCTCACAGCTCACTGGGGGCTACTCCTCAGTAGGACCTGAACCATTAAAAAGGAGGCAGATGTTACTGGCTTCCTTTAAGTGCCACTATGTGAAATATACATATCACAAAGTTATACAGTATAAGGATTAATAGGAAGGAATATTCCCTGTTCTGCATATTGTGAGGATTACATGAATCTGGAAATCACCAGTGGTGGTCTCATGGGGATAAGAAAGTGATGTCTCACGAGGAATAAGTTTGATCAAGAAAAATTCCATACCAGTGCTAAAATAGTAAGAGTACATACTCACAAAATGTGTATTGCACAAAAAGGAGTACGTAAAATAAGAAGAAAGCCAGTGTTTTCTCTTCCCACTTGAGGCTACCTATTTTGCAGTCTTCTCGTTTCCACTTCTTTCCTTTACTACAGGCAGTTTTAGTTGGGAGCTGAAGTATTTTTATACAACGTAACAAAAAATATTGTACTTACTGCATGCTCAAGTTATTGTTTCGCAATTTAATCTGCCATAAATATGAAAGCTATGGTGACAAAAATACTGTAAATGAGTAGTAAGTGGCATTTTATTACCTCTTATGTGAAAGATTTTATCAAACTGTGTTTTGAGTACCATACAAATTAAGTATGCATTCATCTAACATTCACATACAGTAATAGAATAACCTCACACTGTGTATTTAAAAGGCAACCTTTAACATGTTAATATGATGTGAGTATGTTTTCCCAGGAAAAATGATTTACAATAGTGAAAAGAAATACGCTTATAGCAATATCTATTTTTAAAAATTGATTGGACTTTATTTCTCATAGAATTTTTAATTGATTGGATTAGAAATGGAAATGTTCTCAGGTTGCTGTAATGCATGTTATAATTTAAAGTATTCCTGTTTTAATGAAAGTGACAGTGAGAAAATAGAAACTGCTAATTTATACCAAACAAGAAGACAATTTAACACCTGGCTTTTGAATGCTATGGTTCTGTTTTGTTTCTAGCAGCACAGCATTGACCTACCATGCAAAGGATCTGGGCGTTAGGTAAGAGGTTTATCATTCATTTTTAGGCTAGAAGTAGCATGCCTACATTCTTTATTTTAATATTCCAATTTTCTGCATTGCTCCTGAGAAATTCCAACTGCTCCATGCTTGATAGTTTCTTGAGGGAAAACTTCTGCAACACAATTCTTGAGAGTGGGAAATCTGAAAGATAGGGCTTGTCTACATGGGTACACTCAGGAAACTTAATCCAAATTAATTTTAAATGGATTCATTAAACTGAATTAAATCTCAGTGTGGCTGCTTTTCTAATTCAGAATTAAAGTGGTTTAATTGAATACATTTTAGAAGTGAATTGAAATACATGGAATCAGGACACTAATTCTGACTGCCAATATTCACTTACAGTTGTCTTAACTATCTATTTTGAAAGTTATCTTGGATCAGATTGCCTGACTATACCTATGTAGATGAACTTTCAGTGGAATCCAAGAAGTCTTATTTCCCACTATTGCAGAAGCCTATGTCCACTGAGATATTTCCCTTCTCTGTTTTCTAAAGTCCTTATTTTTTATTGAGATCACAGTCCACTTTCCATCTATCTTGATGGAATGAATAAAGACCTAAACCCTAGATTCAAATTTAAACCTGGGGATGAGAAGGGCAAATTCACAGCTAATTTATATCTTCAAGTCAGCAGCACAGCTATGAGCACCTGCCTGGCCCCACAATATGCCAACATCTTTACGGATGACCTTGAACAATGTTTTCACAGCTCTCATCCCCTAGTACCTTTCTCTACTTACATCAATGACATCTTGATCATATGAACCCTTGAGAAGCAGACACTTGAAGAATTCCACAGGGATTTCAACAACTTCCACCCCACCATCAACCTTTGCCTTGACTAGACCACACAAGGGATCCACTTCCTTGATGCCACTGTACAATTACACAACGGCCACATTTCCATCACCTTATACTGGAAACCTACCAACCGTTACACTTACCTACATGCCTCTAGCTTCCATACAGTACACATCACTCAGTTGTTTATAGCCAGGCCTTAAGACACGACTGGATTTGCTCCAATCCCACAGATAGAGATAAAGACCTAGAGAATCTCTATCAGGCATTTTTAAAACTTAAATACCCACCCAGGGAAGTTAAAAAAAACCAGACTGTCGGAGCCAGGTGAGTACCCAGGCATCAGCTTCTTTGAGATAGGCCCAACAAACAAAATAACAGAACACCACCAGTCATCACCTACATCCCCCATCTTAACCACCCCCCAGCGCATTATTAACAATGTACAACCTATCCTGGAAAATGATTCCTTACTCTCAAAGGCCTAGGGCAGGCATGTCCAAAGTCCGGCCCGCGGGCCAATTGCGGCCCGCGGTCGGATTTAATACGGCCCCCGCTTCTCCCGGCTCCCCGGTGCTCCTTTTAACTGGCGCGCGCAGCACAGCGCGCTGCTTCGGGCCGCGCTGCTGCTGCCGCCGCGGTCCTAGACCCTGTCCTGTAGGGCACGTCCGCAGCCCCGCTCCCCCGCTTGGCTGCGAGTTCGCCCTGCCCCCGGGCCGCCGTGAGGCCAGCGTGCCCTGCACTCTCTGACCCCGCGGGCCCTCCGCTTTGGGGCTGAGAGTGCGGGGACAGCCCCCGCTTCCTCCCCCTCTCCTGGCTCCCCGGCGCTCCTCTGAACTGGCGCGCATAGCGCGCCGCTTCCGCCCATGCCACCGCCGTCCATGGCGGCCGCTGTGGTCCTAAAGCCTGCCATGTAGGGCACGTCCGCAGCCCCGCTCCCCCGCTTAGCTGCGGGTTCGCCCTGCCCCCGTGCCGCCGTGAGGCCAGCGTGCCCTGCGCTCTCCTGTGCTGCAGTCCAGATCTCAGTTTCACCCTTCACATTAGTGTAGGCAAGATTTTTTTTTCAATTGAGATGAATACATTGTAAAATCTCAGTTAATGTCAGTTGGTCTAAATCAGTTATAAATATATTTGGACACAACATGTATAGTTGGTGTTATGTTCCTGTTCATATTTTTTGAACTTAAGAGTTGATAATATGTAATGTACTTTACAATGTTCCTGACATATATTTCAGCTTCCTGGATTTTTTTTTCATCTGGCCTTCAGATATGAAAGGCAGAGTGATTTAACACCTGTTTAGATTTGTCATCCATGTGATGAAATGAAAAGTATGCCATTTGCAATAAACTTTGCATAAAATAGTTAATTTGCATTTAATTTTAATGGTTCAAAGAATGTCAGGCAAAATGGTCGGCCCTCACGCTTGTTCACTTCATCAAATCTGGCCCTCTTTGAAAAAAGTTTGGACACCCCTGGCCTAGGGAGATAGGCCAATCCTCACTTATAGACAATTCCCTAATCCAAAATAAATAATTTCCAGAAATCACTCATTACACCTCAAACATACTCACCCAGGAACATAATCTTGCAATAAATTCCATTGCCAACTCTGTCCACACATCTATACAAGCAACATCATCACAGGACCTAACCACATATGCTACCACATCAGAGGCTCATACAACTGCACATCCTCTAATGTGATATATGCCATCAAGTTTCAGCAATGCCCCTCCACCATGTATATTGTCCAAACTGGACAGTCTCTACGACAAAGGATTAACTGTCACAAATCAGATATTCAAAATGGGGAACATCTTAACTTGCCTGGGCACTCATTAAAGGATTTAAAAGTGGCCATCCTCTTCCACAGTAATTTCTGGAACCAACTAGAGAGAGACACTGAAGAATGGACCTTCATGTGCAAATTTGACACATTTAGTCAGGGACTGAAAGTTGTGGATGGACTCTTATATTTAACCCGCAAATGACATCAAAAGCTAATTATCAAACACTTATAGCCCACACTATTAGCCTCATTTAGCACAGACACTTTAATTGACAACTTTTTTTCTCCTCTCCGTCTCCCCTCTTTTTCTGTTTGTCCCTCTGTGCCTCTTTCTCTATTCATCTGAGGAAGTGAGTTGTGCCCACGAAAGCTCATGATACTATCAATATTTTTATAGTCCCTACGGGTACGTCTACGCTATGGGACAAGGTTGAATTAAGATACACAACTTCAGCTATGTTACATATATGACTGCATAGCTGAAGTCAAAGTAGCTTAGTTTGACTTTTGGCACTATACATACTGCAGGAAGTCAAAGGGAGAACAGCCTCCCTTTGACTTCTCTTACTCCATGGAAGCAGGACTATCAGCATCGACTGAAGTGCCCCTCTCAGGTTGAATTAGCTGTCTTAACTAGACCTACTAATTTGAACCCTGGAAGATCAACAATGGCAGCTTTGATCTTCTCTGTAGTGTAGATGTACCCTAAGGAGTTATAGGGCCACTCCTTTTTTAAAGTTTTTAGGCGTTTTTAAATTACAGACTAACATGGCAACCCCTCTGAGACTTTTAGGCCATTAGAGAGTTTCACATGGATTGTTTAGGTTGTTTGGTAAGGCATCTTAAGTTTCATGTAGTCATGAATTTCTTGGTTTTAATTGGGAACAAAACAAATATTTCTTCTAGCAATTCTGATATGATCATCTTTAGTTAGACAAGAGAACACTCCTCCAAACACCTACCAACTTGAGTTCAGAGGGTGTATCTTTTATTTTACCTGCTTTTCACCATGCTATCCTCATAATTCTCTGCAACATCACTCTTGGAAGACAGAGCACTGAATAGATAAGACTATTTTTACAAGTTTGCAAAAAAAATCTTCTTTGAATACCTTTCAAAATGGTGAATTTTCATTTCTAATAAAATCATACTATTTGGTTTGGAATGATCTGGGGTGGATATGAAAAATAGATACACCATTTATTTTTAAAGAAAATGAGAATATATTTTGAAATTCCACTTTAAAAGATTGGAAGTCTGTTCAGATGCAGCTGAAGCAAAAACAACACGTGCAACAGAATGGACAAACCACTATTTATCCTTTCAAGATACTTGGGCATAGAGATATAGGGAAATTCAGAGTACTCAAGAAAGAATATTGTTTTCTTCAGGGTGTTGTTCCAAGTGATACCCATTGGCTACATCTAGACTACAAGCCTCTTTCGAAAGATTTTTCAAAAAAGCAAGCCGCTGTTTTGAGAGTCTAGATGCTCTCTTTCGAAAAAAGCACAGTTTGCATTCTATAGTGCCTTTTTGTGAAAGAGTACTTTCGAAAAAAGGTGTTATTCCTCAAAAAATAAGGTTTACCTCAATCGAAAAAACTGCCGCGTTCTTTTGATTTTTTTTGAAAGAACACGGCTGCAGCCTAGATGCAGGTGCAATTTTTTTTCCAAAAAAAGCTACCTTTTTCAAAAACCCTGTAGTCTAGACATACCCATCTTGTCACAAAGTATTATGAGAAATAGTTATTGGTGCACTTCAGTTGGGAAAGCCATAACTGAGCTAGAAACTAGCTTCACAGTGATATAAAGGATTTTGAGCTACGGAGGTCCAGGGATTAGAATGACAAAGGTCCCATATTTACAAGTGGATGAAGTGCTCCGTTATCCCAGAGATGCATTGAGAGTGACTGTGGATATCAGGATCAGAAACCACTTGGTGCTGATGAGAAACACATGTTTTGATTGAGATGCGGGGAACCAGGAGAGACAGTGCAAATTTGATATTTTACTTTGTTTGCATCACACTTCAGCAGAAGACTATTTTCCAGATCACTGAAATGCAATTAGAACAACTCCCTTGGAGAACTCGGCAATGCAAAATACTCTTTAAACTGTAAGGCAAGCACCACCATGTACTGAGCCTGCCTTCAACCTCAGCCTATGTAAGAGACTAGAGTATAAATTGTACATCCTAACTATAGGTATTTGTTGTAAATTCTTTTAGCAAAGAATTCACTCTTATTTTAAGTATGCAGGAAACCAGAAAATACTGTTAAAATCAGTGCAGATTATTTTTAAAGGATTGAGGGTATTTAAAGTCATTGAGGATTTGATTCTTGGAGTATAAAAAGGAAACTTCCATGTGAATCATTATGGAACAATCCATAATGCTAATACAGCCGCTCCCCGAGTTGCGAACGGTCGAGTTACGACCATTCGCACTTACAACCAAAGCTCCAAGTGTTTGGTTCGTAACTCAGAGACACGCTGTAGCAGAGAATGATAATCACAAGCTAATTACCAATGATCACGAGCTCATTGACTGTTTGTAAAGTCCCAGCACTAGTTTGAAATAATTTGTGTAGCCCAAAAGTATTCATGCAGTGGGGGGAAAAGATAAGTTTTGGTTTACTAGAATAAACACACTTGGAAATAGGTTTGCTGTATAGCTGCAAGTTTTACAGAGATACTATTAAAATATAAGGAGCTGAGTTTCCTGCTGCAGCTAAATTCTTTTTGACATAATTTAAAAGAGGCTGTTAGAAGTGTTACCAGATTTTCTAACCACACTGACTCCATTGTAAACCAAGCTAGATCTGTGAGAATAAATGGTGTTTTTTTTCTTTGTTTACTGGGTGTTTCAAAATAAACCAGGAATACAAATAATTTTGGGGTTTGATGTTAAAGAAAAAAATCTACAAACTAAAATTTCCAAAGTAGCCCTGGTTTGGAATGTGGGTTTGCATCTCTAACTATGTTAGGTGTGTCTAGACTACAGGGTTTTTTCGAAAAAAGTGGCCTTTTTCAAAAAAAACTTCCCCTGCGTCTAAACTGCTGCCACGTTCTTTTGAAAGTTAATTGAAAGAACGCAACAGTTTTTCTGACCGTGGAAAACCTTGTTTTATAAGGAAGAACTTCTTTTTTTGAAAGTGCTCTCTTTCAAAAAAAAAGGCACTATGTAATGCAAACTGTGCTTTTTCGAAAGAGAGCATCCAGACTGCCTGGGTGCTCTCTTTTGAGAAAGCGGCTTGCTTTTTTGAAAGTACTGTTTTCAATCTAGACGCTCTTTTTTGAAAGAGGCTTGAAGTCTAGACGTAGTCTTAGCTAATAACCTCTGATAAACACATCTTTCATGAACTTATCTGATTCTTTTTTTAACCCAATTATTCTTACGGCCTTTACAAAATTCACTGACAATGAGTTCCACAGGTTGACTGTGTGTTGCATGAAGAAATACCTCCTTATGTTTGTTTTAAAACAAATGGCTATTAATTTCATCAAGTCAATCTTCCCTCTTCCCTCCATTCTTTTGTTTTATGTGAAGGGGTGAATAATATTTCCTTATTCACTTGCTTCCCATTCATGATTTCATAGACCTCTATAATATTATTCCCTGTACTCAATTATTTTAAAGCTGAACAATCACAGTCTTCTCTCTCCTCACACAGAAGCTGATCCATCCCCTGATCATTGAATGCCACTGGTTTTAGTTGTCCTTTTTACTTTTTTTTTAGGTGGTGGAAATAGCAAAGAAACCCACTGCAGTAGCACGTAACTTCAGAAAGGTGAACAACGCAAAAATGGGGTGGCTCAATAAATGAAAATTAAAAGGAATAATAACAAGCATGAAATGTCTGCATACTGCATACAAACCCCTCATGATGGAAGTTCAAAATACATGTATGCCTCAAACTAATTGGAAAAAAAGTAGTAAGACCACAAATATGCCACCAAAAATAAACAGAAGAAAAGATAGTAAGGGACAAAAAAGACATCCTTTAAAATTTGGAAGTCAAATCCTATTGAGGAAAATAGAAAGGAACATTAACTCTGGCAAGTCAAGCGTAAAAAATATAATTAGGCAGGTCAAAAAAAAAAAAGAATTTGATGAGCAACTAGGAAAAGATGCAAAAACGAACAGCAATGTTTTTAAGAACATCAGAAGCAGGAAGCCTCCCAAACAACCAGTCTAGTATTGGAGCTCGCTTCATGGGCCGTGAGCATGCTGGGAGGATTGGGCAGCTTCCTTTCTGGGATAGCAGAACTGGACAAAGAATCTTGGTTCCAATGACAAGCACGGTTAAATGCACATACATTTAGAAGAATTACATATCAAATGCTTGTTATTTTCTAAAATAAATACTTACCAATTCATCCTTTCTGGAGAGATGTTTTTGAAAGCTTAAAGAGAGAGAGAATCTCTACTTTCAATCTATAACAACTGAAAAAGGTTCAAGGGGCTAATGATTATTTAATTGTAATAAACCTCCTGATAACTAGTGTGTAATAATTACTGTAATGTTGATAATTGCCCCTATAATATTACTTGGCACTTTTACTGGTAATCAGATTATCATTTGTAGCCTCATGCTACAAGCTACTGAAAGGAGAAGGAGTTTGCCATCATTATTGCAAACTGTATACTTTGGCAGACATGCTGAAAATATGGGTTCAGTTCATAACTAAACTGCACATCATGCAATCATGTATACATCCCTGCTTCTGTATGGAACCCCACTGATTTCAGTAGAGCTCTGTTAAGGAGCAACAGTCCATGTGAACAGATCAATGATCAGGCCTATGTATGAAAACGTCAAGGAATATTGAGACTTTACTTCCTTTCGGAACAACAGAGGGAAGGGAGAAGCTTGACTATACTCTGGTCCTCCGTCTTCCAAGCATGTCTTCCAATTTATTATAATTTTGTCACATATATAATAGTGAGTCTAGAAAATATGGTGTATTAAAATCTATCATGAAGGTAAAGTCATTTTGACAATTTCACCACTAATATAATCCCATTAAACTCAGCTGAGATAAACCAAGTGTGAACTTGCCCCATTAGTTCTTAAAAGTCCTTTTAAAAACTGCATTAGATGGCTAAATTACTTGTACAACTCAAGATGGATAAATCAACAAAGATGCACACCCTGTTCAAGAGGGTAATTAGACAAGAAGAAATATCATGAGTGATGTTTCAGCATTCATTCATGAGCAGAGTCAAGTACAGCTACTCTCTGGGATACATTCATTCATGGAGTAATGCCATTAAAGTTAATGGACTTACATGCAGGATTAATTTGGCCCTTAGTGTTTGAAGTGTAAATAATATCATTATTAATCCATTCAAACCTCTCTGGTCTTAATGAACTGATCAGGTTATTCTACTCATAAGCTTCACAATGATGATGAGGATCATTATGTATTGTCAAAAGAATCAGCACATAGCATTCATAATACTGAAGCTCAGACAAAGTATCTTAATACTGAAGGCTGATAAATTAATCAGCTTGGGATTCAATTAAGCATGTCAAGCTGAATTGCTCTATGTTTTGCCTAAGCTAATGGGTTGGTGACCAAAAGCAATGCACAATTGAACCGAGCTTGAAAATTTGGAAAAGAGTAGTTCTACTCTACTTGAAGTACAGTTTAGAAATGACAGAAGAATAAAAAAAGAGGGACAATAATTTGAAGCTAATTCTTGGGAGTTTAAAAGTACACACATAAATAGGGAATCATAGAATAATAGGACTGGAAGGGACCTCGAGAGGTCATCGAGTCCAGCCCCCTGCCCTCAAGGTAGGACCAAGCTCCATCTACACCATCCCTGACAGATGTCTACCTAACCTGTTCTTAAATATCTCCAGAGAGGGAGATTCCACCACCTCCCTTGGCAATTTATTCCAATATTTGACCACCCTGACAGTTAGGAATTTTTTCCTAATGTCCAATCTAAACCTCCCTTGCTGCACTTTAAACCCATTACTCCTTGTCCTGTCCTCAGAAACCAAGAGGAACAAATTTTCTCCTTCCTCCTTGTGACACCCTTTTAGATATTTGAAAACCGCCATCATGTCCCCCCTTAATCTTCTTTTTTCCAAACTAAACAAGCCCAGTTCATGAAGCCTGGCTTCATAGGTCATGTTCTCTAAACCTTTAATCTGGAAAATACCATAAATCTCACTGACTTTCTGTGATATGAGTGACCAGGTATCCTTTTATTTAACTGACTAGCCAGTCAAAAAGGGACCTTTCTCAGATCAGAGTGAGGATAGGGGAGAGCAAGCTATGGGAGATGGGAGGGATAGAAGGAGCAGGGCAAGGTCTTGAAGCAGCGGCAGGGCAACGGTGTCCAGTTTTGTTCAATCACAAAGTTGGCAAGATGACAGACTATCATAAAATATAAATGGAAAGGTCCCTAGGGAAGGGACTCAAGTCTAGGGCTGGGGACAGATTTCACCAGACCCTGAGCAATGAAGGGGAGGAAAAGGGCTCAGCTCGGGGCTCATGGAAAGAGCAGGGCCTCCCCTTGCTCACTTCTTCCTTCCAGCAGCAACAAAATTATAAATGGCCATTTTTGTTGCAGTTTCTTTTTCTACAGAGTAAAGTTGCGGCCATGACCTTCACACCCACTGTTATTACTTCCCCCTAACCTATGTGGGCCTCCCCTTCTTTCAAAGAAGTACAAAATAAAGGACAAGTGTGTTCAAAAATGGAATCTGTCTTTATTGAACAAAACTGGGGGAGACTGGGAAAAGGAGGTGGGAGAGGGGAAGAGAGAGGCTGGGAGAGGGGAGGGCAACTAAAATGATCAGGGGTTGGGAACAGGTCCCATATGAAGAGAGGCTAAAGAAACTGGGACTTTTCATCTTAGAAAAGAGGCGACGGAGGGGGGACAGGATAGAGGTTTCTAAAAGCAGGAGTTGGGTGGAGAGGGTGCATACAGAAAAGTTCTTCATTAGTTCCCATAATAGAAGGACTAGAGGACACCAAAGGAAAGGAATGGGTAGCAGGCTTCAAACTAGTAACAGAAAGTTGTTCTTCACAAAGCAAAGAGTCAACCTGTGGAACTCCTTGCTGCAGGAGGCTGTGAAGGCTACAACTAGAACAGAGTTTAAAAAGAAGTGAGATAAAGTGATGGAGGTTGGGTCCATGGAGTGGTATTAGCCAGGGGGTAGGAGTGGTGTCCCTGCCCAAGGTTTGTAGAAGGCTGGAGAGGGATGGCAGGAGACAAATGGCTTGGTCACTGTCTTCGGTCCATCCCCTCCAGGGTCCCTATTGTTGGCCACTGTCGGCAGACAGGCTACTGGGCTAGATGGACCTTTGGTCTGACCCAGGACGGCCATTGTAAGCTCAGGGCTCAGGGTCGGGGGTCTCAGTGGACCCCCTTGATTTTCATGCACACCTGCTCCTGGGTGGCCAGGCTGGCAGCTCTCCTGCCCTAGCCGGCCACTTTCCTGTGCCTAGTGCGGAGATCGTGGACGAGGTCCATGATGTCTGCACTAGCCCAGGCGGGTGCCCACCTCTTGCGGTCCCAGGCAAGCGCCCGGGAGCCTCCAGCCTGGTCCCGGGAAGAGGGGGAGGGCTGGGGGGCATCGGGTGGGTGGCTCGATCCGTGCCAGGTGCAGGGTCTGCTGACTGGGTGCTGGCAGGCTTGCACCTGGCACGGGCATCGTAGCCAGCCTGTGCCCCTTTAAGGGCTCCGGGGCCGGGAGGGGGGCAGACGAGTTTCCCTGGTGTTGGCCAGAGTGGTCACCAGGGAAACCTGGGGAGGGCTAGCCTCCCACTAGTTCGAATTAAGGGTCTACACAGCCCTTAATTCGAACTAGTAAATTCGAACTAGGCTTAATCCTCGTGGAATGAGGATTACCTAGTTCGAACTAAGAGCTCCGTTAGTTCGAATTAAGTTCGAACTAACGGAGCCTAGTGTAGCGCCTATCAAAGTTAGTTTAAACTAACTTTGTAGTGTAGACATACCCATAGTGTCTAGAGACATGATCTAGCCCTAAATTATAATGATTGATCATATTTTTGATAAGTCATAAACAGAATCTAGAATGGAATCATACATACTCATTACTGGATATGTTATGGTGCAAGATGTGGTCAATGGCTGCACTCTCTGTATCTCAGGCTAATTAACCGATATTACAGTGATAATTGCTTTGATCTGGCTTACATTTTCTGGTGATCTTGACCCTGTCAGTTGTCACATGAACAATGGGACTATTCCTAGATGGGACATTTAATGACTACTTTAGGAGCAAGCTAGCCTCTATTTGTGGCTTTACTGATAGTTTAAAATGAAAAGGGTAGTGTGTGAAATGCAGCATTCCAGGATAACTGCTACTGTGTAACTCTTGCAGCACTAAAATGTTCTACGGCAGTCCTTTTTATTCCAAAAGAGTCATTGTCCATGATGATTCTTAGGTCAGTTGTACGAGCAGCAGGAAGAAGGAACCCTTGAGATGTGAAGAGCAGATATAAGTCAAGATTGCATGAAGCAAACAATAAATACAGAACTTGTCAGAACCTTGATGTGCTGTACCCTGAAGCTTCTGGCAACTCACTTGAGCCTCTCCTCCTAAACACTAGAAATGAGAGTGAGCATCCATATCTAGATGTGGTTTTGAACATGAACAGCTTCAGGTGGGAGTCTTAGATCAGAGGGTTTGGGTTGGGCTGAAAATCCGGAAGTAGCAGTGATGATGAAAGGAATTTTTTCCCTCAACCACAGTATCTACTAACTTGCACTCATTGCTGAACAGCTGCATGGGGTGTATATGCTGTTCCGAGGCTGCAGTCAGAGATCAAATGTTTCTAAAGCAGCAAGGTGGTCTCTCTCTTTCTCTCTTCTTTGCAGACATAGTCCCAACAGAGATTCTCTGTTTGTATAGTAAGAACTGCATACATATACATCATCCATAGTTCTTTAGCAAATGTTTAACAGCAATATTTATGTTTTATTATTGTTCTGGAAAAAATGGCACCTATAATTTTCTGTTTTGAACCTACTTTTTCCTTTTTCAAATTCCCTACCTTGGATTTTTTTAAATGGCTGAAATTAGAACATAAGAACAGCCATACTTGGTCAGACCAATGGTCCATCTAGTTCTAATTTCAGAGAGAGGGAACACAACAGGTAATCCTCATGTGATCCCTCCCTTGTCATGCATTTCCAGACAAACAGAGGCAGGAACACCATTCCTACCCATCCAGCATAATAGCCATTAATGGACATTACCTCCATGAGTCTATATCTCTTTTTCCTAAGCTGAAAAGTCCCAGTCTTTTTCATCTCTCTTTATATGGGACCCGTTCCAAACCCTTAATCATTTTTCTTGCCCTTGAACCTTTTCCAATGTCAATATATCTTTTTTGAGATGAGGTGACCACATCTGTATGCAGTATTTAAGATGTGGGCGTACCATTGTTTTATATAGAGGCAATAAGATATTCTCTGTCTTATTCTCTATCCCTTTTTAATGATTCCTATCATTCTATTTGTTTTTTGACAGCCACTGCACACTGAGAGAATGTTTTCAGAGAACTATCCACTATGACTCCAAGATCTCTCTCTTGAGTAGTTGTAGCTAAATTAGTCCACATTATAGTGGGTGTTTGGTTTTGTTTGGTCAGAAAGTTGGCAACCCTTAAAAAAGTGAAAGATAGCCCCAAATACATTTCTAAACGATTTTTAAGCATAATAATTATTCTATATTGACCACTCTAGTGTAATTATTACTGCTTTAGTGTCAGCAATTCATATACTAGCAGGCACAAATCATGATACACAAATGTTATCTGAAAGGAATATAAAAAGCACAAAATAAAGTTTTAAATTGAACTATTTTTTTAACGTTCCTGATAGAGAATCTGGGGGAGAAATACATAGTGATTTCATTTTCAAGAGAAAAAAAATATTCCTTTTATAACATGCAAATATGCAAATAATTAAACTCCCCTCTTAATCACAACCTGATGGTTCAGTTGGCTGCAGACACACCCGGGGTTCAGAATAATCTTCACGCACCATGGGCTGTGATAGATGAGAAGCTGTTACTCCCATGTGAAATTAGGATATCAATAGAGTTGCTCTGAATAACATTTGTGTAACTTAGTGTAGGACTTATTATGGAGATGAGGACAAAAGAATCAACTGGAAAAAAAGATACAGCGTATATATATATATATACTGTGCAGCCCTCCCACTTGTCAAAAGTGGGAGTTTTGTCCCCTCTTATAATACATATTTCACTTTAATTGGAATTGGCAATAGTCCAGGTTCTCCTGCTGTTACATATTATCATGGATGTCAATGGAAGGTGCTCAGTACATTTGCAAATCAGGCCACTCCTTTTCAATTCTCTAACTGCAAGTTTCCAGGCTTCAAAGAGTTGGCCAGATATTTTTTTTCAAATTGTAATGCTACATATGGTAACTTAGTAAGTCTACAGTGACTTCCAACACATGTCTATGGCTTTTTTAGAAGCAGCATGCAGACTAACTTTGTCCTCCCCTTCTGCCCCACCATCCAACAGAAGAACGCTATTACAGGTTGGACCTCCCTGAGCTGGCACACTTGGAACCTGAGTGGTCCCAAACAAGGTGGTTTGCTGGGCCAGGGGAGGTCAGGCTCCTGGGGCTCCTCTCCTGGTCACCGGCCCTGGCCAGGGCACTGCCCCTGGCCCACCTGATGGGCTCCATTGCTCCTGGTCTGATGGGCTCCATTGCTCCTGGTCTACAATTCAGACTGCTGGCCCTATTCTGGCTGGTGGGGCTCCCTGTCCTTGTCTGGTACAGCTCTGTTTCTGGCCATTGGGGCACCCTTCCTCTGACTGCCAGTCCTGCCACAACTGGCAGGGATCCCTGTCCCCAGATGCCAGCCCTGCATCAGCTGGTGGGGGTATCTACCCCCAGTCTTTGGCCCCACTCCAGATACCACCTCGCTGGCTGGGCTCCCTGCCCACAGGCCACTGGGTCCATGGGCTGCTGGCCACCAGACTGGCTCTTCTCCCAGCTGCTGGGACTCTCTGGTACAGTAATATCCATGGTTCTTCATGACCAGAGATGTTGCCAGACCAGAGAGGGTCAATCTACACTGTAACAAAAGCTAAACTTAACAATGGCTTTAGTACTTTCTACACAGCTATAAATATTTCTTGCACTTTACACTGCATATGTAATATGACCTCAGAATTACTGGTCACCAGCTTCACAGTTGTCCTCATTAGAAAGAACTGAAAGTATTGATACACCATGAGACAAGTGATAAGAGCTGGTCCAAATCATTCTTGCTTTTGGAGAATGCAATTTTGTTACACTCTGAGAAATTGAAAGCTTTAGTGCCACTTAGAAATGTTATCAAACTGATAATTATTTCCCCAGATTCAGCAATAATTGTAAAGTAACCTGTATATTTAATCGTCATTACCATGGTAGCTGAAATTATAGTTTTGAAAGATGCTACACAATGGCAGGGGCAGGTTTCAATAGTGGGTTGATTCAAAACTCCAACGTGTCTTGTATCAACACAAGCACATTCAGTAGCAATCTGTATATATTTTAATAAATAAGACTTTAAAAATATTAAATCTGTGGTCTCCAAACATGGCCATAATCTATTATCTTCTGTTTAAAGTACACCAAAATCCAAAGTATATGAGGCGGAAATTTTTCAAGAGATTTTTTTTTTTAAATTAAAGTCATCCTTTTTTTCTAAAGAAGCTTTTGTTGGTGGGAGGCTAGTTAGTGGCTCTTTGCTGATAAGTCAAATTGAACTTTTCTCAGCTTTTAGTTTTCCATGAAAAACCTCACTATTTCTGCAAAAATATTTTTCATTTAAAAAAATATGAAAAATAAGACATTATAATCTGCTATGTTCAATAGCCTGAGACAAGAAAGGTAACCTTCACCTTTCCTGTTCTCAAGTTTATGTAGGTATGCGGATAAAAGGTCTTTTTCAAAATGGTGGCTTCAGTTTCGTTGAGAGAGAAAATGAAAAGGATACACAAATCTTATTAATGGTGTTAATAAACTTTAAATATGATCTTAAAGCTGGGCTGCTGCCATCTTTATAGTCATGCTGACCATTTTCTAATAATAAATTAGTCAAGCCATTAGGTAGATAGGTAAGTTCTTTGAAAAACAGATGTGCTGTTCTTCGGTTAGAGTTAAGGTGGATTGTTAAGTTGCAAAAATTTCCACACTAATGTTGCAAACTGAAGAAGATTTAGATGAACTTCCAAACTTCTAAATTCTCATTTTAACCAAACATATAATCTGTGTCTTTCATGGTTTGTCTAACATTAGTACTGTCAACATCTCAGAGACGGTGTTGTTATATGCTAGAATATTTTCGAGGGATAACATGGTTCCCGTCTCAGTTCTGCTGTTGGGTAATGACATAGAAAATATTTCCATTCTGTTAACGATCCATATATGTTTGCAAAGACATTGTAGATTTCTGTCTTAATATTAGCTTAAAAGCTAATATTTGTTGGTCATTGTGAATGTCAAAATATCTAACTCACCTCTCTACAATACTTTCTTATTATTACATTTTAAAATAACAACCCACACATTACATAGTGAAATAAAATTTCAAATACAAAAAACATGGAAAGGGGGAGATGTGAAAATTAAGCTTGGCTCCCATTTTATACACTCCTCGATACAGCAGAGGGTATGTCAATGTAGAATGTGGCTCATCTCCCCCTTTCCATGATGGGAGGGGCTTCTGTACTTTGTGATTCCACCACAAAGGTGGAGGAACACAATGGAAAAAAATGCTGCCCAATATAGGTTAGTATATTGAAAGGAATTGAAGGATTTGAGTAATCTAGGTGTTTGATTGCCTTGGTGTGGTTTTTTTTTTCCAATAGATTCATACATCCAAAGTCAGAAGGGACTTTTGTGATCCTCTGTCACGCAAGTTATAGAACTGTTCATGTTTGAATTAGAACATTTCTATTAGGGGGAAAAAATCTAATCCTAATTTTAAAATGGCTAGTATTGCAGAAATCACCACAACCCTTGGTAAATTGTCCCATGAGTAATTATCCTCAATGTTAAAAATGTGTTTCTTATTCTGAGTACCTCTGCAAATTGTTCTTCCACAACCCTTTCAGTAGTGCAACCAAAAATAGCAGATTAGATTATAATTGATGAGATTCTCAATATCAAATGTAGGTTTCTTGATAATAAATCTTTTAAGGAACTTTGGCAACGTGGCCTCTTTGAAGGTGCCATTTACAATTTCCAGTTGACCAGATATCTTCAAACCTGTGTCTTCTTAAACTTTCTAAAGTTAAGCACTGGTGATGGGTCATTTTGTTCAATATTAGTTGAATATTTTCATACAATAACAATGAAATTTTTACCAAAATGTTTGCTATTTCTTAACTAGTTTATGAGGCATAGCTAGATAGCTAGATTCACAGATGCTATTTTCTTTCACCACAAGATTACAGAAAATTCGTAGCATTTTTCAAGTAGCCATATTATTTACCTGCATTGAGGGCAAAATTTCCAATTTAACAATTTTCATGGACTTCAAGAAACTTGTAATTGTTGAAATAGGCATCAAACTTCAGGACCTGAGTTTTGAACACTTGGATTTGAAGTTTTCATTGTAATTTAGACTTGAAAATTGCACTGAACAGTACATTGTTATGTTCACAGCATACTCACAGATAATGTAGATAAAAATAAATAATCTTTCTGGAAGGTTTCAACATAGCATCCCTTTATTTTTTAGACTTCAGAATGATAACACACTAAAACACAAAAACAGACAGAAAGAAAACATGCTGCTCCCTTAGTAGCAAGGCACAACATCTCCTGAATCCTTACTTCACACGTTTTTTTTCCCAGTCTGGCAGGTCTGTTCACTAGCTCACATGACTTAGACAACATGGATTTTCTTGGTGCCCCCTCAGCCTACAAGCAGGAACAGGAAATCAGCCACACTTAAAGTGGTAGCTTGTCATTTTTAACAAGTTTCCGAGGTACCCCGTACATGAATTAATTTGTGGCATGGTATATCTGAAGAATTTTCTGAGCTACCCTACAACAAAGCTTTGCCTTGAACAAAACACTCCTTGAACGTAAAACTGAAAGTGAATACAGTGAATGAAATGAACTCGCAACAGGGAACATTTATTACTCAAACGCCGTTCAAGTAAAAGACTGTAATACTTGTGCAAATAGAAATGACTGAAAGTATTAGCACTAAATATGATTCATTAGTCACAATTTTGAGAAGCATTTTTCAGGCAAGTGATGGGAAAATGAGCTGTGCATTCTGAATGCGGTAGCAGCAGTCGCAGGAAAAAATGGGTAGTTTGTCATTGTCTGTTAGGTGAACTCAGATAAGAGAAATAACTAGTTGGCAGATATTTCTACTTTAATAATTTGGAGCCTGTCTGCCACACCTCTCATTATCCCATTTTTAACACAGATGGATTTCATGTTGTTTTCTCAAGCAGACTATACTACTAAAATATATTCCATACAATTTTTACCATATGTTTATAAATATTATGTATATTATCATAATATCTTGGCTGCAGAGAGATGATAATTTGCATCTAGAGGATCCTTAGTGACTACACATCTCTTACAATTAATTAAGTAAGTAAGTACAGGAGGTTACTGTTACTGAGACTGGAATTAAAGAAGATTGGTACAGTGCCTGTACTGAGATGCTTCAGACTATTGGGGTGCATCGACACAGCACCATAACTTGAATTAAGATACATAATTTGAGCTACACAAATTGCGTATTTTATTTCAATGTTATTTCAAAATAGCTTATTTTGTCATATGGCGCTGTTTGCACCGTGCCAAACTTTGAAATAAAGAGCTATTCCAAAATGTCCCTTATTCCTCGTAGAATGAGGTTTACAGGGACATTGGAATAGTGAGTCTGAAATAACAGGCTTTCTGTGAATAACCAGGGTAGCTATTTTGGGATACTGCAGTATCCCAAAATAGCATTGCAGTGTAGACGTACCCTGGATGTGCTGAACTATGAAGTTTTTTATGAGAGTTCTGATTGCCAGAAAACATACTACGGATAGAAATAAACATCACATACAATTCATTATTTCTTTCATCCAAAGTGAATGTTTTGGAAACAGCAAAAGGTGCTTACATACGTCATATTTGCATGAAATGTTGATATTTTACTTGAAGTTCTCTGTAACAAAAGAGAAAAAAATAAGATAGCATTTTAAAAGAGCAGTTGCAGAGTAAAATCCATAATATTATTGATGTTTCTGAATAAAAAATAAAAACTGGTGGCCAATAAAGATTTTGGTCCTATGGAGATAAATATGGGTACGTCTACACTACAGCGCTAGTTCGAACTAACTTAGTTCGAATTAGTTAATTCGAACTAAGCTAGTTCGAACTAACGCATCTAGAACTAAAAACTAGTTCGAACTAGCGTTTTGCTAGTTCGAACTAGTAAGTCCACATTGAGTGGACTCTGAACAGGGCTTAATGATGGCCGGAAGCAGTGCCGGCAGGGCATAAAAGGAGGACTTAGAGCATGGAGATGCTGTCTCAGGCTAGCCGAGGGCTGCGCTTAAAGGGTCCCGACCCCCACCCCGGACACACAGTTCTAAGGGGTGCCCCGCTTGCAAAGAAGTTCTGGCTTGGAGTGCCCTGAGTGCCCACACTGGGCACATCACACCACTCGGCCATCAGCCCGGCTGCACTTGCCGCAGGCTGCCATCTGGGGAGAGGGAGTAATTGGGGGGCTGCAGGAGAGCTTCCACCCCCAGAAGCCCGCAGAGCCAGCCCAGTCCTCCCCATCGGGGGCTCGTACCCCATTCCTCCCTCACCTCCTTCCACTTGCCCTTCCCTAGCCCCCCTTCTTATTGATGTACAAAATAAAGATAACGTTTCTTCCAACATTGACTCTGTCTTTATTGAACAAAACTGGGGGAGACTGGGAAAAGGAGGTGGGAGAGGGGAAGAGAAAGGCTGGGAGAGGGGAGGGCAACTAACATGATCAGGGGTTGGGAACAGGTCCCAGATGAAGAGAGGCTACAGAGACTGGGACTGTTCAGCTTAGAAAAGAGGAGACGGAGGGGGGACAGGATAGAGGTCTCTAAAAGCAGGGGTTGGGTGGAGAGGGTGCATTCAGAAAAGTTCTTCCTGAGTTCCCATAAAGAAGGACTAGAGGACACCAAAGGAAAGGAATGGGTAGCAGGCTTGAAACTAGTAAGAGAAAGTTGTTGTTGTTCTTGACAAAGCAAATAGTTAACCTGTGGAACTCCTTGCTGCAGGAGGCTGTGAAGGCTAGAACTAGAACAGAGTTGAAAGGGAAGTGAGATCAAGTCATGGAGGTTGGGTCCATGGAGTCCTATTAGCCAGAGGGTAGGAGTGGTATCCCTGCCCAAAGTTTGTGGAAGGCTGGAGAGGGATGGCACAAGACAAATGGCTTGGTCATTGTCTTCGGTCCATCCCCTCCAGGGTCCCTAGGGTTGGCCGCTGTTGGCAGACAGGCTACTGGGCTAGATGGACCTTTGGTCTGACCCAGTACGGCCATTGTAAGCTCAGGGCTCAGTGTCGGGGGTCTCAGTGGACCCCCTTGATTTTCATGCACACCTGGTCCTGGGTGGCCAGGCTGGCAGCTCTCCTGCCCTAGACGGCCACTTTCCTGTGCCTAGTGCGGAGATCGTGGACGAGGTCCACGATGTCCGCACTAGCCCAGGAAGGTGCCCGCCTCTTGCGGTCCAGGGCAAGCTCCTGGGAGCCGCCAGCCTGGTCCCGGCAAGAGGGGGTGGGCTGGGGGGCATCGGGTGGGTGGCTCTGTGCCGTGCCAGGTGCAGGGTCTGCTAGCTGGGTGCTGGCAGGCTTGCACCTGGCACGGGCACCGTAGCCAGCCCGTGCCCCTTTAAGGGGTCCGGGGCCGGGAGGGGGGCATAGAGTTTCCCTGGTGTTGGCCAGAGTGGCCACCAGGGAAACCTGGGGAGGGCTAGCCTCCCACTAGTTCGAACTAAAGGGCTACACAGCCCTTAGTTCGAACTAGCTAGTTCGAACTAGGCGTTAGTCCTCGTAAAATGAGGTTTACCTAGTTCGAACTAAGCGCTCCGTTAGTTCGAATTAAGTTCGAACTAATGGAGCGCTAGTGTAGCGCATAGGAAAGTTAGTTCGAACTAACGTCCGTTAGTTCGAACTAACTTTCTAGTGTAGACATACCCTATGAGATTACAGTGCCTTGATAGCGGTAAGTTATATGGGATGCATCATTACTCATTATCAAAGTAACTGTAAGGTTTTAAATGTTGCTTTGTTACTAAGAAATAAGGCAAGCTAAGTTAAAGGAACTGGGCAATACAAGCTGATGGTCAACAACAATAATGTGCCCAGCATAAATACAATCTGAAACATTGGGCAGCTGCACATGAAACAGTTTCCTTGGACTCCTCTTCCATGGACTCCTCCTCATAAACACACTTTTGAGATTCTAGAGAGTTACTTTGCTGCTAGGTGACACACTGCATGGATGAAAATTCTGTAATTGGTTACTCCACACATTGTTAGTATCCAGTCGGTTTCATGATCATACCCTGGCAACACTGCTTCCAAAGCTCTGTTTCTTCCATCATTCCCATGCTGACCTAACAAATGCTCATTTTCTTCTGAGCATAGAAGTCTCTTCATGTTACTGAACATATTCCATCATACTGTGTGGATGCTCTCCACATTTATTTTGTGTGAGTTTCTGAATATCTACACTGGAGAGCTAATTCTTCAGCTTAGGTTATGTGTATACTGCAACGTTGGGAAAATAAGTGACGGTATGCCATTCCAGGCATCACAAAAAAAAGCACTGATTAGCGCTATTCCAAAATAACTTAGTCCGTGTCTACATAGCAGGCAGTTACTTTGAAAAAGTGTCAAAATATTGTCAAGCTGGAGGACTTCTTACTCTGACTCCTGTAATTCTCATTGTACAAGGAATAAGAGAAGTTGGAGGAAGAGTGCTCTATTTTGAAATAAGGGCTGCGTAGACGCTCTCTATTTTGAAATAAGCTATGCAATTGATGTAGCTCAACTTACGTAGCTTATTTTGAGTTAAGCCCTTCAGTGTAGACACACCCTTAGGATATGTCTACACTGTCACCCTAGTTTGAACTAGGATGGCTAATGTAGGCATTCAAACTTTCAAATGAAGCCCGGGATTTAAATATCCTGGGCTTTATTTGCATCTTCCCGTCTGGGCGCCATTTTTAAATCTCCCTAGTCTGAACTAACTGCCCGCAGCTACACGCGGCAGTCAAACGTTAACTCGAACTAAGTCTTTAGTTCGAGTTAACTGTTACACCTCATTCCACATGTTAAAGTTTGACCGCCGCGTGTAGCTGCGGGCAGTTAGTTTGGACTAGGGGGATTTAAAAATGGCACCCGGACGGGAAGATGCAAATAAAGCCCGGGATATTTAAAACCCGGGCTTCATTTGAAAGTTCGAATGCCTACATTAGCCTCCCTAGTTCGAACTAGGGGTCTAGGGTAGACATACCCTGAGAGATCCTTGAGTCATTGTGGATAGTTCTCTGAAAACATCCACTCAGTGTGCAGTGGCTGTCAAAAAACAAATAGAATGATAGGAATAATTAAAAAGGGATAAAGAATAAGACAGCATATCATTGTTTTATATAGAGGCAATAAGATATTCTCTAACATCTTGAATACTGCATACAGATGTGGTCACCTCATCTCAAAAAAGTTATATTGGCATTGGAAAAGGGCAACACAAATGATTAGGGGTTTGGAACGGGTCCCATGTGTAGAGAGCTTAAAAAGACTTGGACTTTTCAACTTAGAAAAGAAGAGAATAAGGAAGGATATGATAGAGGTCTATAAAATCATGACTGGTGTAGAAAAAGTGAATAAGGAAAAGTTATTTACTTATTCCCACAATATAAGAACTGGGGGTCATCAAATGAAATGAATAGGCAACAGGTTTAAAACAAACAAAAGGAGGTTTTTCTTCACTCAGTGCAGTCAACCTGTGGAACTCCTTGCCAGAGGATGTTGTGAAGACTAGTACTTTAAGAGGGTTCAAAAAAGAGCTAGATAGATTCTTGGAGGTTAGGTCCATCAATGGCCACAATGGTGTCCCTAGCCTCTGTTTGGAAATGCATGACAGGAAAGGGATCACATGATGATAGATGGGCCTTTCATCTGACCCATTACGGCTGTTCTTATGTTATTATTTCTGGAGATATAGTACACAAAGTCCACAATCAGTATCATAGTTCTGCTGTGTTGAGTACTGAACAAACACTAAGGTAGACAGTCTGTACTTTGAAGAATTTATAGTTTAACCTGAAACAAGACATAAGTGAGATTAGCGATCTAATTTTCATTGCACAACTTGATTGTTCTCAATAGTTTCAGATCATCTGAAAGTTTGGTTATTGGAAAATAAACAAGCAAATTAAGGTATCCCACTGTGGCAAATAACCTACTTATGACCTGTGAGCTGATTATTTGTAGGCATCGCAATGGAAGTTATGTAAGTCATACTCATCCAATCAGGGAACACATTAGTATGATGTAACCTCTCCGTCCAATTATAGCAGCACAGTTTTTAGGAACTGAATGTGAGCGAGCTATAGTTACAGAAATTATTCAGTGACTCACTCTGAATAATGCATATATTTGAGAAAATTATGATCTGTTCATGGATGGTTCTTGAGCATAACATAAGGCAAGAATTGTAGAACAAATTATTCATTATAATTTATTCAGCAAAGCTCTTCTTTAAAATCTTAATCAAGTCCAGATTTTGCAGAGACTTATACACATGTTTAACTTTACACCGTGGCTGCATCTAGACTGGCATGATTTTGCGCAAATACTTTTAACGAAAACGTTTTTCCGTTAAAAGTATTTGCGCAAGAGAGTGTCTATACTGGCATGTGCCTTTGAGCAAAAGATTTGCTTTTGTGCAAAAGCATCCGTGCCCAGTGTAGACGCTCTCTTGCGTAAGAAAGCTCCGATGGCCATTTTAGCCATCAGGCTTTCTTGCACAAGAAATTAACTTGTCTGTCTATACTGGCCCTCTTGCACAAGAATACTTGTGCAAGAGGGCTTATCCCTGAGCGGGAGCATCAGAGTATTTGCGCAAAACCCACTGATTTTGTACAGTACAAAGTCAGTGTTCTTGCGCAAATACTCGCGGCCAGTCTAGACAGGCGGCAAGATTTTGCGCAAAATCTTGCCAGTCTAGACGCAGCCACGTGTTTATATATTTATTTGAATGTTTTCTTGGAAGGCAAGAGATATAAATCATTTTATAGCAATGCTCTAGAATCATGTCTGAACCATAAAAGGGGGTTAGGGTTGGTGTCTGAATCATGGAATATCTGTTGAAAGCGACTTAGTTCTAACACTTACAGCATGCAGATGATTAAATGGTCACACTCAAGCTCTGAGGCAATAAAAACAGAAACGTTAAAAATAAAATAAAATTATGATTACAAAAATCTCCTTGATTCAGCAAAGTTCCCTTCCTCATTGACTTAGGCTGTGTCCAGACTCAGGGGTTTTTTCGAAAAAAGTAGCCTTTTTTCGAAAAAACCTCATCTGCGTCTAGACTGCAGCCGCGTTCTTTCGAAACTAAATCGAAAGAACGCGGCTTTTCTTTCGATGGCGGTAAACCTCATTTCACGAGGAAGAACGCCTTCTTTCGATAGTTCCTCTTTCAAAAGAAGGCGTTCTTCAATGTAAATAGGGCTTCTTTGAAAGAGAGCATCCAGACTCACTGGATGCTTTCTTTCGAAAAAGCAAGCCGCTTTTTCGAAAGTTCAACGTGCAGTCTAGACGCTCTCTTTCGAAAGAGGCTCTTTCGAAAGTATCTTTCGAAAGAGCCTCTTTCGAAAGAGGCTTGCAGTCTAGACATAGCCTTAGGGATGAGAAGTTGCATCATATCCAAGATAACTCTGTGACCACGAGACTTCACTCTGCAAGGTGGCTTTCATATTAAAACACATTCACTGAAAGCTCATAAAGCAGAGCCATTCAGGCTATTCCCCATGTACCTTTGTTTCGTGGCTCTGTACAACAGATGGAGTTTTATGTCATGCAGCATTAGGCTACTGTTAAATTTTAATTTCAATTAATGGTCTTTACACTCTTTCTTTATGCACACCAGGGATATTTTAGGCATTCATTTCCCTTCTAATTAGCTTTTATTGCTGAATTCATTCTGAATCTCTGGAAGTCATTAGATTCTCAAACATTCACAGCTGAATTTACTTACTCACTAATAAAATTAATTAGTCCTTTACAAAGAAATAGTCAAAATTTGATCCCCCCTAAACAGATCTAGGGGAGTACTTTTTGGTAGACCTATAATAAGTTTTTCTATTATATTGATTTTTATCCTTAGCATTAACAATAATGTTTCTTAGTTTGATGCTACACCTACTTGATTAAAATTCAATCTATTTCAAACACTTTATCTTCTATGCTATGGCACAGCTTCAGTTATATAATGATCTCTACCAATAAGGTATTGTATTATGAGTTTTCAAAGAAGACTTTATGTTCACTGCATAACCATTAAGGGCACATCTACACTATTAGATAAGGTCTAATATGGTCAATTTCTTACCACCCAATTTTGCAAAGTCCGAAGGTTCAGGTCTTCACTGTGGGGAAGAATCAAATATCGTCTGAAACATAGTCCCTATTATGGAGCCTGCTGTCACCTCAGAGAACAATGCACCATGGGCAGCTTTGCATTCTGGGCTATGCTCATGGTGCCACTGCAACTAAAACTCTTCAGTGGATGATTAGAGGGGCTCATATTGCCAGCATCCTGTAAGGTATTCATCTAATCCCTCCTCCTAAGCATGAGGGGAATCAGCATACTCACACCTTTTGGTGTCCTCGTTGCCCATACAGATGTCATAACAGTTCAATAATGAAGCCCGCTTTGCAGCAAGCCATTGTGATGACGACATGTGGTGTGCCTAATGGCACATATTCCATGACTATACACATGTTACTCATCCAGGAAGATGAGGATGAATCTCAGCGTGGCATGGAGTTGCTGCTCATGTGAGGCCTGGTGCTGATGCTAGCACAGCCACGAGTCAATCCTCTGGACACAATGGAATGTCAGTTCTGGCTCAGACTGGTGGGACTACATTGTGATGCAGCCATGAGACAATCAGCAGTGGCTACAGAACTTCTGAATGCAGAAGGCCACATTCCTAGAACTTTGCAGATGGTTTTCCCCTGCCCTGAGTTGCCAGAACACCTGATTGAGATCCACTCTGACCATGGACAAGTGCGTGGCAATTGCCCCATCGAAGCTTGCAATGCCAGACAACTACCACTCATTAGCAAAGTACACTGTAGAAGTCTACAGTGGAGGCTGATGTTATACAAGTAGCCAAGGTAATCAATAACATTCTGCTATTGAGGATTGCGACTCTGGGACACGTGGACACCATAGTGGATACACTGGTTTAAGACTCTGTTAGCCTACACCAAAGGTCTCTGTAAAAGCAAAAGAGATATGGTCCGTGCAAGGCTGCATGTATGCTTTGAAGTAGGCACTTTACAGCAGGTGCACAGACTTCTTGGGGAGCATTGGGATACACTCGGTCCAAACACAGGCAGGCATGGTAAGGGGCCAGCCAGGACAGGAGCCTGCAGGCAGGATGCAGAGGGCAAGAGACGGTGGTTTCCCGCTGTTTCTGGCATATGTGGCTTCCCAGAACAGAGCTACTTTCCCAGCCAAAGCAGGAGCCTGCAGGCAGGAGCTGAGGGATGAAGAGGGGCTGGCACATGGAGCTTTCCAGGGACTGCTTCTTTTCCTGCCTGCAGGGTCCTATTTGGTGTCTTGCAGGTGGGCAGGGTCTAAAGGACTTCCCTCCAGCCTATGGGGAGGGTCCACAGAGCCCAGATAACCAACTGATTACATGGGACAAATAATGAGAAAACAGGGGCGGGACTGAGGGTCAAAGGGCTAAAACGAGGGAACCGGATGGGGACACCGAGCAGAGAATCCCGGACAGCGCCCACTGCTCCTCAAAGGTCTTGAGAGAGCCAGCGGATGCCGCCCAATGGAACTCTGCCCGGATACATGAGCAAATGTAGGAATGGAAATAGGCTCCACAGTCTCAGGCCCCTCCCTCAGCCAACCTCTACTCCATGGTATTATAAATTGCCAGTTTGACCATGACCAGGAGAAGGTTGACCAGGAGGGCCACGGATGGGGTATGCATAGATTAGTAGCTGAGAGGAGAAGTGCAGCCAGAGATACAGCAAGAGGTTCTGGAGGAGCCAAAAGAGGGGCTGTAGCCAGGCACACTTGAGATAAACGTGCACCAGGGTCCCCCTCCTGCCTGCAGGGTGGTAGGGATGTATGTCCAGCACACTCGACTTCCTGGGGACAGTGAGAATAGGTTCCCCTCCACCTTCCTCCACATTGCCATGAAAGATATCAGTCTTCTTCAAATCACACAGAGTAGGAAGGCACGTGTGAGGTGCTGCACTAGACCATCCATTCTCCATCGTCTTGTGGTAGGACTACTCCAGCTCCCTGATTTCGACTCTGTTGGGCACTGCCTTTCTAATCTACTAGAGTTTTTTGAGGGGGGCAACAAACATGAGGACAAGGGGGATCTAGTGAATATAGTATACTTAGATATCCAGAAAGCTTTGACAAGGTCCCTCATCAAAGCCTCATACAATACAATACAATATGATGGGGACTAATTTAGCTACAACTACTCAAGAGAGAGATCTTGGAATCATTATGGATAGTTCTCTGAAAACATCCATTCAATGTGCAGTGGCAGTCAAAAAAGCTAACAATGTTTGGAATCATTAAAAAGGGATAGAGTATAAGACGGATAATATCTTAGGGTATGTCTACACTACCCCGCTAGTTCGAACTAGCGGGGTAATGTAGGCATACAGCACTTTCAAATGAAGCCCGGGATTTGAATTTCCCGGGCTTCATTTGCATAAGCGGGGAGCCGCCATTTTTAAATCCCCGCTGGTTCGAACCCCGTGCAGCGCGGCTACACGGGGCTCGAACTAGGTAGTTCGGACTAGGGTGCCTATTCCGAACTACCGGTACACCTCGTTTCACTAAGCCCTTTTCCGGAGGATCTCTTATTCCTACTTGCAAGGAATCCTATTCCGGAGGATCTCTTATTCCTACTTGCAAGTAGGAATAAGAGATCCTCCGGAATAGGGCTTTATTCCGGAGGATCGCGCCAGTCTGGACGCTCTTTTCCAGCTTTTCCCCAAGCCGGAAAAAAGCGGCGGCCATGTTTGTTTAAATCCCACGGGGGATATTTAAATCCCCCACGCATTTCCCTATTCTGACTTCTCTCATTTCCATAGCTATTACGGGTTATGTGGCCAGTGTAGACACAGCCCTAGTGTAAACTAGGACATAGGCGGTAAGACACTAATGCACAGGTTACTTCCAAATTTTGGGGGGAATTCAGATCAAGAAGGCTGATAAATCATATTAAACACAGAGATATGTGATTAGTTTAAAAACCAAACCTAAACAATGGCAACTAGGCAATGCAGAGAAAGCAGAAGTTGAAAGCAATTGTTCTGTGCTAGCAATTCACTGTAAGAAAGTATTCAATTTTGTATGTTAGTACTGATAAGTAATTTCTTTTTTTGGAAACCAAAATTTCAATCCTAGAACTTTGTGTAAACCAAGAAACTTTCTTCTGCCTAAGGGAAGAAAGCAATGTATTGCTCTTCACACCAGAATTACTACTACTTAGATGCCTTTTAACATTTGAATAATTGCTTTTTAAAAGTTCTGGGTGGCTTGGTGGCACAATAGCATTACTTTCTAATTTATCATACTGCTATGACTAGAATAACCATTAAGATACACCCTAAGGGAAGAGCTAATGAAAGATTTCTCCCTTTGAATATGGATTGTGAAAGATTTTTTGTGTCACAATCATTAAGGGTCTAGCAGCAAGTCAGTTGTAAAAGCAGCTTTTCACAGTATAACATTGGGAGGGAGGGAGCATATAAGGATTTAAAAAATGTAAGTGATAAATCCTTGGAAATTTTTCCATAACACCAACATGAAAACTGAAAAGAGCATTGCTTGTTATGATTATTATTTTCCAACATATGTTTGTTTTGATGTGTGTGTGTGTGGAAGTCATCAGCAGCTGACCTAATGTTTCCCATTGTAATGGCTTTTCATAATTTATATGCCCTAAGTGTGTACACATCTAAATATACATATAAAAATCCAATGTATAATGGGTATAGCAGGAGCTATTTGTGGTGTTATAATTGAGATACATGCAGATAGAATTACATTACTACAGTTACTTAGGCTAATATTATTTGAAAATTAGAGAGAGAGAGTTATTTTCCATTTAAAAGATGTACTGGTCAAATAATAACCATCAAGTATTTGCACAATGCCAACAGAATGATTCCAATTTCATACAGTAATTCAACCCTCATTGAAATATTTCTCACAGTCAAGAGCCTGTATTAATTAGCGATCCTTCCAGCAGGCCCTGACATCCAAATCAAGTTCGTTTGGACAAGAAGCGGGGATGGAGAATTCTCATACCAATGATCCATCACAGAAAACATCCTGCCATTTCTCCCCTTTAAATCCAGTGGTTTTCTTTTCTAGGGCCTTGGTTGAGCTTAAATTATGCAGTATCTCTCCATGAGAGAGGTATTCGGTAAAACACTCAAATCACTTGGAACATTTAGGTGAAAACTGATGTCTTTAACTGCTCCTGAAAACAACTCAGCAGCTGCTGCAAACTATAGAATATAAAGTATCATGCTGTCTACTGAAAGAGCTGGGATTTTTGGAACGGTCCTCATCAGCATAGTATCAGAGAGCCTCCAACAGAATTGAAAAAGGATCAGTAACACTCTTACTCCCTCTCAATTTTTTAGGATCAAATGTGAAATAGACAGATTGTTTTCTTTTTGCTTTTGCTAGTGGGTGTAATTTTGTGCAGAGAGCATGCTATGGAGAATCCAGTTTAAGAAAATGGTTTTTGGTTGCTGATTTGCATGACCTGGGACTAGTGGTAATTTTTGCTAACTTTTTTATAGACGTGAGTTTTATAATCCCAGTCTCACAAACCTCCTATAATGTTTTACAATTTCAGTACTGCAGTAACCCCAAATAGAACATTAACTGTAATGGATGTTTTAGGCATAAAGGGCGAGGCTGTAGGAAATATAGCTTCTCTCAGGGTATGTCTACACAACCACCCTACTTCGAACTAGGGTGGTAATGTAGGCAACCGGAGTTGCAAATGAAGCCCGGGATTTGAATTTCCCAGGCTTCATTTCCATAAAGCCGGGCGCCGCCATTTTTAAATGTCCGCTAGTGCGGACTCCGTGCCGCGCGACTACACGCAGCACGGAGTCCGCACTAGTGGACATTTAAAAATGGCGGCGCCCGGCTTTATGCAAATGAAGCCTGGGATATTCAAATCCCGGGCTTCATTTGCAACTCCGGTTGCCTACATTACCACCCTACTTTGAACTAGGGTGGTAGTGTAGACATACCCTCATTTATTTGCCTCTTTCAATTTTCTTTTCTATATATTCTCTCCTATGAATGGTCTAAAGCTCCTATTTCAACCTCAGAGTGGTTCAAATTAACAGGCTTTACATTCCTGGCATTTTGATACATAAACACATATGTTCCAAAACTGGAATAATGAAGGAGCAGGAATCGAAAGAATTCCACATTGATGGAAAGAAGAGAAATCGTGATGTGGCACAGCAGCTTTTAAAATGACTGACTGATTTTCAGGTTTTTGGTGAAGCACCTTTCCACAACTTACTGAATTATTTATTTATTTCAGTGCTCTTTTCCCTGAAAGCACCTGCTTCTGTGAATGTTTCTCCTTCATTAGCTCTTTCTAATGGAGAGTTGCTCTCTTGAAGGATTTGTTTTTAAATCTAGCATACCTTACTGGTAGTAACCCTTTAAATATAATAGACAAATACATGAGATCCTAAATTAGGTTACAACTCACTGATGTTAGCTGTATCTCCACTTTTACTAGCGTGTTAAGTATTCTATACTCTCATTATATTTTTGCCTTTTTCTTTCCAGAGAAAGGATTTTCACATTCTAGAAAATATGTACACAATTCCCTTAAAAATATGTATGGAAGTGGTTTTTTGATTCCCCATTTTGTTTTTCAGGAACTCTTCAGAGTTGGTCTAAGAACAATAGCACAAGGCTTAACTGAGTTCATTCTGTATTGCATCTCCCTGCTCACCTGCTGAATGCCTACTCGGTTTCTTTACACTTTCGTAAAGTTCAGGGAAAGACATGAATTTCTGCTAGAGCAGCATGCAAGGGTAACACAACCAACTATCAACTGAGTCCAGCTGGCTTTGAGCACACAGCCCACCAATATAAAAAGCAAGCAAATGGACTTTTAAAAAATCTCTAATCTTCCCATTCTATTAACCTTATGACTGATATATAGCAATACACAGTGTGCAGTGGTAACACTGAGATTAACAAAGGGTAAAAGAGGAGGCAAAAGTGGCTTTAACTAGAGCCTGCCCTCCAGTGCAGCTTCAGGGTTGTACTCATACCAGGATTGCCTATAGTTCCTAAAGACCAGTCTGGGAACTAGGAATAGGAACAGATTAGACACTTCTCCTTCAGGTACAAACCTGACATTCCTCTCCATTCGTGAACTTTGGCAGACAATTGACAAGGAGAATGCTTGAATTTTCTCTGCAACAAAGGAATGCCCTTTGGGCCAGATCCACCTTATTTACAGATCCGTTTATCAGCAGAGCTGCAGTTAAGGAGTTATTATACAGCTGTCATTGGGCTCTACGTGTCTAAGCCAATGTTTCCCAATTTTATTTGGCCACGGAACCCTTTTAAACTCAAAAGAATTTCGCAGAGCCCCTAATAACGGTCTTATATGTAGAGCAGAGTGTCAGAGCAAGCTGGGAATACAGGGGGAGGGGAGGCGTATGGGGGATTTGGGTGCAGGGTCTAGGCATGAGGGGGATGGTTACATGGCTTGGCACCCTGATGCAGCAGGGAAAGCCTCTAAACAGCACACTCTTATTCCCCCAGCAGGGGAGGAAGCTCAGTCCTTCCTCCCCTCTCCCCATGCAGCGAGGATCTCAGTGCAGCTGCAGCACCAGGTAAGGCTTCCTGCTTGCAGGGTGGGGTATGGGTGTAGAAACCCCAACCTTCCTCACCAGACTAGTCTCTGTCGCTTCCCCAGCAGGGTGGAGAGGGGGCACAGGGGAGAGAGAGTGGCAGTGCACAGGGGGCAGTGAGTCCAAGCGCGTATGGGGGCAGGGTGACAGAGCCCGAGTGTGCCCTGAGGTAAGGGGACAGAACCCCAGCCAAGTTCTGCGTGGCCCCTACCGGAGCTCAGGTGGCAGTTTAAAAATGCCGAGGTCCGGGAGTGGCTACTTGGTGCCTCAGACCCAGCCACCCCTCCATTCCTGGCAACAGTAGTTGCTGTAACAAGCTGCTGCCTATACACAAGGAGGAGGAGGTTGCATGGCACTGGAGGCTGTGGGACTGGGCAGCCCTGTGGGATAAGGAGGGGGCTGCGTGGTGGTGGGGCAGCTGGGGTGGGTGGTGGAATGGCCAGAGAGGCATGTCACCAGAAGCCCGCCCCCACTGGCACAGCTCCAATGGGAGCTGCCTACAGGCTCTGGGGGCCGGAGAGTAGAATTTTTTCATGGAACCCCAGGGTTCCTCAAAACACCATTTGGGAAACTCTGGTCTAAGCATTTCCATGCAATTATCGATTACTGGGCAAGACACAGTATAGCAGAGTGTATAACAGTGAATGTGATTTTTAAGAAAAATATCAGCTAAGATATTGAAATACTGAAGACCTTACACACATTTTAATTACTTAAACAAGCCATAGTATTAGTTCACTGAGGGTGTGTCTAGACTACATGGCTCCATTGATGAAGCCATGTAAATTAGGGATTATTTAAATCCCCGCTTCTTTGACTATGCCAAATAAACTGTTTCATTAAAATAAACATGGCCACCATGCTGTGCCGATGATCAGCTGATCTGACACAGCGCAGTAGTCTAGACGCAGATCTTTTGACTGGGGAAGCCTTTATTGACTGATCCCTTATGCCTCGTGAAACGAGGTTTACAGGATCAGTTGGCTAAGGCTTCCCCAGCCGACAGATCCGCGTCTAGACTGCCACGCTGTGCCGGATCAGCTGATCGTCGGCACAGCGTGGCGGCCATGTTTATTTTAATGAAGCAGGGATTATTGACATCCCCGCTTCTTTGACTATGCCAAATTAACTAAATTACATGGCTCCGTCGACGGAGCTATGTAGTCTAGACATACCCTGATTGACTTCAGAGGGGCCAACAGAATTGTCGGTACTCTGGCAACAGGGTGGGAAGGCTGGCTGCACATTTCGAGAAGGGGTGAGACCTCATGCAGAAGGGGTGGAACTGGAACTGACAGCCCATGGTACTCCTCGGACCATGCCGCATTCCTCACCCCACTCAGACTTTAGCTGCCCTTTTCTCCGCCCCGTTGTCAGGCCTGATGACTCACTGATTTAAAATAAGCTGTGGAGCTTTGAAGTAAATGGGAATTAAAAGTGGATGAAAAAAATTAATATTTTCCCAGCAAAATTTTTCATCTGGGAAAAATTGCTAATATTTTTGCATGTTTTGAAAAAAAAATATTAAATATTAATTACATTATGTGGTTATTTTTTCAATGTAACCTTTAATTCAATGTATATAGAGTAAAAAACCTGCTAGTAGAAAAATTGTGACCACTTTTCTAGGGTTCTTTTTAGTCACTTGCATTAGTATTGGATCAGACACACTGTGAGCAAGGTTCAGAATCTTGAAAAAGTTCCAATTATAGACAAAGCATCTTAATAAAGAATAATATTGCAATTCAATATGCTAAACAAACCAACAGGTAACCTAACAGAATCAGATTAATCTAGAAAATTAAAGTGCCAAGTCCAGCTTGCTATTTCATTGACTATTTTTGGAGCTGGTATTAGCAAAGGCAAAAATGATTGCAAAAGAAAAGTTTCTTATGTTTCCATATTATTATTTCACACAGTGCTTTATCACAAAATTAAAGCAAGAGCAAATACATGTATTTATAGGAAACGCCTAAGTATTCATGGTTATAAAGTATGCCACAATCTCATTTTATGGTATTCAGTGAAATAAAATAATATTTTCCCCTGATTCAACTTTTTTTTAGAAAAGAAATACTGATGAAAACAAAAGAATCATTAAAAAAATATTAGAAGAAAGGAGTAATTTGAAATATTGAATTTAACTGAAAAGCTTTCTTTCCCCCCCTGAAAAGCTATTATGTGTCCTCATCTAGAGTTTTTGTTTTTGTGAGGTCTTTGCATAAGCAGTTATGAACAATGGGTGGTACAGATTTTTGAATTTGTCAGATTGGAATTTTAAGTAGCTACAAGAAAGCAAGCTGGTCAGATGACATAATAATAAGCCACCTGTTCCAATGAACATGTTTAATTTCTTTCTAATACACACTTTGTATATCTTTTCCCCTTAATCCCATTTCTAATGAAGAAATGATAACTACGTATTTCTTCCTTTGTTCTACTATTTCAATCAGACCAATTTTTGTGACCCTGACTCTGTTTTCATTCATTCCACATTCAGGTAGAACTCCCAAGATTGTAAATGGATGCCAAAGGTCTTTAACAATGCTAATCAGTGAAGTTTCATTATTTTTTTTCTTTAAAGCTGATTCACTCCTTGCTTTTCTGTTTTAAAGTGATTAGTGAACTGTTCCATGAAATTTACAAGCACTTAGCTTTCAAGTAACAAATGTCTGACAGCAATTCTGTTTTGAATACTTAACTGTTTCCCTTACCCATCCCATATAGTCTTTTTATCACAGAAGCTAGCCTGCTGATACTGTACATTGGTAATGGTGGTGTTTTCAAGCCTTTTTCCTCCTGCAGATTTCATTCAGCATTGTTTTATTGTGTCAGTGACTAACCAGGCCCCCTTGGATTGTCATCTTTTATTGCCTGTTCCTGCCAGCTGCAAAAACACTGGCTTCCTTTTTAAATCATTAAATGAATTGTTACAGGGCTAGGGAATGGTATGATTTCCTCCACATAGAGTCCTCCAATCAGAACATTATCATTTGTGGTATGCATTAGCACAATATACTAGGAAACAGCTGCCTAATTTAACTTAATTTTAAGCAATAACTCATTGTAGCTTGATGGTAAATTCAGCAAATTCACATTTAGTATCTGCTGCTAGTCTTTATCGGTGCTTGCACTGAGTTCTGTTTTTATCCTCCATTCCCCTCTCAAGGTGCTGAAAAGCCATCGTTCCAGCCAAAACACAACACAAACATACACATCCTTAAGACCAAGCTTTAACTATTAGCTCAAAGTAAGATGGAAGCATACAATTCAAACTTGACAGAGGACCCTTATTGCAAACACATTGAACAAGATAAACAGAAGCTGAGGTCACTTGCAGATGGATAGATTGGGAAATGTACGTATTCTCTGAGTGAGATGAGGCTGAGGATCTGGGATAGCAAGTTAGATACATACCAAATCTAAGTATCCACAGTCATGGCAAATAGAATTATACTGTATCTTAATTTGTCTCATATGCTGCAATGCTTTGCTGGATTAAGATCATATTTCACTATACTATTTCTGCCCTCTTCAAAGCATACAACTTAAACGGACACTTCCAATTCGTATGGCTTTTTTATGTAGTGCTATAGAGGCAAGATGTAGAGGGTATTCATAAAAAAAATTCTTAAAAAATGAGTGATCCTGTAGCACATTACAGAACAAAAATATATAGACAGTATAATGAGCTTTTGTGGGCAAAACTTCTTCAGATAAGGAGTGGATTGTGCCCACGAAAGCCCATGACACTATATATATTTTTTTTAGTCTCTAAGGCTATGTCTAGACTGCAGGCTTCTTTCGAAAGAGGCTCTTTTGAGAGCCTCTTTCGAAAGAGCCTCTTTCGAAAGATCGCGTCTAGACTGCAGGCGGATCTTTCAAAAGAGAAATCCGCTTTTTCGAAAGAGAGCACCCAGTGAATCTGGATGATCTCTTTCGAAGACGGCCTCTTTACATTGAAGAACGCCTTCCTTCGAAAGAGGAACTTTCGAAGGAAGGCGTTCTTCCTCGTGAAACAAGGTTTACCGCCATCGAAAGAAAAGCCGCGTTCTTTCGAAATAATTTCGAAAGAACGCGGCTTGAGTCTGGATGCAGGGGAAGTTTTTTCGGGAAAAGGCTACTTTTCCCGAAAAAACCCCTGAGTCTGGACACGGCCTAAGGTTATGACTACACTGCACAGTTATTTCAGAATAAACTATTCCAGAATAGTTATTGCAAAATAGCTGATTTCAAAATAGCACGTCTACACTGCAGGGAAGCCTCAAAATTACTTTGATGCAGACTTCCCTAATGTAGACATGCTATCTTGACTTAGCGCTCCAGGAAGAATAACTTAAAATGGCCCTGGTGAGGGGCTATTTCGAAATAGCAGCAGTGGAGCATCTAAACACACCTTATTTCAAAATAGCTATTTTAGAATAGGCATTATTCTTTGTAGAATGAGGTTTACAGAAGTCGGAATAAGCCATCCATTATTTCAAAATAATATAATGACTGTGCAGACACTAGCATAGTTATTTTGGAATAATGGCCATTATTTCAAAATAACTTCACTGTGTAGACACCCTAAGAGTGTGTCTACACGACAGGACTTACCTTGCGTAGCTTATTTTGAAATAGCTTATTTCGAACTAGGGAGCGTCTACATAACACTTATTTCAAAATAGAGTGCTCTTCCTCCAACTTCCCTTACTCCTTGTACAATGAGGGTCACTTCAGTCAGAGTAAGAAGTCCTTCAGCTTGACAGCATTTTGACACTATTTCGAAATATCTGCTTGCTGTCTAGATGCAGTTATTTTGGAATAGCGCTAGTTATCATATATATAGTAGCCCAGTGTCTGTGAGTCTGTAACGCCGAAATGCTGGTCGTTCCCTCTGGGCGGCCCGTGCTCCATGGGGAGTGCGGGGCCCAAATGGCTGCTTGTGCCACTTGCTCCCCCGTGGCGGCCCAGATGAGCGGCGCAGAAATCAGCCAAGTGCCATGGTGGGAGGCAAAGGGGGGCAGGGTGGTGACGTGCGGCGTGACAGTGTCTCCAGGCCCCGCTCCCTGGCCGTGAACATCACCGCCCTGCCCTCCTTCGCCTCCCACCGTAGCGATCGGCTGACTTCTGAGCTGCTTAGCCAGGCTGCCGCGTGGGAGCAAGTGGTGCAAACAACCGTTTGGGCTCCACACCCCCCATGCAGCACGGGGAGTGTGAAGCCCAAATGGCCATTTGGTCTCCACAGTCCCCCAAGTGAGAGGCAGGAGGGGGAAGAAAAGAGAAAGAGAGAGACACAGAGAGAGGCAGGAGGTGGAGGAGAGCTGAGAGAGAGAGCGGGGAGGGCAGTAAGAAGAGGAGAGAGAGAGAGACATGGAGTGAAAGACGGGAGGCTCAGGAGAGAAGACCGACGTGGAGGAGAGACCTGAAAATCCCGTCTTATGACAGGCTAATTGGCTAGTTTTGAAATAGTGTTGCATTGTAGACATACCCTAAGGTGCTACAGGACCACTCGTTGTTTTTTAAGTTTTATTAAGTTACAGATTAACACAGCTACCCTGTGAGGGTATTCATAAACTTGCCCAGGAGCAACTCCTTTGCTTGTATTTTTATTATTTCCTTTTATCCCGGAGCTATGTGTATGTAATCACATGAAAAATATTTCCATCTGTTTATATCTGATATCTTGTCATGTGTTATATAAAGATCAATATCTTCAAAGGTAGCTCATTTCATTCTATTGTCTGCCAGTATATTTTAGTATCTTTAAAATGTTTATATTTCATCTTTACATGAAAATATAACTCTGTTTAGTATGATCCCCCTGTTTTCTGACTTTCATAGAATCATAGAACTGGAAGGTCATGAAGTCCATGTACTCATGGGAAGACAAAGCACCATTTAGACCATGATTGACAAATGTTTGTATTATCTGCTCTCAAACATCTCCAGTGATGGAGAATCCACAGTCTCCTTAAGGCAAATTTACTCCAGTGCTTAAATTAATGTAGTGCCCACATGTATGAGCAGCATAGGGTAGTAGTCAGAAGGCCAGATGATCTCCAACAATCCCTCCTGAGAGTCTCACCATAAGTGAGAGTGAAGTATGGAACTAAATTTACACAACTTTAGAGTTCCCATCAGATGTTCAAAAGAAGAGAGATCACAAGTGAGTATAATATTGGTTAGAACACTGACAACAGGAAGGTTTTTTGTTTTTGTTTTTAATCAGAGGGATTGTCTAGGAACATACATCCCTCTATCTGATACCCCATGCGTCTCTTCCATGTAGGTACTAATGATCCTGTGAGTAAGTTTATTTGATACAGGTCACTGGGGCATATCATCCTGACTCAGGCACTGTTTAGTGCCCTCTGAATCACCTCACAGACTTCTCTAGTCTTAACTAATCTAAATAATTCGGTGCCATTGGCAAATCTTATCATTTTAATATACAGCCCCCTTTATATTCTTCCAGAAGAGGGCCTTATATAGGATCCAGTTGGAGAAAGAAGCAGCATCAGAGCTGGCCCTCAGCATTCCCTTAACCTTTCAGCAGAGTTCTGAAAACATTTTGGCTTCTCCACTTAAGCCAGCGGAAGCAGGCAAATACGTTTATTGTATTATCCTGAGCAAGCACCAAATTAAAAACTCTTATGAAGTAAATGGCAGTTCAGTCTACATGGGTATGTCTAGACTACATGTCTCTGCTGACAGAGGCATGTAAAATAGGCTACCTGACACAGTCAATGAAGCGGGGATTTAAATATCCCTGGCTTCATTAAAATAAAAATGGCTGCCGCGCTGTGCCGGCTCAGCTGATCGTTGGCACAGTGTGTGAGTCAAGACGTGGATCAGTCAACAAGGGAAGCCTTTGTCGACCGCTCCTGTAAACCTCATTTCACAAGGCATAAGGGAGCGGTCGGCAAAGTCTGTCAGCAGAGGCATGTAGTTTAGACATACCCCAGGAGATCTGTGCAGGAAGGCCTAGGTTTAGCTGCATGACTCAGGCTAGAATATTTTAGGGACGCACTTAAAAGACAGTGGAAATGTTTAATGATGTTTCTTCTTCCCAGGACCTAACTCCTGTACAGTATGTGTATTTCAGTAATTAAAGCCCTTTTGGAATTGTAGTGAAAAATTAAAAGAAAAACTTCACAGGTAAAACTTTTGTTAGGGTGTTCCTCACCCCCCCCCCCATCAAAAGTGCAGAGTAAAATGACTTTGACACAGAAATCACAGCCCTGGGAATCCATGAATGCTTGAAGTTAGAACATGCAATTATTGAAAATAATCAATCATTCCTGGAGCTTCTGCTCTGTGTAATTCACCGCCCACCGAGATTTGGTTAGCACCTAATAAATTTGTCATTACAAAAAAGGTAATAAATATAGGGCAGAAACTTGTTGGATAATTCTACCCAGTTAGCAATATTAACATGAAAGTCAAGTGCATTTTTTTTTCTGATTGCTGCACGCCTCCATACTGCACATGTCCAGGGGAGAACTTTAAGGAAGCTCCGGTTGTAAACTAGTCTTCCTGTCAAACGGTATTGAGTCTGGTTCCAATCTACTGCTGCCCATGTAATTCAGGAATAACTCCAATGATGTCAGTAGAATTAATGATGTAAACCTGTGTACGCTGAGGATCAGACTAATTATGTGGCAACACTTTATTAATGGTTTCCTATTATATGGCAGGAACAATGTGGATTGAATTCATGAATCCTCCTCCTTCCCTCTTACAGAGGATAAGTGGGAGACAGAAAATATGCAAGATTTTTGTATCAAGTTCTTTCTCCTCCTGACGGATAAGCAGATTTTTTTTTAAGCTGAGTACTTGTAAGATATTCATAGCTCAGAAATTCAAAGATCAGAAGCAGGCCAAGGCTCCCAAAGAAATGCAGCTCATGTGGAGACCAGTTGCTATGAAGATGGAAGAGTCTGAGGTAGGTCTTCGCTCAGGTGCTCCTGGTTCCTGTGGCATTACCCAAGACTTGTGAAGAGTTGAAACGGTTGGGTTAACAACCCTGTTCCTTCTCTAGAGAGGAAACTACATACAGAATTATGAAGATCTTCCTATCCCCTTCATGTTTCTTTCCTTAGGTAAGAAACAATCTGAGTTTGAGTAAACACTGCAGGATTTGACCCACAGTACTTAAAACATTAAACTTTATCACTTACTCAAAACACTATACTGTAAAACCAATCTCAAGTGTTCATTGGGGGGCATAACTAGATGCTTAGTGAATGTCTAACAAAGACAACAGAGGCTTGTATTTTATAGACATCTACTTTGGGATGGTGTCTTAAGATAATAAGCATCCTGCTGTTTAGAACAGCTACAGAATGAAATGAAGACAAAAATACAGGCTCGCTGGCCGCTCGAAAAGCAGCAGTAAAACAGTTCATTTTTGACATGGAGAAAAGAAAGAAAAATCAATACATGCGAACCAGTGAGATTTAAATCAATTTTGTAATGTGTGACTTATACAAATATTTTTGCTGTCTCAGTAACTTGCTTTTTTATAAAAGAAGGCATAAAAACTCCCATATTTGCTGAGATATGGCTAAAATAATGTAACCGTGGTTAGCCTGTGGAAATTACTATTTCCGGATATCAGAGGCTTTAGGAGGATCCAGAGCAACAACAAAAAGATGTTTATAAGGATATCAACAGTAGTCAGAGTTTTATAACAGTAAATATTTTAAATGAAAATTTTATAAGGGATATAAAATCTTATGTCTAACTTCTGACTAGTAATGATTGGGAGGCTAAATTTTCCTTGGGTGGTAAGTTATCCCATAACTGCTATGGTTTCTTACAACTTACCCTGTAGCAGCAGGCATGAAATGAGGTTTAATAAAGAGAAATGCAAAGTGCTCCACTTAGGAAGGAACAATCAGTTCCATACATACAAGATGGGAAGCGACTGTCTAGGAAGGAGCATGGCGGAAAGGGATCTAGGGGTCATAGTGGACCACAAGTTGAATATGAGTCAACAGTGTGATGCTGTTGCAAAAAAAGCAAATATGATTCTAGGTTGTATCAACAGGTGTGTTGTAAGCAAAACTCGTGAAGTCATTCTGCCGCTCTACTCTGCACTAGTTAGGCCTCAGCTGGAGTACTGTGTCCAGTTCTGGGCGCCACATTTCAAGAAAGATGTGGAGAAATTGGAAAGGGTACAGAGAAGAGCGACAAGAATGATTAAAGGTTTAGAGAACATGACCTATGAAGCCAGGCTTCATGAACTGGGCTTGTTTAGTTTGGAAAAAAGAAGATTAAGGGGGGACATGATAGCGGTTTTCAAATATCTAAAAGGGTGTCACAAGGAGGAAGGCGAAAATTTGTTCCTCTTGGTTTCTGAGGACAGGACAAGGAGTAATGGGCTGAAAGTGCAGCAGGGGGGGTTTAGATTGGACATTAGGAAAAAATTCCTAACTGTCAGGGTGGTCAAATATTGGAATAAATTGCCAAGGGAGGTGGTGGAATCTCCCTCTCTGGAGATATTTAAGAACAGGTTAGATAGACATCTGTCAGGGATGGTGTAGACGGAGCTTGATCCTGCCTTGAGGGCGGGGGGCTGGACTCGATGACCTCTCGAGGTCCCTTCCAGTCCTATTATTCTATGATTCTATGATTCTATGAAATACTATTGGTGACAGGCTACTGGGCTAGATGAACTATAATGCTGGATCAGTGTGGCAGTTCCTATGGTTGCATGCTACCTATAAGCACCTGCGTGTATAGGGTGTCAGGATGCTGCTATTTCAAAAATATATCTTCCCCCCACCCTAAACTTTCTTAGACAATTCAGAAGTCTGCAGTGAGAAAAGACTGGCTTTAATTTGTTCATGCTATGGCTGTATCACTCCTACAACATGAACATCAATCTTCATGGATTAGGACCATGTTATGCCCAATCCAAAGGACAGATGTATGAGTTTAATAAGGAGAAAGAATTCCTCTTATACCACTGCAAGGATTATCCATTCCTTGGATCTCCACACACATAAATAATTGGGGTGGTATGTTTTTACTATTTTCTGAAGCGGATCAGTGGAAATAGGGCAGGGAAAAGGCCTGAATGGGTGAAAATCGTACTAACCGGTATATTTCAGCAAGATTGCAAAGTACAATACTTTGCTGTTTGGATGAATCCATAGAAAATACTGTTCCTCCCAGTTTTTAGGGTAAGGGAAAAAAAGCAGAGACCAAATTTGGTCTTGTAAGTGCACAGTTAATTTCCTAAATTGTTCTATGGATCACTCAGCTATGTTTCACCCTGTACAGAAAGCTTGGGGCAAAGCTGTTATCTAGTCCCTATCCTTGTGCAGTTCAGATTCATATTTGGCTCACCACTTCCATGACAGCTGTGGGTATTTTTCTTCTTCTCACTTGTGTGTAGTCCCTGTCAGCCGGTGGCCAGGGTAGTGTGTGTAGTCTGTGAGCCCTTATTAAACAACTAAGTCTTCAACTGCTAGGACAGGGTCCCTTCGCAGCGGGCAGCTGGGAAGGCTGATGGGTGCCCCAAAGCTTTACACCTGAATCTTTGACTGCTAGGACAAGGTCCCTTCACAGTGGGCAGCCAGGAGAGGCTGACGGGTGCCCCAAGCATCTGCCCCGTGGAGGCGGCAGAACCCCAACGCCCAGCTCTTACTGCATCTATCCCTGACCGGCCAGTTCTTTTAATTGTGTCTGGTTCTGTTACAGCAACAGAAGGAGTCAGGTTAAAGCTTAAACAGTTACAGGTTTATTAGAAAAACGTATAATCAAATGGTTACAATGGCTATTGGTCTACTTCTTAACTGCTAGAAAATACAAGTCTTAAAGTGATTACAAAGGAAAAGGAAGATAGAAATAACGGTACCAAGTGACAGCTTAATCTTAAAAGAGCTCTAATTCTATGCATGCATTAAAACAAAAGGACACATTCAGGTACAATTTTTACCCCCTTCCACGTCTCTCGATTCCAGTGTGTCAGGACAGGATCGGTCACTCAATTCCCCGGGAAAGATGAATACGAGGCTGGACCTCGGGAGGCAATCACCTAACCGAACCAGCAGGTAGATGGTAGATTGACGCTCAGAGTGAGTGTGCTGCTGGGCCCATCTTTATACCCGTGGGGTCACGTATTCTCTTTCTTATCTATGGTGACAAATTGTGCTGGTTGGTCTTTGTGATGCCAGTTCTTACAAGGGAGTTTCAACGTAATTTACATTTGTAAGAGAGAGATAACTAAATTTGGAGTATTGGACATTCTTTACTCAGTGGGAGATTCCTCTCCCAGGACGGTTGTGTGGTTGTATCAATATCAGGGCTAGCCAAGGGAAGTTTCTGCAGCCTCTTGGTCAACGGTTAGCTTGGTCACCCTCTTATCTATGTTTACAGTTGTCCAGGGTCATGATGAGCCAGCGTATCCGGGCCTTCTGTCAAGACATCAAAGACTCTGCTGATTTTATTGCTCTCTGTGCCCTGTGTGCTCTGAGGCATCCTGGAGGGACAAGCAAGATGGATATGACAGGGGGGGCTCTGTCTGGCTACAGTCCCCGACTGCTTTTTCTGTGGGTCAGTGGCAAGAAAGAAAGAAAGAAAGAAAGAAAGAAAGAAAGAAAGAAAGAAAGAAAGAAAGAAAGAAAGAAAGAAAGAAAGAAAGAAAGAAAGAAAGAAAGAAAGAAAGAAAGAAAGAAAGAAAGAAAGAAAGAAATCCCTGTTTAACATGGTGATGACATGACTCTAATACAATCAGTTTTATCTATGGGGAAGTCACCACTGCACTGTTGTCAATGTTGCAACTGATTAACATGTCAAGTCACAATTAAACTAACATAGAAAAACTAAAATAATATTTAAATAATTTTAATTACCTCCTCTTCTATGGTATACAAAAAAACTATTGGCATATATTGTTAGTGGCTGCCTGGTGCCCAGCCATACTTATCAGTAAAATATAGTCTTTCTTCTACATGAATTGACCTTCATCTTTCTCTCTCTTGGAACTTTTGTATGGCTACCACAATAACAATAATCAAGATTAAAATGTAGCCTGAAGTTAGATACTTGATGCAATAGATGATTCTCTAATTCAATTTTAAATTGCTTAATTAATGTTAAATCCAAAATTTTCTGTATGGGTGAACATTAATTTATCCAGAGAAAAATGTTTCATGCTTAATTCAAAAGTTAATTTTTAAAAGATTTTTAATTTAACATTTCCTTTTCCATTTTATGGCACGTTTAACAGGAAGCTGCATCAACAGGCTACAGTTGAGAAAACTCTGCAAGCACAGAGTGGCTGTTTTTATTCCAGGCAGCTATAACAAAAATAAATTGCATAATTCAAAAGTAGGTTTGCATTACTTTACTGTAGATTCTTTATAGCTGCAGAAGTTCAGTGATGGCTAGCAAGCTAGCAAGCCAGCAAGCCAGCAATGAAGGAAGTCCTTGAAGCACTACAGATCTGAGTCATTAACTTGTTAGCAATCTGACACTTACATAGACTGATACAGTTGCCTGGAAGATAAAGGATTTATCCTTAATGGAAAAGCTACTAATCAGAAACGTTGTGTATAAAAACACAAGGTCTGATTCCTGTGTCAAAAATGCTACTTGCAGCAAAGGAGTAAAAGTTGACTTTGGCAGACAGTTGGTAGAAAGAATTCACATTCTAAACAAACATTGTCGGCCAAAATACCCCTAGCATAATTCCCACTGAACTGAAATGATACCAAGAAAGTATATGGTTCATTATGCTCATCACGTCGGAAATGGAGTTAAACGTCAATATTAAAATACTACAATGATGTGGGGACCTGATCCAATTTGCATTGAAATCAGTGGGAAATCTCCCTTCGATAGAGTCTAAAATTAATCTTCACTTCTGTCCATTTGATTAGCAGAGATTTGGGTTCATCAGGACTCCTATGTGGGGAAGTGATCTGACTATGAAAAGAAATTTTGACAATAACAGGATGAAAATAACCCTAGACTAAATTCTCATATTTCTGAAGGCTCGTCTACGGATGCTTGTTTTATTGCTCAGGAAATCAAAACTGATCGTAGAAACATTTTAGTGGGAATAAAGAATTATAAAGTAGAAAGCAGAGGAAGGTAGTAGCCATATTTAATTTGTGCTGTTGCTTTTGTCTTGTTTTCTCCCTTTATTTCATTTTCTGTCTGTTAGCTTCTTAAATGTCCATGTGCATATACCAAGTGTCAGTCTTTGATGCCAATAAACTATAGCTTTAGAGGTGTTGAAAAGGTCAGGTATAATGCTAACTGAAAGAATTGTTTGATTGTTGATAGGAGTTTATCCAAATTCTTTTGGTTAGAAGACATGGAAATTTCTGCAGTGGAAAAGTTTTTCAAATGCACTTTGAAGAAATAAAAAACAATCAAAATCTCTGACCTGTCTCCATGTAATGCTCAATAAACATTTCAGTCCTGTATTCCAAAACTCAGAAAAGTTAGTGTATATGTTTTTCACCATAAAAGAACGAATTCAAACCTTTACATACTATAGTAAGTCCTGCAATTTCATATTTTGAGTTCCTTTAGAACTCTTGGATGAATACCTTTCAGACCTGGTGACTTATTACTCTTCATATATTAAAGATGTTCTAAAAATTTCTTTATTGGTGCCTGAATCTGGGACAGCTCCTCAGATTTATTTCCTAAAAAGAATGGCTCAGGTGTGAGACCCTTCCTCAAAAACTCTTCAGTAAAGACCAATATAAAAATGTATTTAGCCTACATATGGGTGTCTAAAGGATAGCTTACATATGGGTGTCTCCCCCATATCCTTGCGTGCTCCATTAGCACCTTCATTCTCTGGTGGCTCCATTTATTGTCTAGCAGGCTGCCTGCTTTTGATGTACTTAAAATAAATTTGCTGCTAGGTTTTGTGTCTTTTGCTAGTTGCTCTTCAAATTTGTTTTTGACTGCCTAATTATATTTTTACACTTGACTTACCAGAGTTTGTGCTCCCTTCTATTTCCTTGAGTGGGATTTGACTTCCAATTTTTAAAGGAGGCCTTTTTGTCTCTAAGTACCTCTTTTAATCCATTTAGGCTTGGTAAAATTTTTTGATCCTTACAGATTGATTTTTTTCTTTGGGGCACGTATAGATTCAGTTTGAGCCTCTAATATGCTGTTTTTTAATAGTTGCAGTGCAGCTTGCAAACATTTCACTCATTTGGACTGTTCCTTTTATTTAACTAGCTTCCTCATTTTTTGTGCAGATCCTCTTTTGAAGTTCAGTGTTACTCTGGTGAGTTTCTCTCCCCTCCTTCCCCCCACCCTCACCCAAAGACATTACATTTAATAACAATACGTTCCCTAGTTCCAAACAGTTCATCTATATTCACCACCTAGACCAGATCCTGTGTGCAATTTTGGACTAAATCAAGAACTGCCTTTCCTGTTGTGGGTTCCAGTTGCTCTAAGAAGCTATCATTCATGGTGTCTAGTAGTTTATCTTTGCACCCCATACTCAGGTGACAAGCACTCAGTCAAAATGGATATAGCTGGAGTCCCTCATTTTTATTGGGTTTTCTGCATTTGTAGCCTCTAATCTCCCAAAGCATTCCACTGTCACTATCCAAGTCAGGTACTCAGTAATATATTTTTACTGACATATTCTAATTGCTCGAGAATTGAATTTCTATCTATAGAGATTCTAAAGTACAGTTTGATTTACTGAAGATGTTGACTATATTTGACTCTAAATACTATCTTTCACATATAGTTTCCATCCTGATATTACCATGTCCTATTCATTACCATGATTTCAACAAGTTTCTGTGATGCTAATTATGTCAATATCTTCAATTTATACCAGACATTCAAGTTCACTCATCTTAGTCTTTAGACTTCGAACATTTGCAAACAAGCACTTTTAAAAATTGCCAGTATTTAATTTTCTGCTTTCATGTGATATGATGTAATGGGACTCTTTTTCATTTGCCTTTTTTTCCCCCTTCATTTCCTACTTTCTTCACTGGAGTGTATCGAGGATACATTTCTTAGTGTTTGCGAGACACTGTTGACTTCAGTGGAGTAAGATATAAATCAAGAGGACTAAGTGGATAGGAATCTAGTACATAATTTGGACACAGGGCAGATGTCTATTCTTTCCATCTGCTTGTTTCTGTTTTCTAGAGCTGGCCAGAACATATATTTTATTTTTCATTTTGGTGTTAATCATGACTTATCTTCCTTTTTCAGTAGCTCCATTTTACTGTCCTATCAGCCAGTTATGTGCATTGCAACATAAACAATCTGTGAAAAGATACGTGGTTTATAGAAATTTTTAATCCATGCTGCACTTCTGTGATTTATCATGGCTTTTTCACCAGGGGGGTGATTCTGGGATAAGAGAGAAGCAGACACTGCTCCGTCATCAGCACATGGTAGTATATTAAATTCACAAATTAAGGCAGCAACAACAAAAAAGAAAGAAATCCACTTGTTCCTTTCCATATTATTTTGCATGTAAAGCAGTAGTCTGTGGTGCCCATTGAGGCTATGTCTAGACTACAGGCTTCTTACGCAAGAAAATTTTTGCGGAAGATATCTTCTGCAAAATCTTCTTGCGCAAGAAAGCGTCCAGACACTGCAAAAGCGCCTTGAAAAAGCAATGTGTTTTTGTGCAAGAGAGCGTTCAGACTGCATGGACACTGTCTTGAAAGAAAGCACTAATAGCTATTCACAAAACGGCAACCAAGGCACCTGTGCTTTTTTCTGTAGGGTTTTTTGCGCAAAAAGAGGCAGTTCCCTGTCCACATACATCTTTTTGCGCAAGAGCTCTTCCAAAAAAATGAGTTATTCCTCGTAGAAAGAGGAATAACTCTTGTGCAAAAACCCCTCTGTTCTGCGGATTTACTTGTGCAAAAACGCGCTTGAGGTGTGGCTGCTTCGTGAATTTTTGCACAAAAACTACTATTTTTGTGCAAAAACTCTGCAGTCTAGACATAGCTCAAGCGATCAGTGGCACACTGGGCTAGGCAGCATAAAAGCAAATAATTCATTATCTCATAGTGTAGGGGTAGGGCTACACTATCGGGGGGAGGGGTCATAAGAAGGTATGCAAATTGCGCTCGTATTTGCATATCTTCTTCCGATTTTTTTCCAGAAGAGATTTTTCCTGATATTTGGCCCATCTACAAGGGGCCAAATGTCAGAAAAAAAATCCTTCTTTCGGAAGCCCCTGTATAACTCTTTTTACGGGGAACAAGGGGGCTTCTGAAAGGGTTTTATTTCTGACATTTAGCCCCATGTAGATGGGCCAAATATTGGAAAAGCTTTTTCCAGAAAAAGAATCGAAAGAAGATATGCAAATGCAAGCACAATTTGCATACCTTCTTCTGACATCTTCCCTCCCCCCTTCCCCCGTGTAGCCCTACCCTAGGTTTATGATCAGAAGCAACATATGGATGAAACAGACTAATGGAGAGATAATGGGTAGGAGAGAAAAGCAGCCACCTTTTATCTTCAAGTAAATTGAAATGATTAACACAGTAGTAGTCTCCCTTTCAAAAGCACTGCATATGATTCAACCTAATCTTTCCTAGCGATAATTTGACACCTGCTATCAAAACTTGTTTTTCATATAAAATCTAGGTTGAAGTTTTTCCCATCTGCCTATGGGAAATTAAGATTAAAATGTCTTGCCAAATGAGCTACCTTGAGGGGATGACATGCCCATGTATTTGAGAATGTTTTTGAGCAAAATATTTTGAAGCAACCATTTCTTTCTGAATACTGTACGTAGAAATTGTAGGGAAACATATATATCAGATTTCTCCTTTAGTAGCTTCCTTGTAACCCCAATGGCCAGGGAATTTAGAACTGTATAGGGTAGGTGTGCATGTGTGTAAGACAGAAGTATGCATATTTTTCAGCTTCAGGCAAAAGAAGTAATTAAGACTAAGAACTATCCAAGGATGACTTTAGCTTAAGCTTACTTTTTTTTAATCTTACAGTCATCTTGCTAAATGTACTAATTTTTCATAAAATTTGGCATGGTATGAGCTTGATTCGTGTGGCAGAGCTCAAATGGAATGAAATGTACTAAAGGCATCTGAGATAAAAAATAATATTTTTTTGCTCTTAAATTGTTCGACATTTCATTACAAAGCTAATTTTAAACCCACAATGGAAATGTTTGTTTAGCTGCATGCATGCGCGCACACAATTTGATACTGTAAAAGTCACCTTGCTCCCCACCCTTGTGAACACACAAAGGGTATGTCTACACTACAAAGTTAATTCGAACTAACGGACGTTAGTTCGAATGAACTTTGATAGGCGCTACACTAGCGCTCCGCTAGTTCGAACTTAATTCGAACTAGCGGAGCGCTTAGTTCGAACTAGATAAACCTCATTCTATGAGGACTAAGCCTAGTTCGAACTTACTAGTTCGAATTAAGGGCTGTGTAGCCCCTTAATTTGAACTAGTGGGAGGCTAGCCATCCCCAGCTTTACCTGGTGGCCACTCTGGCCAACACCAGGGAAACTCTATTGCCCCCCTCCCAGCCCCGGACCCCTTAAAGGGGCACGGGCTGGCTACGATGCCCGTGCCAGGTGCAAGCCTGCCAGCACCCAGCCAGCAGACCCTGCACCTGGCACGGCTCGAGCCAGCCACCCGATGCCCCCCAGCCCTCCCCCTCTTCCCGGGACCAGGCTGGTGGCTCCCGGGAACTTGCCCAGGACCGCAAGAGGCGGGCACCCGCCTGGTCCAGTGCAGACATCGTGGACCTCGTCCACGACCTCCGCACTAGGCACAGGAAAGCAGCTGTCTAGGGCAGGAGAGCTGCCAGCCTGGCCACCCAGGAGCAGGTGTGCATGAAAATCAAGGTGGTCCACTGAGACCCCCGACCCTGAGCCCTGAGCTTACAATGGCCGTACTGGGTCAGACCAAGGGTCCATCTAGCCCAGTAGCCCGTCTGCCGACAGCGGCCAACCCTAGGGACCCTGGAGGGGATGGACCAAAGACAGTGACCAAGCCATTTGTCTCGTGCCATCCCTCTCCAGCCTTCCACAAACTTCGGGCAGGGACACCACTCCTACCCCCTGGCTAATACCACTCCATGGACCCAACCTCCATGAATTGATCTCACTTCTCTTTAAACTCTGTTCTAGTTCTAGCCTTCACAGCCTCCTGCAGCAAGGAGTTCCACAGGTTGACTATTTGCTTTGTGAAGAAGAACTTTCTGTTATTAGTTTGAAGCCTGCTACCCATTCCTTTCCTTTGGTGTCCTCTAGTCCTTCTATTATGGGAACTAATGAAGAACTTTTCTGTATGCACCCTCTCCACACCACTCATGCTTTTATAGACCTCTATCATATCCCCCCTCCATCTCCTCTTTTCTAAGCTGAAAAGTCCCAGTCTCTTTAGCCTCTCTTCATATGGGACCTGTTCCAAACCCCTGATCATTTTAGTTGCCCTCCCCTCTCCCACCTCCTTTTCCCAGTCTCCCCGAGTTTTGTTCAATAAAGAGAGTTTCTATTTTTGAACACACTTGTCCTTTATTTTGTACATTAGGAAGGGGGCTAGGGAGGGGTAAGTGGAAGGAGGTGAGGGAGGAATGGTGTACGAGCCCCCAATGGGGAGAACTGGGCTGTCTCTGCAGGCATCTGGGGGTGGAAGCTCTCCTGCAGCCCCCCAATTACCCCCTCTCCCCATATGGCAGCCTGCGGCAAGTGCAGCCGGTCTGATGGCCGAGTGGTGTGATGTGCCCAGTGTGGGTAGTCCGGGAAATCCAAGCCAGGACTGCTTTGCAAGCGGGGCCCCCCTGAGAACTGTCTGTCCAGGGTGGGGGTCGGGTCCCTTTAAGCACAGCCCTCGGCTAGCCTGAGACAGCAGCTCCACGCTCTAAGTCCTCATCTGATGCCCTGCCGGCACTGCTTCCAGCCATCCTTAACCCCGGTTCAGGGTCCACTCTGTGGACATGCTAGTTCAAATTAGCAAAACGCTAATTCAAACTAGTTTTTTAGTCTGGATGCGTTTGTTCGAATTAGCTTAGTTCGAATTAGCGCTGTAGTGTAGACACACCCAAATATTTAATTGCTGAATAAGGATGTTGTGAAACTTTCGGTCACCTTGTCAGCATAGTTGGGCTCTGATTTAAAGATATTTCAGCTTATGCAGATACTTGATTGCATGTACAATTAGGATACTAAAATGAATGTCTCCTTTTTAATCAACTGTCACACAATGGGGAAGACTTAATTGATAAGAAAAAGAAGGGATGGACACAAATAAACTCTCTTTGTTTCAAAGAAAGCCTACACTTTGACCATGAATACACATTCAGGGCCCAATGTCAGACATGAATATTTCACCCCTCTGCTGTAGTTTATTTTAATAAAACCTTCTCTGCTAGCTAACCTTAAAAAGGTTTTAATAAAACCTTCTCTACATTCCATAGTAGAGAATTTGCCCAAGATGTTCTATAGATATGTGCTTTTATGACTTCTTCTTAGCCAGTGTGGTGAAAGGCTTGGTACATCTTATTGGAGAAGAACCTTCAGTTTTGGGGTGAATCCATTCCATTTCTCAGCAGTTTGTCCTGAATTTGGTATTCTCAGTTGTAGATATATGTGTGATAGACTCAGTGTAGGAGTTTTCTACAAAATATTTTCTAAGCTTTGAAAAGCTTTGGTATTGATCAACTCACACCTCTGCATCCAGTATGAAACAAGAGCAGAAACCTGTTTCAAAAGCATCATCTGATTGTTATTATTAATTATTTATTATTATTATTATTTATTTTAATGATATGTGGCACTTCCTATAGACAATGTGCAGTAAAACATCAGTGTAATGAAAAACGTCATTTCAAAAGAGTTCTAAGTATTAGATTTAATTGAATGTGTCCTTCAACCTAGTTTCCATAGTGTTTTACAATTTACACTGTTTTGGAATTCCAAAATATGTCTGAATACAAATAATGCAAGTAGAACCTTTGAATAGCTTGACTATTTTTAATTAACAGCTGGGAGCCACTGATTCTTCTATTAGACAATGAGGATTGATTAGTCTTTCATTACTAGCTCACTGTAATGGAGCAGCTTAATGGAGTAAAAAGGACATCCCAGCTGTATTATGAATTTGTGTTTTCTGAAGAGACTTTAGAGAACCCCAAAACAATGAACTGTTCAGGAAAATTAATCTCAGGCAGGAAATCAAGTTGAGCATGTACAGTGGTTGAATTTTTTGTCCCATTATCTATACCATTCTTAATGGTCCCTAACATTCTTTTGCCTTTTTTGACTTCACCTCCACATTCAGCAAATGTTTTCAGGAACTGCCTGTGATGCTTCCAAAATCTCTTTCTTGAGTGGTAACAGCTAATTTAGATTCCATTATTTTGTATGTACAGTTTGGATTGTTTTCTAATGTGCATTATTTTATATTTATCAACACTGAATTTCATCTAAGATTTTTTTTTATCCAACCACCAAGTTTTATGAGAGCCCTTTAACTTCTCGCAGTCTGCTTTCGATGTAACTATCTTAAGTAACTGTGTATCATCTGGAAACTTTGCCTCCTCAGTTTGCACTCATAGGCTATGTCTACACTACGAACTTTTTGTGGAAGAGGCAATGCAAACGAAGTGCTCATTAGCATTTTCTCACACTTCATTTGCATAGTCTCTTCTGATTCTTTTTGCGCAAGAGGCTTTTGTGCAAAAACAAGCAGCGTGGATGTGTCCGTTTTGCGCAAAACCTCCTTTTTGTGCCAAATCCTTATGCCTCTAAAGGGCAAAAAGGGGGTTTTACACAAAATGGAAGGATCTAAACGCAAAAAGATTTAAATACAAATAGGTGCTTTAAAAATCAGCAGCTTATCCTAAATGTTGTTGAATTATTTCTAGCTCTGCCTCTTCGCCTTCATATTCTGCTGGATAGTAAAATATGAAGAACTTCTTGCAGGAAGTTCTTGAAATCTCCCCTCTAATAGTCTCTCACCAGATCTTTAGACTGCCTTTCTTGTGCTATTTTGGCTGTTCTGCTTCTGGTCCCAGTCACAAAATGTGTATCTCAGTAAGGGAATTCTGGCTACGATACCTACTCTATCTCCAGTTAAAAACAGCGAGATGTAATATCAAATGGTATTAGCTGTTGTAGCAGAGAGAGTCTGAGGTGAGAGGCCTCAGGCCCGAGCAGCTAAAGTAGTAGTCAGGCCCTGCTGATATAAAGCAAAGTTAGCAACAGTCAGGCTATGAGCAAAGTCAGGTCCTGTTATAAAACATGCCTGGCTTGCAAATTCACACAACCTGGCAAGAACAGGGCTGGTACTTCAAAAATAAATATTCCTAAAAGTATTGGACACATGCAAACTCATTCAGGAAGGGTGCTACCAAAATATCCTTATACCAAGCATGGTACTAACACACTCCCCAAAAATAATAGGATCTTGTTGATCCCTCCTAAAAATAAGGTCAGGCTGACAGCATGATGGAGAGAGACATTTTGATTGAACCAATGTGTACAAGGTAAAGGGTGATAACTAGTTGCATTAGAGGGACAATTTGTCATTTGCTTGTAGCGGGGTAGAAAGAGGGATCTCAGATGGGGTCTGTTTATCCAGCCGGGGTGATGAATATGTGCCTTTGGTACAAACCAAGTTGGGTGGGTTTATTGGGATATTTGATCAGTTTGCTGGGCCACCTATCTCTAAGTGGCACAGCAGACAGGAAGAGCATGCAGCTGCAGCTAACAACTATCTACAGCTAAAAATCCACATGGTCGGAGCAGTTCTTCTAAAAAAGATGAGCATAGGCTGCAGCTCCCCTGGGCTCCTGGCCATCCGGGGTCCCAGCAGCCCCTGTCTGGGGGGGGGGGAGGGGTGTCCCAGTGGCAGGGGCTGCTCCAGGAGTAACCCCTGTCCGTGGTCAGCCCCATCTGTTATGAATAAGGGCCACTTCCAGAGCAGCCCCTACCCATGGTCAGTCCAGGCCGCCGTGAACAGGGGCTGCAGGACCCAGCATGAGCTAGGACTGAGCAGTCCTAGCCCGTGCTGTTCCGGGACCACTGTGCCTCTGCAATTTAAATGTAGTAAGAGCCCTGGGCTCTTACTGCATTTAAAATGCAGAAGTGTAGCAGTCCTGGAGCGAGCCCCCCCCCGTATCGACTAATTGTGTAATCAATACAAATTGTATCTACTACATGATTAGCAAAACATCCATTCCTTAACATGCTTAGCTGGAGCTTTGCTCTCAGTGTCAGCTGGGTGAGGAGTGGACAGGGCCATGCTGACTTTGCACCCTCACTGTTAAAAATATTTCCATGCCATTGAAGATGAGGCATTTAAAACAGCCACACAAAAAAATCTGTTTTTGCAAAATCCTGGAGGAATGCTACCAAATTACATCTAACTGTTCTGTGAGGGCATGGACAGAGTCCTTCTTGTCCTTGTAAATAGTGTTAAATATTAAGAACTTACATTATCTCACTGTCTTACAAAAGCACAGATGCAGCACATAAAAGCTCATTTCTATATAAGACTATTGCATTGCAATGCAAACTTGATGTCCATCAAAGGTTCAGTGTGTCATACATGCGAGAACTGAATGTACTAGGTGTGACTGGGTGAGATATCTTTGACAGCAGCTATGATTTGGTTTTGGCAGGTAGATATCTCTTTATTCTTTGAAGGGTAGAAATATGTCAGCATTTAAGAAGGAAACATATTGTTTAAGGACAAAAAAATCTTTTTGCAAGTCTGCATATACTAAAACTGTCACTTCTGAAATGAACTGTCGTCTAGAATATGGGTGATGACTTGTCACCTCATCAGTTTGCTCTTCTGCCCTTTCATTATTTTCCTCTTCAGGCATGCCTTGCAATAGGAATGATGCACTGTCAGCTCCTCAGTTGTTCAGGTAGAGGCCCTAAAGAATCAAACACGGATTCCCATATCCAAGGAAAATGATTCCGACAAATCTGTATTTCAGACATACGCATTTTGGAATCCTCTGCTTCCTTGCACAGAGTATTTCTCCTGGGCTATGTCTAGACTGCAAGCCTCTTTCGAAAGAGGCTCTTTCGAAAGATACTTTCGAAAGAGGCTCTTTCGAAAGAGAGCGTCTAGACTGCACGCGGAATTTCAAAAAAGCAAGCCGCTTTTTCGAAAGAAAGCACCCAGTGAGTCTGGATGCTCTCTTTCTAAAAAGCCTGTTTGCTGTCAAGAATGCCTTCTTTCGAAAGAGCACTTTCGAAAGAAGGCGTTCTTCCTCGTGGAATTAGGTTTACCACCGTCGAAAGAAAAGCTGCATTCTTTCAATTTAATTTCGAAAGAACGCGGCTGCAGTCTAGACGCAGGTGAATTTTTTTCGAAAAAAGGCTACTTTTTTCGAAAAAAACCCTGAGTCTGGACACAGCCTTAGTCTCATTTTTCATTACCCCACCCTGGGACATATTACTGAAGATTCTCATGTTCCCTTATGGGCAATTTCATTAAGGTATCCTTTCTAATTTAGCTATCAGAGGCAAATTTATTTGTTTAATCCATTAATGTGTTTCAGGTTCATCTGCATTCCTGTCTCAGGGACACTGGTCGTTAAATAAACTTTTGCACTAAGATGAGATCTTAATTTGGTTGTGTATGTGTTTTGTTTCTTAAATGAAGGGGGAGAAGACAAATACTAGTCAGATAAATTTTGCAAACTTTGTGATGTTCTAATAATTTTTAAAAGTAAAATCTGCACATGAAGGGTAGGAATTGAATATCTCCCAGTATAACTTTTTCAGACCTTCAGGAATTCTCAGACTGTATTAATTAGAGGGAACTTCTGGGTATATGAAGAATTTTTGGACTATTTCTTAATTTAAAAGAACCAATTCACCTACTCCTAGTTTCATCTTATGCCATTACCCGTAACAAAATCAATTGCATTTTATGGGGCCTTCCACCCAGGCTATGTCTAGACTGCAGGCTTCTTTCGAAAGAGGCTCTTTCGAAAGCATCTTTCGAAAGAGCCTCTTTCGAAAGATCGCGTCTAGACTGCAGGCGGATCTTTCGAAAGAGCAATCCGCTTTTTCGAAAGAGAGCACCCAGCGAGTCTGGATGCTCTCTTTTGAAGAAGCCCTATTTACATTGAAGAACGCCTTCTTTCAAAAGAGGAACTTTCGAAAGAAGGCGTTCTTCCTCGTGAAACGAGGTTTACCGCCATCGAAAGAAAAGCCACGTTCTTTCGAAATAATTTCGAAAGAACGCTGCTTGAGTCTAGACGCAGGGGAAGTTTTTTCGGGAAAAGGCTACTTTTCCCGAAAAAAACCCTGAGTCTGGACACAGCCCCACTGTGCCAGTTCTTATGCTCCGGGTCCTCCCTGAATTTTTTGCTGCAACTGGATTTCCAGACAGCATCAGCTAATACAAATGTTTTATTTCTGTCTGATGGCCTTGGATCACAAGCAACTTCCATTTTGAGGCTGACTTGGCTGCTATGATACATTCAATGGCTCGTACCAGACAATGACACACACAACTCAATACAAGTTCCTTTTGTTTCAAAATGCAAAATAAGCACCAGAGGTTGATGGCAGGACCTCATTCCTGTGCACTATACGTTACACTGGCTGACCATCAAATACCAGATTAGCCTCAACATTCTGGTTATAATCTTGAGAAGTCCTCAGTGGTTTGTTTTGTCTTGCTGCAAATATGACCTACCAGTTACCCTTTGTAGTAGTTTAAAAATTTGTTATATTAAAAAAGATACTAGTGAAAGTAAGAGCTTTTTCATGGCTGATCTATGACTTAGAAAAGTCTTTCAAGAAGAGATCAAGACCATACATTTCATCTCCTTTGATGTTAAATACACCCATCTCTTCGCTTTTAATTACCAACAATAATAAAAATAGTTAATTTAAAAGATCACTAATATTATTTCCCTCATTCAAAGTAGAAAAGGGAGAAAACTAAAGACCAGCATGAATTAGACTACATAATACACCATATGGTTTAGTAGTAAATTGCTCTCACACAGCAATGATTGGCATGATATAAATATTGTTGTAGGGTACCTATTTTATTTGGTGCCATTTTAAGTAGCTTGACGGGTCTTTGGAATATCAGATAAACTAATGATTTAATATTTGTGGAATTATAGCAACAAACACTAAAGCTTAAGAATATTTTATTTTGGGGGAAGGCTGGTAAACAGTAGACTGAGAATCAAAATTTTCATAATTCATCATGAATATACATTATAGTGATGAATTATATCCAAAAATCGGAGACAGACTCATTTTCACTTACAGAAAAAACAATTCTAGAAACATTTCCCAATTGATCTCAGTTGAAATTTCTAAATTTGACATGTTATTCCAGTATGATAATTCTGAATCTAAACTTACTCAGACCATATAAAGAGTCGGTATTAACAATAGCAGTTAGTAATCAATTACACAATAAACCTGCACATATAGTTGCTGCACTGTGAACTTTATTCAATGTCATTTTAATTGAAGCCTGTCCATTTAGATAAGTCATAACCAACATTTACAAATTAGCTAGCAGTACTTAGATTATATGAAAGGTTACTCTGACTCTAATTTGTGTCTGTGTAAAGTGAAAGTCATTAGGTTTCTTTTTTCCTCCTGGCTAAAGAGTTGCTGCTCTTAGAATAGACATAATTAAAGATGCAAGCAATATATTTGGAATGATTCACAGCTTAGTTATAAAATGTTTTTGCTGGATGAAAGTGATTCTCCAACTCAAAAAAGGTAGAAAACTATGAAACATGTCAGTAAAAAATGATTAACAATAAATCATTTTAATTAACAGAGCCTGTATGCCAATAACAATGGAGTGATTCATGTAAGAAAATATTTTATCTCTATAAAAGAATGCATAGCAAAAAGCTTAATTAAATATTGTGGTTAAATAAAGGTGCATGAAGGAAGCCCAATGTTCATAAATTTTAAGGCTAGAAGGGACAATTATGATCATTGGCTTTGTTGTCCTATATAACACAGGCTTCCCCACAATTCCTACAACATAACTTTAAAAAAAATCCAATACTAACTTAAAAATTGTCAGTGATGGAGAATCCACCACAACCCCTGATAAATGTTTCCAATGGCTGCTCACTTTAATTCAGACTGGATATAAGGTGTACATTTTTGCCTAGTTTCAATTTCCAGCCATTAGATTGTGTTTCACAATTCTCTGGTAGATTAAAGAGCTCTTTATTAAAAATAATAGGTATTCCATCTGTAAAAAAGTCACCCCTTAACCTTCTCTTTAAGCTAAATAGACAGAGATCTTTGAATCTATCCTTAGAAAGCACATTTTGTGATCTTTTAATCATTCTTGTGGCTCTTCTCTGAACACCCTACAATTTATCCACATCTTTCTTGAATACTGGGCGCCAGAACTATATATAGTATTCCAGTGGTTGACCCAGTGAGGCAAAATAACTTCTCTATTTCTATTCAAGAACCCCCTATTTGTAGTGGTTCAGCACAGAACTCCAATAAATTCAGGATTCACTGATGGGATGACCTGACAGATCTTCTGCTCCATCATTGAGATAAATGTTCATCTGCTTGCATTTTCATATACCCCCTCAGTATAGCATGCCAGCTCTGCAGAGGTAGCTAGCATAATAGTCTTCACGAGAGTCCCCAAAGACCACAGACTCAAATAAGATACTAAGGCACCTGAGTCAGATTTATTGTCAAAGGAAGTACATTAATAGTTGTTGGTGGCCAGATGGTCTCCGAGCTCCTACATATTTGTACCTGGGACAATGGACACAGCTCAGTTGATTGTAAGGATTTCACTATCAGCCCGTAGGCCGGCCAAAGAATTAAGTTGAGGTACCCCAATAATTATAAACAGAAATGAACAATCAATTATACACACTGTACGTATCATCTTACACACTAATAACACCTTTGGTACTTCTCCTTGTACTTTCCTCCAAAGCATTCATTACCCCTTGTTATGCTTTTCCTCTTGTTGTTTCCAAGTATTTTATTGTGTACTCAGCTGGTAGTCCCTGTACTGTCCTGATGTAATGTATTGACTTACTTCATGTGCTTTTAGCAGTACTAGTGGTTCTAGTGCCCAGAAACACTGACTTGCAGGCAAACATCTGCTTTTGACACGGCCTGTCTATTACTGATAGTATAACTCTTGCTTACTTTGGTTCAAGCACCAGGCCCATGCTTCAGGTGCTTGCTTTCTCCTATACTATTTATGCATCATTGCCTCTTACCCACAGCATCACACTGGGAGCTCATGTTCGGCTAGTTGTCCACCACGACCCATACATTTTTTTCAGAGACACTGCTTCCTAGATAGTCCACCCTTATTTTATAAGTATGGCCTGCATTCTTTATTTCTAGATATATTCATTTGTATTTATCTGTCTTAAAACATTAGTTTCACTAAGTTTACTAAGCAATTCAGATAGGACAATTGCTCACTGATTGTGTTATTGCTTCCCCAATTTTTATGTTGTCTGCATAGTCTGTGATAATATTTTATACAATAGGGCCAATCACCAATCCCTGCAGGTTTCTACAGGAAACAGATCCTCTCAATGACTATTCTTCATTTAGGTTTATTTGGAGACCTATCAGTTAGCCAGTTTTTAATCCATTTAATGTGGGCTATGCTAATGTTACATCCTTCTAATTATGTCCTCAAAATTTCATATAGTACCAAGTCAAATGCCTTGCAGAAATCTAAAGATGTTACATCAACAATATGGCTGTTATCAACCAAAAAAGTTGCTCCCTTTGTGAGGTGTGCGCTTACTCAGCACTTTGGAAAACTAGACCACTTATTTCTACCTATATATTATTTAAGGGTACATCTAGACTACATGCCTCTGCCGACAGAGGAATGTAAAATAGGCTACCCGACATAGTCAATGAAGTGGGGATTTAAATATCCCTGGCTTCATTAAAATAAAAATGGCTACCGCGCTGTGCCGGCTCAGCTGATCATCAGCACAGCGCGTGAGTCAAGACGTGGATCGGTCAACAAGGGAAGTCTTTGTCAACCGTTCCTGTAAACCTTATTTCACGAGAAATAAGAGAGTGGTCGACAAAGTCTTCCCTTGTCAACCGATCCGCGTCTTGACTCGTACGCTGTGCTGACAATCAGCTGAGCCGACACAGTGCAGTGGCCATTTGTATTTTAATGAAGCTGGGGATATTTAAATCCCCGCTTCACTGACTATGTCAGGTAGCCTATTTTGCATACCTCTATTGTCAGAGGCATGTAGTCTTGACGTACCCTAAGTTACTAACGTTAAACATTCCTTTTGGAAACTGTTGATCTATCTTTCCTTTCCTTTTCTATTGCAGTGATCATTACTTAAAAGATGAATATTAGCAACAGTTTCCATACTGGAGAGAGAATTTTGCCACCTAACAAAATACAGGTTTAGTCCACTAATCAGGTACTCACTTGGCCTTCCCAACATCTGACCAAGGTTAAAGAAAAGTTACTCAGAGCCATTTCCAACATCTTTCCTATTTGGTTTTCAGAACAAATCTTAATGCATTTAAGACTAAATGTTAATTCGATTAAGCTTTCTCATGGCAGCAACTAGAAGAAGGAAGAGAAGGAGGCCAAAAAGAAAAAAGAAAAAAGAGAGGAGGTTGAGGAAAAAACAAAATAAGTTGTGTTTTGTCTTCTGGGAAGGCAAAAGTGAAAGAATTGAACTAGGCTATGTGTTGTGCATAACAAATCCAGCACTCCAAACCTACAGTGATGTGTGAAAGATGTATAGACACAACTCACAATTTATTCAATTATACTGGTGCATAAAAAATGTAGAATTGTGGGAGCTTCCTGAGGCTTCAAAGACATGAGACATTCCTTATAAATGAGCAATTTCTTTATCTCTTAATATCTTGCCTTTGAATTCTCCTTTCCCCCAAAGAAGAGTTGGCTAGAGTGAACTAGAATAAGTTATAGCTGAGTGAGAGAATTTTAACATATCAGTACATCAAAGGCAATTTCAAGTGCTGAAGAAAAATTGTGTTTCAGAAGTAGAGAGGGAAAAATGGAAAAAAAAGTGTACATGCCTTAGATATGCAAATAAGCTCCTGGCACCTTAACATACCAGTGGCCTTGCAGAGTATTTCCTGTTGTTGGTTGGCTTCCAGCGATACACAAAGGTTTGGTGTAGTAAAAAAAAAGGGAGGAGGGCAGAACCCCTAGTCCATTCCAGCCAAACAAAGGGAAATTTTAAAGGATCCAAGCCTTTAACAATCTGAATATATTAGAATGAAACTGTAACACTATCCATGATTTATTAAGTAGCTTAAAAAAGGTACAAAACTGTAGAAATGAAATTGTTACTCATTCCCCATTCCTATCCTCAGAGTGGTCCATAATTCTGGGAGCTCCGGTTTTGCATCTCACAACTTTAGGCAGCTTGGTGTTGATTTTCAATAATGTTAAATGCCAAAAACTCCAGCTGAACCCACAGAGTTTTGGGTGTTCAGCTTCTCTGAAAACTTGGATCCAAAGTTGAGTACCTAAACTTGAGCAAGATCCTAATTGCCTCAAGTGACCTCTGACAGGTCACTCTTCCCTTCATATTACTCCTACCTGCCATGTGTAACTTTCAACTTATTGTTCAAACCCTGTCAGTTTCAAACAGGGGCTAAAGCATTAGAAGGTCTCATTTCCTAGGATTCTAAATTTCAATTTTCCAAAATTGAAAAGCTGCTCCTCAACAGGAGCTTGAGTTAATGCTTTAGTCAGACTTGAACAGAGTTGGTCCCTCTAACATGTACCATTACTCACCCCACTTCCAACACACATGAATCTGAGAAATGAAGTTATAAAAATTCTAATACTATGGCTTTCTATTTACGCCACTATACCGTCTATAGTAAGAAAGTGACTGATGCAAGGTTTTTGTTGTTTCCTTAATTAATTGTATTATTCATAGACTTGCGTATTTTCTTTCAAAGCTTCCAGGTGCTTATCATAGCTGTTAACTCATTTGTGCAGTTTTCTCAGCTTGTTTATGCTAGTGACTCACATTTTATTTTGAAAGATGCCAGCACGATTTTGTTTCTCTTGCCCTCTGTAAAGTACACATTTTGTAAGATCTTTGGGTTGTCTTCCATCTTGTCTGGAAAAAAGCACTAGTTGTCTAATGACTTGTTGTTTTCATAATAAGAGAAAGAAAAGAAAATTCCACAATATTAGTACTATCATACATATATTTCTGAAGAGAAGCAAATTCTCTGGGCAAATACTCTGTGTGTATGCATGCACAGGTCATTACACATAGCAATTATATACTACATATGGAGAAAGCTACATTAGTCCAGCTTTAAAGAACTTAAAAACTAGTTTTCATTCACAGTATGAGGGATACCTTTTCCATTACTGATTTTTTTATTAATGAGATTATGCTTGTTTTGTTCCTAGAATAAAATTTACATTTGTAATATTCATATTAATGAAAGATAATGAATGATTTCCACTGTCTTGCATTTATCCTTGTATTAGTTTTCTTCTACATCTTCCTTCCTTTACCCATTTATTTTCTGTAACACACACTTAAATATGCTAGAATGTCTTGACCGTTCACCTATTCTGCAGGGTATAATGTTGTATACAAATGTTATACATTTTGGTTTTGTGTGTGGCTGATCTGCTTCTACCTTTCCTTTATGTTTTCTAGTTATGAAGCTAATAGAAAAATATGGGTTGTTAGCATCCTTCTAATATATGGTCTATCAAGTCTGATATCCCACTTCCAGGTGTGGCCTGCTGTATACCTGCTACAGAGGAAGTCAAAAGCTTGAGGTAATGCACCTGGCCAATAGTATATAAATAGGCATTTGGGAATGGCCAAACTCTTAAATAACTGAACATTAAGAAGGTCAAAATGGTCAGATTTATAATATCTTCATATTGTGTAGAATATATGAGGCTTTCCAGTCCTCATTCCACAAACTGCAGTGACAATGAGTAATGACTAGGAAATATTACGAATTCATTCTCATGATAATTGTAATGAGAACAGTGAATGGTACAACAACTCTAATCCATCTTCCTGTAAAACTGTAATCTGATTATGTTGTGGTACTACTCAAAGATGCCTTAGGTATGTAGATAGAGGCCGTTATGTTAAATGAGAATAGATAATAAAAGACTATATGTAAATCACATTTTTTTTCTAGGAAACTAAACCTATAGGGAAAACAAAAACTCTTTAGTTAGCTCAAAACCTCAAAAACCTGTTTTTCTTCAACATGGCATGTTCTAGCTTTATTAAAAAAACTGTAAATATCCCCTCTAAATCATGCCTGATGAATAACAAGAGGAGAACTAAACATGAGTAATTCATATAATTCAGCTGTCCTATAGGTGTGATTAAGGTATAAGGTTGTGTTGAATTAGTAAACCGAAGAAACCAGTTTGGAAAAATATATTTCCCCATAGCAAGGCCTGTACAGAGTCTGTGTGTGGAATGCTGCCTCTTAGTACACCCAGACGAGGCACTGATAACACTATCCTTCCCCCTCCAAAAAAACAATAGCCCAAAAAACCCAAAATAAAAGGATCTTCTCGGGCTACCCTTTTATCCAATACCCAATACTCGTGGGCTGTGTCTAGACTGGCAAGTTTTTCCTCAAAAGCAGATGCCGCTTGAATTTCCACAAGAACACTGACTTCCTACCATCTGAAATCAGTGCTTCTTGCGGAAATACTATGCTGCTCCCGTTTGGGCAAAAGTCCTTTTGCGCAAAAAGGGCCAGTGTAGACAGCTCAGATTTGTTTTGCGCAAAAATGCCCCCATCGCGAAAATGGCGATCGGGGCTTTTTTGCGGAAAAGCGCGTCTAGATTGGCACGGATGCTTTTCTGCAAAAAGTGCTTTTGCGGAAAAGCATCCGTGCCAATCTAGACGCGCTTTTCCACAAATGTTTTTATCAGAAAACTTTTCCATTAAAAGCATTTGAGGAAAATCATGCCAGTCTAGACGTTGCCATGTAGAGTGCTTTTATAGATCTCTCCTCTGTTTGATTCAGAGGAGGGATATGAATCACTCTCAGGTGAGTGCTGTACTGACTCACTCTGTCTCAGGAATGTATACAACATGGACCAGCAACCCACACCAAAAGAGCAGTAGCCTAGTTGAAGTACTTACAGGAGGAGAGATCTGAGTTCAAGTCTCAGAATGGTTTCAAACATGAGTCACCCACATCCCAGGCAAGTGGCTTAACCAGTGGGCTAGATGCTTACAAAGAAGGATATTGCCCTTCACTCCTGAAGCTGGTCCTGGAAAACCTATCTGTTCAAATTCACCAGTAGTATTATCTGAACAAAGCAGATTTTTTCAGCAAATAAACTTCATACAGAAACCTTCTCCCAGCTCTAAGCCGACCCTCCAAGGTTCTTTGCTGGAATCTTCCCCAGTCTCTAGGCATAGGCCTTTTCTCCCACAGTAGCCTCTTTTTCTCTTACCATCATCTTATTTTAGGGATAGCCACAGGAGACAACCCCATTGCATTAGATAACACTAACTATTTAGCGAAATCGTCTGACTCCTTCCCAGCTAGTTTTGATAACTGAACTTAGTCATTTGCGCTTTACAGAAAGGGGATGCGTCTTTACTGTGAGTTGTGAATGTTTGGAGATACTGTTCAGGGTGGTCACAAGGGGGTATATAGTGATATAAGAGTCCAGTGAACAGGAAATATCTGCCTTCCCTGCCCTACCCAGGGCACAAGCAATGTAAGAGAGATTTTGGTATGATGGTTGAACCAAATAAACGTTTAATACATTTCAGATTCTGCAATAAAAAATATCAATTTCTTACTTTTGACCTGAATTCACAAAAGGTTTTAGTCGATCCCAGATTGTATATTTCAATGGAAAATGTGTGTGCGCGTGAAACATTTCACCCCACACTAGTCTTGGTACTCTGTAATCTCTGCAGTGCCTAGTTAGTCAGGATCAACTGGGAAGCCCAGGAATGGCTGATTTCTCTCAGGCATGACTTAGCCTGACTCTTCGTAAAGCACTAGCCAGTTTTTTGAAGATCCAGTAGAAAGAGGTAGGAAAGTTAAGATTGTGTTATTTTGTACAAATTTCACAACTGATTTGCTTCCGTTTTACAGGAAATTGTTTTCCTTAGAAATGTAAGCACTTTGTTCTAGTAAAAGGAATGGGAGAACATTTATTACAAAAGGAAACATTTCTCAGAGAGTACCTCTACCTTTGTGGGTCACAACTGAAAATACCAAATTCAGGACAAACTGCTGAGAAATAGAGGGGATTCATCCCAAAACTGAAGGTTATTCTCCTATGAAATGTACCAAGCTTGCTACAAAAGCAAACTTCTGTTTCACCACACTGGCTAAGAAGTCATAAAAGCAGTTTCCTTAGCTATTCCAGTCTTTGCATCACCCCCAACACACTGGATTTAAAGACGAGTATTTTAGTATCTAAAATCTAAAGGTTTATTTATAAAAAAGGAAGAAAAAAAGGTGAATTAAAAAAACTGGGTTAGAGGAATCAAGTACATACAATAAAGGAAAAGTTCTTGGTTCAGGTTGTAGCAATGATAGACTAAATTGCTGATTTGATAAACTGGAAATCACTGGAAGGTCCTCAATTGTTGGGTTAGAATGCCTCTACTAGTATAAATCCATAATCTGGATCAGGAAAGAGGCAAAAAGGAGATATTTCCAGGGCCTTTTAGATCTTCCTCCTTGTGGAAGGAAATGCACTCTTTCAAATGAAGTTCTCAGTGTGCTAGTGGAACATTGCAGGTAAAAAGATGGGAATTTGGAGTCACGTGGGCAAGTCACCTGACCTATTTTACTTCATTATAGCAGGAAGCCACACTTGAGATGGAACATCGATAGGGAAGACCATTCAAAATTGGTGGGCACCTGCCATGGTGCATTGTGAGTTAAGTGTCCTTTTGATAGAGCACTCAGTTTGCATAGTCCCCCCAAGATGGGCTGTTAACTGTCATGTGGTTGTTATCCCATGGACAAACATTTGAAATTCCGGTTACAGCCAATAACCGGAAACTTATAACTTCAAAGACAAAAATGACACCCGCATACAAATAGTACAGTCATTCTGCAAAACAACATTCCCATAGACATTTTACATGCCACATGTTGTACAAGATTCGTATGATTTGTTGAAAATATTTAAAAGTGGCTGCAACAATGATCAATATGGGCATTTGAATCAGATAATGTGACAGATGGGGGAAATAAAAACACTGTTGTGGGTCCTAGTCTATCTATGATAGACTGCCTTAAGGAAAGCCCATTTCAGACCACATGATGGTAGTTAACCATCGAAATGGCTAGCTGGTAGGTAACTATAGCTTTGCATCAGGTCCAGATGCTCCAAGTTCAGTTGGAGGGGGCTGTTTCTAAGGAACAGAGCTTCTGGAAGAGGATTGGTCCCTCATGTGCTCTCTCAATAGATGGCAGGAAGGATTAATTATTATCAAGTGTCCTGGAATTGTGCAAAATTTGAATACCAGGAGGGTAAGCCTACTGAATTAGGCTCAGAAAGACACTGAGTAACTCCTGAACTTAGAGGAGTTAGCATCTGCAAATTCTCAAAGGAAGAGTGGAGTTGAGAGTCCAAAGAGTTAATGATTAAGGGGGGAATCAATGTTGGTCTAAGTATTGTGGTCTGGAAATTAATAATTGCAAGAGCCAAGAGGCCCAAAAGGGAGCGCTGAGCCTGCAGATGACACTGCCGCATGGGGAGGATGATGCCTGCCATCCCACTGCATGCACCTATAAATAGAAATTTTTTTAAAAAAAATTAAGGGCCTGACTTTCATCTGAGTCAACCAGCTCTGTTTGCTAGGAGTGTTTTGTACTCATAAATGGCTAGCCTTCCATTCTGTGCCCGTTTTCCCAACCCTCAACTTATCTTTATTAAGCTGGCTATTTTATTAGCCCTATGTATTTGCAAGTACAATAATTACAGCTAAATATTCTTTGCACTGCAATTCACGTAGGTGCGGGGCCAAAATTTTAGAACCTACAGATCGTCTCTGAAATGAAGCTCTCAGTGTAAAAATTCTAAACTAGCTTTTCATGAATTCAGCAAAACTACTATTTCCTCCAGGATCTGTCCCCCTTCTCTGACTTCTCCCCTCCTTCTTTCTAATAGAGGGGCAAAAATGAATGTAATTTGAAATAATTACACAACAATACTTTTTTTTTCTTTCCAGTGAATCTCTCTTTCTCAGCATGTTTTGGCCAACATACTATCAGAGCAAGGATCTGCCTAATGGAAAGTTTTGCACTTGGATTAAAGGTATCGGCAAATGTATCATGTTTCAGCACATCTCTGATAGAACCAGATCACAGATATAATATGTCAGATCAAGCAGACTGGTACTTAAAGAAACTCAAGAGCTGTATTTTGTTAACAAAATATAAATTAAAAAAATGTCCAAGGGGGTCAGAGATTCATGCACTTCCTTGTGTTAAATATTACCTTCTTCTGCATGTACAGTAGACTTCCGATAATCCGGAACCTTTGAGACCTAGGTAGTGCCGGATTATTGGGTATGCCGGTCTACCAGGAGGTTCTATAAACTGGTTATATTTATACACTGTATACGGTATATACTGTTTATAAAGTGTTCTTAACCCTTTTTATTGTACATACTGTATACAGTATACTGTAATGTTTTTGTTTTTTAACCCTTGTCGCTTGGTTCAGCTGCTGCCGCTGCTGCCTTATGACTCATTTTTTGCCGCAGCTCACTCTCTAGGCTCTTGCCATTTTGATGCCAGACTATCGGGAGAGCCGGACTATTGAAGTTTTACTGTAGTTTTGGATGCCGGACTATTGAAGTTTTACTGTAGTTCCACTGATTTCAATGGGGTTTCACAAGGACTACAGATAATCCATGAGAATGAAGGTATCATAATCTGTCCTAAAGGATTAGCTATCCAAAATATTTTCTTTCAAATAAATAATGGCTTATGGTTTCCTCTGACAAAAGAAAGCAATTTTCTATAGTAATAAAACTTAGTCCAGTCTTAATTGTTGATGAAGACAATGGAAAAGAAAAAAAAGGTTAAATGCAGATAGGACATGGTCATGCTATCAACATGAATCAACATGAATCTTAAAGAGAATATATTTTTGAACAGATACAGTTCACATTTAAATTAGTTTGAAGGCCAGCTCATTCCTTTATAAACACATTCTCATTGTGGAATCTTATGTCAATATATCTTTCTATAGCTAATTCTCATAGCATATACAACTTCAAGTTTCAGAATTTTGTCAGGGTTCTGTGAAATAAATTTCAGTGATCCTTCAGATGAATGACTCAGAATATGTATTGAAAAGAATGTTTACCAGTTTGGCATTTTACAAATTCATTTTGTTTGACAATTACAAAATCTGCTTACTGAAGAAGTATAATATTTTCATAGCTACATAAAAAGCTAGGATAAATAGGAAGTAGAAAGCAGATGATGGTTAGTTACATTTTGTAGACAAGGAATGTTTGTCACTTGTGTAAGAAAGACTCCATGACAATTTATATTTTCTGTCTTTCTAGAGCTGTCTATATTCAGCTAATGTTTTCTGTGTTCCAAGAGTTATGTACAGGTTTCTAATGAGTGATAACATGCAGAATCAATTGAGTGCTCACTGAAGTTCAGTAGAAATGTCCCACTTACTACAGCGGGTGCTGGAGTAGGCACTTTTGTTTTAGGCCACAAGGCAGTTCCTACTTGACAATGGCACCACATCTATTGACGACATAAGAAAGTAATTTTCCATGAAAATAACAGATTTCCACTAGCATGATACTGGATTAACTCATGCGAATCATGCCCATGTTCTGCAGAGATGGACTCTTGCTAATTACATGGAGTTCTGGAGCATTTGCTTTTGCGGAAAAACTTGCCAGTCTAGATGCAGCCCTACTGTGGGATCCTCCCCTACCAGGGAACACCAATCTTCTACCACTAACAGTCATCTAGACTCTGTCTCATGGGCAAACTGCAGTATGAAATCACCACTCATCATGGAAAGGGGGTGGGGAATCTGTTGCCTTTTCCTTTGCTGGCTGCCTCCCTGCAGTCCTAGTACTCTCAGGCCTTGAAAGCAAAGCCTAAGCCTGGGAGTTTGCCTGGCCTGAGCTGAGCTCCCTAGCTGTCTGCCTTTCCCTAGCTTTTTTCTGCTTCAGGTACCCTCTATAGACTACCAGCAGCCAGGTTTTTCCTGCTCTACAGCTGGAGCCCAAAAGTCTTCTCCTCTGCTCCAGGAGCCCCTATTTATACAACCCCAGCTGAGCCTTAATTGGCTGCTTCCTGCCACAGCTGGGAGCTCCACAATCTTAGCCCCTTCCCAGGGCTGGGTTTAAAGCTTGTTCCACTTAGAGCAGGGTGATTGCCCTGCTACAATGCCATTAAAGACTGCGGTGAAATCTTGACCCTCCTGCAATCAATTTTGCAATGAGTTTTGCCATTGACTTCAATGAGACCAAGATTCCTCCTTAGAAATTTAACACATGCAATAGCCACATTTATTGTGATCATTGTAGAGGTTGTCATTTTAACAATAAGGTGGTAAAAGCAATCTTTGTGGTGCAACAAACAGCCCATTTCTAATGGCACTCTTAGGCACCAAAAGTAATATTTGTATCTGCCTGCCAACCTGGATTCCATACCTTCCAAGATTCTGGAGGTGTTTAAAATTGAGGTCTTATTTTAATAGAACAAGGGTTTAAGCAGTGACTGGTGTACTTCAGATAACCAAGATCTGTTTAAAGCATGTTGGCAGAAACAATTTTACAGTGGTTCTCTTACAGTGTCAGTGATTTTGGTAAACTATCTGCATTGGAAATGTTGGTATATGTCAGGTGCCTGTCTCCGGCAAGTGGCACCTGTGAATAAAGGGTGTGATCCAGCATGCACTGAAATAACAAGGAATCTTCCAATTGACTCAATTGGGCATAGAATTGGCACAATTGGAATCACACCTACACAAGACTGAGATATATAGTGGCTATATATGTGTGCTGCTGTAGCAACAATTATTTCTGTTTAACGTTTACTTTACAAACTATTTCATTTTTAAGGGTCATTTGTATTCTCCCAAAGTCCTTTTTCTAGTAAATGCAAAAAGTATTCTCTGCCAGGCTTACATAAAAGAAAAAAACACCTTGTAATGTTTACAGATGAACTTTTAATATGACTGCTCTTGTAAGCAACAATAATTTGTGTTCAGTTGTAGAATAAAACTACTTGATACATTGAATGGAAAGTAGTTCATAAAGCACTGACTTGTATTGAATTAGTCACCTCCCTAAGTCATGGGTGTTGATTATTGAATTTTTAAAAAGAGCTTTATTGATTTATTAAGGAGAAAACGTACTTAAAAGGTGCCCCAGCAGTGTAATTCTGTTCATTATGAAACACCAAATAGCTAAAGGACACTAAATGGTATCTGAATAAAGAGATCTATTTTTAACAAATCAGTTTTGGACTATTTTGTCTAGTAAATCTATGTTTTCAATCTATGGAAAGGTAATTGAAAACCAAGCCTCGAATAAGTATGCCAACTATTCTTAAATTTCTCCTAGTTTGGAGCTCTCTAGAAATGTCGTGACACTTATAAAAGAGGTCAGAGTGTTACAAATAACATTGCGGGATGGATTGGAGGCATGGCCGACAACTGAGGCTCCTTCACTAATAAGCATTGAGCATGTGGAAATGTGGGTCAGCACAATTCTGTACAAACGTCATCCTGGGAAAATCCTAAAAAGTTCTTGCAATTAACAAGTACATTAATGTGCTGAAATGGTATTTTCAGTTTCTGTAAACTGTGTATTACTGTAAACTGTCTGTTACTGGAATAAATTCTATTCGTTTCTTCATAATCAATAAATATAAATTGATTAGATGGAGAGAGCGCGCCTAGAAGCATAAAGTTGCAGAAAAAGTAGAACAGTGTTTGAGGAAACATTGAATCCTGTTAAAAACTTGCTACATTTGAAATTTCTGGATAGATTTTAAAAATTACTGAGTTGTTGCTGCCTTTTTTAAGGCTTTATGACTGGGGAAAGCGTTTAAGTGAATACTCAATCTCCTAGCAAAACAATTCACAATACGTAATTAAGGAAGTAGCACACAGGGAAAATAACTCATCAAGTAGCAAGAAATAACTCATCAAATGGGTATGTTATGCACAACATTTTAAGAAGCACAGATGAACATCAAAGATGTACTGTAATTAAATGGTGAAGTGAGGAAACCATTTTAAAGAGAGAGCCTAGACTAGAGGGCTGTGTCTACATTGGCACCCCTTTCCGGAAAAGGGATGCTAATGAAACACTTCAGAATTGCAAATGCCGCGGGGGAATAAGGGATCTTCTGGAAAAGGCTTTATTTTCCGCAAGATCCCGTCTAGACTGGCGCTTTTCTCCGGCAAAACCCCGAGCCAGAAAAAAGCGGCAGCCATGTTCATGCAAATGCCGCGGGGGATATTTAAATCCCCCGCGGCATTTGCAATTCCGAAGTGTCTCATTAGCATCCATTTTACGGAAAAGGGTGCCAGTGTAGACACAGCCTATGAGTTTTCTTGACAAAAAATATGCTAATGCGGGACATTTTCTTTTCGCGCAAAACCCCCTTTTCCTCAAGATCCTTATGCCCCAAAAAAGGAGGTTTACAGATTGTGAAGAAAAAGGGGGTGGTTGTGCAAAAAATGTGGGGCGGGTCTTTCTGCTTCTCAATCAGGGGCCATGTCAAAGAGCCGTTTTTGATTTTTTGATTCTCACTTGAGTGCAGCCCTTTACTGATTTTTCTGTGGGTCAGCAGCCCCCAATCCAAAAAAGGTTCCCCACCCCGGCATTAGAGCAGGGAGACAGTTGAATAGACATATGCTAAAGATGAAATCCTCCTTCATGGAAGTAAATGACAAAACTCTCATTGACTTAAATGAAGCCAGAATTTTACCTATCTACTATAAATCTGAGAATATGTCTGTGTATCTGTCTATCTATTTGTTCAAGAATTCCTCCTAACTGGTAAGAATTAGTACCCCCTAATTTTAGTATACAGCTACCTCTTATCATTACTTAAAGCAAGGGAAGGGTTAGGTTGTGCCAGGACAATAGGATGTGCCTGGAATGGGATTGCTTCTTATAAAACAACATACAGAAAAGAGACAACATTACCAAGTAGGAGCTGGCTGGAAGTGTGCTTCCCCCCATACCTCTCCTCCCTGCCCCCCTGTCCAGGACTGCCCAATTCTTGAGCCTCCCATGCTCCTAGGTACTCTTTAGGAAAGGCGAGGGAGCTGAATCCTCTCTCTCCCATTGATACAGGAACATTGCTGGCTATTCCCCTTCATCAGTGAGTGAATGGAAAGTACACAGCTTGCTGCATTCCTCACTTTGGCTAGGGAATGCAGGGGGCAGATGAACCTGGACCTGCCCCAGCCAGGGGACATGCACCACTTCCCTAGCTGTGCCCACTAGAGCGGAAGTGGCCATGGATACATGCTTCTAACCTGGCCCCAAGCTGCTGCAGTGAGAGAGGGCTGGGGTAGTGTTGTGGTTGGAAAACCGGAAGACCATTGTATTTCAAGGAGTTAGTGACTCTTCCCAGTTCTCATGTGTGCAAACTAGTAAACAGGCTTTGGCCTGCTGTTAGCAAGGAAAATTCCCAGCTAGCTAGCTAGTTTGATAGAAAGCCGTGCCTCAGCGTGGCTGAGCTCACCTCATCGTTTAAATAAGCTTCGGGGTAAACAAATCTGTCCTTGGGAACCTTCTCACAGAGGTTCCCAAGGTGTTTGGGTTTTTTTCCTCTGCACATAGTTAGTTGCTGCTTCTAGAATGTTTTGAATAGGATATATATTGTTTAATGTTGCCAACGCCCTTTGGACTTCCCAGAGGACCTGGAACTGTACAGAGTTGCCTTTTGGACCTGGCCCAGGAGTCCATCCTTTGCTGAGTCGGAATCCCCAGCAAGCCAAAGTGATGTTGTCAGCCTTCTCTTACCTTTTCTTTTCATATCACCTGTAATATCTAATAAACCTTGCATTTATTCCCATTAAGTGATTTGTGTCTTCTTGGTTACCCTCTGAACTTGAGAGCAGGGTCTGGCAGGCCCAGCCACTGACATAAAACAGGTAGGCTATCTCCCTAGCGCAGCCTGCATACCCAGCCCCTCCTTCCCAGCCCCTCCTCACATCAATGATTTAAAGGAAGCATGTACATTTTTATTTTATTTTCCCAAAAATAAAAGTTAATTGTGTTAAGGATCTGAGCAATACTGGGTAAATCTTCTAGTAATCTCTCATACAGAAAAAAAAGCAGCAGTCTGTATAGAAGCACAGACATTCAGACTGAAACCAACATAGGAGATGAAATAAAACATGATTTTTAGTGCAAAAAAGAGTGCCCCATAACATGAATATAGCTTATAAGCTATATAGTAATAATAATTATCAGACGTTACAGCAGCTATATATGGACTATTTCTACTGTCAAACCTGGAATTTGAAGTTCATTTTTTTCCATATCTGACAATATTCAAATGCAATTTTTGTTAAGGAAAACTTCATTCTTACCAACTCCTGAATAAATATCTCACTACAGTGTTTATTTGTTTTTTGTTTCTTTTGTTTTTTGCTGACTAGTTGGAAAAAATGCTAAGGGTCAGATTCTTAATACACTTAGGCTACGTCTACACTGGCATGATTTTGCTCAAATACTTTTAACGGAAGAGTTTTTACATTAAGGCTACGTCTACACTGGCCCCTTTTCCGGAAGGGGCATGTAAATTTCACTAGTCGTCGTAGGGAAATCCGCGGGGGATTTAAATATCCCCCGCGGCATTTAAATAAAAATGTCCGCCGTTTTTTTCCGGCTTTTAAAAAAGCCGAAAAAGAGCATCTAGACTGGCCCCGATCCTCCGGAAAAAACGCCCTTTTCCGGAGGGTCTTATTCCCTACGACGACTAGTGAAATTTACATGCCCCTTCCGGAAAAGGGGCCAGTGTAGACGTAGCCTAAAAGTATTTGCGCAAGAGAGCGTCTATACTGGCATGTGCCTTTGCGCAAAAGATTTGCTTTTCACGCAAAAGCATCCATGCCAGTGTAGATGCTCTCTTGAGCAAGAAAGCTCCGATGGCCATTTTAGCCATCGGGCTTTCTTGCGCAAGAAAGTGATGTTACCAGTCTACACTGGCCTCTTGCACAAAAACACTTGCGCAAGAGGACTTATCCCTGAGCGAGAACGTCAGAGTATTTGTGCAAGAAGCACTGATTTTGTACATTACAATGTCAGTGTTCTTGAGCAAATACTCACGGCCAGTGTAGACAGGTGGCAAAATTTTGCGCAAAAGTGACTGCTTTTGCGCAAAATCTTGCCAATGTAGACACAGCCTTATTCAGGTTAATTACCTTTCCCTCCTTCCCGTTACATGAAATACCACTGATTTATATCCCAAATAAAATACAAGCCAATGTCTGAAAATAGTCTTTTAAATTAATATACAGTCTTTTAAAGAAATATATAAACTCTACAGGAATATGCAATGATAAGAAGGGCATTTCACAGTTCTGTGGACTTTCATTGGCTAACAAATTCTCCCCTGCTGGAAACAGAGAATATAGAAAACCTATGAAGCCCAGGCTGTTAAAATGCTAAAGTATGTTGTAGAATAGGAGTCTTCAAACAAACACCAGTAAATATGACAAACTGATTGGCTCCTATTCACCTAGAATGGTGGCCTTTAATCTCAATGTTGCCATGAATTCTTTTGTGCCAATACAAAGCAGTATATTCACTTAGTTTCCTTAGCCTTTAAAAAAGAGGCAAAATGAGAAGTGAATGGTTTCAGAGCTTCCATTGTAGTTATTGCTGTAGTCAATATATGGGATTGCTCTGTCAGTCACTACTTTCAAAGCCCTTTACAGATTCTATTTACTTTCTTCTCTTTCAAAGAGGAAAAGAAAGCCTGTGTGACAGAACAGTTAACTATCTTTTTAAAACCATTTGGATAAGGCATCAGAAAACCTCCAGGTTAATGTGAGCAAAGAAGCTCAGAAAAAAAAAAGAAAGGAAAATGCAGTTTGACACCATAGACTGTTTGTTCTTCTATTTACATTTACAGAATCACTTGAAGACAGCTCCTGCCATTTGTAATAAGTAATTTTGACATAACTTGAAATGGAGACATGCAACTAGTATCCTGAGTGCAGTGGTACGATTTAACATAACCCTTCATTAGTACGCCAGTCTGCTTAATTAAAATCTTCTTTTTTTCTTCCACAAGCCTCACCCCCATTTTCCTATGAGAAAAATTTTTGTACACTTAAAACACCTGTTTAATTCAGTGAATATTTGGGTCCCCTAAAGGCTATAAGGTTTGAATTATTTGATAACTATCCAGAAATGCCTATCTACTTGCCTTCTCAGACTATGTCTACACTACATTGTTCGGCATAGCTTTTTTTGCTTCTTTTTTCAGAAAAGGCTTTCCTGACATTCAGCCCATCTACACTGGGTCAAATATCAGACCCCCCCCCTCCCCCCTTGGAACATCCCTACTTCCTCGTAAAACACAGTTTACAGGAATGCTGAAAAAACGTGTCTGCTCTTCCAAAAAAAATTCAGAAAGCAGACACGTTCACCAAAAAAACTCTGTAGTATAGACATAGCCTCAGTTTCTCTTTGGCAATTGTAAGGAAGTTAGGGCCTTGCTGACTACCAGAAATACTTGAAGTCATTGGGAACTTGTAAAAAAATCAGGCTCTTAGTCTCTTACCACCAACTGTTATGAAAGAAAGTCCTGAACACAGATCCAAATAACACAAGATATAATGGCACAATTCCACTGAATTCACCAGAACTACCCATATTGACACAATCTGAGAATCTGCTCTGAGTTTTTGTCTGTCTCAATTTCCCAGGGTTTATGAGTATGGTCCTTTTATTGGACTTTCATCAGTGAGAGGGACAAGCTTTTCAGCTTAGAAAGAGGTCTTCTTCACTTCCTAAATCCAACATTTGTTTCAGGAACCAGGCAGGCTTCCTGGGTTACAGCTTCTGTCCCCTACAGCAAGCATTAAGTGGTCCTTTTCCCCTACCTGCTAGTGCATGGCTTTGTTTACTTATACATTTAAGTGTACTTCCATTGGTTTTGGTCCCACCTTGCTCAATTTTCATTGGCAATACACCCAAGGAGGCAAAACAACTGTCATTCACATAGGATAGGTTGGGCTTATGCACTGGTTACTAAGATCACATTTCCAGCACATATCCAAAATTCCTTGTATGCCACTCATGTGTACTTCAATATTGATAACCAGCATGCTACTAGCTGTATAGCATACATGACACTTGTAGATTCATATTGAGACATAAGCAAGTGTGAAGCCAGCTGTGAGTCATGGTACAGAGTGCCCTCTACAAATTAACATTGATGGGTTCCCTGGGTCACAACCAGAAATCAGAGAGTTTGAAGAGTTGGGCTAGATTCAATGCAGCCTCTTGCACTGAGCAGTGCAGGGGTTTTAATGAAGTCCCGCGTGTTCAGTTTAATCTGCCAGAGGCTTCACTCTTTGCTAATGAAACAGCCTTCAACAAATGCAAATTCCTTACACATTTCTCATTTCATCATCCCTACCCATGAAAATTGCCTCTTGAAGAAGACATTTTAAAAGTTTCCTTTTTGTGATGCTTTATATAGTATTTTGTTTTGTCACATTATTGGACAGATAAAAGCGAACAACAAATTTAGTCACCTGCAAACATATTAAAAACAAACAAACAAAATATTGGAATCAGACCTTCATCTGAAGCAAAGTGATGTAGCTCCATGAAAAGGCCCTTTAATCTAAAAAAAAGTACCTATTTGATTTTTCTCATAATTTTAGAAATAACATTATTTCCCAATGAGTTTTATTTCTTAAAAAAGGACAGAATACGTTTGTTTTTTTCTCCTTAGAGACAAGAGATCAAAATGAGGACCCAGAATTGCCACGTGACATTATGGAAAAGATTACATATGGAGCCTCTTTGATATTAATTTAAAAGCAGATATTGTAATTCTCTCTTGGAAAAAATCCTGTGTCAATGGAAGTAGATTGAAAATTCCTCCTGTAATTATGTTTGTGGTAAAGCTGTTTCTTATTCTTTCTGTTTCCTTGTAAATTACCTCTGAGGTACACTACTTTGAAAGAAGCAAAAGGAGATCGACATTATATCTAATACAATATTACATCTACTTTCAAAAGAGCCAGACACACTTTAACAGGGTCAGCCCACAACATTTTGGCACCTGAGGTGTGGAGCTCAAATAACATCCTCGTGCCTCCTCACTTGGGCCAAAACTTTGAAAGGTCTCAATTCTGCCTTCTTCCTGTTCTACTCCTCTCAGGGCACTCCACCAACTCTGTGCATCTAGAGCAGAGAGAATACATATGCACCAGCAGCAGACACAATTTTCTACACTCTGGATCCCAGTGGCACCCCTCCTCCCCAGTCTGGCACCTGAGGCGGACGCCTCAATTTCCTCATGGTAAGGCCAGCCCTGCACTTCAGGCATTTTCCTATGGTTTATTCAGATTCGACCTCCTTATTTCTCCTCTTTGAGAACAAAGATGACTTAAGTCCATTTTTTACATTAAGGATTTATCTTAAAAGATGCAGCAGCTCTAAAAGCTTCCTCAGTGAGAAACAGTAGACCTTTGTTAGACCACACGCGACCACAAAATCCTAGCTGTTGGAAAGAGGTTCAATTTAGTTTACTCCATTGTATTCTGACGTGACTTTTATTTTCTTCCTTTTGGTTTTTTTTCCTTCTCTTGCTATGAAAGCACACGTGAAAGATGATAGGGAAGTGTCTGTTTCTTCAAGATGAGTCACGCTGCATTACCAACAAATTCTAATGATTTGACTTATTTACTAGACAGTAGTAGAAAAGGGGAAAAAATGACAGCATGTCACAGACAATGCTGGCTAAGTTGTTTAAGTCATCTGTAGGCATGTTCGCATTTAGCTCATTATTAATTTCCTGTCAGGAAATCACTGCCCTAAACCTTCTCTTTAATTCAGACATAAGTCATTCTAAACTCTCATATAGACAGCTGCTTGAACTCAAGACTTTTGTCTCATTACGAAGCCTAGATGCTTTCAGGCAGAGGACTGTTCTAGGCACTTAATATTTTGAAACAAAATGTACTGTATAATTAATTGAGTATGAAATGTGTTGTTCATTGCCGAATTAGTTTATCTTTTCAAGAGTTTGCTGGCTGTATGCAATCAATCATTCATATTTCACAACTGCTGTAGGTTTATGAATTTTCACTTTTGATACAATTGAGTTTCAACTGTGTAGCAAAATGAATACAAAACACTATCTGGAGGCAAACTGAGCAAAACCCCTCCTGTTTTATCTGGTAAAATAAAATATTAGGTCATTAATCATCCCCCTCATCACTTCTCATTTTTTCAGGCATATAATTTGTATTCAAGCCATGTGGGGGATACTGGCAGAGAACAAATAAATTTGAACTGACAAAGCAGGAAATATGTCCTAATTACTAGAGTAGCTGAAGAGGGTTCTCTAAAACACAGGCAAAGACCCTCCCCCCCAAAAAAAGATTTGTTTTAAATTATTTTGTGTGCTAGACAAAACGTTATTGTTATGTTAACAGTCGATGCAAACTGATTTCAAAAGACACGTCATTTTAAACATCTTTGTGACCATAGACACAGAATGTCTGCTCGTTAAAATGTAATAGACAGTCTGAGGTCAGTTATTCAAAGCTTCCAAATATTTGGATGCTTCTCAAGACCTTATTTGAGTTTGTCATCAGTTACCATTTGCTGGTTGGACTAGATCAGTAAGGCAGTGAGAATACACCTTCAGTGCTTCACTATTACTTTACTGGACGCTCATTTACACTCTATAGAAAGATACAGATTGACTTTACTCTTCTCTGACTATTTATTTTTTAGGAGGTGACAGAACGCTCAGTCTATGTTTACGCTACAGAGTTAAAAGCCTCATTTACATCCACACTGCAATCATGTTCCTTTGAAAACAAAATCGAAAGAACAGAGGGGTTTTTCTGACATTGGAAAACCTCTTTGTACAAGGAAGGAGCCTTTTTCAGAAAGAGCTCTTTAGAAAAAGACATCTGTGGATGCCTTTTGGAATTCTTTTGAAAGAGGAGGGAGTTCTCTGAAAGAAGAGGAAAGAGCACAAGTGCCTTGGTGACTACTCCGTCCATAGTAATCACAGCTTAAATGCGAGATAGCGTCCATTCAGTGTGGACGCTATGGCTGTGTCCAGACTCAGGGGTTTTTTCGGGAAAAGTAGCCTTTTCCCGAAAAAACTTCCCCTGCGTCCAGACTCAAGCCGCGTTCTTTCGAAATTATTTCGAAAGAACGCGGCTTTTCTTTCGATGGCGGTAAACCTCGTTTCACGAGGAAGAACGCCTTCTTTCGAAAGTTCCTCTTTCGAAAGAAGGCGTTCTTCAATGTAAATAGGGCTTCCTCGAAAGAGAGCATCCAGACTCGCTGGGTGCTCTCTTTCGAAAAAGCGGATTGCTCTTTCGAAAGATCCGCCTGCAGTCTAGACGCGATCTTTCGAAAGAGGCTCTTTCGAAAGATGCTTTCGAAAGAGCCTCTTTCGAAAGAAGCCTGCAGTCTAGACATAGCCTATATTTTGAAAAATCAGATCGCTTTTTCAATGCACTTTTGCTGTGTGGATGTTCTCTTTCAAAAACATTTTTTTGGAAGATCTCTTCTGGAAAAGCTTCTTCCTAAAGAAGCCTGCGGTCTAGACCTACTCCCACATTCTGAGGGATTTCAAAATTATGCAGTTGCTGGGAGGGTGGTTCTTTCACTTGCTGCTTTTCTCTGTGGGCCCACAAAAGAAAGAAATATATGAATAAATATTTCATGTCAGCCAGAAAGTTAGAGCAAGATTTATTTCATGGATCATGCCCCTCCTCTCAGGTTCCCCCACCTGCATTAGGATTTCTAGTGCACAGTTGAAACTGAATAAGGTGCCAATAACATATGCCTGAGCTAAGGATGTGGACATGTAACTGAGTACACTGTTAACTGATGTGCCTGGGCTCATCAGCTAGCCTTCACAGTTATAGGCAAGCTTCCGGTATGTGCAGGAAAACAGCTTAAAAGCTGGCTCTGTGAGTGCACTGACTCTCAGGGGGATGCCTGACCCAAGCGTAACCGTGTTACCATGGAACTTTATCTGATTAAATACATTTTAACATGCCTAGTCTGAGCTGTTTCCTCTTCCCCTTCATTCAGAAATCCCTCTTAATGCATGAAGCTTGTGATTCCATACTAGGAAGAGGAGGCTCACTATTTTGGAACATCCATACGGCTGTACTACATGATGTTCAAGTTAGTTCCACATAACTCCTTTTTTTTTTTTGTAGTTGTGCCAGGTACATGACATCCAACATATTAAAATACCCACAGAATGCATGCTACTGAACCATTTATAATGCCAGAACTACCACTTTATATTAGAATTCTTTATCAGAAATTCTTAACAGGATGCAAAAGTGTGCAACCTCTTGGAAATGATGGTTACATGTCTTTTGGACAAACGGTTTTGTGTGTTTATTGTGAATGATAACCCTTAGGACAAGCTGAGGAATAAATAACACTGTTGTCCTGTTCTACCAGCTGTTATAATGATACCCTACCTACATAGCAAGGACTTCTTGCTGCTGAATTTCTGCCATTTTGATGATAACTGTCGATGTCCGGTTCTTTGGTCCATTTGAGAATAGGGCCCCTACAGCGCTACAGAAACCAAGAACTTTGAGTTCTAAAACCTCAAACCTTTAATCATATTTCAAATGCTGGAGTAGAAATTTGGAATGATTGTCACTATGAATTTACTCACATCATCGAGTCTGGCAGTCTCAGAAATGATTTTCACAGTCATTCTAGCTCTGTACCTGAAGGATTTAAGTAAAAAGATGGTGTCTTTAAGGTAATGATAATACAGGACATAAGAAAGAACCAGTTTTTATTGTTGCCATTATGTAATCATATAGATGGCTATGTTTAACTCAGTGGAGAAGCTACTTAGACTTTTTTCTACTGGATAATGGCTCAAAACCAGGCAACTAATGGGGCTGCTTATTGCACCCCAAATCACCTAGAGCATTTATTGATAGGATGCTACATTACCAGTACATGTTTAGAGTAATAGACACTTTTATAGTTTTGGGATTTAAGTGAAACTCTGGCAGACTCTTAACACTGCCTTGCTGTGGACAATAATACTAGAAAATCCCTGCTTTCTGTTTCAGATTTGTATTTATTATATCCCTCTTTGTTTCTTTTTTAATCTGCCAGTCCCCTCTGGACACACCCAACAATACTGACTAACTTTTTGATATTCATCCATTGTTAATTATATTTTGTAAATATTCTCATTCTCAGTACATACACAGTTGGCTTTGTGGGGGGAAGTGAGTGTACATTCTCAATAAAGTACATTTCATGCTAGGAGAAAAAAGTAACCTGCCAGCCAATAATGGTGGTTGAGATGAGTGAATCATTCCCACCAAACAGTTGAATGAATTCAGCTTCTTTACTGCTCCCAGAATATCCTTTAGCAGATTATCATTTTCTTGAACAATGACATTGTACAAAAATGTCCAAAAGCAATGAAACACTTTCATATTCAAATTTCCCATCCCCCCATCTTTTCAATGAAAACATAAAACGTCTGTATAATTAATATTTTTTGTTTGTTTTCATTAGCTGAAACATTTTCAGTTTTTTCGTGATCATCATCATCTGGAAACCAATCTATCCTTGTATCCACGTAATTTCGTAATAAGAAATTTCAACCAGTCTGACAATCAACATCAAATATTCATTATTTGATATTTAAGCTGGGTTGGTTAATTGTGTCTTGACACATGAATCCCTTAGTATTGTTTCACTTCCTTCTATTAGGTGAAATCTTAAATGCCCTCCTCCCAAATAGCAAGTGTAGTGTTCCCACTAATTTTTTATGTTCGTGGGTGGAAATAATTTTGGTATATGCATCAATTTTGGTATGTGAGACACACCACCTCCATATTAGTGCACATAACAAAACTTATTCTGCTCATGGTTGATCTGTAATGGAGGTGGGACCAAGGGGTTCGATTTGAAGGAAAGGGTCCAAGGTTTGGGGTCGATGAGGGCTCTGGCTGGGGATGTGGGCTCTAGGATTTCCTGTAGCATGGACATGCTGTTTTGAAATTATTATTTGGGGAGTTATTCCAAAATAATTTTTCTAGTGTAGAAATGCCCTACATTTCCTCTCATCATTTAATGGTATAGATCAGTGGTTTAAGCCTTTTCCTTTCTGAGACCTCACCAACATGCTATGAAAACTTCATGGCCCAGCTGTGCAACAACCAGAGGTGAAAGTAAGCAAGTGAATCTCAGAGCACAGTTCCAGCAAGAGCTGGTTCAGCTGCAGCAAAAGTCAACAGGGAGCTATTTAAAGAGCTGGCAGGGACCTGGGTTTCCCACAGGATGGTACCTGTAAGAAATTTTAAGTTACTTTCACCTCTGGCCACAACAATAAGTGGAGGGCAGTGTGAGGGCAATTGCATGTGAACCCACGTTATTGGGGGCAGTGTGAAGCTAAGTTGCTTTGGCTTCAGCCCTGGTTAGGGATTGGGGAGGGGGGGTGGAAGCTCAGGGCCCCAGACTGCAATCAAGCATGGCTAGATTTCAGTTTTCTGCCTTCGGCCTAATGCATGCTTGTCAACTCCCCAAAAACCTGCTCATGCCCCCCTTGGGGACTCAGGACATCTGGATGAAAACCACTGGCGTAGCATGCGTTCTACAGGAAAGTGGAACACTGATAGCACAAACACTGAGTAAGCAGACCGTCACTGACTGTGTTTAGCAGAAAAATCCTTCAAAGAGAACTTTTCTCCTAAGCCTTTGGATTTCCATTTTCAGAAGTTGAATTTACACAGGATTTCACAAAACAAACATTCTAGAAACCTTACAAGGTTTTAAAACAAATACATAAAAAGGACCTGAAACAAACTGTCTCCTCAAAAAACAAACAAAAAAAAAAAAACCAGGCACCGTCCCCCCTTCTTTTGCCTACCATGGACCCAGTTCTATAGAGTTTCCAGTCTTGACTCCTTACCTTCTGATTGTCTTTAGTCAAGATTCTTGCCTAATTACTCAGCTTCCCCCACCTGTGTGGCTGTAATTGGCAACGCAAGTAAGAATTTAAGTTCTTACCTGAATAGGGGGAGGTTTTTACATTATGTTCTGTGTAGCCAGCCATTAATGGAGTTGAGGCTTCTGGGCCACATGTGAGATAAAAATGTATATGAGGCATTGGCAGACCAGTCATCTTCTGGTAGGTGAGATTATGTGCATGTCCTGAAGATCATGGCTCAAAAGTTCAGCTTACTACAAACTCTATGGAACCATCTATTGAATTTTCCTAGGACGTGTACAGACCTTTTGGTCTCTCCCTAATGCCCACATGAGCATTGCCAGTAGGGTCTGGTTTTGAATTGCACTGTGGTGACAACAACTGGAGAACCTACTAGGTAAGGGATGCATCCAGCCATGTATGCTTTTGGACATTTCCTGTTGATTTTATTGGGTATTTCTTGTTTTGGAGGGGGGTTTCCATTGAATGATAAAGAGCTTCTGAAGAGTAAATGATTTCTAAATCTCAGGCTGATCTGTGATCAGTTAACACTTTTCAGTCTTTTAGCATCCCTAAAGGGGGCTAGCTGTGACTCTATAGCATAACAATATGCCCTTGGTGTAGCACTGGTCCACTCCGTCAAATCCCTGTCGGTAAAAGCTGCATGATGTTTGATAAGGAAAAATGTAAACTACTCCGCTTATGAAGGAACAATCAATTTCACACATACAGAATGCGAAGCGATTGTCTAGGAAGGAGTACTGCAGAAAGAGATTTAGGGGTCATAGAGGACCACAAGCTAAATAGTGTGACACTGTTGCAAAGAAAACAAATATGATTCTGGGATGCATTAAACAGGAGAGTTGTGAGCAAGACACGAGAAGTCATTCTTCTGCTTTACTCTGTGCTGCTTAGGCCTCAGTTGGAGTATTGTATCCAGTTCTAGGTACCACATTTCAAGAAAGATGTGGAAAAATTGGAGAAGGTCCACAGAAGAGCAACAAGAATGATTAAAGTCATTGCAGAGCTTGCAGAGTATCGTGCTAAAGAAGGTATTTTTGGAAAATCATATGTAACAAAATCAGCTGGCTCAGTAGATGCAGTAACATGTTGAAAAGGTATTTGCTATGGATCAAAATTAGGGAAAGCAGCGATCAACATATTGAGTATGCCATCAACAACGGCAGCAACTGAAAAAAGTTTCAGTACTTACAGTATCATTCATAATGCAAAAAAGAAACAAGTTAACACAAGAAAGGGCAGGAAAGCTGACATTCATAGCCCATAATATAAAGCTTCTTAAAAACAAAAATGATGCTCCGTTGAACTCCCCAAGAGAAAAAAGGAAACAGAGAAGTGAGGAAGAAGAACTTGATGATGCTGAAAAGAAAGAAGAAGAAGTCAAAGAAGAGGATATGTATAAGGAAGAAGAAGAGATAGAAATATATGCGTCAGATTTGGAAAGTGCAGATTCTGATTAGACTTGTATTCAATCCAGAAAGTTAAAAATATTCGTATCCTGCAACAGAAGATTTGTAATAAAGGTTCTAGTAATTTAAACCTCTGTCTTTTTTTCTTTACTTTTCCGAATTTTCATTTTAACAATTGGAAACTTTCATGATTCTTGAAGTTTTATTAAAGAAAGACATGATCATAAATAGTAAAATTCTTTAAAAACTATTTAACAAGTATTTAAGAGAAAATTCTCAAAAATTCTCGCATTGGAGAATATTCTCAAGAATATTCTCTGAAAGTTTATTCCCGAGAATTTAACATCACTAGTTAGGGATGATCTAGACAGTGCTTAGTCCTTCTCTGAGAGCATGGGACTAGACATGATGACCTCTTGAGGTTCCTTCCAGTTTTATGGTTCTATGAAAAGGATAGAAAACAAAGATCCACAAAATCACTTCCATTTTCATAACATCTAGGACACTGAGGTGCTTTGAATTTTCCAATTTTTTATGAAGTCTTTTTTTTCCTTTGATAAGAGCCTTGTGAATAATTTTTGGTGTGCATTCACTGGCCAAACTGGGGAGGGGATCTATGAAAAAACTCTTTTGACTGAATTAACAAAAAATAAACTTTAAGTTCCCCGAAAAGTTTTTTGTTTTTTATTTATTTTGGTTTGAATTAAATAACCCAAACCATTTCATTGTTTTTTTACTATTTTAAGCTTTTAAAAAATAAAATCAAAACACGTTGTTCTGAAACAAGTGGGAAAATTCCACTTGAATTTACCAATTGTGTCAGTCAACCAGAAACTCTATATTTTGCCAAAAATAATTGTATGAAAAACTTTGCCCCGCTCTGTTGTAGAGTGCTCAAGGTACAGTGTTCCCTTGGGGACAGCTTATATTAGGGTGGGGAACCCAAGGCCCAGGGGACGGATGCAGCTCCCAACTTGCCTGGATCTAGCTCCTGAGACTACCCCCAGTATTGGGGAACCCACACTGGCACTCCAGACCCCTACCATCCCATTGTGGGGCTGGAGCACACAAAATCTGCCATGCCCATGCCCCCTCCAGATGCCCTTCCTGCTGCCCTTCCAGTCACCCCTCCAGCCACTGCCACTGCCATTCCCCTAACTGCTGCACCCCATCCTGCCCACATCCCCGTGATGTCTGCCTTTCCCTGGCCTGAAGGATGGCGAGGCCTCCGCACCCACAGAGGCACTGGCCGGAGCAGCCCCTCCCAGCAATAGCTCCCCCTCCCAGTTCAGAGCCACTTTCTCCTCCCCCTGCCTACCCTTCAAAGCCCCTCCCACTGCCTACCCTTCTTCGCTATTGTAAATACAAATGAAAGTTTTCTGTTGTTTGAGGAAAAAACAGTTTTGTTTATTGAAAGGTGAAGGGCTGGAAGGGGAGGGAAGGGTTGGGTATGGGAGGATTATGTAGATGGGAGACCGAAGCAACCCTACGATGGGGCCTGAGAGAACATGTCTTTCAGGGCCTCCTGGATGCGCACCCCATCATGGTGCATCTGGCGGATGGCGGCTGTGTAGGGCTGTTCAAATGCCTGCTCTCGGCTGCCATCCACGTTGGGAGGAAGGCCTCCCCTTTCCGCTCCATGATATTGTGGAGCACACAAGATGCTGCCACAACCTCGGCAATATTCTGCTCACCCATATCGAGACCGGTGAGCAGACACCAGAAGTGTGCCTTCTGCCAGCCAAAAGCACACTCAACCTGGTTGTGGGCCCAGTTCAGATGGTCATTGAAACGAGCCCAGCTGGGGTCCATCTGTCCTGTGTAGGGCCACATCAACCAGGGCATGAGGGGGTAGGCCGCGTACCCCGCAATGCAGAGAGGCATGTGGATGTCCCCAACTCTAAATTCCCGCTGGGGGAAGAAAGAGCCTCCCTCCATCCTACATAAGAACATACGAATGGCTGTACTGGGTCAGACCAAAGGTCCATCTAGCCCAGTAGCCTGTCTGGCGACAGTGGCCAGCACCAGGTGCCCCTGAGAGGGTGGATCGAAGACAATGATCAAGCGATTTGTCTCCTGTCATCCTTCTCCAGCCTCTGACAAACAGAGGCCAGGGACACCATTTCTATCCCCTGGCTAATAGCCTTTTATGGACCTAACCTCCATGAAATTATCTAGCTTCTCTTTAAACTCTGTTATAGTCCTAGTCTTCACAGCCTCCTCTGGCAAGGAGTTCCACAGGTTGACTACATGATATGTGATACTTTCTTTTATTAGTTTTAAACCTGCTACCCATTAATTTCATTTGGTGTCCTCTAGTTCTTCTATTATGGGAACTAATAAATAACTTTTCTTTATTCACCCTCTCTACACCACTCATGATTTTATAGACCTCTATCATATCCCCCCTCAGTCTCCTCTTTTCTAAACTGAAAAGTCCCAGTCGCTTTAACCTCTCTTCATATAGGACCCGTTCCAAACCCCTAATCATTTTAGTTGCCCTTTTCTGAACCCTTTCCAAGGCCAAAATATCTTTTTTGAGGTGAGGAGACCACATCTGTACACAGTATTCAAGATGTGGCATACCACAGTTTTATATAGGGGCAGTAAGATATTCTGGGTCTTATTTTCTATCCCTTTCTTAATAATTCCTAGCATCCTATTTGCCTTTTTGACCGCCGCTGCACACTGCGTGGAAGTTTTCAGAGAACTATCCATGATAACTCCAAGATCTCTTTCCTGATTTGTCATAGCCAAATTAGCACCCATCATACTGTACGTATTGTTGGGGTTATTTTTCCCGATGTACATTACTTTACACTTATCCACATTAAATTTCATTTGCCATGTTGGCTGTGTCCAGACTCAGGGTTTTTTTTGAAAAAAATTCACCTGCGTCTAGACTGCAGCCGCGTTCTTTCGAAATTAAATCGAAAGAACGCGGCTTTTCTTTCGACGGCGGTAAACCTCATTTCACGAGGAAGAACGCCTTTTTTCGAAAGTGCTCTTTCGAAAAAAGGCGTTCTTGAATGCCAACAGGGCTTTTTAGAAAGAGCGCATCCAGACTCACTCGCTGCTTTCTTTCAAAAAAGCGGCTTGCTTTTTCGAAAGTACTGCTTGCAGTCTAGACGCTCTTTTTCGAAAGAGGCTTGCAGTCTAGACATAGCCGTTGTTGCCCAATCACTCAGTTTGGTGAGATCTTTTTGGAGTCCCTCACAGTCTGCTTTTTGGAGTCCCTCACAGTCCCTTCTGTCTTGACTATCCTAAACAGTTTGGTATCATCCACAAACTTTACCACCTCACTGCTTACCCCTTTCTCCAGATCATTTATGAATACGTTGAAAAGGATTGGTCCCAGGACTGACCCTTGGGGAACACCACTAGTTACCCCTCTCCATTCTGAAAATTTACCCTTTATTCCTACCCTTTGTTTCCTGTCTTTAAACCAAGCTGGAGTTATGGAGGACACGGGCGTCATGTGCCCTGCGGACTACCTCAAATAAATGTCTGTGAAGCAGCCACAGTGGTTCACAAGGACCTGGAGCACCACGGAGAAGTACCCCTTGCAGTTAATAAAATGGGCTGCTCCATGGGAAGGAATCAGAATAAAATGGGGTGGGAGGAGAGAACATTAGCCAAGGAGAGACAATTTGGCACTGAAGAAAGAAGTCATGGTAAGTCTCTTCTTATAGTAAAATGGTGACAGTAAAGGAAGATACTGTAGGATGAGAGGACAAAAGAATACTCAAAGGAGGAAAATAAATAATGCATAATCGGTCATTTTATATAATTAGAGGCCTCAATATGGGTTCGAGCCCCATTGTGAACCCGCTCGTAGTCCTGCAAGACCTTACACCTCAAAGAACTGTTTCCAGTTATACTCTGGGCAAGAACCTTCCTTTTAAATTTGCTTTTGTTTAAATACAGGAATTGTTTTATTCAAAATATTTTTAATATACTTGAGTTTTAGGGGTTTTTTTGGTAAAACTATTCAAGTATTTCTTACTAGTTTTGATAGTAACAGCTGGGTGACTGAGAAAATGTTGCCGCATCTTGACATTTTGGTGACATTTGACTTATTCAACTGCCTTTATGTTTATCTTCAGCTGAATTTTTAACTTCTGGATACCATGAATCAAAATGACCTTTAAAACCTTTATTTTGAGTTACTTTTTTTAACATGAATTGTTGTTCTTTCAAGCATCAGCCTGGTGGCCTTTCATTTATCCTTGACCTGCTGTATGAAGGATAGACAGCTTCCTACTTGAATGTAACCTTCAGCTATGTACAGAATTGGAAATTAGTGCCCCAATTTGTTATTCCCCTGCTCCATCAAAGCACAAAGCCCAGAGACTTTCTTGGGTATGCCAAAAGTTACATCACAGTTCTTTCTCCCCTACACACACACAGGTAGGCTTGAAATTTTAGAATTTGGGATCTGATACTATAAGTAGGTAAAACTAAATCAAGTATGGTCACATCCTCTTAATGACCTCTCCCATGTGAGAGCAATGAAAGAGATTTATTGAGACACTTTCAGAGGAAAATCATATTAAGTACAAAACTTAAGGCAGGTACACCCTGCAGAAACACAATCACATCAGCAAATGGCTCTGATATGTTAACGGACTTTGCACATCACTTCGCAGAAAGCAGACTCTAGTAGACATTGCTCTAATTATTTAAGTCACTTAAGTGTCAAGTGATTCAAGACAATAATCATTTCTAGCTGACCATCTGTTGTATACATAATACGCTTCACTTGTGTTGCATCATATTTCTTGCATATCACATTACAGATATGGTATTCCATCATGAACAGTGTATGTTCCTCACTGTGTCATAGAAGTCTATAACATGATGTCATGGAGCAGTTGATCAGAAGTTAAGGAAAACCTGGAATGCAACAAATGTTCATTGCTATTGGGCATCCTGATATGAATTGAAATGTCCATAGAAGGAAAGAAACAGCAATACAATGGAAATCATGAATAGCATAGTTAATTAATTTGCAATGCGTGTTACTCTGATGTGGTTGTCCAATAGTACTATCACCAGGAACTGTCATAAAATCTCTGCTCGCAACAACACACTTTGGATACATCTAGACTACACCTCTTTGTCGACAGAGAGATGTAGATTAGGCACGTTGAAATTGCTAATGAAGCGGAGATTTAAATATCCCGCACTTCATTAGCATAAACATGGCCACCGCATTTTTTCTAAATGGAGCTTTTTTGAAAAAAAAACGGCAGTCTAGATGCATATCTTTCGAAAATACAACCCTTTTTCGAAAGATCCCTTATCCCTCATAAAATGAGGTTAACAGGAGCTTTTGAAGGGTTGTATTTTCAAAAGATCCGCGTCTAGACTTCCTTTTTTTTTTCGAAAAAGCTCCATTTAAAAAAAAAAGCAGTGGCCACATTTATGCTAATGAAGCATGGGATATTTAAATCCCCACTTCATTAGCAATTTTGACATGCCTAATCTACATCTCTGTCGACAGAGAGATGTAGTCTAGACACAGCCTTTAGGAAAAGCTTTTGTTTTACAACCAGTTGAATCCTGATAGGTGGTAAGGTACATTTTCTCTGACTATGACACTTAAGAACATGCTCTTAATCTTTGTACTAAGTTAACACAGCTTGTCAGCAAATTATTCACATCACTCTATAATTACAATTGGAACTATTACCCACCTTGTGGTGCTCCTGGTAAAATCCTTCTTAGGCAGTTAATTATGATCTTCCATGAAATTACAACATATTTTTCTTCTACTAAAGAGTGAGTCTCTGAAGGTCCCAATCCTTCAATGCACTTAATTGCACATTTACCCATTTGCACTTGAGTGGCTATTTTCCGATAGCTTTAGATAACTTTTATGTTCAAAATTGGCTATTATGATACAGACTTTCAGTTCCACTTGGGTCTTGAAGGATGGTCTGTTCAGCATCCATCTGGCAGCTAAGTCAATTTATAACACATGGTAGTTCTGAAATGGAGTCTTGATTGACCTACACTCTCCTGTCCGTGTGTATCAGGGAGTAGAAAGTGACAAACAGCAGTCCTATATTCAGACTTTGGGGTGCAATGTGAACTATTTTGATGAATATTACTGGAATCTGTGATTACAAATGGCAAATGAGTGAGTAAAATAATGACCTAGACAGGTGTACGATGATGTATGCCAAACAAAAAGATAAATGGCTTTCCCAGCCAAAGTAAGTTATCCTGCAGTACTAAGTCTGCATGCTGCTCTCAGAGAAGGATATGCATAGCAGTGGTCCAAGCTCCACCCATAATTTATATAGTCCCTTTCATGGAAAAAATTCATTCTGGAAATGGCCTTTTATTCTTTTTGTATTTTTTAAAAAAGACACGTCTTGTGTAGAAAACAGAAACAAGTGAAGGAAGGAATAAATAGGCAGAGCAAAGGAACATAAAAAGCATGAGATGACTGAGGACCAATGGGCATCTTCTAAGCAGGATGCACAGTCTCAGATCAGAGAACAAATGGGTAGGTAATGAAGAGATTGTGGGCCAAAAGAAATCACTGTGATGATTCCACTGAATCTGCATAACATAGGTCATTGGACTTCCATGAATTAGTTCCTGTTTGAACTAGAGCATATCATTTAGCTCCAGACTGGATTTTTTCCCCTGAAAGTTTCCTTGGGGAAGAACCTATCGCAGCTCTTGTTAAGTTGTTCTGCTGATTGATTACCCTCAGGCCCATCAGTGGGGGTGGAGAGGAATAGAGGCAATGAGGGCAATTGTCCCAGGGCCTGGCAATACAAAAGGGATGACCTGGGTCAAGAGTAGAACAATACGGGAAATGGAAGTTGCTAGTATGAGAAAAAATGAAAGATACGTAGGAGAGACAGCATTATGGAAAAGTGAGAATTAGCAAGGACATCGATCTGGGGTTTTTTACTATCCAGTTTTGGTTATAACTGGTTTGATCAAGGTTCATAATGAGTGTTTTTCAGAATGCTCTAGTAACATACTACAGGCAGTCCCCGGGTTACATGGATCCGACTTACATCGGATCCCTACTTACAAACGGGGTGAGGCAACCCCGCACTAGCTGCTTCCCCCCAGCAGACCAGGGAGACGTGGAGCGGCTTTTCTCAACAGACACCTCAGCTTGAGAATAAAGGACTGAGGGAAGTGAGGTATGGGAGAATAAAACTGAGCTCTGGAGAAATGTTTGGCTAGAGTTTCCCCTACAATATGTACCAGTTCCGACTTACATACAAATTCAACTTAAGAACAAACCTACAGTCCCTATCTTGTACGTAACCCGGGGACTGCCTGTATCTATATTGATAGTCTGAGGCTATAGGTACAAATGTTAGTTTAAATTCTGTGTAATATAAAGAACCAATCAGAAGGTGCCAGAAATCCCAATATGTAGAAGTAACTTTGTTAAATGGCAGCAAGAGTTCCGAAGGACATAGTTAGGGTCTAGAATCATAAGACTGTACTTCACTCTGACAGAAGCAGACTTATTGCCCATTGCTTCAACATTTCATCATTGACTGTGAGTACAATAGCATGCCATTTTTATTTCAACTAATATTTTTTTCATTATTAAAAATCATTGCTTGTATCATTCATACAATTGCCTACCAGTTCTCTACTAAATAGTTTTCAGGTTCAAACATCTTAGTTACAGAAAATGTAAGTTGAGTTTTATTGCACTCTTCTCTCTAACAGCATAGTGTTAATTGGGAACACTTTAACCTAAAGGTTACACTTGTTATAAGAATAATAACGTTTCGATGATTCAGTGAATTTCTTTTGTTTTCATAATATTAACTCTCTACCCTTTTCTTCTGTTAGCTCAGACAGTAGATTTCTGAGCTACCAAAACACCAACTCAGCACTTGTGAATGCCACAAACTGCACTCAAATGTTAGGATATGTCTACAATACAGCGTTATTTTGAAATATCTTATTTAAAATTATTTAATTCAAAGTAACTTATTTCAAAATAACGTGTCTACACACAAAATGCATTTCGAAATAGCGCGTCCACACTAAATGGATGCTGAATCACATTTAAGGCTGGTCGGAACCAGGTCTGGCAGAGTATCAGGTCAGGAGTTACTTTATGTGGCTGCTGCCTGAGGCTATCTGAGGCCTGTGCTTAAGGAGACCCCCCCGGACAGCCGGTTCTCAGCTTTCCATGTTGCTTTCCTACTCGATGAGGGATAGCAAAGCATTTTTTTCTGTGTGCTCTGGTTGCCCTCACTTGGCACTCTGCAACAACTTGGCACCACAGCACTCTGCAGCATAGAGCCGGAGCCATCCCTGGGCACTCTGGTGCTTCTCATTGACGTGTTGCTGTGTGACTGCCTGCACTTTCTGCAGGCTGCCATCTGGGAGGTCCATCGAGGGGCTGTCAGTATCCAGGAGGCCCTGCGGGAGAGCTTCCACCCTGAGACGCACTAAGAGCCTCCCTGGTCTGCCCCACTGGGAGCTTGTGTCTCATTCCTCCCTCATGGACTTCCACTTACCCCACCCTAACACCCCTTCCTGATGTCAAATAAAGAGAGTTTGTGTTCATGAAAATACATGTATTTTATTTAACAAAACTGGGTGGGGGGGGAATGAAACTCTGGTGAGATTGGGGAAAGGAGGCAGGAGAGGGGAGAAGAGAGGGTTGGAGGGGGAGGGGGAAACCTGGGAAGAGGTAGCTGGAAGGGAAAGCACGGAGAAGAAGGGGGAGGGGAAGCTCAGGGCTCAGCATTGGGGGTCTCGTCAGATCAACTTGATTTTCATGCAAACCTGCTCCTGGGTTTGCATGTGGCCTTTGGTAGCCAAACTGGCAGCTATTCTGCCATAGACGGCTGTGTTCCTCCATCTACTGTAGAGATCATGGACTTTGGGGGCATCCCCCCCAAACCTCAGTAAGTCCATGATCTTTACCCTGGACCAGGAAGGCGCTTACCTTCTCTGGGCCCTGGCAAGTTCCTGGGAGCTGGCAGACTGCTCCTGGGGGGTAGTGGAGGACAGGCTGCCAGTGGCTTTCTGGCTCATGTTTTGTGGCCACTGGGTCAGGGGCAGTGACTGCTGGCTCTGGGCAGTTAGGCTGGCTCTGGGCAGTTAGTGTGACTGGAAGGGACCTCGAGAGGTCATTGAGTACAGTCCCCTGCCATCATGGCAGGACCCAGTACTGTTTAGACCATCCCTGATAGACATTTATCTAACCTACTCTAAAATATCTCCACAGATGGAGATTCCACAACCACTCTAGGCAATTTATTCCAATGTTTAACCACCCTGACAGTTAGGAACTTTATCCTAATGTCCAACCTAAACCTCCCTTGCTGTAGTTTAAGCCCCCTGCTTCTTGTTCTATCTTCAGAGGCCAGGAAGAACAAGTTTTCTCCCTCTTATTTGTGACACTCTTTTAGATACTTGAAAACCTCTATCATTTTCCCTCTCACTCTTCTCTTTTCCAAACTAAACAAGCCCAATTCTTTCAGTCTTCCTTCATGGGTCACGGTCTCTAGACCTTTAATCATTCCTGTTGCTCTTCTCTGAACCTTCTCCAATTTCTTCACATCTTTCTTGAAATGTGGCACCCAGAATGGGACACAATACTCCAACTGAGGTCTAACCAGCACAGAGTAGAGCAGAAGAATGACTTCTCATATCTTGTTCACAAGACACTTGTTAATGCATCTTAGAATCATGTTGGCTTTTTTTTGCAACAGCATCACACTGTTGACTCATATTTAGCTTCTGGTCCACTATAACCACTGGATCCCTTTGTGCCGTACTTCTTCCTAGACAGTTGCTTCCCATTCTGTATGTGTGAAACTGATTGTTCTTTCCTAAGTGGAGCATTTTGCATTTGTCCTTATTAAACTTCATTCTCTTTACCTCAGACCATTTCTCCAATTTGTCCAGATCATTTTGAATTATGATCCTATCCTCCAAAGTAACTGCAACCCCCCAAAGCTACATCTACACTGCCGCCAAATTCTGTTGACATAATGTTGACCGAACTCGGTAGTTTTGTTGACGGCAGTAAACCTCATTCTACGAGGAATAGTGCCTTTGTCGATAGAGTTCTGTCAACAGAAGGTAAGTGTGGACACAGGGAAGATTTTATGTCGACAGTAAAGGCCTCCAGGAAGAAGCCCTTGTGGACATTCCTGCCACTGCTTTCAACTCTATTGTTCCTGCCTGTAGCCATTTTTAAAAGGCACAGGCACCCAGGATCAGCATTCTGGCAGCAAGCCAGCTCCAGACAAGACCTTGACTGTGCAGCTCTGTTTTTGGTTAGCCAAGTCGGAGCAATGTCCCAGAGACAAGCCCCTCAAGACCTCCCTGGACCTTCCAGGGACTCATCTCCCCAGGAAACCAGGGGCACAAAACACCAGGCACCCTCCTGTTCAGGGCCCAAGATCAAAGCTCTCCTGGAGCTGTGGGCCGAGGAGGGGGCTCTTTAGCTACCACAGTCCAGGCACAAGAACGCGGACATATATGCCAGAATGGCTGATGGCCTGGCCAGGAAAAGCTACCACCCCCGCACGGCACCGCAGGTCAGAGGTCAAGGAGCCGAGGCAGGGGTACATCAGGGCCCGTGAGCGCAGCTCACGCTCCAGGAAACGGCACACCATTGTGCCTACCATGAGGAGCTGAACTGGATCCTGGGGGTGGGAGAACCCCTGCCTCCCAAGCGGCTTGTGAAGTCTGGGCTGGAGACCCCTGGTCAGCAGCGGCCACAAAACCAGCTAGATGACCAGGAGCTCCAAGAGGAGGAAAAGGAAGAGGAAGACAGCACCCGGTGCACCTAGGAGCCAGGCGCCCATGCTCAGGAGGCCTCATAGACAATCTCGGACACCAAGGAGGAAACATCAAGTGAGTGCTGTGAGGATCCAATACACACAGGACAGGGCAGGGCAGGGCAGGCGGGTGCCAAGTAGATGGTGCATTGCTGTGACATGTCATGCTGATCACAGCCTGGGGGGAAGGGGAGTACACTCATGGCTGCCCTCAAGGAGGGCCATCCTGCCCCTGCACCCGCACGGCTGCTAGGCATCACCTGCTCTTGCAGGCAGTGATGCCAGGTGCACGCATGGGTTGGGGACACTGGGATTTCCTCACAGCTGCAGGCCTCTCAGCAATCTGCGGGAACCCCAACCGGGTGGCCTGACACTTGTCTGTTCTGCTCAGCCATGGGGTGTGTGTGAGGGGCAGAATGGTGGCCTGCACACCTTCTGGGCTCCAAGGAGGCCGTGGCTGCTGGCCAGGCCACACCATGGCTTACTGAGATGCACATGAGCATCCTCTGACCCTAGGACAGGCACAGAGCTCCTGGAATGTGGCCTTCCTCATCCAGAAGTTTCGGAGCCACTGGTGATCATCCCATTGCTGCATAATGAGCCGGTCACACCAGTCAGAACTGGTGTCCAGCCTCTAAACTCGCCTCTCCATGAATAAGTCCAGGGGCAATGACAGGAGGGCTGCAGTCTGAGTGGGGGGGGGGGGGTCGGGTCAAAGCTGGTCTCTGAATCCAGCTCTGCCACAAACATCATGATGCTCTCATGAGCAAGCAGCAGAACTTCCAGCAGCACGGTGTGGAGCCATCACCTGCCATGGGGCAGCTCAGGCTCCATGGCCAAAAACACAAAAAAACAAACACAGAAGCAAAAAACCAAACCTGAAAATAAACTACGGTAGCGTCCGAGGAAGCAGGGCAACCAGAGCAAAAACTGGAACAGCTTTGCTTTCCCTCGATGAGGTAGGCAAGCCAGAAGCAGGAACAGACCAATGGCTGTCCAGGAGGCTCCTTTTAAGCTTGCATCTCTGCAGAGAGCATGCAGCGGTGCCTGGGCTTTAAGGCTGCCCCTGTGACCTTCTAGAAGCACTTCCGGATGCCTTCCTTTGTCAACAGAGCGTCCGGCAGTCTGGACGCTCTTTGTTGACAAAGCAGATCGCTTTGTCGATCCACGTTATGCAGTCTAGACACTCTTTGTTGACAGAAGCCTGTAGTCTAGACGTAACGTAAGAGACTGGCTCAAGATACAAAATATGGAAATGGGTATCTGAATTTTGAATGCACCAACATTTAGGAAATGGACCAACATCAAAACTGACCATCTCTGTCAAATATTTTACTTACCCATGCATCCCCTTTCAGCTGTAGACTTTAGGTATAGGACGGGAGGCTCACTCCAGGCAAACTGCCTCAGTACAATAATGTGCCGTAGATAACGTTTCAATGTCCCTTTCTCCACTACATTTCTATTATTCTATGTTTATGTTAAATGTAACCTCGATTGACACCGTAACGGATATACGCTTGATTTTAATCCAGGAATTGAAGGTTGGCTTTGTTGTGTGTGTGTGTGTTTATAAAATGTCTGCTGATTTAGAATCAGCTTCCATGGACATTACCCACTAAACTCATAGACCCAAATGTCTACTAAACTGATAGACTTCAAAAGCTATTTTACCTTCAGTTCTTTCTTCTCCTTCTGTGTGATTTTTTTTTAGTACTGTTAACTTTGAGAAGGTTATACTGCTACAGTTAATTTTAATTATTTCCAGGCAGTTTGACACACTTTCTTTTAATAATAAGTTTAGCAACTGAAATTAATTTCCTTACTTCTTTCTGTGGAGGTTCATTTCAAGTCTGTAAATATAAAGCAGGCTTAGCCGATAGCTGTTCAAAATACAGAATAATAATTTTAAATCATTTTCTGATTAATTTATCGTGGAAGGATCTTTATGCAGTGTATCTTGGTTGATGTTAATCTACAATGCTGTTCTGCTGATAAAATGAGTATTTTGGGCTACATAATGAGAACATAAATTCAAATTAACAACCAAATACAATTCAAAACACAGTGCAGTCAGTTGAACAAATATATACAAGCTTTAGCAGATAAAATCATAAATGTTACAAACATTTCTTACAGTTTTGTTGTTTTAAATTCTCTAGTAAATAATCTAGGAGAAAAAATCAATAATAACTAATATTTGCAAATATTAATAGATAGTCATGGTTCGCTTTATAACTTCTCAGCAAGACTTCAAAAGAATGAATACAATAAAGTCTGTTCTATGTGGCCAACACTTACAGGAAAGCAGGTGGAGAGATTAAAAAAGTCACCAAAGAATATTTTTCATTAAGCTATTCCTCCATTCTTCCTTTGTTTTCATGGTAGCTTTGATATTTTGGTCTTCACATTGTATACCATAGTTTATATCCTTTAAAACACCATGGCTGCATCTAGACTGGCATGATTTTGCGGAAATACTTTTAATGTGAAAAGTTTTTCCATTAAAAGTATTTCCACAAAAGAGAATCTAGATTGGCACGGATGCTTTTGAGCAAAAAGTGCTTTTGCGCAAAAGCATCCGTGGCCAGTATAGACGTGATTTTACGCAAGAAAGCTCCGATGGCCATTTTAGCCATCGGGCTTTCTTGCACAAAAAATTAAGGTGCCTGTCTACACTGGCCCTCTTGTGCAAGTATTCTTGCATAAGAGGGCTTATCCATGAGCTGGAGCGTGAAAGTATTTGCGCAAGAAGCACTGATTTTGTACATTACAAAATCAGCGTTCTTGTGCAAATTCAAGCGGCCAGTGTAGACAGCTGGCAAGCTTTTGCGCAAAAGCAATTGCTTTTGCGCAAAACCTTGCCAGTCTAGACGCACCCCATAATTTATGGCAGACAAGCCCTAGCAATAGAAATATTATTATATTCAGTAAAATAATTTCTCTGGATAAACAAATTCATTTACAGACCATGGTAATGTTGTTTCAAGCTTCACTATAGAAATTAATGGTGGGGGGGTTATTTTGATGGTGTGTTTTGACATGGAAAGGAGAATAGGAAATGAAGCTTCAAAATACACCATTTTCACTTTTGTCATTTTTTGGGTAGGGAAAGTATATTTCAAAAATCTCTGAGATATACTACCACATCTGTCTTCAGAAGAGGCCTTTAGGCCTGGTCCCTGCTCATTGTAAAAAGAAGGGGTTGGTCCAAAATAGCATGAAAATCATGACTTTTTTTGAGATGTCTATGGAATGAAAATAATGTTCTGCCATTGAGTGGATTTTTATCTTTGTTGTGAGTTAACTGGTTAGCTGTATTTGATTTCAGGAGAGCATACTAAATCACGACAGAACTTAAGCAACTTCAAGTTTCATTGATGATGTCAGTACAATTTGTCCTAAAATGTCAATTATTTAAATAAAGATTTCTGAAGAAATACATCTTAATTTTACATGCAAAAGGGAACAATCCCAAAGGTTTCTACAGATGTTGATGTAAAACATGCTTACGTGATGTTCTGAATCAGTCTTGCCACTACTTGGTCATGGCCATTATGCAACTGTGAGTTGAAGAAGCTGCTAGAACACTCAGAGCTTTTTGCAAGGGCATTTTCTTTGTTTGCTTCAAAACTAAAGAGAATATATTCTCATCATATTTAGGTGTGAAGTGACAGCACTTGGTGACAGACACCCTCTAGAAACATCTGAACCCCTACACTAAGCTGTACTCTTGGCATCCAATTCTTTTCATCTCTCTTCAACCTGAGGAAGCATCAGAACACTATAATATTCTGACTGATCTAAATTGTTTCACTTCACTTTTGTCATCCAGAATTGTTTCTCCTTTCAGTGAACTTTCTCAGAAGGATTAGAGCTAGTTCTGTAAGGAGTCTATGTCACATTAAAAACTATTACACAAGGAACTGACCACCAGGATAAAGTTTTAACCTCTGTGGTCAGGTTGATTGTAGTGATTCTTGATAAAAAGCAAACAAAAATGTTCTTTTTTTTTCTTCCACCTCCATAGCTCCACAGATGCCTGTGGATATTTAAGTACACGGCAACGTTTAAAGTTAGAGAGCCATTTCTTTTCTTTTTGCCTAATTTTCAGAAACTGCAACACTGATGCATGCATAAAAGATTTGCATTACATATATGACAGGCCCACTTGTGTTAAGGGACACAGAGTCACATTAGTTTTAATTCCCCTGGAATAAGTAGTATGCTGAAAGCAATTTTTCCTTAGCAAATATGCACATTATTTGGACTGGTCAGATCTGGCTCTGTTTTGCATGTCTCTGGCCTGCAGAACTCTACTCATGTAGCTTTCTGATTTCATGGCCTTTCAGGGATGGCTTCATGGTCCCTGCATGGCTTGGTTTGAAGAGGCTGGCAGTCAGTGAATCATCTCAAGCAAGTTTGTTCAGTTTTATCCTAGCTGACATAGTCATTGCAATCTCAGAAGACATTTTATCTTGTACCCTTGAGAGACTGCCTGATTATGGGACCAGGAAGCCTCCTTAGCAGTCCCTCTTTTGCCAGCAGTCGCTCCATAAAGATGCCCTCTCCCTGGCTGCAGCATCTTTGAGGCTTGGAGACAGGCATCACGCCCTGCAGGGGGCTTAATAAGCAATGTGGAACTTAACAGGCAGCTGTGCAACCACACACCCGAGTGGGAATTTAGGGAAGTTGGGTGCTTCTACCTCTCTTCTGTGTGTGCGTGCGCACGTCTGCATTTTTAAAAAGCTTATTTCTCTCTAGCCTGCTGCTCCTGCAGTAAGATTTTGACAGCCAGCCCTTTTTGATTCAGTTCCACACACAAGAAAATCTGCTACGCTCTTCAGACTTTCCCGTACTCAAGGATCAAGGATGAATGAGCTATTTTCTCATTCTTTTAAACTTTGTGCACAAATACTGCAATCATATGGTAAGAGAGGCCCCTAGATAGACAAGTAATTGTTATACAGATTAGAGTGGCTTCGTTAAAAAGGGACACTCTCCCCTTATGATGTAAAGAAAATCTTTAGCTCCAGCCAAACAGCCCTCTGTTATCAATACCCCATGCCACACATTATACAAATCACCTTTAGCCATTACTATTGCGAATGATATGCTACTTAACAAAGGACCCAAGCTGCAACATTCAGACTCACATAGGATCCAATTTCTGTTCTCCAGGTGGATCATAGCTGGCTGGGCTGACCATCGACATATGGAATAAGGGCAAAACTTATCTCACACTCCACAAACACCTTGGTTTAGGTATGGTTGTAGCTCTAATCCTGATAGACAGAAGGGAGATCAATAAAATCTATCCCAATTCCAGCTTCTCCTTGTTTACAGTTGTAGGAATACTGTTTGTTACAGGTATAGAGCAAGCTGTTGTAACATGCACCAAACTCGGCTGCTTACTTCTCCATTCGAAAGTGCCCTGCGGGCAATGCTTCTACAAACAAGAACGAGCCAGCAGAATGCTTGGACAGTGGTGTGTGTGGCAAAGTAACTGATCTGTGGGAGCTATGTACCACTATAGAATGCACGTGTCAAAACATGTGGCTGGTGGAACCATTACTACATGGATCTGGGGTGTGGGAGTGGTGTTTCAGTCAAGAAATATGTGGCTTCTAAGCTGGACTTTCTAACACTGTAAATAGCTCCCACAGATCAGTTACTTTGCCAATGATGAAAACACAACTGCAAACAGGGGCTAAGCACATCTAATAGCCGCCATGCCATATTCTGGATTCTTCCTGGTCCTTTTATCGGAGTTGCCCGGCCTTGCTCTCTTCAAGTGTGCAAAGACTCAGAATACCCTGGTAAGATCCAGCTGTCCTTCTCACCTGCAACTATATACCACACACCAGTAACCCTAACTCAGAAACCAATCCCTGCAACAAACCTTGGTGCCAACTCTGCCCACATATCTACACCAGCAACACCATCACAAGACCTAACCACATCAGTCACACCATCACGGGATCATTCACCTGCACCTCTACCAATGTAATATACACCATCATGTGCCAGCTGTGCCTTTCTCTCATATACATCAGCCAAACTGGACAGTCCCTACATAAAAGAATAAATGGACACAAATCAGATATCAGGAATGGTGGTCATGCACAAAAACCTGTAGGAGAACACTTAAATCTCCCTGGACATACAGTAGTAGATTTAAAAGTAGCCACCCTGAAAAAAAAACCCACACCTTTAAAAACAGACTTCAAAGAGAAACTGCAGAGCTACAATTCATCTGCAAATTTGACACTGTCAGTTAAGGATTAAACGAAGACTGTGAGTGGCTAGCCAATTACAAAAGCAGTTTCTTCTCTCTAGGGCTCTGTCTAGACTGCAAGCCTCTTTTGAAAAAATGCATCTAGATTACAATCAGTACTGTCGAAAAAGCGACTTGCTTTTTCGAAAGAGAGCACCCAGGCAGTCTGGATGGTCTCTTTCGAAAAGGCACAGTTTGCATTACATAGCGCCATTTTTCGAAAGAGCACTTTCGAAAAAAGGCGTTCTTCCTTGTAAAACAAGGTTTTCCGTGGTCGAAAAAAATGCCATGTTCTTTTGATTTACTTTCTAAAGAACATGGCAGCAGTCTAGATTTGAAAAAAAACCCTGTAGTCTAGACAAAACCTTGGTGTTCACACCTCTACATCAGCGCTAGAAGTGGGCCACATCTTCCTTTACATAATTGACCTCATTATCTCTAGCCTTACTCTTGATTGAAACTCTGTTCTTATGCCTGTATATTTATACCTGCCTCTGGAATTTCCACTACATGCATCTGACAAAGTGGGTCTTTGCCCATGAAAGCTTATGCTCCAATATATCTGTTAGTCTATATACAGGACTTCTCATTGTTCTAGCCTTCCTAGTGCCTCTCTCTTGCTCCCAAATGTTGCACTGTCAAGCATGTGGGTTTGAGTAGCAATTTGATGAACAGATTGCGAGCACAGGAACATGTGACATGAGAAAGATTAATGCTGCCTTCCACACATACAAATTCACTACCACCCCTTTGTTAATCTCTGTTGAATTGCACACTACAGTTCTACTTAGGTTAGTTTTCAGTTCCTCTCCTTGTGCTCCTTTAAGCAAACATTTCTGCTTGCAGAAATTGTAAATGAAGTAAATCATATGTAATTTGGTTATTTGCCAGCTCTGTGAGGGTCATATGACATAAGCAACTCTGACACCATTAATGCCTTCATAATCAGGGCATAAATCAACATGTGTTCAGATAACGCTTTCATACCCAGCGGCATTTTTAATAACTGTTGATAAGTTATGGTGCCATGTTATGCCCTGGAATAAAGAAATGTAAATTTTTGGCCATTTAAGATTGAACACATGCAACATGAAACATTTTCTTTGGTTTAAATTAAAATGATAAACAGAAAGGGCAATGAGTGCTGTTTTTCATGATGTGTTTGTTTCTCTCATTTTGGGCTGATTTATTTATTTGCAGAGCTGCTAGGACACTGGGTAAGGTGAAGGGGGATGACTCTGAGGTGCTGGCGGGGGTGGGGCTGCAAGCTAGCCTCCCTCAGCCAGCCCTTAACACCAACTGGCCTGCGACACCCAGGGCTCCAGCCAATGCTGGTCTCGTGATAGCGGCCCATTTAAATTTCTGTGGCAGGTGCCCCTTTTGGCCCTCCAACCACAATTGGGGTACGTCTAGACTACAGGCTTCTGTCGACAGAAGTTTTGTCGACAGATACGGTCGACAAAACTTCTGTCGACAAAGAGCGTCTAGACTACATTGAGTTCTGTTGACAAAGCAAGCTGCTTTGTTGACATGGTAGTGTAGACGCAAAGGACAGTTTACATTCAATAACACCTTCTGTCGACAGAAACTTTGTCGACAGAAGGTGTTATGCCTCGTAAAATGAGGTTTACCAGCGTCGACAAAACTGCTGAGTTCTGTCGACGTTATGTCGACAGAACTCAGTGGTAGTGTGGACGCAGGTATAGTTTTGTTGACAAAAGTCCACTTTTGTCGACAAAACCCTGTAGTCTAGACACACCCTTGGTGACCCAGTTCATTTCATTTTATTATTTTCCTACAGAACTTGACACACACTTTAATGTCAGCATAAGATCCAGATTATTAAAAAAGCTCAGCATGGAGATGGCCAAGCTCTTCTGAAAATCTATCTCCAATTGTGTGTTTTGCATTTAAAAAAAATCTGGCTGTGAATTCTCTTGAGTCTCTCTCTTAATACTATGGAATTGGACCCAATAAAACAGATTAGGACTAAACACAGGGAAAGTGTATATGTCACCTCCCTCCTATCGCTGGTAAAAAAACAAGCTTTTTAAAATATTAACTATTAGCTCATAAGTCTGTACTATCTGGCAATCTCCTATTCTAAGTGTCTTGGACAACCTTGGTATGGCTCATAGCACTGTTTAATGACTTGGTACATTCTGACTATTTAATGGCTACCGTCATAGTTTTTCCGATGGATTTTACTCTGTGGGGGTCTGTGCAGGATTAAGAGCCAGATTGTGTGTTGCCCTGCAGCTTGTTGTTCATCCACATCAGTGTAAAATGGGAGTATTCTACATCTCTTCACACTACAGTGAATGACGGCACAAGAAAGCTATGGCAAACATGGCCCCAATTATATATGTTTCTCTCTTTTCTCTGTTTAATTTTACCATTTGTCCTTTTTTGCATCTGTTTTTATGGGTACCAGTTCTTTTCTTTTGGGCAGCTACAGGCCTAAAGAAATCATGTATTTACTCAGGTTAGGAAACACTAGTGAAGTATTTAACAACTTTATCTCTGAATGTGTTGACAGTTCCGTAGTTTTCATAAGTGTACAATATGTTGAAAAATGTAGGAATTGAGAATGATAGTACTGTTCGTCTATACATCTCACATATACAATAGCAAATTCATCTTTCCTGCTATTGTCAGTAAAATAATAATAAATATCTTCAGTGACAAAGGGAATATGGCAAGGAACTAAGAAGAATTATAAACACAAAAATTACAAGGTTATTCCTTATGTAGCATATGCTAGAGGCAGTAAATTACCAGACTTACCAACCTGATTTATTATTAGTGACATATGTATTGCACATTAATCCTGAATTTTCCTAAAGTGCTATGGAAGGTTCCTATAAATATACCCTGTTTCTATGAAAAAAAATATTCTTGTTATGTATTAGGTCAGCTAGTGTTTGACAAAACACTCCAATTCCAAACTATGCTTATGTACCAATCCGCTGCTGGATACTGATGACAACTTCCTTCTGTTACCATTACAGCTGTCACAAATATCAGTGTCCATTAATGAGGGCCAGTTTGCTTGCAGTTTAAGTTTCAAACAGGATTTGGGTAATCTATTAACAATAGGTGCTGGGATTCATTTGTGAGTTTCTCTTTCGCTTGCCAGTGATAAACTCTGCCCCTTTAAATCAAAACCAGGGAGCGTTAGCATTCAAATGTATTTGTTGTTGCACAATCACATTGAGAACTGGAACACCCGCCGACATACACGCCCACTGAAATGATTTGATGCCTTATTTCTCCAGTAGAAGCCCTTGCCACTGACACAATATTTTTAATTATTTCAAGAATAGAACTTAATGCCTATATAAACTGAATTTTAAGACATGAAAATATTCTAAGTTCATGGTTTCTATACAGATATGTGAATGAAAATATTTATAATGATCAGTCATGGGGGTCATCAGCAGCTACGATTGAGCGTGGGCTTCTCAATCTTGAAGCCTGAGAAAGCTCTGAATATAGCTGACTAATGAACCCTCTATATGCTTATGAACTAGTAAAACACCTAGGCCGTGTCCAGACTCAGGGGTTTTTTCGGGAAAAGTAGCCTTTTCCCGAAAAAACTTCCCCTGCGTCCAGACTCAAGCCGCGTTCTTTCGAAATTATTTCGAAAGAACGCGGCTTTTCTTTCGATGGCAGTAAACCTCATTTCACGAGGAAGAACGCCTTCTTTCGAAAGCTCCTCTTTCGAAAGAAGGCGTTCTTCAATGTAAAGAGGCCGTCTTCGAAAGAGAGCATCCAGACTCGCTGGGTGCTCTCTTTCGAAAAAGCGGATTTCTCTTTCGAAAGATCCGCCTGCAGTCTAGACGCGATCTTTCGAAAGAGGCTCTTTCGAAGATGCTTTCGAAAGAGCCTCTTTTGAAAGAAGCCTGCAGTCTAGACATAGCCCTAGTTACAACTAGAGGGGAGTGTAGCCATGCATGGTAGATGTGGATTATGGGGTGTTGGTTTTGTTTTGGGTTTTTTGTTTGTAGGTTTTTTTTGTTTTTTTTTTTAGTATTTATTCCGTGCTACAGCTGATCTATGAAATTTCGAAACATACACAGATATCATTGCAGGCTCAGGGTCTTAATACTGTCTCTCTCTTCATTTTGCTGAGGGTTCTTGAGATAATGGGACTCAGATTTCAGTGTCTGCAATGTGGTGGCTGAATGCTTTCATTGACAGATGTTTCACCCTAGAACTCAAGCAATTATCTAACAGAGCACACTTCTATTGGCCAGTGAAGTAAGAAGCAAGATCTGTCTTTTTACAGCCATCACACTAAAATGTCTTGCTTGGCCTGAAAGTTTTCACTGCTATGAGACAGATTTTTTGTGCCCCCAATGAGGAAAACAATGAAAATGGCAAAAGCCTTCAAATGAACAGAAATTTAAGCATGTCTGTGACACCAAGGTATTTGCTTAAGAGCTTTAGGGGGCTGAGATTGTATTTTGGAGATGGATATTTTTAAGTCTCTTAAGTGACTCTGAATTAGTTGTTAAACATTTTACGGAATTACTATGTTTTAAATGTTTCTGTGCTTAGAATTACTCATACACGGAATTATTCAATAAACAGAATCGTAATTACGCTAAAAGCTGCTGCATTGATCATGATACCCTGGAGTATGGACCTATTCCCATGAAAATGTATTGAGGTTTGAAAAGGTGTGTTTAACATTCTTCCTATATTTTTTTTCATTTTTAACATAATACTGCTCTGTAAGGGTACATCTAGACTGCAAGCTCATTTCGAAAGAAGCTTTTCCGGAAGAGATCTTCCAAAAAAACCTTTTTTCAAAAGAGAGCGTCCACACAGCAAAAGCGCATTGAAAAAGTGATGTGCTTTTTCAAAGGAAAGCGTCCACACTGAATGGATGCTATGTCGCATTCAAGCTGTGATTACTATGGACTGAGTGGCCACCAGGGTACCTGTGCTTTCCCCTTTTTCCTCTTCTTTCAAAAAAACTCCCTCTTCCCCATCCACACACTCCTTTCTCAAAAAGAGCTCTTTCAGAAAAGGCATTCTTCCTCTTAGAATGAGGTTTGCCAATGTGGGAAAAAAACCTGCATTCTTTTGATTTTCTTTCGAAATAATGCAATAACAGCGTGGATGTAAGTAAGGTTTTTTTTCAGAAAAATGGCCATTTTTCAAAAAAAAAAAACCTGAAGTCTAGACGCACCCTAAGGTTCCAGACTGAATTAGAAAGGTCATAATAAAGACTCAAAATGAATAGGATCATTTTCATGCACAGAAGGATTCAGATTTCAGGCTGCTTAAATGAACTGACCTCTGAACTATTTGAAGTGTACTCCATCCTGAATGTTGGCTTCAGTGGCTATAATATGACGAGTTAATGTTAGTTTACTCAGTTTCTCTAAGATAACAAATATTCTCATCCACAGTGTAAACCTAAAAAAAAAAAAAAAAAAAAACCTCAAATTAAAGCTGGACCAGGTGATGCTGAGGTTTACAATTTTCAAACTGAAAAATGACTATAGTGTCCATTGGTTTGGAGGGAGGATGAATGATTTCTTTCCAAACAGAAAGGACAGTGAATGGTGAAGCATGGTGATTGTCACTTGGATAGTTTTCAATATTGAGATTCAGTCTGTGTGGCTGTGTCCAGACTCAGGGTTTTTTTCGGGAAAGTAGCCTTTTTCCGAAAAAACTTCACCTGCGTCTAGACTGCAGCCGCGTTCTTTCGAAATTAAATCGAAATAATGCGGCTTTTCTTTCGACGGCGGTAAACCTCATTTCACGAGGAAGAACGCCTTCTTTCGAAAGTGCTTCTTTTGAAAGAAGGCATTCTTGAATGTAAATAGGGCTTCTTCGAAAGAGAACATCCAGACTCACTGGGTGCTTTCTTTCGAAAAAGCGGCTTGCTCTTTCGAAAGTTCCGCGTGCAGTCTAGACGCTCTCTTTCGAAAGAGGCTTGCAGTCTAGACATAGCCTGTGTTCCTAGTAACAGATGCTCTCAGAGTTCCTATTAGGAGTGACCTTTAAGAACAGTATTTGTTGCAAAGAGCCATGGTATAACTACGTGTATTCACACATTTGGATGCCTCATATAGGGCTTGCATTCTGCAGAATACATTATGCACTGTTGCTTTTCATTTTTTTTCTTTTTCTTTGAACCTTTGTCCCAAAAAGAACTGTGCAAGAATAAATAGGCTACAGCACATGCATATCCTTGCTATTGAGGTCAAATATAAGAACCAACATATCTGAAATTGGTTATTTTTTAAATCATTGGAAATTATATACAAAATATTGTAACCCGTTACTCCAGTGCATATTGATGTGTATGTTTGGGAGTTGATGTCCAAGCCCAGCAGTACAGTGGCGATACCCTGGGCTATGTCACCCAGAAGTGAGAGTCCATGGCTTGGGATAGGGGAACCTAGAGCCTCCCTCCTCCACTGGGTTTCCTGTCCAGGGTACTATAAAGAGAAACTCAAAATACCACTCTGGGGCCCTCAAGCCTGATTGCTGATCCATTTCTTAGCCCACATTTGGTTCCTTTTCTGGTAATACTGGTTTGTTAGTGATTTCCCCTTGGGGTCCTCTCACCCTGTAAACCCCCGAGGATTCAAAGTGGAGACACAGATCTACGTTTTGTAGTGATAGTGACTGTAATGAACAAAGGGTCTGATTGGCATCAAGGATGGGGAAGAAAAATTGTGTGCGGGTGGGCAAAATTGAGGGAAGACACAGAGATCTAAGGAAAGACCAAAAGTAGGCAGAGCTAGTTGACAGTACAGGTTGAACCTCTGTGGTCGGGACTATCTGGTCTGGCAACATCCGTGGTCCAGTAGGACCACGGATGTTGCGGGACTAGAGACACCACCGGAAGAGGTTCCTGGCAGCTTAGATTGGAGCCTGCCAGTGGGACAGCAGAGCCTGCAGCTGGCTGAGCAGGGCAGACAGAGGAGGGTAGGGGGTGGGGGTGGTTCTGCAGTTCACGTGGTAATGGAGTCTGCAGCCTATGAGGCTGTCACAAAGTTTGTGGGGCCACCAGGAACTCCACTGTGACTGCCACAGCTTGAGGGGCCGGGAGGCTGGGGAAAGGACCATAGGTGGTTTGGGAAAGGAGCCCAGTGGGGAGGCTGTTACCCCCCATCCCAGACCTCCCTTGGTCTTGCAAATTCCCTTGTCTGGGACTGGGTAGGTCTCAAGGGTGCCGGACCAGGGAGATCCAAGCTGTATTGAAGTTCTGGTTCAATATAGATCTTTCTTCAATTTTTTTTTACTATAAGTTTATATATAATGGTTGCTGCTTGAAATTCCATAATTTAAGGCTGTTAAAGTACAAAAACCCTCAAATGGTTAAAATCTTGCTTTAGATGTGAAGAGTATATTGTATACCTTAAAAACGGTACAACTGTTATGTCTCCATATACCATTTTCTAAGAATTTATAAATAATGCTTTCATTAAAGTTAATTTTAATAAATAAACTAATTACTTACAGAAATTTAGTACCTTGTGTCAGGCTGTTTTTGGTACTGAATGACTGTAATGAATCAATAGTGACTCCTCAAACTTCTGATATAGTTAAGGTCTGCAAACTTGTGGTAGTAGATCATTTCAAGATTTTTAATTTTAGGATTTTTGTCATTATTCATAAGAAGATAAGAAAGGCCATGCTGCATCAGACCAAAGGTTCATTTATCCCAGAATCTTGTCTTCCAACAGTGGACAATGCCACATGCCCCAGAGGGAGTGAACAGAACAAGTAATCATCAATGGATTCCATCCCTGTCACCAATTTCCAGCCTCTGACAAACAGAGGCAAAGGATATCATTCCTACCCATCCTGGCTAATAAGTATTGATGGGCCTAACCTCCATGAATTTGTCTACTTCTATTTTGAACCCCATTAAAATCCTGGTCTTCACAACATCTTCTGTCAAGGACAGGGCCAGCCCGAGCCCTTTTGGCGCCCTGGGCCTGGGCGTGCGGCAGCGCCACCCCCGGGTGCAGGGCGCATGCGCAGGCCCGTCCACGGGGCACGAGCCCGCCCCCGACCCCAGGGTGCGTGGGCCCACCCCTGGGGCACATGCGCTGCCCAGCCCGGCCCGGCCAGCGCTGCTAGCGCACGCACCGGGCCGTGCATAGCCCTGCAGCCGTAGGGGCAAGGGCGCTGCAGTTGGTGCCCTGGGCATCTGCCCGGCTCACCCATGCCTCCGTCCGGCCCTGGTCAAGGAGATCTACAGGCTGACTGTGCACTGCATGAAGAAAAACTTTCTTTTGTTTGTTATGAGCCTGCTACCTATACATCACTTTTTGTCACCCCTAGTTCTTATGTTATGGGAACAAGTAAATAATATTTCCTTATTTACTTTCTCCACACCTGTCATGATTTTATAGGCCTCTATCATATGCCGCCTCTGTGGGTATACAGATGCCAAAACAGGAAAATAGTTTTTTAAAAATAATAAAATGACTTTAGAATAATTTTAATCTAATCTGGATTGCAAAAGTATTATGCAGTAATAAGAGAATATTATTGCAGACATCAGTACAGAGCAGAGTTAAGACTGTTTAGGTGCATTAACTGTGTATTTCCATACATTAAAATGTTTACATTTCTTTAAAGCTTACTTAACCATAACTTTGAAATTCCTGGGGTAATCATGCTTATTTTCCAATAATTATAGTATTCCTGTAATGTACTCTGCACTTCTGTTCTGGACATGTACTCAGTTTTAACTCCAATTTAACAAATAATTTTTTCCTGGGAATATCTAGTAATAGTAATTGGGACAGAAGGATTTACTACTACTTACTTTACTTATCTCTATCGTTTTTTTCCCCAAGTAGTTAAGTTATTCACTATATTTTGTGAAAACAGGTTCCATGTTTGCCTGGATACAAAATGTTTTCTATATATATTGAACTGTTTCCCCAACACATACATTTTGGCACACACTTCCTGGTTAGGATTTTGACAGATATGCTTTCAGTACATCTGATTTAAGAGAGTGAGAATCTAGTCTAGTAGGACTTCAACAAAAATCAAAATGTGTATTGTTGCCATTAACTTCAGTGATGCCAGAATTTTACCCCAGGACTACCCAATAAAGTGAATAAATTTTAAGTTTTGTTTAAGCAAAAAAAAATTGTAATGCCCTGAATCTGTTATTCTTGTTTACAAACTTGATATATTCTCTTCCTTTATTAAAAAGAGTACTCGAATATGAGGAGTTTTATTTCAAATGTGAAATTTATTTTACATCAATTTGAAAAAAAAGCTAAAAGATGGATTACAGGATTTGTGTAGATAATGAATAATTTAGCAATATTGATACTTCCTCCTGCTACACCAACTGTAGATACAATTTCTTTAAAGAGAGATATTTTTCTTACAATATAAGGGGAGGCTTTTGATTGAAAAATAGTATACCAAAATAGTATACCAAAAATAGAATTTTTTGTGAATGTATGATTTTTACCAGAGTTCCTGAACTGATGCTGACACAAAGAAAGAAATCGTATTTCTGAGAAGAAACAGTAAATATAATGAGAATCTAGTTTCCAAACTTCAAGTCCAAAAGAGCCAAGAGGGGCTATCTCTTGCTGTTTGTTTGAGTTGGATAACTGTAACTACACATTAAATAAAGTATGAAATATTTTAAGCTGCCTTTATTAAGCTACTGCATCGCATTTTGTCCACCTCTGTTGAATTCAAATAAACATCAATGGCATATGTTTTTAAACAATAATATGGGAAAGTAGGTTCTTATTGTTTTCATGCATTTTACATAGAAAGATTATTCTTCATTTCCACTTGTTACGGTTTTGATCCTACAGTGCCAATATTAAAGAGTCATTGTACCCACAGACACAATCAGTTCCTGAGTAAGGCATGGCCTGGAATACATAAAATAGCATGCTTTTCACAAAAAAATAGTAGCACACACTATTTTTCTTAGTGTACAAGATTATTTAAACACAAGTTGTTTTTGCATGTCATTTTTAAAATTATGCTACGAGCTCCTCAGCTGAAAAGCATGGATTGGACAAGGCAGAGTGCTTAAACAATATCTCAGGGTGATACAAGTTGACAATAACCCGCAGTAGTGAGTGTCTTCTGAATCACTTATGCCACACAGAATGAATGTATGGGAGAAACTGATGGTGGAGCAGTAGCACTAGGCTTCTGGTACAGAAAAGGAAAGATCCTTGCAGCATTCCTGCAAGAGGGGCATGTAATTACACAATGGGGCAAGGTCCAGGCAAAGCGGAAGAATCTTGTTTACGAGATGCAGTGATCTCTGTCCTATCTTCTATTACTAGGGTGGACTTGAGTGCATCTCTGCTTCCCAGAGTTATCACCACTCACGATTCACAGCCATGAAACCTCTCGGAGTTAGAGGCCTAAACCAGGTTATCAATTCTCAAGAAAGGACAAGGAGGAACAGGCCAGAACAATAGTGGACCCCCTGCACCCACACTCTTTAGGAACCACAAACCTCCCCTTCCCCCGCCTTCTCTTCCCACAGAAACCACAAGTGCACCTTCTGGATCAGAGGACTCTGGCCAGAAGCAGTCTCCTCCACAATCTGCCCGGAGGAGCCCCAGACCAGCTGCAGCCGCACATCCCCTACCTTTTCTAGGCCCAATCCAGAGGTATTTGCTACACAGCCATGCTGAAACCTGCATAAGGCATATGAAAAGCATCTTTGAAGAAATACTTTTCTCCCAGATGAGGCTGGGTTTGGGGAAGGTCGGGGAGGCAGAGCTGCAGGTTGTCCAGGGCTCCTCCAGCTGTGGGAGGGGAAATTAAGGTTTCTCTGGACAGGGGGCCCTATGGTCCAGCCAGGACTCCTCTCTGGGGCAGGGGAGGGATGGGATTTCTCTCGGTGGAGGGAACCTGCAGACAGCCCAGGAATCTCTGGCAGGGGGGAGGCAGTGGGGTATCTCCAGGCAGGGGGGAGGCAGTGGGTTATCTCCAGGCAGGAGGGCCTGGGGCTGGCCTAGGACTTCTCTGGCTGGGATGGGCATTCAGGGAATTTTTGGGCAGGGGAAGAGCCTATGGCTCTGACCAAGGGAAGGAGGCAGAAGAGCTCTCTTGGAGCAGGACTGCACTAGGAAATTTTGTCAAAAATAATAGCTCTCAAAATAATAATTTTGAAATAGCACGTCCACACTGATGGGAGCCTGCATTGGATTTAAAGCCCCCAAAAGCACTCTGGGGAGGGCACCAGGAAACCAGATGCTTTCTATGGCTGCTTCCAAAGGCTAACAGAGAAACATACTTACAGGGGGTTTTCTGTACAGCTGCATCTCACACACCACTCTTCCCCTGCCTATTCCCTCACGGGACACCAAACTGTCATCGCGTGTTGCCCTTGCAGATGCCACAACACTCATATCGTGAAGCTGGAGCTGCTCACAGGCTTCGTGCTGCGCCTCATGGCATAGTTCATCCAAGCTGCCCACATGCTGCTCCAGGAAGACAATGAGCAGCTCCAACAGGAGGATCCCTTCACCCAGGTCCTGGTGCTTCTGCTGCAGCAAATGTTCCTTAATCCCCTGCACACCACTAAACGTTGCTTCTGGCAGAGGGAGACCAGTTCCGACTGGTGGGATGGCATCATCTTGCAGGAATGGGTCGACCAATAGTGGCCCCAGAACTTCCACACGTGGAAGGCCACTTTCCCGGAGCTCTGCGAATGGCTCATCCCTGCCCTCAGGCAACAGGACACCCGACTGCATCCAGCCATCCCCCAGCAGAAGTGTGTTACCATCACACTCTGGAAGCTTGCCACACCAGACAGCTACTGCTCCATCAGAAGTCATTTCGGCGTGGGGAAATCCAGTCACAGTGGTACTCCTGGAGGTAGTCAAGGCTCTCAATAACATCTCTCTGAGGAGAGTCATCACCATCATGGACAGCTTTGCCTCCATGGGCTTCCCTAAACACAGGAGGGCCATAGAGGGCACGCACGTACCCATCCTGGCCCCCGACAACTGTGCCTCAGACTTTATCAACAGAAAGGGGTACTTCTCTATGGTGCTGCAAGTTCTGGAGGACCATAAGTGACAGTTTGTGGACATTAACAGAAGATGGTATGGGAAGGCGTACAATGCCCACATCTTCCAGAATTCATGCCTGTTCTAGTACACTGAGTAGGTGGGCAAGGAGCACGCAGCCCCTCATGGTCTGCCCTCGTGTGTATATAGGGAAAGGTATAGAACTTACCCGAAGAGCCTTCACCAGGGTTTTCAGATGCCCAGAAAACATCCTGGGATGGGGGATTGGCTCTAGGGTGAGGAGCAGCTTCTGGCTGGTAGGCCTGTCTGGCCTGCTCCTCTTGCTCCTGCTCCTCCAGAACCCTGTCTTCATGGAAGCTGATGCTGGGCATGTCTTGGCCGAACTCAACGACAACCAGGGGGGCCGCCACACCCACAGTCCTGCTGGGTATGCTCACAGGGGAGACAGGGTATAAAAGCCCTGGGAGCCACTCACTTGGGGCAGACCACCAGAGGGGAAGGAGCTCTTACCCGAGCTGCAGAGCAGCCACAGCCGCAGCAACAGCAACAGCCTCTGCAACTGCAGCCACAGTGGCAGCCACGACCAGGGAGGCCATCCGTGAGGACCTGACTTGCCGAGCGACACAGCAAGAGCTGAGCAGCACCCCAGGGACAGTAGGAAGTAGCCTGGGTGGAGGATTGTCCTCTGGGAGCCCAGCGTGTTTCTGTTGGAATCTGCGCTGAGCAGTCCATGGAACCCGCCACTGCCAACAGGGCCCTGGGCTTTGACCCGGTGGAGTGAAAGGTCCTAGGTCTCCCTGACCTCTCCACCCCATGACAGGCCAGTTCCCTACCAGGTTGTGAGGCTTCCCTGTGGACTAGGCCTTCAGGCCATATTCACCCTGGTAGAAGGGACTTCTCTATGAACTGAACTGCTAGGTCATATTTACCCTGACAGAGAGGACCTATCTATGAACTAGGCTGTCAGGCTGTACCTACCTGAATAGAGGGGACTTCTAAAGGAACTAGGTTGTCAGGCTTTGCCCTGGGAGAGGGGGTAGTGACACAAACACTGGGAATTCAGGACTGTCGAGGGGGCTTGCCCCTCAACATAATTGTATAACATTTTAATAGTTTCATTGTCATTTTATGTTAATAAAAGTGATTTTCATAACTCTTCCTCCATCCCCCCCTAAATATTTACATATGAAGATCAAGCCCTGAAGGTGAGATATGGAAAGGAATGCCTAGTTTGTGAATTGTGCTTAGTCTCACACTCAGAAGTGTACCAGAGTTGCTCAATGGTGTCAGGATTTAAGTGACAGTCTATGTATAGTAGCAGACAGTTAGGCTACATCTAGACTACATGGCTCCGTCAACGGAGCCATGTAAAATCGTTTATTCTGCACAGTCAAAGAAGTGGGGATTTAAATAATCCCTGCTTCATTAAAATAAAAATGGCCACGGCACTGTGCCGACTATCAGCTGATCCGGCACAGCACGGCAGTCTAGATGGCGTGGTATGCCTTGTGAAACAAGGTTTACCGGAGCGGTCGACAAAGGCTTCCTTTGTCAACTGTGCCTCGTCTAGACTGTTGCCCTGTGCTGGATCAGTTGATCGTCGGCACAGTGCAGCGGCCATTTTTATTTTAATGTAGCGGGAATTATTTAAAACCCCGCTTCTTTGACTATGCTGAATAAACCATTTTACATTTTAATAGTTTAATTGTAATGTTATGTTAATAAAAGTGATTTTATGTAGTCTAGACATAGCCTTAGGCACCTAGTGGACTTTACAAGTAGAAACTTACTTAAGTACCTTAAGTATGTCTATACTACTGGATAAGGTTGAATTAAGATACACAACTTCAGCTACATTAACTGCGTAGCTGAAGTCAAAGTACCTTAACACAAATTTTGGCTCTGTCCACACTGCAGGAAGTTGAAGGGAGAACACTCTCCCTTTGACTTCCCTTACTCCTTGTGGAAGGAGGACTACCATCATCGACCGGACCACTCCTCTCAGTTCAAATTAGCTGACTTCACTAGACCTATTAATTCAAATGCTAGAAGATCAACAGTGGCAGCTTCGATCTTCTCTGTAGTGTAAAAATACCCTTAAAACCTTAAGAACCTACAGGGTTGGTGCCGAGTGGTGGTATGGTGAATGGCAGTGGCCTCTGAATCCTGGTCTACACTAGGGAGTTATATCGAAATAACTCTGCTTATTTCAAAAAACAAGCAGAGCGTCCACACTACCAAGCCTGTTATTTTGAAATAATTGGCTGGTTATTTCAAAATAATAACACCTGCTTTCCATGAGGAATAATGCTAATTTCAAAATAGTTATTTTGGTAATCGGTAGTGTGGACACTCTGGTGCCAGTATTTTGAAATAACTACTCCCCAGAGGCATTCAAAGTAATCACTCCCCAGTGCTTCCTGGTTTCTAAGTTGACATAGCGTGTCGACATTTAGGGGAAAAAACAGCAAGCAAACGGTCTGGTAGCATTAAGGGAGGCTGCCTCGAACTAATTTTGAGGCTTCTCCATAGTGTGGGCATGCTATTTTTAAATTGTTACTTCGGGAGTTATTATTTCTAAATAAGTTATTTTGAAATAATTCCCTAGTGTAGACATACCCTAAATGTCTAAGGGTATGTCTACACTACCCTCCTAATTCGAAATAGGAGGGTAATGGAAGCATACCGCACTTGCAAATGAAGCCCGGGATTTGAATTTTCCGGGCTTCATTTGCATAAGCCGGGCGCCGCCATTTTTAAATCCCGGCTAGTTCGAACGCCGTGCCGCGCGACTACACGCGGCACGGAGTAGCTAGTTCGGATTAGACTTCTAATCCGAACTAGCTGTACTCCTCATTCCACGAGGAGTACAGCTAGTTTGGATTAGGAAGCCTAATCTGAACTAGCTACTCCGTGCCGCGTGTAGTCGCGCGGCACGGCGTTCGAACTAGCCGGGATTTAAAAATGGCGGCGCCCTGCTTATGCAAATGAAGCCCGGGAAATTCAAATCCCGGGCTTCATTTGCAAGTGCGGTATGCCTACATTACCCCGCTAGTTCGAACTAGCGGGGTAGTGTAGACATACCCTCACTTAGGCACCTACTTGTCCCATTTTAATATTGTCCTGAATTCCTTGGCTGGAGAATGATCTACAAATCAAAGTATCTATATTGTTTTGAGAGTTTTCTTGGATTGTTTAAGATTTGTTAGGTATGTGGGAAATAATATTGATTATATAATCTGTCTTCAGTTGCTTGCACTCACTGGAGTTCACAAAGAACCGTAACCGTTGAATCAAAAACACATAATTTAACACCTACTGGAGGTTAATCTGGGACCAAGCATGTGTTTATTTGTCTTTCTTTGAAGGTGGCCCTGCATTTGTTGCCTGCTAACTTTCTGGCTCTGCACTTTATCTGTTTGTGCTACTGTACTTTCAGAAAATTGCTGAAAGTTGAGATAAGCAGGCACCTGAATCTGGAGCTGACAGATGTTTGTCTTCTACAAAGCGAATCATGTTTCTTAAAACACATTGCAAAGGAATTTAACCCAGGGGAAAAAAAGAAATAACATTTATGTAAGTCACAAGGGAGCATTTCTGGCTGAAAGTTAGTATACTAACTGTCTTTGGCCAAGTCCAGCATTTTGCAGTGAATAATATTGTGTATCATTGTTAACTATTTATTGAACTCGCAAGAACTTTAGCTTGTAAATGGGAAAAATGTACAATAGAAATCTATCAAAACACATCCATGACATATTTAAGGAACTATATGCTCTTTGTTCTTCCTTTCCTCCATGTCCTCCTTTAGAAATTTTTGTTGCTTTCATTCATGGACCTGATTATCACTTTCTCTGTCTCTGTGTCTGCCCGCCTCTTCTTCCTCCTCTGCCCTCAACTACCCAAATTAGGAGTGATTGAAGTTAACTGTTACAACTCTTATGAGAAAGGAATCAAGCTGACAGAGTCCTGCAAATCCACGGATATTCATGTTATATCCATGGGTATTTATATTTGAGGGTGTGGATGAAGATATCCATGGCTCATTTTTGGTGCAGATAGAAATTGTGTATCCATGCAGCGCTAGACCAGTAGTGACAAGAGAAAGAATAGCATGATCTAAGGGATGAGGGCACCAGCTTGCAGTTAGGGTAGTTGATTATTTTTAGTTATTCCACTTGACTAATCTCTCCATCACTTTGCCTTTTCTTAGTGTTTCATATGTTGTCACTTTCTCTAGTAACACTGTAAACTGTTCAGAACAAGAGCTAGGTGAAATATTTTGCTGAAAGTTTTTTTTTTCACTGCAAAATGCAGATTTTCATTCATTTGTGCTTATTTTGCACATTTCATTAAAAAAAATCCCCAAACCCCAAATTTTGCTTTAATATTTTCAAAATATTAAAGGACTTTGTTAAGAATTACATTTGCTATCAAGGTTTTCCTCAAGAAGAGCATTATACATAGGTATTTCCCTTTACAACCCCTCGTGAAATATAATAGGTTAATATCTGATCTCTTATACCTGTATAATCTCATTAGCTTCTTTTGTTAATGGTAGACTGGCATTAAAGATAGACTCTGTATCAAAGGGTGGTATAGTGTTCTGTTTAATTTAGCTTGTTACCATTTGAAGTTTCTATTGCATCAATATACCAGAGTATGTGGTATATATTCTGGCATAAGAGACTGAAATACAGCGTTACTAAATGCATTTATTAAAAAAAGCAAATCAATAGAAAACTTTTAATGCAAATAAAATGTTTTAAAGTTTTATTATAAAATAAGAGAAGATGACGTACTATATGTTACCCTAAGGAGCAAAGAGTTTCAATAAAAGTGAACGAGCTTGCTGTACAAAAAACCCAGACTTTTGATCAAATAATTTCTTATTGGAGACCATTCACAAGTACACTTGTGAAATGAATAAGGAATACATTGGTATTATAAATTACTGTATACTTTTTAACAAAACACCAGCTCAAGAATTTAATTTTTCCTTAACATATTTTGCTTCTTCTGTAAAAATATACGGCGCACATCATCCATTCCTATAGAGATAACAGTGTGGAAATATTTATGAGGGGCCCTACACAGTGTTCCTCCCTGTTATCCTCTCTCTCTTACAACGTAGGGCCATGCCCACTCCCAAAACAGCCATTGCTCAAGGATCCGTGTGCGGCTAGTGTCCTCTGTGTGACAACTCATATCAGTCGTTAAATACTTTCATATACAGGTTTAAAAAAAGAGAGATTTGAAGACGGGGAATCCCTTTTCTTTCTGCATGATGAATCTAAGCACCATGATGGCTCTTTGCCCAGGGATGTTAGCAAGGGGAATAACTCCAGTGGCAGGGTTGCATGCTTTATTTTTCCACTCTGTATCTTGCACTGTGTTTGGAGTGGATGCATGCCAGCTGGGACAAGTTGTAGTTTCAAGTTCTGTTTATTTTTACCCTACAGTTCATTTCCTCTAGTTGCACACTATTTACCAGGATCTGCTCTTTTGTGTAAAGGTGAGTGCTCCTTTGGTTGCATTCCCAGTGGGGTGTTTTCCAACTTTGTCAGAAAGCATCAAGAGAGTATAATATGACTCAACATGACTGTCAAAAAGACTTGAGTTACAGGAGCACTCTGCCCTTTTAAAAAACAAACTTTTACTATCTTCATTTTGTCTTCAGAACTTTTGACATCAGCATTTGCTTGTCTGTAAGCATCAACTCAAATGCAGGAATTTAGATGGGAAGTTAATCCTCATGACATACTTCTGACAGATTTTTTTCCCCTCTGGCCAGATTCATACAGGATAGAAAGCTAAGGCAACTGCTGTATGGGAAGTTTAATAGGTTTTTTTTAATCTAGAAAATCTATGTTTACGTAGACATATATAAAATTATAGAGAATATTAGTGGTCTCATACTCATTAAATTCCATAAGACTTTTTCATAAGATTATTCGTAGCTTTGCTTTTTGCAAGAAGCTGAAGATGCTGTAAGTAAAACAAGCTTATGAAAAGCCTGTGTATGTTTGGTCAATATTAGGTTCTGATGTTGAACCCCACAGTAGTCTTGTAGTGGGAGATCTAGGTGCTCAGAATCAAACCATAGAAAATGAATGGTTACATACCTGCTACAATAGGTTCAGAACTGCTGCCGGCATCTTTAAAAAAAAAAAAAGCCCAAAGACTGCAGAAATGCTGTGTATTCAGTGATTTCACAAGAAGCACCGTGGGGAGCTCTTGCACAGGACTCATTCCAGTCTGTGGTATAACCATTATGGTGGCCGTCTGCACAATCGCATTTAGAACATTGAGAAAACATGGGCACGAACAAATATTGTGCTTCAGAATCACAGCCTCATTGAAGATTCCTCAACCTCAGCATGCTCTGGAGCATTTTTCTCAGCCCAAAGTACCTTTACTCAAGCTTTGCTTTCCAGGATTTGACCCATAGGCTGTGGTTAACATTTGTAGTCAACTTTTTAAAAGTTGAACTGAAAGGTAGTTTACTTTCCATGACCTGATTTTAGGGCTCATTGTTCCTCTTGCACCAGTCGGTGACACCACTGTGAGGTCCTTTGGTGTTCGTGATGCCACCATCTATAGCAAGGAAAACACTCACACTGTGAAATCAGGTCTTGGCGGGTAAACAAAGAAGGAAATAATTTAAATTGTTCTTTTGAGATACATATAACAGTATATTTTACAGCTACATCTTTATTCTGTTGCTGGTTTGGGGTTTTAAGTAGTGTATGTGTTTGTTACAAAAGTATTTCAAATTTCTGTTAAGCAATTCACTTTTTTACATACTTTTCTGTAGCTAGAGAAATTATTTTCTTTCTCTTCATATCATGATTCAGTGCACCTTGAAGTTAAATGTGCAATAGGTATGACATACACACTTTTCTCATTTCTGCTTTCAGCATCATAAACAAAATTAATAGAAAGAACAATATGCAATACAAAGATTAAGAAACTGCATTTCTATTCAGGCATTTTCCTTACCGTTTATGGCAACAAATCATTTCAATAGGATCTAATTAAAGTGCGTGCATTTTGAAATATAAACTGTAAAATGTAAAAAACTGAAATCAGTGTTACCCAGCTTTTTTCTCTACCCGCAACTGGAGGAGGGTAGTTATTTTATTCAGAATGCACAGATTAAACCATAAAGTATATTTCTTATGCAATTTTCAATTGTAACGGACACAGTTTAGACACTTTTTTTGTCAAGTTCATAGTTACCTGATGTTTTCTTTCTTCTATGAGGACACTGCTGGCCACAAAGTCCTTTATTGCCATTTACAATTTTCTTTTCTTTTAATCTAAAATTAATTAGAGCACAGGCTTTGTTGCACTCCTTTTGTCATTAAAGTCAGTGTTCAATGCAATTTTTTTTAATTCTCTGCATACACAGTAGTTCTATGCAATTTTAATACATTCTCCTCCTGCTCTATATATGCGGAGCAAACAGAGCTTCCTGGCAGATATAGGCCAAACACTTTTTTAAACTGAGTTTGTATTTCATTATGCAAAAATACAATACCTTACAATATTAGAGTGCACAGTAGATTTAGATAGTAAAGCTGATGTAATTAAAACATGTGTTGGATGCCTTTTATTAGCCCTTCTGTTGTCAAATAAAATGTTCAAATCCTGTAAATAAGCAAACCAAACTATTATTCTATTGATATGCTGGGGGTTTCAGTTGCGTGGTGCTGTAATTTCTCCCAATTTTCCCTCCTTTTAGAACATCAGATATAACCGTGGTGCTCTTAGAATAAACACACTGATTTGATTGTATTGTCAGTAGGTCAGTAATCAGAGAATTCATTGATCAGACAGTAATCGGACAATTAAGTCTGACATTGTCTCCAGTGTCTGTGCAGTGGGGGCTATATTCTGTCTCAGCTCAATCCTTGACCTTGTTGCTTTTCAGAGGCTGGAGGTTTAAACACAGTATATTGAAGTGTAACTTTCTTTGATTTGAGCTCTAAACTGGTAACTTTGTTTACAATGAAAACTGTGTTTTCTCCTGCATGCACTTCTAAATATAATGAAAATATATTATTACTGTACTTGACATACTGAGATGGGTTTAATGGGAAAAAAAGGATTTTTTACCCATTTTCCTCTCATTACTTAAGAATTGTCAGGATTAACTATTCCTGACCCTGAAGGTTGTTAGCTTATAAATCTTCACTTTTTAAAGATACCCTCTGGGGAATCAGAATTGTCATTTCACAACTACTGTGTCAATGTATCAAAGCCCTTATTTCTAACTGCAGTATCCTTACAGAGAGTGAAATGGAGGTTCGCTTTAATTTCCTTGTGTACTAATAGTATTTAATAATACTTCCATTCTAAAAATGCAGGTTTTTTTAAAAAATTAGACTCTGGGAATTTGGTCCATTCCTACTAAAAAAAAGCACTGAAGGGTGCACTTTAGATTTTCCCCTTCTGCAAAATTAACTTAAACACATGGGTGACTCATGGTTGCACTCAGTAGGTGCACTGCCCCCTGATGTCCCACAAAAATGTTAATTGCTAAATGAGGCACTCCCTCGTGCCCACACCCTGTTCGTATAAGTGACCCTCCCTCCACCCTCTCCACCCACAGGCATAAGCATGTGCTTCAATGCTCTGAGTGGGGCTTCACCCCATTGTTATTCACTTGAGTATACATGGCACTTTATATTGAGATTGACTTTTATTATATTTGGATTCTAATTCCAGTGAGTTAAAAAATTAAAGGCCAGTGAAGTCAGAGAGTTGAGACTGACTTCCATGGGGCCAGGAAGGAAAAATAGACAATGAGAGTTCTGCCACTGATCTTCCTGGGGCTAGGTTTCCATTCTTGAACCACAAATCTACTCACTGTCACTCAATTTCAAATAGCAGATTTCAGGATTGGCTATGTCATATGTCAGAGAATATCACAGTGCACCAGCCATCTGAATGGAAAGGTGAACATCTGCAATAATCAACTGTTGAGATGCATTTAAATGCATTTGTAAAATCATGTCCATTCCATAGCAATAAATTATGACAAAAGTAAAATAAATTCAGCAATATGGCTTTCCTAGCCATCATTTATTTTTCTTGTCTCTGCACCTTACTGTGCACTCTAGGGCTATGTCTAGACTGCAGGCTTCTTTCGAAAGAGGCTCTTTCGAAAGCATCTTTCGAAAGAGCCTCTTTCAAAAGATCACGTCTAGACTGCAGGCGGATCTTTCGAAAGAGAAATCCGCTTTTTCGAAAGAGAGCACCCAGCGAGTCTGGATGCTCTCTTTTGAAGAAGCCCTATTTACATTGAAGAACGCCTTCTTTCGAAAGAGGAACTTTCGAAAGAAGGCGTTCTTCCTCGTGAAACGAGGTTTACCGCCATCGAAAGAAAAGCCGCGTTCTTTCGAAATAATTTCGAAAGAACGCGGCTTGAGTCTGGACGCAGGGGAAGTTTTTTCGGGAAAAGGCTACTTTTCCCGAAAAAACCCCTGAGTCTGGACACGGCCTAGGGGGCTCTAAGTCCTGGGGGAATGTTGTGGCACACTTCAGGTGGCACAAAGGACTGGCTGACTCCAGCCCCGCCCCTTCCATCTGAGGTCCTGCCCCATCTAGGAGCATGGACCTGACTCCCCCTACCTGGCTCAGGGGATGTGGGAGGCTGTAGGTGCCACTGAATCAAGGTAACACATCTGTTTCCTGTAAGAAAATATACACCGTGGATTTCCCACCCACTCTGAGATTAATTTTGAAGTAAAATACCCGCAATGATCTGAGGAATCATACATGAAATATAGGGATTTTATTGTAAGGCATTAATGGGTGTATATATTGGAGTATTCAAGATAAGTAAAAAATCAGTTTGGTTGTATTATTTACCATACGCCTAGTTGGGAATTTGGGAACAGAGAAATATATAGGACCAGAGTTGAAGTTTAATTACTTTCAGATACGTTGCAATGGCCATTGTATTTTTCTGGATGATCACAGTAAGGCGTATTTAATTGTGAACCATAACCTGAGAGGGACGTTTTCAACTGCTGAGTTGGGGATTCTTCGGTCAAATAAAATGCTTCTATTAATTGATTTGTTCATGTGCCTCAGGTCACAGAGAAGCCTACTTTAATAAATAAATGAAGGTCATGCAATTGCAAGGTAAGATCTCAGAGCTGTCCTCTCATGTACAATTTGTCTAGGGCAATTTTCATTGTCACTCAACAGCAGTTTCCCTTAAAATATTCGAGACGTTCATCAACTTTTACCAGAAGTGTAGGCCCACTCAAACACCATACTTCCTTCTGAATTGGAGTCCATATCTATACTTCTCATTTGGCCTTATTATAATCAACATTGGCCAGCCCCCAGTTTGACTGCATCTGTGCAAACTTTAGTATAGTAAGGGAAAGCTGCTATTTGAACACGTGGAGTTTAATCCTGCTTGAAACCTGAAGAATCTATGGTGGTGCAAATCACTGATACGGTCAATTTTACATCTGCTATAAGAGACTGCAGTGCCTTTATATAAAAACACTTGTCAGGGCAAACCCACAGTTTCTGTGAGGTCAGCCATCAGAAAAGGTGCTGTAGCTTGGATAACTGAGAGTGTTTTACCAGAAATCTTCCAGTCTATTTTTCAGCACATTGAAAAGTGAAATGGTGATATAATTATTTTAACACTGATAAACTATAGTCTGTCCATTTAGTTCTATGAATGCTTCCACTGTGTATGTGTTTGAGGGGGAGAGGGAGATGTGCCCCATAAATAAGCAAATAAAAACCTTCCCTTTGGTTCCCATTGAAATCAAAATATCTAATACCTTTTAAAAATAGTTCTTAAAGCCCCTTATCAGCATGAGACTTAATTCTGAAAGTTACCAAAGTGATTTTTGAAAATTTGACTTTGTCTAGTATTAAGTAAATTGTAGCACTTGCATGTTGTGTATATCGAATGTCAAATCTCTAATGTAGCATTAATTGGTCATCATCATTTGGCACCATTTTCAAATGATTCTCTAATCTAACATGCATTGACTGTATATGCACCAAGTTACTGTAAGGCATGTAACATTTCTATACTTGTTTGCACACATTGTAGCTTAAAGAAGTTAAAACAACAGAATCCATGCCCTTCCATTATATGGTACCTACAGGAATATGCAAATTATTAAAACGAATTCCATAATTTTCACCAAAAAATGGAACTAGCTATATCTCCTTTTTATTTTGAAATAGGTGTGATAGACGAGCAGCTGATATCAAAACCTGATTGAAAATCCAAAATGTTTAACATTCATTTGACAGGTCTTCATTATTATTCATTATGCCTTGAAAAAGCTGTTTAATCATGTGCAGACCCTACAAAAGATTTCTTCTGCTTCCTCTTTTTAACAAACACACTTTTAAAGGTAAGCTTGCATGGCAAATAAGTTATCTGATGGAAATAATTACAGACAGTAAGAGGGGGGGAAAATCATCTAATCGTCTGGGAATTGTTCTTTGCTTTCATTGTCCTGCAGCACCATTTTACCAGAAAGCATTTTGAATAATTTAGGAACTGCTAATATGATTGCAGTATCTTCTGATGTTCACCAAAATTGCTCTAGGTCACAGTAATATCTAGGTATAGTCAATGCCTGGGGGAGGGGGATAAATCAGGGACTGAATACAGACCATCAATGAGAATAATTACTCTCAACTGAGCTGAAAAACATTTTATTCTGTTCTACATGATGCTCAGTTGTGATTAAACCAAAGGTCTGGAGATCCAAAACAGAAAGATAGTAATACAAGGTCTTTATTTTTAAGTAAATGCTTAATGCAGCACAAAAATGCATCGTCTTTCACGTTATTCAAACCTTGCATTGCTCATGGAGGCTGCCTACATTGCAGGTGAGTATATTCACAAGAATGATGGCACTCTGCAAAGTCTGCTGCTTTAGCCAATGAAAAAACAACCTGCTACTCAGTGGTGAATAATAAATTCTTCCATATTACACTAATCCCTTTCCTCACTCCAGCCAGACCAACCACCAGCGGGCTGTAGGGCCACAATATTTGCTGTGGCTCTAGGGTTGTATTCTAGGAGTCTGGGCTTATCTTGACATTCTGGAGATCGAACTTGTGGGGTTTGATTTAGTAGGTCTAATAAGGACCCTCTAAATTGACCACTGATGGCGCCTCATCAACCCCAATATTCCACCAGATTGTGAGGAGTAAAGGAAGTCAACAGGAGAGTTTCTCCCATTTACCTCCTGCAATGGGAACACTGCAGAAACTTGACCTAAGCTATGGTGACTCCAGCTATGCTATTCTTGTAGCTGGAGTTGGGTATATGAGGTCAACTTTTTCCCATACTGTAGACCTGGCATCTGGAAGTCTCTTAAACCATCCTTCTTTATAAGAAAGTTGAATTTAAAACATAGCCTATGTGTTGAGTGAGGCCTGCCTGACTACCAGTAGCAGAGAATGATGGTGGAGGTAAAATGACTCTTTTCACCCAATTCCAAGTAGAAGAAGGGGCCGTACCACCATTGAAAATGTATATGTGCACAGAATTGCTAAATAGCTCTTATTCCATGAATTTTGCAGAGATTGTTCAGCGAGAGAGAGAGTAGAACATGTGAAATGAAGGCCTTCTGCATTTCTTCCCCAATTCATATATGTGCAGTCAGATGAGGATAAAAGTTCAAATAAATTAGGACGCTGGAATAATGCCAGAATGGCCATTGTAAGTATGGTCACCGTAAGGTCATCGTAAGGTCACCCTTCAGTATCATGTCCATACTGATACTGAGATGGATAGCATCTGCTTAATTGTGGCAGTTCAAACTTCTTAATTCAACATTTTGTGATTACCAAACAATGCATTTTGTGATTACCAAACAATGTGGGTTTCCTCTCCACACTGGAAGTGTAATCTGTGTATTCCTTGGAGTATCAGCGATAATTTTTTTCTGATGGACCAAACCTAGTAAGTAGGCAGCAGAATTGGATTCTGCGCAGACCTTTTTTGGATTTCTATTGTGGATGTCTGCCTCAAATAGAAGGTCCATTATATTTTTGATTAATCTGCTGTGATGAAGGGAAATGGACCAAATCCCATTTAGAGTCAGATTTGAGCTTTACGATTGGTCCTTATGTACACAGTGGCTGTGTCTACATTGGCCCCTATTCCGTAATAGGGATGCAAATGTAGCACTTTGGAATAGGCAAATCCGCTGGGATTTAAATATCCCCCGCGGCATTTGCATTAACATGGCTGCCTCTTTTTTCCGGCTTGTAGATAAGCCGGAGAAAAGCGCCAGCATGGACGCGATCCTCCGGAAAATAAGCTCTTTTCCGGAGGATCTCTCATTCCTAATTCCTTATCTACAAGCCGGAAAAAAGCGGCAGCCATGTTAATGCAAATGCCGCGGGGGATATTTAAATCCCCCGTGGATTTGCCTATTCCAAAGTGCTACATTTGCATCCCCATTACGGAATAGGGGCCAATGTAGACACAGCCAATGAGCTTATCCAGCATATTTAGACCATTCTCAATCAATCACACTGGATGAAACTCAGCCAGAAAAGTGGTCCTTTTTGCCACTGTTCTCTGGGTTGGAGAGATTGCAACAGATCTGAGACTCTGATGCACAGAGTAGAAGGACAACTATTCAGAGAAGAAATGGCTTGACTTGATCTTTAGTGCAGTCTTTATCCACAAGGGTGCTTCTGTAGGAATTTTTTTGCTGGTCTAGATTTTGCTAAGCTATGAGATACTGGTAAGTTTTGTCACCTCCAGGCTATGCAGGTGCAAGGTATTCCAATTTGGGCTCCCTTAAAAGAACACTTAGAATCTTCAGCTAGTGCCAGTCGTAGCTGCGTGGTAGAGGCAAACATGGATGCAAGCTGAGTGTCTAATCAAAACTAATGAATACATATCAGATATCCTCAAATGATCTACAAATAACTTCCTAAAATTCTTTAGCTCATAACTTCGAATAACAAATATGAGAGAATCATATGCTGTTCATGGGCAATTCACAAACAGAAAGAAAGGTAAAAAAATCAACCAAATTATTCATTCTGAGTCATTCACTCAGCTTTATGAGATACAGCCTTACTGCTGGAGTTGTAAATGTAACTACAGGAACTCTGTGGAAGACACAAGTTGATCTTTCATTTTGTTGGCATTGGTGTTTTCAGGCCTTTCCAACAAATCTTTGTTTTACAAAAGTGCGTGAAAGGATATGTCCGTCATACATATCTTCTAATATGGGGGAGTACATAATAGCTGAGAAGAACAAATCAGGATTATTTCAAAGAAAAGGAAACATAAATATTTTGATCTGGAGCTTTTTAACTACAGTTGCTTGATATTTAATTTAAAACATTTAGAAACGATTAACATTTTGGATCTGAAATGCAGCACTCCTTGTCTGGACATTTGCTCTTCCATTCCAAAAGAGATGTGCATGCTCCCAAGAGTGAAATCTTGTGCCTAGCAGAATTTTTGTGCAGTACAATATAACACTGCCATCAAATGGCCATATATATTCATTATTGTACAATGGAATGCCTGACTGTTGTAGGCTTTGCCTGTTCTATACAGAAATCTAGAAATGCTGATTTAAAGGTCAGGAGCCCTGTGGTCCATTGTTTTTGATTCATGAAATGCTCACCATGACCTCATCCTACATTCAGCATCCTATGTGCTGCCTCTCAGATTTCAGGAGGGCTGCAGAGAAACCCAAAGGTTCATGTGAGTGGAGTTATTTACAAAATCTACAACAAAGGAAATACAGGAAATTGCCGCTGTGACATGAGAATTATAGCTGTTATTCAACCTGTTCATTGTTCCTACTTTCTGTGCTGTTCTATATATATATATATGGAATTTGACCTGAACAATCACTTTATCAGGTCACTTTCTATTCTCTAGGTAAAATCCTACAATGATCATGCAAGACAGAAATAAAATAAACCATTCTATGCAAAACAATGATGGTCAAAGCTTAAAATCTGAAAGGGGATTCGGTGGTGTTGAAGAGGCAAGTAAGTATAATAAGTAGAAGTGCAATAAAGTAACTGAGGCTATGCTGCAGCCAATGAATACAGCTGTTTTTCTGGAGAAAAAAAATGAAAAAGTGGACATGCGCTTTTTGCCATCCCTGTAAACCTCACCTATGAATCATAAGGGATGTGTTGAAAGCGCAGGTTTTTCTCAAATGGTTGCCAAGTAGACATGCTAAATTTTGGAAAAGCCTCTTTCAAAAGAACATTGGAAAATTATATGTAATTTGCGTACCACAAATTGCATATCTTTTTCCGATTTAACTCTGCAGTCTAGATGTAGCCTGAGAGACCAGGTTTGTTGCACAATATGGCTTACAAGCAGCTCGGGGGACGGGACGGGACCACTTTGGAACAACACAGAACAAACATTACAGAATAAGTAGGCAACTCACGAGAAACTACTGATGAGGACAGATAGGAATTTCACTTGTCACTCTTTCCAGCTGTATTCACTGTGTCTGCTGTGTGGTCCCCGATGGCATTTCATTGAATATGGCAAAGTTGCCTCTAATATCCTGGCTGTGCAACATGGAATAATTGTATAGGTACCTTTCCAGTAGATCAAGGCAGTACAATACATATAAAGCATTATGTCTTCCATGAATAACAAGGTGCTCAGTATATGGCCTACTTGACTCATTGATACAGCTGATGGACTGGAAAATTTGCTGGGGGGGCTGATGTGGGTATCTGGGTAGTGCTGTGTACTTGCAGTGGGGCTCCAATGAAGATAACAATTGCTATGTGCAGGAATTTCAAAGTAGGAGGGAGTTTTTTAGATCACATTCTATGGAGAGCCATGCAAGTGGGCCAAATGTGATTACAAAATAGGCCTGGCTGGATTTTCACTTTGATGCATCTTTTTTGGTAATCCAAATCCCTTTTCCATGTACCCTTTCCTCTCTTTATGTTCAGTGAGCCAAAGTCTACTTTGATTGCACCCAACAATCCCTACTGTGTGTAAACAAAAGCAGAATTGGTCTATATGGCCGTGTCCAGACTCAGGGGTTCTTTCGAAAAAAGTAGCCTTTTTTCTAAAGAACTTCCCCTGTGTCCAGACTCAAGCCGCGTTCTTTCGAAATAATTTCGAAAGAACGCGGCTTTTCTTTCGATGGCGGTAAACCTCGTTTCACGAGGAAGAACGCCTTCTTTCGAAAGTTCCTCTTTCGAAAGAAGGCATTCTTCAATGTAAATGCATCCAGACTCGCTGGGTGCTCTCTTTCGAAAAAGTGGATTTCTCTTTCGAAAGATCCGCCTGCAGTCTAGACGCGATCTTTCGAAAGAGGCTCTTTCGAAAGATGCTTTCGAAAGAGCCTCTTTCGAAAGAAGCCTGCAGTCTAGACATAGCCTATGTGTGTAAATGGTGTTTTACTTCTTTTGCACATCCACTGAATGTGATGCAAGTCAGGTATCTCTGATAGACTCATTTTCTGACCTAGCAACAAATGTATACTACATGATGACTAACTTACATAGACCTAACAGGTGGGTCCCCAAAGATTTTTTTTGTTTGGCTTATTTTATTTTTCTTCTCTTTCCAAATGCTATTTTGGAAAGGAGAAAGTTTAAAATCTATGAGATGAGTCTAAATTAAACACTTAATAAACATGCATTTATCTTTTAGCCAGAAAGTGTAAGGAGACAAATCTGCATGGTGCTGGTTGTTATCAGAAAGAGTTTCATGACTATGTCTACACTGAAGAGTTTTTGTGTATAAACAGACGTTTTTGTGCAAACACTTGTGGAGTGTCCACACTACAAGCCTGTTCTTGTGCAAGAAAAAGTATAGTAAAGCGTAAGAACACAGGGCTTTTTGGGCAAGAGTTATCCCTCTCCCCATGAGGAATAAGCCTTTTTACACAAGAGCTTTTGCGCAAAAAGGCATATGTCGAGAGGCAACAGGGGTTTCTTGTGCAAGATCCCCTAAGGCTAAAATGGCCATCAGAGCTTTCTTATGCAAGAGAGTGTCCATACTGTCATGGATGCTCATGCACAAAAGCATGTGGCAGTGTGGGCATGCTCTTGCACAAGAACTTTTTACGCAAGAACTCTTACGCAGAAAGTTCTTGCGCGAGAAGCCTGCATAGCCTCTGATTTCTCCGTTATTTCTAGAGGCTTGGAAAGGGCGACATTGAAATAGACCACAAAGCTTTAAAAAATTATTGGTATAACTAAAAAAAAATAAAAATAAAAAATGAAGGACTTAGTGCTGACTAGCCCCTATTTGTGAATGTGACGTTGGACCAGATGCAAAGAAACTCACCTCCCTTGTTCCATGTGCAAGGTCTGAACAGAAACTTTGGCTCCTCCAGGTATCTGTCAGGAGAACAGTGAGCGATAAAATGAGATTGAATCAAGTGCTTTTTTCATCCTCTTAGCAAGATAGACAAAAGGGCTCGGTTGCACAGTATGCTCCATCCTCTTCAAAAGTGGGTGCTGTTCTGCATTTCTTGAGTGTCATTCAGAGAAATTCTGTGAGAACTGGACAGATTCCTTGTGGAATCAAGGTTATTATTATTATTATGTAGCATCCACATGGGTCACTAAGGGTACGTCTACACAGCAGTGTTACTCAGGGTACGTCTAGACTACCGGGTTTTGTCGACAGAAGTTTTGTCGACAGTATCTGTCGACAAAACTTCTGTCGACAAAGAGCGTCCAGACCCATTGAGTTCTGTCGACAAAGCAAGCTGCTTTGTCGACAGAACCCTGTAGTCTAGACGCAACCCTACAGGCAATAACACCTTCTGTCGACAGAACTCTGTCGACAGAAGGTGTTATGCCTCGTAAAATGAGGTATACCAGCGTCGACAAAACTGCTGAGTTCTGTCGACGTTATGTCGACAGAACTCAGCGGTAGTGTAGACGCTGGTATAGTTTTGTCGACAAAAGTCCACTTTTGTCGACAAAACTCAGTAGTCTAGACACACCATCAGATATAACTGTTGTTATTCTAAAAAAACTTAGTCCATGTCTACACTACAACCAGTTATTTCGACATATTGTCGAAATAATGTCTAGCTGGAGGACTTCTTACTCCGACTCCTGTAACCGTCATTTTATGAGTAAGGGAAGTCGGAGGAAGAGTGCTCTGTTTCAAAATGAGTGTGTGCAGATGCTCCAAATTTCGAAATAAGCTATTTTGAAATAAGATATGCAATTGACATAGCTCAATACCTCTTCCTTGGACTTCCTGCTGGGTAGACAGCACCAAAAGCTGAAATAAGCTATTTCAACTTACGCTGCACAATTGACGTAGCTCAAGTTGTGTAGCTTATTTCAGCTTTAGCCCTGCTGTGTGGATGTGCCTTAAGAGTCTTTACACGGAGGCTGTGTTTACACTGCACCCCTTTTCCGAAAAAGGGATGCAGATTAGACACTTCGGAATTGCAAATCCGCGGGGGATTTAAATATCCCCCGTGGCATTTGCATTTACATGGCTGCCGCTTTTTTCCGGCTTGGGGATAAGCCGGAGAAAAGCGCCAGTCTAGATGCGATTCTCCGGAAAATAAGCCTTTCAAGTAGGAATAAGAAATCCTCCAGAAAAGGGCTTATTTTCCGGAGAATCGCGTCTAGACTGGCACTTTTCTCTGGCTTATCCCCAAGCCGGAAAAAAGCGGCAGCCATGTAAATGCAAATGCCACGGGGGATATATAAATCCCCCGTGGATTTGCAATTCCGACGTGTCTAATCTGCATCCCTTTTCCGGAGAAGGGGTGCAGTGTAGACACAGCCGGACTTTGGTGGTATTTGGATAAGTCTCTAGGTTCTGCAAGGATGTTTCACTAGTACGGGCCTACTCAACTTTGGAAGCCCTGGGGGCCACAATGATACACCCAGCACATGCTGAGGGCCGCAACTTAAGTGTGGTTGCATGTACTTGCAAATATATATGCAAATAGCTTCTTTCACACTGACAAGCATGAATACAAAGATTAAGGCAAGACTATAAAACACAGGCCTCATTTTAGTCAATTCTGCTGATATTAATTAAATGCAATAGTTACCCGATTTCCACCCACATGACAGCACTTTTACTAAGCAATGACAGTCCAGGAATTTAACTTCTAAAACACATATCAACAGAAGACCATTATATTGACTTGCCATTGTAGAGTGTGTTCCCAGAGGAGGCCATGTTCAAAGGATCTCACCTGCAGGCTGTGTGTTGAGCCCTACGTAAGCCCAAACCGCACCGTATGCTGCAAACAAAGAGGCTGCAGGCCGCATGCGGCCTATGGGCCATGTGTTGAGTAACCCTGAACTAGTACATCGGACAGAGCGCACAGTGGACCAAAGCTCACAATTAGCTGTCCTTTATGTAGTAAAGAAATCTTTGGCATTATTGAGATACAAAAGGCTTTAAATAATTAAACATTTGTGTTTATACAGCATAATTGGCCTCTTCAACAGTCTCAAAGGCCCCAGTTTTACTGCTGGTCTTTTGAGGTATCTCTGATGGGCTGGGGCTGTAACTGACTCACACTTCATATGGAAAATATTCTGCCCAAAAGACTTGGCTACATGTTTACATGTGTACCTATTTAAGTTAAGGGCAACCAGGAATGTGTCTCTCCACTTTCTGCATTTAATTAGAAACAGATTAATAAAGTTTCTCAAAGACAACGGATGAGAGTGTAAATTGGAAAATGAGTCACAAGTCCACCCATTTTAGGCTTAATCAGTTTTTATTGAATAGAGTTTCAGACAGAATTAATAATATCATGAGTTTTTATGGGCACAACCCACTTCTTCAGATAACATCCCACGAAAGCTCATGATACTATCTATATACATATATATATTTTTGGTTAGTCTCTAGGGTACTACAGGACTACTCGTTGTCTTTTAAGTTTTTTTTAAGTTACAGACCAACCCGGCTACCCTTCTGAGACTTTCAGACAGCATTAATGTTACTTATAGGCTACGTCTAGATCGCATCCCTTTTTCGTAAAAGGGATGCAAATTAGACGTATCGCAATTGCTAATAAAGCGGGGATTTAAATCTCCCCCGCTTCATTAGCATAGAAATGGCTTCCGCTTTTTTTCGGCACGGAGCTTTGCTGGAAAAAAGCGCCAGTCTAGACGCGGATCTTTCGGAAAATAAAGCCTTTTCCGAAAGATCCCTTATCCCTTATTTTAAGAGGGATAAGGGATCTTTCGGAAAAGGCTTTATTTTCCAAAAGATCCGCATCTAGACTGGCGCTTTTTTCCGGCAAAGCTCCGTGCCGAAAAAAAGCGGCAGCCATTTTTATGCTAATGAAGCGGGGGAGATTTAAATCCCCGCTTTATTAGCAATTGCGATACGTCTAATTTGCATCCCTTTTACTGAAAAGGGATGCAATCTAGACGTAGCCATAGTGCATAGAGATAGGTTTAGGTCAGGCACATAACAACATGCTAGACATATTCATAAATGGGGTACCAAGAAGTCCTTCCTTTTTCATTTTGATTATCACCTTCCCTGATCTCCCAGTCTTGTCCTTCAGCTTCTGATCTGATGTTTCTGCAGTTTTGGGCCCCTTTTTATATGTATTCTTAGGCTATGTCTTCCCAGCAATTCAACACCACTTGGATTGCCCAAGCCAGCTGATACAGACTCTCAGGAATTGGGTGGTAAGACTGTAAAATTATTGTGTGGGTTCTCAGGCTGGAACCCAAGCTCTAGATGCTCTCCCTTTGTGGAGTCCCTGGCTTCAGTCTGAAAGTGCTGCAGGTCTTTTATTCCACTGTAGACATACACTTTACAGTCTCCATAATCTATTTTTCTCCAGTCATCATTCAACATGCTATCTGTTGAATTTTAAGTAACCAGTATCTTATTCATGTGCAAGCATTAGTCACATAATGACTATAATTTTTCCTGCTTAATTTACCATTGCTGGGTCATGTTGCCCTATATCTCCCTGTTTCTAAGTTTCCTGGGGAGGAGTGATAATTTTTTGTTTGTATATGTTTGTTCCTCTTACTTACATCTTCCAGCATGACACACTACTTACTTTGCCAAAAATATCACTTGAAATAAATCTGCAAATTATATCAAAATGACATTAACAAAAAATGCACTCATGCAAAGCAAAACCTTGGCCTATGTATTACCTTATATATACTTAATTAATATCCATAGTTAAAATGTTTTAAAAATATAACCAACACAAGTTTTTAATCTTACTAACAGTCCTTGGTTGTAATGCAATACATTACTATGTTTTCATAAGTATATTCTCCTCCTCTCCTTTAATCGATCAGAAGGGGAATTTTGGAGAACACATTTTTGTATTCTTTAGTGTAAAGATATATTCTGCAAACACAAAATTGTCAGAGGAATTTTATTTTACTCAAAGTGCAAAACTGTTGTACATTTGTATAGCCAGATCATATTTGTTTTGTTAAAGAATTCCAGGTCATCTGGTTATTAGGCCTTGGTTTGTAGTCAATTTGAATTGCACCTCAATATGACAGAGATAGTATACTCTTTATCAATCCACAAGGAGGGGCCTTCCCTTTGTATCAAAGCCTTAAAGCTCTGGAACTAGTGCATGGCCAATTGCATGTTTATTTCAGCAGTTTCTCTTCTGAGAATACAAAACAGGTTAGCCGACAACTTCCGCTGGTACTTCTCCCAGTGCTATAAATGGGAGTTGGATTCTCAATCAAATCTTCCTGACCCTTGCATTTCCTGTCAGGCACAGTGTTAAATATTTTTGTTCAAGGATGGACTATGTTCTCTTTCTCTCTTTGACATATGTTTCATGAGGCATAAAGTATCTGATGACAAATGGTTCTGGGGTCGCCTGATCCCCATCTAGACTACCACGCTGTGCCGATAATCAGCTGATCGGCACAGCATGGAGGCCATTTTGATGTAAATTATTATTTAACTCGCCGCTTCATTTTGCTATGTCTAGTAAACTCATCTATATGGCTCCATCGATGGAGCCGTGTAGTCTAGACACACCCAAAGAGCTTCTGTTCCTCTCTTTCTCTCTTTCATATGTAATTCGTTTTCTCCCTCTATTTCTAGACTAATCCTTCACTAAAAGAGTTTGGATCACCATCATGGCTCTTCATAAAAGAAAATGTCTGTAACGTTTTGGGAAATTTCATACTGGAAAGTATAGTGCTTCTAGTTCATTATATACAGATCACATACAATTTCTGAACCATTCATTAGTAAGAGGCAGAGTTAAGCCAAAATGCTTATGTATTTGTGCACATGTTTGAACTCCCCACTAATGGCCAGAGCCAAAAATTCTGAAATACGTTAAGGAAGAATCTCTTCTCAGAACACCATTCAGATCAAGGAAGTTAAACATCCAAATTATTTATGTATGTTTTTAATAGTCACAACCCTTATGTTAGCCACTGTGTGTGACAAAACAAATGCTAGCTAGAGTGAAATGATTGTCCAATGGTTCGGACACTATTCAGACCCTCTAAAGCACCAGAGTGCTTGTTCCATCACGTACTTCCTGTACAAAACATTAATGATAATCAGCATACAAGTAAATTGTATGGCACCATAGCCCAATTCAGCAGGGAGAGGGTTACAGACAAGCCAAAGGAGGCTTGCACAATCTGGCCAATTAGGGTGGGGGGCAATCAGCCAATCAGGGCCAGACTGCCACCTATAAAAGGCTGCAGTACTGAGAGAAGCTCATGTTTGCTCTAGCCAGGAAGGGAACAGGAACACCTGGAGAGAGCAGTTCTGGCAGGCTTAAGGCAGCTGGATACAGCCTGAGGCTTTGTGGGCCAAGAAGGTGCAAGGATCATAAGGAAGTAGTCCAGGGAATAGGAGCAGTAAAGGGGAGAGAAGAAGAGAAGGAAAAGGCTGCTGCCAGAGGGCCCTTGATTTCAGACCCAGAGTAGTAAACAGACCTGGGTCACTCCTCCCCCCTTCCTTCCCATTTCCCTTGCACTGCACCTAGCCTTTATGGAGTGTAGTCTACACAGACTGCAGCTTACCCCTGTGGTGAGGGGCTAGACCTTGGCTGCAGTTGGTGACAGTGGCAGGTGTAAGATGGAGGATTGATGATACCACCCTAGAAGGGGGCAAGAGACCAGACTACTAGACATTACTGAAGGGGAGCCTCCTGAAAAGGATGCTATATCCTAAGAGCAATGTGGGTCCAAAGAGAGACAGCAGAGTGAAGTTACAATGGGCAAGACACCAGCCAGAAGAGGGTGCCCTTCTGAGGATCAGAGCTAAGTCCCAGTGAGACCAGCAGGAGATGCCGGGGCACTGAGTGCTCGAACCATTATAACAACTAACAAACAAGTAAACAACAGATTCTGATGGCATATTGGCCATCTCTCATATAGGTTGCTCATTAACCAATGTGTCCTTTAAAAACAAGCTGGTATAACAATAAAAATCCTTCCAATTCAAGCTATCAGTGAAAACCACTAACCTTATGCTGCAGGCAATGCAATGCTGGCCAAAGCTTTATGGTAGGTAAGAAATCAAATCAACCTACTTTGCCTGCTATATATCTGGGGTTCAGTTTCAGATCATCACCTTGTACATTGCCCAAAGCCTGTGGAAAAACTCAATTGTCTTTGCCCATTTTTTGTCCTTGCCGCCTATTTACAGAGATGATGACATGTTCTCTGCAGATTTGGAAAAAGGGTGTAGTTACACCAGTGTTTCTCAAAGTGGTTTGCAAAACCACTCTGAGAAAACTGCTAACTGGCTGCTCCAGCATGTTTATTTTCCAACTTTGCAGCCCTGGAGCCTCGTGGATCCATTGGCTCCAGTTCACTGCAACTAAGGGGAGCCATGGGAAATGGTGGCCTGGTCCACACCGCTTCCCGTAGCTTTTCTTGGCTGCGAACAGTGTATGGATCCAGTAAACAAACATATCAGAGTGGCCAGTTAGCAGGTTTCTCAGAGTGGTTTCATGGACCACTTTGAGAAACACTGAGTTACACCTTAGGGTTGTGCCCTATATAATGTATCTAGTCTATTAGGCTTTATTTTCTTTAAGCATCCCCACTTTTTTTAATACAATTTATACTAAAATATATTCCAATGGTTTAGGGCAGTGTTTCCCAAATGGTGTTCCACAGAACACCGAGGTTCCATGAAGCGAAAATAAGGCTTCCATGAGAAAATTCCATTACAACCTGAATTATTGTAATGGAACAGAATTTTCATTCATTTATGAATTTTATTGAAAACAATTTTCATTTGTGTTTGCCCCAATAAGTGTCCTGTGTAATGCCAACTTATCCAGAGAGTGGGGACGATGATGTCACTACTCAGCATTGTGCACGCAATCAGTCAGGGGTTCCACAAAATTCTTTCAAGTTCAAAAGGGTTCCATGGCCAATTACAATTGGGAAACACTGGTTTCGGGAAATAGTTCTTGTTATCAATTTTGTAAAAAATTGGATTGTTCAGTTGGTTTTGTTGTCTTGGTTTGTGAGACGTAGTGGGGGTACTTGCTGGGCTGTGGTGACCTCTGCTGTCTGGAGCAAGACCCAGCAGGGAAAACCTCATTATGCAAAGGTAACGCCAAACCTGTTGAACCAGACACCCCCCATGGAGAGGAACAAAGGAAGGTGGAATGCTGCCCTGGCTGGGGGGCAGGGCTGGAAGAGGGGGAGTTAGTTGCTGTCTGGGAGCATGGAGGAGACAGCCTAGGGAAAGGGGCTGGAGTTTAGGGGCCCAGTCTCCCCCATCTCAAGGGGGCCTGAGGCATCCTAGCCCAGCTCTGTGACCAGATTACATCTGTGCTGTGCTGTATCCTGGAGAGGCAATAAACTTCCTCTATTCCACCGGCTGGTGCAGTCTGTTTGTGCCATTTCGGGGTGCAGGAGATGGGGGACCCCCAACGCACCGTCACAGTTTGTGCCTATTTCAGTGAGCAACCTTATACCTAGCCTTTTCCAAAACTAGTTCCGTGTTTCTGTTCCATGATGACTAGTACCCAGTTTCTTTCTGAATAATATCTATTCCGGTATTTCCCTTTTACCTTCTTCTGAATGGAAAGTGACAAATAACATGATCTTCGGGGCTGAGTACAGTGGGACAGCCCAGTTTGTTTCAGTTTAGCTAAAAGATGTCTTTTATGTTACAGCAAAGAATGCCTATAGAAAATAAAAGGACGTTTTGTTAAATGCTCTGTGTATCTATGTAGCTGCTCTGAAAAGTTTAATGGTTTGATATTTTTATTCCAGAGAGAGAGGGATGGATCCTCAGCTGGTGTAAATCAGCATAGTTTGATTGAAATCAATGGTGCTAATCTGATTTACCCCAGCTGAAGATTTGACCATGCATAGGGTCTAGAAAATTGGTATTTCCCATTCTGTGCTTGGCACATGTTAGCCCACCTCCTTCTACAGTGATACTTTGAAAAGAGAGGTGCACACTTACTCCTCTCTGTGTAATGGAGCCCCTCCACTGGGATCTGACCAACCTTTTAAGAGAGTATAAACACTTTACGACATCCTATGCTGCAGCACCTGAGCCCCTGTTCAAAACACAATGGGACTCATTTGTTCATAATGCTACTCCATTGATTTAGTGACATTATACCAGATGAATTAGGCCCATTGTACTCTACTGCAACTCTGGTGACAGGAAAATCATAGCCATAACTCAGACTTCCCCTCTGACAGCCCCTCTCCCAGAGAGAGTCTAATTACTTATCTTGTCAGTCTGGGTCTGGCAGTCAGAACTGCATCCAGGTATTTATAGCATGCTCATCATATCTGAGTGCATCTGTACTCGATATGCATATATAAAAAGTACATATATTGCACAAGCAAGCAAACACAAACATAGTAACATAAAGCAACAAAGAGACCTCAGAATGGCTTCAGAAAAGCAATCCATAAACCTCCACTGTTATCTTTCTGACAACTTCCTAATCTCTGCAGGTTGTTGTTAAGAGCTGCATTAAACTAGCTTGCCATCGATCCCAGCTCTCGCCACTTCTCAGAGATGCACTTCCTGTGATCAATTAGAAAAAGAAGCAAGTTTTTCAAAAGCATCTTTATAGGAGGAACCTACAACAGCATGTCGTTTATGAACATGTCATAATGTTGCAGTTTTGTCCACCTCAGGCATGGTCAAAACACCAGCTTCAGGAACCAATGTCCAAGCAAATCCAACCTGAATTCTAGTGAAATGAAGAACAAGAAATCTTTTATCCACATAAGCTAATGAATGGTTCTCACCTTGCATCCCTAGCCACCAACAAACATTGGATGCAAAATTTAGTTGTATTAAAACTTGAATGAGATTTAAATATAAATGTACTTTTTACGTTCTGGATTTGAGGGTAGCACCTACAACTCCTAGTCAGTATCATGGCCACCACTCTACTAGGTGTGACACACCTTTCTTACAAAGTTTTTGTTAGCCACAAACAGCTTATAGTGTAAGTATATGTGACATTTTATCTCCTTAGCCAATCTGCCTGGCCCTCTGGAAACAGCAGTATGACACTGGTCACTACAACCTGATCTGGTATGGTCTCTGATTTTCATTTGCTTATCTGCAATATGCTGTTTGATTCCAGAATGCTTTGTGGAACAATGGCAAGTGTCCATCTCCTCTCTTTTCTTTTCGTTCAGTTATCTTCTCCTCATATTTTAAAATTAACATTTTGTTTTTAAACTATAGCCTGTGTTTTTGTGTCCTGAGTTTCTTTTGAAGTTAATGAAGAGATACCACAGAAAGGGAAGGTAATAATCATTTGAACTTAAAAAATGCTCTCTACAATTCTTAGGCTATTGTGAAATAATGTAACTCTGATTATCCTGGATTTGTGTGAACTTTCAGATAATTGTAGCCACTGACAGTTGGACAAAGAGAACCAATTCTTGTGTATCTGTTATTAGAATTTTAAGACCAGGCATTTACAAAATAATTTTTTACTTTGAAAGAATGGGTGAGTTTCAGAGTGTGTGTGTACAGCACTCTAGGTAATTAGCAGGCTGAGTTGAAAAGCCCTATTTAGCTCCCCAGCTTTTAAATGGAGTTCATTTCTTTACTGAATGTTTCTTCCCACTATAGGCTAATGAACTAGTAATAGCTGTCAGAAATCTCTGAAAAGACAAATACCTCTAAATGTTGCTATTATAGTCTATGAATGTTGCTATTACTGTTCCCCAAACACCTGATATACTTAATAGTGAAGGTGGCTAGAGACTTGACATTCAGTGGATGTACAGATCTCTGAATATAATTTATGGGCCGAGGCAGTGGAAGGGGGGGAGTGTAACAGGAAAGGCAACTCACAGGAGGTTATAAAATACCGCAGCCCACTCTTCCTGCATATCCATCTGTACTTCCATATCCTTGTGTAAATTACACTTGGGTTTTTTTTCCGCAGTTATATTTGTATTGCAATGATGCCTGAAAGCATCACTCAAAATCAAATCCCTTTGTGCTAGAAACTGTTCACATAAAGGTGGAGGAAAACTATGAGTCTGGTTAGACAAGAGGAATATTACTGACACTGGCAGATTAACTAGTCCTCTAAGGTTATGCGGAAAATCTGTATGGAAGCACCAGGAATGGAACCCAGAGTTCCTTCTGGTTACATCTACACTGCACAGTTATTTCAGAATAAGCTATTCCGGAATAGTTATTCCAAAATAGTTTATTTCGAAATAGAACGTCTACACTGCAGGAAAGTGTCAAAATTAGTCCGAGTCAGGCTTCCCTAATTTTGGCATGCTATCTCAATTTAGAATAACTTAGAATGGCCCCGGTAAGGAGCTATTTCAAAATAGCAGAAGTGAAGTGTCTACACTTGTCTTATTTAGAAATAACTATTTCAAAATAGGCGTTATTCTTCGTAGAATGAGGTTTACAGAAGTCGGAATAAGCCGTCCTTTATTTCAAAATTATTTAATAATAATGGAATTGCTGGGTAGACACTCTCATACTTATTTCACAATAACGGCCATTATTCCGAAATAACTTTGCTGTGTAGACACACCCTCTGAATCCTTAGGTGCCTTTCACCAGAATGATGTCCTCTCTCTGATAATGAATCCCGAGTACAAACAAGTGAAAGTATTTTTATTCTTTGCAATCAATTTACTAATCAAACTTTTCCATTTTTTATAGTGGCACAGAATTTGACCTCAAGATTTCTATGGGAGCACCCACCTACACAAGGGCTTTTCTTCAATCCAGTTGGCTACGTTCATGAGTGATACACAGAGGAATGTAATTTTGCATTTAGGGCAAATTAGAGAACAGATCAAACGCCAAAGTGGTGTAAATTGCACCACTGTGGAATTCATTAGTTAAAAACACAGGGATAGATTCATTCCTTGGGTCTTCCATTGATGGAAAAATTGAGGGCATATTGGAAATTTGGTGTGCAGTCAAGGTTGTCTCATGGGAACAGTCCTAATTCAGCAATTTATTTTTGGTTTAAGTTAACACAAAGTGACTAGCAGGCATGTGTAAGAAAAAGCAGTTGAATCACTGTCTGGCTTTGAACCAGTCAAATTTTGCACATTCTGCATCACTAATTCTCATCTTGGAATCCAAGTCTGGAACTTACTTTTGTGAACTTAATTTATACTCCTTTTGTGTCTTCACTTCCAATTTGGACGTCTGACTGAACAATAACTAAGGAGCCTACACTACAGGCAAGAATTATTTTAAAGAAAGAGAATCTCAAAGAAGGAGATCAATTATTTATAGTGATTAGCATTTTAACTGGGAGTATTTGAATGAAATTATTCAAGAAGAATTTATTAGGAATTCCAGAAAAATTTGCATAAGCTGATAGTTACAAACAAGGGTGTCAAACAATACAAATGTTACAACTACATAAATATATAAATAAAGATATACACACATATGAAATATATATTAAATATATATACAGAAATATGTTACAACTACATAACTACATTGTAAAAGAATCCTGTTCATGTTTTAATGTCTGAATTCACTTCATTGCTTCCTTTCCTCAGAAAGGATATTTTAAAATGCATAACTACCCTTTGTAAAAAGTGTAATGCTCATTCTCATTTTTGGATGCAATATATCTAGTTCTGTCATATACCTTTTCAGATGGGGTGACCCCCTATTGCAAAAGGATTTCAAGATGAGTCTACACCATCAGTATATACAAATGCATTATAGTAGTGTCCATATTATTCCCCATCCCATTTTTCATGCATTTTAACAGCTTACCAGTTTATTTATTTAATGTGCTAAATTATATATGTAACATAATGCATGCATCATTTCATTACATTCATAGAAGTTCTAGTATGTTCTGGGAACAAGAATGATATTTTGAAATTAGAAAAGTTGCTGGTTTCCATGGTACCATCTAAATACAAGCAATGATATGTCAATCTTAGGATGTGCACACAGATTCATTTGAAGAGCCTTCCTAAAGAATTCAATATTTAAAACATATCACAAATAAAATGTCCTTAAAGTTGAGGTTTCTAAGGGTATGTCTACACTTGCCCCCTAGTTCGAACTAGGGCGGCTAATGTAGGCATTTGAAGTTGCAAATCAAGCCCAGGATTTAAATATCCCACGCTTGATTTGCATCTTCCCGGCCGGTCGCCATTTTTTAAAATTTACAAGTCTGGACTAACTGCCCACGTCTACACGTGGCAGGGACCCGGTAGTTCGAATTAAAGCCTCCTTGCAGGAGAAATAACAGGTAGTTCGATTTAGGGCTTTAATTTGAAATACCGGGTCCCTGCCACATGTAGACGCGGGCAGTTAGTCTGGACTTGTAAATTTCAAAAATGGCGACCGGCCGGGAAGATGCAAATCAAGCGCGGGATATTTAAATCCCGGGCTTGATTTGCAACTTTGAATGCCTACATTAGCCTCCCTAGTTTGAAGTGGGGGGCTACTGTAGACATACACTAACAGATTACTTAGGTTTTATGAATGGCATTTGATCATCTTTTATTTATATGAACTCTAGTTTCCATAATATGCACTTATAAAGTATGTGCGTGTCTTTTAATGAAGGTTTTATTTGTTGAGTGGAAGATTTCAGTCACTGAGGGTAGATAGGTCTTGGAAATTCTTCAGTGTCTTTTAGTGCATCATAAAACTGTTCCTCCCAGGGATTTGCAGCTCTCTGAAGTCATTGTCACCTTTTATTGGTCTTTTTCTGGGAGAGGTTTAGTCTTGCTTTATACCAACCATCATTTTAAAGGCCCATTCCAAAGTAGGAGATTTACATAATTCTAATAAAATAAAGAAAAGATAAAAATGTCTTCATATCGTAGTTTAAGATGTTGCCCTTTAGAAGATGTAATGAAAGAGAATTAATAGGTTTGATGTGTTACATTGAGCATTATGAGCCCACTGATCACTTTCCAGGTTGCTGCTCGAGACTAGAGATAGTATTTTTTTCTTTCTTTTTTTGTAAAATAACTTGGATATTTATTCACAAAAATTGTGTTTATAATGGTTAGAGAGAGCCTGTTATTTTTTTCATGCTGAGAATTTGGGTGACCATTCACTATTAATGAAATCAAAAACATTTAATCCATTTTAGTGCAAATGATTGTTTCAGAAAATTCATTCTCTTATGTTTGGAATTGATTTGTCTATATTCGCCTTTCCTCATTGTCCTTTTTTAAAAAAAAATCTTTTAAATCTCAATTCTGCAAGGAGTTGAGTGCAGCCATGTTAAAAACAAAACCTGAAGTGAGGTTATTTTATTTTATTTTATTTTATTGATGCCTCTTTAGACCTTATTCCAGGAATAGGGAGTTTAATAGTTATACCATGGAACAAACCTGTGACAACATGACTTAGATAACTACTTACTAAACCAATAGAAACATGCACATTCTGGCCACAGCATCCTGGCACTGAGACGATCTCCAGCTCTCAGAATAGCCCTTTTGGGAGAGAAATGGGTGCAGTAATACCTTGTACTAGACCAGCTTCTGGTGGTGAGAGGAGCAAGGAGTGACTCATCCAACTTGTCTCCCTAAAGGGCTATTCTGGCTGCTGGAGATAATCTGAGTGCTGGTTGCTCTTTGTGTTGTGGTAAGTCATTTTGCCTCATCTCAAAAAAGATATATTGGCATTGGAAAAGGTTCAGAAAAGGGCAGCAAAAATGATTAGGGGTTTGGAACGGGTCCCATATGAAGAGAGATGAAAAATACTTGGACTTTTCAGCTTAGAAAAGAGGAGACTCAGGAGGGATATGATAAAGGTCTATAAAATCATGACTAGTATGGAAAAAGTGAATAAGGAAAAGCTATTCACTTATTCCATAATAAAAGAACTAGAGGTTATCAAATGAAATGAATAGGCAGCAGGTTTAAAACAAACAGAAGGAAGTTTTTCTTCACTCGGCACACAGTCAACCTGTGGAACTCCTTGCCAGAAGTTGCAGTGAAGGCTAGAACTTTAACTGGGTTTAAAAAAGAGCTAGATAGAGTCATGGAGGTTAGGTCCATCAATGGCTATTAGACAGGATGGGTAGGAATGGTGTCCCTAACCTCTGTTTCTCTGGAAGTGGATGACAGAGGAGGGATCACGTGAGGATTACCTGTTGTGATCCCTTCCTCTGGGGCATCTGGTATTGGCCAGTAACAGCAGACAGGATACTGGGCTAGATGGCCCATTTGGTCTGACCCAGTATGGTCATTCTTATGTTCTTATTTTTTGTTTCATGATTTATTTATTAAGCCTCCAATCCTGCAGTCAGTCTAGCTAGGCATCCAAGCTTGTCCCTCCTAACTCCTCCCCCCCCCCCCCGAACTTCTTATTAGAAGTTGATCTAATAAAAGATACAACCTCACCCACCTTGTCTATCTAATTTCCTAGAGCTGAAATGGCTATAACCAAACTACATACAAAATAGGCCTTTTGGCAGTTTTGCTCCCAGACACAAATTAGAGCTGCCCTATGTTGCTTTAACGTTAGCCAAGGGCTGAGTGAGACACAGATTGAAGGTTGCTCAGGTTACTTGGAGGTACATGTAAAGGTGACATACAGCTATCTTTGCCCCTTTCTTGAGTTATGCACAAAGCACATCTCAGCTGGAACCAAGAATCTACTCCTAGCACAGAAGACAATGTGATTAAAATGTGTTTTTCACAATGATAGGCTGATGGACAGCAATAGTTATCAAATTGCTCTGTGCCTGAAAATCTCTCTCACCAGAACCAGTCAGCTAGTGTGATGCTAGTTAATAATGAAAACCTGACCCAAACTTGCTTCAGACAGCTACTAATTTGTTTTTCAGATGAGGAAAATGTCAATCTCTTTCAAAAATTACACTTTTCTATAAACTTCCATAATGTTGTTGTTTAACTGCCCATATTTTGTCATGTTATCAACATATGTTGTAAATAAGAAGCAATTGTATGATGTCCCTTTTTAGATCTTGAATGCAGGGAGCCATTTGCTGTCAGACATTTGGAGTTTATTTAAATATTGAGCTCATCACAGCATCTTTCTAGGATGCAGCTTTAATTTTGTCTAAACATTTTAATTGAGATCCTGAGGGAAAGGAAGTCATTCCCCATATTAAACATCAATCCCATTATGCCAAAACATTTATGCTCCTCAAAGGCTATTTATAGATCCTCAGCTAGAGCTATGAAAATATAAAGTACCAGAGATGAACACGCATCTCCAGGCTCAGTTTAACCGTCTGAACTCCACTTGTTTGCTCAAATGGTCAGACGAGGTTTATGAAAAAGATATTGCTTTCCAGTTTGTTAGGATTGCCTATAAACATTTATGATTGGCTCGTGGCACCACTGGAAAGAGAAAAAATAGGAACACTTTTGGTGAGTTGTACATTGAGAAAGGGAACTAAATTGGAGTACAACTGATTTATAGGTTCATGGTGATGACTGGTAATGCAAGTTTGTCTACACAGTGTGACAGTGCATCCTAGGGGTGTGTGATTTCTAACATACACTACATTGTTGTCAAATAACTGGTCTGTGTAGACCCTGTTGGGTGAGGAACACCACAAGCTCAGGGCTGAGATGGTTAGATTTATTCATTCAAATTTGTATTTGAACCAAAATCATAGCTTTGCATTTTACAGTTGCTCTGGAAGCAATGAGTGACAGGTGTATAGAAAAATATATTGATTAATTACCTTTTCATAGGGCACAGATAGGTCATGATGGATTGTTTTTATAAGTCTCCAGTTATGCCTTTACACATCAGTCATACTTTTCTGCATTATATGATCATCTAAGCAACATTTACATAATCCGTGGAATACACATGTTCAAGCTTCACTTTACATAGTGATTCTTGTCCATGCTATTTCATGTCATCCTGTCTTTTTCAGTTGGTTTATTTACTCAGATTATACCATACAATGTAGAGACTTTCCTGTTTTTCGCAATATAGGGACTTTCTGTCCGTACTTTCTGTGTATTTTATTTAACTTCCTCTTATCTATGTCCTTCAGCACTTCACCTTTGTTTTGAACAGCAGCTGTAGGCATTACTTAAGCAAGTCAATAAAAGGAGGAATCTAGCTATCCAATACTCATATCATGCAAAGAGTAGGCTGCAGCCAGTTATCTCGGTGTAACTATTCTGCTGGTCTGTCTGTCTAAACTCACTCACTAGGGGTGTGTCTAGACAACATGGCTCCATTGACGGAGCCATGAAAATTAGTTTATTCACATAGTCAAAGAAGCAGGGATTTAAATAATCCCTGCTTCATTAAAATAAACATGGCTGCCACACTGTGCCGACGATCAGCTGATCCGACACAGCACGGCAGTCTAGACACAGATCTGTCGGCTGGGGAAGCCTTTGCCGACCGATCCTGTAAACCTGTTTCACGAGGCATAAGGGATCAGTTGGCAAAGGCTTCCCCAGCTGACAGATCCACGTCTAGACTGCCGCTGTGTTGGATCAGCTGATAGTCAGCACAGCGCAGAGGCCATGTTTATTTTAATGAAGCGGGGATTATTTAAATCCCCGCTTCTTTGACTATGCTGAATTAACTAATTTACATGGCTCCGTTGATGGAGCCATGGAGTCTAGACACACCCTATGTGTGACCCAAGGTTATGATATCACCAACAGCCTGCAGGTGTGCACAAAAAGTTCCCTACTGTGCTTCAACCATAGTACTCGTTAAAACTGTGCTATGTTAATATACACTGCAGAACTTTTAGTGTGCTGTAGCCTGGTCTGACTGTACCAATCCACATGCAACAACATGGCTGTGTCTAGACTGGCAAGTTTTTCCGGAAAATCAGCAGCTTTTCCAGAAAAACTTGCCAGCTGTCTACACTGGCCACTTGAATTTCCGGAAAAGCACTGACGATCTCATGTAAAATCATTAGTGCTTTTCCGGAAAAACTATGCTGCTCCCGTTCGGGCAAAAGTCTTTTTCCGAAAGACTTTTGCCCAAAAGGGCCAGTGTAGACATCATAGTACTGTTTTCCGCAAAAAAGCCCCGATTGCGAAAATGGCGATTGGGGCTTTTTTGCAGAAAACCACGTCTAGATTGGCCACAGACGCTTTTCTGCAAAAAGTGCTTTTGCAAAAAAGCATCCTGCCAATCTAGACGCGCGTTTCCGAAAATGCTTTTAGCGGAAAACTTTTCCGTTAAAAGCATTTTCGGAAATTCATGCCAGTGTAGACATAGCCCATGAGTGTTCATTAGAAATCATACTGCTTGGTTTATACTACCCCAGTGTAGACTACCTAGTTTTGTCGACAAAAGTGGACTTTTGTCGACAAAACAATACCAGCGTCTACACTACCGCGGAGTTCTGTCGACATAACGTCGACAGAACTCCGCGGTTTTGTCGACGCTGGTATACCTCATTTTACGAGGCAAAACACCTTCTGTCGACAGAGTTCTGTCGACAGAAGGTGTTATTGCCTGTAACACTGCGTCCAGACTACGGAGTTCTGTCAACAAAGCGGCTTGCTTTGTCGACAGAACTCCATGTGTCTGGACGCTCTTTGTCGACGGAAGTTTTGTCGACAGTATCTGTCGACAAAACTTCCGTCAACAAAACGCGGTAGTCTAGACGTACCCTAAGTCTAAAGGGTGCATCTAGAGAGCAGCGTTATTTCAGAATACTCTCAGTACCCCGAAATAGCATTTTCCGTGCACCCGTTATTTCGAAATAGCTTTCAAAATAATGGGCATGCTATTCCGATGTCCTTGTAAACCTTGTTCCATGAGGATTAAAGGACATTTTGTAACAGCGTGTTATTTCAAAATCTGGCAATGTATAAACAGTGCCCAAATTTCACAATAAGCTGTTTAAAAATGAACTCGAAATAAGGTATACAATTTGTGTAGCTCAGATTGCATAGCTTATTTTAAGCTAAAGGTGCAGTGTAGATGAACCCCTTGTCACAGCTGAAGAAGAAAGCTGATATGACATGAAGCTGATAGAGAAAGTGAAAACAACTTCATGCAAGATGAACACTCTAAATCATTAATTTTCCCCTTCCTTCTCCCCTCCCCCCCGCCACTAATTTTTGAACTGGACTTTTCATACTCCATTCATCTGAAGAAGTCAGCTGTACCCATGAAAGCTTACATACCATCTACATGTTCTGTTAGTCTTTAAGGTGCTGCTAGACTATTCTTTTTTTTTCTTTAAGTTTTTCCAGTTACAGACTAACTCGGCCACTCCCGTGAAGCTTTTGATTATTTAAAGTGAAGCAAGAGTGAAAGTAAATCAAACATTTTTATTATGATGGAATTGAATTTTCTTGATGTTAAGGACACTGTTACGGTAACAATGCTTTCTCCAGGAAACACTTTTTTCCTAATCAGTTGCCTCCATGTTAAAAGTGTCATGTGTCATGTTTTTAAAAATAGTTGTAGCCAAGGCAGATATATCTATATATAATTTATGAAATACATATATATTTCATAAATACTTAATGAGCTAAACGTTAACAGGTGGCAATGGGAAAATTCAAGTTGTTAAAGAGGACACACAATAAGTGCAGTTATTACTTATTGCTGTTTTATGTGAGAGAGAAAGACAAATGTTTTAGAGTACTGCTGTATCCCTACAGTATAATTTTTTTAAAAGCAAGAATGAATTCTTTTTAAAATCTCTCATAATAATTGGCTCTTACATAGTGCTTTTCAACTACACATCATATGTCTCTCATATGGTAATATTTCTCCTTATACCTTCATTAATTTGGATTTGTGACCCTTCTGCAGAACTTGTACTATTCCAGGGCTACATCATATTTCCATATACAGCCAGCATTTGCACATCTGAATACCCCCATGCTTGGAGCCTCAGCTAGCCCTGATATGAAGATACGCCCATAGAAGCTCCATATTGGCTACTTCTACTCAAGATGCTGACAGTCAGTCATTGCTAAAAAAGAGAGGGAATGTGTTTTTTTACACACCAACTCCCCACACATTCATATCAGCAATATTTGTGATTATGCTATTTCTTTGCTTTTTATGAGTACTCATAGAAGAGGTTTTGTGCAGGCAGAGAGAAATTTGCAGCAGAACTGTTCTCAAAGCCATCTTGAAAGTTCTTTCTGGACTTGAATCATCAGGAGGTGGATACAATGACAGCTGACCATTTACACAGTGTAGACGGTAAATTACAAATTCCAAGAACTCTAATCAATTATTTCATTATTACTATTAGTTCACAAACAATCCACAGGATGACATATGTCTACATGAACTCATTCATGGAATAGTTTTAATAATGAAGAAAGCTTTCCAAAATGAAGTCAATTTGTAAAGAAAACGGGCTACTGTTGTAAAATAAATTTCTTGTATTAACATTTTCCCCAGCATGATCTGTCATGTTTATAACATTATGAAGTTTTGTTAAAAAGATACACAAACATAGTAGAAGACTGTTACTTTATAAGATTTTTAAAACATATCTAAGGGAAGATCTAAGTGAACAGTTTGTGTGTGGCAAGTTGGGGTGAAAATCCACAGTGCTTTAACTAGACATGCTGTAATACATTGGGCCAAATTCTCCACTTAAATTTTCATCACTACTCAGCTATAGAACTCAAAGGAGGGTTTGTAATACAGGTAGAACCTCTCTGGTCTGAGACTTTTTGATCCAACAACATCTGTGTCCCTGCTGGACTACAGATGTTGCTGGACCAGAGAGCTCACCTGCAGTGAGCAGAGCCAGGAGTCCTGGAAGCCATGGGGTAGGCCATGGAGCCAGGAGCCCACCTGCCAAGGATAGGGGAGCCTGGCTGCCAGGGGGGGAGCCCATTTGAATCTGCTTACAGACTGTGGGAGTCCCTCAGTAGAGGGGCAGAATTGACATCCCCTGGTCCATCAAACTTTGGGATTGGTCAGATCCCGAGAGTGCCAGACCAGGGAGGTCCAACTTGTATCATCTCCATTTTACAGATGGGGGAGCTAAGACACAGTTAAGTAATTTACACAAAATCACCTGATAATCCGTAAGTGGAGCAGGAAGAGAAGCCATGTCTCCTCAGTACTGGTCCAGCGCATTATCCACCAAGCAACACTGCCTCCTAAGCTTTAGTTTGGTTCTGCTCCAGGCAAATTCAGATGGTTCATCTGTAGGAGATTCATCATTAGAACTACAAGCCTGTAGAAAGGCTTTTCACAAGGAAATGAGCTCTCTTCACCACAAGCTGGTGGGTTAACAAGGAGAAGAAGTAGAAGTTTCAAAGGGACTCCCATCGACCTCAGTGGGCAGGTGTCTTGGAAGGGTGCTTCAATGGTAAGAGAGGTATGGGTAACAAAAAGCCTGAGCAGCTTTGAGAGGGACGGTGTGGGAGAGTGTCCATTAGCCAGTCTTTCATGTTATGTGTCCGAGTGAAATAAAGTACTGCAACTAGAGTTGGGTGGTCTACATTACATGTTTTGATAATGTAACCCTTGTTTTTCTGAGCTTCACAGGTTTGAGAAACTGGAATCAAACTACTTTGTCTGAACAAGCTGCGCCCACTCCTATGGCTCCAGGCTGCACAGCTTTGCAGTTTGCAAATGAAAGCGCCACAGCAGATGTCATAAAACTATGGGAAAAAAACCATAATCCCCTCACCCCAACCTTTCCAGCTTTTTACTAGGCTGTTGAAGAGCTGCTCCCCAGGAGAGAAGCCATGCTCTTTTTCATATCATAGCTAATCCTCTCCACCATTACAAGCTTCCCATTTGACTAACATAGCTACAGCTGTGGCGCTGGTGCAATTCCTTTCCAAAGGTTCCCAGCATGAAGATGAACTTGTCACTGCATGAGCGCAGAAACAGCTGCTGCCCACATTCAAGTAATTGACATGACTGACCAGGGCAGTCCTCTGAAGGCGGAGGAGGGGGTTGCAGAGAATGAGGGAGTTAGCTGTATGATTGTTCAGAATATAATCTGCACCCCTGTTTATGTACTTCTTGTTATCCCATCTGCCTGCAAGGAGTTTAATCCATGGAGCTGTTATGGCAAATAAGATGAAGATAAAGTGCCATCAAAGACAATACCAAGGCCCTGGAGGAAAGAATAGGGAAGCTATTAACTGGGAAATACCCACCTGCCTGGCTCCAACTATATCAGTGTTTCTCAACCTTTTTTATAAAGTACCCCTTTAAAAAAAGTAAAAGGACCCCCCCCTTTTTAAAAAAAAAAGTTATAAGTACCCCTAGTACCTACAGCTTTCAGACTCATAACATTTTTTTCTACCATTGCAACATATTTGTTTAAACAATTTAATTGTAGCTGGGTGGATGATGAAATTTTTGGGTGTAAAAAGTACAAAAATAATAAAGCGCTGTAAAACTTAAAACAAAAATCATTTTTCTCCAAATTTCAGTTGTATTGATGTACCCCCCAGACTTCTCTCGAGTACCCCTGAAGATACTCGTACCACTGGTTGAGAAACACTGAACTAGACTACTAATGCTGCTAATGTTAAATGATGAGTATGAAATGTAGACTTTGAGTCCGGAATGACTTTTGCTGGTGGAGAGGCTTTGCTGAGATGATGATGTGTAATTTGATGATATGATTTATGAGGACCTATGGCTTCCATTTCTCATTCCAATCTCTAGCTGAGTCCTTGAGAAGTAACTAAGGTCCCCTTTTACCAAGTGCTTTATTTATTTGATTAGCTCCTCAAAAATAGAATTACTAAATCTCTTGCACTGCAATTCTTTTTTCCCCCTAGACTATAAAGGAAAAGTCTTAGGGAATGTCTACACTACCCTCCTAGTTTGAACTAGGAGGGTAATGTAGGCATACCGCACTTGCAAATGAAGCCCGGGATTTGAATTTCCCGGGATTTATTTGCATAAACCGGGCACCGCCATTTTTAAATCCCGGCTCGTTCGAACCCCGTGCCGCGCGGCTACACGCGGCACGGACTAGGTAGTTCGGACTAGGCTTCCTAGTCTGAACTACCGTTACTCCTCGTGGAATTGAACAAACTTGTCTGAAGTAATGTAAAAGGTGTCTGTGTATACAGAACACATACATATATACTCATCTTTTACTGTACTTCTACAGACATACTTGTTGAACAATTCTCATAGATGAAATTTTATTCAGCTAAGTATATATAGTTATGACGAGGAAACTTAATAAAAGAGAGGTGATCTTGCAATGTGTTCTATAACATATCACATGTTGGTTTCTCCCAGAGTCCTATGGGAGCTAAGTACACAGCAGAACTCTAACACTAACAACACCAGGACTCAGAACATTCTACCTCTTGCCATCATATGCTTGCCCCTAGAGTTTGTTTATCTGTACACTTAAAAGGCAGCAATATTACAGTGTCTTTAGGCTTTACTGGACTAGCACGATAATAGGGTATGTCTACACTACCCCGCTAGTTCAAACTAGCGGGGTAATGTAGGCATACCGCACTTGCAAATGAAGCCCGGGATTTGAATTTCCCGGGCTTCATTTGCCTGAACTGGGCGCCGCCATTTTTAAATCCCTGCTCGTTCGAACCCCATGCCACGCGGCTACACGCGGCACGAACTAGGTAGTTCGGACTAGGCTTCCTAGTCCGAACTACCGTTACTCCTCATTCCATGGAGTGAAGTCCAGTGGGAAGCTCTCCATGGGCTGCCCAATCACTTTGCTCCACTCCCAGGATGCCACCACAGCCATGGGCTTCTGCCCCCGTTACCCTCAGTTCTTCCTGCCCTTGGTGCTGGGGCCCCAGAGCAGCAGTCCCAGGAGCAGCAGCACTTGCCTGGTCCCCATGCCAATGGTGACCTGGAGCCACCTGCAGGGAAGGAGCGGAGCAGTCGGGCACACGGAGGGGCTCTGCCCCTGCTCCATTCGACTGCAGACTGATGGGGGTTCTGGGTCCTAGAGGAACTAGTCCCATGGTGGGGGAAGTGCTTCATGGCCTGTTCCCCGCTTGCCATCCAGAGCTGGGGAACCTGGACCAGGCCTGCTGTTCTGCTGTTCTGCAAGCAGTGCAGGGTCTGGCGGAGCCACTCAGCCCCGCTCCAAAGAGCGGTGAGGGCAGCACCTGGGTGTAGTCGGCTGGGGCTGGCCGCTGGGGCCCGGGCTCTGTGGAGGGGCTTAGGGGCACTTGGCTTTTCTTGGTGTACAGACTCGTCTTCCTGTCCCAAACCACACGCCTGACAGAGGAGCATGGGGAGCCCGTCAGAGGTGCCGCCAGCACTGCGTGGGGCAGCAGCTGGCCAGCTCCCACCCTGCCCTCTCCCCCTTGGAACACAGGTGGGGGTCGGGATCCAACCTCTGTTCCTTCGGTTTCTACCCCCAGTCCTATCCAGTCCAGTCCAGGCACCGAACTGCACAATGGGGGTGGCAGTGGCTCCTGAGGCGCTGGACTCCCAGGGTATGTCTACACTAGCTCCCTAGTTCAAACTAGGGAGGCTAATGTAGGCATTCGAAGTTGCAAATGAAGCCCGGGATTTAAATATCCCGGGCTTCATTTGCATCTTCCCGGGTGCCGCCATTTTTAAATGTTCCTTAGTCTGAACTCCGTGCCCGCGTTTATACGTGACACGGAGTAGGTAGTTTGAATTAGGATCTCTAATTCGAACTACCGGTACACCTCGTTCCACGAGGAGTAACGATAGTTTGAATTAGAGATCCTAATTTGAACTACCTACTCCGTGCCGTGTGTAACCGCGGACACGGAGTTCAGACTAAGAGACATTTAAAAATGGCGGCGCCCGGGAAGATGCAAATGAAGCCCGGGATATTTAAATCCCGGACTTCATTTGCAACTTCGAATGCCTACATTAGCCTCCCTAGTTCGAGCTAGGGGGCTAGTGTAGACATAACCCCAGGCAGGCCTTTGAAGTCCCCGCTCCCACCTCCTGGCCTGCCTCAGAGGCTTGTCTGCAGGGAGCAAGTGGCCTGCCAGCACTAGGCTCACTGCCCCAGCCCGGTGCCACCCTAGCATGGTGCCTGGGGGTAACTGCCACCCTATTCCCCTCCTCGTTACACCACTGGCCAAACCTGTCCCCCACATTGGACCTGCCCTGGGTCTCTCTGGAGCAACCACCACTGCAGCCATGCACTTTTTCCACTAGGTGCTTGGGCACGTCTTCAGAGCTGCTGTTAACATCCAGGCACACAGCTACAAACATTCACTTTTACGGGTACCTATACCGCCCCCACCCTCATTTCCTTTGCAGGGTAAAATCCCAGATATTTTTAGCCAAATTTCACGTGGGTTGACATACCCCCCAGACTTCTCTCGTGTACTTCTAAGGGTATGCGTACCACTGGTTAAGAAATACTGTGTTAAACAATACAGGTCTATAGGGGATATCTCTGTTTACCTCTCTCCATTGAGAAAGCAGATCGTGTATTCAGAACATTTGTTTCCTACCTTTCAGTCATTTACTGAGCCATAAGAGAATCTTCCCCATTATACCATGGCTACTTAGTTTCTTTAAGAGCCTTTTGTGATGGAACTTGTCAAAAACTTTCTGAAAATCTACATACTGTATTGACTGGATCACTCTTATCCATGTGTTTGTTGAATCTCTCAAATAATTCTAATAAATTGATTAAAAGACTTTAGAAAAGCCATGTTAATTGCCCCCAACACATCAGACACAGAGAAATATGACAATTCCTTTCTTTACTGTAGTTTCTACCAGTTTACCAAGTACCGCAGTTAAGCCAATGGCTAGTAACTACAATCTCCCCTGGAGCTCCTTTTTAAATATCACCACATACAATAACTAACTACCTTCCAGTTATCTGATACAGAAGCTGATTTCTGTGATAGGTTTCATATTACTGTTAGTAATTCTGCAGTTTCATATGTGAGTTCTTCAGAACCCGTAGATGAACACCATCTCATCCTTGTGACTTACTTTGTTTTAATTGTATCAGTTTGTTCTACTTCATGTATTGACATCAGTTTGGGACAGTACTTCAGATCTGTTACTCAAAAGGAATAGCTTCTTTTTCAACAAAAGGAATAGCTTCTTTTTCAACAAAAGGAATAGCTTCTTTTTTAATGAAGACCAATACAAATAATCCAAAGACAATGGCTTCTGTTATACTTTTAAAAATAATACTATTAGTATTTACATCTTATCATGTTGCTTCTCAGATTTATTCTTGGTCTGCTTCAGGTCTGTTCTTTTCCCCCCTAAGATTTGACTTTCAAATGTTAAAGAATGTCTTTTGCCTCTGGCTCCCTCCCTTACTTTGCTGTTTAGTCATGGTGGCACTCTTCTCCTCCTACTATTGTTTTTTTTTAATTGTGGTATACATTTAGTTTGAACCTGTATTGTAATATTTTAAGTAGTCTGTCAAGTGACTTACAGACATTTTAACCTTCTGATTGATCTTTTTTATTTCCATCTAATTACTGTCCTCATTGTTATGTTCTTCCCCCTTTTAAAGTTAAATGTTACAATGGTGGATGTTTTTTGTTTGGTTGTTTTGTGTGTTTTTTATTTTTGCCCAAACAAAGATGCTAAATTTAAATGCATTATGTTCATTATTACCTAACAGTTCCTTTTGGACTGGATCCCATGCTCCATTTAGGAGGAAATAAAAAACTAACTATCCCCTGGTGGGTCCCAGAATGAGTTTCTCAAAGAAGCATCATTTTTAGTGCCTAGACATTTTATCTCTGCATCAGAGGGGTATTTTTCAGTTATAATGTTTCCACGCCTTTAATTAAATGAAGAGCAACCAGTTGAGTGTGAAAAATGTTTGAGACTTCACCACAGCTGAGGCAGTTTTCACTTGTGAAATTGTTTTAAATCTCAAAAATTGAGGAATCACTGATACTTCAGAGATTCTTTGAGTTACATTTAATCGTAAAGCTATTGCTTTTAGAAGAATAAAATCTATTTTCCCTACTATTCTGAATATTTATTGTAACTATTATTTATTTGGGACCCAATCATGAGCTGACCAAACTGGGAAGAAAGAAAAGATCTTATGAGTTACATGTCATGAAAGGGGATGGGCATGTTAGTACCTGTAAATACTGTATATTTTTTGTTCCCTTTCTGTCACACATTAAATACATTTTCCTATTAGCTATGCTAATCTTTATGGTATTATCAAAGGGTACGTCTAGACTACAGGCTTATGATGACAGAGGCTTTGTCGACAGATACTGTCGACAAAGCTTCTATGGACAAAGAGCATCTAGACTTTATCCAGTTCTGTTGACAAAGCAAGCCGCTTTGTCGACATGAAAGTGTACACGCAAAGGACAGTGTAGATGCAATAATGCCTTCTGTCAACAGAACTCTGTCGACAAAAGGCATTATTCCTCATAGAATGAGGTTTACCGCAGTCGACAAAGTGCTGCCGAGTGCTGTTGATGTTATGTCGACAGAACTTGGCGGAAGTGTAGATGCAGGTATAGTTTTGTCAACAAAACCCTGTAGTCTAGAAACACCCAAAGAATGTATTTTAATTCTAAGGCTAGAATGCTGGCTCTTTACCTGTGAGAGACCTATATTTAAGAACTTCATATACTCAAAAATGGGCAGTACTTCATTATTGCTGGTGCTTCCAAGTCTGTAGGAATCTAATAGATATGTAGGAAAAAGACCCCTCAAACTGATGAAAAGTATATGATTGCTAAGAAGTACTTTGTATTGCAGATATTTTCTGTAATGGATGAAATAAGGATTCACTGAAAGATTATTTTTTATTCATTAAGAACTGTCAGTTGTCATAGCTGTCGGTAATAATCACTGGATTAGAATTCCTTTTAGCTTATTGATCATACCGAAAGATACCAAAAAAGAAATTTCATGAGTAATTAGGTGAAACAAAAATGTCAAAAACAGAACACAGAGCAAATTTAACTGTGAAAGCAATTTTTCCTCCAAAAAGGAGCTTTTTGTCTCACCCCTACAAAAGACAGAGTTTTGAAATTTACATTGGGTAGTGCAGATGTGCCATCATCCCACAAGTTACAGGGGAGAAAATCACACAGGCCAGCTTTTTACCTTACTCCAAGGGTGGTAATGTATTTTTTCTGTATTCTGTATAGCGCTGTATTAATCTCTAAGGGTACATCTACATAGCAACATTATCTTGAAAGAACTAGCGTTATTTCAAAATAACTTAGTCCGTTTCTATACAGCAGGCAGAATTTCAAAATAATATCAAAATACTGTCAAGTTGGAGAACTTCTTACTCCAACTCCTGCAACCCACATTGTTTGAGGAGTAAGGGAATTCAGAGGAGGAATGCTCTATTTCAGAATAAGTGCTGTGGAGACGCTCCCAATTTCAAAATAAACTATTTTGAAATAAGATATGCAACTGACATAGCTAAATTTGTGTAGATTATTTCACATTAAGGCCTGTTGTATATACGAACCCTAATTGGTCATCTTTGATTAAATAATGCTCTATGAATGGGATATTTGACAGTCTCAAATGGATAGACACAATGGGCATGAGAGAAGCCATCCTGGGGTGTTGCTCCTTCCCCTTCCTTGAAGATGGGCGAAAGTGGCTGTAGGCAGGACTGGACTCCATCAACCCATGCAGCTCAGCCAGCACAGTGGAAGTGAAGCAAGGTATGCCAAGGAAAGGGTTTGTTATTTGTGGGGAATTACTTTCTGGAATATAATTTTCCAGCTTGTATTTGTTTATTACAAATACAGACCAAGTCACATTTTTTCTCAGAACACTGTCAAGTCTGATTCAAATAAATAATATTTTCTGCACAAATAAGCTCTCCTTCATACAGTTTTTAAATTCGAAATATGGAAGCCAATACATTGTCTAGGAAACAGGCCTCTGGGATCTAAACCTATCATCACTGGAGTGTGAAGTTCTAATTGTATTGCTTTTCATAATGTATCTGCTGCATAAATATTATTCAATACCTGCAGATTCAAACTATGGGAAATGGAGAGGTTATAATACAGGGAAGATTTATGCCCACTAGATGCTGGGCTGTCATGATTAAATATTTTCCACCCATTATGTGAAGACTATTGATCATTGCAGGAAGCAGAAAATTGTGATGTTCATTGATTTTGCGTGGCTACAGAATGCATTAGGGCTGATGCATTTGATGGGTAGGCAAGTTTTCAAAGGAAGCTCAGTTAAGCTAATCTTAGTTCAGAGGAATATGCACAATGAAATAAGAAACCTTGTAATTGCAAGAGCAAACAGAAGAGTCAGAAAACTATATTATGAGCCATATCAGCATAAGAATTAGACATGAGCCTTCCCAAGAGACAACAGTAAAACACATCAAGGCTTTGATGCTGTTTTTCATGAATGCAGCAATTACTGGATAAATTGGGTTTTAGCTTCTCACCCAACAGCTAAGATAGTGAACAAAAAGCAATTAGTCATTTTGCCTCTTTAGCTAAGGGTGGTTATCAGGACACTATCAACTCTGTAAGAAAATATAGCTGGAAAAGTGGTTGAATTCCAAAAGGAAAAGGGGCGATGGGGGGGGGGGGGGTGGAGAGGGGAAAGGACTGAAGACTTTTACACCTGAGATGTGTTGTTTCCAGAGATTTGCCATTTATTATATCAGCCATTTTATTACTGACCCTTAATAATGCTCATAGTAAACCTTTTGTCACATACTTCATTTCAGTTGAACAAAAGGCTGCAGTAAATTTAACCCCCAAAGAACAAATTCTGTCAATTCCCAGTTCCGGAATGAATTCTATCTTGGCAATACGGATGATTTTACATCTCATTTGGATGTTGTTATAGTGTCAATGTATAGAGATACCACTTTGTAGGGCATGAAGTCTGTCAGAATACCATGTACCTTTTTCCAGTACATTAAGCACCAGGGCACCGAGTGTATATTTTCTCATAGTATCAATTAAGCCGCTGTAAACAATGTAGGACTTTGTCTCCAAATCTGTGCTATATATTGTATAATAAGTCCTTCTCATTCTATTCTTTAAGACCACTCAGGCCTGGTCTATACCACAGCATAAGATAGTTAATTATGTAGCTGGAGTCGACATATCTTAAATCACATTTCTGCACTGTTCACAAAGTAGAAGGTCAAAGGGAGCAAACACTCCTATCAGCTTCCCTTACTCCTTGTGAGGAGCAGGAGTGCCAGTGCTGATGGGTGTGCCCTCTGAGTTTGATTTAGTGGGTCTTCACTAGACACACTAGATCGAACCTCCAAAGATCAACCACGACAGCGTTGCTCTTCCGCGTAGTGTAAATATGGCCCTAGTGTGCAGATTTACATTGTGAACAAATGAAGTTGTATAGGACACTTCTAGCAAATAGGAGAAAACAGATAAACAATCTGATTACAAATTAATTTTTGTGTCTTGAAAGTGAGACTCAGATTTTTTTTTAAGTTTGCATTTTAATAATCTTTCTAATGGGAAACATTCTTGGCAACATGAAAAATGGTTAGTAAAGAATGGGATAAAACATGTATGAATTCAGGCCCAGATATTTAAAGGCATCTAGGTATTGCAAGGCCTAAGTGATTTAGACAGCTCAGCCCCATTTTCAAAAGTGACTTAGGACACTAAGTCTCATTAAAAGTGAATGGAACTGAAGTGCCAAAGGGACATATGGCTAAATCTTTAAAAGGATTTAGCCACCCATCTTGATTTATTTCCATAGGAGTGAGGTCCCTAAATATTATTGAGCATCTGGGAATTAGTTATGGCAATGCTGAGAGAAGCAACACCTAAATAACTTTTAAAAATATCTGACAAGTCTCAGAGGGGTATCCATAATAATCAGTATCTGTAAAAGCAATGAGCAGTTCTGTTAAACATTAACAGATTTATTTGGGCATACGCTTTTGTGGGTAAAAACCACTGCATCAGATGCATGGAGCAAAATCACAGAGGATGGAATATATATTGCTAGCATATCAAAAGAAGGGAGTTGCTTATTTAGTGTAGGACCAGTATTAATTAGACCAATTCAGTCAGGGTGGATGTGGCTCACTCCCAGCAGTTGATGGGAAAATGTGAATACCAAGAGTGGGGAAATTGCATTTGTAGTGAGAGAACTATTCAAAATCCTTATTCAGTCCTATGTACATTGGCCAAATCAGACGGTATCTGTGAAAAATAATAAATGGACACAAATCAGACATCAAAAATAAGATTCAGAAATCAGCAAGAGAGTACTGAGTGTCCAAGGAGGTTGAAGTAATAGACTTGAGAGTTGCCATACCTCAGAAAAAAAAATCCAAAACAGATTTCAGTGTAAAACTGCAGAGCTAGAGTTCATATGGAGACTTGACACTCTCAGCCTGGGTCTGATTCAAAACTAGTTGGTTGCTAGCTCACTACAAAAAGGAATTTTCCCTCTTTTTGGGGATTCTCACATTCTCATCAACTGTTGGGAATGGGCCACATCCCCCTGTTTGAATTGACCTCTTTACCACTGGCCCTCCTCATAGTAATGTGGCGCACCCATCTTTGCACGTGCATATATGCCTGCCAAACTGAAGTTTCCATTTACTGTATCTGACATAGTGGGCTTCAGCTCATGAAAGGTTATGCCCAAATGCATTTGTTATTCTTTAAGGTGCCACGGGATTCCTTGTTTTTGTGGAAACCAACTAGCATGGCTACCTTTCTGAAATATGCCAGTAATTACCAGTTTTTCTCATTATAACATATGCTTATGTGAATTACCCTATTGAAATAAGAAAAGAGACTACTCATGTAAAGTTAAATGCCTGCATAAGGCTAAACGACACATCACATTTAAGGCCAGGTAAAGCAATGGTTTTTTCTCATTCTCTTAAAATGCATGTTACGTAATGTCTATAAACAACACATTATGTAGTAAAATAAAAAAAATGAATCAAATAAGAAACATGTGGCTTTAGATACTCACTCTGCAAAATCATGTGTCAGATGCATAAAGCTTTGGAGGACCTAACCTTTAATTATTACTGGTTAGGGAAAGCGCGACAGCAAATATTTTATGCATCGTACCATGTCCTTAGACTACATGGCAGTTGCAGACTTTAAACAACAAGGCTGTGTCTACACTGGCACCCCTTTCCGGAAAAGGGATGCTAATGTAGACTTTGGAATAGGCAAATCCACGGGGGATTTAAATATGCCCCGCGGTATTTGCATTAACATGGCTGCCGCTTTTTTCCGGCTTGGAGATAAGCTGGAGAAAAGCGCCAGTCTAGACATGATTCTCCGGAAAATAAAGCCTTTTCCGGAGGATCTCTTGAAAGTAGGAATAAGAGATCCTCCGGAAAAGGCTTTATTTTCCGGAGAATCACGTCTAGACTGGTGCTTTTCTCTGGCTTATCTCCAAGCCAGAAAAAAGCGGCAGCCATGTTAATGCAAATGCAGCGGGAGATATTTAAATCCCCCGCAGATTTGCCTATTCCAAAGTCTACATTAGCATCCCTTTTCCGGAAAGGGGTGCCAGTGTAGACACAGCCCAACAGTTATACAGTACTGTGAAATTGTGTGGTCTGAAGAATAGGGAATAGCAGAAGTTACAAGCCTTTAGCCAAGGAAATTGTCACAGAGTCTAGAGGAAGGATCTGTCCCTTTCTGGAAACTTGCTCACTTCAATTTAAAATGTCAAGGTTCAGGAATTATTCAGCTACACTATGTTCTGCCAGACAAGAGCTACTGAAAATTTTCTCCACATTTCTGCTTATTGGACAATGCATTCATTGTTTGACAAATCTTTCTCAAATGTTCTTTAACATCTCTTTAGCCCTAACACATCCTATTAATATTAAAAGTTTGGTGGCACTTTTCTCCCTCTGGTTTGAATTCCACTGCAGCTGGTAAAGACCATAATCAATATCCCTAAACCGGTGACGCCCCTCCCCCATATACCCATTCCCATCCCCATCCCCCACCCCTTTACTGCACATCCAAAGCTTTCTTAGCAGCAGAGCTTGGGCTGATAGTGGAGATGCGGACAGATCTGGGGATGGGGGAGAAGCTGGTCTGCAGCAGAGAGGTAGAGAGGCAATGAGAGCACAGCCAGACTGGGGATAGAGTTGAGAGTGGAGAGAAGCTCTGGCTAGGGTCAGAGTTGGTCTGGGAGTAGAGAGGAAAGAGGTTGGAAATGGGCCTGAAATCTGAATGGAATTGGAGGTGGCGCTTATATAAGGATGGAGCAGAAGGGGAAACATGGCATTCCTTCTCTGCCTCTATAGGGGCTGGCCTTGGCTCCATTACATAGCCCTCTATAGGGCATGTCTCACATTTTAAGAACCACCGCTCTAATATTCCTTTACTGGGCAATGTTTTAAGAATATTTTATTGTGCATCAAATGATTTATTATAGATCATGCTAGGTGATTAATACACAGTTTAACCCCTGCACCCACAAAAGTCGTATGGCAGATAAACTAGTTGCTGCCTTGGGACTTTTTACTGGGAACCTGAATGTTCACACAGTGGTTATCATACCATCTTAAAATGACAGCTTTTCAGGAATTAGTCTGCAGCAGCTTCTCTATCACCCCTCCCCCCCACGAAAAGTAGTTGTCAAAACTCATTACAAGGCAATTATGGTGATAAGTACCAAGACAGAAATGGAGAAAATTAGATAAAATGTAAATGAAGCCAGTTGATTCTTAAGCTATAGTATAGGGTATAATTTCAGTGACCTCTTGTAGGGCTGTTAAAAGGCACACAAAACAATCTACATAACCTTGCCACTCAGTAATTTTTGTCAGAAGGCTCATTTACTTCCTTGTTGAACCCTAGAAGCTTAATTCTCAGCGGCTGTGTCCAGACTCAGGGTTTTTTTCGGGAAAAGTAGCCTTTTTCCAAAAAAACTTCACCTGCGTCTAGACTGCAGCCGCGTTCTTTCGAAATTAAATCGAAAGAACGCGGCTTTTCTTTCGACGGCGGTAAACCTCATTTCACGAGGAAGAACGCCTTCTTTCGAAAGTGCTTCTTTCGAAAGAAGGCGTTCTTGAATGTAAATAGGGCTTCTTCGAAAGAGAGCATCCAGACTCACTGGGTGCTTTCTTTCGAAAAAGCGGCTTGCTCTTTCGAAAGTTCCGCGTGCAGTCTAGACGCACTCTTTCGAAAGAGCCTCTTTCGAAAGAGGCTTGCAGTCTAGACATAGCCAGCAAGAAAAAGTTCATGGGGCTTCACTGCTAGAGAATGGATAGCAAATTTGGTAAGGGAAGTGAAACAGCAGTTTTAAGGAAAACTAACACATTATCCTTCTGTGCTGCACAGACAAATATGAATTTTTGCTCCTCTATTTCATCATGTGAATTGGGAGCTGGCAAACATAATAGCCAATCCATTAATGGGCTAGACCATCATTGCTGTCAGCAGAAAGAAGTGACAAATGATGATGACTGCCTTTTAAATCATTCTGCCAGAAAAGGTTACCTCTTACTATTTGTCTAATATTGAAGGCTTCTCCATCTACACAGGCATCTACTGTGCATCTGTGAAATATGTGCCACAACCCCCCTCAGGATGGCTAGTGTCTATTCCTCAGAAACGAGTTCATAAAAGAATAATGTTTCAGATGAAAACCCAAGGAAAGGTCACTATTTTCCAAGAATAACAAAATGCGATTACTTTTTAATACAGAAAAATGATCATTTTAGTGTAAGAGCTGCAGGCGTGATCCACAACCCATTGAAGACAATGGGAATCTTTCCATTACCTAATATATTTTGTTATTGGGTGCTAAATGTGGGTTTGTTAACCGCCAGTAGTCCAGGTTGAAGAAGCGTGTACAAGCTCATGCAGCAAAATTAAATGAGTTTTTCATATGTGATTTCTGTTTACTTTATATGTGAGAGAATCTGTCTGCATGTTTGTCTGTTCAAGAACTCCTCCTAAACAGTATGAGCTAAGACCACCAGATTCGACACACAGCTTCCTCATAACTTCAAGCAAGGGAAGGGTTTGGTTGTGCCAGGAAATTGGGATGTGCCAGAAAGGGAATTGCTTCTCATAAAATCATACAGAAAAGAGACAGAATCACCAGGCAGGTAAAAGTGACATGTTGGGGGCATGTCCATGCCCCATCTGGGGCACCCCCAGCACTGACCTCCCACCACCCAGGCACCATTGGTAGAGGGGGAGTCTGAAGCTCCCCCTCTCCAATTCGTACAGGAACATTGCTGGCTGTTCCCCTTTGTCAGGGTATAAGGAGGAAGTGCACAGTTTGCTTCATTCCTCATTTTGGCTGGGGAGCACAGGGGGGAGATGAATTTGGACCTGCCCCAGCCGAGGGACAAGCACCCCTCCGCCATTTGTGCCTGCTAGAGCTGAAGCAGCCATGGAGAGGCGCATCTTACCTGGCCCCAAGCTGCTGCAATGAGAGAGGGCTGGAGTTGTCTTCTCTCCCTGGGGCAGCCTGCATACTGAACCCCATGGATCCTTAAGAATTTGGATGGGATTGTATTAAGTCAGGTCAGGATATTCACCAGCTTGCCTTTTTTGCTAATAATTTTATTTAATAAAGTGCACTGTCAGGTTAAAAAGACCAGATGTTTCTTCATTATTACTACTGTACCATAATTAGTTAATTATAAGACGATAGGAACACACTAATAGCGTATTGATAATCTACTCTTGACATGTAGACTGAGTTCTCAAAGAAGCCCGGAAGCATGGACACTTTGTTTTAATTTTTTAATTAATATTCCATGGTTAGGGGTTTACTGGATAGAAGGCAGAATCTGCGTTATGGATGTCAATTTTATGGTGGAAATTATTTTTGGAGAAGAATGTATAGTATTTCCAAAGGTGATATATAGCAACCCAAAGGATAAGGAATTAAATTCTAAGGGTACATCTAGACTACATGGCTCCGTCAACGGAGCCCTGTCAACTAGTTTACCTGACATAGTCAATGAAGAGGGGATTTAAATAATCCCCGCTTCATTAAAATAAAAATGGCCACCGCGCTGTGCCGACAATCAGCTGATCCAGCACAGAGCAGCAGTCTAGACATGGATCGGTCGACAAGGGAAGCCTTATCCTTCATGAAAAAAGCCAGAGGCAGAGAGTGACCAGGGAGTGAAGCGGACAGGAGCTGCAGACAGGGAAGTTTTAGAGGGAGTTTGGCAGAGGGAGGCCTACGATGGTCAGGAAGACCTGCAACACCTGTGTCAGCACTGCTTCTGTCTCCTCCACCAGCGCCTGTAGCCAGACAGAGCACCTGAGCATGGATGCCTCTACCCAGATCCTTGTGTGGTTTTGCAGGGACTGTGACTTGCAATTCCCACTTACTGATATCCAGGCTGGGGAGATCATCCAATGTGAAAGGTGCCTGCTGGTGGAATCTCTCAGGCAGCAGGTGGGAGAGCTACAGGAGGGCTAGGTTGAGGAGCACCCGCATCCATGAGAAATTCCTGGACCGTGTTCATGAGGAGACAGCTGAGGTAGCTGTCCCAGTATACAGGACTGGGGACACACCACTGGTAGAGGAGGAGACGGATCAGGGTGGACAGTGGCAGCTGGTTACTTCTGGCAGCAGGCACTGCTCCACCCCTGCTCCAAACCCTCCCGCCGTGGTACTAGGAAACCGTTATGCTCTTCTTTATACAGGAGATAAGTAATCACCCCCTACACTGGAGGAGGAGAAGCCCTGTACCCCCAAGGTGGGGAGGTCTGTTGCCACCACTGCTAATAAGAAACGTAGGGTAGTGGTGGTCGGAGACTCTCTTCTGAGGAGAATGGAGGCGCCCATATGTCGCCCTGACATTTCATCTCGGGAGGTAGGCTGTCTGCCGGGGGCCCATATCCGAGAAGTTATGGAGGCATTGTCGAGGATTATCCGGCCCTCTGACTACTACCCCATACTACTCATCCATGTGGGCACTAATGATACTGTGAGGTGTGACACTGAGAGGATCAAGAGTGACTACAGGGCTCTGGGAGTATGGGTGAAGGAGTTTGGAGCACAGGTGGTATTCTCTTCGATCCTTCCTGTCAAAGGTAGGGGCCCAGACAGAGACAGGTGCATCCTGGAGGTGAATGCCTGGCTGCGAAGATGGTGTCGCCAGAAGGGCTTTGGCTTCCTCGAATATGGGATGCTATTCTAGGAAAGACTGCTAAACAGGGATGGCGTCCACCTTTCGAGGAGGGGGAAGACCCTATTTGGACAAGGAATGGCTAACCTAGTGAGGAGGGCTTTAAACTAGGTACGACGGGGACAGGTGAGCAAAGCCCAGAGGTAAGTGGAGAACGTGGAGACCTGGGAGATGAGTTGGAAATGGGAGGGAGCATGGGCTACAATGGCAGAGAGAAAGGAGGGTCAGGGCAAAACTAGGAGGCAAGGTCAAATCAGGATCTTATATCTTATAGGATGTAGATACCTATATACAAATGCGAGAAGTATGGGAAATAAGCAGGAAGAACTGGAAGTGCTAATACATAAGTACAATTATGACACTGTTGGCATCACAGAAACTTGGTGGGATAATACACATGATTGGAATGTTTGTATAGAAGGGTACAGCTTGCTCAGGAAGGATAGACAGGGAAAAAAGGGAAGAGGTGTTGCCTTATACATTAAAAATGAACACACTTGGAATGAGGTAGAGGTGGACATAGGAGACGGAAGTGTTGAGAGTATCTGGGTTAGGCTAAAAGGGATTAAAAACAAAGGTAATGTCATGCTAGGAATCTACTACAGGCCACCTACCTAGGTGGAAGAAGTGGATGAGGCTTTTTTTAAACAACTAACAAAATCATCCAAAGCCCAAGATTTGGTGGTGATGGGGGACTTCAACTATCCAGATATATGTTGGGAAAATAATACTGCGGGGAACAGACTATCCAATAAGTTCTTGGACTGCATTGGAGACAACTTTTTATTTCAGAAGGTTGAAAAAGCTACCAAGGGGGAAGCTGTTCTAGATTTGATCCTAACAAATAGGGAGGAACTGGTTGAGAATTTGAAAGTGGAAGGCAGCTTGGGTGAAAGTGATCATGAATACATAGACTTCACAATTCTAAGGAATGGTAGAAGGGAGAACAGCAAAATAGAGGCCATGGATTTCAGGAAGGCAGATTTTGGTAAGCTCAGAGAGCATAACAAGCGGGGTTCGTAGGGGACTGTTTTGGGACCGGCTCTGTTCAATATCTTCATCAATGACTTAGATATTGGTATAGAAAGTACGCTTATTAAGTTTGCAGATGATACCAAGCTGGGAGGGGTTGCGACCAATCCGGAGGATACGGTCATAATTCAAAATGACCTGGACAAATTGGAGAAATGGTCTGAGGTAAACAGGATGAAGTTTAATAAAGACAAATGTAAAGTACTCCACTTAGGAAGGAACAATCAGTTTCATACATACAAAATGGGAAGCGACTGTCTGGGAAGGAGTACGGCAGAAAGGGATCTAGGGGTTATAGTGGACCACAAGTTGAATATGAGTCAACTGTGTGATGCTGTTGCAAAGAAAGCAAACATGATTCTGGGATGCATTAACAGGTGTGTTGTGAGCAAGACACAAGAAGTCATTCTTCCACTCTACTCTGCGCTGGTTAGGCCTCAGTTGGAGTATTGTGTCCAGTTCTGGGCACTGCATTTCAAGAAGGATGTGGAGAAATTGGAGAGGGTCCAGAGAAGAGCAATGAGAATGATTAAAGGTCTGGAGAACATGACCTATGAGGGAAGGCTGAAGGAACTGGGTTTGTTTAGTTTAGAAAAGAGAAGACCGAGGGGGGACATGATAGCAGTTTTCAGATATCTAAAAGGGTGTCATAAGGAGGAGGGAGAAAACGTGTTCATCTTGGCCTTTGAGGATAAAAGAAGAAGCAATGGGCTTAAACTGCAGCAAGGGAGGTTTAGGTTGGACATTAGGAAAAAGTTCCTAACTGTCAGGGTAGTCAAACACTGGAATAAATTTGCCCAGGGAGTTTGGTAAATCTCCATCTGATGAAACAAAGGCTTCCCTTGTTGACCGATCCGAGTCTAGACTGCCACGCTGTGCCGGATCAGCTGATTGTTAGCACAGCCCGGTGGCCATTTTATTTTAATGAAGTGGGGATTATTTAAATCCCCGCTTCATTGACTATGTTGGGTAAACTACTTTACATGGCTCCATTGACAGAGCCATGTAGTCTAGACACACCCTAATATAACATACAATAAATGCATATTATGTAGGAGATAAAACAGTGGACTATATGTTATGGTGGTAGGATCATGTAATTAGACCGAAGTCCCATCAAAATGACTCTAAACCCTTTTGATCTCTGAATCAATAGAATATTGTAATAAAACATTATTGTCAGGAACAGAAGTCTAGCATCTACAAGTCCATTATCTCACATTGTTAAATCTAACAAGATGTATGTAAACACAGACAAATACAATCAGCATTGTTTCTTAATTCACTAACAACATAGGCCTACATGTATTCCAGTACTTAACATGGTTTTTATAATTATCTGCAACAAATAGTCTTGTTTACCTTCTCAAATAGTCTTGTTTACCTTATTTGTTGTTTTTAGGTCAACAGCTGTTTGCGTAACCCTTTCTGACTCAGCATTACAAAGAATTAGATAAATTAATTAAGCTTATGTCCATCAGTGCCTAATAGACCCATGATAGTCAAATTCTTAGTGCTATATGGGGATCTAATATGTCTGGAAGAATCAATTTGGTAGCTTTCCATTGTTGTGGATAAAATGTGCACAATATGTTTTTTTCTCCTGAAACTTCACAAGGTCCCCCAGAATTTTGTGCTCTTCCCATCGTGAAAGCCTCTATAGGACACACATCAAGTCCATGTTATGACATTAATGAATTGGACTCCACCTCGCCCTCTTCCATTGGATCACCCCTTTCATAAAGCGTTTTGGAAATAATGAAGTCCAACTTTGTTAGAGTGAGAAATTAGAATGATCACATACTTCACACAATTAAAACTACATGTTTTTCTACTTTTTTAAAAATCCATCCATAACAGCAAGGCATTCCAAGACAAAAACTAATGAACATGGGGACACATCTACAGAAGAAAGTTTCCTTAGTAATTCAAAGGCTCATTTTCTTAACCCCAATCCAACAATATCTATTTTTTGGATAATTCCACTGAAAGTAGCAAATATTCCCTACTCAACAGTCCTCACAACAAGCTTGCATTATTCTGCTATTAAATATGTGTAATTTATATGCTGGGTAACAGATCTATAAAGGAATATGTAAATATGTTTTGAATGTTTATAAATTATACTTCTACTTCAAGATATACCAAGGTTAGGGTCAATATATGCCAAGGTATTTCTCAAAACCATCTATTTCCTTCACTGCGTGAAACCTATTCAAATTATTTCCCAAGCCAGTATGTATTGAAATATATATTGAAATATCATATCAAATTGAGCATAACCGAATCATATGCTCCTTTCAGTCAAATAGTTCTGAAAGGATAGTTCCTCTATCCATTCATGGTCTAAACAATATTATTCAAAATTTGGTGGTGTCACTGAAAATACTGGTACCCTAGCAAATTGGAAGGACCACAGGAAGACTGCAGTTGCTGCAGTGTAATAATTGTCCTGTTTTAATATAAATGATAGAAAACAATTTCCTGCAGCTTCCAGGCTGCTAGATCTGACTTCATACATTCCAGGGGTAGGAGGATTCTGGTTTTGCTGTGAATGTATATAATACCTAGGGGAAAGGCTTTAACTTCCATTTCTTTTTCCAGTTACAGTCTATATTTTTAGAGAGTATAGGAAAGCCCTTGCCCCGACTCTTTTTTTTTTTTTTTTTTTTGGTACGGAGAAAGAAAATTATCCCTTTTTGGGTTAAAGCTTTAGCACGGTGCTTTGTAGACATGTTGAGAAAAAATCCACACTTTTGCAACCTGAGTTAATAGATTAGTTTACAGATAGAGGTGTGAAAAGATTTCATGGACAGTGGGAAGTCAGGATATCTTTGTCAACTGGAAAACATTTCTGTGAAGGAAATGCTGTGGCATTCACCAGGGAATCACTAATGGGGTCTTATATACACCCATATCTTCGAAAGATGAGGAGGCAGAGATAGAAAAAGAAAGACAATGAGAGAGAGTCTACAGACACTAACAAAAAGTTGTACATGCTTGTTAATGAGAGCTTGGAAACACTTCAGTGGCTTAACACGCACCTGGCTCATATATAAACAGGGTTTGTGCTTTCAGTGTGGAATTAGAATTAGACTATGCAAGCATTCACCAGCATTAGCTAATGTTTCCATTCTCAGTCATTTTAAGGCCAAATCCTTTGAAATGGAATAACCTGGGTAAAAAGATTTTGCTCTTAAAAAAATACAGATCTTTGTGCATCCATTGGTAAAATAAATGGGAAAGATTTCTACCATGCCCAGAAATAACCCCTTCTGCAGAGAGCTTTTGATATCCTTGTTTGGGATCTTATAATGGGTTCACCATCTCTTGTGAGAACCCCTTCAGCCAAGTGACTACATGTGCCAACTCCTTCTCCTGTCTTCAGAAGCAGATGGTGTCTCAAATGCCCCTTTTTCTGGACTGCCTAAGATCATGCTTCTTTCTCCCTTTCCTGTAGCTACTGAGGGGTTGCAGGTGGAGGGACTCAAACCCACACACTCCTCTGGGTCCCAGTCCAGGGACTCTGTAAAGAGCAGTGGTTCTTATGCTTCACTGCTATTCTTCCTCCCTGGGCCACTTCCCAACTTAGCTCAAGTTTCAAATAGGAGTAGAGCGCACAGTCAAACTCTGGAACTCCTTGCCAGAGGATGTGACGAAGGCTAGAACTTCAAAAAAGAGCTAGATAGATTCATCAAGTTTAGGTCCATCAATGGCTATTAGCCAGGATGGGTAGGAATGGTGCCCCGTGCCTGTTTGTCTGAAAATGGGTTACAGGAGAGGGATCACATGAGGATTACCTGTTGTGTTCCCTCCCTCTGGGGTTTCTGGTATTGGCCACTGTTGGTAGACAGAATACAAAGCTAGATGGACCATTGGTCTGACCCAGTATGGCCCCCTTCTTAAGTTCTGTGTTCTTATGTAGAGATGTTATATGCCTTTGCATTTGTGTATCTAATCTGAGACTTCCTAAAAGGAGCCTGACATTCTAAGGTATCCCAAAACTGGGTCAAAACAGACTCTCTCTCTTTAATTCCCAATGTCTCCTAATTGTATTGTATTATGCATATGGTTGTGAATAGAACTGATCAACCAATATTTGAAATATTCTGTTAAGCAAAAAATGGTGGGTTATTTTTGTTTTGTTTGTTTGGGTTGTTAGTTTACAAATATTCATGAAGTACCCAATTTTTGTGGGAAACAAGACCTTATGTGAACAAATGTATATAAAGCGCCTTAGTGGAACATTTGTCATGTTGATTTCTCTCTTTAAATATTAAAATTATTAAAAACAACAATTATTTTCTGTTACCTGATGGAGTGGATAAAGTTTATAAAGAACAATAATATATGGAATACATGAATTTCACATAGAATATATGTTTTTCAAGCAAATTACCCATGGTGCCTCTGAAGCTTGATATATTCTCAAATACTAAGGGATGTGAATACAGCTAAATTGAACCAGACTCCTCCTCCTAAATATTTATTCCAGAATATGTACATTCAATATTCAGCAAGTTCTTTTTCTGAAGAATATGAGAAGGCAGTAGTTTGTGTATGTAACATAAGTACAAGTCCACCTTGGAGGAAGAAAACTACTGTATGATCATAAGCCAATATTCATGAACTTTCCTTTCAAATACACAGTTTTCAGCATCTCCTTTTTCTTTCCTCCTCTGCACTGTTCAAATAGCTGCTTGGATTTCTACCAGGAATTACAAAATATGTAAAGTTGATCTCCCTCAGTGAACAACATATTTTATGGAGTTCTCTGGACACAATATTTATGAGATAGATCATAGTTTTCAAAATGGGGATTTCAGAAGCCTGTTCTAACTCCATTGTGTAGTGACTACTACATTGACTGTCTAATTATTTTTTGTAAAATAATTAAACTGTTCAGATTGGTTTTACTCTCTGCTTGATTGTTAATGAAGGTTTGTGGGTATCTGTAATTAACCTCTACCAAGGTTAATTATGCACAAAGAGGAATCTTAGAATTGCTGACCATGCAGTTCCCTGAAAGACACAGGATCAGTATGGATTGCAAATTATTTACATGCACTCTTTCAGTTTATTTTATAGCAAGATGTTTAGACAGTTAGAGCTATGCTTTGGGAAATATGTGCAAGTTGTTTGTATGAAAGCTAATTCAGTTTGGAGCCAAAATGCATATGAGTCTCATCAAGATAATTGTGTAAAGTTTCTGTTAACAAAACTACATGTAAAAATCTGTCAAACCTAAATAAGCTTAACTTAAAAATAAATGCCTCAATAGGCCCAATTTCTGTATTCCAGGTGTAACAAAGGGCCAGAATTTGAATAGGGAGTGCATGTAAGTAGTTAAAATTCAGATATAGGTGGCGATGAGGGTAATACACTACGGAATAAAACATAGCGGCCAATTTGTTTACTGGGACAAACAATGAATTCTGGGGATATAAGAAGATGGCAAAAAGACACCTCTTGTATCCTTCCCTGAGGAAGCAAAAAGGACACTGCTTTTTGTATTTATGCAAGGAATGGCTCCCAGCTTGTCGTACGGAGACACTGGGACACTGAAATGAACTACTTTACACACAGTTTTTAGCATATTAACTTTAACATTTGGCTCTAGGAGGTGTGTTATACTTTTTATTTTATATGTAAAAATGTCATCATTATCCTTGTTCATCATTTCTTAAATCTTAGCCTGCAATAAGGTTTTCACCGTTGATATATTTCAATACTGCCATGTCATATTGAGGCTTATCCCCAGTGAGACCAAAGAAGCTTGTGTATGTTCCTTTGGGGACAGTTTTCCCAGGCCCACCAATGGGGGTGGTGGTGGGGAGAATTGGATGGGCAAAGGGGGAAGTTGCCCTGGGGCACAGCGATTCAAAGGGGCCTAGGGCTCCCAGTCACCGTTGTGGCTACTATGGAGGTGGTTGGATCCCTGGGCTCCTTTAAATTGCTGCTGAAATGCCGTGCTGCATGCTCTGTGTACCTCTGAAGGACAGGGTGAGGCTAGCACTGCAGTCTGTGTGGACCTGAGGGCTGGCTGCCCTGGCACCACCCCTTTGCTCAACTCTCCACTCTTTCTGGGCGTGCAGCCACCACCTCCCTATACACCTTGCTCAGGGGCTCGTAGAAGCTGTCAGCCCCCTTCAGTTGTTGTGAGTGTCCAATAGTTAAAGGACGGATACTGAAGAGGGACACTTTGGGGGAGCTCAATGGGATGTATCGCCTGTTAACCTGCAAGGAAAAGCAATGGATGGCAAGGCCTTACAGAAATTGTTTGAGTGGCTACTAACCTAGTGAAGTCAAGGAGCTGACAGCCAGGGAAACACGAGCAAAACTTCCTCTCGCTGTAAGTTAACAAGGTCATGCAAAGTCTTGGGCACCTAAAGAAAGCGTCATACTTTTATCATAAATTATTCCAGATATAATTCTTACACACATCACAAGTAGCATAAAAATCTTTGGTGTCTTCATGGAGAGTACTCCTGTTAGTAAAGATTTGCAGCTTAGTCTATCACAATTGGAAAAGTTCAATGCTGGTAAGTGTTAGCAATACCATTTTTCAATACAATTATTATAGAATCAGCACTTTCCAGGGAAACCTAAAAGAAATAACTATTTCATAGGAAATATATTGCTAGGTCTTCGACTACCATTTACTGTACTTTTAAACGTTACCCTGAGATCACCTTTTGTTACCTAAGTTCTAAACTATGTTTATCTGTCTTCCAAGTAATATAAACTAAAGGCCAAACATAAAGTTCAGTATATGTTCTTGCCAAAACTGTTTATCACCTCATTGAGGTACTAATTTCAGTGGAATATATATTTTAGCACAAATGTCTTGCAATTACATTGGTACTTTATTGTGAGAAAAAAATCAAAGTTTTTATTTTTGTTTTTTTAAAATGACATCTTGAAATTGGAGGGCAGGACTAAATAACTTTCAAGAAATGGCTCCAACCTTTGATTGTATTATTATACATAAAAGTTTATTTACCAATGATATATTCCTTCTAGAGTCTGTCATTTTGGAATCATCCATCCAAATTTTTATTTTTATTATATACATCCACACATATGTACAATCACCTTCCAATGCATGGAAAACAAAGTGTAGGAAGTGGATATCAATATTGTGTATGAAGAACACATAAAATATTAATTTAAGAGATACATATTTGTTTCTTATCTTGAAAAAGCCAAATACGAAAGTAAACTGTTCCTTGAGCCTATAATTTCATGTTCAAACTGTCAAGATTGATCAGGCTAAAGAATCATGAAAAACTTGTGAAAAATACAGTGCGAGTCTTTTAAAATATTTAGAAGGAATTATATGAAATGGAATTGCGGGATGCATAAATGTATAAATGCTTCAAATCATTTGTCCTCTTTTCTCATATTAACTTTTATGTTGCAATCATAATAATAATAATAAAGTTCTGTTAATTTGGTAGCAAAGAGGCTGTGTGGCTTTACTTTTAATTACTAAACCAAATCAGCTTCATATTGTAATGAGATTTAATTAACCTTAGCATACATTTTTTAAATGTTTGACAAATTATACCAAGATGATCTGTTAGTAACCAAGATTAACATGTTTTATTCAAAAATTTGTCCTGGTCCAAATTTTTGTTAAAATTCTGTACTTATACTGAAAATTTGGATGGGGAAAAAGGAAGAGAAGTTGTGTAGGTGCTTGACAAAGAGAATGTCATCCTGAAAAACAGCAATATAGCTAAATGAAACTAATTTAACTGATAATTGTTATGGATTAGAGAAGTCTGGACTAGAGAATGTATAATTAATGGAGTCATAAGTCTGCTCAATTTAAACATGACTTTTAATTACTTATCTGCATTCCCTTTTATATGGTTTTAGTCTGGGATATGAAAATGAGTTGTTTGTGGCCAATTTCAGGTAGAGTTCCTATCTTAGCATGACCTGTAGCTACTGAAATCCTATATAAGGCATTTTCACTCCTGTGTTCCTGATGAGAACAATTATCAGGTGGATCCAAGTTGGAAAGGATCATCCAGGATGCTAGGGAGGGGCACAAAGAATAAGACCTTTAAAATAAATGTACAAGTTACTGAAAAGCCTATAGAGGACATAGAGCTCTGCTATTACATGCTATCAAGGAATAATCTCACTTAAAAGTAGAGCTGATCAGGAAATTGTCAATTATGTTTTTCATTGGAAAACTCTAATTCATCAGAACCTAACAGCAGGCAATTTTTTGTATTTACTTTTAATGATTTTCAAAAAAAAGTGAAAAAAGTTTGGAAATATGTCAAAATGTGTTCTTTAGCATTTTCAGAATGAAGCTTCCTTTATTGTTTGTTCTAAATTTCTTTTAATTTTGAAGTTTAAATTAGGGAAGTCAGGAAATTTAAAAAAATCATGATTAATCATGTGATTAATCACACTGTTAGTAATAAAATATCATTAACTTTACATATTTTGGATCTTTTCTATATTTCCAAATATATTTATTTCAATTACAACTCAGAATACAAAGTGTATAATTATCACTTTGTTTCATAACAAATATTTGCACTGTAAAAAACAAAAATGTACTTTTCAATTTATCTCATGCATGTACTGTAGTATAATCTTTTTATCATGAAAGCTGAACATACAAATGAAGATTTATATTTAAAAACCTTTATTAAAAAATAAAACCAAGTAAAACTTTAAAGCTTACAAGTCCACTCAGTCCTACTTCTTCTTCAGCTAATCACTCAGACAAACAAATGTGGTTACAATTTGCAGGTAAAAATGCTGCCTATTTCTTGTTTATGATGTCATCTGAAAGTTTGGATGACATTTACATGGTACTTTTGTAGCCAGCATTACAAGGTATTTACTTCCAGATATACTAAACATCCATATGTTCCTTTATACTTTGGCCACCATTCCAGAGGACATGCTTCGGTGCTGATGATGATCTTTAAAAATGTCTTACATCTGTGACTGAACCCCTGTAGGAGAATTTTGATGCCTTCACGAGGAGGCCAGTGTGCCACACCTTATCATACTCCATTCTTAGGTCAATAAACACAGTGACTGTTTTCAAGTTACTCCTGAAGCTATTTTCAATTAATTTGGTTCACATGTGTATGTGATTGCATGTGCTATGGCTTCAGTGGAAGTCAGCTTGGTCAGGACTCAAAATTCTCTCCACATTGGGTAATATGCTCTGTAGGACCAATCTCTCCAGTGCTTTACAACATACCAACAGTAATGATATGGGATGATAACTTGATGAATGACTTGGGTTCTTACCAGGCTCAGGGAGGCCAATGACTTTTGTGGTACAAAGTACCGTAGGCAGTCCACCTTCACTGATGTCCCTGGTAAAGAATTGCACACGCCAAAGTCAAGCATAGGGGCCAAGGGTTCTCAGGAATTCTGGCGTTATGTTGTCATAACCTGCATCTGTTCCACACTTGATGCTACCCATTGTCTGTTCCAGTTCTGTTACAGTGAATGGTTCTGGGCAGCTTCTGATCTGGTGTACATGTTTAAACATATACCATTTATTCCTCACTTGTTTCTCCAAAGGTGCTCTGGCCATTTCAGGTGGGTGTCCTGTTTGGGTGTCACTAAGATCTGGCTGAATGCAGGTGGCTGCTGCACTGCTCCAAGGCAGTGGAGCAAACTCAACACTTGCGGCTGGAGTGGGTAAAGCTAATCCTCTTGGTCATGTCCACCCATCTGGATTGACAGGCGATGTCCAATAATTCAATCAGATGGTCAGTGGCCTCTTCATCGAGACAAAGGGTGTAGATCAGGCAGCAACCATGTAGGATTCCCCTGCAGGCTACTTTGTAAAAAGAACCACAGAAGCGATATTAGGTCTCATTTACAGAGATGTGCCAAGTTCTTGTCACTCTTCTCCAGCATGTCCCTGTATTTTCCCCGTTGGCCTTTCAGAAGTTCTAACACTTCTTTTCAGAACCTTTAAAAACTGGGAGCTATAGACCAATGTAATTCAATAACACTCTGTAGTGGCTATGTGGAAAATTATCCAAGACATGGCATGTTTTGCTAGGTCAGTACAGTTCATGGCCATCCTCAGCTAACAAGTCAGGAGGGTAGCCACAATCCCATCCAGAAGAATGGAACATGCGTTGCTGCTTAGCATCATGGATAAGGGCGAGGTCATTTTGCAATTTCCAGTTTGCAAGTTGTTCCCCATTAGTATCAGCCTTCTTTTGCCCCCATTGTCTGTACAATTGCTGTTGAAGTCTCCAAGGTTAACATCAGAATGTGGTAGTACCTGTTGGTTACAACTGCCCTGTGGATGCTTGTAAACATTTGCTAGATGGAAACTGTGAACTTGGATGGTATCACAGAATTCGGTGGACATCAACTGATTGGCAAGAATGGTGAGTAAATAATTCTTGGCAACTGACAAATCCTCAGTGTTGAATTGTAACATGCATAGAGCTGATACAGTAACATAGAAGTCACCAGGCTGCATTGGGTTTATTGGTATTTGTTGAGCTAGTGTTTGCGGAATTAGGCTCTCTGTTTATTTCACTAGCTTCCCTGACTACTGTCAAGGTACTGGTGGGTGGCTCATCCATTACCTGAAACAAAGAGCTTGGGACCTATTCTTGGTTGGAACCAATATGTCGCTGCTGCTACTACTAACTAAAGATGACATTCATGCTTTTTACAGAAGTCTGGCACCAGACCTATTCATCATCCAAATCAGACCTAATGGGTGCGTAGGTCTTCTAATACATTACAAGTACCCACAATTTCTCCAGAAAAATACTGTTTGTATCTGCAAATGGTACAATTTTGAGCACATAGCCTTGCATGTGGAAATGTATATCCCATCTTTGAAAAACTGACCTATTGTAATAAAAGTGCAAAAATATTTTAAATCTCTCATAAAGAAATAAGTTCAAAGAAAAAGTGTACATTCAGTATGGCAATATCATTATTATAGCATAATCAATTATCAGATATGAGATTTTTAATCTAGGGATATATTTTTGAGTGAATGTGGTATTATCCTTGGCTACCAATATTCTAGGGCTACATCTACACTACAGGTTTCTTGTGCAAGAAGCCTTTCGTGCTAAAGTTTATGCGCATGCAAAAACTTCTTGCGCAAGAGCACGTCCACACCTCAAAGCAGATCGCAAAAGCGATGTGCTTTTGCACAAGAGAACATCCACATTGCTGAATGCTCTTGCACAAGGAAGCTTTGATGGCTATTCACAGAATGTCCATCGGAGCACCTGTGTTTTTTCCCATAGGGGTTTCTTGCACAAGGGGTTTCTGGAGCGTCCACACTTGCCTTCTTGTGCAATAGCTGTAGCGCTAAAAGCAGTTATGCCTCAGAAAAGGAGGTTTACTTATGGCAGAAAGAGCCCTCTGTTCTTCCGTTAACAGTCCATTTAATTGCGCAAGAGCTCATTTGAGGTTTGGATGCTCCCCAGGTTTTTGCGGAAAAACAGCTGGTTTTGCGCAAAATCCTTTTAGTGTAGACATAGCCTATGTGAAGCATAAGTTCAAATATTTGAAATTATGTCAGACCCATGACATCTACCAAACTTTGAGCAAAAGATATATCTAGTTATTATGTTTTATTATTTAAACCTGCGAAATGATAGATTAAATCTAAAACCTTCCGAATTTTTTTTGTCAAACCATTTTTTTTTAAATAAAAAATACACCTTTTTCCAAAACTGAACAATTCAGTTTTACTTTTGGAGAAAAAAAAAGTACAACTTTCTGATGGAGAAATCAAAATGATGGATCTCCTGTTACCTGCCTGAAAGTCTCTTGTCAATTTTTGTTAGGTCTGAAATTAAAATCGACAAGAACCTTCCAAAGGGACAGGCCAGCCAAGAAGCTGAAAAAATTGTTTGTAAGTTCTTCCAAAACTGTTTTTTTTTTAAATCCTATTCCCAGTTTGGGGGCAAAATGTTTAAAAATACAAAAAAATTTGGGGGAAGGTATATCCATCTTATTAACATGTCTAGAAATAGATCAGATCAGAATGTCAACTGATGTAAAAATAAAGCTATACTGAAGGATCAAATCCATAGTACCTTCAGCTGCAAATAGTTTTGAGAGTGTTTGCATCTAAATGTTCATTCAAACTATATATTCAGATTACCAAATTAGGAGAGTCTGTGAATACTTATTCATATGTATGTGTCCAGTGACTCAATAAACATACTCAACTCAGTCAATGTACTCACATGAAATATGTGGGCCAAATGTATGGAGAAAGCCCACAACTCCATTTGAACTCAATGGGATCAGTGGCTACTCATTACCTCTGAAAGTCAAGCACAAGGTGCATCCAGTTGGACCTCCACAGATTCACACACACACAAAATTCATGGACACTTTAAAGCATTGTCAGCTTGCTGATTTAGTTTCCCTTTTGATCAGACTTAGAAGGAATGAAATTCCTCATATGGAGACATAATATTGAATTGATAAGAGTGTACAGAATAATGACCAGAACTTCAGTTGATGTCAGTCAGTATATTTCTGCCAATAAAACTATGCCAGGTTAGATCATCTGAGAACTGGGTTGCATATTCTAAATCTAACCTTTATTAGCCCAATTCTGTAATTATTAATCCCACCATTGAATTCTGAGTAAGTAACCCTGGAGGCAACAGTTTTAGAAGACTAGTACAAAAGAATGAAGTGTACAAGTAGAAACTGATAAGCTAAGAGATGAATAAAATATATTTGTTCTTTTTCTATAATTCCTTCAAGGAATCTGTTGAGCAATTTAGTTGTATTTTCTGGCAGCTGTCAGTAGCATCATCCATCAGGACAAGAGTGCTAACAGACAATTCTTTCCCGAGATGCTAAGGGCCTAAGGATTTTAATTCTGGACTGGTTTAAATGACAGCGTGACAGATGAATGTCAGAAAATTCTGGGACCATCCTAGAATTTGTACCATTTTCTAGCAAATAATTGCGCTATATTTCAAGTAAAAGCAGCTGGTTGGACTATTTCCATAGTTTGCAGTATACTATAGTTTCCAAATGATGGGTCCCCTTTTTACCACAGTCCCATTGTTCGTAATGGCAGCTTTACCTCATTAAGGACTGTATGACAGACATCATATGTGAAAATTCAATGTTATTTTTTCTATTCTTTTAGTTGTTGGACTCCTCTCTCATTTTCTTCCTCTCTCCATAGCCCTGTCCCTTATATTCCCACACACGTGATTATGAAACAAAATAATTATTATTCCTCCTAGCATGTCATTAATTTTTCTGAATGAAAACTCAAAGATCTCTTTACAGAAGTACAATGTGCTGGCTTATTCTCTCACTATTACCTGCAAGATCGGTTTAAACTATAATGACATCAGCTTCATTTCCAAATATGTCATGCATGCCTATGCAGAAGCTTGTTCTTTAATTTCAGTAGGATGTTCTAACTGGAAATAACATGGAAAAATTATGTTTTCATCTGGATATGTGAACAGAACTGAAGCTTCTGTGCATGTAAATGTTACATGTTCAAAATATAATTGAAGCTACCTGTAGTCAGATATTAGTTGAAGCAAAACGCCGCTAGTCTTAGGCTCTGATTTCTACACTTAGAAATTTAAGTGGGAAAATTGCTGGGCTTCAAACTATCCCAGTCTCCTAAAGGTTTTCATTGTTCAAGGATGAGATAGTCTAGGGATTGTGGTGCCATTTACTAGTAAAATCTGGAGGAGGAGATTTTCTCTTAAATCTTTGTTACTCAAGAAGTGTATATGATCCTGCCACCGACTCATTTTATTTGAAATGTTACAGGGAAAAGCTATATTTTTTGCAGGATTTCATAGTTGCAAACTTGTAAGATTTTTTTCCCCACCTTTCACAATACTTTGACTATATAGAGCTGGAACCTGGAATTTCCTGGCAATATTTAAAACTTTTAGGCTGCGTCTAGACTGGCAAGATTTTGCGCAAAAGCACTTGCTTTTCCGCAAAATTGTGCCACCTGTCTAGACTGTCCATGAGTATTTGCTCAAGAACACTGACTTTGTACTGTTCAAAATCAGTGGTTCTTCCACAAATACTCTGATGCTCCCACTCAGGGATAAGCCCTCTTGCGCAAGTATTCTTGCGCAAGAGGGCCAGTGTAGACAGACAAGTTAATTTATTGCGCAAGAAAGCCCGATGGCTAAAATGCAAGAGAGCGTCTACACTGGGCATGGATGCTTTTGTGCAAAAGCAAATCTTTTGCGCAAAGGCACATGCAAGTATAAACGCTCGCCTGCGTAAATACTTTTAACGGAAAAACTTTTCTGTTAAAAGTATTTGTGCAAAATCAGTCTAGACGCAGCCTTACTGTATCTTAATCTCTTTTCCTTCAACCGTATCTTTGAATATGAAAAGTTAGCATGACTAAAAGAAAATATTTTGCTATGTAAATGATGAATACAACATTAAAATAATATTTAAATAAGAAGCCAAATACATAAAAAGATATTACATAAAACACATTATAAAAAAAAAGACTGTCCATTATGGCTAGTGACGGGGAATCTGAGTTTTTGGATGCCTACAAGAAACATACTCCAAAATTTGCTAAATAATAGAGCTGGTTGATAAGTGGAATTTCTGTCCCACTGAGATTCTAATATTCAAAATCCGCATTAATCTAGAGTCAGGATAAAAAATCAAAACATTTCACAAATGAAAAGTTCTGACAATTTTAGTTTAGAAGTGTGAAAACATGTCAGGTCAGTGCTATGTTAATCTGTATTGTACAGAGCTCCCACAGTTTCTCAAGAGAGATAGAGTGTGAATTGATATTTTTTTCCCTAGAGAGTGGAAGAACATATGCTATTCTTAATCATATCAATGCCTTATTCTTTACATTTGTCTCAACATTAGCTGCTGTAATAATATTCTAATTTCTTTGACATATTTTTACAGTAGATATAACATGGAAAATGATTTTGTGCTACTCAACATTTCTTGAAGGCTCTCTATATAGCTAGCAGCATTTCAGAGAAAAAAATCACAAACTCTCTACCGATGATTGCAGATATACTTATCTTGGTCCTGTGTTGAATTAATTTGTTAGGCTAAGAAGAAGCAAGGATAGACCAGTGGATAGGACACTGAACTTGGACATAAAGACCAGGTCTTGGCTCAGCTATAGAATTCCTCTGGTGAGCATATTGTTAAGTCTCTCTGTGCCTTGGTTTACCATCTGGAAAATGGGATATTATGTCTCATCTTCACAGAAGTGCTGTAAATATAAAATACACTGAACATTTTGAGGTGCTCAGGCACTAGAGAGATGATGGTCCTATAAATATTTGGATAGATTGCTTGAACTTGATAGGAGGGTAACAGTAGAAAGTTGACCCATTAGGCCAGATTATACACTGCAGTACGTCACTTGTAGCCTGAAGTAACTTACCTGAGTTAACTATAAGTTACAGTGACATACAAGTGTGTAGTGTGGGGAGGAAGAAGCAGTGTCACCAATGTCTAAACTGACGAACAATAGGCTTCTTTTTGTTTTTCAAAACAGCCAGATATACATGGGCCCATGGGCTGCATGAGATTCCTCAAAGCTGCTGTCGGGCTTCAAGATGGTATTTTTACCTGAGCATCTGCAGTCACAGCCACTTGCAGCTTCCAGAAACCATAAATTCACCATTCCTGGACAAGGGAAGCTGTGGGTCCAGCCTGCATGGCTTCCGCAGCTCCCACTGGCTCTATGCCAGCTGAAGCTCAGGTAAACACACCATCTCATGGCCCACCAGCTGCTAACCCTGATGAACCATGTGTGGCCTGTGGGCCGAAGTTCCCCATCCCTGAACTTGATAGCCTATGTTGTGCTTCAAGGTTATCTCTTGTGGTCTGGAACTCCAGTTTTCCCAGGTACTAAAACCACATCTCAGTAATCTAACACAAAGGAACACTATCAGAGCAACACTTGCAGATAGATATAAACAATGTTGTAGAGGGGTGAGTGGAGTGAAGAAGGCTCCAACCTTTCCTAAGTATAAAGCCATTCCATTTAGCCTGAACTTCACTGACTGGGTAGTGGGATAAGATGTTGTCTCCTTCAGCCACATAATGAAATAACCAGGAGGAGAATGGTGGCTATTCCCATAGGGAGTGACAGTGTCATTCTGGATGCTCATGAAAAGCCTGGGAGTATTTGCAAAACTGGGAAGAGCATAATTGTTGACAGTTTGCTTAGGGAGTGCAGTAGCTATTATATGAGAATACCATTTAAACATAAGGGCTACGTCTACACTGGCCCCTTTTCCGGAAGGGGCATGTAAATTTCACTAGTCGTCGTAGGGAAATCCGCGGGGGATTTAAATATCCCCCGCGGCATTTAAATAAAAATGTCCGCCGCTTTTTTCCGGCTTTTAAAAAAGCCGGAAAAGAGCGTCTAGACTGGCCCCGATCCTCCGGAAAAAGTGCCCTTTTCTGGAGGCTCTTATTCTTACTTCGAAGTAAGAATAAGAGCCTCCGGAAAAGGGCACTTTTTCCGGAGGATCGGGGCCAGTCTAGACGCTCTTTTCCGGCTTTTTTAAAAGCCGGAAAAAAGCGGCGGACATTTTTATTTAAATGCCGCGGGGGATATTTAAATCCCCCGCGGATTTCCCTACGACGACTAGTGAAATTTACATGCCCCTTCCAGAAAAGGGGCCAGTGTAGACGTAGCCAAGGGCTGTGTCTACACTGGCATGAATTTCCGGAAATGCTTAAAACGGAATACTATTCCGTTTTCAGTTTTTCTGGAAAAGGAGCGTCTACATTGGCAGGCTGCTTTTCAGGAAAAGCCCTTTTTCCGGAAAGTGTCTGTGGCCAATGTATATGCGCTTTTCCGGAAAAGAGCCCCCATCGCCATTTTCGTGATCGGGGCTTTTTTCCGGAAAAGACTACTGGGCTGTCTACACTGGCCCTTTTCCGGAACAGTGTTCCGAAATAAGGAATTATGCCCGAGCGGGAGCAGAATAGTTTTTCTGGAATAGCGGCTGATTTTGTACTGTAGAGCATCGTTGCTTTTCCGGAAATTCAAGGGCCAGTGTAGACAGCTAGCAGCTTATTCCGGAAAAGCGGCTGATTTTCCGGAATAAGTGGCCCAGTGTAGACACAACCAAGGACAGGGAGAAACTGCAGTATGTTTGAAAGGTGCCTGGTGGCATTTGTCTTTGTTCAGTGCTCTTTGTGAATTCATAGCTCAGCATACAACCAAAGGATCCAGCAAGGTACTGCTTCTCAGGTGAGACAATAAAACTGCCAGGCTCTCATTCAATCTCCTCTTGACATTAAACTAACCAGAGATGCCAGTTCATTTAATTAGCTCTGTGACTTTTTCAGTGGTGATATTGTTCTATGCATAGTCTAATTTTAAATCACTTCAAATCTAAGAGAAGCATAGATAAGGAGAGAGCAAACGAACAGTAACATTTCTTAAAGACTAGCAAAATGTTTTGTTGGTAAATTGTCATAAAAACTGATGAAGCCAGGCATTCATTTACCTCTGGGGCTTTGCAGTAAGAGTCAGCTTCTAATATGATTTCTTTGGCATTTGTCTAAACATATTCCAAAATAAAGTTGGTACTGTATTATTGTTCATTTTACTGTCAGGATTTAAGGCCCTAAGGATGAGAAGAAGTAACTGCAGTTCTTGTTTTAACCAAACATCATTTTGGACAACTTTAGTCAGCTACATTGTCATTCTCACGTTCATAGGATGACCCATAGTATTTCTCTTTTTGCTCTGTTTCTTTTCACTCTAAAAAATACTTTGTCTAACAAAAGTCACTGATACCAGCTCCTTTGGTACAGCAATGAAAAGCTTGTTGCTTTCTTTTTCTGCACATAGTATGACCATTTTCACTGTAATGCAGATAAGCAGTGACAAATATTTTCCATGTCAACCTTTAGAAATAAAAGGCATTTGGAAAGTACTGTAGTCTGTGTTGTGCGGATACTGCTGCCCAAGGGTCCACAGATATCACATGGCTAAACATCCCATTTTCTTGTGCTTGCCTTGCTGAGATAATTTTAAAGGTCATACACCTTTCTGACTTAAGCATTCTGGGTTCTCCCAAGCACTGCTCACCAGCATTGCTCTGCGGTGACAAAATAACCATAGAACAGTAATTTCTGACAGAAACTGTCTTTAATTAGAATTTCATCAGAGGCTAAAGAGCTAAGAGGAAAATATTATGTATTACAGTGATTTGCTTTTGCAGAGTTTTATGATTGTCCACTTGGCATATGTCAGGATTTGAGATGTCTTTCACATATATCCACAGGAGACAGTGAGATTCTGCTAAACTTATATAAATTGATTGACAAAGGTTAAGAAAATTGAACCAGGCCTTCTCCGCTTTGAATCACATCCAAGATTCTGTTCTTTGGGCTGCAGGCTTTCTTATAGATCAGCTTCTATGAAAGTAATTACATAGGCACTGCAGTGTCTGATTTACATTTGCTAATTTTTCCCCTTTGTGCTTTCACTAGCTGTTTTTTAGAGTCCCGTTGATACAGAGTCATCTAAGCTTGCCTTGAAACTACACTGTTATTGCACTTTGGGGTTTCATTTATTACAAGCTTCCCAATATGAACTGGCACCTTGCAGTTTGAGTTCTGGTATTTGAATTGAGACCAGACATGCAGAAGACAGATTAAAATAAAAGGCTAATGCAATATGATCAGCAAATTTATTCCCTTTTCAAAAAAGATTTAGGGTAAATTTTTCAAAGTTTCAGATGCATTCTTGTATTAATTTAGATGAAATATACAGGCCAAATGTGTTAACGTATCGCAGCCAGTGTCCAACATTAAACAGTGTTAAACAAAGTTCAGGGTTTGGTATTCATTGATCTGAGATCTTAGCGCAATAGAAAGTACCTTATTAAAAACTCTTTAAAATACTTTATTGAAGATAAATAAAAGGAGGAAAACTAGGTAAAACATTTGAAATGTAAAGTATTAAGTAGGGCTGTCATTTTAACAACCCTTGTTCTGTTTCCGTTTAGGTGGAGAGAAACCCTTTGTCTGGCAGTCTCCTAGGGTATAGCGTTATTTCAAAATAACTTAGTTTGTGCCTACACGGCAGGCAGATATTTTGAAATAATGTCAAAATACTGTCAAGCTGGAGGACTTCTTACTTCGACTCCTGTAAGCCTTATTTTACCAGGAGCAAAGGAAGTCAGAGGAAGAGTGCTCTTTTTTGAAATAAGTGCTGTGTTCTATGACGTAGCTCAATATGCACAGCTTATTTTGAATTCAGCCCTGCTGTGTAGACGCACCCTTACTGACATTAATCTGAAATAATATAGTCTGCATCTACACTATAAGCAGTTATTTTGATATAATGTCAAAATAATGGTGAGCTGGAGGACTTCTTACTCCAACTCCTGTAACTCTCCTGTAGCCCTGATTTTACACAGCAGGGTTTAACTCGAAACACGCTATGCAAATGGAGCTACGTCAATTGCGTAGCTTATTCAAAATAGCTTATTTCAAAATCAGGAACATCTATACCGCAATTATTTCGAAATAGAGCACTCTTCCTCCAACTTTCCTTACTCCTTGTACAATGAGTGTGGGGAAGGAGAACTATAGAGTTCTGATGAGTGTGAACAGAATGGCCATCAGGGCAGCTGTAAGAACCCCGGAAGGCCACTTATTTCAAAATAATCACAGCTGCGCTGTCTACATACTCCCTATTTTGAAATAGGTGTTATTCCTCATGAAATGTGGGTTCTAGACTTTGGAATAAGAAGCCTTTTATTTTGAAATTATTTCAAAATAACGGGCTTGCTGTGTAAACACTCACCTTGTTATTTCAAAATCATTCTGCAGTGTAGATGTGCCTGATGGGTGGAATTGTCTGTGATGGAATCACAGAAGTGTAGGACTAGAAGTGATCTTGACACGTAGTCCCTACACTAAGCCAGGACTAAATACTATCCAGGCCATCTCTGGCATGTGTCTGTCTAACTTGTTCTTAAAATCCACCCATGGCAGAGGTTCCTCAATCTCCCTAGAAGTTTGTTCTGCCATTATCGTTAGGAAGATTTTCCTGATTTCTAATCTAAATCTCCCTTGTTGCAATTTAAGACCATTATTACTTCTCCTGTGCTTAGTGGATAAGGAGAATAATTCCTCCTCCTCCTATTTATAGCATCTATTTATGTACTTGAAGACTCTTATCATGTTACCCCTCAGTCTTTTCTTCTCCAGACTCAACAAACCCATTGGCTACATCTAGACTAGCATGATATTCCACAAATGCTTTTAACGGAAAAGTTTTCCATTAAAAGAATTTGCGGAAAAGAGCGACTGGATTGGCATGGACGCTTTTCCGCAAAAGCACTTTTTGCGGAAAAGCGTCCGTGCCAATCTAGACGTGCTTTTGCGCAAAAAAGCCCCGATCGCCATTTTCGCGATCAGGGCTTTTTTGCGCAAAACAAATCTGAGCTGTCTACTCTGGCCCTTTGGTGCACAAAGCCAGTAGCAGCAGGCCAATGTTACGCTGTCCTAGTGTACTGGTGTGTGTTGGGTATGTGACAAAATGAAGTAGCACAGTCAGAAGGACATTGCTCTCTGGAAGGGTCTCTCAACTGTAATGATACCTTTGGGACCAGTGTCACCAATCATGAGCTCAAGCAGCATGTTGACTTCTTTTGAAGACTGAATCAATTCAGGTAAATCTCCAGATTGGCGAAGGGAATATACTTGTGATGTACAGCCACTTTACTTTCCATTGTCCTAGCAGAGCATGACCACACCTAAGGATATACAAGACTGCTTGAAGTGTAGCTGGAGGAAAACCACTTTAACCATGCTTTAAACATTGCATTAGAAACAACATTTGGCTATTACTTTCTGGAGGCATGAAGTTACAGATGTTACCTTCATGCTAGGATAGCTCCAGAGATGTTATCTCTCGTAAAGGCTAAAGGCACAGAAGGCTAACATCTTTAATTTGCACCTCGTTTGCCTTCCAGACAATGAGCAAAAAGCTTTTACAGTAGATCAGTATGTGTCTCATGCTTCTGCGCTTCAAGAGCCACCAAACATATTCTTTTCTTTTCTATTTTATAACTGTATACCTAGGAGCTGGTCATCTCACAACATTAATTTACGGAGTGCGGGAGAGTACTTAAATTGCACCCATCCAGGGAATAGTCAGTCTTTGCATATGAATATTGTTAATTCTTTGTAGACATAATTAGTCTATAAGGGTGTGTCTGGACTACATAGCTCCGTCGACAGAGCCATGTAAACTAGTTTACCCAGCATACACAAAGAAGCAGGGATTTAAATAATCCCCGTTTTATTAAAATAAACATGGCCACCGTGCTGTCCCGACGATCAGCTGATCCGGCACAGCGCGGCAGTCTAGACACGGATCTGTCAGCTGGGGAAGCCTTTGCCAACCGATCCCTTATGCCTCATGAAACAAGGTTTACAGGATTGGTCGGCAAAGGCTTCTCCAGCCAACAGATTCGCGTCTAGACTGCCAACTGATCGTCGTCACAGCGTGGCGGCCATGTTTATTTTAATGAAGCAGGGATTATTTAAATCCCCACTTCTTTGCCTATGCCGGGTAAACTAGTTTACATGGCTCCATCGATGGAGCCATGTAGTCTAGACATACCCTAAGAGAGGTATTCTGTTAAAGGTCCATGAGTAGTGCACATATTGACTGTTTCAAGGGAATGCTTTTTTAACATCATGAGCTATGGAATGAGGACTCACCATAGTCCATTTTTTGCAATTGGCTTGTAGCGTCTTTCGACTTCATGTTTGGGTAGGCCTTTTTTCACTGAAAAGATGCTGCCTCTAAATATGAGCATCAATGTGTGCTGTGAGAAGCATTATACAGTAAAGATACCCTCCTGCTTATACATTTGAGTAATTGGACAATTTTCACCTTGGGTGTCTCTAGACTACAGGGTTTTTTTTGAAAAAAGTGGCCTTTTTCAGAAAAACTTCCCCTGCATCTAGACTGCTGCTGCGTTCTTCTGAAAGTAAATCGAAAGAACGTGGCATTTTTTTTGACTGAGCTAAACCTAATTTTACGAGGAAGAATGCCTTTTTCTGAAAGTGCTCTTTCAAAAAAACGCGTTCTTGAATGCAAACTGTGCTTTTTCGAAAGAGAGAATCCAGACTGCTTGGGTGCTCTCTTTCGAAAAATCAGCTTGCTTTTTCAAAAGAAGTGTTTGCAATGTAGATGTTCTCTTTCAAAAAGCCTCTTTCGAAAGAGACTTGTAGTTTAGACATAGCTCTTCTGTCTGTGTTATGCACTGGCCTTGAGCTTGGGTATGAAAGCCTTATGTCTTCAAGTTCCTTTACATTCACACTACAAAAAGAGTTGCAGATATCCCATAGGACCACAACTTTGCTTTCTTCCATTTATCTCTTCACAGACAAAGATTTGGGTACAGCTTTTCCACTGGCAAGTACTATAGTACACTTTCTTTTTTTATCTTGGGTACAGCAGACATTTCCCAGTTCTGCAAGGCTCCTTGCTGCCCAACCCTCTAGGTTTAGGAGTCAGGTGCTATTGTGATCTCCAGTGATGTAATCATAGAATCATAGAATCATAGGACTGGAAGGGACCTTGAGAGGTCATCGAGTCCAGCCCCCCGCCCTCAAGGCAGGACCAAGCTCCGTCTACACCATCCCTGACAGATGTCTATCTAACCTGTTCTTAAATATCTCCAGAGAGGGAGATTCCACCACCTCCCTTGGCAATTTATTCCAATATTTGACCACCCTGACAGTTAGGAATTTTTTCCTAATGTCCAATCTAAACCTCCCTTGCTGCACTTTAAGCCCATTACTCCTTGTCCTGTCCTCAGAAACCAAGAGGAACAAATTTTCTCCTTCCTCCTTGTGACACCCTTTTAGATATTTGAAAACCGCTATCATGTCCCCCCTTAATCTTCTTGTTTCCAAACTAAACAAGCCCAGTTCATGAAGCCTGGCTTCATAGGTCATGTTCTCTAGACCTTTAATCATTCTTGTTGCTCTTCTCTGTACCCTTTCCAATTTCTCCACATCTTCCTTGAAATGTGGCACCCAGAACTGGACACAGTACTCCAGCTGAGGCCTAACTAGTGCAGAGTAGAGCGGCAGAATGACTTCACGAGTTTTGCTTACAACACACCTGTTGATACAACCTAGAATCATATTTGCTTTTTTTGCAACAGCATCACACTGTTGACTCATATTCAACTTGTGGTCCACTATGACCCCTAGATCCCTTTCCGCCATGCTCCTTCGTAGACAGTCGCTTCCAATCTTGTATGTATGGAACTGATTGTTCCTTCCTAAGTGGAGCACTTTGCATTTCTCTTTATTAAACCTCATCCTGTTTACCTCTAACCATTTCTCTAACTTGCTAAGGTCATTTTGAATTATGTCCCTATCCTCCAAAGAAGTTGCAACCCCACCCAGTTTGGTATCATCTGCAAACTTAATAAGCATACTCTCTATCCCAATATCTACATCATTGATGAAGATATTGAACAGTACGGGTCCCAAAACAGGTCCTTGGATCTTCAGTGATTCTCCAGCTACTTGTGAAAAGAAAACAATGTCCACAGCACCCCGAAGCAAAAACTTCAAAACAAAGCCTCTTTCTCTCAACTAGAGGAAGCTTTTCTTCTCCTTTCAGGCTGTTTGCCTTCCTCCTATTTCTTTTTACCTACCCAAGGTGATGTGTGCAGAAGTAATTTGCTATTCCCAGGGCATCTAGACTTGAGGGCGAAAGAGAAGTGTATGTAACAGTTGCCAGTACTCAAAAGCCAGGCCCTCTTTTCTAGCCTCTATAAATATGCAACAAAAATTACTTGCCCTTCCCATTGTACATCGTTAATTAATTTGAGCCATGGTATTTAAATTAGGGGCATTATTAGGAACAGTTCTGGAATGAGTCCATAATTATAACAATATCCTGAGCAAAAAAAAGGTTTGCAGAGAAATCTTTGAATTATGAGTATTTAAAGCCAGTGTCATCCCAGAAGCATGTGCAAAGCAACAGTACAGAGAGGTTCCCTGGACAAATCAGCTTTGTTTATGCAAATTGATCCCCCATGAACTGCTAGAGATCATTTCCCTAAAAAGTCCCCTAATGATATCTTTAGATGGTTATAGGTATGTTTAAATGATAACACATTAAAAAACAACCCAAGATGATGCCGATGGAAGCGAGGAACATGGCCTACTACAGACACATATATTTGACAAAACTTGGCTTCAGCTGGATTTTTTGAGAGTGTTCCTTTTTTCTTTCAGTCCTGCTCCTATAATGCCGTCTGTGCTTTCATGCTCTTCTATTGACTTTGTTGCAATCAGTCCTCTGAGTAGAATTGATCTATGATACACTTTGTAGCCATTCAGACAGCTTCCAGAGTGAAGTGACAAAGAAGTTCGGTTTCTGAACCCAGCTGATCAATGAAAAGCAAAGCAGGACCAGAGAAAATAAAAACCTGCATGTAGAGCTACTGGATACCAAATATCACGGGCGGTTCACAGTATGCACCAAAGTGGCAATCAGCATTTGTATTTATGATGAAAGTCTATATGTTTTGCTTTATACTCATGAGAGGATAGCTTTCTGGTAAGGAGAAACAGAATAAAAGGAGAGAATTACTTTATCATCAAATGCAATGAGTTCAAAAGAGCCTTCCCTGAAAGGTTAGCAAATTGAGCATTAAAATCCAGTGGGGAAGATGATGTATAACTGATGGCAGGATGTAGCCCCTTACTGTATATTTTACAATGAAAATGTAGGAGATTTTAATATGCAAAAATTATTAGGCACAATGAATGTTAGTTAACTAATTAGTAATTATGGGCTTGATCCTGCAAGGTTCAGATCCAACCAACACCTTAAAGTATGCACTTAGGGTACGTCTAAACTACATGGCTCCGTCGACAGAGCCATGTAGATTTGTTTGTTCGGCAAAGGGAACACGGCTTCATTTAAATTTAAATGGCTGCCCCGCTCTGCTGGTCAGCTGTTTGTCGGCAGATCGGGGCAGTCTGGATGCTCCCCTGCCAACATGAAAGCCTTTTATCGACCTCCCCGGTAAACCTCATCCTACGAGGCATAACGGGGAGGTTGATAAAGGGCTTTCAGGTCGGTGCGGGAGCGTCCAGACTAGCGCGCTGAGCCAACAAACAGCTGATTAGCTGTTTGTCGGCTCAGCGCAGCAGCCATTTAAATTGAAATGAAGCCGCGATTATTTAACTTTGGAAGTCCCGGGGGCTACAATAAAACTCACGGCACATGCCTAGGACTGCAACGTAAGTGTAGTTGCAGATACATGCAAATATATATGCAAATAGCTTCTTTCACACTGACAGGCATGAATACAAGGATTAAGGCAAGACTACACAATATGCAGGCCCCATTTAAGTCAGTTCTGCTGATATTAATAAAATGCAATATTTACCCGATTTCCACCCATATGACAGCACTTTTAATGAGCAATGACAGTCCAGGAATTTAATTACTAAAATGCATAACAACAGAAGACCATTATATTGACTACTTTTTTGTTTTGGCTCCCACCCGCGGGCCACATGCTGCCCACGTGTTGAGTAGCCCTGACTTAGAGCCATCTTGAGGTGGCTCTAAATTGAAAAGGCAGCCAATCCAGCCCCATAAATGAGGATTGATAAACATGCTCCTGGCCCCCTTCTTCGATTCTATGATGATCCAAGCTTGATTGAACCTGAGAATCTAACTCAATATACTTCAAGCCTGGCAGGCTGATTCTCCACTGCCTTACACCTCGTGTTTCGTGGGTGTAAAACACTTCTGAAACAGTAGAATTTTATATTCATTTTGTGCAGGTGTAAATGACAACACCAGGTGCAGGACAGGGGAGAATCATGTCCAAAACATTAACCTACAAATCTTATTCTTTAGGTAGGCTATTCTAGCTGGCAGAATTATCTTTCATACACCCACTAATATGGAAAAGTAAAATTGTATTTGCTTTATCACAGACAATAGGACTGATATGTCTTGAATGACATTGTGATGGGCTGTGGCTGGCTACCTTTGCTCCTGAAATAACCTTCTGTCTCATGAATGGTCAACTTGATGTAACACAGGTCCCCTTGTTGGAACCCAACAGACTAAAGCATTGCTTCAGGATGACATTCAATAAGGGTCCTATATATTCAGATGGCCAAGTTTGGCAGCTTTCAATTAATTTTCTTTTTTTTCCCCCTTCAAACCTTCACTGTTGCAATCAGCTAATTAGAAGCGCAGATATCTGATATATTCCAATTTCCAATTGGTCAAGGCAGCAGGATTCAGTTCTGTGGCGATCTGAAGGCCTATTTTTGCCGCCTCTGCCTCAAGGAATATTTCCAAAACACTGATGTACTACACACTGACCTTGAGCTCTCCCCCCCGCACTCCCACCAATCCCAAAAGAGGAAGGCTTCTTTGTGGACCCCTACTGATGGTCATAATGAGATCCTTGACTTCTACATCTATTGCTTCCACAAATGTGCACAGGCCAACATTGTCAGCAAACAACATCATATAACATATAACCTCAGTCATGCAGAACACAATGCTATACACAGCCTCAAAAAGAATTCTAACATCAAAATCAAAGAGGCTGACAAAGTCTTCATGAACAGAACAGATTATGAACAGGAGGCGACCAGACAACGTACCGACACCAGAGTCTACATATCAGTCTCCTGTGATCCCAGCAAAGAATACCAAAAGAAACTAAAACAACTGCTCATGAAGCTCTCCAATAATGTTCAGGACCAAATTTACACAAAGCCTCCCCCAGCCCGAATCCCCAGCCAGGAGTTTTCTATCTGATACACAAGATACACAAACCTGGAAATCCCAGACGACCCATCATCTCAAGCACTGGCACACTTACAACAGGATTATCTGGCTATATTGACTCTCTCCTTAGACCCCATACTACCAGCACTTCTAGCTGTCTTCGAGACACCACCGACTTCCTGAGGAAACTACAAAACATTAGTAATCTTCCTGAAAACACCATCCTGGCCGCCATAGACGTAGAAGCTCTTTACACCAACATTTCACATGAAGACAGATTACAGTTTCAGGAACACCATCCCTGATGACACAGTTGAACACCTGGTTACAGAGTTCTGCTACTTTGTCCTCTCCCAAAAATACTTTCGATTCAGAGACAATATGTATCTTCAAGTCAGAGGCACAACCATGGGAAGCTACATGGCCCCACAATATGCCAACGTCTTTATGGCTGATCTTGAACTTCATTTCCTCAGATCTCATCTCCTACCTCCCTTACGCTACTTAAATTCCATCGATGACATCTTCATCATATGGACCCACAGGAAAGAGACCCTTGAAGAATTGCACAGGGATTTCAACAACTTCCACCCCATCATCAATCTCAGCCTGGATCAGTCCACACGAGAGATCCACTTCCTTGACACTACAGTACAATTACATGACAGGCACATTTCCACCACCTTGTATTGCAAACCTACCAACAGCTACACTTACATTCAGGCCTGTAGCTTCCATCCCAGACACATTTTTCAATCTATTGTTTACAGCCAAACCCTAAGATACAACTGGATTTGCTCCAATCCCACAGACAAAGACAAACTCTTACAGATCTATATAGAACATTCTTAAAACTGAAATATCCACCCGGAGAAGTGAAAAAACCCCACCAAAAAAAAAAAAAAAAGGCAGATTGACAGAGCCAGAAGAGTATCCAGACATGAACTACTTCAAGACAGGTCAAGAAAAGAAAACAACAGAATTTCACTTGTCTCACCAATAGCCCACAAATTAAACCCCTTCAATGCAACAATCTACAAGCTATTCTGGAAAATGACCCCTCACTCTCACAGGCCTTGGGGGGAAATGCCAATCCTTGCCTACAGACAACCCCTTAACTTCAAACAAATTCTTTCCAGTAACCAAGCAACACACCTATATCATAATCATTCAGGGACCCACCCCTGCAGTCAGCTCCCGTGCCAACTCTGTCCATACATCTACACAAGCAATTTCTTCACTGGATCCAACCACATCAGGGGCTCATTTAACTGTACATCCACTAATGTGATCACTGCCACATATATTGGCCAAACTGGATAGTCTCTACGGGAAAGAATTAATGGACACAAATCAGATATCTGAAAAGGCAACACACAGAAATCTGCTAGAGAACACTTTAACCTGCCAGGGCACTCATGAATTGATCTCAAATCACAGTATTGTTTCAGGCCAATTCCGCAAGCCAAGTACACAGGGAAGGGTTGGAACTTAACTTCATTTACAAGTTTGCTTCTTATCAGAGAGGAATGAATAAAGATATTGGCTAGCTTGCACACTATCTTCCACATCCTAATGACTTAACCAAACAAACAAACAATGGGCACTTCTAAGAGGTGCAAATTGTTCTTATCAACCTGTCCAATTCACTTTTTTTTTCCTCCTCCCCGCCACCCTATTTCTCTCCTGTCTTCCCTTATTTATTCTTGGAGCTGGACTTCTAATACTCCAGTCATCTGAAGAAGTAGATTGTACCCACGAAAGGTCATGATACCATTTACATGTTTAGTTAGTCCTTAAGGTGCTGCTAAACTATTCGTTGTTTTTTTTAAGTTTTAACAGAAAGAACTCATTTGTAAATTGTGAAACCTGGTACATTTTGACTGTCATTATCCCTTTGGAACTATGTCTCACAAGCAAAATTTGTCCCCGGTTGCATCAAACAACCTGTACAATGAAATCCATTGAGCATTCACTTTGTGGGGGACAAAACGAGAATGAGAATAGTCCAGGGAGATACCAGGAGATATCCCAGGGAGAACACATGATGGGAAGGGCAGGGGAAGATTAAATGAAACACCAAAATAGATAATGTGACAAGTGCTTTGTGCCTATTTTGGGGGGAATAGGAATTATTATAATAAAATCTATTGAAATACAAAATCTTTTCCTGATATTACTTTTCTGTGTAAGCACTTGCTATAGTTGCCTAGAAACATTAGTGTATGTTTGTTCAGTGATCAGCAAGACCTCGAATCTGATGGGAGATTTGGGTGAGATACTTACAATTACAGGCACAAACCCTGAAGTCAATGATGTCATGCAATAACGCTGCTATGATGCACTAGCCCAGTGAATCTGGGCCTTTAAATTCCTGCCCAGCAGAGAACTTAAATAGGTGCTTAATTTTAAGCTGTCCCATTGGACTGGAAAGAGGAATGCACTTAAGCACTTGGCTGGATCAAGTCTAAAAGTTCAAAAACTCTAAATCCTTTCTTTAAATCGGTTTGGACCATCTCTTAAAAGTAAATAGGCAATTCATATAAAAATAGGCCTATTTTAATTGGGAAAAAAAATATGCACTGAGTTGCAGATTTTTTAAAAGATTTTTCACTCCCATTGAAATGAATAAGAGCGAGCCTTCTAAAGGCCTTTAAAAATCTGGCTCTAAAACATGCCTCTACACACAAATAATTGCAGTCCTACATTTAAAATAATATTGTCTTTGAAAGTAGATGTGAACCGCCAACATTTTTTATGGTGTTTCCTTTCAGATAGTTACTTCTAAATATCCCCAAATTCTAGGCTCAGCTACAAAGAATCAACATTTTAAAAGTCTCTTTACTTTGACAGAAGTTGGATTGTAGTGCTCTGTAAAGAAACCCAGAGCATACTGCAAAGTGGCACAGCAAGATGTCCCCAACCTTTCCTTTTTAAATCAAGGAGTCAGTGCTCGGGGGGCAGTACTTCAACCTGACAACTTCCAACCCCGATTAGCAATGTTCTGACCTGCTTTATTTCTCTGCTGGTTGCAGTGGTGTTGCTCCCAGCTGGCAGACCAAGTGGCTCACATCACAAGGAATCATGCCATTGGCTTTTGTGTTTGAACACACACTGAGTCCTCAGTAGTGTGTTTGCTCCCTTTGATAGCAGTGAAGAGCACACATGGTTTATTAATCAGTGTTTCCCGGGGGGCTCTCTCTTGTTTTGTGCCAGACAACCCATTCTTCCTCTTGTAGTTTATATAAGTGTGTGTGTGCATGTGTGTGCATGTGTGTGTTTCAAGATGAACCATCATCTTGAACAACGATCAATTTCTTTTAAAAAAAATGTTAAAAGCTGTTTCAGGCCCTGCTGTGACTCATGCCAATTAGTGATGTTTTATTGGATTTTTCCTTCCCAGACATGGTGTAACAAACCCACGCAAACAGATAATACTGACTTAAAGCACAGTTTTGACTCAGGTTCACAGAGACGTGGGAAAGTATTAGGCAGCCACATAATTGCTTAGACTACCTGTATCTTGGGTAGCAGCATGCGTCCGAGAAGATTAGAGCAGATACCACTGAGCTGTTACTGCCCATCCTGTGCAGGTGGGTGGGTAGTGGGTGGAGCCTTAATTCTGCCCTCAAATTCATTGAAGAGCAAATGGAAAAAATAAAGAGAAATAAAAATGCTGGTTTTGTGTGACAATGATCATGGGTCAAACATTGAAAAACAGGATTTTTTTTAACTTGATGCCCATTTGTAAGGTAGTTATCACAATGTCTTTCTTTCTTTCTTCCTTCCTTTCTTTCGAAAGAACTGCATTTGTGTCGGATTTTGATTCTGTTTTTAAATACAATCGTTTTATGTGCTAGGGGAAAATATCTGGTCTGAAGTGCAGGTGAGGGAAGGAATTCCTCTGTCTTATGGTCTGATGAGAGATTTGTTGATGTGGTTAAGGAATTTCTGTCTAGTGGTCTAATCCAGCTCCTGTTGGGAGTCTTTCTGATATACTCCTGGGGTGTGTCTAGACTACATGCCTCCGTTGACGGAGGCATGTAGATTAGCCAGATCGGCAGAGGGAAATGAAGCCGCGATTAAAATAATCGCGGCTTCATTTAAATTTAAATGGCTGCCCCGCTCTGCCGATCAGCTGTTTGTCGGCAGATCGGGGCATTCTGGACGCGCCGCGCCGACAAAGAAGCCTTTCTTGATCGGCACAGGTATGCCTCGTGAAACCAGGTTTACCTGTGCCGATCAAGAAAGGCTTCTTTGTCGGCGCGGCGCGTCCAGACTGCCCCGATCTGCCGACAAACAGCTGATCGGCAGAGCAGGGCAGCCATTTAAATTTAAATGAAGCCGTGATTATTTTAATCGCGGCTTCATTTCCCTCTGCCGATCTGGCTAATCTACATGCCTCCGTCGACGGAGGGATGTAGTTTAGACGTACCCCTGCAGTCCTAGATCAGATCCTGGATTAAGTCCACAGAGAAAGAGAGTGCCATATCAATGATCAAAAAATTTATACTTCCTCATCTGGTTAAGGTAGCAGAGCAAGCTGTGGCTACACTAATTTTCACCAGCTGAGAAGCTAGCTCAAGTTTTTCATATTTAGGGTGCTTTCAATCTTCTGTTCTTGCCACTTCTACATGCCACAACCTTTCATAATTTATTTCAGAGAAAGTGAAAATGTAGAAATATGAATTCATGGTAGGCAGAGTGTACAGGCTCTTTGGGATTGTAAACCAAGAATATTAAACTTGTTCTAAAGTTAAAATTTATATATTTATTTTAGTTCACATGCCAGTTGCATCTAAAACCCAATGAATCTGTGACAACATTGATGAAGTCCTTGTTGGAGACATTACATTTGAGCCCTGTTGCTTGTTGGCTCTGAAGCTAGCCCTCAGATAAGTTTTGTAAAGAATAATGTGAACTAAGGTTATGCTCGCAAATCTCTGCACAGAGAAACTAAGAAATATTGCAAGAAATGACAACACAGCATGTCATTGACTAACAACAGAGAAGAGTACCTGACATTTTTGGCATGATGTTATTTTAAATCTAAACATACATTATAACCTCATAATTACAAACACCAGAATTACTCACTGATCACTCAACCACATAACTTATTTGAAACTGACAATATGCAAGCAGGCACAGAAGCAGAAGCAGAAACAAAAACATAAAATAAAATAAAATAAAATAAAATAAAATAAAATAAAATAAAAGTACAGGCAGTCCCCGGGTTACGTACAAGATAGGGACTGTAGGTTTGTTCTTAAGTTGAATCTGTATGTAAGTCGGAACTGGCGTCCAGATTCAGCCGCTGCTGAAACTGATCAGTTTCAACAGCGGCTGAATCTGGACGCCAGTTCTGACTTACATACAGATTCAACTTAAGAACCCCAGGCATCCCCAAGTCAGCGGCTGCTGAAACTGATCAGTGGCTGATTCCAGGAAGCCCGGGGCAGGGGGTTCCTGTAGTCAGCCACTGGTCAGTTTCAGCAGCGGCTGACTTGGGGACACCTGGGGCAGAGCAGCTGGGGTGCTGCTGGGTTGGTCCAGTAGCGCTGCCGCTCCTCGGCGCTACTGGACCAACCCAGCAGCACCCAAGCTGCTCTGCCCCAGGCGTCCTGATTCAGCCGCTGCTGAATCTGACCAGCAGTGGCTGAATTAGGACGCCTGGGGCAGAACAGCTGGGGTGCTACCCGGTTGGTCCAGTAGCGCCCAGAGCGGCGCTACGGGACCAACTGGCAGCGCCCCAGCTGCTGTACCACAGGTGTCCGGAGCAAAGCCACGGAGCACGGGGGCAGCGGGACAGCCCAGACGCGCCGTGGCTGTCCTGCTGCCCTCGGGCTCCGTGGCTTTGCTCTGCTTTGCTCCCCGTCCCCCTGGTCTACAGACCAGGAGGATGGGGAGCAAAGCGGCGGAACACGCGGGCAGCGGACAGCCCAGACGCGTCTGGGCTGTCCGCTGCCCGCGTGCTCCGCGGCTTGGCTCTGCTTTGCCCCCCCATCCCCCTGGTCTGGAGACCAGGGGGACGGGGGGGGGCAAAGCAGAGCCAAGCCTCGGAGCGCGTGGGCAGCGGACAGCCCTGTCCGCTGCCCACGTGTTCCGCCGCTTTGCTTCCTCTCCCTGGTCTGCTGGAGACCAGGGAGAGGAACGGCCCCGTTCGTAACTGCGGATCCGACATAAGTCAGATCTGCGTAACTCGGGGACTGCCTGTACTGTACTGTCAAACATAAATAAGGGTATGTCTACACTAGCTCGTTAGTTTGAGCTAGGTAGGCAAAGGAGGGCAACCGGAGTTGGAAATGAAGCCCGGGATTTAAATAACCCAGGCTTCATTTGCATCTTCCCGTGCGCTGGGAACAAGGTGTACTGGTCATTCAAATTAGAGATCCTAATTCGAACTACCTACTCCATGCCACGCGTAGCTGTGGGCATGAAATTCAGACTAAGAGGGATTTAAAAATAGCGGCTCCCGGGAAGATGCAAATGAAGATATTTAAATCCCGGGCTTCATTTGCAACTCCGGTTGCCCTCATTTGCCTACCTAGCTCGAACTAACGAGCTAGCATAGACATACCGTACCTAAATACATTAAGGGAAAACAGCATTTTTCTTCTCCATAGTAAAGTTTCAAAGCTATATTAAGTCATTGTTTAGTTGTACACTTTTGAAAGAACAGTCATGACATTTTGTTCATAGTTAGGTACATTTCAGAATTATGAACAACCTTCATTCCCACAGTGTTTGTAACTCTGAGGTTCTACTGTATTATATATCAGATGAACTTCATTGGTGTGCCCCCACTGATGTCAGAATTTAGTTCAACATGTTTTCCTTTAAAGTTGGAATTAGTATATGACATTTCACACCCTACCATAAGACTATTTTTATTGTAAAGTTTTGTTTTATTAAATATGTTATTTTCAAGTTGTAGCACAATGTAAATAATGCTATGTAAAGCTCTGGATCATAGAGACAGCAGAGTGTTTTAATTTGTGCATTTGAGTATTATAATCATATTTTAGGTTCAGGATCCTGTTTGGGTTTGTTTATGATGGTTGTTAAAATGATTAGTTGAAGCACTGCAGTTAGTATCTAAAACAAGTGTTGAAAGCCGGAAAGTCTAATTTAAATGTTAATGAGTTAGATGATTAGGCTAAGATTTTCAAAGACATCTAAGGGGTCTGAACAGCCACATTCCCATTAAACTTAATGGGGATTTGGACCTCTAAATCCCTAGATGGCTTTGAAAATTTTAGACTTAAGGAAACTGTGCAAATATATATGGGTATGTCTACACTACAAAGTTAGTTCAAACTAACGGACGTTAGTTCGAACTAACTTTCATAGGCGCTACACTGGAATTTAATTCGAACTAACGGAGCGCTTAGTTCGAACTAGGTAATCCTCATTCCACAAGGATTAAGCCTAGTTCGAACTTACTAGTTCGAATTAAGGGGTGTGTAGACCCTTAATTCGAACTAGTGGGAGGCTAGCCCTTCCCAGCTTGCCCTGGTGGCCACTCTGGCCAACACCAGGGAAACTCTACTGCCCCCCTCCTGGCCCCAGAGCCCTTAAAGGGCCACGGGCTGGCTACACAGTTTGTGCCAGTTGCAAGGCTGCCAGCACCCGTGCCAGCACACCCAGTAGCTGACACCCCATGAGCCAGCCACCCGATGCCACCCAGCCCTCCCCCTCTTCCCGGGACCAGCCTGGTGGCTCCCAGGAGCCTGCCCGGGGCCACAAGAGGCGGGCGCCCGTGTGGTCTAGTGCGGAGATCGTGGACCTCATCGAGGTTTCGGAGGAAGCCTCCAATGTCCACGATCTCCACACTAGCCACAGGAACACAGCAGTCTATGGCTGCATGGCTGCCAGCCTGGCCGCCAGGGGCCACCAGCGCAGCCGGGAGCAGGTGCGCTGGAAAATCAAGGACCTGCGGCAGTCCTACTCCCGGGCCTGCCTGCCAGGAGCCGACCCGGAGGCGTGCCCCCACTTCCAGGCTCTGGACTGCCTCCTGGGGGCTCATGCCATCCCTGCCCCCCGGGACGTGATAGACCCCAGGGCAGAGGGACCGCTCCCAGAGATGGAGGAGGAGGAGGAGGAGGAGGGCTCCGAGAGCCAGGAGCCTGCCGGCAGCCTGCCCAGGACCCGGGACCCCTGAGGCACCCCACAGAGCCGCTCGCCTGTGTCATCCGAGGCCGGGGAGGCGTCCACATGTGAGTACCATCGTGCTCCCCTTATGTGTATGGGGGCTGGGGTGAGAGAAAGCCCAGGGACCGTGCGCCTGGGCATTGCCCACCACGGAGCAGCAGCTGGTGATCCTGCAGGGGCCCTGGCCTTGCAGAGGGGAGCTGGGTTTCACACACCTGGGCCCCTGGGGTAATTGACCGCTGGTCTTGCTTCACCACAGCCGCAGCACCTGGGACTGCAGGGCACACCACCCCGCCTGCAGCAGCTGTCCGCGCCCGGGCCAGCAGGAGAGCCAGGAACCAGGAGGAGTACCAGAGGCGGCACCTCCGGTTCCTGGAGCAACAGCTCCGTCTCCAGGACTACTGGGTCCAGGAGGACCTGAGGCTGCGCCGGAGGAGCTTGGAGGCACTGGAGGAGCAGGGCCGTGCCCTGCGAGGCCACCTCCAGAGCCTGCTTGACCGCTTCCCAATTCCTCCTGCTCCCCCTGCTCCTGCTCCCCCTCTTCCCCTTCTGCTCCCCCTGCTCCCGTTCCTGCTTCCTCCACACCCCCTGTCCCTCCTGCTCCACCCTCCACAACCATTCCCCACCAATGCCCTCGGACCCGCAGTGTTGCGAGACAGGAGAAGCAGCCAGACCCCCACCCCTGAGCTTTCCTTTCCCTTCCTCCCTTCCCTCCCCTTCCAGCTCCCTCGTCCCAGGTTTCCCCCTCCCCTTTCTCACCCTCCTTCCTCCCTCCCCCCACCCCAGTTATGTTAAATAAAAAGACGTTTTTGTTTGAAAAACAGGTGTCTTTATTTGACAGTAGGTAGGAAGGGGAAAGTGGAAGGGGGTAGGGTGGAAGAAGGCCCCAGTGGGGCATGCAGGGAGAGGTCAGTCCTCCTCCTCCACCAGGAAGCTCTCCCGCAGGGCTTCCCGGATCCGGACAGCCCCCCGCTGGGCTTCCCGGACGGCGGCGGTGCGGGGCTGACCGTAGTGGCCAGCCATGCGGTCAGCCTCAGCCATCCAGGCTGGCAGGAAAGCCTCCCCCTTTCTCTCACATAAATTGTGGAGCACACAACATGCTGCCACCACGGGAGGGATGTTGTGCTCGGCCAGGTCCAGACGGGTGAGGAGGCACCGAAAGTGGGCTTTCAGTCTCCCGAAGGCCCCCTCCACCACGATGCGGGCCCTGGTCAGCCTGGCATTGAAGGCCTGGCGGGAGGGATTGAGGTGCCCCGTGTAGGGCTTCATCAGCCACGGCTCCAGTGGGTAGGCGGCATCCCCCACCAGGCACACGGGCATGTCCACGTCCCCGACCCTGATGTGGCAGTTGGGAAAGAAGGTCCCATCCTGCAGCTGCTGGCACACGGAGGAGTTGCGGTACACCCGGGCGTCATGTGCTTTGCCGGACCAGCCCACATTAATGTCCGTGAACTGTCCCCGGTGGTCACACACGGCCTGCAGGAGGATGGAGAAGTACCCCTTGCGGTTCACATAACGGGACGCCTGGTGTTCCGGGGCACAGATGGGGATGTGCGTCCTGTTGATGGCCCCCCTGCAGTGGGGGAAGCCAAGGGCGCCGAATCCCAGGATGACGGCGTCCGGGTCGGCGAGGTGGACCACCCTGCGGAGCAGCACCCGGTTGATGGCCTTGACCACCTACGGAGAGAGACACAGCAAAGCGCCAATCAGTGGGGCGCCTGGGTGGCTGGGAGCATTCGTTCCCTGGCAGTGCCCCACGCCCCACTCCCAGAAGCAACCCCCCTGGCGGCGTGTAGTACGGCCGGGACAGACCGACCCCTCCGGTGTGGGGCGCTTTTGCCTCCTCCCTCCCCCCCTTTGTCCCTGGGGCGGCCCATCCCCTCCTCGCAGCCCCCCTCCCCTCCCGGCGCAGTGGCCGACGAGTGCCATACCTGCATGAGCACCGCTCCGACGGTGGATCTCCCCACGCCGAACTGGTTCCCGACGGATCGGTAGCTGTCCGGCGTGGAGAGCTTCCAGAGGGCGATGGCCACTCGCTTCTGGAGCGGGATGGCGGGCCTCATGCGAGTGTCCCTTCTGCGCAGAGCAGGGGCGAGCCACTAGCAGAGCTACAGGAAGGTGTCCCTCCTCATCCTGAAGTTCTGGGTGCACTGTCAGTCTTCCCAGCGCTCCAGGACGATGCGGTCCCACCAGTCGCTGCTGGTGTCCAGACGCCAGATGCGGTGGGCACGCCGGGGCGCCGCCGCGGCTCCTCCACGGCCCCCAGGGCGGCCAGGCAGAGAGGCAGGGGACTGACGTGCACCAGGTGGTGCCAGGCAGCCTTGAGCCATTGCTGGCAGGCTTGCAGCAGCAAGTCCAGAAAGTGTACCAGAAGGTGCAGGTCGAGCTCTGGCTCCATGTTGCCACCTGTGGCAGCGTCCCCGAAGAGACCAACGCTTTGCTGTCCCTCGGCAAGGTTGGCAAGCAAGCAGGAAAAGCTGAGAACCGGCTGTCCGGGGGGGTCCCTTTGAGCACGAGCCTCAGATAGCCTTGACAGCAGCCACACAAAACAACTACTGACCTGATGCCCTGCCAGAACCGGTTTCAGCCGCCCTTAAATGCACCCCTGCGTCCAATCAGTGTGTACGCGCTAGTTCGAATTAGCAAAACGCTAATTCGAACTAGTTTTTAGTTCTGGATGCGTTAGTTCGAATTAACTAATTCGAACTAAGTTAGTTCGAATTAGCGCTGTAGTGTAGACATACCCTATGAGACATGTCAATAAAATGTCAAATTATGTTATTTTTAATATTTGTAATAGAGATGCTAATAATTGGATTCTAGCTATCATTTATATACTGATGCTCCTCGCATTATTATCTAGGTGCCTTCCATAAAAAATCAATAGCAAGAGTAACGTTCCTAGTGGATTTTATGTAGTCTGACACTCTCCCCTTACTGGCGTAAAAACTGCTTGAGTTTGGGATTTTACTCTTTGTGGATTTTGCTTTAGGAATGTTTTCTTGCTTGCTTCTTTGGAGTCGACTGGGAGAGCAAACCAGATGTCAATGTTGCATTCTTCTTATAGCAAACCTTGAAGAAGGTTTTTCAGAATTTCTTAGATAGCAGAGCCTGGGCTTCCTAACCACCTCTGGATGTTTGTTGTGCAGCTGGATCCCGCTAATCAATATCTATCTTTTCCCAAGCCCCATGCGCTTCATCCATAAAATCTACCTACTCTTACCAGTGTTCCTGCAAGTGAGATGGCTTAGGGGAAAGGACTCCTTAGCCCACAATTTTCAGATCAAGGATGCTATCAGGAAATAAAAGTCATTGAGTTACTCATCCTCATCATTCTGTTCATTGGACTGATCTGACATAGAACAGGCTCAGGCTCACTTCTTGAACCACCTTTTCATAGACCTTGTCTAAACTATACTTTTGGGGGAAATGTTAAAAGGGAACATTCAAGGCTGTATCATCAAATCTTCTAATAAATGTTAACACCTTTTTCTTTTTACAATGTTTTGACAAAATGTAATGTTCTCATTTGTTTGTGTGAATGTATTCTATAGGAAGTAACTTTTTGGGTTGGAACAAATGTCTGCAGCAAGAACAACCTCACTATTAACAACCTCACTAACCTCACAGGTTGAAACTTTCTAGTCCAACACCCTCGGGACCTGACTGGTGCCAAACCAGAGAATTTGCTGAACTGTGGAAAATCAATATTGTCTAGCAGCACTACCAACACTTCTACTGACATTCAGGGGTAAAATAGAGCTAAATAACAGCACAGAACATGGAGATCCAGGACTGATGTTTGTAAACCAACTTTATGGGATGGTGGGAAATTTAGCTACACATCTGGTTAACTAAAATCCAGGGCTGTGTCTAGACTGCATTCCTTTTCCGTAAAAGGGATGCAAATTAGACACATTGCAAATGAAGCGAGGATTTAAATCCCCCCCACTTCATTTGCATAAACATGGCTTCCGCTTTTTTCCGGCTCGGAGCTTTGCCAGAAAAAAGCGCCAGTCTAGATGGGGATCTTTCGGAAAATAAAGCCTTTTCCGAAAGATCCCTTATTCCTTTTTTTAAGACTGGTGCTTTTTAAAGACTGGCGCAAACCCCAGAGCTGGAAAAAAAGCGGCAGCCATGTTTATGCAAATGAAGCGGGGGGGATTTAAATCCCCGCTTCATTTGCAATTGCAATGTGTCTAACCCTGGTATACATTAATCATGTTATCCCAGTGTGCCAGTAACACCAATATTCAAAAAGGAATTTCTTTAATAGGGTTTCCAAAAATTTGGTCTATGATGTAAATAAAGTAACGAAGTGTCTAAAAGGGTGTCACAAGGAGAAAGGAGAAAAATTGTTCTCCTTGGCCTCTGATGATAGGACAAGAAGCAATGGGCTTAAACTGCAGCAAGGGAGGTTTAGGGTGGACAATAGGAAAAAAACTTCCTAACTGTCAGGGTGGTTAAATACTGGAATAAATTGCCTAGGGAGGTTGTGGAATCTCCATCTCTGGAAATAATTAAGAGCAGGTTGGATGGATATCTATCAGGGATGATCTAGATGGTGCTTGGTCCTGCTGTGAGGGCAGGGGACTGGACTTGATGACCTCTCAAAGTCCCTTCCAGTTCTAGTATTTTATGATTTTATGATTCTATGAAATGTTGAACCCAAGAATAGCAAATGATACAAATTACTGGTGCTTACAATGTAAATGGATGTGAATATCTATTGGATTTAAAAAAAAACTCATACATTGACATCTTTTTCACTTTGAAAAGTTAAATTTTTGCCACCAGGACAATTTTTTTAATGCTATAAACTGTGGACAATACAGACATATTTTTCTCAATGTGAGAGAACTGAAGTGATCAGTATATGGCTACGTCCAGTCTGCAAGCTTCTTTCGGAAGAAGCTTTTCTGGACGAGATCTTCCGGAAAAGCTTATGTGAAAAGAGATCATCCACAAAGCAAAAGCGCAACAAAAAAGCGATGTGCTTTTTCATAAGATAGTGTCCACGTTCATTGGATGCTATCTTGCATTTAAGTTGTGATTAGTCTAGATGGAGTGGCCACCAGGGCACCTGTGTTATGTCCTGGAGGCCTCTTCTTTCGAAATAACTCCCTCTTCTGCATCCATACATGCCTTTTTCTGAAAAAGCTTTTTCAGAAAAAGGCTTCTTCCTCATAGAATGAGGTTTATAGTCATCGGAAAAGCCCTTCTGTTCTTTCAACTTTCTGTTGAAGGAACTCAGTGGCAGTATGGAAGCAAGTTTTGTTTTTCCAGAAAAACGCTGCAGTGTAGATGTACCTTATAGTCCCTGCAAATACATTGAGTGAAGTGATAAAACAATCCGAAGAAAATAATTTCCAAAACTTGGTTATATCTTGAAGTGTGTTATTCAAGATATATTTGTGATATGAGATTTCTTTAAGAAGAGCCTAAAAGCAGTGGAGAATACATTCTGCAAATAGTCAAGAAAACTAACTATCTAGAAATTTATTAATGGAACAAAAATCAGGAAAGGTAATTAAATTAAAATAACTGTTTTAAATCCAAGTAGTCAAGGCAATCAATACCCTTCTGCTAGGGAGGGTAGTAACTCTGGGAAGTGAGGAAGACATAGTGGAGGGCTTTGCTGAGATGGGTTCGCTAACTGTGGTGGGGTGATAGACAGAACACACATCTCTATCTTGGCCCCCCAACCACCTTTCCAAAGAGTACTTAAACCACGAAGTGTGATTCTCAATGGTGCTGCAGGCACTGGTAGGTCACAAGGGCCATTTCACTGACATCAGCGTGGGATGGTTGGGAAAGGTGCACAACATGTGCATCTTTAGGAACTCCTGCCTCTTAAGAAAGTTGTGAACTGGAACTTTAGTTCCAGATCAGAAAATTACCATCAGAGGCATTGAAATGTCAATAGTAATCCTTGGTGACCCAGCCTACCCCTTGCTCACATGGCTCATGAAGCTCTACATCCACAGCCTTGACTGCAGAAAGGATCAGTTCAACTATAGACTGAGAAAATGCAAAATGGTAGCAGAATGTGCTTTTGGACATTTAAAGGGAAGGTTTCAAAGTCTACTGACTAGGTTAGTCCTCAGCAAAACAATTATTGTGGCAGTTTGCTGTGTGCTCCATAATATTTGAGAGAGTAAGAGGGAAAGTGATATGGAAGAATGGGTGTCAAGGAAGATCACTAGCCAGTAATTATGAGCAGCCAGACACCAGGGCAATACGGAGAACACAATGATGTGCACTATAAATGAGAGAGACTTTGAAAGACAGTTTTATGAATCGCCAGATTTGAGAATCATGAATGTTTCTTTCGACAAGGTTCCCCTGCATTCAATATGCTTTCCTATAAGCCCTCCCCTTCAACACAAGCAGTAATGACACTATAAGACAGTTGTTCAGCAATCACAGGAGTGACAGAAAATAAATTGATGGTCAGAGCTTGGGTGGTGCGGGGGGCCTGTGGCACATTGAACTCTGGGATACTGCCCCTGAAATAGTAGTTCTAATGTTGTTTATTGAAAAGGAGTTGCATGGAAGGAGGTTATAAATGTAGACACCCTCTGCAGGTCTGAGGTACATGAACTAGCAATACACCGACAAGTATCCTAGGATGCATGCAGTATAGATGAAGTTTTGATGTAAATGTAAATATAATAATATCAGTCCCATAGTGATTTAGGACCCATGTCTATTATCTTTGCGCCTAGTGACTTAGAGTAGTGTAACCCCCACACCTAGTGTGGTTACTGAGCAACAGTTAAGATCAAGTGACTTTTACAGCAGGGGATGGGAGCCAGATGGCTTTTAGCTCAGAGGGTAGAGGCTCCTATACTCTGCTACAGAGGTCCCGGGTTCAAATTTGCCTGGTGGTGGTTACAGTAGCACTTTACTATGTAAGTATTTATTGGCAACACCATGCACAAAGTTGTGTGTTATATGCCATGAATGAAGGTGATAGAATAAGGCCCATATACTTGGGGGGTTGAAATGGTATTCCAACCTCCTTTCAGTGGCTCAGATCAGAATATTTCTAATGAAGATCAGAGAGCCACATTGATTTGCATCAGCTAAGACTCTAACCCTGAATATTGATATAGAGTGCAAGAGTTTTACATAGGTACTGAAACCAAAACAAATAAATTTATATTTAACTTGCAGAGAGAGAGAGAGAGAGAGAGAGAGAGTTTTAGTCAGTGCTTCAGCCTTCATCTTATTTGCTTCACACTTCCAGCAGTAAAAGGATCTAATAAACAAAAACCTTGGAAATGAATATATTCATACCTACAGCCATTATTTTTAAATCCATCAATAAGTCCAAGTGGAATAGCTTTGAATCATGCAGCTTGGGTTTGTATTTCAATTGGGAGTTGAAAAAAAGAAAACAAATGGCCATTGCTCTTTTATATGATGTACTGTGTAGTAATACATGCCCGCATGCCCCAGAATCTGTGAATAATCACATATCCCTTTTCAGAAACAATATTAAAAAAAGAGCTGACAAGTCAAGTAGGAAAAAAACCCCATAAATGTATGCTTCTTCCTATAAAGTGAAAATATATATTTTATTCTCAAAAAATGGATAAAATAATAAGGAAAATATACTCCAAACAACCCATTGTTTCACCTTAGTAGATGAAATCTTGGTTTGATTGAAATTGATGATAAACTGCCCTGGACTTCAGGGAGGCCCGTATTTCACTCAATATATCTTCTAATCATCTCAAAGGTATCCTTAAATATCTCTGCAAGTGTGTCCAGCTCCAGGGAGATGGAGATGAGATTTACATATTGGTTTTGACTATTCTGCAAATGGATACCCAAATGATCCTCACGGAATCTTGTGATGTAGAGTGTTCTAAGAACATTCTAGATTTAAATATTAAGAAAAGCCGTTTTCTACCCATTCCCTTTCATTATTATTTTTTAATTACACAATTTGAAAAGGTGCTAATTTTAGTCATTACTTTTTTATTTCAGCCTCCTGTCTAGCCAAGTAGCACAGTGAAGGAAAATCTTAGCCAGTGATTCTGTCTGCTTTTCATTTCTTCCCCATTAAAATTATTTTCAAACCTTTAGTACTACAAAATATAGGACTATGTAAAACTTTAAAGACTAACAAGATGGTTTATTAGATGATGAGCTTTTGTGGGCCAGACCACTTCCTCAGATCAAATAGTGGAAGAAAATAGTCACAACCATATATACCAAAGGATACAATTTTAAAAAATGAACACATATGAAAAGGACAAATCAAATTTCAGAACAGAAGGGGGATGCGGGGAGGGGAAGGTAAATGTCTGTGGGCTAATGATATTAGAGGTGATAATTGGGGAAGCTATCTTTGTAATGGGTAAGATAACTAGAGTGTTTGTTGAGACCCACGCGCAAAGTGTTGAATTTTAGCATGAATGACAGTTCAGAGGATTCCCTTTCAAGTGCAGATTTAAAAGGTCTTTGAAGCAGGATGCAGGTAATTAAGTCGTTGAGACAATGTCCTTTCTGGTTGAAATGGCAAGAAACGGTTTTTTTCTTTGTGATCCTGTCTAATATCTGTTTTGTGGGCATTGATGCTTTCGAAGTAGGAATAAGAGATCCTCCGGAAAAGGGCTTTATTCCGGAGGATCGGGCCTGTCTAGACGCTTTTTTTCTGGCTTTTCCCCAAGCCGGAAAAAAAGCGGCGGACATGTTTATTTAAATCCGCGGGGGATATTTAAATCCCCCGCGGATTTCCCTATCCTGACTTACCTGATTTGCATGGCTTTTCCAGAAAGTGTGGCCAGTGTAGACGTAGCCTGGGGGTTTTGTGGGATACCGGAAGTATCCCGCAAAAACCCTGCCGCGTCCAAGGAACACGTTTGTTCTACCGCTTTTTTTCATGGAAGAGCAAACGTGCTCTTTCAGGGAGTCCTGTATTCCTTGTTTCATGAGGCATAAGGGATCCACTGAAAAAGGAAGCTTTTCTCCTCTTTCTTTAAAAAAAAAAAGGCAGAAAAAGCTACACAAAATGGGGAACATGTTTTGTGTAGCTTTTTCTGTAAAAACACCACAGTCTAGACCTAGCCACAAATATTGTGCCCACAAAAGCTCATGATACTATCTACGGGTATGTCTACACTACAGCGCTAATTTGAACTAACTTAGATCGAATTAGTTAATTCAAACTAAGCTAATTCGAACTAACGCGTCTAGAACTAAAAACTAGTTCGAATTAGCGTTTTGCTAATTCGAACTAGCGTGTCCTCATTGAGTGGACCCTGAACAGGGCTTAAGGATGGCCGGAAGCAGTGCCGGCAGGGCATCAGAGGAGGACTTAGAGCGTGGAGATGCTGTCTCAGGCTAGCCGAGGGCTGCGCTTAAAGGGACCCGACCCCCCCCCCCCCCCGGACAGACAGTTCTCAGGGGTGCCCTGCTTGAAAACCAGTCCTGGCTTGGAGTGCCCGGAGTGCCCACACTGGGCACATCACAGCACTCGGCCATCAGCCCGGCTGCACTTGCCGCAGGCTGCCATCTGGGGAGAGGGGACAATTGGGGGGCTGCAGGAGAGCTTCCACCCCCAGAAGCCCATAGAGCCAGCCCAGTCCTCCGCATTGGGGGCTCGTACCCCGTTCCTCCCTCACCTCCTTCCACTTACTCTTCCCTAGCCCCCCTTCCTGATGTACAAAATAAAGATAACGTTTCTTCCAACATTGACTCTGTCTTTATTGAACAAAACTGGGGGAGACTGGGAAAAGGAGGTGGGAGAGGGGAAGAGAAAGGCTGGGAGAGGGGAGGGCAACTAACATGATCAGGGGTTGGGAACAGGTCCCAGATGAAGAGAGGCTACAGAGACTGGGACTGTTCAGTTTAGAAAAGAGGAGATGGAGCAGGGACAGGATAGAGGTCTCTAAAAGCAGGGGTTGGGTGGAGAGGGTGCATACAGAAAAGTTCTTCATGAGTTCCCATAAAGAAGGACTAGAGGACACCAAAGGAAAGGAATGGGTAGCAGGCTTGAAACTAGTAAGAGAAAGTTGTTCTTGACAAAGCAAATAGTTAACCTGTGGAACTCCTTGCTGCAGGAGGCTGTGAAGGCTAGAACTAGAACAGAGTTTAAAGGGAAGTGAGATCAAGTCATGGAGGTTGGGTCCATGGAGTAGTCTTAGCCAGGGGGTAGGAGTGGTGTCCCTGCCTGAAGTTTGTGGAAGGCTGGTGAGGGATGGCACGAGACTAATGGCTTGGTCACTGTCTTCGGTCCAGGATCCCTAGGGTTGGCCGCTATCGGCAGACAGGCTACTGGGCTAGATGGACCTTTGGTCTGACCCAGTACGGCCATTGTAAGCTCAGGGCTCAGGGTCGGGGGTCTCAGTGGACCCCCTTGATTTTCATGCACACCTGCTCCTGGGTGGCCAGGCTGGCAGCTCGCCTGCCCTAGACGGCCACTTTCCTGTGCCTAGTGCGGAGATCGTGGACGAGGTCCACAATGTCCACACTAGTCCAGGAAGGTGTCCACCTCTTGTGGTCCCGGACAAGCTCCCGGGAGCCGCCAGCCTGGTCTCGGGAAGAGGGGGTGGGCTAGGGGACATCAGGTGGGTGGCTCTGTGCCGTGCCAGGTGCAGGGTCTGCTGGCTGGGTGCTGGCAGGCTTGCACCTGGCACGGGCACTGTAGCCAGCCCGTGCCCCTTTAAGGGGTCCGGGGCCGGGAGGGGGGCAATAGAGTTTCCCTGGTGGTGCCCAGAGTGGCCACCAGGGAAAGCTGGGGAGGGCTAGCCTCCCACTAGTTCGAATTAAGGGGCTACACACCCCTTAATTCGAACTAGTAAGTTCGAACTAGGCTTAATCCTCATAAAATGAGGTTTTCCTAGTTCGAACTAAGCGCTCCGCTAGTTCGATTTAAATTCGAACTAGCGGAGCGCTAGTGTAGCGCCTATGAATGTTAGTTCGAACTAACATCCGTTAGTTTGAACTAACATTGTAGTGTAGACATACCCTACATGTTTTGTTAGTCTTTAAGGTGCTTTTAGACTATTTGTTGTTTTTTAAGTTTTTCCTCTTACAGGCTAACTTAGCTCCCCCTCTGAAGCTTTCACACAGGTGGAAAGTTCTATTAACAGAACCTGTCACAGATATAAATTTATATCCATGGATGCAGGATATTGTAGCTATAAACAAGTATCCATGTAGCTGCAGGGCTCTACCAGAAAATGCAGCAACAAAAGCAGCATGTGGGGTTATCAGTACCAGTGCCACCCGCATGGCTTTAGTGCCTCCCATCCCTGCCCAGTGCACTAGCATGACCAGGGACAGCTGTCGGTGAGCCAGGTGACAGACTTACCAGGTAGGGCTCAGAGCAGTATAGCCATGCCAGAGGAGCTGCCATGGCAGTACAGACATGCCAGAGTATAGCCCCATATCCTGCTGCTTTCGTTGATTTGGTTCCTGGTAGAGCCCTGCATGTCCATGGATACCAATTTATATCCCTGGATATCTGTATCCATGGATATACAGTTGTATCCACACAGGGCTTTATCCATTCAGCAACTTGGGGCCAGTTACATATATACGTAGGTAAGATTAGGAACAATACTGTTGTAATTCATTGAACTGGATCCTCCAAGGCAGCAATGAGAGCTATTTAACTGACATTATCCAGAACTGTGCATTGACACTGCAAAACCTGTGCTTTGGGTAAACAGGACTTTTTAGATTTCAAGGCCAGAAGGGACCACTGTGTTCCCTGTATAATATAGGTTATGGAATTTATCTGAAAAAAAGTAAGAAGAACATTTAATCTTGATGGAGAATCCACTCAGACCCTTGGTAAATTGTCCCAGTGGTTAAGTACCTTACTGCTAAAAAAACCTGTGGCTTATTTCCAATTTGTATTTGTCTAGCTTCAACTTCCAACACTCGGTCATATCATACCTTCCTCTGCTAGGCTGAAGATCCCATTATTAAATACTTGTTCTCCATGCAGGTGATTTTGGTCACCAGGACTTTGAACACCTTATGAATTCTAGATCTGACCAGGAAAAAAAAAAAAGATATTTCCTCCTACACAAAATTTGAGTTTTCATTGAGGCATAAAGACAAAAATTGGAAATGCTTCATGGGAGGAACATTCTCAAACAATTCTGTTTCAGGAAAATGACAGTGGACCAGTTCAGCTTGCTCTCTGGAAGCCAGGGAGCCATTTGCATGGGCTGTTTGGGAGTCTGACTACTTGGAAAGTCTGTTGCGCTTAGAGGGCCTGCTGATTCGATAGTCAGCACTTTGGCATCTTGGTAAGCCCAGGAAACAGTGGAGTCATCCAATCAGGGAACAAGTGACCTACAGAACAGCCTACCTAACTCCCCAAGAAGGCCTAGAGTCACCCATCCATCCAAGAAACCTTGGCTCTCAAGAAGTTGGCCAGCTGATCTGCTGCTGAGGATGCTCTACAGCCAGTAGGCCAGAGGAGCTGGACAGCTGAGAAGCCAGGAAGCAGGAAAGATTCGCAAGAACCTGACAGTTTCCATTGAATTTTTTTTATTAAATCGACATATTCCCCTTGATTCCATCAATACAGCATTTTCCAGAGGTAAACTGTTTGCTTGGAAAATTTGCAACCAGGTTTAAATTCCCCTTCTTTCTTTCCACCAGACATGCAAAACAAGGAAGACAGTTTTCAACTGGACCCAGCAGTGACCAGGCATATTGTAGACTTGCCACCTAACTGCTGGATGATTTGGCCATGCTTTTCAAAGAGAGACGAGTTTGTTGCTCATCAAGAACATGACCTTCAGCTGTGAATGGAGCTACAACAATTTATTATAGGTGAGGGTACAGAGAAGAGCGACAAGGATGATTAAAGAACATGACCTATGAAGCCAGGCTTCATGAACTGGGCTTGTTTAGTTTGGAAAAAAGAAGATTAAGGGGGGACATGATAGCGGTTTTCAAATATCTAAAAGGGTGTCACAAGGAGGAAGGAGAAAATTTGTTCCTCTTGGTTTCTGAGGACAGGACAAGGAGTAATGGGCTTAAAGTGCAGCAGGGGAGGTTTAGATTGGACATTAGAAAAAAATTCCTAACTGTCAGGGTGGTCAAATATTGGAATAAATTGCCAAGGGAGGTGGTGGAATCTCCCTCTCTGGAGATATTTAAGAACAGGTTAGATAGACATCTGTCAGGGATGGTGTAGACGGAGCTTGGTCCTGCCTTGAGGGCGGGGGGCTGGACTCGATGACCTCTCGAGGTCCCTTCCAGTCCTATTATTCTATGATTCTGGGATCAGCAGCCAAGAGAAGCTCACTGTTTCTCATTTAATGGTCAAACTTCATATACAAAAGCTCTGGAAAGTGCACAACGAGGAGAACCTGATGCTCTTTGACACTATTGCTCTGATGTAAATTATATTTTTCCCACTTCAAGACCCCATTACACTGCCACTGTAGTATAAAGACACCTTCATGTCATGGACCTGATTCTCATGTAACGCTCTTGGTATCATTTGTGACACTTTACAGAAGAATTTGGAAAGCAACAGTCTTGGCATTACTCCTTTAGCGTCCCTTACTCCTTGTGGAAACAGGACTACTGGTATCGACCACAGTGTCCCTCTCAGTTCAAATTAGTGGTCTTCACTAGACCCATTAAATTCAAACCCTGGAAGATTGATAGCAGCAGTGTCAATCTTCTCTGTAGCATAGACATACCTTTAGACTGAGATTTTTTAAAGTGCTTAAGTTATATAGGAATACAATTCCAGAGGTCCTTGACCTGTCTAATTTGACAAACAAAGGTTCAAAACAGCTGCAATCTGAGTGAATTTTGTGTGTGGGTCACTAAGGTAATTGAGTTGCAACTATGGTATTTTCAATTATTGCTGAAACATCCCATCCTGCTCAGTAATCTAGAGTGAAAGATTCTATTAAATGATTTTTACCAAGCTACAAGGTCATCCAAACCACTCCCACTTTTGGGCCAGATTCTGACTGTCTATGTTCAGTCCCCGAGGGAAAAGAGTGTATAAATAGCCCTGGTCTTTGTACTCATGTTCAGGGCATCCAGAATGGGGCAGGATTGAGAAGAATGGACAAAGGTATTTTGCCTCACATAAAGTGAGTGCATGGAGGCGGTGGGGGGAGAGGAGAGGCAGGAGAAAATAGTTGAGATGATAGGAACTGAGCTGAGTTAATAACTGGTGGTTTTGGTTCTGCTGCCAAACTGAAAAAAAATCAGGGTAAATAAGAGATTTGATCCCCAAAATATTTGCAGTGTATCAGCCTTTTGACAAAGTCAGTGTCAAGCCACCAAACCACCTGTATATTTCTAATTAGTCTGCTAGAGAGGCCTCTTGCCTAAGGTATAAACAACATTGGTTTGAATCCCTATACTGGAGTAAGACCTTGGAGTTCTCTTATCTTCTTGGCAAGCAGCCTCACCAGTATTTTATGCAGGCATATTGCAAGGTGGTTAGAATGCTCATTTGGGAGTGGAGTGTGACTGAGTTTCAGACGCAGCTCCAAAGTAGCAATTAAAGCCCTGTTCTCCCATGCCTCCGGAAAGTACTTTCAGTCACAGGCTGCAGATTATAAGGTGGGGCACGTGTAGTTTGCTGACCTTAAAAATCTTTCCCTCCAGCTGATTGGGGTTGTTTTGTGATTAGTCACATGATCCTGCAAGGTTTAAAAGGGAGGGTGAGTACCTTAGAAATGGTTTAGTGGGGAAGAGATGGTACTTCCTTAGTAGAATACAAAGAAAATATGTTAGGGATATCAGTGCCTTAGAGCACTAGTTAGTTTTGAGGGGTAAGGGTCAGATCTGTAACAGCAGAACAGTGCAATTTTTCTAGTTAGATTCTTATTGTAGACCTTGAAGATCTTAACTTAGTGGCAAAGCATTACTAACACTAGGGCTGCATTAATGAAGATGGATAGGTGTGGGTGAGAGATTAAACTTCTCATCCACATTCTGGGATAAATCCAGTTTAACCATAATCATGGCTTTACTGATAACATGTATGTTATTTCAATTAGTAAAACTTGAACTGTGGCAGGACTTGAGACTAACCCTTTCCCTTCCTCTGCCTGCTCCTCCCTCCCAGCCAATTAAAAAAATGGAGATTGTTCTAGCTTGCATAAATATCTATGTACAATCAGTTACTGATGAGTTCTAAGAAGCTTTGGAGTTGTCTTTTACCCATTTCATTGCCTTTCTTTGCCATTAATTCCCTGGCACTGGTTGCATTTATTCTAATTCTCATTTTTCATTGCTGTGCAACTCTCAGAAGCAAACTGCTACATATTTCTCTAATTTTAGTAGTTTTTTTAAAGCTAAATTGGTTAATTTTTCTAAAACAAGTAGTGGGTGTGTACTAGGTAAGTATTTATTCAGCCTAGCTTTAACAGCATCTCATGGCATCTACAACTGTGGTAGCCAATACTTACCCTTTGAACAGCTCTCCTTCCTCACTATATGAAGCCTTGGGTCACGCTCATAATGCATGTGGTAACTACCATAATGAATAGGGAAGAATAGCAGGTGTGGCTAGCTCTCCATTGTGTGAATTTCCAACTCAGTGGATCGATGTTGAATATAGACCCATATCAAGAAGCTTGTAACATGCCAATTCCTATTATCTCCTGTTTGCATATTGAACAAAAGCCCTCGAGGATGCACCCCTGCTCTGATCCATCGCTGGTAACTGAGAACCCCCAACCACGTAGCAGCAGTGAAATGTTTGTGTGGGGGTTTCAGGGCTTATATACCTTTGCAGGAACAGCTGACATGGCTTACTCCAGTGTGCTCATTAGCTACCCCCCTCTCACAATAGCTCTTCAAGAAAAGAGTTTGGGGGCCTCTTCTATGGTTACACATTAGAGATGGGAGGAGCAAATTTTGTAATCAATATTTTCCCCATTTAGTGTAGACCTTTCTTTTGCAGCACTATAAAAAAAGACCACAAAGACTTCCAAGTGTAACTGCTTCTTTTCTTGAGCTCAGCACTCATTTGGGACAACTAGCTATGTCACAGAAGAAGAAAGCTGGCCCCAAATAAGTCAATTTACCCAACAGTAAATTGACTAGATTCTGAATGGGGGTGCAGATGTGAGGGGAAATGAGAACCTTGCTGCTGGATGTGCATGCAAATGGTGGATCTGTGAAACTTGGATTATTCCCTTCACCTGGAAGAGGTTATCAGCATCTCTATCAGGCACATGCTGCTGATTTAAGCCTGCAGCAAACTTCTGTGGAACAAGGACAACATAACTCTGCTATTCAGAGTCATGTCTTCTCAATTCTGCTGCAGACAGAACTTTTAGCAAATCTAAAAAGACCTTCATAAAAAAAATGCATCTAAGACATTCCATCTGTACTGGATGTGTACTTTCAGTGCATACATGGTACATTGTATTAGCCCCATCTCATGCTTTTTTTTCTTTGATGGAAATGTTTGGGGATTTTTGAACTTTTTTTCAGAAGTCCAAATTCCTGTTTGCAATATAAGGTGGAAGACTCAAGCTAAAGATTTTGGTGTTAGGGCTAGCTTATACAGACAGCTTATATCTTTTCAGTCCTTTGTTCCTTACCTGTATTAATGCAGCCATTAGAAGGTATCTACCTAGACATTTCCTCTAAGGTTATCACTGACTCCTAGTCACTGACTGCATGTGTAAAAAGTGTCAGGTGTTTCTATTCAATTTGCAATAGATATTCCTGCCCATAGGATGAGATGTCACTTCACAGTTTGACAGTTCAACATACTTTATTTACAACTTCATATAGATTTGTAGGAGGCCTAGTGTAGACCACCTGATATGTTCATAAAATATCTGAATAACTAGCCTTTAGCTTGTTAGCATCACAGTAATAGAGAGTCCCTTTTGACAGTTATGGGTTGTGGTAACCTTGAAGAGGTGAGGGATGGCATATAGGAAGGAAGACTATAAAATGCCATTCTTTTATTTCCCATCCTGCTGCTCCAGGGTTGAATTAGTTTGGTGTGGGTAACTTTTAATAGCATGCTACTCTTGGTTTCAGCTGGGCAAAACCTTGCTTAAAACCTCATTCAGGTGATGTGTAAATATTTCCCTCACTTAAGAGCCTTATAAGAAATACTTGAGGGGCCTTACCTAAAAGAAGGTCTAAAATAGTCTGCTTAGAAACTAGCACCAGGTGGGTGGGAGGTGTTAGAGGTTCCATTGGATATGTGACTAGGTGTGTGTCTATGCCCCTCTTTTTCTGTTTTTATATCTTTTCTCTGTGTTGTCTCTCTCTCTTGCAGAGAGAAAAAAGACAGCCAAGCAGTAGGTTGCAAGCACAGAGAGAACCTGGGAAAAGCTAGAGAGATTTTGGGTCTACTGCTGGAGATTCTCAGAACTATAAACTAAGAAATTAGGGGGGGAAGCAGGGCAGATTGTTGTTGTTCCTGTGCTTGGAGGAGCAGAACTGCTTATGTTCCTGGGGAGAGGGAATCAAACCAAGATAACATCAAAGAAAATACCACTCAATTTCTTCTTCCAGCTAGAATGTCCCAGGTCTCTAAAACGTGACTAGCCACTCAAGTTGAAAAGCTGGCCACAGTATCATTTTCACCTTTACATTTTATTTCTCTAAAAACCTGGGAGTTACTGTACTAATTATCCCCATTGCAATATTGAATTTATTCCTGAGTTTGAGTCTTTGAATTAATTTTGAAGGATTTATTTTTTCCAAAATATTTGTGTTCTTAAGAAGTGGGCTAATATCCCAAAAACAGTGGTGGGAGGAGTTGGGCATTGTTCTTGTTGGGCTTTTTTTTCAGGGAAGGGGGAATAGTTTCAGATTTTACAAAATCCCCTTGGGTAAAGCCTACACTTCCCCCTATGCTATGTAACCATAGCCTTGCCGAAAGCCATAAAATCAGGTAAAAAGATGGAGGGGAACAATGACACGAACACAAAAAGCAAATATTAAGTCCTTTCAGGCACATGCATCTCAGTGGGCAAGATTTCTGGGGAAAGTATATTTACTTCTATTTCTGTTGTATAGCATTTCTGATCAGACTTTGCAATAGAGATATTAGAATAGGAATTCAAAGTCTGGAGTAGATGACTGGGTTCTATCTCTGATACTTATGTAGCCCAAGGTCCAGAGTGCTTCAACAGCAGCCCTGGGAACTACAAGTTGTGAACTACAAACTGTGGCATGTTGGGAGAACTTCCTGCCAGGAGGTACCCTCTGCCCTCAGCAGAGACTGAGCTAGAAGCAACTAGGGTTGCCAGGTGTCTGATTTTGAGCCAGACAGCACAGTATTTGAGCTTTCTGTTCGGGGGGAAACAAATTGAGAAAATATAAATGTCCAGTATTTTCTAAATAAGATGTAATGTAGATTGTGATGTAACATCAAGTGTGTCCGATATTTTTGTTGAAACCATCTGGCAACCCTAGAAGCAGCGTGCAGGCTGAATGCAGAGGAGGGGGGCTGCTGATCTGTGATCCTGTTCTATGTTTTTTTACAGAATAAACCCCATTTCTGGTGGTTTGTCTGAGTGGGTCTGGTCTGAGGTGAACTCACACATAATACAAAATGCAGAGCACACCAAGGAGCCTCAGGCCTAGCCTCCCACAGTTGTGTAAGAAGCCACGAGCCTTCTCCTATGCTAAATAACCTCACACTAGGCTAGCGAACAGGAGCAGTTACACGTAGGCTGTGTCTACATTGCTGCGATCTCGCACAAAAGCGGCTGCTCTTGCGCAAAAACTTGCTGCCTGTCTACACTGGCCGCGTGTTCTTGCGTGAGTAAACTGACGTTCTAATATATACAATCAGGGCTTCTTGCGCCGGAACTCTGATGTTCCTGCTCAGGAAGAAGCCCTTTTGCGAAAGAGCTCTTCCAGAAGAGGCCAGTGTAGACAGGCAACATGAATTTCTTGCACAAGAAAGTCCTATGGTTAAAATGGCCATCAGAGCTTTCTTGCGCAAGAGGGCATCTACACTGGCATAGATGCTCTTGCGCAAAAGCACATGCCAGTGTAGACGCTCTCTTCTGGAAGAGTTTTTGCGTGAGAACGCGCCAGTGTAGACGTAGCCTTACATGCCTCTGTTTAATCTGCAGTGTTGGCTTGTAATTGGTTTGTTTATAAAGTACTTTGAGATTATAGACTGAAAGGAGCTATGTAAGTGCAGAGTATTATCTATCAGATGATACATTTTAGATGGTTCTTGAACATTATCTTAAACAATAATCTACTCAGATCACATTCAGGGTTGGCGACAGTCTTCATTGGCTCTGGGCAATATGTATGTATGTGGGAGGGAGGGGGTTGGCTCTGTTCCCCCTCCTCCCCTCCCACTGAAAGGAGCAGGGCTAGGGGCAGCCAGCCTTCAGTGCTGCCTGGAGCTCTGGGGGCAATTTAAAGGGCCCAAGACTCTGGCTGCTGCTGTGATAATGGCTCAGAGCCCCAGGGCCTTTTAAATCGACAGGCCCCTCTCCCCCCAGTCAGTGGCCCTGATCACTTTGAAACCATTTGCATGCTACACACGTTTTCAAGTCTGAATACCATTTATTGAAAAGATTTTCCTTCATATTCTGAAGCTTGAAGTTTCTCAGAATTTTAATCTTATGATCGTTTCATTATTGCAGAATAGCTCATGGTCTATCCTGTCTCGGAACAAAATACAGGACTATGTAGTACTTTAAAGACTAACAAGATGGTTTATTAGGTGATGAGCTTTCAGGGGCCAGACCCAGATCAAATAGCGGAAGAAAATTGTCACAACCATATATACCAAAGGATACAATTTAAAAAGGACAAATCAAATTTCAGAACAGATGGGGGATGGGGGGTAAATGTCTGTGAGCTAATGATATTAGAGGTGATAATTGGGGAAGCTATCTTTGTAATGGGTAAGGTAATTAGATTCTTTATTCAGACCGAAGCGTAAAGTGTCGAATTTAAGCATGAATAACAGTTCAGAGGATTCTTTTTCAAGAGTGGTCTTAAAAGGCTTTTGAAGCAGGATGCAGGTAATTAAGCACATATTCACTCTGCTGATACCATTATTGGACCAAACCAAGTAAGTTATAAGATCAAGAACACATATTCCTGCACATCTAGAAATATAATTTGCTATCATGTGCCAAAAGTGTCCGTCTGCTATGTACATTGGACAAACGTCTCAGATATTTCGCCAAAGGATCAATTCCCACAAAACAGATATTAGACAGGATCACAGAGAAAAAAACATTTCTTGCCATTTCAACCAGAAAGGACATTGTCTCAACGACTTAATTACCCTCTGGCTTCCCCTACATGCAGTAGCCAGCTGGATGGGGGACATGCCACTGCTTCAGAGGCCATGCAGAGCCATGGCACACACGGAGCAGGGCAAGTTGCAGATCCTATTCCCAGTGGGTGCCTGAGGGATGGATTAAAATGGCTGATGGGCCAGATGCATCCCGGAGGCTGCGGTTTGCCCATCCCTGTTCTAAACAAATATCATACCAACTGAAATGGGGAGAGAATAGGATGTTACAAAAAAGTTACCTATTTCTATTCTGAGCAGATATTTATTGGTTTTGCTTCTTAATTGTTTGACCCATCACCTTTCTCTGGTTTCTCTTGCTGTATAGAATATTTCGGTAACAGTACTAAAGATCCTAAGGGGACTAAAAGTACGTCTACACTGCATGGCTATTTCAAAATAAGCTACTCTGGAATAGTAATTCAAAAATAGCTTATTTCGAAATAGCTATTTTAGAACAGTAATAGAAATGTAGCCGTGTTAGTCTGGTGTAGCTGAATGTAGCAAAATGCAGGACTGGTGTAGCACTGGTGTAGCAAAAATGCAGGACTATGTAGCACTTTAAAGACTAACAAGATGGTTTATTAGATGATGAGCTTTCGTGGGCCAGATCCATTATTTGATCTGAGGAAGTGGGTCTGGCCCACGAAAACTCATCATCTAATAAACCATCTTGTTAGTCTTTAAAGTGCTATTTTAGAACAGGCATTGTTCCTTATAGAGAGCGGTTTACAGATTTTGGAATAAGCCATCTGTTTCAAAATTATTTTGAAATAATGGAATTTCTGTGTAGATGTTCACATTATTTTGAAATAACACTAGTTATCTCAAAATAATGGCACAGTGTAGATGCACCCTACACTGGCAGCTTCTTGTGCAAGAACATCTTGAGCAAGGGTTCTTATGCAAGAAGTCTTGCGCAAGAACACATCCACACTGCCATGTGAGAGCTGTGCTTTTGCACAAGACCTCCCATGGCAGTGTGGACACTTTCTTGCGCAAGAAAGCTCTGATGGCCATTTTAGCCATAGGGCTTTCTTGCACAAGAAATCCCTGCCGAGCGTCCACACTACCCTCTTGTGCAAGAGCTCCTGTGCAAGAGGGCTTACACCTGATAAAAAAGAGCATAACTCTTTCACAAGGAGCCCTCTTACCACGCCGTACTGTAAATGTCCTTGCGCAAGAGCGAGCAAGCAGTGTGGAGACACTGCAGATTCTTGCGCAAGAACGGCCATACTTGCACACGAAGCCGCGAGTGTAGACATAGCCTATGAGTCTAACCTGGTATTTTGTGAGGGGCGGTACGTTGCTTCAACTAATTTCTTTATTTGGACTTTGATTCAAATTCAGAGATGAATCAGTCACTCTGTTCATTGTGGTTCTATCAATCACTCAGAACTTGACAAGAATGGTGATATCCCTATTATCACAGGAAACACAGGAGAGAGAGACAGTCAAAAGCCCACCTAAAAATTGAGTAGCAAAATATTAATGCTAAAGGGAACTCTGTGGGTTAAGCTCTTACATAATGGTGGGCTATTAGACTATCAAACAGTCAGAAATGCTTCTTCAGTGGTACCTTTCCTTCTCAGACTTTACAGTGAGCAAAACTTTGGAGCCTTAAAATATGAACCATTTAGTCTGAGCAAATTACTACCTTTGCAAGGTTAGAGCCTTCAAGTATTATGTTCTTAGTACAAGAAACAACTTGAAATGGCTAAACGAACCAATGTGTGTGTGAGATGCATATAATTTTCAGACATAATATTAATTTCTAACATATTTAATGAAAATAGCTTTTTAGTTTCCTTTCATGCTTGTTTTACACATAAATGAATAATAATTTATGATTTTCCAAATTATCAATATCTTGGAATTACTGTACTATTAGACATCTTAGCCATTTTTTCTATACCGTAAGCTATTAAACATGCCAGCTACGTCTACACTGGCCCCTTTTCCAGAAGGGGCATGTTAATTTCAGAAGCCGTAATAGGGAAATCCGCGGGGGATTTAAATATCCCCCGCGGCATTTAAATAAAAATGTCCGCCGCTTTTTTCCGGCTTTTAAAAGATCCTCCGGAAAAGGGCTTTTTTTCCGGAGGATCGGGGCCAGTGTAGACGCTCTTTTCCAGCTTTTTTAAAAGCTGGAAAAAAGCGGCGGACATTTTTATTTAAATGCCGCGGGGGATATTTAAATCCCCCGCGGATTTCCCTATTACGGCTTCTGAAATTAACATGCCCCTTCCGGAAAAGGGGCCAGTGTAGACGTAGCCGCCCTGTAAAAACAATTATATGACAAGCTACATAAAATACTTCTTAAAGAAAATTTCTTGTTATGTAGGCCCCAATATCTTTTACCTCTTTGCAAACCATTGTAGAACTGAACGTTAGAACACTGAGATCTCAAATGCATATAATCTATATAAAGGTGGTGGTTCTGCTCTAAAAAGTGAACTGAAGGCAATGGGAGCTGCGAGGCTCAGCGCCTATAGATGCTTTAAATAAAGTGTGTCTCAGCCCATTGCAACTTACCTCGGTGAGCCCACAACACAAGTTTGAAAATGCCTGTACTATACCCCACTGATTTCCAGATCAAATGTTTTAATTTGTTAAGAAAAAATATATTTTGTCCTTGAATCTTGTCAGACTCGTAATCTCAGCTTGGATTCTCAAAAATAGGCCATTTAAAAAAAAATAATGATAAATATTCAGCAGTCCTAAAATTGCCTCCAGCTAAACCTGTGCAATCTCATTTTCTGTAAATTAATCTCCCAATTATACATTTGCAGTTGTTTAGCCTATACTGAAGTTTCAGGGCTATAACCAATGTTGAATCTAGAAAACAATGAGGTGATTATGTTCGGTTCCCCTGCTTTCAAATGTACTGATGTGAGAAACAAAATACAGTTAACTGTCCTAGAGCAGAATTCTTTGTGTAATATAATAAAATATAAATTATAATAAACCCTAAGGCTACGTCTATACTGCAGGCTTTTTGCGCAAGAATGGCCGTTCTTAGGCAAACATTTGCGGAGCGTCTACACTGCATGCATGTAAATTTACATTAAAGCATCAGAAAAGAGGGCTTCTTGCGCAAGAGTTATTTCTCTCCCCATGAGGAATAAGCCCTCTTGCGCAAGAGCTCTTGCACAAGAAGGCAGTGTAGACACGCAAAAGCACATGGCAGCGTGGACGCGCTCTTGCACAAGACCTCTTGCACAAGAACAATAGTGCAAAACAGTTGTTGAGCAAGAAGCCTGCAGTGTAGATGTAGCCTATCATTAAAATGTATTTATTTGGTGAGTGTATATATAACTGAATAAACAGAAACATCTATTGGATAATTAAGAGCAATTTTTATATAGTCCCCTTTTTAGAGTGACTCCGAAGTTTTGAAAACTGATTGAGGGCATGTTTACACTAGGAAATTATTTTGAAAGAACTAAATTTGAAAGAACTCCAGAAATAACAAAATCAAAATAGCATGCCCACACTATGGGGAAGCCTCAAAATTAGTCCGAGGCAAGCTCCATTATGATGGACGTGCCACCTTGAAAGAGCCCCAGGAAGAACTGTGGAGAAATTATGTACTCCCCAGAGTAATTTGAATTATTTCAAAATAGCATCAGTGGGAGCATCCACACTAGCACTATTTCAAAATAAGTGTTATTCCCTGAGGAAAGCAGGAGTACAGCCTTCAAAATAAGCAGCCCATTATTTTGAAATAATGGGTTTGGTATTGTGGATGCTCCACTTATTATTTTGAAATAAGAGGGGTTATTTTGAAATAACTCCCTAGCATAGACCATGTTTTTGGGCTTGGCTTCTTAATTAAGAGAAAACAAGTAGTGTATCTCCCAAATGATACCTATTTCTAGCTCCAAAAGGAGATGTCAATTCCAGAAATTGTGTAGCTCTTTGACCCTCTCCCTCCCTTTTTCACACAAGGAATGAAGTCATTAACAATGTTGATAATCTAATTATCACTGAGGCTACGTCTACGCTGCCGACTTCTGCTGGCAGAGTATGCAAATGAAGTTCTGATTAGTATTTGCATAATTTGAGCTGTTTTTGCGCAAGGGGTTTTTTGCACAAAAACAAGCAGTGTGGACATTTCCTTTTTGTGCAAAAAACTCTTTTTGCACAGCCTGAGTGTCTTAGTTCACTCCTCACTGAGAACAGTGGGGCAGGTCCCACCTCTCGGCTCCATTTTTCCAGTTTCTCTGAAGACTTGTTTCTGCATTGGTTATACACAGTTCACAGCTTAATTCCTATAACAGCAAAAGACTTTTTATAATGAAAACTGGGAATCTGGAGAATACATACTTAGCTTCAGAGAGATGCCAGTATGACGTACAGACATATGCCAGATGTTTCTGAACCCTGACTGAGTGTAACAGCTCATCATGAGTTTTCATAGACTACCTGGGTAGATACTACTTCTTTCAGTTTTCTTTTCTTTATTTGTAGGCTTTTTCTTTCCTCAGCTAGCCTGAGTTTTGTCTTGGTTTGTTGACATTTAGAAAAAGCCATCATTAGCAAAGATAATTTCAGTTAACATAACTTAATTTATCTAAATTCTGGGCAACATAGGGCAGTGTTGATTTATAACCCTATTTCATGCAAAATATCTCGAAGGGAGCAGCAGCATGTGTTTCCATACAGTGATGATATGTATTATCTTTCTAGCAAAAAGGATGTGAAATGCATGAATGTGACACAGCATGGCAGAAAATAGACACTTGAAATTGTCAACAATAGCATCCGCTTCTATAAAAATGATGCAATTAGAAAGTTGGCTTCTAATGGTCAACAACGTAAAGTGCCTGTTTTGTCTTATTACTCCCTGCATTGTTTTTCAGACTCAGAAGTGGTATTACATGCTCCTTCCTACGCTATTGTGCTTTAATATTGTGGTGATATAAAATTGTCATGCCTGGCTTTCTCTCCTTCTTGACATGTTCTCATATCTTGTAGTTAGTGCTGTTAATTATTTTACCGCTTACATGATCATTTCAAGATGTCTATAGATAATTGTGCCTATTTTCTCTGCAAAAATCTCACTGACTTTAGCGAGCCTATGTTCAAAAAAGTTATCAAATATGATAAAATGGTCTGAGAAACAAAATGAACATGGGAGTCAGGATTCATGGGTTCCATTTTTGGTTCTGCCACTGAGTTGCTGTGTGAACTTGAGCAAGTCACTTAACCTTTATGTGCTACACCTTCAAAATGCATGCGGAGATATTTATGTCCTTGGGCATAAGTAAGCTGAAATAAGTTATGGCTTGGACTTTGTCACATTTTGCAAATATATCTTTTAACAATGTAATTTCTCTCCCTGAATTTGTTCTGGCTTATTTCAGTACTCAACATTTCAAATAATACTAAAAAACGAAGCCTTCTTTTTCCACTGTTTTGCACACCTGTCATCACTCACCCTTGTGCAAAAGGAGTGAGAGAGGTGTAAAACTTGACCAAGTGAGAATAACAGTGTTTTATTGTACAACTTAGTGTGGATGACAAGGTCACCACTTCTGTGCCCATGGAGGTTAGTGGAATAAGGGGTTGTGATAACTGACTGGCAATCTCCCACCAAGTTCTTGGTGAAAAATCAGTCAATTAATTTGACAACAGAGTTTAAAAGACTCGTTTTAAGCTAGTACACAAGCCGACTACTATAGTTCACTTCTCCATTTCCACTGCATTGTCCCTTGGATCACTGCAAAGTTTAATGAAAAACACTGGCCAATGAAAATAACATTTTGTGTACCCCTTTTTCAGTTGTATTGTACAGATGTAACTACAAGGCACAAAATAATGGAGAATCATAATGGAGAATCAGTCCATTGTAATGTTAGCTGACAGACAACTCTTTGTTTCAAATGATACCAAACTAAAACAATTTGTGGGGCCCTTCTTTTCATAGAATCATAGAATCATAGGACTGGAAGGGTCCTCGAGAGGTCATCGAGTCCAGCCCCCCGCCCTCAAGGCAGGACCAAGCTCCACCTACACCATCCCTGACAGATGTCTATCTATCTAACCTGTTCTTAAATATCTCCAGAGAGGGAGATTCCACCACCTCCCTTGGCAATTTATTCCAATATTTGACCACCCTGACAGTTAGGAATTTTTTCCTAATGTCCAATCTAAACCTCCCCTGCTGCACTTTAAGCCCATTACTCCTTGTCCTGTCCTCAGAAACCAAGAGGAACAAATTTTCTCCTTCCTCCTTGTGACACCCTTTTAGATATTTGAAAACCGCCATCATGTCCCCCCTTAATCTTCTTTTTTCCAAACTAAACAAGCCCAGTTCATGAAGCCTGGCTTCATAGGTCATGTTCTCTAGACCTTTAATCATTCTTGTCGCTCTTCTCTGTACCCTTTCCAATTTCTCCACATCTTTCTTGAAATGTGGCGCCCAGAACTGGACACAGTACTCCAGCTGAGGCCTAACTAGTTTTGCCATATTCTTTTCTAAATCCATAGCAAATATGCATAATTCTTTTGTGTGTGTTCACTTCTCTGCTGTATAATAATGCCTCTGTTTGAATGTTTGAGTATGTTCACATTCCTTTTTCCTCTTTGCTCATGTGCATCTGCACCTTCTTCAAGTATTTCTAATTCCTGAGGGTGTGTCTAGACTACATGCCTCCTTCGACGGAGGCATGTAGATTAGCCAGATCGGAAGAGGGAAATGAAGCCGCGATTAAAATAATCGCGGCTTCATTTAAATTTAAATGGCTGCCCCGCTCTGCCGATCAGCTGTTTGTCGGCAGATCGGGGCAGTCTGGACGCGACGCGCCGACAAAGAAGCCTTTCTTCATCGGCACAGGTAAGCCTCGTGAAACCAGGTTTACCTGTGCCGATGAAGAAAGGCTTCTTTGTCGGCGCGTCGCGTCCAGACTGCCCCGATCTGCCGACAAACAGCTGATCGGCAGAGCGGGGCAGCCATTTAAATTTAAATGAAGCCGCGATTATTTTAATCGCGGCTTCATTTCCCTCTTCCGATTTGGCTAATCTACATGCCTCCGTCGAAGGAGGCATGTAGTCTAGACACACCCCAAATAATGTACAAAATAGTTCCTGTGAGGTGGCTAATGACAATATGACCACTTGTCAGAAGCTACTTGTAATACTACCTTACAGAGGAGACTCTTTGTGCCATCTTCTATTCTTGTTTATTTCAGTTTGCTGATTTTCCAGATTTTTCTTGTGAATGTGCAAATTAACAACTTTTTTGGTGCATTGCCCCTCTATTAATTGTGGTGTCTATGCTATGTTGATTGCTTTGTTTGGCATAATGATTTCTGTAAACCTAAAGTTTTGAGAGAGGTAGTAGGGCCAGACCTATTTTAGCCTTTTGGCATGATGAGGGTTAGGGTTTGGAATCAGAATGTGCTGGAATCCTTCCTGACCAGTGTTCAGACAATCCCACTCACTATCATTTTGAATGATGGCAGAGATGAAGTTTAAATGTTGAATAAAGCCTTACCTTTCCTCTCTCAAAAGAAGGTTTGTAAACCAGGTCAGCCCTCTCCTGGAAAGTATCAATCTGTTTTCAGGTGGGATACATGTAAGAAGACATTGGTAGACCAGTATATTGAAATCATACTCATGACTAGCAGCTCAATGTCATTACTATAGACATACAGTATGGTCTCTTGATGCACTTAAACATCTTCCAGGTCCTTCAGAACTCTTCCTTTTCGTGTCTCGTAGGCTACATCAAGACTGCAGGCTTCTTTCAGAAGAAGCTTTATTTGGAAGAGATCTTCTGAAAGAGTGCGTCCACACTGTCAAAGCGAATCGAAAAAGCAATCTATTTTTTCGAAAGATAGAATCCACACTGACTGGATGCTATCTTTCATTTAAACTGATTACTATGGACAGAGTGGCCACTAAGGCACCTGTGTTTTTTCCGCTTTCCTTTTCTTCCGAAAGAACTTCCTCTTCCCTGCCAAACATATGCCTTTTTCCGAAAGAGCTGTTTCGGAAAAAGGCTTCTTCCTCATAGAAAGAGGATTACCAATGCCAGAAAAAACCCTCTGTTATTTCAATTTTCTTTCAAAAGAACGTGATGGTAGTGTGGATATAACTGAAGTTTTTTCAGAAAAATGTCTGTTTTTCTGAAAAAAAAACCCCTCTGTAGTGTAGACATACCCACAATGTTACTCCTTTTACTTCATGAAGGAGGTCAGACTTCAATGCCCATTTGTCTGCTGATCTCAAAAAGGTCTCCATTTTTGTTCATGCTTGGCGTGGCCTTTCTTGAGTTAATCATAAAATCACAACTCTCCTTCACATCTGGTCTCTTGACCCATTTCTGCTATGATGCACTCAAAATAACCTACCCAGTGACTGGTAGGCAATAATTTAGGTTCTCTTATTTTAATAAAATGATCTCTTGCCATAAGTGTTTGTCATGATCTTAAATGTTATCTTGTTCTGTCTCCACTCTCTTTTTTGGTGTCATACTTGCTTGATATTATTTGAAATCCAAAATGCAAGTATTTGGAACTGTCTTAATATACATTTTTATAGTGCTAGCAAAAGGGGACGCTCACACTTAGTGAGACCTATAGTTACTACCACAAATACCGTTGCATGTTTCGCTGTTCCGCTATTCACAAATCTAAAAAAAATAGCTATCAGTGGATTTGTGGAAATTTTGTAAGACATGAGATTACTAATGTAGTCCCCTTACTAACGGTGCCTCTGCTAATTTTCTGGGAAGACCCTGTGTGCTGCAGTCCAGCCTCACAGACTACAATTCTCATGAGCCCTTGGGAAAAACAGGAAGGAAGGACTTTTGTGTGGGAGATGGGGGTCTCTCCACCTACATGAGAAGAGAGGCCTGGTAGTCTGGGACTCTGCCCATGGATTTTGGAACAGAAGGGGAGCCAGGCTGCTGTGGAGGAGTTTGAGCCAGTCCAGGGGCTGTTAGAGTGCAGCTATAGACTGGGATTGGATGCCTTTGGAACTGGATCTGGCAGGCTGCTTCTGATAGGCACAGCATGAGACTGTAAGTAATTGGGCATTTTGGGGAAAGTGCTGCCTGGGACAGAGCTGCTGCCTAGCTTGGACCCTCATACACACTGCCTACAGAGAATCTCCATTACAGCTGCAGTTCTTCAAGCGCGCCCAGGCAAGCAAGAGTCTGGGACTCTGAGTCCAGGCGTGTGCACACTCTGGGATGGGATCAATATTGGCAGTGCAAATACCAGATATAGAAGTTCCTATTATTGTTGTGTACTTTGTTAATATTATTCATTGTTAAGCTGTTAAATACTGTTTATTTAAGTTAAGTAAAGATGGTTTATTTTAATGTAATCTATTAGATGTATATGATTTGTAGTTGTTGTTCTGGAATTAGATTCAGATTATTGCTGGAATGAGTTTATTCCTGGAGGCTCTCAAGGCACACCAGTAAGTGTGTACAAGGCCAGCCAGGTGGAGGCACTGCCATTGTATGTTCTTTATAAGCAAGGGACTGCAGCAAGGGGATGGACATGGTTTCCCCCAACTAAACAACATCACCACTGGGGTGCTCAGGATCTCCTTTTATGTTAAAACCATCAGGCGCTCAGGCACACCTGTGAGTGTGACCTGCTCCTGAGTAACCCGGGCAGGAAAAAGGGGGTTACACTTACAAGCCACCTCTACACATTACAAAACAGCGCATGAATCTTGCAATTCCATTAAGTGTTAAACCTTCTTTCAAAGAGACCTTCTAAAGATTAAAGTGACTATATGGTCAGGAGGGTTAAAACAGCTGTGAGTGGCAAGTTGTGAGGAAGAGAGAACAAGAAACTGACTTTCTCATTTCATTCATAGCAAGAGTGTTACATGTTCTTAAATTTAGATTTCCTCTTCTTCAAAAGAACCATTGAAATATACTAGCACATTGTATTCAAAGTTCAGTCTTGATTTTGATCTTGTTGAAAGGAATACATTTTATGTATTTTGACACCTAATCCTGTCTACTCACTTTTATCATTTCAGATTGAGGTATAAGTAAGTAACCACTTCCACTACTTATGATAATCAAGACTGAAAAACATCTTATCTGCAGATAATGGACGCTGTTCCTTGGAACTCCATCCCCTTGATATTTCAGTGTAAAGGACGTCTGTCGTGTTTTGCCTAAGGTTTTCAACATTGTGGCGTAACAGCAGAAAAAAATTCAATATACCCAATCTATAAAGTTTTTTAAAAAGAAAAATCTGTTCTATAATCATGAGGCTAAAAGATATGCAACCTTTACTGTGTATGTGTGGGCAATATAATGTGTCAGTAAGGCCCCGGAAGCTGTAAAAGATTAAAACAAACAGGCTGGATAGTCATAACATAAAAAATTCACATGAGATACTATCATTAGGTAGATTATTAAAGGCATTTTTTGTCCTCTTGTATCAGAATTGGCTATTGCTGGACTTGTTTTGCACATTAAATTATAAAACAAGGATTTATGATGGCAGCAGTAGCTACATAAAATTTGTTTGTGGTGCTGAATATTATAAATCATTTTTAGGTAAAGGATCACTTCACTACATTTAACTATACTAAAACTATAAAGTTAAGCATCTGCAAAACAGTACCATCCTTTTCTAGCAAAATGCAGGACAATGTAGCACTTTAAAGACTAACAAGATGGTTTATTAGATGATGAGCTTTCGTGGGCCAGACCCACTTCCTCAGATCAAATAGTGGAAGAAAGTAGTCACAACCATATATACCAAAGGATACAATTTAAAAAAATGAACAAATATGAAAAGGACAAATCACATTGCAGAACAGAAGGAGGATGCGGGGGGGCGGGAAGGGGGAGGAAGGAAGGTAAGTGTCTGTGAATTGCTGATATTAAAGGTAGGGAGAGTGGGATGTTTGTGAGTTAATGGTATTACAGGTGATAATTGGGGAAACTGTCTTGATAATGGGTGAGAAAGTTCAAAGACTTGTTAAGTCCCTGGTGGTAAGTGTCGAATTTTAACATGAATGACAGTTCAGAGGATTCCCTTTCAAGTGCAGATGTAAAAGGTCTTTGTAGCAGAATGCAGGTGGCTAAGTCATTTAGAGAGTGTCCTTTCTGGTTAAAGTGGCAAGAAACTGTTTTCTCTTTGTGATCTTGTCTAATATCTGTTTTGTGGGCATTAATCCTTTGGCGAAGTGTCTGAGATGTTTGTCCAATGTACATAGCAGACGGACACTTTCGGCACATGATAGCGTAGATTATATTTCTGGATGCGCAGGAATATGTGTTCTTGATCTTATAACTCACTTGGTTAGGTCCAATAATGGTATCAGCAGAATGAATATGTGGACAAAGCTGGCAACGGGGTTTGTTGCAAGGGAAGGTACCAGGGTTGGTATTAGTGTGGTATGTCCTGTGGTGGTTGGTAAGAATCATCTTGAGGTTAGGTGGTTGTCTATAGGAGACTATGGGTCTGTCTCCCAGAGCCTCTTTGAGTATGGTATCCTGTTCCAATATAGGCTGTAGTTTCTTGATAATGTGTTGGACAGGTTTAAGTTGGGGGTTACACAATCTTAGCCGCGCTGAACACCATGCCATCCAGAGTCTCAAAAACAACCTGGACATTGTAATCAAACCAGCTGACAAAGGGGGTGCTGTGGTCATTATGAATAAGGCCGACTATAACCAGGAGGCAACCAGACAACTCTCGAACACCACATTTTACAAACCTCTCCCCTCTGATCCCACCTTGGACTACCAAAAGAAACTACACTGTCTCCTTAAAAGCCTCCCCACAGCTACTCGGGAACAAATCCTCACAGAATCACCTTCTGACCCCCGACCAGGATTGTTCTATCTACTTCCCAAGATCCATAAACCTGGGCACCCCGGACGTCCCATCATCTCTGGTATTGGCACGCTCACTACTGGTCTATCCAGCTATGTAGACACTCTTCTCAAACCCTTCGTAACCAATACCCCCAGCTATCTCCGAGACACTACTGACTTCCTAAGGAAATTACAAAACATCGATAACCTCCCCAATAATACCATCCTTGCCACCATGGATGTAGAAGCTCTATATACCAACATCCCACATGAAGACGGATTACAAGCAATTAGAAACACTATCCCAGAGGACACTACTGCCAACCTGATAGCAGACCTATGTAACTTTGTTCTCACCCACAATTATTTCCGGTTTGAGAACAACTTATACCTCCAGATCAGCGGCACAGCCATGGGTACACGCATGGCCCCACAGTATGCTAACATCTTTATGGCTGACCTAGAACAACGTTTCCTCAACTCCCGTCCCCTTTCACCCCTCCTCTACCTACGGTACATCGATGACATCTTTATGATCTGGACACATGGCCAAGAAACACTGGAGATATTCCACAGAGATTTCAACAACCTACACCCCACCATCAACCTCAGCCTGGACCATTCTACACGAGAGATCCACTTCCTGGACACCACCGTACAAATCAACAATGGAAAATTAGACACCACTCTCTACAGAAAACCCACTGACTCATACAGTTACCTACATGCATCCAGCTCCCATCCAGAACACACCACACGATCCATCGTCTATAGCCAAGCCCTTCGATACAACCGCATCTGCTCTAACCCCACTGACAGAGACCAGAAGCTTCAGGATCTCTACCAAGCATTTATAAATCTCAACTACCCACCCAGAGAAACAAAAAAGCAAATTGAAAGAGCCAGACGAATACCTAGAAACCATCTACTTCAAGACAGACCCAAGAAAACCAACAATAGAACACCACTTGTCATCACCTACAACCCCCAACTTAAACCTGTCCAACACATTATCAAGAAACTACAGCCTATATTGGAACAGGATACCATACTCAAAGAGGCTCTGGGAGACAGACCCATAGTCTCCTATAGACAACCACCTAACCTCAAGATGATTCTTACCAACCACCACAGGACATACCACACTAATACCAACCCTGGTACCTTCCCTTGCAACAAACCCCGTTGCCAGCTTTGTCCACATATTCATTCTGCTGATACCATTATTGGACCTAACCAAGTGAGTTATAAGATCAAGAACACATATTCCTGCGCATCCAGAAATATAATCTACGCTATCATGTGCCGAAAGTGTCCGTCTGCTATGTACATTGGACAAACATCTCAGACACTTCGCCAAAGGATTAATGCCCACAAAACAGATATTAGACAAGATCACAAAGAGAAAACAGTTTCTTGCCACTTTAACCAGAAAGGACACTCTCTAAATGACTTAGCCACCTGCATTCTGCTACAAAGACCTTTTACATCTGCACTTGAAAGGGAATCCTCTGAACTGTCATTCATGTTAAAATTCGACACTTACCACCAGGGACTTAACAAGTCTTTGAACTTTCTCACCCATTATCAAGACAGTTTCCCCAATTATCACCTGTAATACCATTAACTCACAAACATCCCACTCTCCCTACCTTTAATATCAGCAATTCACAGACACTTACCTTCCTTCCTCCCCCTTCCCGCCCCCCCGCATCCTCCTTCTGTTCTGCAATGTGATTTGTCCTTTTCATATTTGTTCATTTTTTTAAATTGTATCCTTTGGTATATATGGTTGTGACTACTTTCTTCCACTATTTGATCTGAGGAAGTGGGTCTGGCCCACGAAAGCTCATCATCTAATAAACCATCTTGTTAGTCTTTAAAGTGCTACATTGTCCTGCATTTTGCTTCAACTACCCCAGACTAACACGGCTACATTTCTATCACTATCCTTTTCTAGAATGGAATCCTCTTTGATTCAGTCCTGCTCATTCATTCTGATAGTAATGAATTAATACTAATACATCCATTTGAGGTTCTTATGGTGTTTTCATCCATCCTAGAGGTGGGTCAGTATTATTAGCCCCATTTTGCATACAGATAACATGACTTTCCTAGAGACTCTCAAAGTCAAACCCAGAACCTGAGCAATCCTGTACCCAGTCCTGTGCATTAGCCACAAACAATCCTTTCCCTGTTTGACCCTGCAATGTATCCTTTCTTCCCTTTTCATCTTCCAGGCCCAATCTCCGTCCACGTTTCCTTTTCTTCTTGTCTCTTAGCGCTCATATCTTTCTTCCTTCATTTTCCTATAGTACTCTTTCTGCATTGTCTCTTCTTCAATCCTTTCTGTCCCTGAATTCTCAGCCTCATTCTGCCTCCCTCAGATCATGACTAATCTTTGCTGTGCAGGTGTGTAATGTGCTATAGCTCAGGGTGAAGAATTAGCAGGTCCTCACTGCATGGCAGTGGCAAGCAGAAATTTCAGCAGAGGGAAGCTTTGGGTCACTATTCAGAATACCCTAAAACGGGCTGGATCAGGGGTCACTGACCTACAGAAAAATTATTCAGTACCGCATCTGGCCCCTGGGCTTTAGGTTCCCCACCCCTGCCTAAGAGGTAGCTTTTACTAATGGGAGAAGGAAACAAAGAGGAAACCTTGCTCCCTGCCTACATCCCTACTAATATGTGACATTTCAAGAGATATGAGTGACAACAGGAGAGAATGTGTGACTGTCACCTTCGATAAATGCCACTTGGGAAATAGAATATTGCTGCTTTGTGACTGAGTCCTTATAACTCACAATGTACATATCTCTTTCTGTCTGCTCTAGTCTATGATAGAAATGCAAAAGTTCACATTTGTTTCATGAAGCAGATGATGTGTTACCTAAATAGGCATGTAACATAGGTGAGGACTTTTCCAGACCTTGTGGCTGTGTCTAGACTGGCAAGTTTTTCCGCAAAATCATATGATTTTGCGGAAAAACTTGCCAGCTGTCTACACTGGCTGTTTGAATTTCCGCAAGAACATTGAAGATCTCATGTAAGATTGTCAGTGTTCTTGCGGATATACTGTGCTGCTTCCATTCGGGCAAAAGCCCTCTTGCGCAAATCATTTGCGCAAGAGGGCCAGTGTAAACAGCACAGCACTGTTTTCTGCAAAAAAGCCCCGATCGCGAAAATGGCGATCGGGGCTTTTTTGCGGAAAACCGCATCTAGATTGGCCACAGACGCTTTTCCACAAAAAGTGCTTTTGCGAAAAAGCATCCTGCCAATCTAGACGTGTTTTTCCGAAAATGCTTTTAACGGAAAACTTTTCCGTTAAAAGCATTTTCAGAAAATCATGCCAGTGTAGACGTAACCTGTGTGTGTTGTGTGTGTTTTTGTGGTTTAGGAACAGAAAGAATGGACTAGAAACAAGCACCAGTGGGTAATTTAGCTGACTAACTGCCCAAAGTGTGAAACATATGAACTCTATTTATCAGCCAAACTTTGCTTTCTGTTGCAACTCTAACTTATGTGTTTGCTCATTTTTAATTTCCCTTGATTAAAATTGCCTGCTATAAAATCTGTATTTCCATGCATATGGAAAATGATAAAGTGCTTACTGGTTCAGAAAACACTTCTCTGGCAACATTTTAATTGTAATTAATAAGGAAGAACTAGACTGATTTCTGCTGTAGGTACTGGCCCTGATCAACAGAAATGCTACAGGTACCATCCAAAATGATGGTGACTACTAGCCAAAAAATGAGAAATTATTTTATTTACTTAGGGCTACCATTGAGTGATTTTTTTAAGTGGGAATATATTGGAAATCTAGCCTTATAAGGGTGTCTTAGAAGATGCCAGTTTTAGAAATGATATAGCCAGTAGTAATACTAAGACTGATAGTCCATGGCCTTTCACTTGTTGTCATTCACTAAAAGTAAAAGAAGGTATGTCTACACTACCCCCCTAGTTCGAACTAGGGGGGGTAATGTAGTCATACGGAGTTGCAAATAAAGCCTGGGATTTGAATTTCCCGGGCTTCATTTGCATAAAGCCATCCGGCGCCATTTTTAAATGCCGGCTAGTTCGGACCCCGTGCCGTGCGGCTACACGCGGCACGGACTAGCTAGAGTTTGTGGCCTTTGGTTTGCTCAGAGGCTCATTAGCTTCCCTGGTAGGTGCCATTTGAATCCCAATGATAACATCCGTTTCAAGGTAATGCACAAAATTTGGATCAAACAGGGCAAGGGAGATTTCTTGCTTGGTTTATCTAGGTTGATTTAAGAGACATAAATGTGATTCCTCCCCATCCCCCTTTCTCTAATGAAGTCCGTATCCCTGCTCACATTTACAAAGTTGTGGACTTTAGGGAGAGGAAGAACAAAAATGAGAACATACAAAATAAAATTTCACAACATTATTTCAAAAATTTTAAGGATCTTGTATTTGAAGTCATCACACACAAGTCTGTTGGCTTCAGAAATGGCAACCTTTAAAAATAACATGAAATGGTTGTTTTAAAATGAACCAATGTAATAAAGTGCACTGAAGTCTGACACACAAATGGCTCAGTTAATGTGTGTTAAAACTAACATTTCTGGCTACTGTGGCTGATGTTTTTGCTACTAACATAACATTCAGCTGTTCCTATCCGATAAGGAAAGCAAGGGGTAAATGTGATTGAGCAGAACCCTGTGGAAAATAAATTGATTAATGACATTACGATTAGTCATACAGAAGACATTCAGACGAGTGACAGTGGCTTTCAGGAGCTAGTATAGCGCATGAAGTGGACAAGAGCTATTAGTTAAAACACTATGATGTACTACAGCTACTTTAGTTTGGTTTTACAGCTGTCTATTTTACATTGCTGAGAACCGTTTTTTAAAAAAGGAAAAAAATAGACTATTGCTTCCAAATATATAAAGACATTTGTCTATTTTTACAGCTGAAGTCATATTTTCCCTTGATTTACTAGCTACTATTTCTGACATTGTGAAATATTTTCAGCTATATCATGGTATATCACTAGCATAATTTCTAGTTTGATTTAAAGCCAGGTATGATCTAAAACAAAAGAATAAGACCTACATTTTCTAGGATGAATCCTAGATTAAATATTGACTGGAAGTTCTCTCTACTAACAATGCAATATTGGAAAAAAATAAACAAAAAACAAGCCTTATCTCTTAAATGTCTAATGGAATACAGTGCAATTACCCTGTTAGATCTTTGAAAAATTTGCTACTTCTGCTACTTCACTGAAAATCCTTTTAACTTCAAACGAGATTCTGAAAAACAGTTTTTAAATTAAAGGATGGCTTTTCATTCCAGAAACAAAATCAAATACAATCTGATTTTTATAGAACTAAAGGAAACAAGTCCATTTCTTTACATTATACTTATTTTTTTTCTTTGTTTCTACTATTTTTGCCCATCTTTGACTCTTTGGGTACATCTAGACTACAGGCTTTTGTCAACAGAGGGTTTGTCGGCAGATCGGATAAAGCTTCTGTCGACAAAGAGTGTCTATACTACATCCAGTTCTGTCAACAAAGCAAGTTGCTTAGTTGACATGAGAGTGTAGATGCAAAGGTCAGTGTAGATGCAATAACGCCTTCTGTCGACAAAAGGCATTGTTCCTCATAGAATGAGGTTTACTGCTGTCGACAAAACTGCCGAGTTATGTCGACAGAACTCAGCGGTATTGTAGACACAGGTATAGTTTTGTCGACAAAAATCCACTTTTGTTGACAAACCCCTGTAGTCTAGACACACCCCAAATCTGGATATAACTTTTGGCTCTAATCCTGCATCATTAAAGTTAATGGGAGCTGTTTGTTCACTTCAGTGTGTAGGATCAGTCCCAGTTTCCCTTCATGAGGAGTGACAGATAAGCAAATATTCTTTAATAGTTTAATATCACTATTTATTATGAGTAGTGTTGCAGTAGAATGTATGATTTCCAATCAAGGACCAAGACCAGATTGTGCTAGGGTCTATACAAACAAATCCCCTAGCCTAAAATATTAATAATCTAAGTAATGGGGCAGAGTCTCTGCTATTTTGAATTTTGTGTAATCTTTTATGCCAGTGTGAAGTGAGAGAAATAATGAGAATTCTCCACTTATCTATATTGATAGAAGGACTTCGTAGAGTCTTAAAGGACTGCATGGTGTTCAAGGCAGTGGAGATGGAGAAAACAGGAAACAATCAGCTGTCTACAAAAACCTTGAGATTTTTTTTTCTGATTTGATTGAATATTATACATGTATTCCTGGGGACCTTGAGGTTAAAGATAAAAAATAAAATGTAGAGGGTTTGACTTCATTTAAGTTCAGCAATCAACCATTATAAAGATTCCTAATTATTAAGCATTTGTTTGTTTTAAAAATACTTTTTCCATTGGGGAATGCATATGGATAACCCATTGACTTGTAAACCAACCCTACATGTAACCCCATGATCCCACTTATAACCCCACCAGATAAGGAACCTGCATATTCTGCACAATTACCATAATGTCTTTTGCACTAGGTGAAAACTATGCTTGAAAAGGGCTACGCTTGGCAAATAGATACTTGCCTTTTTGACTGGGGTATTATTTGTTTCTCTGTCAAACTGTATTCTGATCTCTTAATTAAGTTTACTAGCCAAAAGTGCAATTTAAGTGATCCAGATGACCTTTAAAGGGCCTGCAGCAGATGGTCGAAAGTCTATGTTCTGTGCAGTATTGTGGTGTTTTGTCTGTTAAATAAGTATCTAATTACTCCCAGTCTTATCTTAGTTCAGCACAGTGTCACTAAATTACTTACATGGCTGTAACTGAAGTAATCCTTTGCCAATCTGATAAGCTTTAGCTTGACTTTTTTGGGGGAAGTAAACTTGCAACTCATGATAATTTCCTTTGTGCAGGCAAGAGCATCTTTCAGTATTTTAGATGCAAGTGAACGCTTGTCTTCATGCAATCCCACGGAAGTCCGTGGAGGTCTGCTCAGGCTGAATCCACAAGAGAGCTCATTGAGGAATCAGGGTTATAGTATATATTCAAAATCCTCTGAGATTCAGTTAGCAGTTCTTCAGCAGTAGGATTAGAAGGAGTTGAAGAAACAGTATTCCCTACAAAGAAAGATTTTGGGATAGATTATGCTAGCTGCTACCTCATAAAGTAAATGGAATTCACTTGCTCTTCTATTTCTTATCTGCCAAATATAAATTGGACCAGATGATCGCTATATAGTATAACAGGTCTTCAGTCTAACAGCAATATTAATTGACAACGTTTTCCCTCTGGTTCATTCCTTCTCTGATTTCACATCACTTGTACCACTTTGGAAGTGACCAACAAGATATTTTAACAATTTAATCTCCAATCGAGTTAATGAAAGAACCATTCGATGTTATTCAAAGACAATATGTGACATTACATGATCATACCTTCCTATCATGGACACTTCGCACAAAAATCGGCAATTGCTTAACCCCCATATGTTCAGTTGCTTACAACACAGCCCCTTAATAATGTGTCATCACAACTTTTTCATAGGGTGATATTCATAAACTCCTCTTCCTCAGCACCTGATTGCTGGGAACAAAGGCTTTCTAGGCACTTGTACTACATCCTAAGGCTACATCTACACTGCAGGCTTCTTGCACAAGAAACCTTTTGTGCAAGAGTTTTTGCACAAAAGCTGCTTGTGCAGGACAGCGTCCACACTATTGGATGGTCTCCCGCATATATAAGCTACTCAGAACCAGTTCTAACCAGGCTAGAGGTCATCAGTTGCTTTTGAGTACTGTTGCCAGAGCCCTGCAGAGACGCTTGCTTAAAGGGACCTCCCCAGACAGCTGCTTCTCTGTTTCTGCCTTCTGCTTGTTAGTCTCTTTGACAAAGCAAAGCTTCAGAAGTGCCTGCTGTGTTTGCACTTTGCTTTTTGGACATAGCCGTCCACTATTCTGCCCTGTGCTATGGAGCCGGAGCTGCCCCTGAGCATGCGACGGACCCCCCAGGGCCAGGCTGCACTCCTTGCAGGCTGCACTCCTTCCTGATGGAGGTGGACCCCAAGAGATTCCTCCTCAGTCTCTATCTGGCTGCACCCAAGATGGCCAGAGGACCATGCAGCTCGCTGCCTCCAGACACACACACCACGGCCAGGCAGTCAAGGGAAGTGTCCAGCCACAGTGGATCCCTTCATGGGCAGCAGAGGAGCTGTGAGCAGCCTGGCCCTCCTTGGGGTCTGCACACACAACTGTGGCATGCTGCGCTATCAAGTAGAAGTGGCTGCTATCTCTCACATGCAGGCATTCCCGTGTACTGTACTCCAGAGCATGTGGGGGGGGGGGGTGCCTGCACCCTTGCAGCTAGCTTACTTGCACTTGGCTGAGCCCCGCCCTCCCCATGGGGACGGGACTCATGTGGCCAGGCATGAGGCTGGCAGCAGGCTTCCAGGCATGTAGAGGGGCTGGTTGCTGTGGCCACTTGCCACACCCTCTCACTGTACGTGGTTGCATATGCCCAGAATGCAGCAGCATGGGCTGACCTAGCAGCCCACACGACAGTGTGCCCCTCGCCCCCTGTGCAGCCACCTCCCTCACTGTGTGTGTGTGTGTGTGTGTATGCCAACATACCTGAGGATCCCTGCTAAGCCTCCTCAAAGGCCTGGGAGACATTCAGGCTGGCAAGGCCTGGCTCCTGGGACAGGGTGACAGTCCCACTGTCCTGGTCATTGTTGTCCTCATTGTCCTCCTCCTCCATCAGTGGCTGGACCTGCCTCACTATCTCCTCCAGCTCGGGGACAGGCTCCGGGCACTGGAGAATGGGCAGCTCCAGCCCAGAGTCAACGATAATGGAGGGGGATGAGGGTTCGCTCCCCTCCCCAAGGATGTGGTAGAGCTCTTGGTAGTGGAGGTAGGTTTGGGGTCCTGTCCTGAGTGTCCCCTCCACTCCCTGGCCTTAACGTACCCCTGACAGAGCTCCTTCAACTTAGCCCCGAACTTGCTCCGTGGCCCGGGCAGAGTGACCTCGCTCTGCCAGGGATATAGTCATGTAGGAGTAGATCTCTGCCTTCCTCCTCTTGGCTGACAGTCCTGCAGGGATGATTCCTCACCCCACAACTCAAAGAGGGTTTTGATGTCTAGCCTGCTCCAGGTGGGGGCACATCTCATGGTCCCCCTCTGGAGTCCTGTGACCCCAGTGGCTGGTCCCTGGAAGGGCCAGGAGGGTCTTGGGGAGCTTGGCAGGAGGCCATTTGTGGCTGCAGCAGAGCAGTGTGCTGAAGGCACCCGCTACCTGCAAACTTGCAGCTACAGTGCTTGTGCAGGGTGCCTGCGGCTTTAAAAGGTGCCAGCAGACAGGAAAAACAGAGTTCTGATTGAGTTAGCCGGAGTGACCCAGCGGCCACCATTTTTTTTTGCCTGGATGCCAATTCTTGTGCAAAAACCCCTCTGGAGCATCCACACTTGTCTTTTTGCGCAATAGCTGTAGCACAAAAAGAGTTATGCCTAGTAAAAGGAGGTTTAGCTACAGCGGCAAAATCCCTCTTTTCTGCCGTTTTACTGCTGATGGACTTGTGCAAAAGTGCATTTAAAGTGTGGATGCTCTGCAGGTTTTTGCGCAAAAATGGCCCTTTTTTGGGCAAAAACCTTGCAGTGTAGATGTAGCCTTAGGGTACATCTACACAATAGGCAGTTACTTTGAAATAATGTCAAAATAGTGTCAAGCTGGAGGACTTTGACTTCCATAACTTCATTGTACGAGGAATAAGGGAAGTCGGGGGAAGAGTGTACTATTTTGAAATAAGTGGTGGGTAGATGCTCCCAATTTCGGAATAAGCTATTTTGAAATAGCTCAATTTGTGTCGCTTATTTCAAATTAAGCCCTGCTGTGTAGATGCACCCTAACATGAGATCCTAGCCACTGTCTTTAGCCTATACCATAAACTCAGCTGGTCTGAAAAAATGGGTTGATTTGATCAGCAATCTCCAAGAAGCATGATGGGAGATGTACTTTGGTCAAACACAAGGGCAAATGCAAAGTACTCCACTGAGGAAGGACACACACAAAATTGCACACATATAAAATAAGAAATGACTGCCTAGAATTCAATAGCATTGGCCATTGATGTCCAGTAGAGTGGAGACATATTTTGGCATGAATGTGTGATAAAAGGACTACACCATTTATCTGCTAACCTATCTCATTAATACTAAAGGAAGAATTTTGATCAGTCTTTATTGTAAATGGCATGGCTTTGGGACAAGAAAGTGTTATTACAATCTAGCTGCTAGAGTTATTGGATGATGACTTGTAAAAACTCTTTTTGTGGTCTATATATTACATTTGCCTAAATACAAAATTAGTATTATTTATCACCCTCCAGGCACATTGCTGTAATTTCAATTATACTGGGTACAAGATCCAAATACATAGTACAAGCTTTTGATTATTTAGCTAATTTTATTCCCTGTGAACCAGGCATTATTTTTCTTACTCCCTTCATAAAACCAAATTCCTTAAGTAGTTTCCTAGCAGGAAGCAAAAGGATCCTTTCTAGTATAAAATAGCTGGCAGTTTATTGTACTTGCACTGCAGATGTAGACAGAAGCTGAAATGGTTTGGAGGAGATAAAACCAAAGATTCCCTACTGTTGCTGCACAACCCAGAGGCGCACTGGAGCCGTGCACCAGAATGCAAGGCAGCTGTGCGGAGCAATGATGAATGAGCCAGGCGACAGTGATGCTTCCAGGGGACTGTCAGTTTTAACAAATAGAGTGGGCAGGGGGGATATGTCAATAGTGGATTATGACATACAGTGCTGGATTGTGTATGGCTGTGGGCACGGACCTGGCACACAAGCAGAACAGAGCATGTCAGCTGCTAGCGACCGCTGGAACTGAAGACCCAACTCTGAAAGGGAAAGGCTCTCTGGCCCCGTCCTCGCACTGCAGTACTGAGCGGAGGGGGTCATCTACGGTTGGGCACCCATATTGCACCTTCCTCTGAGGGAAGCGTGCACTCTTTGTCTGTCAAGCAGCCCCAGGAGACGTTTGCACAGCTGAGGTAATGCCTCCTTGAGCTCCCATTGGGATGGAGCAGCTGCTATAAATGTTGGGGTGTGTAAAAAATGAATAGGTCTGAAATGGCTCTATATTAGTGGGAAAGGGGTCTAGCCAGAAAAGGCATCGCCGTTGCCCTTCAAACATGTTTTTCCCCTTGGTCCTGCAGCCTTGGAAAATAGATAAGCATGCAGCTTGACTTGATTGTGTCTTTCGCTTATCGTCATTGGCTCTGCATAACACATCTTCAGAGTTGAAATCCCTTGTAATCTCTGTGACCTGTTAGTTTGAAGCATAGGAAGCGTCGATTCAATTAGAAATTCCGTAAATAGTAATTGGGGAGGGGTATAATTGTATTTGCCTATTAATATTCATTTTATGGGAGTTAACATTACTAACTAAGGGTATGTCTACACTACCACCCTAGTTCGAACTAGGGTGGTAATATAGGCATACCGCACTTGCAAATGAAGCCCGGGATTTGAATTTCCCGGGCTTCATTTGCATAAGCTGGCCGGCGCCATTTTTAAATGCCGGCTTGTTCGAACCCCGTGCCGCACGGCTACACGCGGCATGGGCTAGATAGTTCGAACTAGCAAGCCATTCCGCACTATCTGTACGCACGTTCCATGAGGCGTACAGATAGTGCAGAATGGCTTGCTAGTTCAAACTATCTAGCCCGTGCCGCGTGTAGCCGCGTGGCACGGGGTTCGAACAAACCGGCATTTAAAAATGGCGCCGGCCGGCTTATGCAAATGAAGCCCGGGAAATTCAAATCCCGGGCTTTATTTGAAAGTGCGGTATGCCTACATTACCCCGCTAGTTCGAACTAGTGGGGTAGTGTAGACATACCCTAAAGCTTTAGGAAAAGTTGTGATAGACACGTAAATTAACATACTAAAAAAGATAAAAGGGTGTGATTGTCACCAGGTTGTTGCCACTCCAACATTGTGTTAATGTCGGTGGTAAACATGCGTAGTTAATAAAGCTGTCCCTTTTACCCCATCCACTCCTGGGTTTCCTGTTTCTTCTCTAACAATAACCCCCAGCGCTGGACTGTCCATTAGCACCACAATTTTTTGTTGCATATTTGAGGCAAATTACTCCATTGAGTGGCTCTTACAAAATTCCATTGAAATCAATGAGTCTAGTGACATGGGTCACTACTTAGCTGCAATGATGCGAAATAAAACTCCATTGCCAACCAATTAATACATCCTTCACCTGTTGGGATGGGAAAGGAGACACCCTTCTTGGCCATTGTGGAGAGATCTACACTCAAAATTTCCCTGACTCAGAATCTCTGTTCCCTCTTCTTCTTGAAGCAGGAAACCTTACACTTCACTTCCTATAAATTACAGGTTTGAGCTTAATCATGTGCCCTGCAACTCTAACTCCCTGTTTTGAAGGGCTCTAGGATGCAACAGGCTGTCAGATGGGTTTGTGTCTCCATCCCCCACCCGTTACTGTCTCCTTATTCCTGTACTATGAGAGGGGGAGAATGGAAGTCCCTGATTCACCTCCTCCATGCCACGCGGCATTCTAAATACTTGTATCATGATCCCTTTGGTAACTGTCCTCTGTGAAATAATCAATTGCAATCGGAGAGATTTTCCGTGCCTGTAATTGATCGATTTGGGTCTGTCCTTTCCCCATCAGTTATGGTTTCTGCCTCCCTCCCTCCCTATTTTTTGCATTATTTCAAAAGCTGACATATCAATACAGACATCTGATTATTTCTTTTGTATTTTCCAATACTGGGGTTCTCAAACTTCATTACATTGTGACTCCCCTTCTGACAAAAAAAATTATTACACAATCCCAGGAAGAGGGAAACCGGAGTCTGAGCCTGCCCAAGTCCTGCCTTCCCCCCTACCCATGGCAGAGGGGCAAAGGCTGAGGTCCACCACTGTGGGCAAAGGTGAGGGGGCAAAATCAAATCCCCAGGGCTTCAGCCCAAGGCAGAGATCCTGTAACTTGGACTCCAATGCCAGTGGCTGAATCCCTTGGGTTGTAGGATTCAAATTTCAGCTTCAGCCCCAGATCTTAGCCCGCCTTGGTGACCCTATTAAAATGCAGTTGGCACCCAAGATTGAGAATCGTTGGTCTAATATATAGATAGTTGCCCAGCTTGAGGTAAAGCAAATATATAATTTAATTTTCCATTTAGAAACGCCAAAACTAGGTGTTTTAAATGGGTGTTATAGTGAAACTGCACCAGCCCTGGTAATGTTACATGTTTGCCATAGAGCAACATAACAAGTCAATTTAGGTTCTAATTTTAGTAAATAGTGAATGCTGAAAAAGTATTCACATTTCACAGCTGCAAACTAACCTGCCTTTGGATGTGCCTCCAGGAATTAACAAAATGTTTATGCATGAGTTTAAGTACTTAATAGCAACTGCAGGAGTTCTCTTTTTAACTTTTAAGCCAAAACTTCATTGCAAAGAAGTATAATTTATGGGCAGGCATTCTTGTTCTGAGCAAATTCCCAAACCATGCAAGCAGCAAGATTTAAAACTAAGCAACATTTCCTCAGGTGATAATTTTAGGGAATGCATAATGGAAGACCCACAGCATTATGCTTATAAATGCTTGCGCTCTTAATTTTGCCTAGTTGTCTCATTATAGCTAAATGATGGCTCACACCAAAAACTTCTCAGAATATTTGTGGGAAGGAGACTAAAAACTTGAAAATTATTCTGAATTTACCAGTGTAGGGTCCCACTGCTCTATACAGCTTAACGTAAGATGGGCAAACAGCGGATAGTACAGGCAGTCCCCGGGTTACGTACAAGATAGGGACTGTAGGTTTGTTCTTAAGTTGAATTTGTATGTAAGTCGGAACTGGTACATATTGTAGGGGAAACTCTAGCCAAACATTTCTCCAGAGCTCAGTTTTATTCTCCCACACCTCACTTCCCTCAGTCCTTTATTCTCAAGCTGAGGTGTCTGCTGAGAAAAGCCGCTCCGCATCTCCCTGGTCTGCTGCGTGGGGGCACTAGCTTCGCGTCTCCCTGGTCTGCTGGGGGGAAGCAGCTAAAGCGGGGTTGCCTCACCCCGTTTGTAAGTAGGGATCTGATGTAAGTCGGATTCACTTAACCCGGGGACTGCCTGTATGTGCCTCATCCAACTTCTGCTGAAATCCAAAGAGTCTTTTCCATTCATTTTAGTGGGAGTTGGTTCAGATCTGAAAGGACAAAACCTGGCCCCTTTGACTTAGTGACACAACTCCTGCCCATGAACACCCCTTAATGAATCTGGCAGTTAACTTAGCTACATGCAAGAAACAAAATTATCACCTGAGGACTGGTTTCTTCCAGTGGGTCATGGTCTGGTCCCTGTGATTTCAGCTGCAATTTTTTTCTGCCCTGGTGAGGATTTTTGCACAAGTCATCCCATTTCTTTGCTTTTATCTTCTTCTACCCCTTCCCACCATTACCCTGCCCTCTCCCCAAATGGCACTCCATCCCCAGGGAAATGGCCTTGATGTTACCAGGACGGCCTCGTGTGGGGCAGCAGCAGTGGTCAGGATGCCCTACACTCCCCACAATGGCAGACGCCAAGGGGAAATGGAGCGCACACAATGGACACGCTTGCTACTCTTTCCTGTGGTTCCTGCCACTACAGCGAGTATGAGGGAGCCCAAGTACTGCTTCTGCACCACACCAGGCCCCCTAGTAATCCCCTAAACTGCATCCTTGGGGATGGGGTACCATGGGGGGAGAGGGATGGTCAGAAGGGACGGGGCTTTTGGAATGGTAACGGACAGCCCCCCACCCCATCCCATTCCACCCCTCCCCCACTGCGGCAGGATTCCTAGGTCAGATTGTGCAATTTCTCTGGCCCGAGATGGCCCACGGGCTGGAAGTTTAAGACTCTTGCACCAAATGGTGATCTCAATGGTCCCTTCTGGCCTTGGAATTGATGAAATCTATGAAATTCTGTGCACTGCTATTCTGTTATACCTAAAGCGAGACCTGAGTAGGAACATGGCAATTCAAGCTAGCCTTTGAAATATTAAGCAAGAAACAACAACCACGCTACCAAAGGGCCCCTACTTAATTGCACAGCTTGGGTATGTCTACACTGGCAGCCTTATTCGAACTAGGGCAAATGTAGGCATTCGGAACTGCAAATCAAGCCCGGGATTTAAATATCCCACGCTTGATTTGCATCTTCCCGGCCGGGCGCCATTTTTGAAATTTACAAGCCCGAAGTAACTGCCCACGTCTACATGTGGCAGTGAAATGGGCATTCGAAACAAAGCCCTATTTTGATCTACCTGCTATTCCTCCTGCAATGAGGTTTAACAGGTAGTTCGAACTAGGGCTTTATTTTGAACGCCTATTTCACTGCCGCGTGTAGACACGGGCAGTTACTTTGGGCTTGTAAATTTAAAAAATGGTGCCCGGCTGGGAAGATGCAAATCAAACGTGGGATATTTAAATCCTGGGCTTGATTTGCAATTCCGAACGTCTACATTTGCAGCCCTAGTTCGAATTAAGCTGCAAGTGTAGACATACCCTTTTAGTCCTTCTCCCATTTAGGTATTTCTCATCTAGTGAATGAAGATGTAATATTTGGGGGGAAATCATAGCCCAGTTGAGACAAGATCCACTTGCTAGAAGCTAAATAAATCAAATACACGTAATCTGAGTCATGTAGTTCTTATCTGACATTAGAATCATATTGCCCTCTCCCTTGATGGGCCAGGGTATTGCTTCCTTGTATTAATGCAGTCTCTTTTGATCTCTGTGTATGGGACTGACTTCCAGGAACAAGAGGAGGAGCGATGCACTTCCTCCATCTCCTTGGTACCCTCAAACATGCCTGTGCAAGTATCTGACTCTAAAAGCAGGAGAGTAAGGGGTGGGGAGAATTGAGTCATTGGATAGGCATAGAGGAATAATAAGATGCTTGCTCTTGGAGGGTAGTAAAGCTTGAGTATCCTTGTGCATGGCTTGGGAGTGAACAAAAGCAATTTTTATTGAGCCAGCCAGATTTCTACGTAAGGACTCCAGCTGTTTTGCTGCTCTTCAGCACACACACTACTGTATAGTGCCTTATACTATGCAACTATATTTCATAACACTTCAGCTCAAACCTACTCCAAGTACAGTCAGATCCAAAGTCTATTTAATTCAATGGAAACATTCCCACTGATTTTGGTGGGTTTTGGATGAGGTCTTTAGGAGCGATCTTTGCCTTAGTCCTCCTGTCTTTCTAAAGCAAATGAACCAAAGTTAATCACAAAGAGAGACAGTATTATCTTTCCAAACAGTAATAATCTGAGTTGTTACTATAGACATAAATATCAATCACTATGGTCATCAACATGCAGGTTAGCAGTACGTAAGAGAACAAGCATAATAAAAGAAACCCCAAGGATAATGCATCACAACATATACTTGTTAATTTATGTTGACAGTTGTTTCATTTGAATCATTTCTGGTAATACTTATAATATTAATTGTACTGAAGTGTATTTTGTTAAAGAATAAGTCTCAGTAATGAGAGACCACACAGCAGCTTTTTGCTACTTAATGAAGTGAAAGGTGCATGGTAAATGAATTTTTCCCTTGCTTCTGCAATCTATCACATAGATGTTACTATATACACACATGCTCACACACTTGTCCAAAGCTAAAACAAAAGACAGAACTATGTAGCACTTTAAAGACTAACAAGATGGTTTCTTTAAAGTGCTACATAGTTCTGTCTTTTATTTCAGCTGCACCAGACTAACACGGCTGCATCTCTATCACTATTGTCCAAAGCTAAAATGTCTTATCATTTATGATGTTTGGATGGAAGGGTTAGACGTGTCCAAACGTGTTTCAGGGAACTGCCAGTGATGATTGATTGTTTTGGGGTATGGAGTGCAAGTAAGGTGATGATTGTTTTCATAGAGTTGTGGGAATGTGTTTAAAATACTTAAATAACATTTTGAAAACTCCAGTGTGTTCCTGAGCATTTAAATAGGTTACCATGCTCATAATGAAATTTCTATAGTGGGTGAAATAATACAGCATATTCTTGGCACAATGTTTATTTTCTAAACAATTTAAGACATCATTGCCTTTATGTGTGTCACTTTGTGACTTGAGACTCGTTTATCTGAAACGTGAATATTCTTTGTATTTTTGTGCAAGTGTGTGTGTGTGTGTGTGTGTGTGCGTGTTTATGAACACATGCATGCACGCATGCACTACAAGATTTACCTGAAATGAAATGAAAATGTACATGCTTTATTTAAATCATTGCTCTGGGGTAGGATTGGGGATGAGGGATTCAGTATACAGAAGGTTCTGGCAGAGAGGACAACCCCAGCCCACTCCCACTGTAGCAGCTTGGGGCCAGGAGAGAAGTGTCTCTCTAAGGCTGCTGCAGCTCCAGCAGGCACCACAGAGAGATGGGTGTGTGTTCCCTAGCGAGAGCCGGTCCAAGATCATCTGTCCCTGAGCTCCCCAGACAGAGTGAGGAAAGAAGCAAACTGTGCACTTCCCCCTATCTCTCTCACAATGGGGAACAGCCAGCAATGGCCCTGTTCAAATCAGGGGAAGAGGGTAAGTGGAGAGAGTTTCAGAGCCACTGCTGTCCCTAAATGATGGGGGTGGGGAAAAGGCTCTGGTCTGGCCAATCCTGGACTGGGGGGACTACCCGCAGGAAGTCCCTTGCACCTGCTTGGTGATTGTGTCTCTTTTCTGAATGGCTTTCTGAGATGCAATCTCATTCCAAGCACTTTCCATTTTCTTGGCAGAACTAAACCCTTACCTTGCTTTACGTTATGGTAAGAGGAAGCCATATACCCAATTTGACAGTCCTAGCTCTTATCATTTAGGTGTTCTTGAACAGACAAACTCTCTCAAATATATAGTAGAAACATACACATGTGTGTATCTATGGGTACGTCTAGACTACCGCGTTTTGTCGACAGAAGTTTTGTCGACAGATACTGTCGACAAAACTTCCGTCGACAATTTGCGTCCAGACACATGGAGTTCTGTCGACAAAGCAAGCCGCTTTGTCGACAGAACTCCATAGTCTGGACGCAGTGTTACAGGCAATAACACCTTCTGTCGACAGAGTTCTGTCGACAGAAGGTGTTATGCCTCGTAAAATGAGGTATACCAGTGTCGACAAAACCGCGGAGTTCTGTCGACGTTATGTCGACAGAACTCCGCGGTAGTGTAGACGCTGGTATAGTTTTGTCGACAAAAGTCCACTTTTGTCGACAAAACTAGGTAGTCTAGACACACCCTATGTGTGTGTATATATCTATGTGCATATGTATATAAAAATATATATATCATAGAATCATAGAGTTGGAAGATACCTCAGGAGGTCATCAAGTCCAGCCCCCTGCCCAAGGCAGGACCAATCCCAACTAAATCAACCCAGCCAGGGCTTTGTCAAGTCAAGACTTGAAAACCTCTAGGCTACGTCTACACTGGCCCCTTTTCCGAAAGGGGCATGCTAATTTTCCAGGTCGTAATAGGGAAATCCGCGGGGGATTTAAATATCCCCCGCGGCATTTAAATAAAAATGTCCGCCGCTTTTTTTCCGGCTTGTAGAAAAGCCGGAAAAGAGCGTCTACACTGGCCCCGATCCTCCGGAAAAAAGCCCTTTTCCGGAGGATCTCTTATTCCTACTTCAAAGTAGGATCTCTTATTCTACAAGCCAGAAAAAAGCGGCGGACATTTTTATTTAAATGCCGCGGGGGATATTTAAATCCCCCACGGATTTCCCTATTAAGACCTGTGAAATTAGCATGCCCCTTTCAGAAAAGGGGCCAGTGTAGACGAGCCCCTAGGGATGGAGATTCCACCACCTCTTTGGTAACCCATTCCAGTGCTTCACCACCCTCCTAGTCAAATAGTTTTTCCTAATATCCAACCTAGACCTCTCCCACTGTAACTTGAGACCATTGCTCCTTGTTCTGCCATCCGCCACTACCATGAACAGTCTTTCTCCATCCTCTTTAGAACCTCCCTTCAGGAAGTTGAAGGCTGCTATCAAATCCCCTCCCCCCCCTTACTCTTCTCTTCTGCAAACTAAACAAACCCAAATCCCCCAGTCTCTCCTCATAGGTTATGCGCTCCAGCCCCCTAATCGTTTTGGTCACCCTCCACTGGACCCTCTCCAATGCATCCACATCCTTTTTATAGTGGGGGGCCCAGAACAAGACACAATACTCCAGATGTGGCCTCACCTCACAGTTGTGGTGGTTAATAACATTTGAGGAGAAAAAGATTTTGACTGGTGTGGTTTTAACTGAGAAAGTAGAACGGTGAAAATGTAAAATAAAAACTCTGATCATACAGTGGCCATGCTGAAACAAACAATAAAAGGCATTATGGGATCTGTTGTTTTGAGTAATATGGAGCTAGTGTGCACAAAAAAAGGAGCAAGTGACAATTTGAGTAGATAAAGATGTGTACCATACAACAAACATGGAATTTGCTTTCTCCCCAGTGTTTAGAGCAATCAGGATGTGGGAACATCCCATTGGGCTAGAGTGTCATCAAATATTAGCCAGGAGAGAGTGATGGTCCTCAGAGCTGTTCTTCAGCATATCCAGCTGTCAGAGGTGTGACGAATTTTTTCAAAACATGGCCTGTGTGTAACTGATGCAGACAACTGCCTGAGTTTGCAAAGAGTCTCAAAAATTAGATCTGCTATAGGAACTGCCTCATTCATTTCAGTGAGTTCTAAATCAGATGATGATTCTTTAAATATTGAACTTGTTAACTCCTTCATTGTAAGAAGGGAGTTGAAGTATCATGTTATAAAGATCTATACCAATATTTTCTCACAGTGGGAATGTAACAGGCCACAAAAGATGGGCCAGAGGACATGGAAGATATATAAATTATGCCTTTAATAAAGAATAGTGTAGTTTTAATGGAAAGCATGACTGGTTACATTTTCTGGAAAGCAGAGATGTTTGTCTTGTAGGCATTGGGGAAACACTAGCATGACCTATCCACCACTGCACTAGCTGTCTGCAGGATTGGTGTTGCAAAAGCAAAAGGGATGTGCAGACCACAGTGAAAAGGAAGAAATGGATACCCAGAAGTGCCATCTGTTTCTATTTCCAGTATGGTAGGGAAACATGCATGAAATGAATAATGTAAAGCTTCCCCGAGTATCTTTAGAAATGTCTGCTCTCTGTGGTGAGATCTCTGCGTATTCTGTTTGGAGTATCTCTGTTTATAGCAGTTCTTGCAGATTGTCTAGATTGTGAAGATTGTTTGGTGAAACTGGTCACTCTGCATCCTTACACTGGTCATTATGCTCTTTCAATTATTGCTTCCATTGTTTCTTTGCATTACACGTGGTATTTTTTTATATAAAGCGGTTACCATCAACAACTCCCTAACCGGACAAGGAGCTGTTGTGCTTCATTAGCCACCACACACTCATGCCAGGAAACAGGCTGGCTTCACACATTTTAATTGGGGGGTTGAGGCATTGCTACATACCCATCTTTAATGTAGACTAAGGAAGAACTTTTCTTGGTATCCTGCCTGATATGAGGCTGGAGACACAAGAATGAAACATTAGGGGATAGAAGACAGATGGAGACAGAGGAAATTTTGAATGCAAAAGGTCAGTTTCAGATTGTTAGGCATCTGACTGAAAGGCTCATTCCCCACTACCGTGGTATTCGGACAGCAGATGGCACAGTGTTAGCAGCACAGGAAGACATCAAGAACCATGGGATAGTATATTTCAGAGATCATCAAGGGGCATGATAGACCGTACAGAGTGTGAGGTAATCATCAGCACAGCCATAATATAACCTTCACCTTTTTTTGGCAGAGATTGAAACTGCAGTAAACAAGCTCAAACTGCACTTGGTACAATGTTACAGATGAATTCATAAAAAGAGGCTGGCAACTGCTCACTTAGTGTCCTTCATAAAATCTGTCAACAGGCAATAGGAAATGGGCTCGTCAAAGTACCATTGCAAATCAATCTACATCATGCTACACCTCTTCTTCTCTCCCCCAAAACAACAACACCTATAGGAAATTGCTTGCAGAGCAGGCAAGATGGGGGCCAGAGTAGATTGAAAGAGTAATTGGGAGAGGAGAAAAAAATGACATTTTCATCTTGAGACTTGAGCAGGAGTGAGATAATTCAATCAGCTGCTCTGTGAACTTTGTGATTGCAAAAAAAAAAAAAAATTGGGATTGTTGTATGCAAATTCAAGTGACTTGTTGTGGTTTGCATATCTGACTCAATCAATTGAATTATGTCAGAACTTGTATGGGGAAAAACAACCAGTACTGTACATAGAATAAAAAATATACTATTGTGGGCCTGGGTTTGAGGAAAAATCTCTCAGTAGAGTTAGATTTCTCTTCTCCTGCTATGTTTTAAAATGTCAGGGCCAGATTCTCTGCTGGTATAAATTGACCTAGCTGTGTTGACATCAATGGCTCTGTACTGATTTACATCAGCTGTGGATCTGGTCATTACTTATTCAGAGGTTTTACTATGATACCACTTATAAAGAGCATATGTATAACTAATTATACGTCACTTATGTTTTCTGAGAAAATGTCACATTACCTGTCTAGAAATCATTGTCAATAAGGTGCTGAGTGCTGAAACTAGACATTTTATCGTCTAGATCAGCATAGCGCTATAACAGGAAATGGAAGTTAATTTACATTCATGGAAGTTAGGTCCATCCATGGGCATTGGGTGTGTAAGGCAGGGGAAGGCTTTGCCTTCCCAAACCACCAGGCATAGTCCCATCCACACTCCACCCCCAGAATGCCTGCTGTAGGTGTTTTGGGAGCAGAGTGTTGCTTCCCTGTTGCCCACCCTCCCCCTGCTGGAGAGGCTGAGTGGCATGGCACAGCCTCCTCCCTCCCCCAGTGCTCTGGGGCTGTGGGGAGGTTGGGGAGAGCTGAACAGCATGCCCTCCGCCCTCTTCCCTCCTCCGGTGCTCCAGAGCTGGGGAAGCTGGGGCTGCATTGCAAAGCACAGCACTCCCTGCCTCCTCCTCCCCTGAGGCTGGGCTGGACTGGGCTCAGCCAAGGCGTTAGGTGCAGTGAGCCTTCTTCCAGTGCAGGGGAGGCTACAGTAAGCGCCTATTCCCCTCCCCTCCTTTCCCTATGGCTATGTCTAGACTGCAGGCTTCTTTCGAAAGAGGCTCTTTCGAAAGCATCTTTCGAAAGAGGCTCTTTCGAAAGATCGCGTCTAGACTGCAGGCGGATCTTTCGAAAGAGCAATCCGCTTTTTCGAAAGAGAGCACCCAGCGAGTCTGGATGCTCTCTTTCGAGGAAGCCCCTATTTACATTGAAGAACGTCTTCTTTCGAAAGAGGAACTTTCGAAAGAAGGCGTTCTTCCTCGTGAAACGAGGTTTACCGCCATCGAAAGAAAAGCCGTGTTTCGAAAGAGTCTGGACGCAGGGGAAGTTTTTTCGGGAAAAGGCTACTTTTCCCGAAAAAACCCCTGAGTCTGGACACAGCCTATGGTTGGAAGGGGAAATCATGTGTGTGTGGCATGGCACCCCGCCTCCCAAGGTTAGTGCCTAGCAGAAGGGGCGAGGCTGGAGGTGGGACTGGGACCTTGCCTCCCCCAGCCCTGCATTCACCAACTACCCCAGTAGTCCATCAGTACTTATTAGTCAGGATGGGTAGGAATGGTGTTGCTAGCCTCTGTTTGTCAGAGGCTGGAAATGGATGACAAAAGAGAAATCACTTGATGATTTCCTGTTCTGTTCATTTCCTCTGGAGCATCTGGCATTGGTCACTGTCAGCAGACAGGACACTGGGCTAGATGGACCTTTGGTCTGACCCAGTGTGGCCGTTCTTATGTGCTGAAACTAAACTTAGCTGTGGAAAAAGGCAGTGCAAGGAACAAATGCCTAAAGACACTCAGCTATGTTTACATAACCTGAAAAATAAGCGGCGGAACGGCATTGCACAAGAGGGTTTTTGTTGCGCAAGAAGGGGCAGTGTAAACAGCTCCTTCTGGTGCAAAAGCCTCTTCTGCAAAAATGGTGACTCATTAGGTATGCAAATGAGGCTCAGTGATAGTCCATGCTTAGCCTCATTTGCATATTTCTTGCACAAGAAGCCACGAGTGTAGACATAGCCCTCAAGTTCTGGTAGTTTTGTTTGTTTGTTTTTCCATGATTTGTGTGATTCCTGCAAAGGTGAGGGACATTGGCTGTAGCAGGACATAAGGCCCAGAAATGCTTGGAGAATGTTTGAATGTGTAGTATAGCTCTGCTTTTAGCCATGGAACCACTTCAATCGCAATTTAAAACTATAGTCTCCTGGAAGGATGACTCACACTGCCCTTCTCTAGAGCATTAATCAGCTGAATCTTTCCCTGTGGAACAGGGGGTCTTTTGGAACCAAAAGGTACAAATTGCTCATCTCTTCAGGGAAGAACTGAGCCCACTTCCTTCATCTTTAAGATTTTTGTGGCTTTTACAGAATAAGAGCTAGTGAAAACTTGTTTGGTTTAAACACACACACACACACACACACACACACACACACAAGGACTCATGTACAAAATCAGATTTTTACGTCTTGGCCCCAAATCTATAATATATTTTGAAGAGTTGATTTGTTTGTGCAAAATAGTCATACTTCGGAATTACCTACAGATACCACATTTTGTATAAACAATCCTGCCACTTAAATTAGCTGAATGCACTACTTTTTTCACAGGCATATATTGGGTGGAAAAGTTTAAAGAATTATTTTTGTTTTTATCTGAAAAAAGTCATGACTATTATGATTAGAGTTCTTAAAAATATTTGCTCACAAAATTAAAAATGAGTCACCTATTCAACTGTCATTTTAGTGCAAAGAAAATTTTTACGATTACAAATCACAAAATAATTTGAAATAGTTATGGAATGAGTAAGGGAGCTTTACCAGTTTCTGATTTAAATGAGCTCTGTATGATATTTATTCAATAAAATGAATAGTTTGATACAAATTTAAATTTAAAACTGTTCTTTTACTTCCCTTTTGCAAGCACATTATTAAAAAAAGTCTGTTACATATAATTAATTTCCTGAACTTTCCTATAAGTGTAAATGACTTTGCTCAGTCAACAACGGGCCTCACTTGCTAGTGTTTGATATTAATCAAGCCTGAATGGGCTGTCTTTATTTTTGTACAGTCAAACCAGGCAGGCAAAATCATTCCTTTCGACATCTTAATGTTGACTTCAGATTTGTGGAAAAACACAACGCAACACATGTGGCACTGCAACACTGCTGTCATTGATTAAATAAAATAGAACATATTGGAAGTCTTTACTGTATGTATCCTGTCCTCTGAGGCATAACATTTACATGTTTGGCTCTGGTGGTGGATCATTCATTTTCCAGCATTTTTTTTTCTTAATGCTCTTTAAAAATATACATAACTAGCTGAGGAACAAATTCTGTATTCCCCAAATACTAGCTTGACTGTAACATAGAGTACAGGAAGTAAAAGAACATATTTAATGTGCATAATATTAGATGATGCACCATTCAATTGATGTGTTAAACCTGTCAGGGAAAAACAAAGTTTGAACATAATGCAAAATTAGTAAAATCAGTGACATTTTTTGTAACTAGACAAACTTTCAGAAAGTGAAAGTTTTTCATCTCAGTGGATTTGGAAGTACTGAAGGACACAGATGAAATTCAGCTCGCTGTATCTCTTGCTCTCAGGCTGACACTTACTGACAGGGGCACACTGTCAAAATAGGATGGAAAGCAAGGTTATGCAGCCAATGGGGAAACAAACAATTACCTTCTGTAAACCCTTTTGAGTTAGACCATTTTCTCTGATAGCAGTGACCGGGAACTGTGAAGGAGGAAAGTAAGCAGAAATCAAATGAATACAGAAAACAAATCCTATGAAGTGGAAGATGGAAAAGGGCAGAAAACCTGTTACATAGAGAAAATAAAATAAGAATTTACCCAGATGCCAAAAATACACCCCAATGTTTCACCATGAAAAATAAAAGAATGAAATAGGAACATAATATTCTCACACCTGGCAACTATTAATTTCTTGAGGAGAGCATCATTTTCTGCATCCTCTCACTCTGTGCTGATGAGTAATGTCCCTTCAGGCAAACCTGTATCAGTGGAAGATTTCTCTCTTACGCACCAGTTGGAGAAAAGCCTTAATTAGGGATGATTGGAGTTAGCTATCTCCCTGAAGCTGACAGTGGCTACCAGCAACAAGCTGTCTACAGAGTCCTACCTAACTAGCAATCCTGCATAACCTGCCCAAATTTAACACAAATTGGAAAACAGGAGATATTTCTGAATATCTAGGCTGTTACACTTTCTCAAAGAAGATAGGATTATGGCTTGGCATGGCTGAGGACTTCCTTTGGGCACATATGTATGCACAGGTAGAATTCACCTACACTGGAGAAATCTACCAATACTGAATTTTAGCTTCTGTTGGGCGCAAAGAAAATGATGACCTCAGTTTGAGGATTTTTAAATGAGCTGATTAATTATTTAGAAATTGAATTATGATGATTTATTGATAATCTCTCATTAAATCCATTGGTTCTTGATGTAATATCAAAAAAGTCGCCCCTGTGCAGAAAATCAGGACATGTTGCAGACTTAAGATCTATGTAATTCTCAGTGGGTGAGGAAGAGAGAGAGAGTCCAGGTTGAACCTCTCTAGTCTGGCATCCTCAGGACCTGAGTGGGGCTGAACCACAAAATTTGCCCAACCACAGAAGGTCAATAGTGTAGCAAATGGGTTTCTTTATTTTTATTTTGAGGAGGCGAATACGCAAACAGTTCTTTCAGTGCTGCTTAATAAGGTGTGACTGTACTGACACACCTTGTAAAAATCCATGCCTACACAAGGCTTATCAGCTTTCTTCAAAACAAAATGATAGTGTTTTACACTTTTACTGTATTGGCACAAAGAAATAGGTAGATGAAGCATAAAAAACATGCTTGCACTTAACAGCATTACTAACACTTCCACTTCTTGCTAGACTCCTAGAAGACATTTAGGGGTAAAGTAATGCTAAATAACAGCACAGAACACTGAGAGCCAGGACTGGTGGCTATAAACAAATTTTATGGGACCTTATGAAACTTGGCCACATCCATAAGTGGACATCCAGCTAATTAAAATAATACTGTACTACGGATGTTGCCGGACCAGAGAAGGCCGAACTAGAGAGGTTCAACCTCAACTGTAGTTGAATGCAGGAAGTAAAACCTATAAAATATAGATGTTTATGAATGGCAGAGCCTTTTGCCACTTTTCTGGTTCAAATGCATTCCTAGTTTGGAGCCTCAAAGTAGATTCCATAGATCGTACAATTCTTACATCTCTGACTACCTGATTTGTCCCTACCATCTGGTAATTAGAGGTAGATAAATGTATCCAGATTTGCTCCTGTAAATCAGCTTCTTTGCATTCAGGTGGGAGACCATCCTTTTGCTATTTAGTCCGTAGCAGCATGCTCAAGATTTAGACATATATAGGAACATCTTCATGGGAAATAAGAGATTGATATTGAATGAAATAAAGTTTCTATATTGCTCCAGGAATGCTTTTACAAATTGCAGTTTGCTGATGCTCAGTTAGGTGCAGTGAACCGATTTACTATTTGTTTCACCTACTGTTGTGACTATTTAGCATGAATAGTTATAATGTGTCAGATATGCTCTGTTAATAGTTACTGAAACTTGCATACCCTGCAAGATGATGTAGGAGCTGAATATTCCACAGGTTCACCAGATTGGTGATTTTCAGTTTGTCATTAACGGTGTGTGGGTTTACCTTAAAGACCACAAAATATGATATAATTCTGAGACATGATTAAAAAAGATGGGATTTTCAATAAATATATTTGATTAATTTTGTCTCATTTTCAGTTACACACCATAGACCATTATTTCCTTCAATGTATTCATAATTTGAATATACACAACAAAATATAATTTGCATTCATTTATTCTACAAATTGGGCATGAATATACCAAATTTTAGCTTTGTTGTGATCCAACAGATCAGCCATATGGCATTATGGGGTCAAATTCTTCAAACTTATTAATCGTCATAGCTACACTGAACTGATAAAGATTTGATCCATTGATAAAATGGACCTGTATCATCTGTTTTACTGAATTAAGAGGCAAAATACAACAAATATTACCTTACCTTGGAAAAGACAGGAAATAACGGGTAGCAATAAATAGTAAGTTTTCAGAATGGAAAGAGGTTACTAATGGTGTCCCCCAAAAGTCTGTACTGGGACCAATCCTATTCAACCTATTGATAAATGATCTGGACAAAGGGGTAAACAGTTAGGTGGCAAAATTTGCAGATAATACTAAACTGATCAAGATAGTTAAGACCAATGCAGACTGTGAAGAGCTTCAAAAAGATCTCACCAAACTAAGTTATTGGGCAACAAAATGGCAAATGAAATTTAATGTTGATAAATGTAAAGTCATGCAAATTGGAAAAAATAATCCCAAATATACATACAAAATGATGGGGACCAATTTAGCTATAACTACTCGAGAGAGATCTTGGAGTCATTGTGGATAGTTCTCTGAAAATACCCAGTCAATGTGCAGTGGCAGTTAAAAAAGCAAACAGAATGTTAGGAATCATTTAAAAAGAGATAAGACAGAGTGTATTGCATTACCTCTATATAAAATCATGGTTCACTCACATCTTGAATACTCTGTACAAATGTGATTGCCTCATCTCAGAAAAAGGATATATTGGCATTGGAAAAGGTTCAGAAAAGGGCAACAAAAGTGATTAGGGATTTGGAACGGGTCCCGTATGAAGTGGAAATGGACGGCAGGAGAAGGATCACTTGATTACCTGTTCTAATCATTCACTCTGGGGCATCTAGCATTGGCTACTGTTGGAAGACGGTATACTGGTCTAGATGGATCTTTGGTCTGACCCAGTATGGCTGTTCTTATGTTCTTCTTACGTTCTTATGAAAGTTCATTTAAAATATGCAAAACATTTTTCTGCTGTATTTTGACCACTTTGTGTGTATATCTGGAGAGAGAGAACACAAACACAATTTTTCCCCATGAGCTTGAAGATGAAGTTTGTGTTTGAGAGAACAGGCTAATTCACTTTCACGTGTGACTTCCACGGGTCAGATCATTATCTGGTGTAAATTACACTGCACTATTCACTTCATTTTAGTGGCAACTCTTACACCAACTGAGGGATTTGGTTCGAAGCCTCAAATTGCAATTAACCCAGGCAAATTGAAATAAATGCAGAAAAGCTCAAATGCAATCATTCTACAATCAAGGATACTGAATTTTGCTTCTGTTTAACTTCAGTATAATTCTTGGAAAATGTGCCTGCTTCAGTGAATTACACTAGTATCCTAGCAAAATTTTCAGTGACAGACACATCCTAGTTTTCTGGAATACTAGGTCTCATTTTCCTCTCATCTATTCCAGTTACACAGGAGTGTTCCTATTTTGATTGACATTACATTGGGTAAAGAAAGAGGCAAACAGACCACAACACAGCGAAATTGAAACCAAACTTTTTCTTCTCACTGCTGTCCCTTGATTTTTCACATTATCCTTTGGGGACCTTTTAACTATAAATATATAGTAACATTGCTATTAGTTTTTTGAGACAATACGTAGTCTAATCTCAAACATTTCAATCTGAACCAAAGGCAGAATTAGGTGAAATCATAACCAGGAAAGTATGACAAATGTCCAGGAATGGCAAATGTAAGTAAGTGCTTTTTTTCCCCAAAAAATTTCTCCCCATTTGCAATACTCTCCATTTGGAACTAGAGAATCTTTATATGTTTTGAAAGATCTTTTTACAACTTCTTTAATGCTGTTTTTAAATGTCTGTCAAGTGTACTGAGCTTTGGATGGGGACATTTTGTTGTGGAGTTATTTTTCTTATATTAAAAATTAAAATAACACAAATACACAAATACATCATTGGTTGTTCTACACCACTTTAATGCTTTCACATCTGTTGATAAGTACAAAAATATAGCCTATGATGACTAATTTCAGCAGCACTTTAGTAGCATCTGAATAAGATTTAAAAACTCACAATAGTAAGCTCCAAAGATTTATTGGAGCTTATTTACTTATCATCAGCTGGAATTAGTGATTTCTGTACATTTTTAAACAGCTTTCAGTAATGTCACATTATCACATCCAAAATTTCAGAAATATCACAGTGAGCCCAAATTAACCTTTTTTCCCAAGCATACAACAAATGCATTTTGATTAAATTTCAGTTTTAATAGCATAGATGCAAATCATTCTTACTAAGATTTGCATACAAATTAAAATAAAGGTAAATGGCAGATGAGATGGTGGTTAATATTGCTGAAAATTCACTGGTTAAACATCGTAGTAAGACTTCAAATAGCAATCACAGACATGTACTCCTTCAGGCTAATTAGTGTAACCTCTGTGTCATCAGTATGATGGCAAAGTACATCATCATCCCTGTCACAATTAAGTAATATGACTGTTCTCAATATGAGTCTTCTAGTTTCTGTTATTTCTTCTAAAAATAATATTTTCTGGTTGTGGCTGAGATGGCAATTTGTCAATGCTTTTGAGAGATTTTACTGTGTTGGGTTTATGTATCATTGTGGGCAGGGATTGTGTGTAATTCCACAGGGAGGGGAATAACCACCGATCATGCAAGAATGAAGAACGGTGGGAGCTGATTAGACAAAATCACTCAGGATTGTAACCTCTCCAGAGGTACCACTACTTGGAGAGGCTCAAACTGGTTCTACAAAGAAAGGACTCTTTGGTAAATAGCCTGAGTTTAAAATGACTTTGGGCCTTCTTTTGATCCAGCAAAGGGATATGATCTTCTTTCTAAAGTGGCAAGGACAATGGGTGATACCTATTAGTTTGTTTTGTTTTGTATTTAAAGCATTTGTAGGTTCTTGCATTCTTTTTTAACATGTTTTTTTCTCTGTAGTGCTTTCACCTTATGAATACATATGCTTGCTTAGATAGCTGGGTGGTAATGTATAACTGTAGGAGATACACTGGACATAGCCTCAGGGGAGAAAGCAAGGGTGTAAATCCAGAGAACTGTATGTCATTAAAAACCTGTTCAGGTAGAAGTGAATTGTCTAAGATGGGTATTGGGTGGGAGCTTGAAACCTTTAAGTGGATGTCCTTGAGGAGTAGAAATACAGGTGCCATTCCCTGACACGTTGACACTGGTTATTATGAAGCAATGTGGCATGGAATGCAAAGTTCTGATGAGTAATTCATTTTAGAAGTTACAGGTACTGGTTAGTGTGTTATAAAAAGCCTCAAGCATTGTGGCAGGTATGCTAAGTGTAAATGTAACTTTACACTGGAGGAAAATATATAAAGGTCACCACTATGTACTTTGGACCAAATACAGTTCTCATTTTTACACCCATATGAATTCAAAGTTACTCTACTGCTTTGGGTAGATTTATTCCATATTTACACTGGTGACATATCAAAATGTTGCCCACTCCTGTCTAAGTTGTGACTTAGACCAAACACCTGTTCACTTGCTTCTCCCTTGAAAAAGCCAATGGGAATGAGCATAGCTGAGGGTATGTCTACACTACCACCCTAGTTCGAACTAGGGTGGTAATGAAGGAAACCGGAGTTGCAAATGAAGCCCGGGATTTGAATTTCCTGGGCTTCATTTGCATAAAGCCGGGCGCCGCCATTTTAAAATGTCCGCTAGTGCGGACTCCGTGCCGCGCGGCTACACGCGGCACGGACTAGGTAGTTCGGACTAGGCTTCCTAGTCCGAACTACTGTTATTCCTCGTGAAATGGTAGTAATGGAGTTCGGACTAGGAAGCCTAGTCCGAACTACCTAGTCCGTGCCGTGTGTAGCCGCAAGGCACGGAGTCCGCACTAGCAGACATTTAAAAATGGCGGCGCCCGGCTTTATGCAAATGAAGACCGGGAAATTCAAATCCTGGGCTTCATTTGCAACTCCGGTTGCCTACATTACCACCCTAGTTCGAACTAGGGTGGTAGTGTAGACATACCCTGATATAGTATGTCTACACTTGCACCCTCTTTCGAGAGAGGGATGCAAATGAAGACATTTGAAATTGCAAATGAAGCTGGGATTTAAATATCCCTCACTTCATTTGCATGATTGCATTATGGCTCTATTTTGAAATAGTGCTATTTCGAAATAACAGGCTGTTCTCTCGAAATAACTGATAAACCTCATTGTATGAGGAATAAGGGTTATTTTGAGAGAAGGTTTTTTTCTCCAAATAACCGCATCTTAACCGCATCTGTTATTTCGAAATAGCGCTATTTTGAAATAGTGTCATAACGTGATTATGCAAATGAAGTGTGGGATATTTAAATCCCGGCTTCATTTGCAATTTTTGACGTCTTCATTTGCATCCCTCTCTCAAAAGAAGGTGCAAGTGTAGACATACCCAGAGTGTTGTGTTCTAGTATTTCTGGTGTAGGCTAGCAGCAAATTACTACCTATTCCAGGGAAAGGGGGAAGAAAGGAGGGAGTTGTGACTTAGATGGGTGTCTACTCTTATTCAGTGCCATGAATGAATGAATGTATGATAACTATAAAGAAAAAGTTCTGATGAGTAATTCATTTTAGAAGTTACAGGTACTGGTTAGTGTGTTATAAAAAGCCTTAAGTATTGTGGCAGGTATGCTAAATTAAAATACATTGTTACAAAACAACAACAACAAAAAAACCTAAATTTGTCAAGCTTTAGTAGCTAAATAGGCAGATAAAGTTTATAATCTTATTTGATGGGTTTTATTCTATAGCTATTAATCTGTTCTCACAGACTGGCTAGTATTCAGTATTTACAAGTTGGAGCAGGTTACGATTGAAATATTGGAACTACATAGCTGGCCCCAAAATGTTTAAGGTTTCTAACTTGTTCTAACCTAACATTCAAGATATTCTTAATTTAAAGATGGTTGAAATTTTTCAGTTAAATCCTGTTTAGATTAAAAATGACTTTTTATGTAATCTCTTTCAGGTTTATTTTTTTCCCAAAAATCTTTAAGTGATTAAAGATATTTTTGACGACCAACCAACCAACAGGTTTTATCAAATTTCACAAGAAAATTAAATTACTTCCTGAATGACTCTGTTAAAAGGCTTGATCCAAAATCCATGGAAGCCAATTAGTAGACTTTTTTTTTTTTTTTTTTTTTTTACTTTAATGGGTTTTGGATGAGTATATAGATATTCAAACTATTCAATTTCTCCAGAGTACCTCAAATTAGATTATAAGTTGCCTTAACAATTAGCATTTCTGTTATAGGATGGGTGGAGGTAGGAGAGTTCCCAAGGGGATACGAGACAGTGGAAGAAAAAGGAATGAGTACACTGAGAAGACAAAATTTATTTTCACTTTGATATGGTCTTTCTGCCTGATTTAAGTCAACTCAAGACAAATAATTTATAGCAATTTATGTGCAAAAAGATTACACTAAAATAAAAAACTAATATTTTGCAATGACCAGAAGAATCTCATAGTAACTTTGCCTGTCTAGTGTTGCAGATCTCTTACGGGAAGTACTGAGAAGGAGCCGGTGTTTATGGTCACTCTAGGTACCCATGACATAGGAAAGAATAAGAGACGTTGTGGAGGCTAAATTTAGGCTGCTAGGTAAGAGAATGAAGTCTAAGATGTCAACGGTAGAATTCTCTGAAATGCTTTCAGTTCCACATATAATGTCAGATAGATTAGCAGAACTGCAGGGTCTTGATGTACAGATGAGACAATGATGAAGAGAGAAGGGGATTGGATTTATTAAGAACTGGAGAGATTTTTAGGAAAGAGGGAGTGTGATGGGACAACTGCCCAGCACTGGCCCTTTAAAGGTTAAAACCCAGTCCTGGGAGACGTCTGGAGCAGTGGAACTATGGAGCCAGGTCTTAGCCAATTAGCCAATTATACTGCCCAGCTGAGGGCAGTATAAACAAAAGCTCCTGAGTGGAGTAAACTCTCAGACTAAGGGTACATCTAGACTACATGCCTCTGTCGCCAGAGGCATGTAGATTAGGCTACCAGACATAGGAAAATGAAGCGACGATTTAAATAATCGCCGCTTCATTTAAATTTACATGGCTGCCGCGCTGAGCCGACAAACAGCTGATCAGCTGTTTGTCGGCTCAGCGCGATAGTCTGGACGCGCGGGTGTCGACTTCAAAGGTATTTGTCGACCACCCAGGTAAGCCTTCTGGGATGAGGTTTACCTGGGTGGTCGACAAATACCTTTGATGTCGCCACCCGCGCATCCAGACTATCGTGCTGAGCCGACAAACAGCTGATCAGCTGATCAGCTGTTTGTCGGCTCAGCGCGGCAGCCATGTAAATTTAAATGAAGCGGCGATTATTTAAATCGTCGTTTCATTTTACTATATCTGGTAGCCTAATCTACATGCCTCTGGCGACAGAGGCATGTAGTCTAGACTTACCCTCATTCTTGCTGCGGAGCAGGAGGGACCTGGCTGCCAGGAAAGCTACAGGCTTCCTGACTTAGACCAGGGCTGGGGAAAGGCTGGTAGAGCTGCGGAACCTCTGTCCAGGCAAGCTCCCAGTCTGTAGGGCCTGAAGCAAGGTCTGAGTGTGCTAGGGCTGCAGAGAGGCAGCCAGGGTAGTCAAAGGCACTGGGCCCACACCCCTTTGCCAATGATGAGTGGCCATTTCAGACTGCAGTTTGACCCTGAGGTAAGGGGCCAGATGAGACTGGCAGTGGGTCACTGAGGCAAGGTGGGCAAAGGGGGTGAGTATTCCCAGAGGGAGAGGACCCCACAGCAGGAGCAGTCCCAACTACCCCATCTCCAGCAGGACTTTGTGAAGCCGGAACTGCAAAACCCCTATAGATGGCGATTCCATGCCCCTCTCTAGGGAAGACATCACAGTAGTTCACCACCCTCCTAGGACAATAGCAAGAGAGTTTAACCTGCATGCGCATGGCCCCAAAGTTCGATCTCCCCATGCCAAACTCAATTCCAATGAAATGGCAGCTATTCGGTGTGGCAAGCTTCCAGAGGGTGATGGCAACTCACTTCTGGAGGGGGATGACAAGTGTCCTGTCACCAGAGGGCAGGGTGAAATTTCTGGAGCCACTGTTGGTCATTCCTCGGCTTCAAGACAATCCGGTCCCACCAGTTGGAACTGGTGTCCCAGCGCCAGAAGCAGTGTGCTGGAAAGGATGGAGAGAACTGCAGGGTAGGAGTGCCCAGGCCGGGTTGAAGAGGTTGCTCCAGTCTGACCTGACCATCTTGGTCCAGCAGTGCCTACAGGGTGGCCTGCATTAATTGTGCCAAGGGGTATAGCTGGAGGTCTAAGAGCCTGACACTACTCTGCAGCAGTTCCGCCTCCATGGTAGGAATGCTGTGGCATCCGCAAGGGCAAGCAGAGCACATGGTGTGGTTTTGTCCCTCAAGGAGGTAGGCAGTGGAGAAGAATCAAAGACGTGGCTGTAGAGGGGAGCCCCTTTAAGTACAAGCTTCAGATAACCTCAGGCAGCAGCTATAGGAAGTAACTGTTGTATTGATGTCCTGCGTGGAATGCTTCCAGGGGGCTTTAAATACGATTCAGGCTCCAATCAACTATTTCAAAATAGTTATTTGGGGAGTTATTAGTTCAAAGTAATTTATTTCAAAACAACCTTGCAGTGTAGACATAGCCTTAATGGACAGCAGGTTTAAAACAAACAAAAGGTGTTATTTCTTCATGTAACATGCAGTTAGCCTCTGGTACTTCCTGCCAGAAGATGTTGTGAAGGCCAAGACTTTAACAGTGTGCAAAAAAGAACTAGATACATTCCTGGATGTTAGGTCCATCAATGGCTATTAGCCAGGATGGGCAGGAATGGTGTCGCTAGCCTCTATTTGTTGCAGCTGAGAATGGGTGATGGGGAATGAATCTCTTTTGATTCCTTCTGGGGTACCTGGCATTGGTCACTGTCAGAAGACAGGGTACTAGGCTAGGTGGATCTTTGTTCTGATCCAGCATAGATGTTATGTTCTGTCACTCAAAATATGAACCAAGTTTTTTTTTCATATTTGAACCTATTCATCAATTTTGTGCACAACAGCACTTTTGACTTTCGCTTGGAACTGGGAACAGCAGTGTTGTAAAATCATGTGCTATTCTCAGCCTGACCAAAATGAGTGAGCCTCAGAAATCTCACACCAAAGCCATATCCAAAAGATATCTTGCCCTGCAGAGTTTCTTGCCCTTGCAGAGTCACAAGTTTCGAGCAAACAGCTGATACTTTAAATCATCATAATTTGCACCGTCAAACATTAGCAGTAGCAAACGTCTCCTCAACATAGGCATAAAGGAATTTGCATATTGGATCAGACCTGAGATCCATCCACTTAAGTATCTGTTCTTTGACAATAGCTAGCATCGGATGTTTCAGAGGAAGTGAAAGAGCCCTGCAGCAAGCAAATTGTGGTTATCTGACAAGGATTTCTTCTTTTGTCACCGACTTTTTGTTTCAAAAATTCCAGCCAGCTCTATTGCATGGCCTTGTTTATATTTCTGACTACATGAATCTAATTCTTTATCAGAAAAATTTAAAAATTATTCATTTATGTTTCAAACTTTTAGATACATTTTCATGAAAAAAAATCTTCACATTCACAAACTTTATCAAACACAGGACATTTTCTAAATATTCACAAGCAATAAATAACATATGTGCTGAACGGAACTATGAACAAGAAATTCCTGCTCCCACATAGAGCACATATAAAAGAAGTTGGCATCTTCAAAACACATACGTTATTTTTTGCAGATTAAAAATCAATATAATTTCAGAAATTATAGTGATCAGACTGCACTTTTATGGATCTAAATATTCAGTTTTTCTTTATATGCACACACATGCATCTATGTGCATGCAGTGTGATCAACTCTTATTGCTAAGCATTACATATAGTTGTGGGTTTTTTTACTGTTTCCAGAGGGGATATTCAGCATGACATCTGGCTAATGTATTTCTCAATTTGTCTGGCATTCAATCAGGAAGTTGGGTTATCAAGTACTCATTTTGTTTTCTCTGTCTGTAAGGGACCTCTGGGCATCAAAATGTAAATTTAATCTACTTATGACATGCAATTAAAACAAAAAAGAGAAGAAATTAAAGAATATGTAAAATGTGGAGAAACAAAAGAGGTTTTTAAAAGCCTATTTTGTTTTTCATTTTCAGAAATAGTTAGTTAGATTTAAAGAAAAATACTTATGTTTTCTCTTGAAATCCTTCATATTTTGCTGGTTACATGAAAAAATAGTCTAATGGTACAAATTTACTGTGAGTTTACTGAATGAGTGATAATTATCTAGATCCAAGAGCAACGGAACGTGCAATAGATTCAAAGCTATACTATCAGTGAATTAACATAATTTTCTGTAGGTCTGTCAACTGCATAAAATAGTCTACTATGAATCATTATAGAAATACATTCTGCAATTCTTATTACCAGGATGCCTATAGGAATGATTGTACATTCCAACCAATGAGAACATGCGCCTTTTTTCATTAATTACAGCAAAGAACAATTGTGTTTGTGTAGTTTGTACTGAAATGCTGTATGTTCTGAGATATGGCCTATTGTAATGCACATCCCTAACTTGGCAGTCTGAGTGGAGCAGTCCTTATATTCCCCAGAAGGCAAGGATTGTAATTTCTTATTATTATATGGGCTTGGGCAAAGGGAGAAGAATCTTTGGATGTTTCCCTTTCTCCATTGTGCATCCGCATAAGAACCAGGCACAGTGTGTCCCCAGATTATTAGTGTATTTGTTACTAAGCTACTGAGGGACAGGTGAGTATTTCAGGTTTCCTTGTGTGTGTTTCTCTAGTCTATAATGTGCACAATACACTCTATAAATAGTGTTTTATATCAGTCACAGGAAATTGTTCTATTTTCTCCAATCCTATTCATTAAGTATTCTCCAGAGAGATTTTGTTTTGATTCTTGCATTTGTTTTCAAGACAGAATCTCTAGCACCCCTGAAGAGGAATTTTCAGAACAAAGTGTAAATTCCTGAAGAAAAATAAACATGAAACATAATAAGTAAACTTGTATTACTGCAGTGAAGATAAAAATATCAATGAATCTGTCACATTTTTGCTAATAATTTCTTCAAATATCACCTCTATTCATTTACTTTTGAATTATAGCTTTCTGTAGTTAATTTACATATGTTAAGCAGCCCTACAGGTTTTTCAGCTGAATTAACATATGTATGTGTATTGGGATTTTATACCATAGTATCTGCATATCTTCTGCGTAAAACTCACTGGAAAACAGTGGAGCTCCTAACGAAATTCATAGTCTGGTATTTTTTATAGTGAAACCTCATTTGGGGTTAGAATTTATATTTGTGCATGGAGTCATAAATATTATGAGTCACTGAATTTAATAATTTAACAGATGATACTTAAAACTACAACTTGTGTAAAAATCCCAATTGAAATTCCTCTGGTTTCTCCCTTTCTTCCCCTTTTCACAAAACTGAGATTTTGAGGGGGAAGAGATGAATGTGTGAATTTTTCAAAAATAAATCTCTTAGAAATTGGACATGACATTAACCGGGACTCCCCATATGGCACTTGAAGTTAATGATGGCTCAGTAGAGAAGTCAAGGCTATAATGGGCATGAAGAACCTAGCTGTAGAGGTGACATTGGAGTAGTATGTGAAACTTCATGCATTGTATCTCCTCTGTAAATAGAGGAATTTGGTCTCCAGGGTTTACATTCCAGTTTTGTTGTTTGTTTGTTTGTTTGTTTGTTTGTTTATCATCACAGCACCGAAGGAGCCCCAGTTATGCACTGGGTACCAACTATGGAAGGCAGAGTGTTAAATGCACTTATTTTTTTAAGAAATGATGAAAAACATGCAAGAAATCATCTTTAAATGCTCTCTTTTTATTTTGATAAGAGTATCAGGCAGTATGATTCCTCCTGAACTATAGTAATTCAGGTACTGGCAACCCCCACACTTATGACCTAATTGGTTTCTGGAGAACCGTCACAATTCGAGCCATCTTAAGTCGAACCCTTATTTCCCATAGGCGCAACGTTATAAATGGAGTTCTGTTCCTGGCCCACTTTGCCTCCTGGGAGTTGTAGTCCCCACCGTGTCAGGCGTAAAAGACCATGCTGGGCTGGAGCAGGGCAGTTGCTAGGGACAGACCATGCAAATGTCCCAGGCCCACAAAGGCACTGATCAGGGTCTGGGGCAAGGCCACAGCCTGGCAGGCAGCCAGTTCAAATGCTGCCCATTTTGCCTCCTGGGAGTTGTAGTCCCCAGTGCGCCAGGTTTGAGATGCCACACTGGGCCGGAGCAGGGCAGTCATAAATGTTGGGGGGTCATAAGTTAGGCTGTGGTAAGTCGGGGGTCGCCTGTATATTCCTTTGTTTTCTTGTATATGTTTTGTTAGTTTTTACAATAGCTATACTGAAGATTCTCATGTCAAGAATGAATCTTCCTGAGACCAGATGGAGTTATCACTTTCCTCTGCCTTCAATAGAGCTATGCTGAGTAACAACAAGAGAAATGTGTTACAATACTATTACTGCTGATTTTTTTGAAAGCACAGTGGACACCTCCTTTAAGGCTCTGCAATTAATCAAAATTGTGTCCCAAAACAATCATTCAAAATACTTAAATTGAAAGAAAAACATTTTATACCTTCTCAAACCTTAATTGAAACTGTTACTTTTAAGCAATGAAGTAGTTGAAAGATAAAGAAGTTTTAGGGGTATGATTGTTATAGCCTTAAACTTTTGTATGTGGTATTTATATTTTAACAAGCTATTCAGTAATCAGTAGTAATCTTCTGATCTTGAGGCACCATGCTGATATTAAACAGGCATCACACAGCCTGCAACTGTCTGAAATCACTTTTTGTGTTTTCTTCCTTTTCCTCTCAGCTTCATCAGACTTTACATTTTCAAAGGACAAAAACTTTAGATGAAACATATATCATATTTATTTGAAAATCATTTAATTATGCATAAATTGAAGGGAGGGAAAAATCGGTGTCGTAATGTGGTGGCTATGACTCAGTCTGAGACATATTTAAAGTTGCAGAAGATATTACAGATATTACAGAATTGCATTATTTTAGAAACTAGCAAGGGCAATTTAAAAACAGCATAGATTAGTAATGTTAAATCAAGATGTAGTTGATTCTATGCCCACAGGTCTTTCACAATTTTCATTAAAATATCAAATAATTTTTATTTGAAACCATTGCACCATTGTATAGGACATTTCCTCTTGTAATGGAGAAGAATGACCATAATTAAGAATTAAAAGAGGATAAGTAATTAATGCTAATCAAGGTGGCTTTTTGGAAAATATATCCTTTGAAATGAACATCTTTATATGAGATTACAAGTTGGATTGATAAAGGTTGTAGCGTTAACATAATACATTAAGGTGTTTGATGCGGTGTACTATGACATTTTGATTTCAAAATAAGAATAATACAAAATTAACATGAAATACATTAAATGGATGGGAAAATGGTTAACTGGTATGTCTCAAAATTGTAAATATGCAATTATCATGAAGTAGATATATTCCCAGGGGAGACCTTCAGGGATGGGTTCTTGGTTTTATGCTATTTAACATTTGTATGAATGAATTGGTGATTATTTTATGTTCTCTTCCTCAGAGATTGGCAGAGTAATGAATTATTAAGACAGCATGCCACTAATACAGAGCAATCTGAATCTCTTGATAGCCAGGTTGTCTGCAAGCAAACCACATGTGTTTTACTGTGACTAAATGTCGATATCTAAAACCAAAGACTGTAGGTCATGCTTCCCAGATAGGGCACTTTATCCTAGGAAGCAATGACCCTGAAAAAGATTTGAGCTGGTCAAAAGTCCCCATGTAACTCTGTGGCCAAAAGGACCAATATAATCATCAGATGCATAAATAAGGGAATTTGAGTAAGAGTAGAGAAGTTATTTTACCTCTGTATTTAACACTGCTGTGATGGCTTTTGGAATACTATTTCTAGTTCTGGTATCTACAGTTCAAGAAGAAGGTTGACAAATTGGAGAGGGTTCAGAGAAGAGCAACAAGAATGATTAAAGAATTAGAATACACATTTTATAGTGATTGAATCAAGGGATTCAAGCTATCTAGTTTAACAACAAGAATGTTAGGGTATGTCTACACTACCCCGCTAGTTCCACGAGGTGGAACGAGGTGTACCGGTAGTTCGGAATAGGAATCCTAGTTCGAACTACCTAGTTCGAGCCCCGTGTAGCCGCGCTGCACGGGGTTCGAACCAGCGGGGTTTTAAAAATGGCAGCTCCCCGCTTATGCAAATGAAGCCCGGGAAATTCAAATCCCGGGCTTCATTTGCAAGTGCAGTATGCCTACATTACCCCGCTAGTTCGAACTAGTGGGGTAGTGTAGACATACCCTGTGTGACTTGACCTCAATCTGTAAATGCCTATATAGCAAACAAACATTTGTTTAGCAGACAAAGCATAGCAAGATCTACTGTCAGGAAGTCGAAGCGAGACAAAGTCAGACTGGAAATAAGAGAATTGTATCAATGTAAATAATTAACCACTGAAATAATTCACCGAGGGTTGTCATGGATGCTCTATCATTGGCAATTTTAAAGCAAGATTGGATTTTTAAAAGATGTATTCTTTTTTCGGAATCATTATTTTGGGGATGTTCTGTGTCGTCTTTTATACAGAAGATAGGTCTCGAAGGTCAAAATGATCCCTTTTGGTTTTGGAACATATGTACATTCTCAATTTAGCTACATTCCCACGGACTACAATAGAGATCTGCAAGATTATTTGATCCATGTCAAAGGGGGTATGTCTACACTACCCCGCTAGTTCGAACTAGGAGGGTAATGTAGGCGTACCGCACTTGCAAATGAAGCCTGGTATTTGAATTTCCCGGGCTTCATTTGCATAAGCGGGGAGCCGCCATTTTTAAAACCCCGCTGGTTCGAACTCTGTGCAGCGCGGCTACACGGGGCTCGAACTAGGTAGTTCGGACTAGGCTTCCTATTCCAAACTACGGTACACCTCATTCCAAAGGTCTGACTTTGTCTCCACGAGGTGTACCAGTAGTTCGGAATAGGAAGCCTAGTCCGAATTACCTAGTTCAAGCCCCGTGTAGCCGCGCTGCACGGGGTTCGAACCAGCAGGGTTTTAAAAATGGCAGCTCCCCGCTTATGCAAATGAAGCCCAGGAAATTCAAATCCCGGGCTTCATTTGCAAGTGTGGTATGCCTACATTACCCTCCTAGTTCGAACTAGGATGGTAGTGTAGACATACCCAGGGTTCTTTTAAATTCATTTGGGGTAAGATTGTGGCTTGGCCTACATACTTGAGCAAGGGGGTAACAGTAATCTTCTTGGTTTTGGGAACATAGAAGCAAACAGTTACATAGAAGCAATTCACCTGATTACATCCTCCCTGGAGAAGATGGAAGTGAAGTGGTCCAGGAAACAGACAGAACGTTAGCTTTCCCCCCTTTCACTGGTCAGAGTAGCTGAGGCTGAGCATTAGGTGTGTTTTTTTTTCACCTGTCTAGACCACCAGTAAATTGCTGCCCCCTAAAAGCAAGGAGAAATCAAGTGAAGAATTGCAACTCAGATGTGTGTTTGAGGCACAATGTCTGCTAGAGGGTATAGCTGACTCACCAGTCTTTGCCTAGGTTAAGCATTCTCACCAATGGCCTTGGAGAGGTGTAAAATTGTACCCTCTTCTCTCCTTGCAGCCTGCTACAGATGCCATCTGGAGTTCAATGGGGACAGGGACAATACTAAGCCCTGAACCAAATTGACCTCACCCTGTTGGGTTTAAGGTTTTCCATAAAGTGTGTCCAGCAAGCCAGACTCATAACACAGGGCTCAAAGGAATAATAGTTGTCAGCAGTGGATGGCTTTTTTGTAGGCACTCTGAGGGAACAGAAGTCTCCCTCTTCTACATCTCTTGCTCCATCAGTAAACCAGTGTACAAGTTATCAGACTTTGGGCTATAGAATACTGGATCCTCATGGAAAATAGATGATAGTTCTTTTCTCCATCTGAACTGCACTGAAAAACATCTTGGAATGCATCCATTTATTTCTCACTTGTGAGTTGCCAATTTGATTTAAATGTATTTTCTCATTTTATTTCTTTTTATCATGATTTTGCAAAAACAACCTCTTTTTTTTAAATTACAACTTGAGGACCTTTTTCTTGGATTCAGAAATCCCTAGGAAAGCATCTGAAGAGGAGGGAGCTTTGTTTTTCCTTTTGTTGGATGTTGATGCACTAAGTGACAAATGCTTCTCCCTGGATGATAATTCTCTTCCACAGATAATGTCTGATTTTATTTTCAGAATAAAATGCCACTGTATGCTTAGCCTTTCACAGGAATTTTTGAACAGTCTCTCTTGTCAGACATCCAAAATGAAAGAGCTTGACTGTAAATTAAGTAATTCTTGAAAGATATAAAAAAGCCATACAACCAACAAAACCCCAAATGCTTGAGCACAGGATAAGTCAATTCTGTTTTGTTCCAAATACATATCTTTGGCTTTCAAAACACTTTCAGTTCCAAAATAATTTCTTTTGAACAGATCCAGGAGCTCAACATTTTCCTAGGAAACTTCTCTTATTTGAAAATGAATTAGTTATCTCACACTTCCAACCAGGGACTGGTAAATTAAATAGTCCAAAGAGGAGAAAATGAATGTTAGCCATAAACAAATCATTATTTTTGTTTGGATTTCTCTATTTGCTTTTGCAAAATTTCCACTTTTTCATTATGGCTATGTCTAGACTACAGGTTTCTTTGGCTATGTCTAGACTGCAAGCCTCTTTCGAAAGAGGCTCTTTCGAAAGATACTTTTGAAAGAGCCTCTTTCGAAAGAGAGCGTCTAGACTGCACGCGGAACTTTCGAAAGAGCAAGCCGCTTTTTCGAAAGAAAGCACCCAGTGAGTCTGGATGCTCTCTTTCGAAGAAGCCCTATTTACATTCAAGAACGCCTTCTTTCGAAAGAAGCACTTTTGAAAGAAGGCGTTCTTCCTCGTGAAATGAGGTTTACCGCCGTCGAAAGAAAAGCCGCGTTCTTTCGATTTAATTTCGAAAGAACGCGGCTGCAGTCTAGACGCAGGTGAAGTTTTTTCGGAAAAAGGCTACTTTTCCCGAAAAAACCCCTGAGTCTGGACACAGCCTTTCAGAAGAAGCTGTTTTTGTAAGAGATCTTTCCAAAAAAACTTCTTCCAAAAGATAGCATCCACACTGCCAAAGTGCATCAAAAAAGCAATCTGCTGTTTTGAAAGAGAATGTCCAGACCGAATGGATGCTCTCTTGCATGTAAACTGTGATTGCTATGGACGGAATTGCCATCAGGGCACCTGCGTTTTTTCCTCTTCCCTCTTTTTCTGAAAGAACTCCCTCTTCCAGTCCACTCACACCTTTTTGCAAAAGAGCTCTTTTGAAAAAAGGCTTCTTCCTCCTCGAATGAGGATTACCAATGCTGGAAAACCCCCTCTGTTCTTTCGATTTTCTTGTGGAAGAATACAATTGCAGCGTGGATATTCCTTAAGTTTTGTCAGGAAAACAGCCGTTTTTCCGACAAAACTCTGTAGTATAGATGTACCCTATCTAAGGTTGATTCCAAAATAAATAAAAAGACACTCTGCTTAGACTCAGAAGATAGCACTTTTGTACCTCTAGGCTACGTCTACACTGGCCCCTTTTTCGAAAGGGGCATGCTAATTTTAAACTTCGGAATAGGGAAATCCGCGGGGGATTTAAATATCCCCCGCGGGATTTAAATAAAGATGTCCGCCGCTTTTTTCCGGCTTCGGGAAAAGCCGGAAAAAAGCGTCTAGACTGGCCCGATCCTCCAGAATAAAGCCCTATTCCGGAGGATCTCTTATTCCTACTTCAAAGTAAGATAAATTCTTTGGCAATAATGTATCAGGTGTAATAAGTTTATTAGGCCTGCTGGGAGTAGCTGTTCCATGACAGTGAAGCCTTTCCAAGTTGGCACTGAGGACCTCTTGGGATCACAAATGGTTACATGCTCTTTTTGGATCTTATTTCATGTCAATTAGTCTGCTAATGTGGAGCTGAATGAAAAGTTTCTCTACTGACAAAACCAGTGAAACAACATAGGCCCAGATTCTGCCACTTGTTGCATGTGACTTAATTCCTGGGTCTATATGGAGCTCCACTGCTATCAATGGGGTCCATTTTGGAATGTAGAGGCCGGTCGTGGACTCAGGAGCAGACGTAAATCCATTATGAGAGAGTAGGAATTTGACAGGAGAGGAATCTACTCATTGAAAAAAAAATGGCATTTAAAAACACTGATTTGTATTCTGATTCAAAATTTTGTGGCGCTCAGCATGAAAAATGTGGGATTTTGTTTCTTTTGGAAGGGAGTTAGGCTTTTGAAAGCTGAGAAATTAGATCTTCAATAAATCTCTAGCTACTGTGCCAGGTTTTGTGTACAATTCTTTTTTATTGAAAACTAGTAGCTCTACTAACTACAACCTGTGGGCACCTTCATTATAACATGGGTAACTAATATTTTTTTTAAAAATGTATTTATAAATGACACTCTGCCTATATATTTGCAGGTTCAGAGTGCATTTTCAAATCTCATTAGTAGCCAGTCCAATTGCTTGTTATTACAACCATATTAAATAATTAGGTGAATAATTTCATTACTCTAAGTGCCATTGCAATAGGAGAAATGGAACAAAACAATTACAACATCACCAGTAATTATAGAGGTCAGGCATGATCATCTAATGCATTCTCCAAATCTGAAGTAATGTCCTTGTAAAATGACCTGGTTAACATCCCAAAACTCTCTGCATCAGTTAAAAGTACATGTTTTGTATATTCGTATCATGACAACTCTTGTTTAGGAGAGGATCTATTAATTGTGTCCACTGTAGTATTGATCCAACGGCAATGTTTTAAATAAGAAATATGTAATAACATAGTGAAGGTGAATTTCAGTTAAGATAATTACTGTATACTTACTATGCTAGTAAAATAGTGAGAGTGAATTTCACAAATGAGTAATTATATTGCACTTTTCATTTGATATGATTCTGCTTAGTGGTGGTGATAGTACTGTAGTTACCATTAGTTGCTCTTTTCCTAGCCTTTTTGGGGCATTTTTGTTTTGTTTTGTTTTTTGGAGGGGGAGTGTTATTAATGCCTAATATTATAATACTTGTTAAATTAGACACTTGACATCTTACATTTCTATTATCAGGTGAGCTCATACCTGGTACCATATGAATTGTATGATCTGCTGCAGAAACTGATGAGGGCTTTAGATATTGTATTTTAAAACCATCAAAATTGTGTTATGTTTGAGATGTTTTATCCTATAATAAGCATGTGTTAAGTCAGCTTTAGACATGGTACATTTATATGTATTTCTTTGTTAAACTTAAAGGTAAAATGCACATACTGGCTGTATTTTAAACATTGTTTTTTTCTGAGCCTACTCAGAAAACTGGGTACAAAAGAGTCAATGCAGAGCATGAAAAAATGTATTGGATGTCCAGAAGTGCCAGCAGTCTCTGTGGGCCTTCAGCAAGGTGGAGGTGGGAGCCTAGCTGCATGCTTCCAGTAAGGCTAGAGCCTCGTGCCAAAGGGGCAAGACAGGGGAAACCAGCCCTCTGCACCACCCAGAGCGCAGTGCCCCCTCCGTTCCTTAGGGCCATCTGGGGTGCATGGCATGGCGCAGCTATTGGAAAGCACATGGGTGCCCCAGATCTCTTTAAATCACTGGGCCCGCTTAGGAATAGTGACCATAATATAATAACATTTAACATTCCTGTGGTGGGAAGAACACCTCAGCAGTCCAGCACCCTGGCATTTAATTTCAAAAAGAGGAATTACACAAAAATGAGGAGGTTAGTTAAACAGAAATTAAAAGGCACAGTGACTAGAGCCAAATCCCTGCAAGCTGCATGGAAACTTTTTAAAGACACCATAATAGAGGCCCAACTTAAATGTATACCCCAAATTAAAAAACATAGCAAGAGACCTAAAAAAGAGTCACCGTGGCTTAACCACCATGTAAAAGAAGCAGTGAGGGGCAAAAAGGCATCTTTTAAGAAGTGGAAGTCCAATCCTAGTGAGATAAATAGAAAGGAACAAAAACACTGTCAAATCAAGTGTAAAAATGTAATAAGAAAAGCAAAATAAGATTTTTGAGGAACAGCTAGCCAAAAACTCAAAAAGGAATAACAAGATGTTTTTAAAGTACATTAGAAGCAGGAAGCCTGCTAAAAAACCTGTGGGTCCCCTAGACGATCGAGATATAAAAGGAGCAATCAAGGACGATAAAGCCATTGCGGATAAACTAAATGATTTCTATGCTTCAGTCTTCATGGCTGAGGACGTTAGGGAGATTCCCAAATCTGCACAGTCCTTTGTGGGTGATGAATCTGAGGAACTGTCCCGGATTGAAGTGTCATTAGAGGAAGTTTTGGAACAAATAGAAAAACTTAACGTTAACAAATCTCTGGCACCGGATGGCATTCATCCAAGGGTTCTAAAAGAGCTCAAATGGGAAATTGCTGAACTATTATCTGTGGTTTGTAACCTATCCTTTAAATCGGCTTCCGTACCTAATGACTGGAAGGTAGCCAACGAGACACCAATATTTGTAGAGGGTGATAAACTCAAGGAACATCATCTGTTTATCTTTAACAAATAGGAAGTTAACAGGTAATTTGATCAGTCTAAAAGTATCTGCGTAGGGAACAAAAATTTGTCTAACATATTGAAGAGACCCTTATCAAACATAGAACAAGACCCAATAGCTAGAAGCTGAAGCTTGACAACTTCAGAGTGGAAATAGACAAGATTTTTTTAAACAAATTAGAATAATTAAACACTGGAATCATTTAACAAGTTCTGTGATTGGTTCTCCTTCACTAGCCCTTTTAAAATTGATGAGGAGTCCTGTGGCACCTTATAGACTAACTGAAGTGTAGGAGCATAAGCTTTCGTGGGCAAAGACCCACGTCATCAGATGCATGTAGTGGAAATTTCCAGAGGCAGGAATAAATATGCAGGCCAGGATCAGGCTGGAGATGACGAGGTGGATCCAATCAAGGAGGATGAGGCCCACTTCTAGCTGATCTGGAGGTGTGAATTCCAAGAGAGCAGCTGCTTTTGTAGTTAGCAAGCCATTCACAGTCTTTGTTTAATCCAGTTGATTGTGTCAAACTTAAAATTTTAAAATTAAGATTCTAAAAGATCAGCTCTGCTTCAGATAGGAATTTACACATGGAAAGCCTATGACTTGAGTTACGTAGCATATCACACTAGATTGTTAGAGTTGTCCATTCTGGCCTTATAATTTATGAATCTGAGTTGCCTAATGCTGCTGGCACTGGTAGCTTTAGAGACGTTCAAGTAAGTGAACATTTGAATCCAAGGAATGGGAAATATTAAAATCTGATGTCCAGAATTCAGAGAGAGAGAGAAGGACTGATATAGCTATGGAAAAGAACAGTGGCTTTTTCTGCCTTTGAATCACAAAGATACAATGTGGGGGGAAGTTCTGGTTTGTTATCCTTTAGAGGATGCTGAAAATCACAGGCAGGGATGAAACCCTTCAGGAAAAGGAGAAAAGAGAGGTGCTCTATCATAGGGTGTGTCTAGACTACATGCCTCCTTCGACGGAGGCATGTAGATTAGCGAGATCGGAAGAGGGAAATGAAGCCGCGATTAAAATAATCGCGGCTTCATTTAAATTTAAATGGCTGCCCCGATCTGCCGATCAGCTGTTTGTCGGCAGATCGGGGCAGTCTGGACGCGACGCGCCGACAAAGAAGCCTTTCTTCATCGGCACAGGTAAGCCTCGTTTCAGAAGAAAGGCTTCTTTGTCGGCGCATCGCGTCCAGACTGCCCCGATCTGCCGACAAACAGCTGATCGGCAGATCGGGGCAGCCATTGAAATTTAAATGAAGCCGCGATTATTTTAATCGCGGCTTCGACGGAGGCATGTAGATTAGCGAGATCGGAAGAGGGAAATGAAGCCGCGATTAAAATAATCGTGGCGTCATTTAAATTTAAATGGCTGCCCGATCTGCCGATCAGCTGTTTGTCGGCAGATCGGGGCAGTCTGGACGCGATGCGCCGACAAAGAAGCCTTTCTTCTTTGAAACGAGGCTTACCTGTGCCGATGAAGAAAGGCTTCTTTGTCGGCGCGTCGCATCCAGACTGCCCCGATCTGCCGACAAACAGCTGATCGGCAGATCGGGGCAGCCATTTAAATTTAAATGAAGCCGCGATTATTTTAATGGCTGCTTCACTTCCCTCTTCCGATCTGGCTAATCTAGATGCCTCCGTCGAAGCAGGCATGTAGTCTAGACACACCCATAGTGAGATTAACTTTACTGCTGGATCAACCCAAGAACTTTCAGAGCAATCATCATGACCTCCACAATTCAATAAAGAGTACTATTCACACAGCAGGGAATCCAAAACTCTTAACGTGAATTGAAAGAGAATCCAAGAGTAGTTGGACACCAAAGGAGTATGGAAAAACAAAAACAGAGTTATTGCTGATAAGTAGGTTCCTTTGTTATCTTTGCTATAAAGAACATCCTGTCCCCAATAAGATCTTTATGCTAAAATTGAAAAAATATTTTTTTAAAGAAAATTTAGTTCAGTGGAACTTCTGTACAGAATAACCAGCTAGCTTTTGAGATTGCAGTGCAACTGTTTTTAATAGTGAGTCCTAAAAACATGCTCTCTGCCAATTGAATCTCTGGAAATATCTTTCTTCTTTTCCCTGTATTTATAACCAATTAAAAAAAATGTAGCACATACCTTACAATGTCAGCTATTTTGGCTTCTTATCATTGTGATCTTACAAATTAGAATGCAAACTAAAAAAAAAGTTAGTAGAATAAACCCATTTATTCATTTTTATTCTTCAGAAATACACTTAATGGCATGTATTGCTAAAGTAATTATTCGTTTTTATTGAAAGGCAGGGTAATTACTTGAGCAAAGTCATATGCACAGTAATGTATGCACTGGAAGTTACAGCTGCCCTTGGCTACTGTAACTTACGCAACCCCCATCATTTTTTAATGAATATGTGTACTCTCTGCCCTCGTTTGAAGATTTGCTGTTACAAGTTCTGCTGTAATATGGCACTTTACTCATCTTCCTGCTACAAAAGACACCTGCTCTGCAACTTTCCAAAGTCCTTGATTTCTGAGGCTTGTGTGACAAGCTGGCCAGAGTTCTGCTGCTGGAGACTCAGAAACTAGAGTTTCTGAACTCATTTGAATGGGCTCACTCAGGAAATGGAAGGTGAATCAGTTAAGGGCTTAAAGTTAATGTGCACAAGTGAATATTACCCTCACTCAGAAGTAGCTCACTGAAACTTAACCCTTTATTTCTGCATGAAATTACTTAAATGTGCATAAAATAAAGTGCCTTAACTTCACAGCTTTCATTCTCATCTCAAATTTCCTGAGTATTTTCATGTAGCTGAGCCTCTGGATAGAAACAAGAAACCTCTAATGTGCTACTTTTCTTCATAAATTTGGGACTTGATTTTCAGAAATTGGCTTTATTGTATGCCCTCATCACATTCAGGTGAAAGCATCTGTACTTTTCGCACTCTTGTATATGCACATATTTGACACAAATTGAATATGTAGAAAAGATGTTAAGGTTTATCAATTGCAGGCCAGAAATTGTTCCCAGTGAACTATTCTGAAGTTAGGTGCCTAAATATCTTTGAGGATATGGTCCTAAGAAACTGCCCCTTAGTGTCAGTGCTGAGCAGGAGTAGTCCTGTGTCAATGAGCGTGCAAAGTTCAGCAAGCACTGAAAGTGGCCACACTGAATATGTTTGTACTGAAAATAAATATTTGAACCTGGCCCACATCAGCTGAATTTGGTTCCTGAAGCTCAAATGACAGGGCAGTAAAGATGCAATGTAGCCATTTGGGCTTGAGTTAGTCTGGGCTATGGGGTACGTCTACTCTAGCCCCCTAGTTCAAACTAGGGAGGCTAATGAGGGTGACCAAAATTGCTAATGAAGCACAGGATTTAAATATCCCATGCTTGATTAGCATAACCTCATTCCACAAGGAATAACAGTTCATTCGAACTAAGGGGTTTATCTCGGAATCCTGCTTTTCTGCCGCGTGTAGACGCGGGCAGTTACTTCGGACTAGTCAGTTTCCAAAATGGCGACCGGCCGGGATTATGCTAATCAAGCACGGGATATTTAAATCCCACACTTCATTAGCAATTTTGGTCACCCTCATTAGCCTCCCTAGTTCGAACTAGGGGGCTAGTGTTGACGTACCCTGGGACCTTTCTTCCTAATGGGGTCCCAACGCACAGTCTCCAGCCTGAGTATCAATGTCTACTTCACGATTTTACAGCCCCATCACCTCCCATCCCATGACAAGTCAGCTTTGAAAACTAGGAGGACATGCTGGTCATTTTTACATAAATGATGAACTTCTCTTTGACCTCTCTCCAGAAACTTGTTTTCTAATTAATTGGATTCCCAGCATGGCTTTAATAGCCCCATAACTCATTTACTCATCCTCCCTCGATGACTTGTTTGTTTCTTGACCATTCTTAGTTATCAGGCTATCCTACTATGTGATGTAATTTTTCTCTGCTCCAACTTAATCCATTACTTCTTTTTCTGTCCTTGCTGTTGGGGGAGAATAATGTATATACCGATCCTTAGATGGAAAACCAGTAATTGCATATTACATGTGAAATTAGGGGACCAACACTCAACATGATGCATCAGAACTGTTGGAAGACAAAAGATTTTTGAGGGGTACTGTAGGCTATTAAGTGGAACTGATCCTTCAAACTGTTGAACGTTTAAACAGCTGGATGCTTATAAATATATGAAAGGGAGTTGGGAATGCTTAACCTCTCATAAGAGGCACTTGTAGAATCAGGACCAGAGCAATAGAGAAGACTTTATTGGATGTGTTAGTACTATGTTTAGTTTCCGAATTATGTAACAACAGATGCATTGGCCTTGACATGAGCACAACTGTTATACCCCAACCCCTGGCTGAGTTTCCCACTCACTTCCCCTTGTGGGAAGTGAGTTTCTGGATCCTATGAGCTGCTAGCTCTCTGGGTTTCACTGCTCCTACCTCTGGGTCACTTAGAACATGCTCCACTGGTGCAGATCCTAGGCCTGATACCCTTCTTAGCAGTGGGTCCCTGTAGTACAGCCATCTAGACCCTCCTGTGTCTTCCCAGTAGCTTTACATATGCTCCTCCTCCAGAGCATCATCTTCATGAGAACTGTGACATGTAGTTGAACCCTTCCGTGACACAAAGAAGATGAAGATGAGACCAGAGGCTTTGCAAAAGAATTTCTCAAATCCAAACCACACACTTCACTATGAGAGCACATGGGAGGTACGGATCTATGGAAAATATTTGAATGTGTATCCCTTCAGAATATCAACATGGTGTGCATGCTCTGGTGCCATTATTTTGAAATAAACTACTCCCCAGAATAATTCAAATTAATTACTTTCCAGTGCTTCCTGGGCCTCTGAGTCAAGTTAGCACATCTGCATTAACGTCAGACTAGTTTTGAGGCTTCCACATGCTATTTCAATTTATGTTGAATTTAGTTATTTCTAAATAATTTTCTAGTGTAGACATGCCCTAAAAAACACTACCTGTTCCATCCGTCAGCATATCTTTTCTCGCTGATGGTGGTATGGTTCTCCTCCTTATAATTCATGTCTCTTTTTAAAAGCATCTTGAATATTTTGCTAGGTAGTCAGCTGAAAGAAAAACTGCAGCTCTTTCAGTCCTGCTCTGCAAGAGGGGGTGAAAGGGGAGGAGTTCAGAGCTTCCTCTCTCCCTCAACAGGTCTCTAACCTCTTTGCCTGCTGTGGATTTTTTTCCTATTCTTAATCAGTGTTTCCTCTAAGATGTGGGGCAGAACAGTTTCACAGGTGATTAATCAGCCCTGCCCAGTCAGAGGCTCAGGGCTCTGCAGGAAGCTTACTGACTGGGCGGAGCTGATTAATCATCCGTGAAGCTGTGCTGTTGCTCAATTTAGAGGGGACACTGTTCTCAATCCCCTCACAAGTAATATTGGCAGGTAACCCCCATTGTCACACCAGGATAGAACTTAGTCATGGTATATGACTCCTTGCTGGTCCCCTTTGGGATGCATACACCAGGTCTATTTTCTGCTATAAAAAGAAATGTTAACCCACACTGAAGGTCATAGTCAGAAATAGAGTTCGTAAAATCTAATGGAAAATCTTAAGATTATGTAGACAGATTGGTCCAACCCATTTTGCTCTTGAATGAATAATGGTGCAATAGTCTTCTGGTCTCAGTTTTTGTATTTGCCATTTCAGCATAGCTGAAATATCTGAGGGTATGTTTACACTACCCTCCTAGTTCGAACTACGAGGGTAATGTAGGCATACCGCACTTGCAAATGAAGCCCGGGATTTGAATTTCCCGGGCTTCATTTGCATAAGCGGGGAGCCGCCATTTTTAAAACCCCGCTGGTTCAAACCTCGTGCAGCGCGGCTACACGGGGCTCGAACTAGGTAGTTTGAACTAGGATTCCTATTCCGAGGTGGAACGAGGTGTACCAGTAGTTCAGAATAGGAATCCTAGTTCGAACTACCTAGTTCGTGCCCCGTGTAGCCGCGCTGCACGGGGTTCGAACCAGCGGGGTTTTAAAAATGGCGGCTCCCCGCTTATGCAAATGAAGCCCAGGAAATTCAAATCCCGAGCTTCATTTGCAAGTGCGGTATGCCTACATTACCCCGCTAGTTCGAACTAGCGGGGTAGTGTAGACATACCCTGAGTAGCTAAAAACACATAAACACAGAAATGGCCATATGTGGGTCAGACCAAAGATCCATGTAGCCCAATATCCTATCCTCTGACAGAGGCAGATGCCCAATGCTCCATAGGGAATAAACAGAACGGGCAATCACTAAATGAACTGTCCCCTATCATCCATTCTGAGCTTATAGCCAACAGACACTGGGGACACCATCCCTGTCCATCTTCGCTCATACCCACAGATGGACTGATGCTCCGTGAACTTATCTAGTTATTTTTTGGACTCTGTTATAGTCTTGACTTTCACTCCATCCTTGGGTAAGGAGTTCCACAGGTTGACTGTGCATTGTGTGAAAATACTTCCTTTTTCTTGTTTTAAACCTGCTGCCTATTAATTTATTTTAGTGTCCTTTAATTATTGTGTTATGGGAACAAACAAATAACTTTTCCTTGTTTACTTTCTTCACACCAGTCATAATTATATAGATGTCAATAACATCCACCCTTAATTGTCTCTTTTCCAAGCTGAAAAATCACAGTTTTAATAATCTCTCTACGTATGACAGCTGATCCATCCCCCAATCATTTTGTTGCTCTTTCCTGTATCTTTTCCAATTCGAAGATATCTTTTTTTTAGATGGAGTTATCATATCAGCATTAAAAATATGGACATACCATGGATTTATATAGATACAATATGATATTCTCTATCTTGTTATGTGTCTCTTTCTTAGTGATTCACAATATTCTGTTTGCTTTTTTTGACTGTCACTGCACATTGAGTGGATATTTTGGGAACTATCCATAGTGAATCCAAGATCTTTCTTGAGTGGTAGCAGCTAAATTAGATTGCATCCGCTTTTATATATAGATAAATAGTTTATTATTATGATTTTCAATGTGAGTTACATTGAATTGCATTGAATTTCATCTGCCACTTTGTTCTTCAATCACACAATTTTGTGAAATCCCTCTTTAACTCTTCTCATTCTGCCTTGGACTTTACTATCTTGAGTAGATTCATATTATCTGCAAATTTTGCCACTTTCCTGTTTGCTTCCCCCCTTTTTCCAGATCATTTATGAATATGTTAAGTAGGCCTGGTCCTAATATGGACCTTATGGGGATACCACTAGTTACTTCACTCCATTCTGAAAACTGACCATTTATTCTTGCCTTTTATTCCTACCTTTTAGCCAGTTATCAATTTATGAGAGGGCCTTCCCTCTTATCTCCTGACTGATTTTCAGAAAGACTTTCATAAGGTCCCTCATCAAAGGATCTTAAGCAAAGTAAGCCAAGTACTCTATATCCATGGATCACCCTTGTTCACAACATGTTGACCCCCTGAAATTGTGGCATTATTTCACTTTACAAAAACTATGTTGGAAGATGAAACATGTACGCATGTGTGTGAGCAAACCAAGTTACAAATGTAACCTGCTTCTGTTCACAATCAGAAGCCAGCTCTTATCCCAAATGAAAATACTCCCTCCCAGTGTATTATTTAGTTTAGAAATAAAATCAGGGGCATCTTTGCTATGAGCCAATGGAAGTAGCTATCCCCATCCCCTCAGACTTTTCATAGGTCATTGTTCATATCTGACCCAATGTTATAATCACATATAATGCTCTGTATGCTGACACTACTTTGTTTCACTCGGGAACATCATTTCAGGGGAAAAAAAGTTGGGGCAAATTATGCATAGGTTGAAAATTAAGCAATAAATGGTCTCTACTTTGCCCTACTTACTATGGAAGTTGTCATGAACAGAAGTCGTACTGACCAACATTGGGTGAGTAAAGGATTAACTCGGGTACCTAGCAAAGGTGTGGGCCAGAGGGCCGTGAGAGCCAATGAAGATAGAGGCAGGGAATTTGAATTGGATATAGATTTCCTGCCTTTTTTTTGGGGGGGGGGGGGAGTAACACCAGGAGTTGAGAGACATAGCATGATTTAAATCCAGGCAGGATTTATCCCCCACCCCATGGAATTCAGGTCAGGGGAATGGACTGAACAGAGGAAAAAATTAGAAGTGAGGACCACAGAAATATGAGTCCAGTTGCATTCGGGGTAATTTTTCTTTATTTTGTGATTTGGTTTGAACTGCTCTGTGTGGATCTATGCCTTCCTTTCCCCTTTTCCATCTCAGCACTGTACCAGAAGCTTTTTTCTCTGTTTTAATATGGTTTCCTCCATCGTTCTGTAACATCTGGCAACCAAGTATGCTTTATCAAGTTTCTCTTGTTTTGTAATAAAAAACCACTTCTTGTAAGGTGATGATTTGATTCTTGTCTCTTGGAAGGTCTGTCTGTGTGCATTTTCATACCTCTGACTGAGGGGTGAGCTACCAGAGACTGCAGCTTGCTTTTCTCTTTTCTTTTTTCAAACTCTTTTGGGGTAAAAGAACTTGGGGTACCCTTGGGGGTGATTTCAAGTGTTCATCCCCTGTCTTTTTGGGGGAGAGGATCAAAACATTTGATGGTGGCAGCGAAATTCCCAAAATCTGGGTACTAGGATTTTGCGGGGAAGTTTTTGTAACCAGTGCCTGTAGAGGCAAGGCTTTCAAGCTCTCTTGCAGGCCCCCATCTTCTGTATTCAGAGTGCCAGAGTCGGGAAAAGCCTTGACAGGAATATTTATTATTATTAATATGGATTTGTGTTTAGTACATAACCTATCACAAGCTTCCTAAGAACAATTTAAGAAGTACAATTTAATATACAAATCAGTGTGTGTATGCACACACACACACGCGCGCGTCTAGGATGTAATCACAAAAAGATGAAACAAATAGTGATGGTATATAATAATACCTGAACAGTAAATGAGCCATAGTCTTCCTAACAACTGCTCAACTATCTTGAAATGAAACTAGTCAATGTCTTCCAAAATCATAAGGGACTAGCAACCCGGGCATCTCTAGACTGACGGCCTGATTCGGATCTCATGTACACCAGTTTTACACTGGTATAATTCACTGACTTCAGTAGAGTTACTCCTGATTTACAGGAACATAAATGAGATCTAAATCAGGCCCTACATATTCACTATGGCTTAGCTCAGTAGTGACATTGGGTGTAATCACCACAGTTTTGACTCTTTCAGGACGACTGTTTAATTGGACAAAAGTGTACATTCTCTTCTGGGATGACAGGTTACTCCATTCAATATAGAGATCTGCTGCTATGTTGTTGTTCAAAACTCCTCTAAAAGAAGTAGACATCAAAGGCCTTCTCCCATCACATTATTTCTTCTGATGAGGGACTTCATTTGCATCCTATATCTGAACTCCTGCCTGACTCTTTTAGCTGTGATCTCTCTTTGTCATTCTGTGCCCAAGTTTCTGTGAGCCTGAAAGGCTTTCTGACTGCTTTATCATATATTCTCATTTATTCTAATGGACAATGTACCAGACTTCTAAGAAAGCCAGTCCTAAAATGAAGTTATTTATTTCTCATGGCATTTTCGAACACTTCAGATATTTAGCTAAGGTTCCATAATTTTAGCTTATGCTCTTTCAATTAGCAAGACAAATTTTTTGTATAGCTCATTTAATGACCTGCTTTTGTGTGCACTCATTATCTGTCTTGGTGCAGTGAAACAGACTTTTAAATTGGGACAGGTCAAGAGAGCACACTAGAAATGACTTCTGACAAGCAGCTGACATTTCACAGCACTTCAGATGCTCTAATCTTCATGCTAATAAGAACATTTATTCCTAAAGAGTTTAATAATTGTTGATGGTATTAGAAATTAAAAAAAAAATGTTACACAGTGTATAGTCCTACAGCAACCTGGGCTCAGTGAATGGCAGAGAGCCAAGTTTTTAACTTCAGTAGTGAATAAGTAAATAAAATAGAGAATTAAGGCCTAAGATGCTTGTTTAGAATGGAGTCTCAAGAGTTAAAAAAAAATATGAATTCATTCATTAAGGGTAGGTCTACATTGCATTCCTCCTTCCAGAGAAGAATGCAAATGCAGAGAAACAAAATTACAGATGAAGTGTGGATTTGAATTTCCTGCACTCATTTTCATAATCATGTTCGGCTGCTTTTCTGGAACACTATATTTTGAGAAAAAAAATGCAGTCCACATGGGGTTATTTAGAAAAGAAACCCTTCCTTCAAAATAACCCTTAAACCTCATTTTTTAAGGAGTAAGGGTTATTTTGAAGGAATGGTTTCTTTTCAAAATAACCCATTTTTTCTCGAAATACGGTATTTCAGAAAAGCGGCCAGATGCCATTATGCAAATTAGCAGGTCTTGACGAACGGAGGCGAAAGCCACTCGCCAGCCCCGCACTGTGTCTGCGCAAGACCCTCTTTGCGCATGCGCGCACTGCAAATGAACGGGGCACCCGGCTGAAATCTACTCATCACGGGCGAGTAGATTCAATACTTTGTCGAACCCTGCAAATGAAGCACGGGAAATTCAAATTCGTACTTCATTTCCTATTTCGTTTGGCTGCATTTGTATTCCTCTCAAAGGAGGAATACAATGTAGACATACCGTAATTAAACAAGGTATATTTAAACACTAGAATATGTTGAATTCCTGACTGTGATTTGCAGAAATGCCACCCCAAGATACTTGGATCTATATTTACAAAGTAACAGCTTGGATCAAGCCCTCACAAAGCATTCTATTCTCAAATTTTATGGCCTAACATGAGTATTGCAGAACAAGACAACAATAACAAGATTCATTTTCCTTATGCTAAAATTTTACTCCTTGGTTTAATTAAATTGGCTAGTAATACCAGATTACACCTCAGTATATCGTTCAAGCCCCAAATCCAGCATCCAAAGAATTTCCACTGACTTTTGATGTGAATTGGTTTGGGCCATAAATCTGCAGGAACTCTGTTGAAGTACATGGAGTTACACCAGGAAAAAAAAGAAGTAAATGTAAGGAAAATCAGCGCTGTTGTTTGAGTGGCTTGTATCTGTTTCAATGTGAATAATGTGAAAGGAGAAAATCCATAATAGCTTTGTCTAGTATTGAAGTCATTTCAGAAATATGCAGTTTTAAAAAAGCATATGGTGCTTTTATTACAAATATTTAGTTTTACATTCCAGCCAAATTTGTGTAACTTGAAGTTGGCCTCTAAATCAGCATTTAGACAGGTAAATACTATGCAATGGCCTGATTATAGAGCTTAGCAGCACCCACAATTGCTATTGCCTTTAGTGCCATGGAATTGTCCCATCTTCAGCTAAATATTCTGTATAATTGACTGCAGAGGAGCTCAGTACATCTTGTATATTGTGAAGAGCAGGTTCCTGGTTGTTTAGATGACTAATTAGGCATCTACATTTGAAAATGTTGACACCTAACTCACGTAGGCATTTTTTCAATCCCATTAGGTGCCAGCTGTAATTCTAAGTACCTATGCATATCTGACCCTATGTCTATATGAACTTATACTTAAAAGTCTATTGCATTGAATTAAAAAAAATGGTACAGACTTTAAAGTACATATAAAATAGTTACCATCTAATCCCCATAATTAGAATTAATTATTATTCTTAGGGAGCTAATCTGTAAAGATTTCTAATATATTTCACTGATTTTCTCATCAAGTGACTGTTTCTTAAGCCATTGCCAAGTGTTGAATGCACCCAATGACTTCTCACTGAAGGGTTCTCTCAGTCTGTCACTGCACAAAGATATTTCCTAAGAGATATGTAAAATCCATCTGATGTTTACCATTACAATATGTTACAACCTGTTGCACTGAGTTTACTTTGTACATTATGATCTTTCCAAATAAAAATGACATCAGAGACTTGCATCAAACATTTCTCCTGTGGGGTGAAAGATCTACATTATATTTCCCCAAAAAATCTATATTAATTTTGCTGCCAAAAGTAAAATATTATTGCCGGTACCGTATAGTTGCCCACCTATTCGTTCATGAATGATTTATTCCCCACCTAGAGACAATTTCAATTTAATTTATTTCGAAGCATCCTGAAGGATACCTCCGCTATATAAATTGCACAAAATTGGTATCTATCAAGATAGACTGTTTGGCATACAACAGGGCAATTACCTGCAATCTCTAGGTGAACAAGCCACAAAGTAGAATGGAAGAGCATAAAGAGCACTTGTATCTTCATAACTATGCAAAAAGGCTGATTCCTAGTGACTTAAAGTAATAGAAATATTTCTGAAAAGTCCAACATATATATTATGCCAACCCCAGGGGAGATCTAAATTCCTGATCCATAGCTTAAGCAGATGAATGCAAGAATGAATTGATCAGGGATGGTATGAATGCACAAATCAGTTTTGATTTTGTAAATAAATCCACATCCCTCATCAGGAAAGTTTTTTTTTTTTCAGCAAAGTGGATGCATTTCTTGGATGCAGCAGAGCTTTTCTGGGATACTTGAGGTATCCTGGAAAAGCTCTGCAGTCTAGACATAGCCTCAGAGAGGTAGCTGTGTTGGTCTGTATCTGCAAAAGCAACAGGGAGTCCTGCTGCACCTTACAGACTACTGATTTATTTGGGCAGGGGCTGATGAGAGTTTTGTGGGGCCCAGGGCATCACAATTTCACGGGGCCCACCTTTGGAGAAAAAATAGGAAAAAAGTGTCCCTCGCGCCCACTCCTCCAGTAGCCCCTCTCTGATCATGTGAGCTACCCCACCTCATCCCCTCTCCTAACACCTCCCTCTGCACACCCGCCCTGCCTCTCTCCTCTGGTGCTGGACCCTCCCCCGCAGGTGACTGCCTTCTGCTTCATCCCCAGAATCCTCTGGCACCAGCACCTTCCCTTACCCCTGCACCCTCCTGGTGCCTTTCCCTTCTCTCACTGCCCCTGCATCCTTTTCCCTCTTTTTCCCTGATGCCCGCACCCTCACTACCCTCTGCCCCCATTCGTCTCATGCCCCTGTGCCCTCACACATGCCTTGCTCCATCCCCACCATCCTCATGTCCACCCCTTCATTCAAGCCTTCTCCCAGCACTTCCTCCTCTCCCCTTTAGCCCCCAATGCCCCAATGCCTTTACCCTCTCTCCTCCCAGCATCACTCTGTTCCCCCTCCCACTGACACCTCCCCTCCTGCCCTTTTCCTCATTGTCTCCACTTGGCCCCCTGGCATTTGTCTTTCCTCCACGCTGTCCCTTAGTGCCTTCCCCTTTCTTCTCCTGACCTGCTCCCCTCCCCTCAATGCAAGCCCCTTCCTTTGCCATCCACATTCTGCCTTCCAGTTTGCATGGCGGCCGCAACCCCGGCCCAGGCTCCAGACCATGTACCGAACCGAGCGGTGCAATGCTGGGCCGCGTGGTTTTAAAGTCCTGGGCCGTGACGTCATGCCATGCCCGGGCGTCTCCCCTCTCAGCTGTTGCACAGCATTTCAGCATGCCGCGCATGCGCTCCCTCGGCCCCACATGGCCCGTACTGGCCGGTGCCGGGGAATTTAAAGTGCAGGGCTGCAGCACCCCATCACAATCCCCCTCCTCCTTCAGCAGCTGCCATCCGGCCCTTTGGCAGACAGCCCACCAGGAAATTCCCAGTATCCTGCCGGGCCAGTCCGCCCCTGGAACTGGCATGGGGCCTATTGAAGCATGGGGCTTAGGGCAACCGCCCTGCTTGCCCTGATCTATATCTGCCGCTGTATTTGGGTATAAAGCTTTTGAGGATAAAAACGACTTTATCAGGTGCATGTCCAGTGGACTCCTCATTTGTTTAAGGGATTTAGGATAGACGCTTCTACAGCTGATTCCAGCTGTTGTGATCTACTGAAACTTCAACTACAACATTTTAAGAAACTGGCTGTGAGGTGGAGGAAAAGCTTTTACTCTCATGTCTGAAATACTAGTATCATCTCACTAACAGAATCCTGATGAATGCCACAGAGGCTGTCCTGGAGTAACTTGGGGTTCAAGGTCAGCACCTACTATCGGACCTTCCTTTTTAAGATCAACATTCTGTTCAGTACATTTTACAAATACAAAGAGAGCCAGAACACCGAAGAGCCCAAAATAAGTACAGGCAGTCCCCGGGTTACGCGGATCCGACTTATGTCGGCTCCGTACTTACGAACGGGGCTTTTGTCGCCCCGGAGGACGCGGGCGGTGGGACCGCCCAGATGCGCCGCGGTCCCGCCGCCCGCATCCTCCGGGGCGAGAAAAGCTGCTCCACGTCTCCCTGATCTGCTGGGGAGGGGGGGCACAGCTGGGACATCCCCCCCCCCCCAGCAGACCAGGCTTTTCTCACGGACGCTTGGGGCAGAGCAGCTGGGGCGCTGCTAGTTGGTCCCGCAGTGCCGCTCCTTGGCACTACTGGACCAACCCGGCAGCACCCTAGCTGCTCTGCCCCAGGCGTCCTGATTCAGCTGCTGCTGGTCAGTTTCAGCAGCGGCTGACTTGGGGACGCCTGGGGCAGAGCAGTTGGGGTGCTGCTGGGTTGGTCCAGTTGCTCTGCCCCGGTCTTCCTGGAATCAGTCGCTGATCAGTTTCAGCAGCAGCTGACTTGGGGACACCCACCCGGCAGCGCCCCAGCTGCTCTGTCCCAGGCGTCCAGATTCAGCTGCTGTTGAAACTGATCAGCGGCTGATTCCAGGAAGCCCGGGGCAGAGAAACTCTGCCTTGGGCTTCCTGTAGTCAGCTGCTGGTCAGTTTCAGCAGTGGCTGAATCTGGACACCAGTTCCGACTTACGTACAAATTCAACTTAAGAACAAACCTACAGTCCCTATCTTGTACGTAACCCGGGGACTGCCTGTACTGGAGACAGAAGATGCAGATATTAAAACTAAAATGTATGACACATCTGGGGGAAATTATGGACTGATCTTAGTTGCACATCTCATCGGCTGTAATTATATGCATGCCATACAGTCCCACTGATGGGGGCGAGGGACAAAAGGAGCAATTGTCCCAGGGCCCAGATATTCAAGGAGGCCCAGATCTCCTGGCTACAGCTGCTGCTACTGTGGCAGCATCAGTGGCCAGAGCCCCACGCCCCTGAGTTTGCCATAGTCTGGGTAGCAATGATACCCGAGGCCTTGCCCCTTCTAGGCGTGCAGGGCTGTTCCCCTCCTCCTCCTCCTCCTCCCTTCCCTACTCCCCCCCAACACATGGGATGCGCTGATGCTATGCTATATAAATATTTAGTAACAATATTTGCTAGTCAAAATGCAGGGGCTTTTCTGAAGCCACAGCTTCCTGCACTGGGATGGGTGAGCGATAAAGTATCAGCCTCTCCCCCTCTCTGTTACTCCTGGATGCATTGCCTCGGCGTCGGTTGCTGGGATCAGCACAATGTTGGAGGAGCAGGCAGTCAGTGAGCTCCTCTCCTTTCTGGGGTGGTTGGGTTCAGGCTTCTGGTTTCATCCTCAAGCTCTGTCCCTTGGCCACAGGCTTTGGGCTCTAGCCATGGGACTTCAAGCTCCGGCTCCCTGCTGTCTCCCTGTGCTCCTGTCAGAATCAGGAACGCTGACCAGCACCTGGTGACTAAGCAGTTAACTAATACCTCCTGTACCTAGCCAGGTATGGGGAGGTCAGGCAGTCACAATGCAGGTAAGAATTTCCAAGTGGGAAAGAGGAGTTTTATCTCTCCCTCTTTTGTCTGAGAGGCAGAGCAGTTTCTTACAGGTAAAACGGAGGTTATCTTTCCCAAGAGCGCTGCATAGTAATGCCAAAGCTCTCTATGTAGATCATGCAAGAGACTCTGATATTCTGCATATATTTTGTATTCAGCCAGAATTAAGATTTAAAATTGCCCAATGCAATATTAAATGATGATTTTTAGCATCCTTGTGCCACTTTCAGTATCTGAGTACTTATTTTATATGTCATATGCTTTACATAATCTATTTATGCAATATAATATTTTTCAAATACTAGCACTATATATCATATGCTTTACATAATCTATTTATGCAATATAATATTTTACAAATACTATACATTATTTGTGTGACACCCTCTTATTACCATCTGTGGATCATAGCTGATTACCAGATTCAGGACAAGCTACTGAAAAATAAGACTATCATTAGATTTTAGAAAGTCGGTACCAAACATTAACTTTTGTCTCACCACCCTCATTCAGATGTAGACAAAATATAATCCATTTAGGCCTCTCAGTCTTTGTCTCATCACCAAAACATTGGATTCTATGATGAATAGTTACTGAAAGCTAGGACTGACAATTAATTGCAGTTAGCTCATGTGATTAACCCAAATTAAGCACAACTAAAAAAATCATGATTAATTGCGGTTTTATTCACACTGTTCAACACTAGCATTCCAACTGAAATGTTTTAAATATTTCGGATGATTTTCTACATTTTCAAATATATTAACTTCAGTTACAACATAGAATCCAAAGTGTGCTTTGCTCACTATATAGTATTAATTTGATTCCAAATACTTGCACTGTAAAATGATAAAGGAAAGACACAGTATTTTTCAATACACCTCATATCTACTGTAGTGCAGTGGCCACCAACGAGTAGATCGGGATCTACTGGTAGATTTTGGAGCCTCTGACAGGTGATCCTCACTGAGTTGGCTGGGGAGCTATCAAGTGCTGGTACTTCAGTTGCCCCTCCACCCACTGTCATGCTGCTCCTGCCTTCTGCCTTAGAGCTGTCCCCCTGGGAGCCTCCAGCTTGCTGTGTATGGAGTGGGAGAGAGCAGGGAGAGGTGCTGATGTCAGGGTGCCTCTTCTCCCCTCCCTCCTGTACCCTAACTCCACACAGAAAGAAGGGATGGAGGGATGCAAATCTGTCACTCTTAGGGTACGTCTAGACTACCGCGTTTTGTCGACGGAAGTTTTGTCGACAGATACTGTCGACAAAACTTCCGTCAACAATTTGCGTCCAGACACATGGAGTTCTGTCGACAAAGCAAGCCGCTTTGTCGACAGAACTCCGTAGTCTGGATGCAACGTTACAGGCAATAACACCTTCTGTCGACAGAACTCTGTCGACAGAAGGTGTTTTGCCTCGTAAAATGAGGTATACCAGCGTTGACAAAACCGCGGAGTTCTGTCGACGTTATGTCGACAGAACTCCGCGGTAGTGTAGACGCTGGTATTGTTTTGTCGACAAAAGTCGACTTTTGTCGACAAAACTAGGTAGTCTAGACACACCCTTACATACTATGTGTCTCTGTCATTCTCACAAACACACACTATCCTTCCCTCTCATCTCCCAACCCAACAACCATGTGGAGGGTTGTTGTGGCTTCTGTTACTCCTTGCAAAGTGAGGCATTTTTGGTTTTTGACTGGTCTGTGCATTTCATCATTTTCATTTCTCTCTTACACTTATATTTAATCCTTAGAGTAGTGAGTTCTAAAATGCCTAACCTGTCGTGGCTGGAGTCGTTATCCCTGTGGTAATTGTTGTTCCTGGAAGTGGCTGGCATGTCCCTGCAACCCCTGAGAGAGGCAGAGCAGGGGTCTCCACATGCTGTCCTTGCCTGAAGACACCACTTCTGCTGCTCCCATTGATTAATAATGGGGAACAGTGACCAGCAGAAGCTGTGGACTCAGGGCCTGTAGATGACGAGCAGCACATAGCGCCATGGAGCCATTGCTATACACACCAGCTGCTTTCAGGAGTGGTGCAGGGTCAGGACAGGAGTGAGCCTGCCTTAACCCCACTGCTCCACCACCCGGAATCCATCTCAGTTAAACGGTGCCCATCTGCTTCCTGAACCCCTGTCCCAGCCTTGAACCTCCTGCTACCTCAAACCTCCTGCTTGAGATGTGAGTCCCCCTGCATCCAAACTCCTTTCCAGACTTTGCACCCTCCTGGACCCCAAATCCCCCACCCTGGGCTAAGCCCAGAGCCCCTCCCATACTCCAACCCCTTGGTCCAAGGCCAGAGCCTGCACCACAACCCCCTATCCTAACCTGGTGAAAATGAAGGAGGATGGAGTGAGCAGGGTGAGGTCTCGGAGAAGGGGTAGAGAAGAGGCAGGGCCTCAAAGAAGGGGTGGGAAGGAAGCAGGGCAAAGGTATTTGGGTTCGAGGTAGATCTTACATTGGACTTAAATTGAAAAAATGATCCTGTGATTATAAAGGTTGGAGACCACTGCTGTAGTGCAATCTTTCTATTGTACAAGTGCAACTTACAAATGTAGATCTTTTTGTACGTAACTGTGCTAAAAAATAAAACAATGTAAAATTTCATAATCTACAAGTCCATTCAGTCCTACTTCTTGAGGTTAAGACAAAGAAGTTGTTTACATTTACAGGAGATAACACGTCCCGCTTTTTATTTATAATGTCATCTGAAAGTGAGAACAGGAATTCACATAGGATTTTTGTAGCTGGCACTGCATGCCAGATATGATGAACTCTTCATTTTACCAATCCAGAGGACATGCTTCCATGCTGATGATGACACTCATTAAAAATATAATTCTTTGCGGCAGAATTGTAGTTCTGACTCTGTTCATTTTGCCATGTATTTCATGTTGTAATCATGTTGGATGATGACTCAACATGTTCATTTGAAGAACACTTTCACTTAAGATTTGACAAAACACAGAGAATGTATCCATGTGACATTTTTAAAGAAAGCTAAAGCACTCAACCCAAGGTTTAAGAATCTGAGGGTATGTCTACACTAGCCTCCTAGTTCGAACTAGGGAGGCTAATGTAGGCATTCGAAGTTACAAATCAAGTCCGGGATTTAAATATCCCGCGCTTGATTTGCATCTTTCTGGCCAGTAGCCATTTTTTTTAAATGTACAAATCTAGACTAACTGCCCACATCTACACACAGCAGGGACCCGGTTGTTCGAATTAAAGCCCTAGTTTGAACTACCTGTTGTTTCTCCTGGAATGAGGTTTAACAGGTAATTCAGACTATGGCTTTAATTTGAACTACCAGGTCGCTGCCACGTGTAGACGCGGGCAGTTAGTCTGGACTTGTAAATTTCAAAAAAATGGTGACCGGCCGGGAAGATGCAAATCAATCACGGGATATTTAAACCCCAGGCTTGATTTGCAACTTCAAGTGCCTACATTAGCCTCCCTAGTTTGAATTAGGGGGCTAGTGTAGACGTACCCTAAGAGCCTTCCAAAATCCTAGAGGGAAAGTATGTGTGGACATGCTTTCAGAAGTCTATGGAACCCAGATAACCAAAAACAAAATCAACCTGCTGGTGGCATCTGACTCATGATGATGAAAATGAACCTGTATCACTCCACACATCTTTGCATTGTTACTGAGAAGAATCCATTAACTGAAATATGAAAACACATATGAATCTTTAATGGAATTTACATGTAAATATTTTACATTTACCAGCTGCAACAGTTTCATATGAATACTTATTCTCACTTTCAGGTGACATTGTGAACAAGAAGCAGACAGCATTATCTCCTGCAAATTTAAACAAACTTGTTTGTCTCAGCGATTGGCTGAACAAAAAATAGGACTGAGTGGACTTGTAGGCTCTAAAGATTTTTATCCATCATTTTATAATTGTAAGTTCAATGTTCATGTTAAAGAAATTATATTATAGTACTTTATTAGGTGAATTGAAAATATTATTTCTATTATTTTATAGTGCAAATATGTGCAATCAGAAATAAAGGGAGCACTGTACATGTTAATGCTTTGTTGTAATTGAAATCAATATACTTGAAAATGTAGATTAAATTAAATAAAGGCTATTCTATTATTGCTTAACAGTGCAATTAATCACAGCACCCTTGGGACCTGAGTGGTTCCAAAGGAGGGATTTTGCTGGACATGAGGAGGTCATTTCTAGCCCCCTTGACGCTGGCTTTAAAACCCAGCTCTGCTCCTGGCCTGGCCTCCCAGCTGAAGCCCACAATCCCACCTCTGGAGCTCCCAGCTCCATCATGGCAGATCACTGCCCCACCACCAATGTTCCTGACCCCATCAGCAGCCCTGCTGTGGGAGCACAGGCCCTGCCAGCTCACAGTCCTGTCACTGGGACTCCCAACCCCCGCAAACCCATGGCAGACCACTGCTCAGCTGCCAGCGTTCCTAACCCTGCCAACTCTACTGGGACAGCACTGGCCTCACTGCTAGAGCTCCTGGCCCCACCACAGTAGACTGCTGCCCCTCTAGAACCTGCTGGTGTATTGGCCACCCTACTACCAGCTCAACCAGAGTCCTATGTCAGGGGTCCCAGCCACTGGGCTCCCTGCAGCCAGTCTGGCTATGTTCCTGGCCCCTGCAGGGCTCCTGACTCTGGCCTTCCACCAGGTCTCTCCGGTCCAGCAACATCCCTGGTCCTATTGGATCAGGGACGTTGCCAGACTAGGGACTCCTGATTGAGAGAGGTTCAATCTGTATTAATATTTTTCATTGCTTGACAGCCTTACTGACAACTAATTTAATTGAATATAGGGTCATTCCAGTCTCAAGAGGTCAGCCACTTATCCAGATCTTACCCAGTAATCATGACAGTAATCAACCAGTATCTAAAGATCTATTAATGGAAGAAAATTAGAGAGTTAAAATGGTTTACATATCCCATGCATAATAATAATAATTGCAAAGTCATTTTAGCAGGTTTGTAGCTCACATCTCAATTTGTGGAAAGCTACTAGCCCAGAATGGAGTGAAATGTTACATGAGCATTTCATATATTCCTACTTGCTTTGATGACACTCAGTGGTAGCCATTGCTCATATCCCTGCTGAAGCCACAGGATAATCTGTCTGGGTAGAATGAGGTGATAGTTGTTTTTTTTTTCTGTAGCCTATTGGTAGAGTTAAGTGTCTTTAATGGGCCATCAAACTTGAATAGTTTATTCACAATATGCTGGCTAGATTGGATGTAAACTACCTTGTGTCTGTTACCCCAGTAACAACAAACAATTTCCAAATAGATACATAACCACTATAATTAATAATTGTAGATAAAGTGACAATACATGGGTTTACAGAGAATAATCTTTCTTGGCAAATCATAACTTTTCCATTGACACTTTACATGATTTAGTTTATACAAGATTTTGTAAGAGCAATATCAATAATATAAGTGGTCCTATTTGAATAATGCAATATCATACCTCCCAAAGTGATTTTGGAATGATATAAGGAGGTATGTTAAGTATAGTAGTTCCTGTGTGAGCTAGTTTTATTGATTTAGCTTTTACCACTCCTCAGTAGTGTGGTTTTATGGATATGCTATTAAAGAACTACTGGAGTAAATTAGCCTTTTCATAATTGTTGTTCACCAAAAATTGTGACATATCATCTTGCATGGGTTTGTATTTAGTAACTATATAAATGTCAGAGGGTTATTCTCTACTTGAAAAATTAAGTGGACTTGTCATTGATGTGAAACTGATATTCAATAAAGCTATGAAATTCCTCATGTGAATGCCTGAATACACTCAATTACACTCTTTCATGCTATTGACTGATACCAGAACAGTATTCAAATATCCTAGCACTTCCTACTATTTGAAAAATTAAACCAACAGAAATAACACTTGCATCATGCACATTCCATTGCCATCAACTTTGTCACCTCTGTTGTGTTGTGAATTCCATTTAATTTCATTATATGTTCAGCACATAATTTATGAGTGACAGCACAAACAATATTTCTTCCTTTGTTTGTATGCAGTGTAGTTGTAGCTGTGTCAGTCTCAGGACATTGGCTTTCTAACAAAATAAAGAGGCAGTATATGATTGGAACTCAGGTATAGGTTTTATTTTCTGCAACCACTATTCTATGCTTTCCAATATTGTTCATTTGATTATTTTCACTAAAGTGGCAACAACATGCTATACTTTCAATCAAAATATGCTTTATGGTGTACATGATATTAGTTCCTTACTTTTAAAGACTAAAAGACACAGAATTATGTTATACTTTAGATTCTCAAATGTTACAAGAGACATGATGAAATAGTCAGAAATCATTTTTCCCTGATGTATCATGTCTATTCATTACAGCTTAAAAATCAGTGAATGTCATCAATATTTTGGACCCGATTCTCTAATTCTCTGTTTGGCTATATTCCATTAACTCTAAGTGAAGTGCTTCCTGATTTACATCTGTTTAAATGAAACAAGGCATCTATTTCAATCAGAATCATGCCAGTATTTCTAGCTGCCAGTAACAAAATATTTATTTGTAAAATTTAAAATAGCTCCTAATTCCTCCATAATTACTCATGGTTGGTAATATTTTTTAAATAACTCAGTGAATATTATTATATTGAGCAGATATTTTAATTGGCTAGGTATTAGAATGTAATTGTCTCTAACAACATGTTGTGAAAAGCCTGAGACACAAAGGCTTTTGAAAAAGAGGATCTTAGTTCCTTATTTGGTTAGGCCATGGGATTTTCTATTTAACAAAAGCATTTCTTTAATAGAAAAATTTTGAGGTTGAGCTTCGTAATTAATTTTACAAGCGTAAGGAAGAAAATGAAACATCTTAAAGGACTATTCTCTTGAATTGTTCAATTTTGTAAACACCAGTCTGTGAGAGGATAATTGCCAGTGTATTCCACCAGGACTCCTTCACCAAGATCTCAAATAGACCTACAATATAGATAATTTTGATTGCATTAATGCAGCTATCATTAAATGATGCTAAAGTTTCTAAACTCCTGGGGCTTTTACCTCACTTGAACTTCGGTCCAAGAAAATGCTTTGACTTAAGTTTCTCTTTTCCCTTGTTAACCTCATTCACTTCAGTTAAAAAACTTGTGTTATTCTGAGAATTACAAATGCATTATACACTGCTTCACAGTTGCTGCTTATCCTGCAGGAGGGAGATGTACTTTAATTACCACTTGTCATAGCATTCAGTTATTTCAAAGCATTGTGGTCACTTACTAGAAAATGGAAGGTTATAATTTTTGGCAAAAGTAATGTGTTTCTGACAACATAAATGTATTAAATATTATACCTTTATATTAACATTTCATCAGTATCTATTACAATATTTTGTCATTTAAAGTTATTTAAAATTTTCTAATAGATGAAAAATTCAAACTCAAAAGACACATTTAAAAAAAATCTTCAACTTTCAGCAACTGAGCAGCATTTCTATTAAAATGTGGAGAATACCTTGAAAAATCCTAATATTCACAGAATCTTTTTTACTGTGAAAAACCAGAAATACCAAGCGAGGAAAATATTTGACTTGGACAGCTGACACCTTTACTGAACATTGTAAACTGGTGATATTCCATGAAATGAAGTCAAAGTCATACATGCTTTTCTATTTAAGAAAGTCTAGAAATTGGACTTCCTTGTACAGATTTTGAAAAGAGCTCAGTAATCAGTTGCTCTTATTTAGACCTCTCCTATCCTTTCTGGGATAATTAGTCCCAAACCCTGAATCTTGTGCAGAGTTTTGCTGAGATCGGGGCTTCCTTCTTCCACTGAGGAGTGATAGTGCTATCATTGCGTAGATACTGTAGGTTTGCCATTACTGCAGTTGATTTATATAGCCATGACCATTATGAATTTGAGGGCAGTTTTGAAGTTCTGGCATTCTTGGTTCTGAGAGGTTCCTTTCAAAACACCTAGGCTACTTCTACACAGCAGGATTCTTGCACAAGAACATTTTGCGGAAGAGCGCGACCTCACTGTCATGTGCTTTTGCGCAAGAGAGCGTCCATGCTGCCATGGACGCTTTTATGCAAGAAACCCCTGTTGTCCATCCACACATGCCTTGTTGCGCATGAGCTCTTGCGCAAAACGCTTATTCCTTGTAGAAAGAGGAATAACTCTTGTGCAGGAAAGCCCTGTCTTCTGATGATCTACTGTACTTTTTCTGGTGCAAAAACACGCTTGCAGTGTGGACACTCTGCAAGTCCTCAGTATAGATGCAGCGCTAGTCTGTATGATGATCAGGCCAATGTAAAGTTTCTGGATTTGTTTTTGTTTACTTATTATGCCTTGTTTTTTTTATTTTGTAAGTTATCACAACTCATGGCACTATTATGTTTTTATGAGCCAAGGGAGAAAAATCCTCCCACATTGCAATATGGCTTCAGAATGAGATAGTTAGTGACACAAAAATCTGTATCACTCAACAGGCACAGCAGGGCTTTTTCTTACAGAAGTTACTCTCTACCTGAAGAATAAAACTAAACAAACCAACTCCTCCCGCCCCCCCCCCCCCCACTGTCAAAGAAAACACTCACAGGCAGTAGACTCTATACATAAATAAGTTACTAATATCTTTTATTTAATCTCCAAATGTAGTACAGGCAGTCCCTGGGTTACGTACAAGATAGGGACTATAGGTTTGTTCTTAAGTTGAATTTGTACATAACTCGGAACTGGCTCCAGATTCAACCACTGCTGCTGAAACTGACCAGCGGCTGACTACAGGAAGCCCGAGGCAGAGTTGCTCTGCCCCCAGCTTCCTGGAATCAGCCACTGATCAGTTTCAACAGCGGCTGAATCTGGAGCCTGGGATAGAACAGCTGGGGCGCTGCCGAGTAGGTCCCCCCAGGACCAACCCGGCAGCACCCCACCTGCTCTACCCCAGGCGTCCACAACAAAAGCCTAGCCTGCTGGGGGGGGGGCACACTTTTTCTTCCACCAAATTGTGGAAGAAAACATTGTCCTCACTCTGAGTTTGTAAGCAACAAGTAGCCAGAGGCAGTTTTATTACGAGCTGCAGCAAGGGAAAAACTGGTTCGGACAGGGGGGAAGCCCCCCTCTCCCCGAGGCAGATCTTCGAATACAAGCAATTATGAAGCAGTTTATATACTCTCTATTAAATATAATAACAATAACAATTAGTCTCCTTCCCATTACAAACACCAATGGCTAACAGTTATTTAGTTCCACCCAGATGCTCCTTATCTCAAGGTCCCTACCAGGGTCAGCGTTCTATCCTTATCTCCGTATGGAGGCGAGAGGCGAAGGCAGCGTCTAATTACAGATCTCGCGTTGTCAGGCCACAGACTTAGCCTGACTCTTGCTCTCTTGTTAACAAGACCAAGATGGCTGCACACAAATTCCCTTTTCCTGCCTCCACAACCCCCCCTTTTGTGCTTACAGCACAACTACCTTTCTAAACCTTTATTTTCATTAAACATTACATAATTAGTACAAACATAAAAGCTGTTTCTATTACTACATCTTTTATAACAACAATCAAATATGAAACTTTTAATAAGCAAAAGCAATAGAATCATGAATATCCCCAATATAATTCTATGATGGGGCTGTTCTATAATTTTAGTAACATAACACAACATGTCATAATTAGTAACCAAATTAAGGAGGGCAGGTACATGCTGATGGTACCTGTCCATAAGCAGAGAGTCCAGATCAAAGGGAGAAACCCAAACCACTCCCACAAGTTTCTCCTTGGCAATACTTCGCTTCTTTCACCAAGGTCAGTTCTTAATGTCCTTTTGTAGTCAGAAATCTTTGGGCTTTGGCGGTGGACATACGAGTGAGTCTCTATTCTCTGAGCTAAAAGCCAGCTATTTTTTTTTTAAATCAAAATGGGCAGCTTGTGTAGCTGTGCAGTTTAGACATACCCTACGAAGCCTGTAGCCTGCATTTCAAAATAATGGGCTTGTTATTTCAAAATAATAACTCCGGCTTATGAAGAGGAACAAGCTTATTTTAAAACAGTTATTTTGAAAATAATGTATTTTGAAATCACTTGGCAGTGTAGATGTAGCCAGGTATGTCTACACAGCAACATTATTTTGAAATATCTTAGTCCGCATCTATACAGCAGGCAGTTATTTCAAAATAATGTCGAAATACTGTCAAGCTGGAGGACTTACTCTGATTCCTGTAACCCTCATGGTACGAGGAGTAACAGAAGTCAGAGGAAAAGGGCTCTGTTTTGAAACAAGTACAGTGTAGATGCTCCCAGTTTCGAAATAAGCTATTTTGAAATGAGCTAAGCTATTGATGTTGCTCAATTTGCGTAGCTTATTTTGAGTTAAGTCCTGTTGTGTAAATGCACCCTAAGTGTATAGGCTGGCCAAAGTTCACAGAATTTCATAGGATCAATATTAATTACTTGTGGGTTTGGGTAAAATTCATAGATACCCTGAACTTGGATCATTTCAGGTTTCTACCCAAACTATTCTTGTAGCTCTATTACTAAAGCTTGTGTATATAATGGATTCGAGCAACTTTGCACAATATGAAAGTAATAGCATTATTACATTCTTATTAGGCTGAATTTCTAAAATAATATATTTCTATAAATATCCTGTAATGATTGCAGATATACTAAACATTGCCAATTAACTATGATGACTTTAGCAAAATGTATAAAATTCTGCAAAAACCTGTTTTTTATTCATATTCATAATATACTTTTTACTTGGATAAATAATAAAGCCACTATTCGTCACCTCCCCAGTTTAGTAGCATGTAGATTGCCTGAAGCATCTACCACATTATTGCTATACTTCTGTATTAGATTATAAATGTCTTTGAATTCCATTTCCTTGTGGTATTAATGATGTTGCATTCCACTTCCTTTTGCACAATTAGAGTTTAATGACCTAGGCCAATATCATCATTTTTGTGATTAACCCTTCAGCAGACGAAAAATGTCAAAGGCTCCAAGCCCTGCCAAACAGATATTTTGCAGTTAATTGGAGTGTCCTGTTTGTTTTTCAAAACCTCACTGACTTCTGGAAGAAATCTCTGCAAAGCCTGCATTATAAGGTTAGAAAGAATTTATCTCTGTTCCACATGCAGTCGTTTGAGTCCTGTGTGATACATTTTGCAGCTACTGTAGAGGAGGTCTAATGTAATACTCACACATTCTGAAGTGCTCTACTGGCTCAATACTAGAAGATATGTTATCAAGTTTCCACTTATAACTTTGATTAGCTAATCATTTTTTCTGCATGCTTATGTTAAAAACAAAATGTTTTACATAAGGAATTAAAAGCATAGATCAAGGCACCCACATTTGAAGCAAGCAAGAATTTAATTGGTAACTCCGGAGATTCCTACGGGCTTTATAACACTTGTATGAACTACAGCAGAATGAAATACACTTACCCTCATCTTTAATAAGGAAGTGTGGACATTAGCAATTATAGGTCCCAATTTGCCATATCCAAGTGACCTGCTTTCCAAATTTCTAAGAAATATTTTTATTTGTCAAAAAGGGCAGTTATCAAACATTTTTTTAATGAAAATTTCTTATTTAATTTCATTCTTGAAAAATAATTAAAAATGACACATTTTGTTTAAAAGAAATTTACTAGTAAAAGTAAATTTCTCTTAGGGTATGACTACATTGTGGAGCTATTTCGGGATACCGGAAGTATCCTGAATTAGCTATTCTATGTGTCTTGAAGCAGCCCGTTATTTCAAAATAGATTTTGAAATAACAGGCGGCTTATTCAGACATCCTGGTAATCCTCATTCTACAAGGGGGTAACGGGCATTTTGGAATAACGAGTTATTTCAAAATTTGGCGCTGTCTAGATAGTACCAAATTATGAAATAAGCTATTTTGAAATACACTCGAAATAAGCTCAACAATTTGCATAGAAGCACAAATTTTGTAGCTTATTTCAAGCTAAAGGTTCTGTGTAGATGCACTCTTAGAGTGTCAGGTTTTCACTCTCAAAAGTGAAAATTTAACAGCTTTGAGTTAGTAATGCTTTCTCTTTTAAAAAAAATATTTCCCTCTGTTTTTAATTTTCTGTGATAGCCGGTAACAAAGTAACACTGAATTTTTATCCAGAAGAAAATAGTTCAAGCACGTGGCAGAAATCCTGCCCTCCGCCCCATGCATACCCTTTTTAATATATTTTTTCCCTTTTCCCCTCTGGAAAAATGTGGGGAAGGAGAGAATAAGGGGAGGACGAATGGGACGCTTGCCAAAACACATAACACCTTTCAAAATGATGTGCTGTAGGAATTATTTTGGAGAATTGTTATAGCTCTGTTATATAAGAGGTAAGACTAGATGATCGCAACAGTCCCTTCTGGTCTTTGAATACATAAAAATTATTGTATGTATTTTTTTCATTTTCAAGAATTTTCATGGTTAAAAGATCATTTTAAATTCTCTCTACTGTTCAATCTACAGGCTGCACTTCTGAAGAAGTCCCTGGGCAGTGGTTCAGTGGAGAGATATGGACAACCACTGGTCTTATTCTGATAAATTAGAAAAATAAATTTCAGGCACTGTTGCTACTACTAGAAACAGGACCATTCACAATATGAAACTGATATTTATTTTTCAGATTTATATGTATAATATCTCTTCACTTAGCCAGAAACATCTCAGATCCTGGATATGGCCAAAGAATGCATCACACATCAGCACATCAGGAGCTTTGAAGGCTTGTGTGCCAGCTGCATGCTAAATCTGCCAGTCTTATGCCAGCTGCCAATAGGCCCAAAGAGCCAATGCAATGCTTGAAGATCACCAGGTTATAAGAAAGTCCCACTCGGGTCTTTCTCTTTTGCCATGACCCCTACACTGGCAGCATGGAATAGGTTAGTGTAGGAACTGCAATGCCATCTCTTTGCCATGGGAGGTTCCTTTATATAGTAGGATGATCCTTCCAAAGCTAGACATGTTGGTTTGAGAGCCAGTTTGTACTAGTGGAACACAAAGCTCTCTCCCAGCAATTCAGGATATGAGCCAGGTCACTATTATCAATGACAATTCTTTTAAAATATATGGCTGTGTCTAGACTGCCATCTGTAAAAGGGATGCAAATTAGACACATCGCAATTGCAAATGAAGCGGGGATTTAAATCCCCCTGCTTCATTTGCATAAACATGGCTGCCGCTTTTTTCCGGCTCAGAGCTTTGCCGGAAAAAAGCACCAGTCTAGCTGGGGATCTTTCAGAAAATAAAGCCTTTTCCGAAAGATCCCTTATATCTTATTTCTAATTTTAAGAGGAATAAGGGATCTTTCGAAAAATAAAGCCTTTTCCGAAAGATCCCCGTCTAGACTGGCGCTTTTTTCCAGCAAACCTCCGAGCTGGAAACAAGCGGCAGCCATGTTTATACAAATGAAGCGGGGTGGATTTAAAACCCCGCTTCATTTGCAATTGTGATGTGTCTAATTTGCATCCCTTTTACGGAAAAGGGATGCAGTCTAGACACAGCCTATGTGTATGATTTGAAGGGGAATGGGAAGATCTTTTCCAATACAGAAGATAGTTCTCCCCTAAATCTCCCCATTCTGTGATCAAAATAACAAAGCAACACTGCCCCAACCCAGGACTTTATGGTCATTGAATAAATACAAATCTAACACATAGCGAGGAAACCAGCTGTGAAAGTGTGCTGTGTTGAGGGGCGATGCATTTTTAGCAATGTAATTTACTGCTTTTCGGCTTTACTGACCTTTTGAAAGTCTAAAAAACATTATTCTCTGTGGTCTGCATCACTTTGGCTGTTTCAGCTATTGTACCTTTACCACATGAAGACGTCAGAACAAGGAAGCCCCATGGGAATACCAGGACGAAGAAACTTCTGATAGTTTAAGTTGATTGCTATAGCCCCATATTTTAACAGTATGCAAAGGTGCAGAACTGAGAGTTATTTATTTTGTTCAAACACTAGAGACCTATTTCCTTGTATTTTGTTTAAAATAACATTAACACCCACATCCTAAAGAAATACAGTCTCGGCATGCAATTCGTGAAACTGTAATATATCAGTTACATGCAATTTTAAGCATTTTTCTCAGATGCAGCATAGAACACAACTGTGCAACTAAAATATGTACGTAACTGAAACATAGAACCAGTTATGCCTTCCACACATGTGGCCAATGTCACAATTCCTGAGCTAACTGCATCCTGTTGTCTTCAATTTCACTCCTCCCCTCCCCATCCCCATTCTTAAGTGTCAAGCCATCAGCCTTCTTGCAGTGGAATCACATAATTCTCCCACTTTTAGACTGGTCCCTGGGATCTAGTCCATTGGGATGAATTGTGATTACTTCAAAAGTCCTAAATTTTGGTCCAGTACCTGCAGTTCCAGCCACTCCAGGAGCAATGGCAGTGGTATCCAGGAATCAAATAGCTTTCTTAAAGTGGAATATTATTTATTTAGGACAAAAACATCGGAGGGAAAATAGTCTTAAAAAAATAAACTGTTTACAAGCTGTCATACCTACAAGTTGTATGGCATACGACTTGCTGGATCTGTGGAAAGATTCCATTCTTTCAGACTCTTCCATAGAATTGCTCTTTGTCAACAAGTCCCATCCATCAGCCCCTGAACAATGACACACACACTCTCTTGAGAAGAGCTTTTTTACTGTTTTTCTGTTCATTTCATTTCCGGCATTGGCAGGGCTGCTGTGTCACGTTGCTGGGGACAGGATACAGGATGAGCAAAGTTAATAGTTTCCCCATACTCTTGTAATTGACCCCAATGGTTTCTTCCGTGGTTAACTATCTGGATCACTTGTGTAGTTTCTCCTGCCATTTTCTCATACAATTTCCTATTAACCTTGAAAAATACAGTCATACAGGAAAGGCTTATATCCCAATATATATAATATTATCACACTGACCAAGTCCCATTCAGAATCACAAAATGACTACGAGTCACCATTCTTACATCATTGCATAGCAATTCCACATTTGCAACAGCCAATACTCTATTAAAGATTAGAAGGCTATAGTTGTAGCCCTGTAGGTTGTTTTAATAAGAGAGGGAAAATACTATATTTTCAAAGATGCACAAACAATGCGGTTTATAAATGTTACAAAATGTTTGCCAAAGCCAGAAAGGTGAATATGTTGAAGGACCATCTGCTGAGCATTACCCTTAATACCTGATTATTTACTATTTTAAAACACTGTGGCTGCATCTAGACTGGCAAGTTGTTCCGCAAAAGCAAAAACTTGCCAGCTGTCTACACTGGCCACTTGATTTTGCACAAAAGCACTGATGTTCTACTGTCCGAAATCAGTGCTTCTTGCGCAAAAGCTTTGATATTCCCGTTCGGGCAAAAGCCCTTTTGTGCAAATGCTTTTGCGCAAAAGGGCCAGTGTAGACAGGCAGCTAAGACGTTTTGCGCAAAAGCAGGCTAAACGGAAAAAAGCCCTATGGGTGTTCTCAGACTCCGTAGCCAGGATCAGCTTCCCGGACTTCCTGGTAATCTGATCCCTCTTAAAGCAGACGCAGGGCTGCTGAGGTCACCAGGCAGGACCCTTCCTTGGATCTCTGGGCTGAGGTCTGCCACATGGCCCTTGCCGTCCTCAGCAGCCACCCCGCAGCAGGATGGCATCAGCCACCCACACCCCCAGCGCAGGCGGCATTTTTACAGCATTGTTCATTGGAATTCAAACATTTTAACGAAAGTTGCATGACTTCTGACTAATTCTCCTCATACGATGGTGGCTGAGAGACTTGCATAGGCTCTAGAGCTATGTAACATAAACAAATTTAAATAATAATAAAGAATGCATTGGGGAGGGAGGTTGGTTGTTTCTAATCCCAACTGTAGCTTTCCTTCTCCTCATAATGCTGTAGGCCTTCAAAGTTCTGATGACTTTCTGCCATGGCATTTGCAAGTGTAACAGGACTTGGAGCTTGTGTAGATGAAAACAATGTCCTGAACAGACTTAAACTGTGGTTTTTAAACCAATGAAGTTAACTCAGGATAAGAGTGGCTTATTTCAGTTTGGTTTAAATCAATTAGTGACAAACTGAAGCTGAACCAACGTAAGACGCTGTTAGACTGTAATAAGAGTGTGCAGTATAACTGTAGCTGTGTCAGTCCCAGGCTATTAGAGAAATAAGGTGGGTGACATAATATCTTTTATCTTCTTCATCTCTGTGTAACTTTGAAAGCTTGTCTTTTTCACCAACAGAAGATGATTCAATAAATGATATTACCTCACCCACCTTGTCTCTCTAATACCCTGGGAGTGGCATGGCTTCCACTTCACTGCACATATGTCCAAACATTTTTATTTTTGTATTGCTTTAAATGTATCTGCTTAAAAACCAGTTGAAGGGAAATCAGTGGAACATTCTCATGTAGACAATCCCTTAGCTCATATCCCTCAGGAAATGTTTGCAGCTAATTGACCAGGACAAATTCATTCACAGCATCCCATGGATCAAAGCAAGCTGTGAACAGGTGGAAATAGACATTATAGACAACATGCACCTGCTCCTCTTAATTGTTCTTGTCATTTGGGGATTGGTTGAACAATCACAGGGCTTGCAATAGTTAACACGGATAAATCACAATGTTAATGGGGATGTAATGCATCACTCCAGCTTGTCCTGATTCTGTCAATCTGGTCCAGTTACAATGGTGTAGTTCTGTAGCGCAGAAAAGGTTATGGAGTTTTCTTTCCTTTGACTGTAGATCTTTCCACAGGGTAACCAAATCTCTGGGGTTTGGTTTTCAAATAATGTGTACTGGGGAACATATTTATGTCATTGTAGATAGATCTTGCACAATGTTATGGGCTTACTTTGAATCACTTTTTTTTAAAGAAGTATTTCTGTCTCTTATTTGTATTTTGAAAACTGGATTATGTGTGAAGTAAACTAATTAAAGGAGAAAAAGATAAGGATCTGGTAGGTGGCTGAAAGCAGAGCTAAGCTGTTGTTTGTCTTCTATCCAGAGGCATGTAAATTAGACTACCCAACATAGTCAATGAAGCAGGGGTTTAAATATCCCCCACTTCATTAAAATAAAAACGGCCGTCGTGTTGTGCTGGCTCAGCAGATCATCAGCTCAACGTGGCAGTCAAAATGTGAATCGGTTGATAAGGGAAGTCTTTGTTGACCGATCCATGTCTTGACTGCCGCGTTGTGCCGGCTCGGCTGATTGTCAGCACAACGCGGCAGCCATTGTTATTTCAATGAAGCGGGGAATATTTAAATCACTGCTTCATTGGCTATGTCGAGTAGTCTAATTTACATGCCTTTGTCAGCAGAGGCATGTAGTCTAGACATACCGAGAGTAATGATTACTTTACTTTATCAGAATCCTTTCACTTTTCTGTTCTCAATATGCAATGAGATATGTCTGGAGAAAAAAAAAAGGATGTTTTATGTAATTCATAGGTAACCTGGAGGTAGTTTTTCAGTTGGTGAGCTTGGTAATTTTATACCATCTGTCCTTTGCTCTTGATTTGATCTAGATTGTCATTTTGAAACTTGTGTCAGGAGGCCATTTGTACAGTTAGAATAGTACTTCAAACAAACCATGTTCATTGCAACTCTTTTCAGGATAACCAATACAATTTTGGGTCCAAAAGAGGCTGGAGCTATACTTTCTGATCACCTTTCTTCTTTCCACTCTCCATCAAACTGGTTCACAGTTCCAAACCATTCTTCTTTGGTCATTGCATTCATGTAGGAAATCAACAACACATGACTCAACAAGTGTACTCTTACAGGGGGTTAGAACAATTTATACAGTGGGGCTATTGAGAGCCTTGAACAAAACTGTAAACCCTGTCCATTTCAAGTCTCGGGATCCTACAGCATTACCACATCCCTAATTCCAGGTCTTATGCATTCTTATTGTACTTATGGGACTAGATGCTTAGCTTATATAAACAACTCTACCTCAATTTAAAAGGATGTAACTTTGATATCATTTTTCATAAGCTTTTTCATAACTTTCATAGCTTTTTCATAAGCGTTTTTCATAGCTTCCAGTAAGTTTAGTTCATATTTATAAAATTTCCATTTTGCTTGAATTTTTTTGTGATAGAAATAGGAAAAAGGAGGGGGAAATGAAAAACAGTTAAGTAAGAAGAAAACCTGCACAAAATATTCAATTCTTGATCCAAACAGAACAATCGTGGCTCTCTTATTAATTAGATATGTAGGGGTACACACTGTTAATCGTGCATTTCTCTGAACTGGTTAGTTATATTGTAACAATATGTTTTCAGAGAGAATCACCTGATTCATTCTCATGATCAGGGTATGAAGCCAAACTATCAAGTTACCCCTGTTGTATGCATGGCTGTGAAAACAGAAATTAACCTTAGGCACAGTTATTTGTCTGCATTTCATGTTGTTGTTTTTTAACTTTCATGAATGCCTGAAATCTTTCCCCATGCGGTTAACACTCTGTTAGTTCAATGCCAGATAAGAAGCCACAGTTTTTCTTTATCACTTGAAGAAACATTGAGTCAAAAAACAGCCTATTCTCAGGAGATGACAGCTTTCTATGTTTATGCCAAGAAGATTAAGGCTAGCATACTTCTGATGACTAAGGATAGATTTTGGACAACACTTTCCATAGGGAATGTGCATGATGAAATGTTCACTCAAGAACACTATAAATGAACATGCAATTGAATATATGAATAGGTGAAAAGACAGTGATTTCTGAAGCTTGATGCATTGAGCAGTAGTGATTGTGTGATTAAGCCACTTACAGACTGCACTTGAAAACATTTACCTGTCTACTTTGAAGGCAGAAAGATGTGACACCTTTTTACTCTAGTGTGGAAGAAATGAAAGTGCAAACAAGAAAAGTCTTTATATATTCCTATATATTTCCTTGAAAATAATTTCTATGATTCTTTGCAACTCTGCAATTTAAATCTTACTTTGCAAACTATGTGCAAAAACATCTCTTTTCCATTTAACCTAAAGAACACTGACAACTTCTCCAAAAAAATGCCTGACAAATGAATGTTTAGAGCAATGTACAAAAGAGAAGCCATTAAAAGCCAAAGCTGTGTCTACACTGGCACAATCTCGCACAAAAGCGGCCGCTCTTGTGCAAAAACGTGCTGCCTGTCTACACTGACAGTGAGTTCTTGTGCAAGTACACTGACGTTCTAATGTATGAAATCAGGGCTTCTTGCACAAGAACTCTGATGCTCCCGCTCAGGAATAAACCCTCTTGCATAACTGTTCTTGTGCAAGAGGCCAGTGTGGACAGGCAACATGAATTTCTTGTGCAAGAAAACCCTATGGTTAAAATCAGAGCTTTCTTGTGCAAGAGAATGCCTACACTGGCACAAATGCTCTTGTGCAAAAGCACATCTCTTGCGCAAATGCACATACCAGTGTAGACGCTCTCATCTGGAAGAGTTTTTTGCACAAGAACTCTTCTGCAAAAGAGTTCTTGCGCAAGATCATGCCAGTGTAGACGTAGCCCAAGTGTATTGCCAACTGTTCCCACATAGTTATGACAGACATCTCCTATTCTGTGTCTAAAGGGAAACTCTTGTAGTCTCTGTATGATACTTATTTACAAGTACTATCTTTTTATAGTTCCTGCAGTCTAATGTGTTGGGATTGGCTAAGATATGGACACAGTAACAACCCTTCAGATTTTCTCTGAAGAATGTAGTTTCTGATTTTTTTGTACCTCTTTTTTCTCAGGAAGAGAGAGAGATTGAAAACACCTTTATGCCCACCTGATCCTGAGGCTTCTGTGCATTGTTCTAGACAGTAACAAAGCCCAGCGAACAGTTATGACTACTAGGGCATCCAGTTACTTGAATTATATCCCCCAGTCACAATCCCTTTGCTGGTGTCCAATGGCAGTTGTGCAGAGCCACTACATCAGTGTTTGTTTGCCATGAAGCACTGAGGGAGGGGATCAGGATTTGCCCCATTGAGGTTTTCCATTTCCCCCAAAGCCTTTGATTTATTTACATGATACACACACACACACACACACACACAAATGCACTAATTAAATAATAGATGGTGTGAAGGGTGACACTTTGACTGTATCAGAAGGAGCTGCTCCCTGTGAATTTTGTACGCAGTTGAATTATGTATTAGCTAGTTTGTGGCTTTCTTTGTAGAATGCAGACAATGTTTTATTATTTTCTTTTTTATGGCGGTAAACAATGTAGAAGATCAGAACAGCAATGTAGTAGTTCAGGACTCCCCAGTGTGGTGTCCTGATAGGTCTCCTGCTCTATCAGTGATGATAAATGTTTGGCTGTGTGTTTTCATATGCCCACTCTGTATATCATACCAGCTGTGATGGATAGCTAGCACAATAGACTTCAAGAGAGCTCCCAAAGACCACAGACTGTGATAAGTTACAAAAGAACTTGTCACGTTTATTGTCAAATGAAGTACAGTAGACAGACACCACTGAATAACTATGCATATGTACCTGTGACAAGGGACCCTGCTCACGCAGTAGTATGGATTTCACTCTTGCCCCCTAGGCCAGCCAAAGAATTAAGTCGAGGTATCCCAACATGAATAGACGGAGACAAACAATCTATATTACATTACCTTATGTATCATCTTACATGTTCATGACACATTTGGTACTTCCCCTTATAGTTTCCTCCTGACATTTCAGACAGCCATTCCTATTCACCACCTGTTGTAGTGCTTTCACTCCTGACGTTTCAGACACAATATCGCTATTCATCACTTTGTCAAACTTTTTGGGGTGTCCTTGTATTGTCCTGGTGCAATGTATTTACATGGCCTGTGTGTTTTAGCAGTGCTAGCAATATCAGTGCTGAGTTCATGTCCCAGACACAGACTTACAGGCAAACTTTTGCTTTAGACAGGGCCTGTCTGTTATTCAAAGTATAATTCTTGCTCATTTTGGTTCAGGCCTCAGGCCTTACACCAGGCCCATGCTTCAGGCTCTTTCTTTATCCTACAAAACCTCTCAGCTGCAGTCACGAACTGAGATCTGAATGTACTAGGCACAATGCAAAGGCCAGATCTACACTTAGGGAAAAAGTTCACTTCAGATACGTAACTCCAGATACAAGAATAGCACAGCTGGAATTGACATACCTGAAGTCGAATTTTCCAGGCATCCCTAGGACTAAGAGAAACTCTCCTGTTGATTTCTCTTACTCCTTGTGACCCTATCAAGTATTGGGGTCAACAGGGGTGCCATCAGTGGTCAATATAGTGGTCCTTACCAACCCAGTAAATCAATCTCCAGACTGTCGATCTCTGGATAAGTATAGATACACACACAAAAAATATATATTGTCCCTGTCACAAACAGCTTACAGTCTAAGGAGGTGTGTGGTTTGTAATTGTAGCAAATGAGTAACTGTCATTGTATATTCACCATTGTAGTAAATTTATGGCCACAAAGAAAGATTTTAGGGCATGTCTACACTACCACCCTAGGTTGAACTAGGGTGGTAATGTAGGCAAACGGAGTTGCAAATGAAGCCCAGGATTTGAATTTCCCGGGCTTCATTTGCATATTGCCGGGCGCCGCCATTTTAAAATGTCCGCTAGTGCGGACTCCGTGCCGCGTGGCTACACGTGGCACAGACTAGGTAGTTCGGATTAGGTTTCCTATTCTGAACTACCGTTACTCCTCGTGGAATAGGAAGCCTACTCCGAACTACCTAGTCCATGCTGCGTGTAGCCGCGCGGCACGGAGTCCGCACTAGCGGACATTTAAAAATGGCGGCGCCCGGCAATATGCAAATGAAGCCCGGGAAATTCAAATCCCGGGCTTCATTTGCAACTCCGGTTGCCTACATTACCACTCTAGTTCGAACTAGGGTGGTAGTGTAGACGTACCCATAGAGTGCATGGCACAAAGCCACTGAAACAGGCACCAGGATCTACCTGATATTTTTTTCCAGTCTGTTTCCTTAAAAAATAAATAAATAAATAAATAAAAATATTTCTCTAATCGCTATCTTAATTTTGACTGTAGGAATTCACATAGCCTTGAGACACATGGGTTTTTTCCCCTCACACTGGGATATTTATTTATTTTTAAACTCCAGGTACTTTCCCATTCGAAAGGATGCATCCTATCTGCAGTGGACATTGTGCCTAGACTGACACCAGAGAAATTTCAATGACAAATAAACTTCTCTTGGTTCATTCTTTAAAGAATATAACAAAAGGGAAGATACACACTCTGCAGAAGCAGTTAGGCAAGTTTTAAATGTACGCCAAACTCCTGTCTAGCCTGTGCGAGGGAATAAAAGAAGTGGTTGGCTACTTATCACAGACTTTTTTCAGACACCTCAATTCTGTCTCTATCGCAGTGAAACAGCCTGAATGCACAGGGATACCAAGTAACAGCTTCTGTGTGATCTCTTAACTATATCTGCATTTAAAACCCCCTCCTTGGCTGAGGCACTTAGGACTCCATCAGAACTACACAGCACAGAATGCATCTTTCAAGAATGAGTCTTTTAAGTAGGATATAAACAAAAGGAACAGAGTTCTAGCATATGTTTAAATGTAGCTACAGAGCAAAGATACATACCAAATATAACTCTATGTAAGAAATAGTTCTATTTAGACAGGTATATAAGGGTGTGTCTAGACTACATGCCTCCGTCAACGGAGGCATGTAGATTAGACAGATTGGCAGAGGGAAATGAAGCCGCGATTAAAATAATCGCGGCTTCATTTAAATTTAAATGGCTGCCCCGCTCTGCCGATCAGCTGTTTGTCGGCAGATCGGAGCAGTCTGGACGCGCCGCGTCGACAAAGAAGCCTTTCTTGATCGGCACAGGTAAACCTGGTTTCAGAAGGCATACCTGTGCCGATCAAGAAAGCCTTCTTTGTCGACGCGGCGCGTCCAGACTGCCGACAAACAGCTGATCGGCAGAGTGGGGCAGCCATTTAAATTTAAATGAAGCCGCGATTAAAATAATCGCGGCTTCATTTCCCTCTGCCGATCTGTCTAATCTACATGCCTCCGTCGATGGAGGCATGTAGTTTAGACGTACCCTGAGATAGCTACTTGAGTATAACTGGTTAAAAATGGGACAATTTTTTTGTGAAAACTTATGAAATTTTCAACCCTTTTTTATTAAAATTCTTCAATAAAAATTTTTGTCACCTCAGACCCTCTTAATTACAGACCATATGGGAGCTGAGAAATATGAAAAGATGGTACAGGTTGAACATCTCTAGTCCAGCCCCCTTGGAACCTGACTGTTGCCGAACCAAATAATTTTCTGAACTTACAGGCCTGTAGAAGACTTTTAGGGATAAATTAGAGCTAAATAACAGCACTGAACACTGAGAGTCTGTGAACAAACTTTATGGGACCACAGGAAACTTGGCCATATCCAGGATAAGTGACTATCCAGCTAAAGCGGCGAAGAGTCCTGTGGCACCTTATAGACTAACTGAAGTGTTGGAGCATAAGCTTTCGTGGGCAAAGACCCACTTCGCCAGATGCATCTAACATGGCTAACACCAGGTCAGTTCAGAAACTTCAGATTTGATTCATTCTATCTATGGCTGCAGGGAGCTCTGCCTGGGCTCAGGTGTCTAGCTGTGTGGCATGGGGCCCGAATATGCTATATAAATGGCAGAAAAATATGATGCTATCTTGGTGTTACACCCTCAGTACGGACTGCTGCCCCAACTACTTTTGCAGTTTAAGTTTATTCTAGAGTTATTAAACATGTTCCCCGCTCATACCTCTGGAAACATTGCAACTGATTTCCTCTGGTTTATGTGTGACATGGGATTGCTATGGCGTATACAACTCTACAGTGGCATCTCTAATTCAATGAAGCTTTTTTCTCTATATATAGTGAAAAAGAAAAGATCCTTTTCAAAGGATGTCAAAAGGTGTGTTGGCATCTTTGTATTAATATCTGGATATTATATATAAGCACATGACACACAAATTACACAAACCACAAGGGTAAGTGAAATGGACACTGTTCTTGCATCTCCATGACAAATCCCTTGCTTAATACAAAATCTGTTTTCATTTCATTTCTTCCTCTTTCATCTCTTTCTCTTTGTTCTTCAGTACCTGTTGCTGTTGATATGCCACTATAAAAAGGCATAATTTGCAGGAGACTCTGATAAAGTCTAGGATAAACCTCAGACAGATATGCTCCAGGAAGTTGTTCCACAGTCCCACATGCAGTACTGAAAACACATTGATTCTGTGTCCCATACTTTTCATCCCTGCAATGAAATTTTCTATTTTCATGGTGCATCTCCTTAACTTCTCTGCCTCTAATTTACTGTCAGCTTCCATGATCACCAGCTGACAGGTCCACACAAAACTACTCCTTTTGTTTGTTTGCATGTTTTCTGTATTGATATTTGGAATTAAATTAAATTTGGAAGCATTGACAACCTTATGGAGATTTAGGGAAAAATTTTGAAAGTGGCTTAGTGACTTAGGCTCCTAAGTCTCGTTTTTATAAGTGACTTAGACCCATATCTTCAAATGTATTTAGGCATCTAACTACTATTCGTTTTACAGTCAGTTGCCTGGGTGCTTTTGAAAAACCCTAGTGGTCACCTATTTGCATCTTGGAGTGTTTGGATTTAAGGAGTCATGCTGTTAAATAACTAACCTAGTTGATGTTTTATTTAATGCAACATTCAAAGAATGCTTAATGCAGCACTATACAGAATAGGAAACCTATGTACCAAATATGAGACTAGTTAAGTGAGGCAGCCTATCTGAGTTCATATCTGACTAAGTCTCTAAAACTTACCTCTTCTATAGTGTTCAAAACAAAGATAAATCTTTTGTTCATGCTTGATCTTATTTTGAATCAGTGAGCAAATAATATTGGTAACAAATTTATCATTACTAGGACCATCTGTGACCATAATTAGCTCTTACTGCTTAGACATTAATCTATACATTAAGAATTTGCTGATACATTTATTACAGATGACACATGCTATACCACATGCTCCTTTGCTATTTTGTCAATTACTAAGTTTATCGATTAGAGAATATTTATGAATATCCTTTACCAATTACAACATTTTATACATTAACACATATACATAATAACAGGCATCTCTTTACATACTTGAATAAAGACAAAAAAAAGTTATTGACCATGAATACCTTTCCATGGTGTTTGATTTACATAATTGATAAACTAAAGACATCTGTTCAAAAATCCACTATTTTATCAATCATGAAATATATCTAAAACCATATCATTATGTGATCTTGGGTGTAAAAAGGTTGGAAACCTCTGGAATAGGGAAATAAAACCGAGATGGAGCTACTGTAAGGTGCATAACTGGTTGGATAACCATTTCCAGAGAGTTAATGGTTCACAGTCATGCTGGAAGTGCATAATGAGTGGGGTTCCCCAGGGATCGGTTGTGGGTGTAGGTCTAATCAGTATCTTCATTAATGATTTAGATAATGGCATAAAGATTGTGGATGATACCAAGCTGGGAGGGGGTTGCAAGTGTTTTGGAGTTTAGTGTCATAATTCAGAATGATCTGGACAAACTGGAGAAAGGGTCTGAGGCAAACAGGATGAAATCTGATAAGGACAAATACAACATACTCTACTTAGGAAGGAACAATTAGTTTCACACATACAGAATGGGAAATGGCTACCTAAGGAGGAGTACCATGGAAAAGGATCTAGTGGTTGTAGTAGACCACAGGCTAAATATGTTTCAACAATGTAATGCTGTTGCCAGCTCCTCCCCCCCCCCCCCCCAAAAAAAAAACCCTAATAAAACCAAACAAGAATATAAACAAACCTAATTCTGGAATATATTAGCAGGAGTGTTGTAAACAAAAGAGGAGAAATAATTCTTCCATTCTGCTCCATACTGATTAGCCTCAATGGAATATTGTGTTCAGTTCTGGATACTTGTCAATGGCCCTAGTGGCCTATGGACACTTGTGGGGTGGTGAACCCTCCCTCGGCGGACGGGAGCATGTCACCCCAAGTTATTCTAGCCCTGTTTTGGTAGTCACGAGGCCCAATTCCTGGCAATGAGGCTTATTGCCAGTGTCCAGGGGGGTCGGGGCCTACAGGACTCTAAGGACCTTCCCTGGTTGCCCACTTTCCTGCCTGTGGACCTTCCATTGGTAGCTGTTGAGTATGGGACCAACTCCTGCTTCATTCCCCAGCCTACTCCAGTAGAATAGCCAGAGACTCATGTCAAATAGTCTGTTGGTACTAGTCCCAGCCTTCGGCCTAGCTCTTGCCTGCATCTCTGTTGGCAGAGGTAGGGTAGGAGGGCCTAGGCCCACCCATTCCACCGGACCCCAGCCCAGGACTTTCAAGTCCTTTAGGTTGTTCAGTAGAACTGGTTCTGGTGCTATTCCTGGCAACTGCTAGCTCCCCTCTGCCCAGCGCTGTTTCATACCCCACTATAGGCTCTGCCGTCTGCTCTACCCTCAACCATGGCTTCCACATCTCACCACCGCCTCCCATCTGTTGTCGCTGAGCCAAGATAGGATCCTTGTCTGCGAGGCTCCCATATCATGACTGGCTTCAGTGGCCCCCAGGCTCCTGGCTCTGTCGCTCACCTGTGAGTCTTCTGCTACAGGGGGGGGGCCGGCGGTGGTCCTGCGGCTTGCCCGCCTGTCCAGAGCTGCTCCTCTCCGTTGTCCTCCAGAAGCTTAGTACTCCCTCAGGGCTGCCGCTGTGTGGGGCATCTCTTCTCTATCACCCTCGCCTCTGCTTCTCCCCACACGCCTTTCTGGCTGTGTTCTGTCTCTGGGCTTCCCGGGGGGGGTCTGGCTCCCTTTCACCTGGCCCCACTCCCCTGGATGCCGGGCACTCCTCTGCCTCTCCCTTTCTCTTCCTCTCACCTTCCCCCATCTCCTCCTTGGACTCTCCTCCCTTGCTCTGCTGCCTGCCGTCCTTTGCTTCCAGGTTCCTGCTGGCCCCTCTCCCTGAGCACGCCAGTGCCGCTTTTAAGGATCCCACTGGGCTGCTTGAGCATGCGCTGCAGGGTTTCAGTGCACCACGGTGCTCACCCCCAAGCACCGTGGCTGGCTGTGAGCGGGGCCAGGGCGAGGGTGCCCCGTCACAATACTACAGTTCAAGAAAGATGTGGACAAAGTGGAAAAAGTCCAGAGAAGATCAACAAAAAGATTCAAGGTCTAGAAAACATGACCTATGAGAGAAGATTGAAAGAAATGGGTTTGCTTAGTCTGAAAAAGAGAAGACTGAGAGGGGACATGATAACTGATGTCAAGTACCTAAAATAGGGATGGGCAATAAAATATTGGCAGTTGACCATGGTTAGCCCCTTACGGGCCACTGCAACTATATTTATTTGTACCTCCACAGCTCCTATTGGCTAGGAATGGCCATTCCCGGCCAGTGGGAGCTGTGATCTCCCGTGCCTGCAGAAGCGCAAGTAAATATGCCAGTGTGGTGGCCCACAAAGGGTTAACTCTGGCAGACTGGATCTGGCCCGCAGACCTGTATTTGCCTACCACAGACCTAAAAGTTTGTTTCAAGAGGGAGAGAGAAAAATTATTCTCCTGTAGCTTCTAATGACCGAATAAATAGCTGTGGGCTTAAATTGCAGCAAGTGAGGGAAAAACTTCCAAACTGTCAGGCTGTGTCTAGATTGCACCTCTTTTCCGTAAAAAGGATGCAAATTGGACACAGCGCAATTGCAAATGAAGTGGGGATTTAAATCTTCCCTGCTTCATTAGCATAAATATGGCTGTCGCTTTTTTCCGGCTCGGGGCTTTGTCAGCAAAAAGCGCCAGTCTAGACGGGGATCTTTCGGAAAATAAAGCCATTTCCTCAGGAATAAGGGATCTTTCGGAAAAGGCTTTATTTTCCGAAAGATCCCCGTCTAGACTGGCGCTTTTTGCTGGCAAAGCCCCGAGCAGGAAAAAAGTGGCAGCCATGTTTATGCTAATGAAGCGAGGAAGATTTAAATCCCCGCTTCCTTTGCAATTGCACTGTGTCTAATTTGTATCCCTTTTATGGAAAAGGGGTGCTATCTAGACACAGCCTCAGAGTGGTTAACCATTGGAATAATTTGCCTAGGGAGGTTGCAGAATCTTCATCATTGGAGGTTTTAAGGAGTAGGATTCATAAACTTCTACCAGGGATAATCTAGATGACGTTTGGTCCTTCCATGAGTCCAGGGGACTTGATGACCTCATTAAGTTCCTTCCAGTTCTATGTTTGGCCAAGAAATTATGATCATTTAATATTAAAAGAATAATAAAATATTAATATTTACTACCAATCTTTAGGTACATACCTTTCAAAATCTCACCTTAAGTTCCTTCCAGTTCTATGTTTGGCCAAGAAATTATGATCATTTAATATTAAAAGAATAATAAAATATTAATATTTACTACCAATCTTTAGGTACATACCTTTCGAAATCTCACCTTTAGTAGCTATATCACTTAGGTAGTTATAACAGTGGTAGCAGCAATGGCAGCTTTGTCACATTAACTGGAAAACAAACATCACCCTGGCTGAGAGGAACTGCCTCTAGGGTTAAGAGCTCATTGTCTATAACATATTTACTCCAATCAGCATTTGTCAGCCAACCAACATTAAAAATTCAAGTCTGTGGCATTAGGCCAAAAATTTTAATTTGTGATTTGGATGTCAGACTTAAGTAATATGACATGACAGAACCTATATTCTGTTGTTATGATTCATTCCTATTATATCAGTAGACATAAAACTGAAGGCATGGTGCTGTCAAGCTATTAAGTGTGAATTAATACAGCTCAATTCTCAGTGAAGTGTAATCTACAAAATTGGACTACTGTAATATATATAATACACACCAAATTTAATTCTGGAATATATATACTAGAAGGTTTACCCAGCATCGCTCAGATCCTTAATTAATTTTGGTTGTTTTTTTTTAATTTAAATCATTGCTCTGAGGTGGGGCTGGGGAGGAGGAGTTGAGTATGCAGGCTGTAGAAGGAACAGAGGACTACCCCAGCCCATTCACACCACAGCAAGTTGGGGACCTAGTGAGAATTGCTCTTCCATGGACTCTGCAGCTCCACCTGACACAGCCTGGGGGAGGAGTGCATGCCTCCCGGCTGCAGGACAGAAACACAGATAGACACACAAACATGCAAACTCTCAAATACATAGTAGATAGCTGTCCCTTTTTCTATTCTGGCCCCCTGATGCCCCAATAGGGTTATAGATGTCCTAGTCTCCATCTCTGGCCCCTTGCTGCCCTCCTCTGGTCATTATATAGTATAACTGTCCTTACTTCCCATCCCATACCTCCTTCTGCCCCCATGTTGTCATTAAGGGTACGTCTAAACTACACGGCTCCATCGACGGAGCTATGTAGATTAGTTTACATCAAAAAGGGGAAATGAAGCTGCGATTTAAATAATCGCTGCTTCATTTAAATAAAAATGCCCACTGCACTGTGCCGATCAGCTGACTGTCGGCACAGCGCGGCAGTCTAGACGGGGATCTGTTGACCCCAAAATGCTTTGTGGGCAGATCCTGTAAGCTTCATTTATTTAAATCGCAGCTTCATTTCCCTTTGCCATCCTGCCTAATCTACATGGCTCCGTCGATGGAGCCATGTAGTATAGACACACCCTAAATAGCAGAGCCCTCCCTTCCCGTTTTATGAGAAGCAATCTCATTCCCAGGACATCCCATTTTTCTGGAAGAACCAAACCCTTACTTTGCTTTGTTATGATAAGAAGAAGCTGAATACCAAATTTGGTGGTTATAACTCTTTGGCTGTCTCTACATTGGCAAGATTTTGTGCAAAAGCAGCCGCTTTTGCATAAAATCTTGCTGCCTGACTACACTGGCCACGAGTATTTGCACAAGAACACTGACGTTGTAATGTACAAAATCAGTGCTTCTTGCACAAATACTCTGATGCTCCCGCTCAGGGATAAGTCCTCTTGCGCAAGTGTTCTTATGCAAGAGGCCAGTGTAGACAGGTAACATCAATTTCTTGCGCAAGAAAGCCCGATGGCTAAAATGGCCATCAGAGCTTTCTTGCGTATGAGAGCGCCTACACTGGCACGGATGCTTTTGCGCAAAAGCAAATCTTTTGCGCAAAGGCACATGCCAGTATAGACGCTCTCTTGCACAAATACTTTTAACGGAAAAACTCTTCCGTTAAAAGTATTTGCACAAAATCATGCCAGTGTAGACGCAGCCCTGCTGTTTATGAGGAACAGACAGACAGACACGCATGCACTCTCAAACACCAACAAACTCTATATTCAGAACTTTTGAGCTGTGCTGTAATATAGTCATGGTTCCTGGAAATCATACTGTTAATTATGTGATGAGAATCGCAAATTCCAACCATGAATTTCACTGTATTACAGTTACAGACTGGAATTTTTGTAACACAAAGAGATCCCTCAATTGCTATTGCCTTCTTAAGATAGTGAATAATGAGTACTAATTCAAATACACATGGGTATGGCCACTTGAAGCATCCTGCCTCCAGTTTCAATAGGTGTCATTAGCTTTTATATTTCAAAGAATATAGCAAACATATTCTGATGTCTCTGGTCACCTTTGACTCCTTTGTTCAGCTTGTCCATGTCTGTCCCTGTACAAATACAAGTCAACGCCACACCACACCGTTCTGTTGCGAACATATTCTTTCAATTTCTGGTCAAAGGTGCCTCTGAGGCATTTTTAAAAACAGTAATATAAGTTAAAAACTGTTGTGGCTTCTGGAGTAAACATTTGTTAAGCATATACATTTAGACAGAGACTTCTAGAATATATGGTGGATAGCATCTAAATCTCATGCCAATGGTAGGTAGGTGCCCTTAGCTCCCTATGTCAATCCCAGCCTAAGATATTTGTGTTAGAGAGAACAGACATCTTAAAAACATGACAGAAAAATGACTGCATTATCTTTTAGCAAAACTGATAATACATCCATACATAGAAATTATGGGTGAGATCCTTCGTGGTTACAAAAGTGCAGCTGCACCACTTTACACCAGCCACGATATAACCCATGGTTTTTATTCATTTTATTATGCATTTTACTAAGAGACAATGTAGTCGAATGGGCAGAATCCCGTGGGATGCTAACATGAAGGGGAAAGGAGTCCAGGACAGATGGCAGTATTTTAAAGAAGCCTTATTGAAGGCACGGAAAGAAACCATCCCAATGCGTAGCAAGAGACACAATCATGGTACGAGACCGGATTGGCTTATGGGGGAAATCCTTGGTGAACTTAAGCACAAAAAGGAAGCTTACAAAAAGTGGAAACTTGGACAAATGACAAGGGAGGGATTTAAATGTATAGCTCGAGAATGCCGGGGGGTTATCAGGAAGGCGAAAGCACAATTGGAATTGCGACTGGCAAAGGATGTGAAGGGTAGCAAGAAAGGTTTGTACAGGCATGTTAACAAGATGAGGTTTACCGGGGATGAGGTTTACCGGGGCGGTCGACAAAAGGGTTTTCTGTCGACAGGGGAACGTCTAGACTGCCCCACTCTGCCGACAAACAGCTGATCGGCAGAGCGGGGCAGCCATTTAAATTTAAATGAAGCCGCGATTTTTTAAATCGCGGCTTCATTTCCCTCTGCCCATCTGTCTAATCTACATGCCTCTGCCGACAGAGGCATGTAGTCTAGACACAGCCTAGCTGTCTGAAGAGGGGTTAGGACCAGTGCTGCCTCTTATCTTTTCCATTCATGTGCGGAATACATTTTTATGTGCACTGAGGCACGTGTGACTGTGCTCCATCAGTAGAAACAAAACACCTCGCTGTGGGAACACCGCTAATCACCTGGGCAGCATTTAACTCTCTTTTGAATTGCCACACAAGTGCACAGCTTATAGGGAACACTGGTTAGGACCACTTGTGCTAGCACAATGAATCAAAGCAGCTTGAGCAGGAAGTTTAGCTCGGTTTCTTCTAATTGGTGCATACTGCAGTGGCCAGTTTTCTCCTTTCCTGTTTTTTTAAGTTGCCCTTATTAATTTGGTAACAAGCTCTTCGGGTTTTTTCCCCCTTCTCCATAGCCAAATAGTTGAAGCAGCCAAATGTTTTTTCCCCTCTGTTCGAAGACTTGTCAGACCAAAGTCTGCCTTTTTTTTTCTTTCAATTGCAATTTAAACGTCTAATGGAAGTGCTATCTCAGCTATTTGAGACACCAGCAGATCACTCTACAGCCAAGCCTGACGTGATCATTTCACAATATACCATTTGGGGACTTCGCACTAATCCGTGTTCAGCTGTTTAAAATTAATAAGTGTGTTTCTGCGGCTCTGTGAGAGAACTGGTCTTGTGAAAACTGTCTCCCTACTTTGTAAAAGCAAGATTGTATCTAAGGAAGTCTGTATATTTATAAAACAGTGTTCTACAATCTCCAAGTGAACTGTAGATTTACCCCTCTATTACCTTGTGTGTGGCTGAGGGAGAGGAACAAACTACTTGATCCTTTAGGGCTATCATCTAAGAGACACACAGGAAGGGAAATGATGTCTCCAAGACACGAGATGATGGGGAATTAAAGGCGGCAGTCACACACAATAGCTAATGATGGCAAGCATGGCAATAGATTATTACTGCAGCTCCTCTTCTCTTTACTCCTCAGAAAATCCCCCTAGTAAATTATAGAGATAATGAAACACATCTAAAAATAATGATTCACCGTGATAACAAGAAAACCCTCAAGCTCCATTTAACATCTGACTTCATTGGCCCAGACCCCCTACTACTTATCATAGTGTAATAATATTGGAAGAAAGCCCTCAAAGGAAAGTCACTGCCACATTGTTAAAATAACAAAAACAAGAATTGAGTGGTTTGATATTCACCAACCAAGGAGAATGGAATGCTAAAGGGCCAATGCTGCATATGCACCAGAACCTCCCACTGGAGCTAATGGGAGGCTCGAATGTGAAAAGAATGCAACAGTGAACCACCCAAGAGAGATGTTGATTCATGTTTTGAGCTCATATAGGTACATGCGGAGTGATTCCCCTGACTTCACTGGAGATAGCCTAGATTGACACCGGTGCAACTAAGTTCAGAAGTGGGTCCACCCTACCAGATTTAGAGACAATGACTTTGGGAAGGCCAGGAGAGCTTGTGCAAGAACAGCCCCTTTAATAAAGGAACAGGATGTGCTCTCCAACCCAATTTTACACCAACCCTGGTCTCCTAGCTGGTGTGGAGAGGAGACCCTCATCTTTCTTCATCCCTTTTGGGATGCTGGCACTCATACTGGCACAGACACTAGCCTGGATCAATCCCAGGAGGAATTCTGTCTGGTCTTGAAAAGCTTCTCTCTGTAGCTCACTCATTCCCTTCACTGGTGCAATGGAGAAAGGTCAAAGTCATGCCACTGCCTTTCAGGTAGCTACACCCCCTTGAAAGCGGTAGTAGAGGGATGTCCATGCTCTCTGAAACAAGTCTGTGTCTTCCAGATTTGCAAGAGAGACAGAAAGCCACAGGGGGCTGGGCACAGCCCACTTATGTTCCATGGTGTGAAGTGTGGCCTAATTGCTTGTACTGTTCTGCATAAAAGGTGGGGCAGGAGGAGGCTATGAGGTGGGGGGAGGGGATGGACTTAAAGACTGTATCCGTGTAATACCAGCTGCCACTCTCTTCCTACCCTGAGCACACTCTTATCTGCCAACACTATGCACTGGAACTCAAAGAGGATATCTCCATAGGCTAGTTTTCAATGGTAGGCATATTGCTGGATTTCTGTCATCCCTGCTCTATGAAAAGCATCTCTTGTTTTGTATATGGAGGTTGGCCTAATGGCAGACAAGGTGTCTCTTGGTCTGAGCAGGCCATGCTTAGGGAGGTGTGGCATAAATGAGGGTCAAAGAATAGCATGATGTTAGTAAGTAGTATGAAAAACGACACCAAGGAGACTCTGCTGTGCAAAAAAAATCGTATAACCTAATCATTTTCCTTGAGTCTTTTCAAGGAAGTGCTATTATTTTGTTTTCAGATACAGGGCCCTGCAATATATGTGGAAAAGTTTAATTAACAGACCTGTTCTTGTCACAAATGAACTTCCAGCTGCATTTGTTCATCAGAGGCATCAGTAATCAAGTGCCATGTGACAGGTTCAGGGAAGCAAAATACAACATGCTTCCTCCCCCAAAAGCAGGTTGTAAGGCATTAGTTATCCCTGAGAGGCGAGAGCAGAGTACAGCATGTGGCTGACAGAGAATTTGAAATCCCTCTGCACCACTTCCCATGTGGTATCAGGTCTGAAAAAAACAAATAAAATCATAACAGCACAGAAGGGCATTTTCATTGTATATTATCTTCATTGATTTTAAATCATAAGCAAAATTCAAACAAGACTAGAGAAAAGAGAGAAGTTAAATTTCCTCCCCGAAAATGAATGAAATACAAAATCACATACTAATTTCCAAATTCTATAGCCCCCATTACTATTTAATTTGTAAGTTAACCCCAGTGTATTACACACACACACACACACACATGCAGATTTTCAATACTATTATAAAAGAAGAGGTGTCTGTCATACCATCTGTCACAGAACATTTGAGAATACACTGGGAGACTTGAGAACTTAGGATAGGGTAGGCTGGGCTGCTGGCTTCCATTTCTTCCTCTCCCCCGCCCCACCACATCAAAGAGGGATGTGAGGCTTGAAAAGCAGCATAATGGGGCATGAGGAAGACACAAGGGCAGGAAGTGCAAGTGGCTGTCAGTGAGTTAGTGGGTGAGCCATGTGGTGGTGGCAGAGCGGGGGAGGGAAGAATAAGATGAGAACTACAGGAGGAGAAAACATGGAGTAGGTTAGAGAATGAGAAAGAGGGAACAAAGAGAAGGGGTAAGAACAGCATATAATACAAGGCCAAAGAACCCAGTAAGAGGTAATCACATAGACCCAGGGAAAGGCAGGAGCACACCGGACCACCAGGAGCACACCAGGTCTACTGTCACCACAGGACAGGTAATGCAAGTGTAACCTTTCTGCCAATAGCAGCTGGCAGTCTTAAAGTGGTTCAGTTGAGCCCTCCTCATAGGTCTCTGGTATGCCTAACACCAGTAAGCAATTTCAAGGGTCAATAGTCAGTCTCTTGCACCAATCCTCTAATACCCAGACAGCCATTATGCAACCTTGACTGGTTCACAAATAACAAGACTGTAATCTGCAAATCAATGTCTACTTAAGAGCAATCCCCGATGAGCTCCCCAAAATATAAGCAAGGAACCATCCCCAGAGTCTGCAAGACAGAGTCTTTTGCTTAAAGATCTTTAGTCCAACCCTCAATTTATATAGCGTGGTTTCTCCTCCACTTCCAACACCCCATTTATAGCTCTGTCCAGTCAGTACAGACCCAGAGTCCACAGGCACATCATCTTGATGTCTCCACTCATCGAACATGTAGCAATGCCAGTTGTGTGCTGCTCCTGCTAGCCACCCCACTGGCCACTTGCTGCCTCTGCCGCCAGCCGCTTGCTCCCATCAGCCTCCCTGCTGGCCACCTGCCACTCCTCTCTCCTGTCAGCCTCCCCACTAGATGCCTCCTGCTGCTCCCACCAGCTGCCTGCTGACCGCTTGTTCCTGCCAGCCGGCCTGCCACTGCTTCCGATGGGTCTGGCTGTGGCCAAACCTAGTGATTTCAGCTCTTTGTGATGTAGGTTTCTCAGTGATTTCAGCTCTTGGCTCACCACATAGGCTAGCCAAAAGATTCCAGCTTCCACTGGAATAATATTTTAAAATAATAAAGAGATTCCTTATGGAGTCTGTTTTAGTTCTATCCTTAGAACAGTGGGGGGAAGAGAGACAGGTTGAGCCAGTCTTACAGCTCATACCTGGAGGGCATGTAACCTACTGGTTCAAGCTCCTTCCCCCCCCTCCCAATTCAATTCTCTTGAGTCTGGAAGTGGAAGGCTTGTCCATCCAAGATTCTTTACAATCACAGAGTCTCTCCTGCAAGCACTGGTGTCATATTTTACAATTCCTACATTTAGGGTTAACATGGTTTATGACCCCAGAACAGTCAAATTAGTTACAAGGCAAAATTCGATTCTAACAATTGACCGCCATCAGGCGTATAGCACTGGCTGAACTGGATTTCATAACCACACCCAGGATTTCTTTCCCCTTCCAGCTGGCTGCATTGGAAGCAGTGATTCCTGCTTACACTAGTAAACATAAAATGGAAATAACATCCCCTCTCCTGCCACCTCACACTCCTAAGCTGTGTCTAGACTACACCTCTCTGTTGACAAAAAGATGCAGATTAGGCACGTCAAAATTGCTAATGAAGCAGGGATTTAAATATCCCGTGTTTCATTAGTATAAACATGGCTGTCACTTTTTTCGAAACAGAGCTTTTTCGAAAAAAAAATGGCAGTCTAGATGTGGATCTGTTGAAAATAAACCCTTTTTCAACAGATCCTGTAAACCTCATTTTTTGAGGAATACAGGATCTATCAGAAAAGGGTTTATTTTCGACAGATCCACATCTAGACTGACTTTTTTCCAAAAAGCTCCATTTCAGAATAAAGTGGTGGCCATGTTTATGCTAATGAAACATGGGATATTTAAATCCCTGCTTCATTAGCAATTTCGACGTGCTTGATTTGCATCCCTCTGTTGACAGAGGGATGCAGTCTAGACATAACCCTAATGTCCTGTGCAGGTACTAGTTTTATTTTTACGTATGGTGTTTTGTGAGCAGGGAATAGCTAATCCTTTAGGATATGTTTGCAGTTTTTTCCAATAAAGTTTAAAATTAGTTCCTGTTGTTCTTTAGTACATAAATTTCTCTTTCTTATGTAGACATGTTTGCAAGATGCATAGGGACATTCTAATATTCCCAAGACAAATGGAATAGAAACAGTGCCATAAAATATATCTTACATCCTACTTGTATGTGTTCTTGGTGTTTGACAGGAGATCTAATCTCATGTGATTAGTTTGCATCAAACTACAAGGCCTTAACTTTCACATTCTCCTGTTGGCTGCTATACTTATATTGTAGGCATACATCCAGATTCTGTGCAAATTCACTTTCAGTAGAGTTGTGCAGAGCACTCATCCATTGCAGTACTTTTTAATTCACTTTTCTGCCAGCATCAATCTTCTGACACACTGCATGTAATATATGACACCACTTATGTGACCAGTGGATTTGGCCTGGAGATTTTGTGTTTAATTCTGATCCCTGTGGTTTTTACACCATAGTAACCCATCATGGAATACATATTTACATTTACATGATACATTACACAGGTGTAAGTTATACTGGAAAAATTGTTAGGGGGCTCAGTTTGGAAACAGTGCTAATTTACTGTGTCATTATTGGAGAATCCTTCCAAAGAGAATTTACCTTGGATAATATCACATGTGCCTCCATATCCACAGAATATTTATTTTGCTGAACTTAGCCCTGAACGTTTAACAAAATACAGCTGTAGTCTTTGCGATCATTCTGGGAACCTTTGCACTTTTCAATCCAGCACAATTACTGTAACCAGACTGGAGCACACATCAGTCCCTCTTTTATCTTTGTTCTTTGCAAGTACATGCTAACATAACTTTCTAATAATTTTTTAGGGTGCCACTTTGGAAGAGGTGGTTTCAAAAATAAGTTTAAAAAAAAAGTTCTCTGGTTTCAAAAATAAGCTCTCATAAACCAGAGGCATTTTCCAGTTTTTTTCCAAAGAAGATTTGAGCAAATGTAATAGTAAGGTTCCCTTTACCTGTGTTTTCACTTCCATCAGATACCTAGGAGTGTGCTTATCTCAGTGAACTTCTGATCCTTTAAAATTAAATTACCCTCCCTAAATGAACCAGATCAAAAAAAAGAACTAGTAAAGTCGAATAATCTTAACTTGTCCTGGTTTTCTTGACTAAGCACTATTAAGATGAATGACAGCCCTCACGTGAATTATCTCTGTAAGGGCCTCCCTGTTTTGTTGCCCTTGAGTTATCTTTAAAAGCTGGAATGTGACTTATTAATGATTTTAGTGTGCTTCAAATGGGAGTAGGATTTACATAATATAACCGTTGTTTGATTGGTGCTATGCATTTTCTGGGAAAATTTTTATTTTTAATATAAAATGTGTGTTATTTTGCCTTTGTCTCCCCCCCCTCTGATTTTTAAATTCAGATTGTGTTTTTGAAAGAAAACTCAAACTATTTCAAAGACTTTATTTTGTGTCAACAACAAAAAAATATTTTTGTGGGAAAAAAATGAATGATTTCCCATCCATATCTACTATTTTATCCTTCCCTCCTTAAGGAGCATTCTTTTGGAAAACATAATTCTGCCTTGTATTAAACTGTACAAGAGTGATCTACAAAATCAATAAAATAATATCGTAATCACTGGGATTCATTCAAGATAGTATGTGAAAGTAGCATGTCCAGTATAGCACATTTCAGAGGCAACTACTACAAGTAGGCAGGCCATTCATCCTACTTGCCTAATGTTAGTCCCCTGTCTGGTACTGAGACAGAATTGGATATAGTTTTGTCTGGTATCAGACGGGGGAATGCCATAATAAAAAATTGTGGCACTCTTCCCCCACCAACATGACCTTGCCCACCCCGTGATCTGGAGCTCATGCCACTAGTGGTGGGGAAGCACACTGTTTGAAATGACACGCCATCCATGCTGTGTGGTCTCACTTGCACCATGCTTTTAAAGTCACACCGGGCTGAGGTAGGGCATTCCAGTGGGGACAGAGCCATGTTATTCTCAGAATGTCTTGTATTCTTGTAACGTGGGAGTAGCCACCATAACGATAAGTTTCTTAGCAGGTAGGCCTTGTAGGAATTAGTTCTGGTGGGTCCAAATCACCACCCAGGCACAAGGCCAAGGGTTTTAATAGGCAGGAAAGGGGAAAAAGTATAGATGCTCAAAAAGTGAGAGAGCGAGAAACGGAGGTTCTTGGTTGGCTCCATGGATCAATCCAGTCAAGAGTCAGGACTCTTCAGGCCTAGTGCCTGAGCTGACCTCTCCAGTCTGAGCAAATAACTCCACGGAACTACTGGGAGGAGTTGTGCCTCTGCTTTGGAGAGCCATCACGATATGAAATGGCCTCAGGTGCAAGAAAGTGGGAGTGTTCTGTGTTGGGGAACATGGATAAAATGGCCCCACCATCCTCTCTGCACACTCCTCATTGGCCTTGACTAGGGCAGGTGTTCCAGAGGGAAATGCAGCAGGTATCATCACTCTGCACATCTCAGATTCATTCTGCCTCCCAGAGACACTGTATCCCCCAAGGCACCCTATCACCATATGCAGAGCGCAAGCCTGCAGGACAATCCTACCGACAGGTAACCTTTCAGGTTGCTGTGTGCACTTTAATAATTCATTATCCCAATAGCCCTTCAAGATATGGCATGTATCTATGCATGTATGTACATGTATCTTACAATCCTCAGTTTCATAGATGGGGAAACTGAGAAAGATGAAAGTTAAGCAATTAGCCCCAAACTATAGCATGAGTAAAACTGAAAGCCAGCCTTTAAACTCAGAAGTTCCTGGTTCTCCATCCTATAGTCCAGCCACCAAACCCGAGCCTTTTAATGTTTCCCAATTTAGCTAGGACTCCCCATGGAAGGCAGTGGGAGTTATGCTTAAGTTAACACAAATTAGTCTATAGCCCTCTGCCATGACCGTTTCTCAGAAATCAGAGATCACATCATCTGCAGCACTTGAAGCAATACGGCTTTTCCTAGGAATCTGAAAATATCCGCTAGTTATTATCCCCTGTCAGAATATTATGGCTTAAGCTAGTCCATAAAAATGATAATAATCTGACTTGTTCTGACTATTCTATTAGGAAGGAAAATAATTAGTTAAGGCTCAGAGGTACAACTAACTACAGAAACAACTATCATTCCCCACAGGAATGGTGGTTGTAGCACTATTTTTTTTTCTGTCAAGTGGAAAGATCATTCAAATCCCTTCAACAGATGAGTGTTCAATACTTTTATTTTTAAATGCAGTCTTTGAAGGTTATTTTGATGATGTGCTGGCTCTGAAAACCAATGTAACCAGATAAAGCTTCATGATTGAAGACAGCTGCTTACTCTTATGTATGCAGGTGTTGCACTCAGATACAGAAAGAAGTATATTACTGTACAAATCCAGCTATCAACCATGGCTCAAACAATGTCCTTACTTTCTAGCTCATAAGAAGTAGGTACAGAAAAGTAGGTATGGATACAGAGTGGAGAAACCTCTGTAGCCACTTGGAAAAAGACATAAAGGAGATGATACAGATAACTGATGAAAAGTCTTTCCAAGAGTAAAGAATAACATTAGATATCATACTGTGAGTGGGAGGACAGGGAGAATCTCTAGGTTCAGAGTCTGCTGCATTTCGTACATTCATATCTATGTGTGTATGTGTGGTTAATTCTTGGAAGTGCTGATTGATCATTTTCATGGGAAATGACTGTAGCCAGAATATATAGCAAGAGCGTTAGTCATTTTATTGTTCTACTTTGCAGAGATATACAGATTCAATTACAACATGCTAACAAAGTCAGAGGTGAATTTTGGAAGGGGATCTCTCATATATCTCTTCCCATATGTGTCAATGAAGGGCTATCTAAGGAATTTACTCAAAATTTGTGAAAGTGCCCATGCATTTTGAATGTCCAAACTGAGACAACTTGAAGTTGGTTTTAGAAGTGCTGAATACTCTAAATGAAGTTTCTTTCAGTAAGATATATTAAACTCTCTTCAGTTTAGTTTCAAATTTTTTATTTTTGATATGTGGCTTATTGTAATGTGTTTTTAGCTGCTTCTCTGTGTGTGATCTTAGGCACTATATGGGGAAGGACTAATATTGTAAATCCACATCTGTACCTCCGTAGTAATAGGTCTTCTTTTCTTTTTAATATATACTATATTTTTTCTAATATTATGAACATAAAGTCTCCTTAAATTGTTCATTCCATAAAACATTGTTAGAATAAGTTTGCTTAACCCAAGACAATTTAAGGTTCATCTATTCATCCTACACCTAAATAAATAGACGATTTCCTATTTGCTTAAAGAAATGAGCAAAGCTTCCCTTGACGTTAACTCAGAATATTTCTAGCATAAAATACCAGAAAAAAATCACTTTATGTGAATGTAACACAAGTTAAATAACAGTGAAAGTTTTCCAATGTTTTGAGTAAGGTAAAGGTGTTAAAACATATCCTGAGTTACACAATCAATCCCAATTATCCTTATCTTGAACTAATTTGATCTTTTATGCCATGAATTGCTGCATCATCCAATATAGAATGCAGAACACTGCTTAATGCTATCTGAGATATAAAGCTTGTCAGTGAAGATTAAATAGTAAAGTAGATTGTTAGCTGATTTAACTCTGAAAAGATGTAACTACAAAAAAAAAAGGCCTAGTCTTTTCTCTTTTCTCTGATTGGCAGTTCATTTCTTCTAGGATCGTTGTTATGGATTGCAAGAACAGAAAGTAAAGCCTGCTTTTGCAAATTTATCCTGAAGTTGCTTCAAATAGCAGCCAATGTTATTCCAAGTTCACCAAGAACATTATCATGATTTGCAGATCTATTAAACCAGAGTGGCAGCCTTTTCCCTGCAACAACTTTGAGCACAGTACCTTCCTTCCAACATTTGAAGGATAGTTTGATGCAGAAAGGTGCAAATCACTACAGTTTAGATTCTGCGAACCTGACTCGTGTTGATTATTGAAGTTATTCTCTGAGTTTCTTATGAATTCCAACAGAATTACTCACAAAGTAAAGGGCTACTCAACATGAGTAAAAAAGGCAGCTGGCCCTGCAAGATCTGCTAAATTGAGAGGTTTTGACATGTTGAATTGCTATTGCAGTGAAAATGTGGAAAATTAAAGATAGAGAAGCACAGTAATAAATTTTTGAACTAATGCAGTAGGAATGCCTTGCCATATTACAGGGCTATTCTTAGAAATATGATGCATTGGAGAAAAAAGACTTTTACGTTGAAGGATACATTAATCTGTCTATTGTTGAGCTATATATTCTGGTGATTAGTCCATTTTCTAAATGAGCAATGCGACTTGGTCTTTCTGAAACAGTTGCTTGTAAGGATCTGGACCTGATGGAAACCTTATCGTTCCTACATTAAGCTATATTAGCTATGTTACTGGACAAAAGTGTTAGCAACAAATAGTAAATTATGTAGAATATTGCCATCACTGGCCTCCAGGCTGAGCAAAGAGTAAAAACAAAAAAAGGGATGTAATAGTATATTCTTTTGTATTGAATTTGTAATCTTATTATTTATTATTATATTGCAGTTGTTCTTAGAAGTGCACCCAAAATCAGGTGTACTAAGCTTCTACAGACATATTGTAAGAGACAGTGCCTGCCAAAGCATTTATGTCTAGTCTGCACACTTGCTATAACAAATATTCCAGTTCCAGATTTTTAAGCCAATACAGAATACAACTCTGAACCTTGATCATTTTATGGACAAAAACATGCATTGTACAGAGTGACAACATATTAATTCTAGAGTTTTATCCCCTAGAATGCCAAGGAATGAAATTAATTCACTTGTTATTTTTGGTCGACTATAGGATCTTCTGGGTAGAGATTTCATCCTACTGCACACTGACTCGCATACTTTTGAATACTACCATGATACGGATATGTCATTTATGTAATAGTGTGTGGGAGGGAAGGGCTCTTTTGATATCATCTACCCAATCCTGCTCCAGAAGAAGCACAGCCTAGTTACTTATACTAGAGCATGCACACAATTATCACCATTCAGAATGTTTTGTGAAGGACAATTGTCCACATAAGCCAAGCTTCTGAGGCTGCTGGGTCACTACTTTTATATGCTCAATTTTAGGATTTGGGTAGCATTCTGCAAACATGAGCTACTTACCTACTAGCAACCGCCTGTGTGGTAAGTAAACATTGTTTCCATTTTTACAAACCGTGGAAAAAAACAAAACCAAAATTAGCGAATGCAGAGTGAAGTCCACATTTTTTGAATTTGGGTATATAAAGCTAGGCCCCTCTTTGCACATTCACTGTGTAAGGGAAATGAGCGTGGCATGATTTTCAGAATGGCTGAACACTAATGGACCCCATCAAAGTCAGTGGGAGCTATGATTGTCCAAATATGGCCCAATATAAACTGGCAAAAGCTATGGTCAGTTTTAGAGGTGAGATTAGTCTCTTGCTGAGTGTTCTAGGCCTCATTTGCAGTAGAGCTATTCATTTGTGGTATAAAGTTACAGACAAATACTTTTTCAGGGAGAAGATGGATGAGAAAAGATTTCAAAATTCTGCAGATATAATAAGGCATTTCAAAGCTCTTTGATGCCTGATAGTATTTAGGATATTGTTTTCCCTAGTACTTCACTCAGCTATTGCATGTATTTCTAATTAAATAGCACCTAATTGTTGAGGCAACCAGAAATCAATGAAAGAGCAGGCTTACTATTCTAAAAACAGATTAACCTAAAATGATGGAAACTCTCCTGTGTTTGGTGTTTGTCTTGCTCTAAATTCATTTACTGTTTGTATCCTCTGTCTTATCACATGTGCAGTGTAAAAAGCAATAACTAGCACTGACATTATCTATATCACTATTGTCTCTATACAATTACTTTCTTCCTCCAGCTATTTTTCCTAGCTTTTATCATTGAGGTGGGTTTTTATTCTTTTTGTGCTTGTTTCTTCCTGTTCCCAGTAATTCCAGTGGTGTATCACAACATTTTTGTTAATTGTTCTACAATAAAATCTCTCTCAGATATAGCATTTGAGTTTTGAATTTATAGTTATAATTCCATTTATCATGCAGACTATTGTACTAGAGGAACTAATAATTTAAAATATTCCTAGACCATTAGTATACATTCTGTTCAGATGAGGTTAGAATTTTTAATGCTGATTTGATTGACCAGAAGTTCATACTTTTAATTCTATCCATTTTCATCTTGCCCAGACATCACCAAATAAATTAAGAATGGAGAGATATCATTTCACTGAAAGGAAAGCCAAAGTGCTTTTTACTTCTTGATTGTAAGCGTAATAAAACTAAAATAAGGGAAATTTCTCTCTGAAAAGAAATGATCTGCCTACTAATGGGAAAAGGCAAAAGACAAATACATTCTTTCTATCTCCAAATATATAAAATTGTGGGGGTAGGTGTGATGTGCTCTTTTAACCATGAAATAAGGACATAGAATAAGTTTACCAGCAAAAAGCCTGAGCTCAGCTATTGTAATTAGTGCTCACCGTGCACTAGTTAGGGTGTCCTGTTATTGGCATTTGACAAATGCTGATGATATGTAAATCAGAATAAGTAGTGTTACTTTAGACTTTTCAAGCATGATTTTAATGGTCATCATATCCTACACGTATTGGAAATCCATATGTAATCTATACATAGTGTATATAAAGTAGGCTGGGCCCTGTTTTCAGCTTTATGCTGATTCTAATGACAGATTTAAATAAACAGGTGGAGTAGCATCAGCTATTTAATCACTTATGGAGGTTTCCAGAAACAATACTTAATGATTCATTACTGCTGGAAAAGGACAAAAAGCATAGTTACCAATGATCGCTCTTTGCTTAGGCCTGCCTTTCTGCTAAGCAGTCCTTATAGAGTTGCTGAAGGCAAATCTGCTACAGCAATTGAAGTAAAATTCCCAGCCACTATGGGGTTGGACCAGGTCAAGGCTGGCACATCTCTCCCTCTAGCTGCGAGGGGGGAGGGCGCATGACCCCTACCCTTCATGCGAGGGGATAGGGCACGCAGCCACCAGCCTCCCCCGGCAAGGGGGAAGGCCTCAGGGTTCCGGCCTCTTCCCGGGAGGAAGGAAGCCTCGGGGCTCCACCCCACTGCAAGGGGAGAGGGTGTGCAGCTCCATTGCACGGTGATGAGGGAGGCCTTGTGGCTCCACCCTCCCCCACAAAGGGAGAGGGCACATGGCTCTGACCCCACCCTTCCAAGGGGTGAGGGTGCACAGCTCTGCCCCCTCCCCGCAAGTGGGGCATGGGGAAGCTGTGGGGTTCCCACCCCAGCCATTTATCAGGGAGAGGTCGGAGAGAGAGTGAAGAGGCAGGGCGGATGAGGCCAGAGGGAGGTGCTGCGGAATGCAGAGTGATGTGATTATGTCACTTTGTCATTCCACAGGAAAAGGTTTTTTTGTATGGATATATATATATAGAGAGAGAGAGAGAGAGGGTATGTCTACACTACAGCATTATTTCAAAATATCTAATTTCAAAATTGTTAATTCGAAATAGCTTATTTTGAAATAACATGTCTACACACAAAATGCATTTCGAAATAGCGCCTCCGCACTGAGTGGATGTTGAATCGCATTTAAGGCTGGTTGGAACCAATTCCGGCAGTAACACATTCCAGCTTACTTGTTCCACCTCGGCTCACTACTTCATTTAACACACAGCTCTTGGGTATGTTTTTGTAGTCAAATCAAGGGGATAGAGATTCAGATGAGATCAAGCAAAAGTACTGAACAAAAATGGTTGCCTATAAAACAGGATGAATCCAGAATGTGCTGAACTAGACACCTTTATGTCTTATAGTGTAATATTCACCAAAGTTCTTCCAGTGTTTTACAGCCAGGTTTGTCTGTGACCTTCCATTAATGAGAGGAAGTCATACTGTCTGCTTGCGGCCTCGCTGAAAGGTCCCAGATGTGTCTCTGCATTTCCAGACATTTCAGAACATATCTCTTGTCCTTATTCATAAGCAGGATACCCCCTGCTGGTTGTTTGTTTGTATATGCTCCTTTGTGTTTGCCATTTCTTAGTCAGTATCTGATTTCATATGTAAATAAGTATAAATTGTGGAACACATAATACACAATGTTCAGACAGGGAGATAAACATCTGTTATCCTCTTCCTGAAAGAAATCTGTTTGAGACATGTCCTCTCCTGGTTACCTACCTTTAACATAATTCTCAGGATAGACACACAACTCAAATATTATCTGTATGTATATTTTACAATCGTTATGATAACTGGTCAGCTACTCGCTCTTGGCAAAGACCTCACATGCTACCCTTCAGTGAGTTATGCTGTATATAGCCAACTCTTGGGGTGTGTCTAGACTACCTAGTTTTGTCGACAAAAGTGGACTTTTGTCGACAAAACTATACCAGCGTCTACACTACTGCTGAGTTCTGTCGACATAACGTCGACAGAACTCAGCAGTTTTGTCGACGCTGGTATACCTCATTTTACGAGGCATAACACCTTCTGTCGACAGAACTCTGTCGACACACGGTGTTGTTGCCTGTAACATTGCGTCCAGACTATGGAGTTCTGTCGACAAAGCAGCTTGCTTTGTCGACAGAACTCAATGTGTCTGGATGCTCTTTGTCGACGGAAGTTTTGTCGACAGTATCAGTCGACAAAACTTCCGTCGACAAAACGCGGTAGTCTAGACGTACCCTTGGGATCCGCATAAAACCCTATCCTCTATGCCACTTGACATCAAGAAGTCCCTGGAAATCTAATGGGATCAGGTTTCTGAGGAGACTTCTGGAAATGGTTTTCTGATCAGAATGGTTTTATCACAAAAACAGTTTCCTCTACAGATATGTTTACTCAAAAGACACCTTGGTAGTTAAGATGCTTCAGGGGGTAGCTGAATTAGTCTGTACAGGATAAACTTAAACAACAAATGGTCTGATAGCACTTTATAGACTAACAAAACATGTAGATGGTATCATGAGCTTTCATGGGCACAGCCCACTTCTTCAGATGACCAGAGTTTTGAGTTTAGGATGTACAGACCCAAAATAACTGCCTTTGTAATTAGTTCATGAACAGTTCATTCAAAAACTGTTACACAGTGTAGTTTGTATTAGATATAAAAGTCAGAATGTCTGATTATTAATTGGGAGGGTGGAAAATTAAGATCAGGTTTCAAGCATAGTGACTTCAAAAATCACTATGATTCCCCCTCTCCCCTAATGTTTGCTTACAATTTCTTCCAGTAAACTAATAGTATTCATGGGAAATTAATAGACAAGGATAATGAACATCATCAAAGCACATTTGATTATTCAAGTGATTCTTAGTGGAAATTGATTTGAGATACTTTCCCAGCTCTAATCATCCTTCTTCTGCAAGATATTTTGTTCTTTTCTTAATACCGGTTCAACCTTTCTAAACTGGGCCATGGATATTCCTGGACCAGACAGCCCTAGCATCCAAGAGACTGGTGGCAGGAAGGTCAGAGACTAGGAGTCCTGCAAGGACTGGCAACCCAGACCATTCAGCAGCAGGGGGACTGGTGATGACTTCTCCTTGTCTGGTAAACTTTCTCTTTGGGGCTGGTCATGTTCCGACTGTGCTGGACCTGGGTGTCCAATCTGAAGTTACTACTCACATGGTTTCTAAGAAACTAGGTCCCTATGGATCAGCATCACTACTCCTGGTTAGATATTGCTGGTTCGCCAGATTCTATTTGTAATTTTTGGTCAAAAATTATTCTCATTTAATGTGAGCATCAGATTATTAAGCTAAAATTGGACAGACACAGTTACCACTTGACTTCACAACACATGTTTATCACATAACCTGAAAGCATTTTAAGAACTGTTTGTTAAATTGATAGACAAACATACTTCCTCTAGAGCCACTGAAGTCTACTTTAAGTGGTAATTACGTAGAGATTTTTTAAAAAGTTGATTGTTGTCCTCATTGGTGGTAAATGTGTTTCCCCGTTAGTTCCAAGATTACCTTTTAATCTGAAATTCACAATTTATGTACCACAGATCCCAAAACCATGGTACAGAAGCAGACTTTTAAGATATATTTGGTTGAATACCATACATCTGATATCTAATATAGTCCAGCCAATCTTTGGCATGTGATTATTTAACCTTTTAATTTATTGTCCCCATATCTATAGCAAGTAGGTGTTTATGGAAATTAAATATATTAAATCAGCAAACAATAGGTTGAATTAAATACTGGTAATGTCGCTGCAAGAAATATGCTGAAAACCAAATAGCGTGTCGTGCTGGAAAAAAAAAGGTCATTCATTTTAAACACCAAAATTTGAAAACAAACAAACAGGCTTTGGATGTTGCCCTGATGGGTCTCGAACCTAATCTAATCTTTGAACTCCCCATGAGTTTAAGCAGCCTTTCATGAACTGAAAACCATCTACTCTTCATTCTACTTTGAATTTTCTCCAGATTTCTAATTATATTAAGATTATTAATTCCCTGGGTAAGCCTTCTTTATATTTACCTTTAAGGCACCATGCATACCTCTGGTAGTGGTGGTACTGGTATTAGTATTAGTATTCACATAACTATACTGAGATAACATTAAAGTTGCCTGCATAAGCACTGAAGGATCAGGAAGCATTTCCCTTCCATAAGGCCCATCTTCATACCAAATCCCATGTTTCTATCTCTAGCCATTTTGAGTGTAAATAGTGAATTAGGTTAAGCTCAAACTTTCCAGGTAATATATATTCACCTTGAGGAAAAAGCTAGGACAGCATAAATCCAGACTACCAAGTGAAACGTGAAAAATTATAAGCAACTAAAAGTGGATGTTTATACCAGCAACATTTCAGGAACGTTAAGTATAATAGTAGCTGGCACTCTGGTCATAATAAATAACCTGCAGTATACTAGAGCAAGAACCAATTGTAACCTAGTTCTGTGTTGGATACAGTAGAAGAAATGCCATAAAATGTGTGTTCATTATAAACTATCATTCCCAATTAGCTTACTGATACAGCATGCACAACAAGTTGAGTATCCAGGAGTCCTCTCCAACTGTGAACAGATGGTCACTTGCTATCAGAACACACATTATACAGAGTGGCTGATTACAGATTACAGTGCACAGAACCTGGTTTTCTAAATTAAAATAAAAGAACTCTTTTTTTTCCCTGAAAGAGTGTAAGGCTTTAAATTATCGTGCTATGGACTAACTAATGGTCCACATGATTTAATTCTAAAAACATTTAAATCAAATTGAAATTATGAGAGAAGCACAATTTGCTAATTAACCTTTTGCTATTTCCTCTCACTCTCAGTTTAGTGAATATTTTTTTTAAAATCGTATTCCTGTGTTTCGTATTTAAGGGGAGAACTGTCGGACTTACTCTTTTCCAGTTTTTGTACCTAAACATTTGTGTTGCACTTGCCTCTGTCTTTTCTTCTGGGGAAAGTCAGTTCTTGAGACAGCGATCTGAGTGGGAACAGGCACTGGTTTAGAATGCTGGCTTGCATAATCTTTGACCATCTCTTTCCCATGCTTTGATAAAGTATGAATAAAATAAGTTACTGTTAGCACATACCCAGACTCCATACCACTGATTTCTCCTGCACAAAGGTGTTGTGCAGGGCCCTGGACTTTTGATATTGTTCATCAGCATGGTTGCACCACTGTGGTTAGAAGAATGGGCTACATTATTTTACTTGAGCTGTTTTGCCCAACTATAGTCAGATCCTCAGGTCCCAGTCCTTCAGTGAGCTTTCTGCAGACAGAGCTCTGATCTATCATAGAGTGTACTGCATATCTATATTTGCAGTTGTTAGACTGTTGAAAGTAGTAAACCTATCTGAGTATTGGCTGTTACCCAGATTTTTGGTGTATAGTAAAATAATTATATTTTCAAGAGAAAAACTTACGATTAACTTGATCTTAGAAGCAAGAAAACTCTCTCTATGAGTTTACTTCTCCATTTACCTCAACAAAAATAAAATATTTTTCCAATTAAAAATGTAAGTATTAAAGATCATCCACGTAACACAGAACTGCCTTCTGGGAATGGAGTAATGGGCTAACCCCGCTCATGATCTCACTTCCAAAAAGATATTTTATATATCCTACTCTGTGTTCTGATATTTTGGGTTTCACTTTTGTTTTCAAGTCAACATTTCAGAAAATATTTCAGTACCCATATTTGGCTTCATCACTTTATACATATCTGTATTACATAAGAGCCAGATGGCTACTAGAAAGTAACAGAAAACAGGTCTATCCCAGGTTAATACACCTGAAGGCATTCAAGAACATGCCAGAACTAGCTGAGACAGGTAGGTTTGATTAAGACCCCTGGAGCCAATCAAGAACCAGCTAGAACTGGTTAAAAGCCTCTCCTTTAGTCAGTTTAGAAGCATGTCAGAAGTGGTGGGAGGAGGATGCTGTCAGTGAGAGCCCTGCCCAAGGAACGTCCCCTTTAGACTCCACAAGTCCAAGGCTAAGAAAAGAAATCTGATCTGTTGCCTCTACGTTCAGAGAGGCTACGAGAGATGAAGAGTACATCTGGACTGCATTGCTCTTTAGGATACCGGAAGTATCCCAAAATAGCAACATCACATCTCTAAAAGCACCCACTATATCCCAAAATAGTTGGGCATGCTATTCCGGTGCCTCTGTAACTCTCATAGAAGGATTAAGGGATTTCTCGGATTAGTGCCTTATTTTGAAATTTGACGCTGTATAGGTAGCACCAAATTTCAAAATCAGCTCTTTTGATTTAGACTCAGAATAAGCTACACAATTTGCATAGTGCAAATTGCGTAGTTTATTCTGACAGAAGTGTTCTGTCTAGATGCACTCTAGACATTTCCCCTCCCCTGCTATGCCAATGGTGAGTGGCTAAATCAGACAGACTTTTCCTTGAGGTGAAGGGGTTAAACTGAGATTTGTAGTGAACCACTGAAATGAGCAATTAGACCAGGAGGAGTCATTTTCCCCAAGCAAGGAGCAGTAATACTTAACTAACCACCACCCAGAAGCACTGGACCCACTGTGTGAAATTGGGAGCTTCATCACAATATGTAATTACATTTTTTTAAACTGACTGCAGCATTGTTCCAGAAATCTGTCTTGTCTTAAGAGATAAAATAGATTGCATATTATGGCTATGGAAGAAAGTCCACTTAGCTTTTCAGTGTGCCCATTACCAAAGATATGATATTCATATTTTTTAAAAATGTCTTCATACCCTGAGCATGCTCCAGAATCAGATTACAGGATAATGGATCATTATCAGGACAATATAAAGAGCATTTGTATTGATTAATCCATCTTGCAACTTTTTAAAGGAGGTAATAATTTGAGTGCCAGAGAAATAAGGGCTTGCAGATCCTAGTGAGGAAATGGATGTCATTGCCATTTGGGTAGCGGGTAAAAGATGTTTATTAGGTCTTATCCATTATTATTATCCAACGGTGAAGCTGATGACTACATACAGGCTATTATTCTACACATGCACCAGTGATGTGAAGAGTAGACGCTGGTCACGGATACACACCATACAAGTTAAAATGAAAAATATAGATCTGGGATTCATGGAATTAAACTTAAAGGTCTGTAAGGATTTTAGTACATTTAAGCTATGTCTATGCTGCACACTTATTTCAAAATAACTAATGTTATTTAGAAATAACGGAGTGCACGTCTACACAGCAAGCACGATATTTTGAAATAATTTCAAAATAATGGGCTTCTTACTCTGACTTCTGTAACCCTCATTTCAGGAGGAGTAAGGGAAGTCAAAGGAAGAGTGTTCATCTTTCGACTTCCTGTTGTGAAGACAGCACCAAAAGTCAAGTTAAGCTACTTCGACTTCAGCTATGCAATTAACATAGCTGAAGTTGTGTCTCTTAACTCACCTTTAGCCCGCAGTGAAGACATACCCATACATATTAATGACTGGAAGACCAACTGCAGTAGCAACCTCATTCTTGTGAACCCCTCTCTTTTTCTCATTGATGGAAGAAGGAAGACAAGTGGGCCTATATAGTTTTAGATCTACAAGCTTCATCCATTTCTTTCCCCACAAATACAGATGCAAACCACTAAAAGCCTAGTAGTTGTCTGTTCTAATTGGCTTTTCTTGAAGTCCATGGGTTTATTCATTTGCTCAAATATAAATATGAGTTTAAGAACTTTGCTGAAACAGGACTGCTGTGATTAGCACTATCTTAAAAAAAAAAGATCACTCAGCTTTCTGCTACATGGAGTTACAAGGTTTAAAAAAGTATGATAACCACCAGGAAAAAGGAATGTATTCAGGAAAAATACAAATCCTTGCCATCCCATATGTTGAGCTGAAATTTTAGCCCACTGAATTAAAATATAATTTTCTAATTACTTCAGAAGAGACAGGATTTCACCCAGGACTTACTACTCTGATTAAATGATATGATTCATTTCTTTCATAAACTGGAAAACTCAAAAACCACGTCTGAATTTAGTCTAACTCTGAATTCAGTGCAGGGACAAGCACTATGGCAGGGGGGATTATTCTGGAAAAACATTTAAAGACAAGGAAGAAGTCTCTGAGAATGGACCTGCTGAAGCAGGTTTTCCATTGAGGTAGATACTGACATTTGCTGTTTAATTAATATTGGGAATGGACATCCGCATAAGACCTGGGGATTTAATTGCACTTTAAAAATCTATATACCAGGAAGAACATTCAAGAGGACTGCATATTTAGTATTTTTTACTGATTTATTCCTACTTATCACATCCAGGGATCACTGATATAAACTTTAGAAAATGAGCATCTCTCCCCAATCAGAGGCTCTATTAGATAAGATTTGTAAAAAGAACAGTTGACCTTAAAAGTTGTTTATAAATAACAATTTCACATTTTGAAAACTGAATGTTGTTTCACCTCTCTCTAGCCAGCCCTCTATTTCCCCAGGGATGGAGGCAGTTTCTCCCTCTGGTGGCTGCACCTCAAATAAGCCAGATGGCCTACCTTTTGAACTTCCTTTTCCTGTAGAAGATCTGCCTTCTGCTTCGGGTATGGTAGCAGAGGCTTTTCCAGTGCCTGCTACCAGATGGGATTGGGCACTTCTGCACCGTCCCTCTCTGTGGAAGGCCATGCCCCTTTTCTACACCATCTTAAAATCCATTCATACAAGCCATACTTCTTTAACTTGTTAGCAAGAAAAATGTGGGAGACCGTGTCAAGAGTTTTGCTAAAAGTATATCACGCCCACTGCCTTTCTCATATCCACAGAACAAGTTATCTCATCAAAGAGAGCAATTAGCTTGATCAAGCTTGACTTGCCCTTAGTGAATCCATTTTGACTTTTCCTGATCACCTTCCAATCATGGAAGTGTTTCAAAATGGATTTCTGGAGGATCTTCTCCATGATTTTTCCAGGGACAGAGTTGTGAGGCCAACTGGTCATTCCCCAGATTCTCTTTTTCCCATTTTAAAGATGGGTACAACATTTCCCCTTTTCCAGTCATCCAGGACCTCTCCCAATCACCTTGGCTACGTCTACATTGCAGACTTCTTGCGCAAGAACACCTGTTCTTGCGCAAAACTTGCAGAATGTCTACACTGCACGTGTTTTCTTGCATAAGTAAATTGACAGTAAAGCGTTGGAACAGAGGGCTTCTTGTGCAAGAGTTATTCCTCTCCCCATGAGGAATAAGCCCTCTTGCACAAGATCTCTTGTGCAAGAAGATCTCTTGTGCAAGAAGGCAGTGTGGACAGGCAACAGGGGTTTCCTGTGCAAGAAACCCCTATGGCTAAAATGGCCATCAGAGCTTTCTTGCACAAGAGCGCATCCACACTGCCATGTGCTTTTACGCAAGAGATGTACTTTTGCATAAGTGCATCCATGCCAGTGTGGATGCTCTCTTGTGCAAGTACTTTTGCACAACAGTTCACGTGCAAAAAGCCTGCAGTGTAGACGTAGCCCTTGAGTTTTCAAAGATAATGGCCAATGTCTCTGCAATCACATTAGCCAACTCTCTCAGCACCTTCAGATGCATTAGATCTTGCCCCATGGACTTGTGCATATCCAGCTTTTTAAAACAGTCCTTAACTTTTTCTTTCACCAGTGAGGGCTGCCCACCTCTTCCCCAAACTGTGCGGTCAGGTTCATTCCCGATTTAGGTTGAGTTTAGGAATGGTAATAGCCCAAAGCCATTTATCTTTTATTTCAATTATTTCCTTACTACATTTCACTAGTCCTATGAAGCTATGGGTTAAAGACTAGCATCATCCATTGGTCTAAATCGCTGGACTTCAAGTCTGATTACAAAAATTTTTTGAGTTCAAAACAAACATTTAATGAGCAAGCAAGTTTGAAGGGCACATTTTAATAAACAATGAATCAACTATTCATCCAAACTATACTATGAGTTTCCTTATGCAATAATGAACTTGCAGTGGTAACTTGCAATAACCAAGATAGAAGTATTCATAAGCTGGTATTGCCAATTCATAGGATGATCTTTTGTTGAGATAACAAACAACTTATTTGTTTTTCCTCTATGTATCCTTATTTATTAGAAAACACTTTACATGTCCCATTACTTTTTATTTAGTTATTTTAAAGTGGCTTTTACAAGTTTCCATAAGGATTACTTTGCCATTTTGCATTAATGGACACTCATAATTATGTGTTACCTGGAAAAAGCTTTTATCAGGAGGTCTACTTAGAGATATACAGTACCAACTTGACTGTAAAAATGTGGTACAATAGCTATTGTATTTCCATTTAGATCATGCATGATGTTACTTTCTGCAGAATTAGAATGCATCCAATTTAAAGAGATTACTCTTGTAGTTCAGTGAGCTGATCTGAAGGCTAGAGTCAGTTGTCTAGATGATGTTTATCAGTACACTATAAATAAGATATGCTTAAACATTCACGGATAGCAAAATGGCCCATATAAAAGAGATTAAAAATTCTGTTTCAGTTAAGATGCAGCACATTAGTGCATTTATTTACCCTGTATTTCTTTACCTTACTTTATAGTAATAGACAAGCTAGATATTGCACAGCAAAAAAATAAAACAACCAACCAACCAACCGTCAAATTTTTTTTTTTCCAGAGCTGAGCTTGAAAGTTCACATTTTTATAAGAAGTATTTCTAACCCATTTTCAATAGTGGATTGTACAAACATGAAATTTTTTGTTAACTTTCCCATAAATACTATTCCTGAAATGAATGTTTTCTGGAAAGATGGCACAGCATTCATCCACTGGTGATATTCTAATGTCATTTCTATAAGTACAGCCTTCTGAGGTGATCATTCCAGTTATAAAATATGATCTACTTTCTACCTTATGGTGTATTCAAATACTGAAAATTTGATATTGCCCCATCTAATAAATACTTCCAGTGTAAGCGTATCCTTACAGAAAATCCCATTTTCTCTTGATATTTAATAAAACAACATATTCAAGTAATCACAGAACAACAGAAGCTACAGATGGAAATGATCTGTATGACGATCTTGTCCATGGGGCGTGTGATTGTTTCCTGTACTATATTTTCATTTTGAATATCCAGTCTTGTTTTAAAATACTCAAGATTCAGGTTTTGCATCATTCCTCCCTGGGAGACTATTCCATGATCTAAACCACTTCACTGTTAGATTTTTTTTTTTCACTTGGATGTTCCATTTTTATTTTTTGGATTTGATTACCTTACCCAAGATACCACCTTAAATATTTCACTGCTCTCTTTGCTGTTCTACAAAGTCATTTGTAGACCAACTTATTCCCATACTGTTTTATTTGTCTCTAAGCAATTGCTTAGATGAACTATATATAGTTATTCGTTTTTGTTTTGTTTTTTAAATCTTTCAATTTTTTAAACTCTGTCATCATTCTTATTGATTTAGTTTGAATTTCCCCCAATTTGTCAATATCTCTCTGAAAATGTGAAGCCCAGAATGGAATATAATATCCCATGTGCAGTTGGATTAAAGCCAGTTATGGTTTTATCCCTTATCATTAAAATCAATGGGAATTACTTCAGTGGGAGCAGGATCAATGTCTTAAGGTCTGATTAATCATCCACTAAACTCAATGGAAAGATTTCTATTGGCTTCAACGAGTGTTACAGCAGGCCCTCAGATACTAGCAATGGTGCTGAGATATGTAAACGTGGGTCCACGGAACACATATCAATTACTGAAAAAAGATTTTTAAAAAGTTTCCGAGTTTCAAATTTATTAAAAATACGCTGAAAATGCATTCAATTCACAAACAGAAGGAAATTTATGCTTGCAAATTTTTGGTTTGTTTTGGTCTACTGTATCTTTTCCTCAGGGAAAACCATCACATGAATTATTAGCAAGTTTTCCACCTCTGAAGACAAAATTTTTCAACAGGGGCCTCTCCTATCACTGATGCAAGTCAGATTGTGACTTTGCTGTTGCAGAGAATTAAACATAACAAAAGAATGTCTCATAGTTGAAAACTGTCAGTGACATGCAGGTACTTTCAAGCTCCAAACAGTAATGTCATCCATTCCCCTTGTGCTTTTTCCTAGCTGAAATAAAGTGACAGATTAGCATGTTATCAGAGAGGAAACAACTTGATGAAGTTTGTGAAGTGACAAACATAGCTCATCTTTAAGTATTATTTTGGAAAGTCTATGAGTCAATAGTTCAATTGTTCTCAGACACAAATAACGAACTAATACACTATATTTTGCCTGTTAATATAATTGCAATTCAAACTAATATACTGTGAGGAATTGTCCTTCTTCAGTGACTACAACACACAGAGAGGCTTATAAGTTTGCTTCTGCCTCTGAGCTACTATAGTCCTTTTAACTCACCCAATAGTGGTTCATACATTTACATGCAGAAGTTTACAATTCAGTTCCTATTGATGACGCACCTAAAGGTATTGTTACATAAGTTCTGCCCTTTCATAGCACCACAGCTGTGATTTAGTTTATTTAATCTAAACCCTGAATACAGCTATATGATATTTGTAAGAGCATCCATCACAAAACCAATACTCTGCTTCCCCCAGGTATTAGTCAATAATAAAAAAAAAACAACAAACCTTGCTTTATTTTTTAAACTCCTTAGATAAACTGTAGATGGGGGGAGGAAGAAAACTTGTAGGAAGCTCCCCTGTTCCTTGAAGCTGTGACTAAGATTTTTGTATTCACTACCATGATCCAATTGGTTCCCACTGGTAAATATCATACAGTCCTCATTTTAGCTTGACCTCAAGATGACTTTAACATTATGAATGTGAGGAGAGGAAAGCTGAACTAGGAACACAGTGATTTACTTAACTCGATGCATATTTCACTGTCTGTTTAAACTAGAACACTGCAGTGTTTACAGTGCTTCACTAATACATTTTTAAAAGTAATTGGATAGTTCTAAATACATGAAATTGCTTATACAAGTGTAACAATACAGTACATTGTTACAAAGCATGTTTTAATCAACCCTACATTGAGTTCATTTGGTTACAAATCTCTGAAGTCTATGCTTCATTTTTTATAACACGGTGGAAGTTTTCCATAAAGATTCAAGACATACTAACTAAAATAATTTATTTAGGGCTTACTGAAGCAATAAAATGAAAAGCCATATGAACTGAAATAGAGATTTTATTAAAACCAACTACCTTATAAGTTAGCTTTGCAGAAAAGCTGGGGATCATGATCATTCATATGAAAGCAATACAATATATTTGTTTATATGCATACTCCAAGAGGTCACCTTGTACAAAATGGAGGTGAGTTTAATTACAAGAGAACATCTGCTCTTCTTATGAAAATGGGAGGCAGCTTCTACAAATTTTGCTTTGTTCCCAGACACTATAGAGAGATTTAGAATTTTAAAAACAATAGATTCCTAAAAGTATGTAGGGAATTCATCCGTTTTTTTAAAAGCATAATCTACAAACAGTACTTCCCCTTTTGCAAATGGCTTGATTATGCCTACTATCCCTTATATACTGCTTTTCATCAGTAGATCTCAAATCACTTCACAATCTTTAATATGTTTAAATGAATGTTTGACCTTGCCTGAAAGAATTTAATGCAGATGAAGTCTGCCTTTAGAGTTCACAACCACTTATTTCATGACTAGTTGTGACTTATTTAGTGCTCCCTTGCCCTTCTGTTTCCATCTGTTTTCCCCATTTTACTTACCAGTTAGATATAGGCTCTTCTGGGGATAGAATTTTTTAACATCCTTGCATAGGATGTTTTATAGATGGACATAGTAAGTTGAGGGTTAGTAACATAAAATGAGCAGTCCTGAATAAAGGCCTGTAACATAAAATCAGTAGGCCTGAAATCTACTGAGCGAGACTTTGGCTCAGTGAAACTGCAGGCAGAAAAGAGGCTTGGCTAAAGAGAAATAGTATAAGCTAGCTCAGGCATAAAGAACAGCAAAAGGTACCAAGCACAGGCGGTAAGCACATTCCAGAGGAGCTGTAACAGAATGCCTTGATAAGAAACGTCTTGGTACCAACCGCCTCCCCATAAATAATGTACATACCAACCTAAGTTCAAGACCAGTTGATAGTAAGTAAGCCCTCCTTCTGCGAGGTAAAGGGTGGCAACCAGGTAAGAGAGGGTGGCAACCTGATATCAGTGATCTGTGGTTTGTTTGTACATGTGTATAAAAGTGTACCTTGAAGGATGACTGTTGGCTGACTGGGGAGGGGCACTGTGGTACTTAATGGGTGTTAGCACATTGTCACAGCTTACATCAGGTGCAGTGGTACAGTGGCAAGTCTGTCCTCTGACAACTATCATTTGGCAATAAACCTGCTCGGGTGATTTCAATCCTTATCTGATTTGTGGTCTCTTGGGGCTCTCTGGGAGTCTGTCATGTTAAGTAATTGTTCATGGTTAATGCACGTAGACAGGGGAGTAAATGCATGCATGCACGCAACTGAAAGTTTCTCACCATTGACAGAGTAGAGGGCCTGTCAGGAACCCATTGGGGTTAACCCCAAAACCTGACTGATGACAGACAAAATTTAAGAGTTTGGCTCTTTTCTTTTGTATTTGGTAATGCTTTGTGTATTTGGCATTTAAAATAAATGCAAATAAAAATACTGGGATCAAGTTTGAGTCAGTTTAGCATTCATTAAAGGGGAAGGCCTAGTTGACATTTGAAGGCCTCTGTTTATCCAGGTGAACAGGTGCAATGGCAATACAAACTTCCCCTGCCACCCACTGGCACATCAGTGTGATTAAGAACCTTTATAATACAGTCCTTGGCTTCTCTTTCTAGCATTCTAACATGTGTTCTAATTGTTTTTGTTTTTTGTTTTGTTTTGTTTTTTTGTGAACCTGTATCTACTGATGGTCGTATAGCTCTTAGTGTCATAGCTTCCATTCACTACCAGCAACCTAAAGGAAAAAGATTTCAGTTTGTTGCTAGTTCCCCTCAATTTTAACCAAAGAGATTCATCCCATCTTCCTTTTGGAAAATAAACTTAGGGCATTAAAGTGGTTTCTCCAAGTCAGTGTTTGTCTAACTTCTCTGTTGGCAAGCTAACATATTTCCCAAGATGTAAACTCACTACAAGAACTGAATCAATTAATAAAAATGTGATGCTATACACTAAAACATAGTTTTCATCTGCTAAAATGCAAAACACATCATCAATCGACATGAAGTATTGTAAGTCCAGCTGGTAAATCAAACACCTCCACACTGATGGAGATAAACAGGGGCTATATGATGGTAGTATGTACTTTACACAACCAAATCAGGAGGAGGAGGGAGTTGAGACATTTCTAAAACAAATAACAGAAACATCCCAAGCATGAGACTTTCTGTATCCAAATATCTGTTGGTAATATAACATGACAAACCACAAAATGGCCAATGAATTCTTGGATTATTCTGGTAATGATTTTTTGTTTCAGAAGATGGAGGACAGCCATTTTACATTTGATTATGACTAACAGGGAGGAATTCATTCACAGTGAAAGGTAATTTGAGTGAAAATAATTGTAAAATGATAGATCTACCGCTGGATTACTGCCAGCCTGGCCGACAAAGGGCACACCCAGATCCTAGACCAGTGCTGCATGAAGCTCAAGAAGCTGCAGCAGGCCTATCACAAGGCCAGGGAGCACAGTAGACCACAGGGCGGCACCACACAGCTGCCAATACTATGATCAGCTGGATGCCATCCTGGGAGAGGGGCTGATCACCTCCCCCACTGTTGTTAAGTGATGCCGGGACACTCCTGGCATCAATCTGCAGGAGCGCAGGGTGGCAGAGGATGATGACGACAAGGAGGAGGAAGAAGCAGCCAGCTAGATGACCATGCACTTTGGCCAGGACCTGGTCCTCACTCTGGAGCCAGTCCCTCCTCCCAGGATGTTTACTAGGCTTAAGAGGAATCTGGGAAGGACACTCGAGGTGAGTTCTATAATTTTCCCTCTGTGCCCGTGCGGGCAGGCAATGGGCTGTAAAGGACTGCTTGCTCCTCTCTTAGCCTACTTGGCCTGGGGGTTGCACAGCAGCCTGTTCCCATGTGTGCACATGGAGCACCAGTCCAGAGTACTTAGCTCCATGACACTGTCACACAGGAACCCCTCACAAGATTCCTGGAGAGGCCTGCGTTACTCCAGCCTCCGTGGAGGGGCACCTTCGCATGACAAGCCACCATTAAGGAGGCTGGGGTCATGGAACCAATCCCCCCCAAGTGCCTTCCCTTCCTAGCCTCACTAGGGGCCGCCGTAGCCTGGGGTGATGGAACCTCTAAGGCAGCTGAAGCCTCCCAACCACCCCAAGGCCGGCACAACTCTCAGCCCCATCCCTGAGCCCCCATCCTTCCCCACTGGTTCTTTTCCCAGTCCCTCCCCTGTTCTATGGCACCCCAATAAAGAGTTTTTTGAACAAAGATGTCTTTATTGTTTCCTGTGCAGAGGGAAGTAGTAAGATGGGAAGGGAGGGCAGGGGAAGGAAGGGGTGAAGGATTAAAGGTGCAGAGGGAATTCAGGGGCCCCTTGTGGAGAGGCACAGGGGAGAGTCTCACAACTGGTCTTATAGGAAACTCTCCCTCAAAGCCTCTGATGAGCAAAGCTCCTTGATGTGCTCTATGTATGGTATTGGTGACGGCTGCTGAAATTCCCTGGCCAGATGTTCAGTCTCAGCTCCCCACCATGGCAGAAAAGTCTCCCCGGCTTGTTCTCACATAGGCCGTGGAGCACACAAAAGGCTGCCACCACAAAGGGGATGTTGCACTTGCTGAGATCCAGATGTGTAAGGAGACTCCTGAACCTCTACTATAAAAGGCCAAACACACATTCAATGACCATGCAGCAGCTGATCAGCCTGACACTGAACTGCTCCTTCATGGGGTCCGCCCTGCCTGGGCTTCATGATCCCTGGGAGCAAGGGGTAGGCTGAATTGCCCAGGAGGAAGATGGTTATGTCCACCTCCCCAACTCAGATGGTGCAGTCTGGGAAAACAAGTGTCAGCATGCATCTTTTTGGAGAGGCCAGAGTTCCAGAAGGGGAGGGCATTGTGTGCCTTTCTCAACTATCCCATGCTGATGTCGGTGAAGCATCCCTTGTGATCCACAAGGGGCTGCAGCACCATGGAGAAGTACCCCTTCCTGTTGATAATGTCCAAGGCACAGTGGTCAGGAATCAGGATGTGGATGTGTGTGCCATCTATGGCCTTCCTGCAGTCGGGGAAGCCCATGGCAGGAAAGCCATCCACAATGCTGTCCTCGTTCCCCAGAGTGACGACCCTCTGTAGCAGCACATAGTTGAAGGCCTTCACTACCTACAGGAGGATGGCCCCAACTGTGGATTTCCCCATGCCAAACTGGTTCCCAACAGAGTGGTAGCTGTCTGGCATGGTGATCTTCCACAAGGTGATGGCCATGTGCTTCTGCACTGGGATGGCAGGTCACATGCGGGTGTCCCGTCACCCGAGGGCAGGGGCGAGCCATTCACAGAGCTCCAGGAATATGGCCTTCCATATACAGAATTTCTGCAGTCACTCCTGATTGTCTCATCCCTGCATGACGATGCAGTCCCATCAGTCTGAGCTTCTCTCCTGTTTCCAGAAATAGCATTGTGTGTAGGCCAGGGAATTGAGGGGGCATGTGCAGCAGCAGGAGCTCCAACACCTGAGTAAGCAGGGCCCGTGGTCCATACTGGAGTTTGTCCTGCAGGTTCTCATCCTCGTCCTGCTGGAGCAGCTTGTAGCCAGTCTGGAAATATTGCGCTATGAGGTACAGCATGAGGCTTGTGAGCCTGGAACTGCTTTGCAGCAGCTCTGGCTCCATGCTGTGAGTGCTGTGGCATCTGCATGCGCAAACAAAGTACAAGGCATCACATGCCCACTGCATGCCTTTTTATGTCTCATGAGGGGGAGGAAGTGAAGGAGTAGTTTGTGAGTTGCAGCATTAGGGAAGAGCCCCTGAAAGCATGTGTTGCAGTTTGCCTGACCAACCAGCCACAGGAAGTATCTGACTTTGTTGTGCTCTCCCCAGAGTGCTTCTGGGGGCTATAAGTCTGAGGCAGGTTCTATTCAATGTGACACACTATTTCAGACTAATTCTAACTAATTTTGATGCTTCCCCATAGTGGGGAGACACTAGTTCGATTTTGTTAAATCGGGAGTTAAGTCGATTTTAGTAATTTTGAAATAGTTTCCTAGTTTAGACATGCCCTGGATATTTAACACAAGTGATGTGAACAACAAAAGGTGAAAGAATACAAACCAGAATAGAGATAGAGAACAAGTTAAAGAATATTTAGATTAATTATAAGTATTAATGTTCAGATTCACCCTAGGGAACTTAAGGAAATAGCTGAAGCAATGTCAGAGCAATAGCGTTATAAATAACAGCGAACATTGGACTGTCAAGAATAAATCATGCCGAACAGATCTAATTTCTTTCTTTGACAGGGTTACTGGCCTAGGTCCTAGAGGCTAGGGAGAGAGCAGTAGATATGATATATCTTGATTTTACTAAGGCTTTGCACAGTCTCACGTGTTTTTTCAAACATAAAAAAGGGAAATGTGATCTAGATGAAATTACCATAAGGTGGGTAAAAACTGATTGACAGACTGTACTCAAAATGCTTATAAAAAGGTTTGCTCTCAAAATGGGAAGCTGTAGCTAGTGGGCTTCTGCAGGGATTTGTCCTTGGTTCACTACTATTTGATTAATTAATGACTTGTCTAAGGAACAGAGAGTATGTTTCTAAGATTTACAGGTGATATCAAGCTGGGAGGGATTGATAGGGAATGGGAATTTAAAATGACTGAAGAACTGTTCTGAAATCAATAAGCCAATTAAAACAAGTTCAAAATACACACTTAGGAAAGAAAAATCAAAGGCATAATGGAGACTATCTGGCTAGGCAGTGGTTACCACTGAAAAGGAGAGGGTGGGTTTAGTGAAGCACAAATTGAATCGGAGGGGTAGCCGAGTTAGTCTGTAACTGGAAAAACTTAAAAAACAAATAGTCTAGCAGCAGCTTAACATGTTTTTTTAGTCTTTAAGGTGCTGCTAGACTATTCATTGTTTTTTACGTTTTTTTCACAAATCGAATACAAGTCCATAATGTGATGCTGTTGCAAAAGAAGCCAATATCATTCTATAGTACATTAACAGATGTGTTGTATATAAGGCCCAAGTAATAAAGTTATAATTGGCCCTTTGTGAGTCCTCCGCTATTATGCCCATTTCTAGTGCTGACTGGGGCAGGAGCTTCATGGCATCCCACAGCTAGCGGGGCCTGAGCCTTGTGACGGGAAAAAGAGCATGAGCCACCCAGGAATCTGGCAACAGCTGGGAAAACAGTCCAGCTAGGTATGGGTGGGGAGTGCCTTCTGGGGGAGTGCCTTCTGGGGAAGCCTGCTGGCAACAGGAGATGGGATTTGGGGGCTGGTAACAGGGGACCTTCCCTGGTCTGGCAAATTCTCTCATTTGGGACTGGTCAAGTCCTGACAGTGCCAGACCAGAGATCTCCAACCAACACTCCCAGATCACTTAGTGTGCTTTTTGTGTGAAACTTTTTTTACTGCTCTGATTACATATTTCTTTATAGTATCCAATTTAATTTAAAATGTCTGTCATTTCTTCCCCCACCCCAGTTATAATTGCTTTCCTTCAGCTAGGGTTTGTCTACACTGCATGGCTATTTCGGGAAACCGGAAGTATCCCGAAATAGCTACCCTATGTCTTAACAAGCCACCCGTTATTTTGGAATATTTTTCAAAATAATGGGTGCACTATTTCAGCATCCCTGTCACCCTCATTCCACAAAGGTTAAGGGATGTCTTGAAATAGCGTGTTGTTTCAAAATTTGGTGCTGCGAAGAAGTGTCAAATTTCAAAATAAGTTATTTTGAAATAGAATTGAAATAAGATATGCAATGCAAATTGAGTATCTTAATACGCATTTAGGGTGCTGTGTAAATACACCCCTAGTGAAGATGCAACATTATCTTACTGGTCTCAAATCAGCTCCCCCGAGGTTGACAGTGTTTTCCTGAAGGATAGTGATAGAAATGTAGCTGTTAGTCTGGGGTAGTTGAAGCAAAATGCAGGACAATGTAGCACTTTAAAGACTAACAAGATGTTTATTAGATGATGAGCTTTCTGGGCCAGACCCACTTCCTCAGATCCTTTTCCTGAAGGGTGAATCTGTTTGCACAGCCTTTTGGTAGGTATTTCTCTGCCAATTTGAAAGGTTTGCTGGCTTTGCCTTTTTGTTCTGTTCTTGTCTCACAGTTTTTTCATCCGGTATCATGGTAATTAAAGACAAACAAGTGATATCTTAAGTTTCATGAGAGAAGATGATAGAATGGGGAATGAATCACACACTTCCTTGTTTCTCTGTAAAAGAAGAAGTTGTCATAACTTTTCTATTTATTTCTTACTAGAAGAATCACCCAGCATTGCTTGGGTCCTTAACTCAATTAATTTGGGGGTTTTTTGGAAAATAAATTGAAAATGTACATGCTTCATTTAAATAATTCCTCAGAGTTAGGGCTGGGCAACAGGGGTTCCAGATGTAGGTGGCCCTGGGAAAGAGGGCTACCTCACCCTTCTCTCACTACAGCAGCTTGGGGCCAGGGAAGAAGCACTTTTACATGGCTGCTGCAGCTCCAGTGGGCAAAGCTGGGAGGGGTGCATGTCCCCTAGCTGTGGCAAGTCCAGGTACATCTGTTCCATGAGCTCCCCAGCCAGAGTGAAGAATGCAGCAAACTGTTGTGTTTGCTCCCTGGCAACGGGGAACAGCTAGCAGTGTTCCCATATGAATCATAGTGGAAAATTCAGGCTCCCAGCCCTCCATAAAGGGCACCTGGGGGGTGGGAGGCTCAGGACTGGGGCAATCCCAGATCAAGAGGGAAGCATCCACAATCAGCCCCTTTCATCTGCCTGGTATTTCTCTTTCTACTGTGTATGGTTTTATGAGAAGCAATCCCATTTCAGGAACATCCCATTTTCCTGGCACAACTGCACCCTTGCTTTGCTTTAAGTTATGATAAGAGTAAGCTGTATACCAAATTTGGTGGTGCTAGCTTTTACTGCTTTGGATGAATTCTTGAACAGATACACAAATAGATGGTCAGACTCTTTCAAATATATAGTAGATTTTGTGTATTTTAACGTTTGATATATTAAAATATATCATTCAAAATATATATATTTTCTTAAGAATCTGTGAATATTTACATCATCAATAATTCTTATAGTATTTCACAATATAGTAAGAATATATGTGATTTCATGATCAGGCCATATATTTTCACAATACAGTAATTCCTCATTTAACACTATAGATGCATTTCTGAAAATGTTCGTGCTAAGCAAAAACGTGCTATGCGGGGTCAGTTTTCCCATTAAAAATAATGGATAAGGTGGGGGTTGCATTGCAGGTGGTGGCGGCGGCGGCAAAGTCAATTTTTGTTGGTGCTGGGTCATCAACGTCAACATTAGATATCTAAAACAAACAAACAAATCGTCTGGTAGCACTTTATAGACTAAAAAACATGTAGATGGTATCATGAGCTTTTGTGGGCATAGCCCACTTATCTGAAGAAGTGGGCTGTGCCCACGAAAGCTCATGATACCATCTACAAGTTTTGTTAGTCTATAAAATGCTACCAGACCATGCGTTGTTTATTTCTGTACAGACTAACTTGGCTACCACCTGAAGCATTAGATATTTAGCAATACAAGATAACTAGCAACACAAGTTGCCACGGTTTGATAAAACACAAAGATAAACATGTGAGTGAGCGGAGGAGCATTGTAACCACGTGTATTCATCCGCTCATGCATATTAACACTGTTTTCACCAATTCATACCGCCATACAAAGTAGTCTGCCACTTGATTATCTTTGTGTTATTTCAGGGACGGTTGTGTTATTTGAAAAATGTTCCCTAAAAAAATTGTGCTATTGTGAAAACGTGTTAAGCGGGCATGTGTTAAATAAGCAATTACTATATTTACATTAAGCTAATACAGGATATTTTACATATTCCAGTAAGCGAAAACCATTAAAAGTGTGGCACATACATTTTTCACATCCTCCACTAGTATGAACTAAAATAGTTTAATTAAATTCAGTGGAGTTTTGCTGATTTACACCAGCAGACTGTGACTGTCACTGGCCGTGGGCCCACTCCCTCTCATCTGCCCTTTTGGCCGAAGCTTGAATAGTTCCTGTTATGTTAAGCAAATGCCATTTGAATAGTTCCTGTTATGCAAGTAGCAGACCATATCTAGACCATATCTAACCATAATGTTAGATACTTGTTAATACCATAGTGTAGGATCAATTGTATTCATGCTTATGAATATGTAACCTGTCAGTGTAGGCATGAGGGAGTACGAGTGAGAAACTGCCAATCATAAAGCAGCACAGCATGTATTACCTTTAATGGCCAAGGAAAACTTCTGCAAAGTACATACATTTATGCAACAGGTGGCCAGGAAGGGTTGTCTCCTTGAAACAGATATAATATCATGCCAGACCTGGGACTGGACTGAAAGCAGTAGAGCACTCCCATGGATCTGAAGGGACTCCAGGCGCTCTCATCTCCTCATGGCAACTCTCCACAAAGCTGTCTCCTGGCTGTCTAGGCCACCTGAGAACTTGAAACTAACTCTCGCCACACCTGGAACCTACCTCCAAACTGTCAGCATGAACCTGATGCATGTGTAAGTATTGCCACACCATTAAGAATCTGTACTAATAAACAAGCCTCAATGCTGCTCTAGTTCACCATTTGCCTGGGTTTTATTCCTTGGCTGGTCCAAGGACCGGTAACAGTGACATCTCAGTATTGGGCAGATTTCAAAGACAAATATTTTGATATGTGGCAGAGGCTGTGGGTACATGGGTATCCAGATTATTATCTTTCATTGTGATACTGGGATCGTATTCTGTTTCTATAGGTAAGATTTATAGAGCTTATTCCCACCCTCTTCTTAACAGACTCAAAGGTCAATGACTTATTAAAGCCCTCCTTCTGCTTACCCAAGTTAGCAATCATTCAATCAGAGAACAAAAACCTTACCTTGTGCCTTAGATGACCAATCAGCTCTCTAGTATAAAATTGCAACCACCCAATGTTCATGGCAATTTTGATAATCTGAAACTCATTAGTAGGCTGAAATACATTCAGACAAGATAGTATTTTGAATAAATATAATCTCAGAACAAATCTGCAAACTCTGTGGCTTGTTCATGGCAATACACAAATAGAAAAATGGACCAAATATTTAGTTCTGCTTCACATGCCATAATTTCTTTTACATTTCTTTTCATAGAAGGAACCAGAAGTACAAGGATTAGTGAAAATTTAAGATAATCTAAAAAAAATAAATTTTTGAACACTTAAAAATTGATTAGTTTCAATTTTTGAGTGGATGGGTTACTCCTTATTTGAGCCAAACAGGGGTTTTTTTTCCCCTCTCTATTTAATTTTTTATACTATCCCCATCACCAGGCATTGTGAGTGACAATATAAGAATGGCCATAATGGGTCAAACCAAAGGTCCATCTAGTCAAGTATCCTGTCTCCTGAAGTGGCCAATGCTAGATACCCCAGAGGGAATGAACAAAACTGGTTATCATCAAGTGATTACTCTCTCCTGTGACCCATTCCCAGCCTCTGACAAATGTCTTGGTTAATAATACTTATTGTCCTACTTATCCCTCTTTCTGTCCATATTTAGTAAGCATCCAAGTTGTGCATTGACACTCCATTTCCTTTTTCCTTGTATGATGATTAAAGAATCACTTCACTTCTGTCTTGTTATAGCAGTGTGACTCTCTTTGAAGGATGGGGTGACATGTTATTTGTTTTCTCTATCTTCTTGATGCAATTAGTGTGAGATTCAGCTGGATGTTCACTGTGGAAGTATTTTGAGACACTATGATTGTCTTGCTTGGTTTCATTTATTGTTTTTTTTTAAATTTCTTCACGGGTGATCGGCGTGTTGTTCATGCCACCATATGCTTTTCCTGTTAGCTCTGCATTATACTTGACAGGTTTAACTAAAATATTTCCCCCTATGGTCCCTGCATGATAGGTTACAGTAGGGATTCAAAAGATTAATTTGTACCCTTTGTATCATTTTAAAAGACTACATTGTCTATACAGTTAACTCATGAGATTCAGGCAGAAATTATAATTTTGGTGCTTGGTGATAAGTATTGTATCTAATTAATACTACCAGTATATTAATACTATAGACATTTGCTACTTTTCCAACAGGTTCAACTGAACCCATTTTTATACCAAACCTTTTGTATATATTAGTTGTTAATACTGTGAAATAGCATCAGCTGAAATGGATTATGTAATATAGAGAAGACCCTTTAGTATTTTCATCTAAGACATTAAAGGCATGTTTACACAACACTATTATTTTGAAATAACTCTTGTTATTAAGAAATAAAAAAGGGCACGTCTGCACATTTTGAAATAATGGTGAGCCAGAGGACTTCTCACTCCTGACAAGAGTGAAATGAGGGTTACAGGAAGTACAAGAGTGTTTTTCCTTCAAATTCCTGCTGTGTAGACAGTGCCCAAAAAAATACAATTGAGGTAGCTGAAATTGCATATCTTAATTTGAGTTTTGCCCTGCAGTGTAGATGTGCCCTAACTGTGAGCAGGATCATATATCCCCTCATTGAATAGCTTATTATTGTGCATTGAGCACTAATTAGTGAATCTATTTTGCAAATCAATTTTCTGTGGGAGTACTTAATTTTGAAGATGCTGAGTGCTTGGTTACTGATCCAACGAAGGACTAAAGCACATGGTTAGCGCCTCAGTAGTTCTACCGACCACTATGAGAATATGTAAATCAAAGTTAAACATGCACTTTCCTGGTTTAAGAACTTAGTGCCCAATACCTTGTGTCATCGAGCCCTGAGTGACCCATGATTCACTGCACAGCCCTCGAAACGTACCAGTGAATATTGACCCTTATGATTCATTGAAGTCAACTAGTCAGCCTATGTAAATCAACTTGCAGGACTGAGACTTAATTTTATGGTCTTAGCTCCTTTTCACTTTCAAAATAAGTCAGAATATTTATATCTAACAATAACCCACAGCAGAAACCAGTATAAAGCAAAAGCGCCACTTAGAGTTGAAACAATGTGTCTTCTGATCTTTAGAATTATTTTATGACCAGCAATCATTGTGAGGCCTTTTAAAAAGACATTTGCTCTCCTTTAGATTTGTATCTTAATGAAAATAACCTGATACTTTTTTAAAAAATGAATCGCATTCTTAAGTAGATACCTGTTTAGAGAAATGCTTGAGGAGATTTATTTTAGTTGTGAGTTCATCCATAATACATTATCTCTTTCCCATTAACGGGAGAGATTTGCAGTAAGTGAAGTATAGTGCTTGGGTTCACAATTCCAGTTTAGTCAAGTTTCAGCTACATTTCATTTGAAGGCTGCTGCGGCTGCTGTTGCAATCACTTTTAAAATGGATTCATGCAGAATTGATTGCAGGTTTCCACTGTTGATCATTATATTCTTCTTTACAATTTTTTTTGCCACATTCCAAGCTTATGTACTGCATATTGAGGTAATCTGTCGCACTTACTTTAAAGTAGAGCACATAATGGATAGTAAAAATTAAAGAAAAATAAGGTAGAAAATAGATATTTCTGTACATGATAGCAACTCCTGCATCCACCCACCCATCCTCCAGAGGAATAAAGTCCTCATGTGCAGTGGAATCAAGTGGGATCAGGATTTGAAGAGCCTTCATATAGCAGAATGTGTGCATGGTTGAGCATAGCGTGTGTGCCATAAGAAGCTGGTGTATACATATGAAGGTGGAGAGCTGTTCTGGTTGAGCCATTACTGGAGAGATCTATCAGATAGTCTCTTTTAGTTCAGGGTTGCAATACCGTTTACATATTGATTACTGAAGATCCATGGCCCTGGGGAAGGAAGAAGGAATCACACAGAGCATGGCCTAGTCACTTGATGTCCAAAGCTAACATAGTTTGTTTACATGTGAACACTCAGGAAAATTAATCCCAGTTAGCTAAAGTAGTGAGTTTAAAGTGGATTAATTAAAGCAGATTGAATCCTTTCATTAAACGAATCTGAATAAAGACCACTGAATGAGTGTGTTCATACAGGGAGTTAATATGGTTTAATTAAACTAATTTAAATTCACACTTAATTTATGTTAATTTTCCAGTGTAAAGTCAACCTCGCTGCATGGTAATACGTACTTTACTATCCTCCAAACTAGCAGGAACCGCTTCCTAGAATTTACCGACTTCCAAAAATCTGCATTTTAAAGAATTATTTTCAGTACTGCACAGTACTCCTGGGCCAGAGCTCTTCTTGGGAATGATCTAAAAGGGTATGTCTACACAGCAAAGTTATTTTGAAATAACAGCCCTTATTTTGAAATAACTTTCCTAGCATCTACACAGCCAAACTGCTATTTCAACATAAATTCGAAATAGAAGAGCGCTTATTTCGAATTTGGTAAATCTCATTCTACGAGGAATAATGCCAAATTCAAAATAGCTATTTTGAAATAAGTGCTGTGTAGACACTTATTTCAAAATAGGGGGCCTCCAGCCTTCCCAGGGTGCCCTGCTGGCCACTCCAGCCTCAACCAAGAACACTTCTCTCCCTCCCTCCTTCCCTTCCTGGATCCCTTAAAGGGGTAGACTCTGGCCACAGTGCCTGTGCCAGCTTCAAGCTTGCCAGCCCAGAGCCAGCAGTCACTGCCCCTGACCCAGTGGCCCCAAAACATGAGCCAGCAAGCCACTAGCAGCCAGCCCTCCACCGCTCCTCTGGAGCAGTCTTCCAGCTCCCAGGAGCCTGCCAGGGCCCAGAGAAGGTGGGCTCCTTCCTGGTCCAGGGTCGAGATCATGGACCTTATTCAGGTTTGGGGGGATGCCCCCAACGTCCATAATCTCCTCACTAGATGGAGGAATGCGGCTGTCTATGGCTGCCAGCCTGGCCAACAAAGGCCACATGTGAACCCAGGAGCGGGTTTGCATGACAATCAAGTTGGTACAGTGAGACCCCCAACCCTGAGCCCTGAGGTCCCCTCCCCCTTTTTCCCCTTGCTTCTCCCTTCCTGCTCCTTCCTCCCAGGTTTCCCCCTCCCCTCTTCTACCTTCTCTTCTTCCCTCTCCCGCCTCCTTTCCCCAGTCTCACCAGAGTTTCATTCCCCCCCCCCCCAGTTTTGTTAAATAAAGAGAGTTTGTGTTCATGAAAATACATGTATTTTATTTGACATCAGGAAGGGGGCTTAGGGAGGGGTAAGTGGAAGGGCATGAGGGAGGAATGAGGCACAAGCCCCCAGTGGGGCAGACCAGGGAGGCTCTTAGTGCTCCTCAGGGAGGAAGCTCTCCCACAGGGCCTCCTGGATACTGACAGCCCCCCAATGGACCTCCCAGATGGCAGCCAGCAGAAAGTGCAGCCGGGCTCACAGCAACACATCCAAGAGAAGTACCAGAGTACCCAGGGGCAGCTCTGGCTCCATGTTGCAGAGTGTTGTGCTGTCCCAAGTGAGGGCAATCAGAGCACACAGAGACAAAATGCTTTGCTTCCCTGATCGAGGTAGACAAGCAAGCAGGGAAACCTGAGGACTGGCTGTCCGGGGGGTTTCCTTTAAGCACAGACCTCAGATAGCCTCCGGCAGCAGCCCCACACAGTAAGTCCTGATCTGGTGCCCTTCTGGAACTGAATCTGGTCAGCCTTAAATGCGATTCAGAGTCCACTCAGTGTGGATGCACTATTTCAAAATAGCAAGATGCTATTTCGAAATGTGTTTTGTGTGTAGACGTGTTATTTCGAAATAAGCTATTTTGAAATAACTATTTCAAAATAAGATATTTCAAAATAACACTGTAGTGTAGACATACCCAAATAATGGTAACTCCTAATGGGATATATGGGGTATTGGAAAATGTGATACCTCAGCATAATAGACCACAGCAAGGGGTAGCTTGCTTTGAGTTCCCGAAGACTTACTTAACCCTCATAGTGGTTCCAAAAAGTTGTACATTAACTATAGTGCCACAGACTGGGCCCTTAACTCAGCTGGCAACCACTAATGAAAAGGCACATCTGATCTCCAAGCGCACAACGTTTCCCAAGGCAAAGGTAGCAAAAGTTCTTCAAAATTATAATTGTAATTATACTTATACTTATATAATATGCTTATATACGGGTATAATTATAATTATATTAGCAGAAATGGAGCTGGAGTAAGGTAGTGAATAGCTTAGAACAATGTTGCAGATGGATTAGTACACATTGTTATCATCACCAGGTTTGTCCCAGAATATCTGAGACACAAGATAAGTGAGGAGCTATCTTTCATTGGACTGATTTCTGTTGTCTCTTTCATCAATAGAAGTTGGTTCAATAAAAGATATTACATTTCACACTTTGACGTATTTTTATACACTGAAACATTGCCTATAGCCAGTTGATTCGGTTGTTTATTGTTTGGAGATTCAGACCCTTCTGTTGTTCTCTCGGGATGGCTAGACCTTGATTGTCACAAAATACCTGGCAAGAATGATTATAGCAAAATGTCTTGCTCGTTTTACTGCTCTATATTCTATTTTGTATTTTAATAAAATGATAGAAGTCACTACTTTGAATCTCCACATTAGTTGTAAGGGATGTAATGCATAATAAAATTTTGCCAACTTGTAAACAAAACAAACTACAGGCAGTCCCCGACTTACGCGGATCCGACTTATGCCGGATCCGCACTTACGAATGGGGCTTTCTCGCCCCGGAGCTCGCAGGCAGCGGTCAGCCACCTCGACCTCCGGGGCGAGAAAAGCTGCTCCCGGTGCCCCTGGTCTGCTGGGGACCGTCTCCAGCAGACCAGGGGCACCAGGAGCAAAGCCGCAGCAGCGGCGGTTCCCGCGCTTCTGAGAGCGGGTCCCGCACCAGAGCAAAGCCTCAGAGGCGAGGCACCCTGCCGCTGTGGCTTTGCTCCCTGTGTCCCTGGTCTGCTGGGAGGGGGGGCGCAGCTATTGTGGCCCCCCCCAGCAGACCAGGCTTTTGTTGTGGACCCTGGGGCAGGGCAGCTGGGGCGGTGCCGGTAGGTCCCGCAGCACCGCTCTGGGCACTACTGGACCAACCCGGCAGCACCCCAGCTGGTCAGTTCCAGCAGCGGCTGAATTGGAACGCCTGGGGCAGAGCAGCTGGGGTGCTGCTGGGTTGGTCCAGTAGCGCCGAGGAGCGGCGCTACTGGAGCAACCCAGCAGCACCCCAGTTGCTCTGCCCCAGGCGTCCCCAAGTCAGCCGTTGCTGAAACTGACCAGCGCTGACTACAGGAAGCCCGAGGCACAGTTGCTCTGCCCCGGGCTTCCTGGAATCAGCGGCTGATCAGTTTCAGCAGCAGCTGACTTGGGGTTCTTAAGTTGAATCTGTATGTAAGTCAGAACTGGCGGTCAGTTTCAGCAGCGGCTGAATCTGGACTCCAGTTCCGACTTACATACAGATTCAACTTAAGAACAAACCTACAGTCCCTATCTTGTACGTAACCCGGGGACTGCCTGTACTAAAAAGGAATAGACAATATGTCCACATTTGGTAGGTTAAAGCCACGTTTTGATGCTTAAGCAAGCAGTATGATTTTTCAGAAACACTGAATATCCACCCATCGACATGTGTTTGTGAGTGAGGCTTTTTTTTTTCCACTTCCCCTTTGACCTCACTCTTCCCGAGAATGCCGGGGGGTTATCAGGAAGGCGAAAGCGCAAATGGAATTGCGACTGGCTAAGGATGTGAAGGATAACAAGAAAGGTTTCTACAGGCATGTTAACAAGAAGAAGGTGAACAGAGAGGGTGTGCGGCCACTACTGGATGAAGGAGGTAACCTAGTGACAGATGATGTGGGGAAAGCTGAAGTACTCAATGCTTTCTTTGCCTCTGTATTCACGGACAAGGTGGGTTCCCGGACTAATGTGCTAAGTGACACAAGATGGGATGAAGATGGATAGCCCTTGGTGGGTAAAGAACAGGTTAGGAACTATTTAGAAAAGCTAAATGTACACAAATCCATGGGTCCAGACTTAATGCATCCGAGGGTACTGAGGGAGTTGGCAAATGTCATTGAGGAGCCTTTGGCCATTATCTTTGAAAAGTCGTGGAGATTGGGTGAAATCCCGGATGATTGGGAAAAGGCAAATGTAGTGCCCATCTTCAAAAAAGGGAAGAAGGACGATCCAGGGAACTATAGGCCGGTCAGTCTTACCTCGGTTCCTGGAAAAATCATGGAAAGGATCCTTAAGGAATCTATTTTGAGGCAGCATGGATTCACAAAGGGAAAGACGTGCCTGACCAATCTGATTAGCTTCTATGATGAAGTAACTGGCTCTGTGGATGTGGGAAAGTCAGTGGATGTGATATACCTTGACTTTAGAGAGGCTTTTGATATGGTCTCCCACAATATTCTTGCTAGCAAGTTAAGGGAATGTGGATTGGATAAATGGACGGTAAGATGGATAGAAAGATGTCTAGAAGGCCACACTCAGCAGGTAGTGATCAATGGCTCGATGTCAGGATGGCGGTCTGTTTCTAGCGGAGTGCCCCAAGGTTCGGTTCTTGTACCAGTTTTGTTCAATATCTTTATTAAAGACCTGGATGAGGGGATGGATTGCACCCTCAGCAAGTTTGTGGATGATACTAAGCTAGGGGGAGAGGTAGATACGCTTGAGAGCAGAGATAAGGTCCAGAGTGATTTAGGCAAATTGGAGGATTGGGCCACAAGAAATCTGATGAGGTTCAACAAGGACAAGTGCAGAGTCCTGCACTTGGGACGGAAGAATCCAAAGCATAGTTACAAGCTGAGGACCAACCAGTTAAGTAGTAGTTCTGCAGAAAAGGACCTGGGGGTTACTGTGGATGAGAAGCTGGATATGAGTCAAGAGTGTGCCCTTGTAGCCAAGAAGGCTGATGACATATTAGGTTGCATTAAGAGGAGCATTGCCAGCAGATCCAGAGATGTCATTATTCACCTTTATTCGGTTTGGTGAGGCCACATCTGGAGTATTGTGTCCAGTTCCGGGCCCCCCAATACAAAAAGGATGTGGACGCACTGGAGAGAGTCCAGCGGAGGACAACCAAAGTCATTAGGGGGTTGAAGCATATGACCTATGAGGAGAGGCTGAGGGAGTTGGGTCTGTTTAGTCTGCAGAAGCGAAGAGTGAGGTGGGATTTGATAGCAGCCTTCAACTTCCTGAAGGGAGGTTCCAAAAATGATGGAGAGAGGCTGTTCTCAGAAGTGACAGATGGCAGAAAAAGGATCAATGGTCTCAAGTTGTGGTGGGAGAGGTTCAGGTTGGATATTAGGAAAAACTATTTCACTAGGAGGGTGGTGAAGCACTGGAATGGGTTACCTAGGGAAGTAGTGAAGTCTCCATCCCTAGAGGTGTTTAAGTCTCGGCTTGAGAAAGCCCTAGCCAGGTTTATTTAGTTGGGATTGATCCTGCCTAGAGCAGGGGGCTGGACTTGATGACCTTCTGAGGTCTCTTCCAGCTCTATGGTTCTATGATTCTATGACATCTGTCATAAGAAACTGACCCATTTCTCAAACACAGGATAAATGTATTTATTAGTAAATATTTACTTAGGTACCTAACTTTAGGCATCCAAGTTTGAACTGTTTGTCTTCTATACAATAGAAAAAGTTTCTATAACTTTCCAGCAACATATTTTACAATTGGGACAGTTTATAAAACACAGTGATTGCCCTAATGTAATGAAGCTTTTAGAGAATCTTTACAGTTTGGCTAGCAATTTTGCTGTCTGTAATGCTTCTGTATTCCAGTCTTGCCAAAAATCCCATTTCTCTTTCCTTTCACAGCAAGTAAAAAATATTGCATTCTGCTCTGGCTAAACTCACGGGATTTGTTAAATTTGCAGATGGGACACTGCACTGTCTGAGTTTGCATTTATTGACTGAAAGGGTATAATTTGTACAAAAAGCTGTCACCCAAGAGTCATTATAAATTTTCCCAGATGCATTGGTTTCATTTAACAAACAATGGGAATGCCAAAAGAAAGTGGCATTTATTTACTTAATAGAACCTATTAAGCTGTTCACTAGCCAAATGCTGAAATCACACAATGGAGTCACTAGTGCTCATTAATATTTCTAGTCTCTCCCACAAGGTGATTTTAAGATGATTTCCCAAAGCTACAGCAAGAAACCTCTGTACAACCAATTTCCTAGTTATTTAATTTCCACTTGCTTATTTTCTACACTATAAATTACCTCATGAAAGACAAATGCTTTGAAGTTTAAAATGGAGTGCAATAATCTAGTCAGAAAAGGGTTACATTTTCACAGTGTGAGTATGCTTTTATGAAGGAAACTGGAACTTTTTGAATGAAGGAGTCACATTTAGCTCATAAGCTTTCTGACACTCATCAGTTATTGCTAAACTCTGTTTTTATTGCAAGCTTTAATGAACCCATTGGGCTTATGATGAAAAGTGAACAGGAAAGCAAAGTGGTAATGCTCAGGCTGTGGCGGTACATGTCCAGTTAAACTTTCAAACCCCTGGAGTCATCTTTGCTGTAGCATTAAGGTCATGTCTATCATGATCTAATGGTGACTGGGCATGAGAGGTGAACAATATGAGGCCAGACTGATGACTGTGTCAGACACAAATAGAGAAGGAGAAAATTGAAGCAGGTGTGATCTGAACATAAAAACATTAAAACGGCACTCCTAAGTGTCTTGAGCACCAAAAACACAAGAGAGAGGAAAGCAGGAGCAGAATGAATCTTTGATCTATATTTATTTGAAGTAAATGAATAAATGCACAAATGGGAGGACAACTGGCATGCTCACAGACCTGTGAGAATGTCAGTAATGCAGCGTTTCAGTGAGGTAAAGTTGATAACCTGACATGGCCACTTAGACCTTCAGTTGCGTGGCTTATTTATATCACCTTTGTGGCTTGAGTTAATTGTTTTGATTTCATTAGAGGCCCTGGGCCAGATCTTATCTTCACTAGGGCTACGTATACACTGCACGGCTATTTTGAAATAAATTATTCTGGAATAGTTATTCTGAAATAGCTTAATTCGAAATAGCATGTCTGCACTACAGGGAAGTCTCAAAATTAGTCTGAGGCAGGCTTCTCTAATGTAGATGTACTGTCTCGATTTAGAGTCCCAAGAGGCACTAGGGAGGGGTTATTTCAAAATAGCAGCAGTGGCAAAATAGCATCTATTTAAGCCTTATTTCAAAATAGCTATTTTGGAATAGGTGTTATTCCTTGTAGAATGAGGTTTACAGATTTTGGAATAAGTCACCTGTTATTTTGAAATGATTTGGTTGTGTAGATCCCTGTGTTGTTATTTTGGAATAACGGTCGTTATTCCGAAATAACTTTGCTGTGTAGACATACCCTAAGTTCCCATTGCTCCACTGAGATGGTGGAAAAGAAACTAAAAGCTACTCAGAGAAGGTAGCTGAGAATTTAACTGAAATGGCTAAATCCTCAGGTCATCATTGCTTGCTTCCTGAAAGAGAGAAGAAAAGCCTACAGTGGGTGCACTGTGGTGATCTCTGGAAGGCATAACAAACCTTCGGGATTGTTCCAAACAGATGCAATTTAGATTAGTCCTATGATTTCACTAATTTATGCTATGAGCCAGTTCAACCCCTCACTAATCTAGGAACTCAGGTTTGAGAAGCACATTTTAAAAGGGGGGAGATAAGTCCTAGTAGATGGCATCCGGAAAGGAGTTTCAGACTTTGAGGAGATCTTAAAAAAAGATGGTGGTGGATGTGGGAGATGTACACAAACTAAGTTGTGGAGGACAAGGACAATCAGCTTTGAATTTCTTGCAAGATACAACAGGGAGCCATTAGAGGCATTGTAGGAGGGGTATGTTGTGATTATGTCAGCAGGGAAGTTAAATGATTTTCTCATCCTAGTTTGCATGGGATTGGAGAGTGGAGAACTGAGTTTTAGGAAGAACAGAGAGAGGAGGATGTTATACAACAGAGTGTGAAACCTTGTGAACAAATAAAGTTGCACAGAGAAAATGAGTTCATCAACACTGAGAGTACATCTACACTAGCCCCCTAGATCGATCTAGGGAGGCTAACGAGGGCGACCGAAATTGCAAATCAGGCCCGGGATTTAAATATCCCGCACTTGATTTGCATGTTCCCGGCCAGTCGCCATTTTAGAAATTCACTAGCCCGAAGTAACTGCCCACGTCTACACGGGGCAGTGAAACGGGATTCCGATTTAAAGCCCCTAAATCAAATTAGCTGGTAAATCCCATTGCAGGAGGAATACCAGCTAATTTGAGTTAGGGCTTTAAATCGGAATCCCATTTCACTGCCGCGTGTAGATGTGGGCAGTTACTTCGGGCTAGTCAACTTCTAAAATGGCGACCGGCCAGGAACATGCAAATCAAGTGCGGGATATTTAAATCCCGGGCCTGATTTGCAATTTCGGTCGCCCTCATTAGCCTCCCTAGATGGATCTAGGGGGCTAGTGTAGATGTACCTTGCTTGGTTCAACCCTGTGTTGTAATTCTTCTTTGCCTCTTAGCCACTGCTTTTATCTATTTTTGAAAGGATTAGAGGACTGCTCCTAAACAAATCAAGATAATATTAAAAGATCTTCCCTTGGAGTGCATCTACACTGCACTGTAGATTGAAATAAGATATGCAATTTGAGCTACGCGAATTATTAATATATAATATAGCTTATTTCGCAAATTGGTGCTGTCTTCATGGCACTTATTTCAAAATAAATCACTATTCTGAAATGTCCCTTAGTCCTCATGGGATGAGGTTTACAGGGAAGTGGATGTAGGGGTTAATTGCAGAAGAACTTTGTACGTGCTAGTTTAGGGGTGGCGAGGCCTGCATTCTTTCCCCTTTCCCTACATCTGATGAGCCAGAAGCAAGTCTTTGGGTCCCATACAAAGAGAGGTTGGGGCAACCGGGACTCTTCAGTTTAGAAAAGAAGAGACTGAAGGGGGATATGATAGAGGTATATAGAATCATGAGTGGTGTGGAGAGGGCGGATAAAGAAAAGTTATTTATTAGTTCCCATAATAGAAGAACTAGAGGACATCAAATGAAATTAATGGGTAGCAGGTTTAAAACTAATAAAACAAAGTTCTTCTTCACACAACGTGTAGTCAATCTGTGGAACTCCTTGCCAGAGGAGGCTATGAAGGCTAGGACTATAACAGAGTTTAAAGAGAAGCTAGATAATTTCATGGAGCTTGGGTCCATAAAAGGCTATTAGCCAGGGGATAGAATTGGTGTCCCTGGCCTCTGTTTGTCAGAGGCTGGAGAAGGAAGGCAGGAGACAAGTTGCTTGATCATTGTCTTCGGTCTACCCTCTCTGGGGCACCTGGTACTGGCCGCTGTCAGCAGACAGGATACTGGGCTAGACGGACCTTTGGTCTGACCCTGTATGGTCGTTCTTATATTCTTATACTCCATTTAAGATAAGCATTGTTGCCAGTATAGCAGGAACAAGTAAAGATAAGGGTAAAGGGCAAGAACGCATAAACAATTCTGTTTACCTAACTTACTGATCACGTAAACAAGGCCAAAGAACAAGTAGAACTAGATCAGGACCAGATCGATAACTAACAGCTAAGCTCTACATCATCACGTAATGAGTAACCCCTGGAAATTTCCAAACTGCAAAACAAGGCAAGAGAATTGTATTTAAGGCTGCACCAAAGCACAGCAATTTGGACCTCACCAATGGGCTCTGGGTACCAGCGCTTCGGAAGCTGAGACAACCTCCCATTTCATCTGCAGCTGACTCAGGATCCCCGGCTAGCAGGAAGGGACGTAAGATATGCCACTTCTTTGTTATGTTGCCCTTCTAGTTAATGGGTGCAGCTGTTAGCTGTCAGGAAATAAACTACTTGTGTTTGACAGATACCTGCGTAGCATCCTTTGTACTTTGAGAACCCAGTGTCGGACCTGAGACTTACTCTTGCCGACAACAGTAGAATAATGAACCCGTTATATTTTGAAATAACGGGAGCACTCAAAAGACATGGAATAGCTATTTTGGGATACCTCTGGTTACCCAAAATAGCACTGTATTGTAGATGTAACCCTATAGTCCATCAAATCTTTTATATTCAGTCCTTTCCCACAATAGCAAGTCAATGATGACTAGATTTAATTGATGGGGACGCAGCAGTGAAATGCAACAGATGTATATGGATTTAAGTGGCAGGCCACAACTTGTATTAAACTTTAAAACGGGAAGAAGATCCTAGTACATACATCCCATGAAAGGAACAGAGGGTGCAGAAGAATTCTGCCAATTAGCACTTCCTCCCCCACCCCAGGGAACCAATGGGTGCCAAAGACTACTAATGAGGAGAAGTTGCTACTTCATGTCCCTCAGGAAGGGTTTCTCTTCCTTGATGCTGTAACTGATCTTTTCCACTGCTGGTCTCATCAAGTTTCCCACTCCATTGAGTCAGGTGGATGGTATTTTTCACAAAAGCAGCTTTTTCTAGAAAAAAGCCTGGTTTTCACCTATACTAGAAATAGAATAATTCCCTCTATACATAGGGGCTACAGCTAGACTGGCATGATTTTCCGCAAATGCTTTTGCCCAAACGGGAGCAGCATAGTATTTCCGCAAGAACACTGACAATCTTACATGAGATCGTCAGTGTTCTTGTGGAAATTCAAGCGGCCAGTGTAGACAGCTGGCAAGTTTTTCCGCAAAAGCTTTTGCGGAAAAACTTGCCAGTCTAGATGCAGCCAGGTTGTGTAACATTGTTGAAAAGCCAAAATTGCTCATTTTCACCTCTTCCATAATTCTAAATCCCTGGCTACGTCTACACTGGCCCCTTTTCCGGAAGGGGCATGTAAATTTCACCAGTCGTAGTAGGGAAATGCGCGGGGGATTTAAATATCCCCCGCGGCATTTAAATAAAAATGTCCGCCGCTTTTTTCCGGCTTTTAGAAAAGCCGGAAAAGAGCGTCTACACTGGCCCCGATCCTCCGGAAAAAGCGCCCTTTTCTGGAGGCTCTTATTCCTAGTTTGAAGTAGGAATAAGAGCCTCCGGAAAAGGGCGCTTTTTCCGGAGGATCGGGGCCAGTGTAGACGCTCTTTTCCGGCTTTTTTAAAAGCCGGAAAAAAGCGGCGGACATTTTTATTTAAATGCCGCGGGGGATATTTAAATCCCCCGCGCATTTCCCTACTACGACTGGTGAAATTTACATGCCCCTTCCGGAAAAGGGGCCAGTGTAGACGAGCCCCCTGTGTTTTCTCCTAAGGGAAAAAACATTTCCACTTTCCCTAGCCCTTCATTTGTTTGTATGCCGACTTTCAATTTGCTGAGATCTATAAAGAAGTGGGAGGAGAATCTTTACAATTATAGCATCATCTTCATGCCACTGTGGCTATGGTTGTGTCAGCATCTCTGTTATAAACTTATTTTTTCAGGTCAATGATCCATGAACTAGGAAGGGTTTACAAATAAACCGATAATAGCACCAAAGAAACTGCTGAAGTCTGTTGTATCATTTTTTTTCCAAAAGTGCCTCAAGCTAGTTCTGAGGTAAATATGCTGTTCTATAATATACATACTATATCTGGAGCCACATTCTTTCAACTCCATTAATTTCAATGGAGTAACTCAGGATTTTCCCCAGGGTAATGAAGAAGATAATTTGCCATGTCACTTAGCTGACCAACAATAAATAATGATGTTAAAATAAGTTGTGCTCACAACCATTGGCTAAAAGTCGTGCATCCAGACTATCTGGTGAATAGTTACATTTGCAAAGATGTTTAAGATTGTGAACAAATGAGGACTTTTCATTTTAAGGTGGAATCTGCATATTTTAGTAAGCTGAGAGGTGCCTCTGAGTTCACTTTCTGCAACTGCTTCTGCCTTTTCCTTCCTGACCGTGTGTCACCTTCTGGAGTACAAATCAGATGGGTGAGTGGTTGGGTCATAGATTCTCAGTCAGCTGCAAGCATGCACTCCGTCTGTAGGCTGTGCAAACCAGAATCAACACTCTGATATCAGGATTTGCCTCCTCCAACAAAACAGTCATATGGTGGTATCCACAAGTTTTGGTTACCATTGTCAAACGGACCGCCAATACTCCCTCATTTTCCTCTGACTGAATGCTTTGCATCATACATTCTCCTTCTAGGGACGAGAGCATTCAGATTATAATACTTTTTCTTTTCTGATTGTTGTCCCAAGACTAAGTTGCTATAATAAACAATAGCTATTATTCACCTGGAGAACCAACTCTCATATTATCCTGTTTTTGCACTGGTGTGCTGTTCCATTTTAGTATCCAGCAAAAGCAACATTTGAAAGCCTGTATGCAATCAGGTAAACATGTCTGTGATCAGCACCTGCAGTTGACAAACTTACCCAATTATCTCTGCATTATATAACTCATAACAGTGTCGAAGCAAACGCCTCACTCAGTTTACGCGGCTAAACAGACAGTTTTATTGGCCAATAAAAGCAAAGTGAGCCAAACGTGGTCTCAGCAAAGCTGGGTCCAGTAAGGCTACCTAATACAATCCATCCTAGTATCTTTATACCCTTAACCAAACAGTCTGACGTCAGGGCATCCAATTACAGAAATAATCAATTAGACTAGGAAAAACAAAGCCTTATCAACATGATGGCGGACAGGTACGAGGGAGTACCTCTCCTCTCTGAACCAGCCCAATTAACACATTCCAATAGCACATCTGTCTTGGCCTGGCGCATGGGGTGATAGAAAGTTCACTCTGGCCTACGTGCAAAGACAAAAAGCTGAAATGGTTTCTGTTATACAAGATGGCTTCTAGCTAAACATAAACTAACTTCATCAACAGGTTAATGTTGCAAGCCAAGGTAGAATTCTACCTTTAGCATTCAGTTATGAACACTTTCAGTTAATTACTTAACTATAGGCCCTGATCCTGCACTGATCCTGTGCAGGTTGATCCCTGTACCCTTCCATACCAGGCAATAGGGATTTCGTCTATTTGGTGTTATTGAGTGAATCTCCTACTTTTATTTTGTGTTGATCATTTTGTTAAAGAAGGGGACAGTAACGCATAAATAAGTCTATGGCTATGAGAATATTAGCAAAAGCTTTTTGCACCATTGTGTGTAGAGGAATTACTTTTCTCCCCAATTTGGCTAATCACAACAAAGAAAAAGAGAAAAACTGGAAGGCTGCTTTGCCTATTTTGTTTCTCTCGCACACAGTTTTCATATCATTGTCAGTCCATTTGGGACATGTAACCATAGTAATAAGGAATGAGTTTCCGGATATCACTGTGGGATTCACTTATTGAAAAGGATGCGCCCTTTGGGGAAAGTAGATGGAGGAGGGAAAGGTTGTATGAGACTAGATTAATGGCCAGTGCTGGGAGGACTAAGCTGCGGAACTGAAATCTAATGACTAAAAGTGGGCGTAATTGGTATCAATGTTAATGAACCAAGAAGGAAGTGAAACATATTAGGTAAAATATAGTTCCATTACATGCATTTTTTACCCATTTTAAAAACATTTCTGGCTTAGAAATCTTTATTATCCATAAAATTTGTTGATGCTTCTAATTGTTTAAAATCCCAACAAAGCCACTAATAGCAATGGGAATGCTCACTCTGACCGGACATAGTCCAGCAACACACATACAGATTTAATCACTATAGTTCCTTAGCAGAGAATTGCTAATGTGGTGTTAGTCTAGATTGCATAAATCACATTCACTCAAGTACTGCAAATGGGAGAGTACTTAATTCTATTGTTATTTTTTTTTCTATTTAATTGAAACTGAACCACATAAATAGCACATTTAGAGCGTTCTCTGGCAGCCTAAGTATAGTTAAGGTTATCAGATTTTATTTTGATTGCTTTCAGAGCCAGAACTGCTAATGCAGATGACAGGTTTATAGTTATTTCCTTTATTCTATTGAATATTAGCTGCATGCAAATAATTCTATGCATAGGTGAAGTGCACTTTTACAAAGTCCATATGGTGCTGTCTGTTATGAATTAGCCTAGGAAATGTTTAATATTCTCACATGGAATAATTGTTTTGTCAATGAACTTTTTGGATAAAATGGATCTTTCCTCTTCTCCTTCCTTCTCGCCTCACTTGAAGATATTTGTGGTAATTGCTGGATAAGCATGCAAAACATGTACACCATAGAGCTGCCTGTCACATAGGTTGCATCGTGTGAAAGCTTTCACTGATCTACTTCACTTCTTATAGGTCTAGTTAGGGAGACCATACAGTGACATTTATTAATGCTTTTTCAGTTAAGTCTAACAACTAAAAAATGCAACTGTATTTTCCAATAGCATTCTTTTAAAAAAAACACACAGCAGGTGTCATGTTAGTGTTCAAACTTCTTATTAATTATAAAGAGAAAATGATAAACAATAACAAACAAGGTAAAATTGCATGACCAAAATATGAAGGAGGGACACTTCTTAGATATTATGATGGAGTAAAAGTATAGAAGGCAACATCTAGGAGAGTACATATCCAAAGCCTCCCATCACTGTGGTATCAAGATGTAATTAGAATGTGTATCAGTGACATTTCAATTTTCCTTCCCTCCTCCCTTTTTCTTAAGATATTTACTTATTGGTAATAAGGTTTAGGTTCCAAGAAACATACCTTTGAGGCTACTGAGTAACTTAGTTCTTAAGGAGAGCAAATTTCAAACTGTGTTCTAAGTTCTGCAAGACATTTGGCTCAGCCCAATGTCTGAGGGAAGTGAGTTTTTACATCCAAAGCCTTCAATAAAAAGGCCCCAACTGGAGTTATTTGTTCAAAGGAACATAATTCAGAACGCAGATGTCTTCAGTTATGCCCTTGTTCCTATGTGGCATTAAAGCTGGTCCTAAATTAGGATTCAGTGCTCAATAATATCATGGTGGTCCTGCTTACAGTCCCAGAATGAACTCTTCATTGCTGTGCCAAGCAACGTTAGCTTCCAAAGGTATTTTCAGCATTTCTTACATTGATGTATGAGGTAAAAATGCTCCTTCTCTGTCAGCACCCAGCCGTCCTTTTTAATACACTTCAAAGCTGTTTATGATGCAGTCAGATTAAATAGACATGATTTTGGTATAGGTGTCCTAGGCAGCTGCCTTCCCACTTCATTTGTACATGTCATTTGTGTACCAAGATGATTGCTGAGGATAGTATAAATGGGAGAATTTTGTTTCCAGATAAACAATACTAGATAGCCAAAGACAAAAGATACTTTGTGTCCCACCAAGGAACTGAGAACATGGACCGTAGGCTCTGAACCATGCTATTTGTTCCACAGATATTCAATGATGCCATTAAAACAGACCCTGACAGAAGCAAAGGAAAGCTCCAACCTTGAAGCAGAGGTGGCTAAAAATGATTCTAGGACTGTAATTCTCACTTTTCATGTGAACTGAATATTTTAATTGAAAATAATGTGCCCTTCTAAAAACTTTTAACTAAACATCAAAGATCACCTAAGGCAAGGGACGTCAAACTTTTTGAGGGACACATCTGGGTAGGAAAATTGTATGGCAGGCTATCAACGTGGGGCTAGGGCAGAGGTGTAGGTGAAGAAGGAGGTGTGGGGTGTGGGCTTTGGCTCAGTACCATTTAGCCCTGCTGTGCTACCATCTTGGAGGCACCCAAGGTAAGTCTGCTCCCAGAAGTGGCCAGCAGGTCTAGCAGTGGCTCCTTGTGGGAGAATGAAGAGCCAGGTAGCTCAGCACGCTACTGCCATCTGCAGGCACTCCCTCTCCCCCCCCCAACCCGCGCCACAGCTCTGATTGGCCATGGTTCCTTGTTCCTGGCCAATGGAAGCTGTGTGTGTGTGTGGGGGGGGGGTGTGTGCCTGCAAGTTAGGGTAGTGAGCAGACACCCCCTGCTTTCCATCCCCATGGCCATAGGGATATGCCGGCCAATTCTGGGAATGGCAGAGGGCTATGGTATGCGGGGAACCTACTTTAGCCCTGCTGCGCTGCTGGGCTGGTAATCCTGTGGGCCAGATTAAACAGCCTGTGGGCCATAGTTTGCCCACCCCTGATTGAAGACACTCAAGATTTTTTTTAAACATTCTGTGGAAAAAAATGGATTTGAATTGTTTACAGAGCCAATCTTCTCAGCTAACAAGCAATTAGGTGAAAGATATGGGTATATTTCAGCTCCTGTACCCACAGGGAAAGAAATAGATACAAAAATTAAGTGCTGATCTAAAGCCATGTACTGTAGCATTCTACATTATCTTCAAGAAATCTACTGTCTCTTTATTTTTATTTACCCTATCAAATGTCTTCGTTATACTCTTCCCCCCCGCAGGCAACACACTGAATAATGAAGGCTGCTTCTTGTAACCTTTGGTGCATGGGGATTCTACTGAAGATCAGATCAGAGCTGGGTATTAAATAAATTGCTAGATTTTAAAATTTTATGTCCTCATTTGTTAAATCGAATTGTCTGACTGTGGCTCTCTGCTCCTTGTTGGTTAAATTAATGGAGCTACCACTGAAATAATTTATGGTGAATTCTTAAAATATATAACTGTGTACCTCCGAGTTCTTGCAGATGCATCTGAAAGATGCAAGATTCAGAGTCAAACAATATTTATTTTCTTTACTTCTTGAAGACAAAAAATCCTTATTAAGTTCCAATGGATAGATTTCCTGTTTCATATTTTTATGACTAGGAATTTTAGGATTTTTCTTTGTTTAAACTTGAATAATATGAAATTTTATTAAAGCATGCATTTTGAATCCTCCATCATTACCATCAGTTATCATTAGCTTTATTTCTGCAAACATGCAATTTTTGGGTAGAAATTGGCTTGAATAGAATATAAGGCAATCAAAGAGAAAAGGGATACCATGTAGCTGATAAATATAACAGTTCATGATTCATAAATGATGCAGCATTGACCAATGAGTTTGATAGCTGCTTTGCTTCTTACTGCCTATCTCTTAGGCTGTGTCCAGACTCAGGGGTTTTTTCGGGAAAAGTAGCCTTTTCCCGAAAAAACTTCCCCTGCGTCCAGACTCAAGCCGCGTTCTTTCGAAATAATTTTGAAAGAACGCGGCTTTTCTTTCAATGGCGGTAAACCTCATTTCACGAGGAAGAACGCCTTCTTTCGAAAGTTCCTCTTTCGAAAGAAGGCATTCTTCAATGTAAATAGGGCTTCCTCGAAAGAGAGCATCCAGACTCGCTGGGTGCTCTCTTTCGAAAAAGCGGATTGCTCTTTCGAAAGATCCGCCTGCAGTCTAGACGCGATCTTTCGAAAGATGCTTTCGAAAGAGCCTCTTTCGAAAGAAGCCTGCAGTCTAGACATAGCCTTAGAAACCTAAATTTGTGTTTCTGAGCCTGAAAGTTGTCAGATGAGTTAATGAATCAAAACCCAAGTATTAAAACTAGCTACAATGAGAGATCAAGGACTGGCTGGGCATGGAGGCTGAACTATGCTCTCTGGATCACACCTCTTGGCTGTGTCTACACTGCACCCCTTTTCCGGAAAAGGGATGCAGATTAGACACTTTGGAATAGCAAAATCCGCGGGGGATTTAAATATCCCCCGCGGTATTTGCATTAACATGGCTGCCGCTTTTTTTCGTCTTGGGGATAAGCTGAAGAAAAGCGGCAGTCTAGACGTGATTCTCCGGAAAATAAACCCTTTTCCAGAGGATCTTTTATTCCTAATTTTAAGTTTCCACTTTCAAGTAGGAATAAAAGATCCTCCGGAAAAGGGTTTATTTTCCGGAGAATCACGTCTAGACTGGCGCTTTTCTCCGGCTTATCCCCAAGCCGGAAAAAAGCGGCAGCCATGTTAATGCAAATACCGCGGGGGATATTTAAATATCCCCCGCGGATTTTGCTATTCCAAAGTGTCTCATTAGCATCCTTTTTCTGGAAAGGGATGCCAATGTAGACACAGCCATTGAGCCTTTAGCATTAAAGAAAGCATTCTGAATTGTGGCTTCGGTTTTGAAAAGTATCTTCCATGGCACCAAATATATTCGCATCCTTTCGTGCCCCACATCGACAACATTTCTATGAGCACTCTTTTGTTCCCTTCCAAGTCTTGTTGTTCTTGTTGTTACTGTTCTTGCAGTAGTTGAGTCTCTGTCCAAAGGGGCTTGCAGTCTAAGGAAGCCACCCATGCTTTGGGCCTTGTCCACACTAGAGTTTAGGTTGAAGTTAACCACATTATGTTGATTTTACAACAAATGAGTCTATAACATCTTGACAAAAAGAGTTGCACTAAATTTGACCTTTCCAGAGTCAACTCTGGGATAGTTAAGAGGCAGCAATGTTAAAGTTGCCATTCTTGGATTCTGAGAGGTGTTCCACAGTTCCCCAGTGTGGCTGCTCCGGCTAGCACTTTCAACTCTGTTTCACTCCCAGGTACATAGGAAAAGTTCTGGGAAATTTTTATTTTAATTTCTTGTTTGGCCAGCACAGCAAACCCGACAGCATGACTGACCTTAACTGCCTAGGGTTGCAAATGAGCTGTAGTATGAAGTGTGCGGGAGATACCGAATCTGATTGCTGTATGAGGAGAAGAATTTGTGCAGGGAGAACTCTGACGCAGCAGAGGAAACACTGATATCTATGCCAAAATCACACAGGACACTGTGGGAAAAGGATACAGCAGGAACATCCAGCAGTGCTGCAAGAAAATAAAGTAGCTCAGGCAAGCGTACCAGAAGACAAAGGAGGCAAATTGTCAGTCCACATCAGAACCTCAGACATGCCACTTCTATGATCAGCTGCCTGAGATTTTAGGGGGGAACCATTGTCCATGGATACCTACCAAGCGACTCTTCAGGCAGCCATGGGCAACAATGAGGAGGGCATTGCAGATGAGGAAATGGAGGAGGAGGATGTTCAGCAGGCAAGTGGAGGATCAGATCTCACCAACAGCTAGGACGTTTTTTTAATTTTAGAGACAATCTCCTCTCAGGATTTATTTCTGCCAGATCCTGATGACAGGGAGGACATTTCTGGTGAGTTCACATTTGTAATCATGGTTTCGGTGGTTAAATGTAATTGGGTTTAATCTGTTTGATCTGCCCTGAGCAAATGGGGTACAGGATCTGGCAGTCTATCTACACAATGGAGGGCTTTCTACAACATTTTGCTAATGTGTCTGGCGATGGAGTGGAATCCTCTCTGCACATCTTGTCAAAGCTCTCATAGAGATACTCTTTAAACCTTCTCGCATGATTTCTGAGGAGGCCTGCCTTATTCCGTCCTACATCGTAGGACGCCTTTCCACACCAAGCCAGCAGTAAGTGATCTGGCATCACTGCAGCACAAAGCACTGCAGCATAAGGCCCAGGTTTCTGGCCACATTCAGTCAGCGTCGGCTCCCTATCATGCTCTCAGATTTGGAGAAGACTGATATCACACATGGCAATCAGGATGAAATAGAGGACATTCTGTAATGATAGCACTGAGACAATCCATCTCCCATTTGCTCATCCCGAACAAATCATGACCCCAGGTTTGCTGCCCTGTTTGCGATGGCTGGAAGAACAGCCATGAGGTTCGGGGGGAGGGACAACCATGCACTGTGTAGAGGGAGCATCATGCACAGACTGCATGACCCCTTGCATTCCTACTTGCAAGTAGGAATAAGAGATCCTCCAGAATAGGGCTTTATTCCGGAGGATCGCGCCAGTCTGGATGCTCTTTTCCAGCTTTTCCCCAAGCCGGAAAAAAGCGGCAGCCATGTTTATTTAAATCCCGCGGGGGATATTTAAATCCCCCGCGTAGTTCCCTATTCTGACTTCTCTCATTTCCATAGCTATTACGGGTTATGTGGCCAGTGTAGACACAGCCTATAATTATATTAGACCAGACCAAAAATGACAATTCTGTTTTATAAATACTTTTAAGGTTTTAAAAATAATTTGGCCAAAAAAACAAAACCCTTTGAATATTTTCGCACCAATAAAATGTTGAAATGTGCACTGTGTGTTTTTTATTGGTTCCAGAACACACTGTTCAGAAACATAGGATATCTCACTATTTGAAAGGGGGTGGGTAAAGCACTCACCTAGGATGTGGAAGATGCAGGTTCAGCCCCTGATTTGACATTATCTGGGATAAACAATTATGCTCAGCCACTAATCTAATATCTATACTATAGACTGTAACACATACTTCCTTATTTTAGAAAGCTGATGTTTCATTCAGAGGCAAACTGAAGACTCAACTACGATTGTAGACAAAATAAATCATCAGAAAGTTGTTTTCTCTAATAAACCCCTCTTTTTAATACTGTCTATGATTATTACCTATGTTGTCATGACAGGCATTACTTCTGCATTTGACCCAGTGAATGAATCCAAATAAAAAAGGGAACATTATCTACACCCAGAATTGTAAACTTAATCAGGAGACTATAGAGCAAACTTATATGAATGAGTTTCAGCTTGTGTAAAGGCTAAGTAGTGTGCTCTCAGAGATAAAAGAGTTGGGAATTAAGATAACCTTTGATTCTGTTCATAACACCAGTAAAAGGTGAGAGAACATTCTCTTTGATTTGTTTTTTATTGCTTACACTGAAAGGAAGTTGTCTTTCCTTTTTATATCAGAAGGCAAAAAATATGGTATTTGGAAAGAAGTTAGGTTTAAAAATAGACATGAGACCTTCAGGAAAGGGGAGTGCTTTTCCGTAACCTAGAAACTGAAATCCCCGAAGAAGTCTATTGCAGCAAGACCTGGAAGGAAAGAGAATTTTAAAAAGCCCAGGGAAAAAACCTCCTGAAAATGGAAATAATGACAAATAAAATAGTAATTGTGCAGAAGCGCTGGTTCTGTATTTTTCTCCTGAATTATGGTCCTTTGTAATGAGGCAATCTCTTTGGAGATAGTTATTTCCATGATCTAAAACAACTTCCTGTCTCTGTACACTAATGAAAATATACTAGATGTAAATGAGATTTATAAAATCTTAAAAACAATTAAACTACTTGCACATCAGAAGGGTTTCAGTTCTATGTACAGGGTTTGGGGCTTATTTCATATGTGAGAAAATAGGCCGTCCATTCCCATTATGGCAGGATGTCTATTGCTATTGCTAGAAATATAAAAACCCAATTCTCTCTTCAGAGGTGAACACACAGTTTGCATTAATACTCATGTGAAGAATTTGGCAATGATATTTGGCAAAAGGGCTGGTGCTCACATGGCCATGCAGGAGTGTGGGAGAGGCAATGATCCTTTCGTTTCCTCTGTTTGCTTAAGGGTCAGCCAAAATGCCGTCAGTGCACTGCTTTCTCAGAGCAGCTCAGTAGGAGGCAAAACACATCTTGGGGGATGGGTAAGGGAGGAGTGGTTGACACCTTTTCAAACCAGCCTGCAAAGGAAATTGGAGGTCAGAAAGGTAGGAACTAGCCCCTTTGATTTGGCTTGGTATTACCAGAGCTGACCTGAGTTTTAGTGAACAGCTGGGAATAACCTTTTCTATGTGGCCACTATGTTTCTATCATTCAGCTGTGTCAATAAAGTGCAGGACGCACTTGATATGGATTTAATCAGGCCACAAGTATTCTTAGATGTCTGGTACTATCCTGCAAATAGGTGCAGGCAACTCCAACTTCATTCAAATAACTAGGTGTGGCTTTTCCATGAGCCTCCCCTTCATTTCCATCCAGGTCCTCCAGCCAATCTATGCCTTGGAATTTATACTCCACTCCTGTTCATAGGAGAATTAAGGTAGGCCATAAAGAAAGGGCAGGTTGGCTCCCTGCCGAACCAATCATAGGAGCCCTGTTCCATCCCTTTCACCAGCTCCTTCTCTTAAATCTTTTATCTGGTCACTGGAAGCCTTCCCTAGAGAGTACCTGCATTGTGACACGTTATCATGAGGAAGAAAGGAGGTTAAGCAATAAATTCTTCCTGATACTTGCTATGAGGAAGGCAAAGCCCCCTATTCCGCCATGGACATGAGGGAGAAATTCCTTCCTACTCTCCACCCCCAATAAAGGAGCAACTGGTGCAGTGCTCACAGCAGGTCCCAACCCCTGCCGATATTTGGACCATAAGTGGATGGAGGATGGGTGGGTACTGCCTTGCCTGTAGAATGGGCTTCTAATGCAAAACCTTGTGCCTTTTAAAACCTTTCATCTGTATGTTGTCAGGTGATGCATTAGTGTCACCAAGCTGACCACCTCTCCCATCACCTGCCCCACTGTAAAGCACTGTCTTTCTCTAGTAAACCAGGAACACATCTTTGTTTTCCCTCTCCCCTGCTCCCAGTGTGGTGCAGTCTTTGACTTGCTTGTGTGCAGCACTGGACATACTCGGCAAAACTCACATATGTACAAAATCATCAGACTGGTTGCTGTCTGGATAGAAAGCACTCTCAGAACAGTGATAAGATTGATGTAAATGACATGGGTGTGGTCATATTCTGTTAGTTGCAGCTTGAATAGTACACAATGTGGAATCTGAGTGGTGATTTTTGTGTGTGTGACTATTTGGTATATTTATACACATTTGTTGGTTTTTTCTCTCCTTTGAACTGAGTTAAACACAGTCTGACTTTTTCTCCCCCTAGAACAATCAGGGATATTGCATTGGGTAGAAATTAATTTCCTTCATTGTGTTTCTCAAGCATTTATTGTGTTCACAAGTTTACTAGCAAGAGGCTTTTCAGAAACAGACTCAGGTTCCTTATGAGACTGCTCATGTAGTTGAAATCTGAATTAAAATATGCTAACAGTTACACTCCACCAATCAAGAAACACAAACAATAAGAATTGGAGTCTCCAATCAAAATAATAAACTCAGCACGATTTTTAGAACTTGAATGCATGCACTGAACTAATCATGAACAGTCAACAGACCAGCATTGTTATAAACTGAAAAATAATTTGAAATATTATTTTACTAATATTAGCTTGAGAAATTCATACACTGCTTGCAGACAATTTATGAACACAAAAGATGACTAAATGTTTGAATATATTATTTACTAATGTATAAACATTCTTAAGGTGCTTTGTCACTAAAACACTCAGTTTATCACGAGGCAGTTCTTACGCATTTTCAACAAAGCTTTATTCAAGCTTACTTCATACAGAGCAACCAAGTTAAGCTTGGAAGAGATGGCAGTTGAACTAGTGCACATAATCAAAAATAGTTGGCGAAGAAACGACAGTAACAGATTGTTAATTAATCCTGCAACTGATAGTGCCAATGTTGTCAACTCCTGCAATTTCATTGTGAGTCTCATGATATTAGTTATATGGTAAACTTACATCTCCTCGAGTCATGTGATAAGGTCCAGAACTTTAACTCATGTGATAAGGTGAAAAATCTAAGTTTCCGTTATTTTTAAATAATATTTCTAGCCTTCACTGTTGAAGAGGTAAGTTTGAAAACATGAAATCTAAAGGCTGTACCACCAGAAGGCAAATCATATGAAGCTCAAAAGTATTATTTTTAACATGCAGTACTATCTCACATACTGTTTTTAAATATGTACTGTAAATAAGCATATTCTTGCTACAGCAAAAGGCATGCTGAAAATCTTTAAAAAATTACACAAAATGTGAAGTATCATAAACTTTAGGGAAATGTAAGCAAATAGGTCCATATTTTGTCTTCATTATTACTTTATGCACGATCACATTCAACATGCACATACCAATTTTGATGTATTCATTGGGTTTTGTAAACAAATTTCACACAAATACCTGCACATGCTTAATTTTGAAAATCTGGTCCTATATGTATTGTACTATATTATCTATTTGCATTTGACTTAATCTTTATCTGATTTTGCTACATTTGCCTGAAATAAAGATTTAGAATAAAATGAATTAGAGAATATAGAATCATAGAATCATAGAATAATAGGACTGGAAGGGACCGCAAGAGGTCATCGAGTCCAGCCCCCCGCCCTCAAGGCAGGACCAAGCTCCACCTACACCATCCCTGACAGATGTCTATCTAACCTGTTCTTAAATATCTCCAGAGAGGGAGATTCCACCACCTCCCTTGGCAATTTATTCCAATATTTGACCACCCTGACAGTTAGGAATTTTTTCCTAATGTCCAATCTAAACCTCCCCTGCTGCACTTTAAGCCCATTACTCCTTGTCCTGTCCTCAGAAACCAAGAGGAACAAATTTTCTCCTTCCTCCTTGTGACACCCTTTTAGATATTTGAAAACCGCTATCATGTCCCCCCTTAATCTTCTTTTTTCCAAACTAAACAAGCCCAGTTCATGAAGCCTGGCTTCATAGGTCATGTTCTCTAGACCTTTAATCATTCTTGTCGCTCTTCTCTGTACCCTTTCCAATTTCTCCACATCTTTCTTGAAATGTGGCGCCCAGAACTGGACACAGTACTTCAGCTGAGGCCTAACTAGTGCAGAGTAGAGCGGCAGAATGACTTCACGAGTTTTGCTTACAACACACCTGTTGATACAACCTAGAATCATATTTGCTTTTTTTGCAACAGCATCACACTGTTGACTCATATTCAACTTGTGGTCCACTATGACCCCTAGATCCCTTTCCGCCATGCTCCTTCCTAGACAGTCGCTTCCCATCTTGTATGTATGGAACTGATTGTTCCTTCCTAAGTGGAGCACTTTGCATTTCTCTTTATTAAACCTCATCCTGTTTACCTCTGACCATTTCTCTAACTTGCTAAGGTCATTTTGAATTATGTCCCTATCCTCCAAAGAAGTCGCAACCCCACCCAGTTTGGTGTCATCTGCAAACTTAATAAGTGTACTCTCTATCCCAATATCTACATCATTGATGAAGATATTGAACAGTACGGGTCCCAAAACAGACCCTTGAGGAACTCCACTTGTTATCCCTTTCCAGCAGGATTTAGAACCGTTAACAACAACTCTCTGACTACGGTTATCCAGCCAATTATGCACCCACCTTATCGTGGCCCTGTATAGTGAAAATCTAGCAAATAATAAAATATCATTTAGTACAGCATGTAGATTTACAAAACAATTTATTTTTGATCTTACAACTCAAATATGTAATTCCAGCACAGGAAAATATGACCATAGGATTACTTTTATGATGTGAACACAGAAAAATATCATTGTTGGCTTTTAATTAAATTTTAATATAATATTAAAAACCTGAAGGATCTGGAGATTAAGTATGTCATAAAATATGTTAAACAATAACAGTCAAATAAGAAAATTGCTAGAATACAATATATTGACTTCTTTTAGGATGATTTCATTAACGGTTGAAAACAGGGTTGCAAACTACTTAGAGATGGATATTAATAAAGTCTCGGTCTGTGTCACATTCCTCATTGTGTAGTTTGATTTAAGAGTGTCAGAATTTTTCAAATAAGTCGCAGGTTGTTCCAGTTAAAGGACTGGACTGTTAAATTTAAAAACTGCTATGGGACAACTGGGGAGATGTTGGCTAACTTGACCTGATTAATATGTTAACTCATAGTAATCTGAATTTCTACTCGGATTACTCAACTGCTTATAGCATCAGATTCAGACTGAAAATATACCCATGTTCTGACAGAATGGCAAAATCTCATGACATGTCTATTCTTGAACATGTGATTTACCTGAACGAGGAACATCAGGAATCTAAATTAAAATATTTCCATATGTACGCCGTGTGTAAAATATCAGAAGCATAAAAGCATGAAGCATTATACTTTCAGTAAACACCATGGCAAATGTATTTGGTCTTGGCACTGAAAATTAACTTGTGTTTGGTGACAGATGCTACCGGAGTCCTGCAAGGAAAAGTGATCAGATAGACAGATGGACTCTTTGGGCATGTCTACACTAGGGAATTATTTCAAAATAACTTATTTTGAAATAACTCCCAAAATAACTATTTTGAAATAGCATAACCACACTATAGAGAAGCCTAAAAATTAGTCAGAGGCAGGCTCCCGTAGTGATCCTACATAGCAGGACTTAACTCGAAATAAGCTACACAAATTTAGCTATGTCAATTGCATAATTTATTTCAAAATAGCTTATTTCAAAATAGGGAACCTCTACACAGCATTTTTATTTTGAAATAGAGCACTTTTCCTCCGACTTCCCTTAGTCATCATACAATGAGGGTTACAGGAGACAGAGTAAGAAGTCCTCCAGCTTGACAGTATTTTGACACTAATTTGAAAAAACTGCCTGCTGTGTAGATGCGGACTAAGTTATTTCGGAATAGCATTAGTTATTTTGAAATAGTGTTGCAGTGTAGACATACCCTTAATGTGAACGCACTACCTCGACTTTGAGCTCCAGGAAGCCCTGGGGAGTAATTACTTTGAATAACTTTGGGGAGTAGTTATTTCAAAATAGCAATCGTGGAGCATTTCAGAATAACTATTGTGAAATAAGAGTTGTTCCCTGTGGAAAGCAGGAGATATTTTGAAATAACCCGCCCTTTAGGGTGTGTCTAGACTACAGGTTTTTTTCATAAAAAGTAGCCTTTTTTCAAAAAAACTTCACCTGCATCTAGACTGCAGCTGCGTTCTTTCAAAAGTAAATCGAAAGAACAGGGCAGTTTTTTTTTATCCCAGTAAACTTCATTTTATGAGGAATAATGCCTTTTTTCGAAAGTACTCTTTTGAACAAAGCACTATTGGATAAAAACTATGCTTTTTTGAAAGAGATCGTCTAGACTCTCTTTTGAAAAAGTGGCTCACTTTTTCGAAAAATCTGCTTGTAGTCTAGATGCTTTCTCTCAAAAGAGGCTTGTAGTCTAGACATAGCAATATTTTGAAATAACAGTCTTGGTAGGGTGGATGCTCTGCTTGTTGTTTTGAAAAAAGGGGAGTTATTTTGAAATAACTCCCTAGTGTAGGCCATAGCCTAGGGTGAAATCCTGGCTCCACAGAAACATATGGAGAAATTCTTATTAATGTCAGTGGGGGGGCAAGAATCTATCCCTTGAGGCCACAGCAAATTGCTAAACTCCATGACAGAGTACCAAAATGAATATCTGAAGTGGTGAAGACAGAAAATATTTGTTTCTCTGTATGGGTGTGTGTAGACTACAGTTGTTTCTTTAAAAGTGGCCTTTTTTCAAACAAACTTCCTCTGCATCTAGACTGCTGCTGCGTTCTTTTGAAAGTAAATCGAAAGAACGCTACAGTTTTTTCAACCACGGAAAAACACGTTTTACGGGGAATAATGCCTTTTTTCGAAAGCGCTCTTTAGAAAAAAGGCACTATGTAATGCAAACTGTGCTTTTTCGAAAGAGAGCATCCCGACTGCCTGGGTGCTCTCTTTCAAAAAAGAGGCTTGCTTTTTCAAAAGTACTGGTTGTAGTCTAGATGCTCTTTTTCAAAAGAGGCTTGCAGTCTAGACGTAGCTTATGGTATTTATTGCATTGACAATATAAGCCAGAAGGAAATTCCTTTCAAGCTGTTCAAAGCCTTGGAAATTCGACTATATCCCAGAAAATCACAGGTTATGAATAGAAATAAAAATCAACAGCTACTTGGGAGACTTTTTGCTCCAAAACATTTGACCAACATCCAATCAAGGGCATTGGGGTGCTGGAACAATTTTTATAGTGGGGATGTGTGACGGCGCGTTGGGGGTTCCCCGTCTTCTGCACCCCGAAATGGCACAAACAGACTGCACCAGCCAGTGGAATTGAGGGTGGTTTATTGCTCCTCCAGCACAGCGCAGCACAGATGTAATCTGGTTACAGGAACTGGGCTAGGATGCCTCAGGCCCCCTTGAGATGGGGGAGACTGGGCCCCTAAACTCCAGCCCCTTCCCCTAGGCTCTCCTCCATGCCCTCCGACAGCCAGCAACCAACTCACTCACTTCCAGCCCTGCCCCCCAGCCAAGGCAGCATTCCACCTTCCTTTGTTCCTCTCCATGGGGGGTGTCTGGCCACTGGTTTGCATAGTGACTCATCCTGTTTTGCTGGGTCGTGGTCCCCACGACAGCCAGTGGGGGTTACCCCAGAGCCAGCAGCATAGAAACCAGCCAGGTACCCCCACTACGTCACAGGATGCTAAAAGCAGAAACCATGTATTTAGTGGTTTTTACTTCTTCAAGCCAAAGAACACTATTTCTAGCACCCCTGAAAGAACAACAGAAGTAATAACACTTGCAATGTTTGTTTGTTGGATCAGGTTTTGAACAAGCTGGAATACAAAAAAGGGTTGTTTGCACTTACCCTTATATGTACTCACATTAATATTCTCTTATCTGCAGTATGTAACTCTAATCTATACGTGGTACTTGATTTCCAAAGAGAATAAATGAGTTCTGTGTAAGGATCAAGGATCTGTGCAATAGAGAGAAATATAGGGGATGAGAGAACATCACCCTTCATGATGTATCCAGGAGAGGAATTTTTTCCTTTGTTTTCATTATCCCAGTTTTATGTCTGTCAATAATGTCATGCATGTTTTCGAACACATGAATCTAACTTGAAGCAAGATTTCATAGTGAACTGGTGGGGACTACATTCTTCTCTGAACCCCTGTGATAGCCAGTGCTCCAGGGGAGCCAGCTGAGGTCACTCAGGGTGGATTGACGAAATGTCATGACCAATCCCCCAAAGCTGGTGTTTATTCCAATATTTATATTTATTGAGCCAGTATAAGCCAGAGGTCTCAAACTCCTGGCCCGGGGGCCACCCCCAGACAGAACAATCTGTCCTGGGCATACTGGCAGCAGAGGCTCCATTTCAGATTTGGGGGGCAGGGTGATCTGTGAATGCTGCAGTGCGGGTGGGGGGCAGGCTTCAGCAATGTTACTGAGCATGCTCTGTACACAGGGACGGATGAGAGTGCCGCGGGGCCCAGGGCAGTGCCGCGGGGCCCCAGGCAGCAAAATTTCGTGGGCCCCCCCCTTTGACACAGCGCATGCGCCGTGGTGCCAAGGCGCATGCGCGGGGCCTCGGGAAGCGCGGGGCCCGAGGCAGCCGCCCCGCTCGCCCTGCCCTAAATCCGCCGCTGTCTGTACAAGCCAAGCACCAAATTGTGTGAGGGGAACCAAACCCATATCCCCCCTGCACACATCGTGTCTATCCAGGGGGCTACCAAGGTACAGGAAAACTCTACCTTTTTTGGCAGACAACTTAGCAGTTAGCTGACAGGAGCGTTGTATCTACTTCCTATATAAAAAAAGAAAATTAAATAAATATTAGACCTATTCAGCTCTAATACTAACATATTCTGATATCTTATGGCAGGTCCTTAAGGGACACTGGTTAGACTTAAAATGGTAATATATATTCTTTCTTTGTTACTAACTCTGTGGAGAGAAAGAGACCCTGTCAGGACTCTTGGGCTGTGTCCAGACTCCATGCCTCCGTCGACGGAGGCATGTAGATTAGCCAGCTCGGAAGAGGGAAATGAAGCCGCGATTAAAATAATCGCGGCTTCATTTAAATTTAAATGGCTGCCCCGATCTGCCGATCAGCTGTTTGTCGGCAGATCGGGAGAGTCTGGACGCGATGCCCCGACAAAGAAGCCTTTCTTCATCGACACAGGTAAACCTGGTTTCACGAGGCTTACCTGTGTCGATGAAGAAAGGCTTCTTTGTTGGGGCATCGCGTCCAGACTCTCCCGATCTGCCGACAAACAGCTGATCGGCAGATCGGGGCAGCCATTTAAATTTAAATGAAGCCGCGATTATTTTAATCGCGGCTTCATTTCCCTCTTCCGAGCTGGCTAATCTACATGCCTCCGTCGACGGAGGCATGGAGTCTGGACACAGCCTTGGGCTCTGTGAGAAGCGGAGCGGGGTCTTACTAGGTTACAGCAGAAGCAGATACATTTCAGCTATATTAAAGAACATCAGAACAGCCATAGTGAGTCAGACCAATGGTCCTTTTAGCCCTGTGTCATGGTGGCCAATGCCAGGTGCTTCAGAAAGGATAAATAGAAGAGGCAATCAATATGATACATTCCTGTCACCTATTTTGTTTGTTTTAAATCCACTGCCTACAAATTAAATTGGGTCAGCTAAGCTTCTTGTGTTATGTTAGTGAAGGAATGAATAACATATTCGTTATTTCCACACCATTCATGATTTTCTAGACCTGTGACATATGCCCCAATCCTTCAGTCAGTTCTTTTCCAAGCTGAAAAGTTCCAGTCTTGTTAATCTCTTCTCATATGGAAGCTGTTCCTTACCTCTAATAATTTCTGGTGCCCTTTTTGTACCTTTTCCAAATCCAATATACCTTTTTTTTAGATGGGGTGACCAGATCTGCATACAGTATTCAAGATGTGGGCATACAGTGGCTTTATATAGAGGCAATATGGTATTTTGCCATGGCAATATAGTATGCTTTCCTAATGATTCCCAATATTCTGATAGCTTTTTAGTTTTCAGATTGCTACTGCATATTGAACAAATGTTTTCAGGGAACTATCCACAAGGATTCCAATATCTCTTTCTTGAGTGGTAACAGCTATTCTACACTTTCATTTTTGTATCTATAGTTAGGATTATATTTTTTCCCATGTGTATTGCTTTTCATTTATCAACACTGAATTCTACCTGCCCTTGTGTTGCCCAGTCACTTTAGCATCTGTGGTCCATATGCAAATCCCAGCAGCACAACACTTATTCCTATTTTTCCCCTATCTTTTAAGTGGAGTACCTGATAATGTTTTCATGACAATCTAAAGATCCTTCAATTATTAAATGCCCAGCCTTTTGTTATTCTTAATCACCTTGCCTGGCTCTTTTTATAACAAACTCCCTGTTCTAAAGGCAAAGCTACAAGCAGCTTAAACTGTGTTGTATTTAAGAGTTTCCTCTGGCGTCAGAGCATGGGCTTGCAGTAGACCTCAAATATGAAATTCAGGGGTCCAAACTTCAGGAGGGGGGCTATTGCCCCCCGAGCCCATCATAAATGGTGCCATTGATTGGCAGGCTAAGGGTACATATTGGAACCATTCCCAAGCCCTGCTCCTTCCCACTTTGGCGGGGGGTTGGCCTGTGGGCCGGGAGTTTTAGATTTGGGGGAGTTTTAGATTTACAGCAGCCTCTTGGCCTGGGATAACACAATTTTCTGTCTCCCAAATATGGTGCAATTAGCACAAGGTAATTTATCCATTAATCAGTTCATCACAAACTTTAGCGATATCTTCACAATGACATTATTTCACCCAAAATTCATCTAAATGTTAATATTTCATTTTGATCTCTCAATCAACAAGTATAGTGATTGACAGGAACTGTCCCTTTACATTATTAAAATTTATAATCTACAAGTAAATACATAACTAATACTATGTTTAATTTCTAACAATACTGGTTACATTTCAAAGCTCTAGCTTAACTAGCATAGAATGGTCTTCATTGCCATTTACATACTTTTCCCACAACCGCCTCCAGGGTGACTCTGGGTCCTTCGGCCTGGAATGCTTCAACCCTCTCTGGCCACGTGTCCTACTTAGCACAAGTTTTGTTGCAATTATAATACAGTGAGTTGTATCAACAATGGTTTTATGACAACAGTCATATTATAATCAGATAACGCCACAGCCCACACCCATTTCTGCTCCCATCTGACTGGCAAACTCACTTTCTCCTCCACCTTGTCCTCATCAACACTGCACAAGGGTGAGCTCACAGAAAGGAGCCCCCTTTTCAAACTAAGGTACAGTTTCTCACGTGGCAGTTTGAATTTTTTTATTCTGTTGTTTGCAATGCAATGTTAGAGGAAAAATCTGGGGAATGTACTTTGACATATATACTACAATAATATCTCACCTGTGCTTCTGTACATCACTAACCTGAATCTGATCCCATACAAACCATTGACATTATAGCCTATATAAAAGAGGATGACAAGACTGCCAAAACTGAGCAAAACAAAAAATGTTCCCCACATTTCTCTTTCTATGATTCAGAAAGGGACTCTTTTAAAAAAAAAAAAAAATTAAATCTACCAGCATCAAACTCAACCCATGTATATGAATGAGCTGCAGTAGTGGGTGCATATATTGCATGATAGACACCACTAAAGAGCAGAAACACTGGAATATTTCCTGTTTGTCTCTCAAAATACATATCCGCTTAACAGCTGATGCATTGGTTAGCGTGAACAGCCACGGAGCACAAATACAGGGCACAAATAATAAACAGAAATAAAAAAGGAGTGTTATCTGCTGGTGCAGCTTTTCTAACCTCCAAAGTACTGACTTGAATTCCTATTTGCTTGTTGACTTAAGCATGGGTTATAAGTAGAACCCAAATGCAACCTGCTAGCTTCCAGTCAATACAACTAAATAAATAAATAAAGGCAAATAGCCTGGTTGGTATGCCAAAGTAGCAGGCATCTGGATTTAGGGTCTGTTTAAGTGACTTTTATCTAATAATGAAGACCAGGCAGAATGATGAATGCGCTTCACTGTGCCTGTGCAGAAATGGGTTTATAAACAAGCACCTGCCATAAATCACAAAAACGGCTTTGTCAAAATTAACTAGGGACCAGATGCATCTTTATAATTACCCGTGACACCTTTTGTCCTGCTTTCATATCCTCCTTTCTTCATTTGGATGATCTGTTTTATTTTACCTGTGGTTTGAATGATTTGTATTCTATTTGAAACATGGGTTTATGTTTGGGTAGCTTATTGGGCAAGTCTCTAACAATCGCATTAGAGTAAGTAAAAATTCCTGAGGTTCAATGGCCAAATGCCAGAAAATATTTATTCAAGAGAGATGACAGAGCTATCCAACTATTTTTTCCACTAACGATTGGACAAATGCCCCCCTCCCCTTTATTTTCTTTGTTCCCTGAAAGGTTTCATGGTGCCTTTAGTGACTATGAAAAGTGAAAAACAGACAGTTCTGAGCACTAGAATGTGTATATCCGGTTCCACTTTACTGTTTATGTATGAAAATTAGCTCATTCAGGGCATACTTTCTATGCTGAAGTTAAGAGGGATCTTCCCAGCATCACTGTGTGAGATTTATTATTTTTTAACCTTTCAAAAGAAAAGCAAACTCTCACTGCTATTACCAGAAGGTGGTATCAGTCTTGGGCTGCACAACGCTTATACAGGCAGTCCCCGGGTTACGTACAAGATAGGGACTGTAGGTTTGTTCTTAAGTTGAATTTGTATGTAAGTCGGAACTGGTACATATTGTAGGGGAAACTCTAGCCAAACATTTCTCCAGAGCTCAGTTTTATTCTCCCACACCTCACTTCCCTCAGTCCTTTATTCTCAAGCTGAGGTGTCTGCTGAGAAAAGCCGCTCCGCATCTCCCTGGTCTGCTGGGGGGGGGCACTAGCTTCGCGTCTCCCTGGTCTGCTGGGGGGAAGCAGCTAGTGCGGGGTTGCCTCACCCTGTTTGTAAGTAGGGATCTGATGTAAGTCGGGTCCATTTAACCCGGGGACTGCCTGTATATTAGTTCAGTGCCCACTTAATCCCCTGTAATTTTTCTATTTTATGATCATGAGGCATCAAAAACAGCTTTAGTGCAAACAAGGTTAGGCTTAAAGTGGTCAACACATAGGAAAAGAGATTAAAAGTAAAGAGAATGTAACAGCTTGGAGATAAAACCTGATTGAATTTGACTTTTTAAAATGCGTTTGTATTTCCTACTGTGGTTACCATCCTTAACGGATGCACACTCACCATAGTGTTCCTTCATCGTAGTTTACAAAAGAGCTTTGCAGTAATCATGGACTAGAAAACATAGAGCTAGACAATAAATGACTCCGCTCTCAGGTCAGCCCATTTAATTTCCCTTTCAAATCCAATTGTTCACCCGCTGTGCTTATTAAATACAAGCATACTGTCTGTATTTGACTGCACTGGCGGTGCCACTTTGGCACTGTCTACCTACTGCCTTTGCCATTACTGAAGCAAGTTGTCTCTGCTGAGGGTGATTGTAAGAATCTGAATGAAATACACAGGCTTTCACTTATGTTTTAGACTGTTTTTTATAGCCACTCTCTGGAGATCATCAGGCCATTTAATTTGGAGGCTTTAATTTTTAACTATGTGTTTAACCTCTTTGTGCTTAGGATACTTCATACAATAATGTCAGTGATTAGGGCTAAATGTATAGGGTCAGTTTACGCCAAGCAGCTCTACATTGTGAAAACGTATTTTGTAATTAGATTCTGATCCTGTTAAGAGCCTACCTTTAAGCCAAATAGTTCATTATCCTCTATGGCCCTTCTTGGGTGATTTCATTTTAAATGGTAATGCGTTTGAGGATACTTTATGCTTCCCACATATGACAAACAGCAGAAGTCGTGAGAAAGACAGAACCTCAAGCACTAGAAAACATTATCTGGTATAAACAAAATCAGTCATAGGAAGTACTACAAACATATGCCACTGCCATGAAAAAAACAAACCAAAAAACCAGACGATCCTAGTTTTCTACTGTAGTAGAGACAATAAAATCACACAGTCACAGAACTTTACTAGGTCCAAAGCTTGCTTCATAAACAGACTATTCCTGTCTCCCAATCCTTTGTTCAGAACACTATAGGACTTCTGTCTCTCGATAGCTTTTTGTACTTTTTTTCCTTCTAAGAAACCATGTAGCTGCTTCAAATCATAGAAGATGAGAAAAGTTAACTATATTAGTGCAATCAACAATCTATTTATTTTAGGAATGGACTAAGCTGCTGATGTAGTAAAACAACGAAGACCTACTGCCCTTTTGCTTCTGTCCTTCATGAATTAATGCTTGTCTGGAATTGACTGTAACATGAAAGTATATTACAGAGACATATGTAGAGCTTAGAGTTACCAGTGATTAGCCTTTCCTGAAACTTCCAGCAGTGGACAAGGGAAATGAAAGGTTAAGTATAACAGTGTAAATGACCGTAAATTAAATTAACATAAATAGGTTGTATAGACTATACAGTAATGCAATAATGCATCAGGCAATATGTGTCCTTTTGGTACTTCTGGCCTGGTACTTGATATTATGGACTGAAAAATGTTTAAAAATTATTTGAATCTTGACTACGGTTTTGAATCTTGCAATGGGTGTCGCCTTACATTTGGCTTCCTTATAAAAGTGAAGATATGTTCAAAAGTTTGCATATTGCACATCTGTCAATTGCACCATTTCAAAAGGAATGTACATCCAGTAGAAAACAGGCAATGTACATATTCTGAACTTGCACAATGATTTTCTTTAGTGCTCAAGATTAGCAGCCTGATGAAAGCTCCACTACATTCGCCCACATTCTGTCAGACGTAATCCAGCATTCCCAGTCGATCACTTACCACTAAAATACCCTAAATTCACTGAAAAATTGTTGGGGGGGGAATCTACACACACTTACATAAGTGAGATTCCCCACACAGGTTATTAGAAGAACAGTCACATAGTGTGTGTTATTAACCAGAGCATTTTATGTTTAAACATGGTTTCTGTGGAATCAAAAATTTTGATGGGAAACATCTGATTTTGCATTTCAAAGTCAGTTTTGAATTCAGCATTCACCTGTGTCTGCCTGAGTTGCAAAGCTTTGCGGGAGTTGTAGTTCAGGTTTCACACAACCCTATTCTTCCCTACAGGCTCTCTGACCATATCTCTACTGAACTGCAACAGCACCACAGAGGACCATATACACCTTTATTTATAGTTTACCAAAGTTTTAGCCACATGAGTTTCAAATGAATGTGTCATTCATAATAGTGAAGTCCTTCACAAGCTATGCATGCCTGTCTGTAACAGGGTGCACACACCTCTCACAGACACCTCCACCTGCACACTCTCTCTCAGATTGTCCAAACTCTGGAACAAGACGGTGTCTCCAGGCTCCCTCCCTGGAGACAGTATCTTCACCCTTTTGAGGCTTCCTGGCAACATCTCTCCAGTGGGCCACTATAGTTCAGTATTCCTTCTGGAGTCTCAATTTCCAAGACACTTCCCACTACTGGCTAATGGGGGTGGAGGATGACTTAGTCTGGGTCCCAGCCCAGGCACCCTATAGATCACAACCATCTACTGTGTCCTTTTAACTGTGGCTCACAGCTTCTCTAATTCCCTGAGCTACTTCCCTGCAGACCCGTGCCATCTTCATCCTTATCTCAGGCCCAGTTCGGGCAAGGCGATTAAGGTGGTTGCCTTGGGCCCTGCTCCTTCAGGGCCCCATGTTACCTTGTGCCCACCCACCTGGCCACTCACTCGCTGTCCGGGCTGTGAGCCACCGAGCCATGCAGTGCAGCCAACCACAGTGAGATGCCTTGGGCCCAACAAACTCTTTGATCAGACCTGCCTCAGGGCCTTGTCCAAAACCAGTTCAGGGCTCCTTCTCATTCTCCCTGGCTTCTAGCAGCACTGCCCAATCCAGGGCTCTGTGGCTCTGTCAGCCAACCACACATCATTCATGCTCCTCCAGTTCCAGCAAGGAACTGAACTCCCTCTGGCCCTACAGAGCTTCTTATACAAGGCTGCTGGGCCCTGTTTTACAGCATCCCAACCACCCCCTCAGGGCAGCTTTTTTTGGAGTGGGTTATAGCAAAGCTATAATGCCTCTAGCAGGGCCTGGTATATCCCATCATAACATCACAGAAAGTAGGCTGATAAAACTATTACACCACTCAATAATGTTTTGGCTATACAAATGTCCAGTGTGACTATTTTTCATGTTCCCCACACTCTAAGGGTGTGTCTAGACTACAGAGTTTTGTATACAAAAGTGGACTTTTGTCGACAAAACTATACCTGCGTCTACACTACCGCTGAGTTCTGTCAACATAATGTCGACAGAACTCAGCAGTTTTGTCGACGCTGGTAAACCTCATTTTACGAGGCATAACGCCTTCTGTCGACAGAGTTTCTGTCGACAGAAGGTGTTATTGCATGTAAACTGTCCTTTGCGTCTACACTACCATGTCGACAAAGCAGCTTGCTTTGTCGACAGAACTCAATGTAGTCTAGATGCTCTTTGTCGACTGAAGTTTTGTCGACAGTATCTGTCGACAAAACTTCTGTCGACAGAAGCCTGTAGTCTAGACGTACCCTAATAGTAGGTACCTCAACTAATGAGATTGTACTAGAGATTGGAAAGACCCTAATTAAAGCTCTTTACAAATATAAAAAGCTTATCTACAGTTTAAAATGTCACCATATGAAAACCTGATATCCCTGGCAATTTCAGGGTTAGTAGCAAGGACTTGGTGCCACCGAGAATCCAGGAACTTTTCCCTGTCCAGTAGCATATTGCTCCCATTTGTAACCCTAGAGGGCAATAAGCTAGTTGATGGTGATATTTTTAGGTATAGAAAAGCTGTCACTGGCTCAGGAATGAAAAATGTCTGTCCTGGGTTTCAGGCAGGTGCAATTTTAGGTGGAAGGAAGAAAGATTCCTCTGGGAGGATATGATTTTTTTTAAAAGTGTCTATTTGAAACTTTGGGGGCAGGAATGTCAGAAAAAGACTGAGGAAAGATGAATTACTGGATGCAGGGTAGAAGTGAAAGTCCAAGGTGTCTGATAAATTCATTTATCACATGGAACTATAATTTATCATATAACATTCATCTCCATATTTACCTTCCGCTCCCCCCCCCCCCCCCCGCATCCCCCTTCTGTTCTGAAATTTGATTTGTCCTTTTCATATGTGTTCATTTTTTTAAATTGTATCCTTTGGTATATATGGTTGTGACTATTTTCTTCCACTATTTGATCTGAGGAAGTGGGTCTGGCCCACGAAAGCTCATCATCTAATAAACCATCTTGTTAGTCTTTAAAGTGCTACATAGTCCTGTATTTTGTTTCAGCTACACCAGACTAACACGGCTACATTTCTATCACTAATCTCCATATATGTGATCAGTAAATCTTTGCACATATGTATTACAAAATAAAAACAAAAACACATGGCAAAAGAATGCCACTTAGGCTATATCTAGACTCTGCCACGTCCAGGGAATGTGTCCGCTTTTTCTGAAAGCGGGCACATTCTTTTGGCATCCCTCTATCTCTCAGTTGATGACAAATAAGGGATGTACCGAAAGTGGAAGTTTTTCCAACATTTGGCCTTGTGTAGATGGGCCAAATATCAGAAAAGCCTCTTCTGGAAAAAGATATGCAGATTGTGGTTTGTAATTTGCGTATCTTTTTCCGGAAAAAAAAAACCTGACAGTGTAGACGTAGCCTTAGATAGTAAAGTTGCCAAGTGACTTACTTGCAGTCTTGCACACAAAGTTACTTCTGACCTCTTTTCATTTGATCTATGCACCGCATTAGCAAAGATCCATTGAAAAAACTAGTATATGAGCATATGATTAAAGATTGTATTATAATGCACAAAGTTTCCACAGGCAGTCTTAATTCTACCATTTCTGAGGGCTTGTCTTTGCATTTAATTCACTATTTTTAGAAGGAAAAAGATTTTGAAAAAAATCTATTAAGTACAGGTTGAAACTCTCTAGTCCAGCACTCTCTCGTCTGGCAACCTCCATGGTCTGGCATGATTTTAATTAGCCAGATGTCCACTTATCTTAGGTGTGACCAAGTTCCCCATGGTTCCATAAAGTTTGTTTATAGCCACCAGTCCTGGCTTTCAGTGTTCTGTGCTGTTATTTAACTCTAATGTACCCCTAAATGTAGTTTAGGACCCTAGTAAGCCATGGAAGTGTTGATAATGCTTGCAGATTATTTGACCTCCGGTGGTTTGGCAAATTCTCTGGTTCAGCACTGGTCAGGTCCCAAGTATGCTGGACTAAAGAAGGTCAACCTGTACAGCAACAGTGACTCTCCCCACATCATACATCCTCATCAGAGTTTAAACCATGAACACTGCTTGCTATCATGAAGCTGGAAGATCAGCTACATTATAGAGTGGGAGCTATCCTAGAACAGATTAGACCATTGATACCATAATTTACTGTACTGACGGGTGGTAATTGAAGAGGAGCTTGTTCCAGTTTCTGGCTCCACAGAAGTTGGAGAAATTCTATTACTTTTTGATGCTCTGTTAGCAAGGAGAATGATGTTCTGGGGTCAGATGTGCGGTCCAGAGATGGAAGTGGAGCTACACACCAGGTCCAAGTGAGACAGCCTAATGTGATTTCTCACTACTTGCTAGAATTACACTCACTGCTCCCGGGTATCAGAGGGGTAGCCGTGTTAGTCTGAATCTGCAAAAGCAGCGAGGAGTCCTGTGGTACCTTATAGACTAACTGAAGTGTTGGAGCATAAGCTTTCGTGGGCAAAGACACACTTCGTCAGATGCATGTCATGCATCTGACGAAGTGGGTCTTTGCGCACAAAAGCTTATGCTCCAACACTTCAGTTAGTCTATAAGGTGCCAGAGGACTCCTCGCTGCTTTTGCTCCCGGGTAGTCTGCCACAGAATCATTGCAAGCCCAAACTTAGAATATATGTTTGTTCAGTTATTATTTTATAGCTGCCAAAATTTACTTGAAGAACACAGGTGAGAGAAAGAGAACATCAATTTTTAATACTTGGATTTCAACTGAATCTGAATGGAAGCTCATAAGACAAAGAAAAGGCACTTGCATAGCCAGAGGGCTTTTTTTCTCTGCCAAATATGAAAAGTCTCCTGCAAATGATGGAGACCTCTGTTGGTCTCCTCTGAAAAGATTTTGTTCTCAATTACACTGGCATGAATCCACAGTTAGAATCATAGAATACTACGACTGGAAGGGACCTCGAGAGGTCATCGAGTCCAGTCCCCTGCCCTCATGGCAGGACCAAATACTGTCTAGAACATCCCTGATAGACATTTATCTAACCTACTCTTAAATATCTCCAGAGATGGAGATTCCACAACCTCCCTGACAATTTATTCCAGTGTTTGACTACCCTGACAGTTAGGAACTTTTTCCTAATGTCCAACCTAAACCTCCCTTGCTGCAGCTTAAGCCCATTGATTCTTGATCTATCACCAGAGGCCAAGATGAACAAGTTTTCTCCCTCCTCCTTATGACACACTTTTATATATCTGAAAACTGCTATCATGTCCCCCCTCAATCTTCTCTTTTCAAAACTAAACAAACCTAATTCCTTCAGACTTCCCTCATAGGTCATGTTCTCTAGTCCTTTAATCATTCTTCTCTGGACCCTTTCCAATTTCTCCACATCTTTCTTGAAATGCAGTGCCCAGAACTGAACACAATACTCCAATTGAGGCCTAACCAGCACAGAGTAGAGCAGAAGAATGACTTCTTGTGTCTTACTCACAACACACCTGTTAATGCATCCCAGAATCATGTTTGCTTTTTTTGCAACGACATCACACTGCTGACTCATATTCAACTTGTGGTCCACTATAACCCCTAGATCCCTTTGTACCGTACTCCTTCCCAGACAGTCGCTTCCCATTCTGTGTGTGTGAAACTGATTGTTCCTTCCTAAGTGGAACAATTCACATTTGTCTTTATTAAACTTCATCCTATTTACCTCAGACCATTTCTCCAATTTGTCCAGGTCATTTTGAATTATGACCCTATCCTGCAGATTAGTCGCAACCCCTCCCAGCTTGGTATCATCTGAAAACTTAATAAGTGTACTTTCTATACCAATATCTAAATCGTTGATGAAGATATTGAACAGAGCCAGTCCCAAAACTGAATATGAATACATCTCATAGCATTATACCTGAAAGCAGAATGTAGCCCTATTTCTTTCCTTCACCTCCATAGCTTTTTGGAGTTTTTAAATATTTCTTTTGTCTTTTTAAAGATATTAATAATTTCAGTGTACATCTATAAATTCATTGATGAAGACATCCACATTCAACTGGCAATCTGTATTAAATAGTTTTCTATGGTCTAATTCTATGGAAATATGTGGAGAAAAGAATAGGATTTTTGGCTAATATTTAGTGCCTCTTGTAATGAAGGGGAGACATAAAATTGCTATTTTGAAATTTTTCTTTGTCACCTTCTCATTCTCTGAAAACTATTCATGTGTCAATACCTTTCCATATAATTGTCTTAGACAAATTCCTATGGTTAACTTTTCCACACTGAAGAATTCCTTGTAAGTCTCTTTAAAAACACCAAAAAATCTGGTCCTTATACAGTTTAACTACCTGTTTATTTGAAAATTAATGAGATTTGCCAACAATTCGTCTCAAAACTTTATTCACAACTAACATTTCTTATTGTGTACATTGCTATGGGAATATGCAGTACAGATGTGGTTTCATACAAAGAACTGGGGTCGGGGGCGCTGTCTGGCCAGAAGAAAATTTTTAAGGTATCAGAGTAAAATTAAAGTACTATATATACTAATCTAGAAATCTAACAGAATTTATAACAGAAAACTGACAGCTTTCCCAAGCAGCACATACTTGCTCTCATCAGAAAGTCACACCTCAGTATAGCAAAATATAAACATTTCAGCTGAAGTCTAAGCATATGGGAAATGATCTGCAAACACTTGGCATGCGTGATATTTTTCAGAAAGCAGAAGAGATCATTGTATGTTTCTACAATAGGGCCTCCTAATACACACTGTCATATGTGCAGTAATAAAATGTTATTCCCTCTGCCTCAGCATGTTGTCTTGAGCTTTTTAATCTCATCTATGAGATATGTCCACTGCTGAATATTAAACAATTTTTCACATGGAAGGATGGATAATACATATTAAAATAAACTGGCTAATATGTGTGTATTACACCAAACTCTTGTAAAGGCTGGTGCAGTTAGGATCTGAGATCATCTACTTATGTGTTCAATGCACATAGGTTGTGAGGTTCCAAATCACTGTTCATTTCAGCCTATGAACCTTTCAGACGACCACAGATTTGTTACAATATTTTCAGATGCCTTATTTTTGTAATAAACACTATCAGGTCTCAGATCTTTCCTCACTTCAGTCTAATGAAAGTAGAAGGGTTGGTAGAATGTTTGTAAACTGAACTCTGTGAGCCGCTGTAACAGGGAAGCACTCACCTCTCATGAGCATCCCTCACACCCACCCCATGTGCCTGAGCCTATACTCTCTCAATTCCCATGGTTTCCACCTGTTTTTATAGGCATTCCTGGCCCCTGATTGGCTGCTTTATCAGCAGTCATTCTGGCCTCCTTGGAGGACTTCTCTATGGCCTTTTCTGCAGCAGGAGCACAGGGCCTTCAGCAGGGGGTCTCAGGGCTTGATCCACCCTGCTTCAGTCACATTATGATTTAACCTATGCTCTGTGCAACCACACAGAAGTCAATGAAGATAAATCAGAGAACTCAAAGGGACCTCCAGAGTTCATCAAGCCATGTATTTGTGAAAGGATTTTTTTAATCCGTTAGAGTACATCTACACTACACTCTAAAATCAATATAAGATACTCAATTTGTGCTAGGTAAATTGCGTATCTTATTTTGATTTTAGTTCAGAATAGGCTATTTCAAAATTTGGTGCATCTACATGGTGCTAAATTTCAAAAAAAAATGCTATTTTGAGTCATCCCTTATCCCTTGTGCAACAAGGTTTACAGGGATGGCAAAAAAGTGCATCTTATTTTGAAAATTATTTCGGAATAGCAAACGTGTTCCTTGGACGCGGGGTTGCTATTTTGGAGTACCTCTGGTATATTGTAGACGTACCCTTAGACAGAAAAAGCTTGGCCCAATGAAAACCGGTTACCTGTTACTGGAGTATATGACAACATGGCATTAGGTCACACAAGATTCACTGTGCTAGTGCTATGGTTATATTTTGTATAGTCATACAGTGTTCAATGACTATATACACGTCTTAAATAAGTTCACCAGTCTGATCATTGAAGAAACATTCTCTCTTGGGAAAAGGCTACTGTCAGATTGCATGCTAGGTTAGTCTCTTATGAAGTCACTCTTAACCATTTTCAATTATTTAACCATTTTCATTAACACATCGATTCATCTAAGATTTGCCCAGGCCTTTGGTGTAAATTGTCCCTGTGAATGCATGTAATAAAATATAGCAAATTAGTATCTATATCAGGGGCTATAGAAGAAAAATATATTCAATAGCTCTGGGCTATGCATCAGTATTCTAGGCAACTGTCTGTGGAATGGGTCTCCTTTAAAACTAAGGGATAGCAACAGTCACTTTTTAATTTTATTGTACTATAGAAATAGAGTCTGTTGCTGATCTCTCAAATGGTGTGTTCTTTTATTTATGCAAATGTTTGTTATATCCCAGCCAGAACATTCGTATTCCATTCTTTCCCCTCACAGTGCACACAGATACACAAAGACGTCTTGTTTTGGAAACTTACTGGGCTCCAGTCTACACTAGGGAGTTATTTCACAATATTCCACCTTATTACAAAATAATAAGTAAAGCATCCATACTACAAAGCACGTTATTTGAAAATAACGGGTTGGTTATTTCAAAATTTGTACTCCTGCTTTCCTGGGGGAAATAAGCTTATTTTGAAATAGTTATTTTGGGAGTTATTTCAAATTTAGTTATTTCAAAATAATTTCCTAGTGTAGACATGCCCTAATTTACTATATTTAAAGGTATTATTTCAGGCAGGAAGGAAGATTCTCTGTGCGTAAATTGTATGTTTCTATGGGTTTTTAAGAGATTCCAAGAAGTGGGTTCCATTAGCAAGTACAACATTGAAAATATACTTTGGTATCTATTTGTTATATTTTCTTGGGATGTCTAGAACTGTAATTCACCTTGTTATCCCTCTGCCTCAGCATAAAAGGGATCTTCTGCAGCTAAAATGAGTGACTGTTGCTTGCCACTCCAGTTTGTTAGCCAGTCCCACTCATTTCTTGGGCTCAGATAAACCTGTTTCTGCCTTGCAGGTCAACCCTTGATATAATTCAGTTCTCAAACTCTCCAAAGACGTCTGCTCTAGCATCCAGCCCTTGGTACCAGAGACTCACTCCAAAAAGAAAGCATACACACCAGCCTCTTGGCTCATCTCATGTTAACAAAAAAGTGATCCCTAAAATAAATTTACAATATAAAATACATTTATGAATAAAGAACAGAGATTCAAGTGATGAAAAACAGAGATAATGGAAACAAATAACAAATAGGTTCTTTCTCCTTTCTTCTTATAGGCCAGTAAACTTTTGAACTATGTTCTTTGGAATTGTATCCCCAGATAAAGTTCTTCTTCGCTGCTGTTTGTTCTCTAGAGAGCTGATGTTTTCTTACCCTCCTGACAACTTGCTTTTTCTGTTGACTGAAAATAAAAATGAAGTGCCCTTTGTGTTGGCTTCACAAGACTTGATTCACAAAAGGTACATGGGTGGACAGGTACAGAAATATTCTTCTGTCAGAGGAAGACTTCTTTATCAGTCCTGCCTGTTTACCTGGGTTTAAACATCTTTTTTAGTATACACATGCAACTTTTTAACTAACACCCACACCTATATTGTGCCACACCTATGGTGATATGTACAACATATGATTCCACCTGATATCTTACACTTTAATCTTTTTCATTCTTTATAGAAAAATACAACTACAATGTGTTAGGTGTAATGGATTTTTCAGGCTTGACAGGAGTTGTTGTTACATTGCAGTGAACCCTTAGACAGTGGGCACTGAGGGGTTTTTAGGGTCATGTTATTCTCCTGAATAAATGAATGGGCGGATTTGCATGATTAACTCCCATTATCATTAATGGATTAGAAACTACCTTCTGCTACAGTGGGATAACAGAGACCCCTATTATGCCAAAATACCTGTGAACTTCTAGTGGATATCCAGCATGCCAGCTTGTTAAATTATTTTTAATTGGTACAGCACGTCATTCAGTTATACTAACAACTAGGGTGTCTAATTTCCCTGAAGTCCTGCTGTTGATGCTCACCTTTCTCTTCAGCAAAGCACAAGGTCATTGACAGCAGCCTTCTGTATTCTGTTCATCATAAACAGCTGCAAATCAAGATAATTCCTCTGGGAAACTGCAATTAAATGTTACTGTTTGGATATGAACGCGTTAGTTTTGCATCCACAAAAAAACAAAACCCATCTCTGATTAGGAACTCTTTATTGCAGTTCCTATATTTCCTGATATCATGATGAGTACTGTGAGATCATAAAACAGTATTTATAATTTCACTGTCCAATGAGCAGGTACACATAATCTAATAAAAAACTCTTAAAATAGCTGAAGATTCAATTAAAAATCATCAGATCTTATAACATATCACATTTATACAGACACACCAACTAAACTGTGTCCACAATGATATTTCCTAATTCTGTATGATAGACAAATTTGAAATATCTGTGATAAATAAAAAGGCAGATGATTAGTTAGCTTCTGCTTAAAGTTGCTGCATATCAGTGCTATTTTTAATGTGGCTGTGTTCTGGTACAATAACTCCAACTTTTGTGAAGCCAGACAACCTAGTTTCAGGTCTTGTCTAAAAATTAAGCATTTTTTTGTTTGTTTTAACCTCAGGGTAACTGACATGCATGAGTTATACCAAGATAAAGACACAGTGAACACAGAATATTTTAGTTTTATCATGAGGTAAACTCAGTAAAGTCAGCCATATAGCCCCACATGTTATCTGACAAAGATATGGGTTTATTGATTAGCAAGTGGAAAATCTTCCGTATCTATATATTGTGTGTGCTGGGGAGGAAGATGCTAGGTACGTGTCATATTTTGCTTTGTCCACAAAATGAATCTTCCAGTGCATTGCAATCAACTTCACTTGTACCTGTGAAAAGATAATATAGCACAACACAAGGGCAATTGAACACGAGTAAGGTTCACACTAAGGCTATGTGTAGACAGTGTGGCTATTTCTGGATATTGGAAGTAACCTGAAATAGCAATTCCGTATCTTTAAATGTGCCTGTTATTTCAAAATATATTTCAAAATAACGGGCACGCTATTCCAGTGTCCCTGTAACCTTTGTTTCATGAGGGTTAAGGTATTTGTTGTATTAGAGCCTTATTTTGAAATTTGGCGCTGTGGATACGTCTACACAGCAACATTATTTTGAAATAACTAGAGTTATTTTGAAATAATGACAGTATTTTGACAAGCTGGAGGACTTCTTACTCTGATTCCTGTAACCGTCATTGTATGAGGAGTAAGGGAACTTGGAGGAAGAGTGTTCGATTTCTAAATAAGTGTAATGTAGACACTCCCAAATTTCAATTTCAAAATAAGCCACGCAATTGACACATCTCAATTTGCATAGCTTATTTGGAGTTAAGCCCCTGCTGTGTAGACACACCTTGCGTAGACAGCACCAAATTTTGAAATGTGCTGTTTGAAAATTACCTTGAAATAAGCCACAGAATTTGCATAGCACAAACTGTGTGGCTTATTTCAAGGCAAGGGTGCTATGTAGGTGCAACCTAAAAGAGCCGTAGCACAAAATAACTATTTTTTTAAAAAACTGACCCCTGTATATTTATAAGCAGGGGCTGAACTGCCGCTTGCTATCAGCTAGCTAAAGGGAGAGAGCTGCTCTGGGCGTGGGTGTGCCCACTCCAATTCTTTAAATCTGCAAGATTATTAACTGTTAACTGTTGATATGTAAATACAGCTCATGCCAGGAGGGGAAGGGAATCTCAGGTGTGGCTATGTAAATCCAACTCAGCCAGGGCTGATGGCGGATCAGTGTAGGGATGGAATGTGGTGTATTGTAAATAATTTGGGGCTGTTGTGGGGGGTCACAAATCATGCTACCCCTAAATGTGGAAACTGTAAAACATGACACCAGTGCTTGAAGGAGAGATACCATCATGGTAAGAGGTCTCCGAGGAACAAGCCTCCCCCCTTCCAGAGTTGAGTGGACTGAGCTGGGGGAAAGGGCTAAAGGGCTTGAGTCAGCCTGCTTCACACCTGCCAGGTGTGAGCTTTAAGACTGGCCCAACCTGCCCATTTTCCCCTTTGTTTTAAGGACGAATCTAAAGCAGACTCCATGAGGAGTCTTTTTGCTAGTCCAGTGGAAGCTGGAATCCTTTGCCAGTCTTGGTGGTGGCTAAAGAGCTGAAATCACTAAGAGCTGAAGTCACTGGTTTGGCTGGGAGCCAGACCCATTGCAGCCAGCGAAGCGGTGGGTGGCCGGTAGGAGCAACGGCAGGCGACCAGCGGCAGAGTGCAGATGGTAGGAGTGGTGGCAGGCGAGGAGCGGAGCGTCTGGTAGAGTGGAACGAGACAGCTGGTGGAGCGTGGCAGAGTGGCTCACGTTAAAGATTGCAGCAGAACCCTACGGAGTGGTGGGGCCATCGGCCTCGGACCACGTAAGGTGCCCCTATCTATCCCCCCGCCCCCATTTCCACCTAGGTTGGGAGGTAAAACCCTGCAGGTGAACTTTTGGACTCTGGGTGGCACTGACCGGGGACAGAGACTTTTTGGGTGTCAGACTTTGGGACTTCGGGTGATTCTTGGCTAGGGGGTGGGGCTTAGCTCATGTTTGGGCTATGAACTCTGTTTGTGGTATTTTCCCAAGTTAATGCCATATGACTTCTCTCTCTGTTTCATTAAATATTTCTTTCCTACACTCAGACTCCATGCTTATGAGTGGGGAAGCATTGCCTCTCAGAGGCGCCCAGGGGTGTGTGAATTTCCCAGGTTACTGGGAGGGGGCTTGAGCCAGTTCTGTGAGATGGACCCCTAGACATTGAACCCAGCCCGCTGGGCCTACCCGGCAGAAGGGTTACATATTACCTATTGATGTTTACAAATATTAATCTAAAAATAGAAATGACCTGGTATTTCCCTCTGAAGTCTCATGAACATTCTTCCAGTTTTGTACTCACAAACCCAGGCTCTTCCATTTGTATCCTCAAAGTCTTCACAGACTGAGAGCTTACACAAACTAATGAGTCACAAGTTTCATCAAGGCCCAGAGGACCTACAAGCTAAACCTACATTATCAAGAACCCTTCTGCATGGCTCCGGTTCCACTGTTGGAAATTCTGTAGCGACTTCTTTCATGTGAAAAAAGGGAGACTTTAATAATATATTCAATGAATAATGCACTCACTTGGTAATCCTAGTGTTACTTATCTTTCTATTGAATTTCCTACCTGGGGAGCCCTGGAAGAAAGTTTAGGTTATGGGATAAGCACATTTGTTGGAACTTTTGTTAAAATGATCTGAAATGGTAGAGTTGATATTTGTGACATTTAAACTGGCATTTTTAGGTCTCACACTTAACCTATTGAGATAGATGAAGCAGATGACATCTCAGAGCTTTTTATTCAGGCAGAGGAGTGCATTGGTTTACATTCAATTCACATTTTCAAGACTATCTTAACAGACCATGAGGACTAGAAATATATTTTTTAAAATATGAAAGATGCTATAGTTGCAATGGATAATATTTAACACTTTCACTGTCAGGACCTTGGTAACAGACTAGGAGTTAGATTAACTAGAGTCTACCCTTGGCTTTAACATTGACTTGTTCTAATACTGAGGGCCATTTACTTAAGCTCAATTTCCCCTTCTGCAAAATAAGAATAACATTGTTTACCTACTCTTTCAAGCACTTTGAAATCTATGGGAAAAGAAGCATTCTGTGATTGCTAAATACTATTAGTTATCCGAGAGCATCTGTTTCAGCCACAAATAACTAGCGTGGCTGAATGCTAAAAAGAAAATTGTTGCATGAGAAGAATGCTTTAGATTGTGGGTTTATGTTCATATTTAGCATATATTTCAGTACACGTTCACTTGAAAAAGCAATAAGTACAAGGTGATGCCACTGAGAAAATTCACGCCAATGACAAAAGATCAACATTTCGTGACTTAATTAAATGCAAGCACATTTATTTTTAAATTATTTTCAGCTTAATGGTGTAAAAGTCCTTGTCACCCTGCAGTGACAACTTCATAAACCAGACCAAAATTAGACCTATATTTCCCCAACAACAGATTGTTCCTATCTAGGGCCACATGATCAGTATTGTTGCTATCTTTTAACTTTAATTCAAAGTAGCCTTTCTGCAAGAATTTGTAAACAAGAGTCAACACAGGGTGCTAAAAAGTTCCTCTCTCACTTCATTAGCATGGCAATTTTCTATTCTATTTCCAAATAGGGCACATATTTATTAATTAGGCAAAAGTATTTGGTTTTGCTTTCTTTTTAAAAGCAAACAAATGTGGTGAAAAACTGCACAGTGCAGAAGATTCCCTGGATACTTTTAGCAATAGCTGTGTAATTAAACTAGACCATGGTCCTGCATGGCCAGATCCCTTCCTCTGCCCAAAGCCTCACAGGGGTTAAACTGGAAGGCGGGTGTGTGCATGCACAGACTAGCTGGGACCTATGTTGATTGCAAGGCTGTAGCCAAACATACAGTTAAATGATGTCTTTGTTCATAACTTGATATTTCCCATTCAATTGAATACCCTTGAAAGTTATGTTGAAACTCAACATGTTTCCCTTCCAGGGGAGGAATTAGTTGCCAAGGTGCTTGCAGAGAGGATTGTACTACCATGGCAAACCCATGCAATTACATACAATGTCTGCCCAATTATGCACTGTCATTGAATATTTGGCCTCCTAGTCCATCTGTCAATATTAATTCTGTCATTGTGCTCACTCTCTATATTCCCCTTGGGGTACAGAAGCTAAGATTAGAGTGGTATTCATTTCAAGTAGTTTTGAGGTATACATTCTGCACGTTTCTGAGGCAAACATGATATCCTCAGTCAGTTTTCTGGCTCTCTCCCACTCCACCCTGCCACAGCCTTCTCTAATACAGAGCAAACACAGAGACATGTAGTGTTCATACAGACAGGGTCATCAATGGTTCAAGATAAGGAGCTGTATGTCTCATAGTCTCCTCTCCCATTTCCTCCTTCCTTCATGTTCTGACCCACTTCAGACAATGACCATGCTTTTGCTTCCCTTCATTTGAGACTAGCGATGGCAGCACAGGACACTTAGGCTGTGTCTACACTACATGCCTCTGTCGGCAGAGGCATGTAGATTAGGGTTGTAGGCAAAGGTAAATGAAGCCGCGATTTAAATGATTGCGGCTTCATTTACATTTACATGGCTGCTGCACTGAGCCGACAAACAGCTGATCAGCTGTTTGTCGGCTCGCCGCTAATCTGGACGTTCCCCCTGTCGACATCTAAGCCCTTTGTCGGCAGCCCCGTTATTACTCATGGAATGAGGTTTATCGGGGCTGCCAACAAAGGGCTTTGATGTCGACAGGGGGAACGTCCAGACTAGCGGTGAGCCGACAAACAGCTGATCAGCTGTTTGTCGGCTCAGCGCGGCAGCCATGTAAATGTAAATGAAGCCGCGATCATTTAAATCGTGGCTTCATTTACCTTTGCTGAATAAACAAATCTACATGCCTCTGCCGACAGAGGCATGTAGTGTAGATGTACCTTTAGGGTGTGTCTACACTGCACTGTTATTTCGAGAGAACAATGTGAGACAGCCATTCCGTTATTTTGAAATAATTTTGACATACCAGACGGCTTATTCCAAAATCTATAAACCTCATACTGCAAGGAATAACACTTACTCCAAAATAGCTATTTTAAAATAAGGTGTGTGTGGATGCTCCACTGCTGCTATTTTGAAATAGCCCCTCACCAAGGTCATTCTAAGTTATTCCCCCCCAGTGCCTCCTGGGGCTCTAAATCGAGATAGCACACCTACATTAGGGAACCCTGCCTCGGACTACCCTGCTTCCTTGCAGCATAGATGTGCGATTTCAAAATAAGCTATTTCAGAATAACTATTCGGGAATAGTTTATTTCAAAATAGCTGTGCAGTGTAGACGTACCCTAAGGCTACGTCTATACTGGCATGATTTTCCGAAAGTGCTTTTAACGGAAAAGTTTCCGTTAAAAACATTTTCGGAAAAGCACGTCTAGATTGGCAGGATGCTTTTCCGCAAAAGCACTTTTCGTGATGGGGGCTTTTTTGCAGAAAACAGTACTGTGCTGTCTACACTGGCCCTTTTGCGCAAAAGTCTTTCGGAAAAAGACTTTTTCCCGAACGGGAGCAGCATAGTATTTTCGGAAAAGCACTGACGATCTTACATGAGATCGTCAGTGCTTTTCCGGAAATTCAAGTGGCCAGTGTAGACAGCTGGCAAGTTTTTCCGCAGAAGCAGATGATTTTGCGGAAAAACTTGCCAGTCTAGACACAGCCTAAGTGAATGCATGTGAAAGCACTCTTTCGATGTCTGGCCATGATGCAGGTTAAAGAAGGAAGTAGATGAATACTTCCGCTTTCATTCTGAGAATTAACTCTCACACTCACAAAGAAATCATGACTTCTGACGTTTGCCAAGAGATAAATAAGATAATTTCTTCTATAGGGTAAATAAGATGGTGGAGTTGTTCTGCAGGGAAGTGGATCCTGTAGATGCTGTCGTCAATTTCTGCAATGAATGCAAAGTTCAGGCCGGGATTGCATGGTGACACAACACAGCACAGACAGTGCAAGTCAGTCTCAGAACTGAGATTCAGTGTGAGCCAAGCCTGAAAACACAGCTCCTAAACTATAAGTACTGTGGAATTGTCAATGAAAAGGGGAGATATTTGTCAGCTACAATCTCTTAATGGTTGTGTAAAAGAACAATTATATTCTTTAGAGAGGACCCTCTCTCTTGATTTACATCACTTTTTTTGCAGGAATCTTACTGTAGGGTCATAAATCAAAGGGACTCAACTTATGATGGAGCCTAACTAGAAACAATTTTGAAAGTGATGGATCACACAACTGCTTAGCACCCACTGTTTGGTTCTGGGACTTACACATTTTCTTCTGCCATTTCTGACAGCAGCACAACATGAAGTCTCAGAAGTGAAGCTTGCTGTGAAAAACTGCTTTACGTTAAACCAAAGCCCTTTATTTCTGATTTGTACTCTTATGATGAGTTAAGGAGCTGAGTCATGTCACTGTTGCATGCAATTATATGAATACACATGCACGCGCACGTATGTGTTCAGAGACTATTCTACTTCCAAGATTTGGATTTGTGCTCTGCTGTTGATATTAAGAGATGATTTTATTCATTCTAACATGTCATTGCTAAAAATGGCATACATGTTCAATAATAAGTATCAGAGGGGTAGCCGTGTTAGTCTATAAGGTGCCACGGGACTTCTCGTTGTTCTTGCAGATTTAGACTAACAGATTTATTGAAGCATGAGCTTTCGTGGGCAAAGACCCACTTTGTCAGATGCATGACATGGTCTTTGCCCACGAAAGCTTATGCTCCAATAAATCTGTTAGGGTATGTCTCCACTGCAAAGTTAATTCGGAATAACAGCTGTTATTCCGAATTAACTTCCATAGGGTCTACACAAGCAAACCGATATTTCAAATTAAATTTGAAATAGTGGGGCGCTTAATTTGAGTTAGGTAAACCTCATTCTATGATGAGTAACGCCAAACTCGAATTAGCTAATTCGGAATAAACGCTATGTAGATGCTTAGTCCAAATTAGCTGGCCTCCAGCCTTCCCAGTTTCCCCTGGTGGCCACTCTGGGCCAAACCAGGAAAACTATTCTTCCTGCTCCCAGCCCCAGAGCCCTTAAAGGGGCAGACTCTGGCCACAGTGCTTGTGCCATCTCCAAGCCTGCCGGCCCAGAGCCAGCAGTCACTGCCCCGACCCAATGGCCCCAAAACATGATCCAGCAAGCCACTGGCAGCTAGCCCTCTACTGCACCCCAGGAGCAGTCTGCCAGCTCCCAGGAGCCTGCCAGAGCCCGGAGAAGGTGGACGCCTTCCTGGTCCAGGGCGGAGATCAGGGTGGACTGTACTCAGGTTTGGAGGGATGCCCCCAATGTCCATTATTTCCTCGCTAGACAGAGGAACACAGCCATCTATGGCAGGAAAGCTGCCAGCCTGGCCACCAAACCCAGGAGCAGGTTTGCATGAAAATCAAGTTGGTCCAGCAAGACCCCCAACCCTGAGCTTTGTTAGAAAAAAACCCTGCCCCCCCGTAAAAAGTTTGGCCACACCGCTCTTGCTATAGTGGGCTACAGTACTCCTCCGGAGAAACCAGCCGCACCCTTCCTGCATACCATTGCCTTTAGAAAAGGGAAGGTGTGAAAAGGGGAAAATAACCTTGGACTCTCCCACCCGTCACCTTGGCATGAGAACTGCGGGGTTTACCTGGTTGCATGAAACCTGCATAGTTTCGGCCCAGCCCCTGTGACATATATCCCCACTTGGTGACCTTTGGGCCATATATGGTAATATGCAAGCGCAGGAAAGCAATGTGAAAACTTGGGGATAAATACCCACTGCACAGTTCGCTCAAGGAGGTCTTCTCAACACACGCACCACCGTGCGTGTGCCTTCCCATATACTTCACAGCGCTGTCAGCCTGATCAACCGATCGGCCACCTCCCTCGATTCTTGGGTGGAACCAACGCTTTCGCAACCGAACCAATATCTTTGAAATGTTCCATGTTCTGTGTAAGTTGGTATGTATGATTTGATTTTCCTTAGTGTTATAGTTGTTTTGGTAGTACATAGAGTCAGGGGCAGATGACTGTTTTGCGGGGCCCCGGGCAGCATAACTCCACGGGACCCCCTCCTTTGCCACGGCGCATGCGCGGGGCTTTTTTAAGTGCAGGGCCTGAGGCGGCCACACCATTCGCCCTGCCCTATATCCGCCCCTGCATAGAGTTTGTAGTTATCACTGTTATTAATTAGTATAGCTTGATATCTTTAGAGCAGAGACTATTCCCCTTGCCGTTCCCATCCTTATTTTTCTGATACGTACAACAAGAAATCGTAGAATAAATATAATAAATATTGTAAATTCATTACTGACATGGTCAATTAAAAATCTTAGAATAAATACTATAAATTCATCACTTTCATAAATAATAGTTATAGAAATGTAGCCGTGTTAGTTTGGTGTAGCTGAAACAAAAAACAGGACTATGTAGCACTTTAAAGACTAACAAGATGGTTTATTAGGCGATGAGCTTTAGTGGGCCAGACCCACTTCCTCAGATCAAATAGTGGAAGAAAATTGTCACAGCCATATATACCAAAGGATACAATTAAAAAAAAGAGTAAACACTTATAACCAAGTGAGTTATAAGATCAAGAACACATATTCCTGCTCATCCAGAAATATAATTTATGCTATCATGTGCCAAAAGTGTCAGTCTGCTATGTACATTGGACAAACGTCTCAGACACTTCGCCAAAGAATCAATTCCCACAAAACAGATATTAGACAGGGTCACAAAGAAAAAACAATTTCTTGCCATTTCAACCAGAAAGGACATTGGCTCAATGACTTGATTACCTGCATCCTGCTTCAAAGACCTTTTAAGACCACACTTGAAAGAGAATCCTCTGAACTGACATTCATGCTTAAATTAGACATTTTACACCTAAGTTTAAACAAAGACATTAATTATCTTACCCATTACAAAGAAAGCTTCCCCAATTATCACCTCTAATATCATTAGCTCACAGACATTTGCCTCCTCCCCCATCTCCTTTCTGTTCTGAAATTTGATTTGTCCTTTTCATATGTGTTCACTTTTTTAAAAAAAATATGCCCAGATTATGTGTGTGAGTACTGGACAGAACAGTGGTGTTATCCACAGGTATTGAGAGAATAAATAGAGGGAAAGGTTTAGGGTGGAAGGTTAGGAGCAATGTTTTAGTCATGTTAGGTTTTTGCTGAGACCTAGATATCCACAAGAAGATCTCAGATGGACAGGCCATGATTTAGTTTGGACAGAAGTAGACTGGTCTGGAGTATAATGGGGATAAGAAGGTTCCTCCACTGGACATGCTAAAGGAATGACTAGAAAGATAGAAGGAGAAAACAAAATCAAATAAGACAAGACAGGACAAAATTTACAAAAGAGCCTGGTTGATACTTTGAAGGTGACAAGGAGGAAGATGGAGGACTGATTCTGAGTTTTGGCTAAGCCAAGGTCATTAGAGACTTTGGCAAAAGTGATTTGAGCTAGGCATGGGAGCCAAAATGCAGAGGGATTTTTCATGTGGGCTAGTATAGTTATGTTTACATATGCTGCAATCACACTTCCAACTGCACATATTTTGCTGCATTCACCATGCTATGCTTGGAAAAAGCAAGTTATGTTAAATTATCTTGGCCTAAAGTCAGAGATACACAAAGGTGCATTTTGCTGATATAAAATATTAGTATAGCTATACAGTCAAATGGATACAATGAAATGGATACAATGAAAACCTGCTTTTGATTATATCGATTATTCCAGCCTCCCTAAGCAAGACAAACTACTCTGCCAAAAATTAGAATTTTGTTGGTATAACCACATCACATGTACAGGACAAACCTAGGTCATCAGCAGGTGGGACTGAACCTGACACCTTAGAGGCTAAAGCCTCTAAGCCTCTACATCATGTGCTAAAAGCCAACTGGCTCTTACCTGAGGCTCTAGAGCAGACTTCACTTCCCCTTGTTAATGGTCTCAGTGCCTCTAAGTTACGTAGTGGCTGCGTCTAGACTGGCATGATTTTGCGGAAATACTTCTAACGGAAAAGTTTTTCCGCTAAAAGTATTTCCGCAAAAGAGCATCTAGATTGGCATGGATGCTTTTGCGCAAAAGCATCTGTGCTCAGTATAGACGCGCTTTTGCTCAAGAAAGCTCCGATGGCCATTTTAGCAATCAGGCTTTCTTGCGCAAAAATTTAAGGTGCATGTCTACACTGGTCCTCTTGCACCAAGAGGGCTTATCCCTGAGCAGGAGCGTCAAAGTATTTGCACAAGAAGCACTGAATTCTTACATTAGAACATCAGTGCTCTTGCGCAAATTCAAGCAGACAGTGCAGACAGCTGGCAAGTTTTTGCACAAAATCTTGCCAGTCTAGACACACCCTCTATGTTTGCAGCATTCTGTGGTGCATACTGGAACTAAAGTCAGTTTTACACTGATAGAAAAAAATTGATGCAAGATATTCAACTCCAGCTACGTGAATTGCATAGCTGAAGTCAACATACCTAACACTGATTTTCTGGGGCAGCCCCACAGCAAGAGGTCGACAGGCAGTTGAGGAGTACCAGCACCAACAGGAGCACCATCAGTGTTTGATTTATTGGGTCTTTACTAGACCTGGTAAATCAAACTCCGGAGGATCAATCACCAGAGAGTCGATCTTCCAGCAAGTTCAGACATTCATTCCATTGTAACCCTTCTCCAGGAAATTAATAGTTTCCTTCAAAACTAATGTTAAAGAAATGGCTATCAGTAGCATTTAAATACAAACTGGTCTATTCAAAAGGCTGCATAAGAGCTTGATATTGATTTTCCCCATTTTGATTCTAGAAAGTCATCCTTTTCTTTTATTTGTCTTTAAAAGAGACCCATAGAGATTAGATTGGAAATATAGGGCCTATAATTAGTGCAAGAGGATAACAACAATATAAAAGATGGTTACTCCCATCCCAATTTTTCATTCTTACCACATGCTTTCATTCTTAAATCTCTTTCCCTGATCAAAGCAGAGTTACAAAGTCCTTTTTGCCCTCTATGCCAGGATCCACATATAAAATATATCTTTGGAGAAAATTAACTTTGTAAACTGTTCACAAGACTTTATGAAAGAATTTAAAAGCAAATCTGGCAACATTTCTTTAATTTTTTCTTGACTATTAAGCAGATAATTAAAATTTTAGATTTTATTTTTTTATTTTATATTTAAAGTAACATAACTTACAGACAAATAATCAGTACTGAGAGAACTTTCCAGAGTCAGCAAAGTAGAGAGCCAATAAACTAGAGAAGAATATAAAAGAAAGTACACTCAAGAAGCATTGTTAAATTCAGAATAGACTCACTGTACAATAAAACTCCACATTTGAAAAATAAATTCTTATGTTTTCTTCAAGTTGTTCATTTCTCCTTCATGACTTAGGGTAATCATGACAGAGAAGTGGAGAGACTTCATATAAATGCAGCTGGACACAATGGAAAACATTCACACATTTCAAATCTTGCTGAGCGGAGGGAGATATTTCTGGTCCATTGGACGAATCTAGCTTCATTGCCATTCACATATTATCTACAAATAAACTGTAAACTATGTTAGTTTGTTTGAGGCTAAGCTATTTGATCAGTGATGTTTAGAAGGTAACTAGAAAGTGTGCAAAAACATAAATAATGCATTTTAGAAACATCTACAAACTAAAATTATTCGGTTAGTCATTTAAATATTTTCATTTTAAAAACCAAGGGTATGTCTACACTACCACCCTAGTTTGAACTAGGGTGGTAATGTAGGCATACCGCACTTGCAAATGAAGCCTGGGATTTGAATTTCCCGGGCTTCATTTGCATAAGCTGGCCGGCGCCATTTTTAAATGCCGGCTCGTTCGAACCCCATGCCGCGCACGGGCTAGATAATGCAGACTAGCTAGCTATTCCGCACTATCTGTATGCCTCGTGGAACGAGGTGTACAGATAGTGCAGAATGGCTTGCTAGTCCACACTATCTAGCCCGTGCTGCGTGTAGCCGCTCGGCACAGGGTTCTAACGAGCCGGCATTTAAAAATGGCGCTGGCCGGCTTATGCAAATGAAGCCCGGGAAATTCAAATCCCAGGCTTCATTTGCAAGTGCGGTATGCCTATATTACCACCCTAGTTCGAACTAGGGTGGTAGTGTAGACATACCCCAATAGATTTAATTCTGTCAGGAGTAGGAACTAGCATTCAACCCCATGTGATTCCTGCCTTTCTAAAGACATCAAGTTCCCATTTCTAATCATTGTCACTAAATGCTAGACTAAATATTTACCATACTGTCTATCTGCCTATGTGTTTTGGGAAGAAATATCACATTTGGGGAAAAAGAAAAACCATGTGTTTGGCGGGGTTATTGTTTTGTTTTTAGAAAATGGCAGCTTTTTTAAACTTCTGAGAGGTTTGGGATGCTGCAAAAAGATCCTGAGAAGATGGACTATTGAGCAGAGTGTAAGGGGAGTAGCCAAAGGTGCATGATAAATGCATTTTATTATGCAACTTTGAAATGTATGACCTAGATGTCACCACCACCATGTACAGTACATGGTATCAATATATATGTAATATTCAAGTCTGGGATGGATGTTTGGGTCTTTTATTTGCAGTGGATGGAATATTGATCCAAACACTTAAAAAACCTTCAGTCTATCTCATCTCCCTTATAGAAAACTAAGGAAATGACCATGGAAAGAAATGCTGAGAGAATCTGTATGCTCATCCATTCCATATTAAATTCTGTTTGATACTCTAGTTTCAACTGCTTACCTTGACAACTAAGCCTGTTCTCCAATAAACATTTGATTGAGAATCTAATAATAATACAAGGCATTAATACCTAGCTAGTAATTTACACAATGGAACAATAATTAATTAAAATATAATCTCTCCATTTACAACGTAGACCTTTATAAGCACGCCTAATTCTGTCTGCATACTTAGCCTTCTCCTTCATGGTGTCACTCACTGGTACTCTTAGTTCCCTTCCTTCATTTGTTTCCTGTAGTTCTACTCCATTACGTATCATTCTGAGATATTAAATTCCATTTGTCACTGTTGTGCTCCTTTCCCCAATCTATGTAGATCCTCTATAATATTTCCTCTGGCTTTCTGGTCTTAGTTATTGAATGTCAAAACTCAGAAAGGACAAATATTAGTTTCAAATCACATGTATATACATTAAATACAGCTGGTTCCAACACACAGTCTTGTATTCCTGCAATGATTGCATCCTTTCATATTGATAAATGTATCAGTTATATTCCTTCAGTCCAGATTTTTCACAGGCATGACTCCCATCTAGCATAACTCAGTATTCAGGTTTTTTATTAGTATAATGTTTTCTCCCTTGTACACTTTTCTTCAAATATTTACTCTTTCAGAAAGTCATCTCCAAGATCTTTCACCTTTCTCTTGCTATTTAATTTGCCCTTTACTAAACTTGTAAAGAAATCTACTGCTAATGAAATTCGTGTGTAGAGCTATTTTTTTCAAAAACATCTCCCCAGGCATGTTTGTGCTGATAGACTGAGGACTAGTCTCGTATGACAATAATAAATTTGCACTATAGTGCTTCAATGGTCTATCCTTTGTAGAACACCTCTCTAGGGCTCACTTAAAAGCCATCACATATGTTTTCTGAATCCCCATTGTGTGCAGAATGATATGCAGTGGCTCTGATAGGCCTTAACAGATTACTGAATGAATAGTTCATGTCGTGCAGATGTAAATGTAAAGTGTGAAAGTTCTATGTATAAGACTGAAACACCTAAAACATGCTACTGAATTGTTATTACTTTATTAGTACATTTAATTGACATTTTGAATTACTTTGGGCTGAGAAAGAATAAGAATAAGAATAAAAAAAATCTATCATGATGTAATAAGGTAATTTATTTTTCAATGACTAATCAAAATGAGGTCTACAGATTCACCTTAAACCTGAACTGCATACATCAATAGTCACACCAATGCTGAATGGCTCTCCTCTTGGAAATATAGCTATGGAGGATCAGTCTTTTGGAATATACTGCAACTCCAAGTACTAGCAATAACAGTTTCCAGATGAAGCGGTTTTCAAATATCTAAAAGGGTGTCACAAGGAGGAAGGAGAAAATTTGTTCCTCTTGGTTACTGAGGACAGGACAAGGAGTAATGGGCTTAATGTGCAGCAAGGGAGGTTTAGATTGGACATTAGGAAAAAATTCCTAACTGTCAGGGTGGTCAAATATTGGAATAAATTGCCAAGGGAGGTGGTGGAATCTCCCTCTCTGGAGATATTTAAGAACAGGTTAGATAGACCTCTGTCAGGGATGGTTTAGACGGAGCTTGGTCCTGCCTTGAGGGCGGGGGGCTGGACTCGACCACCTCTCGAGGTCCCTTCCAGTCCTATGATTCTATGACTTTGACATGGAACATTAATTAATATCAAGTGATCAAGAGATTTGGCCACTAAAAATAAATTGGTGTTAAATAGAATATCTAAGTGATGCTTTGATGGTTTTCAGCTGCTTTTCATCAATTTACTTGCAAAGCATTGCAGTCAGAAATGAGTTTTCAAAACAGGCAGACCCTTTGTCATTGTAGAGCACTTTTTGGGGTACCTCCAGCCCTCCCTTCCCTGAAAAACATATGTGTCTAGAAACTGATCTTCTGCCGAGGGATGTGCTCCAGATTCTGGGGCTATTGCCAGGATGGCTCAAGAGCAATGTTTCAACAGTTCAGGGTTACTATTATATGAGGGTATGTCTACACTGGCACCCTAGTTTGAACTAGGGTGGCTAATGTAGGCATTCAAACTTGCAAATGAAGCCCGGGATTTAAATATCCTGGGCTTCATTTGCATGTTCCCGGGCGGGCACCATTTTTAAATGCCCGTAGTTCGAACTACCTGCCCGCAGCTACACGCGGCACGGACTAGGTTGTTCGAATTAAAGCTCCTAATTCGAACTACTGTTAAATCTCCTTGCAGGAGGAATAACAGTAGTTTGAATTAGGGAGCTTTAATTCAACTACCTAGTCCGTGCCGTGTGTAGCTGCGGGCAGGTAGTTTGAACTACGGGCATTTAAAAATGGCACCCGCCCGGGAACATGCAAATGAAGCCCGGGATATTTAAATCCCGGGTTTCATTTGCAAGTTCGAATGCCTACATTAGCCACCCTAGTTCGAACTACAGTGGCAGTGTAGGCATACCCTAAGATATTCCCAGCCATTCTTACCATGCTGTCTCAGGAGTGGTGGCTACCCTAACAGAGAAAAGGATTGGGGACCAGATTTTCAGATCATTTCCCAAATAGTCTGGCCAAGTTTGACAATGCACGACACATCACTTAACAAAATATGGTCTTTTTCTTTTTCTGTTCATTACATTTAAAACATGTATTGCATGATTGCACACCTGAGTATACAGAAAATTGGTGAGGGGCTATTCCCTGAATTGAATGGCTTCATTATCTTTCAGAACGTAATCGTTTTGTGCCAGTGTAAAATGCAAATTACCAGTTGGAGTTTTTCCTTAGAAGAGACAAAAACTGCAGATATTTTCAGAAACCTATTTTTTAAATGAGTGATTGAAAATTTCCTGTGTCCAGAACAGCTTCGGACCTGGGGTGCACATACACATTTAACCTGTCATGAGGGTAGAATATAAAAAGAATGCAGTTCTATAAATTACTGTGTAATCTTCTCTGGGACCCACTTTTATTTTCAGCTTTGCAGCTCTTCTATTAGCTGAAAGTGAAGTAGAGGAGTAAGGTGTTGTTTCTGCTACTCTGTTATCTCTACTGCTGCCAACAAATGTCCATACGATTGGGGTATTTCCCACCAAAACAACACACATTGAAGTAGAGGATAGTGTCAGCTTTTATTGTCATCTAAGTAATGAGAAGTTTGCATACTTTGTTGCCTCCGAAGGCCGTGCTCTTCTATACACCAGGGAGCCTGGGAGAAATTCATCTTTCCACAATCTCACTATGTTCCATAGTGATAGAAATGTAGCCGTGTTAGTCTGGTGTAGCTGAAACAAAATATAGGACTATGTAGCACTTTAAAGACTAACAAGATGGTTTATTAGATGATGAGCTTTCGTGGGCCAGACCCACTTCCTCAGATCAAATAGTGGAAGAAAATAGTATTTTCTTCCACTATTTGATCTGAGGAAGTGGGTCTGGCCCACGAAAGCTCATCATCTAATAAACCATCTTGTTAGTCTTTAAAGTGCTACATAGTCCTGTATTTTGTTTCACTACGTTCCACTCTCCTTTCCCCTTTTCTTTCAGGAACAGATTTTCACTTTCCATCCCATCCCCCTTTGGCTGAGGCTCTGTGTGTTCCCCATTCTCTCTCCATCTCATAGCATGCTTAGCCAAAAAGTATAGAATAACACAATGCACCTGGTCATTGTCTATCTATTCTCGTCTATTGCACAACTGGTACAACAGAAAGGGCCAGCTCCTGATCTCATTTGCATTGGTTCCACATTGATGAAACTCCATCTATACAGATAAAATCCTAATTCACCTCAATTGAATTAAGAAGAGAATTTGGCCCAGAGAAAGACTATTAGAAAGAATTCAGGAATTTTCAGATGTGTTTATTCAGTGAAGTGCTGAAATTACTGAAGGGAACAATAATAAGTGACTACTTAGCGAAAAGAATCTATTAGTATAAGATGGATAGAAATGTACTTAAGACATTTCATGATGAATGAGATGTCTTTTATGGCAGATATTTACCAACAAATGGTGGTCTCTTCTGTTATTGTAGTGATAAAACGAGATTTGAATTTGGAAGTTTGCTGGAAGATTCTTACAGAAAATATAATGATGTGGTTTGGAAAACATGAGAAATAGCAGCAGTGTCACACTATGAATTCACTAGAAATTACTGAGAACATTTAATCAGTATTTTCATGAAGTAACAATATTCTACTCAGCCTGCACAGAATTTTTAAAAAGTCATCTTTCTAGAACATCTGTTTTGGTTATACCAACAATATAATGCACTATTTCTGAAATGATTGCCTTTGTGTCAGCTAAAGTATGCTCAAAATTAGTATGAATGCAAAATTTTCTTTATTTTAATCTCAACCCTGCTCACAGCCCTAATAGCTCTAACTAAATCTATGAGCCCAAACTGCAACTTTTTGCTCTAGGCTTTAAGGAAGCCGAATGCATTGACTGACTCCAGAATTAATGAGTTATATGACAAAGAAGATATTTGCTGGCTCTCAGTTACCAAAATTGCTTATAGAAAAAATATAGTGCATGTTAGCATTCTTTTCTTTCTTCACTGCTTCTTTATGCAGGGTGGTCTAGGAAATGTCATTAAAAATGTGTCTTTTATCAGATTCCAGAGTATAAAAGAGACTAAGGCAACAGTAATAGTCACAGTGACACCTCACAGCAGTAGTAGAAACACTGCTATTAGCAACAAAAAGGTGAGTTAGAGAAAACATTGAGTTGTTATGAGTGCAATTGAGTATATATCTTGCTTGAGACATTTTTTTTATTTGCCTCCCATATCAGCCCAGAGGCAAGCAATAGTGTCTAGGACTCTAGACAAATATGATTAGCATCTATTTTGGGGGAGAATTTTGCCATGATGGAAAAACCCAAATGAGTCAGTGAAGAATCGTTCCTATATTGGAAACTGAATTATTGGGTCAGATTTGCCATTTCTGTGCAACTTCAAATAGGCAGAATCTCACCCCCACTGTACCTTGTCCTTGTTTTCACTGATGGGGAGACTGAGATATAGAGAAGTTAACAGACCTACTCATGGTCACTCCGAAAGGCTGAAATGAAGTTGGGAATAGAAAATAAATATACTACTCTGTACTAAATATATAAGAACATAAGCATATCCATATTGGGCCAAATGAATGACCCATCTAGCTATGTATCCTGTGTTCCGACAGTGGCCAGTGTCAGATGCTTCAAGAGGGAATGAACAGATCAGAGTAATTTATTGGGAGATCCATCCTCTATTTTTCAATACCAGCTTCTGGCAGGCAGGGTTTAGAGATTTAGTTGAATTCCTCACCATTTTGGCTAATTGGGGGAGCTATCATGTATGATCTTATCCAGTTGGGTTTTTTTTAACCCAGTTAAACATCCCCTGGCCATGAGTTTCACAGGCTGACTTTGCATTGTGTGACAAAGTACTTCCTTTTTTCAACTTGTGGACTATTAATTTAATTGGGTAATCCCAATGAAATCCCGAGTGTTTCTGTTATGTGAAGAGGAACATAACATTTCCTTATTCATTTTTGCCACAACATTCTTGATTTTTCAGACCTCTACCATCACTTTTACCTTAGATGTGTCTTTTCCAAATTGAACAGTACCAATCTTTTTAATCTTTCCTCCCATGGAAGTTGCTCCATACCCCTAATCTTTTTTGCTGCTCTTGGTTGACCTTTCCCCATTCTAATATACCTTTGATAAGATGAGGTAACCAGAAGTGCATGCAATAGTCAGTGTATGGATATACCATGGATTTATAGAGTGGCATTGTTATATTTTCTGGTTTAGTATTAATTCCTTCCTAATGGCTCTTAGCATTCTGTTAGCTTTTTTCCTCACTGCCTCTGCACACTGAACAGACGTTTTCAGACAACTATCCACAGTGAGTCCAAGGTCTCTTTCTTAAGTAGTGTGGCAAGGTTAGTCCCAGTCCTGCGTCCCAGACCCCTATTCTGCCCACTACCCCACAGTTTAGGGCCTGCGAGTACAAGTCTCACTGGCCTTTTTTGGTGTATGGCCTTCTGTCCTTCAGCAAAACAATGGAGTGTTGGAGTTGATGCCCTGGGCAAGATGGGGCTGAGTAAATAGTCCTCCTTTGGCCACTTTGAGGGAAGAGAGCCTCCAAACACTCCCTGTCGGAGCCCCTTACCTCCCCTGCAGCCGGTAGCAGTGCTGATGTTGTTTTGCTCAGCTCCTCTGAATCTCCTTATCGGGTGTTTGTTCCTCTCCATCTCTCCTCTCCAAACTCCTTCTTCACTCTCTCCTACCCTCCCTCACAGGGAAGGTTTTTAAAGAGGACCCGCATCAGCCTGAATCAGCTCACCTGGCTCTTAATTGATTTATACCAGCCCTGTTTCAATTGCCCCTGATTAGCCTCATCATTTTTGTGTAATTCCCCTTTTTGAAATGAAATGCCAGGGTGCTGGACTGCTGAGGTGTTCTTCACACGAATGTTGAATGTTATTATATTATGGTCACTATTCCCAAGCGGTCCTGTAACGATTATCTCCTGGACCTGATCCTGTGCTCCACTCAGGACTAAATTGAGAATTGCCTCTTCCCTTGTGGGTTCCTGCACCAGCTGCTCCAAGAAGCAGTCATTTAAGCCATTGAGAAATTTTCTCTCTGCTTCTCTTCCTGAGGTGACATGTACCTACTCAATATGGGGATAGTTAAAATCCCCCATTATTATAGAGTTCTTTATTTTGGTAGCCTCTCTAATCTCCCTCAGCATTTCAACGTAAGTATAGCTGTTCTGGTCAGGTGGTCGGTAATATATCCCTACTGCTAATTTCTTATTAGTGGAGCATGTAATTACTATCCATAGCGATTCTATGGAACATATTGATTCATTTAATATTTTTATTTCATTTGATTCTAAATTATCTTTCACATATAGTGCCACTCCGCCACCCACCCGGCCTGCTCTATCCTTTCGATATATTTTATATCCCAGTATGATTGTGTCCCACAGATTTTCCTCATTCCACCCGGTTTCAGTGATGCCTATTATGTCAATCTCCTCTTTTAATACGAGGTACTCTAGTTCACCCATCTTATTAGTCAGACTCCTAGCATTTGTGTAGAAGCTTTTAAAAAATTTGCCACTGCTTATTTGTCTGCTCTTCCCTGATGCACTGGATTCCTTTATATGTGGTTGTTTGTCTGCTCTGGCCCATGGTTTGTCCTCTCCCCTCCTCTCTTTCTGACTACAGCTTAGAGAATCTCTATGAACAGATTCTCCTCTAAGAGAAGTCTCCCTCTGATTTACAACTTGAGACCATTGCTCCTTGTTCTGCCATCTGTCACTACTGAGAACAGCCTTTCTCCATCCTCTTTGGAACCTCCTTTCAGGAAGTTGAAGGCTGCTATCAAATCCCCCCTCACTCTTCGCTTCTGCAGACTAAACAGACCCAACTTCTCCTCGTAAGTTATATGCTCCAACACCCTAATCATTTTGGTTGCCCTCCGCTGGACCCTCTCCAATGTGTCCCCATCCTTTTCGTAGTGGGGGGCCCAGAAATGGACACAATACTTCAGATGTGGCCTCACCAAAGCCGAATGAAGGGGAATAATGACATCTCTGGATCTGCTGGCAATGCTCCTCTTAATGCAACCTAATATGCCACTAGCCTTCTTGGCTACAAGGGCATACTGTTCACTCATATCCAGCTTCTCATCCACTGTAACCCCCAGGTCCTTTTCTGCAGAACTACTACTTAACTGGTTGTTCCTCAGCTTGTAACTATGCTTGGGATTCTTCTGTCCCTCTTTCCCCTTGTATGAAGAAACACAACCCCTGTGGGTCTTGTCTGGGAGTATTAAAGTGGTGGCATGCTCCTCTCTCCCATAGTTCCGTTGACACCTCTCCCATGGTGTTCCAAGGGATTCCACCTCTCTAGATGAAAGGGGTGGAAGCAGACAACTGATGATACAGCTAAGCTTCACTGGCTTCTTCTCCAGATCTACACCAAAACCCATTTAGAGAATATCAAAATTGTCTACTACAGATAACAATTCCAGTAACTTTGTCCCCATGGTTTGGAATGTTTCATGATACCTCATAGATCATGGGGGATCTGCAAGCATCCTGAAACTTTAAGGTTATTATTGGATAATAGTACATTATTTGTACTTTATTTGAGCTGTCTTTTCTTACAATAATTATCAGAAAAATAATTTCTGGAGAGTATTTTAGCTAGGAGTGTGAAAACACTCCTACATCAAGGTGGAAAGATTGACTGCTAAAATAAACAGTTTTAGAGTATATTCTGTCTCCTTATAATTCTTTCCTTAATTTCATATTGGATATTGTATAATTTTTCACTTTTTGTCCTAAATGTTGGGCAGGGTTTCTATACATTATTTAATAGTTGTAATCTACTCTTGTGGCTTTTGTATTTGAGTGAAAAATACGTTATTAATTGCTCACATTGTTTTTTAAAAAATTAAAATATTATGAGATTCATCCACTGAATGATTTTAATTATGATTTGTGGAATCAAATTATTTGTAATTCATGAACATACTTACCATCACTATGTATTTATAGAATGATTTATTAATGCTGAAAGTCTCACTCAATTTTAGCACAAGTAGTTCTATGGCCAAATAGTTATTTGCGAGCATGAAAGTTTTTTTTGTTTTCTTGGGTTTTTTTTGCCATTTGTTATTCTCTCATTTAAAGGTTTGCCATCTAACCAAAGAGAAGAAACCAAGTAACATGACTTAGGTGACCAGTGACTGAAAACATATAACTAATATTGAATGGTTAAAAAGAATAGTTCCAAATAACTTGATTTGAAAATTACTCATCTAGACTGTTCAGCTGATACTATAGATAGTAAGGATCAGTTCACAAATTATTTGTTTACTAATATAGAGGTTAAAATCATAATGAAATATTTTAAATGAATAACTCAATGCTGTAGTCACTCGACATTATAGTTATTGCTGCAAAGATAAAATGTTTAACTTCAAGAAGTTAATCATAGTGAGTACTATAAGAAAACCCCTATCCCCCGAAAAGAAAGTGTTTGGTATCCAATGGAAGAATTGGCAAGTTAATATAGAGAATTTTGGAAAAAATAAGAAATTAATATAAGTCCTTAGCTAGTGTAAACCACCCTGGCTTCGTTGACTTTATTGAGGTTATACCAACTTACACCTGCTGAGGATATGGCCTTAAATCTCTCACAAACAAATGATCCCTTTGATTACATTTTGCTGCTATTAGGTAAAAGCATTGTTCCATTGAAACACAATCACCCCTTATTGTTCTAGCTGTGTATTCCCTTTAAAGTAAGCAATCATCAAATCGTTTTGAATGGTCCTTGACTATGTAAGCCATTAAAAAGGCACTTACTAAATCTTTGATGTTTAATAAGGCTTGAAGAGATACAAAAGATATAAATAAATCTGAAGACTGCATTAAAACTGCTCCAGAGTTTTCAAACCTTTTAGAGTGCAATAAGACTCCACAAAGGTAAATTAAGCTCAACAATCTTTGTGAATATATACTTCGGTCATATCTGGAGTAGGACTTCCACTGAGGCTTGGACTTTCACAGAATGGTGGATATGCTCTATGGATGCTTGTGAATAATTGCAGAAGTAATAATGATGCTGAAAATAGAATTTCAGTGAATTCCTTAGCAGTGTTATAAATCAATCTTTCTGAGCATGCATTACTACTCATTAGCAATATCTGGCACTCATTAGGATAGCAATCAGATCTATGTGGAACAGCATAAAATAAAGAAAACAGTGAAACCTTGTCACTGACAAATGAGAAAAATCTCCAAGTTCAGGAGCCACTAAGAAGAAATAAATCACTCATTTGTAGTTTGGGTCATCTTATTAAACTGCTACCTGGAATTCCCACTTGAGAATGGCCCCCCTTGTTGACACACATAGTAGGCACTGTTGACACACAGGCTGTGTCTAGACTGGCCAGTTTTTCCGGAAAAACTTGCCAGCTGTCTACACTGGCCGCTTGAATTTCCGCAAAAGCACTGACTTCCTACTGTAAGAAATCAGTGCTTCTTGCGGAAATACTATTCTGCTCCCGTTCAGGCAAAAGTCCCGTTTGAGCAAAGCTTTTGTGCAAAAGGGCCAGGGTAGACAGCTCAGATTTGTTTTCTGCAAAAAAGCCCCGATCGCGAAAATGGCAATCGGGGCTTTTTTGCGGAAAAGCACGTCTAGATTGGCACGGACGCTTTTCCACAAAAAGTACTTTTCCGTTAAAAGCATTTCCATAAAATCATGTCAATCTAGACGCAGCCACATAGTAAGATATAGGCTCTTCCCCAGAGATTTGAAATCTAAATACAGAAAGGATGGGGAAAGAAGGAATAACTCAGGAATTCTGAAGACGAGTCAGGAATTGACTCAACATATCTTGGTTTCCAGTCATGGAGCCTTAACCTGTGTATCCTCCTGATTGACAGATTCTCCACAATGGCCAGTCTCTGCCTTTAAGCCACCAATTGTCCTGATGTTGCTGTAGCTAAAGGCTCATTTTCTTAGAAAAACAGAGGGGAAAAGACATCAAAAATACATTCTAGTATATAACCCAAGATTTCAAATAAAATTCCATAAATATCTGCAAGGCAGAGAGAAAGGAAAGCAGCAGAGAGAAAGCCTCTATAGGACTTATAAGGAATATATTTTTAATGGGGGTCAGAAAGACTGAGAAGCAGAACACACACTTTCATGAAATATCACGGGGGCATCCTTACCATTCTCCTGTCAGAAGTTGGCTTCAGAAGTTTATTTATGCTTTTAAGCTTCTTTCCAGGATAAAACATTCAGCAAAGTTTGCTTCAGCTGTTTTTTATCTGTTATGTGCATCTCACAAAAGACTAACTAAAACCTTACCACTATAATAATAAAATACATCTATAATTCCAAAGACCTCCATAGTATTTACATTCAGGAATTACCTCACCCACCACTGAAAGAAACCATGGGAAATTAATGACACTGTATCAAATTGAAACAGCAGGGAGTTTAGGCAGGTAATCTGTAATTACCTACACTGGAATTTAGCCCATAAACTGAGTCTAATAACCTCTAATTTCACAAGTTTCTCTGGGATTGTTATTGACTGTAAGATGTGTGGTTTTTAACCTCTTCCAAACTATGTCACCTTTAATAGATCAATGACTCAATAATGATTTTTGTTTTCCAATTTAAATAATGACTTGGCTTGACTTTTCTTAATGTGTGATCTGTGACAGGATGACAGCCACCGATAAAGTGGTATGGCTGCAAGTTTATAGCTTTTCCCCTCTTCATTTGTGAAGCTCTGTATGACCAGTGTTCTCACAAGAGTAAACCAATGGGAAAAGCTATTCTGTATATACCAGTTCAGTCATTGCACAGACTTGCAGGAAAGAGTTTGCCTACAGGAGACAACTGTGTAAGCTCTACATGCCCTGCAAACTATAAAAATGTATTTTCCATTAGCTATCTTACAAACAATTGTGAGATTTTAAGATGTGCAGTATTCTGGAATTCAGCTGGGCTTTGGAGGACCTGCTAATTCCCATGAAATCTCCTGCCCTCTCTTTCAGAACCCAACTAATTAGTTATCAAATATTCAAGCTAAATTTCAAGCTCAGTCTCTTGTATTGCATCAGTCATTGAAAACGGTCTATTGACCTTTTTGTCTCTCTCTAAGTAGGAGTTTGCCCCTTCACTACCTTCTCAAATACATTGTTTTAGTTCAGCGTTAAAAAAACCAAGTGTTGGGGATTTTTCTCTATTCCTTAAGGGATATGATACAACACAATATACATTTTTGTCATAACATTTTCTAATAATCAGCCTCAAATGACCTCTTGTTCGTTTTTATTCCTTGATTCCTAGTCTTAGCTTTGTGGGACACTCTAAACAATTCTGGTCCCAATTTTTTATTTCCACTCTTCAAATGTTGATTGATAATCATCATATTCCCTTATTTGCTTAGTTTGGCAGTGGGAAATAATGTCTTTACTTCAAAATCTCTACTTCCCCACTTTTCATTAATTTCTGTTGCTGTCCCCTGAATGTACTTCAATTTGTCAACATTCTTTTGGGTCTGAGGAGTGCAGGGTTAGGGTACCCACCAGAGTTATCAGGTTGATGCTTCTGGCTTCCTGACTCTGATATCTAGTCCTTGTCTCAATGCCACTTGTCCTGAGTAGCTCTAAGTTACATCATTGGTGTGTGGCCTTTCAGTGTAGTGGAGGATTGGTAGAATGTAGCCATGCCCTCTTCTTGATCCCTTCGTAGTCACCAATGTGTCCTGCATCTCTGAAAATTTATGCTAGACACTTCTGGCCACTTGTACAGAAGAATGTATAGGATCCGCGTGTTTTTACCATGTAAAATTGATAGACTACCTTATCCCACACATGTTCATAGCTTAGCCCAGCTAAAATAAAACATGGTTACTTCTTGAGTATTGTGAATTCCTGTGAACTAGGAAACACAAGCAATTCAGAGTGAGGAGAGCAATCTAGGGGGCCGTAAAGCAACCTGTCCAGCTAATCTGATCTAGCCAGCTCATACTTGGCCTGTGACCAAGGGAATTAGGAAAGAGTAGCGTATGTGTGAAATCCCCTGCACTAAACACAAAGGAAGAAGAAAGACTGACTATCCAAATCCACAGTTAAATGGAGCTTGTTTAGCAAAAGACACCCCTTTGCCCTGCTCAAGCATAATACATGGGGAAGATCCTGTGAATTTATAATTATTTCAAAATAATGATTATCTAAGAATGGAAGAGAAAATAATTAAAGCTCCTTTTGGAAAATCATAATAATTTTAATTAAATGTACTCTTGCTCTCAGTCCCTGGCTCTTTACAATCCAGTTTCTCTCCCTTTATAACAATAATACATAGACTTTTCATCAAATTAACATCAGCACACTACAGCACTTCAGTGGGTTCTTATTTTTAAACACGAGACATCCAACTGAGGTTAATGGATTATTCAAACACGAAGGATTGTACACATATTTAAGTGTTTTGCTGGATCAGGGCCATAATGATTTAAGATTAATCCAAAGGAACCCAGCGGTGTTCTAGAAGTCCAAAATGAACATCGCGGACATTCATTCTTCTAAAATGAAGGAATCCCTCAGATTAGAATACATCAGCCAATCTGCACCAGTCACAGTGGTGAGCAAATGTGAGTGATGTTTACTTTCCTTGATTTTATGTAGACATTTGAATTTGGCTGGCATGCACGGTTTAAGCATCACTACTCATGAAATAGATCTTTTAATGCCCATGAGAAGACTTAATAGTCACTTAGGGGGTATGTCTACACAGCAAAGTTATTTTGAAATAACTTTAGCAGAGTCTACACAGCCAAACCGCTATTTCGAAATTAATTCGAAATAGGGGAGCACTTATTTTGAATTTGGTAAACCTCATTCCAAGAGGAATAATGCCAAATTCGAAATAGCTAAATGGAAATAAGTGCTGTGTAGACACTTATTTTGAAATAGAGGGCCTCCAGCCCTTCCCAGGGTGCCCTGGTGGCCACTCTGGGCCAAACCCAGAAAACTCTTCTGCTCCTCCCTCAGCCCCAGAGCCCTTAAAGGGGTAGATTCTGGCCACAGTGCCTGTGCGAGCTGCAAGCCTGCCAGTACAGAGCCATCAGTCACTGCCCCTGGCCCAGCATGAGCCAGCAGCCTACTGGCACCCAGCCCTCCACCACTCCCCGAGATCAGGCTGGCAGCTCCCAGGAGCCTGCCAGGGGCTGCAAAAGGTGGGCACCTGCCTGGTCCAGTGCAGAGATTGTGGACCTGATTGAGGTTTGGGGGGAGGCCTCCAATGTCCATGATCTCTGCACTAGACGCAGGAATGCGGCCATCTATAGGCAGATGACTGACAGCCAGGCCACCAAAGGCCACAACCAGGAGCAGGTGCACATGAAGATGAAGGCGTTGCGGCAGGCCTACGTTAGGGCTACAGGGCAGCTCCCAACCAGGGGCTGACCCAGACCTCTGCCCTTATTATGATGTCCTGGACTGCATCCTGGGGGTTCAGATGATCCATGTCCCCCAGGTGGTCATTGACCCTGGGGCAGAGGGCCCTGCCCATAACACAGAGGAGGAGGAGGAGGAGGAGGAGGAGGAAGAAGGTGGCCAGGAGCTGCAGGAGCCTGGAGGGAGCATGCCCCGCACCCAGGACCCATGAGCTGTCCCAGCAAGCCTGTCACCAGTGTCATCCGAGGCCAGGAAGACCTCGACATATGAGTGCTATCACTGTCCCCTTACGTGGGATGGGGTAGCAGAGGGGGAGGGGGAGAGGCAGAGGGAGACCAGGGACTGCGTGTGTGGGCCTTGCTGACCATGGAGCATGCAGCAACCTGTGCATGTGCCGTGCCACCCTAGGCATGTGGCTCCGGCTGGCTGCCACAAAGGGGCTCTGGCCTTTTACCCACACGTGTATGTATGAAGGCACATGATGTATTCCTGACCCCAAGGAGGGACACTGCACGATGCCCTCCCTCCATGAGTCCCCTCTATGCAGAGACAGGGCACAACTTCCCTCCCTCCCTCCCCACACCCACACCCGCACCCGCACCATATACAGCATAGGGGCATGGGTGCAATCCTGGGCCAGCTCACACTCCCAGGGATAGCAGGACATGCCAAACATGGCCCATGTACAAGCACATCAGTTGTGATGGTGCAGAGACCTGTTGTCCTCGCCTTGAAAAGGGGGTGGGGAGAGCCTGGGCTTCACCCACTGTGTCCCCAGGGATTACTGACCACTTCTCTTGTTTCTCCACAGCTGCAGCAGCTGCAAGTTCAGGGCACACCACCCTGCCTGGAACATCCACCTGCATCCAGGCCAACAGGCGCACCCGCAACCAGGAGGGGTACCAGCGGCAGCATCTGGGGATCCTGTGAAGGCCGGTCAGCTTCCTGGAGCACTGGGTGCATGAAGACCTACAGCTGCAGCGGAAGACCTGCTTGCCCAGGGCCGTGCCATCTCCGACCACCTGCAGACCCTGGTGCAGAGATTGGCGTCTCCTGCCACTCCAGCCCCTGCTGCCGCCCCAGCTATCACGCCTCCTCCCACTCCTGATCCCCCTCCTGCCTCTTCCTTCTCCCCCCTAACCCACCCAACCCTCCATACCCACTCCCCACCGGAGACACCAAGGCCCCCGCACCAATGGTGCTGGGAGACAAGTGGACCAGCAAGACCCCCAACCCTGAGCTTCTCCTCCCACTTCCTCCCTTAGCCTCCTCCTTCCAGCTCCCTCCTCCTAGCTTACCCCTCCCCTCTCCCACCCTCTCGCCTCCCCTCTCCAACCTTCATTCCCCCTTTACCCAGTTACGTTCAATAAACAGAGTTTGTTTTTGGCAACACACATGTTTTTATTTTATATCAGGAAAGAGAGGAAGGTGGAATAAGGCACAAGGTCCCAGTGGGGCACGCCAGGGAGACTTCACTCCTCCTCCATCTGGAAGCTCTCCCGCAGGGCCTCCCGGATACCAACAGCTCCCCCCCTCCAATGAGACTCCAGGCTGGCAGCCGCGTAGGGTTGCGCGTACAGGCCAGCCAAGTGGTTGGCCTCTGCCACCCAGCCTGGCAGGAAAGCCTCCCCCTTCCTTTCACACAAATTGTGCAGCACACAGCATGCCACCACCATGTGCAGAAAATTCCGCTCGGAGAGATCCAGGTGGGTGAGGAGGCATCTAAATTGGGCTTTCAGCTGGCCGAAGACACCCTACACCATGATGTGGACCCTGCTGTGCCTGGCATTAAAGTCCTGCCAGGAGGGGTTGAGGTGTCCCGTGTAGGGCTTCATGAGCCAGGTCTGTATTGAGTAGGCTGCATCCCCCAACAGGCCCACAGGCATGTCCATGTCCCTGAACCTGATGTGGTGGTTGGGGAAGAAAGTCCTGGAGTGCAGCCTCTGACACATGGAGGAGTTGCAGTACACCCATGCATCGTGTGCTTTGCTGGACCAGCCCATACTAATGTCCAGGAAGTAATCATCAATGATGTAGATATTGGGATAGAGAGTACGCTTATTAAGTTTGCAGATGATACCAAACTGGGTGGGGTTGCAACTTCTTTGGAGGATAGGGACATAATTCAAAATGACCTTAGCAGGTTAGAGAAATGGTCAGAGGTAAACAGGATGAGGTTTAATAAAGAGAAATGCAAAGTGCTCCACTTAGGAAGGAACAATCAGTTCCATACATACAAGATGGGAAGCGACTGTCTAGGAAGGAGCATGGCGGAAAGGGATCTAGGGGTCATAGTGGACCACAAGTTGAATATGAGTCAACAGTGTGATGCTGTTGCAAAAAAAGCAAATATGATTCTAGGTTGTATCAACAGGTGTGTTGTAAGCAAAACTCGTGAAGTCATTCTGCCGCTCTACTCTGCACTAGTTAGGCCTCAGCTGGAGTACTGTGTCCAGTTCTGGGCGCCACATTTCAAGAAAGATGTGGAGAAATTGGAAAGGGTACAGAGAAGAGCGACAAGAATGATTAAAGGTTTAGAGAACATGACCTATGAACTGGGCTTGTTTAGTTTGGAAAAAAGAAGATTAAGGGGGGACATGATAGCGGTTTTCAAATATCTAAAAGGGTGTCACAAGGAGGAAGGAGAAAATGTGTTCCTCTTGGTTTCTGAGGACAGGACAAGGAGTAATGGGCTTAAAGTGCAGCAGGGGAGGTTTAGATTGGACATTAGGAAAAAATTCCTAACTGTCAGGGTGGTCAAATATTGGAATAAATTGCCAAGGGAGGTGATGGAATCTCCCTCTCTGGAGATATTTAAGAACAGGTTAGATAGACATCTGTCAGGGATGGTGTAGACGGAGCTTGGTCCTGCCTTGAGGGCGGGGGGCTGGACTTGATGACCTCTCGAGGTCCCTTCCAGTCCTATTATTCTATGATTCTATGATTCTAAGTGGCCCCGGTGGTCAGACACAGCATGCAGGATGACCAAGAAGTATCCCTTCCAGTTTATGTACAGGGAGGCATGGTGGTCTGGGGCACAAATAGGGATGTGCATCCTGTCAATTGCCCCCCCAAAGTTGGGGAAGTTCAGGGAGCCAAAGCCCTCGATGACCGCATCCACATCAGTGAGGTGGATGACTCTGTGGAGCAGCACTCTATTGATGGTCCTGACCACCTGCAGAGGGACACACAAAACCATCGAGAGTCACTGGGGTGCCAGGGTGGCTGACAGTGCTCCTTCCCCACCACTGCCCCACACCCCTTCCCCAGGAGCAACCCCCCCCCCTGCAATCCTGGCCACCACGAGCAGTATGTAGTCCGGCTGGGACAGAACAAACCCTCCTGGGGAGGAAACTTGCACCACCTCCCCGCCTTCTCCCTGGGGCAGCCCATCCCCTCCTGGACTGCCCCTCCAGGCACAGTGGCTGGAAACTGCCATACCTGCATGAGCACTGCTCTGACGGTGGCTCTCCCCATGCCGAACTGGTTCCCCACGAATCGGTAGCTATCTAGCATGGAAAGCTTCCATAGGGCGATGGCCACACGCTTGTGGAGGGGAATGGCGGGCCTCATGTGCGTGTCCCGTCACCGCAGAGCAGGGGCAAGGCACTTGCAGAGCTCGAGGAATGTGTCCTTCTTCATTCTGATGTTCTGAGTCCATTGTTGGTCTCCCCAGCGCTCCAGGACAATATGGTCCCACCAGTCGCTGCTAGTGTCCAGACGCCAGATGTGGCAGGGCACACTGGCATCCAGGCACTGCTGCTGCTCCTCCTCATCCCCCAGGAGGGTCCAGAAGAGGGCCTGGGGGTGAGGCTGTAGCAGATGGTGTCATGCAGACTCCAGCAATTCCTGCCATGCTTGCAGCAAGACCTCCAAAATGAGCTCCAGAGTGCCCAGGGGCAGTTCTGGCTCCATGGTGCTGAGTGCTGTGATGTCCTGAGTGAAGGCAACCAAATCAGACAGAGACAAAAATGCTTTGCTGTCCCTCAGAGAGGTAGGCAAGCAAGCAGGGAAAGCTGAGAACCAGTTATCCAGGGGGTTCCTTTAAGCACAAGCCTCAGATATCCTCAGACAGCAGCAACAGAAAGTAACTACTGACCTGATGCCCTGCTGAAACTGGTTTCAGCTAGCCTTAAATGTGATTCAGTGTCCAATCAGCGTGGACACGCTAATTCAAAATAGCAAATCACTATTTTGAAATGCATTTTTTTGTGTAGGTGCGTTATTTCGAAATATCTTATTCAATATTTTGAAATAACACTGTAGTGTAGACATACCCTTAGATTGTAAAGTCTATGAGGTATGGGAATGCATGTTTGTTGCTTATGAATATAGAGCTTAGCTCTATAGGACTTTGATTCCTAGTAATTAGGGTATTATTTCAATACAGATAATTGTCAGGAGTCAGGAGCTTTATTTTCTTTCTCTTTGAATGGCAGCACTTCAACAGCTCATAGCCCCCTAGCTGTCTTAGAAATATTGTTCAGTTTTGCCCAGTGGTGAAAAATACCTTATTTTCAATCACCCCACGTAAGAAAAAGTAGCTTTTATTAAGTGGCAATTGATGAATTTTAGGTTTAAATTTGAAGTGCGCAGACTGCATTTGATTTAACTACATGGACTTATTATTATTATTATCTTTTTATCATAGCAGTAATGATCATTTAAATATAAACAGTGTGGTTAGACAGTATTTCTTTGAAAACAAGCTTTTTCATGTTAGATACTTTACAGTTTTGTCTTACAATCATGTATCAAAAATAAACAGGACAACATTGCCTTTCAGCTCTCCAATATGTGCCGACATGCTCATGCAAGCTGGAAAGTTTCCCAAAATAAATAAATAAATAAAGTGAAATATCAAAATCACTGCTTTCCTTTCTTGAACCCTCCTCCCCCCCTCCCCCCCCCCCGAGGTATTTTGAATACACCTTGAAAAAACTCTACCTCCCAGCAGGTGAGAGTACTGGCATACAAGATTATGGTACAACATACAGCAGAATTATTTGTCAGTGTATACCATGAAACAGAAACAACAACCCTAATAGTCAAGACTGTGAATTTGTCATGATTCTGTTGCTTTCATTCTTTATCAAACTACAGTATTTATGAGTTTTGACATTTGAGGATTTTTTGCCTGGTTGTGACTGTGAGCAGTTGTCTGGATGAGTGAGTCTGTAGCTGAAAGTTTAGATAAATATAACTGGGATGTTTGAACTGATTTGTATACCAACTGGAAATGTTTCCATCAGAGTGAATTCAAACCTTCTAAGCTATTTTAGGGTTGGAAAAGTACTTTGTCTAACTTTTCTCCTTCCCCATTCCGATCAGATGTGAAAATATGATATCCCAAAATAGCTACCTCATGTCTACACAAGCCGCCTGTTATTTCGAAATATTTTTTGAAATAATGGGCATGCTGTTGCACCATCCTGGAAAACCTTGTTGCATGAGGGATAAGGGATGGCTTGAAATAGGATGTTATTGTGAATTTTGGTGCTGTGTAGATATGCCCCATTTCAAAATAAGCTATTTCAAAATAGTTTCAAAATAAAATACGCAATTTAGATAGCGTAAATTGCGTATATTATTTTGAATTTAGGATGCTGTGTAGATGCACCCTAAGATAAATCACAGGATTTCTAAATTGCCTCATGCAAAGAACATGCACATCAGTGAAAGTAATTCTAACAAGCACTCTAAAATGAAAAATCAATACTAATAAAAATAAAACGGTCACTGATGTAGATCAAAAGAGAGGAGTGGCAGCAAATTATATTTTACATATAGATAAATGTACATGAAATGAACATGAAAAGCAATAGTCAAGACCAGCAATTTGTAAACATAATGGCTACGTCTACACTGGCCCCTTTTCCGAAAGGGGCATGTTAATTTCAGAGATCGTAATAGGGAAATCCGCGGGGGATTTAAATATCCCCCGCGGCATTTAAATAAAAATGTCCGCCGCTTTTTTCCGGCTTTTAGAAAAGCCGGAAAAGAGCGTCTACACTGGCCCCGATCCTCTGGAAAAAGCGCCCTTTTCTGGAGGATCTTTGAAGTAGGAATAAGATCCTCCGGAAAAGGGAGCTTTTTCCGGAGGATCGGGGCCAGTGTAGACGCTCTTTTCCGGCTTTTCTAAAAGCCGGAAAAAAGCGGCGGACATTTTTATTTAAATGCCGCGGGGGATATTTAAATCCCCCACGGATTTCCCTATTACGATCTCTGAAATTAACATGCCCCTTTCGGAAAAGGGGCCAATGTAGACGAGCCCAACGTGATGAATGCTGAACAATCAGAAGGCCAAATGTATATGATGTTGATTATATTTTTATACATAAAATAATTACCAGCTACACTGGTAAGGCTCTAAAAGCATATTTTTTAACTAGGCTTCAGGTAATTAAATCACAATAAGTATTCCAGTTAATTTCCTGAATCTTCAACTCTAGTCCACTTAAATTCTCTAAATCTCTAATGACTTAGAACAGGAGGACTGAGCCTTAAAATCATAGAACACTGGAACTAGTCCAGTCCCCTGCACCTATGGCAGGACCAAGTATCGTCTAGACCATCCCAGATAGATGTCTATCTAATCTGCTCTTAAATATCTCCAGAGATAGAGATTCCACAACCTCCCTAGGCAATTTATTCCAGTGTTTAACCCCCCTGGCAGTTAGAAAGTTTTTCCTAATGTTCAACCTAAACCTCCCTTGCTGCAGTTTAAGACCGTTGCTTCTTGTCCTATCCTTAGGGACCAAGGACAACAATTTTTCTCCTTCCCTCTTGTGACACCCTTTTTGATACCTGAAAATGTCCCCTCTCAGTCTTCTCCTTCCCAAACTAACTACAGCTTATTGGAAAATACCTACACAATATTTTATTGGGGTTTCCATATTCATTAAAACTAAAACCCTTTTGCAAGAAGGGTTGGATTTTGATGATTTTTCAATGGATGCCAGGCAAGTTTTGATGAAAACTTCACTGGTTTCCTGTCAGCTCACCTGCCCTGTACCTCAGCAGGGGCTTTTGTTTATTTGTGTTAGTAGAATAGCAAGAATTGTAGGGTTCTGAAATTGGTTGAGGTCCACAGTTGTGACTGCAACACTAATAGTAAATAATTAGTCCTCAGACCCTGCACTTCAGTCTCTGAGGGATCCATGAATGGTGAGGCTGAGGGGTTTTCACCTCTTTAAAACAAATGGGTGACAGATCAGTATTCTATTCTATTCTATTCTATTCTATTCTATTCTATTCTATTCTATTCTATTCAGGTTCTCATTCGGTTCTTATCATTGTAGAATCTGATCACCTATGTAAGACTTTGGGGTCCAAATCAGCCATATCTCTCTGGTGTATACATAATTCTGTATGGCTGAAGTTGTTATTCAAAATTCAGCTCATTTCTAGTCTATGTAAACACACAAACATATTTTAACTTCTGAGATGAAAGACACTCCTTAGCCAGAGGCACAATTTTATTCAATATATCTCTTGTTTGCAAATAATGTATTGGTTATATTTGCATGCCTTCCTGCTAGACCGTCATTACAGTTAAAGGACTATTATATTTATATTTAAACACCTTTAATCAATGAGAGTTTACCTCATTATTGTTACTTAATGGGAACTTTTCATTCTCTCAGTTGCTCCACATCGCAAATGTAAAGAGTAGTTCTAAGCTATTATGTGAATCCAACAATCAGGTTAACAATTATTGTGATGTGGTTACATGTTTGTTAAACCACTAAGGCTGTGTCCAGACTCAGGGGCTTTTTCGGGAAAAGTAGCCTTTTCCCGAAAAAACTTCCCCTGCATCCAGACTCAAGCCGCGTTCTTTCGAAATTATTTCGAAAGAACGCGGCTTTTCTTTCGATGGCGGTAAACCTCGTTTCACGAGGAAGAACGCCTTCTTTCGAAAGTTCCTCTTTCGAAAGAAGGCGTTCTTCAATGTAAATAGAGCTTCCTCGAAAGAGAGCATCCAGACTCGCTGGGTGCTCTCTTTCGAAAAAGCGGCTTGCTCTTTCGAAAGATCCGCCTGCAGTCTAGACGCGATCTTTCGAAAGAGACTCTTTCGAAAGATGCTTTCGAAAGAGCCTCTTTCGAAAGAAGCCTGCAGTCTAGACATAGCCTGTGGGTACATTTAATAGCACATTATTTCGAAATAACTTAGTCTGCATCTACACAGCAGGCAGTAATTTAGAAATAATGTCAAAATACTGTTAAGCTGGAGGACTTCTTACCCTGACTCCTGTAATCCTCATTGTACGACGAGTAAGGAAAGTCAGAGGAAGAGCGTTCTATTTCAAAATAAGTGCTGTGTAGATGCTTCCAGTTTCAAAATAAGCTATTTTGAAATAAGCTATGCAATTGATGTAACTCACCAAAACAAAGGTCAGTTACTAACTGAGAAGAACTGTGACTTAATTTAGTTAAAATTATAAAGGGTAAGTTGCAATGAATTTCAGGTTAATTTCCTACCTAAATTAATTTTCTATCTCTTTTATACTGTTTGAGCTCAGCCAGCCTCACTTTTGTATACTGAAATTAATTGCTTTCAAAATGGATTTAATTAAAATACATACAATATTTTAAGTTGTCTAAAATATCAGGAATATAAACATAATATATCCTTGTGATTGTGTCCCTGACTTAACAAGGTACTCAAATATCTGCCAAAGTTTAAGCAGTACCATTGAAACATTGCTGAATCAAAGCTATACCTTCATGATGAAAATGAACAGTCACATAATATGAAAGTGACATTGTTACAGAAAAAAATCTGAATGGTGCCTTTATTGACCTCCCATTAAACAACCATCTGGATTATGGTGATTTTCTCAAACGTTGTTTTGAGCTCTTTCAATATTTTCTCACATTCTACCAGTTCCCCAACACTGTAAATGGTGAAGGAAGCATTTTTCCATCAAAAATCGGTCTGTAAAATAAAAGGTAGTGCAGAAGAACTCTTAAAAAGAAAATGTGAACCCAGGGTATATGCCACTCTTAGATCAGGCAGTTATACGCATGCAAACATCAACATTTCTGCTCTGGGCAATACATAGTTTTGTTCTAGTGAAGAGCACAAGCATTGAGATATTGCATCAGCATTGATTTCTGATAGAAAAAGATATCCAGTGAATACACAAAGATCTATATATGCATACATGACACACAGGAGCACCCTTGATAAGCAGAAACAAATATATAATGAGGACTATTATAATGCATTTTTAAATTTGAGGTTATATTGTAAACCAATAGAAAGATTATGCGAATTTGATTTTTGCCTTCAAATTCAGTTTAAATCCATAAACTCTTGAAATAAATTAGACAGATTTTAAATTTCCTTTAAAAAGGGAAACATGAATTATCACTTTACAAGTTTCCCACATACTTTGATGATGACATTTGTTTAGATTCTGCAGGATATTAATTGGATGATAAATGGTTCGTACTTATCAAAATGAAATGTATCATATTTTTTTCAATTCCAATTATATAATCTTCTTATCTTTTAAGCAGATGAACATTAATAACTGTAATTAGCATGGTATTTATACTGCCACACTGTTTAGAGTGGCTTGTGACTGGCAGGTCGGCTTAAGGTACGCCATCCAGTTACGCAAAATGCATTGCTGGATTCAGTTTACCTTAAGACGAGCTACCTCCCACATCCGTACTGTAGAAAGCCAATGGGAGCACATGCTCCTGCTGGCTGTCCTTACTCCTCACAGAATGAGGTGTATTGGATGCTGGTGGGAGCAGCCCTCAGCATTGAATTTACGGGTCTATATTAGACCCGCTAAATTGTACACTAGAAGATCGACCTCCACAGGGCTGATCTTCTGTCCGGTGTAGACATGCCCTGTGTGCCTACCTCAGGACACTGTGAAAAACAGGGCAGTTACCTCAAACTTGTGATTTGTTCTATAATTAGATTTCATCAACTCAGGAATATATGTGAATTCTGGGATCACTGCATCAGTCTTACCATAGAGTCACAGACATTCCCCTTAAGATCTCCAGTTTTTTTTGCCACTCAGGCGAGATGGGCTTTCTGACAAATGGTCCCTTCCTCCTACCTGCCTTCCTCAGTCACAAAACAGTCAGTTTACTTCCAGTCCCAAGAGACCTGTCACATTTCCCAGATCAATTGGTATCATAGATCTTACACCAAAGACATGGCCTGCATCCAGTCCAGCATTAAGGGTTTATTAATGAGGAAAAAGAATTAAGAGTTATTTACAGGTCTCACCAAGCAAATATACTCATTAGATGTGGAAAGCTCTTCATGAAAGATAAATGGAAGTACAGTCATAGGATACTCCAACTTAACCTGCATCTGATGAAGTGTGATTTGCTCACAAATGATTATGCCCACTCCTTTTTTGTGTGGTTACAGTCGAACACAGCTACTCCTCTGATACTTAGAAACAGGAGTTAAATCCAAACCTCAAGATTTCCATTCCTGTGCATTGTCCTCTGGAACTTGCAAGTGCAAATGAAATCAATATGGGTATGTCTACACTACCCTCCTAATTCGAACTAGCGGTGTAATGGTGGAATGAGGAGTACAGCTAGTTTGGATTAGGAAGCCTAATCCAAACTAGCTACTCCGTGCCGCGTGTAGCCGCGCGGCACGGGGTTCGAACTAGCCGGGATTTTAAAATGGCTGCGCCCGGCTTATGCAAATGAAGCCCGGGAAATTCAAATCCCGGGCTTCATTTGCAAGTGCAGTATGCCTACATTACCCTCCTAGTTCGAATTAGGAGGGTAGTGTAGACATACTCTTTCAGACTCTGGAGTGCTGGAAAAGTTAGACAATGCCACCAAAAGTCTTGTTAAATGAGTCAGAGTGACAGCATTGAAAATTATTGTCTGCTAATTTTCTACAGCAGAGGTATAACATAGTCAATGGAATGCAACATAAACATCCCTCTTTCAGCCTGCCAGTGTGTGCCCCTACCCAGACCACAAAGACAGGGAAGAATTCAGAGCGTGTTCCTCCCAACAGGCCATCAGTAAAGGACACCAGTGAATTATGAACTGTGAATGCAATCCTTGAAAAACTGAGATTCTGGCATCAGTCTCAATTGTTATAAATACAAGGTTATTTTTTTCCACGTGAAAACATTAATTTTTTGTCTCCTCTTTTTAGAAAACTACAACAAAGTGGAAAGCTCTTCAAGAAAGATGAATGAAAATATATTTTTAGGGCACTCAAGCTTAACCGTTCCCAAACTCAGCAGTTAATAGAGAGGGTAAAAGCCGATTAGGACGAATGGGAGAGTCATGAGATGGGGCCTGAAATTGCTCCTATTATAGTCAACAGCAAGACTCCCACTGGCTTCCATGACTGGGCCCATAAGAAGATTTAAAAATGTAGTGTTCACAGTTGCTTTCTGATTTCCATCTTTTTCATCTTGTGTTTTCTTAGGGTCTGATCCAATATGCTCTGAAAGGCTGCTATTGACTTCAGTGAATTTTGAATCATGGCCCCAGTGATTTTCTCCAAACTAAGCTGCAAGCTCTCAATGCGTCACATATATTCAATGAATAATGGGGCCTTTTCTTTACTTACAAATTTTTTCCCAAGCCTTTATATATGCAAGAGCAGTTTACAAGCATCTCTTACAATAAAAAATCCATAATTCTTGCTCAACTTGTCAGGGGATATTTAATAATCACTCCTGGTCAAGGCTTCAACTGTACGTCTTATTCAAAAGAGGGATTAATATGATTAAATTAATGTGACTTGACTGAGTTATCAATATTCTATGAATAAGGATTCATGGGCATATTGCAGTCTTCAAATGAATTGTAAAAGAAGACCACTTCTAGATATCAATGAGCATTTTTTAACATGGCTTTGAATATGTTACAGTATTATTTTATTTATCTCTCTGCTTCTGAGGACCAGAATGTTCATGGAGACACACATGCTGCAATCAGAGCAGTTTATCATGGCTTTCAACAGGAAATTACCTTCAAATTATGCAAATTACTTCAATCAAGTAGATAAATGTAAGCATGAACAACTACTAAGTGTTGTTTGGGACTCATTGATATGCAAGTTATCATATTTATCATTCCCACTGCTGGTCTATCACCCATTTGAGCTCCCAGTGGTATTTGTGTTATCTGCTTTAGTTTCTGTCCTCTGTTATTTATCTTTGCTTTGTTGTTTTATCTTTGTTACTGTCAATCAGAGTGACAATAATATACATAAAAGCATTAAAGAAACAAATAGTTGTAAGGACATCTGTTGACTGATAACTAGAGAAAGAGAGGTGGTATCTTGCTTCAAAAATGTAGAACTTCACTGACAACATAATTCATTGCAACTTCCTGGTCTCGAATCTATGAAAGGAATAATAACCCGAGTAACAGAAATGGACACAAATACTAAAGAAGGCCAAAGTGGCAGAGAGAAAAACAATAAAAGAAAAATGTCTAAAAATATAAATTGTAATAGTGTCACATATGCTGCAGGCAAGATCCTCAGGTGGTCTGAACTGATGTAGAGCTCTTGTCTTCAGTGGGGATGAGCTAAATTACATAAGCATGCCGTAAATGTTGTGCATCGAAGACATCATACAATACACCTGAGACAACTGTGACTTCTAACTGATGCAAAGATCTCCATTGTTTTTTCCCTCTCCTCTACAGCCGCTTTTGTCTATTATGTCACCTTTTGCATAAAATCTAAATTGTGAGTAGAATTGGGTGACATTTTTCAAGTTTTTTTGAGAATAATGCAAATTTCGCTACTTTGATAAAGTGCAAGGTGAAAGAAAACATGTTGTGCAGGCTCATTAACTAGTTATTGAAATGACACAATGGTTGGTAACATAATAAGTATACATATATAAAGAGACGCTTTTTGTTCAGTTGGTTGGTTTTCAGGCTGTACTGGAAGTGTGGAGTGAAGAAAAATTGTTCTACAGAGCAAAGCTACCTCTACAGGATGATCAGTATTATTCGAAAAACTATTCTTGCTTAATACTAAGAGGCTATTTATACCTGTGCTTTACTCTGTACATTCTCTTGATGTAATAGAGTCTTCCTGGAAGATGTAGTTCTGTGTACATACACTACTTTGCCATTTATAGGTGTCTCTGGGCTTTCAATCTGGTGTTTGAATTACAGAAAATAGATGGAAAACAATCTGTAGTGAAGGAAATTGATCCAAGGTGTAACTATGATTTGGAATTCCATTTAGTACCTGCCGTATAAAAAGGCCGCGTATTAATCCTATTCAGAAAATAACTACTGCTTGTAATGTATTGTAAAGACTAGCATTGTATATTAACTATAAGCACCACTAATTACATCTTATCCCTTAAAATATGTTTGTTTATGTGCCAGGATCTCTCTCGCTCAAGCTGTCTGAGTTCTTCGATTTTGTTCCTTGTAGTATGTTAATCTCTGCTTCACACGCGGCCCAACTTCTTGTTAACTCTTGTTAATAATATTGCTATTCTGATTATTTTAACTGTTGGAAAGAATAAAGAAGAGTAGGGTAAGAATCCTAAATGAGTAGAAACCTTAGACCGGGCAATAATTTTTGAAGGGGGGGACAAATTTTGGAAGTGGCCGCGGGCCGATCTGGAAGGGGCAGGGCATTGGGCAGAAAGGGCAAGATTGAGAGCTATCCTATCAGGAGCTTTGTTTGGCCTAGGGTCCCTGCCCCTTGATTTCTGGCCAATGGAAGGGACTTGGAGCAGATGGGAGGGATCTGGGGACTAGCCGCCTCCTAGAGTTGTTTAGGCTTAGAATTCTCATAACATGGCTGGTAGCTCCTGGCCCTGCTGCTAACCTGTTGCCTGGCAGCTGCCCAGCAGGCACGAGTCCTTTGAACAGAAGCAGTTGAAAGGGCTTGCACCTCCTAGGCAGCTCCCAGTAATGGGCCAGTGGAACCGAGAACTGCAAGCCCCTTTCAATTGCTTCTGTTTAAAGGGCTTGTTGCTATCGGGTGGCTGCCAGGCAATGAAACTGCACAGAAAGTGCAAGCCCTTTAAATAGAAGGAGTTGAAAGGGCTCGCACATCTCTGGCTCCCAGGGTAAGCACTAGGCGAGGGGCCAGCAACCTTTCAGAGGTGCAGTGCCAAGATTTAACTTATTCACCTCTGTGTACGGGTCCAAGTGCCGGTGATACATTTTAAACTCTATAATAGTCCCCTACTTACAGCCGCTTCATTAATAAATAAATTAAGATGAAGATCTTACCTTTCAGTGCAGGGGCTGGCAACCTTTCAGAAGTGGCGAACCGACATTTAATTTATTCACAGATCTGTGTGCCGGGGCAAGGAGAGGAGAGGCAAGGGCAGGCTGGGTATGGTGACCTTATTTTCTGAACGAGCTGCAGCTAGGGAGAACAGTTTAATTTAAATTACGAAATAGATTAAGCGTTTTAATTTTCTCATGTTAATTTATCAAACTTCATTTAAAACAAGGTAAAATATTATGTCCGACACAAAAGGTTTCAATGTTTTCTTTACTTTTGGCAGGGGCGGGGAACCCTTTTTGGGTCAAGGGTCACTGACTCACAAAAAATGAGTTGGGAACCACACAAGTGAGAAGCAAAAAATTCCTGCAAACCCCCCTCAGTGCTCACTGATGTGGCCCCAACTGAGACACCTCACTCCTCTGGTGCCCCAGCTTCATAGGGTGAGAGGAAGGGAAGAGGTGGGAGGATGGAGATTCAGTGCTTCCCATAGACCAGATTTTCTTTTCTGGGGTTCCAGAGTTAGTGGATTTTATGGACCTCTTTAGGCTCTGGGGTAGGGACAAAAAAGAGAGGTAGAGTGTGCAAGATAGGGCTGCCAGCAAGTAGGATAGGGATGAGGTGCAGGATTTGGGAGGGAGGTGGGATGCAGAACGAGGATAAGATGCAAGGTCTGGGTGGGGGGTAGGGAGCCGAAGCAGGCTGGGAGTAGGGTGTCTGGCCAGGTGATGGGACCAAGAGCAAGGGAAGTGCAGTGTGTGGCCGGGAGAGCGGGTGCAGGAGCAATGTGGATGAAGGAGCAGGGTTGGGTGTCTGCAAGGACAGAGGGCGCACAAACAAGGGAGGATGTCAGAGCAAACTGGGAGTGGTGGGTTTTGGGGGAGGGGGAATGCAAGTGAGAGGATTGGGGTGGGGTGATCTGGGCATGAGAGGGGACCTTACATGGCTTCATGCCCCCATGCAGCAATGACTGTAGCCACGCTGTCCCAACCGCCTCAGAGGGAGGCCTTGCTTTCAGGGCCCACGTGGTCTGGTCCTAGCCTGGAGGCCCCACTGTTATTGTTGACACAGTCTGGGGATGCCCTGCTGCCACTGTGGTCTGGGGCCAGCCCCGGAGTCCCTGCTGCTACAGCCCACATAGGCCGGGGCTGGCCTCAAAGACCGAGATGCCACTGCTGCTACTACACGGTCCAGGGTTGACCCTGGACTACGTGGCTCTAGCAGTGGCACCTCTGGGGTTGGTCCCAGTCTGCGTGGCCACAACAGCATTGTCTCCAGCCTTTGGGGCCGGCCCCAGACCGCTTGGCCACGGCAGCAGAACCTCTGGTCCGGATGAGGTGCTGCTGCAGACCCTCAGCCCCAGTGCTATCTCCACTCACTGCATCCTAACCTGCTGTGGGGAAGAGAGACTGCTCTCCAGTGGCTGTGCAGGGGAAGAAAGGTGGGTCTGAGGTCCCTCCCCAATGATGCTGAAAATTGGCTTGCCTGCCATAAGTGGCATGCATGCTGTAGGTTGCTAACCCCTGCACTAGAGGGTGGGGCCTGGAACTGCCTCACGCTGAGAGGTTTTTGCCCATCCGTGCTCTAGATAATATTTATTCCTACATTGAGTCCAGGGGACAATATTAGAAGACCTCTAGGGGTCTCTTCCAGTCCTACAAGTCTATGACTCTATCCGTACATCCTTTCACATATGTGTAGCCATAAAGACCCTCCTCCCCAAGTCAGTAAATTGTACGGAGGCATTGGAGTTTCATTTGTGGTAATAAAAGTACAATTTTATCCCATTATGGGTGGGATTTGCAAAAGCACTCGGCTTTGGACTAATCCTGTTATTACTGAAAGGAATCGACATTTTATAATAGACTCGAGTGGAAGTAGAATTGGAGCAATGCTGAGTGCTATTGTATACCCCACACTACGCCAGCTGATACCTGGCAGGGAGTTCAGTATGTGTCAGGCTTTTGGAGGGAGGAAAGTAGAAGTGGGAGGTTTGGCATCCCCCAGCTCACAGCTTCATTCACTCATGATTGTCCTGGCTGCCTCTTCTTTGTGATGGGTGGGCAGAGGTTGGGTCAAATAAGAGTAAGTTCCATTGCAATGCCTAACCACCCTGGCTATTCTAGTAAAACCTGTCACCCTAGGCAGCTCACTTATTTGCCTAGAACTAGAATGGGTACAAGAGCCTAAATTAATATGATATCCATATAATAAATTATACTTGAGTAGATATTCATATTTTGGGTAGGAGGAGGAGGGAAGAATGTCACAGACAACATCTCCTACCTGTCTTGTTCCTGTCTTGCTCCTGTCCCAAAACCCTCCTCCTTTGTGGTCAGGAGAGAGTGACGTACAGAATGCTATGGAAACATCACTCATCTACCCTCCACAGTCTCAGATCGATGACTCTTCTCTGCTCATGGAAGCAGAAGGGATGGTTTGCACTTTGTTTTTAGCAGTCACGTTTTTTCATTTTTTAAAGGTTGGATCAAGAGACTAAAAACAATTAATTATTTAGAGGCAAGAGAATTTATAAAGGAATATAAGGAAAAGAGGACAATAATGAAAATGTCTTTTAAAGCAGGCACAACATACCAGGTTTCAAGTTTGGACGCCATAACATGGTCTGAACGGAATGGGCCCAATTTACTCCTGAGACTGGTCCTTTGGCTTTGATGAAGTTAATCTAGGGATGAATTTAGACCAATGCATTAACATTCACCAACACTGAGAATGGATCACAAAAACAGACATATATTAAGCTGGTATGGCAGAAGTAGGCACCCTAGTCCCAAACAGTATCTGTCAGAATGATGAACCCATGAACTTAGGTGTGTGGTCCATAGGAGCGTTCAAAACAGTTCAAATAAGTTAGTCATATTAATTACCAGTCTTCTGTTCAGGAACCTTTTCCCTTTGAGCCTTGTCATAATTAATCCTTTCACAAAACTTTAATTGGTGCCTCAGGTGATCTTAGCATTATATTTTGTGACTTCAGCATAATTAGACAGTACAATAAAAGCCTGTAAAAAGAAACTAGTCAAATAAATTAATGGAATTGCAATATAATCGGTCTCTAAAGTAATTAGTAAATCACACCAAAGAAAATCACTGGAATGCACTCAGAACTCACATTCCCACAGAGAGACGAATAGCTGAGTTCAATTCACACCATTATTCTATTGCAATGTGGCTCCAGGCCCAAAGTTGCCCTTGTAATTATTTGATTTGAAGTCACAATTGAATGGTGAGTGCAAAAATGCAGGAACAAATTGCAACAAAATTGCAAATTATATTTAATGTCGATAAATGTAAAGCAATTCACATTGGAAATAATAATCCCAACTATACATACAAAAGGATGGGGACTAATTTGGCTACAACTACTCAAGAGCGAGATTTTGGAGTCATATGGATAGTTCTCTGAAAACATCCACTCAGTGTGCAACAGCAGTGAAAAAAAGCAAATAAAATGTTAGGAGTCATTATAAAAGGGATAGAGAATAAGACAGAGAACATCTTATTGCCTGTATATAAAACCATGGTATGCCCACATCTTAAATACTGCGTACAGATGTGGTTGCCTCATTTCAAAAAAGATATATTGACATTCGAAAAGGTTCAGAAAAGGGCAACAAAAATAATTAGGGGTTTGAAACGGTCTCATATGAAGAGAGATTAAAAAGACTTGGACTTTTCAGCTTAGAAAAAGGGAGACTAAGGGGGGTATGATAGATGTCTATAAAATCATGACTGGTATGGAAAAAGTGAATAAGGAAAAGTTATTTACTTATTCCCACAATATAAGAACCACGGATCACCAAATGAAATTAATAGGCAGCAGGCTTAAAATAAACAAAAGGAAGTTTTTCTTCACTCAGCGCATAGTCAACCTGTGGAACTCCTTGCCAGAGGATGTGGTGAAGGCTAGAACTTTAACAGGGTTCAAAAAGATCTAGATAGATTCATGAAGGTTAGGTCCATCAATGGTGATGGATGTCAGAACAATGAACAATGGTCTCAAGTTGCGGTGGGAGAGGTACAGGTTGGATATTAGGAACAACTATTTCACTAGGAGGGTGTTGAAAATTGGAATGGGTTACCTAGGGAAGTAGTGGAGTCTCCATCCCTAGAAATGTTTAAGTCTCGGCTTGACAAAACCCTGGCTGGGTTGATTTAATTGGGATTGGTCCTGCCTTGGGCAGGGGGCTGGACTTGATGACCTTCTAAGGTCTCTTGCAGATCTATGATTCTATGATTCTAATGGCTATTAGCCAGGATGGGTAGGAATGGTACCCCTAGCCTCTGTTTCTCTAGAAGTGGGTGACAGGGAAGAGAGCACGTGAAAATTTTCTGTTGTGATACCTCCCTCTGGGGCATCTGGTATTGGCTACTGTCGACAGACAGGATATTAGGCTAGATGGATCTTTGGTCTGACCCAGTATGGCTGTTCTTATGTTCTTAACAAGTGTGAAGGGGTACAAATTGGGCCTGCTCTATGACAGACATCTGGCTAAAAACCATACCCTGTTATGTGTGATCTCTTGTTTCAGAAGAACAAAAGTGGCATGACTCACTTTTTAGCTTACCAAGCAGAACTTTGAGGAAACCTTTACTCTTTGGCTGTGTCTACACTGCACCCCTTTTCCGGAAAAGGGATGCAGATTAGACACATCGTTAATGCAAATGAAGCGGGGATTTAAATATCCCCCGCTTCATTTATATAAACATGGCTGCCACTTTTTTTCTGCTCGGGGCTTTTCCGGAAAAAAGCGCCAGTTTAGACGCGGGTCTTTCAGAAAATAAAGCCTTTTCCAAAAGATCCCTTATTCCTGATGTTAAGAGTTGCAAGTATCCACTGGAAGACCTCTGCCAACCCCTGGTTGAGAACCACCTCATCAAAGATAGATGCTGACATTCTGAAATTATTGTATGTTGTAGGATTAAGTATGACATTAAAAACTGAAGAAGCAAGAGACAAACATAATATGTTTTAGGGATTTCCAGTGTACAAAACAGGGGAAACAAGACAATGTTGTGGATTCTCCAGCACTGCCAATTTTAAAATCAAGATTAGATGTTTTGCTAAAAGCTCTGCTCTAAGAATTATGTTGGGGGAAATTCTCTGGCCTGGGCTATACAGGAGTTGAGACTGTATGATCACAGTGGTCCCTTCTGGCCTTGGAATCTATGGATTTGCATCATATTTATTGAGTAGCTATCTAAAGCATATGTGTGTGTGTGTGTGTGTGTGTAAATAAACATATGCAAACATGCACATACATAAATATACTAGGCCAAAAATTATTGACTTCATTAAAAGCACGGGCCCGGATCCTCAGATACCATAAGCAAGCATAGCAAAATTAAGCAAAATGTGTAGAGTTTAGAAAATTTTGACTTGTATGAAATTTTAGTTTATACAGACTTGTTAACAAAACCTACCCTGGGCTGAAACGTAGCACAAGAAATTTCAGGATTTCTCATATATGACTTACGTGATCAGTTAAATAATTTGATACTTTGCTGTTCTCATGTAACTTTTGATATTTTACCTGAATATTCAAATTTGTTATCCTTTCATTTCAAAGGATGAAATGCATTTCAACTAGATATTCATTCAGCAATTTTACATCACATGGATAAAGGTTTTGCCCATAAACAACCCGTATGTGTAATTTAAGCTTCTGAGTAGACCTCTTCTTTGATTTCTACAGAGTCAAAATGGAGATGTGACACAACAAAGTCTGCTTAGAGTCTCCAGGTAATTTAAGTAGCATTTCCTTCTGTACCATCATCAACTTCAATGAGACTATTCATGTGCAGAGTGTTGTTCAGGCCTGGTATATACTGATTCTTAAGTCAATGTAAGTTACATTGCTCAGGGGTTTGAAAAAATCACACTCCTAGGGCTAAGCCTGCATCAATCCAATGTGGTATCTACACCATGGTATACAAACGGGTGAGGCTTCGCCACTGATTTACCTTCTGCCTCTCCGAGTGGTGGAGCGGACGAGTGAACACTCTTCCATTAACTTATTGTGTCATCACCAAAGCTGCTAAATCAATATCGCTGCATCCATCACAGAAGTGCTGATTTAGCATGCAAGTGCAGACAAGTCCTTAGATTATGTGCTCTTCGAGACTGGGGCCATAGATTCATATAAAGTCAGTAGGTGAAATCAATGGGAGTCAATGGGAGTTTTGCTTTTAACGTCAATGGGATCAGGAAACAAGGGCTAAATTCAGGGGGTATTTATTGTTCATTATGCATGGGGGTATTTATTGGTCATTATGTATAATCTAATCAAATCTTGCCAATATTGGCTTTGAGGGTTAGCACAAGTTGGGAGGAGGAAAAGGATGGCTTACGTCTACTTATCTCCAGTGGAGAGACATCAGTTTACATCAACCAGTGATTTGGTCATTTGTTCCTAAAATACACAAATCACACTCTACAGCAGCGGTTCAGAATCAAATAGAACAGCTGTTTTTCTTTTTCAAAGCATCTAAGTCTTTTTCATTCTTAACTTTATTTTACAGATGAGTGTATTTATTTCAGAATAATGAAAAACTGATAATCCCAGACAATGAAAGCGTTGCCTTATCACCAACCCACTACAGCTGTAATGATAGTTTCTCCTGGCAGATGATCTATGCAGAGATCCTCCTCCAACGGTACCTGAGTGGAAAGGAGTCAGTGGTCCCTATCTCAGAAATTCGGATCAAAGCATGGATTAGGAATGGCTCTTAGTTCAGAAACTTTAAGGATTATAACAAATATAAGAATATGTTCAGGAAATAAATGCTACTGAGCTAACAACAATACCAAGACACTGAGCAGATTTTGCTCTATGCTTGCAATGTCCTTCACTTTGATCAAGAGGGATTATTTTTTTTCTAAGGATTAAGAGTATCATTTGTTCGAGCCAACTCTGTTTCCAGATCTGTAGCGACACATTCTATTGGTTAATATGAAATACTTTCTGTTTTGGCAGATACTAGTTGTACCCTAGCTGGGCAAATTAAATCACAACCCTGATTAAAACAACTGCAACAAAAACTTGTGAAAATAGAGACAAACACATCCTGAAGATCTACCTAGACAATGTGCCAGGTGGTCTCGTTGCTCTGCAAACAGAGAAAGTGGATAGAAGTCCTGGTACGAAGAAGGGAATAAAAACGTTAATAAAATGCATTCCATTGAGTCAGCATTTCCTCTGTGATCTGGCACTACACTACCCAGGTGTTAGTTTTTAGTTCTTGGCATGCTGAAAAGGTATGTTGCTCTCCAGAGTGTTTGTCTGATAGTATCAGGGAAAAAGAGTGAAAGAACTGGCATCGTTTTACTGTTTGAATAACTGCTGGCTCATTGGGCAACTTTACATTTTATTGTGGCTGAGGAGCGTTTAGCCAGATTGCAATAATACCATTACTGCTGATACCATTCCTTTGATTTCACCCTGAGCATGACTGTTCGTGCTACTTACCTACTCTGTTGATCGTTTTATATGTGTGTAATGCCATAGCTTAGAAATTCAGGTTCAGCAGCAGGTGTTGCATTTAGATGCACAGCGCTTTCTCCGTCTGCTGCTCACTGATTCACAAAGGGAGCTTTGACAGCATCCGGAGCTCTTTGCTTGCCTTTTAGTTTGGAGGAAAGCTCCTGTTATTGATGCACCAGATGGAGGAGGCAGGAGGGTTCACGCACATCCTCAGCCTTTCAGAGACCCATTCAATGAATGTCCTTCATGTGATTCAGTTTCCCCACTTCCCATGACAAGGCAGGGGGAGGCAACCAGGCGGATGCGTGAAGCAAAAACACACCAGTATTGGCAATGGGCATGTCTGAGTGTCCTCGAAGCTGCCTCTAGCCTAGAGGAATGGGCAGTATCCCATCCACACTTTAGGTGGCAATGGTTGATGGCAGATGCCAGCTGGGACAGCAGAAGCTAACTACAATAGGCCACGAGATATTTTTCTAACTACTTTAGACTGGCCCCGACCATGGAAGCAGAAGTGCAAGGAGAGCAGAGAAGGATCCTGACTCCTAACAACATGTGAGGTATTCAAGCATTAGCTGGGTCTCTATTGTTTCCCTGAGACACAACTTTGTCATATACTCAATATGGGGTCTGTAGGAGTAGCATGGTGAACACTCACACAAGTTTCCTATCAAGTGCTCATCGCCACCGAGAACCCCCTGCATTTGAAAATTTCAGTCAGAAGCAGCCATTGGTGCTAAATCAAGCTTAGCTCTTTTTTGAACTAGCCTTTCAGAGATAGATTTTCCCCTCCCAAAATGGCAATCTCACAGAGCCCCTACTATGTACTCATTAAAATATGTGGGCCATAACCCTGCTGACAGAGTAATACCACAGCTGTAACATGTACTCACATCTCTCCTTATTAATGGCTGTTCTCTACCCGCATGAATGAGCCCATTCTCACAAGTGGTATAATTACACTAGGACTGATTTGGAAAACAGAGAAAAATACATTTTTAATCAATCTATGGAGACACACACAGGCAATGTGCTCACTTTACTGGGGAGTTGGCAGCAGACTCTGCAGCATCTCCCACTTTCCTAAGATCTGCACAACGGAAACAACAAAACTGGACATTAGCTAAAGGTCACAGGACAAGGCTGCTCTCTCCAGGCTCCCTACAAATAAATTCCTTATCCTCCTCAGTTCCCATCCACTTTCCCTTTACATCCCTTGTGTGTGTGTGTGTGGGGGGGGGGATACATTTATCTTGGGTCCTGCTGCATTACATTTGGGAGAGGGAGATGAAGGCATTGATTAGGCTGCATGGAGAAGCCCAGAACCATCTTCTAAATCCCAGAGGGAAACATCAGAGAGAAGGAAGCCATGTCTCAGTGACAGGACAAAACACACAACAGTAAAACAGGGAAAGGAAACAGAAATCACAACATGGAAAAATTAAACTGCTAAAAACTATCAGAGCAGATTAGTGAGAATAAGCTCGAGCTCCTGTGTCCCCATGGGCACTGTCACCTGGGGCTATGTCTAGACTGCAAGCCTCTTTCGAAAGAGCCTCTTTCGAAAGAGAGCGTCTAGACTGCACGCGGAACTTTCGAAAAAGCAAGCTGCTTTTTCAAAAGAAAGCACCCAGTGAGTCTGGATGCTCTCTTTCTAAAAAGCCTGTTTGCTTTCAAGAACGCCTTCTTTCAAAAGAGCACTTTCGAAAGAAGGCGTTCTTCCTCGTGGAATTAGGTTTACCACCGTCGAAAGAAAAGCCAGATTCTTTCGATTTAATTTCGAAAGAACGCGGCTGCAGTCTAGACGCAGGTGAAGTTTTTTCGAAAAAAGGCTACTTTTTTCGAAAAAAACCCTGAGTCTGGACACAGCCTGGGTCAACGGAACATAACCTAGGCCTTGAGACCCACCATCTGGCAGCAGTTTGGAGGAATAATAGTGTATCTCTCTGCAATATATTTACAAGTGTAGGGGCATAGCAGAGCATGATCCCTGGCCTCGTGCTACCTGAACATTTGCAGAACAATTTAACTTTTCTCCTCTGTGCATCTGAGTCATGCACTTTAGAAAAAGCATCACTCAGTATCTAACAGTAGAAAGCTTCTTTTGTAGGTGGAAGTTTTGTCTTCGTTGCACAAAAGGTGTGTTGCGTATATTGAAATAGCTGTCTAAAGAGAAAATTTCTAGTGGAGACAAGGCACAGGAAGTTTTTACCTCCATGTAGTTTAGTTAAGGCTAACCCGGTATCTCCTGCAGTTTTCTGCAACTAGAAACACTGAGGCATAAACTAGAGTGGCATATTTCACTAGCCATCTTGAATTAGCTATTCCAATGTAGAAAGACACCTTTTGTTACAGTGAATATGTAGCCTTAGAATAGCTAAATTCCAGGGTCCACAGAGTTAGACTTTGGGGCTGTGTCTACATTGGCATCCCTTTCCGGAAAAGGGATGCTAATGAGACACTTCGGAATTGCAAATCCGCGGGGGATTTAAATATCCCCCGCGGCATTTGCATTTACATGGCTGCCGCTTTTTCCCGGCTCGGGGTTTTTGACGGAGAAAAGCGCCAGTGTAGACACGATTCTCTGGAAAATAAGCCCTTTTCCGGAAGATCCCTTATTCCTACTTTCAAGTATTCAAGTACTATCTGGTATTCAAGTAGGAATAAGGGATCTTCCGAAAAAGGGCTTATTTTCCGGAGAATCACGTCTACACTGGCGCTTTTCTCTGGCAAAAACCCCGAGCCGGAAAAAAGCGGCAGCCATGTAAATGCAAATGCCGCGGGGGATATTTAAATCCCCCGCGGATTTGCAATTCCGAAGTGTCTCATTAGCATCTGTGGCAAGGGCCCCTCTTCTCCAAGCCACTACCGGGGTTTTGCAGCGGGTCTCAGTGGTAGGGAGCCCAAGCCAGGGGCCCACAGGCTCCCTCCCTTGCTGCCTTCACCTAATGCTGGTCCAACTTGTTCTCTCCTTTTCTTCCTCTCTGCCTCTCCACCACCTTCCTTTTGTCCTCTCACTCCCCTCTCCAGCCTCCAACTGATGAGGCTTTTAAAGGCCCTCAGAGAGACAGCAGAGAAGTCAGCTGGCCCCAATTTGCCTGAGCCAGCTCTCTCCCAGCTGCACCTAATTGTGCTGCAGTTCTCTGCTTTTCTAACAGGAGTTTTTCCCTTTTGGGCTGCCTTTTCTCCTCTCTGCAGCAGCTCCCTGGCCTGACCCTGTCACACATCCCCCCCCTCTGCTCAACCCCATGGGGTTGGGTTACTTGGGTCGGACAACAATGCACCCTTGACAACCCGTCTGCATTTCCATGCTGGGTCCCTGATCTGTGTTGCACACGGAAGTGGAAAGGCTGCAGGGACAGGAACCATCGGGTAACCCTCGCATTTCTGTCCTTGTTTCGGTGCATCCACTGCAGAGGCGCATGATCGGTGACCAGGGTAAACTTCCGCCCGAGAAGGTAGTAGCGAAGGCTTTCCATGGCCCACTTTACTGCAAGACATTCTCTTTCTACCACGGCATAGTTTTGTTCCCTCGGCAGAAGCTTCCTGCTGAGGTACAAGATTGGGTGCTCCTCTTCTCCCACCATTTGAGACAATACAGCTCCCAGTCCTACTTCGGAGGCATCCGTCTGCAAGATAAACTCCTTCTTAAAATCAGGGGCTATGAGAACTGGATTGCCACAGAGGGCATTCTTGAGATCTTTAAAAGCTTCTTCCGTTTCCATGGTCCACTTTACAATGTCGGGACCACGTGCTCTAGTCAGGTTGGTCAGAGGGCAGGCCCTGGAGGCAAAGTTGGGGATGAACCTGCGGTAATACCCAACCAGCCCTAAGAATGCCCTGACCTGCTTTTTCCGGGTTGGTCGGGGCCAATTCTGTATTGCATCCACTTTGTTGAGCTGGGGCCTCACTACCCCCCTTCCCACAATATACCCGAGATATTTGGCCTCAGCCAGTCCAATTGTACACTTTGCGGGGTTCGCCGTAAGTCCTGCTCTTCTTAATGTCTCCAATACTGCCTCTACTTTTTCAATGTGTGTGTCCCAGTTAGGACTGTGGACCACAACATCGTCCAAATAGGCAGCTGCGTACTTGGCATGAGGCCGCAACAGCTTGTCCATGAGCCTTTGAAACGTTGCAGGAGCCCCATGCAAACCAAAAGGGAGGACCGTGTATTGAAAGAGACCCTCCGGAGTTGAAAAGGCTGTCTTTTCTTTGGCCCCTGGTGCTAAGGGGATCTGCCAGTAACCCTTGGTCAAATCGAGGGTGGACAGAAATCGGGCCTTGCCCAGTTGGTCAATGAGTTCATCCACCCTTGGCATGGGATAGGCATCAAATTTGGATACTTCGTTTAATTTTCGAAAGTCATTGCAAAAGCGCCGGCTTCCATCTGGCTTGGGCACCATAACAATAGGGCTAGACCACTGGCTATGGGACTCTTCAATGACTCCGAGCTTCAGCATTTTCTCCACTTCAGCTTGGACCTCTTTTCGTTTTGCCTCAGGTATCCGGTATGGCTTAACGTGCACCTTCACCCCGGGGTCTGTGATGATGTCATGGTAAACCTCCGTAGTTCTACCTGGTTCTGTCGAAAACACATCCTGATTCCTCTCAATCATGTCGGCTGCTTCGGCCTGTTGGTCTGGGGTCAGTTCGGGAGATATTCCCACCTGCCTTGGTGGGTTTTCCCCTTGGGGTGGTGGCCCCAGCACAACCAAGGCCACTTCTCTGTCTCGCCAGGGTTTTAGCAGGTTGACATGATATACCTGCTCAGGCTTTCGCCGGCCAGGCTGGCGAACCTTATAGTTTACCTCTCCCACTGCTTCTATTATTTCATATGGTCCCTGCCATTGGGCTAGGAGCTTACTCTCCGCTGTCGGCACTAGCACCATCACCCGGTCTCCCACCTGGAACTTCCGGGCGGTTGCTCGCCGGTTGTAATAGACCTGTTGGGATTCCTGTGCCTTTTCTAGGTGCTCCCGCACTATGGGGGTGACTCTGGCTATCCTGTCCCTCATTTGGAGCACATGATCAACTACATTTCTCCCCAGGTTGGGCTGTTCCTCCCAGGCTTCCTTAGCAAGGTCTAGTATGCCCCGTGGATTACGCCCATACAAAAGTTCAAACGGGGAGAAGCCAGTCGACGCTTGGGGAACCTCCCTTACCGCGAACATGAGGTAGGGTAGTAGCATATCCCAATCTTTGCCATCCCGGCTTACCACCTTCTTGAGCATACTTTTTAGTGTCCTGTTAAACCGTTCAACTAGACCGTCGGTTTGAGGATGGTATACCGAGGTCCGCAGGGCCCGTATGCGGAGCAAGGTACACAAGTCTTTCATAAGCTTGGACACAAAGGGGGTCCCTTGGTCCGTTAGGATTTCTTTAGGAATCCCTACCCTAGAAAAGATTTGAATTAGTTCCTTAGCGATGGTCTTGGATAGGGTGTTGCGTAGGGGCACTGCCTCTGGGTATCGAGTAGCATAGTCCACTACAACTAGTATGCTCTGATGGCCCCGGGCAGACTTCTCTAGTGGGCCAACTATGTCCATAGCGATCCGTTCAAAGGGGATTTCAATTATTGGTAGGGGTACTAACGGGGCCCTCAGGTGTGGCCGGGGCCCATGTAGTTGGCACTCCGGGCAGGAAGTGCAATACCTCTGGACTTCTACATAGATCCCAGGCCAAAAAAACCTCCGAAGAATGCGGTCCAGGGTCTTATCCACCCCTAGATGTCCTCCAAATAGATGACTGTGTGCCAATTCCAGTATTGCCCTCTGGTGCTTCCGGGGTACCAAGAGTTGCTCCACCTCTTGGCCCTGTCTATGAACTACCCTATAAAGAAGGTCCCCCTTGATTATATAGAAGGGCCCCGTGCCCTTGTTCCTCCCCTCCACTGGGGCCCCATTAACTTCAACCACCTCCTTACGGATATTCTGATACAGTGGATCATTGGCTTGGTCCTGCCCAAAGGTCTCCCTTGGGGATTTCACCTGCTCAGGCTCCAGGGAACCTAGCCCCCTTTCCTCCCTTGATGAGCTGGGCCCTGCTTCAGGCTCATCCTGTCCTGGGGCTTCGGCTCTAGTAGTTGGGTAGGCCTCCCCTTCTACCCGTGTCTGTTTCCGACCTTGGGTCAAGATCATGGTCCCCAATTTCTTTGAGGCCCTCCTCTCCCGTCGGGTTTTCCGGGGCTCCCCAGGCACCGAGAACAGGTCCGGGGAGAACTCATGGAAGGCTGGGAGGGAGCTATCCTCCTCCTCCCAGTCCCGAGGTAGTAGGTCACTAAACCTGGGGAAGTCTCGCCCAATGACCACCGGGTAGGGGAGCCTTGGGACCACCCCCACGGTTACCTCTGTAACCCGCCCTTGTACTTCTATTTCCACAGGGATGGTGGGGTAATAACTAGTATCCCCATGTACACAAGATACTCCAGTGTACTTGGCTCGAGTCAGCTGATTTTGCCCCACTAGCTTCCCTGAGACCAATGTAACCGCACTCCCGGAATCTACTAAGGCAGTGGTTTCTACCCCATTCATTTTCACGGGCTGGGTATACTGATGAGGGCCCACTGCTACCCCTACGAGGTTAACTAGAACACTTTGTAGGTTCCCCAGGTCACATTGCATAGGTTCGTCTACGTTAGGGCACTGAACCGCAATATGCCCTATCTCCCCGCAGGCATAACACCTATAACCTGGGCGGGACAGCCCCTTTCGTTTTGGGCTGTTGGGTCTTGATCCCTGGCCCTCTCCTGTCCAGACCCCAAGGTCTCTTGCCCGTCCCGGCCTCTCTTCCGCCTCTTTTCTTCCTGTCTGGACTCGGTCGGAAACTTCAGGGGCACGGGTCCTTGGGGGGAAGGTGGACCTTCTGCTCTGCTGCACCTCGACTCTGGGGCTGCGGGAAAGTCCCTTAGCTGTCAATCGCCTCTCAACGAGAGCCACCAGTTCATCAAATGTCGTGGGGTCATTCTGGCCCACCCATTCCCGAAGGTCTGGGGGTAAACCCCTCATGTACCGATCAAGAACGATCACCTCGATAATCTTGTCGGGGTTGTGGATGTCGGGCCGCAGCCACTTCCGGGCCAGATGAACCAGATCAAACAACTGAGTTCTGGGGCCCTGGTCATCTCGATATCGCCAATTGTGAAATCTCTGGGCTCTCACTGCGACCGTGACCCCAGCCCGTGCCAGGATCTCTGCTTTCAGCTGGGGGTAGTCGGATGCAGCTTCCTCTGCCATGTCAAGGTATGCCTTCTGGGCCTCCCCGCTCAGAAAAGGGGCTAAAATGCTGGCCCACTGAGCTTGAGGCCAGGCCTCCCGCAAAGCTGTCCTTTCGAAGGCCAGGAGGTAGGCCTCGACCTCATCATCTTTTGTCATTTTCTGTAAGTAGAAATTGGCCCGCAAGGGTCGAACCCCATCTTGATCACGTACCTGGACTGTCAGGGCTTTCAGCTGGGTCACCACCTCCTGCAGGGTGGCCCTGTCCTGGGCTACTTGGCTCATCAACAACTGGTTGGTTTCTTGTTGGAGCCGCACCGACTCCTGCTGGGCAGCTGCTTGCACCCGAGTAGCCTCTTGTTGAGCGGCCGTGGCCTGCACCAGTGCTTTTACCAGGTCCTCCATGGGTGCTTTGCTTTGCGAGGGGCCAACTTAGCTAGATTTGGGTTGCTGTGAGGCCTCACAGCCAAGATCCCACTCCTGACACCACGTGTGGCAAGGGCCCCTCTTCTCCAAGCCACTACCGGGGTTTTGCAGCGGGTCTCAGTGGTAGGGAGCCCAAGCCAGGGGCCCACAGGCTCCCTCCCTTGCTGCCTTCACCTAATGCTGGTCCAACTTGTTCTCTCCTTTTCTTCCTCTCTGCCTCTCCACCACCTTCCTTTTGTCCTCTCACTCCCCTCTCCAGCCTCCAACTGATGAGGCTTTTAAAGGCCCTCAGAGAGACAGCAGAGAAGTCAGCTGGCCCCAATTTGCCTGAGCCAGCTCTCTCCCAGCTGCACCTAATTGTGCTGCAGTTCTCTGCTTTTCTAACAGGAGTTTTTCCCTTTTGGGCTGCCTTTTCTCCTCTCTGCAGCAGCTCCCTGGCCTGACCCTGTCACACATCCCTTTTCCGGAAAGGGATGCCAATGTAGACACAGCCTGGGGGTACGTCTACAGGGCAGCCTTATTTCGGAATAACTGACATTTTTCCGAAATAAAAAAGAGCACGTCTACACTACAAGCATTTATTTCGAAATAATGGAGAATTTCTTACTCTGACTCCTGTAACCCTCATTTTCCGAGGAGTAAGGCAAGTCAAAGGAAGAGCGCTCTTCCTTTGACTTCCTGCTGTGTAGACAGCACCAGAAGCCAAAATAAGGTATTTTGACCTAAGTTATACAATTGATGTAGCTCAAGTTACGTAGCTTATTCCTTAATATACTTATCCCTTAGCCCTGCTGTGTAGATGTACCCTGGGTGTGCTAATCCCTGAGGCCATGTCTACACTAGGAAATTATTTTGAAATAACTTATTTCAAAACAATAATTCCCGAAATAACAATTTCAAAATAAACATTCCTTATGACAAGCAGGAGTTATTATTTCTTAATAATCAGCCCATTAATTTGAAATAATGAGATTGGTAGTGTGGATGTTTCACTTGTTACTTCAAAATAACTTGTTACTTCAAAATAAGGGGGAGTTATTTCAAAATAACACCCTAGGGTAGACCAGGGATGAACAACTGCTGCATCTCTGCTGCCACTCAATAAGTCTGTCAGAGCAGCGATTGACAGGCTATGAGCCCTGTGGGGCCAGATATCCCATGATATACCATTCACAGAGGGCTTGACTGGAAGTGTTCCCAGAGTCCTAGGTTGGTCCAGACACAATATGTTAGACTGGAGAGGACACCAGTAAGTTGACTGTGAAATTTGGGTGGATCCCCAAACAACTTCTGTGATGGGTCCCTGTTCCTATGTCTTGCTTTAGTTACTGGCTTCTGATTCATGTTCCTGGATCCTGGGTTCTGAGTCTAGCTCCACCCATGACACCTGACTGCTGACCCCATGGCTCTACCAATACATCTTTTTAGCCTTCTCTCTCTTTTTGGAAATTTGGAATATTTTAGACACTTAAAGCAAATTCTATCCATTTCTTTTTTACTGCCACTCTCAAATCTCAGTCTCACCTAGTGTTCCCTCTCCCCTTCTTCCCTTCCTTTTCGTTAGCTCTGATTCTGGTTTTTAACACCACTTTTCAGTGGGATTTGGCTGCTCTCCAGCTGCCAGGTTTTCCCCAGGTACTGCAGGTGCTTTGATTTTCCCTGCTGCTCTTCATGCTTCACAGAGGAACACCAATTTTGAGTGGAGCCTGTGGGTTAATGGTTATATTCAAAACCATCCGGCTGTGAAGCATGAAATACAATGGAAAACACGAAAGCAGCCTGTGGGGACAAATAAAAAGGGGGATGACTTTGTGGGAATCAGCATTCTGATTAAAAGGTGGGAAGTGCGTTGGCCTAAATTGTTTCTTGAATTAATTAAATGAGGCTTCTGTATATGCTGGCCAGTAAACTGTAGCCAAGCCGAGTCCAAAGATGACTAATAATTAATTTTAAGATAACTATACTCAGATATAGTTATCTATTGGAATTAGTGACCTGCAGCCTTATGCTCCATCTGAAGTCAAGTCAAAGCTCCCATTGTAATTGGAACATACTCATACCCCAGAACTGTGGCAAACAAGGGGTTTTGCGACCCAGTTATAACCAGTCTTCACTTCAGCTACGCAGTCCATGTCTTCATTAGCATGTTTTGAGAAATCTGCCACTAAGCCACTATCATCAAAGCAGCTCCACTGGGGGAGCCCCAGGCTGTGTCTAGACTACATGCCTCTGTCGGCAGAGGCATGTAGATTAGACACATAGGCAAAGGCAAATGAAGCCGCGATTTTAATGATCGCGGCTTCATTTACATTTACATGGCTGCCATGCTGAGACAACAAACAGCTGATCAGCTGTTTGTCGGCTTGCGCGCTAGTCTGGACACTCCCCTGCCGACATCAAAGCCCTTTGTCGGCAGCCCCGTTATTCCTCATGGGAATAATACCTACAAGGAAATTCTGAAATAGCTATTTCGAAATTAGGCATGTATAGACTCTCCACTGCTGCTATTTCGAAATAGCCCCTTCCCAGGACCATTTTAAGTTATTCCAGTGCCTCCTGGGGCTCTAAATTGAGATAGCACATCTACATTAGGGAATCCTGCCTTGGACTAATTTGGAGGCTTCCTTGCAGCGTAGACATGCTATTTCAAAATAAACTACTTCAGAATCACTATTCCAGAACAGCTTATTTCAAAATAGCCGTGTAGTGTAGATGTACCTTAATTAGTCTACAGAAGAACGAAGGAGGATTTGATAAAAGCCTTTAGCTACCTGAAGGGGGGGTTCCAAAGAGGATGGAGAAAGGCTGTTCTCAGTAGTGACAAATGACAGAATGAGGAGCAGTGGTCTCAAGTTGCATGGGGGATGTCTAGGTTGGATATTAGGAAAAACTATTTTACTGGGAGGGTTGTAAAGCAGTGGAATGGGTTATGTAGGGAGGTGGTGGAATCTCTATCCCTAGAGGTTTTTTAAATCCTGGCTTGATAAAGCTCTGGCTGGGATGACTTTGTTGGGGTTGGTCCAGCTTTGGGCAGGAGATTGAGGAATGACTTCCTGAGGTCTCTTCCAGCCCTGCATTCTGTGATTATTTTCTAATCTGTAAAAAAGAACATAGGTCCCAATTCACATTGCACTTACACATTTGGGAATAAGGGGTAATTCCAATGAATAAAGTAAAAGGAGAATCTGAGCCTTAATCTATCCTTTCTTCGACACTTAAATAGTCAGATGAAATAGTGCTTTACCTTACTAATGACAAAATCATTTAAACAACTTTTATTGTCTTTTAATCTTTTGCAGGTTGGACCTCCCAGGTCCAGTACCCTCAGGGCCTGAATGATCCCAAACCAGGGAGTTTGCCAGATCTGGGGAGGTCAATGTCAGCCCCTCTGCTCCCAGCCTCTGTGCTTTTCTCCAGGGCTGTGTCCAGACTCAGGGGTTTTTTCGGGAAAAGTAGCCTTTTCCCGAAAAAACTTCCCCTGCGTCCAGACTCAAGCCGCGTTCTTTCGAAATAATTTCGAAAGAACGCGGCTTTTCTTTCGATGGCGGTAAACCTCGTTTCACGAGGAAGAACGCCTTCTTTCGAAAGTTCCTCTTTCGAAAGAAGGCATTCTTCAATGTAAATAGGGCTTCCTCGAAAGAGAGCATCCAGACTCGCTAGGTGCTCTCTTTCGAAAAAGCGGATTGCTCTTTCGAAAGATCCGCCTGCAGTCTAGACGCGATCTTTCGAAAGAAGCTCTTTCGAAAGAAGCCTGCAGTCTAGACATAGCCCAGATGCCAATCTCCCCTGATGGCTGATGACCCCTACTCCCTGGCTTCCTTCTTGGCTGCCGGTCCCACTGCCACCTGTAGGGCTGCCAGCCCTGCTACCTGTTGCCACTGGCCCAGCCAAGCTGCCACCATTGTCCTTACTACTGCCAGCCTAGCTGGGCTCCCAGTCACCAGCCCTCCTGCTACCAAACTCCTGAGCTCTAAGGCACACTCTGGTCCAGGAACATCAATGTTGCAGACTAGAGAGTTCTGGTTCAGATAGCTTCGCCCTCTATCTTCAGTAGAAATAACTAAAAAATATTATAAATATTTTATACTCCTGATTTCACACATTCATTCTTTAACTGTTAAATATAAGGATTTTAATATTCAGAGTATGGCTGTAAATGTATACTTATAATGGGGGCAGGATCAGAACATCAGCTATTGCAAGACCAAAGACTGCCCTTTGATGTAATAAAAGGAAGGTCATGCCAGTGTAGTCTCAGAGAAAACACAGTACACACATCATGGACAAATGTGAGTTGATAAAAAGAAAAAAAAATATTGTGTGTATCGTTAGGCTTAGCCTCCTGGAATATGAACAGACAAAATCAACATAAAGAGATAAAAGACCACCACAGTATGAACTCTTACTTTTTGTATACTAGTCATGTGCAGTTATGTAGCTATATTTATGCAGATACCATGCTATGACTTTCCTTCTGTACCGATTATGATTACTAGTATCCTGAATCCTTCTGTTGCTTTGTTCCATATCATCTTGAAGGACTTCCTGTGATTATTTTTGACAATGAAAACAAACCATTTTTATGTGTGTTTCCCCCTACAGGCAGGATACACCTTGAGAGCTGCATAATAGATGTGTTTTAAAAATGGTGTCTGGGAGAGATTAGGTCAATCTGAAGATATGAATGTCTGATGAAAGTGGTGAATTGTGAATCTAGTCCTCATTAATTGAGATGAGAGAGACTGCTTTTATGGCTTCTAGAGACCTGACAATCTGGCTGCCTGATCTGCTGGTCTTCTCACCAATTGATTGGCAGGCTCCAGCTTATTGAAAATTCAGTTTTCAGGTTATTAACTAGCACCTTTCTCCATTAATAAGAAAATCCTATCCTGGTAGAAAGAAGAATCATTTATATTCTTATAGCTTGAAAATAGGGAAATATGTGCCAGTTAAGGGGAAAGGACGAGAAGTGGCAGCCCTAACATCTGGAGTTACACAGCTCTGCTAGGAACAACAGATGAAACTACAACATAGAATTGAAATTATTCTATTAATCATCTCTCTGTGACCTTTTCTAATGCCTGCAGTAGTGAATATAAAGTTTTATTAAAATAAGCTTTGTCTTGTTTCTGCAAGAATTTCTATGTGAGAAAAAGTAAATCCTGTCCTTAATATACTGAGCAAAATAACAGGGGAAGGAGCTGGACTTACTCTGCAAAATGAGCCTGAGTCATTAGTTTGTGGATGGTTAATGGGAAGTGGAGGAATTCATTGCTATACATCCATCTGCTCCATTAGAAGGGGCAGTACACGCTCCCATTGGGAGAACATATGCATGGAGGGATTAATGGAATAACTAACTCCCTCCCACCTCCAACTAGCAATCAGACCATACTATGCCATTAGGTGTGCTGGGACTCAGTTCTGCAAAAGCACTTAAGCATCCAAGTTATCCTGTTGAAGCAGATAGAACTACTCATGTACTTAAAGCAAGATACGGGTAAATGCTTTGCTGGATCAGGGTCTTAGTTATTTATTCATATTAACATTTGAGCAAGAGACTAAAACAATGTCTGGTTTCTGTGCTAAAAGGCTAGGGGAGAAGGGAACTGAACCTTCTTCCTCCTATACATAAGATACAAGCAATTTGCTCTCCTTATTCATTGGCAGCTCATAAGTCGACTCTCATTTGTTCCCCAAATCTAACCACATTCATGAATCAAGAAGGCCACATATCTGAGCACATGCTAACAGTGGAAACAAAAGGTGGAGATTTTCAACAGCACTGAGCTGGCCTAAATTTGCTCTCATTGAAACCAAAGGTAAAATTCCCTTTACTTAAATGGAAACAGAAGGAGGCCAATTCTGAGTGCTTTTGAAAATCTCTTCCAGATTGTTATTGCACAAAAGGGCTCTGATTAACATTTTCTGCCTCCAGAATTTGTATGTATTTGAAAGAAATGCTGCAACAATGGTATAATAAAATGCATAATACAGCAGGCTTGGTTATTTTAATTCCTTGTGTCTAGGTATGTAACCCTTTGACCTATAAAAGCTCCAGCTGACACAAAATATAGCAGCCTGTATGCTTAGCCACGCTAGTTGGACTGAACACTTCATGTTAGTGTTCCATTCTCTACATGGGCACCCCAACTGAATACAGTGTGCAGTCCAAAGTCTGGGACCAGATAGTCAACTGCCTCCCTGATGCTGTCCTTTGCTCCATGTGCAATCACTCCTTCTATGATCACAATGTCCCATGACACCAAATGTCTGCATACCTTAGAGTTTAAGCTATTACCAAATAATCTAGACCACCAGCATATCTCAGGTCACTGCATCCCATCCAGACACAGGCACACTGAAACAGCAACCAGGATTAGAGCCCTCAGGGATGCTAAACTGTTTTGCGCCTCTAGCAGAGAACAGGAGGGACTGAAGTGAACCACTGCTGGCAAACAGGAAGAGCCTTGTAAGTACAGATGGATGAGCTCTGACAGGGCATGCCTGCACTGTGATAAAAGACCCACAACACTGCCGTGGCTAACCTGGGTCAGCTGAGGCTATGTCTAGACTGCAGGCTTCTTTCGAAAGAGCCTCTTTCGAAAGATCGCGTCTAGACTGCAGGCGGATCTTTCGAAAGAGCAATCCGCTTTTTCGAAAGAGAGCACCCAGCGAGTCTGGATGCTCTCTTTCGAGGAAGCCCTATTTACATTGAAGAACGCCTTCTTTCGAAAGAGGAACTTTCGAAAGAAGGCGTTCTTCCTCGTGTAATGAGGTTTACCGCCATCGAAAGAAAAGCCGCGTTCTTTCGAAATAATTTCGAAAGAACGCGGCTTGAGTCTGGATGCAGGGGAAGTTTTTTCGGGAAAAGGCTACTTTTCCCGAAAAAACCCCTGAGTCTGGACACAGCCTGAGTCAAGTTCACAGGGCTCCAGTTGCACAGCTATAACATCGCAGTGTAGAGTATCAGGCTTGGGCTGGGCCTTGGCCTCTGAGACCCAGCAAAGGAGGAAGGTCTCAGAGCGGAGCCACTGTCTCACGCCAAATGTCTATACTGCCATTTATAAACCTGTGGCCCAACCCTCACAAGCCTGGTAGCTGACAGGCACTGAGATTCAGTGCTGCGTGTTTTTATCCTAGTGTAGATGTACCCAGAGTGGCGGGACCTAAACTTGGAGCTGATTCTCGCAGAGGTAAGAGAGACCATGGGACTAACCATTTCAGAACTCTGGCAAGACTTATTTCTTCAATTTAGCTTTCTTTCACATGCCTGGCACTTGAAACCACGTCCCAGCTTTCTCTCACCCACACATACAATGCTTATAGCAACAAACAAACATACCACCACACCTACATACTAATCAAGCTATTTCACTTATAGTCTCAGAAGGACGAAGGAGAGAAAACTTACATTTCTATTTTTAAATGCTTGTGAAGCATTCAGACCCTATCAGGTTAGGGATTCAGCCCTAGAATGAAAGATGTCACATTTTTGTCTAATGTATGCAATAGATCCTACAGCCCTACCTGTATTTCTTCTACCTTTTGACTGATGAGTCATATTCTATATACCACAGAGAGTATCATGTCGTATATTATATGTAGAGGCCCTTAGAATGCCAGTGGTGATGAGAAAGAATGGTTCATGTATGAAAGAGTGCTTGACTGATTTGTCAGTTGTGAGAGTTTATTGCTAATTATATTGATCACAAACTCAGGCAAGCATGAATACTACACACATTTTTTTCTTTGTGTGTGCATGTGACATCTTAAAAAGTAAATTAACTCTTTATTCTAAATATTATGTAATATTGGTTCCATGGAAGAGGGAAACAGGATCTGATGGACCACAGGATCTGCTACAGAGATGCACCTGCTTTCCAGACTTTATTCTACCTACAAAACTCTGGAGGGATTGATTTCTGAGTAAACATTGAAACATGTGGCGCTTAGCTAAGTAACAACCGCAGGAGGATATAATTATTCTCAAGCATTAGAAGAGTGTATGACCCATAAGGGTGACAATGTACTTAGAATAATCTGGGAGAGCTTCCAGGGAGGGGAGGAAGTGACAAACAACTCAATATAATTGACCAAAAGAAGCTGAATACCACAGGGAAAATTTCAGGTCAATGAGTATTAAATAGACTTTTAAAGGAAACAGTGAATGTCAAATAGTTGGAGTCATTTAAAACTGGCCTAAAAGAAGCTCTCTGGAATACAGTAAGTGTCCTATTATGGCCCTAATTCAGGAAACAATTAGGCACCTGCTAACCTTTACAGGTGCTTATGTCTCATTGACGTAAATAGAATTTGTGCATAGAATTTGCTGATTCACATGCTTGAAATTAATCACGTACTCAAGTGCTTTGCTGAATCAGGGCCTATATGGTTCAAATATCATTACAGTATCCAGCCTGGAATGTAGAAATATAAGATCACCCTGTCTAAACTTCAGCGAATACATGATTATTCTGAAAACAATATACATTAATACCTCTCCCAATTCTAAGCATATTAATCCCAGTGTTGACACAGGAGACCGCAAGTTGTTTGAACCTAGTCTAAGGGATTATCAGACCCGGGGGGGAAAGGGTCAGGTGATTGCCTGATGAGCATCTGCTCTCAATAAGGCTGGAAGGTCTCAGTTTCAGAGAGAGAGTTATAGAAAGTGAGTTAGGTTTTGTGGGAAGCCCTAGAGTGGGGGAGGGGTTTCCCAGGTAGAAGGTTAATTGGAGGACTGAGAAAGACCTAGGTCAGGAAAAATTAGCTGCTGGATTTATATTGAACTGTTTTACTCTGGGATTTGCAGAAGATAATTAGTGTTGTCAATATATGGTGGCTTGAAGGAAGGATTTGAATAGTCTCTGGGCATAGTTTTTAATCCTTCCTGGGCTGGGAACACAAGCTATCCTCTATCTATCTATCTCCTAGAGATTTTCATGTTTGTGGGTGTTTGAGACACAAAAGCCCCTGTGAGGAGGAACGTTTTCTGTTTCTGGGGTGGAAAAGGAAGATCTATCAGTGGTTCCCAAACTTTTCCAGATGGGGACTCATGTTGACAATTCAGGAAGACTTGGTGACTCAAGGCAATTAAAAAACGGGGGGAAGAGGGTGAGCAGAGCCACCTGGGAAGACACTTGGCGACCCTTTTTAAATGTAATGGCGACCCATATTTGGGTCGCAACCCATAGGTTGGGAAACCCTAGATAGAAGGCATGTATCCCCCCTTCTGTGGCAAGGTAGTTAGTGCAAACCGGTTTTAAGAAGACTCTTGAGTAAATATCATGATAGTTTGATGGTATAGTTCAGAATTGACAAATTGAAGACAAGAGACAAGACCCTTAACCCCAAATGAGACAATTGGGCAACAAAATGTCTGTAGGTAACCAAACGGCCAGTGATAATGAAACATTAGCCTGGGCATCTTTCAAATCCCATTCTTGGCAGAATGCCATTACATCACTTATATTCACTGATAGAGCATAGAAGAAATATATTCACCCCTTAACACTGACTATTGTGCACATTTGTCAGATGTGCCATAAGTTGATGAGATAAAAAGATCAGTGGTATCTACACCTAAAATGTTTCTATTTGCTATTTTATTTTGTTAAAGAATAGACTTTCCTTAAATGGAAGAACACTAACACTACCTGGGATTTATTTAAACCTGTCACATTTGTTTTACTCTTTTACTTACAAAACCCCATTGCTATCTAAGCAAATGATTGCTTCAGAACTGATTTACTTTCCTAGGTATTCCTGTTATGATCAAAACATGTGTCTTATAGAAACAACTATGAAAGGACAAGCACACGTGGTGTCAAAAATGTATTTTCAGAAAACAGAATGATGTCCAAACTACAGTATTGCATAAAAATGTGGGGGAAGGTGTTTGAATAAATTAATTCAGCATTAAATGATAGACTGCTTCAATAGTGTGCACAACCAGAATCTTAACTTTCCCTGAGTTCACAGGCAGAATTCTTATTGGCATCAGGACCAAAGTCTTGGATAATTAAAATCAGCAAAGATTATGGTGTAACACATCTAAAATACACACGCGTAACCCAAATAACCCAAGCAGAGAAGTTTTTAAAAGGCAGTTTTTGCAGGTGTGAAGTATTATTTCATATGGAAAGCTAATGTTGCCATGGAAATTATTAACTTCTGAGTCAAATTCAGGGCATGTTATTTTAACCAAGAATAGAATTTTGCAATTTTCATGACTAAAAGTATGCAAAGGCTTCTCATGAAATGAAGGCTAGTAGTTCTACATCAGTTCTAAACATGAGAGGTCATTAAAATGAGGTTCTGAAGCTCTTTGAGTTTACAGTGGTTTTGGAAAAAATTGTTTAGTAGCTGTTGGAAAAAAGCAATCAAAGTTTGGAGCAGGGCATTCATTCTTCAGAACTTGGGAAGCTCATGCAGCTGCATATTATACAAGTAATCAAATGTGACCCAAAAGTGTATGCAGATAAATCAAAAAGGTTTTGGCCCTCCTTTATTTCCAATACTGTAATAAAGAATTAATGAAATTAGCCATCTCAACCTCTAGGTATAATTTATCATGGGTGCATACACAGCTGCATTATTTCAGAATAACGGGCTGTTATTCCAAAATATCAATGTGAGTATCTATACAGCAATTCTGTTACTTTGAAATAAATGTGAAATAACGGATGGCTTATTCTGACTTCTGTCAACCTCATTCCATGAGGAATAATAACTATTCCGAAATAGCTATTTCAGAATAGCAGTACTATGGACACTCCACTGCTGCTATTTTGAAATTCTCTTCCCCAGGGCCATTCAAAATAATTACTCCACAGTGCCTTCTGGGGCTCTAAATCAGGGTAACATGTCCATATCAGGGAAGCCTACCTCAGATTAATGTTGAGGCTTCTCTGTAGTGTATATGTGCTATTTTGAAATAAGCTATTTCAGATGTTTCTTCTGGAATAGCTTATTTTGAAATAAGCGTGCAGTGTAGACGTATGCCATGTGAGCAAAAGAACCACAGAAAACCAGTTTTATGAGGTCTGAGAGATATTTGTGCGCATACAGAGAATAAAGAAAGGAAAATGTATAAAATGGGAATTAAATCACCAAATAGTAATTGACTCTCTGCAATCATTACTGCTGTTTTACAGGTTTAGCTATTAGTGTTTGATTCTCTATGGCTTCCTATTATTCAGAATAAAAATTACCCAAACTCTCCATCTATAATAACTTTGCCCTAAGTCGCGCACACAGTGTAATGCCAATAATGTTCTAGATTAAGGCTATAGTTTTATTAAAGCATCATTTAGCCAGGATTAGCTAGGATGGGTAGGAATGGTGTTCCTAGCCCCTGTTTCTCTGGAAATGGATGACAGGAGAGGGATCACATGATAATTACCTGTTGTGTTCCCTCCCTCTGGGGCATCTGGTATTGTCCACTGTCAGCAGGCAGGATACTGGGCTAGACGAACCTTTGGTTTGACACAGTATGGCCATTCTTATATTCTTAAATATTAATATCCATAATAAAAACAAAGGCTAAATTTCCTATATAATAAAAGCCTCATTAAAATAATCTCCCATAGACCAATAATGAAATAGAAAAGAAAAGAAAAGAAAAGAAAAGAAAAGAAAAGAAAAGAAAAGAAAAGAAAAGAAAAGAAAAAATCTGTCAGATATATGGGTATACCAGACTTCTTAGCCCACCTAGAATGCATACTCTACATTCAAACCAGGTTTTTCCATCCTGCTAGAGAATCATGGCTCCAGCTGCTCTTTGGGTCTCTATGGGTACGTCTGCACTAGCCCCCTAGTTCAAACTGGGGAGGCTAATGAGGGAGACTGAAATTGCTAATGGAGCATGGGATTTAAATATCCTGTGCTTGATTAGCATATTCCCGGATGTTGCTGCATACTGTGCATGCGGTTACGAGACCTTATCCATTAGCCACTGAAAGGTGTCTGCTGCCCCATGTAATCTGAAAGGTCACGAATTGGTATAGGCTGAAGGGAGTCGGGAATTCTGTTTTCAGGAATTAAGTAGGTGTTAGGAAGATTGGTCAGTATCGCTTGGTGAGGTCCAGAGTTGATAAGAATTTGGCTCCCCCTAGCTCTCGAGGAGGTCATTGACCTGTGGCATTTGTTAAGCATCAAATCACAAAACTTGATTCGCTTTTTTAAAAATCTATGCAGAACTGGATGGATCCATTTGGCTTCAGGACCAAGACTATAGGGCTCTGCCATTCATTACGTGATTCCTCTATTATGCCCAGGCTTATCATAACCTCCAGCTCTTTTCAGACTGCTTTCCACTACTTCTTGTATAGGGACCGATGAGTATGGCAGACCTTCTGTCCCAGCTCAGTGGCAATATGGTAACACTTGATGGTTGTCCGCTCTGGCCGAGCAGACAATACCTCTGGATAAGTATAGAAGAGTTCCATAAGTTGTTGCTTTGGTTTTGGTTGAGGCTGTCTCCTATAGTTACTGGCCCGTCTTTGAAAGGTTTGTCTTCCAAGAGTCCTAGTTCTGGCTCAGGAGGGTAGAGAGTAATAAGTAACACCTCCTGGCTCACTAATGGTATGTCTAGACTACATGTCTCTGTTGACGGAGCCATGTAAACTAGTTTACCCGGCATAGTCAATGAAGCGGGGATTTAAATAATCCCCACTTCATTAAAATAAACATGGCTGCTGTGCTGTGCCGATGATCAGCTAATTTGGCACAATGCAGCAGTCTAGACACGGATCTGTGGGCTGGGTTGTATTGTCCTAGGGGTGGGGTTTTCATGACCCCTACTCCGCAGAGGAGTCAGGTGATGTAGTTGTAGAAATGGCTAATATAATTCAAGAGTGTAATAATAGGAGAGCTGTCCATTTGGCCTAGTCTACACAACACCCCCGCCCCATCGATCTAATGTATGCAACTTCAGCTAGCTGAGGTCGACATACTTACCACAGTGTCTTCTGCATGCTAAGGTTGGTGGGGGCTGCTCTCCCACTGACTGGGGTCACTCTTCTTGTCCTGGTGGAGAATTGGGGTAGATGGGAGAGCACTTGGAGGTTGATTTATCGCATCAGTCCATTGTCTAGGGTAGACAAGTCCTAAGACATAGGAGGTAAATGTCCTGCTCTACTTGGCACTGTAGAGGCTTTTGCTGGAGAATTCTTATTTTGGGTAAGCTCATTTTGGGTAAGCTCAATGTGAGCCTGGGCTGTGAGAGTAAGAGTTTCTAGCATACCTAAAGCCACTCCCTGATCTCTGCGGGACAGCCCCGCTGCCCCCAACCCTGCTTCTGCCACACACACCCCCCCCCACCTCCCCATCTCTGCCAGACAGCCCTGCTGCCTCCAACCCTGCTTCCACTGCCCGCCTGCCTGGATCTCTGTGGGACAGCCTCGCTATCTCCAACCCTGCTTCCACTGCCCGCCCGCCTGCCCAGATCTCCATGGGACAGCCCTGCTACCCCCAACTCTGCTTCCATCGGCTGCCCACCTCCCCCCATCTCCCCGGGACAGCCCTGCTGCCCCCAACCTTGCAGATAGCCCCGCTACCTCCAACCTTGTTTTCGCTGCCTGCCTGCCCAGACCTCCGCAGGACACCCCACTGCCATCAACTCTGCTTCTGCCGGCCGCCCGCCTCCCCCCCATCTCCCCGGGATAGCCCCGCTACCTCCAACCCTGTTTCTGCCGCCTGCCTGCCCAGACCTCCGGAGGACAGCCCCGCTGCCATCAACTCTGCTTCCGCCGGCCGCCTGCCTCCCCCCATCTCCATGGGACAGCCCTGATGCCCCCAACCCTGCTTCCCGGTGGCCGGTTTCCCACACACACACAACTCCTCCCAGCTGAGGCCTGGTATTTTTTTCCCACAGCCCGATACCGGGCTGCGGCCCATAGTTTGAGAAACGCTGGTCTTGAGAAAAGAAGTGAGCATAGATTCCCTTCCCTTTTAATGTTTTTTTTTCAACATATATTTCTGTGTACTCCAAAGTTTATCAGTAAAAGTTGGCCTTCTTAGGGAAAACTGAGGTGTTGTAAGAAGTGGAACTAGCCAGAAAACTAAACTAAACTAAATTAAACTAAAAAGTTTGTGGAAGAATGGCAAAAAATATTTCCCACAATTTATTGGATAAATTTTCTCCATATTTTGTGAAATGTAGTAGGAAGTTAGTAGTGGTTCAACAGCTTTCTTTTTAGTTACTATCCAATTAATATGCAAACTTGGCATTTCTTTCACGCTATCCTTTTTTTTTTTTTTTAAATGAAGCATAAAACAGATATCCTAGCATATGAGTTCACTAAAGCATTTTGTTATAAGGGTAGGAGTATAAATCCCTGAAACAGAAAACAAATTAACTTGGGAAATTACTGTGACCTAGTCATATTTTCCTTTTACTTTCAATAGCCAAAAAAATATTGTTCACTTTCTCTCTGAAAGTGCTGCTATATATGGTGCTTTTGATATAACAACACTTGTTCTGTGGTTCATTAAAAGAAACTGAGGGTTATAGCAATAAACTAAGCAACCTCTTCTCCTGTAAATCGAAAAGATGAATATTAGTAGGATATAATACCTGAAGTTAGAGGTTAAGTGCCAAGAAGATTGAGTTGGGCCTTTTGGCCTTTATGACCTTTGATCTCTTCTAGGGGATTAGCACTTGAAAATGGGTGCTTGTTTTGTAACAACAAAAAGGTCCTCCTTGAAACTTGCTACATATACTACACAGTTAGTGCTACATATACTACATACGCAGTTGTTTTGTTTTCTGTTCTGTCCTGTTAAATAAAGGATGTGTTTACATTGAAGGCTGATTTTATCCTCCTTGTTTCGTGATAGTTTTTCATGGTTTGAGTTTTTATATCAATATAAAAATTGTACTTAGATTTCTAAAGCTATAAGGTACACACATATCATAGTTTTGTCTCTTCCCTTTCATATTTTACAGGTACATTTTAACTTTCCTATCTGAAGCACACATGCCTAAATGTTGCTTTGTTCTGAATGTCACTTTGTCCCAATAACACTCCGTGGAGGTCATAGAACTAGACTGCGAGTGGCAGTGGTAAATCCATAGAAGGCAGCAGAATCCTATCTGTAAATGCATCAAAATAAACCAGAGTGCAGTTGTTTCCCTTGATTGGAAATTGCTTTATATTGATTGAAGTGATAGTCTGATGCTATGGCACCCACAATGACATTAGGCTTGATGCCAATCAATATCGTGCTCCATATTTCTAGTGCAATTATTTGGTGTTTCTTTGTGTATGTAACAATATTTTATAAACTTTAACTCTTCATTGTAAAATCACACATTCATAATGAGAAAAAAAGTGTAACCATTAACAAAGATTCTTTGTATGATAGCCCAAACCATAATCCTCACTTTGACTATATTTACAAATATGAATATCAAAATATAGATACGCAAATCTGTATAGATAGCCGAAACCATAATCCACACTTTCACTATATTTGCAAATATAAATATGCAATTTAAAATGCATTTTAGATTATAAGGAGAATGTTCATGCAATTTGGTCATCTTCAAATACATTATGGTTTGAATCTCAGGGTGCAGGGCTTAACTTGAAATAAGATATGCAAATTGAGCTATGTCAATAGCGTATCTTATTTCGAAATAGGAAGCATCTACACAGCACTTATTTTGAAATAGAGCACTCTTCCTCCAACTTCCCTTATTTATCATACAATGAGGGTTACAGGAGTCAGAGTAAGAAGTCCTCCAGCTTGACAGTATTTTGACACTATTTCAAAATAACTGCCTGCTGTGTAGACATAGACTAAATTATTTCGGAATAGTGCTAGTTATTTCAAAATAGTGTTACAGTGTAGATGTACCCTCAGACACATAGATCTAGGTTCCAACATCAGTTACAGCAGTGTAAATTAGAACTGATCTGAAAAAAAAATTTGTAGGAAGTGGCAGAAATACTTAACAAAACATTTTCATCTGAAAAATCCCTAATCAAAAGAATATTCATTCCATGGAAAACAAATGATTTTCACAAAACAAAAATTCTAAAACCTAATTTTCAGTTGAAAATCAAGTTTGAAAAAAATAGTATAAATCTATAGTATAAATATAAATATAGTATAAATCTATAGATTCCAGTGATGTTACTCTGACCAACATATGTATTGTATGGATGTGATCTGAAAGCTTCCTTACATGCTGGTGGCAGTGGTGTGTAGCAATAATTCACATTATAAAGCTAATAATGAACCAATGGTTATAACTTTTCACTTCCTGCGCACTGTATAATGCTTTTTGTGAAGACTGGGAAATGCTTTATAAGCATTAAATGAATCATACAATAGTGCAGTGACACAGGTCCTTATTATTAGTGTCCTCCCTCCCCCCCTCCATGTATGGAGGAAAATTTCACAGAGCGAGTCAGTGGATGACAAGTTCCCATAACATTTCATGAGTAGAACCTAGAATCCATGACTCCTCAATAGGAGTTCTGGTGGTTAGATTTAAAATAAACTATTTCTTCAAAGCAAGTACATATTCCAGGTGAAATCCTGGTTCCGTTAAAGTCACTGAGAAAACCTCCATTGACTACAAAGGAGTCAAGGCGTCAATCTTCAAGACTGAAGCTGTCCAAAAATATACAATGTCTACACTCTGTCCACAGGCACAGCAAGATATAGTCCCTGCTTAAAGAGTTTACAATCTCACTTGCAGCCAATACTCTTTTAATCTTTAGAGATAGCAAGCTTGGCTCCTCAGTAAAATAAGTTAGTGGTACAGATATATAACTCAGAGAGAGACAAACCCTGGCACATCTGAATACAATGAGAGTCAATAACCTTTCCCCCCAATCTGAAGGTTAAAAAGCAGTTGGCAGTAATCACCTAGCAACGACAATAGGTACATGAAATACCTGTGGGGAGAGGTAAGTCTCCTGCTTTGATAAAATGAGGACAATCTGAATTTCAGGCTCCATTTCTTCCTGCTGCCTCAGGCTTTGTTGCAGGGGCACTCTGTTGATGTGAACAGAGTTTTCCAAGGACCAGCTGTATCTCTGGGACGTAGGTATATCTGGCAGTGATGCAGAAGCAATTTTATGTTCCATGACCATAGTTCTCTCCATTAACTGTAAAAATACATCATCGCAGAAGGCAAGTGGTATTTCACCTCTGTGGGTGTGGTTCACCTGCAACAGTAATATAAGACAGGACATTAGGAAAATACTGATCATTTCAGTACAGAGGTGCTGCAACAAAGTGAACAGCCCAAGCCAACTGGAACAAACCAAGTGCAGACTTTCAATCCAGACTTTCCAGGATCGTTAAAGAGGATAAACCGACTTATAATATCTGTGCCCCTTTTCCTATTACAGAAAACGGCAACATACACCCATGAGAGCTCTTCATATGCAATTATCCTTTAAACAAGCAATTGCTACTACTGTTTGATATGGGCCACGCTAATTTGTATGACACCCACAGAATTAATATAGGACACATAGAATATATGAAGGATAGGTAGTTATGCTAAGTTGTAATATTGTGGATTGCATTGTGATTTTCCTAAAATCTTCTTCACTCGCAGTAAACAAAGGAATATTCCACTTTCTACCAGCTCTTGACACAGATACATACAAAACCTCTCATAAATAAGATGCATGCATACTATGTCCTAGTGTAGTTATCAGGTGACTCCATGGTCCATTGTCACCTGAAATATAGTATACCAACCCTTCCTCCCTAAAACATAAGGGGTACGTCTAAACTACATGGCTCCGTCAACGGAGCCATGTAGATTTGTTTGTTTGGCAAAGTCAAATGAAGCCGCGGTTTAAATGATCGCGGCTTCATTTACATTTACATGGCTGCCATGCTGAGCCGACAAACAGCTGATCATCTGTTAATTGTAATTATCTAAGTACTTGTACTGTAAGTACTTGAAATAATCTAAAGTACTTGTAATAATCAAGTACTTGTCTATGTCTAGTTGACAATGGTTTCTGAACACCATTGTAAATGTGTTGGGCATGAGCATGAACTAATATAACCATTTGAGGTTGCAGCCATAGGATTTCAATTATGACATTCTGGTCATACTTAGATTTTCTGTAGGTCCTGTTATGATTAAGAATTTTGTGCTTGTATAAGAACATATTCTCTATTTCAGTGTAGCTTTAATTATATTTGAACCTATCCCTCTGCCTGTGATCTCTTTTGATGAAAATGCCTATGGTGTCCCAAAGTTAATGTTTACGTAATGCCTGTAGGATCAAGTACTTGTTTTCTGGGTAGGCACAAGCTAGAATACAAGCACCTTCAAGAATTAGATGAATGTACTAAAACAAAAACAAAAAAGCCTCCTAGAACCATACTACACAATCCCCTCCTCCCCTTGAGTGTAGTCTGGGCAAGGAAGGGGGAAGAGGAGCCTTCCCGTTCTTCTTGCCATCAAAGGCTGGGGAGGAGATGGGAACTGCACAGCCATTTCTGGAGCTGGCTGACCAAGAAAAGGGAAATATTGCCAAGTCGTGGGGAATCATGGGGGTTCTGAGGCTATGGCTACATGGGATGAAAAACACACAGATGGCCCAGATTATCTGATTTGAGCTGGTGGGGTCTGGGTTCGAAGAGGAGAGGTGGAACATTCTCTGTGTAATGATCATGCTTGTGGTGCAGCTTGAGTTCTGAGAGCTGTGAGTGGTGGAGGTGTCCCAGAGCTTAGGCTCCAGCCCCAGCCCAATGTCCACACAGTGATTTTTCGTCCCTTAGCCCGAGCCCAACAAGCCTAAGTCAGTTGACCCAGGCCAGCCGAGTTGATGTGCCCTGAGAGTCAGGCCAGATTCTTTGCATCTTGTGCATCTACTTAGTGATAAAGACTCTGCACACCTAAACAGGTCTATATTTATAACCCTGGACATCCATTGTTTTCAAACTACGTTCCGTGTGACTCCGGTGCATTAGCTCCAATAACATGGTAAACAATTCTACTGAGGATGCAAAGAAAAGAGCAATGGAATCCTTAGCTGATTTTGCTGAGTTTTGTTCTGTCATGCTAACAAGAATGACTAACACTAAGCAGAGACGATTCTAACATGCACAGGGTGAAATTCACCCAGCTGTAGAGAAACAGCACAAAGGCTGAGGTGCAACTGAACTGACCTGTAATCTTGTGTAAGCACTGTGCACTGGAGAGAACTTCATCAAGAGAAAATAGATCAGCTGAGTTAAGAAGGTGCCATTTTTATGTCATCACTTTTCATAGCAGAACTACAGTTGTAAATCTGCCTCACATTTTCTTTCATAACCAAAATGCTTGTCAAGTCCTATAATTTAGTCTCCCCTTTATACACTCCTAATGTTTTTCTCTCTCTCTTTCTCTCTCTCACACACACCCTCTAAATGACTTTCCTACAAGATATTAGCTAACTACATCACACAAGAAAATGGAAAGCGTTTACATTCATATATGCCCACAATGGTTTGGGACTCGTGACCAAGATTTACTGCAGAAGAAAATTGTTGTTTGCCAGCAAATCTTTCTCATTTTTAAAGGGAACTGCAATCCCTTCAGAAGTCAGCCCCATGGTTGCTTTTTAAAAAAATACAGAGCAGCCTCCATGCACAACAAGGTATTCTTTTTGATAATTCACAGTCAAAAGAAATGCCGAAGTACCTGGATGGCATGTGGCAAAGAAGCTGACATTGGAAGGGGGTTGTTTACGAGGGAAAGAAATGCTCGAATCAGGTGCAAAGCTCATTTAACAGTAGGAATACTTGTTACATTAACAAGATTTACTGACAGATTCCATCTGTGCCTTCCCACCAAACAAGGTCACTCAGTCAGATCCTAAGGAGCCTAATGAGCAAAGTGCCAAGTCTCTGGAGTGATAATGGAGGTTTACTCTGACTTACGCCTCAGGCACTGGCAATATTTTTAGTACTAAAAAATAAAATAAGGTAGAGAAAAAAGGTCATATTTTTTACTGAGCCAATACACCCTAAGTAATTGCAGGGCGTGTGTGAATGCCTGGATTATTTTTCCCCTTTCCTGGTGATTCACATCATATTTCCTTCTCTTTTTTTAAACTTGATCCTTGTCTTTGCTTTGGTCATTGATTTCGCAGCTGCCTCTCTGCTAAAGGATCACTTATTGAGAAGCACCAATAGGCATCATTTCTAAGAGCAGCAGTGTCAGTAGGTTTTCATTTGGCAAGAGTTTGGCCTTGTCCATGAATATGTTGTCATCTGTGGAAACACTATTTTGTGAACTATCGTCTGTCACACCGTTGGCAAGCTTTTGGAATGATTCAGCTAGCAAGGGTAACATTACAAAGGGCATATAAATGTGCACACGCTATGGCCAAACCATTGACAAACTTGCCTTTTCTATTTGCATAATCTCCCAATGCAGACATTCCATTATAGACTATCTGATCGTTAACATAATGAGTACATTCAGACTGGGTAATGTTTATCTAGCATTTTGTTAATACAAGAGCTGACAAACAGCCACTGCTAAATGTTAATGTACAATGTGCAATGCTACCTCCAGGAAGCTGAACATACTTAATAGCACAGTAAATATAGGATATGCATGCCCTAACATGGAATATCAGGAAGGCCATGCTTGGAAGTTGTAATAAAATGAAAGCTGTAATGTGTCTCACCAACAGGAAAATGATAAGCAAACAGAAATTATGAAAAAGACAAATTAAAAACAATGAGCGGATTCAATGAAACTTATGCCAAAGGCAGATGCTGCTGAGATGTGTGGAGTGTTCTTTCCTTCCAAAAACAGTATTCCTCATGATGTCATATTGGAGTGCAGTTTTTTATGCAACAGTGAGGTGGCCAAGATGTGTCAGCATTTTAAGTTCTTCTGGTGCTCTGCAGATAGATGGGTGAAACCTTTTACATCTAACTGTATGCTTTTATATTATCTCCCATCACTGTAGAACAGTTCGAGTCTTGGGTATAACAAAAAAAAAAAAAAACCCATGCCCTTAAGATGGGGATCTGGTGTTTTCTCTCATCTGGAACCACTGCTTTCATGTTTTGTCCTGTATACAACAGGAAGTAACGTTCTCAAGTCCCACCAGCTTGGAAAACTGAATGGAACAGTATTTTAAAAGACCTTGTGGAAAACATTTCCAATAAAGAGTACATATACAGAGGGAAGTTTCAACACTCTGCCAGCAGAATGTCTATACAATTACTCCCAGTGAGAATGACTTCTGTGTGTGCATAGGCACAGTCACATACTTGCCATGCAGGTATAGTTTTAAAAGCAAGGATTCCTGAGTCTGATTCTACTCATGCTAATTTACCTCCATGGCCTTGTGCAGTTACATGTGATTTATTCCAAAGTAAAGGGCATCAGAATTCTGACATTCATTGTGAAATCGACCAAGAAAGTAATTCCCAAGAAGAACATGATTTTCATTTATAAAACACGATTGATCGGAGTCTGGGATCATGAATACTGCAAATCCAGAAGTTGGTGATCAAGCTAAATGTCTGCTCAGATGACCACATCCCAAAACTCCCATTATTATCTATAGTTTTGCAGCTAAGTTCATAGAGATCCCTCTATTTCAGGCATCACCACCAACCTGCACTGGCATTTAAATACATATGTATAGTTTTTGCATTGACCAGGCATACCTGAGTTGATTTGAATTGTCAGATTCCCCATCCACAAAGAAAGGTGCAAAATGGGAAGGGGGGATTTCTTTGCATGAAATCCACTATTTTCAATTTTATAAAACATCCCCATCAATCTTAGCCTCCTTATGTTTCAAGTTCTTGCTAAGAAGAGACAGAACCGCTCTAGATTCTCCAGTCACAAATGGCAGGTCATTAATTCAGCAATATGAATTATACTGAGACAGAAATCAGTTTTTCTTACATACACTGCACACTTGTGTAGCCTCTTGTCATTCGGTCGAATATGCTTACAAAATTGAAACCATGCCCACCTATCCGTATATTACCTTGGTAATCCATTTCTTGGGAGTGAGTGACTGACAAGATTAGACATGCAAAAAAATGAAAAATGAATACTGTAAAACCTTGGAATTAAAAAAGGGAGGATTTCCATTATGTAGTTGATTCATTTACATTATATCATTAGAATATTTACAATTGCACATCATGTTTCATATAAATGCAAGGAGGGAAAAAAAGCTTTCAACTGCTTGAATAGATTTTTTTATATCATAGTTCTTCTACTGAAAACTTGATACTTATTTACTGAAATCTCAATTCCTCCACTCTCTAATTAACTCAAGCAGATTGCACAGCATTTCACAGTTGATATTCAAAACATTCCATGTCCCGGCTAGTAATTGCATCATTATGTACACCAAAGGTTTTGCCTTTAGGTCAAAAGATCAAAATTAGCAAGTATCAAGGGCAATTTATTTTCTCTCCAGTCACTTTCCATTTGTGTTAGTAATGAATTTTTTCTCTTCCCAACATTCCCTGTGGTCACATTTTCCTAAAGACTTCTTTGTTTCCTTCCAGAAGGTCTATCTATCTGTGTCCCGTTGTCCTTAAGATTGGCCTAGGTCATCGATAATCACTGTTCCAGGTGTTCCCGCAGAGTCATGATGGAAATGTAAAAGCAATCATACCCCCTACTCAAGATACTCACCAGTTATCACTGTTATCTCTAGAGCCTGCTGTTTGCTGTCCTGAAAACACCTGTTTCTTTTTTGGTCCATTAAAACAACAGACTTTAAACATTACAGAGTGTCTCCATTCATTAACTAACTCCTTGAACACAGCATGATTTCCTTTTAATTTCTTAACTTTCTTTAACTTTCTTGAATTTTTATGTTATTTTTAGCAAAAAATATGTTTATAGATAGTAACAATCCTAGTTCTGGATAAAAGAAATGGTGTCCTTAGACTCTGTTTGTCAGAGGGTGGAGATGGACGGCAGGAGAGAGATCGCTTGATCATTACCTGTTTGATTCACTTCCTCTGGGACACCCGGCATTGGCCACTGTCGGCAGACAGGGTACTGAGCTGGATGGACCTTTGATCTGACCCAGTACGGCCGTTTTTATGTTCTAAATAAAGTTATCGACACAAATATTTTGGTTTTCCACCAGTATGAGTTCCAGAAGCTTTGCATTCTGATATGCACTGGTTCATCTTTATGGTTACTTACTTCTCTCCCACTCACACCACAGTTAATACCAGACAAATTTTATTTTGGCAGTAGAAGATCTACCTGGCAAATGGAACCTCATAATCTGCATTCAGAGCTGCACTTTCCTGACACACAACCTCTGTGTTGGGGTGATTGTGATGAAGGTGGGCTTTTGAATGTCTATCTGAAAAAAATGATCTAATCTACAACATGGCTAAATTCTATAGGACAGTTTAAATTTGATAGAACCCTATTGATTTCATCACCATTGAATTATATAGGGCACTTCCCATAAAGGATAACTGAACCAGAAAATCTCCATAACCTTCTAGTCTGGTGTCTTATATCTTAGGGTATGTCTATGCTTGCAACCTATTTCAAAATAGGGATGCAAATGAAGACATTTGAAACTGCAAATGAAACCAGGATTTAAATATTACGTGCTTCATTTGCATATTCGCATGAGGGTGCTATTTCGAAATAGAGCTATTTTGAAATAACAGCCGCTGTTAAGCCACAGTTATTTCGAGAGAAAGCCCTTCTCTCGAAATAACCATTATTCCTCATACAATGAGGTTCCAGTTATTTTGAGAGAAGGGTTTTCTCTCAAAATAACCGCATCTTAACAGCAGCTATTATTTCAAAATAGTGCTATTTCGAAATAGTGCCATAACGTGAATATGCAAATAAAGCGTGGGATATTTAAATCCCGGCTTCATTTGCAATATCAAATGTCTTCATTTGCATCCCTATTTCAAAATAGGGTGCAAGTGTAGACATACCCTTAGAAACCCTTTATAGCAGAAGCATATCTTGTACTTGTAAAAAGGAGGGTTGAACAATCAACCAGATTCTTCTATCATCTTTTGTCATCCTAACGGAGGTATTTCAAAACTGACCATTCATTCCTGTATGACATATTAGTCTGCAATTTCTGTATGAAACTGTCTTTTATACACTTATTATTTGCATTAATAATTTCATTATTTGCATGAATTTCAGTAGCAATTAGAGATCTGAACTGAAATGAAAGACCGAGTGTGATAGCTATGAACAAACCCATAGTCTTTCCCAAAGCACTGTTATGAACACAGGACAATCCTCCTTCACACAATATCACTTTTTTTTTTATTTAGTGCCCTATGGCTGCATTTGCTGTACTCCCCACTGATTTAATTTTTCCTCCAACTTTTACAATTTTAAAATAGCTTTGAGCTCCAGAGGGCCTCCAGTTTGATAGTATTATTTTATTAAATAATATAATACAATGTTGTATTTGAAATTCTTTATTATAAAAGAGGAGAAATAAATCTTTTGTATACAGCAGCTCTCTTATAATTTCTGTCAGCTCTAAGGGTATGTCTACACTACAGCACTAATTCGAACTAACTTAATTCGAATTTGTTAATTCAAACTAAGCTAATTTGAACTAGTGCATCTAGACTTAAAAATTAATTTGAATTAGCATTTTGCTAATTTAAACTAGCATGTCTACATTGAGTGGACCCTGAACTGAGGTTAAGGATGGCCAGAACCAGTGCCAGCAGAGCATCAGGTTAGGACTTAGAGTATGGAGCTACTGCCTCAGGCTAAAGGGACCCGACCCCCACCCGGACAGACAGTTCTCACAGTTCCCCCCTTGCCTGTCTACCTCAGTGAGGGACAGCAAAGCAGTCCTGTCTTGGAGTGCCCTGAGTGCCCACACTCGGCACAGCACAGCACTCGGCCATCAGCCCGGCTGCACTTGCCGCAGAATGCCATCCGGGGGATCAATCGGGGGGCTGTCAGGATCCAGGAGGCCCTGCAGGAGAGCTTCCACCCTGAGGAGCCCGCAGAGCCACCCCAGTCCTCCCCATCGGGAGCTTGTGCCCCATTCCTCCCTCACCTCCTTCCATTTACCCCTCCCTAGTCCCCCTTCCTGACGTAAAAAATAAAGGACACGTGTGTTCAAAAATAGAAACTCTCTTTATTTAACAAAACTGGGAGAGGGGGAATTAACCTCTGGGGAGACTGGGAAAAGGAGGTGGGAGAGAAGAAGAGAGAGGGTGGGAGAGGAGAGGGGGAAACCTGGGAGGAGGGAGCTGAAAGTGGGAAGCCAGGGGAAGAAGGAGGAGGGGAAGTATAAAACTATGATATGCCATGTCTTCAGTACAATGTACAGATGTGGTCTTCTCACATCAAAAAAGATATTTTGGCCTTGGAAAGGGTTCAGAAAAGGGCAACTAAAATGATTAGGGGTTTGGAACAGGTCCCATATGAAGAGAGGCTAAAGAGACTGGGACTTTTCAGCTTAGAAAAGAGGAGACTGAGGGGGGATATGATAGAGGTCTATAAAATCATGAGTGGTGTGGAGAGGGTGCATAAAGAAATGTTCTTCATTAGTTCCCATAATATAAGGACTCGAGGATACCAAATGAAATGAATGGGAAGCAGGCTTCAAACTAATAACAGAAAGTTCTTCTTCACAAAGCAAATAGTCAACCTGTGGAACTCCTTGCCACAGGAGGCTGTGAAGGCTAGAACTATAACAGAGTTTAAAGGGAAGTTAGATAAAGTCATGGACGTTGGGTCCATGGAGTGCTATTAGCCAGGGGATAGGAACCGTGTCCCTGGCCTCTGTTTGTGGAAGGCTGGAGATGGATGGCACGAGACAAATGGCTTGATCATTGTCTTCGGCCCATCCCCTCTGGGGTAACTGGTGTTGGTTGCTGTTGGCAGACAGGCTACTGGGCTATATGGACCTTTGGTCTGACCCAGTACGGCCGTTCTTATGTTCTTATGTTCTAAGCTCAGGGTTCAGGGTCGGGGGTCTCACTGGACCAACTTGATTTTCATGCAAACCTGCTCCTGGGTTCACATATGGCCTTTGGTGGCCAGGCTGGCAGTTATCCTGCCTTAGATGGCTACTTTCCTGTGCCTAATGTGGAGATTGTGGATGTTGGAGGCCTCCCCCCCAAACCTTGATGAGGTCCGCGATCTCCGCACTAGACCAGGTGGGCTCCCGCCTCTTGCAGCCCCGGGTAGGCTCCTGGGAGCTGTCAGCCTGGTCCTGGGAAGAAGCGGAGGTCTAGGTGGCTGGCTCATGCCGTGCCGGGTGCAGGGTCTGCTGGCTGGGTGCTGGCAGGCTTGCACCTGGCACAGGCACCGTAGCCAGACTGTGGCCCTTTAAGGGCTCCGGGGCCAGGAGGAGGGCAGAAGATTTTCCCTGGCTTGGCCCAGAGTGGCCACCAGGGCAAGCTGGGAAGGGCTAGCCTCCAATTAGTTCGAATTAAGTGGCTATACAGCCCTTAATTCGAACTACTTAATTCGAACTAGGCATTGGTCCTCATAGAATGAGATTTACCAAGTTCGAATTAAACGCTCCACTAGTTCGAATTCAGTTTGAACTAGCGGTTTGTATGTGTAGTTCCCATGAAAGTTAATTCGAACTAATGGCTGTTAGTTTGAATTAACTTTGTAGTGTAGACATACCCTAAGAGAAAGCATACCCTATGTTAAGAAAGCAATTTAATAAATAGCATTAGTTGACAGAGGCTGTAGGTGAAAAATAATGATTTAAATATGTTTTTTAAAAAATGGGGCACAACCATATTACAGCCTTCAGTTTACTACAGGTACTTTAAAAACAGTCCACTTAGAGTGAAGGCACTCCTGGTTCACACATTTACTGTATGTTTCTTTCCTTGTTAGAATAATTACTATTCTGAAGCGGCAGCATAGAGAACTAAGGTATTTACACAGATGATTGTTAGAAAAATATGCATGGAAAAATGATGGCTCTCAAACCTTTCTGTGCTTGTCTATAATAAAACACACTAAAAAGACTCATAAGTGGATAACATGTATTCATACAGCAAATTCATATCTTGAGAATTTCTTGAGATTTTCCATGTCAGTCATTTTGACTTTCAATAAAATATTGTCCTAAGCTTGGGCAGCTCTGGATCAAACATTAACATATAGAAGACAAACAAAGGAAACATTTTAAACTTGTAGTGGAGACAGCAATTTATTGGTTGTCTGCTTCTTCTCAGACCTTCACGGTATAATACCCAGGTAGGAAGTCTCTTTCTGCCATGCTCACTGACTGATGGATTTTCATCAAGTTTTATCACTGGCTGGCTTCAGCTGCACTTTGAGATAAGTTTCAGCTGGAGATGGGCCACATAAATGAAGAAAAGAGAAGAAAAGTTTTTGAGACAGGAAAGGGAAGACAGGAAAGAGAAATGTTAGGTTTCTCGGAGACATACTGAGCTATATCCTCAGGTTAGTGTAAATTGCCAGGGCTCCGCTGACGTCATTTACATCAGCTAAGGAACTTGCCTACAATAATTTCTTTGCACAGACCATTCCTAGCAGTAAAAGATCTCCAAGTGCAGCTCCTGGAATTCACATTTCCATTAAGGATCCAGGAACATTTTAAGAGCTGCTCTCCACTTGATAAATCTTTAAGTGAAATATCACCTTCAGGAAGAGATACTATTATGTATCAGAGAGTTGTTGTTAACGGTTCTAAATCCTGCTGGAAAGGGATAGCAAGTGGAGTTCTGCAAGGGTCTGTTTTGGGACCCGTACTGTTCAATATCTTCATCAATGATGTAGATATTGGGATAGAGAGTCCGCTTATTAAGTTTGCAGATGATACCAAACTGGGTGGGGTTGCAACTTCTTCGGAGGATAGGGACATAATTCAAAATGACCTTAGCAAGTTAGAGAAATGGTCAGAGGTAAACAGGATGAGGTTTAATAAAGAGAAATGCAAAGTGCTCCACTTAGGAAGGAACAATCAGTTCCATACATACAAGATGGGAAGCGACTGTCTAGGAAGGAGCATGGCGGAAAGGGATCTAGGGATCATAGTGGACCACAAGTTGAATATGAGTCAACAGTGTGATGCCGTTGCAAAAAAAGCAAATATGATTCTAGGTTGTATCAACAGGTGTGTTGTAAGCAAAACTCATGAAGTCATTCTGCCGCTCTACTCTGCACTAGTTAGGCCTCAGCTGGAGTACTGTGTCCAGTTCTGGGCGCCACATTTCAAGAAAGATGTGGAGAAATTGGAAAGGGTACAGAGAAGAGTGACAAGAATGATTAAAGGTTTAGAGAACATGACCTATTAAGCCAGGCTTCATGAACTGGGCTTGTTTAGTTTGGAAAAAAGAAGATTAAGGGGGGACATGATAGCGGTTTTCAAATATCTAAAAGGGTGTCACAAGGAGGAAGGAGAAAATGTGTTCCTCTTGGTTTCTGAGGACAGGACAAGGAGTAATGGGCTTAAAGTGCAGCAGGGGAGGTTTAGATTGGACATTAGGAAAAAATTCCTAACCGTCAGGGTGGTCAAATATTGGAATAAATTGCCAAGGGAGGTGGTGGAATCTCCCTCTCTGGAGATATTTAAGAACAGGTTGGATAGACATCTGTCAGGGATGGTGTAGACGGAGCTTGGTCCTGCCTTGAGGGCGGGGGGCTGGACTCGATGACCTCTCGAGGTCCCTTCCAGTCCTATTCTATGATTCTATGATTCTATGTCTGCCAGATGGTGGTCAGAGATATACCTCAGGGCACTTTACCAATTAACAGACTCTCCCATCTAGTTACTTTGACTTGTGTATGCATTCTGCTCTTTACCGCATCTCAAACCTATGCCTTTGTGGTTTACAGAAAGCAACATTTATCAAGTCCCTTTAAAAAGGGCTAATTAACAAGACACATTGGGTTGTATCATGATATCATATTCTTGTTATTCTTTTGGCACAAAAAGGTGGGAGATAATGGGTGTAAGAATCCTTATATAAGTAAAATGTTTTGTGTGTTAATTGTGTAATAACCCCTCTTTTGGGGAGACTTCCTTAACTGCTGGCATTTACAATGGCACTGATTTGAAAAAAGCACCAAGTAATCCAAATTAAAGGGAGTTTTTGGGTTTTGTGAGTGATGTTTTGATTTAGGCTTTCACACCTGACCTATGGTACAATTAATATGCTCAGTACAGCTCAAGATGGGAGTGTTCAAAGCAGCTTTACACCATTTTTTATTCCCTGACCCTCACTTCTGGACCAAAAGGGCTACCAGAACAGACCCCAGAAGAAAATAAGGATCCTCAGAGTTGTTGTGTCTTATTTCAACTGCACATGGCCATAAGGGTCTGGAAATCAATGGTGTGTAAGGAAATCATTGCCAAAACCTGGTTTTTGAGAACACACTCGCTGTGCTGGTAGCCAGCAGATAAATAGAATAAGAATCACTATGGCAGCTCTACCCTAGCAAAACATTCGCCTAATGAAAGGGAGAACCCGTAAGTGGCCAGATAAGCCATCTGCAGTGCTGTTTTGCACAACACGAATTATGCAAATGAGCCTACAGCAGCAGAAGATCTGTTCCCAGAATCCTTCACAAAAAATGAGCCACTCAATACCTATTCTACCTAGATTGTATTTTTGAGGAAATATACCCATTTTAAAAATAAAAGATAGTATCAGAAGTGGCAGTTGAAATTCTAAATGTATGGAATGAGAGCCAAAATAACATCCTGGGGTCCCTTCATATAAATTACAATGATCTTCCTGGTTTTTTATGGCCACATGTAGGGCTCCCAAGGTGACGAGGAGGGAAGCGGGAGAAGGGGGCAGTCGTCCGGAGTCCCAGTGATTTAAAACAGACCAAGGCTCTGGGCTCCTAATGCTGCTTTGCCAGGCCCTAAGAATTGTCACCAGAGCCCCACTTGGCCCTGCTCCGGTGGCACAGAAGGTTGACTGGGTGAGGCATGGCATCATGAAGGAGGTTGTCCCAATCCTGCCCCTTCCAGGCACCCACAGCTGAGCCTCTCTCCTCCCTGCATATTGCCCAGGGGCAAGTCTGTCTATTGCCAATCCCACCTGGGATCAAAAAGGTCCTGAAATGTTTGCTTTGCACTGGGTTGTTGTTGTTGTTTTTAGGTTGGGTTTTGTTGTTGTTGATTTTGTAGCACGTGGACCCAGTATGGAAAAGATGGAAAACAGCAAAACTCCCGATCCTCAGCTGATGCAAGCTGATATGGTCCCACTGACATCAAAGGAGCAATGCTGAATTATACACGCTGAGGGTCTCACCCACAACGGTTAACGATCAGAAAATGGGATGAGTAGCTAATACACAGGTACCCTAAAATAAGCTTTCAGACACTTGAGGAGCCACCTGCGATATTTTTTAAGGTGACAAGTCTTTATAGCAATAAACGTTCATTTGGAAAACAAACAAACAGTAGCACAAATGTCCCTTACAATCTGCAGCTTACTCAGAAATGGGAAGATATATTCATTCAAATCAGTCACTCCATCAGAATGGCAGAGAAGTGTCAAGGCAAGCTGGGCATTGCAGCATGAAGGGCTATCAAGATGCAGACAGCCAGTAAATAGCAGGCTATGTTCTGTGTGAAGCTGCTTCCATTCTTCAGCTTTTACATGTTCATGCCCAAGCCAAAGATAGTTACACCCGAAAAATCTCTTAAACTACATGCCTGATAATATGACTTACATGGCTACTCCTATTAAATACAGGAGAGCAGCCCATATTTTTATTATGACATTAATACTTTAAGGGGAAAATCTGTGACCAGGCAGCTCTGATGCATTCTGAATGACTATCTAATAATGCCTGCAAGAGTCCAAGTTGACAGTAGATTTAAATCTTAAGTAGAAATCCAACTCTCTCTATCACAGTTGCTTACAACTTCAAGCCTCTGTTTTCCATTTTGCTTCCAACAATTTAAGACAATTGAAAGTTTTCTGGCAATCACAAATCATTTCCATTTTAGGACAGTTGTCAAGTGAACACAGAGCCACTAATGTGCAAGAATTTATTTGGGGCAGGGAGAGGGGAATAAAGTAATAGCTATGCAATCATATACATGGGTAGGCACATATATTTGGACAGTGGAAATATTAAAAGCTCTTTGCCAACCAGTCCTTACCAAGCTACCAATGTTGAAAAATACAGAAACATCAAATATGTCCTGTATTAAAAATACATTGGATAAATGGCTAGACAAGCCTCAGAGAAGTCGAAATTTTTTTCAACTGTTTGAAACATTATTTGGGTTCACAAAATGAGGTTGACTCTGAAAACTTATTTTCTCTTTTTCGTTCAAGGATAATTAAGAACAGTTGTATTTTTCTAGTCCTACATTCTACCCATTTCCTTGTGACATTTTCTCTGTCTCCCTATCAGATGCATTGACTACCGTGTTTTGATAAAAGATAATCTAGTCTAATTTATCTAGGACAAGCAATATTCGATGCTTGCATAAAATAAGAAGGGCTATTTTTTAAATTATTGAAACGTAGAACGGGCTAAGGAATGACTGTTGAATATTTTACCTTTCTCTGCATTGGGAAATAAGCCAGTCCTGTGTTATATAAATTTATAAAAAGACCTAAAAGATTATTGTAACCTGAAGTTAAGTTTAAGCAAAAAAAAAATGTTACTATCTGGGTGAACTTATTTGTCTTTGCTTAACTTACAAGTAAAAGATTACAGTGGTCAGATTGCTATTAACACTATGAAATACAGCCAATAAGTCAATGGTTCCATTTATTTGGCTTGCCAAGTATGACAATTAGTAATTAAATCATGCTGAATAAGTTAGGAAAACAATCGTTATTTAGTATTACAGACAGGTTGATAAAAGAATCCCTTTCCTTGAACATGATAAATGTAACTCAAAGTCTACTAAAAGCAACAGTTGGTGTTTTCCATTGATTTTAAGAGAGCACAATTCTTAAAATGGTTTCCTAATAGTTTTCTTTTGATTACTTCTCTCCTATTAAGCTCTGTAGTTCACATTAAGCTTGTTTGACCAATGGGAGCTGTGGGAAGTGGCCCAGGTTGGGCCACTAATTGCCGACCCTTGTTTTAGATTCTGCCTTGCAGACAGTTATTGGTACCTTTTTATATTTAATTGTATTGGAAACCAAGTACCTGAAATCACAGGCAATACAATTAGATTGTCAAATCTTTGATCATTAATCTATATACCATTATTAGACTTCTGTTATGTTGCACAGATCATTTGTTGTTTACAACATAACTAATCATTGGACTTTGGGAGAAAAAGGGGTTGCACTTTGTTCTTCTTCAATTAATCGCTCGTGAATAACTCTGAGATGCATAAATACTTTGCAGGTGAAAATTGTAGCGTGGGACCATTTTTAATCATGCGCTCAAAACAAACCCAGTGCAAAGTAAAACATAAATAAGAAATTTGTCAGCAGGGAGAAAAACATCTGTCTCAAAGCCTAGCCAAAATGGTGCTGGGGCCTAGAATCCACTAAAGGAGGGGTGGGGACCCTTTTTTAGGGTTGAGGGCCACTGTCCCACCGAAAAATCAGTTAGTGGGGTGCACACAAGTGAGAAGCAAAAAACCAAAACAATAAACCCTCACTGATGGGGGGACAGTAGGGATCTGCCCCCCCCCCCCCAGGCATTAGGTTTCCCACCCCTGTATTAAAGCATTCAGGCAAGTAACAATTTGTATTAACACACACAATGCTGATAGTGACAGATCCTAGACATGGCTTATTCCCATATCTCTACAATTGTCCTCCCTAAACCATGGGGCCAGATTTTCAGCCTGGCTCTTGAAAAGTGAATGGTGCATCCCTGATTTATATCAGTTAAGCATTTGGCTCCAGATGTCAAACCCAGCCCTGTAGGTAGTATCATGTGTCCATCTCTAAGTCTAGGCAGTGTTTTCAGATACTCATTCCTTTTAGATTTTATAAAGACTAGTTGAGCCTGCAACTAGCTTCACCTCAGAAAATGCATTCAGGGTAGATGCCGTATTGATCAATACAGTGAATTCTAGGGGAAAATTAAGCACGTTTAATATGACATCAGAAATGTCAATTGGCAACTGGTGGGTCATAAAATGCTTGAGGATCAGCCGGTAACATGCTCACCTCTTGAACATTGCTCTCTCTCTCTCTCTCTCTCTCTCTCTGAGTAGGTCTGCCTACACCTGCTAGTCTGTTTGCTCAAAAAAAATAGTTGGCAACCACCCACACTTACCCTCTTACCTCTCCCTTTCACTCACCTAAATGATACATAGATCTGTGTGTGTTTCTAGGATTCAGAACCAAAAAAGGGCTCATTTAAACAGGATCTCAGTTTGGTACGTTGGGGTTTATACTGTATGTATTCTTTGGAAGAAACTCTCACATGGCATTATGGGTATCAACATAAATCAAGGTAAGATCGGAAGGTTCAAGTCTCCTTCCTGTTGCAGTTCTTCAGGAGGGTGATCAAGATTTACTGCTGAAGTGTCCTCCCAGGTTTCTGGCTCCGTTGATGATGATAACCAGAAGACTGTTTTTGTGTGTGCTCAGTGATGTGTGCCGTGTGGACTTGTGCACTTAGTCTCCACAGCAGACCCCAAGAGAGCCCCTCAAAGACCACAAACCAGATAAGGATCGAAGATGCCAGGCTAGGTTCATTGTTAAGTGGAGTACAGGCAGTCCCCGGGTTATGTACATGATAGGGACTGTAGGTTTGTTCTTAAGTTGAATTGTATGTAAGTCGGAACTGGTACATATTGTAGGGGAAACTCTAGCCAAACATTTCTCCAGAGCTCAGTTTTATTCCCCCACACCTCACTTCCCTCAGTCCTTTATTCTGCTGAGAAAAGTCGCTCCGCGTCTCCCTGGTCTGCTGGGGGGGGGGGGGGGGGGGTGCTAGCTTCGTGTCTCCCTGGTCTGCTGGGGGGAAGCAGCTAGTGCAGGGTTGCCTCACCCTGTTTGTAAGTAGGGATCCAATGCAAGTCGGAGACCCGGGGACTGCCTGTACAGTAATAGTTGTCAGTAGACGCTACTGAAACATTATGCACATGTACGTTCCCATTCAATCAGTGGGAAATTTCCACTGCCCCCCGATCATACAAAGGCTGTCCCCCCAAGACACCTCCTTACATATAGGCACAAACAAATCACACCTTACTACTGACATTATCAGGTAGCTACCCTCTGATGCTACTTAGATTCCATCTATCACCCTGTACTTCGTGGTTTGATTAGATCATCTCTATCCATCATTCTGTCATTTAGACCTTTTTCCTGAACCTGGGTCTGTATCTGTGCGGAGTGGGTACCAAGGTCTTTTTTAATGAGCTGGTGGTACCATGTGATTTCAAATTATGATCAGTATCAATTATTGTTCTGCACCTGGGCCTGTTACCTCTTAGTGTTTTGCTCTCTCAGCCCTGTTTATGCCAAGTTCTGTGAGCTAGGGCCTGCCTCTTGCTCACAGCTTAGCTTTGCTTTATGTTAGACATGTTTTGTCCATTGTTAGGTAGGCCTCAGGCCTCAAACCAGGCCTGTGCTGCATTGGCTTATGTTAGGCCTTCATCTTACTACACCTGTTATGTTTGACAATGTTAACATCACCATAGTGATTTTAAGATTTTTAATGCATTTAGTCATGGCTTGCTTTTATGGTACAAAAAGGAAATATAAGACATATCCTGGTAAAGCAGCCATCCTTTTTCACAAGTAATATTAATAGTGTTTATTCATAAGGAGCCCTATAGTAATGTGTATAGTCACCCTCCACTTGGGAGTTGTGAGCACTCAAAAAGTCAGAGGACCTAATGAACCAAATAAAAGTCCTTTTGAAATCTAGGAAAATCGAGGAAATCATTTGTGACATTTAATTTTACAAGGATGCCATATAAGGAGAATTGATCATTTTGATGTTTTTAGCGTGGTCTTGAAAGAAAATTGAATTAATTAACATTGTATTACTTACCTCAGATACTTCATTCAAATCTACGTTATACTCGGATACATTCTGAACTGACCATAGTGCAATACGACCTAAGTGATGAATCCAGTAATACTACCTGCTGTCCAACATTGACTTTTATACACACTATTGCTTCCACTCTTTATTTTATTTTTGTCAATCTTTGACTTTGATGTGATATTTTTAATAGGTTGCTGGTGGCCTGGGTTTCAAAATCCAATCAAACTTATTTTGTGCATGGTTAATGCACATTTTCTGTTCAGGTCCTGCTTTTGGAAGAATTGCTGGGCAATATGCACTATTGCCATTGCAGAGCATGGTTTGAGCGCTTTGCCATCTCACTCAGCCAAGATAACACAACCCTGTTGGAGTTAGTGGCACCACAGGGATTTATATCAGTGGAAAAACTGCTCCATCTTTTTTTCAAAGTTCAAACTTTTATTTTAATCTATAACACAAGAAATTAATAGAAATAAAAATTAGGTAAAATTATAACAGAAATTCTGATTAAGTTAGTTTAATCATCTTGTGTGTGTGAATTTTGAGTAGCTAATGCTTAGGTATATCTTGCAGTGTGTCAATACGCGAGTTGATATGTTGTCATTTTCTTGGGCACTATCCTTTGCAAGAGTGACTTATTCATTGACAAAGGAAACCATTTATTATTGTGTGTTTTGAATTATATTATTACTAGCATTACCCGTCCCCTTCTCACAGTAGGTGTACAAGTGGCCTTCTCCCTCCCTGGTGCTCCAGGGGGCGGGAGTGGTGGAAGTTGGGGCTGTGTGTCCTCTTCCCTCCCTGCTGCCCTTGGGATGCTGGGACTTGTGCTCTTCCCCTCCCTGTGTGGGGTGGGACACACACATGGTCTCCTTCCTTCGCAGTGCTCCCAGGACCGGATAGGCTTGGGTTGGCTCAGGCTGCAGGGCCTCCTCCCTCCTCGCTGCTCCAGAGGCAGGGAGGCTTGGACCAGGTGTCTCTTCCCTCCCTGCTGCTCCTGGGGATGGGGGGGTGCATACGGATGCACTGTTTGCCTTCCCTTTGTGTGGGCTGGTAAGCAGCTCCTCCTCCTCCCCTCCCCGTGGTGGGGCAGGGCCTCAGCAGAAGGGGCAGGACTGAAGGTGGGTCCTGGGGTGCCTGGGCCGGTGGTGCTCTAGGCAACTACCTAGTTTGCCTAGGCTCATGGGCCGCCCCTGCTCAAACGTTCTCTGTGACAGACGGCGTGACGGGACACCTCTCCTTTTATAATAGTATAGATTATTAGCCAATAAACATTTTCTTTCCACATGACATAGATCTGTGATTGAGACACCTAAATCCTCAAAAATATAAGCATGTTCCAACAAACTGCTAGGGTATGTCTACACTACAAAGTTAATTCGAACTAACGGACGTTAGTTCGAATTAACTTTGATAGGCGCTACACTAGCGCTCCGTTAGTTTGAACTTAATTCGAACTAGCGGAGCGCTTAGTTCAAACTAGGTAAACCTCATTGTAAGCCTAGTTCGCACTTACTAGTTCGAATTAAGGGGTGTGTAGCCCCTTAATTCGAACTAGTGGGAGGCTAGCCCTCCCCAGGTTTCCCTGGTGGCCACTCTGGCCAACACCAGGGAAACTCTATTGCCCCCCTCCCAGCCCCGGACCCCTTAAAGGGGCAGGGGCTGGCTACAGTGCCCGTGCCAGGTGCAAGCCTGCCAGCACCCAGCTAGCAGACCCTGCACCTGGCACGGCTCGAGCTAGCCACCCGATGCCCCCCAGCCCTCCCCTCTTCCCGGGACCAGGCTGGCGGCTCCCGGGAGCTTGCCCGGGACCACAAGAGGCGGGCACCCGCCTGGTCTAGTGCGGTCATTGTGGACCTCATCCACAACCTCCGCACTAGGCACAGGAAAGTGGCCATCTAGGCCAGGAGAGCTGACAGCCTGGCCACCCAGGAGCAGGTGTGCATGAAAATCAAGGTGGTCCACTGAGACCCCCGACCCTGACCCCTGAGCTTACAATGGCCGTCTTGGGTCAGACCAAAGGTCCATCTAGCCCAGTAGCCTGTCTGCCAACAGCGGCCAACCCTAGGGACCCTGGAGGGGATGGACCGAAGACAGTGACCAAGTCATTTGTCTCGTGCCATCCCTCTCCAGCCTTCCACAAACTTTGGGCAGCGACACCACTCCTACCCCCTAGCTAATACCTCTCCATGGACCCAATCTCCATGACTTGATCTCACTTCTCTTTAAACTCTGTTCTAGTTCTAGCCTTGACAGCCTCCTGCAACAAGGAGTTCCACAGGTTGACTATTTGCTTTGTGAAGAACAACTTTCTGTTATTAGTTTGAAGCCTGCTACCCATTCCTTTCCTTTGGTGTCCTCTAGTCCTTCTATTATGGAAACTAATGAATAACTTTTCTGTATGCACCCTCTCCATCCCACTCATGCTTTTATAGACCTCTATCATATCCCCCCTCCATTTCTTCTTTTCTAAGCTGAAAAGTCCCAGTCTCTTTAGCCTCTCTTCATATGGGACCTGTTCCAAACCCCTGATCATTTTAGTTGCCCTCCCCTATCCCATCCTCTCTCTTCCCCTCTCCCACCTCCTTTTCCCAGTCTCCCCGAGTTTTGTTCAATAAAGAGAGATTCTATTTTTGACCACACGTTTTCTTTATTTTGTACATCAGGAAGGGGGGCTAGGGAAGGATAAGTGGAAGGAGGTGAGGGAGGAATGGGGTACGAGCCCCCGATGGGGAGGACTGGGCTGGCTCTGCGGGTTTCTGGGGGTGGAAGCTCTCCTGCAGCCCCCCCAATTGCCCCCTCTCCCCAGATGGCAGCCTGCGGCAAGTGCAGCCGGTCTGATGGACGAGTGCTGTGATGTGCCCAGTGTGGGCACTCAGGGCACTCCAAGCCAGGACTGCTTTGCAAGCAGAGAACCCCTGAGAACTGTCTGTCCGGGGTGGGGGTCGGGTCCCTTTAAGCACAGCCCTCGGCTAGCCTGAGGCAGCAGCTCCACGCTCTAAGTCCTCATCTGATGCCCTGCCGGCACTGCTTCCGGCCATCCTTAAGCCCGGTTCAGGGTCCACTTAATGTGGACATGCTAGTTCAAATTAGCAAAACGCTAATTCGAACTAGTTTTTTAGTCTGGATGTGTTAGTTCGAATTAGCTTAGTTCGAATTAACTAATTTGAACTAAGTTAGTTTGAATTAGCGCTGTAGTGTAGACATACCCCTATATAGTGAGCAATCTCTGTGTCAAAACCACCTACATGGTAAAGGTGCTCAGAAACATTTATTTATTGATTCATTGCATTGCTGTAGCACGTAGGAGCCCTCATCATGGACTAGGACTCCATTGTGCTAGGCACTGTACAAGCACAGGACAAAATGATGCACTAAGCATCTATAATCTCAGTATAAAACAAGAGGCAACACATGGATATACACAGATGAGTGAATAGGAGGAAGCCATGAGACAGTATTGGTCACCATGGTAGGCAGCATGGAAACAACATCACCAGAGTTTTAAGGAAGGATTTAAAGGCAGAGGAGGATGTTTACAGAGAGCTCCTCCCAGGCTCTGAGGCAGCCTGGCAGGAAACACTAGGGTGTTGTGGTGTAGATCACGTAAGCGGATGAATAGCTGAGGCAAGCTGTCATGATTATGAGGATTAGCCAGCAGCTTGGGGATTAAGAGGTTAACTACACCTAGCCAGGTGGAGTGGCCAATAGGAATGTAGGTGGACTTTAAAACTGGGACAAAGGAATTTTGGTTTTTCCCTCCTTTGTCTCTGGGGGTATGTCTACACTACCCTGCTAGTTCGAACTAGCGGGGTAATGTATGCATACCGAACTTTCTAATGAAGCCCGGGATTTGAATTTCCCGGGCTTCATTAGCATAAAGCCGGCGCCGCCATTTTTAAAAGCCGGCTAGTGCGAACCCTGTGCCGCGCGGCTACACGCGGCACGGGCTAGATAGTTCGAACTACGTAGCCATTCCGAACTATCTGTACTCCTCGAATGGCTACGTAGTTCGAACTATCTAGCCCATTCTTATTTCCACAAAACTGGCCTCAACCATTTCCAGGAAGTAGCAGGATAGCAAATCCTTTCCTATGGAAATGAGCCCATCAGTGTTTACTTTTTTGCTAGAGCTCAATTTACTCTGAGTATGTTTGAAATATGAATAGTTTCCCATTTCTGTTAAATGTGTTCATTTGCATACAATGACCCCCCACAGAAGCAGGTGTGACTCAGTAGGTAATGTTAATACTGATGAGTCATCTCAGTCCGTCTAGTGCCTGTGACACAGCCTTGTTGAGGCACTTTAAATAAGTCAGTGAATAGCTTTGTTGCTCATTTATTTATTGAGAACAGTACTTGCCTACATCATCCAGAGGTCACGACAGTCCAGATAACTCGAGAGCTCTAAGAGTTTCCTGTTAGAATTCAGGTGGAGAACCTTCTACTTTTGGCCATTGTCTTTATATATTGTACCTTAAATCTGCCATTGGTGGGAGATTCAGTATTGTCCATCCACTGCACTGAATTGGTTTAATTTTAGGGTGAAATTAATTGAGCATCTATAGGTTAGCAAAAGAATGCAGAGCTTTAGGAAGGGGCATTTAAAAAAGTGATGAAATTCTTCAAAAAGATCTCAAAGTAAAAAATGAGGCTATGAACCTCGTTAAGCTCAACATGAAGGCTACTTATGCTGCCATAGCAGAGTCACAAAAGGTATATATGCCCTCAAATAAAAAAGGGAAGAGGAAAAAAGCTAAAGTGATTCAATGGGAAGGTACAGAAAGGATATCTGAGCCAAATTGGCATCCTTTGGAAAAGGAAATCCAACTTAAAAACTACTAATAGAAAGTCTCATAAGCTAAAGAAAAAAAAGTCAAGTGGGAATTAGGAAGACTAAGAGGGAGTATGAAGAACAAAACAGACAAAACATTACATCAAATAATAAACTATTTAAGTATCTCAGAGTCAAAAGAATTGATAAGTTCTCAAGGGAGTGAAGGGATAAATAAAAAGATTTCTTGGCCTCTATCTTCCCCAGAGAGGAACCTGAAGAGATATCTCATGCAGAATGTGTCTCCTCTTTTAAGTAATTAAGTTGAAATACTGTCTGAGACTGATGTGTCAAAAGGAAAAGTGCCAGAACAAATTAATAAATGTAACAGCACTAAGTCACCTCTAGCAGATAGCAGCTGAACCACTTCACTTATAACTTCCTTCACAACTCTTAGATGAATACTAACAAAAAATATTTAATTGTTCATTAAAAGCATTTACTATACTAGAGTTGAGGAGGGTAGCAAATGTTGTACCTATCTTAACAAGTCTGTAAGGGTGATCCTTGGAATGGCAGGCCTGCGACTGAAGGTAAACAGATGGAAATGATAAACCAAAAATAGAATTCTAAAACATCTAAATCAACATAATGTGATTGAAAAAAAGCGTCCTGGCTCTATAAAGGGAAATCATTCCTCTTTAAATTATTAGAACTCCTCCAGAATGTCAGGAAAATAGTAGGTAAAGGAGAACTAATTATTATATAGAACTTCAAAAATTCTGTAACAAGGTCACTTTCAAGAGGCTGTTATGGAAACAACGTAATTATGGGTGAAAGGCAAATAATTGCTATGAATTAGAACCTAGAAAGGTAGAGAAAAGAAAAAAAGCAGGAGTAAATGGTCAGTTTTTCAGTGCAGGAAAATGTTGTCAATGACATGCCCAGTGACTAGCTCTCTCTTTTCATATTTATTACCTGGAAAAGAAGGTCAATGGTAGGGTTACAACGGTTGCAGATGATATAGAATACTCAAAACTGGAGAAGACCGTGAGGAATTTAAGAGGAACCAAACCAAGCTAGGTGAATGAACAGCAGAGCACTTACATTCAAGTTTGACAAACACAGATAATGAATATAGGATATGATTTGGATTGCCTATACCCAGCACTACATTTACTACAGCTTTTCACACAATAGACTTGGTCTGTTCAGTATGCGATGACAAATAAAATGTTAGAATATTATATATAAGGGATGGGCTAGAAAATAAAACAATATATTTCATGATATGATGGGGTATGTCTACACTACACCGTTATTTCGAAATAACGTGTCTACACACAAAATGCATTTCGAAATAGAGTTTTGCTATTTCAAAATTGCGCATCCACACTGATTGGATGCTGAATCGCATTTAAGGTCGGCCGGAATTGGTTCTAGCAGGGCATCAGGTCAGGAGTTACCTTGTGTAGCTGCTGCCTGAGGCCACCTGAGGCTTGTAGTTAAAGGGACCCCTCTGGGCAGCCATTTCTCAGGTTTCCCTGCTTGCTTGCTTGCATGCTTGCTTGCTTGCCTACCTCATTGAGGGTCAGAAAAGCGTATGTTCTCTTTATGACCTGGTTGCCCTCACTCAGGACACCACAGCACTCTCCAACATGGAGCCGGAGCTGTCCCTGTGCAATCTGCTGATCTTGGACATGTTGCTGCAAGTCTGGCAGCACTTTCTGCAGACTGCCTCACAGGAGCTGCAGCAACCCAGCCCCCAGACCTTCTTTCAGACCCATCTGGACACCAGCACCGAATGGTGAGACCACATAGTCCTGGAATGCTGGGGAGACCAACAATGGGTCCAGAACCTCAGGATGAAGAACAACACCTTCCTGGAGCTCTGGGAGTGACTCACCCCTGTTCTGAGGCAACAGGACACGCATATGAGACCCGCCATTCCCCTCCACAGGCGTGTTGCCATCGTCCTCTGAAAGCTGTCCACACCAGATAGCTACTGATCCGTGGGGAACCAGTTTGGTGTGTAGAGATCCATGGTTAGGGCTGTGCTTATGCAGATATGGCAATCTCGGGTGGCTGTCCCATGAAGGGAGTGGAAGGAGGGAATGGGCTGCTCTAGGGGAAGGGTAGGGTGGGGTGGAGGTGATGTAAGTCCCCTCCTCGGGAGGGTTTGTTCTGTCCCAGCCGCACAAAGGCCTGCCTGCAATGGCCAGGATTTCTGGGGGCTGCTCCTGGTGCATGGGGGAGCTGGGGATTAGAGGGGAGATGGGGGAAACTCTCAGGCACCCTACCGCCCCTGTGATTGTCGGGCTTTGTGTGTCCTTCTGCAGGTGGTCAGGGTGCTCAACACTGTCTTGCTCCACCAAATCATCCTCCTGGCCCCTGTGTGGCAGCCAGCTGGGGCCATGTGCCCAGGAGTGGCATGGCACATGCTCGCACATGCACAGGTTGCTGTGTGATCCGTGGCCAGCAAAGCCCAGGCACGCAGTCCCTGGTCCCCACCCCCCACCCCACCCCACCCCACCCCCTGCATAAGGGGACAGTGCTGGTACGCCCATGATGTCCCATCCTTGGCCTCAGACAATGCTTGGGACAGGTCCGCAGGGATGGCTCGGGGGTCCTGTCTCAGCTGGGTGGTGACTCTGGCCTCCTCTGGCTCCTGGCCCTCCTCTTCCTCCTTCTCTGTGCCATCATCAGGGCCCTCAGTGAGGATGACATCAGCTGGCTCTGCCCCAGAGTCGATGACTACCTGGGGGGAACGAACTCTCCTGTCCCCCAGGATGTGGTGCAGGGCATCAAAGTAGGGGCAGCTGTCTGTGTCTGCCCCTGCTCGGGAGCTGCCCTCTCTGGCCCTGGAATAGGCCTGCTGCAGCTCTTTGATTTTCATCCACACCTGTACCTGGGTGTGGATGTGGCCTCTGTCAGCCAGGCTGGCAGCCATCCGGCCATAGACGGCCTCATTCCTGCATCTTGTGTGGAAATCATGGAGATTGGTGGCATCCTCCCAAGCCTCAATAAGGTCCATGACCTCCACATGAGACCAGGAAGGCACCCGTCTCTTCCAGCCCCTGGAAGACTCTTGGAAGCTGGAGGACTGCAATCGAGGACTGCTGGAGGGCTGGCTGGTACCGGCTGGCTGGCTCATTTTGTCCCACTGGGTCAGGGGAAGCCACACATTAGCTCAGGGCTGACAGGCCTGGTGCTAGCCACAATGGCTCTGGACAGACTCTATACCTTTAAGAGCTCCATAAGATGAGGAGGGGGGAGGGAGAAGAAGAGTTTTCCCGTTTGTGGCCAGAGCGGCCACCAGGGCATCCTGGGAAGGGCTGGAGGCCCCCTGTTTCGAAATCGCCGCTATTCCCTGTCTACACAGTGCTTATTCCAAAATAGCTATTTCAGAATAGGCGCTATTCCTCATAGAATGAGGTTTACAAATTTCAAAATAAGCCCTACGCTATTTTGAAATAATTTTGAAATAGCGATTTGGCTGTATAGATGCTAGTACAGTTATTTTGAAATAACTGCTGTTATTTTGAAATAACTTTGCTGTGTAGTCATACCCATGTAAACCAAAGATGTCCCTTTCTTGTATGTAAAGTCTAATCACCCTCACTAAAAAACGAGATTATGAAGCCTGTTAGAAGTGAAAGAGAATGAAATTTTTTGAACTATTCAGAAAAGTTTAAAGAAAGGGGAGGGAGGGGGAGCGTGAGAAAAATACACAACTCAAAGAATATTATAGAGTAACACTACTATTTACATTTTCTCCTAATAAAAGAACAAGGGATAAGAGAGAATTATTTAAAACCTATTAGGGAAACATGTTTATAGAGTACATAATTAACCTATATGCCATGAGATAATCTGGAGACCCAGAGTTTAGTATGATTTTTAAAAACTAGACATTTATATGAATCGTGAAAACTACCTCCATTACATTAGACAGCGTAATATATTTTAGAAGGGATATACACTCTCATGCTTCAAGACATAAGTCAACGGCTTACTCTAAAGGGATGGAAAACAACTTTCCCTATCAGGAAGTTATTCCATAATTATCCTTACATAATTCCTTAGGGCTGCCACTGGTTCTGGCTACTTCCAAAATAAGGAGTCTGGACTAGACAGGTGACTTGCCTTATGTGATACAGTAGCTCCTAGATTCCTAAATTTTATCTAACTATCCCACCAACCTTCCTGATCTTAGCAGTTTATTTATTTGCTGCAGTATTATTTTATTCAGAACACAGATTACAGGAAATGAACACCAAGCAATCATATACCTTTCACTTAAATAGAATCAAAGAATGGTGAGGTTTTCTTTGCTAAACTACGTACTTCCTTCTTGTTTTCAGAGCAAACAGGCATGTGACAGTGCTTGTGCTCAGCACTAAAGAAGCAAAAACACATTTTTAGTAAAATACATTAAAATCACCTCCTTCTTCTATTAATTCAACACAGCTGGTTGTGAGTTCTCTGCTAGTAATAGTAATACATAAGAATGGTGCTGAGAGGGGTATTTTAAAAATATGGTTCTACAGACTCTGTCTTTTGTCACCTATGTCATCCTGTCACCATATATACCTTCAGGTATAGACAGACGGCTAATAATGAGCTTGCCACTCCATGTTTCTCTCTCATGAAATTCAGTGCTAATGAGGAAAAATCCCAGACTGCACTGGCACTCTAAATCAATTGATCAGATTGAGCAAAATATTAATTAGGACTCTTTGTTTTTGAACTCAGCCTTGACCCTGCAGGAGTATATGTGTGTGTGCGAGAGAGAGGGTGAATGAGAAAGAGAGAGAGAGTGCATGGGGGAGTTTAAAAAATCTGTTTTCCCCCCTGCAAGGCTGCGTACTTGAACTTGTCAGGTGCTTTCTTGCTAGAAAGTGCCTAAAAATTTGAAAATACCAAACAAAATATTCTGCACTGCTCTTCTCACGTGTCTGTCAGCAGAAGGCTTGAGAATGACTGATATAATGGGAAAAATTACTATCAAAAGGGCACAAGCAGAACAACAAATGGGAATCTGTCAGCGAAAGAGAGATATCACTATGAAACCCTGGGAATTTAATAAATCTTTTGTCTGTCATCTGCATGCTAAATTTCTATATCCTCCTTCGACATGCATTCCTCTTACCTTGTCAGCTCTGATAAGTATAAGTTAGCACACCCTGTCTACTTTTTTCACACTTATTGCAAGCTAAAACAGAGTCCACAGAGCCAAGAGTGACATTAACTGACTAATGTTCCACCAACTGCCTTCAGTGTTCTGAAGGGTCTAGACACCCAGAGTCAGATGAGCGCAAATTGCCCCAAGGGATGAGCAGGAAGGGATTTACAAATCTCAACTATAACGTGATCTGCTCCTCTAAAAGGACACACATTAATTCATAGAGCTACTAGCATGAAAGTTAGAAACCCTGACTAGTCATACATTATGCCTTGTTTCTCAAGTTTAGCAAGAGAGGAGACTGCTCTTGATCATCTGACTTCACCATTAGTCACATAGACACTGGGTTATTTTAAAGAGGCTTTCAAATGATGAGAGGAGAATTCAGTTAAATCAAAGCCAGACATGGTTTTAAAACACTTTTTTCCCTACTTTAATGGGCTATAATTTTGGTTTATAACACTGCAGACCCACTTTACGGTACAATATTATATACATAAAGTACATTCATAATAGCCTATGTCTTAGATATATGGTATAATATAAAAAGGAGACAATATTATTCTGGAAAGTTTGCAATGTGGTTATGAGCTCAATCAATTAGAAACTCAAGACTAAACATCACAGGCAACATCCTACTCCACTTCACCAAAGGTGTGTGGCTGGGACAATTTTCAGAGGGCAGTGCTGGCTCAGAGCAGAGATCACTGCATCCATAAAGTTCATGCTGATCACATATATCACTGGGAATTTTAAAAAAATTGGTAGTGGGGGCTCTCTTGATGCAGCACTGAAGGCAGCAGGCACACAAGAATAGGGTCATGGCCACATCTTCTGGTGTCTGTAATAATCAGTGAGCTGCTAGTCCAGCACTGAAAAGAGTGAAACTGGAATACTGCCCTACTGCTGAATTGGTGCACTACACAGGGAAGTGGTTATCTTTTGCCTCTTAGTAATGACATAATGTGGGGCAAGCTTTTCCCCATTTCAGTATTACCAGGAGATAGAAAATTAGTAGAAGTAAGCTAGGGAGCCACTTATTTAAACATTTACTAACAGGAAGCTCTTGATGGATTAGGGTATATTTATTCTAGGGACTGCCCATCCATTCACTCCACACAAACAGTGCTGCTGTGGAACAACAAAACTGATGATGACCAGGCCAAGGTTTTCTGGAACATATGCTATTATTGTTGGATAGTAAATCCTCCACTACAGAAAAGCGGGATAAGTTCATTTCTTGCAAGAGTACACTGAAGAGCACGTTTTCTTCCTCTAACAGGAATCTTCCCACCAAGAAAGATCAATTACATAAAACCTCCACACTGAAAGCAGCAGAGATGACAGTCCCACCTGGATAATACTAGACTGTTTAACTCTTGTATGTGGAGCCTAGAAGTTTTGTATGTGGAACCTAGAATCCATTGAATTTGCTTCTCTAGCTTACCTACTACAGGCAGTCCCCGGGTTACACGGATCCGACTTACATCAGATCCCTACTTACAAACGGGGTGAGGCAACCCCGCACTAGCTGCTGGCAACCCCAGCAGACCAGGGAGATGCGAAGATAGCGCCCCCCACAGCAAACCAGGGAGACGTGGCGCAGCTTTTCTCAGCAGACACCTCAGCTTGAGAATAAAGGACTGAGGGAAGTGAGGTGTGGGAGAATAAAACTGAGCTCTGGAGAAATGTTTGGCTAGAGTTTCCCCTACAATATGTACCAGTTCCGACTTACATACAAATTCAACTTAAGAACAAACCTACAGTCCCTATCTTGTACGTAACCCGGGGACTGCCTGTACTGTTTTGTCCCTTTAAAGAAACTAGAAATATTCAGGCATTTTTATGATTTTTCCCCCCAAATTAGTGTTCATGGCACATGTTTTTCCTCCTCTTTTCACACATTTGTTAGGCGTTCATCAGTTTCACTCTTTTTATTTTTGTAAAGATTTTCTTGAAAAGTAAAAGCAATTATGAGCTTCAATAATTCAAAGCAAAGAAATTCCATTGTTGTTTCAAAGTATAGTGCAACAGTAATGTGATCTAATAAGTAGTCTCTGTGCAGATACATATCTATAGCTTTTCCCCCTACAGTGCAAAGCTGATAGCACAGCATGCAGAGAAAGCCATGATAAACATGGAGCAAAGTGTTCTCCTTATTTGATCTTAATATGCTGACTTATTGATTTTAAAGTTGTGTTGAAAAAATCATAGACATCTAATAAAAAACCCATATCTTTGATTTATAAGAAGCTTCTAAAATCTTCCAAGGTCTTTTTATAGTTTGCTTTATATTATCCCATTTCTCTTGTATAGTTTCTCAGTATCTCATTCATATTTTAGGAATCCACTGAAAATTCAGTTAGTTTACTGCAGGATTTAACTTATGACTTATGTTCCAAGGAGTTACAGACAGTAGGAACAGAAAAGATCTACATATGTTTGATAGAAGAAAAAGCCTGAGTCAATGGAACTTAGACTTCTATGTTACATTTGAAAATTAAACTTAGGCTCTTAAGTCATTTTGATGCTTTTGAAATTTTACCTACCATCTATTCCTTACCCCTGTCAATGCAAGACTGTTCTATTGGAAGACTTATATGTGTGGAGGAAGCCATATTTCCTTTCAGCTCAGACTCTGAAGATTTTGGAGGAAAAACTAAAAAAGAGGATGGGGAAAGAAGGGTGATATGGTGCGTTCTCCACCTCAAAAAGTTGGACTGAAACTTTGCTTAAATAACAAAAATAAGACAGTTGCTGCCATCATATTCCCTGGAAGCTATCTATCCACCACCTACCATCATCACACAATACAAAATAAGCTGAAATCTACGTTTATGAGCTGGGATAACAAGTATGTTGCTGGACAGACATGAGATGCAATGCAGATGTAGACAGTCTTGTGTGATATTTGGCTGCACCATGCCTTCTTTCAAGGACAGTCAGACACAGCTCTGGAGAAGTAGGAGTTTTCATATAGTTTCGAAGCATAGGACTGGTAGCCAGGAAATCTCTTCTGGGAGTCTTTGGACAAATCACTTAGACTCTGATCCTCAAAGATATTTAGACACCTAAATACTTTTGATGATCTGAGTCTATGTTAATGTTTCTGTCTCTTTCTCTTTCTCCATATATCTAAAAGTAATTATATTAATACTTCCTATCACACAAGGACTTTAGGGGGCTTAACATTTGTAAAATGCATTTAGATGTTAAGTAAGGAGATGTTATACCTAATGCCCTGCCAAATTCACAATCATGAAAAAGTATCACAGACTGTGAAATCTGGTGGTTTGTTTGCTTTTTACACCATCCTATACAGGCTTTTGGGGAAAGACTAGTGTTTCTCAAACTTAGTATCCTGACCCAAAAGGATGTTGCGGGGGGGGGGGAGAAGGAGTCATTATGTTGCCACAATACATTTGCACTGCCTTCACGGCTGGATGGACAGAGAGCAACAGCTGTTGGCCTGGAGTCCAGCTCTGAAGGCAGTGCCCCACCAGCACAACTCAGACATAAGGGTAGTGGTATTACAACCCCCCTCACCCGCTGCTCACACACAATAACTTTGCAAACCCTCCCTGCCAGCACTTTTTGGGGTTAAGATCTGTACAATCACAACACCATGAAATTTACGAGTTTTAAAATCCTATGACTGAAATCGACCCAAATGGGCTATGAGTTTGGAAGGGCCCTATGTACAGAAGAGCATGAATACTGAATTCACTAAAATAAACATTTTCAAAAACCAACGGGTGGTGTTTTAAAGGCACGGGATATGATTTCTTCCTCTCGTCTCTGTGTTTGTATGACCGTCATTAGCCCAAACTTTGACAGACATCTCCCAACGATAAACTTAATTACAATTTGAACCAGATTGTGAGATAATGATTATTTTGAATTTTACAGTAGGTTACAGCAGCTATTTGATCCCCTTTCAAGCTAACGGCAGGCCATTTCCAGCAAAATACAGATGGATACATGCCAAAATAATCAGACTGTTACTGATAAAATCTAGGTGTTGGCAATTAATTAGGTGACATTCTTCCTGGTGGTTATTATTGAGGCAGTGTTTCCAGGTGAGTGGTAGGAAGCATTGTGCAGGTGGAGACTCATGGTGTGAATGAGATGTGAATTCAAATAATTCAGTGTGTTTCAAGATTCCACTGCACATTTAATAATGATACTGTATTCACCCTCATTCACTGACCCAGTGCCCAGTGCGATAATTCTATTGCACATTACTTTCAGTGAGATACCGTTCTTTGTACTCTGTGAGCTATTGCGCAGCATGTGTGCTGACACATATTTCAAAAGAAGACAAAGTGATTACTGCCAGAGATTATCATGCTTCTGAAGTACTGGTCTTTGTTTTCCCTTTCCTTCTGCTGCCCTTTATGAAGCAATCACAATCAGGGCCTTGATTTGTTATATTTACAAGGCAATTTGGGATCCCACCCGATGAATAATGCTGTACAATAGTACATTACATTGCATTTATTATGTGAACTCTAAAGCTTTGTCTAATCCACGCTTCATTTGCATAGGCACTGCCGGCAGTGTAGACAAAGCCTAAAGGAATGAAGATTTGTGCCATTGGTTACCATTTTTCCGGTGGCTTTCTTTCCATTGCTGTGATGGTAGAGTCGATCAACTTTCATCTTCATAATTACCAAGAAATATTTCATTTATCACAGATAACCTGGCCTGTTAATTAAACACAATATTTAGAATGAGATGTTCTTTTGATATAAAAAAAATTGGTGCTCCAGAAAAGAGAACTGTTTTTAAATGGTGATGATGGACAAGATTAATACTTGTATGCTATTGTCATCTAGATGCATTTCAGATAAGGTTCCGAATGCTTACAACCCCAGTGTAGGGGTCCATTGTTATATGGAATGTAAATGGAGATTCTCACATATCTTCAGGCGTTAAAACAAAAAATACTGAGAGGCTATCAACAAAAATCATTGAAAGTGGCAACACTACAGCCAGGCCTGAAAAACAACAGATATAGGCAGTATTGCTTTGGTTGTATGACAGGTATTTGAAGTGTAAAGAAGGCTGTGTCCCAAAGTATATTAGTAATATATTAACAACATTTTGTTACAACCTCTCATATAGTGAATTGTGGCTAAATATGACTGCTGACTAAAAAAAGTTTCCATGGAAACTCTTATTTCTTTCACACCTCTAATCTTCTGTCAAGGCCTGATTCTGCCACTTCGAAATAAACGGTAGAGCACCTGTACATTTTAATGAGAGTAGGATCAGGTGGTTTTGTAAGAAAAATGACTCTAGCAATTAATGACAATTGAAATCATTTGGAAACAATATTGTAATTTTGCTTTCCCTTGGAACACTTATATTCTCAGCATTCCAGTGCCACATATCAGCTATAAAGCACTAGTGGCAGTCTAATCATCAGTTGAAATGAAGTTGTCTCTTTCTAAATATATTGAAAGAACACAAACATAAATTTAACACATAAGTATGTTTTGGGATGCCCAGCACTTATGGCTCTGCATTTGAAGTCTGTGCAGAATAATCTGATTTGAATCTGCACAAATATCCCTAATTGTGTGAGAGTAAATACTTTAAAGTTCATACTTATGGCTATATATTTTTCCATTTGGCTTTTCTGCCATAGCTAATGATATGGAAATAGAATACCATTAGCAATTCAGTATTGCACATGAATATGTACATAGTAAAAATTACTAAGCATCATAGTTTTTCAGCCTGCAGCCTTCTCAGAGGCTCAGCATTCATAAACCTTATCAGTGCCAATGTCTACCATCTAAACTCATGTAGGCCAAGATTCTCAAAAGTGACTAGTGATTGTAGCTGCCTTATATATTTTGGGTGCTCAATTTAATAATGCCTTAAAAAGGCAGGATTTTTAAAAGGGCTTAGCAGCTACTCCATGAAAATAAGACCCCTTTTGGGGGACTCAAGTAGGGAACCCCCAATTTGGGTCACCTCAAATCACCACATCTGAAACTTTTGGCTGTAATTCCTAACAATTTTTCAGAGAGAGTAGTAGTTACAGAGATTGCAGTTAAGATAATGATCAGAGTAAAGATTTTCTTTCAGGGGATGCCATGTTCTGGAGAGATTTCTGGTGATGAAGTGGGTGGATGGCTCAAAGTTAATTTATATAGGCTATGCCGTGGGTGTTACCGAGGGGGCAATTTTACTAGTCCCCCTCTAGATAACTGCACCACAGCCTCAGACAGAACTATGTAGGTGTCCTGTGCACTGACGTGTTCAAACTCTAGTCTTCTATAGGTTCTCACAAACTCTTTGGCTACGTCTAGACTGGCATGATTTTCTGCAAATGCCTTTAACGGAAAGTTTTCCGTTAAAAGCATTTGCGGAAAAGAGCATCTAGATTGGCACGGACGCTATTCCGCAAAAGAACTTTTTGCGGAAAAGCGTCCATGCCAATCTAGATGCGGTTTTGCGCAAGAAAGCCCCGATCGCTATTTTCATGATCGGGGCTTTTCTGTGCAAAACAATACTGTGTTGTCTACACTGGCCCTCTTGCGCAAAAGCATTTGCGCAAGAGGGCTTTTGCCTGAATGGGAGCAGCATAGCATTTCTGCAAGAAGCACTGATTTCAGACAGTAGGAAGTCAGTGTTCTTGAGGAAATTCAAGTGGCCAGTGTAGACAGCTGGAAAGTTTTTCCGCAAAAGCAGCTGCTTTCGTGGAAAAACTTGCCAGTCTAGACGCAGCCATAGTCTGTGGAGACAATAGCAGACATCAGGGCTTTGCTTGCGCCTCTGAGGGAAAAAAGGTGCAATCACTCGACTCACAATTTCTTTAGGGATTACAACAAAAGCCCAAACAAGAGTTCCTAATTTGCTCAGTGATCTCTTCCTACTCTGAGAAGCATTTCACTACAATTCTTGATACTTCCCAATCATATAGGATCAGCTCCTCTGACCAGACACTGAAGGGCTGGAGCCAAATTTCTCCCCATTCCCTGCCTGTGTCTTCTCCTTACAATGAGGAGTATCCAGTGAACGAAGACTTCACTCTTCACCAAATCCACACCCAAAATTTGAGATTTTACTCACCAGTTCAGCTAAATAAGAGCAAGAGCATATTTTAGCCCTACATGGATGTTTATAATACTTGTGGATGGCACCAAGCCATGAGGGGTTGAAAGCGCTTTGGAGAAGTGGATTAGAATTTAAGATGATTGTGACAACTTAGAGAATTTGTCTGAAATCAATAAGATGAAATTCAGTAAAGGCAAGTCGAGGGTATGCTCCAAAATGCTTGGCTGCGAAGTGGGAAATAACTGGCTAGTGGGAAGTAACTGTACTACTGACAAGGATCTGCAGTAGGATGCAACTGTAGTAAAAGTTAATATAATTTTGGCATGTATTAAAAGGAATCTTGGCAGTAATTGTTTGGTTCTACTTGGCACTGATGAGGCTCCAGCTAGAGTAAAGTGTCCAGTTCTGGGTACCTCATTTTAAGAAAGATGTGGATAAACCGGAGAAAGTACATAGGCGAACAGTGCAAATTATAGAAAAGATTTAAGGGGGGAAAAACCTCCCTGTAGAAAAACTTTAAGGAAAACAGGGAATGTTGCTCCTGAAACAAGAAGACTGGCAGGGGACTAATAACAGTTTTCAAAAATATGTTAAATTCCGTTATAAAGAGGACAGTGATCAATTGTTCTCTTTGTTCACTGAAGGTAGGGCAAGAAATAATTAGCTTAATTTGCAGCAAGGGAGATTTAGGTTGGATATTAGGGAAAGCTTTCTAATTATAAGGACACCTTCTTTCTGGAATAAGCAAGGCTGTGGCATCCCCATGTCTGGAGGTTTTTAAGAACAGATTAGAAAAAGAGCTTTCAGGTATACTCTTAAGTTTATTGGTCCCACCTCAGTGCAGCAGGCTGGATCCATCTGATGATACCCTCAGGTCCCTTTCTACCCTATATTTCTATGATTCTATGTAAAAGATGATTCTTTCAAAAGGTTTTTGCTAGAATGGTAAGTTGAAATGCTGTTAACACTGTGGCAAAAGTAACTTGTTTAGCTGTGATCATACAGCAAATACTATTGTTTAAATCTCAGTGTTCCACTTAGGACTTTATAATTATTATATTGTCTGTGTTTTATTAATATCATGATTATGCCATAAGTTATTTTCACTGTATATCTTTAATAACACTTTATTATGTTATTTTGCAGAATTTAACTGGGCTATTACATTACCAGAAACCTTAAATTCATGCTTAACAGTTCTAAGCTAGAAGTAATTTACCATCTTTCCATTAAATTGAGAATAGGAGACAAATAAAAGAAAGGGGAATAGGAACCCACAATTTATTGGCCCTACTCCAGTGCACCTTTTGATTTTTTTGTTTTGGGGTTTGTTTGTTTTTTGTTTAAATTGGTAAATGGACATCTGCAGTTTGCAATTACAAGTATGGATTATGCTCTGTAAATCAAAGCCATGTAAGTACCATCAGTGAATATATCCTAAATCTTTCACCATTGTCTCCACAGCCATGAGTTATGTACACATCTCCAACATGCAAAAATATCAGTACTTGGTTTTCATACAGAACAACTTCTTAATGACAGGGTTTGATTATGAAATCCTTGCCCATTATGAATAACTGTCTATTCCAAAGGCAGCTTTGGTACTTCAGTGGGGCTACCTGGGGATTGAGGTATGCATCGTATGAGTCAGGTCATCTGGAACTAGAGATAATTGTAAATTGCTGATGACAATGGCAACCTTTGCAAATACTTTTTCAAAATATTCTTTCCATTTTTCTGTAATTTTGACTAATTAACAAGAAAAGAGCTGGTTAAATTGGCCCTGTTGTTCCAGATGTAGGGCAAAAGGGCCTAATTATACATGTAGAGTGCTATCATTGCAAGGAATTTTAAAAGCATTTTTTACCATTACAGGAGCATTTTGCAAACAAAACAAAGAAAAAAAACAACAAAAACATGTGTTTAAATTGTTTTTCTGACTTCTGAGGGTTTAAAGGGTTCTAACCATATAGCTAGAGCGATATATTTCCAGCCAGGGGACAAGAGGCATGGAAGCAGAAAGTGCATTGTTGTGTATGTCTCCCAAATGTTGCAGAAGAGCCTGAATAGGATAGGGTGTATATAGGTCTGTGCTGCAAGATTTTAAAAATCCCTCTTTATGTTGTATCCCTCTGTCAGGGCTGTAGTTCTCCACTCTGGCACTCTGAGGGTATGTCTACACTACAGAGTTTTTCGGGAAAATGTCTGTTTTTCCGAAAAACTTCAGTTACATCCACACTGCAATCGCGTTCTTTCGAAAGAAAATCAAAAGAACGGAGGGGTTTTTCTGACATTGGTAAACCTCTTTCTATAAGGAAGAAGCCTTTTTCCGAAAGAGCTCTTTCAGAAAAAGGCGTGTGTGGATGGGGAAGAGAGAGTTCTTTCAAGAAGAGGAAAGTCGAAAAAGCACAAGTGCCCTGGTGGCCATTCCACCCATAGTAATCACAGCTTACATGTGAGATAGCATCCAGACTAAATGGATGCTATCTTTTGAAAAAACAGATTGCTTTTTCAATGCACTTTGGCAATGTGGGTGCTCTTTCGGAAGAAGTTTTTTCGGAAAATCTCTTTCGGAAAAGCTTCATCCTAAAGAAGCCTGCAATCTAGACATAGCCTGAATGCAGAAGGTGAGGCTTAAAAACCTTGCCTCTACAGGCAATGGTTACAAAACACTTTCCCCCAGAATCACAATATACAGATTTTGCAGAATTGCTGCCACCATCAAGTGATTTTATCCCTAAAACCAGGGGTGAACACTTGAGGTACCTTCAATGTACCTCAAGCTTTTTCCACAAAAGAGCTTGAAAAAAGAAAAGAGAAAAACAAGCTGCAGTCTCTGGTAGCTGACCTCTCAGACTGAGACATGCCGATATACACAGACAGACAGAAAGACCTTTCATGACACAAGAATGAATTCATCACCCTAAAAAGTATTTTTTATTATAAAACAAAAGATAATCTTGATAAAGCATATTTGGTTTCTAGATGTTACAGAGAAACTAAGGAAAACAAATTAAAAGACAGAGAAATGTCTCTGGTCATAATGCTAGATATGGGTAGGGAAGGCATAGATTCACACAGTTCAAACCACTGTTACCCAGAGTTCTTTCAACCTGAACCTCTTGGTAACGTTTACTCTCTGCGGGGTGGTGTCAGGAAATAATTCAGGGGAGACACTCTCACCCTGATAATTACCAAAGAATAGCCAGCATGGGTTTGTGAAGAACAAGTCATGCCAAACTAATCTGATAGCTTTCTTTGATAGGATAATGAGCCTTGTGGATAAGGGAGAAGCGGTGGATGTCATATACCTAGACTTTAGTAAGGCATTTGATACGGTCTCGCATGATATTCTTATTGATAAACTAGGCAAATATAACTTAGATAGGGCCACGATAAGGTGGGTGCATAATTGGCTGGATAACCGTAGTCAGAGAGTTGTTGTTAACGGTGCTAAATCCTGCTGGAAAGGGATAACAAGTGGAGTTCTGCAAGGGTCTGTTTTGGGACCCGTACTGTTCAATATCTTCATCAATGACATAGATATTGGGATAGAGAGTACGCTTATTAAGTTTGCAGATGATACCAAACTGGGTGGGGTTGCAACTTCTTTGGAGGATAGGGACATAATTCAAAATGACCTTAGCAAGTTAGAGAAATGGTCAGAGGTAAACAGGATGAGGTTTAATAAAGAGAAATGCAAAGTGCTCCACTTAGGAAGGAACAATCAGTTCCATACATACAAGATGGGAAGCGACTGTCTAGGAAGGAGCATGGCGGAAAGGGATCTAGGGGTCATAGTGGACCACAAGTTGAATATGAGTCAACAGTGTGATGCCGTTGCAAAAAAAGCAAATATGATTCTAGGTTGTATCAACAGGTGTGTTGTAAGCAAAACTCGTGAAGTCATTCTGCCGCTCTACTCTGCACTAGTTAGGCCTCAGCTGGAGTACTGTGTCCAGTTCTGGGTGCCACATTTCAAGAAAGATGTGGAGAAATTGGAAAGGGTACAGAGAAGAGCGACAAGAATGATTAAAGGTTTAGAGAACATGACCTATGAAGCCAGGCTTCATGAACTGGGCTTGTTTAGTTTGGAAAAAAGAAGATTAAGGGGGGACATGATAGCGGTTTTCAAATATCTAAAAGGGTGTCACAAGGAGAAAGGAGAAAATTTGTTCCTCTTGGTTTCTGAGGACAGGACAAGGAGTAATGGGCTTAAAGTGCAGCAGGGGGGGTTTAGATTGGACATTAGGAAAAAATTCCTAACTGTCAGGGTGGTCAAATATTGGAATAAATTGCCAAGGGAGGTGGTGGAATCTCCCTCTCTGGAGATATTTAAGAACAGGTTAGATAGACCTCTGTCAGGGATGGTGTAGACAGAGCTTGGTCCTGCCTTGAGGGCGGGGGGGCTGGACTTGATGACCTCTCGAGGTCCCTTCCAGTCCTTTATTCTATGATTCTATGATTCTATGAAAGATGAGTGTGGCTCTCGAGTAACACCAAGCAGGCTTCCGATGGCCTGTCATCCATCCACCAGTGGGGACGAAGATGTGTCCAGAAGTGAAGAGTCCTCAAGGAGTCCTCGGGGCATCCCTCCAAGTGTTCCCAAAATTGTCCCCCCTAACTCAAACTTTCCTTCCCTATTTATCCATTAGTATTACAATAACATGTCTCTCAAAAACTTGTTAGGCACGCAGTTTTTAAAGGTTAGGCAAGAGGTTTTCTTCTGATCATCACTTTCACCAGATGCGTTTTTTTTTTCTTTTTCAGAGACTTCATGCTCAGGGGCCCTGATAGATATATATCTTAGAGCATTTAGACAAACTTCCTGTTTTTCTTAAGGTATAGCTCAGTGATTTCACTAGTGATTTGGGCCTCAGGAAGGACTTGGGGTCAAACTGCCCTCTCTGTGGTACCCAAACTCCCCTTCTTCCTCCTTCCTGACTTGGTCATGCATTCTAGGCCTATTTTGGGTCTATTAGCTTGGTTGCTAAAGTTTAAGCAGTAAGCAATAGTGGTGCAGGCACATTACTGGATTTGCCAAAATCTCCCCACCAGGACACAATACATATAAAAATATCCAACACATCCCTTGCTAGTTGAACACTGAACACATAAGAAATTCCTTATGTAGAAACTACAGCTACTGGAATGGCTCTGCTTAACCTTACTTTATAATCATTGTTGCCCACTTTGAACTTCAAAACTTGTGTGACACTGTAAATGAAAAGAGGAAAACACAAGAAGAAGAAAGATTTTCTTTGTCAACTGATCTTACATTTACTGTTGCAAAAAATAGGTGAATGGTTCTTACAATAGCTCCATTTTTATGTATGACAAAGAAGTAGTTGTCATACTGACAAACTTGCTGATTTGTGTCACAACAGGGTCATTCTTTACAAACCCTTTCCTGCATTAGAAGAGGAAATCTGTTTGTATTCATTTCTACTTCATCTGCATTCCACAAAGTTATAGATATATTGTTTTTATTCAAATTCAAAAGAAGTATTTTCCATAAATTTGTCAGAGATCAAAACTCCTCTAGTCTTCAGCGAGGCTAAATGTCACTCTCATGTTTTTTACTATGAATTTGTAGAAAAAAAGTGCTCTGTGTAAAACTGTCACATATCATATGAAAAAGTAATGAATTATGAAACAAGACACCTTTTCAATAGGCTCTATGAAATTGATTTGAAGTTAGGACTGAGGTGGGGAATTTTCATTTTGCATAAGACACTCTTCACCTTGTTGGATTAGACCAGCGGTGGGTATGGTTCATCAAGGTTAGCCACTGGTGCTTTAATTTCCTCAGCACTCATAGGGTATGGCTGCTCGCAGCTCCCGTTGACTGCACTTTGCTATTCCTGGACAATGGAAGCTGTGGGGAGCTCCATGGAACAGGACACCATTTCCCACAGCTACCATTGGCCAGGTATGATGTGCAAGATGTGAATAACCTTTTAATTCCCTTTGTCTTCCATGGAAGTTAAGAACATTTGCAGCAGTGTGTCCATAAGTAGTGGTAGCTTGTGTAGCATGAGTAAGATGAAGTAACTTCAAAATGAAATAAATAAGGCTTGGTCTGGCTTAAGGTTCACCATCCAGCTACGTAAAATGCTTACCTGGATTTGGTTTACCTTAAGCTGTTACAGACTAACTCAGCTACTCCTCCAAAGCTTTAAAACACAAATTCAGAATTAAAAGAGGGAATGACCAGATCAAGAAATACAAAGCCTGGGCCCACAGGACACTGAACATCTGTTGCTGAATGCCTTCCATTTTAATTGACAGTACTGAGTGTTGAGGGCAATTAGCTTTTCATAATGGATCTGTTTTATAGTTTGCAGACTCAGACCTTAAATAGCTCTGAAATCCACTATCCATCTCCCAGCCTCTGGAAACAACAATCACAATCTCCCTTAGGCTACACAGCAGTGTTAATTCAGACTAACTAATGTTATTCCGAAATAACATAGAGTATGTCTAGACTACACGGCTCCGTCTACGGAGCCATGTAGATTTGTTTACTGGGCATACGGATATGAAGTGGAGATTTAAATAGTCGCCACTTCATTTACATTTCAATGGCTGCCGCACTGAGCCAATCAGCTTTTTGTCGGCTCAGCACGCTAGTCTGGACGCTCCACAGTCAACCTCAAAGGCATTGTCGACCTCCCCGGTATGCCTTGTAGGATGAGGTCTACAGGGAAGGTTGACAAATGCCTTTGATGTCGACCACGGAGCATCCAGACTAGCGTGCTAAGCCGACAAACAGCTGATCGGCACAGCACAGCAGCCATTTAAATTTAAATGAGGTGGCGATTATTTAAATCGCTGCTTCATTTCCCTATGCCCAGTAAACAAATCTACATGGTTCCGTCACCAGAGGCATGTAATCTAGACATACCCATAGTGTGCATCTACATTACAAGTCATTATTTTGAAATAATGTTGAGCTGGAGGATTTCTTAATCCGACTCATGGTAACCCTTATTTCATGAGGTTCTTCCTTCAACTTCCTCCTGCATAGACAGCACCAAAAGCCAAATTAAGCTATTTCTACTTAAGCTATGCAATTGATGTAGCTGAAGTTGCGTAGGTTAATTTGACTTTAGCCTTGCTGTGTAGACATGCCCTGAAAGTGCAGTACTAGTCTGAACACTGACTGTGTAATAATGTCACTATGGGGTTCTTTGTTCTTTTTGTCTTTATGATTCCATAGCAAAAGTGCTCAGAAAATGAGGAATAAGCTGTTTGCTTTCTTCCTCTGACACTCACCCCTTGTACCCAATCTGGGAAAGGCAAACTTGTTCCCTTTTTGCCCATGACTAAATAAAAAATTAGCAAGACTTGCGGAAAGACTTCAGGATTTGGACAACTTTAAACATGAAAGACTTCAGGGAGCTTAAGGTTAAGCCTGTTCATAATTGAATTGGGTCCTTAGTTTTTGGTTTGTACACACCATATCCTTCGTGATGGATTGTATCTCTGAACATGTAGCCAGACAGGAACTCCCTCCTCCCCCACCCCTGCCCGTAACATCCATCTTTGCTTGCCTGGAAGCATACAGGGCACACAGAGCAATAAGATCAGCATAGTCTTTGATGCCTTGACAGAAGGCCCGGATATGCTGACTGCTGTGACCCTGGATGTCTGTAAACAAAAATACACCATTTGTTGACCTCAAGGCGGCGAGAACTGCCTTGACTGAAACCTATATTGATACGAACACACACTCATCCGGGGAAAGGAATCTCCTGCCCAGTAAAGAATGTCCAGTACTCACAATTTAGTTATCTCTCTTGCAAGTGTAAATTAAGTTGAAACTCCCTTGTAAGAACTGGCGTCACAACATAATTATGTTGGACCAACATAATTTGGCATCTTAGATAAGAAAGAGGCTACGGGCCCCTATGGATATAAAGATGGGTCCAGCAACACACTTACTCTGAGTGTCAATCTACCATCTACCTGCTGGTCGGGTTAGGTGATTGGCCTCCCGAGGTTCCACGGGGACGCCCACCTCGTATTCGTCTTTCCTAGGAATTGAGGGACTGGCCCTGGCCGGACACGCTGGGACCGAGCGACGCAGAAGGGGGTAAAAATTGTACCTGGATGTGGTCCTTTGTCTTAAGTGTACACATAGACTTAGAGCTCTTTAAAGATTAAGCTGTCACTTGGTACCATTATTTCTATTTTCTATCTTTATCTTCTTTGTAACCATTTTTAAGATCGATATTTGCTAGCAGTTAAGAAATAGAGCAATAGCCATTGTAACCATATGATTTATAAGCTTCTTTAATAAACCTGTAATTGTTTAAGCTTTAACCTGACTCCTTCAGTTGCTGTAACAGAACCAAGCACAATTTAAAAGAACTCCAGCTGGTCATAAGGGACAGATACAGGCAGAGCTGGGCATTTGGATCGTGCCGCTTCCAGAGGATAGATCCGTAGGGGCATCTCTCAGCCTTCCCTAGGCTGCGCGCTGCGAAGGGATCATGTATCCTAGCAGTCAAAGTGTGAGGTATAATAAGGTCTCCCTGTAAACTCTAGGGCGTCTGTCAGCCTGTTGGCTGCCCACCGCGAAGGGACCTGGTCCTAGCAGTCAAAGACACGGACGTTAAACTTCACGGGGTGCCCGTCAGCCTTCTCTAGGCTGCCCGCTGCGACAGGACCTCGTGTCCCAGCAGTTGAATTCTCGGGTGTATAACACACACACACACGCACTGCCCTGACCATCGGCTGACAGAAAATATAGAAATCTGATTAAACTGAACAGTCAGAATATGGCATTTATAATACTTGCGTTCTCAATGCCAAACTCAGTGCCAGGAGTTAACAAGCAATAAAAAGTAAGAATGCATTGGTTCACTACTATTTTAACACTTTTTTCTGTATCACAAATAATCTATTTGCATGGAGATTAAATGCTCATGAGATAAATGCTCCATAGCTGTGTTTGACAGAAGCATAATTATGTTGTTTAGGAATCTTTAGGCTCAACTCTGGAAGCATATAGAGTCAGCATTAAACTAACTCTGCTACCATTTAAATCAATGGTGAAACTCCCATTGACTCCAACAATGAGTTAGATCAACTCTAAATGATTTTTAAAATCTCACCTATACAGTAAGACATCTGTAGAGGAAGATATACAGAAGTTGCAAGGAAATCTCACTATTCAGCCACCTTGGGATGTAATGACCTCCCTATAAAAATCTAAGCATATTGCCTCAAACTTTTATAAACTGCAAAATAAGCAAAGAAATCCCAACATGGGTTTTAGGATTATTTGGAAACATGAAATTGGTAAGAGCATTACATCTCAGCCATGGAAGATAATCCTGTGAAATATACAGAAATATTTTTAATATCTTGCAGTACAAGATTTTTCATAGAATTTACTGGGCACTTACTTTGCTTAAAAGAATGAAGCTTGCTATAATGGATGAAAGTTGAAAATGCAACAAAATATGCAAAAAAAGGCATTTAACACATATATTCATAAACATTTATATCCAGGTAAAACCTGAGGATTAAGACTGAAAATGAGAAGAGCACAAGGAATAATATGTTTAGCTTAGTAAGGAAGTTCCAGAGTCAAATTTGATTTAGAAGAAAATAATTTCAACAGGTTAATTATTTTGTGAGGGCATCTGCTTCCTTCTTCACCTTGTAAGAAAAAGTGTGGTCTTAAGAAATCTCCATGCAAATATAGGTAATTGAACAGAATTGAAACAAATATGGCACATCCATAATAAAACTTCCAAACTGTGGCTAAGAGAAGATGTTTGGCCTCCTCAGTCTATATGGTTCTAATTGCAGAAGCTCAGTGGAAAACATAAACACACTGGATGGGATACTCAAAAATGACTTATCATAGAATCATAGGCTACGTCTACATTGGCCCCTTTTCCGGAAGGGGCATGTTAATTTCACAGGTCGTAATAGGGAAATCCACCGGGGATTTAAATATCCCCCGCGGCATTTAAATAAAAATGTCCGCCGCTTTTTTCCGGCTTTTAGAAAAGCCAGAAAAGAGCATCTACACTGGCCCCGATCCTCTGGAAAAAAAGCCCTTTTCCGGAGGATCTTATTCCTACTTCAAAAGGGCTTTTTTTCCGGAGGATCGGGGCCAGTGTAGACGCTCTTTTCCGGCTTTTTTAAAAGCCGGAAAAAAGCGGCAGACATTTTTATTTAAATGCAGCGGGGGATATTTAAATCCCCCGCGGATTTCCCTATTACGACCTCTGAAATTAACATGCCCCTTCCGGAAAAGGGGCCAATGTAGATGAGCCCATAGAGCTGGAAGAGACCTCAGGAGGTCATCAAGTCCAGCCCCCTGCCCAAAGCAGGACCAATTTCAACTAAATCATCCCAGACAGCTCTTTGTCAAGCTGAGACTTAAAAACCTCTAGGGATGGAGATTCCACCACATCCCTAAGTAACCCATTCCAGTGCTTCCCCAAACTCAGTGAAATATTTTTTCATAATATCCAACCTATACCTCCCCCACTGCAACTTGAGACCATTCCTCCTTGTTCTGCCATCCAACACTACTGAGAACAGCCTCTCTCCATCCCCTTTGGAACCTCCCTTCAGGAAGTTGAAGGGTGCTGTCAAATCTCCCCTCACTCTTCTCTTCTGCAGACTAACTAAGCACAAATCCCTCAGTCTCTTCTCATGGTTCATGTGCTTCAGACCCCTAATCATTTTGGTTGCCCTGTGCTGGACCCTCTCCAATGCATTTACATCCTTTCTGTAGTGGGGGGCCCAGAACTAGATGCAATACTCCAGATGTGGCCTCACCAGTGCCGAATAAAGGGGAATAATCACTTCTTTAGATCTACTGACAATGCTACTCCAAATGCAACCTAATATGCCATTATACTTCTTGGCTTCAAGGGCACACTGTTGATTCATATCAAGCTTCTCATCCACTGTAATCCCCAGGTCCTTTTCTGCAGAACTGCTGCTTAGACAGTCAATCCCTTGCCCGTAACAATGCTTAGGATTCTTCTGTCCCATGTGCAGGACTCTGCACTTGTCCTTATTGAGCCTCATCAGATTTCTTTTAGCCCAATCCTCAATCTGTCTAAGTCACTCTGGACCCTATCCCTGCCCTCTAACATATCTACCTCTCCCTCTAGCTTAGTGTCATCCGCAAACTTGCTGAGTGTGCAATCCATCCCCTCATCCAGGTCATTAATAAAGAAGTTGAACAAAACCGGCCCTAGAACCGATCCTTGGGGCACTCCACTTGAAACTGACCTCAAGCCATTGATCACTACCCCGTTGGGCATGACAATCTAGCCAGCTTTCTATCTACAGTCCATTTATCCAATACATATTTCCTTAACTTGCTGGCAAGAATATTGTGGGAGACCATATCAAAAGCTTTGCTAAAGTCAAGATATATCACATCAACTGACTTCCCCATGTTGACAGAGCCAGTTACCTCATCATAGAAGCTAATCAGATTGGTGAATCCATGTTGACTATTCCTGATCACTTTGCCCTCTTCCAAGTGGATTCCTTGAGGAGCCCCTCCATGATTTCTCCAGGGACTGAGGTAAGACTGGTCTGTAGTTTCCTGGATTGTCCTTCTTCCCTTTTTTAAAGACGGGCATTACATTTGCCTTCTTCCAGTCTCCATGAGTTTTCAAAGATAATGGCCAAAGGCTCTGCAATGACATTTGCCAATTCCCTCAGTACCCTTGGATGCATTAAATCCAGACCCATGGATTTATGTATGTCTAGCTTTTCTAAATAGTTCTTAACCTGTTCTTTCTCCACTGAGAGCTGCCCACCTACTTTCCATACTGTGTTGCCTAGTGCAGTAGTCTGGGAGCTGACCTAATCTGTGAAGCCAGAGACAAAAAAAGCATTGAGTACTTCAGCTTTTCCCACATCATCTGTCACTAGATTACCTCCCTCATCCAGTAACCCTCTCTGATCACTCTCTTATTGCTAACATGCCTGTAGAAACCTTTCTTGTTACTCTGCACATCCCTTGCTAGCTGCAATTCCAATTGCCTTCATCATTACTCCCCTGCATTCTCAAGCAATATATTTATACTCCTCCCTAGTCATCTGTCCAAGTTTCCACTTCTTATAAGCTTCCTTTTTGTGTTTAAGCTCACCAAGGATGTCCCCGGTAAGCCAATCTGATCACCTACCAAATTTGCTTTTCTTACTGCGCATAGGAATGGTTTCTTCCTGTGCTTTTAATAAGACTTCTTTAAAATACTGCCAGCTCTCCTGGACTCCTTTCCCCCTTCATGTTTGCATCCCAGGGGATCCTGCCCATCAGTTTTCTGAGGGACTCAAAGTCTGCTTTTCTGAAGTCCAGGGTGTGTATTTTGCTACTTTCTTCCTTTTGTCAGAATCCTGAAATCTACCATTTCATGATCACTGCTTCCCAGATTGTCACCCACATCTACTTCCCCTACTATTTCCTCCCTGTTCATGAGCATGGCCCCTGGACAGTTTCTTCAGCACTTGAATCAGGAAGTTGTCCCCAACATTCTCAAAAACTTACTGGATTGTCTGTGTACTGCTGTATGGGTGTCCCAAAAGATGTCAACGTGATTAAAGTACCCCATGAGAACTAGGGCCTGTGATCTGGAAGCTTCTCTTAGTTGTCTGAAGAAAGCCTCATCTACTTTGAAATATCCCGGGCTTCATTTGCATGTTCCCAGGCAGGCACCATTTTTAAATCCCCTTAGTTCGAACTGACTGTCCGCGACTACACGCGGCAGTCAGAAGTTAATCCGAACTAAATCCTTAGTTCAGATTAACTGTTACACCTCATTGCAGGAGTCAGTTCGAACTAAGGCAGACAGTTCGAACTAAGGGGATTTAAAAATGGCACCCACCCGGGAACATGCAAATGAAGCCCGGGATATTTAAATCGCGGGCTTCATTTGAAAGTTTGAATGCCTACATTAGCCACCCTAGTTAGAACTAGGGACATACCCTTAGTGTATTTGGACCATAATGTACTCTGAATTCTAAAGGTTAGCGATGCAAGCATGCAAACATCTATGCACGTCCCTAAGTTTGTGCTCATGAGCAGGGCTCGACAAACCGCTGAATCTACTCGCCCGTGGTGAGTAGATTTCAGCCGGTTGCTCCGTGCGCCCCATTCACCGGTCTGGCGCATGTGCGATGCCGGGCTGGCGAGTAGCTCTCGTCGGGGTTTGTCAAGCCCTGCTCATGAGTAATGGACTTATCAAACATTTACCATCCCAATATAACGTTTTAGAAGGGGAAGGGGCTGAAAGAAAATGGCTTTTTAAAGAAATGCAAATTTTCGGAAAAAATGGTTAATTTTTTTCAAACTTTTTAGGCTTTTGTTCGGAAATTAGGAAACCATGTTTTGTATTGTTTTCAGGAATCAAAAACCTAAGACCATTTAAAGAAAAACATGGACAAACACAAAAAGATATATAATTTCCCAGGCAAATCTAATGATTTGCTCATTAAATTCAGTGTTTGCATAATCAAAACCTAAGACAGTGAAAACATTTGCATATATACTTTAGCAATACTATACACAGAGGACCAAAGCTTTTTAATGCTGTGATTTACTGTGTATTTTAACTGTATTTGAAAAAAGTAAACAAGAAATTCATTCTCTGGAGAATTCAACATTGGAAAGCTGTGCTGTATCAAATTTTCCAGAACCATAACTATATATTTTATTTTAGAAAATCTGAAAAATATAGGAGTATATATAAATATATTAGCTAAAAAGATCAGCAACTCTCTACAGAAATAAATCAACTAGAGTACATAAAACCAATGCAAAAAATAAACATGCAATTTAAATTACAAAGTTAATTACTTAATAGTCATCGGTTGTGTTGGTAAGGGGGAAGGAACTACATAATTATCTTTCCTTTGGAATGGGAATTGATTAAATGTTAAGTACCATCTAGTCTGATTGCATGTAAAATGCTACCAGGCCTCCCAATGAAAACCATCTAAAAAGTCTGTAAATTTCAAGGAACTTCCATGGACAATCATCATTCAATATAAGCCTTGGAGAGGAATGAGAAGTGAATGAAGACAATCATTATCTAATATTTCTTTCTTTGAAAGCTCTTCAATTATAATTGGTAAAACAGAAATTAGTGTCACTGGGACTGAAATTGCCATTGTAAGGACATCTTTGTAGTTTTTAAGGTAATTGGGGTCTTCTGCCTTTTTTGCCTTCAGAAGTATTAATTTCCATTTAACCAGTTAGAATGTTCCGCTGTTGATAATATAAGACAGTATAATAAAAAATGGTACAAAATTGTCCGGGATGTTGATATTAGAGATAAATAAGACCCATGGTATTTAAGGTTTTGTGAGTTCATGTGAATCCCTATTTTTATAAATGAAAATCTTATTGTTTGTAAGCTCAAGTCCATTATAGGAACAAATTTTCTCTCAGGAAAACCAGCGCTGGGCCAATAATGAGGACAAAAATGGGAAATGTCTTACCATGCTGCTTTTCTACACAGAAAGAAACATGAATACGCATCCAGAACTGCAAGATATATGGCAGGTTTTTAAATGGCATGGGAGAATGATGAAGCAAGAAGACAGATCTTTCCCTCTGTTTATATATTAGTAACACATATACTAACCTAGCACTATTAAGATTATCTCAGGTATTTATATAGTCCCTTATACCATTTTATCTGGACACTTCACAAATGTCAGTGTACTAAAATCTTACAATTCTCTGTGATGGTTAGTGGGGTATCCTGGACTGTGAATCACGTTGGGTATGTCTAGACTACATGGCTCTGTCGCCAGAGCCATGTAGATTAGTTTACCAGACATACCCAAATGAAGCGGTGATTTAAATAATCACCGTGTCATTTAAATTAAAATGGCTGCTGTGCTGAGCCGATCAGCTGTTTGTCGGCTCAGCGCGCTAGTTTGGACGCTCTGCGGTTGACAGCAAAGGCTTTTGACGACCGCCCCATTATGCCTTGTGGGATGAGGTTTACCGGGGTGGTTGACAAAGGCCTTTGATGTCGCCCGTGGAGCGTCCAGACTAGCACGCTGAGCTGACAAACAGCTTATCGGCTCAGCACGGCAGCCATTTTAATTTAAATGAAGCAGCGATTATTAAATCGCCACTTCATTTGGGTATATCTAGTAAACTAATCTACATGGCTCTGGCGACAGAGCCATGTAATCTAAACATACCCTTTGTTACCTCTCTGACGTCAGAAGGGAAACTTTCTTGAGTGATGCTACCAGCTGTTCAATGACTCAGATATTGTCCTCTGGGTTTATGTGAGCCCTAATTTTACCAATTGGTGCACCCCAATATCCCAATCACTTTGAATCATCCAACTGTGATATTCAGTTCTTGACACTAGCTACTCACAGTTATTCCAGATCCTCTGCCCCTTAAGGTGCAATGTACCCCCCAATTTATGAGGATGACATTAAACTACAGCACTTGTCAGAGCTTATAAAAAAACAAAATTAAGTTTATTAAAGTAAAGAACTAGAAATAAGAGAGACTGGTAAAAATAGGTTATCACACAAAATTAAAATCTGATCCTGGGCCTACAGTCATGAAAGTTACCTTGCCTATAAAATAAGGTACATTTCCTCTCTCTCTCTTCCCTCCCCCCACCCCCCAAAAAAATGGGGAGGGAAATTCTCAGGTACAGTGAATAGCAGCTGCAGGGGAGGTGACAAAGTTACTACAGCAGGAAGGAGGGTGGACTTGTTCCTCCAGTCTATGACTGCCTAATGGTCTGTGAAAATGTAATGGACCTAATCCAGGTAGGGGAAGACTTGCTTCTCAGCTTGTCTACATATGTGGGGCTCAAAGGGCCACCCCACTGGGATAGGAAGTCAAGATTTCCCTTCTTCATCCCCAAAGAAGTTGAGATTAAGGTACTGAGATCCCCAGATGGAAGAGAAAAAGAGGAATTGTCTGTCTTAGGTTGTACCAATTTTATGACTGAAAAAATCCCAATGAACTGTGAAATCTCATCTCTCCTATGGAATCTGGCCATTGTAGGGAAGCTATGGTATTTCCGCCCTTACTTATGCACTGCTGTCGGAGCTAGATGGCTGGAGAGCAGTGGCTGCTGTCTAGGCACCCAGCAAAGAACGCAGTTCACTGCCAGCAGCAGTGAAGTAAGACTGCCACCAAACCTTCTCCAGGAACTAAAACCAGTGGGAGGCATGGATGCTAACTTCTAGCTTGGGGGAGGGTGCTTGACCCCCTCCCCCCGCATCTGTCCCAGGCCCCGCCCTTATTTTATCCTCTTCTCCCAATTCCCTACCCCTGTTTAATGCTGCCCCCGTTCTGTCCCTTTCTCTAAGATCCTGACTCTTCCCTGCATCCTCTACAGCAGTGGTTCCCAAACTTTTCAGCATCATGCCCCCTTTTTGATTTTTGAAAAGCCCTCATGCACCCTCCCCCCCAACAGCAAACTTGTTGAGGAAAAAAAAACAGAGCTGACCGGGGCAGCAAAACTTGATGGGGGTGGGGGGCTGGGTTGCCTCGTGTCCCCCCTGGAATTTCTTCATGCCCCCCCCAGGGGGGCACACACCCTGGTTTGGGAACCCATGCTCTACAGAGTGTGTCCCATCCCCACTCTCAGAATGCTGTGAAACAGCTGTTCACAATGGGTGGGAGGCATTGCAAGAAAAAAGGAAGAATTGAGCAGCAGGTGGTCAAGAGATGCTGTAAGGTCTAGTGAGCTTCGATGCCAATGGGGGTGAGCACCCACTAACTTTCTTCTCCAGGTGCAAAAGGTTTCCAGGTACTTTGTTCTTAATGCTGCAGTACTATAAACAGACCAAGAATAACTAGGCCATAACTTTATCAAGTAAGTCATCTGAGAATTGTCTAGCAATAGCATGTTCGGTGAAGGACATCTTTCCTTTCCCATTTCCCTCCCTCCTCCAGTTCCTGAGTTGCCATTAGCACTTCACCCATTAACCAGGTCCCAGCACTGTTGCTGGGATTCCACCATGCTACCCTCCTATGAGAGTTTAGGAAGTAGGGAAGGGGTTTTTTTCTCCTCACTGTCGAAGACATTAGGAGCCTCAGCCTCATTTCTGAGCTTCTGTAGGAGATGCTTTTTCCTAACCTGCTTCTGATTCTGGTTGAGTGGGCAGCCAGTCCCTACTATTGAAGGACTGCCTGCACTGGACACTGACCAAGTTATGATAACTTGAATTTTACAACCTAACTTACCACAAACCCTAAGCTGCTGAGAAAGCAGCAAAAAATCACACCAGACTCAAGCCCAGCTGAAAGGAAAAGAAAAATATTTCCTTCCCTCAAAAAAAATTACTAGAACAATGTTCAGAGTAAGGTCCAAAAGAAAATCAATGAAACAAATCCCTCCCTTTAAAGCATGTTCTAATGTTCTCATGTTCTAATCATGCAGAGGAGGGAATTTTCTTTCTGGCACAGAAGGTACAACTAGGCAGTGGAAAGGGCTTAAAAACTCTTTGGGTATGTCTACACTACCCCGCTGGTTCGAACCCCGTGCAGCGCGGCTACACGGGGCTCGAACTAGGTAGTTCGAACTAGGCTTCCTATTCCGAACTACCGGTACACCTCGTTCCACGTTCCACGAGGTGTACCAGTAGTTCGGAATAGGAAGCCTAGTTCGAACTACCTAGTTCGAGCCCCGTGTAGCCGCGCGGCACGGGGTTCGAACCAGCGGGGTTTTAAAAATGGCGGCTCCCCGCTTATGCAAATGAAGCCCAGGAAATTCAAATCCCAGGCTTCATTTGCAAGTGCGGTATGCCTACATTACCCCGCTAGTTCGAACTAGGAGGGTAGTGTAGACATACCCTACGAGAGGGAATCAATCAGCTTGTACGTCATCCTGCTGTTCAGCCAAATCAGCCACACAGCCGCCACCCATCTCAAGTGTATGAGGAGAGATGGAGATGGCATAACCCTTAAGAGATCCAAAGCTTTTCTTTTACATCCTGGCCCAGAAAAAAAAAACAAAAAACAAAAACACCTTGACATGCCAGCACTAAGGTGGGGTGGGGTGTGTGTGGCCTAAGTAGAAGGGGTGGGACTGGAAACAGCAAGCATGTTGCCCCAGTCCTCCCATGGCCCTCAGAGCCGCCCAGACTTTGGCATCCCATCAGCTCTCAGAGCTGCCTGGGGCACACTATTTGGTGCTCCAGCAGCAATTTAAAGGGCCCACAGCTCCGAGTGCCACCACTGCAACAGAATCACCAGGCCTCCATTGCCCCTTGCCCAATGGCAGCCTGCACCTCATCTATGTGGCATTTTTATCACCTAAGAAAGCTTTAGCCCTAAAAGATACTTAAGCTTGTTATTGGGTGTTCAAGGTTCTGGTTAGAGTGTGTTATGTGATCAGTTGCAGAGTTTGCTCCCTTCCTTGGGTCTAATTGTTTAATCATTGGGACCCTGGTTCTTGGCCTGGAGTTACTAGAAAAAGAGAACTTGTAAATGTAACATACTTAACTTACAAACATGCAATAGACCAGACTCTGCTGTGCCACTGATTTCCTCCCTACTGGGAAGCCAACCAAAGCATCTTCTGACATTCGCCAGAAGGGCGCCACTGATGTCAGAACATGACACCGATTTCCAGAAAATGCCAAAAATATATTTTCTCCATTTTCAATCTGCCCCGGTCTTCAGTCCTATTATCCTAAGTATCACCCTATGAGTTTTCTATTCTATTCCAGCATTGAATAATCTCCATCAATTATTAACAGTGTAGCTTTTTTTGTTTGTTTCACAGTACTTTTGACATTTATGCATAGATATTTTATTCCAGTCTCAACAGCACACACTACAAATTGCATAAAAAGAAGAAAAGAATTATGTTTGGCAAAGATGCAGCAACCGTGTTGCTACGCAGGGAGAAAAATCAACAAATCAGGCTTCGTGCTGTTATTGTGAAACTCTTTTGATTATCTAGCCATCAAAATTCCAAAATGTATCCCAACTGACTGTATTTTTATGGCCGTAAAAATATATTTTCCCAATGCCCAGATAATATTTGATAGAAATCTTCACTTACTTAAATCTTCATCCATACAGGTTTATGTAAAACATTTATCTTTGTGAATCACATTTACTGTGTGAATCAGAGGGATTACAGTGAGTCACGGAAGGAAAATCACCCAAGTGAGGATGGAATCGGTTATTCTCAATCGGAAAGTAGTTTTTTTCCAAATGTAATTTAGTGAAATGACTTTTTTGTTGGATATTTTTAGCCATTGGTATGTCTTGGGCCTTAGGATTTCTTTTATTTTGATCATTCAGCCTTTCTGCTGAGGTACTCTGTGTCTGAAGGAAATTAAAACAAAAGCATTCTTTTAGCTAATGCTAAGCCACATACACTAGATAGAGAGTGGATGTGGGATAAAGAAGATCGAGAAACTGCAACAAAACACAAATAAATAAAAACATTTCCATTGCCTTATTGTGTTTCTGTTGCTGTTCCTCACCAGTTCATACTTTCTCTTGCCTGGTTTTACATTGTGTTCAACCTCCCTTGCTTTTGCTGTCTTTTTCCCTTCATTTTTCTAACCATCTGTATTTCATAGGCGTAATAATAATGGGTTAAATGCAAGATAAAGACAGCCATTGGTATGATAATAGAATTTGTTGAGTTCCCACCCTTTCCCATCACTGCTACTAATGAGAACCAGTTCTATAGTTAAATTTTGGAAACTGCCTCTCTTATTTACCAAATGAACAAAATCAGAAAGAAAACTTATTCACTTTTTTCCCACACACTTGCAGTATGTGATCTTTTGTTGAAGTTAGTAGTTGTGAGATTTTTTAACTATAAAGTTTTGTTCTTCTATATCACCTTTACTAAAAGAACCTCACAATGCTTTAGAAATAGTAAAGATCAGAATATAGTGGGCTTTTATTCAGATGCCTGGTCTATGTTCTGTAGGCAGAGAGAAATGGAGGTAGAAGAGGAGGTAAGACAGATTTCTGTCATGCAAATGTAACTACCACAGGACAGATTTGAACCTGGGATCTCTGGAACTTAGTATAGGAGCCTCCATAGTAGGGCTACTCATTCATGCAGCCAGTTTGAGTTTACATGAGGCTTCACATGTTGCCTGCAGCTGGAAGCCAAAACAAAAAAATAGTCAATGTAATGGTCTTCTGTTGATATGTGTTTTAGTAGTTAAATTCCTAGATTGTCATTGCTCATTAAAAGTGCTGTCATATGGGTGGAAATCAGGTAAATATTGCATTTTATTAAAATCAGCAGAACTGACTTTAAATGGGGCTTGCATGTTATATAGTCTTACCTTAATCTTTGTATTCATGCCCGTCAGTGTGAAAAAAAGTTATTTGCATATATTTGCATATATATTTGCATGTATATGCAACCACCCTTAAGTTGCAGCACTCAGTATGTGCTGTGAGTTTCACTGTGGCCCCTGGGGCTTCCAAAGTGGAGTAGCCCTGTTCTACGGCTTGAGCTAAAAGGCTGCTGGCTGTCAGTTTAGGCTGTAGAGATCCCTTGTTCTTATCTCTCACTGTAAGTGGTCTAAGTGCCACTACATGGGACAGTGAACCATACTAGGGCTACATCTACACAGCTTCCCTCTTCTGCAAAAGCCTATGCAAATGAAGCATGGATTAACATTTGCCACACTTCATTTGCATAAGTAATTAGGAACCTATTTTGCGCAAGAGGCTTTTGTGCAAAAAGGTGCTGTCTACACAGCGCCTTTTTGCGCAAAAACCCCCTCTTGTGCAAGAGCCGTTCTTCCTCATTTTTTCAGGACGAACAGCTCTTGCTCAAGAGGGTTTTTTTGCACAAAAAGGCACTGTGTAGACGACGTCTTTTTGCACAAAACCCTCTTGCACAAAAATGGCTCCTAATTACTTATGCAAATGAAGTGTGGCAAATGTTAATCCACGTTTCATTTGCATAGACTTTTGCGGAAGAGGGAAGCTGTGTAGACATAGTGTAGGTGTGTGGGTTACACATGCACAGTCTATGTAAGGGTTATCCACAGTTGCAGACCCCGTAGTTGGTGAAGTGAAGATACTGGTCCCTTCTATACCCACTGTCTCCCTCCAGCAATGAAACAAGGTATATAAATGAGACTAAAAAAAATGACACACAGGGAGTCCTTAGCCAGGTAGCTGTGAAGGAGTGATTTGGGGAGTATTCTAAATCAGCCAATCAGAGAGACTTTGGTATGAATTCCTCAGCCATCCTATGTTTGTTTGGAAACCTCCTTGTGAATTGAACAGATATATACTGTCTCAAAACCAGGAAATCATTTAAGATATAACCACCTAGCTATAAACAAAGGAGTAGTCTCATTTAAGTCAATGGGCCTACTGACACGCTTAAAGCAAACCATATTATTAAATGTATTTCTAGACAGAGGCCTACGTCTCTATGATTGTACTAATTTGTCTGTTTCTCTTCTATTACATTTCTGAAAATACCCTAAGCCCCTAAGGGGTGCCTTGAATGGAACAAAATCTTTCAGTCCTTTCCAACTTTTGTGTATGATTTATTTAGTTTGTAAAACTTGAGTAAGTAGAAAACTTTGGCATCAAATGAAATAAAGGAACAGATTACATGGCAAGCGAAAATATGCATGATATGTACATTAGAGATTTGTCTCCAGTAATTACAGATCATTTTTAAAGAATCTATTTCACTTTCTTATGTAATCATGTTAATTAGGACAGATTTGTTGTTCATCATGAAAGTCATTATGAGAATTCATGAACAATGGTGCATTTTGTGCTCTGTTTTGAAAGGCCGTGGAAATGATTTTATTCGTAAGATAAAGCAATTAACTTATATAAGTGCTATTATTACTTGTTATTTGTATTGCATTACCACAGAAGTGACTTGAGAAGTTGGCCCCAGTGTGGTATGCACTGAACAAACAAATAGTAAACCATTTTAAGGAGTTTACAGTCTAAACAGATAAGACAGAGCAAATAATTATCCCCATTTATTGATGAGAAACTGAGGCACAGAGAATACCCAATTCAATGAAGCTGTTAAGTATGGAAGTAATTATATCCCCTATTCAGCAAAGAAGTCAGGCCTATGCATAAGTCCCATGTTAGGCTGTCTACACTGCACAATTATTTTAGAATAAGCTATTCCGGAAGAAATACTCTGAAATAGAGTATTTCGAAATAACGCATCTACACAGCAAATGCTCATACAAATAGTGCTTAGCTATTTTGAAATAGAGCCTCCACACTCATTGGATGCTGAATCACATTTAAGGACACCCGGAAGCACTCCGGGCAGGGCATCAGGACAGCGTTCACTTCCTGTGGCTGCTGCCTGAGGCTACCTGAGGCTCGTGCTTAATGGAAATCCCCTATACAGCCGTGTCTCAGGCTTTTCTCTTTCGCTTACCTCATTGAAAGACAGCAAACCCATTCCTTTGCCTGCTGTGGTTGTCCTTGCAGATACCTCAGCTATACAGCTAAGGAGCGGGAGCTGCTTCTGGGCAGTCGATGGCCATTGCAGCTTGTGCTGTACCTCATGCAGCAGTTTCCACAGGCTGCCTCCCAGGTCCTGCAGGAACTCAAGCCCCTGCTCATCTTGGAGACCCTCATTGGCTCTCTGCAGGCACAGCTAATGCTTCTGGATCCCGCCCACCCTCCCTTGCATACTGTGCACTGCCGCTTCTGGTGTCTGGACATCAGTTCCAACTGGTGGGACCAGCTCGTCATGGAGCAATGGGATGACCAACAGTGGCTCCAGAATTTCCAGATGAGGAAGGACACCTTTCTTGAGCTCTATGAGTGGCGTCCCCTTGCCCTCAGGCAACGGGACACTCACTTGAGACCTACCATACCCCTCCAGAAGTGGAAAGCTGGCTGATCTGATCTGAAGGGAACCAGTTTGGTGTGGGGGGGTTGACTGTTCTTTCCCCCGAGGCTACAGCTTTAAGGGGTCCAGAGGAAGGAGGGAAACTACAGAGTTTTGATGAGTATAGACAGAGTGACCAGGAGAGCACTGTGGGAAGGGCTGGGGGCGCTGGCACCATTCCAAAATAGCTATTTCAGAGGAGGCATTATTCCTCATGGAATGAGGTTTACAAATGCTGAAATAAGCTGTCCACTATTTCAAAATTATTTTGAAATCACGGGCTAGCTGTGTAGACTTTCGCAAAGTTATTTCAGAATAACGTCTGTTAGTCTGAAATAACGCTGCTGTGTAGACGTACTCTTAAAGAGCATTGCTGCTTATTCCTATGCTTAAAATTATGCAGATGCCTAAAGTTTTTCTGATTCAGTGCAAAAGTGACTTGTACAAAGTCACACATGAAACCAGGGGCATCCAGAAATTAAACCCTGATCTCTTGAGTTATAGTCCAGCTCTTCAGCCACAAGACGAATTTCCTTTGACAAGATCACCCATTCTTACCACTAGTAAATGCCTGAAAAATATTAGTTCATGAATTCTGATGCTAGATTAACTAAATCCATAGAAATATGGCTCTTGCTAATACCAGCCCACTCATCTTACTTATTTTCTCCAGATCTGCATTGTCTCCCTGAGAAGAAACAGGGAAATCTAAAAATATAGAGCTGATGCATTTATGAGAGGGTACTTAAAGATGAAAAAAATGCAGCTTGACTGGGCATGAAAAGTGTCAGCTAAGGCAGGTGTTAACAGATGAAAAGCCTGTGTTTGTTTATAGGCTGATAATAAAAATATGAGTTTTCTAAAGTTCACACACAACTCTGCAGTATCTCTCAATAACAGCAATATCTTTTATAGCAGCACAGTAACACATTGGATATAAAAGTTAAAATTTGGTAACCTTTTTCTTTGTGTCTGACCCCTAGTCATTGCACAATATCATAATAAAGTCTCTTTGAAAGTCTGAGACATAACTAAGTAGGGGGACAAAAGAGAAAATAAAGTGTTTCTGGTCTATGATTTAAAGTTATTGATCAAATATGATTCTTCATAGTTAAAAAGTTTGGGCATAAGAAGCCTTTATTCTTCTCCTTGATTCATGTACAAGCAGTAACCTATTATACTGCTACTTAGAAAATATGTCTAGGTGAATAACATGTTTGAACAATACATGCCAGCTCCTTGGTAGATTGCTGCTCTGAAAGAACCCATTAGAAGGTAACTAAGGGATTCAGTCTGTTCCAGATGTCATAGAAATAAAAAGCATCGATAACAAATACAAATAGCTTGGATGCCCCAGTAACAATTAGACTGATAATATGTAGTTGGCATAGGTTAGAGCTGTACTCTCCACCAGCTTCATGCCAGAGATAAAGAATGTGGGTTTGTGATCTTTCTGGGGTCAATATTTCAATTTCTTATTGATTCCAGAGCAAAGAACAGCTTCTGAGTTTCCCAAGCGAGCATTTAACACATTGTGTAACTTCAGGCTCTAATTATCAGTACACTCTTGCAGGTCAAAGGCAGCCATGTTATGCAATGAGAAGCAAAAGAGGCAAACATGGTAAGAGACTGGATTGGCTTACAGGGGAAATCCTTGGTGAACTTAAGCACAAAAAGGAAGCTTACAAAAAGAGGAAACTTGGACAAATGACCAGGGAGGGGTTTAAATGTCTAGCTCGAGAATGCCGGGGGGGGGGTATCAGGAAGGTGAAAGCGCAAATGGAATTGCGACTGGCTAAGGATGTGAAGGATACCAAGAAAGGTTTCTACAGGCATGTTAACAAGAAGAAGGTGATCAGAGAGGGTGTGCGACCCCTACTGGATGAAGGAAGTAACCTAGTGACAGATGATGTGGGGAAAGCTGAAGTACTCAATGCTTTCTTTGCCTCTGTATTCACGGACAAGGTGGGCTCCCGGACTAATGCACTAAGTGACGCAAGATGGGATGAAGATGGACAGCCCTTGGTGGGTAAAGAACAGATTAGGAACTATTTAGAAAAGTTAAATGTACACAAATCCATGGGTTCAGACTTAATGAATCCGAGGGTGCTGAGGGAGTTAACAAATGTCATTGAGGAGCCTTTGGCTATTATCTTTGAAAAGTCGTGGAGGTTGGGAGAAGTCCCGGATGATTGGAAAAATGCAAATGTAGTGCCCATCTTCAAAAAAGGGAAGAAGGACGATCCAGGGAACTATAGGCCGGTCAGTCTTACCTCGGTTCCTGGAAAAATCATGGAAGGGATCCTTAAGGAATCCATTTTGAGGCACTTGGAAGAGAGGAAAGTGATTAGGAATAGTTAGCAAGGATAACAAAGGGAAAGTCGTGCCTGACCAATCTGATTAGCTTCTATGATGAGGTAACTGGCTCTGTGGACGTGGGAAAGTCAGTGGATGTGATATATCTTGACTTTAGCAAGACTTTTGATACGGTCTCCCACAATATTCTTGCCAGCAAGTTAAGGGAATGTGGATTGGATAAATGGATGGTAAGATGGATAGAAAGATGGCTAGAAGGCTGGGTCCAGTGAGTAGTGATTAACGGTTTGATGTCAGGATGGCGGTCAGTTTCTAGCGGAGTGCCCGAAGGTTCGGTTCTAGGACCGGTTTGTTCACCCTCAGCAATTTTGTGGATGACACTAAGCTAGGGGGAGAGGTAGATACGCTTGAGGGCAGAGATAGGGTCCAGAGTGACTTAGACAAATGGGAGGATTGGGCCACAAGAAATCTGATGAGGTTCAACAAGGACAAGTGCAGAGTCCTGCACTTGGGACGGAAGAATCCGAAGCATTGTTATAGGCTGGGGACCAATCAGCTAAGTAGTAGTTCTGCAGAAAAGGACCTGGGGGTTACAGTGGATGAGAAGATGGATATGAGTCAACAGTGTGCCCTTGCAGCCAAGAAGGCTAATGGCATATTAGGTTGCATTAAGAGGAGCATTGCCAGCAGATCTAGAGATGTCATTATTCCCCTTTATTTGGCTCTGGTGAGGCCATATATGGAGTATTGTGTCCAGTTCTGCCCCCCCCCCCCCCACTACAAAAAGGATGTGGACGCATTGGAGAGGGTCCAGCACAGGGCAACCAAAATCATTAGTGGGTTGGAGCATATGACCTATGAGGAGAGGCTGAGGGAGTTGGGTCTGTTTAGTCTGAAGAAGAGTGAAGGGGGATTTGATAGCAGCCTTCAACTTCCTGAAGGGAGGTTCCAAAGAGGATGGAGAGAGGCTGTTCTCAGTAGTGAGAGATGGCAGAACAAGGAGCAATGGTCTCAAGTTGAGGTGGGAGAGGTCCAGGTTGGATATTAGGAAAAATTATTTCACCAGGAGGGTAGCGAAGCACTGGAATGGGTTACTTAGGGAAGTAGTGGAGTCTCCATCCCTAGAGGTGTTTAAGTCTCGGCTTGACAAAGCCCTGGCCAGGTTTATTTAGTTGGGATTGGTCCTGCCTAGAGCAGGGGGCTGGACTTGATGACCTACTGAGGTCTCATCCAGCTCTATGGTTCTATGATTCTATGAGCTGTGTTTATTATATGAGTAGGCACATTCCAAAACAATAACATACGTGTTTTTAAGCAAAGGACAATTTTTAACCTGTATACTAGACAACATTTTGCTGGATTGGTCATGTTATAAGGATGGATGACATATGGATACCAAAGATGGCATTCTATGCCCAGCTTAATCATGAAAAGCGCTTTATCAGTGGTCAGTATGAACACTATAAAGACATCTTAAAGGCCAACGTGAAGTCATGCAGCATATCTCCCAATGATCTGGAAACTCTAGTTCAGGACAGATTGTCCTGGTGGCAAATTACTGTACAGGCTCTTAATTACGTTGAGAGTCAGCATATCCAGGCATTACAGGAAAAGCATAGGATCCGAAAGGAACATACAACGCCTATAGTTGGCGTTTTTTTATGTGACATCTGTAATCGACTCTGCTGATCAAGGATCGGTTTAGTCACTCATCAATGGCGTCATAAAAGATGAGATCCGTCGATCGACGGCTCAGTCCAAGAAGAAGCATGATAACTAATACAATAAGACACTAGTCTTGGGCTGAGCCCTCTGGGTTCTCACCCTGTGGCCTGTATGCCACTTGCAGACCAATCAGCACATAACTGCGACCCATGTTACATCTCAGGGCCATACAGGAAGTATATAATATTGGCTGGATGTTGCTCACATACCTGAATATGTGGCCCACAATGGTAAGCTGGTTGAGAGTCACTGCTCTAGCTGTTACTGTAACAGAAATAGGCTAAAGCAGTGGTCCCCAAACTTTTGGGGCTGCTGGGCACCCGGGGGGGGCTGCCCATGCACTACGCACCCGGGGCCGGCACCACGCATGTGCCGCGTGTTCAGGGGTGGGGTCGCCCATGTGCCATATGCCCGAGGCTGGCACCGTGCATGCGCTGTGCGCCCAGGGCAGGGCTGGCTCTGATCACTCGGCGGGTGCACATAAGTGCCCCAGAGGGCACCACGGCACCCGCGGGCACCGCATTGGAGACCACTGTACACTATATCAGCCATTCTTAATTTTTTAAAAAGGAGTTTGTGATTGTATAAAATGTGACATGTTACTGTCCTGCTTTCAAACTGAGGGTGGAAGTAATAAATATCAAATCCATTCAAAACTATCAAATTTGAATAAGTTAATAAATATAATTTCTTTGGAAGTACTTGACTGCTGTTTTTCCTTTTCTTTTTGAAGCAGCCTGTGTGAAGTGTTGCACTTATCGACAATTGCTCCATTTCTAAGCTCTATTCTAACCAGGATTGACCCAAACTGTGTTGTGGTCCCCCTGTATTTGTCCATGCCACCACAGTTGCTTTTTAGGGCTGCTGTATTGTAATAACATAGCTCTATTTACAAAGCTTTCATGTATCATCTGATTGCATACCCACAACATTACTGAGGGCTACAGTGTCATATAAGATGGCCCTATACTAGTTCGTTCCTGGCCTCTTGAAGGGGCATTCCACTGTGGCTCAGGGAAGGAGGAAATGCAATCATATTTGAATGCCTTCTGGCAATAATACTGGTGACGTTTTTCCTATAAAGTTATCTACAAGATAGAGCAACCTCAGTGCTACTCTAGAATGAGTGGGGATTGGTTCAGCCTCCAGCAGCTTCCAGGATTGGAGGCCAGAAAGGTGCAGAAAGCACTCCTCTGATTCACCTGAGGATGTTTCCCAAAATCTTGTAGTATCAGTATTTAGTCCACATTCATCACTGTGGTATTAAGCACCATGCAAGTGCTAAAAAAACACGAAAGGTGAAAGTTCTTCAGGCAGAACACTTCCGAGATGTATCACTAAGTATTGACTGTCAATAAGGCACTAGTGATCATGTTACATGAAGTACATAAAGGAAATTGGAACAAAAAACAGGACTATGTAGCACTTTAAAGACTAACAAGATGGTTTAGTAGGTGATGAGCTTTCGTGGGCCAGACCCACTTCCTCAGATCAAATAGTGGAAGAGAATTGTCACAACCATATATACCAAAGGATACAATTTAAAAAAAAGGGAAGCTTTAAAATTGTGCAACAACTTCTGCTAAAGTATTTCCTACCTAGCACTATAATTCAAAATAACACCTACTTTTTTTTTCAGTAGCAAGAGGCAGAAGGTTATTTCTGAAAGCTTTGCCTCATCAACACACCCAGGCAACATTCCCATTCAGTTTTCCTTTTCCATGATGTTTGCTGGCTAATGATGACCTGGAGGTCAAAACACCTCTTAATACAATCAAAATTAAGCAGGGAGACTGTCCTCATTAACACACAAAAAATTAGAGGTGCACTGAAGAGAGGGGAAAACTGCTCATAATTCTCATTTATGCTATTTGTTAATCCATGTGTTGGTTGTTGTTGTTGGAACGTAGTCTCCTTCTGTTGATTTAGTAAGGGAGATTTCTGGATGTCTTCATTCTCTGTATACTGTACTCAGTTTGTAACAGTGGTGATGATTGTTTGTATTGTCTTGATTGCCACATGCATTATTCCTTCATAATCGGCAGTGTGCCACTACAGGATGCAGCTTTCTGTTTCCAATGCCGAAGTCAGCCCAAAAAGTCTGACAGAGGCTGCTCTTCAGTGTCAGCCTCTATATACTGCTGCTGTGGTAAATGTGAGAGTATCGGAAGACTTTTCACAACTCCTTTAAGCTCCTTTGAAAGTCACGGCCCATGTTTGCAGCAAATTCTAAAGCAGTCAGTTCTGATCCAGTTTTGTGGCTCTTGTTCATGGTCATGTGCATGCAGTAAGTTAAACTATGATGATACACAGGCTTTAAAATTTCCCATCACAGGAATTTCTGTTACAGAACTAACTAGTGAGTCAGAAAAAATAAACATAAATTGCGAAACCTCTGTCAACCGGAAAAACAATGTTAATCTTATACTTAATGAATTTTAATTAGCCACCTCAGCCTTCTTCAACATGGCAGTCATTTTATCAGTAAAAGCAATAGAAAAATGTCTGATTCCTGCAATAAGAAAGATTCATGGTTTATTGGTAACTACAAATATATTTTATATATCTTTCAGTACCCAGTTGTTCTATCACAGAATTTGCAAATGCAGGTCTTTTTATTTTTCAAGTTATTAGCTTTTTGTTAAAGATGAAAAAAATCATTGAGGTTACAAATGGTTTTCTTATCCAAATATGAAGAGACAAAGGAATACAGCAGTGATACAGTAATACGGGTTATGAATTGCAGTAGTAACCTGTGATATATATGAGAGAGAGTGAGTTAGCTATTTTTATGAGTTCATCCCATTTTACCCATCTTTCCTCAGATTGTTGAGCTACTAATTATTATTAGTATTTTTTATATTTTCAGTGCTTCCTAGCAGCCTTGGCCAGGAAATAATAAAAAATTTCTCTTGTTTTTGGTGACGTCTGCATATCTCACAGTTTTCAGAAGAAATGGCAGACAAGAAAATGACACTACTTCTCTCCGGGTAGGTATTTAGGTAACTGATTGCTAAGGAGTTAAATAGAATTTATTTTCAAGGTTAGCAACTAGTTTAAAAAAAATAGTATCCAGCTCCATCTTCTTCCAATTACAGATATTTGTACTGCAACTTTCTTGGTCCAGGTCACTGGAGAGATACACTGTTTTTATTAGTCTCCTCTGCAAGAAAAAGAAATAACCATGAAAAAGAAGAGTGGATATTATATAGCACACATAATGAAGATCAGGAAGTAGGTCACTGATTCCCATTGACAATAATTTTGCTTTATGGCTAACCAGAGAAATTTTAACAAAAAATGGAAACACTGTTAACCCCCGATTACCTTCTAAGAACTCATTTTGACTCTATCATTAATATTTGTGAAATGACTTGAAATTCAATTAAAGTAGTGATCTTGTGGCCTGAGGAGCACATTCTGGAGCAGTGCAAGATTAATCAACTATTTTGAGGCTAGGTCTATACTAGGGGAAAAAGTCGACTTAAGATAAGCAATTCCAGCTATCAGAATAGCGTAGCTGGAGTCAACGTACCTTAAGTCGAAATCCCGTGGTGTCCCCCATTGCAGGAGGGCGATGGGAGAAACTTTCCCATCAACTTCCCTTACTCCTCTTGACCCATGGAGTATTGGGGTCAATATGGGCACCATAAGTGGTCAATTTAGCGGATCTAGTAAGGACCTGTTAAATTGAACACCATACGACTGATCTCCAGAGAGTCATTCTCTGGGTAAGTAAAAAAGGCATAACAGCTGATGCAACTGGGCAAATTCTATGCCTAATGTCCAGTGTGAGGAACTGGCTAACAGGAGGAACATTTCAGAACCACTACTTTAGCCTATATGTTGGACAAGTTTCTATGGCCCTTTGTCAAGGGGAAGACAGGTATATCTGTGGTCTGCCCATATATGCTACCATGCAAGTGGTGCCTCAGAACCACATTACAGTTGCTTGGGACCTTCCACATGTCATGAGAGGACTAGTTGGTGGGCGGAGGGGGAGATGGGATCAGTCCTAGTGGTTGGAGTAGGAGTGGGAGTCAAGCCTAAGATCAGAACCAAAGACAGAGACCAGGGGCAGCATGGACTGAGGTGAGAACCAGGAGCAAAGGAGGGAAACAGGAACAAGAGACCAGTCAAAAGAGCAGGACTCACAAATCAGGCAAGAAGGTGGGGTGTGATATTGCAGCTAGCCAGGAATGTACCTAGTTTCATGGATAAATTCCTGTGACATTAATAGTACAGCTGGACCAATTGGTGGGACCAGTCAAGACACTCATGGCCAGTGCCTCTGGTGGGGTCAGGCTTCCATGGACTACTCAGTCCACTAAAAGCTGTAGGCAAACTGTAAAAGAGCTGCTGGGATGCAAAGATTGCTCCAGGACTGAGATGCTCACACTACGGTCATAAAGGAGAGATCAGTTCTGGTGCAATTCAAGTTCCCATAACATACACACCGTATTTAGGCTGTGCACATACTAGGCCTCCTTCTACAATCTGATAATAATCCTTATTGTGAATACCACTTCCATTTCATATAGCATTTTGATCATGAGAAAGCACTTTACAAGGAGAAGAGTATCACTTTCCCCATTTTACAGATGGCAAAACTGAGGAACAGAAAGGAGAAAGTAACTGGCCCATTGTCCCCCAGAAGAGCTAGGAATAAAACCCAGGTTTCCTGAATCCCAGAACAGTGTTCTGTCCACTAGACAACACAGTCCTTTGGCAACACAATGCAAGAGGAGGAAGTTGAAAGAACATAGCTTTTAGACAATGTTCATTGTATTTCCTGCCCAGTCTTCATCACTGTTTAGAATTAGTAATTGGAAATTGATTCTTTCTTCCCAGGTGTTAAAGCTTTTCTCAGAACCTTTTCCTGAAGTTAGTTGTATGCTTGTACTGATAGCTTCTTTATTCTCATGTTAATGTTTCCTATGGGCATTTCATGTTTCATTATATGTGTCTGAGATATTGATCATTCAGCACTATTTACATATATTATATACAGAAAGGAACAAACCATGGGTACATTTCCCTAGGACATCCTAGTGTCCCTTGGAACAAATATGAATTTAAGGAGGTACTAGAGATGCATAAATGGAAACCTATAAAACCTGAAAGCTGTCCCATATTTGTATAGTCTGAACAGAATAAATCCATAATTCTTGTAACAAATATTAGAATAGATTCTCCACTAAAGATCACTCCAAGTTAGATTTTTTCCCTTGCTATTACATACAATGAAAGTTCAAAACCAACTTCCTGCATTACCAGCACACAATGAAATTGTGTCACATGAAACAATGAAAACACAGTTAAAATATTGCCTATTAAATTCTCATCCAGAGATGTTTTCACTCTAACAACACTTTTTTCTTGGCATACAAGTAAGTACTATTCATAATCACGTATCATTAGATGTGAGAAAAACATCCAAGAGTTCAAGGACAAATGTGAGGGACATCCCAGTGTCCATTTGCAAATGACTGAACCTCTCCTCTTATTACACAGAATATATAATTATTTCACATTACTGTCATCAGCAGTGGACCTGGAATGTATTTTCAGATTGTTTGAAATAATAAATGAATTCACTTTCTCCGGAGGCATGAAAATAAATATCCAATCCAAACCTGGCACAATAAAACATCGTTAAACAATACCAAATTAAAGCCCGGGGTACACAATATTTGTTTAACTGCTGTGAAACTAATCCAATACTTCAAAGAACATGCTATTTAGCTAGTCTGAACCTTGGAAGGTCTCCATCTTTCATGTTGCTGTCACAACTTAATTCCTAGGCAGGAGAGTTTCATAAACTACCAGGACTATAACTCCCAAAGGAGATTTTGCTTTTCTTAAAGGGAGGTAATATTAATTAGATCCCACTTTTGGACTCCAACCAACAAAATGGTTTAACAGATGCTCAACTTTCAGTGTGTGGATAATCCCATTTGTATATGTTCAACACTAAGCTCATGAGTTAGTTCCACTGACTTCACACCATACTATCTGCTTGAGGATCTCTAGGCTACATGTTGAGTACCTGTTCAAAGCAAATGCAGGGGCTCTTGCATCAAGCAATTCTATGTAAGATGATCAACCCTATTGGCTATGCACGTCCTGGTCTCTTCCCATAATATTTTTAACCTCATCCAAACCAGAAAATATTGCCTAGAAATGTGTCTTTGTTTCAGTATGATTTATAAAACCCTTCAAACCTTTTCAAGTTAATCTACCACCAGTTAAGCCAGCTTGCACTGAGCATATGGAAAAGAGAAAATTTCTTGTCTCACTATTGTATGGTCATAATGGTGAGTGTAGTGGTGTTGAGCTCTTTTTTGTCAAGTCTTAATTAGTGAAAACTGCAGCAATAGTGACATCAATACCACTAGTTTCAGATGGATAGCCAAGCCAATCTGAAACAGGAAAAACTTTAAAAACAACAAAAAACAGGACTATGTAGCACTTTAAAGACTAACAAGATGGTTTATTAGGTGATGAGCTTTCGTGGGCCAGACCCACTACCTCAGATCAAATAGTGGAAGAAAATTGTCACAACCATATATACCAAAGGATACAATTTTAAAAAATGAACACATATGAAAAGGACAAATCAAATTTCTGAACAGAAGGAGGATGCGGGGCAGAGGTAAATGTCTGTGAGCTAATGATATTAGAGGTGATAATTGGGGAAGCTATCTTTGTAATGGGTAAGATAGAGTCTTTATTCAAACTTAGGTGTAAAGTGTCAAATTTAAGCATGAATGACAGTTCAGAGGATTCTCTTTCAAGTGTAGTCTTAAAAGGCCTTTGAAGCAGGATGCAGGTAATCAAGTCATTGAGACAATGTCCTTTCTGGTTGAAATGGCAAGAAACTGTTTTTTCTTTGTGATCCTGTCGAATATCTGTTTTGTGGGCATTGATTCTTTGGCGAAGTGTCTGAGACATTGGTCCAATGTACATAGCAGACGGAATATGTGTTCTTGATCTTATAACTCACTTGATTAGGTCCAATAATGGTATCGGCAGCGTGAATACGTGGACAAAGCTGGCTACGGGATTTGTTGCAAGGGAAGGTACCAGGGTTGGTATTAGTGTGGTATGTCCTGTGGTTGTTGGTAAGAATCATCTTGAGGTTAGGTGGTTGTCTATAGGAGACTATGGGTCTGTCTCCCAGAGCCTCTTGGAGTTTAGTATCCTTTTCCAGTATAGGCTGTAGTTTTTTGATAATGTGTTGGACAGATTTAAGTTGGAGGTTGTAGGTGATGACAAGTGGTGTTCTATTGTTGGTTTTCTTGGGTCTGTCTTGAAATAGATGGTTTCTAGGTATTCGTCTGGCTCTTTCAATTTGCTTTTTTATTTCTCCGGGTGGGTAGTTAAGCTTTATAAATGCTTGGTAGAGATCCTGAAGTTTCTGGTCTCTGTCAGTGGGATTAGAGCAGATGCGGTTGTATCGAAGGGCTTGGCTATAGATGATGGTAACTGTATGAGTCAGTGGGTTTTCTGTAGAGAGTGGTGTCTAATTATCCATTGCTGATTTGTACTGTGGTGTCCAGGAAATGGATCTCTTGTGTAGAATGTTCCAGGCTGAGTTTGATGGTGGGGTGTAGGTTGTTAAAATCTCTGTGGAATGTCTCCAGTGTTTCTTGGCCATGTGTCCAGATCATAAAGATATCATCGATGTAGGGTAAGTAGAGAAGGGGCAAAAGGGGATGGGAGTTGAGGAAACGTTGTTCTAGGTCAACCATAAAGATATTAGCATACTGTGGGGCCATGCGTGTACCCATGGCTGTGCCTCTGATCTGGAGATATAAGTTGTTCTCAAACTGGAAATAATTGTGGTTGAGAACATAGGTCTGCTATCAGATTGGCAGTGGTGTCCTCTGCTATAGTGTTTCTAATTGCTTGTAATCCGTCTTCATGTGAGATGTTGGTGTATAGAGCTTCTACATCCATGGTGGCAAGGATGGTGTTACCGGGGAGGTTATTGATGTTTTGTAGTTTCCTTAGGATGTCAGTAGTATCTCAGAGATAGCTGGGGGTGTTGGTTGCGTAGGGTTTGAGAAGAGAGGCTACATAGCTCTCTTCATAGGAAAAATAATTCCTTCTTCATAGGAATAATTTTCCTTCTTCATAGGAAAAATAATTCTATATGGACTCCCCCTGATGGTCGGAATTACAATCTGGATTTCTATATACAAGGCTTCTGCAACAACGCACAGACTGACATTATTCGCAAACGACAACAAGTGATACACAATCTCAGCCGCACTGAACACCATGCCATCCAGAGTCTCAAAACCAACCTGGACATTATAATCAAACCAGCTGACAAAGGGGGTGCTGTGGTCATTATGAATAAGGCTGACTATATCCAAGAGGCAACCAGACAACTCTCCAACACCACATTTTACAAACTTCTCTCCTCTGATCCCACCTCGGAATACCAAAAGAAACTACACCATCTCCTTAAAAGTCTCCCTATAGCTACTCGGCCCATGAAAGCTCATCACCTAATACAGGACTATGTAGCACTTTAAAGACTAACAAAGTGATTTATTAGATGATGAGCTTTTTTGGGCCAGACCCACTTCCTCAGATCTGAGGAAGTGGGTCTGGCCCAAAAAAGCTCATCATCTAATAAACCACCTTGTTAGTCTTTAAAGTGCTACATAGTTCTGTATTTTGTTTCAGCTACACCAGACTAACACGGCTACATTTCTATCGCTATTCTACATCACCTAATAAACCATCTTGTTAGTCTTTAAAGTGCTACATAATCCTGTTTTTTGTTTCAGCTACACCAGACTAACACGGCTACATTTCTATCACTATTTAAAAACAACAAATAGTCTATTAACACCTTAAAGACTAAATAGTTAAAAGAGGCTGATAAGAACCAGTAGTTTGCACTAGGAAAGAAAGAGTACTAACACCAGATTCTACACAGAAATCAAGAACCATTGGCATCTTCATTGTTTGGTTAGTTGATAATGTGAAAGCCATCCAATATCACAATTTAGACCATTTGCATGAGAGTTAAACTTGAGATTGAAGTGGAGGTCCAATTCTTCTCTGTGTGTTTGGCTTGTGGGATTGGTGCAGTTAAATGAGCCTCTGATTTGTTGGCTGATGTGATTGGGTCCAGTGATGAAATCGCTTGTATAGATGTGTGAGCAGAGTTGGCACCAGGGTTGATTGCAGGGGTTGGTTCCTGGATGCTTAAGATGTAGCTATGTAGCGTGGTTACCGGAAATAAATTTGTTTCAGGTTAGGGGGTTGTCTGTAAGTGAGAATGGGCCTTTTCCCCAATGCCTTTGGGAGTGAGGGATCATTTTCCAAGATAGGCTGTAGGCTGTGGATAATGCGTTGAAGGGGGTTACGTTGTGGGCTGTAGGTAATGACAAGTTCTGTTCTTTTCTCTTTTGGATCTATCTGAGACAAATCCAAAGCTGGAGGAATCTCATAAACACAGAGCAATATTTTTCTGTGTATTGCTGATCACAGCTTAGATATACAATCACTTGCACAAAAAATTACAGTACTCCATTACTAAAACAAAATATGTATGAAAAAAGCAAAAAAAGTACACGAAAAGGACAAATAACAGACTATTTAAAATATAATACCATCATTTGTCAAATTGCTGTCCAGATGTATTATAATAATAAAGGAACAGATGATCATTCACACTCAAATCAGACTTAATTTGACTTATTAATCCAATAAGTATTGTTGAAATCGTATAACTCTGTTTCCATTCCTTATTTGATTAATTTTGTTGGTGCCATGCTGTTAAATTTAACAGCTTGTTTTATTTTCCTGCATTAGCTGGAGAATTTTACTGAGTACATTTGTACATATGGATGAGGAAACATAAGAAAAATGGGTCGTGTCCTACAGAAATTGCCCAAATGGCAATAAGAGAGATATTATGTTAGTGTGAGTACACTTTTCTATTTAATGGAAATTTATGTAATTCTAAAACATTTTCCATTCCAAAATGGAACAAAACCAAGCAATTTTCTATTAAACAAAATTTCAAAAAAAATCAGATGAGTCGATTGACATATTTTGTGTTCATAAAATCAAAACATGTTCCATTTTCAATTTCTTTTTTATATTATATAAACATTTTTTGGAATGAAATGAAAAGACATTTCATAAGAGATCATCAAAATGTTGCATCCTGAAAAGGCTGCAATGGAATGTTTTAATTCCTCTTCTCCCCTAAACTTAATTTGGTAAATATTGGCATGTTTTCACAAAGTAGTTTGCTTAAATAAACAGTATTCTACTAGAAAATTTGCCACCAACTCTATTTAGAAACATGGGCTGAAATGTTCAACAGTATGTGTATTACTTTCAAATACAAAGCTCATTGAAAATCATTGGGAATAATGGTCTTTTAAGTCACAGATGCTCTGTTGAAAATACCACCTCTATTGCACAGTTCCCGTAAGTACTCTCTTTGTAGTCTGACCAAAAATAAAAATGCGCATTATAGCTATGGAATACCATTCCTTGGCTCCCTTTTTAGAACTTCAATCAACATTAATTACATTTAAGAATTTGTGGTAGATATCTGTAGTGTCTTCTTGTGCTATGATTGACTCTCATTATTTCAGAAATGTGCATATAGATGATTTTTTTCAGCATGAGTAGATTAATTTTGGCCTATACAACATCACCTCCGTACAGCACTTTTTGAGGTACTGTATCTAAGAGGCTTTACATTGGTGTTATCATTATCTCTCTGACATCTCATTGTCCCTCTGCTTCCTGAGTATATTCAGAATTTTTGTACTGTAAATGTTTCAAAATTAATCATGCTGAGAAGTTACTTGGGTATGCAAAGTGATCTCAATGCGTAGACTCACAGAGTAAATTATTCCTCGGTGTAAGATGGGAGAATAAGGTCCAACGTGAGGAAAAGTCTAGAAGAGTATCAATTTTTGAGAACAGGGAACAGCATCCACTGTGCTCATAGGCACAAATCATGTTCTTCTGAAATCTACTGCTTTGATATTTTCTTTCATCACCAGACCTATGGGATGACAGACAGATCCCTGCAAATCCATTTTATATCTAGAGGTATCCACATTTACAGATATGGATGTGGATATATGCAGCACATTTTTGCAGATATGGATGCAGATCTGGCTATGGATGCAAATTTTGTATCTAGAACCCTACAAATGTATGAATGTCCTCTTCATATCTGTATCCGCATTCATGGATGTCAATGTAGATATCAAGCATCAGAGGGGTAGCCGTGTTAGTCTGAATCTGCTAAAGCAGAATCTGCGGCTCGTTTTTGTGGATACAGATGTGGATGTAGATACAAATTTTGTATCTTTGCAGGGCTCTAATGATAGAACTACATCTTCTGGTTTCTTTAATCTCAACAACCTGTAGAATAAATATTAATCTGTTTACCAAATCACCCTACAGAACCTTGATACTGGGTGAATTTCTTCCACACCATCATCGCCATCCAATATATAGGCTGGCAGATTTTTAAATGGGGAAACTAGCATTTGGATCTGTGATAGAGTAAAACTCCATCTCCGGTTAGAAAAAAGGGGATGGTAATATAGTCATGTTCTGCATGAGTGAGATGATTAACTAATTGCCTTCCAGCCAGATGAATCAGAGGTAGCTGAGGACCCATTAGGCACTGAATTCTTATAAGAACTGAAGACCGTGGAAAAAGAGAAGGAAATTCCTTCTGTCATGGGGGAGGTCTTGGTAGAGTCAGACTGAGGAAGTACTTCAGAGGAGTTATTAACTGTTGCAGCTTTATTCTGATTGTTTGCAGGTGATTTAGTATACAATTCACTAGCACAGATGACATGCTAGTTAGAATCTATGCTAGTTAGAACCTTTATTACCTTCAATGAGAAACAAATAACATTAAAAATATTTGCTTTACAGTCAGTCTTTCTCTCTCAAGCCGTTCTGTATCCAGAGATTATGTTCATAGCATAGACACAGAGCAATTAGATTAAAAGCATAAATATGCTTACTAGAAGGTTACAATGTAACACTACTCAATTGCTTCATATGCAGAACTATAACACGCAGTAACCACAAAGAGAGAGAAAACAGGCTGCTTTCTGAATTGGAGAGGTACATACACCCTGCTCTCAGGTGTCTTTCAGCATGCTGACTCCAGCTAGGCCCCAGTCACACACTTCCTGTATAGCTCTGCCTGCAATCAGGGCCAGGATTTAAAACTGATGCCTGAAATTTCTAACAGTTTTGAATATGCCACTTAAGAAACCACTGACATTGAACAAGGGGTAGCACTGGAGGCTTTGCTGCAGACCTATTCCAGAGTGACCCGAGAGTTTACCATTGAAATTTCCTTGCCAGCACTCCCTGGATGTTTTTAAATAGGGACCCTTAGCAATAACTAATCTCAATTGTGTCTGTAGAGAACAGGGTAAGAGACAATCTGTCAGGTAATTGAGACCCAGATAGCATAAAGGTTTAAAGATAAGTATTGACACCTTGGATTACACCTAGGTGCAAATAGGGAGCCAAAGTGCTGGATAAATGTGCTCTCTAAGGCCATCCCACTAAGATACCAAGTCACTGCATTATCCTGTGCCAGATGTAGCTGCCAAATGGTCTGCTTAGTTAGTCCCATGTTGAGTGAATTATTTATGTATGTAATTAGATTTAATAAAGCACCTGTCCAAGCTTTAGCTGCTTCACAAATATTAAAACACTAATATCCTGAGTACAAAATACAAGCATTGCAGTTTTCAAAGTCAAGCAGGGCATCTAACCACATAGTTCCTGTTGCCTTACACAGGAATTGTATGGTTAAATTAATTTAGATTTGAAATTCTCAGCCAAGGCCTTACTAACCGGGCCACATAACCCATATATCAGAATAATAGCAATAATAGCCCACAATCATAATACGCCCCCAAGATAATACGTCTTTATAACAGTAAAAATATCCATTATGGAAAAATAGGGTCATGGTCACCCTCTCTACAGCTGTGTATTTTTATGATCTCTTCTTTTCTGCCCTCCCCTGTACTTCTCCTCCCTCTTCTAAAAAAATGTTCGAAGGCTAATTTGCTAAACAGAAGTGTTTCTGATTATCTAGCTATGAATACAGTGGAACTGAAGTGTTAGGGTGGATGCTTAGAGATATAAAGGTAGACTTTGTTCAGAATGAATGAATTAGGGGATGTGTGAAGGTGGAACACACTGTAGAAAATCTCCGTGAATCAAGGCTCCGATGGTTTGGGCATTTGAAAAGAAAATCAGAAGTATACATAGGGTATGGAAGTTTAAAAAGATCTCCTGCATCTATAAGAAATACAATGGACAGAGCCATTCTTCATAATATTTTCATACTTAGTGTCTGTCAACAACTGAAAAGCTTGTTTCAAAAGAAGTACAGTTAAAAGCGTGTTTTTTAATGCATCTTGTTTTCTGTAGACCTTTTATCTTAAATTGCCTTTCAAGAGATTTGTTATATTTAATTTATTTTAAGATACTCCAAACTATATGAGTGTTCCTGTTTTCTTAACAATAAACATGCAGTGAATTGAATTTTATATACTATATATTTCTTTTTTTAGCCTTAGTCCCATCATATTGGGGTCAGCACTGGAAGTCCTCCAGTCTAGGCTGTTTTGAAGCAGCTTTTCAGAAAATCTGGAGTTAATCAGATCCTTTTGTAAGACATCCATCCATCAAGATTTGGATCTTTCAGCTTTCTTTTTTTTTTTTAACTTCCATACCCTATATATACACTTCTGATCTTTTCAGATGCCGAAACCATCTGAGCCTGGATTCACTCGGCTTTTCTGTAATGGGCACCATCTTCACATTTCCCCAAGTTCATTCATTTGGAACAAGTCTACCTTTGTATATACAAGCATCCACCCTAATACTTTAGTTCCACTGTATTCAAGATCTGTTCTTGACTTTTCCTTGGTGTCCAAAAGTCAGAGCAATACAAAAATGAAGTTTTATGTATACTTGTAATTAAAAAAAAAAATCTTCCTGTTTTTCATTGCATTTCTCTAATTCATAGCATACAGACAATTTGATTCTGCTGATGATTTTTTGCTGTATTATTTTAATTGGGGTAAGTGAAAGAAATAGATTTTGGCAAGGTTTCATCTCTTCAAAATCGTAAAAGCAATTGGGGAATTGGATTGCTCACAGGGTTGGTAATGTGAAATGGATTTGTGGTTTTAGGACCATCTTGTCTGGCCAAATGTTTTCATTAGCAAACTCAAGGTGCTCAAACAATGAACAAGCAAGAAGACACAACTACTCTCCTGCTCTTTTGTGAGGAGGACTCTCACCATGAAACAGTGTTGGGTCAATTCACATTGCCTTTTTTGCTGTGGTTTCTGCTTAGGATAGAGTAACCAAAAATGGAAATAAAAGGGAGGAACTAGAAAGAAAAGACTATTCAGTTAAGAAACAAAATGAAAAGGGAGCAGTGACTAGGAAGAGTGAAGTGAAATTGTATAGAAATTATGTTTAAAAATGGAGAAAGAAATAGTACATCTTGGAGGTGAGTGGAAAACAATTTTTCCACCACTGAAAGATGTTTGCAAATTCAAATTTTTTTCCAAACCAAATCTAAAATTTTAGCAAAATGGCTAATAAGTCATTTGGGTTAACTGATACGTTTTGTTTTGATTTTCACCTTATTTAGCTTAGATTTTGAAGCTGAAAGCCTTTTGAAACACAAAGTGGCAGTTTTCACTCTGAAAAGTTTTGTTTCCATTTTTTTAAATGGGGGAATCCATCTAAACTGACCCTTTTTGACAAAGAGCTCAGATAGTGAGGAATCAATATTTTCTGATAGAAAACTTTTCTCAAATAATCCCACACAGCTGTGCAACATTCAGAGACAGTACATGTAGCATACAGAGGCTGCCCACTTGCACTGGAAACACCCTTGATGAATCATCTTGAAGCAAATATGGGATTTAAAACAGAAAAATATAATTTTCACATGTTCAGACTAGAAACCCAATTTGCGAAATATAGTCACATTCAACAAATGTTTCAAATTTTGTACTGGTTCTACCAATATTTGCCATTATATTAACAGAAAAATATATTTTAACCAAAAGACGTGTTTTGGATGCAGTAAGTGGTAGATTGGATAGGTAGACAGAATCTCAAAAAGATTATTGAGCAGGCTGAGAAAAGTTTTCAGGAGACCAGATTCTCAGCCCTCTGTTCTAACCATTGGACTCACTAGGTTATAAAGTGGACATCTATTTGTAGCATTACTATTATTTTGAGTGCTTGTCACTTCCTGGAACATCATTCCATTAATACATACTTGTGTGTTGTGCCTAATTAAGAACTGCAGAAACAAAACTTTTCAATTATTGTGAAAGACTGAAGATACCACAGCAATATTCATACCCAGTGTTTATTGTGGAACAAGACTACCACATAAACAAGTCATATCAAAGTTCCATTGTGTTGCCTTGAAAACAGGAGGATCTTACCTCATGGCATGAATATTTTGAATTTCTTAACTGTATGTGACTGTTTACAAAGATCTCCCTAGTATAGTGGGTTAATTGGGAGTGCTTAACATGAAGAAATGACTTGCAAAAATGTACTGGTCTGAAATGTTCACACACTGTGCCATTCTGCTTCTTAAGTTAGACACGCTGTGGCCGTGTAGGCTTAGACATGATCAATGTGTTCAAAACGTTGCCACAAAAACCACCCCCTTTGCCTGTTTGGCTGACCATGTTAAGCCCTTCATTAAATCTCTCCAATGTCTTTTCCCCTCAGTGATAGGATCAAATTTAAGCTCTTTGTTCTTGCCTTTAAGGGTCCTTCCTACCACATAGTTGCCATCATTTTTCTCCACCCTTCTTATCATGTTGCACAGCTAACTTCCCCTTTCCTCCTCTAGTGCCTTCTTATTTACTGTCCCATGTGTTTGAGTCTCCCTTCCTGAATCAATACAACATGCTTCTGCCCTTTCATCTCTATTAACACTGTGAGGTGGGATGCTTCCTTTATGCTTCCTCCAGTAGTGTACAGCCAAACAGAAGGGATGCCTTAAGCCTGTAATAGCCCTTGTTATATTTCCTCCTCCCCTCGGGTCCTTCTATATCCTCCTTAAATCAGACAGAGGGGTTCAGCTATATTGGCTTTATGCTACCCATTCCTATGTCAGGGGAAACTCTAGTTGTCCCGGAGCATCTAGATCCGAGTTCTGTAATAAGCTCTATAGCCTGCGACTGACTCCAGTTCCTCCTTGGACAAAGGCTGGAGGGACAGGGACTGAGAGACAAGAAACATTCTTGAGGATATTTTGAATATTAATGAAAAGGAACAATGTGCTCGTAGGCTGTCTACACTGCAGTTTCTGCGCAAAAAACTTGCAGTGTCCATACCTCAAGCACTTTGTTCTGTTGATTCACTGTAAATTGAACAAAAGAGGGATTTGGGGATATGAGTATTCTCCTTTCTATGAGGAATAACTCCTTTGTGCGCAATAGTACTTGCACAAAAAAGGTGTGTGTGGATGGGAAACAGGGTTTTTTTGCACATTAACAGCCTATTGAAAGAAGCACAGGTGCCCTGGTGGCCATTCTATTAATGTCAATCAGAGCTTTCTTGCGAGAGAGCGTCCGTGCAGTCTGGATGCTTCCTTGTGCAAAAGCTCTTGTGCAAGAAGCCTACAGTGTAGATGTAGTCTCTGTGACCCACACATGATGCTAAGAGATCATCTCATGACCACTGCAACTGGAGAGTGAAACTGATATAAATCTTAAAAAGTAAGGCTGGTCAGTGAGAATATTCACTAGCTTAGGGCTTGAATAGCTTGTTTAAATTCATTTATATACAATTCTAGATGTTAGACTACATACTTGGCACTGCCTTAGCATGGGGGATGCTTTGCAGAACTATATTTCTATGATTTACACTTCCTCTTACTTAGCAATTGACCTACCCTAAACTTATCTCAGAGCTGTGTAGTTTGATTGGCTCTGTGATCATGTGTAACTCAGGATACTTTAAACCTTGAAGGAAGCCATGCTTATCAGCAGTTTCTCTATAACCTCCTGAAGACATCCTAAATCAGTAACCATAGTAAAGGAAGTGGGCTGTCTGAAAGGAGAAAAACATCACTGTGTGCATAGTCTTACTTCTACATAAATCACAACCTGGATAAGGAAAAAGATTTTTGAAGACCTGATTCATCAACCCCTTTGATGTCCGTGACCACTTCAAACAAAGAGCTTCCAAAAGAAAATGGCCACTTGCTGCTTTATAATTTTTATTTTTCTTCTGCATTCCTTCTTCATTTAAAGATATCTCAGTGCACACATTTTCCAATATTCTGTGAAAAGTTTAAAACTTCTTTTTAGAATAAAAAGGCATTGTCACTGAGATATATTCTTACAATGAAAAAGAACAAAATATACATTGCTTCACCTACTGAAATACCCAAGAAGAAAGAAACAATTGCTTTAGCTTACCCTGTATAAGTCAGTGTGCTTGAATCTTTTCTGTACCTGTATGTATTTATCTAAGACGGAGGACCTTTTTGTCACATTAATAATAAAGGAAACCTGTCAGTCTAGCCCATCTGTACCAAACTCTGTCCTGCCAGTCTGGGTCTGTGCCTTTCCACAGTCAGGGGGTCAGGTATCACACTTTAATTTGTGTCCTCCCATTTATCTGGAGCTCTGTAGTCCCTCCAGAGACAAAGAATCATATCCTCTCTGAAAGTCTCACCATAGAAACCTTCCTTTTCTCTTTACGTTTACAATTGGCTCTTATCCTGTGATGAAAGCAAGTTATGTAACAAAGTGGATGGACAAGAACATTCTTACTTTCAGGAAACTTTCCTTATCCTATAACTGGTGCAAAAATACATAAGCATTGTGATTCCTGCACAAATGCTCCCAAAACAAGGAATATTCAGAAAGAATCTCATTCATGTCTTGTCTGATTTGTTTAAAAAGACCATTGCTTGTATAACAGGTGTGCTATAAGTCACTGTCACCTAGGGTTGTCACTAAACAAACAAAAAATCAAACCAAATCAAATCATAAAAGACCATGGATCATTTTAATACCCTCACAACGTTTCAATAAATTGATGTCCTGGCAACTACATTCCCAGGAATAGTGAGACTAGTCAGTCTCACTGGTTTCTCTCTTGATAAATGCTTTGATGTCTCTCCCTTAGGTATTTTGACCTGTTTGCTCTTAGCTTTTTTTCTGGGCCAGATCCGTTTAAATCACGTAAAAGGCTTCACTGGCTTTTGAATCAGGCCCTGTATGCTGGACCTTGTTCTCCACCACAATCTCAGTAAAGCCATAAAGGACACACACACACACAATCCATGAAGTATTTTATATATCACAAGCTGCAAAGTGATCTCAGATAGTTGTACTAGTGCCAATTTCATCTGATGTCTGAAGTTTGACTCATACTAATGCAGAAGATAGGACATTCGTCAATTCTTATGCTGATGATTCCACATATCACTAGACGGGCCTTTTAATTTAAGTCCAGGTCATTTACTTACAGAACTCTATTCTCATTTACACTTAGGACAGTTTCCACCACTCTGGAAATATAGTGTGTGTGGCCTTAAAGTGAAGTAAATTACAATTATGCCCATTGGAAGGCCAGTTTATTTTGCCAGTATAAAATGGTCAGAGTGTAAATGAGGCTCTGGTCCACCGAAATTATTTTACAGTCCTATCTTGTACCTACTGGTTAAATGCCCTATAGACTGCACAATGAGCCAGAACTATGAATGGTTCAAAGAGAGGAGCCAGGAATTTGCCATTGTCAGAATCAGACATTGACTTCCTGCTGAATACCTTCTTTCCTACCATTGTAACACTGAATACCAAGATTTCTCATGGGATGAGTGCATAACCATTTTTTGAGTCAGACTGTCTTACAGCATGGGCATGAAAATAAAGAAGAGCCATTTACTAGCATTTCTGTGTGTCACACAACTGTTTTACATCTGTTCTGGGGATTCTATTAGCCTGCTATAAATAACACTTCTATGGCTATGGGGATACTACTACAGGTCCCTGTTATCAACTAACGACTCATGTATAGGAGTTTATGATGTCTGAAGCAATATTCATAGCACTACATCCTATAACTCAGTCTAACCTAGAAAAGTGGAAATTGTACCATATCAAAGGATCATGTGCATATTTTAATTTTCATTAGACATTTTGAACCCACTCTTCCTTGCCGGGAAACACACTTATGACTCCTTAGAGTCCTTTTTTTCCTGTGCTCACATCCAATCAGAAAGACTCATTTATAACAAGAAAGAGTGCTTCATGCAAATGTAATATGCATTATCTATTAAATAAATGGGTGTCTAGGAGTTCTGGCATCTTACAATAGCTGAATATATTTTATATAATTCAGGTTTCTATTGTCTTCTGGTTTGCAATTATTCTATTTTATAAGACCAAAGGGCAAAAAGATCTGTTCATTGCCTGCTCGTAGCCTGCTCAAAAAATATACACCACCTCAATGAGCTACACTTCACTGATTTTCACTGCACCACTCAAATGTTCTCTGGTAATGGATGTATTTAGCCTGCAAGGACAGAACATTCTCAGAGTGTAAATTATTTATTTTTCACCCCATTTGCACTGATTTCTAAGTGATCAATGTCACTCAGGAATTAGCCAGCTAAACTAAAGACTGTCAAAACAAGTGAGGATCATATGGACAGAACTGTCCAAGCAATGTCCTAAGGCAGCTTTTGACAGAATATGATTGTCAGTTCTGAATTATGTGAGGAAAGAAAGCAACCTGAAGTACATTAGAAAAATATCAAATCCTGTTAGAAAATTAACCTTGAGTTTACATTGTTATGTGTCTTTTAATGTCTAAGCTGTCCTTGAGACAAAGTGCTGCTAAGATAAGAGCATGTCTCTTAGACACATTTTAGACGCATTTGATGCTTCTGTTTTGTATGTGGATTAGTAAGAGTCCTGTCCCATAAAAAACATAATACATGATAAATTATGCTTCTGTATAGCAGCTTCTAAATAATTTCTACAGTGATTGCAACAGGCATGGATTATTTTAAGTGCAATATATGGTATAAACAGATTATTTTCCCTCTTACCTGGTGAGGTTTTCGCATCATCCCACAACACAATATTTTTCTTTCTCTCTGGTAGCAAGAGTCAGGGTGGCAAATCCATAGCGGGGGGTAATCAGATGGTGGAAATGGGAACCATAACCAACCTCTCTCTGCTGCATCTATGTGAAGCAGAGCCCTTGTTACTGATTTATCACTTGAGATATTTAATCAGAGGTTGAGTTGTCTGTTCTTATAAAGATATGCTTTCCCTTACACCTCCCCTGGACTGCTAACAGAGATGCGTTAACTACCCATAATTAAACCAAAGTTACAAAGAACTTTCTTTCCCTCTAAGACCAAAGCAATTGTTGGTTTGGGTCCATCTTTCATATGCATTCATTGAATGGAATTTAGGGAACGATACACAAATATTGCTTCATTTAAAAATAATTAATAATAGGATATTATTTCTCCTGTGTCATCAATGCTTCAACTCAAAATCATTCAGTCTTTTAAAACCTCTTTTTGACCTACACTTCTTATATCATCAGTGACTTCCTGCTGAGATATTTGTACAGATTCATGTGGTTATGTTTTGTCCAATAGGTGGCAGGTCAACAGTGCTAAATAAGGGATGAGAGAGATAAGTCATAAGGTTTTAGTTCATAGTCATTTTACTGAAAGAAGATGATCTAGTGGTTAGGGATTTAGTTTAGGACTCAGAAAGGGTGGCCAGATAGGAAGTGGGGGTGATGTGTATGTAAGACAAATCCCCTCATGTAAGGATGGTCCCAGTAATATCAGGTTGTCTAGGCCAGGGGTGGACAAATACCGGCCCGTGGATCAGATCCAGTTTGCCAGGGTTAGCTCCTGGCAGGCCTCCACTACTATATTTACCTGCATAGCCATAGGTACCATCAATTGCAGCTTCCATTGGTTACAGATTGCCGTTCCTGCCAATGGGAGTTGCAGGAAGCTATGTTTCAGTTCATGTAGCTTCTCGACACTCCCAAGGGCTGGGAACAGCAATCCATGGTCAATGGGAGCTGTGATTGCCCATACTTGTGGCCATGCATGTAAAGATAGCTAATCCTGGTGAACTGCCACCCTGTTATGACTCACTGTTCTGCTAGAGTCAGGAAATATGCAGGTTCAATTCGCTGCATATGAGTTTGTGTGACCCTGGGCAACTCATTTATTTTCACTGTACCTCATGTTGCATGTCCAAGTTAGATAATATATTTCAGTGGGTCTTTCTTCCCCCATCATTATTCTTTCCTGTTGATTCACTAACAGAAGATATCTGCTGTAACAGTCATATCATATCAGTTTCTCAGATGTACATGTGCTTAAGTAAGCAATATATATATATATATATATATATATATATATATATATATATATATATATATTTATTAAGGGAATGGTTTCCCATACCCCATGGATATAGAGATGTCCAGAATTATTATATATAGTCTAAGACATAGAATTCATGAATAGGATTGCTTATCGAAGACAAGTTGTGGGCCTGAGAAGTGAACACATCCATTGTCAATTAAGATTTTACAGAGTAGTTAACATACAATGGAATCACATTTACAGAAAGAAAAAGGACTAAAAGGGTTAGTATTCACTGCCAAATACTAATAGGTAGTTCCCTATCTGAAAAATTGGAATAATAGTGCTTCCCTACCTCACAAGTGTGTTATAAAGATAAATCCAGGAAAGATTGTGAGAAGCACAGACACTATGGTAGTGGCGGGCCATACAGGTACATAAAATATATAGTGCATATAATATTTTCTGTAGATGAATCAGATATACAGTATTTATGGCACCATACAATATATAAAAATAAGAAGGAATCATAATTGCTGCTTTAAAAAAAAAGAATTATTTCATACTATGTGTATCTTTATTTAATACCCCATATAAATATTCTCTGTTCCTCCAATTTCTCTTTCATGTATATCCTGACTTTAATCATGATGCATTTGTACAACTACGTTCCAGTAGAACAGTTTAATGCAGTCAGCTTGAGAAATGTAATTTCAACATCAGTAGAACATGTTGCCATTATGAGCAGTTCCAACAAAGCACAACATAATGCTTGTGAAGAAAAAAATAGTTAATGTTTATTTACAGCATGCCATTTGCTGGATGTTCTGGAAACTCAGTAATTGAGTGTCTCTAAGACTATGATAAGTTAGCTACTAGAATCATTAGCTCCAACATTCAGTTTGGTTTTTCACAACAATCCTTTCATGGTAAAGAATAATGCAAATTGTTTTTAACATCTTGATATTTAGCAAAATATATGCATAGACTTGTTTACACAGATTTGTTTTTGCATACACACATGCTCGCACGCACACACACACACAAATATATTAACAAATATATAGAGGTGCGCTGGTATCAGACTACACAAAAATCATTTGTGCTTGAGCAAATTATCTTGTGGCCATATGTACTGCTTTTCTCTATTTGGGATTTAAGATAATTAATTTTGTTTTATTGATCAAGGCTATTTTTTTTATTTGACACCAACCTCATATTCCAGATATTCAAGGAAGATAGACTCAGGATATTAAGTATACATGTTTTATTCATGTTAATTAGGGTTATGTGAAAGATTCTGTAAGATTCTGAATCTACCTGATTCACGTCTTAGGGTGGATTCAAGCCGAACCCATGTTCAATGAAAATTACGTGAATCAGGGTTCCCTGGAGGATGGAATCTTCATCCTTAGAAGTTTCTAAGGCCAGGGTTGACAAAGCCCAGGCTGGAACAATTTAGTTAGGGTTGATCCTGCTTTTAGCAGAAGATTGGACTAAAGGATCTCCTGAGGTCTCTTCCAAATATAATCGCCTATGATTCTAAGACGTAGTGTGAGGCTGATGAAGAGCCCTATTATAGGACTCCCCTATGCTTAGCATTTAGTGTGCTAGTTTATTAATCTAGAGTACCTGTCCCAACCTTAGCCCACTGCATCACCTCACACAGAAAAAGTGAACCTAGAGCAGAGGTAAGGAACTTTTTTTGGGTTAAAGGCCACTGATCCTCAGAAAAATCAGTCAGGGCTACACGCAAATGAGAAGCAAAAAACAAACAATCCCCCCCCCCCAACAAACCCTTGATGATGTAGCCCCCAACTGAGGAGAAAGTCATTCCCCGCATTCCATTCACACAGCCACTAGTAGATTTTGCATGTTCCTGCCCAGCAGGCTCACAGTTCTGGGGGAGGAGGGGAGTCCTGAGACTTGGGGGCAGATTCAGGCAAGCTGGGGACTGCATCCAGTCCCCCCAAAGCCTTAGGTTCCCCACCCCGACCTAGGGGGACTGATCTGGCAGTCTTCTTGTTGGTCTGAAGTTAGGTATAAAAAGCCAATCTGGTGGTGACATTTGTACAGTGATTTAATTTTTACACTTGTACTTTTAATTGTTTATAGAAAAGAATAAATTGTTAAACTATTAAATTCCTCTTCTAGTAAACAAATAAAATCTGCAGTGGCAACAAAGATGTTACAATAAAACGATACAATAACAATCTGAAATGTTGATTCCAATCAAGTAAATGACAAAAAAGGCAGACCTCAAATCAATCAGTCAACACACAGGAATATATAAACAATCCAAGTCACACACTCACAACAAAGAAATTATATACTGAGCAACCCTAGAATTTAGATCTTCCAGTCAACCAGTAGTTAAGTTAACATTTACTTTCACTCACTTCAACAATTCCCAGTCTTAAGATATATTATTTATCATGCTTAGAAAAGAATCTGGTGGCTCTTACAGAATCTTTTAATGTAAAATGACATTGCTGATATCTAAAATTTAATAATTTGCCATTTCAACTTTCAGATAGCAAACTAAAAAACCTCGTTCCTAATTACAAACAATACGGACATTGTAAAGTCAGTGGAAGGTTTGTCAAATGATTTCATTAGGCTCAGGATTTGACTCGTTATCTTGAAAAGAATCATGTGCTGCAGAATTTCCACATTCTAGAATCTGTGCTGCAGAACATCATGGCTTCAGGTTTGGCACTCTACGGCTACGTCTACACTGGCCCCTTTTCCGGAAGGGGCATGTAAATTTCACGAGTCGTCGTAGGGAAATCCGCGGGGGATTTAAATATCCCCCGCGGTATTTAAATAAAAATGTCCGCCGCTTTTTTCCGGCTTTTAAAAAAGCCGGAAAAGAGCGTCTAGACTGGCCCCGATCCTCCGGAAAAAGTGCCCTTTTCCGGAGGCTCTTATTCTTACTTCAAAGGATATTTAAATCCCCCGCGGATTTCCCTACGACGACTCGTGAAATTTACATGCCCCTTCCGGAAAAGGGGCCAGTGTAGACGTAGCCTACAGGTTTTACCCTCTTTTTAGTACCGGAACCATACATTTGGCTCTCTGAGTGAGTCATTTCACTTTCAGCACAAGCCACATTAACTACAGGTTGAACCTCTCTAATCTGGCACTTTCTGGCCTGTTACATGCTGATTCAGCAAATTACTTGGATCGATGTTGAGTACATGCAGATCAATGTCAGGATATACTTAAGTACCTTGTTGCATCAGGCCCTAAAGGTGTGCTCCACAAAGAAACCTAGAAAGTTTCAGTTAATGAGCTTCTTTCACTCTTTCATGCCCAGATTGGAACCAAAGCTAATAATTTATAGATATAATTTGGTCTGTATTTTATTGTTTAGATAAAATAATGATCTCACACACATCTTAGTGATAAGTTCCTCTGAAGATTTTATTTGAGGCCTAATTCAGCCAAGTGCTTAGGTATGAATAGCCACTTTGGTTTCAATGAGATGAGTCATGTGTTTACAGTTATTCATCTTCTTAAGCTGTTGGCTGAATCAGGCTTTTATGCTACGTCTACACTACGAGACTGTTCTGCAAGAGGAAATGCAAATGGAGCACTCATTTGCCTATGTCACACTCTCATTTGCATTTCCTCCTCAGATCCCTTTTGTGCAAGAGGTTTTTGCGCAAAAAAGTGCTGTGTAGATGGCTCCTTTTTGCGCAAAAAAACCCCCCTTTTGCGCAAGAGCCGTTCTTCCTCATTTTTTGCTGTTCGTCTTCCTCATTTTGGAAGAACAGCTCTTGCACAAAAGGGTTTTTTTGCTCAAAAAGGAGCTGTCTACACAGCATTTTTTTGCGCAAAAACCTCTTGCACAAAAGGGATCCAAGGAGGAAATGCAAATGAAAGCGTGACATATGCAAATGAGCTCCCATTTGCATTTCCTCTTGAGGAAGAGGCTTGTAGTGTAGACATAGCATTAGAGAAGATGAATGTGAATAACAGTTTTCCACCAAAAAACTGGTGACTTCTGCTTTGAAAAATATTCCAGTCCTCCCAATGACATTCTGCAGTATTAAAAATGAAACAGCAATATTTACAATATCCTTGATAGGCAAAATAAAGTAATTCCCATATGACAAAAATAACGTAAGTAGAGTCCAAATATTTTGAACTAGGAAAATTTAATGAAACCACATATTGTCACAATATTTTTGTTTACTTGAACATATTCTCATATTAGAGCTACAATTGTAATCTCTTATTTAATTGGCAAATAGTTGAAAATATTATCACATCTTTTTTTTTAAATCATTTGACCATGTTTAAAGTAAAACATACCAAATGAGAGAGAGGTAATTTTGGTCTATTAGACAGCTCTAGGGAGTAGTGTTCTTCCTGAATTATGTTTACAAATTGAAACAGAATGGAATCTGTTAATGTTTCTACTTCTTAAAAGCATCGGAGTCTATTCGTTGCTCTTGAATTAATTTCTCCCAAAATAATATTGAAATTTGGAACTGTTTTTCAAGCAGGTGCATCAAAAACCCAGAACATTTAGTATGTGCCTCAGGATTAAAAACAGTAACACAATATTTCTTCAGCATTTGATTATTAAAACAGTCATGTTTATAGTCAAACATATATGTCAAAGTTTATTCATTGAATATTTTCTTGCAAATATAAGCACTCAATTACTTGTCATGTCTACAATTAGCATAGTTCCATGTTACTTAATTGTTCTAGTCTACGGCTCATTTTGTAGATCTTGTGATAGTTTTCTGTTTCTTTTTATCTTTTGTTTTTGTTTTTGTTATTCCATTTCAATATAAAATGAAGCGAGTTCGTTTTTAAAAGAAAAATACATTGTTAAAATAGTGAGCATAAATTATTTACATGTGATCCATATATGTTTTCATTTACAAATTGCAACTCTACGTAGTGTTTTATAGACTCAGACTCATAGACTTTACGGTCAGAAGGGACCATTTTGATCATCTAGTCTGACCCCCTGCACAATGCAGGCTACAGAATCTCACCCATCCACTGTTAGAATAATCCTCTCACCTATATCTCAGATATTGAAGTCCTTGAAACGATGGTTCAAAGACCCCAAGATGCAGAGAATCCTCCCACTAGTGACCCGTGACCCATGCTACAGAGGAAGGCGAAAAACCTCCAGGGCCTCTGAGCATGTGGGCAAGACTCACGAACCAGACACCCAGAAAAAAGTTCTCTATAGCAACTCCTATCTTCCCATCATTGGCCTATTTACCACTGAGAGTGAAAGGTCAATTAATTGCCAAGATCATGTTACCTCATCAAACCATCCCCTTCATAACCCATCTAGCTTTATCTTGAAGCCAGATAGGTCTTTTACCCCCACTACTTCCCTTGGAAGGCTGTTCCAGAACTTCACTCCTCTGATGGTTAGAAATCTTCGCCTAATTTCGAGTCTAAACTTCCTAATAGCCATCTTATATCCATTCGTCCTTGTGTCCACATTGGTATTGAGCTTAAATAATTCCTCTCCCTCCTTGGCATTTATCCCTCTAATATATTTAAAGAGTGCAATCATATCTCCCCTCAGCCTTCTTTTGTTTAAGGTAAACAAGCCAAGTTCCTTGAGTCTCCTTTCATAAGACAGGTTTTCTACCTCGGATTTGGTAATATCTACCTCCATATTCTTATTCCCATTTGTTATGTTACCATTATCCCTAAGCTCTTCATTAGCCTCATTAAATACTGAAGCAAAGTATTTGTTTAGATATTGGGCCATGCCTAGATTATCCTTAACCACCACTCCATCCTCAGTGATTAGCGATCCCACTTCCTCTTTTTTTGTTTTCTTCCTATTTATATGGCTATAAAGCTTTTTATTATTGGTTTTAATTCCCTTTGCAAGGTCCAACTCAACATGACTTTTAGCCTCTCTCACTTTGTCCCTACATGATCGAACCTCAATAAGGTAGCTTTCTTTGCTTATCCCTCCCATCTTCCACTCCTTATATGCTTTCTGCTTTTTCTTAATCACCTCCCTGAGATTCTTGCTCATCCAACTTGGTCTAAAACACCTACCTATACATTTTTTCCTCTTTCTTGGGATACGGGCTTCTGACAGCTTCTGCAACTTTAACTTAAAATAATCCCAGGCCTCCTCCACTTTTAGATCCATAAATTCTTTAGTCCAATCCAGTTCCCTAACTAATTTCCTTAATTTATTAAAATTAGCCCTTTTGAAATAAAAAACCCTAGTCCCAGATTTATTTTTGTTTATCTTTCCATTTATTTTGAATTAAATTATCTCATGATCACTCGAGCCAAGGCTGTCCCCTACAACCATTTCTTCTATGAGGTCCTCGCTACTCACCAAAACCAAATCTAAAATGGCTTCCCCCTTGTTGGTTCAACAACTACTTGATGAAGGAATTCATCAGCTATCACATCTAGGAAAATCTGAGCCCTATTATTATTACCAGTATTTGTTCTCCAGTCTAAATCTGGAAAGTTGAAGTCTCCCATGATTACACAGTTTCCATTAGTATTTACTTCTTTAAAAATATTAAAGAGGTCTCTATCCATATCCAAATTAGATCCTGGTGGTCTATAGTACACCCCAAGCACTATCCCCGGGGAGGCGGGGGGTCTAATAGTTTTCTTCCCCAATGTGATTTTTGCCCAAACAGACTCTGTCTTCTCCATTCCTTCACTTTTTAATTCTTTGTAATCTACCTCATCATTGATATACAATGCTACTCCACCACCTTTACCTTTATTTCTGTCTTTCCTAAACAGCACGTACCCTTCCATACCTGTATTCCAGTCATGCCTAGTATTCCACCATTTTTCTGTTATTCCTATAATATCTGGTTTCACTTCCTGGACCAGTAGCTCTAGTTCCTCCATTTTGTTACCTAGGCTCCTTGCATTGGTGTACAAACACCTTAATTTTTGCTGTTTCACCTCACTCACATTCTTTACCCCATTTGGCATGGACATTGTACCTCCAATATGACCTATTAAACTAGTATCCACTCTGCCCTTCCTCCTTATGTACATTCTTCTACATTATGGCTATATCCTTTCTTATTTCGTTTTCCTCACTCTCAATGCTAAAATCCGGTGTAGAGATTACCTGGACATCTCCCAACCATCTACCCCAAATTCCTAGTTTAAAGCTCTCTTAATCAGTTGTGCCAGCCTCTACCCTAGAAGTGTGTTTCCTTCCCTACTTAGGTGAAGTCCATCCCGAGAGAACAGTCCTCTGTCCGTGAATGCCTCCCAGTGGCCATACATCCCAAAGCCCTCCTTCTAGCACCACTGCCTGAGACACCTATTGAGCATCATAATCTATCACACCTTTATTGCCCTTCTCTAGGAACAGGCAGCATCCCACTGAAAATCACCTGAGCTTCGATTTCCTTAAGCATCCTCCCCAACCTGGCATAGTATCCCTTGATTAATTCCAGTGAGAATCTATCTGTATCATTTGTTCCTACATGAACGATAATAAATGGATTATTTCCCGCTTACTTTAGGATCCTCTTCAACCTTAGTTCCACATCCCGTATCTTAGCACCTGGCAGACAGTACACCCTTCTGTTCTCTGGATCAGCTCTGGTTACAGGCCTGTCTATTCTTCTCAATAAGGAGTCCCCAACCACATAGACCTGCCTTTTCCTGGTGACAGTGCGATTCTCTGGTCTATCCCTTGTTTCCTCTGGCTACAAGTCCTTTCCATTCCTATCTTCCCTTGTAATCTTCCTCAACCCATCCTGTATCCTCCTGGTGCTCATTATTGGTGTTGTCTCCATCGACTCTTCCCCTTTATGTATGGGACTAGCCTCTCTTCTCTTCTTCCTTGCCTTTCCACCTTCAGTGGCCACCTGCTGTATCCCTTCTCCATTCTCCAACTCCACATACCTGTTCTTGAGCTCTATTTCTCCTTCACTGGCCCATCTTTTCCTCTGCCTGGTTCTCATAGTCACATGCTTCCACTGTCCATTTTCTTCGCCCAGCAGTCCCCCCTCAGAGGCCTTCTGTCTGCATATCTAAGCTTTCCCCTTCAGCCACCTCATGCCTTTGCTCGATCATCTGCTCAAACCCCCTTCTAAACTCGACCAGAGTTTCCACCTGCATCTCCAATCCTCGGATTTTTTCTTCCATCAGTTCTATTAGGCAGCATTTCATACACACAAAACTCCTTTCAGGTATCCCATCCAGAATCATATACATACCACAACTGCCACGTCCCCTCAGTCTCATTGTGTCCTCTACTGCTTGGGTTATGGTCACTGCTATCTCTGTGTTAATCAGCCTTCTCACCTAAATCCTGTTAGTCTGGCAAACACAAAACCAAAAACAAACTGAAACACCCCCCTACGGCAAAAACAAACCTTAAACCAGTCCCACAATCCAAACTCCCCTTACAAACTCCCTCTCAAACTCCCCTGTTTACAGCTCTGTTTGCTGGCTCCTGCACCACTGCTGCTATCTGTGCCACTGCCTGACTGGAAGGCTAACTTTATAGGACCCCGAATCAGTGAAGCCCCGCCCCTTAATCAGGGCTCAGCTTCTCTCCCAGCACACTGCCCCTACAAGCCTCTACACATACAAACAATACAAATACAAAACCAAATACAAACTTCTCCAACAGAACTCCCACTCAAACTCCCCTGTTTACAACTCTGTTTGCTGGCTCCTGCGCCACTGCTGCTGTCTGTTTTAACTTACTTGTCATTGTTCTAATTTGCATGTCTTTACCCATAATGATTTTTGTCTTGAAAATCTTAAATATTTGCAGCTTATCATAACCTAGTCCTAGTAATTTTTACTACAGCTATTAAAAATAGTACCTAGGAAATGTCCTCTTTGTGTTTTTCTGATTTCCAAGATTTTCAGTTAGAAGTTCATATATACTTAGAGATTCGGATTAATGTATGCATAAAATGGAAAATAACAAATGGATAGTTAAGTCATATGAAGAAGTATTACTGCAGCTGTTTTTTTTTCATCTGTTACAATAATTACAGTCTGCTTATTCCAGAGATTTTATTCTTGTTTCTTTGTTTGGGGTTTTTCTGGTTTCTTTGTTTGTGGGTGTCTGTCATGGAAGGGAGAGAAGAGAAGAGTGAGCTCTTAAAATAGATCTCCCTGTTTTTAATGTCATCTTTAACGAAGAATTAAAAGAGTAGAATGGTAGTGCAAATCACCATGGCTTTAAGGAAAATAGATCCCACCAAACTAACTTGATACGGTTTTTGATGAAATCACCAATTTGGGTGATAAAGGAAAGAGATACGGGTTAATATGCTTAGACTTGGTGCTACACAATGTTTTGATTAAGAAACTACAGCATTATAAAATTAATAGGACACACATTAAATGGATTAAAAACTGGCTAACTGATAGGTCTTCAAAGGCAATTGTAAGTGGAGAATCATCGTTGAGTGGGTATGTCTCCAGTGTGGATTGATTCTTGGCCTTGCACTATTTTTATAATGACCGGGAAGAAAACATGGTTTGAAAAAATGGTTTGAGAGTTGGGTTGGCCAATCAGTTCAACATAAGCTCCAAGTTTGACACCCTGGACAATGGAGTTAAAGTATTCCCTTGAGATACATAAACAGGGGAATCTGGAGTAGGAGCAGAGAGGTTATTTTACCTGTTTTGTACTGCTCCAATTGCTGCTGTGTCCCATTCTGGTGCCCACAACACAATAAGGATTTCACTAATTGAAAAGGGTTCCAAGAAAAGCTATGTGAAAGATTAAAGGATTAGAAGACATGCCTTCAAGTGATAGACTCAAATAGCTCAATCAATATAATTTAAAAAAGAGAAATTAAGAGGTAAGTTGATATAATCTATACAAGTCTACATGGAGCACAAATATTTAATAATTGACTCTTCCATTTAGTAGGCAAAGATATAACATAAGACAATGACTGGGAAGTTGAAACTAGACAAATTCAGACTGGAAATAAGGTGCCAGTTTTTGACAGCGATGGTAATTGGAACAATTTAGCAAAAGTCATAGTGTATTTTTCACCAGTGACAATTTTTAAATCAAGATTGAATGTTATTCTAATAGATACAGCCTAGGAATTTTTTGAGGAAGTTCAGTGGCCTGTGAAATGCAGGATGTCAGACTAGATCAGAGGGAGGCAAACTATGGCCCATGGGCCATATCTTGGGGCCTTCTGTCCAGCCCCCAAACTCCTGCCCGGGGAAGCTATCCCCCAGCCTGCTTCTGTCCCTCAACTCCCACACCCTCAGCTCCTAAGGGGCCAGGGTGGCTTTTTCACTGCATTGCTAGCCTTGATGCTTCAGGTGACGTGGCTTCAGTATTACCAGCCCCGGTTCTCTGGGTGGCATGGTCAGGGGATGGGAAGGAAGGGGGAGTCTGCAGTCTGGCCAGGAGGTAGGAAGCAGGGGGGGCTGAATTAATTAGGAGCCCCCGAGGGAACTTTCAGGGAGAGTAGAGTGCAGGCTTGGATAAGGGAAGGCCAAGCCATGCCTGACTGTTTGGTGGGGGCGGGGCGGGGGGGAAATGCACAGCCTCCCCAAGCCTTCCCTACCTGGCTTTCTATACAATTTCAGAACAATGATGTGGCCCTCAGGCCAAAAAGCTAACCCACCCCTGGACTAGATGATCACAATGATCCTTTTGGGCCTTGGGATCTATGGGAGAAAAATAACAAGGTGGCCAAGGAAGCATGGATGGCCGCTTGAGCTAGCTGCCAGGATATATATCCTGGGGGTCAGGCAGAATGATAAAGAGTTGGCTCACTAGAGATTAAAATAAAAAATATATTTTATATGTAAACTAATCAGATATATCCAAATTATCTGAAGAGAGGAAAGGAGCATAATAAATTGTAAAAGAACTAGGCCTTCCTATAGATGTGTCCAGCTGCTAAGCGGACAGTTGAAAATCAGATATTACAGATAATGACCATCACCTGATCATTTATTTCATTATCATGTTAGTTTTTCCAAGGATTATATACAAGTGTCCTAAAACATTACCTCTATTCAGAAAAAAAATCACAACTAGTGTTTACTGTGGGATAATGACATAACTGACAGAATTGCATATGGTAGAAAATCTTAAAATTACTGAGTAGATCAAAATTAGCATGTAAAACTGACAATCCACATCACTGAAAAATAAAATCAAATAACATTAACATATTGCAAAGCATAGTGAGCCATAGTCAAATTATCCCAAACCCTTCCACGTTAAATTCAAGGGATTCTCAAGAGACGCAGCATGACTATCAGGTGATGGAACATACGATCAGTAGCTATTTCAATTAAAAAACTAGAACAGAATGTTTAAGATTAAAAATATTTTATGTGTGTGATTCTTATAAAGGAATATAATGGTTTTCAACATTCCATTGACAAAATGTTTGTTATTTATCAGTTGTGAATATCAATGTTATGTGATAATCAAGCCAATCTATAAATCTCACATTTTCATATGGGCACAGATTCATTCAGAACCTTCCTCTGCTGAAGGAGGTATTCTTTATCAAAGAAGCAGGGAGAAGGAATAGTTGGGGAGTCAATATTTTAAAAATATTAGATAATTATCAAAATATCCCGAGTGTGGTTTTCTTAGTTAAGTTAGATTTTGGGTCACAACTGTATCTCAGAAATCATATTTTAGTGTGTGAAGATAAATTTCTTCAAGTTCTACTGTGCCTGTCAGCATCAGTGTTAGCCCTGGTCTACCCTAGGAAGTAATTTTGAAAGAACATCCCTTATGTCGAATTTATAAGTAAAGCACCCACACTACCAAGCCCATTCTTTCAAAATAACAGACTGATGATTTTGAAACCTGTACTCCCATTTTCTTTGGGGGAATAATATTTGTTTTGAAATAGCATTAGGGTAGATGCTCCAGTGCTGCTAATTTGAAATAATTTGAAATTCATGAGAACCTGTCGGGGGAGGGGGATGTAGCCAGACAGGAACCCCCTTTGTAACATCCATTTTTTTGCTTGCCTGGAGCATACAGGGCACACAGAGCAGTAAAATAAGCATAGTCTTTGAAAGCCTTGACCAGAAGGCCCGGATATGCTGGCTGCTGAGACCCTGGATGGCTGTAAACAGAGATACGCCAATTGCTGACCAAGAGGCTGCAGAGGAGTGCCCTTGACTGAAACCTATATTGATACGAACACACACATCTCCCGCCCAGTAAAAAAATGTCCAGTACTCATAATTTAGTTATCTTTCTTGCAAGTGTAAATTAAGTTGAAACTCCCTTGTAAGAACTGACGTCACAAAGACAGACCAACACAATTTGGTCTCTTAGATAAGAAAGAGGATATGGGCCCCTATGGGTATAAAGATGGGTCCAGCAACACACTTACTCTGAGCGTCAATCTAGTCATCTTGGTTAGGTGATTGGCCGTCCAAGGTTCCACGGGGATGCCCACCTCGTATTCGTCTTTCCTAGGAATTGAGGGACCGGCCCTGGCCTGATACGCTGGAGTTGAGAGGCACAGAAGAGGGTAAAAATTGTACCTGTATGTGTCCTTTGTCTTAAGTGTACACATAGACTTAGAGCTCTTTAAAGATTAAGCTGTCACTTAGTACCATTATTTCTATTTTCTATCTTTATTTTCTTTGTAACCATTTTTAAAATCTATATTTGCTAGCAGTTAAGAAATAGAGCAATAGCCATTGTAACTATATGCTTTATAAGCTTCTTTAATAAACCTGTAACTGTTTAAGCTTTAACCTGACTCCTTCAGTTGCTGTAACAGAACCAAGCACAATTTAAAAGAACTTCAGCAGGTCATAAGGGACAGATATAGGAAGAGCTGGGACATTTGGATCGTGTCACTTCCAGAGGACAGATCCATAGGGGCATCTCTCAGTCTTCCCTAGGCTGCCCGCTGAGAAGGGATCCTGTATACTAGCAGTTAAAATCTGAGATATAATAAGCTCTTCCTATAAACCCTGGGATGTCTGTCAGCCTGTTGGCTGCCCTCCGCGAAGGGATCCCGATCCTAGCAGACAAAGACACAGACATTAAACTCCTCAGGGCGCTCGTCAGTCTCTCCTAGACTGCCTACTGCGATGGGGCCTTGTGTCCCAGCAGTTGAAGATTCGGGTGTTACACACACACACACACATGCACCGCCCTGACCATCGGCTGACAGGGGAGGAGGAGGGAACCCAGTAGCACTTTCTCTGGCAAGCTGCATCTGCCCATTTCCATCCTTAAGCCCCCTTCTGTCCACATTCTCCCTCCCCCATTCCAGGTTCTTTTCTCAGTCCCTCCACTATTCTATGTCCCTCCAATAAACTGTCCTGTTGTTTCAAGAAACATGAGTCTTTATTATTTGCTCTGGAGGGGAGGGGAGGAGGTGGTAAGGGAGGGCAGGGAAAGGGAGGGGTCAGGGAGGCAAGGCACACAGCAGGAATGCAGGGTCCCTTTGTGGAGAGGCACGGGGGGAGTCTCACAACTGGCCTTGCACAAAACTCTCCCTCAACAGTCCCTTGATGTGCTCTCCATTTAGCACTAGTGTCCGGCTGCTCAAATTCCCTGGCCAGCCATTTGGCCTCCCCCCTACCCACACACACCCTGGCATAAAAGTCTCCCCCTTGCTCTCACATAGATTGTGCAGCACACAGCAGGCTTTCACTCACGGCTTCTGCCCCTGACCCCATGCACCCGAAATGGTGCCAATGTTTCCAATGGAGTAGTAGCTGTCTGTCATGGAGAACTTCCATAGCGCAATGGCCAGGTGATTCTGCATGGGGATGGTGGGTCACAAGTGTGTGTCCTGTCACCTGAGGGCAGGGGCAAGCCACTTTCAGAGCTTAAGGAAGGTGGCCTCCCACATGCAGAAGTTCTGCAGCTACTGCTGGTTGTCCCATCCCCGCATGACGATTAATTCCACCAGTCCAAGCTTCCATCCCTGCATGACAATTAGTCCCACCAGTCCAAGCTTGTCTCCAACTTCCAGAAGTGACGTTCCGTGATGCCCGGAGATTGAAAGGCATGCACAGCAGCATGAGCAATAGGACCTGAGTGATTGAGGCCTGCAGTCCACAATGAGGGATTCATCCTGCAGGTCCTGGTCCTCATCCTGCTGGAGCAACATGCAGGCAGTCTGGAAGTAGTGTATCTTGAGGAGCAGCAGCTCTGGCTCCATGCTTTGAGTGCTGTGGCATCCACAAGGGCAACCAGAGCACACAGTGTCCTTTTTGTGAAGCATGAGGGGGGAGGCAGTGGAGGAGTGGTGTGAGAGATGCGGCCTTAGAGAGGAGCCCCTGAAAGCATGTGTCACAGATTGCCTGACTAAGCAGCCACAGGAGTGTGTCCTGTGTCTGCCCTGCAGTGCTTCCAGGGATGTAAGTCTGAGACAGTCTCCACTCAGGGCGTATCTAGACTCCGCTAGACTTTCGAAGGAGGATATGCAAATTCCACAGGAATTTGTATATTTTCTTTCGAACTCACTTTCAAAAGCAGCACTTTTGAAAGTGAAAGTAGTTAAGATGTGGTTTTGTCAGTGAACCCTCCCGTTTGGTGACAAGCCGCTTTTCCTTAAAAAATGAAGTTTACGCAGCTTGTCAACAAATGGAAGGGTTTGCCGACAAAACCATGTCTTAATTACCTTCACTTTCGAGAGTGAGCTCAAAAGAAGATATGCAAATTCCCGCAGAATTTGCATATCCTCTTTCGAAAGTCTAGTGTAGTCTAGATATGCCCTCAATGTGGTTGTGCTATTTTGAAGTAATTCTGACTAATTTCAATGCTTCCCCATACAGGGGACATGCTATTTCGATTTTGTTAAATCGGTAATTGTCAATTTTAGTTATTTTGAAATAATTTCCGAGCGTAGACATGCCCTTGGAGAGAAAGTAGAGCTGAGAGAGATAAAGCAAAGGGTGGGTTGTACTACACCAGGAGGTATACCCCAGTATTTGGAAGTACCCAGGGCATTGAACCCATCTAGGAAGTATGATTTGGTAAGTTCAAACAGCAATCGTGTCCTACAAACTTCTGGTCTTGTTCTAAAATTGAATCCACACACAAGGAGTAGAATCTCAATTCATGAAAACGAGGTCTCAATCACTATCCTAAGATGATGGCTACCTCAGAAATGGCAAGAATGTATACAGCAGAGTTTAAAAGGTATATGTAGTAGTGCAGATCAGAAAATTATAGTAGCACTTGATGCTACATTCAGAGATGCACTCCAGTATTTATGAAGTTATTTGGCTCATCCTCTGACAGCCCATTTTCAGCTTTCCTAGGTTTTATTATACCGTTAAACAAAAATCTGTATAAGAAAGGAAAATAATAAACAAAAGGAAAATACCATGTAATTAATGATAAAAATAGAAACACTCTCTTTTCATACTTCACATTTTGTATTAACAGTTTACATGCTCAAGCCTGCACACCACTGTTCAGATAGAGCAAAGGAGGAAAGCCAATATTAAATTACCATAATGACAGAAACTTTCCTTTATAATTGAATGCACCACTAGCAATGCATAGAGAGTATTTAAATAGTTTTTTTTCCTTCTCGTGTCTGCTTGAGGGTTTTGGTTTAGGACTATTCTAGCAGAAGTATGGGAACAATGAAACATCATTTACTTTGCTATTGTCAATCCCCGCATTTCTCTTAATAAAGACAACCCATTTCATGCCTTCTAGAAAATAGTTTGTTGTGAAAAAAAGGTTGGAAAAGGGATGCTTGTAGCTTTTTCTTGCTTTGTTAAGATATATTTCTGTATTCAGATACATTTATATTCTATGCATGGAAACAAAATAGCACAGAAATGGAACATATTCTATTGCTAAATTTGTTATGGTTTTAAGCGAGTTTTGGTGTTGTTTTATTTACCGTGATGGCCTGCATTGATACCATGCCCCAAACTCATTTAATTGCAGCAGGAATCACAGTACTGTATCTTAACAATATTTCATTAGAAACGTAAATCAGCCAGAATACCTGCAAAACCAGACATCCTAAGTGCCCAGAAACTCTTGTCAGATACAATAAACCATCCCAATTGCATTCAGCAAGTCATATCTGTCCAGATTATGTACAAAGACTTTCATTGCTCTGTTGGTGGTCATCACAGTAGATGGACTGCCATTTGGATAGGAGCCCACTTCTAAGAAAAAGCAACTAATAAAAGATTTGTGTGGAGGAGTAAAGAGCTTAACAATGTGATTTTAAAAAGGGGAGAGAAGCTTCTGGGGAAATTAAAAATGGGAAACAAAATATAAAAGGTACAAAGGTACAAGCTATAAAAGAGCAGGGAAAAGATAAGGATAAGGAATAAAGTTAGTAAAGTGTATAAATATGGTATAGGAAATACAAAATACACAGAGAAGTGTGTTAAATAAGAAACAACACCATTGCATGGATCAGTGAGAACAGGGGCTATAAAGAGGTAAGGAAAAACAAGTTAATGACAGAGATGAGGCTGATGTCACGGGAACCCTGAATATATTTCTTTGTCCAGTAATTCATGGAAGAAATTGAAAGGGTCAGCTTTCAGAGACAGATTCTGTGGGGGTAGGCTGAAGAGAAGGAAGAAGAGGCAAATGGTAAAAGACTTTAAGATTACTCCAGAGCAGATAAGCTGTTAGAAGAAGAATTAAAATTCACTGGGTGCCAATGGACTTATCACAGAATACGGAAGGAGAAGTTGAAAGGTAAAATAGAGAAAAACCTTTGTGAAAGATAATTAACTGCTTAAAAAGGGTCAGGGAAGGAGGTGCAGTCATAAAGGTGACTAAAGATAATCCTTTCACAAAGGATCCAGGAGGAATAACAGGTAGTTTGAAATAGGGTTTTATTTCGAATGCCCATTTCACTGCTGCATGTAGATGCGGGCAGTTATTCCGGGCTTGTAAATTTCAAAAATGGTGCCTGGCCGGGAAGATGCAAATCAAGCGCGGGATATTTAAATCCTGGGTTTGATTTGCAATTCTGAATGCCTACATTTGCAGCCTTATTCCAAAATAGGCTGCAAGTATAGACATACCCCAGGATACTACAACTCTATTAGGATGCGTCTACACTGCACCATAACTAGAAATAAGATATGCAATTAAAGCTATGCAAATCGCATATCTTATTTCAATGCTATTTTGAAATAGCTTATTTCATTATTTGGTGCTGCCTGCACAGTGTCAAGTTTCAAAATAAAGCACTATTCTAAAACGTCCCTTACGCCTCATAGAATGAGGTTTACAGGGATGTTGGAATAGCAAGGCCAAAATAATGGGCTTACTGTGAAGACGCAAGATAGCTATTTCGGGATACTTTGGTATCCCAAAATAGCACTGCAGTGTAGATGTAGCCTAAGTGACATTGGTTAAGAGGAACGTATTGATAACATTGGTTAAGTATAGAATGATCAGGATTTGATTGTTCACAATAGAAATTGGTATTTGAGAGAGTTTGTCAGCGTATCTGTCTGCTTATCTGTCTGTTCAAGAACTTCTCCTAAATGGTAAGAGCTGGGAGCACCAAATTCGTATACAGCTTCCTTTTATCATAACTTAAAGCTAGGGAAGAGTTTGGTTGTATGAGGAAATTGGAATGCTTCCTGGAATGGATTGCTTCTCAGAAAACGGTGCTGAAAAGAGGTGAAAGGACAGGTGAAAGGGGTGGGCTGGGGGCGTATCCCTCCCAGTCCATGACTTACTCCATCAGGCACCTTTAGGAAGGGGGCAGGGCTGAATCTCTCTCCTCATTTGAATGGGGACATTGTTGCCCGTTCCCCTTCATTAGAGAGTGAGGGAAAAGTGCACAGTTTGCTGCATTCCTCACCCTGGCTGAGGAGAGCAGAGGACCATCAAACCTGGATCTGCTTCAGCCGGGGGAGGGAGGATGCACCCTTCCCCAGTCTGTGCCAGATACCGATGCACCTGCTATAGAGAGACACTTCACACCTAGTACCAAATTTCTCTGGTGAGAGAGGGCTGAAATAGTCCTCTCTCCCCAGGGTAGCCTGCATGCTGAACCCCTCATCCCCAGCCCCACCCGGGTATGTCTACACTACCCTCCTAGTTCGAACTAGGAGGGTAATGTAGGCATACCGCACTTGCAAATGAAGCCCGGGATTTGAATTTCCCGGGATTCATTTGCATAAGCCGGGCGCCGCCATTTTTAAATCCCGGCTCGTTCGAACCCCGTGCCGCGCGGCTACACGTGGCATGGACTAGGTAGTTCGGACTAGGCTTCCTAGTCTGAACTACCGTTACTCCTCATTCCACAAGGAGTAACGGTAGTTCGGACTAGGAAGCCTAGTCCAAACTACCTAGTCCGTGCCACGTGTAGCCGCGCGGCACGGGGTTCGAACGAACCGGGATTTAAAAATGGCGGCGCTCGGCTTATACAAATGAATCCCGGGAAATTCAAATCCTGGGCTTCATTTGCAAGTGCGGTATGCCTACATTACCCTCCTAGTTCGAACTAGGAGGGTAGTGTAGACATACCCCCCCAGAGCAAAGTACAAGAAGTCCCTGGGTTATGTACAAGATAGGGACTGTAGGTTTGTTCTTAAGTTGAATTTGTATGTAAGTCGGAACTGGTACATATTGTAGGGGAAACTCTAGCCAAACATTTCTCCAGAGCTCAGTTTTATTCTCCCACACCTCACTTCCCTCAGTCCTTTATTCTCAAGCTGAGGTGTCTGCTGATAAAAGCCGCTCCGCGTCTCCCTGGTCTGCTGGGGGGAAGCAGCTAGTGCGGGGTTGCCTCACCCCGTTTGTAAGTAGGGATCCGATGTAAGTCAGATCCATGTAACCCGGGGACTGCCTGTACCCAAGCAATGCAAAGTAAATCTTCCAGTGGATTTATGAAATAAAGCCTATTCTGAAAACATAATTTACAATGTGGTAGAGTTAATACTGGAAGTAAAACAATTGGCAATTTTATTTATTAAAATACTGTGGCTATTAAAATAAATAAATGGTAGAAAAATCAGGAATTAATAATATTGTCACTAAAACAAAAGCTAAGCAGCATACAGTTTGGAAACAACTCTGTTAAGGTACTTGAAAGAAATTAAAGTCTGATATTTGCTAAGCAAAAATATAAAAAAGTGGGCACCCTCCCAGTAGCTGTGCTGTATACACCTTTCTTTTTACTTATACACAAAGTATTGTTCCTGCCTTGTCTTTGGCCTCAGTTTTTTTCACCCACCAATTGCATCTATAAAAACAGCCCTATTCGTAGTAGGAGTAAGAAGATTGTATTTCCTTTGGGTATGTCTACACTACCCCGCTAGTTCGAACTAGAGGGGTAATGTAGGCATACCGCAATTGCAAATGAAGCCCGGGATTTGAATTTCCCGGGCTTCATTTGCATAAGCGGGGCGCCACCATTTTTAAATCCCCGCTCGTTCCACGAGGAGTAACGGTAGTTCGAACTAAGAAGCCTAGTTCGAACTACTTAGTTCGTGCCATGTGTAGCCACGCGGCACGGAGTTCGAACGAGCGGGGATTTAAAAATGGCGGTGCCCCGCTTATGCAAATGAAGCCCGGGAAATTCAAATCCCGGGCTTCATTTGCAATTGTGGTATGCCTACATTACCCTCCTATTTCGAAATAGGAGGGTAATGTAGACATACCCTTTGTATTTGCCACAGGTTCAACTGCTATGTCCAGAATTCAAGAAAATTGTGGATAGAGAAAGTTCAGAGAAGAGCTACAAGGACTGTTAAAGGATTGAAATTTATACCATCTAGTGTGAAACTCCAGGAGCTCAGTCTATATAACACTGCGGCACAAAGATACACTGGGCATAAGGGTCTCGTCAGTATGGTACACAAACATATAACTAGATCCAATACTTGGAAGTTGACATTGGATACATTCAGACTGGAAATAAGGTACAGGTTGAACCTGTCTAGGCAGGCACACTCAGGTCCAGCAACATCCATAATCCGTCATGATTTTAGCGAGCTGGATGTGCACTTGTCATGGGTGTGGCCAAGTTTTCTGCAGTCCCATAAAGTTTGTTTACAGCTGTAAGTCCCAATTCTCAGTGTTCTGTGCTGTTATGTAGCTCTACTTTACCCCATAAGCTTCATTTTTATGCTTTATCAACTTATTTCCTTGTACCAGTACTGTAAAATTGTGTAACAACATTAACACTTAGTTATGAAAAGAGCTGATAAGCCTTGCTAGGCATAGGTTTATATAGGATGTATCAGTACAGTCATACATTATTACGCCTCATTGCAAGCACTGCTCTGTTTATTCACATCAGTGAAAAAAGACACAAAAAGAGACACACTTGCTACAATATTGACCTTCTGTGGTTTAGCAAATTCTCTGGTCTGGCATTCATCAGGTCCCAAGGTTGCCAGATTAGAGAGGTTCAACCTGTATACATTTTCATGCTGAGGGTAAATAACCTCTGGAACAACTTACCAAGGTGGATTCTACACCACTGGCAGTTTTTAAATTGGAATATCTGTCAGGCAACCCCCACTCCTCCTGCCCCACATCTTTTCAGGTAGCCTCATCTGCACATAAAGAGAAGGAGGTGATACAAAGCACTTTAAAATCTGAGCTACGCCATTGTTGAATCTTGGGGGCAGCAGCTGCTGGAAAGGGGAATGGCTTCTGAAATCTACAAGTGCCATTTCTTTTTTAGGTAAGCATTCTATTGAATCCCCCAGTAAAACATTTGTGATACTTTGTGTGAAGGATGCTACTATATAAAATCACACTCTAAAAGTATTTTACACTTATACGTGCAGTGACAAACTTCAGCTTGAAGATCTGTACAATGAAGAATACAATGAAATACTAGTCAATGCCTTACAATCCCTATCTATTAATGGCAATTTTGACAAAATGCTTAAGAAGTGGATCTGATGTTTGGGCCATCTATATTTATTCCCAGCTTACCTTATCAGGTAGCACTTATTCTCCTCCATTGACTTAGATCAGCTGTTATCTCTGAACATAGCCTAAGAAAAATCATTGTTTGTGTGATTGACAGAAAACTATGCAACTCTGTCTCTTCCAGTGAAACAAGGGTCTGGTCTCATTAGGGAACAAAATAAACATACTTTTTCAGGAATATGCTAATCTAGGGGTACATTTACAGGGCAGTGTTATTTCGGAATAACTCACATTATTCTGAAATAACATAGTCCACGTCTTCACTACAAGCAGTTATTTCAACATAACATCAAAATAATGTCGAGCTGGAGGACTTCTTACTCCAACTCCTGTAACCCTCATTTTATAAGGAGTAAGGAAATTCAGAGGAAGAGTGCTCTTTCTTGGACTGTGTAGACGGTGCCAATAGCTGAAATAAGCTATTTTGACTTAAGCTACGCAATTGACAAAGCTCAAGTTGTGTGGCTTGTTTCAGCGTTAGCCCTACTATGCAGATGTGCCCTCACGTGGTACAGCAAGTTAGGACATTTAATCAAACTATTAAATCAAATTATTTTGAATAAAGTGTAAGACAAACTGGGAACAACATTGACACTTCTTGACTTCTTGTTGCAATCTCTTAGATGGAAATCCTCTGATCGTGTGTGATTTGGAGAAAAAAAAACAACCATAGAAATAAGAATAAATTTCACCAACAATATTGACTCGCTGGAGAGGTGAGTTTTCTGATGCATTTTTGCTACCATATTTTTACGGGTCTCTTCTCTCAAATCTATGTACAACTCTGATTAATGTCAATGGGAGTGAGGCACACTTGGTGAGAACAGAATCAGATGCCAGCATCATATTTTAATGTCTCCTGGCCCTCTCCACCCAAATAATATTAATATGTCCCAAAACCCCAATTCCAGGAAACTATTGATGAAGTCTGTATAAAATAAGTAAGACTAGACAGAGTGTATATACTATTAAAATGCTATCTTTTCATATTGGGCAGTGGTCTGATCACTTTTTATGTGATGCTCATTCCTGTACAGTTGAAATTGTTCATTAACTTTGATTTCCCTAACAGTTCCACCCCAAAGGGCCTAAGAGGTCAAGTACCTTCTCTGTTCAGGAAATCTGAAAGTAGCAGCTCTCAGAGAGAAGGTGCGGTCTGGCATGCTATGTGTTGTATGGTGTAACTTATGGGGAAACTTCCAAGTACTGTATATATAATTTTCTCCTTGCCTAGAAGAACTACTGGCTTCCCTAATGAAGTCTATAAAGATAGAAGGTTGATCGGAAGGGAGAGAGAGAAGGGTTTAGATATCAAAGGGATGGATGAGAATAGCCTCAAAAGGGAGGAAGGGGTTATAGTGCATCACACAATGAAAAGGGGTCAACAGTGTGATGCTGTTTCAAAAAAGGCAAATAACATTGGGATGTATTAACAGACATGCTAAGAGGTTGAGAAAATATGACATATGGAAAGGTTGAAAGAATTGGCCATGCTTAATCTGGACAAAGGAAGACTGAGACTGACATGATAACAGTAGTAAAGGTTAAATGACATTTATAAAGAAGGGTCCCAATTGCACTCCATGTTTCTTAAGGGTAGGACAAGAAGTAATTGGATTTACTTGCAGCAAGAGAGATCTAAAATGTTTGCCTAATATCCAAACTACCTGTGGATTTCTAACACTGGAAAAGATTAACTGGGAAGATAGTGGAATTCTCATCCTTGGGGGAAGGGGAGTTGAGCAAATTTGACCAATCAGGGACCATCTAGAGATACTTAATCCTGCCTCAGCATGGAGGAAAGATTAGAACAGCGGTTCTCAAACTTTTTGGGCTCCGGAGCCCTTTACATGCATAAAATTTTTTGCAGAGCCCTAGTGGTCCACTGATTGTATGTGTTGTACTTATGCAGAGCCACAGCGGTCCACTGATTGTATGTTTTGTACCTATCGATTTTTCTAGTTTGTCAACCTTGCAGAGTCCCTGGACATGTCTTGCGGAGCACTAGGGCTCTGTGGAGCAAAGTTTGAGAAACACTGGATTAGATAATCTCTTTTGGTCCCTACTAGTCCTTTCTTTATAGGATTCTGAAGGACTGACAGCGACTAGAGGGAGGAAGGGTTTAGAGAGAAGCTTGCAGACTGCTGAATACTGTGTGTTAAAGTAAGAAAAAAACTTTTGTCCTGAGGCTGACAGTTCTGTTTTACAACAACGTACTAAATTTCTAAATATGTTTCTGTTCAGCTTTGAATTGAAAAAAAAACCCCACTTTCAAATGTTTTCTGCAAAATGGAATTGTGCGGAGATGTTTGTTTTCAGATCAAAAGGTGTGGGTTTCCAATTCAGATTCATTTTCTCTATGTCTCTCATCAGCAGTAACTAGAAAGGCTCAAAAACCCTGCTGATAAAACTTCATAGAAACCAATATGTCTTTTTGAAACATTTCAGCTTGCACATACAGCATATTTCAGTGAGATTCCATTTAATCAGTAATGTTGCAAAAAGCTCTATTTTTAAACCTTTAAGTAAAAACAATGAAAAAGTAGGACATATGTAAAGGAAATGGAAACCTTTCAAAAGCTTGGCACATTCTTCCTTCCCTTGCTGTCAAATGGTAAGGCATGTCCCTGTTTAAGGCACTTTGAAGGACCAACATAGGCCGTGTCCAGACTCAGGGGTTTTTTCGGGAAAAGTAGCCTGCATCCAGACTCAAGCCGCGTTCTTTCGAAATTATTTCGAAAGAACGCGGCTTTTCTTTCGATGGCGGTAAACCTCATTTCACGAGGAAGAACGCCTTCTTTCGAAAGTTCCTCTTTCGAAAGAAGGCGTTCTTCAATGAAAAGAGGCCGTCTTCGAAAGAGAGCATCCAGACTCGCTGGGTGCTCTCTTTCGAAAAAGCGGATTTCTCTTTCGAATGATCCGCCTGCAGTCTAGACGCGATCTTTCGAAAGAGGCTCTTTCGAAAGAAGCCTGCAGTCTAGACATAGCCATAGAGAGCCAGAATATCAGTCCTTGTGCTAGGGGATGTGCAAGGGCTGTTACTAATTTGTTCCCCCACCCCCGAAAAACATCTTGTCATAAGACAACTAGAAGGAGACATGGTTCTGCCCCCAACATGCCTACATCAATGAGCTTGGCAATCCTCATGTAGGGAGCAGTTGCCCAATCCTTTTCAATAGTGTCATAAGTTACTCTATCCAAAATATAACCAGACTCAAGAAGCATACTGCCTCAGAAGGTTTGAATGTCTCTTCTGAGACAGTGAGTTTATGCATGCCCACTTGCAAAGTGCTAAGTCCAGGGGAAAAGGCTAAGACCATTTTATTAAGAATTTTAGTGTGCATGTGAGTATATTTATTAAATAATATCCCAAATTCCCAACCTGCACTTTTTCAGACATCAAGCAAGTCTGATTATCCACTTTTAACTGCATCCATGAGAAACCAGTTCAGACTCCAACTTCTGGAACTATATAGAGAAAAAAATCAATCTTCAGTTGACATTTAAAACAAACATAAAGCAATATGTTGACACAAGTTTCTTGGAAAAGTATGAAGGAAATTTATTGTTGGGTCACTTACAAAACATTGCATTTTACCAAGAGTAACTTTTTAATGCACTAAATTGTTCCCCAAAACTTATTGGATTTGATCCTTTTTATGAAAATCTCCAATGTGACCTCGCATGAGCTGACGAGATTTGTAGCCCTAGGAATGACAGCTGAGTATCACATCACAGGGAAAGAAAGAAAGGTTAATATTAGGAGAGGAATATTCATCTGTGAGTCTATGTTTGGAAAAAGACAGCCCTCCAAAGATTCCACAGTCCTTTAGGGGGAATGCACTTGTAAAATGTATACCCCTCCATCCATAGTGCTGCCAATAGTTAGATGGGGGTTGGCAGGTCATCTTCCTATTAGAAACTCAATCTTCACCCCCAGGGGTGTCCAGTCATTCTCTCCTGTGCAGAGGTAGTTTCTCTGGGTCTTTGAGTAGACAAGGACTGTTCCAGGAGGCCTGCCACTTTAGGTAGAGGTCTCTGGTGTTGGACTGTCTTCTGGGAGAAAGTAGGGGATCCTACCTATCCAATGCCCAGCAGCAGATGGCTTCATTCAGCCGTTTGGGTGCTAAGACGTCCTCCTCTTAGGACTGTTTCCTACCCCTGTCTCTTCAGATGCACAGAATAGGCCACTTCCCTCATGTCTATGATCTGCACACCCCATCACTTGTCTCTCTTTCATAGGTTCTTCTTTAGTAGTCTGTGTGGTGGGGAATCAGGCATCCCTCAGCTCCATTCCACTGCCTGACTTCTCCTGAGATGCTCAGTTTCCTGCTTGTGCAGACCTAGCAATGTAGTTGGGTGAGGCTGCCTGGGCCAAGAGCTACTCATTAAATCCCTGCTCTCCACTGTGGGGTTTGTAAACCCCATGACATGCTGAACCTTGAGCGCTGGAGTGCCAGGGTAAGATTTAATTTCAAACCAGTGAGCAGAAAGCATTTATATAGCAGCAAAAACAGACCTGTTAAGGTGCTGAAAAATAAAATGATTACAGAAGCTGTACTTGTAAAAAAAACCATGGTTGTACAGGTTGCACTTCTGAAAACTGGTACTCTCTGCTCCGGCCACATCCATGGTCTGGCAGGATCATGGAAACTCCTGGACCAGAGAACCCCAGAGCCTAATGGCAGGAGGGCCAGCAGCCCAGCTGGGGTCAGAGACAGTGGGCCTGGAGGAGCCCTGCAGCAGTGCTGGGACCTGGGCCGGGAGAACCCCAGCAGCCCACAGAAGCATGAAGACCGGAGCTGGGGAATCTCAGGCACCTATGGCAGCATGGAGGTTGGGGGCCAGAGAACCTTGACAGCCAGCAGCAGTGTGGGGTCAGGGGACAGAGAAGCCTGGCCACCTACGACAGCACAGGGTTTGGGAAATCAGCCACAGGCAGCTCGGGCTTATAGCCGGCAGCAGCAGAGTGGGGGAGAGGTTAGAGGGTGCCAGAGGCCAGGCGCAGGATAGCTCAGGGCCCATGGCAGGGGACACCTCTGCTAGTCAAGCAAATTCTGTCATTCAGAACTAGCCAGGTCCTGACCATGCCAGACCAGGGAGGTCCAACCTATAGTAGTAAAACCAAGAGACCTTTATGCTTAAGTTTACACACTTTAATTACTTTTCTTAGGAATAGTTATATAGATATACTATGTTTAGATGATATGCTTGTTTATCTTTTGTGTTGATGGGAGATGAATTACCTCATGATACCTCTGTATTTTAATGATATGTTCTTCAGTTTTATGGAAGAGATCGGTTATAGGACTATAGAAACAGGACTTGTGATCAAGAACAATGAATAGGAGAAACAAAATACAGGACTATGTAGCACTTTAAAGATTAACAAGATGGTTTATTAGATGATGAGCTTTCGTGGGCCAGACCCACTTCCTCAGATCAAATAGTGGAAGAAAATAGTCACAACCATATATACCAAAGGATACAATTAAAAAAATGAACACATATGAAAAGGACAAATAACATTTCAGAACAGAAGGGGGATGCGGGGTGGGGAGGTAAATGTCTGTGAGCTAATGGTATTAGAGGTGGGAAAAGGTAAATGTCTGTGAGCTAATGGTATTAGAGGTGATAATTGGGGAAGCTATCTTTGTAATGGGTAAGATAGTTAGCGTCTTTGTTGAGACCGACGCGTAGAGTGACGAATTTTAGCATGAATGACAGTTCAGAGGATTCTCTTTCAAGTGCAGATTTAAAAGGCTTCTGCAGCAGGATGCAGGTAATTAAGTCGTTGAGACAGTGTCCTTTCTGGTTGAAATGGCAAGAAACTGTTTTTTCTTTGTGAATGAATAGGAGCTGTGACAGAATTAATATTCTACTTTGCAAAATAGTAGTGTCCAGACCAGGGGATGTCTGAGTTCTCCCGTATGCCCAATAAAAGTGTTCAGAATATCTTTTGTTATGTTCATAGCCACACTTGAATTATGAAAAAGTTGGTAATATCACCTTACAAACATAGGAATAACAAAAAAAAAGGCAGCCTTCAGATTACCACTCTGTTTAACTCCATCAATGGTAATTACCATCCTGCCCAACATTATTTTAGTCAAGCCAAGCTGCTGAATGAATCATTTCTACTTGCTGGATTCACCAAATTAATAGTATTGTGGATATGCTGGATGTGGGGAGAGGGGCATGGGGAGCAGTTAGCAAGCAGAACTCATTAATTTTATTCTGTAAAAGCCCTGCAAAGAAACTCCAGCAAATCACACTATGGGGACAAAACCTGTTTTAGCTGATGAGCTATAAAAACTGATATTAAAATGACTGATTGCATGACTGTTGAGCAGTTGCTACCAAGTCCAATAGCAGTAACTGGTGATACTCGTCTCTCTAATTGTGCTGGGTAAAAGTAACTTTGCCAGCAGTTCACAGCAATATTTGGCACAAGTCATAGAGTCATGGCATGTGACCTGCATGCTGACAAAGAGCATACAACCATGTGAATTGACACAAAGTGCCAATCCTTGGAGCCACCACAGCAGAAGAGGAAAAATACCGATGATAAAGATGAAAGGAGGACAAAGCCAAGAATTACAAAGGAATCAGGAATAAAAGACACCGAGAAAGAAATGGAGACTTTATGTCATTTCCTGTCCCAAACTATTTCCAGTGTTGTTCACATCTTTTATTTTTACTTCTTACTCCTAACTTTGCTCCTGCATTACAGGTCTACTCTGCTCAATTTCAAGCAGATTCCTGAATCAGGTTTTCTTCCCTCCCCTCCCCTGTAGCTTCAGGGACATCATATCCATAAAAAAACAAAGATAAGAAGGATGCCTCCTCCTCATTTTCTCCTTCTTTTGAATACCAAAGGATGTCAGTAGTTAAAAATATCAGGACAGCTTCTACTGTAATCTATGCAGATTCTTATTTCACTTTCATCACTGTAGTGATAGAGAGCCTTCCAGAATTCCATTTAAGTGATGTGACTAACATCTGCTATATTCTTTCTTTCTTTCATCCTCTCCCCTGAAAAGAAAAAAGCACCCTGATCACACAACTTTCTTTTTAAATCATATGTAGATTGTGTTAGTGTAAGTAAGTTCATGAAAATGCACAATACACTTGGAACAGATAGTGATGTGGTTTATCATTCCTTGTTCCTTCTGAATTACACTCATCAATGCTGGACCAGCCCTTTAGCAACCTGGGTTTGAACTCTCACCTTTGCCATAGTTCTATTTTTATCATAATGCACATGTTAATAGTTCAGCAAACACATTTTCATTCATGAAAATGGATTGTTGGTTTTGGGAGGGAAAAAAGTGGCAACACTGATCCTAATCATCAGTTGAGTTTTCATGCCCAACAAAACTAATTCAAAAGGAGAATATTGGTAGTTTTCACTGGGACTACTTACATCAGAAAAGTGATTCTAGAAATGCATGTCTGGATTTCACAGTGATATAAATCAGTCAGCACAAGGGGACACATTTTCAATTAATCTCTATGTATCAAAAATCAATAAATAATCATGCAATGATTTGATTTGTTTAGGGCTATAGTTCGTAACTGCGGAAGAAATCTTCACCTGGATTGAAATTACAGTAAGAAAAAATGTTATAATGCCTTGATAGTCATTAAACCTTTGGCAAATACTTGTTTATCACTGTATTACAGAGATTTGTAGTAGGCTATTTCCAAGAGATTCAAATTTCAATAAACATGACCCTTGAAGCTTTCAAAAATAAAAACTTTTTTAAGTTTACACTCATGATGAATGAGGCTAAAAAGACTTGTGTAATGCCTTATATAAAGGCATGCATATCAATGAGAGCTAATATATAAATATTTATAAGCATGCTACACTGGGAGAGATGCACACAGAATTCTGTAATATTGTCAAAAGTAAATTTAAGCAAAACTAAGTTCCTGCACTTTTACCCCTTTTTTTCGTTTGCGATAATAAAAACTGTTTTCCCAGTCCTTCTGCCTTGCCCCTTAGCTGATCTAGAAATGCTACAGGGGTTGAGGCTTCGTGACACTCTGAAATGAAAAGAGTATCTCCTTTTTGCACCTTTTCATTACCTCTTTTTTCTTGCTTTGTCCTGGAAATCTCTGAAAGTTACAATGGAACCCTTTTAAAACTTCCTTTTCAACAGTGGTGTGTAGAACTATCCGGGAGAGATATTAAAGAAAGGTGACTGCCAAATTTGTATAATGCAGGCTGGGAGACTGGATCTGTGCATTCTTCCTGTAGCAGGAGAGTTTTCTTTGAAAACAATTTAAACATTACATCATCTCTGTTAGGCGTTACAACTCCTTTGTTCCTGCAGCATGTAAATTTGAGAACAGTAAACTTCGTGAGGGAGGCATATTTTTTTTCTTTCAAAGAGAAATTCCATGTTACAATTCAAAGGCAGATAGCTCAAAGCACTCATACGAGATATTCATTTCAGATAATGCACGAAAGCGCACAAAAACTATGGTATTTCAGGTGGTCCACTCTTGTAATTTGCTAGTATTTGGGGACAGAAAGGATATAAATCCAGTATTATTTTGCCACATTCATCTACTGGAAACTGTCCAATAACAGAAAATGTTCCAACCCTGCTGTTAGCAAAAAGCTTTCCAAAACCCCTTTAAAGGTACACTTACTTGAAAGGCTTCAATTTGCATTAGAAATATCAAGATTGGGTTAGATTGGATTAGAAAGCACCCTTTGTCAGCAACTCATTATTTCCTTTTTGTTCAACAAAGGGAGCCATTTCAGGCACCACTGATCCATTGTGACTTTTCAGGGGGAAAGATTAAGTAGCCATGGTAGTGACATGCTCAGGTATGAAAATTGCTATAACTGTGGACACCATTTTCTAGTGTGGGAATTGATGTAGCTAATTTGTTCCCAGATACTTTCCTTCTCCTGATCACTTAATAGAAATATGATTTTTAATGGTTATAGCCATGGTGGATATTTCCTTTCCAAGTTGGGTGGCTCTGAGATGTGGTCGACGCACTGAAAAATCATAGGCAAAAGTTTTTCAAAAATTAAAAAGAATGTATTTGCCTCTAAGGAAGAATCAATGTATGATTAACATTTTTTATTTGGTGCACTTAAATTTGTGTTTTTGCACACATGTAATCCTATAGCAGGAGGAGAATATGGCACAGAAACAGTATTTAGCTCTGCAAGTGCCCCAGATGGCTTCCATATTTTGTTTTCTCTCTTTATGGAAACAGAAGATTCAGAGGATAAGAACAAGTTATTATCTCTTTTGATAGTGTGTGAACCCTTCAGGGGTGCTCACTGTGTTTTATGTTTTAGAAGCCACCAAAAAACAATCAGGACAGTAATATGAAGGGAAGTTACCAACCATATATATATGGGATCCAATTGTGCCCTGGCAGTTTCTTCATATTGTTTTTATTAGCAAAGAAGCAAATATGCAACAGCTGGCAACAAGGATAGCATCCTAATCTAGGAATACGGTGAAACAGAGTGGTTCCACAAGCCTAATGCAAGTAAAACGAAAGGAAACTGCAGTCATTAAGGCTATGAATAAGCTGGTCATTTGAGGGTGTGGGGGAGGGAAGAGCAGAGGGGCTACAAATGTCTTGTTATTTAGAGAAAAAGTGCTTGATTGTTGGCTCAATAGAGGACAACCAAGAAATTGGAACAATATATAATCACCAAGGGCACGTCTACACACCAGGACAAAACTTGAATTTAGCTACTCAACTTCAACTACATCAATTGCGTAGCTGAAGTTGAAATAGCCTAATTTGGCTTTTGGTGTCTTCTATACAACAGGAAGTCGAAAGAAGAACATTCTTCCTTCGAGTTCTCCTACACCTCATGACATGAGGGTTATAGGAGTCAGAATAAGAAGTCCTCCAGCTCAGCATTATTTCAAAATAATGTCTTGCTGTATAGACACATTCTTTGTTATTTCGGAATAACATCTACTGTGTAGACATAGCCTAACAGTATAACTGATAACAATAAGGTGGTAGTGTTATTGAGTTTAAAGGATCTAAAATTTGCAACTTGCTGAAAACCTAATGGATCCTGTTAAATTAGCAGACAAAACTTTTGCTGAGTTTGTGGACATTCTTTAAAATGACTTATTGCTGAAGCACTTTCACTTTTATAAATGGAATCACTCAGGGTATGTCTACACTTGCACCCAAGATCGAATTAGGGATGCAAATGTAGACATTTGAAATACAGGCAGTCCCCAGGTTACGTACAAGATAGGGAATGTAGGTTTGTTCTTAAGTTGAATCTGTATGTAAGTCGGAACTGGCGTCAGCCGCTGCTGAAACTGATCAGTTTCAACCGTGGCTGAATCTGGATGCCAGTTCTGACTTACATACAGATTCAACTTAAGAAACCCAGGCGTCCCCAAGTCAGCTGCTGCTGAAACTGATCAGCGGCTGATTCCAGGAAGCCTGGGGCAGAGCAACTCCGCCTGGGGCTTCCTGTAGTCAGCCGCTGGTCAGTTTCAGCAGCGGCTGACTTGGGGACACCTGGGGCAGAGCAGCTGGGGTGCTGCTGGGTTGCTCCAGTAGAGCTGAGGAGCCGCGCTACTGGAGCAACCCAGCAGCACCCCAGCTGCTCTGCCCCAGGCGTCCTGATTCAGCCGCTGCTGAAACTGACCAGCAGCGGCTGAATCAGGATGCCTGGGGCAGAGCAGCTGGGGTGCTGCTGGGTTGGTCCGGAGCAGCGCTGCGGGACCAACCCAGCAGCCCCCAGCTGCTCTACCCCAGGGGTAGACAAGAAAAGCCTGGTCTGCTGGGGGGGGCACTAGCTGCAACCCCCCCCCCCCCCCAGCAGACCAGGGGGACAGGAGCAAAGCCTTGGAGCACGCCCGCAGGCAGCGGCTTTGCTCGGGTGTCCCTGGTCTGCTGGGGGGGTCCAGTGGCTTTGCTGAACCCCCCCAGCAGACTAGGGGGACAGGAGCAAAGCCGCCCAGGTGGGGGGAGTCCTGCCGCCTGGGCGGCTTTGCTCCGGGGCAAACGAGCAAAGCCACCCAGGCAGCAGGACTCCCCCCGCCTGGGCGGCTTTGCTCAGGTGTCCCTGGTCTGCTGGGGGGGGCCAGCAGCTTTTCTGGATGCCCCCAGCAGACCAGGGAGACCAGGAGAAGCTTTTCTTGCCCCGGAGGACACGGGTGGCGATCTGCCGCCCGTGAGCTCTGGGGCGAGAAAAGCCCTGCTCGTAAGTGCGGATCCGAAATAAGTCGGATCCGCGTAAGTCGGGGACTGCCTGTAGTCAATGAAGCCAGGATTTAAATATCCAGCACTTCATTAGCATAATCTCAGCCCGCGCACTATTCCAAATGTCAGCTGATTCGAAAGTGAAAGTGTGCTCCAGGACACATTAGTTAGAATCAAACCCCTTGGTTCGAACTAATGTTACTCCTCAAAAAATGAGGAGTAATGTTAGTTCGAACCAAGGGATTTGATTAGAACTAACGCGGCCAGGAGCGCACTTTCACTTTCGAATCAGCTGGCATTCGGAATAGCGTATGGCCGAGATTATGCTAATGAAGAGTGGGATATTTAAATCCCAGCTTCATTGACTATTTCGAATGCCTGCATTTGCATCCCTAGTTCGACCTAGGGTGCAAGTGTAGACGTACCCAAAGAAACTGAAACAATTTCTGAATGTGTGGCTGAATTAAGAAATTAACACAGATTGGAAGAGAGTTGAAATGATACATTAAGGGATCAATGACCATGTGGTATGCAAAATGTAACCACCTAAAAAGGGGTATTGACCGAGTCAGATTTAATGCTAAAACAGGTACTAGAAATTGCTGTTTCAATGGAGACAGCGACTACAGATGTTTGGAAACTTTAACAGCATCATTTGGCCTGTTGCAACTAATTAACTGGGGTGGTTCAAGCAGAAAACACCACATAAACAACACTCAAAGAATGGGAAACAACCTCATAATCCAAATGACTGTTGGTTTAAAGGCAAATCAACCTCTTCCTCTTATGCTACTTCCCAGCCTGTGAGACAAGTAAGGCCTGTTTCTACAACTCTTACTCATTCTGAATTACACATACTTCCATAACTAGTCCCATTGAAATCAAAAGAACACTTCAAGAGAGCAAGTACTCTTCTTTCAGTAAGGATTTCACAACTGGGCCCTGTGACAGGGCTTCTGCCCCGCACTGGCCCTTTAAGACCAGGACTCAGGCCCTGAGCAGGGGCGGGGAACAGAGAGGCCAGCTGAAGCTGTTAGGGCTAGTGAGAGCCCAGCTGGCAGCTATCTAGAGAAGCACAGTTTGCTTGAAGAGGTCAACTGAAGCCGTTAGCTGCCACCTGGGCTCTCACTTGCCCTATCTAGTGAAGCACAGTTCGCTTGAAGAGGCCAGTTGAAGCCATTAGGGTGAGTGAGGGCCCAGCCGGCAGCTATATAGAGAAGCACAGTTTGTTTAAGGGGGGAGAGCCAGTGAAGGGCTGACTGCAGAGGAAGCAGGAGCTCCCAGGATGGAGACCAGCTGGGGATAGCCATCTAGGGCTGGGAGAGGGCCAGCCAAGACTCCCCCTGGCTAGGGGCCGGAGGCAAGGCCCAGGGTTCGGAGGTGGATCACAAGGCAGCCTCTGTAAGCGGGGCAGTAGAGATAACCCCAATGCCAATGATGAGCAACCTGTACAGACTGTAACTTGCCCTGAGAGGGGCTAGATGAGGACAGTCAGGGGGCACTGAGGCATGGTGGGGGCATGCACCCCGACAGGCCCATAATGATGGACAACAGGTCTTTCATCTCCTGAAACAGATTTAAAATGTAATGCTTTTTAATAACATGTTTCTTGATCATTTAAACTACTTTTTATATTCACCTTTGCTTTAAATAGTCTATAGACTCAAGCATGGTAAGCGCAGTTTTTCTTTTTCAAAGAAAAAAAATTATTTGTTGGATTGGTTTCCTTCCTCACCCCCAAAACCTTCCTAATTACATTTCTTTGGAAGCCGATATATCTTTGTAAAATGTTTCAGCATTGACAAAATTGTATATTTTGCCTGAATCTCATTTTGGCCAAAATGTTGTGATTAGCTCTCTTTTTCAGAGGGTGGGCTCCAGTAGACCCGAAAAGCTACACAGAAGACCAGGGAGTACATATAATAGCCAGCAGCCTGAAATCTGTTTATACTATCAATTTATATTATCTAGTTCAGATGATGATTAATCAAGAGGTGCTTTGGGAAGTGAAGCCTGGCCCTTTCTAAACCCTCTTTCTAAAACCCCCTTCTTCCTCCTGGAATGAGGAATACAGGGGCTTCCGAAAGAGCATGTTTGCTCTTCCACAAAAAATAAACAGAAGAGCAAACGTGTTCCCTGGACACAGCGGAGTTTTTTTCAGATAACTCTGGTATCCCAAAACCCCCTCACAGTCTAGCCGTACCCTAACTGGCCATTTAGATACTGCCTGCCATATGGTTGCACCTGGCTGGGTAATTTGTGCCTGGCTATCAACAACTACAGCCAGAATCCCCAGTCCATAGTACTTCTTGTGTTGCTAAATTAGAGTGCAACAATTTAAAAGTATAGTTCAAACTGCAACGTTCTCTTTAAAAAAAATTATTGTACCTAAAAAAATGAAGACAGGAAGGAAACAGTGGAATGTTTCTCTTGTTTTCAAGAGATCTTAACCTGTAGCAATAAATACCATCCTGCTAATCAAAGAGAGAACAGATTTTTTTAACCCACAGATAGCACTATAAATAGATACCAAGTCTAATATGTATCTGCCGCTACTGTTCCTCTAGACAAATTTTAAAAACAAAAGTATCTTCCTTTTTGATTGGCAGAAGCTTCGGAAACTTTAGATCTCTCTCTCTCTCTCTCTCTCTATGTATTTAAAATCATACAAAGCACTCAAGATTTTACTGCATTAGATGGAAATCAGACAAAAGTATTATCTGCTAGCCATGTGCTTATTTCTGTCATGCATTTCACTGTAGTGTTGAAGCAGCTTCTAGGACAAAACAATCACAGGTGTGTAGTTGATAGTATTGTGCATCCTAAATCAAATGTTCTATGTGGATAAAATACTCCAGTTTTCTAAAAGCTCTCAATCCAACACTTTCAGAAGCATCAAAAACATAGTGGCAAATTAGCCTTGTTCTGTTGATAACAATATTTTTTTTAGCTCATATTAAAAAAGATGAAGACAGGTAATTTTGTCAGTTTGGTGTTGTTAGCTGACTACACAAATGTTTACGCAGTATGGAAGTCCAAGAATAGTTTTCCTGTGTCTTCAGTTTCAAATGCTAAATGCTAAGGTAAGGGCCTGATTCCCCTACATACACAGAAGAATACTATTGACTTGGAATCATTGGCACCACCTGAACAAATGACTTCCTTCATACTGGGAAGGAAGGACAAGTATGAAGCTCTGTTCTTTTCCCTCTACTGCCTCATTAATGGCAGCCCAACAAAGTAATGTATCATTCTGCTTGTAATAACGGCAGCTGCTATGTTCATAGCAAATCTTTTAGCCACAGAATTTATTGGACTTTGGGGTTGTGCAAAGTCTCCACAAAAAAGGTGTACCTTTTACTCCTTCATTCTTTATTCACCATTGTTCTTTGGATTGTTCTGCCAAATAATTTATTCTCTTCAGACTTTGCAAGATGTTTGGTCCAATTATTTGTTCTTCACTTGGTCAAGGGTTTGTTCCTTTGTCATATAGTATTATTTACATTTCCTGATGGCTTCTCCATCTTGGATGATATACATGCATTGAATCAGAAACTCCAACAGCTCAAAGTCTGGAAAGCTCATATTCTTTAGTGTGGATACAGAGGAAGGCCTGTGATACACAGATTCATGTGGGTTACAAGTGGATAGCCTACAAGCTTTATAGCCAGGGAAATACTTAAACCATTCAGGTTTTGCTTTTCTCAAGATGAGGGTGGCCTGAGGAATGCAGCAATTTAGGTAAAGATAGAGGGAGCTGCCAGGAGATACTCAGGCATAGGGAACCTAATGGCAGGGTATTAATAAGGAATTGTAGGACAAATTCCCTTTATCTTTTGCACAACACAAAAGCATTATATTTGTCTGACTAAATGCAAACCTTGAAACAGTCTGACTCCTTCCAGAGTGAGCAAGAAAGATAGAAATGTATTTGCTACCTAGGAGACTTTCTGTTCAGTTTTCTGGTTTCATATTGACATCAGAAAATGTTGTGCTTGATCATGCATTTGCTATGAAGGTTACTGCTCCTTGTCTGCCTCATCTAATTGCAAAGTATTAGGCCTCTGGCAGAGAGCATTTAGGAACCACATCCCCTGTAAAACAATATATGCTGTTTTGCAGGTCTGTCAAAAGCCTGGATTTAAACCCAGTGGTCTTTATTATTTGTCAGCCTGTAATTCATGAATCATTCCTTACAGTCACATTGTTAGTGCATGATTTTGTTAGACAAAAGAATTGGAACATATACTTTGCAATCTCATTACACTTAGGCTGTGTCTACACTGGCATGAATTTCCGGAAATGCTTAAAACAGAATAGTTTTCGTTATAAGTATTTCTGGAAAAGGAGCGTCTACATTGGCAGGCTGCTTTTCCGGAAAAGCCCTTTTTCCGGAAAAGCATCCGTGGCCAATGTAGATGCACTTTTCCGGAAAAGAGCCCCGAGCGTCATTTTCACGATCGGGGCTTTTTTCCGGAAAAGACTACTGGGCTGTCTACACTGGCCCTTTTCTGGAACAGTGTTCCGGAATAAGGACTTATGCCCGAGCGGGAGCAGAATAGTTTTTCCGGAATAGCGGCTGATTTTGTACAGTAGAGCATCGTTGCTTTTCCGGAAATTCAAGGGCCAGTGCAGACAGCTCGCAGCTTATTCCGGAAAAGCGGCTGATTTTCCGGAATAAGTGGCCCAGTGTAGACACAGACTTACTGTATTTGTGTCAGGAATCTACCACTTTATTCATTCTTCTGTAACAACTCAGAAAGATTAGTAAATACATTTATTTGTGCAGTCCTACTGGCAAAAGGTACAGTCATGTAGACATGGCAGTCTAATCTGATTAACTATGTTAATGTGTCCCATCTTTGGTTTGGGTGAAGGCATTTTCATAACTTAATTGTCATCTCCTCCTACGATTAATATTAAATATTTAATATATCGCATATTTTTCTATCAGACACATTCATTTAGAATTCGCGAGATTTGCGGTACACAAACATTTTTCTGTGCTTTTCCACGTGTTCATGAGAAGCAAAGAGCATGACTTGTGGATTGCCCAGATCTACTTTTTCTATTCCAGAGACATCTGACAGATGTAATATTTGGAGGGACAAATTGATCCCTGAATAAATCACTTGAGGTCAGTGGAGTTACACCCGTGACAATTTGGCCTCAAGATCTTTATTAAATAAATTTTGCAAAACATAGTACAGTCATGTGTATTGCATCTTCTACGATCTCTGGGCCTGATTCTGATCTCTATAATAGTGATGTAAATCTAACTTCACTGTGGCCAGGTTCCTAATTTGTCTCTCAGGAACATGCAACATATTGCTTCCTCTGAACTTTATAAATATTATACTAATAGAGCAAGACAACACCCATTCCTGGAATTTTTTTAAAAAATGACAGCAATAGCATACATTGGGGGGTTGCTATTCACACAGCAGAGCAAAGCAAAGATTTAAAACTTTGTACAAACTTCAGGACTGATTAGACAGTTCATTGACTTTTGAACTTCAAAGGAAAGAAATTGGCTCTTGGATCTTTGAAGGTAAAGGACTGGGCTTTGATGCTGTTTAAATATGACGAAAGCTTTGGAGGATGTATCTTATTTACAGGTTGCTGACATTGCTGGGCATAGTTTGCATGCTTACATGGATTCACACAAAGCTTTTCTATAAACCCTTGCTGAAGCACCTGTTAGGCTATGTTTAGACTTCAGAGCTCTGCTGCATCCAAGAAACACGTCCGCTTTTCTGAAAAAAAGTTGGAAAAGTGGACACATTTTGTCGGCATCCCTATAAACCTTGTTTTATGAGGAAGAAGGGATGTTCTGAAAGAAGTTTTTTTTTTCCAAAATTTGGCCCCATGTAGATACGCCAAATTTCAGAAAAGCCTCTTTTGGAAGTAAATCGGAAAAAGATACGCAAACTGTGTACTGCAAATGACATTTCTTTTTCCGATTTATCTTTGTAATGTAGACAGAATCTTAGTGAGGTAGCAATAGTTCTGCTTTATCGCTCATGTAGGCTTTGGTACCCTGCATTCTGGCTGCAGCTGTAATTCTGTCTTTAAAGTGTATTTATTTGTTAGTGAAGCACATGCCTTAAATTAATCAACACAATCTATCTCTGAGCACATGTATCCACTATTTAAAATCTTATTAATATCAAACCGAGGGATAGCCTGCATAAATATTTTTACATGGCCCCTCCCCCATTTGCCCATACCAAACCTAAAGGAACACATAAGCTAGATCATGAAAACAATGAGGGTTACAAGAAAAATAATTCAAGATGGAGGTTTTTATGCCCATATGAACTGTTTGAAATTTCATTTATTAATTCGAAAGTGAATAAAAGCTAACGAATTTACAAAGGAAGAAAACTAAGGAGGAATTCAGGGGCAGAGGTTAGCTCTAGAAGAGGAGTGGCTAAGAGGAAGAAATGAGATCTGAGCAGGGATTCAAAGGTAAAGAGTGAGGTTGCATCATATGTATGATGGGAGGCATAACAACCACTGGTCCAAATGCTATTAATTTTATCCATGAAATGAACAGAAATGTCCTCCTAGTGAGATATAATTGCCTCTCTTGTGGGGGAAGACAATATCCAGCCATATGTAGGACTTTGTTTGCTTTAAATCTGCTACCTATTAATAACTTACTTGATGATTAGATATTAAGAATTACAAAGGAAAGTATTTCTCCACAGAGCACACAGTCAACCTGTGGAAGACCTTGCCAGAGGTTGTTGTAAGGATCAGGACTTTAACACAGTTAAAATAACTAGATAAATTCATGAAGGATAGGTCCTTCAATGTTTATTAGCCAGATTTGGTAGGAATGGTGTCCCTAGCCTGTTTGTCATTGCGGAGATGGATGACAGGAAAGGGATCACTTGGTTACTTGTTCTCTTCATTCTCTCTGGGGCAACTGGCATTTGCCACTGTCCGAAGACAAGATACTGAGCTAGATGGACCTTTGGTCTGACCAAGGCTATGTCTAGACTACAATGATCTAACAGAAAAAGGTATGCAAAATGCGCTCGACAATTTGCTTATCTTTTTCCAATAGTTTTCTTGGAAGAGGCTTTTCCAAAATCTGGCTTGTCTACACTGGGCCAAATTTGAGAAAATCCTCCTCTTCTGGAAGAGCCCTTCTTCGTCAGGGAAGGAGGAAGACAGGGTTTCTGAAAGAGCGCATCTGCTCTTCCACAAAAAAAAAAGAGGAAGAGCGGACGTGTTCCTTGGATGTGGCGGAGTTTTTCCGTAGCCCTACTCTGGCCATTTTTATGGTCTTATGTTTATAACAATAAAAGCTCTTAGTATTTGCCACACCTCTCACTGATATCAATGGCAGGACTCTCATTGAGACAGTTTAGGTTGGCTCTGGCTCATTGGAAGATATTCAGGACAGGGAGTATATCTTCCTGTGTGTGGACAGCACCTCACACCAGAATCCAAATAATTTAGAAAGGGCGTTCATAGTTATTACATTTGTAATGTAAACTCATTTGGTGTGCTCTTGATACAGCAATATTTCCATTGCTTTCTTTTTGATAACTAACTTTCTCTATATTGTAACTGTTTATAAATTGTGTTTCCTTCTTCTGTAAGCAGATTAATATGTTGTTCGTAATATAAATCATCAAGCTAATATAGACGTATTCATTTTTTCTTGGATGCTACCCATAGTTCTACTCTCTCTGCAGTGAATTATATGAATATACTATTACACATGGAAGGTGAGTTAAGAGGGGCAGCCGTTTGTGCTAGAACTATCTCACATTAGCCTTTTAGTCATCGAAAGTGCAGTGACAGTAGGCAGGGTGTAGTTCAGCATCTACTGATACTTCTTTAAGCATTGGGAGGTAAGTAATGGCACAAGCTAATATGTTATTCTGAAGTGATTTTGAGGAAAACAATCTTAGAAGCAACATAGAATAGTGTCATTCATGTTAAAATTCGACACTCTCCAAAAAGGAATGAACAAACACTCGAACTATCTTACCCATTACCAAGATAGCTTCCCCAATGATCACCTCTAATACCATTAACTCACAAACATCCCACTCTCCCCACCTCTAATATCATCAATTCACAGACACTTACCTTCCTTCCTTCCCCCCCCCCCCTGCATCTCCCTCCTGTTCTGAAATGTGATTTGTCCTTTTCATATGTGTTCATTTTTTTTAATTGTATCCTTTGGTATATATGGTTGTGACTATTTTCTTCCACTATTTGATCTGAGGAAGTGGGTCTGGCCCACGAAAGCTCATCATCTAATAAACCATCTTGTTACTCTTTAAAGTGCTACATTGTCCTGCATTTTGCTTTAGAAGCAACAGAGATTTGTACTTTTGTATCACAAATAAATTCTAGGCCTTTCTTTCATCAGAGAGCTGACCAATGTACTGTCCAGTAGGATTTTGTTTTCTTTGCTTTCCCCTCTCTAGATGCCATGAAGCAGAAGAAATTACAATGTATTTTCCAATTACTGTGCCAAAGAATATGCCTGCCTTGTGTTGGGGGAAGAGCAGAGGAAGGAAATTGAGCAACATGCATACTTATGTGGAAGAGAAATTTGGCTCTTATGATGAATCCCCTGCTTCTTCCCCGTTACATATATTTTTCCTGTTTGATTTATAGTTGCTATTCAGTCTCTGCATAACTGGGTTTAAGGGTTACACAAGTGGCAACTGTCAGATAAGTACTAGGACAGTGGCTTAGATGAAGGTTAATCATATAAAGGAAATAAGCCCCATCAATCAGTATGTTTTAACCTTTACCATGCTATACCTCATGAATTTTAAAGATGGGCCTGGTTTTGGGGGGTTTTGGATTTGATGCTTGGGTTTTGTTTTTACTAAGGAGAAGTTAAATAGCGCAGAATCCAATTAGATCAATAAGGCCTAGATGTCTGTACACTTAATGACAATAACTAATTAGTTGGATAAACAAGCATTTAAGATTTCACTAGATGAAAAGAGGAATTCTCATTTGGCCTTTTCAAACTATTTCTGTAGTGTTACAAATTCTCTTTGCCTATGGAGAGGACAACATGAAAGAACATAGTTGAATGACCACAAGCTCTCTTGAAGATTAGAGGCTTAATTGCTTATAGTTTATCAAAGTGGAAAAGAAAATAGATGAGATAATTGAATTTACTATGTGTCATTTGTTTTAATCAATAAAAGCCCCATTCTACCACCCTTGCACACTTTGGCCCAGATTAAAATATGTATTAAAGTTCTTTCTATATATAATTTTCTTTAAAGTATATTCTGCCATTCCACTATAATTATCCTATAAACACACTATATTAAAAATGGTTTAAAAAGTATACTGATTGAAAGCTATATATATTCAAAGAACACTTTTCAAACAAATTAAGTTATCTGTTTTCAGTGTTTACAAATCAGAAGACAATGGATCCCAACTTCACCATGTCTGTGCAACTGTATTTAAATCAACATTTTATAGGGGAAATGTGTCAAAAAGCACCGACAGTTATAAAATTGAGGAACCCTTACTCTAAAACAAAGAGTGACCTTACCAGTTCAAATCATATTTGAAAAAAAAAATGCCACTGAGACTATCATATCAATTATTAATCTGAAGTGAATTCAAATTACTGAACTACAAATTTCTATGAAAGAGGGTTTGGAGGAAAACTACTGGCAGACTCTGATAGCATCACTGGCTATCAGGTGCTGTTATAATTAGATAGGTCTTTGCTTGCTGTATACTGATCATTTGTGCAAGCAGAATAAAAGGCCAAGTTTCTTAATTTGACATGGAACATTATTTCAATGTGTGGTCACCTTAAGAAGAAGAAAGAGGTATATGGTGATGAGTAAACTGCCTTGGGTCTTGATTTTGGACTTCCTTAGTCAACAGAAACTGGCAGTTTTTAGAAAGATCTAAGGCTTTGCTGCTCTTTTCAGTTTTATTTCATGAAGTGATCCTAGCAGATAGATCGTTTAAGAACCAGGGAATACCAGAGAATAGTGTATTATCTTTCAGTTACAGTGGAGTTGGTCACAAGCAATTTTTTTGATGAAAACCAGAGAAAATTAAGGAGAACACTATGAAAAAGAAAACATTAAGGAAGGTTGCAAGGTAAAATAGAATGATGTAATGATATGCAGCTGCTGTTCAGGAGAGAGACAAGCTTTCACTTTTTAGTATCCTCAAAACCTTGTCTCCCTCACCAACAGAAGTGGATCCAATAAAAGATATTACTTCACCCATATTGTCTCTCTAATATCCAGAGACCAACAGTGTAGAGAACACTTTATATAACCATATACAACACATTCAGAAAAGAATTGGAGGTGCAGTTTTTTACCAGTGGTGATGGCAAGAAACTGGTTGTTAGAATTCCTGTTTCTATCCCAAATTCTAACCTACACCTCAGTTTACTTATCAGTAAAATAGGTATAAAATATTTTCCCACATCACCAGGATAGTGTAGGAATTTATATTGACAGTGTTTTTTTCCAGTGGTTTTTTATCTCTAATGAAACATATCATTTAAGTGGGATGTATTTTTTAAAAAACACTCTTAAAAGGTATGATATATTACAGTCCAAATTCTACTGCCAGTTTCACACTCAAAACTTCTGCTGGATGATTATGATATTAATCATTCTAAGTAAGGCTGGCAAATCCAAACCCTAAATGAATCTGAAGAAGAAAAGTACAACATAATTCATTTCAGAAGGCAAAAACTACCAGTGTGCTCTAGCAGAGGCAATGAATTCTCACTAGACATACTCTCGTAATTGGCTATCAACATATCCCATATAAAAATGAGAAAAAGAGCACCTTATAAATAATCCATGATGGATTTAAAGCATAATTATGGAGGTAGAGTGTGGAACAAAACTTAAATGTGGTGGTCGGACAATAGTCTGCTGTTACATGACGTTAGCATGGAATACTGGAATGCTTTCACTGTATCGCCCATGAATTACAATAATTATCAGTATATCACTACAGTTACAATGTTATTTTTTCAGTAAAAATTATTTAAACTAAAGCATAAGAAATATAACACTCCACAGATGATTTCATGTCATATCTTTATGAGTTCTAAGCAAAACTGTATTTTCATGTTGGTTTTGCTCCAAAGTTTACTGACATCGTGTCAATCTTTCCATTGTCTTCAGTAGGTTTTGAATCAGGTTATTTTTGAAAAGTCCATTCAGAGCAGAATGCTAAAATTCCTGAAATGGCAAAGTCTCTGCCTGGCTCAGCTGGGAAAAAAAGGGTCATTATCATTTTCAGTTGCCTCTTTGGCTCCTTCAGTACAACCAGTGCTGTCTAATGGAGGTTATAAAAAGCTGAGTGCTACCACAAGTACACAGGTTGACATGCTAATGTTGACCCTGCAGAGAAATCCTGGAAGCATTTGATTACTCTGTGTCACCAAGTTCTGAGTAGTATCGTAGAAATAAACACAAATCTGTTCCAAACTATTGTTGATAGCAATGAAATATTGATTTTAGAAGGTTAAAAATACCTATAAATATTTTTCTACAAATGTCAATTAGGCAGTAATGTAGTGTAATATGCTAGAGTACTACAGTAATGGCTCAATGCACTGGCTTTTGTTTCCACTGGTCTAGATTTTGCCATGGGCTTGCATTAAGTAGTAACTTCAGGAATTGTCTACACTGCCAGTTTTTGGGGCAAAAAATATGCTAATGAGGGACTAATTAGCATGAGTCGCAACATCATTAGCATGTTTTCTTCTGATTCTTTTAGCGCAAGAGGTTTTTGCGCAAAAAGAAGCAATGTAGCTGCTTCCGTTTTGTGCAAAAAATGGAGAGCCATAAGGATCTTGCACAAAGGGGGGTTTTGAGCAATATGGAAGCAGCTACACTGCTTTCTTTTTGAGCAAAAAACCTTTGCGCAAAAAGAATAGGCAGAAAATATGCTAATGATGTCACGACTCATGCTAATGTGTTCCTCATTAGCAAATTTTCTACCGCAAAATCTGGCAGTGTAGATAAAGCCTCAGGGTATGTCTACACAGTAAAGTTATTTCGAAATAACAGCTGTTATTTCGAAATAACTTTACTAGAGTCTACACAAGCAAACCACTATTTTGAAATTAAATCAAAATAGCAGAGGGCTTATTTTGAACTTGGTAAACCTCATTCCATGAGGAATAGTGTCTATTTCAAAACTGCTATTTTGAAATAAGCGCTATGTAGACGCGGTATAGAGGGGAGGGTATCGAGGGTGTAGACCCTCCACACACACCCCACCCCACCCTCAATACTCTTCCCCCTCCCCCGGGGATGCCAAAGGCCCCGCACCTGCAGTGCTGGGAGAGAGGTGTGCTGGTGAGACCCTGAGCCTTGAGCTTCTCCTCCCCCTTCTTCCGCTTGCCTCCCCCTTCCAGCTCCCTCCTCCCCTCTCTCACCCTCTTGCCTCCCCTCTCCTGCTTTCTTTCCCCAATCTCACCTGAATTTCATTCCCCTGCCCCACCCCAGTTTTGTTCAATAAATAGAGTTTGTTTTTGGCAACACATGTGTTTTTATTTTACATCAGGAAGGGATGTTTTTATTTTACATCAGGAATAAGGCACAAGGCCCCAGTGGGGCACGCCAGGGAGACTTCAGTCCTCCTCCGGGTGGAAGCTCTCCCACAGGGCCTCCCGGATACGGACAGCCCCTCAATAGGCCTCCCAGCTGGCAACCATGCGGGGCTGCGTGTACAGGCTGGCCAAGTGCTCGGCCTCTGCCATCCAGGCTGGCAGGAAAGCCTCCTCATTTTGCTTACACAAATTGTGCAGCACACAGCATGCTGCCATCACGTGCAGAATATTCTGCTCGGAGAGGTCCAGGCAGGTGAGGAGGCATCTAAAACAGGCCTTCAGCAGGCTGAAGGCACCCTTGACTACAATGTGGGCCCCACTGAGCCTGGCATTAAATGCCTGTCGGGAGGAGTTGAGGTGTCCTGTGTATGGCTTCATGAGCAAGGGTTCTAGGGGATAGGCTGCATCCCCCACTAGGCACACAGGCATATCCAGGTCCCTGACCCCGATGTGGCGGTCAGGGAAGAAAGTGCTGGTATGCAGCCTCTGGCACATGGAGGAGTTGTGGTAGACCCACACGTCGTGTGCTCTGCCAGACCAGCCCACACTGATGTCCATGAAGTGGCCCCGGTGGTCAGACACAGCCTGCAGGATGACCGAGAAGTATCCCTTCCAGTTGATGTAGAGGGAGGCCTGGTGGTCCATGGCATGGATGGGGATGTGCATCCTGTCGATTGCCCCCCCATGGTTGGGGAAGCCCAGGGCACCAAACCCCTCGATGACCGTGTCCACATTGGCAAGGCGGATGACTCTGCAGAGCCTGTATGATGGGGTAGCTCAGCTTCCTACTGTGTCCCAAACATACTGGGTCTGGCAATGGCAGTGTTCTGCACAAAGAGAGAACTTCTATCCCTGCCCACTGGAGATGGGGAGGAGGGTTGCAGGAGGTGTATATGAGCAGCAGACATTGTTTGCCAAAGAGAGTGTGAATAGGTTCCCCTCATCTTATTCCTCCATGCATGCTATCAAGCTCCTCCCCATCACCACGCTTGATCAGGAGTGGATGCTGACAAAGGGTATGTCTAGGGGTACGTCTAGACTACATGCCTCTGTCGCCAGAGACATGTAGATTAGGCATAGGAAAATGAAGCGGCAATTTAAATAATTGCCGCTTCATTTAAATGTACATGGCTGCCGCGCTGAGCCAACAAACAGCTGATCAGCTGTTTGTCGGCTCAGCGTGGTAGTCTGGACGTGCAGGTGTCGACATCAAAGGCATTTGTCGACCACCCAGGTAAACCTCATCCCAGGAGGCATACCTGGGTAGTCGACAAATGTCTTTGATGTTGAAACCCGTGCGTCCAGACTACCGCGCTGAGCCGACAAACAGCTGATCAGCTGTTTGTCGGCTCAGCACGGCAGCCATGTAAATTTAAATGAAGCGGCGATTATTTAAATCGCTGCTTCATTTTCCCATGCCTGGTAGCCTAATCTACATGCCTCTGTCGCCAGAGGCATGTAGTCTAGACGTACCCTAGATTACATGCCTCTGCCAACAGAGGCATATAAACTAGGCTACCTGACATAGTCATAGAAGCCGGGATTTAAATATCCCCAGCTTCATTAAAATAAACATGGCTGCCGTGCTGTATTGGCTCAGCTGATCGTCGGCACAGTGCACGAGTTAAGACGCAGATCAGTCGACAGGGGAACCCTTTGTCAACCACTCCTGTAAATCTCATTTCATGAGGCATAAGGGAGCAGTCGACAAAGGCTTCCCCTGTTGACGATCAGCTGCGCCGGCACGGCGCAACGGACGTATTCATTTTAATGAAGCCAGGGATATTTAAATCCCAGCTTCTTTGACTATGTCTGGTAGCCTAGTTTACATGCCTCTGTCGCCAGAGGCATCTAGTCTAGACATACCCTAAGTGTGGACATGACCCTGTGCTGTGTGCGGCATTGCTGTATGGTTCCATGACCCCAGACTATTTAGAGGTGGCTTGTCATGGGAAAGTGTCCTACCCTAAAGGATGGAGTAAGGCAGGCCTCTCCAGGAACCTTATGAGATGGATCGAGGGCTTCCTATGTGAGAGCACCATGGAGCTGAGTGCTCCAGACTGGCACTCCATCTTTAGACAAATGAACAAGTTGTTGTACGACCCCCATGGCCGAGTAGGCTGTGTGAGGAGCACACTGCCCCTCACAGCATGAACCCACTTGTAGAGAGGGAAAGTTAGGGTATGTCTACACTACAAAGTTAATTCGAACTAACAGACGTTAGTTCGAATTAACTTTGATAGGCGCTACACATACAAACCGCTAGTTCGAACTTAATTCGAACTAGCGGAGCGCTTAATTCGAACTAGGTAAATCTCATTCTACGAGGACTAATGCCTAGTTCGAATTAAGCAGTTCGAATTAAGGGCTGTGTAGCCACTTAATTCGAACTAGTGGGAGGCTAACCCTCCCCAGCTTTCCCTGGTGGCCACTCTGGGCACCACCAGGGAAACTCGTCTGCCCCCCTCCCGGCCCCGGAGCCCTTAAAGGGGCACGGTCTGGCTACGGTGCCCATGCCAGATGCAAGCCTGCCAGCACCCAGCCAGCAGACCCTGCACCTGGCATGGCACGAACCAGCTAACCGCTGCCACCCAGCCCTCCGCCTTTTCCGGGAGCAGGCTGGCAGCTCCCAGGAGCCTGCCCAGGTCCGCAAGAGGTGGGCACCCACCTGGTCTAGTGTGGAGATCGTGGACCTCATCCACGACGTCCACAGTAGGCACAGGAAAGTGGCCATCTAGGGCAGGATAGCTGCCAGCCTGGCCACCCAGGATCAGGTTTGCATGAAAATCAAGGTGGTCCAGTGAGACCCCCGACCCTGAGCCCTGAGCTTAGAATGGCCGTACTGGGTCAGACCAAAGGTCCATCTAGCCAAATAGCCTGTCTGCCAACAGCGGCCAACATTAGGTACTCTGGAGGGGATGGACCGAAACAATGACCAAGCGATTTGTCTCATGCCATCCATCTCCAGCCTTCCACAAACAGAGGGCAGGGACACCATTTCTACCCCCTGGCTAATAGCACTCCATGGACCCAACCTCCATGACTTGATCTCACTTCTCTTTAAATTCTGTTATAGTTCTAGCCTTCACAGCCTCCTGCAGCAAGGAGTTCCATAGGTTGACTATTTGCTTTGGAAGAAGAACTTTCTCTTATTAGTTCGAAGCCTGCTACCCATTCATTTCATTTGGTGTCCTCTAGTCCTTCTATTATGGGAACTAATGAAGAACTTTTCTTTATGCACCCTTTTCACACCACTCATGCTTTTATAGACCTCTATCCTATCCCCCTCCGTCTCCTCTTTTCTAAGCTGAAAAGTCCCAGTCTCTTTAGCCTCTCTTCATATGGGACCTGTACCAAACCTCTGATCATTTTAGTTGCCCTCCCCTCTCCCACCCTCTCTCTTCCCCTCTCCCACCTCCTTTTCCCAGTCTCCCCGAGTTTTGTTCAATAAAGAGAGTTTCTATTTTTGAACACACGTGTCCTTTATTTTGTACATCAAGAAGGGGGGCTAGGGAGGGGTAAGTGGAAGGAGGTGAGGGAGGAATGGGGCACGAGCCCCCGATGGGGAGGACTGGGGTGGCTCTGCGGGCTCCTCGGGGTTGAAGCTCTCCTGCAGCCCCCCAATTGACCCACCTCCCTGGATGGTAGCCTGCGGCAAGTGCAGCTGGGCTGATGGCCGAGTGCTGTGATGTGCCGTGCGTGGGCTCTCAGGGAACTCCAAGCCAGGACTGCTTTGCTGTCCCTCATCGAGTTAGATAAGCAAGCGGGGAACGCCTGAGAACTGTCTGTCCGTGGTGGGGGTTGGGTCCCTTTAAGCACAGCCCTTGGCTAGCTCTGAGACATTCCTGGGTCCTAACCTGATGCCCTGCCGGCACTGCTTCCGGCCATCCTTAACCCTGGTTCAGGGTCCACTCAATGTGGACATGCTAGTTCGAACTAGTTTTAAGGTCTAGATGCACTAATTCGAATTAGCTTAGTTTGAATTAACTAATTCGAATTAAGTTAGTTCGAATTAGTTCTGTAGTGTAGACATACCCTTAGAGAACTCACCAGAAGTGATCTCCCCAGGTTCATTGGAAGCCTGGGAGATATTCTCACAAGGGGGACTGGCTCGAAGGTGAGGAGCAGCTCCTGGCTCCCGGGCATTGTTGCCTAGCTGGCCTCTTCCTCCTGCACATTGTAGTCCTCCTCCTCTGCCACCTTGCTCTCCTGCAGGCTGATGCCAGGTGTGTCTTGGCTGGACTCAATGACCATGGCAGAGGAGATGACCAGCCTCCCTCCCAGGATGGTAGCCAGCTGTTCATATTAGCGGAAGGTGTAAAGTGCCATTCCAGAGTGTCCTCTGTGCTCCCTGGCCTTTTGGTTGGCCTAGCTCAGCTCTGTTATTTTGAGCCTGAACTGCTCCATGTTCCTGCTGTGGCCTTTCTCTGCCAGGCTGGTGGTGTTCCTGCCATAGTTGTTGGTGTTCCTATTCGTGGTATGGAGATCCTGGAGTTTGGACTCCTCCTCTCACACCTCAGTGAGTTCCAGGATGTCCATACCAGTCCAGGCTGGAGCTGTTCTGTGGCCCTGAGCAGTGGAGGCCATGGGAGCAGCAGAAGTTCTGGCAGCCATTTTAGAGTCCAAGGGAGCATTGGGGGAGTTCATGTCTTGCAGTGGAGCTTGCTCGCACAGCTGGCTATGTGACCTTTTCCATTTCCTGGGACTTTTAGGGTATGTCTACACAGCAAAGTTATTTCAGGATACCAGAGGTATCCCAAAATAGCTACCCTGCATCTCTTGAATGTGTCCGCTATTTCAAAATATAGCGGATGCGTTATTTGCCAGCCCTGTAAATCTCATTCTATGAGGCATAAGGGATAGCTCAAAATAGTACTTCATTTCAAAATTCGGTGCTGTGTAGACTGTGCCAAGTGACAAAATAAGCAATTTTGAGTTTTGGGTGCTGTGTAGACACACAGGAGAGATGCCAGATGTGTCCAGAGCGGTCAGAGCTGACAGCTGCAGGAAGCCTCCGGAGGCCAATTATTTTGAGGTCACTTAGCAGCACTGGCACATCCACACTAACGTTATTTTGGATTTATGAATTCGGAATTAGCATTATTCCTGATTAAAATCAGGAATACAGAGTTTGAATTCTGTGGCACATTATTCAGAAATAACAGGCTTGGTATTGTGGACATACCACTTACGAATTCAAACTTGGGATAGGGTGTGTATTTCAGACTAAGATCCTATTGTAGACCAGGCCCTAGTTATGGTAGCAGAATTTGGCCCATTGACACTAGAAACAGTTTTTCATATACCAAAGCACTGTATGTTCTGATATATGACTACATGTCACTTCCTCTAGACTATATAGATGTCAGAACTTTATCAGATCTTCTGTTCCACTTTACAATTGTACAAACCTTGCTCATGTTGGAGAGCATTTACTCAAATAAGTAGACCTCTTAATTTCAGTAGGACAACTCCTCGGAGTAAGTGATCACCGGTGTGCAGATTACACAGTCTGGCCCCTATCTATTAAAAACAAAGAGATGGCATTTCACTGGTAATGCCTAGAACTCCAGAGAGAATAGGTTCAGTTCAAATTTGATGAATATCAACATCAGCCATCATTCTAGGTGGGTCTAAGTGCACAAAACAATAGTTTACTGACATCTTATTTTTGTATCCACAAGCTTATAGCTAAAACTTTGATATACATGAATTTGCATTGTGTGCATGGAGTGCTGGGGAAATGAAATTCACCCCTCTTAGTTCAAAGTATAGCATGTGGCAAATCACTTTACTTCTGCCTCTCCCCAAACATGCATCTTAGCAGACAGGCCACAGATCCTCTGCTTCAACTCAATTTGTACAGTTGATTTTGTCCTAGAGCTACACAAATTCCCTTCTCCTGGTTTGGCAGCAAATGTGCTTTTCCATGACAATGTATAAGGAAATTGTTGCTGTGATACAAGGGGATGGGGAAGCACTCTTGCACTATCCATCAGACAGTAGATTTTCCCTACTTGTGTGCAATCCCACAGGCTTAAATGCTAGCCAAGGACATTAGAACTTCTCTCTTCATCTGAGTGGATTTTGCCTTGGCTGAAAATTTTGAGATGACTGTTCCCTCATGCATTCCAATTTCACTCTGGTATTGCTGAAAAAAGAGCATACAGCGTTTTCTTTTCTGGCTCTGATAAGCTGATATTTTGCTCTCTCATTGAAGTGGATGAAAGAAGATACTGCATTAAACCCATGAGAACTTGAACCTTGCCTTTGGGTTCAAACTAAGACATGAATTAGGAAAAATCAGGTGAGGGAGACACCTTTTAGAAATGTCAAGGCGTGGACACCCAATACAAGTCGGTGCCCTACTTAACTCATTTTACCTCAGCTTATTGCTAACTCATTTTACCTCAGCTTAAAAAGTTTATGAAGTTCTCTTGGTACGAAATTTCAAAATTCTATAATGAGGCTTGACTTCCAGAGTGTTTGTGATGGGTGCGCTTAACAATTGTCGATTGAAAATTGAATGGGGTTAGGTAGTGTGTATATTTCTGACAATGAAAAAGTAGACTTGACAGATTCACTGGCAAATATCTCCAATGTGGAGGGAATCACAACCATCCTAGCACAGAAGATTATTAAAAGAGCTAAAGAGTACTTTGGCTTGACTGAGAATCAAAATGGAAGGGGGGAAGCAACAAGCATTTAGAAATGGCATCAGAATGAAAAATATACTGGACCGATTGTTTTCTTACTTACATCAGTTTTACATCTGATATCTGTGGAATTAGTCCCCATTTACACCGAGGAGAGATGAGAATCAGGCCTTTTACGAGGCTATCCACAGATTATTATATTAGGCTAACAAAAGCAAAAAATCTAGGACCGGGAGGCCAATCACAATGCACCGAGCTCTGTAATCATTACATTCACCTGCTCCTGGGGGCCCTAAGAGTCAATTGCTCTGAGTTAAACCAGCTAGAGTGAAGCAAGTTCTGGCCCTGTTTCCACCTGTGGAGATGGGGGAGTGGGTAACATAAAAACATCTCTGCCCCTTAAAGTCATCTTCATTGCTGCTTTGCACTTCCTCAGAAACATAAGGCAGCCTGAAGAAGGTCCGAAGTTATAGTCCAATAAATTAAATTCAAAGAAGAGCTAGTTAAAAAACTGGAGCAGGAGAGGAATGTGAAAACATTTTCTAATGAAAATAAGTGTAACTTTTTTTTCTTTTTTATGTAAAGAAACTTTCCAAGCAGCAACAATGCAGAGACACTGAGATGGGCCTTCGCTCTCTCCCCTCCACCCCCACTGTTTATAAGCTGCCAGTATGGTTCCTCTGGGAAGTGATATCATGGATATCTGAGATCATTAAAATGACTCAGTGCTATAGGAGGATTTTCCCAAAAGGTCTCCTTCATTTTCTCAAAGGAATTGGGAAGACGGCTCCTTTAAAAGTGCTCAGGGCTATTTAGTATAGTTATATTTATAGTTTGTGTGTATGGCAGTCGCTGCTGAGGAAACCTCAAAATAGTTCTGAGCTTTGTGATAGGTAAGATCACATAATCACATGAATCTGTGGATGCTTCTCAGAATCTGTTTTGTAAATTAGCACATTAGGAATAGAAAATAAGTTTAAAGATGATATGCAGCTCTTGCAAGGCTCTGTTTAACAACCAACACAAGCTAGTAGAGTTCCATAAGGCAAGAGTGAAGAGAAGCTGGGGAGGGAAAGACTGAAAACTGAAAAAAAGGAAAAGATGGGGGTGGGGAGAGAGGAGGAGGAGGGAGGGAAGATAGAGTGAGAAATTATGTGGTAAATGGGATAATTGACAGGAAATTTAAATTAGCACTGCTGTCTTTGCTGTCAAAAGGGCAAAAATCCTCTCCTTATCCCGGCTAGAGGTACATATTTTTTAAACAAATCAAATATAGTCAGCAAAAATTTGAATGTTTAAAAGGTTGGGCTTGTTTTGAGTTTTGGCAAAAGTTCATATTGGTTTTACTTTGTCCGGATTAATTTGCCTATCTCTATTCTCTGAGCCCTAGTCTATACCAAGGAGTTATTTCAAAATAACAAGCGGAATGTCCACACTACCAAGCTCGTTACTTCAAAATTAGGAGCTGGTTATTTTGAAATAATAACTCGTGCTTTCCATGAGGAATAACGTCTGAAGAAGTAGATTTTACCCACAAAAGCGCATGATACCATCTACAAGTTTTGTTAGGGTGTGTCTAGACTACTGAGTTTTGTTGCCAAAAGTGGACTTTTGTCGACAAAACTATACCAGCGTCTACACTACCGCTGAGTTCTGTCGACATAACGTCGACAGAACTCAGCAGTTTTGTCGACGCTGGTATACCTCATTTTACGAGGCATAACACCTTCTGTCGACAGAGTTCTGTCGACAGAAGGTGTTATTGCCTGTAGGGTTGCGTCTAGACTACAGGGTTCTGTCGACAAAGCAGCTTGCTTTGTCGACAGAACTCAATGTGTCTGGACGCTCTTTGTCGACAGAAGTTTTGTCGACAGATACTGTCGACAAAACTTCTGTCGACAAAACGCGGTAGTCTAGATGTACCATAGTTAGTTAGTTTTGTTTTTTAAGTTTTTCCTGTTACAGACTAACTCAGCTCCCTCTCTGAAAATATTTCAAAATAGTTACTTTGAAATAGTGGTAGTGTGGATGCTCAACTGCTGCTATTTCAAAATAACTACTCATTAGAATCATTCAAAGTAATTACTCTCCAAAGTGCTTCCTGGGCTCTAACTTGAGTCCACATTAAGGGAGCCTGCTTTGGACTAATTTTGAGGCTTCCCTGTAGTGTGAACATGCTATTTCAAAATAGTTATTTCAGGAGTTATTATTTCAAAATAATTTCCTACTGCAGACATGCCCTGTTTCAATAAGAAATGTCTTTAGTATCTGTTAGCATAATGCTATGAATTCTGTGCTGAATCCTGAAGTTCAAATTCATCTAAAATTGAACCTAATTTTAAGACTTCTTTATAGTTATCTAGGAAAGGACAAAGAATTGTTACTAGTAGTAAAGACTGCTGAAAGTCAGACTGAAAAAAGCTGGTGTTTTGTTATTATTATATACCATGGTGCTTCATTTCACTTTGCCCAAAGCAGTAAACATGTCTCCACAAACCCTCATCAGAGGGGATCTCTCTGAAAAGCTTTACAAACTAAAGATATCATATTTACAAAAAAAACAACCCATAGAAATCAGTAATATGAGACAACAATGTGACACTATTGGGAAAAGCAAACATATTTGTGGAATGTGTTAACATGAGTGTTGTAAGCAAGACACAAGAAATAATTCTTCTGCTCTACTCCACGCTGATTAGGCCCAGGGTTCCCGCTAAACTGGGTGGCAGCACAGCTTCACAGGTGATTAATCAGCCCCGCCCAGTCAGTCAGCTCCCTGCATGGAGCCCTGAGCCCTGACCAGGCAGGGCTGATTAATCACCTGTGAAGCTGTACTGCCATACAGCTTAGAGGGAACACTGATTAGGTCTCAGCTTGAGCACTGTGTCCAGTTCTAAGCTCCACATTTCAGGAAAGATATAGCCAAATTGGACAAGGTACAGTGATTAGCAACAAAAATAGTTAAAGGTCTAGAAAACATGTCTTATGAAGCTTCACAGGGGTAGCCAAGTTAGTCTGTAACTAGAAAAACTTTAAAAAACGACGAATAATCTAGTAGCACCTTAATGACGAACAAAACATGTAGAGGGAATCATGAGCTATCGTGGGCATAACCCACTTCTTCAGATGACTGGAGTATTATAAGTTCAGATCCAAGAATAAATAAGGGAAGTTGGAGGGAGGAGGGGAAAAAAGGAGAATAAAAACAGTGAATAGATCGTTCAGGTAAGTTACAAGAGGCTGATAAGGACAATTAGCACCTCCATTGTTAAGTTGGTTGGTTAAGTCATTAGGATGCGGAAGGTAGTGTGCAAGCCAGCTGATATCCCTGTTCATTCCATTCTGGTAAGAATCAAACTTGTAAATGAAATCATGTTCCAGTCCTTCCCTGTGGATTTGATGGTCAGAGATGGTCTTGTTAGGGCTTGATTCTGCCATGAGTGTAAGGGACTGGACTAGATGATCTCTCTAGGTGTGGCATAGTGGGGGTGCTGTCTGCTCTGTAACCCGGGGTTCCCCTGCGCTGTGATGTGTGATTCCCACTGACTCACCCAAATGTGTATTAACCCAGACACCTAGGCTCAGCCTAAGGAGATAACAGGAGATTCCCAGGGGGTGAGACAAAGGGAGAGAGGCGGAGACCAACACCAGGTTTCAGGGGAAGGGGCAGCTGCTCTCTGGGAAACATGAATGAAGCAGCCTTAGCTGAGGGCTGAGGGTCTAGTGATGATAGTGGACCCCCTAATCCAAGGGGTCTGAGGCATTCTGGCCCTGACTTCTGAAACCACATCAGATCTATGCTGTGCTATATCCTGGAGGAGCAATAACCCCTTTCTATACTATTGGTTGGCGGAGTCGCATCTTACTGCAGATGGGATGCAGGATCGGGAGGCTGGGTACCTGATGTGACACCACACTAGGTACTTTCAAGTACTGTCATTATATGATTCTATGAATTACATGAAATATTTGGGGAAAAAAAGTTTTTGATAAGTCTCTAAGGAAATTAATTCTCAGCACAGCCTACTTCCTTCTAAACTCTCTCTAACTCTGAATTCCCTTTATTTTTCAGCATCTCTTGTACCCACCTAGAATTAATGTCACAATTGACTAGGGTTTCCTATGGATAATTACCTAACCTCCAGAAGATTCTTACCAACAACCACAGGACATACCACATTAATATCAACCCTGTAACTTTCCCTAGCAACAAACCCCATTGCCAACTTTGTCCACATATTTACTCTGTTGACACCATCACTGGACCTAACCATGTCAGTTATATGATCAAGGACATATATTACTGTTCATCCAGAAATATAATTTATGCCATCATGTACCAACAGTGTCCTTCTGCTATATATATTGGACAGATTTCTCAAACACTTCACCAAAGAATTAATGCCCACAAATCAGACATCAGACATCTTCACAAGGAAAAACAGGTTGGTTTTCATTTCAACCTACCTGGACATAGTCTTAACGACCTTACTACATGCATCTTATTTCAAAGAGACTTTAACAACAAATTACAGAGGGAAACTTCAGAATTTTCATTCATGCTTAAATTTGACGCTTTACGAATGGGCCTTAACAAAGATGCTAATTACCTTAATTAAGCTATTACAAAGATAGCTTCCCCACTTATCACCTCTGATTAGCCATTCATTGACTCATAAATAGCTATTCCCTCCCTCCCTCTCCCTCGCCCCACCTTCTATACTACATCTGATTTGTCAGTTTAATAATGTGTTCACTTTTTTCATTGTATTCCTTTGGTGTATATGGTCATGCCAATTCTCTTCCAGAATATGATCTGAGAAAGTGGGTCTGGCCCACGAAAGCTCATCACCTATTAAAGCATCTTATTAGTTTTTAAAGTGCTACATAGTTTTTCCTTTTGTTTTAGCAAGATCAGACTAACACGGCTACCTCTCTATTACGATTAACCAGCGACTATTACAGCCTAGTTAGCTCTCCTGGCCAATGAGGAAGAATCTGGCTGGAACGACTAATTTATACCTTGATCTCTCTCCAGTGAAATCAGAGGGGAATTCCAGCACTCATGGAATTCAAGACTCAGGCCCCAAAGCTGCCATGCAATCTAGAAGATTTTTCTAATTCTAGACAGCTTCTCTTAGGCTATTTCCTCCCACTCAATGACTTTGTCTCTCTATTCCTCCAGCTATTTTTTGAGGCAAGCCTGCAGGAGGGGTAGTGTTGACCAGGCAAATATGCCCCACACAAGACTTGTTGCTACCAAAACCAAGCCAACCTGCGGATCATGGTTGGGTTTTATTGTGAGTTTGATTGAAACTGAAAGCACATAGGGAAACTTAGGGAATTAAGAAATCATATGATCTTGCCCCTCTCCCCTCCCCCCCAAAAAAGAGATTGCCCCGGCCACATTATTTTCAGAAACCAATGTATTTCATACATCTCCCAATCTGTCTCCCATCAATCCAATTCAGTGAAATCAGCAAGCTTTGACCACAACTTACTTGCTGGTTTTTTATCTGAATTAAGTTTGCATATGCTTCAACCCTTTCAACCCTGCAGTGTTTTCCCCACTGTTTGCATATAAATCATTCTGTCCCATTCCTGGTAATGCTGCTGGCAGATCCTGTGGCTAAAGTTAATAATGAAATCATATGTCTTTTGAAGTTAATTATCTTAGCCACTTTAAAAATTCCAATTAAATTCCTGCCTCCCCATGAAAGGTTTTTTTTTAAAATAATGTGGCCACTTTTGTTTATAGAAAAACTTGCTGGGAAAAGAATGGGATGTCACAAGGGTTATCACTGGGAAAATGAAAAGACTGTAGTTTCAGTTGAATGTGGCACATATGCATGCTGAGAGGCAATGTGAAATGTCTCTTTGTAACAGAGCTGACCATCTGTTGCTCCATGAACAGTTATCACATGGAAGTGAGGTTTGTTTTTCTCTCTCTGAAGCAGTCACAAGGCATCATGATTTTCCTCATGATAAAGCTTCTGTAATTTTTATTCTTTATTTTTGCTTTTATATTTGCAAAAAATGTATGTGTGGGGAGAGAAAGCACATCCTATATACCAGTTCACAGAACAGATGAGATCCCAGGGGGCATCTGAGGTTTGGCAGATTATAAAGAAGGAAGGTTGCTTTGATGAAAGTATTTGAGGGAGCTGAATGAATAATGACACCTAGCCCATATAGCAAGCAGCTTTTTTCCCCACACACTTTTTGACCATGCATAAACATGTTCTGACTTGTCATCAAGATAAAGAGCTTCAAGCTGTATGAATGATCAAAGTGAAATGAGAACTATAGAAACAAAAACTTGTATTGTGCAACTCTTTTCTTGAAGTCCTAAAACCAGAAAGGCGATGAATGAAGGACAAGAACAGAGAAGATGGAAGAACCATGAACAGAAAGAAGTTGGATAGGGGATGGGCGTGTGTAGAGAAACAGGGTTTGGTGTCAATGAAAAGCAGAAGGACTGGACTGGAAGGATAGCTATATGTAGCACATCTGAAACACAATAGTGAAAATCTACCTTAATTTGGAGCTTCTAACCAGTTAATATTCTACAAAGAATAGGGAACCAAATATTGGATTATATGAACAAAAACTGAAGAAGAAATGATGAAGAAATGGGCAACTCTTGTAGCTGAGAATGGAAACTGTACAGCAATGATAATAAAAGGATAATGCAAGCAGGAAATTGAACAATAAGGAGAAAGGCTTCATCAAATGAAGTAGTCTATCAGGGTATGTCTACACTTACCCCCTACTTCAAAGTAGGGAGGCAAATGTAGCATATCGAAGTTGCAAATCAAGCCCGGGATTTAAATATCCCGCGCTTGATTTGCATGTTCCTGGCCGGTCGCCATTTTAGAAATTCACTAGCCCAGAGTAGCTGCCCTCATCTACACGCGGAAGTGAAACGGGAGTCCGATTTAAAGCCGTAACTCAAATTAGCAATGAGGTTTACCAGCTAATTTGAATTAGGGGCTTTAAATCGGACTCCCATTTCACTGCCGCGTGTAGATGCGGGCAATTACTCAGGCCTAGTGAATTTCTAAAATGGCGACCGGCTGGGAACATGCAAATCAAGCGCGGGATATTTAAATCCCGGGCTTGATTTGCAACTTCGGTATGCTTCATTTGCCTCCCTACTTCAAAGTAGGAGGCAAATGTAGACGTACCCTCATTGAGTTCTTTCAAGGGCAGATCAGAATGGGCTTGATTTTGTTTTCTTTCTTCTATCAGTTTCACACTTGCATGACTCCAGTGGGTTGCTCCTGATTTGTGCAGATGTACACAAGAAGAAAATGTAGAGCCCATATAAATAATACATTTGAATGTTTGCCCTTTTGTTGGGTAAAAGAACAGGAGACATTGACATAGGTTTCATTAGTCTGCAACTTTATTTTATGATATCTGGGACTAGTGGCAAAGATGCATATACAGTGCAGGTAACCCCATGTTTATTTCAAATCCCCCTCTTTTTCCATCCAGTCCTCTCCCCCTCCCTCATTACCAGGACTTTATCATCCACTCCTCATAAGTGCGTTAAGGTTAGCTCTAAGAATGGGGGGTTGGCTCCCTGCCACAACAATCAAAGGAGTTCCCAACTGCCCCCCATCCATCCCTTTAATGAACACATCCTTTAAGTTCTTTTCCAAGCCATTTATCCAGTCACTATATACCTTTCCTATGGCATCCTGCATTGGACCTTAACTCACACTTACACAGTGAGTTGTGGCATATGCCTGCTGCTCTTTGTGCCATGCATGGACAGAGACCTCCATGAAACCTGCTTTCTGGAACATGAAAAAACCTGCAGCTGCATCCAAGCCATTCATAAGGGGAAAATTCCTTCCTGGCATCATACCCACAGCAGGTCTTAACAAAGCCTAGAATTGTAGACCTAAAGGGGAGGATGCAGGTCCTCCAACATGAGGATGAAGAGGCCCAATGATTCAAAAGGGCCCAGGATTCCTAGGCACCATAGCCGCACAGTGCATTCTGAGCGGCTTTGATCTTGGCCTGAGAGGGGCGGGTGCAGCGCACTGAGAATTGCTGTCCCCAGCCCAGCCCCTTCCTCCTTAGGCCCCGCCCCTTCTGGGAGTACAGAGTTGGGCCCCCCACACACCTTGCCCAGGAGTCCAACAAGTATGTTGGGCCCCCTGGGATGGAGAGAGGATGGGTTCTGCTTCAGCCTACTGTGTGTAAAAGTGAGACGTCAGGATGCAGAGCTGCTTCTTTTAAATCCTGCATTCTTAGGGGATGAGTCAAGGACCACACTAACCCTTTGGCAGCTGTTTCCCTCTACATCTGCCCCCCCCCCCCCAATGCCTGCCATAAGAGACTGATCCCTTCATTCAGCCATACAGCCAAATACCCCTGCTTAAAGGTGCAGGGTGGTCATTTTCCCAAATGATTTGCTTTAGTGTTTTTCATGATACAAAGTGAGAAATCAAGATTATTGCTGTCAGGCTTCTGTTCAAACAAATGGGAAACAATAGTTTGTGGCTATTTCTACCTCTAATTGGTTTGGAACCAGCTCTGTGTTTTGCTTATTATGATATTATCCTTTTCAATTTAAATTTCCTGACAATTGTCCCATTTACCACATAATTTCTAACTCTACCTTCCCTCCCTCCTCCTCCTCCTCCTCCGCACCCTCCGTCTTTTCCTTTTTTCAGTTTTCAGTCTTTCTCTCCCCAGCTTCTCTTCACTCTTGCTTTATGGAACTCTACTAGCTTGTGTTGGTTGTTAAACAGAGCCTTGCAAGAGCTGCATATCATCTTTAAACTTATTTTCTATTCCTAATGTGTAATTTTAACAATTAACCTTTTTTGTGCACTGAAAGGAAAGTAATGCAGCAGAAGTGGCATTAAGAGAGAGGCTCTGCTATTACTAAAACTGCTATAATGATAAATTAGTATCTCAGCAGATAATTGCTTTAGTCTCCTGGGCTGCCTTCTTCTGAAGAGTGAACCCCGCCCAGTACAGTGGAAATCTTTTCATTAACTCTTTTGTGACATAGCAAGGTGTGTGTCACAGCTTTTGCACTCTCAAGCAAGAAGGTGCATATGATTATTTCAGAACCTAATCATTTGCGAGTCTGAATTTACTGCATGAACTCAGTTCAGCTGCAGAGTGTGCCGGTACGAGAAGTATAAACAATGGCTTTGTAATAATTTCTTACATCTGTGTTCAAAGTAAAAATGCCAAGTCTTGTTATGCGAAGGTCACATTGCAATTTGGTAGTAAACTGGGTATTTAAAATGTCTTTATGATGCCCAGATTGTGGAGCTGAAATGCATGTTGGAACACATGCTGCTCGTGGAGTTGGAGAGGAGACCTTTTGGAACCAATGTACTCTACCTTGGCCAGGCATGCAGAGTAATGAGAGAAATTTAATATTTCTCCCTGCAGGCCTATAAAGGCCATGTCTCTGAAGGTAGAGCCTTAAACAAACAAACAATATTGTGCATTATTGCCTATTTACCACGAGTGCACGTGACTGAAAACCGTTATAAGAAAAAAAGCCTTTTTAGCTTTTGAGGAACGAAAATGTGAGTGTTGAACATCCAAGGTGAACAGTATCATTAGAACAGAAAATAGAATATTGTGGCTGTTAAGCCACTGTCCAGTTCACAGGGAAGCATTGATGGGAGGAAGAACAGTCATAGTGCATTGGGGACAGTAACATAGACTATGTCTAGACTACAAGCCTCTTTCGAAAGAGGCTTTTTCGAAACATACTTTCGAAAAAGCCTCTTTCAAAAAAGAGCATCTAGACTACAACCAGTACTTTCAAAAAAGCAAGCTGCTTTTTTGAAAGAAAGCACCCAGGCAGTCTGGATGCTTTCTTTCTAAAAAGCACAGTTTGCATTACATAGCACCTTTTTTCGAAAGAGCACTTTCAAAAAAAAGCGTTATTCCTCATAAAACGAGGTTTTCCGTGGTCAAAAAAACTGCCGCATTCTTTTGATTTACTTTTAAAAGAATGCAGAAGCAGTCTAGATGTAGGGGAAGTTTTTTCTGAAAAAAGGCCATTTAAAAAAACAAACAAACCTGTAGTCTAAACACACCCTAAGTGCGCTCTCCAACTGCTCTAGCACCTTGTTGGATTGGCTCATCATGAGGGTTCAATACTCCTTTCTTCAGCTGTTCAACCTCCTCAATCCTTAATCACTTAGTTAAGAGGTAAGGTGACACATGCTCCTGGAGCTACAAAGCTTTCCTCTTTGTGGCTTAGCCCTCTGTCCAACTCATATTGAGGTTCTTCCACTTCTGGGCTATTATGAATGTCTCCTGTCTGACCTGCCTCAGTATTCCACCCCTAGTATTGGAGAAGCAACTAAGATGGAAAGTTCCTTTCCCGTGTTCTCTGCTTCTCTTGTAGACCTCTTCAAGGCCAAGTGCATTGTGGTCTATACTGAAATGAGTGTTTATTCATTCCTACTTATATAAGATTACTAAACACTTATAGGAGGATGATAAGAGGGGAGAAGACTCTAAAATAATTGTGTACATTTCTCGCTACAACAAATGCAAAGGATGCAATTATACACCTTAATATCACAATTATTTTCGTGAACATGGAATCAAAAGCCACATGATCAAGCTTCATGGCTTTGACTTTGAACTGACAGCAGCTACTATATGCCCAGATTTCTCAGTTCTGGTGGTATCAGTAAAATAAAACTTTTCATACACCCCATTGTAGAGAACTGCTACCCTTTATTTTTTTAAAGTGACAAGGAAAAGTGCCTGTTTGTTGAAAAGGCTAGAGACTAAATTCCTGTATTTACCAATGTGACATATGCAATATGAGCACTGCCTATGAAGATTTAGAGGTGTATAAAATTTAAGGATAGAATGGGTCATTCTGTCAATCAAACCTGACTTCCTGCATTATACAGATTATAGAATTTCACCCCGTAATTCCTAGATAAGGCTTATTACATTTGATTAAGCTGCAGAATGTCTTTTAAAAGACATCCAATCCTAGTTTAAAGAGCTCAAGTGACAGAGAGTGTAAGTAAGCTGGCCTACTGGTTAATCACTCTTACAGTTACAAATGTATGCCTTATTTCTAGTCTGAATTTTGTCAAGTTTCCACAGAGGGTATGTGATGGGGTAAGGTCACAGAAGACCCCTTGGGAGTGCTTTCCAGAGTGCTGACACAGCCACCACCACTCATCTTCCCACTCTCTCGGGCTTCTCACCATTCAGTCCTGCTCGGCCAGCTCCTCTGGCCTCCCCCAATTCAAGGCACCAAGGATCACTGCCCCCTTGAGAAACTGTAAAGACACTGGACCTCTTCAGGTCCAAGGAGAGTGCAGTTTTGGGCCAAGCTTCCTCGGATACCACTCCTCAAATAGGATCAAAACCCCCAATGAATTATGTGGGTAAGCTCCCTTTAACAATGAAAGGAGGAATGTGCACACTGATTGCTCCCCCAGGTAATAATTATTTACACTGGGCTTGATAATAAGTAAAAGTGATTTTATTAAGTACAAACTGTAGGATTTAAGTGGTTATAAGTGAGAACAGGCAGAGCAACGTAGATTACAAATTAAAAGAAACAAAACGCTTAGCTAATTCTAATACTAAAACCTCAGGCTGAACTTATTACAAACTCACCCTACAACTGTTTTTGTTCCAGCTGCACCTTCAAACCAGGGAACTCTCCACTTCCCCTGGGGTTTCTGGTTCACACCCCTGGGTATGCCAGCCAAAGACCAAACACTCCGGCTGTGTCTACATTGGCACCCCATTCCGGAAAAGGGATGCTAATGTAGACTTCGGAATTGCAAATTCCGCGGGGGATTTAAATATCTCCCGTGGCATTTGCATTTGCATGGCTGCCGCTTTTTTCCGGCTTGGGGATAAGCCGGAGAAAAGCGCCAGTCGAGACGTGATTCTCCGGAAAATAAGCCCTTTTCCGGAGGATTTCTTATTCCTACTTGAATAAGTATAATTCCTACTTGAATATGTATCATTCTTGTGTGTAAAATTAGACATATGGAGTGTGGAGTTGCTTTATGGTACTTAAATGTGTGAATGAAAAATTGAGTAAGTAGGAATAAGAAATCCTCCGGAAAAGGGCTTATATTCCGGAGAATCACGTCTAGACTGGTGCTTTTCTCCGGCTTATCCCCAAGCCGGAAAAAAGCGGCAGCCATGCAAATGCAAATGCCGCGGGAGATATTTAAATCCCCCGTGGAATTTGCAATTCCGAAGTCTACATTAGCATCCCTTTTCTGGAAAGGGGTGCCAATGTAGACACAGCCTCCTACTTTCCTATTGTTTTTGAAGATTCCCTTTTTTGCATGGGAAGTCACCTGGCCAGTTGGGATGGACATGGGATGTCCCCAGACCAACCACTGCCAAGACTAAAGGACAAAAGAGATTGTTTAACAGTTAGTCATCAAGACATTGAGAGTAACACCTGTGATGGCTTTCATTCACACATTTAAGTACCATAAAGCAACTCCATACTCCATATGTCTACTTTTACACACAAGAATGATACATACACCAAAATAAGATAAACAGATCCAGCGGATTACGACATGAAGATTGATAGGTTACATGAAGCAATTTGTCCCAAGCATCTTTGAGTTATGTATATTTGTGTCCATGAGTCCATTTCATAAAGCATGGGGGAGGGTCCGTCACAGGGTCTGTTTACATCGTATTTAAAAACCCACAACTCAACCTTATGTGGCTTAGACTAAAGCATAGTCATTCAGTCTGAGGCCTCCTCGGGACCTCCAAACCTCCAGTTCCCAGAGAGGAACCTTAAACCTGAACATACACATTACCATTAAACAGCACCTTAGCCTGAGTCCCTGAGCCTGATACAGCTGAGCTGGGCCAGCTGTGGGTCTCTAGTTGTAGACATACGCATAGAATCCTAGAATCCTAGAACTGGAAGGTACCTCGAGAGGCCATTAAGTCCAGTCCCCTGCCCTCCCGTGCCTCAGTCCTGAAGGGGAAGGAAATCTAAACCAGTGTCAGTTTATTTGGCAGTTCAGTCCTGGCCTTTCATTCCTTTATGATGGGGGAGGGGGTTAAGATACAAAGTAAAGAGGAGTTGTGCTGGAGACCGACTAAAAACTCTCGCTTTTCAAATAATTTATTCATGGGTGTGGGGGTTTTGCCCAACCCCCTCTACCCTTTTTCCCATACGTCCTAAGTCTGCATGCCTTTTTTTGCGTTGGTGCACTTACAGCGAAAGGAGTGCGGGGTGGAGAGTCCGGGCCCACCCTCACTCCCGGACCCCAACCCAGGGCCCTAAGGACAGAGTCGCATGGACCTGTCCCACCGGAGGGGTAAAGACCCTAAACCCACCAGTGCGCCGGCTCCTCGCCCTGCCCTGGGCTGCTTCCACCCCGCCTCTGTTCGTCTCTGTGCTTTTATGCTTCTCTGCCCTTCTCCGCTAGCTCTCTCCCTTTCTTCCTCCCCCTCCTTGCCCTTCACCGTGTCTTTTAAAGGTCCTGCCGTCATGACTGTGGCATCTGACGTCAGCGACGTTGACCGCCGCCACCCACGGCGGCCCCGTCCCTCAGCTTTGCGTCCGCCATTGCTTGGCGGCTACCCCCGCCCTGCTGCTCAGCTGAGCGGCGGCGGCGCTACATTGTCCGCATGCCGCTAATAAGCCCCAAGCTGTCCCCATAAGCGAAAGGGCGATCGCGGGGTCAGTGTGTGGTGGGCCCGCTTCTATAGGGTATGAAGGTCCCGCCCCGTCACAATGGGGTATAGCCAGACCTCAATACAAGCAAAACACTTAGCCAAGCAAACCTAATGAGTTCTGCTGCAGTCTTTGTAGATTCTTTATTAAGCTATTTGGTTGCTATAGAATCCAGTTCATTAGGACAGCCTGCTTTCCCCATGGCAGCTCATACTTCTAACTGAAATGCTGGTTTCTCAAATCCTGGGAAAATTCTATTCATCTTAAATGTCACTTGGGGCTGTCACGTAGTTTTGCTTTGTTTTCTTCCCTCACACCAGCATTACCTTACCATAGGTATTTTGTGATGATGGGGAGTTGGGATGCACAGCATACTAGATGTGTATTTGTTACTAAGATGCTGCTAAATATTCAGGAGCTCTCAGTGATACCCCAGCACAAATTTTGTAGTACATTTAATTGAAAAAATGCTTGTGTGGCCGGAAGCTAACATAGTGACCAATGTAAGGATATTATAGAGAATCAGGTTAAAGCCTAGCCCACCTCTTTCCAAGAAGCTTCACTTTAATGTGACCATAGAAAGAAGATCTTCACCACGGCTATACGAATATATACTAGGCATGATCACAAGCTCACTGAAATCACTGGAAAAACTATTGATTTCAGCAGGCTTTGGATGAGCCCCTTACTCAGTAAGGGTACATCTACACAACAGCATTATTTCGGAATAACTGCCATTATTTCTAAATAACAAAATGCGTGTCTACACAGTAAGCCATTATTTTGAAATACTGTCAAGCTGGAGGACTTATTACTCTGACTTACTCTCAATTAGTCTTACTTACTTCTTACCTCATTTCATGAAGAGTAAGGGAAGTCGAAGGAATGCGGCGCCAAAAACTGAATTAAGCTATTTTGACTTCAGGTATGCAATTGACGTAGCTAAAGTTGCGTATCTTAATTCGACTTTTGTCCAGCTATGTAGACATGCCCTAAGGGCTTGCTCCTTCTATGGGTGCATCTACACAACAGGGCTTAACTCAAAATAAGCTATGCAAATTGAGCTACGCCAATTGCATAGCTTCTTTCAAAATAGCTTATTTCAAAATTGGGAGCGTCTACACAGCATTTATTTTGAAATGGAGCACTCTTCCTCCAACTTCCCTTATTCCTCATAAACTGAGGGTTATAGGAGTTGGAGTAAGAAGTCCACCAGCTTGACAGTATTTTGACACTATTTTGAAATAACAGCCTGCTGTGTAGACACAGACTGAGGGTATGTTTACACTAGCTCGTTAATTTGAGCTAAGTAGGCAAATCAGGCAACCGGAATTGCAAATTAAGCCCGGGATTTAAACATCCCGGGCTTTATTTGCATGTTCCCATCCGGCCACCATTTTTAAATCCCCCTTTGTCTGAACAAACTGCACGCGGCTACTCACGGCAGTTTAAAGTTAATCCGAACTAAGAGGATTAACTGTTACTCCTCGTGGAATGAGGTGTAACAGTTAATCCAAACTAAATCCTTAGTTTGGATTAACTGTTACACCTCATTCCATGAGGTGTAACAGTTAATCCTTTTAGTTTGGATTAACTTTGAACTGCCACGTGTAGCCGCGGGCAGTTCGTTCAGACTAAGGGGGATTTAAAAATGGCGGCCGGATGGGAACATGCAAATAAAGCCCGGAATGTTTAAATCCTGGGCTTAATTTGCAACTCCATTTGCTTGATTTGCCTACCTAGCTCGAATTAATGAGCTAGTGTAGACACACCCTAAGTTATTTTGGAATAGCACTAGTTATTTCAAAATAGCATTGCAGTGTACATATACCCATAAAGCCAATGTCATAACTTCCATTAACTTTAATGGATCGAGAGACTGCCTTAACTTTAGTAGCCTGCTGTTTATTACAATAGCTGTGCCAGGGTCATAGCATTTGTTCTCTATTAGTTCCATACATTTTCTGGCTTGATACTGCAGGGATAAGCTAAAAAGCTCAGAAAACATTTTGCATCTGTGAATTATTTGTGAAGAATATGATTAAATTCAAAATATGTTTTAGACACATAAAGAGGTTGAAAATCAGAGAATGTCTGAATAATGAAAAAGGATGCATAATAGCAAGATTTAAAGTTATTTAGAGGAAAAAAGATTTTGATACAGATTTGAATGAACTCTGAAGTGACAAACTAGAGCGTGTTAGGTTTAGGTGTGAAAATGGGGCATTAGGAGTTCAAAAGGAAGCAACTTCTTTTGATCTGAGAATGTAACTGGATTATCCTTGTCTTCACAAAAGACTTCATTTGGAAGGGATTACAAAATGTTAATGAGTTTTGATTTTCTTTATTGTGTTATTTTCAGCTTTTTAAATTGGTTAAAGACTTTCTTTAAATAATTAAATTTCTGTCCTGTTATAGCAAATCAGTGGCTGCGAGTAATGTTGAGACAAAACTAACTTTGTAGAGAGTCTGAACATTTCTACAGCACAGTTTGCAAAACAAGAAGGGGTACTTGTTCAGCCTCGAAAGTGCATAATTTCTACTCCAAATCATGTTTTAGTGTTAATGAGAGTTTCAAGGCTAATATTTTCAAGGCCAACATTAAAATAGGATTCTATTTAAGCTAGATATGAGGAGACCTACTTAATTGAACCTACTTAATCTTCACCAAAGAATCAATGCCCACAAAACAGATATTAGACAGGATCACAAAGAAAAAACAGTTTCTTGCCATTTCAACCAGAAAGGACATTGAAGAAGGATGCAGGTAATCAAGTCATTGAGACAAAGACCTTTTCAGACCACACTTGAAAGAGAATCCTCTGAACTGTCATTCATGCTTAAATTCGACACTTTACACTTAGGTTTAAACAAAGACATTAATTATCTTACCCATTACAAAGACAGCTTCCCCAATTATCACCTCTAATATCATTAGCTCACAGACATTTACCTTCCCCCCCCATCTCCCTTCTGTTCTGAAATTTGATTTGTCCTTTTCATATGTGTTCATTTTTTTAATTGTATCCTTTGGTATATATGGTTGTGACAATTTTCTTCCACTATTTGATCTGAGGAAGTGGGTCTGGCCCACGAACACTCATCACCTAATAAACCATCTTGTTAGTTTTTAAAGTGCTACATAGTCCTGTTTTTTGTTTTAATTTATCCACTTGGCTTATTTACATGAAATTAAACTTTTTTTAATAACATCAAAATAAGCATACTCATATATGCTTAACACATACTGCTGCCAAGTCACTCCCATAGTGACTCCCAGGCATGAAGTTAAGTACATGACAAAGGGCTTGCTGAATTGGAGTGATTGTTTGTAGGTTTATTCATTACTGAAGGATCTGTTTGTATATTTTTTACTTGAATACATTTATTCAGATTGATTATATTGCTCCCATAATGAATGGATTTTCATTTTGTTGACTTGTCTGAGAACAGTGAAGACAAAAAGGTCATGCCAAAGGCCTTTCAATTAATATATTTTGTAATATTCCTCTATTGTATGTAATAAGAGCTCTGACTATTTCTGGTGTATTCAGTTTCTCCATAATTTAAGCTTTCTTTCAAAATCAGAATGTTTCTGCACTTTTAGTAATGAATCTAACATTCTGGATGTAAACCAGTGCAGTGCTAGCTTCGTAAAATGTCTAACAAACTGAAGCTCTGCATGGTGCAAACTGATGAATAATCACCAAGGCGTGTTGACACTGATCCCTAATCATGACAATTTAGTTGTCAACATTTCTTAACTAGTTTCTTATTGCTCATTTTAGAAGAAACATCTATTGGCATGTGTTTATAAGCATGACTGAAGCAATCTGAAAGGACATTCCATAGAAACAATCTTGTCAATATCTTTACATGCTGACAAATAATAAGACAGTCCTTATGTTAAAAAGCTTTTAGTATTAGGACTAATTCCTGAATAGCACAGTCTATCATACCTGCTAAGCCCACTGACTCTTAGCTGGACAGCCTTTGATATGAAAATCTGAATAAACCTAGATTTAGTCAAAATAGTACTTTCTATATCCTTCCCTATTGTGAATGTTACTGGTACATCTGGTAAATATGCTGGTAAAAGTATGCAGTAACCAGTGTACTGGCTTATGAAAACTGATACATTTGTTGATAAATTCATTTCCTTGCTAGGCTTGGCTTGAGGAAAATAAAGTATACTCGCCCTAATAATGGGGGGCGGGGGGTGCACCTCGCATGGGCTGTTGATTTTTTGTCACCAGCAAAAAAACTCAAACAAACAAAAAAACAGTGAAAGACAAAAGAAGAACAGATGAACAAGCAAACACTGGCACATAATAATTAGTGGGAATATGTGTCTCTTCAGAAGAGCAGAAGTGACCATTTTACATATCATAAGCTTCTGTTCCTTTAGGGTATGTCTACACAGCCATAGTTATTTCAAAATAATGTCGAAATACTTTCAAGCAGGAGGACTTCTTACTCTGAATCCTGTAGCCTTTATTGTACAAGGAGTAAGGGAAGTCAGAGGAAGAGTGCTCCATTTCAAAATAAGTGTTGTGTAGACGCTCCCAATTTTGAAATAAGCTATGTAATTGATGCAGCTCAACTTGCATAGCTTATTTTGAGTTAAGCCCTGCTGTGTAGGCACATAGCACCCTAAACTCAACATTTGGGATATGCAAATTGAGTTTCTTATTTTGATTGTATTTCAAAATAGCCAGTTATTTCAAAATTTGGCTCAATGTAGATGTGCCAGTTTTCAAAATAAGCTATTTCGAGACATCCTTTAAGCATCGTGGAACAAGAGTTATCAGAATGCCAAAATCACAAGCTAGTTATTTTGAAAAATATTTTGAAATCATGGATGCACTTAAAAGATGTGAGTAGCAATTTTGGGATACCTCCAGTATACCAAAATGGCCCCACTTTCTAGACATACCCTTAGATGAAACTCTTTCACTGTTCTCCCTAATGCCCTAAAGTTCAGCTCTGTCCATGGTCCTGAAAAAATAAATGGTGGTGTGACTAAAGAGCATATTGTAACCCATATAGAGTGCATGCTAACTGCCCCGCATTCAGAGGGAGAGACAACAACTCACTGCTACCATCAACCCAACTGTTTGGAACAACAGCAACTGATCCCAACAAGAGACAAGAAGAGCTACTGAGGAGAAAAGAAGAAAAATGCAGGGGGAAAGAAGGTATAATTAAGTGGGAGTCACTAGACGACTGTGGAACATATTGAGGAAAACAAGAAATATCTGTCCCTCATTTCTTCATTATTTTAAGTTTAATTTGGTGCTTGAGAGGTCTGACCACTCTATATCTAAGTACCAGGGAAAGTCAAATGCAACTTTCTAAAGGAGGGAAGCATCAGTTAGTAATAGAACAATGCACAGAACATGTGGGATTCCACCAGAATTAATTCTTTCATAATGAGATTTTTGTATCTACTAAAACCTCAAGGTCATGCTCTAATATGCCAGGTATACAATACAGGAATCTAGAGAGAGAGAAATGTCTAATAATATCCAATAGATATTATATTGGCTAATTATAACCATATTTGCATAGTTCCATAATTTTAACAAGCCTTCTGAATACCTAAGATTTTTAGTTTGAGAAAACTATTTGGCAGCATCGTCACACTGTCTGAATGGCTGGAAAAATGCAGCCAGCAGAAAGTGATTCCCAACACAAAATAAGGGTCAGATATATCTTTCTAGGCCACAGTAGCAAAAAAATGCTGCCTGTTGGATGAGAGTTTGTCTGACTTGTGGACTTGCAGGGAACTGATGAATCTGGTTAGGTTATTCTGTCTACAGCTCTGCAATTAACTTAATGCAAGAACTAGAAGGACAGGTTACATTTGTTGGCATGAACCTACAAGTGAAAAAAGAGCTATTTTTCATTAATAAAAAAGGATTTGTCCTGCAGCCAGGGACAATCTGAAATGGACATTATAGAACAGATTATGGCACTGCTGTCATATGGAACTTTTACTGAACTGATAATGGAAGTTGTTTCCTTTAAAACTGCCATTGGCTTATACCTGTGATTGAATGTAACACTTTCTTTTTATGACAGTTACAAATCTAATACCAGTGAGTGGGTCTGCATATGTTTTCAGCAATGCATTGATTCACTAGCTGAGTCCAGCATTTGTGTTTAAATGTCAGTGAATATGTTTCTTGGTGAGTCATGCACATTCTGCCCATTTGGCATTCCACAGTGACTGAGTCCTGGATTTTCTTTGCTCATAGTGACTCAGCATGGACATGATTAGCAGGACATGGTTGTGATTCTTCTCAGTACATTTTCTGTATGAAGTGCTTTAAGCTTGCAAATTCACAAGAAAATTCAAACAAAGCCAAATATTTAGTTCTGGAAGGACCAATACAAGTTTTTCTCTTATTGAATTTAATGATAGTGGGCTACATTTTGCTGTCAGCTACCCCAGTGTAAATCTAGATTCACTCTTTTACCCTGGAGTAAATGAGAGAAGAATTTGTCCTACTATATTTGTCTTGCTTTCTAAATAGGCCTGACAGTTTTTGCTATTTCCGCAGATGAAAAAAATGCATACCTACTGAATGAGAGGGTGTGTGGGTGTGGGTTTAATGACAAATGGACACAGGATTAAATCCTAAGCAGACTATTACCCAATTCTGAATAGATCTGACCTATCTCTGATTAATACCTGAGATGGTCTGTCTCCTTCAGCAGCTTCTTATAGATTGTCATGCCGATAAAGTTTTGTTGCATTGAGCCAAATTGTGTGTGTGTGTGTGTGTGTGTGTGTGTGTGTGTGTGTGTGTGTGTGTGTGTGTGTGTGTGTGTGATGTTACTGGCTGCAGTCTGAACAATGCACACAGAGAAAGTGCTTAGAAATGTAAAGGTACCACACATGGAAAACAGAAATATCAGTGCTTCATGTCATGGTCTGTTTCTTCACTAAGTAGAAGACAAGTTTGATAATATGGAGAGAAAGAAGACTAAAACTATGAAACACTAGGTACTAGCTAATGGGAGGAAGGATGGGATACTCAAAACGTAAAAATATTTCCCTGGTCATTATTAAAAAAAGGTAACATAAACATAAATACTACTTTGTGCGAAATAAACAAATCCCTCATTTTGTGCATAAAATTGGTTCTCTTGTTCTGCATAACTCCCTCTTTTGTCTTTGTCACTATTTTTTACTATAGTTTAATTTTACAGAAATATTAAACTCTTGTTATAACACTAACGGTTTCCTGGCAACCATGCTTGGTGATAGCTGAACCTTAGGAAGTGGATTGTGGAGTTTGCTAGCTGAGTTTGTATTTTGTTTATCTGTTGTATATTCAACTTTTTTTTCTAATATGTTACTTTTGAAAAATGCACACAGGCAAAATGTTCACAAGCAAATACTGCAAATGCCTAACACTGATTACTTGAGTCATTCTTGCTCAGTGTTAAACCATTTCTAGATGTTTGGGGCCAAATTCTCTGTCTTTGTAAATTTCTGAAATACCGCTGAAGTCAATGTAGCAGCATACATTTACATCAATAGAGAGTTTAGCCCCCAAATAGAGCTATAAGGAGACCCCAAGACACTGCTACTATATCATTTGGTGCACTTAAATCCTCTCTACAAGAGGAAAACAAACCATGTTGGCAATAGTGTTCAGTAGCAGATCCACTGTTATTGAAAATTAAGTTTCATCCTGCGAACACTTAAATGCTTTTTCAGCTACTGGTTTAGGGGAACAATTGCTGTAACACACTGTCAGCAGTGTTTCTGTTTTCTAATGAAGATGGGGCTTCAGATGTCTTACCACATAAGAACGAATCCAGTATTATCAGCCAATGTGGCCAACATTTGTGTCAGACATAGACTTCATTGCTAAGCAACACTTGTTTATTGTGTTGTTCTGTTTTATTTGATATTTCTTACTTTACATTTTTGTTCTTTCATCTCTGAAAAATACATCTCATTATCAGCTCTTTTTTCAGATCTTGGTGTGTCGAACCTCATCATTCAAAGGATGTCGGTTAGAATCAGTCAAAATCACTTTGCTAGCCAGGGACATCTGTGTTTTCCTTATTGCTTCCGCTTTTCTGAATTCTTTTTAGGGGCTTAATGGGATTTTTAAAGGTTTCTGATAATTTTATACTGATCAACTCAGATAAAAAAAATCCTTATCATTATATTTATTTATTTATTTCTGTGAGGCACAGCAAGGTCTTAATCAAGCACAAAAAATAAACAGCCAGCACTTTCTAAATACCAGAAAACTCTTTCATGAACTGAAGATTTCTTATATTCAACTATGACTATTTCAGACATGAGCAAGGGAGAAGTGTTTTCTGGCCCTCAAAATGCAGTTTCCTCCGTGCTATTTTATGCATATACATAGATCATTATCCTCATTTATTTCCTATTCACAATTTAGCAATTTTTTTTAAATGGAAGTAAATTGTGTTTACTAGATCTTATCTTCCTTATCTTTTCTTATGCTGCCTCCTCACAAAAAAAGAAGCTAGGCAGTTTATAGGACATGAAGCTGTGGTATTTTTGACGTCATTGGATTATACTAGTCCAGCTTTTTGTTGCATTACATTAGCTTTGACTAGTTATTCAGTGAGTTTCACAAGTATAAACGTGAGGCTCACTCACCAACAGTTCCTGGGAGATCCCTTGTCTGTTCTTTTTAGAATATAATCACAAGTGGGGAATCTTCCTAGTCTTACTCATAGACTCATAGACTTTAAGGTCAGAAGGGACCATTATGATCATCTAGTCTGACCCCCTGCACACTGCAGGCCACAGAATCTCACCCAGCCCTCCTAGAATAATCCTCTCACCTGTATCTCAGATATTGAAGCCTTCAAATACTTTGAAGACCCCAAGATGCAGAGAATCCTCCAGCTGTGATCTGTACCCCATGCTACAGAGGAAGGCGAAAAACCTCCAGGGTCTTTGCCAGCTACCCTGGAGGAAAATTCCTTCCCGACCCCAAATATGGCGATCAGCTAAACCCTGAGCATGTGGGCAAGACTCACCAGCCAGACACCCAGAAAGTTCTCTAAAGTAACTCCTATCATCCCTCCATTGACCTATTTCCCACTGATAATGAATGGTCAATTAATTACCAAGATCATGTTATCTTATCAAACCATCCCCTTCATAAACCCATCTAGTTTAGTCTTCAGGAAGAGTTCCTAATTTGTAAAAATCTATGGAATGTCCCTGTTGTTAATTGGCTATGTAGTGAACAGGGTTGGCAACTCATTAAGCCCGAGAAGGAAGAACCCCTCTCTGAGCCTGGGTGGGCAGAGACGGAGCCTTTCCCTTTAAGTCCACAGAGGCCTAGGGGAGGGGTAGGAAGTATAAAAGCTGAGCCCAGAAGCTCAGTAGGGGGCCAGGTGTCAGAGGGAGCAGAGGCCTACCCTGAAGACACTGAGGAGCTGGCCGAGGTGGATGACTGGCCTGGGCTACCAGGCCCAGGCCTTGAAGAGGAGACCCTTTTCTCCCTATGCCTAAACATGAACAATACAGACCCTGTGAACCCTCCACTGCCTGGGAGTGAAGTTTAGGCTGAGGGGAAGTCTGGAAGTGGCCCAGGGGAAACGGGATGATCAGGTGGACCTGATCACCCTTTAAGGTGTATCAGCAAGCTTCAGAATGGATTCCCTGCTGACCCCAGTGGATGCCAAGGCTGCCACTCCCAGTGCCCTGGGCTGGGACGAGGTGAAGTAGAGAGGGCTCGTGTACCCCCTGATACCCCCATACTGAGTGGCAGTCTCCTCCTTCCCACTTGTGCTGTGAAAAATGTTTGTTTGCCTGCCCCATCCTGAACCAGGGCCAGGCCACCATTTGACTTTGAGAGCTGTTGTTTGCCAGCCTGCCCTCAGGCCCTTGGTCTTAAAGGGGCTGCCAGGCTGGGAACTACAGGCCCGAGCACTGGGCAGGGGCTCAGGACTGAGTGAGAACTCTTACAGGCTATTACAGACTTTTTCACTTTGTTTTCCAGTTGCCCAGTAACTCCCTCCAAAGAGACTTCATTCTTTGTTTAGAGCACACTGAAATTTTCAGCACCAATACACTTATGTAAAGTTCAGCTACTTCTGTCACATCATAGGCTGCAGGAATGATGCTTATTAAAACGTCAGAGTGTTGCAGGTAATGCTGTAAATCTGAAAACATCAGTAGGCAGAAATGTGAGACTGAACTATTGACACAGACAGTGAGTCCACTTGGCCCTTCATTTTGCTGTCCTGCAGGAATAAAATTTGCTTTGTAGGAATAAAAATGGTTTCCAGGTGAGACTTAGGGGTATGTCTAGACTACAAGCTTTTGTCCTCAGAGGCTTTGTCGACAAAGAGCATCTATACTATATCCAGTTCTGTAGACAAAGCAAGCTGCTTCGTTGACATGAGAGTGTAGATGCAAAGGACAGTGTAGATGCAATAATGCCTTCTGTCAACAGAAGGCGTTATTCCTTGTAGAATGAGGTTTACTGCTGTCAACAAAACTGCCCAGTTCTGTCAACATTATGTCAACAGAACTTGGCGGTAGTGTAGATTCAGGTATAGTTTTGTCGACAAAAGTCCACTTTTGTTGACAAAACCCTGAAGTCTAGACACACCCAGAGTCTCTGGACAAAATATTGGTGGCATCATTTAACTCCATTATCATTTATCATTTAACTCCATTACAGAGTCCATGGTAAGAAGTAGAGTCTAATAGCGTGACAGACTTCCATTAAACTTTGGATGCAAGATAAACCAATTAGAAGCAGGTGAAAGCTGGTATTCACTGAGGTTGCAGCTTTTCCAAGTGGACAACTACATCAAAAGCGTTCAGCATTTGTGCTTTCTCTATTATAATGAACTTATTCATTATGCCTGAGCACCTATATAGTCATGTTGAAGCCACGTCAGTCCCAGGATATCAGAATGACAAGGTAAGTTTTATTGAACAAATTTCTTTTGGGGATAGAGCTTGCTATTAATAAATGTACTTAACAGAAAACATCCATTAATTATCTTTTTCGTCAGGCTCAAAAATACTATTTGCAGCAAGACAAATTTTCTCCCTCTTCACTTTACAGACAACCTGATGAGAAAAAATAAATAGGCATGTAAAATAATGCAGATTCTTGATCATAGCTCAATGGTAGCAATGTGTCCAAAACCAACTGGATCTCCTAGCACGAGTCTGTTCCTGTTCTATTGAGGTCAATTATAGTTTTGCCTAATTTTGTACTGAAACAGGAGCATCTATATGGGGAGCAATAACCAGATGAAATCCTGCTCCCTTCATCATATGAATCGTTCCATTGAATTCAATCAGACTACTAATTAGGGCGGGCAAAATGACTGCATAATTTCTGAAGCATGTGACACTTGGCCCTAGTATATACTAGGGAGTTATTGCAAAATAATTCCCCGTATTTCAAAATAACAAGCAGAGCGTCCACACATCAAGCCTGTTATTTTGAAATAATAATTCCCGATTTCCACAAGGAATTACGTTTATTTTGAAAGAGTTGTTTCGAAATAGCAGTAGAGTGGATGCTGCGCTGCTGCTATAACTACTCCCCAGTGCTTCCTGGGGCTCTAAGTCGAGGTAATGCATCCACATTAAGGGAGCCTGCCTCGGACTAATTTTGAGTCTTCCCAGTAATGTGGACACACTATTTTGAAATAGTTATTTTGGGAGTTATTATTTTGAAATAAGTTATACTGAAATAATTTTCTAGTGTAGACATGTCCATACATATTAATAAAACACAGAATAGCAGTCTAACTATGGATAATCTAAACTGATTTGTAGGCTCACAATTAATTTAAATACACAATTTTAAAAGTTGTACCCATTTTTTACCCCATTTTAGACTTTTTGCGCAGAACACCTTCGCCCTGGCCAGTGTAAACTCCTGGAAAAAACAAGCATCACAATGCATTTAAAACTTCAGTCTCTCCTCAGCGCCCAGGTCAAATAATTAGATGACACACTGGGGAATTTCACAGGACGATGGAGTAAAAGCTTCCCACTTGACCTTCAGCCCTGGAGTAGAGTCTGTAATCCTTGAACTCTGTTAACCTTCTGTGGAGGAGAGAATTCAAGTTACAACAGGTCCACTGACAGTATGCGTGTTTTCTCCTAACATCTGCTCTTCTTACACTTTGTGGCACTGCCAGAATGAGCAGCTCTTGTGTCTTCATCGCCCTCTCAGGGTCTGCATATATGGTCCCCTTTAGTAGGGTTCCAATGGTACCAAGAGCAATGGAAAACTATACATGATGCAGCACAAGTTATGATGCTTTACAAGAGTAAAATGACCTTTTTTCTGATCTATGTACTCCTCCTTTTCCCCAATGGAAGATATACCTTGATGGCATAGAAAGTTACACACAGGGAAGGGTATACACAACCACACTTTCGGAAGAATTACAACATTCAGTTTTGTGAATGTTGTGCAGTGGTCACAGAAAACCTGGTGTGGAAGGTTCACAGAATCAAGGCATGTATCTTCAACAGATGAGCAAAGAACAAGGGGCTTTTATCAGCTTATTTTATTTCTTTTAGGGTTGGGAAGCAAATTCTGACCCCAGGTAGATATTTTTCAGTACATAGATTGGCACTATTATGATTGTATGCTGTTCTGCACACATTGCCTCCTATGTCGTTAATTCAGAACAAAAGGAAAGTGACCTGCAGGCTGCATGTGGCCCATGGGACACATATTGAGTAGCCCTAGTCTAGATGGTGCTTGGTCCTGCCGTGAGGGCAGAGGACTGGACTCAATGACCTCTCGAGGCCCCTTCCAGTTCCATGAGTCTATGAAATTGACAAACAGGCTAAAAGAGCATAAACATTCAGGTGGGACATCTGAGGAGCTGTCAGAAATGGTGTTGTTTGCAAAAGTAATTAATGATAGGAATAATAATAATAATAAGTTGTTTTTATTTATCATTTAGAAGTATATGCAAATGGAAATGCAATTAAATTTACTATTCATATAAATAAGGTAACAAAAATATGCTTACACTCTAAAAATCATGAACAATAAACTATTTATATTAATATGATTATGCATATTGAGGAAATGGTGCCTCCAAACACATGAAGGAGGTGGTTATCCATGATATCAATCCTCTTATTTCATGTGGCAACTTGAAAAGCAGTGTAAATTATTCATGTTCACTCTATGATTTCCAGTGACACTGAGAGAATCAAAGCTGTCCCTCTGAAAAAGAGCATTTCATAGTTACTCCATGGTCTAGATGTCTTTTCCACATTCACATATTGAGATGTCCTTCATTGTCCATTTGTCTACTAGGTAGCTGTAACACCATTGTGTTTCATTGTGATCTATATCTTAAGTGGCATGCTGAAGCCAGCCGCTCATGCTGTAGGATCCATGATTAGGTCTTGATTCTTGTACTCACTGTTTCCCACAGCTGCTGCCCTGCCCCAGTCTTTTGATGACAGTCCTGGGATCCTGAGACTTTTAGCTGCTAATAAAGGTTCTACCATGACATTTGGTGGGGGAAGAAGGCACAGTTTGGAGAACTTCATCTATGGGTAAGTCTAGGGTTGTTATCATATGCTTGTATTCTCGTAGTACTGCTGCTTCTCTATGGCAAGATGGTGGACAGATATACAGGAGAATGGGAAGCCAGATCCTCAGCGCTGCCTTCCACATTCCTGTGACAATTCTCACTGTAACATTGAATTGCATGTTACATGTGTGCCGCCTACCTAAACTGATAGGCAGTATTCGTTCACTGAGAAAATGAGAGTCAAAGGATATGTCTTCACAGCAAAGTTATTTTGGGATACCAGAGGTGGCAGCTACCCAACTGGTCCTGGGTAGTTTATGAATTATATTTTTTCTAGCCTTTATCTTGTCACTGAAATAAATTTTAAAGAGCATTGATGCTAACTTGGCTCTGAGAGAGCCCACTGTTCAGTAGAGTAGGACAAAGCCTGATGTTCTGTTCCATTAGATGTACACGGGATATAATTTTCACTAATATCCATAGGAATTTGACATATGCAGCAAAACAGGAATAACCCTAAGCATGAGAGACACTTTCCACTCTTTATAGCTCACTTTAAAGTGAGCTTGCTCAAAAATAACAATCCTTGTTCTTACATCTGCATAATCACACTGTTTCTTGTCAAAAAGTTTATTAATAGTAAAACTTCCCTTCTCTTTGCTGTTGAATTCCCCCAGTACCAATTAACACATATATGAAAAGTAAAATAGGTAAGTTATCTTTTACTCTCCTCCTCCTCCTTCTCCCAGGTGTATTTCCATATCCCAAGCCCTCTTTTTCCCATCATTGTTGGCACACACATATTTTCATGTTTTAAAAATACAAATCTATTCCTTCTAGATTTTCCTCAAAGCTAACTGCTGCTCCTCTACATTCGTCTATTTCCATTGTCTACCTTAACTTGGCCCCATCCACAAATGCTTTAGTGAGGAAGTATAGCAGGAGCATTAATTTGCTTTTCTTCAGCACAGCAGCCTGAGTGTGAAGCCAGTTGTCACAAGGGATTCATCCTGGAATCAGTAGACTGTCTCAGTGTTCCGACCTGCATGAATATGGGGGAAGTGAGGGAGAAAAATCCTCCTGCCAACTACTGGAACAACCAAGACACAGCTACAAAGTTGAAACCACCGTTGCTCTTATGATGGGTGTCAGCTCTGTTGGATGTCACCTGCAGAAGATCTCGTGGCTCTACCCCACCCCTCAGTCCAAGTCAAAGAACCCCAAAGAAGCCTACTCAGATCATTCACCTTGTGGAGCACAGATCCCTGGATTCTGCCCGGGTCCTAAGGCAGCGTGTTTCTGAGCCAATTGCAGTGACAGAGACTGACATTCACTAGAAAACAGCTGTCTGCAGTGATGATTTCATCTCCACGTTTCCTCGGTTCTTTAATCATTCAGGACAAAGGCATTTCTCGACTTGTCGGGAAAAGATTCACAAAGGAGCATATTCTAAGATATAGAGCTAATATAGGGCTTTGATTTACACTTGTTTAAATGCCGACAAACAAGCCTATAGTGTTGTTTGGTTGGTTTTTGTCTGAATGTATTGAAGACCCATCTATTTTTGATCTTGTAAATGACAAAGGCAGGGCTCTGTCTGCCTGCAGTAGTATTCAGTGATTATTTTGCTTCTGTTTTAATATGAACTGTTTTCTGTAGTCTTTCTTTTAATCTTACATTCTAGCCACATCGCCAGATCTAAAAAAGAAGAGAAAGAAGGTTATCATCTCCCTGCAGCTAGGTGGAAGCTGATTTTATTAGGTGTGTTGATGTGTGACACTGTTACAGTCAGTAGTCCCCCTGCAGTAAATTGATTGTTTGTTGACTGCTCACGGCTTCTCTACCTTGTCACCTTTACTAGGTTTTCCTGTGCTGTTTTGTCATTGGCAGCCTCATTTCATGACTTACTAGGAGAAGGAAAGCTACTAACTTTCTAATCTAGACCAATATATCATAGATTTTCACCCAGAGAATCCTTTTCATTTCACTTGTCAGTAATGTCAACCAGCAATGGCAACCACTAGTTAGCTGTCGCTGGAAACACTGAACTCTGTTTCTTTGCCCACCCCGGTCATTTATTGATAAATTACAAAGTTGCGAATACCAGAAACATTTTAGGTACCATTATCCCTTCACTAACAGCATGACACCTGGCAACACTGAAAAGTTGTTAGAGAATTTGGGGGATGCATATATAGTGCTCAGTGAAAAAAATGACATAGTGACTAGCAGCAAAACAGCAATATGTAGCTTTATAAAGAAGGTAACACAAGAAAAAATTATACGGCACAAGGACTGACATAACATAAACATTTAAATGTGTGATTTGGGCATACTAGAAAATTTACCTGGCATTGCTTGGGTCTTTAACTCAAATAAGTTTTGTTTTTCTTCATTTAAATAATTGTTCAGGGATGGGACTGGGGTTGACAGGTTCAGTATGCAGGCTGCCCTAGCGAGAGAGGACTACCCCAGCCCTCTCTCACCATAGTACCTTGGGACCAGGTGAGAAGCATCTGTCCATGGCTATGGCAGATGCAGTGAGCACAACCAGGGACACATGTTCCCTGTCTGAGGGATAGACAGAGGGTATGTCTAGACTACATGCCTCTGTCGGCAGAGGCATGTAAAATAGGCTACCCGATATAGTCAATGAAGCGGGGATTTAAATATCCCTGGCTTCATTAAAATAAAAATGGCCACTGCGCTGTGCCTCAGCTGATTGTCGGCACAGTGCGGCAGTCAAGATGTGGATCGGTTGACAGGAGAACCCTTTGTTGACCACTCCTGTAAACCTCGTTTCATGAGGCATAAGGGAGCGGTAGACAAAGACTTCCCCTGTTGACCGATGCACATCTTGACTGCCACGCTGTGCCGACAATCAGCTGATCCGGCACAGCATGGAGGCCATTTTTATTTTAATGAAGCCGGGGATATTTAAATCCCCGCTTCATTGACTATGTCGGGTAGCTTATTTTACATAGACTCATAGACTTTAAGGTCAGAAGGGACCATTATGATCATCTAGTCTGACTCCCTGCACAGTGCAGGCCACAGAATCTCACCCAGCCCTCCTAGAATAATCCTCTCACCTATATCTCAGATATTGAAGCCTTCAAATACTTTGAAGACCCCAAGATGCAGAGAATCCTCCAGCTGTGATCTGTACCCCATGCTACAGAGGAAGGCGAAAAACCTCCAGGGCCTCTGCCAATCTACCCTGGAGGAAAATTCCTTCCTGACCCCAAATATGGCGATCAGCTAAACCCTGAGCATGTGGGCAAGACTCATCAGCCAGACACCCAGAAAGTTCTCTATAGTAACTCCTATCATCCCTCCATTGACCTATTTCCCACTGATAATGAATGCCTCTGTTGACAGAGGCATGTAGTATAGACATACCCAGACACATAAATAGACAGACACTCTCAAATATAAAGTAGATAGCTTTCTTTATCCCTGACTCTTACTGGTTCAATGGAGTCACAGCTATCCCAGTCCCCATCTCTGGCCTCTTGCTGCCCCTATGTGGTCATTCCACAGTATTACTGTCTCTTCTACCAGACCCCTTTGGTAGGGGTATTACTGTCTCTTCTACCTTTCCATTTTATGAGAAACAATCAAATTCCAGGCACATCTCATTGTCCTTTACTTGCTTAACCTTAAGTTATGATAAGAGGAAACTGCATGCCGAATTTGGTAGACTTAGTTCTTGCCATTTAGGAGTTCTTGAACAGACAGACAAATGCACATTTCTAAAATAGATAATAAGATGTGCTCTGGATGGAGTCAAATCATCTTAGCTGTATTCCAGTGGTATTGTCATTGTTGGAAGTTCAGAAGATGAACATAACATTTAAAGCAAAAAGTCTTAAGAGTGGAATAACATATTGTGAAGTTAAAATTCTTATGTTTCAACATTTCTGGCCCAGAAACGAACCAAGGAAAAAATAGAACAAAATTTTTAAGCAAATATTTTTGAAATTCAAGTTTAAACCAAGGTGTGGACAAAACATTCCTTCATTTGTAAATGTGCAACTGCCATGAAATCTAATTGGGAGCTTGATATAGAGATTAACAAATGAGTTGCTGGACATATAATCCAAACCTCCATATTTTGGATGTATTTAAAGTTTTGCAAGTTTCACAAAACAACAGATTTAGGGCAGGTAATTAAAAAGGCTGAAGCACTGGTATCAGCTGTCATAGAACTCTACAACTAAAGGTTCTCACAATGCTTTACTCGTGGTAGAATTTTTTACTGATTGCCCATTAAATCATATACACAAAATTGCCATATTGACCCTCAAAGCAGAGCACTGACTTGTTCCTGTTACTTTACAGATCTGCTGTGCAATTAGATGGCTAATTGTTCCCCAGGGTCAGACAAAGTTTGGTTTCCTGTCAACTCCAACTACTGAACTGAAATCTTTAGGATAGTATGTGTTTCATGTTTAGAATTCATAACTGGGGAAGAGTGGCCATGCTGGTATTACTACTGCTGTTATACTTTACTCTTGGAATGGCTTGTTTCCAGGTTTGTAGTGGGCCATCACCATTTACTACCTACTTATTATGTACCACTGTATTTTAGGACTATTTGCTGTAACCAATTGCCCAGGATTCACAAGTAAGAAAAATAAAGAAAATATCAGTGTAAAAATATGTATTGTTATGTTGTAGCTTCAAAGAATAATGCTTCATATTGGCCTTCATGAGTGTTCTGCCCCAGTGGGACTTTGCAGAGACATTTGGCCTTAAGAAATCCCAATTCCCCCTAGGGCTCCATGGGACAAGTGGCTTTTTCTACAGCTTTTTGTAGGATTCAGGACATGCTATGTCAGCTCTGCTGGCTGGTGCTGGGGGATTGACAATAGGCTTGTTGGCCTTACCATAGCTGTGATTTAAAGGTGCATTGTTAGACCAGGTTAGCTAACATGGTCTGACACACTTTCTGAAAGCGTAGTGTACACAAGGCAGTATGCAATTCATACAAGCTACCCTATCCAAGTTAAAGCCTGCACTAGTCTACACTCTAAAAACAACCAATACCAGTTTAGGGGATAGTCTTTGTGCTTTGAGTGTAAGAAATGACATTATCTCTGGTCTCTGCACAGTGGCCCATGATGGGGAAGCTATTCTGTGCCCTCATATGCAGTAAAACACAATATAGCTCTTAGATACAGAAAAATGATTAATTTCCCATAGTCATACAATAACCAATTTACCAAGGTGATAAAGACGCTGGAGAGTCTTCAGGAATCGTACTGTACTGATGCTATCATTGAATGTGGAAAGATCTGTTTTGTGGGTGTTATGCACAGAATCCAGTAAGCAAGCTTGCACCCCCAGGGCAAACATGGATAAATAGATTTTGAGTGTATTTTCTCACAAGGTTTTAATGGTGTTTCACTGTGGGATGCGTAGCAGAAAAGCAATCCTCATCTCAGACTGGAATGACTGTAGAGTCATTCCACTCAAAAAGTTTTTACTCCTGCCCCCTTAATATACCTATTTGGGGAAGGAAGGATAGGATATTATAGTTAGCTCCTTGCCAGGCCTGGGCTGCTTACCCTATGTAATCGCACAAGCCCTCCTACATGTTAGAACTGTACCATTTTGACTATGAGTGATGTGCCTGAGGGTGAGTACTGATGCAGAGTTGCCTTGAACTGACGTGTAGTACACAAAATGTCTGGTTTTAAGTATTTCCCAGCTCCGTACCAGTGACACTCTCTGTAAAATTCAACTGTTTTATTTCAAGCTGGCTTAGCATTAAACATTAGGAAGGGCTACTCAAGTCCTGCCTCTCCATACGCCTGCAAAACTCGTTTCTTGGTTTGGCATGATGTTTACAGGGTCCTGATTTGCAAGCAGCACATGTACTGAGTGAAAATGACAATTGTACACAAAGATATTCACACACAGAGATGAATTAAATGTGAGTTTGCATTGAAACTGAAATGGAGGATAATAAGAGAAAGCAGGTGATTTGAAGCTTTGGCTCTCAGAAAGTTGTTCTATAGGGTGGGTTAATCATAATGATAAATAGTAAGTGCTACTTGCTACATTTGCTTTTAATCCTGAGTGCGGTTACCTATTTTGTGGCTCTGAAACTATTTCCCGAGAATGTGTCATTTTCTGCTATTAAAATAGGAAAACTGCTGCTCTGGGAATGTCTGCTTGGTGGCTACAAGTTTTACAGTCAGCAGGATCCTTCCTATTACTGAATAATATGTGATACCTCACAAAGATCCAAATCACGGTTTCTAGATTGACAATGCCCATGGGGCTCTTTGTGAGAAGAATCAAAAAATATCCAAGATTCTGATTTGACAGAGGCAGGTAGGGTGAGAGTTGTTCACCGGTCTCATTCTTATACCTATATTTTTACAGATGATTTCACATTTATCCCATACAATCACAAGAGACACCAACTATCAGAAAAGCATCTGTCATGAAGCTTTGCCATTTTGGAAAGGTCTTTTTGTTGGTTTTGGTTTGATTTTTGTAGCAGGTCCTTTCCCTACCATCTTTATTGAAATGAAGGGGATTTCTGTAAGCCCTGCAATAATAGATTGTAATGTTTTACAGCCTTTTGTCTGTTTTCTGACTGCACTAATTTGATTATTTGAGGACAGAACACATGCCAGTGCATTGAGAAATGAAGGAAAAATATATCTTTAAATCCTGAGCTCAGAAGGCAGGTGGCAGGCTCTTGTTGTTTAATTTCACAGTCTGGTATTTCCATTGCATGAGGAATTTCATCCTCAGATTTTTACAGTTATTAAGCACTTTAGGTAATCAAAATCAACTGTTAATCAAAATTTGTTTGATTCTGACATCTCAGTGACATCCTGTTCTAAATGATTTATTTTTGGTACTTGCTTCTTGTCTTCTCTTGTAATCATTTCTCATTATGTAAGAACACAAGAAATAAGTAATTAGCAGGCAGTTTTGATATATAATCTGTGATTTGTCAGGAAAGAGGGAACTTGTTATTTTTCTCTCACCTAAGGATCCTGGATAACTCCGAGGCAGGTAAAAATGAATTCCCCAATTTTTTCCTGCTTGTATTCCCTCTAGTGACTTTATCCCCTCTGGTCAAGTCATTACCCTTTTGGCTGGGAATAGCAGGACAAGTCACTCTTCCACTTTCTCCATGCCTCACTTTCTACCTATCTGATGTATATCCCACCCCATATGTAAGCTCACACATCTGCTAGTATACAGACACTGAATGAAGCATGAAAATGTGCTTAGCTTTGTTCACAGTAGAGACTACCCTTGGACATTTCTCAACTCATTGCTTCTGTTTGTTTTTTTCTTAAATTCACGTGCTTATTCAGTGTTTGCACAATACTCTCAGATCTTTGAAACCAGGGCCATGCACTATACAGAAGGACTCAGAACTGCCTTTAAGACACTTGATTGACCAACGTTGTATGTACGCAGGATTTTCAAAAGCAATCAGTATTGGCTTAACTCTTCTCCCACTAGAGTTTAGGGTAAAAGCTTCCATTCTTATCATATCTAACAAGCAAAGTTCAGCCATAAATGTTCCTCCTGCTTATTAGAGAAAATCACGTTAGTCTTCTACTAATGGGGGGAAAGACAATAACAGAAAGCGAGAATTAGAATTTCTTTGCATGTCTGAAGGAGTCTGTATTGCTAGGGTAGTGATTGGGTTCATCTATGTGGCAATTCTTCTCAACATGTTGTTATCATGATCCACTTTCACCCCCTCACACACCTGGATTATTGCAATCATGACCTCCTACCAAAATGCAGAATTATAGTACTTTCTACTTTTTGAGCATTTCAGAAATAAAAAACCCTAAGTTTCCAAGTCACAGGATAAGTAACCTCCCTCCCACAGCTTGTCAGCTCACTATGGTGCCTTACCATCAAATAATTTTAACACAAAACATTATTTCCAAATGGAGCCTGTAGATTTTTTTTCACGGTGGAAATCATTAACAAGGATAATTAACTAAGACTGTAGTGATGAATAGCACTGCACTACTGATCAGTGTAATAAAGAACAGAAGCCACTAATTACAGATAGTGAGCCTTGAAGCCAATGAGAAATTTAATTTAATGTTGCTGCACAGACTCCACACAGTCTAATGTAACTTTGAAATTATAATAATAAGGTCTTACCACAGACAATGCTTTTGGGAATGTTCCAGGTACAAGGCAGCGTGCCCATCTGAATAAAGTGGTTTGTGATCTATCAATTACAGTATCTTGGGAGAGTAGTTTTAGTAAAATTGAGTCTGACTAAGCATTTTGTTTTAGAACTTTCATAACAAAGCTGGAATTCCATATGACATGGGTGTCTCCTGGCAAACACCAACGGCTGAGAGGATTCTGAAATTTTTACCTCAGTGCCCACGGTGTCATCAATGAGATAAGATATACATCCATACATAAAGACATCTCATAATGACTAACTCACTTTGTCAAAGTTATTTTTCCTTTGATATGTGTCACATTGTAGCACATGAACATGACGATTTTTGGGGTTTCATGCAGTGTTATTGTAGCCAGGTTGGGCTCAAGGTATTAGATATTTTTGGAGTGCCAGGATGCAAGTTTATTATCCCACATTCACATTAATTGTGTATGATGCTAACTAAAAAATAGCTATTGCTTATGAATAGCTTTATATTATAGTTATTACACTTGGAAAGCATCTGAAGGATGAATTGAATGCCTGATCTAGTAAACAGAGGTATGACATCAGTATTTACTACAAAACAAGACAAATTGTTTCTCTCTCGCCAGCTAGCCAACATCCATTTCTTAAGAGTCAAAACTACATTGAGTGAAGAAGAAAGAGAAGATTTTATACTTTCTAAAGTATTAAACAGCAGCTCTCATTTTTTGTGCCAACTGAACTATCCTTGATCTTGCAAATCCTTAAAAATGTAAATATGTAGTCTCATTGGGACTACCTGCCTAAACATAAGTATGTGACTAGGTGCTTGCATACTTGGATGCGGAATTCATAGAGGGCATTAGATGGCACAGTTAACATATTAAGATAAAAAAGGGAGGGTATGTCTACACTTGCAGTCTATTTCGGAATAGGGCTGCAAATGTAGGCATTCGGAATTGCAAATCAAGCCCGGGATTTAAATATCCCATGCTTGATTTGCATCTTCCCAGCTGGGCGCCATTTTTTGAAATTTACAAGCCCAGAATAACTGCCAGCGTCTACACGTGGCAGTGAAATGGGAGTTCGAAATAAAGCCCTATTTTGAACTACCTGTTAAACCTCATTGCAGGAGGAATAACAGGCAGTTCAAAATAGGGCTTTATTTCGAACACCCGTTTCGCTGCCACGTGTAGATGTGGACAGTTATTCCGGGCTTGTAAATTTCAAAAAATGGCGCCTAGCCGGGAAGATGCAAATCAAGCGCGGGATATTTAAATCCAAATGCGAATGCCTACATTTGCAGCCCTATTCCGAAATAGGTGCAAGTGTAGACATAAAAAAAAAGAGTAAAAGTAAGTGTAGAGTAAAAAAAAATCTATCCTTGGCTCTACCACTGCCCTGATGTGTGAACTTTTCTAAGTCACTTTGTACCTGTTTACCTCTTGCCTTTTTCAATTTTAAGCTTTTCAGGGCAGGGACTTTCTCTCACAATATGTTTGTACCAAGTGGGAGGGGCCTGGCTCCATGGTCCCAAACGGGGTGGTGCCAGGAGGCAACCAGCTCTACGCTCCACTTAGCACGACGTGCCCCATCACAGCCCTCAAAGCTGCATGGAGCATACGGTGTGGTACTCCAGCAGTAATTTAAATGGCTGGGGGTGCCAGTCACTGCCACTGCCATAGTAGTCGTGGCCAGGAGTTTTGGGCCCTTTTGAATTGCTGGATCCCAGGGCAATTTCCCTCTTCATCCCCTATCAGTGGACCTGGTACCAAGCTAAGTGCAATCTCTGCTGGGCCTCTAGATGCTACCATAGTTCAGATAATAAATTCATGACCTAGATGGTGCCCCCTACTTCATGATTACTCTATTCCTTTCTCTTTACAGTCTATACTCCTGACTGAGCAAATGTAGGGCTATGTGAAGAGCACAGTGCTTGCATTCACAGCTGAACTCCTGGATTTTTTTCAGTACTTTCCCATGAGCCAGGAAGACGTCACAATCAATCAAATAGTAATGATCTCGCTTGTGTTGTTGTTCTGAAAATATCATTTCCACTGTTGTCTGCTTGCTGTGACATTTCTGAAATCTCCATTTCAGAAAGAAGTTTTTACAAAGAAATAAAACCAGAAGACTAAAAACTGAAATCTAAATAAAGCAATTAGAAATCATATGAATTTGAAAAAATTGCTCCAACAATTCAAAAGGTACTGATTGAGTGAATGATTAGCTTTGCCAGCATAAGGCAAATAGATTTAGCACTCCTTAGAACTTGAGAAGAGCTAAAGGTTTGTTTGATTGTTATATGGAATTTATTGTAGTAAAATGGAAAGTAATAATGAAAGAGTAGGCTAGTCCTCTACAGTGCTCAGCTGGTAATATTTTAAGAAAATGAGTTGCATTCCTCCAGTATTCTCACCATTCTTTTTATTGTTATTATTTATTACTTATATAGCAGCATAGTTATGGATGACACTTTAAGGAAAAATCAGTTTGGCAGGTCTCTGTCCAAGGACCTTACATTGTAATAATATTGCAAGCTGGACTATGGATGTGTCTAGGCTACAGGGTTTTGTCAACAAAAGTTCACTTTTGTCGACAAAACTATACCTGCATCTACACTACTGCCGAGTTCTGTCGACATAACGTCGACAGAACTCGGCTGTTTTGTCGACAGTGGTAAACCTCATTCTATAAGGAATAATGCCTTTTGTCGACAGAGTTCTGTCGACCGAAGGCATTATTGCATCTACACTGTCCTTTGTGTCTACACTCTCATGTCGACAAAGCAGCTTGCTTTGTCAACAGAACTGGATGTAGTGTAGACGCTCTTTGTCGACAGTATCTGTCGACAAAGCCTCTGTCAACAAAAGCCCGTAGTCTAGAAGTACCCTATAAGAAAAAGGCTGTGAAAAGAAAAGCATTGAGGGTTATGCCTAGAGTTCGTGAGAATCTGACAATAATTAATACAAAATGTGTCCCTTTTATACATTTCAAATTTCTAAAATGTTTCGTCACCTTTAGGTCTGACAGGAAGGAACCATAAATGATGTTTACACTACAACTTGGCTCGGAATCAGCAGTAGGACCCATGCAGGTGAACATGTGCACCTTTGCCGAACTCCATTAATTTCATTTCTCCCATGATACTATGATTAGAGCTGGTTGGAACTTTTTTTGATTAAATGTTGTCAAAATATACTGTGCCGCTAAAGCTGAAGCACTACACAGGGATGCATAGCTGTGGCCTGGCATGACATGAATAATTAACACAGGGAGGGAGGTCTCATTTTTGGAAGACAGAATGAAGGAGGTAAATGAGGCTCAAAACAGAATGTTTGTGCTAAATAAGATATGTAAAAAGGTCAGTAGGTTAATAAGACAGAAAGTCTGAGCCAGCTAAGATAAGAGGGAGAATACCAGGGGAATTATTTACTATGAAGTAGCTAACAAGGGACAGAATAAATTAAGAATGTACAGGAGATGAGGTAAGGAGGAAATTAAACCAGGCAATGTATGGAAAGCATATTCTGCACAAGGATTTGTTCTTGCTAAGGAACTAAACCAATCCAAAAATGTGTGATGAAATGTGCAATAAATGCAATGAGATGTACCTAGAGGGAGAATGTTTCTGTGCGACTTTGGAGCTGTGACCTATCCCTGACTTTGAGTCCAGACATCTCAGTGTAGTGCTGCTGTAAGGCACAGAGGACTGGAGTGAAACTGAATTCTTGGGAAGCTGAGCAGAAAGAGGTCTATGAGAGAATCCCAACAGAACGCATTGGCTCTGATGATACTTTTTTGGGGGAAAAAAGGTTTTCTTTATGTTTTTTGAGAAGTGTGGGATGTAAAACTGCTCTGAATTAGGGAGAACAAAGAGCAAGATGCCACATCTTAGGCCAGTGTTCTATTTACCAAAGCTACTTATATATACCCCTCCCCCCCCCCCCCCCGTCCGAACTGAAAAGTTCAGGGTTTGATCTGAAAACAGACATTTTGCTACAATTCCATTGTGGCAAAAAAGGTCAAAAGCACTTGTTTTCATTCCAATGCAGAACAAAATTAAATTTTTAAACCTTGACATGAATTTCTTATCCTCTTATTCTTATTCTATGTGCAAACGTACATTAGATAGTTTGGAATCTATGCAGAAATATTAAATCAAGGTTCTTACTAGCTGCACGGTACCAATGGCTGATCAAGGCACAAATCACTGCATAAAACAACCATAGGAACACGACGTTATAGTCAAGCACAGCAAAGTCAATACCCTTGCCAAATATTCACAATACATCTCCAGAAGTGGTTTTCATATGAGGGTTTTTTTTTTTTTTTGACCTAAGAAAAACACCTGAGATGACTTTGAAGAAATTATAAGATTGTTTATTTTGGTGTATTTCACCTCTAAACCCTTTTCTCTTCAATGAATCCCTTTCTAGAAGATGGCATTCACATCAAATATGTTTGGGCTCTTCCATATCCATTCCATTTTTTCCTCTCAGCATTGTTTGTATAAACACACACAAAAATATGTTTTCAAAAGTGACTAATGATTTGAAGTATCTAACAACTGAAATATCCAAGTGTAGAAATCTTAAAGGGTTCTCATTTTCAGAAATTACTGTGCACCCATACTTTGCACAATCAGAATCACTAAGATATCTACAGGTTAAGCATGATATGACATGATATGACATAAGCATATATGTTGCCTTAAATGCATTGTCTATTTTACCAAGAAACTAGCTACAACTAAAAGAAAATACCCTCTTCTGCTCTCTGACCTGGTCACCACCTGAATTTTGCAGAGGCCTGAATCAATAAAATAAAAGAGTACTTAATTTCCCTCACACACATATTTTGCCTTTGCAGTCACCCACAATTTCCTTTCTGCCATCACAGATACAGAACCATTTCTGTTATTTTGTCAGTTTAAAGATTTTCTGCTGTTGCACATAAATAGAAGTCAGTTAGACAATACATTTCTATACCTAGAGGCTAATCTTTGTTCTTATTCATTCCTCATTATGACAATCTTTTGGCTGCCTTATAGCTGAGTTAGAATGTCATGATACTGCTGATAAAATTGATATGCATATTCAAATCTATGAAAGCCAAGTTAGGCACTGCAGATTTCTGTTCCTGAACCATAAATGGCCCTTCTCACTGTAAGCCATTTCCACATTGTATTGTCTTCTTGGCACGAGGATGGAAAGTTAGATGACCTACCTACTCACACTTGGCTTCATAGTTTGTTGGTGGGTTTATTCTCCCTTCTGGCATATTGGATGATAATCCAAGAGAGGAAATATTCAGCCTCCTTCAACCTTGTTGCAGAGAGCTGCTAACAGCTACATCACTCTCCTTTATGATGCAGATGAACCCATGGGCAAAAACATGCAGCAGGATCAGTTGTCTGTGCTTCCAATCCTCCTTTTACCCAGAAGTGACATTTTTGTCTACTGATATATTTTGGGGAGAAAGGGAAGAATTCTTTCATACAGGAGATCATAGCAATGCATGAAGTATGTTAGTCTTTTATTTCTATGTACGCTGTAACAGCACTTTGGGAAAAGCGAAATTATCCATGAAAAAATGTATAAAATACAGAATTGCTTTCCTATTTTAAGTTTTTATCAGTGATTCCTAGAGGTCTGAATCTCTGGACTCAACTAAACAAACCTTGAATGTTCCTGGGGATGGAAAAGATATCCACTATATCTCTACAGCATCAATAATGTTAAGAATCTTTTAGGTTAATTTCAAGAAAATCTACATTATTATGATCGATGGTTTAATTTACACAAACTCCATAAAGGTATGGAAACTGAAAGTGCAAATGCTGTTTTTGTGCTCTCTGTTTAAATTGCAATAAGATTCCAGCTGGGGGCTTCCAAAATATACTAGAACCCTTACAGAGATCCTATTTGCTTGTTCTATTTTGAGACTCTTTAGCAATATCACCTTGTAGCAACAGCTGTTGAGAGAGACAAGGTTTGTGTAAATTTTTCCTCCACTGCTTGGAAATTTTAAAAGTTGTAATACATCCTCAGTTCATTTTAGGTTCAGGTATCCCTAGGAGCAATCTTCTTCATGTTCATCAAAAGATACTAAAATCGCAAAGCAGAGATTCAGAAACTTAATGCAAACTGCTCTCAGTTGGAAACCTCAATTGGGATATAATTGCAAAAGCACCAGACATTAGAAGATCAGTTGCTAAATTAGCCAGAATAAACGTCCTGAGGTAAAAAGCTACTGCCAACCCACTTATCTGACAACAAGATGAGTGGGCTGGCAGTAGGCCTGAGTAAAGGCCCGAGTTAACAAGGACAAATTCAGTACCTGTATTGTTTGAATGATTTACTAATCCATGATCTCTTTTGGCAGCCAGCTCAAGCTTTAGCCACTGTTTCTTTAGCTGTGCTTTTGGAAAACTGGTGCTCTCGGTTACAAAACAGGAAGCCATGATAAATAAGTGTAATTAAACTATGTGGCTACGTCTACACTGGCCCCTTTTCCGGAAGGGGCATGTAAATTTCATGAGTCGTAGTAGGGAAATGCGCGGGGGATTTAAATATCCCCCGCGGCATTTAAATAAAAATGTCCGCCGCTTTTTTCCGGCTTTTAAAAAAGCCGGAAAAGAGCGTCTACACTGGCCCCGATCCTCCGGAAAAAGCGCCCTTTTCCGGAGGCTCTTATTCCTACTTCAAAGCCGGAAAAGGGCTCTTTTTCCGGAGGATCGGGGCCAGTGTAGACGCTCTTTTCCGGCTTTTTTAAAAGCTGGAAAAAAGCGGCGGACATTTTTATTTAAATGCCGCGGGGGATATTTAAATCCCCCGCGCATTTCCCTACTACGACTCATGAAATTTACATGCCCCTTCCGGAAAAGGGGCCAGTGTAGACGAGCCCTGTAGGAATAAAGATTTCATTTGATGCCATAGTGCTGAAGAATTACTTACATCACAGTTAGTAATAAGTTATGCAGACATCCTGTCTGTACTGTTCCCTTCATCTGCTGCCCCCATTAGTCCACTTAGGGTACGTCCACACTATGTGCTTATTTCTAAATAAGCTATTTTACAATAAAAACTCTGCCTGCTCTGGTTGCCCTTATGGATGCCACAGCACTCCCAGCCACTAAGCTGGACCTGCTGTGAAGTATTCACTGGCTCTTAGACCTGCTGCCACACCTCCAGGTGCAGTTACTGTGGTACCCTTCCTCTCCTCTCTCCACATGCTCCACATTGTTCTGGAGGGTAACTTCGGCTGTCTCAAAGGGAGGTTCTGCTGTCTCCTCACCTGCCTGGACCTCAGTGACTGGAATGTTCCCCAAGTGGTGGCGGCCTGCTGTGTCCTTCACAATATTTGTGAAAATAAGTGGGAGACCTTCCTGCCAGAGGAAGGAGAGGCCTGCAGAGGCTGAGCAGCTCACAAAGCAGCCACACATAGATGCCATCCAGCAGACCCCTCAGGGGGCTGTGCACATCTGAGAGGCCCCGAGGAAGAGTTTCAGACAAGGACACCTGTGAGACTCTCCCCTGGGCCTCCCCACAAGTGGCCTCTGCAGTGCCCACGTATGCCTTTCCTCCCTCACCTCTCCCTTCCCCTGCCTTCCCTTCTCCCCATTCCTCCTCACTCCAGGTATGTCTACACAGCAAAGTTATTTCAAAATAACAGCCCTTATTTCGAAATAACTTTCCTAGCGTCTACACAGCCAAACTGCTATTTCAAAATTAAATCGAAATAGCGGAGCGCTTATTTCGAATTTGGTAAACTTCATTCCCTGAGGAATAAAGCCAAATTTGAAATAGCTATTTCAAAATCAGTGCTGTGTAGACACTTATATCAAAATAGGGGACCTCCAGCTTTCCGAGGGTGCCCTGGTGGCCACTCCAGCCTCAACCAAGAACACTTCTCTCCCTCACCCTTTCCCTGGAGCCTTTAAAGGGGTGCCTGTGCCATCTCCAAGCCTGCCAGCCCAGAGCCAGCAGTCACTGCCCCTGACCCAGTGGCCCCAAAACATGAGCCAGCAAGCCACTAGCAGCCAGCCCTCCACTGCTCTCCAGGAGCAGTTTGCCAGCTCCCAGGAGCCTGCCAGGGTCCAGAGAAGGTGGGCGCTTTCCTGGTCCAGGGTGGAGATCATGGACCTTATTCAGGTTTGGGGGGGATGCCCCCAACAACCATGATCTCTGCACTAGATGGAGGAAAGCGGCTGTCTATGGCAGGATAGCTGCCAGCCTGGCCACCAAAGGCCCCATGCAAACCCAGGAGCAAGTTTGCATGACAATCAAGTTGGTCTGGCGAAACCTCCAACCCTGAGCTTCCCCTCCCCCTTCTTTCCCTTGCTTCCCCCTTCCAGTTCCCTCCTCCCAGGTTTCCTTCTCCCCTCTCCCACCTCCTTTCCCCAGTCTCACCAGAGTTTCATTCCTCCTCCCAGTTTTGTTACATAAAGAGAGTTCGTGTTCATGAAAGTACGTGTATTTTATTTGACATCAGGAAGGGGGATTGGGGAGGGGTAAGTGGAAGGATATGAGGGAGGAATGAGACACAAGCTCCCAGTGGGGCAGACCAGGGAGGCTCTTAGTGCTCCTCAGGGTGGAAGCTCTCCCACAGGGCCCCCTGGATACTGACAGCCCCCCGATGAACCTCCTGGATGGAAGCCTGCAGAAAGTGCAGTCGGGCTCACAGCAACGTGTCCAAAAGAAGCACCAGAGCGTCCAGGGGCAGCTCTGGCTCCATGTTGCAGAGCGCTGTGGTGTCCCGAGTGAGGGCAACTAGAGCACAGAGAGATAAAATGCTTTGCTGTCTCTCATTGAGCTAGACAATCAAGCAGGGAAACCTGAGAACCGGCTGTCCAGGGGGGTCCCTTTAAGCACAGACCTCAGATAGCCTCAGACAGCAGCCCCACACAGTAAGTCCTAACCTGGTGCCCTGCCGGAATTGGTTCAGGCCAGCCTTAAATACGATTCAGAATCCACTAAGTGTGGATGCGCTATTTTGAACTATCGAAATGCTATTTCGAAATGCATCTTGTGTGTAGACACATTATTTCGAAGTAAGCTATTTCGAATTAACTATTTCAAAATAAGATATTTCAAAATAACACTGTAGTGTAGACATATCCTCCTTTGCTGATAAAATAAACAAGACCTTTGGTTTTGGAATAATAAACTCTGTAATTTTTAATTGGGGTAAATATAACTGGGAAGGGACCAAAGAAAGAACCTGGGAGGGGGGGAGGATGCGTGAGGTGGAAGGGGGAGGTGGGAATCAGTGTTGGGGCTGGGACTGGTGCCTGCCTTGGGTGGTCCCACTGCCTCTTGAGCAGGGCCCTCAGTCACCATGGGAGGGGGCTAAGAAAAGAAGCTGGAGGAGCAAGAACAGGAGCAGATACAGGGGAGGACTTGGGAAGGAGCAGGTGTATGTGTGAGTGGGGGGTGGGATGGCTGCTGGACTGCTCAGTCATGGCAACCAAGTGGTTGACAGTGGGGCTGTAAGCTGTGCACATGCTCCGGGCCTCCTGGGACAGCTCCTGCCAGGTGAAGCAGTGCAACTCCTGGTCAGCATGATGGTCTTCCAGGTCAGTGTCCAACTTCCAGTCCCGCCACTACAGAGACCACTGTAGGGAACAGAGTCAGGCTATGTGTTCCCACTCAAGGTCCTTGCACGGTTGGTGGCCCCTCCGAGTCTTTCGGGGTTGGGAGGCTGGCAGGGGAGATGTGGTGTGTGCCCCACTCACAGCTGGTCAAGCTGTGAAGAACAAAGAGAAGGGCAGTCATCCCAGGAGACACTGTGCAAGAAACCTAGCCCTCATCTCTGAGCCAACACCGAAAGGTCTTGGGTCAGATGAAAGTGATGTGCTTCGAGCAAGGCTATCTGAGGCCTACACAGTGGGCTCTTCCCTACAGGGGCACAGATGTCCCAAGGGGAGCCTCACTACCCCTATGCCCCGGAGACAAGCAAGCATGGGAAGGTCAGGCCAGGAGCCTGTGGATGGAGGGAGGTGACAGGGTGGCTCAGCTTCCCTCAGAGCCTTGCACACGCTGGGTCCAGCAGTGGCAGCATCCCACAGGTAAAGGACTTGTATCCCTGCCCTCTGGAAGAGGGTGGAGGTGTTGAGGGATGTGTGTGTGAGTGGCAGATGCCGCTTGTTGGGTCCCCTCCTCTTCTTCCCTCTCCCAGCAGGTTCCCCTGGCAGGGGACCAGTGTCCTCCACCTCACCATGTGGGTATGACTGTGTGGCACTGCTGTGTGTGTGGCTTGTGATAAGAAGGTGTCCCACCATGGGGTCGGTAGTAAGGCATGTGCAGGAACACTGTGAGCAGGAGTGCTAGGTTCCTTTATGGCAGCATCATTGTGGTTACGTGCTCTGGACTGTTGCTCCATGTGCACAGGCTGCTGTGCGATTTCCAAACCAAGAAGGCCTAGTGAGGAGCATGCAACCCCAAACCCCCTGCCATCCTTAACCTCCATATGTGTCTAGGGAAAATAATGGTACTCACCTGATGGGCGTTCCCCGGCTTCTTGACATCCTAGGAGGGGGTGGGGTACCAGATCCAGAGCCAGGATGACTTCCTGGTTGGCAGGCATCATGTCCAGGCTGATCTCCTCACCTTCCTCCTCCTGTGCCTCCTCCTTCTCTTCCTCCCCATCCACAGCCATGTCCTCCAGGAGACTGACAACAGTATGGGCGGAAGGGACTGCCCCCCTCCCAAGATTCAGTGGAACTGGTCAAAATAGGGGCAGATCTGGTGTGCCTGTCTTGAGAGGCTTTTTTGTAGGCCTGTCTCAGCCTGGGCCAGAAGGGACACAGCCACACCCAGGAGCAGGTCAAGGAGCTATCAGCCTGCATCTGGTGCGGAATTCCTGGAGGTTTGTCTCCTCTCGCCAGACCTCAAAGAGATCCAGGATCTCTGCACCAGAATAGTAAAGGGCCCCTGGGCAGGGCTTGGGGGCTGGTTGAAGGCCATGGAGGGCTTGGTGGGAGCATGGGGGTTGCTCATGATGGCAAAAAAAGCTGTGATCGTTGCTGGTGTGTGACACAGAGCTAGCAGGCCTTTCCTTGTGCCACAAGCCCTTCCCCCTGTGGCTGCAGTTTTAAGGGCTGCAGGGGAAGGGGAACTATAGAGTTCGCATGAATGTGGACAGAGTGGCCACTAGGGCAGCTGTGAGAATCCCCAGAGGCTAGTTATTTTGAAATAAGCACAGCTGTGCTGTCTACACACACCCTATTTTGAAATAGCTATTTGGAATAGGCATTATTCCTCATGAAATGAGGGTTACTGATTTTGGAAGAAGAAGCCCATTATTTCAAATTTATTTCAGAATAAGAGTATTTCTGTGTAGACTCTCACCTTGTTATTTCAAAAGAACGTTAGTTATTTCAAAATAACACAGTATAGACGTGTACTGCATCATCCGTTGTTATCTATGGTCAAATGTTGAGGTCTCTGAAGACGGGACTGTGTTATTTCTTGTATTGAGCTTAATGCAATGGGATCTTATTGCCTGTTTGGGGTCTCAGGTGAGATAAAAATTAAAAGTATATTAAACTTGTCACTTTGTCATTTTAAACTGTCTGGTCCAGTGGTTAGGAAAATAATTTATCGGTTTTGGAGAGACCTGAGTTCAAGACACTGCTCTACCCTGGACTTCTGTGTGACCTTGAGCGAGAAACATAGTGCATGTACAGGCAGAGCCAAACGGTTCTAAATATTCTGTGTTTCCTTGGAATTTCTGACCCTTGATGCAAGTTTGAAACAAAAATTTCTTCATAGGATAATCACTTACAACGAGGGTTGAAAATTTTTTAACCAAACAAAACTGAAAACCATTGCCCTGCCTTTTTTCTGACCCATTGCCAAGCTCACTCCAGGAAGACGAAGGCTTCTATTAAATCTTCCCTCACTCTTCTCTTCTGCAGACTAAATAAGACCAGTTCCCTCGGCCTCTCCTCAAAATTCAGGTGTCCCAGCTCCTAATCATTTTTGGTGCCTTCCACTGTACTCTCCAATTTGTCCACATCTTTTCTGTAGTGGGAGCCCCAAAACTGGATGTAGTACTCCAGATTGGCTAAATAATCACTTCCCTCAATCTGCTGGTAATGCTTCTTCTAATGCAGACCAATATAGCATTAATCTTCTTGGGTATGTCTACACTAGCCCCATAGTTCAAACTAGGGAGGCTAATGTAGGCATTCGAAGTTGCAATTCAAGCCTGGGATTTAAATATCCCATGCTGGATTTGCATCTTCCAGGCAGGTCGCCATTTTTGAAATTTACAAGTCCAGACTAACTGCCTCATTCCAGGAAGAACAACAGGTAGTTTGAACTGGGGCTTTAATTCGAACCACCAGGTCCCTGCCACGTGTAGACGCGGCACTTTTTCCGGAGGATCGGGGCCAGTCTAGACGCTATTTCCGGCTTTTTTAAAAGCCGGAAAAAAGCGGCGGACATTTTTATTTAAATGCCGCGGGGGATATTTAAATCCCCCGCGGATTTCCCTACGACGACTGCTGAAATTTACATGCCCCTTCCGGAAAAGGGGCCAGTGTAGACATAGCCTATAAGTGTTGGTAGATTACTGTTTTTGTAACTTTGGCTTGTTCTTTAATACCTTTATTTCTAATATATCAGATTTTATATAGATATTTTTCCCTCTAATGTTTTTTCCATGCTGCACCAAGATGCTTTTTAAATTTTCTTCAGAACAATGGAAAATAGGTATTTTGAACATATGGCTACCATGAAGTGGTTTCCCTAGCAACAATAACCCGTGAAACCTCTTAAAACTTTCCCCCTCTGTAATCATGTGGGTTTTAGTGGTTTGAGTCACAATCCTAACATCTCATCTGGAGTCTTTGCAATATCTAAAAATGAAGTGAATTGTGAAGCGCTTGTCCTGTCCTTGTACTAGTGAATAACCTAATTTCAGAGAATCTCAATGCATTTGTCAGTGGTTTTAAGAGCTCTATCTTTAGACTTCCTAACTGATTTGCTATTACAGGGAGTTTCATGTTAAAAATTCTCCTTTAGGAATGAATAGATGCTCCTAACATAAAATTCCGATTTTTTAAAGTTACATCTGGTAATATTTTTGTCAGTCACTCAATCTGAAGGATTAAATATAAAATCAATGGGGCTCCTCTCTTGGAGGACCTTGCAGGACTGGAAGCCATGAAGCCAGCTTGCTGCCCAAAAAGTAGAAGCTTCATCTGTATTAACACTGTAAGCGAACCACACTGTAACATGCTCTTCACAAATCTGGTCATAAAGAATCCATAAAAATCACTGGTTTTTTGGAGAGGAATTCAGCAGGAAGTAGAAAAGCAAATAATTTCTTCCTAATTAAGAGGGCATGATTCTACTGTGGCTTAGGAAGTTTTCATTGAAATGTTTCTATCTTAAAGAGCTGGTTCCATCAAGGAAATTCACCAAAAGTTTCAGTTTTAAGGAATGTCTGGTCAAGAACTAAAGAAAGAAAGACCTGTATCATTATAAACAGTAGCCCACTGGTGTAAGGTGCTCGCCACAGAGGTAGAAGACTTATGGTCACATCCCTACTCTGCCTGCTTTCGGAGGTTCTCTGACAGATTGATGCTGGCCTCTCACATACTAAATGAGTACCCTAAACAATTGGTTATTCTGGAGTGGGTTTCTCTTCCCTGTGATTTCAGGAAAAAAATGAAAGGGACCACTTTTTTCTGCTGTAGAATAAATATGTTGTGAATCCTCAAAATGTGTCACAAGATTGGTTTCTTGCTTTCCAGCCAATATGTTCTACATACTTCTACCTTTGCAAACAAAGTGCACGTATAACACAATTTTTGCAGGAAAATAACTAATATCAAACACACAATGTGAACATTATCTTTGCCTTGTCTTTTTATGCTTCTTAAGGCTTCTGTCACAGAAGCTAGTAGAAGTGGAAGTGGAAGCAGTTGCATACATCGGGCTATATTTCTGTTGCATATTCTGGCATTCTCTGTATATAGAATTCCCATTGGCATTAATGGGGAAATCTAATATCCAGATAGGTAATGCACAATACATTGTCCACAGTAATCAAAACATTGATAATAATCCTGGCATAAACAACTAATATTTCCTTCCCTGTACCTCTTTTGTCCACTTCTAACTCCAACTCCTGGAACGCTCATTGTATGAGGAGAAAGGTAAGTCGGAGGAAGGGTGCTCTGTTTTGAAATAAGTGCTATGTAGATGCTTCCAATTTCAAAATAAGCTATTTTGGAATAAGTTATGCAATTAACGTAGTTCAATTTGCCTAGCTTATTTCAAGTTAAGCTCTGCTATGTAGATGCACCCTTGGTGGATGAAACAGAGCTCGGGCAGAAGGAGAAGTCATTGAAAGAAAAAAGAATAGTAGAAAAAAAGTAGAGGATTGGAATGTGAAAAGAAGGAAGAAGAAGGAAGATAGGAAAGGTTTCAGAAGAAGCAGAAAGAACAGAACTGGGTGTGTGAGCAGATGTTATCAGAGAAAGGAAGTTTCAGACATATGGCATGGTTAACCACTCACATTGTCACCGCTAACCATGTACCATATGTCTGAAGAGAAAGAAAGTTGGGGGAAATAAAATCTACTCCAGAGAATAAAAAAAAGCTGAAATAGAATGTAATTGGTGAGAGGGGGAATTGAACAAAAAGCTGTGCTAGATTAAAAAGGCCCTGTAAACAGTAAACAAGAAGCCCAACGATGAAGGAACCAAATTATTTGAGCAGAGAGAACGACTATTTGAATGTTTTTTGAAGGAATACAGTTCAAAGGTGCCTAATGGACAATTTATGGCCCACTAGGTGAAAAAACACCACTTGGGGATAAACTCAATGAAACAGAGGGACAGCCACAGATGAGAGGACCCTAAAGAAAAGAAATGAAAAATAAAACAGCATGAATGCAGTTGGATTTACAAGCTAGGTGAGGAAAAGCTGATTCTTCTCTGGAGTAACGGAATATACCATTGAGTAATTCCTTTTTTGTTCTGGTTAATAATGATGTATTTGGTGTTACATGCACAAAGTAAGGAAGAGTAGTGTGTACAAGCTCATAAAAGTTAGTAGGTTAGTTACTTATAATGATCCCTTTTGACGTGGTTTGACTCTGCCTCATCTCCGATTCAGTAAGTAAGCAGTGCTGGATTTATACACAAGGTAAGTAATGTATAGCTTAGGCCCTCAAATTATGAGGGGTCTCCAAATAAAAAAAAAATTACTAGCTTTTAGTTGCATCCTCACCTTTGTACCAATATATGTGCAAATATAAAATGTTATTATTTCTATTTTCATTGTCCTTTCTGTTAGAATAATACACATTTTGTCAATGTTATGGGGCTGCTTATATTTGACATAGTTAAGGGCCTCAGCATGTCATAATCCAGCCCTGCTACTATGCCTTGCCTCACCCAGGGTCACTGCTTATTTGTGTCATGAACAGCAGAGGAGGAGTCTAAAGCAAGAGGTAACTATCATAAAACAATGAGTCAGACAGAAGATTATGTAGGAAAAAAGTTGACTGAAAAAGATGGACCCAACAGCCACTCACATTGACAGTACTAACCATACCATATGTCTAGCCCTCGTTCATTGCAAAACAATCTTATAATGTCAACTGCTACTCCTATGAATCTAACAGTTCTGATATGGCCTGGTGACTGTACAGATTTTGAAATAACCATCCTGTTATTTTGAAATAACAGGCTTGGTAGTGAGGACGCTTCACTTATTATTTCAAAATAAAGGGGGTTATTTCTAAATAACTCCCTAGCGTAGACCAGGCATAGTGTAGCTTAGCATAGTGTAGACCAGGGCTAAAAGTCTCCAGACTATTCTCCAGGTTCCTTCTTAGAAATATTTTTTTCAAAGCAGATTTAAATTCAGTTAGGAAAACACACTCATTTATCATGGTAGCAAGTCTCCCCATTACAGAATCATACTCCAAAAATATTTGGGGCGTGATCATGTTGTCCCCCTGGGGGCCTTTGCCAAAGTAGGGACTTTTAAGATCAGACCCTTCAAGAAATGTTCCAGAGTCTCTGTCTCAAATACATTAAAATATTTAAGGTGGGATGGATGGGGGACTCCAAAACAAATATATTTGATTTCCACCTTTATTTATTTTTCTTACATACTTGTTTATATTTCCTAATAGTGTGATGCTCTTAAAAACATGCATAATGGAAGTCACTTGAGTTACTTAATGTCCTGGTAGCAAACACATTGTACCATTCAAATATTAATAGTGTTTTTAACTCACTCCCTATTTTCTTTGTGAGGGGGACCAAAAAAAAATCTGCTGTAAGGAAGTCTCACGGGCACTCATCATTAGATAGTAAAACAAGTAGGACAACAGATGTGGGATCTGAATTTTTCCAGGATAAATAAATGCATAGGAGTAGTTAGAAAGAGTATTTTGTGGCGATCACTAAATAATTTATCATCAAAACCTTTCTGTTTTGCATGTTGTGCATAAAGCACAGAAACAAATAGTCTGAATATGTCAGTAAACTAGGGATGTCATTTCCAAAACCATCTAAATGATTTAAGAGCACAACTCCCACCGAAAGTCATTTAGGTGATTTGGAAATTCTCAATCTAGATGTTTAAAAACTAGAAATATAGGAATTTTAAAAACTGAATTACAGTGTAACCCTTTCTTTTGTGTATTACCATCTCAACTGTAGGAAAATGGTCACAATTCTCATCCGCTACAAGTAGTTTTCTATAGTAAAAATTCAAACTTCAAAGACAACTTCATAAAGCAGAATTTTCAGTGTCAAATCTCATTTTCTTGCTGGCATTAAGATACTCTGGTAACATTCCTCTTCAACAACAACAACCACCACCAGACTTCATAAAGGCATTTTAGATCAGCTGTTAAACCCATTTTCCTTTATCTTTAAGGGTGTGTCTAGACTACTTAGTTTTGTCGACAAAAGTGGACTTTTGTCGACAAAACTATACCAGCATCTACACTACCGCTGAGTTCTGTCGACATAATGTCGACAGAACTCAGCAGTTTTGTCGATGCTGGTATACCTCATTTTACGAGGCATAACACCTTCTGTCGACAGAACTCTGTCGACAGAAGGTGTTATTGCCTGTAACATTGTGTCCAGACTACGGAGTTCTGTCGACAAAGCAGCTTGCTTTGTCGACAGAACTCAATGTGTCTGGACGCTCTTTGTCGACGGAAGTTTTGTCGACAGTATCTGTCGACAAAACTTCCGTCGACAAAACGCGGTAGTCTAGACGTACCCTAAGACTCTGTTCCTGTTTCTCTTTCTCAGAACTTATCGGGAAGGGATTTTTTGCCTGGCCGCTGGGACATAATTTCCACCTCTATCCCCCTGAGCTGTAATACAGTCCTCTGAACTAAATTTAGCTACCATGGCCAGCTGCTAGCTTATACTAACCTTTTCCACTGTTCTCTAGCCTGGAGAGTCACTTGTTGCTCCCTTTTTGACATCTGAAATATCATGAAGTGCTATACCCTGTTTCGAAAATGAAAATAAACAGAATACCCCAACAGCCAAAAAGGGACAGCATTTGATTGTAACTTCAATTATTACTGAAAAATGTAATCTTGGAATGTAATTGAATTATATATTTTTTTAGCCAAGATGAAAAAATACCCAAAGAGTCAAGAAGGGCATAGAAATTGCAGCCCGTTATATTTTTATAAGGGACTTCCTGTTAGCCATACGAATTCAAAGAGCTATCCAAACAACTTGATCCTCAAGATATGGGCTTAGTATGGAATTCCTGGGTGAAATTCTATGACCTGTGTTATGAAAGACATTAGACTAAAGGATCATAAAGGTTCTTTCTGGCCTTAAAATATATGAACCTGCAAACTGACATTTAATTATTGATCAGACAGTGAAAATTAGCTGACCTATGGTATTAGTTTGGTCAAATCTTTACCTGGTGAAACTCAGGATAGTTGCATTGAAGTCACACAATAACTCCCAATGGAGATGGATCAGTGGCAATAATATAGGCCAGGGTGGGCACAAAAAAAGTGGCAGCACGCTTGCCATTGGATCACGTTCACAACCAATGGGGAACTGTGACCAATTAGAGCTGAAATTGTCTGATACCAGCAGAGGTGCGGGTAAATATAGAGGCGGCGGCCCACCAGGGACTAATTTTGGTGGGCTGGATCTGGCCCACCGGCCGGTATTTGCCCACCCCCATAATAGATCAAGCAGTCAAAGGATGGATAATATGACTACATATGTAATGTGTAGGTGTAAACAGACAAGATAGATTGATTTAGTTTGTATATAGCATTCCTGTGACATCAATTTATCACATGCGTTTTCAATCAGTTTCATAATGTTAGGCCTTATAATACACCCACAAACTATTGAAACTATGTGATCATCGAGGGAAGAAAACAAGGTAATTCTGCTCCTAGTAGTGGGCTGTCAGGTTTGTTAAAAGATATGTTTAACGTGAGAGTTTTTCTTAGAAAGAAAAAAAATGGGTTGAGCTACTGGTCCTGAAAATTTGTTTATGGCAAGTTGCAAGGGGATTTTTGAAAATGACAGTATTTCTCACCTGCACCAATGGTGCTCCTTGGTGTAAAGATGAAAGATTAATGTACTGCAGTTTCCTACACCCAATTTACTGTTTTTCTATTTCTATTTTCAGCAGAAACCACAGAAGATTTCATATTTTGTTTGGAAATTTTACATGGGCTCTGAAGTCCAAAGTATCACTTTTTAAAAATCATTTTGATTTGTTTATCTCTTTGCTTCTGCACATACAGTTGAAGTTCTTAGGGTCTGCTAATATGTGCTCATCTTCCTAAAACTGATTGGGTGTAGTCTGAGTTTTACATAAGTAGCCACTGGGGTTTTGAGTTTGTTGTCATCATTCATTTTAAAAAATGCAAATTTATATCCTAAAGGATATTACTCATCTTGCCAAATTATAATATTAGGGTAGACCAATCTACATTTCCATTTCCTTTTCTTTTCTTAAAAAATAGACACTATAAATATAATGTAAGGAATATTTCACACACCCCCTTCACTGATTTTATTCAATTCAGTAATGTAAGGTCAGCTGTGAGTGGACAGTTGAGATCTTGTTTTGATCTCTTTTCTTATGGGGACACTGGCAGCCCTAACAGAAATCTGTTAAATAGGTTTTTTTCCCTCTCTTTTTTTGTTCTTTCTCTCTTACACCATCATGAGTCCTGGGCTCTGTTATTGTTTCTGGCCCGACTTGTGCATTTTTATGGCATAATCTCTTTTTGCCTCAGTTGCCATTTTAAAAATAGGTATAATAATTATTATCACTTTAAGAGACTTATTAGATGTTCAGCAAATGCTCTAAGACCTCAGCCATTTTCAATTTTTTTCATGTTAGTTAGAAATGGATCAAGTGGTGTAGTGAAATGTGAATGCTAATTTCACCCCAGAGATTTACAGACTGAAAAAAAAAGCCTCACAATTATAATGCCTTTTAGGATTCTAAAAAATTAATGCAAAAACACCTGCAAAGAAGGATCCACTGGATAGAGAAATACTCTTGCATGTTCATACTACTGTACTTGTGTGTGACTGGATGGTCAGTCTTTTCAAACAACTTTTGTATTTGGTGCATTCCTTTCATAATTGGGTCTCTTTCCTGTTGTCTGTTTTTCTCTTTTTTGGGGCTAGGGGAGGTAGGACTATGTGGGTGAATGGGATATGAGATTTTCTTTTCTTTACACTGCAGTCTCTCTAGCAGCAAGAGGCTAATGCATACAGCTGTGCAAAAGCTACTGTGTGTGGTTGCCAGGTCACTAATGACTGGAAGAGGCAGATAACGCTAACTAGCCAAAGGGACAGGTGCAGCAAGTTAGCAAAACAAAACCTGAGTCACAGGAAAAAGTATAAAAACAGAAACCACCAAAGCGAGAGCTTAGAAAGGGAAGTGGGGGTGTAAAATTGATATGATGATGGGAGGGAAAAAGTCCAGGGACCAGATAGATAGCCCTTGATTATGATGCTGATCCAACAGCCTAGTTTCTGTGGTGAAAAGACCAGTTTTGGTGACTGTATTTGTAAATAGTTTGTAAGGTGTTTCTCACCATAATATCTAGGCAAACTTTCCATGGCTTAAAAAGGGATTCCAATTAGAATTCTGCAGCTTTAGAGGCAGGGAGGAAAGCTAGATTTAGTCAGTGAATAAAATGTCCTTGTTTTCATTGCTGTTCAGTGACCAGTTTAAAGCTAAAGTCTCTTCCTGAGCATTTATGTGCTGGAAAGGTTTCTCTAGTTTTCCTCAAGGGTGATGATCACATACAAGGATTTGGTGTTACTTATGACCATATTTTATGAGTAGAAGATGAAGAGCTGCTTCCTAATACAGTTGAAGCCTAAACTATTGAAATCTTTACAGATATTGACCATTACTTTGAATTTCATCTAGCTGTGTGGGCAGTGGGCGGAGGAGGGTACAGCTGTGCTAGCCTCACTCCAGCTTGTAGCAATGAAAGAAGTACTTTCTTGTTCTGGCCCAGAGTCCCTTGTATAGCAGACACGCATAATGAGGCTTATATGGTGATGTTTGAAGCCCAAACCTCAGACAAAGGGGCACAATTTCTCTTAGCTATTTGTAGTTGGAACGTGGTGCCACCTGAGAATTAGCAGCAGTGAGGAATATAGCAGATCACATTAAAAATAGGCAGACAGCTGCTTTGAATTGGTATTGTAGGCATAGGGTTTTCCAGATCTTCACTATGTTTTCTTATGCAAACCAGCATCACTTCCAAAATGAGCTCCAGCCGAGCATCAGTCTTTAACAAATGTTGAGAGTCTAGCATCAGCTACACCTGGGTCTGCTGAAAATGTCAGAGAGAATAGAGTACCCTCAGCATGCTGGTGATGTAGTAGCCCACTTGATATTTTATTTCTTCCATTAGCTGAGTATTGCTATTGTACACACAGGCAACAAGGCCGAGACCTGCTTGATCTCAGAATTGAGACCGAGAAGAAGCAGTCACCTAAATAAACCCTTCAAAGAGTACCATGAAAGGAATAAGGGGAACAATTGAAAAATTATTCTATCCACACTGCTAGATGTTGTGGTCAGAACAGCAGCAGCCAGGATCAGGGATATAACAGACTACACAAAAATCAAGTAGTAGTAGTCTAAGTATGTGGCCTGGGTCCCTTGTCCCAAAGAGTCTGCCAGCTACTCTCCAACACCAAGACATTTAATGTTCTGAAGCCTGAATGCATGAGGTTAAAGGGACTTTCAAATGCCAGATATTGTTAGGGTTGCCCTACCACTGGATTCTCGCTAATCTACTTCTCAAAGCGCAGGTTCAAAACCAGGTGGGCTGCATCTAGATTAGCATGATTTTCCGGAAAGGCTTTTAACGGAAAAGTTTTCCGTTAAAAGCATTTTGGGAACAGAGTGTCTAGATTGGCACGGACACTTTTTTGCAAAAGCACTTTTTGAGAAAAAGCACCCGTGCCAATCTAGACACGCTTTTTTTGTGGAAAACAAATCTGAGCTGTCTACACTGGCCCTTTTGTGCAAAAGCTTTCACCTCAAAGATATTTTGGCCTGGAAAGGGTTCAGAAAAGGGCAACTAAAATGATTAGGGGTTTGGAATGGGTCCCATATGAGGAGAGGTTAAAGAGACTGGGACTTTTCAGTTTAGAAAAGAGGAGACTGAGGGGGGATATGATAGAGGTCTATAAAATCATGAGTGGGGTGGAGAGGGCCGATAAAGAAAAGTTATTTATTAGTTCCCTAAATAGAAGAACTAGAGCACACCAAATGAAATTAATGGGGAGCAAGTTTAAAACTAAAAAGAAAGTTCTTCTTCACACAGCGTGTAGTCAACCTGTGGAACTCCTTGCCAGAGGAGGCTGTGAAGGCTAGGACTATAATAGAGTTTAAAGAGAAGCTAGATAATTTCATGGAGGTTAGGTCCATAAAAGGCTATTAGCCAGGGGATAAAATGGTGTCCTTGGCCTCTGTCTGTCAGAGGCTGGAGAGGGATGGCAGGAGACAAATCACTTGATCATTGTCTTCGGTCCACTCTCTCTGGGGCACCTGGTACTGGCCACTGTCGGTAGACAGGATACTGGGCTAGATGGACCTTTGGTCTGACCCAGTACGGCCATTTTTATGTTCTTATGTTCTTATGTTAAAAAGGACTTTTGCCTGAACGGGAGCAGCATAGTATTTCCGCAAGAAGCACTGATTTCTTACAGTAGGAAGTCAGTGCTTTTGCAGGAATTCAAGCGGCCAGTGTAGACAGCTGGCAAGTTTTTCCGGAAAAGCAGCTGATTTTCCGGAAAAACTGGCCAGTCTAGACACAGCCATGATGTCTGGAAAGAATATTAATGGCGAGAGTTAGTTTCCTAAACTGAGATCTGATCACAATTTCTTTGAGGGTTATTGACATGCTGTTGCTGTTTAAGAAGGATATTTTAAAATCTTCTCTAATGAAAGAATTATGTATTATCCACAAAGGACATGTCCAGCAGTCCTGGAGAGTAAGTAGACTGCTTTACAGAGCTAATGTCTGAAAGATGGATCAAGCTGTGTAGTCTTGTTATGTTTTTTGTTTTGCTTCTGTTTGCACATGTTACCGCAATTCAAAGAGGTCCCTTTGAAGATGGTCAACTACCCAGCAGGATTTTATGTGAAGTATTTCGCACATTTTAAGTAAAAATGTTTTGTGTACAGCTATTCAAGCTTTCCTTTTTATTTTTTAAGACAAATGAGTTTGCTGCTAGCACAAAAATGTCTTAATCCTTTCCCTTGGCAGGAAAAAATGTGTTTTTGGTTTCATCATCTTCTTTCATCTTGTTCACCCACTGTCTCCAAAATTCAATTATTTCTTATTTGTCTGAATGCTGATGTGCTGATAAACAAGTCTGTACTGTACTAACATTCTGACTTCCTTTTTGTTATGCTCAGTATTGTGATCAGAGTAACACATCTAACAATGACATCCCTTTGAAATTCATAAAGTTAGTGACTTAAGTCCTGTTAATGTTAAATGTATGAATGAACACACTGTTTACTGTTATCAGTTTAATAAACAGGGTCTTGAATTCAGTTATTCTATGAACATTTGAACCCAGTACTCAAAGTTTGCTTTTACATGTCTGCGTCATTGTTCTCAAATAGTAAACCTCAGCTAATTCCATAAATCTGATGTTTAAAAAGTCTATTCACTATTTATCTGTCTGTGAACTCACATGACACCATCACTATAGTAACTAAGCCCCAGTTTGAGGCATTTATCACTGAGCCTGTTTTATTTAATTAAGATGCATATTGAAGAACTGGTTGGTGTGATGATCAATGCCATAAAATATTTAGGAGCATGGTTTTCCTTTGTATGTGCATAAAGTCCATTAGCACTAGGACAAGGAACATGTAATCAGCTCTCAGGGAATGATCTATGTCTGGGTGTCTCACACTGGGTCAAGGCTAGAGGCATGTTATAACAAGTATGACAGTATTTTCACAACATGTATTAAAATTATCAGCTAATAAAGTTTTAAAGAGAACTCCTCTGAAGTGTATTTGAAAGGGGAAATGGAATGTTTGCCCTTTCTAATTCTGAATGTCTGAGCAATGTAAACACTGTGATTTTCAAAGTAGGGTGTAAATGGAGAGATGTTAAATAGGCACCAAGGTTATTCAAAGTGAAAGAATCAAATACCCACTAAATAAATTATTATTGAAAAAATAGTTTTGTTATTCTTCATCCCAAAGGATTCCCACAGAAATGAAACACTTTTAACAATGAATTTGGAACAAGCTATTGTAAGTGCACCTGTTGGGTTTTTTTAAAAATTTATTTAGCTAGTGAAAGACAAGTTTATTTTAAGAATCATATGAATTGTTTTGTAGAACAGATGATTTTGGGATGCATGAATATATTAATAATAAAATGTTCATAGGGATAAAGAACCCATAAATGATGCTGATTGTATGATATTTTTGAATTGTTCAGTCCTTTAAATGTCTCTTAGGTTTCTAATTTTTTTCCCATCTGTTGAAATTGCCAAATAAAGCAATAAAGTTTTATGGTCTGAATGTATTTGATTAAAGTTTGTAAGATTTCCAGAGAAGTATTTATGCAGTTCCTTATGGTCTTGCAATCTCCTTAGAATTTGCCTGTTTACCTTAATGATGATCTGTTCCAAATACTTTTATTTAAATAGAGAAATAGTGTCAGTGAAGAAAGCACCATTGACTTCAATGAAGCTATTCTAATTTACACCAGCTCAGGGTCTGGTACTTTATATAAGATAACTAAAATAATTCTTCAACAATTGTTCTTCGCTCACCATGCTTTTCAGTTCACTCATTTGGGAGGAAATAGGGTCAGCATGAGTCTGACATTCTTGGTCTTTTTATCTGAGTTTTTCAAATAATACCTGTTAAGGCTATAACAAAAACAAAGTCACCCTTGATGAAAGGAATTAGGTTACAATTAGTAACATTTCCAAGTCAGTACAGCGAGCAGCTAGCAGCACATCTGGAGAGTACAAAGGTGTTTCAAAGACTGTCTAGTTGTATCTATAATGGCCTGATAAATGTTGTTGCAGACATGATGGTGAGGAGCTGTAAAAAAAATTATTACGGTGTTTCTATTTGTCACAGTATTTCTTGATGAGATTTCCCATGTTGCTAATTTGTTACAGTTGTTCCTTGTCTTCCTCAATATCGAAGAAAATGGAGATGCCAAATAGTGGCTGATTTGCTTCAAGAATGTCAGTGTCAGGAGTTTGGGAACAAAGAGTAAGCTCTGCTTAAGTATTTGTGGGCCTGTCTACACTAAGGAGTTATTTCGAAATAATGAGGCGAGTGTCCACACTACAAAGCCTGTTATTTCGAAATAATGACCTTGTTATTTTGAAATAATAACTCCTGCTTGTGAAAAGGAAGCAGCTTATTAAAATAACCTGGCAGTGTAGACATAGACTGTGTGTTTTGGAAAAGATAAACCTTGAGCGAGACTTGAGTATAGGTAGCAAGACCATTATTCCAAGGAAGAAAATTAATGAACGTGTGTCAACATTTTTCCTGTGCAATGTAGTACCCTTTTTCAAACTCCGATTCCCCTCCTGCCATCCCAACTTGAAAGTATTGGAAGTTCTCGATGGGCAAAATAAACTTTCCAGGACTACAAGTATTATAATGCCGTTCAAAATGAAATAGGCAGTGCTGGTGTATTGCAATATTTATTTAAGAACTGCTAATCCTGTCTGGGATTTGACTGAAGTCTTTAAAAGAAGAGTTGTCCAACAACTTATAAAACCCCACTATAGTAGGTCCCTGGCAGGTTAATCATTATTATGATTTTCAGCATTCTGTTCAGTTGTCCCCTCACTCCACACAGAGACATCGTCCCCCAACGCTTACAAAGACCACTGGGACATTGTCCCACAATGCTTACAAAGATTGTTCTAATAGTATATTACATAAAGTAAAGGTGTGCCCTTGTCAAAATTAGTATGTAAAAGAAATTGAGCGGGATAAATCCTGGGACTGCAGTTAGAAAAAAGACTGAATAATGTTATGGTCATTAATAAGAGAGAGTTTTTCAAGATAGGCTAATGACAAGGTTAATGAAATATATGTTTCAGGGCATGAGCTGATCACTTGCAATGGGCTGGAAAAGAATGCTTCTTTCCGTGTAGCACTGAAGCATTAATCACATCGATTTTTTTCTAGCCTTCTTTGAAATAACAGACATGGGCTGCTGCTGAAGGCAGGGAAGTGAATCTTTACTATTTGAGCTAATGGAGTGTTAGTTAGCTGGAAGTAGTACTAGACTATTATGACTCTCATAGGGTATGTCTACACTACAAAGTTAATTTGAAATAATAGCAGTTATTTCGAATGAACTTTAGTAGTGTCTACACAGCCAAACTGCTATTTTGAAATAAATTCGAAATAGTGGAGCACTTATTTTGAATTTGGTAAACCTCGTTCTACGAGGAGTAACACCAAATTGGAAATAGCTATTTAGAATTAAGTGCTGTGTAGACACTTAATTCGAAATAGGGGGCCTCCAGCCCTTCCCAAGGAGCTCTGGTGGCCACTCTGGGCACAATCAGGAAAACTTACTCTCCTCTCCCCCAACCCTAGAGTCATTAAAAGGGTAGACCCTGGCCACAGTGCCTGTGCCAGCTCCAAGCCTGCCAGTCCAGAGCCAGCAGTAGCCACCAGGGCCCCTGACCCAATGGCCCCAAAACAGGAACCAGCAAGCCACTGGCAGCCAGCCCTCCATGGCTCCCAGGAGCAGTCTGCCGGCTCCCAGGAGCAGTCTGCCAGCTCCCAGGAGCCTTACAGGGGCTGGAGAAGGCAGGAGCATTCCTGGTCCAGGGTGGAGATCATGGACCTTATTCAGGTTTGGGGACGATGCCCCCAACTTCCATGATCTCATCCCTAGATGGAGGAACATGGCTATCTATGGCAGGATAGCTCCCAGCCTGGCCACCAAAGGCCACATGCAAACCCAGGAGCAGGTTTGCATGAAAGTCAGGTTGGTCCGGTGAGACCCCCCAACCCTGAGCCCTGAGCTTCCCCTCCCCCTTCTTCCCCGTGCTTCCCCCTTCCAGCTCCCTCCTTCCCTAACCCTTCTCCCACCCTCTCTCTTCCCCTCTCCCACCTCCTTTTCCCAGTCTCCCCAGAGGTCCATTCCCCCCCAGTTTTGTTCAATAAACCCAGTTTCTATTTTTGAACATTCGTGTCTTTTATTTCATATCAGGAAGAAGAGCTAGGGAGGGGTAAGTGGAGGACATGAGGGAGGAATGGTGCACAAGCCCCCGGTGGGGAGGCCTGAGGAGGCTCCGAGGGTGGATGCTCTCCCTTAGGTCCTCCCGGATTCTGACAGGCTCTCCCCCCCCCCCCCGATGGACCCCTTCCAGATGGCAGCCTGCAGCAAGTGCAGCTGGACTGATGGCAACCCCAGGGGCAGCTCTGGTTCCATGTTGCCGAGTGCTGTGGTGACCCAAGTGTGGGCACTCAGGGCACTCCGAGACAGGACTGCTTTGCTGTCCCTCATTGAGGTAGACAAGCAAGCGGGGAACCCTGAGAACTGTCTGTCCAGGGTGGGGGTAGGGTCCCTTTAAGCACAGAGCTCAGTTAGCCTCAGGCAGCAGCCCCACACACTAAGTCCTAACCTGATGCCCTGCCGGCACTGGTTCCGGTCAGCTTTAACTTCGGTTCAGGGTCCACTCAGAGTGGATGTGCTATTTCAAAATAGTTTTTGTGTGTAGATGTGTTATTTCGAATTAGCTTAATTTCTAATTAACTATTTCAAATTAAGTTAATTCGACATAACACTGTAGAGTAGACATACCATATAGAATAAGCACTAGAAAGAAACAAAGGCATACTGTAGGTTGCATAAACTCAGAAAGTAGCAAGTTCACTTTGGTTTTGATAAGCGTCTTCTAAGTATAGTTAATATTACACAAATCTCCTAGGTCTGGAAATCAATCTAGATTATCAAGAGATTTCTAATACTTCCAGGCATCAGCAAAGCCAGAAATATCTCGATAATACCCTTTTTCATCATAATATGTATTTTTTTCTCCAGTTCCAGCTGAAATTAAAAAATGGAGTGGCATGCCAAAATGGAGAGAAAAATGAAGCCTTCTGTACAACAAAAGAGAAGGAAAAGTCAGTTCCTGTGTGATTTCAATTTTGATGGAAGACTGGGTCTGGTTCTTATTTCATATGAACCATTTTTTCATACCAATGCCTGACATTGCATATTGTGGTACACTCGGCAAATTTAAAACATCTGTTAAAAATATCAGGCAAATGTGAAGTGATTTGAATCACACGAAGGGAGGCAGTTGCTTTTGCTTCCCTGCTACTACTCTGCTTACAGATTCTTTGGGGTACTCTACTGTTTCTGGCTCTTTACCTCGCCCCTCTCCAAACACTCGTATGTACTCTTGCATGGTATTTTAAAATTTACAGACATTTTATAGATGCAACACTCATTCTGCTATGGAAAGGAGGCATGACTAGATCCAGTAGTAGCAGAAGTGAGGGACTGGGGGCCATGGCCCCTTCCACTTTTAAAACAAAAGAAATCTATTCACTGCTAAATATATTCCTAATGGCAACTCATCCAGGGGCAGCTTCAACTCATTCATTGGTTTAAAGATTTAAGAGCTGGTAGATTAAAATATTGCTGCTAATGTAAATCACTAGATATGTTACAACTATTCTACATGTAACTGCTTCCCAAAGTCATCAGCCATTCCTTTAAGACATGAGATATTTTGCATTAGACATCACCAGTAAGTGTCTAAGACAGTACCTGGAAGTGTAAAAGTAAGTAAGCTTAGTCTGACAGGGTAATGGATTCCATGTAGTCTGTTTAGAAAGGAAACTTTCATCTAGAAGGAGGGTGCTCACTCAGGCACCCAAAGTCTAAATAACTTTATTTAAATGAAAAATTAAATAAGTTTCTGAGAAAAGGGCAGTGATGGAGAAGCATCATGATGGAGGAGGATTTCCAGATTGTTGAGATTTCATGCAAGGAATGTAGCACTATGGAACGTGCGCTTGGTAGCCAGGATGTAAGGATTGGGTGTGGTGCACCTTGTGCTTCTCATGAGCTGGGAAATACCCTGGATTGTGCTTACCTTTTAAAATGTTTCATTCAATAAGTAAAAACAAAACCCAAGTAGTTTCTAAATATTTATCTCAGTACCCTTGTGATTATTGCAGTATATTATCTGAGATGACTTCAAACCAGGAGCTAGACTGGAGCTGCTCCCATTTAGGGCAGCAGAGAATTTAATCCAAATATAGTTACACCTGCAGGATTTCTGACTGTCACCAACATTCTTATTTAGGTGCCAATTTGCCACCCGAGTTACAAATATGTTGTAGAAATGAACCAAAGGGTACTCTGTTGTTCATGTATAATTTCCTTAATCCTCTCCATCACTGTCCAGTGCTGGGCTGGGGTGCCATGGAGTTTTGCAGCTGAACTGCAGTTGATGGGTGGAGAAAGAGTTGTGGGTTAGCCATCATCCCCATGCAGGTGGGGAAAAAGGGCCCGGAGGGGGTGTTTCTGGATACAGGACCATCCAAGGAAGGGAATTGTGGTGATAGAGGAGGAGGCGGCTGAAGAAAGCCCTAAGTATAGAAACACAAAAAGGGGAGCCCCAATCTCTGCTGGATAGAGGCCTAGCCAGAGACACAGGGAAGCCTGTGTGCAGTTCATGCCAATCTGATTCCCACACCAGGAAAGGAAAGGGAACATTCGGGGTGACCTCCCCAAAGTTTAAACTGTTGTGATGACCTCTGAGTGGAAGTGGACTTGTGGGGCAGCCAAAGCATTTTGAGTGCCAGAACCCCACAAGGTCAAGCTTGGGGATCACCTAAGTAGACAGGACAGTGGCAGAATAACCTCTCAGGCCAAGGAAGGTGGGGCCGAACAAAACTGGCCTTGCTTGTAGCAGGGTGCTGGTGCAAAAGCACCTAATTAGCCTCTGCCCTGTCAACCTCAGTGATTTGGGGGCTGGACTCGATGACCTCTTGAGGTCCCTTCCAGTCCTATTATTCTATGATTCTATGATTTGCACCACTTGCTAGTCTGACAAGCCAAGGGCCATGAAGGCTGGGAAGGACCCACAAGGAGGGGGGTCAGACAATGACAAAGAGGTCAGTCAGGGAGGAAATGTAGGCTCTCTTCATTGAAGTTTGACTCTGCCTGCAAGAAGAGAAAAGCCTGTAAATACTGTATATAGTTCGACACTGGGGATGGGACAATCGGTGAATAAAGACACTGGTGTTGCAGAGCCCTGAAGTCTCTCTGAGTCTGATTTGGGAGGGCAACTGGCACCCAGGAAGGGGGCTAGACCTGCACCCTGTTAGATGAGGTTTCAGAGGATGTGGTCCATTGATGTGGCTGGCAAAGTATGCATAGTCTGTTCAACTGTGCAGGCACAAGGAGATAATTACAGGGATTCAGAACCCTCTTTGGTAAATGAGAGCTGTAAAAATGTAATTCAGCATCGTATTCTTCTGCGACTGCTACAATTGTGCATTGTAAATGGACGCATTGACATTTAGGTCTCTGCTCATTTCAGTGTGGAAATTCTATGCACAAACTTCTGTGAACATAGAGGTACGAAAACCATACAAGAGAAGATTTGGGCAAATTATTTTAAATCATCACTATTTAAGTTGCAATAATAATTGCCCTAGAGCTTTCTTTACTTCTGCCAAAGAAGGTAAAATTCAGATGACATAGCACGCAGCACTAAGCTCTAAGGCACAATGTGGTTTAAAAATGCATGCATAGACCCAACCTATATTTGAATGGAAAGCTAATTGCTATCCATAGCTCACATTTTATCTAAGTATGTAATGATCTTCATCCGGCAGGACATTAAAAGCATTTGTGGCCCATATACAAAGATCCCCTAGTCTCAAAGGAGTGGAACAAAGAAGGTGGTTAAAAGTACTAATTTAGGAATAAATATAGAAAGTAATAACTTAGTCAATGAAAAATATTGTACAAGTGGAAATAGACAGAAGTGAATTAGAATCAAGCTAGAATTTTGCCAGATCCTTGTAGTTATTAAATACCCTAATTAAAAAAGAGAACTGGGGGGTATTTAATAACTACAAGTGGTCAGATGTACTGTTGAGGTCTGGGTTCAAGGTGGTCAGGCTTGATGGTCAGAGCCATAGTAATGCACAGGTATAAGGGTTGAATCTGGTCATAGAGTTGGAACTGGCTGAAGGACAGTGCTGAAACCAAGGTCAGAGTCCATAAAAACAAGCCAAATCTGGATTATAATCAGATGCATGCCAAAGGCCGAAATTGGATGGGAATCAGGTGTAGAGCTGGAATGGGGCGGAAGAAAGGATGCAGTAGGGCAGGCACATGATGGAACTGCACTGGAACAAGACTCTGGTAATGCTGTGGGAGGGAATAGGAACCAAACCAAGGGCAGGCTGAAACCTAACTAGCCTGTAACAAGGAGGCAGAAGTGGGGTTCCTGGCCAAGGAGCATAGTAGCACAAACTAACTTACAGCTCTGGCAGGATTAGTGAAATAACTGTGCCTAATGTTCTTCCCACCTAGGCCCTGCCTAGGGATAGGCTACTGCAGGACAAGTGAGGAGCCCTGGTCTGGCTGTGCATTTCTCTCACAGTTCTATGTTAAACCTGACTGGGACGATTTCAATAAGAGCGAATGAGTAGTCAGGACTTTTGAAAATCAAGCCAGTTAGTTTCAGGGTACTGTGTCCCCACAACTCCACCCACAAATCTTGTTGAGGCATTAGCTCATTATCAGCTCAGAGCAAAGGGCACTGCCTATTTTGTTATCTCTGCTAGAACCTGCTTCTGGAATATTCACGATTGCCTTGGTAAGAAGGAGCTTTGAACAGGCTCTTGGCTGGAATTTTCCAAGAGAGTTAGATTCTGCCTGCAAACAGATGCAGATCGCTGAGTATGAATTACTACATGTGAAGTAGCTATACTTGTCTATGGGTATGTCTACACTGCATTCCTCTTTCGAGAGAGGAATGCAAATGGATCTGAGTGAAATTGCAAATGAAGCGCGGATTTGAATTTCCCACGCTTCATTTGCATAATCGCGTCCAGCCTCTATTTCTAAATACCCTATTTCGAGATAAAAAACGCCATGTAGACATGGTTACTTTGAAAGAAACCCCTTCTTTCGAAATAACCATTAAACCTGATTTTTTAAGGAGTAAGGGTTATTTCGAAAGAAGAGGTTTCTTTCAAAATAACCATATCTACACTGCATTTTTAAATCTCGAAATAGGGTATTTTGAAATTGCGGCCAGACGTGATTATGCAAATGAAGCATGGGACATTCAAATCCGCACTTCATTTGCAATTTTGCTCGGCTGCATTTACATTCCTCTCTTGAAAGAGGAATGCAGTGTAGACATATCCTCTATAAAGAGAAAGTACAGTTCTAGTCCTGACTTTCCCAAGTCAAGTGCCAAAGAAACGTTAGTCACTACAAACCTGAGGGCCATAGGTTTGAATCACACTTGATTTCAGACTAAAAAGCCACCTCTAGTTCATCCATCTGAAATGGGTACCTGGGTTAGGATGATCACTTTAGTCTCTTGTGTACCATTGGCTATAAAACAGATAATCTTTAACTGCATCCATCCAATGAGCCATTGCCTGTGGGAACTTTGATCAATTATACCTGGTCAATGAAACACTGTAACCACCTGAAAAAACTCCCCAAATAAAATGATTAGACCATGTCTTAAAGTCACAGACTTTTAGAGGCAAATGGGATTAAATGAGGATCCCAGGAATTAATTGTCTTGCTTTACTCAGCTCACACCTAGGAGTACTGCATTCACTTCAGCGTGTCACACTTTAGAAAAGATTAGGCTAAATTAGAGAAAGTTCAAAAGAGTGCAACAAAAATGAAAAAGGCTTAAAAATCTGATGAGTTAAGAAAGGTTAAAAAAATGGGTATGTTTAGTCTTGAGAAATCAAGCCTGAGGTAGAACCTTAGAACATTCTTCAAATGTGTTGAGAAGTGTTATAAAGAATAGGTTGATCAATTGTTCTCCATTTTCAGTGAAGATAGGATCAAAAGTAGGTGGTTGAATCTGCAAGAAGGCATATTTAGGTTATATAATGAAAAAAAAATCTTACAAGAAGAGTTTAGCAATTGGAATAAATTACCAGGGAAGGTTATGGAATTCCTGTCATATGATGGGTAGATAAACACCTGTCAGGAATGGTGTGGGTGTACTTGATTCTGGCTCAATGCAGAGGGCTGGACTAGATGACCTCTTGAAGTCCTTTTGGCTTCGTCTACACTGCATTGCTATTTTGAGATACCATAAGTATCCTGAAATAGCTATTCCATGTCTTTTGAACATGCCCATTATTTTGAAATATAACAGGCTTGCTATTTGGACATCCTTGTAAACCTCGATCCATGAGTGTTAAGGAACGTTTCAGACCAGCACTTTATTTCGAAATTACCTCAAAATAAGCTTTACAATTAGTGCAAACTGTGTAGCTTATTTTGAGGTAAGGGTGCCGTGTAGATACACCCTTTCAGTCCTCCATTTCTATGATTTGACATCAAAATAAAGCTGCAAATAGGGTGCAAATCACTGTAAGCACAGACATACAATTTCAGGAAGCTCTGGTTTGCTTTGGTGAAGGTTGCAATGAATTCCAAGTGTAGCACAAGGTCACATGCTGTACACTTTTATCCATAGTCATCCCTTACTGTAGTCACATAAATGCAGATCAACCATGGCAGTGTAGGTTCCCGTTCATGGAAGTTGTACCTCTGGCTTGCGGGCAATACACGGTGCTGAATATCTAACTTCTTTACATCTCTAGTAAGATTTTTTTATTTATGAGAACTGAAAGTTTATTCAGAAAATAAAAGGTTCACCACTGCTAAGATATCACTTCATTATCAGAATGTAGTCATACTATTTTCATAATGGAAGCATACATACTAAATTAAAAAAAAAGGCATAGGGGCGAAACAGTAAAAATCACAGCTAAAGATATTAATCATGTTGAATCCAGTGAGCTCTTGGCAGATAATAAATTAATGATAGATGTGATCTCTAAAATGGCATGCATATCATGAGCATAACCCTACCTCTAATGCAGGGTCATTGGATTTTACATTCTCATAAGCTTGCAGAGCTTTGTCTGGCACATCAAAGCCATTGATAAAAGCACAATAAATTCTACAGCCAGCCATCTGCTTACCCTCTTGACCTTTCAAATCTTATAAAAACCCAACCCTGTAATTTTTCACTCCATGAATTTCCATGTTTTTAAATACAGTATATTCAGAAGGTTACTTCGTTTTTTTGTCATAAAAAAGACCAATTATATTTGATAATATTTTAAGGCAATGAAAGGGCTGTGAATGCTATGACTGCAGTTAATGCGATTGTAGGGCATCTCTAGCCTCTTCATCTGGTTGGAGACATTTATTTAACAGACATGCCCTTGTTGTATGGATTCACCTATCAGTCATAGCAGAAATTATAGCCTGTAGCTGTTTCAGAAGGAGGTAAAGCAGCTACAGTGTCCATTTCCGACATTAACTTCTCTTACTGTGAACATTTTTCTAGGCTTTCAACAGTCAGAAGGTTTCCTTTTCCTTGTCATTGAACTATCACGGGATCCTCTTGCTCTGAAATAGAAATGAATACTTCTACTTATGAGAAATAAAGCAGTGTAAAAGTGTTCAACATTACATTGAAATGTTGGTGCAGTCTGATGTGGAGAAATATTACAAATTATGGGCTAAATCTTTAGAACTGGGTATAAGAGTTATAATAAAAGTTTTTGGTGGGGGGAAGGTTAAAAAAAAGGCTGAATGTTGGCCAGCTATGTTCCCATTGAAGCCAATGGTAAAACTCCCACCACATCAAGTTTCTGTTTATTGAAGCAAGTAAATGCCATTGCAGGGTGGCACAAATGAAAACGTTGAAGGCAAGGTGGATAAAGTAAGAAGAGGGCCACACAGAGTGGCAAAGCTGTAGAAAATGCAAAACCACTCACAAAAGCGGGCTGGCAAGAAATACCAGAGTCAGCAAAACAGCCTGGGGTAGTAAGGTGGTCCATGAAAATGACAGATATGTACAGCATAATGTTAATTATAAAATTCCACAGTTTCCACGAGTAGTAGTAAAAGTGGCTTGCTGCTTCTTAAAAATGCTTCATACAATAACCTCATTCTCACATTATTTCCCCTCAGAAATACAGCTGGATTTGTCATTTTTCTTTGAAAGCAATTAGAATATGATGTGCAATACATTAGCTGGTCTCTTTTAAACAGAGCAGCTGTTAGACATTTTTTCTGTACAACTCCCTTTGGAATTTTTTTCGGAACAAAAGATAAGAGGAGTTAATCAAAGTTCCAAAGAAGCAGCGTAAGAACATTTCTCCTAGCACCACTTTCGCTATAATAGTCAGGGGGGGCTAAATATGAATCCTCTCATGGCAACAGTGTAGTTCTAATCTCCATCAAGAGAAGGGGCTTTCACTGAATCATAATATGTGACATATTCAGTGAAGTAAAGTAGCCTGCTGTTCAGCCTGTCAGGAGACAAATGTCTTCTTCACTAACAAATCTGTCAGTTACACTAGGTTGGCAGCGTACTAAATACAAACTACCTTATAAGTCTGTGCATACACTTATAGGGATTCCCCCAGCGCTGAAGAGGATTGGCAATGGTGGTGGCAGCAGAGAAGAGCAGCTGAAAACAATCACTAATAATATTTAAACTGTAGAAGGAATGGTTAAATTTGCATCATTTCCTAACTCCATTACAATCTGTGTAAAGAAAAGAAAATTAAAAAGAGAATTCATATAGTGCCGTTTCCTTGTCGAAGTTATTTTCAGGGGGCCGGAGGCGGATGGGGAGGGAAAGTTTTCATGTAGGCTAGACTCAGGATGTGTCTAGACTACCTAGTTTTGTCGACAAAAGTGGACTTTTGTCGACAAAACTATACCAGCGTCTACACTACCGCTGAGTTCTGTCGACATAACGTCGACAGAACTCAGCAGTTTTGTCGACGCTGATATACCTCATTTTACGAGGCATAACACCTTCTGTCGACAGAATTCTGTTGACAGAAGGTGTTATTGCCTGTAACACTGCGTCCAGACTACGGAGTTCTGTCGACAAAGCAGCTTGCTTTGTCGACAGAACTCAATGTGTCTGGACGCTCTTTGTCGACGGAAGTTTTGTCGACAGTATCTGTCGACAAAACTTCCGTCGACAAAACGTGGTAGTCTAGACGTACCCTCAGTGAAAGAAGGTTGTGTGCTGTCTGTTCTTAGCTGAAGAGAATCCCCTGGCAGTAGCTGAAGCAGTAACAGGGCCTGAGACTGACCCTCTACCCAACTTTGACCCAGACCAGATCAGGGGCCATAATGACTTATCCAGTGCTCTCCCTAGCCACATGGACTTGAGGGAGGTAACAGTAGTAGCTCAGAAGGTGCAACTAATATTGGGAGCTAAATACAGCAGCAGGTGCCATAGCAAGAATAACTACCAGCAGGGAGGGTAGATCAGTAAAAGCCTGTCTGCTTTCCTTTGCTGCTATGGTGAAATTAGTAGACTTGGCTAGTTTAGACTCTGGATAAGCATTTCTGTTTGCTGATTGGCTGTTGCACTATGCATGTGTTTCTCTCCATAAAGGCTGTTTCATGTCATCCTCCAATGGCTAGAAAAGACGCTCCCTTAAAATATAGCCAGGGTGCTTCCAGATAGTCTCTGTGCTGTAAACAATGCTTTACAGATGTTACAGTCCAGACAAAAAAATTGGAGCTAAAAGCAAGGGCTCTGGAGATGGTGACAAATACTCCATCAGGCCATTTTTGTATTCAGGGGAAGATATAATTCATATTTCTTCTAGTTAGTGGTGGGGGTAGAGGAACCCATTTTCAAATTATCAGAGGAAATCACATGCATAAACTTTACCTCCTTTCCAGGAGACCTCCCAAAGGTTTCAACTTCCCTCACTCAGGATGAGAATCCTTTTCTAGTAAATTTAACAGGCTACCCCCCACCCTTTTCCAAATTCCATTTATGTGGGCCAGACCACAGTGAAAATGAAATGTAAAAGTGACATTTCTGGTAATGTAATGTCACAGTGCTCATTGGATCTGACTGTTGCTGAGAGCAATCTAGTTTAGTAACTTTAAAGTATGTGGGAGATTGTTCTTCTCAAAAATGTACCGTTTAAAATGATGCATAGGGTTCTGAAGCTGAGAAGAATAGTTATTAATGGTGCAGTAACTGAGGAAAATGGATTATTCTGCGAGTTGGCAGAATGAGCAAATGACAAAAGCTTAAATGGATACAAAAGAACAGAATTTCATATTTCACATACATGTGACTGTTCCCGTTTCCATTTACCCATGAAGGTGGGGAAGGTCTGATTGTTGAAATTGAACATTACAATGACAAGAAACTGTGCCACAGATAGGCTGTCTGTAGCATCCTTTATTGCTGAGAAGAGCCCAGAATGATTTGTAGTGGAGGCAAAGGGGATTGATTATTCAGGATGCTGCACACACAAGGAGACATGGGGCCTCTGACTGGCCTCTCTAGTTTGAAAAGGCACTAACAGCTTGTACAAGCTGAACCTATAATCCAGAAATCCCTTGTCCAGCAAACGTGTGGTGCAGCATCCATAGGTGCTCTGGGGTTGGAGCACTCATGAGGAAAAGCCAAAGTCCTGGCTCAGCAACACTTCTTCTGTCCTTTGAGAGAGGATTTGCAGTGTTCAGGCTCAGGGAGGAATGGGAAGGAGCAGGGATGAGGGTGTGCTCTGGGGAAGAAGTGGGGTATCTGTAGGGTCCTATGGCTGGCAGTCAGGAGCCAGGAACACAGTCTGATGGCTGCAGAGGTTCTCAGTCACTCCACCTCTTCTCGCGAGCACCTCTCGTCCCTGCTCCATCAGTGGTGGCAGCAGAAAGGCTGCCACTGACCTCCCTTGGGTCTGGCAAATTCCCTGGTTTGGGACTGGTCAGATCCCGAGGGTGCTGGACTACCCAGTGTGACCATATAGAATCTGCCAAAATCATAGCTTGGATTAAACAGCCATGGAATGGATTGCTGACTATTGTTGTGTGATCCTACAGTCTCCTTATGTGTGATTAAGCGAGCCATACACAGTACCTTGAACACAGCTAGTGGGACATTTTCTGCCGGCACTCGTTTCTGTTGGAAAATTCCAAAAACCATTTTGTGAAAATGTGTCGATGTTGACAAATCTTCCATTGGCAGGTTTCAAATCATTCCTGAGACGTGCATATCTGGTCTTAGACACCTCCCCAAAGGATTGCCTCAGGGTCAGAGACATCATGGATTAAAGGGCTTGTGGTAGTGCCTAATGCAGACAGCTTGAGGATCAGGAATCTCCCAACCTTCCAGGTTCACTGATTTGGATGCAAGAGCCTCTCAGAGTCATGACAAAGGAAGCAGCAGGAAACCTGGAAGGCCTGGGAACCACAGCTGAGCTAGGAGATCTCAGGCAGAATTTCATTTAGAGAGGGTTGAAATTAACCCTTTCTATTTTTTCTAAAGTATTATGGGGAGAAATTCTGGTGGCTAATTTTGAAATTTCTCCTTTTTATTCTGAAATGGAGTTGCTTTCAAAATTCATGAATTTTGCACAGAACAAAAATTCCTGCTTATCACTAGCTCTGCCCTGGAATCACAATGGCATGAACTCAGTTTAACAGCATGTATCTGGTACTAAATGGCGGTACTGGTTTTCTCTTGCCTTGTCACAGGATGTCTGGCCCTTTAGCATTCAGCCTGTGATGGATCAGCTATCCCCCTCCTCCCCACACTCTGATTGATCTTGATCAATTGGAAATTGGGTGGCTCAGTTTAATTATTAGGCACAGCTGGGGGAAAAAAGTGGGGATTCTTACAATGAGCTGTGTGAACCTGGAGGAGTATGGACAGGGCATGCTCTCTGGGAAGCAGCCAGAAAGGTGCTGGAGAAGCAGAAAGTGAAGATGTGGCATTTGAATGGGAAAGGCCCTACAAAATATTCTGGCTGGAGGTCCAAGTCTCTTTTATGACTGAAAGACTGTGGGGCAAAAGGCAGCCAAAAGTTGTGTCAGCATCACAGCCAGTGTGACTGTGACTTTGCTACTGGCACAGGAAGCACTCCCCTTGCCCTCCCAATTTCCTCTCAGAATTACATCTTCACACAGGGCTCCCTCCTTCAGAGGATTGCTGACAGGTGTTCTAAGAAACATACACACACACCCCAGCCTGCACAGTAACTGTGATTCCACCTTACAGATGATATTTAAAAGCGCGAATGGCAGTTGGCACCTTATGACACCACTCCCTTCATCTCTGCCCATCCTTCTTTATTTTTTTCAGTTTAAATTATGGAGCTGGTAGTCATTTATACCGAAGCCATTTTCTATCACTCTGGCAAGATTAAGGAGCCTTGAAAAGTGAATGTATGCTCACTTTATTTTCACTTTGAAGTCATTCTCACATCCCCAGAAAGGAATAAAGTTGTCTTTCTCTAAATGAAATCAGGCCCTATAGATACGTATCTATGTTTACTTCCACCCTGTGAAATGGCTATAGGTCTAGTATGTGAAGGAAGAAGATACATGTCAATCTCATCCCGACTATTTCAGTTGGCTTCTGTTGATATTAGGAGGCTGTTCTATAATGGAAAGACATTTTAAATTCTGAGTAAGACTGAATTCTGGATGAGAAATAATTGTGATCGAAATGCAGTTAGGTAATATCTTTATCCTGATTTAATGCAATATTTCAGTCATATTTCAAATCAAAATCCAAAACACACCCTGTACTTCTGAAATTCACTCCCTATAGGTTTACTACATTTTCCACCTAATTGGACACATTATTCCAGTGCATCAAAAATTATACCTTGATTAAATGTAGTCTCTGTAAACAACATAAATGCAAGAAAGTGGCATAATAATTTCTTGTAAGCAAACCAACCATCATTTTCATTGTTAGGACGAAGTCCTTTGATTTTCTTCTGCTTATCTGCCCTTTGCTATAATTGATACATTCACATAAAAAAATCAATATGGCAGCAATAGGTGATTAGATAGCACAGTCAAATTTGAATAACATTCAAAAACACAAAACCAATATATGCCAACATATCTGCTCCTTTTAAAAAATCCAAATTACTTGGTCTTGGAGACATATCTGCTGTTAACTAAGATTCGGGTACAACTGACTTTTGTACACTGGAATAATACTTTCTGTCCATAATTTTATAACCAAGGCCTGGTCTATATAAAGGGGAAAGTTGACTTAAGATACGCAACTCCATGTACGTAATTAACGTAGCTGGAGTCAAAGTACCTTAAATCATGTTTTGACGCCATGCACACAGCAGGAGGTCAACAGGAGCACATGCTCCCATCGTCTTGCCTTACTCCTTGTGAGGAGCAGAACTACCCGTGCCAATGACAATGCCCTGTCAGTTTGAATTAGCAGGTCTTCACTAGCCCCGCTAATTCAAACACCAGAAGATCGACTATGGCAGTGTTGATCTTCTCTGTAGTGTAGACAAGCCCGAAGGGACTAATTCTAGAAGATATATGCATAACACAATGAGAGAACAATGCAACCACTGGGCAAAAATGTTTATGGCAAAATTTTTCCAGAATAAAATAAATTTAGTCCACTTTTCCTTTAAAATGGAATAAACATCACATTTAAATGGATAGTAAATGAGATCTTTTCCATCTGGCCTATTTCATAAGGACAAGACCTCAAAGAATCAGAGAGAATGCTCTCAAGTCTTCAACTGAAATAAACTGGAATGGCATCAAAGCTGGTCTTAGGGACAACCATATTTTGGCCCGACCTCCTGAATCCTTCCCCCAGGTTTCCCTGGTTACTCCTCAGCCCCCTTTTTTTTTTCGCTGCAAATTTTCCCCTGTGTTTTTTGTTTGGTTGGTTGGTTGTTTTTAAATTTTTTTAAAACCACCTGGCAGTCCTACGGGTGAGCCCAGAGCTGCCAATTTATTACAACCAGCCCTGACTGGCACAGTTTCATTGAAGCCACTGGCCAGGATTCCTTTTTATCAAAGGGTCAAATCTACTTCTCCTGAATGAAACTCTTGTAGTCAGGTTGTATGTGGTAGAAGTTCAAATGAGATCTTTTCCACCCTCAAAATTAGCTCTGGGTTAGGGAATGCATCTATGGTGCTGTGATTTCTCAATCACTTTGTGTCACTTATACCACCGGATCAGGATCAATGTGGATTTCTGGTTTGTTTCACACACAAAAAATCAATAAATACCTTTTGCAAAAAAAAAGAGAGAAAATATAGAGATATTCTGGAGAATGTTATTATGTATAAGTAGAACACAGCTGCGATTTTCTTCAAGTACGAAATGAGAAATTATAGCTTCATTTGTGAACTCCCACATGGGTGGTAGAAGAAGGAAAGAACAATTCTATTAATACACACAAAATATCTCTAGATCATTTGCCACGGCATTTGTCCCCCAAAAGAGCAGCAAATTTGCTTTACATACTGATATCTTGCTCTGTAATCCATCTATTTCACTGAACAGAATGACAGCATGCACTACCACCTTCTTTTCCTCAATTAACATTTCAAATGGTGCTTGCTCCCTGAAGAAAAGAAATGTCAAGAAACAAAGGGAACTATCAGATTGAGAGTCATGGGAGTGACACTAGCCAAGTTAGAAAAATATCAGGATTGTTAATATTCCTGCCAGGGCAAACTTCTGAGAGTGCTGCCATAGCAATGTCAAGCATTGTAATCGTATTGTGTCTGTGTTTTCGTAAAAACCCATTCTCTGTAATATAACATCTAATATAGCATGACAAAATGCCTTCTGATAGGCAAAATAGTCTTTGAGAAATCTGTATGTTATTCTCCTCCTCTAGCTTCTTTTGGTTGTATAGGCTCAACAGAGGGTTCCCATCCTTTTTTTATTGTGCACTCCAAGCACCTATTGAATGCATTGGGCATTTTGCTGGAGTAAGAAGAAAGGGTTTGGGCTCATTGCAGACCAAAGGTAAATTGGAATATCTTTTATACTAATCTGTTTGGGTATGTCTACACTAGCCACCCTAGTTTGAACTAGGGTGGCTAACGTAGTCATTCAAATTTGCAAATGAAGCCCGGGATTAAAATATCCTGGGCTTTATTTGCATGTTCCCGGGCACCACCATTTTTAAATGCCCGGTAGTTCGAACTCCCTGCCCGTGGCACGGGTTAGGTAGTTCGAACTAAAGGTAGTTTGAACTAGGGTGGCTAGTGTAGACATACCCTTTGAGATTTCATAAAAATGTCTTTTAAAGTAAATTGAATAATTCCCTATTTGCCAACACTTGAGATCGGGGGTCAAGGTTCTCCTTGCCCAAATTGATGTCATCTCCAAAACCCCGGACAGAGGAGAATGCTGGATTCCCCATCATGTCTCTCTCTCTTATTGTTTACAGCCATGTCTTAAGTGGGCCAAAATCCCAGTAAATGGAATAAACACCAAGTCAAAGGATTCTGCTCCATGCGTAAATAGTAGTGAAGGGCTGAATCTGCACTCTCAAAACTTTGGATATGGGCAACCAAGTCATTATGACTTCTTCAGCCTGCATGCATCAGGGGGAGTAATGGATGCAATGTATTACTTTCATCTGCATAAGGTTTGTTTTGGCACAGCATTTTGGCATTTTCCTCACCACTACTGATCACAGCTTTGTCTCCATGCCTCCCTCACCATCCTTATACCTTAGGTGTGCAGTGAAAATCTTCCCAGGGGGATTCCTCCACTCTGCTCTACAGGATCCGGTGATGTCAGGTCTCTGTTGCTTCTATCCAGCGCAGGTTATTTTAATCAGATGCTTTGATCCTTCTATATCTCCATGAGGTTTCCCAGGGTATGTCTACACAGCAACACTATATCAAAATAATTGGCACTATTCCAAAATAACTTAGTCCGCATCTACACAGCAGGCAGTTATTTTGAAATAGTGCCAAAATACTGTCAAGCTGGAGGACTTCTTACTCCGACTCCTGTAACTTTCTTTGTACGAGGAATAAGGGAAGTCGGAGAAAGAGTGCTCTATTTCAAAATAAGTGCTGTATAGACGCCACCTATTTCAAAATAAGCTATTTCGAAATAAGCTATGCAACTGATGTAACTCAATGGCTGTGTCTAGACTGGCAAGTTTTTCTGCAAAAGCAGTTGCTTTTGAGGAAAAACTTGCCAGCTGTCTACACTGGCCGCTTCAATTTCCGCAAGAACACTGACGATCTCATGTAAGAAATCAGTGCTTCTTGCGGAAATACTATGCTGCCCCCATTTGGGCAAAAGTCCTTTTGCGCAAAAGCATTTGCGCAAAAGGGCCAGAGTAGGCAACGCGGTATTGTTTTGCGCAAAAAAAGCTCCGATCGCGAAAGTGTAGAATTAGCTTTTGTTTGTTGTTATTACTCAGTTTTCTATAAATATATTTTTGGTTCATGTGATTTCTCTTTTCTGCTTTTTCCATTAGGTCATTTCATTCCATTACTATAAATGATACACACTGGTATAAATTAAACAATGTCTCTGCTCCTTTGCTTTTTTGGGGAAAAAAAGGTACATTCTTATCATACTCCCCAGGTGATGTTTTTTATGTTTTCCACATATTTCTGGATATTGCATGAGAAAACAAGCGTCCATAAATGTGAAGGATGATATAAAATTAATTATTTGCCTCACATGTTATCTTTTAGAATCAGCTATAGGTGTTGAAGGAACAATTTGTGCACTCCTCTGCATTCACTAATTAATTATTACTGAATTATTCATATCTCTTTGTTGCTTTGGAAGCAAGAATTATGATACCATGCTTCCCATCCATAATGACCATCCTCACCAGGGATTGCCATATAAGTCACAATTAATATCTCATTTTACAGATAAGAAAGATGAGACAGATATTAATTGACTAGTTTCAGTTAAGAAAAAACAAAAACTGACATGAGAGTGGAACATTCTAATCCCCTGGTAAATGGGAATCAAAGTTTGCAACTAGTGCAGGAGAGGAGGGATTGCAATATGAAAATACCCGGTGCACAGAAGAGAAGGTTTAGCTCATTGTATAAGGGAGGTAGGGTATAATGTGTCAAGCCAAGCTAAAAGAAATAAAAAGTACGCTTGTGTCTGGATCCCTATGCTAATCAGCCCTTTTATTCATTTTTAGATGCTGATGCAGAATGAAAAGACCATAAAAGCATTGTCCAGGCCCAAATGAAAATGAGCAAAACAAGTAGCAAGTCCAGGAAAAAGAATGGGATCAGGTGCAAATTGATCCCACCCAGGCCCAAAGCAGCAGCCACTCAGCCGCAACAGGAATATGACATATTGAAAGCTAAGGCAGAAGAAGTCAAGATGCTCCTTGCAGCCAAGATCACCTCAGTGACCGAGGCCCTCAGGGTGCAAAGGTAGAAGAACACAACAAAGGCCACTGAAGGCCTGAGAAGTTTGTTCAGAGTGAAGACCAGACAGAGCTTGATCTGATGAGTTAATGGCCTAACACCACGGTAGAAGTGGAATTGATCATGTGCAAGCAAATGCAGAGTAACCATGTTTCTGCTGGAAAACAGGCCAAGTAACCACAAAACTAGAAAAATGAGGTCTGAGCTGACACGGGACCTGTTCTGAAGGGGGGAGGGAGAATTAACAGTGAAATGCATGCGTGTGAGGAAAGAACTAAAAGTTATATGTAGCCTGAGTAACAAATAGCAAGGAAACTGTGAACTGACTGGAGGCAAGTGTGGTTGTTGCCATTCCAATGTGTTTCCTTCACTACTCCTGGGTGCTTTGCCTTGTTGGGTGCCTAGTATCCAAACTAGAGCTACAAGTTGACTTCAGCTCCATCCCCACCCCTTTTAATGACTGGCCTCCCTAATATTGCATTAGGTCTCAAAACAGCACTTCAAATGAAGGCAACAGATATAACTAGTTTGCTAGTGCAAAAACCAAAAACCTGTATAATTCATGAGCAATGGGTCCATCAATTGCTATTACAAAGGATGGGCAGCAGTGGTGTCCCTAGACTTGGTTTGCCAGATCCTGAAAATGGATGACAGGAGATGGATCACTTGATAATTTCCTTTTCTGTTTATTCCCTGTGGGGCACTAGGCATTGGCCATTATCAGAAGACAAGATACTGGGATAGATGGATCTTTGGTCTGATGAAGCATGACCAATCTTATGTTCTTACTATTCGTTTTGTTAATCCAACCTGCTGCGTGACAGATTTGAATCCAACAAATTTATTTTTGCTTTTTTTAAACCGAAGTTGATTTATTTTCAGCAAAACAGCCCCACCAATCTTATACCCATTTTCTAGCCAGTTCTAGTTCTGTATCCTTTAGTATGTATCATTGGATTTAAAAAACCTACTGCACTGGTGGTAGTTTCTTCTGAGCAGAGCTATGCAGAACTACTGAATAAGGTAGGTGGGACACTATACTGGTATAAGATTGAGAGATACAGATCAGGGCTGGGGTTCATTGTCAGGTATGAAGCTAGAACAGTTGTAGGGAGAAATAATTTTTAAGGAACTAATGAGCAAAGAAACATCACTATTATCTTTGGCAACTACAGAGCTATGGATTTTTGAATTCCAGAAAAGTATGCCATGTTGGAAACCTGGGACTGGAATAGCCAAGGATGCTATAAATAATCAACTGTACACACTAACAAAGCAACATCAGTGTCAAGAACCAGAATGGGGGCTGTGGGTTGGGACATAGGTGCACTTGGGTGTAAGGAGCTTTCACAGCCCGTGCAAACAGTAATGCTAACTAGTGTTAGTTGGATGGATGTCCCTACTGATGTTTTTATTTTAACTGGTTTTCCTACTGTGATATAACAATTAAAAAAATGAACAGTGCATAATAGGAACAGACCTTCAGAGTTCATTGTCAATATACTATCTTGGGGTTCATCTAGACTATGGCTTTTTTTGGAGAGGAGATATGCAAAAAAAAAACCTTTTTCGGAAAAAAAAAAAAAAAAACGCTCTTCCTAAAAAAAAGTTTAAGCATTTTTCAAAAAAGGGTTTTTAAAAAAAAAAAAAAAAAAATGCATCCAGATTACTTTCGCTTTTGAAAAACCTGCTTTTGAAAAAGCGATCGGAAGAAGACATGCAAATTAGCACCAAATTTGCATATCTCCTTTTGGAAAAAAAAGTACCGATAGTTCAGACGGACTCGTAGTGAAATACTCTATAAGTGCTGCAGGCACTTGACTGCTTGTTTTTTAACTCTTTCCACACCCACGGACTCAGTCTGTTTCTTCTCAGACACAGTCTGAGACACAGATATTTATTTTATCTGGAGCATTAGCAAATGCAATAGACCTGCTGCATGATACAATTCCAGCTTCCATTATATACTCCCTCCATCAGTCATAACTTCCTCAGGCAAATCCCTTTTCAGTTGCAATTTTCCATGCTTGATCTTTGCATGAAAATGAACTCTGTGGCAAAATTTCAATATAATCATTTAAGTTGTGAATGAATTCCGCATGCCTGAAAAAAGATATTTATTTTCCTTTATGTTCCTTACAGTGCATGAATAACTCGGCAACCCCAGAATGGATTTTGATGTGGTTTTGATTTCCATAAGATCTGAAGCAGAAAACTTCAGCATTTTGTAATTCTCTCATTGCTTGAGCTTTAGGGTTAATTGATTATTTTTCTAAGTGTAAACCTTAGAATGTTTGCATTATACTTTTTGACTGATAACCAACTTTTCACCTGAAGAGAGCAACTTAGCTGAAATTGACAGAATTATACAAATCACACAAAGAGGTAGGAAGTGCATGAGCTGGTGAACCAAAGAATACCCTTCTCCTCCAAAAAGCACCCAAACCAGAGCTACAAGAGGACTTGAGTTCTGTCCCCACCCACTTTTAATGACTAGCCTCCCTAATACTTGACACTTTGCCAAGATTATTTATTTAGGTCTCACAAAACCATTTCAAATGAAAGAGAATTATCCCATTTTAAAGATTCAGAGCAACTGAGCCCCAGAGCAGTTACTTTCTTGTTCAAGATCACACATGTTTATGACACAGGTGGCATTATGACCCACAACTGGGAACATACCAGAAAGCTGAAGGCTGTTTTGACTATAACATTAATTCTCAGGAAAAATCCATCCCAACATGGGCAGCTTCTGCACTCCTAGGGCATGTCTAGATTGCATCCCTCTGTCAGTAGAGTGATGTAGATTAGGCAGGTCGACATTGCAAATAAAGCGGGATTTAAATATCCCGTGCCTAATTTGCATTAAAATGGCTGCCATTTTTGCTAACTCAGCACTTTGTCCGCAAAAAGCGGCAGTCTAGAGGGGGATCTGTTGAGAAAGAAAGCCTTTTTCGATAGATTTCTTATGCCTCCTGCAAGGCGTATTTTATGCAAATTAGGCATGGGATATTTAAATCCCCGCTTCATTTGCAATGTCGACCTGCCTAATCTGCATCCCTCTGCTGACAGAGGGATGCAGTCTAGACATACCCCTAGATGGGAACTTGTATACCCATATCTTTCTGTTCTCTCTGTCAGAACAGGGAAATCAATTACTTGGGCCTCAGTTACAACTACCTAACCAAAGTTCTTATCTGTGCCTATCAGGAGTGACAGTGCTAGGAAAAGAAGCTGAATTATGTGAATCGGTCTTCTGTATGCAGAATCACTTCCATTTAAAATAAAGTTCTACAGAGCAGTTCTAAAGATAGCTGTACATGCACAAGCTGGCTTTCATTGTACTTAGAACAGAAAAAAGGAAGAAGAAAAGCAGATAATGTGTCTTCAACAAGTGGCCCAAACTTGATTTGATCCAGCAGCTGTAGCAGATTTGGAAATGTAGCTATGCTTGTTGCTGCTGCTGAGAATGGATCCTCACTTTTCAGCCCATGAGGCCTGGCAAAATCACCTGAAATCAATTTTGGGTTGGGTATCTCAATTTTTGGATTAAAAGTTACAGCCTTGCCTTCTCAGTTTGAAAAGACTCTGCATATCCATCCATGAGCAAGTTAATGGAATGCAATGAAGCAATTTGCGAGAGAATAACCATTTCATATCAAATTCCTTTCAATTATAGCTTCTCCTAATAATGTTATTGTGGTTCTCTGGGTTAGACACTCTCAACTCTTGCATTTTACGGAACTTGGTCAGCCTTTTAATTGTCCAGCCTTTCCACACACCATGTTCTCCAGATGCAAAAATTGAATATAATTGCACTTTATTCAGTATTAATAAGCAGTAAACAACATTATTGCTTCTTCTTGGCAATCTGCCTGTATTAAATAGATCTCTTAATGTATCTCATAACTGTACTACAGAGTTACTTTCTAGCAATATGCTGAGCATGCCGATGATAAAAAAGAAGATGCTTTTTCACTCCTTTGTTGTTTTTAAACTCTGTATTCCCATTGCATACTTTCCCCCAGTATAAACAGTGGCCAATATGGCTGTGTCCAGACTCAGGGGTTCTTTCGAAAAAAGTAGCCTTTTTTCGAAAGAACTTCCCCTGCGTCCAGACTCAAGCCGCGTTCTTTCGAAATAATTTCGAAAGAACGCGGCTTTTCTTTCGATGGCAGTAAACCTCGTTTCACGAGGAAGAACGCCTTCTTTCGAAAGTTCCTCTTTCGAAAGAAGGCGTTCTTCAATGTAAATAGGGCTTCCTCGAAAGAGAGCATCCAGACTCGCTGGGTGCTCTCTTTCGAAAAAGCGGATTGCTCTTTCGAAAGATCCGCCTGCAGTCTAGACGCGATCTTTCGAAAGAGGCTCTTTCGAAAGATGCTTTCGAAAGAGCCTCTTTCGAAAGAAGCCTGCAGTCTAGACATAGCCTATGAGTCTGTGTCTACAATACATAAATGACTATCAAGTTTGAGGACAGAAGGAACCACTAGACTCTAGTGTGATTTACTGCCTATTACCCCCTATGAGGCGGTGTATCAACTCTGCACTAAGCTGAGGGAGTGTTCTTGGCCCAGCTCTAAACAGGGGGAGTGTGTATTGACTGCGGCTGTTGGGCTGTTCTGTAAATAGACTGCATGGATGTTAGGGCACTCAATCGAAGGGTATGTCTACACTACCACCCTAGTTCAAACTAGGGTGGTTAATGTAGGCAACCGGAGTTGCAAATGAAGCCCGGGATTTGAATTTCCCAGGCTTCATTTGCATATTACTGGGCGCCGCCATTTTTAAATGTCTGCTAGTTCGGACTCCGTGCCCGCGGCTACACGCAGCATGAACTAGGTAGTTCGGATTAGGCTTCCTATTCCGAACTACCGTTACTCCTCGTGGAACGAGGTGTACCAGTAGTTTGGAATAGGAAGCCTAATCCAAACTAACTAGTTCATGCCGCGTGTAGCCGCGGGCACGGAGTCCGAACTAGCGGACATTTAAAAATGGCGGCGCCCGGCAATATGCAAATGAAGCCCGGGAAATTCAAATCCCGGGCTTCATTTGCAACTCCAGTTGCCTACATTAACCACCTTAATTCGAACTAGGATGGTAGTGTAGACATACCCAAAGAGAGTAAGTTTGAGGGGCCTCCAAAGGCCTGTTGCCTCTTGATACCCGCCCCACCCTCCCCTGCCTGCACACTTGAACACATAATCCAAAATTAAACCCATTACATTCCTTGGGGATAATTTACATATTCAATACTGGCCAGCAAGGACACCTCTTTGAAATGAGACTGTCTTAATTAAAAGACAAAACCATTACATTCATATTTTTAAATTTGTACTGAGTTAACATTAACTGCCAATACAGAAGAATCTGTAAAACATGGCCTATTTTATTTGCCAAGGGCCTTATCCAATGTCCACTGAAGTCAAAGTTATACTTCCATTGCAGAGAATAATAGAAACATAGGATGGCAGAGGCCTCAGGAAGTCATCTAGACAGCCCAAGGCACTAAGGCATGGCCAAGTATATCTACACTATCTTTCAAGACTGTTTGTCTAACTAATCAATCTTTAAAAAAAACAAAAGAAAATAAAACTCAAGGGATTTCATAACCTCCTTCTGCAGCTTGTTCCAGGATATACTTATCCTTACATTTAGAACATTTTTCCTGATATTTAAATTGAATGTCCCTGGCTGTAGATTAAATCAAATATATTTTCTCCTAATATTAAGGCATATGGAGAACAATTGATCACCATCCTCTTTATATCCTTCCTTAACATAATTGAAGACTTATCAGGTCGTCTTAGTCCTCTCTCAAAATTAAGAATATCCATTTTTAAAAAAACCCATTGTCATAGGTCAGTTTTCTATACTTTTTCTATACCTTTCCAAAATGAACTGGATCAGCAGAGGCCTGTATTGAACCAAGTAAAGATGCACAATTACTTCCTATGTCTTAGGGTGTGTCTAGACTACTGAGTTTTGTCGACAAAAGTGGACTTTTGTTGACAAAACTATACCAGCGTCTACACTACCGCTGAGTTCTGTCGACATAACGTCGACAGAACTCAGCAGTTTTGTCGACGCTGGTATACCTCATTTTACGAGGCATAACACCTTCTGTCGACAGAGTTCTGTCGACAGAAGGTGTTATTGCCTGTAGGGTTGCGTCTAGACTACAGGGTTCTGTCGACAAAGCAGCTTGCTTTGTCGACAGAACTCAATGTGTCTGGACGCTCTTTGTCGACAGAAGTTTTGTCGACAGATACTGTCGACAAAACTTCTGTCAACAAAATCCGGCAGTCTAGATGTACCCTTAGGTAGGACACTGAATTATGTTGCCCTTTTCTTTTTTGCAGTTCTTTCACAGTGTTGACTCACTCAGTCTATGATCCACAATAACCTCCATCTTTTTCAGCAGTACTACCACTTAGTCAGTTAATGTATTTGTGCACTTGATTTTTTCTTCCTACATTATTTTACACTAGTCTTTATTGAATATCATTTTGTTGAATTCAGACAAATTTTCCAATTTCTGAAGGTAATTTTGAATACTAATGATGTCCTCCATATTGCTAGCCACCCTTCCCAACTGCATATCTGCCATACCGTGTTTTAACTAAGACACACTTCCCAACACTGCAGATGAGAGTATCATAGGGGACTGTGTTAAGTGTCTTACTAAAAATAAATTATATCCTATCTGAAGCTTCCTCCTTCTATGTATATATCAATAAAGGAAATCAAGTTGACTTGCCATGATTTGTTCTTGACAAATGCATGTTGGCAATTTCTCAAACCTGGTATCTTCTAAGTTTTATAGATTCATTGTGGAATAATTTGTTCCGATACCTTTTTCAGATATCAAAGTTAGGCTGACTGTTCCCTGGGTCCTTTTTGTCCCCCATTTTAAAGGCAGACACTATGTTTGCCCCTCTTTAGCTTATTGGGAACTCCCCTGTCTTCCATGAGTCATCAATAACAGGTGTATTAATACTTCTCAGATTGTTTCTTAAATACGGTTGGATGAATTTCATCAGGCAGGCTCTGTAGATTTGAATACTATTAAATCATATTTAACCAGTTCTTCCACTAATTTAGCTTGTGTTCTTTCATTTTACTGTTAATATTGTGTTGTGTATCTGATCACCATTAACCTTTTTAGAGAAAGCTGAAGCAAAACAGAATTTAAACACCTCAGCCTTCTTGATGTCATCAGTTATTAGCTCTCCTTCCCCACGAAGTAGAAGTCTAATATTTCCTTCATCTTTTTCTTACTCCTAGGCTACGTCTAGACTGGCATGATTTTCCGCAAATGCTTTTAACGGAAAAGTTTTCCGTTAAAAGCATTTGTGGAAAAGAGCGTCTAGATTGGTACGGACGCTTTTCCGCAAAAGCACTTTTTGCAGAAAAGCATCCGTGCCAATCTAGACGCTCTTTTCCGCAAAAAAGCCCTGATCACCATTTTCGCAATCGGGGCTTTTTTGAGGAAAACAAATCTGAGCTGTCTACACTGGCCCTTTTGCGTAAAAGCTTTGCACAAAAGGACTTTTGCCCGAACGGGAGCAGCATAATATTTCCGCAAGAAGCACTGATTTCTTACAGTAGGAAGTCAGTGCTTTTACGGAAATTGAAGTGGCCAGTGTAGACAGCTGGCAAGTTTTTCCGGAAAAGTGGTTGATTTTCCAGAAAAACTGGCCAGTCTAGACACAGCCCATGTGTATTTGTAGAACAACTTTTTATTGATTTTTGTTTATGTCCCCTGCTAGGTATTTTTGATTCTGTCCCTGTACCTTTGTCCCTGTTCTTTTATACTCATCCTTTGCAGTTTATCCATATTTCTACTTTTTGGTTTTTAGGTCACTAAATAGTCCCTGAAGGAGCCATATTGATCTCCTACTAGTCTTCCTATCTTTATTTTGCATGAAAGTGTGCTGTTGCACATTTCCTATTGTCTGAGGACCTGCCAGCTTTCCCTCACTCCAGTTTTCCTTAGATTTTCTTCTTCTATGATCAATATGGTGATGCCACATATTATAATTTTTTTTAGCTGTAACTGTGAATCTTCTGATGCTAGGTTTCTTAAACCAGATAATCAACACTCCTTTTTAGCTCAATTACCTTTCTATATTGCATAAAAAACGACAAAAAGCTACCAGGGCAGAATAGGGGGGAAATACCAAAACAAAAACTAAAATATTTCTTGACATTATCTGACAATTTATAAGATTAACTATAATCACTTATATGAGGCTCATGTTTCTCTGTGCTTATATATATTTTTATTGGAATCAATGCAACCACACAGGTGGGTAAGGCCTGCAGAATTTGCCTCCAAATTTTTTCCTAATAGGCCATTATTGTTTTCAAGGGGTCATTAGTGTTTATTGTTGAGATTCATATTTGAAATACATTTTTCCAATATATTGGCATTTATGCTGTATAGTTAAATGATTTTAAAGGCATTTAATTCAGTGGCAGGACTGAGGTCACTGAAGATAAATAGAAAATAAAATATCTGTATCATGCACGATCCTTATGAAATTACACATTGAACAGCAGTGTAGGAGTCCTAATGGCTACTATTACTGCATCGAACCCCCAGACTTTGTCACATTCCAGTGTGAGTTAACTAAACTGATCTTACATGTCCAATTCTGCAAGGCAATGAGCAACTTCCAAGATGCTAAAACCCATAATTTCTCATTGGATCCAATAGAGCTTCCCACAGATACATTTCGTCCTATGTGCTTTCATGGGACTGTGATTGGAAATGTGTCAACCTTTTTTGTTCCCTGAGATCTGACACTGCAATTCAAGGCATGATACCATGGCATCAAACAAATAACTGTTACTGGTAACTAGTAAATGCCAAGTGAACAGCAATATCAGGCATCCTCACTCAGGACCAGTCGACAACATTTTGGCACCTGAGGTGAGGAGCTCAAATGATGTCCCCTGTGCCTCCTCACTTGGGCCAAAACTTTGAAAGGTCTCAATTCTGCCTTCTTCCTGTTCTACTCCTCTCAGGGCACTCCACCATTTCTGTGCATCTAGAGCAGAGAGAATACATATGCACCAGCAGCAGATACCATTTTCTACACTCAGGGTCCTAGTGGCGCCCCTCCTCCCCCCATAGTCTGGCACCTGAGGCAGCCGCCTCAGTTCGCCTCATGGTAAGGCCAACCCTGTCCTCATTGTTTTGTTGACACTGAAGCCTTCCCAAAATTATGACCCATTTTAGACAGTTATAGAAAAGCCAATACAACTTCCATCCAATTAAATGCATTTCTGATCATCAAAAATATGTACTTTCAACACTGTTTAGCTAAAGACTCTTCAGCTAATATGTAAAATCTTCAGATAAAATTAAGTTTTTGGAGAGGAGGAAAACCAGCTACCCGACTCTAAATGGCTGGGTCCTTCATCCATATATAGGGCATAATATAAAAAAAGTATCGGACACCCCTCTTTGTTCTATTTAAAGGTGATGCTTTAGGTTGTGACTCCCAAGGCACATTGAAGAAAGCAACAGCCCATCTTTGATTACAGAGATTTCTAGAAGTCCAGAGGGCTTTGTATATGGTATTTGTATAATTAGGACAGTGGTTCTCAAAGTTTTAGGCCCATGACACATCCCTCTCAATGCAAACCTTTCCACAGCCCACCAGCCAACCACCCATGATGAAAAAATGCCTTCATTTATCTCTAAATACCTTAAATACTAAACTATTTATATTAGGCTATTTGCATCTAAAAATGTATATATGCAGCTATAACATAAGGAGGCATATATAAGATGTTGAAAAGAAGAGGTAAGCATGCTGGACTTAAAATAAATTAGGGGAAGAAAAATTTGGATAAATTTGCATAGCAAGGAGGAGGGGCGGTTGCCCCTGGGTGCCAATCTAGGTAGGTGCCTATTTAATCCCCCTCGGCTCTCCCTGTCATCCCTTGGCTTGCCAGCTCCTCTTCTGCCTGCCACTGCTGGCTGGAGCTTCCTCCTCTCCAACTTTCCACCCCCCAGCCCAACCCTCCTCCATCTCTGCCAGCAAGTTAGTGCATGCAGGGGTCTGGCCCCAAACTGGAGAGGGTGGGGGAAGACACGGTACAAGCTCCCCACCTCCTCCAGGGTCAGATTCAGGCGTGTGCCAGGTTCGGGGCCCTACCACATGGCAGAGGAGGGGCACAAATTTTGCCTTTGTCCCCAGGCGCATAACACGTTTGCTATGCCTCTGGGGTCAGCTCTTGCAGTCAAGGAACTTGAAACCATTTTTGGGGGAGGCACACAAGATATACAGATGGAGCTGTTGAAAACTGATAAAACTAAAGTAACAGTCACAATAAAAAGAGCTATTTTAATATACAAGTAAACAGGAAGGCAAAATTGTTACAGTGATGTCAAACTGATACAAGTGGAGAGGTCTGCAATGATATTGTGGATCTACTGAGTTGATTATTTCCATTGCTACTCATTTTACCTTTCAATTAAACTTCCCCTTTCTTATCTTTCATTCACAATTTAAGCTTCTTCAGTAAATTACAATATTTATAATATAAAAGCCTCAGTTAATAATATGAGTGATCATGGGGAGGATCTCGGTCTGAACAAAGGATGCCACAGGAACTTAACATCAGGAATCTGATGTCTGATGATGCTGAAAAATACCATGGAGACACCCAGAGATTTTTCAATAAATATGGAATGTCAAAGCTATTTTTTGTTTGTATGTCATCTCTGATAGAAATATTGGGTCTTCCTGGCATCTTATACATGTGCAAGTGAGCAGTGGCTGGCTATAGTATATTTCCATTCTTAGTCAAGCTAAGTATGGGTATGTCTACACTATCCTCCTAGTTCGAACTAGGAGGGTAATGTAGGCATACCGCACTTGCAAATGAAGCCCGGGATTTGAATTTCCCGGGATTCATTTGCATAAGCGGGGAGCCGCCATTTTTAAAATCCCGCTGGTTCGAACCCCGTGCAGCGCGGCTACACGGGGCACGAACTAGGTAGTTCGAACTAGGCTTCCTAGTTCGAACTACCGTTACTCCTTGTGGAATGAGGAGTAACGGTAGTTCGAACTAGGAAGCCTAGTTCGAACTACCTAGTTCGTGCCCTGTGTAGTCGCGCTGCACGGGGTTCGAACCAGCGGGGTTTTAAAAATGGCGGCTCCCTGCTTATGCAAATGAAGCCCGGGAAATTCAAATCCCGGGCTTCATTTGCAAGTGCGGTATGCCTACATTACCCCGCTAGTTCGAACTAGCGGGGTAGAGTAGACATACCCTCTGTTACTAAATACCCCAGACTGGAAATTCAATCCATGTAGGTGCTTCCATCCATGTATGGGTAGCCCTACCAAAGTGAGTCAGGTTGATCCAACTGCTGGATTAGGGTCATTCTTCTTACTAAAACTGGACACTGGCATATAATATGATCCTGTCACTTAAGTTTTAGGCTTATACATTTACACCTCACATTATGAGCCTTACATCCAAAAAATATCCCAGTTGCTCAGTGCCATCCTATTTGCTTTTGCAGTAAGGACAACACTCCCAAGAAGTAACTGAGTTTTCTTAACATGAGCCATTGAGAACCCCTTCAGCTATTAGTCTGGTAGGCTAGAATGTGACCTGCTGTTTGTTTGATTTGCTTTGAAGTAAAACTACTTTGTCTTTGATTCCAGCATAGTGTTTACAATTAGTAGCACTCCATACTTTTCAGGAGCACTCCAACTTTCATCTGCAGGAGCATTCCTCTGCCAAGAATTTCTGAATTAAAGAAAATCTCCATCAAGTTGAGATTCTGCCAACATACACAAAAATTAATTTTTTACCCAATTGAATCCGTCTCATGTATTCAAGGGCTATTTAACAGATTTAGTGAAAATTTGATTTCCTTACTACACTGAAATGCAATAGCTTATGTCAGATTGAGCTATATTCTTTATGTTGACCTAATACCAAAGCATATTCAGATTAAGGAATGGATATTATTGAAGAACGAACCCACTCCATGATCATGCAGCAACTGCATTAAAGAATCCCTTCAACTCTCTCTATTTCATCGTGAGGGATAAATTTGCTTAACATGGTCTCCAAATCTTTACCCACAGTTGCTGTGTTGTGCATACAAAACCCATATCTGTGTTTCAAAACAGGCAGTCTGACATACAAATATGTTAATCTATGATCAAAATATCTCTCTTTGCACTTGCCAGTTCCCATTTGCAAGCAAAATACACATTTTCTGTGCACTCTTTCGGGAGTTCTTACCTCAATAACAGTACACACTAAAGGGTATGTCTACATAGCAAAGTTATCTCAGAATAATGGCCATTATTCCGAAATAACTATGCGAGTGTCTACACAGCAATGGCGTTATTTTGAAATAATTTCGAAATAACAGGTAGCTTAATCCAAAATCTTTAAACTTCATTCTGTGAGGAATAATGTGTCTTCCAAAATAGTTATTTTGAAATAGGGGCTGTGTAGACAGGGCAGCTGCAGTTATTTCGAAATAAGGAGCCTCCAGCCCTTCCCAAGGTGCCCTGTTGGCCACTGTGTCCAAACTCTACATTTCCCCCTGGAGCCCTTAAAGCTGCAGCCTCAGCAGAAAGGGCTTGTGGCAAGCAGGAGGCCCTGACAGCCCTGAGCCACCCTGCAGCTGCCACAGAACTTGGCAAATGAGTGACTTGGTTGCTCCCACCTAGCCCTCCACTGCTCCCAGGAGCCTGCCAGGGGCTGAAAGAGGCATGCATCTTCCTAGTCTGGTGCGGAGATCCTGGAACTCACTGAGGTCTGGGGAGAGGAGAAAAACCTCCAGGATCTCCACACCAGATGCAGAAATGTGGACGTCTATGGCCGCATGGCCGAGAGCCTGTCCAACAAAGGACACGTCCACACCCAGGAGCAGATGCAGACGAAGGTGAAAGGGTGCTGCCAGGCATATACCAGGGCCAGGGAGGGCAGCTCCCACCCCGGGGCAGAACCCACAACTGCCCCTACTATGAAGATCTGGACCGCATCCTAGGGGGTGGGGAAGTCCCTTTAACCCCTCCCCGATTGTGGACTCAGGGCTCAAGACACCTGTCATCATCCTTGCAGGGGACAGAGACAAGTAGGGTGAGGAGGAGGAGCCAGATGAGGTCAGCACCATCACCCTCCTAACCCTGGAGCCAGTATGACTTGCTGTGGACATGTCCCAGATGTTTTCCAAGGCTGAGGAAGGATCATCATGGGAGTGCCATCACACAGGGAGTGGAAGGGGTGGGCAGCAAGTGGTAGCTGGGCTCTCCACACTCGGCCCTTGTGGCCTGAGGATCATGCAGCAGCCTGTTCATGTGGGTGTATGTGTCGCACTGCTCCTGGCCACACAGCCCCAGAAGGCTACCACAGAGGACCCTTGTGCTATTGGCTACAGCATGTCTAGAGAGGGCTGCCATAGATGAACTTGTGGGATGTTGTGCTCACTGAGGTTCAGCTGGGTGAGGAAGCATCTGAACCAGACCTTCAAATGGCCGAAAGTGCCCTCCACGATCATGCAGGCCCTGCTGAGCCTGGCATTGTAGCATTCCTGAGAGGAGTTGAGGTGGCCGGTTTATGGCTTCATGAGCCACGGCAACAGAGGGTAGGCCGCATCCTGCACCATTCCGATGGGCATGTCCACGTCACTGACCCTGATGGTGTAGCTTCTGGAATATGCTAGAGTTTTTAAAAGACATGAGCATCGTTGGCCTTCCCTGACACCTGACATAGATGTCAGTGAGCTAGTGGTCCGTGACAGCCTGCAGGACCATTGAAAAGTGTCCCTTTCAGATGATGAAGAGAGATACTCAGTGGCTGAGGGCCCCAGATGGGCTTCCCTGTGGGAAACCCCATGTCAGCAAAGCCAACAGTGATGGGATCCACATTGATGAGCTGGATGACCCTGTGCAGCAGGATGGTGTTGATGCCCCGCACCACCTGGAGAAGACAGATTCACAGGGTTTCCAGGGCCCTTGGGAGGTCCCCCAGTCCATCCCCCCATTTCCTCTCCCCCCCCACACACACCAGGAGCCGCCCCCTTCCCCCCCCCACACACACCCTACCTCTGGCAGCGCTTTGTGAGGGTGGGACTGAAAAAAACTCCCAGGGAGGGGGCTTGCACTCCCCACTCCTCTTTCCCTAGGGAACCCCATTCCTGCAGTCCACTCCCGCCTTGGAACAATAGCCCGAGAATGTCATAACTTCGAGCCCAATGGTCGATCTCCCCACGCCGAACTGGTTCCCGTCAGATCGGTAGCTATCTGGCTTGGAGAGCTTCCAGAGGGTGATGGCGACACACTTCTGGAGGGGGATGGTGGGTCTCATGTGAGTGTCCCATTGATTGAGGGCAGGGGCAAGCCACTCACAGTGCTTCAGAAACATGTCCTTCCTCATCCTGAATTTCTGGATCCACTGCTAGTCTCCTGACCACTCCATGACAATTCAGTCCCACCAGTTTGCACTGGTCCAGATGCCAGAGGAGGTGGTACATGGCATGAAGGGGATGGTGGGCAGGATCCAGCTGTAGGAGCTGTGCCCTCAGAGATCTGAGAGAGGTCTCCCAGAGAAGCTGGGAGTTGGGTTCCGGCAGGGACTGGGCTGCAGCCCGTAGAAACTGCTGGATAAGCTACAGCACAAGCGGCAATAGACATAGACAGCCCAGAGGCAGCCCCAGCTCCATGTCTGGCAAGCTGAGGTGTCTGCAAGGGCAACTGCAGCAGGCAGAAGAAAAGGCTTGTCTGTCCCTCAAAAATCCTGAGACATGGCTGTACAGGCAGGTCCCTTTAAGCAAGAGCCTCAGGTAACCTCAAGCAGCAGCCACACAAAGTAACTACTGACCTGATGCCCGGCCTTAAATGGTTCCGGATGGCCTGAAATGTGAGTTAGCATCCAATCAGTGTGGATGTTCTATTTCAAAATAGATACGTGCTATTTTGATGTGCATTTGGTGTGTAGATGTGCTATTTCGGAAGATATCTTCTGAAATTGCTTATTTTGAAATAAATGTGCAGTGTAGATGTAACTTAACAGGGGATATATGTGGTATTCACAAATCTCCTTGGGAAAAAAGTGCTTCAAATCATTTTGCTCAGTTGCCAACTGTCTCTGCATAATACAACATGAGCTTCTTCAAAGCCCCTCCTCCAAGCATCCTGTTCGTTAAACCACTTAAAGATACAGTTTTCTCTACTACAATGAAATGCTCATAGTAGTTGTCTTGAGTATCTTCATTATAGGGTTGAGATGCCTGTAAGATTTATGGGTATGTCTACACTACAGCATTATTTCAAAATATCTTATTTCGAAATAGTTAATTCAAAATAACACGTCTACACATAAAATGCATTTCGAAATAGTGTTTTGCTATTTTGAAATAGTGAGTCTGCACTGATTGGATGCTGAATCGCATTTAAGGGCAGCTGAAACCAGTTCCAGCAGGGCATCAGGTCAGTAGCTGCTTTGTGTGGCTGCTGTCTGAGGCTTGTGCTTAAAGGGACCCCCCTGGACAGCCAGTTCTCAGGTTTTCCTGCTCGCTTGCCTACCTCGCTGAGCAAAGCATTTTTGTTCTCTGATTGCTTTGGTTGCCTTGACTTGGGACACCATAGCACTCAGCACCATGGAGCCAGAGCTGCCTCTGGGCACTCTGGTGCTCATTTTGGATGTCTTGCTGAAAGACATTGGAAATGTTAGAGAGAAAAAATCTTTGCCTCCAACAATATGCACCATAGGGGATTTTACATGCCATTTATGATGCAAAGAACTTCAGAAAATGAGAAGTATCCCAGCCGTTTTACTATATATACTGTTTAAGCAGTCACATGTGCTACACAAAATTTAGAAGTTTCATAAAGATGTAATATAAAAACAATATTTTAGACCAATTTACTTAATAAACTAACACTGTATATACTGAGAAATAATCTAATCAACTCTAATAACAGTTCCCCAAGTTCCTAGCACATTTTTGGATGCTCAGAAATTGGGACAATGGAGGCAGAGTTGTTATTTGTTCAAGCCACAAGTGCTGGAGTTTGGATTATTGTCTTATTTAGGCACACATGTCACACCCACTAGAACAGGAATAAGATTAGAATTCAAGAACACTCCTGATTTTAGCCTGATTAAACCACATACATTTCTGAATGTGTGATGAAAGTGAACCAAATGCCAAGTGCTGTCATCTAAAATGTCGGCTAACTAACAACCTATCCCTGAATAATAATTTAGGACTCAACGGATGCTCGTTTGGTAATTAAAATGAACTTACCGTTCTATACCAAGTCAAGGCCCAGGGTTAGACAGGACATGAACCCAAGCACACTGAGTTGCAGAAAAAAATATTTGACATGGGTCACAGATTTCACAGCCTGGGACTGCGGTATACTTTTCACCTAATTCTCACAAAGCCAGAAGGAGGATGATCAGGCCTGCTGACTGGGGGCGGAGGGACAAGGACAATTAAAAGGGGCCTGGGGCTCGTGGATGCTGCTGCCGCTGCTGCGGCAGTGGAACCAGCTGGAGCCCTGTGTGGTATGTTGCAGAGCCGTATGTGGCGCACTCTGGAGGCTCTGGGGGAGGGGTGCCATTTGGGCAGGGCTCAGGGCTGCCTACCCTGACCCATGCCATGGACTGAGTGCCCTGACCCCATTCCTTTCACCCTCGGCCCAGCCCTTGCACCCTCGGCCCAGCTGGTCCCCCTCACTTCCCCCCGCCTTTGCCCAGGGGCCTAGGGAGTCTGTAGGCTTGCCTGAGGATGATGACCACCCCAGTTCCTCCAGTCTCTGATCTGCTTATGGTCATCATCATTGGGACACTGAATTGTGCACAGGCACTTCCACAGGGTTTGAGGCTGGGCGGGGGAGATGGTGCAACACAGATGACTGAGTCCCCATCCACATGGAGAGAAGATCTCCTGTATATTGATCTAGGAAGCACATCTGGCCTATGTAAAGTGATATATACCAGCTGTCGTATTGTCAGTGGCCATACGTGGCTTTGTTTGCATTCTACTGAACTTCGTATAGCTGCTGCTGACTACACGGTGACTTCTTGCACATCAGAATTTGTTATTATGTGCTATATCGCTTAAAGTGACTTATAATAATGGGCTCAAAGGTAGCAGTCCAGAATGAGTTGTCTAATGAGTATGTGTACCAGTGCCTCATACAGGACAGAATCAGACCTAATCAAATATCTATGGGTATGTCTACACTAGCCCTCTAGTTTGAACTAGGGTGGGTAATGTAGGCATTCGAACTTGCAAATGAAGCCCGGGATTTAAATATCCCAGGCTTCATTTGCATGTTCCCGGGCAGGCGCCATTTTAAATCCCCTTAGTTTGAACTGACTGCCCGCGGCTAAAACAGCAGTCAGAAGTTAATCCGAACTAAGTCCTTAGTTTGGATTAACTGTTACACCTCATTGCAGGAGGAGTAACAGTTAATCCAAACTAAGGATTTAGTTCGGATTAACTTCTGACTGCCATGAGTAGCCGCAGGCAGTCAGTTCTAACTAAGGCGATTTAAAAATGACGCCCACCCGGGAACATGCAAATGAAGCCTAGGATATTTAAATCCCGGGCTTCAGCTGCAAGCTCGAATGCCTACATTAGCCACCCTAGTTCGAACTAGGGGACTAGTGTAGACATACCTTATGTCTATCAACTCCCCAGGACTCTCTTACAAAAAGGAAATAAGCCTGGAAAACGAACAGAGAATCTCCTTGCACACACAAATTTTAAAAAAATGCCTAGTCAGGGCCACCAACTGCCTCCATGGGCCAGTGGCAAGGTGGGAGGGAGGTTGGCTCCATGCCCCCCAGAAGGGGCAGGGCTTTGGGCAGATGGGGCAGGGCCGGAGGCAGCCAGCCCTCTGTGCCATCTGGAGGATATCACCCACCAGCCCTTAGAGCTACCAGGAACAGCCTTCTGGAGGCAATTAAAAGGGTACAGGGCTCTGGCTGTTGCTACTGCTAGAGTGGCTAGGAGCCCTGGGGCCCTTTGATTTACCGGGCCCTGGCAAAAGTGTCCCCTTTGTTTCTGCCCCATTCCTCCCCCTCACCCCCCTCCTCCCCGCCCCCCGCTAATTGGTGGGCCTGCACAGAGTTCCTATCATATCCTTGTGTTTGGGTAAAACTGCCTCAACAATACTAGTTCTTTGGAACATAGAGAGGAAGAATCGTCTCATAGTTTAAAAAACTGAGCTAGAGCTCTGAAGACCTAGTTTCAGTTTCTAGCATTGCCCCAGATTTCATTGATCTATGTCAAATCACTTCATCTCTCCATGCCTCAGTGCCTGATCTGCAAATGGGAAATAATATCCTTTGCCTGAGTTTTCCACTTGGATTAAAATCCTTTCGGGACAGAGACTAGTCCTTACTGAGGGTGCGTCTAGACTACTGAGTTTTGTTGACAAAAGTGGACTTTTGTCGACAAAACTATACCTGCGTCTACACTATCGCTGAGTTCTGTCGACATAACGTCGACAGAACTCAGCAGTTTTGTCGACGCTGGTATACCTCATTTTACGAGGCATAACACCTTCTGTCGACAGAGTTCTGTTGGCAGAAGGTGTTAGAACCCTGTAGTCTAGACGCAACCCTACAGGCAATGTCGACAAAGCAGCTTGCTTTGTCGACAGAACTCAATGTGTCTGGACGCTCTTTGTCGACAGAAGTTTTGTCGACAGATACTGTCGACAAAACTTCTGTCGACAAAACGCGGTAGTCTAGACGTACCCTGAGTGTGTATTGTGCCTACCTCTGTGGGACCTTGGCCTTGGCTGGGGCTTCTAGGCATTACTGCAACAGAAAAATGAATACTTTATATGCTATATGGTGTGCTATATGGAACTAATAGAAAAACTCATGATGAGAATTTGAAGCTAGTATTGGAACCTGAACTCCTAGGCTTTCTAGGAGAGTGCTCTGCTAGATCTAGTCTACCAACAGTTCATGCATAAAATAAATGATAGCAGGGGTCAGCAGTCTTCTCCAGTGTGAGACAGTTAAGCCCTATGTCATATCAAAGCGCAAAAAGCAACCTAGTGATTAGATGTGTCAGTGGTGGCAGGTTAGGCATGAATTGTTATCATCCATCGAGAAAAAAACAACAAATGAACATACACAGAAAACCAACCGTAAACGCACAGAGAAAATAGTATGTTAAAATGCCGATTCGAGTTTAGTAAGTAAAAGGAAACAGGCCAATCATGCAAAGTACAAACACCAAATGAGGATCTCATGAACTGTAAAGCATCTAATACAGTGCAGGCCTAGGCCCATGACTGGGGAGTGTCGACACAGCACAGTTATTTCAAAATCACAGTGCCAGCATCTACACAGCCATTCCATTATTTTGAAATAAATTCAAAATAACTAGCAGCTTATTCTGACTTCTGTAAACCTCATTCCTTGAGGAATAACGCCTATTCTGAAATAGCTATTTAAAAATAGCTGTAGTGTGTATGCTCCATTGCTGCTATTTTTAAATAGCTCTTCTCCAGGGCCATTCAAACTAATTACTCTCCAGTGCCTCCTGAGGCTCTAAATCAAGGTAGCACATCCATATTAGGGAAGCCTGCTTAGGACTAATTTTAAGGCTTCGCTGTAGTGTAGATGTGCTATTTTTGAAATAAGCTATTTCAGAGTATTTCTTCCGGAATAGCTTATGTCGAAATAAGCGTGCAGGGTAGCATACCCTAACGGTTCTACAAATAACAGTAGAAATAATAATAAAGTAAAAGTTACGAGAAAAAAGTAATACAAAATGCTTATTTTACACATCCGTCAATAGGCCGCAGCTGGACAATATTCCAAATACTCTGTGTGCTTCAAAATGACCCATACTAAATAATATGTGGGAACTGAACTGGAAATGCCAGATGGTAAAGCTAGTTCCAACTGTTTATGGTGGGTTTTTTTATAACTGGCAGCAAGAACATAAGAACGGCTGTACTGGGTCAGACCAAAGGTCCATCTAATCCAGTATCCTGTCTTCCCACAGTGGCCAATACCAGATGTCCCAGAGGAAGTGAACAGAGCAGGTAATCATTGACTGATCCCTTTCCTTTCATCCATTTCCAGCCCTGATAAACCCATGTGTTTGTCCTCAAAGAGCTCTGTAACCAAAGTTTGCTGTGGCTTCCCACTGTTGACCCACTAGCTCCACTTTTATTATGTATGGTTTACACCAGAGCAGTGTCTTGAAGCCTGAGTCCATGACCAGGGTTCCTCTGAGCCACACACTGTACAAACAAGTAAGAAAGAAGATAATCCCTGCCACAAAAGGTATGTCGAAACTACACCCCTCTGTTGGCAGAGGGATGTAAATTAGAAGTATCAAACGTGCAGATGAAGCCGGGATTTAAATATCCTGTGCTTCATTTACATAATGGCGGCCACGGCTTTTTTTCGAAATGGGACTTTTCAAAAAAAATGGCAGTTTAGACGGGAAATGCCCTGTTTTGAAAGATCCTCTACTCCTCATTTTTTGAGTACAGGATCTTTCGAAACAGGGCATTTCTGTTGAAAATGCCCCATCTAAACTGCCAGAGTTTTTTCGAAAAGCCCCATTTCCAAAAAAAGCAGCGGCTGCCATTATGCAAATAAAGCTCAGGATATTTAAATCCCGGCTTCATTTTCACTTTTTTCTATACATCTAATTCACATCCCTCTGCCGAAAGAAGGCTGTAGTTTAGATGTAGCCAAAGTATTCACAGTTTAGGGCACACTGCAAGGAGACATGAAGGGGTCTATGGGGAACCTTCCTTGACATCAATGGGATGTACCTGCAGGGGTTTCAGTGGGTGAGACAAACAGGTGTAGGGTGGGAGGATGAAGTAAAAATAAAACAGAGTTAAGAAGAAAAATCTCCTGTTCTAAAACAGCTTCAGATATGACACCCACTAATCTGAGGCTGGTATGGGAGCTTGATTTTGAGCAATGTCCATGGACAGTATAGTGGGAGGAATCTACCATCCTTCTGAGGGGAGTAATGGCTTCCTACCTGGGTGTAACCCCCAGCCAATAGCTGCTCCCCCATCTTTCCTATATATCTACAATAATTGGGTTTAATTCTCTGGCTATCAGATATTGGCAACATTTCTGAGATATGGGGTTGTAAGTGTGAGGATGAATGGAAGTGGGGACAAGCAGGTGAAAGAGAAAAAAAAGATTGAGGGGTAAGTTAGAAAAAATGGAGGATTGAACAAGATTCTTGTCAAAAGATATTGGAGGAGAAAGAAGAGAAAATATAAGAGATGAAGCACAGACAACTTTAGAGAAAGAAGAATCAAGTGAGAGAAAATCATGGAATGAAAGAGGAAGGAGGAATCAAACAGAAAAGATGCACCATGATCCATTATAGTAGGGGAAAGAGAATATTTTGTCCTGGATTCAGGAAGAGTAAGGTGGTGTCACAAAAACAAATGACATTCTAGGTAGAGCTGGTCAAAGAGTATTCCGTGATTGAATTTATTTGATGCACATCATAACTGTCCATTGAATAATTTCTGTGACAAGCAGTTTTTTGGCAGAGTTTTAATTTAAATAAATACTATTTGGTGAACACATCAGACCAGTGCATGTGAAATTTATAAAATACATTAAATAAGCATTTTCTGCTATTTGTCCAGCTGTAGTAATAAGTTTTGCTAGTACATTTTTCAACATTTAAATAGAAAACACATTCACAATAGTTTACATAGATTTTTATTCCTTTATATTTCAGTAAGTGTGGGCTCACACAGAATGTCAGGACAGGTTTTTGATTTGTTTGTTTGTTTGTTTGTTTGTTTGTTTGCTGGTTTTACTCTGACTAATAATTTAAGTTCTCTGGCAAGAATATGCAGGGCATTTTTTTCATGTTCTGGATATACCAGTTTTGAAGTGATGTCATTCTTACAAATAAGGTCCAGATACTGTAAACAGATGCATATGGAATCTTCTTTTTCCAGGCAGAGCCCCAGTTTCAATCACTTGTCATTAGTTTCATTGCAGTTGGTTTTAAATGCAATTATATTTCTTACTGAAAATTTGCTATAAAGTCAGTGCCATTTATTATTTTTGTTAATGAACTTATTTTTCCAACTGGCTCCTTTAGGAGGTATCAACTATCTGTATGTAACAGAAAATAAAATTTCCAAGAATCGATCCTCACCTGCACATAACTAGCTCCAGAAACATGAATATGAAACCAGAAATCTGCAATATATTTCTGTCTTCATATTTCAGCTCCTCATTATTCTTGATTCCCATGCCACAAATCATATCAAACATCTTTGTCCAACAACATTTCTGGACTTCCTGGCAGGTAAATAGAAACTTTTAATGATGTAACCATAATGGGCTGTATAAGAACAGTAATAGTTTTTATAGCATAAAAAGTTCAGTTATTTGTACCGCAAGAATTCACACACGTACACCCACAAAGAAATTGAGCTTCCATTCATCTAGGTGAGGGATAATTTCTAAAATATCCATCATTGTGTTCCCATGTAACTTCTGGCAGTTACAAAACTGAATAGTCATAATTTAAAAAATACTAATAAACCCTGACATAGTTTACTTGATCCTTGAAAATAGCAAAGACTAGTTGGACTTTTCTTGTAAGAAAAGAAAAATCAAATTTGTTGGTAAAGTCTAGTGCCTAGAAGAAGTGAGTTAGTACGTGCCTCATTAGTGATTTTCTGCATGAATCCTAACAATGATACTTATCTATATGAAACAAAATACAGGACTATGTAGCACTTTAAAGACTAACAAGATGGTTTATTAGATGATGAGCTTTCGTGGGCCAGAGGTCTGGCCCACGAAAGCTCATCATCTAATAAACCATCTTGTTAGTCTTTAAAGTGCTACATAGTCCTGTATTTTGTTTCAGCTACACCAGACTAACACGGCTACATCTCTATCACTTATCTATATGGGCATCTCTTAATAAGAACCAGAACAAGAGCAAAATAAGAATTCACATGGACATACAAACTCCCAGCAGCAGTGGAAAATGGCTTAGAACAACCACATAATGGTAGAATATCAAGGAGGAATTCAAAAAGAAAGATAATTCAGTTGCAAAGTTGATTTCTATTCCCGAGAATAAAATAAGGTCTCATTGGTTCACCATACAGAATATCATTTTCGGAAGGAATGCAGACAGGGAGGAAGTATATTGTAAGGCTATATTCATCAGCATAGGCTTGTATTTCCAGCAAGGTTAAATGACAGGAAAAGTTGGAAAATAACCCTTCTACCAGTTGATAGTGATATAATCAGAAAACATCCACCTTCTTATAACAAAATGATATCTACAGTATCGAAGACAAATGTGTTCATCTTCAATATAGACCACTCTGCCTCCCCTTCATCCTCTTGCAACTTTATCTCCACAACCCTTTCTGACTAATACCCGAAACACTCCACCTCTTTCACCATCATATCTGGTCAATTGTTTACTGCTGCCCTCCTGTCTGATCTTAGCGACTGGCCCCACCATCTGATACAGATACCATTCCTCCCTCCCCCACACCCACTAAGCCTCCTAACGGGACCTGTCTTTCTACTTCTATTTTCTGAAAGAGTGAAGAATTGACAAAAGATTAAATAGAGTCCTACCAAGTGTGTATGCCAGAGAATAAATGAGTTCAAGGCACATGTGGATAGGAAAGAACATGTCCCATTCCGGAGATCTCCCTTCATCCTGACTCCTAGCAGTCAGGGTATGTCTACACTACCCCGCTAGTTCGAACTAGCGGGGTAATGTAGGCATACCGCACTTGCAAATGAAGCCCGGGATTTGAATTTCCCGGGCTTCATTTGCATAAGCGGGGCGCCGCCATTTTTAAAACCCCGCTCGTTCGAACCCTGTGCAGCACGGCTACACGGGGCACGAACTAGATGGTAGTTCGAACTAGGAAGCCTAGTTCGAACTACCTAGTTCATGCCCCGTGTAGCCGCGCTGCACGGGGTTCGAACGAGCGGGGTTTTAAAAATTCAAATCCCGGGCTTCATTTGCAAGTGCGGTATGCCTACATTACCCACCTAGTTCGAACTAGGAGGGTAGTGTAGACATACCCTCAGAGACCATCTTTCCTCTCTGGTGTGATCTCTATTTGCCCCCCAAAATACACATAAACTCACCAGAGCCCAAGTAACATGAACCCATGTATTAGAAAGCTTCCAAAGGATTAAATATCCTTCAGTACAGCCTTAGTAGCTGCAACAGTGTTGCAAGATTATTTCCTATTTTGTCTCTCTTATGAATGACCATTGTTTTTCAAATTTACTAGACAAAAGCCTTGCAAAACATCTGTTAATTTAGGTATATTCTTTCTTCTTGAACACATACTTCATTCTAATGACCACAGCTATATTTATTAATAAGGCAAGACACCTGAGAGTTTTTTAAATACCTTTCAGACTTTCCATTTAAAAAAAAAGATAACTGGCAAGAGTCTAATATACTTATTTATATTACAGGCAGTTCCCGGGTTACGTACAAGATAGGGACTGTAGGTTTGTTCTTAAGTTGAATTTGTATGTAAGTCGGAACTGGTACATATTGTAGGGGAAACTAGCCAAACATTTCTCCAGTGCTCAGTTTTATTCTCCCACACCTCACTTCCGTCAGTCCTTTATTCTCAAGCTAAGGTGTCTGCTGAGAAAAGCCGCTCCACGTCTCCCTGGTCTGCTGGGGGGAGGGGCGCTAGCTTCGCGTCTCCCTGGTCTGCTGGGGGGAAGCAGCTAGTGCAGGGTTGCCTCACCCCGTTTGTAAGTAGGGATCTGATGTAAGTCGGATCCATGTAACCCGGGGACTGCCTGTATTGGACATTCTTCTGGTTAGGATGATAATAAGGTGGCATTACCCTTGAATAAATTGAATACATTTCTTTTTTTTCTACCCAAATTCCTCTATTTAACATGTCTCTTTAGAACTAAAAGCACGAGTGACTAACAAAGCAGGAAGAGCCTCTTCTTTCCTAAAAGCCAATTTTCTGTGCTTCACCAACTATTGCACACAAGACAGGTGCAGCAGTGCCATGTGTGAAAGCTGTGAGCTAAATGGAGATTCTGCCTCCACAAGAGAACCCTTTCCATAATAGATGCAGAAGCCAACTATGCTTCTCATTAATTTCATCAAATAATATCAGAACAAACTTAAAATGCTGTCCTTTCTGGGGGTGGGAAGTGTTTTTCCAAATGCTAAGTATAGTGTTTTATTGGTTTGTCAAAGCTTGTATATTATAAGAGGAGCCAATCTGGTTGCTATTCATCAGTTATTTGCCAGGGCGATGGAAAGTAAAGCAATTTAATGCAGCACGGTTCTAGGAGTTATGTTCATATTTGTGCGAGTGCACTTTAATGCATTAGAGCTTGTCAGCGTAAATCATAAGGAAGCTCTATTTGTTTACCCACTAACACATCAACCTTAGAGTCTTTACTTAGGAAGACTTCCATTCCACTCAATGACCTCAACTGTGGAATTTTCTAGTTCTAGAAACTTTGTTTCCCAAGTCTGGGGAAAAGTTGCAGGAATTAGGATGGTGTAAAGTCTCCCATGATCATTTGCTTCTTATTAGGAGAGAAACTCGAGTGATGATATCTGGAGTTTGTGCTCCAGAGATGTTGACTATTTAGATGGACACTGGGCAAACATGAATGATAAAAAGTCTCACAGGAGTAGCTGTAAATCTACACTGCAAGCTCATTTCGGAAAAAGCTATTCCAGAAGATATATTCTGAAATAACTTATTTCAAAATAGAGCATCCACACTACAGTGAAGCCTCAGAATTAGTCTGAGGCAGGCTCCCCTAGGGTACGTCTACACTACATGCCTCTGTTGGCAGAGGCATGTAGATTTGTTTATTCAGCAAAGGTAAATGAAGCCGCGATTTAAATGATCGCGGCTTCATTTACATTTACATGGCTGCCGCGCTGAGCCGACAAACAGCTGATCAGCTGTTTGTCGGCTCGCCGCTAGTCTGGACATTCCCCCTGTTGACATCAAAGCCCTTTGTCGGCAGCCCCGGTAAACCTCATTCCACGAGGAATAACGGGGCTGCCGACAAAGGGCTTTGATGTCGACAGGGGGAACGTCCAGACTAGCGGCGAGCCGACAAACAGCTGATCAGCTGTTTGTCGGCTCAGCGCGGCACCCATGTAAATGTAAACGAAGCCGCGATCGTTTAAATCGCGGCTTCATTTACCTTTGCCTACAACCCTAATCTACATGCCTCTGCCGACAGAGGCATGTAGTGTAGACACAGCCCTAGTGTGGACATGCTATCTTGATGTAAAGTCCCAGAAGGCACTGGAGAAGAATAACTTTAGAATGGCCCTGGTGAGGAGTTATTTCAACATAGCAGCAGTGGAACATCCCCACACACAAGGACTGTCACACTTTGGGGCCCTGATCATTGATTGGCATTCCTAGGCAATGCTACAATAGGAGTAAATAATCATGATTGGAATCAGAAACTGTTCCCTCACTTACTGACATGTACCCTGTAAATACCCTTTCCCATTAATTCCCATATTGGCAGCTTTCTCAGGTCATTATTATTTTGGGGGGGCTTCACATAATATTTTGCACTGGCCAAAATTTATGAATAGGGTTGCCAGGCGTCTGATATTGGTTCGGACAGTCCGGTATATGCAGCTTCTGTCTGGTAAAAATCCCCAGAAAATACCGGACATGTAAAATGTCCAGTATTTTCTGTTTCTTGCACGGAAATCCGCTTGGGACATTGTTCCCCTGCTGTGTCTGGTGGGAGGAGAGGAGGCAGCACAGGTATTTAAAGATGCAGTGACTTTTTTTGTTTTGGTGTAGCTTTTTTTTTTTCTCAACCAATCTTTTGCCTGACATGTTCAGTATTCTTTTAAACTATCTGGCATCCCTATTTATGAATAATTATTTTTACAAATGTTACCTATTTGAAGATTAAGCTGTGGTTTTAAAGTAATTGAATGCATTAATATGTGGTAGCTGATTAGAATTTTACAGGTAATGCATTGTCAAGGAATTATCTTTTTCTGGGATGTTTTGAGGACAATAGAACTAAGAAGACTGAAATGGAAGCTTAGCTGGAGGTAGTGGACTACCTTAGTGGAGGTAGACTGTCTGGTTACAACCTAGTAAAAATTCTCAAGAGACCACTCAGTGGTTTCCCTATTGTACCTTTATGGTACATACTACAACGGCATTCAATTCAATGTAAAAGAAATTCTCATTCTGAAAAAGCATGGGACAGATTAGACTCAGGAAATGAGGGTTCCAGTTCTGACTTTTAATACATTTTTGTTTGACCTTGAGGAAGTGCTTACATTCGGTGAGCCTTTTTAGAAGCTAAGAGTAATAATATAGGAGTGTAGTGAGACATAAATAAGTAACGTTTGGAGAGAGAGGTAGGGACAGTGTTTTAAAAGGTCAGTGGCTGCGTCAAACGTTCAGAAGTTCCCAGCTTGGAGACTTGTGCTCAAGCCACTAGCCTTTGAGACCTAAAGGTTCCCCAAACTCACCTTGCTCCTGTTCCTTTCACTTGTTTAAAAAAAATCACACACTTGCAAATTTTCAAGCACAAATGATTTTTTATATAGTATAACCTGAGAATTTTCCAGTCTCCTGACATTTTGTAAAAATGTTACCTAGATCTGCTAAAGAGGAACTCCTTGACTGTTAAGAACCAAGGCTTAATATCAATTTGAAGGATAGAAAATACATGGGTTTTTGTTTGTTTGTGTGTGTGCATGTCTCCTTCCCAGAGCCCAATCCTCAGCTGATAGCTCCAGTCATGGCAATATAACAATTATAACAATGCTGATTTACCCCAGAGTGAGATAGTCATATTGCACAATTTAATTTCCTAGCAGTTATTTAGTTATTAATGTGATCTAAATTACTTTTGCGTTTAATAATAAATAACTATTGGCCAATTCCAATGGAAGCGTTGATTTAGGCAACAGCACAAAAGAGGCTGGAACCTGAAGATTTGTAATTATCTTTGTTATTTTATATTTGTCATCATATAGCTGCAAATGAAATCAGTGTAGCTGCTTTAAACATAGCTCAAAACCAATTGCGTTCAGGCTGTTTTTTGCCAGTCAACATCCTGAAGCAAATTTGTATGCCCTTGTAATAAAATCCCTGATGATATGGGTTTCCTAGTGGAAGTGCTTACACAAGCCCAACTATTGAGTTACAAATGATAGCATCAACATAATTCTTGTTTAATTTTCAATCCAGTGGATGGAGCAGGGAGTAAAAATGCAGGTATGAATCCTGCCTGACCAATAAATGAGTTTTAGCTCCATGTTTTCAAACCAGTGAATCAGCTATTAGGAGAATTTTATGAGCATATACATGTACGTTCATGGCAAACCTGTATTTGATATTTCAGTGCTGAAATCCATGAAACATACTGTACTTACATGGGGCAAAGCAGAGATGTATCTTAATTACCCCCATTAAATAGTCTTCATTTGACAGCCAAAACTCTGCCCTGTTCAAGATGTTCACTAGGTTGGGGCTCTCTTTTCTTAAATCATTTCAACATGTTCACCTTCTAGGATGGATCATGATTCTCTTTTCCGACCTACACTTTCCTTCTCAATCAAGAAGATTGAGTATTAGTAAGTATTTTATTTTGAATTTTATCTCTTGAAATACTGAGCGATCTGAGGGCGACCCTTTTTCTGGAATTAAAAGGCTATCTGTTGCATAAACCAATTATTTAAATGACGCATCTGCAAGTCTGCTTCCGTCTCTAAGCTATTTTCCCTGTTAGTTTTACAGACTATGGCAGATGGAGCCATTGTCAGTGTAATTGACTTGGAGGAGCAACCAAAAATTTGATTGCTGGATTGTCAACAGTTTTACATGAAGGCTTGGAAATGGCAATGGAACAGAGGCAGTGGAGGGAGCAACTGGAAATGTGGCTGCACGGAACAAGGGATTAATTGGGATTATGACTCATGCTTCACATGATACAGTTCCCATATTAGAGAGATTTTCTGAGAGGTGCTATCCACCCACAACCCCCTCTGACACTTATAGCACTCCATGTTTTCCTGGATCAGGCGCTCAAGACATTTTCTGACTTATCTCAGTGAACTGAGCAAAAGATTTTGTATCTTCTTTTCATAAAGCCGCTGCGTCTTTTGCTCTTTACACAACAAAATATGAGGGAACCACATAGATATATAAACACTATATATAAACAAATAGCTATTTTCAACATACAAGGACTAGCTACCTATATACCCTGCTACTCTGGCAGGTATTAGAGGCTTCTGAAATAAAGAAGACAGTGAAGGCCACTAGAGGCTTCAGTATTTGTTTAAAGAGATACTTGCCCGTTCTCATTTAGTGCAAGATCCAATTTACAGCACTGAATGAAATATCAAAACCGTGCCCAGAATGAATGTGTTTAGTGTGATGGGAATTCTGAACGGAGATTTTCAATGGTTTTGTTTTTAAGGTTGCGGTATTGCACATTCAAGTAATCCTGATGATGCAAATGACCTTATCTCATCTAAGGCAGTCTACTGTCATTTTTTTGTTTCTTCTGATGTGATAACCAACCCTCTAATATAATCTAGGTCACTTTTTTGCAGAAACGAGACATATAGTTTTGCTACTGACAGTGTGTGGGCACATGTGTACGTGCAATCTTGACACATTTTCTGCAGCTTTAATGGATTATACAGGAAGACATTTGTTTGTCATGGACCACGTTCATAGTTGAGTTGTAATTGTGCTTATGAATTTATAAATCCAATAATCCAGTAGGCAAAAAGCCTTGCAAAGGATAGTCCAAGCTTTTCAAACCTGGGTGCGAAAAGTTAAGTGGCTCGTAATTCTTTCCTGAGATGTACCTTTGGTTTTCTTGCATTTTCCACACTGGTAGTCCAATTTTGTATTTGCTCTGGAAACCTGTAAATGAGAGAGGATGTGTTTCCTACATTATCTCATAGCTGCACCACCTGTGGACGTGAACTTGTCAGCTCTGGCAAGATGAGCAGAATTAGGCATGGCCTGTACTTGAAACTCCAGGTTCTGCCCTCCAACTTCTTAATGAACTGATATTCCAGTATAGTTATGAGGAACAGTGCTGCTGGAGGTACTGAGTTTTGCAGGCAATTGAGGCTATGTCTACATTGTAGAGGTTTTTCTTGGGAAACAGCTGTTTTTCCAGAAAAAAACTTCACTTATGCCCATACTGCAATTGCATTCTTTTGGGAAAAAATCAAAAGAATAGAGGGGTTTTTCCAACATTGGAAAACTTCTTTGTTAGAGGAAGAAGCCTTTTTTCCAAAAGAGCTCTTTCAGAAAAAGGCGTATGTGCATAGGGAAGAGAGGGTTCTTTTAAAAGAAGAGGAAAAAGCACAGGTGCCCTGATGGCCACTCCATCCATAGTAATCACAGATTAAATGCGAGATAGCACCCATTCAGTGTGGAGGCTATCTTTCGAAAAAGCAGATTGCTTTTTTGATGCACTTTGGCAGTGTGGACACTCTCTTTCAGAAGAAGATTTTTCAGAAGATCTCTTCCAGAAAAGCTTCTTCTGAAAGAAGCCTGCAGTCTAGGGGTACGTCTACACTACATGCCTCTGTCGGCAGAGGCATGTAGATTTGTTTATTCAGCAAAGGTAAATGAAGCCGCAATTTAAATGATCGCGGCTTCATTTACATTTACATGGCTGCCGCGCTGAGCTGACAAACAGCTGATCAGCTGTTTGTCGGCTCGCCGCTAGTCTGGACGTTCCCCCTGTCAACATCAAAGCCCTTTGTCGGCAGCCCCAGTAAACCTCATTCCACGAGGAATAACGGGGCTGCCGACAAAGGGCTTTGATGTCGACAGGGGGAACGTCCAGACTAGCGGCGAGCCGACAAACAGCTGATCAGCTGTTTGTCGGCTCAGCGCGGCAGCCATGTAAATGTAAATGAAGCCGCGATCATTTAAATCGCGGCTTCATTTACCTTTGCCTACAACCCTAATCTACATGCCTCTGCCGACAGAGGCATGTAGTGTAGACACAGCCTAGATGTAGCCTGAAAGCCCAGGTCTTGCTCATTGCAGGTCTCCTTGCATTTTCCATAACGGTAGAAGGTGCTCGTAGTGTTTCCTGGACAAATTCCAATTTGTATAACAGATCCTTGTGTGCTATTCCTCATTTCCTTTCTTAAAATGCTGTCCCGGCTTGCTGATCACTCTTAACAAGCCATCACGCAAGAGATTAAGAATGTTTCAGAAGCAAAATGAAGTTGCTCCTCTGTCCAAAAGATTTGTACGGGGCTTTGAATGTCAGCTGTTTTCTGTGTGTGTGGCTGGAGACTACTAACTCCAGGAAAGTACTAACTTATTTTTTATCACTGTGGAAAATGTGACAAACCGTATATCAAGTGGCTTGCACCACTGAGCTCAGCTGTTGTGTTTATCTCCTGAACATTCCTATCCAGCTGTACCATTCCAAGCCATAAGATGAATGGGTCAAACATTTGAGAGCAATCTGCTTTTACTCCCACTGACATTGTTTAATTGTTACTGCATATAATATGAAAGGGGAAAATGACTGCCTGCACATACACACCTGAGAGGTGAGATTCAGGATACAGGACATTATGGAGAAAAGAGCATCAATATACATTCCTAGGGATTATTCTAAGATGTTTCATATGGCAGCCCCAGCACAACAGTAAATTCTGGGCAACAACCCAGTAGAAGTTACAAAATGCGTTCTGCATCACATTTCCAGGACACCTTCCAAAGCTTCCAGGGGAAAAACTTAGGCATGCATGCTCCTGGAGAGTGTAGCATGCATTTCCATGGAGACGTGGCCAGAATGAAGGAAAGGTACAGCCACTGCCCCCGTTCCTTTCTGTTCCCTCTGCAGTGTGCTGGAGGTGGTCTTTGTGCACATAAGAGCCATTCAGTAAGGCTGTGTCCAGACTCAGGGGTTTTTTCGGGAAAAGTAGCCTTTTTCCGAAAAAACTTCCCCTGCGTCCAGACTCAAGCCGCGTTCTTTCGAAATTAAATCGAAAGAACGCGGCTTTTCTTTCGATGGCGGTAAACCTCATTTCACGAGGAAGAACGCCTTCTTTCGAAAGTTCCTCTTTCGAAAGAAGGTGTTCTTCAATGTAAATAGGGCTTCTTTGAAAGAGAGCATCCAGACTCACTGGATGCTTTCTTTCGAAAAAGCAAGCCGCTTTTTCGAAAGTTCAACGTGCAGTCTAGACGCTCTCTTTCGAAAGAGGCTCTTTCGAAAGAGGCTTGCAGTCTAGACATAGCCTAAGAGATCATGTGCAGAAAAGTTAGGGGTTAGATACAACCCATCCTTCTACTTGCAAATATGTGATTAAGTTCACTACCTCTTCAGGCAGTAACAGCAAACAACCTTTCAACTAAAATAACAGCCTAAGCTAAGCAAAGCAGCCATGATACATATTAGTAGGTATGACCAGGATGAACTACTGAATGAGGTGGATGTAATAGAATTAAACACAAAACAAGGGGAGTAATTTTGCTATCGCAGCTCATTTTGCTTTACTGAATTCATTAAATGGAATCCATGTGACCATACTAACCATGCTTACTTTATCGTTCCAACAGAGGTAATACTTTTCCACTGCTATCTTATCCTCCAATCCATTAAGAAGGAGAAGTCTGGGAGGAAAAGGGATGTAAGTGCTAGCTTTCATTTGGGAGCCATGATGTTTCTTATGGCCATTATTATTTGCATATGGGACCAATGTGTTCTGAGAACTGTGAAACTGCCACTTGTAAAGACCATAAATGCTAATAGCCTAGTGAGAAAATAGGAAATTCTCCTTGCTCTGTGTGGCTAATTTCTCAGAAGCTACTGGGTTAACACTTACTAAAAATAATTCTTCAGCTTCTGTACTTCAGCATTATTACATCATGTGACCCATTTTTATTAGTCTCCTTTTGATTCATGTCTACTCTAAGTAATACTTCTCTGACACAGGGTGGGGTTGGGGGGCAATCCAGAATGTAGAGATTCTTTGTGCAGAGAGGCTAATAGGACATACCCCATTTTCCACAGATCGTCCCCTAAGCTGAAAGCAGAGAGGGTGGGCAACGTAGTAGTGGCAAGGGAAAAAACTTCCACTGATGGATTAAGCCAGATTTTAAGGCTGTTTTCCACCATCGGAGCAATATAAAGCAGTCTTCATGGGGCTGAAGTTCTGGCCTAGTGAATCCAACGGGACTAATTGTATGAAAGGTTGTAGGACTGGCATTTATTCCAGAATTTTATTACAAACAGCTTTAGAAACGGTTGCTTCATATCTACCAACGGTGCATGCACATATGTGAAAATGCATGTGTTTCCCCTCTATTCCTTCTGATAAATAGTTTGATGACTTTTTAATTATATGTTGAGGTGTGTGTGTGTGTGTGTGTGTGTGTGTGTGTGTGTGTGTGTGTGTGTCTATGAATTTGCACATACACACACACGCACACATACCTCCTGCTGATTATGCAATATATTGGGCTCTGGGTATTTTGTTTTTAAATTAAATTCTCATTTTAGATAGTTGGCATTAACAGCTGTGAGTCACACAGTCACAGGTGCCTTGAATATAAATGTATTCTTATTAATGTTGATAATAATATTTAATACCTTGGCTGCACTGTTTGACTGTTGGGAACCACAAAACAAGAAGCTTAAATGTTAAAATGTTTTGATTGTGAGCCAAATGATATGCCAAAAAGAATGCTATGCAACTCAGGGAAGGAACACATTTGTTTACATTGTTTCAGGCAGGCACAGCCTGTGAGACCAGAGATGGATAAATATCTCTATAAATGTCTTTGTCAGTATCCCACTGGATACAGTGTGCTCTGGCATCTGTCAGTCCATATCTGTGTAGGTTTGAAAGCTCTACAGAAAAGAACAATTCATCTCATTGTTGAATATTATCAATAGATCCGTGTTTATTGCATGAAAGTACTTATGAGTTTGAAGAAGCTGTCACCCGGCCTATTGTAAGATACAGACAGTGGGCTCAATTCTGTGTCCGTACCTCATCGATACTTCTGGGGAGATGCTAAGAGACAATCTGGTCCAGTATTTGTAATCTCTGTGAATTAAACAATAATTCAGCAAGGTATGTACGCACTTGCAGCATGTGAGCAGTTCCCCTGCAGCCAACACAGGTGTGTTAAATCAGACCTATAGTGGATTGAGAAACACAATTATCCGCATTATGTTGGGAAGAGAGGAGCAGTGGACAATGTCTTATCATGCCCACAAGCTCTGCTCCAAAGTATTCTGCAGCATCTGTAAGAGCAGAGTGCTAGCACGTGTCTTAGGGAAAACTGGGATCTCAAAGAGGGCAGATTTAAGATTCCATGGCAGAGTGATGCATAACACTATAGTCCCTGGTTTTCAAAGGGCTAAAATTAGTCATTGAAGCAACATCAAACACCCTGTGTTAGTGATGTTTTGGGGCAGTTGTTCCTTGGCTATGTCTAGACTGCAAGCCTCTTTCGAAAGAGAGCGTCTAGACTGCACGTTGAACTTTCGAAAAAGCGGCTTGCTTTTTTGAAAGAAAGCATCCAGTGAGTCTGGATGCTCTCTTTCGAAGAAGCCCTATTTACATTGAAGAACGCCTTCTTTCGAAAGAGGAACTTTCGAAAGAAGGCGTTCTTCCTTGTGAAATGAGGTTTACCGCCATCGAAAGAAAAGCCGTGTTCTTTCGATTTAATTTCGAAAGAACGCGGCTTGAGTCTGGACGCAGGGGAAGTTTTTTCGGAAAAAGGCTACTTTTCCCGAAAAAAACCCCTGAGTCTGGACACAGCTCTTGGTTGTATAAAAATCATATTTCAACACCTCCACGTATTTTGAAGCACATACTTGTAAATTGTAATGCTTATTTTCAGAAATTTGAATACTATACGTAATTGTATTTATCACATGTCTCTATGGCAGTGTTTCTCAAATGCTGCTTCGCAGAATGCTGGGGTTCCGCAAAGTGGAACTCGTGGTTCTGCAAAAAAATTCTGCTCCCCCGCCCCCTGCAGTACCCGTAGGCAGCTCCCATTGGGACTTTGCCGGTGAGGACAGGCTTCTGGGGGCGCACGGCTTTGGCCGCTCCACCACCCACTGAGGCTGCCTCACCCCCACGCATGGTGTGGCCCCTCCTCACCCTACAGGACTGCCCCGTCCCGATGCCTTGCAGCTGCCTCCTTCTCATGTGCAGGTGGCTGCGGCTGCTGCTGCTGCTGCTGCTACTGCTGCTGGGAGGGGGAGAGGGAGGACGAGGGGTAGCCAGAGCTGAGGAGCAGCTCTCAGACCTCAGCATTTTTAAACTGCTGCCTGCGTGGAACCCTCCACCTGGGGTGCGCTTGGGCTCTGCTGCTCCCCCACTCGGGGCACACTTGGGTTCTGCTTCCTCCCATGTGCTGCTGCTCTTTCTCCTCCATTCCCCTTCACCTGCTGGGAAAGTGTCAGAGTTTGGTCTGGTGGGGAAGGTTAGGGTTTCTACACCTTCCTCCCCCCACCCTGCCAGCCTGACCTGGTGCTGCAGCTGTTCTGGGTTCCCCGCTGCATGGGCAGGGGGAGGGGAGAGAGACTGAGCTACCTCCCTCCTCTTGCCCCTCCCCCCCCCCCCCCCTGGAATAAAAGCATGCTGCCTGGAAGCTTTCCCTGCTGCAGTAGGGTGCCAAGCCAGTTAAACATCCCTGCTCATGCCCAGACCCCGCACACATATCCCCGTCACTCCCCCACCCCAGAGCCAGCATTCCCAGCTTGCTCTGACACCCTGCCCTATGTCCCCTCTTGTACGCTCCCTCCTGGCCACACACCCTGCCCCAAGACACCTCTTGTTCCCTCCCTCCAGGCCAGACAACCTGTCCCAAGACCCCCTCCAGTATCCTCCTTCCTGGCCAGACAACTCTGCCCCAAGCTTTCTCCTGTACTCTTCTTCCTGGCTGAGACATTGCAGATCATCTTTGTGATTTATACACAAACATCATGAAGTGTTTTCCAACCATAAATGACACTAACTGGATTTGAAATCCATTAAGTATAACAGGAAAGCCAGTCAGTTTTTTCTATGCAAGATTATGAACACCTACTCAAAATCACTTCAGAAGGCCAATTAATAAAAAACTGTAAAGAAGTTGCTCTGATAAAGTTTTGGGGCGGCTTATGTCAAGAATATTCAGCTTTATCAAGATGTGCAATTCATCAGTTATTAACCTTCACCAGCACATACTTGTGTGAAACTGGGTTCTCGAATTATGCAGCAACAAAAACAAAATACAGAAATCCACTGAATGCAGCGACAGATATGCAAATCCAAATCCAGGTTTTTAGTATTAAACAAAATATAAAAAGAATTTGCCAAGAAAAGAAGAAAAAACACTCTTCCCATTGAAAACTGCCAATATAATTCATATTAGTCTTTGAGCTTTATTTTTTTGTACACATTAAATGTGATTTTTGTTTTTAAATATGTGCAATTAAACTAAATGTTGATCTCATGATCTTATTTAGCATTTGTTCATTATTATTATCCTTACTTATTCGTGGTCTACTTTTTCAGCTTCATATACCAGACTGTCTTCCGGGGGAAGGGGATGGGAGGGGTGTGTGTCATGGTGCTCAGATCCAGCAGCTCTCTCTCTCTTTCTTTTTTTTTGATCGACAAATTTTCCCTAGGGGTTCCCGGAAATTCTTCCGAGTTTAAAAGGGCTCCGTGGCTAAATAAAATTGAGATACATTGCTCTATGGAAATGGGCTATATAGAAGGCCTAGTTTTCCATTTGGAGCCTGATTGTCCACTGTGTTGTGCTATTTTTATGTTGTGGATAGTTCCATTTGAAGTCAGTAGTATTTCACCAGTGTTAAACCAAATGAAGAACTGGGTCCAGAAATGCCAAAGACAGCATCAAATATGCTTAATGACTACAAAAAATACTTTCACCTTGCTAAAAAATCATATTAGAAACCTCCCACAAATTTCAGTAAACCTTTCCCCAAAGCATTTGGTATTAAAACGAACAAAACAAACTGATAAAAACTGCCTACCTCCATCTGTTTACTGAAAAAAATATAGGTCACAGTATAACAGAGTTTAAAGAAAAGAAGGAAAAAAGCTAATAAACCCACTACGCTACAGGGAAATTGTTTGAAGAGTCCATATGTTCGAACCTCCCTGGCTTCTATTTTCTTCTAGGCAAATAATGGGAACATGCACAGCAAACATTCATTTGCCTTTGAAAACCTTTCTTTTTTTGTAAATGTGCTTGATTTCTACATACATTAACTGTCCAATAATGTAAATACCACAAAAGATCAATTTTAATCTGAAACATGCTAATATCCACTGTCCTATATTACAGTTTTTAAATAAGTTAGTTACTTCATCGTTCCATTCACATTGGTACTTTTGGATTTGCTTACCTGTGTCAGAAAAGAAATTTCAGTATGGCCCATTTCTATTATTATAACTGACAATTTGTACTCAATTTCTAAACATGTAAATAACTTCACTAGGTTCCAAGCATTGGAGAATTAGGTTGTAGAGCCTGATCCAATGGCTAGTGATGTTAGTGGGAATCTTTCCATGGGTTTCAGAAGTTACAGGATCAGGGGTATATTAAAAATAAAAAGACCACAATTCTTAAAGCAGAAAATGTTGATTTCTCCTATTGTATGTTGTTTCTCAGATTAAAGATACTCAAAGAGACTGGGGGTTATGTCTACACTAGCCCCGTAGTTCAAACTAGGGAGGCTAATGTAGGCATTCAAAGTTGCAAATGAAGCCTGGGATTTAAATATCCCGGGCTTTATTTGAATCTTCCCGTCCGGTCGCCATTTTGAAATTTCACTAGTCCGGACTAACTGGCCGCGGCTACATGCAGCAGAGAGCCGGTAGTTCGAATTAAAGCCTCTAATTCGAACTACCGTTAAACCTCCTTGCAGAAGGAATAACTGGTAGTTCAAATTAGGGCTTTAATTTGAACTACCGGCTCCCTGCCACGTGTAGCCAAAGGCAGGTAGTCCGGATTAGTGAAATTTCAAAATGGCGGCCGGATGGGAACATGCAAATAAAGCCCGGGATATTTAAATCCTGGGCTTCATTTGCTACTTCAAATGCCTACATTAGCCTCCCTAGTTCCAACCAGAGGGCTAGTGTAGACATACCGACGTTGCTTAAATCTGCCTCTTATGAATTAGTGTGTAAACAAATATCTCACTAACAGAAATAAATTACCACTAGAAATAAGCCAAATGGCTCAAAGTTAATCAAAGTATTGCTTATTCTAGGTAGTTCAGAGCCTGAGGAGTAATAGTAAACCTTTGGTTCTTAAAAAAAAAATCACCTGTAGAATATTGTTGAAAAAATACCTTGATAGCGTTCACAAAAAACTATCATTTTGAAAATGATGTCATTCTTTCATTAGCACATGGAGTGGCATGACCTAAATATTAAAGGTTTTTTGATCAAAGTAATGCCATTTATTGATTTATAATGAGTTTGTTATCTCTTCAGAGGTTTAGTGCTCACATATATTTGTTCTAAATATAAATGAGATTTTAACAATCTGTATTTAATCTTTCAGTTGAAACAACATTTATACATATAATTTAGTTTGAAATTCAAACCTCCAGCATCCAACAATGTGTTTTAACCATTCCCTGAAATAGAAACTCCTTCTTTAGATGCATGATATTCCACTTAGATGGAATAAATAGGTAATAAGGTTTTTAAACTAATGTCTGATGACTCTAGCTATCAGTGGAAAAGATTCCAAATCACAAAATGTCCTGTTACAATGACAAGCTTGTTAATAGTCTCACCTGAAAGACCTGATATCTTTCCTCTTTCTCAATATAAATTTATCTGAGGTAGGATAAATGGAATAGTGTTTGAGCACCTCCCAGAACTTCATGTATTTCTTTTTGCATCACCCTTCTGAAAGTAGGCTATACCATCACTACCATTATGGAAAACTGAGACACAGAGATTTACCTAAGGGTGCACTCTGAGGCTACGTCCACACTGACACCCTTTTCAGGAAATGCTTAAAACGGAACAGTTTTCCGTTATAAGTATTTCTGGAAAAAGTGTGTCTACATTGGCAAGATGCTTTTCCGGAAAAGCATCTGTGGCCAATATAGATGTGCTTTTCCAGAAAAAAGTCCTGATCGTCATTTTCGCGATCGGGGCTTTTTTGCGGAAAAGACTACTGTGCTGTCTACACTGGCCTTTTTCCGGAACAGTTTTTCCGGAAAAGGACTTTTGCCCAAACGGGAGCAGCATAGTTTTTCCGGAAAAACACTGACAATTTTACAGTAGATTGTCATTGCTTTTCCGGAAAAGCAAGCGGCCAGTGTAGACAGATATTTAAATCCCAGGCTTCATTTGCAAGTTTGAATGACTACATTAGCCACCCTAGCTCGAACTAGGGTGGCAGTGTAGACATACCCTAAGTCTGTGGCAGAATTCAGAAATGAATCCTTGTTTCCAAATCCCAAGCTAGACCTTAACTTCTGAGCAATCCTTCCTCTCTAATAGTGCTAGGTTATATGGCAACTCCTGGAAATGCTGTGACTTGCCTGTTTTCATGCTTGAGTGATGATTCATGATTAATATTTAATGAGTTCATCATTCCTATTTAACATTTCTTGGATAATTTGTGATTATTTAAGAACAAACATGTATATTTAAGGTCTGAATCAATAGAAAGAAAAAAACAAAAGATGGGGCACATGCTTATTTATAAAGCAGGCAATTATTCCGGACAAGAACGATTTGGTTATGTTTTAAAATCTTGCATGTTTAGATCCATATATTTAGGTCCATTTAGCCATTTTCTATCTTTAAAAAAAGTATGACAATAGTTATGTTGGCTATAAAGATAATTTTGGATTCAAAATAGACTTGCATAGTCCATGTTTCCAAACAATGAGAGAGAGTTGAGTAGTCCAGGATATTATAAAGAGAAGCCCCAGGTATTTCCAGGTCCTATAAGGGAATAATTTGTCTGATATAGGGTATGTCTAGATTGCAGAGTTTTTCCGGGATACCTCTGGACATCCAGAGAACGTGTCTGCTTTTTTGGAACCATTTCTGAAAAAGCAGGCACATTCTTTCGGAAGCCCTGTATTCCTCATTTTATGAGGAATAAGGGATCTTCCAAAAGAGGAGGTTTTTTCCACATTTGACCCCATGTAGACAGGCCAAATGTTGGAAAAAACTCTTCCAGAAAAAAGTGGAAAAAGGAAAAAGCAATTTGCAATTTGTGTATTTTTTTCCTGGAAAAAGAACGCAGCGTAAACATAGCCATAGACTCAAAAAGTGCCATAGAATATAGAAAATAAAATACTTTTCATTTTTGGTTTTTCAGAAGGGGGAAAAAGAGTGTCTATGAGGAGAGCTGCATTTTTAAAATGCTTGAATGTAATTTTGATAACTACAGCTTTTATTTAAAATAAAATCTAGAGATTAGCATTTCTTTTCCTATATTGCTACTTCTGTGCTTGCTAAGTCATTCTTTACTTTGTTACCCCCTGCTGCTTTGAATGGTGATTTACAGTGCATGAAACATAACTCATCATGTAACAAGTGCATGTTAGATGCCAGCTAAAGAGATCTGAAAAAAAAATAAAATTCAGAATACTTTGTTTAAAGTCAATGCATGTTCTACATATGCGTGGCAACATCACATTTTTTCCCTTTCTGCACCACAATAGATGATATTTTCTGGCTCATATGTCATTGAAGGTTCTGTTCCTCTGCTCTTGGCAATTTCTGTATGAAGCATACTCTTCATGAAAGTCTGGCCCTATTGCGTCAATGGGAGTTTTGCCATTGAATTCAAAGGTAAAATTTCTCCCAGAGACTAGTCACATGGAAAATATTCAAATACACAGATGAACAGCTTCAGTGGTTAGCATTATAATTGGACTCTCATGATTGTTATTAGAGTAACCTTAATACCTCTAACTAAGTTCTTACAACAGGAGAGAAAATTAACAGGGAACCCGGAGGTAAATTCTTTTCTTATCGTACAATGCCTTGGCACCGTACACAGCATTGTCCATGTCTATCAGAATCTCAAAAGGAACAAGCAATCAGAACAGAATAGTTTGTATCACTGCAAACTTTATGATATTCCTTTGGGTTTCCTATGTTTGGAAAACTCATAATAGGGAGATTTTGTTGCAAAGAAATCATGCACATTGACATATCAATGACTATGGTCAGGCTCGCCGACAGAGGGTCCAAAGAGGGCAATTGCCATGAGGCCCAGTATTTCAAAGGGGGCTGGAGCTCCTGGCTGCAGAAGTTGTGGTGGGAGTGCCAGAGTATTGCTCTGCACGGCTCTAAGGGCAGGAGGGGTCACAGCACCACACTCCGGGCAGGATTAAGGTCTGACTGTCCTCAGTCCCACTCCTTCTGGGAAGCCCGGAACCAGGACTCCACATACCTTGCTGCTCCTGGGCCATGGTGGCTGTTGCTCCCGCTGGGTGTGTTTATACCACAGCTAGCTCAACTCACCTGATTCAGGCTTTTGGGGCTCTGGCTGAGGGACTATAATATTGCAGTGTAGACATTCAGGCTTGGACTGAAGCCCAGATCCTGGGACCCAACCATGAACATCTGTATTGCAATTTTATAGCCCCACTATTCCAGCCCAGGGACTCAAGTCATCTGACCCAGTTATACTGTGGATGTTTTATTGCAATGTAGACATACCCAGTGCATCTATTGTGTAGGGAGAAATCAATACTTCTTCAGTCCATTCAGCTTCAACCAGTGAGTTATGCCTCACTTGGGATTACACGTCTTTGTGGCATTTTTGTAGTGATTCATTAAGGCAACATGGGGCAGAAAACACAGTGAAAAGAAACCAGGTAATTTGAAAGGCATTATATTTCATTGATGTGGGAGATTATTTGTATTACCTTGTGACAGAAACTACTCAACATACAGTGTTTTACTCCCGCAGAGCCAACACGGTTCTCAAGGAGTGAGCTGGATTTGATTCTAGCTCATGCATCATCATCAGAATTCTTAGTTCTAAATGCAGAAGTTTTTCTTTGGTGGTATTCCAAGAGCCAGAATGAACATGTCTTGACTTTCAGATTGCCTGCTGAGTTTGCAGAGGCAGACTGTCAGAAAAAAATACTTTTATTTGATCATTGAATACAGCAAGACTGCAAAGGGAAAACATCCATTCAGAGTTTTACTCTTAATCCAGTGCACTAGGTCACACTGCCTCCCAAGAATACGTGAGCGACAGAAGAGACTTTTGTACCATCCTGAAGACATAAATTACTAGTACATTTTTTGTCAATGACAGACAGCATCTCATCCTCCGAGTTAATCTGTCATCTAATGAAGTGAGTAATTTGGAGCAAACTAAACAACTTTTCAATGGGAGGGAGACATAAAAAACAGATCTGAGGTACCATTACAACTTGAAAATTATTAGAAAGTATTACAGATGGGGGGGGGGGGGGATTAAAATGAGGTAGATGAAACAAGCCATTTGTATTGGTTGCCTGACTTTTTATTTGTATTTTTTATCACATACTTAACAGCTGGTTCATCTTTGGGTGCAAAGGCAATAATCAGGGTCAGATGCCCCTCCCCCCAGATTTCCTGCTTGACTTGCATTGATCATGCTTATGCCAACTGAGCATGCTCAGTAACATCTGCTGAAGCCATTGCTCTCATTCTGTCTCCCCACTATCAGGAGGCACAGGTCATCTCTGTTCAGACGTATTACAATGATGCAGATAAATATAATAGAATTACATTTTCCTGATGTGAAATAGTAGTCTCAAAAATGATCACATTTTCCAAAGTAAACCTGGTTAGAAGCAGCACTGAAGCCTGTTTTGTAACCCTGAGGCTGCAGTAGCAACTACAACTCTAGTACACCTACTGCCGGTGGGATAGGGTAAGAAGATCCATAGTACACCACAGGTATCCACCATAGTCAGGCCAGGATATGTTAGCTTTTATCATTAAATACTGATAACGATTGATTTCTCTTTGCACACCGAAGTCCATCAATAATTGTCAACATCACATGTCAAAATATACAGTAAGTGTTCTGAAATGGAACAGTAATAAGTTCTCAAACCGTTTTTAATGTTGCCTCTCTGTGTATTTTAACAGTGCTAAATATTTAACTTTTGAATCTCAACATCTACTCTCATGAAATAATTATTGGCAGGCTCCCCTCACAAAATTTCCCACAACTGTGAAAGTGTAAATGATAGAAAGAAGCAGGAAAAAAATGCTCTTTGCTCTTTGGGCCTGATTCAAAGCCCATAAAGTCAAAGGGAGTCTTTTCCTTGGCTCTAGTGGGCTTTGGATCAGTTCCTTTAGCCTTAAGAAACTCGTCACCCTGATGATAGCCTTGAACTGGTATTAATAAGCTGGACTTTTAAAAGAGGGACCCTAAGTAGAAATATTAGATCAGTAAAATAAAATGGCAGCACAGAAAAGAAGCACTAACCCTCAGAGTACATGGCCAACGTTCATATTTAGTCAGTCAGGTACATCTTTGGCTGCAAAGGCAACAAGCAGCTTGCAAGCAATTGGACTGTATTAATTGACCAAAAAACCCCAAAACAAAACCCATGCTGACATGATCATTTGAAAGCAATGACAGAATAACATCATGGGGTTTTGCTGATAAACCTACACTGTGCTACTTTGTCACAGCTGGATGAGCTTGACTTTCTCTTTATTCAACATATCAGTCAGAAGTTCTCCTCCTGGGGGTTCTGTTTGGTTTAGGCTTATTTCGTTAGAAAGAAAATGAGGTTAAATGTGGCTTTTTTAGGGAGGGAGAGTTTAGCACACCCTGTTCTTTCATAGCTACCCAACTGAAAGGGATAGCACTTGAGAGACAGATTCCCACCGGACTTTAAGATTCACTTTACAAAATCCACTGAAGGAATAAATACCTTCAGAGCTCATTCATCTGTGTAGGAGACAGTGGAACTGCGCATCATCAGCCATCAAAAATCCATTCTCTCTGTGCAGCTGTGCAATCAAAAGTAATCTCTTCCAAATTCCACAACTGCATCTCTAAACCCAGATGAAACGATGTTAAAAAAAAAGGCTCAGTGATATTTGTTAAATAATACAAGACTCTCCTTTATTGTATCTGAAAAGACAGAGAAAGTAACTCTTCCCATGAGATGCAGATGGCACAGTATTTAATTCTTTTGAGCTATGTGGCAATCTATTTAATTATTTCTGATTCATCTTTTACTCTCTGCCAGTGGAGTGTTACTTTCAAAGGAAATAAATATAAATAAGTCTCCCTAAAACTCCCAGCTAAGTCAAAAGAATAGTTGTGATCTGCTCTGCCGCTGTGTTGGTTTCTGGTTTGAATGAATAGTGTTTGTTTTGACCTAAAAATGGCCTAGAATTGCCCACCTGAGAGATCAATTCTCATCTCATGTTGATTAACGGAGCTCATCAAACTAGAGCTCCCTTAATATAAAGGAACAGGAGCTGTAGTCAGAGGATTGGCCATAAAGGTGTCACAGCGTATGCACACCCCGTCCCTGGGGTACAGGTGCCAAGGGGTGTGGGCACTATCTAGTTGGCTGCCAAGTTGTCAGCAATCCTTTCCAGTCCATAAAAATCTGTCTCAGTCTGGGGTCGTACACCTATAGGGTAGACCTTTGGTCAGGGCAGCTCAGCCGAATGACTCAAGTCTATAGAGACTTTGGTCAGGGCAGCACAGACAGATTGCCAAATTGTGGGGTACCCCTGAGTTCAGGGCAGCAGAGCCTAACGGCCAGAGACAATAAGGGGTAGCCTTTAGCTCAGGGCAGTGTCAATAGTTGGGGGCAACAGACCCGTTAGGGGGACCCAGGCCCTCCCTACTCGGTTAAGACCCGATCCAGGGCCCTGTGAGTGGTAATATGTTCTACCACTTGTTCAACAGGGAATCTGACCGTAACACACAGAGCTCACCCGGGTGGGAGATACAGCTCCAGCCCCCTCCCTGGGTCACTTCCTACCAGTGTTGGGGTGGGGATGTCCCATGTGGTCTCTGGGTCCTCCGGTTTCCCTGCAGCCACCTCCCCCTTGGGGCTCCTCCCATGCTGGTGGCTTGAGGTGGTCTCCTGGGTCTCTGGTTCTCACCGTCTGGGTCTCAGGCTGGCATGTCTCTGGAACTTCTACTGGAGGTCCTTCTCCTCTGGTGGCCAGCCCAGAATGAGCTGAGCTACTCTCCTTTATGCTGCTCCAGCATGTGGAGCATTCCCAGTTTGGGTGGAGGGGCAGGACTTCCTCTGACCATAGGGTTTTAACCCCTCCTGGTTTGGTGTGGGGTTTGAACACCCCATCACAGAAGGTTTCATTCCACACTTTGGTCTGAACTGGGCCAACAGGTTTTCATTGTAAATTTGTAGTGGTGTTATATTACACCTTCGAAGGCTTGGCTCTGGTGACTGCACTCCCAAGTTCAACAAAATTACCTTTGTGTATTTTTAGATCAGGCCTCATGATTGGGGATGGGGGGGCAAAGGTAGCAACTGCCCCAGGGCCCAACAATTCAAAAGAGCCGAGAGCTCCTGACTACCACAGCGAGCAAATCCCCAGGCCTTTTAAATGGCTGCTGGAACATCACCTGGCATGCTCCGAGCAGTACTGAGGGCTGGCAACCTGTCCCGTTTTCCCAAGACCCCAGCCTTTCTGGGAGCACTGAGCAAGGCAAATCTGTTGGCCCCTCCGTTTTAGCTCTAGAGCTCACAGGAATACAAGAAACCACAGAAAGTCACAAGAAAAGGGTCCACTATCTATTTATCCCCTGTGTCAGGGCAGGGGGAGATTTTGTTGGGAAGATATTGAATTAGAAATAACTCCTCAGAGCAGGAATAGTGTTATTTGGGAGAGTCAGTTATTGTGGCACCATTGCTGGTATCTATTTTTATTGGCGGTTTGAAATAATTATTAAATACATCATAAGCTTATGATAGGTGATTTTGGGGTTAATTTTATATATTTGAAAGTAATGAAAAACTGAGGTCTTTGGGGTTTTTCTGCCCTAGATATAATACATATTGTATAATATATTACCATATATCTTGTGGTTTCTTGGTAATTTAAGGAAGACAGGCTCTTAAATTAGCTATTAAATTACCATTCAGAGATCTGATTATCTTTTAATTTCCTTACAAAGTCCTCCATTGGGAATAAATCTTCTTTAAATTGTCTCCCTTTCTTAAGATTTTATTGTCTCTTAACTGTACAAAGATACAACATTCCTGACTTTCTAACTTCCATTCCAATTCTATGTGAAAGAATTTTAGCTAACTTTTATCATATTTAAGTTCTCTTTGTATCCAGTTTTGCCTTAAAATTCTTGTGAAGTTAAGAATAACCTCTATTATTGCATATGTCTGCCATACCCATCCATGTGATATCTCATCAATGTGATATCAGGATATTATAAATGGTGACTAGTTTTGAAATACCTTTCCAAAGTCCAAGTTGTATTATCATATCTCATATTTCAACAAATTAATGGATTTTTATTGTGTCTTTCTTTCCTGGTTTTGTTGATGTTTGGTTGTTCAACAAAAATATCAAATAATATTTGGGGGGGAAAATACTTTTCTTCCTAGCTCTGCTTTTGCACATTATGAAGATGGGGTACCAGTTGGTGTCTGCTAATCACACTAGCGAACAAGATGACCGACTCCTTATGCACTTATCTATAATGTGAAGAAGAAGTTGTGTGAGCAGGAGGGGCTTCAAACTGAGTGATACATGCTGGAGGTCTCATGCTGACAGTATTAAAACATCCTGACAATTCTAAATATTATAGATGACATTTATACATATGATGATGACAATTTCCTAACTCAAAGAGTATATCTCAGGCAGGGGCATCCTTAGGACTTATGGGGCCCTAGGCAGTGCTGTTAAACTGGAGTTCCTATCCCCGATGATAGTCTGAGAGGATGACAATTTTTTAAAGATATGATTTTATAATCTTCGGCAACACACTAATGAAATAGTTTTAAAGACATTTTTAAACTAGGGTCCTGTAGACTAGCACAGTAAATTCAGAAACTGACAGTATGTACTTGGGATTGGTAAATGCCTGTTAAATGGCTTCCTTACTACATGAATGGCTCTTTCCCAGGTTCAGTGTTCTGCTAATAGGTCTGACAGGCCTTTTCATTTTTAAGTTAACTAGATCTTCTATGATGGAAGCAGAGCCACAGACCAAGTACAGGAAGAGCTGATGAGTGGATATTAAGATCAAGAGGTGCCCTACATAACTGTGTAGTCTGTGTATGGGTAAGGATGGCCCTGATCTCAGGAGGCCATTACACAGCCGCTACTAATCAGCGGGTCCAGATAATTTGCAAGGCTTTTTAAAAAGCTGACTGGGGAGCATACCGGACTGTCCATGTTGATCTTTCCATAAAAATACTGGGTAGGTTGCAGAAACCTGAAAGAAAGTGAAGGTTGTACCAATATTTAAAAAGGGTAAACAGGATGACCGGATAATAATAAGATAGTAATAGATTACTGCCTATGTAAGTATCTACATAGAGAACACATTTTTAATAATGAGCATTTCTGTCTAGCATAATAAAGTATAACAACAACCCAATGGCTAGACGTTGGAATCAGGCTATAAGGTGTACATTTTTAATAATGAGAGAAATTATCTGTTGGGACAATTGGGTTATGGTGGTTTCTGTAGCACTGACCATTTTAAAATCAATCTTGGATTTTTTTTCCCAAAAGAGATATTCTAGGAATTATTTGGGGAATGTTTTATGTTTATACAGGAGGTCAGACTAGATGATCATAGTAGTCCTTTCTGCTTTTGTCTCTCAACTTATCCATCACTCATAAAATCTTCACTCGAACTGATCTGCAAGCAATACGACACCTTGTATTAGATTTACAACAGGGAGCATACTGTAAAACAATATAGCAGCCTTTATTTCTCATCCTAAAGTATACAAAAGATGCTCTCAAACAGTTAAAGGGCAATTTATCAATTAGAAAACTGAAATCTTAAATTACCATTTTGATCAATGTACTAAGGAGATGCAAAGTCTGGTCAACCCATTAAATAAGAAAGTTAATAAGAAAAGAAAATCGTCTCACAGTTCATGAAATAGTACAGCAAAGTATAATTTTTCAAGTCCTAGTAATTATGTTGGCTATCACACCATTACTGATATAATGTGAAACTAATAAGCCAAGTAATTAGAGTGCACTGGGTCAGAGTTTTCACCTGAATATCTGAAGGGTAAAAGAAAATGAGGCATTATAATTTTTAGCATATGCCTAAACAGCACAAGCACAGTATAACAGAAAGGTTACTTTTTAGAGGGAAACTGCTGTATCTTGTTCATTGAGTTGTTTGTATTGACTTACATGCTGAGCCTAATGGAGGTCATTACAGGGATTTAATTGTGCTACAAATGTGTCAAAGATGTATGGCTTTCTGACTGCCTAGTACAAGAACATCTTGCTGAGCTCTGCTGATGTTGTAAAGTTCTTACGGTTTGGATTACTGTTCTCACTTAGATTCACTGATAAGGACATGTTATCAATCACGTTTAATACTAGTAAAGCAGGATTTGATCTGAAGTCCTCATCCATCCACACCCAACAAGGTACAGTGATATTCGGAACAAAAAAAGTATTAAAAAGGACTTCCCTCCTCCTGTTTTAGTTTGCAAGAATACTTCTGATATTTCAGGTTGATTGCTCCCAGTTTCTCAAGCAATTTCAAAGGAAAGTTAAACGCAGATTTCAGAGCCCAGCTGTCTTACCAGAAGATGGCTGGAGGCAGGTCTGTCAAGAGAAATTTGCAGCCCCAATAATTTATTATTGCTAGGACCTCACCCACACCCCTTTCACTTTATTTACACAGATGGATTTTTTGGGTAGTCCCCCTCCCCCCAACCTCAGGTTCTCAGTGCAATTGTCAGTCCTGGCTGGAGGCTCTGTCTACAATCAAGATAATTTGTTATTGGCTATTCCAGGGGCAGAAACCTGCAGCATTCCCTTTCTCCTGAACAGCAATACACTCTATGGGTGAAATCTAGCTTTTAAAAAATGCCCAGATACAGCTCAACACCAAGTGACTGGCCTGCAACACCAACATAATAATAAAAAAAATGCAAAGAATGTTCCATTAAACCAAGTTATCAAAAGAGAGCATTTGGATGCAGACTCATCTTAACAGAAATAACTTGATCCAAGATTCCCTCAGCACAAAGCCCTACCATTTCTTTCAGAGAGCTGTTTTAATATATTTTTTCAGGTCTTATAGGGCACATTCATGACCTTTTGATCTTAGCTAGATTTTAACAGTGATGTACCTGGTTTCCAGATCATGCAATGTAATAGAAGGGGCTTCATTTGAAAGTGAAGCTTGCTGTTAGCTAGCTTCTTCTTCGCATTGAAACCTCTTTTGTTGACCCTTATTTATCAGTATCAAAGAAGTGAAATCAGAGACTAGGTCTGCAGTCTACGTATGGAAAAATAGAACAAGTGAAAAAACCAGTGAGACAAATTATTTGAATTCTTATGGCAGAGGCGTGTGAAAAGACCTCCTTCCCCAAAGATTTTGCATGCAGAGCACGCCTTTGAGGTTTAAAAATCTTTGCTGCAAGTCAAACATTGCAAGTGACGAGAATAAAATAAACTCATAAATATTAATACATGGAATATGCATTCCTATGGGTCATTGACCAATTGTACTTTGTTACTTAGGCCAGGTTCATACTAAACATGAAAGGTCAGCTTATCGTATGCAACTCTAGCTACATAGATCATATAGATGGAATCGACATACCTTAAGCTGAGCTTGGTGCTGTCTCCACAGTGGGAGGTGGACAGAAAATATTCCCTTCAATTTCCCTTACTCCTTGTGAATCAAGCAGTACCGGCGCCGACCAGGAGCACCCTCAGCTTTTGGTTTAGGGGGTCCTTACTAGACCCACTAAATTGAACACCACAAGATCAGTCTCTGGCACGATAAGTATAGACATGGCCTTAGTGGAAAAGTTAATTGTTATGTAAATCAGTTTTTAAAGATCAACAAACAAATTAAATTAAAGGAGAAATAGCTATGACTAGTATACAGCCCACAGTTCATTTAGTTAGTAATTATAATGTGGAAAGAACCCTCTGTGCATGGATCTCTGTCTTTGTGGTAGAAAAATAAGTGGGCTGGTACCACCCCTTGTCGTCCTCCCGACCTTTTAGAGGACTACATAGAAAGTGGGAGTGTCATTTGTCCATCCTCCTCCTCTCTGCAAATGATAACACAACTGAACAGAGTAATAATTCTTGCCTGAGGGCAGCAAGCAGATATCTCTCTGAGGGCTCATCTATACAGCAGGGCTGAAGCCAAAATAAGCTAAGCAACTTGAGCTACGTCAATTAAATAAAAGTGGTGAGTTGTCCTGTGGCACCTTATAGACTAACCGAAGTGTTGGAGCATAAGCTTTCGTGGGCAAAGAACCACTTCGTCAGATGCATGTTGTGGAAATTTCCAGAGGCAGGTATAAATATGCAGGCCAGAATCAGACTAGAGATCCACCTCGTCATCTCTAGGCTGATTCTGGCCTGAATATTTATACCTACCTCTGGAAATTTCCACTACATGCATCTGACGAAGTGGGTCTTTGCCCATGAAAGCTTATGCTCCAACACTTCGGTTAGTCTATAAGGTGCCACAGGACTCCTCGCCGCTTTTGCAGATTCAGACTAACACGGCTACCCATCTGATACTCATCAACTAAATAGCGTCAGTCAAACTAGCTTATTTCTGCTCTTGGCACTGTCTACACAGCAGGAAGTCCAAGTTAGAGCATTCTTTCTCTGACTTCCCTTACTCCTCATAAAATGAGGGCTACAGGAGTCGGAGTGATAGTAATTAACTGTTGGAACAGCAATCAAACTTTGTCATGGATTCTCCTTCACTGGCCATTTTTAGATTTTTTTTAAATATATGTTCTAGTTCAAATCAGAATTAATTCAGAGAAGTCCTGTGGCCTGTACTATATAAGAAGTGAAACTAGATGATTACTGTAGTACCCTCTGGATATATAATCTATGAATCTATGCTGTTCAGGTGCTGTTTATCTCATCAGTGTCTCCCAGTCCAGAATCCCAAGAGTCCCGTTCCACTTGCACACATGTGGGAAATGAACTTCAACCCTCATGAAAAATCATTGTCTTTCTCTCTTCTTATTGTATCCTGTTAAATAAAACAATAACCAGTAAAGTCAAAATAAATGAGCACAGAGCTAACTTGTCATCAGGGTAGTACACTCTGTCAAATTATAGTACATCAATCATGACTTAATTGACATAGCTAAGCATAATATCTACCCTATTCATATGAATGAATGGTATGTCAGTTCATTACATTCAGAAATATACTTTTATTCCCTTAGAAATGATATGTAAAACATCAGCGAATTTCCATATAAAATTCCATGTAATATTTATATTTCATTAAAAATGTGCTTTTACTTCAGTAGCGTATCTACCATTTAACTTTCATCATTATCTCACAGCTCTTAAAATGTGCACAAAAAGGAGTGAATAGTTCATAACAAATCATTTATTCAGCTAATTTCTCTTTTCCCCCCTTGCTTCATGGATTGTCCATGAACAGATCATGAAATTCTCAAAAGCACTTGTTACTCAGAATGATTTGTGATTATCGTCAATGAACAGTTCTTGGGTTGAGGTGAGGCTCTTGCCCATGTTAGCAATGATTTCAGAAGATAATACAGAATAAAGTCATTTGGTGAACTTCGGAGACAGGTACAGGAGGTTCCTGAGTGGTGGAGATCAGCAGTATTTGCATTCTCATTTGCCAAAGGCCTTTCTCATATAATACTCAGGCATCTGGTTTCTATGTTTTAAAAAAAAAATCTTTGTGATGCTTCAAGTTTAAATCATTCAGATTTCATCTCTCTATTCTCCCTGATCTCTTCTGTCCCATATGTCTCATATGTTAAACAACGCCAGGGAAAGGTAAATTAAGATTCAGAGGTACCCCAGCAGCTCTAAACTTCGTCTTCTATCCCATAACAAAATGTGTTTTCAAATCATTCCAAAATTGTTATGTGAGTGGTGTGAATGAGATGTGCATTGTTAATGTTGATTTCATGTATTCAAAACATCAAGTAATTGTATATGCTTGATACCAGGATTATTATATGGCTTTAAAGACATTGAACTAGGTTTCCACTTATATCTAAAAATGAATCTTTCTATGTACTATAAACAGTCAAGAAAAAAACAAGTGGACACTTAATACCCTTCCTATGACAATGCAAGAAACTCATTTCCTGTTGAATCTCTGGGTTTAAGAAGAGCTCACTCCTGTTTAATTCTTTCTAGAAATATAATCACTACCTAGATCATGCAGAAGGGCAAATGCTGTCTGTGTTGGAGCAATATATTGTAATTAATGTCCCGAGAAAGGCAGAACAAAGAAGAGAGGGGAGTCTATCACTCATTCTTAATTAACAGATTAAAAACAAATGTTGAATGTTGCAAGTCTTAGCACAGAGTTTTGTAGTGCTGAAATTCTTGATCTTTTTTTTTTTTTTAAGTTGGGTCAACAATTTTCATTTCTGGTTAAAACTGGCTCTAGTGTTCGGAGGTTCAGAGAAGTTAAGGTTAGTGCCAATGTTTTAATGTTCTCCCAAGCTCATCCAAACCCTCTGAGTCTGTAGAAATAGACTTTTTTGAAACAGTAGTAATAGAGATGCAGCTGTGTTAGTCTGATCTTGCTGTAACAAAAGAAAGGACTATGCAGCACTTTAAAGACTAACAAGATGGTTTATTACTAATAAACCATCTTGTTAGTCTTTAAAGTGCTGCATAGTCCTTTCTTTTGAAACAGTAGAGCACTTGTGTTTCCACACCCAAAGAAAATCCAAAAATATAGTATTCCACCCATCTGAAGAGCTATTTAAAGAGTCACCAGAACTGTCTCAAACTCTCTATAGGCTTTCATTTATGTTTTCTTAGTCAGGTTTTGTACATTATAGGAACCAAATTACATCCACTATTAAAACTCCTTGAACAACATAGAAGTCACCTCTCACCTTTGCTTTGGAGCATATTCCAAATGACAGCAAACATAACAAATCTGGATCAACCTAGTTCTCCTGATATTTCAAAAAAACGATGACATCAGACTTTTATGCTGTAAAATTCCGATTTTTATGGTGTAAGGTCCCGATCCAAAACCTACTGGAGGCAATGGAAAAATGTTTACTAATGCAGCTAATTATATTTTATATTTTGATTAAGGTTGTATGTTGAGGCTGCTGCCCATTGTGCTAGGCACACTTTGGTCATAGGGGGTTGATTAGTACCCAGTTCTAAACCCTCGAGCCCAGAGCACAGCTAATAAATAGTCCTTATTGTGAACACGTGCAAAGGAGTTGTTCAGGTATAAAAGGCTTATATAGGCTGAAGTGAATGCACAAGCAGCCTTGCTGGGAATTATGCTATATTTCAATATTAACTAACTTATTTGGGGTAGATAGTGGTATAAACTGGCATCCTTTAATCATTCTGAAAGAAGCAAAGTCTTGCACCATTCAGAATGCAGCTAAATCCCCAAATGAACAAGGCTAAACTATTATACGAGATTCCAAATTCGTCATCAATATCAAGCTGAAGGTTAAGAAAAACTGTGACATAAATGTAGACTGAGAGGATCATATGTTTTCTGTGGAGGCAAAACCACACCAGAGGAGTTCCCACAGCTCAGTGCGTTTTAATGCCAGGCTTCCTCAACTGCTACCATGCAGACTCTCTCTGCAGGATGGAAAAGAGTTGTCAGCTTGCATAGATGTAAAGATAGGATTTGTTTCTAGAATGTAATGAAAAGCTCCAAGTAGGTCTCAAATAGAGAAAGCTGCATGAGGCATTATGTTTGGAATAACTTATGTGTCATGGCTCCTTTTTGGTAACAGTTATGCAAGCTGAGGAGTGTTTTGCTCATCCAGAAATGAGATATGAAAAGGGAACCTTTGTACTGTCTTTTGGGCCATCTGTTCCTACTTCCCCTACTCTCTGGCATTTTGCCGTCAATAGTCTCAAATGATTGATAGGGCAGCTAAATCCCCAGAGTGTCAGGAATCCCTATACTATCCCATTCCTTTTCATATGTCCTTATCACAAGCAGCCAGTGTCTTACTCTCATAGGGCACATCTACACAGCAAGGCTAAAACTGAAATAAGCTACACAACTGGAGCTACGTCAATTGCGTCACTTAAGTCAAAATAGCTTATTTCGGCTTTTGGCACTGTCTACACAGCAGGAAGTCTGAGTTAGAGCACTCTTCCTCCAACTTCCCTTACTCCTCATAAAATGAGGGTTACAGAAGTTGGAGGAAGAAGTCCTCCAGCTCAAAATTATTTCTACGTTATATCAAAATAACTGCCTGCTGGGTAGAAGTGGACTGTTATTTCAGAGTAACATCAGTTATTCCAAAATAACGATGCTGTATAGCTGAAGCCATTGAACAGGCTCATAAAGAAAGCCAGTTCCCAACATAAGTGAATCTGATTTCCTTTTACCTGATTTAATAAGAGAAATAGATGGAAAATGGTACCAAGTAAAGGACTTACAAAATGTGTCTCCCATGGTTTTACACCTAGGCTATGTCTACACCCGCGGTTTCTTGCATGAGAAATATGCAAATGAGGCAAAACGTGGAATATCACCGAGCCTCATTTGCATACCTAATGAGCTGCCATTTTTGCAGAAGAGGCTCTTGCACCAGAAGGAGCTGCCTACATTGCCCCTTCTTGCACAAGAAAAACCCGCTTGCGCAATGCCGTTACGCTAATTATTTTCAGAAATAACAGCACTGCACAAGAGGGTTTGTCTTGCGCAAGAAGGGGCAGTGTAGACAGCTCCTTCTGGTGTAAGAGCCTCTTCTGCAAAATGGCGGCTCGTTAGGTATGCAAATGAGGATTGACGATATTCCACACTTAGCCTCATTTGCATATTAATCGCGCAAGAAGCCATGAGTGTAGACATAGCCCTAGGGTGGAAGGGAACAAGTCTGAAATTATGGAAGAATGAGAGAGGAAAGGGCCAAATGGAATTTTCAAGGACAGTGCCATATCTGGATGAAATAAAAGGTGAAGGGACAACGCAAGAAACCTATTGCCCAGTTACAGGAAAGGGAGAAAGGCACACTCTGAATGTGAAAATCATAACAGGGAGCATGAGCCTGCCTCACTGAAGTAAATCAAAGCTTTGTCATGGACTGAAACGGATCATCCCCAAAGTGATCACTTATGGAAGGAAATGACTGTGTGTTCTATTTGTCTGAGAAAGCAATTGAAAAATAACACAGATGAAAGTTGATCTCTCAACACAGAGGAATTGGAAAAAGCATGTGGTGCCAACCATTCACCATGCAAACGGCCTTTGCCTACACCTTGTAAATGCATGGAGATAAAAATGACAAGGGACAAGTGTACTGTGAATACATATACATGTAAGAGCAGGGGAGATGTTAGGGCTGTCTTTTCCAGGACTCCACCTTTAAACAGAAGGAGTTGGACTCTGAGCTGAGCTACCCCAGTCTAAACCAGGAGTAATGCCACTGAAGTAAATTTCATCACTGTGAAATCAGTGTAAGAGAAGTATCTGTCCCTAGTGTCTCCTTTCATGTTCACTGTGAATCAAGAGGCCAGTTCCGTTCAACAGACTGGCTGCAAAGTGAATATCGTGCTATATTCTGTCTCTCTTTCCCTGCCTCTCTTTCTCTTCCCACTGAGACTCATATTTGTTCTTTCCTTGTTTGCGATTTCCCTTTATCTGAATTGAAATCCATCCAGGCTGAAAATACAGGTTTTGCTCTTTGGGTAAGGAACACATCATGTCTTTGACGGTTACAAACTTCAAGGAGGGAGAGAAATTGTTTTGGGCAGAATGAAGGACTACTAACTAGGTGTAATGAGGTGAACATAAGGAAAGGAAATCCAGCGGCTGTATTATTTCCTGGCAGTGAGATCTACTCAACTATGGTTTGACTCAATTGAGAACTACCAAGGTACAACATGAGACAAACTGGTTGCAAGTAAAATGCTCCAGGTGACTGGATAGGTCAGCAAAGAGATAAACACAGTGAGGGAGCATCAAACAGAAACAAGCCTAACAGTGGCAGCAAATGTTTCTGGGACTAAAAAGAACAGCAAAATCCAACAGAAAGAAACTGAACAACAGCTGCAAATATTATTGGAGAGTAGACAAACAAGGTACAGCAGAACCAAACAGAATGGCATCAATGACTTCCTTAAAGAGTTCTAAGCACGGCTCAAATACAAATACCTTGGGGTATGTCTACACTAGCCCCCTAGTTCAATCTAGGGAGGCTAATGTAGGCATTAAAAGTTGCAAATGAAGCCTGGGATTTAAATATCCCGGGCTTTATTTGCATCTTCCCGTCAGGGCGCCATTTTTAAATCCCCCTAGTCTGAACTAACTGCCCACGGCTACACGAAGCAATCAAACGTTAACTCCAACTAAGTCCTTAGTTCGAGTTAACTGTTACACCTCGTGAACTAAGGACTATTCCACGAGGTGTATCAGTTAACATGAACTAAGGACTTAGTGCGAGTTAACGTTTGACTGCTGTGTGTAGCCACGGGCAGTTAGTTTGGACTAGGGGGATTTAAAAATGGCGCCCAGTCACTGCTATTACTACTGCAGCAGTGGGGGAATATAAAAGTGCCCGATGGCCGGAATAGAGGGTTCAGGATCTAGGAATTGGCTAGGGTTTTTTCCTAGTGCTGTATATCGAATGTACGCAGAAGAGATGGCTGCATTAACCAGGCATTTTACTATGCACAATGTTATACAAAAGGTAATTACTACAATTAAAACAGTGATCATAATAGAGTGTAGGAAAGAAGGTAAGGAAAATTCTAGCTGTTGGGCTAGCCAATTTAGCCATGAATTGTTTACATTCTTAGTTACAGCATATCTTACCCCATACTGTCCGTTGCCACTTCCCTTGCCTCCCCCCAGAGTTATTTTGAGGATTGTGGTAGTCACTGTCATCGAACCACACCGGTCCCCATCGGAAGATGTCACTCTTGTTCCACCAGTTGTTTGAGCTGAGAGGGACAAACTAGATTCCCAGTCTGGTAGAGGAGTCAAGGTGCACATCCAGCAATCTGTGGTGGTAGCGGCAAAGGCGATGGTTTGAATAGCACCTTTGAGCGGGTGTTCTGGTACAGCAGTAGCAATTGAGATGAGGAAGAAAACCATGGCAAGTGGGAGTACCATGTCTCGTTTCAATAATCTGTAACTAACAACAGTGGTTACAAGCGCTACAACAGCAAGCGGTATATATACAAAAAGTTCATGGTGGTATTTTGGGATTCACACCACCATTGGGAGGGATCCATTCCACTGGAGCACTGTTCAGGGCCATTGCCTCAGTTTTCTGTAATAAAACATAAGGTTCGCTGGTCTAGGATCCAATCCAAGCCTCAGTAAAGGTTATTGGTGTCAGCCCAGCGTCTGCAGTGATCCAGACTCCTTTTTTTTATAGGAGTGCAGTATGCGGATTTTTGTTCCCAAACTGGGGTGTTTGATTACCACAGTGTCTCCAGGTGCATATTTAGAATCTTTGAGTGGTACAGTGGGGCTAGGAGAGGTTCTTCCTGTTGGAAAGAATCCCTTACTGATCAGACTGCCTATTGTTTAATCTTTGCACCACGGTATTCAATCTGTTTCCCCGTTTGCCATCTGTGGGCCTCAAGTGGGCTTTCAACAGTCCATTACAGCGTTCGACTATGCCGTTAGACTGGGTTTCCTAGGGTGTTGCGACATGGGCTATTAAGCAGTTTAGTCCCATGATCGTAAACAACCCATGGGGCTGGGTAAGCAAAACCAATTCCTGAAACAATTTCCACTCCAGTTAAAACATACTTCCACCCTTTCTTACTGGTGGGTAATGGACCAATATAATTGATTTGCCAGGTTGCCCATAATACTTTTCCATCTTTTAGTCTGGCAAACCGTTGCCCTTCTGTTATATGTTTTCTGTGCTCAGAACAGAGGGTGCAAGCTTGTACCAGAACTCTGGCCTGTTGGTGGGTGATAGGCCACCCCCTGGCATGTGCCTGCTGCACCAGTTCATCGCTTCCTGTGTGCCCCAAGGTTTCATGTAGCCAAATGTACAGGCATTCCCAATCCACCTGGGCAGCAAATATCTGTGCTGCTGCATCTGCTAGGTTATTTAGCTGTGCAGCCAGGGTGTTGTTCTTTTGGTGAGCTGATACATGACCTTTGCTTAAGGCATGTTGGATTGCAGGCTGATATATCCGTTTCCAGTATTCCAATCCCCAAACAGACTTCCGCGCTATTTCCCAGTTATTATTCTTCCAGTTAGTTATCCACTGGGTGGCTCCGACCCATACAGCATAGGACTCACTGTAGATGGTACTGGCACCTGCCTCATTAGCTAGTTAGATTGCTGCCAGCTCTGCAAGCTGAACTGACCCTCTATGTTTGCCGTCAGGGGTGCAGCGGATGTGTCTGCTGAGACCGCCGCAGCCTACCCTGTCCACTTTCCTTTGAAATAGCCAGGCAGCCTGTATTCGCATATAATGTTGGATTTGAAAGCAAGCCAAAAGTGTTATCAACTCAGCCTTGAACAGAGACAGTTAAGTTTCAAAGCCTGTATTTCTAAAATAATAATTTTTTTAGAGAGTTAAATTTAACCTTAAGAATTGAATGCCCAACACAAGCACTAACCAATTTGTGCCTTGTCTGTTTGCAATTTTAAGCAAGAGGGCATTATCCAAAACAAAATAAAACTAGTTCATTTGAAACCCACAAAATAGAGTTATGATATATAGAGTTTATACTTTTATGCAGTTAACCAAACGGGGCTTCCTGGAATCAGCCGCTGATCAGTTTCAGCAGCAGCTGACTTGGGGACACCCGGGGTAGAGCAGCTGGAGTGCTGCCGGGTTGGTCCCCGCAGCGCCGAAGTGCGGCGCTGCGGGGACCTACCCAGCAGTGCCCCAGCTGCTCTGTCCCAGGCGTCCAGATTCAGCCGCTGTTGAAACTGATCAGCGGCTGATTCCAGGAAGCCTGGGGCAGAGAAACTCTGCCTTGGGCTTCCTGTAGTCAGCCGCTGGTCAATTTCAGCAGCGGCTGAATCTGGACGCCAGTTCCGACTTACATACAAATTTAACTTAAGAACAAACCTACAGTCCCTATCTTGTACATAACCCGGGGACTGCCTGTATAGTGTTTTCATAACATCCATGCTGCAGCAAAGTCTGTGATGTAAATAGAGTGCTCATCTTTGGACAGTCATTTTCTTTTGGGCTACTCCTGGTGGCAACTCCTTTCCCTCCAATATGGGCTTAATGATTGGGAAAGGAGTGTGAAGTGTTATGGCTTGAGCCTGGGTTAGCTCCTCTGTTTCCCTTAGTGCTGTGTAGGCTGCCAGGCATGTAATTTGACTGTGACCCCTGCCATTACTTTGAGCCAAATTGTATGGGACGATGGGGTACAGCTTCTCCTTCTTGCCATAAGGCATAGGACATCCCTGTGTTTCCCACAGTGAGGTACAAATGAAATGGGGCATTAGGGTGAATCAGACCCATAGACTGATAAGTGTGTATCTCATTTATCAGCTGTCTCAGACCTTCCTCGTAGGTGGGGACCCATTCCCAGCAAGAATGCTTCCTGAGCAAATTACACAGGGAGTAGGTACAAATTAAGATTCCCCATTTTTCCAGATCTTTAATGAGTTCAGAGACCGGAGCCATAGCTTCGGCTGGAATGCTGTACTGTTTTATCTTGTTTACAGTGAAAGGCGGGAGAGCGGGAGCTTGAGCCAGCAAATTCTTAAAGCCAGCTCCAAAAGCTCATTTTTCTCCATTAATTACTTTCTTCTTCCTCTCTCTAGCCTCGGGAGGAGTCGTTCCTGTAGGTGCTCCATGTCCTTATTTAGCGTTCGCACTCGAGTGTCTAGTTTCTGGCATTGTTCCCAATCTTTCTCTAACATCTCCTTATCCCATTTAGGGTTGCCCCATCCCACTCAGGCAAACTCTTTCTCTATACAGCTAAAATCCATGTCAATCGTGACTGGCTTCATGCTGCTGTATTTGAACCCATAACACAATCCTGCCGACTACACCAATTCTGTCAGCCGATGGTCAGGGCAGTACATGGTGTGTGTTATACACCCGAGTCTTCAACTGCTAGAACTCAAGGTTCCTTCGCAGAGGGCGGCCTAGGGAAGGCCGACGGTCGCCCCAAAAGTTTTACGTCCATGTCTTTGGCTGCTAGGACCGGAGTCCCTTCGCAGTGGGCAGCCAACAGGCTGACAGACGCCCCAAAGTTTGCAGGGAGAGCTTATTACACCCATGTCTTTAGCTGCTAGGACTGGGGGTTCGCTTCGCTGCAGGCAGCCTATGGAAGGCTGACGGGCCCCTATGGATCTGTCCCCCGGAGGCAACACGATCCAAATGCCCAGCTCTTCCTGCGTCTGCCGCTATGACTGTCTTGGGTTCTTTTAAATTGTATTTGGTTCTGTTACAGCAACTGACATAACAGATACAACCATATAGAAAGGAATCCAATGCATCAGGGAAGGGCAGACAAATAACCAGTGGCAAATTTCTAAAGTGCTTGTACACAAATGCTAGGAGTCTGACTAATAAGATGGGTGAACTAGAGTACCTAGTAATAAATGAGGAGATTGACATAATAGGCATCACTGAAACCTGGTGGAATGAGGAAAATCTGTGGGACACAATCATACTGGGATATAAAATATATCTAAAGGATAGAGCAGGCCGGGTTGGGTGGGCGCGGAGTGGCACTGTATGTGAAAGATAAGGTAGAATCAAATGAAATAAAAATATTAAGTGAATCAACATGTTCAATAGAATCGCTATGGATAGTAATTCCATGCTCCAATAATAAGAAATTAGCAGTAGGAATATATTACCGACCACCTGACCAGGACAGTGATACTGACACTGAAATGCTGAAGGAGATTAGAAAGGCTACTAAAATAAAGAACTCTATAATAGTGGGGGATTTTAATTACCCCCATATTGACTGTATACCTGCCACCTCAGGAAGAGAAGCAGAGAGAAAATTTCTCAATGGCTTAAATGACTGCTTCTTGGAGCAGCTGGTTCAGGAACCCACAAGGGGAGAGGCAATTCTCGATTTAGTCCTGAGTGGAGCGCAGGATCAGGTCCAGGAAATAACCGTTACAGGACCTCTTAGGAATAGTGACCATAATATAATAACATTCAACATTCCTGTGGTGTGAAGAACACCTCAGCAGTCCAGCACCCTGGCATTTAATTTCAAAAAGGGGAATTACACAAAAATGAGGAGGTTAGTTAAACCGAAATTAAAAGGCACAGTGACTAGAGCCAAATCCCTGAAAGCTGTATGGAAACTTTTTAAAGATACCATAATAGAGGCCCAACTTAAATGTATACCCCAAATTTAAAAACATAGCAAGAGACCTAAAATAGAGTCACCGTGGCTTAGCCACCATGTAAAAGAAGCATCAAGGGACAAAAAGGTATCCTTTAAGAAGTGGAAGTCCAATCCTAGTGAGATAAATAGAAAGGAACATAAACACTGTCAAATCAAGTGTAAAAATGTAATAAGAAAAGCAAAAAAAGATTTTGAGGAACAACTAGCCAAAAACTCAAAAAGAAATAACAAAATGTTTTTTAAGTACATTAGAAGCAGGAAGCCTGCTAAAAAACCTGTGGGTCCCCTATGCCACCCGATGCCCCCCAGCCCTCCCCCTCTTCCCGGGACCAGGCTGGCGGCTCCCGGGAGCATGCCCAGGACCGCAAGAGGCGGGCATCCGCCTGGTCCAGTGCAGACATCGTAGACCTTGTCCACGACCTCCGCACTAGGCACAGGAAAGCGGCCGGCTAGGGCAGGAGAGCTGCCAGCCTGGCCACCCAGGAGCAGGAGCCTGGCCACCCCGACCCTGAGACCTGAGGCTAGAATGGCCGTACTGGGTCAGACCAAAGGTCCATCTAGCTCAGTACCCTGTCTGCCGACAGCAGCCAACCCTAGGGACCCTGGAGGGGATGGACGGAAGACAGTGACCAAGCCATTTGTCTCGTGCCATCCCTCTCCAGCCTTCCACAAATTTCGGGCAGGGACACCACTCCTACCCCCTTGCTAATACCACTCCATGGACCCAACCTCCATGAATTGATCTCACTTCTCTTTAAACTCTGTTCTAGTTCTAGCCTTCACAGCCTCCTGCAGCAAGGAGTTCCACAGATTGACTATTTGCTTTGTGAAGAAGAACTTTCTGTTATTAGTTTGAAGCCTGCTACCCATTCCTTTCCTATGGTTTCCTCTAGTCCTTCTATTATGGGAAATAATGAAGAACTTTTCTTTATGCACCCTCTCCACCCTACTCATGCTTTTATAGACCTCTATCATATCCCCTCCTCCATCTCCTCTTTTCTAAGCTGAAAAGTCCCAGTCTCTTTAGCCTCTCTTCATATGGGACCTGTTCCAAACCCCTCATCATTGTAGTTGCCCTCCCCTCTCCCACCCTCTCTCTTCCCCTCTCCCACCTCCTTTTCCCAGTCTCCCCCAGTTTTGTTCAATAAAGAGAGATTCTATTTTTGAACACAATTGTCCTTTATTTTGTACATCAGGAAGGGGGGCTAGGGAGGGGTAAGTGGAAGGAGGTGAGGGAGGAATGGGGCACGAGCCCCCGATGGGGAGGACTGGGCTGGCTCTGCGGGCTTCTGGGGGTGGAACCTCTCCTACAGCCCCCCAATTGCCCCCTCTCCCCAGATGGCAGCCTGCGGCAAGTGCAGCCGGTCTGATGGCCGAGTGCTGTGATGTGCCCAGTATGGGTACTCTGGGCAATCCAAGCCAGGACTGCTTTGCAAGCGGGGCACCCCTGAGAACTGTCTGTCCAGGGTGGGGGTCGGGACCCTTTAAGCACAGCCCTCGGCTAGCCTGAGACAGCATCTCCACGCTCTAAGTCCTCCTCTGATGCCCTGCCGGCACTGCTTCCGGCCATCCTTAACCCCTCTTTGCTGTGCTCCCTCCTCACAGTGAGCCTGCTTTCAGTAATGAAGATGATATGCTAAATCAAGAAACTATATTATGAAGTATAACAAGGTGGTTTTGTTCCCTTATGGGCCAGAAGCCACAAAACAAAACATGGTCAAAAATGCATATAAGCATTTCAGATATTTTTGCTCCCAGAATTTCTATGATCTGTAATAGTGCATGCATCAGCATAAATGAGGAATCATAAAATGAGCTAGGGATGTGCTAGCAACATAAAGTACAAATGGAGAAACTTATGGTTAAGAGTCTAGAATTTAACCTGAGGAACTAGAATGGTGTAGTTCTGAATTTATTGTAGAGCTGAGAAGCCCAATTTTAGGAGCAAGCTTCCTTCTCCTAATTCATCTTCATGATTGCTCTGGATGAAACTGACCATCATGAACCTAGATTTCATATTTCATCCAATTAAGTCTCATCCAAAATCTAATTAATGAGTTTTGAATTAAGCCATTATCCAAAAAATAAACAACCATTTCTTCCAATTATGAATGATATGTCATAGCTTAACAGAAATAAAACCATGGAATAATTTTATAGAAACAAAATTAAAAAGAAAATCATTGTCCATTATAACAGTTTAATACTGATTATTATTTATACAGAAACTATATTCACTCTAAACTTCAGCACAGTTCTTTGGCCCCTTAATTCTGTGAAGTCCAGGATAAACTCATTTTTTATTAAATGTACAATATTTTGCTATGTAGCAGACAATACTTAGATCCTCATACCTTGTACTTTGGCAAGAGATCATTTGAATCATTCTGAACATCTGCTAATGTTGTGAATGTTGCAAAATCCTATAGATAAGTCTCACATTATAAACCTAACTCTATCTACCTAAATACTGATTCTTCAAATTACACTCTCTTGTCTGTCTAAGAGTTGGATTTCTGCAAGATGTGTTATCACTGAGTTTCAAGATCTGGATCAAAATGAATTGTTAGGAATCAGATTATTTGCTGTAGTAAAACAACGTTGCCCTATGACACTGGAACTACGAAAGAAACATAAACAAAATATTTTATATTAAACATATTTCCAGAATGCCTTTAAAACAAACAGGAAACAAGAAAATGGTATGCAATTGATAAACAATAGCTTCCAGGACTGTTTTGTCATATGGGGTACATCTAAACTACATCGCTCCATCGACGGAGCCATGTAGATTTGTTTGTTTGGCAAAGGGAAATGAATCCGTGATTTAAATAATCGCGGCTTCATTTAAATTTACATGACTGCTGCGCTGAGCCGACAAACAGCTGATCAGCTGTTTGTCGGCTCAGCGCGCTAGTTTGGATGCTCACCTGTCGACATGAAAGCCTTTTATCGACCTCTCCGGTAAACCTCATCCTACGAACCATAACAGGGAGGTCGATAAAGGGCTTTCAGGTCGGCGCAGGAGTATCGAGACTAGCACGCTGAGCTGACAAACAGCTGATCAGCTGTTTGTCGGCTCAGCATGGCAGCCATGTAAATTTAAATGAAGCCGCGATTATTTAAATCGCGGCTTCATTTCCCTTTGCCAAACAAACAAATCTACATGGCTCCGTCGAAGGAGCCATGTAGTTTAGACACACACATGGTTATTAAAAGGACCAAAAGGTAAATTTATTTATGTTGATTCATCTCGGACATGTAGGAGCTTTCATATTTAAACAGTAATTTCAAATATATGTATTTCTGTTTACCGGATATAGAAAAAATCTGACTAAGGGTTTTCTTTTTCAATTTTTATAGGAAGAGAAAATGTTTGGTTTGGATTATTTTTTAGTTAGTTGGATTTTATGTTATAGTTTCTTGAAGTTAAATTTATAAATTCAGAAATCATATGCAACGATTATTAAAATAATTCTATCAAAGTCTGCCTCTTTTGGAGATTCAGTTCATAAATATGCACTTTGATGGAAGACATGCAGGCCCTTTTATGTCATTTGAATGTCATCAAGGAGATATTCTCATGCTAATTATTACAAGCAATTCATGACTGAACAGCTCCCTCATAATATTTTAAAAAATCACATTCCTATGTTCCTTTTCTAAAGTTTCTGTTAACCACTTTTTCACTAGCTTCGTTATTAGAATGAAAACTGAAGCTAAACTTAGAAAAGGTGAAATTCATGATTTCTAAATAGATGTAAATGGCTATTATAGATTTAATACATTCATAGTCATAAATGACTTCAATATATATAATGCCTTAAAAAATTATGTTACAAAATTTAAACCTTTTAGTGCATGATGCTATCTAGTTTATCATAACTGTTACTTTTAGAATCTTGATTAATTGCACTTATTGATGTTTTTTCTATCTAATGTAGGGGTGGGCAATAAGTAGCCCACAGGCAAGATAAAGTTAGTCTCTGGTCGGCCCCTGGCTCCCATTCCTGGCCAATGGGAACTACAAAAAGAGGTAGCCCTGCCCACATCACTTCCTGAAGCTCCCAGTTACCTGAAATGGTGAACTACAATCAACAGGAGCTGCCGGCAGCCATAATTCTGGACGGGCAAGTAAATAAAACATCTGGCAGCCCTCCAGAGGCTAACCTTGGCAAACTGCAGTATGCCTACCCCTGATTTAATGTCATAAGAAAAGCAAAGGCATGATGAAATTTCAGGGCAACCCTAATTCACAATGACGGGAACTTACTTGCATGATCTGTCCCATTGGTGCCAATGGAACTATTCACTGAGTGAGTGTCCAGCAGTATAAGTAATTGTCACACAATCATCTAGCCCTCTGAAAAAGGGTTCACTTGTAATGAATACAATATCTTGTTCAGAAAAAGAGATGGAACTCGCCCAAAGCAGACAGAAATTCAATGTTTTCTATAACATTTCTGAGAGAAAAAAATGGGTGTCTGAGGTAAAGTTGTCACCGGATGCCTTTTTGGTGTCATAACTAGAGCTTACTTTTCAGATCAACACATAGTTGCTGTTAACCTTGCCACCATTGTAAAGCTTATTCTTTTCACTGAGATTAAGGATTTTGGAGGAGTTTCTTCAATGAACTGATCACAAACACATTTCTCTCCTTAGTGTCAGGAGTACACTCCTTATATGGGTTGCATCTCTACAATCTGGGATTCCCTGATCTGGCACCATCTGAGGTCCAGGACCAGAGAGTCCTGACATGCTGCAAGGGGTTTGGGTCCCAAAGTCAGTGTGAGGCTCAGTTGGGCTGTGAGGGGAGGAGGAGCCAGGAGCCAGCGTGCAGCTCAGCTGGGCTTCAGGGGGGTCAGGGAGCTGGCATGAGGCTCAGCTGGGCTGTGGAGGAAGCCAGGAAGCCCACTGGGGGGCAGCAGGGGGCCTGAAATGAACTCCACTAGTCCAGAAAAATCCCTCATCCAAGATCAGTCAAATCCCAAGGGTGCTGAACCAACGTTCTTTCTTCCTCGTTTGTCTTTCAGTAAGCACATAAAGTGTAACTGGCTAGTTGTGAATTCTCTTATGTTCTCTTGGAATAATAAGGGCATGTCTAGACTACATCCGTCTTTCAAAAGGGTTGTAAAATAGACAGATTAAAATTGCAAATGAAGCTGGGATTTGAATTTCCCGCGCTGGATTTGCATAATGATGGCCACGCGTTCTTTTGAAAAAGGGCTTTTCAAAAGTGAAACCTCTGTCTCAACGGCGTTACCATTTTTTGAGGAGTACAGGATCTTTCAAAAAAGAAAGGGGGCTTTTTTTGAAAGAACCACGTAAAGGCAGCAGTTTCACTTTCAAAAAGCCCTTTTTCGAAAGAACGCACAGCTGCCATTATGCAAATGAAGCACGAGAAATTCAAATCCCGGCTTCATTTGCAATTTCAATCTGTCTAATTTACATCTCTCTTTCGAAAGAGGGATGCAGTCTAGACATGCCCAAGTGAACACAGACCTTTAATTCTCCCTGTATTTAGGGGAAGAGCTGCAGGTGTAGGAAAGAACAAAACTACACAGAAACCAGTACTGTAACCAGTACTGTTCTCTACCGCGCAAACTTACTTACCGTCAACGGAACTCGGCGGTAGTGTAGATGCAGGTATAGTTTTGTCTACAAAAGGCCACTTTTGTTGACAAAACCCTGTAGTCTAGACACACGCTGAGAGAGCAAACACGCCCATGTTTTGATACAACTTCTGACCATGATCACCATCAAGGAAGAAAAAATATAAGCAGTTTGAATTCCTGCCCTTCTCTGGGCATAACATACATACTGAGTATGCAAAATCTACCCCTTCTCAGGCTGGAACCCTACCTGATTCAAGTAAATAGCAAAACTTATTTTAGCTTCAGTGGAGGTAGAATTTCACCCTTAAGGCTTCGTTTCATTCCTAATTTCAATAATAACATAGAATAATCAACCTAAACTTTGTCCCCAAAGGTGTCTATCGCTAATTTTGTCTGAGCCATGTCTACACTAGGAAACTATTTCAAAATTACTAAATTTGACTTAAGAACTCCATATTTAACAAATTTGAACTAGTGTGTCCTCGATATGGGAAGCATTGAAATGAGTCTGAAGCAAGCTCCGTTAATGTGGACATGCTACCTCAGACTTAGAGTCCCAGGAAGCATGCTGGGGAGCTGCGAGAGGCCACCCAGAGGCCAATAAGTTTGAATTAGCATCACTAGAGCATCCACACTAACATTATTTCAAAATTAGTATTTCAGATTTAGTGTTACTCCTTGTGAAAAGCAAGAGTATAGAATTTGAATTCCACCACCTATTATTTTGAAATAATGGGCTAGATAGTGTGGATGCACCGCTTATAAATTCGAATTTGGGGAGGGAGGGAGTTTTTCAGAATAAGGTCCTAGTGTGGACCAGGGATGGGAGACTTCTGCATCCCAAATTCCTTCTATTCCTGAGTTAGGCTCCAAACCTTCTTATATCACAGCTGGAGTTAACAGAATCTGTCTGCTAGTATAATTAGATAGTAATTTGTATTGCATGTTCAGAAAGGGTCCAAATATGATGATTTGACACAAAAAAGCCATGCATACCCATGAATGCTACTAGGCCTGATCCAAAAATGGTAAAAAGATTCTCATTTCATAGGCCTCAAATTCTGACCCTAGAGTTTCCCAACTCAAAGATTAGTTTCTGATTGTTTATGATTTTACACTAGAGCTAATACATTCCTTTCACATAATATACAGTTATTATATTTTAAGAGCAATAGTATCAACAAACTTGTTGGTATTAACTTCCTGTGCTATATTGCCTTTTCTTTCTCACTGTCAGTGCAAATGCTAAGCATGATTAGAAGAAGAACCGAAAAAAATGTTCGTGTGAGCCAGTAAATGTCAAGTTTAGAGGTCAATGGACCTGTAAAAAAATAAATGGGAGGAAAATCCCTTTTTGTCTGTAAAAGAGCATTTGAAATAATTGGCATGGAGTAGTAATTCACAGATATCCTTAACAGCAGCATTTTGTTGAATGACTTGAAGGTCTGCTAGTATTTTCTCCCTATGAGCCTGATCCAAAGTTCACTGCAAAGTCAAAGAGAATCTGTCCATTAGCATCAATAGTTTTAGAGCAGACCTTATTTAAATAACCCAGGAGGGCTTCTTCTCCACCCCTACTCCAAACCTGCACCATGTAATTGCTACGAGAGAAGGTTCACATTGGAATAAAGAACCCCCCAACATGTTGCTTAGCTGGGTTTCAGATTTTGGGCTCATCCAAATGCAAACTAATATTGAAATTTGGAGAGACAACTTATAGCCATAAAGTAGATGGTGACCAAAACCTGAAACTTCATACAAATTATTCCACACATCCATGTGGTAAAATCCATGTGGTATCAGCTTATAAAATGATAGTAGGAGTCAGGTTGCAAAATAATAAGTGACAGTCTATGGACTGCAATTTGCAGTCCTGTTGATCTGCATTAAAAGAAGGAACAGTGGTAATGTGAGATTGGAAGCCTACAGCTCAAAAGAGGTCATGCCTGGACAGAGATCACTGGACATCCCAATCAGATTCCTTTTCCTTATCTATACCCTTGCACCAATTCTGCACCACTTGGGAATTCACCCTCTTGCCTCATTGGCTTGAGTCAGTCAATGTTTCAGGCCCTTTGTGGGTTGTTTCTATTAAGAGGAGAAATTGATGATAGATATTTCTTTGGTGTAATCCTGATTATCTACACACTAAGTCCTATTTCCCTGAACACTGCAGAAATAAACAAGAAGCAGTGGCCTTACTCAAGAAATCTAGATCTGCCTTTTCAGTAAGTGCCATGTCAAAAATCATACTCTGTATGTTGGCTTTGTCCCAGGACAACTCTTCCCAATACTTCTCTGGGTTTCTGCCTCAGAGGAACCCAGGTAGACAAAACTGAGATCCATCAATTCCCAAGTCCGTGTACCTGCAATCAGTCCCCAGGGAAGTCCCTTGACCTGTATAGCTTTGCCTCTGCCTTGCCATGTTTAGCCTTGTCATGCTGGCAAGTACCTATTGCTTCAGCTATTACTACCTAAAGGGGCATTTTAACCGCACCTTTCATTGTTTAGTGCACTGATCGTTCATCTTTAACTAGGGCTATAATTAATGACCATTCACACTTCTTAGTATAATACCCCTATATTAGAGTGTTCTTCAGGAGACTAGTTAAATCTGTAACAATTCAGAAGGGAGGTACTGAGATGAGGGTCTGATCCCATCTCCCTCCCTTTAGCTATTGCTAACATACTGCATGGGATACTTACGTCATCTGAAAGCCAACCAGTTAATATTTATTTGTTTAAAATAGAAATTAAAAGATTTACCCAGTGTTGCTCTGGTCCTTATCTCCATTAATTTTTGTATTTTTGGAAAATAAAATGGTGTGGTTCAGTATGCAGGCTGCACTAGAGAGAGAGAGAGAGAGAGTGAGAGAGAGGATTACTCCAGCTCTCTCTCATTGCAGCAGCTTGGGGCCAGGTGAGAAGTGCATCTCCATGGGTACTGCATCTGCAGTGGGCATAGCCGGGTCCATGACTGAGTCAGGTCCAGATTCATGGGGCCCCCTGCCTTCTGCAGCCAGAACAAGAAATGCAGAAAACTGAACTTTTCCCTTGCTCCCTGAGGAAGGGGAACAGCTATCAATGTTCCTGTATGAATCGGGGCGGGGGTGAAGTTCCTAAAGGGCACCTGGGGAGTGGGAGGCTCAGGGCTGAGACAATCCTGGAGTGGGGTGCACTCCCCATTCAGCCCCTTTCATGTGTCTGGTGATTCTCTTTTCTATATAGTTTCATGCATCCCCCATGCAAATTGGAGGGGGAAGAGAGCTTCAGCTCCCCCTTCTCTCTCTAAAGACAACTTGGGGGAGAATAGTGATAGAAATGTAGCCATGTTAGTCTGGGGTAGCTGAAGCAAAATGCAGGAAAGTAGTCACAACCGTATATACCAAAGGATACAATTAAAATAAATGAACAAATATGAAAAGGACAAATCACATTACAGAACAGGAGGGGGATGCAGGGGGGGGAAGGAAGGAAGGTAAGTGTCTGTGACTTGATGATATTAGAGGTAGGGAGAGTGGGATGTTTGTGAGTTAATGGTATTAGAGGTGATAATTGGGGAAACTATCTTGGTAATGGGTGAGATAGTTCAAATGTTAGACACCACTCTCTACAGAAAACCCACCGACTCATACAGTTACCTACATGCTTCCAGCTCCCATCCAGAACACACCACACGATCCATCGTCTATAGCCAAGCCCTTCGATACAACCGCATCTGCTCTAATCCCACTGACAGAGACCAGAAGCTTCAGGATCGCTACCAAGCATTTATAAACCTCAACTACCCACCCAGAGAAATAAAAAAGCAAATTGAAAGAGCCAGACGAATACCTAGAAACCATCTACTTCAAGACAGACCCAAGAAAACCAACAATAGAACACCACTTGTCATCACCTACAACCCCCAACTTAAACCTGTCCAACACATTATCAATAAACTACAGCCTATATTGGAACAGGATACCATACTCAAAGAGGCTCTGGGAGACAGACCCATAGTCTCCTATAGACAACCACCTAACCTCAAGATGATTCTTACCAACCACCACAGGACATACCACACTAATACCAACCCTGGTACCTTCCCTTGCAACAAACCCCGTTGCCAGCTTTGTCCACATATTCATTCTGCTGATACCATTATTGGACCTAACCAAGTGAGTTATAAGATCAAGAACACATATTCCTGCGCATCCAGAAATATAATCTATGCTATCATGTGCCGAAAGTGTCCGTCTGCTATGTACATTGGACAAACATCTCAGACACTTCGCCAAAGGATTAATGCCCACAAAACAGATATCAGACAAGATCACAAAGAGAAAACAGTTTCTTGCCATTTTAACCAGAAAGGACACTCTCTCAATGACTTAACCACCTGCATTCTGCTACAAAGACCTTTTACATCTGCACTTGAAAGGGAATCCTCTGAACTGTCATTCATGTTAAAATTCGACACTTTCCAAAAAGGACTCAACAAACGTTTGAACTATCTCACCCATTACCAAGATAGTTTCCCCAATTATCACCTCTAATACCATTAACTCACAAACATCCCACTCCCCCTACCTCTAATATCATCAATTCACAGACACTTACCTTCCTTCCTTCCCCCCCCCCCCGCCCGCATCCCCCTCCTGTTCTGTAATGTGATTTGTCCTTTTCATATTTGTTCATTTTTTTTAATTGTATCCTTTGGTATATACGGTTGTGACTACTTTCTTCCACTATTTGATCTGAGAAAGTGGGTCTGGCCCACGAAAGCTCATCATCTAATAAACCATCTTGTTAGTCTTTAAAGTGCTACATTGTCCTGCATTTTGCTTCAACTTGGGGGAGAGGGAGGCTTTGGACTTGGGACAGCCCCAGATAGGGGGGCACCCAGCAAGGCCTTTCACCTGCCTTTTTTGGCATTCATGGTTTTATGAGAAACACTCCCATTCCAGGCACTTCCCATTTTCCTAGCACAACCAAACCCTTACCTTACTTTAGGTTAAGCTAAAAGAAAGCTTCATACCAAATTTGGTGGTCCGAACTCTTACCATTAGGAGGAGTTCTTGAACAGACAGACAGACAAACACTTTCAAATAAATGGTAAATAATGTGATAATAAATCAATTTTAATTTTGTTTCCAGATACATATGATTTCAGGTATATTCCAGTCCTCAAAAGGCTAATTATTTTCAAAAGCAGAGCCATTCCTCTTACATGTAGATCAAAACCTTTTCCTGAATATTGTTGAATGAAAAAAGTTACAAAGGTACTTATTTTAATGTCCCTGTTATTCTTGCTATGAGGGGCAGGAGACGAATTTTGACCTTTGAGTTGAATCTTGCTGTCTTGGCACATCTACCAATGTCCAGCAAATGTTGGTGTACAAGAAACAGGGGATCAGGCTGATCATTTGCAGGCCATTCTTAAAATTATTAGTCATGTTGTTATAGGAATTTTTCCCCAACAACACTGTTCTGTAAGAATAGAGACTGGTGTTTTATTTGCACACCAAATTTTAATTTAGGTGCCGGAATAAACAGGCTAAACAGGGTGAGAAAAAGGTAATTTTATTTTTGAACATATATGTTCTTTTAGGCCCTGATCCTGCAATCAGATCCATATAGATATCTATTTACATTTGGGTAGAAATCAGCAGAGCTCTGAACAAATAAAAGGATCTGCCATGTGGATCTGATTGAAAAAATGGAGTCTTGTTTGTGACATATCTGTTTCAAATAAAAGAGGTTATGGGGAGCAGATACAGATGCTTATGCAAATTTTAAATTAAATCATTTGCAGCCTTTTCGCCAAATTATGGTGCCACATCTGATGATTCCATAATCTTTCTTTCCTTTTAAATAAAACCATGTTAATTTTATAAAATCTAAAGTAGATTTTTGTGCTTTTCTTTTAATGGTTTATACTCTTATATTTTCTTAGCATCTTCTTATGGAATGCAAAGCTGAACTAAAATTTTGAATATATTAAATCAGAAGTCTAGACTGCAATGAAAGATAAGAATCCAATAATACAGAAAAGACACAGAAAATAGAATTTGTTATAAATGATTTATTCTTCAGCATCAGGAGGTCAAAAAGAGAAAAGCTCTAATGTTCACTCGTAGAAGAATGTTAAATCACTGGTTTAAATAAAGAATTTGACAGTAATAAGGTTTTTAAAAGTGAATATTTTCGGGTAGCAATGTCTGCCTTAATGAACAGAGGTTATAGAACTTTGGTCTAAGTAAATATATTCAAGAGATGCTAATAACTAGCTGGTCATTCATCTGAACTTTTAAAATGTATATTGTAGACCAGATTAATCAAAAGCTGTTAATTTAAGGCATATTTGTACATTTCAGAAAAATTGCATTTCTGTCTGAACCTATTTAGTTCCACCCAACTCTGCAATTCTTGCTTAATGAAGCAAGATGGCATGATTTTACTACAGGCTTTGACACAGAGATGCACTTAGTTTTTCCTTTGTACCCTATTCCAGGGTCAGAGAAAAGTACAAATGATTTGTACTCTTGATAAAAAAGAAAATTGCTAAATAAGTACTAAAGAAAGGCACTATCTTCTGAATTACTTGGGATGGAAATTTCAGTACTATATAGCACATGAAATTCAAGAACAAAACTGATTACTATCTCATTGGAAAATGAAGCAACCTTCCTATTAATGTGTATTGTGTGGGTTTTAAATATGTTCCAGTCAATTAAAAAATTAGAAGGAATACAAGCCTAGCCATAGTATGATCAGAAATTATATAAAAGATACTCACATTGCTATACAGGACCTGTTTGTCTATCTGTGGATTTAAACCTTCACCAAGAACAACTTAAATATTACTGTACGAGATATGTGGAGAAGTGTATTTTAATGTCTTGGCTTCAAATTCCAAGAAGCCTGGCTTCAAATGTCAGTTCAGGCCTCAATGTAAATGACGTTGTTTATGCCATTCTTATTTGTGGATATCAGAACATGATATGACTGGTAGTTCAACAGAGGTACTAAGGCTGGGATAGTAAGTATTCCTAAAGGCCAGGATTAAGTTACGTATACAGAGAAGACTGTTAGCCATTTGCTCACTGTATGCTCAGTGCAAGTCAAATATTTCTAGTCTGTCTGATAAATTAGCTTCTATCTTCTTTTCTATGGAAAGATAGTGACATCTAACGGCCATTGATAACCATAGCAACATGTCTTGGAATAGCCACCAAAAATATCCAGTGCTTTTATCCAGTGTTTCTCAAAATGGTCCATAGACCCATACTGAGAAAGCTGCTACCAGGCTGCTCCAGTTTGTTTACTTATAGGCTCATCGCCCACGAAACTTCGCAGCTCCCATTTGCTGCAAATGGTGAACTGCAGCCAATGGCAGCTGCAAGGCTCTGTGAACGTGGAGCCGTTACGTAAACAAATCGAAGTGGCTCATTAGCAGCTTTCTCAGGGTGGGTCCATGTACCACTTTGAGAAACATTGCTTTAAGTCCTTCTCTAATACTAAGACTACAGAATGAATTCAGATCATGACCGCTTTTTTCCAGGGATGGATACATCTCTTTACACCATGTGTCTGGAGAACACCTGCTCTGTCGCTCAACTCCAAGAGCATCTTCAGAGCATTTTTCCTTCAAATAGCAAGCTGGATGAGACTGCTTTGAAAACACAATTTACCTCAGCTTCAGGAGTCGCTGATGAGTAGGGCAGTATGTTCTACTTTACTCAACAGGCTTCTCATGGTTTTCCTACTCTTCCTGCTATAAATGTTTCACACAGTTTCCTGGCCTCCACCTCCTTCATCTTGCTACTGCAACAGATACCTCATGCAAAAACAAATGCATCATTTGCCTTGGAGACAAATCTTTTAAGATATGCCTACCTGGAAAATCCTCCAAAGTTTAGGTCCCACGTTCTTATCCTAGTTACACAGCATAAGACCAGTCACGCCACTGATGTCAATGGAGTGACTCCAGATTTACACCATAGAAAAAGATCAGAATCAGATGCTCAAGCTTTTTGATATTCAGCACATTTTACGATGTAAGACCTGCTTATATACGGAAAGTTACTATAGTGTTTCTGTGCTACCAATCTGACAAGAGCAGGAAGGGTGTGGTATTATATAGACAGTGTTCTAATTAAAATGTTCCTCACTGGCTTGTACAGAAAGTCACAAGCAAGAGAGAAGCAAAAATACCAATTTATGTTTGAAAAATGTTCAAAGCCAAACATTTTTACAAAAGCTTGTGAAACTCTTTTGAAAGTACAAGTTAATTAGTCATTAAACAAGTAGTTTATTTATTTTCCTTGTGAGAAAAAGGGGGAGAGGAATGCGTGGGGGGAAATGTAGGAGTTCAGAAAGTATTCATATTATTCACTGTGCAGCAGGGAACAGAAAATAAAGAAGCAATTAGAAGGTCAGAACCAATAATAATATCCCAATAACCCACAGAAGTTCTATAGCAGATGCTTGTTCTCTTGTTATTTTTACCACACACCCTCATTAAAGCTGTGTGACACCACCAATTCTCATTTCTTGATTATTAGCATGCAAAGCTGACATCTTCAGTGACTAAGATACATTACATCTTCACTAATTTGGTCCAAAGCAAATTGTCACTATTTGAAGCAGCAAACATATCTTTTCTTGCTGAAATTATTGAGCAAAGACTATAACTTTTCATGTATTCAATTCAGGCAGGTTTTTCTTTTTCCATTTTCACCATGTATGTGATCAGCTATTCATAGAAAATGACAGCTTTTCTCTAGGGAAATACAGTGCCTTTTGGGGTATGGGACCAGCAGGAACCAAATAAGTGTTTTGTTTTCTCTGTAGCTAAAAAAATGTGATAACAGTTTTTCCAAATGCATGGGAGGATGAATTTTTTCACTAAGTTCACCCCATAAGTCATGCGCATCATGTAAGAACCACCTGGTGGAATTCTTTGGCTTGTGTTATGTTAGTGTGTTAAGTTGCTGCTTTTGCGGAAAAACTTGCCAGCTGTCTACACTGGCCACTTGAATTTGTGCAAGAACACTGACGATCTAATGTATGGTTGTCAGTGTTGTTGCGCAAATACAATAACTCTCTCGTTCGGGAAAAAGCCCTCTTGCGCAAATGCTTTTGCACAAGAGGACCAGTGTAGACAACTGAGAACTGCTTTGTGCAAAAAAGCCTCGATGGCGAAAATGGCGATCGGGGCTTTCTTGCACAAAACCGCCTCTAGATTGGCATGGACGCTTTTCTGCAAAAAGTGCTTTTGCGCAAAAGCGTCCACGCCAATCTCGACGCCCTTTTCTGCAAATGCTTTTAATGGAAAAACTTTTCAGTTAAAAGCATTTGCGGAAAATCATGCCAATCTAGACGTAGCCGTTATTTCTTAAAATTCCACGAGGAATAATGGGGCTGCCGACAAAGGTCTTTGATGTCGACAGGGGGAATGTCCAGACTAGCGCGCGAGCTGACAAACAGCTGATTAGCTGTTTGTCGGTTCAGCGCAGCAGCCATGTAAATGTAAATGAAGCCGTGATCATTTAAATCGCGGCTTCATTTGCCTTTGCCTATCTGTGTAATCTACATGCCTCTGCCGACAGAGGCATGTAGTCTAGACACAGCCTTTGAGCAGCTCAGAATACCCACTTAACACAGGCTATGCCAGGCTCCCTAACCGTGTCCCTCCTCTCCCCTAGTCATTGGCACAACTTCTGCTCTGGCAGGGGACTGTAAAAAGATACCAGCTGGGGACTTTTCCAGAAGCTCTAAGCTGCTTCTCAGTTTGCTTGCACCACGGATGTTCTTTAAGGGCCACGTTTTCCTGTCTTAATGTCTCCAAAGCAGTTGTTAGAGCATCATAAAGCAGCCTTAGTTACACAAATCGGGCCCATAAGTTTGAAATGCTTGTGTAAAGCAGAAGACTGGATTGAGTAACACAAACTCTAGGAATGCTTAGATTTGAATCTGGACTTTGTGGGTTGCACCCTTCATTACAGGTAGCTAAGGTGACCTATCAATGGAAGGAAGCAAGCAAAATTCCTAAATCAATAAAATATCAGCTCATTTATAATAAATAATGCTGCTTTCAAGAACTGAAATGGATGCTTATTGAGCAGAAGATTTGGCAGCAGTAGACCTGCTCATTCTTTCTCATATGTTGTCACGTGATCCCATAGTTCTGCCTTCCCCTAATCAGCTTCAGGTTTTTTTTGTTTGCTTTGTGTGTGAAGTTTTCTACTCCCCTTGAAACCTGAAGCCTGACACTTACCTAGAAGGTGAATCCATACTTTCAAAGGTAATATGTGTTCGCTGCACTGTGTCTCACTCCTAAAGATAAGGAGAGAAACTTGGCTTTCCAGTCTCAACCCAGCTAGTGAATGGCACACTATATATGGCCCTCATCCAAAGCCCATAAAAGTCAATGTAAAGGCACCTAGTGCATGTCTACTCTAAAGGAGAAGGTTGACTTAAAATACACAACTCCAGCTATGTTAATTAAGCAGCTGGTGTTGACATAACTTAAATCACCGTCCACGCAGTGGGAGGTCGATGGAAGCAAATGTTCCTGTTGGCTTCCCTTACTCCCTGTGAGGAGCAGGAATACTAGTATTGCCTGGGACACCCTCTGAGTTCCAATTAGTGGGTCTTCACTAGACCTACTAAGTTGAACTCCTGAAGATCGACCGCGACAGTGTCAATCTTCCACATAGCGTAGATATGGCTCTACTGACCTCACTGACCTTTGGATTAGAGTCTAAGGGTATGTCTACACTACCCCGCTAGTTCGAACTAGCGGGGGTAATGTAGTCATCCGCAGTTGCAAATGAAGCCCGGGATTTGAATTTCCCGGGCTTCATTTGCACGAGGCGTACAGCTAGTTCGGATTAGAAGCCTAATCCGAACTAGCTAGTCCGTGCCGCATGTAGCCGCGCGGCACGGAGTCCGAACTAGCCGGCATTTAAAAATGGCGCCGGCCGGCTTCATGAAAATGAAGCCCGGGCTTCATTTGCAACTGCGGATGACTACATTACCCCCGCTAGTTCGAACTAGCGAGGTAGTGTAGACATACCCTAAGTATGAAGTGTGGTTCCTTTGAGATTCAGCCATTATGAGCCTTATTTCTCTCAAGACAACTTTACATTTTTTTAAATTGAAACTGACAGCTCAGCATTGAGCTCCTATGCACACTTGAAATGAGAAGTCAGGAAAATATTAATGTTTCATTGTCTTCATGTTTGTAAATGCAAGCTATTAAAGATATGGGTCTATATTCATGTTAAGAGATCTGCTTTTGTTAACTGCATAGCAAAAAGCTACAGATGCAATTATTTATATTAAGTACAACCCCCCGCTCCCCTCTCTCCTGTGTTTCATTTATTCAAAGTTACATTTGTAATAGGTTTTTGTTTTCACAGATGGCTAAAATAAGAATGCTGTCTCAGGCTTAAAAATTTACACAAACTTTGGCAGTCCATGACAACAAAATTAGATTTAAAAATACACAAAAACCTCAGTAAAACTTTTAAGGCCTTCTAAAGAGCATTGTAATATTTTTAACCAGTTTTCAAACTGTGATTATCTGCAGTGCAATTGAATATAATCCTGTCATTGCAACATAGCATTAAGTAAAAAGTCTGTATGGGAGCCACTGCTTGCCAAGTAACAATTGAAAATCAAAAGCAGGCTTTTAATCCTTTTATGAAAGGTATAGAGTTGTAATTTCATTCCAGGGATGGTCTGAGTGTTTTGCTCAGAGTAAAGTGTAATGTTATTGTTCTGAAAAAGGCAGAAGTTTAACAATTGTAACTCAAATGTACAGTCCTGTAGAACTGAACTGAAATTCCCAATTTTTGTCCCATGCATTTTTCATGGTGAGAATATAACAGGGAGGGGGGATTGGTTTTGTTTTGAAATTTTGAAAAACAGGCTCTGGTGTTTGTTTACAGCATTGTTTTTATTGGGAGTTAAAGGAAGAAAAATCTTCGTTCATGAGTGGCAGCAAATAATCACAGGAGACTTCCACTGATTCCCTTCTCAGAGGCATAGTGTTGCTACTTCACATTATGTATGAAATAACAGGTCCATGTTCAGAACTAATTAGAACCTATTCGTTTTTCATTATTCGTATGCTCTTTAAAATACCCATTTGAAAAATAGTTGGAAATGGATGACAGGAGAGGGATTGTTTTATTATTCCCTGTTCTGTTCATTCCCTCTGGAACATCTGTCATTGGCCACTGTCGGCAAACAGGATACTGGACTAGATGGGCCTGTGATCTGACCCAGTGTGGCTATTCTTATAGTTCAATTTCTAAATATTTCTGGAGAAGATATTAGGAATGTATGTAACAATACATATATTGGCTTCCTGTTTTGGTGGGCATAGCCTGGTACTGCCCCAATCTATAGTAAATACTGAACTCTCAAAGCAAGAAATCTTTACTACATCAGAGTTGTGTTTGCTTACTGATCCACAGTATAATGTTCCACAGACCTTGTGTAATAACTGAAAGATTCACATTCTATCGCATGACTGAACACATTATTTTTCAATCAGACTGTAGCACCAAACAGTCATACATTTTATGTTATTTAAGAACCATTTTACAAATACAGGAAAAGAGCATACATGGCCCATGCAGAGGTACACAAGGGAGAAGAGGGTATATGTACCTGACTTCCCAGCAGGGACTAGTTTCAAAGGCAAGTCTTCATTTTAAGGAGCATGAAGCGAGAGGAATAGGCAGTAACATCTGTGATGGGATTAGTCCACATCTACACATTATTTCAAAATAATGTCGAAATACTGTCAAGCTGGAGGACTTCTTACTCCAACTACTGTAGCCTTCATTATATGAGGAG